>NC_084767.1:26712894-31712894 GCF_028858725.1 Colius striatus | reverse complement strand
AGGCTGCAAGTGGGACGTGTTTCTGCCGGAAGAGCTCCTGTGAGAATGGGGAACTGCTGGACTAGGTTGGACTTCTGCTTTACTTGTTTTGAGATGGACAAACCACTCCATGTCATCAGCTATTGGACTGTCTGCTATTGCCAACCTCCATGGAAGCTGTGCACAGGTTATTCTCCTGGCCTTTCTGCACTCCTTCTGCTAAGCTCTTAGCGTCAACATATGAACACATCAAAATCCAGTCCTTGCTTTTTATAAGCCTAGTACTGAAAGCATAAGAAAGAAAAAGAACATTGCTGCAAGAAGCTAGCTAATGGTAACTATCCACACTGATTGCATGGTGCAAGTATACATAAAAAGATGAAAAGGTTTTATTACATCTATGTGATTTAGTAAAAAATAAGCAGTGTGTAAAACCTGATAGTGAGTATGGCTGATATACAGGTAGTACTAGTCAGAGATCACTCAAGAAGCTCAGCTAATGGCTACATAAAGATCTTACATTTACTTTCTTGCCATTGCTTCTGTGAAATACTGATCACTAGAAAAAAAAAGAGAGCAAATAAGATACAGAGATTGAAGAGGAAAATAGGAGCTAAAAGAAATTCAGAACATGAGAAAAGCACTGAAAAATAATAAGATAATTCAATTCTATTTTCTTCTTTTCAGTTGATATAACAAAAATGAAGTGTGGGCAGGTAAAAGCTAGGCAAAATTCCAAGATATTTTCCTTTCAAATTATCTTGCACTCAGTCTACAAGTCTGTGAAACAGTTGTTATTTGACACATCCAGACATAATCCCAAAAATTGAGTTATTTTTTATTTTTCTATTTTCTTCAAATAATTGCAACTGTAGAGAAAATATGAATATGACACATGAATATGACAGAACACCTATTCTGAAGAAATGTTATGCGTGCCTCTTGTTACATTGCATGTGTTGATCTATTGTTACACACTTTATTCATTTAGCAGCGATAATGCTTCAAGCAAATTCTTGTGAAAGATCTTGTATGCAAGGTCCAAAGAGGATTTTTTGTAAATTTCTTGAGATTATCTCCTTTGACTTTTGTTTAATACTCTTACTAGTTTAATGTTCTTAAATAATCCTGAAACCCTTGCTGGGATTCATTCACTTATTTAATTATACATAAAGTTTTGAGGAATTATGCTTAGGTATTTTCATATACACCACACATTTTGTTTCTACTTTTAAGATATCAAATGTCTGGAGGATAAAAAATAAACATACTTTTAAATTAAATTAAAATAAATTATGTTCCTATTTAAAATAAAAGTCAGGCTGTATGATGTAGAGGAACATGTTACTGCAGTTAGGCAGTGGGTATGCAAGCACTTTCATTCTAGGGATACACGCAAAATGCAATCCTGAAGAGGAAAATGTCTTTCTAAATTATTTATTATTAACTTTACATACATTCTCATACAATATTGCATTACTGTATAATAAATTATTTCCACTGCTTTTATTCACATTTTACACACTCTCTAAAACAGAAAACTCCTTATAGCTACAAGAAGGAATCTGTACAGATACGCTCCCCACCTTTGAGGATGCAGGGCTGAACAAGCTGAGACAGCAAAGTCCCTTTTACTTGTTAGCTGAGAAATTTTGGTACAGAATCACACAGAGAATTCAAAGGACCCCTATAATGGTATTATCACAGAGCCAAAAGAGAACAGAGCATCAAGGAAGCTCTGTGCAGTGCCTCAGAGTCTGGAAGCTGATTTCAGGGCTGCCATAACGTATGAGTTCACAAACACCTTCGGTACAGAAACCTAGGAAATCTCTCCAAGATATAAAATATTCACAAAATAACCAAAAGGCATCCAGCATCAGAAAGTATTCAGCATCTCAAAGGTGTAGGTCTTACACTTCATCTGCACTTACCTTCTTTTAATACTTACTTTGCATTTTAATCTGTTCTGATAATTATGTTCTGTTATGTTCTGTTCTTTGATTATGTTTGATTATGTTCTGTTCTTTGATTGACAGGTAAAGCTGACACTGTTAATTAGGCTTTTGACCCTACTTCCTTTAAAGTGAATGACAAAATTCCAATTAACTTCAAATAGCACAGAATACAGCTTTAAAGAACAAGCTTTTATTGTACACGTATCAAATAAATTGCTAATACCTAGACACTGCTGGAAGATGATGGGTGTTTGTAGGGAGACATTGGCAGCCAAATATACCTTACATTTTGCTACACAGGTTTCCATTTTAAATTTTTTCAATATTGTATACTGAAAAGATACTGTAGTGGGTTGACCTTGGCTGGATGCCAGGTTACAATCAATGATACTCAAACACTCTCCCTTCTCAACCAGAGAAAATATGACAAAAGGCTCATGGCTCAAGATGAGGACAGCGGGAGATCACTCACCAGTGACCATCATGGGCAAAAGGGAATCAACTTGGTGATTTATTTAATGCCAATCAAATCACAGTAGGATAAATCAGAAAGATCTTAAAAACATCTACCCTTCCTCTTGGGCTTAACTTTATTAATGATTTTCTCTACTCCCTACCCCATCAGCAGCACAAGGGGACAGGGAATGAGAGTTTGCATCAGTTCATCACATGTTGTTTCTGCTACTCTTTCTTCCTCAGGGGAAGGACTCCTCATATTCTTCCTCTGCTCCACCATGGAGACCATTGCACAGAGTGCATCTTCGGGAACAGACTGCTCCAGCATAGGTCCTCCACAGGGTCACAAGTCCTGAGTGCAAACCTGCTCCAGCTTGGGCTCCTCTCTCCATGAGCCCAGGAGTCTGCTCAAGCACGGGCTTCCCATGACATCACAGCCTCCTTTGGGCAATGACCTGCTCTGGTGTGGGGTTGTCCCTGGGCTGCAGGTGGATCTCTGCTTCACCATGGTCTCCGTGGCTACAGAGGCAGGACCTCATGGGGAGCTACACTACAGGCTGCAGGGGAATCTCGTCTCTAGCTGCTTCTAGCAACTTTTTGGAGAAGCTGCCCCTGTAGCCCCCCGCTATCAAACCTTACCTCACAAATCCAATTCCGATCCCATCTTTCATAATGCATCATTTGAAATGAGATAATTGTCAAATTAAATTTTAAAAATTTACAGCGGTATACTCATTTTCTATAACTATGCATTCCAAAATATCATAGGAATTTTTCTACTGGCTTCATCACATCCCTGAATTAATTCCAGAAAACTGGCAGATTTATGGAAAGTATGTTTCAGTACATTGTTTCCTCCCACTATTTCATAGAACAGTAATATTACATTTATAACATCTTGCTTTCTGTGTGCACATATTTCCTTTTCCACAGAAGGAAAAAGCTTATAAACAATGGCCTGACTGACATGTGGATAAGACAGAACATCAGTAAGACAATAAATCCTCCGATATTAGACATGAAAAAGGAAAAGATGCAAGACCGATGGATACAGTGCACTTCCCATTAGTGCAAGACTGGTGGAGGGATGTTCAATGGGACTGGTGTAAAAAGTATATAGATCTATACTCTAAACATTGCAAAAACTGGAGCCTGGGGTTGTAATGACAAAGCTGGCACCCAAGTTCTAATCCTATTTTGGCCCATGGCACCATTCATTTTTCCCTCAGTTGTGCTGGTATGCTTTTTTGTGGGGTTGTTACTGTGCAGTATCTCCTAGAGGCAGGAACAAACAGGTAACTTCTAAGATACAGGAGGAGAGGGGAACATCTAAAGCAGATTTATTCCTGGAGATATACTTTAAAGTACAGAAAGAAGCATAATTTCTGCATAAATTATTGACTTAAATAGTTTGTGTACATAACTTAAGTATAATGAAGTCCTCAAGTGTGAGTATCCTTCCACAATAGCAACTCTCAGCATCCCAGTCCTAAAATGAATATGGCACCATTTTTTTACAAGAGTTTCTGATCTTTATTATAAAAGATCAGAAATATTTTAGAATAACATTAACATGAACAAAGTCTTTTATTTTTTTAACCACAACATTTTAGAGAGTTATTGGAATGGAGTTCAGTTCATGCTGCTGAATCTGGCAGATGTCAGTTATCTAATGATCTTCTTCACCCATTGGGTTTTGAGTCTCTGATAAACCATGCTTGAAATTAGCCCTGGGGTGGAGGCACACCTTCAAGAGACTAGATAGCTGAGCTGCAATAGCAAGCAGATAATCCCTTTTCCACGTGTGGATTTAGCATGGTGGCTTAGGAACCTCACATTTTATACTCCTATATACTTTCACATATAACTCTCCAGTACACTTTCTGATGCTGATATGACATGTCTTGTCCAGGAGCAGTCTTACCCTTTGGCAGCCCCTACATTTAAGAAAAACATCTATGTCTGCTACAGTCTAAATTTCTCTTCTGCAAACAGGCACAGGACCAGCTGCAGAGGGTAGATAGTTGTTACCTCCTACCAGGTGGAAATGATTAAAGAAATAATCATGCTCTGCACTGTTCAAGTTACAGCCCTATACTTCCCAGATGAGTTAAATTAGTACAATTGTAGTGTGATTAAACCACATCTCTTGCATCTTAATTTCCTTCTGGTGTATCTGGTTCAATCAGGCTCCTTCCAATGGATTCACATTTCCATTTAGAGTATCACACCAGCCTTGCAGATCAAAGTGGACATTTATCATAGTCCTATTCAATGAATTCGATATTATAATGAGTCTTTTAAAAAATAATTTAGAATACACCAGCTTACATAGATCCTGTTTTCACAGCAAGTACTTTTAAATAAATGACTGATAATGCCAAGAAAATTAAAAATGAATTTGCAAAACAAGGAATTTTTATAAATCTGCTAAATGCATATGGAAATATATTTATCTGATGGGATACATGAGCGAATTGGACAAACAAAAAAAGTCTTGTGTTGGTAACCAGTTTATGAGAAACTATATATAATGTTGTATACTTATTGATGGGAACTTAAGAACGTAAGTCACAGATAAAGTCACAGTTAAATTTGTTTAGATTATTTTTCAGGGAAATGTAATTGTATTGTCGAGTAGGTTTTAGTTTACAAACTACTTAAGCCTGTCAGGGTTTAGACCCATCAAGGAACAAATGACCACGATTAGCCCCAAGTACCGAAGACCTGAAGATTGCCAAAGGGCAGGGGGAGCTTAACTGCCCCTTAAGGTTCAGGACAAAACAGACCAGGCTACTCGGCTTGGTAAAGAAAACAGAAAATAATTTAATGCAATACCAACTAAAACAAAACCTTAAAACCCCAAAACATAAACAAAATAAAATAACACAGAGTGGTATAACAATGAAGAGTCCGACCAGCCCTTTAAGACCACCTTCTCCCCACTCTTCCCCTCTTCCCGGGCTCAGAGCCCTGATCCCCGTGTTTTTACCTCCTCCTCCCCCGCGAATGGCTCAAGGGGGACAGGGGGCGTGGAGGTTCAGCTTCTGCCATTTGTCCCTCCTCAGGACGGGTGAACTCCACACCAGTCCTCCCTGCAAGTCCGTGGGGTACCTCACACACATCGCAGCCCTGCACAGGCTGCTCCAATGCACATTTATTCCAAAGGCTGCAGCTCCTCTCTGCCTCTCGTGTGGGGCTGCTCTGTGGCCCACAGGCTCTCCAGCACAGCCTGTGCCATGGCCACCTCCCCACACAGTCCCTCGCCCGTCCCAGTGCACTCACCCGGAGCTGCTGGTGGCTCTCAGTCCTGCCATGGCCCTGCATGGGTTGCAGGGGCACAGCCTGCATTCTCGCCACGGCTTGCAGAGGGGTCTCTGGTCTAGTGCTCCTCCTTCTCTGACTGTGGGGTCCCCGTGGTCGACTCCGTCTTGTATCACTCTTTTATCTCCTACCAACACTTCAAATTCCTGTCCCTAAATAGCGATCGCAGCCGGGCTGGAGGTGGGTGTGAACCCAGGAGCCAGGGGAGAGTCCAAAAACTCTTTATCGGGTCTTCACTGCAACCCGCTCCGCTTGTTACCAAGCAAAAGCTGCTCCTTGCTAAACCATGACAAAGCCCGTAACAACAACAACAAAAGTTCATGAAAACATATATGGAAGGATGTAAAGTTATCTTAGAAGGGTGTATGAATGCTTTATTATGCCCTTGACGACTTTGAACCCTGAAAAAAAAAAACAACCCACATCAGTTTGATTTGGAGGGAATTTTTGTTAGTTTAAGAGATATGCAGCACAAATATTTTAAGTGTTTAATAGCATGAATGAAATGAAAAAAGACAAAAGGTACAGCTATGGTTCAACATTTGGATCACTAGCTTGGCCCTCAAATAAGGGGGGTTTTACCTGAAGTTTGCATGAAGTATGAGTCTACTGTAAAAATATTGGTAAACATGATAAATCTCCAATAGCAAAAGTAATCATATACTACAATGATTACCTTAATTCTAAAACAACCTGAAAAGGATGCTCCAGGATAACAGAAGCATTTAATTAAATTGGACAGATTTAACATATTAATTACAAGCCAATCATAATGGTTTACATATCCTGTAGCTGGGGGCTTCCAGATACGATAGAAAACACATTGTTATTATTATTACTACTACAGAATTATAATAAATATTCTGTATCTGCTGTTGTAGAGTTCTAAATTTTCTGTTATATTTCTCTTTCATATCTCAAAATGGGGATAGGTTTTTCACAAATAAAAACACATACTTTTTCACAGTAGGCAGACTAACAAGAAGTTAGAAATGGTCATAGAGTAATGTGTTATTGAGTTTAAAATTGTTTTTACCACTATTGTACTACTATTCTACTCATCTGATGTCTGTATGTCCTGTGAACTGTCTACACAGCATTGATAGCTGCTGAGTCTAAGCTGGTTATACGCACATGATTGTTTTTTGTAGTCTACATATATACTTCGAGAAGGGCTTTGTTGAAAAATATTTCTGGTACAGCACTTTTTGTAGCTGAAGCAAGAAGTTGTGGATTTGAATGGATGCGCGTACATCAGTAAACATAATTGTGTATAAAGTTAATTGTCCATAATGGACAGGAATTCCATATATCCTTTGGGACAAGTGAGCTGTTCACTTCTCCTTAAGATAACCTGCCACCAAAATATGTGTAGACAACAGCAGCATCATGTAGTAATATATTCAACTAAAACCTTCAGTCACCATGTAAACATCTCTGAATTTCAACTAACCTTCTCTTCTCCCTCTAGCTTGGAAACAAATTGTAAAAGAACACAAACTGGACAGCTAAAATCAGATGTTACAAGTCAAGTTTGTATTATGTATGTATTGTATATCACACATTAAAGACAGCTTTGTTGTCTACCTACTTAAAATGTAAAGTTGTCACTTCCCACACATTCGTATAATGGGTGATCTCCACTTTGCAGTTTAATCTTCTATCATTGCCCCTATCAGAGGGGCACAGAGAGGTTAAATAAATGCTAATTAATGTATTTTAATATAACCACACTTTGGAAATTGCTAGTTATTCGATTACTCTCCATTTTTTAAAAAATTGATATTTTCTCTGGATTAAATAAAATGATTTTAATTGGTTTTTAAGTTGAAAGATTGATGATTTTTTTATACTATCGATAGTGAGGCTTTTCAAGTGTTACCATTACAGAGGTAGAAGCATTTGCATGGTGTTATGGTCAGGTAGTGAACATAACTCAGATAATCAGAAGACACTCTTAGCCTTTGGTAACAGTTCACACCTTTCTTCTCACCATAACGACACACTTCAAAAAAAGTGGACCTGGCAAGAACTTCATAATAAATTGTTTATCATTATCAAAATGGCCTCTTGTACAATATCCTCCAAGATACATTAATTAATAACTCTCTAATATGACCACAAGTTTTAAAGTGTAATAACATGTAGTGCTAGGACAAAGGCTAGATTTGACAGTCTTGTCACAGTTTGACATGACAGCCTTTTCTGGTAATGGGGAAGGGGCTGTAAAGATGGCTCCTGTAAGAAGTTGTTTGAAACTCTCCCCAGCTCTGAGCCAGACCCACTCTGGGGCTGAGCCAATTAGATGCCTTCATGATCACTTTTTAAGAAAAAAACAGAAGTGGAGGGTTCCTCCTGTTTCTTTTTTTCTTCTCTCTTCTTCTTTTCCAGCTGGTGGTAGTGCACGGAGTGGGAAGAGAGAGAAGAAACCATACAGACTCCAAAGTCAGTTAGGAAAGAGAGGAGGAGGGGTGCTGGAGCAGAGACTCCCCTGCATTCTACAGAGAGGAGTGGTAAAGCTGCAATTTGTTTGCATTTTGCTAAAGACCCTGCATAAGCGGTAGAGACTCATTTTGCTAAAGCAGACTCCACACCAGGGGCAGTGACTATGGCCAAAGGAGGCCATGTTCTGTGTGAGGGATCACATGTTCACGGAATCTGTAACTTTGGGGAGGAACATATAAAGAAGCTCATTAAAATTATGCCCAGAAGAGGCCATGTCCTGAGGTAGGGACCCTGTATCTGCAGAAACTGCAGAAGAATCCACTCCAGAGATATTCACTAAGGACTGCATCCTGTGTGCGGGATCCTGCATTGGCAGAAGCCGTAGTTGCTGGGAAGAATCCACATCAGAGAAGTTCGTTAAGGACTGTGTCCTGGGGGAGGGACCCCATATTGGAATAGGGGAAGAATGCCAGGAGTCGTCCTCCTCTGAGAAGAGAGAAGTGGCAGAGCCCATCTGTGAGAGACTGACCACATCCCCCACTCCCTGCCCCCCTGAGCCATTGAGGTGGGAGGAGATAGAGATATCGGGAGCAGTGAGCTGGGCCCAGGAAGAATGGAGAGATAGGGAGGGAGATCTTCAAGTGCTGGCTGTAATTTTCTCATCACCCTGTTCCCTTTTTGCTTTTGTTCTGTTCTGTTTCTTGTACGTAGTAGAATAAACTTTCCTACTTTCCTCTCTAAGTCGAGTACTGGAGTCTGTTTTGCCTGGAACCATAATTGGCAGTGAGCCCTCCTTGCCCTTGTCTTAATCTACAACATCCTTGGTTGTCTTTTTTCCTCCCATTTCGCTGGGGCCTCTGACATCCTAAAGACGGTGGGGGTGAGTGTGGGGTACCAAGCAAGAGACTATTGTGGTGCTTCTTTGCTATCTGGGCCAAAGCATGACAGATCTTAAAGGTCTCGTCCAGCCAAAATGATTCTATGATAACATTTGATGACAACTAATCATACCGTATTTGACAAGGACTGCCTTAGGTCAAGTGCTTTACATATGAAATGTATAGCATTGAATAATTTGGCTAATTATACCTTTATATTCAAGTTCTCAAGTACTTAAGTAATTCTATCCTCAACTAATTGAATTTTCTCTAGACTTTTCTTCATATAAGAACAGTTTTCAGAATAAAAGTAGAAGATTTGTTTTTTTTGCATGAACACCAGTGACTTCTTTTTAAAAGAAAGAAGAGGAACTAATAGTGACTGAGTCACTTTTTGTTTTCCAGTAGTTACGTCCATAAGATCAGCTTTCCCTCCGAGGTTATAAAGTATATGTTTCTGGGACACTGAAAAAAAGTCTACTGTTTGCCTCCAAGGAATTAGAAGATTTGACTCACAAATACATTCCCAGTACGCCAGGGAGACTCCTAGGCTTGAAGAAGCAGCCTGTGAAAGTATTTCGAAGTACTCCCCTATACAGAATAATTTCTAATCACATATGTATGTTATCAGCATAAATTTCTCTTGACCTTTGCCTCTCATAGATACATAAATTAATAATTTAGTGTTCACTAACATTAGTATCGATGGCATCCCTGTAACAATTATACCTATTACTCTTTCTGCAATTAGTAGATAGATCAAGGTATTCCTAAGTGATTGGTAAAGTATATTTTGTGATCTCAAGAAAATTAAAGAGGTCCGTCCATCAAAGGGTGAACATACAACTCCTGAGAAGCAGGGCTATATGAAAGATTATTAAATTAAGCACTGAAAAAAGCACTTGCAATTAACTACTAATTTCTTTTAAAATTTCCACCTGCTTGTGACTATGTGTTATAAATATGAAGTTTCTGAGCTTCTTGAAAAGTTTGTAAGGTAAGAAAGTGACACTTTGTAAAACTTAATGTGTAATTTTGCTGCGTAGATATTCATGTACAATATTGAATTGATAATGGCACACTTTTTTGCATCTGATTAGTCATGATACAAAAGCCAGAGGGAAAAATGTATAGTCATAAGGATGAACTTCCCAAGTGGTTTACTTCTGCAGCATTAGCAGTATTTCTGCAGATTCAGATGTGATTATTCTTGAATTAAAGCTCGTGGTCCAGCACAAACAAAAGCAGTAAATTCTCTAATGATACCCAAACATAAACGTATCCTAAATTTAGTTTTAATTACAAAGTATTTCAAGATAAACTGGTATTTCTACATGTGTCCAAGCTTACATACACTGAGTCTATAAATTTACCACCCTAAAGGCAGTATCTAACTTTGAAAGAACATCTAAGCTGTGAAAGAAATAAGAGCTTCTGTTTTAAAACCTTATAAGCTGGCATAAACCACTAAGTTAATATTCAGATGCTGTATTTATAATACATGACAAGAGATAATAAGATGTTATCAATACGTAATAAGTATCATATATTAGGAGTTGCATTGAAGTTGTAGTTCATAGAATCATAGAGTGGTAGGGGTTGGAAGGGACCTTTAGAAATCATCTAGTCCAACCCCCCTGCAGAAGCAGGTTCACCTAGATCAGGTTGCATAGGAACATGTCGAGGTGAGTCTTCAAGACCTCCAAGGAAGGAGACTCCACAACCCCCATGGGCAGCCTGTTACCCTGCTCTACCACTCTCATGGTGAAATAGTTTTTTCTTATGTTTAAGTGGAACTTTTTGTGTTCCAGCTTCATCCCATTACTCCTTGTCCTGTTACTATCTACTATAGAAAATAGGGATGTCCCAACCTCCTGACACCCACTATTTAGATATTTACAAATGTTAATAAGATCAACCCTCAATCTCCTCTTCTCCAGACTAAACAGCCCCAGTTCCCGCAGTCTTTCATCATATGAAAGATGTTCTATACCCTTGATCACCTTGGTGGCCCTGCATTGGACTCTCTCCAGCACTTCCCTGTCCTTCTTGAGCTGAGGAGCCCAGAACTGGACACAAGACTCCAGATGAGGCCTCAGCAGGGTAGAGTAGAGGGTGAGCAGAACCTCCCTTGAGCTGCTGGCCACACTCTTCTTGATGGATCCCAGGATGCCATTGGCCTTCTTGTCCACGAGGGCAGATTGCTGACTCATATTTAGCTTATTATCAATCAGGACTCCCAGGTCTCTCTCTGCAGAGCTGCTCTTCAGCAGTTCGACCCCCAGCCTGTACTGGTGCATGGGGTTTTTCCTTCCCAGATGCAGGACTCTGCACTTGTCCTTGTTGAACCTCATGAGGTTCCTCTCTGCCCAACTCTCAAGCCGGTCGAGATCCTGCTGAATGGCAGCACAGCCTTCTGGGGAATCAGCCAGTCCTCCCAGTTTGGTGTCATCAGGGAACTTGTTAAGGTAACACTTTGTCCCCTCATCCAGGTGGTTGATGAAAAAAGTCAGCAGTTGCTGACTTTAAAACAATTATACCATTCTACTGTTTTATGCTGCAAAATTTGCCTGAATTTTATTACAAATTCAAAAGGAATAGAATCTTGAATATTTTGTTTTGTTATTCTGATAACAACATTGTCAATCTTTCCTGTGACTCAGTATTTTCAACTGAACTCTTAGGTATACATGCATATATATATATCACAAAACCATCTTTGCCTTTAACAGAAGAATTTTTTTTCTGAAAGGAAAATTGAATCTGGGACTATACCTAAAGCGTAGATCTGAAAGCCAGAAGGTTAATTCAAAGCTACATGGACTGTGTATAAGTCAGTCTCATGGAAACCTGACTCACACAATTTCTGTGCTCAGTAGTAGAATGTGTTAGAGTAACCTCTTTCCTCACTTCTTGTTCCTTGAGTAGACTTTTCAATATTTTCTTTCATTAATCTTTAATTAAAATTTTAAGACTCTGTAGCTCATAGGAGCAGCTCCAGATTCCAACAGCAAGTAAATAATATTGTTCATCATTGTCATTCAAACCCAACATTCTCTCCTACCTCCGTTTTGTGTTCATATCAAAAAAGCATCCTAATTGAAAGTGTTACACTTAATTAACAAACGAATTTGCATGTGGTAGTTTGAGTTAAATATTGAGAGGAATAGAGGATTTATCAAGTCTACTGTATTTAAAAGCTGTTGGAAAGGGAGATGATGGTTGGAATAAGACTAAAACTAAGAAAGTACAAAGGGCTAGAATTGTTATTTATAATAATTATTACAATGATACATTAAAAATATCATCATTATAAACAGAGTTATAACAACATGATAGCTGTTAACAGTATCATTGTCTCAGACTATACAACATGTTGATCTTGAAAGATTACAAGTATGTAGTAGATGAAGCAAACTACAGAATAGTCTTGGAAACAAAGAGCAGTGGAAAATATTGTCTATGAAAAAACCAACACTAATGTGTCCTCCTGTTAGCTTAGGCAAAATTAATATTTAGCAAAGAGAATCACTGGCTAGCTCAAAGGTGCATACCCCCAATAGCTCCTGTAAGTCCTGCACAGCTTTGCATCATGCTAGATGTGGAGCAGTGCATCAGAAAGCAGGGGAAAGCCCACACGAACTTTTGAAAAATGTGCCACCTCTTTCCAGGACACACAGACAGTTTAAGGTCCTAGAGTGAATTTTTCAATTATGTTTTTACATATACTGAATTCTTCAAATTTACGTCTCTCTTCTCTTTACTACTTGAATCAAATGCAAGCATTGTTTTACACTACATTTCAATAAAAACTATGTTTTTGTTTAGCACATTAGATGGAAAAACTTTGGACCAACTCAACATCAAATAGCAAATAAAAAAAAAGAATGTACAATCTTAGTAAGTCAGCTTGTTTTTAATATGGATTTAGTTTGGTAAATACATCATCTGTTCTGATGACAATGGTGTCCTATCATTCAAAGCATTTCACAGATGTCAATTAATTAAAGTTCTGAGATAGCTGAGTGATAGAAGAGCTTTTACTTTGAAATACATGGGGAATCATGGAAAATTATTACAGAAAATAACCCTCAAGTGCAACTTGGCCCAACCTTAAAGCTGGTTTAACTCTTCTTGCCTCCACACATGAGTTCTTGCCCCTTCCTTTACATTGCTGTTCTCCTGACCCTACCATAAGATTTCAGGAGCTGAAGAAAACTCGCAGGTCTGTCCCACACAGTCTCAGAAAATCCCCGATGCTGGCACAAAAGAAATAGATGGCTGAAGAGATGGGAGCTGGACCACCCATTCTGGCAGCTGGTAGTTAGACTTTCAACTAAGTCAGTTCCAACTAACTTTTCAAGTTAAAAATCAACCCTGGCTACAACATCAAACCAAATACTTGTCCTGTGCCAACTCATTCATTTTGTATGTTGATCAACTAGTTATACAATAACTCCTGTTATACCAAAGCCACAGCTGAATCCCAACTTTGTACAAAGACACAAATCTTGAAAAAAACCTGACAATAACAGGAGTCTTAAACCTGATTTGTCTTCTCTGTTAAAAAATATCTAGATCTGGGGTTTTGTGCATTGGAAACATCTATTGGGTCTCTGAAAAGAGCAACTGCCTTATTTCAGTTTGTACACACCATTTGAGATGAAGGCAGCTGAAAGTGCACCAAAACTTATAATGCTTTTTTTTTCTTCTGCCTTTTATTTGGGTAGAGGGAAATATATTTTTTTTCAGACACAGGCTGCAGAAGCAGCTCACCTGGAAGAGACAGGGACTGTTGGGAGCCAAGAGGGGAAAGATGAGAGAGACCACTGCAAAGCATCTCCATACTTATGGCAAAGAATCCCATGGCATTTTCTGTCATTGTACCAAACTTCTGTACCTTCTCCTGTATCTACCTAAGATTTGTAGGAACAAAAGTTATAATTGAAAACCTGCATTAAGCAAAGGAATGTAGGACTGATGCTGAAAATGTCCAAGATGTTGCAAAGCCATGGAAAAGAAACATGGTAATTTAAAACAAGCTACAAAATGAGGCTTTTGGAAGTGTCTTGCAAATCAAAGTTCCCACTCTTCTGAATAGATGACTTTCATTAATTTTTTTTCCTACATGATTTTAAAATGAATGAGTCAGCTTATTAAGATCAAACAAGGGAAAGGAGGTACTGTATGTTTAACTTTCTCTGCTGTCTATGTAATTATTAAGCTAGCATAGAAAATACAATTTTCACATAACCTACCTGAGACACACACCAATTATTAGACCACATTATGTTTTTTAACTTTTGATTAAAGGTTTTAGCAGAAGTATTTTGAATAACTGAATAAACAAAAATTTAATTTACTCCTGAAAGTTTTTGTCTTGCATAGATATGAAAACTATTTTAAAAACATGTTAGTGTGTGGATTTCCTACAGCTTCTCTTTTCATGTAAATTTCAGTGGCCCTCAGTAGAGTCTATCCAGTTAACAGAGTCAGAGAGTCCCAGCATCTGCTTTTCCCTCTATTCTTGGAACTAGATCCCCGGGGACACCTTCTGTCAAGAGAAATAAACCTCACCAGCCAGATAAAAGTGGGCAAGCAGGAAGTACATTAAAACCAGCATCTTGCATTGTGAAAGTGATAAGAGCTGATCCTCACTTCCTATGGCAGATTATAAGCCTGTAAATGAGCATTTGGTTAATAACACCTTATCTCATTCCAGAGAACCCATCTGGACAATATGATTGCCCTTTTTTTTTTTTTCTTTTTTTTTTTTTCTTCATAGCAGTGTGATTTTTTGTTGTAAAGAAATTAAAAAAAAACACAACTATTTTCTGCATTGGCAGAGCCTGGGCTACTCTTGAGATGGAGATTTGAATCACTGGATTTAAATTGTCGTTTCATTTCTTAAGGGCTAGCATGTCTGGGAGTTACTGCTCCTTCAGGCAACTTGCATGTCTACTTGTTGGCTGGAGCCTAGCTAGCTGCTGGTAGAATGCTCTAGAAATCCAATGATGCAGAGGCACACAGTAATGTTCAGCAATGGAGGCAGACCACAACAGTGGTTTCTGAGTAGCCAACAGCGTTCAAATGGGAAGAAAATCTCATACCACTCTGCACATGGTCAAAGAGCTACCTATCTCTCTGCCAGTTATATGGCTATTTTTAATTTGACATCTTTTTTTAATACAAAGCAATGGAAATTACTTATGAAAAAAAAAAAAAGTGGACTGCTGGCTTTGTGTGACACTGCCAATTTTTAGAGGAATATTGAATTTCTGTTTTAGTTTGAACAGCTGACACTTGGTACCCTGAGCCAGGGCAGAGTTCTTTCTGGCCCCCAGACTGTTACTTTGACACAGTAGAGTACTGTGGATCTTGTTCTGGAGCTTTTGAATTATTTGGTTCATAATACCACGGAAAACTTCCTAGAATAACATAATTTCATTTTATAGTACACAGTATACCTAAGAAATAGGCTGCTAGGAATGCAGTTTGACATCCCTTTTTTCTATTATATTTAGCAACAGGACAAGGGGTAATGGGATGAGGCAGGAACACAAAAGTTCAATTTAAACATAAGGAAATACTGTTTCACTGTGACAGTGAGGGAGCACTGGCACAAGCTTCCCAGGGAGGGTGTGGAGTGTCCTTCTGTGGAGGTCTTCAAGACCCACCTGGATGTGTTCCTGTGAAATCTGA
The DNA here is from genome assembly GCF_028858725.1 of Colius striatus. NCBI lineage: Eukaryota > Metazoa > Chordata > Aves > Coliiformes > Coliidae > Colius > Colius striatus. The sequence continues at coordinate 31,697,155 of NC_084767.1, read as the reverse complement.
TCTAGGTGGATCTGCTTCTGCAGGGGGGTTGGACTAGATGATCTCTAAAGGTCCCTTCCAAACCCTACCATTCCATGATTCTATGATTCTGTTTAACATTGTCAACAAAAATGAGTTTGCAGTGATCTGAACAATAACACAGAAAGTATTTTAAAAACATGATTGGCTTAAATTGGAGTTTTCCTCTTAGCCCTTTGAAAAAAGCTCCGTGTTTCTAGGCAATGAATGGTGCAGTTAGATGATCAACAACTTTCTCTATTGGTGAAATTAACCAGGAGTATATAATATATAACTAGTCAGGGTGTCTGGCTCCTAAATTGGTACCAACATGATTTTTTCTTGTCCATTTTGAGGCACAGATGACATCATAGCTGAGGTTTGTAAATCTACCCCCTGCTCATCTCCCACTGCAATTTGTGCTGTCATGATTTTGTGTCTAGACCTTTCTGAACACAGATTCCAACTCATTGAGTATTAGTCAGCTAGTGTCATCCTTGACTCTATTGTTTTATCTTGAAATGTGTGTGAAAAAATAGACAGTGTGAGCTAACCTATACTTATCAAGATTGACATAGCAAGAGGAAATTCTGTTGAAGGAAGAAACGGAAATTTAGCATGCAGATGACAGACAAAAGATATATTAAATTCCCAGTGTTGTGTGGCCAGTGATGTCTCTCTCTGACAGATTCTCATTTGTTATTTTGCTTGTTGCCCTTTTGATGGCAATTTGCTGCTTCACCTCAGTCATTCTTGGGCCTTCTGCTGACAGGCAGAAGAGAGGTGTAGAATATTTTTGTTAGCATTTCTAGACTCCTAGGCATTTCCTGAGAAGAAAAGTGTAATAAGACTGCTTGTGAAAGTAGCACTTGAATCACACAAGGAGAAAAAAGAACTGACTTTTTTAAAAATTTCACACACTTATATATGTGCACACAGACTCACACACAAAATCATATAGAAGCAAGACAGATATGCCTGCAGGGTTCAGTCTGAGTTGAAGAACAAACTGTTTTAATGAATATTTTGATCAATCTTCCCAAATTGATTTAGAGTGTGAGTGCAGTCTGGGAATTTTTCTCATTAGTACTGAACTTCATGACAGAGAAACATGGAGTGGTGAGCTCATTAGTATCAGTCTGCCTATATCTGAAGGCTTACATGATGACAGGATGACATAAGTGACAAGAGATGGGCTGTGGTACTGCATGTTAAAAACATCTGTTGCAGTGCTGCTCTAAAATATTGATATTACTAATGTAGTGTTTATAATCAATTACATCAAATTAATAGAATGAGGTGATTTTAAAGTATTTCCCTAAAAGGAAATATACTATCTCCTTCAGCAAAGACTGAAACAAACTCTCTTACATCTGCCTTACATTAACAGCTCGTTTGCTTCAAAAAGGAGAATATGAAGCAGATATGTTACATGGCAAGTCATAGTTGTTTCCATTTACTGAGCAGAAAGATACACAAGATTGCCAGATAGGCTTTACTTATCACAAATCTGCATTCTTAGTAAAACATAATTACAAAGAAATCAATGCATTAGAAAAAAAAAAAAGTACAGATGAAACACACAGAGCTGTGATGCCACAACAGACTGGTAGCCTACCTTATCTTCCCTTGACTGTAGTCAAAGCATGACAGTAGCTCCAAGGTGCCCTGGAATGGTCACTACAAAATAACCTGCCAGCTGTAAACATTTTCTACTAACCCCTTTGTGTTAGTGGTTGCCTTATAGCCTAAAGTATTGGACTTTATGTCCTCTGTAAAAGCACTTTATGCTCTCTAATGTAACATGGTAACTTCAGATTACACATAAAAGTGTCCACTTTTTCTAAATTGCACCACATTCTTGGCCTCAATACTACCCTATGGAAACAAGTTCCACAGGTTAATAATATGCTTTGTAAAAACATCTTAATACATTTTAAATCTCTTGCTTTTTAATACTTTTGAATACCCTTTTCTTCTGCTGCTGTAGGAAAATTTATATAGACGCACAGCTTGACCATATGCAATTCTTTGAACTCAGTTTTTCCTTTTTTGGTATGGTAGAAATTGCCTCAAACTCATCATGACTTTAATATTTTTAACAAAAATTCCTTAATCACACTGTCTCTGTCCTGTCTTTGAAACAGGTAGATCAGAAATGAGCCTGTCATCCCAAGAAAAGCTCTTTAATACAATAATTTTAATCCCAGATGTTTTCTAGGTTATTCCTTGTTTGATATATCCTAACATTTTTATGTCTTTCCTTGTCTTGACTATGCTACTGGCAGAAATAGTCAGGATTTTTTTTTTCTAAATAGTTATTCTGAATTTAAAATTCCAGGTGTGGCTTTATAAAAGAAATGGAAAAGTGATTTTTACCGAGGTTAATGAAGTATATTGTAAACATCATCTTTGTATTATACGATTAAGAGACACAGGTCTTGAATACCTGGCTGGTAGTTGCTGGCATTTCAATTTTCACATGGATACATGAAAAGCTATAACATTTCCTATTTCCTTCTGCAATCCAGTTGTTCTGGTAGCAGGGAACAAGGTTTCCTCTAAAAAGTTTTGTTGGGCTTTTGGTGTAATTCTATGAAAATCTATAGAACTACAATGACCTATGTATGTGTTTACAACAGAGAAAAATCTCACCCAGTTACTTAAAAAGATGTAGTGGTTTTGCCTGAGCCATGTTTTTTGGTAGTGGGAAGGCTACAGGGGTGGCTTCTTTAAACAAAGAGCTGCCAGAAGCTTCCCCTGTAGCTGACAGGGCTAATGCCAGTCAGTTCTAAGATGGACCCTGCACCTGACCCAGGCCTGGCCAATTAGTGACTGAGGTAAAGCCTCTGTGAATAATGTATGTGAGAAGGAGAAGAAGTTGTTGCGCAGTTGCTAAACAGCATGGAGTGAGAATGTGAAAACACCTCAGCAGACACCAAGGTCAGTACAGTAGGAGGGAGAGGAGGGTGCTTAGGCCCTGAAAGAAAGACTCCCTTGTGACCTGTGGTGAAGACCGTGGTGAGGCAGCTGTGCACCTGCAGTCCATGGAGGCCACCGCGGAGCAGAGATCCCACACCGGAGCAGGTTGATGACTGAAGGAGGCTGTGACTCTGTGAGAAGCCCACCCTGGAGCAAGTTCCTGGCAGGACCTGGGAGCCTGTGGGGAGAGAGGAGCCCACACTAGAGCAGGTTTGCTGTCAGGACATGTGATCCTGTGAGGGACTCAGGCTGGAGCGGTTGGTACTTGAAGGACTGTTTTCCCGGTGGATGACTCATGTTGGGGCAGGGTGTGAGGAGCTGCCCCCATGGGAGGCCCCATGCTGGAGCAGTTAATGAGCTGTATCCCATGTGTTTGAAAATTTTAGTTGTTATTTTGCAATCGTGAATTTTGCCTACTCTTTATGGTTTGAGAATAAGCTAAAGATGGTTTGGAGAACTTTTCTAAATTCCTGCAAGTGCTAAGCAGTGCCATCAAGTCAAGAGCTAACAAAAGGCAAGATAAATCCATGTATTTTGTTGTAACTGTGTTGCCACACTATAATATTGTGCAATTTTGCAATGTTTCACCATTCACATTATTTCTAATTGTTAGTCTCTTAGAAAGTTCTGGTGCAACACCATTTCTACTTCTTTCTGTGATAGAAGGCTTCTTCCCCCTTAGATTTTTTTTTTTTTTGTATGCTATTAACTTTGCATTAGACCGGTTTTAAGAGCACCGTAAAAATTATGTGCTACAGTTTTCAAAAGTAAAATATTTATGCATACCAGAATTATTTGTACTGTTAATTGAAGCAAAACAATTTGCAAGTCATTTTTGTTTCATAGTCAGATCAGTAATTATGTTGTAAACAACCAAATTATCTGCACTAATAACTTAGACGTAATTGCATATATTTTTAATGATAAAAGATTTTTTTTCATCTAATTTTATTCTCTGTGATTTTAGACACTTGGTTTCAAATACAACCAGGTACAAAACAACACACCAATAATTAACTTTGAAGCAGAACTCAGATCATTAGCTTTGATTTATATCTAAAGCTATCTGGGTTTAAGAATGTGACACAGAGAATGAATTGCTGTCTATTATAGTATTTTTTCCCTATAAGATGGTATCCTGGATGAATTTTTGCCTATGTACTACATGATGCAAAGCTATCAGAATGATTTCAGACATGCTGTGCAATCTTCTTTCATCTGTCAACAGAGTAGTCAGAATGTTTGCTCAATACAGCTGTATCTCTAATCAGGGTAAAAGACATTGACTTGACAGAGTGCAATTATTTTAATTGCTATGGGGAGACAGACTAAATTATAAGAGAAATTTTATTTTCAAACTTAAGTCTGTTCTGGAAATTAAATAAGATTTCAGACACCTGATAAACTTTCAGAGCTGCAATATGTTTTTCTGAAATGACACATCCAATGATGATATTTTAAAGATAAATATTTTTATTTATATCATCACTGCTAACTTTGAAAAGACTTGTTTCTGAAGCACTTTTTGTTTTTCTGTATTTGTACAAAATAAAGGTCAAGGATCTTGTTCACTGTACATGTAATCATTTCATTATTTTTGTACTCTTAAACAATTTTTGTCAGGAATAGATCTATGTTCATTTGACAGTGACACTACAATGAAAATAATTTTGATTGCCGATATTACCCCCTCTATCCCTCCAAGCTGTCTTAAACTGTCATAAACCAAACAGAAAAGAGTCTTTGGACTTTGGGTTGCAAGCAATCATTATCCGTAGTGGGATTTCTATATAAAATGTACATCTACTGTAGACTGTGACATATTGGAGTCTCCATTGGATAGTCATTCAAAATATATCAAGTTGCCCGTTCACAGATTTTAACCTAGAAGTGTTAATGCTGTATCAAAAATGTGGGCCACTTTCTTTTATTTAATAGGAGCAAGGTCATAGTCTCATAGCCAATAATTCAAAGATATCTCAGGCATGACTGTTTCTGGCTTGAGCATCAACATGTAAAAGCAGAATAAAGAGAGTGCTTCTGCACTAAAAGTGGTAGCAATTGGTTGGCTGCTGGGGTGTTGTTAGCCCTTGATGCTGTAGTGCCCGTGCAGCTTTGACACAGCTCTGCCATGCTGACTGAGTGACTGATTTGCATGCAGGTCTCTCTGAACTCGGAAACCAGCTACAGTCTTGTAAGGACATTTTAGTCATTTTTGTTTATATTCTTATGCCTAAATTAATATGTTTTGGTTTTGCTTTTTTTTTCATAACTTATTAAATCCACAGTACAAAACAAAAGACATCCAAAAATTCTCAAGACCTTAGAGAGTTCTCCCTGAGTGTAAATGTTTTCTGTTATGTGCTGTTATCTGAGGGCTAGATCCTCAGCTAGTATGAGGCTTTGTAGCTTTATTTCTTGTCACGTCAGAGGGCACAACAATTTTTTTTATTCTTTTCCCACTGTTATAATATAAAAAAAGAAGCTCTGGGAATTTTTTATTTTATATTGCCAGAAAGCCAGAGGATGCATCAATCTGAGACTTTATGGTACATAGTTTAGGCCACCACTTAGGTCATGTAGCTTAGTGTTTTAGTGTCTTTTCCTCTGAGAAAATACTATCTTTTTAAAACTCTGTGCTCAGAAATATAAACCAGAAGCAGAAACGTACAGAAATCTGTCCCAAAAAGCCTATGCCACTGAATTAAATAGAATAGGTTTGAAACATTTTCAATTCTCTTTGATTTATCATCTGTTAATGAGATGAATGGCTTGATACTGTGTTATGGTAGGCTGCACATAGCAGAGCTTTGACTAAAAATTAAAGCTTATATAATAGAAAGAACTGCAGTTGAAAAAAAAAAAAAACACCCAGCCCAAACCAAACAAACAGACAAGCTTTTATATACAATAGGTTTGGGGTTTTTTTTCAGCTACAGCTATAGCTCTAATCAATATTTTTTTTTATAAGGGCTGCAGTTTCTTTACATATTATTCCAAGACAATAAGCTCTACAAAAGTTCTCACATATATGGGGGACTATTTCCAAAATGACTAGGACAGAGGTTGGCTGTAAAAATATCTTCAAGCCACTTGTTCACTTTGAGCACTTTTGCAGCTGTTAAATGAATTTTTGGTACAAAGTCTGATGGAAAAGACAATGATTTTTTTCGACTTGTCATACACATCTGCAATCCTCAGAGAACTAGTTCTGCTGTAGATACTTACATATAAAAGTGGTTATTAGAAAAATGGATTATAAACATTGTACATATTATACTTTCACAGAGAGAGTAACTCTTAGAATTACTAGCTTTTCCCTGCATACAAACAGCATGCTGATATATCAAACACTGAGGGATGAGAATTGTCAGGGCCTTTGAGAGGCGTACAAGTATGATAATCTTGATAGAGGCTCAGACTTTAGCAGGAGTGAAACTGCATAACTGAAACTGAGTATTTGCCCTATGTCTAGTGTTAGTGAACAAAAGTGTTCCGTGGCTTTACCTTTCCCTGGCCACTCTAACACATGGTTTTCTACAGTTCCTTGACTATTTCCAGATGAAACTTGTAAAAGATTGCAAGTGACCGGGGCTGTGATAAAATTTGTTGAAAATGCACCTATCAGTGAACACGACAGAGAGATCTGTTTCTTTCATATATTAATGTTGCAATTAAAGCTGCTAAATTTTTTATAGAAAGGTAAAATGAGAGACATGGAAAGATGTTAAAAAAAAGGTTTATTTCTCTGTATAGTTATGTTATGTGAGTAGGTGTTAGTGAATTAAAAACTTTTGTAAATGTAATTTATTCACAGTGAGTACTTAAAGCTTATTGTAACCATTACTTTATTTCATTTATGTGAGACTCTTCAATACAACGTCTGCATACATGCTTCCTAATAGTTTCAGCTACTGATCTTGGTGTTTTTACACGCTACCATTGTAAGACTTGTTAAGACTTCTTGTTGAGCACACGTATAATCTCTTTGTCAACTTTTCTGTTGTAAAGAGCTTCTTTAGTAAAACATGTTTTTAACTTTTCAGGCACTCATTTTCCTTTCAGTTTATAACATGGTTTTAAAATTCTGTTGTATCACCTATTTAATTTTCTGTATGTTTTGTGTGTTTTTGAAAAAAATTTTCTCCCCTCAAAAAAAAATCTTCCTTTTTTCTAAAAAGACACATGCATACACATTCTTAATTTTAATGAGTAATTGAACAATATAGGTAAGACGAGGAGCCAAAACACACTTTCCAGATACTACATTTCTCTCTGTCCAGAAAAAGAGCAGCCATCTGAGGCCATTCCTCTTTACCATGCAAACACTTATTACAAAAGCCAACGAAACCTGAGAAACAAGGAAAAATCCAACACGAATTACAATTTAGAGTAAGTAAACTCTTAAAAAAATCATTCAGTTTCAAGAAAGGACAAAGAAATGGGTGCTTTTGAGGATCAGAGAGAAGTGAGAAGTTCCTGGAAGGCCACATCAATTGCAGTGTCTGATTTTTGCAAAGGAGTAAGATGTAAATCGGGGATTAGGACTTGCCTAGGCCACATGTGAGGGCTTGGGAACGATGACAGCAGGGCTTACTGGGAAGGAGCACAGATACACATAAGTCTGAAGTTAAGAGGAAAGTTAGATGGGAAAAATAAAAATCATTAGTAACAGAAATATAATGTGACTGGAGAGACAATAAATTGCTACATGTTCCTGGAAATTCAGACCACAGTGACCTAAGGGTAAAACCCTCAGTGTACTTCATGACCTGAGTGTCAACTGGAATAGAGTCTGCTTTGAATATCAGCAGTGAAATACTCTGCAGTGTGCATGAGTTAACCGGTGAATGGAGGAACAGGGATTTCATTAAACAAGTAGCTGCTCCTTATTGTAAAGAGTTGAGACACACTGATATTTAAACCTTTATTTCTCCTTCTGTGTGTAAGTAGTGTGATGTGCTGTTCTTTGTAAAGTGTGCAAATTAATCACATCCTTGCTACTTAATTTTGAGATTTTGAAATGTTTCACTCCTGTCTTTCAGAACGTTTAATTATGTCTATGAATTAATAAAGAAAACTATTGAGGATTATTAGGTATGTTATTATATTACTAGATATGGTTTTGAATATATAAGAATAGTTTTTATTTTGTTGGCTTGATTTGTCAGATGACTGGAAACAATAGCACATAAATGGAAAATTGCTAATTTTTACCTCAATATAGCTCATATTAGAATCATTGAATCGTAGAATGGTAGGAGTTGGAAGGGACCTTTAGAGGTCATCTAGTCCAACCCCCCTTCAGAAGCAGATTCACCTAGATCAGGTTGCATAGGAACATATCCAGGTGGGTCTTGAAGACTTCCAATGAAGGAGACTCCACAACCCCTCTGGGCAGCCTGTGCCACTGTTCCGTGACTCTCATGGTGAAATAGTTTTTTCTTATATTTAAGTGGAATTTTTTGTGTTCCAGCTTCATCTCATTACCCGTTGTCCTTGTATTACTAAATTAATTACCCACCACTTGTAATTGCAGAATTTTGAAAAACTCACTAAAAAATCCCCTCTCAATATGATGATGCTGTGGTTATAAGAGTATTCTATGTAGAAGGGAACTCTTAGTTACACATCAAAAATAAGATGAAGGTTTAAAAGTGAAAGATAGAAATTCTGCTAGGACCAAATACATTCAGCCACTGCAAAATAAACTGTTGCTTTTTCATGAGATCTGCTATGAATTGTTTAAAATGACTGAAACAGTGAGATCTCTTTTACTTGAAGTGGAATAGTTATGCATATTCCTGGGACCCTTAAAACATTCTTCAGCTGCCATTTGAGAAGCCCTGGGCATCTCTCAGAATGCTAGCACCATGCTGTGGCAATAGGTGGAGGCCAGACCAAGCCCCAGACAGCTCTAGGACACTGATTCTCAGTCTCCACTGACTACAGGTGGATGGATATTTGCAGAGCCTGAATAGCTGCAAGTTTATAAATTAGATAATAAATAAAAATGTTATTTTTTATGTTTGTGGAGTCTTCAACTCAGAATTAAGATTCTCATGTCATTTCTACTAGTATAGATGCTACTTCTACCACAGAGATGTTATACCACTATCTAAAGACAACTTTTAAAATTGTATTTTACAAGTCAACTGAGTACTAGTGTTAATGTGCCGAGCCACTTGACAATCATAGAGACATTTTCCTCCAGAATATTGAAATATTCATTTGTACATGTGCCTTTTCCTGAAACCCTCTCCCCAAGAACTTTTGAATTAATGCTCTATTCTGAGTTCCAAGTGTGCAATATTGTAATATGCTATTGTATACAGTATGAAGACACACAAATGAAAATGTAAACCCTCATCCTACCAGTAAATGTTCTGAGTGCAGTATGTTAGGACTTGAGCTAGTCTACACTGAGACAGAGCAGAAACCTAACAGAAGGTGTAGCAGAATAGATTCTACAGAGTGGAATCATTTCCATCAAATCTGCTGCCACATATTTTTCATAGTGTTACTTTTTGCTGCACATCACACAATAAATCTCTCATTGTGAAAAGCACTATTGCACTTGAGACACATTAAGAACAATGAAGAATGAGACTTGGAGAAAATTCATTGAAGACTTGTCTAAATTTGCCCTGTTATTCCATTAAATTTGTCTTTTTATTCCATTGTTTCACCATGTTGTTTTTCTAATGATTGCCATATTATTTTATTTGACAGCCTATAAAATTAAGCAATCTCTCTAATCCTATCTCACAGATTTGGGCAAGCATTCTTTTATTCACCAAGCAGTCAAACAGATTGTTAGATTTCTAAACCAGTTCATAACTGATAAACATTCACTAGATTAGAAATTCATAACAATAATGAATAAATATTAGTAGATACTAGATCATACCAGGGGTTTATAGGACCTGGGGATCTGTCTCAGATGACTCCAGAGAACACTTGGAAAAAAGATAAGAGGATAAGAGAATACAGAAGCACATACAGAATAACAGACACTCAAACTAGAGGTTACATTCATAACATTCTGCTACTGGGTTACAAGATGAACAATTTACAACTAGGCTTCAATAACACTCGACATGAAGGAGTTCCACAATTTAATCATGCTTCAGTGTGTATGGAAAGTAGTCTCTTCCTCTTTGTTTTAACTTGCAGCTCAATAATTTTAGATAACCTATAGTTCTGAGAAATAATTAAAAATCTTTTTATTGAACTATCAACAATAAATCAATACTGAGCACTGTAAATAGTAATAGAACTTCACAGAGGTTTTTTGTGTAGTTTGCTCCGTGTTCCTTTCTCCTTTGCACTTATCATAATATTTGCTACAAATCAACCAGGCTGTATCTCAGAAACTGCAGGCAGAAAATGGATAAACAACAAAAATTCAAGGATAAGGCTTCTCCCACAACTATGAAACCACCACCCATACTGTTGATATTACAGCCTTTTCAGAGGAATTGGCATGTTGCCACCACACTGAGGTTTCTGTAACCAAGATGCAGATGTGAAATGAATGTCCAAGATGAAAGTATTGAAGTGCTATGAGGGCCAATAAAACTAAAAGAGAAAAGTAAACTGTGAATCACCAGGAAAAGAGAGAAAAAATTTACCAGATATGTTCACGCACAGGCACACATACTGATATTTCTCAAAGTGGACTAGTTTGACAAAATTTATGACCTTTTTTTCTCTACCCTATTTTACTTTCCAGTACTAAAAATATTGCAAGTGCCTGAGGCATAAGTCAGAGCAAACCTCCATTATCAGTTCAGAGACTTGGCAGTTTGCTCATTAGGCTCCTTAGACTCTAACTGAGTGACTTTGTTTGGTGGGAAGGCACAGATGGAGTCTGTCCCTAAATCTTGTTAATGTAATGAGTATTCCTACTGTTACAGGAGGTTTGCACCTCATATAAGTGCTTCTATTCTGAGTAAACAACCACCATTCCCTCCTACCAATGTATTATTTCATGCCATCAGGTATTTCAGTATTTGTTTTTACAGTGAATTACCAAAAAACAACATCTTGTTGTGAGTGTAGGGTAATCTTTCTCTCAAAAGCAGTCATACACCTTGCTTTTAAATTTGGAAGTGCAACCTAAACACAATAGCTTATTTCTGTTCTGAATCTTTGCCTTAGCTTAAAAAATATTTTTATGACAGGAATGCGATTTTTCCTAGATTCGTGCTCACAAAATCATCACACATGATACACAAAACTAGTATATAAGATAATAATTAAGCGGTTTATTTATGAAACAATTTTCCAGCAGTTTAAAATTCTAGGATGTAGATACTACTTTATTTCTGTGAGAAAATAAAAAGCTGATTTCCATGACCATTCATCTTCCAAAAGGCAATGCTTGACTCACATAACCACAAAATAGTAGGCATTGGAAGGGACCTCTAGAGATCATCTAATCCAACCTCCTCCGAAAGTAGTTCCTCATAGATCAGGTCATAGAGGAACAGATCTAGGTGGATTTTTAAAACCTCCAGAAAAGGAGACACCACAATCTTCCTGGGCACCCTGTGCCAGTGCTCCCTCACCCTCGTAGGAAAGAAGTTTTTCCTTATGGAACTTCTCATAGTCTGGCTTTTGTCCATTACCCCCTGTCCTGTCACCTGAGATAACAGAAAAAGATGCCACCCTATTCTCTCGACACATAGTTTTTAAATAGTTGTGTTAATGAGATCCCCTGTCAATCTCCTCTTTTCTAGACTAAATAGCCCAAGTTTCTGCAGCCTTTCCTCATAAGTCTCCTGATCATCTTGGTGGCCCTGTACTGGACTCTCCAGAAGTTTCTAGTCCATCTTGAGCTGGGGAGCACAGAACCAGACACAGGACTCTAGATGAGGCCTCACAAGGACAGAGGAGAGGGGGAGAAGAACCTTCCTCGACCTGCTGGACACACTCTTCTTGGTGAATCCCAGGATGCCATTGGCCTTCTTGGCCGTGAGGCCACATTGCTGGCTCATGTTTAGCTTGTTATCAGCCAGGACTCTCTCTCTGCAGACCTCCTCTCCAGTAGGTCAATCCCCAGACTGGACTGGTGCATGGGGTTGTTCCTCCCAAGGTGCCGGACTCTGCACTTGTCCTTGTTGAACCTCATGAGGTTCCTCTCTGCCCAACTCTCAAGCCGGTTGACATCTCGCTGAATGGCAGCACAGCCTTCTGGGGAATCAGCCAATCCTTCCAGTTTGGTGTCTTCAGTAAACTCGCTGAGGGTACACTCTGTCCCCTCATCCAGGTCGTTGATGAAGATGTTGAACAAGACTGGCCCCAGAACCCATCCCTGAGGAACTCCACTGGCCACAGGCCTTCAACTCGATTCTGTGGCATTGATCACCACCCTCTGGGCTCTCTCATTCAGCCAGCTCTCATTCACTGTCACTCATCCAAGCCGCACTGCTTGAGCTTTCTGATAAGGATGTTATGTGAGACAGGGTCAAAAGCCTTGCTGAAGTCAAGGTAGATGACATCCGTTGCTATCCTCTCATCTAGCTAGTCAGTTATGCCCTCGTAGAAGGCTATTAGGTTAATCAAACGGGATTTCTCGTTGATGAATCCATATTGACTCCGATAACCATCCTTTCCTTCATGTGTTTATACATGACAACCAAATACTAAAATTGAAATTGGAAAATAAGACAAATTTTCATTGACTTTTCTGCAAGCACTTGGTTTACAGTCTAGTTCAGGGCTCCAACTCTTAGATTTCAAAGCTCAAATAAGAGAGAAGAAATAGTCCTGCTTGTCTATGCCTGCCCCTGCACAAAGTGCTGACTCCAGTGAGGTCTCTGCAATACCACCTAATGGATAAAATTGCTTAAAAAAGGAGAAAGAATTCTTAAAAGAAACCACATAACTTTTACTTCTGCATTTCCACCCCCTACCCCTCTCCCAAAAACTGGCAAGGTTCTGCCACTATTCATAAACTTACTAAGGGCTAGCTATGGTTTATATTGTCTGTTTGCTTATTTGTTTTAAAATATATTTACTTTCCTCTATGTATACATCTGTCAAGTTGATTTCAATGTTCAAACACTTTTTTGTTAAAACTTCTCTTTTTTACATGCTACTGCAGAGATTATAAAAAGAAATCAAATTTAGGACACCAAAGATCATAGAGGAATAAAACCTCCCTGGAAGCTTAATTAAAGCAAGAAAATGGCCTGATAATAGATAATATGTTCCTAACTAGACATCAAAGGTAGGAACAAGCCTGCAGAAAAGGACAGACCATCATTAAAATCTTTAAGCTTCATGAAAATTGATGTCCAGATCCTGCTGCAAGAATGATAAAGACTCATACGGATCTAACAGGGAAGAAATCAGTATGTTAAACAGGTAAATTGCAGAATCACAGAATCTCAATGGTTGGAAGGGATCTTGAAAGATCATCTAGTCCAACCCCTCTGTCAAGGAAGCTATGCTAAGCAGAAATATCTTGGAAACATTTATTTTGAAGCACAGACCTGTAAAACTGTACTCAACTTTGGTATTGGTAAGTATAAATAACACCAGTTTATCTTGATCTTCATTTTAGAGTTTCAAACAAAAACTGAAATTATGACCTAGTATGATCCATGACTCCAGAGATAAATGTCAGTTTCATCTGTCTGTAGTAAGGGGTTTAAAAATCATAATTGTCATCAACATTTACCTTCTTATGTAAAAGGAGATTTTAACTTTACCTTTTCCTTCAGTGAACTCATATTAGGACTTGCACAACATTTGAAGACATTTCAAAGACGTAAACTGTTATCTGTGGCAATTTTGCATGCTATAGTAAAAGAGAAACAATGCATTTATCAAATTAGCTTCAATATTTCTAATCTGTCATGATTATCAAGGCCTTCCTTTCACTTGTTTCTGTTCACTCATGCTATTACATTACATTACAGCAGCTCTATATTGTAGTGACCAGTGTATTCCAGATGTCCTGTCCTACATGACTATTACCTGCAGTAATGAAATGGCAAGATTTAGCAATTCTATCTTATAATGGTATGTTCTCATCGTTAATTGACATGGCCATGGAAGTAGAGTCTTAGATTGCTTCTGCATCACTGCAGACACACTTTTGGAGAAAATATCCTATAAAAATACCATTCCCTTCAACTAAGAGGAATGCAATGAAAGTCTGAGGCAGCTGGAAGAAGTAGAGCCTGAAATTCAGATTGCCCTCATTTTATCAAAGCAAAATTACCTCCTTTCCCCAAGTAATTCATAAGGTATTTCAATTGCTAGTTGATTTGAGCCAATTTGTCCTAAAACTTTCAGATTTTTTGTTGAGACATCGTCTTTTGTTGCATTCAAATCAGTTTGCCCTTATACAAATTCTCTATTTATATCATCATATAATTCCATTGCTAGCTAACCTGCTAAATTTAGACATTAAAGTATATTGAGCAATGAGTAAACTATTTTGAGACTTGGCAACTTAATTATTGAGATGTTGGTTTCACAAACACCAAAGGAATTTTGCTATTGATTACAATCACCCAGAATTGTCCTGGAGCAAAATTTTACTTCACAAAGCTAGATCTGCCACTCAAGATATAAACTTATTTGCTCTTGATTTATTGATATCACTGTGTTTCCTTTTATAAATTTGGATTATGACTATTCTATTTAAAATCAATTTTTTGTGGCTCAAAAATATTGATAAGTTGCTTTTGGATCATTATATATACTGCAGGGGAAATTAAAACAGTTGTCAAGGCTTCATTTATTTTAAAGTAACTATTTTCCTTCTTACATACCACTGTCAACAACTTTAAGCAAACTGTGAAAATAAAGTCTTTGAGTTGGTATTTTGGTAAGTTTCTGATTTCATTTAAATCCATGCAATTCCAGTGTAACACCATTCAGCTTTCCACCTAAACTGTTTTTCTAAGAGGGAACAAAATAAGTTTGACAAAGCTAGTCACCCTTCTCCAAAAAAAAGCCCCCAACCGGAAAAACCCTCTGATTTTCAGGCAAATTTCAATGGAAGTATTTTCCTTGATTAAAAGGTAGAGAAGGATCATTCAGGCAAATTCTAATTTGTACTGACCTACTTGAGACTAGATTCCTTTGTCACACTTTTTATCTGGAAGGATACAAATCAAGCACACCTCCAGTCTGTGCAGTGTTTGTGTATGTGGTGTATATATGTACACACATAAATACATAGGATGACATATTTGAGGTTATCACCTCAGGAGGAGAGAGCATTATGTGCAGTAGTCTCAGAAATGCACTTAGTTGATAGTTGAACTCTATGAATCTCAAAGAGAACTAATATTTTTTAATAGTCTCACATGATACACAAAATAATCTTACCAGGAATCTAGAACTTAATAGTGATTGGCATCAGCTCCAGTGTCCTTGATATATGTCATGGAATGGATCATTGTTCCAATCAACGCAAAGCAATCTCCAATCAAAGGAAACAACTATACGTTAGTTTATTCTGAACCATTTTCAGATAGAATTTCTATAGCCTCCCATAGATTTGCAGCTGATCAATTATAGTCTAATTGCATGACTCCTGCAGAGCAATGCCCAAGGAGTGTTAGCAGTAAATGGTGACATTCAGAATGAAGCAAATACAGTGAAGCTTGCAGCTCACACAGGAAGGGAGAACGTCCCACAAGGAAATAAAGATGGTACATCAAGATACAGCTGTCACATATGTTTTTGTTTATAAAAACAGAGTGTTTTTATACCTCTAAAATGCACACTACACCCCATTAATTTCCTGTAAGACATAAAAATATGCTCATTCAAGACTGTATGTTTCTTATTTGTAGAGGAAAGAATAAAAGAAAGGAAAGTAACCAGGTGTGGTAGCTTATACAGCAAAGTTCCTGGAGAATTTCCTTGTTAAAACTAAGCAAACCACTTTCAGCAATGTTAGCCTACTAGACAAGGTCACAAGTCATTGGGGAGACTGCGAGGCACCTTTAATCTTCCAGATATTCCAGATCTGGCTTTCAGCCTGTGCTTTTGGGCATTTTATCTTTCTAGTATCTTTCAGTTTATTGTTAGAACCTCAGTTTCTGTTAATGCACCAGGGAATAAAGGCATTGTATCAGTGCATAGCAACAGCTTATATCAGGACAGTTCATAAAAGAAAGATATTGTTTCTCTCAATGGATAAATGATAGGTAGGCCCAAATAATATCCCAAGTCAAAATTTTCTGTAATATTGAAGATTGCTGTTCTAATCTCATTAAAGTGTGGTAGCGAACTCAGGTGTCAGAAAAGCTGCCTCAAGTCTCAGATTAAAAGAAGTCACCTAGTTTTCCATGTTAGGAGACAAACAAATTTATATGCTTGGGATGTGTTGAGCTGTAGCTGGATAAATCAATCAGACAAATCTCTCCAACCCCACAAAAAGACCACAAATTCTGGAACTAAGTCTGAAGAGTTTTATGAAAAAAAAAAGGTTTTTTTTCCTATGATTTTCCTGAAAATGTTTAACTGGCCTCATTTTTAATATTAGTTAGAATTTCTTGACTTTGGAATAAACTGGTAAGAGTAATGGGTAAATCTAAGGAGAAATCATTAAGAAGAAAGAACTCTGCAGTTGAGCTGTAACACACAGGAGTCCTTTCTACCTGTCTTTTAGAGCAGCTGGAAGCTACTCTTTGCAGACTTGCTGGTGATGCCACTTGTTCATGGATGCCATGCGACTGGACTTTGCAACTATACAGATGTCAGTAAATCACAATTTATCAGCTCTCAGTAAAAAGCCAAAACCATCTTCTTTCCAAAGGCCCTCATTTTATACACTAAAAGAGAAACTTCAACTCTTAAGTGGGAGGAAAAAGTAGTTAGCATAGAGTACTCTTAGAACATGGGAATGCAAAGGCCAAGAAAACCATTAGCAGTTGTATTCAGACCATCTCTAATGAAAACTGAAGATTGAGTCTCTCAACATTCAGGTCAAGTCTGCAGGGATAAATACAGGTTGACTATTGTGACCCTAACAGTGAACTTTATCTCTGGCTATTCTGAGGCATCCTGGCCACAAGGGAAGATGTTGGGCTCAAAAGAAGCAAGCAGCATTGCACAATTCTAAACTAACTTGTTTTGTAGTGATGTAAGTAGACTACTTTAATCTGTTCAAAGTTTCACAAGCATTTTCTTAAATATAATAATAATAATTACAGAAAATCCTAAATGTAGGTTAGGTGTATTTGACTTCTCTACTTCCAGGACCTGGATCGAAGTTGAAAACAGACTTCTATAGCTTCATGACATTAAGAGGCTGAAAAACAATGTCAGATTTCAGCTGGACAATGAGAATGTTACAACATAGCTGTGGGAAGTCATCAGCAAAATCATTTCACTAAGGCTAATATTAAAGTTTATTGATACAATGGAAAAGATATATTAATACTGTAATTAAGCTGTAACTTAATTAAGCTTAATTAAGCTGTAATTAAGCTGCAATTAAGCTGTAACTTAAAAGCCAAACCCTTGGCTTTTTAACTCATATTGTAACAAGGAAAATGTATAGCAGAGGACATTTGTAATTTAGGACAAATTCATTACCCAAATACTACCACATGGATGGTGTTTACTTCAGAATATAGTTAAGAATCAATGTATTCTTTCCCTTTAATAAGTAAAATTGGTAAATGTTTTAGCAATTTGAATAAAAACATCAATTTTTTTCCCAAAGAGATATGCCTATTAAGGGAAATTTTGGTAAAGCTACTACAACAGATTGAACAAATTCTCACTCATATCAGGGTTATTTTTACTCAGGGACTAGTATTCTTCAATGATATTTAGGCAAAAAAACCCTGGTCAAAAGTAGCAATTTTATGGTACATGAACTTTAGATTTCATTGTACACTACCAAAAACACCTTGTTGAGAGAAAACCTCTTCTTTTTCTCACACATAATTGTGTTGTGGAATTACAGGAAACCAGTTGGAGAAAGAACTTCTACCCAGTCCAAAGGTCTGTTTCCTATGATGCTTCAAGTCAGGATCAGATTTTCCATTTGTTTCTGGCATGATGTTGTGATAGCATTACATCAAAGGGTTTGAAGAAAGTTCACTTATAATGGAAACTAACCATGAGCCAGCAATGTGCCCTCATGGCCAAGAAGGCCAATGGCGTTCTGGGATCCATCAAGAAGAGTGTGGCCAGGAGACCAAGGGACACTCTCCTCCCACCTCTACTCTGTCCTGATGAGGCTTCATCTGGAGTACTGTGTCCGGTTCTGGGCTCCTCAGCTCAAGAGGTACAGGGAACTTTTAGAGAGAGCCCATTGTGGGGCCACCAAGTACTTAAAAAGTGTGTGTCAAGAGGATGAGATGGTACATTTTTCTGTTTCCTCAAGTGACAGGATAAAAGATAATGGACAAAAGTTGGAAGATGAAAAGTTCTACTTAAACATAAGGAAAAAAATTTTTACTGTTAAGTGTGAACCCTGGCACAGGCTGCCCAGGGAAGGTGTGGAGTCTCCTCTGGAGGTTTTAAAAACCCTCCTGGACATGTTCCTGTGTGACCTGGTCTAGGTGGATCTGCTTCAGCAGGGAGGTTGGACTAGATGATCTCTTCCAACACTTACCATTCTATGATTCTGTGATTCCATGATAAATAAAATACGTCATTTAAGATTTAAGAATATCATTCCACTGGTCTATATCATCCTTTTTTCAGACTAACATCTTAAAAAGCTCCATGAGTATTTATTTATGACAAGGCTTTTCTACTTGACTGACAGGATCATTCTTTGTACTTCATGCAATCAGAAGAAACAGGTGAAACAAAAAGATGGGAGGTAGAAGATAGTCATATCTTGACAAATAAAGAAGCTGTAAGACACAGTTTTCAGTGCTCATTACTATAATACTTTCTAACATTGGTCTAATATAGACTATGATTCTTTGAAACCTTAACCATAACTCAAATTTTAAACAAGACAATCTTTCTTACTTAGAGTATATATGTTTGTTGCTTTTGCAGTTACTAAGATTCAAGCACACACTTCAGATGCATTCATAAGTGAGATTACTGTGAGAAACAGTATAATCTAGAGCTCTTACTTTAATTATTTCCACTTCTGATTGTACTTACACTCTTTAAAGGAGTCATTATTATTCAGAAAGAAATCCCGCCAGAACTTACCTAGAGTTTTTTTTGTATGACAAATATTATAAAAAGGCAGGTGTGTGTCATGTCAGATTGCTGTAGAAGCATTGTGGTCATTAACTGAAGTGGAAAACAAGGATGACATTCTCAGACATCACAAGAGCAGGCAATTGTCTTGGTATTAGTTCAGTTTAAAACTAGCAAAATTATTTATGTAAAATGCATTACAATTTTAACTGAAAACCAAGCATATATTCTCTTATAAAATTTTATGAACAAAGCTGATATTTAAACAGATTTTAAATAATCTGTAGATGGAATATGACACCATCAGGGGTATTGACTGCTGCCAGTCAGCTAAATGGTATGGGAAATACAAATAGGACCATGACATCTACTTTAAAACTGGAAACCTATGTATACGATGATTTCTTTTTCCACATGTGAGCCCACATCCTGAGCTTGCAAATGCTTAAAAAAAATTTAAATATATAAAACATAATCTGTTTTATCTATTCCCTTTCGATCTGCAACTAAACCAGTTTGATTAGCTTATATGCTTTTGCTTCTTCTTGTTTGCAGCATAGACAAATGAGGAAGTGTGGGTTCTTTGTGGCATGGGAAGAGCTGACAGAAAGGTTTTTTTTTTTCCAATTTGACCTTGGTCCTGAAAATAGCCTGCTCCACAATCACTTGGGGGACAAGATCAGTGTTTCTTTCAGCCTCCAGCATTTCTGTCTCCTGTCAAGAACTGTGATCATAGCTGAAAGATTGTGTCATAAGTAGCAAGAGACAATCTCAAACTACAGTTTGAATGTTGGTGTGCATTCCTTCTGCAGGATTTTGTACTAGAAGACCTGAGAGGAGACACAGCTTAGACAGTTGATCTGAACTAGCCAAAGGGCTATCCCAAACCATTAGGACATCATACCTAGTGTATAAGTGATGGGAAGATGATAGAGAGAGTTAGATTACTTCTCAGACACTGATCAGTGGGTGATGAGCAATGGTGCTGTGCATCACTTTGTTGGGTTTTTTTCCTTGAGTTTTATTTGTCTGTTTTAATGATTTTCATTACTATTGTTATTGTTATTATATTTTATTTCATTTTAGTTAGTAAACTGTTCTTATCTCCACCCATGAGTTTTACCAATTTTTTCCCAATTCTCCTCCACATCCCACAATAGATGTGGTCATAGCAAGTTGCATTGCTCAGCATCCACTGAATTTCCACTAAGTGCATTCTTGTATTCCTACCTAGATGAAACTGTAATA
Organism: Colius striatus; assembly: GCF_028858725.1. Taxonomy (NCBI): domain Eukaryota; kingdom Metazoa; phylum Chordata; class Aves; order Coliiformes; family Coliidae; genus Colius; species Colius striatus. The sequence continues at coordinate 31,676,773 of NC_084767.1, read as the reverse complement.
TGTATGTCTTGAATACAAATGTCTTAACTGAAATACTTCTATCTCATCATGTTCTGTGGAGCTTTCCCCAAGTTACTTGGCAGTAGCTTCATCCTTTCCCATGTAAATGTTGAGGCTAAAAGCAGCAACCATGAGCTTTCAATACCTAATCTGGGAGTACATAAAACTCATAGAAATAAGGATCTCTGTGTAAAATCATGGGCAGCTTAAATAGCACACTCCAGATTTCTTTCTCTCCATGGATTAGAGTAAATGTAATTTGACTGCTTCCAATTTTGGAAGCTTAGTTAGGATCAGAAGTTAGGAGTCATAAAGCCAGTCTTGAATGCTACTACTGACAAAAAAAAAAAAAATCATGCTGTTTGTACATGCTGAAAAGAAAATTTGCAGTTGCATTCAGTGACCAAGAACCCATGGGAGCTATTCTATCAATTGCATTTGGACAAAACAGAAGAATATTACTTCCTGGTGACAGAGAAGTTGTTTATGGCCTCCATCTGCTGGTGAACACAAAACCCAGGCTTTTAGCCTTTTACTCTCTGTAGGGAACTGGTTTGAATCAGTCAGACTAAGAAAGTTCAAAGGTGTAAAAGTCCAGTCCTTTCTATCACTGTTAACATACAGTGTTAACACACAGTATTAACATACACTGTTAAAAGTGTTGCAAGCATGGATACAATTCCAGTAATTCCTTTTATTTTTTATAAACATACCTAAACTTCCATACCTGTGTCAGCCTGGACTTGGTATATCCATTTAGTACTTTGACTTATGATTTCCAAGTCTCTCCCTCCAGCTTTCATAGGCAAAGCACCATCTGACTCCCTGACATTTTGCACAGCCACACTCATCAGATTGCTGACTATGTTAAAACAAGTCTTTTGTTGCTGTAGCTGAGAATATTTTTTTTCTCTCCATAATGAAATCTCAAAGACAAAAGATGATTTCTGAGTTTGAAATTATACTAGATGCAGTATATATTATGAAGGTCATTCATTACTGATGAAAGAGAATAATTGTTCTTCTGTGTTATAATTTAATCCATTGTTCCCTGCCAGTTCTGTAGCTCCTATTGCTAACCCTGCTATTACCTTTTTTTCCTAACTCTTTTCTACAACCTGGAAAATATCCTTGTTTCTACAGACAGAAATGGAAATACTTATGCTAATGCCATTATAAGGTTTTCTTATGCATGGGGAAAATATTTTTTGAAAACTCCATTAGATATTTAATAATCTAACCATCAGTTGCCCATATGACAAGCTGATAGAAGGCAGTATGTATCTAAGTAGCTGAAAATCATATTCCTGTCTTAGCTTAATGACTGCATTAAGACCTAAGCACACAATTCAATATTTTCATAGTATATTGGTGTTGATCTGATTTCTCCATGGAATTTTTAAAATAAGTCTGCTATGCAACATCTAGTGTGCAACCTTGTATTAAAGAAATCTTTATTATCGAAACAACCTCACATTTTTTAGTATTTCTCTCAAACAATTAGCCTCAAGGTGTTCCGACAGATGCTAAGCAAAAGAATAGAAGAAAACAAATAAGTGTGGTACAAAAAAGTTATACCAATTAAAACAATATAAGGGTATCCCACATCTACCATCCCCCTTGTTATTCCTTTTTGTTTATTTGTTTCCTTTGGCTGGTGATTTCAGTCTGTATAGAATAGAAGTAAACTATATACAGACTATTTCTGCTATTTTACTAAGTTTTCTAGCGAAAAGTACAAAGCATTTCATTACTACATGCTTTAATTGTTTTAGTAGTAAAAAACATATTAATCTGGACATTGGCCATCCATTCAGTTTCAGGGTTGTAAAAATATAATTGAATATCAAAAATTTGAAAATACTCTTGCAACAATTTATTGATCTGAATAGAATATGTCAGCAATGACTTCTACTTAAAAATGTCCATTCCATTAGTAAGACAAAGTTCTCATTTGACCATTAACAAAATGATCAAGTGCAAACAAAAAACCAAAAAAAAAAAATTTACACTATCAGTAAGATGGCCTTTTGTTTTGTTTGTTTGGGTTTTTCAGCTTTTCCAATTGACATATGATTCCAGAAATGCCCAAATCCATTAAAAGTATTTATATCTCTCACATAGACTGTTGGAAAATCTTTTAACTACTGTCTGGTACTAATGATAGTAAAGACATGAGAGATTTTGCCACTCTACCTGGACTTTTTTTCATCTGAGTCAGAAAACTTGGCCTCAAGAAGGCTGGCAAATACCGACAATATTAATGAATCAACTCTACTCATGAAGCTACTTGTAAGGCACAGGTGGGAGCTGAACCTGCTCCTAACGTGGCCAGTACAGGCTCTGGCTTGCTTTCACAGTGAGCTCTAGATTTTATCAGTCTCCTCCTCTGAGCTGAGCCCCATTACTTCAAGCTTTAAAGCTTTTCTGAGCTCTTATTTACAAAACAGTTTGAGTTATGTATGTAAAATGGATGAGCTCATGGCCTGTCTACCAAGCAGGTTTCTGATTTTTTGGAAAGTCAGTTTCTTGTCCAGCTGTCTCTAGGGGCTGCATTGGTGCTTTGTATTGTCTTTTATGCTTCACAGAGGGATATTTTTTGACCTGGCCATTAACCCAAAGACTGGCTTAAAATTTGTGTTCTTCTGTGTCTAGGTTTAGGCCCATCAGGGAACAAAAGATCATGATTAGCCTCAAATGGCAGGGAGGGCCTAATTACTGCTTATGGTTCAGGACAAAACAGACCAGGCTATTCGCCTTGAGGAAGAAAACAGAAAATAATTTAATGCAACACCAACTAAAACATAAACATAAACCCCCAAAACATAACCAACATAAAACAACACAGAGTGGTATAATGATGAGGAGTCTGACTGGCCCTTTAAGACCACCTTCTCCCCACTCCTCCCTTCTTCCCAGGCTCAGAGCCCTGATCCTGGTGTCTTTATTTCCTCCCCTGCTGAACAGCTCAGGGGGACAGGAAATGGGGGTTTTAGTCAGTCTGTTCCTGATGGTTTCTGCCATTTGTCTCTTCTCAGGGCAGGTGGGCTGGTACTCCCTGCTCCTCCACAGGGTACCTCACACACATGGAAGCCCTGCACGGGCTGCTCCAATGTGCATTCATCCAAAAGGCTGCAGCTCCTCTCCACCTCTCTTGTGGGTCTGCTCTGTGGCTCGGAGGCTCTCCAGCATGGCCTGCACCATGGCCGCCTCCTCACACAGTCCCTCGCCTGTCTGGACACACTCACCCGGAACTGCTAGTGGCTCTCAGTCCTGCCATTGCCCTCCATGGGTTGCAGGGGTACAGCTGCATTCTCACCACGGGTTGCAGAGGAGTCTCTGATCTGGTGCTCCTCCTTCCTTCCTCCTTCTCTGACTGTGGGAGGGGGCATTGTCGCCTCCATCTTGTACCACTCTTACACCTCGTCCCAAGCACTTCAAATTCCCATCTTTAAGTAGTGATCGCAGAGGAGACAGATTGGCCTAACTGGGCCAGAGGTGAGTCTGAACCCAAGAACTGGGAGAGAGTCTGAGAACTTTTTACTGGATCTTCACTGCAACCCCCTCCCCCTGTTAACAAACAAAAGCTGCTCCTTGCTAAACCATGAAATTCTGTGAGGCATGAAGAGCAGCAGGGAAGAACAAAGCACCTGCAACACCTGGGGAAATCCTGGCAGGTGCTGAGAAGCCAGGACACTGAATCTAAATATTTGAGCTAGAATACAAGAACAGATGGAATAAGAAAGGAGAGAAACAACAATCTTTTATAGAATTGAAGGTTAGAAAACTAATACAGAATTTTGTGATCAGTACTGTGACTGGAGAAATCAGGAGAGGGATGGATGTCAACAAATCTATATCCTAACTCTAACAAAAAAAGTGGTAGAAATATCTTGAAGACAGTATATTTTTGAATGATAGTAGTTTTTTAACCTATCAGAGCAAGTTAGGGTAAAAGTTGCACAAAGCAAGCAGTGTCCAATCTCATCTAATTATGTGAATCAAAAAGATTCTTTTAATTACAGGACTTTGAAGTGTTAATTATGATATCAAAATCAAATGTCTTTTCCTTTTTCAATATTGAAAATGACAGTACCAAAATGGGAAAAAAAACAGCTGGAATGAAACACTGAATTGTACTTTGTTTCTGAGGGCACATTTCCGAAGACTAAAACATACTGTGCTAGAAACATGTACAGAGTAATGAGCCATACTTTCCTATGCCGTGTCAGTTGTAGATGGTAAGAAAATCATCCCACTCTCCTGTCATGGTTTGACATGACAGCCTTTTCTGGTAAGGGCGAAGGGGCTGTAAAGATGGCTCCTGTAGGAAGTTGCTCGCAACTCTCCTGAGCCAGATCCAATTCTGGGGCTGAGACAATTAGATGCCTCCAAGATCACTTTTTAAGAAGAAGCCAGAAGAGGTGTTTTTTTCCTCCATCTTCTTCCTTCTTCTGCCCCTTCTTCTTCTGGCTGCTGGTGGCGCAAGGTGCAGGAACAGTGAGAGAAACAACCATGTGGACTCTAAGGTGAGTGAGGAAAGAGAGGAGGAGGTGTGCTGTAGTGGAGACTCTCCTGCATTCTATGGAGAGGACTGGTGAAGCAGAGATATATTTTCATTTCTTTAAAGACCCCGCATCAGCGGTACAGACTCATTTTGATAATGACCCCATATCAGGGGCAGAGACTCATTTTGCTAAAGCCGGCCCCAGACCAGGGGCAGCAATTCACTTAATTAAAGGCCCTGAGCCAGGGACAGTAAATATGGCCAGAGGAGGCCGTGTCCTGTGGGGAGGGCCCAACCACTTCACTGCAGACCCCGAGACAGGGACAGTGATTTTCTTCTTTAAAACTATGGCCAGAAGAGGCCGTGTCCCGAAGGAGGGACCCTTTATCCCTATGGCCGGAGCAGGCTGTGTCCCGAGGAAGGGGCCCAATATCCACAGCTGTAACTGTGGGAAGGAACCCACGACAAAGCAACTCATTAAACTTATGCCCAGAAGAGGCCTTGTCCCGAGAGAGGGACCCTGTAACTGTAGAAACTGCAACCATGGCAAAGAATCCACACTTGAGATATTCACTAAGGACTGTGTCCCGTGTGAGGGAACCTGTATCTGCAGAAGCCGCAGCTGTTGGGAGCAACCCACACCAGAGAAGTCTGTTAAGGACTGTGTCCTGGGGGAGGGACCCTGTGTTGGTGCAGGGGAAGAATGCCAGGAGTCATCCTCCTCTGAGAAGAGAGAAGCGGCAGAGCCCATCTGTGAGAGACTGACCACGTTCCCCATTCCCTGTCCCCCTGAGCTGTTGAGGCAGGGAGGAGGTAGAGATATCAGGAGCAGTGAGCTGGACCTGGGAAGAAAGGAGGGATGGGGGATGGAGATCTTAAAGTGCTGGTTGTAATTTTCTCATCTTCCTACTCCCTTTTTGCTTTTATTCCGTTCTGTTTCTTGTAGAATAAACTTTCCTACTTTCCTCTCTAAGTTGAGTACTGGAGTCTGTTTTGCCCAGAACCATAATTGGCAGTGAGCCCTCCCTGCCCTTGTCTCAATCCACAACAATCTTGCTTATCTTTTTACTCCCATTTCGCTGGGGCCTCTGCCATCCTAATGAGAGTGGGGGTGAATGGGGGCACCGAGCGAGAGACTGTTGTGGTGCTGCTGTGCTAGCTGGGCCAAACCACGACATCTCCTCACACTTATGCCACATTAAGCCGTGCTGTTAATGTACACTACTATCTGAGAGTGAAGGTGGTCAAAAATCACACTGAGAGACTCTCAGTGATCACTGAAGCAATATTGCCTTGGCTACTGTAGGTAAGCAAGATTAATAATAAGTCAACATAAATGAAAATCTCATGAATCATCTGTTTCTACAGGAGAGAGAACGGCTAATATTCAAAATCACAAGCAATTAGGAAAATAGCAATAACTAAAATATGAGGTATTAGTTAGCAACAACCCAAGGGAGAGAGTTGTTGATGGAGAAGAGAGATCTGGTTCACAGCCAGTAAAGACATATACTAACATAAGGAGATGATGTACTATTTCATAGCCAGACTACCTAAGTGACATAGAAAAGGCATACCAGGGAATGTTGCTCATCATGTTTATCACTTGTGACTTTTAATAGCTTGTAGTAGTGTCCAAGAAGATTTAGGGACCTGTCACACATGTTAATAGAAATGCTTAAAAGAGAGAAAACAGGAAAACTCTGTTCTGCTCACATCGGATATGCATATTGTAAAGATTGCTTCTGAGCTGGGGAAATCAGGCAGTTAAAGTGTCTGGAAAGAATATTGGTGAAGTACCTTAGAACAAGACCTAATTACACACATGATAAATTGTCCATCTTTAATTGGACTCCTTTGTGTCTTCAAAATACATGTCTATGGTGAAGATTATATGCAGCTGTAGTGCAGTAGCATAGCAGGTGTTATAGGTGAAAAAGACAAACAGTAAAATTCTGGAAGTTAGACCTGATCCTTCTACAGCCTAAGATGCTGAGGAATGGAGATTGTTATACTAGAGAGAAATTCTTAAGCTTTTAGGATTGCAACTACATATAGACAGGAACAAAAAGGAAGATTCTCTTACACCTTATAATGTTTCACATGAATCAACAATACCACGTTTCTCCTTTTTTTCTTCTGTATGTATTTCAGCTAACACTTTGTCCTCCATTTTAATTTTAACTCTCTCCCAAAAGATTTGTTCTTAAAGTTACTCATATCATCATGCAATTCACTTCACACTTCATTCTCTCTTTTTCAACAGTTTCCCAAACTCTTAATAATCTTGACTCTTGACTTTTAAGAATCTATTTTGTTTTACAAACATGCTAAAGCCAACACACTGATCTCCATCTTATCCATCTCACTGCTCCGTCTCGCATCTATTCTCTGGATGGGCCCTGGAGATGTTTTCTCTGTGCTTTTTTGTTTTGCCTTGTTTTCTTTTTTTGAACTTTTCTCTCTCATTTTTGATGAAAAAACTCGCCTTTACTCCCAATTTCCAAGTCACAAACATTGCCACATTTGATTTTTTAAAACTAAATTTATTTTTTACTGTCACAATGCCATTCCCCAATGTTGCTCTTCAATTGCTTCTCAACTCCCTACATTGCTATGGCTTTTTCTCTCAGATTTTAGAAGTCTGAATGCTTTTTCATAATGTTCTCATTATTATCTAAATTTCTCAGGCACATTCTGTGATTCCTCCTCCAGTAAGTGCTGAAAGTGTGAAGAGAGAAAAAGGCCAGCACAGCTGTTACACTCTCTCCCACTTCCTTCCCCTAGTGATATTTACACTTCCTTCTATTCAGAGAGGAGACTTTCAAGCTTATTTTTTTCCAAAACATCATCAGACAGTTGTTTAATCCCAAAAACACCCAGTGAGGAATCCCATGGGATATACTGCAGTAGCAAATTTATCTATTCTGGGGTCTCTAAAGTTTTCCCTTCCTTTAAATACTGCTGAAACCAGGCAGCGTTTTTTTGGTCCATTACAAATACATCCAATGAGAAAAATGTGTAAACCCCAGTGACTGAAGCTACTAGAGGTCCGGCAGACTTGTGTCCCAAGTTTTGGACAGTAGGAATGAAGGCCAGGACAGATTTTTGCACCATTGCTTTTTGAGATGTTTTGAATTTGATTCATGTCTAAATTGAAACTTGGCCTTATTGAATTGCTATTTTCAAACAATAAATCCTCATGACCCACTTCACCAGTCCTTCAACTTGTATAGCCAATCCTCAGGGAAAAGTAAGATGGAAAAAAAAGATGAATAATGTTACCTTTCAAGAATTTCAGATATTAAGATATCTGTTACTTAAGCTGATGCACAATTACGTTGTTCATAATGCTATAGTATTGTACTTATGTAGATAAAATTCTGTCTAGATGTGTATCCATGCATACACGTATGACTATTACTATACTCACAGATATTGTATATAGCTACAATGAGATTTCTCAGAAGACCTTACTTATTTACTACTGTTTCACCAGCAATACCTGGTTGAAGTAGAATATTAAAGTGTGCTAGAGTCAACACGCAGAGAGGAGAGGAAGCTGTATTTCATGTTGTGGAAGGATTTGTTCCTCTTTTGTTCCTGTTTATTTGGTTTCTCATGTGAGCTACCATTATTTGGCAGCTTATCTTGATCCTGCTTGAAAATAAGCAAAACTTGTGAAATCGAAAACAAACAAAAAATTCTGCACAAGTTTAAACACATTTGGGTTGTTGTGCTGTGTTGGCTGAGCCAAGTAATTTTTAATTTTGCCAGTGTTTGCAAGACTATTTCTATGTTCGTGTTATGAAAATGTTATTAAGAAAAACCATTCACTGTCTCTGAACACTTCATCAAAATCTTGGTTTTCAGAAGCAGTTAGTGCATGCCCAGAAGTTTATTCACTCCAGTAGGATCTGTGAAAGGACCAGATTGTCAATTACCCATTGAAAAACTAAAAAACTAACTAGATAATTATTCCACATTGTCAAAGAAATGCCAGCACTTAATTTTTCACATCTTCCCTTTTAACTAGTTTTATTTTGATATTTTGGATTAACAAGAGCAGCTAATAAATACGTTTTGTGCAAAGGTCCCTGTCTATTGGACATGCACACAAGGAAAATGCAATTGATATTTCTGACATTCATTTTGGAATTGCTGGGAACTGAATGTGAGGAAGGAAGAGTTCTCACTGTACATACAGTTTATGAAAAAAAGAAAGGTATCTTTTCAATGTTCTGCTGCCAGCATGGCCAAAACAGAAACATTCCTTAAGAAGACCTAACTTGTCTAACTAACCATACTAACCATCATAGTGAAAAACTGTGGCCAGGCTTCCGACTGAGCATATGTTTTGTTATAGATATAATACCTTCAATATACAGAAAAACTTAACTACCTGTGAGTAGCAATCAATGTTACTATTTCTACTGTTGTTTTATATGATTTAATCAACTGGATTTGCCCTTGCAAATTGCTGCAAGGCAGGCAGAAAAACTCTTTGTTTTCTGCAGACCAGTTAGTAGCTAACATGAGCTGTACCTTTTTCAGCTGCGTTCAGCATGGCTGATTCCTCTCTAAACAGCAGTTATTACTGTTACAAACAGGCATGAAATACAAGCTGACTTCAGCTAGAGAGAGCCATTTTCTATGTATATTCACAAGCCACTCTTCTTCCCAGATCACTGATTAGTCACTCTTAACAGGATGGTGTTACAGGCAAAACAATAAACCTTAACAGTTTCTGTTAGTGGGGGATATTTGTCTTTATCTGTCTCTGAAGCACAGCTAATGTCCAGCTAACTACCAGGACTCTAGTCAAGCACAAACAACATAAGTACCATGTTTGTTTTTATGCAACTGCACTTAATGGTATTCCCTATAAAATAACTAAGACAAGCCTCAAAAAAACTTTTGGGATGCTCCTCATCTTCATACATTTATTTCATAGAGATATACAGGCAATGTAATGCTAGGACAGCCATTCCAGTTTGTGAAATATACAGATGAAAAGCTGAAATCTTTAAGAAAGAGAAGCCAAACATCAGCTTGCATTTAACCAACTCCGATGCATTTGCCAAAAGATTACCAGGAAATAAGGGTCCATAGTTCTGCATTTATTTTCGTAGAGCCTATGGGAATCAGTAAAAGATATATAATCATCTAAGGAAACAAAAAGATTTCTTAATTTCTCCTTGCTACTGATAGCTGGAATCTGCCCGCTTGCTGTTAAGGACAGACAGAATATTGTCTATTTCCTGAGATTGGCATCCACTGTAGGCAACCATTTCCACACTATGTGAAAATCTACAACTAAATAAAATGAATAGCCATATCAGTGTGCCTGCATCTCCCCCTTCCCACCAAACCCTCTCAAATGAAAGAAATTGAAAAACCATAGATACTCTCATTAATAAGTTGCAAAGCTCAGGGACTGACTCAAATCTTCCTTGTGTTACATCTACCACAGCAGCTTTCTTTGAAGTAAAAAGGCAAGCAAACAAGGCCAGCTGTTGTCAATGCTCTTTATGAGTCACTGAGCAGCAGATGCTGAAAGAGTTGTGTTTCTAAATGCAACACCTGCTGCTGAACCTGAATTTCCAAGCCATAGCATAAGACACATATAGAAAGACCAACTGAGTAGGTATGTACCACTAATAACCACTCTTAAAGGAAAATCAAAGGGAGATTGTCAGCAGCTGATTGTATCAATCCCGATTGATAATAAACTAAACATGAGCCAGCAATGTGCCCTCGTGGCCAAGAAGGCCAATGGCAATTGTGGGATGCATCAAGAATAGTATGGGCAACAGGTCAAGGGTGGTTCTTCTCCCCTGTTACTCTGCCTTGGTGAGGCCTCATCTGGAGTCCTGTGTCCAGTTCTGGGCTCCTCAGGTCAAGAGAACTTCTGCAGAGAGTCCAGCATAGGGCCACGAAGATGATCAGGGGTACGGAACATCTTTCATATGAGGAAAGACTGTGGGAACTGGGGCTGTTTAGTCTGGAGAACAGGAGATTGAGGGGAGATCCTATTAACATTTATAAATATCTAAAGGGTAGGTGTCAGGAGGTTGGGACATCCCTCTTTTCTATAGTAGCTAGCAACAGGGCAAGGAGTAATGGTTGAAGCTGGAACACAAAGAGTTCCACTTAAATACAAGAAAAAACTATTTTACTGCTCAGATGACGGAGCCCTGGCACAGGCTGCCCAGAGGGGTTGTGGAGTCTCCTTCCTTGGAGGTCTTCAAGACCCGCCTGGACATGTTCCTATGCAACCTGATCTAGGTGACCCTGCTTCTGCAGGGGGGGTGAACTAGATGAGCTCTAAAGGTCCCTTCCAACCCCTACCATTCTATGATTTTATGATTGTATGGTAGCGGTATCTGAAAGCTCTGGAGCCACTGCAAACCTTGCAGTAGTCCAGTGGCACAGGATTTTTTTCAAAAAGGAGAAGAAATGCAATTTTTTCACTTTATTTTTTATGTTGTTAGATAAACCTCTTGACGATCTCTCTTTTTCAGCATGTACCTGTATCTGGTTATTGCCATAACAGACTTGAAATTTACTGCTGTCTTAGGGAGATATTTCAGAAAATGGGGTTTTTTGGTTATAAAAAAATAATAAAAAATAATTCATTCCCTTCTTTATGTACATAATGGTTCAAATGGCCATTGAGTAGAACTGCTCATTAAACAGATCCAGATTAAAACCAAATATTTCTCTCCCTTTCTTTTTCAAAGGAGAAAAGGAAAGTATATTTTTGAATCAATTTATTTGATTGACATACAGTGCAATATCTCAAATTACTGTATTACAGAATGTAGAAGTCAATAATTTCCAGTACCTTGCAGAATGAGGAAATAGCGTAGGCACTGCTTAAAGTGACCCAGATTCAAAACACATGGATTGTAAAACTATGTCCACAGTTGCACATACTCATGAGGGTCCCATTGCCCACCTAGCCTTCCTGTTTTCCTGGTGACCAAGTGGTCTGGCACATAGCCTGGGAGGACTTTTCAAGGTGGCGTCTTATTTCTAATTTCCTAAGTCTTTGTCATATATTTTTCTTACAAATTGCCACAGCAACCTAATCCTGGTATCTACACATGTCCAGTATCTGCTGAACTATCAGTAGCCAAAACAATGTGTCACTACAGCTCAGGAAACAAAGCCAGCTCAAACACAATGCTCTTAATCATTAGAAAGATGATTTATTGTGATCAAAGTAGTGGACAGTGCAGCAACACAGCTAAATCTGCTCACCATTGTTCAATGTCATGGTTAGCTTACAACTCCTTTTTCCTCAAAATATTTTCTTCCCAAGATCTTTTCCTCCCTTTCATTTCTTTTGGAGTTTACAAAACCAAGCAGTTCCTAATCTCCACTTTGATCTGAATTTCTCTGAGAATGACCAGTGATTTTCATTTATGCTCACAGCTTCTCAGAGGAGTACAGTCTTCCACTATAATAGCTGCAGTGAGAGGATAACCTGCTCCATAAGAGCCATGGCATGCTATCAGTAAAGCTCACAGTCATGGTGCAGTGTCATAGATGGCTTATACTGGATTTACTCATGCTGGTTTAACACGTTATCTCTCTGTATCTCACTGCTTTCTGCCAAAGAACAGAGCAGATACCCCCAGCCGTCAGTGGAACTGAGAGGATGCGAAGCTGCCACGTGTTTCCGGGTGCTGCCATCCCACAAGTATGGACAGGCAACAACAGATCTTGAGGCATCAGTAGCAGCCAAAGCACTTAAAATTACCCCTATGAGGATAGTTTTTATGGTTTGAGGCCAAACACTAGTTGGTAGTAATCTTTGGAAACCTGATAGTTTACCAGAATGTTCAATCATTTAAATTTTACATTTGAAATGACATTTGTAATCTAAATCATGTATGGGGCCAACTGAAATCCTGCATGCCAGTCTATGCCCAGAGCACTGTGGAGTACATTTGCTACTGATTTTGGTAGACAATTAGGGGGAAGAGTGAGAAATCCCTGGTCTGTATTGTTCCAGTGTATTTTGTTGTTATTAACATCTGTGTGATGTATGTAACAAACAATGCCAAAGATAAAAGTCTCTTTGTGCAGGTGATAATTTTCCATATTCAGTGTCAGCTCTGATTCATGTCTGTTAACAGGGACGTAATTGAGTGTTACAGGTGTAAGTGGAACATATATATACTTGTAACCAAGCATACATGCATCTGCAAGAAAATGAATAGACACCTGAGATAGAAAGCTAAGCTAAACTTTTATTGTATCTGAATAAAACATATTAATCCAAGCCCAAATTTCCACTGTGAAATACAAATCAATCAGAATGTGCAGAATTTAGGAAAACTTGGCATATTTTCCCAATTCTGGGAAACATAACACTTATCATTTTTGTCATTTGAGTAGTGCATTTCACAAAATGTCACACAATGCAGAAACATACCAATAATTGTGGTGTATCCACACTTATCTTTACACCATCTGAAATATTTTTTGTATATGTCCTGGCATAATAACTGTACCAATGTAATGAATCTGACTCAAATATTTTTGTGGGAATATGTCTATGGTTCACAGTGCATAGCTTGTAGTGATTTCCTTCCAACTAATTTACTAATTCCATTGAAGCAGCCTATATTGTTATTCCAGAAATTCATTTTACTAGTTTCTTTTAGCAGATTTTTATTGGTTTGCCTACTTAACTTGCAGTGACAAAAATCAGTTTCATAACCACCTTAGGTACCAATTAAAGCTTTATGAAAGGCTAAAATAGGACCATGCTTGTGGAGAAGAGTTACTGAACAGAAGACTGGTAATTAGTACACTAACTTGAGGTTCAAAGTTCAGCTCTCCTGGGAACCTTGAACATTGACTGCCTAGTGATTCATCATTCCAAGAAATTATAACACAGGTTAGGAAGCAAACCAGGACTAGTTTTCATTTAATGCAATCTGTGATACACTCTTGTCTTAGGGAATCTTAATACACTAAATCAAAGTAGTCTCCATGGTAACCAAACCTACAAGACTTATCCACTGTGGTCCATTACAGTCAACATCTACTAAGGCACTTACAAATAGAAAGAAGTTGTTTCTATGTGAAACTGACAACAGCAGCAACAAAAACGCCCTGCCTCATTGCTGTGCAACTGTGTACTTCAATTCCCGTTAAAAATCATGTTCCCTCTACCTTTGACAAATTATTCCTTCCTTGCTTGAGTCAGCCTTTAATAAAAAATGGAACAATTAGTTTGCTAAAAACAAACACAAGTTATCTTTTCTGCTCTGTAAGCGCAGAAAAATCAGATGTCATGGATCTGATCTGGATGAAGTTGCAAAAACAGCAGTTTTAAGTATTTTGAGTCTGGCCTCTAAAAAGACATTTCTGAAAGCCAGGCAGAATCTTTATGCATGCTCATATGCACGGATGTCTCTTCAAGCCTTAAGTCTTGGAAAAATGCTGAAAACAGAGATTAAATTTGGCCTTTTTCATTTATTTAAGGAGAAGATGAGATTTTAAAGTGAAGAGATTGGTTTCCACAAAAAGTTTAGTAACTGAACTGACTCTTTTGTTCAGATGATCTTGAATTACATGAAAGCTTGAGTGGTCCAAGATGACTTTTCTCAAGTTCAGGCACATTTATCCCCACACCTCTTCGTGTATCAGCTCCCTTCTCTTGTGCCCTGATTTCCACACTGAAGACTCTCAAACTCATGGACTGGGGAGAAACAACTGAAAATTGCAGGAAACTTGGCATTTCCTCCCTGACTCTGAGATGACTTCACTGCTCTTCAAACATAATTTTGTGAGCTAAAACTTGAGTGTACTGTCTCTTATAGCCCTCTCTCCTGGCTATGTCTCGGTGATTTCTACTGCTGCTGTTTTTTAATGTAAGGTGCTCTGATGCTTGCACGTAAATTGGTGTTAAATTCAACACTGGCAGAAAAATGTGTGTATAGTCTGTGTGCATTCATTGGTGAGCCCCATAAGTTCACAGCTTAAAGTTCAGGCACGTGAAAACGCAGTGCATTACGTTCCAGAGTTTATGGGTCATTGTAGCCATAACTGTCCATTTTCTTTCCATGTTTGTTGAAGAGAAATTCTTTGACAATTTTCTTTTTTCAAACCTGGCCCAGGCAGTCAGAGAATACCTTTTAAGAGAAATTCATTGGCTTTCTTGGGCAAGATCATAACGTTTTTATTTTAGGAACATTTTGGGATTTCTAAACACAACTAAGACCTTAAAATATTTGGCAAACACAATACTGTAAAGCAATCATTTCTACAAGTATTTCATGAAGTTTCCATTTTATAACACATCTGAGATTATAGAGACATTGCACATTGTTACAAAGGTGACAGTGCTAATGTGGCTTTTTCCAAAGCACGATGTCACACTTTTTGTCAGTTTTAAGGACATATTCTGCAGGAGGGTTGGACTAGATGATCTCTAAAGCTCCCTTCCAACCCCTACCATTCTATGATTCTATGATTCTATGGACCTTGGGCAGCTGCATATGTCTGAATTGACATGTGCATCTCTACTGTGGCAGACAGAAGGATATCTGATAGATTTTGTTCTTGATTGCTTAAAAATATGTGTACACAAATAGAAGCTCATAGCAGTGCGCTAATTTCAAATTCTGTTATGATACTCCTAGTATTTTTTCATAAAAAGCTTATTTCTAATTTCCAAAATCAAGAATCATGATATATTAGGTCCATACTGCTGTTTACATACAACAACATGGTCCCATGGCTACACTAGGAACCCGTGAATCCTGACAGCTGTTGACTTACCATGGCCCTAGTATGTGTCCCACTGTGATATCAGAAAACAAAAGCTACCAATCTGTCATACAAACTTCTTCCCTGCTCCAGCCATGACCTCTGTCTCTGGGGGTCTCCAGTGAGAGCCTCAAGAGGACCACTAGAATACTGAAGTAAGACTTGGGGAAAGGGATATTCTGACACTGGTCAATGATACCTTACTAATGATGTGCCTTCTTTTGCACATGAATTTGCAATTTGAGAATGTGGATAATGGAAAGCAATTATATAACTGCTGGAGAAGGCCTGCTTTCAGTTTAAAATGGATTCTAAATGTTCTTGAAAGGATCCCTTGGACGACAGTAGAATTGCTTGCTCATTAGTGTTTTCCTGTGGTGAACACAGTTGAAGAATCTGTCCAAGAATGAATGTTTCCAGTCCTTATGTATGAAGTACTTGACATGCAGAGCAGTGTCTTTGAAGTGGCAGTGCCTTTTGTTCAGACATGCTTTCTGTGAATACAGTCTGGATATTCTAGACTAACATTCTATCAACTAACTTTACTTTTCATCTTTTGGGAAGACGCTCGCAATAGTAAAAGCAAACAACTTGATAATTATGCCTTTCCTTACTCTTCACTTGTGAACAATTTTGTATCATGCTGACTACCTCTAGAGAACTTTTTTCCTTCTCCAAACCAACCATCCTAACCTAAATTGTTTCTGTGTTGTCCTTCTGACCAGTACAGTTACAGAGCTTCTTACAAACTTATTCTGTGCAACCCTATCTGCTCAGTAGTGCACTGAACCAAAGTCTGTGCAGAGGGGAAGGCATCTGGAAAGATGAAAGCCAGGGACTCAGTTCTAAAGATCTAGCCACAAACATACATTCATATTTTTCAGTTGTCAACTGTGTAGCTGTCTTGAGTTTTCTGAGTTTGTTTTAAAGAAACTCTCTTGTAGACCTATCTCCATTTATTTTCCATAAAGAGTCAACTGTTTTGTGCAAGTCTGATGAAAAGAGGAAACAGAAACATAATGTTTCAGAAAAAATGTAAACACCACCTCTGGTCCTGAACAGACTCAGTGATGGGATGTTAACATCTTCTGTACAGATTGAAATCCATATCAGTTCATCACCTATAAATCCTCATTTTTTAGGAATCCCATTCCTGAAACAAGTTGCCCATCCTGGTGCTGGTAGCTGCTGGATACCTCACCAAACATGAACAAGAAAAAAGTTCATATAAGGGACTTTCTCTAACAATTTTTTCAAGGATAACTCAGACCGAAGGCACAGGAATGGAACTATTTTCACCTCTCTGATACAAGGGACCAGTGGTTTTGCAGTATTATTACTAAAGGCCCAAGGAAATTTAAACTGAGGCTGCCATGAAGGTTCCTCTACTTTAGATAAATAGTGGCTATTAGTCTCTGACTGTGGGGCTCTTAGTCAAGAGTGTATGCCTCTGTGGGTGTTTAAAAATTTGAGACCAAATTCTGTAGCTAGATATGCAATCCATAGGCTAGTGATTCATTACTTAAGCAAATGATACTGAAATAAACAAACAGTGCCTTAGAAGTTTGAAATGAAATGTAGGTTCACTGACATACAAGATAATAGTGTAATTAAAATCAAAGATGTTATATCTTTTTTTCATTTGCAATTGAATCTTCCAGTATAAAAAGTGTACAATTCTTTTACTTACTACAAGTTTGGCTACTGGCTTGCTATGTTACTGTGGAAAAAACAGTTTTCATTGTGAAAAATGAACATATTTTTTCCTTTTAATGTATTGCTTCAGTGAAACTGCTTTCATGCAAAATCAGTATATTTGAAAACAGAATCAATCACATGCCCGGAATTTCCTTTGGTGTTTGTAGGCTCATACAAATCTTTAAACTGAGGTCTGCAGAATAAATTAAAAATTTTCTAAAGGCTTCTGTGATTTTTTAGACCAGGACCTCATGATCTGAACATAACCCCTTAGGCTTACTTCCATTGAAGAGAAGGGTTTGGTGTTTAAAAAAATATATATATTAAAAATCAGTTTAAGTCCCTCAAAATTTATATTTTTTTATAAAGGAGTTGAACTGAATATTAATTTAAAGATTTAAAAAAAACCCCAACTTATTTTTTCTTCAATTGGATTTGAACCAAGTTCACGCATTACATTTCTGGTACCAATTGAAATAAGAATTTAATTAAAATGTGGTTTGGTGTATAATTAATTTTGTTTTTGCAGCTTTGGTTTTCCAGTCTGTCAGTTCTTACACTTTTCCCTGTTTCTTATTTTCTCATTGATAAGAATAATATTTTTTCAGAAATAGCCATATGAACAGTGAATATCATATAATCACTTCCCAGGAGGGAAGGGAAAGGAACTGCTGAAAATGGTTTAACTGATATTATTAAAGCTTTCTCTGTCATATCTGTTTCCATCAAGAATAAAATATCTTCTAATCCTAATCAGCAGAAAGGAAAAAGATGAATTCTTTGTTCTCAAGTTAGTCTGAAAGTCACTGGAAGTTCACCATTGTAAGTTTAAACAATATATATTATAATCCTTGCAGAAGCTAAGTATCTCAGCCTTGCTGAGATTGTAGAATCATAGAATCATAGAATGGTAGGGGTTGGGAGGGAGCTTTAGAGATCATGTAGTCCAAACCTCCCGCAGAAGCAGGTCCATCTGGATCAGGTTACACAGGAACGCATCCAGATGGGTCTTGAAGATCTCTAAGGAAGGAGACTCCATATCTGAGATGCCAGGTCAGAAGATTCAGTTATGTAGTAAATACTTATCTGCATTATAATAATCATTAACTACATTACTGCTTTCATATAATAGTTTATAAATACTTGATAGTAACATGGAACTACTTTTAAAAAGAAGAGTTTCCCTAAAGTAAGCAGTAACATTAATACAAACCGAGGTTTACCCTTTTGCATATAAAAGCTCTTTGAGTATAGAGATCTTTTCAAGTTAGGAAGATTGAGAGTATCATTGAGATACTATGTGATGACTGAAGAGAAATTAATTAACAGAATATCATCTTATTAGTACTACCTTTCACCAGAAATATTCACATATTTCTGGTTTTATAAAAGTACTCAGAAGTAAAGACTAGCTGAATTTTTCAAAACACAGTCAGCTATGTGACATAAATAACATACTAACATACTACCAGAGATGAGTCAATTGAGTCATAACCACAGTTCTACAAGGTCATGCCTCCTGTGACTTTGCTGATCTGATGGTTAGAAAGCAAAATCTGTAGGAAAAAATATGCTTTGTGGTGTCTTCAAATTGCAAAGCCATTGAACTGCTTTGGACTGTCTAGTTGTCTTATCATGACAAGATACCCCCTTCTAATGAATGGCTGGGTACCAGGGTTTATGAAAAGTTGAGAATTCACACAAACTCCTCCCTTTCCAAATATAACCAATGGTTTCCTTGTCATAACCTCTTCTCACAGGAAGAATATGGAATATACACTCTGCTTTTGTCAGGATTAAACATATGCTGATGACTGCAGCCTATAAATCTATCAATGTAATGAAAGTAAGCCTAAAAAAAGCAACACTACATTTCAATGCAACACTTTTTATAGTTTGGTTACCACAAATCAGGTTTAAAAATCTGTGTATCAATGCTATCATGTTGTACATTTATCATTTGATATGTACAATTAACATTATTTCTTGCCATTAGATCAGCCTCCCCACAATTTAGCTTTTACAATGTTTTGATACATGATTCAACAGTTTTATATTTACTTTGAGAAGATGTGAATTTTAAGTATTTACTGTTTCTGTTGAAGTTTGAAAATCATAAGAACTGCTTCTCAGCACTACCCTTTTAAGCTTGAAGCTGGGAATGAGATGAGTTATAAGTGAGAAAGGAGGAGAAAAGAGAAGTAAATTTCATCAGACTGCCTCAGTTCTTAGGAAAGACTAGTTGGGATTCATTGTGAATGATTATAAACTAAGTTAATTCCTTAATTTCCTGTAAAGCTGAGCACCTTATTTTATTTGCCTGATTTTTCACATAAGAAAACTACTCAATCACACTGTACCTCACAGCCACACAAGTTCACCAGAATCAAACCAGACCATTGACTTCATCAACTATACAATACAGTCATGATAAATACACGTGAGTGCACACATACTGATATATTATTATTATATGCAGTGCAATCAGGTATCACGTTGCACATATATAAATCATTCTTCTGCTTAGCATTCTTTTGAAATCTCTTGCTCAAATGCTTCTCTCTCTTGATAAGTACAGGGTTTTGAAAATATATCCAGCATATTTTGAAGCCATCCAAAAAAGGTAAACTATTTTTTTATATTTCACTTCATTTTTTGTAAATGAAATTCTATCTTACAACTCACAAGAGTATGCTGAGTACACATTGGAGAGCAAAAAGGAAATGTTGCCCTGTTTATTCTTCATAAATGATTGAATATAATATTTCTTTTACATTACCTTACATTTTTCTCTTTGAAAGACAATCTAGCTAGCCACACTGTAATACACACTGAAATGGCTACTGTTGCTTCATTTATATTATACAGAACTACTGGTTCCAAATAGTTTGCAGCCTACTGGGCTTAAGCTTGGCAGTCTACGACATGGTTAACATTGATTAGAAGAAGAAACACAATTCTGGAAGAACGCATTTCATAGAGGATATTTCTCTATAGAGCTGATGCTAAACAAAGTTCCTAATTTTTTCCTAGGGAGGCCTGTAAATCTGGCAGTGCTGCTACTCTACTGTTGTACAAATTATACTGCCACAGTTTCATAATGTTAGTCACTAAACTGACATGCTTGTAATAAAAATAACTCCTTTATTCAAATATCATGAAATACCTACTTAAGTTTATTGAATGTCATATTAATATCTGTTTCAGATAAAGCCTGGTTTAAATTTTCTAGTAAGAAAAAATCTGATTTGAACTCTGCTGGATCACATAAAAAATGATAAATCCATCAGTCAGATTAGCAATATAGTTATGGATTGCTGCAACAGATATTCTGGGCTGTGATACATTTGGGGTGAGTGCATTTACTTTGTATTTCCTGAAAGCATTTTAGGGCTCTTTCATGTTGAATTTACCACCTCGTTGGCTCTAATTCAAACAAATACATAAAGTTGTACAAAATTTAAGTAGGTGAATAATCCCCCTCAGCTTCAGTAGGATTTCTGTTATGCTGAAAGTTAAGCTCATAGTTAAATCTCTAGCTGTTTGGAAGTCAAGTGCTACAGAGCTATCTTGTTTGTTTATTTACTACAATACACAGTAGAGTTTAAAAATGGCCAATATATTCAAAGTAGGACAATTTTATGAGTGAAATCAACTAAACTAAAAGACAGTAAATGCTTAGAAATTATTTTGAAGAAGTTTTATTGTGTTTTTCTCACTTCACAGATCTTCTTTATCTTCATAGTATAATAATCTTAAAGGCTCTTCCTCAATTACCACTGCTAAGAGTGCAAAGTTCTCCCTATTGCATAGGGTTCTCTATTTTGTTCTGGATTTGTATACTTTACAGGTTCTGGGTTTTTTTCTTGTATTTGTTGTAGACGATGTCACACACATAACATGCTTTTCCATTTCCCTTGGTTAGAGTCTACTGAGTTTTAACTGGGAAAAATAGATTATCTGTGCATACTTGCAGCTTCCTCTTCTCGGGCTTGCATACTTCCTCCCCTTGTACTTGGTTTCCTAGCTTGTTATGATAAGAAAAGTATGCTGTTTATTTTAGCTAACTAAGCTATGGTTAGAAAAGCTGCATGTGACAGATATGGGAAGGGCTACAATCACTTTAATGAAATTAATGTCACCTTTTGAAACCTTCATATTTTTTGTGCAAATGGTGACCATGATTTTCAGGGCATGTTATTAAAGGAAGAAGAGACATGCCATGTTTCTGACACTTTCTAATGCTTCTTCACTGACATAGGTTCTAATTAATGATCAACTACAAATTACACTCATTACAACTGTCTGGAGATAAGTTGTACCAAGATCATGGTCCAGCTTTCAAAAATGAGGGAGATGACCATCTCTGGTGAGTCTATCTGAAAGAATCAGATGCAATCCCTGTAATTTCACAAAGTGATAAGAAGTTCATATATATCCTAAGACTAATAAAATATATTATTAGCTTAAGTTTTGAATCTGTTATTCCCAGCTGGAGTACAGGAATTTGAATAATGGAATTTGATTATTGTTTACAAAAGTTCTGTGGAAAAAAAAAAGGCAAATGAAAAGAAGATCAGCAATATTCAGGATTGTCTGAAGAGTTCTGACTAGGAAAACTGGGCTTGAAAGAAAAACAGGAAAATTAAAGAAGGCTGTTAGGAAAGTTCACTGACAGCCCAATCCATTGGGCTGATGCTACAGGAAACTCTTCAGATATGTAAAGGAGGAATAGAAAAAAGGCACTGGATTCTAATGTAATATGCAGTGATGTGTTGGCAGAAGGAGAGTCAGTCAGATCAATAGCTTTCAGTTTCTTTGATTTGGAGCAAGCTACTTTGCATTTTCTCATGCACTCAAGCACTCTGAAACAACATGAGAAATACCATGGGAAGTTAAGACTCCTGAGTGCAAATTTCATAGAATTCTGTATGTTTTTAAATATTCCACTAGCCACCTAGATAACTACACAGTAGGCAGTACATGATATGCTGTATGAAAAGTATTGACTCTTAAAACAAAGCCTGGATTTCTGAAGATTTTTTTCAATGACAACTGCTATATATGCATCTGCGTTTCTTTATCTTTTTCTATCTGAGGAATGTAGATGTGACCAAACTAATTAAATGCAAACCAATATACACTCTAATAATTCTCTACGGAAACTGTGGCTTGCAATTCATCTAGCTATTTAATGGGTTTCAGTATCTCATGACTGGCAGCAAGCCTACTGCCATGCTAGTTCACCTAAGGCTGCAGGCCTGTTAGATCTCCTGAGTTAAAAGAGGTCAAGCCAGGTCATTACTTAAATAAGAGACCAAGACAGATTTGACTCACTGTTCTACTAACAGTGTCATCCTTTAGATGATGCAAAAAAACCCCACAACTTTCTTTTCTCACTGACAATCCCATAGCAGTTGTGAAATATCAGCCTAATAGCCTCTGTGTCTGGGCCAAGTTCCTATGACAGTGATTACCTCTTTGCTACTTAAATATCCTTGGGATTTCAATTTTATATGGCCCCACTCACTTCCTTTCAGTCGATTTCAGTAGCGGGTGAAGCCATCCCTGCATGTACAAGACAGATCTGTGAAAGTGGAAGTATATCTTATAATTAGTTTATTTCATCTTAATTTCTTGTGGGTATTTGTGTGGTTTTTTTGGGCACAGCAAAATACAGTTGAAAAAGTACTGAAGCAAACTGGGTCTGCAGTGTAACTGTAGAAGGAAGATAAAAATTCTAAATAAGCTTCTACATCCAGCTATTGAATTAGAAAATGTTAGGATTAAACCTTCTCATATTTCAGGAAAATGTCTGCTCTGCTTTACATGGTTTTTTTTCCCTTCATCCTTTAAAACACGTCATACAAGTACATTCAGCAGCTTTTCAGTAGACATTTTTTGAACCCTATTTTGAAAGCTTGGTTATGTTGAATAGTCCTCTCTTTTTCTTCTACTTCTCTGAGAAGATGGGCAGACAGGATGGAATTTTCCTCACATAAAGACTTTGAAGTAAGCACACATAATTCCCTTGCTAACAACTAGTATTTAGGCCCTATCTCAGAGAGTGTACCAAGGGCAAAACATGGAGGAAGAAGAGGCATGCCCAAAATATTGCTCTCAATGATTTCTTGCCATCTAGGTTGTAGCAAGACACAATACAAAGGAAACCTGAGGCTATTGCAAATTATATCAATGGCTGGGTATTAGATGCTTTAGTATCAATGAAGAATAAAGATTAATTCAGATTGTCCTCAAAGACAACATAAACTAACTTGAGTATTATATCAGAAAGCAAGGTACATTCTTCTACTGAAAGTCTGGCACTGAAATGTTATTTGGTTTTCTCTTTCTTCCACAAACTTCTTGGACCACTTTCAGTGCATCATACTCCTGTGTCACCTTGCCCCTGTTTACAAGCTGGTGTAAGCAATGTATCTCCATTGTCTCTCCTTCCAAACTTATCTCTTCTGTTTGTCAGTTTGGAATGCAAAATTTTGTGTAAGTAAACTCAATCTTTCTCAGTCTTCCTTGATTAGACCTTGCCTCATATAGCAGTACTTTGGGGAAAGTGATATATGGGTTGTTACTGCTTGATATTATCTTAAGTTTTATCAGTTCTTTACCTTGACTATTTCACTACTGTTAATATCTTTACATATTAGTCGTGTTGTTTACTTCAAACTATGCAGACAAATGCTTTTTGCTACCTTAATTGATGCCAAGCATAGCTAATAAACAGAAATGTGAGTTTCTAGAGACTTATTTGTAATTCTGTTGAGAAATTTCCTGTAGCTTTTTTTTTGTTTGCTTGTTTGTTTTTGGGTTTTTTTTGTCATTGTTATTAGTGGAGACATTTTTAACCAGCATTGAAAAACAGTAATTTTATTCTGGTGTTCAACACTTAGATCCAGCTCTTGCTCCCTGTGTGACTAAAGCATGTTTCCTTGGTCTTATCAAGCTTAATGTGCTCATAGAGCCTTAGCCCAACAGTAAGATTTGAAAAATCTGAAAAAAATTAATGTAACCTTGGAATCTTTAGATTCTTTTTATCTTTCCAAGCCTTATTAAATATAAGTTATTTCAGAAGCATCTTTATAAGGACTTATACAGACAAGGAACATTGAAAACCATGTAATAATTACTTACTTTAAAAGAAATATATGTATATAGAAAGAACAATAGGCAGTTATTGTGTTTCAATGGAACAATGCTTATACCTAATGGCAAAATGTAATCAAAGGGAACATTTTTCTTGAGAGATTTAGTACATCCTCCACGAGTGTAAATTAGCATAACTTCATTAAAAGCAGTGGAGTTATTTTGATTTAAACCCACTAGGACTCTGAGTACTTCAGCTCTTTGTGTATCTGACGAAGAAAAGTAGAGCTGGAACTAGTATGTCAGTATCTTGCATGTTAGCATATTAACACTTGGAAAGTATATATGTAAAAAAGTTATAAAATGCTTTATGCAGACTTTTATGTCCTTTACAGAATTATAGAATGGTTCAGATCAGAAAGGTATCATAGCTTGGCCCAGCTGGCAAAGAAGCACCATGACAGTCTCTCGCTCAGTGCCTCTCATTCACCCCCACCCTTGTTAGAATGGCAGAGGCCCTAGCAAAACGGGAAGAAAAAAGATAACCAAGGTTGTTAGGGATTAAGCTAAGGGCAGGGAGAACTCAATGCCAATTATGCTTCTGGGTAAAACAGAATCCAATACTTGACTTAGAGAGGAAAGTGGGAAAGTTTATCCTACTAGCTACAAGAAACAGAATGGAATAAAAGCAAAAACGGAGTAGGATGATGAGAAAATTACAACCAGCACTTTAAGATATCCCTCCCCCATCCCTCCTTTCTTCCCCGGGCCCAGCTCACTGCTCCTGATATCTCTATCTTCTCCCCCCTCAACGGCTCAGAGCAGCAGGAAATGGGGGATGTGGTCAGTCTCTCACAGATGGGCTCTGCTGCTTCTCTCTTCTCAGAGGAGGACGACTCCTTGCATTCTTCCCCAGCTCCAAAATGGGGTCCCTCCCCCGGGACACAGTCCTTAACAAACTTCTCTGGTGTGGGTTGTTCCCAGCAGCTGTGGCTTCTGCAGATACAGGGTCCCTCACACAGGACACAGTCCTTAGTGAATATCTCTGGCATGGATTCTTTGCCATGGTTGCAGTTTCTGCAGATACAGGATCCCTCCCTTGGGACACAGCCCCTTCTGGCCATAGTTTTAAAGAAAAAAATCACTACCCCTGGCTCGGGGTCTGCAGTGAAGTGGTTGGGTCCCTCCACGGGACATGGCCTCCTCTGGCCATAGTTACTGCCCTTGGCACATGGTTTTTAATGAAGTGAATCATTGTCCCTGGCTCAGGGTTTTTAGCAAAGTGAGTCTCTGCCCCTGATACGGGCTCATTATCAAAATGAGTCTCTACTGCTTATGCTGAGTCTTTAAAGAAATGAAAATAAATCTCAGCTTCACCAGTCCTCTCCATAGATTGCAAGGGAGTCTCTTCTCCAGCACACCTCCTCTCTTTCATCACTGTCCTTGGAGTCCATATGGTTGTTTCTCTCATTCTTCCTACTTTTTACACCTCCACCAGCCAGAAGAAGAAGGGGCAGAAAAAGAAAGAAACAGGAAGAACAAGGAGAAAGAAACCTCCTCTTCCAGCTTCCTCTTAAAAAGTGATCATGGAGGCGTCTAATTGTCTCAGCCCCAGAAGTGGGTCTGGCTCAGAGCTGGGGAGAGTTTTAAGCAACTTCCTACAGGAGTCATCTTTGCAGCCCCTTCCCCCTTACCAGAAAAGGCTGTCATGTCAAACCATGACAAGGGATCTTGAAGATCATCTAGTTCCAACCCCGCTGCCATGGGCTGGGTCTCCTTCCATTAGACTAGGTTGTTCAGAGACCCATCCAATCTGGCCTTGAACACTTCCAGGGATGGGGCATTCACAACCTCTCTGGGCAACCTGTCCCAGTGCCTCACCACCCTCATAATGATGAACTTCCTTACATCTAATATAAATCTGCCTTCTTTCAGTTTAAAGCCATTATCCCTTGTCTTGTCACTACATGGCCTTGTAAAAGGTAAGTTATAGGAATATAGAGTTTAAGAAAATTCTAGGAATGTGAGAAAAAAAAAGAAACATTTCCATGCTGGCACTGACAAATGTATTTAAAAAAAAAAAAAGGAATTAATCCAATTCAAGCTTTACCTTGGGTACCTACAGTACCTTAAAGGCAGATTTCTGTCGACTCCAATAGTTTTCTGGTGTTTTATTCTAGTAGCTTTAGGTAAGTATATGACTTTTGATAACTTTATTTGATAACTTTATTTGCAGCAAAACAAAGTTAAAGCAAAGCAGATAATTTTGATTGCAAGCTATACCGCACATACACTCAACAGTAGAACTACTGGGTGATCTCTGGACAGTTCATGCAGATACAGATAACAACCATTCATTTATCTGTTTGATTCTCTATAATCTATATAATTCTTCAAAAGAGGTGGAATGCCTAAGAACAGACATAATGCTTGATGGATTTATCTGACCTGCATTTTCCTTCAAAGCTTCATTTTTTTACAAATCACACCTGTTGCAGTCCTAATGACTATGTGAGGACTGGAAGGGACCGGATCCACCCTTCCACCTAATGCTGAAGCAACCACCTAAGAAAGACAGACATATAGTAACAACTTTAAAGGTTCAAAAGACCATTACATAATTTGCTACAGATCAGGTTAAAGATATTGAGAGAGAAATGGAGAAGGAACTTAAGCATAAACTTTCAAATCCCACCAAAAGCAATACTAAAGTAAGCCTTTCTATGATCTGATCTTTTTAATTTCTTGAGATGAGAACAATTTAGCTTGTATAGTTCTCATTACCTCCTATCACAGAATCACAGAATGGTAGGGGTTGGAAGGGACCTTTAGAGATCATCTAGTCCAACCCCTCTGCAGAAGCAGGTTCACCTAGATCAGTTTGTGTAGGAACATGTCCAGGCGAAGAGGACCTGGTCTTCCTTGAAGACCTCCAAGGAAGGAGACTCCACAACCCCTCTGGGCAGCCTGTGCCAGGGCTCCCTCACCCTCAGAGTGAAATAGTTTTTTCTTATGTTTAAGTGGAACTTTTTGTGTTCCAGCTTCATCCCATTACCCCTTGTCCTGTTACTATCTACTATAGAAAAGAGGGATGTCCCAATCTCCTGACACCTACCCTTTAGATATTTATAAATGTTAATAAGATCTCCCCTCAATCTCCTCTTCTCCAGACTAAACAGCCCCAGTTCCCACAGTCTTTCCTCATATGAAAGATATTCCATATCCCTTATCATCTTGGTGGCCCTGCGCTGAAGACTGTGCACAAAGGCTGTGCTTGAAGTTATTGTCTTGCTTTCAGCATTTTTTTTTCATTACTTTCATTTAAAGAGAGTTTTAAGAGGAACCTGGTTTTATTAATTGTTCAACCACCATGAGAAAGAGTAAAATCTCTGCTTACAGAACTGGACATACTAGCTAATAAAGTGAAGCAAGGATTTACACAGGGAACAGCAAAGTTCTACATAGAAGTCAGGTTGATAGTAAGAAAAAAGGTAAAATTAAATGATTAAATTAACATCTTTGTGACAACTTGAGTAACATCAAAAAATTCAGCCTTATTTTTAGTTCCTGGGATACACAGGAATAAAAACCCATTACATGGGAAAACCCATGCATTTGGGTTTTCCATTATAAGAGTATCCTCCCCTTGCCCTTCTTCAGGATATGAAAATTATGTCCTCTTCTGCAGTGGTGTGGCTGAGAGGAATAAAAGATGGCTTTGATGATATATACTATCAATTGCACTAATAACATTTCATTTTTTCTCAACTCACTCTGTTGCTGCTGATAGAAGTATTTCTGCTACTGCTGTGAGGTGTCACTGTGATTATTACTGTTCCTTTAGTGTCTTTTATGCTCTGGGATCCAATCCAGAAAAGCATTTTCTTTCAGGAGATTTATGTGGCCAGATTGCACAAAGAAAAATGTGCATGAACAGCAGTCCTACTTTTCACAAGGACATTTTTACTAGTAAGTCTAAGACATCATTCGAGAAATATCCTTGTGTGTAGTTAACTAACTCCAGAGCTAGCCCAACTTTTGGATTTTCTTGACCCTGAAAGAGTAACATTCAAATTTGGGTCATAGCTTGAACAATGTACCAGCTACTGATAAGTTAAGATCAACCAAACTTCCTAAAGAAGAGTTCCATTTATAAAAATTTTGACCCACTTAAGCCCCCTGCCTCAGCTGACGTAAAAGCCACCGATCTCCTAGACACATATTTACTGGAACAGTATTATCACATTTCCTGTGGAGTTACTGTTTTAGTTAATATTTTGTGTATTGTGGCAAGTATCTTAGTAAGAAACTCATAATTTTTAATCTCTCTTCTAAAACTTTCAATGTTTTTTGGATGCTCCTTGTCAGCTCCACTCCACACCTGGCTTCTATTTTCAAACTGCATTTTAAATACTGCAGGCTGTTTTGGTAAATAATTAGATAGATCTCACCCCTTATAAAAAGAATAATGGTCTTTCCTTATGCATGCAAATTGCTATACTTTTTTTAGCCCTTCAGTATATTTTAGGAAATTTCTCTTATCAATGGATTGCTACCAGACTGCATTTTGTCCTTCAGAAACAATGAATTTCATAAATCTTTTTTTGTTATTTAATCAAATACTAAAATATTTTATTGGCCAGAGTTAGACTATGATCTGTATTACAGAAATCAATATGCCATATTCATACACCTGTAAATAATTTGCTTCTTCTGAAATTATGCCAACAACTATATTATATGTTCTAAATCATCATTTTAGTAAAATTAGTCTAAATTACAATGAACTAAATTGACTGCACCATTCTTCGTGGCTGAAGGATTAATGTCTTTCACCATTGTAAAACTAAAGCAATGACAACAGTCCTTTAGCATTTTATAATTTTGCATAATGGAATAGAAAAGAGAGAGCACAACTAGTGCAAATTATGTATTTTATTTGATATTGCTTAATTGATACACCAGTGATACTTTAACGTTGTTTTCCCAGGAAATATTAAACTGATATCGACAAAATCTGGGTACAAAGCAACAGCAGTAGCAGTTGTGGTAAAAGAAGTAACATCTAACATAGTCTTAGCAATGTAACAAGCCAAGGAGCTTTAAAGAGTGAGACCTCTATTAAAGCACATAACCATCTGTGGAATTATTTTCTTCTCTGTGTTTTGCCCTTGTGATACATTAATTGTATGTCTGTATCCTGGCTTCAAGGAAGGCTTGAAATGTTCTGATAAATGCCTGATGACGTACCATATTTATTATTAATTTCAAATCAGGAACTTGAAAATGCTCATGATCCTTAACCGACTTTAAGATCAAAAATGTATTTTACAAATGTGCTAAGAGACTGTGTGCTGGAGGACAACATGCCTCTCTAATTCAGAAATAGTTTCTGAACAGTACCATGGTCTTTTTTTATTATTACCTAATCAAGCAACTGCTTAATTGTGGAAATAACTGCTGGATTGACTTAATATGTTTTGTTTGAAAAAAATCACTTATTGCCTGTCAAGGTGACCACATGTTCTCATGTGAGCCAGCAGACTGGCCCAAGCTCTGCTCTGGGGCAGGAAGACTCCTCCCCACAGCAGGTAGCACAGGAGCAATTGGACTCACTTGAATCTCTGTGACCCTGAGCAGTGGAAGTAGGTCTCAGGAGATAAAGTTGGTACCACTCACAGAATCAATAGCTCATGCCCTGGCAACTAGTTTACTTGTGCCCTCGTATTTCTTTGAAGAAGAAACTCTAAAGAAACATTGAGAATACTACTTTCTCTGAGAGGTTTCCTTATGAATTTAACTCTTAGCAGCTAGCATGATTTTGAAAAATCAGAAGGCCTCTACTACTCTATGAAGATGCACCATGTTAGTTCTGATGCATAATAAACGACCTAGGATTTTACAGTAATTAACATGATGTTCACACTCCTATGAATTGCTATTGTTAATACTGATACAGTTGGAAAACTTGTATTTTACTATCTCTAAATGCTTTCATTGATTAACTCCTATGACTTATAGTCTTATTTTAGATATATGCAGAATCAAATTTTAAAAGTGATCTACCCATAGAAATCTCTCCATTCTTCAGGAAAAAAAGAAGAGAATACATTAATGAATAATTGTTCCCCCTTTCCTTTTCCAGAATGAACTCAAATGAAAGCTAGTATGACTAATAAAGTAATTGTAATTGAATGACACATTTCAAGTGTGTCAGAATTTTCTCAGAAACTCAGACAATGAGTTCACATTTACACCTCCACATTTTCAATTACTTATTTAATCAGATATGCTAAAGCATATTCGATTTACAGCATATCATTCAGAATTTAATGGGGATGCAGACATGTGTGATGGCTTTTAAGAGAGCCCTAGAGAAGTGTTCTACAAAGGGTAGATCAGTGAAGCAGTATAGTGCAAATTTATTACTGTCATACCGGACTAGTTCCCAGTCTACCAACTCAAAGATGCCTAGGGAGCTGTTTTTTAAAAGATAGTTCCACATTAAGTGTTTCATTAGCGGTACATACCTCCTCAGTATCTTGGCTAAAGGGCAAATTAAATGGCCACAAAAAGTCAAAACCAATTTTCTTCCAATAGACAAATACCTATATCCTAAATAAAACAATGCAACTTACCAAAGGGTAGCTAAAGATTGGATTCCTCCATGGATACCTATCCTCTGAGACACTTATTTATTGATATGTTTTATCTAGTGACTACATGTGTCCAAAATACATAAAACAGTCCACTGAACAGGGAGCAGAACCTAGGACTTTTTCTTGCACAGAGATCACTAGATAATAAATTGAAGGTCTCTCACAAGCTCTCCACAAACTTTTCCTGACACCAGAAGGCCCAGTCAGCACAGTTCCTTTCCCCAGAGTCTGTAAGCAGTTGGAGGTTGAAAGTCCTGCTATAGGTGAAGAACTAACTGTGCTTCTCCTCAAAGAAAAGTGATAATTAGATTCCACACATCCTGAAGAAGTGCTTAGCCAATGAATACAAAAGCACAGCAGCAGCCCTGCTTCCTTCGGCTGTATTTCAGAGTGGAAAAAGCAGAAGCTTCCCATTCTCCAGTGTTGTTCTTAGCTTTTTTCTCAAAATAAGACCTAATCCTAGTGTTTTCAGAGTCCTAAAATTCCTGGATTTTTTTTTTTAAATTTTTTTTTTGAGCCTGAAAGTTTTATATTAACGTTTCAGTGCTTACGTCCGTTATTAGATCTAGTTCTTCATAGATGAGCTTGTGAAAAAATAATGTGCAGTGTGCTACAAAAGACAAATGAGAAACTTCTGTAAGAAAAAATTTGGCTGGGATGAGTGTAATTCCCAACCTTGTCCAGAAAGAAAGATAAAATAAGTTGTCTAGTCCAATTCAGTGCACAGAACTAGTTACATTTTACTATTTAATTATTCATCTGATTCTGGATCTAATGTAAGATACTGAATGCTAAACTTCACTGAAGACAAAAAAGGAAGAAGGGCATGAGAAACATTATCCTGGTACCAGACAGCCTGGGGACCAGAAAAAAAGGTTGACAAATGGGACTGGCTATTTCAGGATGATCTACTTAATGGAGTAGAACTACAGGAAATAAATGAATATGGAGGCCTAAGGGTAAAAATGAGTGATATCAGGAAAATGGAGATAAAATGTGAGTTTGGCATGCTCTTGTAGGATTAGACTGCAAATATTAAGAGATTGTCTGTTAATCTCTAATTATTCCATTATGTACATTACCAGCTATGCATTAGTTACTGTTGCTATCATCTTTTTCATCTGAGTAATTATTTGGGCTATCAAGATAACTATTGGAATCTTCAGTATCAAATACAATTTAAAATGGAAGGCTAAATGAGTAGGTGCTTCAAGTCTGTCTTTTACAGTAAAGTCTTCATTCCTTGAAGGAAGTTTAAAGGTATGATGATTATAATTTGTTCTTCCTAAAGTTTATTTTTAAGCATTTAGAATAATTTCTCAATTTCTCTGATGCAAATCAAGTGTAGCAAGGCACCAATATAATTTCTTATGTCAAAATGACAAAAAATATTTGTAACAACAATCTTGTATAATGGCTCAATCTAGAGGATATCATTCAACCTTCAAAAGTACTAAGTATTTACAATACGCTAAATAAATTCTAGTCACTAGCCTAACATCTAAATTTTACAAATCTTTAAGTATCCACCATTTTCTGGAAAAAAAAACCCAAAAAACACCAAAGTTCCCTCTTTCTGCTTGAAAATG
The DNA here is from genome assembly GCF_028858725.1 of Colius striatus. NCBI lineage: Eukaryota > Metazoa > Chordata > Aves > Coliiformes > Coliidae > Colius > Colius striatus. Next base: position 31,644,428 of record NC_084767.1, on the reverse strand, counting down.
TATTATTCAAGGTCCTGAGATTCTAATTATTAATTTAATCTCACATTCTCTTTCTGGAAAAGGAAATATAGGTCATTAGAAAACCTATAAAAGCAGGAACTTTTTCCTAGTCTTGTACAGGTAGGTTGAAGCTAAAATATTTTTGGTTTCAGAAATAAATTTTGGGTCATTTATAGACATTTCCAAATGCATTACATAAAGTGGTTTTCCTGTGTCTGCTTGTGTTTAGTTACTTGTGTTTAGTTGTGGTGGTTTAACCCTGGATGGATTCCAGATGCCCACCAAGTCGTTCTATCACTCTCCCAACCTAAACTGAACAGGGGAGACAGAAATACAACAACAGATTCATGAGTTGAGATAAGGACAGGGAGGTTGCTCATGGGCAAAACAGACTCAACTTGGGGAGAAAAAGGTTTGATTTTTAAATAAAATGAGAAACCCGAGTCTTAAAACACCTCCCTCCACCCCTCCCTCTTACTAGAACTCTCCTTCTTTCCTTCCCCCCACAGTGGTGCAGGGGAGGGGGGATGGGGGTTGCGGTCAGTTCTTTACAGATGGACTTTGATGCTGCTTCTCAGGGTAAGGCTTCCTCATACTTCCCACTGCTACACTGTGGGGTCTCTCCCATGGCAAATACTCCTCCACGAACTTCTCCAGTGTGGGTCCTTCCCACAGGCACTGTTCTTCACAAACTACTCCATCATGGGGCCTCCCAGAGGGGCAGCTCCTCACAACATGAGTCATCCACTGGGAGAACAGACCTTCAGGCACCAGCTACTCCAGCCTGGGTCCCTCACAGGTTCACAGGTCGTGACAGCAAACCTGCTCTGGCCTGGGCTCCTCTCTCCCCATGGGCTCCCAGGTCCTGCCAGGAACTTGCTCTAGGGTGGGCTTCCCACTGAATCTCAGCCTTCTTCAGACATCCACTTGCTCAGGTGTGTGGTTCTCTATGGGCTGCGAGTGGGTCTCTGCTTCCCGAGCAGGAGGACAACCCGCTTCACCATGGTCCTCACCACATATCACAGGGGAGCCTTTAAAGAAAGGCCTAAACACCTTCCTCTTTCTCCTTCTCTACTGATCTTGGTGTCTGTGGAGATGTTTTCACATTCTCACTCCCTGCAATTTAGCAACTGCACAACAACTTCTTCCCCTTCTCAAATACATTATTCACAGAGGTGTTACCTCAGTCACTAATTGACCAGGCCTTGGTCAGCTGTGGGTCCATCTTAGAGTAGACTGGGATGAGCCCTGTCAGCTACAAGGGAAGCTTCTGGCAGCTCTTTGTTTAAAGAAACCACCCCTGTAGCCCCCTTGCTATCAAAACCTGGCCTAGACAAAACCACTACACTGCTAAGCAGGGCTAGTTAGACAGTTAAAAAAACCCCAATATTTATTTTTACGGTTCATCCCTTTATAACAATGACTAATGAACAAAAAGAGTAAGAGATGTACTTGATTAGTACATAAGAGATTACTACTTGAAACTATATTCTATGTGTCTTCAAAACAATATAATGGACTAATTTAAGAATAAGCATGTATACTTTAATAATCATCTGTTAAGGTTAGAAGTATGACTATTCAGTTTCTCATGTGTATATACTTACTCAAATATAGAAAAATATTTGCATTTCTGCATGCATTGCATAGAGTAGTTTATATCTGAGGATAATATATTGCTCCAATTAATGTACCATGGAAAGATTTAATTTTTACATGGATTCCAAGTCCAAAGGAGTATACACTGAAGTATACAGTGTTAAATTCCACTAAGGTAGCACAAAATATATATATAGATATAAAACCCAGTTTATTTTAATCCCTGTTGCTGAGTCTTAGCAGCTATACAAGTTGGAATGAAAGATAGTTTGGGAAAAGTGGGAAAACAGGAGGCAGAGTGTGATCATGTAGTCCTTTCTATTGGGTATGACCCTGACCCAGGAAAAGAGTCATTCAGGACTCTTATCTTTTGATATCTAAATCAAATTGTTTTTGCTATCACATCAAGTAGTTTCTGGGTAACCTGAAAAAACATCGGCTTTGTTAGAGTAAACCAAATTTCATCATGCTTTGATATTATTCTTTTTAAAAGAGCATTAATTCCATTCATTCAATATTATATATACATATTTTTCCGTGTAAAGAGGCAAAACAAAATAACAGAGTTCCATATGTTCCTTTGTAGCATAATATCTCCTCTCTTTTTTTTTCCTCTTATATTATGTATGTAACCCCAACACACAGAACAAGTAGCAGCTTCTTGAAGCTATGTTTTTTGCAGGAAAATGGATCCTGAAGTTTTAAGACTGGGAAAAAGCTCATTATAATAAAGCTAAGATGAGCTTGGTGTAACAGATTTTGTTTGCTGTGGTCCCATTGGGCAAATTGCAGGAAGTATGGTTTCCCTGCAATCTGTGAGAGTCTCCAAAAGACAAAAGAGGAAGAAAAGGCTGATCTTTTTTTTATGGAATCAAAAGGAGGAAAAGTCACTAGAAAACTCTTACACACTCTCAAAAGGATTAACTTTTCCATTTGAATGTTACAAGTTACCTATTGCTTTGTAGCTACTTTAAAAAGAAAACAATATTATCTTTAGAAAAGGTTAAAAAGTTCTAAGTGTTTGAGTGGTAGAATTATTAGGAAGCTCTTTCTTACATGATGTCTACAATACAAACTTCTGTTGGTCTAGATATCCATGTTATAACTACAAAGGAGGGATTTTCTGAGTTTAGGTACCACGATAGCTAGATATTAACCTAGGTGATAGGTTAAACCAATTCAAGGTTGGTTTAAGACTTCTGAGCACAGAGATGAGCGAACATCACAAAAAAAAGAAAAAAAAAAAAAGTTGTGTTATTGTTTTTTTTTAAAAAAACTATTGCTCATCTCTCAAATTAATTGTTAGTGGTATTTGTGTCCGTTCTGCCGCCCCCTGTCATTTGGCAAAACATTGCGCAACACAAGAGATCTAAGATATTTTAGGATATACAATAAGACCAATTGGTGTTTTTGTTCCAGGAATCAAAAGTTTTTTGTTTTGATTAAATCTTAACTGGACTATCTTCTTATTTGAGTTTATAAAATTTTAATTTTTATTTGAATAAACTGAATAAAACAATCTGCAGTCTGGAACTATGTTGTTTGTTTATCCATAGTCACTGGATTCTGAACTCATCAAACCAAATGTTGCAGTGTGTCACCAGGTATGCCTAGCACAGACTTATATTCAAGAAATTGACTGCTGTCACCTTATTTGAACCTTTCTTGTGATGATCAAGCTCCCTGGTGAGCAGATACATTAATAAATTTATCTGCACTTTTATCTCTGAGGAAATGACAGAAAACAGGCTATTTTTCATGTCATTACAACACTTTTAAGAAATGAAAGAAAGATTAACTGACTATATCCATACTTAACCAATGTTGGTCCTTCTAGAGCCCAGGATGTCATTTTCATTTCAATTATGAAAGGAACAAAATCCTTTTTTTTGCTTAACAGTGGTCTGGAAGTAATAAAGTGAATGTAAAGAGCAGAACTGAACAGAATATAAACACTATGTTGTTGGTTTAGACTCTGAGCTGTGAATCATTAGTCTGAAAATATGAAAATTTACTGAGGTCACATTTTTCTCAGTTTACATATTTCTTAATTATATCCTTTGTCCTCCTGTTTCTGAAGCTAACCTTGAAAATGCTGATCTTTATGTAATCTTGTAATATATCTACTTTGTAGATAGAAGCCTGAGTTATGTACAACCTTATTTATTTCAGTAGGTGGGGTTTTCTTTTTGGTTGATTGGTTGATTTGATTTCTTGGGGTTTTTTTTTCACTTTGGGACCTGTATCATACAATGACTATGTTGAAAATGTCAGGTCTTCATGGCTGGTTGCTTTGTCTTGTGTTCTAGATCAACTTTCTCATCTCTCTGCTACTCTAAATACTACATTACATTTATTCAGAAAAGGCATTTCTAAAAAAGAGAAACTGTATTTTATTTCTGAAGATGAATAAATATATTCCAGAAAGCGTGTATTAGAATTAGATCCATTTTGTAGGTGATGGGTCATTATCACCCTGAAATACTGATCCTACACTTTCTGCCTATGAAGTCTTCAAGGCCTTTAAAAGAAGAAACTGAGATACAAATAAAAAGCAAGTAAAGTGCTCTCAAGTTTCAAAAGGAATTAAAAGGAACAATAATTGTAAAGGCAAATAAATTAATTTCTGGAATACATTTACAGAATGGAAATATTTGTCTATCAATGTTAATAATTAGTAGTGGATACATTACATTGTTTGATAATGATAAGCAAAATTAAACCCCTTTACCTTTACAGGATTTGAAGCTTCATTTCTGAACTGAAACAACAGAAAAAAAACCCCAAATCTGCATAAAATCCTGTCCAGTGTGCATTACAGTTCAAATACAGTTCTCTCAGTCATCAAGTAAATCTTTGTGATAGGGGTTAAACATTTGAAGAGAAAATTCAGCCATTCCATTCCCAAGCATGCTTCCTTTGCACCTCCCTTGATCAGAGCACCTCAGTGGATAGTAACACTTTTAATAAGCCAAATCCAGATAAAATAGCCAGGTCAAGCCCATGAGATCTCACCACTCAAACTATAAAAAAAGGTTTTTGTAGAACATACTCTCTGTTCTGTCAGTAAAGGGCTACAGGATAGCCTTTCTCTTTTTTTAATGTCTACTGTGATTACCTCTTATATTTCTACTGTTCATAGCAGAAAATAAATAAATATCAGTCTAGATAGCATTTAATGACAATCTATGTAACTGTCTTGAGATCTGAGGATTTTTAATCTGATCTTTCCCTGTTTAAAAACATTGTGTTGAATTTATAGCATCTTATTATTATTGTTATTCAATATAATATGGACTCCATAATATAATTAAATTATCTCGGCATGATACAGAAGAAGTGCAACGAAGAGTTTCTAATCAGAGTTGAGTTCTTCACAGATGCAAACTGAAGGCATTCATATTCAAACAGTAAAATTAAATTGGAGGTTACCAGGAGAATTAATCTTTTTTGCAGCTATTTATGATAAATAAGATCCAGGATTCTGATGTCAATGAATTGCTCTTTACTGAAGAGAGAGATAACTGGCAGCAGCAGGACTTGGGAAAAAATTAGCTATCAGACTTGTTAAAATAACTGAATAATGAATTACACCAATTAAAAGTCATTTAGCAAGTTTGCATACAGGTAACTTACTAAAAGATCACACATACAATGTGTCCAATGGTCCAATGGTTTCATAGGACCATTTTTTTTCTTTGAGGCATATGATAATTAAAATTATCATTAGCAATAACAGGAATTTTTCATACATATGTCATTTATTTATTTTATATAATAGATTCCAAAATCTATTAATGTTATTTTTTTCCTTATTATAAACAAATCTGTAAGTTTACAATTTATGAAAATGCAATGCTGTTAGGTTCTTAAAAAGTCAACAAAAATGTTAGTTATGTATTATGTCTTTCCATCTTTACAAAAAAATAGAAATAAATATATGGATTAAAAAGATGTGAATACGGGTGTGTGTATACGGATGTATGTGTATATGAATGAATGTACCTGGCTCTTAAAGGAAAGACAGAGGGCAGGGAAGTTATAACTAAAGCATGCCTGAAAGATACAACAGCCTGGAAAAACATTACCCAAATTCTCTATTATGTGTATATGTAAGATAAGGTAATGTAATGGCTTAATTAAGAGATTCTTACAGGAGATCAATTTACTGTGAGTTCTGATGCCTAACGGGAAGGTAATACGCTTTTTTTTAAGATCTCAAAATAGAGGACAAATTGGCTCATTTTATGAACTAAATATATAGGCCAATTTTAGATAAACATGTATTAATGAAAAAATGTCTTAAAACATGAAAAACAACAAAACAGATCCTAGTGTTTTAAAAAGCTCTTGATGTAGAACACAGTCTTGAAACCTTAGCCATCTATTGTTTTCATGCCTGAAAATATGACAGCTTTCATGTTTAAGAAAACAATGTCTTTCTTTCCTTTTATGCCAGGATTTTTTCCCATCTAAAATACTTTTCCTGCAACCTATGATAGCATTTGCTTATGACTAGGACCAGAACACCAAAGGTCAGGAATTTAACAGACATAAAACTTTTCACCATATTTCCTCCCATTTGTCTCTGAATTTATTTTTCATGGAACTATTGGTTATCAGAGGTTGATAGACATGTCATTATTAACAAGGCAACAGATAAGGGCTAGACTAACAAAATGCCAGATACCTATTGAATGATGTTCACAGTGCTACCAGAATGAGATGAGACTAGACCTAAAATTTTCCACAGCAATCTATGCTCAGAAAATCTTTCCTCATTAACAGAGTTAAATCAGATGTATATTTAGACAGGACTGAATCAAATTAATGTTCATACGTGCATGTGTATATATATGCCCAGGAACATTCCCATAAAAGCAAGGGTGTATTTTAAAACCAAGCCCTTTATCCAGATATTTAAGTGAGATCCTAATTCAAAGCATTGACTTTTTTCCTTGAAGTAGCATTTTTATTTCTGCATCTCCTCTGTAACTTTATTTTGAGCCTTTGGTAGATTGTTTGCAAGTATGCTTAAAAAAAAGAGAATTGCCTGTACAGAGACTTCCATTCCAGAGCTCAGCCTGTGAATGCTGTGGCCTTTTGAACACTTACTAATTGCATCACAAATCTTGAAATCTTTCTTCAAAGGAAAGGACTGACAGTTGTTTAAAGGCTACTTCAAAACTACCACAGTGGAAGGTTTGCAACTGAGTTAGCAAAGAAACACTCTTCCTTTATCATCAGTAAGAAAATTCTTAATTGACAATCTTTCTCACTTCAAAATATGCTTTGAAATACAGTTAAAATAGAAGTTAAAAATATGCAAGTGGTAACAAAATCCAAAGCCAAACCAGTCTGCCTTTAAAATCTGAAAGACTGACAGGGAAAAACTGGCATTATAGTCAAACATTCTGCTCATAATACAGTAATATTTAATAAATACATAGAATCATAGAACCATAGAATGGTAGGGGTTGGAAGGGACCTTTAGAGATCATCTAGTCCAACTCCCCTGCAGAAGCAGGTTCACCTAGGTCAAGTCACACATATGGATTGAAGAAAATATAAGTGGCCTATGCTAAAGTACAGAGACAATTGTTTGCACAGAAAATATCCACTAGAGTAAAGTTTATGAAGTGCAGGATTTAGAATAAAATTGCTGTGGAAGAAATTATTGTCCTGAGTTGTGCATGTACATTGAAAGAAAAAAGCTGAAATTCTGCCACTTGAATGTTTGAAACATTTTCTAATATAAAAATTGCTTTTGCTAAGCTTATTACGTCAACAAAATGTTGCAAAGAATGAAGTCCAGCTTGATGATTTGCAAAAATATCTGTCAGGCTTCTGTAGACATCTCCTACATTGGTCTCTCTTGTTCACAGCTCAGTTAGGGTCAGATGAATGAGACAATGTCAACTATGGCAAAATTAAAGAAAAATTTCTACCAGTTATTTCAAATAAGACAGAACAAGATTTAAGAGAATGACAATATCACTTGTTAGCAAAGTATGGGTCTGTGTAAGGGTGTGTGGCCACAAAGAGCAGTTAAATGTAACACAAAGAGCAGTTAAATGTAGCACCAGTGCTTGTGAAACTAACTCCCAAAATAATGGAATCTTTCAATGTGCTCATGTAACTTTTCTTTTTTCTCAAAGTGTTTGCAGACAGATGTATTCCTTATGTTGGACTAGATGATCTCTAAAGGTCCCTTCCAACCCTACAATTCTATGATTCTAAGAAATCTTCTTTAAAGGAGATGCATGGATTTGATGATGACAGACCTTTCACAAACACTACTAGTTGTCCTATATGAGTACATGTATACATATACACAAACGTATCAGATACCTTATTACAGAAGGTTGTTAATGGAATGTGGATGGTGTTATGCATATGTCTGTACTGTCAAAGCTGCCATTCAAATGATTTTAACTTGATAGAGTATAAATATATATATATATATATATATATAAGGTTTATATATATATAAAATTAACCAAAGCTCTATATTGCTGGGACAAAAAAATGAATGAATAAGCCTGTTTCTCCAGGTAGAGAATATTGATGCTTGATTTCATAAATCATGCACTCTTACTACAAGCAGACACTTCTTCAAAAGTGTGTACCCCAAATATAGATTTTTTTGTAAGGCCAATACGTTTCTGACCTCATTAGCAATGAGAACAACATTATTCTCTGTGTTCTCTTTCCAAAAGTCAGGAAGTTCATATGGTTGTATTGATTACAGGTTACTAATATATTTTTCTATGTCATTTCCTTTCCCTATTACTTTGTGTATCTAATGAGGCTGAAATATTTATTATTAAAAACTATATGTGGATTATTTTTTTTCAGAGTTAAGAGTATTTAAAACTGTCAGACTGATTGTTACTTGTAAACTCAAACTTCTCCAGTAAAACTAATGAAACTTACAAATCTGCCATAATTTTTCACTTGCACTAGAAAATTCTTACCCACTGCAGTCTGTTCCAGAGGATTTTGATGCTATTGGCAACTTGAACACAGGATGCTGTTGGCAACCTGAACACTAAGGAGGATTCCAAATTACAAATTATCCTAGGGAACTCTCCCAGCAATTTGCAGTATATACAAGAGATGATATAAAAATTGTAATAATACTAAATCTTTTTTTTTATTATTCTTCATTTGTCACAAAAATACTGCAAAGTATCACTATCCTTTTGTACAGTTGCTACTAAGCTCCTGTGGCTCCTGTGTGCACATAATATTGTAATTTCATAGCTTAGTTTACAGATTTCAGCTTACCAAACCACTACCAATCCTCATAAATGTTTGGTCGTGGTATTAACTTTCCAAAAATGTTTCTAGTGAGCAAAGTTAATAAATCGGAAACTTATATTGCAAAAGTGTCAAAAATCTGTGTCTCCTAAAAGTTGTCTATGTAAATATGGCCTCTTAAGACTAACAGAGGTTGTCTGGCAGAGTGGAGTATCTCGCTTATGATGAAAGACTGCGAGAGATGAGGCTCTTTAGCTTGGAGAAGAGGAAACTGAGGGGTGACCTCAATTTTTATAAAAGGGCGGATGTCAGGAGCCAGGCTTTCTCAGTGGTGTCCAATGATAGGACATGGGGCAATGGATATAAACTTGAACATAAGAGGTTCCATGGAAATATAAGGAATAATTTCTTCACTGTGAGGGTGATGGAGCACTGGCACAAGTTGCTCAGATGGCTTTTGGAGTCTCCTTCTCTGGGGACATTCAAAACAAACCTGAATGAGTTCCTGTGTGACCTACTCTAGATGGTCCTGTTCTGGCAGGGGGTTTGGACTAGATGATCTTTCGAGGTCTTTTACAGCCCTTGAGATTTTGTGATTTCTCTTTAATGTGATGCTATCTGTTCTGCAAACTATCCTCTTTTTAATTCATTCCATGTGTATGAGTTCAGTTTTGCAACAAATCTTTCCATAAAGACTGTTCAGGTATAGCATGTGCACAACTTTGAGGTACAAGTTAATATGTTATATCCATGCTCCCACTAGCAATCAGCAGAGCTATTAAGTGTACTAGGCTGCTACCCTTGTGTCATGGTTTGACATGACAGCCTTTCCTGGTAAGGAGGAAAGGGCTGTAAAGACAGATCCTGTAAGAATTTGTTTGAAACTCTCCCCAGCTCACACAGAGCCTGTGCTGAGGATGAGCCAATTAGGCACCTCTATGATAACTTTTTAAGAAGAAGCTGGAAGAGGAGGATTCTTCCTGTTTCTTCCTTCTTCTGCCCCTTCCTCTTCTCTGGCTGGTGGTGGTGTAAGGAGTGGGAAGAGAGAAACAAACAACCATGATCCAAGGTCAATGAGGAAAGAAAGGAGGAGATGTGCTGGAACAGAGACTCCACTGCATCCTGCGGACAGGACTGATGAAGCAGAGATTTGTTTGCATTTCACTAAAGACCCTGCATCAGGGACAAAGACTCACTTTGCTAAAGATCCTGAGCCAGGGGCAGTAACTATAGCCAGAGAGGCCGTGTTCTGTGGAAGAGTATCTGCAGAAGCTGCAATTGTGGAGAAGAATCCATGTCAGAGATATTCACTAAGGACCGTGTCCCGTGTGAGGGACTCTGTATCGGAGCAGGGGAAAAATGTGTGGAGTCATCTCCATCTGGGAAGAGAGAGGTGACAGAGCCCATCTGTGAGAGACTGACCACATCCCCCATTCCCTGCCCCCCTGAGCCATTGAGAGGGGAGGACATAGAGGTATCAGGAGCGGTGAGCTGGATCCAGGAAGAAAGGAGGGATGGAGGAGGGAGATCTTAAACTGCTGGTTGTAATTTTCTCATCCTCCTACTCCCTTTTACTTTTATTCCAGTCTGTTTCTTGTAGGTAGTAGAATAAACTTTCCTACTTTTCTCTCTAACTTGAGTAGTGAGTCTGTTTTGCCTGGAACCATAATTGGCAGCGAGCCCTCCCTGCCCTTGTCTTAATCCACAACATCCTTGGTTATCTTTTTTCCTCCCATTTTGCTGGGGCCTCTGCTATCCTAATGAGGGTGCGGATGAATGAGGGACACTGAGTGAGAGACTGTCATGGTGCTTCTTTGCTAGCAGGGCCAAACCATGACACTTTGCTACAGGAGTTAAATATACAGTGCCGTACAGAACACCTATATGCACAGGAAAGTCAATACAAATAATTTAGTATAGGCATGTTGTTAAACTTTGATAGGGATTTGCTAAACATGCTAAAAAATTAAGTAACTTAACTAAGTACAAGATTAAGCACAATGTTTTTTTTTCCTTAGGCATGAGCGGATCAAAGGAAAGTCTCGTCTCTACTGCTCATTAAATGTTTAATTTTAGTAACAACTTGTATCTTTGGTCAGGAGTAGTTTGCCACCTGTTTTGCAATAACAATTGTGTTTAAAGATCAATCAACAAAGAATTCTGCCAGATAAATGTCCTACTTTTTAGAAATTTCTATAGAGTTCACCTAGCAACGTTAGAGAAATTGTTTGCAAGTGCACCAGACCTACATAAACATGTTATTTCTGCACACTCACATAAAACAATTACTGGAAAATTATTTGTATTCCTGCTAAGTACCAATTGAAAACAGATTGGATTTGCTATCAGAAATAAACTGCAATGTGTGCTATCCTAAATACATGATGCAGATAATCACTGAACAGCAATGGCAAAGTTAAGAATGCATGTATAGATTATTTTCTTTAGTATTATTGTAATGATGTATACTTAAAATTAGACAAGGAAAAACAATGTTGTACGCAGACAGTTGAATCTGAGTTGCTTCATCAATATTGCTGTATCATATCCCTAATGAGTATATATTTTGAAGATATTAATCGTTAGCTCTTCATCTCCAAGAAAGAAAGAATTCCTTTTATAACAACAAAAATATATAGTCTAAAGAGACCACATAGAGAAACCACATTCCATATTTACTTATGATGTACAAACACAGGATAAAATTTTAGTGATCAGAAGTGCTTATATTCTCGTGATAAAAGCTGAATCTTCATCATAAAGATTAACAAAGTCTTTATAGATACAGTGTATACACATGTGTATATACATACATACATATGTCCATGTACATACACATGCATGAATATAGAAAATTTCTAGTGAGTGAAGTCCTGATAGGGAAACAAGTATTTTCTGCTCATGAATTAAAGATGTACTCCTCGGATAAACAAGCCTAGGGAGGAAACTCATGAATAGAATAAGGTGTGCTTTGCATAATTTAACTTCATAGTAAAGCAAACCAAGGATAGCACAGGAAGAGGTATGAGGTATAATAACATATAATTACCATGGATTTTTTTTTAGTTTGATTTATGACTTGTGAAAAGCAAAGTGCACTCCATCTTTTAATATATTGTGCTTAAGCTCAAGAATGCTCCATAGAATCATAGAATCATAGAATGGTAGGGGTTGAAAGGGACCTTTAGAGATCATCTAGTCGAACCCCCCTGCAGAAGCAGGTTCACCTAGATCAGGTTGCATAGGAACATGTCCAGAAGGGTCTTGAAGACCTCCAAGGAAGGAGACTCCACAACCCCTCTGGGCAGCCTATTCCACTGCTCTGTCACTCTCACGATGAAATAGTTTTTTCTTATGTTTAAGTGAAACTTTTTGTGTTCCAGCTTCATCTCATTACCCCTTGTTCTGTTACTAACTACTATAGAAAAGAGGGATGTCCCAGCCTCCTGACACCCACTATTTAGATATTTATAAATGTTAATAAGATCTCCCCTCAATCTCCTCTTCTCCAGACTAAACAGCCCCAGTTCCCACAGTCTTTTCTCATATGAAATATGTTCTATACCCTTGATCATCTTGGTGGCCCTGTGCTGGACTCTCTCCAGCAGTTCCTTGTCCTTCTTGAGCTGAGGAGCCCAGAACTGGACATGGGACTCCAGATGAGGCCTCACAAGGGCAGAGTAGAGGGGGAGAAGAACCTCACTTGACTTTCTGGCCACACTTTTCTTGATGCATCCCAGGATGCCATTGGCCTTCTTGTCCACGAGGGCAGATTGCTGGCTCATATTTAGCTTATTATCAATCAGGACTCGCAGGTCTCTCTCCGCAGAGCTACTCTTCAGCAGGTCAATCTGCAGCCTGTACTGGTGCATATGGAGTTGTTCCTTCCCAGCTGCAGAACTCTGCACTTGTCCTTGTTGAACCTCATGAGGTTCCTCTCTGTCCAACTCTCAAGCCGGTCAAGGTCTTGTTAAATGGCAGCACAGCCTTCTGGGGAATCAGCCAGTCCTTCCAGTTTGGTGTCATCAGTGAACTTGCTGAGGGTACACTCTGTCCACTCATCCAGATGGTTGATGAAGATGTTGAACAAGACCAGCCCCAGAACCGATCTCTGTGGAACTCCACTGGCCACAGGCCTCCAACTCGATTCTGTGCCATTGATCACCAGCCTCTGGGCTCTGTCATTCAGCCAGTTCATGATCCACCTCACCATCCACTCATCCAAGCCACACTGCCTGAGCTTTCTGATGAGGATGTTATGGGAGACAGTGTCAAAAGCCTTGCTGAAGTCAAGGTAGATGACATCCGCTGCTCTCTCCTCATCTAGCCAGCTGGTTATGCACTCATAGAAGAATGTCAGGTTAGTCAAACAGGATTTCCCCTTGGTGAAGCCATGTTGACTCCACCTTATTTAACATAATTTTACACATTTGTTTTAAGAGTGTTTTAGTCATAACCAGGAGCCTACCTACCTTTACCTAAGTCTATAATGCTAGGTCTCAAATACAGTGAGTCTGGCGCATTAGAGCTCAAAAGATCCAATGTAAATTTCTAGAAAAAACAGAGATGTATTTGTGTTTTAATCAGATTAAAGCCAAACACAGAATAATGTGTACCACACCATGGTATATGAAGATACACAGGAGATATCAGTTTACGTGTGATCACACAAATGGTCTGCAAACCATTTTAGAGAAACTTTGATGTAACACTGAATCTAGTGTGACAAGACTGATGACAGCACCAAATAAAGTATTATGGATCCAGGGGAAAGACAACAGAGGATCTTTCACCCAGCAACTCATACTTGCTCTAAATAGCAGTTAAGAGTGGGATCATGATGTTATTTCATTGTGGTAAAAGTGAAAGTTCAGGGTATATGTGTTGAATGTCAAATTGGACAATTATAGTCAGATTTCAGAACTATAAATAGAAGCATATGCAAATTTTAAAGCAAATTTGCATCTGAATAAGCAAAAATAAAAATGGAATACTAATTGTTCAATCTTTAACATCACATTTTAATATTATTTCTCAGATGCACTCAAGAATGAGATATGGACAGATATAGATAGAATTATGTCAGAACATATTGTTTTTACTAGTGTATTCTTATTCTGCATTCCCTCATTGAAATTTTGAAGCAAGAGGAAGGTAATGCAAAGAAACTGTGGATGTGTCTCTGTGATAGACACTCAGTTAAGGCCAATTCCAAACAAATATTAATTCAGGAATGATGGAAACAAACAGGCTTCTAGTCCTTGTAGGTTTACTACACCAGCAAGAGACCTATCCTGAAAGTGAATTAGTACTGATTGTAAATTGGAGCAACTGCTAACTTGTCTAATCTTCTGTACTTAAAGATGATTTCTTGAGACTGTATTTTGCTATTGTAAGTGATGCACCTGAGAAGAACTTGCTCAAAAGACAGGGAATTAAGCACTGGATTTGCAAAGAGAATTTACATTCACAGCTAGGATGAATCCTTTTACCCCACCCAGATCACAGCCATAGCTCTTTGCTACTGACTGTGACTGGTTGGCCTTTGTCTCAGATAATTTGATTGAATTTGCAGAAGTTCATGCTCTAGTTCTTCCTTGTGTCTTGTTCAAGGGTAGTCTCGAATAGATTCCCTGAAGACAAGTTATCTTTTTAAGGAACTGAGACTTTTTAACAGAAAGAAACACTGGGCAGGAATAATCTGTCATGTGCAGTGTCTGTCTGTCTGAGTGGTACTTTTAATTACAGATGAGATACAGGATTTGGTTAACCTCTTTGATGGCAGAGATGCTGTTAGTTGACATGCAATCATATTTAAAATTATCAGTACATGAGATTCTTTCTTTCCTGTGGTGAAAAGGGGAATCAAATAGTCATAATCCCATCATCAAATAATACATAATCACTCAAGAAAGGTTAGAGAAGATAATGAATTCCCCTATGTGAAGGTAGACTTTAAGGAGATCAGAAGTTACAGATTTATTAAAAATATGTTTTAATATCTAATGGGTGACAGAATCTTTGAGGTTGAACCTATGTTTAAAATGTAAACCCATCAGATTAAATGGCCTGGTGCAGAGAAAAACAGAAAATAACTGTGGGCAGTAGTGTAAGTAAAAGACCATATATTTCTATTCTAACAAC
This sequence comes from Colius striatus, assembly GCF_028858725.1. NCBI lineage: Eukaryota > Metazoa > Chordata > Aves > Coliiformes > Coliidae > Colius > Colius striatus. Next base: position 31,629,422 of record NC_084767.1, on the reverse strand, counting down.
CATCCTCAGAGGCAATTTGCATCAGTAAAGGCAAACCAACAGGTAAAGCATGATGAAGTGGCACAGTGTATTCATATATAGACAGTAAGCTTATATTTAAACAGACTGAACTGAGAGCAGAGGCATTTACTGTCTAGCTCTGTACTTTCTTTTCTATAGTTTCTGCAAAGCTCTTTTGTAAACCAATAAGAACAAACATATTATTGTGATTGTGCATCAGTTAAGCATGGTAGCCACTGCAGGAAATACAAAAACATTTTTTAAAAGTAAAATTCAACAAGCTTTTAACGTCAATATTTTTTTTATTCACTCTTCTTCTTTTAAGCTCTTTTCCTGGATGATGCCTGCTTTAAGTCTAACATTGTTTGCATTAATTCTATTTCTACATGCCTGATAACACGATGAGGCAGAAAAATTAGCAAAGACTTGGAGGGAGATGGAACTCGTAGTCTAGCTCTAAGATAAATCAGAACTAACCATTTGGCTGGAACCAGAAACAGCCATTTAGTCTCAAGTTGTGAGATTAACTCAAAAGAAAATGCAAGGAACAAAATCTTTATGAGTGTTACAATGTTATTGATTATAGACAAAAACTAGCTTTATGAGTTGAAAAAATCATCATAACACTGAATGTGGATATGAGATGTAGTCAAGGACAAGTAGTGTGAATTTTTCCCTAGGTGGTGAATAAACTAGAGAAATCAATCAAATAAAACCACTTAAACTGAGAAAAGATTTATCAAAGTTCTTCTGAAAGTACTAGTGACTAGTATCATCTTCTCTCCTGAAAAAAATGGTCTGTAGCATTTAGTCACTGAACCTCATACATTTTTCTATCCCTAATACAATTGTCAGAGACTTTCATAAGAAGCTTCTCAGACATAAGCCTATATTTCAAAACAGAATGCAAATCCCTAAAACCACAAGTAAAATAAAACCGATTACCTAAGTGAGGCACAGAGGATATGAAGGCAGGACAATGGGTGTCACAGGTAATTATAAAGATGCATCTGGTCCCTAGTTACTTTTGACAAAGCCGTTTTTGTGATTTATGGCAGGTGCTTGTTTATAAACTATCTCAGCACAGACACACTGAAGCACATTCATCATTCTGCCTGGTCTCCATTATTGGATAAACGTCATTTAAATAGAACCTGGATCCAGACTTCTGCTACCTTGACATAAAAATCAGGATCTTCTATTTACCTGTATTTATTTATTCATTTCTATTGACCTACAGAACTGAGCTGTGTTTGACAAAGGTTCTACACTTATCCCACAGTTAATTCAACAAGCAACATAAATGTGAGTTTGTTGAAGTTCAGGGAAAAAAGCCAACAAGCAGTACACCTCTTTTAATATTGTTGTCAAATTTTTGCCTTGTAGTTGTGTTTTGTGAAAATGCAGGATAATTAATGTGCAAGTTAGAACAACTACAACTCTGGCAAACAACCAGAATCAGATGCAGTGTGTCCTTACCCTGCAATTTTGTCTATTGAATAAAACAGGCAACATCCTAAAAACCTATTCAAGAGAAAGAGTTTGGCAAGTTGTGGATTTAATTCTTTTTCATGTATTGGTAACTGAACTCTCAGTACCTGAAAAGAAACAGTTGTGTTGTTTTGGGGCTTTTTTGGTGGTTTGTTGGTTTTCTTTTTTGATACATTTTTTTATTTGTGAGGTTTAACATAGTCTGAAAGTTTTCTTATCCTGTATCAGAAAAAAACCACACCAAAGGAACTGCCCCATTACTGGGTCGTAGAGTTGTGTAGCTAGTTCATGAAAAAAAGCCAAATTTCAATTGATTTTCATCTTCACTAGTTTCTTGGTGGAAACAAAGCTAAAAAAAAAAAAAAAAAAAAAAGCCCAGAAGTCTTTGTAGATTTTTTGAAATAAATACCTAGTCTACCTTGCTGGGAAAGGTAAAGCTGTGTAAGGGTATGAGTTTGTTTTGTGAGCCTGAACTGTCAGTAAACAGCTTAACATAGAAAAAAAAGAAGTTGAACAATTTAGAAATTGTTCAACTTGTGAAGTACATATTGAGTTTTTAGAAAAAAGTACAGTAATTGAAAACATTGTTTTTGCTGTGGTTGTAGGTTAACTACATGATTCTGAGGCTGTCTATTTGCATGCAAGGAGGAATGAAAACGTGAGGAGATAAAAGTCAAATGTCTAAAACCCAACTGCATCATATTCCTACTTCTGCTTGGTACATTAAATAAAAAATCCAAATATTTTCCAAACGCTTAACCATTACAGGACTTATAGAAACATATCAGAGAAAAAAAGATACTAAGGAATATATTTGGAAAAGAACAAGCAAAAAAGACTTTTGGTTAAAATTCAATTTTCAGAAATATTTAATTGTGAAAATCAACTCATGTCAACAGCCACAAGCAGATAAAATGTACCACTATATTCTTGAACCCAGAGCACTGATTTCAATAAGCAGAATAAAGACATATTTTCTCAATGGAAAGAAAGCCTGCTGTTTTTTTCCCTCTTCTGCTTTATTCTGTTAACTTTTTAGTAAAGGTTGATTTTTTTAAAAAAAGAAGCATTAAACATTTTTACTTTCTTATTTTCATGTGTCAACAGCCTTCATTCACTCAGAGGCAAGTGCACAGATTGTTAAATTTGAGTTGGCCACTATGCATGATGTGCAAGGGAAAGGAAGGTTTCTTCACTTTGTTACACTGCTGTACATCCTTGAAAGTGCCAGATATTTCAGACAAATTTTACTGACACATTCTACATGTCAAACTCCCTTTGGTATTACTGGAAGCACAGGAAGAGATGATTTTTTTTTTTACATTACTAGCTAAAATCACATACCCTCTATAACATTTTAAATAAAGAATAGCAGCAAGATGACCTATTTTCTAGCACACAGAATGCCCTAGAAAGATACAGATTGCATTTTTGCTGCAAAACTCTAGAAATAAGTAATCTAATTGTACATTAAGCATTTATAAAAACTTTTTCATAATGTTTTAGGCAGTATTTTCAGTTTTGAAAAGAATTATCTCCAAACAGAATGCGTCACTATAAGAGACCACATGAGTAAGAGCTGTAGACAAAAGTCACTACCTGTGATTACCACTTTATTTATAATGAGGTTTTTTCATTTGTTCATTTCAAAGGAGATTTATTCTGCTTAGTTCACTGAATTTTTAAAGTCCTTTTTCTTTTTAGGTCTTGCTGTAGTGGATACTTCAGTCTTTCAGTTTCTAGGTTACAGAGCAAGCACACTCCTTTCCTTAAGGTCTCATGTCTATTTTAAACCTAACCTCTTTCCAAATACCACATTTTTCACTTTCTGACATGGAAAGAACCTTCTTTCATTCAGCTTTAGCAAAGAAAAACAATTCAAAATTCTCTCAACTTTTTGTCGTATCTCCATCAAAGGTTATGCTTAGTTTTTCACAAATGAGGTCAGCTACATATTTCTTTGATTACATTACTTTATGGACAAATTCTCAAATGGGCAATAGGATAGGGAATTACAGTATATGTTCAGTATAGGAAATCACTTGAAAACAATAATGCAATACAGAATATTGGTTCTAAGCTTGGCTTCCTGGTTTACCATAGAACTTTTTTCATATTTGAAAGAGCACATAGAGACAAAGAGTGTTTAAATTGCACTTTACAAATAAACTGTCAGCATTCCTTTTCATATTTCTTTTCACTAAAATAAAAGTCAAAACACTATGACATCTGATATAATCATTAGGATTATGTTTTAAGAGTTTTAATAAGTGGGAATAAGGAACACTCAATGGGTTGATGTTTGTTTTCCTGCAGCTTCTGGTATGGAATAAATACATTTCAGTTGGTAATGGAACTCAGTATTTATCGTCCCATATCAGGTAAACCAGAGCAGATTTGAAACAAGGAAAGGAGTCACTGAAACGTTTATACTTCTTAAGGATTTCAGAATTCATGTTTTCTAAGAGATGACTTACATCCTACAGTAATGAACTTTATTATTTGTGACTTTTTTATAGATAGTTAATAAAGTAACAGGAGCTCTCCTATTGTGCTTTAGATTTCTATATTGAGGAAAGGACTTTCTGAGCTTGGTGGTATCAACAGTCCATGAAAGAGAAATGACTCTGGGAGGATTCTCCTTAAAAGAATTCTTACAAAGCTGCTGCTGAAGAGAAAATGACCCTTGGAACTGTAAAACACTGAAAATTAAACAGAGAAGAGGAGATAGGAGATAGGATATTTTTATTTTCTGCAGTATTCTCAAAGGTAGGGATGTTTGTAACAGACCATAGCTGTCTATAAGAATCCATATTCATACAAAAAACCATTTTAATAAAAGGGCAATATATGACAACTAAGCTACCAACGACCAAACACAAGCTACACACAGACCAGCTTGGCATGTTGACTACTGACTTTCATGTGAACTCTGAACTGCTCTCTGGTATCTCTAGAATACTCTCTTACCAATTTATATTATTTCAGACTGTACACACACATTACAACATGAGGCCAAATTCTCTGAATCATTTCACAACACGTATTTAAGCTCAAATTATAGCAGAAGTAACTGCTGAATCTTCTTCAGTTCTTTTGTCATTTACTTTTGTCACAGAAACAGATATTTCCTGTAGCCACAGATGTAGCTTGGACCAGCCAGCTTGAATAAAGATGGTAGGGATAAGTTAATGCAGCTGGCAAGCTACTTCAGAAACAGGTGCTGCAAGTTAATCAATTGGGCCCTGGGTGATCTCATGGGCAGAAGCAGCATATAAGGAGGTAGCTAGCAAAGGAGGGGTGGCTTTGTGTCAACTCTGGTGGTTGTACTATGTTGCTTGTGTATGTCTCTGCATGTGCATTACTTAGACTCTCTACGTCTTCGAGTGAATATTGCCTGCACTACTACAACATTTGGTGACCCCGACGTGATTCGCCGAATTGGTTGGATTAAGAGCCTTCGGCAGAAAAGCGCTTGGATTCCTGCTTGAAAAGGCAAGTGATCTGAGTAAAGTGATATAATGGGAAAAATGATAAGCAAAGAGGAAAATCCTATTGACATCCTCCAGCATATCCTTGCTGAGAAAGGATTCAATTATGAAAGAGAGGATTTGCTAAGACTTGTAAGATGGGGATAGGAAGTAGGTCTCTTTGTTTCCCCCCAAGAAGTATATGAAAAGGGACACTGGGAAAACCTAGGAGACATGTTGAATAATGCTATCGGCTTGTGTAAATTGGTATCATCCATTATACACCAGCTAGAAGCTGAGCGTGCTGCCGCTGCTGACATGAAAGCAGAAACTGCTGTACCATCTGCGTTCCCAGTAGATGCTAAAAGGTTCTTTGGAGGTGGTGACTTTATAGTACCATTGGCTCCACCTCTAGAAGAAAATACTAAGAGAATCTTCGGAGGGGATAATGTCCTAATACCCTCGGCCCCACCTCTAGAAGAGGAGAGCATGGATGTGAGCCCACTTCCCCCAGAACACCCTAGAGCACCGTTCCAGGAGCCGAATATGCGCATTGCTTCTCCTCCCCTCCCACCCACCCTTCACCATCCTGCCCCATCCCATCCTTCTGCTATGCCTGAAGGAGTACCTGGCAGAGAACGAAAGGTATGCTTTACAAATGACACTGTGGATATGCCATTGCCCCTGAGCTCATCAATCCCTGAGTGTATTCCTCTTCCATCATCACCCCCAACATCTAGTGAAGTTGAAGATCAACAAAGACAATTATTAAAGGAAGAATTAATACAACACGGAGAAGATATGAAACAGACTTTGGCCCATTTGGAGGAACTGATGGAAAAACCAAAAGCAACAGCTAATCAACTGTTGGAACGAATTCATGAGTTAACCAACCCAGAGATTAAAGTTTCATCCCTACAGGTGCTCAGAGATCCCCGGCCAGATGACTATGGTCCAGCTAAGAAATGGAGAGGCTTCATACGTGATGCGGTAATCGAAGGAGAATTTATTCCACAAGCCTTTCCAGTAATAGTAGCACAAAGAAAACGACAATGGGCACCTTTGGATTGGAAGTTGGTAACGGAAGGCCAGAAAGCTGTAATGCAATATGGCTTGCCCAACCCATACGTTCAAATGTTATTGGATCATATTTTCGCCAGTGGATTAATGACTCCATTTGACTGCTGGAAGCGAGCAGAAACTTTCCTGAAGCCCACTCAGGTATTACTATGGGAGTCTGAATGGGAAAAAAGAGTTGATCTGGCAGTAGTAGAAAATATGGACTTACAATAGGGAGATCCACGGCGAGTCATCACAGCAGATATGATGTTGGGTAAAGGACCATTTGCTGACCCTCAGGTACAAGCCTGACTGCATGAAGCTATTTTGCAGCAAACACAGACACTGGCTCGTCAAGCATTTAAGATTGTTCCTGACATGGGGGTGCCAGTTCCATCATATACAACTATTATACAGAAACCTAATGAGCCTTTTATGACCTTTTTAGACTGTCTAAGAGCAGCTCTGGATCGTATACCAAACATGTCGACTTAAGTAAAGGCGGAAATAGGGTTACACTTAGCAGTTGCTAATGCTAACCATGATTGCAAAAAGATCCTGCAGGCTCTCCCGCGGACAGCAACTTTGGTTGACATGATAGAAGCCTGCTCTAGGGTAGGATCGTCAGCACATTTAGCTGAAGCTATGGCAACAGCATTGAAACCTTTAGTTCAGCCTCACAAAGGAAATCGGAGGCCAAAATGCTTTAACTGGGGGAAAATAGGGAAAAATAGGACACGTGAAAAATCAATGTCGGTCCAGACCATTGGTATGGACAAACAGCTCCGCCAGGCCATCTGGGTCCAATGGCAGATTTCATGACAATTGTTACAGATGTGGCAAGTTTGGCCATAGAGCCACTGAGTGCCACTCTTGAGTGGCCAGATATACAATGCCTAAGGGAAATGGGTTAACGAGTGCAAGAAGGGCGAGCGTGATGACACAAAAACACCCTTCAACACCAACAGCTGCCTGGATGGCCTCAGATCAGCCACTGCAGGAAGCACAGGAGTGGATGTGGAAACAGCAGTAGATGTAACCATTCACAACACAGAAGTAACAGTTATCTCATCTAACGCTAACGGACCCCTTGGCTATGGTTTAAGTGCTTTGCTTTTAGGACGGTCATCGGCCTCTTGACAGGCTATTTTTGTGCTCCCCGGTGTAATTGATGCGGATTATGAAGGAAATATTGGAATAATGGTTAAAGTTTGGCAGCCACCAGTTCACATACCTAAAGGAACTAAAATAGCTCAATTAGTTCCTTTCAGAGCTAAAGTTCCTGTTGCAGGAAGTCGTAAGCTTCGAGACGGTGGTTTTGGATCCACTGGAGTACCTGAGGTAAGACTGGCAATGCCACTTTCACAGGGAAAGCCACTCAGACGGCTGTATTCCAACATCCAAATGGTGAACACATGGTTGGGTACAATACGTTACTGGATACGGGAGCAGATGTTACTATTGTTCCATTATCCTATTGGCCAAAAAGCTGGCCTTTAGAGAATTTAGACACCCCTGTTGTTGGAGTAGGAGGAATACAGATGACAAAAATTAGCACAGACCTGATTTCGGTATGTATACAGGGTGAAGAGAATAGATGTGTGCAAATTAGGCCCTATGTAATGAATACTTCAGTTTGGCTTTTGGGTAGAGACGCCTTAAGCCAAATGGGCTTTCGTTTGTCAAATGAATTTTTAATGGCGGTCATTGATGGGCGACCAATCCTGAAGTTAACCTGGCTCACAGATAAACCAGTTTGGATTGATCAATGGCCGCTGAGCAAAGAAAAGCTCACCCAGATTCATGAATTAGTAAATGAACAATTAGAGAAAGATCATATTAAGCCATCCACTAGTCCATGGAATACACCAATTTTTACTATCCCTAAAAATCAGGGAAGTGGAGGCTGTTACATGATTTAAGAGCTGTTAATGCAGTAAAGCAGGACATGGGTGCTTTACAGCCAGGATTACCCTCTCCTGCAATGCTTCCAAAAGAGTGGCCCCTGTTGGTGATTGACCTAAAGGACTGTTTTTTCACAATTCCCCTACATGAGGATGACAGTGAGAAGTTTGCTTTTACAGTACCATTGATTAACAAGAGCCAGCAAAACGATATCAATGGACAGTTTTACCTCAGGGAATGAAGAACTCGCCAACTATTTGTCAAACATATGTTGCCTGGCCTCTGACACCTCTGCGCAAAAAATACCCTCATGTCTTATTTTACCATTATATGGATGATATCTCGATTGCAGGAAAAGACCTGGACCAGCATCGCATTCTACAAGAAGTAAACCGACAGTTGAGCATATCTGGGTTGGTGATCGCGCCAGAGAAGGTACAAATGCACACCTCTTGGAAATAGGTAATATTATCACCGATGCACACATTTATCCTCAGAAGGTGGCAATTAAAACAGATATTGCTAACTTAACAGACGTTCAAAAGCTGATAGGTGATATCCAATGGGTACAAACCATATGTGGTATCACGAATGAGGATCTTGCGCCACTAATGCCTTTGTTAAATGGCTCAGTAGAGGCTGACAGTGCGCAAAAACTGTCTTGGCAGCAAATCCAAGCAATAGAAAAAATAGGAAACAAGATAGTCAGTAACTACAGTCACTGATATGATCCTGACTTGTCAATTAACATTACTGTGATAAGTCAAAACCAGCATGTAATGGCAGTCTTGATGCAATGGGATTCAGTAGCGAAAGACCCATTGAGGATCCTGGAGTGGATATTTTTGCCATATAATTTGCAAAAAACAATTACCATGAGGCTAGAGGCAATTGCAAAAATAATAAAGGCCAGGAAACGTCTGCTGGAAATAGCAGGGATTGAGGCAGACGTCATTTTCATTCCTCTCACAGATGAGTTCTTGAACTGGGCACTGCAACAATCTGACGAATTACAGTGGGCCTTATTGTCATATCCAGGAACTGTAAATAATCATTATCCGTCCCAGAAATTGTTTTCTGTTAAATTTCAAATGGAAGACCGGCCGTTGAGATCAGCAGTACCCGTTAAAGGCCTGACTGTTTTTACCGACGCCAGTAAGATCCAAGCCAAAGCAGGAGTGGTTTGGTGGGAGAATGGAAAATGGCAAAATCTAACTGTTCACTCCCCAGGCAGTTTAGTTCAACTGCTGGAACTGACGGCTGTAGTTAAAACTTTTGAGAAATGGCCAGATGTCCCATTAAATATCTCTGATTCCCTCTGTGGTCGATGCCGTCACTCAATTAGAGAGAGCGCTGTTGAAATAAATCTCTAATCAGAATCTGTATAACTTATTTCTGCGGCTCTGGCATCAGATAAATGAACATCAAACTGCTTATTGGACATATTTGAAACCATTCGGGCTTAAAAGATGGCCTATCAGTTGGCAATGAAATTGTTGACAAGATAGTGGCAGCTCCTTTATTGATACCTACAGGGCCAATAATTGACAAATTTTCTCAAGCCCGAAGATCGCACGATTTTTTTCATCAAAGTGCAAAAATGCTGGCGAAGCAGGTTTGACCTGACCATATCAGATGCTCAGGATATTGTTTCCACGTGCCTTGCATGTCAGAATCAAATCGGCCTAGGAGTAGGAGTCAATCCCAGGTGTCTGGCACCATTAGGTATATGGCAATCGGATATCACTGTCTATGCTCCTTTTGGTCAATTTAAATGTATACATGTCACTATTGAAACTTATTCAGCCATGGTTTGGGCTACAGCCTTAACCAGTGACAGTTCTCGAGACATCATAAGACATTGGAGGAGTTGCTTTGCAGTCCTTGGTGTTCCAAGAGAGATAAAAACTGATAATGGCTCGGGATACATAGCCAGTAGAACATGTAAGTTTCTGAACTTATGGGGTGTGAAACATACTACTGGAATTCCAGGAAATTCCACCGGTCAAGCCATTATTGAATGTACACATCAAACCTTAAAAGGCCTGCTAGAAAAACAAAAAATGTGGGAAGAGGGGGTGAGTCCTCAAGATAGACTGATGAAAGCCCTTTCTACAATGAATCATCTCAGAATTGTGGCAAACCGGAATGAACCACCAGCATTAACACACTTTGCCCAAACGAGTCGGGATTTGGATTTTACTGACAAACCTAAAGTTTGATATAAGAATCCCACTACTGGAGAGCAGCAAGGACCTGCAGATCTGTTAACGTGGGGAAGAGGCTATGCTTGTGTCATTACAGATCAAGGTCCCTGATGGATTCCGGCAAAATGGATCAAACCACAACTGAAAGGACTTAATGACTGTAAGAGCAGTGGCAAAAACAATCTTGAGGAAAGAACCAAGTGATCCACCCTCAAACCATCACTCTATTAAAATGTAAACCCTCGCAACTCTGGCACCACATACACTGCTGTAAATTCCTCCAGCTATCTGTATTGCATTAAAAGAATTGAAGAACTTAACAAAATGACCACTGGGAACTTGAAAGCAAAATTGGTGTATTTTCTACGGATGAAGAGATACTTCCATCTTAAAGATAATGCTCATAGATCCGAATGCTAAAGGATCTGAAGAAAAGTCCAGAACTACATCAGGAAAAAGAAATATCAGTGGAGCTACCAAGAACTCATCCCTTCCTGCCAGTGTGCATCCCTCCTAGCAACACATATCAGATTATGTTTATTTTGAGTTTATGGATTTCTGTATTGTATTGTTCAGTGATGTAGCTGTTATTGACCTTTTGTTTTAAAATCATGGCCATGCGTAAAAATATTTGTTTTCTTCATGTACCTTTAATTTTGAAATGTGTTGCTAAAGGCTGGCTGGTTCAAAAAAGAAAAAGGGGGGAATTGTAGCCACAGATGTAGCTTGGACCAGCCAGCTTGAATAAAGATGGTAAAGACAAGTTAATGCAGCTGGCAAGCTACTTCAGAAACAGGTGCTGCAAGTTAATTAATTGGGCCCTGGGTGATCTCATGGGCAGAAGCAGCCTATAAGGAGGTAGCTAGCAAAGGAAGGGTGGCTTCGAGTCAACTCTGGTGGTTGTACTATGTTGCCTGTGTATGTCTCTGCATGTGCATTACTTAGACTCTCTACATTTTCGAGTGAATATTGCCTGCACTACTACAACAATTTCCAAAAACCAGTTTTTAGTATATATTAATGCTTATTTGAAATCTGTCTGCTTAGAATTTTTGCAATGTACATTAATGATTGATCAGTAAGAGACATTGGTATGCATTTCATAGGTTGTGCATTTCTAGATGTTAATGAGTAAAGTCTAAGCTTCATGCAAAATACTAAGGGAATTGCTCTGTCAAAATGTAGACTTTTGTGTTGGTGTAACTTGTCTTTTGAAAAACTCTACAGAACAGCTCATTAATTGTTTTAATGTATGTGTTCACCTTTGTTCAAGATAAATCATCTTCAATAGTACAATGTCAACTGCTAGATGAGGTGAGTTCTACCTTAACTGAATCCAGATGAGGAGACTTCCAGTCTGAAAATGTTATCACAGTACACATGTTCATGCAACTTTATTATACAACAAGACAAAGATATGAAAGTATTCAAGGAGACAAATCTTTCTAGTCCATTCCAGGACTATCTGTCCTTATCAATGGAATGCTTTTATATACGACTACACTAAGCTATCTTTTCAGAGTGTAATTCCTTTCTAGTCCACTGTACAAAATAGTTTATTTCCTTCTTGAACATCTGATGATTCTTTTTTTCTTTTCTCTAAATTAGAAATTGGATTGCACTGAACTAAATCTTTCTAAGGTCTATAAAAGCTTTATCTCTGGTCATTCTTTTTTATTCTTTTCTCGGTTCTCCCAGCCTGATTTGTATTAAAGTATAATGTCCAAGGTATAATGCCCAACACAGACGTTGTACTCCAGAGAAGGTCGGGTCATATGACTTCCAAATGGTGACACTTCCATTCTGCTGTGTACACCTCAACAGTCAGACAAACCCCTTCACATCATACTGTGAAATTAAGAGATGCTATAGAAGCACATCTCATACAAAACCTCTACAACAAGCCCTAGATTTTCTGCTGTGGAATGAAATGTCAATTTTCTTCCATCTGTATTAATGTATCCAATTATTTTAAGAATGTGTGTTTTGTGTTTGAATCTAATGAATTGCATCCACTACTTTTTCGTTTTCCTAATTTTTTAAGGTTTTGAATCTGCCTTCCAACCTGCTTGAGCCTCGTACCAGCTTTTTGTCATATGTGAATTTAAGTTTGTGCTCTTATCGCATTTCTCATGGTGTAAATGAAGTTCAGTAGAATCCGTGCTTCCCAGTCTACATCCTGGTCTTAGAGTAAACCACAAAAAAAGTCCCAAAAAAAGAACCCAAATACTCTAGCTATTACAGTGTGTCATCTCCCTAGATTTCTAGGTTGTATGAAAGCCTTGTAAAGAATTCAACACAGTTTGTCTGGAGTTGACTTCACAAATACTTAGCATATGAATATCTATCCACGGGGAAATAGAAAACAAAAGCAGGTTGCAGCACTATGACTTCCGTGTTTGTTGCATAATGCTTTTATTGTGTCTTTTCGAGCTTTTTGCAACACAGTAAAACTGTAATATAACCAAATTCACCTCAGATGTCTATTTAAACAAGGAATTATCTTTGTTCTACAGTACTTTGACAGATATCCATAAGGGAATTAAAAAAAAAAAAAAAAAAGATGACATTGATTTAATTTCACATTTAATAAAAATGTAAGCATTCACTTTCTTGAGATTATGAAAATAACATTACTGAGTTACAAGATGACACAGCACTAGGATATAGAATTGAAAATAGCCTGTAGCGTCTGATATGAATAATGTCACACACAACAGCAGGGGGTTGTTTCGTCTTTAACATGGTAAACACAATATTTACTGATCTTTTATCTTTCTTTTCCCACTTTCTCATATTCTGTTCATAATAAAGCCTTTATCTTTGAAGTAAATTTAACATCCTCCATGTCTATGAAAGGAAATGTACTGAAACAACCTTACACTGATTTAAATATTGATGGCTCAAAGAATGTAATCTCTTTTCTGTTTTGTGAGTTTATAGCTGTAGATGCTTTACACTTATCCTAAACTCGTGGTTTTGAGAACAATGGAGAAATTATAACTGGCACTACCATCAGCACATATCTGCTACAGAGATGGTTATGAAAAGACCTCATATGGATTGTCTTGTGTTGCTTATTTGAATTCTGATATAAGGTACTTTAACATGGATGTAGCACAGGGAAAAGAAAGCAAAAGCTTATACCCATTGCCCCTTGTCCTACCATTGGACATCATTGAGAAGAGTCATAGAATCATATAATCATAAAATCGTAGAATGATAGGGGTTCGAAGGGACCTTTAGGAGATCATCTAGTCTAACCTCCCTGCAGAAGCAGGTTCATCTAGATCAGTCTGGCTCCATCCTCCTGACACTCACCCTTTACATATTTGTAAACATGAATGAGATCACTCCTCAGTGTCAAATTAGAGAACCCTCTGGGGGGAAGGAGATCTTATTGTGAAGGAATAGTTACAAGTCTAGATGTGTCTGCCCTTGTTTTTTTTTTGTTTTGCCGTTGGCAGGGCTAGGTGTATTGGTGTGCTCACCAATCCCAAACTACAAAGAATAAAGGATGCAGTACATTCCAGGGTGGAGGGAGCATTAAGTCAGATGGTCTTATGCCTTTCTGTTAAACTGCAAGAACTGGAAAGTGGAACAATATACATTTTGTCATATTCATGAATTCTTTCAGAAATATTTCTGTTGATATAACCAACTAGGAGCAGAGAACTACAGGTAGATGCAACAAATGGAAACAAAACCCCAGCAGTTCACTTAATCTGCTTGAGAACCTGTTTGTCACTAGGGTCTTCATGAACCAAAAATTAGAACAAAAATCTTTTCCCATTCAGCATGTTAGACATGAAAGAAAAAAGAGGCAGTCAGGGAATTTGACAGGTAAAATAAAAAATAAAGATAAGGCAGATAACACAGCTTGTAATAGCACAGCAACAAAAGTTATTGTCAGATCAGTCAGTATCTTTGCACCAACCTCTCTGTGGGAATGGGGACTCAGACATACCCAAATAACTCATACAATTGTTTGTTAAATGAGATTGAATGAACAGTTCATGACCCTCTTTCTTGACAATGTAATTATGGGTTTTATATGGCAATACTGTCCTCAGTTAATTGTTTAGTTCACACTTAAGCTATGATACATACAGGTTCTTGTCTTTTTTTGTCACCTTTGCTTTGAGATGCAAACTCTCCTATGTGTCTGTCAGGTTCCTGACTTTAATGATCTGCTTTCTGACATTAGTCCAAGATGACAGCTATTAAGGCCGTGGACCAAGGTATCAACTACTTGATAATATGGTTTATTTGTCCTGGACTGTGAAAGTAGTGGTGATCTTAGAGAAAGATCTTTCCCTTTATGCAGTCTTCACAGATCATCTTGGTACGCATCTGACTCCTGAGACTGAAAAAAAAATATGAGGACACCTATAGCACAATCCTTGTTGAATGTACTACAACTAGAAGAACTTTAGACTATATTCGGAAGGACTTAGAAGTTGATGAAAAAATTCTCACATAATTTATCAATATAAAAAATGATGAAAAATAACTGAAAACTGGCATTGCTTAAAATAGTAAATTTTATTTTTGGGGAAAGAGATTAAGTAATAATGAGGACATTACAACTATAGATTGTTTTTTTGCTGTGAGAAAACACACAACTACCCATGTATTTTTGGCTCCAGGCTGCTCTTTTTTGATAAAATTTTAATTCACAAGACGGAATTTATAAAAACACTCTCTACTTTATTAATTTTTGAGTTATTTATCTCAGATCTGTTACAATTTTCCTCTATTTCTGTATTTTGGATTGTGAGATCAGAAACAGTAATTAAAATATAGTTCAATGTTATAAGGGTTTTTTTTAATTTCACTTTTTCATCCCCATGTTTCCAAGATTTTACATAGGTTTATGATGGTTATAAATAGAATTCTTCTCTAAAATATGAAGAATGGCATATATATTATCAGCATTTAAGAAACAAAACTCCACAACGGCAAATAGGAAACAACCCATGGAAAACAGCCTTGCCATTTGCTGATGTCTTAATCCTCAGAAAGCTATGGAAATTCAGTGCTCTTCAGTATGAAGGCATTAGATTTCTGGAAGAGAAATTCATTGTATTTTAAGGTCCGAATACTAAAAAAAGAAAACCATTTGAATTTCAATGGTCATTGGTCCTTCTAATGGTGTAAACACAATTCTAATGTGTTTTTGTAACATAATTATATCCAGTATACATAATGCAATTATCAGCATATGTTTTAATTTAACATTTTTGCCTCCAGTCTTGACCATTTAACATGACACTGAAAGACAATGTTCAATACTTTACGTGATAAAGACTTTTCAATTTCAGATCAGTTCTACAATTTATTTGCCTCATAGATACATCCCTTTGAGACTGCTGAAAGAGGCTGGGTAACTTTATGCAGAAATAATAGAAAACATCAATTACTTTTACACTTGTAAATTCTCAAACTTCAGTATACAAATTAGAGTAAATCTGTTCAATATATGACTTATGAGAATACACTGCCAAAACCTAGCATACATTGGCTTTCATTGGAGTTTCTAAAACCTCCTATAGTTCTACAACTTAGCAATCATTTTCACAAGATTCAAGCTACTTATAAAACTTTAAGGAGAATAGATATGTTAACTGCAAATCTCTGATCCTAATTTGTACAGAAAACTGTTTTCTGATGTAACGGATTTCAGAAGAGAACCTGTTATATCAATGCTCAGACTTAATTAAAAAAAAATTAAAATAATATTATTTTGGATCTGTTTAAACAAGACTTTCAGAAACTACTTTTCTACAAATATCTCTAGATATTTGATTGCTTCTCTTTTTTTCTCATGTCATGATTTTGTGTGGAGCCATTTCTGGTAATGGAATAGGGACTGTAAAGATGGCTCCCGTAAGAAGCCATCTCTGAGGCAGACCCACTTCTGAGTCTGAGACAATTAGATGCCTCCACGATCACTTTTTATGAAGAAGTTGGAAGAGGAGGCTTCTTCCTCCTTCTTCCTATTTCTTCCTTCTTCTGCCCCTTCTTCTTCTGGTTAGTGGTGGTGCAAAAAGTACGAAGAGTAAGATAAATAACCATACGAACTCTAAGGACAATGAGGAAAGAGAGGAGGAGGTGTACTGGAGAAGAGACTCCCCTGCATTCTATGGAGAGGACTGGTGAAGCTGAGATATATTTTCATTTCTTTAAAGACCCCACATCAGCAGTAGAGACTCATTTTGATAATGATCCCGTATCAGGGGCAGAGACTCACTTTGCTAAAAACCCTGAGCCAGGAACAATGATTCACTTCATTAAAAACCATGTGCCAAGGGCAGTAACTATGGCCAGAGGAGGCCATGTCCCGTGGAGGGACCCAACCACTTCACTGCAGACCCCGAGCCAGGGGCAGTGATTTTTTTCTTTAAAACTATGGTCAGAAGGGGCTGTGTCCCAAGGGAGGGACCCTTTATCACTGTGGTCGGAGCAGGCCGTGTCCCGAGGAAGGGACCCAATGTCCACAGCTGTAACTGTGGGGAGGAACCCACGACGTTGAGGGGGGAGGAGGTAGAAATATCAGGAGCAGTGAGCTGGGCCTGAGAAGAAAGGAGAGGCGGGGGAGGGAGATCTTAAAGTGCTGGCTGTAATTTTCTCATGTTCCTACTCCCTTTTTGCTTTTATTCTGTTCTGTTTCTTGTAGAATAAACTTTCCTACTCTTCTCTCTGAGTAGTGGAGTCTGTTTTGCCCAGAACCATAATTGGCAGTGAGCCCTCCCTGCCCTTGTCTTAATCCACAACAGCCTTGCTTAACTTTTTACTCCCATTTCGCTGGGGCCTCTGCCATCCTAATGAGAGTGGGGGTGAATGGGGGCACCGAGCGAGAGACTGTTGAGGTGCTGCTGTGCTACTGGGCCAAACCACGACAGGCACCTCCACGATCACTTTTAAGACGCAGCAGCAGGAAGAGAAAGATTCTTCCTGTTCCTTCTTGTTCTGTTCTTCCTTCTTTTCCAGCTGCTAGTGACGCTGAAAAGAGAGAAGTGACCATTGGGACCCCAAGTTCAGTGAGGAAAGAGAGGAGGAGGTGTGCTGGAACAGAAATTCCCCTGCATCATGTGGAGAGGATTGGTGAAGCAGAGTTTTGTTTGCAGTTCATGAAAGACCCCATGCTAGGGGTACTGACTATGCCCAGTCTGTGTCCTGTGGGAGAGACTCTGTATTTGCAGAAGCTGTACCTGTTGGGAAGAATCCACGTCAGAGAAGTTTGTTAAGGACTGTCTCCTGTGCAACGGACCCTTTATTGAATCAGGGGAAGAATGTGATGAGTTGTCCTCCTCTGAGAAAAAAGAAGTGACAGAGACCATCTGTGAGAGACTGACCACATCCCTCATTCCCTACATGTCCTGGTTTGGGCTAGGATAGAGTTAACTCTGATGAGGAAGTAGGAAGGGGCACAGCATGGGCAGCTGACCTGGGCTGGCCAACAGGTACTCGATACCATACTGACATCATGCCCAGTACCTAGAGGCAGGGAGCTAGCCGGGGGCGAGGCTTGGGGAGCACAGGCGGGGCTGCCGGTCGCAGGGGGGGTCGCGCCGGGTCCCGGGTGGTGAGCAGCCGCGGCAGCGCCATTCCTTTTGTATATTCCCCTCGCTTACTGTTAAAACTGTTCCTTTTTCCCCCTGAACCTGTTTCTTCTTATTGTTGTTCTATTAAACCGCTCTTATTTCAACCTACGCGGGTTTTCCCCTTTTTCTCTGGTTCCCCTTCCCGCTCCACCGGGAGGGGAGGAGTGAGCGAGCACCCTCGTGGCTCTTTGTTCCCGGCTGGGCAAAACCACGACAGAAGAATCCACGCCAGAGAAGTTTGTTAAGGACTGTCTCCTGTGCAACGGACCCTTTATTGAATCAGGGGAAGAATGTGAGGAGTTGTCCTCCTCTGAGAAAACAGAAGTGACAGAGACCATCTGTGAGAGACTGACCACATCCCTCATTCCCTACACCTCTGAGCCATTGAGTGGAGAGGAGTTAAGAGATATCAGGAGCAGTGAACTGGGCTTGAGAAGAAAGGAGAGGTGGGGGAGGGAGATTTTAAAGTGTTGGTTGTATTTTTCTCATCATCCAGCCTTGGTTTTGCTTTTTTGTTCTGTTTCTTGTAGGTAGTAGAACAAACTTTCCTTACTTTCCTCTCTAAGTCGAATAGTGGAGTCTGTTTTACCCAGAATTGTAACTGGCAGTGAGCCCTCCCTGCCCTTGTCTTAATCCACAACCACCTTGTTTATCTCTTTTTTTCCCTTTCCTCCCATCTCACCGGGGCCTCCACTCTCCTAAGGAGGATAGGGGTTGATAGGAGACAGTGAGCAAGAGACTGTCGTGGTACTTCATTACTGGCCATATTCCCTCCAAATAAACAGGGAATCAACCTGAGGAAACTGAAACCAGAACCCTCAGCTGTTTTGTTCACACTTAAAAGTTTTTATGAGGAGCAATTTGCAAAACTATAATTACTTATTTTAAAAAATATATGGAATTTAGAAGATTCTACCACATGAATCCTATAAAAACTCTGTAAGACAAGTCCTTTGTAGTCATAGCTCAAGCTTTTCATATTTTCATTTAACAATTCAATGTCAATGTGATGAACTGAAGCTGTCCAACTTTAAGATATCCAAACTATCCTCATATGAAACACCAATATGATCGAAATCAACTTTCACCCCATCCCAGCCACACTGAGGGCTGTGAGTGGTTTTGTGAGATGGATGATTAGATTCCTGGAAGGCTTACGATCATATATTTTCTCATAAATAATTTTACACCAGAGAATACATAGATTTTTCTCAGTTAGCATACCCTGGTATGTTCAGTTCAAGGTATAATATTCAGACATAACTCACTTAAAAACAAATATGTATTGGCTGTGAAGGAAGAAAAAAGAAAGGGTAAGTGGGGAGCTGAAACACTAGAAATATTTTCCTTAGAACAAGCTATCATCAGTTTTTTTCTTGTTTGTACTCTGCAGACATATCTTAAAAATGAGTTTAAAATGTTAATGGAAGTGAAATTGGAAGATAATCTCTACTGCCCATTGGTGGGATCAACAACTCAAAATGTAATTTATTTTGAAAATTAGTCTGAATGAACCTTGTGAACTTCAGAATATGGTCCAAATTCTGACTCCTTTTCCATCCTGGTTGCACAACCTTAGAATCTAAATAGATGTGATTATATACAAGAAGTTCAAAAGAGAAAGAAGGAGCTAGCTGATGGAAATCTCAATAAAATAGGGTATAACTGTAACTATACACATATTATTACAATATTTTATACTTAAACATGCATGTTACTAAAGAAAAATATTCTATATTTTAAACTGTAGCTTGCAATCAGACATTTTTAAGATCCATGCATTAGCCAGATTGCTAGCAAGCCTGATTAACAGTTAACAGACTGTGCAAAAAGAGCCACAATGCTTTGTATGCTTCTTTTACAGTAAAATGTTAAAACCAGCAAGGTTTCTTCATGTAGGCTGAGCCTCAAAAGCTTTAATAAATGTGACTTCATGGAACCTTAAAAAGCTCAGAAGAAGTGGATCAGAGAAAGCCTTCATGCCAAACAGCCTGTGTGACAGGCAACAATACCATGTACATGTTCTGAATACTCATCTGGCATTATTGCAAACAGCTTTGGGAGGAATGCCAAGAAAGGTGGCAGGGTGAAATCTACTTATTCCAAGCAACCACAGTACTAAAGGCACACAGAAAACCTGCCTCAAGTAAAACAGTTCATAGAAAACATCACCCACAACACAGGGCACAGGACAGAATTTGTAAGAAGCACAGTTCATGCATGAATATATACATTTTACATGGCAGTAATAATCAACATAAGCAATTACTCAAAACTAGTTGTCTACATTACTGTCTCTAATGGCACTCACAATAAAATAAGGTAATCTTAACTGTTCTTAGACTGTCAGAGAGCTCTCTAATTGCTCTATTTAAATGGTTCCATTTCAATTAAATTGAGGAAAAAAATAGAATTAAGTGCTTCACCATTTACAATACTTGAGTGCATACAATTTACATAATCTGTGTAGAATCCCTATTAGCAATGTTCATAGTAAGAAATCATAGTGATTAAATCATTAAATCATATCCAGGAAGAGTGAGCATTCCCATTGATACAGGAAGCCTTGACGAATTTTTTAAACAATTAAACAATTTTAAACAATTAAAACCATCAAATGCTTTTATGAATAGCAAGGATTCTGAAGGCAGAAAGTTTTAAAAATAGTTTTGGATTGTATTTTAGCATCTTCATTTTTTTAGTTTTAAATTGATCCTGTAAAAGTCTATCTAACTTAACTTTGAGCTTCACTTTTGCATTTGAAGCTGGCCAGTTGAAGCTGTTGGTCCATCAGAATAAAAAATAAAATATTTCTTAAACTATGCTTGTAAAAGATCAGAACTGACTCCAGGCTTGCCACAAAAGTCATGGAGCTTAACATGATGTGTCATATTAAAAACTGCAGCAGTATTTCAGATATGCTTGCCAAGACAATAGACAAAAAGCTTTTTTGAAGTTATCATTGGCTTATGTGGAAATCTTTCCTGGTTCATGGATCATCGACCCTAAAGATAGATTTATTAGATAAATATTCAGAAAATCTTTTCCCTAGTGGCATAAAAATGCTACTATAGTTTCAGAAGTACTCTTTAGTCTTCTTGACAAAGTCGTGATGTTTGAAGTTTTAGTTACTAATAAATAGAAAACTAACAAGAGTGGCATTGATAATTTTTTGCCTTAGCAGGGAAGAATGGTATTGTGATTACATAAAATAAAACTGTTTTAGGCATAGTGGTTAACAAATTTTGTAGAAGAGAGGCCTGTAAGAACATATCTTCTTGATGATTTAGTTTTCTCTCCGGTGTAGCTGAAGAAGATTCATACCTCCATCTTCATTAGGAACAATTCTTCTATTAGTATGAATTGAATCTGACCAGCATTTCCTTTCACTTAGCTGTAGAAGACTAAGGAAATTATGAAAACTTTGAAAATGTTTCCTTCAATTTCTGTGGCATTTGCTTTTTTAAAATTGCCTTAAGCATTTATTTTTTTTCCTAAACACTTTGTCCTATATATTTATGTCTTACAAACAACAATGATTTTGTAAATATAGCTATAAGTAACTAATGAAAAAGGCTGTGCCAAATGGAAAATAAAGCCTGTATAAGAATGCACATGGTTTCTCATGAGAGATGGCACTCACTGATCTCTAAAAAATATGTTTGCCTGTATAAAACAGCAGTTAACACTGATTTATATTATTCATAAGAAACTATATGGCTATGAAAAAAATGCTTGCAAATGATGCTTTTAGGGAGAAGTAAGTTGAAGGTATAATGATTCCTGCTAGTTTAGAGAACAGTAAAACAAATATTATCATATTCTCCACATTTGTCATAGGGACATCTTGAAAGTTAATCCAAATTAACAAGAGGTATCAATTTAAACTACATTCATTAAACAGTATTAACTCTTGATATTGACACACTAAGGATCAGATAGATCGTCATGTTACTTCAGCTCATTACAAACTAAGCTGTAGTAGCAAGCTTGGTATGTACTTGTGCACTAAAAATGTGAGGAAAGATGAATTAATGTAAACATTTGCTATACACTAAGAGCATACGCCCAAATACTTATGTGGATAAGCTCATGTTTAAGAAGTATTTAGTAAATGCCTACCTACTAATATTTAGATATTCTCTAATCATTGCAGTTAACTCTTTTCACACCTAGTCTCTAGAACATATTTCAGTTATGTCATACCTTCATATTCTTTATCTCCAAATTTATTTCAACTGTAAAACCAATGTTCTCTTGACATTTAATAAACACATATACATAAAAAGGCCAAACAACCTCACCATCTCTGCTTTCCAGCAACCTCACCACCTCTGTTTTCCAGCATCTATCGTCTGATACTACATGAGTGTACTGGTCACAGGACCAGCATTCAATAGTAGAAAGATTCATGGTGTTACCTAATGCCTGGTTTGGTTGTTTCTGGAATAGTTTTAAATAGTTCATCATTATCTAACGTTGCTTCTTGTAAAATAAGCTGCCTTATAAAGTGATACTTAAACTTTAAAAAGAATAAAAAGAACAGCATAATAATTAACAGCAGAACCTGTAATCAGTTCTGAGTAGATCCATCTTTTAAATTGAATGCATGTACAGTAACTCTCAAATGCAATGAAAAGTGAACAAACTGGTACTGTGAAGTACTTACTGCAAGTCTCAGTAATTAGTGAGAAAAAAATAATGTATTATGGATGTACACCCAGCAAAAATAAATTCCACTCATACTTGAAGCAGATACTTAAGATCATGATTCCTTTCTTTGAAAGTAACAGGTTATTTTCATTAAGACACATACCTAGAGAAAAAAAAATGTCATTTTAGAAAATCTGGTTTAGGCCCATCCAGGGAAAAAAGACCATGATTAAACTTAAGTACCCCAGACTTCAGAATTTCTGAAGGACAGGGAGGGCTTAATTGCCTCTCATGGTCCTGGACAAAACAGACAAGGCTACTCAGCATGGGGAAGAAAATGAAAATTTAATTTAATCCACTTCAAACTAAAACATAACAAACACAAATATCCAATGGAAAGATGAAGCAAATAATGGAAGTGCAACCATGTCTTTAAGATCACCTTTCCTCCACCCCTTCTCTTTTCTTTGCCTTATAGCCTTGAGCCCTGTATCATTACCTCCTCCCCCATAAGCAGTGCTGGAGACAAGGAATGGGAGGTGCAGTCAGTCCTTTTCTGATGTCTCTTGCCACTTATCACACTCCTGAAGAGAAGTGCTCTTCACCAGCCCTCCCTTGTTCTAGCTCAGGGTCCCCCACACACTGGGCAGCACTGCACAGGCCACTCCACTGGGCACTGCAACCCCAGTTCATCTTCTCCAGGTTGAGGTCTAAACTGCTCGCTCTCTTTGACCTGGAGTCTCCAAACTCTCCAAACTCTCACCCCCTCTGTCATGGGGTCTCCGTTCTCATCATACAAGGATGTCTCTGGTGTGGTATTGCTCCTTCTGTCTTTTCCTGACTGTGGTGTCCACATGGTTGCCTCCATCTTGCCCCACCCTTCCATCTCCTCCCAAGCACTTCAAATTCCCATCCTTAAATAGTGATGGCAGAGGTGCCAGATTGGCCCAGCTGGGCTGGAGGTGGGTCTGAACCCAAGAGCTGAGGGAGTGTCCGAGAACTCTTTACTGGGTCTGCACTTCAGCCTCTTCCCCTGTTACCAAGTAAAATTAGCTCCTCACAAAACCATGACAACCCTTAGGCATATAAAGTTCTAAATATTACAAGGAAAAAGATCAGTTGTAAGTGTTTTGATTTGTAATGATTTGTGCTGATCACTTTATGCCTTCTGAAGCCTTTGTTTGGAAAAGGGAGCGAACTGGGCAGATCACATAATTAAGCTCCTTCTTGGAAATCAACTCAGACTGGTGAGCCATGAAATCTCCATATAGAAGCTCATCAACTTCAACTGGATACATGTATCACCCCCATATTCAGAGAGGCAATATGCAATGTTAAGTCAGGGTTTATGAAGCCTTGATGCAGATCTAAATCCTGTGAACTGGTGAGCATTTTCTTACATCAAAGAGGCTAGTGACACTTAGACCTAAACATTCACTGTGTTCTTGTTGTAGACCAAGATGTTCAGTAAGTTGTGAAACCAGGCTATCACAGATAATATTCTGCAGTAAGATTAATCTGTTAATTACTTCTCTTCATGTAATGACACACTGTCCACTGAGGAAATTATAGTTTTTTTCTTTTTAGTTGAGTATATCCTGAAGCATCTTGTTTTCACAGGCAAGCTAAAGCACATAAAAACACTTAAATATACCATTATTTGAAAGGAGCAACATCTAACATTTAAACATAAAATGTTTAATCAAGAGAAATATATTTCTTTTTAATGGCTTTATAATCCATACTATCATTATATTAGTTAAATCAAAACTGAATCTATGTTGAATTCATGTTATTTGCCTCTTCTAATATATCTGTTCTAATTTATCGCACATCTTGCATAATGAATATGTGTATAACACACTAGACAGATTATAACAGACTATAGTAAAAAGCAATCTGGTCATACAGGAGATTAAGATATTGTTTAGGAATTTGAAATGTCTTTAAAAAAAAATCTGTAATGTTGTCATTTTTGGTTCTCCTTTGAAATGAAAGTAGAAATTAACTCATTTAGTGGAAAGCAAAAAGAAAAAAAATTTACAGAATTCAGTACATTTTATTGGTTGTATATTTTCACTAGAAAATAAATTACCAATATAAGGGAATTGGTAAATTTCATTTCCTGTTTATTCCTGTTTGTTTGAGTACTTGAGGATTTTTGTTCTGCTTTCATGGTACAAGCAGTCATTCAATCCCAAAACAATTAATTTGTTCCCTAACCAGATGACTTCCCTCTGTACATAAAAGAAGAAACTGGAAAGACCACTGATAATTGATTCACTCAAGTAGAAAATTATACCATCAGAGAAAGCTTAAGAGGTCAAGCAAACATAAACAATTAAAAACAAATAAGTGCTCATATCTTATCAGTATAACTTTTTTACTCCACATGCAAATCTGTGCTTTTTCTTGAATGAACGTAAAGACCAGTGAACTAGCATTTGCTAACTGCCAAAACAAATTATTCCCCTCCAGTTTCCATATAGACTAACTTTAAAGGTGTGTGTCCATATACCAACTCATGCATATTCTTAGAGAGTTGTCCTTATAACTGCCTATTGCTTTCTAATTCCAGGTTCCAGTGGAATAGTTGGGTTTTTAAAAGTGTTTGACAGAATATCTGTTTAAGATGTAATTACACAGTCTTTGATTCTCTTCAGTGTGTTGGGAAAAGAACATCTATACCTGTGTACACATATACCAAGGACCTTTTCTCACTGCCAAGTCTCTTCACACACATTTAAAAACCACATTCACCCTGATGCCAAGTCCTCCATTCATAATTATGTGTTGTTCAAGCCTAAGCTTTACTAGAGTTCTTATTTTTAGTGTCACAATTTCTGCAACAATTTGATATTTCATAACTCTTACAGTGTAATTTCATTAACTGTTTAGAATAGTCAGCTTTAGAAGACTTTTTTTTGCATAAGTTTTCTTATAATTTTGAATCATGTGATACGACTGATTTGTGCTTTTTTATACTAATGTACTGTTCTGGTTTAGCAAGTAGCAGCTTTTGCCTGGTAACAGGGGGAGCGGGTTGCAGTGAAGACCCGGTAAAGAGTTTGCGGACTCTCCCCCAGCTCCTGGGTTCACACCCACCTCTGGCCCAGCTGGGCCAATCTGGCGCCTCTGCCATCACTATTTAGGGGACAGGAATTTGAAGTGCTGGCAGGAGGTGTAAGAGTGATACAAGATGGAGGCGACCACGCGGACCCTTCAGCCAGAGAAGGAGGAAGGAAGGAAGGAGAAGCAATAGACCAGAGACTCCTCTGCAAGCCGTGGCGAGAATGCAGCTGTGCCCCTGCAACCTATGGAGATCCATGGCAGGACTGAGAGTTACCAGCAGCTCCATGTGAGTGAGCCCGGACGGGCGAGGGACTGTGTGGGGAGACGGCCATGGCCCAGGCCGTGTTGGAGAGCCTGCACGCCGCAGAGCAGCCCCACACGAGAGGCAGAGAGGAGCTGCTGCCTTTGGAATAAGTGGGCGTCGGAGCAGCCCGTGCAGGGCTGCCATGCGTGTGAGTTACCTCACGGACTTGCAGGGAGGACTGGCGTGGAGTTCACCCGTCCTGGGGAGGGACAAACGGCAGAAGCTATGGGGAACAGACTAACTGAAACCCCCACTGCCTGCACCCCCAACCGTTTAGGGAGGACAGAGTAAAAACACCGGGATCAGGGCTCTGAGCCCGGGAAGAGGGGAGGTGTGGCAAGAAGGTGTTCTTAAAATGGCTGGTTGGACTCTCCACTGTAATAAGTAATGGTCAAAATTGTTATTGTTGAACAAATTGAGTGGGATTCAGTTGTATTGTGCATATTGTTGTAAGCAATGACATTGTTTGTGTAAGTTTGATTATGTTTTATGGAACCTTGTAGTAACAGTTAAGTGGTTAAGCCAACACCTGGTCAGCGCTAGGATGGTGCAACAAAATAATAATTGGTTTAATAAAATTCTGTTTGGTTAAGAAAGCTTTAGAGGCTGATTCCTCTATAACACCACTGTTGTATTACTCTGTGTTGTTTTATCTTGGTTATGTTTTGGGTTTTGGGGGTATGTTTTAGTTGATGTTGCATTAAATTGTTTCTCTGTTTTCTTCCCCAAACCGAGTGGCCTGGTCTGCTTTGTCCTGTTCCTTAAGCGGCAATTAAGCTCTCCCTGCCCTTGAGCAATTCTCAGCCTCTTCGGTACTTGAGGCTAATCGTGGTCTTTGTTCCCTGATGGGCCTAAACCATGTACAAAACTAGTTAAGCTAAAGAATCCCAAGGAAATCAATAATCTTTTCCTCCTTTCACACAGAAAGCATATCTGACCATTAAACACATTCTTCTGTGCTCAAAAAAAAAAAAACCAACCAAAATCACAAAAAAAAAAAAACAGAAAAAGAAAAATCAACAGAAAAAATATCCCCCCCCAAAACCCCCAAACTTAGAAAGAAATGGGGAGGTACTAGCAGAATCACTATTAAAGAACTAGAGAATCACTTTTAAAGTACTTTTATCTGAACGGTCAGTAGTTTTGCTTCATACATCAACAAAGATGAGTTTTGTATACTTTGGAAACCCCACACTTTAGAGAATCTTCTAACTCAATTTTATCAGATAAAGAGGTTTGTTACAATAGATACAAATGAAGGCTGAAAATGGTTAACAATTTGTGTGAACATTGAGATCTTGTCTTCTGAAGGCTAAAAATTAAAACTCTGGAAGTCAGTGCAAAAAGTAACTCCCAAAATACAATGCCTTAGCAAAAAACACTTAAGAAAAATGAAATTTATAGTTTGAATAACATTTGGCCTGTAGATAAGAAACCTGAATTCCACTGGAAATAGACAGTAGAGTAGATACAGGCTGAGAAGAAATTAAAATTAAATATTGCCAAAGGAAAGGAATCCACAAGGACAGATACAATAAAGCACAAAAGAGAGATCACATCATACTATAAAGGCAGAAAAAAAAAAAAAAAGATCAAGTGTTAAAAAAACACAGAGTGCAAAACACATACTTTTCCTTTGTATAAAGCAGAACCAGGGACAGAGGTGCCATTTTGTGAAATTTCAGTAACAGGTTTAATTATGGAAGAAAGTAATAAAGAAGGTTAACATTTTCACCTGGACGCCTTACCTAAGGATCATTAAGTGGTGAAATTAAGTCATTGCCAAGTATGAAAACATTCAACACAGCACAGGATTGCTTTTTTCAGTTGAGTTGATTTTTACAGGTACATAGGCCAATACTACTTTAGAATTACAAGTAAAATGTCAAATCTCTGTAAATGACAAACAATTGTTGATCTGGAATGAGACATATGGAAAAGTAGACTTGTGTTTGCTGACCATCCTCTCAAAGAGGTCAAATCAAAACAAGCATTTTGTAGCTCCTTTCCATCAATGCCATTCCTGTGTATACAGTGATTGACCCTGAACCTGACAGTATCCATCACCTCTCAATAAACTGGACCAATATTGAAGCAAATGTAGACCTAAACCAGGTATACCTAGACAGACTGTTAACAGTCTCTCTGTAGTCATGAAGTATCCTCACTATAAAAAAATCCTCCACGTTAAGAATTAATAATCAACCTAATAAGTATTTTTTATTGTTTAAAAAAAAAGAGAACTCTGCCATTTCATTAAACAAGTGGATTTCGTGTAGCAAATATAACCAAACAAATCTTCACATCTAGCATAAATCATTACATTTCCATTAACTTTAATGAAGAAGCTTCGACTTCTATTACTGGAACCAAATGTAGTTAATATATTTGTCATGCATCATATGTCTTCCATGTACCTCTGAGGTAAAAAATATTCAGCTCAGACTTCATGTAAAAACATGAAATTAGCAAAGTCTGCCATTATAAAGTAAAAAAGTAACATTGCAAATGAAATACAAAACACAAGTAGCTTTTAAAGGGAAAAAACTCTTATAATGCAACATACAATAAATAGATGTCACATTTACGGATATAACAAGCAGCAAAAGAGCAGAAAACACATAGCAATTTCTTCTTTGATAGGTGAGAACAAAGAAAAGTGTTGCATCTGAGCCTCTTTTTCCTCTGCTCTCATCTTCTCTCATCCAAGGTAAGACTTGACATGTTTATCTTTAATTAGAATGCTGCCAGATGAAAAAAAATTCCTCAAGACGAGTAAAAGGCATAGGAAGGACAATTGTCAATGTGACAGTGGAACCCCCTGAAAACCATAAAGCTGCCAGAAAAGGCTTCATGAGCCATGACTCACCCTGTGGGAGATCAGCCTCCATTTTGGGCTGCTTGGGACAGGAATATAACATCATGTTGCCACTGGTGGTGGGAAAGCACCTTGAAGAATAAATAAAACTGAAAAAAAGAATAAGGATATGTTAAACTAAATTTTATTCTTGTGTTAAAATAAAATGTTGCTGTTGATAAAAAAATAAACCTTAGTCAGCAATGTGCCCTCGTGGCCAAGAAGGCTGATGGCATCCTGGGATGCATCAAGAAGAGTGCGGCCAGCAGATAAAGGGAAGTTCTGTTCCCCCTCTACTCTGTCCTGATGAGGCCTTATCTGGAGTCCTGTGTCCAGTTCTGGAATACCCAGCTCAAGAGGGACAGGGAACTTCTGGAGAAAGTCCAGTGCAGGGCCACCAAGATGATCAGAGGACTGGAACATCTTCCTTATGAGGAAAGGCTGCAGGAACTGGAGCGGTTTAGTCTGGAAAAGAGGAGATTGAGTGGGGATCTTATTAATATTTGCAAATATTTAAATGATGGATGTCAGAACGTCGTCCCTTTTTTCTATTGTATCCAACGATAGGAAAAGAGGTGAAGCTAGAACAAAAAATGTTCCATTTAAACATAAAAAACCCCTATTTCACTGTGAGGATGAGGGAGCCCTGGCACAGGCTGCCCAGTAAGAGTGTGGAATCTCCTTCTCTGGAGGTCTTCAAAAGCCGCCTGGATGCATTCCTGTGTGACCTGATCTTGGTGGATCTGCTTGGGTAGGGGAGTTGAACTAGGTAATCTCTAAAGATCCTTTCCAACCCCTACCATTCTATGGTTCTATGATTCTATGATTCTATGATTCTGTGATTCTATGATTCTATGAAATGGCTTCATTATCACTAATCTAAGCAGTATGAAAATCTTTCTGCACACAAAGTGGAGAAAATAACTTATTTTTGTTTCTCACTTCTTTCCCAGTAGTTTGTGTTTTGTGTTTAAATTTGGAAAGCCTTTAACATAATATTTTAAGAAAAAAAATAGGAAGATGAAGCAACAAGCAAACTCCTGTCAGGACTCAGTGCAGACCAGCTGCATCCAAGGGACAGGAGCAGAAAGCCATATCACAGCTTCAGAGCAAGGTCTGTTCCACAGCATCCGTGCAAGAGAACAGGCTCTGCAGGGGATGATGGCAGCCAGGGGTGGCCCAGAATTAAAATCCACAGGCACCTTCATGGGGACAAGCTGAGGCTGGACTAAGCTATTCCCTGGCAGATGGGTCCAGGATTAGGCCTGGTATGAGGCACCAGCATCAGCCACAGCCCAGGATGGCCAAGCAAGGCCACGGGGACAGGGTGGGCTGTTGGCCTGCAGGCAGGGGTTGGGACCAGTAGGGCTGGACACCAGCACCCTACAGCATCACTGGAGCAGGGACAGAGGGCCCCTGGCTGGGCTGAAACAAGGTCCTGTGCCGTGGGCAGGTGTGGGAAGCCAGAGACAGCCAGGACCAGGAGTGGTCCCTCAGTGCACAGTATCCAGGACTGACCTCTCAATTCATAAGCTATTTTAAGAGCATGCCGCACAGCAACAGGGGAAAATGGAGATTACTCCCATCAGGGGAGTCAAAACCACACTGCTGAAGAAACCAAGGGGAAGGATTGTGACCAGGCCAATCTAAACCAACAAACTAGGGTGCCTAATGTTGCTTGATGGATGCAACAGTAGGGCTGCCACAGACTGTGCTGCAGCAGAGTCACATCAGAAAATGACTCCTCAACTAAACCCTGCAGAGGGGATGGATTGTGTAAATAAAAAGAAGGGTTTGAAAACTATTTCAGAAAACACTATTTGTAAACTGTAAGCATACCAAACACAGGACACGAGAAAAAAAAAGTACAATTTGTTAGAAGCTAACTTCTATTTTATAAGAGGAACAGATGTTTTATTGTAATTAAAGCTCATCTCTTTTGTACAAGGTGACTCTTGGAGCATGTATATACTCCCAAGTAAACAAGGCTACTGTATTTCTTTCATATGAATGTTGATGATCCATAGTTTTCCTGTAAATCTAGCTTATATCAGAATAATTACTTTTTCTAAAAAATAAATTTCCATTTCAGCTCATATGGCTTTTCATTCTATTGCTTACTCTCCCAGCTAAGCCCTAAATAATTACTTTTACTTAGTACGTCTTGAATATTTATGCAAACTTCCTTCCTGTGATATAAAAATGAAGCATAGACATCTGAGATTAGTAACCAAATGAATCCAATGTTGAGTTATTAAAACCTTCTTAGCAGCATTGTACCGTATTGTCACACTTATATGAGCAGCCTTACATTGTTAGAAGTACTCAATTACTTTTTCAAATATATTAGTGAAGTGCTGTAAAGAGAACAATGTGCTAATTTAAACAACACACAGTAAAATACGTGTACAGTTAAGTAAATCACTGTGTCAATCTTGGTCTCTCTTCTAGCAATTTTCATGTCAAAGCCAGCTTGAGGTCAAGTTCAAGTGGAGACCTATAGGATGTTCGAAAGTGGAAACCCATTGGATCACATTCCTGAACACAGAAACCTTGAGCAGATGTGGTGCAAGAATAAAACAATGAGAGTTAGACTGTAGGAAAACTCTCTGTTCCAGTAGAGAATTTACCAAATAAAACAAGGTAAACACTTCTGAATGCTTATTTATCTCAGGATTTAATTTCTTGGGGCTTCAAGTCTTCTATTGTCTTTATAAAATGATATTTCTTGATGTGGACTTAGATTAACATAACAACAGAAATTAATGTTAACGGTATCCTTAATATGAGTTATGTACTGGTGGCAAACCACTTCTGCAGACTAAATTTATCCATCTGACCACTGACTGTACAGTAAGATTAAGATGCTACTTCCTGCTACATTTGGTAGGAGGAAAAGGAAGCTGATCACTGAAACTACTAGAATAATTCTACAAACCTATAAATTCCTGGAGCTGTAGCATGCTGATGCACCTTTCCCCAACCTAGGACAGCCTGGATTATAGGCAATTTTCAGTAGAGAATGATAATCTGTGGATTAAAACCAACGTATCAGAGAAAGTGCAAACTTGACTTTGAACATGTGAGTGATTCATTATCCAGATGAAAGGAGAGCTGCGCTTGACTAGGTACAAATGTCACCAACTCATTTTCTTCCAGTTTTATGACTATCTGCCACTTTATTTTAGCAAGAATAGCATAACAAGAGGGAGCAGCATTCTTTCTTTCTTCCCTTTCATTTTCAATTAAAAGATGCTGTATATGGCTGACAGTTTTCCAAAGAAATATTAGTCATATTTGAGTCAGACTTCAGAAAACAATTTGTTTTTGTGATAACAGGAGAGTCTCCCCCAAATTTTTACTAGTGGAATATGAAATTTACTGATTTATTTGATAGTTTATCTGGAAGAAATAATATAACAATCCATTGCTCTCCAGAAGTCTGTATCTTAAAACTTTCCTTCTGTTTCTGTATTGTCAGTCTGAATTTTACACATTTGGAGTAAGTTAAATGCCACAAGACAATAAATATCTGTTAAATTATAAATATTCAAGCCATTGCTCTTTTGTGTGCATCAGCTTTCTTTTATATCATGTTGGCTTGATGTGGTAGATTTCAGGACAGTAAGGATTTTTCCTTTGGTTTCAGTGAATGTTCAGAATGCTTAGACCAATGTTTCTGCAACTGAAGTAGTTTCAGATGCTTTTACTAATGAATTCTTAATTTAGTTCAGTGGAAATGTGCATAAAAATAATATTCAGTTCTGGAATTAACGTTTCAGAAAGAAATAAACAAAATGCTGAATTCAGAGCAGATTAACAAAGATGACCAACATTTTTACGTATAATGAAAGATTAAAAGAGATAGTGAACACAGAGCTCTGCTGAGCAATAATTAAGGTGTTATAATGGCAGTGTGACTTTTCAATAGAAGTCCGTGGAGAGTATAAGATAGCAAGGAGGGCAATGAAGTATTTAAAGCGGTTGAATTTAGTCTTTTCCATCAAAAGAAAATTCAGAGAGAATTCCACATTGATCCCACTCATGTAATAATCTTCATGGGGAAGTAAGGGGAGATAGATGGAAAACTCACAGAAATGAAGCTTTTAAAAGTAGATCTGAATACAAAGTCTAAGTGAAGGTACAAATTAAGTCATATCTGTATCTAAGTTCTATTGCTGAATACTTAACTCTATTGTTACTTTAAGACCACTAGTTAATGGTATATCATACTGTTTTCACAGAATCACAGAATTGCAGAATCTTAAGGGTTGGAAGGGACTTTGAGAGATCATCTAGTCTATCCTCCCTGCCAGAGCAGGACCACCTAAAGTAGGCCACACAGGAACTCATTCAGGTGTGTTTTGAATATCCCCAGAGAAAGAGACTCCACAACTCATCTGGGCACCCTGTTCAAATGCTCTATAACCTTCACAGTGAAGAAATTCTTCCTTGAATTTCTTTACAACCTCTTATGTTCCAACTTGTACACATTGCCCCTTGTCTTGTCATTGCACATCACTGAGAAGAGCCTGGCTCCATCCTCCTGACATCCATCTTTTATGTAAATGTTAATGAGATCACCCCTCAGTCTCCTCTTCTTGAAGCTAAAGAGTTCCAGCTCCCTCAGCTTTTCATCAGAAGGGAGATACTCCACTCTCTTCATCATCTTGGTGGTCCTGTACTGAACTCCAGCAGCTCCCTGTCCTTCTTGAACTGAGGGAAGAGAACTGGACACAATATTCCAGATGTGGTCTCATGAGAGCAGAGGAGAGAGGGAGGAGAATCTCTCTCAACCTACTGCCCACAGCCCTTCTAGTACACCCCAGGAGGCCATTGGCCTTCTTGGCCATGGAGGCACATTGCCGGCTCATGATCATCCTGCTGTCTACCAAGGCCCCAGATTCCTTTTCCCTACACTACTCTCTAAGAGTTCATTGCCCAGCCTGTACTGGTGCATGGGGTTTGTCTTTCCCAGATGCAAGACTCTACACTCGTCCTTGTTGAATTTCATTAGATTTCCCTCTGAAGCCTGTCCAAGTCTCAATGGCAGCACAGCCTTCTGGTGTGTCAGATACTCCCTCCAGTTTGGTATCATTACCGAACCTGCTGATAGTGCCCCCTGTTCCTTCATCAAGATCATTAATGAATCTATTGAATAGTACTGGTCCCAGCACTGACCCCTGAGGGATTCTGATAGACATAGGCCTTCAACTAGACCCTGCCCCATTGATCAGAACCCTGTGTTCTTCCCGTCAACCAGTTAACAATCCACTTCACTACCTGATGGTTGAGCCCACACCTTCTCAGTTTTGCTGCAAGGATGCTGTGGAAGATGGTGTCAAATGCTTTACTGAAATCAAGATAAACCACATCCACTGCACTGTCACCATCTATCCACTTGGTTACATCTTCATAAAAGGCTATCAGGTTGGTCAAACAAGACTTCCCCTTGGTAAAGCCATGTTGACCACTCCCAATGATCTCCTTGTCCTTTAAATGCCTGGAGACAGCACCCAGGATAAATTGTTCCCTCACCTTTCCAGGGATGGAGGTGAGACTGACTGGTCTGTAGTTACTTGGGTCCTGCTTCTTGCCCTTTTTGAAGACTGGATTGACATTTGCTTTCCTCCCGTCTTCAGGCACCTCTCCTGTTCTCCACAACTTACTGGAGATTATAGTGAGTGGTTTACCAATGACATCCGCCAGCTCCCTCATCACCTGCGGTTGCACCTCATCAGGGCCCATGGGTTTATGTACATCCAGACTGTTCAACTGATCCTTAACCCAGTCCTCATCAACTAAACAAAAATCCTTTAACCTTCCTTTAACATCCTAGGGAGTCTGGGGCTCCTGAGGACAGTTTTCAACAGTATAGACAGAGGCCAAGAAGGCATTCAGTAACTCTACCTTCTCCATATCCTCTGTCACCAGGGTACTTGCCTCATTCAGCAGTGGGCCTGCATTGCCTCTAGCATTGGTTTTAGCTGCAATATATTTGAAGAAGCTTTTCTTGTTGTCCTTGACCTCCCTTGGAAGGTAAAACTCCAACAAGGTTTTAGCTTTCCTAATTTCCTCCCTACATTCTCTGACAACAGCCTTATATTCATCCCAATTGGCCATCCCTTCCTTCCATGATCTATAGACTCTCTTCTACTTGAATTTGCCCAACAGTTCCCTGCTTAACCATAGAGGTCTCTTGGCCGCTTTTCTTGATTACTTAACAACTGGGATGCTCTGATCCTGAGCCTGGAAAAAGTGATCTTTGAACAGAGACCAACTATCCTTGTCCCTTTTATCCTCTAATACCTTGTCCCATTAGGTGTCCCCTAGTAATTGCTTGAAAAGGTCAAAGTTGGCCCTGTTAAAGTGTAGGGTTATGATCCTACTTGATATTCTGTTCCCATCACCTAAGATCCTGAACTCCCTCACTTCTATGTTGGCCATTTTGTTATCAGCAGTTGCACAAGCACATCTTATTTATAGTTATTCTCATCAGCATCATCTAGGTAATTGCTTTTAGCTTCCAGCACAGCTCACTGCACTACAGAATAATTTCTTAAAAACTTATGCAGTTTCATCCTTCACTTATAAAAAGTGGTATAATACATGCTGTAGGATGACTTGATAACTACTGTAGGCAGAAATCTTACAATCAAGATGAAGTATACAGAAGTAGGTCTCAGATGGAAGTGTTTTACAGATTACTGCTTCTTATGAGTCCTCATTAATGCGAAACTGAAATGGAATTCTTATGGAAACTTGTAAAAATGATTTTAGAATAATTGAACTTGAACTTATGGGCACTTGAAAGTGTTCTCTGGTAAACCAGTAAACAAGACTTCAAGGAAGAATAAACAAGTAGCTTTTTTGATGCCTTAAGAAGCCATCACCTCTGAACCTGCTAGATCCACTTAAGAATGCTTTTAGCTTGATAACTTTAAATTGTCAATAACTACATTAACCCCACCATTTACTGACTCAATGTATAAGACATTATACCCTTCAAACTGCATTCAGTTTCACATATTTTGGATATTTTAATAGTATTAAAATTTAAATGTTAAAAGTTAACAGTTGTGGTAGATATATGCTTGTTTGATTTTATTCTCCCACAAATAGTGTTATGAAGTTTAAGAAAGTAAAAGAATTTGAACTGTTAACTTCGAACTTAACCAAAAAATGAATTTTTCCAGATTCTGATTCTCTTTCCTTAATTACAGATAAAATAGTTATTATCTGTTAATTACTCCTGGTTATAGTGGAAGGTCTTATATTAGTCACAAACACAGAGGAGTAGTAGTTCTAATCAAGTTCCTCTCTTTCAGGTAAGAGGAATCAATAACATTTTATGTCTTATGAGGACATGAATCTAAAAAGGTGCAAAAGCAAATTCTACCTTACAAAAAGTAAAGATCTTTTAAAACCAAAGTGTCATGTGTCCTCGCAAATGCCTTTAGGAGTCAGATCTGAAAGTGAGAACAGGCTGTTAGTATTTGTGTCTATATTTTTTTATTTTGGAAAGCGGTATTAAATTACGAGTTGCTGAGGGATATGGTTTAGTTTACTGATGGGCCTGGCAGTGTGATGTTAGTGGTTGTACTCAGTGATATTAAAGGTCTTTTCCAACCATAAAGATTCTATGATTCTATTACTAAACATTAAGTTTTTCAATACAATTGGGAGTATAGTCATAACATAAACAGAACATTCCGAAATAATATCCCTGCCTAGTTTATGTGCATCAAGGAGAATGATCAAAAATATGTAGGTTCATATCAAAACGCACATTGAATAGTAGTCCTTTTTTTATTGTTATTTTAGCACTTGGAGTGGGTGTCAGACACCTGCACGTACTCTACAAATTATTGTTCACTGTATAATAATGGCCTCTGTGGTCAGCAGATTCACTACTGGATCATAATAATGGATGATGTCTAATAATCATCTCTTATCCGCTACCAGAATGGCAATTACAGCCATTTCCTCACTGGAAATTGCAATATCTTCTTTATTTGGCACTAAAATTATTAGCCCTTTTAAAGAGTTGTAACATGGATTAATCAATACAAAAGCTGTTTATGTAGTCCTGATAATGATCCATTATCTCTTAATCTGATTCTTGAGCTTCCTCAGGGTATGAAGGCTTTTTTTTTCTTTTTAAATGAATATCATATCTCTAGTAATGGGCACAGGAAAACCTAAGTAGGCTCTCTCCCCAAGCTATGTTACTAAATTCATTTTGTCTTTCAGGACAAGATTCATTTATGGAAAATAATTATATTCAGGAAAGGGAAGTAATAATCTAAGAATGTATCTGCCTACTACAAACAAGTTTAAAGTGAAGTTTGACCTAAGTGTTTGCTGAAATGCTAGGATTAAAAAGAAATCTGTTTCAGAATGACAAATCATACCATCTACTAACATACCTAAAATAACCTGGAAAGTATTAGAATCTAGTCCTAGACATAACTGTGTGTGTATGGATTGCAATCAGTATTACATATGTACTTCATGGTAACTTCAACACTGTTAAAGTCAATGCTTGACACAGTTTGGCTTTTGAGTTCAACTTGATATTCCTTTTGTCTTTGCAGTTCTGTGATTAATACTGTCAAGTGAAGTGCCCCAGGTTTGGCTGGGACAGAGTTAATTGTCGCCAGAGATTGTGAGGGCCATGGCCAGGCTATTCTGTATCACACTGACCTCATGCTCAGGGTATAGACGGAACTTCGGCTGTTCCCTCAAGACTGAGCATTGGGCTACAGATGTCAAGAAGAGACACAGCACTGTGTCTCCTGTATTACTTTGTTGTGATTGCAGTTTGTTCTGTCCTTGCGTTGTTCTATTAAACTATTCTTATTTCAACCCTCAAAGCTTTATTTTTTTCCTCCTAATTCTTTTCATCATCCTACCAAGCTGGGGAGTAGTAAGTAAGCACCTACATAGTTGGGCTGTTGCCAGCTGGGCTTAAAGCATGACATGAAGTAATAAAATAAAAAGAAGCCCACCCCACCCCACCCCTCAGAACAGCATGAGAGGAAGAACAGTGTGAATAATGAAATAACTTTGTGACAGGAAACACACAGTGGTGGCTTGAGCATGCAACAAGTTCCTGAAGAGGTGTACTGGACATCTGCAGTATGATTATCTAGGAGTGACTGCAAAACAAAAATATTTTGTCATTTGAATAAATGCTCTCACTTCTTTCAGCTCCTTCTCATGCTAGTGACAGTGTTCTGCTAATGAAGACATCTATTTAGAGTTCCCCACATCTGCTTCAGAGCAAAGAAGAAATGGACTTACGCAAACGTGACTCAGTGATTAAACATTAGTCTAGAGAGGAGAGAAAATAGCATATGAACTATCAGTTATTTCAGGAAACTGAACTCAAAGTGATAGCTTGAATCATAAAGATTTTAAAACCATTTAAGAATTAACCGAAATAGAAAATAAAAGTATCAGAAAAAAAATTCTGTGTGCCCAGATTCTCATACTTCAATGTTCAGAGCCTCTACGTAAAAACAGAGATGTCTTTATCTCAGACTGAATTTTGCTTTGATAAACACGGGAGGTTATGCATCATGGTTTAATATATGATGTAGCCTAGATTTCCCTAGAAAACTATTATAAAATTATTTTATTTTTTTCTTCATCTCTTCTGTATTTAGCAACAATAGGCATGGAGAGAGATGGAGGAAAGAAACTAATACAAAATAGTACAGAAACAAAAAGCACCATAAATGTCACACACCTAATTTTCAAAGCCATTTGTTGGATTAAATATCTTTACTATTTGCAGGCTTAATGGTGTAGAGGTGTATAAGTATCTCTGCCTAGTTAGTCATAATTTCTTAAAAGAGTTGTCTGTTCATTGGAAAGAGCTGCTGTGGGTTTTTGCATGAATGAGTATGTACTGGTAAGTCTCAGAAAAAACTATTCAGTTCTTCCATTCACAATGATTAAAAGAAGTAGAATAAATCTTACTAGTGAGACACACTTCCTGAACTATAAGTAAATTGTTCAAGCATGTAACATTAAGAGTATTTAAATTAAAATATCACAAAATCATAGAATTGTTGAGGTTAGAAGGGAGCTCTGGAGGTCATCTTGTCTAGTCCCCCTGCTATACAAAGGCCACCTAAAGCTTGTTTCTTGGGACTATGTCTAGGTGCTTTTTGAGTATCTCCAAGGATGGAGATCTCACAACCTCTGCAAACAGCTTGTTTCAGTGCTCGATCAAAATTTGAGGTTTTGGTTTTTTTCGTTTTTTTCTAGATCTTTTCACCTGTTATCTACATAGATTAATCAAAACAGGCGCTATTGCAAAGGTAGAGAATAAAAACATGGTTATTAGGGTTCCTCTTATCTGTTAACATGGGAAATGGAGTTAAAGTGTTGTAATATTAAATATGCAAATGTCTGTCACAGAGAAACAAGATTCGATATCTTTTTTTTAGGTGACAATGGCAATACAAAGTGGACATTATTCTAGAAGTGTATTTCTCTACATTCTGGTAAGAAGAGACTTGCCCAGATGCATACATTTACATTCCAAATATCTGAAATTAGGTCAGTTGAATACACTGCAACAGTCAAAGGAGCTTAAAATCACATAGCAGCACATTTATAGCCTTGCTAAACAACTCCAATATTCACTACAAAACTACTACAAAGACATATATATAATTATAAGACTATCCAATAGAAATTGTGACAAGATTAACATGTTTTTATGACTAGAATTAATTAAAAAAAATCTTGTTATGAGGTTCTTTCCCTCTTCATACTAATATCTTCCTTACCCAGAATAAGTCAATGGCTACTGTTATGGATGCAATTTTTGTTATGAAGCACACTTCTTCATTATAACAAAAAACCAAGTGCTTTTAGATTTAACGTAGTTATTTATTTGTTCATCACATATAAAATTGCAACCACAGGATTATTACTATCACATTATTATTTGTGATCACAAACCCAGTGATTTAATGTTGGCCTTTCCTTAAAACACCTTTGAGTTATATAACACATGCAGTTTATTGTTGTTCATTTATAAAACCTTGCTTCTTTAACTCTATTTGACATTAATTTTCTACTCAAATTTTACTAAGTCTCAGTTTGATAAGTAGATGAATAGATGAATTAACAATGTATAATTCTTTTTAGTGATGATAATCAACTGTGATTATTGACCATCAAGTCTAGCTTGACTGTGTAATAACATATATGGCAAGACACATCTAAGGTAGAATAATATACTTTACAACAAACAAATTGATAAGATCTGAGCAAGTGTCTCAAATCAATTTCTGCTAATAACTACTTTAAAAAATAATCAAAACTGTTTTACTCATAGTTGGGATATCTTTATATTAATTTATCATACGAAAAAGTAAACAGCTGTTGAAGGTAAGGAGAGTTTAGAAGATCTAAACTCTCCTTAGGGAGGAGAAACCTTGATGCCCCCAAAAGAACCAAATCTCAAGTATTTAACTTCTGTCTTTCTAAAGAAAACAAAATTCAGATGCCCTAAACATGTTTATATGAGCATAAGTGAAATATTCCCTCCCTATGAGCTACCCATTCACAGACCTTAAAAGCACAGTTGGAATTAAAATCTCTTTTCATGTCACTATACTCTGCTGGGGTCTTTGTTTAGAGGGGTGTAACAGATTAGAGTGGATTTTGTTCGTAACAGGAATACTATTTTGTTGCCTTAATTTACAACAGTGTACACAAAGAAGAGAGAATATACATGGCAACAAATTAAAAGTTTCTCAGTCATTCCTTGCATCTGAAATTCACTGATTTTTAAAGTGTTTAGAACTCAGTTGTTCCTCTCTAATTCAACATGAACTGAAAATATCTATTGAACACATTGAGACTACAGTTGCATGGAGGAGGGAGATTCATCAAGAGCAAGTGGAAAACAGCATTTTACTTCATTCTCTGACTTGTGCCCTCATGAATACTGCCTAGTACTAACAAATAAACAAGAGCCTATATAGGTACATCAGACATTGATTTAGTCCTAAGAGACAAATGATCATTTGCAAGTGTGACTACTTTTTCAACATTAATGAATCTTTAACTGTTGTTTCTGGACCTCCCTGACCTTTTAGGGATTAAATAGCCAATCTTATTGCACCATAGAGTAGTTAAATTCCTTAGAATGAACATTCTTAAGAGATAGTAAAAACAGTGCAACTTTCGTGTTTTAGATACATTGTATTTAGATGATATATGGATTCGCAATAAATGTGGGATGAGATAACTACTAAACTCTCACTTTAAAGCAATATTTCTTATTCAGGCTTCCAAATCAGCAGCATAGTTATGACAGAATGGCATAAATGTACTGTGGAAAGCACTAATTAAAATTCCTATAAGCTGAAAATTTCTCCGTTAAGATCTTTTCAGGATCTTTTCTCTATGTAAATAAAGATCACTTTTCTCTCATTTGTACAAAACTGAATTATTTGGAAAGAAATAAAATATTCAAATTTCCCATCTCTATAGAGATAATGGCTTTTCATAATCAGAATTTTTCTCTTTTTTTTTTACATTGCATCTAACAAAGACATGAAAAGATATTTTTACTCTCAGGTAAATGAAATAATATTGGAGTTATCTTAAATTCTTGGTTTAATTTTTTGGTGATTTCTAAGGAAGATAAAATTGGTAGAAGTAAAGATGTGACTTTCTGGTCAGTCCTTTCTGTGCTAAAAAAAAAAAAAACATACATCTGAACATTCTAAATTGAATATATACATATAATCACAAGGCATTTTATCATCTAGCAGGTAGTATAGTCTGAGTGAGGTCTGTAGCATTTGCACTAGAAATTTAAAATTCACTGAAATATTCTATTACAAAAACAATCAGCAAAGTCTTTGTGATTCACCAACTAGAATGAGAGGGGACAGAAGAGAAAGAGGAATGAAAGCTTAAAAAAACAATTTAATTGATAAAGTCTGGGGGAAAATACTGTCCAGAAGTAGAAGATAATTTGAGGGAAACATAAGTGGTAGAGATAATGTCAAAGCTAGTTATTGGGCTTTTGCACAGCACAGGAGGTAGGACAGAAATCACATACAGATACCAAAACCCGAAGCAAGTCAAATTCCATGGAGAGGAGACTTTTCATCATTACACCTTAATCTGTTTCTGGAAGGTAGAGGTCATACTTTTTATTGATTTCTGTTTGTCTCGACAATTAGATGCTCTTTGGCAAAAGCTGGTTGCTAACACAGGCTGAAGTGCTCACAATATCTCAATATGAACTTGCAGAATTAGACTTGTCTTAAAACGGAGCAACTTAACATGACTCAAATCTAGAATCACAGTTCATTTGGAAAACTATTTCCTAAAACATTTTCCAAATTATTATGGACGGATTTAGGTCACAAGTTACTGGGTTAGGCTTTTTCTGAAACAGCACTGTAGGGAAAAATAATGCTTAAATATTCATACCATAGATATTACTTTGTATGTTATATATATTTATTAGTATAAAATAAAGAGTATGCTAGGTTTCCTTTGAATATAATGTTAAAGATTATCACTGTTTAGAAAAGCTCTCAGATAGATGGTGATAAAGAAAGAAATTACTTATTGCTGGAAGTTCCTTCAGCTACTCTTCTTGTACAGCAGCCAATGAAAATCTGTACTAGGTTTGGAATTGGACACCACAGACAACCCACTGTTTGGATGAGGCAGCAGTGGTCTGACTGAATGAACATCTGGCAGAAAGGAAGAAAAATCTTTTCTAGAAACTGATCTTCTCTACTGTTTTCTGAGAACATTCAACAGTTAAAACTCACATCATAGTGCAAAGAAAATCTGGTTTTCTTTCAAAATTCCTGTTTAGTGTTTCAATATTTAGCAGTATAACTCTTTGTTTTCTTAATATCAATTTGTAAGCTACCAGGCTTAGACCTGTGAAAACAATTCTCTGGTCCTCCTTTTCCTCTTTTTGCCTTACGTCTTTCTGTGCAAGCTCTTTGTATAGGCTCAGCATGTAAAGTCCTGTCATAGGTCAGACCTGTTGTGGTATTGATACCAATTAGGATGCATCTGCTTGACACCAAGCATCCACTGTAAGATCTATGAGAACTTTGGATATTTCATGCTAGTTTTGTAGAAGGTACTGCATTAACACAAAAGACTATCACATATGTTTTATGAATGACCTTGCTCTTCGTTCATTTTTGCTAATACATGGGAAAGAAGGTAAATTATGTAAACGTAAGGATGCCCTACTAGTTTGATGTACTTGCAACTCCTGGTTACATTCTTGTTGAACTTTAAATAATATTTAACTGTTAGTTTCAGCAACTTTGGGGTGAATTTGCAAAGATAAGCGTCATATTTTGTACTTCAGATCTGTTAAGACTGTAGAAGAGAAGTTTCCAGAGAAAAGGCCAAGATAAATTTTAATTTAGCATAGAGATTTTCTGAGTTAATCAGACAACAATCCACTTTTTTATTCAACTCCAGCTAACAAACATTTTATTTTGAGTAGTATTAAGCACCAGTCTGTGTGTTGAAGACACACTGGAAGGTAAAACATTGACTGATTTATGGTGTAAAGGTCTAAATATTAGAACCAGTGATTTTTATTTTTTTTTTATTAACCGTGCAACTCAAGATTTTTATGTTTTTTTAAAAACTTTTTAGGAAATTGAGATTTTAATTTTTATTATTATTTTGACAAAAATAGGTGTAGCTCTGTTTTTTCAGTGATTTTACTAAAAATATTGCAACTTGATTAAAGTCAGACAATTATTATTAGCATCTTGG
Organism: Colius striatus; assembly: GCF_028858725.1. Taxonomy (NCBI): domain Eukaryota; kingdom Metazoa; phylum Chordata; class Aves; order Coliiformes; family Coliidae; genus Colius; species Colius striatus. The sequence continues at coordinate 31,585,992 of NC_084767.1, read as the reverse complement.
TTATGCACATGTTGTTAGCTTCACCTATTTGTCTTGCTCTAAGTGTTGGAACATCTGTTATATACGTTAGCAACTTAAAATTTTATTTTATTTTTTGGATTTTAGTTAATTTTTACCTGGGCTTCTGAGTTCAAGAGGGATAGGGAACTTCTGGAGAGAATCAAGCACAGCGCCACTTAGACTAGAGCATCTTCCTTTTGAGGAAAGGCTGCAGGAACCAGGGCTGTTTATTCTAGAGAAGAGGAGATTGCTGGGGGATCTTATTAATATTTACAAATATCTAAATGGTGGATGTCAGGAAGTTGAGGCATCATATTTTTCTGTTGTATCCAGTGACAGGAAAAAGGGTAATGGAAAGAAGATCGAACACAAAAAAGATCCGTTTAAACATAAGGAAAAACCATTGTGAGCATGAGGGAGCTCTGGCACAGGCTACCCAGGGAGATAATGGAGTCTCCTCTAGAGATTTTCAAGACCCATCTGGTTATGTTCCTGTGTGACCTGACCTAGGTGAACCTGCTTTAGCAGAGAGATTGGACTAGATGATTTCTAGAGGTCCCTTCTAACCTCTACCATTCTATGATTCTGTGATTCTGTGATTTTATTCATAAATTTTGGGAAAAAAAAATGATATATAGTGAAACAGAATGGAAACATAGGAGGAATAGTTGCAGACTTGTTTACTTACTTAGTTACAGACTTTTACTTCAACTTTCTTTGTTTAGCTCTAAATTACCACAGTAATAATAAAGACCTTATACTTATGCCATTCTTTCCATTTATAGGGAAAAAGATCAAATTACTCTTATGTGATAAATTTTCTCTTATTTGGAAGTATTGTGTTTGTAGTACCAAAGAGCTAAACCTGCGTTTCTTCCTACTCATGGCAGGTAGTCCAGTGTTATTACTGACTTTCAGAAAAAGTTTTTGTAAAATACCTGGTTTGTCTCCTCTGTTTCTTCAAAGTGGGTAACAGGACTTTCCACAGTTTATCCATTAGAAACAGTATTAAGAGCTTCTGGATTTCTATGCATCTTAATTGTGGGTATTGTCTCACAGACTATGCCTGAGAATGCACTTCTTTGGTTTTAGCGCACCTGTAGCAGAGTGCAAAATAGAAACAGTAGTTTAAGTTACAGAGTTTTTCTAATGGTAGAAAATATTTATCAAGGAGCTGTCTGTAGTCAAAAGTTCTGTCCCACATTAATGACTTAATAAAAAACCCCAAGACTAAGGCAAGCCTGAATGATTACATCCAAAGCAAAAAATTATTGAAGTTCTTAATTGCAGAACTTACTTTTCAATTTACAGAGATTACTTTAGGATAATAGTGATTAGTTGCCTAAATAGATCACTAGGCCTCAACTGATCAAATTCCTTCTTAATAATTTACTTGAGGTAGGCCAGATCTTTAAACTTTGAATGTGATAAGCACAGAAGAGCACTGTCTGCTTTGAGAATCTGAGCAGAGGTGTCATAGTTGCCTCTGCTGCCTGTGGGGCACATTCCTCTCTGAAAAGGGGTTGCACCAATGGTGGCAAAAGTGTATAAACAGTGACAGAAGCATTTTTATATGTAAGATTTCCACATGGGTCTTAAGAGTGAAGTAGAAACATGTATTTCTATATAGAAATACAGGAGAAAGCTTTCTGTCTAAAAGTTTCTACAGAGACAAGCTAACATACAGTTTGGAGATCTGAAACTAGGCACCAATTTGAGGGGATGTTAAGCCACAGTAAAACAGGGATCCTAAATTTATTCAAGCATATGCAATAGGGAGCTAGTTTTGAGTACTCATTCTCAGTCGGACACAATATCCTCATTCATAAAACTGGAGATCCACAGATAAGTGCTAATAGCAGATTTAATACCATCCTAATAACAATTAGCAGCCACTTTCTATATCATCCTGAAAGGGAAAATCCTCTACTATTTAACTGTAACAGAGATTGTGCTGAATGCATTCACTATAACAATACACAAAGGGTTGCATGAAAGTTTACTTAAGCAGTTGTATTCATTATGTATACAGGGAAGGTATGAACTGGAATTTCACTGTAAGGATTGCAGCATGATATACGTTGAAAAAAAGTAGTGACATATTGGAAACCCAAGTATCAGAAGGACTCACTAGTATTTTTGTATATGGCTGATATTTGGGTCTGAATCAGCCTCAGATGGATCAAGCACATTGTTATTGCAAAAGTTAAAAATATCACTTTGTATCTTTTACAGTTAACTGAATTGCAGTAGAACAGGGAGGACCTCAAGGAAATAATTCACATGGGGGAGAGCATTCATCTTAATAGTGCTTAATCAGGAAAAGCAAGACAAGCTACAGTCATTTGCCAAGAATTTAACTTCATTTTAAAGGATCAGAGTTTTGGTGAGATAAGTACACCCCTAGGTATTTAATGGAAGTTTAAAAAAATAGATGAAAGGAAATTTACTCCTAGTTTATTCAAAGTGTCTGTAGTAAGTCACTAGGGAAATAGCTATGTTGAACTTCAATTTATTCTGAAATCATAGAGGCTACCAAAATTATTAGAAAGTGTCCTTGCTAATGATGAGGGCAGGACAGCAGCTTGGAGGATGATGATGATGCCAATAGTTCCACAGCAGCCAGAAGAGCACAGTTTTAGGGTGAGTACAGAGCAAATGTGGGTTTTGCTTAGTCAAAGTCTTCCTGATTAAGGTATTCTGTAAAATAAGGAGCTACATGTGGCTTTACAAATGTAGCTGCTTTCCTGAAAGTTCAGAGGTGATACTGGTAGTCATTTGTACCTGTAGATTTTTGAGAATGTTGAAAACCAGCAGCTCAGGGCTTGCTAATACAATTTATGGCCAAATACTTCCTCGACAGAGCATTGCTATATTCAGTGAATGTAAAGAGAAAAAAAAAAATCACATTCTGAAACAAAGTTGTGTTGATGTATAACCTGGAGCTTAATTTAGATTAGAAGCCCAGTGTAAGCAGTAAAACTAATTTAACTGTGGACACAGAGTCCAGAAAAGCACCATGAAGACAGTTAAGGGGTTAAAGTACTTGTCACGTGAAGGGAGACTGAAGACCATCTAGCCTGGCCCAAGGAAGGCTTTGAGAAATCTCAGCAAGAAGACAGAGCCAGGCTCTTCTCAGTGGTGTCCATCGACAGGACAAGAGGCAACAGACGTCAACTGGAATGCAGTTATTTTCTGTTTAAATGGAAAAAGTATATTCTGACTCTTTGTGAGACTCTCAAGTGATAGTACTCTGAAATTCAGGGGAAGTAATTTTGTATGCTGAATTAAAAGCTACTGTTCTGTTTGACATAAGATTATGAATCAGATGTGTTCTCTTGGATCTTTCACAGATATTTTTATCCATGGCAAACTTAGCTTACGCTCGTGTGGATCATTTTCAGTAAAACTGGTCAACTTGACAAAAATCAAATTATTTCCTTCATTAAGCAGTAAGTGATGCCTTTTCTGTTTTGCTGAAATCTTCCAATATCTCATTTTTGTCCCTTTGCAAGTCCTAACACAACCTTTTTTGTCGATTTAGTTTTTCAGTTTGCTCTAAGCCATGAAAAACAAACAATGTCTTGCTTTGCCATTGCACTCAGGAAAAAAACATTTTACTTTATCACAGCACAGTTTCCAAATGCTAAAACAGTTGGACTTCTGTCATAAATCTGGTACTCTCATGTACAGTAGTGGGTTAGAGAAGCAATTGCCTATGAAAAAAGCTAAGTGCTAAATGACACTAGAACAAAGCAGAGTAAGATGAAGTCAATACTTCAAGGAATTTTGAAAAGGATTACAAGGAGCATTGTCAGAGTCACAATACACCTCTTTCATAGGTTTCTTTCCCAGATCCTCTACTACATCATTTCAGCTCTCAAATATATAACAGGTCTTTACCTGTTCCCTGTCTTGCATTAGGATAAGAAAAGGGTCCAATTCAAGTACAATCTACTTCAGATTAAGGAAATTAGAACAATCCTACCTATAAAGAATCTATTATTTCTGTAAGAGACAGCTTCTTAACATAAATTCAGTCAAATAAATTATTCTTAAGGGTCTGGCTTGCCATGTCTAATATAAATAAAAGATAGATACATAGAGCAAACATTAAGGCATGAAAGAATAAGCTAGTGAACAAAAGGTCAAATTAACATCTGTGTTTGCTATTGAAGACCAACATTCATTAAGGAAATTTTTAAAATATAAGCAAAAATTATTTCAGGAGACAAACATTCAGTTGGAAAGATCTTAGAACATAATTCTGGCCAACAGCACGTACATATCCCAACTTCCCAGGATATCTAAGCAGGTGACATGAGAAATCCTCAAAACTGCCTTAAGTGTGAACACATCTCTCTGTGTTTCTGAAAAGCGTGTCAGGTCCAAAGCCCTTCTGTGGGATCTGTATTTTCTTTCTCAGCCAGCAAGTTATGGTGTCTCCCTGTTTGTCCACTGTGAAAATGGGACAGCTGGAATGATATCTCTTATCCACAGTCAATATAATTCCAGTCTTTTTTGTCAGAAAAGTGCATACAAGCAGTCAGAAAATTGCAGGTTGTCTAAGTGCGGTTGTGAATGCCATACTGATGAAAACTGGACTTAGAAGTATTTTATATACAAGGAAATAGATATGTTACAATGAAATTTCACAGATATTAAATCTTTGCATCAGATGGTGCATATAAGCTCTATGAACTTAGAGCCTGCTTTAATGTGAAAAATTGTGGTAAGCTAATCTAGAGTAAGACAGAGATCCAATTTTAAAACTAATTATTCAATGTTTTTAAGTTATCAGTCAAAATATTTTCATAAAACATCTTGAAAGAGATATAAATCTGTCCTTGAGAAGCAAGCACCTAATGAATAATCTTTAGAAAGACATCCTAGAGAAATATTGTAATGATTCATGCAAACAGAAAATTTGTCAAATTTTAAAATATTTTCATTAAAGATGATAACTTGTTTATGTATTTGATGTTGATAAAAAACCAACATTTTAATTTTTTCAGTTCAAATTTTATTTAATCTTGTGTCTTTAGTCATTCCTAAGCAAGACAACGTGGCAAAGGGTACAAAAACCTGAGACAAGATGATAAAAAAGGGGAAAAAAAATGAGCAGGAAAAAAGCCAATTCCCTCCTTAGAGACCTTTCCCTACAAATCTCTTCAGACTTGTGAACTCATAATTTAACTTTTGGTTTCCATGAAGTGTTTTTGGATTTGATTTTTGTTTTTGGAGGTGGTTTTTAGTTTGTTTGTTTGTTTGTTTTCCAGGGTGTGAGGTGGTAGTATGTGTTCATTTTTCTTCCAGGAGCAAAGCAACAGAAAAGAATCTGAGAATTAATTCTTTTTCCTCACTCAGTCATCCCTTGATTTTTCTGGTAGTTAGTGCCAATATAGGGTTATCCACATGAAGCAGAGCCACATTCTTTCTCTTCCTGAATGGCAGAGAAACACAGAGTGTTGCTTCCTTGCAAATGGATGTCATCAGAGCTGCATCTTTTTCCTTCCAAGTCCATCTTCACCTGTGACCAGAGAGTGCAGACTAAAAGTCCTGAACAAAGTAGTTCTACATTCAGATTTTCTGAGCTTGAGACAACACATTTTTTCTGCATCTAAATGCACAATGATAATAATTTTCCACTCCTGCCACTGTGTCAATAGAGGAAATTTAGAATATACACGTGTGAGTATGGGAATATTTTATTGATAAAAATACATGCACTCCCCAAATGAAAAGAAAAAAAAAAATCACTTCTACCTATAGTTAAGTTTGCAGTTGCAGATAAACTGGTAAACATTAGATTACTGCTTCCTAGGAATAACCACCAAAAAATAAAAGTAATGAATATATTTTATGACATTGCTGCTGTAAAATTCATGTTGGGAGTGTCAAACCATCTATATGAATTTTGCAGTCACATCTTCATGTGAATAAGTAATTTATGGTCTAGAGAAGAACATGAAGTAGTTTAATAAGATCTGGAACCAGTTTAAACTCCACCAGAAGAAACTGGAAATACTTAGAAGAGCTTAATTTATCACTTTGTGGATACACACATGCATTGATCATTATAGTGGATTAGGATGGAGATTACTTTCATTTCATCTGTACATACATGTTTTCTTTCTATGTTTTACAGACAATTTTGTTGCCAAAGCAATAATGTTTAAATACATGATTTTCAAAAGAGTACATGTATACATCCAATTTATTTTTAGGTAACTCTCCTGAGTGATTTCAAATTGAGCGATGGTGTACCTGCAGAGTGCTGTCCCCGAAGCCAGAAGTTACTCTCCACTCAGAGAAAGGTCAGTTTGCAGGCAGAAGCACTTTCTCAAAAGCCTTACCTCTCTGCTCTTAACTCCAAATAGGCTCCACAGGGGATTTTCGTGTGTAACAGCAGTGGTCTGCTAATAAACAATTTTCTTCAGCTTCATTTCACTGGCTGGTGAATATCAAACCACTCAGCTCATGTTTCTGTTGTTTTAGGAATACAGCTGTGACTTTCCTTCTTTGGGCTGTCTTCCAAGATTTTCACTGTGTAGTAAATGGCGAAGTCGGTGGCCTGATAAAGTCAGATGTTAAATTAAGACTTGAGAGTTTTCTTGTCATCATGGTAATTATTTTTAAATGCTTCATTAGCTCTACCTCTTCCTGTGAGGTATGCTGGGAAAGAAAAAGAGGATCTATAGTATGGACCTACATTGGTTTTATTTTCTTTATTGTTTTGTTGCATGTGAAAATAATTCCTGATCATGGCATTTTTTTAAGAGATCCATTCATTTATGAACATCCCTAGTGATGAAGCCAAAGGATCAAAAAGATTTCTTCCCCTTGGCTACAATTATAAAGAGGTAACAGGGGAAATCTACAGCTAACGACATTTGCAGGAAATTAGATTTTAGAGACTTACAAGATGATAATTTTTTTTCTAACTTGTAGAAAATGTGGCATTTTAGCAACAAAAAAGAGAAAAATTTTAGCAAAAGCAGCAGATTCTACAGATATCAATAGAAATATGGACTCTAAAGTCGGTCCTATTTTCTCACAGCTGTGCTTAGGAGGAAGAGATGGGATTTCATTTCCTAGCACCTGCTGTTGTTGAAGATTTGCTTCATCCTGTTATCAGTTCATGGGGGAATGCCTTCAAATAGTAGCCCGTTTGACCATCAGCATAGACACTGGGGATTCAGGTTTAGTTCAAGCTTTTTCATGAGACAGATGGCTCCTGCACTCTGTACATTTTATTATCTGCTTTAATATAATACCAACATTTTACTAACATGTATAAGTTAACACAGTTTTATAATAGCATATTTTTGGCAACAATTAAATAGTCAAAAAGGTCTTAACAAGATGATTCCCTTTTTAAGCCAGAGGGATTTGGATGCAAAATGAAATCACCTGGCAAAATTCCAGTGTCAAATGTTACAGCTTATATTGCTTTTTAAAGGGGAAAACTAGGACATTAAACACTGAAGTATCTCATCTTCACAGAGGTATAATTGTTAAGAATGACTAGGAAAACTTGTGAAAGGATACTGCAGATGACCCTAACTGTTTAATTTTAATTAAAACTCATTATTTATATCTATGAAAAGTAAAAACAATACAGAATTTTTCTATTGTATTATAATCCCTATTGGAAGATTAAACACAAGGAAGTTCACAGCAGGAAATTTATGTTTTTCATCATTTAGTTGAGAATAAGAATTGTGAGAGCAATAAGTGTAATACAGCACAGATTGTGGGTTCAGGATTTACAAGTTCCATCAGGTAACAGAAAATAGAAAGGAGAAATCAAATGGCATCACTGATGAATCTGTGATCAGACATTAAAGGCTAGAACACACGTTACAAGGGCATCAATTGCATTATGAGAAGCACATACAAATGTATCATACTCATATTACAAAACATTTTAGTGTTTCAGGTTTGCCTCTGACACTTCAGTGAAGTTATATTATTTCATAAGTAATTGGCTAGGAGCTCCCTGCTTTAGGTTTTGTGCTCTGAATTATAACAATGAACCATACATAGGTCCTGTCATATAATATTACTTTGGCCTGACATCCCAATAATAAATCAGTTTGGGTTTTTTTCCCATTGCCACATCCACAGCATATATATTTTGTATTTTTACTTGGCCCTTCACAGTTGGAAAGTAAGTTCAAAGACCATAAACTCTTATCCTATGGTCAGTTCCTTCAAGTTAGTGAAAGGTTTGTTCACTTAGCGTAACAGACCTTTTCCTTGTGATCTTTTCGCTTATCTCTTGGATACATAGTAAAATATGTAAACAAGAAAAAGTGATAAAGGGCCAGGTCTTTATTGGTGGATACAGAGGCATATATGCATCTTTCAGGCTTTTTCAAATCTTCTCTTTTACTGTGACCTAGCTTCTAACACACAATGATTTTTAAAGGTAGTAGTAGCTATAGACTGTAATTTAAAAATTCAGCTTTCAAATAAGCAGACTCCAGTACCCATGGGTAGCCATAGCAAAAGAAAATGCAGATGGCATGAGGATTTATCTATTGTCTCCATGAAGATTTGGAATCCAACATTAAGATACATCCCTGTAGAATAAAACCATTCCTTTAATTTTCAAAGCAACTCCTGATATACCTCAGGTAAGTATACCTCAGGTAATGAACACAAACTACTTTTCTGATAGCAGACTCATGCTAAGGCTGTCATGGAAGTTTTAATCCCAAATAGTCAACTTCACAGATTTCTTTCAAATATTCATAAAGAAAACAAAACAAAATGGAATCCCTAACAAGACAAGTATAAAAAGAACCAAATTTGCACTAAGTAGGCAATAGTCTTTCCCACGGAGACTGTAGGATAGCCTCCTAACACACTACCATGAAAAGCAAGGCCTGGGATATTATGGATGTAACACGAATCAATCTGACACATGCCCTGATAATCAGGACATTGACAGAGAGTGGGGGCATAGAAGATGGGAAGCAGATATACAACTAAAACAAAACACTCCTCCAGCAATGAATATCCAGAGAGAGTCAGTGTGTCACTAGTACGAGGCTTATGACTGCAAAGCATCTTCAGCTGTGCCTTTTCCAGCTCCACTGCAAATAATCCACTAATTCCAATGGAGGTTGAAGAAGACATGAAGACAGGATTAAAAGTAGACAAATACAAGGAGAAAAGATATAAAGATGAGCAAGGCAAAATATGAAAACAAAAACACTCTGATAGCAAGAATAGAATCTGTTTCCAGGTAGCATAGTTTGTAATTTTTATTTCCCACCTGGATTCATATCTCTGGTATACAGATAAAGCTTATCATGCATCCAGCAACCCTAGAGAACAAACAGTTAGTTAGGGAGGGGAAAGTACAAATAACTCATTTGAAATCCTACTTTCAAATTTATATCATAAGAAAGCAAATTACCTCCATCATTCTCAGTTTTGAGAACATGATTCAGTCAAGTCTCTAAGTAACTCAGCAAGCTCTGAAGTAACTTTCACAGGGTATTGCTGAATTTGTGTCACTAAACACAGAAAGGAATCCCAACATTAACAGAATGGATTGTGTGCATCTGAACTTGCCTTTTCAAACAACTTTCTGGAAGCACAGAGAGACTACATGAATAGCACAAGGATATATAGACTTTGTCAAAGTGGACCTGCTTGATGTTGCTTTCTAAAATGTCTTTTCTCTTAGTACACCTTCTCTCAAAATTGTTATAAGGAATACTCTCTCACCGCATTCAAAAGAAAATATCTAAAGAGACATGCTTTGCATCACGTGTCCATGCTAACTGGTATCTGTAGAGAGGGTACCCACAGTGCAGACATAGCCTAGCTGGCAAACACACTGCTACCTGAGTGTCTCCATATATTTAGTTCTACCACTGTGATAGAAGAATTAAAATATCTGAAAGAAGGCTGTGACAAAGAGCTAGTCTCTTCTTTTATTCTCTATAGCAGCGACATAAATCTTTTGGCACATATCACTTAAGATTTGCTAAAACGTCATGGTTTAGCAAGGAGCAGCTTTGCTTGGTAACAGGGAGAGTGTGTTGCAGTGAAGACCCAGTAAATAGTTCTCAGATTTTCTCCCAGCTCTTGGGTTCAGACCCACCTCTGGCCCCGCTGGGCCAATCTGTCTCCTCTGTGATCACTATTTAAAGGGAATGTGAAGTGCTTGGGAGGAGGTGTAAGAGTGATACAAGATGGAGGTGAGCACGTGGACCCCACAGTCAGAAAAGGAGGAAGGAAGGAGGAGCACCAGATCAGAGACTCCTCTGCAACCCGTGGTGAGAATGCAGCAGTACCCCTGCAACCCATAGAGGGCAATGGCAGGATTGAGAGCCACCAGCAGCTTGATATGAGTGAGCCTGAATGGGCGAGAGACTGTGAGGAGGCGGCCACGGTGCAAGCCATGCTGGAGAGCTTTTGGGCTGCAGAGCAGACCCACATGAGAGGTGGAGAGGAGCTGCAGCCTTTATGACGAAAGGATGTTGGCACTGCCCATGGAAGGCTGCTGGGTGTGTGAGGTACCTTGCAGAGGTGCAGGGAGGACTGGTGGTGCAGAGCCCACCTGCCCTGAGGAAAGGCAGAAACCCCCATTCCCTGTCCTCCTGAGCTGTTCAGCGGGGTAGGAGATAAAGGCACCTGGATTAGGGCTCAGAGCCCAGGAAGAAGGGAGGAATGGGGAAAAAGTGGTCTTAAAGGGCTGGTTGTACTCTTCGTCATTGTACCCCTCTGTGTTGTTTTATGTTGGTTGTGTTTTGGGGTTTTATGGTTATGTTTCAGTTGATTTTGGATTAAATTATTTTCTATTTTCTCACCCAAGCCGAGTAGCCTGGTCTGTTTTGTCCTGGACCATAAGCAGCAACTAAGCCTTCCTTGCCCTTTGGCAATTCTCAGGTCTTTGGTACTTGAGGTTAATCGTGGTCTTTTGTTCCCTCATGGGCTTAAACCTCCATACAAAATTATTCTGCATGGCCTGTATCTAACCTTCCTTGCATGACAGCCTCAACAAACTAGCAAAGGAAAATTACTTCAATGCGCTGAGCCCAAATAGTCAAGACTCTCTGCACTGAAGCTGCAAAGCATTGCAGTCAAAATGAGAGCACTTGTCATGGTTTAGGCCCATCCAGGGAAAAAAGACCATGATTAAACATAAGTACCCCAGACTTTGGAATTTTTGAAGGACAGGGAAGGTCTTAATTGCCACTTATGGTCCTGGACAAAACAGACAAGGCTACTCAGCACAGGGAAGAAAATGAAAATTTAATCCACTTCAAACTAAAACATAACAAACACAAATATCCAATGGAAAGATGAAGCAAATAATGGAAGTGCAACCATGTCTTTAAGATCACCTTTCCTCCACCCCTTCTCTCTTCTTTGCCTCAGAGCCCTGAGCCCTATATCATTACCTCCTCCCCTATAAGCAGTGTTGGAGGCAAGGAATAGGAGGTGCAGTCAGTCCTTTTCTGATGTCTCTTGCCACTTATCACACTCCTCAGGAGAAGTGCTCCTCACCAGCCCTCCCTTGTTCCAGCCTGGGATCCCCCACACAGTGGGCAGTACTGCACGGGCCACTCCAGCTGGGCACCGCAACCCCAATTCATCTTCTCCAGGTTGCAGTCTAAACCACTTGTTCCTTCTGACCTGGAATCTCCAGCTCTCACCCCCTCTGTCATGGGATCTCTCCTTCTTATCTTGGGCTACAGGGATGTCTCTGGTGTGGCATTGCTCCTTCTGCCTTTTTCTGACTGTGGTGTCAATGTGGTTGCCTCCATCTTGCCCTTTTCATGTCCTCCCAAGCACTTCAAATTTCCATCCTTAAATAGTGATGGCAGAGGTGCCAGATTGGCCCAGCTGGGCTGGAGGTGAGGGAATGTCCGAGAGCTGAGGGAATGTCCGAGAATTATTTACTGGGTCTGTACTGCAGCCCCCTCCCCCTGTTACCAAGCAAAAGTGGCTACTTGCAAAACCATGACAGCACCTCAACTTTAAGGTTAGGAAGGAAAGAATAAAAGAGAAATTTTCCCAGTGCTATTTTTTGACAATTTATGTTTAAGAAGTTGAACAAAATAGAGTACAGTTTGTGTACAGTCTGGGTGAAAAAGTATTTTAGGGAAAATAAAATTGAAAACTTCTATACAGCAAAACTTGCCTCCCTTTGACAATCATTAAAGGACATAGAGCAGGTTTAGTGGATCTTTTGTTGTAACCTTTTTTTGCATAGGCCAAGACAGTCACTATGTGATCAGAACTGACAACTTGAACACCAAATGCACCAATCTCAGGATGCAGAGCACAAAAGCATCACCAAGACTATTTCACTTGCAGATGGACTTTACTCATCCTTCCGTCTTTCCAAGAGAAAGCATGCTCACAAGATCAGATGCTTTCTGTTTTCCCATGAACATTTCCATATGATCCATATTATATTTATTATAGGTTTCCTATACATGATGCTGCATGGTACTTCATATACAATGGGTAAGAGAATACATAGAATTAAATTAGATTAGTAATCAGACTTCCAGACTGCTGTTTGGCACAATGGAGGAAATTGTGTTTGCTACCTCTGTGTGGGAATACTTGGCCTATGCTGACTTTCTAAGGTCTTTTTTCTACTTGTTCTAAATGTTGGTTAAAAAAAAAAAAGTCAGGGTAAACAGAACAGTGATTCTTTCTCTCCACAGTTTGCAAGGTAGCATTTAAACTGCAAAGAATGATAGATATTATTTTGAAAGCAATATACAGAAAAATGTAAAGGCTTCCTTGTTCACTCATTCAGACTGTAATTTAGAAAAAAGTCAGACCCTTTAGCCTTCCAACTAGACAGGTAAATGCATACAAATGCAGCCTGTAAGTTGCTTAATCAGATAATAACAACTGCTTAATATGTTTGAGCTTCAAAAATCATGTCTCCACCTATTCAAAAACACAATTGCTTGTGCATTTATAATGTTTTTGAGCAAGTATTTCATCACATACCTTTCCTTTGTAAAAGACTGTCAGAAAGAAATCTGTATTTAACCGTCACAAATATTGTAGTCTTAATTTTCTTGGCATAAATGTAGAGGGCTGTCATCCTCCTGAGAATCAGCTGGGGTTTTGCCTCAATATTTTTTCAAGTGATAAAGCAAAACTGTGGCATCTTATCTAACATTGAACTGAGTGTTAGCCACAAGGGGAAAAGACTTTTAACATTTATTAATGGTTTTTAAAAGGATCTTGAAATGCAGTCAAATAACTGTGCCTGGTGTTAATATATGTTTTCACAACTCTACACAGCAGGGTCACTTGATAGTTTGTCTTCATGTCTTGGCTGTGAGAACAAATCTAGTGTTTCACTTTGAAAACAAAGTGTTAAGAGTACAACTAAACCATTCAGGAAAAAACGCAGTGTTGAGTACTTCATGTGCTCAATTAGTACCACTGTCCTGACTTGGGGAAACAGACTCTATAACTCGAAGACTTATAAAGAAGGTATGTTTGTTCATCACGGGGCACATGGGGGGGAGGATGGCTCCACCACAAACGTGCACACCCGACTCAGCAACTTGCTTATATTCCTTACAAAGTTACAAAATCATTATCCTATACAAAGACACAAGCTGTCCCCACTTTTGCATGTAAATTAGGTCTTCTCTTCCTTTCATTTGCATTGTTTCTCCCAGAGATAGTCGGTGATGGTCTTTGGGGCCATGGAGGATAAATGCTGATAAGTCTTGAGTCTTTCTCACCCCTGATCTTTACACAACTTCAAGATATCACTTGGCCCCTCACAGAACCGATTTCACTCACTTTTCTGCCTCCAAAGAAGTTGGAGGATCCCGGAGGACCCCGGAGGCATTGTATAAGCAGATAAGCATGATCTTTTTGCAGCTGTGTGTGCAGATAGTTTTGGCTGTATGAGACAGGTGCTTTAACAGTTAAACTTTATAGTACTGCAATAAGTTAGTATAAGGTCTATTAATACATGTCAGTATAAAGCTCCACATCAGTCCCTGAAATAAGAAAAAATGACTATGTTGTGAACATTTTCTATGTTTATTCTTCTAGTGTAAAGTTATAACAAAAGAATATAGAAAATCCTGGATTCAAGCTGATGTAAACTGGCATAGATATCTTGAGATAAAAATTCCACTGAATGCAGTTGGGTAACACCTGCATGATAGCTCACAGACTCCATGTCCATCGAGTGTAGGTAAGGCTGAAACCTGAAATTATCAGCAAGAAATACTTACTGATGCTTTGAAAACGCATTCTTTTTGTGAAATGTAGGAAAATGTGGCTCCACGTGACTTTTTTCATCAGAGAGCAGATCCAATGGTAGCAACAAAACCGGAGAAAGTAGACCTTGAGAGACAGTTCTATTTCCTGAGAATGAGGAGGGCTGGCCTGTGACTATTTACAGCTTCCATTAACTAGCCTGGTTGCATTAACTCTCCCTCTTCAGCCCTGGACATTAAAATCTTTCCTTGTCATATGGGCTGTTAGATAGATAAATCTGTTTAAGGATTTCTTAAGATTTGCATTTTTGCAAATGGTACCAATATTTATGAATGGGAAACCTCCTTTTCTGGATCATGTGGTGCATTATGTCCACCTCAGCACGTGGTTGCATTTTTGCAGGTGCCACCAAGTGCCCAGAGTTTGTTAAGGTATGTCAATCCTGTCTGCTCACATTTCAATCCATCAGCAGCGAAAAAGCAATACCAACCACAACACATCCTGGGGTTACAAGAACTTAAAATTTGTGTGCAAAGGTTGTTTTGCTTAAGAGATGTTTTCAATTCACACAAAACTTTCTCACAATATTTTTTTTTTTAGAGAAAGGGTAGCCTTCTTCAGTTTATCTTAAACTTGATGCTGATCAGCTTAGATTCTTAAAATTATGCCTAAGCTCAGGTTGGCCCTGAAAACAATATCAAACTCTGCATGCTTGACAACCTCTGAACAGTAACACAATGTAGTCTGCTTCTAGTGATTCTGAGGGTAAAGATGTCTACAGGTGTCAGCATGACTTAAGTGATGAGGACAATGTCTATATGTAGTAAAACATATGAGTATGCTCTTTTCCTATTACTTCAGAGTCAAAAAATTGGAAATGCAATAATCTGCAATGTGCAAAGCAAATCATGAAGTGTCAGCTAAAATGGCAATGTTTTACTATCCCTTACATGAAATAATTATTTCCTTTTCCTCCCAAAAGTTTTCTATTTCTTTGAAACTTTTTTTTCAAGAAATTTCAGATGCAGAAAAATGTAATCCTTTTAAGTACATTGCCACAGAACTATGACATGATAATTTATATGGAACCTTAAGCACTACAGAAGTTATAATAGGAACTTCTCTCTACTTCTCTCGTCATGTTCTGTGAAGCTGGATGACAGTAATTTTAGAAACCTGTGAAGGTAAGTACTTCTTCAACCTAAAGCATAATAAGCCTATAAGGTCTTATGGAATGAATATAATTGAGGAAAAAAAATCGTACAATTTTTTAAATGGAAACAGATGTTTATTTCAATAAAAAAGACTTCTAGAGGTGCTACAAAAAGATTCTTAAAGTACAATTTTGGAAAGGATTTAACACATTGTATTGCAAGATTTGATAGCCACAAATAAAAGCAGCAGAAAAAAATTATTTCCTGTGAAAGCAATTATCACAGTATTTCTCATATCTTTTCCTAAAGTACTCAGCACTGGCCACTGGCAGAGAAAGATATTAACTTAGATTGATTTCTGTTCTGCTTTATAGCAATTTCTTCACTTCATCTTGCTTCACCCCTTGCAGTACTGTGAATTTATTTTAAAAAATATCTTACTCTCAATAGCTAAACAGAACACTAAACTCTTGTTACTCTTAGTCAAAGGATGTAACAGTCTTGATAGGGCAGAATGCTAATAAACTTTTAGTATCTAAGAAAAGCACATTAAAAAAGAAATTGGATATTAAGAATGACAAATACTAGAGCAGTTTAACATATTTTTCCTTTTCCATTTTCTCATATGATTAGAAGTTCATATGGGCTCTGAATTTGTCTCTGTATTTTTTTCTGGGAATTCAAATTTTATCCTTATTGGCCCAGCATTTCTGGCAAAAGTGTTTGTACAGCAGTGTTATAGATTGGACTGGGGCATTTTATTGTCATTGCACTATTTTTCATCCCAATCATCTTGTTCACCTGAACCATGTGAAAGCACTGGTAGCAAGGTGACAACACACAAGGGTGGGAGTACTCTTCTAGGAACAGGGAAGGACAGGACTATGCCCCATTAGCAACTTTTTGTAGTGTTGGAACTTGTTGCATGTCTTGGTCATAGTTAACAAAAAAATTTGGTTCAATGACACTTACGTGCAATAGTGAATGCATTTGCCATCAAATGGTAAATCTGTATTTATCAGACCTGCATGCTGCCTCGTCAGCACATTATCAGAGCACATTATAGAACATTCCTGAAATTACAACTTTAAACACTGTTTGAGAGTAGGCAGAGACCTGACAATATCTATGCAGGTAACAAAAGTTTCTTTCCTTCCTGCTTTTCTCCTCCTCAAATACAAAGTAACAGCTGTTTACTTTTGAACCCCTTGCATCTAAGCTCCAGCTGTGCCACCGCAGCTCTGAGAGCCACACAGGCTGCTGCCATGAGGATGTGTGTGGTACCACATGCAGTGGGCAATTTATACAGTAGGTGTGAGAAACAAAACAAGCTTTCTCGCGAAAGACTCAGGTCAGACTCTGCAGACTCTTCCCCATTGATTAGGTACTCCAAGGTTTACAACTTCTCGAGGTGCCTACAATCCCCTCAGGGGATGTCTGATTTTTGTATATTATCACCCATTCCCCACAGTCCTGAGATTTAAAACTCTACTTAACATTACAAACAAACAGATAACAGTCTTATGGTAAGTCCACTGATTTACATTACAAAGAGACAGAGAGCAGTCATGGTCAGTCCACTGATTTACATTACATAGAGGCAGATAACAGTCAAAATTCCTTGTCTTAATTTCCTTCTAATTCTGCAAAAGCAACATCAATATTTCTCACATAGGGAAAACTCTTTTCACATAGTATTTGTTTCTGTACTGATCCTTCAGAAAAGACCTTGAAATCTCAGCTAAAACCAATATTACTCTTCCATAGTTTTGATCCCCAGGTTGTATTTCCTAGGACAGGGTTTTGAAAACATTTTTTTTTAAACAAAAATGCAATAAAAATATCCCTCTTACTTCTGCCCCCTTGCATACCGTTACAACTCAGGCTTATAACAATCAGACCTCAAACTATTAGAAATTTCTTGAATCCTGTATCCCCTTGGGATTTCTTTTATATTAAACCTTTTTGTGATTGAGTATAGTAGTTGAAAAAGCTAAAATCACTCAGACCGTACAGAATAATATTTTTTGTTTTAATCGTTCAAAAAGTCAGTAAAGCTGAACAGGAGTAAATTACATTGCTAAAAATGCATTATCTGTCAACACAACAAACCTTCACAGCTGTTTTCCTCAGTTTTTGTTGTCAGTTATTCAGTCCAGGAATTTTGCTGAGTAAGACATGATAGGTTTATTTTCACTTAGACCTTATTTCAGGATGTAGGAAGCAATGGTATGTCTTTTGAAATGGAGACTTCTCTCCTCCTTCCATAAAATATATTTTTATTTACAGCAATTCTAGTAGAAAAATTGATTTTCATTCTTCCTCATCACCAAATGAAAAATAACTGTTAAGCAGAGGACCATGCCAGGTATGCAAAAATCTCTGCAATCAAAAGAGAGTACAAATTGGCTTCTGGTCTTAAATACCTGAGCAGCAATGGAGAGGTTATATTTCTATGTATTTACTTCTCAGGGAAGTGCTTTCACCCCACACAGCTGGCTAGTGCATCTTGCAGCACGGGCTCCACATCCTAGCTGAAGGCTTAGCATAACTGTCCAGCAAAGGTTGCAAGGCCAGAAGCAAACTTAAAGGGCACCTCTACCCTACTCCCCCTTTCCTTCCACCTTCTGCCACTCGTTTCTCATTGAACTCTGGGATCAGGCAGTCTTAGTTTAGCTGGCTGATCTAGTAGGACACTATCCCTGCCAAAATCCATGATAGCTTCCCAGTGAAAAGGGGAGGTGAAACAACAGACCCCTGCTGCAGGTAAAGGAGCAGCAGCAGCCAGACCATCCCTGTTAAGTCAACTCCTGTTAGGCACAGAAACCTACCCAAAGGAAACCAAAGGCATGTGCTTTCTGTCAAATCTCAAATACCGAGCATGGTTCAGTCCAGATACAAATATTATTAGCCTGAGATAAAATTATATCGCTATGCTATCTGATAGAATATCTCTTTCTCATGCCTAGAATTGTTTTGAAGAAGGAAACTTTAAAATAGAATTAATACATTTTTTTATATACGAATCTCTAATGCAAACATTATGAGGTTGACTTGTGGAAACAGACTGTATAACTCAAGAGTTATAAAGCAGGTATGTTTATTCGGCGCCGGGCACACGGGGGATCGCTCCACCTCAAACGTGCGCACCCGACTCGACAACTCGCTTGACTTATATTTGTTACAAAGTTACAAAATCATATGATGACATTATCCGCCTAGACAAAGACACAACCTGTCCCTGATTTCGCATGTAAATTAGGTCTTTTCTTCCTTTCATTTGCGTGATGTCTCCCGGTGATGGCCGGTGATGGTCTTTGGGGCCTTGGGAGATGAAGGCTGATAAGTCCTGAGGCTTTCTCACCCCTGATCTTTGCGCAACTTTAGATATCACTTGGTCCCTCGCAGAACCGGTTTCTGCCCTCAAGGAAGTTGGAGGATCCCGGAGGTATTGTGTGAGGAGATAAGCGTGACTTTTTACAGCTTGTGTGAATTTTGTCCTGTCTGAAAAATAAGCTTTATACTATTGTGATAAGTTGGTATAAGGTTTATTAGTACATGTTAGGATAGAGCTCTACATCACTATCAGCGCTGAGCAATAGTTATGTTACAAGAAATAGCTGTGTCTTTCTAATAGCTCTGTTTGTGTGCTTACAAGACTAGCAGTTTCATAAAACTATATGTGCAATTTTCTAACTAATATTGTGAGTTTTAATAAGCAAGTTTCCATAACCTAAACTTACCTATCTACCTATGAATCAACAGTATTTCACACAATTGCTTAAAATTACTACTCCTACCCTCTGGTGAATTGATGCTTTTGAATTAAAAACTGTTCTGACAATTCCATGTCTGTACTAGAAACTTTTCTCCTACTTACAGGATAGTAGAGAAAGAATACCTTCATTTAATAAAGTTACGGTAGTGTAAAATAAAAGAGAAATTACTTCTAAATGTTGATAAAAATGCAGTAAATTTCCATTCTCACTGAGACAAGCTAGATGTAACTTCAGCAGATGTAACTGGTATCTCCTTCCCCATGGCATTCAACCATAGTTCCAGATACTTGTCTGCCTTCACACATACATGTTCAATGCTACAGACACCGTCAGAGCCACTCAAATTGTGTTTTTAAAGTGCTTTTAAAGCTAGACAGAGTCTATCAAATACATATTACACAGACAAGAAAGGCTTATCAGTTCACAAGTAAAGTACACGTCTAATGTCATTCATCTAAATGAACTGCTGAACTGGTGTGAAGAAGAGATGGCACAAGAGACTAAGTAGGTACTAGAAATACCAAACATATTATTTCTACATATCAGCATGAACATACAGTACTAAAATTTGTATATCAAAAAATTGTGTCTACACCCAATTCTTAAATTTTAGAATGACTTTTTGGATTTGGTTTTGGTTTTTTGATGGGCTTTTTTTGTTTGTTTGTTTTTTTTTAAAAATGTTGAAGCCATTTTAGCTAATGCATCCATCCCCAGTGCATCAATGTGTTTTACAATACAGACATAGCTCTCAGGAAAGATAGTTTGATAACAAAATGTATGTCTTAAGATATAGTGCAATGCTGGTTCTTGCTAGTTTTCCACCATCTGCATGCTCACCTTTAATAAAAAACACCACTGGGAACCATTTCTACCAGTTTGTCCTACAGGTTAGCTGCATAACCACAGTGACTGCCCATTTCTAATGAAAGTTACTTGTAACTCTAATACCTGTTGAGGATTTTTCTTTTTTAAATAAAAAGTTTTTTACTCAGTTCAATCCTCTTTCTCATTGTAACCTTCAAAACTTCTTTTTTTTCCAATTCTTTTTTACCTGTTCCTAAATATAGGATTTTAAAATGCAGGTCTAATACATGGCAATCTGTATGAGTGTAATTCTGGGTGTCAAAAGTGTAATAAAAGCCAATTTAAAAACTTTGGTTTTCATAGCTCCGATATTTTCACATGGCACTTTTTCATTTAGGTTAATTCATGACCACCTACAGAATTCATTGTTGGTATGCAGCTTTAGTGGTGACTGGTAATACAGATAGGCTAGACTGATTTTCCAACCATTGGAATAGAAGCTTCCTTCTTTAAAAAATATTGAAACAATGGTATCTTGTGTTAAATGTCAGTAGACTTCCACCATCTCACAATAACTTGGCCGAAATACACCTAGTTTCTTAGGGATGGAAGAATAACATTTAAAGTGTCTGAACAATTTCTAGCTCAAAGGTTTGGATTCTTTTATCTAAAACTTGTTAACTTAAGAGCAAGTTAAAATCATCACAGATCACATGTATTGTGGTCATCAACTCCTGTAATGTGAGAGTTATTGTTTCATAGGACGATGTAGACCTGAACAATATCAGTCATTCCAGCAGTTTTTAAACTTGTTGAAAAGCAACGCCTCCACTTGTGAAAGCAATTCATCTTGCTTCCTCATCCTTTCAAAAGGGCACATTCTGCCTCCCTTAATGTCCAACAATTTCTCCATCTCTATAAAGCATAAAACAGTGTGCCTGAGAAGTCAAGTAGCCCTTTCTCTCAGTTATATGCATTTAAATCAAGCCTCAAACAAGACCCTCTCTTTCACACCTGTTGAAAGAAAGTTTACTTCCAATGACACGGGCACAATTTTTGTCTTGCCAATAATTCAAATAGATTAGCCATGCATCTCTTCCCTTTCAAGAAAGGACGTGGAGTTTTTTTCAGTCAAGAGAAGTTTCTCAAAGCTTTTCCTGACATCACCAGCTCCCTACCTACTGCATCACTGATCAACCCCTCAGTAGAGGCAGTGCTTAGTAATATCACCTTAAATATGCATTTATGTGAAGGATAAGGAAGTTTGAGTTGAGTCAGTGTACCTGCACCCCTTTATATTACCAGAAATTTTTCTCTTATTGTCTAAACTAATCTATACATATATTAAAATTGTCTTTGCACTACCTCACAGAGACCCCAGCCTTAGGCTGACAGCATTGTACAGCTGTCGCTGTATATAGCATCCCATGAATGTTGCTGAAACACCACAACATACAGCATACTTCCTAGTTCCCCAGCTTTTTTCATTGAGACCAAATGTGAGGGACCCATTGTCCTTCACACAAGAAGCGTGAACAGAGTATGGACACTAAATCACATCTCACCAATCAAAAGTTAATACAAAGATGAGTATTTTTCTAGTTTAAAGCTATACAAAAACAAGAACAGAAAAAGATATCTTGCTGACTTGTCCTACAGCCTACTTAGAAAAAAAATACCATTTATCAGCAAACCTTTGTTCTTCATTTAGGAGCAACCATTCAAAAGACTGATATCCTGACATCCAATTGCTATGCTAGTTCCTTATCTATACCAGCCACATCTTTTTTTTTTTTTTTGAACAACAACAAAAAAGAGCTTTTTCTAATGTACAGCATAAGATAATTATGATTCTATGATTCTATAAAACTTTAGACCAGCATCCATATCACCCCTGACCAGTTCTCTCTTGTACCTATCTACTTCTGCAGCCTTGATCTCCTTGGAGCTGATAAACAGTTTCAGACTTTTTTGAAGTATTGCTATAATTTTGAATCACTTCATCAGCCATATTACATACTTATGCAAATGTGAGTGCTTTTTCTGCTTTCCTGTTCCTCTTTATGGCTTTCTCACTTCCAGATTGCAGGCAATTGCCCTGTTGTGTGCCAAGTATTCAATCTTGATAGACACTAGTTTCATGTAATATACACAGAGGGCATCCACCATGGTATCTCCATATAAATTACATCTAAAGTGTGTGTAGATAGAACATAAATCATTCATACAAAAAGTCATAGGTGGATAACTGCATAGTGCTTGACAATAATGTTTTCTTTTTGCTGAAAATTGAAAAAATATATATCTATAGAGTCACTCACACATAAATATTTACATCCAAGACTAGAGTGAAACATTTGAAAACACAGTAGTGTTTGATATAAATTTAGTGCAGTAGAATATTAATTTAGTTGTAAGTACTGTGGATTTCATTGACTGTCACTACATAAAGGTACTTCTGGGAGAAATGCATCACTAGGGGAAAGCCAGAAGGTATCATTCAAAAAAAAAGGACTTCCAGATATTGGTAACTGCACTTCTACCAAGGACAGCTGAACACAAGCATGGTAAAACTGTATTTTATACTGTAAGAGTATGTGGGAAGACACTAAATTACCTTAAGGGCTGCAAAGCAGCACAGTGCAGTTGTGGCACATCTTTCACTATCCCACCACTCCCTTCCTTGCTATCCTTTCCCTGTCGTCCTTGGTCTGCCATCCTTTTTAGCACCGGGACAAGCATTTACAATAAAGAAACTGGACTTAGTCTATGTAGAAATTGCATGCAAAAATTCTGTCATCAACCTATCTAATTCTTTACTTCAGAAGGAATAAAATTGAACCCATATTTCTTTGACTTTTTATTTATTTGAGTTTTGGGGGGCATTATATTCTTAGGCATCTACTTTGGAAGGTTTGAGCATAATTAACAAAAGCCTTTTGGTCACCAATCACATTACCTTTAAAAATCCCATTAGTCAACTGTTGCAACCAGAAATGATGTTTAAACATGAAACACCATTTTCAACTACAGACATTACAAGTGAACACCTAAAGAGAAACAACATTGTCAACATGAGTACTGAATATCTGACACCACATGTAGCCAAAATCTTTAAGGAGATGCTGGCTACTTGCAACAGTCACCTGGTTTTAATTGCCTAAATAGGTATGAAGACACCAGCTGATGGCTAGTCAAATTTAGCCTGAAGGTCCAGATATGTTATCATACAAGTTATAAAATTATTCAGCTATAAATTTGTTTAAAAATGATACAATTTTTCTCCTTCTTTTTTTTCCACGTTCATGATCCAACAAAAAGACCATTTCAGACAGCGCATTCTAAACAAGCTTCATTTCATTTAATCCTTTACCTTTAACAAAATTTTAAAGAATAGAAAACCCCTAAACCTTTATGCATACATAGTCTTCACTAAATCGTCTCATTGCCAAGAAACCATACCAATATCTATTACAATTATTAGATCAGGCTTTAACACCGAAAAACTAGAAGTGTAAACCTGATGCTTAGATTTCTGTGATCTCGTTACTGTTTGCATTCCTCTTTTCACGCCCCTGAAACACTTCTAAAAATGCTATTTCAGATGTCAAAATCTACAATTATTAAAGAAACACATTTAACCTAATTCCTATAATCAATGTTATGTACATTTACCTGTTGTTATTGTTAAATATGCTTCCCTAATGAATTAAAAAAAAATTCTAAAATACATAGTTATAAAAAATTTGATTTTTTCCTTCCTTTATTAATATTTTCCATTAAAGAGATGCATAAACTTCAGTATTAGAGGTGCTGTGTGACACTTCACTGCACTTACGTTGTAAAGCAGCATACACTGTTCATGACTTAAGTACAACTATTTTATTTCTAAAGCCATCAACAATTATTAAACTCTATGAGAATAAATGTCCTTATTAGTATGAAGATTAGAACATCTTAGGGGCAGAAAAGTGTCAGCTGCTTGTCAGAAGTCATTTCAAGTATGCTCTGCTGACCCACTCTCAATTTAAAGTCTGTTCCTGCAGAACAAGACAGAAAATGTCAGTAAATGAGCAATACAAGAAATTTGTCTTTCTAATTGAAAGAGCATAAACTAAAATTATAGTACATTAGCTAAGTATTCAAAGTGTTAGAAAATGTCATGAAGAATAAATAACTTCATCTTGGACTATCTTTCTCAGAGATATAGAGAACATAGCACTGCAGAGCAAGCAAGGGACAAAAAAAAAGCAGAGAGAAGCTACAGTGAGAAGCATACATTGGATGCTAATTTGTTTTGATTTGTTTTAAACTTTTCTGAATCCTCATGTAGACAAAATTTCAATGATCCTTTTATCCAAACAGATTTAGAAATATCCCTTTTAAATTAGACAATCCTCCATGACAGAACTCTGACACATTGTCATTTGCACAGACCTAAGGACACAATCACTTGAAATTTGGCTTTATTTTCGTTTTTAAACCTCAGAAAGACATAGAAGTTAGGAAGAAAAGCATTGTATTATAACAGGATTTTAGTAATATCAAATCTACTAATGAGGACAGAATGTATGTATATTTAGGGTTACATAAGTTACTGTAGTCAAGGCTAAAAATTCACTAAAAATTAATAGAAACACTCCAGTAACAGCAATTAAGTATATATTTGAAATTAAAATCAAATAAAAACAGTGCTTAGATTCTGTTTGTTATTTAGACTTTTACGTTTTAAAATGCTAATATAGAGACAAGTGTTGCTGATTCTGTAAAGAAATAAGCCATGTCACATACACCTTTTGAAATAAGGGGAAACAGTATTAGAATGACTTCATAATTTGTTTTAGTAAGGAGAGAATATTTTTATTAAGACTGCACTCTGGTCACAGTAGGTGCAAGATACTGCTGTCAGGAAGACAGGCTAATACTATTAAAGTCCTCATCTGTTTCACAAATTTTAAACCTGAGGGGGCTTCATTGTTCTCTGACAAAGATTACAAAGGAGCCTCATTACTCTAGCCTTAGAGATAACCCTACAATCTTGTCTTTTCAGATTTCAAGGATTTTATGTTTTCTGAAATTGGTCTGAAATAGTTTCCGAGCTGTTTGAACATTACTTTCTCAGGACTGTGAAACCTGGAAGGTGTCTGGATGTTTCCTGTGTATTCATACCAACCCCTCGTATAACTGAAGGAATATTTTGTTCAATTTCAGAGTAATGCTTATGCCAAATAATGTTATGTTTTTTTAAACTGCCAGTAGCTCTGGAAAATCACACAGCTATACTGCTTTGGTGCCCTATCTCTTTCCTGCATCCCATCCATCTTATGTGAGGCTGATAAACATGTCTCCTTTCACAGATACTATCAGGTACAGATGCTATCAGGTATTGCCTAAAAAACACCCCAGGATTCAGATCAAACACAAAATCTCACACAAAAATGTTCTGAAAAATCAATTAAAAATGACATTTTATCTCCAACTGACATTCTGAGCAGATAGAGCTGAAAAGACACTGGAAAGGACTATGTCTTACATATCTGACAGCTCTGACAAGACTGCCCAAGATGCATAAGCTTTTCTAAACATTGTTCAGTACTTACTATTTTGACTACAGGGCCTGAGAATGCTTAGAAGGATTCACAGGGTTAAAAAATTTCAGAAGTTCTGCCATTCTTTCTGTAACACAGCTCTTCATCTGTTTTCAGACACGTGAATTCACCATTAACATTAAGATGAAGGCATGGAAAGAGACACACTTTACCCTTAAGATGCTTGCATTAACTACCACAAAGGCCCCATAATTTTGTTAGGAAAGTCTGTGTTCTCATCTGACATCATTCTCCACTGCAATTATGTTTATTGTCAAGCCTCTGTAATAACACTGTAGTACTGTCATGGGTTTGTGAGGAGCCGCTTTTGCTTGGTAACAGGCGGAAGGGAGCTGCAGTGCAGACCTGGTAAAGAGTTCCCTCAGCTCTTGGGTTCAGACCCACCTCCAGCCTCACTGGGCCAATCTGGCCCCTCTGCCATCACTATTTAAGGACAAGAATTTGAAGTGTGTGGGACCAGATTGAAGGGCAAGATGTAGGTGACCATGTGGACACCACAGTCAGGAAAAGACAGAAGGAGCAATGCCACAGCAGAGGCATCCTTATAGTCCATGATGACAAGTAGAGACCCCATGACAGAGGAGGTGAGAGCTGGAGACATCAGGTCAGAGGGAATGAGTGGTTTAGACTGCAACCTGGAGAAGATGAACTGGGGTTGCAGTGCCTGACTGGAGCAGCTTGTGCTGGGCTGCCCAGTGTGTGGGAGATCCCGAGCTGGAACAAGGGAGGACTGGTGAGGAGCACTTCTGAAGTCTGGGACACTTAAATCTAATCATGGTCTTTTTTCCCTGGATGGGCTTAAACCACATCAAGGATTAATGCAAAGAAGTAACAAAAATAAAATGTAATTGAAGAGATTGTGCTAATGTGCAGATATCAACATATATTGTGTTCAAATATGAATACATACAGCTGTTCTACATTTATTGGTACCTTATTTATTTAAAGAAATACGTAACTCTTTCCCCTAATACTTGGAAAATATTAACAAAAAACTAGAAACAACATTGCTTCCTTACTCCTAGCAAAGTTATGTCTTTCTGAGAGATCCAAAATGTTTGGATTTTTTTCTCTTTAAACAGATCTCTCTTTCAGCTGTAATGCCAGCTCCTCACAACAGTGAGACCAATCTGCTGGCATATAGCAACAGAAGCTCTGGTAGGTCTTTCAGTCTGTAAGATTAGTTTTATCCCTGATAAAGTACGAAAGTTTTTAGTTATTTTGGGACCTCTATTTTTCTGATCACTGTTTTATACCATTCCATCTTCAGACATTTCAGAAGTTATGTCTAAGCCCTCCTCCTAGTATCTGTGTAGGGTATGTGACATTTTATACATGGATAAATGACTTCAAATATGTACTGCCTCATTCTGCTGAAAACACTAAATAAATGCCTTTATCCTATTTTTAATTATTTAGTGACAGTGGTACTGTCACACATTATGATTTTTTTCTGTAGCATCTCCTTTGCATTCTTGAAACTACATAACTGTAGTAACCATTAAAACTGCCTCTACTCGACTGGAGCAGCATCTTGTAAAACTGAATTTAACAGCTACAGACTGTGCTGCATTGCCAAGCGCCTCACATTCTCAGCTATTACAAGAGTCTATGATATTAATATCATTGAAGGAGATAATTGTCATGGGTGGATGCGGCTGCTCTTCAGTAGAGATCTATGTAGCTATACCAGATGTTCTGCAAACTGACCTCCAACAGCCAACACCAATGTATCTTGACAACATCTTGCTCCAGGCTAAACAGCAGCATAATCATGTCTTTTGACCTACTTACATACCACTCCCATATGAGGAGCTTGTTAATTGTTGGTCTAATTATCACTAATATCCTCCTCTTTATTAGTAAATGGAATCACTTTCTAGTCCTAGGTGAACAGCTGAGAACTATTGTCCCTTCCTTGAGTTTCTCCCAAGGATTACCCTTCTCTTCCCAGTAGATTCCCACTCTTCATTAAGTAATTGACTTGGACATAAGAGATAGTCCTGAATCCTGTTCTACGAACAGTTTTTAATACATTCATTACTTTCCCATAGGTTATTTTCCCTCTTCATAAATCCTAACTACTATGCTCCTGTTGGCAAGCACTCTCCTCAGTACACATGTCCTGCAGAGGGTCTGAGCTGAACAATGTTGCTCCAAATTGAACAAGCCTAAGGGGGGCTAATGGGACTGCATGGCAAGTAGCATAAGATTAACTGTATCACTCGGTATTTTTGTCTGTATTAAACAAACATTCAATTAAAAATATAATATTTCACTTATTTTTCTAAGAAAAGCACTTAAAATGGGTAGTTGTCACTGGCATATGAGCATCATTCAAATTGTTAATATTTTTCCTGGTTGTGTTTGTTTCTAGAGCTACTATTTTTCATTGTGCTTTTATCTTTAAAAAAAGCACATTTCTTTGTGTTAGTACATCTGAGATTAACACATTGGTTTCATGGAAACACCATTCCAAATACATCAAAAGGAAAAACTATATGTTATTGTATTTTCCACTAACAATATGCCTTTATTGGTAGCTCACTGTATATATGTATTCAGTAAGGGAAATGTAAAGTTGTCAAACACTAATTGAACAAGTATTGCATTATATTATAGAACATTAGTAAATGCCAAAAAAACCCAAGGAAATAATAAGGAGTAGCTAGTGATAATTACAGTACTCACAGCACCATTAAGCAGAAACATCTCAAAAACAAACTGCACTGTAAGTATTCATTTATGAAATACACTCCATATTTTAATGCCATGGTAAGCATATAGTAATTATATTAACAGTTAAAGTAAATTTCAGTTAATGCATATCTGTTAGTTTAAAATTGTTATTGCATCAGTTTTAAAGCAAATGCAATTACTGTATCACCTAAACTTTGTGTTGAAGAGTTTTTAGGAGATGGACATTCAGATGGTTTGGAAGTAGTAACTGGACCATGTTACAAAGGCTAGCACTTTACATTTACAGAATGCATTAATAATATTCAATCATGATGAAACTATGTAATTACAGGTGATTTTGCAGTTGTTTGTTTCATTTCCTTAGACTATGATGACACTTAGTTTAATGTAATTATTCACCTAATTATACAACATAGTTGGTTTAGAGCATTTGGACTGCTCAGCAATGACAGTTAAGAAGATTCAAGATGTGTGTAAATACAGCTATAATTTTATTCTCATGTAAAAAATCTTTTTTTTCTTAAAGTTTTCTACATTTTAATCATTGTGATTAAACATCATGTCAAACATCATGAGATGTTTGACAAGAGCTTAATAGTGTTCACTGACTTAAGTAAACACCATCGTTTTTATCTTTTGAAAGAATTATTTTCTTTTTTTCTCCTATTTGTATTTTTCCATGGTGATCTCAATATAAGGGTTAAATCCTTACAGCTAGATACTTACATCTGCAGACAGGGCTCCATCTCAATGATGGCAGAACTCCACCAAGACCTGGGTGGACCTATTTCAACAGACTGCAAGAGGTTGAGGTTCTACAAAGGTTCCGATTGGAGAGTTTTGAGCTATGTTGTGTAGTAATTTTCATCTGGCTTCCAACAAATGCTAATTCTCGGCTGGGCTGAGAAAGATGTCAGACTAGGCAGAATGCCATTGTAATGTGCTTTGACTATTTGTGTTAACTTGTTTAATTCCAAGTTTTTCATCCTTTAGACAGCCCCACAACAGTCTCTAGGAAGAGAATCTCTATGATAGAGAACACATTTCTGTTCTGCAGAAAGAAAGGTTACTGGTCATTCTAAAGGATTTTTATTCAAACGGATAACAGCACTCTCATCCACCCAACTACACAGGCCAAATTGCTTTGATTCAACTGATCAAAGCAGCCTTCAGGCGAATGCTATGATGGTTATCGGCTATATGATTTTCTTTTGGCCCTTCCCTTGACTGCAGAATCTGCGACTATAACTCGCTTTCTTCTCAACACACCCTTATGAAAAGTACAGGACAAGATTATTATTCCAGTTGTACTCATGTATTTGTTTTCTGGCTTTAGAGATTGAGTATAACCACAGCACCAAACAGATTCTGTTGATTAAGCAGGATTTAGTACTTTGAGATCTTTCTGTATCACAGTGTTTGTCCTTGATAGGCTAAGCTTTTTTTTTGAGAAAGGAAAAAGCTTTCCAGGTTTCTCTACTTGCTTATCCATCTTCCTCTCCTTTAAAAGTTATCACACACTATGCTGACAAGGGCTCAGAAGCTGTTTCTTTGTACAATACAGAGTCCTTTGGGTGGGTAAATCAAATGTGTAAACAGAGTGCAGAGCTCATGTGGTTGCTTCATGCATTAAAAAAGTTGCTAAACATTTTTAACATGGTTAAATTCCAATATCAAATTCCTGTATTTGGTCCCAGTAGATTGAATGTAGTTTAGTCTTGTGTTTAGATTGAAGTTGACCTTGCTGTTTAGCCTCTAGCATGGTATTTTCCAGTACTACCTACTGTGTGTCTTCTATTTCTTGCATTTCTTCACTTAATGTGAATATACAGAGGATTTGCATAAGTTTTCTGACAGTTCTCATCAGAAATTTCTGTCTTGAAATTTTCATTGATCACAAGAAAAAAAACATCCTTTCAATTTCACAAACGACTCCTCTTCACATAATGTATTTTATACTTCTACTACTGAAACACAATTGTTTAACTGGAGTTTAATTAAAAAGTGAAGGCCACAAAGAACTTCAGTGCAATATCCCAAACCAACACAATGCACATGACTCTTCATTACAATGCCTATATAAATGACCAAATAATTCTCAATGACCTCAAATAGCAGTACTTAAACTGTACTTAAACTACAGGGTTAAGGTGCAAAGCAATTTCACCTAAAAAAGGACAAGAATATATACCAGAGTAAAACAACACAAGCAGTGCATTGGAAGTTCAAAATTATAATCTCTGAAGCCTAAGTATCAAGAAAATCTTCTGACATTAGAAAAGTAAATATTTTTCTGTAAGTAAACATCCAAATACAAATAATTACAATGACTTATTCACGTTTAACACAAAATTTCCTTCCTTACAGAACTTTTCATTTTGTAGGAGTAAGTAACTGTAAGATATTGTTAACCAATAGATGAACTATCCTGCATGAAAAAACGGCTACTGGTTGGAAATGTAGAAATTCAAATACGACTAATTCCTATCCAAGTGATGATCTCTTGGACTCATTCAAAAGAAATTATTTTGTCCAAAAATTATCTGGAAGCAAGAAGAGAATACACATTTGGAATGCAACACAATTGACTTATCCTATGAATGCTTAACTTCTTTCAAGAATGATTTAATTCCAAATCAAACTGTTATATTTTGGATATCTGACAAAAGCATGTTAAAAATTCCTGCATGGATTAAGCAAATAGCGACTTTCATTATGAAAACAAACAGAATCAAGATATTTACAACCTTATCTATGAAAGGGAATTGCCAGCTGGGGAGAAGTATTTGAAACTTAATGCAACAGCATTTAAGCAGAAGGAAAAACAGACCTCTCACCTATGTAAAAGATATCATAGTCTTTCTGAATCCAAGCAAGAAAAGATCCCTCTTTCTAATTAAAAATATGTTCTGCTTAATTATGATAAAAGGGAAATTAAGTGAGATTAAATGTGTTTAATCAAGTTAATCATTCACAACATAAATACAAAGGTTCATACCAAGATGACATCCTTCAATTCAGTGATATAAAGAAACCATATCAACTATTCCTGATGAAGATAAAATATTCTAATGAACAAACTAACTATTGAAATACTCATGAAGAAATTTTTGAAGAAGTAGGCATGCAGTCATCAAAAACATATGAAAGAATAAAAAAAAATAGTTTATTGTGCTAAGGAATGGGAACTTTTCTGATTGGACACATTTTCCAGCATTCTTTACTTCCAGTCTAGTAAAAACAATTTGCTTTATCAGTTGGCAATTGTTTCTGTTCCTACTTAGCTCCAGATCAAGTCCATATCAGAAAATAGATGAGCACTTGCCTCACCTTCCCCAAAACATTGCTTGAGAAAACTAGCTTACAAGCAACAAAAGAACTTGTGTGTATATGTACATACGTACATACACATAAGCCCAATCCCTGGAGGACGGTAGCATAGTCTGGAGAATAGAAGACTTTCCCTTGGTGGATGAGGATGGGGTTAGAGATCTGTTGGGCAAGCTTAACATCCATAAATCTATGAGACCTGACGGATGCACCGATGAGTGCTGAGGGAGCTGGCTGATGTTATTACTAAGCCACCCTCCATCATTTTTGAACAATCATGGAGGACTGGAGAGGTGCCTGAGGCCTGGAGAAAGACCAGTGTCACTACAGTCTTCCGAAAAGGCAAGGAGGATGATCCAGGAAACTCCAGGCTAGTCAGCCTCACCTCCATCCCTGGAGAGGTGATGGAACAACTCTTACTTGATGTCATCTAAAAACACATATGAAGGAAAAGATGGTTATCACAGGGACTCAACACAGATTTACCAAGGGGAAATCCTGCTTGACCAATCTGACAGCCTTCTATGAGGGTACAACTGGTTGAGTAGATGGGGGGAGAGTAGTGAATGTCATCTACCTTGACTGCAGAAAGGCTTTTGACAGTATCCCAGAACATCCTCATCAGAAAGCTCAGGCAATATGGGTTGGATGAGTGGATTGTGAAGTGGATCAACTACTAGCTGAATGACAGAACCCAGAGGGTGGTGACCAATGGCACAGGATCGAGTTGGAGGCCTGTGGCCAGTGGAGTTCCACAGGGATTGGTTCTGGGGCCAGTCTTGTTCAACATTTTCATCAATGAATTGGGTGAGGGGACAGAGTGTACCCTCAGTATGTTTCCTGATAACAGCAAACTGGGAGGACTGGCTGATTTCCCAGAAGGCTGTGGTGCCATTCAGCAGGATCTCGACCAGCTTGAGAATTGGGCAGAGAGGAACCTCATCAGGTTCAACATAAACAAGTGCAGAGTCCTGCAGCTGGGAAGAAACAACCGCATGCACCAGTACAGGCTGGGGATTGACCTGCTGGAGAGAAGCTCTGCAGAGAGAGACCTGGGAGTCCTGATCGATAATAAACTAAACATGATCCAGCAATGTGCCCTCATGGCCAAGAAAGCCAATGGCATCGTGGGATGCATCAAGAAGAGTGTGGCCAGTAGGTCGAGGGAGGTTCTGCTCTCCTTCTACTCTGCCCTGGTGAGGCCTCAGCTGGAGTCCTGTGTCCAGTTCTGGGCTCCCCAGCTCAAGAGGGGCAGGGAAGTGCTGGAGAGAGTCCAGCACAGGGCCACCAAGATGATCAGGGGACTGAAGCATCTTCCTTATGAGGAAAGGCTGCAGGAACTGAGACTGTTCAGTCTGGAGAGGAGGAGACTAAGAATGGACCTCATGAACACAAGTATTTAAAAGGTGCATATCCAGGGAATGGGACGACATTCTTTTCCATAGTGACCAGTGATAGGACAAGGAATCGTGGAAAAAAGATGGAACACAAAAAATTGTACTTAAACATAATGAAAAACTTCTTTACTTTAAGGGTGATGGAGCCCTGACACAGGCTGCCAAGTTGGTGAGTCTCCTTCTCTGCAGGTTTTCAAAACCCACCTAGATGCCTTCCTGTGTGACCTGATCTAGGTGGACCTGCTTTGGTAGGAAAGTTGGATTTTTAGAGGTCACTTCCAACCCCTACCATTCTGTGATTCTGTGAGAACCTGTCATGGGTATAATCTGAATTCGTAATGCATTTGAGATGTATGACAAAACACTGTCCACTCATGATACTGAGAGTTTGTGAAACAGGAACAAGCCACCAGGATTTTCAAACTTGTCACTGATTAAAGGCACCCAAATGCCTAAAGCAATTAAATTGTTTTCTGGGGGTTCATTAGTGCCCATTAGTCAGGGTTTAGGATTACTTGAAATCATCTGCAACATAAAAGGAAGCCTTAAAGAAAAGTTTAATTTAGGGGAAATAAAAGAACAGCTTCTTGTTTTTCATACTGGAAGGACAAATAATTGTCTCAGTGGGCAGAAGTCAGTCAGTTAATTGAAAAATATTATCTCTAATATTTAGAGAGCAGATCTTTAAAACCTGCAACACATAACAGAAACTAAGAGATATCTTCAGTGCTGGTGCTCTGACTTGGCTTGCAGTATCTGATGTACGAGACAGTCCTGTAGTTCGCTTCCCTACCTTTGGTCAAGATCTGTCTACCCTCAGATGAGGATTCATCTTTTTTTTCATGGAAAGTAAAATTTTGCACTATCTGTATTTGCAATGCTTTTCCCCTTCCCTACTTTCATCAGTCGTATAAGTACATGTCACTGAAACAAGATTTTAGAGAAAAGAATTGTATCTTTTTCTTCTGTATTGATTTTTCTAAATTTTCATTGAAAAATGTGTTTGTAATGGAAACTGAAATAAATCTATAAGGATGAAATACAGTTTGATACCATAATTTTTGTTAGTTTTAAATTCCCCATTTGTTGCTTCTAAAAATAACATTCCTGCATTATTTTCAAGAATTTACTTTGGTGTAAGTCCATATAGTTGAAATGGTAGGTCCATCTGGTTCCAAGTTTATGACTCAAGGACAACATTTACTACAAATTTCATAGGAGAAAAGTGAGAAATATGGTGAATTACTATTATTTAGAAGGAACTAGACCACTTTCTGTTTTCAGAATAATAATACAAAATTATTCCTCTGTGGTGACATACAGGCAAAAGGTACTATGAGCTATACAAAGTAATTTCTTAATCACCTTTCACTATATATATAGATATATATAAATACACAGAAAAGCTGGATTCTTAAAGCTTAGATTTGTACCACATAGGATACTACCATTGACAATACTGGAAGTGTATTTTATATGGTCCATGGTTTTTCAGTCTTTTAATCTACTGAGCCAAGCATCACTTCAGAAAATACATTGACATGTCTCTTCAAGGAGTAACAAGATTTTCACTTTGTTTCCAAGTATAACATTATATTTTAAAATTAAAAAATATTTTGATAATTAGAAAGAAACTACAATGTTTCAGATAGTGTTTTCTGCAAGTTTCGTAACTCAGTTCATGTGCCTAGTTTCACATGTGAAAAAAAAATCTAATTGCATCTGATCTCAGGAAAGAAAAAAAAACCACAACAAAAAGACAGAAACAAAGAGAACTAATGCAAGCTTCAGTAGATGCTGTGTTTATATAAGTAACACAGACAAAAATCCTTGACAAGAAAAATTAAACATAAACAATATTTGTTGTTCAACTGGGACATAGCAGGCAGGTTAAACACCAGAATGGAATTTCCTTTGCAAAACAAGTAATCTCTCTTACACAAAGTTCAATTCACCTTTCTATTGTACTCTGGGTATAGTAAAAAGAAAGTTTGATTGTTTCCAACTCGATATATTCCAAATAAAATGATTTTATTTCCCATCCAGAAATATCGTTTTAAGAATCTTTTTCATTGGTGAAATACTTACTGAAGTTATTTTTAGATATATTTAGGATCTTGTCGGGTCCTTACTTTGGGAAGAAACCAAATCTTGTTTTCAAGTTGGCTGACAGAAAAAAATCTGTTAGCTATTTCCCTATTAGCAGAAGCATAGCATTCAAATATTTAAGATGAAGGAAAATAATCCATGCTGTCAATAGTACAAAGCAAAAAAGAGTTGGATTCCAGAAAATTTCCTGTTAGTAGCAAAGCAAGAATGAGTGTCCTTTTAAAGATATGACTCAAAGTCTGAATTTTACTAAAATGCAAAATGGTTGAAACAAAGGAAAAGAGCAATTCTAACAGAAGAGGGCTCACTACAATAGAACATTATTATAATGATGTGGTTTGCAAAGCAGGATAGAAGAGCACAAAGTAACAGCTATAATTCAAATAACTAAGAGCCAGAGTCAGACTTCCTACTCACACGCTTCAGTCCATGAAAGAGCACTTCTGTGAGCTTCCATCAACCCAATACACTGACTTGCTGTGCCTTCAGCTAGCTGTACCAAGTGACACCACAGTCACATAGAAATCCCTAAAAAGTATAATTTGCTGAATGGTTCATAAACACCTGGTTAATAACAAAGTAATAAAGAGAGAACAGATTAGCTGAGAACAGACCACATTTTAGTTATTATTAGCTATTTTAGTTTCCTTGGCAGGGTAACTGACCTGGTAGACATGGGAGAGCAGCAGTTATGAAGCATTCTGAATTCAAGAGAGCTTTCTGGCATTGCCTCAGGTGACAGTCTCCTAAGCAAGCTTAAGAAATGAGTCACAGCTCTTGATAACTATTTTTAAAGTAGAATTTTCCAGTACTTTGATATCAAGTTGGAAGACCTAAATGGGGTCTCAAAATGTTCAGCCCAACTCCCTCCAACAATTTCTTTATCAATTGAGATGAAGGTAGCTTAAGTAGCTGCAAGTAGCTGCAAGTAGCTGCAAGAAATGTGAAGCACAAGTCTGAACTCCAAACTGATTTTGAAAAATCAGAAAAAAATGTTCAAAACCACTGTAGACAGATTAAATGAAGACAAGCTTGTAATATAGTGCTTAGAAAATATAAGGTCTACACAGAGATATAAATTAAAAGTAATAATGCTGACCAACTTCTGGAGATAGTCCAGCACAGGGTCACCAAGATGATTGGAACATCTTTCATACGAGGAAAGATTGCTGGAACTGGGGTTGTTTAGTCTGGAGAGAGGAGATTGAGGTGAGATCTTATTAATATTTACAAATATCTAAATGGTGGGTGTCAGGAGGTTGGAACATCCTTTTTTTCTATTGTAGCTAGCAACAGGACAAGGGGTAATGGGATGAAGCTGGAACACAAAAAGTTCCACTTAAATATAAGAAAAAACTATTTCACTGTGAGGGTGAGGGAGCAGTGGAACAGGCTGCCCAGAGGGGTTGTGGAGTCTCCTTCCTTGGAGGTCTTCAAGACCTGCCTGGACATGATCCTATGTGACCTGATCTAGGTGACCCTGCTTCTGCAGGGGGATTGGACTAGATGACCTCTAAAGGTCCCTTCCAACCTCTACCATTCTACGATTCTATGATTCTATGATTCTGTGACCAAGAGGGACAAATCATTATTATTGATCACAACCTCAGTGACCAACTGTGGGAGAAAGTGCCTGCTAAAAGTTGCAGATGGTTGTGGCCAGTTTTTGGCATTAGTTTCTAAACTAATTTCTTGGAGAGTTTAGAGAGGTGAAAAAAGAGGGAGAAGAAACTGGAAAACATCACTTCAAGAAAACCAAAGGAAAGTTGTTTTCAGTAAAACAGAGAAGTTGAATATTATATGGCCTTCAAAGACAACAAAAAAAAAACCCCAAAACTAAAGGCTACTAAGAGCGCAGCAACCAATTATTTTCCCTCTCAGCTGAAAGAATGCACTAATTAGCTCAATTTGGACAAAAGAGGTTCACATAACACATCATGAACTTTCCCAAATGTGAGGGACTTAAAACATTCCTTCAGTTACTTGCAGAGACTTGTGGAATTCACTTCAGATTTCTCCAAAGCCTATTTCTATCAGAAATGCCTAAGTGCATTTAATCACCGCCTGTCAAGAGGAGGAATTGGATTAGGTGATCCTCCTGGCTGTCCCCTTACAATGTTTTCCATGAGGTCTGGTGCAGACTCTGGTATCGTGAATTATTTTGTGTGGAAGATGCAAAGATACTGCTATAACAATGTGATACACTAATAGGAATAGATTTGTTAATTAATATTCCATACCTGCAGGGCTGTTTAATTTGCTCAAATGATCTGAAAAATTACATTTCTAGCATAAATTCATCCAGATGATATATGAAAGAAACAATTAGTAAATAATACAACAGGTTCATGGGGGCTTTGAAAACCTCCTGCAACTACTCAAGTATATATATGAAGCCAGAATATTTTCTTCCGGAGTCTACAGCTTGATCTGGAAGCCTCTTCTTCAGGTGCTGATTATCCTGCCTTGAAAACTGATGAATTCAACCAACCAAGGAAAATCTCACACAGCCAGTCTAGGGAATGCATGGATTAAGTTATAAGGTTGGAGAGAAAAAAGTCACAAACAGGACAATGGGTTTGCACTTTTGCCATTAATACAAAATAGCTTTTAAATTGAATTGTGAAAGCTGCAGTGAAGGAATAGATAGAAGAAGAAAAACCTGTGCTAACAAAATAAAGCTGAGAGAAAGTTTAGAATAGTCTGTCTGATGATGTAGATAAGCATAGGGGAAGCAGCTTATCAAAATAACCTGTTTGAAGTCACTGTTCTTCCCAAACTGAAGAGTACAGTATGATTTTGTTCCTACAGCCTTGGGGGAACGTGACAATAACCAGTTCTTCCAGTGGGATACTGCTGCTTTATAAACTCTCCAGTAAAGGGCTTTTGCTTTATCAGATCCTGCTTAGCCCTAAACCTGTGGTCTAAAGTTAAAAACAGATTGGTTATACCTACATTAGCAGGTATGGTGATGGCACCAGGAACTTAAGAATGACATGAAATAGATGCTATCGAGAACCCAACATCCATGTTGCACACATTTTTGAGGCACATGGAAGAGATGGAAGAATTACAACTCAACTCAAGCAGTTAAAGTACACCAGGTGGGCTCACAGACCGCATCCCCTAGCTTCATGTCATTCAGAAAGAATCTAGTTGAGGTGCTCCAACCACACGCTGCCGTGAGAAACTGCGCAATTCACTCTCTTGATGCAGATACTTTCCTGAGTGGTATTCAGATGCACCACAATGAATCAGTTCTATCTTAATCAGCTTTGGAAATAAATAAAAAGTAACTCTACTCTATTACATTTACTATAATATCTGGGTAATTTTCTTTCCTATTAAAAATCCTATTAAAACACAAATTGTACAATAAAAGTTCTACAAGCTATTTTTATTTTTAATGCCAACTGCTAATCATACACTGTTATTGTAGCTTAGAAAATAGCATTGTTCTACTCTGAAATTGATGAAAACAGGTTTGTTTTCTTTCTGATCAGGAAATAAGAAAGCTAGGGGTTGCCCTAGTAATACACACTGTGAAGTTCACTGATTCAAATTCAGAACGTTTGATGCATTCAAGAGGACAGTACATTTGTTTTATTCACACTACTTGTACATCTCATCAAACCATACTCTTCTATGTTTTCAACAAAAAATAAGATTTAATTACTTTATAAATAAAATGGAAATATATGTAGAGGATTTGGGGTGTTTATATAACTGGTATAGCATCAACAAAACTTGTTTTGAGAGGACGGTGAACCCAATAAGGAAAGGAAAACAATCTAAAGACATCACTTACACTTAACTCTTGGTGAAAGTAAAATGGGATTACAAAAATCTTCTGCTGTTCCTCATTTTAAAAACGCTTTAATTTCTTCCCTTTCACTGTTAATGGTACATCATTACTAGATTAAATTTACATTTATAAACCATGGGGACACCCTCATAAAAAAGGAAAATAGAAAGAGTACTTGATAACTTTGCCTACTTATTGAATGCCAGGCAAACCAAGAAACACGAGTCAGATGTTGAAAGCTTCCCCCAGAAACAGGCAACGTTATGCAGACAAGGTCCTTGTTCCAATCTTAGCCAATCCATCAGAATAAATAAATAAATAAAATCTTGACAATAAAATAACTTTATTTACCTTCCATTTTTAAAGGAAAAAATAAAAATTGGACAGAGTGATCTTTGCAAATGATTTAGCTTCTGCAGAGATTTAGTACTACTTTCATTTTGGGAGCTTTCAGTGTCAAGGTTGTTTGCAAAAAGCTGTTTGGTAACTCAAACTTTGTGCAAAACTGTGTTTGACAGTGTTGATCAATAACTAAAATACTGCCATCACTTTGGTTCCACTAATTTCTGACATTTACTGGGAGTTTAAGCAGCACAGCAGTGTTTTGTTAGAGTGAATTTTTTAAGGAAATGCATTTTTCAACCTCTCTAGTATCACAAAGTTTTAATGCTCCCAATTTGGTGGGTTAAGATTTCTTCTTCTCAAAAATATTTTTAAGTGGATGCAAAACTTTTCAATTTGTAGAAATGGACTTATCTAAAAATTACTTATAAATTTTCGTGATCTATACTCAGTGGAAAAAAATCTCCTAACAGTTTTAAGTAAATTCACCATGAAAACCTTAAGGTTATTTTTTTTTCACGAAGCAAAAGAAAGAATTCTTTCTTTGAATACCTATATCAAATAAGAAATTACAAAATAAATTGGAAGTTATCCAGACTTCAAGCAGAAAATTATAAAATAAAACAGTAGAGAAAAAATACCTTCTGTTTAAAAGGTGGATGTAAAAGTCTTTAACAGCTTTCTTTTAACTATGGCAGATACAGCAGCACAGCAAGCTAATTTCTCTCTAACTATAAATTTGATTGGAAAAAAGCCTAAACTGATAACTTTTCTTATTAAGCTCCTTGCTTCCCTTTGAATAACTCAGATTCCACATCACACACTTATTTTTTCTCTTTCTTTTTAAAAGAAAAAAAATAACAGTGAATCTATTTCCGTGATTTCCCACAATTTAGCACTGTGAATGTCCCACATTTTGCAGCTACTATTTGAGTCCCAGCTTCTCTCCTTTCTTACAGGCAGTTCTTTGAAACCAAGCCACTGGGAAACTGGCATGCAAACATTTTAAGCTGTACTTCCTTATTATTTAGTGCTACAACACTGCATGCATGTGCCTGTATGTTTCTCCTTATTCAGATAAATGTAAATCAGTTCTGCTTTCTAATAATCTAAAGCATTACAATGAGGAATGAAAAAAACCAAAAAGCCTGCTTTCAGTATCACACTTGAAGGCCTTAATGCTGACAGTTATTTCAAGAGCTTACTAGAGCATTCATACAAACAAAACACGTGAAAGTCAACTTGAAAGGTTCTCTCTTTTATGAGAATATGAGGTTCTTTAAAACAAAATTGATTTTTGAAAGCTATTACTATCTAAATGTGGTTGAGTACAACAGATGGATACAGTGCTAAAAAAAAAAAAAAAGAAAGAAAAAAAAGAAAAAAAGATCATTCGTTGGATGCCATTAAGGCAGGAAAAACGCCAAAGAGGAGTTTTTGGCTCTTCGCTGAAGAACTGAAGCAGATCCAGGATCCACATTCTTGATCCACATCAAGGCATTGTAGTTCAGGCAGGAAGCAGTCACGACTGTTGGCCTAAATCAATATTGCCCTGTTACTTTTGGTAAGCCTGTGCAGATGTGCCGGAGTTTTGTATTTGGCCTATAAGAATCAGTCAACTCATACACCAGCACAGGACATTTTTTAACTAACTGGAACATTACAGACAAAGCACATTCTGACTGCATTAATTCCGACAGTGAATAAAATGGAAGAAATCGTTAACTGGCATGTGCTCCTAAGAAGCAAATTTGTTTTACTTTGTATTAATATCTAATGCCTTTATTGTATATTAACTTACTAGTTAGTTCCAAATAACATGCTTGAAGGTATCTGGTCTTCCTTTGCAACCCTTGCAGATAGAAAGTTTTATGCAAGGGTTGGACTCCAAATTACTTTTCCCTATAACAAGAGTTAGATCTCATTTCTTGCTTGGAACCCCAAAACGTAAGCAATTGATGTCTGTATATGAAGGTTTAATTTTATATTAAACTTGAACTATCAAGTGAACATCTGTATCACAGTGCTAAGAAAAAACACTACAGATGTTGAAGAAAAAAATTTCCTTGCATATTCTTGTTAAAACAAAAGACAGCATGCTTACCAGGCTGTAAATACCTGTGGTTTGGAGAGTTCACTGTAAAGTTTGAATAATAATAGGTTAGGAATGTAATGTGAAAAGTCTTTTTCCTGAAATAGATGGCAAGGTAACTTATTCTATACAGTTAGCACATTTGAAGGCTCTCTGTGAATTAGTTCAAATAAACTTGGAAAACAAGAATGTAAGCCCAGCCAGGAAAAGGAGTTATAACATTGTACTAATTTTGGAAAAAGGATTGATTGGATAAGAGATGTAGGTCAGTATTACCTATTACAAAGACCAGAGAAAGTGAAAGAAAATTAAAAACCCATGGAAAACTTTGCTAACTTGTAGTCATAATATATACATTGCCGTGAGAAGGAAGATTCGTATTTAGAGACGCAACTGGAGCCGCTATTTTGTTCTAAATGCTATCTTCCCTCCTCTTTGGTGAAGAGATATTATCAAAAGTTCAAGTAGAAGTATAAATATTCTGATTGTCATTTGAAATCCATTTTTAGGCCTTCTGCAAGACTAAGATGCAAAAAGGGATTAGTCTTGTCATAAACATTTTTTCATACATATTTATATACCGTACAAAAATCTGCTTCAGAGCTGCTCTGCTAGATGTAGGCAAAAATGGATTTTCCTGCATGAAGATGAGAGGAAAATAAATTCACATCCATCTTTGACTATGTCAACCATTTCCAGCACCATGCCAATTACATTCAAGAACTCAATTTCTCACTTTGCTTCTCTTCCTTAGGTAGTGGTGATCTACTAGAATCTGTGCGAAGATAGTGATGTTTTCTGTATCATGCTCACATACTGACAAGAAATGAGGTTACCCAACTTTCAGCTTATTTAACAGGTAAAGAACTAGAATCAGAGTTCTCAGGCACAATGGAATACTAATCCTGTATGAAGACCACAATGTCCTCAAAAAAGGGAAGAGCTGATTGAGAGAAGAGAGGAAGGGTTTAAGTCTTTGCTTTGCTTTCTTTTTTCCTTTACAATTTAAATTTGAGACATTTACTAAGCTGTGATGTAGTTCAATCTTTCAGCCGTCTATTTCTGTTTGTATTTCTAGCTCAACTTCTACTTGTTCTCTTCTTTTTGTAGTTCACTGTCTGTTACCACAACAAATGCTTTCTTAAGTCACAGAAGCAGTTTACAGCTCCCTGCTGGCAGTACAACTTTGCTTTTCCTTCTTGTTTTGAAAGCACAATCATGTCTGCACACTTCAGCCTGAGAACAAGCAACTCTGCAAGCTCGGTTTCATCTCTCTTGTCTCTTCCAAATGCAAAGCTGCAAAAGCCAAAACATTTTTTTTTTAATTGAAGCTTGGCTGTTTTCCAAAAAATGTCCCAGAAGAACCATTTTACTGATTTTGCCTTATGCTCAAAATCCTTTTTCTTGACAAGATAAACATGTCATTGGAATTGTGTACACAGCACATGAGATACGTTCCCTTACTTCCAGAACTGTGTTATAGCTGCAGCTAACAAAACATCTGCAGAATAACCGTCCAGTTCAACAACTACTT
The DNA here is from genome assembly GCF_028858725.1 of Colius striatus. NCBI lineage: Eukaryota > Metazoa > Chordata > Aves > Coliiformes > Coliidae > Colius > Colius striatus. Next base: position 31,543,093 of record NC_084767.1, on the reverse strand, counting down.
CTATTTTTGTGTTGTCAAGGAAAAATTCAGAAATATAAGTAATTTTGCTCCAGGGCCACATTTTCAAGTTTTATGCTTCCTGAAGTAGGACGTTATGACTTAGAAACTAGTATTTTTAATTTTTTTTTCTCCTCTCTTTTTCCTCCCCTGACAACTGTTACACAGTTACTGATGTTTCTTTGTGATTTGTCTCCCAAACCTGAACTTAAAATTAAGTAGTCAAAGTAGTGCATTTGACCAGCTCTGTTAAGCTTCACCGACTATTAAACTTTTGTGGCCAAGATCCAAAAATGTAATCCCCTGAAAGTTAGTTGTGAGGGTTTGTCTTTCTTCACAACAAATTGTTGGTCAGGTCTTCCCCCACAGGATCATCTAACGAGCAGGCTCACTTCATCCAGAGAGCTGAAGCTTCATTTTGCTGTGTAAGAACTGCTATGTTGGAAGACAAGATTCACCCTATTCCCGTTAGAAGATTTGTACAATCAGCAACCCAGGGGTTGCAGTGTGGTGGGTTGCTAATCCTACAGAGTAGATCACAGCCTCAAAAGTCACAAGAAGGAGTGACCACTATCTCCCCATCACTTCAGCCCCTGTCCAGTGTCAGGTTTAATTCCTCTCCCCTAGATTTTCAAGGAAGAAATCAAAGTCGGAACCAAAGTACGGCTGATGAAAATGTGGTTTTATCTAATAACTTCTCACCATTGGAAGAAAGGTGACTCTTTTCTTCGCTCCTTCCTTCTAGTCCCTCTATCATTCCCCACTGACCTGGCACCTGCAGAGACTAGTCAGTCCACTGAAATTCTTTGCACTATTGCAAAGCCTGGGGACCAGGAAGGTATATGGATATAAAAAGCTAAAAGCAGGAGAAACAAAGGGAAACAAAGTCCAAACCCATCTGATACGTATTTCTAGGTAGTCATTGTGAAAATAGCTCAAAAACCGTAGAAAAATTGTCTCACTTATTTACCCGAGAAGCCTGAAACACCATCACAAAGCCAGAAAGTAAAGGCCACTGCACAGTGAACAAAGGTTGACATGGAACATGAACATGAGTGTGTGGATTTGCACCAGTATAGAGCCTTCTTGTATATGCAGTGAAAGAGTGATACTTCAAGAGGACCTGTTATCTGCTTTTGTTTGTCATCACCACTGAAATTAAATGGATTTTTTTCCACTATTAGAAAAGCCAGATTTTATAAATTACTTGAAATAATACAAGTAATAGATAACAATATAAAAAGGATTTAAAAACAACCGTGCCCTGCCAGTCCCATCCTCACAAAGCATACCCTTTCTTTCAGCTTGTCTCTATCTCAATACAAGCTGCATGGGCCTTCTCCCAGCCCAGATGCGAGGCTCTGCTCTGGGACCTGCTCAACAGCCACTTCTGGTCCCCATGATTCTGCAGACTCCATGCATGTGAACTCTCAGCCAACACTGCCTTCCCACACCACAGGCTAGAAGCTCGGTTTCTCTAAGCACATCCACTTACTTTCAAGGAAATGTCCATCTCTCTGTCTTCCATCCTTAGAGTCTCAATCAGAACCTGCAATGAAGAACTAGATGATGAAAATTATATTTGTCTCATGACAAGAGAAATTAATTCCAACTCAGTTTAAGATTTTCCTTAAAAGCTCCAAATATTTCCTCTTATTCAGTGCAAGATGCCTACTAATGTTTCCTCTGTAAGTTTTAATAAAATTAAACTGATCCAGGCAACAGTATAAACGACAGCAAGCTGCTTCAGTGTGTGCATAACAGTATCAAACTGGCTTCCAGATCACTGAAGATTCACAGAGAGTAAGCAGATGACTGATTTATCCCAGGTCTTCTGAAATCTCAAGTTATTTTTTTTCCTTTTTCTTCCCCTCTAACAGTCACAACTGATTCAATCTTCTTGGACCCCATCTTGTTTTGAAAGTTGCAGTAACATGTGGGCAATATGTTGTGTTTGTTTGAGAAGAGATCTGCTTAGCAAGTCTTTCAAGTCTTTTTATTTTCCCTGAAACAGTGAAAGATGGATTGATTTGCACTAGTGCTTTGGCCAGTCCCTGGTTTCCCATTTGCTTTTTCACAGATTTTATGAAGGACATGAACTGCACAACTGCCAGACTTTTATGACTTTATCTGCAATATTTACCACCTGTGATTCCCAGTTTGAGCTTGTTTACTGCAGCTTCAGTCTCTGCCAGAAAAGGTGAAGGTTATTTTACGGCTATGCAGATGATTTCCTTGTAGTCTGTACTGTCAGTAACATCCTCTGATTTGCCATTCATTTTCCCAAAATACACTTTCCAGGGATCCCTGATGACTTCCCGTGCTGTTCACTCTTTGTCATCTGCTGCCCCAACACCACCATCACAAGGCATGGGTCTTTTGGTGAGATAGAGAGAGAAAGTCTCGTTTTGCATTTAATGTCTCCTTCATTTCTGTCTGCCTCTGAAGCCGTAGTTTTTCACATTCTGGAGCTGTTCAGAGGATGTGATACAGGAAATAGCTCCTGTGTCAACAATGCATGCTGCCCAAGTTGCAACATCATAACCAGCACACAAAAAAAACCAGGACAAGAGTACAAACAAGAACAGGAGATAAATGATTAAAGAAAACATACTCCTATGATGCCTATCATAACAAAACTGACTTTTCTAACAGAGACTGCAGTATAGAGTGGAAGGTAACAGTACTTGTAGCAGAAGAGAGACTTGGGTTACAAGGAGATACAATAGGACCAGTGAGATGGAAAAAGTCAGAGTTACTAATTGAGGGATTTGGAAAGTTCCCATGGCTACAGAACAGAATTTGCAAAGCACTGAAGACAACTTTAAAACTGTCTGCAGGGTCACTGCAAGCAACTCCATCTCTGTTGGGAGAGTAAAGAGGAGGAACAGTTGCTCACAGCCATAGGCTGCACTTCCTGTTACTACCCTAGTGCAAATGCTGACTGTTCTTGATGAAGTGTTATTGGTACCCGTCACTGCCTTTTTACATCTTAATAGCCTATTTTGAGTTGTGTGTCACAGCTGCAGCATTTAATGGAGGAGACAGTATCTCAAATTTTTTTTGGTATAATAATTAAACTGACTGTGATAACTCTCTCCTTAACATTTTGATTGAACTGCGTTTACAGAGGAAACAATTCTTCAGTGCTTCAGAGAAATGAAGTGCAGGTCCAAAAGAAATTCCCTGAAGGGTAGAAAATGATTTTGAAAATAAATATGGTCTCTTGATCCTAGAGTAGCATATTAAGCAAAAAGGTATTTCAAGTTTTTAATTGTGTCATACAGTCTTTAAATACTTCGGAGAATACTCGAGTTTTCTGGTAGTCAAATCTTCATCCGTACTGTTCTTTGAAAGTGATTATTAACTTCTTTCTCCCCAAACTATGGTAATAATCACACTTTCCTTGTCACACACTGCTCAGACAAATCTTTCACATGTGTAAAATTATATTAATAATTTATAAATTGGAATGATTAATCTCAGAATAGTGTGCATGCACGTTGCATATGAACATATGTATTTTAGAGGTGTATCAGAGAAATTGGGACATCATATGCTATGTTATTACCTATGCCCATTCTATTTACTTCAGTAGAAAAGTATGTCTGAATCTCATATTTCAGATATTAAAGGGAAAGCTGAAAAACACTGAGCATTTAGAATCATTCTCAGAAATAGTTCAAATAAAGTAATTGTCAAAGTGTATAAACAAAGTATTTTGTGATGTACTACCTTTCCTGCTTTCAGGTATATTCTACTTCTTCCCTCATCTTGAGTTGCTTGAGTTGCACATTTATCATGCCACATTTTCATCTCAATTGATTTATTTCATGATGGTTATAAACATACACAGCAATTTAGAAGAGTTGAGTGGTGTCTGAGAGAGGATTACAACTGCTTGGCAAAATATTAGCTTTATGATTAAGATTTGTACAATTGCTGTGTAAAACTATAAGCTAACAAAATAATACCTTTGGTTATGACCATATGTATGTGAACAGCTTTTGAGTGAGGGTGATCATTTATATGATGCTTGAAAATTCCATGAAACAAACTTATAATTCATGGTACTTCAATATCCATTAAAATGCAGTCATCCTCAGTGTTCCTCTGTGCCCTATACAGAAAGCTCCAGTACATGAACCTGGTAAGCCTGTGAAAGAAATCCCAGTATATTCTCTCCACCTCTTACTGTTGTTCAGAGCTCATATATCCTCTCTCTTATTATAATCTATCCACTCTTGAAGTTTCTTCTCTTTCCATTCGCACGACAATGACAAAGGGAGTGATGAGCCTTTCCCATTTCCTCCTGATAATGTCAAGTTACAGGTATCAATCCCACAGATGCAAACTAGAAACATGATTTTCAAAGTCTTTCTTATTATATGGAAAAGTTTAATAAACCCATAGCCAAACCAAGTGAACATCACATTTTTCATATCGCAAAACAAGATGTTCTTCCAGATTTTTCATCGTTTTCCAAATGTAGTGGGATGTGGCTGTTTAACCTACACAGTTTTGTTTGGTTTTGATTGAGAACTGCAAGTTACAGAAGGTATCTTTGTGTATTTTGAAAAAGGGTGGAAAATATCTTAAATTTCAAAATAAAAAATCATTAACATTTCATGACAACTTAAGTATTATTGTACAACAATCAATGAATATTTACATAATTTTATAAAATATTTCTTCCCACCTTCTAGAAACAAACATTTCAAGACCAAATGGAGAGGAACCCTGAGGCAAGTTACAAAGAAATAGTAAACAACTATTTCCCCTTTAGGCTCCTTTGCAAGCATTGACACTAATGGACAGAAAGTAACAATATTCCACTTCTCTAAAAAAGCAGCCTGTTAGATGGGTTAAATTTTAACTAATGTGAATGAAAAATCAATTTAAAAGAATAAAAATCAATTTAAAAGAGTGAATGTAAAGCTTAACACCAGAGAAGACGCATCTTTGAAATTAATCCACACTCACATTCTAGCACTGACCATCAACCTCTTATTCTCATTTTAGGAGGAAACCTGAAGGGTTTTACTCTTGGACATTCCTGACAATGCTGCAGTAGCACACAGACAGCCATAGGAACTGCCCAAGGTCACAGAAGGTGAAAGAACTGGGAACAATTGTTCTGAAAAAAGCAAGAAAATGTGGAAGTCTGAAGGATTTCTCAGCCTCTTCTCGCTGATCGGCTTTCTGAAGGCTTCAATCACCCTAAGGATCATGGAACAGCTTAGAAGGTACCTCAGGCAGACCAGGATTACCTCAGTCTTTCAATAACTTTTGTCTAGACCATGTTGGAGACTGCTACTGCTTTAAGTTGTTGCAATTCCTGTAAGTATGTCTTAGGCTTTTCAGGTGAAGGGTGAAACTAAATTCTTCTGGCATAAGCCAGAGCAATTAACTAGTCTTACATCTCAGAAGGGAATTTAGACCTTAACTCCACTGTTGTATACAGAACACACTATGTTTCAGTGTTGCCTAAAACCTGTATGTTTTTTGTGGCTAAAGTGTGCTTAATTGTTTAACACAGAAAAATTTCACAATAATGACTTTGATGATATGCAGGTAAGTCTCCACATTGTTGGCTAGAACAGCCTGTCATTGCCAGCAAGAATTACTTAGTATTAACTGTCCCTACAAGAACAGTGCCATTTGTGAAAGCTACAAAAAAATTTTTTTTATTGTTCAGTTCTCTCACTCTAAAGAATGGAATTTTAGCTTTTGTTATGAAGTCATTACTAGGAAAAGGATATATATAACACCTTCTCTTAAAATAATTGATAGCATAACTGTCATTGTTGTGAACGGCGGAAACAGGATTGACAGACAAATGGAAATTTTCTTTTGAACACGTTAGAGATATTCTTTTCCTCAAAACAGAAGTTAAAAGCATAAAGCAAAAAAGAAAGGTAGCTGTACGTGCAAGTACTGCATAAATCACAATGCTGAGGATCTTTTCATACTTTGGAGCATAAGGATCCTTTTATAAACAATTCTAAGATTGGTCACACCTTTTGTTCAAGTTATCAGACAACTGAAAAGGTTTATTTTGTACTCAAAAACATGATTCTGATTTATTCACAAATAATAAGTTCTCTATGTCATTCTGGAAACATACTATTTAATGTACATCTAATTTCCTAGGCTATGAAATGGATACTGATATTTTTGACCAAGGCTATGATTTGGATGTGCCTATGAGTATATTCTAGTTCATTTAGGAAATATGTAGTTACTATTCAATCACTGAATAACTCTATTTAAAAAAAAAAACCCAAACAAGCTTTTCTTAACACAGGAATTCTGAATACATAACATGACCTAAAAAAATCATTTAGAGGTCTAAAATGTTGCTCCTATAAAGAAGTACTACTTTTTCCTCATTGCTTCTAATTGTGATGGACACAGACTGCCCAGGAATGTTGTGGAGTCTCCTTCTCTGGCGGCTTTGAAAACCTGCCCGGATGTGTTCCTGTGTGACCTATCTAGGTGGACCTGCATTGGCAGGGGGTTGGACTAGATGATCTCTAGAGGTCGCTTCCATCCCCTACCATTCTGTGATTCGCTTTAGGATCACAGAGAACCTCTCATAATTTCAAGGCGTCTATACTTCTGGTTTCATTTTAGTGTTTAGTCATTTTCAAAGAAGTCATAAACAGCTGAGTTAAGTATTCAGATATTTTAACTGATTTTCAAAGCCTGAGAGAGCTGGAAAAAAATCCCACCTGGAATACAAGAAAGATCCTTTGGTAAATGTAAATTCTGATCAATAAAACTCTGATCAATTCATTGCCTGAGATTATCACCTGAAGAAGCGATATTTTTTATTCATGCTGCTTGCACAGTTTAGAAATATTTCAGAACAAAAAAAGCTTACTTATACTACTTTGCTCTCAAGTTTTAGAGTAGAAATAAGACAGCTAGTTCTTGCAGTTGCTAATAAGTCCTTAAACTCATGCATAAACATTTAGCTAATTCCTGGAATCATATGTTAAGACAGGATAGTTTGCAGCTGTGAATTATGAATGGTTTTAAAAATAAAAACATTCAGTATTTTCTGAGATCAAACCCTAAATTGACTTGTTATGCTCCACTATGGTGCATATATGGCTGTTAAATTCATTACTACATTTGGTGCAGTTTCATTGTTGCTGCTCCAATTTAACACCCTGTAGTGACAACTCTAAACAGAAAATTAAATTATACATTTGTTTTAGCTCAAGCTATGAAAATCACCTCTATAAACAACAACATAAAATCTCTTTGAATAATAGGTTTACATAGATATTATGTTTTTTCACAGGTGTTAAAAAAAGTCAGCTTCAGCAAGGTAAGAGAGGGGAGAAGAAAAATCCTGTACTGTAGATATTGAACCTGTACTAAGTATTGTCCAAGGGCAATTGTATGAATAACAGAAATTATTAAGGAAATGGTGAACCATAGCAGAGAGACTCAAAACAGTTACTGACTGAATACTTTAGAGATGAGACTGATTACATTACATAGGACATTTACGAGACCTGTGGTGAGTGGAGAATGAGTTGTGAACTTTCATTCTCCTCAGCTCCTCAAGGGAATATTGGGGAAATGAGCAAAGGCACAGGGCTGGGAGACACAAAGGTACCCCACTGTGCCCAAGGGGCTCTCAGCTTTGCAGTCTTCAGACACAACACTGGTCACAGACTTGGTAACCTCCAGAAATGTAATGCCAGGATATAGCCTCTGCATGCTATATGGTTTCTTACACCTACCTCAAAAAAATTTATGTGTTGGAAGCATCCTTGTGGAGACAATACTGTACTTTATGACAAATTTGATCCAGTATGATTATTCCCATCTAATAACAGAAAAAAGACAGTGATAATGATTGTTCTATGTGACGTTAGAAATAGCATAACTTTCAAATATTTCACAGAATGGACTGATATAGTTAACACAGTTAGGCAGTCCTTAGGCTCTCCCTAGACCTTGCTGTGCAGAGGCCACTTGCTACTCCCAGGTGCCACAGAGTGTTTACAGGGCCCATGTCAGGGACTTCAGGACCCATCTCCACTGAACCATTTCCACAGTCGCTAATGGCAGATATTTTAAAAATAGAAGACTGCATAGAAATTTTTGGGAAAAACACCTCTTCAGATGTCCTGTAACCCACAGAATAAGATAAAGCTCAAAATCTGCAGTTGCAGCTTTTTTTCCAACAGAACAAAAATTATCAACAGCATATCACAGGGAGGCAACATTGTTATTTAACATGGTATGATTTCTAATGCAAAAAATATAAATTTAACAACTGAATATGCAATAAAAGAAACAAATACACTCATGGTAATACTTCCTTAGCATCATACTACGATGTTCACAATGATCTTCAAACTCTTTCAAATAACTTTTAAATCGAAGTGAATAGATACTCAGGCAGGTTAATAGGACAGCTCTGCTTTCAGATGTTTATGCTAAGAGCATTTTATCCTTAGGAACAGGTTTTTCTCTTTTTTTAAAGATAGTTAGCCTGTAAACTGTTTATGAGAACTCAGAGACTAAAGTCAAAAGGGCTGTTAGGCTGCTTGTGAGCTTGTCTCTTCCTGGTTTTGTTCTGGGAATTTGATTAAGGACAATGTCTAAAATTACAAGAATAAGACATTTCCCTTTACTGGCTACACCTATAGATTTTAAAGGATAGAATGCAGTATCACATTATCTCATTTGACCTCCACTTAAAGTTTAAAGAACACTGCTGTGAATCTGAACCTTGATTTTGAACAAAAGATATCACCTCCTGTCATTCAGGGTGCAAATCACAGGACAATTACTCTGATGTATAAAATCAGGGGAATTATCCAGAAAAGGAAGAGATGCAGCAGTTGCAGTGGTCCTCAGCTCAGCAGGAAGGAGCACTTTGCTTCTCTAGTAGGTATGAGGAGACCAAAAGGAGACCACCTGCCTTAACACTACAGGATATTGTGGAATTGTGACAAAGCATCACATAGTATCAAGATGTAAAAATTCAGAGGTTAAAATAACTAGACAGAATCACAGCTTCCTTTCTGTACCAGTGCAAAATAGACACCAGTCACATCAGTCAGAGCTTATCATTGTGAGTTTTTACTGAATTACACCATTTTAATTCAATGACTGTTTCTGATTAAACAAATTTATTAAAAAACAAAGTAGGGAAATTGATATGTTTCTCCTACATACTTTTTTCCCCCCTTAATACTGTTACCGTAGAATAGCTACTAAGATAAAGAAGTAGGGGCAATTTTATGCCTATGGAGCCTCTTCCTACCCTGAGCTCCATGTGAATGCCATAATATATGCCTGCAGAACTTCACTGATTTCTGCAGGACGTGGAGCTTGCACAGAGTGGCAAAATCTCAGTATTTGGAGACTAGAAGTTACAGGGTTGGGTTTTTTTTAATCACAGGAAGGCAGAGACAAGAGAGAGCATCATAGTGTTGCCATCTTAGAATTAGCAAGACCGAAAAATATTGTAGGTGAGAAGTTTAGATACTGACTTCAACAAGAATCTGGCTTTTTTCACACTTTAGATCTCTTCAAGACAACACTGATGAAGAAATTAACTTTGAATGACTCAACCACCTGCCTAAGTTTTGCATAATAGAAGGTCTGCCTGACCTGAGTAACAGCTCAAAAGAAACCCCAAAAAAACAGAGTCCTGGTCTGGTGTCCAAAAATACAATGAGTCAATGCTATTACTTCAGAAGTATTTGTATCCTCTTGCCAATTACAGTGTACATCACAAATAAAAGCAATTTTGCCCTCAAGAAGCTTAAAAAAAGAAATTTAACTTGTCACAACTTATTTATTTAGAACAGCTAAAAGAAAAGCTATGTGGGAAAGACAGTGAATGATCTTGTTAAGAGCCTCTGTAAAAGTACTGAAAGATGCTCTTGTCTGCTCAAAAAAAATTCTCATCAGGTACAAGTTTACTTCCCAAAAAGTCAAGCTGAATGCTTATCAGATTGGCAACGGATTACCTTACTTACAGCCATGTAAGTAATTTAGTGACACTGTGTTGAAATAAGATAAGACTGGGAGTAATTAGATACTTATTTAACAGACAAAACAGCAGAATACTGTGCAGAACACAGACTTTCTACCATCTGCTGCAGGCCCTTTAAAGGTCACCTGGATCACCTGAAGTGCACTTATGCTTGGTAAGCTTAATTAAGAGCTCAGTGTAGAGTTTCACAAAGAAACAAATCACTAATCCTCCAGTCAAAAAAGGCAAATACATATGTGTTTAGCTTAATGCTTTGCAAAGCTGTTCTTGACTGGAGGATTATACTTTATTATGATTGTGCAAAAGCTTGTAGGGGCTCACTAGAAGATGCCGGTATATTATCAAAATGTTCAGATTTGGAAAAAAACCAAAACCAAACAGTACTGCAAGGTCACAGTATCACAGAATCTTAAGGGTTGGAGGGGATCTTGAAAGATCATCCAGTCCAGCCTCCTACCAGAGCAGGATCACCTAGAGTAGCTCATACAGGAACTCATTCAAGTGGGTTTTGAATACCTCCAGAGAAGGAGATTTCACAACCCACCTGGGCAACCTGTTCCAGTGCTCCAGAATGTCTCAGATAATATTTCTGGAAATGTCTTTTATTTGAGTGAAGGAGATTGTTGATTTCTAATAGCATTTCCTTGAATCCTGTAAATTCTGGACTGACAATGACAAAAGAAGCATGTCCCCATTCTGAGTTTTTAATGCCATATTAACATGTTTTGCTAATTCGTTTGTCTCTGACCTCTAGCAGCCCTTTCTTCCTGTGCTAAGCATACTATAGGCTATCAAATCAAACCAAAGTGATTAAATGTCTTAATTCTATCTTGACAGCTTTGTAGTGAAGTACAGAAATATTTGCCAGCTTTATGAAGTCAAATACTCAGAAGTGAACTGTTTTGATTTGGGCAAGCCTGAAGAAAAGTCTATTGTGATGGGTTTTATGGAGTTGCTTTTTCCTTCGTAACTGGGGTCAGAGCTACAATGTCAGCCCCCATAAGCAGTACTCAAAACTTCCCCTGGCTCTGAGCTGAACCCACCTCCAGCCTGGCCAGGGCAATCTGATGTCTCTTCCATCACTACTTAGGAAGGGAAATCTGCAGCAGAAGAGGAGGTAGAGGAGTGGTACAAGATGGTGACCATGCAGATCCCAGAGTCAGTGAGGGAAGGAAAGAGGAGTATCAGACTGGAGACCCCTCTGCAACCTGCTCAGGCTGTGCCCCTGCAACCCATGGAGGGCAATGATAAGGCTGAGTCACCAACAGCTCCAGGAGGATCTAATGCCTAAGAGAGTGATTGTCACCAGATCGACTGGAGACTCTGTGAGGAGGTGGCCATGGTGCAGGCCATGCTGGAGTCACAGAGCAGACACACAGAGGCAGAGAGGAGCTGCAGCCCTTGGGATGAATGCACATTGGAACAGCCTGTGCAGGGCTGCCTGGTGTGTGATGGACCTTGTACTAGAGCAGGGAGGACCAGTGAGGAGCCCACCTGCCCTGAGGAGAGAACAGCAGGAGCCATTGGGAAAGGATTGACTGAAATGCCCATTCCCTGTGCCCCCCACAACGCTTGTGGGGGAATGAGGTAAAGACACTGGGATCGGGTCTCTGAGTGCAGGAAGAGGCTTGTATCCTTCAATCACCCTTCACTCTGTGTTGTTTTCTGGTTTTTATATTTTTTGGTTGGTGGTGTATTAAGTTAATTTTTGTTTTCTTTCCCAAGTTGAGTAGTCTTGTCTGTTTTGCCCAAGACTATAAATGGAGAGTCACTCCTGTTCCAGAGAGTGTTCCAGAGTCCTTCAGTACTTTTCTATTCCCTGTCCTGTTGGGAGGGGGAGGAGTGAAGGAGTGGCTTGTTGTGGTCCTTTATTCCTGGCTGTGCCTAAACCACCAGTATTTACTCAGATGTAGAGCAATAATTCTTCAATAAGACAGTATAGGGCCAAATTCATTCCTACCATAGTACAGCTCATGAGCACTTTGGCTATGGACAATATATTCCGCACCTGTGAAACTTCAGTATGGCAAACCTGCTGGATTTCAACTCTTCTGAAGTAAGCATTACAAATATCTTAAAGAATATTTTTGTCTCATGATGCATAAGGAGAAAAACCTCTAATCTGTTCTTTGTGGAGACAACAGCACAGATCCTGAGTGGGAATGGTGGAAGATATCTGAAAAAATTGTAAGTATGTTTTAATTCCATCATACATGTGATGTAATTTATCATTATAATCCAATACTTCCTTGTCTTCTTTTTCTGTTTGTCTTTCTACTGGCATTGTCAAGTAGCTGTAACTTTAGGTTCTACTAGTGCCAGTGAAACTTTTCTGAAGTCCTTCCCTACAATACATCTAAATGATGAAAGAATTATTTGCCAGCTTTCAGTGAATGTAGAGCTCAGGTTCCCATATATTGAGTGAAATATAAATAGCTCTACTTCTGTAAATTTATTGTGGTGATTCAGATATCACTTGGCTAAAATCTACAGGTAGAGTCAAGAACACATATTGTATGTAGCTGGACAGAGTAACATACCTAGATGTGAAAAGTTCACATGCATCTGCCTCAAACAGGAGCAAAAACCATTTAAATAGCCTGGAATCCCTTTTCTTTTTTTTTTTTTCTTTTTTTTTCCCAGTCATAAGAAAGTTTTCTCAACTACTTTCTTCAGAGTGTCAGAAACATTCAAGTATCCTCCTTAAAACTTAAAATTATTTTTAACAATCTTATTTGAATGTATGACATTTTAAAGTGCTAATTTTTTTTTTTTTCCAAAATTACCTCATGACACTATTCAAGTAGAATCATAGAATGGTAGGGGTTGGAAGGGAACTTTAGAGGTCATCTACTCCAACCCCCTGCAGAAGCAGGTCCACCTAGATCAGGTCGCATAGGAACATGCCCAGGCGGGGCTTGAAGATCTCCAAGGAAGGAGACTCCACAACCCCTCTGGGCAGCCTGTGCCACTGCTCCCTCACCCTCGCAGTGAAACAGCTTTTGTAAAAGCAAGGAAAAGGCATCAGTACAATGTTTTAACATGGTTCCTTTAGATCTTAACTTTAAAGCAAACATTATGTTTGGTATTGAGCCTGCTACAGCTTGAGATCTGTCATAATGACAGGATGAGTAGCTGTTAAGAAAAACAGTTTTGCTGTTAAGTAGGTAAGTGTTTTGTATCCAAAAACAATAGCCATAACTGAATGAAAGGGTAAATAAGCTTTTCTTAATGCAAAGTAGATGAGTGCAAAAACCTAACTGCAACAGCTGTAATGTGTCACAGCATCTAAACTACTAGATACAGATATGAGTATGTTTATACATCATGCTGCTGTGAAAACTACCGCTTCTTTTGTAAACATCTCTAAGACTAATCATGGCAACATTACAAATTCATTTCAGATCTTTGTTCAAGATAGATGGACCCCATTTCTACAGGATGGTAAGACCTGCATGCTCCAGTGTCAAAGATATCAACCTGAGTAGCCAAATGTGTAGCCAGAGAACAGAACCTGGTCCCTTCAAGAAATTTTACTTTGTGGGATCATTTCAACAGTGATATGCAATTGTGTCTGAAGTTGACAGAATGGACTTAAAGACCTCCACCCAGAAGATCCTGAAGAACGTTGACATACTATAGCAGAGTTGGGTATTTATTCTGTCCTTGTATTTATTTTTACCTTCTACCTTCAGTTTTGTAACTTGACAAATGTTACCTCCTCAAACAGTAAACAGCACTTCAATAAAGTGGGGAGAAGGGTATCCAAATAATTTTCTTTCACTATATATAGCGAGATGTATCTTTCAGACCATCTTTATGACTTGGTCCAGGTTTTCCTGTGTCCTTCTCACCTGCTTTTACTATATAAGGCTTTACAGCTGCAAATTGAGCATATTATATGCATTATATATGCTGACTTTTAGACAGCGGTAACTATTTTGTACTCTGCCACAGTGTTATATTGAAGTATCCTCTCCAGAACAGTATTCCAAACTATAAAGAGATATTAGTAGCCAAAGCAGTAGTTCATGGCATCTCTTACATTCACTTTTATTACATAAATATGAACTTAGCTATGATTTTACTGAGTTTTGAGATATGCTTGCAACTGCTTCCATACACAAGCTTGTTGCAAGTTACAATACTGCTTATGGGTTTTGATACTTGGTTTATTAATAGAAATATTCAGACTAACAAATTAACAGATTTCTTCTTCCTGCAATTCGACAGGCTACGCATCATGGAAATACACCCCTTCTTTTTTTTTGAAGCTTGCTTTCAGAGCTAGACATTTTTCTTTACAACCTGTCTTTGTGTCATGTTGTTCCAAAAGCTAAAGAAAAACATTTATAGAATGGTAGGGGTTGGAAGGGACCTTTAGAGATCATCTAGTCCAAACATTGATTCATGCTTTATAATATCACGAATGCAAGCTGTAAATATAGAGAAAATGACAAACCATACAAATTCTTTTGTCAAAATGAAACTCAAACTGAGGGATCTTAAGAGACAAAACAAATATCTCTCATTAGATGTTAAGCGTGAAATCCATACGAAGAAAGGCATGCCAAAATTCTCTTGAAAAATTCTTTTGATACCAAAGATTTACATATGAACATATAACCATTTGGTTTCAGCCAACAAACTTAAGCTTATCCTCTGTACAAAGCTACTGCCAGCCAGACATTGATGCTCATGTACTCAGTGTGCATGAGCATTCAAGAGACTGTACTTGCAGAGCCTTCTGACAAAAAGAAACCTTTGCACAGATCTCAGGGAATAACCATCATCTGTGTATAGGACAGCCCAAGTGAAGAGATAACTGAAAAGCTCTGACATCAAAACTGCATTTTATGAAGTAGTTTAGTTTTGTGATAAAGAGAACAAAACATATAGAGATGTAATTTTTTTCAAAAATGTTGAAAATACACTGAATGTTCAAATCATCATCATTAAACTAAAAATACTGATATCTATGAAATAGATGGGAAAGGATGTGATGTTTACATCGATAGGATGTTTACAACACATTCCTCAAAATAACAAATTAGTATCTGTAGGATACCTTGGAACGTCCCTCACCTTCTTCAGAGACACTTGTCGAGTTCTTCCATGATGTTGATAAGTAAAAGGTGTTCAGATGCTTCACATACCAACATAAATACATTTACTTTTATAATGTAAATAAAACAGAGAAACACTTGTGACAAGATTTAGGAAAATTGTCAGCTTACCGGACTACATCCATGCTACATTTAGAAAGCTAGAAGCCAGCTCTTCCAAAAGTTTTTAAGGTTCTCTCAAATACTTTGAGAATGAACTACAAAAAGATTCCCCCCCAAAAAAAACCCAAACCACCAAACCCAAAATCTTTCATCTCTCAAGCAATGACATGAAAGTATTAAAAGCAAATTTCAGTTCATATAAAACTGAAACTAGGGAAAACAACAACAAAACAATCACTAATTAAAGTTAACATTTAGACCTTCCTCACAGCTCTCACCTAAGTCAAAGCAATATGTCTGAAAAGGTGAGAAGAAGTTACAGCCCTCTGCCCACAGGACCAGACTGGCTATTCATAAGTAGAAGCTGCTAATAAGCCAGCAGTAGTACCTCGAATGTGCTGAGATAATGAAAGGAAGGTAGCAGTGAATTCTAACTCTAGTCAAGCTTGAAAGAGATGCCTTTCCCTCCCTCTAAAAAAATTACGCAAAGAGGGCTTATTAAAAGCACTTTGGATTGTTCAGGCATCTCTCTCCACTACTTTCAGTTTTATGGCACTTGTCACAGCTCATCCTTTTCACCCTTTGTCATGGTTTAGCAAGGAGCAGCTTTTGCTTGGTAACAGGGGGAGCAGGTTGCAGTGAAGACCCGGTAAAGAGGTTTTGGACTCTCCCCCAGCTCCTGGGTTCACACTCAACTCCAGCCCGGTTGGGCCAATCTGGTGCCTCTGCAATCACTATTTAGGGATGGGAATTTGAAGTGCTGGTAGAAGGTGTAAGAGTGATACAAGATGGAGGCGACCACGCAGATCCCGCCGTAAGAGAAGTAAGGAGGAGCACCAGACCAGGGACCCCATTAAAAGCTGTGGTGAGAGTGCAGGCTGTACCCCTGCAACCCATGCAGGGCCATGACAGGACTGAGAGTCACCAGCAGCTCTGTGTGAGTGCATCCGGACAGGCAAGAGACAGTGTGGGGAAGCAGCCATGGCGCAGGCCGTGCTGGAGAGCCTGCGCGCTGCAGAGCAGACCCACACCAGAGGTAGAAAGGAGCTGCAGCCTTTGGGATAAATGCATGTCATAGCAGCCTGTGCAGGGTTGCTGTGTGTGTGAAGTACCCCATGGAGGTGCAGAGAGGACTGCTGTGGAGCCCACCTGCCCTGAGGAAAGGCAAACAGCAGAAACCATTGAGAATAGACTGACTGAAACCCCCACTCCCTGCCCCCCTGGGCCGTTCAAGGCAGGGAGGAGGTAAAAACACCAGGATCAGGGCTCTGAGCCCCGGAAGAGGGGAGGAGTAGGGAAGGTGGTCTTAAAGGGCTGGTCAGACTCTTCATTGTTGTACCACTCCGTGTTGCTTTATTTTGGTTATGTTTTGGGATTTTATGGTTATGTTTTAGTTGGTATTGCATTAAATTATTTTCTGTTTTCTTCCCCAAATCGAATAGCCTGGTCTGTTTTGTCTTGGACCTTAAGTGGCAGTTAAGCTCTCCCTGCCCTTGGCAATCCTCTGGTCTTCAGTACTTGAGGCTAATCATGGTCTTTTATTCCCTGATGGGCCTAAACCATGACACTGTTGCATGCACAAGTTACCACATAGAGTTATGAAGGAACAGATCAGTGCTTCTGCAAAACAGAAAGTTCCATTGAAATGTTGCAGGTCAAAGGAATTAAGGGATCTGTCTCTTTTAACTATTTTGAGGATATTGAAATATTATTGCAGTGTAAGCTTCACCTATTAACTGCTGGGCTGTCTAACTTCTGTATTCTTCAGAAGGTCACATAGGTTTAAACAGAGAAACAAAGCACTTAAATTTTGATTTGAGACAAACTGAAGAATTAGTTACCTCTTGACAACTTCTGGAAAAAGAAGAATTTTTTTCATTCCAGAGATAATTTTTTTTCTGGAAAGAAAAATCTTGCTATGAACTCTTCTTCAAGAGAAAGAGGTATCTTTCTGAAGACAGGCTCACTCAGCCTCATGTTAATGCTGAAAGCTGCTAACGAATACTAGAAGCATCAGCACTGAAGGAAAGGTTGTTTGTTTTGTTGGTTTTTGTTTTTTTGGTTTTTTTTTTTCACTCTAAGTGGCTCTGAAAAGAAAGAAGAAATCACAGGGAAGTAAAGTATTGAAGTGCTGGCCTCTGCCTCCCCTTTATGGTAGTGGCTGAAGGGACACCAAGGAGGTAGGAAGAGATGAAATTCCAATACGACTATGAGCTCCCAAGTAACTATTCAGGGATGAGTGACCAGAAAGTCCATATATCACTTAATCAGTTACAAAAGAAATTACTAAATAATAATGTTTTAAAACAACTGTTTATGAATGAACAGAAACAGCTGTCCTCAACACTCCAAAAAATGCAATGTTTTTATCTAAGAGCACAGTGGAATGCACACATCAACTGAAACAGGTTCAAGCAGCCAGAGCACTGCACAGTCCTCAAGCTGTTCAAAATATTTGTTGCTACTCTGTCTTTTTGGTACCTAGTATGTGATGGAAGAAAGCTGTAGTAAGCCCATCTCAGTATTTATAGATTGTAGCTTCTCAGAACAAATATCCTCTGAAACAAATAATGGATTTCAAATATAGCTGTATGTAAAAAATAAATCATATAATTAC
The DNA here is from genome assembly GCF_028858725.1 of Colius striatus. Classification (NCBI taxonomy): domain Eukaryota; kingdom Metazoa; phylum Chordata; class Aves; order Coliiformes; family Coliidae; genus Colius; species Colius striatus. The sequence goes on along the minus strand of NC_084767.1, from coordinate 31,525,218 downwards.
AGGCTTCCAAAATTTGCAAAGTTACTTTTCACATCTAGTGCCTTCATAGATGATATCAATACAATTTTTACTTATGAAGAACAACTGCGGCAAATTATAACCCTTTTCCCCCCTTTATTAATTACAATTAAAACACTCCTACAAAAGTGTTTCTTGAACAAATAAAGCAATTTATCATTTGTGCATGCTTAGAAATTCAGATCCAAAAATGTTTGTTCCAGTAGGCAACATTTAGTCAAGGAAAATAAAACAAGAGGAAAAAAGGGCAAACACAAGCAGTTCAGTCTCCAGAGAGACTCAACTGGAATAATAAATGGATCCCACACATTTTACACTTGGACTAACTAGAAAACAAAATTACCTGCTGGTGTTTGTTCCTTTTTCAATCCTGCTGTCCATAAAACACAAAATTCCAGTGCAAGTCCCACAAAACTTTTGACAGCATTAGATGTATTATGCACAGACTTACTGGCTCCATAAAGACCTTGAGAGCTTTTTCAGCTCCTATCATGGACCAGACCAGAAGTAAACATTGAGTCGTGAACTGTAAGATGGACACAGCAATGAAGCTGCTATTTGAGCTCTGCCAAAATCATCTGCAGTGATAGCAATTAATTTCTCCCTGTGGTCACTCATATCAGCTGAAATGCCACTCATTAGCAAGATTCAAAGCAAAAAACCTTTCTCCATCTCCCTTCCCTTCAACTAGGGTCCAGCGTGGGAGGAAGAGCAGGACTTCAGGAGGGAAAAGTGAGACAGAATGAAGTTAAGGTGTAGAAAAAAAAAAAAGCTGGTGGCTGAAAAGCAAAACTACACAGCAGAAAAGCAATCAGTAAGACTGGAAAAGATGAGTGGCTGAAACTAGTCGCTCACAGCTGTAGTTGAGATCTAAAGAGCAGAGACTCCTTAGTTTAGATACTAATTTTTCTCTCCACAGTTCCCTAAATATCCTTGAAAAAAAAAATACTGATCCTCTTAAAAGGAGCTTAATAACATTGAGCAAGGTGAAGAGAATCAAGACAAAACAGAATTAAAACAAAAAGTCTTAAGAAAATGGTGATATTTTATGGATGCAAAATGTCACTGTGTTCATGTACTTAACACTACATGCCATTTCTTGAAAAGAACTGATTTATACTCAGTTATGTCAATTTCTAAAAGCACATTAAAATGGAATAGACAAAGCCAGAAAATGTCTTTCACTGCAATTTATTCTCAGCTTTACAAAGTGAGCTATAAGAAAAGTATTTCTGGCAACAGTTTTAACTATCATCTTTTGAGGTAAATACGGTGGCATAACTGCAAGAGATATCTTTGCAAACTAATGTATTGATAAAAGATCATCACTACAACAGACCAGTTAGAACTCTCACGGTTCCTTCCTAGAACCTGAGGGAACTCTGGTAATACCTGTGCTCATTAGTTTCTGGAGCTCATCTATAGCACTCAACATCACAAAACAAATTTTATATGGCTTCTGCTTCCTCCATAATTCCCTCTTTTACAGTTTATTGTACAATATATCAGTGCCAGTAAACACTGGTTTTATGATATATAAAGGAAAAATCTGTAATGATCTGCCTAATGATAACATCTCATGAGAAATTTTATATTACAATAATAAAGTGCCTGTTTGTTTTAAAGCTATTACTCTCTAGGGACTTACGTGTATTGTATTGCATATAAATCTCAGTATCCTGTGATGGAGTCCTATCTTTTGCCCCTATATTTTTTTTTTTTTTAGTATTTTTTTTCCCCGTGATATTGTGCAGAAGTGCTGAAAACCGCAGCCAAAACGAGAGATAACTTTTACACTAAAATATCAAGAGGATGAAGTTCCAAGCAGCAGCAGCCATTATTGCAGATAAGATGCTTTTCATTCTCGGCTAACACAGGTAGTGGAAGAGGTTACTTGTACCTCAGTCTGAAGCAATCAAAGTGAGGGAAAAAGATTAGATGTCAAAATACTTGAAGTGTATTCCTTTGATCGGGATCAAAATCAAGACTGAACTTTGAATATAATGTGCTAGTACTTTTTGGTGTTCTTTTGAAGAGGAAAAAACCTTAAATTTATGAACATGTAACACTGTTGTGATGAATGCAATAGTAAAGCTGACATCTTATTCTCTTTTCCCAATTTGGTAAATCCATCATGCTCACAACTTCCATTTCTTGCCTAAGAAACTAAATTTCTGCTTTTTAACAGGGCTGTAAAACTCGTGTCATCCTCATACACTGTCGTGTTGAGTCAGACACATTACCCTCATTTTCTACTCAGCTACTACAAAAAAGGTCAGATACACGTGACCAGGTAGAAAAGCATGTCTTTGATTTTTATCTATTGTATGAAGTAAACTCCATAGCGTGATCCATAGCCTTACATGATGTTAAAACATATCAAGACAATGTTGTCTCTTTATCTACAGGTGCATGCAGGACCTTGAATTAAAAAGAGAAAGGAAAAAAAAAAAAGAGTATAGTAACATAAGATTTTAAACTTGACTATGATGAAAACATGCAAAACAATGACAAAATAAAATGAGTAATCCCTGCTACCTCTCAATTATGAAGTCACTAATATTGTGAAAAACATAGAGGATGAATCTGAAATTCAAATGGAAGAAGTAGAAAGGAGAAATACTCCCGAAGGCCTCTCTCCAGGCAAGAGGTCTTGCACAGAAACCTTAGCAGCTTAAAATTGTTACTTAGGCTTGAAATGTAGAAATCATTATGAGGTATATAACGTAAGAAGAGGACTGAAGGCATGTGAGTTGTTCCAAGACTTTAAGAAAGAACAAAGAAACAAAGAATGTAATTTCAAAACAGAAAAACGCACAAGGTTACATCAGACTAAGCCAAATCTAAGCATCAAAGTGGCTATGTGGGCTCTCAAGAGAGCTGTAAAAATTAATAAATTAGTAGCACTTGTGTAAAGAAGACTGGAAAGTCAGCATGTAGTGATAAATAACACCAAGGGTGCTTAAAGTCCTGTATCATCTCTATTACAAAGCAACTTCTAAAAGGAAACGATGGAGAGTGGCTTAGCAATAGCATCAGGTGCCTCTCAGAACTTGTGGGTGCATCCCATCAGGACTAATGTATTTATGGGTGTCCAGTTTGCCTAACACGTCTCTAACCATTGTCCACCAAGGGAAGCTCTTCCATTCGTCAGACTATCTCACTATCCTCCAGAGACTGGGCTTCCCGAGGGCCAGCCTTGGCAGTGAAGACAGAAGCAAAGAAGCAACAGAGTGCACTGTCAGCAAGTTTGCTAAACTAGGGGGAGTGGCTGACACACCAGAAGGCTGTGCTGCCGTGCAACAAGACCTGAACAGGCTGGAGAGTAGGGCTTGGAGAAATCTAATGAAATTCAACAAAGGCAAGTGTAGAGTCTTGCACCTGGGAAAGAATGACCCCTGTACTAGTACAGTTTGGGGAATAAACTGTTAGAGAGTAGTGTAGGGGAAAGGGACCTGGAGGTCTTGGTGGTCGGCAGGATGAGCATGGGCCGGCAATATGCCCTCATGGCCAAGAAGGCCAATGGCATCCCAGGGTGTATTAGAAGGGATGTGGGCAGTAGGTCGAAAGGTTCTCCTCCTCCTCTACTCTGCCCTCGTGAGACCTCATCTGGAATATTGTGTCCAGTTTTGGGACCTTCAGTTCAAGAAAGACAGGGAGCTGCTGGAGAAAGTTCAGGGCAGGGCCTCCAAGATGATGAAGGGAGTGGAGCATCTCCCTTCTGATGAAAGGCTTAGGGAACTGAGGTTCCTTAACTTGGAGGAGACTGAGGGGTGACTTCATTAAGGGACAAAGAGCAATGGGTACAAGCTGGAACATAAGAAATTCCAAAGAAACCTAAGAAAAACTTCACTGTGAGGGTGACAGAGCATTGGAACGGGCTGCTGAGATGGGTTGTGGAGTCTCTTTTTCTGAAGACATTCAAAACCCACATGGATGAGTTCCTATGTGACTTACTCTAGGTCCTGCTCTGGCAGAGGGGCTGGACTGGATGATCTTTCAAGATTTCTTCCAACCCTTAAGATTCTGTGATTTTGTAAAGAGGGTAATCAGTAGTTCAGCATTCTCTGCATCCTCTGTTACCAGGACATCCTCCTTGTTCATCAGTGGGTTCACATTCTCCCTAATCTTCCTTTTGCTAGTGATGTACTTGATTTTAAAAATATGCAAATAATTTTTTCATATATTCTTAAAACAATGCAAAATGCATCACTACATTGACTGCGTCAGAGGACTATAAATATAATATATATATATTGCAAAAATCAAACTTTAAAATGACTAATTAGTAGTTCAGAGTAAGAGATTTTTAGTATGGAAGTATGTATGAAACTATTATTTGATGTTGCTAAATGTTCCATTGCGAAGGAAGGTTGATTAATTCATCATTTATTGAAAGCTGCTTCAGAACATTTTAGCAGTAGAGCAGTGTCTTGGTGTAAGAGTAAAATAAAGAAAGAAAATAAATATTCTCACTGAAAATGAACAAATATTGCTGAGAGGTCTGGAATGGGAGAGGACCCTGCCTGGGAGAGAGGAGGAGACATATAGATACACAAAAGACATTAACAATTCAGAAAGATAACTTTGAAAGGAGAACAAAAAAACTTGTCACTCTAAGGAAAAAAAAAACAACTTGAAAAGGGGATAAGACATTCTTCACCACACAGGCAATTTCAAGAATTTGTATCATGGCCAGGAATTATATTTAATTTAAAAAACCAAGAAAAACTAAACAGACAAACAAACCACAACAATAAAAATAACATTCTTTGTTTGGAGCAATTTATCCTTTCACTGAATCCTTTCCCCTTTACACATCAAGGTGATAATAACCATGAGGGACTGATACTTGATATATCTGCTAGATTCAGTTTAAGTTTCACATATTTATGTAAAATAATGTGTTTTACTACTGTAGATTTCAGAAGTGTAGAAAGGAAAGAAAAAGTATCGGTTTTGGTGTTGCTACTACAAATAACCCAAATCTGAGTGATTTGACCTTGAACCACCACAACATATTAAACCAGAAATTTTACAGTTCTTTCTCGTCTGTTCTGCTCTCCACCTCCACAAGGTTACATTGTCCTAGAGCCATCATGGAGTTCTGCTTTGTTAGACCCATTTTATTTTAGCAGTGATTCTAAGAACTCAAATTTATTTTTTCTGGTGTGCTTTTTACAGAAGAAGATTTATTTCCACACAATTTGTATTGAAGGAGGTGCAAGAGAAATTTACAGCTTTGTAAACTGAAAAATGTGCCATCATGTTGAGAAACTGAGCAAGTGACATCTCAGCAAGAGTTCAGGAATAACTAGTTCAGATTTCATTGAAAATGTCAAGCCAATACCTCCATGAACCCAACAAGACCTTCACATGGTGGGTATCTGACAAAAGCAGTAAATATATCAAACGGAAACACTTTTTCTGGGAATGTGTTCCCATAGCAAAGGACAGGGCTAATCTCTGAAGTCATAGAGATTCTTGGCTCATAGAATAAAGGCGGCTTTGTACTATGCCACTAGGAAAAATCCTTGAGTTATTCTGAAACAACCTGTTTGTTACATCATGTATACTGTGTGTAAAGTTTCACTGGACACACATGGCATAGCTGGAATCTCCAAGATTTCTGGCTTTTATTATTCTCCGAAACTGTTTGAATTGCATTCTGCTTCATGCTGCTGAAAGAGAGAAAAGCTCAATAGAAATACTACTACTCCCCAGAAAAGGAAAGTTTTCTGAAAATAAGAGCTCTCACTTTAAGCTCTGTCTCTAGGGGCACCTTCCCCAGACATGAAAATATTAACAAAGCCAGTTTTTCCTACAAATACATGTGAGAGCTAAACTGAAGCAATATTAATGTAGTTTAATCCTGCTATAGAAACTGAGACAATCAAGCAGCAGTAAAGGGTAAGCAGAAGCTTTAGACTTCACCAAACTACAGAGGACAGAGTGAACAACATTTCAATCCTTTGCATAATTGCAAAATTTTTAAAAGCTGGCAATAGTCTTCCTTTCAGCAGCTACCTATTCAAGTGATAGAAGACTAAAATGTTTATTGTAGATGTGCCCAAAGGAAAACAAATCAGTTGTGTCCGCCACCATAATCCCATAATGGATCTTTCAGAACCAACTAAGGGCAAGATTTAGATGATGAAATACGTAGTTAAGACAAATAGTCAATAAATCTGCTTTCAAATACAGTATCTTATTCACAACAGTTCATTGTTTGCCTTTTCCAGGTAAAATTAATTGTCTAGTGACAGTTACTGAGCTACTCTAATGCTAAACTTTCAGCAATGGCCAAATCTCAGAACTAAATGAGGCAATAAAGCACTAACCACACAAATTCCTAAGACATAATCATAACTGCTGATAATCCCCATTCATTGAAATCTTCATCTGTATAATTCTGCTGATTTTACCCAAACAAACTCATGACAAGCCCAAGTGACTAAAGTTTTGCAAACTGGTTGTGTTAAATAAAGTAAAAAGCTCTTAGGAAATAAAAAAAATTGCTTAGATAGTCAGAAGAAGAGCAGTTTTCCCTTTCAACAGCTCAGCACTTAGCACCTCTGGGGGTGGCCTTCGCTTGACCTACCCAGGTTCCTCATTGCCACCATCTGGGCCAGTCACAGGCAAACTCTTGTCCTGCCAATCAAGGAGCACTGCTCTAGGGTTAAGCACCACATCTAAGTACATTGCTAGGCTGAGAAATTTAGCCCACTAAATCTCAAGATACATTGACTGAGAAATTTAACCCACTAAACCTCAAGGTATGCTACAGAAAGAAGTTAAAAAAATGAAGTCTGGAATTTTTCAGGCAGTAGCAAACATGTCTAGGTTACACCAAAGCTCCAAATGCTTTTGTAGGCAGGAAATTAAGTCCCATTGATATCAATAAAGTAGAATTTTCTACTCCTCATGGACAAAAAGTTTCCAAGATGAAAAGAAGGAATTGGGTGTTGTAAATATGTTATTAAATAGGATCTTTGTGATTAGAAGGATGATGCTGCTGAATTAGTGTATTATGTAATTGAAGTGAATTCTTAATTTTTAACATCTCAAAGCCACAAACAAAACTGCTAAGGAACTAGCTGTCTTGTTCATGAGAAATTGTTTAATTTATAAGTAGATGTTAGTTATTTTTTTAACAAGCGAACTTTAGTTCAAGTTGGCTCATTGTAATGTGAAAACCACATCTCAGAATATAATTATGTCCATCTCCAAGTGAAGACCCCTACCCACTGAATGCTCATAGTAATTTTAGAACATACTACACCTTTAAATTGAAATGAGAAACTGATAAGCCAACCAAAGAATGACAATGAATATATATAAGTAGGTATAACAAATTAACAAAAAAATCTATAAAAATGTATAACTTTGTAACATGGGAGCTAGCTTTGTGGAATCACCACCTAGCTCCCATCTTTGCATAAATATGCAATAAATATCTCTGCTCTGGGTGTATACTGACATCTTGCACATTGAGTAAACAAACCCCAAATTTCTGGGACAACACCACCAGGTCATCAGCTATAATGTATACCCTAGAGTAGCTCACTGCTAGCAAATCTCTTACCCACCTTCAGGGCTCCTAAAAGCTGTTTTAAAACAGACCAGGCATGGAGATGTCTACAAGTGGGTTGCACAGATATTCTGCTATTTTGGAGATTCAAAGCACAGACAGTGGCACGCTGTCACCAGCTAACTTGGCACATGCCTTCCCTACAAACACTGTGAGTGTTCACTAGATTTACTTAACATCCACCAGAAACAGGCAAAATTAATTATGTGAGATTGATCTGATCTTAGGTACTGCTGCAAGGGAGAGCAGAATCTTACATCTTTTCTTGAGTCTTCATGTTGTTTATTGTTAGGTAAGGACTTTCTAGGTTTGTTTCTAGAAAGATAGATAGAAAGACAGATAAAAAATACCCCTCTTTTATATACATTGACCATGACAGAAACTTTTTCTACTCAAGGAAAGGTTTTATCTGACTAGAGGTTTAAAGATGAAATCCTACACCAGGACCTCATGCACTGACTTCATCTGAGCCTGGTATCCTCCATTCAGTGAAACTTGGTATTATTGAAATGGCCATGATATTTATGCTGTAGAAATAATATCTTAAAATGTAACAAAAAAATAAAAAGCAATTTCAGTGAATAAAATAGTTCCTGCTCATAGTATTTAAAATAAAGATTTTTAATAAGGGAGAAGTAAAACAATAGGGAATAAATGGCTAATGTTTTCTTTCTGTGCAGTGAGAAAACTTCCCTGAGTTTGACAATTGTTTGCAATTAAAAATAATTGCTCAGTTTAGCACCTCTTCAACACCTTTTCGAAACTGTGTAATTAAAAAACTGAGGGTAAACTATGGGAGAATCTTTTCTCTGCAATTTAGTATTAAGTATGTGTTAGCACACTACATATAACAGGACTCATTGAAGGTAGCTGGCCTTGTTGAAGATTTAATTGATCGTCATGGTGCCTAAGGAAAACCCAGTGTCTTGGTGTGCACGGCTGGATCACCATGAGACTGTCCATCTGCTAGGTCTGACCAACTTGAGGCCAGAGCAGGGGAGACAGATAATATGAACATTCCTTACCCTTTTCAATACAGATTTGATTATCAGATTACACTAGTTTGAAGTATCAGTCAGTAGAAATCATTCAAATGAAACAGGCTAATGATTTGTTGAATGGCAGAAGACACTGGTAGTGCAAAAGGGATGCTAACTTCCATCTGTTTGGTGATGATAAACCATGGGATCTAGTATCATCCTTGGCCACCTTGAGATGACTTGAAAGAGTATCTGGGAGCCCATATATACACACTCTTTGCTGGCAAATTCAGAAGAACATTAGAAATGCTTTTAAGGCTACTGTAAGAAAACCTAGAGTGGCGTTCTTGCCAGTGAGAAGGTAGTTGGCTTTTATCTCAGCCATTGAAAAAAGTTTGTGAAAACAATAAGTGGTTTTAGTTTAGTTGTAGATTGACACTTATTTTTTTTTTTTCTGTTATACTTGTAAACTCTTTTTTATATCTTTTCTGGAGAAGGGATATGTGATTATTGTGTTGGATTATGGAACATGCAAATGCTTATTATTACAAGGTGTATTTTATGGAAGTGTAATGCTCATTTGTTTTGAGAGTTTTTCCCAATGCCTGGTGAAATATAGACTATATATATAAATACAGCAACATGGTTCAAAGCTGTTCTTTTTTAGTGATAGTTTTGAAAGTAATGGCTTTATGAGTAAATAGTTTCCATTTATATTTAATTTTTGTTACTTTTATAGAGGGTGTATGCTTGGTGTTGGAAGTATGAATCAAAAAAAGAGGAAATGTTGAAACACTTTCTTTTAGCTATTTTCTGTTAGTGTGAATATACATTTCTTTTTATAATCTTTTTGGTCTATCTCTTCCTGTATAAATATGCAAATATTTAATTCTATCTTTAAGTCTTCTTAACTAAAATGCAGGCATTTGTCCAGATCTTCAAATATCACAAAGTAGGTTCACTGTGTTGTCTTTAGTGAAACTCTATTAATTTATAGTAACTCTCTGATAGATTTCATGACAGTGACTCCAAAGCTGACAACTCCTATCCCTCATAAAATACAAACTCATTCCAAACTCAAAAAGCTAAGGCTTCAGTATTGCAATCATTTTTTTTCCTGATGTCTAATGCCTATCTTCCATAGTAAAACCAGAGATGAATATCTTTAATTTAAAGTTCTGTTCATAGTCGGAAAAGGTGATGGGACTTAAATGAAATTGAGGATTAATTGAGGACTGTTAATCTGAGGATCATATCAACAAAGATGTATGGGCCATATCTCATACTTAAACTGATGGGCATTTTATGTTTATATACCTTTATGAGTCAGATACACATGTTGATGATCCTACTTGCAATGAATATAAAGGTCTTTCTAAAATATGCTGGCACCTGCACTTATGAGAAGAACTGAACCTTACAAATGGAAACTCATTCTGCTCAGAGTTGATTAATATTATGCCTCAGTTTGGCTGCCAGACCAAGGAATTAGTAATTCAATTAAGATTACTATGGTACGAAGTATTGAAACATGCCAGAAGCAACGTGGGATGTCAGCAGTTTAGGGAAAGAGCTGATTTGTAGTTGTTTGTTTATCACAGAACAGCAACAGCAATCATGTCGTTCTACCATGATCTGTAAAGTTATGATAAATTGGGATAAATGCACACACAAAACTCAAACCGTGTTGCAACTGAATTAATGTTATTTCTGGTAAGCTTTATTTTTTGGAGATAAGGGCATTTTATTTGTTGTGAAAATAAATCGTGTATTTGCAAAACTGAGATTTTATCTAGGTAAACATACAATTATGGCAGTTAAATCTATAAATCATATTCAAATCATGTCGCATATATTGTGCAAATAGTCAAAAGATGGAAAAATAATTTGAGAAAACTTAATTACTTAAAAAAGTGATCCAAAAAGTGAACAACATCAGGTGTAATCTTTCACTCTGTAACTCTTCTCAAAAAAGTATTCAATTAGATTTATGAATATTTATATAATATTTATAATAAAGTTATTATAAATAAAGTTGATTATAATAACTTTATAATTTTTTTGCTTTAGTAATGGATTTCGACTCAATTACAATATTGTTTTACTAGTGAAAATCTTTCTTAATACATTTAGGTTTCTTTGAAGTAACCTATTTCACAGTAAAGTGAAAACTGTTTTTAGTATGTAGTATAGTACTCTCTTTTCTCAAAAGGAAGCCATAATAAAGTTTTGAAAAACCGTCTTTTTCATTTCTATCACAGGGCTCAAATAATTTCCATTGATTACATATACTATTGATTGTTTATATAAACTAAATTGATTAAAAAGCTATGTAGCCACATAACAAATAACCTGATAACCAATGTTAGGGAGACAATTTCCAGAGCAGTAAATCTTCATACAATTCTGTTCTTTCACTCAAAAAAAGCACGTACTATTATATATTATATATGGCTTAATCTATATAGAAATCTCCAGCAAGTGTAATTTCATCTTTCAGAGTGAAAAACTTCACTATTTAAGAGATAAATGATAGGTCTTTAAAATTAGCACAGATGTTCATACTCTCTAACATAAAACCTTGGCAAGGCTCTACGGTTACAGCTGTAAATGGGAAAATACATCCAGATTCACGTGACATGCATAAGCTCAAAATTTACTTATAGATCAAATCTTTGGAAATCCTATTAAGGGTAGCACCTTGAGATGTCATGATTAATCCATACTAGTCCTTCAGGAAATCTTAGTGTTGCCACTTTGAATGCCTCAGTAATTAATTCTTCAATGTCATTTGGCTTGACTCAGGAACATGATTTAGGCTATGCTGGAAATCTACAATGGAAACCTACAATTAGGAGGATAGCTGACAATTAGGGAACATTTTAATTTTTTTATTTTAGAGCTGATTCTATACTTGTATTTAATTGCACAGTTCCATATACAGAAACAGAAATATTTTAAATTTTTTTTAGCTGTGGGATAACATACAAAAATTGTACATTATATATCTCACAGTGTGGGGCAAACGGCTAATTCATTAGGACAAGATGATAATATACCTCTAATCATAAATATAGAATAGAGAGAAATATGAGAACAGGTGTTTTTATATTAGTTAATATTTCCACTTAATGATTCCTTAATTTAAAAAAAAATCCACTTTTGCACATCATACTAAACTATTATAGCCTATATATAAAAATGGACAACTTATTGTATTGATGATGATAGTTATTTTGACCTAGCTTTGCTGTCCTACTCTCATATCTTTCTACATGCACCTGTCTGTATGCCTGGTGTACTTCCTCTATCTACCTCTGTGCATTACAGCTCTCCAAATTGGAATCATTCCTGAAAGCTTGCTCTTTCTCTCTATCACCCAAGCTCTCCTGGGCTGAAGTGGGAAATACTGGGGCTATGGTGGCAAAAGGATAGGCAAGCCCCATCACAGACAAGCATTGAGACAAGGCCTGTGAAAGGGTAATTAAATTAGGAGGCTGTTTGAAGCCTGCTCTGTTTGGAATTACCCAAACTGATAACAGACTGAAGATGAGTGATTGATGACTTTTATTTCTCACCGTAATTCCTGTGTTCTTGTTTTAAATTTCATGGAGTAAGTATTTGAAATTTAGTACTTTTTCATCTGGAAATGTTTTAAGGCTCATTTGTAGTGTTTCTGGAAGCATGTTGGATTTTACAAAGAATTGCCTAATCTCAAGTGGTTAGGGAAGGCACGTGCCCTGATTCACTCTTGTTTTGCTGATAAGCTACTGCTATGGCCACCAGACCAGACATGCCATATGCCATCCACCTCAGGCTACAGTAGCTTTTTGAGGCCTTCCTTTAGACTTCTCCAGGATCTTCCCAGACCGGAGAGCCACAATGAGTGGTGGAGTCCCTCAGAAGAGGTGACTCCCATGGACCCTGGAGAACTGCAGAGACTGTGGCTCTCTAGGAGCCCCATACAAAAGCCAAACCACCAGCTTTGCCAGGAATCTTCTCTGAGGTTCATCTTAACTTTCAGTCAAGGACTGTATGCCCAGGGAAATAAGGGTGGTGTCAGGACTCCCAGATCCCTAAAACTGGAAAATATTTATTTGATGGAAAATCACACAACATAAAAGGAAAAAAAGTAGCCAAATCAAATCTGTAGCTGAAGTAGATGCTGGATTGCAAAAAAGGAAGCATTAAATGTTACATTAAAGTCCCTAGGCTTTTGCCATTGATTTAAGATGAAACTAGAGGTTTTATGCAGGTATTTCAGCAGAGACTATCTTTTAGGGAAGTCTAGACAAGATTTCTTAGATATTTGCCACAAGCTTGAAATATTTGTTTCTATGTAACTTGTGTAAGCCTGAACATCTCAAAAAGTTCCTTAGACACCAGTTACCCACATTTTATTGCACTTAAAAGGCAAGTTGGACATTCAAGTCTACTGGATCAGAGGCAAATCTGTTAACAATGTGAATCTCCTAGATTCGTATTCTTTAGGAAGTAAAACGTGTAATCTGTAAAATTTATTCAGTCTCAGAATATTACTTGTAGAGCTTTTTGCACACATTCCATCTGTACATATATATAATATATATACATGAAGTGTATGGCAGTAAATAATTAAACCAAATACAGATATTTAAGGATTGGTATGGGAGATTTTATGCATGTTTGAATGATGAGAGAAAGATGTCAGAGACCTTGAGTAGCACAGATTAGTAAACTATGTTTGCTTCTGACAAGAACCAAAAGAGGGCAAACACACTTTATGAGAATTACTTTTTAGTCAAACATAGAAGCCAGTGGTGCAGCCTGGTGTGATCTAATCATGCTGGTATGAAAGCTGCTGTGAGGAGAAAAATAAGCTAGTTTAGGACATTGTTAAGCAGAGTTTGAAGCTGATGTATTGAAACTCTACTTTTAGGCAGCTGAATGCTCTGCTTTAAAAACAACTGGTTAGGGCTGCTGTGCTGTGTCCTGTAGTGGTAGGGTTTGTGGTCTCCTTGCAGAGGAACACAATTCTTCTCATTTCAGTATAAGTTAATTTTTACATATTGATTTGTTAGTGAGCCTAAAGATGAAAAAGAAAATATTTGACAGTGAATAAAACGAGCAGAATCCCTCAGAGAGACAAATTTATTACATATTTACTCCTATTTTAGACATAGCGACAGGTTTTCTAGCGCATTTCCTTTCTAAACTGTAAACCCAAGCTTTATTACTCAAAAATTGACTGTTTTCAGATGTGTTTTAAGATAATTGTATGAGCAGATAGCTTTTCAAGAACTGTGATAGCCTGAACCATAAAACACTTCCATGCTTGGATTACTTTTGCTTCAGTTATAAACTTAGAGGAAAGTAGACATTTGTGTTTCTTGTCAGGCTGAAAAATGAAGAACTAAACTTCATGAGGCAGGAGATACCTCTGCTGAAAGATTATGTGCTATTACCATGATTTCAATACCTCTTCCAAAACTGTCCTTTTTGTGACAGACTTTCACTCCCGTTAATTCAGATTTCCATTTGTGTCCTAAAGTAAGGAGGCATTAGTCTACTTTAAGGACAAGTAAAGGATATCCTAGCCTTAATACTAGGGAAGCATCCATGATGTAAAAAAAATAATGAAGATGGCTATTGTTCCTTGACTGAAATAATTTACTGTATGAGTCACCAGCCACTGTAAGCCACATATGTAGCCAGGGGTTTGACCTATATCAGAAAAAGAAAATAATAGGTGTGACTTGAACTCTAAGGACAATCTCACTTGAAATGATAAAGTAAGTATCACAGTTTTAATAACAGCACTGGAAAAACTGAGGGCATCCAAATGGTGACACACTGCTGATATTTGCACAAGTATACTATATTCATGTTTGTTTGCTTTCCTTCCAGACTTTTACTACGTTTTAAAAATTTATCTATTTCTATTCTATTGGTGTTTTCATAGTAGTGAAGGCTGAATTAATTTTGTTGTGTGGGTCATTTAATGTATCAAGAGATAAATTTTGCCTGTTAGACATGATTTAGAGGAGACAATGCAAGTCTAAATGTCTGAGGTTTGGCAGTTTACAAATCAATTATTTCTGTTAGATAGCCAACTGCGTCACCGACTGGGAAATAGATTATATCAGATTACTGCACTTTTAATTAGCTGATTGTGACAGACAAGGTTTGAAGAGGAAATGAAATCAATTAGTAACTGCCAAACTTGGTCAGCCAAGTACACAGTGCCATTATTGAATTACAGACATTATTCTGAAGCAGAACTTGATCTCCTACGTTCTGCAAGGGGGCCTGCCTCACACAAGTGATCCATTTTAGAGCCAAAGGTTATTTTGGAGCACATATTTCCAAACATTTATTATAATTAGCCTCTGACAAGATATGTCACAAAGCAGAATCTCATTAGAGAGGAGGGAGGAATAAGGTGCCTTGCCCCAGTGATACGGTAGAACAACAAATGGTTCTGCACATGTTCAGTGTTGGGTGGAAGGGAAACATGCATATGAGGATGCACTTCTGTGCATAGAGAAATGTATTTTGGCTAACAGATTTTTAGAGGAATTTTGTTCACTTGTTCAAGAGATAAGTGCTTCAAAACTGAGTCACTATTTGCTTTTCTATCTCATTGGCTTTATAACAAGATAATTCTAGTGACCCAGAGTATCCTGTCCTATAAAGCAAGATTTATGGCATGCTGTCTTAGAACCTAATTCTCTTATGCCTTCACCTCACACAGTCATTTGCTCTGTAAACTGCACGTACAACGGTCATACATCAAGATGCTCCCACATCGTGCAGGCAAAGGGAAATCAAGGTTAGTAGCTCAGCTGAATTATGGTTAAAAAAACCCAAACAAACATACCCAAACATCAGAGGACAAGTTTCTACTTTTTTTGTTTTCTTTGCAGGAATGCAGAAAGCAGTGTATCTGTCTCTCCTAGTGTGTCAATAGGAGATTAAATTTTGGGAAGATTTGTTGAGCTTTAAATTGTGCATGGGCACAATATTTCCCAAAAATTCATCCCTGAACTGACAGACCACAGAACTATGCAAATACTTGGGTGACAAGGACCTGACAAAATCCTTGCAATTTCTGATGTGGCTTTATTCTGCCAGAAGAGGACATTCAGTCTCAGTTTAACAAAACATTTATCCATATTCAATGCTAATTTTGTGATTTGTCCCAAGGACTGGAGTGTTGATTCACACTCCAGTTAAATTCACACTTCAGAAAATTGTTGGACCAGAATGACAATGCTCAGTCCCTCACAAGATCAAACCACTCTCGGTTAACTATTTAAATATCTTCAGTATTCTCATCTTTAAACATATTTTGTTGTAAAAGATGGAGGAAACAGCTAACTTGTTGCTTCTTCTGATATATTAACATATGCTGGCTTTAATGTTCCATTTGCTAAACTTTGAATCCACTTCCACACCCTGATCTGTGATGTTACATATGCTTTTCTTTTACTTTGCTTGTTCCTTCAAAGATTATTACCTTGGAAATACCAGAGGCATATTATCCTCATATGATAACCAAAACCTCTACATGCAATTTCTCTGATTTTTGTGAATGGTCCTTGATGTTTTGCACCTTGTAGTTCCTGTTTTGTCTAGTCTGTTTTTGCATTTCGCTGATTAGGTGGGTGCAGAAGCAGAGCTTGTCACTTCACTGGAAGCTGTCTGTATGGTTGCAAAGTGTATCATAAATCAATTCTGCTTGGAGGACTGCTTGCAACAAAGTCAATTACAGAGCAGGAAAGCACATACGTTATCAGAGAAGCCAGAATGAAAGAAGGAAAAAACCTAGTACTCTACTTAAAAAAAAATAATTGAGCTGCAGCCAAGTTTTCAAATATGAGGTAAAAGAACACACTCCCTGATTTCTTCAGCATCATGTTTTTAGTGCTTTGGCAGTTAACATAGTACCATCATGAGAATATATACTAAAGCATGACCTCTTGTGAGCAGCTGAAACATAAAGGGTGTTAGCTCACCCTTCAAAGATAAGTTTCTGATTTGACCTTATCTCCAGAATTCTAGGATTTGCAATTACCTCTTATACTTTTGTAAAATTTTGTGCTTCTCATTCCTTACTTTCACTCAATATTTATATCTTGACATCTGCCAAAAGTATTCCTACAATACTAGTTTGCTTATTACAGCTGGAATAAAATGATATTTCTGCAAAGTCTACTCTGGACAATACCACAATATGTTATTATTGTTGTTTCTGGCACTTCCACCTCTCTGTTACACCTGGCATTCTTCTATCTTGAATTCTCTGGTCTTGACAAACCATTTTGACATCCATTAAAGAAAAACTCTGCACAAATGGGTGATGTTCTGTTTAAGTCATTGTCAGCAATCATTTGTCTGTACTAAAACAAGTAAGTAACTTTAAACTAAGATACGTTGCACTTCAAAGAAATTCTTGATTTTAATGCCAATAATTTCCCTCTAGTTTAGAGACCAAGTAGTGGAATCATTAATGTAATTCACCAATCTGCATGAAATGTCATGAAAAGAGTGTGAATTTTGAATGTCGCAATTTCAATTCAATAGATAGGTTTAAGTGCCCTAAATACTTCTTAAATTCACAGAGGAAAACTTTTTTTTCATGATGATGAGAAAAAAAGCCATTGAAATAAAGCGGAATCATTTTTTATAGAATTACGTCTCTTGAATTGGAGTTTGAATCTCACTACTTCTGTTACTGTAAGTCGAGATTAAAAAAAACCCAAAAAACAAAAAAAACAACCCAAAGCTAAAGAGTTTTTTTTTTAATAGTCTAAAAATGAGTTTCCCATATATCATGCTACATCTGATGTTGACCAGTGGACAGAGTCATACAGAAATATACAGGCATGTAGTATGGTCTAAAAAACTCCCTGACTTTGTTTTAAATATGTACCTCAAATCATAGCCAGGATTATCAAGAGATTTTACTAAGCTATTGAACTAAATTAATTTTATCAGACACATAACTCTTTCTGAACTTATAATGAGTTAAGAGATATGATGAGACCTAGTTTTCTTCATCAATCTGCTTCTGAATGCATGCTATGATATGAAGGATATTTTGAAGGGTGGTGTCTTGGTTTGGGCTAGGATACAGTTAACTTTGATGAGGAAGTAGGAAGGGGTACAGCATGGGCAACTGACCCAGTCTGGCCAACAGGTATTCAATACCATATTGACCTCATGCCCTGTACATATGGGCAGGGAGCTAGTTGGGGGCAGCACTGAGGAACAGCGAGCTAAGCTGCTGGTCGGGAGTGGTCATGTCGGGTCCCATGTGGTGAGCAGCTACAGTACGCACCATTCCTTTTGTATATCCCCTCATTTACTGTTAAAACTGTATTTCCTGAACTCGTTTCTTCTTATTGTTGTTCTATTAAACTGTTCTTATTTCAGTCTATGCAGGTTTTTCCACTTTTTCTGGTTCCCCTCCCTGCTCCAGTGAGTGAGCACCCTCGTGGCTCTTTGTCCCCAGCTGGACAAAACCACAACATTATTTTGACGCCCAAAGTGGGGCCCACAGGGTTGAAATAAGACACAGTGGGCTGAAACTATTTTCTTGTGTACATTTCTGAAATTAGTTAAAAAATTGCTGGTCACAATGTTGATTTATATGCTTAAGTGGTGTTGGCCAATAATTTCTAATATACACTATATATTCTCTGTGATAGTGTTTATTGCCTCTCGAAAAGCGACGAAAGCACTCATTCTGATTTACTGGTTGTTATTGGCTTATGGTATGGTTGTATCACTGGGTATGGAGCTAGGGTAGTACTTGGACATGACTTGGTTGTAATTTCTGCAACTTGGACATTTCCTCTCAGAATTTAGTGACAATAATGACACTCAGTTCATGGGAAAAATGGAGGGATCTTTTTTCCATCCTCCCTTACTTATTCAGGTTAACTGAAATAGCTTTTGACAATTCAGAATATACTTTTGGATTTTGAACGGGGTCCTGAACAGCAACAAAGATTTGAACAAATGAAACAGGAGATCGTTCATGCAATGGTGCTTGGGCCAGTCTGGACAGGACCAGATGTTAAAAATGTGCTCTACAGTGCAGCTGGGGAGAATGGCCCTACTTGGAGTCTTTGGCAGAGAGCACCTGGGGAGACTCGAGGCCAACCCCTTGGGTTCTGGAGTCACTCCAATCGAGAAGGGGATACTGGCAGCATATGAACGGGTTCAAGCTGTGTCAGAAGTGATTGGCACAGAAATGCAACTTCTCCTAACACCCTGACTGCCAGTGCTGGGCTGGATGTTCAAAGGGCCCCTCTCCACTTGGCTGGGAGGAGGAGGAGTGAGCGAGCACCCTCATTGCTCTTTGTCCCCGGCTGGACAAAACCATGACTGATGGCTTTGAATGGAACAAGTTTTGCAAGTGACTGAGGAATCACTGAGCATTTATCACATCACATGAAACCAGGATAACTTATTAAACCTTATTTGCCAAACAAAGTATAATAATGGCTGTCATGTCATATAGGAAAAACCCGCAACTTCCTAAAACCTTTGCTTACATAGCCAGAGCTCTGGAAGAAAGCAATGCCTTGACCTCATGATAGACACAGTCCTTTGCTGTATTTTTATAACATGACTGACAAGTACACTAGAGACTGCCAAGCTTTCATCCACAGGCCTAAGGGCTGTTAAACAGTGTCATGGTTTGACACAACAGCCTTTTCTGGTAAGGGGGAAAGGGCTGTGAAGATGCCTCCTGTAAGAAGTTGCTCAGAACTCTCCCCAGCTCTGAGCCAGACCCACTCCTGGGGCTGAGCCAATTAGACGCCTCCACAATCACTTTTTAAGAAGAAGCCAGAAGAGGAGGTTTCTTCCTTCATCTTCTTTCCTTTTTCTCTGCCCTTTTCTTTTTCTTCTGGCTGGTGGTGGTGCAAGGAGTAGGAACAGTGAGAGAAACAACCATGCGGACTCCAAGGTCAGTGGTGAAAGAGAGGAGGAGGTGTGCTGGAGCAGAGACTCCCCTGTATTCTATGGAGAGAACTGGTGAAGCTGAGATTTGTTTTCATTTCTTTAAAGACCCCGCATCGGTGGTAGAAACTCATTTTGATAATGAGCCCACATCAGGGGCAGAGACTCATTTTGCTAAAGCTGACCCCAGACCAGGGTCAGTGATTCACTTCATTAAAGGCCCCGAGCCAGGGACAGTAACTACGGCCAGAGGAGGTCGTGTTCCGTGGAGGTACCCAACCACTTCACTGAAGATCCCGAGACAGGGGCAGTGATTTTCTTCTTTATCCCTATGGCCAGATCAGGCCGTGTCCCGAGGAAGGGACCCAATATCCACAGCTGTAACTGTGGGGAGGAACCCACGACAGAGCAGCTCATTAAACTTATGCCCAGAAGAGGCCTTGTCCCGAGAGAGGGACCTTGCAACTGCAGAAACTGCAACCATGGCAAAGAATCTACACCAGAGATATTCACCAAGGACTGAGTCCCAGGGGAGGTACCCTGTGTTGGAGCAGGGGAAGAATGCCAGGAGTCGTCCTCATCTGAGAAGACAGAAGTGGCAGAGCCCATCTGTGAGAGACTGACCACATTCCCCATTCCCTGTCCACCTGAGCAGTTGAGGGTGAAGGAGGTAGAGATATCAGGAGCAGTGAGCTGGGCCCTGGAAGAAAGGAGGGATGGAGGAGGGAGACCTTAAAGTGCTGGTTGTAATTTTCTCTTCAGCCTACTCCCTTTTTGCTTTTATTCCATTCTGTTTCTTGTAGAATAAACTTTCCTATTTTCCTCTCCAAGTCAAGTACTGGAGTCTGTTTTGCCCGGAACCATAATTGACAGCGAGCCCTCCCTGCCCTTGTCTTAATCCTCAACAATCTCCTTATCTTTTTACTCCCATTTCGCTGGGGCCTCTTGCCATCCTAATGAGGGTGGGGGTGAATGGGGGCACCGAGCAAGAGACTGCTGTGGTGCTGTTGTGCTAGCTGGGCCAAACCACAACACACAGAGAGAAGGTGAATACCAGACAATTACCAACTTAAATGTGTACTCAGGAGAGTCTCTTTCCTGCACAATGATTCTCAAAACACCCACTGATGTTCATATTTAGGGACAGTAACATTTTTACATTACACCTTCTATCATAACAAGGAAGAGAGAAGCTTCAAGCCAATTAGAGAAAATGGACCACAGTGAGTCAACATTCAATAGCTCATGATTTAGAAATGTATTCACCTTGAAACTGTCAATATGTGCATTACATGTGGATATTTAACAGAATACCTCACCCATAGTTTAATTAACTGTGCAAACAATTAACAGTGCTCAAGTACAAAGACTAAAATTTCTCTGCACAGCTTAAGTGAAAATGTTGTCACTCTCCAGAACTGAACCCTATGACATGGCTGGCTGCACAGATTGTGAAAACATCCTTGCAGATATCCAGGGATGCCTGCTCTTATGATGCTTATTTATCCATCTGTGAAAACTTTCCAAAGGAATGAAAGCATAACAAGCTGTAATAACAACCAATGCTCAGTGGCTGTTGAAGCACAGAAGCTTTAGAGGCATGCTGAACAACGATTACAGCATCCTATTCATTTTCTGGAAGGCAAATGAGTTGCAAATTAAATATATGAGTCTTCTATGCATCACACTAAGATAACAGCTCTGTGGCCATCTCTAAAAAAAGCAAAACATCTATTTAACTGTTCTCTAAAAACTACAATATTGACTTTTATTTTCTAACTTTCTTTTGGAGACTGGTAGCTGTATATTGCTACCTTGTACTTGACTTTCCAAATAGAGGAGCAGGATATGTGAAGTAAAGGCTTCCCAAGGCCTGGTGGATGCCCACAAGGAGAGCACAATGCCCCTCAGAGCCCTCCTTGCTGGAGGGAGCTTGGGAGAGGGCACTATTGCTTTGCATTATTCCCCGTGTCCATACAACTGCACATGGTGCTGTCCACTAGCCTTGAAGCTGATCTTCCTTCAGGAGACATACGTTATCCAGAGTTGTTACCAGAGAATGGAATTGCCAGCTAAATGCCTGCACACCCTACCACTCACTTTCTGATTATGTCTCCCCTAAGCACTGTTCTGAAAACATCACTAATGATTGGATAGGTAGTTAAACGGATCCAAAATGATGTCAGTCAAATACTTAGGAAAAGTAGAATGGGATAGTGGATGCAGAAAATGTTGGGGAAAAAAAGAGAGGGAGAACTATAGAAAGACTGAGCAAATGGCAACATTTTTGCAACTTTGTATTATAAAAGGCACCAGGTGCAGCATGTTTACAGTCAGATCAGCACATCCATGGGAAACCAGGCACCAGAGGTTTTCAATTTTTATTTTCATTTGGGAATCCTTAATTATTTTCCTGGGAAGGTACATACAGTAAATGTTAAGACCACTGTCAAACAGCTTTAGTGAATCTTGTAGTCCATAGTCAATTTAGTCTGCAGGATACATGCATCAGAGGTTAAAAGGCCTACCCTTGCACCCTTTTGAAAAATTGGTTTGGTAAAGCTTGTCATTTTAAGGGATGGACTGGCTGCCACAAGAGTAAAGATTTCTTTTGATTTCATTACACTTCTCTTTCTATTTAGATCTGTGGTTAGACTGGATGAGCAGAATTTAAGCTGTAAAATGCTAGGTGGAATTGAGAAGGCTGAAATAAGAGTATCCTGGTGGGCAATGATGGCTCTCTGACAAGGCAAATGCTGCAAATCAGGGGGTTCAAATGCTGCTGGCAAAGAGCACAGAAAGGGTAAAAATGGGAACTATAAATAATAAATATTCTCAGTCACTGTAAAGCCTAGGTAGTTATTTTCATAGCAACTGATCTATGGGCAAAGCAACAGACTCTTGCCTGTGATGCAATACCAAGCCTGGTTCAGTCTTCTTAACCTTTCTCAATTGGTTTAAAAAAGCTTAACTGCAGCTATCTCTCATGGGGACCTGTGAAGAAGACATATTAAGTGCTGACACAGGTACTGAGCAGGGCAAAAATGGAAGGAGGTTTCTAAAGTCAGTCCCTGGGACATGTGGTAGTTTCTTTGTTCTCCCTGTCCCCTTGAATGATTTTTTTCTTTTTTTTTTTTTTTAAGCACATTTTCTTCTGGAAAATACTTTCCTGTGGTAACCTCATTCCTGCAGAAATATACTGGTGAACCTGCTTGAAAGTACCTGTGTTAGTTAAATTACAATTGTGGATGGCCTTTAAATTTCTCTTAGCAAAGCAGGTAAACAAGGATGCTGAGCCAAGAGCATCGAGATTCACTGGATGCCAGTGATGTCCTGCCATGGCTACTGAGTTTCCCCCTCCTGACTTTCATTTTTCAAAAAAAGAAGGTGACATTTGTGTCATTGCTCATGAACAATAACCTTACAATGTGAGGTCAGCATAGGGGAACAAAAAGAAAACAACAAGCTACATAGTGCTATGAAAAGAACTGATAAGGTGTTTTCCTTTCCCTAAGAACCTTAAGCTTTCTTTCAGAAGAAAATGTGACTTTGACATTAGTTGAGTAAAGTTATCCAAACTGAATGCCACTGAATTACTCCTTCCTGAAATGTTCTGAAGCTGTCAGTAACCAGAACTTAAGTTTTTGGCTATATTTTAGAATATGTTTAGATGGAAACCAAATAATTTTTTAAAATGTCTTCCGCCAAAACTCTGAAGTAGATGAACTCATTACTTGCAACATTTTTATGACTAGTAAAGAACTGTGTTTAATGTTACAGTTCATTAACTGACTTCCATTTCCTTATAATAACCAACTGAATTTTGTTGATGATTGTGTTATGTCTGACTTTACTTATGATGAGCAGTAAATGATCTGAAAAAGTTCAAGAGAATGTTCTAGGCATATCAGTATCAAAAGTTACATGAGTAAGACCATGGCAGATATAACGTTCAACTTTGCAGGCAGCTCAGTTTGTGTTCTTAACCATATAGTCATAAAAAGACTTTAAAAATATTAACATACTTCTCAAACACTCCTTTCCTTTTCTGTAGCCGAGTTACAATGTTGCAAAGACAATTTCCACAAAAAGAAAACATCTAGGAGATATAATTATGTTTACAAATTTATGAATAAAATAGAATTATATTGGAATGCACAGACTTCACGGCTAGTGTTAATGCTGACTGTCATTTTGTTGAGAACAGCTACCATTCTCCCTATGGCTGTTTCCTGCCGTGAGAGGAAGCGACTCAGCATCAGCTAACAAAGTTCACACAAAATGAGATAGCTGTAGGCTGCTCTTGAGTGTGAGCCCTTTAGTGCTTGCCCATTTGCTCAGCTATCTCAAACTTTCTGGCATATGCTGTATTTCTGACAACGATACCAAATTTTATTTATACTGAAAGAGATTTTCAGTAATCAGGGAGAAAACCATAACAAACCTAACACATTGCTGACCTCTCTGCTGACAAACGGAAGCCTCCCACTTCTATCATATCCCTGGCAGAAATTAAGAGGGTATGTACAACCCTGTGATACTCCTCTGCACACTGAAGGAGCTAGTAGAGTTGCTCCTATATAGGGAACTACATGGTCAAGAAGCATACCATAAGAATTAGTCTTATAAATTGTCATAAAATTCTAGCGATCCCAAACTTGTATAAACAAAGTACTAAGGAGCTAGGATAGATTACAAACATGGAGATACAGCCTAAATCAGGGAGGTGATTTTCTTTGCCAAATGAAATTACCTGAATGAATTCTCGTATACACTCACAACTGTATAACTCTGCACCAGTGAACCATAAATGCACAAACTTGAAAGGCTTTTTTGTTTGTCAGTTTCTTACTTAACTTTGTAAAGACTTTTTAGGCCATGATGCATCAAATAGATTGGCTGTTCTCCGTGTGGCAGCCATATATTTCAAAAGTTTATATTTAATTTTTCCTTTCTCCATTTCTAGAGGTACAGAAAAAAATGTTGGTACCATTGTTATCATGACCAATCACTCATTTAGGATTTTCTCAAAGGTGAGAAAGCCTCTCCAGCAAAACATCTTTCTTTCCAAGGTTCTGTTCTCATGCTTTACAGGGTTGTTCATAATGGATTCCTGATAATCCAGAGGGAGGACTTGATGTGGAAAACTTTTTACTAACTGAGTTTGGGAAGAACAAAATTGAAATTCAGATTTTGATTGCCAATATTCCTTTTTAGCTTGGGTCATTTCAGTATGACTTGATGCTGGTGAGATTTGCCATGATGTCTCAGAGGGGTGATGACACAGTGCATCCCAAGAAAAAAAGTTTAGCAGAGTAGCCTTGGCCACCTGCTCAACTATCAACTGTTCACACTTTTTATTCCCCTTTTTTTTAAGCAAATGTGACAAAGGTATCAAAACACATTTATTAGAACACTAAAGTAATAAACTGGAAAAAAGGTGAATAGGAAATGTGGTGGAAAGATATATTAAAAAGGTTTGAAAAACACTCCTCCCTTGATTTTGTCCTTGAGGGGTAAGTTAGTCCCTCCAGTACTATTTTTTAGTTCAGTAGCTTCCTGAGACTTCCTGGGTTGTATAACAATAGACACTCACAGCAAAGGCTCCCTCCTTCTGCCACGGTGAGACCTGAGTCCCCAGTCCTGCTCTTTTCTCCCCAGTTCTCACATCCTCACATCCCCCGACACCTTTTCTATTTTTAGCACTCTCACCAGGTAGAATATATTTCCTTACCTCCACAAAAATAATCCCAAACGTGTTGACCAGGCTGTTCTCTTTCCATCTGTTATCCCATCTCAGAAGACTTCTTACAGGTCATACAGAGTACTTGTATATAAACTGGAACAAATCAACCTAAATATATATCCTTTTTATAACTCTCTTATAAAAAGAGGCAGCTTGTCATGGTTTGACCTGACAGTCTTTTCTGGTAAGGGACTGTAAAGATGGCTCCTGTAAGAAGTTACTTGAAACTCTCCCCAGCTGAGCCAGACCCACTGCTGGGGCTGAGCCAATTAGGCACCTCCACAATCACTTTTTAAGAAGAAGCTGGAAGAGGAGGCTGCTTCTTGTTTCTTTGTTCTTCTGTCCTTTCTTCATCTCTGGCTGGTGGTGGTGCAAGGAGTGGGAAGAGTGAGAGAAACAGCAATGTGGACTCCAAGGTCAGTGATGAAAGAGAGGAGGAGGTGTGCTGGAACAGAGACTCCCCTGCATCCTACAGACAGGATTGGTGAAGTAGAAATTTGTTTGCATTTTACTAAAGATCCCACATCTGTGGTAGAGATTTATTTTGATAATGACCTCGTATCAGGGGCAGAGACTCACCTTACTAAAAACCCTGAGCTAGAGGCAGTGATTCACTTCATTAAAAACCAAGGGCAGTAACTATGGCCAGAGGAGGCTGTGTCCCATGGAAGGGACTCCATATTCACAGAAGCTGTAACTGTGGGGAGGAGCCCACACCAAAGAAGCTCATTAAAATTATGTCCAGAAGAGACTACATCCTGAGGGAGGGACCCTGTGCAGAAACTGCAACAGTGGTGAAGAACCCATGCCAGAAATATTCAATAAGGACTGTGTCCCGTGTGAGGCACCCCAAATCAACAGAAACTGCAACTGCTGGGAAGAACCCACACCAGAGAAGTTTTTTAAGAACTATGTCCCATGAGAGCAACCCCGTATCAGAGCAAAGGAAGAATGCGAGGAGACATCCTCATCTGAGAAGAGAGAAGTAGCACAACCCATCTGTGAGAGACTGAACACATTCCTCATTCCCTACCTGCCCCAAGCTGTTGAGGTGGGAGAAGGCAGAGATATCAGGAGCAGTGAACTGGGCCTGGGAAGAAAGGAGGGATGGGGGAGGAGATCTTAAAGTGCTGGTTGTAATTTTCTCATCATCCTACTCCCTTTTTGCTTTTCATTCTGCTCTGTTTCCAGTAGGTAGTAGAATAAACTTTCTTATTTTCCTCTCTAAGTCGAGTACTGGAGTCTGTTTTGCCTGGAACCGTAGTTGGCAGTGAGCCCTCCCTGCCCTTGTCTTAATCCACAACAACCTTGTTTATCTTTTTCTTCCCATTCTGCTGGGGCCTCTTGCCATCCTAATGAGGGTGAGGGTGAATGGGAGGCACCAAGTGAGACACTGTTGTGGTGCTTCTGTGCTTTCTAGGCAAAACCACAACACAGCTTCATTTGTGTAGACCTACAGATTATAGATATCTGAAATGGAATTTTCTGTTCTATGGAAATATTTTCTTTCCTGCTGCTTTTACCATTTTAATTCAGAATGAAAATCAGAAAATGCAATTTCTAACCTGATAGAAATTACAGTTTTTGCTTGCTTATAATAATTTAGAGTATGTTTTGACATATTTTCTGTATGGAATAAATCAGTACATTGGATGTTTCAATCATATAATGATTTTTTATTTAAGTATAGATGATTTCAAAGGAAGACCCACACACCCTGACTATTTTAAAATGTCTTTTAATTTGGTTTAATAAATTTCTGTTACAGCTATCTTTATAATAACCTCATTAATTTAAATTCAGTTCAAGAGAGATACGATACAAAATGTTTTCAACAAAATAGATTCCAATTGTTTTTTATGTTAAAAGTAAAACCAAAAATTATAAATTCTGCATCTAAATCTCATGAGGAAATAATAACATTTATGTGGTAGGTTAAGATTTTCAGAAATATTCAGTGTGTTTGGTCATCTGTTTTTTTCAGTACGGGTAATCAGCATTTCTAAAAATTAATCCTTCAATTGAACAGCTGAAATTACTAGTCATTCTGGTACTTTTTCCCCCTATTTTTTAGCACTTTTTTGTTTTCAGGGTGAAGTACTTCCTTTTACTTAAGGCATCTTTATATACCAAACACTTCTAGGACACAAGTTTAAACTCAACAAAAGCTGTGTGTTTAATATAGTGTTATAAATGCAACATTTCTATCTTGATATCTTTCCAAAGACTTATAGGGGTGGGGAAAATATTCTTACAAATTTTCAGAAGGGAAATGTAACTTCTTCTTGTAAAGACTTTGAATAAAATCAGCGTGTGACAGAACCACATATACTTCTTGGATTTCTGAGTGTTAGAGAAGAGTCCTCCCCACTGTATTTGCTGGCAAAGGCCATCAGTAATCCCCAAACTATGTCATGCTGGAAAAATGGAAACCTTCAGGAGACAGTATAGTCTGAAGCTCAGCAATTTTCTAGTTTTAATAACAAGTCTAATTTTAAAATCTAAATATAGAAGACACAGCCTGAGGCTCTCCACGCTGTACTCCAATTAATACTAGACCAGTGATGGCTTTGATTATTTCTTTTTAGACATGTAAAATTCACTTGTAGAGAATCTTATTTCTGGGTGAAAATGCAATCTATGTCTGCCCTATTCAGCTATAATATTTTGTGGCTTCACAAACAGCCACCTTTTTAATGGACACACACAGAGTATGGTCAGCAATAGTATCAAGGTCCCCAGTTTTAAATGGAGCCCATGAGAAGTTGTTGAAACACACTCTTCCCTCCTTCCCTCCTTCCCTCCTTCCCTCCTTCCCTCCTTCCCTCCTTCCCTCCTTCCCTCCTTCCCTCCTTCCCTCCTTCCCTCCTTCCCTCCTTCCCTCCTTCCCTCCTTCCCTCCTTCCCTCCTTCCCTCCTTCCCTCCTTCCCTCCTTCCCTCCTTCCTTTTCATTCTTTTGTCCTTTCTTTCTTTTGTCCTTTTTTCTTCCTTTCTTCTTTCATGCTTTCTTTCTTTTGTCCTCTCTATCTCATTATCCTCATTGCTTCTTCCAGACTATCAAGTTGCTCATATGGATTCTTCCTAATCTGCTTTGGAGTTTAGAGTTTATTATAATTAAGTCAAAGTAAATTGGGTTAACAAAGACCTATTTATTAGATTTCTAAGTAAATCTGTTTGATTTTGAACCTTGTAACCAAAGAGATGAGCAAGAGGACACAAAGTACAATATCTACCAGATGGGGAGATTTGTCAGGCAGCTAATGGAGAATGAAGGAATATAATCTTCCTATTTGACACAGGAAGATATTTGTGTCAGGGAGGCTGTGAGCCCTCCTACAATGATTCTTACCCTTCTCCTTCCAGTAAGTTATGGATATGTTTGCAGGCAAGTAATCGTTTTCCCCTCCTTTTCATCCTCATATCATGCCTATTATCTAGGTGCTTCATTGTATGCAATAAAAAAAAAAAAAGGCGGCAGCGATGAAGCAGAGAGAGAAGGTCCTCCAACAAATCTTGGGACTCCTTGCAGAAATCCAGTGTTTGTCATCCCTGAATTCTCTCTCAATGCCAACTGTAATAATTTGCTTGAACAGAAGTGGTAAAGCAAGACACTAAACTTGGGAACAATTCTGTGCACAAGCTACAGTAACAGTCCAGCTGTTGCTTTTACATGAAAAATTGTCCAACTATTTACTTGAAATTGCACAAATTCTAGCATGGTCCCAGGTTTTTCTGAAATTCATCTGTCACACTATCTGTCACATAAAATCACTCAGAATTAAAATCCACATCCCTTTAACATCTCAGCAAAGTATTGTTGGCCAGCGCTCTTGCTCTGATGGATGATACTCATGACAGCTGCCAGAAAACTGTCCTGGTTTGAGCCAGGATAGAGTTAATTCCCGTGAGGAACCAGGAAAGGGCACAGCCTGAGCAGCTGACCCAGCCTGGCCAGCAGGTACTCGATACCATCCTAACGTCATGCCCAGGGTACAGGTGGGGGCTGGCCGGAACAAGCTCTGCCGGGGGGCGCGGGCTCTCGGTCGCCGGTGCGGAGCGGTCGCTCACATCGGGTCCCGGGCGGTGAGCAACTGTATCACTCACCAGTTTTCTTTGTAATATCCCCTTGTCTTTGTTCTAGTTGTTACTCTTCAATTTCCCCAGTAAACTGTTCTTATTTCAACTTACGCGGGCTCTTTTACTTTTTTCCCTCCCTCTCTGATCCCCTCCGCATTCCGTCGAGAGGGGGAGGGGTTTTTTTCCACTTTGCTCCGGCTGGGCAAAACCACGACAAAAACACAACTAAATTGCTGAACTGATACCTTGAAGGTGCATACAGCAATACATATTACCTAAAAAGAACAAATATATATATTTCTCTTCATCAGTTTATACTCTTACACTTTATTCTTTAATATGAGCTTTCTAAATGCAAGTTCTCTAGAGTTATTGGTTCAGACATCACTGGTATGATTAATAAAAACGGAACTGGAATTGACAATGGCTAGATTAAAGCACCAAGCCCAACAATCAGAGGCTATAAATTGGTATGGATCTATTGCCAGAAGTATACCAAGGGTTAGGTCACTCTTGTTTATAATGTCATCATTTCATTATCATATATCTACTGTAAGAATGGCACACTCCCTAAACCTCACTACTGAAGAAATCCAGAATATTTTTTTTTAACTGTGAGCTGATTTTGAATGCTTCTTTTCTTCTTTTTTTCTGATTAGCCAACTGAATGTACTTGATTCGGAGTGAGACTGATTAATTCTTAAAGCACAGCCAGCTTGTGCAGAGCTTCAACAGCTCTATGAGTCTTTCTGCCAAGCAGGTCCCATATCTAGAGATGGCCCATCAAGAATTAAGTGGATTTGAGAAACATATCTTCCAATTTCCTGGGGATCTGTATTTCTCATTTAGCTTAGGTCAAAATCAGACAAATTGCTTCTTTTTATTGTATTCACCCAGTTTAGAATGAAATTAATCCAACCAGATTTTTCCTAATAAAAATTGTTATATGAAAACATTTCTAACCAGCTTTAACAGAAATGATGAAATCATTACTTCTCAAAGTTTATGGTCATCATCAACAACCTTCAGCTCTGCATAAGCTCTAAAGTACTGACAGTCAAAAAAAGCAAGGAAGAAAACTGTTAAAAAAATAGAAACATTGAGGCGTATGATGTAAAATTTCGGGTTGTTAGAAGAGGACCCAATAGAGCACAGGTCTCCTGATTCCTAATCTGGGGCCATATGCTGGAGAGCAATGTCTCTAATTAGCAGCATAGATATCAACTTTATTCATGTCAATGATATTTACCTACTTAGAGCTGTGACCACAGTTAAAGTGTCACATTGAGATTCCCTTGAAAATCTAAGTTGTTATTTTATAATTAGCACAGTATATATACATACAGGACAAGGCTGTCTCACAAATACATTTAGTTCAGCAACTAAACCTTGGCAGTCAGGGTATATATTAAACACTCTAAAGATGTTTATTTAGTGCCTGTCAATTTTAGCACTGAAGAAGCTGACCACACATTTCTTTCATGGTACTGCTATATCCCCATCAGGTTTTGCTCTTTCTTCTTCATAAATATATTGTCTGTCAATTTTTAAGTGGTGTTTTTAAATTCTTTTCCCCAGCTCAATTAATAAAAGAAATGATACCTTCAGTCAGTGCAGTGTATGTATCAAAAATTAAGCCACTCAAGCTTTCTGGCAAAAATATGGAGATGCAAAATTATTTCAACCTAAACTATGCCATGTCATACAGTAGTAGTTGGGGTCTTTTTTCTTCTTTCTTCTTCTTTTCTCACAGTCGAGAGCTGCTCAAGGACAATCTGCACATTAGTTCTCAAAGCATGGGTTGTTCACTGTTACCATGCCACGGCCTCTTTCAGACAGAAATTCCTCCACAGGGAAATGGAGACAGATTTGGTGCCCTTTTTCTACAACTCCAGTTCAATAATTTCACTTGTAAATGTAGATAGTTAACACATATGGTCACAGTTCCACTTGTAGTCTGTACCTATCAGAAAGCAATGTTTCCGTAACAGTCGTATACCATACAGTTCTTTCACCATACAGGATAGCCAATTAGATATTGCTATTGAGAGATGTACAGCTTGTGCAAGAGTTTAAGCTATGCCCTCATCATTCAAAGTCTCTATTACAGACAAGGTGTCATCAATTACTTGTAGATGAAGCTAAGAGATGTTAAAGACATGCTTACAGTGTATTAAAATATGTTACAAACGAAAACAATATGGATGGCAATACAGAATCAGATATAGGAGAAAAAGAACCTGCTCATATAAACACTTTGAAGGGGCATACTGTAAAGCAGTATTCAGGAAGGCAATGCAGTTAGAGAAAGAATTGCCTGGGCAAGGATGAGGTCAATAAGAAAGCACCTGAAAGACTTCCATGTCAACATGGAAAGTTTGCACAGACAAGAATCATTGGTGCAAAATGAAAAAAATGCTATCAAAGGGACAGATGAAACCATGAGAAGTTCTCAATACTGGAAACAAAGTTGTATGGTTGCCAGGAAAAACAAAAATAAAAGTTACACAGATGGGAGAATATTTTATTATAATTGAGTGCTCTAGATTGTTGGGTTGGGTTTTTTTAATTTTATTTTTAAAAACAGCATAGGTAAAATTGGTTGTTTTAGGACAAAATCTCTTTGAGATGAATGGTTTGTAGTAGACCTATTCTTGGTCTCCAATCCTGGTTATAGACACAGATGAAAAACTTAATAAAAAAACCCTCTAAGACAGGAAGGGCAATGTGAGTCATGTCATACTGAGAACCTGTAATTCCCCTAACACAAATTAATTTGGACTGGGCATGCCTGACATGAAAATGCCATGCTGGAAGACACAATATTCTGCTCTCTTCTTTTTTAATCATTGTAATGGCTGACTTAAAGTTTGGGAAAGAGTCTGGACTAATTCACGCTTCTCTCTGATAGAACTAAAGCACAGACATTTGGCAACAAATTAATATCCATTGGTGATTTCTGAAAAGTTTATTAAAATAAATTAAATACTTTGAATTGATGGAAAAGTAACTTTGAAGTTAAAAAAAAAGAAAATCCCAGATTTTTTTGTACCAAAGCAATAAAATATTTGTTGAAATGGTAGAAAAATCATTGCTACTTCAAGAGGTGAACTCAGATGCTTTGCAAAATTTGTCTTATACTATCTATTCATAAAATACTTACGAATATTAAAATATGTATCTAGTATTTTTCAGAAGCTTGTTTTAATAATTGTGTAGCTTGACTTTTATTGTTTGAACATGAAATCGTGGGCTTTAAGGATAATTTAGATTGCCTTTTGTTTATTTTCTAGACAAACATAAGAACTTAGTATAATGTTTTCTTTTTATTTCCTTTACAGTCAATATTCATACACATACAGCATGTTTCTGGGCGTGCTGGGGTTTAAACTACTGTGAGTATCTGCATATGAGAGTAACAAAGACAGAAAGTTGCCTGGGTGATTTCCAAGTGAGACAAGCCAAGACATTTGTGGCAATATATTTAATTATTTCTCTTAAATTGCATGGTAGTTTAAAATAAAACCATAAAAAAACTTCCTTAATCTTTTAATAAATTTGTTGACAATCAAATACTACTGTAAACAGTAGGCCTTAAGTTTAGATTCTATTCAAATTAGCCAAGAGATATTAAATATCCCTGTCAAGAAAAGTTGCAGCATTTTTGTTTGTTAATTAGCTTTTCTCAGTTGCTTAGTAGGAGGAGGCAATATATATCAAAAAGCAGCAGAAAGTGCACTTCAATGTTTAAAATAATTTAAAATTAAGTATCAATTGTAGGTTCTAAACACCCCCTGTTGCCACCTACTATTTTATTTTTTGTATGTGAAATATTTTTTAAGTTTTCGCTTGTGAAACTATATCAATTGTCATTTCAAATTATGATAGACTGATGAAAAATGTGATCAGTCTCAATATGAATATTGTTGACGTTGATTTTCAACTTCTGTTTTTAATGCTTACTAAGAAATTTGTTGACAAAATACAGTTTTCTGGCCAAGGATGGATCAAATTTTACATCCAGTATCTAGATCAGCCCCTTGTCCCAAAATCAAATCATCTATTTCCAAGTCTTTACTGACAGGTTTGTCAAGAGTCTTGAAAATCTTCAACAAGGGAGACTTCATAGCATCCTCAGATGATCTATTACTTACTGCAGAGCATCTGAAAGCAAGCTCAAAGGTACAGAAGGCAAATTAAAAATCTACTTAGAAACTTCAAATACGTGCTTTGGGGAAATCACAGTCTACTTTAACACTAGGAGAATACTCTTTATCTTATTAATGAAATCTGTAGGTATTGTACATATAATTATATAAAGCAGTAATGTGCTAAGTACCATTAACTATTATTACAGCGTACTTCACAACCAGTCCTAGTCTTGGACTGTCTTGTGTCTGGTCTACAAAAAAAGGCAGACTATCTTTGTCCCTGGGAGGCTTTACTCAATTTATAAAAGAAGAGACAGCCCAAGAGCAGACCAATCAAAAAGCACAAGACTGCACTGGAGAGCAGGTAGGCAGAATTTAGTATTTCAAAGTCTGATGAAGTTTTTGCAAGCTTTCAATAGAATCACGGAACTGAAGGAAGAAAGGGAGATGATAACTTTGCACTTATTTGTAGATAACTCCCTGCAGATACAGAAAGTGTTACCAAAAAACCAGATTTTTTTTAATGTGAATCCAGCAATACAGGACGTTGATGACACAGACTAGTTGAGAGCCAGACAATTGGCTTCTCTGTAATGACTGTGAGATTAAGAAAATAGGAATAGACTCGGAGCAGCTTAGAAATTGTTGTATTTTATGACATTAACAGAAAGAGAACCATAGAGAACCCCTTACAGTAGACACATAAATTACAAAGTAGTACCAGAAATAAATATTTTCCTCAATTTTTTTTAGAAGATTAGGGAATACTACTGTCGTGGTTTAGCCCAGCTAGCACAGCAGCACCACGACAGCCTCTCGCTTGGTACCCCCATTCACCCTCACCCTCGTTAGGATGGCAGAGGCCCCAGCGAAATGGGAGTAAAAAGATAAGCAAGGTGGATTGAGACAAGGGCAGGGAGGGCTGGCTACCAGTTACGGTTTTGGGAAAAACAGACTTCAGTACTCGACTTAGAGAGGAAAGTAGGAAAGTTTATTCTACAAGAAACAGAATGGAATAAAAGCAAAAAGAGAGTAGGTTGATGAGAAAATTACAACCAGCACTTTAAGATCTCCCTCCCCCATCCCTCCTTTCTTCCTGGGCCCAGCTCACTGCTCCCCATATCTCTACCTCCTCTCCCGTCAACGGCTCAAGGGGGCAGGGAGTGGGGAATGTGTTCAGTCTCTCACAGATGGGCTCTGCCACTTCTGTCTTCTCAGATGAGGACGACTCCTGGCATTCTTCCCCTGCTCCAACACAGGGTACCTCCCCCGGAACACAGTCCTTAATGAACTTTGCTGGTGTGGATTGTTCCCAACAGCTGTGGCTTCTGCTGATACAGGGTCCTTCACACGGGACACAGTCCTTAGTGAATATCTCAAGTGTGGATTCTTTGCCACGGTTGCAGTTTCTGCAGTTACAGGGTCCCTCTCTCGGGACAAGGCCTCTTCTGGGCATAAGTTTAATGAGCTGCTTTGTGGTGGGTTCCTTCCCACAGTTACAGCTGTGGATATTGGGTCCCTTCCTCGGGACACACCCTGCTCTGGCTATAATTTTAAAGAAGAAAGTCACTGCCGCTGTCTCGGGGTCTGCAGTGAAGTGATTGGGTCTCCCCCATGGGACACGGCCTCCTCCGGTCATAGTTACTGTCCCTGGCTCGGGGCCTTTAATTAAGTGAATCGCTGCCCCTGGTCTGGGGCCAGCTTTAGCAAAATGAGTCTCGGCCCCTGATGTGGGCTCATTATCAAAATGAGTTTCTACCGCCGATGCGGGGTCTTTAAAGAAATGAAAACAAATCTCAGCTTCACCAGTTCTCTCCATAGAATGCAGGAGAGTCGCTGCTCCAGCACACCTCCTCCTCTCTTTCATCACTGACCTTGGAGTCCACATGGTTGTTTCTCTCACTGTTCCTACTCCTTGCACCACCACCAGCCAGAAAAAAAGAAAAGGGCAGAGAAGAAGGAAAGAAGATGGAGGAAGAAACCTCCTCTTCTGGCTTCTTCTTAAAAAGTGATTATGGAGGCATCTAATTGGCTCAGCCCCAGAAGTGGGTCTGGCTCAGAGCTGGGGAGAGTTCTGAGCAACTTCTTACAGGAGGCATCTTTACAGCCCCTTTCCCCCTTACCAGAAAAGGCTGTCATGTCAAACCATGACAACTGCTTTTGATAAGGTTGGGCAAAAGAATACGTAAATACTGTAATGTACAAAAAAAACCCCACAAACAACTAGATTTCATTTGTATACTTCGACATAAAGTCCATATTTTAGTTATGTTATTCAGGAAAAAGAAATCTGCAAAAGCTAGACAAACTTATATGTTTGAAAAACAAAAGGGGTCCAAACTGAGGTCATTACTTATAGAAGGCTGGTACGATGAGTGATATTTTCTGCAATTATTAGGAAAATAGGTAGTAAGATGAGTTGTGATAATTCAAAGCTCTACCTATCAGCAATGTTTTACTGGAAGCAATTGCTTGTAGATTCATTGAAGACATCTGAGGCACACAAAAAGAATTTAGTGTTGAAGAGGCTAAGAAATCAATCCAAGTTACAGTTGTAGATCTATGAGTAAAGCAGCTGGGGTAAGTTTGTGTGAAGCTTATAGATGAGAACTATTTAGGGAAAAGAAACTTTAGCTTCTGTTAGTGTGTGTTTTTTCGTACTTCGCAATACCAAACTCTTCTGTTGTGACAGAGTGAATAATGATACTCCCTTGGACCACTATTACTCTCTCAGATTGCAATTATATGGAAGGAGTGATTAGTAAAGAAAAAAATGTGTTTTCGAAGCTTTATCAACCTTTCAGGTATGCTGATTTCTAGTCCATCTAAAGGAATATGTTGCTGCCACAAATTATATTTTCAACCTCTTTCTTCACAACTCCTTTACATGGGAAAGAATAGTTCTGAAGAGGTTTCAGTGCACCAAGGAACTCTGTAAATTTCCTAAATGGTTATGAGGACCATAATAATTTATTCAGTAAAAGAGCATTCTTACAAACTCAATATATTCACTCCTTTCTATTTCTCCCATACAGCAGAACTAGAGTTGACTTACAGGGCCTTACAGGTTTCAGCCTTCCTCCTGATAGAAATGAACTCCTGAGCCCTCATTTGTTACTGCAGAGCTTCTACCCTTGATTCTGATTTGTGTTTGTTTGCACACAAAATCACAAGCTTGAAGATGGGGTTTCTGGTTCTGGGTGGGGTTTTTTTTTCATGTTTATGTATGTGTGTATTTCAATTTAATAGCTTTAGTTTGTTTCCAAAATTATTTGCAAGTCTGCAATTCTAACATCGCTTCCAGCTTGGACAAAATGTGGATAAAGCTTGAATAAACTTGGATAAACTGTTTTGACCGTGGCATAAAATAGCAGAAGCTGATCCTCTGTAGGCTAATGGAGTGAGATATTTTATTAAAAATCTTACAAACTGACATGCAAAATTTAGGCTTTATATGGGATAACTGCCTATTAAAGTCAATGTAGATGTAGTGCATAGAGTTGTGTTCCTACACTGTATATGGTCTCTCTGTGGAACTGGGCTTTCATAAAAGGAGTTCTCTGAGGATCTTAACCCAGTTAAATTAGGCTTGATAACCTTTTACAAAGAATTTTTTCACAGCAGGTCCCTTAAAGGGGTATCTTAGTGAAACCTGTAGTCATTTTACCTCCAAGGTTCAATTATTTTACTGTGCAAACAAATTCTGTGGTTTTTTTTTTAAAGCACAATTCTGACAAATTTGGATTCACGAGATACGAGTTGAAAAAGTGCATATAAACATTGTGCAGTCCATATCACCTCCTGAGTCGTTTAACAAATTGCACAGTCAGCAGTTCCCAGATCCCAGTTTGTGCATAATTAATATCAGTAGAGGTTAATTACAGCTACCAATAAATCTTCGTTACAACCAAGCAGACAGTAAAACTAACCTGAAGAGTTTAATTATTTTAAAAAATATATTCAATGTGATAATCGCTGTACAATAGATTTTGCACCTTTTCTAAAACACACTCTGAAATTTCTGATCTATTTTGCAAGTACCGTGTGTAGAGAATTTTATAAAACACATTGTTAAATCTGGTAGATCGGCTAGAAATACTTATAATCACTAATAGGAACACAAGCAGCTGCACACGTAATGCAAAGGAAGAACAACAGGTCAAAGCTGAACCTTGACCATCTGAAAAGAAAATTTATTAAAACCTAGTTGTGATGATGCAGAGGTTTTCACTTCACAATCTTTCTACAAGGTGCAATTCAGCAGAGAACAATTAACTACAGTCATCCTGTGTTCTTTATCTAAAGCTAAAAAAGTTGAAGATCCTACTATTTTTCTGTGTCATAAAACTTGGCTGTAAATTTTCTAGCAAATGGAAAAAATAGATAGTGTTAT
This sequence comes from Colius striatus, assembly GCF_028858725.1. Classification (NCBI taxonomy): domain Eukaryota; kingdom Metazoa; phylum Chordata; class Aves; order Coliiformes; family Coliidae; genus Colius; species Colius striatus. The sequence continues at coordinate 31,487,309 of NC_084767.1, read as the reverse complement.
GTTCCTTTTTAAATCCTCTTGAAATGCTCTATATAGAGAGCAGGTGAATGTTACTCTGGTAACCAATTAAAGTATCTTCAAAATGAATTTAACAGTTTATCTCTTCTCAGAAAATGAAAAAAAGGACATGAGAGGGAAAAAAAAATAAGAAGAGACAGGAAGCAATCCTTCTCGCAAGTGCTTGAAAGTTGATAAGACTAGACTGGCTTCTGAGTGCATATAATTTTTACATGGTTTTAATTGTAACCTGAAATGTCAAATCATTGTAAAATTACCTAATTTATCTAGATGTAGGCATGCGAGGCACTGTGCCAAAGATTTGCCACCAAAGCAAGTAATTTTGTCTTCCTATAGAAAGACCAAAGTTTAAATCTGATTCTTCACCATAAACTCCGGTCACAATAAATCCAGAATACTCCTGTGCCTTTGTCCCTAGAACATATGGAGTAAGCTGAAATATGCATGAGTAGCAGAGAATCATCTTCTTATAGTAAAAAGATGAAATTGTCACAATGGTGTAAGTTCCTTCCTATGGCACTTGCAATTTACAGTTATATCTGCCAATGCCAGTAACTTAAAAAAAAAATATATAGCATGTTACTGGATTCAGAGAAAAACATTGCAAAATTCTCTGAGAAAAAGGGGATAACTCTTCAGATTTCTTGTCTCAGCCAATATGTATATCTCAGTGAATTTTGGCTTACAAAGTAATTTTAGAAGAAAAAAATCTATGAAATTTCTTTGTGAAACAAACATTGAACATTGAAACTGATTTTTTTTCAACATACTGACATAGAAAGACAGAATATGAACATTCAGTCAACATCTATGAAGGTGTTGTTAAACAGTACATAAACTACATATTTAATAGCAGTGTATGGTTCCATGGCTGCTGGAGGGAATGTGCGTTTGGTAAAACTTCCCAGAAATAATGGTGGAAGGATTTGAAAGAAATGACCCATAGAATTTGTAAGGAAATATTACTGATTGATTTGTGTCTGTGCGTATTAGGACATACCTAGTTTCTGGTAGGAATATAGTTAAAAAAATGTTCAACAAATGCAGAGCTTATTTTGCTGATAATGAGATTTACTGCAAAATAATCAACATGCTTCTGTATTTCTAAATTTTCTGTAAAGAAAAAGACTAAATTCTCTCTTTCCCTTATAAAGGCCACTACCTTCCTCAAGCCTGAGTAACCAGGTTTGGCATGGGTATTGCCAAGAAAGCCAGGGAGTGCTACTGGCCCTAGCTTTCTGGTTACTTAGGCCTGCATTTATCCTCCCGTATAGATACTGTAAAACAGAATTACAAGGCATTATTCCATCTTCTTTTCCAGTTCTTGCAGTTCATAGAAGGAATAGATTAGGCTGGCAGAGCCCAGGGAAGTCAACTCAAGGTTGTAAAGAACTGGATGAAGTTAAACTTTTATTTTGTAATAAGATCTTTGGTTGGGTAAAACATAACTTTTCACAGGAAAATATTGGGCTATGTGCTAACAAAATCTTGAAAAAAGGTGTCAAACTAATCTCAAAGTTATTGAAGGAAAATGTTTTTATTTATACCTGTTTTTTTTTTTTTTTATGGGGAATAGGCAAGAGGGTAGTTAATGAAAGAGATAAGTTTTTTCCCTCTCTGCCAGAGAAAAAGTAGAACAGGAGAAAATTATGGAATCTCAATTTTTCCGTGATAGGGAACAGAATTGTCTCTTTGCTCTCCAGTTGACATCTTTTACTTTTCCTGCATTCTTCTAAACCATTATTTTCAGGTAAGAGCAGATTTATTCTATGTCATTTGGAATTCAATTGGCAAAATTGCCACATTGTACAGGGCACAGAAACAACAAATCAGTTAACAGTTGGGTGAAAATTCATAATGCAAGCAAGGTATACTTCTATTTCATTTTTGTCTCATGAAGATAAAGTAAGCTTAGTTTTACAATGTACCATTTGTTATTTTCCATATTTTATTTATTAGTTATACATTATTTTCATATAGCAGATCTACTTTCGTATCCTTTTTCTACTTTCCTAGAAAAATATTACGAAACCTTAATTCAGAAAACAACTTTCCACTTTAAGACTGATGCTTCTTGCTGTCAATGACACTCTTCAATAATTGCTCAAAAATAAAACCGTAAAAAAATAAAAAGTAAAACAAAAGAACAGTAACAATGCATAGATAGCATGATATAAAAATAATAGAGCTTCCTGACATTTGCTGGGGACTTTAATACTGCTTTCGTCTAAGTAGCAGGAACCCAGATAACAAGGTGAATAGACACAACCTAAAATTCTTAGAAAAGATAATTTCTAATAAAAATTTTAAAAGAATGGTAGCAGTCATTCTTTTTACAGGGAAATTGAGGAATGTGTATACTTTTAAAATAAAGAAAAATAATTAGTTTGACAAATTGTTCAAACACACTTAACTTTAACCCTAAATTTGAATTGTGTTGGCCAAGGTATTCAAGCACTGAAAAGAACATGTTGTGGTTTTAGGCATGGATAGTCCCAGTCCTTCCAATGGGTCTTAAAGGCATGCTTGGCTTAGACATTTGCTTGGCTTAGAGCTGTAATGAGTTAGTCAAGCAATTCACAGTGTGCGCAGTTCAGGAAAGGACAAAAGCAGGTATTAAACTTTAGCTCATTTTTATATGCTCTACAGAAATTGTGGTAAAATACAGTGCTTAAAATCTTCAGTAGAGAGTCGTGGGAAATGCAAGGTCAGTCAGTTAAGTGTGTGGATAAGCACAGATTTCCTTTTGAGGATCACCTCAGAGCTTGAAGAGGCAGCTCCTGCCAATGCCATTGCAGGTACAGCTGGGGATGCGCTTGCCAGGACAGCTCAAATCCATTTGCTTAGGCAGGCTGCTCAGTGAAGCAAGCATTTAGATGAGGAAGAGGCAGAGCATGGAGCATGACACACTCCCTAGAGCACTGAAGGCACATTCACCAAGGCAGATTTATATTAAGCCAGATGGACACACATTACAGATGATACAGCATGGAAATCATGCTCAACAGTCATTAGTTGCTAACTTACTTAATTTTAGGGCAAGCAAATAGCTAGCACCTGATTTTAACATCTCTAGTAACTGAAATATGTATTTATTTATTTCTCTCTTCTCCGCTACCCCATCCATGCAACTTTCATCATTTTCTATTACATTGGGATTTTTAATAAAATATTTTATTTAAAAAAAAAATAAGTTTCTCTTACCAAACACAAACAAAAGTCAAACCCTACGGGCACTGTAGTAATAAAATTAAAATTAATCTAAATAGAACTTAATTCTCTGAAATCAGTTTTGTTTCACCACATTTAGCAGTAAAAGAAACCATAGTTTATAATAAAAAGAGGAGATTTAAGGTAAGTAAACAATCTAAATTTCCATCAAAAGAGAGGGAAACCAATGAAAATTTGCCTTTTGTTTTTATCATTCAAGAACAAGCATTTAATAAGATGATTACACATGATCTGCTCTGAAGAATATGCTAACATTCTTTTCAATGCATATTAGAATGTAACTGTCTTTAAATGAGCAATATTTTGTTTAAAATATTGTGTGATGAATCATGAAACCAGAGAAAAAAGACAACAGATAAAATTAAAAACTTGAAATTTGATAGGAGTGTCTGGTGAACAAAAGCCATTTTGTTTACAAAATGCACACAGGAAGTGAACCTGAAGGGAAAGAAAATACTGCAGATTATAAACGTGACATGACAGGAAAGTCATAGAAATGGATACAAACTGTTTTAATACTTGAGTCATTTGGGACTTCTCAACAATTAATTCTACCTATGTTTCAGGGACCCTGCTAAAGAGCTTTTATTCTTCTAAGAATAAAGGCAGCTATATTTTGGTGCATACTCTGAATAGATATATTAGATACAGCTAGTAAATGTCTGGGTAACGGGGACAGGGGCTGGGGGAGGACATGAGGTTTTAAGAAAGAAAAGCAGAAAGCTATATTGAAAAACAGTTTCCAAAAACTTAGGGTATCACCAGGGTGAATATGTGGCTGCAGAAACACATGGATTTTCTCATTGCACAGTGACAGGATCCTATCCAGAGTGGAGGACCTCAGACTCCAGAGGAAAGATTCCATGCAAATGACTGAAACAGCTCATTTCAGTTTAAATTCTTTACTTTCTTCTCTCATTATAATGATATTGTTTGCTGCTTTACCACTCCTCTGTTCTAGTTATATTGGTAAGAATCCCTCCCTGCTAAAGGGCTCATGTGACAAATTCCATCATTGTTGACTGCACAGTCAATTTTAACAGTATTAACATTTTTTGAAGTATATTAATGTGCATGATATTGGACCCTTAAAATAGCTTGCATGTAGTCCATTGAAAAGATTTTTCTTTTTTCATTTGTCATGGGTTTGTGTGGAGCTGTAATGACAACTCCTGGAAGAAGTTGCTCAAAACTTCTCAGCTCTGATTCAGACTCACTTTTGGGGCTGAGCCAATTGGGCACCTCCATAATCACTTGTTAAGAAGAAGTCCAAAGAGGAGGGTTCTTCCTTCTTTTCTAGGTGGTCATGGAAGGTATTCGATGAGAGAGAAGAGACCATGTGGACCCCAAGGTCAGTGAGGGAAGAGAGGAGGAGGTGTGCTGGAGCAGAGACTCCCCTGTATCCTGTGGAGAGGACTGGTGAAGCTGAGATTTGTTGGCAGTTCTTGAAGAACCTCACACAGTGGTGATGACTGTGCTCAGAAGAGGCCGTGAAGGTCTCCCTTTTGGAAAGATGGCATTGCAGCAGAAGATGCATGGACTACTACTAGTCGCAGAGGAGTTCTGTGCTGGAGGAGTTTGTGAGCAGAAGCTGTTGTGAAGAATTCATGCTGGAAAGATTCATTAAGGACTGTATCCCATGGGAAGGACCAGGTGTTGGAGCAAGGGAAGAATGCAAGTAGTCTTCCTCCTCTTACAAGAAAGAAGTAGCAGAGACCATCTGTGAGGGACTGACCACATTACCCATTCCCTAACCCTCTGCACCATTGAGGTGGCAAGAGGTAGAGCCAGTAGCAGTGAGCTGAGCTCAGGAAGAAGGGAAGGGTTAGGGAAGAAGATCTTAAAGTGGTGGATGTATTTTTCTCATCTTCCTGCTCTGTTTTTGCTTTCTGTCTGTTCTGTTACTAGTAGGCAGTACTATAAACTGTTCATACTTTCCTCCCTATGTTGAGTAGTGGAGTCTGTTCTGCCTAGAACAATAACTGGCAGCGAGCTCTCCCTGCCCTTGTCTTGATCCACAAGGTCCGTGGTTGTTCTTTTACCTCTCATCTCACTGGGGCCCCCACCATCCTATGGAAGGTTGGCATGTGTTGGGGGGGACAGTGAGCAAGAGGCTGCACAGTGCTTCATTGTTGACTGGGGCTGAACCACAACACAGGAATTTTTCATGGTCTTATACAACCATTTGGGTTTTCCAGTGATGTAGCATTACTTTCTCACTACAGGTATTTCAAGCCTGATCCTGAATTATAAATATAGGGAGAAACATTTCCTTTGAATCCATGGAAGTTTAGATCTAGTTCTGGTTTTTTGTTAATAAAAAAATACTATTAGTACTTTACCTATCTTGAAAACAATATTGACATTTCTTTGGCTTTTCATCCAAAACAATGGTCTTTTACGAAGCCATGTCAGAGGAAGAGCTATTAGTTTTCCTGAAGAGTGTGCAGCACACATTTTGCAGATGAGCCTCATTGTCTGGAGGAAGAAGCCTACAGTTTTAAATAAACGGTGACATGTTCCAGCAGGATGATTTTAAAGACAATTGTTATATTTTTCACACTTTTGCTGACAATCACAGTGGCCTAGCCCATTATTGGACTGACTATGATGTTTGTCAGTTCCTTTTCATAGGATTCACAGGAAGAAAAATTCTTTATATTTAGTTGCACAAAATGGAGATGTTCATTTATAGTTTCAGAGCTGCTCCCTCCTTTTACCCCACCCACCTCCTAAATTTCCTACATGCTCTCCACAGTAGGAGCCAAATGACCTATGAACTTCTTATTCCTGAGAATTAAGCCTTTAGGATTCAGCAAAATAAACCTTTAGACAAAAATTACGAAACAGCATAGCTATGTAGCTCTCTTCTATGTCTTTTAACACAGGTCACTGAGATCATACCCTACAGCTTCAGTATCATCTCTCTTCATTTACATTTTATCTAATTTTCTTTCATCTGTCTTGGTACTTATCATCATAATTGCCTTGCAATGAGTTTTGACAACTACTGTGAAGGCAGGGAATATAATATGGGAAGGAGAGTGGCTGCTACAGGCCTAAAAACTCAGAGGCCATCACTGTAAAATATTGTGCAAAATGAGAGTGGGAACCCTCAGGTTTGCAGTGGAGAACCTCAAGCTAGCGAGTAGTTTATCTTTCAAAGTTGTTTTGGTTTTTACCCCTGTGTTTCTGGATATACTTGTTTGTCATGCCACTTTATTTATATCCATCCAGTTTGTTGCACAGAATTATAGTTCAGATTTGCCTGCTGGAAAAAGTTAAGGCACGTAGTCTGTGATACCTTCCTAGGGAAACAGCAGAATTAAGTAAATGAAAAGTGATGCAAGGCTTTTAATAGCATTTAGTTGGTAATTGGATGTTTTAGGAATAAACAACTGTTAAGTAATATTGATGCAAGTCTGTCAAAAGATGAATACACTGTCTGCTAAGCAACTGTATGGGCAAATATTTCAATTGCTTCAGTCTAGTCAGATACATTGTGTCTGAGTAATTCCTGAACCTGCTCTTTTAAATTGTGCTGGGCTGGTTTCCAGACAAGAGCAGATCTGTCCTGTGGGTTGTATGGCTAAAGACTTCAGTGCAGGGTTATGACCATTGCTCCTTCTGTGATTTCCCATTATTTCAAATCCTGACATTTTATGTTACAACATTGTTTTTTATGCTGTTGCTTTAATCCCCTAGATACTGCTAGGTTTAGAAAGTGGTACAATAACTAAACTACCATACAAGGGTTTGTTTCATCATTACAATTAGGATTCCAATTCTCCAAACCTTCATATACGTGATCTTTGCAGGACTTACTCAGGAGTTGCCTTTCAAATATTTGCAAGACTTGGTCACAGATAAAATTCCTACTTAACTGGAGTTTCCTTAGTCTACTGGTAAGAATAAATAGTTGCCAATGATCTATGCATTTAATGGAGATCAAAAATAGGTAAAAGCATTCTATAACAACCCTTTCAAATCCAAACTCTATCACAGCTATCAGCGTACTACATGCATGGTCTTAGCTGTATACACAAAAAGTAGTCCTGCTAGTTCAAATTCAGCATGATGTAAAACATCTAATGGTAATACTTAAGTAGACTTGATCATACATTCAATATGTAAAAGATACATCCCCAAGCCTAGAAAGAGTCATTATCATTTAAATATGTCCAGTATAATTTTATTTAATGAACTCTAACTCATGCTTACAATTACAGAGTGTTTGCAGTATTAAGATCAAAAGGGTTTTTTCCCCTTAAGATTACTAACCACAACTAAACACTCACTTCTCACCGTTTTTATTTGGAGAAAGTCAAACATGACTATTTTTGACCTAATGATACTGAGATGTGTCTTTAAATTTGGCATTTATATACAAATCTTTTTCAAACACCTAATATTGTAAGACATAAAAGAGAATATGAGAATGTGATAGCACCCATGTCAATTTTTACACCTAAACCAACATGATATTATTTGAGTAAACATACAAAGCCATCCATTACAATTTAAAAATACTTATTAATATTGCTTGTAGTACTTGTTTGGTAGATTTTTAAAATATGCTGGAAACATTAATACACTCAAATTCTAGATATAAAGTAATTTTTAGTATGTCTTTTTCTTGACAAAATTACCAGAACTAACAAGTAAGAACATAAGAATAAAAATATATTCAATCCAGATTTTTTAAGATTTATATATCCTTTGAAAGTTTTGCAAGATTTGAGTGGTTTATGTAGTACTATTAGAAGTTACTTACATATTAAGGGGTCTACATCTCACAGATTTACAGGAGTTGATATACTACCAAAAGGTAGTATATTTTATATATATATATATAAACATGATATTCTAATGTTTCCTTTATCACAAAGATGTAACTTTTTACGTTAAAGTAAAAATGTTAGTAAGACAGTATCCAGCTGGAATGCAAATTATTTTCTTCTCTGCATTTCCAAGATTGGAATTAATCCCTGCATTAGATACTGACAGAATTTATTTTGGGGATTAAATTTGCTCAGAGTCTTTGTTCCTAGGACATGCAGCATATGATACAGAGATGATTGTAAGTATTATAATAAGCTAAAAAAAAGACAGAGATAGTAAGACCATATTGGTATAATCCAAATTTCAAAGGTAAAATTCCTTCTGTCTGGGTTTTTTTTTCCTCCTCATGTACCCTTTTGGCTCTACTTTTGGATTCAAACTCCTTTCTTCACTATGTTATTTTATGGAGTCAATGAAAACTTGATAATCCCCCCTTTTGCTAAGGAGGCAGAAGAACTAATTGCTTTTTGTTCACTATCTTGGCTGATGGGTGAGAAGCTGAAACCCAATTTATCCAGTAATTGCTACGTTCATGAAAAACATCATCAAAGCCTTGATACATTTCACTGTTGTCCCTTGGGAAGGCTTATGTCTAATTCTTATGCTGATATGGCTCATAATATAGTCCTCTAACTCTTCTATTTGCTCTTGCAATTACAAGGTTTCTTATTCCATTGTGCATATTCCTCTGAACTAAGATTAGCTTAACCGAGCTTCCTTTGAAAACTTGCCTACCCATCAAATGCATCAGGCCTAATGCATTCTGTAGCCACACAAAATCAATGAACAGAACAATTTTCTGCTTCCTGCAATGATCAATAAGATCCACATAATGGGTGGAAAATTTGTAGTCATGACAGCCCAGCATCTAGCAGGCATAAATCTTCCCTGCATTATAACCTCTGCATTTCCCACTAGTACAAATTTGCAGGTATTGAATAATATTTATGTAGCAGATACATTATGAAAAGCAATACAATTAGAACTTCACACTTCAGTGATGATAGGTTGAGATCCCAGAGGCCTGTTTCCCAGACAATGTACTGGCTTCCGCATTCCAAATGCAAAATCCTTTTTTTCTACTCAAATCATGGTTTTTGCTAAAACTATACTTCCTTGGATCAGAGCTGACATAGCTCATGAAAACATGAATTCAAGTTGACCATAACCAAGGATTTCCATGAAAAAAAATTTGCTACTAATTGAGCAGTTCCAGTCTCTGACAGAACCTGCTTTTCCACCACTGTCTGGACTCAGCTCATGCAGATGCAAAAATCTTGATCTAGGCTTCTCCTCTCTACCCATGAGAGAAGAGGAGAAACAACAGACACTGCCCTCATTGACACCATGACCTGCGGAACACTTAACTTGTACAGGCTACAGTCAGTCACTCCAGGTACTAGAGAAAGGGGTAAATGCTCCTCTTTTACATTTCTTTAATGAGAGTTTTTAAATAAAGACAGAAGTGTAATCTTACATATTCAAGATTTTTTTCCGGTTTGAATTGTCCGTATTTAAAATTACTTAGTTTTTTCACTTAAAATAATAGAAAGGTAAAATAATTCTCAATTAATTTAAACATATCTCTAAAGGTTAACAGGGCAAACACTTAATGAATATTCTTTTTGTTGCTTGAAAATTTCCCATGTCTAATGACTGTGGGCAAGATTTTGAACAAGAAACTGGGGAGACTGATGCCTCACTTTTGAAAGAGTATTTTAAACAGTAATTTTAGAAAACTGGGTTCCCTATCTACTTTTTTGAAGTCCGTTACAGTATTCAATGTTCAAAAAGTTACTTTAAATAGTGGAACATTGAGAATTGCTACTTTATTCTGAATTCATAACCATTGTAGAAAACATGAGTAAATGTTTGAACTGGAATTATGCAAAGCTTGTAGTCCTTCTGTAAAGTCCTTCTTCCACTGACCTGGATCAAATGCTTAAAGGAAGTTTGAGCTTCCTAAAATGAGTGCAGGACACTCAAGCTGTCCTTTTGCACTTTTGTTTTTAATGAAAACACACTATTGTTAGAGAAATTAGCAAATTAAGATTTTCATTTTTTTTCCCTAACTCTAAAGTATAGAAGATCACCAGATTAGTATTGCAAAATGAAATTCAAGAGTAATATAAAAATATGGATGCATTATATTATTACTCAGTGAACTTTAATGAAAACAATTTGAGCATCTTAAAATGTAATTAGGCATCAAAATGATAGAATTGAAGGTTTTACCAGCTTGAGACTCCATCTTGCAAAACACACCTTCTCAATTAGAAGTACTAAAAGTATTTCTGGAAACATTTGTTTCCAGTTTATTTTTCTTTTATATTTTTCACATGACAGAGAAGTTACACATGTTATTTGGGCTTTTTAATAAAGTTTCTAGTTATAAAGGAGTTTTGTTGACCAAGTAGATAATAGAAACTATTTGAGAAAAACTAGCCTTTTCATTATCATTCCTTATGTTATTTGATAGTATGTTTTCTACACTATCCTTAGACGTACATGTAACATAAAGTGTCGTATCAAATATGGCACACCTTTGTGGAGAAATAACCACTCTGACAAACATTTTTTTGATGTTTATCTCATTATATTTTCTGTAAGAAAGAGGAAAGTATTTGGCATAGGAAATTCAGCAGATATGTCAAGTTTGAATTACAAGCATTGTCATTGTCCCAAGGTTATATGTATAGTAGTGTGTGTTTTTCTAACTTAAAATCTTCTCAGGAAAAACATATTGTGAGGAAAATTTTCACTATGAAATTACAAAGGAAGGTTTAGATGTCTAGACAGAGTTTCTTAAGTTTGAATAGTGTGACTGCCTTGTGGTAGAATATACCAGTGCTTTTTATTTTTCTTTGACTCTACAGATCTCAGGGTCTGGTCTTAACTGGTGAAGAGATGAAGGTCTGTGAGGCAAAGAGTTAAAGGAATGAAACAACAATCCTGCTTCTGCAAGGACCTGAGATATAACCCACCCTTCTGCCTGCCTATGTAACTAAGGGGCCCCACTGACAAATGAGAGCAAGAAAATTACCTGTTACAGATTACAGTTACAAAAATCTTTATAGTCATGTTCTAGGAATGGATTTAATTTTCATCATCTATCATGTTATCATCACAATCCTACACATGGTTTAGTGCTAGGACTTTTTTTTTTTTGTTCTTGCCAGACTGTTGTAAGAACATCTTTATGACTTCTTACACTCAGTGAATCAAAATAACGATTCATTATGTCTTTGGTCTTCGTGCAGAGCACATTTCACTGGGTATGAAAAGCAATGATAGCCAAATGTGATCCATTGAAAATTTAGACTGGAAAATAATATACAAAGAAGTAAAAGCATTGAGTCATTGCTCAAGTCTGGCATTTGCTTCTGTAATAAAAATGAGAAAATTGCAAGGGACAGCACAAGTTTAAACCACTCTTACAATAATCACTAAAATACAATTGTGAAAGGGGTATATGATAAGCGAATTACCATTCTATCAGAACTGTAAATGTCAACATATTTACAGAGCTTTAGAATGAAAGAAGGTTCTCTCATTCTCCTTAATTTTTGCAGGATTTTTCTAAAGGAGAAAAAATTAATTTAGAACTTGCAGTGAAGACACATGAATGTAATCCCTCACTATAGATATGAGATTATAGTGTGAGCCCACTGAATATCTACAAGGAGCATAAGACTATTTTCTTATTATTTTTGAACATTAATATGGGGGGAAAAAAGAAAGAGACAGATAACCCCTGTGTAAACAGTCAGTTGCAAGTTCTGCTGTTACTTCTCAGTCTCAGATGTAATTTGGAAGGAGTAATGAAAAGTCTTATAGCTTCTTTAATGAGAACATTGAATCACAATCTCAAAATCTTTCCTGTAAACAAATATACTTGCTGGCCAACAGTCTACATTTGAAACTGGTAAGTCGATGCTAGCTCTTTGCATAGTATGGAAAAGACATATAGATTGAGCTGTGTCTGTGGACTAGGTACAGCTGAGGGATATGTAGCCTGTGAAATATATAAGGAATTAAATATGCAGGTTGTTTATAAACATTTAATAAAGGAACGTTTTTTTCCTGTACATTGTATTGACTGTTTGCCAGTAGATCATATAATCATAGAATGGTAGCGGTTGGAAGGGACTTTTACAGATCATCTAGTCCAACCCCCTTGCAGAAGCAGGGTCACCTAGATCAGGTCGCATAGGAACATGTCCAGGTGGGTCTTGGAGACCTCCAAGGAAGGAGACTCCACAACCCCTCTGGGCAGCCTGTTCAAATGCTCCATTACTCTCATGGTGAAATAGTTTTTTCTTATATTTAAGTGGAACTTTTTGTGTTCCAGCTTCATCCCATTACCCCTTGTCCTGTTGCTAGCTACTATAGAAAAGAAGGATGTCCCAATCTCCTGATACACACCCTTTAGATACTTGTAAATGTTAATAAGATCTCCCCTCAGTCTCCTCTTCTCTAGATTAAAAATTTCCAGTTCCTGCAGCCTTTCCTCATATGAAAGATGTTCCAGTCCCCTGATCATCTTCTTGACCCCACACTGGACTCTCTCCAGAAGTTCCCTGTCCCTCTTGAGCTGAGGAGTGCAGAACTGGACACAGGACTCCAGATGAGGTCTCACCAGGGCAGAGGAGAGAGGGAGAAGAACCTCCCTTAACCTGCTGACCACACTCTTCTTGATGCATTCCAGGATGTCATTGGCCTTCTTGTCCACAAGGCCACATTGCTGGCTCATGGTTAGCTTGTTATCAATAAAGATTTCCGGGTCTTTCTCTACAGAGCTGCTCTTCAGCAGTTCGACCCCCAGCCTGTACTGGTGCATGGGGTTGTTCCTTCCCAGATGCAGGACTCTGCACTTGTCCTTGTTGAACCTCATGAGGTTCTTCTCAAGCCGGTCGAGATCCCGCTGAATGGCAGCACAGCTTTCTGGGGAATCAGCCAGTCCTCCCAGTTTGGTATCATAAGTGAACTTGCTGAGGGTACACTCTGTCCCCTCATCCAGGTCTTTGATGAAGATGTTGAACAAGACTGGCCCCAGAACCGACCCCTGTGGAACTCCACTGGCCACAGGCCTCCAACTCAATTCTGTGCCATTGATCACCTTCTGGGCTCTGTCATTCAGCCAGCTCTCGTTCCACCTCACTGTCCACTCATCCAAGTCACACTGCTTGAGCTTTCTGATGAGGATGTTATGGGAGATAGTGTCAAAAGCCTTGCTGAAGTCAAGGTAGATGATATCCGCTGCTCTCCCCTCATGTAGCCAGTTGGTTATGCACTCATAGAAGGCTATCAGGTTGGTCAAACAGGATTTCCCTTGGTGAATCCATGTTGTCTCCCCCTGATAACCATCTTTTCCTTCATATGTTCAGTGATAACATTCAGGATGAGTTGTTCCATCACCTTTCCAGGGATGGAGGTGAAGTTGACCGGCCTGTAGTTTCCTGGGTTGTCCTTCCTGCCCTTTTTGAAGACTGGAGTGTTGTTGACCTTTCTCCAGTCCTCAGGCATCTTGTCTGTCCTCCATGATTGTTCAACAATGATGGAGAGAGGCTTAGCAATCACATCAGCCATCTCACTCAACACTCTAGGTTGCACCCCATCAGGACCTATTGACTTATGAACCTTACATTTGGGCAGCAAGTCTTTAACCTCTTCCTCTTCCACCCAGGGCAAGTCCTCTGCTGTCCTGTTATCCTGTTATCTTTGCAGGACTGGGCTTCTCGAGGGCCGGCCTTGGCCGCAAAGACTGAAGCAAAGAAGACATTCAGTACTTTGGCCTTCTCTGCATCCTCAGACACCAGGGCACCCTCAGTGTTTAGTAGCAGGCCCACATCCCCCCTCACCATCTTTCTGCTGCTGATGTACTTGAAAAATGCCTCATTATCGTCCTTAACATCCCTTGCTAAATTTAATTCTAGAAGCACTCTAGTAGGTCAAGGAAGGTTCTGCTTCTCCTCTACTCTGCCCTGCTGAGGCCTCATCTGGAGTCCTGTGTCCAGTTCTGGGCTCCTCAGCTCAAGAACGACAGAGAACTTCTGGAGAGAGTCCAGCGCAGGGACACCAAGATGATCAGGGGACTGGAACATCTTTCATATGAGGAAAGGCTGCAGGAACTGGAAATTTTTAATCTAGAGAAGAGGAGGCTGAGGGGAGATCTTATTAACATTTACAAATATCTAAAGAGTGGGTGTCAGGAGCTTGGGACATCCCTTTTTTCTGTTGTAGCTAGCAACAGGACAAGGGGTAATGGGGTGAAGCTGGAACACAAAAAGTTTCATTTAAATATAAGAAAAAACTATTTCACTGTGAGGGTGACAGAACAGTGGAAAAGACTGCCTAGAGGAGTCTCCTTCCTTGGAAGTCTCCAAGACCCACCTGGACATGTTCCTATGCAACCTGACATAGGTGAACCTGCTTCTGCAGGGGAGTTGGACTAGATGATCTCTAAAGGTCCCTTCCAACCCCTACCATTCTATGATTCTATGATTCCCAAGAAGCCAGCCCCTGTTTCCACCTCTCATAGATGACTACTTTCTGCCTGAGTTGTCCCAGCAGATACTTACTCATCCATGGAGGCCTCCTACCTCCTTTTTCTCCTTTCTTGCACTTTGGGACACACTGATCCTGGGCTTGGAGGAAGTGGTGCTTGAAGACTGACCAGCTCTCATGGGCACTTCTATCTTCTAGAATCATATCCCATGAGATCTGTCCAAGTAGATCTTTGAAGAGGCCAAAGTCGGCCCATCTGAAATCCAGGGTCACGGTCCTGCTTTGTGTCCTGCTTCTTCCTCACAGGATCTTGAACTCTACTATGTCATGGTTGCTGCATCTGAGATGGCCTCCAACCTCCACAGCCACCAACCAGGCCCTCCTTACTTATCAGAACTAGGTCCAGCAGCACACCTCTCCTTGTTGGTTCCTCGATCATCTGCGACAGTAAGTTGTCATCAACAATCTATAGGAACCTCCTGGACTGCGTGTGCTTGTCTGTGTGGCTATCCCAGCAAATATCAGGGTGGTTGAAGTCCCCCATGAGGACCACAGATTGTGATGGTGAGGCAGCTCTCAGCTGTTCATAGAAGGCCTCCTCCACTTCCTCCTCCTGATCAGGTGGACTGTAACTCCTACAACAATATCTCCTGCCTTGCCCTGCCCATTAATTTTTACCCATAAGCACTCTACCCACTCTTCATCCCCATCCAGGCACAGTTTGGTACACATTAATTGCTCCTTCACATAGAGAGCAACTCCACACCTTGTCAGTCTGTCTTTCCTGAACAATACATAGCCCTCCATGGCTGTGCTCCAGTCATAGCAGCTGTCCCATCACATCTCTGTGACTGCAATGAGGTTGCAGCCCCACATCCACACCCACATCTCCAGTTCCTCCTGCTTATTCCCCAGGCTGCGTGCATTGGTGTAGAGGCAGCACAGGGGCTTACTCAAACACACAGGTTTCTCTGGATGGATGCAGGAGGTTCCTCTCCAGTTTGACTCTTCCTCATGGTGGTCAGCCTTCTGCATCTCAGTCCAGTGTGCAGATGAAGGGCACTTATCATTGCATTCCCTGTCCTGCCCTATTTCCCAGCTAGAGGGAACAACTTGTTCTATTTTGCTTCTCCCCTCACCCCTCAAGTCCCTTATTTTAAAGACCTCTTTATTAAGTTTGGTAGCCTACTCCCAAATCATTTATGCTATTAGATATCCTGCTTTATTTACATTAGGAGGAAGTTACATTGACTTTTCTTACCTAGCCTGAGGCCTGATTTAGCCTTAACCTATGGAAAGGTCTCAGGTTGATTGTATAGTTCTCAAAATTAAAAAAAAAAATTATCATCTAATTAATTTACTTTCTTTATGTGTTTCTGTTTTGATCATTTTATGATATGATATCATAATGAGCTTCTAATGATCAAATTAAGAAAGAACTCCTGAAGATGTATAGAATATTCAGGAGTGTAAGCGTAACCCTTTTTCCCCAACACAAATATCTGGGTAGCATCATTTAATTCCTCTTCATACAAGACATTATACATAGACTTTCATCAGGAAGGAAATTCACCTATTTGAGTATGTTAAAGACTAAAGTAAAGTCACAATTTGTCACCAAATCAGTCTCTAGAAAAGAGTTGGAAGCTTATCCAATTCTAACTATGAGAAATCAAATTATAGAGAAGACATCATGTAATAATGAAAAATTTATTCACTATGAGGGTAATGAAACACTGGAACAGGCTGTCCAGGTGGGTTATGATGTCTACTTCTCTGGAAACATTCAAAACCTACTTGGATTAGTTCTTGTGTGACCTACTCTAAGTAGTCTTGCTCTGGCAGGGGATTGGTCCCTTCCAGAGTCCCTTTCGTGATCCTTTCCAACCTTTAAGATTCTGTGATTCTGTAATGAATTCTCATAGATTAAAATTGTCCCTTACTGGTCGTAGTCCTCCTGAAAATTGCCATCAAGGAGAGTATAAAGGTTAAGAAATGTAAAAATTACAAACTTTATTATTAGTGTTAATGAAAAAGGTGCAAAATGCCATTTCACTAGCAGATAGACAGCATTCTCACTCAAATCCCAAGATTAAGTGATCTGTCCCTGGTAGGACATATTGGTTCACGTGTTCTTTATCTACGTCTCTACTCTTAGTGTTCTCCAACTGTATTAACAAAAGAGACAAAATATTACTTCTTATTTTCTAGGATGCATCAAGAAGAGTGTGGCCAGCAGGTCGAGGGAGATACTGCTCCTCTTCTCCTCTGCCCTGGTGAGGCCTCATGTGGAGTCCTGTGTCCAGTTCTGGGCTCCTCAGCTCAAGAACGACAGAGAACTTCTGGAGAGAGTCCAGCGCAGGGCTACCAAGATGATCAGGGGACTGGAGCATCTTCATTATGAGGAAAGGCTGTGGGAACTGGGGCTGTTTAGTCTAGAAAAGAGAAGACTGAGGGGGGATCTAAATGGTGGGTGTCAGGAGGATGTGGCATCCCTTTTTTCTATTGTATGTAGCAACAGGACAAGAGGTAATGGGATGAAGCTGGAATACAAAAAGTTCCATTTAAACAAAAGGAAAAACTTTCACTATGAGGGTGAAGGAGCAGTGGAACAGGCAGCCCAGGGAGGGTGTGGTGTCTCCTTCCTTGGAGGTCTTCAAGACCTACCTGGACGCATTCCTATGTGACCTGATCTAGGTGGACCCACTTCTGCATGGGGGTTGGACTAAATCTCTAAAGATCCCTTCCAACCCCCAGCATTCTATGATCCTATGATTTTATGGTGGAATGGCAACAAAATAAAGTTATCCTTTTTATTAAAAAAAAAAAAGTTCAGTGGAAATAAATTTTCCACAGGTCTTGTTTCTCTTTTGAGGTCAGACAACAAGGTAACTCCCCTCTCAGCAGTTTTTCTCTCTGTGGAATACCACTCATTGCCCCAGTGTCTAGATGGGGATGTGACATGCAATGCTGCACTGTGCAACGTCACCAGTGGTAAGCCGAGCTGCAGAGAAACAGGCAGCTCTTCACAACACCTCCACAGTTCTTCTATCACAAAATTCCTGTAATAGAGCATTGGTTTTAGTCACTTCTCCATTCACTGTTTGTTTTACTCCAAAAGATCCTTTCTGGCAGTCAATGCCAACTTTAAATGTGAGAAATGAAATATCCATGATACTAACAGAAATACACCTGACTGCCAGTGTAAAGATCCTCCTGACCATTTGTTGCAGATATTTAAGCTAATGTCATGATCAGTCATTTCCTGATGTTATTAAATGAATGATTCTAGATGGCCCAGTGTGATAAAATGCAAACAAGGGTTGACAGTGACAAGGAATTTACAATTTTCAACTTGCAATGGGCAATATTAACACCATTTAAAGGATTTAAATTCTGCCAATCATCAAATATGCCATGCAAGATACAGCATTAAGTACTAACACCACTTGGAGAGTCATATGTTCTTTGTAACAATGTCTAATTTCAACTTCACATCCTGTTACTGTTTTGCGCACTAAATTATTCATGCACACATGAACATTCGCAAATGCATATACACAGACATATATATAGTTGTCTGGCATACAAAAGTCTTAAAAATTACACATGCCTGTCTTCTTCCTGCTTAATTTGCTGTGTGGGTTTTGTAATACACTGGTTTCCTCTCTACACCACACACACACACACACACAAGCAACATTGTTTTTAAAATGGCTAGAATACTATGTTAAAATATATTACTGGCATCATTTCTTGTCTCTGTGCTCAAAGTAATCAAAATGTTTTACCCTCTTTTATGTTGCACATTAATTGAGGTTCCATCGGGGCTGCGGAGACACAGTCTAGACAATATAAAATATCACACAGTATGACAGTTCCTGCTGAAAGACTTTATGTTCTGGTAGTCTTTTTTGTCATTATAACTAATTATGTAGGACCAAATAAACCTGTAATATTAACTCAGCACTCAGGGGTTCCTAAAAATAGATGTTCCCTGTAATGCTGTAGATATTAGGAAATGCAGTTTCACAGTTTTGCTGTCAGCAGGGTCATGTGATCTAATAAGTACTGTCAAGTAGGAGAAAAGAAGAGAAAAGAGCAAGTCTTCAGTGATGCAGCTTGGCTCTCACTGGCACTTTCCACTACTCTTTCATTTTTATTATAGTTTATTATTCTTAGGTAATGATATATAGACAGGAAGAAATTCTACTCTATGGCCAGCTAGCTCAGAGAAATGTTTACAGCCAATCCTGTGATTACTATTCAGTTTGAAATTCCAAAACATATTAGGAGTCTTAAAACTTCTTCAGAGAAAAATGAAAAAAGCTGACATGAAACATTTTTATTTATATTTTTCAGACTGCAGCAATAAAAGTCACTGAGTCCAAATTAAATTGTTTTCCAGGAGTCCTGATTTTTCTTCTTCTTTTTTTTTTTTTTTTTTTTTTTTAGGAAAACTCAATTTCAGTGAGATTTTGACTGGCTTGAGAGTTGGGCAGAGAGGAATCTCATGAGGTTCAACAAGAGCAAGTGCAGAGTCCTGCATCTGGGGAGGAACAACCCCATGCACCAGTACAGGCTGGGGATTGACCTGCTGAAGAGCAGCTCTGCAGAGAGAGATCTGGGAGTCCTGGCTGATAATAACTTAACCATGAGCCAGCAATGTGGCCTCGTGGCCAAGAAAGCCAATGGCATCGTGGGATGCATCAAGAAGAGTGTGGCCAGCAGGTTGAGGGAGGTTCTGCTCCCCTTCTCCTCTGCCCTGGTGAGGCTTTATCTGGAGTCCTGTGTCCAGTTCCAGGCTCCCCAGTTTAAGTGAGACAGGGAGAGAGTCCTGTCTTCTTCTGGAGAGAGTCCAGTTCAGGGCCACCAAGATGATCAGGGGACTGAAGCATCTTACTTATAAGGAAAGGCTGAGGGAACTGGGGCTGTTTAGTCTAGAGGAGACTGAAGGGGGATCTCATTAATATTTACAAATTTCTAAATAGTGGTTGTCAGGGGGATGGGGCATCACTTTTTTCTGTTATCTCAAATGACAGGACAAGGGGTGATGGAAAAAAGTTGGAATACAAAAAGTTCCATTTAAACATAAGGAAAAACTATTTTACTGTGAGGGTGAGGGAGCCCTGACACAGGCTTCTCAAGGAGGGTGGGGAGTCTCCATCTCTGGAGATTTTCAAGAGCCACCTGGATACATTCTTGTGTGATTTGATCTAGGTGAACCTTCTTTAGCAAGGGGTTTGAACTGGATGATCTCTAAAGGTGCCTTCCAACTCCTACCATTCTGTGATTCTGTGATTCTATATGTAATTTTATCAGTAACACAAAAACGTATGAGACTATTCTGAGTACTAAGAAATATCTAATTGCATTCTCTTTCTTAGATGTTTTGTCTTTGAGAAAAGGTAAGCCATACCTTCAGTAATTTCCAAGTAAGTAATGGATTTCTTTTGCATTAGTATTACCAGGAGTGCCATTTTGTTATTGGTGATACTTTCTATTAAATGTAAAAAATTATGTTCTTTATCATTGAACATGATTCACTAATAATCTGGAAACAAATATATTTCTCCTGATGGTGTATCTGTAAAGTAGTTGCAATTATACTTAGTCTTAATTTCCCATATTTCTTTGATTATAGAATCATACTTTTGAAAAGCAATAAGCTATGAAGCAGATCCAAACCTATGTTAAGGTACCACTTGGTGCATAATACAAAGTTATTTGCCTTTGTAAACCAGATCAGTTTGCTACAGAAATAACTAGTTGCAAACTAGAGACTATATTACTCCATTTTTTCAAAGCCAAGATAGGGAAGAAAGAGATCTAAGTCTGGCTGAGTCCTACAGCCATTGGTTCAGGCCTTTTAAACATTGGTTCAATGCATTTTTAATCAAACAGGCAAGTAAATTTGTTAAAAGTTCATGTGTGTCATATTTCTGAGACGAAAACTTGACAGCAAGTGTCTTTGTTCATCTGACTAGTTTTGTAGCAGACATAGTTTATTTGGTTCCAGCTTGGCTTTGTCTCCTTAACTTGCTTCCACACATTGTTCTCTTGTATATCTGCAAAGCCAGTATCTTTTCTCCTTGCTGAGCATACCCCTTTCCTCTGGTAACTGCCCTAACAGGACAGTAATAAATGTATAGGAAATCATGATATTGCTGAAAGTAATACTGTTCCTATGCCTTGCCTGACTGTTTGAATAAGCAAGCCAAGGTTCAGACTCTACTAGCAGAGATAGGAGACGATTGTTCAGCTCTGGTATTTTACATTTTAATACACTAGCGAAACATTTATAAATAGCTTTTAAGGAACATAAACATTTTAATATAATGGGATTCATGTTTAATACGGGCAATGACTTCCCTTCCCTTAGGATTGCAATTAAAACATTTAGACAAAATTAAACTGCTTCTTGGGAAGAGACTATGATGCAGAGTACAATATTTAAACAAACTCTCAGAGCCTGACAGAAAATTGTTCTTTGCAATCAAGCACTAAAAGAAAAGACAATATAGATATTTATTGTTGCTACATACGCTGACAAAATACGGGTGCTTGAGCACCAGTATCACTGAAGCTTATAGAAAAGAGAAATTTCTGAAAGAAATTGACATTCCTCTTATCTGAAAAACAAATCAGTAGTTGTCTGAGGCAAGTTTGGGACATATTTTCATTACTCATTTGCATCATGTTATTAGCCAACTCCAGCTTTGGTAAGACAAATTTTCATGTATAGAGCAGTTTGATAGAAATTACTGTCTGTCTATTATTTGAACAAAACAGGTTTTAATCACAGTGTTCTCTATCCTCACAAGATCCTTGACTCTATCTGCAAAGCACTTGGGCAAAGCTCAAGCAGGAAGAAAGGAACACTGTACCTTGCTTTTATGAGACTCTAGTTAATCCAGGAGCTAAAAGGGATCCTTGGCACACCCTGGGATCATTGGGTACCTTTCACCTATGCTCTATTCAATCCTTGACAACTTGTTATGGCAGACGGGCAATATACAAATTCAGATAAATTTTTAGGAAGACAATTAGAAGTTTTTCTATGTTTAGGAAGTTTAGGAGATGTGTGGCAGGAGCTGATAGTCACTAAAACAAGTATAACTGCCCACAGTTCCATCAGATATACAAGACAAAATAAGCCACATTGGACTAACTTAAAGGGTTTCAAATCTTATTTGGAAGCATATGCTACTCAGTCACAAAACAGTGACTTTACTGCTGTAAGGATTGCTAAGTCTAGTTACACAACCAAATATGGCTGTTGAGAGCATAATCATGCTAAATATTTATATATGCACTGAAAAATTCTCACCCTTCTAGATTCTGAGTAATGTCTATACTACTGCCAAGAGGACAATGTATACAATCATGGAATGGCCCAAGTTGGAAGGGATTTGAAAGGACCATCTGGTCCAGCCTTTCTTGGGAAAGGAAGCCTGCATTAGATTATTCTGTATTTAATTTCACTTTCAAATTTTCTTTACTTAAAGTCTTGCCTAGTTCTATGTGTACATTGAATACTTGTTCACATATACAACAAGAAATTTCTCTCAAAGATGGTATTTAGAGCTCTTCACCTTATCAGGAACCTTTTCCAGTTTCAATTTCTATTGCAAATCCACCTAACACTAGACTTTGATCCTCCTCATCACATAAATCAAACATAGGTGGAAAAAATGCTTCTGCTGAACATAATTTATTAATAGTTGTCAAGACCTTCAGACCTAATATCATGATGAGAAGAAAAAGCAGTCATAGTAAAAAGACACTTCTGGTTAACCAGAGCTGTTTAATCTCAGCACCATATTGAAAAACTGTAGTCTTTGTATTACAAACAGAAGATTTAGGGAACTGCTGATTTCTTCTCTTAATGTTGCTACTATCTGTCACCGTCTATACTGTCCTGACAATATATACTAAATGCTTAATCCTCCATGTAGCCAGAGGAAAACTCCTGCACTGTCATCTAGAAAGTCCTGTTCTTGCATTAAATCTTCAAAAGGGCAGCTTTTTAAACTGTGATATTATGGAGACTCTTTTATCTTTGGGGTTTTTTTATAAGCATTATTTAAACTTCTTTGTTTGAACTGGCCTTTAAAATTCTTGTTAGACTATAGCAAAACTTCTCACAAAATTCTCACAAAAAACCCCAGAAAAACCTCAGCAAGATCTAAGTACTTCAGATCTCCTGAGCCACTAAAAGCCACAGAATTCTCCTTATTCCTGATACATAAAGCTGAAGATTTCATGAGGGTAAAAGGTAATAAAACTTTATTAAAACTAACCTGAAGAGACTCCTAATTAAAAAAAATGATGAATCATTAAAAATGAAACCATCACTTTCTGAAGTATTCTAGGCTTTTTCAAAGGGCAGAATGCATACTTTCCTCCTCAAGATTTATTTCTCTGAAAGCATCTTAAAAAAACTTTATAGTCCACACAAGCAGGTTTTGTTGGGTTTTTTTTTTCAGTCTGATAACATATGTAGATTGTAATACAAACCCTTTTGCAAACTCAGTCGTGGAAATGCCTTGTATTTTTCCCGAATAAATACATATAAAATTACAACAATGAATGCCAAGAAAAAGAAAATTACATAATTCCAATTTTTCTCCAGCCTTCTTTAAAAAAAGAATCACATTGTTGTCCTTTTAAAATCTAAAGGCCATGCAAACTATCTGATAATTTAGCTGACTGAAGATTGGTTAAGAAAGAATTCTGCATTAATACTGACCAGAGCTGGAAATATGCACCAAGAATCATGTAATTAAAGAAATCCTGCATCTTGCTCATAACACAATTCAAGTGGTTACCAGGTACCCAACTTTCTTCCATTTATTGAATATCTCTGGAGTTCTGCAGCCATACAAGTTTCATGGACAGAGACTCAGGGATTTCAGAACACAGATCTGGACAGTAGGAGCAAAGGTATGTTTAAAATCACAGTTATTCCAATGTGCAGCTGTAGCCTATCTGATCTGAGTACTGTCATGAATTGTATATGAAACAAACATATAAGCACCTATGTTACCAGTCCCTTCCAAAATAATCCCTGACAGAAACACACACCAAAATATCAATTCCAGGGCTCTTTTGTGAGGTACAATTTAAATACTTCAATAGGCTGTAAAGGCAGGATTTTCTTGTCCTGCTGTGAATTTTCTCTGGAAACTCTTCATGCAAATCTTGTGGTAGGAATCTACTATTTATAAAACTTCTAAACATTCTATCAAAACAACAGCCTGTTTACTATAAAAAACATAAAATATACAATTACAAGGATTTTTCCAGAAACCATAGCTTCTATGATGTTTCCATTTTTATGATACTTTAAAAAAAATTTAGGTGTTCTTCAATGAATCTTTATGAAGAGGTGGTAACAATTTTGTAAAAGTATTACAAGATAGATTGAATATTTCTCTACTTAGAGAAGAAATGTTATCTTCGAAAATATTACAGATAAAAATGTAGATAATGTATATTTATTTACATGCTAAATGAGATAAGTATAGAAAATAACAAGGACTTTCCATGTATATAAAATTAAATGTACTGTTGTAATGTAATTTGTACTTTATTCAAGCAATCTCTAAATAAAATAATGACATGCCTTGACAAGTTCCACATTGCTTTAGAGACAATGTCTGTGTTTGGTCATGTAACAACCAATGATCTAAACATGCACATTGGTCTTTACTGTAGTTTTTTTTTTTTTAAGGAAATACATAAAAAACTACCTTTAAACAGCCTGGATCCTTTATAAATAGTGAACAATATGCTACTGAATTTTGAACAAAAAAAAAGAAATCACATACTGTGAAGACAGCACTTCTAGTGACAGGACAAGAGGTAACGGAAAGAAGCTGGAATACAAAAAGTTTGATTTAGACATAAAGAAAAACTGTCTTACTGTGGGACTGGTAGAACACTGGCACAGGCTGCCCAGGGATGTTGTGGCTTCACCTTCTCTGGAGGTCTTCAAAATCCACCTGGACACTTTCCTGTGTGACCTGATCTAGGTGGACCTGCTTTAGCAGGGGTTTGGACTAGATGATCTCTAGAGATCCCTTCCAACCCCTACCATCCTATGATTCTATGATTCTATGAAAGGAATATTGCTAACATTGTTTAAGAAATGCTACACAGTTTTTACAGGAAATATTTTACTAGCAGTTTGGAATGGGTCATGACAGCCTGATGAGTAACTAAAGCACAGGTCCACAAGGTCTCCAGATACCATACTGATTCTTAAACAGAGTCTGCACATATTTGTGTGAAGATCAAGTACAGCTGCAAAGGATGTATTATTATTTTCCAAGGAAATAAAAATATAGTATTATTTTCTTCAATCTTATGTTCTTCTGTGAGACTAACTCTTTTCAATAGCCTGATTTCAATAGAAAAGGAACTTCCTTAGGCTTGTTGGGTGTATTCCCACACACATTTCCCCCCCTCCACCGTTTGCCCTCAAAGAAAGGTAAATCTACCTCATTTGGAGTCATTAAACAATGATTTGAACTTTTTCTAACTGCTACACCACATCTAAAAACTATGGGTCTGATTAGGTTCTTTATCTGCTACACTGCAAAAATTAGGTCACCATTATCTCTGTCATTAAAAGTTGTAATGTTAACATATTTCCTGTGACCATATTATCTATACTTTGAAGGCAGGTTAGGAAACTGGAAATTGTCTTCAAATGGTGAGCACAAGTATTTCCTGGAGGAGAAGAAAGTATTAATGCAGATATTCAAACTCTGGGTCCTCACTTTGGTAAATAGCAGTATCAGTGATGGAATCTATCTATTCCTATTCCCTGTGTCTTTTCAAAATTCAAACTATTTGTCCTAGCTACCGGGCTGTGGTAGTTTGAGCCTGGCTGGATGCCAGGTGCCCACCACACCGCTTTATCCCCCACCTCCTCAGCAAGCCAGGGAAGGGGAGAAAATAAGATGGGAGTCTCGTGGGTTGAGATAAAAGCAGTTTAATAAATAAGCAGCAAAGCCGCGCGCGCGGGAAGCAAAGCAAAAGGAGATAAAGCTGTTACTCTCTGCTTCCCATCAGCAGCGATGTCCGGCCACCTCCCGAGAAGCAGGGCTGCAGTACGCGTAGCGGTTGCTTTGGGAAGGCCAGAAATGAATCTCGCCTCCCCTTCCTGCTCCTCTCCCCCAGTTTATATGACTGAGCTGGTATGGAATATCTCCTTGGTCAGCCTGGGTCAGCTGTCCTGGCCATAGTCCCTCCCAAGATCATGCCCACCCACAGCTATTGGTGAAGGTGGGGGAAGGAGTGCTGGAGGGACAGCCCTGATGCTGTGCGAGCGGTAGTCATAATATTGATATCAACAGTAAGTACAGCACTGCAGGAGCTGCTGTGGAAAATCACTACCATCCCAGACCCACTACACGGGCAAAGAAGCAACTATGATTCTATGGGAAGGGGAGAATTGACAGCCAGGAATTTTTACTGCCTCCTCTGTGATTGTCCAAAGCAAAACCGACACAAAGTACAGTCTAAAACAGTCTAAGCCTCCAGATGCAAAGGGAGAGAAATAACACTAAATCGACTGTAACAAAGATCATAAATATAACCCTCTCAAAAATTTAAGAATTGCAGAATAGCACTACCAGAGCAGTCTGGAGAAGAAACATTAAACTACATGTGGAAGGAACAACAGATTGTGGAAGAAATGCTGAAATTATACTACACAATAATTTCTATATATTTACAGGTACAGCTGTCTCTGAAGGCCAAAGGTGTTAAAAGTCAGACCAAAGAACCCTTCCAATGTGTGAATATAGTGTATCTTAATATTTTTTTAAGGTAGGAATGATTTAATTCTATCATAAAGCATTAGTAGCACTGTTTACCCAATGTATAAATGTTGGTCTGCTTGCACTAGCATAGTGTTCATACACTTAAAAGCTTTAATGTCTAAGTCACTGTACTATATATTACATCTATTCAACTGAAAAGACAGTCTTCCCAGAGCTTTCTTCTTTCTCAGTCAGAGAATATTTGGGGCCAAATCTAGTAATGCAGATTCACAGGAATGGAACCTTAGTTCCTTTTAAAAAAATGGTCAAAACTACAAAAAATAGTAGTAAGTATAACTTTCAGGCTGCTGTAACCCTGTGTTTTCTTTACATTCCTCAGACAGAATTTTCTCTTAGCTTAAATCAGTCTGAAAATACTTCTGTTATTTCGGCATTACTCTGAATGCTGCATTTCCCCCTTACACCTTGAGTTTATACACCGACTGGTTCAAGCACCTGACTGGCCCTTTGCTTCAAGCGGGTGAAGTCTGATTTATGTTGATATTTTATCTGTTTTCTGATTACGGAAAAGTGTAAATGTTGCCCGCTGAATTGAATTCAGGTTTTCTGTAAGCAAGCACCACCCCACAGAAATTTGTAGGACAGACTGTGTTTTAATATAAGCAAAGTTGAGGATTGATATTGAAAACTAGCTGCAAGTGTTGTTCACCAGAAAGAGAATGAATGATAGCTGTATCCAAAACACTTTAAAGCTGTCTATGCCATTTGTCCTCCAGCAGTTCTGCAACCATCTATGTTCAACTGCATATTCAAGGACCTGTCTTCTTTTGGTTACTGACGTTAGGCTCATAACAGATCATATTTTCCCTTAACACTGGTATATTATAGATTTTCAAGAAAAGATAATCCTCGGAGGGAAAGATGGAGAGGAGTGGTATCCTAAGGTTTTAGGCTGGAAAAATAGGTGTTTTTCCAAGGACCCATTACTGACATCCATAGCAACCTTAGATGTCAGTTAAGTCATATGTACACTGAAAAATCAAGAGATGAAGGGTAAGTTCCATGAACCCTGCACCTTCCTTCTGTGATATTGGCTTTAATTCACCCTGTGTATCAAGAGTGCAGGGTTAGCTAGAGCTCAGTGTGCTAATGAAGCATCCCTCCATCACCCGTTTCAGTAAATCTAACGTGTTCCCTCTCTACCTCAAAAGATTATCAGATATTCTGTTACATTTGTTGGAAAATTAGATGCAAATATATTGAGGACTTTTTGTCCTCAGTCTATCTAGACTGTTGCAAATATGAGCCAGAGACAGTGGCTTAGGCTTTGCTCCTTGTAAGTCCCATAACCTAGGCTGGGGCTTTTTTCCCAATGAGATTCACCCTTCCCTTCTTGTGTGTCTCTTCTTCACCTGTGGACAACAGTGAGAATAACTGTATCATAAGCTTTTCAAGACCTAAGACTTTTTGTGTAACTGTAGTATCTCACTGCAGCAGGACACTTTTTTTTTCAGACTCTAAGGCTTGATATAGTATAAATAAAAACTGGGAAGATTAATATACTTTACGTAGGAACATAGAACTGAAGACGGAAAAGCTGTAACAGAAATATGCAAGAAGAATATACTGATTTATTTTATTGTTTCCTCTCTTCCACTCTATCAGTACATAAATTATGTTTGGGGTTCCTTCCACTCATTGAATACCAAATCTCCTGCTACCTTCCTTCTTATGAAGATCATGAGTTAGGGGAACAATAATAGCTACATTCTTAGGCTGTAATAGCAACATTTAGAGGTATTTGTCTCTTCCGTTTTCTGACAGATCCATTACTAGTTCATTAGCCTTTAGTGGGTAGAGGCATTCAGTAAACAAATGAAAGTAACTCCATTTAAGAGCTAGTGAGCTAAATACAGCTCTACCGCTTAGCCTGCTAATTATGTGGAGTGTTGCAAGTGCACACTGATGCAGACCCATCCATTTGCTGCAATTTTACAATGCCTTGTATTAAAACTTCTAAAAGCTAAGGCACACCAAAATTGGCTTTCTTTGTCAGAGTGTAAGTGGCTACAGAGATGTGAAATGGAAAACCAGTCCAGGAGAATTTATGCTACTTTATCTTGCCATAATTCAATAAGCATGGAGAATGTGTATTTTAATTTCAAAAGATCATTATCTTCCTCTTCTACTGTATTTTCTCGTTAAAGTGACAAACTATGGCAAGTATTAAAAAAGTACAGCACTTTAAATGTCAATCTCTTTTTATCTTTTAAATAGTAAAGATTTTTAAAAGAAAGAAAGAAAGAAGTGGCACATGAAAATCCAGTCTCAATATTACAGCTGTTCTGGAATTAAATAATCCAATATAAAATGACGTTCACCATATCAAGAACAAAATATAGCATTACTCTCTCCACATCTTTTTTTCCACTCCACATACATGTTCCTGTAGAGAAAGTAAGGAACATGCTTTCATCTTCCAATGCTTGGATAGTAACCTCTTTGGAGTAGGTACATATGAAATTCATTTAAGATCACCACGACAATGAGACTTTACCTTTCCTGGAATGAGCATAAAAATGACCAGCTACTGCAAAAGTAAATGTAAACATAATTTCTATAAAAGGAAATTTTCCATAATAGATCCATCAAAGCTAACTCTCTCTTGTTAAAGACAGACATATCCTATTCCTTTTGAAAATTTTGCTTAGTAGTATAAAATTTCTGTGCCCTATCTGGACAGTAAGTCAGACTGCTTCTCAGAGATTTAACAGGAAGGCAGAAGGTTCACATTTTGCTTCACTCCTAAGTCACTGAACAAGAGACCACTTCCTCTCCAGAATTTATATAAAATCTACTCTAAACAAAATAAATGGGAAGAAATTGCAGCCATTATTGTAACATAACTATTTCTGTTAGGGATAAAGTTGAAGGTGAAAATGATGATTCAACACAAGGAACCTAAGCTTTTTTTTTTTACTTATTTCAGAAGA
This sequence comes from Colius striatus, assembly GCF_028858725.1. Taxonomy (NCBI): domain Eukaryota; kingdom Metazoa; phylum Chordata; class Aves; order Coliiformes; family Coliidae; genus Colius; species Colius striatus. The sequence goes on along the minus strand of NC_084767.1, from coordinate 31,457,923 downwards.
CTGAACTATGATGTTAGTGCATATACTGGCTGTACTTTGACAAGGTATGATGTAGATGTCAGAGATACAGATTTCAGGAAGATATGTTATTGCAGGGTCTTGTTGTAAAGATGCTTTTAAGAAGCTGTTGCCTCTTTTTCTAATTGATCACAGGAAGTACATCTCTTCTTGAGAAGAGTGAGAGCTGAGATCAATGACAGGCTAGTTTAATGCAGCTCTTAACAACAACCTGCAGAGATTAGGAAGCTGTCAGAAAGATAACACTAGAGATTTATAGATTGTTTTCTGAAGCCATTCTCTGCTCTCACAGGTACTCTGTTATGTTTCTCTGTGCTTGGATATGTAATATGTACTCCCTTTATAGATCCAAACTAGTTCTCATTTATGAAGAAAATAGCACTACACCTTTGTGTGCTACCCAATTTATAACAACCTGGAAGGGCATTGAAGAGGGTGTCTGGACGCCAAGTCAGTAAAGTATAGTTAGTATGGCTCAGGGATAAAGAGAAAATTTGAGCTATAGCTGCAGTTTCTTCTGTCACTTGAGTAGGGCATAATGGGCCTAATTCTGCTACTGTAATGCTATTAAATCAATGAAGCAGCATTATCAACAAATAAGCCCTCTGTGTGCTGAACTGGGGCTCAGATGTTGTAGTGTTTGAGTTTGAAGGTTCTGAAAGGCAGATGCATTCCTTAGGGAAGGGCTCAACTCCATCAGGGGAAGGAGTGCCTCTTTTCTCACATTTCTAACTTATGAAGGGGTCAGACGGATGTGTGCCAAACACAGGATGGAAAAAAAAAGTCATCTACTGACATGAGAAGGGAACAACACTATTGATTTTTATTGATTTAGGCTATGTTGCACTAGCTGAGGATCTGATCCCTTTCCCTCGACTGAGTGACCAACAGTCCTGTTAGCATTGCACTGAGCTTTCCACAGCCGCTCTGACATATCTATAGTACCCTTTCAGAGGCATTTTGATGTGTATGGGATTTGTCTATTGCACCTTTAAAGACATTTCATGTTTTATCTAATGTGAATGAGTCAGGGATATCCATTGTAATTATTCCTGGAGATCATGTCACTTGTCAGTACTCAGAACAGAGCAAAGTAAACATGAATTACCTGAATGGCCAGTATTTGGACAAAGAGGGCATCCTGGTCAAAGAGAAGAGAAATTCAAGATGTGCATGGAAAGGTTACTTCTTTGAAAATGTCTAAATTGGAAAGATAAAACTAGTTAACTGATCTTTTAAAGAGTATTAAGAAGACTTTCCTGTAAATTTTACTTTGTTTCATTATTCTAAGTCACAAAGAAAAAGTCCTTAAAGACAGAAATGTAATGTATTGAGCAGTCTCAGCCCACAGATTAATCTAAGCTTCTTTTTCAGATCTGCCATCATTTTCATAAATAGATTACAAGGACAAATATAGACAAAGACAATTAATTTAGTTTCTCATGAGCTCTGTACAGTGTACAAGGTGATGACTTGAAACTAAACCCCAGAAGCTCAAGATCTCTAACAGTTAAAGTGGATTGATATGGTTTCTTGTCTGCAGTGAAGCAGTAGGCAGTATCACACTGGACAGTAGCAAAAATTTACCTGTTTTCCACTGGAACTGAGAAAGAGATGGATTCTTTATTAGCACATAGGTATGAAGGCTGTGTTCATGGCCTTTTTGTTATTACCTTCGATTCTAAAAATATTTATATATGAAAAAATGCTTTAAGTCATCTATGGCAGTCAATAAATGAGATGGTTAATGTTCTACAATTCTGTTCAATATCAATTTGGTTATGCTCACTATTGCTTTTTCTGTCAACGTGCCTAGTATGAAAAGTGCTACAGTCTCACTATTTACAGAACTCAACAAGACCCTTTTAAAAATAATAATAAAAAAAAAACCAACCCAAACCCTAAGGAATCGCTACGAGCTTCTGCATAAAACTTGCAGTCTATTTCAATTCCAGTAGAGAAAAAGAGAGAACAAGATACCTAAGTACTGTTCTCCCCCTTCCCTTTTTTTTAAAAATTTTTAAAAATGATGGGCTGTGTTTAGCTGTAGGAAAGATATAAGCTGGCAAGATACATAGAGAAACAAAGGAATCTCGTTATATGCACATTTAAGACAGTTGTTTCCCCACACTGCCATTTGGATGAATTTCCAGACATCCACCTTACAAAAGTGACATTTTGATCTGTAAAAGCAGCAACACTACAAAGCTGGAGGAACTAAATCTGTAAAGTTATTGCTTAAAATGTAATTTCTGTATACCATAAAGTGCTTGAGAGAACAGGTAACAAAGCAGGGTGTAACTGCTGGCCCACAGAAAACTGTTCTTACCCTCATACTTACCAGCATGCTTTCTCCACACCACTAGGAGAGAATAAGTATGTACTTTGAACTTTCTTGAACTTTTGTGCCACCATACAAAGTTGTCCAGATACATATCTATCTAATAGATGGTTTAGTGCCAATCCCTCACAGCTCGAACACTAAGTAAAATAGACTAGGAGATGAGATGCTCTGTTAATACATACAATACACCAATAGTACATGAGAAATAGAAGTAGTCTAGTGGTTGATGGGGCTGGGACAAAGGCTGGACTCCATGATCTTAAAGGTCTCTTCCAGCTGAAACAATTCTATGATACCATCAAACAGAACACTGGGGAGATGCCCATTCCTTTCAGACTGGTAAGAGGAAACAATGGAAGGAATGGAATATGGAAGAAAAAAAAAAAAAAGCCCAAACAACTAAGTCTGATTCGTTGTTGTAAACAGTGCATTTTAAGAGGTGGAAGTTGTCAGTAAATCTGAATATAAACCATTGAGCCTTTGATAAAATCCACATGGCAGACAGATCTGAAATATTTTTTTCCTCCCAGCCCTGAAGTTGTATATTGAATACAAAGTTATGGAAGACAATGGTAGCAGAAATTCTCTAGAGCAGTTGAGAGAAATGCAGTGGAAAAAAAGTCTACATCTACATTATATTCATGTAAGTTTGGTGTGGAAGAATTCTCTAAAACTAGATAAAGTGTGGATTGTGATTGTCAGAGCATTTACCCAGGATTAAGACCTTCAGAACTGAATTAAAGCAGCAAAGAGTACTCTGTAGGAAATTTAAGTGTTTAAATGTAAATTTAAATGTAATTTTGTTTTAAGACTATTTTTACAATTCAGTATAGATTAGATATATTATCCTTTATCTCACCTCTTTTTGCCCTCCACACAGAAAGCTATTTTAAAAACAGAGAATGTTTTGAGAGGACATAGAACCCCAATCTCATCAATCTATAATTTAAGTCCAAACAAATAATTCAAGTTCAAAGGCAATACCAATTATGTAGGTTGTACATCAAGTTAGAAGATAGTACTAATGATAGTGCTTGCTGAGATTTTCTATAACAAAAAAAGTAATAGTCCTCGCAGCACTGATGATGTCTGAAGATGGATAGAGAAACCTTCAAAGTAAAACAAATCCCAAGATAATGGGCCAAATATTTTTTAAAGCATTTCACCTATGACAAACTGTCAGTGTGGCAAGGAGCAGCTGTACCATGAGAGGTTTTGCACCGCTGCCAGGTGAACACATCCAGCAGCTGTAGGATACAGCTTCTTCAAATCCCTGAAGCAATTGTCTGCAAAGGCTGGAGGCATGAGACAGAAAACAACCACAACAGGCTGCATTTATTGACACAAACAGTGTACTTAGACAACAGTCAGAATATGGATGTCTGAATGGCATCTCAAGGATACCCTGGACACCATAGTATTTTTTAAATTCTGCATTAGGGAACAATATTATGACTGGCCAGAGAAGAAAAGTAGCAGTCCTTGCAGCTCTATAAGGACACTCTTAAGTAGCTTTTTTAAAAATAAAATTAAAAATAATATTTCCATCCCTATGGTTTTATGACACTAATTGGCATAGTTATGCACAATGAAAAAGAGATTTCTGATACTTTCAGCTATATGTTGAACATGTTGAACTACATGTTGCACATGTATTGGATAACTTCTACTCTAGACATATGTAGATGTACTTGTTTAGATCTAGTACTTATGTAGGTCTGTATTGACAGTACAAAACATAGCTGTATAGCAGTTCTGTTGGTACTTGGAGCAGAAGCAAGAAGTATCAAAGTAGCAAAAAATTCTGGCAAGGTGCAGTTCAGCAGCAACCAGGAATAGGGGAAGAAAATGAAAGCAAAGTTTCTATCTGTATTCATTGATGGACACTTCTCAGATGCCTAGCTCATCTGGGAGCCTACTTTGTACCATCACAAAGCTTCTTGCCAAGAGCTGCCTGTGAGTGATAGTGATCATCAACAAAGTTAGACTCTCTTTCCTTATTGTTTCACTCTGGTATGCAGCTTCTTGTGCATTTCCTTTCAGGAAGAACAATATGAAAGTTGCAAAAAAACTGAGATGCCAAGTAACAAAGATGATTTTCTCATTATGAAGTCTCGATACAAAAAAAGTCTGGATATTGTGCAAGTCTGCACAATAAAAAATATATTTGACCATTTGATGGCAGTGTTAAATTGTTCTTCACAACATCTTTGTTAGATTCTGTTTTTGATCTTAGGATCATAGACACCTCTTTCAGCTCTCCTTCCAGGGCTCTTGATTCTCATCTCAGAGTCTTTGGTTTTTATATCATTAAAAAGCCACAAAGTCAGGAATAAGCACAATATGGATTAATTTATCATAGAATCATAGAATGGTAGGGGTTGGAAGGGACCTTTAGAGATAATCTAGTCCAACCTCCTTGCAGAAGCAGGTCCATCCAGATCAAATCAGACAGGAATGCATCCAGGTGGGTTTTGAAAACCTCCAGAGAAGCAGTCTCTACGGCCTCCCTGGGCAGCCTGTGCCAGTGCTCCCTCACCCTCAGAGTAAAATAGGGTTTTTTGTGTTTAAATGGAACTTTTTTCGTGTTCCAGCTTCATCGTATTACCCTTTGTCCTGTCACTAGATACAACAGAAAAAAGTGATGCCTCAACCTCCTGACATCCATCATTTAGATATCTGTAACTACTAATGAGATCTTCTTGCAGTCTTCTCTTATCTAAGGAAGGTGTTGCAAGTATTGATTCATAATGTTTGTAGACATCTACATGATTTGGATGACTTGAGGTCCCTGCTGTGACATTCTGAATTGTTCCATCAAATAAAAACCATTGAGTCTATTGTAGTCAGAGAAGTCCTTATCAACAGTAATTTTAAAGGAGGCCTTCTTCTTACCATCTCCAACATATACATGTTGACCTGTAGCAAGAATCCTAACAAAAGGATTTGTATTTCACTCTTCTACAGCTTGAAGGTGACCAACATCCGGAACTTTGGACTAGTTACTAGCTACGAACACATCATGCTGCAGAACAAAAGAGCAATATTTTACTACTAGTCAGTCTCTGTAACTGTGTTTACAGTTGCAATCACCTGTCAGCACATCATTCAGTTAAAGGAATGATTCTGAAAGAACAGTTGCATGTTTTACCTTTTTTGCTTGTTTTTGCACATTTACAACAAGTTGGCTGTGGAGTGTTTTTAATATTTTCTAATTGAATAGAAATACTAGACAAATCAAATCAGAGAGTGATTCACATAGAGCCTACAACATCTAAGAGAGAAACTATCACATTCACAGCCCATATTTACATTGGTTTCACTCTGTATGAGGACTCCCAGGATTTTCTCAACATGCAGGTGAATGCAGAAGGCCTTGCAGCAGCAGCGACAAATTTTATCTCAGGCTATTCTTCAGGTGTAATTAATCAAGTAACTTAAATTATTCTACAAACATCCTCAAGATTAGTGGATTCTCTCTTTGAGCAACTACCTCCAATATTCTCACTTTGTAAATAATGTTAAATCCCTTGGTCTATAGCTGTAGAAAGTTAGGAATAGTAAAAATGGACCTCTCTGACTTTCCAATTTGGCCAAAGTGCAATAAGTCTAATGATGCAAAGGTATATCCAAATGACATGATTTTGAGTTGACTAATTTAGGTCTGCAGTGGCTGCCAGATACTTACTCAGCCACTCCCTCACTTCCTCCTCCCCAGGGAGAGAAAATAGGATTAAAAAAATCTCATGGATGAAGATAAAGACAGGGAGATTGCTTACCAGTTACTATTAGAACAAACTTAAGGAAAATTAATTTATCTTAATATAAATTAAAATAAAATTAGATAGTGAAAAACAAAGACAAGATATAAAACACTTTCCACCATCTCTTTCTTTCCCAGCATAATTCTATTCCTTTATCCTCAACTCTTCTCCCTCCTTGGGTGGTGCAGGACAGTGGGGTGAGGGTCAGCACACAGCAGTATCTCTGTGCTGCTTCTTCCTGCTCAGCTGCCCTCTGCTCCAGCATGGGCTTCTCTCCACAAGTCACAGCTCCTCAGGATAAACCTGTTTCTGTGTGGGCTCCTCTCCACAGCTCTTTGAGGGTGCATCCCTCTGCTGTACCGGGGAACCCTCCTCAGCCTGTGATGAAACTTCTACTCAAGCACCTCCTTCTCCTCACACTACCCTGTTTGTTTGCTTTTGTATTTCTTTTTTTTTTTTTTAACTTCTTCCTCACATTACCACATGGGGTTTTTGCTTTGTTCTAAATATGCTTCTCTCATGGTGCCACATGGGTATCTGAAAAGTTCAGCTGTGCCCTCTTGTGAGGCCCTTGGTGTGAGCTGGAATCTGTTGTGCCCAGCGCAGGATCTGTTGTGCCTCTCCACACAGAGGCAACCCTATAGCCTCCCACCACCACTGAACCTTTGCTAATAGAAACCTACTGCACATTCATTTCAATAATAAAGGCAGAAAACAGAGCACAGACTCCTGAGATCAGTAGCTGTAATATGTAGAGCTTACACAAGAGTGTGGAAATGAAATTTGCTTGAGGAAATAACTGTAAAACAAGCTCAAATTAGGAAAAGATCCAAAATCACTTTCCTCACCCCATTGCTGCCCAGTACTTGTGACCAGGAACCTTTGAAATAACACAGGCCAATGTCAGTGGTAACCACAGTTACCTGGCAATACTGACAGAAAAGGAGGCCAGATCAGGAGGATGGCTGAAGGTGGGATTGGGTTATGGCTGGGTTTAAGGGACTGAGCAGGAAGTTTATGAGCTTGAGTATCTCAAGTGCAGAGAACAAAGATAGCAGAGGGGGATCTTTTCCCTGTCTGAAAGAGACAGGCTGTGGAGGGATGCTATGACTTATATCAGGGGCAAGAGTAGTGTCGATGACTTCCTTATGATTCTCAGAGGAACCAAAGGCCAAAATTTTAAGTCTTTCTTTGAGGGAAGAAGAGACTTGAAAGCTCTTGGTTCAGCTATCCATGGCTGAGTAGGTTATCATGCTGCAGAGTGCTAATTTGTTAATGAAGAAAAGTTGTCTTTTTAACTCCATGTTCTAAATAGCTTATGTTTAATGATTAAGCAACAACTCTTAGTTCACTAATATCAACTGTGTGTAAGGACAATCTGATAATCAGTTTTCATCTTTGAGGTATTTACTAAAACAGACCATCATATTTCTGAGTATCATCTGAATATTTGCCTCTTCTTACTGTGCACCTTAGGTAGCAAATCCAACCGGAATTCTCTTTCTACAGGATAGCCTGCCTTCAGTTTTAGAGCCTCCTTTACCTTGGGCATTAAATATAACCAGATAGCATAGTGTCCTCAAACAGCTGTGGTGAACATCAGGAGACACTGCAATCATATTAGCAGCCCCTAAGTTATTCAGAGCACTTTCTGGTAAGATGGTGCTGCAGGACAATGAAAGCAAAGAACAATTCCCAGCAGATTAGATTTTTTTTCCCTGTTGTAGTCTATAATTATTTCTATCAGATAAGTTATTTGCTATGCAAACCTACCTTCAAAAGCATGTTTGTTAAAAAGAGAAAGGGGAAGAAATCCTTTGTATGCCTTGCATATGATTAAACGGATTTAACAAAGCATAATGAATAATAATGACAAAGTCCAGTCAATTGGAATTTTAAGCATTTTGGCTTCTGAATTAGAAGAGCAAATAATAGCAAAGTTGTTATGTATTGTAAATAACTGGGTATTTGCCAATGCTGTCTATTGGTGAATACTACAGATGAGCAACTGATGTGTGTATTTTTAGAAATAATATTTATTGCGCAATTTTAATGTACTTACAGTGCAGGGAAAAAACAGTGTGCAACTATTGTCTTTACTAGCATGTTCTGCAGCACTCAGAGAGGAACTCCCTGTATTGATTCTACTCTTGGACATCCCAGGAAAATAATTGGAATTTGTTTTTCTTTTTTAAAAAGCACCTTAGTCAGAAATAGCCAGACAAGATGGTAGTATCCAAACAACCGTATACGTTGAGTTCCAGCACTGCTACAGGAAGAATGACTGAAGGAGGAGTATCTGGGTTTCTTTGAGTGATGGGTAGTGATTGTCGTATTTTGACCACAAAAATGTATGCAAGAAGGTGGGTATTTGCATTAAATTGTATTAACAGAAATAAGTTGTTTTTTTTTTTAAATGTTATCAGTTATCTGGTAACAAGGTTGTAAAATAAGGAATATATTGCACTAATCACTTATTTAAACTATTATATTTTAAACACTGTTTTCTGGCAGATGTCTCTTTGCATGAAAATTTTATTTCATTCCAGAAATAGTTTGGGGGGTGATTTTTTTTTTTTCCCCAATGTATTCTTCTATATGCAGATGCCTAGGGAAATACAGTCTTTCTAAATATTGTGGATACATTTTTCTCATTTAATTGACAAAGGTAGGGTAATATAGGTGAAATTAATTTTAGAGAGATAGAGTTTTCTAAGGTGTGATTTTATCTTTCAACACTGTCTCCTCCAAAATTAAACCAAATAAGATATACAAACAGATATACTACTATAATAGAAGAAAGACAATAAATTCCATAAAACCTTAGTTTTCCATCCAATTTTCCTTGAGAAATATCCTTTTCTTGTATACAGCCTCTCTGTTCAGAAAAGTCCATAGAAAGGAATGACTAGGCATTTATCACTTTGTCACTCTGACAGCATTCATTAACAATGTCACTTTTTATTTAAAATGAGAGTTTACTCTAAGAAATCTATTTTTTGACAATATACTATGTGGATGAGGCAATTTTTAACATCTATTACTCTTGTGTATTGTGTTTGAAATTGATAGTGCAGAATGCATTACATTTCTACTCTCAGATCCTCTTTGTGCGAGACAGAAATTCTGTGACAGCCACTAACGTACCATTGAAGAGAAAGAATAGAAGCCTGATGGCTTTCCATTGAGGCACAGATGATCAAAAGGAAGGTTAAATAGGTAGAATATGTTGGATACTACCTTTTCCCCAATGGAGAAATGTGTACTAAAGTACTTCAGAGCTCTCCATCAGACCTGTGTTCTGGTGTCAGTGCTGTAAACAATTTCAATGGAATGCTGGTTTGGAGAGGTGGAGAGAGAGCCAGAAGAGGAGGAAAACTAAAGGTAGGGGTGAGATATTGTAGTGAATCTTTTAAAGAAAAGGAGTTTTAAAAATAATAATGAATAACCTTAGAAATTCCTATATATATATAAATATTTAGCTCTGTACAGATAGCTTTCCATTAATATCAGAGAGCACTGAAGCAAATGAATATGTCTTGAAATTCTGCTCCGTATTTTATAATTTTGGAGCAGAGTCCTTGAATCTAAGCAATAATCCTCTACTGATGCAGCTTATTTTCTAGTGAGGAGCATTAGCACTACTTTAGTATGTATATCAGTTTTGGCAGAATCCAAATCAATCAGTCAAGGTGGATCTGCCTAAACCTCCACCCAGCCCCTAAGTAGTCTTAAAACACTGACTCCATAGCCTGGTTTTATTCACGAGTAAACTAGAGCTCCTCTCTGTATGATTATAAGACATTTAGTTGCCTAAGGAGATGCAGTGTCCTGCTGTGATTCCTTCATCTCTTGCCTAACCTGAAGCCTTTGCTGGCACCTCACTGTGCCTAGTTGCTCCCCACAGAAATAAGCATCTCCTCTTCTTCCAGTCATTCCTTTTTCAAAAGAACAAAGTGTTCAAACAGAGAATGAACCCAATGGGGACCATCCTTCACATAGACTGATTAATGCTTTTACAGGCTTCTTAGGAGATAAGTACTGTTTTATTAAATTCTTGCTCTGCTAATATTAGATTTTCTAAATTAGGTACTGGTCCAGGCAGGTTGAATATTTCCTGCATGTCTTAACTTGTTTTAATGGGAAAAAAAATAATATAGAGAAAGGGTAAAAAAAAAAAAAAAGACTACTAACCTCAAAATATAGCTCTAAATTCCAGTTTAAACCTCTATTCTACCTCTGGGTTTCAGATCCATCAATATACATGAGGCACCACTATATCATGCAGGTCTATGAGACAGAGAAAATAAAAATTGTACTCAAATAAAGTGTCGATTGAGTTTTTATTTGTCAACAAGTTTGTTTTAAGTTAAAGGTAAATACTGTCTAAAATCTGGCTACTAAATTCTATTTTCCATTATTGTTTATAAAATATATCAAATATAGATGGATCTGAAATACATACTCTGAAAATTAAGATGAGCATCCTGCACTCCTAAGTGAAATCTTGTTTCTTTTGAGCTGATAGGGTATCACTAACTTTCTCTGAATCATGGAGTTACAATGGATCTTATGACAGCACTGACAGCTTCATGTAAATGAGTTGATTCAAAATTACGTTGATTTCATTCATTAAATTAGAGTCTGATAACTGTCTTCAGTCTCTGTATAGGAAACAACATGCATTCCTGCTTCTATATACAAATGTTGACAACAACATGTTGAAACACAAGCTTGACAAATCATTTAAGCATTTACTTTAGCCTGCCCCACTGCAGCAAAACACTTAAGCACATGCCTAAAGGTATAGACATGCTTAAGTGCTTTTCTGATTAATGATGGACTGGAGCCCAAGTGTCTAATTTCGAGACTAACATTGTGTCTTACTTCTTATTAGCAGGTATGTCGTGTTCATTTTAAAAAGAGATAAATGAAGGAAAAAACCCATGACAATCAATCCTGAGTTGGAAAAAAAAACAAGGGAAGAAACCAAAGGATAGCAGCATTGTCCTTATCGTGAATCCTCAGTCTCCAGACAGTGAAAACAACAAGGTCAAGGTGTAAGTTTAAAGGAAAATGCAGCCCTCCATTGGCAAGGCATGGGAGACAATATCAGACTTAATTGTCAAGTTACTGCTTAATCAATGATTTCTCTGATTAGTGACCTACTGACAATTCAACCAAATTGATGTGCTTATTCCAAGCGTTAGTCCTGATGCTCTAAAAGAGTGAAAATCAAGGAAAAATTACAATATTAAGAATCTCAAATCCCCTGCATACTGATTGAAACTATCATTTGGCTTGCTTATTTACAGGGTTTGAAAGGTTTATTTGACAACAGAAGGGCTAGTAAAAGGAATCTAAATAATGTTTAATTGCATCAGGTTTATTATATTAATTAATCAGTCCACTGCTGTGTACTCTAATATCATAATGTCGTATCTTTGCATAGTGAAGTACAAAAGATTTCTTTATATCTCTTTATACAATTTTTGGCCTTTATCTACTATGGCACTCTTCTTGTGGACTTCAAACTCATAAACATGAGGATAATGTATTAAATCTTCACAGAACTGTTGTTTAGGTGAACAAAAAAGCCCTGAAAGCTGAATGGAATAACAAAAAGACAACAGTCTGCAACCTAATTAATTTTAGATTAAAAAGGAAAATTTAAAAAAGCAGTAAAGGATTTAAAGCCCAGAGGTATCTGCACAGGAACTTGGAAAAGATTGTGTAACTGTGGAATTGATGACTGGATGTTGATTGATTACAACCAGAGATTATCTTAAAAAAACCCACAATTTATGACTTAATCTATGCCAAGAGTGGATAGATATGCAGTATCCTCCTGTTAGTTGAGATAAATGTGGAAGGAGTAAACTGGATAATACTGATTTCAATTTTAATTTACATTTCAATGCAAATTGTTTTAATTGTGTCTAATTGAAATGCCTTAAGTGATAAGGAAAAAGGCCTGTACAGAAATGCAATTTCTTAATCTTTGCACTGCACGTTGTTCCTGTTTTTCATTTGTTTGTTGTGTTTAATAAAGAAATGGGAGATCTATCTATGTCATGTCTTTGCACATCTAACTTCTCAAGCTGAACTGAAACATGATATGAAGAGAGAAAAAGTACTTACTACTTCTTTAAAAGAAACAGCTTAAATTCCCAAACTAAGAGTTGGTATGCAAGCTTAAAATATGCAGTGTAAAAGATATTCTGTAAATAAACTCTCCATATTTAACTGACAAAACTTCATTTTGAAGCTGATTATTTTTGTGGGTATAGAGAGTGCTGTTGCCAACACCCAAGAATTCTTCCTATATTTTACAACCAGCTCTCACTGTGGATGTCCTGGAATAAGGCACCTACAGATCCACTGTTGCAGAGAAGTGAATTGGCTACAAATCTGCTCTAATTCCAAGTGTATTCTCATTTCTCCAACCAAATGAAACTGAATTATTGCAGCTTCAAGGTATGGATAGAGTGGGACACTCTGGGTCAGGCAGCTCAGAGGCTAGGGCTGGCTGAGATGATGGCTATCAGTATGAAGGCAAACAAACAGAACCAGTGTTTCCCCTTCCCTTGGAGGAGTTTCAGTGATATCATGCAGTCGTAGGGCTTCTGGGGAACACAGAAATTTTATCAGAATAGAGTCAGTGTTTGGAAATCACAGAAGGGATCTCAGGGAGCCATCTGGACCAACTCTCAGATCAAAGCTGAACCTAATTAAATTATTTTTGTGAGTAGTAAACAATCACTTTACTCAACATCTGTGTTAGCCTCTGCTTGTCCACCACAGCAGCTTCAAGCCTCTGTGTCTCAGCAGTGTGTTGGTGGCTGGCCTGGGGGAAGGTGACAGACAGGCCCCTGGGCCTCAGGAGTGCTGGGCAGGGCAGAGAGTGAACTCTTGTGGTCTTTGAATTCAGAATATTTGCCCTACAAAACCCTTTTCAAAGTCAAAAGCTGGTGGTAGCTAAACATATTGAACACTGAACTTTGCTGTTGGCCTCTTACTGTACATCTGCCTATAAAATAAAAAATATAGATTATTTCTGTAAGCAAATCCATTGACCTTAGTGTTAATGAATTTGTTGATTGAAATGTGCTTCAAGAGATAAAATCCCATAGAAACAGATAGTATTAATGTGTGTTTTTAATCTTCTATATTGGGGATAATTCCTTGATTTAATAGTTTAAAAAAAGCTAAAGAAGAGATATTTTCTAGTACAATCTGTAAGACATTTAATAAAAAATAGAAAGGTGAAAAAGCAGTTGTGGTAGCTTATGCCGTATGTAACTGACCTGAGGGAAAGCAACCTGCCAGAAACCTCTCATGAGGATTAACTATTCATGTGAATTTCCATGTTTTAATTGATGCTTGCAGACAAGCAAAGGCTTATGTCAAAATTCTGAAGGCCAAATTAAGACAAAGTTTTTCCAGGTTTCTTTGATGAGCAGTGTTTTGGACTGTCTTTCAGCTCCTATGACTCAAGTCTCCTTGACAGTCTGTTATTTGTTCAGTTATTATATTCTCTTGATTCTTTCTGACAAAGTTATCAAACACCCCACTGGGACCACAGCCAAAGCAACATTCACCTTTATATGGAGGGCCAAATCCTGATAAAGAATGCACAGCTGGAGTAAATGGACTGGTTGGTCAGGAAATAGAGCTAAATGAGGATTTCTGCTGCACCTTGTCACAGTCGGTGTAAATCCAGGCCACAGGAACTATAGAACATAGGGAGAAATCAAGTACATAACTCACCAGTACAGATTTCTCCCCATGCTAAGACTCTTGTGCAAATAGCCACAGTAGAGCTTAGATTCATTATCCAGAGGTGTATAATTTCTTCAATAGTTCTCTATTGTCTATTCCTCCATCCATAAGGAAGGTGATATTCCTTTATTGTTATCTTGTTCACAGCTGCAGTGGGAGTTGTAATTAATCCTTATTCAACAACAGATGTAGTGCAGTCAGTCATAGTACCATTTCTTTAATGTGCTTACTACTCACTACTTTTGATATGCTTATTGCTTTCTGTTTTATTGCAATTACTTGCTCAGCTTTTCACAGTTTTTCTTTTTATGAATTGGATTTCATCTTTTGCATTTCTAAAGTGATCAGTTTCCAACTGTCCTTCATTCCTCTGCATATTCACACCTGTTAAGATGTAATGAAACAGATTCCACCAGTCTACACACTTAAATCAGTTTCTGAAGAATTCAGAGTAGCTCCTGGACATGAATGTGATGACCTTTGCTATCTATCCCATAGTTAGATTTAATGATTATAGGTGTCTTGACACAAAGCGGGATTACAACCCTGGATTTCAGGTGAGCTCAATTTAGCCTCTTCAAAGATCCACTTGGAGGGATCTCATGGGATAGAATCCTGGATGGTAGAAGTAGCCGAGAGAGCTGGTTGATCTTCAAGCACCATTTCCTCCAAGCCCATGATCAGTGTGTCCTCACATGTAAAAAAGCAGGAAAAAGAGTCAGGAGGCCTCCATGGTTGAGCAAGACTCTGCTGGGACAACTCAAGGAGAAAACAGTCATCTATGAGAGGTAGAAAAGGGCCTGACCTCTTGGGAACATTGGCAGAACCTGCAGGGGTGCAACCAGGAAGGCTAAAGCCCTTTTAGAATAAAAACCTCGCCAGGAAAGAAAGTTAAGGCAAACAAGAAGGGGTTTTTCAAGAAGGTACATCAGCAGCAAAAGGAAGATTAGGGGCAATGTGGGCCCACTGGTGAATACCAGAGGGTGCCCTGGTGACCAAGGATGCAGAGAAGGCTGAACTACTTAATGTTTTCTTTGATTCAGTCTTTACAACCAAGGCTGGCTCTCAGGAAGTCCAGTCCAGCAAGGAGAGTAGGATGGTCTGGACAACAGAGCACTTGGCCTGGGTGGAAGAGGAAGAGGTTAAAGACTTGTTGGGCAATCTTAACACTCGTAAAGCCAATGGGACCTGATGGGATGCATCCAAGAGGGCTGAGGGAGCTGGCTGATGTGGTTGCCAAGCCTCTCTCCATCATTTTCAAACATTCATGGAGGACAGGTGAGGTGCCTGAGGACTGGAGAAAGGCCAATGTCACTCCAGTCTTCAAAAAGGGCAGGAAGGACAACCCAGGAAACTACAGGCCAGTCAGCCTCACCTCCATCCTCAATGTTGTTAATAAACATATGAAGGAAAAGATGGTTATCAGGGGGACTCAACATGGATTCACCAAGGGAAATCTGGTTTGACCAACCTGATACCCTTCTATGACTACATAACCGGCTGGCTAGATGAGGGGAGAGCAGCGGATGTCATCTACCTTGACTTGAGCAAGGCTTTTGACCCTGTCTCCCGTAACATCCTCATCAGAAAGCTCAGGCAGTGTGGCTTGGATGAGTGGATGGTGAGGTGGACCGAGCGCTGGCTGAATGACAGAACCCAAAGAGTGGTGATCAATGGTACAGAATCAAGTGGCCAGTGGAGTTCCACAGGGATCAGTTCTGGGGCTAGTCTTGAGTTTCAACAAAGACAAGTGCAGAGTCCTGCATCTGGGAAGGAACAACCCCCCCAACCAGTACAGGCTATGGGTTGACCTGCTGGAGAGCAGTTCTGCAGAAAGAGACCTGGGAGTCTTGGTTGACAATAAACTAAACATGAGCCAATATTGCTTGCAATTGCCCTCATAGTCTAGAAGGCCAATGGCATCCTGGGATGCATCAAGAAGAGTGTGGCCAGCAGGTCAAGAGAAGTCTTCCTCTGCTGCTACTCTGCCCTGGTGAGGCCTCATCTGGATTCCTGTGTCCAGTTCTGGGCTCCTCAGCTCAAGAACAACAGAGAAATTCTGGAGAGAGTCCAGTGCAGGGCCAGCAAGATGATCAGGGGACTGGAACATCTTCTTTATGAGGAAAGGCTGCAGGAAGTGGATCTGTTTAGTCTAGAGAAGAGGAGACCATGGAGGGATCTCATTGATATTTACAAATATCTAAATAGTGGATGTCAGGATGTTGGCGCATCCCTTTTTTCTATTGTATATAGTAACATGACAAGGGGTAATGGGATGAAGCTGGAACACAAAAAGTTTCATTTAAATATAAGGAAAAACTATTTTATTGTGAGAGTGAGGGAGCACTGGCACAGGCTGCCCAGGGAGAGTGTGGAGTCTCCTTCCTTGGAGGTTTTTAAGATCAACCTGGACACATTCCTGTATGTCCCAATCTAGGTTGACCTGCTTTGCCAGTGGGTTGGACTAGATGATCTCTAAAGGTCCCTTCCAACCCCTGCCATTCTATAATTCCGTGATTCTATGTTCTACCATGGGTACAGTAATACACGAAATACTTCACAAAATCAACACAACTCTCACTGTGATTCCATCCAAGTTTAAACAGAAGAGTTGTCCCAAAAGAAAACCAAGCTCATCTGTCTACCTCTGCATCTTATTTTCTGTAGCACACTTGTACTTCTTAAGCGTTTACAGTTCAGACATTACAGAATTGGTCTATAATTACTCTGTTTATATGCATATATAAATGCATTGATGTCTGTATGTACATGCATATCTGCAAACACACATCTCTACAAAGATGGTGAGCCCCTTAAGAGGCAATATTGAGTATGAAGGAGGAGAGAGAAAAAAGCAAACACATTTAAGTGTGTTTTACTGATACATTTGGATCTTTGTTTTATGAGCTCTCACAATAACATGGAAACATTCTGTATGATGACACAGAAGTGATTGTTTTAGTCTGAGCAACTTTCTGCCTTTCCACAACCAAGACAGACCTCCATAACTGTCACTTTCCTTTTCACATTGTAAAATTCCTCTGCTGTATTTATGAAATATGATTCACCTTGTAAAAGGCAACTATTTGTCAGCTTTAGGTTAGAGTATCTGCTTATCACCGCTGCTTGTAATTTTCTTCAAGCACAGGAGTGCAGATAGATAAGGAGTAGTGTCAGTGTACTGGAAATATACCATCAACTTCTGCTGTGACAGATAAATTTAAAATAGGCGCTCTTTTAACCTGAAGTGAACACTAGGTTGGAAATTAGGAAGAGTGCTTTTTAAGTTGAAGAATTACTGTTGATTACTGATTACTTTGGGAACAAGACTATTTAATGAACTTTATTTTCCTGCAACTAATTCGTTCTTTGTGATGCAGAAGTCATTTTGGAACAATGCATCATACAATGTTAATAAATATCTGAAACATCTTCTATCTCTGTAAAATCCATCTAAATCAAGTGACATATTTTTCTCTTTTTATCTTTTCTGACATTTCATCTCTAAAGTACTTTGCAAAATAGGGTAATATCGTTACAGAAATAAATAGCAGGAGATGGAGATAAATTGAAATGCAGAGTAAACAATGAATGAAAGGTATAATTTTCTTTCCACACCATATTCCAAGGTGCTGTCAAATGCTGCAGGTTTGTCAATGACATTCCCTTGCCCATGATTGGGTTTAAGACAGCAGAAGTGCAGTTCATCTGAGAGTACAAGTGTTCACTGATAGTTTAGCAGCTTCTGCTTTGTACATCAGCTGGCATCCTCTGTTCAGTAAGAAATAATAAAAGTGAACCATGGGTGTCTTAGCTAAAGCACAAATCAGTCCATAGGACGTTCTATATCCAGCACACAGAACAGCCATGCATGACATTGTGCAGGCTAATACACATAGCTTTGTTTTGTTTTGAGGATGTTTTGATGTAAGCAACAGCAACCTTTTCCTCCATCTAGTTTGTTCTTTATATCTGATGCAGGAAAATTTCCTTGCATACAACAAACACTGGCTCTTGTGCAACTGCTCATCAGCTCAACTCTGGTGGAATTTCTGTGGAGGAGTGATGGGGACAGGATACTGCTATGTTCCTGCTTTTAACTGCAAATCTCACATTAAATTCATCTACCTTGACTTCAGCAAGGCTTTTGATATGAGTGATATGACTATCTCCCATAACATCCTCATAGGAAAGCTCAGGCAGTGTGGCTTGGATGAGTGGATGGTGAGGTGGACTGAGAGTTGGCTGAATGACAGAACCCAGAGAGTGGTGATCAAGGGCACAGGATCGAGTTGAAAGTCTGTGGCCAGTGGAGTTCCACTGAGGCTGAGTTCTGGGACTAGTCTTGTTCAACATCTTCATCAATGACATGGATGAGGGGACAGATTGTGCCCTCAGCCGGTTAACTGATGACACCAAACTGAGAGGACTGGCTGATCCACCAGAAGGCTGTGCTGCCATTCAGTAGGATCTCAACCAGCTTGAGAGTTGGGCAGAGAGGAGGCTCATGAGGTTCAACAAGGACAAGTGCAGAGTCCTGCATCTGGGAAGGAGCAACAATCCCATGCATCGGTGCAAGCTGGGGATTACTGGAGAGCAGCTCTGCTGAGAGGTATCTGAGAGTCCCAGTTGATAATAAACTAACCATGAGCCAGCAATGTGCCCTCTTGCCAAGAAAGTCAATGGTATTCTCGGCTGCATCAAGAAGAATGTGTCCAGCAGGTCAAGGGAGGTTCTGCTCCCCCTCTACTCTGCCCTGATGAGGCCTCATCTGGAGTCCTGTGTCCAGTTCTGGGCTCCCCAGCTCAAGAGGGACAGAGAACTTCTGGAGAGAGTCCAGAGCAGGGCCATCAAGATGATCAGGGGACTGGAGAAGCTTTCTTATTAAGAAAGGCTGCAGGATCTGGGATAATTGAGCCTGGAGAAGAGGAGGGAGGATCTCATTAATAAAAGATGTATGTCAAGCGGATGGGGCATCACTTTTATTTGTAGTGTTCAGTGATAGGAGTAGGGGTAATGGACAAAAGCTGGAACACAAAAAGTCCCACTTCAGGAAAAACTTTACTGGGAGGTTTACATAGCACTAGCACAGACTGCCAAGGGAGGGTGTGGAGTCTCCTTCTCTGGAGGTTTTCAAAACCTGTCTGGACGTGTTCCTGTGTTACTTGGTCTAAGTGGACCTTTTTCAGTAGAGTGTTGGACTTGATGATCTTTAGAGGTCACTTCCAACCCCTACCATTCTACGATTCTGTGAATCAAACTAAGCCATTACTCAAGGTCGTTGCCTTTTCACAAGTGAAAACTTTTAGCCAAGGGTTCAGTGGCAAAGTAAGAACAAAAAGGTATTTAAATCTAGAATGCAGAATCATTGGCTGTTTATAATCCCTTTCCCTAAATTCTGCTTTCTGAGACTGTCATCCTTATGTACCAAGTAAGAAAATATGCTATTCCTCTCTGAAAAAAATCAACTATTTCATATTTTCTGGGTCAATTTAGATTATTATTGATTGTCATCCTCTAGGAATGACACTACTTAGAGAAATCAAAGTGGAACATGTATTTCTACAGAAAAAAGTATATGCTGTTCTGTTTATTGAAGATTTCTTTTTAGTGCAGGCAATTGGTATTTATGTGAATTAGACAGATATAAAAATCTAGACAAAATGTGAAATATAACTAGTAAAGTCTTTATTAATATTTCATATTTTAATGTGTAGCTACAGTTACAAATAAATAAAAAATACATTTCTATCATTCATCTCTCACAGCTTGTATTATTTTTCTGAAAACTAGATTCTCATGATATTTACTGGCTTTAATCAGTAATGTGATTTTTCTCTCTGTGCCAGACAGCTTGTTAAAAATGAGGCATTTCCTGAACTGTCTGTTATGTTTTATAATCAAAACCTCTTACCTTAATTTTAATGACAATGATCACTCGAACTTATTCCCTGAAATAGTCTGTAAAAAGTCTGTCTTTTCATATATCCGTGACAACTCCAGATCTCAATGTGTAAGTTAGCATTTTAATTGAAAGGTATCAAACTGTGTAATAAGACAAACAAGCAAAGGTATCTATAGGAAGAAAATACTCAGGGACAAAGATTTGCTTAAAGACTAAACTGAAATTCTTTCCATCTGAACATTGCTGAAGCAATGTTGTACCATTAAAATCAGACTATCGTATTTTGCAGTTTTTAAGCACATGTCCAACTCTTTCCTAGGAAATGTGTGTTAAAAGTGTGCTGGGGACAAGTAGAAGACTCTGGGGGCTGCAGCACTACTATCAAGGAGGTGCAATCTCCTACACAGCTGCTCTAGTGTGCTTTTGTTTGTAACTGGTCACTAAAAAATCATCATTTGTTATGCCTGTGTCCAAGAATGCAAAGAGGAGTGATATGTTACGGTGCCTGTTTATGAACTCTAACCCTGTTCTGACATTGAAGACATTTGTCTGCCCCCACAGAGAATCTGTGTTGCAAAAAAGTCCAGAAGTTTGCTATCAACTGCCTTCTCTTATGTGTTTTAAAATGGTTCCTGCTGATTTATCTTATTGCCCTCTCTCAGATTGGGGGATTTAGTGAATAGCAGATCTGAAAAGGCATTGTCCACTGCATTCATGATTTTTTAGATCTCATATCCCAACTCAAAATTGCTTTGTGCAATTAATGAAAATAATTTTCATTAATTTTCATTAAAATAATTAATGAAAAGGAAAAAGTTTTGGGAGTTTGGAGTTTTTCTTTTTCAGAAATGGTTTTCCCTTTCCTATCCTACTTTTGAAACCAGAAGACATTGAAGCACACTAAAAGTATTTACATTGCGAAGAAAAAGGTATTTCATGAAAGAATTCTGCAAACAATGACAATTGGATGAGGGTATGTGTGTGAGTGGCACACATATTGAATATAGAAGGAAATATTTCTGTTTGCAGAAACCATACATAAAGTAAATCATATGTAGTTTCAATATTAGCCAAGGACCTGATGTTCACAGGGCCTATAAGCAACTCTGACACCATTACCACCTTCATAAAGAGGTCATAAGTCAGGATGTGCTCAGATGACATAATTTTCTGCAAAACAGTACTTTTAATAATAACTCCATGGCAATTTAAAATTATCATATTACTGCATGTAATACAACCAGATAAAATACTCACTTACTGGGGATTAAACAAATGGAGGGCTATCCTACTTCAAGTTGTTTTTTCCTCTTCACTATATATTGCTGCTTCTGTTAAGTTCAGTTTGGCAGATGTAAATTACCTCACCTTAAAAAATACAGCATTTCCAAGAGAGCTCTGCAGACACCAAATACTCATGAAAATGTAAGCCTAGTTATGAATGTTATGCATTTAGAAATTTAGTAACATCCAGCTCAGAGAATATACCTTTTGGCAGTAATGAAAACTGTTATGCAGATTGTATCCAAAAGTGGGAAAGTAGTATGTACGTGCCAGTTTCCTAAAGTACAGAATAAGTATTTGCCAAATATTTTGTTTCAGATGTTAAACACCTACTAAGTATAACATTAAAAAAAGGGTAATGGATGATCACTTTAGAGACTGCTGGGAAATGAAAGCCATTTTATGGCAACTGCTATAGCTGCTCCAATACAATTTAATCTCTCCTGACCTGAAATACAGCTGGTACTTCAGAGCAAACAAAAGAGGCTTATGAAGGACCAAGGATCAAATTTCTTGCTGTTCTGCATCTTGTATCTTCATTTACTATTGTGAAAAGCAGAATAAATCAGCTGCCTTTCAGATCTGATTGTATTATATACCCACTTTACAAAAAGATGAAAGATGACACAGGTAGGAAGACAATGGGGAATATGCCCAAAGGGATTTATGTTTGTACTGTTATGCACTTGACTTTTTGAGCACCCATTATTTTCTCTTTGGACAGAATGATGCTTAGGGAAAACACTTTATGCACAGTGTAAGGGAAACCAATACATTATTTAGCAATTTCATGTTGATGTGTGCTGATTCTTATTTGTAAAAATACATGATATACTCAGAAACTAAATAATTTAGCATTTTCATCCCATTCCCATATACATATATACAGAATAGGAGGTCTGTGTTTGCTGCCATTGTCAGTAAAAAACAATAACAGAGATTTAAAATGATGTGAGGAGGCAATGTGTCAGAAAACTAGAGTTATGAACACTGAAGAAACAAAGTTCTGTAACTTTCTGTATATGATGTTTGTCAGTGGACTAATAGGTAAGTAATATTACTGACACCACTGCATCCTTCTCCTGAATTTTTCAAAAGTGCTGTATGTGAATATATCTTTGGTGTTTATGGGAGAGAAAAATCTATATTAGCTATACCATTCTGAGTTTCTGTAGCAAATGACAGAATGTTCATACTCCAAATACTGCTTATAAGGTAGCTGCTAGAAACCAATATTACCATTTCAGCTGCTGCAAATTTAAGTTATTAAATGTCATCTCTGCTCTGGTACACAAAACAAAATATGATAGACCTGTAAGTGTCAAACAGGATTTGTATAGTCTATGGGTAATCTGCTTTGAGATATAGCAGTGTGTTTCACTTGTAGTTGTGAGTCACACTTTCAAAGAATCATAGAATCATAGAATGGTAGGGGTTGGAAAGGACCTTTAGAAAACATCTAGTCCAACCCTCCTGCAGAAGCAGATTCACCTAGATCAGGTCGCATAGGAACGTGTCCAGGCAGGTCTTGGAGACCTCCAAGGAAGAAGACTCCACAACCCCTCTGGGCAGCCTGTGCCACTGCTCTGTTACCCTCACAGTGAAATAGTTTTTTCTTATATTTAAGTGGGAACCTAGGTTTTATTTCTTCAGATCTCTCTCTCCTCTCTCTCCTCAGGAGCGTTAGAAAACAAACAGGATATAGAATGAGAAAAGATTTGCTGTTATGGTGGAATACAAGCACTAATGTTTGTCCCATTATCTGTAGTGGCGGTGCAAGCTATATTCATTCAAAGGTGTAGAGAATCTAGGTACTGCATGTGCAGAGATGTACACAGATAGTACAACCAATAGAGCTGACTCAAAGCCACCCTTCATTTGCTAGCTACTTCCTTATATGCTGCTTCACCACTTTGATCACCCAGGGCCCAATTGATTAACTTGCAGCACCTGTTTCTGATAATTTGAAGTAGCTTGCCAGCTACATTAACTTGTCCCTACCATCTTTATTCAAGCTGGCTGGTCCAAGCCACATTTGAGCCTACAACTACCCCCTTTTTCTTTTTGGCTCAGCCAGCCTTCAGCAACACATCTCAAAATTAAAGACACATGAAGAGAACATAAATATTTTTACCCATGGCCAATAACGGCTACATCACTGAACAACATAATACAAAAATCCATAAACTCAAAATAAACATAATCTGATATATGTTGCTAGGAGGGACGCATACTGGTGAGAAGGGATGAGTTCTCTGTACTTCCACTGATACTTCTGTTTCCTGAATGTAGTTTCGGACTTTTCTTCAACTTCTTTAGCATGCTTATCTGTGAGCATTATCTATAAGATGGAAGTATCTCTTCATCCGTAGCAAACACACCATTTTTGCTTTCAAGTTTCCATCGTCTGTCTTGTTAAGTTGTTCAATTCTTTTAATGTGACACAGATTGCTGGAGGAATTTACAGCAGCATACATGGTGCCACAGTTGACAGGGTTTACATTTTAATAGGGTGATGGATTGAGGGTGGATCACTTGGTTCTTTCCTCAAGATTGTTTTTGCCACTGCTCTTACAGTCATTAAGTCCTTTCAGTTGATGTGGCTTGATCCATTTTGCCAGAATCCACCGGGGACCTTGATCTGTAATGACACAAGCATAGCCTCTTCCCCACGTTAACAGATCCGCAGGTCCTTGCTGCTCTCCAGTAGTGGGATTCTTATACCAAACTTTAGGTTTGTCAGTAAAATACAAATCCTGACTCATTTGGGCAAAATGTGTTAATGCCAGTGGTTCATTCCGATTTGCCACAATTCTGAGATGATTCATTGTATAAAGAGCTTTCATCAGTCTATCTTGAGGGCTCACCCCCTCTTCCCCCATTTTTTGTTTTTCTAGCAGTCCTTTTAAGGTTTGATGTGTACATTTGATAATGGCTTGACCAGTAGAATTGCCTGGGATTCCAGTAGTATGTTTGACACCCCATGAATCAGAAACTTACGTGTTCTACTGGCTATATATCCTGATCCATTACCAGTTTTTATCTCTCATGGAACACTAAGGACTGTAAAACAACTCCTCCAATGTCTTATGATGTCTCGAGCACTGTCGCTCATTCAGGCTGTGGCCCAAACCATGGCCAAATAAGTATTAATAGTGAACATGTATGTTTAAATCGTCCAAAGGGAGCATAGGCAGTGATATCTGAGCGTCTGATATGGTTAGGTCAAACTGCTTTGCCAGCATTTTCACACCTTGGTGAAAAAAGTCATGTGACCTTCGGGCTTGAGAAAATTTGTCAATTATTGGCTCCGTAGGTATCAATAGAGCAGCTGCCACTATCTTGTCAACAATTTCATTGCCAATCGATAGGCCATCTTTTAAGCCCAAATGGCTTCAAATATGTCCAATATAGTAAGCAGTTTGATGGCCATTTATCTGATGTCAGAGCAGTAGAAATAAGTTATATAGATTCTGATTAGAGATCTCTCTAATCAAGTGACAACATTGACCATGTAGAGGGAACCAGAGATGATGTTTAATAGGATGTCTGGCCATTTCTTGAAAGTTGTAACTACAGCCATCAGCTCCAGCAGTTGAACCAACCCTGATTTGCCTTGGATCTTACTTGCATTGGTAAAAACAGTCAGGCCTTTAACGGGTACTGATGTTCTCAATGGCCGGTCTTCCACTTGAAATTTAACAGAAAACAATTTATGGGCTGGATAATGATTATTTATAGTCCCTGGATATGACAATAAAGCCCACTGTAATTCATCAGATTGTTGCAGTGCCCAGTTCAAGAATTAATCTGTGAGAGGAACAATAATGACATCTGCCTCAATTCCTGCTATTTCCAGCAGACGTTTCCTGGCCTTAACTAACCCGGAGATGTTAAACTGTCACTTCACTTCTTGTAGAATCTGATGCTGGTCCAGGTCTTTTCCTGCAATCAGTATATCATTCATATAATGTTAAAATAAAACACGAGGGTATTTTTTGCACAAAGGTGCTAGTGCCCTGGCAACATATGTTTGACAAATAGTTGGCGAGTTCTTCATTCCCTGAGGTAAAACAGTCCATTGATATCGCTTTGCTGGCTCTTGTTTGTTAATAGAAGGTACTGCAAAAACAAACTTCTCACTGTCATCCTCATGTAGAGGAATTGTGAAAAAACAGTCCTTTAGGCCAATCACCAATAGGGGCCATTCTTTTGGAATCATTGCAGGAGAGGGTAATCCTGGCTGTAAAGCACCCATGTCCTGCATCACTGCATTAACAGCTCTTAGATCATGTAACAGCCTCCATTTCCCTGATTTTTTAGGGATAGTAAAAATTGTTGTATTCCATGGACTAGTGGATGGCTTAATATGACCTTTCTCTAATTGTTCATTTACTAATTCATGAATGTGGGTGAGCTTTTCTTTCCTTAGCAGCCATTGATCAATCCAAACTGGTTTATCTGTGAGCCAAGTTAACTTCAGGATTGGTCGCCCATCAATGACCGCCATTAAAAATTTTCGTTTGACAAATGAAAGCCCATTTGGCTTAAGGCATCTCTACCTAAAAGCCAAACTGAAGTGTTCATTACACAGGGTTTAATTTGTAAACACCTATTGTCTTCATCCTGTATCCATACTGAAATCAGATATCCAGTAACGTATTGTACCCAACCATGTGTTCACCATTTGGATGTTGGGATACAACCGTCTGAGTGGCCTTTGCCTGCGAAAGTGGCATTGCAAGTCTTACCTCAGGTACTTCAGTGGATCCAAAACCACCATCTCAACACTTACCTGCAAATGAAACTTGAGCCCTGAAAGGAATTAATTGAGCTATTTTAGTTCCTTTAGATATATAAACTGGTGGCTGCCAAACTTTAAAAATTATTCCAATGTTTCCTTCATAATCTGCATCAATAACACCGGGAAGCATAAAAATACCCAGTTAAGAGGTTGATGATCGTCCTAAAAGCAGAGAACTTAAACCATAGCCAAGGGGTCCAATAGCTGCTGTTTCCACATTCACTCCTGCGCTTTGTGCAGTTGCTGATCTGAGGCCATTCAGGCAGCCATTGGTATCGAAGGGTGTTTTTGTGTCATCAGTCTTGCCCTTTTAGCGCTCGTTAACCTGTTTCCCTTAGGCATTGTATATCTGGCCACTCGAGAGCAGCACTCAGTGGCTCTGTGTCCAAACTTGCCACATCTGTAACAATTGCCATTAAATCTGCATTTGGACCCCGATGATCTGATGGAGCTGTTTGTCCATACCAATGGTCTGGACCGACATTGATTTTTCACATGTCCCATTTTTCCTCAGTTAAAGCATTTTGGTCTCCGATTTCCTTTGTGCTGTCGAACTAATGGTTTCAATGCTGTTGTCATAGCTTCAGCTAAATGTACTGATGATCCTACTTGAGAGCAGGCTTCTATCATGTTAACCAAACTTGCCATCCATGGGAGAGCCTGCAGGATCTTTTTGTAATCATGGTTAGTGTTAGCAACTGCTAAATGTAATCCCATTTGTGCTTTTACTTCAGCTGACATGTTTGGTATACGATACAGAGCTGCTCTTAGTCTAAAAAAGGTCATAAAGTGTTCATTGGGTTTCTGTATAATGGTTGTGTATGAGGGAACTGACACTCCCATGTCAGGGACGATCCTAAATGCTTGACGAGCCAGTGTCTGTGTTTGTTGCAAAATAGCTTCATGCAGTCGGGCTTGTACCTGAGGGTCAGCAACCGGTCCTTTTCCTAACATCATATCCTTTGCGATGACTTGTTGCGGATCTCCCTGCTGTAAGTCCATATTTTCTACTATTGCCACATCGACTCTTTTTTCCCCATTCAGACTCCCATAGTAATACCTGAGTGGGCTTCAGGAAGGTTTCTGCTGGCTTCCAGCAGTCAAATGGAGTCATTAATCTACTGGTGAATACAATCTAATAAGGTTTGAACATCTGAGTTGGTCAAGCCATACTGCATCACAGCTTTCTGGCCTTCCCTTATCAACTTCCAATTCAAAGGTGGCCATTATCGTTGTGCAGGATTATTATGTGCTGTTATTACTGGAAAGGCTTGTGGAATGAATTCTCCTTCAATTACTGCATCACATATGAGGCCTCTCCATTTCTTAACAGGATCATAGTCATCTGGCCGGGGATCTCTGAGCACTTGTGGGGGTGAAACTTTAATCTTTGGTCTAGATAATTCGTTAGTCTTTTTCAATAGTTGATTAGCTGTTGCTTTTGCCTTTTCTATCAGTTCTTCCAAGTAGGCCAAAGTCCATTTCATATCTTCTCTGTGCCTTATTAATTCTTCCTGTAACAATTGTCTTTATTGATCTTTCCCTTCACTAGATGTTGGGGGTGGTGATGGAAGAGGAATACACTCAGGGATTGATGAGCTCAGGGGCAAAGCGTACCTTTCATTCTCTGCCAGGTACTCCTTTGGGTATGGTAGCAGAATGGAGGATGGTGAAGTGTGGGTGGGAGGGGAGGAGGAACAATGCATGTATTCGGCTCCTGGAACAGTGCTCTAGGGGGTTCTGGGGAGGGTGGGCTCACATCCATACTCTCCTCCTCTAGATATGGAGCCGAGGGTATTATGACATTTTCATCTCCAAAGAATCTCTTGGTATTTTCTTCTAGAGGTGGAGGCGATGGCACTATAAAGTTACCACCTCCAAAGAATCTTTTATTGTCTACTAGGAACGCAGATGGTATAGCATTTTCTGTGTTCAAGGCAGCAACTGTAGCACACTCAGCTTCTAGCTGTTGTAGAATGGATGATACTAGTTTACACAGGCCAATAGCATTATTCAGCATGTCTCCTAGATTTTGCCAATGTCCCATTTCATATACTTCCTGTGGGGAGGCGAAGAAACCTACATCCTGACCCATCTTACAGGTCTTAACAAATTCTCTCTTTCATAGTTGAATCCTTTCTCAGCAAGGATATGCCGGAGGGTGTCAGTAGGGTTTTCCTCTTTGCTCTTCATCTTTCCCATTATACCGGTTTAATAGGGTTACTTGCCTTTTCAGACAGGAATCCAGGCGATTGTCTGCCGAGGGTTCTTAATCCAGCAAATTCGGCTGATCACGTCAGGGTCATCTAATGTTGTGGCAGTGCATACTATATTCATTCAAAGAGAATCTAGGTAATGCACATGCAGAGACGTACACAGGAGAACATAGTACAACCAACAGAGCTGACTCAAAGCCACCCCTCCTTTGCTAGCTACTTCCTTATATGCTGCTTCCACCCATGTGATCACCCAGACCCCAATTGATTTACTTGCAGCACCTGTTTCTGATAATTGGAAGTAGCTTGCCAACTACATTAACTTGTCCCTACCATCTTTATTGAAGCTGGCTGGTCCAAGTCATATTTGTACCTACAATTATCTGGAGTAAAAAGTCTATACGAAACATTATGGCTAGCTATGTAGCAGGTTTAGCTTCAAAGATTTTTTACCATTAGCATAGTTTAGTCATTAAAGTACCAGTGAAAAGAGTTCCTGGTTAACCCTTGAAGCTACAGATTCTTTCCTGCTGCAAGAATGCCAAGAAAAGAAATAAAAAATACAACAGATTTAATAGAAACTCTTTTTCTCTGCATCTAGAAGTTCAAAATAATTAACACAGGAACAAAGAAAGTCTCTGTCTGCTCACTTTTCCTACCCATCCACCCTCTTCCCTCTTAGAGAAGGGAAGGTGCCAGAAAATAAGGAGAGAGGAAGTCACATCAAGTTCAAAGCCTGTGCTCAAGTTTCTGGCCTCCTTAAGTAATATTGCAGGCTAAACTACAGCCTAAACATCCTTAATTTTATGATTTACAATTCAAATACAAGTTTAATGTGCTGACTGTTGATGTGCCATCCCTTGCAGAGACAAATGTGGGAAAGCACTTTTAAGGCAATTGTGCTGTTTGCTTTTGAGTTAAAGGAACTCTTTGGATTCAATGTGGTGCCAGCTATTCCCAGAAATTCCAGGTCTCCCCACAGGAGTCCCACTACCAGTCACTAAGGGGTATCCTTGTGCTGTATTGCCTCTTCCTACCCCTGAAGTCCCACCAAGAGCAGGCATCAGCACCTCACAGCTCTCTTTCACAAACACCAGCAGCTTCTCCAGTGTGAAACCAGTATCTGTGAGCTTCTCCTCCTTCTGAGGAGGAGAAGAAAGAGGAAGAGGAGGAGGAGGAGGAGGAAAAGCTCAACTTCAGTTTTTCTCATGTGATGCAGCCCCGGGTCTGTACGGGAAGTGAGAAATGACAATATCATCTCCCTGCTAAGATTTTGTCTAAATGGATTCTGAAGCTCGTGCTCTTATTTCTGCTCTATCCTGAGCTTAAAAAAATATTAAATTTAGCAAATTTATTTAAATAAATATACTTGCATTTAAAACAACTTTAAAAAAACAATCTTATGAAATTCCAGATAATTTGGAACTCAATTTCCAAACTCATTCACATGAGTTGTCCTACTGGTTTTTTAGATTGTTCATACTACTAAGGATCTAGGCTGACTGTTTTTAAACAAAGCTATAGTATTTACACTCATTTGCAACTGTATAATTTCCTTCACATTTTTTCCTGTAAGAAAACTTCCTCATGAAACATAAACAAATTTTAGAATTCTTTTCATGTTTTTTCTAATACTTTGCCTGTCTTGCTTCCTTCCTTCTTCCTTCCTTCCTTCCTTCCTTCCTTCCTTCAAGTGTCATGAACTTCAATCTATTTGTCTGGAATTAGTTGCACATATTATATCACAGACAAAATTTTTGGATTAGATAAAATCTTCTATCTAGGAGTGCTACCATTTTTTAGCTGTATTTGTTTATTCCAAGGAGTTACTACTGTGTATATAATCATACTCTGTTGCCAGAGCTAGTATTTCATAAATTACAGAACCTTAATTGGGTACAAACAATTGTGTTGTATGTGAAAATGAGAATAGTAGCACTATGAAGGAAACAATGAAGAGGGAGACAGATAACTGAATGAAAAAAACTTCTCCAACAATCTCCTTTAATTTCTCCACCTGCTTTTGTTTGGGTGGTGGCCAAATGGAAAGATGAAACAAGCTTTATGATTTATTATTTTAGATTCTTGTATAAGGGCTGTAGAAATAACAGGCATATTTATTCATGTTTGCTAAGAGAGTAATTTATTATCGATTTTTTTCTCAACTTTATTTAGCTACTAGCATGTGGAGACTATGAAAATGTAATAAATATTTATAATATTTATTATTTCAACAAGCTACGGCTGTAACATTTTTTTGCATACATAGTCTACTGAGTTAGTTCTTTCTTCTGTTTGTTAATTAGAATTTATATTCTTGTTGTGAAACCTCACATTTTCTTACATATTATTTTATCAGTATCAACTCAGATTAATAATGTAAAAGCTCAGATACTGTGTTAAGATCCATGCTTGACAAATTAATCAATAAAAGAGTCTCCTATTGTTAGTGTTCTGTATCTTGAATAGGCGTTAGCTACATATACTTTCAATTTACATATCTGAAATGAAGTGCCAAAGGATAAAAAAATAACATTTATTTCAGTTGCTAAAATTATCAAGAAATTTGGAAATAATTGAAAAGGGATGTTTGTCAAACTCCTTGGAAATAGTAATTTAAAAAATAATGTAGATAGTCAGGTTGTCTCAAGATTAACAGCATTTAAAAAAATAAAAAGAGAAAGACAAATAACAGAATGAACATCTTCATAAAGATGGATTCATAACACAGAATTACGTGTGTAACATCAGAGAGTAAATGCTCTGTCCAGTGAGGACCAGGTAGGACAGGCTGGAAGCTGCATCCTGGCATGGGCAGGAAGGGCAGAGATAGACTGTGCTGGTGACAGCATCAACATGTTTGCACTCTCAGGACAAGCCAGGCCTTCGGGAGTCTGGTGCCTACAGAGACACTTAAGACAGCCAATAGAAAATGGCAAACAGAAGAAAACACTTGTAGGTTTTTTTCTTTTTTTCTCCCTGATTTTCTCTTTGAAGCCCTGAGTCTATGGAAGATCTCTTCTTTGCACCAGGAAGGACCTCCTGAATTTATGTTCTTGAGTTTCTCCTTTACATATCATTAATCAGCTTAATGCTTTCTCTTAACTTTTGAGTGTTTATAAATTGAAGACAATTATGCAGCTATAGGAATACTGAAAGAAATAGAAAATACATTTAACAGAAAGAATCTAAGTGCTTGAGTGGTTTTGTTAATCAAAGAGATTGTTACAGAATTAAGATCTTGACAGTGAGGATACTAACCATAAGGGAGTTTAATATAGGTAGTATTGGATTTTCCCTTCATATTCATTTAAAACATTTTTCATAAAAGTCTTTACTGGAAAGAAGGAGAACATAATTTGGGGAAGTTCTATGTCTTGTGCAACAGAGGGTCATCACAACTTCTTTACATTATCTACTGTTTATACATTATGAATCACCATAATGTTTGAATACTATATTTACCCCATGATTTGGGAACCGACAGGATGTGCACATTTGCCCTTGGGCTTGTTATTTCATGCTTCTGCCTACCATTTGCATGCATATTTTCTTTTTATTTGCTCCTGTATGTTCTTTACAGAGGAAATAAGTCTATTTGAAGGAATGTAAAATGGTGGCCTGGACAATTCTAAAGTGAACTGTGTCATGATACTAGTTAAATAATGCATGAATGGATCTATGCTAGACATAATTCACTGCTAGCACTATTTATTTCTTTATCGTGTGTCAGTTTCCTGTCAGGATATCAAATGGCTAGAAAGCGCAGCATGCTGTTTTCCTTATCTTTGAGCTAAATGTTCCATTATATCACATTTTAGGCTTTTAAGATTGCATAATAAAGCACACATAAAATCTGAAGTAATCTTGCGTAGTATATATCCATGATGCAATATGATAAAAAGTGATGCAGCAGCAGATTTGAGTGCTATGCTGCTGGTATATCTGGTTTGTAGAAAGGAGCATGACTTAAATAATTTGGTCATTAGAATAGCAGATACTTTGCTGTTGGTTTACTGTAGGATTTCAGGGAGATTTATTTACATCCATAGACATCTAGAGTTCAAGGAACTTAACTGGGCTGAGATAAGTGTCTTTGCATCTCTGGGATTCATCACTAGAAACTTTTCTGGCTTAAGTCACCATGTGTGCTTACTCTAAATCCCTTGGGCTTAACTTTTGAATGTTTACAGAATGAGAAGTTTAATTTTTTTCTCTTATAATATTCTTCCTTAAATGGGAAATGCCACATTGAAGATGTGGCATACTTTTAATCTCATTGTTCTTTTGGATTTTAGCATCAGATCTGAAACTCTATGTTTTTTAATCAGACTGGCTCATGTGGCATTAGTGTAGCTATGCAGGAGCCTACTTCTCTTTTGTAGAACAAGTGGAGGAAGAAATATTCACTGTCTGAGATGCCTCCCAGAAATATGTATTTGATTTGACAGCTTTATATCCTATTTTTCATATTTTGTATTTCGATGACATATCTAGTATACCATTGTTCTTAAAATAAACTAATAATAAGTGCTCTTTCACAGTATGCCACCAAACAGATGCTTGAAAGAACAGCAGCAATTCAAATAAAAACAAAATAGAAATCTTAAAAGGTCACATCATTTTCTGATATTTTAGGTGTCAAAATTCAACTAAGCATAAATATTAAAACTTAAGTAATCTGTTAGAAAAAATCTCCAGAACTTTCAAAAATATCTGAGTCTAACCATTTGTGACTGTGCAATAAACTACAGTACACATCAAAAAAGTGTATTGAAAACTATTATCACATCTGAATTAAATTTCATCTAGTATATACAGATTCGTTCTGACAAAAAAAGTGATTAAAAAAAATCTCATTTAAATAATGACTTTAAAAAAATATTTTGTTCTTTACAAATCCTAAAGCTACATTGTGCATCATGCAGGTACCTGCAGGCATCACAGCTGACATGGGGCTCAGGTTCCAGTTTGGGCCTCTGAGATACCACTGTAATTTCCTATGAAACATTGACTGCTTCTGCACTGTCCCCTCTAAATCCATAAAATCTGCTTTTACCTTATAGTCTTCCCTAAACCAAGACATCCTTTCTCTTTTTGTTATGCTGATCTCTCAGCATGATTAATTAGCGAAGGTGCAGCAGCATAGCAGAGCCGAGGGCAGTGTACCTTAGTGCCTCATGGAAGCTCACTCCTTTGGATGTTGGCTTTATGATCTAGTTAATAAAATATTTAAATGTCTCATTTTTATGCCCATAGGGAGCATGATTTTAATCACAGGCATAAAGTGTTACTTGGACAGAAAAAAACAGAGATGAGTGGGCTCACATGTAGACTCTTTCCCAGGTGTGCTGGGGGGCCTGGCTGGAGGGCAGTGCTTGGGGCTGGCAGGCAGAGCAGGAAGCTTCACGCATTGGTGGCAAACAGCTGGCGTTTGTCCTGTGGAAGGCTGGAACTGAAACCTGAGACTGAGCATCTGCAGACAGCATTCAATGTGTTAATAACCTGAGTAACTGCTGTCCCAAGAAGAGCAATGTTGTTGGAGAGAGGGCATCATACTGGGTCCTTGACTGTGGCTTTTCACACACAAGAATTATTTCCTCCCATTAGTCCTAACATCTTACATTGCAGTAGAATTAGTCTTCATTTGCTATTTTAGATATCTTTCTTTCTTGTTTGGAAGTATAGCCCACTTAGTCTCAAAGTAGCAGAGGCTTGCAGTATCCTGATAAAGTGAAACTCAGAAGATACAAAACAAAGGAGTATTTGGGATGTACTACTTGCTAGGTTTTCATTTGAAGAAAACATAGTCACAGATTTCTGAAGAGGAGGAAAATATAAATGACAGCAGAGTATCTCAAGACACCAAGTTCATTTTCAGCTTCTTTCCTGTTAACAAAGTCTATACAGCTACAGAATTAAAACATAAACCCCAGTGATCAGAAGCAGAAGCAACTCAGTCAGGGTATGTGCTGTGAATTCTCCATAGCCTCCAGGTATCTCTTGTGCCTGAAGTAAGCTCTACTCCGAGATGCACAAGTTGGGGTTCTCAGAGTACTGAAATTTTAGCTTCAGTATATGCAGATATAATCACAGAACTTTTACATGAGTAAATACCATTTGAGCTCATCCATTAGGCTTGCCCAAATTAGCCTAGCTGTTTATAAGATATTAAACGCGCTACAAAGCCTAACATGTTTGTTATGCTGTATAATCAGAGCACCTGTTTAAAAGCTCACTACAGCTGTACTTCCAGAAGATTATAGGCCATTAAGCAAGTTATGCAGTATCTTATTTTTATAACCTAATCTCTATTACTCTTTCACATTTGAATTTTAGAACCATAAAAATTAGATTCTTCCCCCTTCATATAGCTTTTCCAAGTCCTTTAGCGACTGGGATGAGTGGAGTAATATTAATACTTATATAATGCTCAAATCTAAATTTCAGTTCATATGATAAAATATTATCATAAAATATTTCATTAACTTTTAATTCTATTTAATACTATTCTTCTCTCTTAAGACAATACTGAAAATTTGACTACTCATGGGACACAATTTTTATGAGATTCTAAAACATTTGAGTTTTTTCTTGAATTATGAGAAAATTAAACAGAAAAATACCTTGGACTGGATGGAGTTTCAAAAATGTAAGTTTACAGTGCCATTTTAGCAGACATCAATGGTTCATAGAACCATTTAGATTGGAAAAGACCTTGACGATCACTGAGTCCAACTAGCACTACCACATCTACCACTAAACTATGTCTTTAAGTGTCACATCCACTCATCTTTAAAACACCTTCAGGTATGATGACTCAATCACTTCCCTCGACACCCTGTTCCAATGTTTGACAGCCCCTTCAGTGATGAAATTTTTCCCGTTATCCAATCTAAATGTCCCCTGGTGCAACTTGAGGACGTTTCCTGTCATCCTGTTGCTTGTTACTTGAGAGAAGAGACTGTCTCCCACCCTGTTACAATCTCCTTTCAGGTAGTTGGAGAGACTGATAAAGTTTCACCTCAACCTCTTCTTCTCCAGACTAAACACCCCTAGCTTCCCTAGCCACTCCTCATGAGATTTGTTCTCCAGACCCTCCACCAGCTTTGTTGCCCATCTCTGGACACTAAAGCACCTCAATGTCTTTCTTGTATTGAGGGGCCCAACACTAAACACAGTACTTGAGGTGTGGCATCACCAGTGCCAAGTACAGGGGAACGATCACTTCTCTGGTTCTTCTGGTCATGCTATCTCTGATACAAGCCAGGATACCATTGGCCCTCTTGGTTATCTGTACACACTGCTGGCTCATGTTCAGCCAGCTGTCAATTAACAACCCCATGTCTTTTTTTCACAGCACAGTTTTTCAGCAGCTTTGCCCCAAGCCTGTAGCATTACATGGGGTTGCTGTGGCCCAAGTGCAGAACTTGGCACTTGGCCTCCTTAAACTTCATGCAATTAGCCTTGGCCCATTTATCCAGCCTGTCCATTTCTCTCTGAAGGGCCTTCCTGTCCTCAAGCAGATTAATAGTCCCACCTAGCTTGATGACATCTGCAAATTTACCAAGGGTAAAGATTTTATTTGAAGGATCACAGGAGAGGCTTGCAGTCTGTTGCCACTACCGGCAAAATCACCAGGCCACCCGCATGGATCACTCAGCCCACTCCCACCGAGGGGACAAGGTCACTACATACACAGTATGGATGATGCTTTATTCTAATTGTTTACACCATGTGCTTTTATCTGTTAACAGAAGCACCTCCTTTCACTCCATCCCGTGCCCGCCTCTTTTGTACCCTCCACTTCTCACGTTACAACCCGAGATTCTCCGGATGCCTACAACATCTCCTGCTCCCTAAGCTCGATGACTCCAGCATCCTATGGCATACATAGCATGTCTGCCCAGCACACGTGCTAGCTGAGCCAACTGTGGGAAGATATAAACAGGTGCTGGTTGTGGTCCACTTCACTGCCCAATCTCGCCAATAGTTGAGTGACCCCAGCTGGATCTGCGTCACGGTGAGCACTCCGAAGAACACATCAACCTGCAAAAGAGACTCAGTAGACTGTTAGACTCATATTTCTGGTCCTATTCGTTTCACCAGGACTCATTGCTGGGTTCTCTCCTTTTCTACACAAGCATACCCTTGGCCCAGGCATCTAAACTTCCACCCTGATTCCCACTCCCCAGTGTCGATTTGCCGTAATTTGGCTGCTGGTAGTTTATCTACAGCTACCGGTTCTTGCTCCCTAAAATGTGCTTGTGCCGGTATGGGTCCTGACCCTCAAACAAAATGGTTAAGGATGTACAGACAGTGCATTAAAGTATCACATTGCCTATCAGGGAGAGTTCTATGTCCCATGCTATCCCCCTCCCTAAGACGGCTGAGCGCATTTAAGAGTAGCGTGAGCCCATTCAATGATGCCTGTCCCTGGTTATTGTAAGGGATGCCTTACACCAATTTAATCTGCCAGGTTCCACAGAATTCCTGTGTCACATGGGAGGTGTAACAAGGCCCATTGTCAGTTTCGATTTGTTAAGGACATCCTAGGATGGCTATATACTGTAGCCAGTGCCTGATCACGCGGCATGCTGTGGCTTGGCACATGAGGGTAGCTAGTATGTAGCCACTGCAGGTGTCAATGATGACATGGAGGTGATGGTTAGGGCGAAAGAGCTCATAAATTGTGACATCTGTTTGCCAGATCTGATTCGGGAGCAACTCTCGGGGGTTAACTCCGGCTTCCCATGGTAGCATCGAAGCACATTGAGGACAAGCAGTAACTATCTGCTTTGCCACTTTGAGAAGAATCTTGGTCTGATGATGTAGAGCCCACACTCCACAATACAAAAAGATGTGTAGCTGT
This sequence comes from Colius striatus, assembly GCF_028858725.1. Lineage (NCBI taxonomy): Eukaryota > Metazoa > Chordata > Aves > Coliiformes > Coliidae > Colius > Colius striatus. Next base: position 31,420,934 of record NC_084767.1, on the reverse strand, counting down.
CTGGCTGCTGGGAAGTCCTCTTGGGCAGAGATAGGCCATACATGCATTACTGCTTTGTCCACCTTTTGGTTATCTTCGGTGAAAGCCCTCAGAATATCGGTGTGACTGTTGATGTGTACAATAGATCGGGGGCAGCACGAGTTTGTAAAGCATTCAATATGAGTTCTGCTATAGTGGTGGAGGCACAAATGGCTCGTGCACATTGTCAAACTAGTTCAGCGACGAATCTTGAGTCGGTGAAGATACTGAGCAGCGTTGAATGCCATGCCTCCAGGGCAAGGGCGATAGCCTTGGCCTCCAGATATTGCACTGATTTTGTGGTGTCAGTATGCAAGATTTTCTCCCATCTATCTCCCTGTTTCCACAGCACTGTCACTGTGCTGGTCTTTGATGAGGCATCTGTAGAGCGTGTGTCTTTACAGTCCCATGCAGCATCTTCACAACCTTTGTTTCTAGGGTAACCCATTCATATTTGCCCCCATCAGTCATTGAATCATAGAATCATAGAATCATAGAATCACAGAATGTTAGAATGTTAGGGATTGGAAGGGACCCCCAGAGATTACCCAATTTAAACCACCTACCTCCCTGCATAAGCAGGTTACCAGACCACGTCACATAGGAACATGCCCAGGCAGGGTTGCGCCCCCCCCACTCTCCCCTGATCATCCTGCGCTTCATCCCTGCCTGACTCCACCCGCTCAGTATTCCCCATCTGCATCCTCTGCAACTCGTCCCAGGGGTAATCCACCAGACTGGAAGTAGCTGGGAAGCAGCTCTCCCGTGGGGACTCTGCTCCGGGGCTGCATCCCTCACTCTCCTCCTCGCTGTCAAGTTTATCACATTCCATATCCCCACATAGTGATGGACCCATCTGAACCTCTAGATTCTTCACTTTCATGCTCTTTTGAGCCTCCTGATCACTACAAACTCTCTCCTCTCTCTGCGCTTTCTGTCCCTTCCCCCAGATATCTTCCTGCTCTGACAACCAGAACTGTTTCTGCCTTAGACAGAGTCCTCTTAATCTCCCCCCACACTTTAAGTTGCTGATCCATCCCCTTGGTCCCCACTAAGGCAGCCTGTAACATCTCTTCCTCTACCGCTGTCCATATCTGGACACTTAATAACTATGTGGGTGCCCGTACTACACCCCGCCTCCACATCCATAGGATGCACGCGGCTGTGGGCGCGCATTGAACCCGCTTGCCCACCTCAAGCGCCACTGCCTTGAGTATCTTAATCACCTATTCCAACTGTGCCATGGCCACGGATGTCCTGCGTTCTGCTGATCATGTAGGGGTCACCATATGTTGCTGCTGCCGGCAACATCACCAGGCCGCCCGCATGAATCACTCAGCCCACCCCCGCTGAGGGGACAAGATCACTACATACACAGTGTGGATGATGATTTATTCCAACTAATTGTTTACACCATGTGCTTTTGTCTGCTAACAAGCACCTCCTTTCACTCCACCCTGTGCCCACCTCTTCTGTACCCTCCACCCCTTGCGTTACAATCCAAGATCTTCCGAACGCCTACAACACAGTCCACTGAGATGGCAGCAGGAGGGCAAGGGGGAGTATCCTGACATATCTGGAAGGCCTCGGTGTGCCACTGCTCACTCCAGTGACCCAGACCCATACTCCAGGCCCTCTCTCCAGCTATTGATTTTTCCCAAGAACTTTAAAAAGACAATATTCCATAGGGAGAGTTATTCCAACCTTCATTTAGTCTGAAATAGTTCTTTTTTTACACCTAAACAAAAGTGTATACTAAGTAGAGAACGGTTAAAGTAATTCAGGGCTGCTAGTGATAGTCTAAGCTAATTACCTCCAACTCAGTATGGTCCTTTAGAGAACAGATAAAACACATCATCCTTACTGTCATGGAATAAAATCATCATGCACAAGGTTACATGATTTACTGAAATGTTACTGAAATGATTTGTCCAGTTCAGATGTTGCTTTTTAAAAAGATTTATATAAATTCCAGCAACAGTGGCAGGTTAAGGTTCTTTTGTTACCAGAGTTGCAAACCATTTCTGCAACTAATGCAAGTCATCTTAATATATTTGCAAGCAGTACCTCTTTGTGAAGACAAACACTACAGTTATGGAACATCCTAATGAAAGTTATAAATAACTCCATAGTAAGTACTGTAAAGTACAAGCCCAGTCAGGGCTATTTGTGTGATCCCTCTCAAGAAGAGGGGTCAGTATGAGGCAGGTTAAGTATCTTCATCTTCTCAAATGAAGAGACTAGCGTGCAGTTGGTGCTCCCTCCTGCAATAGCTCTCTAAGTGAATACCCAGAGCTTCAGAGTAAGCAAATCTATGAGGTGACAAAAAGCAACGGCCACCTTGAAGATAGTTATTTTAAAAAACATTACGTGTCCAGATTTTCTTCTCCCTGAACGTCTGAAGAAATATCTAAATCTAGTGATTCTCAGATGGCAATGTGTATATTTGGGATGCTTTGATTAGGAGTTACATAAGATTTATCAAGAACTGATCTCAAAGGTAATCAACAGAAGGTATTTATTCACTTAACCTCTTTGGGAAATCTGGTGATTTGGACCAAAGCGCATATATAATTACATTACCACAAATGTTTCTGGTTGGTTTTATTGTGTATTTATTTCTGCTTTTAAATGAAAAATAAAAGCAAGCCTGATTCACTGGTTTGAGTTTTTTTGTTTGTTTGTTTTTTATTATTTTAAGACCTAAAAGGTGTTACAGTAGTATCTAGAGATGTTTATAAGGTCTATTTTTAATCACATTTTAGGTTACAGATCATGAGCATTTGAAGTCAAAAAGGCCAAGCAGTCACTTGTTTACATTAGGATGGCAACTATTAATATACTTCTCTGTTTCAATTCAGTGATTATCTGCATAAACAGAGATGTCTTTTGATCTGTTGATATACATCTGTCCATTAAAAAAGTTTTAGTACATGCTCCTGAAATTAGCTATGTCATTTTTTTTTGTGCTAGTGTTGGAGTTTTAATTTTTTATTTTGATGGGAAATGGTAGTTATGAGAGTCATCAATTCTATTACCTTGCTTAGTAATCTCAGCTCTCTCAGATCACATACTAGGTATCTTCTGCTTTCCATCACCTACTACATACATTGTAATTAGTGAAGAGCCAGCCATTTTAAAACAAGGTCTAGAGTAAGCTTTCCAAAGAAAATCGAGAGTATACATTTAACTCCTTCTTTACTGTGTTTTCTGGAAGGTACATGTAAACAAACAATTTCATTAGCTCTATTGCTTAATTTTTATATTTGCAACAGTCTTTCTGAGTGTTATGCAAATTTCTGCTGAGGCAATCTTCAAGTAATCCAATTCCAACACATTATCTATTTGTTATGTCAGGATTCAGATATATTTTGCCCTGCTTGGCAACTGCTTCAATACTATGTAAATAGAAACAAGAACCAAAACCAAACTCATTCATTCCAGGTTTTTTTTTAGACAACAGAAAGATCATTAAGTGACATTAAAAGACAATTATCACATAAATGAACAGCACAACTACAGTAGTAAAAAAGAGAATTATTTCTCTATGTAAGAGTGCCAATAACATAATTTATTGCTGTTGAATGTAAGACACAGGAAGGCCTGAAGATCATGAAGAAAATTAGGTGTCTGTATCCCATTTGATGATTTTGATGGCTTCATGCTGCCTTGCATAGGTCAGGTGGTGGAACGAGGAATGGAAGGAGCAAATGAGAACTTGCATAGTGTAGGAAGGCTTCAGGTGTTGTATGACTTAATTTTTGCTCTTATTTTATAAACCTTACTAGCATATATTACCAAATGCAGCATATCAATGATGCTGTGAAAAAGTCAGTCATGACTCAATAGCCAATGAGACTATTAAGCAGGTATTCTTTATTGCAGTGCTGGGGAATGCAGGGGATTTCTCCACCAAATGTGCCCACCTCAGCCTTTGGATTTTTAGCTTATATTTACAACAAACATGAATATTCATTACATTTCCAGGAAAGGGCCCACCCATAGTCCCTTCTCGGTCCACCCAAGTTATGCCATCCACGGACAGGATGAAAACTGGCCTAAAACCTCTGCCATCCCAGATAAAAGTTTTATTTAGGGCTAGGCCTTGTAATTATCAGTGGTGTACAATGTCCATATGTTCAAATGTAGAACTAATGTAATAGCTTCACCATAATAATTTTGTTTAGGTACATACCAGCCTTAAAACTATCAGTGTTAAGCAATAGTAACTTCATTTAGATACATACCAGCCTTGAAGCTATCAGCACTGAGCAATAATTGTTACAAGAAATAGCTGTGTCTTTCTAATAGCTCTGTTTTTGTGCTTACAAGACTAGCAATTTCATAAAACTGTATGTGCGATTTTCTAACTAATATTGTGAGTTTTAATAAGCAAGCTTCCATAACCTAAACTTACCTATCTACCCATGAATCATCCTCCCTTAGAAGGAACACAGTATTCTTCACCCAGCTTTGTCATAAGATGAATTTCATTGCAATTTATCTATTCAGATAAGAAATCTCTGACAAATGACCAATTTAAAATTTCCTAGAACACAGCTAGCTTGTATATTTTAGCTGAATATGCCTTGAATTTGAGGCAGAGCATTAGCTCCTCTGAAGAAAGACTGCCTTGTGGTGCTCTTCTTGGACCTTGCATTCATTTCCAAAGTACCAAATGTCAATTCTTCCTAATTTTAAAATCACTTCACGTTTAAAAGTGAAGAAAAGGAAATCATCATATCAGAATAAGACAGCCAAAGCCAGATTTATAACCCCAAGCTTCAATTAGTTTGTCATTATGTGACCACTAGCCCCTGCAGCTCAACCATGACTCAGTCTTGAATCCAGCTTCTGTGAAAATGTTCAACCAAAATTCAGGAGAGAGTGTCTAGCTTTTAAAAAGTTTAGTGAGTTTGTCATTCTTATTAATACTATTGCTTACATAAAGCTTGTGGTTATGCTTCTAATTTCATGTTTAATATCTTATAAAGCATCAAACTAGCAATTATAAAAAGTCAGTTTGTCTCCACTCTTTTTTTCATAACACTTGTGTTGCTCATTAAAAGGTTATCTTTGCACTCTTCTGCTCAGCCCTCTGAACCCATGTCAGTCACAACGCGTGTATCAGCTATGTAATTTTATATAAAATGGCACTAAGCTATACAGTGCTAGTTTTCAGTCAGATTCCCAGTATGCATAGTGCCCACAGTATTGCCTAGATCCTGTTCCACAGCATCCATCACATAGCCTAAGCTCACACTCATTTTTGTTGCTCTCTCTAGAGGTTAGGTCATCTCAATGTTTACTGGCAAGCCCTTCCTGACTGCAAAGTCAGCCTGGCATTACAGTATGTGGCCATCATTGAAATTCCATTGACTATATTGAGTGAAGTCACAAGAAATGTAGGTAGGAAAGTGAAATTTTCACAAGCTTAATGACCATCTTAAGCTACTGTGATTTATTAGTTTGTCTCCTGAAAGAAAAGTTTTAAGTTGATTGTAATATTCAATAACAGACCAAATGACATAGTTTGAAATTCACTGAAGCGGCAGTCAGAGCAGGACCTTCCCAAGACCCCATATACGTGCTACCTCCTAAGCTTCTCTGGTGAGAAAGAGCTTAGGACCAATGATTTCCAATGATAAAGAAGAAATGCAAAGTAATATCTCTCTACGTAGGACAACCTTGAGCTAACGCATGCCTCTCTGGTAAGGGACCTCAGTTTTAAGTTAGTTTTTAGTCAGTAGAAAAAAACTCCCTCAAAATCTATTTTTTAAAAAACTGTTATCGAATAAGAAAACAAAATTAATTTGATATCACTTTTATTTTAATTAGTTTCAGCCTACTAAGAGAGTGTAGAGATTATTACATATTGAATTCATGATACCAAATTTGGCATTGGGTTTGTGAACACAGCTAAGTAATATTTCTGTTCTTTAACTGGATGAGTCTTTAATTAGAAGTTTTCAGGAAATACTTGTGAACACTTCATATGCACTGCATAGTCATCAAAGTATTTGCCACTGTATATTACATGCATATTCATTAAGTTATCCTTACATAGAAATGGTTCAGAAATAACTCCTTGACTATTCAGTTAAAGATAAAATTACCCAAATGAACTATGGATTCACTTATTTACCAGGTATTTACATACAATCTTCAAAATAGATTAAGAAAAGAAATGTACTAGAGGTTCCACTTACACATGTGTGTTTTATGTTTGAGTCCCAGTTGATTGCTGATTTCAGTGTATCTTTTGCAGCATTGCTAGTATTCCAGTAAAGTCACTTTCAGAGTAGTTTCCTAAAATTCAGTCTTCCTATTCTGATTTTATTTCACTTTTTTTAGGTACCACAGTAAATAATTACTATTCCCTGCATTAACATCCTTGACTATTTTGTGGGTTGTTGTCAAGCTTTTGCTTGGTAATTGCTTTGTTTAATTGTTTTTTAGTGAATTGCATGCTATAGTTCTTTCACTGTCTGTTGTAGTTTTTTGCAAGCTATATTCATTCAAAGATGTAGAGAATCTAGATAATGCACGTGCAAAGACATACGCAGACAATATAGTACAACCAACAGAGCTGACTCCAAGCCACCAGCCCTTTGCTAGCTACTTCCTTATATGCTGCTTCTGTCCATGTGATCACCCAAGGCCCAATTGATTAACTCACAGCACCTATTTCTGATAATTGGAAGTAGCTTGCCAGCTGTATTAACTTGTCCCTATCATCTTTATTCAAGCTGGCTGGTCCAAGTCAGATTTGAAGGTCTTTTCCTACAATCAGGATATCATCCATATAGATGATAAAATAAAACATGACGGTATTTTTTGCGCAGAGATGCTAGTGCCTACGCAACAGTTAAGCCAGGTTAACTTCAGGATTGGTCGTCCATCAATGGCCGCCATTAAAAATTTTCATTTGACAAACGAAAGCCCATTTGGCTTAAGGCGTCTCTACCTAAAAGCCAAACTGAAGTGTTCATTACATAGGGTTTAATTTATACACATCTGTTCTCTTCGTCCTGTGTCCATACTGAAATCAGGTCTCTGCTAATTTTTGTCATCTGTGTTCCTCCTACTCCAACAACAGGGGTGTCTAAATTCTCTAAAGGCCAGCTTTTTGGCCAATAGGATAATGGAACAATGGTAATGTCTGCTCAGGTATCCAGTAACGTATTGTACCCAACCATGTATTCACCATTTGGATGTTGGAATACAATTGTCTGAGTGGGCTTTCCCTGTGAAAGTGGCACTGTAAGTCTTACCTCAGGTACTCCAGTGGATCCAAAACCACCATCTCAACACTTACGACTACCTGCTTTAGCCCTGAAAGGAACTAATTGAGCTATTTTAGTTCCTTTAGATATATAAACTGGTGGCTGCCCTACTTTAAGCATTATTCCAATGTTTCCTTCATAATCTGGATTAATAACAGCAGGGAGCACAAAAATACCCTGTTGAGAGGCCGATGACCATCCTAAAAGCAGAGCACTTAAACCATAAACAAGGAGTCTGTCATGGTTTGACATAACAGCCTTTTCTGGTAAGGGGGAAGGGACTGTAAAAATGGCTCCTTTAAGAAGTTGTTCACAACTCTCCCCAGCTCTGAGCCAGACAAACTTCTGGGGCTGAGCCAATTAGACACCTCCACGATTCTTTTTAAGAAGAAGCCAGAAGAGAAGTTTTTTTCCTCCATTTTCCTCCACCTTCTTCGTTCTTCTCTGCTCCTTTTTTTCCTTCTGTCTGCTGGCGGTGCAAGGAGTAGGAACAGTGAGAGAAACAAGCATGCGGACTCTAAGGTCAGTGATGAAGGAGAGGAGGAGGTGTGCTGGAGCAGAGACTCCAATGCGTTCTACAGAGAGGACTGTTGAAGCTGAGAATTATTTTCATTTCTTTAAAGGCCCCGTACCAGGGGCAGAGAATCATTTTACTATAGCTGGCCCCAGACCAGGGGCAGCGATTCACTTCATTCAAGGCCTCAAGCCAGAGACAGTTACTATGACCAGAGGAGGCCATGTCCCCTGGTCTTCACTGCAGACCCCGAGCCAGGAGCAGTGATTTTCTTCTTTAAAACTATGGCTGGAAGAGGCTGTGTCCTGAGGAAGGGACCCAATATCCACAGCTGTAACTGTGGGGAGGAACCCACGACATTAAACTTATGCCCAGAAGAAGCCTTGTCCCAAGCGAGGGAACCTGTAACTGCAGAAACCGCAACTGTGGCGAAGAATCCACACCAGAGATATTCACCAAGGACTGAGTCCTGTGTGAGGGACCCTGTATCAGCAGAGAAGTTTGTTAAGGACTGTGTCCCGGAGGAGGGACCCCGTGTTGAAGCAGGGAAAGAATACCAGGAGTCGTCCTCATCTGGGAAGACAGAAGCGGCATTTTCCATCTGAGAGACTGACCACATTCCCCATTCCCTGCCCCACTGAGACATTGAGGCAGGAGGAGGAGGTAGAGCTATCGGGAGCAGTGAGCTGGGCCCGGGAAGAAAGGAGGGATGGGGGAGGGAGATCTTAAAGTGCTGGTTGTAATTTTCTCATCATCCTACTCCCTTTTTGCTTTTATTCCATTCTGTTTCTTGTAGAATAAACTTTCCTACTTTCCTCTCTAAGTCGAGTACTGGAGTCTGTTTTGCCCAGAACTGTAATTGGCAGCGAGCCCTCCCTGCCCTTGTCTTAATCCACAACAACCTTGCTTATCTTTTTACTCCCATTTCTCTGGGGCCTCTGCCATCCCAGCGAGGGTGGAGGTGAATGGGGGCGTCAAGTGAGAGACTGTCGTGGTGCTGCTGTGCTAGCTGGGCCAAACCACGACAGGGTCCAATAGCATTGGATGAGATAACTCTTATATCCATATTGTGGATGGTTACATCTACTGCTGTTTCCACGTCCACTCCTGCGCTTCATGCAGTGGCTGATCTGAGGCAATCCAGACAGACGTGGGTGTTGAAGGGTGTTTTTGTGTCATCAATCTTGCCCTTTTAGCGCTCGTTAACCTGTTTCCCTTAGGCATTGTATATCTGGCCACTCGAGAGCAGCACTCAGTGGCTCTGTGTCCAAACTTGCCACATCTGTAACAATTACCATTAAATCTGCCATTGGACCCCTATGATCTGATGGAGCTGTTTGTCCATACCAATGGTCTGGACTGATTTTTCACATGTCCCATTTTTCCGCAGTTAAAGCATTTTGGTCTCCGATTTCCTTTGTGCTGTCGAACTAATGGTTTCAATGCTGTTGCCATAGCTTCAGCTAAATGTACTGATGATCCTACTTGAGAGCAGGCTTCTATCATGTTAACCAAACTTGCCATCCGCGGGAGAGCCTGCAGGATCTTTTTGTAATCATGGTTAGTGTTAGCAACTGCTAAGTGTAATCCCATTTGTGCTTTTACTTCAGCTGACATGTTTGGTATACGATACAGAGCTGCTCTTAGTCTAAAAAAGGTCATAAAAGGTTCATTGGGTTTCTGTATAATGGTTGTGTATGAGGGAACTGGCACCTCCATGTCAGGGATGATCCTAAATGCTTGACGAGCCAGTGTCTGTGTTTGTTGTAAAATAGCAGTTGTGCTTGTACCTGAGGGTCAGCGAATGATCCTTTTCCTAACCATATCCGCTGTGATGACTTGCTGAGGATCTCCCTGCTGTAAGTCCATATTTTCTACTATTGCCACATCGACTCTTTTTTCCCATTCAGACTCCCATAGTAATACCTGAGTGGGCTTCAGGAAGGTTTCTGCTGGCTTCCGGCAGTCCAATGGAGTCATTAATCTGCTGGCAAAAATATGGTCTAATAAGGTTTGAACCTATGGGTTGGCCAAGCCACATTGCATTACAACTTTATGTGCTGTTATTACTGGAAAGGCATGTGGAATGAATTCTCCTTCAATTACTGCATCACGTATGAGGCCTCTCCAATTCTTAGCCTAATCATGGTCATCCGACTGGGAGTCTCTGAGTACTTGTGGGAGTGAAACTTTAATCTCTGGTCTAGTTAAACTAGGAGAAACTATGTCTGCATTCGGCTCCTGGAATGGTGCTCTAGGGGGTTCTGGAGGGGAGTGGGCTCACATTCATACTCTCCTCCTCTAGAGGTAGAGCCGAGAGTATTATGATATTATCATCTCCAAAGAATCTCTTGGTATTTTCTTCTAGAGGTGGAGCCAATGGCACTATAAAGTCACCACCTCCAAAGAACCTTTTAGCATCTACTGGGAATACATATGGTATAGCATTTTCTGCATTCATGGCAGCAGCTGTAGCACACTCAGCTTCTAGCTGTTATAGAATGGATGATAGTAGTTTATACAGGCCAATAGCATTATTCAGCATGTCTCCTAGATTTTGCCAATGTCCCATTTCATATACTTCCTGTGGGGAGGCGACGAAACCTACTTCCTGTCCCCATCTTACAAATCTTAATAAATTCTCTTTCATAGTTGAATCCTTTCTCAGCAAGGATATGCCGGAGGGTGTCAATAGGGTTTTCCTCTTTGCTCATCATTTTTCCAATTATACTTGTTTAATTGGGTGATTTTCTGGCAAGGGTTCTTAATCCAACAAATTCGGCTGATCACTTTGGGGTCATCAAATGTTGTAGTGGGGCAAGCAATATTAATTCAAAGATGTAGAGAATCTAGGTAATGCATGTGCAGAGACATACACAGGTAACACAGTACAACCAACAGAATTGACTCAAAGCCACCCTTCCTTTGCTAGCTACTTCCTTATGTGCTGCTTCCACCCATGTGATCACTCAAGGCCCAATTGATTTACTTGCAGCATCTGTTTCTGATAATTGGAAGTAGCTTGCCAGCTACATTAACTTGTCCCTTCCATTTTTATTCAAGCTGGCTGGTCCAAGTCACTTTTGTGACTACAACTGTCTTTATTTTTTTATTTTTCTTTTTTTTTGTTAAACTCCACTTTCTAACTTTCTGGAAATGTATTTGTGTAAAATGAAAATATGGTCTGACGAATTTTACCATGGCATTTCCCATATCCTTACTTTCCCTGATGCACCTTTAAAAGTGTCTCTAAGCACCCTTGGTTTTCCCAATTATATCATTAATTCATATTTACATATATTTTTCCTTTCTGTGTTTCAATATTACATTTTGGATTTTCATCTTTCTGTTGTTTTCCTCTCATGGTTTTTTAACATTTTTTATGCTCATCCTTTAATTATTTTCTGAAAATTTCAATCTCGTGAACCCTTTGTGTTGTCTTGTTAGTCTTGTGGTGTTCAGAATTTTTAATTTAGTATCACCTGTGAATTCCATTAGTGCACTTAGTAGTTTATGTTTGTTATATGATGCTGTTATGAGAGACTTGTAGTTTTGGTGACTAGGCAATTTAAGTTTTTGCTTCAAACTATATTTCAGTGTAGTCATCATAGCTGGACTCTGGACCTATAACATAATACCCTATCCTAAATATAAAAGTCTAGTACTGAACATATGTGTAGAGTTTCAGCTTGGGAGTTTACCTTTTACATGGCTGTAAAGTGTTGAAAGATTAAGGAACATGGATGAATGACCATTAACTATTACAGCTAATTCAAAGATTTCAAATTAATTCTTTGAAAAAAAAAAAAAGAAAAAAACCCCTAAGTGAGGCACAACATAGCTGCTCACCATCGGCTGAGCAGCAATTGCCCTCCTGGGACAAATCCCCTTCCAGTTACATAATGAGCATGATGTTCTATGGTTTGGAATAGCTCTTTTACCAATTCATGTCAGTGGTCCTGGCCATGCTTCCTCACAGCATCTTGTGCATAGAAAACTGTAATGTCCTTATGTCATGTTTTTTTCCATGACATAAAAAAAAAGCTATGGGCCCAATTCTCCCAGCATCAGAGCAGCCAGGCAACAAGGTGCTCACTTGGGTGGTGGCTGTAATCCTTTCACACTTCTCGCAGTTCGCTCGGGGACAAGGACCAGGTGATTATCTCTGGTTCTGACTCTTCCTCCCGTTCCTGTGATGACACTGGTTCATCTTCATCCCTCACAAGGCGAACTGATTTTTTTATGTATTTCTTTTTCTGGACAGGAGCAACTGACACTGCCACAGGTTGATCCTCTGATTCAGGATCAGTGTCTGCTGTTGGAGTTAGGGCAGCAACAGTGTCAGTTGCCTCGGTTTGAATAGCCACAGTTATTGCTAGCATGACATTCCTAATCCGTACAAGTAAAAAACTCTTCCAATACCTGTTCATATTCTTCTGTATGTCAATCCCTCCATACCTACCCAACCTCATAACAGTCTGAAAAACAAATTTTGCAACTCTACCCAAGAAAAACACCCTACCTAGAGGACAGAGCAATAAAACCACAATGGCTGGAACATCCAAAGTATATTCCAAATTGTCAAAAGCTATTTCAGTTAACCTGAATGAGAAAGGGAGGATGGAAAAAATGGAAAAATTACATCCCTCCATTTTTCCCATGAATTGAGTATCATTATTGTCACTAAATTCTGAGAGGAAATGTCCAGGTTGCAGAAATTACAACCAAGTCATGTCCAAGTACTACCCTAGCTCCATACCCAGTGATACAATGTGTGTATCAGAATGAGTGCTTTTGTCCCTTTTCCAAAGGCAATAAACACTATCACAGACAATACATAGTGCATATTAGAAATTATTGGCCAACACCACTTAAGCATATAAATCAACATTGTGACCATCAATTTTTTAACTAATATCAGAAATGTACACAAAAAAATTGTTTCAGCTCACTCTGTCTTATTTCAACCCTGTGGGCCCCACTTTGGGCGCCAAAATAATGTCGTGGTTTTGCCCAGCCAGGCATAAAGAGCCACGAGGGTGCTCGCTCACTCCTCCCCCTCCCGGTCGAGAGGGGAGGGGAACCAGAGAAAAAGGGGAAAAAACCTGCATAGGTTGAAATAAGAACAGATTAATAGAACAACAGTAAGAAGAAACAAGTTCAGGAAAAACAGTTATAACAGTAAATGAGAGGATATACAAAAGGAATGATGCGTACCGCAGCTGCTCACCACCCAGGACCCGACACGACTGCTCCCGACCAGCAGTCGAGCTCACTGCTCTGCAGCACCACCCCTGACTAGCTCCCTGCCTATATGTACTGGGCATGATGTCAGTATGGTATCGAATACCTGTTGGCTAGCCTGGGTCAGCTGCCCATGCTATACCCCTTCCTACTTCCTCATCAAAATTAAACTTATCCTAGCCCAAACCAGGACAACCTAATTCAATATAAGTACTAATTAGCAGTAAGCAAAACATCAGCGTGTTATCAACATTATTCTCACACTAAGTCCAAAACACAGTAATGCACCTGCTATGAGGAAGAAAATTAACTCTATCTCATCTGAAACTAGTATAGACTTCTACTGAAAAACACAAAAACAGTGAAAACGTCTCAGCGTACTGTAATACACAAAAGAAATTGTTGTTATTGTAAATTCTTACCACTGTATTTAGGCTACTTCTATTTGATACTACATAGCTAAGAAAGTATTTTTGAGACTGTCAGACTTGAAGATGTGAGTGAAGTCATACTGACAGTGATTTGAAATTTCTACTCTGGCATTTTGAATTTGATTAAAGGTTTGAGCTTTTAAAGCTAAAGTGCATGTTTTATATAACACAGTAGGGGCCCTATTGTCAAATGGTCCGAGGAGCTGTGAATCAACAGCTATCATCAAAATAGCACAAATCCACCAGCAAGATCTCCTAAAAGACTATGGGGTGTTATTATAGCACCTAGTGGAGTATAACATGTTATTTATTCTGCTGGCATTTTTCTTACACCAGTCAGTCCCTTTGTAACAAAGGCTCTATCTCAAGGAAACACAACTAGTTTCTCTAGGGCATGCGAGTCCTTGACAAAGGAAGTTCTTCAGTATTTCTTGCACAAAGTAAAAGTGGAGACAAATTTATGCCATCATCATAGCTCAGTAGCTTGCATGTATGAATCAAGTACTGGTACAGGAATACAATTTTCATAATGGGACTGTTATTGCAATATTAAATGTATGTACTCTTACTTTGAAAAGAGAGCTGAACCAGACCAATATGGTGAAGCAGTATTTTCTCAGTATATTACTCGGCCCATACAATACAGTGGAAATTGGATGAGAATTTGACCCCTTTCTTTCTCCTTCAAATAAGGCCAAAAGAATACCCTGACACTCTTACATTGAAACTGGTTTTTCTAAAGTGTGATAAGTAGGTATTTGGGTACCTCCTCCTTTGTAGCACCCCTGTTTAGAGTTCCTTGTCTTTTGAATGAAATTAACAACTGAATTTAACATGACAAGCATATCTCACGTGCAGAAAACAAAATTATTCACAAAGTAATCTTTTTGTGGGTTTTCTTTGTCTCTGCTTTCTAGCTTTCTTCAGCAGTCTTAGTAATTAGGAAATATTTCCTGCGTTGTCAGTTCAGATTTATCTGTTCTCTGCTAGTATCCTCCACATGGCTGGAATACAAATAATTTTCTGGAAAAAATGAGAAGTGATGAAGAAGAGGGTGATTGACAATCTAACATTTTATTTTACCAGATAAAACAAGAGGAGTTTCACTCAGTTTGCCTCCAGATAGTGTTTTGTATTCATTTTACCACACAGCTAGAACTCTATTGTATCAAAAGTGAAAATTCATAAACCTACAGCATTTTATGAAATGTGAATGATTGATTGCATACAGTCAGAAAGCTCTTGAAAAGATAACCTAATTCAGTGATGAACAACACATTTCATACTCAATTAATTATACAGTACATTTTGTTTCAAAATGTTAAATGTCTGTAGCAGTCTGTAGCCTGAAAGCATCTGGGCTTTGTAATGAGACAAAAGTAGCGGGTTCAATCAGCTGTCTGTATGAGAGTTTAGAATGACTTATGTCTGAATTAGAGAGGTTTAGGGCATGGATTTCCTGGCAGGAAATTAATAATGAGCTAAATTAGAACATGCCTAGAGATGATTTAAACAACTTAGCTAGCATTGTCTGTGACAGGCTGTCAATTTCTTTTTCCCCCCAGTTCTGCTATTGTCTAGTAAATAATTGAACTCATTAAAATATTGGTAGTGCGCTGTGACTCATCTTGCAAAATCAGACTCATTCAAACCATCTTTCAAGCAATTTTTTATGGAAAAGTAAAAAAATCCAAAAGGAATTACATTGTCACATTAGAACAGAAGATGAGAGATCTGAAAAGGGTGATTTTGCAATGCACAGGGTGTTGTGGTTAAACATGGCAAAACACAGGTCCAGTGTTTCTGATGGAGACAGCTTTAAATGTTGCTTTGTATTCTGTCAAATAAATCCTAATATCAGAGCAGGCTTGAATCTTCTTCACACTGCAAGGGATGAGAAGACTGAACCAGAGGGAAAGAGATAATATTTCTGGCTCCTTCAAAATAGTATTGTACTCAATCATCTTTTACTCCCTTTAAATCAATGTACATCAAAGAGAATAAAGAGAGGGCTTTAAGGTTCAACATCCAGATGTTTCAGCTGGTGGTACAATAAATGCATTCCCTAAGCAAATTGTAAGGAAGTTCTGTCTGCCTGGTCAGGCTGCGTCATGCCAAGATAGATTATTTTTGACCTTTTTCTTATTTCAAGGTAAAGCAAACTCCAAATTATTTATCTTACTGTCCAATTCTTAAGAGATAATATCAAATCTACAATTTCAAGGAAAGAATCAAAGAATGTATGAGTAGTTAAATGTTATCACTGAACATATGAAGGAAAAGTTGGTTATCAGGGGGAGTCAATATGGATTCACCAAGGGGAAATCCAGTTTGACCAACCTGATAACCTTCTATGAGTGCAAAACCAGCTGGCTAGATGAGGGGAGAGCAGCGAATGTCATCTACCTCGACTTTAGCAAGGCTTTTGACACTGTCTCCCATAACATCCTCATCAGAAAGCTCAGGTAGTGTGGCTTGGATGAGTGGACAGTGAGGTGGATTGAGAGTTGGCTGAGTGACAGAACCCAGGAAATGGTGATCAATGGCACAGAATTGAGTTGGAGTCCTGTGGCCAGTGGAGTTCCTCAGGGATCAGTTCGGAGGCCGGTCTTGTTCAATATCTTTACCAATGACCTGGATCAGTGGGCAGAGGGTACCCTGAGCAAGTTTGTTGATGACACAAAACTGGGAGTACTGGCTGATTCCCCAAAAGGCTGTGCTGCCATTCAGTGGGATCTCGACCTGCTTGAGAGTTGAGCAGAGAGGAACCTCGTGAGGTTCAACAAGGACAAGTGCAGAGTCCTGCAACTTGGAAGGAACAACACCATGCACCAGTACAAGCTGGGGGTTGAACTGCTGTAGAGCAGTTCTGCAGAGAAAGACCTGGGAGTCCTGACTGATAATAAACTAACCATGAGCCAGCAATGTGCCCTCGTGGCGAAGGACAATGGCATCCTGGGATGCATCAGGAAGAGTGTGGCCAGTAGTTCAAGGGAGGTTCTTCTCCCCCTCTACTCTGCCCTGGTGAGGCTTCATCTGGAGTACTGTGTCCAGTTCTGCGCTCCTCAATTCAAGAGGGACAGAGAACTTCTGGAGAGAGTCCAGTGCAGGGACATGAAGATGATCAGAGGACTGGAACATCTTTCATACGAGGAAAGGCTGTCGGAACTGGGGCTGTTTAGTCAAGAGAAGAGGAGACTGAGGGAGGATCTTATTAATATTTACAAATATCTAAATGGTGGGTGTCAGGAGGTTGAGACATCCCGTTTTTTCTATTGTAGCTAGCAACAGGACAAGGGGTAATTGGATGAAGCTGGAACACTAAAAGTTCCCCTTAAACATAAGACAAAACTATTTCACTGTGAGGATGGCAAAGCAGTGCTGCCCAGAGGGGTTGTGGAGTCTCCTTTCTTGGAGGTGTCCAAGACCAGCCTGGACACATTCCTATGCAACCTGATCTAGGTGAACCTGCTCCTGCAGGGGGTTTGGACTAGATGATCTCTAAAAGTCCCTTCCAATCCCTACCATTCTATGATTCTATGATGGCCAGCAACACTGAACTGTCTGCAGTGTGCTGAGAGATGTTGTTCTATAAAGGTGACTAAGCAATACAAACTAATGATATGATTTGCAATCTTTTCTGGGAAAAAAAAAAAAATCCAAACCCAAATTATGAGCAATTTCACCAGGGAGGCAGAAGAAAAGGAGGATTATTCATACCAACTTCTCAGTGGAACAGGAGCTACATAACCGTGCCTTAGAAGTTCCGAGGAGACTAAAATAACCTATTTTCTGCTCCCAAAAATTGAATGAGCTTCTAACTGAAGACAGTTCTCATAATATTTGGTCTTCAGAAGTACTGCAGCATTCCCCTGCCCTGCTGTGTCCTTGCAGGTGTGTTGGAGTAGAAATAACTCCCAGAGGAAAACTAGAACTATGTCATAAATGCAAGAACATGCCCAAAGAAGAAAGGCTTCCTACAGCCTCCCTCTGACAGGTTGTGCTCACATATTAGAATTGAATTTAAATCTCCAATGCTACTTTCTTTTTGTAGATTAATGGGCCCCATAGGACTTAAAAAGAAAAACTTTTGCATCCCAGAGGAATACACAAAATACTATAATGTTAGTTACTCCCCTCCAAGAAAAATATATTGGCTAAATATATCAACACTAATACCTTGCAAAAAATAGATTTGCTTTCAGAGTATTCCCATGGAACATTTTACACTGAAATATCCTCACAATCATAATTCCATTAACATCAGTGGAGTTTGATCAAAATAGATCACATACAATGTGGATTTTTCAGTCTTGTTCATAGCACCTCTAGATTGTAGAAGCTAACTTTCCAAACATCAGCATCTTTCAAAAGATGAGAAAGGCAAGTATGTACTGAAGGAAAGTTACAAGGAGACAAAAACCATTTCAATATTACTACTGTTCTCTTTGTAGCCCAGAATTTTATTTAATGCAGTGGTATAATAAATGCATATTTCTTTCATGGAGAACTAACAGAACAGGTGGTAAAAGTAATGGATCTGAAAACTTGAAAGTTCTGTTTGAAAACTGAAGTGTAAATTGCAGTTGACAATTAGAAACTAAGTACCAGAGTGTTTACATTGTCTAGTTTACTGATGTTCAGTTATATCTCAATGGGCTTGTATGCACTTAGGGTATTATTTATGGGCACTGTTAAGTGAGATTGCTTAAAATATGACTGACTGTTCTGCAGGATGTCTAGAAATACAAGTAAATGCTACTTGTTTGTTTTTTTCTTTTCTGAAGTTAATGTAGAGCTGTTTTGGTACTTAGTATTTCTCAAAAATTTCTCAAAAGTTTGTTTTATCTTAGCAGATAATTAACAGTATTTTTACTCAGTTTTCTTTTTCTTTCTGGGAGAAAAAAAACCCTAATAAATATCTTTTATAAAGTGTTTTGAAGTCAGGAAGTTGTACAGTAGTTTTATGGTGAATACAATGAAAATTACTAGACCCAAAGATTCAAAACTATTTGCTGTTATGTTTCTGCCTCTTTTAAAAAGTAGGGAAACCCAGCGCCTACACTGCATCATACCGGAACAAAGGAGCACAGAGCAACATTGAGATTAAAGGCCAGTTTTCTATGTAAGGTGGATCCACTTGGTTTTGGATGTTATTTTTATTTGAAGACTCTGTCCTCTGGTATTGAAGACAATAGTTCACCTGTGGGTTTTCATAAACCTGCCATAGTGAGTGGTTTCATCAAGAAAATGTTTCAAACAATAGAAATATAGCAATTGCATAATGCTCCAGAAATTACACATTACAGTTTACAATAGTCCCTATTTTTATGTACATTTGATATGTGATTAAAAAAAAATACTAAATAGTAATTACCTCAACAGGTTGCTAGGACATGACATATCTTGTATAACAAGAAAATTTTATGAATTTCCAAGGAACAAAAGAATGACATACGCAGAGTTCAGAAATTACCTATGAAACCTAGTTTGATGCCATGACTTTTGAAAGAAACTAATAAATATTCTGAGTACTTCTGGAGTCCTGTTTGCAGGTTGATGTACCTTAGCACATTAGTTTTGGCTCAAAGTTTTGACCCAAGTGAAGTTTGGCAGACCGTGATAGCTTTCTAAATATCTAACTAGTTCTTGGCTTTCTGCTAAATAGTCCTTCTCTTTTCCTGCACATTGTCTATTTGGTTGCTTTATCTTTATAAAATGTTTGTTTATGTTTTCTGTTTGTTTACAACGTTTACTGCTAGTCTGTGCACCTTAAGATGTTCTTTGTAACACCTTATTTCAAAGAGACCGTTCTGGTTTAGCAAGGAGCAGCTTTTGGCTTAGTAACAGGGGGAGCGGGTTGCAGTGAAGACCCGGTAAAGAGTTTGCGGACCCTCCCCCGGCTCCTGGGTTCACACCCACCTCCGGCCCGGCTGGGCCAATCTGGCGCCTCTGCCAGCACTATTTAGGGGACGGGAATTTGAAATGTGGGTCAGGAGGTGTAGAGTGATACAAGATGGAGGCGACCACGAGGACCCTTCAGCCAGAGAAGGAGGAAGGAAGGAGAATGCAAGCTGTGCCCCTGCAACCTATGGAGATCCATGGCAGGACCGAGAGTTACCAGCAGCTCCATGTGAGTGAGCCCGGATGGGCGAGGGACTGTGTGGGGAGACGGCCATGGCCCAGGCCGTGTTGGAGAGCCTGCACGCCGCAGAGCAGCCCCACACGAGAGGCAGAGAGGAGCTGCAGCCTTTGGAATAAGTGCGCGTCGGAGCAGCCCGTGCAGGGCTGCCATGCGTGTGAGTTACCCCATGGACTCGCAGGGAGGACTGGTGTGGAGTTCACCCGTCCTGAGGAGGGACAAACGGCAGAAGCTATCGGGAACAGACTAACTGAAACCCCCACTGCCTGCCCCCCCGAACCGTTCGGGGGGGACAGGGTAAAAACACCGGGATCAGGGCTCTGAGCCCGGGAAGAGGGGAGGGGTGGCAAGAAGGTGTTCTTAAAAAGGCTGGTTGGACTCTTCATTGATGGCTATTACTCTGGGTTGTTTTATTTTGGTTATGTTTTGGGTTTTGGGGGTATGTTTTAGTTGATGTTGCATTAAATTATTTTTCTGTTTTCTTCCCCAAACCGAGTGGCCTGGTCTGTTTTGTCCTGATCCTTAAGCGGCAATTAAGCCCTCCCTGCCCTTGAGCAATTCTCAGCCTCTTCGGTACTTGAGGCTAATCGTGGTCTTTGTTCCCTGATGGGCCTAAACCATGACAGAGACATACTTTACTCATCCTCTTCCTTGACTACAATATTACTTGGTTGGTTTTTTTTTTTTTTTTTAAGTCAGAAAGCTTTTTTGCTTGCTCTTAAACTGTTCAGTTATACAGGCATTTAAGACTTGAAACTCTAGTAACATTTAGACTATTACAGAAATTTTTAAATTATGAAAGTTTAAGAGGATTCATTATTCCCTAAATATGTTGGGGGTTTTTTGTTCCCAAACTTTAATTATCTTAGCTTTTAACACACAGTTAGTAGTCTCAGTCATAGCAGTACCATTTACCTAAACCAAAATAATTTTTCAGTTGAAGGTCTTTAATTGCTGTAATCTTCTTGTCAGTGTTTTATGATTTTAATGGATTAGTATTTGATTTGCAATGTAAGTGCTAACTCAGATATGAACATATTCAGTGCATCCCAGTGATTGCTCAGACATTGGCCTTTCCCCTAGTCCTGCAATGTATGCTTGCAACTGTTACTGTCTGTCATGGGTTTCTGTGGAGCCACTTTTTACTTGGAAACAGGGGATGGGGATTGCAGTCCTGTCCCAGTAAACAGTTCTTGAAACATCCTCCAGGTCTGAGGTGGACCCACCTCCAGCCCAACCGGACCAATTTGGCACCTCTGTGATCATTATTTAAGATGAGAAATCTGAGCCAGAAGAAGAGGTGGAGGAGTGGTACAAGATAGAGGTGACCTTGTGGATCCCACAGAGAAAGAGGAAGGAAGGAGAGGGGCTGGACTGGAGACCTCTCTGCAACCTCTGGTGAGAACACAGGCTCTGCCCCTGGAACCCATGGAGGGCAATGACAGGACAGAGCCACCAGCAGCCCCAGGTGAGTGCACCTGGACAGGCAGGAGACTGTGTGAGGAGGCAGCCATGGCACAGGCCATGCTGGAGAGCCTTCCGACTACAGAGTAGACCCACACAAGAGGCGGAGGGGAGCTGCAGCCTTCAGGATGAACACATGTCAGAGTGGCCTGTACAGGGCTGGCTGGTATCTGAGGGACCCTCTGCTGGAGCAGGGAGGATCCTGCCTGCCTTGAGGAGAGACAAGTGGCAGGAGCCACTGGAAAAGGACTGACTGAAACCCTGCTTCCCTGTCCCCCTGAGTTGTTTCGAGTGCAGGAGGTAAAGACACTGGGATCAGGTCTTTGAGCCCCAGAAGAGCACAGAGGCGGGTGAAGGCAGTCTTAGAAGAGCCATTTATGCTCTTTATCATTGTGCCACTCTGTTTGTTATGTTTTGGGGGGTTATGTTTTTGGTTAGTGGTAGATTAAATCAATTTCTGTTTCCTTCCCCAAGCTGAGTAGTCTCGTCTGTTTTGCCTTGGATCACAATTGGCTACTGAGTTCCTTGTCCTTAAGGGGTTCCAAAGGCTCTTGGTACTTATGACTGATCATGGTCCGTGACATTATCAACTTTCACGAGTCCTATAATCTTTTCTGTTTAGGGCACATTTGTTAGAAGGCTAGTTTTCAACTACCTTCCAAATACTGCCATAGATTGAAAACATGCATTAGCCAGACAAATTATTCAAAGCTAATTAGTTAAAAATAGATTCTCCTTTTCCAAATACTCTTTTAGTCCCCTTCAGCTATTTATCACTTTACAATGAGGAGAATTACACTAGTGGGCCACCTTTTAAATACCTTTTCTCCTTAAAAATCAATAAAGATCTTTTAAAAAAATTCAATAGTCAACAACCATGACTTATACAGGTGACTAATTTAATACAATCAGCATATCAAGTGACTTTAATTCTAGAAGTGAATGCAAATTGTTGTTGTTTACTAGAACACTTCTATTAAAAGTTCATCCCTGAAAATTACAGTCTGTCATTTTAATTTTTTTTTTCCTTAGGTAAACCTTTTAGAGAATGCTTTCTGCATTTACTAGATCAGGCCCTGTTAGAATACAAATTACTCTTGAAAACAAAATAAATCATTCCCAAAGTAAATCTTGAGCAGAACGGTACATTTCAGTTGATGCAGCAACATGGTTGCAAGAACATCAGCTGTGTAACAAGATACAAACAGAACTGGTTTGTATGCCAAGCAATACTGTATAAACTTAGCAAGAAATGATCCATTAAATGAGCCCTCCTATGTCTGATTTCAAACCTGGGTTAAGAGTAACACCATAACACAGACTTGATTAAATTACCTACACAGTAAGAAAAACAGTAGACTTAACTAGAAAATAATATTGAAGTGGCCCTTAGACTTAAACTCAGTTTTTTGAAAGTGGCATGAGGAAGTTTAGATCCAATGCTCTGTGTGAGTGTCATTAGTGGTAGACAGAGGGGATGACAGAACCTATTAGTAAGCACTGATGTTGACCTGATCCTGTCAAGGTCTCTGAGTCTGATTTTTGCAAGAGGCTGCTGTGGAGCCAATATTTAATTGTGAGCATAAAAATCAGATGGGAAGGTACTTGGCAGGGGGGCTTAAGTTTTTGGTAGAAACTGTAATAATTTGGCACAAGCAAATACTGTGGTTCCTGTTTCTTGTAAAACTGTGATCTTAATAAAGTTATAACATATTATGCTGAAATAAAAGGTTGCTATATAATTAAAGGAAAGTTTTTGGTACAACTTACCCAGATCACACAACTTACCAATAAATATGTGTTTAACATATCTGGGAAATGCAATATTTTTTGTTTGCTGCTAAATTTTATTTGGTTTTCTTCTAGAAAGTGTCTGAAAAATACTCCAGGATTATAATCAGGTCAGTTTTTAAATTGTCATGAAGATGGATTAGATTTGTTGTACCATTTACTAGTCTCATTACAATTATCATCACAAGAATGAATTTGTCATTCCTATTCATTACAGAGGTTGTCATTGTGCAATGTGAAATGAGCATTAAAATGCCTCACACATCCACACAACATGACAGTACTGTAAATCAGACCATTTTGACCTTTTCAGTGTTTAGTTATTGGATATGTCGGTCAGTCCTATTCCCTGTTTACTTGCAATTGTCTGAATGTGGTATTGGAAAACCTTTGCCTTCGTTTGAGATACTGAGCTTACAATAGGCCTGAAGTGCAATTAGGATGTTGAGAGCTGTCAGATCATATGTTCAAGTCTTTATCAAGTCATGCGTTCCTGTTAGTATATATATTTGAAAATATTAAATAAGAGATAGAATACTAGACTGAAAATGATAGATACGAAAGTAACTTGCCAGAAAGAATATGGCAAATTTCCCTAAAAACTCATTCTAACCCTTACCTTTAAAAAAATTAATATCATTCACCTTACAAAACTACTAAGATCATAAAAGAGAAAAAAGTCAAAATGGTCAAAAGAATAGCCACCACATTAAAAGTATGTTCATCTACTGTTTTTAAATTTTGGTGACTTATCTTACCATACAAAGTAAATGCATTGTCATTAACAAATATGAGATATTAAGACAAATCGATCACTTTGTCCTTACCTTTTCCTCTTCCTTCCTGCCCCAAATAAAGGCAGATGCTTTTAGCTATAATATTAGTAATGAAACAGCTTTTCCAGGTGTACTGCAAGAAGGAACTTCTTTTATGAAAGGTGGTATGGGACATCATTCCTCTTTCATTGTTTTTTTTTTTTTACTATAGCTTGGTATATAATAATCTGTAATGAAGATAACTAGCCAATGGGCAGTGTAGTGTAGCAGATGATTCAGTATTGGTTCCTCTGGATTTGGGAAATAACAGTTAAGTATTAAAATTGTTATTTTTAAGATGATGTGATGTACTAACTGAGTAGATATCAAACAGTCTCTACTGCTTAGCCAATATTTTCAAAATTAATAAGAAACTTGGAGTTTTGCCTGGAAGAGGAAGTTAATTTCACGAATTAATTAGTTCACCCTTTCTAAAAATCTCACTACCACATCTAAACTTAAACACCTTACCTTTTTTCACACCTACATTAGCTATATTAAATCCTGGGTCTATTGAAATTATTTCAATGCTTTTGATTTCAAAAGCTGAAAATAAAGTACAACAAAATTTAAATCATGTTAGAAGAAAAGTACTCTTGCTATTGGAGATGCTTAAGAAATCAATGAAGGTTTAAGATAGCAGTGAAAGAGGAAAAAGGAAAATATGTAATTGCATGAAATATATGTTGGTGAAAATCTTAATAGATTTGGGGCTGTACAAAAGCCCTTTCAGTAGAACATTACTTATTCACCTATGTAGGATCAAGAAAAGCATCAGTAGATTTGTGCAGTTATAGTATGAATCAAAAGATTTGAGAGCGAATATGTGGAAAAATGAATGCTGAAAGGAAATGGAAGTTCGTTAAAAAGACTTTAATTAAATACAGTTTTGAAAATGTACTGGAAAAGCAGGAAAATTGCCTGAATTTTTTATTCTGTTATGAGATTTGAATCCCACTAAACATAAACCATTGATCATTTTGCCAACTGTAAAACCTTTCCACTGTTTCACTTTGTCCCAAGATTATGAAAGCTGGATTAGAAGAGGGATATTTATCTCTGTAACCTAATAAGGGTTCATTTTTAGGAGACATGCTCTGCTGATATTTTGGTCTTTCTAACAAATAACTCATTTAGAATCCATGAAGAATACATGACTTGTGTTAGCAGGTTGACATGTATAATGTTTGTTCAATTAACCTCAAATTTCAGATGCAAAATTTGAAAGCAATAAAGGAAATTAAAGACTGTGTGCAGAAAAAAGATTAAATTTCTGCTACTGAATCTTCTTTACCATTTTCTTTCAAATAAATGTTAAAAGCATTTGAAATAAAGAGCAAGATGTCTCCAGATCAACCTATCTAATATCAAAATACGAAAAAATGTCTCATCTTTTTTGATAACTTTGAAACGAGTCCCAGTAAAGGAATTTCAGATACTTTATGTCTTTTTCTATGTTTTAATTTTCACTATTAAGCATTCGAACTCCTGGAGGGTTCATATTTCTGAAATTTTCCCTATACCTTCAGCCAAGGGATCTTTTTCTCCTGCTTAGTTTGACTTAAGTTTCTCTTATTCTTCTCTTTGTTCTTCAAGAATCCAGGACAACTTGCTGATTTATCATGGCTGCAGGAAACGTGGAAATGTAAAGAAACGTGGAAATGTAAAGTGCCAAGCTTCCATTTGCATTTCTAAAAAACCCTTTTCTGGCCACAATTTTCTGAAGCAAGTATTTTTCTTTCTGACTTGAAATTGCTTTTTATGCTTTAATAATTTAAAACTCTCTCACTCAAATTCACTCTGGCCGAGTCCTAGCTGGCAAAGGAGGAATTCAAAGGTAGGACATTAAGTGTATCAGATAGTCTGCCTCCTTTATAGGGAAAGTTTTGAAGCTCTTAACACTATGCAGTGTTCAGTAAGCCTACTTGAATATTATCTAAATTAAGTATTTCTATATACTTGTGTAGACCCTAGAAAGCTGGAATTACTGTGAACAATAGATAAAATATCATAATGATTTCAAAACAACCTTCTGGTTATGTAATACTTTCTCCTCTATCTCCTTTGCTCAATTCTGCCTTTTTTTTTTTTTTTTTCCCCAGATGCTCATTTTGAGCAGGTGATGAGGAGAAATCCAGAAACCTGATTAGACACTATTTTGTTTGATGAAAGAGGCAGTTGGGTTTGATCTAGATGATGTTACTCTAGTAATAACAAGTGATTCCTGGTAACTAACTTTGCCCAGATATGCAAAACTCAATGAATTAGATGTTATGGTTTATAATTGACTTGACTGTTGTGTGGTGATAAAAGTCTCTGTGGCAAAAGTGATCTGATTTTTAAGGCACTCTAAGAAAATAAATAAATACTCCAAGTTTGGCTTCTCAATCTGTCATACAGAACAATCTTTGTTTTTCAAAGGTAGGAGCAGTAATTCAGATCCATTTCCTCCTACTGACTTTTAATTTTATATTAGAAAGTGAGAGGCTGATACAAAATGTGTCCTGGGTGTATGACATTTCTTAATTTCTTGGCAAGGAGGGGCCTGTTCTTGGATATGGTTATGGCCCACCTTTTCCACGATTTTTATTTTTTCCTATCTGTCTCTGAAAGACATCTTGGAGGTTCTCACTGTTTTAATTTCTGTTGGGAAGCTGGGCAGTGTGTATGAAAAAGGCGTTTAGGCTGAAACCTGTGGAAGTCTATTAAAGCTGACATATTTGGACACTTTTCTCACCTAGTCAACAATCTCAGTAGTTTTATCATAACAGCACCAAAACATAGTGTTTGAGTTGGAAAGGACCTTTAAAGATAATCCAGTCCAACCCCTCAAATTCACATACTGAAACCCAAAGTCATCACGTTACATCCAGGTGCATAGAGGAGAGTTGAAGTGAACATTCTTGAGGCCAGTCATTATGTTGTACTGTATTATAATCAGCTTTTTATAGTGTGATCTTATAATTTTGAAAACTATTTTCTTACATGAATCATTCCACTGTTATTGGCATGCAGGACCTAAAAATTAATTGTCCTAAAGAAATTAATTTTTCAGCAACATGTTGTTATTTTTTGCCTTTGCTTTAGAGCAAAGCTGATGTGCTGTAAATCATTTCCAATCTGCATATTGCTTGCATCCTTAATTACAGTTATTTGAAGGCCAATATCTCTCTTGAAGGAAAAAATGAAAGTTAAGAACTTTCACTTTACACAAGTACAAGTTACACGAAAAAATAAACCTTTCACATAGTTCAGGCTTAGCCATCTAATTTGTAAATGTTAGTTGGAAATTATCTAATTAGATATTTTTCAAATAAAAAGATGCACTGAGTTCATTGTACAGAAATTGCACTCATAGACTTGCTCACTGGTCAATTGATTAAAGTGCTGTTCTTAATACCAGTCCTTTAGTTTTGTGCATACAGAATGTGAATTAATTCTATTGGTGTAACAAGTCTTGGAGAAAAATATGTTTTACAGATTGATAGATCAGTTCCTAATATTTATAAGAGATCAAAATCAACTGATCTGGGTTTGATCAAAGTGAGACTGCATTTGCTTTCCAAGAATTATAGATGGCCTCCATTGTAAGAGTAACTGTGAAAAATTCAAATGAAATCTGTTTTGCTCTTGCAGACTTGAAGTACAGGAGAACTTCAAAAAAGAAACTGAATTGCCTTTACTCATATCAATTGTTCCTGGAGTTAATTTTGGTGGCAGAAACTTCTGCAAGAAACTTCTACTGCAGACCAGATGAAGAAAATTACTGTTGAATGGGGCAAACTTCTATTTGTAGAAAGAATAGCAAGACAGTGTTTGTGTTAGGCACATACCAGTTGGTCTCCTATAAAGATTATTAGCTACCTGAAATCTTACTGAAACACATCTTTTTAGCATTGGAAAAAGAATTTAGAGGGATTAATTTCATTATATTTAAAGATCACTAAAATAGCAAAATATTTTCTTTCATAGGATGACAAGTAGAAATAGGGGAAAAAAAAAGAAAAAAAGAAAACTAGCTTTGTTTTAAAGCAAACTGTGGAAGTACTGCGTCCCTAGGTAAGAAATGCAGGTGAATGTGAGACACATTAAACATCTCCAAGGCAGAAGTTTCATCTTGATAGATTAGAGAAAACTACCCTAAGTGAAACTAAGTGTAGTGTGAGGCTGCACAGTCATGTAAGAGGTGCAGGCAAAGAGGTGATGGACCAGAGGGAAGCTTTTTAAGCAAGAAGGCAGGAGATTTGGAAAGGAATGGATCTGAAATATTGATTTATCAGTAACATTTTCTTTGAGTTTTAATATTCTAAATCCATTCTTTAAGGCTTTAGCTGTATGCTTCTACTGCTGAGTGTGCTTCGTTCCTATTGCAAGCCATGATGAAAGGGCAGTGGATCAAATTGAGGAGGTGACAAGTCATTATCCTTATTCTGGAAGAGAATTCATTTCAGAAGTGACAATTTTGGTATACACAAAGATGTATAAAGAGTTCTTTCCATACTTAAACAATGTTTCTTTGACAGATGATGACATATTTCTACCATTCAATGAATAAAGAGAGATCTACCTGCAAAAAACAAATAGCTGCTGTCAGAGGCTTCTCCCTTGGATATCTTCGTATCAAGTACATTCAGCACTCAAATGCATGACACAGCATGAACCTTTGATACACATAGAATTACACTGGAGCGGAATACTCTCATGATGGAAAGGGAATCTAGAACTATGCTTCATGTATGCTCTTCTGACCATACCTCTGAGAAATTATGACCCAAGAACATACTTTTATACCTACAGTGTCACTGTATACTGTTTAAACAGATGATTTAGATTTTAATGTTAACATTTAGATATCATTGCTTGAACTGCTAGTAAGGTCTGAAAATGAAATTGTAAGCAGAAGAAGCATTCAGTAAACTTAAAGAAGATTTAAAAAATAATAAAGAACAACTATACGACGTTAGTAACATTTATTGCAATGAAATGCAGCATTTCCAAAACCTCACTTAAAGATAATACCCTTTGGTTTAACGTGCTTCCTCACTTAGAGAGTTAATGGTAGTGAGAAAAAAATGAGATTTGATTTGCCTTCTCTGGTTTTGTGTCTCCCATCCCTATTGCCCCCTCAGATATAGGCTTAGGTACTGCAGAGGGTATTTTTGAGATTACTTTCTCTAACACAAATTATTCTAATGACAAAATAATATCAGTCAATTATTCTTTTCCTAGAACTTCCAGCCTATGTTGCAATGAACCACAACTTTTTTGTCAATATGAAAATTACAGCCAAGAATTCTTTTGTAAGTCCTGAGAAATATGAAGGGTCCTGGGATGAATGTACTTCTACATACAAAATGGACCTGCAAATGATTGCAGATAAATGATTTGGAAAACCAGGCTAAGTATCTAACATATCCTTTTATTTTATTTATAATTTAGAAACCTTCAGTCAAGCTAGGTTAATTATGTAAATGGTACAAGATGATTTTGCTTCTGCTGGTTAATTTTCCTCAATGTTTCAGGTCAGTAAACAGTTTTGGTTTTGCTTTTTTTCATTTTACTGCCTTAATATCTTTAATTTAGTTATTGTTTCCTGAGGTCTGACTAATATTCTACAAGGTCTTAACATACTGCACACATGCTGTTCTTTTTCTCAACTAAATTGCTGTATTACAGCAAGTTACTAATAACAGAATTTCTTAATTCTCCTTGTCCAGTCACAAAATCAGTGGTCCCTGGCTGTTAATTAAAAATTTCAGTACTTATAAAGGTTTTCCTTGCATTAATTTGCTAAATTAAAGTTGCATAATTTTTTTAAAAGCAACCAAGTCCGGAATCCTGCTTTTTGTGGTTTATTTCTAGAACATTTTTTACATGACTGTCTTGGGATAAACATTTTTTATAAACGTTATGTATTATCAAAATGTTAAAGGGGGATGAAAAGACTCATTTTTCTTGAAGTGGGTCTTCCCTTGCAATGCATGCAGAGATGTGATTAGATCTTTCCCAAAAGACTTTCCAACCTCCAAAAAAAACCCAAAAAAGAAACAACCCCATGTAGAAACTTCATGCAGAAAACTTCATGTAGAAGATGTTGATGTTTGGAGTATGTGCCCTATGTCTCCTCAAAGCATACAGACTGTCAGCAGTTGTAACAGATTTAACACACACTGAAGCAGTACTGGCTCATTTACTGCAGCCTGGCTTGATCATCTGAGGACATGCAGATGCAGGTGAGGCAAGTTTTCTCGTCGCCTCTCATCTAGGATGGTATGGAATCTGCTTGTGTCTTTATGTCATTCTGCTTTGGTGAAATGTGTAACATAAAATAATACAGTAAGGAATATCAGTTATAGCAACTACTTCAGGAAGGGTCCCCTTCTAGATCATGTTCTGTCTGCTCAGACAGCAATTACTGCATTAGTAATAGGCAGCAGCGTGTTCAGTGATTGTATACTAACCCATTGCATTTACTGAAAGGGGAGAGGAGGTACAATAAATAGTAAGGAACGCTCTAATGGTTTTTTTTCCCTTTGTTTGGCAAGACACTAAATTTCCTTAACTTACCTTTTGCAATTAAGAAAGTGATAATTCACAATTACTGTCTTTGTCGGTTGGAATGTATAAAAATTTTGACAAAATCTCATTTAATGCAGCTTCCTGATTTGCCTGTTCAGAAAAGCATTTCTCCTTAGAGAATCTCTGCTGCTGTTCAGCATTGGCACTGTTAAATGAGAACAGACTGTTCAATGATCTGTGAATACTGAGAGTGCAGACCTGTGAACACCTGTCTCTGTAATTGTGAACATACCTATATATTCAAAAGTAGATATTGGGATAAAAAATGTTAGCATGAGTTAACATGAAATGGGCATGTTTATTTAAGTTGCACAATGAAACACTGCTTGGGTCTTTAAGGTGTGCCTGCTTTACACTATGTTTGCTTTATACAAACAGAAAAGCCTGTTTGAAAATGAGGAGAGGACAGAAGCTTCATTTACAGGCAGCTATATATAAAGTTATTTCTATATGAACATAAACTTATGCCTGTATTTGATAGATACATTTTGATAGATACATTTTGATCACTTTATGAAGAAGATAAATGGTGATGATGATGTTCTTGAGGTTAAACAATTAAGTTGTGGGCATATGTATGAAACAAACATTCCTAATGCTGTCCCATAGTGAGCTTTGTGACAATGTGTAGGTCAACTTAAGAGGAAAAATACTGTATTGAATATCTAGGATTCTGGACACATTTGGTATATTTGGTTTGACTCTTAGCTCTGCCACACTGACAAACCAAATTCATATCAACAGTTATGAAAAAGTCACTGTTTTGTAAGCTTTTAATGTCACCTAAATGTGTACTTAAAGCTTATTGTAGATTTATTTTTTCTAGGGGAGACAACAAAAGCTGAAGTTTTCTATGTTGCTGAAGGTAGGCTGAAAAAGTAAGTTTAAACAAGAAAAATCTTTGGAAAGTTTTTTAGTGGGTTTTTTCGGTTTGAGGGGTTTTTTTTCTGCTAGAAGCTGAGAAATATGAACTGTCTCAGGCTCAGAAAAGTGAAAGAAACAAAAGATCCTTCCAGCAGTTTAAAATTCTGTCCTGATTTTTTACCCTATAAACCAATGGGTTTTCAAAAAAGATATTTACAGAGGATTAAATAAGCAAAAGGTTCTGTTTCCTTTTTTTCTTCTGTAGGACCATAACAATGCACAGGACTCATAAGACTTTCTACACAGGACGTTGCCTCAGGTGTATGGTCTGGGATTGCACTGTGCGTTTCTGATCCACAAATGGTACCTTAAAGCCATCTCGTAATTTGCAGTGTCATATTTGCTTTATCTTAACTTCCTAGCCCCAGGCTGTGAGATAAGCATTTATTGGTGCATTAACTACTGTGATTCCTGAGGCGTACTCTGGACATCTACGTACAGCTGGAATATGGATGATTAGCTATAAAAAAGCCATATGGCTGTGGTTTTTCTCTCATATTGTTGCTTATCTTTGTAGCTCTCTCATAAAAGCTATCTTAGAGCTGGATACTCAACAGTAGATGGTCTGTGACATAAGCATGACCCAGAAGACTAACAGCAACTGGAAGCAGCTTAGAGAAACATCTGCAAGCTGAACATCCCAGTGAGTCTTTGTCCCCTCACAGTATGCTTCTTGCACCATGCTTAAACGATGTAAATGAAGTCAAAAGCAATGGATACTGAATGCCAGCTAACACTAAAAGAAAGCGTACTCTTAAGAGATGGCACTCAAAAGTCCAGAAAGGAAATGACCCAGTGCTTTCAATGTCCTGGAATAATCTGTTCAAAGGAGAATTTTCTGGTGTCAGTGGATAACTGTTGCAGTCCTTTGGCCCAGAAAGGTGTCTGTGACAAGACTGAATCTGGGACCTGGCCCAGATACAGCTTTCTTTCCAAATGTTCTTTATCATTTCCCAGCCAGAAAAACTGGTTTTGGTAGAAGATCCCTAAAGCTTAGTTAAGAACTGTCATAAGAGTACTGTGATAATCTGGTCTGGCAGAGCAGCAGGGATATATCAGTGATTAAAATAATATATCTTAATTTGAAGCTGAGAAAGAAAGTTCTTGAACTTTATTAAAAATCTTTTCCTCCTTATTACCCAAAGCACTTGGGATAGTCTATTACCATAAAAAAAATTCCCTCAATTCAGATTGTTACTAGACCCCCTTCAAGACTTCTAAGGCTGCGACAGGAAGACGGAGAGCTGGAGTGTTACGTGTCATAATGAAGATTTATGAAATTAAATTATAGAAGAAATAAAAATGGTGGGTTCCCTGATATAGTAGGGAAGACTCTATTTCTGTTAATTTAAAAATTTCTTATAGAATATGCATGTTTAAAGAGTTTGAGTAAAGAAGCTAAAAGTTCCATGGTGATAGTGGTAAGTTTCTACTCATAGTGTGTGGGCTTTTCTGTATTTTTCAATTAATAAATATCATAATAAATCAGAGTAATGATGATTTGTTTTATTTCATAGAACAATTCTCTTGACACTTTATTAAAGTCAGCATATTTTTAAGCAGTTCAGGGAATTTTTAACTTCTCTATTTTCAAATTATAAAAATGCATACTTAAGAATCATTGATCAGAACTAAGACCTTCAGGTTGTGATTTAGAAGGCTTTAAACAGCACCTTTCTTATCAAAGGTTAATTTTTAATTTTTTGTCGAGGAATAACATCTGTCTAAGTGCCAAATTAGTCATAAATAAGAGAGTTAAACCCACTAAGCTTCAAGTACCCTCTTTATTAGTTGTTGCCTATCCATGAGTGCACTGATACAGAAAAAGAGGCCGGGTTTTTGTTGATCTGCTATCAAATTATGCCATTTGTTTTTGTTGTAGTTGCCTGTTTAAGAAGCTATTATAATAAAAGCAAATATTTGGTTTGGGCAGAATTTTTACAGCTTTGATGAATCTCTTTATCATGGTCTGTTGATGCATCTTCTCACTAAGCAAAGTATAAAATACCAAAGAAAATAGTAAATTAGAATATTTTAATAACTAAATTTTTAAAACTATTTAATTAAACATGGCAACATTTCTTTCATGGGTGAATTAGTGTTCATCCATGCAGAAAAATTTGAATGTAACATTATTTAAGCAATTTAAAAGTTAATTAAAGATTCATCTATCGAATCAAGTATCTGACTTCTGGCTAACATTTTAATCTCGATCATTGTTACAGTGTTTACCATTCAAAAACTCTTGAGAGATAAAGAGGAAGGTTAATTCATGCAATCTGAAGACTCAGTTTCTTGTTGATAAGTATGGTTGGCTATCAAGAAATTGCAAAATATGCTAATGGAATCATTGTTTATCTTAGCATATTAGGCATCAGTCATACTTGTATTAATACACAACTAGATATTTTCACCATATTTTGCTGGATTCTGAACTGTCAGATCCTGGTCATAAAAGTTCAGGTGTAGCGATTAGATGTCTTTTGTTTTCTCATGAACAAGGATTATATATTAATCGACCATATGGGAAACAAGCAGTTAAAAAAACTTTACAGAACTGTCTTGATTCTAATCAACACTAGTATTATGTCAGTAATTCTGCCTTTAATACACAGTATCAATGAAATCAGATGATGAAGATACTGTTTCTCAGAAAAGCCAGTCTACATTATGTGAATTTCTTCAAATAAGCAAACAAACAAAAAAAGAAACCAACCAACATTTGGTTATGAAATGGTTATAAATATAAAACATTTCATTTATTTTTTTTGTAATTAAACATAATGATTCACTGAATGTCTGGAGAAGAGATGGAGTTACCCTGTCAACGTTGTCTCATCAACTTCATACAAACAACTACATTTTCTTAGCTGAACATGAACTAGTGAGGAATGCAAATGGTTCCTTATCTCATAGTGTTTTAAAACAAGCCATATATTAGGTGCCCACTAAATATTTGAATTGAATTGTGTTTTTTTAGCAACTCTCTACCTTAACCCTACTGAACCATAGAATCATAGAATGGTAGGATTGGAAAGGATCTTTAGAGATCATCTAGTCCAATCCCCCTGCAGAAGCAGGTCCACCTAGATCAGGTCACATAGGAACATGTCCAGGTGGGTCTTGAAGACCTCCAAGAAAGGAGACTCCACAACCTCCCTGAGCAGCCTGTGCCAGGGCTCCATAACTCTCACAGTAAAATAGTTTTTTCTTATGTTTAAAAGGAAGGTTTTGTATTCCAGTTTCATACCATTACTCCTTGTCTTGTTGCTAGATATCATCAAAAAAAGGAATGCCCCAACCTTCTGACACCCACCCTTTAGATATTTGTAAATATTAAAAATATCCTCCCTCAGTCTCCTCCTGTCTAGACTAAACAGCCCCAGTTCCTGCAGCCTTTCCTCATAAGGAAGATCGTAGGCACAAATGGGACTTGGACCAGCCAGCTTAAATAAAGATGGTAGGGACAAGTTAATGCAGCTGGCAACCTACTTCCAATTATCAGAAACAGGTGCTGTGAGTTAATCAATTGGGCCCTGGGTGATCACATGGGTGGAAGCAGCATATAAGGAAGTAGCTAGCAAAGGAAAGGTGGCTTTGAGTCAACTCTGTTGGTTGTACTGTGTTGCCTGTTTATGCCTCTGCAAGTGCATTACCTACATTCTCTGCATCTTTGAATGCATATAGATTGTGCCGCTACAACAGAAGATGCTCTGGTCCCCCGATCATCTTGGTGGTCCTGTGCTGTACTCTCCAGAAGTTCCTGGTCCCTCTTGAGCTGAAGACCCCAGAATTGGACCCAGGACTCCAGATGACCCCTCACCAGGGCAAAGTAGAGGGGGAGAAGAATCTCCCTTGACCTGCTGGCTACACTCATCTTGATGGATCCCAGGATGCCATTGGCCTTCTTGGCCACGAGGACACATTGCTGGCTCATGGTTAGTTTATTACCAACCACGTCTCCCAGGTCTCTCTCTGCAGAGCTGCTCTACAGCAGGTCAATCCCCAGCCTGTACTGTTGCAGGGGGTTGTTCCTTCCCAGATGCAGGACTCTGCACTTGTTCTTGTTGAACCTCATGAGGTTCTTCTCTGCCCAACTCTCAAGCCAGATGAGATCACCCTGGATGGCAGTACAGCCTTTTGGGGAATCAGCCAGTCCTCTTGGTTTGATGTCATCAATGACCTTTTTTGAGGGTACACTCTGTCCCCTCATCCAGCTCGTTGATGAAGATATTTAACAAAACTGGCCCCAGAATCGATTTCTGAGGAACTCCACTGGCCACAGGCCTCCAATTCGTTTCTGTGCCATTGATCACCACCCTCTG
The DNA here is from genome assembly GCF_028858725.1 of Colius striatus. Lineage (NCBI taxonomy): Eukaryota > Metazoa > Chordata > Aves > Coliiformes > Coliidae > Colius > Colius striatus. Next base: position 31,385,401 of record NC_084767.1, on the reverse strand, counting down.
GGCTCTGTCATTCAGCCAGCTCTTGATCCACCCCACTGTCCAATCATCCAAGCCACACTGCCTGAGCTTTCTGATGAGGGTGTTATGTGAGACAGTGTCAAAAGCCTTGCTGAAGTCAAGGTAGATGACTTCTGCTGCTCTCCCCTCATGTAGCCAGCTGGTTATGCTCTCGTAGAAGGCTATCAGGTTGGTCAAACTTGCTACACTTACTATTGTAGGCCTTTAGACATCAAGCTATATTTCAAAACAGGGTTTACTTGATCTTAGATTTTGAATGTTTCTTTCTGTTTTGATTTAAAAGTGGATAAATATCTGCTACCAGATTTTCCAGGGTTATCTAAAAGGACTTTCTATCAATTCCGATCTTAGTCATCTACCATGAATGTAAGCTGAATCTTAAAGATTATGTTCGTTTTAATGCTTTTTCCAGCACCTTTGGGGGCGGAAAGGCAGATGCAAAAGAGAAGATGAACAGTGAAGTGAGCACTGAAAAGATGAAAGGCACACAAAAAAAGTGAACTGCTGAATTTACTGTCTAGCTATAATGAAGTATTGCTTAACAACTACGTTAAATTATGCAGCTGTTTCCTAGTATATTGTGCTAATGCATCTGAGAAATTATAATTTTCTGATTGGAGAACGTTTCGTGGAGGAAACATGAGCATTCTCCATTCCTGCAACAATTCATTTAATGATTAAAAAAGGAAGCTAGTATTTTTGCAGCTGGCAGGAACAGGCAATAAAGAATGATAATCCAAGGAGATCTGTTCATCACTAACACAATAAAATAATCCCAGACAAAAGCTGCAGAAGGAAAAAGCTTGAAAGGATACCAAAGACACCCATACACAACTTATGTTTTCTGTGGTGAAGTAACTGTATAGCTTGCTAGTAGCAGAAACAAGTTTGAATGTTTCAAGGGGAAGTGCTGTCACACGCGTTTACTCTGAAGATAAGTGCTGAAAAAATTCAGGGAACTGTTATCTGTTATTGTTACTTGAAAGCTAAAAATGCATGTGCATGAGGGATATCTATGTTTTAAAAAACAAACAAACAAAACTTTGCTAACCAGTAAGTCTTATTAATTTTTAACTTTTTACAAAATTTTGCTTGAATTAGGATTAAGTGAAAATTGAAGATTTGGAAAAACTAAATAGTATTGAAGAAGTAAAACAAAGAAAATATGTCAACATTCTAAAGTTTGTATGTGGAATTTGCTCATTGCAAAGAAAAAATTAGGTATGTTAATTGGAGCAGGTGGCTTATTTTTATTATTTCTTTTTTGACCAGCTTGAATTCTTGAGACTATTTAAAATTCCAGTCTCACAAATGTGTAAATAAATCTGTATTACCCATTGTTTAAACTTATTTAGGCAAACAAAATAACAAAAACAAAAACTCTAGATGGAAACACATAATAGCTTTTGAGAAAAAATGAAAGCTTTTCAATTACCATCCATACTTCAGATGATCCTTTTATTCTAATCATTTGTTTTGCATGATTCTTTTGTTTTGGTCAGCATTTCCCTTTAAAACAAGTTGAATTGGGGGGGAAATGTAATTTTATTTCACATTTTTTGACTCTGAACAACATTAAATGAGATTTTATCATGCTTCATGACCATGGATATTTAAACATTTTCTGTAAATACATTTACTTACTTTTGTTTTAATTTTGTGACAAAGCACTGCCTGGAAATTATAATGAAGAAATCTAAGAAAATATCATTTGGAATCACTCTTGGGCAAAGCAGACTGGGCCTGCTAATTTCCTTGAGTAATCTGATTCTTTAACATACTTTTGAACTTTCTACATTGAGTTACAGTATTATTCATCAGAAAAAAATTTAGTCTATGATCATGTGAGATTCAAGGTCTTCTTTCAGTCTTGTCCTATATCTAAGCTGCAATTCCCTCTAAGCAGAGGGAAACATATTGATGAAAGATTTATTTCTGTTTCCTCATGGAATTATTGAAGAGTTTTTACCTATAGAATAAATTATCTTTTTTTTTTGTTCTGTTTGGAAAAGATGAAAATTAGGGAAATCTTCCAGAATATAAAAACTATTCTTCAGCAACAAACTTGAGGGACTTAAAATATATAAAATCTTTAAAGCAGTGGTCATTAGTCCATACTTAGTGAACTAGTCTATTTGACAGCTGCTTTAAATTAGTTAATAATGTGCTTGGTGCCCTTACCTTTGCTGTGTGGTGCTCACTTCCATCTGTTCTTCCCCTTAAAATTTAACTGATAATTTTTGAGTTGCTTAGATGTTATACATCTTTCCTTCTATGTGCCTTATGTTTCTGAGGTTGTGAAGAGCTATAGGCTTTCTACTTTTCTAGGGGAAAGACAGGTAAGGTACCCTTTATCTGATGGAGAAAGAAAACATGATATGGTCTGAAATGTTCAGTGTACTTCCCTTTTGGAGAACCATAAGCTATTCTAAACAACCAACTCCTCTCCAGAGGTTTTCTGCTCTGAGACAGGTTGTCTCTTCTTTCTTCTTGTATATCTCTCTGTAAGCTGAGGAACAGTATTGTAGGTACTGGATTGTAAACTTGAGCACCAAAACTGTGATACAGTGTAAAAGGCATTTCTTCTGGATGTGTTTGTTTACATTTTTGATCTGTACATCCATTTTGTGCAGTTCTCCATGAGCACACAAGCTAGCTTTGTTCTTGTCTTCCCATCCACTTGCATCTGCTGGAGAAATAAAAGAGGCTTGGCCTTTATCATGAGAATGCACTAGCAAAACAGAAGAGCTGAGGGGGAAGACATTGAATGAAGCTATGTACTGTGGCTCTTGGGCCTATCGTGGACTCTAATTTAAAAAAAAATTAGGAGTGAAAAAAAGTTACCCTATAGATAATTAAAAAAAACCAAACCAAAACAGCTATTACTATAGGAGCAAACATATCATTCAGTGAGAACAGTGTAAGTATATATAAATATACTTCCAGTGACACTATTTACTCTGTGTTATCTGATTGCTTCTGACCAGTATGTAGACCATTGCTTGTATGCTAGTTTCCTAACTTTAACTGCCTGTCTTCTGTCTGTGGGAAAGGTGTATCTCCCCTGGAAAGCCAACTTCTTTGAAATGATGGATTTGAATAATATTAATAATTACATGAAGTACTCTTGAAACAGGTTTCATTTTAAGTTGTGTAGGCAATGCATAAACCTGAGAAACAGTGATGTTAATAATAGAGATAAAGTCAATATTAAAAAAGAGACTGTACCAGAAAGAGACAGAGAAACTACAGACATCCTGTACTTACCTATATGTCTAGAAGTAGACCACATGTAGCCTTTTCTTTTGTGAGAGACTAATTAATTTTATTAGAGAGTAAGTAAATTCAGCAGTGAATGTTTGAGAATCTAATGACTTCCAGATATTCAGAATGAATTCAGCAATAAAAGCTAATTAGAAGGGAAATGGATGCCTAAAACATCCCTGGTGTGCATAAAGAAAGAGTATAAAGACCATTAATTGAAATTAAAATTTAACAGTAGCCTAATACTGCATATCATAAAATTCCATCTGTTGTGCAGAGACACTAAACAAAGATACATGGGGAATAGTGCATAGTGTCTCAGCTTTGCAGCTAGTCAATGAATGTATTTTAATGTGAAACTGCTCCACACAATGAGAAGTCTGATGATCAGAAGAGTCAGTTTAGAGTGTGATGATTCCTGTAATTACCAAAATTAGAGAGAAAAAAAATTAAAGTGATGCTGCATTGGTTAGACATTTTATTTTTAATTAAGTAGATGGGGTTTCTTCCTTCTTTTTTATCATTACAAGTGTAGAAAAGCTAACCATTCATTTTAGTATATACAGGCTATAAAATCTGTCTAAACTATTTCATAGAGGTACCTGTGTGGTGCAAGCTTTGTGCATCTTGTAGGCTTCAAACAGAGTTTAGGAGCATAGTCTGTTTCCTTTCTTGCAGCATCACATCTGAAATGTTATAGAAGTTTCTGCAAAAAAATACGTGTATAGAAGTAAAAGACAGATCTGAATAATTTATCCTAGAATAATTTATCCTATCTTGTGCTGTTCAAAAAATGTCTGTGAAGGTTTTGGGTTTTTTTTAAACTGACTAATAGTGATTCCCGTAACTAGTTTCAGCACACACATCTCTGACATAAATTCCCCTGAAACAGTTCTTGAGATGTGGACTGATGTATTGATGAAAACTGGTTATATTGCACTTGCATTTCCATATTAGATGAACACGTCTAGAATAACTCAGTTTTGATGACTTGAGACATGCAGCAATAAAAAATGGTCTTTTGTTACATGACATACCTGTTTATTTCTACAGGATTTTTAATTATTCAGAGATTTCCAACATGATGATATCACTTTCAGGCTTATGTGTTAGATTGGAACAAAAGGTATTCAGAGAGCGAATATAACACAGTGATTGTACGATTTTTAGCACAACACAACTGTGCACTGTGATTGTTACCTAAGGCTAGCTGCATACTGAATAGGCCATAATGTCAAATTTGATGCTATTTGAGATTCATACAGTACATTTTCTGAATGTCTACGTGTGAATTAGTAGCTCAGCACCTCCATTCTGGGACATCTCTAATGCAGAGTTAATGGCTACTACAGAACACAAACAGTGAAAGAAAATAATGGGTTGCACAGACAGGAGTTGCCATAATGTTGTCTGGACTGAGAGAGCAAAAGTCCTTTAGGCAAAAAAGTTACCTGAAAGGAGATCAAAGCAAATATGTGACTTTTTTTACAGTAGAAAATTCTGTGAGTTAGTAGGAAGCAGAAAGAGCTAGAACAGAAAATAAAGTCAATGATAAAAATAAATGTCTAGTCAGCATTTTAAAAATATTTAGCTGAGGGTAATTAACCATCAGAATCAGCAGCAGGAAGATACATAGGAATGACCTCTTTTTTTATTCTAAGACCAAAGGTGGGTGCCTTTCTGGACAGTGCCTTCAGTCATTAAGAATAGGCAAAATATAAATGTAAACATGATGCTAATGAGGATATTTCTAACTGTAATTTGCAAATTTACCCAAAAGAAGAGCAAGGAGATTTTTACATAGAACAGAATACTAACACAGATCTAACTATGTGTATTTCTTGAGGGAGCCAGTACTAAGTGCAACACTAATGGTGAGCAGAAGCATAAAAATGTAAAGAAATAGCAGGTGTAACAAGCTATTGACAGGTTTCAAGCCATTCATTTCACCAAGCAGAAATCGGGTGATTCCAACTACATTACAGAATCACAGAACCATATGGATTGGAAGGGACATTGAAAAATCATCCAGTCCAACCACCCTGCCAGAGCAGAACCCCCTAGAGTAGATCACACAGGAACTCATCCAGGTGGGTTTTGAATGTCCTCAGAGAAGGAGACTCCACAACTCATCTGAGCAGCCTGTTCCAGTACTGTGTCACTCTCACAGTGAAAAAATACTTCCTTGTTTTTCTTTGGAACCTCTTGTGTTCAAGCTTATACCCATTGACTCTTGTTCTATCATTGGATATCACTGAGAACATCCTGGCTCTATCCTCCTGACACCCATCCTTTATGTATTTGTAAACAGTAATGAGATCGCTTCTGTCTTCTTTCCTCCAAGCTGAAGAGCTCCAGCTCCCTCAGCCTTTCGTCATCAAGGAGATGCTCCACTCCTTTCATCATCTTGGTGGCCCTGCACTGAACTCTCTCCAGTCCTTCTAGAACTGAGAGGCCCAGAACTGGACACAATATTTCAGATGTGGTCTCACGAGGGCAGAGTAGAGGGCGAGAACCTCTCTCGACCAACTGCCCACAGCCCTTCTAATACACGCCAGGATGCCATTGGCCTTGGCCATGAAGGCACATTGCTGGCTCATGGTCATCCTACTGTCCACCAAGACCCCCAGGTCCATTTCCCCTACACTACTCTCTAACAGTTCATTCCCCAACCTGTACTGGTACATGGGGTTATTCTTTCCCAGATGCAAGACTTCACACTTGCCCTTGTTGAATTTCATTAGATTTCTCCCCACCCAACATTAAGTTCTCTGAGTTGCAGAAGAGGTCAACTGACAGATGAGGCAGCCATGGCAGAAGGTGCAATAAAATTGTCTTTCTTACACCTACCTGTTCCTTGTCTTGCAATCTGTTCTTCATACTTAGTTTTTCCTGGCCCATGAGCTTGTTAGTTGCCTCTCATTGATCTTGCTCTGTGTATTTGTGAGCTATAAAGTACTACAGTAACTTTACAATTATTTTATTTATAAGAAACAGTTTATCTATTAAGTCACTGCTAGCTCATTGCTTTAACCTGCACCTTTTGCTAAGCATAGCTGAAAGAACTATTCTCTTGATGGGCAACTGCTCCCAGTATTTCCCAAAGTTCTTGTCATTGCAGTCTTTAAACTTGGAATTTACTGAAACATTTCTTTTTTACTGTTTTGATATCAATATTTGATTCAAAGTACTTATCCTGGCACTTGTACTATTCCCATAATGTTAATTTGGGACAAAAGAGATAAGTAACTGGTTTTGTATTTGTAGCAGCAGACTATGTATCCACACTCCGTTTACTGACTTTCCAAATTGTATTAGGTAGTTTAATGTATCTATATGAAGCCTATCAGACTATGCTGAACCTACTGTCTTTAATTCCTCTCCCAGTAGTAATCTTCACTTATAATTAATCATAAGGTGTGCACATACATAATATTATCTGTTGGAGAGATATCTGAGAGCTTCTATGTGCAAATGTTCCTCTCTTTCAGCCAAGATATATACGTAGTATTTATAAACATATGGAAAATATTTTTATAGAATTCTTTTCAGAATTGCAGAGTACTTGAGAAAAATATTGTGAAAGCCATCTTTATGCAAGTGAGACAATGACGAGTGTGACTAACAGGCTACTAACTGAAAATGCTAATATCTGCTGTATTGTTATTGTACTTGTCCTTTTTTTATCATGCAGACAATGACAGAATGAGAACCTGTTACTCCTGGAGCTTCATCTTTTGAACGTCAGATGTTTTTTCTATCATTAATCTTTAAAAATGCTTCTCAGAATTGTGAACAATGAATCATGCTTTGGACAAGTTTCATGTTTCCTAAAGCAATGTATTGAAATTTGTTGATTTTTTTTTCCTATTTAATGAAAAATGCTTCACACAGGCCCTTCTCAGTGATGTCCAGTGATAGGACAAGGGGCAATGGGTACAAGCTGGAACATAGGAAGTTCCAAAGAAGCACAAGGAAAGGGTGACAGAGCACTGTAACGGACTGTCCAGAAGGGTTGTTGAATCTCCTTCTCTGAAGAAATGACCCAACTGGATGAGTTCCTGTGTGACCTACTCTAGGAGGTCCTACTCTGGCAGAGGGATTGGACTAGATGATCTTTCAAGGTCCCTCCCAAACCTTCAGATTCTATGGTTCTGTGATTTGTTGCAATCCTGTTCAGTTGCTGCTTATCAGTGTTATAAGTTTATGACATAGCTCCTTGCTGCAGAAAGTGTAATAAACTCATTCTTCAAGTTAAGTAATGAACCTGCATAAATCCTACATTCAAATTTCTGTCCCTAAAATCAGATGCATAAGATTCATTTCCATTAGAGACCTGTTTAGTAGGATAAAATACCCTCATGTGAAGTGTGTGAATGATTTGAAAATGAAATCGGATGGTCTATACAATGAATGGCAAAGGCTGACCTTCACAGAGACATCAGCACGTGTGCTAGCAGGAACCTTCTGAAGTTCAACAAAGGCAAATGCCACAGGGCTAGAATAACCCCATGCATGAACACAACTTTGGGGCAGAGTGGCTGCAGGGCATCTCCCCAAGGAAGGCACCTGGGGAGAAGAGGCTGGATATGAGGCAGCAGTACACCCTGGAGACACAAGCACACTGAGTTTGTAATCTGTGAGGAATGTGGTGTTTAAGTATTACCAACATAAAATGAACATATAGATAAAGCTAATAAGGTTTATTTTTTCTATTGACTTTGTTTCTTAAACATAATAATAGATTTATGCACTTACTAAAAAAAGCTAAAAAAAACCGAGATATTGCTTTAAAATTTGACAAGACAGTTAACATCAGTCTGTCACATTTCTCCAAAAGATTAATTTGCACAATATATTTTCTATGTCATTATCCAGAAGCAGAACTGTAAAAACAATACCATTTTCCATCATCATTTTTTTTTCCAAATACCTTATACAAAAACACAACAATCAAAACATACAAAGCTTGATTTTCAAACTGCAAAGAACTCTAAGAAGGAGCATGGGTAATGTAGTATTTCACAAAAAAAAGGCATAAATGTGATATGCACATGTTTCTTCAAATGTTGGGAAATTGGTGTCTATAGTAACATAGACACAACAGTCTTGTTTATCAAATAGCTTAATCTTCCAAATGTTGATTGCACACTTTATGTCCAATTTAAGTCACATCTGAAACAATGGCAACAGTCCAGCTTTAATATCATGTCTGAACTTCCAGCTTTGGTCATAGCACGACTTTAAAGGCATTTTTGTTCAACTTCTCAGTGAAGTGGATCCCACCATTTTCAAATAAAATCTTTTACTTTTATTTGTATATATTATTCTGATGAGAGAACACCATTGTCGGTGGCTACTAAACAAAAACAATGCATATGTCACAAAAACAGCCCCAACATCTAATCACTAGGGAGAGGAAATTTTTTCCCTCAGAAAAAGTAGTCCTTATGAAAAGTCAGTCAGCTAGGCTGTTCTGAAGATTTATTCCTAACAAAAGCTTCCTTTCTAAATTTATTTTCTCCAGCTATATTTATGGCTAAATTTGGTATACTCCTAAAGAGATTTAGATTTTATGCCCATGTTTTATGGCAATTGAGAGACTCAGGTTTTTACATTTTTGCTTTTATTTCCTGAAACTATTATGTTTGACTTTTCTTCCAGGAATCAGTTTCTGGGGATATACAGTCAATTCCATTTTTTTGCAACCCATCGCAGCCATTAAGCAGCACAATTTCAGCTACCATGGAAATGATTAAATATACAGGTTTAATTTTACAGTTTTAGCTGCACCTTGGCAACTAATTGCTAGTTTGGTTAGGCATAAAAAGAGCATTGAATTTTTTGGAAAAAAGTACAGGGAAACCACATCCCAGAAAGGTGTGGATCACTCTCATCTGCACTTATTGCCTACTAAGTGGTACATTGATATCCAGGCTTCTTCCAATAACTGTCTTGTATTACAAGTAGTGTAAGCAGCAGGACCAGGGGAGTGATTATCCCCCTGTACTTACTGCTGGTGAGGTTACACCTGGGGTACCATGTTCAGTTTTGGGCACTAGAAGAAAGGCATTGCGATAAAGGGGAAGAGAAAGGTGTTTTCAATTTTGTCTATACTTCTTACAATCTAACTATTTTATTGACAGTAAATTCAGTTAATTTGCTCCAAACTGAATATGTGTTGCTTCACAGTAATATGTAAGTAATTTATCTTCATCCATAAGTTTTTTAATCTTATTTTCTGCTCTCTGCCCTGTTCAGAAAAAAATTGAACATAAGAATGGATGTCTGGCAGCCCACTATGGTCAACCAACCACTGGTTTTCACAAGAGACGAGAGCATGTCACCCCTTTGCAAGCTCCTTTCCAGATTCCTGCAACCTGAGCGTCCTTCAGAGGAGAAGCTGGCATTGCCATCTGAGTGCAAGGAATACTCTTGCAGTAGTATTCCAAAGTTTTGTTTGGTTTTTTTGGGTTTTTTTTTTTTTTCCCCTGCACAATTAGTGTGTTTTGTGCAAATTTTGAAGCAAATGTTCTTTTTTCACCCTGAAGTGGGAAAAAACCCCCATATATTTGGTCTCCCAGACAATGTCATGAATGAGTTTCTTACATTGCAAAAGTAGTGTTCCTATTGAAAAGGGTTTTTGGATTTTCTTTGGTATATTTTTGTTTGTTACTACGTGTAGGTGGAGTGAAAACTAGATCAGTAAATAGTTTCTCTATTGTGGTGATAGCAAGATATGTTTAAAATTATTCAGAAGAGATTTCTACTTAGCTCTACCTTTCACTCTTCCCGAAAGTGTGCTTTATTCAACTCTATAAAATTTCTAAGAAAAGTGCAGCTCTATCAAATATTTTATGCTCCTCTAAATTTTTATCACTTCTTTACCAGATTATAATCCCAGGTAAGTGTGAAATACTGCTTCATTGCTAATATAGTCAGAGATGGGGAAGTATCAAGTGTTTTTGTTGCTTTAAGCAGGCGTCTTCAGAAGTTTGATTATTTGCATGGTGTCAGGCATTTGAATATACTCACAGTCAAATTCCTGTTTTTTTAAATTTATTTCAGATGCTTTCAGAGTCACTGAGATATCTCTGTTTTTCAGCACTGGAGTGCTGTGGTTGTAAACGTAATTAGAGATGCATCTAAGATGACTAGGACTTAAAATATTTTGCTGGATTTTCTCCCACAGTCAATGTTGAAGCCAAAACTGATGAGAGCCTTAAAAATAGCTACTCTTATATCATACATTTTTCTCTAATTCCTGCATCTATTCCTTTCTGGTACTGTAATTGTTTTACCTCATATTTAATATCAGAACAATTATGTATCTAATTTTTATTGCATCGGTTGTATGACCTAAGAAACGCTTTATATTTTTATATGAATCTCTACCGATGCTCCCAAATAGTGAACAATCATTAGTTAAGCCTCACATCCATCACAAATTAACTAAGACATAAATGCTGAGTTACTTATCCAAGGCTATATAAAGTTAATAACCAGTATGAAAAAAATAATATAGCAATACTGGCTTCTTGTCATAATTTAATTCTTCAAGATGTAAACACTCTGTTTCTATTATCATGTATTTAATACAATGAGTTAAGCATTTTGAAGCCTAGAGATGTTTCTTCCATCATTCATTTCTTTGTACTGCATGATTTTGGCAAATCCTAATGCAGGAGAATGTGAGTTGGCCCTGATATATCTACTAAGAGATGATCTCTAAACTGAACACAGCAAACAGCAGTAAGAACAAACCTTTTGACAGCTTTACAAGTGGTATCTGATGAAGACTGCTGTTGATTTAAATCTCCTTCAGCCATGCTTTAAACCCTTATGGCATGGTATCGTCACATTATTTATATCATTAGGTAATCTTAAGTACAATGCCCCTGTATTTAACATCCACTCATTTCTGAAACAGAACCTACATGTTATGGTAAAGTTGAAAGGCATAATCTGTTCTGAAACATGCAAATAATACCCTTTAGTGCTAAGAGGAATTAAGTACAGGTATCAAGGGAAGAAAATGTCCTAAAGTCCAATCTCTGTCTAGCTGTTTTCTCAACAATAAATTACATTTTACATGAATCAATGTTATTACTTTTGGCAATAAATATCCTGAAATTTGATACTAAGAAAGTTTCAGGAAAGAGAAATTAAGATTCTTTTGCAGAATGAAATTCTGAACTTCTAAAAGATTTCTAAATAACATCATGTGGTAGAATTGTTCCTTAAGCCAATATATTTATGGATTAACTAAGTACTGTTGCTTTGTTTATACATACAAACTACTTTAAGAAATTTGATTCACAAAGCATTGTAGCCAAGAAAATATTAAATGAAGACTGCTAGCTGACTGCCTAGCATTACCTTTTGTTGAGTTGTAGATAATTTTTTGTCCTGTCCTATCTATTATACAAGATCTTTGAACCCTTTGGTGAATTTTATTCTTAAAAGATCATCAGTATGTTTAGATCAAGGAAGGGAATTTACATGATGAAAAACATTGCATTAAAATCAATAACATAGGTGCTGTTTTAAAAAAAAAAGTGATAGCAAATATGGATACTACTGTAGCACCCCAGACTATCTGTGTACAACAATCTTTTACTATTGAAATATATCTCTGTATATTGCTGGTTTATAAACAAATATAACTGAGCCTAATTTGACATTAACTCTTAAAGACTTGTTTCTCTTTGGCTTCATTTGTCAGTTGTGATGTTTACCTCTGACATTATAGCTGCCTTATGAAAGGATGACTCTAGAGCAGAAAACAATATTTTCTATGTGGTCTATATACTATAAAAAAGACGCAAGTCTTCAGCTTTTACATGTCTCAGCCTTTCTGGCTTCCACATTTAATACTTGCTGTAGTCCTAGAAAGCAACTACTTTTCTTGAAACACAGAATGACACAACTTTACCTATTATCCCTCTATTTTATTATACCCCAACTATTTCTACATAGTTTCTGTCTTGCAGCAGAATATCTGAATTGTAATTTGATCCACTGAATTACACGGTGTGATGGGTCTACACTTTGGACACTATAGTCACCTTGTTTCTTTAAAAAAAAAACTGTCAACACACAGTACAAAAAAATCCAAACAAAACAAGTACACACACTCATGCTCCCTCCCCCCCACCACCCCCCAAAAAAAAACCCTAAACCCAAGTGCTTAAACCAAAAAACAGAGAATACATTCTCTGTAAAGCAAGTCTAAAGATAAAGATACACTTTCCTACTCTAGTCTCATTCCTTTTGTCACCTTGGATTCATTGCAGTGTTTTACTTAAGACTTCTTCTTAACTAATTACTGGAAATTATAATGAATTGCTCCCTTAGTAGACGAGTATCCCCTTAAAAGTACTACTTTTGTTCAAAGGTGTGTGCCTACCTTATTCAAGAGGATGCATGCTAAATGCTGTTCATGGGACTAAACCAGTAGCTAAGTGATGAGAGTCAGCAGTGTCAGATTATTGCTTTGACTAAACTGGTAGATATAATTTTTCAGTGTCTTCTTGAATGTGGAAAAAAAAAACCCTGTAGTGTGTCAACCCAAATTGACAAAGTTAGGCAAATGTTACTCCTGCAATATCAAATAATGATTAGAAACTTGAGTCAATTATATCCCTCCCACCTAACATCTGCTTCTTTTAACTGTTCTTAAAGGTTTCATGTTAGAGATGACACCGTTGTAACTCCTGTTTGTAAGGAAAGTGAAGGACAGTAGTGGAGGCTTGTTTTCTGAAGGGGAAATGGAGTCATTATTTTTGCAGTTTAAGATTTTCTTCTACCTATACATTACAGATACAGATGTGTTAATCACTTCTGTTTGATATGCAATATGATCGTAACTTTCCTTATTCACTTCTTTGAGGTAAGCAATTCCAAATATTTATGTCTGTCTTCATAGGCAATAAACTCTGTCTCATTTCCCTTATTTTATTCTATCCAGTTTGTCCATGGTTCTTGGAAATCAAAATGAAGAAAGAGCTGGAAAGCATGCTCTAGACAAAGCTTTATCGCTTCTCTCTATGGGGAAAGACTGTCTGATGAATCTTGGCTCTTTCATTTTCAGTTGTCTGAGGAGGGTATTTGGCTTATACTCAACAGTGTAACGTTATTGACTCATGTTCATCATGGATGCATAACAAACCTCACATTTTTCTCTGTAAAACTGCTCACTTCTCGATCCATGTCCTACATTTGCAAAGCTAATTATTTCTTCTTAGATGTAGAACCTTGTGTTTGTCCCCACTGAATAAACATGCTATGCTTTTCATTTGCTTTCCCATTCGTCAAGTTCATTTGAATTCCTAGCTTGTCCTCCAGCTTATTTGTAGTCCCTAAAAGCTTTAAAAATTTAAAAATTCATTGAGAATTCACAAATCTATACCAAAGACAAAGGTCTTAATACTTGATATTTATCCAAATCTTGAGGTGCGGCATAATCAGGAAATGCACTCAAGCCTTAAACAATGGACTTTCCCATTGCAAAATTTTGAGTTGTCTGTTCAAGTGGTGTGAGCATTTGGGGATTATGTTATGATGAAAGAAGAATGCCCACTATGTTCTATAATTTACATTAAAAACTATCTATGTGAAATAATTGATAATTTAGAAAAAAGATCTTGAATGAGCAAAAAAAGTAGTAACAGACTTTAACAAAATAAGTTTCATTTTAGGTGGGCAAGTGAAAAATCTCAATTAATTTTCAAAATTATATGCATTTGATCATTTGAATTTAAATGCAATTTTAAGATTTTTCTGTAATTCAAATTGAATTGATATTAATGGCAAAGACAAGCTCTTGAGAATACTTTTTAAAAGGATATTGCCATCAAAGATTTACCATTAATTATCTCTCCATGCCCAAAGAATGTTACTGGAGTATCTCAATTGAGCTAGCTTTTTGAGAGACCTTTTTATTTTGTTTATATGAAGTCTAGTACCATGAAAGAACATGTTTGAAGCCTTTTTTTTTTTTAATACTATGATATTTATTGAGGCTTTTTATTTGTATATTTTTTTTAAGTCTCAGAATTTGAGATGAATGTTAGAAATGTTTTCAGAGTTCAGCTTTACCTCTGTATCTTGTAGTTCAGTGATTCTATAACATTTAGAATAGATTTTCAGGAACCCAGGCCAGGATACAACAAAAAGCCTCTGACGAGAGTCCTGTCCATGCAACCTGAGACCCTTACACCCTAACCCTACAAAGCTTTAGATTTCTGTGAGTTGAATTTTAACATTCAGCAGAGGTATATGTGCAATCAATTAGGAAAAGGCTAATGCAGAGTATCGTCAGCACTGTAAGAGTTAATGACCAACTGTGTTTTTAGCCATAAAACATCTATGTTTCACATACAGTTAATTATATTTTTTTATAGTTGTCAGCAAGATCACTAAGGAGGACAGTCTGCAGTGCTCCTGAGATGGCAGAAGATTGAGCAGTCCTCCCAGCAGTTGTATGACAAACTGATAGGGGTGGGTTCATCACAAGATTAAAAAAAGTTCAAAGGAATTATCACTGCCAGTAATTGTTTCGGGTTTTTTAATTATTCTGAGACACACTGAATAAGGCCATTCACTATATCTTGCAGGAATTTAGTATCATTTAGTAAATTTAAAGAAAAGCTAATGTAAAGGTGAGAGAGCACTGGAAAAGGCTTCTCAGGGAGGTTATGGAGTCTCCCTCTCTGGAGGTTTTCAAAACTTGCCTGGATCTGTTCCTGTGCAACCTCATCTAGGTGGACCTGCTTTAGCATGGTCCAGACTAGATGATGTCTAGAGATCCCTTCCAACCTCTACTTTCTGTGATTCTGTGATTCTGTAAGGAAATTGCTTTGTCGTATTTCTGTTTTGAAAAATATATCTGTTTGTATACATGCTGAGGCAATGGAAATTACATTCCAGATTACATAACCTGTCCCATTCTAGATTCTTGAATGCCAATGCTTTCTCTATTTTTAAAAGCTTTTGGAAAACGGGATTGTATTTTAAAGCCAGAGTATATCTCTACACCATCATACAGAATGACTGTACTTTAAGACTGTACTCCTCTTACAGCTTTGTAAGGAAGGAATTATGGCCCCAAGGAACTACATTTATTTATGTGAATGTTAATACGTTCACAAACTGCATCAGATGCAAAATTATCATAGTTCCTGGACGAGATCCACTGCAGTAACAAAATGTTCCTGGACTATAGAAAATATCAAAGCCACTTTACACATTCTCAGACGAAAGCACTTGATGTGTTGCCTTAAACAAGAGTACAGACAATATTAGGAGAAAGCTCAGATGTGTCTAGTGAGAATTGAAACTTACATTGAAAAAGTTTGCAAGACAATTTCCATTTTTAATTGTATGTGATGAAGATAAGTATTTGAAATATTTTTAAATGCTGTGGTGTTTCAATACTCAGTCACATGGTTGTAATGGAGGGATAAGGAAGGAGTGGGTATGTCTTTACCAACTATTGAGATGTGAGACAGAAAAATAATCACAAAATTTGCATAAAAATGGAGTCCGTAATGTATATGCACACTGTCAATCCACCAAAACTGTAAAAAGGACAACTTGCTTTATTAATTTCAGACTGAAAGTTAATATAAAAGTGTTTGAGAAAAAGGAAGTCCTTGCACCTCTAAGTATGTGGTGTTGAATACACATAATTAAAGTTCTCATGTCAGTTTAAAAATTGTTGAACTGCACCATTTTACAACTGGCAACTTGTCAGTTTAATTACTACAGGAAAAAGTCATTTACACGGGAGGAAAAAGGAACCCAGTTTGTCATGATTACTGCTGCACTTCGTTTTCCTCACTTTTTATACACCTTAAATATGTTATTTATGCTTTTATAGAAGAGTTATTCAAAGCAAAATGAATTGTCATTTAAAATGATATAGCGGTTTTCAGTATCTACAACTACAAGCAGAGCTATAACAGATACTGTTTCAGGTCTTTAGTAATATCATTAAATGCAGTGAGAAAAGTTTACAAGACTTAAAACTATGATAGTGATAGCACACAAGTAAGTAAGAATAATACGATTCTCTCTCTTCATTTTGACTAAATGTCTTTAAACCTTTGGTAAGATTGAGGGTTAAAGGTCAATCATCAGCCTCTTAACTGTTCTCAGTAAACCAGTCTGGGCATCTCAGAGGAGGCTTAGAAGGGCTGACAAATGGTGTAGGGTTTTTGTAAGGCAACCAGAGAGTAGTAATGCTTTTATGGCTGTTTTTCTGTCTTTAGTGTTTTCATTGCTTCTGATTTGTGTGGAGATATGACTTGTGAACCACAAAGTTCTTTTCTTTTCAAAAGAAAAAAAAAAAAAAAGGAGGAAAGCATTAAGAACAAACATGAAGGATGAGAGTTTTTACTTCAAAAAGAAGGAAAATACATTGGTGCATGGCAATATTTAACATTTTGATGGAAGCACAAATCTGTAATGGGAGTTTTTGTACCTGGGTTCAGTGCCTGAAATCAGCAGAAGGCAAGCAGTGTGAACCACACTTGGCCATAATCAATAAAAATTAACTTCATTTTTTGTATTACTCATTGGAAATACATTTTTTCTCACTTGCTTTCTTTTAGAAGTATTTACATTTGATAATGCAGAGGAGTTTACTTCAAACTTTAACAGCTTTTTACTGCTTGGTACCTTTCTAAACACTCCTAATAAGATGATCTTATGCCCTCAGTTGTGTATTGCTGTTGGTCACCTAACCCATTACCTGAGGCAAAACACATGGCAATTCAGCTTGACATACTTAATGAGAATTCCAAGGCTGTTCAATTTATCAGCCCATAATATTAGGCTACTTCAGCAAAGCTTCAGTGTTATGAACATTATGTGCTGAATCTTTTGACAAGGCTAATGATCCTCATCATTGTGAAGCCTGTGAATAATCTGATCAGTTCATTTAGATCAGAGAGGTCTGAATACACTAATAATGCCATTGTTTACACTCTGAACACTAAAGACCAAGTTAATTTCTGGTATAACTCCATAAACTTTAATACAGTGGATTCATGGATACTTGCAATCTAAGGAAAATAGGTCCTTTCTTTTGAAGAATGCTGAAACTCCATCTTGACAGCCATTTTCGTATAATTACCCTCGACTGAGGTGTATATTAGTGTAGATTTATATAGAATGAGTTAGACATGCAATTTTGCCATATAATGCTGTTTTTGAATCATTTAAGTACTAACAGGGGAAAATATGTGATTGCTTTCTTCTGAGCTTCATGGAGTTCCATCAGTGGTTATTTTATTAATGTGACATTACCTTGGTAATTTCTATCATATTTTCTGGAATTATATACATGATAAAACTGTAGTAAGTCTACAGGTGTACTTTGAACCTAGAGAAGATGACTAAATCCATTTAAGATTTCCCTGATGTGTAAATGAAATATTGAGATACACTGAAGTGAGGTAGCAGGAAAATTCTACTCTCACCTAGTGAATCTAACCTCTTTCAGGCTATACTCCCTATGCAAGGTAGTCCTTAATCTGAACAGCTGAATTAGATTCCTGCTTTTACTGACTGTAGAGAACTTAGACTACTACTAAATTAAACTTCAGTCACCATACTTCTGTCACACAATTGCAATTTTAGACTCAGGAGCTGGGAGAGACCTACATGAGGCTTCACAGACCAGGGTAGCATTTTAATCACTTGAGCATGCTAATTGCTTTATCAAGCTTTATCAGGCTTTATTTGTAAATTTGTTTCGAGGCCACTATGTAGCTCTTCTGCCAAATAGTACAGCTGTTTGCAGCAATAACAACACAAGTCTGTTGCCTTGGATAACTTGCAGTAGTTACCCTACAAGTCATCCATCGACTACCTGGCTAAGAACCTTGTAATATTTTAGAGAAATTACCATCCTGAACAATATTACTGGAGTAATTATCAGGGGATAATTGAAACATGAGTAATGAGTAGTTTAACTTGAGTTGAAGGTCTTAAATCCCTTAATGTAGTATCTAGAACTGTAAGTTTATCCATTTCTATGATGTGTGAGGGTTTTTTTAAAATCTTATCAAAAGAGTTAAAAAAATTGAAAAGCTCTGCTTAACTTGGTAAAAAGGGTGGGAATGTCGTGGTTTTGCCCAGCTGGGGAAAAAACCCCAACACTGCTCGCTCTCTGCTCTCCCTCCCGGCAGAACGGGGAAGGGAATCAGACAAAAGGGGAAAAACCTGAGTTGGTTGAAATAAGAACAAAACAAATTAAGGAGAAACAAATATAAGAATAAATTAGGGGATACAGAAAAGGAGTGCCACAGTTGCTCACCAGTCCGGGCTTGACACAACTGCTCATGATCGTCAGCAGAAGTCGTGATTCCCCAGCGCCCCTCCTGGCCGGCTCCCCACCTACATGTACTAGGCATGATGTCAGAACGGTATCGAATACTTGTTGGCTGGGCTGGGTCAGCTGCCCAGGCTCTACCCCTCCCGAGCTCATAGAATCATAGAATCACAGAGTGGTAGGGGTTGGAAGGGACCTTTAGAGTTCATCTAGTCCAACCCCCTTGCAGAAGCTGATCCACCTACATCAAGTTGCACAGGAACATGTCCAGGTGAGTTCTTCATAGAAGTTAACCCTATCCTAGCCCAAACCACGACTGGGAGTTACTCATATTCTTCAAAGAAATGTAACTCTTATCTATTTTGTAGAAGAGAATTTTAGATAGAAAATTCTCCATCCAGTGTGTTGAAATTACATTTATTTTCAAACAGAGGTCAGCGGAGCTCTGACATTTTCTCTACTGAGAGAAATAAAGTACTGAATTCTGGTGGTCCTTGACGGACAGAATTTCCTGTTGGCACTTCTGCCAGTTACAGTATGAGTCCTGGACTATAAACTTCCATGGCTATTCAGTTATGATTGACTTTATGAATACATAAAGTATGAATATGAATACATAGCTGGAGATATGCCCTTGATAACTCTTTTCTCACCTCTGATAATCAGAAATACAGTTTAGCAAGGATTTGGAAACCATTCATTTGGAGTATTAACTATTTGTCTGCCTATCTATTCACGTCTACATCAATAAGCAGCCTCTTCCTCTTAGCCAAATCACTAAATTTTTGCAATAAACAACTACAAAATCTCTCCTGTTTCACAGTGCTGAAATACACCTGGGGCAGATAACACTTGACTTTGATAAATATACAATAAGTAACATGACTTTATGCAAGAATATCCAGCAATGGATTAATGATTATCATTACTAACTCCTCCAGAAGTAGTTTACATGAGCACTTATTCCTCAACTGCAAAGAACCAAAGTTTCACCAACTTTTGTATAAAAAGCGCTGATTACTGTAATCCCTAGAAATCTGGAGACTCAGGATGAGGAAGGGTATTTTTTGTAGCTTTTCTAGCATTTACAATTAATTTCTATTGTTCCTAGTGTACTATCTCAATGTGTCAATGCTCTAGCTTGTTACACAGGTTGTGAGGAGTCAGAAGATGGTAGCTCAACTGTTGCCATGTTTAAGAATCACTTCCCTTTGCAAAATTTTCTGTAAAAATTTGTTGTAGAAGTGAGACAGAAGCAACAGATGTGTCAGAATGGAACTTTCCTGATTATCCCTGCCATCAGTCATTTCTTATCAATTTGTTGCTGATATTGGTAACCTTAGTTCTTTTAAAATTATTTCATATGATTTTCACACATTTATAATCTCTTAGTCCAATCTCTCTATGCACATTTCTACTGATCACACCTGATCATGAAATGCATCTGAAACTATGTCAAACTTGGTGCTAGAACTTTTGGAGCTAGTTATTGATTTATAAATAGTTCTTTGATGAAACACAGCAATATAGTTTTGTGGTTTTAATCATAATCACATTGATAGGCATAATTTTGTGATTAGGTGGACCTGTTTCTGCAGGGAGGTTGGACTAGATGATCTCTAAAGGTCACTTCCAACCCCTACCATTCTATGATTCTATGATAATTTGGATTAATACCAAGTAAGTGGGACAATCTGGAGTTCTTAGATTTCTTTAACCTGGACTAAATACTCCAGATGCAGTAAGGTTTTTGAGAAGGCTGATTACTGTGTTGTAGTGCCCTTCTTTCATATATTCATGCTGAATGGCTAGATGTTTTTTACTTCCAAAACTCAAATTCCTTTGCTAGTTTCTTAGTACTTCCTAGCAAACATTTGTCACCATTTTTTTCTTTCATGTTTTACTCAATCCATTTTTAGAAAAAACAATTATTGTTTTTTATTGTCTTCAAGTTTTATGAAAAAATAAATCATGTTGACATTTTTATCCATCCTGCTTTTATTACATAAGAATATATGATACATATTCAAAGAAGAAATAAATTTTATTAGGAGGTCAACAAATCCCCAGATAGAGATAGGTGTTCATAAAAGATAATATGAGTATATGGAAGTTAAAATCTCAGTTATGAGAGAGACAGAGGTTCTGGATGCTTGAATTACAATCTAAATACACCTTTTCACTCCATGTAAAAGAAACAGGATGTATCTGCTTGACTTATAGCTTGACTTTAAGAATAAACATGCATTTTTTTAGCATTTTAGAGGAGAGATATTGGGAATCTATGGAGAAATAAAAGTTTAGCTGATACTGAGAAAATCTGCCTTGATTCTGGCATAAGTAGCATTAAGTAGCACAGGAATAATTTATTTTGGGCTCATACTTTTGAATTTACTCATTTCATGCAAATATAAGATGCTCACTAAAACAATTATAATAGAGTTTATTTTCAGTCATCATTAGAGACATTTTCCTTATTCCATTTTCCTCCCTTAATCTAGTGTGAAGATCTCTGTCAAGTTTCCCCTGCCCTGTTAGAGTGTGTGCTCATTGAGATATTTCATTCTTGACAGATAGAAATTAAAATGTCAATCTCTACACTTGTTTTCCTCTTCCCTAAAAAGGTGACAAAGATGGAAGGATAACCAAAAACCAAAAGAAATATGTAAGGGATTCTTTTAGTAAAACAAAGAGAAAAGTAATAGCTCAGAAGATATTTTTTTCAGAGGTAAGCTCCTTTTTTCTTACTGGACTTTTTCCCTTCAGAAACAGTGGTGTAGCAGGCTTTGCCCAAGACAGCATGACTACTGCCCACAAGCAAAACGGGATTATTAAAACAAAGAAGCTGACATTGCTTCTTCATCAAACAAGGCTGAAAATAAAGATAAAAGCTACTATGTGAAATTGAATCCGTTGCACATGAGATATTTATTTTCATACTAAAACTACAATCAAACCATGTCTTTATAAGCCAAGTGTTAAATCTTCTCTGTTCAGAATAAATAAGCAGTTTTCCTTGTTTTATTAGCATTTTCATTAAAAGGCACATACTTTTTCCAGTGAAGGAGTATTCTAACTGTGTGTGAACATTTTAATTCCTAAAGATTATTTTTTCTTTTTTTTTTCTGAAATAATGTAGTCTGTTTACCCCTATTCTGCAATGTCTACTTCTTTTCAGAAAAGACTTTCTACTTGGGAAATGCATTTCAAAAATCTTAATATGTTAAAGGTTGTACTTTAAACACACCATATGAGGTTTTTCCAGTGCAATATGCTACATAAGTGCTTATTTAATTTATATAATACCCAGAACAGATTATGATAAAATGTTTTATGTAAGATGTGATAAAAATGTCACCTATTGCTCATTTATAATATGTTTGTCATTGTAGGCTACGTATTTAGGTCGGATTAAATTGCAGTGAAAATAATGACTCAAATATCAGAAAGCACAGTGTTTGTTCTACATCGAATGAAAGATTTCTATTCCTAACTAGAAAAGACTTTAAATAAAGGAAGAATTTGAAGTTAAAATTATGCACAAGAAAAAAATAAGAATAAAGCTATCATAGCTTTGGCTCTGATTTAAAATAATATTCTTGTCATAAAGCTGCTGAATGAGTCTTTACTTGGCAATTCTGTTGGACAATACTTAAAAGTGTGTAAAAATATGGGATTTTTGTCATGCCATCCTTTCTCTGTAGAACTGTATAATGTATATTGGAAGGGATATCTAGAGGTCATCCAGTCCACCTTACACGACTTATCTGTTGAAGACTTAATCATATATAATCTCTTCAACAACATGCTCCACTGAAAAAGACTCTATATAGAAGGAATAACATGTCTTTATTCCCTAATAGTTTTTTTTTTCTCATTTGTAGAATTTACAGGATAGTTCTTAATAACACTGAGATAATATGTTGCCCTAGGGTGGCTGTTACTCTCCATCATGCATTGACACAAGAAAAAAAGAGAATTTGTAGTACTTTTTGAGAACGGTTAATCTCAATTGCTGAGTTTTACAGTGATGTTAGGATGGATTTAATAGCCTTGTCTTCTCTTGAAACAGCCAAAATAGAATAATAGAGAGAATTCATTTCAACTTATCCCTGTGAGTTACATATACTAGATAATACACATATATTTAATGGTTGGTTACACTAGTGGAATCTACAGGAGTAACAAAAGATACATAATTTAGGACAAATATTTGGCCTATTGGTTTGATGTTTTCAGCAAAGATGTGAAGATATATTTTCTTCCATTGTAAGTATTGACCTCATCTTTGTTTTGGTCAATACATAGTTCTTGACTCAATTATTCTTGACAGATAAGCAGACAAAGATCAATATTTATTTATTTAATTCAGTGGGAACTATGTATACGTGGGGAGCACATAGTGGATTTCCAAGAATTTTCTGTTAATGACTTACTTAAATTTCTAAAAAACAACAGTTCTCAGTGGAATGCACATCTGTAGCCTTTCCAGTGGTGCTAAAGCACCTGAAATTTTCCATATTCTTCTCTTTAAAAGTTACTGTATGTTTAGCCTTTGTGTTCTAAGAAATCTGGTAGGATTTATGAAGATTCCTCAAGAAGAGAGGATAAGACATCTTTGACAGATATTATGGTTGTCTACTTTGAGGCTTGAAATTAATGTGTTCCCAGTATAGTTATGAATTTCTCCTGTATTCCTTGGCTTCAATTTACCAACTGCGGAAAAGAGGCGCTGTTGTACCATGCAAGACCTGGAAGACACCTTCCTCCTCTTTATGCAACTCTGCATAGGGCATGTCATATTTTGTGTGACTGGTGTTTCTTTCACAGGTTAATCAGAGACCTTCTGAAAGACTGATCTACCTAAAACTAAATTTGGCCTGCATATGTCTCAGTTGTGGTTTGTTGTTTTTTTTTTTATTAAAGATGAATACTCATTTCTGTTTTCTTAGCTTTCTGTAGAAGTGCTGGGGAGCAGAATAAATTAACTGAAGTAGTGTCTACTAATAATAGCATGCATTTATCTCCATTAGTGTAATGCACATTAAATATGGATGGAATCAGATTAATATCTTTTTTAAAATGTGGAAAAATATGAATAACATTGAGGCTGAATGTTCATCAGTTTTGTAACTTTTTACAATTCAGTGTCCCTGAAACAAAAAACTCCATAAAACCCCACCAGCTCACAGACAAAACCAGATGAGGTTGAAGTCATCTTAAGAAGCAGATAGTTAAAAAGCAGTTTCAGAGATTCATCACTTGCTTCAGTTGCAAGTTATAAATACTGAATGAAAACTGAAAGCAAACTGCTAGTTGAAAAGTTCACTAACTAAATTTATTCACCAAAACATGAGCAAATGAATAAAAGATTATTTTTACTGTTAACAGAATGAATTCATTGGTTAAATTATTTGTTGCCAAATAAATGTGTTGCTTAATGATCTGCAGAGCAATTAGCCTTTCACTTCACACACTAATTTACTAAATCCTTTCCAATCTCCCTTTACATTAAGGCTGTATTGTTAATTTGAAGAGATTAAGTATTTAAATAAATATATTTAATGCTTCCTGATAAAATGTTTAAAATATATCTCTCCTTTGGAAACTCACTGATACCAGAGAAAATATTCTGATTTTACTATTGAAATTATTCTTAGAATACAAGGAATCTTTGGAGATGATCTAGTCCAACTCTTGCTCAGGGCAAGGTCGGCTAGAGTAGGGGTTGTCCAGGACCATGTCCAGCTGGCTTTTGAGTATTGCCAGGGATGGAGAATCTACAACCTCTCTGGGTAAGCTTTAGCCTTACCGTAAGGAAGATCTCTCTTTTTTGCTTCCTTTTTTAAAATGGAATTTTAAATATTTCAGTTTGTGTCTATTTTCTTTACTCCTGCCAGTGGTTATGTATGTCAAGATTCCGCCCAGGCCTTTTTTTTTCATGACTGATCATTCCCAGCTCTTTCAGCCTTTCTTATTATGTCAGATGTTTCAGTCACTTCAGTATCTTTGCAGCCTTTTCCTGGACTTACTCCAGTACGTCCCTGTCTTTCATGAGTTGGGGGACTGCTAACTGGGTACAGCACTTCAGATGTACCTCAACATACTGATTCATGGGGAGGGCTTACCTCCTTTGACATTCTGGTAATACTCTTCTGAATGCAGCCTAGGATCCCATTGGGTGCCTTCTCAATTTCTTTGAATCTAGAACTTTTTAAGTATAACACAAAAATACTTATCTTTTCCTATGCTGCTTCTGCTCCTGCTTTGTTGGTTCGGAATTGGAACACTTATATATGAGTCTTATTTTTCAACATCAAACAGTAATGCAGCAATAAGTGATGATCAGTATTTTCCTCAACTTTAGGAGAGACCCTACAACACTGGATACATATGAAAAAGAGTGCAGTTTCCTTACCAGATTATGTACACTGTCAAGAAGGGAATCTCTTAATACTTTTCAGGCAGAATCAAATTTCTCCAAAGTGAGTAGTATGCTTGCTTATTATATGTCAACCATTAGCTACAGCGTACATAATTAAAAGAAATAAGACTTGGCATTTTAATAAAGAAGAAAATAAGGAAAAAAAAGTGTAGCCTTACTTTATCTTTCATAAAATTATGTGGGACTTTTAGAAGCAGTGGTGATGCCTACTTGTTAAAAAACACACAGAAGTCTGAATTTCAAATGACATTCCAGATAAAAATAGGAAAAAATCTTCTGATGTGATAAAGGTGCCTATTCTTTAAACAGAGGTATCCTTTCAGAAAGCTGGATGATAAAAGGTTTAAGATAATATTCTGTTGTTGCCCAACTAACCAGTCAGGCTTTTAGTATTACTTCTCCTAAACACAGCACAACACTGTGAGAGCATTTGTGACTTAATGTGGATGATGTTCGTGCTTTGAAGCAAATCTCAGCATCATCCACACTCACTGTTCCCAGGATGGTCCACACTACAGTACATTGTCAGAGTATGACCCAGATTCCTTTCAGATGAAACAAAACTGGAAAATGCATCCTGAGAGAATGTCTAATGCATTCCAGTCCATGGGATCAGATCATGGGTCATCCAAAGTTTTAAGAAACAAACAGACTGTCACTACAGCAAAATCTGGTTGATCAGCAATTTGTTGCTCATTACTAAATAGTGTAAGATCTAAGTCTGGAGATCAGAAATTCTTCTGCTCCGCTTTGCTCTAAAGGCATATGAGCTAGTAAATTATCTCTTTTTAGATAATGCACTTTGGTTTCATTCTTTAAGTAGCTACCATATAATTAATTCAAATAAATTGCAGAAACTTTGCAGTACCAAGTAAACACGTTAAGGATGTTACCTTTCTGTAGAATTGATCTGCTTAAATTCTCTTCAGACAGCAATTAGTCATAGATTGTCAACAAGCAAAAACAAGACTGTAATTATTAACTTACAGGGTTATGTTGCTGTTCATAATCAGATATAGATATGATGTCCAATTTTATAATTTCATAAAGATGCTCAGGCAAATTACGCTCTTGTAATAACTCAGTGGTAGTTTTATTTTTGATATTATCTTTGTTGCTAGTTAATATTGGCATTAAATCTTCTTGTAAGAATGGTTATCTTTCTAATCTAATGTAATGTATGTTGGGGAGAATATGTGTGCTAATGAAGCAACAACGCATACTGGAGATGTTAGAATAGTTTTACTTTCAATTAAAAAAACCCACCACAACCAAAAAAACCTCAAACCAACAAAACCAAAACAGACCAAAAAAAATCCCAAAACACCCACTGTACCCATTCTTAATCTGAAGCTGTTTGTGGACCTACATACCAGTCATCTTTCAGCATTTATTTCTGATGTTGAACAAGTACACCACTAAAAAGGGAATTTTTTTTTTCAGTCCAAACTACTGAATGTTCACATGGTGCTATGACTTGCAAGCAGATGGTGTGAGTACAGTAAGAGAAAGTGGGATGAAAATCCCATTTGGATAGTGGGCTGGGATGCTGCTGAAACTAGTACCAGGCTTTTATATTTTAGAGGAGATCTGAGGACTATCCAAAGGTATTAACAGTTTTTTTAGGCTGTTCCTTTCTTCTGTGGCATCCAGATTCTGACACAATATTTACCGCTGTGCATTTTACTATAATATTCTTGTTTACTACTTCTTTTTAAATTGTTGACCATTACTATCAGACCATTGGATCTGACTCCTAGAATGACAACCCTTTGTTCTGGATGCTAGATATTGCAGTATCAAACCAATGTTCTCGGCATGAAAGGATATGGAGAAGCTTGATCCCAATTTTCATTTGAGTCATTTGGATAAGTACTTCGAAGTAGCAAGTCTGATGGAATGGTTTAGGTAGTTCTGAATAGACAGCGTTTGGTACATCTCTGCTGCTTTTTCTAGTTTAATTTCAATTGGGTCACTTTGGAGTTGTACCAGAAGGAGAAGTTGCTCCAAATCTTCACTGATTGCAACAAACAAAAAGCATGTAATAATAAGATAATATTACAAATTATTTTAAAGTAATTTATTTCCCAGATAAATGATTTTGAGGTACACTGCAAATGACAGATTTTCAATAGGTCTGTGAGGTTATGGCATCATATGAAGGCAGAAGAGCCTAGTGAGAGCACCAAGCACAACAATCCCACTAATGGTCCAGAAGAGTAAAGCAGAATATCACAGAAAGAACATGGCAATATAAAATTTGAAAAATACCCATTAAATGTAAGAATTGCATCACTGACTTTTTTCTCTTTCCCGTGATTATTCAGTATTTTTTCTGCAAATTTATCTTCCCAAATGCCAGCAGCAAAGGGGCTAATAGGGGCTAATAGGGTATCCTATCTCTTTATTTCTGTTATTCAAAGGAAGCTACTCATGGCTACAATTTCTAGGGCTCAGCAAGACTAGACATGTACAACACTGCTGTATTGGACAATGCCTACACTCTTCATCATTATGAAACTGGTTGCAATGGCAAACGATTAAACATCTCCAACTGTTGATCACTGACATATCTGTTTACCTCTCATTACTGTTATACTTAAGCCATGATTCTCAATGTCAGATGTGTTGGTAACAACAGAAATATAGAAAAAAGATAGTCTGGGAAGAAGCCAGTTAAATTAAATTTACTGGCATGATTATATCAGATAATTACTTAGGTTTATACAACCTGTGACTGACTAGGAGAAGGTAATTACTATTCCAGTCAGGAAAAATATACAGCAATATTTTACAGACCCTCACACTGAAAGACCTATTGTATGTCTACCACAGAAAAATCTGAATAAATATTGTCCCATTCTGTCAAAAATGAAAGAGGGTAATATGCTGTAAAGTGTGGAAACAACATAGCAATGACAAAAAGAAAGAAAGAGACAGCAGATGCTGTTTTCCAGACTAAATCTCCTCTGATGCACTCCAGGGACCTCATTTAATCAAGCATCATTCTCACACTTCGTCACATATATTATTCAGAAATGATGGAGAATTCTGGAAATAAATTAGTCATTTATTTAAAGATAAATGTTTTTTAAAGTTTGTTATTATTCAAGCTATTTTGTAAAACTTAGTTTTTTCTTTATTCTTCCCAGCTCATCTTAATCAGAAACTGCTACTTACAGGGTCCCAAAGATCAGGACTCTGACTCTTTGTAAAAGTCATTTTTCTGGGACATATCTTCTTCTGTTATTGCATTCCGTGTATCTCTGATTATCAGATTTAAAAATCCTTCTTTCAGTGCACTCTGACTTAGGGGAATGTCTGTAGAAATCTTATGAAAAAAAGTGAATATTTTTTTTCTCTGAGATTCTTTCCTCTATGCGTTTAAGTGACTTAGCATCAATAGGACTCTACACCAAAATCCTTTCCATGTTTTCCCCATGTCTTGTTGACTGTTGATATTCTTTGCCCTTTTACATTATCTGCTGCTGTTTACTTTCAGCAGTTTACTTGTCAGTTTTATACTAACAATGCAGCATAAATTGATACTGTCCGGGTAAATATATTTAACACTTTCTTGAAGAGCTGATACTTCTCCAGGAAGGATTCTTTCATATTTAATCACCCAGAGTGGTGCCTTATCTAACATGTTAGAGGGAAAACCAGGAAACACCACCTAGCTGCTATAAAGTATCAGAGTATGTCTTTCATAGCTAGATCATGTATTTGTAAATAGTAGCTCTCTTGTTCAATTATTTTTGATAGAGGTATTTTGATTAGGTTAATATAATTTATACACACTCCATATTTGGTGATGTGTTGGTGATAAATTGGACAGTCATAAGATGAACTACATTTATCCTGTATAATGCCTCTTAAATCTGCATGCTAATACACCCCATGGCACTTCAGGCCTTTGCCAGGTGTTAGAAAGGAGGAACACATGCACTACAATACTAAATGAGGTTAGATATAGCTTAAAAATGCAAGGGATAAAGAAAAGTTATACCGAAAGAATTGCCCTTCTGCATGTGTATGTGTTTTGTACATATTCGCATAAATTTTTCATTCAAATGTCATTTTTTCCAAAAATTGTCTGGAATTTACCAGAAAACAAAGAGCATTGTCACTAAACTTTTTTCTGATTTTGGAAAAAAACCAATATATTATTTTAAAAGGGAATAAATCCCAATTTTTGATTGGAGTGGAAAAATAAAGAAAAAATTCTCTGGGTTTCCTGTTAACAGAAGAAAATATTCTTCAACAAATATTAAATAGAAAAATATATAGAAATTTTTCGGTCAAATCATTGAATCTTGATGGAAGTTGAGATAATTTATGACAGATTACTCAGTCAAATAACAGGCATTAACTCTGGGATCTTTCTTCTAGACTGGAAAGGTTCTTTGTAGCCCAGCTTCTCTGTCATCCAAATATTTAGCTGAATGCTAATATTTCAGTGATATTTCTGGGTGATCCCATGGGCCTCCTGTAGCCTATAAACCTTGACTTCCTTACTGTAGAAAGAGAGGAATAGGAATGATGATTTTAGTAATTATTTGCTTCTGGGCTTTTTCCCAGCAAACAGCACTAGGGTGGGATGTGGCTAGAGCAGACACCTGACCCTGACAGCAAAGATTCCAAAGACTGGGTGAAAAAAATTGTTAGTTTTTAATATTTGCAATGTCAGGTTTATTTATGCATACAAATATGGATATCCTGCCCCTGTTAGGTGCTTAGGCTGCTTGTCCTGTGTTTAGCAACTGTATACATTAAGATAAAAAGCAGAAATTATGAAAAACCAACTGAAAATAAAGAAATAAAAATGTAAAAGGAAAAGTAATTTCAAAAATACTTGTAGAATTGCAGAACTAGTTGCTTTCAAATTCTCAAATATTATAAAAATCATGTTCTATTACTGGAGAGCCCTGGAAGGGACTGCTACAGGAGTTTCTAGTTTCATCTCATATAAGATTTCTTTCTTTATCTTGCAGCATCTACTTTCCCATTCTTTCCTTCTCCCTATCCTTTTGACAATACAATAACTTCAGCATGACAAACTTTGATCAAATGCAATAATTTTCATTATTTGTTTGCAATATTGGATGAACGGGAACTTTAGAGCAGAATGATGAATTTCACATGATGTATTGTTATGAGTCACCATGAAATGAGTTAGTTTAAAAAATAGAAATGAATCTTTTTAATGGTCTTTTTCATTACTATTTCAGAAGAGCAAACTCTGAAAAGCCCTCAGTGTGGGAATCCAATGGAAACTGCATGACAGAAATAGAGGAAAACTCTGTATTACTTTGCAGTTACTCATGTGTGCTGTGCTGTGATTCACTGAAATGAACTTCACAAACAAGATTTGTGTAGGTGATATAGTGTTTTAATGGACTACGTGATTGATTCATAGATAAATAGGTAAGTTTAGGTTATGGAAGCTTGCTTATTAAAACTTACAATATTAGTTAGAAAATCGCACATACAGTTTTATGAAACTGCTAGTCTTGTAAGCACACAAACAGAGCTATTAGAAAGACACAGTTATTTCTTGTAACATAACTATTGCTCAGCACTGATAATTTCAAGACTAGTATGTACCTAAACAAAATTATTATGATGAAGCTATTACGTTAGTTCTACACTTGAACATTTGGACATTGTACACCACTGATAATTACAAGGCCTAGCCCTAAATAAAACTGTTATCTGGAATGGCAGAGGTTTTAGGCCAGTTTTCATCCTGTCCGTGGACCCAGGAGTAAAGATACATGGCAAGAGAAGTTTGAATCCTTATCCAACAGCGATCTGTAATGACCATTGAAGGAAGCAAGAGGACATCAAAAGAAATATGACAGGCGTAACTTGAGTGGATCAGGATGGGACTATGGGTGGGCCCTTTCCTGGAAATGTATATTCATGTTTGTTGTAAATATAAGCTGAAAATCCAAAGATTGAGGTGGGCACATTTGGTGGAGAAATCCCCTGCATTCCCCAGCGCTGCAATAAAGAATACCTGATTAATAGTCTCATTGACTATTGAGTCATGATTGACTTTTTCAAGGCATCACGATCAC
This sequence comes from Colius striatus, assembly GCF_028858725.1. Lineage (NCBI taxonomy): Eukaryota > Metazoa > Chordata > Aves > Coliiformes > Coliidae > Colius > Colius striatus. The sequence continues at coordinate 31,354,251 of NC_084767.1, read as the reverse complement.
ATTAAAGATCACAGTTCAAATACTCATTAAACCTACGTTCTATAAGCAAAATGAGAAGGTATTTAACAATATGTGCTGTGATACTGTAAAAGTTCTTTCCAACTGGAGGTCTAGTCTTAGAAAATAGTAACGCCAATTTGTGTACTGCATGATAGGATATTTAATGCCTTTGTATAGCATATTTCTCCAGCAAGAATCTAGTATCTAATGAAATGGAAAATCTTAGATGAGTCTGAAAGCCTTCTAGCTACCTGACTTTACATGCCTGGAATCCTAAGCATAAAGAGAGGAGACATGCAAGGTGGCTTTCTTTAAACAAGATGTTCATGATTCTATGCAGAAAGTGTAACTTGATTCCATTTCCAGACCCAAGAGATTACAATCTTCATTTTCAAATAATAAGCCAATTGCTTAGTCATAGTCAAAGGTTCTAAAGAAGTATTCTCCATTCCACCTGTGAAACTACCACTGGGAAGGACAGTTCAAATGGACTAGGGAAAAAAAAATAATCCCAGGAACAGATACAGTTACACAAGCTACTGAATAGAAAGAGCATCAAGCTGAAAGGCATCAGTCTCCTCCAAACACTCTGCACACTGAGGTGCATTTAAACAGATGTTAGAGTGAGAAACTAATATACAACTGTAGGCCAGGAGTCATAGAATCAGAGTTCAAACCAAGAGAATTGTATTCTCAACGTTGTTCACAGCCAAATATTACTGTGAAAAAAGTGAAAACATTCTGGGTTAAATTAGTAGAATTAGTACATTTTCCATGAATGTGACTTTTCCTCTTGTATATTATTTTCCTCTTCATCTTTCTCTCAACATAGCACACACTCATCAAGGTTATTTTTCATGGGTTTACAACATTTTTCATTATTAAAACCTCTATATTTTGAAAGCCTGACCTCTCTAAAAACCAGATTGATTAAATTAAAAAGCTTACATTCTAAAAATAGCAAACTACATTTAATATAATAAATGTGTATAGTTAACCTGAAAGCTACATTAAATTATAATATTTTAGAGATATTTGTAATGTCATTCTGGTGAATTATTTCACTAACATAATGTCTTGCTACTGTGTACAGCAACTATAAAAAGGCAAAAAGAAAGAAATAGTCTGCTTTCACAGGAACATTTATTGAAGCCAATGTTATAGCAAGTGCCCATTTTGGTTTTGGCATACCTTCAACTGATTGAAACATCTTTCCTGCCCTGCTGCAGTGGTTTATCTGCATAGCTCTGTGAGCTACCAGTTTCTTACTAATAGAGTCAGTTTCTCTGGGAATGTAGTGCAGTACCACAATTGGAGGTGATGTCATCACAAGTCTCCCAGTTCTCAACTTGACTTGTGGTTGAAGCCTGAGATGGTGTCCTTTCTTTTCTGTCTTCAAGAAATTACAGCTTATAGTAACCTAAACCTCGACTAGTATTATGACCCTAAATTATATATTTGAATCCCCAAAGTATTAAACAATGCTACAATTTGTACCCTCATTGCACTAGTGGAATAGATTGACTGCAGTAGTTCTTAATTTTAGATCATGTAAGGAATCAGGCTGCTACTGCAGCTCACACACAAAATGTTATTCAGAGGATTGTCAAAATTTTTGAGGCGTTTCAGGAAATCAAGGATAAAGATGATACAATTTCTTGTGTGGTTAAGGCAGGAGAGAGAATGTTATCATCAGGATATTATTTGCTCAGTATTATTGCCATGGACCAGTCAAAGCTAAGAATTGCTGATCTGGAATTTGTCCACTAGAATTTATAATGGAACATGAGATCTGAGATATGAAAGAGAATTGCAACACATTTTTCTAGAGTCAAAATGCAGTAAGATTGTCAAATAAAAGTTTCCTATGCATTCTGCTTTTCTCTTAGACTTTTATTTCTGAGAATCTTTTGACCAGCTCCAAAGAAAACATGTGACCTTGCTGATAAAATTTATGTTTTGAATTTGTGAGAAAATAATATAGACATGTTCTCAAAGCAGTCCTCTATATCTGCAAAGCTCCCCTTACTTAGCACTGCCCACTCAAACACACCATCACCTACTATATTTAAAATTCTGTATGATAATTTTGTGAGTATAGAAAAGGGGTTTTTTTTGCTGTTCCAAATGACGTGTCATGCTCAGTATAATTACTAAATGTAAGAATTATTAGCACTGCACACACCTAATGCTCTTTCACTTAACAGATGGCTTATGAATATCTGGGATGACTTACTAGTGCTGAAATGATTCATACCTCAGCTATCTGAACACATGGTTACTTTTCATCACTTGTTCTGAGTCTAAGAGCTGGTTTGTTAACCCAGTTTTTAAAATATTTTCAGTTCTTTAAACAGCATATGCCACCAGTATATTTTTAATAAACTACAAAAACCACAAATATAAATTGTATCTTGAGCTTACAGTGGGTTGCCTTTCTTTTAATGTTATTATCTCAAGCCTTTGTATAACTTGTTAGATTGCTTATTGTATCGATACCATTTATTGGATGAAGAATAACACCCTATCATAAGTCTACAAAACCTGTCAGAATTTTAAAAACGTGAATGCATTTATGCATAGCATTCACATGCTTGTATTTTTTATTTGTGTGGTTGGAATGAATTACTCTCTGCTTTATTCTTTTTCTTTCTTTGTCACTCCTTTTTTCACATTCTTTCATTTTTTTTGTTATTTTTCTGCAGTTTGCCATACCTCACACAGTACTAATTTCTACACCTATTTCTTTCTTTTCAGCAAATTTGAGTTTCTGTGGGTTGCTTCATAATAACTTCTTTATCAGAGAGTTTGTGAGTTCTGTAAATTTAAGAAATCTGTGATGTATTGATCCATTATTTTAAACAGTTCTTGCCACTAATGAAACAAAGATGTGTTTAACAGAAAAAAGTCACAGCAAAGTTAGGTTTTCTAAATGGTAAATGTATCATCGATGCCATTTTTTCTTCCATCTGCTGGAACAATGGAGATGATCAATAAATTGGAAAAAAAAAATCTTATATTTTAATAATATTTTTAATGGATTTTAAGTGCATACTAGTGATCTCTACTCAGCTGTAAAGCAAAGATGGGGAACCAGTACATTGTCTCATTTAGAAACTCATCGGCAACTTATTATAAGCAGACAGTATACTGAGCCAAATACATTATGGAATATTTTAAAATAACTGTGTTTGTAAACTGTAGGAACCAGAATTCAAATCTGCTTGCAAAATTTACAGTTATTCAAGAATTTTACATATTGATAGACGTATCCTTTATTGAACACAAAAATATCTCAAAATGTAAATAGAAAAAAACCCCAAAAAAGTGAAGAAACAATTTATGGAAGGATAGCAAGGTGGTTGGTAATATCTCTGATGACACCAAACTGGGAGGACAGGCTGATTCCCCAGAAGGCTGTGCTGCCATTCAATGGGATCTCAATCGCCTTGAGAGTTGGGCAGAGAGGAACCTCATGAGGTTCAACAAGGACAAGTGCAGAGACCTGCAGCTGGGGAGGAATAACCCCATGCACCAGTACAGGCTGGAGATTGGCCTGCTGGACAGCAGCTCTGCAGAAAGACATGTTGGGAATGCTGGTAGATAATAAACTAACCATGAGCCAGCAATGTACCCTTTTGGCCAAGAAGATCAATGGCATCCTGGGATGTATCAAGAAGAGTGTGGCCAGCAGGTCAAGGGAGATTCTCGTCCCCCTCTCCTCTGTCCTGATGAGGCCTCATTTGGAGTGCTGTGTCCAGATCTGGGCTCCCCAGCTCAAAAGGGACAGGGAATTGGTGGAGAGAGTCCAGCACAGGGCCATCAAGATGATCAGGGAACTGGAGCATCTGCCTTATGAGGAAAGGTTGTGAGAACTGGGGCTGTTTAGTCTAGAGAAGAGGAGACTGGGGGTGGGGGAATCTCATTAGTATTTACAAATATCAAAATGGTGGATGGTAGATGTCAGAAGGCTGGGGCATCCCTTTCTTCTGCTGTATCTTGTGACAGGACAAGGTGTAATGGGAAGAACCTGGAACACAAAAAGTTCCATTTAAACATAAGGGAAAACTATTTTACTGTGAGGGTGAGGGAGCCCTGGTGCACGTTGCCCAGGGAGATTGTGGAGTCTTCTTCTCGGGAAGTCTTTAAAACCTACCTGAACGTGTTCCTGTGTGATTCGATCTAGGTGCACCTGCTTTGGCAGAATTATCTGCATTAACTTGACGTAGATACACATGGATTTTTTTGTTAATTAACAATATTTAACAGAGTTTGGCAACTGAAGATGGAAGCTAAGCAATGCATATGAGGTACAATCTTCAGCTGATACAAACTTGCACTGATTTCAATGGAATAGCTCAAATTTGCAGTGACCAAAGGTCCAGCTCTCTATTTATGATCTCATAGCTTGCTGCTTATACCACAACAGATTCCAGGAACTTGGCAATGAGGAGGCAGGAGCTCTAGAAATGCTTGATTAGTCTGAATGCAATTTTAGTTTTGAATTCTACACAGAAATTCCTGGGAGTTTTTGCCTTTCTCTCTCATGATGATCATGTAAGATGCTGGAAAAGTGCTTTGAATTTACCTCTCTCTTTGCAAGGAGAATGCAGTATCCACAGAGCAAGGAAGAACAAACACATCTTAGAAACAACTTCGTGAAATAGTGGTGGTTTTAAGTTCTGCAAAACATTAGTTTAAGGTAAATACATAGAGGCAGCACTAATTGTGCAATTTTAACACCTTGGATATTCACTAGTCACAATAGTCACCTCAATAGTTCCACAGTTAGACATGTTTAAAACACTCTCTCAGCCTATGTTTGTTTTGCAATTGTTATATTTTCTACACCTTTACTATTCTAAGACTGATTCCTCTGTGTCTTCAATACCCGCATTGTTCTGCAGAATCAGGGATGTAATTACTCTATCTGATTTTACTTTACCTTTGTCTTTTAAAAAGAATAAAAACCAAACCGACATTGATCCATGCAAAGTTTTGAATGTAGAACAAAGAAATACAGTAATTAATACTGTTCTTGCCCTATGGTAGCACAAGAACAGTAAAAAAATTCTCAATGTTTGACCTAAACATGTTGCATCAGCTCTGCATGCAGCTCTATAGGGCTTTTATTATGGTCAGAGCTACATCACTGTTGTCATACCTGAAATTATATTGAGGCATATACTTCCATTTCTACAGTTACACTATTTCGCTACTGTCCTGCATATAGTAGTCCACCTTACAGATTCATTCCTGCTCTTTCACTGAGAAAAACACACTTGCTATTAGCATAGATTAATAATAAAATTTTTAATTTTCCTTCCAAAAAATCTCACATATATAATTTTACATATATACTATAAACTTGGTAAGCTAATTTTCTCATTTTTCTTATTAGAGGCCTATTGTATTATCATTATGCAAGAATAGCACCTCAAAATAAGACACTAAAAAGCTTAGTGTAGGTATGAAAAAAGGAAAACAATTGAGATATGTATGTTTCTAATAGCGATTTGCTCACATGTGCTGCAGATCTCTGCTATTACAGTGGGTTCTAATTTTTATCTGGAGAGATTGATTATTTACTCTACTTACCTATGTCAATGGTGTGTCAATGTAATTTATGATATCCAAGCACCAAATTGCAAGAAAGTGTGGTAATGCATTGTAAGATGTCTGAAATTGCGAAGTGATACCAGAGATATTATCCACATTTCAGTTGTAATCCCAGTTCCCTTCTGAGGCATGGATACTCATGGGAATCTCCAGCTTCATCAGTCAGATGCTTCTGGAGCAATAAATGAGGTTTTTGAAATCTGTGCTTTAGAAAAAGAAGCAGATCCCTAACAGATGTAAATTTTTATATATCCACTGACTTCTATAAATCCGTATACTCTCAGCCAAACATCCTCTTAAAGGCAAATGATGGCTGAGTAGTAAGGAACCTGGCTAGTCACTGGGCTGGCTTAAATCTGAATTTAAACATTCAAAAACTGATGAAAGCTTAGATCTGAATACAACCTGTCTCCTTTAGACCTTTCTCTATCCAGTTTCAAGCCTTGTTTGCATTTAAAAAAATTTATTCTACCATCATTCAGATGATGAGTATTTAGGAAACAATCTCTTTTTTTCAGCTCTGAGTTGCTTATTGCTCCTAAGTTTAGCAGATTTTTGTTTGTACCTTTTGTTCTTGTAAAAATGTCATACTTTGGATTTTAACTAGGTTAATGACAGTCAGAAATTTTTTTAGTTGATCGTTTTTTTTTTAGTTGATCGTTGATTTTTTTAGTTGATCATTTGTCACCCTGCATTATGCTTATAAAACCTTTGTCCAATTCTTAGTCGGCACATGTATGTCTTCATAAAATAGTATAGTATATTTAGCATTCATTGATCATAGTGGTGGAGCAAAACAAAAGTTTTGACAACCACCTTTTTCTTCACTATAATTATGTTCTTTGAGAAATTTATTACTGGCACTAATATTTACATATTTACTCTTTTTCTAACTGTAGTGCTTAGGAACTTTTGTCCGAGAGAATGAGTTTTCTTGGCAGCTCTCCCAGACTTTGCCAAGAAAAAATGATTGCAATTATTCATGCTAGTTTTCACAGTCACTTAACATAGATTCCTTCTATTCAATGTATGATACTAAAACATTTTCCTCAAACTGATCAGACCATTCCAATGACTTTTTAACTAACATGCAAAAATGACATTAAATCTCCAGAGTTTTCAAAATAAGAAATAAAAAAGTAAAAAATTGCTCTTAAAAGAAAAAGAAAGTATAGAGTTTGACAGCTTATTCTGAGTAATTTTAACAAAGTGTAAAACTGAAAAGCCATAAAGCTGATTTTCCTTTTTTTTTTCTTGTCAAAGGACACATCTTGTTCCCAAAAACCATTTTTTTTTCACACTTAGAAATTAGATTATTGAATAATAGTTCACTGGAAACTCTTAACTTAATTAGAAAAAAAAAAAATAGAATGTCACATAGTTTGAGACAATATCATGGTTTTGCATGTAAACTTCATACAGTTTTTCCATTAGCTTATCAACTGGTTCATATCTCCATTCTCTTTCAGTTTAACACCACATTTGCTTGAATGTGAAATCTCTATTTGATTCAATTATTTAAAAAAGTTCTTAACTTCCTATTTATAGAATCTATAGATATCTATTTTATTTATAGTTATAATATTATTAAAAGATGTCGAGAGCATCTGTCTTTTAATATTGGTAAGAAAGCTTGTATTTCTTTAGTATTTCCATTCCAAAGATCGTAGTGGATAAATATCAACTATAGCTCAGTGTCTCCATGAACTTTAATTGCTGAAAAGATAGAAGAAAATTTAGCAACACTTAACAGCTGTCTTATAATTCATAGCTCTTATTATTCACCAATTTCCAGACAAATTTTAGCTGATTAGTTTTGTCTGTTTGTTTATCTTTGGCATAAATTCTTGACACCCCATTTTAATTGCTGCATTTGCCATTATCTCAATATGGTATTTCTGCAGAAAGGACCCACTTCCCTCATTCTCATCACATTACTAAAGCAAGTGCTAGAAAAGATGCTAAAAGCCTGTGCATTGTATCTGTGTTACACTGTCAGTGTGCATATGTGTAATTCCCAACTGGGAGTTACATCCATATTTCCAAAGATCTCATTCTATTGTAAGCCATAAGATAGGTAGACAGTTATTAAAAACTTGTGATAAGAAAAATTGAATCACCAGCGACATACATTTTCAAATCCATGCAGAATACAAGGTGTTGTGATCAGATGAATAAAAAATTAAGTGGATCATGGATAATTTGACTGGGATGAAAATGGCATAAAAAAAGAAATAAGATTAGCAAAGATCTTGCATGAAAGAAAAATAAGTAAACACAGCATTCAAATAAAAGATCAAAAGATTTTATTTTATAAAATAAATATTTCTTTCTTAATATCTATTATGAGCTCCTTGCATTATGGTAAAAAAACACAGGTCCATGGTTTCTTTTCATGTGATTGTCTACATTGTGGATCAGAGCATGATGCCTTGAGCTAGCTGAATCTGAGTTGAATGCACAACACAGTTTTGTACCTTCACACCTTTACACACTGGGTGCCCTGACACTGGTGAATATGAGGGCTGGGGCATGGAGCTGAATACCATCCTTCCTGACCAGTACCCTCACAGGATGCTGGCTGTACTGCCCAGCTGCCTCCCCAGCATCAGAGGATGGCACAGGGCAGAAACCACACGTGTCTCTAGGCAGTAACAGCTCCTCATCCACACTTGAGGGAGTGAAGGATTCAAGCCTGTGGGTGTCAGTAGGGCCCTGAGGCACCAGCATGGGACAGACCTGCCAGCTGCTCTGCAGTTGAGTGCCTGAGCTGATCTCAAGAGAATGACATGGCCAGATCCAGACATCAACATGCTCTGGCCTGTTTCTACCTCATGCAGATATTTCTGTCATGCGTTCTCCATAGCTGTTGTGAGCACAGGTACAGTCGGATCAGACTTAGCTACTCCTCTCTCTCCCTCTCCTTCAGAGGTAAAATCATGCTTTCTTGAAATACATTAGAGAGACAGTCACCCACTGTCATGTTTCATAGAGTACATAACAAGCCTAGATCTCGTCAAGAAAATGAAATAAACTTACTATGCCTGGATGACCTTCAGGAAAATGAATAACTATTTTGTAAGCTTTTCATGACATATACCTAATGTTTAAGGATGGTGGATATTCCATTAAAAAAAAAGTAGCCCACACCACCAATAACCACATAATCTGGCCCAAACGCTGCTGTTATCCTTTGCATTTTGATCCAAATTCTGCTAAGCATTTGGATTGTTTGAAACATATGTACCTACATATTCCCCTGACTTTCTGTTTCAATTCTGCAACTCACGTTGGTTGGATAATTGGTGAAATTATGGATTCTAGTCGACAGAAAGTAGGATCGGTGTTTGAACTAGTTGAACTGAGTGGAATATAAGATCCACAGTTCACTATTATACAACAAACACGTGTCTTATAGAGTGATTTGCAGGAAAGTATGCTTATTAAAAAAAATAAGAATGTTTTATCATCACTAGAACCTTGTGTTCCCAAGAGATTGTTACAATGTTCCTGATAATAATACTAAAATTAGATGAGTCAGACCTGGCAGAGTACTGCAGTTCAGGGAATGCTACATCAATTTCAACTACTCTTTTGCTGTCTTGTCTACCACCAAAAAAAACAAAAGGAAAAACACACAAAACCCCACTCTACCCTCCTTGAACATTTTAAAGAGGACAGGGACAAGGGAGGGGAAGCAGAAAGCAAGAGAACAATTAAATAATAGAAATTCAATACTAAACAGAATCTGTCAACCTTAAAACAATTAAAAGAGTCAGAGTTCAGAAAGCTATTGTCTGCCATTTCTACAGAAGGAAAGAGGGAAATCAATATTTATTTTTTTTGCGAGTGCCAGCCCCAGCATGTGGTATTGATATTTTCAACAGGATAGAAAGGCTTTTCACAACAAACCTTTCACATTGCCATCATTAAAGAAGGTCTATGCATTACCTTGTCTATTACCTGGTAACACCACTGTTTTATATTTTCTTTTGGGGGGTTTTTTGTTATTTTTGTTGGCATTGCCAGTAAAACCTTTTGAGCTGCTATTGCTATTTTAATACAAATAAATTCATAAATAAAAGGCTCCCAGTCCTGCACCACAACTACCCATGAAAAAATTTGCAACCAAAGGGTGCTACAGTAAAGTCACGCTGGCCATGGGTGACAGAAGCTGCCTTGTCTCCGCCAAAATCCTGAGGCATTTGCTGACTTCATCACTTTCCGGTGGTCCTCTTTCATAATTTTCGAATCTCATCACTGTCTGACAGTCCCCAGAGGTACATCTGTGGGTTATAGAGGCATGACAAGGAATGGCTTTTAGTTGTTATTCAACCTTGCCACAGCTGGAAGCTCTCTAATACCAGTTTGTTTTCTCAGCACCAACTCTGAATGCAAGAAATTAATCTGAAAATTAAATGTATCCTGAACTGACACTGTACTATATCGGCCTTTGAAAAATGCTATCTGTGTTTCTTTGAGCCCTGTTTTCAATGTATCACCTGACCAGATTGCTTTTATACAACTTCTGTATCATCACTCAACCACTGAGTCGGGGGAAACTTATAGACCCATTGCTTCAGTGTGCAGGAGAAAAAACAACCAACCTCTGTTAGAGTGGAGTGAGTAGGAAAGGATATGCTGATGTAAACTGTGCTAGAAATAAACTCTTACCTATTAATACTAAACTCTTATTCACCTTCCCAGAGTAAACTTTTACAAAAATCAGCAAGGTCTTCGTGGTAGTTCTCAGACAGGGAGGCTCTTACAGTCTCTCCAGCAGGTCTGAGCCCTGCTAATCTCTCTGTGGCTTCCCAGGGGGGTTGGAAATTGGGCTACCGAAGTACACAGCACATTTCAGTATCTGGTTGAAAAGCAAATCTTCTCCATGTCCTCCTCTCACAGCTTCAAGCATTCTGGTTTTATACACGTTTGTTTTATTTGACTTGTGCCTCCTAATGTGCTTCAGGCACTCTTGAATATCCTGATTCAGTAACTTTTTTCCATTGCTGCAGGCTTGCAAGATCAAATGTAAATTATTTTATCTTTTCTCCAGAAAGCAAGGACTGCACTGGATTGGACTGAGTTTTTCAAGTGTTACTTCCTCCAAGCCCAAGATCATTGTGTTCCCACAAGTAAAAAATCAGGAAAAGAAGGCAAGAAGCCTGCATGGATGAATAAATCAAGGAGAAGAAAGAAGTCTATAGGAGGTGGAAAAAGGGCCTGGTTGCTTCAGAAGAGTACAGAAATGTTGCGAGAGTATGTAGGGATGAAACCAGGAAGGCTAAAGACCTTTTGTAGTTAAACCTTGCAAGGGAAGTAAAGGAAAACAAGAAGGACTTTTTCAAGTATATCAGTATCAAAAAGACATTAGGAAGAATGTAGGCCCACTGCTGAACAAGGAGGCTGTTCTGGTGATGGAGGATGCAGAGAAGGTGGAACTACTTTGCCTTCTTCGCTTCAGTCTTCACTGCCAAGGGCAGCCCTTGGGAAGTCCAGTCCCTTAAGGATAGTAGAAGAGACGTAAACATAAACCCGTTCATTGTTAGAGATTATATTTTTAACAATTCCATCCAAGAAAGGATGATCCTAGTCTGAAAAACTGATTATTGACATTTTGAGATTAGAATTAGATGCCAGAAAGATCTTTCTTCCCAAAATTGAACTAAGATAGTTAAAATAATTAAAAAATTTACCCAAAAATAGAAGAGAAAGTAAAATCACCTGAAGAAAAAAACATGACTACCTTCAATAAGACTGAACATCCAGCCACCCATGGGCCATCCACCTGAAACTGGTGGGAAAAGTTTCAGCAGACCTGCAATTTTATTCTCAGATTCATGTATCCTGATGTGTTTGTTTGGGTGTTCTGTAGGAGTGTGATTTCTCTTTTCTCTTTCTGAAAAACAAATGCCTTAAGATCTTAGGAAATTGGATCCTCGAAATTTGAGGAGTATAAAGTCACTATGAAAAATCTTGGTTGTTATTGAAATTCACATCCGTCTTTCAAATCCAAATGCCTAATTCATGTTGTTATTTGCCCTGATAGAAATATTAGTTTAATTTCCTGATACCATATATCTATTGATTAAGTGCAGAACTGATTATATGCACGCTCAGTTCCCACCCCTAGGATTCCCTTTAGGACTACAAGTTAAGGAGGAGGGGAAAAAAAGGGAAATCAGCTTTGTAGGAAATCCATCCATGTTCAACAATTTACTTCACAGATTGCCAAAGAAAAATGCCTTAGGAAGTGTTCTCTCATTGTCTCTGATCAAAGTGCATCTATTGTCAGCCAATCTTCAAAAGCTTTGCAAAACAGACTCAGATTGTTTTTGTTTTTGTACTGCTTTCTACAAGCAGCAGCCACAGGACACTTACTACTCTGTTTTCTCATCAAAGGACACCAAGGATCATCACCTGCAGTGTCTTCAGAGGCAAAACTTGCTGTAAGGAGAGCACGACCAAATTTGCATGAAAAGCTTCCCAACAACCACAGCAAAATGGTCTTTAGGGTAACTGGAGTAATTCTTCCAGGCTCATCTTGCTAAAACACTGAAGATGGAGGAAACCTCCTCTCCCTTGCTGACATAATAACTGAGATTTTCCACCACTACAAAGTCTTCTGGTTTATTCCTCAGATTTCCACTGTCAAAGACTTTGCCATTATGTCAATATCTTATCAACATCATAGAGCACATATCTACAGTCTGTTTAAAGTCTATGAGGTACTGACTATGGATGAGAAAATGCACCACACCTCAAGTCGAACGCTTATGTGCCCAACTTCTCTCAGCACAGGAAAAACAGTTTCTGTCCTACCACAAACATTCAGAGAACCAGACTGCATGGAGGTCCCCAGTGTTAAGTTCATGCCTTGATCTTGTGACATTTTGAAACTTCTATCAAAATAACCATTTGTCAAAATGAATATTCACATCACAAAGTCTAGAGCTGGTGACCCAGCTATTGCCCTTGTTGAGGTAGCCAGGGTGACTGTTCATTTTTGCAAGGTCAGAAAAGGATTGGAATAGGGTTAATGGCAATCAAGATCTATGAACTAATATTAACCTAGAAAAGCTTTGCAGGACATCAGAATTACATATAGTGTTTTTGTAAAGATACTGGGGTCCAGAAGATCTGTTTGTAAAGGTCTGTTGCTAAAAATCATACTGCACACCCTTGCTGCCAAAGTGCAGCAACGCTGGCTGGTCTACAAGGGACAGGGAGGTAGGAGCCAGGTGTGAGCGGGTGGCAGATGGGAGTTGTAGCTTCTCTAGCAAGAAACAATGCGGTGTGACAATCCCAGGCCAAGATGAGAGCCAGAGTCAGAGGTTAGGATCAGAAACAGTCTGGTGGTGCAGTGAAGTTTCAAAGCTGCTCACAGGGGAAAAATGGGGCAACACTTCCTTTCTATCTCTCACCAAAATGACTTTTATTATCAGAGGAGCTGAACTTGGACAACTCAATAGACCAGGCTGACCCATGCTGCATGCTGCTGCCCTTGAGCTGTGGCTGACATTCTGGTGAACGCAGCCTTGAGCTGAGTGATGCCCGGCAAAAGCAGAACATGTGGAAACACACCTAAAGTCAGGGTAACTTCATGCTAAATGGATGGTTTAAATCTGAGAGTTTTTTTCCCTCTCCATTGTTTTGGAAATGTAACTGGTTGAAATGCAATCAATACACACTTGACTTTTCAGAATGATATAAAAGTGCTATAGAACATAATTCACTGAAGTCAAGTATTCTTGAATCACATTCTAGATAATTGGTTGGCTTAAATAAAAACTGACTGCATTTACAAAAGTATGGTTTGATGTTGATTCTGCTCTGCAATTTATTCAGTTTTTGAGCTTTATTCTTTGTGTCCCATCTCACTGAGGTACTTTTCATTCCTCTTCGCTTCTTTCTTTTCTTCCTAATAGTCAGTGTTTTCATTTAGGAAACATTTTTATTCAGTTTTCAGTATGTTATTAAGTTCTCCCTCTCCCCAGCTTGCTTCCACTTGGTACATTCTTCTCTTGCCTTTTACTTTTGATTGTATTTATTCTTAATGGCCCCAGTTAGAAAATAGGAACCATCAACACTTATTTAAGCCTGGCTTAAACATGTATTGAGTCGTTGCCTTATTCAACATGCTTAAACTTATTAATTTACTTGAAGATTTGGAACAGCAATGCTTTGTGCAAGCACACTGTTATGCTTTCCAAATTAGCTATGGTTTTTATGGTTTCTTTTCAACAGTGGAAAAGTTGCCAGGTGAAATTTAGACATAGTATAAGGTACCATGTATTAGTGGGAAAGAAAAATATGAATGATAGGACAGTTTGCAGCTAGTCTGTGCAACCAAAATTGCATGTTAACAGCTCAGTGTCACAACATCCACTTAGTGATGGTGATTACATAGAGAGGAATCAAAGGCAAAATAAAAAATCCCAACTGTTGCAAATATCTGAACCAACACATTAGATATGCACTCATCATACTGTTTTCCATGTGCCAGATTACTAAGGAGTATGCACAATATGGACTTTGGATGCATATTTGTGGTATGTCCCAGTAGTGTTATAAGGTTCTAAAGGTCTCAGCTGAGGCGTCATCATTACCTGTTCAAATGTCTTACTGCTACATTTGTCTACCTCACATCTTTAAACACTTCTGAAGCCTCAGTATCATAACTAGATGCCACTCAATGGTCTTTCTAAGTTTGAGGATTGGAAATGACCAAAGATCCATTTTCTGAATTTGTCTTATGACTAACTGTATCTCAGAATATTTATTCTTAATACTTTGGATGTGAATAATTAAATATTTAAATGTGCATTTCTACATATGAATGCTTGAGGGATCTGTTACAGTTTATTTATATTCATGATCACCAGCTATGTTACTGCAATTATTTTGGTAGTATGTAATTTTTTCCAAACTCTTTTGAAGGCCTCAAGTATTGTATTCACATAATTCTCACACATATTATATGCTTGTCAAATCAACCTCAAGCAAGGAAAACTAATGTTTAAAAAACATGAAAGTATTAACAGACTTTAGGATAAATAGGAGCGCTTTTCACCCAGCAAACTGCTTGTTTAAAGGAATATGAGTATGCAACTTCCCTCATGGCTAGCTTTGGTTAATAAATTATTTGATGCAGAGTAATTGGAAGGACTGGGTGCTATAACAAGTGTTACAGTGAATAAAAAACACTAACATGTATAAGTGCATTAGCATATAATTTAGGACTAGCTCCTCAGTGCATATTTAAACTAGATGGTACTTTCCATCTACAAATTGACTTAGACATTCTGATTCAAAAAAATTTTTAAGATACACTTGGGGGCTTTCTGAATATTTCTTGATTTTAAATGGTATTTATCAGGGTAGTTCTGTTATTTGACATTTAAGTAATTGAGAGAGTTATATGCTTTATGAAGTGTGGAAATTGGAAGCATTTATGAATGGATACAGAACACTCATTCATTGCCTAGAATTTAGACTAGAATTTACTAAAGTAACTTTTTTTTTTTTTTAGGTGCTGGCCTTCTAACAGAATGCTTCACACAGAAGTAATTAAACTTAACATTATGTCACAAGGATCAAGCAAATATATGTGATTCATTTCTTGCCATACAGATTTTTCTAGTGACAAAAAAATAGGGTTTGTCTCTGTCTTTCTCTATTAGAGTTTCCATTTTTCTATACTCTGTTTACAGTTTGTTGCAAATTAAACAATGTCAGACTGACAAGCTGCAGGGTTTTTTTTCTAAATTTACTGTCTTGTTAGGGGTGAAAAAACTTCTTTTGGGAAAAAAAATGAACATGCTTTTTCTGCAGCAAGATTTAAATTAAAGCAATTCTCTGTGCTGTTAGAATAAATGAATTTGGCTCAAGTGAAATGCAAATTAAAGCTATTGTATGCACATTTTGTATTAAAAACAAAATATGTATTTCTGTAAGTTGTTGATGGTGTTTCTATGTATTTTTGTTCATTTCACTGTTCAACAGACTTCACTGGGTTCAACGGCATTATTCTGACCCCTTTTGCATCAGTTCTGCATTAATTCAAACCTATGGGGTCAGGTACCAGCTAATAGTAAAGTGCCCTGAAGTTTCTTTCATTAACCTAAAATCCTAAGACCATGACAGCACAGGGAAGCCACTATACTTCTGTTTCAGCCTTTTATTTTTGCACTCCAGTGGTGAATCCATGTTAATTTTCAATGTTGTGGATATAGATATACATCTGTTCTTCCAATATCCTAACTGGAAAATAAAGATATGTGACTGTGTTAACGGGGTAACCTATATAAGCCATGGGAAGAAAGGAAGGAGAAAATGTTTGTTGTCATTGCCACTGGGACTCTCAGTGCTTTAGGAGTTGATTGTGATAATTAGATTTCTGTGCTAATAAATTTCACCAGAAGCTACAGATATATTAAAATGCTGCCTACCATGGAAGTCTTAATTGAGATAGTGATGTCTGTCTGAGGTCATAACTCACATGCTGTAGTCCCTGTTCATTTTATTGAGAAAGTGAATTGGATTTAGACTGTAAAACCATTTAATAGATACCACAAAATCAAAATTCTTACAAACACATTATCGAATGAATGGGAAGTGTTGTTAGCTCCTTCCTTCCCAAACTAGAAAGGCTAGTTTGGTAGTACCCTCTGTCAAATGGCTGTTTCATACTAAAATTTCTCAGTATAAAAAAAAATGTATGGACATCTATCTAAAATACTTCTCCTGAATTTTCATTTCTTTCAAATGTTATTCATTAAAATTCCCATGGTAATGTAGATGAAAACCAATATTAAAATGACAGAAATTCTCTGTCCAAAAAAAAGTAATTAGACTTGAGTTTGGTGCAAAACTAGACAAGCTTATAGAAAAATATCAAAGAATCACAGAATGGTAAAGATTGGAAGGGACCTCTGGAAATCATTCAGTCCAGCCTCCTGCTAAAGCATGTTCACATAGATCAAGTCACACAGGAACGCATTCAGACAAGTTTTGGACCCCTCCACAGCCTGCACCAGGGCTCCTTCACCTAAGTAAAATATGAAAGTAAAAGATGAAAATTCACGATTGTTAAGCAGTACTGAAAAAAAAATAGATTACCAAATCACATAACATATCAGTTCACGAAATGGTATTGCTAAATAATATTTTATTGTTTTTCCATTAAAGTGTAATTGATAGACTTCTAAAAGCAAAATGTGCAACGTTAATGAGTCAAAATGAGAACGTTAAATTATTTGGATATTTTTCTGACAAGAATTTTTAAGTTTCAGAAGTAAATATAATAATCTTGTACAAGAAATTGATGAAAGTGCATTTTGCTACAGAAGATTGTTGAGTCAGAATATCTGATTAACTCTGTGAAATGATCTCTAGATAATTATTGCTGGTTGAAATAAAGTAGCTTTTTTCAGACATAGTATATGGAAACTATGAGAAACAGAGAGAGAAAAAGTGAAAAGGCGTTTACAGATCCTGATGTCTGGTTTACTAGGGCACTTAGCCACGTGCATAAGCACATGAACTACATTGATCTATGGTAATATTTGACTAAAGGATTGGGCTTAAATGGGAATATAAAGTCTGGAAAAAATTACATGAACACAGATGACTTTAGTAAGCTTTAAAAATATAAAAGCTGCAGAGAAGGGCTAGTGATAAAATTTATGCAAAATCCTGTAGATAATTTGTTTCTAAAATTTAAAAGTGTATTTTTTGCGCGTGTCTGCCTAAGGCTTTCTAGGGTGCAGCCTTGGCAATATTCTTCAGTCAAATCCAGATACAGATGAATCTTTTAGATAATCACAACTCATTCCCTCTATTCATCTGATTCAGTAAGATGAATTTGAACCTGACTTACAATGGTTAGAATGGTAGGGGTTGGAAGGGACCTTTAGAGATCATCTAGTCCAACCCCCCCTGCAGAAGCAGGTTCACCTAGATCAGGTCGCATAGGAACATGTCCAGGAGGGTCTTGTAGACCTCCAAGGAAGGAGACTCCACAACCCCTCTGGGCAGCCTGTTGCACTGCTCCCTCATCCTCACAGTGAAATAGTTTTTTCTTATGTTTAAGTGGAACTTTTTGTCTTCCATCTTCATCCCATTACCCCTTGTCCTGTTACTATCTAGTATAGAAAAGAGGGTTGTCCCAACATCCTGACACCGACCCTTTAGATATTTATAAATGTTAATAAGATCATCCCTCAGTCTCCTCTTCTCCAGACTAAACAGCCCCAGTTCCCGCAGCTTTTCCTCGTATGAAGGATGTTCCAGTTCCCTGATCATCTTGGTGGCCCTTGTTTTCCTTTGGAAAATCATTTCAGATTTTGAATCCTCTAGCTGTGTTTGGTAAAGGGTATATGCCTGATATCATGCCATGGTTTCTGTGGCATGGTCAGGCTCAGGGTCCACCTCCTTTTTTTTTTTTTTTTTCTTACTCAACTGCGTGAAAGTAGATATATGCATAAGTTTGGGTATGCAGGCATGTAAACAGATGTTTCATTTTATTCACTGTGAAGGCAAGTGTGAAAAATTTGAAGAAAAAGGTTGTTTTTATAGGAAAAATCAATACTAATTTCATAGAATATCACGAAAGAGCTGAATAATGAGGAAGATCACTTAATGCTTCCTAATTAGATTGATGGAATTTACCCTGTGCCCTTAATCCATTGTGTATTAAGCAAAAATGACTAAGGTTTTCTTTGCTTTGTTTATTCTCAGTCCTTAATTTCAAGGTTGTAATCTATGCAGTGTAATTTCCTTTTTTTTTAATTAATATTTCACTCTAGATAACTTGTCTGGTTAAAACCAAAGTAGAAAGAAGCCTCAGATGGAATTACGGTAGAATCTATGGGCAGAAATATAATTAAGCAAGCAGGAAAAGAGAAAATAGCATAATTTAAGGATTGCAGTGCTGTAAATCTTAAAACAAGGAAATTAGGATTATGACATCCAAAAGTGACCAATACTATTTGATAGTTATATAATTTCTGGGACCTACAAAGATATTACAAAAAAATCCCAAAGATAATAGATTAAATACTTCTGGATCTGAATCATGATTTCCTAACAGCTCCTTACAACCTCTGTTCTATTTCCCGTCCATCTATAAGAAAAGGTGAAATTACCAGAATGGCTCTCTTTCCAGCCTCATTAAGTGGCACAAGAAAATAGGCAACATAAATGGTAATACATTAAAATTAGAAACTTGTTTCAATGTAATAGTCTAAGGTTTTTTTGACATAGCTCTTATTTCAGGAAAGCATTTAAGCATATATTTTAGTCCAGGTATATTAACACAAGTCATTTAAGCACATGCTTTGGTTGAAATGTGGGCTTAAATTCAAATTAAATATAATATTGAAGTATATATGTACATATATTGAAGTATATATGCAAACCGTAATTTTTTTAGGAAGTTTTTCCCAAAAGAGGATGTGATGGCTTACACCTGGTGGGCACCTGGGTGCCAGGTGCCCACCAAGTCATAATATCGCTCCCTCTCCTAAATTGGACAGGAGAGAGAGAGAGAAATACAATGAGAGGTTTGTGAGTTGAGGTAAGGATGGAGAGATCACTCAGCAATTATCATCACAGGCAAAACAGACTCAAACTGGGGAGAAAAGGGTTTGATTTATTAATAAACCATCAGAGTGGGGAGATGAGACATGAAAACAAATCTTAAAACACTTCCCCCCAACCTCTCTCTCTTTCCAGGACTCTTCTTTCTTCCCCCCGAGAGGCACAGGGGATGAAGGATGGGGGTTGTCGTCAGTTCGTTACAGATGGACTTTGCTGGGCTTCTTCTCAGAGGGAAGCCTCATCATACTTCCCATTGCTACAGTCTGGGGTCCATCCCCACAGGAAACAGTCCCACACAAACTTCTCCAGTCTGGGTCCTTCCCACTGGCTACAATTCTTTTCAAACTGCTCCAGCATGGGGCCTCCCACAGAGACAGCTCCTCACACCCTGCCCCAGCGTGTGTCATCCACTGGCAGAACAGTCCTTCGGATACTGACTGCTCCAGCCTGAGTCCCTAACAGGATCAGAAGTCCTGACAGCAAACTTGCTCTGGTGTGGGCTCACCTCTCCCCACAGGCTCCCAAGTCCTGCCAGGAACCTGCTCCAGGGTGAGCTTCCTGCAGAGTCACAGCTTCGTTCAAGCATCCACCTCCTCCAGCATGGGGTCCTCCATGGGCTGTGAGTGGGTCTCTGCTCCCCAGTGGCCTCCATGGACTGCAACGGCACAGCTGCCTCACCATGGTCTTCACCACAGGTCACAAGGGAGTCACCTTCTCCACTGACCTTGGTGTCTGTGGAGATGTTTTCACATTCTCACTCTGTTGCTGCTGCCATTTAACAATTACACAGCAGCTTCTTCACCCTCTCAAATACATTATTCACAGAGGTGTTACCTCAGTCACTAATTGGCCAGGCCTTAGACAGCTGTGGGGTCCATCTTAGAACTGACTGGCATTGGTCCTATCAGATGCAGGGGAAGTTTCTGACAGATCTTTGTTTAAAGAAGCCACTCCTGTAGCCCTTCCCTACCAAAACCTGACACAGGCAAAACCACTACAGAGGATAACTTTAAGAGCTTTAAGAATCAACATAAGCAGTTATCTATGGTATTTCATTTCCATTTTACTAGAAAACTGTTTGAATGGACCAGTGTAATTTTTCTTCCTCTGCTTTCAGTGTTGCAGCATTTCGTAGTCCTTTCAAAAATGTTTATTGTCTCCTTGCTGGTCTCAGTGCACAAGAATCCTATATTAGTAAGTTTATAGTAGAAGAAAAATAAACTTCTCAGAAGATTCACACTAGTGTATTACAAAACATGTCATTTACATCCATGTGCAAATTGATAAATTCCTCTTTTAATGCTGTTGATATCTACACATTTTATCTATAACTGGATGTGAGTTCTGAAGATCTGTGTTGCTGAAAATTTGTGATTCCAGACAGATATTTCAAGGTGTCAGGTTAAGGGACAAAAGTTTTTACTATTGCTTGACAAATGTCATCCGCTGAAAAGAAAGAAAGAAAGCATAAGACACATATGTTATTCAGAAATCAGTGCCAAAAACTGAAGAAAACAATGAGTTTTCCAAGGATGAAACTTCCAGTTCCTAATTTCTTAGCACTCCATAAACCAAACATTTGTACTGCACATTATCAGTGGCAACTTGTGTTCGTAATTCCATATCAACTAACTCCAAATGCAAGTTTTTTCCATTGGTCTGTGTTCCCATGAACAAGGGAAGTTGCAGTGCTCTTCTTAGCCCTCCTTCTATCAGACCTTTCTTCTGTAATTGTACTTCCACAAGTTTTCCTTCCTGTTAAAACATTTTAGAGGACAATTGCTTAAATGAATAAGACACCTAGTAACCTAAAACATGCCCCCAATCAGAGCTGTTATACTTTCAAGAGTTTGATAATTTGTTTTGTTTTCAAATCACATCACATCATAAATCACACTGGAGAAAAAGTCATGAATCATGTTCTCCTAGAACTTACGATAATTTGTATGTAATTCTCTGGAAGATGTGATATTTTAAAAATCTGTGTCTTGAAAAATTATTAATTCACTCATCTGTCTCACACTTGGTTCCTTGATGAGTCGACCTCTCTGATCCTCCAACCCCCAATAACAAAAAGAAGAATGGATCAAAATTAATAATTAATCTAGCATAAAAGAATATTAATAGTATGAATCTTGATTATACCCTTATAGACACAACTTAGCAAACAAAAATGTGTGGACGTATATATAGGAGAAGAGCTAATCAAAGCCATCAATTTTTTAATTATAAAGGTGCTTTTGGTTTTATTTTCTTTCTTTATCATTTTCACATATAAAAGTAAAATGTTTTTGCACATGTGTCTTATTAGATCTTATTAGCAATTAAGAACCTTTTTTTCCTTTCTTTTCCTTCCTTTTTCATTACTTTCAACTTGAAGTGTTAGGAAAAGTAACTGAAAAGGATAAGAAACTAAAACACCATTGATAATGATCCCTTTAAAAATAGTTATAGAGGATCATGACCCGAACAACTAAAATGTTACCTTGAAGTGTTTTTTACTAATGTAGTAGCCAGTGGGTATGGCAGAAAAAGAATGAAAAGCTTATATACAGTTCAAAGTTTCCCTACTCCTCATTTTAATTGAAATTCTTTATGGCTTTTGTGCTCTTAGAACTTGGAAAATACCTCTTTCTAACCAAAAGCGTAACCTTTACTGTACATGTATGATCTTGCATCCATGTTTAGAGCGTTTCATATATAAGACATAGACATATGTATATAGATATGCATATGCAATATGATTATACATATATACACATATGTGTGTGTGTGCCTCTATATAAAAGTTTGTATGCATTTAATCTGTCCCTACTCAAGAATTTCTTATGTAGAAATGAAGCAATAGTTTGAGAACTTTTCTGACTCTGTTCCCACCTGTGCTGTGACAGAGACAGGACATGTAGGACTGTAAAGACCACAAAAAGCTAGTCCCAAAAAATCTGCACCAAACCTCAGAGATACCAAGCAGACATAAAAATGTCATCCTTGCAAGGATCTCTGAGTTTCATTCCCTGTCACCAGTGGCATGGCTGACTTGCACACTGCTGGCTTCCTGCTGCCCATTTCTGATTAATTTAATAGACATTGAGTGTGGTAAGGTTAGTCTTGTGGACCAACCAGTTCTATTTAATTTAATATTAAAGGATCCCTATTTCTGCCAGTGCCGAGTGCTGAATTAGGGGGCATTAAACAAAAAGTACTAGGAAAACAGTATTTTTACTCATGAATAACAAGCTTTTAAAACACTTTCTAAGAGCAATTATTCTGAAGGACATAGTCCAAGAACACACAATTTCTGTTAGGAACTGATCTAAAAGACCTAACAGAACTTATGATTTGGGTTTTTTTAGTGTTATAAACAATTTAATGTATTTTAATTACTCTCAAGAAATAATTTGAAAGCCTCTACTAAGATAACACATATAGGACTTTTGCTTTTAAAGTGATTTAAAGCAATACTTCAAAAGTCTTCTATTCAACAAGAATCAATGTAATGTGAATGCGTTCAACTGTGCTCTTATGCACATAAAAGCACACCATTTTTAAGCCTGTCTCACAGCAGTAGATAAGAGTCAAAACAATGTCGAAATTTAAGAATAAAAATAATTATGAAAAGAAGTGACCTGTTCTTCATCAGATACCAAAAATATTTTGAGGTTTTCTCTAAATGCATTTGCTTCCTTACAAGCATATGTGCATGTGTGCATATAAGACAAAGAACAAGAACGTTTCAGATGCAACAAATGCATGTTTTATGACTGTTAGAGTCTAACCTTGCTAAATTGGAATGAGTTTCACCACTGATTTCAATAGTATCTGGTTTAGGTACTACTGAATTTAAGATTTAAGTCTTTCATAAAATTCAGACTTTAATAACTTTAATTCCCTTATGGTCACAGAGTTGCTAAGGAAGCAGCATTTGACTTTATGCTGTGAACTGCCTCAGGATCAGCCACAGAACCTGAAGGCACGAAGGCTGTCTATTGATACACATTCAACCCAACTTATGTCGTATCAGCTGACCTCATCAGCTTACAAATTTCTGGAACAAATGTTTTCATGACAGCAGATCAACAAAAAGAACGTTGTGAGAAAATTATAGTTTTAATAATGAAGGTCTCTAACTGCTATTCAAATTTCAATTTCTCTTTGGGAGACAGAGGTTAACATGCCAAGCTGTTTGTGTATGGCTTGGCATGTACACATAGAAAAGCTCTAATCTGCTGTTTAGAGGCTAAAGAGTCAGCCTTGTTCTTGCTCTTACTGCTGTTGGAGCTGTTTAAGTTTCTATAAATAATTCCGCATTCTGAATAAAAGAGAAAAGATTTAGGGGCCCTGTGGTTAGGAAGCTTACCTGGCTTGTAAATGGCAGATTAAGGTTCACATCATTGCTCTAATGGGAATGCAATTGCTAACAGAGCCTGGAACAGCTCCAAGATAAATGAGGTGGACTGTGATTAGAGCAGTTACATGGAATATGGAAGGAGTGGCTTCAACTGTCAGAGTATGAGGGACTCATTTCTTCCACTGAGCCATAGTACTACATCTCTGATGTTCGGGGATGGGGATCAATCTCTGGCTGTCTCAGCTCCAAAAATGTAGATGCCTGTTTTCATTACAAAATAGGAAACACAGAGGATTTTTTTAGTACAACATTTTTCCCCTAATATTTATCTCCCACATATCACAATGATCTCATTGAGAGTATTGTAACTCTGTGCCTCTGTAATTCTTGGCCTTTCTGAAATATATGAAGTGAGACCTATATTGGAATCACATCATCCACCTCTAACTACACTATTCTAAGAAAATCTTATTGCAAACTAGCTTGATGTTGTAACACTCATGTTTTGCTTGAGATGTTGTGTGATTAGTTTTTTCTCTAGGCTATACTTTTTGCAGACACCCCTGATCAGTTCAAACCTATATGCTGTATTCATTAAAACTTACAGAAATCAACCCAAAACAGAAAATGCTCAGAAATCAAGTTACAGAAAGTTAATGAAGTGATTTTATGTTTCAGAAAACAATATTATTAGATGTCAAAACAATAGACAAGATACAGTTTGTGGCATCTATCCATGACTTTTCCTATCCCGATTCTATTGACTCTTATCATTCCGATTTCACCATCTCTCAGTGTCCGTGTTTTCACTCTTGGTTTCCTATGCACTCAAAAATACTCCTAATAGCATAAGGTAGACTTTGTTTAAAACCTAAATGTGTCACTGGGCTATTTAGATTTATAACAAAGCAGAGTCCACACCATTTCTTTTCTGTGACATTTTTCCAAAGTGGCTAAAAGCAGGGCATTGAAACATTTCCATCTATATAGCTAAAGTAAAATATGAACGGACACACATACTTACTTTCAACAAGTATGAAATTGTTATTTGCAACCAGAAGATGGCTCTGCAATCAAGCCAGGCGAGCTGAAACCATAGAGACAGAATTCAAATTTTTCATGGTTTCAGTTCCCTTCATCCTCAGTGGAAACACTCCAGGTCTTGTATGCAGTGACCTTCAAACTCCTTTTTTCCACATGGCAAAGATTCACTTCCTCCCAAGTCCTTCTTTTTTATTAGGATAAGACACAAATAAAGAACAGTCTGTTGACTTTAACTGGCTTCCACTGAAGTCAGTTGGTATTTCACTGCCGATTTTAGTGGGAACTGTTTAAAACCAAGTATAAGCTGCCTGGAAAATCCTCTCCTTAAATCCCTGTGAGTGGTGTGCATGGCAGGTCCATACATGTCAGTCTGTTGCAAGCTGAGTTTCATTGTTAATCACAGAATCTCAAGAGTTGGAAGCAACCTTAAAAGATCATCTAGTCCAGCCCCTCTGCCAGAGCTGGACCACCTAGAGTAGGTCACACAGGAACTCATTAATAATTACTAAAAAGCTACCAATCACCAGCCTTTCATGTGAGAAGAGGATGTTGCTCAGAAATTATGATAAAGATTACGGGACACAATCTTCTTGTATGGAATAGGATACCTCGCTATTGTTTTTTTAATATTTACACACCAAGTAATATTAAATATTAAATATATTTAATATTTAACACTATTAAAAGCCTATATTCGAGCATGTGTCTTGTATCTGTCTCTGCCTCATTGATAGTTACCAACAGCTGTAGTACTATTGCAAAAGAATGCATGGAGTAACTTCGTATATCCTTGACATGAATCTCTGAACAAGGCCCATATTTGGATAAAATAACAACTTTTTTCCTCAACAGAGATGTTGATTGGCAAGAAATTCAGTGAAATCAATGAAGTAACTCCGTTGTCAGCCTCAGGTTAAATCAAAACAAGGTCTACCAAATCTTTTCTTGGCATTTGCTTTGAATTACCAGAGTAAAACAAAAAGAAGGAAATTGTAGGTGCTATGAGAATTTTAACATGTGGAAACAAATTGGTTATTGTGTACCTTCTCCTGCTGTGATAATTGTTTTAAAATTTCAAAATACCGATTATGGGGAACTGCTGAGTGTTTTTCTTTCTGTAGGAGAGAGCTATACAGAGTAAGAGAAAAAACCCTTAGCTATTGTTTGAGTTTAATACAACAATCATTACTTAGCTAGTTTTAAATATTGATATATGGACTTAGTTAAACACTGTTGCTCTAGTTTTCTGCTAGTTGAGATTCATTTTAATGTCAGTTCTGTGAAGTTAAAATGTAGTGAAGTAATGCAGCAGTGAAGGGGGTCAATTCACTTTTACACACATGGAGTCTCAGATAGAAAGCCAATGTTTTTTATTTTGCTTCTTAATCTTTTTTTTAAAATCTTTGTTCAATCTAATTTAATGGAATTTACCCTCACATACTTGTCCTAAAGACAGGTAGAACTTACAGGATCTCAATCTGCATCCTTGTAATTAATTAATTTAATTATGAACCTGTAACTCTCCAGGGGCTGTGACATAATATTATGATACATTATGTTCCTGAGTACTAGTTTTTCCTTTGTCTCTCTGATTTATCTGACAGGGGGAAAATCCCACATATAGCTGGAAAAATCCCCATGGACTATACATATGCAACTGCTAAAATGCACAGGTTATTTCTGTTAAAGCTGACATTAACTTATGTTCAAAATGTTCCCTTCTGATTTAACTTTCTCTGGAGAAATAAGATGGTTTAGTGTTCTATTTCTGAGTCTGCTTCCTGTAATTGTGCTCTCCCAAAACAAATGTATCTCAGATCTCAATACCACCTACTTTCTCAAAAGCTGTGTGCAATAACTCTTTCATGAAGCTATGGGTTACCTCTGATCTCATGGATGTTATAGAAACATAGATAGGCTCTACAAAAGTTATCATTTATTTGTAATCCCAGAATAGATGCAGGATAATAGATGTATTCCCTCTCAAAAATGGAATTGAATTTAAAATGCTTTTCAAAACCCCTTAAGGTTAAGCCTCCTTTCAGACAAAGTTAGATAAAAACAATGAAGCTTCTTCACTCTACAAGTCCTCAAGTGTCATTGGAAAGCTCATATCAATGGAACTAGGTATTTTGTCAGACTTTTACTAGGGGAAAGCAGGAATTGATTTACCTATTGTCTTTTTTCACTAATTTTACATATAATAACATTTTTTTCTGTTAGAAAAGAAAATCATCAATTATAAAATTAAAAGGATAAAAGGGGATCAGTTCCCTGCTCATGTCTGAGAGACTGTTATACAGCACTAGCAACTTCAGTGGCCTTGGTCTTTGAATTAAAAGTTGCTTGTATGTCACCCGGTATACAAAGATACAGAATCTGGATGAATGGACATGAGAAAAGCTTCACCCAGTCAGAGCACAGAAAAATACTATCTTTGCCTTTCAAAACTTCTGTCAAATCATTACTGATTGCAAGTGACATGTTTGTCTGATCCATGGAAGACAATCTTCTTACAGGACTTCCTCTACAGCATTTCTTCCTCTGAAAGGACCAAGTTTATTTAGTCAAACTAGAACACAGTTTAGGTAGCATATTCCACCTCCTGTCATGGTTAAATATGATATCTTAAGCCTCATGAGCTACTAATTTTTTAACTCGGGCTACAGGTGAGCCATTTGTTGATGGCTTTTTTCATTCTTAATGCAGAAAAGTGCTTATCCAGAACAGAGAAAATTGAAAAAAGCAGATGTTACAGTTGTTGAACACCTTAAATTAAATTCAAAGTAATATGGACTGTAGCACTCACTGTAAAAGATGAGGTCTCTTAAACTAAATATACCATAGGCACCTGTAGAGCAAGTGCTGATACTTGTTTTCTTCTTGAAACACCTGGTCAGTAATATGTCAGATAGTTAACTCGTATCAAGAATAGCAATTGCTATTTTTCTCCCTGTTTGTGCAGCTTTATAGCCTAATTGGAAGCATTTAGGTTCTAAAGTTGTTGCCATTACTACAAAATCATTCTGGAAGCTTTGACACTTCCATGGTAACTGGTAACTGCCCTACATATATGAAGTATTTTGATACAACAACATTTGATGCTATTCTTAATTTGAGATAATAATTTAATATATTGATGCTTTACATTGGAGTTTACATGTTTTATCTTTTTTCTATAATCATGAGAAAACTTTGATGCTGAATAAAGTCTTACTAAAGGATAACTCGTACAGTGAAGTAGACTAAAGAATACACAGTCTCACATTGAACAAACAGAATATAAAAGCACTAACTTATTACACCTCATACAGTAAAATATTTTTGTGGATCTAGGTAAGCTCTTTTACTTTCAAGAGAAATCAGTAGAATCTTTTCCAGTTATAAATGTTGCAGGGATGATGCATGCTTCACAAGCAGACCCCACAAAAATCAGCAGCTGAGATTACTTATGCCAGAGGTGTTTCCTAACAAAATATCCAGAGCAAGGTTTGACCAAACCCTGCTAGAAACACTAAATATGGGATGCAAGGCAGCAGAGCAACCCTAGTGTGTGCAGGAGGACCTTGGGTTGGGTCTGGTGAAGAGAGTAACCAGGCAGCTCTCTGGTCCTCATGGTGGGACAGAGAGGTGAGCATAAAGACAGCTGCTTTCCCTAGTAAAACAGTTCAACCACCTGTGTATGTGGGTGAAATAGGGCCCGTGTTACATCCATGGACCTAGGCCAGACAGATGAACTGTACCACGTAACAGCCCAATATAGAACAATTTTCCAAAAGTGGGGAGAGTCTTGAATTCAGCTACAGCCACTAGGATTTTCCTGGAGCAAAACCATTATGCTCTTGCATGGGGCTATGAAAAAGCCTCATTGATCTCAAAATTCCAAATATTTATTTTATTCGTGTCTTTCTGAATGAACTTGCTAATGATGTGTGGTGTAGTGAAAATGTGAAACATTATCCTGCTTCAAAGTGTATTAATCTTTCCTGAACTTTTCAGTAGATGTGTTATTAATGCCGTTGTAGAGTAAAGGCTTTGTGCTGGGATGAAGGAGGAGATAAGGAGAAAATGTACAAGTATTTACAAATACATTCTGCATACTGTGGTTCAAAAGAGATGACATCTTCTGTAATTGCAAATGAACATTTTCTTATTTGTTTTCTGTCAGAAATTTATTAAATTATACTCACTGCCCCTAGCTGGTCTGTAAGCATTTTTCTTACTGGCCAGAGTCCCATTCCCAGAAATCCTTTAAATTCTTCATTTTTCATGCAATTGCCTTGATTATCTATGCTGCTAGTGTGCTCACTGGTTTTTTGTTGGTAGAATAGATCCCAAGAGTATAATTCTTTTTTATTACATTTCATCAATATGTGAATAGAATAGTTCTTCCTCTTTGGAGGTCAGAGAAAACTATTCTCTTTACTTCCTTCTAAATGGAAGAGAATTCTGGTTTTGCTTAGCACTGAAACTTTTCCATCAGATACCTTCCTGGAGACAATATTATAAAAGCCAGATTTTTAGCAGATTTGAACACTTTCTGCAGCTCCCCATTGAAATATTGAATTAGATCTGAAATGCTTTTCTTCTGCACTAGTCTCATTTTAAGAGTGCTTTATGCCAGGGCCTTTGATGCCAAATATCATCCCACAGTGAATTCTTACATGTAAACTCTCAAAAGCAAATTTTACAATAGACTTACTAACTGGCCCTTGGTTCCAATCATGTAATTGCAGGCTCAGTTAAAAAGTAGTCTCGATGGGTATAAGAACATAAACACATGCTCTTTTTAGAATAAAAAAATTAAAGTTCCACTGTAATTTCTAGTCCCCTAAAACTGCATTCTGCTCTTGCTAAACATATATGTTAAAAGGATGAGTATGCCTCATATTAGGAAATGTGAATGAAATGAGGAGTGGATTGTACCGATTTAAATGCAGGCATACATTTCTGTATACTGGGGCTGGTAAACTAAAATTAATTGCTGACCTGAGGATTGAGAATGGATGAATTCAACTGCCTAGTTGAGATTTTTTTTAAAAAAAAATCACTCTGAAAATACCTGTGACTCCTTCCTTTTGCCTCTTCTCAGCCTTCATGCTTCCAAATGGCAACTAGTTTTGACTTCATACAATTCCCATGAAATCAGTGAAGGATTTTAATTTACCAGGATCCAAATGCTTAGTATTGGGGGGAAAAAAAATAAAATCTTTGTGTAGTTTTCAAATGAATTTTCATTCCAGAAATGCATAGAAACTCTGAACTGTGGGTATTGTCCTGATAGATATATAAAGTTGCACTTTAGTCATCAACCTCAGGCAATGAAGAATTTGTTCTGAACACTGGACAATAAAGGAAATAGCTAATCCAATTGGTAGTTGCTGAGGTTCAGTGATCTAAACCAGATTTGAATAAACCACTCATTCAAGAATAAGTGGCTAAAAATTCTTTAAAAAATACAATAATATTTCACAAAGTTTTAAAAATCCAGATTTCTCCGTGACGAATTTATAGTTAATAAAAGATGGAACTTCACAAAGCATATTTTTTACTTAAATTCATTTTTTTTCAGCTATGAGAAAACAAACAAGCTTTTACTCTTTAACTTAAGATATACTCTTCAAGTTTTATTTCTTCTCTGATGATAGATAAGTGTATATAGTGTTTAAGATAAAACTAGAAATTCAATACCAGCTTTTTAGATACAGTGATTGGAAATATACTGAATAAATAATATATATTTTTTAACTTGTAGCAGATATATCACAGGTTTGTGAGGCAGGTTAATCTATAATATGAAAGATAAGTCTCTTTTCCAGTTCCAGTAAGGCCAAACTAACTGCCCTTGCTTATAGTAACTGGTAAGGGATAGGATATAAATTGTTAGGACACATCAGGATGATGTATGATATAACTATGCAGCAGCTTATAGTATTATAGCCTTTAGCTCTGCTGCATACATTCTGTGGGTTAAAAATTATGCTTAATATTAATACAACTTCCATAGGGAATAGAAATAGAATGCTACAACTAAGTAATGCAAATATATTTATGAACTCATTTTCTTTCCAACATGTCAAATTAATAATGACTATCTTTCTTTCAGCTAATATTTAAAACCAAAACAGTATGTGTAGAATTTACACCTATTAAAAATTACTTTTAACTACAGCCAAAAATGGTCTGCAATATTGCCACATTGTCTTTTTTCTGTTGAAAAGACACAAATCTGAAGCTTGAAGATTTTTCAAACTTAGTGTTTTGTCCCGCAGGTAAGAACTTTCGTATCTTTGACAGAAAAAAGAGAAGAGATGATACCTCAGAGTTAGAGACACTTAGGGAGAGGTAATAGTGCTTGTTGTCTGATTCTGCCATTATACTTCATTATCAAATTACAAATTCTTCATCAATGCAATATATGAAGACTGAAACTCTCTGAAAAAAGAATGCAGACATGCATTCTTTCATACCAAGTCCTGGTATGAAAAAAGGAGGGGAGTTCTACAGATGTTTGACACTGGAGCTGCCTACTGATCTTTTACAATCATTTGTGCCATAAAAAGTCACATATAGATTTGTCAATATTAGGAATATACACAAAGTGCATATTAGCATGTATAATGTATGATATCTAAGAACATACAAAAAAATAAAGGAGAGTGTTTGTGAAGAAAATATGATTGTCATAGAAAAAAACTTGTATAAGAACATTTAATTTTGAATACATCCTTGAAGGTGTTTATAATAACAACTGCTATTAAGCACAGCAATGCTCAGGGCTATTTTTCATTGTTGTTAATGCTGAATATTGATGTCATGGTTTAGGCCCATCAGGGAACAAAAGACCACGATTAGCCTCAAGTACCAAAGACCTGAGGATTGCCAAAGGGCAGGGAGAGCTTAATTGCAGCTTAAGGTTCAGGACAAAACAGACCAGGCTACTCGGCTTGGGGAAGAAAACAGAAAATAATTTAATGCAATACCATCTAAAGCATAACCTTAAAACCCCAAAACATAACCAAAATAAAACAACAGAGAGTGGTACAATGATGAAGAGTCTGATCAGACCTTTAAGACCACCTTCTCCCCACTCCTCCCCTCTTCCCGGGCTCAGAGACCTGATCCCTGTGTTTTTACCTCCTCCCCCCTTGAACAGCCCAGAGGGGCAGGGAGTGGGGGTTTCAGTCAGTCTATTCCTGATAGCTTCTGCCCTTTGTCTCTCCTCAGGGCAGGTGGGCTCTGCACCAGTCCTCCCTACTCAAGCACCAGTCCTCCCTGCTCAAGCACTGTGGGGTACCTCACACACACGATAGCCCTGCAGGGGTTGCTCTGATGTACATTTATCCCAAAAGCTGCAGCTCCTTTCTACCTCTTGTATGAGTCTGCTCTACCGTGCGCAGGCTCTCCAGCATGGCCTGCGACATGGCCGCCTCCTCACACAGTCTCTCACCCGTCCGGGTGCACTCTCAATCCTGCCATTGCCCTGCATGGGTTACAGGGGTACAGCCTCTGCACCACGGTTTGCAGAGGGATTTCTGGTCTGTTACTCCTCCTTCCTTCCTCCTCTGACTGTGAGGTCTGCATGGTTGCCTCCATCTTGTACCACTCTTACACCTCCCATCATCACTTCAAATTCCCGTCCCTAAATAGTGATGGCAGAGGTGTCAAATTGGCCCGGCGGGGCCGGAGGTGGATCTGAACCCAGGAGCTGGGGGTGATGTAGAGCTTTATACTAATATGTACTAATAAACCTTATACCAACTTATCACAATAGTATAAAGCTTATTTTTCAGACGGGACAGCACAAGCTGTAAAAAGGTCGCCCTTATCTCCTCACACAATACCTCCGGGGTCCTCCAACTTCCTTGAGGGTAGAAACCGGTTCTGCGAGGGACCAAGTAATATCTGAAGATCAGGGGTGAGAAAGCCTCAGGACTTATCAGCCTTCATCTCCCAAGGCCCCAAAGACCATCACCGGCCATCACCGGGAGACACCACGCAAATGAAAGGAAGAAAAGACCTAATTTACATGCGAAATCGGGGACAGGTTGTGTCTTTGTCTAGGCGAATTTGTAACTCTGTAATAAATATAAGTCAAGTAAGTTGCCGAGTCGGGTGCGCACGTTTGTGGTGGAGCGATCCCCCGTGCTCCCGGCGCCGAATAAACAGACCTGCTTTATAACTTTTGAGTTATAGAGTTTGATTCCGCAAGTCAGGGGAGAGTCCAAAAACGCTTTACTGGATCTTCACTGCAACCTGTTCCCCCTGTTACCAGGCAAAAACAACTCCTTGCTAAACTATGACAATCTGAAAGACAAACATAGTGCTTAGTTTTAACCTTTTGGGGAAAGGTACTATTTCAGCAATCACATGAGCCTTTTACACAGAAATAATTGTCTGGTTTTGGTGCTACATAAATGTTAGAGTTTTTTTCATGAATAGCATATTTGTGATCTTTGAATGCTGGACTCCAAACCGAACAGGAAAAAATGCTTATGTATATCTTAATAGCAGCTGCAGATGAACAAAAAATAATTGTTTTCGTCTTTGAATGAGTTGGTGTATTTTGCAAAGAAGTAACATAATACAAAGTCTGCTCATTTGAGAAGTAATTAGCCTTCTTATGCTATTTGCATTATTAATGTACTAGAGTTATCATAATGTCCTAATGTATCTGAATTTAATATAAATGTTTTCTTTGCTAAATAAATAAAAGTGAATTGAGAAGAGAGATGACATTTGTTTGATTGTTCATCAGGATTCTTTTTTCCCCTCATCCAAAACCCTGATAGTTTGTTAAATAGAAACTCTTAAATGGATGGCATTTCATGATAGGTTTTGAACCTAATTATATCAAATGTCATAGGATTATTTATTTAAAAGGCTTTTCAGGATTACTGTACAGAGGAGAAAATGCTTTTTCTTCCTTTTAAAGTGTTTAAAATTTTCTATTAAGTTCTAATTTGTTTAGCGCTTTCACAAATGCCTTCAATCAAGTTTACTTTTAGAATCCTTCAAAAACATTTCCTTTACAGGTAGTTAGTCTTGTAATACTGTTTACTGCTACGGTTCCTTCCCTTTATGAAAAGATCTCCTAGAACTGGAACCAGCATAATGCTATGCTTGATCCAAAAATTTTGGCATGATTTCCAACTTTTGGAGAAAATAAATATTGTTATATAAAAGTGATGTCCAAATAAATCTATGTATTTTAATAGGTTTCTTTTTAATTAAAAGACACCAGACAAACAGAAAAAAATAAGCTGTGGGTAAAACATGTACACTTTGGTGAGGGAAGAAACTCAGCATATTAGTGTGTGTATTTACCATGACCCAGTGTTTCTACAGCTTTGTAGCATAACAAGAGGAAAAAAGAACAGCCTAAAGGCTGAGCATGTACAAATAGCAAGTCTTCTTCGTTAATACAACTGTGGGACAGGCACAAGTGGAAGTTTTGATTTCATTGTCTTATTCCACATCATTTTAATTACTCTAGCAAGAAATGAAGCATTCAACTAAGAATTAGCTAAAACTACAAATAAAAAGAGAAAAATTATAGTTCAAAATGTTAGAAGTTTTTATTGAAATCTAGGAAGACTTGTGTTTTGAGAAGTTAAAAGTAATGATTAAAGCAGCTATTGAAAAATAGAATGCAAAATGTGTTTTCAACAACACATGCAGGCTTACTGCCAAAGAATGGTTTAAATTTTTCTAGAGAAATGAGTTAGTGATATAGTTGCTCTCTATTAGAAACACTGATGGAGACTTCACCTAGCTCTGCTGGCATTGCCTCACATTTAATTTTTTATGCATCCCTTGGGATTTCTCAGGAAGTAAGCAAAGAGTATTCATGTGTTTTTAATCATTTGGTAATGTCCTGCATAGAATTTCCCCCTGGAAAATCTCAATTTACTCTAAACCATAGAAGTATATATTTTTTGTTTTGTTCTTTCTTTTTTTTTTTTTTTTAATGGGCTTATACCATTACAGAAAGGCTTTTATGCATGGCCAGCTTTCTCTTTGGAGCACAATACATATAAAGTTAAGTTTATTTTGTTAGGATTCTGT
The DNA here is from genome assembly GCF_028858725.1 of Colius striatus. Classification (NCBI taxonomy): domain Eukaryota; kingdom Metazoa; phylum Chordata; class Aves; order Coliiformes; family Coliidae; genus Colius; species Colius striatus. Next base: position 31,319,570 of record NC_084767.1, on the reverse strand, counting down.
AGTCCTTCCATTTTTGAGCAAATGCCACCCCCCAAAAGATTCAAGCTAGAAGCTGATGCTCTGTGTTAAATGCTACCCTGTTGGGAAAAAGATAGCAGGTTTCTTTAGCAACCTTAGCTACCCTTCTACCCTTTACCTTTCAGCTTTAAATGCTTACATATGAAAGTGCTGAACTTTTCATCACGGAAAAGGTTCTCTTTCCAGCTCCGTCTCACATTAATCTGCTTGTCAACTGATATTACAAATATGTCAGTACTAAAATATTACTAAAAACTACATTGAGAACCATTATAACAGTTGTTGGTATCGGTTTAAATCTGTGACTATGAATGTACAAATCATTTGTGAGGGGGTATTATTTGAATTTTTACTAATTATTGCTTAAAAGATTCTGCAATGATTGACGATTGTTTCTTCCCAAACATCACCAATTGTCCTTTGATGTCATGACTTTACCCTTTTCCAGATCACAATAGAATCAAAAGTCACATTCTTATAACATCTGCTCTTACAGTATTTTCGCCTTGACTATAAGACAGGAACTATCATCTAAAACTCCTATTAAGATACAAATATCCTAAAGACCTTTTAAAATACATTGCTAGACTTACAAGCACACACTATAGAACTCCATTGCTGAGAGCCACAGGAGAAGAAAACCTTGCAGATTTTTTTGACTCCCTTAATTTTGCCTCTCCTCCTTCAGATCATACTGGCAAACTGTGAAGGCTGTGAATTTTTATTTTTTTTCCCCAATATTCACAACCACACCAACAAATGCTTTTTGCTAAATAATTGGGTTTTATTTTAGTGTTCTTTGTTTCAATAATGAAAGTCTGGAATATTATATTAAAAGAAAGAGCTAGAGAATTGACAGTGCCCGGAACTTTACTTTCTATAAAAACTTTTCAGACCTTTCCAACACCAGGCCTAAATTATGACCTAAATTTACCTACATCGTAAATGAAACTGCTTCTTAACTCACCTGATGGCATAATTTCCTCTCACTGAAGCTCAGTCACTTGCAATTTTAGAACTGGCATAATATCTGTGTAACATCTGAAGTAGTACAAGTATTTCTTCATAACCATTCTCTTGGAGTTGCAGAGATGCAAGTTCAAAGTCTTTTCACAATACTTTTAGGTCAATGTTTTTAATTCTGAATCTTTCTGCAGAATCAGCACCTTTAAGAACAATACTAAGGGGGATAGGATAAATGCCAACTACTAACATCACAGTAAAATAAAACAAACCATCTATATTTGATTTGATTATTCCTTCCATTGTATATAATACACAAATCTTCCTGATCTAAGGTATCTGTTGCTTATGAAACAAACTGAGATAGCTGATTTTTTAAAAGTTCCAAAATAGCAGGATACTCAGTTAAAATACAATCTTTTTGATTTACATTTTCGAGCATGAATTAGTGAGGACTGTTTTTATGATGGAGCTTTTCATCACAGCAGGATAATAGTGGTTGATAGGGTTGCGACAAAGGCTGGACTTGATCTTAAAGGTCTCTTACAGCTGAACCATTTCTATAATTCTATGATTAGAGTATCAAATTTTTACTAGGAAACCTGAAGCACCTGATGTAATGACAATACCATCCTGATTCCTTAGGGATGAGTACAGTTGTCAGTAAAGAGCTTTCCCTTGCTTTCTGTGTATCAGAGATTTTTCCTGTTATACACCAAAGGGATAAAGGAGACTAATGGAGACTCTCTACTTGTTATTCTACAGTTCTCTCTCTACTTTTGACTCAAATGGATTCCATGTCTCTTTCTTCCTTTTCATACATTCGAACAAATTTCATCAAAGATAGTAGCAGGAGAAAGACGAAATAGAAATTCAGTTGAATCTCAAACTTTGTACATGAAGATTCAAATGAAAAAGCATTGCTTTAGGAGCATTGTAAATGCTGTTGAGTCAAACTGAGATAAGATATATGTTCTATTACCTATCAATTTAACATTATTTAATGTAATCCAATTTAAAATAGAAACAATACTAAAGAAAGAAAAGGACATCTACATTGATTTCTGAATCTCTGGGAAGCATTGAATTAGAAAAGTATGTAATTTTCTGTCATCATGCTTGGGGATAAAGGTCTAAATCATTCTCTATAAATCACTGTAAGTATATTACTTTATGAATTGCAATTGTTTGTTTAAAAACAGATGGTACTCTGAGAATTCCAGAAGAGTGTAAGAAGGGTGTAAAAAATTTATTTTCTTTGTAGATAAACTGAGCTAGTTGATCTCAAAGGCACTCTTTGTAATTCAATTTCATGAGTGAGAACACATATTTGCTATGAGTCTGTGCAGGTATACTGTTCAGTGACAGAGGTGTTCGGGCTTCACTCCCTCAGAATAAATATAATGAAGGTAGAATATAGAATATTATTTCCACCACCCCCCCCCCGAGGTTTATATATTTCAAGATACCTGCTTGTTGACATAGGAAGATTGGTAGATTTAGCATGTTTATGTTCCAGGACTGTGAAACTAATGTTTCCCTCTCTATTGAGATAAACCAGTAATGTTCTCTGACAGCTACTGTGCCAAGACTGTACCAAAAGAGAGAACATATAGAAAGAGTACTCTCCAGACTTTGAATCACTTTAAATTATTTATTGCTATTGTTGCTCTCAGTCATCTTCAGAGATTTTGTTCAGTCCCTGAGGGAAAAAATCCACAAACTCATCGCCCTGAATATAAACATTATGCTGCTCTATGAATAATGTAATATAATTGAAAACCAAAACAAAACAGCAAATCACAACACCTTTTTTATTGATATCTTATGGACATAAGCTGTAATTGGGAACAGAATTTGGAATTTATGGTACTAGAATTAAAGCTGTCATCTACTAAATATTTGCAGATCTTCCAGAGTTGATGCACTGTAAATGTGTTTGCATATAACGAATGTGAGATTACATAGATAATACAAAGCACTTCTAACTCTAGGCTGATGTCCCCACCCCCATCCTTCACTTTGTTGTCTTTCTATGAAGAATAAAAATAATCAGAATGTGCATAGATATATATTTCTAAGAGACAGTTCCAGTTTCTAGGTAATTATTCAAAATGGAAGGCTATAATAACTTTTAAATCTTACTTTTAAAATATTTTCTATTTTTCTTAAAGTGAAGAATTCTACTTCAATGACATAACATTTTCTACCTTGTATGTAAGGAGAGAAGAAATTAAATAGTAGCCATAACACTTTCTGGGTTTTTTTGACAGTCTGCTATCCAATAGTAAAAATCTGTTGTATGTGTTTACTTCATATTGGAAGACTTGGTTAATTGTGCAATAAAATTTAAAAAGCAAGGTAAAAGAAAATTTTGGATTACAACATGAAGGCTTATATATGTTATAGAAAGCTGCAGTGGATGGCTATAAACTCTTTGGAAGGGATGGGTAAGAAAGGAGAGGCAGTGTGGTGGTCCTGTGTATTAGAGAGTGGTTTGGTTGCCTAGAGCTTAATAACGTTGATGATAGGATTGAGCCTTTACGAGTAAGAATCGAGAAAGGCCAACAAGGCAAATATCACTGTAAGAGTCTGTTATAGACCACTCAACTAGGATGAAAAGGTAGATGAAATATTCTTTAAGCAGCTGGAAGAAGTCTCACAATCACAAAACCTTGTTCTTGTAGAGGACTTAGACTTACAAGATGTCCTCCAGAAATACACCACAGAAGAGATGAAACAGCCCAGGAGGTTCATGGATTGTGTGGAAGCTAACCTCCTGACATATCTGGTGAGAGAGCCAATGAGGGAAGGCAGGACTTGTTGTTTGAGAACACAGAAGGACTTGTGGGTGATGCAATCATTGGAGGCTGTCTTGGGCATAACGATCATGAAAGGATAGAATTTTCACTTCCCAAAGAAATAAGAAGGGAAGTCAACAGAATTGTTACCTTGGACTTCCAGAGGACAGGGCAGACTTCAAGCTGTTTACGAGACTGGCCACAGCGTCCCTTGGGAGGCAGTCCTGAAGGGAAAAAGGAGACCAGGAAGACTGGACTCTCTTGAAGAAGGAAATCTTAAAGGCACAGGATCAAGTTCTCCTCATATGCAGAAAGATGAGCTTATGAGGCAGAAGCATGTCCTGGCTGAACAGGGATCTTCTGCTGTAGCTCAGGAGAAAAAGAAGAGTTTATGGCCTTTAGAAGAAGAGTCAGACAACTCGGGAGAACTACCTGGATGTTGTGAGGTTATGCAGGGAGAAAATTAGAAGGGCCAAAGCCCAACTAGAACTTTATCTGGCTACTGTCATAAAAGACAATTTAAAATGTTTTTATTAGCAATATTAGAAACAAAAGCAAGGCTACAGAGAATCTCCACCCTTTATTGAATGTGGGGAGAAGCACAGTGACAAAAGCTGAGGAAAAACCTGAGGTACTTAAAGCCTCCTTTGCTTTAGTCTTTAATAGTAAAATCAGTTGTTCTCCAGGTACCCAACCCCATGGGCTAGAAGTCATGAAGCAGAATGGAGCTCCTGCAATCCAAGGGGAAATGATTAGTGGCTTTTTACACCACTTAGAAACACATAAGTCTATGAGGCCAGATGGGATCCACCCAGGAAAATGGAGGGAGCTGATGGGATTGCTCACAAAGATACTTTCCATCATTTACCAGTAGTCCTGGCTACTCAGGGAGGTCTCAGAGAACTGAAGGTTAGAAAGAAGAAGAGCCAGAAAGAAGATCCAGGGAACTACAGACCTATCAGTCTGACTTCAGTGACAGGGATAGTTATGGATCATCTCGAGTGCCATCACATGGCATATACCAGGCAACCAGGTGACCAGGTCCAGTCAGCATGGATATATGAAAGGCAGGTCCTGCTTGAGTAGCATGATCTCCTATGACAAGGTGACCCACATAGTCAATGAGGGAAAGGCTGTAGATGTGGTCTATCTGGACCTCAGTAAGGCCTTCAACACCACTTCCCACAGACTTTTCCTGGAGAAGCTGGCTGCTCATAGCTTGGGAAGGCATATTCTTTGTTTCATAAAAAATTGACTGGATGGCTGAGCCCTAAGACTTATGGTGAATAGAGTTAAATCCAGCTGGAGGCTGGTCAAAAGAGGTGTTCCCCAGGGCCTACTCTGTTTAATATTTTTCTGACTAATCTGGATGAGGAGATCAAGTGCACCCTCAATAAGATTGCAGATGAAGCCAGGTTGGGTGGGAGTCTTGATCTGCATGAGGGTAGGAATCACAAAATCACAAAATAACAGGGATTCGAAGGGACCTCTAAAGATCATTTAGTCCAATATCCCTGCTCAAGCAGACCAATCTAGATCAAGTCACACAGGAATGTATCCAGGTGGGTTTTGAAAACCTCCAGAGAAGGAGACTCTACATCTTCCCTGGGCAGCCTGTGCCAGGGCTCCCTCACCCTCTCATCAAAGAAGGATTTTTGATTAGTGGAACTTTTTGTGTTCCAGCTTTTGTCCATTACCTCTAGACCTATCACTAGACTCAACAGAAAAAAGTGTTGCCCCATCCTCTTGATATACACCTTTCAAACACTTGGAGGTATTAATGAAGTCCCCCCTCAGTCTTCTCTTCGCTGAACAGCCCCATTCCTGCAGCCTTTCCTCATAAGAAAGATGCTTCAGTCCCTTGTTCATCTTGATGGCCCTGTACTGGATTCTCTCTAGAGAGAGCTGCTCTCCAGCAGATCAATCCCCAGACTATACTGGTTCATGGGGTTGTTCCTCCCCAGGTGCAGGACTCTGCACTTGCCCTTGTTAAACTTCATGAGGTTCCTTTCTGACCAACCCTCCAGCTGGTCAAGATCCCGCTGAATGGCAGCACAGCTTTCTGGTGAATCAGTCAGTCCTCCCAGTTTCGTGTTATCAGTGAACTTGTTGTCGCCTCATCCAGATCATAGATGAAGATGTTGAGCAAGACTGGCCCCAGAGCTGACCCCTGTGGAACTCCACTGGCCAGAGGCCTCCAACTCAATTCTATACCATTGATCACCACCCTCTAGGTTCTGTCATTCAGTCAATTCTTGATCCACCTCACTGTCCACTCATCCAAGCCACACTTCCCGAGTTTTTCAACGAGGATATAATGGGAGACGATGTCAAAATCCCTACTGAAGCCAAGGTAGATGACATACACTGCTCTCCCCTCATCAATCCAGCCAGTTATACCCTCATAGAAGGCCATCAGGTTTAATTCTAAAAGTACGTTGACATTTCTGGTTTTGGAACTGCATACTTTAATGATGTTCCTATTCTCTTCCCAAGCAACCAGGCCATTTTTCCACCTCCTATAAATTTCTTTCTTCTCCTTGAGTAGTTCCAGTAGTTCGTTTTCATCCATATAGGCCTCTTGCCTTTTTTTCCTGATTTTCTACTTGTGAGGACGCACTGATCTTGGAGGAAGAGGTGGTACTTGAAGATGAATTAGCTCTCATGGGCACTCCTATCATCTAGAATCCCATTTCATGAGATTCCTCCAGGCAGGTCTTTGAAGAGGTCAAAGTTAGCTCCTCTGAAGTCCAAGGTCACAACCCCATTTGGTGTTCTGCTTCTTCCACACAGGAAGGCCCTTGAGAGGGACCCGGACAGGTTAGAGCAATAGACTGAGGCCAACTGTATGAGGTTTAAACAAGGCCAAGTGCCGAGTCCTGCACTTGGGATACAAAAACTCCATGATACAGACTTAGAGTAGAGTGGATGAAAAGTTGTCAAGCAGAAACGGGCCTGGGGGTTTTAATTGACAACTGACTGTATATGAGCTAACAGTCTTCCCAGGTGACCAAGAAGCCCAATGGCATCCTGGCTTGTATCAGAAATAGTGTGACTAGGAGGACCAAGGAAGTGATTGTCCACCGTATTCATCACTGGTGAGGTCACACCTCAAATACAGTTTTGGGCCCCTCACTACAAGAAGGACATTGGGGTGCTGGAGCATGTGCAGAGATGGGCAATGAAGGTAGTGAAGGGTCTGGAGCACAAGTCTGATGAGGAACGGCTGAGAGAACTGGGGATGTTTAGTCTGGAAAAGAGTAGGTTGAGAGGATACAGAATCACTCTTTAAAACTACCTGACAAGAGGTTACAGTGAGATGGGAGTCAATCTCTTCTCTCAAGTAGCAAGTGACAGGTCAAAAGGAAATGACCTCAAGTTGCACCAGAGAAGGTTTAGATCAGATATTAAGAAAAAATTATTCACCAAAACAGTTGTCAACCGTCACAACAGGCTGCCCAGGGAAATGGTTGAGTCACCATCCCTGGAAGTATTCAAAAGATGTGTGAATGTGGCACTTCAGAACATGGTCCAATAGTGAACTTGACAGTATTGGGTTAACAGTTGAACTTGATGATCTTAAAGCTCTTTTCCAACCTAAATGGTTCTGTGATTCTTCATAACTTTTATGCTTTTAACATACTAGGGTTTGTAAGAACAGATATGTTTCTGTGATTTTTGGCAATCAATACAGGAAGATATTTTGAGCTTTTTGAATAAACATAGACAATCTACGCTATCAGCTTCTGAATTTCTTGTAGTCTCCAGTTTCTGATCTGACATTTTTTTTTGTAATGTTCACCAGCATCTCACTAGAAAGAATGGCACCAGTGTTTCTCAGCTGTTTCTGTTGTTTTTTGCTGCAATGTAATTTGCTTTCACATGACAATAAACACATTTAGGTCATATTCAAAGTTGAGTCAGAGTGATCTCTTGCAAATCTGTATCTGATTTCTGGATCATCACCTTGGGAAATTTCATCTAGAAACCTGCTTTGATGGATGGCATTTCAAGATAAGACAGACATAAACACATATATCAGAAGAAAAATAAAGAGCTGACTGCTCATGATGTGTCTTTCTGTTAAATGACCTTTTGCTAAACTGAACCATCCACAAGAGTATTGCTTCAATTTCTCTCTACATCAGACTTACTGTGTATAAGTTTCTTGCAATTATAATGAGGATATATGGTAATTTTTGTTCTTATACTGTAGTGAACTGTTATCACATTACATACTTTATATTGATTCCAAATGGTACTTTTTGCAAGCCCTCAAGCATGTTAAATGTGTTTCTGACATGTTATAACACAGCTGCCCTCAAGCAGTGACAATCTGAGCATTTCAGTAGCTCTTATGATTAGAGCCTTTATTTGAAGAGCACTTCAGTATCAGCAGGGTTGAAAATCATCTATCCTTGGCAGAGTGAGACTATTGTACTAACAGTGTATAAATAGGTACAGCTTAGGCTTAAACTATTCTGCATATAAGCATGCTCTGAATGTTTGAGTTTGGAGGTTAACAGTAATGAGACACTTGAGGGAGGCGGGGCAAACAAACATGCTCCATATCTTTGTTCTTCCTCAGCTATTGGTCATGTGAGTTTGACAACTGTCTGCTAGAAAATACTTTCTGCTGAATCATAACAGCTGTCACAAAAGGTTAACTAGCCAAATCTAGGAAACAAATACCAGACTGAGAGGGGCTAGAAATAAATTTATAACAGTTTTATATTAGAGAAATTCCTTGCATATATATCAGTCTTTCAGTCAAGCCAGGCTGCCACAGAAGAGAAGAAATAGAGGTCAAGGGCTTCTCTTTTTTGCTACTCCTTTCCTTTACTTTTTAATTTTTTCTGTCCTTTATCTCACCACAAATCAATATACAATGAGATTGGCTTGCTGGACAACTGGTACCTGGTGAAAACAAATTGAGTGAAAGCGAAAAGCAAAAAGTAGAGTGAGATTTCTCACACAGTGAAAAAATCCAACCATGTTAAGCATACTATTAGACTTCCTCAAATAACACAGTTTATAAAGTCGTCTCAGCTTCTAGTATTCATCATGTTACTCAGTAGAATACACAGGATTATTTTTAAAAACAAATAATGTGGGGGAAAAAAAGTATTTATATTCATTTGACAACATTTAACAAATCTATACAATTTTTAATGTGGAATAGCATTTACTGCATTCAGCTACTACATTAAAAGAGTTGTCATATTCATGTCATAAATAAAACACCCATCCACTCAACCTTAAATACCCATTAGCCCACTTTTTTTTTTTTCATGCTCTTTATGCATGGCTACACTAAAGTTAGGTTTACTATATGCCATAATAATGCATATTAAAGATATATATCATAAAAGAATAAAGCTTTTGTAATGTGTATTTTTTTCTGCAGTATTCTCAAGCCTGAGGGATCAATTGATGTGAACTATACAGGATCTCTGCATTTTGTAGATGTGTTAGTAAAAACACAAATGAGAGCATCCTATATGAAACTGAGAAAAATTACTGAAGATTGTGCTGACTTACAGAATGAATAGTGGCTGCTTGCACTGTTATAAACTCTTCTTTCCTTTGTGGATTCTCTTTCCTCCTTGACAGTGAAGTATGTCTTTTCTGAATAACAACACACTCTTGCTTCTGTAGCAAAAAGGTACAATTAAAACACCTAGTTTGACTTCCACTCTATCACAGGCCATTTATGTTTCACTAAGACATTTTGATAGATTCCTTAAACATATATTCTTCCTCTTATCTCAAGCCTATACTATTTGTTCAAATCATTTAGCTTTGGAGACAGAAAGATTAAAAAATGACCATCACAGCTGATGTTCCTTAAGGTATTTGGAACTAGCTGTTGTGAAAAGCAAGCTGCAAAGCTGGATGTCAAGTCTCAATATTCTCAAACAGTAACAGGTGAGCTCAATCCCAAGTGGAAGATAGGCATTCAGATCTTCATGTATTATTCAATGCACTAGAATATTCCAAATATAAAAAAAAATATAGTTAGCATCTTCTCACAAAAAGAGCTTTCTATCTTATGAGCTGAAGGTGATTAACCAATTTGGAGGTGGTTTAAATAGAACGCTCCACAGCTATACCACATCTTTCTGAAATATGTAAACTGTTTAATTTGTAAAGCCATTTGTAAAGAAAAAATCATTTATATTCAATCAACAAAAATTCCTTTGCTCGTTATTTACAAAAGTCATCCTAATTTCAAAGAACTATGGCAATAAAATCAGAACAATATTCTCCTATTTACAATAGAATTTTTATAAATCCTTTCCCTGATAATTCATATTTTATGGGATTTTTAGCTGTTTCACCAGTACTTGCAGAATGCAATCTGCTCAGAATAGTGAATGACTTTCTTCTGATTCAATAAACTGTTCAACCATAGAGCATTGACAACTACCTTTGTGAAATCCAGTATGAATTGACTTGTGAAAGTCAATTAGAATTCTGTATTTTGTTAGAGATTCTTAGGCACACAACATCCAGACAGTCAGTCAGATTATCTCAACACAGATGTGTGTAGATTTATTTTACCTGTAATTTGTTTATTTACCCAATCAGAGAATTAAATCCTTACAACATTTAATCCATTGTCCTTCAGCACTAGAAGTAGCTTATTCAGCCCTCTGCATCAGCATGCTGAATTCCTGCTTGTAGCTAATTATATTACAATATGCAGTAAATCCATAGCAGCAGTAGTGTAAACCCACCTCAGTACCTCTATTTTCCGTCGTACTAAGCAATGAAGAATTGATTCCCCTACTCCTCATTATTACAAGTCCTTCGAAGTCAGCTACAGCCGTTCCTTGTCAGACTAGCTGAAGGCTTTTACGAGCAAATAACAGGCATGGCATGTCTGGCATAGGGTCCATTAGTGCAAACATAAAATGTATGGGGGTTTTTGTTAAGTTTTTTTTTCTTAATAAGTAATTTACTTTTGCAAACAAAATGTGAAACATAAAACAAATTGAAGTGGGGTTCTAGATTTTCAGAGATAAAAGATGAAAGAAAAAATGAGGTGGATTGGGATTTTTAAGAGACCAGAAAACTAAAAATAAATAAACAAGAAAACAAATCTATTCCAAATACTTTTCAGGTTTTCTGCTTGAGAAGCTGTTAGACTGTATGTTTTCAGCTATTCAAGCCCTGGTTTATTCTCTTGACTGCCCTGTAACACTGAAACTGTGTTTCTCTACTCTTTCTATTTCTTCATTCGCATTTTTCCCTTCAGCATGTCACATGAAATTGCAGCGTGCTTTCAAGTCATCACTGTCACTAACCTTGTTTCTTTTGCTTTTATATTTTGGGAACAGAAATGTAGCCTTTCTTACCAGTATTGTAAAACAAAATCACCTGGGTATTTCTGAATGCACAGCTCAGTGTCAGCAAGTAGTGAGGGCAACCTGGCATCCAAGGCCATTCATTCCACCACCCCAGCCAAGGAGCCTGACCAGCCTGTGGGCAGCCAGGGGCAGCCCCAGCCCCTGGCATAGGGGAACCTTTGCTAGGAGATGGAATGGGCCCAGATTTCAATCCTATTACCCAACTGACTCCCTAGGGATTTATTCCAAGGCCATAGAACTACTTCTGAAAGAACACCAGATCAAAACATTTCCTAAATTACTATCTTCAGCCATATATTAATAATGGTTTTGAAAATCCATCTCTTTTTGTCTGCTGTACCCACCTCCTTTAGAGTCTGACTGAGAATGTAGTCTGAAATGCCATATTAGGTAATGCAATAAGATCTGAATATATGATATCTACCTGCAGTAGTATTAATTATGTTCTCTTGATACAGAGCGCAATTTCATATAGCCTGTATTATGGTGCAGATAGTCTTCTTTTCAACCATGCTTGTCAATATCTCTTTTAATTTGCTCTGGTATTATTCGCATTGATAAGTTATTCTTCTGTCTTTGATTTACCTCCGCAAACCTTAATATATAACTTCAGGTGGCTGAACTTATCCTATTGCTCCTCTCATGTTCTCAGAAAACGCCAGAATTACAAATATACACTCTAAAGAATCCAAGGCTTCCATGCAAAAGCATTAAGACTAAGCAAGGGTACAGTCCAGTCTGCTTTTTATTTAACTGTTACCAAACCCAGTAGATATTTTTAAAAGCACAGCTTCACTTGGCAATATTACAAATAGATGGGCATATTTCTGCCCAACATGTTCTTGCTCTTGGGGCAGCAATGTTGCACTTTGTTAAACTAACAAAAAACTTATCTGCATAAAAATGTCAGTTTAGTAGCATCTTTCACAGTGGAAATTGCAAAATCTAACATGGTCCGTAAAGAAATCTGCATATATGTACAATGCATGCATCTGATTGTGTCTCTGTTGTGTTGTAATCACATCACTTCCAATAAAATGCGACAGATACATTTTATGATGGTAGTTAACAGTGTTTATCCAGCTCATCAACAATCTTCATGGGGAATTTGGCTTCCTTTTTTTTTTTTTTTTTAATGGTCCCCAAGTGTATAGGAAATACATATCATTTATATAGATAAAAATCTCCTTGGTAGCAAGCTACCCAGAGGCAGAATTTAAGTTATATTCTCTAGCAAACATTTGGGCTTGTAAGGTGCTTAGGTGCAGCTCTGCGTCTCATGGCAAGAAGTATTAATTTAAATGCACGATTACCATTTTGCAGAGCAGAGCTAGCACAAGAGATATGTTTATGTCTTGTGTAAGTACTCCTGTGAGGCAAATGCATAGACTCAAGGTCACTGCCTTCAACTAGCCAGAGGTAGTCTGGCTAGTCATCCAAAAGGGAGTAGATTTTATGAAACATTTTGGTATGTTCATGGTCATCACAGAAGTAGGCAGGTGCACTGTCTTAGTGAAGATAAACAAGATGGGTAATTTTCTCCTGAACTACTTCACAGTAAAAATCTCAGTGAAATAATTTAGAAAGAAACCTCTACTACATACGTGAGCTTGTTGGGAAACAAACCAACCCAGTCCTATTTGTATGGAAAGGCTGTTAACATACACACTGATGAGACCACTTTGAATGATATTTACAGATCTTGCAGGTATTTGGTCAGGACTGGATTTCAAGAAATGTGTGACTGAAGCAGTAAGTGAGACTGTTTAAACCAGCAGGTTGCTGCAGACTGCTGAATCAGGTGAAGAAAATACTCTTCTTGAGAACCCTGAGGCAACTGTGGTGTTACTCCAGCTTACAAGCCTGTGAGGCTTTTCAAGAGTTCCAGACTAGGCAGGTACTGCTAAGATTTTTTGTTTATATATTGCACTGCCCTACACATCATGACTTTTTTATAGCTAGTCTATGTTCTAATAAAACCTTGCATTTACAATTCAAAGCTTATCTTGTGGTTTTGATGTTCTGTTTTTTACAAGAAACTTATGAGCAAATCCCCATGAAAACTCCATCTGTCTCCCCATGTGCTCTGAGACTTCAGAACTCTTTCTTGATACAGTTTCACTGGGCTTCAGGTTTTACGTCATACTGGAAAGGGGGTTAAAAGCTTCTTTGTGATGTCAGAACTAAGAATGCAGAGATTAAAAAAAAAAAAAAACAGAGGTGTCAGCCCAAAGCCAGCCCTGATTTTTGTGGAGATAGTAGGTTTCCAGATGACACATCCCCCAGATCCTACGTCAGAGCTGCAAGCCAGGACAGCTCACAGACATGTGTCTCAGACCCGCTAACCAGTGGTGGGGACAGCAATACCCCACTGCAGCCAGGGCACAAACTGCCTTCCCAAAGCATGCAACTAATTAATGTAAAATCACTTGAATTTAATTATTATTGCTTCAATCTGGGCCACTCTCACCTTGGGAATTGCCATGGTAAATGGGTGCTGTGCCCTGTGCAAGATCTGATAAAGAGAATGGAGGGTGCTAGCTAGAGCTGATAAAAAAAGCACAGAAGGTTCTGAGGCTGGATAATCCTGGGAGTGTGGGCTATGCCTTGGTAACAGAATTTCCTAAGGGATCTTTACAAGTTGACTTGTCTAATATGGTCAAGTTTTGATAGGTATAGACTTCAGTAGCTGAGGATGGGGCTGTCTGCTTGCTTTCCTCTTTGAAAGGGAAAGAGAAGTTGAGGGAAAGTGCAGAGCTGCCCTTGCCTGGAAGACAAGGCACTTTTGTGCCTCAGGCACTTGCTAAACAACCTGAAGCTGATCTCAGTCTGGTGTGACTGGAATAACTGCAGTGCAGTGTGAGCACCCGCAGGAGAACTGAGCTGTAGTTTCTGCTGCCCTTTGCTGTGTATGGAAAGTAAAAGGTAGGAGCATCTATGATCTGTTGTGTTTGAATTTATTATCATTTAAGATTATAGCTAATACTGAGCTTATGCTGATCTGCAAATTGTAATTACTCATCTTCACAAAAACATATATAAATACCATTAACCCGTGCCTTGTTTATTTCTTCCAACTCCCTAATTTACTGCAGTGGTTTTATAGTGCCTCTTTATTCTTACAGTATCTGAGTGTAGTGGGACTTATCTTGGGCTTTTTTGACAAGAAACCACTCTCCCTAACCTGGTGCTGATGGAATCTTGCTTTTCTCCTTTTACAGAACTATGTTTTTGTTTATATGACTTCCCTCCTCCCTCCGTTTTCTGCCAGGCTTTCTCACTTGCTGCTTTTAATAGGAAAGCAATGTACAGCCGAAAGGCTAAAACCCAGCATAACTGTGACCTTCAATATTACTTTTTTTCAATTTCTTAAAATCTCTTTCTTTAGCACCATGTGCTATCTCTTTCTCAAAGCTCAATGGCTGTCCTGAATGCTTATAGTATAAAAAACAATCACTGAAGTATCTGCAGCTCTCTGTCCTGGTGCGAACTGCTGGAGAGGAAGTAGGACTAGCACTAGAGTCCTGGAAGCTCTGCCAGGAAGTGAATCTTATTTGAATCCAGTAATGATGACGGGGCACGTAAGTCAGAGTGGTGAGCTCTAATGTGAAAGTACTGGCAGTTTTCTCTCAGCAACTTACAGTCAAAGGATATAGTGCTTTCTAATGTCTGTCTCTGAATCCTATATCCTTACCACACTCCTTCAGAATGTTTTCTGTTCCAGTTCTCCATGTTTTCTTCCTCTCTTCCTCTCTTTTCCATAATCTTTTGTATACTCCCTGTCAGCTTGCTCTGTTGTCTGAGTGGTGATAACGATCACGCTGAAATTGTAGGTGACCAGTAGGCAAATGTAGCATGCTTACGCCTGCCCTCTGTGGGCAAGCCTGCTTACCAAACTTGTGAGGTGAAAACACTGAAGGAGACTAATCTAATGGCACACATTGTAGCCTCTGCTTAATCTGGGCAAGAGCAGAATAAAAGCTAACTGTCCTTCATTGAGAAGGATAGAATTTCTTTTTTAGTAGCCTAAAGGGGATAAACAAATCTCTCAATATCTTAATACCACTTTTATTAGTCTCAGATTATTTAGAAAAGTTGTAATATTTATCTTTCTATTTTTCACCTACATTTCTGAAGTGTTCTGCAGGCTCTTAGGAGCCTGCACAGCTGGCAGGGACAGGGCAGGTACCTACCTGTTAATTAACTGCACCACCTCCCTTTGTTCAAGATGTTAGTGCCTGTGGAAGTAAGTGGGAAGACAGTTGGTGGCTGTCTGAGGGCTTAGGGACAAAAAGCTAGGAGGTACTGTGGTAGATTTAAGGATAGAGACGGGATAGGAAGCAGAGTGGAAAGTCTTACAGTTATACAGCCAGGTATATGTAGGTGTCTGAGTATGTAGGTGGGTATTTAACTGGTACTAATGCAATCATCCAGAGCTCCTGTGACTTCTGCTTCCCTAGACCAGTACCAAGTAACTATTCCCATCTGCAGGTGTCTAAATAAATGAGAAATCTAGTCTCTAGTTCCTAATGTGCAGCTTTGTGACACTTCTCAAACTTAAGTTTTCAACATACCAAGTCACTTTTGAGGATGACTTTTTTTCCAATTAAAATTAATTCCTGTTGAATTATTCTTTGTTGCTTGCGCTTACTTAAGAAAAATATAATCTGGATAATCTGATTTTCAATATTAAACCAAGCTAGCAATAACTTCGATTTTAAAAATAGTGTTTCTTTCAGGTTGACACCTATGTTCCTTTGAGAGTGGATCTGATGGGATTGCTACATGCCTCTTGGGTTGGTAAATGCTGTATTTAGTACACCAATCATGGCATAGTGAAATAATAGGTTTTTTTCATAGGTCACGTGATCAAGTGCATGTAATGAAGCCTTCCCATATTTTTCTCAGAATCTGCCTCAAAAGCATCAGACTAATTACAATCTTCATGAATACAGGTTAATATGTTGCTGCTTGTTGTTAAAAACAGAAGCACAAGGATGCTGCAGTGACAAATAGATCTTGTACTTAGTAATGTATACACACTACAAAAGAATCGATTCTCTCCTTTTCATGTGGCTAGCTTGTCTCTTTACTTCAGACTAGGAAACATTACCAGAAGCATTTCCCTGCTGCTACTATATCTCTTATCTTCTTGAAAGTGACACACGGTAAACACCTGTTCCGACAATAAACAATCTCTCTGTCTTGTTGAATCTGATGCTAATACTGTATTTCTCTAAAATTAGGCTTAAAAATATCATCTAGTCACTTTCATTTTGTATCTTACACTTGCCACTTGAAATAAGAGGTCTGATAAGGTTTTTTTTGCTTTTTGGTCTCTTAAGTCGCAGTCCTTTGTATCGAGACTGAAAAATCCTAAATCATAATAACAGGATGCCTTAAATGGATGTGGTGGAGAGGAAAAAATATACTGCTGATACAGATAGCATCTGTTATTTTTAGTTTCTTTCAGCCCAAGATTTCTGTTTCCCAAGGACCATCCACATTTCTTTCTCATCTCCTCACAGCTATCAGTTTTGTGATGACTTTGAAACAAATAGACAAAATAAGGGTATCCAGGCTAGATGGACATTGCTAGAATTAGATAGTAATTTGACAGGAAACTCATCTGCATGATTACCCTCTTCTGCAGAAGATTATAGTAGCATGATTGCAATCATTTCTGCTGGTCAGTGTTTTTAGCATTAGCGTAGCTACTTAGGGAGCCGGACAGGCTTTATATAAGACTTTATTTGGAACAGAAAAAAAAAGAGGAAAAGAGATTGTCTCTGATATTTTACTATCACAGTTTCATTTGCCATTGGTAGTATGCCACACAACCAGATTTCATCTTTAATATTTACTTCTGCTATCTTCAAACGTACTAGTTGAGAGTTGCTTCTATTACTGATTTCTATTGCTGCCTAGTTAGTCCTCCTTAGAAAATAAAAATAAAAGTTAAACCTCCTAGTCTCTTCCAGTTGTTTGCATGAGTATTTCTGTCCCTGCTCTGAGATTGTCAGTTTTAAGCAACACTAAGTAGATCTTAAATGGTTTAATTCTGTAGTCAAGATAATCAAATGGTACAATAGCTATATGCAAACAAAGGTATGCTTGGCTGGGACAAAGAGATTTTTCTTCTCTTTGTAGTAAGTATAGTTTAAACTCTTTCAAATTTTAACTTTTTAATTGACAGACATTTTTAACTGGAAAAATACATTTTAGAGTTATAGTTTTTAAATCCTCTAAGTACATAATTTAGCTAAATTTGCAGACTTACTCTGGGAAACAATTGCAATTAAATGTTGCCTCCTGATGAGAAGAGATGTTATCTGTCTCTCAAACTGTATGTCTTGGAGAAAAAGAAATAGAAATTTAAGTTATAGAATCTAAGACCCTTTCACTTCAGTAAGTCCTGTACTGAAGTGACTGTTGTGTAAAATATAACCAGGACCACAAAAGTTAGTCTGCACAAAATGGTATAGAGCAACAGCTTAACTGCAGACAGTGCTACTGCTAGCAGTTTATCTCCCTGGGACTCCTGATCCTGTACCTTGTCATTGCTTGGGCACAGGGCTGTGGAAGGAGTCTAGTTCTATGTAATGTGTGCCAATGAGAAGTGGATGAGTTTTTAATTTTGTTTTTGATGGTAGCTGTCCAGGCCACAGCTTACTCTCTGTCCTCTTACAGAGCAGGATCTTCTTGTGCTGAAAGCCTATTTGCAGCCATGGTGTCCTGAGGAATCTGGCTTGGGATTGTGTTTAGTAGGCTGAGTCTGTGCATAACAGTGAATGTGAATCAGTGGGTGCAGGCTAGATGTCTTTGCTTATCTCCGACCTGCAGTTTGTAAGGTCAGTTTCACACTCATCATGAAATTAAACCCGCTGATCTAAATCTCCGTTCAGGAGGGTTGCTGCTTCTAGGCTGATAGGGTGACAGTGTGTATGTGTCCTTGTGAGCTTATTACTTGAGCTAGAATTTGCAAAATCTTCAAAGCTCTTTCTTAATAGAATAGAGATAAATGCGTTTCTGAAGTTCCTGAAACATCTGGTTTTCAAACTTATGCAAGATAGTGATCCACTGTTTTCATAGGTAACTGCATTATTATTGCACTGTAGTGAGGAAGGAGTAATGCAAGTTACAAGTAGTAACAGAGTATGAAATAACACAATATTAAACACAAGAGTAAGAGATTGACCTGCTACTTTGAGAATTGTATTCATTTATAAAGTGCTTGCAACTATGCTGAAATACATATTTTATTGTTCTGATAACGAATGTATTTTCAAATATTCCACATACAAGATTCACCTGGGATGTAAGAACTTGAAAAATTGTTCTTTTTCTATTCTTCTCAAATTTGTTTCTCTATCTAGTTCTTTAGTTTGCTTTCCAAGCCCTTGCATGTCCTCAGTAAATCTTAAGACCATTCTCTTGAGTATATTTGAATTATCAATTTTGATCATAGGAAGTATCATGAAGTATCACATTTCACAAACTTGGATTTACAGATTGAAAGTTTTAGATAGTTAAAGTAGACACTGATGAATGTTCAACCTTATTTCTGTCAGCCTCCAGTATTTGGAAGGCTGGTAACTCAAACCCTAGCATTTGCCCTGAAAAGCACAATTCAAGAGAATGAGGAACTGGCCCTATCAAGATTGTTTACTAGATATCATCCTTAATACTTGTTTTCTTCTAGCATTATTACTAACCAGTCCAATGACTTTTACTTGATTTTTATTTGTTTTGTTGGTTTTTTAAAATTTATGGCCAATTGTGCTGGTAGATGGCTATGACTGCACTGTAGCATCCCTAGCTTCTGCCAAGCTCTGCAGTATGGGAGTTTGGACATACCTGAATGCTGCTGTGTATTTCAAGCAATATTAACATTTAATGTTAACGTGTTAATGTTAACATTAATACAAATGCAAGCAGGATATATTGTTACATGCAAGTGTTTGTATAGCGCTCTAAAGTCAAGTATAATATCATCATTTAACCGCATGCAAAGGAGCATATTCTACTGCTAAATAAAAGCTTTGGGATTAAACTGATTTAAATAAATTGAGGACAAATACAGACTGGGACAATGTTATATTGAAATGCTGAGGATGTGTTCTTCAGCAGATACTGTGTTGTTGACAGATAATTCTAGGAGAAGTTCTTTGATTAAGCACTTCTAGGCATCTTGGTTATATCTGATAAAAACCAAGATGGTGTACTTGAATATAAGAAAACTATATTAACAAGATTAGAATGATTTGATGTGGAAACTTTTTTTCTACTAAACTGTTAAAGCAGAATATGTTCGTTTAATCTTGTAATTTAAGTGCAAGAGAAATTTGGAAGAGCTAAAATTGAAATTCATTTATTTAAATGGCTTACTTTGGGACAGAGTGCATCATCAAAGAGACTTGGTGTTGAAACTGGTTGTAAAAGTGTGAATTTTCTACATACCATGGCCAATTTAGAATTTCTGGTTTAAAACTTCTTCCCAAAACACTCCAAATTGAACTACTAAATTAGCTGCATCACTAGATTCTTATCTGTAACTGTTCCGGCTTCTGGGGATAGGGGAAACAAAGGTTTACACTAACTTCTGTATCTCTCTGCACAGAGATTGCTTTCTATGTTGAGACTGTTTTCACAATAATTAGCTCTCTGTTACAGATAACCATAAGTAGTTGAAAGAAGATCAGAAATAGAAAGCCAAAATTACGAACCTACTTCTATCAATATTATTGTTACTGTTGCAGGAGAAGAGAGATCATTTTGGTCAAAACACTGACACTTTTCTCTCTTTAGTCAAACTCTGAGTCTCATTGCTGTTCTGGTTGTTTTGTAAATAAATGAGCATTTACAGCAACGAAAATGTCAATGTTATTTGATAGTGTTTATTACTGTCACTGTTAAATTAAGTTAATGTATCTCCATTAGAACTGACTTCTGTACTCAGAATCTATCCTTGGTTTATTGAATGGACGCTTTACAGCATCAGCCTAGATTCTTCCTGCTAGGGTGGAATACTTGAATGTGTTGCCAGTTTATGGAAGGTAACTGTATGGGGATTTAAATTAGAACAGGCAGGGAAAGTGGAAGTAGAATGGGGCTGTGTGTGGAGTTCAGGTTAGGTGTCTCAAATACTTATCTGATTGGGGATTTAAAGCTGTAGAAACTATTAATGGATTAGTCAGATCTATAGACTAAAAAAACATGAAACATTCCTACTTAGTTTTTCTGTCACGTACTCAAGAGGAAAAAAATAAATTTTCTTTTAAATTGTATTCCCATGCTGACATTTTTTAAGAGAGCAGTAGCATATTTTGGGTTTTGTTTGTCTAGAATCAAGAGATGCTATGACAGCATAAGGCAGTTAAATGCCTATTTGTCCATCATACTCTTGTTTCCTTCCTCAAGAATATTTTTTATGAAAACTGATAATTATAATTCTTCTGGTTGATAGAAGTAAAAAAACAATGTTTTATGCTGAACAACAACTGCTATACCTTACAATAGAAATACTATGTTCAATTTTTCTGCCTTCCAAATAGTGAAGTTAGACTGGAATATTTTGTGAGGAATGGAGGACAAATGATTTCAAGTAGTTAAGAATAAACTGAGTTTCATATTTAGTTATATATATATTAATATTTATATATTTATTTATATTATTTAATATATTATTTAATTTATTTATTTTTATTTATATATTTAGTTATATATATATATATTTAGTTTATGCTAGAGCAAAACAGACTCTTTACTTGAAATTTCCTTGTTTTTAGCACCAGAAAACACAACAAAAAAAATATTCACGTTTTCTGCTACAGAATCATGTTCAACCTTCTCTTGGAATCATCAGGAATGCTTATTTGAGGACTTTTAGGCACAAAATATGCCTCTGGTTGAAGTTTTGGTGGCAAGATTCCCTCCTAAGGTTTGAGTCCTTTGTACTGCTCAGGCAGAGAGTGTAGGAGGTGTGGAGGAAAAAACCCAAATAACTGAGAAGGAAGAGAGGTAGAAATATTCTCAGATATGGCTGACTCTTATCTGATCTTCTTAACTCTGTTAAGAGGAAATTTGTAAAGGAAGGACCATGATAGACTGCTGGGAGAAAGCAATGGAAGAGCACCAGAGACTGTTTGCCAAAGTCTTTTAGGATAATGATCCATGGTACATTGGCATTTAAATTTTGTTCAGAAACAGCTCTAACAATCAATATCCAGCAGAATACTAATTCTTTGAAACCTTTATCTTATGATTATTCTAGGCAAATTCTGTATAAACATACCAGAAAAGCTAATCAAACTTGTAAGAATCCCTTTCCTACAATGATGTGTGGTTGTGGTAGTTACCCCCCACCCCCTTCCCCCCCCCCCACTCCCTACTCTTATCTCCTCTGAGAGGAATATAAAGAAGCAACTCTTTCATGTATGGTAAGAGAATTGCTCCATCTCTAGAATAACTGTGCATCTCAGTAGTGGCAGATTGAGGTCTGTTTTATTATTGCTGGTAATGTCAAAGGTGCAAGTTGCTCCTTTCATGTTCAATAAGACCTCTGAAGATTTACATCCTTTGGGGCACTTACATTTGGTGAATGTTACAGCTGTATGACAAAGACTTTGAAATTGAGCTCATAAGGCTTAAGTTGTCAAGTCTGATGTACTCTTCTGATTTGTTTCCTTTTTTTCTTTTTGGTTTCATGATCTTTCTTTAGTTGAGCCTTTTATCATTATAAATACGGGATTTGAATTTCTTTAACTCTATCCCTGGTCCATGAAGATACCAGTAATCTCTACAGTGGTGACTGAAGCTATAAAATCTGATTTATAAATAAAAAAAAATTTACAATCTCTAATATTTTCTGTTTTCTTCTGAAATATGAATTTCATTGTTTTTTTTGTTTTTTTTTAAAAAAACCTGTTTTCACTAAGGATGAAAATGAGTGTATCATTAGAATCATAGAATCATTTCAGCTGGAAGAGACCTTTAAGATCATTGAGTCCAGCCTTTGTCCCAGGTCTATCAACCACTAGACCATTTCCCTAAGTGCAACACTCACCTGTCTCTTAAATACCTCTAGAGACAATGACTCCACCACCTCCCTGGACAGCCTGTTTCAATGCCTGATAACCCTTTCAGTAAAGAAATTCCTTTTAATATCCAGCCTGACCCTCCCCTGGCGCAACTTGAGGCTGTTTCCTCTTGTTGCAAGGGAGATCAGACCAACCCCTGCCTGTCTACAACTTCCTGTCTGGTAGTTGTAGACAGTGATAAAGTCTCCCTTGAATCTTCTTTTCTACAGGCTAAACAGCCCCAGATCCCTCAGCCGTTCCCCATATGAGACATGCTCCAAATCCTTTACTAGCTTGGTAGCCCACCTCTGGATCCTCTCCAGCATCTCAATGTCCTTCTTGTAGAGAGGGGCCCAAAACTGGACACAGTATTTGAGATGTGGCCTCACCAAAGCCGAGTACAGGGTTATGATCACCTCCCTCCTCCTGCTGACAACACTGTTCCTGATACAGGCCAGGATGCCACTGGCCTTCCTGGCCACCTGGGCACACTGCTGGCTCATGTTCAGCCACTGTCAATCAGTGCTCCCAGGTCTCTCTGCCTGGCAGCTTTCCATTCACTCCTCCCCAAACCTATAGGCTGGGGGTTGTTGTGGCCCAAGTGCAATACCAGGCACTTGGCTTTATTGAAACTCATGGCATTGGCCTTGACCCAGCCATCCAGCTTATCTAGATCCCTCTGTAAATCTTCCCTACCTTCAAGCAGATTGACACTTTCATGCATGTCATCTGCAAACTTACTAATGGTACACTCTATGGCCTCATCCAGATCATTAATAAAGATGTTAAACAGGAGTGGCCCCAGTACTAAGTCCTGTGGGACACCACTCGTGACTGGCCACCAACTGGATTTAACTCGAATGACCACAACTTGTTGAACCAGACCATCTAACCAGCTTTTGACCAGAGAAGTGTATGTCCATCCAAGCCAAGAACAGTAAATATCTCTAAGGGAACACTTTGGGAAACACTGTCAAATGCCTTACTAGAATCAAGTAGTCTTTCTTTCATCAAATAAGCAGGTCACTCTGTCACAGAAGGAGGTGAGGTTTGTTAAACAGGAGCTGCCCTTCATAAACCCATGCTGACTGGGCCTGATCATCTGGTTGTCCTGCATTTGCTGCATAATAGAACTGAGGGTGATCTGCTCCATCAGCTTCCCGGGCACTGAAGTCAAATTGACAGGCTTGTAATTTCCCGGATCATCCTTCCATCCCTTCTTATATATGGGTGTTACACTGGTTGACTTCCAATCAGATGGGACCTCCTCAGTTAGCCAGGACTGCTAATAAATGATGCACAGGGGCTTGGTGAACACCCCTGCCAGTTCCCTCAGCACTCTAGGATATACCCTATCTGGCCCCATATATTTGTACACATCAGTGTGGAGCAGCAGGCCACTGACTATCTCGTCCTGAACAAATATAGATTATAAAGGGTGTAATTAATGTCTTATTTTGAAATAGTTAAAAATATTGCAAGGCTGGTTCTCACAATGGTAGTTTGAGGCAATGCCTACTTGCTCATAGCTGCTCTCTACAAGCTGCACTTGTTTACTCACTGTTACATTCAGATCGGAATGAATGGCAGCACCAATAGATATGAAGTTTTCAATTTACTCAAAATTAATACGATTTACAAAGCTTTCTGAATGAAATAGCCCCTTATCGTTGCCACAGTACTTATGTTTTTCCAGTTTACAAGAAAAAAAAAGCAACTTGTAGCAAGAGAAATATGTGGTGAATGCAGATAGCTCAGGAGTTGAACCTGTAAAAGTAGGGACACCAAGATCATCAACACTGCGGCATTGCTCTCTTCTTTAAGAATTTTTTTGTAATAGCTCTTGTTTTCAATGACTTACTAATTTTGAAAACTGTTGCATCCTGACCTCTTCCTTCTTGTCTCCTTCACTATTGCCCTCATATAAAGACATGTGAGTGCAATCTTTTGGTCGTTTGTTTGTTAGTAATGACTTTTCTTGCTCTGTGCTGTTTTTCTTCTCAATGTTGTCAAGTCTGGAAAAAAACTTTCATTTGCTTATATGCCACTTCAGTTTGTGTTCCTAGACTCAGAAGCCTTGCTGACACTGGCTTAGCCTTTGGTTTACCAAGATCAGGACAATACTAAGTAGGAATACCGATCTTTTATTGTTTATTTTGTAAAAATGTGTATTGTGAAGTTCACACTAATTCCTGTCTAGCTTTAAATTGCTTTTTAAAAGGCTTTCTTCCATCTTGACAGCTAATTAGTACGTTATGGTGACTTGTTTTGTAAACGGAATAAAATGTTTCTCATCATATTCCTTCTTTGCGTGGCAGACCATGTTTATTTCAAACACATCCAGCAATACATTCATCTTTTTATGTCTGAGACTTGGTCTCATTTTATGTAAGGTACTGCTTAGTATATGACTGCAGGATTCAAATAATTGTTATAGAAATTAAATCGTCCAATTTTTATGTAATGAGATAAGGAATAATTAACATAAGTTTGCTAAAAAAGAAATCATTTATTAACAGCAATAATCTTCTCAAAATAATGTTTGGCAGGCCTAAGTGCCTTAATTGACAGTTAAACATGCTAAGAAACAGACAAGCATGGGAAATTGGGCACTCAAAATCAATCCTGAGTAAACAACAAAGTGTTTACACTACAAAACTGACTTTACTTGGTACCTGTAACAAGCTGGTTTTTGGCCTATACCCCAAGAAAGAAATAATTAGTGAATTAATCCACTCCACCAAGTAGTCCTATAATGCAGTGTGCTACTAATGCTTTCTCAGGTACACTTATTGACCACTGCTAGTCATTATCATTAATTGAATGTCGACTCCCTTCTGCTTTTGTCTGAATCTATTGTTGCTAATTTAGCTAACACAGTACTTCCAGCAAAAACAGTTAAATAATTATGCTCTAAAATTAGTTTAATCATCAGTTAAGCCTGGAAAACTGAAACACTGTGCCAACTGGTACACAAGTACTTAAGGCTGTGTAGCTATGATGTTGTTTTGCTTAACTGTGTCAATGAGATGTGTTTCTGGGCCACCTTATTGAAGCTCTGGAAACATTCACTTGGTAGAGGATTATAAGCCCTCTCTGTTTAATATGACTGGAAAAGTATATGGAATGAATGTTTTCCAAACAGATAGAAGGGATGGAGGGGTAAATGCTTCATGTTTCTGAAGGACTTCTACTGTATCAAAATGGTTGCTTCTACTGGTTCTTTTCAAACTCTCGGAAAGGCAACTGATGCATCTAAAACATAGCATAGCATCTTTACATTTATATGTAAAAGGTCATTTGTCTCTTTTCTCTTAGTAAGTGAAAATATATTCACATGTCAAACCTTTCATGTCAGTGAGAATCCAGATTGTGGACACAAAAGGTTTTCATATCATGTTTCTAATTAGGTCCATGACTCATTCTCATGAATATCTCAAGCTGCATATTAGCATCTAATCCAGCTCAATCATCAATTTACAGTAAATCTTAGCTGCAGCAATTTTAGTAAAAAAAGTCAGAGGCTGTAACATTTTTCAAAAAACTCTTAAAACTTCTGTAGTGTCTCTGGGTACTAAATTTGCAAAGCAAGTGTTTAGATTCCTTTTGCAGTATTTGGAGGTGAATGAATTTGATTAAAATCATAACAGTAGATTTGTAAAAAGGACTTTGTGGTCAAGGCCAAAAAAAGAAAATCTTTTATCTAAGGTAAGATTATCTGAGGGGGAGATTATTTGTCCAGGTTCATACTTGAAGGGTTGTTTATAGTTAAAGCAGATGGCTTTTTTTGTAAGAAACTGATTAGTTTTATATCTGCAAGTGCTGCAACAAAAAGGTGCTAATAAATTATTACAAATATTTTTTAAACCAGAAATGAAATTACTTGCCTCTTGACCTCACTTTTGCAGAGTATTTTAAAGGATTTTCCCAGCTCCCTTATTAATATGCTGGATGGGACTGTTGTGGATGTAGCTGTTGTTTTTTGTTTGTCATTAAGCTGACAGTTATTGTCAAACACCTTCACTCCATCATGTGGCATACATCACCAATTAGTCATTTGACAGGTATAATTTCTCACTGCTGTGGATCACAATTTTAACTGTACGTTATCTTTGAAAGTGTCTTTAAAATGTCATCTTATACCACTCTGTTTTCCATGACCTAGTTCGTGATATACTGTCATATACTTCCTTCCTAGTTTATTTTGTAGACAGAAATATATAAGCCTGCCACTCCCTTTCTATCTTTCCCTGCTGTTTCCATCCCTTCTCCAAAGAACTGGACTCACAGGAGGCTCCACTTGATGACTACTCCTTGTGTATGTGTCAGAGCAGGGAGAGAAAAATAGTCTATGCCCATTTTTTCAGTCTTTCCAAATGTTCCATTGCCACATCTGTTGACTTTCACACAGTAAGAGCGTCTTTGAAAAGGGTATAGCTGAAATGTAACTTCTGTCAGTTCACATCAGAATAACCAGCTTTGGAAAAGACAGGTACCACGATCTTGACTCCTCGTGTTTCCTGTATACATGTTACTTCTGAGACTGTGATCTAGTCTACTATAAAATGCCTCATTGGAGATCTGTTACAGTTAGAATGCCAGTGACATATCCATAAATTATTAGGATTTTGAACAGAAAGTATGTAAGTCATGACTGTTCAGCTTAATCTGGGCAAGTTATCAGATGTGATCTCATGTGCGTGTACATCTGCTGCCAGTGAGGGTGTTGTATGAGAATGTGAGATATTAAACTAAGTTTGCTTTTCTGTACTGGGTGCAGCAAAACTGGCTTCCGGGTAGCATCTGATAGTAAATAGAAAATATATAGCCAGCATACATTGAGTTGATGCTTCAAAGTAAATGACCTGAGAGTAGACTGTTACCAAAAGTTAAAGGGAGATAATGGACATCTCCAAGGTGACTTAGGAAACTAAGTTGATAATATATTTCAAAAAGAGAAATAATATTTGTGTGGGGAAATAGTACATGTGATACAAGTGTCACATGTTGTTGCATATCAGTATGTCTATGATATGTAAAGAAGCAGTGACCATGCTTGGCTATGCCAGACCACAATTGCAAACTGCAGCAGCATTTAACTACCTTTTAAATATTTTTTTTTTTTTTAATTTTCTTAAGCTTTCTAAACAATCCTAAAATGGGAAATGACTACTTTGTGACACTCTGGAAGATCTCCTTAAAACAAAGTTTTTATATTTGTAATGTAAGGTTAGGAAAAGAAAGAAAAGGATTGTGGAAATATCATGGACAATTTATTTAGGATCAGAGCTTCAGCTATGAAAGACAAGGAATAAGGCACTTCTAAGTAGCTAATATGTGCATGTCATAAGTATCATATATGTTATATCATATATATGATATATCATATATAAGTTTAATGTAGGTACACTAGTCTGCATGGGTTGATGTTTGTCGTCCACCATATTACTCTTCTCCCTGCACTGTCAGCATTATTTGAAAGCCAGAGTTAGCCATGATTTTTTAACCTATGAGTCTGAGGGCTTTATACATCTAACAATGAAATGCATGTACCTCAGCATCCCTGAAAAGCTGCAGTTAGCTCAAAATGTTTGCTCTTGCTCTCGAGGATAGAATATGGATAACTAAAAGGTGCTAAAAAAGAGTTTATTGAGCGGTTGAGAAAGCATCAAAATCTCACTATATGTGTGCCCACCTGTGCAGATTTGATATAACTTAACAGCTTACCTGTAATAAGGCTTGGGTTTAGTATCTTAGTACATCTTGACCTAATTAAGGAGATGAAAGATTTAGATTGTTCAAACAATTAAGTCTTTCACATAAATTTATACTCCATTCAACTTGCAGAGCTTGATACTCTAGCAACTATAATTTTCAAAACTGGAAGTTTTGCTTGAGTAGGGGCTGTTTCTTGAGCCTTTTTATGTACTAATAATGAAAAGATTCACATTTTTAGCTTGTACTCTTAAATAAATGAGTAAGTCAAGTTCATGGAGCTTAGGAAGACAAATGACACTTCCACGGTTGCCAACAATACTGTATAAACAGCTGGTGATTTAGTTGATCAGTGACAAAGAAAAAAAATGCATATCAACACTTGACTCATAGAATAGGAACAGGATACACTGTCACATCCAGTATTGAAATTAAAGCCTATGTGTGACCGTTGAT
This sequence comes from Colius striatus, assembly GCF_028858725.1. Lineage (NCBI taxonomy): Eukaryota > Metazoa > Chordata > Aves > Coliiformes > Coliidae > Colius > Colius striatus. Next base: position 31,291,166 of record NC_084767.1, on the reverse strand, counting down.
TTTTCATATCTTAAACTACATCACATGTTATGAACTACACAGAAAACAGCAAATATATTGTCATATCAGGAGACTGGGGCATCATTTTTTTTCTATTATATCTAGTGACAGGACAAGGGGTAATGGAAAGAAGTTGGAACACAAAAAGTTCCATTTAAATATAAGAAAAAACTATTTCACTGTAAAGGTGATGGAGTCTTGGCACAGGCTGCCCAGGGAGGGTATGGAGTATCCTTCTCTGAAGGTTTTCAAAACCCAACTGGATGCGTTCCTGAGTGACCTGATGTAGGTGGACCTACTTGAGCAGGGGTTTGGACTGGATGATCTCTAAAGATCCTTTCCAACCCGTACCGTTCTGTTATTCTATGATTCCATAATGTGGTACTGGATACAAAGACTAACATCAGTTTATTTTGATGCTATGGTGATAAGTATTTTCCTTGGAACACTTAAGTGAAGCTGATTTGAATATGGAGATTGAGAACTCTATCTCATTCTGTCTTCTTGTCATTTCAGTTTTGATGTATTTTGCCCACATCTTGCTATTTTCTGCCTGGTTTCGTAGGCTGAGTTTAAGATTTACTTTTGGTTTTACTTAGCAATCCATTTATTTTGCACCTTTGTTATATATGTGTGCTGGGTTTTGTGTGGTGTTTTTGGTTTTTTTCTTATTGTCTCTCTGGAAGCTATTTCAGTCTTTTCAGTTTAAGTGACTGATTAAAGGAAATTGAGAGATTAAGATAGTGGACAAATGAGATGAATTGAAGTAGTTCATCTTTGTCAGAAAAATCCTGTTTCTCACTATTGTCCCTCTTGCAAGAAAGGACAAACTGGGCAGAGAGCTAAATTTCAAAGGTATAGAATAATTAGGAAGAAGAGAGATGAGAAAGTATCTTGAACAAAGATGGAAAAAATGTGTGTACCCTTTAGTCTGAAGTAGGTGCATGGAAGCACCCAATTCCCTATGGATCTGTAGTAGACTATCAATTTATTCTGAATATATTAACATACATCATAAATCTTGAACAAGAGAAAATTCTTAAGGGTATATTTTCCAAAGAGTAGATATTCAGCCTTTTATTCAGTTGCTAAGAATGAGAGACTGAACTCCTTTCCCAAGAGAAATTTTTTAAAAATAAAAATTTTTTGGAGTAAAAATGTGAAGAGGTAAGAAGTCTCCATTGTAACTCAAATGTTTCTTTTTACTTAGCCGGAATAAAAAGAAAGATCTAAGATCAAGTTTGGAGTTAATAGAATGCAAATTGTTAAATACAAGTAAACTACCGTGGGGGGTGGGGAAATGGTGCTATTAATATTTGAAAGGAAAAAAGGGAATACCAAGTATGATTGACATCAGTGTTAGTAGCTACAAGGTGATGGTGAAAGAAGTATTGAGCTGGCTAGGATCAAAGTCACTTGCACATGCAGAGTTTCCACCTAAAAAACTGTGGAAGATCTGATATAGTCTAAAAATCTCAGAAGCTATTTGTTACCTGAAAACAGTAGAATAGCCAGCATTGATCATTCTTCAGCAGAAGTGGAGAGAATCAAAATCATAGCAAGGTAAGTACACTCGATCTGTTGAAAACCTGAGACTGGAAAAAATTATTGGTGACATAAAAACAAATGGTTTCTTGATAAACTATTCCAGAAAAACAGAAAGCTTGCAAGTGTCTAAAGATAGGAAATCTTTAATAATCTTAACCACTTTTTGATTTTCAGAGGAATTACTTGAGGAGCTCTTCGTGCAGATATGGTGCCTCCCAGCTTACCTCTCCTCAGAACATACTAATTTCAATCTACTCTGTTCTGAGGTTTCCACTTGGTGTAGAAGCAGCCTCCAACTGGTCTGAGTCTTACAGAAGTAAGAAATCTTGGAGGTATGGGGAGGAGAAGGAAGGATGCAGAAGCAGATGGTCAGGCATAAACATAGAGCAGATAGTAACAGTGACTCCTCATGTCTGTCTGATGACCCCTCTGTAAATAGAAAGCAAGCAAGTGATGGAAGTCACGCGGTGGAGCAGACTTATTGTTCAGCCAGTGCTTAGCATTACAGTTGCAGATGTGAGCACACATACTTCCTGTGATCTGACTCCGGGACAGACATTCATCTGAATTTAGTGCCTAAAGGAGATTTTTTCCATTTCCTGGATGAAGATAATGCACTGTGAGGCATGTTCATCTGTGCCAGACACTGCTCCCATCTGCCACCATGATCCACTTCATTCAACGGAAGGGTCTCCACTTGTTCAAGTGATGCATTTCCCCAAGGTCTCTATAATTAAGAAATTTAGGGTAAAAATAAAAAGCAGTTGACAACATTTCTTAAATGCAACTGATCAATTTGGCCAAGATGCAAACATTAGAGGCTTGAAATGTCCTAGAAAAATGCTGAACACCCCATAATTTCTATAGCATAGAGGGCATTGTAAAGCTCTGTTTCAGAGGTTACCTGTAACACATCGCTAAGTGGGTAGTGTCTAAAGTACAAAGACTCAACCAGAATATTTTCTCTTGCTACTGTTGCATTGTTTTACTATGCAAGACTTGCAAGTCTGCAACATATGGTATGGCTATATTGTTCTATAAAGAAGGAAACAATTCTGTATGACGTCTTTGGATGGTGGAAGTTGAAAAAAAGAGAGTCCCAAGAGTTATTCTTCTAAAACTAAAAGCCAATGTGTTTGTTATGATGTCAAGGGCTAATGAAATATGTAATTCATTCCATCTTCTGCCTTTGGTGCATGAAAACATCACCTTGGTGACCGCTCTATATGCCTAAAACTGAGAGGAAAAACCTTGGCAATCATTCAGGTTACTCTGCTACTTCTAGAGCGCTAGTGAGCCATAATTTCTACGTTATTTTTAGGCCATGTGTCCTCACTTGCCTAACAGATCAAGCTCAGCAGCATGCACTCAGGCTTAGGGGGCTTTTGCTTTATTGCCAATATTGGAGTTCTAAAAATTCATACCCATTCACCAACTTCATATTGCCATCTGTTTAGGAATTAAGTAGCTCTGGCTCTCTTATTCTAGGCTCAAAATTTTGATTCCTTTCATTGCTTCCTGGCTGGTCCAGCCAAGGTTAGCTATTGGTTATTCAGAAGCTGTAGTTAACAGAGTTCGGTAACCTAAATAAAATTTATGAAATAATTGGGGTTTAAACAATAAAACTTTTCTAATGCTATATTCCTAAATAAAACGTTTGCAAGCATAACTGTCTAATTAATAGACCATTTTTTTGAAATGAGATTTCAAACAGAAATTAATTGAACAGATCATTTTTTGAAAGCTCAGTGTTTCTAGTCAAGGATTAAGAGCTGCTTCTTCAGTCTTTCTTTTCCTTTCCTTTAGGAACTGTCCTCTTGTCTCTTCCTCCAGAATTTCTAAACCACTCCATTAGGTCTCTAATATTTGTACTCTGCATGGAGGGAAGATTCAATATATGAGGTAAGTACTCTTCTACAGCATTACGAGGGCTTACCATGGGCTGCTTTAGGGTTTTATCATGTGTTTATCAGTGGTCCAAGAACAATAAAGTGGAATTGGAAGTTATAAGAATATAATATTTAATGAAAATTTTAAGTGTTATCACTTGCCGGAGCATTTTTAGATGTGAAACTTTCAAGTTACTGTAGAAGGATTAAAAAATTGAATATCAATAGAATCTTCCAGTTTTAATTTATCAACTAATTATCAAGGAAATAGAAAATCAATCCCATCATAAATTATGTGCAGGATTCTCCCCCTTTTCTGTTATTCATGGAACAGTGGTGCCTGGAAACTGTGCTGTCTGTAACCTGCTGCCAGATGGATTTGTATATACAGTGAAATACCATGTCGTAAGAGTTCATAAAAGAATTGTGAAAAACATAGAAGGAGTAAAACAAATGCCCAGAAGCTCATGGGCAATAAGATATTTTATCTTATTTTATCTTCAGTCTTTTAGTCTGGTTTGTTTGCTTGTTTTTTCCCCCCTGTAGTTGCACTCTACAGAGGAGAAATAAGAATTAAGCTTCTAAGTAACTTTTTTAGATCTGTGTCTATGTGCAAATAACCTCAAAGTGGTGTATGTTTATAGGATTCAAGCTTGTTGCATCCTTAAACAACTGCAAGAATTGAAGACAATTATTAGGTCTCAGGTTGTGCCAGTGATGGTTTAGATTTGCCATTAGGAAAAATTTCTTCGCTAAAAGGACTGAAGCATTGGAACAGGCTGCACAGGGAAGTGGTTAAGTTGCCATGCCTGAAGGTATTTAAAGATATGTAGATGTCACACTTAGAGACATGATTTAGTGTTGGATATTGGAGTGCTAGGTTAGCGATTGGTCTTGACCTTAAGATCTTTTCCAACATAAATGATTGTTATGTGAATCCTAATGGGGAAGGAGAGTTTAATAACACTTCTTGGGTAATTGGATTGTTTTTTATTTTGCCACTGTGAGCATGGCCCCTAATTTCATCTGCTTAATGCATCCACTGTTGTTCAGTAGTGAGTGACAAATATATTTAGAAGCAATGTATTGCTAATATAATGATTTGAAAGCCAAAACCACATAGGTGTAAAATCTTAATATTTCATAGTATCTTTTGCATGCTATAAGCAGAACTTAAGCAGATCCCCTGCAACTGCAAACTCTTTGACATGGTATCTGTATAATAAGTGAAATGAGTTTCTGCTCCATAAGTGGATTCTTCTTAGTAACAAGGAGTTACTGCTGCACTGTAACACTGTATGGCTGGTATGCAGTCATCTGTGCCACTGTGACACTGTACAAGAGCCTATTTGGAGAGAAATGAAGATGAATTTGTCTAATAGCAAATTTGTGGGAAATTAAATCATAGCAGGTGAACTTCACTTATCTAAGTCAGAACTTAACCACAAAATACAGGTTAACATTCTCCTTTGTGCAGCTAGGCTACAGTTTTTTTAGTATCTGTGAGCAATTAGCACATCTGCTGAATCTCAATTGTCTCATAGCAACTGAAAAGCACAGTTTTTTCAAATATTATTTACAGTTAAACATACAGAAACATGACAAAGGCCATTACTCTTGAGTCAAAACTTTTGGTTTTGAGTATCAGATGTTATTGTCATGAAGAAATTTTCTTTATTTCTATAGTTTTATTTCAGTGATATTTCATGTAGCTTATACTAGTTTACTAGCAGTGAAACTGTAGATGGTTTAGGTAGTAGGTGGTAGATTTGATTATGCATAACACAGGAACTAAGTAGTTACTGGTCTTGCAAGTAAGGCACTTGGAACTGGAAATGCCAGTATTACAATGGGCATATTTACCTTGGATAGTATCTGGTCATTTATTTAGGGTGACTATTGATTAAATTCATTGAATTCTTGAGAATTCTATGTCCATGAGAATAAGACATTCTGGGTTTTTAATGCACTTCAATATACCAATACTTTGTGTATACTTATTTACTAGAGATTATACAAACTAGTCACTGGTGTTGCACAGTACTGATGCATCAATGAGAATTTTATTATCATAGAATCATAGAATGGTAGGGGTTGGAAGGGAACTCAGAAGATCATCTAGTCCAAACCCCCTGCAGAAGCAGGTCAACCTAGTTCAGTTTGCACAGAAACATGTCAAGGCAGGTCTTGAAGACCTCCAGAGAAAGAGACTACGCCCTCTCCCTGGGCAGCCTGTTCCAGGGCTCCCTCATCCACACAGTAAAATAGTTTTTCCTTATGTTTAAATATAATTTTTTTGTGTTCCAGTTTCTTTCCATTACCTTTTGCCTTGTCACTAGATACAACAGAAAAAAAAACGATGCCTCAACCTCCGGACATCCAGATATTTATAAATATTAATGAGATCCCCCCACAGTCTCCCCTTCTCCAGATTAAACAGCCACAGTTCCCTCAACTTTTCCTCATATGAAAGATGTTCCAGTCCCCTGATCATCTTGATGGCCCTACACTGGACTCTCTCTCCAGAAGTTCTATGTTGCTCTTGAGCTGAGGAGCTCTGAACTGGACACAGTACTCCAGATGAGGCCTCACCAGTGCAGAGTAGAGGCTGAGCAGAACCTCCCTTGACCTGCTGGCCACACTCTTCTTGATGAATCCCCGGATGCAATTATGGCACATTGATGGCTCATGTTCAGTTTGCTGTTAACCAGGAGTCCCAGGTCTTTCTTCATAAAGCTGCTCGACAGTGGTTCGACCCCCGTTTGTACTGGTGCATGGGTTTATACCTCATCAGATGCAGGACTCTGCACTTGTCCTTGTTGAACCTCATGAGGTTCCTCTCTGCCCAACTCTCAAGCAGGTTGAGATCCCACTGAATGGCAGCACAGCCTTCTGGGGAATCAGCCAGTCCTCCCAGTTTGGGGTCATCAGTGAACTTGCTGCGGGTACACTCTGTCCCCTCATCCAGGTCGTTGATGAAGATGTTGAACAAGACTGGCCCCAGAATTGATCTCTGTGGAACTCCACTGGCCACAGGCCTCCAACTCAATTCTGTGCCATTGATCACCACCCTCTGGGCTCTGTCATTCAGCCAGCTCTCGATCCACCTCACTGTCCACTCATCCAACCCACACTGCCTGAACTTTCTGATAAGGATGTTATGGGAGACAGTGTCAAAAGCCTTAGTGAATTCCAGGCAGACGATATCTGCTGCTTTCCCCCCATCTAGCCAGTCAGTTATGCGCTCATAGAAGGCTATCAGGTTGGTCAAACAGGATTTCCCCTTGGTGAATCCATGTTGACTCCCTCTGATAATCAACTTTTCCTTTATATGTTTGGTGACAACATTCAGGATGAGTTGTTCCATCACCTTTCCAGGGATGGAGGTGAGTCTGACTGGCCTGTAGTTTCCTGGGTCCTCCTTCTTGCCCTTTTTGAAGAGTGGAGTGACTTTGGCCTTCCTCCAGTCCTCAGGCACCTTGCCTGTCCTCTACGATTTTTCAAAAACGATGGAGAGCAGCTTAGCAACCACATCATCCAGCTCCCTCAGCACTCTAGGATGCATCTCATCAAGTCTCATTCACTTATGAGTGTTAAGCTTGCCAACAAGTCTTTAACCCTTTCTTCATCCACTGAGGTCAAGTCCTCTGCTGTCCAGGCCATCCTACTCTTCTTGCTGGACTGGGCTTCCCGAGAGCCGGCCTTGGCTGTAAAGATTGAAGCAAAGAAGGCATTCGGTGGTTCAGCCTTCTCTGCATCCTCTGTCACCAGGGCACCCTCCATGTTCAGTAGCAGGCCCACATTCTCCATAATCTTCCTTTTGCTGCTGAGAAACCTCTTCTTGTTTTCCTTTACATTTTTGTCAATGAACTTTCAAGTAGTGAACATATTTATGTCAATTAAACTATTAAGTATTGAAAAGTGGGGAACTTGAATGAGAATGGTATAGGCTTTTTCACAAAAGCTCTTAGAAATTCTCTTAAGTATGTACCTGTAATAAAGAACCTTGCCAAAACCACCAGATTTTTTCACAATGTTTTTTTACTGATCTTCATTTTGAGATATACTTTGTGGGAGAATAACTTCTCATTTCTTGATCTATATGAAAACCAGGAAATTTTACTCCAATTCACTTAGCAGTTTGAACCTATTTGTTTTGCTATCTACTTATATTAATCTATGCATTACTCTTGTGTTCAAGATATATATTTATTTTCATTGGTATAACTTGTATATAACTGACATTATATAAAGCTAATTTTATACGGTAACAAAGGATTGACTAGAGTAAAAAAAAGCCAGACCAACCTAACAAAAAATCCTCTCACAACAAAACTACAACAGAAAAAAAAATCGAACCCACATCCAACCAAAAAAATAACCCTTTGCCCCTTTATCTTCAGTCTTTATATATTTAAGAAGATTTAACATGAAATATATTTTAATAAAAGATTGTGGGATTCTTAGGACAAAATTTTGTCTATTTTTTCTTATAAATAGTTAGATTTGCATGGATATCTTGTTGAGACATCCTAATTCTTCCTAGGAAATATTACAGAAAGAATCAAAAATGCTACTACTTGACCTAAAGTTTAAAGCATTGAACAAATATCTAGAATTTCCTCCATAGATAATACATGATTTAGCTGGAAAGATTTCTGATGCTCTTAGAAACAGCCACAACAAACTAGCCCACAGCATCTCATTTCATAGAATCGTAGAATGGTAGGGTTGGAAGAGACTTTTAGAGATCATCTAGTCCAACCCCTCTGCAGAAGCAGGTCAATCTAGATCAGGTCACATAGGAACATGTCCAGGCAGGTCTTGAAGACCTCCAAGGCAGAAGACTCCACAACACCTCTGGGCAGCCTGTGCCACTGCTCCCTCTCCCTCATAATGAAATACTTTTGTCTTGTATTTAAATGAAAGATTTTACGTTCCAATTTCATCTTATTACCCCTTGTCCTGTTGCTAGATACTGTCGAAAAAAGGGATGTCCCAACCTCCTTGACACCCACCCTTTAGATACTTGTAAATGTTAATAAGAACCCATCTCTGTCTCCTCTCGAGTGAACAGACACAGTTCCACAGCCTTTCCTCATATGAAAGATGTTCCAGTCTCCTGACCATCTTGATGGCCCTGCACTGGACTCTCTCCAGAAGTTCTCTGTCCCTCTTGAGCTGAGAAGTCCAGAACTGGACACAGTATTCCAGATGAGGCCTCACTAGGGCAGAGTACAGAGAGAGAAGAACCTCCTTTGACCTTCTGGCCATACTCTTCTTGATGCATCCCAGGATGCCATTGGTCAACTTGACCACGAGGGAACATTACTGGCTTATCTTTAGTTAATTATCAATCAGGACTCCCAGGTCTCTCTCTGCAGAGCTACTCTCCAGCAGGTCAACCCCCAGCCTGTATGTGCATGGGATTGTTCCTTCCCAGATGCAGGACTCTGCACTTGTCCTTGTTGAACCTCATGAGGTTCATTTAATTGTTATAGGAGCAGAGGAGTCAAAAATTTATCTTTGGGAGGAAAAGTTTTAATTCAGGATCATCTATAACGGTGTGTGTAGTGTGGAGAGACCTTTGGACCAGACCTCCTTTCTAAGTGATTCCCTGTAGGTCTCCCAAATGCTGCCAAAAGTGTGTGTGGTGGTGTGTGGCAGGAAAGATAAGGGAGAGGAAAGTCGTACAGAGAAATGGTAGATATCCAGGTATGTTTTTACTATTAATAATGGACAGATTTTTATGCCACAAGTTTCTATCTGTGAGCAGGTGACACAATGTGAACCCCCAGAAAACTGTCCTACTGATCAGAAGAGGTATTCTTGAAGCTAAATTTAATGGGTTTTTTCTATAAAAATGATGGATTGGTGGAACCTAATGGCTTGCTACTGTTGTTATAGTTAATTTTTCTTTGAAATTATTGAATTTCATACTGTTTAAAGTAGATACAACCTCTATAAGGCTAGATAGACAAGAAAGGTGCACATCTACAACTGAAATAGGGCAGCTATAAAGAACTCTGATGTTACATAGTGCTCATATTTACTTTTATTCTTTCTACTCTGAAATGGAGTGGAAAATACTGAATGCTCTGTCTTTGTAGAATATTATACATAGAGATGACTTAACATTTACTTGAAAATTAACACTCTTCGTGGTTAACTGTTCACATATAGAAGTAAAAAATAACTGGAGTTAACATCCTATTTTGTTTTCCTCCTACAATGAAGGCTTAAAAATAGGATTGAATATAATTATCACCTGCAATGACATGTAATAGAACACATTTGTTTTGAACAAGACACTGAAAAGACTAATTGAATTTACAAGAGTGACAATTGTGACAGTTTTAAATAGCAGTGACACTGCCTTCATCCTTTTCACAGATAACCTAGACTTGTTTTTCTTTACTAAGAAATTAGATGGTAGCTCAGCTGAACTCTTTCTGGCTCTTCCAAAGGAATTATTTGTTTATGACCAAAGAGGGATTTTACTGACTGGCCAATGACTAAGAAGCAACATTCCCTGACAGCTCCCAAGATCTCTGCTTTCATAGCCAATATACATACTAGTAAAAGCTGAAGTAATCACCACACAGGTGTTTTGAACAGATGTTTAAAAGAATTTGGTTTATTCATATAGGATGTTTTCTCATCACAGTCTGGGATTCCCACCCTGCCTTGTACTAGTACATTCCAGAATCACTTGTAGGGAACTCTACATCTACTTCAGATTCATCACTTTCTGTCAATGTCATTCTCATTAAAAAATGCTGGTAAAACTCAAATTATCGTGATGTCTCTTCTAAGAGAAGGTCTGATCTGAAGAGGTCACAGTAGAGTTAATGGACACTGAACTGATTAGTACCTTTTTGAAGTGTCTTAAGGTGGTGACAACTAGTATGTGCTCCTGGAGTACTCCTACCATTATGGATATTTGTCTCAAATGGTGAAAAGTGTTACATCAATGAATATCACATATCAGAGAAAAACAAGTGTGTGCAGTGAAGAGGGAAGATGACTCTCAAGCTTAAGCCTTCTATGGATGTGAAACTTTGTTTCAGAACATGAAATCTGTGATGCATTTTGGGCGAGGGTTTTGTAGACATATGGAGTACTAAAATGTAGTGAAAAGGATCTAGCTTTTCTCTCTGATTCCTGTAGGATTGCAAATCTAAGGTGATAATGTCGATATAACATAAATGATGTGGTACTTGAAAATATTTTTTTTTTCTCTGAATAGCTTAGCCTCTGTAGTTTATGTAGTATCACCTGCAAAGTATGTTGCACTTAAGATTCTGTGAACATTGTTCTAAATATACTTATTCTGATGTATCTATGAAACTTACTGATTTTTTTTTTTTAACCAGATTGGAGTAAGCACTGCCCTTTTCTGACTAGAATATTTCCTTTGAGATCTAAATGACTAAGAATGAGAATCTAAAAGGCTAGAAGCGCTACTGTCATTCCGATGTTTAAAACAGGTAAGCTGGATGCCCAGGCCAGCTGTAGTCTAATCAATTGGAATTATAATTAAGTGAAATAATAGAGAAGACAATATTGATAAAAAATGTCTGTAAATTTGTGGAAAATGCCCTCTGAAATAAACTGATTTTATTCTCTGACACTTTAATTGGGACAAATATTTCTAATTGAAACAACTATTGAAAGGAATCTAATTTAAAGGAGGAATAATTACAGAGAATTTGAATACAGATTGGTACTATATCTAGTGTCAGTCAATATATCTTTCAGTGATTTGAAAATAAAGAAAAAGTGAAGGAAATATGGGATTAGCAAAAGTGATTGAATGTTGAGGTGTAAATAATTCTGAAGATACAGCTAAATTGTTTAGTTTGCATTTCTCAGAGTCAATGGAAGCAGCTTAAAGAATTCATATGAGCAAAAATCAGTATGAAATTGTGGATGTAGAGCCTCACAGCACAGAACAAATGTACTCAGTCGTTTCTTATGAATGGGAGAAGTCTCTGGGCTTCACAGCTAACCATCATCTTGATTTAAATATCTCTCAAAATTTGGTATTATCCTTGAATATACAATCAAATATGAGTATAAAGACAGAGGTAACTTAGCATTGTAATACCGATGAAATAGATAATGATGGTAATGGGTGTTTTGGTATCCATACTTTGAAATGAAAGGTAGACTTGGGCAAGGTGAAGAAAGAAACTTCCTTCTGGAAGTTCTCGGTAGAGAGAATAGTCCTATTACAACGTTAGATTTAAGGCATTATATATCTATTAATTTAATATAATTATATTTTTCTGTCTGTGATTTATCTAATAGATGGAAACTCAAAGGTGATTGCCCAGTGTGTGACACAAAAGCAATCAGTATTGCAGAATTTTGGAAGAGAAATGTTTGCCAATGGACTGAAGCAAATCAACATCTGAACTTTTTCCTCAGATGAGACAGTAGTCTTTGGAATACATTATCAAAAGTAATTTAATACTTTTCAGACTTTTCATGTTTTCACAAGTGTATTGGTACTTTGAGGAAGATAATCTTGATAGCTGTAACTTACTGAATCTACAGAGAAGCAGTTGGTTAAATGTCTATTTAGCTCAGAAAAAACCAAAAAAAAGTACAAACATATTTTCCTAATTCTCTGCCATATCTTTTCTGACATTTCCTTTATTATTATTATTTACATATATGAAATAGCACCACATTGTTTGCATTTGTGTTTTGATGGAGTGGTGGTGCCAAATTCATGAAACACATAGAAATGAAGGAGGATTTGGTAAATCTGTTCCACACATTCTCCTGCATGGAAGCTCCTTGACTATTTGACTCATGCAAAAGTATTCTTAAGGTCTTAGGAGAATCAAAAAGCATAGCTCTGATGTGCTTAACATTGCCTTATCTTTAAAGATTGTTTGGTCTCCTTTTACATTCCAAGTTTGTCCTTTAGGGTCTTTTGCAATTAAGCATATTTACTATAGTTAGCGGTGTATCTTTTGTATTTTATGTATGTCTTCATAATGTTAGTAATTCTATGGACAAACTATGCAAAGTCTGGTGTATGTGGCTTTGTAGTGTGAAAACTAAGTAGACAGAATGAACAATGAAACTTTTTTGACATCGTGCTTGTTTTGCTCTACTTTTATCCTTTCTGCCAAAGTGGCACGTCCTGGAGCAGTATCAGGGCAACTTGTGCATGAATAACTGTTTCTTCCAGCATAATATTCTTGTTATGGTTTAGTACTTGGCTTTGTATTCCTTTCTGATATTATTGTATAATCATAGTTCCTCCCCCACCTCTGCAGTGTTTCACAAATAATTAAAGCAAATGTGATAGGGCTTTGGTGGACCATCTGTTATCCGTGGTATCACATCCCCAACAAAGACAGAGTAGTCTCTTGAAAAACAAATAGACAGATTAAGGACTTTATGTTCCTAAACCTTGGAAAAATCATCTTTGTCCTTTCTTTCCATTTCAACCATGTTGGTCGGATACTATAATCACTTATAGCATTCCAGTAATCATGACAATTATGGCAGAATTTCTGAGTAAATAAAATAGAGGATCAAAACTCCTCAACCTCATGATATTAGATACTCACAATTCAAGTCTTTGTGGTTTAGTGACTTTTTAGGGCAATTTGAATGATATTTGAAGTGAATCAGAAAAGTTTTCACACTAAAAACTCTTCTGCAACCAGCTTTATGTTTTTAAAAAAATTATCAGTTATATGCAACAGTAGGTGTACTTTTCCTGATTACTATCAGGAAAAATAATGTTATCAATGTAAATACTCTGGGGAATTTTGTATTTCAGTCTTATTGCTAAATAAGACTTTTGCCCGACAATGTAGATGATCTGTTAAATCTTTACTTAGTGGTAAGAAAAAAATAAAATGTTTACGTTTGTGTCATGGTTTAGCAAGGAGCAGCTTTTGCTTGGTAACAGGGGCAGCAGTGAAGACCCGGTAAAGAGTCAGTTATGCCCTCGTAAAAGGCTATCAGGTTGGTCAAACAAGATTTCCCCTTGATGAATCCACATTGACTCCCACTTATAACCATCTTTTCCTTCATATGTTCAGTGATAACCTTGTTCTTTGTTCACATTAAGGAAATTTATGTGGTATTTCCACACAACTTGTAGCCACGCCTGCAATGTCTTTAATCCACGTGTTCCCTTACTTACACTGGGAAGCAGGCACACAGCAGATACTGTGTCCAGTTCTGGGCTCAGGAGGGACAGAGAACTTTTGGAGAAAGTCCAGAGGAAGGCCACCAAGATGATCAGGGGACTGGAACATCTTCATATGAGGAAAGGCTGTGGGAACTGGGGCTGTTTAGTCTAGAGAAGAGAAGACTGGGGGGGGGGGATCTTATTAATATTTACAAATATCTAAATGATGGGTATCAGGAGGTTGGGACATCCCTTTTTTCGATGGTATCTAGCAACAGAAAAAAGGGGTAATGGGATGAAGATGGACCACATAAAGTTCCATTTAAATATAAGAAAAAACTATTTTACTGTGAGGGTGACGGAGCAGTGGAACGGTTTGCCCAGAGGGGTTGTGGAGTCTCCTTCCTTGGAGGTCTTCAAGACCTGCCTGGACATGTTCCTATGCAACCTGATCTAGGTGGACCTGGTTCTGCAGGGGGATTGGACTAGATGACCTCTAAAGGTCCCTTCCAACCCTACCATTCTATGATTCTGTGGTCTGCATTATCTTACCAGTGAGACAGAAGATATTTTGAAAATTTAAAGTAATCTTTGTATTCTTCATCCTGAGTTTCTGTTTGTGGTGAAGGAAGAACTTCAATTTACAAGCTGTTGAGGAACATGACATTCTCCATAAGTCACTACCAGAGCCCAAAGGTGCCATTTTTGATTACTCTGGCTTTTTTGAAACACATTTCATGTATCAAGGAAAGTGGATACCTGGAACTGGAGAACATTACTGGATGGATTTTGTGTTATATGAAATGTATGTTGATATTTTGTCATAACACTAATATTGTCAGCCATGTGCAGATTAGTAAAGTACAAAAACTTTCATTAGTTAAAGATAAAGATCTCTTGATATTCATCATATCCTTGTAAAAAGGATAGCTCATACTTAAGAATGTGACTAATGTAGATATTGGAATAGCAAGCTTTCAAGTGAGACCTGCTGAACATATTATCTATTTTTATTTTACATTCATGTTTGTGACAATATTCCTTTGCAAAATGAGTTCTGTTCCTGAGGTCTGCCATATTTGTATTATTCTTTGTACAGACTGTTTTCTATTTACTTGCTGTGACTATTTCTCTAAGATGTTTGGGACATGCTTATTGTTGAGGCATATGCGTGATGATTTCATACCTGGAGTATATGTGAAAATCAGTCTTCTATTTCATTCCTTCAATAAAAGTGCCATGATTGCTGTGTCATTACCCTTTGGTAATGACATCAGTTGTAGATCACAATTCTTTTCATTGGGATAAGTTTCTAAACATAATATGAGCCCATATTTTGCATCTCTAGGATCTCGTACTTTTTTTTAATAAGCTCTTGATACTTGGTCATCTTACAGCTTTGGGTACAATCCTCAGTTAAATTTCTGTCACTTTGCATGTCCATCAGTGCAAAGTAATTTTTAAAATGACCTATCCAACCACCCAAATCAGAATGGCTTATTTTAACTCCTGACAAACTGCAAATGTAGAAAAGTTTTTATTGGATTGAAACTTCTCTTGGCCTTCTCTGAGATCTTCATAGAGCCTTTCATTCGCTCTGCTGAATACTGCTGTTTTGCTATAGATTAATACATTGAGCTGGGACATGAACAGTCAGTCCCAGATTAGAGTTTGTTACTGAAGCAACATCTCTTACTGATACTGGGCATTGCTAAGTAACATGTAAGTTAGAGTCTAAATCATTTAGCCACAATAGAAAATGGGTGCCATAAGACTTGTTGTATTTCTTTCAAATATATTTGTAGAACTCATTTTCTTTTTTTTTTTCCTTGAAACAATATTGTATCTAAGCTATGACCTGGACTTGGTAATATAATATGCTTTTCAGATTTCTTTAGGGAATAGGTCAAACCAACACCTGCAGAAAAGTCTTTTTAGATTTGTCAGAAAGTATTCAGCAATCAGCTTCACTTTCCAGTTGATTTCTTGTATTGATTGTATTATTTCAGTATAACTCCACAAATGTACCATTTTGTGCTCCGTTTCAGGGTACTTTATTATTCTTAGAAGGTCCTTTTTTCTTCTAAGTCTATTGAACTACAATATATCTAAAACTAAACACCTGCAAAATCATACTCAGAGTGATACTAAGGGAGAAGAATTTCTTTTGTGTTGTTCAGTAAAAATTAAAGGCTTCAAATAGTACCAAATACAATCATGTACTTAAGTACATGGCAATAAAATTCATAAATTTGCTTTACATTTTTACATATATATCTCAATCAGAGAAGTCACCTTTTCTTCTGTTTTCATTTTGGGTCTGATCTACTCTTTTATTGTGTAGCACATGGATCCATGGCTTGTTTTAACAGGAATTTATCTATAATGGAAACCTGGAGAATTCTTTTCTTATTTAGTCAAAGTTAATTAGCATATGACTGAAGTTGTTTATTATTGTATGAAAGGTGCCTGTCATAATCTCTAGGCACATGTGCATAAACTAATACATAAAAATGACCTCATTGTCAAATAAAAAGAACTTGCCAACCTTCTCTTTGCTTCTGCAGCCAACCTCTCGGGCATAAACCTGAATAAATAGATAACGCCTTCAGCATGCCCTAAAGGCTTGTAATCCTGGGCTCTGACAGACTGTTGGGACTAGGGAGTTTGAGAGAATCTTGGCATTGGGCAATAGAATATATGCATTTAGGATTTTTAGCAAGAGTGGATCAACTGACCTCAAGTTCAGAATAGGACAGAGACTGATTTAATGTTTCAGGGATTTTTAACTCCAAATAGCACCTTGAAAGTTGATAATTTATAGTGTAACAATGTGATCCTGCTAAGGCCATGGCTGTCAGAGTACACAGGATTTCTCAAACTTTTCCCATTTCACTTCCAATATTAATTTACTATTTTTAAAATAAGTCATCAGGCCCAAATATAGGGAGATGATGACTACGTATTTTGTAAAATCTAAATATTTTTAAAATCTTAACTTAAAAGTAGCATGTATGATTCAGTATTACTATAAAGAGGAAACAAAGCAAAACCCTTATGGTTATTTACTCAGGACAGAGCTTAGTGAATAAACTAACAAGGAAAAAGAGCTTCTTATTGTGGGAGTTTTTTTCCACTTACTGTTCTGGAACTTTTTTTTTTTAAATTATTTTAGTTTTTTCTTCCTGAGGAAAATAAAGATAGAGCTCAACTCTTGAAAATAATCATAATATCAGAAAAATAACTTTACATTGCTTACCATAAGCTATCTATATTCTAGATATTCAGTTTTGGTTTTTAAATGTGGATGGCTAAATATATAGCATAAGAGAAGGAGAGAATGTGATATTGAAGACTCTTGCTACACTGATTAAAATTTCAGGTAAAATTTTTATTTGACTAAGAATAATTATGGAACTTACACTGAGTAAGTAAATAAAAATTTACTAATCACTCATTAGTATAAATGTGTTTTTAATGAACTGAGGAGATACCACTAAAGTTGAAAGAAAGCAAGGAAACTTAGTGAAAGCTAATCTTTGATTATTTGGAACGTAACTTACTGGACATGCCTATAAAGTGGTAAAGAGTCTCTTCTGCTTTTGAGGCTAATGGCGAATCATCTGCCAGGGAAAGCTTATTGACTGAACAGAATTCCCTTTATTTATTCAAGTTACTCTAAAGGTTAATACAACTTAGTATCCTTCAAATATGTATAGAAATACTTATTATAATGCAATCTGGTGATGGAAAAAACAGGAATAAATAGAATAGTGACATCTTCATAAAGAAAGTTTAAACTGAGAAATGTTTTGTGTTCATTTATCCAAAATGATAGGAGTCCTACTAATTTCACTCATCTTGGGAATAAGTTCTGTGTGGAGGTGTCTTGTGTCTTTTAAGCTATTTTTATGCATGATATCTTAAAGGAAATAGGACTGTATTTAATTAATAATTCTGGACCAAATATTTGTTACATAAGTATAAAAAAAATGAGACCTTCAGAAAAGTGCTTGTCACAATAAAATGTACAGTATTTGGATTGGATGCTTGAAATAAAATAGTCATTTTTTCCTAACTTATTACTATTGGGCAAAAATCCTACCCCTATTTAGTAATCCAAGTTTCATTTTTTACACTTAGTGGTTTGAATAGTGCTTTTTGATTACCAGAACCTGCACACAGTAGGACAAGTACAGATTGGCTTTGAAAAATTACAGCTCCATCAAGGCATTCACAAAAGGCTATTTATTCTAAAGCCTTAATATGAAAACAAGAGGTGAGTATCATAATATAAAAAATATATCTCAAAGCTCAACCTCATTTTTAAGATTAGAGAATGAGTAAATCATTGGTAGTAGAAAGAGATAAGAATTTAGTACTTCAAAAGTGAGCAATTCACTTTTCTCAATCGGTGTAAAATCTTATGTGAAGTGACATGAAGTGCTTTCTTTACACATAGAAATAGCAAAGTATTATCTTGGTATTTCTGAGGAAGTTGAAAGATAGAAAGCAATTTATCCCATTTCCCAAGGAACTAAATAGCTAGATTTTGAAGTGACTTCTGCATAGGTCAATATGTGATTATCATTCTAAAAAATAACAGGCTTCAGTTGCTTTCTGCAAAACTTAGTCTATTTCAAAAAATTACTCTATAAGATTTGTAATAGAGGGTTGGATCCCACCATAAAGGCAAGGCAAAAACCTGAAGATAGAAACAGTAAAGAAATCAATTCTGTGTTTTTCTTTCGAACCCTGAAATTTTGAAATACTGAGACATGCTATAAAAAAAAAAAAAAAAAAGGCAAAGAATTTTCCTTCAATTCAGTGCAGAGCAATATATTCTCTTGTGGACAGAAGTCCTTGAAAAATATCAGAAAAAAAGGTCTATTTACAATACAGATAAGTAATCTTGGGAGTCTCAGGACGGGAATCAGGTATATCACTATTGAATTCAGAATGGGACTCCAATTAGACAATACAGAGATAATGATGATATGAAAATTATTTTAAAGTTAGCCTTATGATTTTTGTGGAAGTTGAATTCTGAGATCCGGAATGACAGAAATATGCTAGAAACAGAAAAAAAGTGGTGTCATAGTTTCTTGTGCCTTATGTGTCCCCTAATTAACTTCATTATGATCCACAATTCTATTTTTAGGTTTCTTGTACATTTTGAGAGACTTTTTTCAATCCTGTTGACTTCTATTTGAAAAGCTGAAACTTATGAGGTTAATTAATTTTGTTGATGCCTTTGAAGTATCTCAGTCTCTCTGCTGAAAGTGTCTGCTGTGTGTTTCACTGAAACACAAGTTATGCATGGAAATATGCTATATAGTTGTACTTCTGATAATTTCATTCATAAATCAACAGAGTAGATCTTAAAATGCTATTTATAGTACCAAGGGATTTTTTTCATTTATGTTAAATACTTCCATTTCAAAACATATGGATTTTTAAAGACCTTAGAAGCTTGGAAATTATTCCATATTGTGTTTCTCACCTTCCAAGTATAAAAGTGTTCTATTGTCCTCAAAAGTGGATGGCAAGATGCAAAACTATGCTATGAAAAATGATAGCAATATAGTCTTTCATACTTACTTGTCAAATAGAATAATAATAGTGTATGAATACATGTCTTCAGATTCAGTTTCAGAGTATAACCCTTTTCAGAACACTTTCTGATTTGCTTTCATAAATAGCATTGGATGTGGTGTATATATATAGCTTTTTCTACACATAAATATTTTGAAATATATTCAATATTAGTTCTAATATTCTGAACTCAATATTCAGTATTCAGTAATCCAAAACATAACATGTTAGCATGGTTTTACCATACAGTCTGTTTTGAAAGATTAATTCCTTTTTAAATTCTCCTATAGAGGATTGTTTTAAAACAAAATCTTTCCCACAAGGTCTACTTTCTGTTTTTATAAGCTAAAACTTTCTGCTTCACATCATACCTCAATTACACAGGGTTCATGATATTTAGTTAGAGTAGTTCATTGGAATATTGACATACCCAAAGGGCAGTGTGTGTGTATATTGGTGGTTGGTGGTGTATGTTTTTTGGGTTTTTTGTTTGTTTTTGGTATTTTTTTGTTTGGTTTTATTTTTTTTCTTTGTGGAAGCTTGTGGTCATTTTCTGCAAATTGTCTCTTACTTTGGAGAAACTTGTAACTGAGGAAATGTGTAAACTGTGGGCTTACATCACTGTTGCTGTCTCCTATGGTTGATTCCTGTAAGTGTAGATTATAAATACCAGGAGATGAGCAACTTTATAGTGGAAACCCAGAGGCAGTTAATCTGCAGTTTTCCAAAGCTCAAATCCCTAACCCTGGTGAGATAGGTCCAACATTTTAATAGTGGAAAATCAGACTAGGCAAAACACTTCTGAGTAACACTTTTTGTGTGGAGATGTTCTGCCTTAAAAAAAGGATGAATGAGCTTCTGGCAAGTCTTATGATGACACATTTGTTTCAATTATGATTCTCCTTCCCTGTGCTTCTGTACTGTAGTATATATTCATTCTCTTCACTGATTGTTTTGCTGAATGTTGTCTGATCCCAAATAACATATGTATCTGTCGTGGTTTGTTCCAGCTAGCAAAGAAGCATCATGACAGTCTCACTTGGTGCCCTCATTCACCCCCACCCTTGTTAGGATGGCAGAGGCTCCAGCAAATGGGAGTAAAAAGATAAGCAAGGTTGTTGTGGGTTAAGACAAGGGCAAGGAGGGCTCGCTGTTAATTACGGTTCCAGGCAAAACAGACTCCAGTACTCAACTTAGAGAAGAAAGTAGGAAAGTTTATTCTACAAGAAACAGAAGAGAATAAAAACAAAGAAGAAGTAGGAGGATGAGAAAATTACAACCAGCACTTTAAGATCTCCCTCCCCCATCCCTCCTTTCTTCCTGGACCCAGCTCACTGCTCCCGATATTTCTACCTCCTCCCCCCTCAACAGCTCAGGGGGGTAGGGAAAGGATGATGTGGTCAGTCTCTCACAGATGGGCTCTGCCTCTTCTCTCTGCTCAGATGAGGATGACTCCTGGCATTCTTCCCCTGCTCCAACACAGGGTTCCTCCCTCAGGACGCAGTGCTTAACGAACTTCTCTAGTGTGGGTTCTACCCAGCAGCTGTGGCTTCTGCCAATACAGGGTCCCTCACATGGGACGCAGTCCTCGGTGAATACCTCTGGCCTGGATTCTTCACCGCAGTTGTAGTTTCTGCAGTTATAGGGTCCCTCTCTCAGGACGTGGACTACTCCAGCCATATGGATAAAGGGTCTCTCCCTCAGGACACGAACTTCTCTGGTGTGAGTTCTTACCAGCAGCTGCGGCTTCTGCTGATACAGGGTCCCTCACACTGGACTCAGTCCTTAGTGAATATCTCTGGCGTGGGTTCTTCACTATGGTTTCGGTTTCTGCAGATAGAGGGTCTCTCCCTTGGGACGTAGCCTCTTCTGGGCATGTTTAATGAGCTGCTTTGTTGTGGGTTCCTCCCCACAGTTACAGCTGTGGATATTGGGTCCCTTCCTTGGGACATGGCTTTCTCCAGCCATAGTGATACAGGGTCCCCCCCCACGGGACACAGTCTCCTCCAGCCATAGTTATTGTCCTTAGCTCTGGGCCTTTATTGAAGTGAATCTCTGCCCCTGGTCCAGGGTCAGCTTTAGCAAATGAGTCTCTGCCGTTGATACGGGGTCATTATCAAAATGAGTCTCTACTGCTGATGTGGGGTCTTTAAAGAAATGAAAATAAATCTCAGCTTCACCAATTCTCTCTGTAGAATGCAGGGAAGTCTCTCCTCCAGCACACCTCCTCTTCTCTTCCGTCACTGACCTTGGAGTCCACATGGTTGTTTCTCTCACTGTTCCTACTCCTTGCACCACCACCAGCCAGAAGAAGAAGAACGGGCAAAAGAAGGAAGAAACAGGAAGAAGAAGGAGGAAGAACCCTCCTCCTCCAACTTCTTAAAAAGTGATTGTGGAGGCGTCTAATTGGCTCAGCCCCAGAAGTGGATCTGGCTCAGAGCTGAGGAAAGTTTCAAGCAACTACTTACAAGAGCCATCTTTGCAGCCCCTTCCCCCTTACCAGGAAAGGCTGTCATGTTAAACCATGACAGTATCTAACAATAATAATAATGTATGTAAATGAATTCATATGTGCAATTCACTTTGTGCTTGCTGTTACTGAAGTACTCTATCAGTTTAATTTCAGAAGACTATATGGTAATGGATCAGATAGGCTTTTCCAAATTTTGCAGAATGCAAACAGAATTCAAAAGTGGCTCTGACAAATAAGGAGAAAACTCATTAATATAATTTAAATGTCCCTTCCACTGCTGACTGCAATCTTCCAAAGAAACCAACAGCAAAAAAAGCCAACAAACCCACCACACTCCAAGAACCCTGACACTAGATATGTGGGAAAACATTTTTAAGGTTTTAGTGTCTGCAAACTTAACATTAAACAGCCTGGAAGGTAACAGAATAAACAAGCAGTTCAACTGCACCAAGAGAATATGTCCATGACTCATCATAGTGGGTTTATGTGGCCAGGTTTTGGCAGCAGCGGGGCTACAGCAGTGGCCTCTTTAAAAATAGCTGCTAGAAACCTTTCCTGTATCTGATAGGGTCATTGCCAGTCAATTCTAAGATGGACCAGCTACTGACCAATTAGTGATTCAGAAAACGTCTCTGTGAATAACGTATTTGAGAAAGGTAAAAAGTTCCTAGGCTAACCCAGAGCAACAGCAGCAGAAGGAAGTAGGAGTATAACAATAACATCCAGTTTAGCAGAGTGCCGTGGTTTAGCCCTGGCTGATTGCTAAGTGCCCACCAAGTCCTTCAATTACTCCCCCTTCTCTTAAACTGGACAGGGGAGAGAGAAATACAACACAGGGACTGGCTTCTTGGGAAGTGTCAGAACATTTCCAGGGCATGCAGGGGTGCAACTAGGAAGGCTAGAGCCCTTCCAGAATTAAATTTAGCCAGGGATGTTAAGGACAGTAATAAGGCATTTTTCAGGTATACCAGCAGTAGAAGGATGGTGAGGGGGAATGTGGGCCCACTACTAAACACTGAGGGTGCCCTGGTGTCTGAGGATGCAGAAAAGGCTGAAGTAAGTAACCTCCAAAGTAAGTAATTTAGGTTACAGTATGGAAGAAAAAAAAAGTGACTGAACAATAGTTTACTGTATTGTTTGCAATAATGTTAGATGATTAACAAGGCTTAAATAGCAGAAGATGAGTGAGACATTTTACATTAGTACTATGGATTGCCTCAGCTTTTAAATGAATGTGAGAGGACAGTCTCTATTAACATGTCTCTTGCAAAAGATTAAATGCTCCTGGTGTTGCTCTATAAAATATCCAATTTTCCAAATAAGGAGATTAAATACTTTTTTTCCGAGAGTCAAGGTTAGTAAAGAATAGAAATCTACTTTTTGAGGAAGTGGCACGTGAGTCTGTGACAAGGGAGGAATACTGCAGACGGTTTGTTTTTTAGGTAGTTGACAGGCAACTGCTCAGCCTAAGAGAAAGGTGATAATATTTTCACATTTTAGGGAGAGTCAGCTGCTGTGCTAAATTGCACTAGATAAGTAGATTAAAAAACTTGCTGAGAATTAGTCAATGCCCTTCCCACAAGAAATTTTAAAACATGTTTGTGTGTTCAAAATTTTTTCAAAGATATTTAAAATTGTAAATTAAAATTGAAAACTCAGACTTTGGAGCTTATAATATTTAACCGTTCAGATTTCCTACTTTTCTGTAGCAAAGATGAGGGGAATAAGAAAAAATCAGTTTTTATAATGTGTTTAATGTTGAAATCTATAAGAAACTTGCTAACAGTCAGAGAACTATATTTTTTGTATGCTTGTCAAACATAAAAAAACCTAATCTCAAGCTAGAATGATACTCCACAGATCTGAATGTTATTGAATAGCAAGGAAACTGGTAACCTAAAACAGTGACGTGACAATGTAAAGCTTCTAGCTGAAGGACCAACAGAAACCAGAATCACAAAATCATTTAGGTTGGGAGGTACCTTGGGGGTTTCTAGCCCAATCTCCTGCTCAAAGTAGGTCAGCTGAAAGGATCATCAGGTATTTGTTTACTTGAGTGTTGAAAGCCTCCAAGGATGGAGATTGCACAGCCTCTCTGGGCCTCTGCTTCTCTGCTTAACTATTTCTGTAGCAATGCTTCTCTCCTTACACCCAGTCAGAAATCATTTGTTTCAGCTTATGTCTGATGTCATGTGTTTCTGTGCAGTATTTTTCTGGCCCTCTGAACTTGCTTAAATTTATTGATATCATTCCTGTACTGGAGAGTCCATAGCAGGATGCAGTCAGTCTGACAAGTGCAGAGTTAAGAAGAATAACTGAACAACTGACTTTTCTTGTTACAGCTCAAGGTGCTGCAGCCTTCAATACTGTGAAAATAAAGAACTGGTAATTGGCAAAAACTGTAAACCAATCTTTGGAGTATGAGACTAATTGTGGACAAATGAGATAATGTTACAGAATGCCCTGTTGTGAGCGTTAGAAGTAGCAGCATGAGAGTGGTAAATAGGCAAAGTCTGAATATCAGCAGGATGTAAAAACAAAAAGCGATATTACGTAACTTTGACAAGAAATTAGGGGCTTGCATACAGCATGGTACACTTGCTCTTGGCAATGCTCTTCCTGTGCACTCATGGCCAAGAATGGCATCCTGGGATGCACCAAAAAGAGAGTAGACAGCAGGTCAAGGGAGGTTCTTCTCCCTCTCTACTCTGCCCTGCTGAGGCCTCATCTGGAGTCCTGTGTCCAGTTCTGGGCTTCTCAGCTCAAGAGGGACAGAGAACTTCTGGAGAGAGTCCAGTGCAGGGACACCAAGATGACCAGGGGACTGGAGCATCTTTCATATGAGGAAAGGCTGTGGGAACTGGGGCTGTTTAGTCTGGAGAAGAGGAGACTGAGGGGAGATCTTATTAATATTTACAAATATCTAAATGGTGGATGTCAGGAGATTGAGGCATCCCTTTTTTCTATTGTATCTAGCAACAGGACTAGGGGTAATGGGATGAAGCTGGAACACAAAAAGTTACACTTAAACATAAGGAAATACTATTTTACTGTGAGGGTGAGGGAGCCCTGACACAGGCTGCCCAGGGAGAGTGCAGAGTCTCCTTCCTTGGAGTTCTTTGAGACCCACCTTGACATGTTCCTATGCGACCTCATCTAGGTTGACCTGCTTCTACAGGAGGATTGGACTAGATGATCTCTAAAGGTCCCTTCCAAATCTACCATTCTATTATTCTAAGATTCAGCAAACCGGAGTGAGTTTGATATGTTTCAGCATGTCGGCCCAATCCCACCTGGCCCAAGACCGACACACTACTGCCAGTATGTGTGTATCATGTTACCAGAGCCCTCAAATACTTTTCAGTAGAACTGTTCTCCAGGCAATCTGTAGTCACTCCAAAGGAAGGGATTTTGCATAAGTCCTTCTTGATTTTCATTAGGTTGGTCCATTTTTTCAGCTAAGTCACTCTGAATTTATTCTATTTCCGCATGGCCAAGATCAGCATTTGTGAAGATTCTCTGTCTCAATTTATACGTAAGTGAAAGAGAAGTAATTGTGTCTTACTGCCTCTGATGACCTGGAAACCATGAGAGTGAATGAGATAATGAATACTACCATTGATCAATAGATGCTAATAACAGCTTTGTAGCAATTTTTTCATCACATACTTCCTAACTTCTTGCTGGGTCTCAAGGTCGAGTGGGTGCTCTCCTTGTTGACTATATCTGAAGAAGATAGTGGTTTGTGAAGAACAGATGTTGTTTGTGTTCACATCAGATGCATACCTTCCCCAGAAGAGTGATAACTCTGTGGTTAGTCTCTGAATACACTGCACCAAGTTACTCAAAGCCCCATTCAACCTGGCCTTTACCACTTGCAGGGCTGGAGCATCCGCAACCTCTCTTGGGAAAACTGTTCCAATGCTTCACCATCCTCACAGTGAAGAACTTCTTTCTTACATTTAATCGAAACCTGCCCTCTTTCAATTTGGAGCCATCATCCCTCATCCTGTCACTACATGCTCTTGTACAAAGCTCCTCTCTGAATTTCTTATAGGCTCCTTTAGGTACTGAAAGGCTGCTATGAGGTCTCAAGAAGATAAGACTCCAGGCTGAATAACTCCAACTCTCTGTGTGATTTCAAAGGAGAGCTGCACCAGCCCTCTGGACTTGCTCCAACAGCTCCATTCTCTTATATTGAGGACTGCAGAGCTGAACACAGTACTCTGATCTTGTGAGACTTCATTTGGAGCAGAGGGGTAGAATCACCTCCCTTAACCTGCTGGCGACACTTCTTCTGATACATCCCAGGATACAGTTGTCCTTGTGGTCTACAAATGCACATTGCAGACTCATGTTCAGTTTTTCACCTAACAGTACCCTCAAGTCTTTTTCTGCAGGGTTGCTTTCAATACCCTCATTGCGCAGCTTGCATTTGTGCTTGGGATTGTCCTGACCCATGTGCAGGATCTTGCAGTTGGCATTGTTGAACTTAATGAGGCTTGCACTGGCCCACATCTGAAGCTCATAAAGGTCCCTCTGGATGGCATCCCTTCCCTCAAGTGTGGTGACTGTACCACACAGCTTAGAATTGTTGGCAAACTTGATGAAGGTGTACTCAGTTCCACTCTCTGAGTCACTGATAAAGATGTTAATGATGGTCAGTACCGATGCCCGAAAAATGACACTTGTCATCAGTCTCCACTTGGACATCAAACTTTTGAACATGCTAAATAACCCTGAATACTGAAAGGAAATTTCTCATTAGAGAACGGTAATACCACATTTTGAGGACAGGAAAGAGTAATAGGTATCTTGAGATGATATAAATTAGTAGTCATGCATAAGGTGTGATAACATGCTAGTTATTCAATAGTTACGTGTCTCCTATACATTTTAACTATGATATAAGTAAGAGTTCTTCTGTACCAGATGGTCTGAACTACTTCACATATCACTTCAGAGGAAAAGTCAGTCCATGTACTTGCTTTTAACCTCTGATACAGTAGGTGTTGTCCTCTGGAATGTTGCACTAACACCACTTCTATAATGCCATTGTACTGCTAACTCACCAGTACAATGGCCTTATAGAAGATTTTTTTGTGGTTTTATTTTTTTAAATTATTATTTATTTTTTCTCTTCCATCTCTTTTGTGGTTTGTGAACTGGAAGTTTTTTTCTGTGAGATCTTTTTAGAGCTTTGACAGACGCTTGTAGATGATTGCTGTCAGAGGTACTGCAGAGTTCACTAAACTTTGTTGTATTTCTGAAATATTCACATTATTCCATAAGACTGTTGGAGTATTAATGCAACACATAGAACAGAGCTACCATTCTATGATTCTGTGATTTGCTGAAACTGGGCTGTAATGCATGAGTATTTTTTTATAATAATTTTAGGAACTATTTGTAAGGTGTTTAAAGGGTCGAGAGTTTTATCAGTTTCCTAGATGAAAGTGTTATGACAATGTAATTTAAAAATTTGTATCATAGATTAATATCTTTTAAGGAGTCAAATCTGAATATTGATACAGACCGATTTCTTGGCTCTCCTACATTATGTGAAGAAAACTTATTTGTCTCTGAGAGACATCATATTTTGCTTTAAAACAAGAGCAATATTTTAGTGGACTGTTAAAGAGGAGTCATTCAACTTCTACAAAAAAGTTGATACTTAGCAAAGTCTTGAGACAGAGGTACAATATATCTATCTCCAAAAGTCAGAAGTAGTTGAAGAGAATTAGAGTTCAGTAGCCACTTGGTATGCCCAAGTCCCCTTTAACTGATAGTCTAGATCCACAAAGGGAGGCACTATTGAAGTTATGGGGTTGAGGGCAGTAGAGTGTTGCTGGCACAATTGCTTCATATCTGCACTGTCAAATCTATTGCCTAACTTCAGGCTAAATCTGGCTTTTAGCTTAAGATATGCTTTATTCTTGGAGTCTTTTATGAACTGTTTATCTTCCACTCACCTGACTGAATTTCATGCTCTATGAACCTAGGCATCTCCCATATATTTCAAGTGGAGCTGAGTCATCTGCCTCTTGTGAAAGTGTTGTAGAATCCAGTAGGAAATGAGAGTCTCATCTCCAGTTCCATAATAGAGATAATAGTGTAAGGAAGAATATTGTATATGATTAGTATCTGAGATGAAACTTTGCATGGGCAGGTTAATGTAAAACAGATTTTGCAGAGATAACTTCTGGAGTAAAATGCATGAATTGGGATGGCCAGAATCTGTTGGATTAGGTGAGGAAGTGTGCTAATACCTGTTGTATGTGTGCCAATGAAGGTGGGGATTTTTTTCTTTGGCTACTCAGATGTTTATGCTTCATGTAATTATATTTTGTTGCTTTCATGAGGAGTTGGTAAATACTAGATAACCTTGAGAATGGAGAAAGAGCAATATAGAAGGCAGTGTGGGCAGACCCCTTACAGCAAGGGAAGGTGGTCTCTAGGGAGAAATTAGTTGAGTGTTAGCTGAAGCAGGAAGTTGCTGTGCTGCTTTAGGCCAGAGTTCCGTTTTCAAGAAAGATGCAAATTGCACTGCCTTAGGGTATAAAGCTCTGCTGTTCCGTGTGAATGCACAGCATTAATGATGGAACTTCATGTGTAGCATGGTACGCATCAACTTTTGCTGCCAATCTGCATCAAGCACAGGTGCTGAGAGGAAATGCTCAGCCACCTCCACTGACTATTCTCCCTTGTTCACATACATGCTTTGAGTCTTCTTGGTCCCATCTGCTGTCTCTAGTGATGAAATGCACTATTAGTTAAACATATTAACTCCGTCTACCTTTAGTATGAGACTATGGCCAAATGTCGAGCTTTTTTCTTATTTATCTTTCCCATTGTATATTTGTGCAGCTGTTGCTTAGAGACAGCAAACGTATTAAAATCCAAAGGAAGTAATGCAACAGCTCACGTTTTAAGGTAAAGCCAGGTGGCTATGCACAATTAGTTCAATGCAATGATTGTTGTATAAAACTCATAATAATTATGAGTCCAATTTGAAGTACTCTTTTGCTACCAAATGTCTTCTGAGACAGAATCATCAGAAAATAAATGTTGGGGGGGAGGGGAGGGTCTTTTCTTGTTTAATGCTTATTAAAGCTACATTCACCCCCTCTGCTTTGAAAAAGAAACTCCCTTTTTTGATGGCAAGGTTTGTTGCCATGTCAAATCCAAGTTGATGGAATACTGAGTTGCAACAGGAATACTATTATAAATTCCAGAACAGAAAGATTTTCTTAACCATTCTGTGTTTGAATGAGTTGCTCTTCTAACTGAACCAAAATTTTTGAATTCTATATGGTTATATTTCATTAATATGCCTATAAATAGGGTTCCTGGAAGGGTTTTTTTATTCATCAGATCTATGTCAAGGGTCACCATTTGTCAAGTATGTCAAGTGACTAACTTGCATTTGTTTATTTATGACATTATGTCCTATTAAAAGGGGACAGAGTGGTTTAAAAGAAAATAAACCCCCTTGAGTTCAACCTCTCCTCACTCAGGTGGGAGATTAGGTGCGGCTAGGTTTAAATTCTAAGTGATTCCCAATTTACCATGACCAATCCAGTCAGATTCACTTTCTGTGAATTATGACGATTCTGGATACACTGATAGTGGATTGCACCTTCAGTCTAGTCGTGCTGATGAACTAGTATCGTCACACTCCAAGGTTTGGTCACATTTAGTGAGAAACTGTGATGATTAGCAACTTAAACAGTGCAGTTTTATTCATGTAATAGATATACAGGTTCTTATGGATTGCTAATGATAGTGACTGTCTGCAGAAAAAAACAGGTGCAAAAGTAGACATATAAATAATACAGCACATGAAGTTACAGACAATGCAAACCAGCTATAGAAAGCTAAGGAGTAAGTCTCTAGAGATATTTCTAAGTTTCCCACAGAAGCACTTGGTTTAAGTTAACCCAAGGCATCCCACGTGGCAGGAGGAAGAGGGACTCAGTCCGTCTGCTGATGCCAGGAGTCAGATGTAGTCTTCAAGGGAGCTTCCCTGACTTGTTCACAATGATCTCTTCCCCAGCACTCCCCTTTTCTTTAACCCTTTTTATGCTTTCCTTTATTTTCAAGGTGGAATTTGAGTGACTTTAGTCATAAATACCTTTATTATGATTGGTGTAAAATTCTCTCACCTCTCATTTAAAGGTATAGCTTACAAAAAATTCATGGCACAGACTCAAGGAGGAGTGGTTGCACCTTGGAGGAAGGGAGCCTTTAGGATGGAAATGTGTTTTGGTATTAAAATGGCATTATAATGAGCAAAGTTCTCACAAATGATGGCATTTTGTCAAGGTTTGACAGACCGTTGGGTCAGCGTACCAAAAGTGTTGCTTATTGGTTTTAGAGGACCATCTCCTTCCCATGTATTGTCACAGAGTCTGACCACAGACCTTCCACTCTGCTCCATGTTCCGTGATATTTGCAGGGAATTACTGTGTTGTGGATTCCTCACACACAAGCAGCAGCTGTATCCACCCTGCAAGCCTTCTTGACTTTATATCTTTCCTTAATTGGTGAACAATGCTGATTTCTAATATAAGTTTTAATGTAAGTTTTAATTTCCAGGCCACTTAAGTAATTATGCCATACATTACTCTTCTAGGTAACATCTCTTTGGGAATTTAGTGTTGAATTTTGATCTAGTCTTATTTCTTTGTGGCATGGCAAAAATGAGAGGAAGAACAAAAAAAATCCTGCCTTTTACATAAATTCTCTGTTAAATGTCCATCCAAGTGTCCATCCAAGTAAATTTACATGACATTTAAAAACCAATTTTAGTATTTCTTTCTAAGGAAACAGTGTTAAAAAAGTCAATAAAATCAAATACAAAGAGCTTATCAGTCTTGTGTGTCTACTGCAAGTTCTCTTTTGCTTTACAAAATGATACACTTTATTATATCTACAATTAAATTTTAGTGCAAACTGTTATAAGTAAAGGCTCATTGTCGTTGCTAATAATTATGCTACCAGATCCCTTCAAGTGTATTTTGTATGTGTGATATGACTCATCTACTGTTCCCATAATCGCTTGTGATGGATCTGTAGAGATATTTAAAGTAACTTATGCTCTTGATTATAAAAACTGACCACTTTGAGGGTTTTTTTCTTTGTTATACAATAACGGGTTTGAAATAATTTCTCAATGTAGTTACAATCTGGAGAACAGTAGTAATTGTCAGCTTGTGATGATAGAATATGAAAAGACAATCTCTTATTTTATCAAGTAAGAATACTAGACAGCTTTGCTTATGTATTTTAAATATTTTTATTGCTAGTGGTATGCTTTCAGGATAAAGTGTTTTATCATAGTATATTATGGACAAATACATTTATATTCCATAATTCTTCTAAATTCCTTGGGTGAAATTACAATCATAAAAATACTTAATCAATGTAGAACAATGCAGGTAGCAGCTGTGCCTGTACTGTAGAAGTATGAGTTATGTTGCTTTCTATGCCTCTTAGAACCAAAAATATATTTTTTCTTTTCTCCACTCATGCCTTTGCTTTTCTTTGCAAGTAAAGCCAGTCCTAGGGGTTACAAGCAGTAGATTCTACACTCTGGGTTCTTAGGAAGAAGAGACTACAGTTACCTGCTCTGAAACTCTGATATAGGTTTCACTATCCGTGTTTTTGTATTTAGCCTTGATGGATCTCATCAAAGTAAAGCAAGAAGGACAGACATCTGGTTCATTTACTAGGAATTATCTGGGGATGAAAAAAAACCGCACTTTGTCTCTATTTCTTACCTGAGTGACATGTGAAAGTTTCATCTCTCAGCTACTGCTCCAGTCCAAAGTAGAGCAGTCTTGTGGATGTTTTAGTTGAATCTAAAATCTGAATATTTCTTCCCATTGTCTCACAAATGTTAGCAAGCATAAAATTAATTTTATTGTGTCTGTAGTGGATGATGGGAAATGAACTGGGAAAGGAAATGGCTATCCACACATTCGTTCAACTTCCAAGTAAAAAAAATTAGATGTATTGAGTTATTGTCTAAGTACTGCAAAGAAATGAAATGAAGATATGTTTTCCATAGTATTTCTATCCTAATGTTAAGAGATAAGGAAATACAATACTATGTGGGAAATAGATGTTGCATGACTGTAAGTGGATCCAGTCCTTCCATTCTCTGTCCTTTTTCTTGTCTAATTTGCTATAGGTATCAACAGCGCTTTAGACTCCTGCCTTTTAGACTGTTGCTTGGGTTTACTACTTACTAGTAGTAACCATTATATCTTTATGGTGTTTGCCATGACACTATCCTTATCATGGGATCAGCATCCCATGATCTGCTTAGCTTTCTGTGTTCATACTGTCTCTCTCACCTGTATATATCTATTGACTTTGGTCCAGAAGATGCTAACCTTAGAGAATTTGGTTTTTTGGTGGGCAAAGGATTCTAGAGACTGATCAGAATGGAGAAATCTTTTCCTTCCTTTTCCCTGCCTCAAGACCAATGTTGAAAAAGTTAAAAATACTTGTTTTGTGATTATACTTTTGATAACAAATTTAGCACCTCTCTGAATCAGTAAGTACTGATTCATGGCATCAGATTGCATGTAGTTCTTCGGATGTCATTTGAACAGTCACGCAAGTGACTTCGATGACAGCTTTGTTAGTGGATATGAAATCAGGCCCAAAGGAATGTGGGAAAGTGATGCCCACCAAAGGAATGGGCACCCACATAGTTATTAAGTGTCCAGATATGGACAGCTGTAGAGGAAGAGATGTTACAGGCTGCTTTAGTGAGGACCAAGGGTATGGATCAGCACCTTAAAACACGGGGGGAGATTAAACGAACTCTGTCTAAGGCAGCAGAGGAGAATCAGTTCTGGTTGTAGGCACAGGAAGCTATCCGGGGAGAGGGGCGGAAAGTGCAGACAGAGGAGAGATTTTGTAGTGATCAGGAGGCTCAAACGAGCATGGAAGTGGAGAATCTAGAGGTGCAGATGGGTCCATCACTATGTGGGGATACGGAACATGATAAACTTGACAGCAAGGAGGAGAGTGAGGGGTGCGGCCCCGGAGCAGAGTCCCCACGGGAGAGCTGCTTCCCAGTTGTGTCCAGTCTGGTGGGTTACCCCTGGGATGAGTTGCAGAGGATGTGGACATGGAATGCCGAGTGGGTGGAGTCAGGCAGATGTACGGCACAGGATGATCAGGGGAGAGTGGAGGGGTGCAACCCCATGTTAGACTGGGCACCATTGGGCATGTAGGGGAGACAAAGAAAAAGAAAGTGTGTGTTAGACTGGGTACTGTCAGGCATGCGGGGGAGACAAAGAAAAAGAAAACACAGAAGAGAATAATACCAACTGCACTGTTGGCACTGAGAAAGGAGAAATATCAGCTGCACCATGACTCACCAAAGATGGTGCCTGAATGAAATGGGGCAGGAGAAATGAGGAGTATCAGCTGCATCACCGGCCACCAAACATGACGCCTGGAGGAGGAGGGGACAGAGTACGGGGAGGATGTCGAGATGATTCGATAGGTGAGCATGATAGCATACAGCCATGAAGAGAAAAGGGGTTGGGCTATGCTGAGATGGTGCAGTCCGGAGGCTGGGACATTTTTTTTTTCTGTTGTAGCTAGCAACAGGATAAAGGGTGGTGGGATGAAGCTGGAACACAGAGGATTCCACTTAAAAAAAACAAAACAAAAAAACCTGACAACAACAAAAACCAAAAAACACACACACACAAATTTACTATTGAGGGTGATGGAGCAGTGGAGCAGGCTGCCCGTGGGAGGTTGTGGAGCCTCTTCTCTTGGAAGTCATCAGGACCCACCTGGGCATGTTCCTATGTGACCTGGTCTGAGTGAACCTGCTTATGGGGGTGGGGGGGGTTTGACTGGGTGGTCTCTAGGGGTCCCTTCTAACCCCTAACATTCTAACATTCTAATATTCTATGATTCTAGGATTCAATGACCGATGGGGGCAGATATGAATGGGCTACCCTAGAAACAAAGGTTGTGAAGGAGCTGCATGGGACTGTAAAGACACACACTTTACAGATGGCTCATCAGAGACCAACACAGCTGCAGTGGTGTGGAAACAGGGAGACAGATGGGAGAAAATCTTACATACTGATGTCACAATATCTGGAGGCCAAGGCTGTTGCTCTTGCCCTGGAGGCACGGCATTCAATGCTGCTCAATATCGTCACTGATTCAAGATTTGCCGCTGAACTGGTTCGACAACGTGCACAAGCCATTTGTGCCTCCACCACTATAGCAGAACTCATATTGAATGCTTTACAAACTCGTGCTGCCCCCGATCTATTGTACACATCAACAGTCACACCAATATTCTGGGGGCTTTCACCGAAGGTAACCAAAAGGCGGACAAAGCAGCAACGCATGTATGGCCTATCTCTGCCCAAGAGGATTTTCCAGTGGCCAGACAGCTACATGCCTTTTTGCATTGTGGAGCATGGGCTCTACATCATCAGACCAAGATCCCTCTCCAAGTGGCAAAGCAGATAGCTGCTGCTTGTCCTCAGTGTGCTTCGGTGCTACCATGGGAAGCCAGAGTTAACCCCTGAGGGTTGCTCGCGAATCAGGTCTGGCAAACGGATGTCACGATTTATGAGCCCTTTCATCCCAACCATCACCTCCATGTCATCGCTGACACCTGTAGTGGCTACATACTAGTTACCCCCATGTGCCAAGCCACAGTGTGCCACATGATCAGGCATTGGCTACAATGTATAGCCGTCCTAAAATGTCCTGATGAAATGTCCTGTCAAAATTGACAATGGGCCTTGTTACACCTCCCATGTGACACAGGAATTCTGTCAAACCTGGCAGATTAAATTGGTGCTTGGTATCCCCTACAATAGCCAGGGACAGGCATCATTGAATGTGCTCATGCTACTCTTAAAGTCAGCTCAGTCGTCTTAGGGAGGGGGAGAGCATGGGACATAGAACTCTCCCTGATAGTCAATGTGATACTTTAATGCGCTGTCTGTACATCCTTAACCATTTTGTTTGAGGATCAGGACCCATACCGGCACAAGCACACTTTAGGGAGCAAGAACCGGTAGCTGTAGATAAACTACCAGCAGCCAAATTACGGCAAATCGACACTGGGGAGTGGGAATCAGGGTGGAAGTTTAGATGCCTGGGCCGAGGGTATGCTTGTGTAGAAAAGAAGGGAACACAGCAGTGGGTCCTGGCGAAACGAATAGGACCAGAAATATGAGTCTAACAGTCTACTGAGTCTGTTTTGCAGGTTGATGTGTTCTTTGGAGTGCTCGTCGCGATACAGATCCAGTTGGGGTCACTCAACTATTGGCGAGATTCGGCAGTGAAGTGGACCACGACCAGCACCTGTTTATATCTTCCCACAATTGGCTCAGCTAGCACGTGTGCTGGGCAGACACGACATGTATCAGCCCATGCCATAGGATGCTGGAGTCCTCGAGCTTAGGGAGGGGTAGATGTTGTAGGCCTCCAGAAGATCTCGGGTTGTAACGCAAGAGGTGGAGGGTACAGAAGAGGTGGGCACGGGGTGGAGTGAAAGGAGGTGCTTGTATTAGCAGATAAAAGCGCGTGGCACAAGAAATAAGCTGGAGTAAATCATCATCCATACTGTGTATGTAGTGATCTTGTCCCCTCAGTGGGGGTAGGCTGAGTGATCCATATGGGTGGCCTGGTGATGTTGCTGGCAGAGGCAACACTCTTGTTGATGCAGCCCAGTATGCCGTTGGCCTTCTTGGCCAGGAGGGCACATTGCTGGCTCATGGTTAGTTTATTATCAACCAGGACTCCCAGGTCTCTCTCTGCAGAGAAAGGCATATCCAGGGTGCATTTCTGGTTAGTCATAAGCAGAAGTCCTAGAGGAGGAAAAAAGAGGAAAATCTTCTTCCCACATGTAGGATGTTCTCCAGTCAGAACTTTAAGACTCTCAATAAATCAAAGAGTTTTGTTTTCAGAGCTGTCAGCCTGGTATTTAAGATCATTAAATCAACTTCCATTTCACATTAAAAAGAAAAAAAGTAACCTAGAATGAATAGAAGTAAAATGTAAATTTGTTCTGCTTCCTGCAAGGTGACCTGTTGTCACACATCCCACTGATATTCCCCACAAGCCTGAAAATAAACTTCCCAAGCCTGAAGGTAAACTTCAGCTGTATATAAGGCTGAGAGCTTAACGCGTGAGCATCTGTTCCCACAGTTTTTCCATTTAAAGAGCACTGTCATTTCCAAACTGCAGTACAGGTGTCCTATGCCACCACTCTTATCTAGAAGCTTCTTGTACATATAAATAGTCTCTTTCACTTGTTACTTTTAATTATATCACATGGAATTTCACTGAATAAAATATTGAATTGTAATATTTGTGTAGCTTAAGCAATAATGCAGTTAATAACACATCTTACTGTGTTTTATCTCATTGTCTATAATAATTTTATAAGTTTAAATGTTTTAGCTCCCAGCATATGGCTTGTCAATACACATGTTGTGGGAGCAACACTTTCAATTTATCTACCAATAGTTGGTAGTATTTACTCATTTTTTTGCAGCAATTCAAGAGGATAGACAAAAGCATCACACTGTCTGGATCAGAGCTGTATGCTAAACTTGAATATTTTATCCAGGCATCATTAGGTCATTCAATGAAAATTAATTTTTACTTCAAAACCTGTGAGTATATAAAATTTGCATTTCGCTTTTCTATCTTTTTAATGTTTCAGGCTTAAGACATTGTCTTGTGTTCAGTTCAAGCACACCTCTACTCTTCCTAGTGTCCTTTTCTGTATAGTAGGTTCACTTCTTTCTTTACCATTCTTCCTAATTTAGATTCTTGTTAATATCATGCCTCCTAAATAGTAAAGAGAGGATAACAGTAATAACTTGGACTACTTGTCTTATTCTCTCCTGATTTTACATCAATTGTGTTTGCTCAGATAGAAGCCTGTGAAGCACCTCCCACTTTAACACTGGCATAATGAAAGACTTTGTCATCCTAGGTTGTGTAATTTTAAATAAATACCTTCTACTTCATTGTGAATCCATGACATCTGTTTACAGATGTTATCAAGGCCAAAGATAAGTAGGTACTAGCCAATTTGGAAAAATTCTAATTGGAAAAATGTTAACCTTCAAAGACTTCCATTTAATCAGGTGGTTTTATGAATATGTTGCAAGCTTCAGTTCACATCTTCCTTTCCCCCGTGTTTTGTACAAATTTCTATATCTATGTATTTCTGCATCTCTATATCAATATATATTTCTGTGTTGTTTGTATTTCATTCTCTTGGCTAAATATATATCATTTCATCTTTTTCTCCAATTGCTAATTTTATTTTGATAAGTCTTGACTGCTGACAACACCCCACCTCCACATCCATAGGATGCACATGGCTGTGGACATGCATTGAACCCACTCACCCACCTCAAGTGCCACTGCCTTGAGTATTTTAATCACCTGTTCCAACTGTACCATGGACACGGATGTCCTGCGTTCTGCCGATCACATCAGGGTCACCATATGTTGCCGCTGCGTGCAACATCAACAGGCCGCCCGCAAGGATCACTCAGTCCACTCCTGCTGAGAGGACAAGATCACTACATACACAGGATGGATGATGCTGCAGGAACTGTTTAGACTAGAGAAGAGGAGACTGAGGGGGGATCTTATTAATATTTACAAGTATCTAAATGGTGGGTGGCAGAAGGTTGGGGCATCCCTTTTTTCAATGATGTCTAGTGACAGGACAAGGGGTAATGGGATGAAGCTGGGACACAAAGTTTCCAGTTAAACATAAGAAAAAAAACATTTTACTGTTAGGGTGAAGGAGCCCTGGAATAGGCTGCACAGGGAGGATGTGGAGTCTCCTTCCTTGGAAGTCTTCAAGACTCACCTGGACACCTTCCTATGCTACCTGATCTAGGCAGACCTAGCTTCTGCAGGGGGCGATTGGACTAGATGATCTCTAAAGGTCCCTTCCAATCCTACTATTCTATGATTCTTTTTTATGTATTGGATTAAAGAGGGAATCTAAAGGCTAATGTTATGGATCCTCCCATACATGTATATGGTATTTGAGTTGGTTTAGCTTTGAACCATCATTTTCAGACACAGCAGAAGTTCAGCTTTTGTATACTGTTCTTGGAGTTGTTCTAGATTAGTCTGACAGAGAACACAGTGATTTAGGAGTAGCTTAATAGCTAGTAGATTTGCTAGTAGCTTAATAAATCACACTATTTGAGGAGAAAAAAAAAAGAGGTTAGTGGGTTTCATACTGAGTGAGAAGTATTTGATAAGATATCTAAATATTTTGTCTACTATAGAGTGGAAACAAGAAACTATAGGAATACTTACTTTAAGAATAAACCAATAATAAATATCCTGAATTACCACTGTAGAAAGATAAAGCAATCAGTGAAGTGGACTTTATTTTAATTGAGGTTGAATAGATATTAAACATTTTTTTTTTCTAAAGGAATTCATAGCAATCCTAAGCATAATGCTTTGCTAGGAAATCTCATCATATGTAGATAGAGGGATTGCAAAATAATTGCCAAAAGAGCTTTCTGAGAGGAATTTGGCCCTGTATTTGACTCTCCTAAGGAGACTATAGATTACTTTAAGTAGGATGCAATGTTCTCTAAGTGTTCCCTACTTAATCTCTTAGAAAATTTTATATTGGCTGCTGTGTGAATGGCTGATTTCATCTGCATGCATTGTGGTAATCCCCACTCAGGTCTCATCTCCCTCAGAGAGAACTGTTTAGTTAAAATAGTATCCTCAAATACTGTTTAACATTGGAAAATTAAGCAGATGAAACTTAATTTTTGCATGTTTCAAGAATGAAGTATTTGAGAAAATGGTCTTGCCAAAATTTTTCTTGTAACTAAAGCAATCTTGTCTTTCTTTCAGATCGTACTCAGTGTGCATTTCTACTAGAGCAACTAATAAAACCTATATCCTCTTCATGTTGTGAGTATGGAGCTATATATTTGTGTTCTCATCTGTCCTGTTACCTCTAGTGTTGTTCAACCTCATAGCAATTCATAGCAAAGAAGGAAGAGATTTCAACTACATGTACATTTGCAGTCTAGCGCTTTCTTTAAGCTTATTAACTGCCCCCAGGAAAAAGAAAATGAAATAAGAGGGAAAATCTCAAGCAAAAGAAATACCTTCCATTGAAGGCAAACCCAACAACAAACCGCAAAAGTAAGAGACCACTTCTGAAACTAAAGGTGCCAACATTTTGTTTGAAAAACATAAATCTGCATACCTTTAACATCTTGACAATTTACAGTATCTTTATCATTACAAAGTACCTTTAGGTTAAGGAAGAGGAGGTTGAGGAAGAGTTCAGGAACACTGAAGCAAAGTCATAACAGTCACAATTTCTTGAGGTGGGTTTTTTTTCCTCAATGAAACGGTGTGCATTGATTCAATCTGTTGCTGTACCTATTAATGTATTCTGTTTTACAAAAACATTCTGACATATTCTGAAAATTTGGAAATCCAAAGGGTTATACTTATATCCTCTGAAAACATTTTGCAGATGTTACTGACAAAATTAAATATTATAACCCCTACCATTCTATGATTCTATGATCTGTGCTTTAATTAGATCATATTTTTCTCTGAGTATTTAATTTCCTTTAAGGCTTCTGTTCTACATAGTTAGAGATATTCTGCAGGCCATTAAAATACCTAGCAGTGAACATAGATTATGAGCTTCTATTCTTAGAATGACTAAACTAAATGTACTCTTTGTCATCTTAAACTGAATGATGGCAAATGCTTTTTCTTGTTCTGGGTTTTTTTTCTGATGTCTGCCCACAAATAAGTATATATACATATAGAGACAGATAGATAGCTAAAGGATTAATAAAAACTTCATCTCCTATAGACATGGAGCTAATCCTGTAGCTCAATTACTTTTTTTTTTTTTTTTCATAATGGTCTCTGGTGGGCTTTCAGCTCTTTATTTTCCACTTTCTTTGAATAAAAATATTTCATTCATTTCAGAACACATACAAGATGGTGAAACTGCTGTGTTGTTTGCATCTGCTCTCCTTCTAGGCTTGTAAGTCCATTTAATTGAAGTTACCTGAATAATTGAACTTTGCTGTACTACAGTACAACTCCACACTCTAACTGCCTCTAAAGCAGATCCAAGGCCTTTTGTCTGGCACCCAGGTCTAGATATGTTCCTTGGCAACTTCTTTGTGTGCATAACAATGAGGTCATTGTGGTCTTAGAGGCATTTAATTGCCAGTGGATGGAATTTTTGCTTTGAACTAACTAGTCTGGAGAGCAAGATGATAGGATTCACACTGGAGCATGCCTGCAGTACACTATAGATATGATGAAGAATTGCTTACAGATGTGAGTTAAATGGCAACCAGTTGTCTTTAATTATTATTGAACATTAATATTGATCTTGCTCTGTACATGTTTTCTCCTTTCTAATGTACATTTTTAATTGAACCCTAGGTTTTTCTCATGGTTCAAGCCCATTTGGTAATGAAGACTCACACAACCACTCACCCACTCTGCGTCTTGTAGGACGGGGAGAGGAATCAGAAAAGAAAATGAAAACTCATGGGTTAAGATAACAACAAGTATAATAACTAAATTAAAATAAAATATAATCTCAGTAAGAATATCAAAATATAATAATAATAAGAAAAACAAAACTCAAGACAAAGACAGGTGACACACAATGCAATTGCACATCACTCACTGACCGATGTCTGAGCAACAATCAGCCCTCTTCAGCCAACTCCCCCAGTTTCTGTACTGGGTATGAAATCCTATGGTATAGAACAGCCTTTTGGCTAGTTCAGATCAGCAGTCCTGGCAATGTTCCATCCCATCTTCCTATGCACACACCATGCCCCTACACACCCCTCCCAGTCCACTCACTGATGGGGCAGAGTGAGAAGCAGAAACAGCCTTGATGACTGCAAGAACTGCTCAGCAATAACCAAAATATCCCTGTGTTATCAACATTCTCTTCAGCATAAACCCAAAATATAACCCTGTAGCCCCTACTAAGAAGAAAATTAACTATCCCAGACAAAACTAGTACAGTTTTGCATAGTATTTAGAAATAATGCAGATAAGACATAGTAGCTAATGTTTTTTTAATACCATGTGATGTGTTAAATGACATTTGTTCTCTAAGAACCCTTTTACCTTTGCTGAACGTCACTTAGAAGTTCAGTACTGCTTTTGTTTTATAAGGTATGTAAAAATGCTAGGGCATCTAACTGTGATTTATTATTGCATTCTGCACCTGTATTTAAAGCTTGTAGAATGTTATTTATTTCCTTTTATAAGTATTTTCCCTGCTTTTGAGCTCATTCCTGAAAATGAATCTATATAAATCTATAACCACCAAGAGTATAGTTTGCTGTTTATGATGAGAATAAAAAGTATCAAAAGGGACAGAGTGCCTAGATCAAAATACAAGTTCTCCCCTACACGTGCAATTTCTTGAAGGAATGAAGACCATGTAATTTTGGCTGATGTTGCTAGCACATCTGGCTTAGAAATTTAAGCAGTGTGTTATTTCTCTGTTTAGAATATAGTTTCCTCAGACAAACGATCATAAAGTAGTCTATGGGATAATACAGTCCAACGGGGGGGGAGTGTACATTACTCATTAAAATTAATCCATATCCACAGTTTATTTTAAATGTGAGAAGTATTTATGGATATTTTCTCAAGTGAAAAGATTGATTTGTTACAATCTCTTATAATATTTTTTTTTACTTTAGTTTTTACTTAGCCGGACTTCTGTTCTGTAGAGAGATGTTTCTTGTGGTTAAGCTACTATAGAACATTCTCCTAGAGTATTTCTAAGCTGTATTGTAGAACCAGATTGATAACTAACATTTCTTTTAAAAGATGGAGTTTATTTGAAATGAGCAGAATGAAAATAGTTGTAAATAAAATCTAAAACAGAAACAACAGCCATGGAAATGTCTGACTTTCTAGAACTTCATGGAAGTATTGTAACTTTCTTTTTCCGATTAGGGAGAGGCAAAACATAATGCAGTATCAAAACTGAATGTAACTCAAAGTCCACGAGTTCAAAGTACTCTAGCTGCCAGCTTGTTATTCGAGGCATCTTCTCCCAGTTTGATTCCTGGCACTGAAAATAGTTTGTGCATGGTAGCACCTGGCATGAGCAACATCTCTCATAATGAACCTGCCTTTAAGGAACTAGTACCCATTTGTAAAACATATATATACAAAGCTGGTTTGACATTTGCTGTTCATTACACTTTTATTATGATTTCTTATGTCCAGCAGTGTCACTGAAGTCATAATATGATCCAACCTCAGACAATATTGTGAGGAAAATACTTATTACCATGAACTACTGCAATATAAGGTCTTTATTTAGTATTCTGTTAGAACACAAAAGTAAATAAAAAAGGCTAACTGAACACATATTCCTAATTCAAGAACTGAGTTTTGATTTCAAAAATTTGTGTTTCTTAAAGAAATTAGTAGCTCATTCACATGTAAATCTGTTGTGATTATGAATTTTCTTCTAAAAAAACCCCTTTACCAATCTGAATTAAATGTTCACAATTAATTTCAGCTAAGATAAACAAAATTCTAGATATTTTGCTTGTCATGCTATTCGATCCTTGTGCTAAGCATATAGGTCATCATTCACCAAAGAGCAAAGACTGTATTTGACTGCACACACTGACAGCCTAACTTAGCATGTGGACAGCTAACGGGTGTGTTTCTGCTGAAAGACTGAGAAATACTTTATCTGTGAATTGTATAGGAGGTTATGAGTTCACAGATAATTTATTGAGAACTCAGAGTAACTTATGGTGATCAGAAAGGATAGCTGGTTTAAGTTGTTAAAAAAAACCAAACCCAAATAAACAACAAAACACACCATAAAAATAAAATAAAACACTTAAAAAAAAAAAAAAGAAGTGGTTTCCAAGATTTGTTTCATTTAGGAATGGAAAGTGGTAATTGAAAGACCCATGGTATTTTTGTGGAGGAAAGGATGAGAAAACAACTAGAACTAAGGAAGAGAATAAATGTGTCAGTAATACCTTAGATTTTTCTATGAATCCAATATTTACTCATGATCTTGAAAAGGAGAACGCAGGATAAAGTCAAGAAGATTATTGTTTGATTATTATTTGCCAGACAAGACTGCAAAATATTTAAGAGGTACCTGTTGGAGAAAAGATATTCAGTATTAATATATGCAAGGTCAAGCAGTGAAGTGCAACATTTACACTGTATGGCTTAAATGATGTATGGTTAGGAAGCATACATGGAGGTCTTAGTACACAGCTCAGTGGACAAGTGTCTGCTCAAGATACAATCATGATTTGCAAGTTTAGAAAGATATACAGGGTAGTGACAGTTTCCTAATGTTTCTTATGTAAAACCATCTGGAGATGTAGCTAGTACTAATTGCCTTATATAAAGAAATATACACTGAAGAATTTGAGTAATTCAAAGGATAAGAATAGGAACCTTTTACTGTAAGACATTCAATGCAGTATATGGAAATTTATGAAATGGTGAATGGTGTGAAAAAGATGAATCAGATGTTTTTCTTTTCCCTTTATGTAAGAATAAGGGGGTTG
Organism: Colius striatus; assembly: GCF_028858725.1. Classification (NCBI taxonomy): domain Eukaryota; kingdom Metazoa; phylum Chordata; class Aves; order Coliiformes; family Coliidae; genus Colius; species Colius striatus. The sequence goes on along the minus strand of NC_084767.1, from coordinate 31,247,852 downwards.
ATAGACATTGCATTTTATATGTGATAAATACCAATTCAACAGGAAGAAATGTTTTCAGAGACAATCTTGTATTTTTTGGGAAGAAACAGTGAGGCCATAAAAATACAAGAAATGTCTTTTTGGATCAGTGCTGGTCATCTGACTCCACATCACGTGATAATAAGATACTGTTTAGGGGGAGCATCACATGACAAACTTTTAATGTCTGTATCCTCATAGCTTACACACTCAAAACCGATTTTCAGCTGTTAGAGAACAGTAAACTATGGAGTTCTTCTAGTATGTATGAATGTATCTATTATCCCTGAATAGTTAGTTTTTAACTTGCTGTTTACCTCCTAATCTGTCTTTCAAATTCTGGAAGAGCAGTAACTGCTGTGTAAATATTGATTTTCTTTACTTTCTTTATCCAGTCTCCTATAAGTTTTAACAAGTGTCTTCCTGTTTAAGTATTGCAGGATTTGGTGAGCAAAGTTCCACATCTACTACCTTCTTAATTTTAGAAACCTTAAATATCTGCTCAGGCTTCTCTCTGCAGACCAAGGAACCTCAGCATTTTAGTACCTCCTTTTATGGCATCTACACTCCTCTTTTTTCAGTTCAGCTGAAAATCAGCATTCAATCGAGAAACAATTTTCCTCCAGTCTACTGAAACTTTATTTTTTTTTAATTAGCTTTTAAAGTCTTTTGGAAATACAGCTGTGCTACATTCCTGAATCCTCTTCATTCACATGTTTTTAGACATTCTCATGCAGTGTTAGTTTTTAAGACAGGCGGATTTATTCTTACAGGAACCATCCTGACACTTTCTTAACAAACTACCCACTTATTCAGTTATTTTTTATTATAGATATTATGATCTTATTAGAGATGAAATTGAAACTTTCCTATCTATCTGAATACTCTAGACTTTTCTTTTTTTTTGGTGAAAGAGAGTTTCTTGGGAAAAGACAAGTCCTCTGTACTGGTAACTATGATAAGAGTTTATACAACAAGGGAAAAAGCACAAGATAATTCACTATATGATGTTATATACATCCTAATTATTTTGGAAGGGACAGTCAGATGCATATTTTCTGTTTTTTTTTTTTCTAATTTCAGTGAAGCTTCATAAGTATCCTTACTACACTTGATGACCCCTTGATCTGATTTGAACTGATCAGTTATCAGATATCTATTTCTTTAGTCTGCAGACCAGTAAGGCCAAAAGAGGATAACATACAAGTTCAGACTGAATGGCCATCTTTTTTGAAATTTCTCATAGAAGGACTAAAGAGAAATGCTTAATTAGAATAAGGAAAAACCATACAATCTGTATTTGACTGTAGATTTGTCTATTTTACTGCTGCTGAGCTTTTGTCAAGGTTTTTATCCCCTTTTTTGTATTTTTTCATAATTTCAGGAAAGTACAAGAGTGTTCATGTTTCTCTCTTTCTTATTAACGACAAAAACCCCTCAACAGTTCTTAAAGATCTGCTGTTGTTATATCTGTACATGAGGCACAGGAAGCTTAGTTGGGATTACATTCTTTTTCCAGTCTATTCACTTTAGAGCTCTCTCCCTTGCGAAGCTTACCCTCAGGCTTTTGTGACACTGATACAGTAGCATGTGATACAAGGGGAATTTCCCCCCCTAACATTAATCCAGCTGTAGTGCTAGAGGAGCCTGAGCTTGCAGCAGTGACTTGTCCCTTGGAAGTAGTGGCATTTACTGACTGTTTTTCTGAATGCACTTTGGCCCTTGAACCTTACATGTTTAGGAGTATTAGCTGGTAAAAAAATCTCTGAGACAGGAGTTACAGTACAGCTTGAGCAGCCCACCGTCTTCCTCCATGTGTTACAATTCAATCTATTAGAATCAAATGTATCATCATCATTGTCGTTGTAATTCTGTTGGAGGAATGTTTTAATACATGAAATGGTAACTTATGTTTGCTGTCATCCTTCCATCACACCTAGATGAATAATAAAATCAGTTAAAATATCTAAAAGTTATCCAAACTTATTCTATGGTAGCTAGGTAGAAAAAAGAAAATTGAGACTTTTCTGTATTCAAAGATACAAAATATAATAAATTTTTTAAAACAGATTTTTCTTAGCTTTTCCAAACTGTACTTAATTGTTTTTAAAAACATTTTGCTTGGCGGAAGACCTTTGGTTAAAAATGAGTGTGATCAAGAATGATGGATATTTTCATTTTGTTCTTGAAACAGAACCATTCCTATTTCTATGGTCAAATTGTGTGCAATGGCCATACTGTTCAAGTGCACTGTCACAGAAGTATTCAACTAAATTCGTTGCTGGTTATTTCAACACAGCTTAAAAATAACCAGAAAAGAAAAGATAAACATCTGTGCATAGTTTAGATTTGCACTGGTACAAGTGGGAGGCTTTGTTATTAAAAAAAAAATCACTCAGCGAATATTGAGTGCATAATTAAATTCTACTCCTGTATCAGTGCTATGAATTTCAGTGTGTTTGGGCAAGCTGTCATCTGCTGATGTCAGAAATATACCCAAACAGAAAAAGATTTTCTTAGTCTGTTGAGACCATAGCATGATCTCAAGTCTCTTCATTAGAAATGCAGATATATACATACTCCTTTAATGATGCGCAGTGATCTAAAAGTAAAGAAGTAATACTTGAACATATAACTATACTATACACAAAAACCTTAAAAAAACCCCTCCTTAGGAGTGATTAGCAAAGTTATTTATTGATCCAGTCTCTACTAGCGAGCTTACAAAACCACAAGAAGGTGTTATATACCTCCATAATACTATTTTCTTCCAAATGTTATGGTTAACTCTGAAAAATCCGAGCTTTTCCTCAAATATCTCAAAAGGATTCTTTGGTTCAGATCGCCACTGAAGTTAATGGAAGTTTTATTCATCTGTGTAGTGAGGAAGACTTGCAGGTTAAGCTTAGCTGGTATTGCCATTTCTACTATACTGCACAGAACATAGTAATATTTAAAGGTAGATAATAGGGGAGCTAAACACCGAATCTTCTTGTTTCCTGGCACATAACATACAATCTTGGTACTGCAGGGGAAAGTTAGTCTTTTTTTTTTTTTTTTAATTATGGCAGACACAGGAGACAAAGGCCCACCATCTCTTTGAAACTTTCTCCTCCTCTGTAAAATCCCACAGAGCTATTGATCACAACATTTGAACACAGAATTATGAGGCAATTATCTCAGTAACAGTCTCAGTGAAAATTATTGGTTTTCCTTTTCTAAATGGTACTTTCAGTATTGGCATAGATGATTGAAGTAAGAAGATCCAAAACAACATTAGATCAAGGATGATCTTTCATTTATTATCTCCTCCCATCTCCCAGGAATTTCATAAATCTCAGAAAACCTTTAGGATTTCGATGCCAAATGGCTTTGGCTGAAGCAGGGCCTTTGGACTGATTGCGTGATAGTCATCTGTGTCAACTTGCTCCTGCGTCTTTCAGTTCTAGCTATTTCTCTGAGTCTTTAATTTATACAAATATGAAATGGTGAGTAATTCAGACTGCAAAAGTTATATTTGATTAAAGTAATGATTTTTTATTTGAGTGTTGTTCAGTGGCAGTGTTGGAAATATAAATTTTCAACTTGCTTCATCCCAGATACTCCTACTTCATGTGTAATCTCCTGTGACCTTTCAGAGAACAGGTGTTTGCTTCTGTGTACATAGAACTGTGACTAGTTCTTTATCTGAAGGAGTTTAAGCTGGTGAATATGTATGCCAAGCTGACTAATGGTCAGTCTCTCCAATGATCTCAATACAAATCTGTGTTAAGAACTATATCTTTTCTTCCGAATATTGTAAAAGAGTTTTCATTAACAAACCAAAGGCATACTAGCAACTTGAAGGAGATAAATCTTTTCAGTGAGGATCAATTTGCTTGCTCGTAGGCTTGAAGAAAGTTTAATTTCATGTAAAATATTGTCAATATTATTTTTAAATAGTACTTCTTGGACTAGTTGCCTAGTTTTTATTTTCTTGCCAAGACTAATATAGGTGTCTGTTATTTGAGTTATATCTTTTAATAGTTGAAACTAAGCAGTTACTGTAGTTGCTCAGAAAACAGTATGTCCTTCCTTTATTTGGCCACTCAAGTATTTCTGTGACCACTACTAAAATGTTAGATCTTATGGTACTGTCCACAAGATAACTCTTAGTACAAGAACAAAATAATTCCTTCTTCTAATGTCATGCTCTATGCATGCAATATTAACTGATGAACTTAAACCAAATTTATTAATACACTATAATATTTAATCTGAAGATAGCATACTAGCTACCTAACAATATTTTGCCCCAAGTGAGCAGCACTAAGTGGTGACAGAATCTTACTTGTCAAATTCTACTGAGTGCACAAAGCATAGGTAAGAGCAATTAAAGTGTAATTCAGTGTTTAGAATGTTGTGTCTCAATGAAAATCTGTTATTAGTTCAAAATTTCAACCGTTTTGTTTTGAGTGGTTTTAAGATTTAAAAATACTATTTGAGCTGGAAATGCCCAGCACTGCCCAATTCTTTGGTTACAGAATTTGTTTAGCATACTTTTGAATTCTTCCTCATCTTCCTCAAAGGAAAAGATATGTAAGTACCTAAGCACAGTAATGACTTTTTTGATTGCATTTGAAAGGACTACTGTAATCCATCCCATCCAGCTATATACTGAAACATAAATGCCTTTTTTAAGGTCTGTAGAAAACAATTCTAAAGCTGGTAACTTGGAACTACTGAACCACATGCCCCAGTGCTGCTGGTAATGCTAAAAATGGGAATATCAGATTAATTTTTTTCAAGCAGAAACATCTTATAACTTAAATAATATTCTTTAACTTCTATTTACACTATTGTAATCTGTACCAATGTTGTGTGTTTATTATTTTCAGAAAACCGTTAAAACTTTAGCTAAATGTGTATTTCACAGTACATGTTAAATCAGATTTGGTACAAGTTATAGTTGAATTATCAAAGGTGGCACATTACTGCACAGCTTTGTTTTAGTTTGAAGGAGTGGGGCATTAAGTGCTACAGTAACTTATTCTCATGATGGGTTAGCAATTACAATACCATGCACTGTAACCAAATATCGGTCTCTATATGCCATTGAGCATGTAGAAATGACAGTGTGATGAAGCATCCAAGCCCTACTTGAGCCACTTGAACTTGTATATGAGATGATTGGCTTTTCAATTAGACCTAGAGATGCCTTCCTATTTCCCCAGTAAGTTTGATAATCAAATGTTAGCCAAATTGCACAGCGTGCTATCAGTAAAAAAATGGGTTTATATGAGGAAAGATAAAATCAGTAGGAAAGGCTATCTAAAATGACAGTTTGAAATTTATTTCAGTAAATTCTAAACTTCTCATGTTATTGCGTTCTGCAGCTGATTTAATTTCTGTTTGGTGCAAAATGCTCAAATCTGTCTTGGAATGAGTTAAGAAACATATATGACTGCCAAGACTTTGGGCATGGTGCCTGGCAGGAAACTCTCTCTACTCAGGAACTGATAACAGCCCAGGATAGGCAAAAGAGAAGACAAAAGACTTAAATACTGCTTTCCTGGCATCCTTATAGGAAAAAGAGCAGGGAAGAACAGCACTTTGGATGTGAACAGAGATAAGGGTATCCAGGTTAAACCTACAGCTTCTTTATTAACATAAAAGTGCAGAAGCTGATATGTATATATTGTGTAGCTGCAAGAAAAGAGTGAGCATCATGGTGCTGAGATGTGATCTTATTATGTTCTTTTCTTAATAGATTTGTTAGAACATAGCTCACGCTTTTACTTGGCTACTCACCACTAGTATTGTCATGGCCTAGGTTGTTCACAGTAATGGAGATTCATGTGGGATAAAGTAAATGAAACTGCTTTTCATTGTCATTATCATAATTAAAAAGATTTTTCAAAGTCAGATCTTGCTATCTGTGCCATAGATCAGCATACTGTCTAAAAACCGATCAAGAAACAGTGTCCTGGAGAATGTATTTGTCCCTTATAGTGCTTGACCAAAGTACTATTCTATTAACTGCTAATAATATGATAAATGTTTGGAATGGTCATTAGTAAGACTCCTTCTTAATACTGGTTTAATAATACATTGTGATCTCCTTCCCCCTGCCCCTTTTGAATTTTCTCCTGGCTTTAGTGAATACAGATGTTGTGGTTATAGCTACAGCTGTTTCACTTGGTAGCTCCATTTGTTCGAGTTCTGACAGACTTGCATATTTCTTGCACACAGGAATTTGCTTGAAGTTTCCTTCAGATTGCAGATTATTTTGTTGTCTTGCTTTTATACATCACAGACTGTATTTTCATCAGACATGACTTCACTGATAGGAGAGATTCTCGAATTTAGGCAGTACCATTAAAAAAAACCCGCATATAGCTAGACTTTGGGTAGTTTTTTCTACTTTAAGCCTGATCACTCTTCGTCCAGATTATGATGCTCCTCTTGATGAAGAAGGTTTCAGACTTGTACCACTTATTGTTATACTTTTTTATTCACCTATTAGGTGGTGTAGTGAAAGCTTACTTGCTAACATTTCATAGGGTACAATACTATTTTTGTGTCATGTAGTCTACAGTTTCTGAGCAACTGCTGTATGAATGGCTTTGCTATCTCCTACTCCACTTGTAATATCTTGTGTGTGTTTCATATCTGTGTGCATGAGTACTTGGTGGTCACTTGTCTAACATCTGCTCATCAAAGGCTAGTGAACATTGGTTATTATCTGCATGTTTGATACTTGTTTTTAGTGATTTTTGCTTTGGGTTTTGCCCCATTGAGATTGCATCTTTCAATATGTCATCTCCATCTGTGACAGTAGTCTTTTTCTGTCAAATGTACTGAGGTTACTCATTCATTAATTTCTTCAACTGCCCCCGATTTCCTTTATAGACTTTATTTTCTCTTGAAGAAGTAGTTTGCTTTGGGAAATAACAGGTTTCAAACAGGTCTACTTTTTTTTGCCCAATGTATAGTGTGAAAAAAGCAACTGTCTGGCTATTTACTTGCATGTGCACTGCCAGTGATCAACTTCCTTATTCCAGACGTGATGTATAGCAGATTTCTTATTACTCACTCAATCAGTGGATATTGTCTGTTTGAACAGTTGCTTTTATTCTTTAATGCTTTGTCGTATCACATACTGTTAGAAAGTAGCAGAAATAGAGGAGAAATGCAAGACCTTGTATTTTAAACCAAAGGCTTCTCTAAGTAGCTTTGCTAAGAAGGAGCAATCATGTATTTTCATAATTATCTTTTAGAGTCCATGCATCTCACTGTGCATTGCTGTTATGTGATAATCACAAATAACAAAGTTAAGAACATTCTTGCAGCTTGTCTTTAAGGGCAACCTGGATCAAACTCTATTTTTGTTTGAAGTTGGAGCTGGAAGTGTTGTGTGATGATGTGATTGCAAAAGTGATGTCTATAAGTTGTCACAGAAGATATGAGACATTATAGGAGAAATTCAGTGGAAAACAAAGGATGCAGGAGAGGGTATACTGAGTAAAAATTCTGAAAAATGTAATGAAGTGGATGTTTGGTGTTAGTTTCACTTTCTCTCTTAAAAAATAAAACAAAAAACTAAGAGTAAGTGTTTGTGCTTCAAGACATTTCCACTATACTACTCTGAAGTGGTGGCCACTTAGTGCTCTGTGTTCTTGCACTATAACTTGCAGTGGTTTGTAGAACTCCAATTCTGTCTAATACATTACTACCCTCCTGGCATATTCTACTTTTTTATCATCCTTTGATATCATGCCTTTGTCTTAAAAATGTCAAGTTATTTATGAAAAGATGTAATTCTTTTTCCTCTTAAAGACAGGATATGTAACAGCTTTCTATACAGCTGTGTTACTGGAGGACACTCAAGTAGACAAATAGTCTCAGCTAAAACCACATGGTGATTGCTAGTGGGTACTTACTATTAATTCTCCAAGTTTGATGACTTTCTTTGAGGGAAAAGGTCCTGGATTCAAAAAGATAGGAGACTAAATATTAGTCTTATTTGTATTAGAAAAATTAATTTGATTTCCCAAATCTTAATGGGATAAAGATGGAAAAGCTGTGATTAAATGGGAGGCATGACAGTTTGTCTGCACAATTATTGCTACATTTTATATATTCTAAATGTAGCAGTGGTACAATGAGAAACAATAGTTGAGTAATAGAGGAAACTTTGAGATAGAATCTCACAGAAGTGGCTTTTTATATCCAAATATACTGCAGAAAATCAGATAGAAATGCCTTGACATTTAATACTCTGGAAATGGAGCTGATATCCCAATTTGTCTTTCATTTTTTGTTTAATTTATTTCTAAGCAATGATAATACCATAGGTGAAACAGACTCAAAACCTCGAGTACAATGAAGAAAAATAGAACAAAAAAAGTAATTAGAAATGAGAGACTAGAAGCTCATGTCCAAACAGTAAATTGTGATAATGTTTAGGAGCTGGATGAAGAAGTAAGAATGTTCAAAAATTATGCTTCTAATAGAACTTAACTTTTATTAGTTTTACCAGACTGATAACTATAAGGTTTGGCTTGTGAATTTAGACTGTAACACAAACCCAATTTTAGTATTATATAAGTGGACAGAAACTTAAATTCTGTTTAGTCTTATAAAGTATTATGTTGTATTTTCATAAGCTTGCACTCATTTTAGTTTAAATTTAAACTCATATACATAATGTGCCTTCTACACTGGATTTTCAGAGTGGCCAATTTGTTCACTCATTCTTTTTTATTCCATCATTGGAGTATGGTGATATAGATGCCCAGACTTGAACTAGTTTTACTGAGAAATCATGAAATTAATGGCAGACCCACAAGAGTGCCTCTGTCTCTTTTATTATACTCAATAATTAAACTCCTTGATACTCTTGCAAGCATGAGTCAAAAATATTTGAGGGATATTTCTTCCATTCATACAAGCAGAAACATAGTTTTATAGCAAGGAAGGGGAAAATCAGTGTTCTAGACCAATAGTGTGTAGTGGTATGTTGATGCTCATGTAGTTCAACAGTACCTTTGATTCCATATACCAATGAACTGCTAAATTTGTCAGTTTAGGGTTTAAGGCTGAAGCCTAAAGTTGCCATGGTCCTATAGTGTTCATTCTAGTGGTGTTCTGACTTGATGTTTTGATATTGAATTTCACTTTTTGATGTTCCATTTCTTAAATTTTACAAGTTAGTTGCCAATGCTAAGCTGGTTCAGCTTTTTTTCATTTTGACTATAAAGAACTACTGGGATAAAAGAATAGGATGCAAGAATCACTCTGCCTTGAAAGTTTTATTAATATGTATTCATAACCAAATTCTTCCAAGCCTTGGTCACATCTCATTAAAGCTGTGGTTGCACAATGAATTTTAGATGATTCTCTAGTAAGTAGCAGAGATATATCTTAGCAAAATATTCTTGTAACAGCTTTTCACTACACTCATATCCATTATTTCAAAAGGGCCTGACTTCTCCCCTGAAGAGCAGTTGGAAGGGAAACTCAGCAACATGATGAAGTAATAGATTGCATTTTTACATAAATACAACAGAGATTTACTGGTAAAATGTTTCAGAGAACTTAGTTTCTAGTTTCTAAACTTCAGGTGAGTATCAACTGTCCTTGCAAGCAGCAACAAACTTTCCTTTTTGGAAATGCTGAATTTGTCATGTATCTGTAAGTTCCACAGCCAACAACATGCTGCAATTTGAAATAGATATTTTTCCTTTAACAGAAAATAATGTTTCTAATGCTTTACCTTTGTTGTATTTCTAAGTTGAATAGTGTTTACTTATCTGTGGGATGAATTCCACTGATGCAGGAGAAGAGAGTGGTAACAATAAGTGTCGTGCTTTCAACCAATGAGAACACGGCTCAGCAAACTGTCTGGGGTAAATCATATCTCTTAGTATGCATGATGTACATATGCCTGAATACTTTAATACAAGACATTATGTTTGTTTAGGATTATGCAGTTCCAGTGAGGTAAAGGCTAACAGAATAAATATGCTAAGTATGCATTTAAAATGCATTAATCTTGATCATAAGGGTTTGGTAGACAACAATACAGTAGTAAGCAAGGTACATGGTGCAATGGTTCACTGAGTCCTAATTGGTTTAAACTGTTATTGATCAGACAAAATAAGACTGCTCTGATTCTCTTAATAAATATTGGAAGTTATGGGTTCAGTTATCAAGCAAGGTCTTTAAATTATTCTGGTTAAGACTGGATAGAGTAAAAGGTAAGAAAGGAACTGGGTTGAAAGTAACTAAGAGAATTGAGTAATTTCCAGGCAGGATGGCAAAAGAAGCATCTGACTGAGCTAGAGGGGAGCTGACAGTAGGAACTGATGTTTTGGAGGAATGTATCAGCATAACTCTACTAACTTTAGTGATATCGAATTCATTTTCCATCAGTTACAGATAGAGATTTATCAGCAGTTGCTAAAATAGTTTGGTTTGCTAAACCACTTTCTTCCTTTCCCTGATTATTTGTCTTTATATATGTGTTGGCTACAAAATGCTCCAAGTCAAGTGCAACTTTACTTGCCTTTGATTCTTAAGGTTTATGTGTCAGGAATATAATTTGATATATGCATGAGTTTACATCTTAACAAACCTTTAATTCTATATGATTTCTTGGACAACTATTTCTTGAATAACTAAAATATTCTGTTTTATTCTTCCTTGAAAAGTGAATTAGTTATGTAATCTTTTCATGTTAATACATGACCAAGAATGCTTTCCTGCTTCAGCCTGAAAAGACAAGGACAGTTTATCAGGAATATTGTAGAGTGGTGGAAATATCATCCCTTATTACTGTTAAGTTGCTATTTACTATCAGGAAAAAACCTGAAATTTGTGTGGGCTTCTTCAGCTACCCACCTCTAAAGTACCACATGCACTCTTTAATTATGCAGCTTTGTATATCTTGGAAAGCAAAAGGATTCTCTAAAAAGGCTTTCAGTGTCACTCTGGGGAAACTAACTTCCTGGCTTAGGTACTAGAATAAGGATGCCCATGCCACTAGAATGATAAGAGAAGTGAGCTGTGAGACAGTATGAGAGGGGAAGCCATGGTTCTTCACTTGAGAAAGCAGTGACAATGGGAGAACATCTCAAATGCCTGCACACATGTCTGTAATGCAAGGAGCAAACTAAAGTGGTTAGGAACCTGTGCACAGTTGCAGAGCTATGATCTCATCTGCATTACAAAGGTATGGAGACACAGCTCACATGGCTGAAGTACTGGAATGGATGGACACATATATTGAGAAAGGCAGTTATGCTTGCTGACATAAGAAAGGGCAAATGACTTAGCAGCAACAGATGTAGAGATAGTAAAGCTGAGTTACAGCCATTTGAGCATACTGAGAGATGGATGATGTCCCTGCAAGGCCACTGTCATCTTTGGAATGTCAGAAGATTGGAGGCGATTCCTGAGAAATAGAACTAGAGAAAGGTAAAAATTGGTGGATGGAGAGAAGATGGAGCCAGGCTCTCCATAGAGGTGTACAGGCAATGCACACAAGTCAGAAAATGGGAAATTCAAACAGATTATGCTAAAAATTATTTTAACATCATAGATGATCAACACTGGAACAGGCTGCCTAGAGGTATTAATCTTTGGAAATATTCCATTGGACACAGTTCTTGGCAGCCTGCTCTAGTTAGTTCTTACTATAGGACATTGGATGTCATTGGACATCTGTACTAACCTAAATAATTCTATGCTTCTATGTGTTTGAGTGCTAACTATTTTGGAATGGACAGAGTAATGGCAGCGTCCATTCTTTTTTCTTTAATATTGAGGAAGTATTGAAAAAGTTAAGTAGACAATGAAAAATTTTTACAGGATTATCAAGATAATCCACTGTTGCTGTGCACGATTATCACCCTAAATGAGGTTTGTAAGTGATTCTAATGGAAGAAAAATGAACTAATGCCACAAGCTTTTTGATACGTCATTTTAAAAACAAGGTAACATAAACTTCTTCAGAGAGAACTAACATAGAAATGTTTTTATGTACATAAAATTTCTCACATAGCAGTTATAGCCAAAAGCCAAAAATGCAGGAACTTATGAGTTGCCTTACTTCATAAAACGAGGGAACAAATATATAGCATCAAGCACAACTGAACATATGGCCATCTGTTTTCCATAATTATTTTTAAATTACTCTATTTTGGATGGAGTTTTTTATAAACTCACTACCATAACACTGGAAATAATCAACAAGTGATTTCTCAATGGTAACTGTAATACACTAATTGTTCCTTTGTTGGTTACAATAGATTCAGAATGGAGTATTGTCATTGTATTAATTTTTAGAGCAAAAAGAACATGTGAAGGTGTGTGATATTTTTTACAGATGTCATGGTGTTTGAAAAACAATTGTTTTATTTTTGTGGAGTTTTTTTAGTAGCTTACTTGTTAGATATTTGTCTTAGTTGTCTGGTGCATAATTGTGGAGTGCAGATGAATGGAATATGCTCACAATGGAATAACTATAAATTAATATGACTGCAAGTCTTATATTGGTTTAAAATTAGAGGAAAAGCTATTTTTAGTTTTTCTTTATTAGAGCTCTTTTGTTTATTTCAAGACAATTTGAAACGCTAGTCTTTGAAATAGTTACTGCTGATTACTGTTATTAAATGCTACCTTCAGAAAATGTGTTGTTTTTTTTCCCAAAGTTGCAAGCAAGATTCGTAGAAACAATAATTACATAGATCAAAAAGAAAAGTGATTATTTTTCCACTAAATAAAACCATAGGAAAATAATGACTTCATATTCTGAACTCAAAATCAGCTCTCAAATGAGTAGGAAACTCTCTTACTCATTCATAATCAAATGGTGCAAATCTTATACAATTTTAAAGCATTGTTCAACAAACAACACAAGTAATCTTTTCTTAGTTCTTTTTAATTTGGGTTGGGTTTTTTCTTGTGTTTTTTTATATTACCATTTTTTTTTCCACCAAATGATAACTTTGTCTTGTCATCTATCTCAAAGTAATGTAAGGATGATGAAGTTGCTTGATTTGATTCTGTAGTAGCTACAAATAACAAACTAGCTTTCACTTCACAAAGACTTGGATTTTAAATACTGACACTCACATATACTTTTAAAAAGTGATTGGGTTTCTAGTAGATTCTTGATTCCATTTGAATCAATAGTAAGTTACAATCCCTAAAATAAGTGTATTGTGGCATTATAAACCTAATGACATGTCATTTTTCAAAGTATGTATCAAAACTGCTGAAATAAAGGGATAATTTACACAACTATCAGGCATATCATGAAATGGATAGTAGTGAGGCTGTATGGAAGACCAGATAAAATTCATCTGAAACAAAAAGGGTAGGATACTGAATCTTTTGAGGTGAGAATTGATGGGATTAGTTCCAGATTCTTCCATATTCTTTCCTCATTCCTCTGAGTGACTCTTCTGAAATTATGCTAAAAATAAAAATATTCAGATAGTAATCCTGTAACTTGTGTGATTTAGAATATGTTATCTACGTAGGGCATGCTATTTTACCTGATCTTCTACTCAATAAACTACTTTCAATACTTTAAAGATTGTGTAATTGTAATGACATGTATGTGACACAGTTGACTTTGAAAGTCGAAAAATATTAAGCGTTGGGTTTTTCTTTTTAGACTGAGTTGAAGTTAAGATTGTGTAGCATTAATACATTTATCTGCTGAAATTTAAATAGAACTTTCGTTATACTTATTTTATTGTCCATGGGTGTTGCCAGATCATCTTTCGATACTATTTTAACTTTTTACATAGACCCTTCCTTTCAGCAGCCTTTCACTAATTGTTACCAGGTTGATTAAGCTGATAGATTTTCTAGAGTAAATGTGGAAGTTTCTACTATTTTCTCAGTTTTGACTACCTATATTTTGATTTCCCAGCTGTTTGTTTATACAAATTAGCTTATAGTGAGAGGCAGGTTTTTTTCCTCAGAATAGATAGATCTGAAGTTGAATACACAGAAACGAGGAGTTTTGTTTGAACTAGCATTAGGAATTTACATACTCAATATCCTTCATTGAGTAAATGTACTGTCTGGTGACAAGAAACAGGCAATATTAGAGCATGCTTATTTTAAATGTCTATTTTCTATTGGTTCTTTGTTTATTTTCCTTTTTCAAAGTTTTCAGAATAGTTACTATTGTCTTAAGGAAATTTTAAATAATAAAACTTTGAGTTAGCTGTAAAAGTAAAGTAAAAGCTAGTTGAAAAGATACATGAGAATTGAAATCAGAACAGTATTTTGAACAAGGATGTATATGTTGGTTTGAAATGCTTTGAAATTAAACTCTGAATGGCAGTAAAATCCTGTCACTGCACCAAATTTGTTCAGAAATGCCATTGACTAGGGAAACTTTAAATAAAGATAAACTTTAAAAATTGGAAAGAAAATTTTAAAGACAGTTTGTGGGTTTATTAAAGTTCAATCATGAACCAATTAATGTAAAAAAAAAGATAACATCTGGTTTTATGCTATTTGGTAAAGCATCTAGCATTATATCCACCCTCAGGGCACAATAGCATGATGATCTGCTTTGTTCACCATAAAGCTTGCTTTTTCTTTCTGCTTTTACAATATTTGCAGCACAAGCTTTTTTTTAACAAAATTGGTTTGTAAGAAGCTAGCAGTACAATTCAATGCTTGCTTCCACCTGCAAAGCAGAAATACAAACAATACATTTTCTTAAAATCTATGCTTTGGAGTTAAAATAACTATTTCGGTATATCATTACAATTCATGACAGGAAGGCTTAATTAGAAACAACATGCAAATTCTTTGGGTTAGAGTTTTTAAGCTAGAGTTTTTTACATAGGCCTGAATTAAACCTTCAACTGGCCACTCCATAATTTTTTCTTTGGAAGAAAAGAATTGAATAATCTATCCTCTAACACCTCCTATTGTTTTTTTCTAAAAAATGTTTGCAGAACTATGTAGCACAAGATTGTGTTTCATTTGCCTCTGAAAATATAATTAAAGTTTGATTACATATTATTATATGAAACTTCAGAGAAACCAAAGATCTTCTGTAATTCTTATTAGATATGAGGGACAGGGAGGGAAAGCAAAATTTGCAATCAACTGTAATTACCAAATCAGAGTCTTTGCACTAGGTTTTACTATACTGGAATGTTGTTTCATTTGCAGGATCTTATAATTTCGCAGGGAAAGCAAAGTTTTAGTATCTACTCTGTTAGACATAGCAAATGAAGAATTTATGAAAAGTAAAATTTGTTTTGGAACTTTTAAGCTCAGTAGAAACTCTTTTCACCAGTAGCTAAAAAATAGGTTTCCTCTCATGGTAATTTCATCTGCAAATGTACCTAAGAAACCACAGTAAAGAACACTGCACCTCTCCACTTTCAACTCCTTGTTTCCCTGATGACAGGAAGTCATAAATCTTCACCTGATAGATAATGTAGCTCAGATCAAAATGTCCTTTGTCCCAGGATATGTCCACTGATGGGCATATCTTGACATATCTTTCTTGTGTTTGAGTAAGATCCATCTTTAAAATGAGTTTCCTTAAAATAAACAACTTACTGTGTATAACACTTTTCTTAATGTCTGTTCCTCAACTACTTCCTCACAACAGAACTACTGTATTGAAGGATACAAAATGGATTTAGTGTCTTCCTTGATGTGTAAACAGAACCAGTGTGTATTGATGAACTGAAAAAGAAAGATGTAAGAGAAGGACATGTACATTCATTTAATATTTGAAGATAAGAGAGAGTTTATTGCTGAGAATTATAACTATATATGCAAAAGGTAGTGATGATGGGTTCAACCCTTAGTTTTTAATTTTTACTTACTGCTTAGTGTGTTGAAATAGTGCATAATATATTAAGATTTATTGTAAAGAAACCTGAAGGTTTTTTGTGAATATAACACACTATTCCTAAACTAACAATGAGTTTTTCATGACCAGGGACCTATTAGAAAGGTATAGAAAACACCGCATTTTGTTTGACATGGCAAACCCTTTGGTCAATAATGCTTTGACACAATCAGTAAATCAATGTATAGCACAGAATTACACTTTGTTATTTGGAAAAAAATAGAGCAAATATTTGAGACTGCACAGGAACCAATAGCAACTACATGTAATAAAATAACCTGATTAGAATGATATTGCCAATAGCTAATTTAGCAAGTGTCAGTTTGGGAGCATAGGGTCAAAGATTAATAAGTGAGATTGTTACGGGGTAGAAAAAAAAAAGTTGGTTTTGATTAAGCTCACTATATTTCTAAAAGAGTTGTGCATGAAGAATTTGAGTACCTACAATGATTCATGTCTATGGAACCCTTGCTACAGGTGGCAGAATACAATGTATACAATGAAGTTTAAAATATTTTTGGTTTCCTGATAATATTATGAAAGCATAATTATTCCTTTAAAAAATTGCATGGCAGAAAGACAGCAGAAAATGCCAAGCTGAGAGTGTGGACTGCTTTCCCATTAAGGCAGAGTTAATCATTACTGCTTTACAGACCTTCAGACCTTGATAAATTGGAGGTTTAGGATGTTTAAATTACGTGATTTAAATAATTTAGTTAGGTCTTTATGTAAGATCAAGAAGGAAGGAGAAACCAGGCAGTTCAGAGTAAAAAAGTAATTTCTACTCTTGAAAAACTCTATTGGTAGTTGTGATAAAGTATTTCCACATGTGATTCCAAGGAAGAAGTGTACAATATTATAATTCTGTACAAATAAAATTTGATATCTGACAATATATTTAATCAATAAACAAGTACATTCACGTGATTCAGATAATCTTTGGATAATTTTAGAAGTAATTTGTGTATATTCCCAAGAGAAGTTTAATTGATGGGAAGTTTATGATTAAATGCAATTAATGGATAATGTAACAATCTCTAGACCAGTTAATGCAAATCTGAGAAGTTAAGACTTAAAAGAAATGCAAGTATGACAAAGACTGAAAAAGAAAATTTGGGATACATGATAGCCATTTAATTTATCCAAGAATATGTTAGTGGGGGATTTTATTATGATATCTTGGCTGGATAGTATGCCAGATGCAGTATAATTCTTTTCACAGGATAGTTGGATTGTTTCTGGCTTGTTTTTCTTTCAGAGAGCATGCAGACAAGAGACATTTCTTTTGTTACTTTTTTAATTCTCTTTACTGTATCTTAGAATCATAGAATCATAGAATGGTAGGAGTTGGAAGGGACCTTTAGAGATCATGTAGTCCAACCTCCCTGCAGAAACAGGTTCACCTAGATCAGGTCGCAAATCTTATCTTCTATAAGCACTGTAAAGTGCTTTGCCAAATGTATTTTGTTGACTTTCTGAAGTATTTTTCCCTTTACCTATTTTTTTCTTTTGTGCAAGAACAAATGCTTTCTTTTCCTCAAAGATTAAATTTATTGAAAATATTCACCAATCACTTCAGGTGCTTTCTTGATAATCTGAACTCCAGCACAGTAGTAAGTAATAAATACATCAAACACACTCTCTTTTTCCTTGCACAAAGAAAGTCTCAAACATCAATGTGAAAAAAACTCCACTCAACAACCCACAAAGAAACCTCTTTAAAAAAAAAATTCTTGAAAGCCTGACTTCTGAAGCATTGGTACAAGTAGGAATACTACTATTCAATATTAAGTAGACCATAATCCCTTGAAGACTGTGACCTTCTTAAGCTCCTTAGTTAACAGAGGTGTGATTCTGCTTAAGCAATCATTTGGAAGAAAGTATAATTATATAAATTTCACCTCCTTCCACAATCTCTTCCCAAGAGAGGCACACATGTTAGTAATTTTTCCAGAGGAGATGTTAAAAAAAAATGTCACCAGTCAGAACACAATGTAAATCAGCCTTGTTTCATTACTATTAGTCACCTGATGGAACAGTAATGCTTTTAAATTGCTCTTCAAGTGTAGGATGCAGTTGAGGTTCGTTATTTTTGCATGTATATCTGTACATATATGTATCACATACATACTGTCTATTATATCAACTGTCTTCTCTTAAAGGAAAAACTGTCTCACTGTAAACTGAATTTGACCACGGGACTTCTCACTTTGTATGCATTTGTTAAGCAATCCTTTGTAGAAACAAATTATTAGAAAGGGGATTTTTTTTTTTATGAAGACTTGATGCTTAATTAGGCAAATATGTGGAGAAAAAATCCTGTGAAATGCTAGTTTGTACAACTGAAATTGGCTACAACTTTTACTTTTCTCAGTTAAATCCAATATAAAAACTGTCAGAGTTCCTATTTTGTAGTCTATTTGGCTCTTATTTGTTCTCAAAGAATCTATGTTGAAGGAGAATTAAGCACCATCTCAGAATGGATGCTCTTCAATGTTTATATATGCACAGCATACAGACAAAAAGTAACTAACTTTTATGAAGTTCTGTGGGTTTTTTTGACAGCAAATCTGACTGCCTACTCATCCTGAGTGCTGCTGGAGACAGAAAGATACTCTGCTAGAAACTTAAATCAGTCAGGGTTGGGAGAGGAAGACAGGCTGATGTTTTGCCCTCAAAGGCAACAGGGGTGAATTTAGAGATTTAATCAGCATTTTAGACCTGAGTCATTTTTCAGTCCAGACTTAGAGTTTAGAACTCTGCTTTCTAAACAGAGTTCCAGAAGGATGAAAGAAGAAATGTCATGTGCTTCATCTAAGGTGTGGACATGTCTTGGGCTCAGCAGCCTGTCCATCTGCATAAGCAAGCTCTGTACCTCAGAGATTTCTCTGGCAATTCAGATTCTTGAAGCAATCTCTTGGTAAGCTGTCCAAAGAAATCATCCCTTTATGTTGTTCAGATGCTTAATCTTGCATTTCTTTTCACTAAGACTTCAGAAGAAATATAGTGCTAGTGTGCTATGCATGTATATCTCTTTAAGAAAAGCCACAGTAACAAAACCGAGCTGTTTCTTAGGAGTCAAATAATACTTTGTATAAGGATGCAAATGAACTAGTCTAGCTTCTAGTTCTTTTGCACGGGCTTAATTCACATGAGTGTATCAAGAAACTACACAATTAAGAATCATAAAGACAAATATGGAAAAATTAAAAACTGGACAGGTTAGTTACACCTGTCATACTCACAACAGAGAGTTTGGCAGGAATATTTGATGGAGACTTGTTTGCCAAACTTCTGAGTATTAACACCACAGCTGTTACCTAAGGAAGTAGTTATTAGCAACACAGAGAATGAATAATCTCTCATGTAGAGAAATATTGTTACTTAACTGTGAGTACTATTCGCACTGTCGACTTCAAAAGTCTCCAGTACTGTTCAGTCTTTCAGAAAAACAAAGTTCTTAAGTAGGCTTCTTTCCTTAAAAATATTTTCCATCTCCTGACAGAAGATTCTGTTGTACTGATGGAAAATTTGATTTGGTCTATAGTGGTTTCCTGCATTTATTAGTCTTAAAAAATTTTTCATTGGCAGGATATTTTCCCATGCATAGTGGAACTAGGAAAAGGGTAGTAGCTGTGGATGAAGCTGGAATGTTGTATTTTTTTTTATTCTGTTGGATTTTTCTTTCTTTTTTTTTTTTTTTTTTTTTGCCTTGGAGTATCATTTTCCTGTATGATCCTCCTCCTTTAAAAACAAGTATAGAATGATGATGCATTTGCCAGTATTTCTTTCGAATTTGCAAATAATTTTGTGAGATGTTTCCACATGCTATGAAGTAGGCTGGAACTCCTAACTACAAAAAGGTTGTTTGCTTGTTTGAGGAATTCTACACATGCCTTAAACATGTACCCTGAGCTATGATGTGTTACTCTTTCGGCAGTGTGAATTAGCCCTTCTGGAATAGGAATAGTCCTCCTTCATTTCCTTCTTCTTACTCTTTATTCTCCAGGGTTTTGTGTTCACAGAACAGAGTCATTACAGTTGGAAAACACCTTTAAGATCATTGAGTTCTTACCACTAAGCTCACACTGCCAGGCCCATCACTAAACTAAATCATATCACTCAACACCTCATATATGCATCTTTTTATTATCACCAGGGATGGTGACTCCATCACCTCCCCGGGCAGCCCATTCCAATGCTTAATAACCCTCCCAGTGAAAAAGTTCTTCCTAATGTCTAATCTAAACCTCCCTTGGTGCAACTTGGGCCCATTTCCTCAGGTCCTATTACTATAGAGAAGAGATCAGCCTCCCCCGACTACAATCCCCTTTCAATTTATTGTTCTCCTATACAGTCCTTGAGTGACCAAACGTCATCTTTGTGGTTCATTGTCCCATTGACAAATTGAAAATAATGAGAATTAGTCGCAATACTTAACTTTCAAGGATCCAAAAAAGAAAGGAAACTCCCCAGTCTTCCCATGTACTCAATAGAGAGAGGAAGTTTTTACAAACAACTGACTCTGAATCACTCCCTGTATACTGAATTTTCAGACTACATTAATGGTGGTTTAAGTATTTCAGTGATTCAGGCTCTGGAAATAACTAGACACTATGCAGAAACAGCTTTTGGTGTTAATTATGGTAAGTCTTTAAAGACGTTAAGAAAGATTACTTGTTGATAGTTTTTTGGTAACGTAGCTAGAGCACATGTATTTGCAGACATGCCATTTTGTACACATAACAAATTACTGTTGGGAACCCAGGAAAGAAATTGCAAATTGTATTCACACTTACTGCTTCTTAACTACTTTCTGCTTTAGTTCCAGATTAAAGATGCAAAAGGCTAGGAGGAGATATGATCACTCTCTATAACTACCTGAAAGGAAGTTGTAGTGAAGTGGGGACTGGTCTCTTCTCCTAAGTCATCATAGGATCACAGAATGGTAGGGGTTGGAAGGGAGCTTTAGAGATCGAGTCCAGCCTCCCTGCAGAAGCAGGTTCACCTAGATCAGGTCACATAGGAACATGTCTAGGCAGGTCTTGAAGACCTCCAAGGAAGGAGACTCTGCATTCTCTGGGCAGCCTGTTCCAGTGCTCCCTCACCCTCACAGTAAAATAGTCTTTTCTTATATTTAAGTGGACCTTTTGTGTCCCAGCTTCATCCCATTACCCCTTGTCCTGGTACTAGCTACTATATATATACTATATACTACTACTCCTGACACCCACCCTTTAGATATTTGCAAATGTTAATAAGATCTCCCCTCAGTCTCCTCTTCTGTAGACTAAACAGCCCCAGATCCCACAGCCTTTCCTCGTATGAGAGATATTCCAGTCCCCTGACCATCTTGATAGCCCTGCTCTGGACTCTCTCCAAAAGTTCTCTGTCTCTCTTGAGCTGGGGACCCCAGAACTGGACACAGGACTCCAGATGAGGCCTCACCAGGGCAGAATAGAGGGGGAGAAGAACCTCCCTTGATCTGCTCGACAAACTCTTCCTTATGCAGCCCAGGATGCCCTTGGCCTTCTTGGCCACGAGGGCACATTGCTGGATCATGGTTAGTTTATTATCAATCAGATCTCCCAGGTCTCTCTCTGCAGAGCTACTCTTCCGCAGTTCGACTCCCAGCCTATACTAGTGTGTGGGGTTGTTCTTTCCCAGATGCAGGACTCTGCACTTGTCCTTGTTGAACCTCATGAGGTTCCTCTCTGCCCAACTCTCAAGCCAGTCAAGATCCCGCTGAATAGCAGCACAGCCTTCTGGGTAATCAGCCAGTCCTCACAGTTTGGTGTCATCAGCCAACTTGCTGAGGGTACACTCTGTCCCCTCATCCAGGTCATTGATGAAGATGTTGAACAAGAGTGGCCCCAGAATTGATCCCTGTGGAACTCCACTGGCCACAAGCCTCCAACTTGATTCTGTGCCATTGATCACCACCCTCTGGGCTCTGTCATTCAACCAGTTCTTGACCCACCTCACTGTCCACTCATCCAAGCCACACTGTTTGAGCTTTCTGATGAGGATGTTATGGGAGACAGTGTCAAAAGCCTTGATGAAGTCAAGGTAGATGACATCCGCTCCTCTCCCCTTATGTAGCCAGCTGCTTATGCACTCACAGAAGGCTATCAGGTTGATCAAACAAGATTTCCCCTTGGTGAATCCATGTTGACTCCCCCTGATAACTATATTGTCCTTCATATGTTCAGTGATAACATTCAGGAGGAGTTGTTTCATCACCTTTCCAGGGATGGAGGTGAGGCTGATCGACCTGTAGCTTCCCAGGTTATCTTTCCTGCCCTTTTTGAAGACTGGAGTGTCACTGGCCTTTCTCCAGTCCTCAGGCACCTCGTCTGTCCTCCATGATTGTTCTAAAATTATGGAGAGAGGCTTATCAATCACATCATCCAGCTCCCTCAGCACCCTAGGTTGCACCCCATGAGGAGCCATTGACTTAAGTTTGGCCAACAAGTCTTTAACCTCTTCCTCTTCCACCTAGGGCAAGTCCTCTGCTGCCGTGGCCATCCTGTTGTCCTTGCCGGACTGGGCTTCCCAATTATTGGCCTTGGCCGTAAAGACTGAAGCAAAGAAGACATTCAGTACTTCGGCCTTCTCTGTATCCTCAGTCACCAGGGCACCCTCAGTGTTTAGCAGTGGGCCCACATTCCCCCTCATCATCTTTCTGCTGCTGATGTACTTGAAAAATTCCTTATTACTATCCTTTACATCCCTGGCTAAATTTAATTCTAGAAGGGCTCTAGCGTTCCCAGTTGCACCCCTACATTCCCTGGCAATGTTCCTATACTCTTCCCAAGAAGCCAGCCCCTGTTTCCACCTTTCATAGATGGCTGCTTTCTGCATTATTAAAGGGTGAAATTTCCCTCTAGCCTGCTTTTTGTTGCTAATGTAGAAACTTTTCTTACTGTCTTTTTAAGTAGTGGCCAGCTTAAGTTCAAGTTGAGCCTTGGCCCTTCTAATTTTTACCCTACTTGATCTCACGGCATCTTTACAGTTCTCCTGAGCTGCCTGACCTGTCTTCTAAAGATTCTCTTTTTCCTCCTGAGCTCCAGCAAAAGTTTCTTGTTCAGCCAGGATGTTTTTCTGTCCCAATGACTCATCTTGCAAATGGGGACAGCTTGAACCTGCACTTTTAAGATTTCCTTCTTGAAGAATGTCCAGCCTTCCTGGACTCCTTTGTGCTTCAGGACTGCCTCTCAAGGGACACTGGGAACCAACTTCCTAAACAAGTCAAAGTCTGCCCTCTGGAAATCTAAGGTGGCAGTTCTACCGATCCCCCTCCTTGCTTCTTCAGAGAAAGGATTGAGAACTCAGTCACTTCATGATCACTATGCCCTAGGCAGTCTCCAATTAACATGTCCACCACCAGAACTTCTTTGTTTGCTAACACCACGTCCAGCAAAGTGCTTCTCCTCATTGGCTCTCTCACCATATATGTGAGGAATTTATCTTCCACACATTCCAGGAACTTCCTGGACTGTCTCCTCTCTGCTGTGCTGTATTCCCAGCAGACCTCTCGTAAGTTGAAGTCTCCCATGAGAACAAGGGCCAATGATCCTAACAGTTTTCCCAGTTGCCTAAGGAATATCTCGTCTACCTCCTCATCCTGATTGGGCAGTCTATAGCAGACTCTTACCATGACATCTCCCTTGTTGTCCTTCCCACTGATTCTTACCCATAAACACTCAACCCTATCCTCCCCATTACTGACCTCTAAACAGTCAAGGTACTCCCTAACATAGAGGGCTACCCCTCCACCTCTCCTGCCCTGCCTGACCCTTCTGAAGAGTCTGTAGCCATCCAGTGTAATACTCCAGTCATGTGACTCATCCCTGCTGTAATAGTGATAATGTCACGCTTCCCTTGGTGCACAGTGGCTTCCAGCTCTTCCTGTTTGTTGCCCATGCCATGTGCATTGGTGTAAGTGCACTTCATCTGGATTATCGATACTGTCACATTTTAGGGGTAAGATACCCTGTCTTCCTTGTGGTCATTTGCAGATGCTTCTGTGGCCTTTAGCATATGAACCCTCATTTCCCTGCTGTCATGAAGATCTACATCTCCAGCCTTCACCAAGGTGGCAGCCCCAAGGGTGTTGGTAGTAGACCATTCCCCAGATACCTGCATGCTGACCCCAGGCCTATCTCTGTCAAGCCTAGTTTTACCCCTTTCCCCCTTCAAATCTAGTGTAAAGCCCTCTCAATGAGCTCCACTAACTCTTGTCCCAGCTGTCTTTTCCCTCTTTATGGTAGATGTATGGTGTCCCCTTGGAGTAGCCCAAGTGCCCTGTAAACTGCTCTGTGCTCAAAACCCCCAAAATTTTGTCAGTTACACATGGCTTGGAGCCAGGTGTTAATCTGTTTCACCTTCCAAGTGCTTTCCTTATCCTTACCCATAATGAAAGGTATAGAGGATTACAGTACTTGTGTTCCTAACACTACTTATGTGCTTCCTGAATTGTGAGTTTGTTGTAGCACTGGTGGTGCATCTCTCTGTCAGGAACCCAGAAGGTTGTCTGAAGCCTTGTGTAGGAAGAGCAGCGGATTTGATTATTTTATGGACTGATTTTCTGCTGGTTCTCAAATTTTAGTACATTAGATAACAAATGGACTTCTTGACTGGCTAAGAAATAACTCCTGATAAATAACGTTCTGCGCTCTTGTGGAAAATAGGGAGCGAAATGAAGATAAACACTCGGATAAAACTCTGAATTGCTAGTTCTTCTGGGAATAATTAGGACAGTTGGTGGCTTATTCTGGCTTATTCGTCTGGCTGTTTTCCCCAAAAGGCCAGATGGGATAACGGAGTATCAAGACCACTTGGCATTCTAGCTATTTTCCTGACAAGAATTTGCCTTTGTGGTGAAGGAAACCTGAGTAGAGATGAGATCTGCTCTTTATACCTTGGAATACTGTGTATTTACCTCTAGCTGATGCAGCAAATCAGAGAGACTAAAACTTTGTAACTTGGGTGGTACAAAGTCAGGTTTTGAAAAGATTGTACTCTTTTTGAGGTTGCGTCAGGGAAAAGCTGCAGAGCTTTTCTGCAGAGTAGTGGTAAATAGTCTGCATCTCGATGTGTTGGCAGCATTTGTAATGCTCTAGCAAATATATTATAAAATTGTTGCTTGAATATTTCCTTCCGTAGGATCTTCTTAGTGCAAACAATTCCTTCCACTTAAGCTAGTTTGAAATTGTCTTGAACTTGTATTTTGTTGCTAATATTATAACAAACAATTGCATATCATTATTCATCTACTTTATTTAATTATTGATCTTTTCAACTTTATGAGACTTAATTAGAATTTGCTGTATTGAATGAAAAAAAAAATTGTTGAATTAGTAAATAACACAGAATTAGTGGTAGTTTAGTGATTTAATTAACACAGCTTTATTCCAGCACACTAGTTAATGAAAGGCAAGCACTGGGCCATCTGGTGCAGTTTCAGGAAATGTGGAAACAGAACTGTGTTTCTTTGTACCTTCCTCTCATTTATTATTTGGATTTCGATGAGTCCACTGGTTTTCCCCTTTTAGATGGTTATGTTACCTGTGAAGTCCCTGAAAAATTATAGGAATCTTTAGGATAAAATTCTTTTTATAATTGTAAACTGATTTTAGAACTTTTATTGTTTCACAACTGTTAAATATTGTAAAGGTTGAATGTCACAATAAATACGATCTGTCCAGAAGGCCTATAACCATCACCCTCACACTGTCTAATTAAAAGCTGCACATCTTTCTTCAGCGGTGGTCAAGCTTAATTTGCTTGGTCCAAATATTGTTGCAGGGTGCCAGGGGAACTCTACAAATTTTTTTTTTTTCCTGAAACGAGTACATTTATCTGAAAAGTAAAGTCTTCCAGGTTCGCAATGTATAACGATGCAGGGTATTGAATAATCTCAGGAAGTCTTTTCAGGAGCTTGCATTACTCTTTATTCTTCCACTTACAAAACTGGGTTCTTTGGGTTTTTTTTAAGTAGCTTTTGTGCAATCTTTTTTTTCTTTTTTAAAAAAACCCAGATTAATGAGAAAAAGACATATTTTTAAGTTATTTTAAAATAATATAGGCTAAATATTTTGTTGTTGAAGTACATGGCCAGGGAATTAAGGTTTCTGAATTATGGATGCTTGAAATTTTCACTTAAGTACTTCAGTATGTCACTAAAAATGTGCTTGTAGTGTCTGCCAAGAATTAACCATTGACATTTGAGGTTATCTAAGCAAAAAAAATCCAAACACAGCAAAACCAACAAAGCAACAAAAACTCAACCAAAATAACCTCAAAACAAAGAGAACAAAAGTTAAATGTTTCTGTTCCTGCATTTTACTGAAAAGAAAGAAAGCAAACATTCCCCTGTAGGATTCACTTTTCCCACCAGGTATGTCTTGAGATCCATGTCGTGTTATCTACTTTATGAATTGACATCAACAGCATCAGGATGTGACTTGAACTGAAGAATAGTAAAAGAACTGAAAGATACAAATTTTTGTGCTTCATAATGATTTGGTTTGACCATCAAAAGCTTCTCATTTGTATCAATATCATAGAATCATAGAATAGTAAGGCTTAGAAGAGGCAATACACTCCTTGTGGATATTCAAATATCCGTACACATTCTTGAAGATCTGAGCAGAGGAAGAATTCGGATGGAGGTATTGAAGTAGATAACTTCAATGGTTGTGTAAGATCTCACTTTTCTAGAAAGATATGATTCTAAGTTGGTGATTTTAGTCCTTATATTTCATTGCTTTGTCTTGGCAAACTGTATATGACCTACAAATTATAGCTGATAGTAGCTACAACATTGTTGTTTCCTTCAAGTAAGACATTTATCTCCATAGTTTACTTGGTGACACGGGCACAGAGAAGATGATGACAGCTGTTTGGCCCACCACCAACACTAGTTAAGTTTCTGACACTAAAATAGGATTACATTAAATAGTTCTTTGTTTAAAATTAGGGATTCTGTTTATATTGTTTAGTTTTATTAGCATTCACTCAAGGATGAGAAGAGGGCTAGAAGTGGGAGCATAAGCTTAACAGTGGAACTTTTTTCTTTTTGTAAAGCAAAATACAGCTGCTTTTTGAAGGGTAGTCTTTATTTTTTCACACATTTTAGCATAGTTTTGGAAAAGATTAATTGAAGTTGTGGAGGAACATGAAGAATGGGACTGGCCACTGTGAAGAGACAAGTGAACATCTCTGATTTTTAGTTTGGTTCCAAAACATAATATTAGCAAACTTGGTAACTTCAATGGTATTTTTTTCACTATAGAATTCAGACTGGGAGGCGGCTTTATTAAAGCCTAAATATATCTTTAAAGCTATTGCCTACTTGGTGGGAGGTAAACAAATTATTTGCCTTTTGAATCAGTGCTAATTATATTTTCCCTTGAAAACCCTTGACATAAACTTGGCTGTGCAATGAAATAGTGCAGCTAAAAATGTCTACTTTTTACCATAGAAATCACTTACGTAAAAAGATAACTTAAAAAAGTTGCTGATCAGGTCCTCATTCTTTTACTTGTGTTTACAGATTGTGTTTTACTTACATGTTGTATAGTTTTTTTTTAAACATCAGAATTGATGTAATCTGCAGAAACAGCTTTCCATTCAGAAATAGTGTCTGCTGCAGTTCAGTTTTTATTTCTTTAGATTTCGTCTCTTCTTTGATAACTCCACAGTACCATTTAGAGAAAGTAGTGTTAGCCTAAGGCAAGCACATCGACTGTGACCATATTAACCAAGTAGCATGGCTCACATGGAGTACATCTTTATTAGTTGGTACTGGTGATCTAGCTTAACTAAATGTTTCAGTCATTAGCTCTCATATACTCCTGTAGTCTGAATATCTATTGGTGTCTGAGGCTCATCAGATACTATCCTGGACTGAACGTTTAATTAGTTAAACTTGATAGCAAGTATCCAACAGCCATCTGCAGGGTGAACTGAAAAGATCGTAGGAGGAGGTGACTGGAAGATTCACTGGACTGAAACGCAGATAGGATCAAAGTAAGAGTTTCGTTCCATTAATCTATCTTGTGCATCCAACCACTAATGACCGTTCAGTCAGTTCTACTGAGCAGAGAATTTCAAGTAAATTCTCTCAAAATGTATGTGTCAGTATGGAGTCCTTAGCACCTACTTATTTTTCTCTGCAGTTGAGCTTCTACTGTCTGCTCGTGTAGACACAGACGCTGTCATCTGAACAGGAAAGTAAGATTTCACTTGTTTCAACAGAGATAATGAGTCACTCTACATAATCTTGCATAATCACATTGTCCAATGTCAGAAATGCTCAGACTTCTGTTGTACTTACTCTTTACTACATGCTTACAGTAGGATATGGCTCTCATACAGTGGGAGACCATCCCTCTTCTCTTGCTGAAGTCAAATTAATGCTCTATGGAGCTAGAAAGTGTGCATAGTCCTTTACCTAGAAAGTGTGTATAGTCTTTTACCTATGAATGGTAAGTTCTTTAGGATCAATGATTTCAGCACTTCTCAGAAGCCACATAATTTTCCTTGATAATCACTAACTGTCATGCTTCCCTACACAAATTTAATTTCAATTTTCCCCCCACAGTTGTAGTAATTTTCAATGTGTGACTGCAATTAGCTAAAATGCTAACTGTGAATTGAGTTTGACACTGTTCTCTCAGCACCACTTTAATGGAAAATATTCTTCATCCGTTCTGAAGTCTGAATTTAGTTTGTTAGGTAACCATCAATCAGAGTTTGATGCTTGTGTTCCATTACCTTTTCAGTCACAATCTTGTAGGCTTCTTTCACCATTTTAGTATCCAGGAGCCTGGCAGCTAGACATTAAGTGATGCAACTCAAATCTGTCATGTCTGTCTCATTCTTTCTCCCATCTCCAAGGTGATGGTTGTATCATCTTTGTAAAATTTTGTTTTGTTGCCTTTTTTACTATTATTTTTATTGTATATGTTCATATTAGAGAAAATGAAAAATAAATCATAGGAAAGACATATTTGTAGATACACATTTTACTCATGCTGTGACTAAGAGAAAACAGAATAGCAGGAAGTCTTAGTGTCTCTGGGTCCTGTATACAGTCAATCAATAAAGATAGGGAGAGTTCAGTGTAATTCAAAGCAGAAATAACTAATTCTGTGCATAAACTGTACTTCAGTAGTCAGCTTAAACTGTGAGGGAAGAAGAAATGTGCTGGTTAAATTACATATTTTGAATCAGCTTTGAAGAAAATTCTCCGATATTGATATGACTCCTTGCATTTGCTTAGATAATGGTTAGCTGCATGGTTAGAAAATGCGAGTACACTCTATTTTCCCACAAAAAAAAAATCAACTTAGTTTTATCTTCTAGTTTTTCTCTGATATCTTTTTCTCTGATATCTTTTTTCCATTTTGAGTATTTGCAAATCTATATTATTAACCATATGGAAAATAAATGTAGCCTGTTTCTGAAGAATAATATCACATAAATTATTATTATTCACATTAAAAACTTCAGCAGGTGCAATGCATTGGTTCCCAGTGAGGATTTTTGGTTTGTAATGCTGTTGGAATTAGGGGATATAGACTGAGAGGTAGAAGTAAATTCTGGAATTTCAAAATATTTTTATTCTATTTTAGAATATTGTATCATAGCTCTTTAGCCTCTGGAAAATTTGTGAAGAAAAATAACAACTCTGATGATTTACAGGGTCTCACAACTGCATATAGTTTTGACACAGGAGGAGGTTTTGCTGCAATAAATTATCTGTAGTATATGAATAAGAAGAATCAGATACAAGTGGTGTAAAAAGTGCTTTCTTTGCATACATGAATCCAAGATTTAAAAAATCCCGAAATAATGAGAACTGAAGGGTTTCTGTGTGCTAAAGTTGTGGCTGCTCTACAATAGTAATGGGTTACTCATGCCTAGTTTTTTTCTTTTTTTATGGATATTTGAAGTGAAAAAAGCATAAAAAATTTCAAATAGTGAGTAGAAGAGATTTTTTAAATTTATTGAAGTAGATAATTTTATTATCAAAACATTGCATTTTTCTCTACTAATCTTATATGGTTTGGATATTGTTATTTTAACCTGGTGTTCTGATGGTTTATACAGTTTTCTATAACAGCATACATATTGAGTTTTTCTTTTCAGAGTTTTGTGTGGCCTCCATCATGTCTGAAAACAGTCAAGGTAGAACTAGGAAGGTACCTGTGACCTATCTTTGACTGTTAAGTATTAGAAAGAGAATAAGAAAAGTTTAAGTCTTTAAGAAGAATGATTTGTTACCAGAATCACAGGAAACAGTCTGTTTGCAGATATAAAGTGTAGAGCACCACAGAATTTATAGTCAAGTTGAGGTAACTGGATAGTTCATAGAGTGCTTAAAACATCTCCAAGCAAAATGTAAAACGTCTTGTTATATACAGAAATGATGTAAAATAACCTAAAATGACCTGTGGCAACATCTAGGTTTGGAGGACTTGAAGATGTGGTGGAACTTTTCTACATTATCATCACTATATTGTATGCTCTAGCTACGGCCTTAAAAGGAAAATCTGCAGCATACAGGAAAGCTGTTTGATTTATATAGCTGTTTGTGTGTACTCATGTGCTCACATGTGCTCTCTCATCTATACTAGATGGTGAGTCATGCAAAAACTCCAGTTTATTTGCAGCAGTTTTCCAAAACCTAGCTGAAATGAAGACTCAATTAGAACATCTATCTGCAAGGAAGTACATCTGAAAAGAAATATGCACTTCACCCAATCCACTACCACCTCTTTTTACTTCCTTGTAGTGTTTTTTAAATTTCAAAATTTCTACATATGCATATACCAGAAAGTTCCCTAAGAATTTTGTATGTAGCTATATTCAGCCTTTTCATTCGTAGTAACTTTTTATCTACATGTTTGATTTGTAGATTTGAGTGTTTTTTTTAAAGATGAGAATACAACTTTTCAGAGTATTTTCTTGTTTTCCATCTATGTTTATCTAAGCAATTTTTCATTGATGTGGTGGTTTTAGCTTTTTTGTGGGTTATGGGTTTCTTTGGAGAAGGTGGAGATATATTTTAGGGTTTTGCTATTCTTTTTTTTAAACTGAAGAAAAGCTGAATTCCTGAAGCTGAATCTCATGGAAATTCTAACACGTTACTGAGCATATGGACATGAATTGGTGGAATAATTGGTTTAGTGGTTGAGTACAATTTTACCAAAACCTTTAACTCAGCAAACTTCTACTTGTCCTGCAGGAGTTTTCCCTGAAAATACTGTCTCTAAGAATTTGCTGCCTTCTTTGTTAAGGATAAATCGTCTATGTATCTTCAAGGGAACAATCTCTTGGTTAAGTACTACTGTATGTTATGGATTTATTCTCATGCCCTCAATACAGCTTTTCACCAGATGTTAAGAATTAAATGGAATAAAAGCAAACTCTGAAAGGAAGATTCTGCACTCACTTAAGGGAAGCTTTACACAAGACTCACCACTGTCATTTGGATGAGCTTATTGGTACTTGATAGTAACAAGTGGTACCTCTACTAACTTAAACATACACCCAGGAAAAATTGGTATTGCCCAGGCTATGCTGTCTAGATCAATGTCAAGACTTGTCAATGTTTCTCTGTCAGTAAAAAATACTTGAAATATATTTGAAATAATTTGTATTCTCCATCTCCCTTCTGTGCACATGACTACTCCCAGAGAGGCTTGCATGCTCCAGGAAGTAAGTAAGGGGCTTTATGAGGAAAGACTGTGGAAACTGGGGCTGTTAAGTCTGGGTAAGAGGAGACAGCAGGGGGATGTCATTAAGATTTACAAGTATATAAATGGTGGATGTCAGGAGGCTGGGGCGTCACTTTTTTCTATTGTATCTAGTGATAGGACAAGGAGTAGTGGGGTGAAGCTGGAACAAAAAAAGATCCATTTCATGATCTAGGTGGACCTACTTTGGCAGGGGGTTGGACTAGATAATCTCTAAAGGTCCCTTCCAGCCCTTACCATTCTATGATTCAATGATTTTACTTCATATCTCTTCACAGAGTATCTTACCTAGACAGCTGCTCTTTCAACTTGGGCTAGACATTGATTCTTTGTACTCTCCTCCTGTGGTTGGCACTTCAATTTTATCAGGGAAGAAAAGAGGGCAATTTTCCATATCTTACCAAGAAAAGGCTGTGACAAGTTAGTTATATTTAAGAAATATGTCAATACTTGAGGATATTTGCTTTAAATATGCATTAAGCTGGGAGATTTTATGTCTTTATATTCTAATTTCTACATTAATGTACTATGGTTTAGCATTCTGGTTTAGTTTGTTGTCACAACATTTACTTTCATGATTTGAGCTTAGTTTTATTGTTTTTCAAAAACAGAATGGAAGATCAGTGTCCTTGTTACCTACAACATCCTGTTTATTGCAAACTTTAAACATGATTTTCCATGATTTATTGTGCCTCCTTCCTGTCAACATCAATCATCTTGTAAACAATCACAAATTTCAATAGTCAGGCAGATCTACAGTTGTCATTATATAGTATGTAAACAATAATATCCTTTATAGACCATGACAACAATCCAAAAGTAAACTCCAGTTCTTGAAATCTTGAATATCTTTGGAAAATAAGCCTTGTGAAAGTCTTACGCAACTACCCATATATAAATGGAGTACTCCAGGAAGTGAACAAAAGAACATCCCTACGTCCCAACACCCTTTCTCTCTCTCACAATTGGAAATGGTTGAGCGTACATTCACTTTGAATTTTCCATGGCAGTTTTTACTACTTAGAAAAAAAGAAGACATTTCCCTATGGTCTCATTGAATAAGTGTAACTTCTTTAAATTCTCCTTTTTCCTATGAAGTTGTTCATTTTCTTCATCGTTTTACTGATAAAATATAAATACCTGAACAAAACTATTTACTAAAGCATTGTATTTACTCAACTAATAAATGATGAGTATAGCTCTGTTTCTTAAAAAACAGGGTAATTATGCTGTTCATTTCTTTCCTATTGTTCTTCACTGTTCTACCCAGTTTCAGCCCAGTTTGGAATACATTTTTGCCATTTTGAGATATATCTGGTTAAATGAAAAATTGTATGACCCAAATTGCTATATAAATATATATATATTTTTTTTCCTTGTGAGTGAGAAGTTTCTCAGCCAAAGACAAAGTCCCCACTAATTTGAATGTGGATCATAGCTTCCCATAACAGCCTTCCCTCTTCTCAGCTATCTTCCTTGCTGTGTTACTCAGGAGCACAGCATGGGACCTTGTTTTTCCCCTGTCAAGTCATGCTCTACTGATGTGATTTAGATGCTGTTGTACCAGAGGGAAAGTAAGCTGAAAAAATACACAGGTTTAAAGTAAATTCTTTGGTACACTGCACTATGTTAAAATAGTCAGGTAAAGCAAATCACTTGAAAGGCTTAAAGATTATTAACCTCAGATCATATAAAGTTTGAGAAATTAGGTTTAGTTCAATTATTACTTTTTCAATTTTTTTAACTACCTTACAAGAAATGGAGGAGTGATTTTCCATTAATAAAGTGATTATTTACAATATTTCTTACAACAAGCTATGAAAAATATATAGTACAACTAATTAAAAATATAAAAAATCTTTCAACTAAACCATAGTTTTCCCACATATTTTGGAATATAGAAAAGTAACAAAACAATGATTACAAATTGTGTTATTTTTTGTTTCTGAAAATGAATACTGTATCTTCTCAGCCCAGTAAAATTCTCTGCAATCAGACCCTGCTTATGAACAAGAAACTGTTGACCAGACTACAGTTCGCTCTGCAGTCTTGATATGACTGCCAGGGCTAGCTGGTGAGAAAACATCTGTCAGGTGAAGGGACAACAAAACCCTAGGTGCAGCCTCACATGTGGAGTATCTCCACGGTAAGCGTGTGTTGGCAGGGCTACCGGCAATTTCCCAATACCCAAAAGCTGTGTGGTCCTCATCCTGCTAAAATCTGCACTTCCACTGCTAAATTTACCCTGAGAGACATCTTTGCTGAGAACTCAGAACTTAACAAAAATGGTCTTGATTCCTGCCATTTGTACTGTTTTTGATACTGTTTGCAATAGTTTCAATAAGTAACACTTTGATTCTTATAAAAATTACAGCAGAATGATAAGATTTAGAAGTGTTCTCATGTATGGAAGTACAGACTACTTTCATTTTTTTTTAAAAGTAAATCTTTAGCTATATTTTTCAATATTCAAAATCTGAAAATGCTGAAGACATCTTTCTGAAGAATGGTTGCTTCTTTGGATTTGTTATTACATTTTAGTTATTCTGTCCATGATGACATTTGTCACAATCTTTTGGTAGACAGAAATCCATAAGATTTTGAAGAGCTTTTCTGAGGATTGCTTGCTAAACATGAAGAGAATTTAATTTTTTGCTTGTGTAATCATCCCAATAAAAATACAAAACTTAATTTAGAGTCATAAAATAGCTTTAGATAAAGGAAGTAAAAAACTGAAGTGCTCTAACTTTCAAGTAGAAGTAATCTCTCATATAGTCCCAAGAAGATTCATTATTTGCTTCATGATTTGTCCTTAGCATTACATGTCCCTGCATACATATGTGGCAGAACACTTTCTCCCTTTGTTTGCTGGATTTTCAGATAAATTACCTTCAGTATTTAAAATACCTTCTTTACCTAATAAATAATTAATGTGTTTATTATTTTTCAACCATTTCCTTACAGCTCTGAATGTTTTTCTGGAGGGAGACTTTCTGCTGTTTCTTAATAGCTCCTCATTCCTGAAGTCAAAACATTTAAAGGAGATGAATATCATTCCTCATCCTTTATCTGTTTTAAGTGTCTGTTTCTCATGCTGTTTTGTGTTGATCAAAGACTGAGTCCTTGAAGGTCATTTTTCCACTTTGATTTCGTGGATACTCCACTGCAAAGTTGTACTGGTATTCTTTTACTCAGATGTAGTGCATGTATTCGGGGAGGGTGATGTGGCAGTGTTTTTTGAAAGAAGGCTTATTTAGATCTAATAGTGAAAAGACTGACTTTCTGCAAACTACATCCTCTCCTAAAGAACTAGGTAAGAAGAGACTGTGGGAGATCTCATAAATATTTATAAATATCTAAATGGTGGATGTCAGGAGATTGGGGCATCACTTTTTTTTTCTGTTGTATCTACTGACAGGACAAGGGGTGATGGACAAAAGCTGGAAGATAAAAAGTTCCATTTAAATGTAAGGAAAAATCCTTCTACTGTGAGGATGAAGGAGCCCTGGCACAGGCTGCTCAGGAAGGTATTGAGTCTCTTTCTCTGGAGGTCTTCAAAACTTGCCTGGACGCATTCCTGTGGGACTTGATCTAGGTGGAACTGCTTTGACAGGGGGTTGGAGTAAATGATCTCTAAAGTTCCATTCCAACCCCTATCATTCTGTGATTACTGTGCTTTCCTGCTCAGACAATAGTCATGTTGGCAGGTGAAGATATTTTATGGATGCAGCAGAAACAGTAGTTTGAAGCATCTAATACTGCTGATAAGAGATAGCAAAGCAAAGCATCTCCCTAAGCAGGGAAGAATCTATGCCCATCTGAAACGGATGTCTACTATGCATTGTGATCTAGAGAACATAAATATTTTATTACCTGAATTATTTTGTAGCATATAATTTTTAAGAGAGGAAGAGAGAAGGTGGTACACTTTTTCTAAACCTAGATCCGTTTATGGATTGCCCAGAGAGTTGTGTTTCTCAGAGAAGGAGAGAGATTGTGGGCCTGGTGAAGACCAATTGGCACAACACTGGATACCTTCCATTCTGCCACCAATAGGCTGTCAAAAGCCTCCCAGTGCAGAAAAACAAGTCTGTTGCCCATACTGCAAGTGAAAAACCCAAAAGATGTTCAAAATTGTAATACACTAAAGTAAAATCCCAGGCTTCACAATCATGTCTGGAATCTAACTGCAACTTGTAGATGTTTCTAGGAAGCAGACTACACCCCATTTTACAAGGGACAGGGATTTACACTTATATTTCACGATGGCATGTTAAATTCTTCTGAATAATACTGAGATGTACGCATAATACACTAATGTAGTTCCTTCCATAGTTTTAACATGAAATTTTAAGATGAAGCTTCTGATTTTGGTGAATTGAGTCACAAAAAAATTGCCATCACCGAAGTGTCTGTTTGGATGTGGCAAAACCTGACATTCCTACAGAATTCCAGGGGTAGGAATACTGTAAAGCTGTGTCCATAACTACTACAGTAACAAAAGTTGTGTTGTCTGCACCTTGCAGTATATTTTTGGACTATTTGCATGTTCTCAAGTACTTTTCTTCCAAAATTATTTACTGTATCTATGCAATTAAGTCACAATGGCTCATGAATGGTTTCTTGCTGATTTTAATAGTAAGAATTTAAAGATCTAGGTTACCTGCTGCTTTCTTTTCCATTGACAGTTCTAAATTAACCTAAAAAATCAGATTGCTGCTGGCTATAACTGCAGCTGTAAATTCAAAGGGCATTTTCAGTAAATATTTTATAGTATTTGCTTAAAATCCATGTCTTCAGCAAATATTTCTGCTTTTAATTAATTTACTAGAATGTGCCAAAAGCAAACACAAAAGGAATGCAAAATTGAAGTAAAAGCAAACATATTTTAAAATTCAAATGAATATTCATAGCTAATATTTTGCATCATTGGCTCAATTTCACTGGCAGTTTGTTGGGGACAAGCTGTCTTCTTCTTCCTTAGCTACTTGAAGTAATATGGGTTTATAATGGTTAAGAACAAGAAGTGCTCTTTTACCTGTGTTCAAGGAGAAACAGATTTCTGATATAGCTTTAACTCAGACAAAACATTTCCTTGGTCTGCAGTCATTGCCTACTGCATTGAGAGAACCTAAAAGCACATGTCCTGGGAATTGATACAAAACAAGTAAAATAGTTTGGTAGGTCAAAATAATTTTTACCAGCAGAGAGACTTGAAGTAGGACAACTTTGATCTTAGCATAAATTACATCTTAAATGGCTTATCTCCTGCAGATTTTACAGGAGTAAAGAATATGCATTCTCATTTCTATTTACATTACTTTTTTTAATTTTTAGAAGTCTATTGAAACTAATTCACTCCTTCATTCTATTTCATAATACGGGTTGCATTTCAATCAAGGGAACATCCGTCTGCCACTTAGCCAACATACATTATAGTTTATCTATTACTGATATAGTCTACAGTAGTATTCTTAGAAATAATTAAAAATTATTACAAGCTCTTACTGCATTTGAGTCTTACAGGGTTTTATGGTAGAAAATAATTTATTATGGAAATGACAATTTTGTTTCATAAATAAAGCTTTGTATGTTAAATTATTATGTCTAATGAACCTTTGGCAGTTGACTTCCAGGAATAAAGTCTGTACAAATTCTCCTTCTCTGGTTTCCATTCTCTTTTTATTGTCTCCCGTGCTGAATTATTTGTTTTGATGATTATAGATACTTTGCATTGCTTAGAGTACAGATTTATTTTACATGCAAATATCCAGTTCCATGTCTTCATTAAACTTTAATAAGGGTTTACGAACATAATGCATAAAAGACAATATTGAATCAACAAAGACTGTATAATTATTATTGAAATACAAGATCCAGGAAGAACAATGGGAAAGGTACCTTAAGCACTAACAGTATTGGTAAGCCTGCACATACATTAGGTTTATTTTTAGGTTCTAACAGTTACCAGAGTCTGGAGAAAAAAAAGAAGGAAGATGTGAATACTATTTTTTCTGTCAGTGGTATACGTGAAACTAAATGCTAATGATGTTTGTTTATATGTAGTGCAGGTAATTTCTTCTTGTGTTTTATAAGATGACAAAATAATCATAAAAGATACTCAGTCTGGGGGTTATGGCATAAGAAGAAAAATGTGAGCAAAAAGTGCAACGTCACTGCAAAAAGGCCAAGATGATGCTTAACCTTAAAGAAGCCATGAAAAGAAGGCATTGGGTGAAAGCCTATTGCTTTGGGGATAGACTGACCAACATGATTAAGAGGGATTAACTTAAAGACTTGGAGGGGCAGAATGACAAAGTATGTGCCATCCCATCCAACATGGAAACAGATCAGAGCACAATATGCAATGAAGAGTGCTCCTCAGCCTCACACCAAGATGAGAAGCATAAGGCTGATTGTGTCTAATGAGAGAGGATCCTCTTGCACACGTCCATGGAAACCTGTGTGTTTGAGTAAGCCCCTGTGTTGCCTCTACACCAATGCACATGGCCTGAGGAATAAGCAGGAGGAACTGGAGATGTGGGTGTGGATACAGGGCTACGACCTCATTGCAGTCACAGAGACATGGTGGGACAGCTCCCACAACTGGAACACAGCCATGGAGGGTTATGTATTGTAAGGGAAAGACAGACTGACAAGGCGTGAAGGTGGTGTTACTCTCTATGTGAGATCAATTAGTGTACATCAAGTTCTGTCTGAGTGGGGATGAGAGGCAAGTTGAGTGTTTATGGGTGAGAATTCAAGTGCAGGATAGTGTGGGTGATACTACTATGGGAGTTTACTATGGACCACTTGAATAGGAAGAGGAAGTGGATGAGGTCTTCTACAAACAGCTAAGAGCTGTCTCACAGTCATAATCCCTGGTCCTCATGAGGGATTTCAACCACCCTGATATTTGCTGGCAAAGCCACTCAGACAAGCCCACACTGTCCAGGAGGTTCCTACAGAATGTTGACAACTTCCTGTCACAGGTGGTTGAGGAACCAATGAGGAGGAGTGTGCTACTGAACCTGGTGCTGAGAAGTAAGGAGGGTCTGGTTGGGGATGTGAAGGTTGAAGGCAACTTTGGCTGCAGTGACCATGAGATGGTGGAGCTCAAGATCCTCTGTGGAAGAAGGACGACAATGAGACAAGTTGCAACCCTGGATTTCAGGCAAGTTGATTTTGGCCTCTTCAAAGACCTGCTTGGAGGAATCTCAGGATTCTAGATGGTTAGAGTGCCCAAGAGAGCTGATTGATCTTCAAGCACCACATCCTCCAAGCCCAAGATCATTGTGTCCCTACAAGTAGAAAATCAGGAAAAGAGGTCAAGTGGCATATATGATTTTAAAAAAAAGAACTACTCAATCTCCTCAAGAAGAAGACAGAAATATATATAAGATGAATAAAAGGCCTAGTTGCCTGGGAATAGAATAGGAACATGGTCAGAGTATGCAGGGATGAAATCAGGAAGGCTAAAGACCTTTTGAAATTAAAACTAACAAGAAAAGGAAAAAAAAAAAGAAGGATTTTTTCAAGTACATCAGCAGCAAAAGGAAGATTAGGGGGAATATGGGCCCACTGTTGAACAAGGAGGGTGCCCTGGTGACAGAGGATTCAGAGAAGGCTCAACTACTGAATGTCTTCTTTGCTTCAGTCTTTATGGCCAAGGTCAGCCCTCAGGAAGCCCAGTCCAGAAACAATAGTAGAAGAGTCTGGAGAAAGGAAGACTTTCCCTTGGTGGACAATGATGGGGTTAGAGACCTGTTGGGTAAGCTCAAAAATCATAAATCTATGGGACCTGACAGGACCCATGAGTGCTTGGGGGAGCTGGCTGATGTTATTGCTAGGCCACTCTCCATCATTTTTGATCATGGAGCACAGGTGAGGTGTCTGAGGACTGGAGAAAGGTCAATGTCACTCCAGTCTTCAAAAAGGGCAAGAAGGAAGATCTGGGAAGCTACAGGCCAGTCAGCCTCACCTCCATCCCTGGAAAGGTGATGAAACAACTCCTCCTGAATGTAGTCACTAAACTACATGAAGGAAATTTGGTTATCAGGGAGGCTCAACATAGATTCACCAAAGGGAATTCCTGCTTGACAATCTGATAGTTTTTTATGATGTTATAACTATCTGGCTAGATGAGGGGAGAGCAGTGGATGTTATCTACCAGCAAGGCTTTTGATACCATCTCCCATAACATCAGAAAGCTCAAGCAGTGTGGCTTGAATGAATGGACAGTGAGGGGGATCAAGAACTGATGGAATCGCAGAGCCCAAAGGGTGGTGATCAGTGGCACAGAACTGAGTTGGAGGCCTGTGGCCAGTGTTGTTCCATAGGGATAGGTCCTGGGGCAAATCTTTTTCAACATCTTCACCAACAATCTGGTTAAGAGGACAGAGTATATCTTCAGCAAGCTCTGTGATGACACCAAACTGGGAGAACTGGCTGATTCATCAGAAGTCTGTGCTGCCATTCAGCAAGACCTCAACTTGCTGGAGGTCTGGTGGACAGCAAACTAAACCTAAGGCAGCAATGTGCTCTCATGGCCAAGAAGGTCAATGGCATCCTGGGGTGTATTAGAAGGAGTATGAGCAGTAGGTTGAGAGAGGTTCTCCTTCCCCTCTGTCCTGGTGAGGCTTTATCTGGAGTACTGTGTTCAGTTCTGGGCTCTTCAGCTCAAGAGGGACAGGAAACTTCTGGACAATCCAGTGCAGGGCTACCAAGATGATCAGGGGACTGGAGCATCTTTCTTATGAGGAAGGGCTGCAGGATTTGGGGTTATTCAGCCTGGAGAAAAGGACATATGTCAAGAAGATGAGATGACACTTTTTTCTGTTGCCCACAGTGACAGGTCAAGGGGTAATGGACAAAAGTTGGAACACAAAAAATTTCCACTCAAACACAAGGAAAACCTCTTTTACTGTGAGAGTGACAGAGCACTGGAACAGGCTGCCCAAAGAGATTGTGGAGTCTCCTTCTCTAGAGGTTTTCAAGACCTGACTGAATGTGTTCCTGAGTGATCTGATCTAGGTGGACCTGCTTGAGCAGAGGAGTTGGACTAGATGATCTCTAAAGGTCCCTTCCAGCCCCTACCATTCTGTGAATCTATTCCTAAAAATTTGCATTAGATACTCAAGCATAAAAACAAAACAAGTGCTCTGTTCAGTGGCATGTTGTGACTTAATTGCAGTGGAAATAAGATACCTCTTATGCCTTCTCAGCTTTCCTTGGTACCTGTTAGCTCCTTTTGAGACAGAGTGGTTTACTTGACTACAAGTGAAAAAAGTTTGCTGTGTTGGTTTTGTAAAGAGCTGGAACACCAGTCAAACTGTAGTACTGATATTTTCTTTTTCCTGGTTATGCATCAACATTAACAGGTTCTTCAAACTCAGCAGGTGCAATAGTAGTCAACTTTCAGCTGCAAAGCATTTGACTTCTTTCCTACCTTGCATATGAGAAACAGTGTGTAACCTTGGCAGACAAGAGTGTCTACTTGAAGGCTGCTCCTCATGCATGGCTCAAGAGAGTGCATGCAGTTGGGGGGTCCTTTTGGAGTGTGGAGCTTGCCCAGTCAAGGAGAAAACAAGGTATCTATCTCTGAGTGACCAGGGGCACTTACAAGGCATGCTCAAGCTTGTAGTCAAAGGTTCTTAAATCAAAAACAGGAAGTCAGGTAGGGCATAAGTGGGATCATTTAATGACCAAACTGTAAGGAAGGACTGGGGAATTATAAAGCTGTAGCAGAGAGCTCCAGTTAATTCCTTTCATTTCTCTTTGTTGTTGAAGACAATGGGGAGGTTTCTACACCTGAACCATTCTTTCTGGTAAATAAAGTAGGAGTGAACTGGATGAGTTTGTGCAATGACGCAGAAAGTGTTGGACCAAACAGATATTTTAGCTGCCAGTAAGTCACCAGGTCAAATGGAATTCACCTGAGAGAAACTCTAATTTGAAATTGTAGAGCTGCTGGCCGAGGCTGCTATTGCAAATGACTATTGCAATTGATTATTGCAAATGGTCACATTGAGGATTGGCAGATTACCAGTGTAATGCCCTGTCACTTCCTTCCCACCAAAGGGACTCTATGGGGAACTACAGGTTGAGTGTGATTTCCAAGGCTAGTAGAAAGGTAGAATATAAAATAATATCATCTTTCAGAATGTGAATAATCACAGCCTGTTAGGAAAGGCTTGACATGGTTTCTGTAGAGGGAACTCACGTACCACTGAATTATTATGCAGGTCAAGCAACATGTGGATAAAAAAGATTCCCATGAATGTAGTGTCAGCGGTTCTTTGGAGAAGGCTAGTGGAAATTTATTTTTTAATAACTCTCAAAAGCTTGTTGGAAGTAGCATTCCTCCTTAGAGCAGAGGATAGGAGAGACCACTGGCATCTTATGTTCTTTAGATTTATGACAGATTCATTTTCAGTAGAAATTGGTTTGTTATATTTAGAAACCTAAGCTGTTATTTAAAAAAAAAAAAAGTAAATAAAATTTGGAATTCCTTATGTGAAGTAAAGTTAGTAAAACTCCTTAGACCACCTCTTAGCAAATTGTTGCCCAGTGGATGCATACGGTGAGAAGGTAAAAAGATTGTTTCTGACCAGAATACAGTAGCCCAAAGAGGCCCAGGGGTATCAACAACACTGCAAATACGAAGATCTGAGATGCTCTGTACATTATGGAAAAGGCTGGTGCAGTATCCCTGTCCCTAACAATTCCTCAACTTGAAATACCTTAGTTTAGATTTCTATTCTGTAGTAAGATTATTTTTAGTGAAGGATGTCATATTATGACTTGATCCAAACTGTAAACAAGTGTCCCAAGCCCATGAATAGGCCCAGGCAGCTGGTGGGCATCTCCTCCTTGTGCGATGCTGGGTTGAAAGTGCACACAGTGGTCAGATGTGTCATTTTGGAACAAACAAGCCTTTCTTTTGGAGGTTATGCCTTCCACTTCTTTGGAGGTAGTGTGAAGGCACTGAGGCATCAAAATAGTGGCCTAAATTTCATTTTGTTCTCTGGAAAAAGCAGTTGCTTCTTCAGAGCTGTTCTTGTACTCTGCCACAGCATGAAGATGGTACTGATCTGCACATGGCATAATGCTGTTCATACCACCTAACTCTGCTCTGCCGTATGCCAAGGTATTTAGGAATTAGCAGTAGTATGTCCATCTGTAAGGTTCTGTGATGTACTCTGAAAGAAAAAAAGCAAAATTGAAGTTTTGCAGGTGATTCATGTTTATTTGTGATTGCTTTGCCTAATATAGCACACTATCAGTCAGGAGGATAGTGATTAGTAGTAACATTTAAGACTCAGTCCTGAGAAAATACTACTGAATTGACTGGAGCAATCTGGTAGTCTTGTAGTAGAGCAAGTGGCTTTGTTTCAGCCCTGCTACAAGTTATTCTGCATCTCTGTAAAACATGTGCCTTCTCCTCTGCTTTTGCTTATTTGATCTTTTGATGGTTTTGGGTTGGGGGGTAGGGTGTGTGTAGGAGAGAGTCAGGGAGAAACCATGGAGTGTAAGCAAGGAAAAAGAGATCCCTTCAATCCCTTAAGATTCTGTGATTCGTGTATGAACACGTTATTTCCAATTAAAAAATCAAAGTTGTGTATGAAACGCTCAATGCTATAGTAGTAGAGTTTCTTTTGATGGACAGGAATCCAAATATAAGTTCCTGTTTGCATCTACTAGAAAAACTACTAAAAATAATTGCTTTGAA
The DNA here is from genome assembly GCF_028858725.1 of Colius striatus. Taxonomy (NCBI): domain Eukaryota; kingdom Metazoa; phylum Chordata; class Aves; order Coliiformes; family Coliidae; genus Colius; species Colius striatus. The sequence continues at coordinate 31,204,447 of NC_084767.1, read as the reverse complement.
AGGGCTCACTGCTGAACTTTTCTTCTGCCCAGGCAATAGGATTAGTTAGAGAATTGTCTGACTACTTGTGTGTTTGTGCAAAATAAACGCTCCCTAGAGCAGACAGGTCAGAGAAGAGGTCAAAGCATGAATGAGATGTGAAGCTAAAACTAGTAGAGAGAGAAGAAATTTCTCAAGCTGTGCTGTAGAATTTTCTTCAGATATTTTCTCTGTTTGTCAAAGCCATAAACAGATGATATGCAGTACTCAAGTCAGAATTTTTTTTCATATTGAAACAGCATTCAGAATACTTTGAAGGAGTTTAAAAACTTATGTGCCAAGATTGTGTCTAAGACTTGGTGTGAATGGTCACTATGTAACTGGACTTCTGCAGTTTGGCAAAACTAGATTTTTGCCATATTGGCTGCATGCAAACACACAAGTAGATCACATTATCTCTACCTAAAGACATACACACTAATAGTTTAAACACATATTCCACAATAATATAACTTAGGTAGTTTAAACACATTACAATATCTCTTAAATGGAATAATTATTTTTTTACCTTATTTACTTAAGATCCTGTTCCTCTGTACTATATCTCATCACTTTCACGTGGGCATTATCCCTGGAAAGGTGATGGAATAACTTATCCTAGGTGCTGTCTCCAGGTGTGTAAAGGACAAGAAGGTCATTAGCAGCAGTCATCATGGCTTTACCAAGGGGAAGTCATGTTTGACCAACCTGATAGCCTTTTATGAAGACATAACCCAGGGGATAGATGGTGGTAGTACAGTGGATGTTTTCAGTAAAGCATATGACACCGTCTCCCACAGGATCCTCGCAGCAAAACTGAGAAACTGTGAGCTGGATGATCAGGTAGTGAGGTGGATTGTCAACTGGTTGAAGGGAAGAAGGAAGAGAGTTGTGATCAGTGGGGCAGGGTCTAGTTGGAGGCCTGTATCTAATGGAGTCCCTCAGTGGTCGGTGCTGGGACCAGCACTGTTCCATATATTCATTAATGATCTTGATGGGGGAACAGAGGGCACTGTCAGCAGGTTTGCTGATGTAACTAAACTGGGGGGAGTGGCTGACACACCAGAAGGCTGTGCTGCCATCCAACGAGACCTGGACAGGCTGGAGAGTTGGGAAGGGAGAAATCTCACGAAATTCAACAAGAGCAAGTGTAGAGTCTTGCATCTGGGAAAGAGTAACCCCGTGTACCAGTACAGCTTGGGGAATGAACTAGAGAGTAATGTAGGGGAAAGGGACCTGGGGGTTTTGGTCAACAGCAGGATGAGCATGAGCCAGCAATGTGCCCTCATGGCCAGGAAGGCCAATGGCATCCTGGGGTGTATTAGAAGAGATGTGGGCAGTATGTCAAGAGAAGTTCTCCTCCCCCTCTACTCTGCCCTCATGAGACCACATCTGGAATATTGTGTCCAGTTCTGGGTCCCTCAGTTCAAGAAGGACAGGGAGCTGCTGGAGACATTTCAGCACAGGGCCACCAAGATGATGAAGGGAGTAGACCATCTCCCTTATGATGAAAGGCTGAGGGAGCTGGAGCTTTTTACCGTGGAGAAGAGGAGACTGAGGGGTGACCTCATTAATGCTTACAAATATGTAAAGGGCAAGTGTCAGGAGGATGGAGCCAGGCTGTTCTTGGTGATGTCCAATGATAGGACAAGGGGCAATGAGTATAAGCTGGAACAGAAGAGATTTCAAAGAAACATAAGGAAAAATATCTTCACTGTGAGTGTGACAGAGCACTGAAACGCGCTGCCCAGATGGGTTGTGGAGCCTCCTTCTCTGGAGACATTCAGAATCCACTTGGATGAGTTCCTGTGTGACCTACTCTAGGTCTTGCTCTTACATGGGTATTGAACTAGATGATCTTTCCATTTCCCTTCCAACCCTTAAGATTCTGTGACTCTGTGATTACTTCCTTTCTTAGTTTACCCACTAATGTTTCCTTTTCCCTGAGACAAAGGTATTGTCATTTTTCTTCTGTTACAAACTACAAAGGCTGTGTATAATCCTTTTGCTTATTTGCACTGTAAACCGTTGTCATCAACTTCTTTTATGGTAACACGGAATATTTTTTGTACTTAACAATGAGGAGTTTTTTCAATCCAGCAACCAGTTTTGGCTACATATTGCTCATAAATATAATATTCTTGAAGATGTCATTTCCCAGGAGATGTCAAAAGTATTATCTGCTGTACATAGCAATGGCGTGTGTCATAGCTTAGTTTTACATGATGTAATGTCATCTGCAGAGTAAACAGGACCTCTGTTACAGTGATTGTTATCACTTTTTTATGAGCTCTCATTTTTTTATATCTTTATTACTCAGCAAGATATATTTCAACTTTGACCTTTCTCTGTATTGGGGGTAAAAAGTAGGGTTTCAACAGACAAAAACAATTTTTCAACTGCAAAAGCTACTTTTTGATTATAATAGCTAAAAGGCTTTGGATTAAATTTTTCTGTCCACTGATGGAATAGTGAAAAAACACTTTGACTGACTTGTTCTGAAAAGACAAAGTACTTGTCTGAAATTTTCACATTCTGAATACATCTGGAATGTATTTTGCATGTAGAGATCTGCCATCCATTTAAAACAAATTCGTCATACAGATGCGAAAATTAGTGAGAATACATGTTAAATATGATTAAAAATGAAATAATAACCTCAGGAGCTTGTTGTTTTATCAATTTTGTCACATTGTCTCTATAAATATGAAAAAACTAAGCAAAACTAAAACCAAAAATAATCAAATTGGTTTCATGTCTTCATTTGGATAAAAAAAAAATGATACTGAACAAATGCTCTGCAGATATATGAGCTATTGGTTAGCTTTTTACTTGTTTCATGCATTTTCTAGTAATTTACTTTTTTAAAAAGACTCAATATTTTCCATTCTTAGTTGTATTCCTGTCCAACTTTTACATGTTGTAGAGGTATATCTTGTGAACTCTCTCTGCCCTCTCATCTTTAGAAGTTTAACAGGAAAATTGACAATATCTTCAGAAGTAGTTTTGAAAGTATCTGTGTGTTAGGAGAATCATTGAGTTTAAAAATCTACATTGAATCTTGGGACATTTCTTGAAAATTTTAAAGTATATAAAATATGAAATCAGATGGTCCAGAAGAGACCAATAAAAGATTTACATGGATTTTAAGACATACCTTATAATTAAAAGTACAGATGTCTTTAAAAATTAGAATAAATATATAAAAAGGGAGATAATGAAAGAAAGTGAAAAGACCTCAAGTCCAAGCTGCTGGATTCAGTGTTTATTCTTGGAAGCAGAAAAGGTATTTTGACAGCTGGACAAGAAAAATAATTTAAGAATGTGTGATGAAAATAAGAGAAAATCTGTCAATAAAGTATATGACAATGACAGTTTGCAATTATATTTTTGCCTTAAAAAAATTGCATTTATTGCTACAATTCTCAAAGATTTATCACACTAATAATGGCAAAAATTAAATGCCTCGAGGTAGAGGCACCTTATCCTCATTCATCCTTGATATCTCCCTTGAACATCCTTTAGTTCATAAAAGAAAACTTAAATTTTTTTATAATACGAAAATCAAAGGATGTCTTTTCTTTGGGGAAATCTGAATGAGAGCTTCATGGTTGCTAGCCTAGAAATTGTTTGTTAATTATTATCCCTCAAGGGAGATTTCCATGAAAAAGCCAGTTTTTTTTAGTCCTTCCACTGAAATTAATAAATTGGCGAAACTGGTAACTTAGTGGTGCAGGAATCCATATTTAAGAGACTGAGGTTTTGTGACTCTTCTGTTAGCTGTACGACTGTACCACTTTTCTCTTTCTTATAGACAAGAAAATTAAAACTCTTTTCTAAACCCTTTAGAAATAATCTGGTTGTAGCAAGAATTTGTTTTCATGCAGTATAAATTGCACAGCTTCAGTCTCTTTAGTATTTGCTATTTTAAAAACATAAACTCGATTGGGATTGCGATGCATTATTCTTTGCTTCATGTAAAATGTAAGACTTAGTGGAATAAGTTTGTATCAGAGCTGTAAATACAACTACATGTCCATGTCTAAGTGGTAAAACTGTGCCATTTCTTGTAATATTAATCACATAGTGTAGCCATCATTTTCACTGTATCTGAGAAGCCTCTGTGCTGGTTATCTCCCCGTGGCTTGCTGGACCACTTATCTTGTTCCTGGTTGAGAAAAAGGATGGGATTCTAAGTAATGGCAAAAATAAATCTGCCTCAAAAAAGTTCAAAGTGGGGAATATCTGAGTAGAGATGCAAGTGACTCACATTAGACTTGACTAATGGTCAGAATTGCTTTATGATCATTTTGGTGAGTGAGGTAGTAGAAATATTTGGGGGAAAAGATGGCATCTCCATTGTCTTTCACATATAGGAAAAGTTGGAAAAATCCTCAAGGAATATTTTAAGATTAAAGTTATTAATAAATTGGAAATTATTATTAAAAGTCTTTCTAATTTATAAGTGTTGTGCTTATCAATGTTTTTTCAAGGCAATAGGGGTTGCTTTTTGCAACTCAGATTAGCTTACAAAGACAAAAAAAGATAAGAAGCGGCATTCAGCTAATTCTTTTAATCCTCATTGTTCCTGCAAACATCTGGCTACAGCAGTGTGTCAAAGAAAATGCTTTGTGTTTTTTCTTTCTTTTTCTACCCCCATATGTGACCTGAAGTGGTCACAAAATCTACCTTCAAAATCATTCATTTTTGGGGCATCTTTTCCTGAGATACAGGTAGCCTGTGTCAGTTGGAAAAATAGGTAGTGACAGAGCAAATACTCAGGTCACCCACCACAGAGATGCTATAAAGCAGATTCCAAGTTCCATTGGGTGTTCTAAACTGCTAAAAACAGTCTGCTTACTGCCAGATTGAAGTATAAATATTGCCTAGAAGAGAACAAATTAATCCAGCTTCTTATAGAAGTATATTTTCTTTAGTTCTGTACCTAACATTTAATTTAGTCTTTGCACATGATGAATAAAAATATTAGAATGAAAATACAAAATGCTTAGTCTTTCAATGCCAAACAGATACATCTATGTATCGAGACAATATTTGAATAGGTTTCAGAAGAAATCATATGAAATTCTTTCCCATTGAAGGTAATGTCAGAGTTGCTGTTGACTGTAGACTTTAAGGCTGGCTCTGAAGTAACTTGATTCAGTAAGGCATTTAAATACATATAATCATAGAAAAAGTGAACTGATGATTCATGGCTCTACCTGTGAAAATTTGCCTAATTAAATTGTGTAAAATTAACTTTATTCACAAAGCACACCTGTTCTGCTGGAAAGATGGCTATAAATATCTTTGTGCCACCTGCCCCAGCTATGAGAGCTCCTATAAATCACATAATTCCTTCTGACAACTGATACTGCCTTGAGGACACCTTTTTATTTCTCTGTGCTCTTTCTGAAAATGAACATTTGCATAAATACAAATTTGTCTAGCAATAAATTTTCCACCAGATTTCTTTTTCCTCCCCCCAAATTGAATAAAGCTTATTTTATTCATAGCGTTTCTGACCCTGTTACACCAGCATGTATTGCCAGATCCTGAAGTACAATGTAATTGCTTGTGAATGCCACCCATCCAAAGACACCATCACTCCTACAGACAATGCCTTAAAGAAGTTTGGTTCAGTTTAATTGTGCTGGGTCCAGATGGAAAGAAATTAACTGACTGGAAAAACAAAAGTTATCAGAGCTCAGCTTATCTATCAGTCTGATTTTTTTCCCAATTCTTTCTTCTCTTCTTCCTCTGTGAGAAATTGCCCTTTCTTCTGTTGGAAACATTGCCATAGGACTAGAGCTTGCAGTCTTCTGTTTAGACCTGTTCTTGCCTCTGATGTGAGACTTAGCTGGGTAAGTCAAGGGGCAGAATCACCATTTCTGCTGTACAAACAGAATGTGAGTCAACAGAGTCATGCTGCGAAGAGAAGAGTAAATACCTTATTAGGCTGTATGAACAGTGTAGACTGTAAAAATGCATGAGGTGATCCCATGTAAAAATACAATGATTTTCCTTCATGAAGGATATAGATTTATTGGTTAGCATCCAGGAAGAGCAACTCAAAACAAAGAGTGAAAGAATTGCAGTTGTATAACCTTTAGAAGACAGAATCACAGAGAGACGTGTAGCAGTTTTCAGGCATGTGAAAGTCTATTGTAAAGAAGAAGAAAATAATTTGTGTCTTTTTTTTAGACTTGTAAGACAAGTTAAATTGTAAACAGAAAAAAAATACTATGATTAAGGAAAAAATACAACAGCAAATCCAAGCTTCTGGTGATAACCATAATGTAGTCCACAAATTTCAGAATTACACAACTCTTGCTCAAGCGATGAATTTTTTTAATAAGGTAGAAAAAGACTGTACTGTCTCCTAGATAATGTGTCCATTAATTCATTTACAAGATGATCGTTTATGTAGAAGATTTTTATAGACTTAATGCAGAAAGTTAGGTCTGAAGGATGCTGTTACTTTCCTCAGTGCATAGAATAAACAGAAGCTGGATATATGCATCCAGCGTCACCAGACACGACATTTCATATCAAAGCTGAAGAAGGCACAGTGCTATGAGTAGAGGATTTGTTCCATACTAAAAGTCCAGAGTATATGCTATTCATAGAAGATGTAATTCAATATTGGGTTCAATGTTGTTAAAGGAAATACCCTCTTTTTCCTTTATTTCTGGGACAGGTAAGGTAGCACTGCAAAGTGCATATTAATACCTGTCTTGTTATCAGCAAACCTTTGTGCAATGGTGCTTTTCAGAAGCCCCAATATTCACTTCAAAAATCCACTATATCTATAATTTCCCAGTCTTACAAGTACTTTTCTTCCAGCAACCCTTCCAAACTGATATCTTGACTTATAGATTGTCACTTGTTTGCTTTCTGGATCTAAAACCTGTTAATGTTTGACTGAACTTGGAACCTGTGCTCTCCCTTGATTACATATCAAAAAGAATCTTTAAAAAAGATTTTGTCTGAAACATTGGCACAAAGGCACTACCACTGGAATATCTGCCCCAGAGGAGAGCTGACAAGACATTTGAGCAAGCTTGTGTAGCTCACAACTCATTCTATTTGACCTCTGAGTCTGAGGGTGCTGTTAGGAATGCTGAACTTGTTCAGTTGTGGTGTTGCTGTTGCACATTCCAAAATTAAAAAGTTTTATTAGCACGTATCCTAAGTATAGAATATAGAAAACCACTGAAAATAAAATATATAAAATATAAGTGGAAAAGGCAAAGCTCACAAGGAACAGACTGATGGTACACTGTCAGCCTTTATGAACACTAAAAGATTTTAAGAAAACAAACCATTAAATAAATGAAATAAATAATGATCCTTAAGTCATTCTTGCATTCTTTGAGGGAACAGACTCGGGATAGTGAATAGTTGTACTTCCTTCTGGAAAAAGATGGAAATTGCCTGGCTGTGTAAATGCTTCTGTATATCTTCTCTAGTCTATTACTTTTCATGATGCAGTTACAGCTGTCATTTTTCAACTGGAAACATTTCTGCTTCTCTGTCATAAATACATTTGTGTAAAGCACTTTAGGTTGCTTGAGATCACTTCAGGTGCTGATATATGCCCAAAAACTTTGAAAAGGTGAAATAAGAAGTTGCATAGTTTTTAAATGCATCACGCAAACTCCAGATCTCTCAATTTTTTGATCTCTCCTTTATTTTCTCTGTCATCTCTTTGTCATGAAACTTGCCCGACTTTCTCTTGACAAAATTGATATTTTATATCAATCAAAACATTAGAACAGCATTTGCTAAGTTTCTACAACTAAAGGCTTTTCTGCTTCAGCAAAATGTTAATGAATCTTTAAAAATTTATCAAAGGCATTGATTTGTAAGCAAAGATGAAATTTAAGCAAAGGTGATCTCACGTATCTCTAAGATTCAATTTGAATTTCATGCAGATTCATGTTACTTAATTGTATTTGTTTGCTTAGATTATAAATAATTAAAGATGGCTGTCCAAGTCTCCTGGTGTCCCAGTACATCAATAATAGTACCATCCCAGGAGTATTGAATTAATTATTTTAACAGGAACTCAGCCAGATAACCTCCAGTGGAGATTTTTCAGTTTTGTCATTACTGTGAGAAACAAATTTATACCTTTCTCCAGAAATCTTATCAAACAGTACCTTCTGTGTACTGCTCCTTTTCCTCTTCCTCTGTTCCGAAGCTGAGGCATATAGTTTAGTCCTTATTTGTTATGTTTTGTTTTACTTTAAACTGGCTACGACTTTGGGAATTATTTTCATAGAAAACTGCCAATTCTCTGAAGTCACACCTGATCAAAGATTGATTTCATTTTTTTCCTCAGTTTACAAATTTTTTAGAGTCCATGTTGCATTTGATGCTATTATGTGAACAACCTTTTCCTGTTAATTGAAAAAGAAGTGTATAAAAAGATTAAGTCTCATTTTGGAATGCAAGCCAATCAGGCGAAAGTCTTAAACTAAATGAAATATTTAAATTATTAGATGTTCTATGACTGTAGGGGGGAAAATAAGGCTGAAGATTTTATGAATTTGAAAGTTCAGGATGAGAATAAAAATTAAGCTGGTATATTACAGTGAGAATGCAAACATTATATTATTCTCTTACAGGGCTCTTAAACCACTCCCCTCTGCCAAAGTGCACCAAGTATTTCTGAAACTTTGACAGTTATAGGCTCTATATAATCATTAATGTCATATGAATAAATACAGACTAATTAATTCAACACTAATGAGATAGAAGGTAGGTCCAGACAATTTTCATCACTGAAAACCATATTCCCTTGCAGTTCTGTTAGAGTAATTGTTCATTGTTGTCATATTATACATACAATTTTTTAATCCTCTGGAGGTCAATAAATAGCATAGTGTAGTGAGTTTTAGCAAAATTGTCAAAAATTTCTATGCAATTTATACTTAGAAATATGATAGATTCTTTTTCTGGCAATCATTTTTCAAACTGAGGTATACATGTACAGAGGGATTGTGGAGTCTCCTTCCCTGGAGGTCTTCAAGACCAGCCTGGACATATTCCTACAGGACCTGGTTTGGGTTGACCTGCTTCTGAAGAGAGGTTGGACTAGATGATCTCTAAAGGTCCCTTCCAACCCCTACCATTCTATGATTCTATTCTTCTATGATTCTATACATATTTGAACATTTGCAGGCACTTAGAATAGCATGTATGTTTGGGCAAGAGCAAATGTGAAAAAAAAATACATCTTTGGTCTCACTGTGTTTGTGTCAATTTCTCTTCAGTTTTGTGTATGTGTTAGTATACACTGAAAGCAGAGATAAGACAATGATTTTACCACCATGTCTTGGGTGAATTCACTTCTCAAGTGCTAATCAAGGATGGTTCAGCCTGTATTGTGTGAGTTTTGCTATAAAGCATGCTAGTGCATCCAAAGTCTTTCTGGGAGGGATCCTGGTTCTCGCACATCTGTTGTAGGAATCGGAGTGAACCGAAAGAAAAGTAAATATTTTGCTTCAAGTCCTCTATTTTATAGTGCTGTACTGCAATTCTGGCAACTGAAGATGCTGTTTCAAGTTTTTGAGTATTTTCAAGTACATTTAAATAATAGCTAGATTAATTGGAAATATCAGTTTACCATTTTTGCCTGTGTTTTGTGTTTTTAAACTGAGTTATAATGAAAACATTGCACCTGTTATATTTTTCTAGACCCTGTGCACATTACAGTGACAGAATTCATATTCTTAGACAATACTCTAAACTGTTGGCTAATCTTCGCTGTTCTAATATAAGCAGTTACATTTATGCAAATTAGTACATTGTAAAAGTTGCATAAATCATTTATGGATCATCAATCATTCAACGCTGGATTTAGTCAGAATAAGGACTTGTGAATTAAACATCTTGAAAAAAAAAAAAAAGAAGCAGTAGTTAAGCCCAGACTAAACCTACTTGTGATGAAGTATGTAATAAAATTCATAAATATACCTAAATACTAGTATATTCTTCAGATAAATTAATAAAAATATGTCTTTGATAACTAGACTGAACCATGAGAAGGTATGAGAAGAAAAAAAAACTCCAGAAGTTCATTTCAGAGGAGACGTTAATAAAAACCAGACAACATACAGCAAAGGAAATTAGCTTGCAGTGTATATGGACATGAATAATGCTAGAGGATGTAGCAACTTAATCAGATGGGCTGTAACAGGAAGATACAACTATGGTTTCCTTAATGACCAACGGGTGATGCAATCAAATGCTAAATGCACATTGGCAGGTTTTGACAATTTTCTATCAAAGCAATAATGGAGTATCATTTAACCGTGACTTAGACTGATAACACATCCTCTCTCTTGAGTGAACGGAAGGAGTTAGGAGTAGACAGGTTTCTATAGTGTTGTTGTGACATGAAGTAATCTTCCTTTGTCATTCTCTAATGTAAATATCGAGTTCCCTGAAGGTACATATACTTCTGCTGTGTTTGTCAAGATATAAAGTTATTAATCTTGTTAGCTTAGGCAGGAGGCAGCTGGGACCGAGCAGAGCTGCAAAAATTTTTTAGGCGTTCTGGCTTCTGCAAGCAGTTGCAGGCTCTGTCCCTGTGACTCCATCCTTGGTGGTCCATGGATTAACTATTTAAGGCAGTATAGTAATGACTGAACATGCACTCACAAGTTTGAGTGAAGGACAGCTCTCCTTTAGTAAAGTGGATTAAGTAGTACTGATAATGTTGAGCTTGTAGGGCTCTGAAGTTTCTCTCTCACTGTTCTGCACATTGAAAATGAGTGTCTTTATTAGAGTAAACCTAAATGTTAAAGCTAATAGAGCAGTGACTTTTGTAGTGGCAGATTAAGACCCTAACTAAGCAATGCCTGCTAGCCTCAGGTCTGGGAGGAGGACTGGTCACATTGTGCAGGGGCATGAAGACTTGATGCACCCACTAAGGTTGACATAGGCAGCAGGAAAGTCTTTCTGTACACCAGAAGGGTAGGGATTTGGTCCTTGCCAGCTTCATTTCAAGGTTTAAGTACAACACCTTTGTTCACCAAATCAAAGTAGTTTAGCAGCAATTTTATAGCAAAAATATAAGAACAAAAGTAAAAATTAAGACTGAGCTCACTGATAATCTTAGGCTTTGCAGTTGAGTGCTAGATTGTGTTTTTGTGCCCAAGCAGATTAGGAAATAATTTGCATGTGAATTTCTCCAAGCCAGCACAGTTTCCCTGGTAACATTTAGGAAATCAAGTTCCAAAATCTGTTTAATGTCATTAAAATGTGTGTATGTGGGAGAGAGTGTTATTTTTATAAGATTATATTGAAGAAAAGTAAAGCTGCAAAACTTAGCAAGATTTACATAAAACGAGGGATTGAGGGAAAGAAATTGGTTCTTCACTCACCAGCACTTAACACATACAAAAATCTCATTTGTAGTCAAACAACACCAGGGTATTTTGCAATCAGTTTTCCTTTCTGTCTATTGAAAATGAAATTTGCTATTGCTTATTATTTTCAGGGAAGCTGCCAAGGACTGGCATTTCCAGCAGTAGCTGTTTTCCAAACTTCATCAGAAGCTATTCATGAAGGAATATAACTTGGAGTATAACTTTATCTGAGACTCATAAGGGTTTCCCAGCAACTCTTGGTTCCATGAGGTGAGATCTTTGCCTGATTTCAGTCTAGCCTAAGGGAGATTATTGTGGATTCCCCATCACTCCACAGCAACTGACTGATTTGGACTTGGAACAGTTTGTCTGCTACATCTTGGTTTTTAAGTGACGGTTAGCAAAAAAAAAAAACAAACCACCCACGTTTCCTCTCAGTAGGAACGTATCTCTCTTGTTTGGAGGTGTAATTTCTTAAAATGTATTAAAACCAGAAAATAGGATTTGTAAATAAAAGTAATTACTCTTCAGTTTCTCACTTAGACATAAGCTAAGTTACTTCTGCTGCTGAAAACAGCTTTACTTCATTTTGTTACACTAAAGTGATTTTTCATGTCATGCTGGGTTTTATTTCCATTAATGACCCATACTGTAACAGAGAATATAAAGGAAAAAATTATGTTTGAATATAAAGGACCTGATTTACTGACAGTTCACATCAATAACATAAACAGGATATATCTTGATTTGTTTTTTGGTTTATGTTGTATCATTGAAAGCAGTGGCACAATTAAAATAAGTGTTATGAATGTTCAAGTTGTGTAGTGGCATTTCCCAAGTACCTCAAGCAACAGATCACGGGGTCAGAATGTCATAAAGCACACCTTTATTCAACAGTTTGTTGGATTTTTTTCCTCCAGTTCAAAATCTGGTGAATTTACTAGAAGAATAATGTAAAAACAAGCCAAAAATTGTGATTATCTTTTGTGGGAGGAACATCATACAAATGTCAAGAGTTTGCTTAACATTGCAGGGTACAGTGAAATGTTATTTTCTCAGATTGTAATTACACCTCCAGTTCCCTGCCAGCATATGCTGATTACCTTCGGCAGCTTCCCTGGGGCTTTGTCAATCCATTGATTAAAGAAACATTCTTTAAGTGGATTTGTACTACATTTGAATAACTGATATGGTTTGATTAGGCCTGGATGCTGATATGACTGTCAGTAAACATCTATTTCTAAATCTTGCAAATTCTTATGATGAATCTTGTGACATCAACTATTTCTCTTAACAGTTGACACTCATAAATGAAAACTTCTGAAAACTTTATGCTAGTTATTCCTCCATTTTGCTGGATCTAACTCAACAAAGTTCTTTCACTTACTCTTATTTTCAGCAACATGAGTAGTCCTCCTGCTTATTTTTAATACTCTTATCTTTATGAGGCAGTTCCTCCAGGATTGCCTTATCACTTAATCTGAAAGGCAGAACCAAATTTACTCAGTGGAGTCCAGTAACCTCTCAGCCCCACCAAGGGCAGTGGGAAAATGCATTTTCTTTTAGAGTTTTTGCTGAATTGTGACTGAAAGTCTTAAAATCTTGTGGAGAAATATTAAGTGGAAAATTTGTTTATAAGCACTAAGTCCTCCTGAGAGTGACCTTTGGTAACTTCATATGTTTTTCAGTAAACTGCTGTGTGACTGCATATACAGTTTTCAATGGGCAAAACACAAAATTTGGTGACAGGATAGTAAAACAAAAGCTTCAAGTATGGCAAATATAACATGTGCTCTTTTACGTTCCTGTTAGAAAAAAAGTAATGTCTATTAGATTAATGGAATTTCAAAGCCATTATCTGTATTGCTTTCAAGAAGATATATCTACATTCTTTAAAAATACATAATTATATTTTTTAAATTACTTTAAAATGTGCTTTAATTTCTCAATGTATCATTCCAGTGAATAGTTATTAGTAAATTATTGTTATTATTTACAATAATTAGTAGAAATATTCCTTAAGTATTCTAACATGTTCACAATTAGAATAGACTACCAAATTATACCTATTTAGGAAAAATTTAGAGCTCTGTTTCCCATGTTTTTCAAATACACTTTTTTTCCTCTTAACCCAATTTTTTTTCTAGTAACTCTAGGGCAATTTTCCTGTCTAGAATATCCTACAACATTACAAGAATCTTTTATTAAGAATTGTTTTCCATAAACAAACAAATGTTCACATGAATAAAAGGTGGCAGTGACTTATGTTATACTATATGAATTTGAGATTATTCACAATGTTTTTCAGTCATAGTCAAAGCAGCTTTATTCATAATATTTATAACTTGAACCATAGCTCTGATTTTTTTTAATATAATTGGACATGTAACAAATACGGGCTAAAATTTCCTAAAACAGTGTTCCAAACCATTATGAATTAATATTCTTTGTGGCTTAACTCTTTCTTCAAAATACCGATATGAAAGTAAAATAAATGAGAAAACTTCTAAATGCATACAAAATTTGTAGGAAGATGTGGACAAGCTGTAAGGAGTGTTAGCTAAAGGGATTTGAATATGTTAGGCTGAAATATATTTGAAGATGAATATTTCCCAAGGAAATAATAGTTAAATATCACAATAATATGATGCTTTTAAAACAGTTAACTATTTTCATGGCAAAATCCCTGTGTTTATAGTATTCTGTTATTTGCATACCTGGCCTTTAGCAAAATAGTAAGAAAAATAGTAACAAAAATCACCGAAACTTAAAAGTTAGAGACAGGATATACTACAGAAAGCAAAACCCCTTTGACACAGGCCTGAATTTGTTTTTGAGAATTTGTGGATGACTTTGCTTTGTAACAGTAGCTACACTGACCAATATGTTCACAGACTCAATTGTAATTCTTTTTAACTACTGCTTGACAGAGTCAGAGACTAAAGCAGAAGAGGATGTATGGGATAGCTGCAGGCAGTCTATTCCACCTCTTGCTGGAACAGCCATTAGTGTGTATTTTCTAATGACTAATCTGAATCTTTCATGCTGAAACTGAAACTCAGAACTTGCTCCCTTACCTGCTTGAGTATAGAAAGTAGATAACTTCTCTATCGAAGCCTTTTTTTATGCTTCAAAACTACAACTATAGCTACCTTATTGTTACTGATAGTGGTTTTGGCTTTTTTTATTTGTTTGAGTGTCTTTGAACCGACCTCTTTGTCTGTATTTTAAAGCACTGTAGAAGATACATTCTAGATCTCTACCTATTTTATTTCTTTCCACTGCACTCTTCCCACTTTCCACTCCACATATTTCTTGAACTACGGTGACTCAAACTGCACAAGGTATTTCAGCTCAGGCAACAGAAATGCTCAATAAGCCAGAGGTGTTATATGTGAGATTTAAATATATTAATTTATACTAGGAATTGCTCTAGATATGTATACAAAATGGTCTTTCAGAGTGACCCATAATTTCACATAATTTCTATATATAAAGCCTATAAATTCCAGAAAAAAATTAAATGTATGTACATTGAAAAAATTAGTGTATATCAGAGTTAGGGAAGCGTTTAATATAAACCCATTTTGTATTTTGAAAGAATCTTTTGTCAATGAAGCTGGGGAGTCAGAGCTAAAATGTAGCTTCAGTTATTTATTCTTTGATTAGAAATCAGATCGTATTATTAGAAACAGGAGATCATTTCAGGTGAAAAAATATGCCTGGAAAAAAAAAATCATGCACACTTCTCGATAAAGTACAAAATCTGATACTTACTGAAATAAAAATCCTCTCATTTACAGTAACCCCTTAGGGCACAGCAGTCTTCCATATACAAACAAAATACTAAAATGAATGAGCAGTGTCAGAAAGTTCATGTCATACATGAATGGCAAACCTGCTACTGGAATAAATCACTTTAATTGTGTCTGTTGACTCCTAAATACCAATACAATAATCCCATGTTTAATACTGAGATGTTTTATTTGGGATAATCTTAGTACTGAAATCACAGAGACTGGATAGGTGTCCAGTGGGGTGGATTAAAAGCTGCTTGACTGTCAAACTCAGTATTGTAATCAGTAGTACAACGTTCAGTTGGAGGCTAGTCAACAGGGGTGTGCCCCAGGGGTTGACAGTGGGGCCAGTACTGTTTCAGATCTTCACTAGTGACCAGGATGATGGGACGGGGCACACCCTCAGCAAGTTTGCAAATGCAAAACTGGAAGGAGTGATTGACCTCTTGGATGAAGTTTGATGATATTCAGTGGGATCTTGGCAATGTAGAGAAATGTGCTAACAGAAGTGTCATGAACTCTGAAGGGAAATGCAAAGTCCTATCAAACAGGCTTTCAAAAGAACTAAGATGATAACTCTTTGGGAAATTTTTGGACTCTCAGTTAGCAATTGGATAATAGTCTCTTAAATAAAATCTGAACAGGATCCTAACTGGTAAATTTTTCTGAAGCAGACAGAAAATGTACAGGTAGAAAATTTGCTCCTAGAGGTATGACAAAAGGTACCATGTCCTTTATTCACCTTATATTTGTACAGGATGTTATTCAGGCAAAAGTTTCTGATACAGATCCGGTCTAAACATGTTTGCTCTCATACCTCTCATTAATTGCATTTTTTTACTTTTTAAAATATATTTATTTTAATAATGGGACTACAAGAAATATGAACTCTTAAAACTTCTGGAGTAACTTTTAAAACATTTCTCTTTTTTAAGGATCATGCTTTGAAATCTGAAAAAATGAAGTGATAAATATCATTATAAAGTTGTTATAATGGAAATAAAAATATAAGGGCCCTGATATCTGCTTCTGGATTCATTGGATATGCTAAACCAATTATTTTCTTGTCATTTGGGCTCTGCAAGTGTGAATAACAGAATATTGGTGGGAAATTGGGGAAAAGCCTGCATCTGTGTTTGTAATAAAGCATTTGCATAACTGAAGAAAGGACTTTCATTCCTTTGTCCTGTCAGTTCTACAGATGAAAATGTAATGTTTAATAGATTACAGAGACCAAAATAGAGGAGTTATGTAAGCATAGACATTTACACTTTAATGTGTAAATATCTGAACCACTTTTTTAGCTAATAGTACTTCTGTCAGAAAGTAGAACACCAAGTGGTAGTAATTCAAGATGAAAGTACTCTGTGTTTGTCAGGGTCTCTTTTAATAGCAAAGGTCAATAGAATTTCTTTGAATGCTTTTTCATTAAAACAAGACATATTATAAGTGTTAACAAATGAGTTGTTAGTTCTGTTTCTGGTGATTCAAACGTAATTAAATTTTTCTAAAGTTACTAAAAATTAGTCATTGAAATCCAATATTCTGAACTCCTTGTCTCCAAGTACAGAAGAAGTTTAGTTGCACAAAAGCAAATGATATGTTGGTGATTAATCTAAGTCTAAAAAGCCAACTTGTCTACAGAGATAGATCTGAGCATAAAATTTAATTTACTGGGAGGTTGTTCTACATTTGCATTACACTGCATTTATAGTTAATAGGTCTACAGATGAGGAAACATCCTGATATTCTTTTAGATAGATTGGTGCAGAATCAAGAGTGACAGGTGTTTGTCCTTTGCTGTTATTGCTTTATTTTAGCCATAAGTATTATTTCATATATAATTGTCACTCTCTTGTTGCTATGTTGCTTGTTAAATATAGTGTTACAATTATTGTTATATTATGTTTATATACCTATTATATAATTAGTAGTAAGTTTATCTTTATTTGAATCAAATGCTTACTTTGTTCAATTTCAAATAGCTGGTGAATCACACAAACTTACTTAGTGCTGCAGTTATCCTCAAAGTTTTGCAATGTCTCTGTAGCTTATCAATGCAAAGAATGATGGATTCCCAGAAGCACTATGCTGCTGCTCCAAAAAAGAAGATATAGAAGCAAAGAGCAATTCAAAGTGTAGATATTAGGTTTATACACAAAATAAGATCAGAAGGTTTCACTGATGGAGGACGGAGTTGTATTAACTCGTTTAAACTTAAATACTGATAATTATTCAGGCTGTTTATTAAAAACAAAAAAAGAAAAAAACAATAAAACAAAAAATCCCAATCCTTTCACACATATTTTGAATGCGCAATAACTCATGTCATGCCTCACAAGCAACTGACTGACATAGGATGTTTTTTATTGTTAAGTCATTCCTTGTTACCATCATGTATTTGGGAATGACTGTCATTCTTCTTCCTTTGATTGAATTGAAATAACAAGCTTTCAGAGTGCCTAGATTTAAGCAGGAGTGTACATTGACATAAGTGGTTTGACCAAGATTTTAAAGAATTTTAAAATGTGTGGGAGGATGTCAGAAGGACGTGTATTTTGCAATGTTTTTGGGCCTCTATCTTCTGAAGTTCCCTGCTGGGCTGTAGCATGGTCCACAGTATGTGGATAGTTTGACATAACAAATCTCTGGGCCTTCTAATGTCTTTTTTTCCTATAGTGATGAGGCTGGCACTCAGTAACGGAGATGAAGTGGCTACAGAAACAGTCTTGAGTCGGTTTTTCATGTTTTGTGCTTGGTTAAAGCTTTTGGCTAGCAGCCCACAGGTCTGATCAGCTCTTAGAAAGCATCAGAAATTGGTACATTTGAGTACAGTCCATCTGCAGTTCTTTGAGCTACATTTCATATCATTGTGGTCTGTGAGTAATGAAGTGCAGCACTTTGACATAGATTTGGGCTCTAATCTTACTATGTGTTTACTAACAGAGTTTAGTTACAGATTTTAGAACATAAAGAAACATTTTTTTAGGAGAATGGCTTGTGCAAAGCAGTCGCAGGGATGCTTCTGGGGAAGTTTTGGGATAGAAGCTGTAGGAAGGGCTCCTGAAAAGGACCAATATAGACAATCTGTACATGTGATATACATGAGTTTTATCACTGAAAGTTGTTGGGAATTAAATTGTTACTGTGATTCAGCTATTTAATTTTGGATCGTGGAACTTGTGTACTTTGCTTTATCACCAGATGATTACAAATCCATTTTCAGCACTTTAATCGGTCCTGGCACAAACACATGTTACAGTAATTGCAATTGTTCTTCTCTGCATCACCATCAGGGTAGATTTTCTGTTTTGTCTAGAAGAAAGAAGAGGCCTGTCTCCCACTTGACAAATGGACTAACTTGGTTGGTTGTTGAGTGTATGACACCTTGCATCATTATCTGGTTGGGTTTTAACTGAATTTTATTTTCCAAATAACACTTCATACACATTCAGCAATCTCTTGAATGGTCAAGGGCTTGGGTGCATCTAACTTGTGGTAAACATGGCAGGGCATGTCTGCCCTGTGTTGTCTTTCTTTGGTCCCTGGGCACAAAGAATGCACAACAGTTGCACCCTGTGGAGCACTGAGCGAGCAACCTGCTGGAAGAAAAAAAATTGCAGACACACTTTAGGAAAACAAAAAAACTTTCTGTAGCTGATACATTTTTCTGAAATAGGTAGCTTCTCATCACGATTTATCATCATTGTTTATTTAGTGTCACATATAATTCAGATGATTGAAAGTATGGCAAAGTATTAACTTACTGCTTCACTTGTGAATATTTTGGGAACTGCCACCTCCATATGTGAGATCATACAGCCTCTTTGTCTTGTGTTTCAAAATGGATCAATTTTGTGTGTTTAAATTATGGGTCAAAAACTGAATAATTGAAGAACCTGGCTAGTTAGTCTTTCTTCCTAATGAACACTCGCTACAACAGAAGCAGAGCTCCCAATTACTCTATGCTTGTTCTGGTTACTCATTAAGTATGTTTCAGAATGAACTTACAATTTGGCATATAGTCAGATCAAATTCACATTTTTCCCATGTCCATAAAAATACTGTCACTATTTTGATAGGCAAGTAAGCTGCAAGTTTCATATATCCACAGTGAATGCTAATTTGGGCATGAAAAAAGAGCATCTGCTCTTCTTACTACCAAAGAACTGCAGAAGTGACTGTATCTGACAGTAGTAGCTGAATTTCACTTTATTTAGCTTGAATTATGACACTGAATAAAATATTTACTAGAAATCTAACATCATTCTATCCCTCCAAGCAGTTTTAGAGAAGTAACATGTGCAGCAGCTATAGCCTAATATAGCCTCTCTTATTTGCTTTCAAGAGTTCATTGTAGCCTGTGAAAACTGTAACTACTTTGGAAAGGCAGAAGAGAACAGATTGCTTTCTCTGCATGTATGTCCATTAGGAGTATGATGTTTAGTGATTCTAAAACAACTTGGTACTACTAGACCAGCAGAATTTTGTAGTACAGATCTTGTTTCAAATTTATCTTTGGGTTGTTATACTCAGGGTGTTGAGTGGTACAGAAAGATTAAATTAATTTTAGTGTTAAGTATTGCATTTGAGAAAACTATTGAAAAGTTGTTTCACATTTGACATGGCCTTCATCCGAAGCACACTTTTCCTCTGTAGGTTAACTCTTGAGAATTCACATTACAGTATGTAAATGTCATCTGAGAATCCAGTGTACTTTTTCAGAATTATTTCTTCACTTCTAGCTTAACTATTTTTGAAAAAAAAATGTTGTTGGGTTTAAGTAAATAAGAAATTAAACTAAAAAATCATAGATAAGCAAAACAAATACAAAGGCTTTCCTAGTATTTATTCACTCTAGATATATACCAACTAAGGATGTGCATCATTTTGTTGATGTTGTTTGTCTCCATAGTAGGAATATTACATATTTGGAGCATAAATGCAATCTTTTGAGTTCCAAGAGTGCATTTAGACTTACTTATGGTATTGTGAGCTATATAAACTTCAGTTTGGGGAATAGTTTTCATATTGCTTTCCTTTATATATTTCAGACGAGATGTTATAGTCTCTTTTGTATTGTCAGTGGTTGAACTTTACTCTGAATGGCAGACTATTATATTCAATAAAATAAATGGATTGAGAAATAATCTCTCGTTGGGGACACCGTATGCAACTACTTATTTCAATGGTGCTTTTATATGAGATGTCCACGTAGACAATCATACTCACCAGTGTGCAGAGTCCAATGGTCTTTAAAGAAGTCATATGTAGCATTAAGATAATGATTTGTTACGTCTGTTGTTTGTACTTGTGTGTTTTAAAAAAAATATATATATCTTAAGGAATCTTAAGGAATTTTTTTTTGGTAGATGTGAAAAGTACTTTAAAGAAATATTTTGAAGGAATTTTTTAATTTACCCAATGAAATGGGCAAAGTTCCCATGTCTGGTCATTCTGCTGGAAGGCCAGAGGTTGAGAGACTGCTGGAAGGGAATTTCTTTTATTTTTTTTTTTCTGGAGAGATGTGTGATGCTTTTAACTATGTCAAACAGACAGAAGCTTCTAGTATTCATACTTTTTGTATTGAAGTTTTGAGTTGACAACTTTTACAGAACTAAAGAGATGCTACATATGAGAAACTACAATCACTTGTGTCATACATTGCATCACTCCTAGTCCTTATTTTATTCACGTGTGAGTACTTACAGTTACACTATGCCTGTATCCCTCCAGCTATCATTTTGACTTATCTAAAAAAGGCAGAACATTTTTGCAAGGAATAAAAAGATCGTAAGGCATTCTGTCAGTTTTATCAGTTTCTCCCATGAGTTTCACTGCTCTCCAGATCTCTGAAGCCCTTATTTATCCCAGAAACCTTGGAATTTACAGATTGACTTTGCTAAAGCACTGCTGAACTTTAGAATCCTCATAAGAATGCTGGAAATCTTCAGAAAAGCCTTCTATGATATCAGCAAATATCTCCCATGAGAAGTCTTCCAGCACACTGGAAAGTGTTCAGCAGTGATAAAAGAGTGTGTGATTCATTTAGAATTCTTGCCTGAAAAACATGAAGTCTATGAAACTTTTTCATTTGCCCTGCTGTGCCACATATTATCATCACATTTTCAGATCCGGTCAGATAGAATGTTGAAGGTGATGTTTAATATTTTGATGACAAGTTCAGTCATTAATGGTTTTAAAATAAAAGACAGGAGACTTAGATTAGATATAAGGAAGACATTTTTTGTTATGAGACACTTGGAATAGGTTGTTGAGAGAAGTTGTGGACACTCTGTCCCTGGAAGTGTTCAAGGCCAGGTTGGATGATCTTTATACAATCCCTTTGAACCCATACCATTCTATGAATCTGTGATCTTTGAGATTGTGTTGTTTGTTATGGTAAATCCTCTTTCTTTGCAAAAAGGAAGAGGTGATGAACTAGTTTTCTTCCTTTCTATGGATGTTTTCAGTGACACTCATCCCCAAAATGTCTCTCTGATCAAAGTACTTTTGTTAGTCTTTATGGCCATGTTTGGTTACTACTACAGACTTTACAGTCTAGTCTTATCACTATTTTTCCTCTATATACTTGTTTAGTGCTGCCTTTAATTTAGCAGTTAATGATACTTTGCTGGACTTCCAGACTTATTTACTATTTTGTTTTGCAAGGTGCTGTTGTGCTAGAACAAGAATTACTAAATGACAAATAAAAGAAAGCTGTTAACATCAATTTCAAGAAGGTTTAATGGATATGATGAAAGCAAAGATGACAGGCTGATTTTTTCTTGTCTCCAGTTGTAAATCAAGTCAGGAAAGACAGATGTATGTACAAAGCCAGATTGAGAAGTGGAAAATATTTTATACTTAATTAAGCCTTTAATCAATTACTATTTATGTGTCTATGAGTGACAGCAATGTTGTCAACAGCTTATATACAAGTAGCATTGAAATTTCTTTCATTTATTCCATTCTTTTTTCATAAGATTATAGCTTTATGTTTTCAAAGAAGTTTATAGTTATATTACATATTTTTAAACATAAAGGAAAAATAGTAAATATATTACCTTTTGCCAGTTTCTTAAATTGTTTTGATCCATAGTATTTCATAATAACTTTAATTCTAAAATCTCTCCATTTCATGTGTTACTCCCCAACCTGATGTGTTGTGTTCAAAAAACATTTTTAGAAAAACTATTCAAGCACGACCTAAGAACTTCTGGCTCACTTGAAGGAGTTGAGGAGAGAGAACTGGAAAGAAGGGGGCAACTGAGAGGAAATTAACTGAGCCTAATAAATACTGACAAGTAGGAATTAGCAAGTAATTTAACCATCAGGGGCCATTGTGAAGCATAGTTCTATAGCAGACTTCATCTTCTAAGAGAAATAGCGGATTCTGAACATGTCAGGTAAGAAATGTAAAAACCTAGGGTACTTTCTAAGTCAATTTTAAATAAAGTGAGGCAGAAACCACATTTGGCTGAGTGTGATAAGGAGAATGCAGCAATTAACAGAATACTATAATAAAACAGCATTTAAGTAAGGAAGTACAATGTAAAATTATCCTCTAAATTAAAAAATTAAAAAACCTAACAAAAGAGTTAACAAAAGTTTCAATCTAATTTGAGGCAAAAGTGTGGAGAAAATTAATTCAATTGATGATTTCATTTTGGTCCACTTACTCTTATTTTCCCTAAGTGAATATAATGAACAGGAAAGTAAATGGGAGCTGAGGGAATGGTAGGTGAGAAACCCTTATTTTATGACATTTTCTTCCTAGACTTTTGTCATTAATTATATTGGGAGAATACAAAGACTTTCTGGATGATGAATTTCTTTATTTTATTGGAACAATACTTTTTCTCTCCACGTATTGTGAAATTTAAACAATTGTATATATTGGTGTGAAACAATATAGATCCTCAGCTTTAGTCTTCATGTTTGTAAAGCAAAAGTCTCAAAACTTTTCAGATTTTTCTTTAAACACTATGTTTCTAAGTATTCATTCTATTTCAGCTTTATGAAATGCATTTTTTCTAGATCTTATTTGTTCTCTCCATTCTCAATATCACAATTCTAAAGGACAACATAACAAAAAAAAAACCCCAAAACCAGAACAAAACCAAACCAAAATAAACCATGAAAAAAACAGAGGGCATGTTTTTTTTAAACACCAATTAATTTACATTTGAAACCTTAAACTATTTTTAGGACAAATAGATATAAGTGACAACTATTTCAGAAAGAAACAATGTGCTTCATGTCACAATGATCATATGAAAACAATCTTAATATTAGAATTTAAGCAGAGAGGTTCGGATTCTTCTTTCCAGCTTCTGTTCTTGACACTGTGAAACCG
Source organism: Colius striatus (assembly GCF_028858725.1). Classification (NCBI taxonomy): domain Eukaryota; kingdom Metazoa; phylum Chordata; class Aves; order Coliiformes; family Coliidae; genus Colius; species Colius striatus. The sequence continues at coordinate 31,180,892 of NC_084767.1, read as the reverse complement.
TTTTCTAAAACCTGTGGTTTATTTTTCCTAATCGTAGGTGTTGGACTTTCCCTTTTATTTTGTGGAAACCCATTCCACAGTTCCTTATCTCTGTCTATACTTCTGGAGACTGTCCTCAGAAACTCCAGAAACTCCTGCGGAAGTCAGGTTAAAGGAGGAGTTTTGTTTGGTTGATGAGGACTGGGTTAAGGATCAGTTGAGCAATCAGGATGCATTTTAATCCATGGACCCTGATGGAATGCACCTGTGGGCGCTGAGAGCTGGTAGAAGTCATTGCTAAACCACTCTCCATCATCTTCAGTAAGTCATGGAGGAGAGGTGCGTGAGAACTGGAGGAAAGCAAATGTCACTACAGTCTTCAAAAAAGGTCAAGAAGGAGGATCTGGCCTCCATCCTTGGAAAGGTGATGCAACAACTTATCCTAGGTGCTGTCTCCAGGCATACAAAGGACAAGAGGATCATTGGGAGCAGTAAACACAGTTTTACCACAGTGGAGCCATGTTTGACCAACCTGATAGCCTTTTATGAAGACGTAACCCAGTGGATAGATGGTGGTAATGCAGTGAATGTGCTTTATCTTGACTTCAGTAAAGCATTTGACATTGTCTCCCACAGCATCCTCGCAGCAAAGCTGAGAAAGTGTGGGCTGGATGATCAGGTAGTGAGGTGGATTGTTAACTGGTTGAACAAAAGAAGGCAGAGAGTTGTGATCAATGGGGCAGTTGGAGGCCAGTATCTAGTGGATTCCCTCAGAAGTCAGTGCTGGGACCAATACTGTTCAATATATTCATTAATGACCTTGATGAGGGAACCAGAAGGCTGTGCAGTCATTCAACGAGACCTGGACAGGCTGGAGAGTTGGGAAGGGAGAAATCTCATGAAATTCAAAAAGAGCAAGTGTAGAGTCTTGCATCTGGGAAAGAATAACACCATGTACCAGTACAGCTTGGAGCGAACTGTAGTTGGGGAATGAGAGTAGTGTAGGGGAAAGGGACCTGAGGCTCTTGGTTAACAGCAGGATGACCATGAGCCAGCAATGTGCCCTCATGGCCAAGAAGGCCAATGGCATCCTGGGGTGTATTAGAAGAGATGTGGGCAGTATGTCAAGAGAAGTTCTCCTCCCCCTCTACTCTGCCCTCATGAGACCACATCTGGAATATTGTGTCCAGTTCTGGGTCCCTCAGTTCAAGAAGGACAGGGAGCTGCTGGAGACATTTCAGCACAGGGCCACCAAGATGTTGAAGGGAGTAGACCATCTCCCTTATGATGAAAGGCTGAGGGAGCTCTTTAGCTTGGAGAAGAGGAGACTGAGGGGTGACCTCATTAATGCTTACAAATATGTAAAGGGCAAGTGTCAGGAGGATGGAGCCAGGCTGTTCTTGGTGATGTCCAATGATAGGACAAGGGGCAATGAGTATAAGCTGGAACAGAAGAGATTTCAAAGAAACATAAGGAAAAATATCTTCACTGTGAGTGTGACAGAGCACTGGGACGCGCTGCCCAGATGGGTTGTGGAGTCTCCTTCTCTGGAGACATTCAGAATCCACCTGGACAAGTTCCTGTGTGACCTACTCTAGGTCCTGCTCTGACACAGGTATTGAACTAGATGATCTTTCCATGTCCCTTCCAACCTTTAAGATTCTACGATTTTGTGACTCAATACATGTTGTGAGATATTCAGAGCTCGAACTCCCGTTTTACATAGCTTTTCTGATTCCAACTTTCTACTGAGTATAATTAAGCTTGTCTAAGTTTCATCTGCCGGGAATACCTTTTACATTAAAAATAGAAGGGGAAAATGAAAGACAAACTTTCTCTCTAGATCTATTACCTAAACTAGAATTTCAGATATAGTTTCTATTGCCTGATATTAGCATTTTCTACTTTGGGCTTATGCTGATAGTGTAGGAGACCAAAGAAGAAAAGATTACTTTGAGTCTAAAATCATTAGAAATAAAAAACAAGAAGGGGTGGGGGGTGAAGAAAAATAATAAAGTTGTTACATCAGAGCTTGAAGCTGGACCTGCTTGCAGTTCTTCATGGTAGGAGAGAATTTTACCATTGGTTTTCACAAATAAATACATGCACAATTGAACCAGTGCTCTGTTCAGCTCAGAGACAGTGTCTTTGAGGTAGTAACCCAAGAAAAAAACACACTGCTGCTGCTCCGTTGGTATCAAACAAGATTAAATCACCCTAATTCTCTCTGCAGAGGTGTCTTTCTGCATGTCATGAATTTCTTTCTGTATTATGTAATGTTCAGAAATTATCACTATGCTGTTGAACAGTCACTCCTGGTATTTATGCCAGAAACTGTTCAATATATTATTAGAACAATTTTGTAACTAAATTTATTTCCATATAATTACAAGATATAATGTCCTCATTTATTTGTTTATTCTACAAACTATTACTAATTTTCATAAACATTTTAGACTTACATGACATGACCAAGAAGAGTCCTTTGCCAGTACAGGCTATTGTAAACCATCACACTGGCAAAGACAGTATTTACATAAGCGGGTAAACAGTACCTGTTTGCCAGTATTACAATTTCATAGAAAGAGTAAGAAAGTTGTTTCTGCCTTTTTTCACCATGTCCCCATAGAAAAAATTGTACAATGCTACTTTTTGTTTGTTTGTTTGTTTTGCTCCCTTTCTAGTCTTTTTAGTATCTTCAGTCAGACCCATAAGGAAAAGAGGTATTTAGGAGCATCTGAAACTTTCTCATAATGGCTATTTCAGAGCCCATGAAATAAGAATAAAATAATTTCTAATAAAATAGTTTTAATTTGAGATATTCAGAAATTATTATTTACTATCATCTCCAGAGATAGAAAGGCAGGGATGTAGTATGTTGAGAAAATATCTTTCAGCTACTCTTTTGTCTTTTCAAATGTGATAAATTGATCTTGTCTTATTTAAACTAAGCAGGATTTTAAAAACATCTGGTTTAATTTAAAGTGATATGAAATAGAATATACACGTTCTTAATGAACATCGGGAAGTACAAACAGTTTGTACTGGAAAGGACTGAGCATTGATCCAGTAAAAACATTGCTTCCTTCCACAATGGCAGTGTATTATAAGTAAACTATTTATCAGTTTGGAAGACTGATCATTTTTTAGATTGCTGACCATGTTGTATTATAAATACCAGAAAAAGCTAAATAAAACAAAAAATGCATGGATAGAGCAATAAAGGCAAAACAGTGAACAGATGGAGGGGGAAAGACTTAGATTATTTAGTATGAAATGAAAATATCCTAAGACTACAGCTGGCCTAGCCTGAAAAACATACGGTGCAGCTGCATTCAAATGCAGGTATGTTGTTTTTGGTCCTGTGGAAATTTCCAAAGAATAAGCAATAGTTGCTTGCTATGAGATACACAAACCAGGAGCTTCAATGAGCTGATGGAGAATCAGATTGTGTTTCTTTTATAACTGGGTTAAACTGTAGTTTGCTCTACAACTATACTCATCTTGAGTATATGATTTCAAATGCAAGCAGTTTTGAAGTGAACTACTTTCCCCTACATCTTTTCTCTTATACTGTCTAAAAGAATCCTTTTTGAACTAAAATGATTTCTTGGTCTATGACTGTTGTGTGTTTTGACAGTGCAGAAATTTCCTTCACTATTTTTGGTGTGAGATCCTGTTATTTGTATTTTTTGTCAAGTAAATAATTAGCAAATGCAATGAAATATTTGTAACAGAATACTGAAAAGAATATTTTATGTTTGTGTGCTTGCGTAAGTGCCATGTATGCTAATTAAGCAGAAATAAGTATAACTTTCCTGCGATGACCGTAAGTATTGTGAGGACTGGACATGAGAATAGGATATATTGCTAGATATAATTGCAGGTTTTGAGACAATTTGTGATAGCTCATATTGTCAGATATAGAGGAAAATATAGCAACTGTTGAGTGTTACAGTTCAAGAGAAAAAGGATTCATGTTATTCGAGGTATAAATACTCAGAATTAAAATTGTAGACAGAACTGTATGAAAGGAGAGTCTGCTGTTGTCCATATGAATCACTGTACAAAACGAATATTTTGGAAATTAGAGTTGATTTTTAATGGACAGAACTTTCTTCCATCTCATAAGTCATGTAATTACTGATGATATTCACGTTCCTTTCATGTTACTTCAAAGCATGCTCTGAGGATGTGTGTTCAAGATTTCACAATAGAAATGGAGGTTATTAATTAATAGAAGTAACTAGCTTATGACCATGTTGTTCATCTGTGTTACTGTAGGAAATGTTTTTAAAAGATTTTATGAGTAGTTGTTTTATTAAGAAATTTTAGTTACGAAGTAAGAGCAATGAATTTTAAGAATTCTCAAAAAATTATTATACAAGACAATGATTTATTACACATGGATTTATTTTCAGAGGATGTCATGCCTAGACAGTGCTTCCAACAACAATTAAATTGGTGTGCAATTTTAAGAAGTTCAGATTCACTTATTTTCACATATTCTAACAAATTGTGTCAGGTACAAAATGTTAAAGAAACTTTGCTGTCTGCCAGGATAAGAGAGATTGGTAGCTGACATCCTGAAAGTACAATTCAAATCCTCATTCATCAATAGCAACTCATTAGATTTCTTAATTAAGGGCAAAGATAATAACTTGACCTATGTTGGCCCACTACAACTACGTGAGACTAACCCTCTCTTTGGGTCTAAAGAGCACCTTTTCCTCTGCCTTTTTCTTTATGTTTCAACAAAATGAGACTCTCTCCGGTCTCATTCTCCCTTAATTATGTCTCACACATTCACATTGCTAAACATGAAAAACGCTGATTTTTTTCCTGATTGAGTATATGTATATTTTTGGGGGGGGAGCTCAGCCAGTTTTCCTAGTTGATTACTAAGGAATATTTAAAATTGGAGGTATTTCCTTCATTTTCAAAGGTAAGAAATTTATGGAGGAAAAAGGGAGAGCTTTTCCCTATTTCTTTAGCTCTGGAATTAGCTGTCTCCAATTAACACAAGCTGAGTTTGTTTACATATATGCTTTTCTTCTTCTGTTATGCAAGAGTGCTACCTCATATATTAGCAAAAATGCTATTAACTCTGTTTAGATGTACTTGAATGAAGAAATTGGAAAACCCTAAGATAGCTATAATTCTACAATACTGAATTGTAGATGCTTCCTTTTAGATGTAAGACTATAGCATTTCGCTATCATATGCAATTTCAATAGTTTATATTTCTCTGTATTTCAATTTCTCTGTAGTATTTAAATCTTGTGTAGTCTTTCTGCTAGTTGTCTTTTGGGTATGTCAAATACAGATATATTCCATTTTACAACAACATTAACAGAATTTTAAAAGATATCTAAAGTAAGTAGAGGTACATCTAGTTTTTACTTGGCCACATTTAAAAATATTATTTTAAACTCTCAAATTATTACTGACACTCCCATCCCACCTTGACCCCAAGTAGCATCCAAATCCAAAGCAAGTAAATATGCAAAATTTCTTGTACAGGTCAACATATATAAATCCCTAAACATTTGGTTTAAAATTAATATATGGACCTCTCCGTTTGTAGCTATGAATACTAGGCTAGGATATTTTTTTAACCTTTTAAAATGAGAGAAACTGTTATTTTTCTTTGCTTCTGCTTCCCATATCTGAAATAGAAACATACTGTAGACAAATTTGTGAGCAGAATTTGAAAGGTGAAAAAGAAATGGTTAGAGCAGCCATACAACTAGGAACCCTCTCAATTTTGTCAAAGTCAGACCACAAGAGCCCTGGTTCTTTTGTGTCCTCTGTACAAAAGTGATTTACTTTGTGAATTGGGACTTGTAAATTTCCACAGCCCTAAAATAGTTTTTACCCTATAGATCATTGTTTGTCATTAGTATCTGAAAAAAGAACCCCAAAACACTAGATCTCTAACACTCTACCATATTGTAAGAATCTGAATCACCCCACACCATCACCTCTCTCTGTAAAAATTTCTGATATTCTTAGAGTGTGATGAGACTTTGAAATACTCATTGTGGATGTTAACCCCACCTGTACGTTTGAATTGGATTTTACCCTTGATTTAACTCCCCAAATTTAATGATCTTTAAAGCACATCTTAGTTTCGATGATTTGTAATTGTTTGTATATTTGTAAGTGTGTGACATGATTTTGGTTCTTAACACACTGTAAACACATTCATTTTTTTGTATGTATATTGTGTAGATGAATTTGTGGTAAGATTTTTCTAGCCATGGCTGACCCAGGGAATACTGCAGGGGTTTATACCCAGTGCTGCCCTAGCCACCCTCTCTTTTTCACATTTTGAACCATTTTGTGTTTAGATCTTTCCTGTGATTTAATATATTTCCTTCAGCACTAAAATAACTTTTATGGCCAATGAAATGATGTTATGCTGATTAAGGAAAGTTTTCAGTCACATCTGCAAAGTTTCAACCATATGCATAGCTCCTGAATACCAGCTCTGCTGTTTGCTATTGCTGTTTACCACAGGAGAAGCATTAGCATTAGCATGAAAATAGTTTGAATCTTATTCTTCGTGGTGACACGAATTGTGTATGTGAGGAAGCGATTGGTAGTCATTATTTTTGAAGGAAAATAGTATCAATTATGTTTTTAGGTACTCTAAATACTTTAGTTTCTTTTTATGAAAGGATTTGCAGACATAAGAGGTATCAGGGCACCTGTGTTTTAAAGAGTAAGCAGCACCCTCTGGATTACCTTATAGTTCAACAACACAATCAGGTAGGGTATGTTTTTCTGATTTATATCCTGCATATCTTAGATCATGTCAGTTCATTGATTTTTTCATTATGTAATGTCATCAGCCAAAAAAAAAAAATTTTTGAGTATTGACCTTCTTCAAAAACATCAAGTCACACTTTTGAAATATTTTGGTTTTGACATTTGAAAGCTTATTAACTGACTTCTGATATTATTTTTTTTTCTTATTTTGAATTTTTTATTTGAAATTTTGCAAGCAAAATGTGTACCTTATGAACCAACAAAAATCTAGAATGATAGAAGTTTACCTAAATTAATACTTCTGCTCATTTTCCAAATGAGATGTCAAAACAGAAATAAATCTATGTACATTGTTAAACATAAATTGCATTTATGTTTTTGCTTTATCTAGTTATGTTAAGAATGTCAGGGAATTTAAAATTTAAGCTTCGATATTGTTCCACAAAATGCAGCAAGCTGATAGCTAATCTGTTTTATTGTTCATTCTGGGTTAATCAAAAATGTAATTATTACTTTTAATTAGAGCAGAAAAAGTATCTGCTACAAGCTCATAAAAATTGCTTTTTTATAACCTTGTCACCACAGGTTATGAAAGACAAAGAAAACTTTCAAAGTAATAACAAAGAGACAATCTAGACTCACATTACTAATAATTGAATTTAATATTTGAAACTGCATTTAAATATAGTAGAAGCTGAAAGCTTTATATTCTAATTCAATTTTAAATTTAGTAGTATCTAGAAAAATACTTTTTTTTTTTTCTCCACAGAATCACAGAACAACAGATTTTTCTTATCATCTTTTCAAGCTATTTCATAGTTCTGGTTCTAAATTCCATGCTCTTCTAAAAAAAGTAAAGACGAGTCAACAAGGCTTATTTAGATGTAACAAATTAAGTTTGGCAGTAGGGAATGCTGTAAGCTTAAGAAAAACACAAAAAAATTATTCCATAATAGCCAGGGTTCGGTAGATGAGTGTGATAAATATATACCTGTGCATAATGCAAGCCCACACTGAAACAGATATGTATGCAAAATTAATATAGAGGAAGTGTAAAAATTTTAAGAAAGAAAATTCCCATTCAAGTTTATTTAGTATATTTATTTTTAAATAAACAATAATGTAAAAAGAAGTAATATAAATGAGAAGTGATTATAATTGATAAGGGAAACCAAATGGTACAAGGAGAAATCTATGGTTGTCATAAATAATGTAATAGGAACTTGAGATTCATATTGAAAAAAAAAATCTGACAATGTATTTTATGCAATCCATTAAGAGAATAACAATTGTCATTTCTCTAGATTTACTTCTATTCTGTATCTTGGAAGTACTTCTATGAATATAACACGCTTTTTATTCCCATAGTAATTAAAAAAGATGCCAAATAAACCTGCACATTAAGAGTGTTAAAAATAGTAGTTTTGATTGAGATGTATTAGAGAGTTTTCGAAAAGCTGAATTAGGACATCTCCGGGCCACTAGTGATGAATTCTGGGAAATCTGGAGGCAATAGCCATGACAATTTTTTGGTAATGTGTAAACTGGATGACCCAGGTAATTTTGAGGTTGTCAGCCTTGCATTGATTACTGAGATAAAGGGTGAAATTGCAAATGTAGAACTAGAAATATATGAACAAAAGATTTTTTTTGTTGGATGTCCAAACAGAAAAACCCAGAACTCTTCTCATTCTTTCTCCCTCAATAATATAATTAGAATTAACTTCCTAATTAAATACAGTGCATTCACCGGAATTGACATATTTCTAAGAAGTCACTTAGCTTTAATTTGACTATTATTAAACTTGCAAAAGTCAGAATCTTCAAAATGACCACCTAATCACTAAAAGAAATATAAACAGATCAATTCATTGTTGTTCATTAGACATTAGATGAGAGGATGTTTTCAGTAACGTCTCTTACCAGAAATGTGATTTCAAGAACAAATGTTATAATTTTGCTTAGTGATCTGGAAATATCAAAGAATTACTACTGTAATTGTTCAGATAAGTGAAAAATAATGAAAGTAACAGTTTTGATTTAGAAATCTTGATAATCTGTGCATAAGCAAACAACATGTAGCTCAGCAGAGCCAGGAAAGAGATTTCTGGCTGTAACACAAAGTGCCGACTGAGGGATACCAGAAAGAGGTTACCTCCAAGTTTTTGAACTAAAAGATGCTGTCACTCTGTAAATACTTTAATAAACCTTATACTCACCTTATTCTCAAGTATTAAGATTTTTTCTTCTTAAAGTAATATGATTACATCATTTGAAAAACGTTGTCCAAAAGCAGTTTCTTTGTAATATCTTTCTGCTATTATCTTGTTTACTTTTGGTTTTCATATATCAGTGTACTCCTGTAGGTAAGTTCTTCTATACTTGATTGAAGTATAGTATCTTTTGGTTTCTAAGTATACCAATATGGCATTACTTAGAAACTAAAAAGTAACTACCTCACTTTCACAGATGATTTAATACTGATTTCACAAAAAGTGAAGCCATTGGGAGCAGTGATTCCAAGAACATATCAACAATTTAAACCGTTATTAAATATGAGCTAACTGCAAGAAACTATTGAGTCTGATTTTATCCTTAATATATGCATCATGTATATATTAAGCATGCTTGCTGTATCTTGACACCTGGTCTAATTATTTCAGTGTTAAAAAAAATCCATTATAACACTAATTAGCACATTAGTTCTTAATTAGCCTTTAGATAGTCAAATATTTGTCTATGTCTCAAAGTGTAGCGATTTCACTGGAAACTAGACAAATTTTATACTTTATTCATAAACTTCTATCTGGTCTTCTGAGTAGATGATTGTAAAACTGACACAGATTTTTGGGACAATTCTGATAATACCTAGGTGCAGCATGACTTCCGAGAACTTACTAGTCTCAATTCATAGAAAAGAAAGTGAAATACATGAGCCCTTTGAAAAAAAAATTGGTTTTCTAGGACTTGGAACAAATAGTCTATTCCTATCCATGCCTGAATGTAGAATGAATTTCTGCATCTAAAAGGTAGACCTATGTGAATCATAAAATCATAGAATCATAGAATGGTAGGGCTGGAAGGGACCTTTAGAGATCATCTAGTCAAACCCCCCTGCAGAAGTAGATCCACCTGGATCAGATTGCAGAGGAACATGTCCAGGCAGGTCTTGAAGACCTCCAAGGTAGGAGACTCCACACCATCCCTGGGCAGTCTGTTCCACTGCTCCCTCACCTGAACAGTAAAATAATTTTTTCTTATATTTAAATGGAACTTTTCATGTTCCAGCTTCATCCTATTATCCGTTGTCCTGTTGCTAGATACCATCGAAAAAAGGAATGCCCCAACCTCCTGACACCCATCATTTAGATATTTGTAAATATTAATGAGATCCCCCTCAGTCTCCTCTTCTCCAGAATAAACAGCCTCCGTTCCCACAGCCTTTCCTCTTATGAAAGATGTTCTATTCCCCTGATCATCTTGGTGGCCCTGGGCTGTACTCTCTCCAGAAGTTCTCTGTCCCTCTTGAGGTGGGGAGCCCAGAAGCGGACACAGGACTCCAGATGAGGCCTTGCCAGGGCAGAGTAGAGGGGGAGCAGAACCTCCCTTGTCCTGCTGGCTACACTCTTCTTGATGCATCCCTGGATGCCATTGGCCTTCTTGGCCAAGTGCCTAGCATTTCATTTTAGTTGTATTTACTTTATTTGACAATAGTAAGAGTTACAATATGGAGGTTTTATGCCTCTTTGAGAAGCTGCTTTTTATTTTGCTGGTTTTTATTTGAAGGAGAAGCATGCCCAGTGAATTAGTAACTTGACTGTGAGGATTACATAGTCCACAGGTTATGGTGATGGTTGTTATTTTATCAATCCTAGTCTATTAAAAAAGCTACTATGTTAAAAGTGAAATATCCCAAAAGAGCTTGCAAGACTTGTGCTTGGATGTCAGAGAAGTGCCTTAACTGGCAAGGGCATGGACGGCCAAACTGATCTCCTGCAATTAAGCTACAAGCCAGTTGAAGGTTTGGATTAAAGGTATAGTCATTTATGACAATTAACTAGCTGGAACTGTAGATGTTTTAGATGTTTTTAATGTCATCTTCACTGGGAGATACCTTTCAAAAGTTCCCAGGTTTTGCAGTGGGTTCCCCTCTGCTGTATAACTTTAAACTTTGGTGTGGGAGAAAGATAAACCCCCAACCTCATTGATGCTTTGTCTCAAAGGAAATGCTTACAGCTAGGTGAAACAAATTTGCCTGTGATTTTTACTGTCAAGTTTCCCAGAAGAAGAGGAGATCAAAGCTGAAAGATTAGGACATGCTGGTTAGAGGGGAAAATTGCAGTTTAACTATGCTGCTATTTTTAGAACTTGTCACATTTCCCTTTTTTCAGGTGAACTGAACTCTGATTTTTTCTGAAATATGGATGTGTTAGTGGTCTATGCATTGTCAGGCAGGATAATACAAAAAAAAGGAACTTGTAAAAATATTATTAAAGAAATATCTTAGTCTAATTTCTTACTAGGTACTGATTAAAACAAGGAATTTAGGATTTTTGCAAATCTATCCATGATACATTCTATGTCAGAAATGCCCAGATGAAAAGTAATGTTACCTTTACCTTCCTTTAAAGTAATAATAATAATTTTTTGATTACACTTTCTTCCAGTTTGGTAAAAAATACTACTAAAGTAAATTTAACTTTTCAGGAACACCCTTACATGCAATACTTTTTTTCCTTCCCTGACTTCCTATATTTTCATTTCTTCTCTCAGTGGTTTACCACTCCATGCATGTCTTCACCAATTTGTTCTTTAAAGAGTAGACCTATCCCATTGCCTGTCTAACCTTCAGTCTGTATTTTACCACTATATATGCTCTCCTTTCTTTCCAAAATACTTCCAAATTTGTCTTCAAACCTTCCTCTCATCATTGAAGAAGTGAAATTGTTTTTCCTTCTTCAAAAACAATTAGGAAGCTGCTTAAAAAAAAGAAAGTCCATAGATATCTTAAGTATTACAGAAATTAAAGTGTTGATTAATGTATCTAACACTTGTATTTTAATACTCAGTAGTTCAAGTTTTCTTGTTTCACTGTAACTAGAAATTGTTCTGTCAAGCAATAAAACTTAAATATGTGTCGCAGTTGTCAAAATCCCATTGCAGAAGTTATTTTGGGAATCAAGGTAGTCCTGTCCTGAAGAATTTACAAAGTCAAGTATAATTATTTTGTACAGGATGTGATTGTATGCATAGAGGTTCTTTTTTTTTAGATTGGATTTCAAGACTATTTCTTTATGGATGACTGGAATATTAATTCTCTCTGTTACATAACCATTCTCTCCAAACACTCACTTAAATGTGTAAATAGAAATAGCAACAGAAGAGATACAAACATTAAGTGCTGGTGAATAATCAATCCTCCACATAATTTTCATTCCTTAGTTTTTATTTTTACATATCTCTGTGCATGCATTTTCTTATTGATTTATTCAAAATATGTATGTCATAAAATTGTAAGAATGGTAAGTTAGTTTGATCACATTTTTGTCTTTTCATTTGAAACCTTTATGGAAGAAAAAAACCAATTTTATTTCTGAGAAATGGAACAGGCTTCGTTTAAGATGTACCAAACTTTATGTGACTTTGACTTTGATTTTGTTACAGTTGAATCTCATATAAACTTTGAAGTAAAAATCATAATGTCTGTACTGATAGTTAATATGACCATACATATTATTGGATACTGTAGAACCAGATCTACGGCACTTTATTTCCTCTTTCCATTTTTATTCACCTGCAACAAAGGCTGTATATGATTCACAAAAAGTGCTCATTATTAAAGTGAGAAGCATATTGCTTCTTAGAAAATTAGCATATACTTCTCTGACATGAAATGTGAGCCCTATTCATTAAATATCACCATGTAGACCTGAAATTGCTAGCAGAAAACTATTTTTGGTATTGATATATTATTCTTATTCAGTCCCAAATGACAAAAATGACCTGTGGAAAAGGAAACTCTTGAGAAATTGTTTTATTCTGTAAATTAGTTTAAATTACCATGGTTCTGATTAGCTGCAGAAACTCCTAATGTTAAAGGATTGGACACAGAACATATCTTACAATGCAACTAATAACCCCTTATTTTTTGAAGTTCAAGTGCCTGAAAGCTTAGGTTCAAAATGGAAAAACAATACAAGTTATTTATATATACTCTTGAGGTCTAATTAGGCTTAGTATTTCTCATGCACATGTATATTATCAAGACAGATATTGTAATGTTTATGGAAATTGACACTTAACTTTGAATTGCTTCTATTTGCACATGCAGATCAGCAAAGCTAATTCAGTGTGAATGGATTTTAGAGACTTGCCAACAGTTATGGAGAAATTCAACAAAACCTGGAAACAAATCTTTGAGAATTAATGGCTTTGTTTGGCTGAGAGTATTTGAAGTGTTCATGACCTGAGAACGTTTCAGGTTCCCACTGACTAACAACTGAGATTGCAGGCCAAGACCAAGATGTAATTATGCCCTGTGAACTGCTTTATGGACAACAGGCACCTGTGAAATCAAATTGATTTCTAGTGGCCATGTGTTCTTCATAAAACAAAACACCAGTCCTGTACAGGTAATATTGTTGGTGCTGTACACAAAGCATGCAGTCACAGAACAGAGTTGTCCCTGTGAAAAATCAGTGCTGAGGAGAAAAAGGAGGATGCGGGGTTTGGAGGGGCACAACGTGTGGTAGTAAGACATTAAATGTTTTTAAGCCTCTACTACAAAATGGAAAACAAGTAAGTTTCATCCAGCCACTCGTTTTACATTTATTTTCATGTAAGCAATCTCACATTCACATTTTTTCATGAACTGCAGTAATGCACCATAAATCAATGTTTGACAGAGCTGTTGTGGATACTGCTGAGTGTCTGTTCTCTTTGTTAGAGAAGTTAATGAGAATAAGCTGTTCTAATTTGTGTCAGTATATTCCACTGTTATTGTTCTCTCATAACAAAAGACACAGAAGAGTCAGAAATGATGACGTGATTAAATGAGGGATGCTACAAAGAGATCATTCCATAACAGAGCCTTCTAATTCTGATAACAGATCTTCTAATTGTGATTGTTATACGAAGATCAGATACTGAAGACTATATAGTGCATATTTTCTTGTCAGTATTTCATATTTGTGCAAAACATGATTTCAGGAGGAAAAGCAGAGAGACTTTAACATTGAGCACCTTTAGTTACCTTCAGAGATGCTAGAATGGATTTGTTTTAGGGAGACAGGACCCTCCATGCACTAAGAAACCTGACTATTGCATCTTTATTTGCAGAAAATCGTGTACTTGTGTGTCCTGTTACTCTCTACTACAAGAATGCCGTGTAAATTATCTTTCTGTTTCAGTTAACAGTGGATCAGTTTTGAAGGTTACAAGGAATGGTTACATAGTTTTGTGGGAATTTGCTGTTATGCATTATGAAGTGTGTTTGGTGAATACCTCTCTGTGCTTGACACTGTTTTTAGGATATAGAACTCCAGCATAAGTATTTTCATAACTTGTGGAAAAGAGAATGGGGAAAAATGGGAATTTGCACCCTATACTTCATGTGTCTAGTACATGCACACGAGGGTCAGAAAGTATTTGAAATAAATGACTTTTTGATTTTATTATTTTTCAAGTTTCACTTTGTCATGGTACAAGGTCAACCATGCTAATATTTTCTTTGGGCAATGTACTTACAGGACAATAGGACAATATCAATTGGAAAACCAAAGACCGATAGTCAGAAATGTTGTTCTGTTGAATAGACTCACTTTTTGAAATGTGAAAACCTTACAGTTGCATGTTTTATGCAGCTTTAAACTGTGGCGATTAATGTTACAGAGAACTCAGTAAAAAGACAGAAGACGCATGAGTACCTAATGCTTTCTATCTGGGATTCAGACTAACTTTTTAGAGTTTATTTATAACAAGGGGTGCTGAAGTCAAACAAAACACGAAGAAACCGTATTGCCTGAATTAATCTAAATCAGATTCCTGAAAGCTCAACATACATAAAACATGAATTCTGTTATCCACCACTCTGGAATACTTAAAGTGCTTTATTATATTTTTTTAAAGAAATTTGGCTTTTACTGTTTTGGATTTGTTACCAAAATGGACACCCACACAGTTAAATGAGTAACTATGTCAGATATATAAACAGAACTGTAGATATGTTCATGTTTATACATACATATATGTTTCTGTAAGTGTGTAACACACTTGAATACATAAATATTCAAGATAAAGGTTTAGTGAAACTGCTAGTAGACTGCTGAGAGAAGCCTCTTACCCTTCAGTTTAACATTAGTAGTAAGTTTTAAGACCACTTCTCTTACTTTCAAGTGTTTGCAGAAGCAAATTTTGACTTAATATATCTATACTTATGAAAACATGATGGGTGGTTTCAGGAAATGAGTACTGATCAGAAATTGAAGACGATCATTGATGGTACAGCAATTATCTGATTAGGAGAAACAAGTGACTGCAAAACTGCTAGTGAGCTTGGTCTGCTAACAAGATTAGCAGCATATGCATACTTTAGGACCTTATCTTTGAATGAGTAATGATAGTACTGTGTGGTTTGGCCCAGCTAGCAGAGCAGCACCACTACAGTCTCTTGCTCCCACCCCCACCCTATCTAGGATAGCAGAGGCCCCAGTGAAATGGAAGTAAAAAGATAAGCAAGTTGTTGTGGATTAAGACAAGGGCAGGGAGGGCTCACTGTCAATTACGGTTCTGGGCAAAACAGACTCCAGTATCTACTTAGAGAGGAAAGTAGGAAAGTTTATTCTACAAGAAACAGAACACAATAAAAGCAAAAAGGGAGTAGGGTAATGAGAAAATTACAACCAGCACTTTAAGATCTCCCTCCCCCATCCCTCCTTTCTTCCTGGGCCCAGGTCACTGCTCCCGATATCTCTACCTCCTCCCCCTCAACAGCTCAGGGGGGCAGGGAATGGGGAATGTGGTCAGTCTCTCACAGGTGGGCTCTGCCGCTTCTCTCTGCTCAGATGAAGATGACTCCTGGCATTCTTCCCCTGCTCCAACACGGGGTCCTTCCCCCAGAACACAGTCCTTAACGAACCTCTCTGATGTAGGTTCTTCCCAGCAGCTACGGCTTCTGCCGATACAGGGTCTCTCACATCGGATGCAATCCTTGGTGAATATCTCTGGCGTGAATTCTTCACCACAGTGACAGTTTCTACAGTTACAGGGTCTTTCCCTCAAGATATGGCCTCTTCTGGGCATAAGTTTAATGAGCTGCTTTGTTGTGGGTTACTCCTCACAGTTACAGCTTCTGTGAATATTGAGTCCCTCCCACAGGACATGGCCTCCTCCAGCCATAGTAACTGTCCCTGGCTCAGGGTCTTTATTGAAGTGAATCATTGCCCCTGGCCCAGGGCCAGCTTCAGCAAAGTGAATCTCTGCCCCTGATACTGAGTCATTATCAAAATGAGTCTCTACTGCAGACACAAGGTCTTTAAAGAAATGTAAATATAAATCTCAGCTTCACCAGTTCTCTCCGTAGAATGCAGGGGAGTCTTTGTTCCAGCACACCTCCTACTCTCTTTCCTCACTGACCTTGGAGTCCACATGGTTGTTTCTCTTCCTACTCCTTGCACCACCACCAGCCAGAAGAAGAAGGGGCAGAAGAAGGAAGAAACAGGAAGAAGAAGGAAGAAGAAACCTCCAGAAGTGGGTCTGGCTCAGAGCTGAGGAGAGTTTCGAGCAACTAAGTACAGGAGCCATCTTTGCAGCCCCTTCCCCCTTACCAGAAATGGCTGTCATGTCACACCATGACATACTGACAGTAAGGAAAATTAACAGCTTCATTTTTATTGTCAAAAATAATTTCAGCAATATTTATGAAGGCTTAGTATTTTGCATGAAATGTACTGTGATACTTTTCAGGTGGTGAGCATTTTATTGCCATGACAATTTCTAAATTATGTTTGCACAATACTTTTTCTGACATCAGGTTTGACCAAATTTTTCTCCTTCTCCCTGCCCTGAAGAGCAGAAAAGGGCAGACGCACCAAACTTACTGGAGATAGTTAACTGCTCAGTAAAGAATGAACATGTGTCCTCCTTATTTTCCCCTTGCAAATGGAGAATTGACATGAGTTCATTATGAGTCTTGCCCTTTTCCCTGCACCTGCTCCTTCTGCATAAGTACCTGGAATAATGATTGAGGATCTCTTTAAAGCTCCACGGGCTTTCTTTCACTCTCCTGTCTCTGCATCTGCTAAATGGGTTGGGATTTGTTGCTAAATGTGAGAATCTAAAAATGTAATGTTCTACTGTGCATTAAACTTGTTTTACTTTCAGGACTTGACAGTGTTCGTTAGGGTTCAGAAGGGTAACTCATACCTTTTTTTCCTGGTCTTGATATTAGCCCCATGAGTCAACTTGCCATGTCTAAGCTATGACCTTTTTACAGTGTGTAGGTGAAGGTATCCTTTCTCATGTGAAAAACAGTTACAAGACTAAATTCATTCAGTTCAACATAGGCAGTGTTGAAAAGGCATGTCTGGGGCTTTAAGGTGTGAATATGAATTAGCAGATTTTTCATTCCTCCAGATGCTCTTTCCCTTCTCCAGGAGGTGCTGTGTAATTTGAAGTGGAACTCTTGCCTTAAAAGCAGAACAAAGTGGGGAAAAAAATGAAATCATTAATGCTATGTAGTAGGAGGGGCAATGTACTATTCTTTCAGTTTAATTCTTTTTTTTTCCCTGAAAAAAAGAATATTAAACTGAATTCATCCTGCTATGTTGATCTGCATGAAAAGAAATGTAAATGGGATCCAGATGTGTTTTATCCTCTAATAGTTTCATTCACTATGCTTTAGATATGAGAAAATGGAATGTATTCCATAACAGTTTGGAGAAGAATAGACCAAAATTATAATTTTACAATATTCTCTAGGAATTCATAGAGGCCTAATGAATTTACTAGGAAACTCTAATGTCTAATGAACTCTGCATAGGGAAATATTTGATTTTGTACTGACTACCATAAGGCAACTGCATGGTAGGTTATTTAATCATCAGCTGAAGAAATAAAAGAGCAGTAGAAAATGGACCTGTCCTTGACCTATTCCCAGCATTGTAGATAAAGTTTTAATTAATCTACCCCTTCAGTCTTCATTGAAGCAGGTTAAGGTACTCTTCTAGAGAGGCACAGAACAGTTGGAAAACACCTATTTGGACACTCTTAAAAAAAAAAAGCATATCTTCATGTAACACAGGGTGATAGGAAGTGAAACATCTAAAGACTCTAGGTCTTACTTTTGTGTATCACAACGGTACAACTAGTTGTATTCAAAGAGCACTGTGAGATTTTTTATTTTGTTGTATTTACTTGTAAATATAATTTGCAGTCAACATAATACAAAGTCATGGCCTTTCTTGCAACTGTACTGAAATATATAAATATACAATTTGGTTCTTACATGTGAACAGTGTTAAATGTTTCTTCTTTTCAGAATGGGACTCTTACTCTCTTCAACTTGTTTTTTAATCCTTTTACAGTGCTTCTTAAATGATCTGTACTGCAAAGGAGATTGCACTCTGAAGAGAACCAGTCTGACCTAGTCTCCATCGTACCAATCATACAACTGTACTAGTCTATGGCATCAACCTTCCTCTCATTAGGACTGTATTTATGCCTTTAGTGCATGCATTCCTGAATGGTGTTCCCTAATAGCAGAACATTTTCTGGGCTTCTTTAAAGCAAATTTTGTAGAAGGTGAAATAAATGGCCAAAAGTTGTGACTTAGAAGGTAAAATGCAAGTGGCAATGCAATGCTCCACGAAGGCTTGGAGAAAGAGAGGATTTCATTGTGACAATCATATAAGCAGATGGTTGAATACACTGTAATGCCTCTTTCATTTATGGCAGTTTTCTCATAACTGTCCATCCCTTCTGGAGCACTGCAACAGATATTCCCTCCTGCCAAGCACTGCCTTGCACAGCCATGTCAGTCCTGGAGCAACTACTCTCTTCTTACTAGCAGAAAATTACCATTTTGTGAGTGCAGATGTCTTCTGGACATTGTATGATAGAAGACATCAATATATAGCCAGTGATTCCTCTTCTCCCAGGCTTCATCAGCCAAAATGCTGAGTTTCAGCTCCTGGTATTTCTCTTTGTTACAACTCTTTGCTTAGGTTCAGTCTCTTGCTTCATTCAGGGCAAGCTTATGATTGTCTCCTACCTTGCAACTAGTCACAAAACTCACTAGGCTCACTACACAAAATAAAAGGGTCTGATTTTGCAGAAAGCTCTTCCTCCCCCAGCTCCATTTTCCCTGAGACAAATAAAATGAAATAAGTTTGAAAAAATATCTTCATTACTGCAGAAAAAATGCCAAAACATTAATACATTTAGAAAAATAATATTCTTACTTGTCAGGTAGTCTGTCCATTATAATATCATGTCTACCAGTAAATGTTATACAACATAGAGTTATAGTCTCATTTGGAGCACTCTTCCAGTACACTGGATTTTTGGTAATGTGTTTATTCACTCTATCCTCATTATAGAAATAATCAACAAAATAGATCTGTGCTTTTTCAAATCCCTGTAGAAGTCAGTCATCTCTCCAAACATATGGCCTATTTACCTTCCCAAAAGCAAAATGTCTTCATAATATCAAAAACCAAAGACCCCTCTCTGTTCCAGTGCAATAGACCTGGAAATTTATTGAGTTTTTGCTGTGCATTTTGATCCCTAACTGGTACTTGAGAGCAGAAGGCCAGAGCACTAACCAGGATACATTAGGCTGTCGAACCACCATGCTACAGTGGTTCTGACATTATTTTTTAATGAGAGAAAAAATAACTGACCTTGTAGGTACTTGCACCCAGAAGCCTCTGGCTACTGTCCAGCCAGAAGAGCACTTAAGGAGCATGTGCCATGCTCAGGACTAGTGAATGAGACTGATTTTTCTTTGCCACTTTGACTACTTCTTCCTCAGAGATTTATGTTTTCAGTATGTGTGGGTCTGTCCTTGTTTGAAACATTCTTCACCTATGGTAGGAGAACCAATGCTGAAACACTTAAAAAAAATCACTCTTCTTCCCTCAAAACCATGTTTTATAGATGTTATTTTTCATGGAAGTGTGTGTTACTGTCAGCATACTTTCTAAGGTCATAGATGCAGTGTGAGCAGTCTTATAAAACGCAAAGAAAAGAGGTAACCTTGATCAGCAAATCCCATATTGTAGGAAGAACTATAAGAGAAGTGAAACAATATCATCTGCAAACAATACTAAGGAACTTATAATAAGGGAAAATGCATTTAGATTGTACTCAAAAAAATCTGTTCTCTAATGCAGACATTTTCCAAAGCTTCCTTATAAACTTGTAAGAAAGTGTACTTCTCAGGTGAAATGAATCATAAAATCATAGAATGAAGGAATTGTAGGATTGGAAGGGACCATTAGAGATCATCTAGTCCAACCACCCTGCAGAAGCAGGTCAACCTGGTTCAGGTAGTATAGGAACATGTCCAGGCACGTCTTAAGGACCTCCAAGGAAGGAGACTCCACACTCTCCCAGGGCAGCCTGTGCCAGGGCTCCCTCATACTCACAATAAAATAGGGGGTTTTTAATATTGAAATGGAACTTTTTGTGTTCCATCTTCATCCTATTATCCCTTGTCATGTTGCTAGACACCATCAAAAAAAGGGATGCCCCAACCTCCTGACACCTACCATTTATATACTTGTAAATATTAATGAGAACCCCACTCAGTCTCCTCTTTTCTAGACTAAATAGCCCTAGTTCCTGCAGCCTTTCCTCATATGAAAGATGTTCCATTCCCCTGATCTGGACACAGGACTCCAGATGAGGCCTCACCAGGGCAGAGTAGAGGGGAAGAAGAACATCCCTCAACCTGCTGTCCACAATCTGGATTGATCCCAGAATGCCATTGGCCTTGTTGGCCACGAGGACACATTGCTGGATCATGTCTAGTTTATTATCAATGAGAACTCTCTCTGCAGAGCTGCTCTCCAGCAGTTCAACCCCCAGCCTGTACTGGTGCATGGGATTTTTCCTTCCCAGATGCAGGACTCTGCACTTGTCCTTGTTGAACCTCATGAGGTTCCTCTCTGCCCAACTCTCAAGCCAGTCGAGATCCCACTGAATGGCAGCACAGCCTTCTGGGGAATCAGCCAGTCCTCCCAGTTTGGTGTCATCATTGAACTTGCTGAAGGTACACTCTGTCCCCTCATCCAGGTCATTGATGAAGATGTTGAACAAGACTGGCCCCTGGTCCCTGTGGAACTCCACTGGCCACAGGCCTCCAACTTGATTCTGTGCCATTGATCACCACCCTCTGGGCTCTGTCATTCAGCCAGCTTTCGATCCACCTCACTGTCCACTCATCCAAGCCACACGGCCTGAGCTTTCTGATGAGGATGTTATGGGAGACAGTGTCAAAAGCCTTGCTGAAGTGAAGGTAGATGATATCTGCTGATCTCCCCTCATCTAGCCAGCCGGTTATGCACTCATAGAAGGATATCAGGTTGGTCAAACAGGATTTCCCCTTGGTGAAGGCTTGTTGACTCCCCCTGATAACTACCTTTTCCTTCATATGTTCAGTTATAACATTCAGGATGAGTTGTTCCATCACTTTTCCAGGGATGGAGGTGAGGCTGACCGGCCTGTAGTTTCCTGGATTGTCCTTCTTGACCTTTTTGAAGACTGGAGTGACACTGGCCTTTCTCCAGTACTCAGGCACCTCGCCTGTCCTCCATGATATTTTCCACAATATTATCAGAACCTTGATAAAATTGTGTTTTATTAGACCTGTGACAAAGTGATATTCTTTCTTTCCTTGCTCTTTTTACAGTCCTCACTAGTATAATTACAGAATTGCTTTATTTGTTGTGACTGCATCTTTCTTTATATGAAAGATGGAACAAAGGTCATGGAATATCCATACTGCACATGGTTAACTCTAAAAAAGTGTTCATCTCTCTAGTAGCTATTTGGGGTTTTTTTAGCAAGTTTTTTTCAATCTAAATAATGTGAGCTGCAAGTACATTATTGCCAGTGCCCAAATATGCAAACATATAGAGATTCTGACACTTGAAAATCCTAAAATGAGATTGTTAAGCTCCCATATTTTCTGCAGGAAAAATGAAAGCATTGAGCATTGCTGTTATTTGAAAATAAGTTCAGTACTTATTAACTTTTGAGGAGTTTATGAAGTTATTGTGATACTACCCTTTCAATGCAATTTGCTTTTCTAAAAATACCCTTCTTTTCTGCTTTGAGGACTATTCTTTTTCTTTCTTTGGCTAAACTAACCTCAAAATGTGATTCAGCTTCTAATAATCCTTTTTAAAGTGTAATTTCTCATTGTTTTGATACATTTTTTCCCATAATACTGCTAAAAAACTAACATTGTCAAGTATTTCTTTTAACTTTTCTGCACCCAACATGAATATATACCCCATGAAATTCTACCCACGGTATTGACAGTCAATCTGACAACATAATCAATCAAATTCTAACCAGTTACTGTTTCTTAGGTAGCCAAACTCAGTCACAGAAATAAATTGCACAATACAGAAATAAACCTCAATTTGATGTGTAGCACTTCCATTATTTTTAAGTAAATCTGAAAACATTATGATGGTGCAGTGTAAAGATGAAGCATGTCTGCTGCACATATTGTGACTGCTCTGCTTCTGGTGGGAGTGAAATTTAACCTATTATCAACAGAAGGTCTGATGCAAGTCCCTAAAATAGGACTCCATCATTTGAGATGTAGGTGATGTGTAAACCCTTTGTTGAAGCTTTATAGTAAAACAGACTGTTGAGGAGGTAAGGTCTGAAGGAATGCATCCCTTCTGAAGCTGTATTTTTTCTTAGTGGTTTTCAAACTCCTTCCTACTTATAGTCTAAAACATTTTCCTAAGTAATAAATATGTCTGCAGTAAATTTCTAGAGGTGAGGAAAAATAAGTGAAACATTATTTAATGCAATGAATAGATTCTCTTTAAAAAGTCTGTTCAGAAAATAATCTCTAGCCCAAATGGCATTTTAAGTTCTTTTTTATATTAAAAAAAAAAAAAAAATTGTTTTCCTTGCAAGAGGTTGTTGCTGACATAACAAACTTTCCTCAGGGAAAGACCTTCCTCTGCTAGAGCTGTGGTTGTGACTGAAATCAGTGGTGGAAGACAAATTGCTATTTTCATGCTAAAGTGAGACTATGTCATGGAGACTATCTTCTATTGTTGTAGTTAGTTAAAGTATATCTAATTCTTTTGTACTTGCCTCTATAGACTAGATTACTTTTTCATAATTTGATGATTTAACTTTATAATATTGCTTCAAAGTCAGTATACTGTCTACAAACCAAATACTGTTTGTGTTTGTCAAGATACTGTTCTGGGGGTTAACCAGTATAAGCTAGCTTTTGCTGCTGGCCACAAAGGCAACTACCTTCTTTGCTAAATTACTGAGAAGCAAATATATCTATGTTTTAAACCAATTTGTTATTTGCCAAAGGGAATATACAAATTAACAACTGATGAACCACAGTAGTGACTATTCTAATGGACAGGAGCATTTTTGGCAGTAGACATACTAGAAAGGTAGACTGGGTGGTCACTTATGAAGATTCAATAAAATTGACTGGATGGAGTTGTAGCAGGATAAGAAGGTGTGTTTGAACAGTAAGGCATGAAATAACACCTGAGAGTGTTAAAAGTCTCCAAGATGTTAAGTTTCTATGGATATTGAAGAACAGGGCACTTGACATAGATGCAGGTGGTGGGCAGAGAGGGTAACTGGGTTAAAGGCTTGGATGTGGCAGCTTGGTTTATCTTCCTTTTCCTGCCTGACTTGGACTCTAGATGCAGTGATGACTTTGGCCCTGCTGACTGCAGAAGAAAGGGGATTTGGAGGAGGTCAGAAGCACACCTTTCTCTTTAGAAATAAGGAAAAATATAGCAGCCCTCTTCAAACAGTTTGACCGATTGTCATACGAGAAAAAAGTAAATATGCATATGCAGACACCTGCAAGTGAGAAAACATTCTTGAAAGCAAATGTTACCAACTGGAATGCAATATCCAGCTATTCCTGAGATTTTATAGCTTCATTTCTTTCTGTTTATTTTCATGCAAGACTCTCACTTATCTTTCCCACATCTCATTTCAATGTCCATATCTGACCAAAAGGAACTCTGATTGCTGTTTTTTATTCAACAAATTGGAGGTTTTTTAAAGTTTTGGAAGGTTATTCTTCTGTAGATGGCCTTCTTGACGTATCTTTTTATTTTCCTTTTTGGATGGTTATGTTTGTAAATAAGTTTAGTTTGTCCTGAACTTGCTGTGAGCATTCAGTTTTACTGAGACCCAAGTTGGAGCATGCATAGCAAAAATATATAAGTGCTATAAACTTTTTAAATTGCTTTTGACTATAAGGAGTATTTTGAAATTATTTTTCTACTGTCTCCATTCTTTTATGTGAACTTATGTGAACTTTTCATTGTGAACTTTCCTAGTGAGGGCATTGGACTGTAACATAATGATTTCCATAAGGCTTCTTCTGTGACACTATAAACTCCTTGGGTACTTTCAGTTTCAAAATAGTAATGAAAATCATATAGAAAGTTAATACACAAAGAGTGTCTTAAAGAGTTTCAGATCAAGGATAAAGGATAACTTCAGTGATATTATCAATGTAATATCCTGACAGGAGATCAACATCTTGATCCAGAAGCACTGCAAATTTGTTTTCCGAAAGAAATACTGTGATAGCAGTGAAAGAGTACACTCGTCTGTTTCTAGACCCCAGAGGACTCAGCATTGACACTTATCTTTTCTTCTCTAAGAATTAGGTGAAGCCATAAACAACTTCACTGCTAATTTAATTCATTAAATATCAGCCAGGTATAAATCCTTTAAATATATGCTTGTCCATAACTTCCTGCATTGCTCTGTTACCTGAAAAAGCTTTTGTGGACTGAGTGCCTCCCAAAAAAATCTAACTGTGAAGCATAAATATTGTTGTAGGACAATCAATGGATCCAAGGCTGTGATGAGGAATAAAGAAAGGAGAATAAATAAATGCATGCATGTAATTCTCCATCACAGGCAACTTTCAATAAATCTGCAATTTCCCATCACTTTTGCTGTGAATAAGATTAACAGCAAAAGAGCTTTTTGTAAATGAGAGACTCAATCTGAAGTGTGTGCAAGAAAGACAAATCTGAATTTAAACAAAAACACATTTGGGATGTTTTTGTCAGATTATTTACTTCTCTAACTGGCAAGGAAATAAGGAGGATAAATTCCACATAAAAGGCTAATTAAGCTGTGTTCTCCTTGGGAAAACAATTTCATATCATGTACTAGGTGGTTTGGACAGTTATAAACTTAAAGAGCAAAAGAACAATATGTAATGTTAGGAAGAAAACATAGTGGAATACGTGTGGCATTTTTATACAATAAATCCAGGGATCTGTACAAGGATGTGCTGTGCCATTTTAAAATTATTTGGTCTTTGAGTGAGTTGTTGCTGTGGTATACCTTGGCTACTAGCTTAGCTTAAATAGGCTCTATGCTACTTCTCTCATGTGAAAAGAACACAAGCTTCTCACTCTGGATCTAATTTCCTAATCTATTGTGTTTTATCCTCTATTTTATGAGTGCCAGGGTAGAGACTTGAGGTACAAGGACTAGAAAAAAGCCCATTGTTGCAATGTGAGCAAGAGCCTGCTAAATGTACATGGCTACAGCAAAAATTCAACACATTAACTCATCAGGTGTGCTATACATTTTAGATAAGTGTATGTTTTGTAAGTGTCCTGAGAAATATTTTACTGTAGGAGTCCATACCCAAGGAATCTTGGACATGGGTCTGGTTTCATTCTTAACAAGTCCTGATGAGCTGTACCAAAAAATTCCTTTTCCTGACAGAACTGGCAGAAACATGAAATAGGAAAACATGTGGGCATATGTCTGAAATAATGTTTTTATATAACGTGTAACACAGGAACAAATATTGCACCAAAATACCTTGCCATCTCAGAAATTCACAAAGCAACCCTGATTGGAAAAATATTGGTTCTGTGGTGCTGCGTTCACCTTTACAATGGGATAAAAAAAAGCTTTGATGTCCTCATTCAGTGTATATCTTTATAATTCGAACCATAAGCTGCATATAGTTTTGAAGATCTGTTGCTATTTCTGCCATTATAAAGTAAGGTTCTGTCTGCTGTAAATGCACAAGTAAATAGCAGTTTACTATAAAAGTAGATGTTTACATCAAAGTTATAGGCCAACATTTCCTCTTTTGTGGTACTTTGTAAAAATCTAATAAGATAATGAACGGTCTAACATAAGTTTGTTAAAAGCCTGAATTCAAAATGTTAGGAATTGAAATGGAAACACCTACTTCATTCTGGTTGCAGTCTTCTGGTGTAGTATATATAGATTAAATTGCTGGTTTTGCTCAAAAACTTTGTCCTATCTTAGAATGGGTTTCCAAGTAAATTTGGCACATTTTTGATAGCTCCAATCTGAAACAAAAATTAAATAGGTTCTGCAATTCTTTGACATAAAAATCAAATGTAATATTGTGAAAAAATTACAAGGCAAAAATGTGCTGTGTCAAAATGAAGCCATTAATTTTAGGAGAAAGAGCACTTTAAAAATATAGCTTTCTTTTTTGTTGTCCTAATTGGATGGGTTTATAATGACAGATTAAAATCGCTGCAAAGGTAAAGCACAAGTGATGTTTTATAACATGCTTAGTACTTTGGCAAAAGATTTTCTCTGTACCAAGCAATGAATCATAGATTACTGAACGTAGAAAGCAGTAATAAGTTTTTTTAAGATGCACTGACATTCCTGTTGTTATTACTTTTAAATTAATATGGGGTATTGGAAGACATTTCAGGTGTTACTGAACATTACTGCTTGGGCTAATTGTTTATGCTCTCTTTATGATTTGAACAAGTGGTTGTAAGAAAGAAATGCTGTGTGAAATGAATGGCAAATGAATCTACAATATCACAACTCATTTGCAGAAAACCTGGTCATAGTAATTAGAGATATATGGAAAAAGTCTGTAATTTGTATTGGTGCTTTACTGATAAAAAATAGTTGATATGAAAAATAGACCTGATCTAGAATGAAATATTCTTTGCTTTGGTCATTTTTTTTCTAAAATTAATGTACATAACTGTAGTCTCAAAACAGTTCCTAAACAAGAGAACAAAAATTCACCATTTTTAAAAAAAGTAATGTATTTTGAGGTTTTTTTTCCCAGTAAAGTCTCTGCCAAGTTTAAACTGTGTTCACTGAATGCTAGGTACGATTTATTTATTCATCTTAATACAAATGACCAGAACAGACCATTTGCATTAGAGCTTTAAATTGAAGAAGTTACATTTCAGATTATGTTTGTAACTATAGAGGAAAGAGCTTAGAATCTTGGATTTTGTGAAATTTTACCCTCACTTATCCTATCCCTTTAATTCTGAGGAATGAAGTATTAATTCTTTTTGTGACAGATTATATGAATTAGTAACAAAATATTGTTGTAGATCCAGACTTGTCCAAAGCTTACCAGAATTCAGATTGTAATGGGTTACACACCCAAGTCGTTCTCTAGCTATTTACCTCTGTATTAGTGACTTTGGCTTTCCTGCATTCCTTTCACAACAAACAACTGTGGAAAAAATTCCAAGTCTCACATTCTATCATTGCAATGTGAAACAGTACACGCTAATCTGATTAGCAAGTGGAAAACTGAAAGTGTCTCTGGATTGTATTTGCTACTAGTGTCCCCCTCTGAAGCCAAGGATGGGACAGACTACACACCACTTAAACGTGTGTCTTTCACATGTATTCCTTTCAACTGTCTTAGATATTTGATTCTAGCTATATAAGATAAATTCTGTGCTGAACCTGGCAAGTCTGAATTCCATCACTCTGGCATGAGAAAGTCTCTGGAAAACACCCAAAAATCTGAACACGTGTTTCCATGGAAGGCTTGTAATATCCAGCTGCTTTTGTCTCTGAATTTACTGGCATTTTTGTATTTAAAAAAAAAAAAAATCTATAAAATTTATGACCTGAAAAGAGATCCACTGCAACTAGCTCTGTCACTTTTAAGGATACCTTATGCAATTCTTTGTGACACAGAAATCAGACTATAGAAACCATCTTACACATTCCTGCAAAACAAGATTTAGCATTATAAACCTCACCAGAGCAGCTCAAGGAGAAGTACAGCCATAGAGAACAAAGGAGAGTTGTGAGAAACAACCTACCACTAATCAGCCTAGAAGGCCAATAAGATCTGATAGGTTTCTGCAATAAAACTACCCTAAAACTCCCAGTGGATTTTCATACAGTAGAAATCAAAAGGGCACATTAGTCATATGGCAAGAGAGACACCATGGGAAAACTTCCTGCTTTCATACTTCAAACAGCTTTCTTCTCCAGATAAAATAGCCATCATACAGGGTTCATAAAGAATAAAACTCTTCACTCTTCATTGAGGGCCAGTCCAAGGTCTATGCAGCATTTAAGTCACACTATTATGAGGCCATAAACGGGACACTAGTTGTAAATTATTCCTTATTGCTATTATTACCTTCGAAGACACCATAATGATCTATCATCTTGTCATAGTTTGACATGACAGCCTTTTCTGGTAAAGGGGAAGGGGCTGTAAAAGTGGCTCCTATAAGTAGTTGCTCGAAACATTCCCCAGCTCTGAGTCAGACCCACTTCTGAGGCTGAGCCAATTAGATGCCTCCACGATCACTTTTTAAGAAGCAGCAAGAAGAGGAGGCTTCTTCCTCCTTCTTGTTCCTGTTTCTTCTTTCTTCGGCCCCTTCTTTTTCTGGCTGGTGGTGGTGCACGGAGTAGGAACAGTGAGAGAAACAACCATGCGGACTCCAAGGTAAGTGATGAAACACAGGAGGAGATGTGCTGGAACAGAGACTCCTCTCCATTCTACAGAAAGGACTGGTGAAGCTGACATTTATTTGCATTTCCTTAAAAACCCCACATCAGCGGTAGAGACTCATTTTGATAATGACCCCATATCAAGGGCAGAGACTCATGTTGCTACAGCTGGCCTCGGATCAGGGGCAGCGATTCACTTCATTAAAGGCCCCGAGCCAGGGACAGTGACTATGATCAGAGGAGGCCGTGTCCTGTGGAGGGGTCCCAACCACTTCACTGCAGACCCTGAGCCAAGGGCAGTGATTTTCTTCTTTAAAACTATGACTGGAAGAGGCCCTGTCCCGAGAAAGGGACCCAATATCCACAGCTGTAACTGTGGGGAGGAACCCATGACAAAACAGTTCATTAAACTTATGCCCAGAAGAGGCATGTCCTGAGAGAGGGTCCCTGTAACTGTAGAAACTGCCACTGTGGTGAAGAATCCATGCCAGAGATATTCACCAAGGATTGCATCCCATGTGAGGGACTCTATCTGCAGAAGTCACAGCTGTTGGGAGCAACCCACACCAGAAAAGTTCTTTAAGCACTGTGTCCCAGGGGATGGACCCCGTGTTGGAGCAGAGGAGGAATGCCAGGAGTCATCCTCATCTGAGCAGAGAGAAGGAGCAGAGCCCATCTGTGAGAGACTGACCACATTCCCCAATTCCCTGCCCCCCTGAGCCGTTGAAGGGGGAGGAGGTAGAGATATCGGGAGCAGTGAGCTGGACCCCAGAAGAAAGGAGGGATGGGGGATGGAGATCTTAAAGTGCTGGTTGTAATTTTCTCATCATCCTACTCCCTTTTTGCTTTTATTCCGTTCTGTTTCTTGCAGAATAAACTTTCCTACTTTCCTCTCTAAGTAGATACTGGAGTCTGTTTTGCCCAGAACTGTAATTGGCAGTGAGCCCTCCCTGTCCTTGTCTTAATCCACAACAACCTGGCTTATTTTTTTTACTCCCATTTCGCTGGGGCCTCCGCCATCCTAACGGGGATGAGGGTGAGTGGGGGCACAGACCAAGAGACTGTAGTGGTACTGCTGTGCTAGCTGAGCCAAACCACCAGGACACATCTACCTTCATAAAATGCCTCTACTGAAATAGACAGACCTTAGTTCCATTTCAGAATAATCCTGCTGGCTTAAAAGATTCAATTTTCTCTTTACTCCACTTTTCTGTGCTTTGTTAGATTTTCTGGAACCTCTGATAATAGAAGGGGGAAAGACAGTGGGAAATGGATGGAGTTGTTCTCTTTCTCCCCACAGCTATCTATGCTGTTTTCTAAGATGTGTACTTTGGTTAGTGTCACCAGCAGAGTGCTCCCAACTTAGTGCCATTATGCTGGAGTATGCAGTCACTTGAGGGCATTCATTCCAAATCTTTGTGAAGCTCAGGCTGTGTGGCCACTTATGCTCAACATGAGCTGATGGATTATTCCATTCCAGTAAGTAAAGTCAATAACTCCTCTTCCACATGAGCATTTTCCCCCTGTGTGTCTGTAAAGACTCTTCCAAATCAGTGGGCTACAGGTGACCTGTAGTTAAGACTTCTCCTGACCTGCTTCCTGGAAAGCAGTACAGCAGGATTCTGGGGAGATGCACATTTCTAGTTCTTTGGTCTGAGACTGTGAGTTATTTTCCTTTGAATTAGCTTGTTCCTCAGCTCCCTAGCTGTTCCTGGACTACAGTATAATGAATAACTAGTTGTATATAATGTAATATAACTGTATACAAAACACACTGGTGTAGCTATATGAAATCATATCAAGGGTACTAAGCTCTTGTTAGGAGCATGCAGAATATTATTTACTCCTCAAACAAAGGATTTCCTATTGTGTGAAACATTCTGGTCAAGTTCTGTGATTATTTGAATGCTGTTTTAATTTGAAATACAGAACTTCTCCAATATCTGCTAGGATCATTGACATGAAACTGCACAAAATCTTTTGTTTCATATGGGAAGCATCAAAACTTACAGAAGGTATGTTCTTCTGTTAAGTAAAATTTTGATTTTGTAGAAGTAAGAATTATGTGACATATTTAAGATTATAACTACTGTCCTCAGAACTTCCAAGAGAACAGTCTATCTTTACATTTAGTTGCATTTAAGAAAAAATCTTCATAGTTATCCTGGTGAAATGAGTGATTCTTTTCAGTGTCTTTTATGAAGATAAAACATATACGTATCTATTTTGTTCAGATATTAAAAAAATTGCCATTAAATTTCTAGAGAAAATGGGATTGTATGTCTATGTCCACTAATGGATAATTATAATTAATATTTTCTTATTGGTTTTGGGGCTGTAAGTACTAAAGACTACGATGAATCACACTACTTATTTAGAAATGTCTTTTTTTCCTAAATACAAGCAATTAAAATCTCTGCCTCCACCAAGCAACCTTGACTTCTGAGACAACTTAGGCATACACTCTGTAGACATGTTTAATTGCATTTTCTGTTTAAGGAGCCTCGTGACATTTATAAAGAATTTCTAGCAACTGCTAAACATAGCTTAACAGCCAATTAATGATTAACAGTAAGTGGCCCTTACCTAGAAACTTCTTGACAACAAAAAATTTTATTTGCCATCTGCAACATTACCAAATCCATGCCTCAGGGTAATAGTTTTTTCAGTGAACACTGAAGACAGCAAAAGCATCTCCAAACTTGTTACAACTGTTTTCTCTGCTGGAGTCTGGGATATCTGGAAAAAAAAATGGATGAGCTTTCCAGGCACACCAGACTCTTCTAAAACAGAAGCAGCAAACTTCAAAGCTAAATAGGAGTTGAGAGGTCAGTGAGGTTATAGGGAAAGCAATTATTTGTACAGGAGAGAGAAATAGGTAAATTATCTCCTAAGGGACACTGAAGAGATTGGGGAGAAAGGATCAAAACAGGGGAGATTATAAATTTCCATAGGAATAGTATTCTTTCCTGTGTCAGTGATTTTTGGTATGCAACAGATGCTGAACAATTCTTGTGTGTCTATCTGACAACTTGTTTATTCTTAAGTTACATTAACTGGTCTAAGAAATAAATATTTCTTTCCTCTGCAAACTTTGACTCAGTCCTGTCCTGACATTGAGATGGCTGCAAGAGCATTATCAATAAGAAGGCATCTTTTTCTGCCCAGCTATCAACTTGGCATCTTCTTGTACCTCTCCTGAGACCCTGACTATGCAGCACAAACTCACAATGTGTCAGCCTTAGTACTGGACATTTTTCCATTGGAGCGTACTAGAATGTTGAGCAGTCAGAGGACTGCATGTCCCAAGAAGGACACAAAAAGCAAAAAAACTACCCAAAAATGTGCAAAAACTCAACATATTGACTTTAATGCATATTTTCCTCCTAGGGAAGAGCATAGACTGCTTTATAAATACTTTTCTTATTCCATATTGCATATAAAATTGGAAGCTTACATTTTTCAATCAGTCTTTCACAACATGTCATTAATTGTTTGAAGTAAAGTAACATTTTCTTTTGTAGAGTGAAGGTGGCAGATGTCACTTAGCCCCAGGATGCTTTTGCTAAGTGCAAGATGTAGAGCAAAAATGTGATCTCTGCTGCAAGGAGCTCACAGTAACGTGTTATATTTTCAAAAATTGATTCTTGCTGTATAGACGTTATGTGACTATCATTGCATATGTGTGAGACTAGATGGAATAGGATATAAGGCTGCCTTGGCCACACTCTTATCTTAGCTTTAAAATAAAATTATTGTATTGATCTAGTCTCACAGGAAAAATGTATATAATTTTTGAAGCATTCCTAGTGAATACTCCTTAAATCTCATTCTTTTGTTCTTTCTGTCTGCCCTTAGGCAGACACAGAAATCAATGTTTTTCATCATTCCAACGTTGTATAATTTCATAATTTATGTTGTATGATTTATTCAAATACACACATATCTTTTGTTTGTCAATTTGAATGCAAACAAAACTAATAATTTCTGTCACTTTTATCTTCATTCTAAGCTGGTCGAGGCATACATAGAATATCATTTAGAAACAATGCAGATGTTGTTAGCCTGTTGAATTCTGTTAGGTGCACCAAGTTATAAATTAATTGACCTATGTTATACAGGCCTGTTGTACCAACCCTTCTTGGACAAAAATCCCAATACATACTGAGTGTTCAAATTAGTTGCCCAAGGAGTTTTGCCCAAGTGAAGGTAACAAATACTTGTTTGATCAAAACCTTTTATTGCTCTATGGCATCATGTTTAATAGCCTTGTGTTTCAATACTATTTAGTGCTCTATAGCCTGTCAAATGATTTATAACTAATGCCTGTAGTGTAATTAATCCTACTTAGTACTTTTTTGCAATTTCTGGGCAATATCTAGCTAGTATGTAATGAATTCTTGGTATGTAACTAATTCTAACAGTCTCTGTAACAATTATTTAGGGGCAACTGAGGTAAAAAGTAGGGAAGACCCACAAAAGAAGGTGTCATCAAAAAAACCTTAGGCTTCAGCAGCGGATCTTTGGATTGTTCATGTGCTGCACATCAAAGTAGGTCAGCAAAAGGAGAAGGAAGTTTTTAAAGTTTATTTTGTCGTTGGTTTTGGGGGTTCTTTTAAGATAAAATTTGTGACTGCATAAATTTAAGGTATTTTTGAATTTTAGAATAGATAGGGCACTTGATTCCCGAACATTTAAAACTTGTTCTTTCTATGGATTTAGCAGTCAGTGTATTTGTATTTGGTTCCGTGGAACAACCTTGTTGTGAGTAATATGATATTATAGAATCATAAAATCATAGAATGATAGAGTTGGAAGCGACCTTTAGAGATCATCTAGTCCAACCCCACTGCAGAAGTAGGTTCACCTAGATCACATCACATAGGAACATGCCCAGGCACGTCTTGAAGACCTCCAAGGAAGGAGACTCCACAACTCTTCTGGGCAGCCTGTGCCACTGCTCTGTCACCCTCACAGTAAAATAGGCTTTTTTATATTTAAGTGGATTTTTTTTTTTTGTTCCAGTTTCATCCCATTACCCCTTGTCCTGTTGCTAGCTACTATAGAAAAAAGGGATGTCCCAACCTCCGGACACCCACCCTTTAGGTATTTATAAATGTTAAAAAGATCTCCCCTCAATCTCCTCTTCTGCAGACTAAACAGCCCCAGTTCCCACAGGCTTTCCTCGTATGAAAGATGTTCCAGTCCCCTGATCATCTTGGTGGCCCTGTGCTGGACTCTCTCCAGAAGTTTCCGGTCCCTCTTGAACTGAGGAGCCCAGAACTGGACACAGGACTCCAGATGAGGCCTCACCAGGGCAGAGTAGAGGGGGAGAAGAACCTCCCTTGATCTGCCGGCCACCCTCTTCTTGATGCATCCCATGATGCCATTGGCCTTCTTGGTCATGAGGACACATTGCTGGATCATGGTTAGTTTATTATCAACCAGAATCCCCAGGTGTCTCTGCAGAGTTGCTCTCCAGCAGGTCAATCCCCAGCCTGTACTAGTGCATGGGATTATTGCCGCTGAGATGCCAGACTCTTCACTTGTCCTTATTGAACCTCATGAGGTTCCTCTCTGCCCAACTCAAGCCAGTTGAGATCCTGCTGAATGGCAGCAGAGCTTTCTGGTGAATCAACCAGTCCTCCCAGTTTGGTGTCATCAGCCAACTTGCTGAGGGTACCCTCTGTCCCTTCATTCAGGTAATTGATGAAAACGTTGAACAAGGCTGGCCCCAGAACGTATCACTGTGGAACTCCACTGGCCACAGGCCTCCAACTCGACTCTGTGCCATTGATCACCACCCTCTGGGCTCTGTCATTCAGCCAGCTCTTGATCCACCTCACTGTCCACTCATCCAAGTCACACTGCCTGAGCTTTCTGATGAGGATGTTATGGGAGACAGTCTCAAAAACCTTGCTGAAGTCAAAGTAGATGACATCCACTGCTCTCCCATCATCTAGCCAGCCAGTTATGCACTCATAGAAGGATATCAGGTTGGTCAAACAGGATTTCCCCTTGGTGAAGGCTTGTTGACTCCCCCTGATAACTATCTTATCCTTCATATGTTCAGTTATAACACTGAGGATGAGTTGTTCCATCACTTTTCCAGGGATGGAGATGAGGCTGACCGGCCTGTAGTTTCCTGGGTCATCCTTCCTACCCTTTTTGAAGACTGGAGTGACATGGGCCTTCCTCCAGTCCTCAGGCATTTTACCTGTCCTCCATGATTTTTCAAAAATGATGGAGAGAGGCTTATCAATCACATCATCCAGCTTCCTCAGTACTCTAGGTTGCATCCCATCAGGAACCATTGACTTATGAGTATTAAGCTTGGCCAACAAGTCTTTAACCTCTTCCTCTTCCACCCAGGACAAGTCCTCTGCTGTCCTGGCCATCCTGTTATCCTTGCTGGACTGGACTTCCTGAGTGTCAACCTTGGCCGTAAAGACTGAAGCAAAGAAAGCATTCAGTACTTCAACCTTCTCTTCATCCTCAGACACCAGGGCACCCTCAGCGTTTAGCAGTGGGCCCACATTACCCCTCACCATCCTTCTGCTGCTGATGTACTTGAAAAATGCCTTATTACTATCCTTAACTTCCCTGGCTAAGTTTAATTCTAGAAGGGCTCTAGCCTTTCTAGTTGCACCCCTGCATGCCCTGGCAACGTTCCTATACTCTTCCCAAGAAGCCAGCCCCTCTTTCTACCTCTCATACATGGCTGCTTTCTGCCTGAGTTTACCCAGCAGATCCTTGCTCATCCATGGAGGCCTCCTACCTACTTTTCCTCCTTTCTTGCGCATATATATATAGCCAACAAGTTTTGGTTTGGGGGTTTGTTCACCTTGCTTATGAAATGTAGACGACTCTGCTGTCTAGCAGAATTATTCTGGGTCATTATTTTACATATTTATTACTTAGTTCAAACGTTGAAACATCTCATTTTCCTTTGTAAATGGAACAAAATTTTGATGTGCGTACTCTTCGCTGTCTCAAAACCTACTTTGTAGAATTCATTCTTGTTCTAATGTTAGCAGTATCTTGCTGCATGTCACGTACACATGCGTGAAACTTCTGTGAATATAATTGATAAAGCAATATTTACCTAATTAGAATATCCATTACTGGTTTACTGTGGTATATGTACTTTAAATATCTGTCATAGACACAGATTAGCAAATAACTTGGATAAGTTAATCACATTTAAAAATATTTTTACTAAGGTATTTTACTTAAGTCTGTTAAATGCTCATAGTTCTTGTGCAATACCTGTTTTAATTGCATTCAAAGTGGTTTTAGATAAATTCTATCGTAGCATTAATAATAAAGACTGAATTGACTTCTTAACACTGCCAAAGGTGAGATAAACCACATTCCACAAAGAAAAAGTAACATTGATGTTATTCATATATATTATTTATAAGAAAAAAGTCCTTCATCCTAGCTTTATGTTTTTTGCCATGTTCTGCTATCACTTCTACTGTCACTGACTTTTGCTCATGGGGTTGGTTATAGTAAATGATTACACAGAAGAGTACCCTGTAGCACCCTGCAGCTGTCAGAAGTCCAGTGAACAAAAGATGTTTAGGATGTCCCAGAACTGGTCAGCATACTCTTCAGTTATTGCATGGATCTGGATTTAAACAAAAACAATGTTGGAC
Organism: Colius striatus; assembly: GCF_028858725.1. Taxonomy (NCBI): domain Eukaryota; kingdom Metazoa; phylum Chordata; class Aves; order Coliiformes; family Coliidae; genus Colius; species Colius striatus. The sequence goes on along the minus strand of NC_084767.1, from coordinate 31,144,482 downwards.
CCTGACTCTCTGTCACGGTTTAGTGAGGAGCTGCTTTTGCTTGGTAACAGGGGGAGGGGGCTGCAGTGCAGACCCGGTAAAGAGTTCTCAGAGTTTCCCCTGGCTCTTCCTGGTGGATCCTGGTTCAGATCCACCTCCAGCCTGGCTGGGCCAATCTGGCACCTCTGAGATCACTATTTTAAGGATGGGAATTTGAAGTGCCTGAGAGGAGGTGTAAGAGTGGTACAAGATGGAGGTGACCATGTGGATCCCACAGTCAGAGGAGGAGGACGGAAGAAGGAGCACCAGACCGGAGACATCTCTGCAACGCATGCTGAGAATGCAGGCTGTACCCCTGCAACCCATGGAGGACAATGGCAGGAGTGAGAGACATCAGCAGCTCCGTGTGCTCCCAGACAGGTGAGAGATTGTGTGAGAGGCGGCCATGGTGTAGGCTGTGCTGGAGACCCCGCAGGCCACAGAGCAGGCCCACAGGAGAGGCAGAGAGGGGCTGCAGCCTTTGGGACGAACACAGTTGGAGCAGCCCATGCAGGGCTGCTGGGTGTGTGAGGAGCAGGGAGAACCGGTGAGGAGCCTACCTGCCCTGAGGAGAGATGGCAGAAGATATGCCGCGAAGTTTTCGGCTCTCGGCCTGAAAAACCAGACTCGAAGTCTGCAAACCAGGCTCGAAGCCTGAAACCAGACTCTAAGTCAGAAAAACCCAGGCTCAAAGCCTGAAACCAGACTCTAAGTCTGAAAAACCCAGGCTTGAAGCCTGAAACCAGGCTCGAAGCCTGAAAAATGAACCAGACTCTAAGTCTGAAAAACCCAGGCTCGAAGTCTGAAAAACCAGCTCCAAGCCTACTTCATGTGGCGATCAACCCAGGGTCCGATTCTCAGCTGGGTGGGAAGAAATCAGTCCTACTCCATGTGAGTGATAGCAGAAATCTTCTCCTTTATTGAGAGCAGGCTCTAACTTATATACACAGCAGCTTCAAAGCTAGCTCAGCAACAGCAGCTAATAGATTACATTCTTATGCTCATCCTACTTGCGGTTTCTGCGATAAGCAAGCTCCCTCACATTTTCCCATCTTGTTTTTCTCCAAAGTTGTTTTCTACCTTGAGCTGTTAGCTCGTTAGCTGAAAACAGCCCGACCTTGAAGGAGCAGAAAGCGGCCTGCTGTCTTCGCTGACTATGTGACAGCAACTACTTTAACCATGGCTCTGACTCTGGTCTTGATTGTACATTAAATTCATATAACTAGAACTCAGACTGCCTTGCCCCATCAGGTCTAACATTAAACCCCGGGATCCATGTCCATGCTCCCTCATTTTTTCTCCACAAAGATATTGGGAATAGACTGACCAAAACCCTCACTCCTTAGGGAGGGAAGGACACAGGACATCAGGATCAGGGCTCTGAGCCCAGGAAGAGGGGAAGGATGGGGAGAATGTGGTCTTAAAGGGCTGGTTGTGCTTTCTTCATTGTACCACTCTGGTTTGTTTTCTGTTTGTTGTGTTTTGGGGTTTTATGGTTATGTTTTATTTGGTGGTGGATTAAATTATTTTCTGTTTTCTTCCCCAAGCCTTGTCTGTTTTGTCCAGGACCATAAATGGCAATTAAGTCCTCCCTGCCCTTTGGGAATTCTGAAGTCTATGGTACTTGAGTCTAATAGTGGTCTTTTGTCCCTTAATGGGCCCAAACCAGGACACTCCCTCTTGAGACCCATTGTGTGTCAAAGGCACAGAGTCAGGCGTCCAACAGTGGCTTGGGAGCCCTTTTTGTTCATGGGCTGCATGTGCAAGCCCCAAGCATAGCAGAAGGCAGGGGACAGAAAGGTGAGGAAGATAAACCAGAGTGTCTTTATTTGCCCATCACATTACATTTGTGATTATGTTGGATTCTTCAGTTCTTGTCACAACATGAGTTTTTTGAAATGTGATAGTGCTTCAGTTCATTGGAAGAACTGTAACAAAAAATATTGCTGTGTATAATACAGATTTTCACCAGCAAGAGTTTCCTCCAGGCTTAAAATTTAACTAAGTACTTCGTAAAATTAAATCCATTTATGAAAGAAAATAAAATTATATGTAATGCAAACATTGTACCATTTTTTCCACAAACAGTATAAAAAATATTTTATTACTGTGCCTAAAGAAAATATCAATTTTTCTCAATTTGTTTTGAAATCCATAGAAAAATGCAAACAGAAACAGAAGAAACTGTGAACAAACTCATGTTATATTCTCCCCTTAATCAGCTTAAAATCACTTACATGATGTCATTCAGTAATTAACAGCTACTGCTGATATTGAAATGACCACTCTGTGCCAAGATCAGTAGACAAAGGCTGATTTTGTGACTTGACTGTAATACACAAACAATAATACGCTGACCACTTAGGTGTAACAATAGTTTCAGTTTTAAAGACACTTCAGTTCCTGGGTACAATCAGTAGTCACTTTCAGAGGTGTTTGTGTCTGAGCTTGGCTATACTGCACATTCACCAGTGCAAAAGTAGACTTTCTAATAAGTATTATCATGGTATTTTTGATCATTACCATTTTTTTTCTCTCTCCCTACTCTCTTACTTGTGGCAAAGGTGCTCTAAAAGGCTTCCTTTTATGTGTTATTGAATATTGAGTAATCAAATGTACAATCTTCGTGCATATGTTGACTACAGGAGTTTCACCTGTTCCTAGATTGACAAGAAACTTTCTCTGTGCTGCACAGCTCTTATTTTTCCAACACTCTGGGGAGGACTTCACCTGGAACCAGACTATAAATTTTGGGGAGTAAGTATAACTACATGTCTCTTGTAATATGACATTGAAGTTTAAATAGAAACTGATTATTTTAATGTTCATTATTTAAAATCAGATTGGGGTAATTTTTTGGAATTTGGAATCTTTGTAGTGGTAAACTTTAAAAAGTAAGTAGTTTTACAGTAATAGAATTCATCTGTTTTTAGTTTCAGGAAGGATATACTAAGGTACATTTAAAGCCCTTGAATAATTTGAAAGGTAAATTTATGAGTTTCCTGCTTGAAAATGTTAAGACAGAGTAGAATATTTGAGAGGGGATTTTTTAATATCACAGCTTAATATTAATATTTGCTTAGCTTTTCATTTCCCTTGTTCCAAATATACTGCTTGTTATACGTGCTCTAGGTTTTCTGGGTGTGTATGTTTACATAAATGCGTACATATCACATAGCATATCTAGAGAGACATTCAAAAGGAACAAGTTTATATTCTCAACATTATTCTGGAGAAGGCAGATGTGGATCAAGTGGGCTGGCACCGTGTAGAAGGAGGGAGTATGAACTAATTATTTTATATTGTGGTAATAAAGTTATTGTATGGGTCACTCAGGATAAGGTAGAGGTAGTGAATGGAGCAGTAGGCAACTCAATAGAGGTATGAATGAAGAGCACTTCGTTGTTCAGAGCATCAGTGGCTTTTAATCTCCCTGTAGATAAGGCCCTGAGAAGGAAATCATCTGTTTGCCCAGGCCCCAGAGCACCCTCCCATTTTCTTTCTTCAAGCAAGCCTGCCACATGCCCCAGCTTCTCCCAAGGCCACCTCACAACTGGAGTTTATCATGCTCTGTAGGCATAGGAGAGACTTATCTGTCCATTCTTAAGTACTACCTCTATACTATTAAGTCAGTCTGGATTTTGTCATTCAATTAAGTAGAAGAATAATCATGACTGCTCAGAACATGTGTTAATGCACAGGAACTGAAACTAGAGCTCTTGAATTAAGTCTGGGCTTCAGAAGATTTGGTTACAGCATGTGTATCCTCATATATTGCCTTAGGCAGTTCATTTCAGTGGTCAGCATTCTGTCTCCCACTTCTGTCAAATGGAAATAGTACATCTTTTCATGTTTATGTCTCATCCTTTCCTTTGTCTTAGGGACTTTTTCATCCTGTGTTAAAAAATAATCTTTACTACATAATATAATTTCTCTTTGGTTTGAGACCATGATAATTGTTGTCATACTTTGATAATAATTTCTATCTCTGATATTTTAGTATTTACATATGAATCCTGTAATTTAACCTTCTTTATAAAATTTAATAAATTAATTTTACAACACAATTAACTTAGTAAGTCAGACTGTGTAATGGATTTTTGGAAATCTAAAGAAATTAAGAGTTGTGACCTTCTGAATTGTAAAATTAGCAACCCTTTGCCTATTTCATTTCATTTTTTTTTCTACTGACTATAGCAGTGGACATTTGTTCTTTAGCACTCTTTTCTAAAGTTAAAATGTAATGGTTTCTAATGCTACATTAAATTTTTTTTATAAGAGTACCACACATACTTGTCCTTGGAAAACAGCTCCATTATCATTTTGCTTGCCTAGTGTTCTTGTAGTTATATAGCAAAGAATTAACTATTTTAATCAAATTTTGCATTTGTTGACTCTGTATTCCAAGTTCTAATTTTTTAAAAAAATGTATCATACCATGACTTTGCTATAAATACTGTAAGCATAAATCTTAAATAGTACATTAGAATTGCAGTAGGTTAATAAAAATAAAATCAAACTTGCTGTAGCAGTTCTTTTAGCACATAAGGCATGACTCCCATTGGGAGGGTTGTGTTCTGTTTTGGGCTGCCTGGTCCAAGGGCTTTCATATAACTGAGTGTCTACCTGAGGGATAATAAAGGTAGTTAGGGCTCTGAGAGATGTGATGCTCAAGGAGAACCTTACTTAAGAACATAAGTTAAAGGAGAATATATTTCTGTCTTTACCTAATAAGACGGTGTAGAGAAGACAGAGATAGGCTCTTGGTAGGAAAAAAGGCAACAGCCAGGGAAAATACTGATTAGATTTAAGAAAAGCTATTTTCAAAATAAGAACAGTCATATACTGGAAGATGTTTCCCAGATAGACAGTGGTATTTCCTTCCTTCAAGCATTTCAATACTTGCCTGGATGCATCCCTGAGCAACCTTATCTAAGTGGGCCTCCTTTGAGCATAAGATTGGACTAAATGATCTCTTGACACTCTGCAAGATTCTGGGATTGAGATACATATATCAAGTAGCAAATGTAAAATGAAATTATTTGAGTTCAATAATGTAACAAAATAATAATTTTATAGAACTTGATTGAAGCCAGAATGAAAGGAATAAATCCAGCAGGGAAGATGTTTGTAGCATACATTGTTTTAAGTAGGTTATAGAATCAGAGTTAATGATAAATCAAAGAAAAGTTTATCCACAGATACCAACATTTACTGACAAGAGTAGCAGAATCCTCCCTGGGACTCAAAACATCGTGTTTTACCCATCATATGCAGAATGACTGGTTAATAAAGAGTGATGTATATCTGGGTACTTAAAATCTATATTTAAGCATACAGTTTTGAAAACCTTGGTCAAAGATTACTGTTCATTTTTTAAATTAGTTTCCTGGCAAGCTCATTTTTCTTCTGTAGAAAGCTGTTTCTTGAATATAAAATGCTGACTTTGATACAATGCAATGTAGGACTGTCGACTGAAAAATATCAGAACTCTTTATACAGTCTTCAGAATTTCATAGCCATTATACATTCAAAATATTCTTTTATCAACTACCCATGTAATGATATTAGTTATCTGTACAGTGATAGATGGATGTGCAAATATTTGTAACTAATTTGTGAAATTTCATTTTGAGAAAAGTATTTGTAGAATACTCAACACAGAAATAATGTCATTTTAAAAAAAGATAAATGTACAAAAGCAGCAGTCTTTGATATTAGTAAAACTGCATCCTAAATGTGCTTTACGGTAACTCAATTTTAACTCTTTCAGTATTTTCACATTTTGTTTGAAATACAAAATATAAACTGGAAACTAAACAGATTTTATAGCCCAGTTCCATTATTTAAATCACTCTCAGCTCTGATATTGAAAGCTACAATTCTGTCTGGAATAAAATTGCAAGTATGAGTTATAACACCCCAATGGAAACACTGACTAATCTCAGAGTATATAGATGCTCGTGAGGCTGTGTAATGTATTAGAAAGCATGTTACTGATAAATAGGAATGAAATATTACTGGGCAGTCTCAAAGATCAACTCAGAAAATATCTCAATTATAAAGTGTCACAGAAGGAATTAATTAGGTTTTTACCACAACAGCCCGAGCTATTTGGAAGCCTGTCATCCCAGAAAAGAGGAAAATAACTGGGAGTACTTTACTTCTGAAGAAATAACCATCCAAGGTGTCTACATGAAAGTTCAAAAATCTGTATGAAGCCAAGAGCATAAGAGGAATCTTTAGCCTCTGTCATTGCCAGTGTTTTGTTGGCTGAAGGCACCATTTATTTCACACCCCAGTCTCATCTGGTCAGTAGGAAGGATTAGATGAGCTTACTGGTCTTCCTGAAAGCTGTGGCAGGTGGAAGGGTGTTTCAGGTTGCATCCACAGAATGCCACCATTCTTCAGGGATGTCCATAGAAGACAAATCCATCCTCACCTCTGATCTTCCATTGCCAGGGAGAATCTTCCTCCCCACACTTCCTCTCTAAACTATATAGTCTTGCAAGCAAAAATGCATATATCATGTGATTATGACAGCTCTCATACTGCCTACACATACAAATGGCATAAATATAGCTGCAAATAGATGACAGAGGTGGAAAAAAGTGCTTCCTCATATAAAACATTCTCTTCATAGAAAGTGTAACACTATAGGCAAACCTTGGTGGCTTGCTATGGATTTAGACTGATTATGTTTAACTTCCCATTTAAAATACAGATTTAAGAAAACATTGTTTAAAAAGTGAATATATATTAGACTGACATGAGTGGCTTTGGGGAAATAATCTGCTTAAAAGTGAAAAGTTATTACAATAAGAATTGTTTGAGCATTTATCTGGTTTTAAATTGTTTCTGATTTAAACACAGCTGTTGCGAAGTTTAGAATTAATAGAAATAGTAGATATTTATTGCAGAACAAACACTACTGCAGAAAAATATGTGCCTGGGAAGAAACATAAACTATATTTGCTTTTCTAAATAACAAAAGTTTTAAATCAGAATATCTATGTGAATTAAGAGAAATTGAAAAGATCATTTTACAATAGAGTACTACCCTAGCTGAGTTAAGAGCTGTACCTCATCTCAGGTCTAGACTGTGATGGGCCAGGTTCCATCATGGCTGTGTCATATGTCTCCAAGTAACCAGCTGCATGAAGTCTTTCCCAAGAGCAATGTTTTGTAATCACAATATGCTAAGGCATTGGTAAAAGCTGTTCAGAGCAAGGTTAAATTATTTATCTAGGATGCTACATGCTCTGGGATGATTATTGCTTGAAATAGAATTATTTCATTTTCAGATTGACTTTTTGATATCTGTGTCCTGAAAAATAAAAGTACTTTTTTATGCATGCTTCAGCAACATGAGAGGAGGATCAGTAGGAGAGTTAGATCTTGGGATGCGATGGTGCAATGGTGCCAGAAAAGAAGGGTTGTCAGAGGTGATAGGAGAAACTATATAATTTTTAAAAGGGAGGGAGGATTGTGAAAGACAGATGAGAAAAGCTTGCAAGGTGAAAAGAGAAAGCTGGTGACACTGAATTAAAATAGGTGATGAATAAAGGGAATTCAAGAAGTGAAAGGAATTTGGAGGTGTCTATAGGAAGAGAGTAATAGTGCACTGAACAGATGTAAATTTGAAAGAAGTTTTAAAACATACGTAAATATGAGGTTAGAATCACTCACCTTCCAGTGTCACTATAGAAAAAGAAGGCTTCTAATAAGACTGGAAGCTCAGAGGTCTGCAAACGGCAAGAGGAGCCAGAAGCAATCAAGTGGTAGGGGAAGAAGGGATGCTTGTGGAAGGAAATGAAGAGGAAAGGATGAGCACTAGACAGGCCTAAAGAGACAGAACCGCAAAGCTCCTGCAGAGAGTAGAGGCATCAGCTGGGTGCAAGTGACCAGAGGGAAATATAATTGTGGCTTAAGAGGTTGTCTGCTTGGACCAGGCATTGACTACAAACTTGAACAAGGCTCTAGGGGTATATTTTCTGGAAAGTAATGGTCCTTATGGTATACTTTCACAGCAGAAACGGAATAGAATCTGTGATAATTAGACCTGCTGAAGATAGTCTTTCTCTAAGCTGCTATATGTTTCCTAGCTACTTCTCTGAGAGTTTCCTTCTCCTCTCTGATACTGGTTTTGTGTTTTCCTGACTCTTGACACCCAATCATTATCCCAGATAGACAGAAATTAGTTTAAAAATGTGTATTGCTGTATGTGTAGAATATCCTCAGCTAATAAACACTGCCTTTAATTTCACCCATTTTGCTGCTTTCTTCAGTTCATTGTAAGTGACACTTCTTTACTGCATCTTGACATTTAATATGAAGCATTTCATCTACCAGAAATACATCTGAGTTTTCAGCTCAAGAGTCCAATTAGGAAAACACTCCTATGTGCACATGTTTTCTGTTACTGAACTTCAAGTTCTGTGCAATATCATGTACAACACAAATTTAAAATCAAGGCCTTTGTGGAAAAAAAAATAGTGCTAATCTAAAATATCACCCTGCCTCCTCACTGTGCTTTTCCACCTTCAAAAAAATGAGATGCAACAAGCTGCCTTTCAGTTACTACATTGTTCAATTTTTGCTTAGTGCCTCTTTTTTAAACAGGTATTTGCACATGCATCACAAATGCCTGTATGTTGATAAAGATGGTGATACCCTCTTGCTTGTTTAAGAGATTAAATGGCAATTTAAATTGTAATACTGCCCAATGTATTTGTAATATTTTTTTCTCTTTTTTTACCATTTTAAATTAATTTGCTCACAGAGTACATGACTTAAACTGAGCAGTAATGAACAAGATTCAAATTTTCTCCTCTGGATGCTGTAATACATATTAGAGAAAGAAAGAAAGCAAGAAAGAAATCTGTGTTGTACAAACACCAATGTCACAAACTATTGATTTCTCTAAAGCTGTTCAGGGCCCTTCGCAGGAGCTAGTGAGGCTAATTCATAGGATGCTGCTTGTGATGACCTGGCTTTTTGCTGCTGTACACTTTTCAGTGCAATGTCATGAGGAGTGAGAATGAAAGTGCTCAACTCTTTTAATCTGAGCAGGTCTCATTGTAGAGAAATTGCTTATTGTGTTTGATTGTATCAAGTGGATGAAGCAGCTATACTCTTTAATGGAAGACCAGATGGTTTCAGTTTCCATACCATGTCATGTCTTTCCAGCAGGGTAACTCAGTGCTGACATAGAGGGGAACCTATCAGTTGTTTCACAGTGCGACAGCACTGTCACTGACAGCATTGCCCATGACAGAGGACACATAAAACTGATTACTCCTATTGAACAATGCTGCATAAAACAGTGAGGGTCACCATCTTTTGTGAAAGGCTTGTGTTAAAAGTTTTCACATAGGGAGGATTTAGTCTAGAATCTTAACATACTTCCTGTTATTTTATAGACTGTTCTTCTACTTTTACTTCTTATTAATAAAAAGTAAATCTATTTGACTTTTTCTGGATAGATGAATGCAAAAAAAAAATCAGTAGAGCAATATGGTTTTAGATGCTTAAGCCAGAAAGTATACTGCCATCTCATTGACATTCCCTTGATCCTATAATATGTAAACAGGAGACTTTACACTTTAGTTTTCTTTTTCACTTAGTTTCACTGAGTTTCACTGAGGTTTTCTACAGAAAGCTGCATCTCCACCAGGCCCATAGGTGGAAAAATCACATTAATGTGACTTTCAGTTGTTCTTTAGAAAGAAAGAGTGTATTTACTGTAAATGTATCAACAGTATTTAACTGAATTCAAACTTTTGCTTTTGGATCCATATTGACTGCTGTTCATCAGGTAGGCTGTTTCAAGCCCACTGCTGGTTGTATCTCTAGGTATGTACTAGGATCAACGAGTAATGGAGTGGTTCCCTGGCTCTTCGTTTCTCTGAAGAACTGTCACTTACTAATGTATATGGATTTTCAGGAGAGGGGCACTGTCTCAGCCTTTGAAAGCTAAGCATCACATACTAGATAGTTACAATATAGAACTATTGAATTTATGGGGAAATTTTAAATTGACACGTTCCTATGCAACCTGATCTAGGTGAACCTGCTTCTGCAGGGGGGTTGGACTAGATGATCTCTAAAGGTCCCTTCCAACCCCTACCATTCTATGATTCTATGATTCTCTTAATCCCTGTCTGTTCAGTTATACATTGATGCAGAATTAACCATTCCTTATAGACCCACCTATTCATATCTGAACCTTTCACTGTTTGTTTATTCACTGATTTAAACCTTGAAAAACAAAGTATTCAATGTGATACAGGTTTATGATAGCATATTAGAAAAAATAAAAAGCAATTTATATCCAGTAAAACTTTCTGAAAGCATACTTCTTTAGAGTGCAGTTTGATGACCTCTGGTTTAGATCTGTGTGTGTTCTATTAATTATAATCACTCCTAACACTGCACTCAGCATTGAGATGAAGTATATAAAAAGGAGACAGTTACACGCAAGCCAGTATTTCCAAAGAGAATCTGTGGTGATTTTATATCTTCTAAAGCCTGTCTAGTGGTTTGCTAGTCATTTAGGGCTTTTAGCAATTTGACTTAAGGTAGACAACTTCACAGCACCAAAAGCTTAGAGCTTGTTTGAATAGTCTGAAATTACAGCAATGGAGATAATAGAACAATGTAGATACCACTTGGGATTTTCAAACCCAGATAGGAACAAGTGCCAAATGAATCAGAATGGAATTTGATTTTACTTATTACTCCATGAATTATAATGTAGCTGCATAAAATGCAATTTTCTTTCCACAGGCCAACTCTAAATAGTGTTTTTATGTTGGTTATATTTTCACAGAGATAACTCATCAGCCACTCTGTTGCAAGTATGTCATTGGAAGGACATTCTTTAACTTTCCTCTGCAGTTTGCTGTGATGAGGTATGTGCTTTGCTACCTGCTGGGCCACTTCATGTAAAGCTTCTGTTCAGGAACAGTGTTAACAGTTGTTTCAGTCGTAATGATTAATCTGACTTGCAGGAATCCTACTTACAGCACTCTCCTTATTATATTTTGCCATGAGGAAGATATCTGATCTGGCATATTGTCTGCTTTGTATGGCTGTGCTCAGTTGCTTTCTCACCGTCTCTTGCCCAAATTCAGCACACCACGTAACTCTTGGGAGACTTGGGGGCTGCACTCTCCCAAGTGAGCTGGAACATTTCCATCTATGCTTGATATCTTGAATTTTCATTACAGTGAGAGATCACTTTATTTTTTGAGTATCTGTTCACTTACAAGACTGTTTGCTCAGACTCTAGACATAAATATCTTTTACTGCCATTTGTATAGAGCTGTAACAATGGGGAGGGGGGTGGGGGGGGAATTGAAACAAGTGGAAGCAAAATCTATTGTACATTTGTGAGCATGTGAACTTCCCTTCCTGAGACTGAGCCCTCTCTCCCACTCTGAAAGGAACTGAAAATCTGAGCTGGGACTGTTGTAGGAGGTGGCTGGGTAAGACCTAGAGCAAGTATTGAGCTTTATTTTTCAGTATGCTACAAGGATCACTGTCTTTTAAAATGCTGAATAAAACTGCAGAGCTGTTGTTGGGTTTGAGGTTTTTCCTTGCTTCTACATGCGTGCAACTATGCCAAACAAATTTTCCTCTGATCACACAAAGCTATGTTAGTGTTTATTTGCAATATTGTAGTTGTACTAAACCATTCTTCTTAATGAAACAAACATAATTTGGAAATATTACAGCATTGTGCTTAATTTGTACCCTGAAATATCTTAGTGGTTATAGTGGTACCTAACATTAGGTGTGTGGTCACAATATTTGTGTTGGTACCCACATAGTGTTTTTATGTACGTACACTACTGTGTATCTTGAGTTAATGTTTACACAGTAAAAAAATACAGAAACACTGAGACATGATTTATATTTTTTTTTCTAGTAGGCAATACAAGATGGTTGATGGTAATTAGTCATTAATGTAAGCTGTAACTCCTTAAAAAATTAAATTAAAAAAATAACTATAGATTAAAAAGATCTATAAGAAAAAATACATGAGTGATTCTAACTTGGCAACAATGCAGGAGTTGGTAAAGTGTCTGGATTCTGGAAATAGCTGCAGCTGTTTCTTTCTCTTACCTCAGCAATACATTGAGTAGTGGGCATCAGTTGACAAAATAGATGATTCTCACTTGTAATTAATTTGAATCAGATTTACATTTGAAAGACTCCAAAATCTTGCTGAAAACTAGACAAAAGCCTCAAGATCCAAAGTTAAACTTAAAATAAAAGGAAAAATATAAATCTGTAACTACTGGAATTTGACATTATTAAAAAAATAAAACATTAAGAAACTCCTGTTTTATGTAAGAAGAGACATTCAAATACTCATCAGAATTGCTTAAATCACTTGTCCTGTGAATTTCATAATACCTACTCTTGTCATCTTTTTAATTGACTTCCAATGAATTATCAAAACTGAAGTCCTGGTCTGTTAAATTTCTTGGAAATTCTTCTGTGGCTTGAGATCATATGCCCCAATTTGTGACTTTGGTTCAAAGAAACAACAATCAGAGAAAACTAACTGTTTTCATATTTGTCTCTTCAAAATTCCCCATTGGTTTTAATAGCTGAAATCCATCTATAAGCTTTGAGAAATAGTTTCTAAAGTAAACTTGTTTGCCTTGGAGTTTATCTCAGTTCTTTCCACTTTCATTTGAACGATGTATTTACCTTGATGTAAGGTACTTGTAATTTCTCTAAGATTCTGCTCTTGATGCTTCAACGAAAGTACACTGTAGTAAATCTGTAAGAAAATAATTGGGTTTTAGAGTATCATTTTTTTGGCTAAATACCTAAGGTTGAAATGTATTTCTGCCCAAGCATTCCATTTTCACTAGCACAGTGTAATGCTGTGGCTTCTCTCTGTCTGGAATATATCAAATTTAATTCATATTGTGATATTGAAGCTTATAATACAAGAATTTATCTTTCTACAGCTACAAATATATTAATTAAAAAGAAAAGGATGATTTACACTCTCACCCACATTTGAGAGAACTGTCTGACATCAGATGACTTAGAGTACCTATTGTAAGTAGGTACTAAGTAGTTCTGTATGAGAAGTCATTTATACCAAAAGACAAAACATAAATACATTATTACTTTTCTCAATGGAGCTACTAGATGTGGTGGAAATTGTGTCACAGTAAATGTACTCTGCTAAAGCCATCCTCTGATATCATTTAAGTTCAAGATCATTCCTCCCAAGGAAGTTTTTTTTTTTTAAAAAAAAAAAAGCTAAAAGCTCTGTCATGATCAGATTGGTGTGCAAGACTCATCTTTTCTGCAAAGCTTTCCCTGGTAACTGGAGCAGAATAACCCTGCAGGGTGCTCAAGGCTGCAGACAGACAACCAAACCACAGAGTAAGACAGAGATCGGATTGTCTTTCTTGGACGGATTTCACAATTGTGTGTATCAGGCTGTAACAGTAACCACATTTAACAGCCATAAGAGATAAGAGGACTGGTAACGAAATGGTGAAAGAGATTGCAAAAGTGTGCAGACATTACAGTATGTGCAAAAATATCAAATGACCTATAAGAAGCACAGGTTTAACACTGAAAAAATTATTGCTGTCACTGTTTTGAACAGCAATTCAAGAGATGTTTTCCATCTATAAGCACTAGCATTCACAATGTTTACAATATAAAATACCTTCTGTGACAAATCTAAGTAAACAACTTCTTTGGTATTGTCTCTAACATTATAAAATCCTAATATACTGAGTTCAAAATGGGCTTTCATTTTGATGTAAACAGGCTAATTAATCCCTATTTCATAAATAGTGCTCTATAAGATTTACTCTTCAGACTAGAATTTTCAAGCACTGGGTACATAGCTTTACGTTATTTTGTAGTTGTTCTATGTTGTATAGCTTGAAATCCACATGGTTCTTGGAGGTGTTTTTGTTTTCTAAACAAAGTGGATGTTAATGCAGTTAAGGAAAATAAGCTGTTATTGCTAAGTATAGGACTGTAGTTGGAAATAGCTAGGTGTATGTCCTCCGTGCTAACTTCTTTTCTATTGCTGTTGTGAAGTTACATCAAAAAGTGACCTTTTTACTTTTATTTGATGCACATTTGGGAAAAACCCATCTCTCACGCTGTTGTAAAGTAGAGAAGCTCATGATCCTGAGAGATGCACAAAGGGAAATGTGTGAGTTTCCTCTTGAGCCCTCTCCATAACCCATTGCTTTCCAGTGGGTGTCATTGAGAAACAAAGTGAATCATCTGGGTCAAAAATAAAGTGTCAAGAATCCAGCAGTGCTGGAGCACAGCTTCTGATGTGTTCATTTTTGCTGAATCTGTTCATTAAACTGACAGGCTGAATCAATTGCCTCGCAGATTGCTGGCACAGCTCCAGCAGGACTGACAGCACTCTTGACTCCAAAGGAACTTCTTGCATGCCAAAAATGGTAGTGAAAGTAATGTTAGTGATATACCTACAGAGGATTACCCCATGGAACATAATATTAATGTACAGAAAGCCTGAGTGTGATGTTGGCATCTTAAGAGCTTTGAGCAGTGGTGGCAATTCTTGCCCCTTTGCTGTTTGCCAGGATCATTTTAAGCATTTTAAGGAGATTTACTAAAAATCTGCTTTTGTACAGAGCTGTGGCACATCACTCTGAGTCATTGCAAGGCAACAGGTCTTGTGCTGTCTGACTTCACTCATGATAGACATTACAAGGCTTACTCACTTTTTATATCTCAAATCTAGGATGTAAAGAAATGTAGATCCTTTATCGGCCATCTGGCATGCAGAATAATTTTCTTCCTTCATGTCTGCATAAACAGTGGTCTATTTCAGTTTTACCTCTGAAGTTCTCAGCATAGTAATATCTTCATTATTATTTTTGTTTCTGATTCTGAACAGAAGTTCATGTTTTTGCCTTCAGAAATGTATTTTTATTTTAAATTCACCTTAGTTCCAGCTGTTCCTTCCTTTGAAGTCGTTGTATTCTTGAGTAACTCATACTTTTCTTATCTAGCCTTTTTCCGTCTGGTAGCTTTTTGTAATTCACTGAAGGTCTTTATAGTTGCTTGATGATTTTTGTGCATCCTCGGATTTCTGTGGCAGAATACATTCTTTAGAGTGTACCTTCTGAAGTCCTCCATGGGATTCAGCTTAGCATCTACTTCTTCCTTCAATTATTTCTTTTCCTTTAAGCTACCAGTGGATTTTATTATCCGCATACTTTTATAAAGACTTTTATAAAAGTCTCTTGCTCCAGCACTGAATTCTTTTTCCCCTTTGTGGAAGTCCTGAGACAGGCTAAAATGAGAGTTCCTTGTTGAATTAACATGTTCACATCTAGTTTAGCCAAAATAATTGTCATGTCAGTTAAAAACTCATGTAGGAAATGATTTTTCAGAGTGAAACATAATTAAAAGGCCATACTACATGCAAGGAGCTGCTCCTGCAGTTCCTACCCTGGATATATTTGTGGATTTAGAAGATGATGAAAATGGTAACAATCTAACTAAGCAGCAGGCGTTTTCTTTTCCGCTTGAGTATGGTTTTGCTCAACAATGAGAAGTGCCTTTGAAACACATTCTAACAGGTTTCTCTCTGTCCTCGAAGCAATAAAGCTTCTAATAAAGTGAAACATGCACTCACGGATGGTAAATTTTTCTTCCCATTAAAGTATTTAGGACCTTGTATTAATAACACTATCCATTTCTCATGCTATTTCATGCACTGACACCCAAGAGCACTCTATTTCCTTCCCTGAAAGCTATCTCAAAGGTGTAGTCATAGCTGTCATTTTGGATATAAATTTTTTCTGTAGAGAGACATAGGACTTTTATGCCTGACTTCAAAATTTGCCAGCAGGGAGGAGCTTTCTTGTGACAGCCATGCACTATTACTCAGCAGCAAGGAGAATTTCTGACTGTGGCACCCCAATAAATAAAGGTGTTTCTGTGTTCAACACACTTGTCATCAATCATTTCCACAATCTATGCATTATGTTTTTTTACAACCCACTTCACTTTTGTTACTTGAGCAAAGCTAAGTATTTAGGGAAAGAAAAAAAAAAAAAAAAAAGAATGGATTCTGCTCTTTGCCCCTTGCAGAGCCAAGTTTTACCATACTTCAATTCATTGGAATAAAAGCAAACAGGAGGCTGCAAAATCTACTCATAGAATACTCAGAAACCATTTTCCCTTGAGAAGCTACATCTAAGGATATAAATGGCTTTTTTTCTTCCTTTCCTAGATGTTTTTGAATAGTAATTTGACAGCTATATTCTCTGGTTAAACAAGAATGGTTATTAAAATCCTGGAATATATCATAGACTGTGAAATAGAGTGAAAAGCATTGCTCAGAGGCACGGCAGCTCTAGGGGAAAAAAAAAAAAAAGAAACACATGCATCTCCTAGTATCAGCAGAATGTAGGTACAGAAATGTTGAACCTAAAGGCCAATGAAGGGACACTTGGATATACACTGAGGTTTGAGACTTGCTCAGTTTCACCAAGTTCTCTTTGTTACTTGGTTTCTGCACACCTTTAACTGTTTGAGGGGTTTTTTTTTCTGCACTTCTTCACTCATTCCACACCCAAATCTGCTGCAGTTTTCTCTCAGAGAGTACCAGAATATATTTAGCTCCATTTCCATGAGTCTTTTCATTTAAATCTTAAAAATTATATTTATTTCCTACAGTCCTCAAGGGCATGTTCAAAAATGCATTTTGTTATATGTGTGACTGATAGTTCCATAGACAGTTCTATTGCTTATAACGCTGAAAACATCCTAAATTAATTTGTCTTTTTATTGATGTGTTGTGTTAAATCAACTGCAGATCTTTACCTTGATACTTTCTACTAAGACAAAAACCTTGCATAACTTCCCTATACATTATTCTTGTTTGAATGCACAGTCTGTTTTCAGATAAACCACCCTACTGGAGTATTTTTTATTTCCTTTTTTTCGCTTTTATATCAACCTTAAGATAACTGGAGATGTTCTTAATGTCAAAGAGGAGCTTCCTTCTATATCTCTTTCCTCAAATGTGGGCTTCACTTTTAATATTCTAGAACAAACAGGTACAGACCCCAAATGCCATTTCTGTCAGACTCCAGCCAAAAGAGTTACAGTAACAGCTCAAATATTGCAGGCTTTACTCTTTGTTTAGCAATTAAACAAATTGTTCGTGTTATCTGTTTGTGATAACTTGAGAAACATATCTGATCAAAATGTGTATATGTATGCATTGCAAGTAGCCCAGGTTAATATGGCAAATTTTTGCCTCTTAGAACTGGTATTTTTTTAATGTTCTTGACTTGATTCATTGAAGTTAATTAATTAAATATGCTACTGAAGTGCTACAAAGTCTGTTTATTTCTGTGCAGCACCAACAGAAGCAGTGAGTAACTTAAAGTTACTGTCAGTCTCAGGCAGGAGAGATTTATTTTAAAATGTGTTTCTTCCTCTTCATGTGAAAGAAGGAAGTAACAGAATAAGCGGTATTTTCTAATATGTAGAAAGCATTTCACATTTATTTCAGTCCTAATTTGCCTGCACAAAGACAAGATGAGAACATTTCACCAGTTTCAGGGGTTGGCCACAGCTGTGGCTATAGTGCCCTATAGCTTAGAAAAACAGCAGTGCTTCTATATGACACTAGTCAAGTATATCTACCGTGTCTGTATCCAATATATATGTTTCTATATGATAAGCATTCCTCAAAGATGAAGTAAATGCAGACTTAATTGCAGAAATTATAAGCCTTGTTAAAACCACAAATACCAAAAGGGTATGCAGTTGCTCTAGTCTTTTATTTTCCCTTTAAAACAAATTGCAATATATCTCTTTTTCTTACTAGTATACAACAAGTATCATTCAAAAAAGAAAAAACTTCAACCTCAACAAACCAAAGTTAGGTTAAGAATTTTGTAATACTAGCAATAGCTTTGTTAACCCAGAAAAAAAAAATTGTTTTGATGTGATTAATTTTACCCCAAGAACTCCTGTCATTAATTTGTCAGTGTTAGGAGACAGAAAAAGATTTTTCCTTCTGGAAGATATGAATGTGAATATATTTGTGTGTGTGTTTTCATTTGAAGTCCATTTATATAATTTGAAGCATGTCAGCAACCAAACTACTGTGGTGATCACAAGGTTAATATATGTAAGTTAGTGACATACTAACATGGACAATGAAGTCACCAGACATGGAAACCCTATATCTGAAAGGAGGTACAACAGGAAATATACAAGTGTGTGAAAATTGAAAATCAGCAGTCAGTCAGTAGATCTGGTATGCTGTCCATTATTAGAAGCTATGAAAGTAATAGCAATAATAATGGGAACATGTCAGCCTATCATGGTTTTGCAAGGAGCTGCTTTTGCTTGGTAACAGGGGGAGGCGGTTGCAGTGAAGACATGGTAAAAAGTTCTCTGAATCTCCCTTGGCTTTTGGGTCCAGACCCACCTCTGGCCTGACTGGGCCAATCTGGCACCTCTGCTATCACTGTTTAAGGGCAAGAATTTGAAGTGCTTAGGAGGAGGTGTGGAAGTGGTACAAGATGGATGCGACCATGCAGATCTCACAGTCAGAGAAATAGGAAGGAAGGAGTAGTACCAGACTACAGACTGCCCTGCAGCCTGTGGTGAGAATGCAGTTGTACCCCTGCAACTCATGGAGGCCAATGGCAAGACTGAGAGCCACCAGTAGCTCCAGGTTAGCTCACCAAGACTGGCAGGAGACTGTGTGAGGAGGTGGCCATGGCACAGGCCATGCTGGAGAGCCTGTGGGCTGCAGAGTAGACCCACATGAGTGGTGGAGAGGAGCTGCAGCCCTTGGGATGAACACATGTTGGAGTGACGTGTGCAGGGCTGCTGTGTGTGAGGTTCCCCGTGGAGGAGCAGGGGGGATCGGCACAGAGCCCACCTGCCCTGAGGAGAGACAAATAGAGAAATCATTGAGACTAGATTGACTGAAATGCCCATTCCCTCCCCCCTAGGCCATCCAGCAGGGGAGGAGAAACACTGAGATCAAGTCTCTGAGCCCAGGAAGACAAGAAGGGTAGGGAGATAATGGTCTTAAATGGCTGGCTTTGCTCATTGTACCACGCTGTGGTGTTTTCTGTTTGTTATGTTTTGGGGTTTTATAGTTATGTTTTAGTTGATGCTAGATTAAATTATTTTGTGTTTTCTTCCCCAAATTAAGTAGTCTTATCTGTTTTGTCCAGGATCATAAGCAGCAATTAAGCCCTCCCTGTCCTTTAAGAATAATCAAGTCTGTGGTACTTGAGTCTAATTGTGGTCTTTTGTCCCTTGATGGGCCTAAACCAGGACACAGCATGAAGAACAAATATTTAGGACTGGTTTTGATGGTCCTAAAAGCCCAGAAAAGATGGTCCACAGGATGAGGCTAAGACCCTAAAACTGAGTGGGTCCCTAAGACTGATATATAATCAGTCTGTCTTTTGTTATTATGTCTTTTGTCCACAAATCTATACACAAGGAATGGGAAGGCAGTGAAGTACTTTCTCCAATTTCAGAACTGGATTGTTTTGTTAGGGGCATTTTTACTCTCATGCAAGTACTGGGTCTTTAGCCTTCCTAGTTGCACTCCTGCATGCTCTGGCAATGTTCCTACAGTCTTGCCAAGAAATCAGGCCCTGTTTCCACCTCTCATAGATGTCTGGTTTGTCCCTGTGCCCCTGAGTTTTTCCAGTAGTTCTTTGTTCATCCACAGGATCCTCCTGCCTCCCTCTCCTCTTTTTCTACATATGGGGACACACTGATCCCGGCCGTCGAGGAAGAGGTGCATGAAGATCAACTAGCTGTCTTGGGAACTTCTACCATCTAGGATCTTATCCCATGAGATCCCTCCAAGCAGGCCTTTGAAGACATCAAAGTCAGCTGGCCTGAAATCCAGGGTCATAATCCTGCATGGTGTCCTGCTTCTTCCACATAGGATCTTGAACTCCACCATCTCATGGTCACCGCACCCAAGGTTGCCTCCAACCTTCATATCCCCAACCAGATCGTCAGTATTTCTCTACATCAAGTCCAGCAGCACATCCCTCCTCGTTGGTTCCTCAACCACCTGTGACAGGAAGTTGTCATCAACATTCTGTAGGAAACTCCTGGACTGTGTGTGCTTGGCTTTGTCAGCAAATATCAGGGTGGTTAAACTTCCTGCTGTTACTAATGATACCATCAGAGCAAACTAAATTTTATAACACTTGAAGTAATACATTAACTTCATATGTGCTGCTTCTTTTTAAGGTGAAAGGAAAAAATGAGGAGTACCTTGAATATCTGATCTATATAACTTTATCTTCTTGAAATTAACAGCATATAAAAGAACTCCTTTGGTTGCCTTTCCATGAAGCTGCATTATGTGGCTCAGTTAGGTGAAATCTAATGAAAAAATAGTCCTGCCTAGAGGAGCTCTAGTGTTATGACAGCTGGGGAAAAGAGAAAACCAAGTACTGATGAAGAAAATTAATGTATTGATTATTCAGTAGGGCAACAGGAAGAATATTTTTAAAATCAGATGACAGCAAGCAGTATAGACTGCTAAATCAGACGTATTTTTATACGGATCATTCAAAGGTCTAGAGAGATACACTCAATATTTACTATCCCATGTTATTTCTATCTTGAAACATGCTCCTAATCATTTATTGATGGAGTTTTTCCACATTTTTGTATCTTCTTGTAGACTGCTAGTACTATCTTAATTATAAAAACCTTGGGTTTAATGCTTAATAAAAGCAGACATAGTGGATAGACAAGTACCACTATTATTGGAAAGAGATCTCTAAACCAGGACCATCTGCACTCTACTTTACAAACCTTTAAAAGAAAGTAAGTTCTTCTTGTTCAGGAAGAGCTTAAAGTCTAATGTTAATAGCAATAAGATTGTCTTCCAAGTGGACATATTTTAGGGTTTTTCCAGTGAGAGGGACAATTATTTTGAAGTCTGTAGCTCCTTTGGAAATAGATTGGTGAATAATTTTCTCTGTTTCCTTGTCTTGTGGAAAAATGTAGTCACATAAGACAATTCAAAGTGTATCAGTTCCATTTGAATTGGCTCTAAAATCCAACTACCTGTCATTTAAGGGTTTGGTTTTTAGAAGGTAAGTATTCTCGTTTTGACCCCAGGCAAGAGTATCGACTATTTATAATGAAGAAGTGGGCAAAGTGACATTTTGTGAGAAGGCCATTTGTCCTTACTTTTACCAGCAGAGAACTCTGTTCCTTGATAAACTTTGATAAGCTGCAGGAATTTGTTTTTTTTTTTTAAATGGTGTTTAAGGTGCATTAAGTGTTTCAATAATCTGGGGAGGTACTTTGATAGTGTACTAAATACCAAATTGTCTAGCTGTCTCATAGATATAAGCATATTTCAAGGGAGGCAAATACATTAATTGATGCAGTAAAGGAATATGCTTCCAGAGCACAGCGTGTTAATATTGTAGGATATTCATTTTGTTGTTCTATCTTTGACAATTACTTTAGGAACTCACGATTCCTTTAGTATCAGATTTAATATACTTGGACCCCAGGAGATGAAACCTCCTACTGGAATTCTTACAACCGGTGCTGCCCTCCATGGATCATTTGTCCTTTGTATGTCTTTGAAGTAGTATGTTAATTCAGGTAGCAAAAGAATATAGAGGCTTAAAATTGATGTATTGGGAGACATAACATACAGAAATCACATCTCCTCTTTCATAACTTGTTTTTGAATATAATTCATCATAGGGGAGTGTTACTGGAACCCTTCAAGTCTTGTATTTGAGAAGTGATAATTGCTTGTGGCACAGGTTGAAAAAAAAGTTAAAAAAGAGAGAAAACCTCTACAACAGCTAAATTAGTAGAGTTGGAAACACATCAGAGAGGAGGGGGGAAATGAAAACACAAAGTTAATGAATGAGTAGCTAAATTTTAAAAAATTAAAACTAAGAGAAGCTATGTAAACCTAAAGCATGGGAAAAATCTATGAAAGCAAAATGCTGCCCTAGACCAAAGGAAGGATCAACAAGATCGGTTTCAGACAGTTTCTTTCAAAGGCAGGAGGACTAATATTTCTAATCACTCTACATGCTCAAAATGAAATTTAGCTTATGGAACAAACAGAAGCTATGTCTGTAAAATATAAAAAGGAGGATGTATGGACAGTCTGGAGCAGAAACAATTATCCCACTGGGAGAAAGATAAGTGTGTGTATAGTCATTATATGCCACTTCCACAGAGATCTCTTATCCATTATCTCCAGCTGGAATAAGGATCCATGTAGACAATTGATAGTATTTCATTTACGTTCCATTTCAAAAAATGGGACAAACACAGGGATTTTCCTATAGCAGGTATTGCATTAGTTTCTTAATGTTTATTTCTTTGTTGATTCTTCAAAAAAATCATACCTCTAGGGAATCACACCTTCACTGGGCAGCCTGTTGCAAAGTTTGATCACCCTTTAATGCATGTTTCAAATGGCAAGAGGCTGAAAATGTTTCTGTTTGACACTCTACTTATCAAAATAGTCAGTCAAAGGAGTTTTTTCTTGAGTAGATACACAGGCTTCTGTGACTGTACTTCTAAAATGACACAGTAATGCATGAAGTTTTCATTGTGAGCTCTTCATTGCATTTTCATTTTCATTGGGAGTTAAGTGGCATGCTGTCCTTGCAACTTGTATGAGACTATGTGCTAGAAATAGCTGGATGTTCCTGGGGTGTCATCAGATTACAAGAATGCTTTGTTAAAAACACTCTTTTGACATTAAACAAGGAGGATTGGCTGATTCCCCAGAAGGCTGTGCTTCCATTCAGCGAGAATTCAACTAGCTTGAGAGCTGGGCAGAGAGGAAACTCATGAGGTTCAAGAAGGGCAAGCACAGAGTCCACACCTGGGGAGGAATAACCCCATGCACCAGTACGGGCTGGGGATTGACCTGCTGGAGAGCAGCTCTACAGAGAGTGACCTGGGAGTTGTGATTTATAATAAACTAAACATGAACCAGCAATGTGCCCTTGTAGCCAAGAAGGCCAATGGCATCCTGGGATGCATCAAGAAGAATGTGGCCAGCAGGTCGAGGGAGGATCTGCTCCCCCTCTACTCTGCCCTGGTGAGGCCTCATCTGGAGTCCTATGTCCAGTTCTGGGCTCCTGAGCCTAGAAGGACAGGGGACTCCTGGAAAGAGTACAGCACAGGGCCACCAAGATGATCAGGGGATTGAAATATCTTTCTTATGAGGAAAGACTTTGGCACCTGGGGCTGTTCAGCCTGGAGAAGAGGAGTCTGAGGGGAGATATCATTAATTCTTACAAGTATTTGAAGGTCTATGTAAAGAGGATGGATCATCACTTTTTTCTTTAGTGTCTAGTGATAGGACAAAGGGTAATGAACAAAAGCTCAAACACAAAAAGTTTCATTTAAACATAAGGAAAAACTGTTTTCCTGTAAGGGTGATGGACCCCTGGCACAGGCTGCCCAGGAGGGTTCTGGAGTCTCCATCTCTGGAGGTTTTTAAAACCCATTTGAAAGTGTTCTTGTGTGACCTGATGTAGACGGACCTGCTTTGGCAGTGGGGTTGAACTAGATGATCTCTAAAGGTCCCTTCCAATTCTTGCCATCTGTGATTCTGTGAAAGGAAAATACTTGTATTTTTTTGACGATTCAGGTAATTCAGGTAATGAGCACTTGTACTTATTAGTGTTAATTGATAACAAGTTTCCAGATAAATTTGTGAACCTGTCATATTGTTAATTCAGTATTGCTTTGGCAATATCCTGTAGATTATTTCCTTCTGTACTAATACTAGCATACACTTTGACTGTATTTTGCTCATCTCTTATAATAACAATTGACAATAACATTCTACCTTTTCAAAAAGTATGACCTTCTTGCAGTGGGGTAAAAAACGGGTTAAGAATTTTATTTGGGTTGGGTGAAATATTCTGATTAACAGGTGAGGTGAGGTGAGGTGAGGTGAGGTGAGGTGAGGTGAGGTGAGGTGAGGTGGGCTACCTAAAGGGATATATTAATTCACATGAAACACTGCTTGGCTGAAAATGTAGTTAGGAATTTAAAACTCCAGAAGAATATACAGTTTTCCTCTCAACAGTAATGAACCCTGAGCCTTGCAATGTCCCAGGGGTGTGATTATCTCAGAAAAACTGTTTCCACGGTTACATCTTGTTGCATAATGACATCTTGTTGCATAAATAATCATTTCTTTGATGCAAGGGATAACTATGGGAATGATGTAAGTTAAATATGTTCTCCAGCAGTTTGACTTGCAAGGGAATAAACATTTTCTTGATACTTGGAGTGCTTAAACCACTTCCTCTTCTTTCCAGGAAGCATTCTAGCCATATAAAAATTATCTAAATTTCATCTAAAAAATAAGCTTTGTTCATCTATTTTTTTCCTCCTTTTTTTTTTTTTTTGCTAAACATATGCAACCAAAACACTAGTTAATATTACTGTCGTATAACTCCATAATTTTACTACCATTACCACAGTACTGGACAAAAGTAATGTCCTGAATATCTTTGAGCCAAACATGAAAAAAACATTAGAGGTATTAGTATGGATCTGAAATAAAGTATATTCCTTGGGTAGAATTCAACTCAGTTTGGAGGAAGGATAGACGGCAAGTGCATCCATCAGAATGATGCTTCAAGGAACCATTGTTTTGCAGCTCATAGATACATGTCCAAGTTTTGTACAAACTAGCTGCCTTGGTCACTCAGAACACAGACATTGCTCTAGTACAATGTGCAAATCAAAGAGGCCTGAGGAGTGCACGCAAACTGCTTGTTTCAATTTCTTTTACTACTATTGGTCTTTTTTCTGTATTTTCAAGCCAAGTGGTCTAAGGTAGGATTGAGTCTGAAGTAATCTGTTTACTGTAGTGAAGATATGCCCTTAATTAAATGCAAGAAGTGCTCAAGACTTGTGCTGTCCCATCATGCAGAGATAAATTTCAGCTGTTAGGAACTTGGCGTGAAGTAGCTCCAGTAGATCAGTTTTAAGCCTAGAGATTAAAAAGTAATGGTCATGATAAGAAATTTAGGAGTGAAAGGATAGTCTGCGCTTTGTAATTTTATAAATTTATGTTAAGCCTTAAATCAGTTACAAAGATGTTTGAGCTCATAATGAACTATGTTCCTACCAGCAAGTATCTCCTCATGTCTTTGACTCCTTTAGTTGCAGTAGTTGTTTACACACTCAAATTTCACTGCTCTAGGTTTTCATGATGGTTTAAACACTAAATTAAAATTTACAACAAATATAATGACTTTTTATTGTCTCTGAGCTGTAGAGATTCTTGTTCTGTTATTATGAAAAAATGCAAGGCACTGTGGGCTGCTTTGCCCAACTGTACTTATATCCAGTAATACTTTTACAGGAACTGCCTTCAAGCTAATTCTGCCCCTAAATGCATAGTGGACAATATCAATTATGCTAAGAGAAGACAACCTTTGATATCGCTCACTTTCTGTATTCTCTAAGTGCTCTTTCTTCTTAGACCTCTGTAACTGAGATATTTGGTCTGTAATTTTGTAGTAAAATCAAAGCTAGCTACATCCCAGTAACACAAGCAGTGCTTAAGGAGACCTTGAAATAAGCTATTCACAGAAATGTAAATCAGCAGCTTATTCTTAGGAAAATAGATCATTTTGGGTAGAAAAATAAAAGGCTTGAAGATAAACAGTTGACAGAGACAGCTTTCTGTATAAGTGTGTATTGTGTCCAACTAAAGGCTTGAGTAAAATATACTGATATCAGGAGAGCGAAATATTGCATAAACTGTAATTTCATTTCTATCCTGTGGTATTATAGAGCACCATTCACAACCAAACCAAAATATAGTGGTAGTATTATAATGGTATCAGGCGTGTTTTCTGAGTGATAGCATATATAAGGCATTTGTAGTATCCTTGTTTGTTTAAAAAATTAATATTCCAAATTGATAACAAAAGAGAAGAAAAAATATACCTCTGGAAAGAAAAGATATGGCTTTGCCTGAATTCAAAAATTAAAACCAAAATATTACAGTTTCTTCTATGTCTCACTGCACAGGCAACTCTACCTAGCAGATGATAATGGTCAGGAAGCTGTAGAAGATCAATGTAAAAAAATTGTAGGGAGTGTTAGAAACACACAAAAGTACCAGGAGCTCTGTAGATAAGAAGAAACTGAAAAGGAGATTAAATAAATTACCTGGGAAGGGTAACGATGGCAGATATATGGAGAGTTTACAGGTCGTGGTAGTACAGCAGGAGCTCCAATGATCCAGAGCATGGCAGAAGAAGTTTGGAATGGTGGTGCTTTGGAGAAGTCCAGTTTAGCAACTTCAAAAACCAAGATCCATTGGAAAGAGTCTTGACAAGTTTTACATCGTGGAGAAGCTGAGTGTATGCAGAAAGTCAAGAGAATATTTAGCAGTGGCAGGAGAGGCAGATGGGAAGCTGGAAGAGCAGATGGTGGCAGTGAGGGAGAGCAGAGTGAGTTTCAAGTCTGAAACTGCAGTCTTGTACAACACATTAAGGGTTGTTCTGGCTTCTTCTTCCTTTTTTC
Source organism: Colius striatus (assembly GCF_028858725.1). NCBI lineage: Eukaryota > Metazoa > Chordata > Aves > Coliiformes > Coliidae > Colius > Colius striatus. Next base: position 31,117,857 of record NC_084767.1, on the reverse strand, counting down.
TTCATATTCAAGAAATGAAAAAATCAACTCTTACACTTCCCCAGACAGGAAACTATCACTCTATGCTGTAAGAATGCTGGGCCTGTCCAGCTAGTTAGGAATCACAAGTGCCCTTCCAATCCACTGCTCTGTAGTCATCTGGAAGAGAGGTGCAGTCATGAGAGTTGTGCTCAGGTCTACAAAACAGAAAGTACATTTCCAATGTCCTCACAAAAATATACAGGTTACCAAATCCAGGCCTGGAAGTCTAAAGGGAGAAGGAAGTCGATTAGGCATTTTAACATACTAGATAACGTATTTTCAGTCCCAGATGTATTTTCATTGAAAGGTGTAAATTAGCAGTGGTATTTCAAAGACATTGAAAGATCTTGGAATAATAACGTTCCCTACCTAAATTCATTCTTGATATATTGAAGATAATTGGACATCCATGTTAAATCAGACCAACAGCCACTGTGCATGCAAAGTTTTTCCCATTTCTTGTGATGTCAGCAAAAGTGATTTTTTCTGTTTTTCCCCTTACCATAGCTCTCTGATTCCAATATGCTTCATTATAATGACTAAAAATACATGCATAATTCCTTCATTATTTTGGAATAATTCAAAAGGATGTTTAAAGGATCATCAATCATACTGGTAAATAACAATAGGGTTGTAGCATTTCTTGGGGGAGTTACTTTTTCCATCATAAATTCACTGAAAATTCTAAGATCACTTTCTACTTTACAGGATAGATGTCAAACCATTTCATAATTAAGGGCCAGTTGGAGGACACTGACTGCTAAAGGTACATAAATGCGGTGCGGTTCTGATAGCATTTACATGCACAGCGTTGTCAAACTATTCAGTGAATATGAGTATGTTTATTTTCTGAATTATGCATCAATTAACATATGGTTTTATGTTTTTAGTATAAGACTTCTGTATTTTTGGAGCTTCTTCCACTATAAATTCTATCTAGATTGGGCATGAGAAGCAATATGCTTTTTTTATGCCAGCTTCACTCTTTGTATTTATGCTTTGCACAATTAGAAGTACATGATCCAGCGTTAAGCTTGCAGAAATTTGCCAAAATAAATGTGTTGAAACAAATTTGGACTCCCATACTCAATTTGCACTTTTTAGAATTTTATTGCTGTGTGTGCAAGTGTTTTTGATCCATTGTGAGACATCTTTACTAATTCACCATTTCATGGAGCTGTAACTGCTGTGTATCAACTGAACTTCAGAAATTCTATGTTCATAGGCTAGAAAGAATTCCCAAGCAGGATCACGATTTCCTACAATATGCACTTTCTTGTATTCAGCATTAAAAGTAAAGTGTCTGAATATGGTAAACTCATGTTCTTAACGCCCCTGTTCTGTGAAAAAAAAAAAAAATCAGATAAATTAAGCTTTTTAACCTTTTGGAAATGCCAATTTAAGTTCCTTAGTCTTCTTTTACCTTACCAGTATTTTCCAAAACATGTAGGACATCCATTACAGAAAATGAAAGATACTGTAATGTATTTTAAGTAGTTGTTTTTAACTTGGTCCGATGAGAATATGCATGCTTCTAAGCAGATGAATTTCTAAAAGTGAAATAGTATATATTACGTTCTTCATAAATCTATAGTAAACAAGTGTAATCTTCTCTAGAAGAAAACATTTGTTCTCTTAATCACAAACAAAACCACTCATTTTCAAACTCCCTGTCCTTAAATGTTCCCTTTCATTTAAAAAAAAATACCACAAGAGGAGTCTCTTTTTTGGCAAATACACCAACACTTTATTTCAATGACCTATTCTGCAGGTGTATATTTTTTTGAAGCCTTTTGCATATAACTGTCTTCATGACACTTCCTTTGAAATCTGTGTTCCTGCACTCCGTGTTTCTGCCTCCACAGTCCATATACATCATGCTGTTGGTGTTCACAAAGAGTTTTTCAAGTGCTAGCGGTACAATTACTATTTCAGATGTATGTAGCCTATACTGCATAATCACTATAATTAAAACATTTTACATGGAAGACATAGGGATATGTGAAATTCTTTGGAAGAGGAAGGCAAATCAACAAGCGATGAAAGTTATTCTGACAGCAAGACATTTCATATGTCAGCAAACCAGAAGGAGAGGAAAGTGCAACTGTGAGAAGCAAAGGGACTCGCAGGGTACCACATTTGGTGTGTGAGATGACAAGGTTTATCACTAGGGGTGGTGAGGAAGACAGTTGGACTTGGAGATGCTGTACAGGAAGAATTGACTGCATTTGCTAACAGCTTGTATGTTGTGACAGAAATAAACTGTTGTAATTAAAAAAAATAAACAACACTATTGAGTGGGCACATGTACATTTCATATGGTGTTTGCTGTCAACTTCATCTACTCAGCTACCACCTTGGGATGTAAGCAATGACTTCTTCACCATTTAAAATTCTCTTATCTTAAACATCCTGCTTTTATTCTTACTTAGAGAGAAAGGTGGAAAAAAAAGACAAATCTCACTCTCTTTTTTCAAATTCTGCATGTAAATATGTGGAAAGCTAGAGCAAGTGGGAAGTAGCGGAAGAGAATTTATGGTGAAGAAACAAGACACATAGAGCACAAGTTGATATCTTTCAGGCAAGTAGGCAACCTGAGAAACAGATACATCACACAAACTGTACAAACATTAAAATTGCATCTCTTTTTACTCATAAGTCTGGCCCATGGTCTGGGTTTTTTGTTGTCATCACTCCTTTTGATATTATCTGTCCTTTTAGAGTAAACAAAGATTTAAGCTTTTTATTTTATTTGTTTTTCTTTTAGTTTGACTGAATTGTTTAAGAGACTCTTTCAGAAATAATTATTCCAAAAAAAGATGTTCATCTCATGTTTATGATTAGAATTACTTAAGTATATGACATGGGATTCTACTAGAAGGTGCCTAACAACAAGTATCTTTCCACTATGAGTACTGTGTACTATGTACTATTATACTATGAGTATCAATTCTCATTATTGATTATTGGTTTGTTTAAAAAAAACCCCACACTAACCTTCCCACATATGTAGTGTAAAACAGTGAGCTAATTTGTAAACAGATAGTGATATAAGCAGGCTGTAAAGCAATTACTAAATACTGCCACATGCATCTTCTGCAGTTTTGAAAATCTGGTTACGGCATTTACTTCTTGTCATTTTTTCCTTAACTCAGTTTCTTAAGCACAATATATTTGTGGAGTTTTTGGTTGTTGGTTTTTTTTTTTTTTAATTTTTTTTTTTCCTTCTAGTTAAGGTGATTTGTGTGTAAGTTTACAATTATTTACAGAGACAGGAATTTTCAGAGAAAAATAAGAGGCATTCCACATATAAGAATAGCTCCTGTAGAACTTTTCTTTCCTGTGGGAAATAGCTGGTCACTCCCTGAATGGGTATGAGCTCTCCTGGCCGTTCCAGTGTCATGTGATACTTAGCACAACCTACAGTGAAAAAAAAATGTACCAAGAAATCCTTTTCTGTCCTTATTTAGTCCAAATGTGAGCACTGTTCTTTGCCACTTGAATAGTCTGGGCCTCACTTTGCCTCTAAGGTCTCTGTAAACAGGCTCCTCTGAAGTTCTGCTCCTCCCCTGCTGTGACCTGGCTGCTGTCTGACACAACATGACGTAGTGTCACAACAGTAGCATATGTTAGAAAATATCCATAATTCAACCCATGCCTCTGCAGTCAGGCCTTTTGTTCTTATTCATTTGGTTTTTCTTTTAACAGCATATGCCATTTAGAAACATCATTGGCTGTGAAATTCAAGATCCTTGTTTGGACAAGTTTAATTCACTGTTTCAAAGATCTGTAATCTGGTAGAAACTGACTTTTTTTAAGCATATCTTTTGAATTACGGGAATGGGAAACAAATTTTTCCACTACAATATCAAGACAGCATACTTGAAGCTTGGTTCATCTCTTTTCCAAAATCCACCATTGCCCCATGCTATGAGCACTGTCACCTGGGTAAGATAGCTGACCTTTCCTTTGCAGCTGTGCAGTCCATCCTGTGCCTGCCACCCTGTGCCTCTCACCCCGGCTGCCACGGCCATGTGTCACCCTTAATGTTGTCACAGCACTGGCAAGGACACTCATGGCAAGGGCACCTGCAAGGCCTGGTACCCATGGGTTTGTAGGGAGGAGACTGCAGTCAGTGTGAAGGGCAGTCTATCCCTCCACCACTTTCTCCTGCTCCTTATTCTTTCCTTAGTTTTTTCTCTCGGGCAGGTAATATCATGCATGCACAGAGGTTAACAACCAGCCATGGCGCAGCCCTCTGTAGAAACCTGCTCCAGTCACACTGCCAGCTTTGAACACAAAATCAACCAGAAATAGTTTGAGCAGGTCCCATGAAACCCATGTACTTACTTACATGTCTGTTTGCAAACTAACCCATTCTTTCAAATGCCTGATGAAGGTTTTCTGGTGTTTATTTTAAATCAGTAAGCTGTTTTCCAGTTTTTTAAGGAATGAGAGTTATGAAATATTTAAGATAAAGTATTCATTCACTCAGGACAAGTAGTACTGTGGTCAGCTGAGACTGACCGCCTTGGTCTTGACAAGGAAGGCAGGCTGTTCCTATTCTTGCTTTCCTGTGGATAATGAGCTTTTGAGATATCATCAGCAAACTGTGGCACACAATAGTCATAATTCAATGCACATAAAATGTGACTTTTTATCACTTGGATTATTTTCATTCTCATTTCTTTTGTAGCTCCAGACATAGTGGAAAGGCAGAATTTGGGCAAAAGGCTATGTCTTGGGAGACCTTGGACATATCATTTGGGAGAAGGCAGTGAATTGCAGCTCTGAAAATTCCCACACAGCCAATACTTGACAAGGGAAATGTCAGGGCTTTTATAGGTACTGGGTATTGATATAACTTCTCAGATTTGGAAGTTTAATATATTTTGTACAGTATATAACTGCTGAGTTCATTTCTTTCCCTGCTTGGATTCCTTGGCAAATATTTCATGTATAAGTCAGTTAGGTCCTGAGGGGCCTAAGCTGATGACTTTCAAAGCAGTGTTACAATGTGTCTGGTTCAAGCACTGTGTTGAATAGCTGGGACAAAGCCGGAAACACAGACACCCAGCTTCTATCTTTGCTTTTCACATGAAATAGTCACTGAATGACATTGAATAAAAAATGAAATCTCCCAGACATGAGACTAAACTTTGGATTAGAGATCTATACTTGCCCTTACTCTGTCTTTCACTGGTCAGAAAGTTTTCTGCACAATGAAATCACTTCATCAGCTTGATGAAAGTCTCTTCTTTCTCTCAGCTGTGGTTTATGATTGTTGTGTTAGATTAGTTTGTGCAAAAAAACTGTATTTTAATCCCTTTGGGCCAAGTAAGTGAGAATTTGGCTCCCAGGCACTTTATTCTGAGAGGGGACTGTAATCAGCCAGCTCTTGTTTAAAAATGGGACTGGTGCAGTAGTGGTGTGTAACCACTTCCTCCAGGTGTTTGTAAGTTTTAGTTTTTCCCAAGAGAGTCCATCAGGCTCCCAGAAGCAACCATGGCATTAGCCAGCAACTGTCCAAGGAAAGCACCAGGTTTTACTTTGTCCCTCTACAGGGCGTTCCCTGTCAGCAATGCCAAACGGAAATACCAGAACTCTCATACTCTCGCATACCTGAATGTCCAGGAATGCTGTCTAGGAGGACAGCTTGACCAGAGCTGCAGTGACAGATGAGTCAAAAAGCAAATTACTTGATTGTTGGGCAGTGCAACTTCCTCTCTGCTCCAGCACACCATTTCTCCCATTTGCAACATGATTTTATCTGTGTTCAAATGGTATTTATCTAAACTGTTTATATTAGACTGATTTTTTTCAATGTCAGGGCTTTACTATGTATAAATACATTTTATCTGCTCTAGTGAGGGCCTTTGGAAGTTTCTATATTATACGTGAGAATAAACATGAGAAAGCTAAAAGCTTAGTGTTCTCAGATTGTGAATATCTGCATACTAAGAAATTTCAGTTCCCATATTATTATTCATTTACTGTGTATTCAACAAGGTCAGGAGTGATCTAGAGTCTTACACTTCTCCATATCAAGTAGGTTACACAAAAATCTAGTGTAAAAAGGGATATTTTAAATAACTCCTCTATGAGAGAGCACCATAGAGGATAAGAGACATCCAGTTTAAAGTTTCCAATTTGAGAGATCTCTTTATGATCCTTGATTTTGCAGTAATAAAACCTGAGAGCTGTTTTCCATCCTTTCATTTACACATTTTTATCATGCACAACATGACACTTATAAACTGGACCATAGCCACAGTTACAACTTCTGTGCAGAGAGTAGGTGCCCATTGTCATGATAATAATAATAATGCCTTTCCTGGCTTCCAGAAAGTTTATCTCCCAGCAGCTACATCATTTCCTAATAGCTGGGTATCAGGTTACGTTTTTTCAGCTAAATACGTAGGGTTTCTGGAGAAAAGGTAGGACCCACACTGATTGAGTAGTGCTCATATGCTAATGTTCTACATGGCTTTTTAGCTGAATCTTTGATGAAAATAGGTCCATGGAATCACTAGAAAATTATGAGGTATTTGATTTCTTTCAACAGTGAACAGGCTTAGGAAGTGTGAGGTTTTTGAAAATAATATGAAGACATGTTACATCTGCAAAATTGAATGTGGCAGAACAGAGCCCTGCGGTGTCAGGGCTGGGAGCATTTCTGCCTCTGAGCTCTGCAAAGCACCCAGAGATAGGTATAAAAAATCTACTATCTTTTCCTGGAGGCTATAACATCTCCTGTTTGAAGAGGCTTCCAAATATTGAAGTGAAAGTCATGTAAAGAGATTAGCTTGTTAAAAGACAGAATAAGATCAGTTGTAGCGCAGGAAGAGGTAGGAGATTGTGATAGAAGATCTTGTGGAGAATTAATACACGTTTTTTTAATAGCTTCTGGCATGCCATGAGGTGGAGAGTTCCAGTCTAATGTTCAATCTTATGGGGTTTGTTTGTGACCTTGGGAAGACCACAATAATTCAAATATCTGACAGAGCAGAGTCTTAGGTATTAAGTAAAGTAAGAGTCCTAATCCATCCAGTATTCAGAAATTGAGAACTGCCCAATAAATACCAAGCAAACTACAAGCAAATACCTTTGTTGCCAGATTGTCACTGATCAGCTGCTCTTATTTCATATGTAATGTGAAATGTAGAGAGCCTGGTTTAGAATTAGCTGTCACATTTACCTGTTTTCCACAAGTTCTCTTCCCTCTGCACTTACTCTTTTAAGTCTCTGGCACACAGAAGATGGTGAGCCAAACTGTACATCTGATCGGGTCTTTGCATTAAAGTCCATATCCCATGTTATGTCTCGATTCTACCAGATGTAACTGAGATGAGTTGTATTATGCAATCGAGGTAACATCTCTCTTGTAACATCACAGCAATAGTCAGTCCAGACATCTCCAGTTAAAAAACAAAAAACAAAAAAGAATTTCCAGTGTAGTAGTTTAATATAAAAATGAGAGCATGCAGATGAAAATGTGATGAAAGTATGACCTAGTCATAACTAGTTATGTTTAATATAAATCTATTTTTATAATTTCTAGTAGAAACAAGAAATGTGGGTAATTACTTTGTCCTATGAGTTTTCAATTTCATAGTAAGTTGAAAAATGTGTGTAAGATACATTAATAATTGTTGATTCTTTCACATATTGCATTTTTCCAGGGATATAAACTTCTTTCATTGCAAATGCATTTTCACTTCAAATTCCTCCATGCTTATACATAACCTTTTTTTCTTTTTTTAACCCAAATAAGTGTGCTAGCTGTTTTAATCTTTTTATATATTCTTTGTTACGTATTCAAGAGCCTGAATATGCTCAAGTAATCAGGCAAAAAGTATTATTTTATATCTATGAATATACACAGAATAGAATGAGTGAAATCTGACTTCATTGGTCCTTTTGTTGTGTTTCTGAAGCACAAATGTGTACATTCTCAAGTACTGTACTGTGGGTCTAATCTCTTGTCTAAAAGCCAGCATAAAAAGTTAATGAAGAAAGTAGTCTAAAGCCACTAGAGTACCTCAGCCAAGGATTTCAGTATGCCTTGGTTTAGTTGTCATTTGAAAGGAGTTCACATGGACTTCACAGGAAGGAATAGTTCAGATATCTGTCTGGACTACCATCAAAATAAAAGTTCAGCACCACTTTGTAACGGAGCCAGTTTGATCTTTTCCATTGTAACAGCTGAGCACAGTATGATTTCCAAAATCTGCTGTACAGATCAGAATCAGCAGATATCAAGTTGTGTTCTGATTTTGTCATGCCCAAGAACTTTAAGCTATGCTCATTAAAATTCCCAGTGTTTCTCAGATGTTGAGTATGGAGCAACAAGGTGTTAGCTGAGAAAGCTCCATGAAAGGCTTCTAACAACAGGTACCATAGAAGGCTTCTTGCTGTGCTGAGAGTGGCAGTTGCCCTATTTCTCATTCATATTATCTTTTATTCAACAGTTTATCTTTAATGAACCTATTTATCCTTTCCTAACCAGCTAGACATCTGATCTTACCCTTCTTGCACACTTACATGGGAACAGAATACAAAGCATTTCATGGAAAACTGTTTTTATGCACCAGAATGCAGAGTGAACACATAAAACGCTGAGGACTTTCTTAATATACATATAATCTCACATATCAGCAATAAATTTTTTATTTCTCAATGGGAATTTATTTTTTCATTTCCAAAGTCATATAGTTATAAACCAATTAGGCTCACTTTCTTAATATTGTCATTGGATGCACGTGCATTAGCCTGTTTTAATTTTTACGTGACGCTGACCCCGGCAAGCATAAGTATGATGCCTATAAATAACAAGAAATTGCTAAAACTCATCATTTTTTCAGTTTTCACTAAAAGCTACACATTTCTGTCTCAGCATTTGCACACTGACTGTCTAAAGAGCCAATGAAAAATTATATTTGGATAAATATTTTCAAGACACAAACAAGTTGGGAAAATAACAAACATATGCTATCACTTGGAATAATCAGTTCAGCAATGTTTTCTTGTGTGCATTTTGGTGCCTATGTAGGCTATTGCAATGTTAATTTTAGAAACACTAGCACAGCAACAGACACTTAGGAACAGAATGATGTACTGCAAGCAGCAAGGATTTTAACTGCAGTCTATAGCTTTATTTTCTTATTTATAACTCCCTTCACTTTGTTATGTTTTATGAATTATGTATTTTCTTTGAGAGTGCCCCAGCTCCATGCTTTCCTGACCAATGGACTTATTTTCAGATTACATCCTGTTAGTTATCTTCAAATTCTGCATTTATAAAAAGGCAAATTTGAAAGCCTCAACTGCAGATTTTAAACACCATAAAAATATTTCTAAGAAATAACTGTAATTTTATTTTACTTCTGGCTATGTTGACTTCATTTTTACTTTTTAATACATGTACAAGTTTTTGGGAAGAAAGTTTGATGTGAACACAAAGAAGTACAAACATTCATGTTATATCTAACAGGAAGATGATGACAAAATTTAAAGATTTACCAGTACTGCACAATTTAATAAACAAAATCTAGTAGTATTGTTTACTGAAATTGAGGATTAGATGGACAGATTAACAACAAGGAGAAGTTGTTGCCATAGTATCAGTTTTGATTGATTTCCCCAAAATGGGAACCAAAGCTGTGCTTTTCATATTGTTTGGCTGCATAACAGTATTGTGTAGGGTCAGACTCAGCTCTAGTTACAGTTTTTTCTCTATTCTTCTTGTATTACAAACTCAACTATTTTTCATTGAAAACAAAAGATTTTTTTTAGTATTAAAAAAATAAAACAAAAACCCTCCACACATCAAAGACTTTTTAATGGGAAAAAATATTATACAAATCAATTAAATGTCCAGTTTTGAGATATTTTTAAACTCAACTTTTAATTTTCCAGTGTCTGAAAAGATTTAACATTTGATATTTATGTTAGAGATGTGGTACTCTGATGTTAAAAATAACTTTGTCCAGTAGCAGTACTAAACCAAAAAACAACTAAAAAATGGCTGAAATAAATTAAATAGTCCATAGTTATTAACTGTTTCCACTGAACTTATAATTTCTACTTAAATTTAGTTTATTATATCATTCCAAGATTTAAACTTTTTTTTTTCTATCTTGTTTGGAGTGGAAAATACTTTAACATTTACAGAAGAGGAAAATAACTTCTTATTCACCTCTATTTTCTTGATTGACTTCAAGATCAAAGTCCATAAGAAAGTCAAACTCAGGAGAAATTATGGGCATATGTAGAATTCAAACTTTAATGTGTATTTACCCCAGGATGCGCTGTGTTAATGAAAAATGAGATTAGGGGTTTGGAATCTATTTCTAGGATGGTTTTTTATTTCAGTATTGATTCTTGAGGCAGAAAGCCCTTCCATTTACATCTTTTTTATTTAGACTAATAGTAAAGAGGCAAGAGTGAAGAGATATTTCTTTCCCTTATGTTCTGCTTTATACAAAGCCTCCTTTACCTTTCAGCTTCATTACCTTCATAGTGTCCTTAACTCTTTATTGCTTTTAATGACATAATTATGAATCACTCTTTTCATGTTCAGTGTGTTCAGTCATTTTAAGACAGATATAATTGTAAGGTGCAAAAAGTAAATCTCCATAATGTGTCAGAAGACAAATGTGTCAAAGTCCTTTTGTCATACTGACAGGTTATAAAAGCAGACTGGCTCAGTTTAATCAGGTTTAAATTTTAATGATGTAAGCAAAACTCAGACTAAAGTAGATATCTTTGTTATTACTTCAGATCACTGCCACAAACCAGAAATATTGTAACATTTATTCACTTATTATATCATTCAGAGCTATCTCAAACTTAACCTCTGTGCTGGATAATGTGTTTGAAAACCTTAAATATTTCTCAGAGGCAATATTGCTGTCTGGTGGCTAGTTGTCATCTTTTCTTATGGTACCTTTGCCTTATTACCTCTATCTTTCCTCCTATAACTAGAGTTGCTCAAGGTATTGCCAGGTACAGGGAAACACTTCATTTTTGTATTGGTCCTGATTACCTGCCACCTTGGCAGTTGAGTTTTCCCTTTCAGAAATTGCAACCCATGTCTAATAAGGTTACCATCTAATAAGGCTAATAATTGGTCTCGGCATCAATACTGAGGATGAAGGACGAGGAAAGAAGAAAGAAACAAGAGAAAGAAAGAAAGATGCTAAATAAATAGACCAAGAAACCAATAGAGAGAGTTACACTGGGTTCACCTTATGCTGTTCGGTGCACATGGAGGAAAATAGAATCATAGAATGGTAGGGGTTGGACAGGACCTTTAGAGATCACATAGTCTAATCCCACTGCCAAAGCAGGTCCACCTAGATCAAGTCACAGAAGAACACATCCAGGTGGGTTCTGAAGACCTCCAAAGGAGACTCCACACCCTCCCTGGGCAGCCTGTGCCAGGGCTCCCTCACCTGAACAGCAAAGAAGTTCTCTCTTATGTTTAAATGGAATTTTTTGTGTTTCAACTTCACCCCATCACCCCTTGTCCTGTCACTAGATACAATATAAGAAAGAGATGCCTCAGCTTCCTGACATCCTCAATTTACAAGTTTATAATTTTTTCTCTTATTTTGTAAGGGAACTGCAGATTTAACATGGAGGTAGGGAAAAGAAAGGATGAGCTGTCCTTTTCAACATACTGAAAAGGGGCTGAAATCTCTGTGGGGAATGTGTATATAGCATATGCCTATCACAAGTAATCACTATGGTGCTTGCTTATCAAGATATAGTGAGTCAGATTTAGCATTAGGAAAACATTTTTACACATCTTTGTGTGAAGTGACAGCATATTTAACATATTAAAAAGGTATTCTTAAAACACAGGTATTTTTAATTACTTTCTAAGATGTGTTGTTAAGATGTGAGATTCACAATCTACTTGAATTTGAAAGTGAAGGAAACTCAGAAAAAACAGCTGATATTGCAATCATAGAGTCATGGAATGGTAGAGTTGGAAGGGACCTTTAGAGATCATCTAGTCCAAGCCCCCTGCAGAAGTAAGTTCACCTAGATCAGGTCACATAGGAACATGTCCAGGTGGAATTTGAAGATCTCCAAGGAAGGAGGCTCCACAGCCCCTCTGGGCAGCCTGTTCCACTGCTCCATCACCCTCACAGTAAAATAGTTTTTTGTTATATTTAAATGGAACTTTTTGTGTTCCGGTTTCATCCCATTACCCCTTGTCCTGTTGCTATTTACTATAGAAAAAAGGGATGTCCCAACCTCCTGACACTCACCCTTTAGGTATTTATAAATGTTAAAAAGATCTCCCCTCAATCTCCTCTTCTGCAGACTAAACAGCCCCAGTTCCCGCAGCCTTTCCTCGTATGAAAGATGCTCCAGTCCCCTGATCATCTTGGTGGCCCTGTGCTGGACTCTCTCCAGAAGTTCTATGTCCCTCTTGAGCTGGGGAGCCCAGAACTGGACACAGGACTCCAGATGAAGTCTCATCAGGGAAGTGTAGAGGGGGAGAAGAACCTCTCTTGACCTGCTGGTTACAATCTTCTTGATGCATCCCAGGATGCCATTGGCCTTCTTGGCCACGAGGGCACATTGCTGGCTCATGGTTAGTTTATTATCAATCAGGACTCACATATATATAGGAGACAGTAGCATTATGCAAATTAAATCCATCCTGGCCAAAGATTGCAAATCTAGTTGCATATCATTTGCATGAAATCTGCAAATGTTTGAACCTTAGCTTTACTAGAATTGGAAGTTAGTTATCTTTTATTGCACAAAAGACAATATTTTTAGCAAGGTTAGAAATGTTGTGAGAACAAGTACTGAACCGTGCTAAATCAAGACTTCTCCAGATACTTGTTGGGAAGACTGTGAGGTTTAGAGTTCACATGTGTGATATAAAAAGTCAATCAATCAATCTTTTTCAAATTTTGAAAATTAAAAGTTCAAGATTGATTTGAGTTTAGATAATAGGCAAAGGAATCTCTTCATTTATGTTTACTCTTTCACAAATTTCTGGGTGATACAGAACATATTTCCCTTTACTTACATGGAGCAGTGTTTCTATTTGTTATTGTATTCTTGTGTTTTTATATGGTATCAACTGTAGCATATAGTATAGTTTAGAAAATGTGGATTGATGTTCTGTTTTCAATCAGACAAGTTTTCAAGTTGTTTGATCTTGACAAATGTAGGCAGTGTGAAATCACTCTTATGTGTAAATGTATGTGTGTGTGTATATTTTTTCCATTTGTCTTTTTCTTTCTTTTTCCCAAGGCATATTCTCTGCCAATTTTAAGAGCTGAAAAAAACATAGCTCAACATAGGAAATTGCTTACAGCAAACAACGAAGACAAACTGTATTGATCCAACAAAACCCAAGATCAATGATATAAATTTTCGACTGGCATCTGCCAGCAATATATCTCTTTGTATGTGTGGCAACAAATATATTTTGAAAGGTACTCCAGTAAAATACAATAATTAATTTTAATAGCCAGCCATTCCATTCCTGTCATTTTATTTCACATTTCATTGTAATTTCAGCAATTTTAAAGCAACATATTTCTCAAATCTAGCAAGATGAGATACCAGTGCCAGAGTCTACGTTATTGTGCTACAGTAGAGTGTCAGTCAGTGAACATTAGACTGAGAAAGTGTTAACCGAAGAAAAAAAAAACCACAAGATCCAAGTCACCATTTCTACCTTCAGATAGTGCCTTTGAAACAGGTTTGAATTTCATTCCTCATGTCCACTAAGTCAAAGTCTATCTTTTTCCATTTGAGAAGTATTGGGTTAGAGCAATTGTTAAATGTTGATTGGCACTCCACACTGCATTCTGGGCCTTGCAGGTTTTCCACAGCACTGTCATAATTTATGAACTACTCAAGAATATCTTTCTATACTCAAATAATGTCTTTGTTCTGTTTTTTTTGTAATTATTAATACATATTTAATGTTATTCTCTAGGAGGTACTGTTTCTGCAGTTAAATAATTTGCAATTTTCCAAATACTGCAATGACTGGAGAATCTTTACATAGAGTAATAAAACGAACTAAACACAGATCATGGAATCATAGAATTATAGAATAGTAGGGCTGTGTCATGGTTTAGGCCCATCAGGGAACAAAGACCACAATTAGCCTCGAGTACAGAAGAGGCTGAGGATTGCTCAAGGGCAGGGAGAGCTTAATTGCCCCTTAAGGTTCAGGACAAAACAGACCAGGCTACTCGGTTTGGGGAAGAAAACAGAAAATAATTTAATGCAACATCAACTAAAACATAGCCCCAAAACCCAAAACATAACCAAGACAAAACAACACAGAGTAATACAACAGTGAAGAGTCCAACCAGCCTTTTTAAGAACACCTTCTTGCCACACCTCCCCTCTTCCCAGGCTCAGAGCCCTGATCCCGGGGTTTTTACCTCTTCCCCCCTTGAATGGTTTTGGGGGGCAGGCAGTGGGGGTTTCAGTTAGTCTGTTCCCGATAGCTTCTGCCATTTGTCCCTCCTCAGGATGGGTGAACTCCACACCAGTCCTCCCTGCAAGTCCATGGGGTAACTCACACGCATGGCAGCCCTGCACGGGCTGCTCCGACGCCCACTTATTCCAAAGGCTGCAGCTCCTCTCTGCCTCTCGTGTGGGGCTGCTCTGCTGCGTGCAGGCTCTCCAACACGGCCTGGGCCATGGCCGTCTCCCCACACAGTCCCTGCCCGTCCGGGCTCACTCACATGGAGCTGCTGGTAACTCTCAGTCCTGCCATGGATCTCCATAGGTTGCAGGGGCACAGCTTGCATTCTCGCCACGGCTTGCAGAGGGGTCTCTGGTCTATTGCTTCTCCTTCCTTCCTCCTTCTCTGGCTGAAGGGTCTGCGTGGTCGCCTCCACCTTGTATCACTCTTACACCTCCCACCAGCACTTCAAATTCCTGTCCCCTCTAAAGAGTCCTAAAAGACTCTTCACCGGGTCTTCACTGCAACCCGCTCCCCCTGTTACTAAGCCAAAAGCTGCACCTTGGTAAACCAGAACAGGTTGGAAGGGACCTTTAGAGATCATCTAGTCCAACTCCCCTGCAGAAGCAGGTCCACCTAGATCAGGTCACATAGGAACATGTCCAGATGGGTCTTGAAGACCTCCAAGGAAGGAGATTACACCTCCTCCCTGGGCAGCCTGTGCCAAGGCTCCCTCAACTGAACAGTAAAATAGTTTTGTCTTATGTTTAAATGGATTTTTTGTGTTCCAGCTTCATCCCATTACTGCTTGTCCTGTTGCTAGATACCATCGAAGACGAGTTCTAGACATGTTCTAGGCAAGTTCTACATGTCACTTACAAAAAAGAGGAAATAACCACAGAAAAGCTGTGAACAGTTAGCAGAAAGATTAACTGAAGTTAATCTTTGCATTTGATTAGAGTATGCTTGTCAAATATGACTCATTTGTTTTAAAAGTTGTGCATAAATATTTGTTTAGGGTTTTTGGTGTGTTTTTTGTTTGGTTGGTTTGGTTTTTAATCAATATGTCTACTGTCTTTTCTCTGTATACTGTACATAAATGGTCAGCAATGATCTGGTCATTATGCTCAATAAGACCTCCATACCTACTTAGTTGCTTCTGAATGTCTGAAATGCATCACAGTGGAGATGAAAAGTTTTCTGTCTATGCTCAAGGCCTGAGGTCATGTTCCCTGCTGTGTTCTTTGCAGATAGTGTTATGAGCAAGAATTTGTCACAAGTCATGCATGAAATGGCACGGCAGTGTCAGTGCAACCTATGAGGAAAAGACCTTTATTATTCATATTTTTTTTTTCTGGCTATGTATATTTATCTTATGAGCATATGTTTATACATTCATCTTCAGAGGGATCGGAGAATCCAGCTTTATTTATTTTACCTAGCATAACAATCTCAAATCAATGAAAACATTCCCTTTTTTATCTTGAAAATAACTTAAAAATCTTTGAAAATATATGTTCTAATTAAATTATTAGTGTAGATTCAATATTGCTTAGTGGATTAAGCTGTCATTCTTAGTTTTCCGTAGTCCTCGTTTCCTTTTTCCTGAGTTTTTCTGAGCGATCAGTACTTCAACGAAGTTTTCTTTTCAAAGATAATATTTACATCACTAAAAAGAATGAAGTTTATGGAAAAATCATAGAGCACTTACAATTTCTTTTATTCATTTTCACCTAGCTGATACATTCATATAAATACATATAAATTTTGTTAGTTTATTTGGGAAAAAAATGAAAGAAATTGTGTATTTACAGTACCAAATTTCAAAAGAAGAATAGTAATTGACTTGCATATATTTTATCTTTTAATTGATATTTACTCTTATTTTTTTCTCAAAATTGAACTCACATATCAGTACTTGGAATACCAAAAATAATGATAAAGCTAGTTTCCACCACTACAAATCAGTGTGAGTAATCACTGGCAGGTTAGTAGAAATTGTTAATTTATTGTTATTCCAAAGGTAAAAAAAATAAACACATTTTGCCATTTTTTCCTGAATAACATTCCACTGATCATCTTAGCAAGTGATCCGGCAAACAGAAACCTTAAGTGTTTTGATATCCCAACACCTGGACTCAGATTATCCTGACTATTGCTTTGGCTAAGAGTAATCTTCATTGAATGAATGAGCCATGAGTCCCAGAGCTGCAGAGCTAAAAAGGCAGGGTTTTGCAGCCTAGACAGTGGTATTTCTGTGCCCTGGTGGCTTGTCATCAATGTACTCCACAATGTCAGAGAAAACATCTACAGGGACTCTTACCCACAGCTGGACCACTTTGGGCCCTCTGCTGTTGGGCAACCAAGAAAAAAAAAAAAAGTATGTTACCACAAAGTTCTCTTAAATTGAATTGTATTTCCTACTGAGGATGAGGAAGGCCATGCATCTTCCATTTATTAAGAAAAACTTTGTCTAGGTAGCATATCTGATTTTATTATCACAAGTGATCAGATCCTGCCTTGTCTCATTCAATTTCTTATTTGTGACCAAGAATTGGGCAATCAATTCCTGTCAAGTAGGATAGCGTCTGAAACATACCACCTGTGAGCTAATTACTTGGAAGTTTACTTCTTCACTCGTAAGATCATGGTAAGTTATTTAGTTTGCAAGACTGGTTTATGATTTTGAAAGCTTTTGAGAGAGAAAAAAAGAGCTCTATAAATAGAAGTTATATATGTTTTAAATGCTGTATGAATACAAAAGAAAAAAGATTAGTTACCACTTAGCTACTTGCTAGCTAGAAATGTTGTTAAGGGCCTCTATAGGAAGTGTTTATAGGCAAGAAGTCATGCTTTTTTGTGTGAAGATTTACTCCTTTGGCCATGCTGTGTAGAGTAGCAAAGTGTTTTTGCAAAGTGGTTGTTAATTTCCTTTGTGAGGAGAAATATTTTAAAATCTTTTACCAAGACGTTATTTACATAATAAAATACAAACAGTCTTCTGGAGGAGACATGATTATTTAAATGGAGTATAATCTGTGCCACTGCTCATAGGAGTTTTGGAGTTTTTTTTGATTAAAGAACTTAATCTGGGCAGTCTAGATTTTGCATGTGTCACAGAGTTGGAAATTCTTTGTGTATATGCTTTTTGTGAAAGGTAAGGGTAAATACATATCACGTTTTGCTATTCTTGCATATTTTTCATAGTGGCATTAATTAACAGTGAAACATCTGTTATAAATTTGAATACTATCCCTTTTGCTGCTGCACTACCTTTAGGTTTTGAATCTTTGGAGATGTTCCATTTGCAATTTTTTAAAAAAGAAACAGATATGTCATTCCTTTGAAATGGTGCTTGAGGGAATAAGTAACTTTGTGCTATGCACATACATAGGGATGTCATTTTGTGAGCACAGAACATCAGATGCCATTTGAAGACTTTCTTGGACTCTCTGGAAAAAATATCTATATACCTACACATTATTTATGACAGTTGGCCAGATAGAAATTGCAACTTCAGGCTTTCCTGCCATGCCAGGTATCTTCGTAGCATTAGAAAGTAGAATCTTTAAGTACAACATTTCTTTCACTCACTGCTCATCTTCTGGTACTACAAAAGCTGCCACAGCCCAAAGCAATGCACATTAAAATGATGCTGTTGTGCCTTTGCTGGTGACTGTCTGATTTGGACATAAAATTTCCAGAGTTTCCTAGCAACCAGATGGCCTTCGAATGTTCAGCTATCCCGTAGGTGTCACAGAAACGGAATCTGGGTGGCTTCCAGCAAGGACAACACCATTTTAAAAAAGAGAAAGATTCTCAATTTTTATTCTATTTCAGTCTCATAAGAGGAAACTAGTTCTTTATAAATGCCTGGTCCTAATAATTTCTGTACTGTGGGGAAGTTCATGTATCAAGACTGCATGGGAAATAATACCATCAGGGAGAATTTCCCATTTTCATATAAAGGTGAGAGTTGGAAGTACCCTGATAGATAGTTGTTTGCAGTTCCTCAATCAATGGCTTCATAGGAAGGCCTCAAATGTTTTCCCACATTTCTGCCCTGAAATGTTGGAACTATTATTATCACATATACTTTGTCATTAGCCCGAACCATCAGGACATGCTCGGCTAAGGCCAGCCCTTGTAGATCTGTCAATGGAGATACTCATCTGAAAAAGAACAAAAGAGAAGGAAAGATGCTTGAAAATATAGTTTCTAACTTCATTAGTTTTGCTGACTGATGAAAGTGGAGGGGAAAATAACATCATGTTGTCTTTAACCAGGTCTCTGTGCACTTTGTTCATTTATGAAGATGTCCTGTGTGAAGGAAAAGTCTTTCTTAAGTACTCTCAGAACAGATATACTAATCTTCTTTTTTCATTATTCTTGTAAGAGATAATAATTTTCTTCCTCCCTCAGGGTGGAGACAGGAAAAATCAGAGTACCAGCTTCCAGGTTTTTACTATTTTATATCATACAGTCTTGTCGTTAAGAATTCAGTAACAATCTTTTCACCTCATTAGCAGCAGCACCTCAGGTACATCTAGTCCTAAAATCCACCCCTTCCTTGGTTTAATAATTATCTTCAGATATATGGAAAAAGTTTTATTTGATTAAAGTTTCACACAGACTTTGAAAATGTCTCAATCCTTCAAATTCCAAATCCTCAATTCCAAAACAACAAACATTTTCCAAGTAGCTCGTTTTTGTTTCCACAAATATGTGCAATCATTAAGGGACAATGGTTGCAACAAAAAAAAAAAGTAAACTATTCAGCATAAGTTTATCTACTTACAGAAATTTAAAGCAAGAATGCTTATTTCCATTTCCTTTACTTGCGTTCCTTCAGGAATTTTCTTGAATGTGTTGAGACTGAGTGGAAAAGAAAGGCAACAATTGTTGGTATATGTTTATGTACTGATGATGCAAGTAAACTGAATAGGTGCAAATGTTCATAAAGGATTAAGGAATCTTGATATAACTGTTAATAGGGGCATTAGAATTTAATATCAGCTCTAGCAGTTGACAAAAGACACTTGTTTACCTGTAACAGAATACCACAGCCCTCCTGTACCTACCTGTAGCCCCATTACTAATTCAAACAAGTCTTGTAATTGTTGTTGGATGACAGAACCTTGAAATAAGTCTGTGACAAATGACTGGTAAAAGAACAGCCTGCAAGTCATTCTCCAAAGTGTCCACTTTTTTTGGTGCCTGCTAATGTCTTTGCTATTCAGAGTCTATAAAAATTGTAGATGTATTAATGTTATTTAAACACAGTAGTCTTAATCTGATGTCATTGCACAAAAATAAATATACTCATTAACGAGGGATAAAATCTTTTTCCAACCCTAGTATTTCATTTTATCCTCAATAGTACCCTTCAAAGCAAGAGTTGTGGGAACATTCCTTCTAGGACTAAAGTGCTCTAGAAAGAATATTGGCCTTCTTTGTGACTAAAAAAGACAAAAGAACACAATGTTCAAGAATTTACTTGGAATTTTGACTAGACTTCCAACCTGATTAAAAACATTTTAATGAGCTTTTTTTGTTTTGATGAGAACTAAATATAGATGATGATGATAAAATGTCCTTAAGAACACTGAAAACCAACTCTACCATCCCCTCAATTTTCTGGACAAGGTTAAAAATGTTGCAGCACCAGAGAGGTTAATTTTCAAATAATTCAGAGAAAAATGATAGTGCTCCTATATTGAAATATCTCAGTCATCGACAATTCAGGGACATTACTGTCATTGGAGATCCACAAATTTTACACTCATTTTACAATATACAGACACAGCTTCAAGGAAGGACCTGTTTCCTCCCACAGCACATTTCTTGAACGTGCAGCAGGTAAGGCTTTGCTTGGTTGTTGTCTCTGAGCTCATCAGGGAGGTGATCTGCCCACTGCAAGGATCAGGAGATGTTAGTTTTAGGATACTGAGTCTCCGGTATGATATGCAGACATTTGCAGAGCTTTATTGACCAGGTTTTAATGGAATTGCAGGCAGAAGCGATGGGGAAGGAGATAGCAAATAAACCTTAAGCATTCTGCAATGGCTCCAGCTCCAACAAAAATCTGTGTGGCTTCAACAAGAATTAGAGGTGCAGGATGATTACAAGAGGCCTGCAAAAGGGAAAAAAGTAACCAAACACACTAAAAATCACAAAAACGTAGAACTATGGAAAGATCAAATACAACATATAACAGTTAATTGATGAACTGTCTTTGACTGCTGCTTTTAGTTAAGGAATCCTAAAGTCAAGTCAGAGATATGCCATGATATTCATAATATATTTCTATTGATTTAATTGGAGGTCACTTTATCACCAAGGAAGGAAGGAAGAAAAGGATTTTTCTTCCACACAGGCAAATATTCTCTTGAAATGTAACTTTCATATAAACCACTAAAGTCAACAACATAAACAGAATAATGCTGTCTCCTTTCCACCTGCTTAACTCATTCTGTTCTTATAGATATTTTGTTCTCATTCTTGAAATACAAGAAATTTACTCATCCAAATTTGAGCAGATTGTCACTGAGTAAATGTTATACTTCTTTTAAAATTGAAACAGATTACACTGAAGATTACTAGATCATTAGATTACAAGGAATTTATCATTCTTAGACCTCTTGAACCTGTAGATGAGTAGTTAATTCATAAAAAGGAAAATAAGAAAATAAGGAAAAGGAAATAATTTATGTCATAATGTACCTGATAATACTAATACTAATAAGTATGATTGTCCAGAACAGGTAATACCATTAATGTTTTTATTACTTTTGAGGCAGTAATGCAATAAAGCCATACTTCTTTAAGAACCATCTTAACATAATCGAGATAATAAGAAAAAAAATAAAGGAGTTTTAATGTTAGAGGATGGAGTAAAAAGACTAGAATAAAGACAAAACCTTTGGCAAATCCAGGCAATTGTAAGTAATGTAAGATTTTACATTC
Organism: Colius striatus; assembly: GCF_028858725.1. Taxonomy (NCBI): domain Eukaryota; kingdom Metazoa; phylum Chordata; class Aves; order Coliiformes; family Coliidae; genus Colius; species Colius striatus. Next base: position 31,096,409 of record NC_084767.1, on the reverse strand, counting down.
CAATGATTTCATTGTCTGTTCTGTTTTTTTCTTAAAGAACCCTATTGATTAGGATAGGCCTTAAGAGAAAAATAAATTTCCTTCTTATTGGTATCAGTTTGAAGGACAATGTGGAGAATAAGTTTATCACTGATGCTCAGTGACTATGTGGAGAGAAAGAGAAGAGGCTTCTAGGCTTGAAGTCTGCCTTCAAGGAGGTGAGTAGCAGCAGGCAAGGATCAGGTCAGGGTTGGCTAGAGGAATACAATTACTGCACCCATCTTCAGAAACAGTTGTAAAAATGATCTGGGAAATGACAGGGCCATCTATCTCACTCTGGTCCTTGAGAAAATGATGCATCAAGGACATCTGTGGGCAGGTGAAGGTGAGGGGTTAGAGTCACCAGGTGACTGGGGAGAACTGTGCTGAAGGTGGGGCAGTTGCCTGGTGTCAAGTATTAGTGCCTTGGCAGTGCCCGCAGTGAGTTTGGAGGGAAAAGCAGATAGCAGGAAGGTGGGAAAACACAACTGTTTTGGCAGAAGTAGTCTAGGTCTGGTTCACTCTGTGATGAGAAATAGCTTGCAAGGTACAGCCTGTGAAGTATTTGTGATGTGATTTCTGTTTTGTTTCGGTTGGTTGGCTTTCAAATGTTTCTAAAATGAGTCTACTTAATTCAGCTGTAATTTTCAAGCAAGGACTTTCTCTGTGGGTAGTGAAGCCAGTGTATTAGTCACCTCAAAAGGCGACCTTTAAAAAAAATAAACAAACAAAGAGCTTGCAAAGTTTTGTACAGGGGGGAATTTGTTTCTGTGTTATTTTTGTAATGACACACTTAAAAACAACTGGAATGATTTTTAAGAAGGCTATGGAGCTCTGAGAACACAAAGATGGCTATGGTGAGTGTGTTTCAGGGCAAAGAGAAGCTAGTTTGTGCAGGAGACACTGTGTCATGAGCAACAGGGCTGTATTTCAGATGAGTATAAGGAAGTGTTGTGCACATGCATTTCTGTGACACTTTTCCAAAGGTGGAGTGGTAAGAGAGTGCTCAAGAGATGAGACTAGCCCTTTGCCTTTGGGGTAGAAAATATGTATGATATTACCATACGTTAAACATTATTGATTGTGTGTATCACTTGTTTTTATTTAACAAAGTGTTTAGGGAAAGGAAAAGCAATAAGATTTGGGGCATATCTCTCCTTCCACAAGCAGGAGCCAGGAGGCTGCAGACAGCATGGTAACAAACTATGCAAATAATTTCTATTAAGACAGAAAACATATTGCGAGGTGTACTGATTTTCTTCCTAGTAGATGGAACAGGGCTGTGTTTTGCTTTTGTTTTGAAAACCTAATTGATGACACAGGAATTTTTTGTTTATTACTGAGCAATACTTTCGCAGCATCAAGGCACTTTCTGCTTCTCACTCTGCCCTGCCAGTGAATGGGTGGGGGGTGCATAAGCAGCTGTGAGGAAGCATGGCCCAGATAGCTAACCCAAACTAGACAAAAGACTATTCCAGACCACAGAATGTCACACCCAGTTATATAAACTAGGAGGAGTTGGAGGGGAGGGGAGGATTTTTGCTCAGGCATTGATGAGCAGGTGGTGAGCAATGCATCCCAGTGGAAGAGTCTGAGATAGCTATGAAAGATATGGGAAGATTATCTGAATCTGTCTGACTCATAGACAACGTATAAACACATTAGAGAGAATCAAAGTATAGTTCATTATGTAAATGAACAGATTTACAGTACAACTGATGTTGCAAATATAAATACGTTTGTGGTTTTGAAGTACTGAGGTTCTACATACGTCAAATAATGAGATGGGTAGGAAAAAAATGACCACAGTAAAAAAACTGTGATGGTAGTTACATTGAAAGAATAAGAATATGTATACTCCTATATTACTTACAAGAAGAATATTGTTTTTACAAGCCCCCAACAACTGCATGGCCCTAACCAAATCTGAGAATTTTCACTGTCCTAATCTATTATGCTTTTACATTGCTTTACTGTTTATTTTGCTGTTCATTAAACTCCCTCTTCTCTGGAGTGTTTGTTCCAAAGTAGTGAATCCCAGACTCTCATACCTCTATTTTTTACAGGAAAAAAATCTCTTCAGGAAATGTATAATCTGTTTTCAACAGAGTGAAAGGGTAAAAGATTTATAAGTTTCCAGATGGACAGCTACATTTTACTAACCATCAGTAAAGAAGAATTTTGCAAGTTATTTTAACTGTTACTGCACATTTTATAACATTATCATTATCATCGTTATTTTTATTGTTGTTATTATTGATCTAATTTTATACAAGCTGTGTATATATGTAAGCACTGCTTAAGTTTTCTCCACATAATTTTTATAATGTTTTTACAATTTACTTGCTTCAATGCTAATAGCATACCTATTATGCCAATCCTCTGGCAAAGTGTTGGTGATTCTTTGCCCTTGCAAAATTGATAATGGGTTCCACTTAGAATACATAGGATGTATTTTAAGTCTCATGTTGCAAGGTCACACTCATCTCTGATTTTTGCCTGCAATTTGGAAGTACAAATAATGGGGAAGAGAATTTTACCTAATCAGTGAAAGATGCAAAACATGCCATTTAGAGATCCACGTGCAAATCTCAGGGAGTTACATGTGTAAATTTATCCTTTGTGTTACTAAGTGGTTATGCCCATTAAATTGTGGAAGCCAGTATAAAAATTATTAAAAGATGTGGTTTGAAATAGCTGTGTTGCTGGTATTTTGTCCTTATGCTTGACAAGTCCCAATGGAAGGTTTTTTTTTTTTTTAATATATTTTTATACACATATATATATTAAAAAAAAAAATAACATGTGGATAACAAGACAGGAAATTTCCCAGATTTCCAGTCTCTTGTATTTGTCATTATTTGTGGTAAAAGAACCTGTAGATTCTCTTGGGGTGCCTTGAAACATGTTAAGCTTTGTTGAGACATGCTAAATATTTCCAGATCAGTGACAGGTGTTTAGTAAAAAAAGATAATGGATTCCAAACCTAACAGCTTTGTTAAGAAATGCCTTGTGTTGCCTACTAGGAAAAACATGTGCTGTAGTTCCATACAGCAGGAAGAAAAGAAAACTGAAAACATCTAGAAAATAAATCTTTTTTTTTCCTTTAGTGCCTTCATGTGTCACTAAGAACAGAAATACTATTTATGTAAGGGTAACAAGTACTGCACACTTTTTGATTTTTTTTTTTTAGGTAATTTAAGCAGCAGTCGTTGCTAGCTTATAGAACAATGCATGTCAAATAAGATTTTATAATGTAATTTCCAAAAAAGAGTGAGGATTTTTATTCCTTTTGATAAGGAAACTATGTGTTTCAAAAGAAACATTGCCTTGTGACACATAAAATATCTTGACATCACTTCAACACCATTTCCTGATGCAGACATGGCATCTGATCGAAAAGAAAAAAAAAAACAACAGACAGACTATTGAATGCAGAGTACGTAAAGCTGAGTCCTCAACCAACTGTTATTTCTATGCTTTTGCAAACATTTTCATGTTAGTGCAGTGATCTAGCCTGTTGTATTTTTTTTATTTTCTCTTCTCAAATATGTAGTGGCCCTTGGTTATCCCCAAATGTCATTTATGATAGCTAACATCCACAGAAAGTTAAAGGAGGCTATAGCTCCATGGGATGAGATCTGTGATGGTTGTTTTTGACAAGAACATCATTAAAAGAAAATGGGGGAAAAAATAGGAATCCAAGCAATCTGGAGAGATTGCAGGACTGACACATTGTGGGGTTTTCTCCCTCAAATTCTATTAATGGCTATACTAAAAAAAAAAAAAAGCACTATTTAATCTGCAGTATAATTACAGTCTGCAGCCCATCCATAGAGAAAAACAGTCTCTTCCCTGTGAAGTTTAGATGTTTTTTGGTTTAAATTGAATGCTTATGATTGTATGGATGATTGAATGTTGGTTGCCTTTAGCAAAAGTTTATTTGTTAGAGATCCACCTCACCCTAATCTATTTATCTTCATATGTGATAAAGAGAAGTCTTAAACCACTGTCGCTACTGCTCTTCCTCTGGTATAAGAGATAGTTCTGACAATAACTGTCTTGTGCACAAAGCCATTATGAAATTTATTCTCTTAAGACATATTTCTGATTTCACATCTGTGAAATTAGATTAGATATACCTCTGTGGAAACTGAAATAGTTATGCCTTCCCAGAACCATATTCATGACTTAGGAATGGATTCTGTAAGGCACCTGATGCACAAAAAAAAAAAAAAAGTGCTAATTAATCCTGTATTAACATACATTAAAATATTTTTTTTCCTTTTCCTAATGGAAAAAATCTAGCAAAATTTTAATGTGTAAATAAAGTGTTGACACATCTGAATTTTAACAGGATAATGTCATTCTCAACTACGTAAGAAAGTAAGCAACATGTTTTATATGTAAATAAATCACACAAAATTAAAGTCCCAACATTATATCAAACCATTTCAGGTTACACATCCAAAATGCACAGATAAGTAATATAAAGCTGTTGTAGTGGTGCAAGCTATATTCATTGAAAGATGTAGACAATCTAGGTAGTGCACATACAGAGACATACACAGGCAATGTAGTACAACCAGAAGAGATGACTGAAAGCCACCCTTCCTTTGCTAACTACTTCCTTGTATGCTTATATGCTGCTTCCACCCATGTGATCACCCAGGGCCCAATTGATTAACTAACAGCACCTGTTTCTGATCATTGGAAGTAGATTGCCAGCTGCATTAACTTGTCCCTAACATCTTTATTCAAGCTGGCTGGTCTAAGTCACATTGGTACCTACATAAAGCTGAGACTATTGAATAAGAATGGAAGAAACCCTATATATCTGTCCCTATTAATGCCAGTCTCTCTTCTTCCTTCACTTTCATGTGACTGTTTTTCCATCGGTAAAATGTAGTAATGATACTTACATCCTTTGTCCAAGAAAAAAAAACAACCACACGAAAAAAATCAGACCTGTGGATGAAAGAATAGTAAGAATAATCCGTTATTGTGTTGGTGGTAGTACTATAGTTCAGTTAAGAACAGAATTCATTTTGAATAAGATGAGGAATGAATCTAACAGTCAACCTAATTTCAGGTTTTGAAAACTTTGGTGGAGAGGAAAGCCACACTTTCAGATACTCTTCAGGTTCACTATGTTGCTAGTTAGCAAAAAATGTGGAAAAATTTTATTATTGTGCTATTATTAACTCAAGTTTAAGGACTAGAAAGGTCCCATGGGGGAAAAAAAAAAAAAAAAAAAGTGTATAATTGTCTTGCTGGAAGACTACTTTAATTAAATTCTCCCAACTGAGACCTGTCCCTATTTTTTAAGTGAACCACACATTATAATCAGTTACATTAGTGTTCAATTTGCTTCTGTGCAGATGACCATGAAAGTGAGTGCATCTGAGTTAAGCTGTGTTTCATGTGGGACAGTTCTTCCTGAAACCAGTAAAACCATCAATTCTCCACTTTCCCAGACCCATTTAGATGTCAACTGATACAGTAACGGGAAGATATTGTGCATTGTAGGTGTTTGTCAGTACTCACTCAGGTGCATACACAAAATTAGATTTTTAGGTTCTTTTAAATTGCTTATCTGCTGCAGTGGTGCAGTACCAGAATACCAGAGCGTACATACAGAGAGCAGCTTCAGTGAACACTGCTTTATGGTACTTTAGCTATTTTACTCATTTGATGAAACCCCATAGAGAAAGAGAATGGGATTTTAGTCACTCTGAAACTTTACAACTCAAGATCTGTATGAGCTGCAAAGCATTTGTACTAAGAAATTGAGAACTGACAATCACCCTCTATGCTACAAAGCCTGATATTCATACCTGGGCTGCTCATTTACTCTCACCTGTTTTCACATATGGATAAAATTTTCAAAGTTGAAAGGAAGATCAAAACAAAGTAGTGAAGACTGAAACAGGTAGAACTTTACAAGTATTTATTTTTGCATTGATTTTTTTGCACATCTAGAAGCATATGTAAGTCACAGGTTATAGCAGAATCAATGAAGTAAGTGCAGAAATAATTCTGCATATTTCCTAGTGATATTGCCATCAGATGGGGTTGCAGCTATTAGGTGAATGTTGCAGGACGGCTCTAAAAGAATTTTTCAGAACTCAGTCTGAAGGTATACCAAATCATTGTTAGTACCATTCTGAGCAAAAATGTTGCAATTTCTCAGCCACCTCTGACTTGGAAAAAAATACATTCTTCCAAACACTGTTACAAGAGATTGCATACAAAAAATTGTCTAAACAGACAAACAACAAACAAAAGATGCTCTCAAGAATAAGCAGCAGTCCACTACTATGATCACTTTTATACGCTACAGTCTAATTCTTGAATGAAAAGCTAGATCCCCAATACTTCAGGTGATGAGTTAGAAGTGAGCCCAAATACTTAACACAACATTGTATATTCCAACAAAACATAAAAGTAAAAGGTTTGAAGGGGTTACATGTTCATGCACATATCAATTTATTGTTCTCCTATACAGTCCTTGAGTAACTAAACGTCATCTTTGTGGTTCATTGTCCCATTGGCAAATTGAAAATAATGAGAATTAGTCGCAATACTTAACTTTCAAGGATCGAAAAAAGAAAGGAAGCTCCCCAGTCTTCCCAAGTACTCAATAGAGAGAGGATGCTTTTACAAAGAGCTCACTCTGAATCACTCCCTGTATACTGAATTTTCAGACTACATTAATGATGGTTTAAGTATTTCAATGATTCAGGCTCTGGAAATAACTAGACACTATGCAGAAACAGCTTTTGGTGTTAATTATGGTAAGTCTTTTAAGATGTAAGAAAGATTACTTGTTGATAGTTTTTTTGTAATGTAGCACTGTCTACTCCAGGCATCAGTTGCTATACTAGGAGAATCTTTGTCCCAAATACACTCATGTGAGAGAAGTACTTAGATTTTACGATTCACCGAAGTTGATAGGTTTAAATTCCTGTTTAAAAATCCTGTGGAAGTCACAAATTTTAGAAAACAAAAAATCATTTTAGAAACAGCCTGTGAATTATTTAACTGTACAAAAGGATATGCAGTATACGGGCTGCTTTCAGCCTCCAGTGTCAGTCCAAACCACCCTTGCTTCTGGTACTCATGATGCAGTGTACCAGCTCATTCATCCACACAGTGTTTGTGTTAAAGCACTTTCAGATACACTTTGCCTAATTGAGACCAGAGCCTCGATTTGCCTGAAGAAAAAGCTTGAAATGCAATGGCTATTAAAGTACAGTTGTTGTTTAACCATCAATTTTTATCCATTCTGAAGGACACCTTATGGATATAAATTATGAGATCTCTCAAGGGACTAAGGAAGTTTATAAAAGCAGATCAACTCAGTTGCTTCTCTGTTAAATCAATGACAACATATGCAAAAGCCAAGGTTATGGTGTCACATGTCAGGTTCAACACTGTCATTTTGACAATCACAATATACTTGCGGATTGACAATGTGGTAAAATATAGCACTAGTATAAAACTGATGGGTTTTAAGAAATTAAAAATTTTTTTCAGGTGTTATGTAGCTACATCAAATGCAATACATTAATAAATCCCACTCTTCCCATTAAATAAATATCTTTTCTACCTTGATGTCATCCAATGTCTGTATGGTGAGAGCCTCCACCTTTAACAACTCCATCACTTGTGTAATCTCTTGTCTTAAATGGACATGTTGTAAAGAGTGTAGTAGAAAAATTCAGTATTTTTATTTTATTAAAACCTTGATAAATCTGCTTTGAAATGCACAATACAAGAAATGAGCAATATTTCAATATTTTAACATAGTTGTCATTTCTACTAACAATCATTATGTTTGATTCCTCCCAGCTACATTTTAAAAGCTTAGGAAACATACTTATATTGTCTTTTCACTGTGAGCTAGGTGCTTATATGTATATCTGCTGTATAGGGGTAATAGTTCTAAATGATGAAAGAAACAAGACCCATAATACATGACTTTTTTTCCCTTACAGAAAGAGCTTTAAATAGTTTCCTTGGATACCATCCAGAAAGTATCTCAGACAGTGTTTTTCTTTTCTTTTCTTTCTTTTTTTTTTTCACAGAAGAAAGTGGTAAATCCTATTATTTGTTAAGAATAATGGGGTAAGTGTGTTTACTGAATTTCTAGCATCTGCTATGCAGAAAGATTGAGTTTCAGTACATCTTAAGTCTAAAAAGGATTAAATACCTTTATATGAGTAACCATCTCAGCATCTCACTAAAGGGTCTCAGATTTTATTTCCCTTAAAAATGACTGGACTAAATTAACCTGGATTATAATGCTGAGGACAAAAATTAAATCTTTACTGAATCGTTACATCGTTACCTGTTTAAGAATTTCGGTGACACAATGTATTTCTTTTTTTCTTCAAAAGCTTGGGCAAATCATCATCTACTAGAGACATATGGTTTTCAATCAGATTTGTCTTCTTCCTTTAAAATCTGAAACCTACTCTATAAAACATGCATAAGCACATGCATGTAAGCACTCAGACAGGTAGAAGACAGATAGAGATGTATCTCTACTACACTTCAAACTCCTGTTAAAAATTGCATCAGAATTAGGTAAGAGAACAGATACTGCTACTAGTTTTCTCATAGTTTTCACAATCAGCTTTTGTAATTTCTTCTTATTCAGGGTGGGCAGGAGAATAAAATTATGTCTCATCCCTTTGTTTCAGGAAATATTGCTTCTTTTGGAGTAGCTGGCTTATAATAACCATTATTATGTTATTTTCTAAAGCAATACTTTCATTTGCAAATATCAATTGTTTCTTGTTACTAATCTTCCTTAGAAGATTTAGATTTATTTCTCCTACCCTAGATAAGATATTTTGTCCCTGAACTGTATCCTAATTCCATAAAAACAGGAAAATAAAAAATGATTGTGGTGAGCCCACAACATGATACATATTTGCAAAGTTATGTTGAATCACCCACCTCAAATGACTCAACTAGTGGGCAGCAGCAGAGTCATTTTAAGTGTCTGTTTTCCAAATCAATGACTACTTACCACATTTTACTGTGGACCGACTTTCTTCTCATAAAAGGTATATTTCAGAGCCCAGAAACAAAAGGTAGCATCAGTCTCAGTCTCGAATCAGAAGTGTTACTGCATTCACATCATTAAGTCAGGTTCCATTAAAAATTACCTGTGATGAACTTTGATTTAAGGGCATTATTGCATTTGTGGGACTAAAAAATTTTTTAGGAAATTAATTTTTAATTCTGTGATTCCACAGATCTCATAAATTACTTGGAAAAGTAGGAGTCATAGTGTGCTTCCCAGTCTGGTAACTGGATGTTTTCAGGAGAGATGGAGAGAATTACATTCATAAGATTCAGTTTTAGGCATATCTGGTATGATATTGAAAGTGTGGACAGAACTTTTAGGATAGGTTCTTTTTAAACTAATCAGCTTAAATTCTGATATTAATTTTTTTATATGTGTGTGATTGCAGTATTTGTTCTTTCGTTGCCATCATAAGCCACAGGGAATGAGTCTTTCCATAAATAATCTTTTAACTGAACGTTGAAATCCTAGAGTTGCTAGTACCTGCTTTTAGGATAACTGTAATGACTCTGTGATGTATCTTTCTCTGAACAACTTAAATATGATCTCATTTTTCGTTGTCTCCTAATGTTGTTTTGACAGATCACTGTTAAGGCTGTCTGACACACCTGATTATAAGACAATGATTCATTTGTGAATTATTTTGCCAAATATTAATCATTTGTACTGAAATGTTGTATTCCAGATGTTTATTCGAGAACAATTTTTGTTCTATTTTTTAACTCAGTTTAAACAGTCTATTCAAATAAAAAATGAGGTAGAGAAGGGCTTCACTTTTGATATTATGAAAATATAATTATAATTTATTTGAGAAACTTAAAATCTTTAATGAGTTGGAGCAATTTACATTTTCTAGCTGGTGTATAGGAGTCTTCTGTCAGAGACATTGCTCTCAGTCACATACACAATTTTTCTTTAAAAATATGAGTTTCTATCACACCAAGGCTCCTGGGCTATGGAACCAGTGATTTTAGGAAAATGGGAAGGTAGTCCAAAGCACTCTGTGGGTGACAGATCCTAGGGAGGAATGATTTCCACACAGCCTTTCCACATAGAGGGGTTTCTGCTGACTCACTGGGACTGGCATTTCCAGGAGTGGAAGGACACAGCCTGTGTTGTGAGTTGGACTTTTGCCTTGTTTAGGTAGCATTAGCCTCCCCTTTTGGAGCATATTATTTATGCTAATTTTTGCTTCACGCATGTTTACAATATGGCTAGAGACTTACCTAACGCCCACAGACATCAGTGGAAATGCTTAGATCAATCAGGGCATGTAGAACAGGCATGTGTTGCTCTTATGATTTTAAAGGCGTTAATAAAATTCTATCAATAATGCAATATGTGCTTTTGCTAATTCAACTTTTTACCTGTTTTTTTGCAAACAGAAAAAAATCCCACAGCATTAGAGAAGCTGTACATTTATTTTAGTTAGAAGGCAATGTATGAATTCAGTGATGTTAATTAAAGAATAAACATTAGCAGATTTTAAAATTCCTAACATGCTTTGAGGTTTGATTAATAAGGCTAATACTTAGCTGGCACAATGGAATCATTTTCAACATCATTACCTTTTCCCTTGAACAAGCCAAGCTTCAGCCCTCGGGATTTGGCAAAATTTTGTAAAATAAAACCATCCAACTTTCTGAAGGACATAACTTTTATATTAATCAAAGAATTTGAACGTGTTAAATTGGGAAGTAATGGAAACCAAAAGGAGTGACTTGAGGAGATCAGGATAAGAACTGTTTGAAGGAGTTAACAAAATGTTCTTCAGCCTAGGAAAATTACATAGTAACTGAAGTTAAGCGTAGATAGATGATAGGAAGATTGCCATAACAGCACTAGTCATAGCATCCAGGAAGTTAGATACTGAGTAAAGTCAGTATAGCTACCAATGAAGTTACTCACTTGTCAGACCTTTACATGGATTAAGGACTAAGAAAGTAAGAGTACAACATACATAAATAATACATATATACAAGATAACATAAAAATACGACATTCAGAGGGCAACTAAGACAATCTATGTGGTTTAATGCCGTAAAATCATTACAAGTACATACCACAGGACTTTGCTAGATGCACTGCTAGAACAAAATGAGAGCATCTAGTTGTGTCCCCAAAGACATAAAAACTAAATAACTTTCTGTTTGCTGTAAAATAAGCTTGGTAAACTTTTATATAGTAATTTTAGACAAGAATATTCCCCAAGATCTGATGCCTAGGAGAGTTTAGCCTTGAAGACAAGTATCTTCAAATTGGTTGGAGTAAAACCTGAGATGAAGCTGAGCTTCTCCATGATCTTTCAGAATTGAGGTACTTGTACACACACGCAGGTGCAGAATGATGTATAGATAGATACCTTTAATACTGAAAATTTTCAGTGAGGTATGATTCCCTTCACAGACAGCCCAGCAGGGCTTACAGTTTTGGACCTGACTCCCCAGAATTATGTTTGATTTTATGGTGGAATTTTTGGTGGGTTTTGGTGTGCATTTTAGGGGATTTTTTCAATTAAATTGCAATACACTGTAACATTTAAATATCTAATCTACTTTCAACAGTGTTTGTTTACATTTTAGTGAAGATATTACCTATAAAACACTCCTATGCCTTGACTTTGTTAAATAGATGTTCCTACAATCATAGTATCCCCAAAGCTGTAAAATAACTGCATGAAATAACAGTTGCTCACCACCTGGGATCCCACACAACCGCTCCTGACCGGCAGCTGAAACCGCAGTCCCACAGTGCCGCCCCCGACTAGCTCCCTGCCTATATGTACTGGGCATGACATCAGGATGGTATCAAATACCATATGGCCAGCCTGGTTCAGCTGCCCATGTTGTATCCCTTCCTATTTCCTCATCAAAGTTAACCCTATCCTAGCCCAAACTAGGACACAGTTAACATCAAGTTTATTATAAACAGGCCTTTGATAGCTCTTCTGATATTTCCTGGGTACAGTATTGGAAGATAGGGACCATCCAGGCTACTCCTGAAACAAGGATTGTTTTTTTCGAGTGCAAGTGGTCAGCCTTCATAGATGAGATTGCAAGCCCCAGATGAAAATGAATGAAGTGACTGCCTGAGTTGTACCTAGTTGCTGTAAAGTCAATTGCAGAAATTAAGTCAGATCTTGTAGTGTAGGTACTTAGAAGAACTGCTTCTTTAGGAGGGGTATCCTTTGACAGATGGGAAAATATATAGATTCGAGGGCTTAGGCCCTAAAAAAGAAGTGAACTCTTGAAAAAATTCTGGACTTTTATTTTTCTTTTTTCCTATCTCTCTCTGTCCATTTTTTAATGTTTCCTAAAATAAGATCAGCTTTCTAAGATCAGGTTTCACTAGCTTGTAAGGCAGAATTTTATTATCTTCCTTTTGTTAAAATCTTTGAAATGGATCCTTTCAACCTGGATAGGCTCTTCTGCTGAATATGCTACATTCTTCTGTTTTGTTCTTACTTACATGGCTTTTCTGAAGACAATAATTCAACAGATTAAAGAAAACCAAAAAGAGTTTCTGTTTTAGCACTGATAGAAAGCTGGAATTTGCAAAATAAGCTAACAGGTGGGTAGAGAACACCAGAAAAAAAACAAACAACTGGCATAATAAATAGAGGTTTATATGAATAGAGGATAAAAGATAAGAATAGAGTTGTTCAAATAGCAGTCTACTTTCATGTTTTAACGGGAAAGTTATGTTAAAGAAACAGTTTGAATTCTTTGCTAATTGCCCAAACTCCTATTTTTCACATTTAAATAGTTGGTAAAATGACGTGCAAGAAAGTTGTCACCATTAAGACCTTCCTTGAAACTGGGAGTGAGAGGAAATTTTTGAGAATGTAGAATACTAATGACATTTTTGAAGCTGTGTCTTTCTTGTTTCTGAACATGTCAGAAGGTTTAGTTGTTCAGTGTGGTTTTCTTGCACTTTGAGAACTTGATTCTGGCAAACCAATAGCTGTGACTGCTTTCAAAATTGGCCGTCAAGCTGCATGAGTCAGATGTCTTGAATGTGACGTTGAGCCCTAGTATTACAATAACAAAACTTTTAAAAGGAATTTTTTTCATTATAAGAAAGGTTCTGTTACCTTAAATCTTAGGTAGTGTACTACTTATCAATTGATACATAAAATAATATTTTTAAAATATTTTAGTTTTCTTTAACATTTCTGGGATCAAGCTGTCTACTCTTGGGTATGATGAGCCTTGCAACCTACATAGCATTGATGTATCTGCAGAGTGTCTTATTTAAGCCTGTCTTGCCACCATAGCTGTATTAAAGCTGATGCATTTGTGTATCATAAAGTTTTCTTATTTCAGATAATCACGGTAGGTTTATTACACCTGCTGTTGTAGAAACTGCATCTGGGATTTGGCCAGATTATCCTAAAAATCCCCCATCCTTGAAAATTAGAAAGGGTGGCACAACAATGACAAAATGGAGTAAATGAAATGGCCTTTGAGGCATCACTCAGCAATCTCAAGAGCAGGAGGGCTGAAAACCAGCATGGTGTCTTTCCAAAGCTATTTTAATGTCACTCATTAATACATCTGTTTAGATTAATAGATCCTCTTTCTTTAAAGGATGAGAAAGAAGAGCCAAGTAAACATGCTGGAGAGGATATCCACTTAAGGTTAAGGTCAATTACTCAAGGGAATAAATGTGTATGAATGTACACCTGAAAACTAACAGCATAAACAGATGATTTATGAGTCTTAAACTGCAACCCTTTTATCCAAGCAATTATAATAATAGGAAGTTGATAATTACTTGTATTTGTTCCAAGTACTTGTGATGATCATCTTTGCAAAGATATAGCAGCAAAATGGACTAATGTTCTCTTAGGCAGATATTAGATGATAACTGACATTGTGGATAAACCTTTTATAGGTTAGGGCAGACAAAACTTCAGTTATGCTTGGGAAGATTTTAATTCCCACATGCCTAGAACAGAGAATCTTCTGACATCTCAAGTCAGAAATCATCTAGTCCAGCCCCTCTGCCAAAGCAGATCATACAGGAACATGTCCAGATGGGTTTTTTAAGACCTCCAGAGGAGACTCCACACCCTCTCTGGGCAGCCTGTGCCAGTGATCCATCACCCTCACAGTGAAATAGTTTTTTCTTATGTTTAAATGGAACTTTTTGTGTTTCACCTTCATCCCATTACCTCTTGTCCTGCTACTAGATACCATCGATAAAAGGGATATCCACCATTTATATACTTGTAAATCTTAATGAGATCCCCCGCTCAATCTTCTCTTCTCTAGACTAAACAGCACCAGTTGCAGCAGCCTTTCCACATAAGGAAGATGCCCCAGTCCCCCGATCATCTTTATGGCCCTGTGTTGGATTCTTCCCAGAAGTTCCCTATCCCTCTTGAGCTAGTTAGCCTAAAACTGGACACAGGACTCCAGATGAGGCCTCACAGGAGCAGTATAGAGGGTGAGAAGAACCTCTCTCGACCTGCTGACCACATTCTTCTTGATGCATCCCAGGATGCCATTGGCCTTCTTGGCCATTTCTCACTCATGGTTAGTTTATTGTCAACCAGAACTCCCAGGTATCGCTCTGCAGAGTTGCTCTCCAGCAGGTCAATCCCCAGCCTGTACTGGTGCATGGGATTATTGCCCCTGAGATGCCAGACTCTGTACTTGTCCTTGTTGAGCCTCATGAGGTTCCTCTCTGTCCGACTCTCAAGCCAGTTGGGATCCCACTGAATGGCAGCACAGCTTTCTGGTGAATCAGCCAGTCCTCCCAGTTTGGTGTCAATCCTAGTCATTCCTTTCCCAATGGGTCCTGCAACCTGTCTTGTCCTGAGGCAGGCGGGCTACTCAGTCGCCCTCCCTGCTCCTTTGAGGGATCCCTCACACACCCGGCAGCCCTGCATGGGCTGCTCCAAAGTGTGTTCATCCCAAAGGATGCAGCTCCTCTCTGTCTCTCACGTGGGTCTGCTTTGTGGCCCGCAGGCTCTCCAGTGTGGCCTGCGCCGTGGCTGCCTCCTCACACAGTCTCTCACATGTCCAAGTGCACCGACCTGGAGCTGCTGGTGGCTCTCAGTCCTTTGCCCTCTATGCCCTTCATGGGTTGCAGGAGCACAGCCTGTGTTCTTGTCATGATTTGCAGAGGTGCCTCTGATCTGGTGCTCCTCCTTCCTTTCTCCTTCTCCACCTGTGGGGTCCACATGGTCATCTCCATCTTGCACTACTCCTACACCTCCTCTTTCCTTTCTTAAACAATGATCAGAGACGTGCCAGATTGGCCCAGCCAGGCTGGAGGTGAGTCCCCCTCAGAGCCAGGGCATGTTTCAAGAACTGCTTACTGGGACAGCACTGCAGCCCCCTTCCCGTTACCAAGCAAAAAGTAGTTCTACACAAATCCATGACAGATCCATATTTATTTCCTCTATCCAGACTTTTTCCTGTCCCTTGACTGCCTCTAAGTCTAAATTATGATCCAAATCTGAAGACTCTCATGCATTTGAGTAACCTTATAACATACTATACAAAAACATTATAAGCTAAGATTTTTGTACTCACACTTGATTTATACTTAAACCTTGTCTAAATTAATTTTCTATTTCTATTTTATTGTAAGCCTCTGTTATGCTTTTTAGATAAATATAGCCATACATTTCAGTATTCTCTAGTTTCCTGTTACACCACTGAGTAGTCTGCCCGAATTTTGTGTAGTTTCCTGACCAGTCTTCTGAGTTTGGTTAATGTGAACTGTAATTCTGAATCATGTTTTTCTGCATTTTTATACTCTTCTTCAGAAGTGAGGAACTTTATTGTAGTTATTAGCTAATCCCATAACCCAATAACAAAACCTAGTTAAGCTTCATAATAAGGTTTAGCTTCATCAAAAGACTGCTGTGAGCTCTGTACACTTAGTGTATCCATACTTTCCAAGAGACTTTAAAGGAAGTAAGTTTTCCTGTATTCAGTATTTACTTTGGCAACTAATCCTCTGATTAGTCTGACTTCCTTCAAAAGTATCTACAAAAATCTGAATTTGAGGGTATTGTTTCAGGTAAAAAAAAATAATTTATGGATGTCGAAGTATTTACAGAGTACTGTCCAAAAGTATCTTGTCAATTAGCAAACTTTCCAAATTTTCTTTCCCTTAGCAATTAGAGAAATAGTGCTTCTGCTAGGTCAAATAATTAATGCCATGGGAAGGTACAGCAAAAAATTACAAAATTCCTCTTCATACTTCTCCTTTCAATAGCTACCACTTGATCCACTCTCTTCTTTTTAGCCAGTGTCTCCTCTTTATGGAGCTGATGTCATTTGGGACACAAGTGTGTGGGTTTTTTTCCTTTGGGTTCCCCTTACACTCTACCCTCCTGAAACCTTGTAAATGACTGTTTAAACTACCTCTTGGTTACTGAACACCTAGCTGGGTTGGGTCCTATCAGGATGCATCATTCAGTTAGAAATCATGCTAGAACATTGTCTGAGGAATTGTTTTCATGACAGGAAAAAAGGAAAGTTTTGCTTTTATTGGAACCGTCTTTTCTTGGGCAGAGGGCAAATGTCCTGTCCTCCCAAAAAGGAGTAGTGCTGTTATATGAGAGTTATATAGAGTGTTTCCAGTCAGCTATGTAAAAACATAGGAACATTATTTACACTTGATCTGATAAATGAGCTAGTGGTTTGAAAGTGTACAGCTTTGTGAATTAGTACATTACTGTTAGTAAAATGTTGGTTTGGACCAGGTTTTTCCAAGAGCTCCAATTAATATTAACCATTGTAAGATTTATAAGACTTAGCTATGTATTTGCAAAAGCAAATTAGAGAAACATGTGGCTAAATAATGCCATTTTAATCCACTATTAACTACAAAATTAAGCCTGAAATGTAGCTGTGAGGAATCCCGTTTGTACACTTTGAAAATCAAAAGCCTTTTGTACCCCATTGTTAGACATGCATTTTGTATGTTCATCAGACATGCACAAGCGAGAGGTCATCATTTATGAGGAGACTATGGACATTATTTTAATAGCAGATTAGCACATTAAAATATGTTAAAAAGCTATCCTTTGCTTCAGCAGATTGTGCTCAGCTATAACAACAAAATTTCAGGGATCCTGTTTAACTCAATTTGGTATGAACAGTGTCAGCCTTTGCCCATGATACCTTACCTTCCTAGGTGAGAGAGCATCCCCTTGTTCATTAAAACATTGAGTTATGTCTAGTAATGAAGGACTGAGGAGAGTTCCAGAATGATGGTGGCCACAGTGTGAGCACAGGCAGCTTTATTAATAAGTCAGGAAAAACTGTTCATGACCTCAAACTCCTAAGGAAAGGGAATTACTTACATTGTACTTTTTTTTCCGTAAGATCCCTTAGTATAAGAGTAAAAAATCTTACCATTTCTTACATTCAGAAGCATATCTCAATGAAGCTTCTTGTCTTGCAGTATAACTGGGATGTGGCTTTGACAAAGCCCAGAATATTTCTTGCTCACTCTATTCATCCCTCATGAAGTGTCTGGCACATGTCAGTAGCATGGCTCAAAGCCTCTGGCTGCAGGATGAAGGTATGTCAAAGAGTTGACTTATGGTAATGCAAACTAACAGACTGCTACATCTGCCTGCTAAAATTCCTACCCAGAACATAAAGAATCATAGAATCATAGAATCATAGAATGGTAGGGATTGGAAGGGACCTTTAGAAATCATCTAGTCCTACCCCACTGCCAAAGCAGGTACACCTAGGTCAGGTTACATATGAACATGTCCAGGCGGGTCTTGAAGACCTCCAAGGAAGCAGACTCCACGCCCTCCCTGGGGCCCGTCTTACTCAACGTTTTCATCAACAACCTGGATGATTGGACAGAGTGTACCCTCAGCAAGTTGGCTGATGACACCAAACTGGGAGGACTGGCTGATTCCCCAGAAAGCTGTGCTGCCATTCAGCAAGATCTCGACCGGCTTGAGAGTTGGGCAGAGAAGAACCTCATGAGGTTCAACAAGGACAAGTGCAGAGTCCTGCACTTGAGGAGGAACAATCTCGCACACCAGTACAGGCTGGGGGTCGAACTGCTGAAGAGCAGATCTGCAGAGGGAGACCTGGGAGCCCTGATTGATAATAAGCTAAACATGAGCGAGCAATGTGCCCTCATTGCCAAGAAGGCCAATGGCATCCTGGGATGCATCAAGAAAAGTGCGACCAGCAAGTCAAGGGAGGTTCTTCTCCCCCTCTACTCTGCCCTGGTGAAGCCTCTTCTGGAGTCCTGTGTCCAGTTCTGGGCTCCTCAGCTCAAGAGGGACAGAGAAGTTCTGGAGAGAGTCCAGCGCAGGGTCACCGAGATGATCAGGGGACTGAAACAAATGAGGAAAGGCTGTGGGAACTGGGGCTGTTTAGTCTGGAGGAGATTCAAGGGAGATCTTATTAACATTTATAAATGTTGGGATATCCCTTTTTTCTGTAGTAGCTAGTAACAGGACAAGGAGTAATGGGATGAAGTTGGAACACAAAAAGTTCCACTTAAATATGAGACAAAACTTTTTCACTGTGAGAGTGATGGAGCAGGGGAACAGGCTGCCCAGAGGGGTTGTGGAGTTTCCTTCCCTGGAGGTCTTCAAGACCAGCCTCAACACGTTCACATGTGACCTGATGTAGGTGGACATGCTTTGGCAGTGGGGTAGGACTAGATGATCTCTAAAGGTCCCTTCCAATCCCTACCATTCTATGATTCATTATGTTCCTCTCTGCCCAACACTCAAGCACGTCAAGATCACACTGAATGGCAGCACAGCCTTCTGGGGAATCAGCCAGTCCTCCCTATTTGGTGTCATCAGTGAACTTGCTGAGGGCACACTCTGTCCATTCATCCAGGTTGTTGGTGAAGATGTTGAACAAGACTGGCCCCAGAACTGATCCCTGTGGAACTCCACTGGCCACAGGCCTCCAACTCGATTCTGTGCCATTGATCACCACCCTCTGGGCTCTGTCATTCAGCCAGCTCTTGATCCACCTCACTGTCCACTCATCCAAGCCACACTGCCTGAGCTTTCTGATGAGGATGTTGTGGGAGATGGTGTCAAAAGCCTTGCTGAAGTCAAAGTAGATGACATCTGCTGCTCTCCCCTCATCTGGCCAGCAGTTATGCACTCATAGAAGGCTATCAGGTAAGGAAAGCTTTCACTTTGCAGTCTGTGAACAAGAGAGTGTTAAACTTACAATTTGTGAGTCGCTGAAGATGAAAAATATCTGTCTCATTCCTTCTTAGGTTGTCTCCTGGGATGCATGAGTCAGTCTCTTTCAGATGAGTGATTCTTAAGCCCATGCTCACCCTGCTGAAGTATTTTGGGAAAAGAAAAGGAATATGTTGCTTAGTCTCCAGAGAATAAAATCAAGGAATATATCTCTGCTATGTAGTTCACTGACATACTAGATTTTGCTTCAGGAAAGCAAAACATTGACAAAGAACTGGGTCTGTTTTTAATGTCTTTTATACGCAAGCAACATACTTTGATTGTTGAAACAGCAGTTGATGAATAGGATATGGATGACAAAAGTGTTGTTTACCATTCTTCTGGATTACATTAGAGTAAGAAGTTTGGCTCTATATTCAAAGTACCAGTTTTAATAAAAACGAACATTGAACTGAAAAATCTCTTCAGATTTCTAGTTGTGCTAGTTTTTTTTAACAAGAAGGAAAAACTTATCTTTGGAAGACGGCTTTAATGTGAAGTCAATGGAGTAAATTTATTTCAGATGAGTCAGAATTATGGATTTAATGCCAATATCCAATTTTAGGACCAATTCTTCTTTTCCACTCTCTACATAATGTTTTATATTGTGAAATATTTGGATAGACATTCTCAGACTGACTGTGCACACAATATTTGAGGTAATGTTACCATTTATCATTCTTTTCTTGAAACCACTAGGCAATAAATAAAACAGACATATGTGACATTCTGCTTTGAAATTCGAAGTTTCCTCAGTAGTGAAAAAGTTTAAAGGGTCTCACTTAAAGCATCACAAGGGCCTTAAAAAGGTCACACTTCTAAATCAGCATTCTTAGTGGGTGAATAAAAAATAGTTGGACATTTGCATCCCCTCTCTAGTCTGCCCTGGTGAGGCCTCATCTGGAGTACTGTGCCCTGTTCTGGACTCCTCAGCTCAAGAGGGACAGGGAAGTGCTGGAGAGAGTCCAGCGCAGGGCCACCAAGATGATCAGGGGACTGGAACATCTTTCATATGAGGAAAGGCTGCAGGAACTGGGGTTGTTTAGTCTGCAGGAGAGGAGATTGAGGGGAGATCTTATTAATATTTACAAATATCTAAATGGTGGGTGTCAGGAGGTTGGGACATCCCTTTTTTCTATAGTAGTGAGTAACAGGACAATGGGTAAGGGGATGAAGCTGGAACACAAAAAGTTCCACTTAAATATAAGAAAAAACTATTTCACTGTGAGGGTGAGGGAGCCCTGGCACAGGCTGCCCAGAGGGGTTGTGGAGTCTCCTTCCTTGGAGGTCTTCAAGACCTGCTTGGATATGTTTCTATGCGACCTGATCTAGGTGAACCTGCATCTGCAGGGAGTTTAGACTAGATGATCTCTAAGGGTCCCTTTCAACCCCTACCATTCTATGATCCTATGATTCTATGATTAGAACAGTTCTAATTCTGTTAGAGCTTCAGAGCTTTTATTTTGTGACATTCTGGACTGCCTGGAGTTTCTCACAGTTAGTAATGCATGTATTATTATCAGTACAGAGGAGTGGATTTAGAGAAAAAAACATGAGTTCTTCTCAAAAAAAATAATAATGCTATTGATGTTTTCTTTGAGAAAGAAAAAATTAATCAGATCTACTTTAAAGGTAGAGTTTTTAATTTCTTATCTTGCAACAGCATGGTGCCTCTGGTTTTTCTCAGTAGGGAAGCTAGAATATAAAAAAGGAGTGCAGTGAAGATCTCAGGACAATTTTGCTCTTAGCTTCTTTCTGCTGACCCATTCTTCAAATGGACTCCACTGTTAAAATCTCTTATTTATGCAGTTAATACATTTCAACATTATTATGTGGTATTGACCTTAGTGCAGTAAATGACTGTAAGCAGCCTGAGAGAACCTGTATAAATATGCTATGAGTAACGAGAAGCATGTCTTAAACCTGTGCCTTCAAAATTCTATAAATTTTCAATATGCTAAGTATAGTACAATTCACAAACCAAGGCAAAGCATTGAAATCTAAAGCTGTTGATATCCTTTGTTTGAAACAAGAAAGCACAGGCAAAACAAATAACAAGCATTTTAACAGAAATCCACAGAAGAGCAGTCATACACAATCAAAGTCACCAGTTTTTACTTCTCACACACTATTATGTCATCCTTGCCTTATAGAGGCAATTTTTACTTTCAGTATGTAAATGCAGCTGTTCTTCCAGCAGCATGCCTTTCACACTGCAAAACTCTTTGCTACTGCTCTTCTGCCTGTATCTGTATATGTAGTTGTACTCATTTACTTTTTGTTTTCTATCACTTGCAATCAGCCAGGTGATATTCTGGTGATCAGAAAGCTATGTTGCTTTTTTTGTGCTAGGGATCTGTCTCTCTCACAATGAATTGATTCTTTAATGTTAAAAGTAAATGAAGATAATGTGTCATTTTTATGGCTGCAACTTTCTGCTTTCCTTCTACACACCCCTCCCTTTTATCTTTCATAGAATCATAGGATCAAAGAATGGTAGGGGTTTGAAGGGACCTTTAGAGATCATCTAGTCCAATCCCCCTGCAGAAGCAGGTTCACCTAGATCAGGTCGCATAGGAACATGTCCAGGTGGGGCTTGAAGACCTCCAAGGAAGGAGACTCCACAACCCCTCTGGGCAGCCTGTTCCACTGCTCCATCACCCTCACAGTGAAATAGTTTTTTCTTATATTTAAGTGGAACGTTTTGTGTTCCAACTTCATCCCATTACCCTTTGTCCTGTTACTCACTACTATAGAAAAAAGGGATGTCCCAACCTCCTGACACCCACCCTTTAGATATTTATAAGTGTTAATAAGATCTCCCCTCAACCTCCTCTCCTCCAGACTAAACAGCCCCAGTTCCTGCAGCCTTTCCTCATATGAAAGATGTTCCATTCCTCTGATCATCTTGGTGGCCCTGCACTGAACTCTCTCCAGCACTTCCCTGTCTTTCTTTTCCCCATCTTTCTTTCTCTTCATTGTCTTTATTTTCTTCTACGTTACTTTTAATTTTACTTCTCCAGTAAGGAATAGCAATCATATGCTATAAGAAAAAGCAATTTGTGACCATCTCTTTGTGTTGATGATTTTGCTTCAACTCAGGCAATAAATAAGGTACTACAGACTGTAAATCACATAAGAAAAGCTCTAGATGAGAGCTGCAACCAGCAACAGCGTGCTTACAGTTCTCATTTAAATCTACCACCTGAGATATGTCTAGAACAACTGCTGTTAAAAAGCAACACCTCCAGTAACAAAAGGGAATTTCTTGGTAGGCATATGCCCAGCTAACTTCAACATCATAAAAGGAATAATTATAAATCATTATTCACTAAATAGAAAGAAAGTTAAGCATGCCATAATACCTTTCATCTATCTGTGTAGTATATAATGGATTCCGTGCTGAATGGAGCCTGACAGATATCCTGGGAAGCAGAGCAATAGCTTACAAAACATCTGTGAAATCAATCTGTAACCTGGGGGAAGTTTAGAATTTTTTTCCTAATATAATTTCATGTTACAGTAATACATACTATTCTAGAATAAGGCATAAATTTAAATCACTTAATGTTAAATACTGTTTTTATAATTCCCCTCTGCTATTTTCTAATTATTTAAAAAAAAGGAAAGAGAAACTCTTGGAAAAAAAGTAAATAATTCAGTCTAGCCTAGCATGAATAACTAAGCTCAGATGACTGAGAATAAAAGAGACGGGTTTTTTTCTACTTGAAGTCAGGAAATAAAAATCATAGTGGATATTTCTGCTTTATTGTTATGCAGACTTTGCCTGGTATCAGGAATAAGTTTTACTGTGTTTAAACAGAGGGAAATCTTGATGATACTGAATTGTCTTCTGAATTATTGTCACATCTGATTACAAAAGACAAAAAGGGACAGTGCAACCAGATTACAGTTCCTTTCAATATTTCCTAGTCAGGGGCTGTAACTGAAAAGCCCCCAGGCAGCAAGGTAAAATAGGGATTGAAGGCTGTGAAAAGTCAAAGGATGCAAATTGCATAGTGTGACTCAGAGACACACCACTTGAAACTTATCTGCACAGCACATTCCATGTAGCTCTTCCTACTTGTTTCTTCATAAAAATCCATTTTGAGATGCATTTGTCTGGAGCGAAAGCCCTCTTCTTGCCACTGCTGAAGGACAAATTCCCCCAAAGAATTGTGTGACTTAGGATTCATGTACTCTTTTCATATCATCTTTTAAATTATCTGAAATATCTTTTTTAGACTTTTCCTCAGTCTGAAAAGAAGAAAAAGGATTTTTACTTCTGTAACTTTGGAACCTTGTAGGTTGCTTTGCTTTTAATTTTTAAATAGCTTTTATCTCAAAAAAGTTTATTATTAATAATGTATTAAGAAATCTACACAAACAAGAAAATAATCAGTTGGGGAAAAAAGATATTTCCAGTTTTATCCATTTCTTAGGAACTCCAGTGATTCTTAGCTGTTTTTAAATTTGAGATCAAGGAACAGATCAGAGAACAGAAAGGTCATAGTTGATTTTTCATAGCTACATTTGACCTAATTGTTTGTCCCAAGAGTGAATCTCTCTCTTTTGCTCAAGAAGCCTTTCTCCACATGTCTGTCCATTGAAGGCTTTGCTCTGTGATCAGGCTCACAGCCAAGTCTGCCTTTTCCGTCTCCCACTGTCATGGGTGTAAATCCTCTTATCCCTTCTGTGTTCCATCCCTAATTCTCTTTTTCATACACCATCTCATTGTATTCCAGACCTCCCTTCAGGCGATATTACCATTCTGACACTTTGGTTTTGGGCTCCTTAGCTAATCCTCATTAGCTCCATTGAGTTCAACACCTTTGGACTGCCTCACTTTCTCCTGTTCTATAGGATATTGACACTTGGTCTTAGTTTCATTACCCCACAGACACTTCATCAGCTGTGTTTGACCAGCATGGGAAATTAAACTTTCAGATCCTTTCTGTCTCAGACAGTCCCATGAGTTTTCAGGGAAAGTATTTTCTAGATTAGTATGAAGTCCATAATACATAAATAAAGGATAAATCCCATATCATTAAATAATTAGATGATCCACTAAAACAATTAGAAATATTATCACTATTAAAGCACTACTGTGATAAAGCACATGTGTGAGTATTTAATATTTTGCTTGGAAATGACTGGTTGTCTGGACTTATGAGATTTTCTGCCTTCGGAAGGGCAAAATAGAAACAAAGAGTTTTGATACTGATTAATTTATACAGAACTTCATCTAAGAAACACTGAATTATTCTACTCAGTACTTTGTAAGGGATTATCTTTTGAATAATGTAATCAAACTAAAAAGAAAAGGCCAAATTTGTCATAAATGACAAAACAACCTCTGCTTGCACAAAATTGCGAGAATCATTGAAAGTTTTAATTTAATATCAGGCAAAGATAGGTCACTTACTAGAACAATTTGTTCTTCATTAGCGTAAACTTGTCTGATCTGTTCATCTGTTTGTGTCCTATAAAACATCCTGTTGGTACATACATATGCAATACTAGCAGAGGAAATTATATGGCCTCTTTGAACTTAAAAAATTGTTTCATCAATATGTATCTTGTAATAAACCTCTAAACATTTAGTGTGTTTTTAAGACCAAGCAGTCAAAGGCATTACAGCAAAGTCTGCACTCCACTAACATTTGCCATGAGACTTTAGAAATGCTATAGCAAACAACTGAACCTTGATGCTAGTATTATCTTCGTCACAGGTTGTCTGAGCAGCTCCCCAGAGTGGCTTGCCCCCTAGTGTCTCTCTAGATATGGTGAAAAGATATTTCTTCTTACTCCTTAAAATCATCAATGATTTTGTCAAGAACCTGTTCTCATTGTGGGTGTTTGGTTTGCTAGGGCCAGGGACCTGTTTCCTTTCGTATACCTGAATGGTCATGCCATTTGCTCACTTAACTCCTAGGCTCACCAAAGCACACAAGCTTGGGCAAGAAGCCTGAGGGCTGCTTTGTAAAAATAAAGGAAGTCTCTGGAACATACAGGGGAAAAAATATCTTGGACAAAAAAAAAAGCAGGATTTGGTAAAATTTGATCATAAAATAATTTAATTTGGAGGAGACTCTTAAGATAATCAAGTCCAACTGCTAACCCGACACTACCAAATCCACCAATGAGCCATATCCCTAAACACCATATCTGGACATCTTTTAAATATCTCCACCGATAGTAACTTCACCACCTCAATGGCAGCCCATTTCAAGGCATGATAACCCTATTAGTGAAGAAACTTTCTAATATCCAATCTAAATGTCACTTGGCACAACTTGAGGCCATTTCTTCATGCCCTATAAGTTGCTATTCTATTTTTTTAATTTTTTTTTTTTTTTTAAGGGCAGGGGTGGGAAGGAAACATTTTATTTTAGTCTTTCTTCCAAAAAAACAAAATGCTACAGTATGCAGGAAGACTATGAGCATGAATGATAGGAACCTAAAAGACTAAGAGCAGGAAGATTTGTACTATATCCAAAATAGTATTCCCTCTTAGGCAATACAAAACCAGAACTGAAAGTTAAAAGTTTAAAATACATCCATCAACACAGTAAGGTCCATTTTTTCTCAGCTCAGTCTCCACTACTAGCATTCTTCCCTCCCATAATTCTGTGGGAATCCTGAGAACTGAAAAACCCCAGGTGGTAGAAATGATTCTGTAAACTTGAAATGGAGACAGAGCTTTTCTCCCAGACTTGAAGTGTCAGATTAAAAGAATTTCCTTTCCCAAAAGTAAACTTGAAGTTGCCAGAAAAAATGTTGTGAACAGTTTTATTGCCCATCTGCTTTGGAATGACGTTCTCATTGACAAACTGATTGCTCCATGCAAAGACAAGATAAAGGCAGATGGGCTCAAAAATAAAAGAGACAGGTTTCACCTCTGCACTCTGGAATAACTCACTGATACCACAGACTTATTTGTTACTATAGTGGTGTGAAATCACATTCTTAATCCTGAATTTGAACAACAAAATATATTCCACTCTAAGAGGAAAGTAAAGGCATAGTGAGAGGTGAATGCAGTTCACATAATAATTCTCAACAGGCTTTCATGTTAAAGTACAACTTGCCAGGTCACAGAGCAGGGAATCAACTTCTGAGAGTAAAGCAAACATTTGCCTCCTAATTAAAAGTTTCTGGCTTTAACATTCCACATACTTGGAAAGTAGAAATGCTTTAGGTGGAATTTGCATATGTACTTGTGTAAAACACTTCTGCTTATTTTGTTCCTTCAGATGTTTTCAAAAGCTTTAAGTTATGATTTTGAATTTCCAGACATTTCTGCCAACACTGAAGAGCTATTCACCAACTTTATAAGAACTGTGCAGCAATCTCTTTCTAGGAGAACAGTGTTCTACTTCATTCAGACTTAATGAGTTGAATAACTTGGCATCTAATTGGACTTTAGATCACTACTTGTCTTGTTAATGCAGTGTTAAAACTGAAGGTGACCAGATGTAATCGCAGGAAGACTATTTTAATACTCTGTATGCTACAAAAGATCATATTTTACTTCCTATTAAATAGACTTCATTTAGTGATATGAAATCCTAAGTTTCTCTCTGTGGAGATACCTGTTGAGGACCCCCTCCATGCTAATTTGCAATACAACACTAAATAATAATGAACTTACGGTACTTACAGTGCCAAAAATACGGATTGAAAGATACTTCCAGCAGATAAAACTACAAACATTTTATTTCTCCAAATTTCCAATCTATTAACCTGTGGTACAAGTTTGGCTTGCTGGTTTGTTACTACAGGCAGCTTTATATCACACTAATGTGCTTTGGGGCTATATAAGGATCTCAAAAAGATATTCCAAAGGAAATAAGAAAAGTAATGAGAATGAAAGACCAAACCATGACCCTGAATGGTAACGTGCAATATGGAGGAGTGAGAGATGAATTCAAAAGCAGTGCCAATTCCTATAGAGAGACAATGAATGTGGAACTATGGAGGGCCTCTATTCTGCAGTACTTAAGCATCTAACTCCCTCTTATCCAAAAAACAAATACAAACCCATATCTAGACATACTCTTGGGTCTTTCTTCAGACTTAGGTCTCATTTCACAATTTTGGCAATATCCTGAGACCTGAAAAATACTCAGTCTGTTCCCAGAGCACTCATTATGCCATTTTTTTTAACACTTGCCAAAATGCATGCCCTTATTTTGTGCAGTCCATGCAGTGCAATTTAAGAGGAAATACAAGGAAAAAAGACACAAATTGAACTACGTCTGAAAGATTGATCCAGATTTGATTGATGCCCTATCTTTTAAAGCTTTGCAATCTACTGGACAGAATATTGTGGATGCTCATCTGCCTTGAGAGTTAGAATTTGTGCCATAGCATTTTATAACTACAGTCTAGTGATTTATTCATAGGAGGAACCTATCAAATATTAACTATTTCAAGAGAAAAAAAAAGGTTTATGTCAGAGAAGCATTTGGAACAGCAAGCCTGATGAATGAACACTTAACTACATGCTCCTTAATCTTAGTTAAGTAGTATAGAATATTTGTATCATGGAAAAAACCTGGAATACTTTAGCACAGGGCCAGTGATATTTGCGCTTTATGAACTGTACTACAGGTAATATGTGCAATCTGAAATGTTTGTGAAGCCTTAAGATTTAGGCTACCTCGATCTAGTGCTACTGAAAGTAAAATGTTGTAAAAGTGGGACCATTCCATTTGCCTTCAGATGGAAAGAATTCAATCAGATACAGTCTGCTTAAAATAAAAGAAAAACTATTGGAGCATAGCAAGAAGGCTTGCAATTTTTGCACTTTTTATTAATTCTTCTAATATTCCATACATATTTTAAGGTCCTTGTCACTTCCAACATCTCAGAAAGTTATTATCAAGATACTTGATCTGCCCCAAAAAGAGTTCAGCATTTCAAGAAAGTCATTAAATTATGCACAATGTTAGCCTATGACCATCTATTCTTATCACTGTTACAGTTGCTGCACAACTTCTGTTTTTCCTCCCATATCACCGCTTTCTTCCCCTCACTGCTTAATTGTGTCCTTGTTAAAATTCAATAGCAAGACCTTTAGTTTAAGTATTGGGTCCTCTATTGGTACAATTCTATGATCTGTGAGAATGGCAGTGAAAATAAGTTTGAATGGGAAAAGAACTGATGATTTTGCACATACTGTGTCATATTCTTGTTAAATATTTCACTTAATGATTGAAGGTGGAAAAAATATTTTCTCTCTAAAACTATTTAGAAGACATAGAAGAAAAATGGGTTTAATCAAGATTTTCAAGTTCATCCAACAGGTTTTGATCTGGAAGACACTTGTATCCTAAAAGATCTAAAAAGATTTTACTCCCCTAAATCATTTTACTCATCCTGATTTGAATGTAAGCTTTCCCCAACCACCCAGACTTACATATGTGCTTAGTAGATATCCTTTTAATAATACACCCAATTCAGAAACTCTATTTTGGATCTGAAATACTTTTTGTCAAAGCTTTTGTGGATCCTGTAATTTCACAATTCAGCAATTAGTTATCAAACAAAATTAAGAAATGTGGAGTTATTAACAACGGCACATCTTATCAAGTATTTAACCTAGCTTCTCGGCAGTATAGGGATGATATAAAGACAGGTATTTAGTGTAAGCTTTTCCATTTTACTACATATTTTCATTTTACAGGTAATGGACTTCTGGAAAAAAAATCATTTTTTTCAATAAACTAGAAATACAACAGGAATGGGGTCTCTTTCTAAACTTTAATGCTTCTGTTTCCATGATTAGTTGGGGAATATGAAGACTCTGCAGAGAATTTTTCACTCAGGGAGGCTATGACAGAGATATACAAAGAAATCTTTGTGATTTCTTTGGCAAAGATAGGTCCAGGTTACATTAGGAGAGCATTTACAATTTCATTTAGAGTCTTTGAAAGTTAAAAGACTTATTATTTTCAAATGATACCAGTCTTTCATAATGCAGCACTTTTCTCTCAATTGGTGCATTTTATTCAGTTTTTGTCACCTTCCCAGGGAATAAAGTACATGTACATTTCAAACTGTGGACTACACATGTAGTGTGTAACAGTGTGTCCTTTTATCACACAGCAGTTCTTTATCTTTAGGCCTGATAATCTAGCTTTAGGGGCACTGCTGAGCCTAGTTTATGACAGGGAAGCACAACAGTGTGTTTATCAGTGGCTAATAATCGCCTATGTAGCTAACTTGAGGAACTGAGAATTTAAGAAGGCAAGCCTGGTGTAGCCCAACCACATAGCCTTTGTGCAAAAATGGAAAGGTCTGAAAGGTCAGCTAGAGAGTCAAGTGGTCCAAGAAGCCCTGTGGACAGGCAAGCTCTGTGGACAATAGCTTCTCACTTGGGCATTGCTTGCAGACATATCTGTTTAGACAAACTGGTAATAATCTGATACTGGGAGATACTCAGAGATCTCAAGTAATACTTGTGCTCTGATATGGTGCATTTCACAGGACCAGACCCAAGAGCAGGAAATTATCTTCAGAGCTCTTCCAGTTTAAAACAGAGTTGTATTTCTTTATGAGTCCACCAGGAATTGTACTGTATATTCTATTTAGATTAAAAAATCTGGTTTCTATTACCAAGTATATGAACTTTAACTTTATTAAACAGAATATATTGGTGGAACGGGGAATGTAGTTTATACAATAAACTTATACCTATATGAGACTGTGGATTGAATTATTAAAATGGCTCCAAAATATAAAGGATGCATAAAAATCTTGCAAAAGCCTGAGATATAAAGTTGATGCTGACAGTGCATAGTGCAGTAAGGTAGTAGTACTTTTACTGTAGACATCTGCATCTGAAAGATCCTCTTGTGATCATCATTTTTTTTGCCCAGGGAATTTGTTTATATGTTAGTTGTCAGCATCCACAAGTTTTATGGACTGGAATAGAAGGATGTTTCCTGATTCAAATAGTATAGGCAAACTTTTGGGGTTAGTTATGTAGAATTTGATAGTACCGTTGAACTGGAGAGGGAGACAATTTGTCATGTCATAGCTGGGGACTGGATTTGTGCATGTGTGCTGAGGAAGAGTACTCTGTTGAAGAATACTCCTGAGATTGCATAAAGTGTTAAATGTTAGCTTAAAATAATCAATACTAGTCTCAGACTTCCATAAATTATATTAAGCAGTTGTTAAATTACAGAGAAATTCCGATGGTATTGCATTCTATATGAAATATCAAATGAAAACAGCATCATTAATGACACACTAATGAATACAACATGAATTAATAATAATTGGCTACTTTTTGAAGTCTCCCTGGCTTCCATCTGTCTCTTAAATCACTTCAAATAATTAATTGCCTAATGCTTTTCACCTTTGACAGACAGAAATAAATTGAAGATTAAAAATATCTATGTTGGCAGTGGGCAGAACAAAGTCGTATGACTGTTTGCTGTCAGTCTAGAGGGATGAAGCACTTTGCCCTGCTGAGCTTGCCTTGCCCTGGTAGTAAGGCACAGATAAAGGAAATTGATATTGTATTACTCATTTTAGTCAAAATTTCACCCATACTCACAGGGTTATTTTAGTTTATTTCTCCTCACCAGAACTGAATCAACATGGCTGCACTCTCCATTTTTCTTTTTGTAGCATGGCTGCAGGACTATTATCAGAAAAAACTTTCACCTTTAGGTTGTCTGTGTCAGTACATGACAAGGCAGTGCAGCAGAGCTTGTGTCCTGGTGAGATGAAAAAGGGTTTCAGAGGTCTTTTTTTAGGGTCACTTTTCTATTGAGAACTACCCTGACATCGCTTTGGTCCGTAAGTGACTAGCCAGTTGCAACAAATTCCAGTCCTATGGGATAAATATGAATGACAGACTTATGTAAATACAAATATTTTAATGTAACACTGTTTCTTCTGGAAATTGCCTGGCCTTGAGGATTTTTTTTCTCTTGTTTTTATTTATAGATACTAAGGAACTCAGTTTCTTGGAGATCTAGTTGTTTTTGTTTGTGCTTAAAGCCAGGTAGGGTCAAATATTCAACTGTAGTTGCAGTGACCAGAGAATGAATCACACAGAATGAGAGACTCACAGAATGGTAGGGGTTGGAAGGGACCTTTAGAGATCATCTAGTTTAACATCCCTGCCAAAGCAGGTCCACCTACATCAGGTCACACAGAAACACATCCAGATGGGTTTTAAAGATCTCCAAAGAAGGAGACTCCACATCCTCCCTGTGAAGCCTGTGCCAGGACTCCCTCATTCTCACAGTGAAATAGTTTTTCCTTACGTTTAAATGGAAGATTATGTGTTCCAGTTTCATTGCATTACTCCCTTCCTGCTGCTAGATACCATCAAAAAAAGTGATGTTCCAACCTCCTGAAATCCACTATGTAGATATTTGTAAATATTAAGGAGATCCTACATCAGTCTCCTCTTTCCTAGACTAAACAGCCTCAATTCCCACAGCCTTTCCTCATAAAGAAGATGCTCCAGTCCCCTGATCTTGGTGGTCTTGCACTGAACTCTTTCCAGAAGTTCCCTGTCCCTCTTGAGTTGAGAAGTCCGAAACTGGACACAGGACTCCAGATGAGGCCTCAACAGGGCAGAGACCTGCTGGACATACTCTTCTTGATGCATCCCAAGATGCCATTGTCCACAAAGGCACATTGCTGGCTCATGGTTAGTTTATTATCAATCAGAACTCCCAGGTTTCTCTCTGCAGAGGTCAATCCCCAGCCTGTACTGGTGCCTGAGGTTGTTTCTCACCAGCTGCAGGACTCTGCACTTGTCCTTGTTGAACCTCATGAGTTTCCTCTCTGCCCAACTATCAAGCTGGTTGAGATCCCATTAAATGGCAGCACAGGCTTCTGGGGAATCAGCCAGTCCTCTCAGTTTGGGGTCATCAGTGAACTTGCTGAGGGTACACTCTGTCCCCTCATCCAGGTTGTTGATGAAGATGTTGAACAAGACCGGCCCCAGAATCGATCCCTGTGGAACTCCACTGGCCACAGGCCTCCAACTCGATTCTGTGCCATTGATCACCACCCTCTGGGCTCTGTCATTCGGCCAGCTTTCGATCCACCTCACTCTTCACTCAACCAAGTCACACTGCCTGAGCTTTCTGATGAGGATGTTATGGGAGACAGTGTCAAAAGCCTTGCTGAAGCCAAGGTAGATGACATCTGCTGCTCTCCCCTCATCTATCACGCCATAAAAAAATTGTATTTGTAGATTCTGCAATCTTGTCATTTCAGAAAAGTATGGGAAAGTATCTGAGAGAGTTTGTGACCAGAATTCTCCTCCATTTTGTATTCTGTTTCATTCCACAAGTGACCACTTCATTACAGTGCTGGATGCAAGACTATTGCTTTTGTAATTGTTATAACTGGTAATGCAGATGTATATTGCACTGCCTAGATAATGTATAAGTTTCATAGTTTAATTCATTTTTTTTAGTCATTTTTTAAAAACTTTCTTTTATGGCTTTATAAGAAACTGTGCAAGAGAAAGAGAAGGCATGGATGCCATGTGATGCAACGTGAAGGATAGCCCAAATGTTTGTCTCAGCCTCTGATAAATGCAGCTTACAGCATTCACAGAATTTCATCTTAGTTCCACATTTTCCCTTCCTCAACCTTTTAAATGTGATACAGAAGTGTTTTATAAATGCATGTTTTCAAGATCTAAAATTACTGAAGGAACTCTTTGAGTAGAATTACGTTACTCAGCATATATAGAGAAAAGTGGAGGGTAACAGAAATTTGCCATCCTAGAGAGTGTAAGCTGCTAGATTTTTTCAGAAATTTAAAACTCTGGGAAAGATCCTACAATTTAAAAAAAAAAACCACCAAACTTTCTTCTACATACTTCTGTGCCAGTAATCACCACAAATTCCTTGCAGAAAACTCCCGAGGCAAAATTGTTTCTCATAGGTACAATTATGCTAGACATAAGCAGCTGCAGGGACCTGTTCCTAACCTAGACAGTCTGTATTCTCTATTCTAAGGTCGGGCCCATGGCAGTAGCAGCTTCAGCTCTAGTACTGCCAGGCTGTATTTGCCTGAAGGATTTCTGCCCTCTGTAATGCTATGAGGTATGTAAGCACAGCATTTGGAAGGAGGACAGAACAGGGGAGGAAAAAAGTCAGGTGAAGGAACTGCAGGTAGAAAAAGACAATGGTAGAGGAGCAAAGAGCTCACAGTACCAGAGACTCAGATGGCACTGGCCGTGCCTGGGAACCTCTCCCTGCCTGATTGTTCATCCCCATCCCTGTACCATTCTACTATATGAGGTGTTGGCACAAGTGACTGTGAGTAGCTGTCATGGTTTTGTGTGGAGACAATTCTGATAATGGGGAAGGGAGTGTAAAGATGACTTCTGTAAGAAGTTGCTCAAAGTTCTCCCCAGCTCTGAGCCAGGCCCACTTCTGGGACTGAGCCAATTAGGCACCTCCACAATCATTTTTTAAGAAGAAAAAGCCAGGAGGGTTCTTCCTGTTCCTTATTGTTCTGTTCTGTTCTGTTCTTTCTTTTCCAGCTTCACAGAAGCTGTAACTGGGGAAGAACCCACACCAGAGAAGTTTGTTAAGGGCTGTATCCTGTGGAAGGGACCCCATATAGGACAAGGGGAAGAATGCAAGCAAATGTCCTCATCTGAGAATAAAGAAAGTGGCAGAGAAAATCTGTGAGAGACTGACCACATCCCTCATTCTCTACCCCTCTGAGCCATTGAGGGGGAAGGAGGTAAAGATATCAGTGAGCTGGGCCAGGGAAGAAAGGAGGGATGGGGGAGGAGATCTTAAAGTGCTGGTTGTAATTTTCTCATTATCCTGCCCTTTTTTTGCTTTTTGTTCTGATTTGTTTCTAGTAGACAGTAGAATAAACTTTCCTTACTTTCCTCTCTGAGTTGTGGAGTCTGTTTTGCCTGGAACCGTAATTCTTAGTGAGCCCTCCCTGCCCTTGTCTCAGTCCACAACATCCTTGGTTATCTTTTTTTTTCTCCCATCTCTCTGGGGCCTCCACCATCCTAACAAGGGTTGGGATTGATGGGGAACATTGAGCAAGAGACTGTTGTTGTGCTTCATTGATGACTGGGCAAAACCACAACATTCATAAACAGAGCTGAGAGTAAATCCTGCAGAAGAGGTGACATGAAAAGGTGGAAAGATTTGACTGTAAGGGAAAGCAAAAGGAAAGGGAGATGTGATCCAGAATAAAATATATGATGCAGAAACAGGAATGAAAAGTAAGAAAAAAAAAGGAAAAAATGGGGAGTGGGCACGATCAAACTAAAAGCAAAGCATTAACAACATAAGACATAAGCTCAGAAGTGTTTTGCATTAGTATCACAAAACAAAATTCCACTGTGAAGGGAGGACAACTCTGAGTTAAGACAAGAGTCAAGATTTCACTGTGCCTGACAGCATCTTGTTGACATGAATTTTCTTTATGCATCCACACCCTTTACCAAAGTGGAGTAAGAATAGTTCGGGGTTTGTTACATATGAAATGTATTTACGATTTTTTCCTCTTAAATAAATGTTCAATTTTGTTCAAAAAATTGTTTTCTTTATTTACCCAGGGCATGTACTTATACTGCCAATGTCACTCCTATCTGCTGGAAATATTTTGTTCTGGGTAATAGTCCAATGCCTTTAAAATTCAGTGTATTCTGCTTTAGTTAAAAATAATGGGCAATATAACTGTATTTCACAATGAATAAGAGTATTAATTATGAGACAAATCGCACTAGATGCTGTTTGCTGCTCAATTCCCTTTGAATTTTAATGGATAATAACTTGCTTTAAAATAAAGGGAATTTTTAATGCATCCAACAATTATAAAGTAGACTAATTACAGGTAGTAAGTATATTTTTATTGAAATCTGAATGACTACACTTGTCATTTGCTCTCAGAAGTATGCTATATTAATTTGAATTATATACGTTAGTTTATATCTGCTAATTATATGTTTGTTCCATTCCTAATGAAAAAAAGCCAAAGCAGTCAGAATTTCATCAAACCAAATTTTCATTAAGTCCTGGAGGTAAAGCTCCTCTTGACCTGAAGGGAGGCAATGTTCCTTCTGCATTTTATGGCAGGAGCCATCTATTTAACTTCAGCATTTTGCGAAACAGAATATACAGCTCTAGTTTAAAAGCCAGGGAGGAAGCTGGGAAAAGAAAAAGCAATGCTAACTCAAGGCAGCACTAAAGCAAACAAAGTTTGGCATCTTGTAGTTTGCCAGATTATAGGTTTTCTCCTAGATGAGCTGCAAGACTTTAGGCTGCCGTTGGCCCCAAAGTTAAAATCTAGACCCTCTTTAAAACAATCCTTTCCCTCAGTAGAAAAGAACTGCAGACTCCATAGAGTTCAAAAAGTCATAGAGTTCAAAAGTCATGTGAAAATCTTTAACCTACTGATGATGGAGGCACCAACCAGTACCTTGCACTGCTGTCATGAAAAAGAATTCCAGAAACACTGAAAACTCCTTTGCCTGGCTGTCACAAACATGGTCATTTAATGGCCACAGGAAAGAGACCCTAATTCAGCTTCAAGGAGACCATTTATATTGGTTGCCTCGTGAATTAAATATAGAGGTAAAGTGGTTCTGTGCTTCCTGAGATTCACTGAGACAATAGGAACTACAATAGGAAGACCCAGTGACTTTAAAACATACTGTGCTGCCCAAGCCCTGGCAGCTGCCTAGTCCAAACTCAGAACGGGATTTTGCTTATCTGCAATTTGAGTATCACCTGCAGACAGAAAGGCTGTGCCATGATGCTAAAGACTCATGACTAGGAAAAAAACTCAGAGGCTATCATCTTCAGTTTTAATTTTACTGTGCATAAGCCTCAATAATGATCATTTGAACTTCACTGTTTAAGCACTTATACCTGGTAGTAAATTCATTTGCTGGAATATTAATGGAAAGGGAGTACAAAGGGTACAATCAGTCCAAGTTAATTTCAAAATTCAAATAAATGACAAACCCTAGGTTGTTTTTCTCCAGTATTCACCATTTCCAATTAGGATGCAATATGACATAGCCTGTTTTCACATTTCATATGCTGCATATTTCAAGTCGCAAATCTAGACTCTTGAGATGATGGCTGGCAACTCGAGAGAAAGAAAAACGTAAACAACTTGGAGAAAAAACTGAATATAATAAAAATAATCTTGAAAATATTGCAAGGCTAAATCAACTAAGAAGTATGTTCAAAATATGGAGTGTGAACATTGGTTTTCCATAATACAGATGGAATCAATGCAAGCAGAATATTGAGTACAGATTAAGCTTGCCTTATCAATAGAAATGAACTTTTGCAATCTCCACCTTCTGAGGGATCCATCACATGGTTCCTATCAATCCTGAAAAAAATCTTTCCATCATTAGCAAGGTTCCATTTTTCACTTGAATATAGTCTGAAAGCAGTTTCTCATCAGCTCAGTTCCTAAATAAACTCATGTACTATTGGTTTGTTCCATTTCTTCATCTAAAACAATATTATTTTTTTAGATATTAATATCAATTTCTTAAGACCTACTAAAATATAGTCATAAATAATGGTATTATACTGAAGATAAAATTTTAGGGGCATAGTGGGCTCTGCAAGAAAATACTAAATTATGTATCAAAGCATAAATAACCTAATGTCATGGTTTAGCAAGGAGCCACTTTTGCTTAGTAAGAGGGGGAAGGGGCTGCAGTGAAGACCTGGTAAAGAGTTCTCAGACTTTTCCCGAACTCTTCGGTTCAGATCCACCTCCAATCTACTGGGCCAATCTACTGCCTCTGTGATCACTCTTTAAGGACTGGAATTTGAAGTGCTTGGTAGGAGGTGTAGGAGTGGTACAAGATGGAGGTGACCATGCAGACCCCACAGTCAGAGAAGGAGAAAGGAAGGACGAGTGCCAGACTGGAGACACTTCTGCAACCCACAACCAGAATGCAGGCTGTACCCCTACAACCCATACAGGACAATGGCAGGACTGAGAGCCACCAGCAGCTCCGAGCGAGTGCACCCGGATTGTCTCAGTGACAACTTAAAAGTGTTAGTTATCACTGAAATGTGCTTCTACTAAATCCAGAACTCTTCCTAGAAATGTTTCTCTATTTGAGAATCTCTCCTTCATTCAGTCATCCTGGTCTCTAGGGATTCCTATCCATATGCTAAATATAAAGAGGTTATAGTTCAGACATTTGATAATATACGTTAAAAAATTTAATCTCTAAATCTCATCTGGTAACAGAATATGCTATTAAAGTGACAAAAGAAAAATTTGTGTATTACAAAATTATGTTTCATTGTGATTAGTTAGAAACACAACATGCCTATAAGTGCATTTAAATGACAGTAAGCAAAACAGCACTTTATGAAGAGTTGGGTGGTGCTGGGTTTTGGGTGATTTTTCTTTTTAATGAACTGAACCACCCACTAAAAGATTTCTGGTTTCTTGAATGATTCATTAATGCTTCCTTCATTTTCCAGTTTCTATGGAACCATCTGGTCCATCTTTGTAGAAAGGCATTTAGCTGTAAATATGTTTTACAGTCTTTCCCAATTTAAAAGTAGTTGCCCAGCTGCTTCACATAAACTGTCAGCAATTCGTAAACTCCTCAGAATTGCCAGCTTTCATTAGTAATCCAATCAGGATGTAGTTTAAAATACTGCAAATCACATTATGCTCCATTGGACAGGAATTGGAGTGACATGATATGCTGGGTTATCCTATTTTACATTTGTGATTGCCTTTAATCCAGGAGACACATACATTTTATTTTAAAGGGAGTGCACCCTTCTCTATGCATATATGTGGTCATGTGTGTGTCTTCCCCCAAAAAGAATACTGTTCAGATTTGCTCTGTCTTATTGAATCAAATTCAATGTCAAACATTGGGAGCATGAGTTACATGCAGTATTGGCTATGCCTTTGAATTCGATGCTTATCAGGTTTAGATTAATAAAAACTATAAATTTGTGGTTTCTAATTTGAGTGGTTTTTAGAACAGTCCCTTTCTCTCTCCTTATTACCTTCTGTACTATCAAAAACATATTTCTTTAACAGCTGTCAGTGCTTTCTGGTAATAAGATAAAAAAATGTGGAGATAAGGCAATAAGGCCAACACTTGGCTACATTAAACAATTAAATTAGTACATCATTTCTGTAGTTGTGAGACTGTTTGCTACAATATGCAGGTGGGAATATTTATGAGAACAACGGCCTAATTAAAATTAATTTCTACCTATGGACAATCTTATGCATTAGAGATCAAGCTATACACAGACATGTACAGAATTCTCTATTTATTTATAAGGCATCTCTATAGCTAAAAAAAAATTGTGCACAGAAAACCTGTCATTTTACACTGGACTTTAAACTCATTGGACTATTACTTTCAGTAGTACTGTATTTTCTGCAGGAACAGTTCATATAAGTTATTAGTGATGGAGTCCAGCCCACTGATGTTTCCTACAGTACATTTTGCTGGTACACTCAAAAGCAGCTCTACAATTCGTGAATAATGTAGGTATTTGGAGTTACTCATTGTTACAATAAAAGAAAACAAGACACCCAATACTTGCTCCTCAACTGTAGAAACCTGGCCATTTGTTAAAAGTCAGTTCGTTTTTAACCAGTTAGATGCAATCAGAGTTGTATTATTGAGCTTTTATCAATCATACTTTATATGCCTCTAATAAGATGAGCCTTCAGGAACAGATTTGAAACTATGAAGAGGACATGAAAACTTTATATAGAAGATTCTAAGACATTAAACACTATTTATAAATATCTAAAGGGTGAGTGTCAGGAGGTTGGGACATCCCTCTTTTCTATAGTAGATAGTAAGAGGACAAGGGGTAATGGGATGAAGCTGGAACACAAAAAGTTTCACTTAAACATAAGAAAAAACTATTTCACCGTGAGAGTGATGGAGCAGTGGAACAGGCTGCCCAGGACGGTTGTGGAGTCTCCTTCCTTGGAGGTCTTCAAGACCCGCCTGGACATGTTCCTATGTGACCTGATCTAGGTGAACCTGCTTCTGCAGGGGGGTTGGACTAGATGATCTCTAAAGGTCCCTTCCAACTCTACCATTCTGTGATTCTATAATTCTATGATTTCCAGTTGAAGATTTTCTAGGTGTGAGATACAAAGGGAAATGTTAAACAGAATAACAATCATGAGACTGAAGCATCTTCCTTATGAGGAAAGGCTGTGGGACCTGAGGGTGTTTAGTCTAGAGAAGAGGAGACTGAGGGGGTTATCTCATTAATATTTACAAGTATATAAATGGTGGGTGTCAGGAGATTGGGGCATCCCTTTTTTCTGTTGTATCTAGTAAAAGGACAGGGGATAATGGGATGAAGCTGGAACACAAAAAAGTTCCATTTAAAGGTAAGAAAAAACTATTTCACTGTGCGGGTGTGGGAGCAATGGAACAGGCTGCCCAGGGAGGGTGTGGAGTCTCCTTCCTTGGAGGTCCACAAGACCCATGAGAACATGTTCCTGTGTGATCTGATGTAGGTGGACCTGCTTCGGCATTGGGGTTTGACTACATGATCTCTAAAGGTCCCTTCCAATCCCTACCATTCTATGATTCTATGATTGTGTGTGATGTCAGAAAAGTTTGGCTAGGCCTTAGTGTCAAAGAAATTTAAAAAAAGGTAATAGAGTGAAGATAGATGCTGACAGACAGGTCTGTGAAGACTAGATAAAAGAAGATAAATTTCTAGACATTTAAGTGAATGACTAAGAAGAAAGACAAAGATTGTGTGAGGGGTTTGAAATCACATTTCATTAGTTTTGTTGAATCTGTAATTAAACAGTAATAAAAAATACTAAAACTATGTATCTGGCTGAAGATATCTAATGAAGAGACTAAAGCTTAGCACGTAACTTCTACTCTTTGAAAAGACTATGATAATGAATCTATTTTCTGACACAAAAGAAATAATCTTACACTTCATTGTTTAATGCATTCATGTCCTCCAAGCAATATTTTGTCATACAATCATAGAATGGTAGGGTTGGAAGGGATCTTTAGAGATCGTCTAGTGATATTCCTTGCAGAAGCAGGTTCACCTAGATCAGGTTGAATAGGAACATGTCCAGGTGGGTCTTGAAGACCTCCAAGGAAGGAAGGAAGACCTCTACAGCCCATCCGAGCAGCCTGTTCTAGTGCTCTGTCATCCTCACAGTAAAATAGTTTTTTCTTATATTTAAATGGAATTTTTTGTGCTCCAGCTTCATCCCATTACCCCTTGTCCCGTTGTTAGATACCATAGAAGAAACGGATATCCCAGCCTCCTGGCATCCACCATTTAGATATTTGTAAATATTAATAAGATCGCCCCTCAGTCTTCTCTTTTCTAAAGTAAACATATGTAAGATGTTCCAATCCCCTGATAATCTTGGTGGCCCTGCACTGCACTCTCGCTAGAAGTTGTCTGTCTGTCTTGAGCTGGACACAGGACTGCAGATGAGGCCTCACCAAGGCAGAGTAGAGTCCGAGTCAAATGGCCCTTGACCTGCTGGCTACACTGTTCTTGATAGATCTCAGGATGCCATTGGCCTTCTTGGCCATGAGGGTACATTGCTGGCTCATGGTTAGTTTATTATCAATCAGGACTCCCAGGTCTCTCTCTGCAGAGCTGCTCTCCAGCAGGTTAATCCCCAGCCTGTACTGGTGCATGGGGTTGTTCCTTCCCAGATGCAGGACTCTGCACTTGTTCTTGTTGAACCTCATGAGGTTCCTCTCTACCCAACTCTCAAGCCGGTCAAGATCCCACTGAATGGCAGCACAGCCTTCTGGGGAATCAGCCAGTCCTCCCAGTTTGGTGTCATCAGCAAACTTGCTGAGGGTACACTCTGTCCCCTCATCCAGGTCGTTGATGAAGATGTTGAACAAGACTGGCCCCAGAACTGATCCCTGTGGAACTCCACTGGCCACAGGCCTCCAACTCGATTCTGTGCCATTGATCACCACCCTCTGGGCTCAGTCATTCAGCCAGCTCTTGATTCACTTCACCACCCACTCATCCAAGCCACACCAGTTGAGCTTTCTGATGAGGATGTTATGGGACACAGTGTCAAAAGCCTTGCTGAAGTCAAGGTGGATGACATCAGCTGCTCTCCCCTCATCTAGCCAGCCAGTTATGCACTTATAGAAGGCTATCAGGTTGATCAAACAAGATTTCCCCTTGGTGAATCCATGTTGACTCCCCCTGATAACCAACTTATCCTTCATATGTTAAGTGATAACATTCAGGACTAATTGTTCCATCAGCTTTCCAGGGATGGAGGTGAGGCTGACTGGCCTGTATTTTCTTGGGTCCTCCTTCTTGCCCTTTTTGAAGACTGGAGTGACACTGACCTTTCTCCAGTCCTCAGGCAGTGTCCTCCATGATTGTTCAAAAATGATGGAGATAGGCTTATCAATCACATCAGCCAATTCCCTCAGCATTCTAGGATGCATCACTTCAGGATCCATTGACTTATGAGCCTTAAGCTTGGCCAACAAGTCTTTAACCTCTTCCTCTTCCACCCAGGGCAAGTCCTCTGCTGTCCTGGCCATCCTACTATCCTTGCTGGACTGGGCTTCCCAAGGGCCGGCTTTAGTCGTAAAGACTGAAGCAAAGAAGACATTCAATACTTCGGCCTTCTCTGCATTCTTGGCCACCAGGGCACCCTGTGGGTCCACATTTGCCCTCGTCTTCCTTCTGCTGCTGATGTACGTGAAAAATGCCTTATTGCTATCCTTAACTTCCCTGGCTAAATTTAATTCTAGAAGGCCTCTAGCCTTCCTAGTTGCACCCCTGCATACCCTGGCAATGTTCCTATACTCTTCCCAAGAAGTCAGTCTGTGTTTTGAACTCTCATAGATGGCTGTTTTTTCCCTGAGTTGTCCCAGCAGATCCTTGCTCATCCATGGAGGCCTCCTACCTCCTTTTCCTCCTTTCTTGCATGTTGGGACACACTGATCCTGGGCTTAGAGGAAGTGGTGCTTGAAGATTGACCAACTCTCTTGGGCACTTCTACCTTCTAGAATCATATCCCATGAGATCCTTCCAAGTAGGTCATTGAAGAGGTCAAAGTCAGCTCACCTGAAATCCAGCGTCACAGTCCTGCTTTGTGTCCTGCCTCTTCCACAAAGGATCTTGAACTCTACCCTCTCGTGGTCACTGCAGCCGAGGTTGTCTCCAACCTTCACATCCCCAACCAGAAACTCCTTATTTGTCAGTACTAGGTTCATCAGCAAACCCCTCCTCGTTGGTTCCTCGATTACCTGTGACAGGAAGTTTTCATCAACAATCTGTAGGAACCTCCTGGACTGCATGTGCTTGACTGTTTGGCTTTCCTAACAAATATCAGCAAATATCAAATACTTTTTGTTAGCTTTAGGCAGGAAATTATGGAGTGCTAGAAGTGACAAGTATCCATTATCGATCATCTGATGTTTGGTAGGGGTAATTTTCATTAATTGAATCCATTGTTTATGACGCTAGCAGAAAGTTTCAAGATAACCACTTTTGTCATAGGCAACTGCATGGAATTATTTGAGTGTTTGGTTACTTTATCAAACACAACGTTTAAGCCTGTCGATTCTGAATGTTATGTATCTTTGCATTTTTCTGTACTATCAATGTGATCTGTGAAGACTTTGACTTTTCAACTAAATCCCCCAGTTCAGTTCATTCCAGGCATAGTTTGAAGACTAGTCCTAGTGGATAATTACACTTTTCATGGCATTTTTATGAGCCTTTGCTTCATAACTTGTGGATGTCTGTATTTTATAAGCTTTATAGTTCATGAAATAAGGGGGCTGTGTTGCAATATATTCAAGAGCTTACACATAGAACCTGAATACTAATTTTTAGGAACCAAGATTTCAGACATTTGACATCATTTTCCTCTTGCTGTTGGGACTCCAGAATGACTCTGCTGAATTGAATGGAGCTAGGCTAATAAAAAGTATTGCTTTTCAACATTACTATCCCTTTGATTTTGGACCATTTAAAAAGGGGTTCCAATCCCAGGTGACTTCCAGAATTAAAAACCATCTAAATGAAAATGTAAAGGATTCTGTCACTTCTATTTGCAAAGGTCTCAGGAGTCACATGTGAGAAATAAAAGCATGATTATTCAGTGACTGAAAACTTGTAATCGGGTAGAAGACTGACCTTGATCTTATTGTATAAATGGAGACAACAAAGTAGTCTTAGAATTTTTTGATGTAGGCTCTATAACTTTTTCATTTTCTGATTGAAATAGTAAGTCAAGAAAAACAACATTGTAATGTTTGACTTTCCAACATAATCCTTAATTTGCTATGGCTTTTTTTTTTTTTTGGACAGTTTACAAAATATTTATTTAAAAGAACACATTAAAAGTTGTGGGGTTTTTTTAATCTACAGGAGAACAATAAATTATAAGTAAACCAAATATCTGAAGTTAATTTAGTATTCAAGGTTTGATTTGAACCTGTGACACTTTGAAAAAAATCTGAATCTAAACCATATACAGCAGGACATGCATTGATTTTTGTGTTTTCCATTTTACACAGCAGACATTGATTTGCATTTCTGATAAGGACATTAATAACAGAGTGAAAGGAAGGGCAATAGTTATCCAATGTATCTATAATAAATAGGAATATCAGTCATGAACTACTATGTGTGCAGTCACTCACTCAGTAGAAAATCGTCTATAGGTACTCTCTTACTATATACAAACCAGAAGAATATACCACAGAGGAAATTTTTATTAAGTTTTACTGGTCTCAATAAAGATCAGTATTTATTTCAAATATTACTAATTTATGCCCAAAGAAAGATGATAATCAAGAAACTTTAATTTGAATGATATGTATTTATTTAGAAGGTTTTTCATTGGGAGCAAAATGAGATAAACAAAGTAGAAATTTAATTGTGGAGTGCATTGGAATGTTGTGCTAGAATGCTAGAGTAAGTGCTAAAGTCCTAGAATGAGTGCTAGAGTGAGTAAGACAGCAAATGTAAAAATTATAAAAGGAGAAAATAGCAGGTCAGAACCTCC
This sequence comes from Colius striatus, assembly GCF_028858725.1. Lineage (NCBI taxonomy): Eukaryota > Metazoa > Chordata > Aves > Coliiformes > Coliidae > Colius > Colius striatus. Next base: position 31,052,022 of record NC_084767.1, on the reverse strand, counting down.
GTCTTCTTAATGTGCTTTAATATATATATAGTAATATTGACACTAGCAGTCAGAAAACAAGAAGAATCCACTTGAGCAATATTTGAGCTTTGGGATTCTAGGAAGTTCCAGGGAAAATGGATTAACAGATGGGGACAAATGGTATGAAAAAAATGTGCTCTTGCATGGTTACCATCACAGCATACAGGGAATATTAACTCTAGAAAACACAGGTAATGACAGAAGAGTAGAGATCATGAAATTTAACACACTCACATACATAAAAAATCACACGTATGTTAATAATATCCCTATTGTCTGTCCACTCATATTTTTTCAAGACAGAAAGCCCAAGGGACATTAAAATGTAGTTTAAGCTGTAAACAACAGTTTTATAAAGGCAGAATAATAGTTATATACCTGTCTATTTCACATAAATATTAAATAGATAAAACATAGATAATCATAAATCTTCCCTAATTATTAACTTGTATAGACTCCATGATTCCATTAATTTATCCAAGAACTTAGATATCTTCTTTTCCTGAGGATGTGGTCTGTCAGTTAAAATCTTATGTCTTACTTCATATTTAATATTTTTGTCTAGGTTGGATATAGTACTGAAGCTGGCTTGCTTACAGTGCCACAAACTCCCAAGAGGCTCCTGCATAACTTCTTTCCAACTTATTCTTTGATAAAAGACTGTTTTGATTTTTTATGAATAATTCTCCTCCATGTATTTCATGTCAAATAAGCACAGTGAGTAAACTCATTTTTGTGCAGGATTATTGCTGCACTTTGAGTAATGTTTGTCTCTACGTTAACAGAGTTGAAATGAATTATTAGTCTGAATAACTGATGACATTTACTGAGACCTTATCTGCATATGGTCAAAAAAATACCTGGCTTTTGCATTTCTTTGGTACTCTCTTGTCTTTGAGAAAATCAGTGAAAGACCACATATTTAGGGTGTCTACAAGGGCATGAAACTTATGTTACTTAAACCCTAGAAAAATGTCAATCAAATTAATTTATTTTTTGCTTGCACATTTTAAAAGAATACATATTTTAGTGACTGTTGTGGTCTTGTCCAACTGGGAAAAGGAAGAAAAAAACAAAACACACAACTCCTCCCCCTCCCGGTGCAACAGGAAGGGAATCAGAGAAAAGGGAAACAAGCCCACATAGGTTGAACTAAGAATACTTTAACAGAACAACAAGTTAAGGAGGAACAGTTATAACAGTAAATGAGGAAATATACAAAGAGGCCTAGTGAGTCATACAGTTGCTCACCACCTGGGACCCAACGCGATCAACCACTCTAGGCTGGAAGTTGAAAACCACAACCCCAGAGGAGAGCTCCTTCTGGCCAGCTCCCCACCTATATACTAGGCATGATGTCAGGATGGTATCAAATACCTGCTGGCCAGCCTGGATCAGCTGTCCAGGCTCTAATCCTTCCTGATTCCTCATAGGAATTAAATCTACCCTAGCCCAAACCAGGACATTGGCGTACATAGTTGGGGAAATAATTCACTCATGAAGTAAGTGTCCAGGCATAAATCAAATTGACATAGTCTGTCTCCAAGCTTAGGAATGGCATTGAAAAGAAAGTAAAATAAGTTTAAAGAATAATATGGGCCACAGCAACTGTGAGACAGTAATGAGTAAAAATCGCTATTCATTGTACAAACTTGAATATAAAAGAAGCCATATCTGAGAAAATAATCTGAGAAAGAAAGATAACGTCCAGCATCAGTTCACATTTTGTCTTTGAAGTCTGATTGTGTCTATGGAAAATGAATAAAAGAAATTGGGAATCATTTTTTTTATTATCAGTTTTTTCAGCTCTTGACAATTCTGTCTTTCTATCTGTTAATACAGAGTCAAGTGTATATTTAAATGTAGGTAATTGGAGATCAGGAAGATTCCTTTTAATCTTTCTTAACTTCATTCACAAGTGCAATGCTTCAGCATTGGAATGATATGCATATTGCTATTGAAATCATCAGGCCAGAAAGGATGAAAACAAGATGACACAAGTCTTCATATCTCAGGATGTTCTGCTTTATTAAAAGACAGTCTTTGAGAAGTATATTTATCTAAGAATTGACAGTGCTGTAGAAAAACTGTCAAAACTTTGGGTTTTTTGTATGGTAGATCAGTTAATATCTGATATTCAATCCTTCCACGGCTACAAAAATAAGGTAGGAAAATAAACTGAATGTATTTATTCTATTTTTAGGTTACCATGGTTTCATGGTAACATCATCTTCCTTATCATGAGTCCAGCATCTTCTGAGCATCTTCTTTACATAATCCCCACTAGAGGATTTAACTGATACAAAGTATATTTACTTGCTCCTCATTGAGATTTCATATTCACACACTGGGCTTCACCATGTATGTTTCCCCATCCTAGTATGGCTTGAACTCAGGAAAATGTAGATTTCCATATCTTTGATTAACTTGGAGACAAATGTTTACATAGCCAGGTGATTCAGCTGATATAGCTGTTTATCAAAAATAGAATCATAGAGTCTTTTCAGTGGAAGAGACCTTTAAGATCAAGTCCAGCCTTTATCCTAGCTGTATCAACTGCCCTCTCTCTCCCTTATTATTGAGAGACTTTGCCCTTTCTCATCACCAAAGAACCACCTTCCATTGTAGAGGTTTGCTGGTTCAGCATACAGGTTTTCAGATCCCTAGTGTGGTAGATGTGATCTTTCACTTTCAGGAAAGAGCTTTCCACCTTATTCTAGATGTCGTTTCTAGTATCAGATCATAAACACCTGTTACAACAGTTTAGCTGAGATACAAATAAGTCTGTTCTCACTGTGAGTGACTGAAGTAAGAACCCAGGCCAGTTGTTGAAGTTAGTTTGACTCCTTGCTACATGTTGCATAGCGTTTAGCACAATGCAGTTGCCAATGATTGAAATAAAAATTTTTAAATCTCAATGGTGAAATTATTAAGTGTTAAAAATTTAAAATTAAAGCATTTTCCTTTGCCTGATAAATATCATCTACTAAAAAAAAGATAAATATCATCTACCAAAAGTTTTGCCAGTTGGGATAAACAGTCTGCTTGCAGTTGTGTTAGCCTGAAGTTCCAACTCTCACAACTTCCTGCAAGCTTCTAGCAGGACCTATGCAGGGAGAAAAGGCAACTGAAAAAATTAGGTGAACCTATAACTGCCATCCATGTATTCAGCGTGTTTCAGGATGTAGTTACCATCCACATCAGATGCGTTTGATGTGTGTTTGGTGCAGGATCATGTACACAGAAGGAGTAAATTTGCCTCTAGCATCCTCTTCTCCTAGATGAACACAGAGGTTCAAGATTTGTGATTTTGTGTGGTTTAGTGGCTAGGTACCAAGGAATATTATGCTGGCTGCTGTTACCAAGGAAACTTGTGTTTAGAAACTGGGAAAGAATTAATGAGAACTAACCTGGTTTCAGATCTAGCTGAGCAAAAGTATTTGTCTGAAAAATGAAGGTTCGTCCACAACAAAACCTTTAGTGAAACGGTGATTAGGATTCTTTTGGGGGGGTTATCTGATAATTTTGAAAGTTATTTCCAAAAATTAGAGTAGTTTATTTCATATTTTTCTAACACATTAAACCTTACAAATGTTCAAATCTAAAATACTTTTAATCTATATGTTCTATGAATTTCAGCAAGATAATAAAAGTGAAAACAAGGCTGAGAATTACCTCACCTTGTCTTCCAATGTATTTCTTTGCCTCAGGACAGGAGCTGTTATAGTTGAACTTTTCTTGGTTAATCTAAACAACCTTTCAAAATCCAGATTCCTCCATTGTCTATCCAATTTGATTCCCTCTTTATCCTTTCAATGCTAAATTTCTCTCTTAATATCTACATTAAAGCTCAATTGATGCATCTTATGTACATTTTATCTTATTATCCAATGAGTATAGAAGGCAATTTATTACCAGCTTTACCAGAGTAACCTTTTCTGTGTGTGGCTAGTACTTCCGTGGCTTCATTTTTCCATTCCAGATTGAAAAAAAATTAATTCTTTCCCAACTTCATTTTGTTTCAATTCAAACTATCCTTGCAGACAAAAATCACTATAAATAAAAACCTCTTAACAAAAAAAAACAGTCCTTCACATAGCTTTATTCTTGGAGAAACTTTGCCTAGAACTGAGAAAATATTCCAGATTACTTCCTGGGGAAAGGAAAAGCCAAGCATCTAGTCTAATAGTGTGTATTACAGACAAAACAAAAATTTTAATAAATTCTGTAACTGAGTGAGAGCAACTTTAAAAATGAGGAAAAGTAGTCTATAAAATAAGCACAGGTAAATATGATTCTTTCTAGTTCCTCTATATACATTCACTGGAAAATTTTTATTTGTTCTTGATTTTCAAAGACAATTGCTTTCATTTTTATTCTTACCTGCTTGCAGTTAGAATCTTATTTTTAAAATTTGTGTTTCCATGTCAGAGAGTATAATTATACAGATACATCCCTTCATCATTATGTCTCAATTATAAATAGGATGCTTGTTCTTGAACAAATCAGACTGGAGAAAATATTACCAGAATTAAATGAAGTAACCAAGCATATTTACACTAGAGGTATATGGCTATTTTTTTTTTTTTTCGGAATAGAAGATGTCTTACTTTACCAAGCATTGCTATTAAAAATACTTTTCTGAAGTTGCCATTAAAAATAATTTGCAAACTTCTTTGGAGGAATGAGTTTATAGCAAATTAGAGAAATCCAAAGAGAAGTCATTTATTTAATTCCAACAATACAGGAAACTGTGACAGGTTTACAAGCCACAACTTTGTTTCCCCATGTAGTTTCTGAGGCATAAATCATGTTGCATTCATGGGTACAACACTTGTGTCATATAATTTATATTTAGGCATGCCAAAACCCCTCAGTCTAATCAGGAGTAAAGCTCAGTAAGTAAATGACAGATCCAGGTCAACAAAGATTCTCTCCTTGTTCCCAAGACTTAAGGTCACCAGCCTCCTACATGTAAATTACTTCTGGTAACTAGTGCTTTTCAATCATATAACTACATATGGAGAAGCACCTGCTCTTAACTTACTCTGTTTGATGAGGAAAATAATTTGTTCAGCTCTTTCCAGGGAGATCTCATCAGGAGAAACTCTTTTTATTTATGCTGCTTTGGTACTCAAAAAGCACCCAGTCTTAAGCCAGAGAGGTAAATGGCATTACCTGTCAATCTCATGCTCAATATCAGTGCCACAGTACCAACTATACTCAAAAGGACTTTGGTATGCTGATCTAGGATGCTTGAGTGCATAAGAACTTCCACCTTGGCATCTCAAATGGAGAGAATAGAGCCTAGAGCTGCAATATGGCAGGACTGATGTTCTTTCCCTGAGTTGCCTCTGCTGTGTATCGTAGGTTATGGAATATATGTAGAGAAAATTGGGACATTATGAAGTCTTGGAAGCTCTTTGTAATATTCTTATACTGAATGTATTGAGCTGTACTGATACTCAAGTAGTTTAACAATTTAAAATAAATGACATTTTTAATTACAATATTAAAAAGAGAGTCTGATAATTTTCAGAAAAATAAAACAAAAGAAAAATTTTCAAAAATGTCTTTAAGCTGAAGAAACCTTTCCTTCTGTTTGGCTAAACTTGTGTGGTTGGAGTTTATTGATCATGTTCTTGAATGTCTGCCCTGCCCAGGGATTTTTTGTTCACTTGCCACTTCTTGAACTAGCACACATCAACACCTTAAAGCAGCTATTTTAAAGCAAAGAAAACCTGCAGCTTAAAAAATAATATATATTTTCAGCATGGAGAAAGTTGGCAAAGAATGCAATTTCTTTAGTCAGTTCTATGGGACCCTCACCTGTTTCAACTGATAAGTTTGAGCATTTTTGTTTCCAAGGATTTCTTTTTAAGCAAATTCCTTTCAGTATGATATCAAGAAAAATTAAAAAAAAAAAAAGAAAAAGAAAAAACGTTGAAGTGAAAGTGAAACATTATGGCAATTTGCTGTTGGCTATTAAGCATCATTTTAATTTTGATTACTCAATGAAAATGTGACAGTATGCTGAATTAAATTAGCTGGCTGTATTCCAGTAGTGACATCCTTTTGCTTTATATTTGTATACATTGAGACAGAATGCAAGTTTATATTGGGTAAATATTTATTTCACTGATTTAATGGCCAACTCTGTAAATTAGAGTGAACATATCTTTTCATCCTTGTATTATAGTCAACTTCTGTGCTGGGAACATACTCCATTGGTCATTTTTCTAACTAATTTATATTACAATAATAGAAAAAATAGTAATAGCTGACTGTCTATGATCAAAATGTGCAATCATGTATCCATGTATCTTACTGCTCATAGGTCACACGCACAACTGACCCATTCAAAAAAAAAAAAAAAGCATGCAGGGAGGTTTTCTCACCAAATCGGGACCACTCCTGTCAGGACAGTCTGCATCCTGCATACATTTGGGTGCCACTTCTAAGTGGTGTAGTCTGGTAGAGCTTTATGACAGCATGTACTTCTGATTAAACTGTTCTTAGTATCAGTTAAATGAGGCTTTATCCATTTTGTGAACTGCAGTTAATATTTTTTCACATAGTTCCCTTCCCTCTGAAGAAGGAATGAATTGTTATCAATAGTACTCATAATAGTTACTTATGATTCTGTGAACAGCCCTCTTTCTCCATTTCTTGTAGTTACCAGTAAAGTAAATATCCCTGTGCATTAGAGTGAAATAGTCCAGGTATTATAGTGAAATGGAAGGAGTTATAAATGAAGTTCAAATGAAAGGGCCCATAGCTTTTTAGATTCCAAAGGGTACCTATGATAATCAACAAATAGAGTTATAGTCTCCTCTGAATTAGGGAGAAAATCTTTCACCATCTTTGAAAGTTGAACAGTGATTTTTACCCTAATGTTCTTAAACATATACATGCATACTGTTAATACTGAAAAGCTAGATTACATTTATGAGTAGTGCATTCTTCTTTACTGATCAAGAAATTTAAGGGAAAATAATCTGTTTAGAGATTGCAGTGCAAACACTAATTCTTTACATTCCTCATTCGCAGGCATTGTTAGCGATGTCTTTTTAAGTACAAGGTGGTGCTAGTGATATAACTAATTAGGTATGTAATTGTGCATACTCTGTTACAGATACACTTTAGCAACATAGTGTAATATGAATATACAAAATTTTTCTCTTTTATATTCTTAAAATCATTATTGAAATATTACCCTGTCATTACAGAATCACAGTAATGTTTTTATCTACAGTTATTGTAACTATTATATATTTATCTACATAGCTATATTGTCTGTATCTAATAAACACACAAATTGCAAGTAAAACAGGAATGAAAGAAGGTAATCCTTGAATGACTCCAAATCAGGTAACTCTTCCAAAAGAAAAAAAAAGTAGTAAAACCATTTTCTCTTTTTATGTAAGTAGCAAGTAAAGCAAACTTAAAACTTGAGTTCAGTTCCTTATATCTACACATGCAGTGTACACTGTGCAGGATCCTAATGACTTTTATAAACATTGGTTAGCACGTGAAAGAATTTAAAAGTCTTTAAAAACGATCAGAAATCTGACAACCAGCCACTTTGTCTCCTGACGAGTGTGAAAAGTTTATTATTTTCTTAATGCAAAAGGCAGTTTCGGTATTCACTCTACATACCTAAAGTAAACCAATTTCCAACTTCATCATGACTACCAAGAATGAATACTAGCAAGAAGATATGAAAAAATGTATATCTTAAAAGGATAAAATCCACAAAAAAAAAAAAAAGGCCAGGAATAAGTAGAATATGATAGTTTGAAGAGATGTAACTCTCATTTCTGTTATTAAATTTGTACCCTTGTGCACATTTTCCCAACATGCAAAAAAAGAAGTAAATCATTTTTCTGGCTACAATAAGTTTCAATTTGACACAAAGGCAAATAAACACAAAGGAATCAAGGGCCTGAGTGACCTCTGAAAAAGTTAGTCTTCAAAGTCAAGTTACAATACATAACACTGGAAGTAGTGGCAGCAAAAGCTCATTTTTATTTTATTGGTTTTTTTACCAATGCCATTAAATGCTAGTCAAATGCCTGTCCGATTGGTCTTGCACTGCTGCAGAAGAGACTCCACTTACATATTTTTCTCATCTTTGCACTTTTCGTACCAAGGTACCAGATGTCAAAGCCAGTGAAAGTGTAAAAACTCATACTGGAAAATGTGCAAGAAGATGGAAGAAGGGAAAGAAAATACCAAATCAAGCTTCAGGGGGTTATTCTGTCAGTGGTCTATGACATCATATGGGTTTAATAAGAGCTTAACTGAACCCTTCTCTGGGAAAGGGAATTATGGTGAAAGCCCAGGATTTTAAGAAGTTATCAAGAGATAGAGATTTAGCTGATGAAATATCATGTCATGAACCTTCTAATAACGTAGAACAAAGAACACACTGTAGGACGAACCAAAGAAGTATTCTCATTACTGATTTTATTCTGATTGGATGGTCTTGTATCTATCAGTTGTAAAGAGCTGATTCTTCTAAATTAAAACTGTTTATATCTATCTATTCCAAGGAGGTGATTCTTTCTAAATTAAAAATCTCATTAGTGTTGTGTGCTGTTCATAGGCTGCCACCGAAAGAGTATTTTTAAAAGTATCATGCTCCCAGCAGCCAGCAGGCTATTTTTAGACTAAGAATAGTTTTAACATTAATAATACTCCTTGGACCAAGAGTCATTTATTGTCCTAAACCGCAGAGATTACCAGTACTTCTGCAGCAAGAAAGCTCCTTCTCAAACAGGCATGCAGATACAGGAATGGCATAATAGTAGAGTGATAAAAATCTTGAGGTAATGCAATGCAAGGAGGAAGTTAGAACAGTTTGTCTTCATTCTGTCATCCAACAATACTTCAGAACCCAAAGGACATGGTTTTAATCAGAGGGTCTGAAATGTAAATGAAGCAAATTCTGACAGCCTTTGATCAAAGGCAAAGAGACGGATGGAAAGCTTTGCAGATAAGTCTCTAAGGGAGCAGTCAGAATTAGTCAAATAAACAGAACAAAATTAAAATATATTCATATCCCAAATTTTACTAAATTTAGCTTTGACAAAAGAATCCAGTCAATGTAATTAACCAGTTAATAAAATAGTAGTGAGCTGATAATTTTTGGTGGTAGATTACATGCCCACTCAAAACCTATCTGATAAGATGTGGGCTACAGAGATGACAATATCAAGGAGATTTCAACCCCTTTGATGGATGCTGAGAAACAGTTTCTAAATGGGTATTCAGTTACTGATTGGTAATTCAGAAGATTCAGCTTAATATTTCCAGCTCTCAGAACTCTGAAGTAGAGATAGCTGACTTATGATTCATTAAAAAGCAATCAGCTGTTGTCAGATTTTAGACGCCTTTGGTTATGGTGCATTAAGGTGTAAGTCCCGTTGCAGTTTTCTTTCCAACAGTGGACACCAATTCATTTTTACCATCAAGTACCAGTCTAAATATGCATCAAGATCTTACACTCACAGAGGGTATCCCACAAATCATTTGTTTCTTATATTCAGAAAACCAAAGTAAACAAATGCAAGATCTCATGTTGTTCATTACTTTTAATTACTTACTGTGGGAAATGGACTTGATTCCATTGGATTCATAATGATCAAAGCCATTGCTCCATTTTTAGACTGTAAGCTTGAACAAAAGGAAATAGACTTCAGTCAGCATTTCATTGAAACACGGTTCCGAACTTTCAAAAATTTTAAAACAATTTATTTAAAGATTTTTTTTTAAATATTATAGAAATGGATCATTTTAAACTTTTTTTTTTTTTAAGTCACACTTATAGTCATCTGGTGTTGTTATTGAGTATATTCTGTATATTCTAGGTCTGGTCAGGCATTTGCCTATTTCTGAAGCTCTCACTGTTGTAGAGACTTAGTTTGATTTCAAAATGTTGTGTTGGGCTATAACAAGGATTTTCACAAAAATAGATCAGATTACTCTCCAAAGCTCTCAACAATCTAAGCCAGGAAATAGACTGCTGAGGAAAGTGTCTGAGGATTTCCAGGTTTCTATTGGTCCCACTAACCAAGCCACTGAAAATCTAGGCCTTCTTTAAGCTCCTTGACATCATTGACACCCATTAGACAACCACCAGCATGAGAAACCTCGGAAGATAAAAGCCAATAAAAGACTTTTCTTGGTTTGCCTGTTGGCTACCAACGATTAGTAGGAATAAAAACTGACCATTATCTTCTGGTCAGATTTACAGAAACATGGTCACATTTCTCCATCTCAGGTCTCAGGTGGGCAGCAGAGAAATCAAGATAAATTTTGTTTTACTTTTAAACAGTGGCTGCCAGAACAGTGATTTACCATGTAGTAGGCAAAGACTGAAGGTTGTATATATGATTTTGTTAACTTTAAATTTTTGGTCTTACTGTGAGACAGTCTTTATTGATTTCTAGCATTTTAATGAGATTAGGTTATGGAAGATATGGAAAATTGGCTGCTATTTATAAATACAAACTTGAATTCCTTAACCTTTGTACTTATTGTTCAGATGTAACATCATTCCTAGAAATTTTCTCAAACTAATTAAGAACATGTTCAAATATTGTTTTATAGTGAACTTCCTCATCAGCCTTTAACATGTAGAAGCAAGGTTTATATTTCAATGAATGGATATTTTTTTGCTACGCTACTGCTGCTATTCCATTCCCTGTGGGCTTTCTGGTGTCCATAAGTGGCATGTTCATGAGTTGCACTCATAAGCTACTGCTGGATGGTAGATAGATGCATCCCTGTAGCACAGTGTTCCCAGCAACCAAGAGAATAGCTTTAACCTAGGTCTGTGTGCAAATGGACTCTTTGACTCCCCATGTTGGACATGCTATTGTTTGACTTTATGCAAAGCTACATAAATGACTTTTTCTTCTGGAAACAGCATTGATGTGCCTTTGAAAACATAGCAAATCTTAAATTATTTTGATAGCACTTGGGAGAATGTATCACTTAACTAATTAGCAAACATTTCTTTCAGGATAAAAGAGGTACAGAAAATACATTTTTAACATTTTTCAAATATTCATTAATGAATCTTCCAGCTTGAATTCAATAATAAATTGGCATTTACTAAGTTCCCTTTTGGTTTTTGAAAAAAAATGGTCATGAGAGAAAACATAAGAACAATACTGTGATTCAAAAAGTAAAAATGTATCTGTTAACATTATTTTCTTTATGCTGAAAAAAAATGCTTTTGTACTAGTACTCAGTATCATAACATAATGTATTCAAAAAGTAAGCTTATCTGTGAAGAAATTAAAGTAGTGTACTATTAACATCAAAAGAGGTTATTGATTTGTAGACAAATCAGAAGAACTGTTTCTGAGTTCTGAATTTTGTGCCCCATTCCTGAGGGCAGTAGAAAGATCCCCACTGATTTCAGTAAACACAAGATTTTGACTTTATGCCCCCTTCAAGAATTTGAAAACCATGGAATTTTAAAAACAGTATAAATATAAAACACATCTATATATTTCCATCTTTTACATTAAAAAAAAATTTAAAACCTTGTTTTAAGAAAACAAGCATGATGTGGTTTAAATCTGTCTCAGAGTCTTCATATTACCTTTCTTTTACTCTAGACAATAATTTTTTCATGGCAGGTGGATCATAAGCTACACATATTTTACTTTTTGAATGTTATTTTCCATTTATTTGAGTAGTTATAATTCGTTCTATATTTGTTTTGTGAAAGGCACATTTCACCAACATTTCACTCACACTTGGGAGTATTGCATATATATTTCATGTGGCTGTCTAATATCCTCAAGTCAGTGTTTTTGACTATGTGTCCTCCCTATAGAAAGCATCTTGAATACTCTTAGATTTCAACTTTACCTTCAACTAAGTAAATGTATTTTAAAGAACTTCTATTGGACAGAGCGTCAGAAAACGGGAATTAATTAGATTACCTTTTTGAAAAACGTTGTCTATCTTGATTATAGAAAAAAAGGTGACACTCAAGAAAGAGAAACTTGCACATCAATTTTGGATATAGGCATGTTTTAAGTAAAAGGAGCTAAATGTTGTCATGGACTTTAGTGAATGCAAGTGGGTAAAACAAACTGACAAACGTTGGGATTGAAATTACAGAGTCATTAATAAGTCATATTAGGAGTATGTCAGTCTGTAAGAACAGTTCTATACATAGGCTGGTGTGCAGCAGTGTCTTACCAGGACAATGGCTTGGTAGACCTCTCTGAGTAATACAGATGCAACCAGGCAGGATATTTCTTCCTACAAAGGAAAAAAACCTGCAGAGGAATTGAGAGTCCATCTTGAAAGAATACAGACTCCATGAATACCCAAGGACTTTTGGGTAACCTGCCTTGCCTAGTTTCTAGTGTACATGAAAAAACAAATTGATGTGAGTACAGACTACATCTAGTTCATTGTAGCTCTTTGTCTTTGAATATCTCAGTATATATGTTAGAAGTATTTATCACTACTTCCTACAGACAAGTAATTGTTTGACTGCAGTTTTATCTTAATTTACAACATGTTGACTTTAGATTGTTTAGTACTAAACATCACAGCTAGAAGAAAAAGAAAATATAATCATAAGGTAAGATTAAACTGCAGGATTTATTCCCTAACTTTATGTCCTAAGGAGTTAAGAGCAGTAAAGAGAAGGGAGTTAAAAATAATAATTAAAAAAAATCTCTACCATAAAGCACATTTCCCTTTTCACTCCTTTAGTAGATCTTTTCACTTGGTTCATAAAACAAAAGTGGTCCAATAACTATACAATATCTAATTAGTGGAAATTCTGGATGTAACTGATTCTTTTTGGTTCTTACTGTCATTAAACTTCATATTCAATTACATGACTAGAAAGAATATCAAGCTTCATTCCATAAAATCCCTGGGAGAAGGGAGGCCCTACAGATATTTTCTAAAGGGCCACAAAAGGAAGGCGAAGCTATTATTAGCAATCTTAAATTCTCTGTATAGGCTATCATATCTCCAGTGGAAAATCGTTAGTGTGACATCTCAAAAAAAAATTAAAAATTGACATTTTTATACTAGGATTGTTGAAGTTTAAGATCATGAATAATTTTTTTCAAAACTATTTTTTTTCTCACATTCTCAGAATGTGTTTTAATTTTTAATTGAGCACAATTTCCAGCTGTCATTCTCAGCATTCCTCCATTCTCAGCTGTTGTTTCATAAATGGCTAGAGAATGCTCTTTCACTTTTTAGCACTAATTAATTTTGTTAATTAAATGTCATCCTGCTTTTTTCCTTCTTAAAGTTTTTGTACCAAAATGGTTCCCAGGACATTGCTGTTAAAACCACTAAAGATTAAAAAGAAAGGATGGAAATCGAATGTGCAAGCACTAGAGAATTTGTTAAATGTGTTGTAAGGCTTGCAAATGCCTTTTGATAAGCAAGATGAGAACTATAAAACGCTTTCCTCCAGGGGTGATTTAATACGTTAGCCATTTATCTGAAGTGTGGTATTGGTGGGCAATCCTATCACAAACTGCTGAACTCAAGAATCAGTGTCATCATGTAACCCTATTCTGAAATTTCTCATTATAGCAGCTGTCTATTTATATGGAAAATTCTGTCTATTAATTACATAAAAACAGTGGACAATCATCTTGTTATTTCTTGTTTTCTTTTTAGATCTAAAGTAACAAGTGCATGTAGGAGGAAATTAAAAAGACAGACCCTGGTTTCTTCTAATTATTCTAATTAGAAGAAATTGTTTAGTTTTGTCCTGTTCTGAGATTTGAACAAATGACAAGGACTCAAAGGTGAAAAGTACACTGTGAGGAAGACTTAGATCTTCATCCTCCATGACCACCAAAGGAGACGTGATGGAGGCATAAGCTGAGTGGACTAAGGGGGGGGACAATGTGCGGAACTGATGATTTGAGTTCTTAGAAGTGACTAACATAACCCAACCTTTTTTAAGAACTGTAATGAATATGAATGTCTATTGTCTATACAAAGTGAAAACCTAATGGTTGGGATGTGCATGGTGGAGAAATGGCCCCTACTGAGGTAAAGAACACCTGTTTAATAGTCACATTGGCTATCGAGTCCCGACTCACATTTTCTCAGCATCAGTATCTTCGATATTCTTCTAGGCTTCAGATTTACCTTCAACTAAATAAATGTATTTTAAAGAACTTTTGCAAAACATAACTTCAGAAAACTGGAAATAATTAGATTACCTTTAAAAAAAAAAGTATCTGTCTTGATTATAGAAAAGAAAGTGAAGCTCGAGAAAGAGAAACTTGCACACCAGTTTTGGATACAGGCATGTTTTAGGTAAAAGGAGCTCAATGTTGTCGTGGACTTTAGTGAATGGAAGTGGGTGAAATAAACTCACAAATGTTGGGATTTAAGTACTGATTTCCTCTAAGTCATTAGCAGCTCATCCATCCATTTAAGGAAGAAAAGGCTCAAATTGCTTTGTGGAGGCATGCCTATGTGTGTATGGGGGAGCTCGCAAGCAGCCACATTAAAATTATTTCTGTCTTTTGAAGCCCGATAGTCTATGAAAAAGCATAATTGTATATGTTAATTTGCTCTTCCGTAGTATTGAAGAATTTCATTATTTTTTGCTGGCATGATACTCAAGTACAGGTCAATTGTATTAAGTAACACAGAAAGCTACCAGTGAGGAACATAGCCCAGGATATTATCAGGAGAAACATGCAATCTTCATTGATTTCTTGACACCACCATTGATAACAAAGTCAGGGTTTCCTATAAGTCCCTGAATTTTTTAGTCAGCACATTCAATTACTTGTACTTATCATAATTGTACTTCATCCTCTTCAAAATGCTTTTAGAGGAGCAGGGAGTGAAAGAAAATGCACCTGATTTTGTTTCAATGGACTGGTTCTGCTTTGTCTTTCTCAGTTGTGTGGGCACGTGACTAGAAAGTGCTGTACGTTATACACAAAGCAGTGACATGGACAAACACCTGCTGGGCTTCATGTAAAGATTCAGATGATACCAGAATCGAGGCCGTTTTTGAGAGCTGCCAGAGGAATTAGATGCATGTATTGGTGAAGGATATTTTACTCAGTCCACTTTGCTTGTGTATATGCTTGAAATGCACAGGGATGGACTAATTTGTCAAAGGTGTTAAGGTGAGGAGTTATCACAAATAAAAATAAATTAAGCTTGTGGTATTACCTAAATCTCACATTTAGTCTGAGCTAGCTCTTTCCAGAAAGCATCTGGAAATGTTTAGAAAGGATTATACACCCAATTTGGGTTGAGTTTAGCTCTCTAAAACACTGTCATTCAATGTAAAGCCTTTCTTCATGTACTCTCCTGTGCTCCACATCCCTCAATAGATCAAGATCTTGTAAAGAGGAAAAACAAATGTCTTGCAAATAAATATAGTAGAAAGCTGACATGGTTTGGCCCAGCTAGCAAAGAAGCACCATGACAATCTTTTGCTTGGTGACCCCATTGACGCCCACCCTCATTAGGATGGCAGAGGCCCCAGCGAAACGGGAGGAAAAAGATGTTGTGGCTTGCTGCCAATTACAGTTCTGGGCAAAATAGACTTCACTACTAGACTTAGAGAGGAAAGTAGGAAAGTTTATTCTACTATTTACAAGAAATAGAACAGATCAAAAGCAAAAAGGGAGCAGGATGATTGAGAAAATTATAACCAGCACTTTAAGATCTCCCCCCCCCATCCCTCCTTTTTTTCCTAGACCCAGATCACTGCTCCCAATATCTCTACCTCCTCCCCTGCTCAGTGGCTCTGGGGAACAGGGAAAGGGGGAAGTGGTCAGTCTATCACAGATGGGCTCTTCTCTCTTTTCAGATGAGGATGACTCCTGGCATTCTTCACCTGCTCTGATACAGGGTCCCTCGCACGGGACACAGTCCTTAATGAACTCCTCCGGTGTGGGTTCTTCCTAGCAGCTACAGCTTCTGCCAATACAGGGTCCTTCACATGGGATGCAGTGCTTAATGAACATCTCTGGCATGGATTCTTCCCCAGAGTTGCAGTTTCTGCAGACACAGGGTCCCTCCCATGGGACATGGCCTCTTCTGGCCATAATTTTAATGAGCTCCTTTAGTGCAGGTTCTTCCCCACAGTTACAGCTTCTGTGAATATGGGTCCCTCACCATCAGCCAGAAAAAGAAGAAGGGATGGAAGAAGGAAGAAACGGGAAGAATCTTCCTCTTCCAGCTGCTTCTTAAAAAGTGATTGTGGAAGCCTCTATTTGACTCAGCTGCAGCAGGTCTGGCTCAGAGCTGGGGAGTTTTGAGCAGCTTCTTACAGGAGCCATCTTTATAGCCCTTTCCCTCTTACCAGAAAAGGCTGTCATGTCAAAACATGAAAAAAAGCCAACCCATACTTTATTCCGAGCCAGGATTTAACTTAGATTTGCTTCTTGAACTTTTTAACATTTAAATATACATGCTCAGAGACACAGAGTGCTGTGATTGCTAATCCTGTTATGTTAGTTTATTAGTTAGTTTAGTTAGTGTATTATTTAACACATTTTGGGCTAGATGTTTCTTGCCTGTCTCTTATGAGATAAAAGTTCGCAGTTACCTTTCAGGGGATATAAACACCGTATTGCCAAAGGAGACATCAGAGTTTTTTCTATTTCCAGTGAGAAACTAAGACAAAAAGAAGAGACGATAGGACTTCAGTAAAGCTGTAATGTAAAATATATGTTGTAATACTAGTATATATGTGTTGATCTTATGTAAAAAAAAATAATTATTGGATTATAATAGATTTCAAAAATGGATTCTTTTGTCTGCTGATATCTATTCAGCTCTATAACTATTAGCTACTGAGTATCTGCTTTCATTGCATACACATACATTTACATAGGACTATACAAAGTGTTTTTCACAGTTTAGTGGACTGTTTTGATAAATGGAAGAAGGTACTGCAGGTGAGCCACTACTATTTAATTTATCTCTGATACAATGTGGAATGCATTTCTTTGAAGGTTTTTAGTGACTGCTTAGAGATGCTGAAACTGATGTCTTTCAAATATACTAATTCAGCAAAATCAGTCCCTAACTTCTTTATATGTTCTATAAAACTCTTCCTCAGCAAAGATGTCTTCCTTTGGTATGGTCATAAGAAATTTAAGCAACCTGTAGGTAGAAATATATTGAGCTGATCTAACTTGTAAATATTTCAAAGTAATGAATGTCTTCCAAGCGTTTTTGACAGATTATCCATAAACAAACAAACAAACCTTTTTCCAAACAAGTTCTTTACAACTTGCATTTCAGACAGTCTTAGAGACGTAACAGTATTAAAAGAAAGATCAGGATATTAATAATAATTGTGAGGAGAAACTTCAAGAAGATGACAACATTGCATGAGTTAAAAGAAAATAATGAAAAATACAAAATAATAGAACAGATTTTCTAAAAAGTAATACTAAGTATATTGGCATATCTAAAAAATGGAATTAAAAAAGTGTCCAACTAAATAATAAAAGAGATGTCTAATTTGTACATATTATTGCACCTCAGTCATGCATAATATTATGAAAAAATATATAGATTGTTCATATACTAAACTTATATCTGGCTTAGAGTTATAACATCATTGAGAAACTGCTTAGAAATAAGCTAAAGGATGAGGACTGTCAAGATAATCTCCCTGTACTGCAAAAATTGTACAGTTGATACTATGATAGTAATAATACCCTTTGACATTTACATGGTAGGAATATTGAACAACATTATGATCAAACAGCTCCCATACAAAACTAATCCATGTTCACTAGTGTTTACTAATCCATGATCACTAGTGTTTAAGATTAATTGGTTTCTAGACACAGGAGAAAAATTAGGTTGCCTGTGTGGACAGACAAGAAGAGTATTATAACTTGCTCATGATAGCAGTTTGTCATCAATTATCTCTCTGCTGTATAGGTCAGCAAGGGGGCAGGGAAGTCAAAGTCATTGCTGTAGCAAGCAAGATCTAAAACTCTACCATGTCATTGATCCATCCCCAAGTGCCCTTTCCACCGAGTTCCTTGTGGCAAAGTAAATAAAGTTATTTTTCTGACTTCTCACTGTTAGATCTTGTATGTGGTCTAACAGAAATCGTCAGCATCTCTGGTGCAACATATGCTGTACCTATGATATTGACTTATATTCAGCAAGTTTAAGTCAATTGCAATCATGTTCCAATTTAAATACCAGGGAGTATTTGGTGCCTCACACTGTAATGCCAATCTGAAGAGGGCTGTAACAGGAGATTAACTTGTAGGAACATCACACTAACTGGAAGACAGAACACAAAAAGAACAGGGAAAGCAAAGCAAGACTGACAATTAAAATATAAATATAAGGAGATAATTTTAGAGTTTACTGGAGACTAGCTAAAGTGAAGGAATGTCAGATAATTTTTTTAAGTGTTAGGGTTATAGGAAAGCAAGTGGAAAAATGTTACACACAGTATGGTCATGTCTGAAAACTCAATCCTTCTGTCTGCAGAATAAGGGAAGCTAAATGCGAACCCCTTGGGTTGTGACATTCCTTTATAGCCAAAATTTGAGGAATTTGAGGGTTCTCATAAATTGAACAGGGCACCGAAAAAATAATTTTAACAGCTTCTGTAAATAGTATTTTTTTATACTAAAACTGGGACTTGACTGTAAAACTCCTATGTCTGAATATGAGACGTATTGTGAGGAAAAGTCTAGTGGATCAAAAAAGACAATAAAAGAAAAATGTGAGGTTAAACGACAATAGAGAAAACCTTGCGTATAATGTTCCACTGATTCTACAATCACTCACAAAAGGTTAAATTTTTCCTAGTCCCCATGACAGCAGTAGGAGTACCATGCAGCACTCTCAGATATATGTAGCAAGTCTAAAAAATCATATATCTACATACACAATACTAACAAATCTGAATGATGTTAAGTAGGTTGTTGGCAGTGGGTTAGTTGGAGATGGGTAACTTCTGTTAAAGTGCAGGACGTGATCTGTACAGGGTTAGTAAAAAGCAATTGCCATAGCAGGTAGGAGAAAACTTTAAATTGGAAACTCACACACCTGAGCTGGCACTACTGAAAAGTCCTGGAGCAACAGAGAAATTGCTCAGTATAAGCAAGGTCCATGCAGTTTCACTTATATTTGCGAGAAATATATAACATGGATAAAACAGGTAAATTTAGTTTCTCTGTCTCTAGCTGTATTCCTGTTGATACCATAGGAGCCTCTTAGTTATGCAAGCCAAAGATTTACAGTGTACTGAGGGTCATATCTACATTACACTTAGGTCTAGGTGGTATACAGGGAAAAATACATCCATTGGCAATTACATGTAGATGTGATGTTTTGAGTATTTGCCTCTAACAGGTGGATAGCACAGAAGCAGAGAGATTTTTAGCCACTGAGCACTGGCCTATTTTCTCTCTAAAATCCTTGTTAATTCCAGGAGTTTGAGCAATTTCTTCATAATACTGTCCTGTTGACTTCTGTTTCACTTGTATATACCAAAATTATTGCTGGTTTCTGGTGTACTCATTTTTGTGGGGTTAATACAATCTATGTAGTTGTGTTTAAGAAATTAAGTTAGCTGTTAACTTGATTTTCCGTCACAGATTCTTTCATTTTCTAAGAGATTAAAAGACCCAGTGAAAACCCATCATTTAACAGGAAATTAAAAGCCCCAAACAAAAATGGAATAATGTATTAACTTCAGGCATTCCACGATTCAGAGCTACAGCTATCGTGTCTGAGTAGCTTTGAGCGACTTTCAAAGTCATGGTTGCTGGAACAAGACCTTGTGCTTGCTTTCACTGGTTATGTATATTCAATTTTTATACTTGAAAGGCATGATAAACTAATATTTGAAGATAGCTTATAAATTTAGATTGTCTACCATTTCAATCTATAAGTTTCTTGTGATACTGGTGAGATTTTTTTATCTCTGGTTTCTCAGAAGATCCTACTTTTTTGTAAAGCTAACAAAAAATCCACTTGCCATACCTCTAATTGCATGGCATATCTGTGTCTCTGAATGGAGGGAATGCACTTCCAAGAAGAAAACATTTTATGAATTTTGTTTTAGGTTTTTTTTCCTATTATTTTATTCTATGGTACTGAAATACTAATGCACTCTTTTTCATCCATATCTTTAATATTTCTTCTGTTTTATTTATTTTGGAATAGCTACAACATCCATTGCTTCTACAAATATAGACAGATAAATAGAAGATCATTAATACCTATGTGCATTGAGTCATATGTAGTAATTTTGGTAATGAAGCCTGTATTTCAAAGTCTAGTCTCTTAGAAAGATTTCCAGAAAAACAATAGAGAAATAAGAACAGCCAGTGTTAGTCATGGTGAAAGCCATTGGTTTAAAATTTTATATTTATGGAAAACTAAAACATCTTTAATGGCACCTGTCTCTAAGACCTAAGGACTAGTTTAGTGCAATGCCATTCTGTAGTTGAGCTGTGCCATGCTTTGTATGACTTGCAATCCATCATCTTTTGTTTTAACACATTTAGAACAGTTTGGTTAACAGTCTTCAGGAGAGAAAAAAACCTCAGATATTGACATAGATTATTTGGATTATTTATGTATCGGTACAAAAGCAGGGAATAACACAGTTAGAGGCTGTAGGTTATTATTATGTTCTGATGTTCGTTCCCAAAATTCAGGTCTTTGGTTTCACGTAATGTTTTGCTTTGTATGTGAGAAAGAAGTAAGCATATGACTTCCATGATAGGTACAAGGTTCTTATGCTTGAAGTATTTAATGAGCCTTTTGTTTTCTTTCATACTTTTCTCCACTAAGGAAAACAATAAATATATGTGCAGTACGGACACACAATTTAGAGCAGGAAAGAGAGAGTTGAGGGAAATAGCATCACCTGCAGTAAAAGGGTACTTTTTGATGTTATACCACTTGACACTTAAGAGTAATTTCAAAAGCAAAAATAAAAACCTCATCTGTTTATTCCTGTGTAATTCTGTTCCCTAGAGAAAAAGGATTCAGGATTTTTGTTCTATCATGATATTTGCACTGGTGCCACTTTGCCACTTCGTATTGGAGTACATGTAAGAGGAAAGAAGCACAGGAAGATTCAACACACTGATATCACACACATCTCTGCTCCAAGGCATGCAACCTTAACCTGTCAGTCTGTAGGGCAAATCTCATCCATTTCACAAGGAGAAGATGTAAAAAAAATATTGATGTAGGAGTTTATATAATTCTCAGGCACCAGAGTACAGTACATAACTGCTTGTATCATCATGACAATCTGAAAGGCTTTTGTTTAGATTAACTGGTACACTGACAACATTAAGGTATTGTCAGCACCCCACAAAAATCCCTTGACTAGGGAAGGAGGAACGTGAGGATGATTGCTGGGAAGGACCAGCTCAGATAACTCTGAGCTATGCACCAATCACAGCAGGAACATTAAAGTAGCGTGCCCAACTCCCCTGCACAGGCTGCTCCCATCCTGTGGGTGATGAGTGGTGCCAATTTGTACCATGCAGAGTTATATATACGTGCATAATATAGACAGACAGAACATATACAGAGAGAAGTATACACATATATACAATACACATGCATATTTAAATATAGTACCAAAAAACTCCATTTCTTAAATATTTAAATATTAACTAGATCATACTTCTTTTTACCTATAGATACATTAAAAAAAATTAACTATGTCAATATAAAGTCAATAATTTTGTCCTCCTTGTCTTCTTCAGTAAAATATCTTAAAAAAAAATCTTTTTAAAAGGTTGTTACATTTTGTTACTTTCCATGAAATCATAAATATTTTTGAATAACTAACACTTTTTGTAATCTTCCAGACTATAAATGAATATATGTTTTAATACTCAGAAACAGAAAAAGATACTCAGATAGTCTGTGAGTTAGATAGTTTAAAATCATGCATTTCAAAAGAAGGAAAAAATGGAACCATGTGCAAATCACACTATATATCAGCCAAAAAGTGTCCAAAGTGTGTTTTCTTGCAGGAAATGCAAAATATCTGTACTAATCGAAGCAGGATACAAAGATAGATTACACTTCAGAATGTTTATCTTCTTCTTGTAAGTATTTTATGTTACTCCTTATGTAAAGAGTAGTGAACAAAAAAGGTAGCATGTGACAGGAAAATTCAATGGGAAATCCTGGCCTAGGACAATCAGTGTGTTTTACCTGTTCTTCCAGTGCAGTTCTCCCAACATACTTTCACTGTGAATTTACAGAGCTAACCTTACAAGTCTCTTCCAAAATACCCATATGCAAGCATGCAAGGCTTTGCAGTTTGTGTTCTCTCTTTCTCTTTTTTGGTGGAACTGCATAGGGTAATAAGCAAAGATACCTGTGAGAAAATAAAAAGTTAAACATTTTTGCTAATACCAAAGATCAATAATAATGAATCTTGACTCTTGAAATTTAGCATATAGCACTGACAGTATCTTAGTCAGTTTTCTGCTGAAATCATTAAGCTGAACCAATTCTGCAGAGTCTAGTCCTCAATGTACAGTTTTGCTTATAAAATATCTTCTACTACAAACTTCTGCTCGTGTTATGAAAGCTCATTAAAACAAATTATAACTTTTCTGATTTTACAGAAAAGTTAAAGCATAAGAACAAAGACAATTAATAGTGAACAAAATTCATTCTGGATAATAAGGAAAATAATAGCTGACAAACTACACAAAAGTCTGAGAAAAAAATCAATAAATCAAGTATGTTAATTGTTATTTGCACTACTTGTTAAGATGAAAGATGACACTGTGTAGGCATTTTATCAGCATGATCTCTCATAAACAGATGTCCAATGCCTTGGGTAAACCTGTACAAACTGAGAAGCATCTACTGACTGCATCATTAGTCTTCTGATTTTAAGCCAGGGATGCTGAAAACCAAATTAGTCAACTGGTTCTTGCCAAAGACAAGTTTTATTAAGGAAAAGCATTTGTTGCAGGGTAGACAGGAATGCTGGGTGTGTGGTGAACTTTATATAGCAAAATCCCGGTGAAAGAGGGTTTTTTGTAGTTTCACATTTGAATAATTATTTGCAAACTTCACATACTTCTTCCTGTGTCCAATTCATAGTGTACATTCCTCTCTCCTCTAAAAGATGCACTTTGAATATGTTAAAAATATTAACATGCTTGAGGAAACAACAGTTGATATTCAAGGAAAGTACCACAATTTTCCAGCATCATTATACACATGTACTCTTAAGCACTGTTTTCTTGCCTACACCTAATAAAAGAAGTGAAGTGAATCCCCAGGTCACCCATATGTGAATTGTCAGCTCTAATAAGCCTGCAGGTAATAACAAGTGACAAAATAACTTTTGATTTTGCAAGGCAATATTACCTGAAAAGCGACAAATGCAGACTGTGACATTTTCTCTTACAAATGTGCAGAGATATTTTGTTCTTTAGTACA
Organism: Colius striatus; assembly: GCF_028858725.1. Taxonomy (NCBI): domain Eukaryota; kingdom Metazoa; phylum Chordata; class Aves; order Coliiformes; family Coliidae; genus Colius; species Colius striatus. The sequence continues at coordinate 31,028,529 of NC_084767.1, read as the reverse complement.
TTTCATTTTTACCAAAGCTAATTTTTTTTTACAGTATTTATAAAGTGCCATTTCAGAAATAAAAAATAATTATTTAGGGATACACCTGTCTGAAAAGTAAGGAATAGTAGAATGAAACTGAGAAAAGAATAATTTAAACTTTCATTAGGAAAATATTTCTGGTCATGGGAAAAATACTGCAAAAGGCAATGGAAGATAGACATTTTAAGGTCTTATCTTTATATTTCTAACAAAAATGATATCTAGAAAATTAAATTTAATAAATAATTATATTTTAAAGGATGAGAAAGTCTGAATTAGATCAACTCAACATTTCTTCCTATTCCTACTATCTATAACTCTGTGCTTACTTTGTATGAACACAGACAACTATGAATTGCCAGAAACTAATTATCTAGGAAGTACGTGGACTTAAAAGTATACAGGTATATTGAAAAGGTGCTTAAAATAAAGCTAGTTATTGTTTTATTGTCATTCTTTAGCTTTTTCTGCTAGATGAGACAATATAAAAAATTAGGGACGAAAATAAAATGTTTTGTACAGAAAAGCCCAGAGAGAGTTTCTCCCAGCTCTCCTTATTGCAAGAATTCACACTGAATGCAGTGCCATTGGAAAGATGAAAGTGACCAAATAAGTCCCTTATTAAATAGCATCTTTTTACCACTACTTCAGAAATTAAACTAAATAGAAGCTGGATATAACTACAGAGATTGGACCTTAATGGTTCTAATACCCATTGGCCTGAGTACAGACCAAACAAAGCCAGAGTACAGATCCTCGAATGAGGAATACCCTCATGACATAGAAAGATTAAGGGACTTTTTCCTGCTCCTAATAAATTCAACAGGAATTTGGCCATCAGTTTCAAGCCAGCAATATGGTGTTGTAAGCTACCAGCTCAGGGTAGGAGGAAATATTTACTTTATAGAGGCAGTTCAGATCTGCTTCGCCTATCTCCTCAGCGGCTTCTGCACCTTGAGGTCTGCTCTGTGTATCTCTTCCTGTTTCAAAATTACTACATTTTCTCACAACATTAACTGATGAATTCATTGCCTTGCATTGGAAGTAGTAATACACTAAGCAAGTGCAATATGCACAATGGATCTTTTTTGTTTCTAAATAATACACTGAACTATGAAGTCTTATTACTGTTGCTTGTGTTATGGTAGTACATTAGATGTATTCTGATTTTTTCCTGTACTCATTGACATTATAAATATTAATGATGCATGTTTAGAGGCAAGTTTGGTTAGCAATTTCATTAGCTTTGCATAGACAGCAGAATAGCTGAATGCCAATATTTAACTTTATCTCCCAAGCTATGATAGTTAAAAGTGACATTAAAAAAATCATAATTACAAAAAAGCTATTGCTTATTAATTGAAAATACAAAGCTATTCTTTGTTTCCATCTGTTTTGCTTATTTCAGAGTTCATAGTAACTAACTAATATTAATTAGATGACAAGACCAAATATCTTGCTGGAAGTGTTTGAAAAATTCAATATGGTTTTGAAATTACTATATTTAAGTGCAAGGAATCTACAAGTAAAATATGAGAAGGCTCTGTCATCTTCATCAAGCATATTACCAATAGCAATGAAAAAAGAGAATTTTTTTGTAGTCTTCATTACATCTGGGCATTAATTGCAATGCATCCATCAAATACCACAGGTGATGTGATGAACAATATAGAAATATATAGAGAGTTATAATATTTGATATCATATTGCTCACTGTTTGATATTGGTATGTCTTTGGTCAGCACTACCAATTTGAAACAACAGTTGGAAGCTTTTGTCTATCACCAGTTGCTTTTTCATGTGTGATGTAACACCTACCTCCTTTTAAGTCACATTCTCTTCCAAAAACTTGGAGGAAAGGCTGTGGGAACTGGGGCTGTTTAGTCTAGAAAAGAGAAGACTGAGGGACGATCTTATTAACATTTATTAATATCTAAAGAGTGGATGTCAGGAGGTTGGGACATCCCTTTTTTCTATAGTAGCTAGCAATAGGACAAGGGATAATTGCAGGAAACTGGAACACAAAAATTTAAATATAAGAAAAAACTATTTCACTGTTAGAGTGATGGAGCAGTAGCACGGGCTGCCCAGATGGGCTGTGGAGGTCTTCCTTCCTTCCTTGGAGGTCTTCAAGACCCACATGGACATGTTCCTATGCAACCTGATCTAGGTGACCCTGCTTCTGCAGGGGGGTTGGACTAGATGATCTCTAAATGTCCCTTCCAATCCCTACCATTCTATGATTCTATGTGGGCACCAAAGTGTGGGCACTTTGGATCCAAGCTTATTCGAATTTGTGAATACAATTTGTCCACAGTAGCTATAAGTATATTGTTAAGGCACTGTAGGTTCTAAAATATAGTAACCAGATATACAAGAGCTATAATCTAGCATAAAATGTGTTAAAGGTTGCTATTAGAGGAAATTTCAAATAAATGTTTTAAAATATATTGAGAATCTGAATGTTTGCTGAATAAAAAACCTACACTTTATCAACTTGAGATTGGTGTATAAAAATATTAAGAACACAAAGCATTTCTTTAATATTTTAGATTTTGCTGTTATTATTATCTGCAAGACTTGGATGCTTCACATATCTATGTCAATTATGTTTTTCAAAGTGCTAAAAAAATATTTCAAATTATGCTGCATATTGCTGAACAAACTGAAGCTGACTAAACAGAGTATTTAGAATATTATGCTGCAAATGACTCTTGCAGTAGCTTTCTTTATTAAATATTTAACTTCAGACAAACATAACAGAGCCATCACGACTCTCATTTTCCATAGATTTACATTCACTGTATGTAAACATTGATGGCTAGTATGACTAGACATTTTGTCAGGAGTCCGAAATGATCTGCTGGACTTTTCTGTTACAGAATTTTGCTTACTAGGATGTCTCATTGAGTTAGAAATAAGTGTGCTGGTTCTGATAAATTTGGTTTAGGAACTCAAACATCAGTCTGGCTATTGCCTTTCTGGAGAGCATCTTAACTGTAACTCTAAGGCCTTTAATTGCTTTTCTAGAAGGGGAACTAGCTGACCCACCTTTCCATCTGTCTCTCTGTGTCTTAGTTGTGTAGTCTGAAAAAAAAATAAAATATTATTTTAAAAACAGTAATATTAAAAACGTTAATATTATTTTATCAGAAAAAAGACATTGACTGTAGCTTAGTGACACAGTTGCTTCAGCTGAAGGAAGCTGAGGTTAAACACTGAGATTTGTGGGCATGCTATTCTTAAGTAGTTTTATTGTTTGTCTTTTTTTCATGAAATATAAGTAAGAAGTAATTAATTATAGTAGGAGGAGTTTCTTCCTTAGATGGAGTATAGGCCCAATTTAAATGTCTGAAATTTCAAAAAGCAATATAGAAGATCTAGTTTTTGTGTACTTTCACTCTACAATAGGGAAAAATGGAAGAACAAACACAGAAATAAAATTTTTAAAACAACAAAAAAAGAGAATCTGAATGTTATCAATCTGCAAATCTTGTAAGTTCACCCACATTCATCCTTATTGCTTATAAAGCTGGGAAGAACATGTGACAACTGCTTAGAGTCAGGGTAGATGATGAGTTGGATAGAAAAGAAAAGGAAGCAGTTAAAAACATCTTATTCTCCAAGTACCTACCAAAATGCAGAGGAGTCTGTCATCTGGCACCCATCAGGATACAAACGCTGGCAAGAAACAAATAAATCCCAGAGGGGAGTTAGCAATACTTCAAAGACACCAAAGTAAGTTCACAGTTAGCTAGCAGTAGGCAGACTTCAAAAGTTTATCATTGGAGAAATATGAAATAAATTTTTTTATGAAGAAGCGATCCAAAGATTTAACTATTTTTCTACTGTTTCTTGTAATGGTTAATTTGTTGTTAGTGGATCTTGATGAAAAGCTTATGCAAGTAAATTTCAGATTATTTGATATCCATGAACCATTCATTAACTATTTTTTTTAACAAGATGTACTTTACAATTCAAATCATGTGCTGTTATTTTTGCTTCCCAATTGGACAAGTAAAATATTAGAACCAAAAAAATAAACAACCCACTACCAAATGGTCAAATTTTTTGTTTTCTGTGAGTGCTTAACTCTCTGAGGGCAATAGAGGTATTAGAACAGCAATTCTTCAACTATTTATGCAAACAGAATCTTAATAGTCCAGATGTTCATGAATAGTAAATAAAAAGCAACAAAAACATGAATGAATGGAACAGCTGCTCAGAATGCAAAAGAATGTTTACAAACACCATTTTGAAATGTGCAATCAGCCCTGATTCAGAAGGAATCTTTGACAACCAACAAAAAGTTTGAATAAACAGCTTAACGTGTCAACAGTATTAACTAGTCTATCCTAACTTTGAAACTATTCAGCTGAAACAGAAATTTCCTGTTGTTTTATGATTATTTCTTACTCCTAAACGGATCAAAACTAGATCAATAAAAATGCAATTGGGTGATGTTGATATGTCTGTATAGAGTAGTAGAGCTTTGCACATGCATGTAGGTGCCTTAGCTCATTAATATGATTGCCTTACTTTGTGGTTTTTCAGGTACAAAGGCCTTAACTTTCTCATTAATGAGACATCATCTGTCAGAAATTAGGTTTAATTGGTGGGCAAAAGATATGGATATTTTTCCCATCCTTCTCTCCTTAAATTTTTAAAACTAAACTATTTACAAGGTTTGTAAATGTGATAGAATAAACTTAATTCTTTAATTGCCATGACCCATCATATATGAAAGTCTTGTCATTCAATTTTTTCTTCTGCCTGCTGCTGGAAGATATTCAGCCCAAATGATGACAAGGACTAGCTGTATATGTACACAGGCCCTGCTATGACCATGCTCATCTTGAAATGGCAGAGCAGAATCTTCTCCTATGGCCACCTTTCCCCAAAAGTGAGTTTACAAGTAAGATTTGGAACAAGTTATACTTTATGTCTTTCCAATTTTACCATTCTTTCCATTATATGATGAGTTTGAGCTAACAAACAGCAACTGCTTCGATGCAATTCAATGGTATTTTTCAATTTCCCCTCTCCAATTCCATTGGCATTGAATAAAACATGTGATGGTCTCCACTTTCAAAATTTTAAGAGTTTAGTCTGCATAGAGTTGCATAAGGAAAAAGTCATATGTCATGGATTAGAGAGGAACCACTTTTGCTTGGTAAAAGGGGGAAGGGGTTGCAGTGAAGACCTGGTAAAGAGTTCTCAGACTGTCTCCCGGCTCTTGGGTTCCGACCCGTCTCCAGCCTGGCTGGGCCAATCTGGTGCCCCTGCCATCACTATTTAGAGATGGGAATTTGAAGTGCTTGGGAGGAGGTGTAAGAGTGGTACAAGATGGAGGCAACCACGCAGACCCCACAGTTGCAGAAGGAGGAAGGATGGAGGAGCATCAGATCAGAGACCCCTCTGCAACCTGTGTTGAGAACGCAGCTGTGCCCCTGCAACCCATGGAGGGCAATCGCAGGACTGACAGCTGCCAGCAGCTCCATGTGAGTGTGCCCAGACGAGTGAGAGACTGTGTGAGGAGGCGGCCATGGCGCAGGACATGCTGGAGAGCCTGTGGGCTGCAGAGCAGACCCACATGAGAGGCAGAGAGGACCTGCATCTTTTGGAATGAATGCACACCGGAGCAGCCTGTGGTGGGCTGCCATGTGTGTGAGGTACTCCACAGAGGAGCAGGGAGGACTGGTGTGGAGCCCACCTGCCCTGAGGAGAGATAAACAGCAGAAACCATTGAGAATAAACTGACTGAAACCCCCATTCCCTGTCCCCCTGGGCCATTCAGTGGGGGAGGAGATAAAGACACCAGGATCAGGGCTCTGAGCCCAGGAAGAGGGGAGGAATGGAGAGAAGGTGGTCTTAAAAAGGCTGGTGGTACTCTTCATTGTTGTATCACTCTGTGTTGTTTTATGTTGGTTGTGTTTTGGGGTTTTATGGTTATGCTTTAGTTGGTGTTGCATTAAATTATTTTCTGTTTTCTTCTCCAAGCCGAGTAGCCTGGTCTGTTTTGTCCTGGACGATAAGAGGCAATTAAGCCCTCCCTGCCTTTTGGCAGTCCTCAGGTCTTTGGTACTTGAGGCTAATTGTGGTCTTCTGTTCCCTAATGAGCCTAAACCATGACATCATATTAGCACCTGGGACTCTCTTATGTTGAGTACATCTCTTGTTTGCTCCTGCTGTCAGGTACATCTCCAAGTGTCTGTGAAGCTTGCAGGAAGAAGCAGGAAAGCAGAGAGAGCCTAAAGAACAGTGGAGAGTAGAGAGGAGACCATGGAGAAAAACAAGGCACAGGCATTTAGCTGGCCTCAGAAGTGAAGAAAGATGAAAATCTTTCTCAGGTATTCACCGGGAATTTTGTAGAGCTTGTTGCAACCCAGGAAGTCAATATAAGATGCTAAATTCAAACCCAAATGTCAAGGAGATGCTGTATAAACCCCATCGGAGGAAAAAGAATTCTTCAACATGAGATTTTATCTTATCTCACTCTGTTTTTCATCATTTAAAAATAATGGAATTGATGCTCTGGTAAAAGAGTGACTTAGAATTTAAAGACCCCAATGTATTTTCTCTGTGTTTACTGTAAATAAAAGATATAGTTAGATGTACCTAAAACCTCTGGATAGCCACCTAGTCAATGTTGTCTGGCCCATTTATTCATCAAAATGGAATCAGTGGTGGTTCTAAACTGAGCACCTTCAAACTGCAGAAAATAATGAATTTCCTCTCTTCACTTCTTTTACCTTCCATCTGCAAGACTATGCTCTGCAACTATACAAGTAACTGATATTAACAAACTGATGGAACAGAATGAATTAAAATTTTGAAGTATATGTAACAAAAATAGCAAAAAAGAATAAAGGGTTATTTGTATTATTTTTCATGAATAATTTCTGAAATGCTCTGTTTTCCATCAATTATTTGTATCAAATTTTTTACAATAACATTAATGTAAGGAAACAAAGACTCATTTATTTCTATATATATACACACAAACTTGTTTCAGCCACCAAGCATCAGAAATTGAAGATCTGATGATGTGCTTGATAAGATCAACCCAGCTTTTTTGACTGCACATAGACAATGTGTAGCAGAACTTTTATCTCCAAACAATGAGAAGTGTTTTGATTTTTGTTCCAATTATGTTACCGATTCAGATTTTGTATTTAATGTGTCTTGTCCAAAGTTCAGTCAAGTCATTAAGCTTTAATAAATCCCAGTTTAGGCCCATATGAGTATGGACATACTTAGGAATCTAAAGACAGTAAAATTACAAACTTACTGGGCTACAAATGTCTAATAGGCTAAGTAACTACCTGTATAAATGAATGAATTTGTCTCAGTAACTGTGTAGTTTTGTCATTTTAAATTTATATTGTCAGACTAAAATCAACTCTCATTGAACCTACAAGCAAAACTCATACTGATGTAGCATGGAGTTCATCTTCATGGCCTTTAGTTTTATGGGAATGCCTTGATTCTAGAATATCAAAAACATCATTCTATGCAGGCATACAAATACCATCACACTTGCTGGCATCTTTTATTACTTTAAAGATACATAGTCCCATTCCTGTTTTGACTAAGTATGCTTTAAAATTTCCATATGTCTATAGAAAATAAACTGACTTTCATGTCATTCTCTTTTTTTTTTTTTTAATTAGCCTTCACTTACCCTCCCAAACTTTCTCTGTCTAAATATAAACATACAAAATGTTCATTTTGGCTCTATGTTATCTGCAGCTCTCTTAGTGTAAGGTATTCCAACAGATACCTCATTTGTTTGTAGTGATCTCACATTACACATCTCATTCATCTTCTCTTTCAAATTTGGCTGACCACCTTGGAGTCTTTCATCAGGAGAGTGGTAAACCAAAAAAGGAACTTCTTACAAGCTGTTTTGAAGCCGTTTCACATGCTAATTAAATGACTAGGAAGGATGAGGTTTTATACTCACAAGAGCAAATGGCACCCAGAAGATAGTCAGAATTTCCACCAGCATCTGTGAAGTTTGGGCTGCTGCTTACATAATTCACATCAGTAAAATCAGTGAACTAAAGCCACCTCTTTGGTAATGCCACCTGAGCACAAGGCCTTCCCCAGGGTAAGACTTCCTTGCCTTCAGGGACTTACAAAGGGAGGCTCTGTAGTGTGAGTGAGAGCAGAAGAGGAGACTGAGAGGTGATCTCATTAATGTTTACAAATATGTAAAGGGCAGGTATCAGGAGGATGGAGCCAGGCTGTTCTCAGTGATGTCCAATGACAGTACAAGGGGCAATGGGTACAAGATAGTACAGAAGATGTTCCAAAGAAATATAAGGAAAAGCTTCTTTGTTGGGATTGTAAGGGAGCACTGGAAGGGGCTGCACAGATGGGTTCTTGAGTCTTCTTCTCTGTAGACCTTCAAAACCCACCTGGATGAGTTCCTGTGTGACCAACTCTAGGTGGTCCTGATCTGGCATGGGATTGGACTAGAGGATCTTTCGAGGTGCCTTCCAACCCTTGAGATTCTGTGATTAGTCTATTCTAATCTTCAATTAGAGTAGTCTAAAAGTTTCCAGGTGGAGGTGAAATGCTGAGCAACATTGTCTTTCATTGTTGTACTTTATATCTCTATGAGGACAGGCAGCTTTGCTAAATATTGGTAAGAGCTTATTTATTCTCACAGATAATGCCCCAGAAGTAGGTTATTAAGTAATGTAAGACCTGTGATCTCATATTAGGTAACATCTGCAGAATCAGGGTGAAAGTTTAGATCTGACGTTGCATATTTGGGGGTAGGTTATGCTTAAGCCAGGACTGTCAGGTTTTATGAATATGTCTTGCACAGTTTTAAAAACAGTTAACACAGAATTTCACTTAAAACAGCTTACACTTTTTCAGCTGTTCCCTTTTATTTCATGTTTTGTATATATAATGCTTGACTACTGTTAGCTTAGTTAGGTGATGCTGAATAATATAACAGCGAATGGTTGAAAAACTTGTCATTTTTTAGCTTGCTCTCTCATTTGAAATCTCACATGCAGTATTTTTAAATGAAAATTAATAATTTTCTTATGACCAGTCATAAAATATTTTTTCCCCACAGTACCATGTCATGAAAGGGCATATGCACAGAGCTAAGTGTCTAAAACAAGATCTTTGTAGCTATCTTAGACACTGAGAACAATGGACTGAAAGTGGTCACTAATGACATTGTTAATGATATATACCATTACCTTGGAACAGATGTCAGAGTGAAATAACATTATAGCCTTCAAGATGGATTGCCTTGTCCTTCTCAGTAAATCTATTAAGGTGGCTTGCAAGAACAAAACAGTAGGGTCTTTAGTTTCTCTCCTTCTTCTGTAAAACAAAACATTCTCTTCATTTGTAACTCATTTATCTGCAAAAGGCTCAAGTAAGAACAAAGTTTGTAAGTGGAAAAAGTATGTGGGGGAGTAAACAGAAAAAGTTAGACAGAAAAGGCCATATATACTTAAAAAAAATTTCAATTCTGACTAGACAAAGACAAAAATTATTTAATCTCGACTAAATTCACTAACCACTAAAATATTGTCAGCATGAACATTTGGATTGCTGTACATGTACCTAAAGACTATAGAGAAATCTGCATGGTGAAGGGTATAGGGCTTAATTTTAAGAAACTGTATTTAATTGTTATTTGTGACATGTGAATTCTGATGTTTGCTGGCCTAAAAATCTCTGCAAGTATGATTGCACATGTGTACACATAAATATAGACAAGAAATTCCTTATTAAGGTAGCGATATGTGACAGTGCAGAAGTAGAAATGTTACCAGAGAATAAGTTACCTATGACTATCATTTTATTTCATTATTTCTTTTTAGATATGTTAATATACAAGATAAGGTTGATTTTAAAATTGTAAATTAAGTGATATTAGATTGAAAATTAGTTTCTAATATTGGTCAAATAAGCCATAGAAGAAATTTATTTTCTAGCACATTATTTCTCTGTATTTGTATATTTTATCTACTACAGTATTCGTTTCTGTATATGTTTATAACTTTAGTATAACAATAAGAAAAGAACTGATATAGTTTTTGACCAAACCTGTAGCTTAAATTGTGACAGCTAAATTGAGATATCCATCAAGTATACAAATGAATACATGAAATACTCGTGTTATTCACCAGTTTTATCTTCATTATGTTCAGGGCCTCTGGATTATTGTCTGCTGTTGTGGCTCTACAAAGCACTTTGCAAGGTAATAAGTGTTATACCTACAATAGGAGGGTGGCAGAAGCAAAGATAGATGGTTTTATGCTCTCAGAAGTGTTCAATCAAATTAAATGTGTGATTTTTAATTGGATTTAAAGCATATTCTGGAACAGGACTCATTTAGATTTTTTATAGGGAGGAGAAAAGAGACAACATGGATCATAAAAACTTGTTCCAAAGTTCAGTGAATGCAACAGAATTGTTCCCCTTTCTGCTGATTGCATTGTGCTCTGGATTAAGTTCAGTGAATTGATCTCAGACCAAATTTTGACATACAAATATTTCCTTGCACAGGACAGAGGAAATTTGAGGCCAAAGTTTGGAGCCTTCCTGACATACAAATCAGGGGTATTTCTCTCATTTCGTATCCTCAGTAATAAATTGGGAAAGTACCTTTCTTCACATTTTGCTTCATGTACTGTTATGCTATCTTTAAGGCAGAATATTTATCGTTTTGCTGTTGCACCGAGCCTTGCCAAAAGAATCAGCAAAGGAGAGATAGATGGAAATCACTGCACTCAGAAGCACCTGTTCAGCAATAGCACCAAATCCAGCTGAGGGAACATGAAGAATTTATGCGGACACACCCTTCTCAGTGTGCTTTTCCAGGTCCCCAAATCTGCTTTTGAGAAAAGCAGTATTTGGTAGACATGAGATCAGCAACATTTGCATTGCATGGAGAGAGGTGTTATTTTGCAAAGCCACAAGCGTTAAGTAAGTTGAGTGTGATCATAATGACCAAATGCAATGATTTTCGTGAAGCCCAGTGGAAGCTGTTTATTTGAGTCAGTATCTTTAATGAGCAGCCTGCTGCAATTGTAGTTATTGTCAGCACCTGTGTCAGTTGCTGCCTATTAGAATTTCGGTTCAAACTGCTGCAAGGAGTGGGATTTGGCTGTAGTTTCAGGGTTTAAAATTTTTCTTACATTTTTGTGACATTGTACCACATTTTCAGTTCCTCGGCACTAGTATGGGAACACTAACAAGAATTAGAGTTCCTACTGACAGAGGACTTTTGTGAGCTAAAATGTGCTTGTGATTTCCCGATGTACAGCAAATAATAGAACAGTTGGCAGACTAACAGACTCATGTATTTTCTCAAATTTGAAAATAAAACAAAACAAAAACCTCAAAATATTTGAATGAGAAGCTTCTGTGCTAAAGAGCAGCAAATTTTTAAGCATTTCTGCTTCCTAGGCTCTAAATGTATGAGCCAGCTGATTATTTACCTCCTTCTATAAACAGGAAAGTGAACACGAAAAGTTCTTTTCTGTTTTTATTAATTCAAAAGAGAGATTCAGAGACAGCAGTTATGTGAGTCATACACATGTGCAGACAAGAAAAAGAGAATTTACAAAAGAGTCTTCTCACCAGGAGTGCCCTGTCTTCCCTAATCCTTTTCCTAATGCTTCATTCCTTCAAAACTTTTCCCTCTTTTGATTCCGACAATTAACTTTTCCTCTCTTCCAAAACCACCTCTGACTCTGAGACGCTTCTACTCTGCTTCTGATTTTGAGTAGGTCATGTGAATATGAGAGCTATCTAAGAAGTAATTTAGTGAAGTAAGATTTTTAAGAAAGGTGAGATTATCAGAGGTAGGGAGTACTATGCATGAGAAAATATGACATTGAAGTCTTCAAGATGTGTCTTCCACATCTTTCACAAGATGTGTCTAATCACTAGTTTCTTGTAAATTGTTACTATTAAATTGCAAATGCACTTATTATTAGTTCACAAATTCCTAGGGTGAATTTAAAAATTCTCTGATTTTCCTGGCTAAAAGTATGAATGACATTAACTTGACACAAGTTCTGAGGCAATAGTTTTGAGTGAGTTTTATATCTGATCATCTTTCAGAAATTCACTTTGAGAAAGACAAATGTTCTTTCTTGGCTATTGGAAATGAAAACAAATGGCTCATCTGTTGGAGTACCAGCCCATGTTTTCTTATTCTGTAAAATCGACTGTCAATAATCATGACTGTTAACTTCATCTCAGTCTGAAGTATGGAAGCTTGCATAGTCTTGCAAATGTTGATAAATTCTTCTCCTTCCAGTAAAGGAGTCTTCCACACCACATCCTCTGGAAGAGGGCCTGCCATTGCTGAGTTGTTTATCTATGGACCAAACTATCTTTCCCTGATTTTTATTTCACTTAAAAAACACTTTAGCCAACCAATCATACTGTGGAAAATTCTATTCCAGTTTGAGCTGTTTTGAACAGGAAGGAAAGCAACATATTTGCTGCCTTAGAAAACTGTAGCTAAGTTATAAATAAAACTCTCTTACCCAGATATTCATAAATGTGCAGGCTTCTATCTGTGTCTGTTGAAGGAAGAATAAATGAAGATGTCACCCCCAAGTCTCAGACGTTTCTTGATCTCTTAATAAATAAAGAAAACGTCCAAGGTCAACAACTTTCAGTTCTGAGGTCCTTCTTTTTTTGTTCTCGTCTTTCCTTCAAATGTAATGCAAGGGCATATTTTAACAAAGATAACCCATTCCTATCCTAATGCTGAAGAGAAATAGAGATCTCCTTCTAAAATTCTGATCTTTAACCCCAAGAGTTTTTCTAGGAACGTAGGTTGTCAGTTATTCAGGTTAAATAATTCCTTTTCACCACTCATGCATTTATTTTTCCTTATGACCATACTATGTCAGTTTACTGTACCAGATGGATGTATTCTGAAAGCATCACACTCAATGCCTATTTCTGAGAGATTTATGAGACCGAAAGAGGCCCATAAGTTAAAACAGGTGTGAATGAACTAGGATGAAATGTTAAGATTAGTCCCGATTCAATTTTATCCCTAACACTGTATCATCAGTCTTTTTAAGTCTGAGGACTCCCAAAGTCTTTGATATAATCTTTGGAATGTATAATTTCCAGCTCTTGTCTTAGGTATGATGTGCTTTTCTTATTTCTATTGAAATAATGCAATGAGCTTATTGTCTTCAACAACAGCTTATCTTTTTCTTCACATCTGGCAAAGCAATCTATATCGTTTATCTGATACTGTATCATTGTAAAATGAGATAAAGCAGAACACAGAATCCTCTGACATGTGGTGGTCTTCAAATATTGAGTAAAATCAACTATTTTCTCCAATTGAATAAAAGCTTTTTTCCTGTTTTTCTCCCTTTGGCAGTTTAGGCACTTGTGTTCAAAAGATTTACATTCAATGGAAATGTCAGTAAGAAATTATCAGAAATGGGGGATATTGACATATTTCAGCCAAGCTATGAATGAAAACAGAAAAGATAAAACTAGCACCATAAAACAAGGTGTAGAATCCTGTTCACATAGCATATTTCCTAAGATTTCACCCAAGAGATTTTTAAAAGCATGTGGGTGACCTTGGAGCCCTTATAATGGGGTTTCATGGTGGAAAGCCATACAAACACTTTGTGAAGCTTCCAGCTTTGACCCAAATTGAAGTATTAACAGGTATTTTTGTTGATTTCTCTTCTTGATGTCTACAGTATAATTAGCAAACAATTCAAACAACCCATGTGAACACTAGGGATTGAGATCTCTAAGATGAGTCAAACAAAGGATGCAGGATAGCTAACAACTGTATAAAGTTCTGTGCTTCTTTATTAACACTTCTTTGTGAGCTGCTGCTATGGCTTAACCCTAGCCAGAGACCAAACCCCACAGAGATGCTCACACACTCCTCTCCAGTGAGATGGGGGAGACAATCGGAAAATTAACAGTGAGAAAACTCATGGACTGAGATGAAGACAGTTTAACAGGTAAGTCAAAGGCCATGCACACAAACAAAGCAAAACAAGGAATTCATTCCCCATGTGTCAAGGGTAGGCAGGTGTTCAGCTATCTCCAGAACAGCCAGGATCCATCACCTGTAATGCTTACTTGGGATGACAAACACCATAATTCCAAATGTATCACCTTTCCTTCTTCTTCCTCCCGCTTTATATGTTGAGTACAATATCTCACGGTCTAGGATATTCCTTTGGTCAGTTGGGATCAGCTGTCCTGGCCATGTCCCCTCTCAACTTCTTGTGCTCCCCTAGCCCACTCACTGGTACGGTGGATGAGGAGCAGGAAAGGCCTTGACACTGTTTAAGCACTGCTCAGTAATAACTGAAACATCCCTGTGTTATCCACAGTTTTCAGCACAAATCCAAACCATAGACCCATACCAGCTACTATGAAGAAAATTAACATTCTCCCAGCTAAAACAAGTACAGATGCTCCTTTAAAAATCTGGAAAGTCCAGTCTATTCACTGAATTCCTGCAAATTTTCCATTATGAGTTAGGTTTTGGGTTCTTCCTTGTGATCCAGTCTTCCCCACTGTGGGGAACTATACAGCATGTTCAAACTGCAGTGGAATTTGGACTTAGATGCAAAGTGTTTAGAAAATTTTGTTCCTTTGTATTACTGTTATTGAGAAATTAAATCTCGATGGGTGAACTACATGATAAGTAGTCATTGATTTTTTTTGCTATATGCAGTACTTTATACAGAGTACTTAAGAAACAGTCAAAAGAAAGAAAAAAAATGTTCATAGAAGACTTCTATCACTGAAGTTTTTCCTTCCCTCTGAAATACTCAATTCTTATCTGTATGGCCAAAATTCATCTATATTGCAGTCAGCAAGGTTGGATTAGTGATTGATCTTGTTCCCTTTTGTGTAACTCTAGTCCTTCACTATTTTATATTGTCTGACTAAAACATGGAGAGATTTAGTCAGCTAATTAACTCAACGGAATAAAATAACAAACAGCATATATAACACTCATGAAAAATAAAGGTAGCAGGAGTGTGTATTATACATGTCTTATAGATTTATCCATGTTTTTATTTTCAGTTTTTTGAGTAATCCCTCAGTAATAATATTAATAATACTCAATTTATTTGGGATGAGAAAGTGTGGGAAGGGTTTTCTTTGAGCATAATGAGAACATTTCCAATGATATCTTTTTTCATTTATAAGAGAAGAAATATTTCTGTATAATATTTGGAGGTTTTTTTAAAGCCCAGACAGATTGTCTTACGGATTCGATCTCTGGCTTCCAGAATTGAGAAGAATTTTGTGTCTCCTGCTCAAAGTCTTTGATTTGCCTGCTGGTATTCATGAATGGTTATCTGGCTTCTACTCAGTAGAGAGGGTGTTAAGTGTGTGGGGACCAAGTACTTTCTCCCTATGTTTGGGCTTTCTATCCCCTACAAAATGATTTTGACTGGAGTCCCTCCTTTTTCTGCTCACATCTTCATCACCCATCACAATCCTGCATAAGTGGCAGGCAGGATCTGGCACTTAGTGAGTTGAATGAACGACTGGCTTGGGAGCAGTACCAAATCCCATCATCCCACTGCAGTTGTGAGCTTCTAGCAAATAAATAGGAAACATTTCACATAATTAAATACCATCTTAAGAAACTGGAAAAAAAAATGCCTTAATTTAGAAAATAATTCATAATGGTATATAAAACATGCTGCTTAAATATATTTTGTTGTGATTTTGTATCAGAAGCACACATCAAATGTAGTCAGGAAGGACCACAATGAATCAGTATATGATCTTTCAGTCTGTCATGTTTTTCTGTGGGTTGTTGTGTTTTTTTTTTTTCTAGGGCTGTACTGTTGCTAACATTGCTTGGATAGCTTTACCATATCCAAACTCCCTGCCCCCTCAAAATTCCTATTTAAATAGGGTTCTTATTTTATCAATTACATTTTGTAACAGAAGACAGTTTTGTGTGTCCCAAGTTGCCAAGCATTTCCATCCTTATATAAAGAATTAAGCATCTCCTTAGAACGAAGAGAGGACAAGTGCTGTAATAAACCAAATTCTATCGAAAATGTGAAAAAATGCTGCAATGACTAAAGCTAAATGGAAGTATAGCTGTTTAAGGATGTGATGTGAAAGTATAATGAATAAACTGAAACTATTTCTAGAGTTTATATTCACTGTGGTTGATTCTTCCTCATTCTTTCTGATACTATTGTTTACCCTAAATTGTACACAAAACTCTTTATATGTACCTGATGTATTCTGAAGGTCAGGCCCACAGATAGTTTCAGGCACCACAGTTTCGCAACACATATCTATGTCTTTTGATTATATACCTTAAAATCAAAATAAGCCCTTGAATTAAATCTTAATGAGGAATAACCTTAAACTAAGTAAAAGCAGGCAGATATTGAGTAAGAAAACAGTTTCACTGGACTTGTAGATCAGAAAGAACAGCGACCCTGAGAAATCTGTCTCTGTCTTTCGATAGGTGAAAAGCTTGTCAAGTTAGTAGCACTATAAAATCTCTAATTGATTTCAGTGGAAAAGGCATTTTTCACAGAAATATTCTAGTGGATAGCAAACTAAAATTTTTTTCCGTTTAACATATTAAATTACCAGAGAAATGAAGTGCAGACTTTAATATTTAGGAGAAACACAATGCTGTATTTATTAGCTTGCTGTAATATTTCCTTTGTGCAATAAATCTGGTAAATTTTTTTCTAATGAAAAATTTTAAACCATTTCCATTTACTCCTCCTCAGATGTTCTGAATATCCAACTAGTTGACTAAGATGAAAGAAAATTTTGATATTTATTCTGAAAAGAATATATGTAGCTTGAATCCACTTTTTTAAAAAAAAAACAATTAAATAAAATGTATTTTTAAAAAATATTTTTCCAATTATTCTAATTTCTGATGGAATAATACTGCCAATCACCATTAATGGCTAATCTTACAAAAATATTACTTGATATGCAACTTACAACAGTTCTGGCTGAGTAGAAACAGGCTTATATCACTTATAAGTGATATCTTATATCACTTATATCACTTATGCTCACATTATAAGTAGCTGGTAAAAGAACATGACATATGGAATAAATTAATCGTTAAATTTTGAAGGCAAGGGGTGGAATTTCATAGTTTGACATGACAGCCATTTCTGCTAATGGAGAAGGGGCTGTAAAGATGGCTCCTGTAAGAAGTTGCTAAAGACTCTCCCGAGCTCTGAGCCAGATCCACTTTTGGGGCTGAGCCAATTAGATGCTTCCACAATCACTTTTTAAGAAGAAACTGGAAGAGGAGGGTTCTTCCTATTTCTTCCATCTTCTATCTCTTCTTCTTTGACTGGTGGTGGTGCAAGGAGAGGGAAGAGAGATGCTACCATACAGACTCCAAGGTCAGTGAGGAAAGAGTGGAGATGTGCTGGAACAGAGAGTCGCCTGCACTGTAGAGAGAAGAATGGTGAAGCAGTGATTTCTTTGCATTTCATTAGACACTCCACATCAAGGGCAGAGACTTATTTTACTGAAGACTCTGAACCAGGGGCAGTAAACCGCTTTGTTAAAGACCAGAGGCAGTGACTATGGCCAGAAGAGTCCTTTGTGTCGTGGTTTGGCCCAGCTAGCACAGCAGCACCACGACAGTCTCTCACTCGACGCCCCCATTCACCCCCACCCTCGTTAGGATGGCAGAGGCCCCAGCGAAATGGGAGGAAAAAGATAAGCAAGGTTGTTGTGGATTAAGACAAGGGCAGGGAGGGCTCGCTGCCAATTACAGTTCCGGGGAAAAAAAGACTCCAGTACTCAACTTAGAGAGAAAAGTCGGGAAGTGTATTCTACAAGAAACAGAACAGAATAAAAGCAAAAAGGGAGCAGGATGATGAGAAAATTACAGCCAGCACTTTAAGATCTCCCTTCCCCATCCCTCCTCTCTTCCTGGGCCCAGCTCACTGCTCCCGATATCTCTACCTCCTCCCCCGTCAACGGCTCAGAGGGGCAGGGAATGGGGAATGTGGTCAGTCTCTCACAGATGGGCTCTGCCGCTTCTGTCTTCCCAGATAAGTACGACTCCTGGCATTCTTCCCCTGCTCCAACACAGGGTTCCTCCCCCGGGACACAGTCCTTAACAAACTTCTCTGGTGTGGGTTGCTCCCAACAGCTGTGGCTTCTGCCTATGCAGGGTCCCTCACATGGGACACAGTCCTTAGTGAATATCAACTATTACTCCTAATAGACTGTTCTTGAAGACTATTACTTCTAAAGGAAAGTTAACTTTTTCAGTTTTTTAGTTTACTGTAACAACAGTAACAATGTTATACTCTTATTTATAATTTGAAAGTACTCACTAACTTTTGGTCTTTGAGTGCTCTACCTACTAATATTATTAAATAAGAATACATATTTGGAAGTTTCTTTTTTTAGAAGATGCATTTGCTTGCAGAGTACTCAGCTAAATTAACTTATATATCTGCAAAAAATGGAAAAATGTCTCTGCATTGTGTGCTGAGTTCTCTGAACAAGGCCAGTTGAAGCTTTAATAACTAATTTTTCTCACTGACTATGGATATCAGTTTCTCAAAATGCTTCATCATTGCTGAAACAAAGACTTTCTAGTGAAAAGCATTCTCATTTCTTTTCATATATTCCAGATAACACAGTTTCTTGGTTTTTATGCAAAAAAAGTATTGAATCTTAGGTCTCAGTTTTTACTTTTTTCTTCCTGAACTTACTAGGTCAAACTCCTCAGGAATAATACTTTCACCTTAAAGATGAATCAATTTACATTGTTATTAGAAAGAATGCCAAGACAGAAGAAATTTGATTTTCATAATATTTCCATTGAAGTAGATAAGGATCTTTTTCAGCTTTTTAGTTTGTTGATACTTTGAAAATAGCAAAAATGTAGTTGTGAAAAGTATATTTTGAGAATTCTGGACAGAACAAAATTTGAAAACTAAAATGTATTAACATGAATTTTCAGCTGTTCTCCATAGGCATGTTTTCATTTACATAACTCATACACTAATGTAACTAGTGTCAAGAGTATATATACGTTGTGTGAATAATTATAATAAATCGAAATTAGATGGCTTGAGAAAATTAACAACTTTGATTTTTTTTTCTCAGGAAAATAGAAAAAAAATACTTAAGTATCAAGTTGTATTTTCTTGAATATGCAGCTTTCTCACATTTCTGAGGGGATCTTCACAGGTTGTCCTGTTACCAGACACAAGTGGCGAGCCAAGGCCAATGCTTTTTCCACTTGCTGATGGCAGTCCCACAGCCATCCATGGTAGATTTCTGAATTGGATTTGTAAAAGAGTATAAAAATAAGGCTAAAGATTTGTTTAAACAAAAATTAAAATAGCAATTAACTAGGGAGAAAGATGGAAAAATTCTTTAGAGGACTCATAGCATTCAGTTTTCTAGAAAATTTCAGAAACTGCATCCATTAAATTTTTTTTCCTGTTTGTCTTATTTATGAGTGAAGTCCCTCTTGCCTTGCCTACAACAGTTTCCATACTGTTGATAAGATTGATGAGTTAGCACATGTGCATAATATTAATTCATAGATCTCAAATCACCTCACAAAAGGGATCAGTGTCATTCCAGAAAGGGAAAATGTGGTAAAGTAGCTTCTTCAAGGTCATCAATACAAGTTCATTATGATGAGTTCATGAGTTCAAATCCATGTTTTTCATGTTGTGTAAAAGTACATGAGACACAATGATTTGATATGTGATAGAAACATAGAATCATAGAATCATAGAATGGTAGGGGTTGGAAGGGACCTTTAGAGATCATCTAGTCGAACCCCCCTGCAGGTTCACCTAGGTCAGGTCACATAGGAAAATGTCTAGGAGGGTCATGAAGACCTCCAAGGAAGGAGACTCCACAACCCCTCTGGGCAGCCTGTGCCACTGCTCCATCACTCTCACACTGAAATAGTTTTTTCTTATATTTAAATGGAACTTTTTGTGTTCCAGCTTCATCCCATTACCCCTTGTCCTGTTACTAGCTACTATAGAAACAAGGGATGTCCCAATCTCCTGACACCCACCATTTAGATATTTATAAATGTTAATAAGATCTCCCCTCAGTCTCCTCTTCTCCAGACTAAACAGCCCCAGTTCCTGCAGCCTTTCCTCATACGAAAGATGTTCCATTCCCTTGATCATCTTGGTGGCCCTGCATTGGACTCTCTCCAGCATTTCTCTGTCCCTCTTGAGCTGAGGAGCCCAGAACTGGACACAGGACTCCAGATGAGACCTCAGCAGGGCAGAGTAGAGGGGGAGAAGAACCTCCCTTGAACAAATACTGAGATCTCACTATGGATTTGCCTTCACAAAAAAAGTGACTGTTATTCACTGGAAGTGCAATCAGTTTCTCAGAATTTTGTCTAGGTTTCCTTTGAATGTCCAAGTGACATTAAGTCTTAAGTGCAGTTTTTGTGGCACTTAGAAGAGAAATTTCTGAAGTCTCTTTTTAGAGCTTTAAAACTAATCTCTCTATTGCAAACTCATGCAAACACGATCCCACCTTTTGGCTTAGAAATAATTTCATCTTGCCAAAGAGTGTTGCGATTGCTCACCTTTTAAATGTAATTTGATCTTCTCATGCAGCTCTAACAATAAGACTTTTTTGATGGCTTGAAGGCAATTGCAGAAAATAACAACCTGGCACAAAGAAATGTAGAATAACTGACAAATTTGAAGAAAAAAGAATGCATTTATTTGACTTCTGATACTGTAGAGCAGCAAATGTAGTTGCCTAAAGCATGTAAGCAAAACAGACTTTCTAGAAGACTTTGTTTTCCCTCTCTGTTGTCTCAAGTTCCAAAGTACACACTTTATTCAATTTTTTTAGTAATTTTATCTTCATGAAAGGATATTATTGTCATCAAAGACTTTTATATGACAGGCTTGCTTCCAAATATTTGTTATTTGTTTCCCGATCTCCCCCTTGTTTGATTAATGCTTCCCTGCATAGTTGAGAAGAACCCAGGAGCTACACCAAATGCTGGATCCATTACCATATCCCTAGATAGTTTAAGCCTAACTCAACAGCATCATTACGTGACACTGTAGCTTTCAATTCAGATACAAGACTTTAGCTCTTGGAATGTCACTGTTGGTAAAATCATCTCTTACTCTAAAAGATTAAAAAAAAAAAAAAACAGTAAAGAGGCACTGTAAATTATTTAGGGCTGTACCTGTATAACAAAGGAATTTGTGTCACTTAGCAACTGTTACGGACATTGGATTTTATGATCATAATGTTTGAGCACTGTGGCTGGTACTTGTCAATTCACTCTGTCTCCAAAAGTAAGTACCTTTGGGTTTAGATACATTTGAATTCATCATTGCAGTGATGAAGGCTGCTTAGATCACCATACCATCATTGGATAGGAGAGGTAAGGCCATTATAAACTCTGAATAAAACATCTAAGTATTGAAGGTAAGTTTGTTGTAGCTATAAATACACTGTTTACAAAGATGTGTTGGACTAATGTGGTCGTTAGAACAGTTGTTCCAAGCAAAGTTTTAAAATCCAGTACAAAAGGAGACAAAAATCCTTCTGCTTTTTCTCAGGAAGCCTCCCAGTTGTTTATCAACAATATTTACAAGTGAAGGGCATAAATTTGTCCTGATTATATTGATCATATTTTACATTTTTAAATCAGCTTCTTTGGATTCAGTTTCAAAAAATATCACTTTAAAAAATTGAAATCAATTGAAAATGGATGGAATTTATAATGATCCAACTTTCAGCCTGAATGACTATTAGCATTAACTGCTTCCTGAGAATACTGCAAACAAAGCATATTAATATTTTTTTATCTCTCACAGTTGCTGTGAAAAGTATATCACCTGAGAAAAATAGATGCTCTTCATTGGATGATCAAGCACAATTTACAAGCTTCTGAATATTTCTTTCCCTGTCAGTCCTTCCAAATTATCATCTCATTTGGCAAACAGGCACACAGTCTTGAGATATACCAGTTGTTCTCCCAAGTCTATCAATATCCCTTCCATTTCCTCAGTGTTGGTACTTACCTTACTTTTTTCCCCATCCTGTTGGTGATAGCAACCAGTCCGAATGGTGATAGTAAAGCAAGGGGAAGGAAGGAGAATATTATCAGTGGTTTGTGAACGCTCTTCTGCTGTTTTCTGTTATCTTAAACATCAGTGTACCCATCAATTTGTGAGATTAAGTAGAGCTCAGTGTCCCAAGATTGACATTCCCTTTTGCAGAAAAATGACTTTTTTTTTCCCTCTAGGCTCTCATCGAGAAATGTCTGAATGCATAGACATTCCTGGCAACACATATTCAAATGCGCCAAGTAGGATCTGAAGTTCAGTGCTGATGATAAAAATTGCCATTAAATGTACTACAGTAATCATTATAATGTTAGATTTTTACAAATTCATTTGTGTCTTTAATAAATTTGAAGGAATAATTACAGACACTTTTATATTCATGGGTGCTTTGAGAATAAAGCTTCTCAATATTTGATTCTTGTTTTATTAAATGAAATATCCAGGTCAATTGAAGAAACGTAAGAATTTCTGCTTCCCTTTAAAAATGTTCAGGACAAAAAACTGTTTCTTGTCCCCAGAATCTATACTTAGCATGTTCATATCCAAACACATCCTCTGGAATTGTGTAGCTGCTATTTTTTTTTCTATTCAGTATGTTATAATTCACATAATGTTTAGAAGAGAATGGAGGGTTAGTGACTATGATTGAGATATTGCTTTGCAAGTTTGGCAGGAGTTTTAATTGTGTATTGCTGAATAACTACTCCAGACAGTACTCTCAGAGAAGTTAACAAATCAATAATTGCTTGGCTAGAAGCAGACGGAAGGTGTGGGAAGAGCCATCCTGGGAAGAATGAACAATAGCAGGTAATACCCACTGTTACACTTCCCAAAATCCATCTTTCTGTATTGGTGGCTTCTTGTAGAGATTTAGTGATGGAAAAAAAAAAAAAAAAAAAAATTATTCATTATTGAACATTGTAGAGGATAATTAAAACAAAAACATTTCAGCATTTCATTAGAAGGGATATGTCCAGCAGCAGCTAGGTAGGTTTCTGCTTTCTTTTGATCTGCACTGTCAGGGTTTATGTTGCAAGCTTGGCCACTGTATTGGGTATATAGAATTGCTGAGCAACAAAGAAGGAGAGGCATTCAGCTGTTTCATGAAAACAGTCCTTAGCTATGTTTCAGAAATGCTTTCCAATTTTTTTCTAGCTTTCCTAAAAATAAATCTACTGGAGCAGGTCTCTGGAGATGTTTTAATCCATCCCTCTAAATTAAGAGGACCACGTTTTGTCTTGTTAAATTTGTTTGATAGGTTAAGGGTACAGACTGATTGGTTGGTCTATCTAGCTACCTATGTATTTTTGTTATTAGTCCAAATTTTCTACTAACAGACTGAAGTGGAATTTTGCAAGTGTGAACTCAGTGAGAATGAATATTTCTAATAATCTGTACTATTTTGTTGCCCACTGAAGCTCCAGGTGTCTTATATTCCCATGGTGTAAGTTTGCATTTTCCAAGAAATTCTGTAGTATCCAAATTTATTTTGTATTCTGAGGTGTTTAATAACATTAATTAATATTAATGGGTTATGAACAAAATCTTCCAAAAAAATGTGCAGAGAAGTAAAGCATTGTTAAATCACGGCTACAAATTGAGTATCAAAGGTGAACCTATAAGAAAAAGCTGAGCAAATAAAGGGCATGGTCTTTCCTATAGCCAAATATCGGGAAAAGAGAACCCTTTGATTTTTTTTTTTAGGATTGTTAGATCCCTCTCTGTAAATAACTCAAACTCATAGACATGGGTTCAGGACAGGGTGTTATTAATCCCATTTTGAAAAGGCTTTAACCAATAATATTTTGACATTGCTTTGACAGAGAAAATTAGAATGGGTCCTTTCTGTCTTTGACAGTGATTAAAATAATTTTCCCATGAAGTACAAAGTGTATCTCAAGCCACTTTAGAAGTAAGCAACTCTGAATTCTGAACATAAAATACTCTTTATTAAAACAAAACTCAGTGACAAATCCATCTGGGCCTGACATTTTTCCACCTTTAACTTTTGTGTCTGTTGTACTATTATTTTTTGCCTTCCAAGGACTTCTTTCTGTAACAAAAAAAAATGAATATCACAAATATCTGTACTGTGGCATAAAACTTCTGAAGTCAGTTATTGATTGTCAGTTGCAGTGTAATTCCAATCCAAAATAACAATAATTTTTATTTAGCAGTTTTTTGAATAAGAACTCAAAACAAACTTGCCAGACCCTACAACACACTCTTCCAAAAATTCTTTGAAGAAAACTAGGGTAAATTTTTGTCACTGCTTTTGTACCTTATTGATTTCACACTTGCATTAATAAAGGTCCATACTTCCTACAAGGAAGAGACCAATGTATATCATAATCAAAAGCTTTGATTTCAATTACTTCAGCATTCTACCACTTCCATGTAATAAAAAGACTATGTAAAAGAATACTTGCCAGCAGAATATAAAAGAAGTGTCTGTTAAAGCACTAATAATAAAACCTATGAAATTCCAGGTGCATGCTACAAATGCAAATATTGAGGATTTGTTAGTGTCATGGTTTAGGTCCATCAGGGAACAAAAGACCACGATTAGCCTCAAGTACCAAAGACCTGAGGATTACCAAAGGGCAGGGAGAGCTTAATTGTCAGTTAAGGTCCAGGACAAAACAGACCAGGCTACTGGATTGGGGAAGAAAACAGAAAATAGTTTAATCCAACAACTAAAACATAACCATAAAACCCCAAAACATAACAAACATAAAACAACACAGAGTGGTATAACAATGAAGAGTACAACCAGCCCTTTAAGAACACCTTCTCCCCACTCCTCCCCTCTTCCTGAGCTCAGAGCCCTGATCCTGGTGTTTTTACCTCCTCCCACCTGAACGGCCCAGGGGGACAGGGAATGGGGGTTTTAGTCAGTCTATTCCTGATGGTTTCTGCCATTTATCTCTCCTCAGGGCAGGTGGGCTCCTCACACACATGGTAGCCCTACATGGGCTACTTTTATGTTCATTTATCCCAAAAGCTGCAGCTCCTCTCTGCCTCTCATGTGAGTCCGCTCTGTAGCGCGCAGGCTCTCCAGCACGGCCTGTGCCATGGCCGCCTCCACACACAGTCTCTTGCCTGTCCGGGCACACTCACACGGAGCTGCTGGTGGCTCTCAGTCCTACCATTGCCCTGCATGAGTTGCAGGAGTACAGCTGTGTTCTCACCACAGGTTGCAGAGGGGTCTCTGACCTGATGCTCCTCCATCTTTCCTCCTGCAACTGTGGGGTCCACGTAGTCACCTCCATCTTGTATCACTCTTACACCTCCTGCCAAAAACTTCACATTCCTGTCCCTAAATAGTAATCCCAGAGGTGCCAGATTGGCCCAGCCAGACAAGAGGTGGATGTGAACCCAGGAGCTGGGGAAGAGACCAAAAACTTTTTACTGGGTCTTCACTGCAACTTGCTCCCCCTGTTACCAAGCAAAAACTGCTCCTTGCTAAATCATGACAGTTAGGATGTGTTAGGCTACTAAGTGAGAACAAGCAGAGTATGTCTAATGGTATAAACCTCACAGCAGAACAAGATCTTTAAAAGTAAATTGTTCTCATGAAACTATCATCCCTGCTTTTAGTTAATTCCTGAGGTATTACAATGTGATTTGGATCACAGTAAACAGACTGTATTGAAAAAAGGGAAGACATCCTTAGCTATAGGGTTACAAGCCTTTAAATAAGAGATAGGCTTAGACCTGCTATAGCAGACAGGCCTTTGTGTCTTCAACATGGGAAGAGGAACTGATTTTTCAGTTACATCACCAGCATGGGAGATATTTTTTCTTTAACCAAGAGTCCCAGTCTCCTTGCCTGGGCCTGATAAATGCCTGTGTCAGAGCTTCAACCCAGGTCTTTTGTAACATCTGTCTTCTTCAAGCCTAAATCTTGAAGCATGGACACTAACTATCTAAAAAGTGATCATTTTTTTTTCTCCCACTTAATTGGATTATTTAGACTCTTACCATTCCAGAAGGCATATGGAATTGTTGGAATCATTGATCAGTAACAAAGGCATTGATCACACACACAGTTATTTAGCACTGAGATAAAAAGTCAACATAATTCTATTAGGCGTTTGAAAGAGCGTGTGCCTGGAGCAGTAACGTGGAAAGGTCAGGCTTTCCAGAGCTTCACCAGACAGCCATGCTGCACTGGTTGGCTTAGCTACACCAATATAAGGATGTGACCATCAAAACATATTCTGCCCAAAGCAATGGCTGTTGTAACCTCTGTTCTGCTCCCTGGCCTTACTTAATAGTGAGATTTGACAATTTCAAGTTTAAAAATTGTGGTTCCTGCTCTTCCCAATTTTACAGCTACTGATATGTCTTCCTCCATGTAGAGTATCTAGAGTGGGGAAAAGGACTGGGAAAAACATTACTGAGATAAGAGAAGGAAAAGGAAAGTTGAACATCGCTTACTCTGGGGAAAAAACTATAATAACAAAAGTAGTAGACAATTGACACAATGTAATTCTTAGACTGCTTCAGATGTACAAGCAAGTCACATTAATCTTTCAGTCCCATCATCTTGTAACATACTAAAAACTGAGCTAAAAGGCAAAAATAACTCTTTAGAAAAAAATATTTTCAAAATCACAATATAATATGTAAATACTAATTCCAGAGAAAGAGTATGTATTGTCCCCGCTCAGTCCATTGATGCAACCAGTGTAGTCAGAATCAGGCTGCTCTACTAGACATGGCCAAGGCAACAATATATCACACACCACAGCAAGTCCAGGAACACAAAGCATTAGGAAGAAGTATATATTGGGTTACTCTCAGGAAGTGAGAAAATTCCAGGTCCCCTTTCCATTGCAGAGATACAGCTGGAGAACATGATGAAGTAAAAACAGTTTCAATAAATGTGATATAAGGCTACTGGTAGAATGATTTCTTACTATGAGACAAGAGGCAGCATCTTAAAAAAACTGGAAATATTTAAAACAGCCCTGAAAAGAAACAAGCTACTGTGACAATATCAGAGCTAGCCATTGTAGACCTTAATCCAAACAATGTTCATTCAGAACAGGAAAGGGCTAAGTCTATTAGGAGACTGTTAGTGATTTATTTCCTTTTTTTTACAGAGTCATGTAGTGGGTACAGGCAGCTAATCTTGCTGGACTCCATCATAGAAGTCTCTTCAGGCTTCAGCCGGCCTGGCATCCCCCACCTGGCCTTCATAAGCAACATGACTGGAAATTTCTTGTAATGTTCAAGGCCTATTTGCGTAGGCATGGAAGCAGACTTGCATGAATAATACCTGTATTAAGGGCCTAAAAAATCCTAATCACATCATTAGACATGCTCCCTGGACATTTTTCTGCATCAGAAATATCTCCTGACTACTTTCTTTATTTCTGTCACATCCTTAATGGTTTTAACAAGAGTTTTATAGTATAGCTGAAGTCAGAGTGGGAAGACTTATTTTTTTAATTGATTCTTTTTTTTTTTTTCCTGAAAGAGGAGAAGGAAAAGTTTTAAATATATATAATAGTATCTGACTTCCAGAGATATTATTCTCAAACCTTCAGGGTTTAAGATACAGAAAGGAAATGGGGGAGATCATAAGCAGTATTTACATAGGAGAGCTAGTGGAGTCTGGATTCATTTTTTATCTATTTAAGAAGACCTAGAAAGATAATTCTGTACTTCTCACAACCCAGGATTTCAACTGAAAGTGTTTTATATAGACAAAATATAACACCACCAAACCAGTAAGCAGAAGCAGTGGAGCTGAAGAAATGTATGCCACTCTTTCCCAAAGAAAGCTGGGTTTAAATTGTGAAAACACACAGTTAGAGAGAAGAGGGAGAACACATAGTTAGAGGGAGAATGGCTGCATGCCAACAAGTACATTTCAACCTCTGAAAGAGAAAATCAGGATTCTTTCATTGGCTGAGTTGTTCTAACAGGTGAACTCACTTAAAAGCAAGACTTGATTTCTTCCAACAGCTCGTGATACTGTGTCAGATACTACTGAGCCCCCCTCACCACAGGCATGGAGGCAGTTCTGCTCCAATGCAGTTTTGGGGTCTCAGCCAGGCTGGAGGCTTCTGGGTTGTGTCCTTCTCAACAAGGCTCCCTGATGCTGACCCAAGGCTTCCCACATGTCTTCCCTACCAGAGCACATGCACATTGTTGCTCCAGAAAGAGGTTTCCTTTTTGAAATGTTATTTGCAACCTAAAACAGAAAGCAGAGATACAGATTCTTGACAGTTTCTGACATCGATCTAGGTCTGAAAATTTATGGGAATCCAGCGGTAGATACTCATAATTTATTGGAACATGGCATTTTGACAGTGTAAAAATCCCATTGATCTTCCCCAATTAAAAAAAAAAAAAAGGATAAAAAACGTGATCAATTAGATACCAGAGAGAAATCAACATTTACTGATAGTTATGGTGCAGTGGTTTGTCTTTTTTAAACTTACATCAATTTTCTATTTGTAGCTTTTCATCATATCTCATTTAACCTGCTTTTTATTCCACCAAATTTTCGGTGAAATCCAGACATCCCAGCAGTATTTGGGATACAGCAATGCACAAGTAGTCTCATGGGACGTAGTCTGGATGAATGTAAAAATGAGTTTGGCAGCATTCAAGCAATATGTTCATGAATTCCTTTGAAATGGGAATCCCAGTGTAATTCAGCATGATTGTAAATACTCTAAAATGTGTAAGCCTAAATGGCAAAGGGAATTGTACACTGTAGTTAGTGATAAATGTTCCGTGCAATATACTGGTTTTAGCTGCCTTACTTGCCCAATGCTCAGTGGAGTTAAGTAGTTAAATTTATGTGCATAGAACTGAAACTGTAATGCTGAGTGTCAACCTCAGACCTATTTTCTTCTAAAGCATAATAACAATAGCAGAGGAAAAACTGTCCCAAACCTCAGCCCAGTAAAAGGACTGCAAGTCAAGCAGAAAATGTAAAACATCTCTGGTTTTCCAGACCAACCTGTCACAGCCCAATCTGTTGTGACAGCAAAGGAGGCACAGCCTGCAAGCACTTTGGGGAAGAGATCAGGGCTTAGGCTTCTCTCTTTTTGACAGAGGTGAAAGTCTAGGCACAGAGTACCTGTCTGCCTGTGCTAACAAGGTGGGTTTTTTGCAAACTATCAAAGATAGAGGAGGGACATAGAGAGTTTTCATTCACCTGAGAGGTCCCAAGTTGGCCACTGTCCTTCTCTCTAGTCTGAAAGTTCTCTTAGTCTCTGACTAAAGCTCTGAGTGTACTGGTTTGTCCTTAGCATGACAAGGACAGTACTGATGGTAGAGTACAGCTCTCCCTCAGTGTTTCTCAGAAATAGTAAACTATTTCTGAAGCCGTGATTTAGCTGCTTATGACCGCTGAGTAAGGAGAAAGTAAATAAAGTTGTGTAACTGCCCAGTTCTACATGTAGTTCTACATGATAGGTGCTCACAGGACAGCAGTAGCTGACTTCACCTACCCCAGCCAAAGAACAGGAATTTGTTGAGTGACCTGAACGAGCATTGGAGGGAGCCAGGTTGCAAGGTTACACATGGGCCCTTCCTGCAAAGGCCACCACAGCAAAGCACATCAGAGGGAACGTTAACACCCCCACTCTGAAACAGAAAGGCTCTGTAATTTCTGACATAAAAGAAGGAAAGAGCTACATCTGGGTGGATAAGGGATTATCACAGGTGTAAGCAAACTCTTGTCATGAAACACCTGGGATGCCTTTTATTTCCATCCTGCTGCCTAGTACATCCTTTCTTCAGAAAGGTCCTATCTTGGGAAAAGAAGTTGCACATAAAGCTGGCAACAGTCTTTCATAGAGCCTTCATGCATCTTCCAGGGAGAGATTGTGAGGGTAACTCACTGTTTATGGAATTATTCTGCTTCCTCTGTGGTGTACATTAGATCAAAAGAGTATGTGATTCCAGAGTCAGGGACTTAACAAGAAAGACTGGAGAATGCAAAGATCAAGTGAGTTGTCTTGGCTATTTTGAGGATTCTGGAACATGAGAGGTTGAAGAGAAGATAGAGTTACTGGTTATATGCAGTGGTTATATATTCAACAGCATTTTAAGATGGTTTTTCTTGTAGATGTATCAATTTCTCTGTCTCTGCATTTGAATAAATGAGTTTTCAGACTGTACCTGAAAAAGATCTAGAAGTTTTCTGTAAAATGTGACCAAATAAATATATGTATCATGTAGTTTAAAGTGTATCTGGAGTGCATAATCTGCAGATTTATGCAGGGCAAACAGTGTCTTATATAACCACCAATTGACCAGAATTTTCTCTTGTAGCTGAGGAACTTGCTTGAGCTTCAAGTTAATGCTTAACAAATCAAGTTCAATATCAACAGATCTCAGTTTTCTTGAGAACAGCATTGTAATAAATGGCAATTGTGTGCTGGTTACTGTAAGACTTCATACAAAATATGGGGAAAAGGAGATACTTGCATTGCATAATGGAAGCTTAGTGTAATAGAGGCTCATGAGTCTGTTTGTGTGGGTAGGCCTTAGGTATGTCTCTAGCCTCTGGCAAGGAGCCTGAGAGATAATAACACATCAAAATAATAACATGTTTTCATTTCCCTACTGATTCTCTTTCTTCCGTTTTCTCAGTAACAGTGACTTCTTAGTTCTACTATTGCTGTTTTCTACTCTTTGCTTTTACTCCTTCATTTGGGTCATAGAAATGGGGTTTTTTTGTTGTTTATCCTTTTAAAAAAAGTCTCACAGTATTTTCAAATTACTAACAAACCTTTTTATGCTTGTTTGACAAGGGCAGTCCCAGGCTGCCTTTATTTTACATTCTTAGGTCATATATGTCATTTGAGGTATTTAACTTGCATATCCCTTCCCAGCCTGAAATAGAGGTTATGTTGAAGTGCCTTAAAAGCACAAAACATTACTTTTTTTTGTGGCAAGCTAAATGATGATCTGACTCAATGTATATCAAGTGATACTGACTCAAATAGGCCCCAAATTTTTGTGGAAGTACATTAACTTCATTTTCTACAGTCTGGGGAGATAAACAGGTTTAAATAGAATACAAAATGTGAGAAGTATTAGTATTTTATTGATGACTTCCACCCTCTCCCCTGCAGGTTTGGAGTAGAAGTTGAAATATTCCATCCATCAAAATGATTTCTTGAAACTGTAAATGGAGGATAATATATTTTGGATTTTGAGTCTTTGATTGAAACAAATACTTTTTGTCAATTGTATATATTCTTTATTATCAGTCTAAAAAGAAAAGAAATTTTTATGTATGTGTTAAGTCTTACAACATGAAGTTTATTACAGTGGTTGGAATATCTGAATTTAAATGTAAGATTTTTTACCATTTGGACCCAAATTGAGAACAG
Source organism: Colius striatus (assembly GCF_028858725.1). Taxonomy (NCBI): domain Eukaryota; kingdom Metazoa; phylum Chordata; class Aves; order Coliiformes; family Coliidae; genus Colius; species Colius striatus. The sequence goes on along the minus strand of NC_084767.1, from coordinate 30,997,013 downwards.
AGCAGCCAAATATTTAAACTTTGAGATAGCTCAACTTACTTGACAATGCCTAGTGAATACGTCATAATCAACAGGAGAAAAACTAAAACAGCTTTAAAAAAAAGGACAGATATACTGTAGCAATATTAGGGGGAAGAACAGAGGAGGCTTACAACTTAAGAAATACGCTCACTGCTTAAAGAATTGTTCATATTGATGCTAGATGGAGAAGGCAGACAGTATTCAATGAAAAAATAGTGCTGAATTCAAGTCAGCTATGATCTCCTTTGCTCTGACCTATCTGATGCTGGTTCCCACCTACCATGCCAAGTCTTGACCTTAGTCTCCCAGCTGCATGCCTCACTGAAGACAGGTTTTGTCTCATGTCACTTTTATACAGCCTTTATTTAAGCCCTTTACATGGCAGGCCCTTATACAGTAAAGCTTCTAGAGTTCTTAAGCAAATCCTTTAGTGCCTTTGCAGTCAATCAAGTTAAAGCTAAGCCTTTGGGGTTGTCTTAGTGCTGTGAGATCACAGGAATTATGGATTTCCAACAGGAAGGGCAGCCCCTCTTTAAAACTGAAACTGTTTCAGTGAACAAACTTGATTTTCGTTTAGCATTTGATATTATTTCTGAATACTAGGAAAGTGGGTGGTACTTTCACAGCAACAGTCTAGGGAGAAGTAAATATGTATGTCAAATACCATACGCCATTAGATTTTCTGCAACACTTCCTCCACCACAATGTTTTGGATATGGATATGTACCTAACTGTTCCAGGAACAATTCTGGTGCAATGCTTTTCCAGAGCATGATTATGTTTTATTTGGTTTTTACCTTAATGGAAATCCTTGGTGACAAGTATATCTGCATACTATTTTAGGTACCGTTACATGTAGCAGTGACAAGTTAGCAAGCATGTAATATCCTAAGGCAAATTGATTTGTATGTTCTCTTTCAGACTGGATGACTGTACCCTCTAAAGACATTTTAGATCAGTAAGAATGTCTCCCCAGGGAATCATAGTGATTACTACTTTTGACAAGAAGTGCTAACAGAAGTTTAGTCCAACCATGAAATGAAAGACTCATACTGAAACCAGGATTACTGTTAGTGGACTGCAGGGGCACCACATCACTTGCTTTAGTGATGGCCTATCTGCCTTCACACCATCTATACTTGTGAATTCAGAATTGTCTGCTTTGTACTATCAAGCAAAAAGCATAATATTGATTTGAAGGGATCAATGGTAAGGAGCATTGTTTTAACTTACTAGTAAGATCAATTCCTTCCAAATAAAACCTCTGTTTTATGTTACAGTTCTAAATACAGGGAAAATTCCCAAATTCTGTGATACTTCATTGATTGACATCACTCTTAGCTAATTATAAACAACTCACTCATCCTTTCAGTAGCTCAGTTAGGTGGCAAGATCCTCCAGATAGGTGTATCATGATACTTCTAAGTGAACATTTACAATGATCATGATTCTTCCTTAGCTCATTGTTGTTGCTGTTGCTTTACTGAACAGTCAAGGACTATCATTATTACATATTGACACAGAGCTACAGAATGGTTGATAAATCTATATTCAAGTTGTATTTAGAATCAATATTATGGCAGTTACCATGCCAAATCAATATTTACCAAGTTGTTACCTCATAGTGCCTAATGCACTGTAATTATTCCTGTTCTCACATAGAACATGGGGACCTGATTAAATGCTCATTGAGTCAAGAGAGATTGTCATTGATCTCATGCTTTGGATCAACCATTGCTTGTTTTTATTTACTCATATTTGTCATAGGATCGTACAAAAAGTTGCACACAACAAAAGGTCTCCAAATCTCATTGTAATGCAAGTACCGTGAGCATTTACTGCTACTAGAATGAGAATCAAGATGCGAACTTGCTGATGCTGAAGTGTTGGACTATTTTGGTACTGTTATGCAGATATTGCCTGCCCAATACAGATGAAAAACATATGCTTTGAAAAAAACCCATACATTTTGATGATACAGCAATTCAGAAGCAACATATTTGAGAGAGACCAAGTAAAAAGAATTATAAAAAAATACTTGAGTAATCATCTATGCTACCATATTTTAATTGAACAGTAGGATATTTCTTTTAAAAAGTGTGCTAATTGGGGTCTGCTCATGGGGAGGAATGACTAATTGAACTGGCATGAGCCTGATAGCAGGTTTTTTCATTAAAATATTAACTTTTAAAATCAGTGTTACACTGCAAATATTATCTGTCATTCAATTGGACTAGCCTACCTGAAACATGCCAGCTCAATTAGTAGCTTGCTTTCATGAGCAGACCCCAATTAACACATGCTTTTCTTAAAGTAGTATTCCGCAATTTAAATTAGCGCATTTACATTAGAAGTAATTATACTGGGTTTGGTTGTTAGTTCTTCCTAATTTTTTGTGATGATTAAATATGCTTTAGTGTAAAATAACATTTGTTGATAAATCGCTCAAATCATATTGGATGTTTGCAGAAAATACTCAAATATGGAAGAGATAGAAACTAAGCTAAGACCAAAACTTATCAACACATGGATATGAAGGTGGAGTTATTTTCATTGTTTATACATGATTTCCACACACTTTATGCCACTATTTGGTCACCCCTACAGTGAACTAAACTTAATTTTTGTAATGAATTGTTTCTGCATATTTGGCCTGACTATGTATGACCTTTGAAGCAGAACCACGTGAGCTAGCAACTAATTAGGACAATTTAGCTATAAAGTAGGTGAGACCATTATCTTCTGAGAGTAAAAATATGTGAAAAAGTATCTTTGGCATAATGCATATACAATGGTGAATGTCTAATTCAGAACTTTATGTTCAAAGAAAAAACAGGAAAGCAATGACTTGGAACTAACAAAAGCATCTAAGCTCAGGCCTCCTGCTCTTGAAGGACATTACTGTAAGGGGACTGTTCAGGGAACTATGGAATTGGTCTTCAAGCTCTATAAGCATATATTTCAGAAATATATGAACAGTCTGCAATGTGGACTCTGTACTGCGACTTCATATGTCAATGTTCCTATATGTGAGCAATATTGTTATTGTATAACAAGTTTTTATTTGCTTTAGAACACAGAAAAAAAAGGATTCAGGTGAAAATACCCGTGTTACTATAGTCCATATGAACTATATTAAAGGTAGTTTACAGTTTGCATTTAAATTTGAAAGGGATTATTAAATTTAATCCAGTATCTGTGTGCTGAGAGTCATTAAATCTTATATCTCTGTAACTTGTCCTTAAGACATAACTTGTGTTTAGGCAGTACATTCGTTCTCAAAAGGTATCCAGTCTTCAAGACATACAATCTACTGTTTTGCTTAGGAGTGTGTTGCAAGAATTAGTTGCGCTGATTGTTACAAAACTGTCTAATTATCCACCCAGTCTTTTTATGACTTCAGTTTTCAGCTTGCTAATATTTTTTTTTAATACATACACACCACCACCACTTTGCATTTAAAAAACCCAAACAAAAAAGCAACCCCAAAACAAGCAAAAAATTCTCAGAAATCCAAAAACACCACCAACTTTTCTTTTAATCATTTGTTAATATTCCCTTTTGAAGAGTTGATATACTCTCAATATTCTATTAAAAATATCTTCCATGTCCTAGTATCCCTCTGATCAGCTAATAGGAATGTCTCCAGTATACATAAGATAAACATTATCATTTTGTGATCCCCTAATGTTACAGCTCTGCATCTTCAATTACAAAGATGTTCTTATTAGAAGTATATATATGCAGTGTAGCTATGGTCATGTACATGTCAATCCTTTTCTACAAACTTTATTCTCCAGAGTTCCTATATATCTGATATTTCATAGAATCATAGAATGGTAGGGGTTGGAAGGGACCTTTAGAGATCATCTAGTCCAAATCCCCTGCAGAAGCAGGTTCACCTAGATCAGGCTGCATAGGAACATGCCCAGGTGGGTGTTGAAGACCTCCAAGGAAGGAGACTCCACAACCCCTCTGGGCAGCCTGTGCCACTGCTCTGTCACTCTCACGGTGAAATAGTTTTTTCTTATGTTTAAGTGGAACTTTTTGTGTTCCAGCTTCATCCCATTACCCCTTGTCCTGTTACTAGCTACTATAGAAAAGAGGGATGTCCCAACCTCCTGACACCCACCCTTTAGATATTTATAAATGTTAATAAGATCTCCCCTCAATCTCCTCTTCTCCAGACTAAACAGCCCCAATATTCCATATTTGGGATCTTTATTTTTCCTTTTAACTTTGTTGTCATAATATTACTGCCTATGCTATTATAATTGGCTTACATAAGTTATAAGTTTTGCCAAAAAAACAACTAAAAAAGAAAAGGAAGGTTTGGTGGGAGCAAAGGTAATTAGGTTATGGTTAAAAGATATTTTGTTTTTCTTAACACTCTTCTACATAATTGATAAGTGTCTATTAGAAACAGGCACCTGTGCCTTGTAGTACAACATCTGTCAGGAAGCCTTGCTTTAGAAATAATGCAATTCTCTAGAGAGAAAAGGTATCATCCAAGGTCACTGTGACTCTACCTGCGTAGCAATGCACAGAGATCTGAAGCTGCTTGGAGATGAGCCTTCTCAGGAAAGCTGTAGGGTCACAGGAGAGCTATGATGCCTGTAAAAAGCAGGATGACATCTCACTTGAAAAAAAAGTCCAGCATAAGACAAATGTACTTAACAGCAGTGGAGAAATTAAAAACCCAACAAACAAGAAGCCCCTTCCCAAAGTACTAACAGCTTACTGCTGGAAGTAAACAGAAATAGCTCTTTGCTATATGGAGTAAATCATCAAAGTAGAGTTCATTTAAGGGGATATAGGATATGGTGTTCAGTTTTATGTGTCTATATGTGTCCAGACATGGTGTTAACCAGCGGTAGACCAATGGAGAGTCAAATGGAGGGCTTCAAGTGAGTCAAGCACATATCTGAGTCCAATTACTAATCTTTAGATGATAGCAGTGACACCATTAATGCAGTGCCAAAAAAAATGTTTTAAGACCCTTACAGACAACAAATTAGCCACAGAGGCTATCCTCAAAGTTTCTGTGGGGTTCAGCTCAGATGAACCTTTAAAACAAAGTAAGTTTTTAAGGTAAAGGGAAGCAGGAATTCAGCATGATAGGGAGGCCTATTTTGAAGAACATTGTTTTTACTTTAACTGTACGCTCACCTGCTGATCAGGAGAGACTCATTGCTGTGTTTACTCATCCAGCAGCTGAGTGTGCTTGGGGGGTACAGTGTTAAATATTTCATTTTTGTGTCATCGTGGGCAAGTAAACAGTACACACAGGAAAAGAGGGTGAAATGATAGTTGAAGACAGTGTTACTGAAGGAAGTGGTTGTGCATGTTTTAAAGAGGACATTACTTCTCTCAGCAAAGTGGCAATTAAATGTGTCACTGTGGAAGAAATGGTGCTGACCCGCAGAGTTCCATGCACGTGGGACACATTGAGAGAAGTTCTGTATAGTGTTACCTATACAGAACTTCTTTAATTCATTGGTTTCATTTCCTGTGTGTGTTTTGTGCTGCCTATTAATAGTATAAATAATACTGCACATCAAGAAATGACAAAATTAAAACTTCCATTCTGCCTTTTGTTACTCTGGGAGTAATTCTTTGGGTTTGCAAGTGTAAATATCCTGTGCTCTAAAGGTAATTTATTCTACTGGAAAATAAATATGTTACCAATGGATGATCACCCTAAGCAAGAAAGATTTAAATTCAGTTGAAGGTAGGAGAAATTTATATACAGTTGTATATTGACAGGAAGATAGATCATCACATCACTGAAAGTGAAACTGTGGCTGAAAATAGCCCAGACACAATCTGCTTCCCAGTAGTACACTTTAATAGGACACCCCTTAGAACACTGATGAGGCCTTTTCCCTTCTGTATAATCTGTGTTTCTACAAAAATAATTGTTTTGTTCAATTAGATGATAAATTAAGAAACAAATGCCAATACTATCTCATAAGTAGAGAAAAGGAAGAATAGTTATGACATTAACAAAGATCTAGTACTAAGTATTTTCATCTCTACCTCAGCTTAATTAGCTGATTTAGATTCACTTCATATCAGAATCATTGAAAAGTTTTAGTGAGGGGAGAAAAAGTAAAAGTAACAGTAAAAAATGAGAGCTTAATACTTTTAAAGAGTTTCTGATGAGGACAAGAAATACTGCAACATAGCTTTTTCTAACTCCATGTGTATAAAGTCTGTTGGTAGTTGGATACATCCAGAACAAAAAGAAAGCCAAAGGTCTGGAGGAGTCCCTCCAAAAAGACTGAATATTTTTTTTTTATCAGTAATTGATAGGTAGTGTTAGTATCTTTGGCAATCTTAAGGTACTCAGAGAGCAGTAAAAATATGAAATGTATAATCATAATCCTTGGAGAAAAGACCTAATAAACCCCTGTGATCTTGTTCAAAAGACATTTCCACAAGTTTGTTTTCTAGTTTGAATTGCATCTCCTTGCAGAATATGACTGTAATCCCCCAAAGTCACAATGGTGTAAGAAATCTACCCTGAGTAGGGACCATTATTTTGTTCCAATAATGTCAACAGCTGTCTTCTAATATTAAACCATGTAATATGGGGAATGATAAAGGAGCCACACATACACAAACAAGAAGTTCAGCTTGACTGTTGGGCAATCCATTAGATAGTCACAATGCTCACAGCTGGAAATTTTTTTGAGATGCCATTTGATATCATCATTGTTAGCCTTCATATAGTGCAATATTTATTACAGTAAGGGAAGAGTATTTTTAGCTGCATCTTGAGTAACTTATCTCCATGGCAACCCTTTACTTGCCTGCGCTGTTGCTGCTATATAGAATATTGTCACATTAATAATAAATGGAACACATCTAACACATTTGGCTGCTGATTGGCTTCCAGCCACATATTTCTCATGTTCTAGTTGAAGGACTTGCAAAGCTTAGGGTTCATAAGCAAATTTCATTCATTTTGTTTCTTAGAGAAAATTGCCTTGGATTACATTAAAGCACTCAGGAGGTTTCATCATGTATACATTGTTTGTTGGGATGCATTTTTTTGTTTGCTTTTGTTTCTAGTTCCACTTTAAAATGCCAAGGAAATCCGTGAATAAATACAATTAGAAAAGCTAGAAACCCAGCAGCTGTGGAGTAATTTTGTTTGACTTACATTTATATGGATAAGAAAATGGCATTTTTTTAAAACTGCTTATGAGAAATTCGTGACATGATTTTGAAGAATACTTTAATTAATAGAAACTTAAAGCAAGAAGGTCTCCAAGTGAGATCCTAGACTCGCCAGCCATTTCCACATGCATACAACAAAAACAACTGTTAAGTATTCAACCCTCGGTTTGTGCTCTAAATACATAGATTTCAAATTTGGTGAATGCTTATTATAAAGGTGAAAAAATAGACAAAAGAACATCAATTTTCATCTTAAATGTGTTTTTTCTAGAGAATCTAACACTAGTGAGCAATACAGTGCAACTGGATTTGAAGTTTACATATTAAGGCTTAAATACTACCAAGTTGGCATGAGAAACCATTTGAAGCTTGTTAAATGTCACTATACAGGTACTCACACAAGTGTTAAGTATTCCTATCTAGATGGTTTAGTCTCCATTTATTTTGTCCTTTTTCTCTCTTCTCAATCTGCAAAATGCGAAGAGGGGAAAAAGATAAAACTGTGTGTTTTATTGTATGATCATGTGATCTTTCTGCAGTCTACCATTAGTTTCTTTAACACCTTGAATCATGTGTGTCCATAAGAATCTTTGTTTATGAAACACTTATTGCTTTTTAGTTTACTTGAAATTAATAATCCAAAATATTTTGTAACAATCCCTGGGAACATGGTTACTGACCACTGAGCGACTTCTACTTCATGATGTCAAAAATTCATAAAAAGATTTCACCCCAGAAGATCTTTTGCAGTAAAATGTTAAAAATTAGCAACATTTCCCTCCTGATTTGTACCTGTATTTGTAAATTTACTAAAAAAGAAAAAAAAATCATAGTGTTTTCTTTAAAGGATATTAAACAGCCCTGAAACTCAAAGTCAGTAAATAATCTAGAATTACTGCTATCTTTTTATGTTGTGTCCTACTTTGAACAAGTAATAGCTAATTTGGGATCAGTTGTATTGAGGTGGTGGCTTCTTAGCAGTACTGCCTGCCAAGGTGGGAGAAACACACTGTGTATATACAGAACCTGCTCAACCATATGTAGGCTCTGTTTAATATAAAGTCCCATTCCCAGATTTTCAAACATTCATACTTATTTATCTGGAACCAGAATGCACTTGATATCTGCTAAAAGGCCAAGAGATGAATGAACTTAGAGAAATTTAGATTCTCCCTGTTGCAGCAGGTAATTTTACAGGATACATGTGCTTCTTGACTGTAAATGAGAGTCTTTCGGCCAGGCACTGTAGTGGATAAATGAACTTTTTGTAGGATGTTCATCTCTCCTGAGCAGCTGGAATCCAGACTTCTGAGTTGCTACATTTAGCATAGCAGAAAGCCATGTTACTAATTAGGGAAATTTTCTAAACTGTTAGGAAGATGAAACTTGCATATATAATTGCTACTAAGGTGATTACACTGTAATTCATGGTTCATCTCTGCTTGAGACAAATCTACAGAAAAAAAATCCTATAATTAATCTGTAAGGAATAGATTTCAAAATGAGCCATGATTCTCTCATCTACAACTTAGTGAATAAAAGAAAAAAAACAAAAGCAACTGGTGAGTTTACTTAGCAAAATGCAGACAAATGAAGAGTCCATGTGTGCCCTGTTTGCCTGTTTTTCAAACTTTCTACAGTACAATACTAATCTTTGTTCTCAATAAGCAGCTTTAACAGAATATAATAATAGCCCATGGACTAGCATGCACCAGGTAAGAAACAGAAGGTACTCCAGTCCTCTGAACACAGATTTCACAGTAGATCTAGATGAAGTTTACAGCACAGGTGTTGATGTAATTGGAATAAGGATACATGAGAGATATGCACACAGTTTAGCCAGGCTCAGACAAATACTGCTTCTGGACTGGCATGGCAGCTTGTCAGTAATAGGTTGGGATCCAACCAGAGCCATGTGGGAGACCTGGTCCAGGCTGCATTTAAAAAACCCACAAAACTCCACTCTGAAACCAATAGAATTGCCACTACCCTATCCTCTCTGAGCTACCATATATTAAAAATTTTCAGCAACTAATACAATATGCAAAGATTAATGTCTTTTCCTGTATCACACATGTATTTTCACTAAGCTGATCATTCTAATATTTTGTCTTTCTCCCTCTCCCTCTGCATGTATTTTAATATGTCTGTGTACATATTTGTGTATATTGCACTTCATAAAACTATGTAAATAATGTTTATTAATAGATTCATGGTCAGTTCATATTTTAATGAAGAGTTGCAAATCCATATAAATATCGATTTTTAATATTTTATTGACTTCTAGCATGTATTGATACATCGAGATGTCATGGTTTTGTGTGGAGCCATTTCTGGTAATAGGGAAGGGGCTGTAAAGATAAATCTTGTAAGACATTGCTCAAAACTCTCCCCAAATCTGAGACAGACCCACTTCTGGAGTTGAGCCAATTAGATACCTCCACAATCACTTTTGAAGAAAAAGAAGAAGAAGAAGCAGGAAGAGGAGAGTTCTTCCTGTCGGTCTTTCTTCTTTTCCAGCTGTTAGTGGTGCAAGGAGTTGGAATAGAGAAGCAACCATGTGCACCACAAAGTCAGTGAGGGAAGAGAGGAGGAGATGTGCTGGAGCAGAGAACCCCTGCATCCTGTGAAGAGGATGGGTGAAGCAGACATTTGTTTGCAATTCATAAAAGACCCTGTGCCAGGGGTGGTGACTATGCTCAGAGGAGGCCGTGTTTCGCGTGAGGGACCCTGTATATTCAGAAGCTCTAGCCATTGGGAAGAGCCCACACCAGAGAAGTTCATTACAGACTGTGTCCCATGGAAGGGACCCTGTATTGGAGCAGAGGAACAATATGAGAAGTCATCCTCCTCTAAGAAGAGGGAAGCAGCAGAGACCATCTGTGAGAGACTGACCACATCCCCTATTCCCTTCTGCCCTGTGCCATTGAGGGGGTAGGAGGTAGAGATATTGGGAGCAGCGAGCTGGGCCCAGGGAGAAAGGAGGTATGGGGTAGGGAGATCTTAGAGTGCTGGCTGTATTTTTCTCATCATTCTGTTCTGTTTTTACATTTTGTTCTGTTCTGGTTCTTGTGGGTAGTAGAATAAACTTTCCTGACTTTCTAAGTCGAGTAGTGGAGTCTGTTTTGCATGTAACCATAATTGTTAGTGAGTCCTCCCTGCCCTTGTCTTGATCCACAGTGTCCTTGGTTATGTTTCCTCCTGTCTCACTGGGTCCTCCACCATCCTGAGGATTGGTGTGGGGGGAGAGTTAGTGAGCAAGAGACTGTCACGGTGCTTCATTGCTGCCTGGGCAAAACCACAACGTTAGACTTTTTAAAAATTAGAATGGCTGATATATATACACAGCAAGTTTAAACACAAATATTTGACAGGTACAAATATGCATCCGTGGCAGATGAAAATAGGTGCATCTGGAATATCTTAACACTGGAGTTGTCTTATCCCAGTGAAAGTATAACTCTGAGCTAAGCTTCTTGTCCAGGACAAGCTTCTTGCTAGGACAAGCACTTAGCTACATGATTAACTGCAAGTATCTGGTTACAGCTTTGGTGGAACTACTTATATTACTACGACAGTGCTTTTGCATTTTTTCTGTGATTATCATACTCTATTTGACTGCGTATTTGCATCCTGTGTAAGTCAAGGATACTTAGACAGACACTGAAGGTCTCTTGCTCTTAAATAAATTTAATATCTAGATAAGACCAAAAGCTTGATGAGGTACTTCTCTCTGGAGACATACCTGCTGTTTCAGATTTAGCCTTTCCTTTTCAGAGTCTCATATCAGTCAACATCTCGATTCCTAGAGTGCTTAAGACATGCTGCTTGGAGACAGGTGCTCCCATCAGCTCATGGTAGGGAGCCTCAGAGTTGCTAAGGCCCTGATTGCTATTGTGGAAGTAGTCCTCAAGTACTCTCCTAGGATCTGCCTCCTCTTTTCTTTTAATTTCACTGTCTCTCCTCACAACTCCAGTAGATTAATTCCTAATTCCTAATTCACCACCATATGTCATAGGGAAAAATTGTATTTGTCAAATTGATAAATTACTAATTATTCAAATTTCCTTATAAGTACTAAAAATCTACAATGTATGAATATTTTTGGTAGAGAGATTGTGAAAAATCAGACAATTCTGTAACTGACTTTTTCTAACATTAGCTTGACCAGACAAATATAAGCAAAGTCTGTATTAGCTCTCCCACCCTTCCCAATCATACTAAATAAATCTGTGATAGTCTTTGTTAAACTGTCCACTGTGAATGGTTCCATACGACAGGACTCACCTCTGTATTGGAGAGCATAAATTGCATCATTGAAAATGAAGCAGTCCAGAAGCAATTAAATGAACAAACAGGGAACAATGGGACAACTTATGCTCTTAAAAGGCTACAAATGAAGCAACTGTGATGCACAGAGAATTCTAAGGATAAACAATTATAGGCTATTTCCACAGTTACAGCACATCATAGATGCTAGAAAAGTAAAACCTTACCTAAACACAGAATGTTGGAAGGGGCATTTGTCTTCTGCTTTTGCTTGTTTCTTGCATTGCATGATTTTATGGTTACTATTGTATTGAATTCTACCACATATTTTTTATGAATAGGAATTTTCTGTTTGTCTGAATCTAGTGGCCTCAACAGAATATGAAAACCTAATGATTTCACATCTGATACACTTGGCCATGTACATGCTCTCCACACCATTCTTATTCCTTACGCCATGTTCCATTTTCACATTACAGCACTCAGGACATTGAGGATGGCTACAGATCTCTCCAACACACTTGATAGGCTGTCAAAGGGAAATGGAGCTGTGACTCATTGGTTAAGCACTCCAAGGCAGACCTTTGCATGTTTTTCAGATGACCCTGTATACTTACAACCACATCAAGTTACTAGTTATCAATCTGGCATTTTTCCATATCATATCATGATCTCTGTCAACAGTGACATTTGTGTCTCTATTAACATTTCTTTTTTTCTTGGGAAGTTGAACAGAAGGAAAAAGTATATTCTCAAGCATGTTCTTCCTTTTTACCAATCCCAAAGATACAAGAGGTATTTGTGCAGTCATCCATACTTGAAGTACAAAATATCTTCTCTTTGCATCGGTGTGGAGATAAACAGAGGGTACAAATTCCTTTCCCATTTCATTTGAGATTTATTGCAACTGACAACTTATGACCAAGGTTTCCAAAAGCACTTAGTGTTTTTAGAATATGTAGCTAGACAAATATTATAAATGGCTCATCTCAGCAGGTTAGATTAACTTTCCTAAAAAGTTTGACATTCAAGGCATTGCATTTGCAAGATTCCAAATGCAGATAAAATACTTCAAAGTGTTGATATTCTCTATATTTTCAGGTAAATGTATTGTTAACATTGTTACAATACTTCATGCTTCAAGAAGTATAAACTTGTCTAAGCTTTCCAGAAGAGATTTTTCACTAATCTATTTGTAGTATTCATTCATTGATTTTATTCTTGTGGTTACCCTTCCATTAAAATCCATTTGAAGCTAGAGTGCTCTTGTCTATTAAGCTACTCACCAAGGGTTTTAAATTACTTTAAGATAAAAATTATGGTTATTTCTTGGTGTGTCTTACTTTTAGGAAATTTAGCCTTCAGTTTTTCCTTAGTCTGTAACATGCTTTCTAGATTTGCACAGATTCTGAACTAATTCTGAATAGGACAAAGAAGTTAAAATAAAAATTAGTTCTTGCTATCAATCTCAAGCAGTTTTGTGCACTCTGACCAAACCACCCATGCTTACTTTCTGTCCTGCCCAGTGTGTAAATTCATTATTGTAACATAAAGATAACTGAAAAAAGGCATTCAGTTGGAGATGAACAAGTAGCATAAATTGTACAAAACTAATGGATGCATAATAGTAGATATGCATGTGCTCTCTGCATTCAAGCATATGGGAACACTGAAGGGGTAGATCATGGTGTCTTGCTCTGTTCTCCTCAAGCTCCTGTGGCCCTGCTGCTGAATTGCAGCATCCTGCAGCTTTGCTTGCTGGTGGATGCTTCAGTGCAGGGATGTTTTGGGACAAATGGGTTCTCATCCCTTGTACTGGTGATTCCAGTTGACAGCAGGTCATACGAATGTTGTATACTTTAGCTTCATTTCTGCCTCTTAAACCTGCCCACAAGATTCCTATTTTGCAGTTGAATTAGATTTCGAAAAATATCTTCAATGTCCTTAATGAAATATCTTTTTTATGAAGATATCAAGTGAAAAGAGTAGTTATGAGTACTTTTCGTGATGGTATAAATTCACACATTATTCATGCTTCATTGGACTTATTCTGCAAGATCAGCATAAAGCCATCTAGAAGAATATGTACCTTTAGCATACTGGTAATATTCAACAACTAGATAATAACATTGGTGACATTTGTGAAGCCCCAGAGACTTAGACCTCTTCTCATTGACATTAATAGAAATGAGACATCTCTGTTTCTTAGGCAATAGTGGTTCAAGGACTTTTTTCTACTTTCTCAGACTTCTATTATTTTTTGCATGCTCTTTGTGGTCATTGTAATGAAAGAGCATTGTAAGGAAAGGCTGTCAAAAAGACTTTTATCACAGGTTGCAAAACGCTTTGAGCACTTGAGAGCTGGTTTCTGATAAGAGCTGACCAAAGAAGCAGCGGTGGCATCTGGAAGTGGTGCGGTTGTTATGGTTATTTTTTCCTACCTTGCAAAACTGAATATATGACATTGCACTGCTCATAGAATCACAGAATGGTAGGAGTTGGAAGGGACATTTAGAGATCATCTAGTCCAAACCCCCTTCAGAAGCAGGTTCACCTAGATCAGGTCGCATAGGAAAATGTCCAGGAGGGTCGTGAAGACCTCCAAGGAAGAAGACTCCACAACCCCTCTGGGCAGCCTGTGCCACTGCTCCGTCACCCTCACAGTGAAATAGTTTTTTCTTATACTTCAATGGAACTTTTTGTGTTCCAGCTTGATCCCATTACCCCTTGTCCTGTTATTAGCTACTATAGAAAAAGGGATGTCCCAACCTCCTGACACTCACCCTTTAGATATTTATAGATGTTAATAAGATCTCCCCTCATTCTCCCCTTCTCCAGACTAAACAGTCCCAGTTTCCACAGCCTTTCCTCATATGAAAGATGTTCTATACCCTTGATCATCTTGATGGCCCTGCGTTGGACTCTCTCCAGCACTTCCCTGTCCTCCTTGAGCTGAGGAGCCCAGAACTGGACACAAGACTCCAGATGAGACCTCACCAGGGCAGAGGAGAGGGGGAGAAGAACCTCCCTTGACCTGCTGGCTGCATTCTGCTTGGTGCATCCCAGGATGTTATTGGCCTTCTTAGCCACGAGGGCACATTGCTGGCTCATATTTAGTTTATTATCAATCAGGACTCCCAGATCTCTCTCTGCAGAGCTGCTCTTCACCAGTTCAACTCCCAGCCTGTACTGGTGCAGGGGGTTGTTCCTTCCCAGATGCAGGACTCTGCACTTGTCCTTGTTGAATCTCATGAGGTTCCTCTCTGCCCAGTTCTCAAGCCGGTCAAGATCCCGCTGAATGGCAGCACAGCCTTCTGGGGAATCAGCCAGTCCTCACAGTTTGGTGTCATCAGCCAACTTGCTGAGGGTACACTCTGTCCCCTCATCCAGGTCGTTGATGAAGATGGAAGTCAGAAGAATTGGCCTTAGATTTCTCTGCAAACTTTCCTCTTAATCTGAAAATACTCCTTTCTGCTGCTAAAGGCTATTTATATTTCATTTTTCACTGTAAAGAATGGTATAAGATTGACAGCAGTGCACTACTATTTTGTAGTAACTGATCTTTTTCAAAGCACTTTGGCTTTCTCTGAAGATCTGTCGTGTGATTCTGTCCCTTGTTATCCCCATAGGTACCTTTTACTGTTATTTACAGAGAAGTAGGGATCAAGATTTTTAACCACAGAATTACCTTTATTCTGCATTTATTTTGATATTCAATGTAATATTCATGGGAGTACCCTTCTGGCATGGTGTGCCTGTTACCAGTAAATGTGTAATTGACTTCTATACCAAGTCTGAGAGAACTAAGGGAACTTGGAGATCAAGAACCCTGTGCCTGCCTGCCAGAGCACTGCAATTGTTCTCGGCCTCAGACTACGATGGCTGCTTATGCAGTGTAGTACTATGTGTAGTCATCATTTGAGGGCTAGTAGTAGTGGTTGTAGTTTGGTCAGTAGAAGTGGTAAACTACTGGGCAATTGTATTTCATGCAGTTAATAAGTTAATCATATCTACTTAAAGGCAAGGTAAGGTACTCTAGTACTTGATGTTGTAGATGTAAATGAGCCTGAAAGGGAACAGACAAAAAGAGGGGAATGTTGAAAATTCAGTATATTGCAACTGCTGTTACTAGTGCAGAGGAAGGATTGTAAAATCAAGACTAAAATACTTCAAAGTATTGTATTTAGTCATTTTTATTTATTGAGGGGAAAATGTTTCCTGCTGGTTTTCCTTGCTGTGAGCAAAAACGTTTTTTGGTTCTTTTAAACTGTATTTGTAAAGCAAATTGAGAAGTTGTATGAATATAATGAATCCAAAAAGGTGGTTTAGACACTTTTAAATAGGAAGCTCTCAATTGTTCACATATTTTAAAGATTTAAATTACTTGAGCTTCATAACACTAAATCCATGTTATGGTCTTTCATATTACAAATCAAAAGACAGAAGGGAAAAATACAACTTTTACATAATACTATTCATCATGACAAATGATTTGCATCAAAGAACATAACATCCTGGCAAAGTTTCAAATCACCCAGAGGAGAGGCAATGGACAGACTGTCAAGCCAAAGTAATTTCAGAAACAATTCCACACCTTATTTAAAACTTATGTGGAGCAGAAGAGCTATGAAACCCTCTAGCACAATCACTTTGTGCATTTGCTTAACCTACTGACCTTAATTCTCACCCTCCCTGACAGTCTCACGCTTCTCAGCATAGGAGGGTAAGGATTTCTATGCAACTCTAAACACCATGGTTTGGATTTTCTCTATTAGATATTATTTCTTTCACAACTGTTGAGTAAAGATAATGCCTACGACAGATGTAAGCAGGTGGGTGCTCTGACATCCTGTGCTATGTCACTCAGCAAGCAGATATTTGCTGGAGAGATCAACAAGTGCAAAGGACAGAGTTACTTAAGAGCCCTAGGACTTAGTTGGTGGTCACTACCATAACCAATCAATGTGACTGATATATGAGGCTTAGCTGGTTCAGAGCGGATGTCTCATTGCAGAGCAGGAATTATCTGATTTCTTTTTTTCATAATACCAGTGAAATGGTTAACTCCTTAAAATCACAGGCTCCAGAACATAAGTCTCCACATCTAGTCAAACTTACCTAAATACCTTCACTTGTCTCGTAGATCTCCTTTCGTATTAGGCATGCCTTTATACAATCCTGAGATTATACTTGACCTAGATTTCTGGCTCAAAATTGAGAAAATTAAAACTATTTGTTTTCATGAATCCTAAATTTAAAACTTAGTAAGTGGTGTTTTTTTTAATTTGGTCAGACAACTCATACTTTCATATACTAAATCCATTTATTCGGTACTATTAGCACTAAATGATGCAACTTATCTGAAGGAATACTGAAAGGAAAAATTATTTATGTAAGCTGGTGTAGTAAAGATGGACTAGTCTATGTAATTTATCCAAATTACATATGTTTTACTTATTAATAACAGAATTTGACATTATACCAAGGGCCACAGAAGAAATCCTCATGCTCTTAAACTACTGCCTGTCCACGAAACAGAGTATCTAAAGGAATTAGTACTGCATTGTTTAACAGATGCCAAGATTGACTACTAGGTGTAGGACATAGTCAAGGCACACAGGTCCAAATCTGAGCAGAAAGGAGAGATTTGGTTTATAATCAAAAAATCCCAAACCAACAACACCCCACTGCTGTTAACTCTTAGTTTGGATGCCTGAGATAGGAACTGAATTTTGTGATGGAGAGTTGTGGTTTACTGTGTGGGAGGACAATACAATTTAGGGATTTTTTCAACACAAAGTCACTAACAGCTATTGTGTTAAAAGCAAGATGAGTTAAATTGGGTTATATTCTAAAAGGTCATGGTGGGCATGGGGAAGATTTGTGTTGACACCTTTTGTCATATGCTGCTCATTAGTTTGCCTTGTTTTATTGTAGTTTAACATTTTTTGTTCTAACAAAAGTCAGCCTCAGATATTGCAACTTTTAGTCAATTCTGGCATGCTTATTTCAAGAATATAGTTGCCAGAGCCCCTAGTCACAGCCCCAGGCTGCTCCGAACTCATTCTAGTACTATAGTGGTGGGCTGAAATCTGCTGCTCTTCTCCACTTTCTTTCACACCGCTTTCATGAAAGATCTATAATTTTTTTGGAGCTCTTTAGCTATCAAGTTGCCTTTCTGAGATTTAATTACAAATATGTCAGATCTATCAGATAATTACATAAATGGGTTTTTTTAAGTGTCTCTACTGATGGAAGCCCAGCTGTTCCAGAAAGTCTTCCAGTCAAGTCTCCTCAGACAATGGTTCATTCCTCTTGCATGTAATGTTTAACTTGATGTTAGGAATCCTCTGCTGCAACTGAATTGTTTTCAGCCTTATTTGCTGTGGAAGTATAAAATAGATTACAACACTAAAGTTGCTGCTACAGAGACAGAGTTCTCTTTTCTGTTTTAATTTCTTCACTAAATTAAATAATCAATTATTCCCAGATATTTCTCAGACATGAAGAGTAGTGACAGCAACTGCAGAACTCATGTTGGGATTGTCGTCAGTTGTTTGAAAATGTAGTATCTAAAACTAGATACAGTAGTTCAGATGTGTCTCATAGGTTTGCCGTGGACTACTTTTGCTTTTTACAATGCTGACTTTGTCAGTTTATGTTCAGTTTGAGGTATCGGTTGGAACCTTTCTACTGTATGTGTTTGGTTGTTTTTAAATACACGTTATTCCTGTCTCTTTAAAGTAGCATGTCACCTTATCTTTTATTTAGAAGCTTTTCTTGTCTTCCAGTTCACTTGGGAATCCCCCTTCTTGGTATAATTTGTGAATAAGTAAGCAAATATTCTAGTATCTGTGTATGTTTTCCATCTCCTTTTTTTTTTTTTTTTTTTGTCATCTAGAGTATTAGACTTTTAGGGGTTTTTTTTTAAGTGAAAAAGATGGAAAATTGTGTTTACTCAATTGGGAACACAGATTAGCTGATAACATTTCTATAGATTGAGAACACTGCATGACAAAAATTAGTTTTCTGCACAGGATATGGTTCTGATCACTCTCGTTTTCTGTAGGGAAGGCATTCAGGGTGTTATTTTTCTATATAAACTGTTTATATCTCTTGCTCATAGCAAATCTGAGGTCACCCATAGCTCTTGGAAATCACATTCTCTGACACTCAGATCTCAATCAATTAATTGGACTATGACAATAAATATAATGTCTTTCAGAGAACCTCTGTAAACTTTTAAGTCATTCTTAATATTTAAAATTTGGGGGATGGCAGGCTTTGTCTTTGCATTTCAGATTGCATCCTGTCATGTATTTTTTTTAAAGTTCACCTTTTCACTAAAACTAACATTTTTCTTCTGAAATATAAAGCCTCTTGAGTTTATTTGCATTTCACTGCAAACTGAAACGCAATTCATGGAAATCAAAAAGGACCCTGTAAGGCCTCATCTTGGTCCAGTTGGCACAGGTGTGACATAATGATAATGTCTCAATTAATTTATTGCTTTCAAATGCCAGGCTGACTTGAACATGAAGCTATTAAGATGCAAGCCCACATGATTGAAATCCAGAAATGGTTCACCTGACCATTCTTGTGAGTTTCTGAAATTATGCAATTCCTGTAAAAGTTAGGAAGAAGAGTAACACAAACCACTCTCCATCATTTTTGAACAATCATGGAGGACAGTTGAGGTGCCTGAGAACTGGAGAAAGTCCAATGTCACTACAGCCTTTAAAAAGGGAAAGAAGGAGGACCCAGTAAACTACAGGCTGGTCAGCCTCACCTCCATACCTGGAAAGGTGATGGAATGACTCATCCCGGATTTGTGTGAAGCCATTTCTGGTAATAGGCAAGAGGCTGTAAATATGGTTCCTGTAAGAAGTTGATCAAAATTTTCCCTGGCACTGAGTCAGACCCTCTTCTGGGGCTGAGCCAATTGAGTACATCCACAATCACTTTTTAAGAAGAAGCTGGAAAAGGAGAGTTCTTCCTGTTCATCCTTCTTTTTTAGGGGGTAGTGGAAGGAGTTGGAGGAGAAAGAAGTGACCATACAGACTCCAAGGTCAGTGAGGGAAGAAAGGAGGAGATATGCTAGACCAGTCTCCCTTGCATCCTGTGGTGAGATGGCTGATATCCCGCTGTGACCTGTGGAGAAGAGCGGTGAAGCAGAGATATGTTGGCAGTTTGTAGAGGACTCTGCCAGGGATGGTGACTGTGTCCAAGAGGAAGTCATGAATTTGTGGGAGGGCAGCGTTGCAGCAGAAGGTGCCCATAATGCTGCTGGCGGCAGAGGAGTTCCACGTTGGAGGTGTTTGTGAGGAGAAGCTGTAACTGTTGAGAAGAACCCATTCTGGAGAGGTTCATTAGCGACTGTATCACATGGAAGTGACCCCATGTTGGGGCAGGGGAAGACTATGAGGAGTTCTCTTCCTTTGAGAAAAAAGAAGTCCCTCATCTGTGGGGAACTGACCACATCCCCCATTCCCTACCCCCTGAGCCATTGACCAGGGAGGAGGTAGAGATATTGGGAGCACTAAGCTGAGCCCAGGAAGAAAGGAGGGGTGAGAAAAAGAGATCTTAAAGTGATAGTTTTATTTTTCTCATAATCTTGCTCTCTTTTTGCTTTCTATCTGTTCTGTTTCCAGCAGCCAGTAGAAGAAACTGTTCTTCCTTTCCTCTCTAAGTCAAATAGTGGACTCTGTTTTGCCCTTAACCATAATTGGCATCAAGCCCTCCTTTGCCCTTTTCTTGATCCACAACATCCTTGGTTATTTTTTTTTCCTCTCATCTCTCTGGGACCTCTGCCATCCTATGGGTGTATGGTGCTCCATTGTCAACAGTGCCTGAACCACAACACATCTTTAAACATGTGAAGGATAAGATGGTTACTGGGGGAAGTCAATACAGATTCACCATGGGCAAATCCTGCTTGACCAACCTGATAGCCTTATATGATGGTATAATCGGCTGCCTTGATGGGGGGAGAGCAGCGGATGTCATCTACTTTGACTTCAGCAAGGCTTTTGACACTGTCTCCCATAACATCCTCATCAGAAAGCTCAGGCAGTGTGGCTTGGATGAGTGGACAGTGAGGTGGATCGAGAACTGGCTGTATGACAGAGCCCAGAGGGTGGTGATCAGTGGCACAGAATCGAGTTGGAGGCCTGTGGCCAGTGGAGTTCCACAGAGATCGATTCTGGGGCCAGTCTTGTTCAACATCTTCATCAACGTCCTGGATGAGGGGACAGAGTGTACCCTCAGTCAGTTCACTGATGACCCCAAACTGAGAGGACTGGCTGATTCCCCAGAAGGCTGTGCTGCCATTCAACAGGATCTCGATCAGCTTGAGAGTTGGGCAGAGAGGAACCTCATGAGGTTAAACGAAGGCAAGTGCAAAGGTCTGCACCTAGAGAGGAACAACCCCATGAACCAGTACAGGCCGGGGATTGACCTGCTGGAGAGTAGCTCTGCAGAGAAAGATCTGGGAGTCCTGGTTGCTAATAAGATGAACATGAGCCAGCAATGTGCCCTCGTGGCCAAGAAAGCCAATGGCATTCTGGGATGAATCAAAAAGAGTGTGGCCAGTAGGTCGAGGGAGGTTCTTCTCCCTCTCTACTCTGCCCTGGTGAAGACTCATCTGGAGTCCTGTGTCTGATTCTGGGCTCCTCTGATATAAATGCTATACTGTGGGAAAAAGAATGGATTGTAATTTCAATATAAAATCAGTATAGAGAAATTTGGTAAACAAAAGAACTTTGCTGGTTGTAGTCAAAAGAGGAGGCAAGAGGAAAACCTCATTAAGTCTGATTGTTAGAGCGCACAGTGATAATGGTCCTGTACATCAGATAATGATTTGCTTAGTGTCTCCAATATACATTAGATTATGCAAGTACATTGTTTCTTACAGAAAGAAGGGCTATCATTAAATGCCATGAAATAGTTGAGTAGATCTTCATGTTGCAGAATGAAAAAAAGTTAAGAGCATTAAAATAACACAATTTCATCCCAAAGTGAATCATAATTACTAGTGTTGAACATGTGACCTTCACATTACGAAGTTTAGATAGAACTGTATTTTATCTTTCTGTGCTTTTGCAACTATGAAGACTATAAAATTACAGCAATGTGTCTTGAGTTTAATTTGTGTTGATATAGAGCTTACGAGACTGAAACAATTTCTTAATAAATTTGTAGGGTTTCAGTTGGAAAGTAAAGAAGCAGGAACAAGTCAAATACAATCACCCTCCGGGTGCACACCTTAGCTCATTTAGTGAAGAAAAAAGTATACAGGCTCCTGAGTCTAGTTCCCTGTGCTTGATTTTCTCTTCAGTCTATTCTCTCTCAAGTCCCATTAATGTGATTTGGTGTCTGTGTTGGCCGTGGTGGCTTTATTCAGTGCCTGCCTGAGGAAGAAGGAGCTGGTATGATCTGCTTGTGTCTTCTTCTTCCTACAGGATGGTGTGGTTTTTGGGCAACTTGCCCTGCCCGCCTTCTCTGCTTGCAGGCCCACCTCAAGCAAAAATATGAACCAAAATGCAGTCAGAAGGGGTGTCAGATCTAGGCACTCTAAGAGATGAGCTGACTTGGCAGCATCAGAAATCAAGTTTGATCTTTTACCTGTACCAGACTGGGGACTATGTTCTCATCAGTCTGTTGCACTGACTGGTGGATGAGGGGAAGACAAGACTACTAGCTTCAGCTGCTGATCCCACGTCCATTTATTTCTCCCTCCATATCATTTTCCACAGCCCTGTAAGCTGTCACATTTGCCATTCAACCTACTTAAGGCAATCTCCTCAGTCTTTTGAAACAGCGGCAAATTAAAGCTCTCTTTGAAGCCTACAGAAAAGATAATATGTATTTTATTTTTTTCTATATACATACATGCACTTGCATATCCTTCAAAGTTGAAAGGAGCCCATTTAAATTAAAGATAAATTAAAATCTATACAGATCAAAACTAAAAATTAAACTTTTGTTTCTGATTTTAAGGAGGAATTCTGAAATAAATATTAAATATTTAAAGATCTTTGAAGTACTTTAGAAATTACTGGCAGCTAATGTCTGAAGTCCAGCTCAGAGTGAATTGTATCTAAAATTCACTTACTACTCATATTATCATTTCATCTGTTTGAAGATGCTGCAGTTGTAATTAAACAATTGTTATAAATAACTAATCTACAACGTGCTGTCAACATGTTTTCCCTTTTCAGACTTGCTTGTGTATCACACAATCATTTAAATCTGCAAGTGCTGACAAAAGTATTTCTCAAACTACCATAAACTCTGTTGTATGGCTGCAGTTATGATTACTCATTTATCACCTATCCTTCCACCAAATAAATCATGTGGTGATATGAATCATGATACAGTGGAGCCCTCTCATGTTGATGAGGGCATGCACTCTGAAAATGTTGGGCACTGTACTTGGAAAGTACTAGAAAAGGAACTCTATTAAAGGGTGGAAATAAACTCAACACTAGCCTTCAATAAAAATTTTTAAGAGGATGTTCTACTTTTTCTTTAAGATGATGTCTTGATGGATGAAGCACTGATAAATGGGTTTATCCATTCTCCAGAAGTGACCACTGAGTAAATGAGCTCAGAATCACTTTATTTACATCTCAACTTAAAAGCTGAGTGTCATGACTTGGCCCAGCTAGCACAGCGGCATCCACAAGTCTCTCACTCAGTGTCCCCATTCACCCCCACCCTCATTAGGATGGCAAGAGGCTCCAGTAAATGGGAGTAAAAAGATAAGCAAGGTTGTTGTGGATTAAGACAAGGGCAGGGAGGGCTCTCTGCCAATTACAGTTCCAGGCAAAATAGACTCCAGTACTCAGAGAGGAAAGTAGGAAAGTTTATTCTACAAGAAACAGAACAGAATAAAAGCAAAAAGGGAGTAGGATGATGAGAAAATTACAACCAACACTTTCAGATCTCCCTCCCCCATCCCTCCTTTCTTCCCAGGCCCAGCTCACTGCTCCCGATATCTCTACCTCCTCTCCCCTCAATGCTTCAGGGGGACAGGGAATGGGGAACGTGGTCAGTCTCTCACAGATGGACTCTGTCGCTTCTCTCTTCCCAGATGAGGATGACTCCTGGCATTCTTCCCCTGCTCCGATACAGGATCCCTCTCCCAGGACACAGTCCTTAACAAACTTCTCTGGTGTGGGTTGTTCCCAGCAGGTACAGCTTCTGCCAATACAGGGTCCCTCACACAGGATACAGTCCTTAGTGAATATCTCTGGTGTGGATTCTTCCGCACACTTGCAGTTTCTGCACATACAGAATCCCTCTCTCAGGACATGACCTCTTCTGGGAATAATTTTAATGATCTGTTTTTCTGTGGGTTCCTCCTCACAGTTACAGCTTCTATGAACACTGTATCCCTTCCACGGGACACGGCCTGCTCCAGCCATAGTGATACAGGATCCCTCCCTCAGGACACAGCCTCTTCCAGCCATAGTTTTAATGAAGAAAATCACTGTCCCTGGCTCAGGGTGTGTAGTGAAGTGACTGGATCCCTCCCATGGGATACGGTCTCCTCTGGCCATAGTTACCATCCCTGGCTCGGAGTTCTTAGCAAAATGAGTTTCTGCCCCTGATTCAGGGTCTTTAGCCAAATGAGTCTCTGCCCCTGATACAGGGTCATCATCAAAATGAGTCTCTACCACTGATGCAAAATCTTTAGCAAAATGCAAACAAATCACTACTTCACCAGTCCTCTCCGTAGAATACAGGGGAGTCTCTGCTTCAGCACACCTCTTCCTCTCTCTCACTCTTTCTACTCCTTGCACAAACACCAGCTGGAAAAAGAAGAAGGGACAGAAGAAGGAAGAAATGGGAACAATCCTCCTCTTCCAACTTCTTCTTAAAAAGTGATCATGGAGGCATCTAATTGACTCAGCCCCAGAAGTGGGTCTGGCTCAGAACTGGAGAGTTTTGAGCAACTTCTTACAGGAGCCATCTTTAAAGCCCCTTCCCCCTTATCAGAAAAGGCTGTCATGTCAAACCATGACACTGAGTTTGTGAGCAATGCATTCTCAGGAAGTCTTACTTAATTTACTGTCAGTTAGCAGACTTCTGATCACTGTATTGGGCGTTGAGAAGATAACACATTTCAACAAAGACCTGTCCTCCCTCTTCCCAGGCTCAATGCCAGTGGCAGGCTGCTGTCCACTGCACTTGCCTTCCAGTCTCTCCTCCCTCTCTGGATGGAGACTCATTCTGTGTAGCTGTGCTGCATGAGGCCTGGGGTGCACTGGTGTTTGAGTTCAGGTTGTCTCCTCTGTGCTTGGCCTCATTCCTTCATGATGTTTATAGCTGTGAGGATGCAGGATGTGCTCCTGATGGCCAGATCAATCCATCGTGTTGCTGCATTAAACTGCTTCTTGAGGAAGGAAAAAATACAACATTCTGCTTTTTAAAATATTTCTCTGAACCTGCACTCTGTGGGCAATGAAACAGCAACTCTTCTGTAAGATATTCACTGCTGATGAGAAACTTCTGTTGGCAGAGTTGCAGAAAAGAATGTCTTCTTTTGCTGTAGTTCTTTCTATGGATAAAGGAGTTCAACTATGTATATATTTTGTATGTATGAAATAATATATTGATCAAAGAAAGTGTTCAGGCTTTCAATTTAAAATTGAATTAAAATAATTTCAGCCAATAGTTAACAACTCCCCAGCTGCAAATTTTTAACCAAACTTGAATTTCCATTTATTTTGAAGTTATATATTTTGTTAACATGAAAAGCTACTCATTCATTTTAGAATAGTAAATTTATAATTTTAGTTCAGATCATAGTCTGTAATGATCTATCATTGAACAGTTAAGGTAAGGATATTATTTTGATAGGAACCAAGTCCTATATGAATGATATGAAGATTATTTTTTCTGCTTTAGAGTGCTTCAGGCATTTGGTTGTCATTCGGGAGACAGATGTTAGGAGTTTAAGTTCAATGTAGAGTCAATGGAAAGAATCAGTTTTCTCTGTAAGGAGGAAGGGGTGAAATAACCTTGTTATGATTCAGGACACTTGAGTGTGGACCCATCCAGGTAATGTGTGAGAGTTCCTTTAATTCTGCTGGAGAGCATGGTGGCCAAATGGCTTGGGGCTGCCATTCAGCCCAATGTTGTCCTCCAGGCAGAGCCTACACTCCAGTATTGGGTTGATCCACGTGGTTGATCCAAGTTTCATTTTAGCAGTTTAAACTGGACTCATGATAAACCTTATCATATATCCTTTGAAAGGAGTAAGTGATGTTTCAAATAAAGACGAGCTTTCTCATGAATTTGTGACATTTAGGTTTCAGGTGTATTGTAAAACACATTAAATATGTTGGAATGATGAAAAATAGAAAGGGAATGTAGGCATTTCCTAAATACTAGTGTCAGAGTCTGGGCTTGATACTAAAACTTAGTCTGCTATTGGACTGTTACATATGGAATATGTAAGGAGATACAGAAGGCCTTCCCATGCTAAAATGGAAGAGCAAAAGAAGGAATTGGATTTTTTTCCTATTTTAAACAGCAGAAGAGAAACATTACTGTGAAGGGAAAAGTCCAAAAAAGTGTCATAAAATAAAACACATTGCAAGGGGATACTGTAAGTTTTTGAAGATCCAAAGAGAAAAATCACTTATAGCCATCAGACTGAGGGCAGAAAAGAAAAAAAATTTATTCTTTGCAGTCAGCCTGGCATAAAGCTGAGAAACTCAATGCATTGGATATCAAGAAACTTTTTTTTTTCAGGATGATATAAAAATCATCTTAACATTACAGCTGTTGAGAATGTTCTTCCCCATGTAAAAGACTTTTCTGCTCCTACTTAGAACAAAAGAAAAAGTCATAAAACTTGTATCTTCTTTAAACTTTTGTAATTTTTTCCTTTTAGTTATGTGGCATGACAATAGTATCTGAAATTTTAATTAAGCTTGCAGGACATCGAAAATATCAATATTCTACTGTAGAAAATGTGTCCTTTTCATATTCTTTCCATACAGCATCATGTCTCATGGAGGAGTTTGATCTATATCTAGGTGTTCTCAATTTCCCTTTTTGTATATTATGCTAAAAGATGCTAATCAGCAGGATTTTGCATGTGCTTGGATCAAAAGATGTTCATCAACCTTTTTAAATCCAACTTGTATGCTATACAGTGTATTTCCAGGTTCAATGGAAAGGGTTTCAATGCCATTTATATGCAAACAAAACTTCATTATCCAATGTCAATTGGTAGTTGAGCTTCTGTGAGCACAGAATCGATGCTGATAATGCAGATGCTGAGGGTCTCTTTGGCAGCTGCTGGGCATTCTGCATTGTTTGGAGTCTAGCAGGAGGAAGCATTGAACTGACTTGTTCTGACATGGCTGAGGAGAAATTGGTGCTAGTAAGCTAAGGCTAATATTGGCTTCTGTAAAACAGGAGTTAATTACTCACATGTCTGCATTGCAGGCATTGTAGACATTGCTGTGGTGTCTCAGATGCATCTGCATCACCCTTAACAGTGGTGCTGTTAACAGACGTATTTGTATGTGCTGAGTCTGTCCTGGTTCTGCACACTTATATTGTTGGTTGTACAAGACACATGAGTACTGAGAACCCTTCTGAATATTTGGTGCTCATAAAAATAAACATGAAAGAGAATAAAGAAACCCACAGCTGAACTCAAAATTAACTATTTTTTAGTGCAAGATTCATGTCCATGGAATGAACTTCTTCCCTATTAAAGTCACATAGAGATACATATGTTTGCTCTAACTAGAACGTTTTTGTTAGACAATGTACCGAGGAAGTAACACTGTTAAAATAATACCAATGTTGTTGAAAGTTTCTTCCAGGTGTTACAAGACAATTTTTAATTAAGACTGAGAAACTTATATACAGTCCTGTAACTCCAAAGCATAAGCACTCTGCAATTCTGCACTGTCATTCTGAGTTCTTTTTGCTGCTATATAATGTCAACATATATTAAAAATATATTGAGAATGTACTTCTCCTGCTACATATTCCACAGAACATTCCCTCACAAGTGAGCAGTCTGCTCTGAATGCCTTTGAAATAGATATAGTACCAGCATATGGTTTCATTAAAAAACAAATTAAAAAAAAGTTTCTGGTATAATGCTTGCTAACTCACGACAAACACTGATGATAGCAGTAGTAAAACTGAAAGCAAAGGCTAACAAAAATTCATTCAGATGAGAATCGCAGACAGCAGTACTTGTGTCCATGTCAAAGTCACCTACACATCCTCTGTTTCCCTAGCTGACTGAAATTCTGATGAAGCCTGATAAGTTTCAGAAATGATCTGGGAAGAAAAAGGGAGATCAGGAGTCCTCTGAAGCTAGGCGAGGCCTGAGTGATATTAGAACAAAGACTATGATTTGGCTGAGTGTTGCATGTGAATTAACATGATGGATCTGTTCCTAATCTGTATTTAGTAAATAGTTTCATGTGACTGCATTCTGTGAGTCATCACTTTTAAAGTATTAATGAATGGTTCATTCTGCTACTATGTATCTTACTGAAACATAGAAAAGTCAAATACTTGTTGGTGATGCATAAGATGCTAAACATTTGTTAGAGATTGCTTTAAAATAATTTGCCCATTCTCACTAGTCCAAATTTATTCCATTTTTTTTAAGATTATTCAAAGTACTTCTGCTAGTGTTACCTTGTGACAAAGAACCTCCCCACTAATGGGTGAAGTGTCAGTGACTAAACTGTCTTCCAGTCCCACCCAGCCAGACTGACCATGCTGTGAAATGTCACTGCATGGTAGATGATAGGCAGTGGTCATAGATGGGACCCAAACTGCCTGCCTGAAACATGTATTCTGTGTATACAGGGACTGAAACATCCCCAACAAGTACAAGTAGCTATATGTGAAAAAAAAATAATTGTGTATATACCTTAATGGTGTTGTTTCTCATCTATAATTAGTACTTTCAAATTCATGGACTTTTAAAATTTTAATTCACCCATACTAATATTGGGATAACACATTAATGGGCAGTTGCAAATATATTGTATAGAACTTTAAGACAAAGTGTTCGTCTTGGTGGGATTAAGAAAAAGCATTAAAATTAATGAAATGATTGCATCTCAATCTGCATATGCAAATTAGAATAAATCATATGCCTAACACTAGTATAAGCAAAAGATTATGATAATAAATTGTGTTATCTGAATTAATGACTAGCTAGACCCACTTGGTAAGGTAAGTCCCAGTGCACTTATTTCTAAAATTTATCATTCAAGCATGAGTATGCATTTAATTATTACAGCCTATTTTAACAAGTGGATAAACTGAGAGCAATAGAAAGTTTTCCTGTCCAACACAAACCTGTAAAAGAAAACTCTTCTTTATTTAGAACACTTCAAAGCTCAAGAATGGAAGATATATAGAAAATTATATTGATATCTGTCCTTAAAATTTGGTTTGAAGATTACTAAAGGATTCAGTTAAACCTAGTTTCTCATTACTTCATAGGGTTAAAGGCTTATGACTTACATGGAACACATGAGAGAATCAGAGCTACAACAGCCATGATGAAAGAAATCATTGTTTGCTTTATCTTTGTATCTGTATTTGTTGATTTCCCAGCAGTCCAGTCTAGAGACAGGTTTACTCAAGGCAAAGATGGTTTTCTAGCTGTTTGCCAATATAGTAACTAATACAGTAAATAACAAATTTCAGCATGGGCCTTTGAGTAATATTGCATTATAACTAAGATTAATATTTAGTGCATTTAGCTCTACATCTCAGAATGTATAAGAAGATATTATTCTTCTGAGACTGCTTTCTAGAAAGGGTATCATAATCTTGTTTGAGATGGACAGCTAAAGATTTCTTTCTTTCCCTCAGTGAAATGTAATTTCATGCTTGCTTGTTTGTGTGAATCACGAGTACCCAGTGTCTGTAGGCATCCATACAGCCAGTAAGTAGCTAATTTCTCATATATGCACACTTTAGCAGTGTTTACTGATATGTCTGTTTTGAGTACAAAGAAGTATATAACATCATGTTTCTAAAAGCACATAGATGGGTTCACTAGCAGGTGAGAGAGACTGTCAAAGCAGAACATTGGTTGCTATCAAACTGAAGTGAAATGATCACAAAAGCTTCTGTGAAGAAAGTGTTGGTGGTCTGTCTCAGATGGAGTTTTGTCTGGGCTTCTGAAGTAGTTAAGAAGCATGTATTTACTGACTAGATGGAGGCTAGTTCCACTGTTTGTTTAAGTCTTTCAGGTAGAAGTAAATACAGAAGAAAGCTCATCCACTGCTTGTGCAAATTTAAAAAGGAACTGGAGAAAACTTGTTCCATCATTTTAGATATGTCAGGTATTCCCATTGATTCAGACAGTTATGAATCAACAACTACTGCCCTTAAGCAGAGCTCTGAGGAACAATAGTTGTGCTGGCCACAGACTGACTCTACAAGATCCCTGTTACATCCAGAGGAACAGATAATTTGAGGCAACTTTAGCAGGGCAAAAATGTTGGGAGTCTTTAGTATATAATTTCTGCAGAAGCACAGTAGCCTCCCAGCAAAGTGCTGCCTCGATTCAGAACTATCAAATTAACCTCAGTAAAAACATACTCTAATGGATTAATCATAGGAATACACATTTTACTCCCGGAACAAAACATAGATGATCCAATTAACCAATTCCTACTAAAGCCTACGATTACTTTATTAGCTCTTTTAAAAAAGATTTCTGCAAAGCAGTATTTATTCCCATTTTTCTGGAGTTATCAGACAGTATGAAGGTCCGTTGTTAAGGCCTCTGCTGTCCCTTATCTCATTAAGTGTGACATAAACACCTTTAATGAAATGAAATGGTGAAGTGCAGCAAATGGAGTAAACTGTCTTTCTACACAACAGTGCCCTGCTACTTGCTTTCAATCTGATTTGCTGGCCTTTATTGATGGATGATAACATGTTTTGTATGTGTGCCAACCAAAGATAGCCATTTAGAGCTTTTAAATAATTAAGTATTGATTAATCAACATAGAAGTATATAGAACATTTTTTTCAAGATTTTGTGAATTCTTAAATGTCTTATTATTTCTGCCAGAGGAAGCAGGGGAAGCATGCTTCTCTAACTGTCAGGGGATTAAAAAATTACAGCTCTGCATGGTAGTACCCAGAGAAACAGCCGAGCTGACAGACTGCCACTGAACAAGCATATATGGTTCTTTGCTTTGTCATGCTTCATGTCCATGGTGTCAGCTGTTGCTGAAGAAAGTTGCCTTCATATCACAAAACAATTAGTAAGAGGCCAAAACTCTGAATGTTTTAAGGGTTGGCTAACTTAACTCTAAGGATGGAAACTTGGGGTGGGTTATCTGAATCACATCTCTCGGCACAATTGGATTGAAAAAGTCTTCATAGGTTTGGGGAAATGTTGTTCAGTCATCCTGCATGAAGGCTTTTTAATATTTTTTTTTCTTCTAATGTCTCAAATATGTGGCACATGCATGTGAAAAATAAAACCTACATGGTACAGTAGAGACTCCAGTGAAGTTGATGGTGATTGTTAAATTTTTATTGATGTATAACCTCAATGAGCTACTTGATCTGGGGAGGATTTCAATAATACTGAGCTAGTTAATTTCTTACTCTGAAAACGACAATTGCCCTATAGATAGTAAATAATTTAAATGTATTGGTTGGTGAGATTCCTCAGGTATAGCCAATAACTGAAACAATATTTACAGCAGGTGGGGGAGTCATTAATATTAGAAAATAATTCTTTTAGTGTGAAAAATGTATAAGATATATCTTTCTTGGTATTTCCATGTGATGTGAGAAACTGAGAGTTCATTTGACTGAAAATAGTTGTCACATATGGTTGGAAAGTTGGAACTTCATGGACCTGGAAATGAATAGGGGTAATATATATAAAGCACAGGCAGGAAGCAGATGTGCTGAGGGTGACACATGTGAGTCATTATATAAAATGCTGAGCAATAGGTAATTTCTGTTAAGAGGAAGGTTTGCTAGGATGCTTTTTTTCTTCCCTGCCTCTCGGATGAGAGAAGTGAAGACTAATAAGATTGCAGGAATGAACACTGTTTTGAGAATTCTTGTCACACCTAATAGTAAAGATTCTAAATTTCCTAGCTCATTGGACTTTTTTCTTTCATATGAGTGTTGACTTACTATCAGTAAATGCAGGTAGTAGTTTCCATAAGGCATCTGCAAGAATTTAGAAGCACTAATATGGTATGAATCAAAATGATGGCAAAAGCACCAAAAGATGCCCCCTTATTTCCATGCAAAGTGAATCTGCCTGTTAGTCATACTGAAGATATTTAGAGCATGTGTCCCGACTACAGTATTAGTCTGTGTGCTTGCTGCCTTTAAGGAATATCCAAAAGCATACTTTCATTTGGGCAGTTTCTGGTATCTGTTTATTAGTGTTAAAGGCAACTTCTTGCCTCTGTGGCATTGCAAAATACTCTCAAGCACTCTGTGTCATTAAATCAGTGGCTCATTTATGGTTGCAAGGTGCTCTGGAACTAATGCTAGATGAGAAAAAAAAAAAAAAAACACCCTAAATTTGTGTTTGCCTTGAAATACAGTTTAACTTACAAGCTAGTAAACTGAATGTAAATAGCTTGTGTGTGGTAGCAGTTCCATGTGCCATGTGGCATGGCAGCCCTCCTCACCCCTGCCAACATAAAACAAGCAAGATTACAGTTCTGCTGGTATGTGGCAAGCCCCTCAGCAAAGTGAAACCAGAGTGTGTCTGTGCCGCTAGCAACAACCAGGCAATTTCTGTTGACAGGGTTTGTAGCTAACTCTTCTGTAAGACAAAAAGCAAAACTTTTTTTTCTTTTTTTCTGTGAAACTGTGCACAGAGACAGCCTTGTGTTAGCTAGAAAAGCCAACTCAAAGTGTCTTTCTCTTAAAACCACAGGTTGTCCTGTCTTGAGTTTAAGAGACTAATGGAAAATGTGTTGAGGTATAAAGTAACTGATAGCAAAACAGTGTGAAGTATGCCTACCCAACTGTAGATCATTTATGGGCAGGCAATTGCTGCAGTATAAGGCTAGATTGAGATTTTAGATTTTGTTAACACATTGAGTAGTCAAGGAGAAGGAAAGGAAGATTCTCTTATGGACCTCAAACGTATATAGGATTCTCTGTAATGCTACTTATTGTCTGTTCTAGTTCATAGTCTATTTGCTACTGATATTGCCTAAGAAGTTGTCCAAGTTGTCTGAATACAAGTAGCAGATTTCAGAATAACAGAATAAATCATGATAACCAGACTTCTAGTCTTCTTCCTATGCTACAAGCTATTCCTGAGGGCATTCCAATTGGACACAAGAAAAATTTTTCACAATAGCAAGAGTGCCCAGAGAAGTGGTGTCCCAACATCATACACTTGAACACTTTCAAGGTTGAACTGGCCAGGGTGCTGGGCCATCATATCTAGATTTTGCTTTTGCCAAAAAAGCTAGGACCAGAAGGTGAGAGCTGTGTATCGTCTCCTATTTTTCAGAGGTCCCTTCCACCTGGTATTTCAGAATTCCATGAATTTTAATGATTAATATGCAACTGCCTGACAGTCCAAAATCAGCTTTATTGAATGCTGCATACTAGGTAAAAAATCGGATATACTCAAAGTCACAAGCAATTGAAAAATCCCGTTTTTAAAAAGTGATCATTAATTCTAGGAATAAGCCACATGAATTGTTTTGAAGAGTGAGGAAGCAATTGAATAGCAATGTTCTTCAAATGAGTGAAAATGTTAATACCAGCAATATCTGACAAAGAAAATGACAGTGTGTTAGAAATAAATAGAGATTTGCTCTTCAGTGGATGAAATAAGAAGGACATCAAAGGCTGGGTTTCTTTCTCCCCCTCACCCCACCCCCAGGAATTTTGCTCGTTCTTAAAGGGCAATATCAACTCATTTTGCTATAAGAGGATCATATATGTTAGAATTATGATTGATTAGGGAGAAAGTTAGGAAGACTTCTGTCCAAAGGTTTTGATTTTTCCCTTAAATTATAAACTGTTATAAGATTTTAATCTTAAAAAATAGTTCTCCCTTCCAGTGGCACAGTAACAAGAAAAAAAAGTATACCCTATGTCTTTGTAGTATCAATAACCAAACGGCTTGGCATCTATAACTAAAGATGATGTCTGTCTTTTGTCCAGTTGGTTTGCTTTTCAAGTTGCCTGTAACACTTATCTGGTTATGATCTGGTAAATCACATACTCCACATAAATCTGAACTCCTTCACAGTATCTGTAGCACAAATGCTTTACTATGCTGAACTGAGTTTTCTCTTTGTTGTTTCAAGCTCTGTTTTTGTTTGTCTCTACAGACCTAGTTTCCACTGATGTTGACTCATTTTATTCCTCTTTCCCTCTTAGTTCATTTTCTTTATGTTCCTAATCACTCACTTGTTTCCAAGTCAACAACTCACATTGTTTGGTGATATTCAAATTGAAGTTTGTTTGGAAAATAAGGCATTAGAGCAATTACAGTGCTATAACTTTGCACAAAGAGTTTGATGCTACTTAAACAAAGCTATATTTAATCAAAGCTCTTTCCTGCTCCATCATATGATAAAGATCACACCATTTTCTGTGGGTGCCATAACTTCTGGATCCTTTACTCATTGTTCAAGTATAGTTTAGAAGAAAAACGTGCATAGTAAACTAACTGTCATTGACCTCTTGGTTTTCTGATACTACAAAGGGAGTTTTTGAGACCTATGAGAACTAATAATTTTGGTCTACACATCTGAAAACTGATGATGGTGCCTGATAAACAGGGAGAAATGAAAAACCTCATTCCTTTCTTTTTAATGTGTGGGGAAAGTAAGTGTGAGAACACAACCTTGCTGTCCTGGTTTGGGCTAGGAAAGAGTTAACTCCTATGAGGAACCAGGAAGGGGTACAGGGGTACAGGTGTCCCAGACTGGCCAGTAGGTATTTGATACCATCCTGACATCATGCCCAGTATAGATGGGGAACTGGGTTGTGGTTTTTCATGTGCTAGTCTGGAGCAGTCGGTCAGGTCAGGTCAGGTTGGGTCCCGGGTAGTGAGCAGCTGTGTCATGTACCAGTCCCTTTTGTATATTCCCTCTTTTATTGTTATAACTGTTCCTCCTTAACTTGTTTTGTTCTATTAAACTACTCTTATTGCAACCTAGGCAGGTTCTTTTCCCTTTCCTCCAATCCCCTCCCCGTTGGGCCGGGAGGAGTCCTGGTTTGGTATAGTTTTCTTTTTCCCAACTGGGCAAAACCATGACACCTGCTTAAGATCTTGAACTGATTTCAATTTTGACCAGAGCAAGGATAGTGGAATTTTCTTTGTGCTGAGGTGCACTTTTGGTTTTAGTATCTTACGTTTGACTTCTCTAATTTTTATTTTTCTTTGATGTTAACTAGCTTTATGGGAGAAGGTAACTAGGAAGACTACCAGTGAACAAACTGAAGAGGAAAAAAGAGCATCAAGCTTCAGATAAAGACTGCAGAATATGTACAAATATATCAAAAACTTCTTTCTTTTGTGAATTTTTTTCTCCATCCTAAGTTTGGGGAAAAAAAGTATTTTAGTCTTTTGGGACTATTCACTACAGCTTACATTCTCATTTTGCAATGACTGAAACTTGGGATAGAACAGTCAATTTCCAATGTCAGGTGAGAATCCCTTCCAAAGCAAGAAAATCAACAATAGTAATACTTCAAGAAAACTCAAAATATCCATGAGCCAGTCACTGAATACTAGCAAATTGCCTTTTGGGACAGTAGTGAGAAGCAGAGACCAGTTCGTGAAGAGTAATTGCTGACAAACTTTTACCATTGTTCCTCTGCTGTGCTGCTTGTTACGATGAAAAGAAGAGTAATCTTTATAACCTCTTTTTCCAACTCTATTCTAAGGTGATTGACTGGAAAGCTGCTGCCATGAGTACATATCTAGGCTTGAATTTCCAAGAGCAGTCTATGCTACTGACCCTGAGCTCAGTGAACGGGTTTTCATTAATAAGAATGCAGACATGGTGAGCATGGTCACCATGGGATAAATGCTGAGTCAATATTTTCCTTAGTGTTCACAGGTTCAGTGAATGTAATGCTTTAAACAGATCCAAAAAAAAAAAAAAAAGAAAATACCCACAGCCTTGTCTGACATTTCTTTATACCATTCTTTACCACAGCATGGTTTATTTGTGCTAAACTAAGGAGTATGCAATTTTATTTGTTTCTAAAAATGAAATATGCATCTTTGATCTGTTACATGGATACAGATTTTGTTAATACTTGATACTCTTTCTTTTTTTAAAGTATTTCAGTTACAAAACCCAATAATGGCATTATAATCATTGCATAAGGAAAATTAATTCAAGAGTAATAGAGAAACGGAAAAGAAAACTGAATAGCATAGATGTATAAAAAAATAATTGTGTATTGATTTTTTTTTAACTTCTGATTTAAATACACTATCTTGCCATCACAAAGCTTCAGGAGAACTCTGTGTGTGTTCAGTTTCATTAAATTTAAGAAATAAATAATTCTATAAAAAATATTGAGATTGTAGATAGAATTAGGAAAAACAAAATAAAAAATATTTAGCTCAGGATTTTATCACAAGACTAAGATTTTTATAAACAACATATAAAGGACGTTGAGGGAAGGACATCTAACAAAGAACTATTAATTTACCACTATTTCAAAGTTTTGGAGAGAAGCAAAACCATCTTCAGACTGCTCTTAGTGGCACTTCCAACTTAGTCAGAGTGAGGTAGTGTTGAAATTCTTGCTATACCACTGGATAAGGAATATTTGAGAGCTACCTGGCTTTTCATGTGTCTTCCACAATGGTTTTAATAGTTAAAACTTGACAAGCAAAGCTGTTAGAGATGATACACAAAGAATACGAAGAGATTTGCTCGTATCTCAGCATTATTTCAAACAGGCTAAAAGGATGAAAAATATTGCAGGCTGGCAGATGTGTATATAATAAAGATATTTTCCAAATAAGAAATTGAAACTTTAAAAAGTACCTAGGGAGTTAGGTATGTCTCACAAAGTCAGACATAGTCTTCATCTTTCCTACTCTGTTTTCTTTCATGTAGAAGCAGACTATACAATCGCAAAGAAAATGTGTTTCTGTGACAGTCTTAAAGGATTATAATACACTTGTACAGAGATTATACATTTAGAAGTTTTTTGCTGTTACAAACAGGGTCGAGTCACAGAGATGGCTTGAATCAATAATGAGAGCCGAATCTCTGCTCTCCAATGTTAATTTTGTATCTGTATGAGAATATTGATTTCTGGAAAAGTTAGAAGGCTCTGTCACTGTAGCAGTGGAGAACTAGGTGTAATCTTTTAACTTTGATTCTGACTTTTATTTCTTGAAATCTAGAGTGTAAAATTTGAACAGTACTCCTATCTGATGCTTTCTGTACATACGAAACTATGAAAAAGAGATGTCATCTCTGAAAGAGCAGACCATCTGCTTCCCAAAGTGGCCAGAAAATGTATTGTCCTTTTCAGTGACCACAGATCGGTAAAGTAGGCCATTCTCACTGAGAAGCAGTTTTTTTGATGTCCCTCTTCACTACCCTGTGTGATGATGCCATGGCTGCTTCTCTTTCAGGCAGAAGTCCAGTCAAACGCCTGTGTCTGCTGAGTGAGTCTACAAAGACAGATCGTTTATTGTATTATATAAATGTAAATGTAGTTTACATTTAAACATAAGCTGGTGGTTTGGTAGTCCATTTCTTGTGTTACACTTTCTTTTAACAACATCTCTTATGATTTTAAGATGCCTGTAAAATTTGCATGTGACTCAGTTTTTAAAAAAATATTTTCATCACAGAACCCAGAAGCTAGCTTTTTATCTGATATTTAGAAAAGACAAACAGAACTAGTGCAGTTGCCCTTATTAGCCAACTGAGGCAAAGCTGTAGCTAAAGAATGCTTACACAGATGTATATTTCTGTGTTTAGGTGAAGGGGAAGATTCTGGTAACACTTCTAACCAGTTTCATAAAATCAGCTTAATTTTCTTCAGCTTCATTTTCCTTCTGCTTATTTTTCACATCTCTTAAGATTCTAGCAGGTATTTCAAATTTACAGTCCAACTAAACAACAGGGTTTATTTAAATCTTTCTACATGGAAGACATAAAATGAAATTATATTCATCCTTCAGCAGTTCCAGTCTTTTAATGGTGTCATAGCAATAGAAATGGGGGACTTGCACTTTACTATTCAGTAAAGGCTAAGTGTGTTGGAAGTATTCTAAGCTTGAGTGACCTTCAATGACTTGTGCTTATAGATTATCAAACATCATAGTCGAACAAACAGACCATGAAGAGTGTCCGATTCCTTTCAGGCTAAAAGTGCAGATAATCATAATTATTCTGTGAGCTAGGGTCATAAGAAGTGCTCATCACTTTTCTGGCTTGTTGAAGGATCTTTTAAAGTACTAAATGATACATCATCTCTGTCAGTGTGTTATAAAGGAATTAAGTCAAGCAAGTTCTAGGAGAGATTTTTGACAGCATATTTCTGATATATCTCTGTCCTTTCATTCATATCTCCTGCATTTTTAAAGGCAGATTACAAGTCTGTCAGTCAGTTGCTTTATTTTGTAGTGAGCCAGTTTTCATCTCTAGTGGAATTGCCTCCATTAATCTAAATGAACAGTTTAATAAGTGGTTAATTAATGAATGAGGTCTGTTCTCTGTAGGTGAACAACACTGTCTCATTTTCCAGTTTATGAAAAAAATGGGTACAACAAGTTAATTACATTTTTGCATCAGATTTTAGTTCCTCAAAATATTACTAAGCAGCTTGTCAGGAGAATTCCTTACCTTTATCCTGCTTTGCATGCAATTTCATGCTAGTTTAGAAAAACAAGGAGGAATTGAGACAATTTGTGGTAACACATTGGGCAGATGTTTTCTGGTGTATCAGAATTAATTGGAGTACATTAGGAAAATACTACCTTCTAAACTCTTATTGTTTCTAAAGTCTATTTGTTACCAAAATGCTTCAAAAGAATGTATATGTAGTTTTATGTACATAAGAATATATAACTATATCTACACATAAGACTGTCAGACTCCATGTGAGTTTATGAAGGCATTTACATTTTTAAGACCTTCTTAAGGTTAATATTGAAAGTTTAAAATGGAGTCCTTAACTAAATGTAGCACAGCAATGGTTTAGAAGAAGAGAGAGGGTTATAAAACAGAAGAAAGAAGGATGAAGTCTACAGCAACAGTGAAATGTTACATTCCTTCCAAATGAAAATTTGATAGCATGAGTGATGTCACGACTGACTAGCTGATTCTTTTCATATGTATTCTCTGTCTCCTGAGTTGTGCCATGAGTAAAATGGAATCAAGGTATGCAAAACTGAGAAAAATCTCTTTGGCAAACCTAAAACAAACACTTAATACAATATATATCATGTATATATATATCATGTTAAACATACAGCTCTATTTTTAAGAAAATAACATGCCACCAGTATGTTAAATGCAGTGCTCAAGTGCTCTGATGACATGATGTGAATCCTGTAAAAACTGTGAACTCTATTTTCAAATAAAGTTTATAATTAAAATTGGCATTTGTGGACCTCCAGCTGGTGAGTGCTGTTTTGCTGACACATGACATAATTCCTGACACCTACAGCATGGTAGCTCACTGTCAGACTTTCTGCCAGGTCCTCGCTATTCCAATGCCTCAGATGTTGCAGTCTCCACAAAATGGTGTCCAATAGCAGGAGGCTTGCATATTTCATTGTTTGTGCAGCAGAGTCTTTTCCTCACTCTGAGAATAATTTTTTTTTTTTTAAATAGTGATCTTGACTTTCAGTTCTGTGCAGAAGTTAAGTGGTCTTCTGTTGCAACAGTGGTAGTTGCTGTTCTAGAAGGGTCTACATGTCCCTCAAGGGAAGATGATGAGGATCACCTTCTTAATGATGCTGCATTAGAATTGACCATAGACAACAATATTAATGACAGTAGGTTGAGTTCTCTTTTATGATCTGTCTTACCGATGGCTCTACTTTGTCTTAAAGGGCCAGACTTTTTTGGCCTAATGAGTGTCAGGTGTAAAGATGAGAGAATTTGGTTCTACGTGAGCATCCAGCTACTAGTGGACACCTGAAAACCTTGTTGTGGAAATTAGATGAGACAAAGCTTTCCAAGCAATATGAAACTCCATTTTTGCTCTGCCTTAAAAAATTTAAAAAAAAAAAAAAAAGTAAATGCTTCATATGTTTTTGTAGTTTCAGATGCATTAATATTATGTTATAACTTCAGCTTTACTTCAGGAAGATTTCAAAACAAATGTTAAGGATTTCAGACACTATTAATATTCAGCATTAAGCTTATTTGTTCAGTGGGTGACAGTGGTACAGTCCCTGCCTATTCCCGAATAAATTAGCATGAACTAAGAAGGTTTCTGCATCACAGTTTTCCTGGTGTAAGCTGTTATTGATCAGAAAGCTGTTATTGAATAGAAAGTGTCATCTTGCTCTTTATAAAATAGCTTTACACTAATCTTTTCTAGCTTTTATCAACAAACATTGAGTAAAAATATGAAATGGCAAGTTTTGGATAATTATAATGTTGCACCCTTAGTGAACTCTGCTGATAATGGAGTTTTTCACCTTCATAAAGCTGTCCTTGAAGCAAGTAATAACAAAATTATCCCCTCACATACTGTAGTATTAAGTGACAATATAACTCTTACCAGAAGGGGAAACAAAAAAGTTGTGGAAAAGACCGCATATTGCAAGTTCTTTTAATGTCTTTAGTGGTGCCCCAATACAAATATGAAAAATAAGATAATTACACTAGCTTAAAGGCTCACAGTCTAAATAAATTTGTGTAATGATTAGCTGGGTTCTTGGAGCTAGAAAAAGCAATGACAAGAGCTTTTATAGGCTAATATTTTTTAAGTAACTTATTTATGGAAAGCAAGTACAGAGCAGAAATCAATTCTGGCACAGTAAGTGTTTCAGAATATTGTGTTATGATAGCAGGGAGGGAAAGGAAATTAGTGATCTTTAATTTGAGAGATCAAAATTCTTAGATGGAAAGCTATGAAACATCTCTACTAACTGCAGGCAGCACACATACCTGAAGGTAGCCACATCACTGGGTAGCCAAGCTAGTTAAGTGAAATTTGCCACCGTCCGCAGCTTGCCAATTGATTCCAATATCTTGCAAATGTGCAAGGGGCTTAGCAATATATAATACTATCATTTCTGAAGCAGTTGGAAGAGGTAAGATGATGAAATTACAAATAATGCCATGCAACCTTTTTCTTATTTTCAAATTTAGAAATTTTAATGTGACTATAAGAAGGAAAGTGGTAAATTTGAGAATAGAGGCAAATGTCATAAACATACTCCTGTTTAAATGAAGTGCCAAGAAAGAAAACTATTTTAAATCCCCCAGTCTCCTGAGTTTTCTTCCTACAAATTACTTCTTTGGTCTATGCTCTGTTCTGCAGGGTTCAGTCATGGAACTGAATTGGAGGATGCCTATCAGAAATGAATAAAACACCACCAGTGCAGAAGGGAGAGATATGAATGCCTGAAAAGAGGATAAGCTCACCCTTCAGAACACTTTATGTGTTTATTAGTTATTGCTGCCAGTCATGGCTCCTGATGCTCTAAGGATGTTGAGGAGATTCCTCAAATCCTCTGGACAATCCTGCAGCATGGTATTGTAGGAAAAGTTCACTTCTTCAGCAATCACTGCGAACGACTGAGAGTCACTGATTATGTGTACAGGTTTAACATGCTTAGGCAAATTGGATCCAATCAGAGTGATGTCTTCACTGCTCTTTGTGTCTGGTAGGCACTACCTTCATCAAAATAAGCATTGTTTTCTGAAGAAAATAGCTTGTTTTAAAGTTCAGAATTTTTGGGGGGACATTGTTTGTTCAAAAAAAAGAGTATTTCTTCAAAACAAACCTTTAATTTTTTTCACTTTTCCTCAGCCAGAAAAAAAAGTCTGAAATTAATCGTTCTTCCCTCTCTTCCTTCAGATCAAACTGTGTTACTCTCAGAAAACATTGGAAAAAATGAAGCATTTACCAAAACAAAGAAAAATAAAACAGCATGCATTTCTCTTTATTTAAAAAGAGAAGAAAAAATCTTGCTCTGCTACTACTTCTCTGGGACATTTAATCTTGACATCAGGCTTTTAGATTTGAAATTAAAATTAGTGATCCCATTAGAATTAAAATTATCTTCATTAGAAATTGCATATGTCAAATAAAAATGAAGCTTTCTCTCTGGACTGTTGTTTGTTTTCCATGAGTATAAACAAAGAATGGCATAAGACTCCGTCTGTCTTTGATTCTTTTGAAAAACTTATCCTGGCGACTCTAATAATTAATTAGACTCTAATAAAAGGTACTTACATTATTTTAAAAAAGAAATTGCACTTTGTTCACTTCAATTATGCTTACATAATCTTGTACACATGGGGATTTTCAAGACAAAATTGAATTTGCTAACCTGGCATTTTTTCCTCCAAATTCACATAGCACTAATCAAAATTACATTGATTTGCTCAGATTAGTAGCTGACACCTGAAATTTCCTTACTTGAACTACTTGGGAGAGTAAAATTTTCTTGATGTAAAACTAGCCATTGTTTTTTCATAGTAAAGGATCTGCATCAAAACAGGTACAAGCTCCTTTCAAAACCAGGCAATGTTTCAAATACTAGTCTGACCAGCAGACTAGTTTGCTTGCCAGAACCTGATGCAGGATCAAGTAATGTCTGCTGGACCATTAAGCTTCACAATTTAGTCCTGTGTCTTTAATCAGTCTTGCACTTTTTTAAAATTTCAGTACTGTTACATGATTGAAATAATATGGCTGCAATGTAACTAGATTTCCTTCTTTCCTGAAATACAGAGAAGCAGAGAACAGAAATCTAGAAATGTAAACTTTTTGCTTGCAGAAAAGAAAATTCTGTGAAATATAATTCCAATCTAAAGACCCTATGCTACATCCCGTCAATGTCATGCCAAAAGGCTTTTTTAAATTATATATAGAGGAGTTCCACTACTAAAATAGCCACTTGTAGTCACATGCAACAGAGGTTGAGCTAGAAGAAAAGGAAATATAAAACAGATTTAAAAAGTAATTTTGTTCTCTTGCTAGCCAGATTAGAAAATGTCCTGTAAATCCATGCCTAGGATGCAGAAATATTGACTTTGGTTATTGTAACCTGAGAGCACTGGAAAATGTGGAACGGTATCT
This sequence comes from Colius striatus, assembly GCF_028858725.1. Lineage (NCBI taxonomy): Eukaryota > Metazoa > Chordata > Aves > Coliiformes > Coliidae > Colius > Colius striatus. The sequence continues at coordinate 30,954,251 of NC_084767.1, read as the reverse complement.
TAGCAAGGTATAAAGCTAATTTGCTGGTATTACTTGATTTGTATCAAGAAAACAATGGCTTGGTAGCAGCACAGAGCATAAACAATGCAGGTAAGAATATGGCAACACTTGAGCTCAGTGAGAACTCAAAGGGCTGGTAAAGGGTTCTTGAAACTTATAAGCGTTCTGTAAGTCCATAACCTTTCAAAACACTTGAACCTTTTGAATAACCTTTAAAAAAAAATCCCTTGCTCTTGCACAAAAAACCAAAGGTGCTACACGCTGACTCTTGTTTCAGCTAAAATTGGCTTTATCTTGTTCAGTTGCTGTCATGGCATTAGAAGCCATCTCTTGGCATCTAATCAGCATATAATTACAATTGTCTGTTCTTCTTCCACTCAGGTTTGTGTGACAGTGTTCTACTCTAGGAAGTTTGGGTTATTCGAACAGAGCAGGGAGCTTCTGCAGGACAAAACTATGGCAATTGCAGAGGTTTATGTTGAGTAGGTTCACAATCTGCTATGTGCCTCATTTAAATAGATGAGAAACTTGCAAGAACCCCAAGGCTAGTGCCCACAGAGGTGCCTTTTCAATTTCCCAGTCAAAGGTGATGAAATTAGAATTGGATATCAAATCCTTTTAGCAAACTTGCATCATTCTTTGCTAATTTCCTTCTACCAGCCCCTTGAGAGATGCAGATAGTCTCAGTGCTGCATATTAAACTTTAATTACTGATTTCTGTTATGAGGGTGAGATATCATTTGGACAGAGATAGCTGCAGCATAGCTTGCAAGCTCCTCATGGTAAAAGACATCCGTACGGTAAATGAAAAATGAGTCAGCAAGCTATCACCAATTTCTGTCAGTGCATGTTGGACCTTCTACTCCACAGTAGGGTGCCAGCTGGTCTTCCATTAACAATAAATTGTAGATTTTTATTTATTTATACCTGTCGTTAATCTGATTGAATGCAATTTGCTTTCCAAGAAAGAGTATACAGTGCAGACATATCTAGGCAAACACTAGGTCTTTTTATGAAAAAATCATATTTTATTAAAAATATCACAATGTATAACCCCAAAGAGTAGTGACGTTACATGGAGTTTGGAGCATATTACTTACTCTGTTCCATAAAGAAGGAATTCCTAAATCATCATTGCTTGACTTATTTACTTCTCTTAGGGAAAAACTGTGATTTCAGGCAAACTTGTTATACCACTTCATACCTGACTTGGAACCACTTTTGATTCTGTACAAGACAAGGGATCTTAGGATTGATAAACTTGCAAAATTAAATGAGATTAGGGCTTTTACTTGAAACAGCCATATATCTTCCAGACTGGAGCAGGTATACATGGACTTGCAGAAATGAGACAGCATTTGGGATATTGGACTAGATGATCTCTAGAGATCCCTTCTGAATCTTACCATTCTGTGATTCTGTGATACTATTTCCTAACCAGCAGATGGATGTAACAGGGAAAATTACAGCATTTATGCCAGCATTTTGGCAAGTTTCTACTAGAATTCTGTGAATATTCTAACATAACAGAGATATTTGTAGAATTAGGGTGGTACAAGATTTTCTTTCTATAATACCTTCTATTTGTTGTTTGTGTTATCCATTCTGAAGTTGTCTAACTCTGCTAGTTTCAACTTTCTTGTTCCTCTCCCTTTCTACTAGACCCACCTGGGCTGTCTATGTGTTGTGTTTAAATACTCTATAGCATATTTTGTCACTTGAGTAGTGCTCTGAGATAATGAAGTGTTACAGTTATCAGCATGGAGACTTTTCCATATACCAAATCAGCGTCATTTTTCTTCTCTTTGTGGTATTGTCATGGGTTTGTGTGGAGTCACTTTTTGCTTGGTAACAGGGGGAGGGGGCTGCAGTCCTGGTCCCAGTAAATAGTTCTTGAAATATCCCCTGGCTCTGAGGTGGAGGCACCTCCAGCATGGCTGGGCCAACCTGGTGCCTCTGTGATCAGTATTTAAGAAGGGAAATCTGAACTGAAAGAGGAGGTGTAGGAGTGGTACAAGATGGAGATAACCATGCAGACCCCACAGTCAGAGAAAGAGGAAGGAGGGACAAGCACCAGATTGGAGACCTCTTTGCAGCCTGTGGTGAGACCACAGGGTGTGCCCCTACATCCTATGGAGGGCAATGGCAGGACTGAGAGCCACCAACATCTCCAGGTGAGTGTGCCTGGACAGGCAGGAGACTGTGTGAGGAGATTGCCATGGCGCAGGCCATGCTGGAGCCTGTGGGCCACAGACCCACACAGGAGGTGGAGAAGCTGCAGCCCTCGAGATGAACACACACTGGAGCAGCCCATACAGGGCTGCCCAGGTGTGTGAGGGACCCTGCTCTGGAGCAGGGAGGGTCAGCAAAGAGCCTGCCTGCCCCGAGGAGAGACAAGTGGCAGAAGTCATCAGGAAAAAACTGACTTGAAAGCCCCATTCCCTGTCCCCCTGAGTTGTTCCAGAGGTGGGGGAGGTAAAGATGCCAGGATCTTGGCTCTGAGGCCAAGAATAGGGGAGAGGTGGGAAGAAGATGGTCTTAAAGGGCTGGTTGTGCTCTTCATGATTTTATCCCTCTGTGATGTTTCTTGTTTGCTGTGTTTTGTTATGTTTACATTTTTGGTTAACGGTGGATTAAATTAATTTTTGTTTCCTTCCCCAAGTTGAGTAGTCTTGGCTGTTTTGCCTGGAACTATAAGTGGCAACTGAGCCCTCTCTGTCCTTAGGGTGCTCCAAATGCCCCCAGCATTTTTGGTTGATCATGGTCTTTTGTTCCTAGGTAGGCCTCAAACCATGACAGCTATTATGTCACTTCTTCTGCTTATCTGAATAAATGGGATTTCAGAGGGAAAAAAAAAAAGCTGTCCTGACAGCGAAATTGACAGCCTGGCACTTTGTGTTGCCAGGAAATAACTTCAGATTGCTAGACTACATTGAGCTGGTAAAGGGTCTATTGAACTGTAGAAACCAACAGGTATGTTAAGAATGAGTACTACACACTGTGCTTGACTGCCACAGAAAAACATAAGGAAGCTACAGGACCAGTTATGTGCCAGTATTCACTGTGTTCAGACCCTTGCTCATTTTGTTAGTGTTTGCAAGAGTGTTAAAGTCTTTGTGTCATTCTAGGAGTTGGGATGGGGAGTTTTCTGTTTGCTTAAACATTCTCAACGACAACGTGTGAGACTGGCATAGCAGTGTATGTGATAAGTAGTAAAAAGAAATACAAATTCCATATGTCCTACAAGCAGATGCAAGTATCTGAAACTATGATAATCTTTTGTAGCTATTACCTTTAGAAAATATTCACCACTTCATTTTCATGGCCTAGTCCACAACAAACCAGCATTCTGCCAACCATCTACTTTGAAGTTCCTTTGTTCTATCTTCCTGTGTTGCCTTCTGTGTAAGATTGTATTTTTTTTTTCTGGACATCTGAATAAGGCTTGAGTTTGTTAATAAACTGGTGTTTATTTAGACTAATTAGTAAATCAGTTCATATTTTTAACGTGTACATTTTTGATGCTACGGATATTGGTTAAACTTAGAAAACAGGTTTAGAACTTTAATTAAAAGTAGATATAGGTGCATAGTTTTAAAAATGACAAAATGCTGCAAAGATGTGTTATGCATCAAACTAGTAGAAATTCAATTTGTTAAATATGCTATATGTGTACTTTTAGTTGTATAGCCCCCAAAATCACATTTGTCTTCATTAAAATGTATTAGTTCACTCAGATAAATTCTTCTAAGTATCCCCAGTAAATATTTACTGTTGTGGACTATAAAACTAATTGTCTCCTTAAAGCAAATTATTTCATCATTCATTATATTCTAGAGCAGGCAAAGCGAGTTTCAATATATTTCCTGGTGTGTCTGGTTTGTCTTTTTTTTCTTTTCAACCAATTCAAGTTTGCCTAATAAAGCATATCAGAAAAGTCACCAGAAGGTATGAAGTCTTGTATAATGGTCAGGTTTATTGATGTACTGGAATGGAGAGAAGAAGCAATTCAAACCAGGAAAATGCTTGTAGAGTTGAACAGCAGTGTTCATAACTAAACCATAACACACTGTAGAAGTTAAAGTTTTGGTTGGCTCCCTGTTTAGGGAACACTGTCAGTCTCAGCTGAGCTGTGAGCAGTGAGCCTGGGGTTGTTTCAGATAGTGCTCCTGCCCTGCAGTTGCCTATGTCTCATTCTTCCTGCTACTGTGTTAAGACAAAACTAAAACAAAGACCCTGGTCAAGTCCTTAAGTCCAGGAACAGAATGAAGCACATGGCCAGTCTGATGCTTGTGTGTCCTACTGAGAGGCAAGTTCCAGTTTAATGCAAAAAATGTGCTAACTAATTTTCTCTAGTTCTGTTGAATTTACTCTTTTTTACTACAACCAATAGGCATCTGATCAGATTGGTTTTGTATTTGGCTTCTAGTTCAGACTCATTTCAAATCTGTGTTAGTTTTTCACATTTGAATCAACAGTGAAGAATGTACCTAAAAAACATCACCAATAGTACAGTTTGCTTTTAAAGCAAACAATTTTTAAAGCATTTTTAATGAGCTTTTAATACATGTTGTTATGCTAAATGAAAAGGATGAAGACACAATAGTATTACATTGTCATTCCTAAACAAATGAATATTATACTTGTTTTATTTATTCTGAAACTTATGGTATTTTAATGAAATTACTTCCATTTTCAAACTCCAGAGACTTGGGCAATTTATTTGTGCATTCTCATTGTGGTCAAACATGAATTAACTGTCTCTTGCCAGATCTAAGCAGCAATTTATTCTGGGGTGGTAGTTTATGTATGTCAGAATCCATGAAACTCCTGATTGTTCATTTTAACACTTTCTAAATTTGTCTAAGATAAATGGACATAATTTGTAATAGTCTAGGGAATAATATGGCGTCTTATTCAACCATTTGCCACATGATAATAACATGGGCAACTTAAACAGATTTTCAGATGTTACTGTTAACCATAATTGTATTTTGCTGTGAAAGAAAGCTTGCTGTGACTTAAAAACTAGTTGTATCTCACTGATCTCTTTTATTTGTAGTAGTACTTGCCTCTTTCCAACATAACTTGGTAGTCTGTTTATCAAAAGTAGGATTTGATGCTTACTTTATCTGTGCCTCATTTAGAGTCACAGACAAGAGGACAAAATTCATTGTAACTCTAGTTTTCCATTATGGATTCAAGAAAGGATTAAAAAGTAGGAAAACTACAGGGTAATAGTGGGCACTTATATTACTATTAGTAGTAATAGTCAGCTGTAATAGATCTAACATTCTCCTCTCTCTCATCTGTTTTATGTTGACATCTTCAGTGAACGATCCCTTTTGAGGAGTGTGTAAGAAATATTTTGTGATCAAAACAGTTACACTGTGTTTATCATTTAAAATGTATGAAGTAATCACTGGCTAACATAATGTGACCGTGATATTATGATACCATGTACTGTTACAACAACCAAAATAATTTTCTAGATATATTTAAAGAGATTAATTAAAGTAAAACCAGATGTTACCTGCAGTAGTGTTGTGTTAGGTATTCACTGAATGAGGTTTGACTTGATGATCTTAAAGGTCTTTTCCAACCTAAATGATTCTAAGATTCACATTTAATAGACAATCTGGCCACACGTATATGTGGTATCTAATGATATATAATACCAGAGTTACTATGTTCACCCATTCAAGGAACAACACAGTAGCAGAGCACAGCTCTTGTTCTGTGGGAATCTCTTAGTGGAAGAAAAGACCTCATCATGAGGCAGGACAAGCCCAAACAACATTTTCCCAATGAGTCTTGTACTATGCCCTGAAGTTGATAAGACTATTAATATTAATTATTCATGTGCTGACAAAGGCTGCTGCAGGAGACACAGAATGAAGACTAATAGGCTGAAATGGAGAAAACTGGATGCACAGGAGAGCCTGGAGAATAGAATATCTTTCAATATTTTTCCTCATTAATTTGGCTTATTTCCCACAGGGGCAAATCTTTGACACCAGGACTTTTCCTTAACTGTGTGTGCAAATTCAGAGATATATTCCCTTCATAAGTAGTAATCTGCTCCTGTGCCTTGACCCCTTTGTCAGCTCAGATGTGTTTGCTGATTATGGATGTCTTTGAGTCTGACAGATGGACTTCATCCAGCTAGGTCATGGTAGAGGACAGAGAAAAGCTCAATTTTGAATTTTCTGCTTAATAAAAAAGGCAACGTAAACATCAGTGGAAGTCAGTGACTTCCCATTGTGCTTCTGACTCCACACTTCTCACAAAGACACTATGGCAAGTGGGAAGACAAGTAGCACCCCCTCTAAACAAAAATGTTATTTTGTTTGAAGTTTGGTGAATGTTGGGACAGGGACAGTAGAGCAACAGATAGGATGCTCAGAAGCTCTGCTTTTTAGTGAGCTTTCTCTCCCCAGGGACTATATAAAATTATGATGCTTGTATTTTGAAGTTCTTAGAGTTGTGAAACAGAATTCAACTTTTATCTGTAAGTGTGGCTCATGTTTATGGCTATTGGCTAACAAAAGGAATATCTCCTCCATAAGGTATTTTTAATTTGTATTGGCTCTTTTATTTTTTAGGTATACAGTCCTACAGAAAATTTAATTAGAATTTGATCACCATAGTGCTAATAAGAGTCTAAAGTCTTTGTTCCAGCTTATGTTACGCTTCTCTCTACAAAGACAACATACACAACATAGGAGTTTTTAAACAAACAAACAAAAAGTGTCAATTTTTTAGCAATATTTGTCTTACATAGTGTTGGAAAGGTTCAGAAACCAGAACCTCTCATTCAGCAGGCTCATTGGCTTTCTGCATTTATAAAGATTGCAAGAAGTCAACTAAAATTATATTAGTTGAGTTGGAAAACTCACTCAGTTCTTACTGAGTGAAAAAGCCTACAGTCTTGATAATCCTTGTGTGTGTTTTGATAGTCACCTGATTTGATCAGTCATTGAAGAGGAAAAAGCCCTCTGTATCATTATTATAAGAGTTGCTATAGCATGTAGTCATCCAAGGTTTTTCTATGGTTTTTCCAATTAGGATTTTAATTGCACACTTGTGTTGTGGAAGTTATTTTTAAAACAGTTTTTCTTCAGCAAATGTGTGTTAAAAGGCCCTTTCATGTTACTCAAGTGCAAATTTCAAGTTTTTCCTCTTGGGGAGCTTACTCTGTAATATTTTCTTTTTAAAAAAACTTTGTATTTTTTACTTGCTGATGAGAAAAAAAAAAATCTCCCCAAAATGTAAGACTGTGATCAAGGTAGAAGAAAAAGGTAAATTTTTATAGAAAGATTCCTTAAATTGGCTTATTGTATGTGATATGCTCTCAACACATACATTTCTGGCACCAATTTTTATCATACCCTGTTTTGGTTTTTTTCTTAAAAGTTATGGTATAGTCTACAAATACAGAGTTACAGATAGGAAAAGGAAAAATGCAGATGGGGAAGACAGGAACCAAAACATCCCTACGTAAAGAATTAGTCTACAAAAACATTTAATATGAACAGAAATTGCTATTTCTCTGCACTAGGTCCTGTAGTAGGATATATTATAAGTCTGGGAAATAAATTGCAGATTGTTTTGCTGATTACTGGTACTACATTTCTTGAAGCTTACTGTGGCAGTTTTAAAATGTTAATAGCATGAAATAAGAATGAAGTCTAACAAGTCAAAGACAATAACACCTCCAGAAAAGTTGTACTGATAAGTGGGGTTTTTTTCTCAAGAAAAATGTAAAGGTCATATTATTCTGACCTCTGTTTATAATGTCGAAATGTCTTTCTCCAAGAGCACACTGGAGTTTGCTACTGTTGATTTAGAGCCCTGATGCAGATAGATGTGTCCTGTCCTGAGAGCTTGGAAGTGCCCTAAGTAAGCTCTAGCTATGTTGATGGAAATCTGAACTACAAGGAGACATACCTCACCTCTTGGCCCACATCCCATTGCATGGGCAAGTTGCTTAATTTCTGTTGGTGCATTTCTTTCCCTACATGGAAACAATATTTGCCTCATTTTTTTCAAACCTTGTTTTAATCAGCTATTTTTTTTCCTTCTGCTCTCATTGTACTGTGAGCTATGTGTTCAAAGTGTTAATAATTTACAGCTCTCCAAATTTAAATGGGAAGTGCATTTATTTTTGTTGATAACAGAGAACCAAAAAAAAGAATATTTCTTTCTAATTAATGGAAGAATAAACTGAGCATCTTTTTTTTCCCCTTCTTCCCCTTTTGCCCTTTGAACTTCAGTTGGTGCTGGTGCTGTCATTCGTTCCATCAGCAGCACAGGCAGCCACAGGTGTTGCAGCCTGCTCCTCCTGTGGTGAGCTAGCCTGCCTAGGCTGTCACTTCATCTGTGACAGCCTAGTCTGAAGGTGACCACTTTCTTCACATTCTGGAAACCAAAAGTGTGGTTAAGAATAGACTCTTACATTCTGCAATGAGTGGGTATATACGTTCAACAGTAACACAAGGAGTGAAACGGATTTTCTTAATTTCAGCCAAAAACTTGATGAAATAATTGCTTCATAGTGCTAAGCCTTTAGGCATATCGACACATTGTATGCTATTTTTGTTAAAATGAGAAATTTAAGTGACCTATGTTCACAAACCATGTTAGTTAATAATTAAAATGTGTGTTGAAACATGAGTTAGTTCTAGAGAAACACATTATGCTGTACAGCCAAGCAAGATTGTTGAAGCCAGACATTAAAAAATGCTGAGACTCGCTCAAAAATGCTGCTTTTTAAGAAACTTCCCTTATGACACATTTTTGTAATTGTCCTTTGAGATTTTTAAAGCTAATTTTTTGAACTTTTCTCTGCAACTGATTTTATAGTTTTAAAAAGAAACATAGGGATTATACAATCATAGGAATCTTAGGACAGAAACTTTGAGATATTACAGAACTCAGAATTTTAGTAGTTGGCAGCACAACGATTAGAAGAAAGTCACAAGTTGAAAAGGTCTTATGTGCAGAAGTCTAAGTACCAGATTATTTACAATAACACTACTTAGTCAAGGAATAGTTAAGGGATACTGCTGATTGCTCTAGATGAGAACAGGATAAATCTCTCTTGTCTGACTTCTGTTAATAACAGTAAAATTGTTGTTACTCTCCTCTCTCTGTCCACTTGACCAATGTAAAGTTCAGTGTCATTAATTTGGCAGAAAGCTACCTGAGAAGAAAAGCACAATTCCTTTCCCATCCTCTGTCACAGTGGAATAGTATCTGGAAGAAAACAAGACACTCACAGAGCTGTTTTGTTGGACAGGAAGGATTGGAAGGGTGATCTGGTAAAATTAGTGAATACCTGAGTTCTGAGTTACTTCAAAATGGCAAACATTGCCTCACTGCATGCCAAACTTCATCTCAAACAAAAAGATCTTCAAATGAGAAGCAATTTTTTTTTCCTTTAAAGCATTAAGCTTTATAGCATTAACCTTTTTAAAAATGCTTATTTTTACTTGGGCAAAGATACCAGTCTCTTCCACAGAAGGATTTGGTCAGGCAGGAATTTTAAATAAGCAGGCATAAGTTTGAATTTTAGCATGGTCATTTTCTACCTTTGCTATGTGGATATCCTCAACTTCCGGTGCTCCAACTAGAGACAGACCAGAAGAACGTCACTGTAAAATGCCATGGAAAGCATGAGCTACAACTCCCCAGCATAGTAAAGGAACACTTCCAGGGCCACATCTATATGCAAAGTACACGTCATACTAAGTAATATGATACATTGGTATTTGAAGGATGCTTTAAACTTCTTTGCAGATGCGGTTTGTTTTCTTTTTTTTTTTCTAATAAAAAAGATTCATTTCAAATCCTGTCAAACTTAACATTTAGGTTTTTTTTACTATACAAAGATGCTTTTGTGGCTTTCTCCTAGGTAGTTTGAGACATAAAAGTGGATTTGTTAGACCTGAAAGATTTCAATTAACTAAAGTTAATGCCAGAGCTCAGAGATAATGTTTTCTGATTTGCTTCTCACCAGTCAGCCCAGACAGGTCCTAATGAAGATTTTTCAGGAAATGAAAAAGATAAAAGATTAGGAGAGAAGAGAGAGGGATAGAATTAGGAACAGAAAATAAGAGTATGAATTAACGTTTTCACAGGAAAAGAACACAAAGAGAAGGGAAAGAAAAACATTTTTTGCATTTTTATTGTTTTTTTTTTCTCTTGTCATTTTTTAGCGTTAGGAAATAGTGACTCAATTCTGCCTTTAACTAGGCAATGCCATGTCACAGTAAAGTTTAGTAGCCAAAATGCTTGTGTCTGTCTGGATGTATGTATACTTTACTGTAGAGACTATATAATCTTAAATTTCTTCTGTTTTGCAAAGAAAATTAGGATTAAATATAAGCAATTTTATCTCATGATTTTAAATTAAAAACACTTGTTTCGATAAAGGAAATTACCATGTTTATGAGTATCATGTGATGGAAGAAAAAAATTGTCATAGGTTTACAGAATGTTTGAGGTGGGCAGGGACCTTTGGAGATGATCTAGTTCAACTCCCTTGTCAAGCATGGTCAACTAGAGCAGATTGCTCGGGGCTCTGTTTGGATTTTGAACATCCCCAAGGACAGAGGCTTCACAGACTCCACGTGTATCTGCACCATTGTGACATTGTTTGACTGTCCTCACATTAATGATTTTTGAATGAAATATTTTTGCTTGAATGAACTGTCTTGTATTGTGAGGCATGCCCATTCTGACATGTACTCCTCACATTGGATAGCACTAGGAAGAGTCTGGCTCAATTATCTTTACTCTCTCAGGGAATTAATTATACACATTATTGAGGTCTTCACCAAGCCTTTCCTTCTCCAGGCTGGTCAATTCCAGAAATGTCAGTCACTTCTCATATGTCAGATGCTCTGCTCCAATCCTCTTTGTGGCCTTTTGCAGGGTTCACTGCAGCACATAGCCGTGTTTCTTACACTGGGAAGCCCAGGGCTGGGCACAGTACTCCAGACGTGTCTCATCAAGGCAGAATAGAGGGGAAGGACCACCTCCCTTGACTTACTGACAATGCTTTTCCTAATGCAGTCTAAGATGGTCTCAAACTTCTTGACACAAGGATACATCACTGGCTCATGGTCAGCTTGCTGATCACCAGGACCTCCAGGTATTTTTCTTCAAAGCTCCTTTCAAGACAATTAGATTCTAGCCTGTACTAATGCATGGGGTTATTTCTCCCCATGTGCAGGGCTTTGTCATTCCTCCAAGTTATGTTTCCACAAATTTGCTGAGGATATGTATTGTTCCATCATCCACGTCATTAGAGGAGATGTTAATTTGGCCGCCGTATCATCCCGTGGGGCACACCACCAGTGACTGGCCTCCAGCTGGAATTTGTGCTGCTGATCACTAAACTTTGAACCCAGTAGTTCAGGAGGTTTTCAATCCACATTGCTGTCCTTACTTTCAGTAGCTGAATCCATAATAAACCTGGGTAAAACAATGTTGGTACTCAGTAATAGAAAGCTTCTGAATATCGGTGATACTTTAGCCCACTCACGCTGGGAGTGAGGGAAAACTCACTCATAGATCCCTGAAACACGCAGATAAACTTCAGTTTTCAGGATTTAAGCAATACACTTTCATAATGTAAAAATTGTAAGCACAAGAGGGTTCAGCTGAGCTTTTGGAGATTAATCCAAATGCAAATGACCTCAGATTTGCCCACAAGTTATGGTCGTAAATGATTACTTCCTTTGAATGTTTTCATTTGGGAAGGCAATATACTTTATCTCTGTTAAATGTTTCTACTATGGGGCATATCAGAAAAGAAGAACCAGAAAAAAACACTAGACAGAGAGAAAAACAATGATGCCACAAACAAAGGATGTTAATAAATGAGATTGTACTTGTTCAGAGCTACAACTAAAGGCACCAAAGCCAATGGGAGCTGTTGCTTTTGATGATCAGGTAGCTTTATAGCAAATCTTATGAGCTTCCACCTGCAATGCAATTTAGAAAACACTACTCTGCACTGCTGCCCTTGGTAAAGAGTCTCAGAGCTTTACATGTTAATCAAACCTCCCAGCACACTGAGGTATATTATCCAGAAGTAAGAATGCAGAAACGAAGACAAGAAAGTGGTTTTGTTTTACACTGAGAAGCAACGACTGTAATTGTCAGAACAGTTACATAATGACAGTTTTTGATCAGGAGGACACCATTACCACTTACTCTTGATAATGTCTGGTCAGTCAGAAAGAGTAAAATGATTAAGAAGCAAGAAAGTGTAAATGTGGCTACGTAATTCCAGCCTGAGTTAATTACTTTTATTCAGTCAATGTTGTTGTAACTGAGAAAAATCACTTAAAATCCTTTTGTATTGTTGTAATTCAATGTGACAGATAATCTGAGAGATTAAAACCAATACTGGTGATTTTAAAGCCATTAGATGAAAAAGGTAATGTTGCAGGCAATATTTTTAATTTATGTTTTTAATATTATATTTACACAGAAGTTGTATTCTTGCAGTGCTACTCATGAAAGTGTGAATTGGTGGAGGGCTCAACTATGGATTTCACTGGACTACAAAGGGCTGGAAGGATGTCAACAAATACATAAAAAAAATCCATATTTCTCACTTAAATAAGAAAAGATTTGATTTAATTTTACAAATATAAAAGAGAGGAGCGAGGTGGACCTGAAAACCACAATTTGACAGCTCAGATGTATAAAATATTAATATCTTCAGGCTTCACAGGATATCAAGATATGAAGTTTATAAGCATCTGCATAACAGTGTGAGTCAGACGGAAAAGGGCACTGGAGTGATATTTACATTACTTTTTTCATTAGTTGACTTCTTAAAACTTGCATTGGAAAAAAATGTGTAGGTTTGTTCTATTATATTCACTCTGTAGAAAGCAGCTAATATTGAAAATTAATTTTTCATTTAATCAATTGCACTCCAGAGGAGAGTAGAAAAATATTGTGATTTTAAGTGAAATTTATCCACACATTTTAATACTCTGAAATCCACTAAGACTTTAATATATATATATATATATTTATATATCTTTTGACTCTGGTAAAAAGATACTTCCTTTTTGTCTCTTTCAGTGACAGTAATTAGACCATTTCCCATCGGTGAGGGAAATTATTTCACAACCACATTAACTCCTACTTTTAAATTTCTATGTGGATAACACTTCAGGAAAAAATGATAGTTACTGGATAATCAGATCTATAATTAGAAGAATGTGTTGTTGATCATTCATAGATGCTTAGAAACTACTGTAATAAATCTGATGTTGAAATCTATATAGAAAAAAGTCTGGAAAAAGTATGATATTGACATATTTGTTTAGATTGGTGCATAGAATGAGAACAAAAATTCCGGCTGAACCTCTGAAGACATGGATCAAGTATAACATCTTGACTCTGTACAGCTTTCAATTGTATGTCTGTGCTCTTCATTCTAATGCTAGGCTACTACAATGTAAGACTGATAGTGAAAGTCAGGAACATGAGTTTAAGTGTTACTCAAACTGCTTTTTACACTTGTAGTTTTTTCTAAATAACATTGGAGGTTTGGGTTTTTTATGTTGTTGCTGAGAAAAATCCCCAAGTAGTGACTCAGTGTTCCTGTTCTCCATTAAAAGAGGCCATGACTGAGCTAACAAACATTACTGCTGACTTTATGCTCTTATAGATTCTAACATGGCCTTTCCTGCTTATAGAAGATGCAAAGTTGTTTGGTTAGCCCCAGAATCCAAAGCACAGTTTGAATCTCTGCACACTTTGAAGTTATGATAAGCACTGCTGGGACTCTGGACTCATAAAACCTCATTTAGCTTTCTCTCTTCCAGTTGTGTATGGGAATGTCTCTTTTCCAGGAAGTACAGTGAGTTTGTAACACAAATTTTAGAGAAAAATATTACAAAATTTTAAAAATTAGAGTAATCATTTTGAGTGTAGCATTTTGTTTCAGACACGTGGCTTGAAATAGTGCAGCAGTAGTAATGAGAGCAAGAATGATATAAAGCAAAATGCACTACTAATAACTGATATAGATTGTGCTGTCATGTGACTTTTCCCCCCTGCTATTTTTATCAGTACAAAATAAGATTTTGAGCTGGAATTAATCTTGCCATCTCAATATTTAAGAAGTTGTTCTAGGCATATCTGGAAGCTTTCAGAGGCAGAAGTACGTAGAAATATAAATCTAGTACCAATAAAGGAAGGAAATAGTTGTGTGGTCTGGTATTACGCAGCTGTTTTGAGCTTTAGTAGTGCATGTTAGGGAGACAACTTAGTGGCAAATCCTCTTAAGTTTCATACTTCTAACATAAAGGATTGTATTTTGAAAATTCAAGGGACCTCTTCTGTCTCATTAGAAGTATCTTGCTATAGGGTAAAATAAAAGAAAATAAAAACCACTTCCTTATACTCCTGACCTACACAACTTTGCTTGTTCTTTAAACTTGTAACTTAACTACCTTCATTAAACTTTTTAATATCCCTTAAAAAATAACCCATTTGCTAAGAACTTCTCTACTACAACAGGTTTTTTTGTTAAATAAAAAAAAAAAAATCAGAAATTATGATATAAAATACAAATTTTTTATGTTTGTGTAGTTATGTAGAAATGATCTTCCAAAAGTCACTTAATCACATCTTTGGGAAATTAAGCAGAATAAAAACAGTGACTATTCTCACAACTGTATGAGATTGCTAAATATAAGTGTGAGATCTATGCAAACTGCAATATTTTTTTCTGCATTCTGATTATCCTTCTCAGTTCTTCAAAGTCATCCTCTCCTTACTAAGTTTCCCCATCGCTGAACACCTTGCCGTCTTCTTACAAAAAAGGAACTCTCTTCAGTCTTGACAGCATTTTACTAATTGAGTAGAGGTATCTGTTTTCTTAAGGAGCCAAGCCAGATACCAGCATAGCCAGTCTCTCATAGCCAGCACTTTACTAGCTCAATTGAGATATGAGGAGTAGGCAGCAATGATGCATCTATTCTTTCCTGATTCCACAGATACAGGCTTTTTCTTCAAACTCCTACATGCCTGTTAATCTTTTAATCTTCAGTGATTTTGCCATGTCATTCACACTGTCACAATGTAATTGTCAGTATAGTAAATGTTAACAAGCACAGTGGTCGTCTAACGAAATACTGATTTCAGGGCAGTAAGTAATGTGTTTAGGATCCTCGACTATGTTTTAGAGGACAAAGGAGAGCTATTAGGCTCAGTTTGTGCCTTGTCCACCTGGGTGAGCAGGTAATGACGTGTGCCATATAGTGGTGCTTCTGTTTGTTTTCCTAATGCACCAGAAGTTTAAAAATCTTCACATTCAGTTTTCTCAGAAGAGAAAAGCATTTGACCAAAGATCAAGGCATTACTCAGGGATTACAGCTGTCTAGCATTGTGAGTTACAGTTTTGTTCTTCATTTCAGAGGGAAAAAGTATGACTCTCCACAGCCTTCTGCTTCATACCATCAGTTAAACTTCTGCTAAAAATTAGTTTAGCACATGAATTTGCTCCTCATATTTAATAGGGTTTAGATAATTGTATCTATACAACCTGATTTGACACAAGAACGAGTATCAAAAACTGTCTTATTGTGCACAACTGATCCTTTTCTGATTATCTCATCCGCATGAAACTGCTTTTAGAAGGATTAATCCTTGAGGCACAAAACTGCTATAATCCTCACTGTGGAGGTGATAATGACTTCTGTTAACTAGTGACCTAGAAATACTTAAGTTCATGTTTACAAAAACACTGTCACCATCATGAGCCAAAACTACTATCATTAAGCTTTCAGGATGGGTTCACATAGTCCATTTCGTGTGATTACATTGGAAGTAGCCTTCTGCTATGTACTTGGGACTCGGGATGCAAAACTAATTGCTTTGAAGCTGTGGTCACTTCATGTTTCAGTGTGCAGTTTTTAGAGTGACATGTGTGCAGAAAATCTAGTAAAAACATTGTTTCTGTGGATTCCTCTAGATCTCGTGAGTATGAAGGGAAGCTAGTCAACTTTCCTGACTTAGCATGCACAGAGCATGAAGAATCGGAAACAGTTTTTAAACCACAGATGAAAACTGCAAATTCAACCAAAAAACTTTGTGATTAAGTTGTTGATATTCCTGAGCAAGTAGTGTATTACACCCAATGGTGTCAGGAGGATTACCAAATGTGCAGAACAATGCATGCCATCCTACACCCACAGTACTCCCTCATCCCACTCAACCAATTAACAGTAATTAGATAATTACAGTCCATAAAAGTCTTTGAAAGATGAAGGTCTTGCTGCTTGGGATTCATTAGCCCTTTTTAATGTATTTATTATGCTTTTTATTCCTGACCACAGTGGGAAAATCTTTAAATAATCTCAGTTACTTGCTATATTCTGCTCATGAAGCAAAGCCTGCAAAAGCTGCCTTTCTCCCAGGTGTCCAGTATTAGCTGTTTTGACTGAAAATGACAGATAATAATAGAGAAAGGAAGCTTCCATAAAACACTTTGCATTTGATCATGAAATTTTTACTAGTATTCTAAAGCAAATGGCATGTTATTTTTATATTGCTGTTAAAAATCTAGCTACTTGTTCTCCAAGATAAAAAACGGTAGGCTTTAACCATATATGCAGCACATAACATGCAAGACTGAATGGTTAGAGTAGATTTTTTATGCAAGGCAACTGAAGCTCAAATGGTTTGTGGAACTGACTTGTTTTGTTGTAGTTTCGCGTTTTGATTTGTTTGGGTTTTTTTATTTTAAAATTCTCTTTTTGCCTAAGAACATTTTCTCAGCTGTGTTCCTGGAGGACACATGAGTTTCCCTCCTGTTCCTTTTTGCCTAACGACATGTACATGTTTCCATATCAGCGAACACTACGCATCTAAACAAGGAAGTTAATGTCTTCACAGTCCTGAAAAAGACAAGAGAAAGGATCTGAAGAAGGTAAACCAGAGCCAAGAAGCTTTCCATTTGGTGGAGAAAAAAATACATAGAACTACCTGTATAACTTGTGCATGAAAGCATTAGTTGAAGGGTAGTACAGCCAACAGCATAGTTTAAAAATAAGTTGTCATAATGATTACTATATTGCCTGTCTCTTGCCCTTCTTTTGCCCTCATAATGTCCCTTAGGTTAGGGATCGTGTTATGAGTAACGCTGTAGCCACTGTTTTCCCAGTGTAATAAAGAGCTAGTTTGTATGGAAAGAAGTATTTGTTGATTGTCTGAAGCAGTCTTCTTATCCCAGCCCTTGAATTTCAAAGGTATGTTAAGAGGCCAGCTGGGACCTAGGATTTGAGCCTTGCTTTTGATATTTGTACTAAATCTGCTTTCCTGTGTCTACACCTTTATCACAGTCAGTGTGGCAGAACTAAACCACTTGGGGATTAAGTGGTTTTTTTGTTGCATATTCCTGCATTGCAGGCTGAATCAGTTGTCATGTGATACAATGTGATTTACAAACCACTACAGCAGTTTCCTTTAAAGCCAAGATGTAACAAATGAACATAATTAAAATAACAGTACATTAAGTGGTACAGAAATGCACAGTATTGCCTTGTTAACACAGACTTCTTATTTAATAACTATACAGTAGAATTAGAAAGACAGTCGTGTTACTACTATACAATCCTTAAGTCATGAGCAGCGGTTGTCACATTTTGTGATGTGTATTTTGATAATGGATGGCATTGTTTAATGAGAATGTTGTTAATACAACTACAACACTAGCTGTTATTGCTGCTGGTCAAGAGTTGGGAAGGTAAGGATCTAATGATAGGTTGTTGCTAAGGGGGAGATTAAATTAACTAAATCAAATAGAACAGTTCTGTTTTGCAGTTTTGTTTATTCTGCTCTTCACTGCCTGGACTGAAAGGTTGATTTGAATTGGTTCATTTGACTGCTGCACGATCCAACGTAGGTCAGTTTACAGTAGGTGTCAACAGATTAAATATTTTTCTGCTCCAGGGGGGCGGGGGGAATTTGGTCATATGATTTTGCCTCCATGTGATATTGTAACCTAAGAAGTAAATCCTGTGATTTTTTTTTTCTTGTTTTTTCTTCCCTGACCAACAGCAGCTCTAAATCTTATCAAACCTTGTGTCAGAGAGGAAATGTTTATATTTCAGGTTTGATAACTGGAGCCGAGATAAATCAGACTTGGTTGGGAGGATGGGGAGGCCACAGAATCCTGCTGGTTTTACAGAGAAAATTTTGCTTAGAAAGTGACATTGTGCTGCAGAAATAGCAAGGGTAATGATGGAGGGAAAGTAAAAACAGTACCCAAAA
Source organism: Colius striatus (assembly GCF_028858725.1). Lineage (NCBI taxonomy): Eukaryota > Metazoa > Chordata > Aves > Coliiformes > Coliidae > Colius > Colius striatus. Next base: position 30,935,939 of record NC_084767.1, on the reverse strand, counting down.
GAAAACTCCCAAGGAAGATTGTCATGTTCCTTTAGTGCACATTTATTTATCTGATTGTATGTGTACAGGGTGTAAATAGAAGCAGATCCATTTTTATTTTGATGTTTTATCAGGATGGGAAAATCTGTTTGTCAAAGGCAAACCATTTTTGTTGGTGACAGTATTTGGTGGTTAGCTGTTTTTCATTAAGTAAATAGTTATTTTCCCTAAACGCCAAACTTTCACAAAGAAAGGTGCTCTAATAATATGAGATGTAATATGCTTTATTTGGTCATCTTTCTCTAAAAAGGGAGGTAGGAAATGTGTCAGTGACATAGGCCTGCCTTCCTCCCTTTGGAAGAGAGAGAGTGTGGTGGAGAGGGCTTCCATTCTGTGGCAATTTCTTCATTTCAGGCTGCTGGAAAGTGCACTTTCTGTTCTCCAGCTGCTCCCCTGTGTAATCTCCCAGCAGTGAGTTTTCATGTCACTAACCAACATGGAGTCAAAGGAAGTAAGTGTTGGTGTGCCCAGCCTCCCCTCCACCTGACCCTGTTTAAGAAAAAGCAATTTCCTTAAACCTTTTTCTTAAGTGCCTCAGTTAAGTACCAGAAGCTTCCCTTCACAAACCTCAAGTTACTTTCTTGAAAATGGTTCATCGAATCAAATGAAGAGGACTCAGTTAAAGCCTCATTAAACACACAGCAAAACCTCCCGGTGGTTTAGAGTCCCACTAGGCACATGCTGTCTCATCTGAGACAAGGAGTTTACCAAGACTGCTACTCCATCTCTTTCTTTTAATCCAAGCTCTTAACAAATCAAGATTCAGAAGCCTGGCTACTTTAGAGTTTCTATCCCCAACCTTCTCAAAAGTAATGAAAGGAGATTTTGCTGCCTATGTTTGTCTGTGTGAGCTAGGACAGTACCACTAAGTTGTGAGATACGACCATGGTATTTCAGTTTTGCTGGAAGCTACGCATCAATTCTCTAAAAAACTCTGTCTTATAACCTCACTCCTCTTTTGGAGAAACGGGAGCAGGGGAATTCATTGACTTGTAACTTTGGCATGTTATCCTCCATTTCTCAGCAGTACAAGCATGAACAGATTGCACAGCTATGATTGTGGTTTAGAATGTTAGTGGAACCAAATCGGGAATTCTTTCTGAACCTCTAAGGTCATTTTGATGTAGATGCTTGGAGAGGTCTGGAGATTACAGTGCAGACAGACTGGGTCTTTTATTAAAATAGGTGTATTTCAAGAAGAGTTCCACAGGGGTCAGTTCTGGGGCCAGTCTTGTTCAACATCTTCATCAACGACCTGGATGAGGGGACAGAGTGTACCCTCAGCAAGTTCACTGATGACACCAAACTGGGAGGACTGGCTGATTCCCCAGAAGGCTGTGCTGCCATTCAGCAAGATCTCGATCGGCTTGAGAGTTGGACAGAGAGGAACCTCATGAGGTTCAACAAGGACAAGTGCAGAGTCCTGCATCTCAGGAGGAACAACCCCACGCACCAGTACAGGCTGGGGATCGAACTGCTGGAGAGCAGCTCTGCAGAGAGAGACCTGGGAGTCCTGATTGATAATAAGCTAACCATGAGCCAGCAATGTGCCCTCGTGGCCAAGAAGGCCAATGGCATCCTGGGATGCATCAAGAAGAGTGTGGCCAGCAGGTCAAGGGAGGTTCTGCTCCCCCTCTCCTCTGCCCTGGCAAGGCCTCATCTGGAGTCCTGTGTCCAGTTCTGGGCTCCTCAGCTCAAGAGGGACAGGGAAGTGCTGGAGAGAGTCCAACGCAGGGCCACCAAGGTGATCAGGGGAATGGAACATCTTCCTTATGAGGAAAGGCTGCGGGAACTGGGACTGCTTAGTCTGGAGAAGAGGAGATTGAGGGTAGATATTATTAACAGTTATAAATATCTAGAGGGTGGGTATCAGGAGGTTGGGACATCCCTTGTTTCTATAGTAGCTAGTAATAGGACAAGGGGTAATGGGATGAAGCTGGAACACAAAAAGTTCCACTTAAATATAAGAAAAAACTGGAGTCTCCTTCCTTAGAGGTCATCAAGACCCACCTGGACATGTTCCTATGCGATCTGATCTAGGTGAACCTACTTCTGCAGGGAAGTTGGACTAGATGATCTCTAAAGGTCCCTTCCAACCCCTACCATTCTATGATTCTATGAAGACATAGTAAATGTAGTTGGTATTGAAATGTCAGCACAGCTCAGATAATTCCTACTCTTGCAATGGCTGGTGTTTATAAAGTGGTGATGTTCTCCCTCACTTGTAAACAGGTACAGAAGCACACATTAAAACAGAATAATATTGCTGACATTTTATGCAGATATTATCTTGTATCAAGATCTGACTGGCTGTTTTTAAGAAGCAAATATATTTTCAAGAAACAAATATATTTCCATATCATTCCACATTTTTCTGTTTCCAAGTGCAGAGCAAGATTTTGACCATGAAAATTAGATCAATTTTGCAGTTCCCTGGATTACGAAATCCCTTTATTTATGTGAATAGTAACTTGCTTCATTTTGAGATCTGTCCAGTAGTCAGTTCTTAATCCATCTAAAATACATTCTACTGATACAGCTCAGCGTTAGTCTTTTAATCAGAATATCATGGTTTACTCAGTGAAGTGGCTTTAAAAAGTCTATGTGTCATGGTTTGACACAACAGCTGTTTCTGATAAGGGGGAAGGGGCTGTAAAGATGGCTCCTGTAAGAAGTTGCTTGAAACTCTCTCCAGCTCTGAGCCAGACCCATTTCTCGGGCTGAGCCAATTAGACGCCTCCACGATCACTTTTTAAGAAGCAGCTGGAAGAGGAGGCTTCTTCCTCCTTTTTCTTCCTGTTTCTTCCTTCTTCTTCTGCCTCTTCTTCTTCTGTCTGGTGGTCGTGCACTGAGTAGGAACAGTAAGAGAAACAACCATGTGGACTCCAAGGTCAGTGAGGAAAGACATGATCTCTAAAGGTCCCTTCCAACCCCTACCATTCTATGATTCTATGATTCCAGTTGATGTGCTGGAGCAGAGACTCCCCTGCATTCTACGGAGAGGACTGGTGAAGCTGAGATTTATTTTCATTTATTTAAAGACCCCCCCATCAGCGGTAGAGACTCATTTTGATAAGGATGCTGCATCAGGGGCAGAGACTCATTTTGCTAAAGCTGGACCCGGTCCAGGGACAGTGATTGACTTCATTAAAGGCCCCAAGCCATGGACAGTGACTATGGCCAGAGGAGGCCGTGTCCTATGGTAGGGACCAAATCACTTCACTACAGATCCTGAGCCAGGGGCAATGATTTTCTTCATTAAAACTATGACCAGAAGAGGCTGTGTCCTGAGGACAGGACCCCATGTTCAGAGCTGTAACTGTGGGAAGGAACCCACAGCAAAGCAGCTCATTAACCTTATGCCCTGAAGAGGTCATGTCCTGGGAGAGGGACTCTCTATCTGCGGAAACTTGCAACCATGGCAAAGAATTCACACCAGAGATATTCACTAAGGATTGTGTGCTATATGAGGGACCCTGTATTGGCAGAAGCTGTTGCTGCTGGGAACAACCCACACCAGAGGAGTTTGTTAAGGACTGTGTCCTGGGAGAGGGATCCTGTATCGGAGCAGGGGAAGAATGCCAGGAGTCGTCCTCATCTGGGAAGAGAGAAGCGGCAGAGCCCATCTGTGAGAGACTGACCACGTTCCCCATTCCCTGTCCCCCTGAGTCATTGAGGCGGGAGGAGGTAGAGATATCAGGAGCAGTGAGCTGGGCCCAGGAAGAAAGGAGGGATAGGGGAGGGAGATCTTAAAGTGCTGATTGTAATTTTCTCATCATCCTACTCCCTTTTTGCTTTTATTCTGTTCTGTTTCTTGTAGAATAAACTTTCCTACTTTCCTCTCAAGTCGAGTACTGGAGTCTGTTTTGCCTAGAACTACAATTGGCAGTGAGCCCTCCCTGCCCTTGTCTTAATCTACAACAACCTTGTTTATCTTTTTCCTCCCATTTTTCTGAGGCCTCTTGCCATCCTAACAAGCATGGGGGTAGATGGGCGGCACCGAGCAAGAGACTGTCATGGTACTGCTGTGCAAAACCACGACACTATGTTACAACTCCATAGTGAAGTTAATCAAATGAATATAATCTCAAAAAATAATAATCATGATTATGTTCATGATTGTGTTTAAGTGAAGACACACTCTAGGTGAACGTGAAAAGTTTTGATTCAATTTTTTGATGAATTGGTTTCTGTTAGTGTAGCTTTCTGGGGGAAAAAAAACACACAAAAAATGTGACCTCATTTCTTTCCAATTGGGATTGGGAAATTGTTGGAATGTTTCATTTTCACTTTTATAAAAATGCTAGGCTCAAGAATATATTCTTGGCTTATCAAGATGGAAGATTTGAGTAAGATCAAAACAATATTTTTGGAAGAGATAATATCATAAAAATTTACATATCTCTGCTTTATTTGGCTTCAAGATCAAATAACTGAAATGGAACTAGATTCTAAATTATAACCATGAAACTATCTGGCTCTTTTCTATACTAAAGACTATTTATATGACCCTTGTGCTCTGAAAGATAAAATAGTCTCCTTTATATGTGGGATGGTAATTAATAGGAAGGAAGCCAATACCAGACCTCTTAACTCTGCATGCAGCAGCCAGCTCAGCATTCCCAGCAGAGACATACAAAGCGTTACTTTTGACAAACTAAGCCAAAGAAGCTCTTGAAGATTATCTATGTGATGGTGAAAAGTGTCACATGCTCTGTAGAACTGCGTAAGGTACAAGAGAAAACACAGTTGACTCATTAAGAGGTTGTTGCAAATCATAAATAACACTTTTGTTCCAGTACTGTTTATTTTTCATGTAAAATATAGTCATAAACTAGTTGAAATAGGAAGCTTACAGCAGATTTATTTTTTCCTCTAGATTTTAGAGCTCAGAACCTCAAGTAGGTAGCCTATGTTGACCAAATGGCATTATTTAGAGGGCACCATTTGCTCCAAGTTAACAAGCTGTATTGGAGAGGCCACTGTCTTCCTCACTGCTGTTCTATAGGAACTGTTACTTTCTTCAAGCTATGTTCATTTAGTTTCAGATCCAGTCTTCCTATAGCTTTTGCTACGACAGCTCACAACCACTGTAACATCAGCTAACTACTATTGTGTCCCATTAGTTTATCTGAGACAAAGCAAGTTCACATCACAGTATTTTCCAAAATCCTAATTTCCAGGCCTTTGCCTTGAGGACTGTGAGTATATCTGGCTCTATTGCTGTCTCCCACCTCGACAGCATGGACTGCCAGGATGGTCTGAGTGCTCAGGTTTGCAGTTAATATATGCAGTGAACACTAATTTGAATGTTTGTGAAAAGATTTTTGGGGCAGTACTGTTTAACATGACAAACAGCAGTTCAGTTAGCTGAGGTAGGAAAAAAATGAAACTGCAATGAGGATTTCTACTTGGTTTGGCACCAGGACTCCTACACACAAAAACATCTCAGTGTCTGTTACTGTTCCAAGAAAGAGAAAGCTGTAGCTTGGTCATGTACTAAGAGTGTGGTTTAAGGAGGAGGGAAAAGTGATTTGGAGTCTGCTGGTGGAATTCATCCCTTGGAATTAGTTAATCATGGCACATGTCTGAGCCCTTGCCCTACTACTTGCCTAGAGCTTAAGGTTAAGATTAAGGTCAGAGCTCTGAGGATGAGAAATCCATGACAACTCGTTGGAACAGGGCACAGGAAGCTTGCCAAAGCAAAGGATAGGTAGCTATAAGAATAGCCTCCTCTGCAGTCCTTAGGTGTCGATATCAGGATGTCCCAAGGCATAAGTTGCAGCCTAGCATTAAGGTGACAATGAGGCCTATCCTTGTCAAAACTTTATAACTCTCAGCAAAATCAGTCTCATTTCCCTGACTTGGTATATATGCAGAAAGCAGACCTGCTCCTGGCTTGGCACAACAGGGGCAGGAAGAAGAAATGAGAATGAAGTGCCAATAAGCACCATAAGTGCACAGTGGCCTACACTATTGCCTTTAATGCTATGGAAAGGTTCCCACCAGTTCTAAAACCTTAAAGCTGCCATTTGTCCTAACAAATTCCCCAGCCTTTCAGTGTAGACTGAGGTCATAAAGGAAACAGAAAAAGGTGTCTTTGGGGAGGAGAGGAATACTATTTAAAAAGCAATTGTATTTTGTGAAGAATTATATAGGCATGAATTTGTGATAACAAGAAGTGTAGCAAAGTCCATCATTTGGAGTTCCACAGTTTTCTCAAAGTAAAGCAGAATTTTGGTTTCAGACTATCAATCTGTACTCTTAAAAAGTTATGACTCCTGCTTAGCATAATTCCTAGTGTTGGTAATTAGCACCAGATAGCTTGTGAAAATAGTAAATTAGATTTTATGGTAGCAATAAATGTGTGTGCATTGCAAGTTTATTGAAATATTTCCCTACATTGATCTGAACAATATAGCACTGTGTACCTATAAAGAAATCCCAAGTAAATTATGACATTTTGTTGTAATTATTTCTAAGATGGCTGTGAAGGCATTTGAGGAAATTTCGCTGATGTGAAGGTGATGTATTCTGGTTTTAGAAACTACACTTGGGAATCTCTGTTGACATATGTACACCCTCTTACTGCTGTTAGTCCAGTCTAGATCAGAACAGAGGTAGTCAGCATAGAAAAGTTTATAAAAACAGAAGCTGTAAGTGGGAAGATGATAAAATATGGAATTGCTACAACTAAAGTTGAGGAGCTTTTTGAAGTTCAGTATAGATGTTAAAGCATAGGCTTTTTAATATCACATAGTACTGTGCTAGTTAATAAATCTTGTAATACATCTCCACCTTCCTGTAGCTGCCTGTGTACTCTACCTCTCGTAAAACAAATGGTAAAACCTTTATTTCCATGATGGTTATGCAGGGAAGTACATAAAGCCCTACAGTTAGAGTGAAGTAGAAAGACATTATAAAAGGGAAGAAAGATAGACTTTTTCAGTAGAAGACAATGGACTCTGTTCTATCTCACCTTCTGTAAAGTTTCAAAGCAGTTTTGAAGCAAATGTAGAGCTCTAACTCATGATTCATACCTAGATCCTTTGCGAGCATCCTCTACCTCTACCAATGCTCATGAAAGAATGGCTTGTGCTGACATTGTATGACTTTGCATGAGTGTTTAGCCTTTAAAATAACACACTTGCTTTAGCATATACAGGCATGAAGAGATGAAAATGATTGTCATCAGCAAATCCATAGTAATTGATGCCCCCTTCCAGCCTATCAAACCTTCTCTGACAGTTCCTTCTTACCCCACTGCAGTGGAGCAGGTCTGGTAGCTGTCCTGTCAGGCAGACCTTAATCTACTGCTGGAGGAAGGAAATCACACAAATAACATAAGGATGAGAAACCTGATTCAATTTGGAGGGATTTTGTTCTAAAAAGGAGCTGAGAGGCTTGTCTAAATGGGAAAGATATTTTAATATAGCGAATATATCCCTTGCTGATGCTGAGATTTACACAAGTCTTAGTATTAAAATTGGTAAAATTAAAATACTGTTGCCATTTTCAACCTTGTGGAATGAATACACATTTGTTGAAATGGTCTGAAGGGGGGGAGGGGGGCAGTGGGCAGGAAGGGTGGCTAAATAACTTCAGATAAAGTGAAACCATATCTGAAAATTCAGTTGCATGGCAGAGAAAATTCATTCATAGCTGTAATTTAATCAGATGAGAAGAGTATACTAAGCACATAACCTAAAAATGACATCCAAAGTTAAGTCAGTTAAGAAGGCATCAGAATAATTAATGCAGCCAAATCAGTAAGGAATAAATCATTTCATAAGCCATGTGAAGTAATCTCTACAACTTTGCAAATGTTATTGTGTTTGGAATTGTTGATTCAAAGTTTTCATTCGAGGAAAACAAATATAGGTTCATGTGTATTTTTGCTTTACAAGTGCTGAGTAATTGTAATTCTTAGGCTTCCAATTCAAACAAAAATGACCAAAACAGGAAGAGAGAGGATGATCCTGAGAGTTATGACCATTCTCATCCTCCTGTGACAAAAGATCGACAATGTTTTATTTCAGGCAACTAAAGGATTCTGATAAAATGTACTAATTCAGTTACAGTCCTGTTATTCACAGTACACTAGCATTTCTGTCTGCAAGAGCATGTGCAGTTTCAGCAGAATTACTCCTGGGTGTGAAGTTTTGTTAGCTGTAGACATTTTTACAATACTTAGAAAATAGACAAGAAACAGCCAATAATTTAAAAAAGGTTACAATGTGTGGTCTCCTGATGCTTTGTATATGTCGCTGGCAAAGCTAGTCTGCCATTATTTTAACTGTTTAAATTATCCGAGCTCATTTCAATTTTGGATACACTTTGACCTAAAAGAAGACAATTCCAAACAGCAAACTGACTTGTTTAATAACTCTGCTAGGATATAGATGAAGTACCTGGTAGATGAGTGCAGACTTTCCAAGAAGTGATTTATTCTTGACAGTTAACCCATTTTTAACATGTAAAAGCACCTCATAAACTGTAGGCACGCAAATTAAAAAGTGCTGTGTTAACAAAGATGTGGGAAGGTAACTGAACTAACAGCTACAGAAGACATATTTCTTATTGTAGCCATCAGTTATAATGTTGTACTTGAATTCTCAGTATCTCTGTTTCTGTGCTGGGCAGTCATTCCTATCTCTTTCTCCTTCATGCAGAGTACTTACATTTCTAGCTTTTTTCCAGCTCTGTAAGATTGAACATCAGCCACTCAAACTTTCAAATACCAGAAGTGAGATCTCGTTTTTCAGCATACTGATGAACTTTTTTCAAGGAATGAGGTTATTGGATATAGGCAAATAAATGTCAGAAAAATCAATTACCTTTTGTTGGTCAACTATTAGCCATCATTTAGAAGTGCTTGATGAACACAGACAGGAAAACACTGCTAATGTTAATTTGGACAGATCAGAGCATGTTTCTGTACTTTTTGCAAATACTAATGAAACCGGAAAAGAACTATGTTATATTCTGGGGCACCGTCACCAGATAAATGTATAAGGCTCACTGCTATGTTTGTAGTCAGGTAATGTAATCTAAGAACATTTAGATTGGTTTTTTTTAGAGTCACAAACTCAGTACTCTTTAAGAATAAACATGCCATATAATGAACCAATATAGATAGAGCACTGTTTTCCATAGGCACACAAGCCCTCTTGTGTGAGCAATGCCATGGATGCAGCCAGCCAGGTTATTTTTGGTATTGGCTCCCTGATCAGTCTGAATCTGACAGGTGCAATGTGATACAAATATGGTTAAGTGGTTTTTGGATCCAACTGAGGCCCATAAGGAGGCTGTGTGTTTTCCCAACCAAGCCTGGCATTGCACAGAGCCTACTCAGGTGGGTCTGGGCTGTGTTCCCAAAACCAGAAGTGAGGGGAGAACAGTGGGGAGACAGAGTCATCATCTCCACAGAGCTTGCCCAAGTTCAGCAGGTCTCGTTGGCCTGAATTCAGTGCCAGTCTTCCTGGATGTGCACCTGGATGTGCCTTTGTGCTGCTGCAAATAAAAATTCCTGGAGCAGTGAGCATGGGGTAGAGGCTTTTGAGCTGGCTGAAGCCCAAGCCAGTAGTTCATGAATTGCCTGTCATCACTCAGTGTTCTAGGCCCTCATTCCCCTAGATAATGCAGCTGTCTGTACTTTCAAGTAAACACAAAATGTACAGGACAGTAACACTGGCAGTCCTTGTGCAAGGATATGAACTGTTAATAAGGTACAGGAGATAAATCCAAGTGTAAGAAAGACAATGCTAAAAATTCCTAGTATCAAGGAGGTTTGTGATAATAATGAAGTTCTACAGTGCAATATCTATGTGTGCTTTGAAGCCTTCATGAGAGGACTCTAGGTTACAATAGAACTTCATTTTCCTTTATTGAGAGAGAAGAGTTTTCACTGGCAGTACTAGAAGACATCTCATTGGTAATAGCATTATCAACAAGGCCCTGAGCAATCTTCTCTAACTGGAATGTGCTTTAACTAAGAAGTTAAACTAGATGCTTCTTGATCGTCCTTTATGCTACAAGATTTTATAGCTGAAAGACAAAGACTAGCAATGGCTTTATTCTTATACAACATGTGTTCTAAACCGTTTGTCATGATTTTGCCCAACTGAGAACAAAGAACCACGAGGTCACTTGTTCACTCCTTCCCTCTGTATGGTATCAAATATCTGTTAGCTAGCATGGGTCAGCTGCCCTGGCTGTGCCCCTTCCTACCCTCTTGAAAAAGGTTAACTCTGTCCCATATAAACCAGGACACTGTGGTTCTCATGTTTCAGAATAGATGGCTATTATTTAGTGCAGTGGATGTTGCCATCACTCTGTTTTTATAAAACTCTTTTACTTATGTGCATCAATATCATTGGTGTTTATTTTACAGAAAAATTTTGTAATTGGCTTACACATCTTTTCTGTTTTTCACCATTGGTAAACCATATTCTGTAATTCTGATTCAGGTTCCTAGATGATGTGTGAAAACCCAGGTAATTAATGTGGTGAATTTTTGGCAAGAGTCAAGATTTCTTTCTTGGGAAGTGATTGAAGTCTGTTTTAAGTGGTCCCTAGCAGAAAAAGAAAAATACTGATTGGTCATAAGTTCTCCATGACAGCTAACAGGCAAAACTAGTGTGCCAGGGTAGAAGTGATGTATTTTGAACAGTGATGACATGTTGAGTTAGAACATAAGGCAAATGGAATAACAACAGATTGATTGAGAGAGTGGAAATGTGGAATTTTTGAGCGAGGATGAGTGTTGTAAAGTGGCCTTGATCACATGCCCAATATGTTAGATTGCTATCTCTGCAGGCCTGGTGCCATTATCTTCAGGTAGAAAAAACTATGCATGAAAGATAGTTAGCTTTTACTTTTGACAGCCAATGTAATGCTACAGTAGCAACACAAATAAGAACGAAAATGTAAAAATGTGAAATTTCCCATAAGAAGTGTAGTAAGGCAGGGAACAGAAGGATTCCTTAATCAGATATTGAACAGTAAATTAATCCAAAGTCAAAGATCTGCTGTATGTTTGTAAGCAATCCCATCTGGGTCAAAGTAATGCAATAAATTAGTGTTTTATATTGCTGTGAAACATTGCTTCCCACTAGAGTAGATTTTCCCTCTACATGTAACCATTTTTATGACACCAGTTGTTTGAGCTGTGCTGCAGTTCAAGTAAATAATGATGATCATCATACTATCATAGAATCATTTCAGTTGGAAAAGACCTTTAAGATCATCAATTCCAACTACTAACTTTACACTGACAAGCCCCACACTAAACTAAACCATATCCCTCAGCACCTCATCTGCACAGTTTTTCAACATCTCCAGGGATGGTGACCACTACCTCCCTGAGCAACCTGTTCCAGTGTTTAACAACTCTTTCAGTTGTCCAGTGAAGTTGTTCAGTGAAGAGGTTTGTCTTAATCTCCAATCTAAAACTTCCCTGTCCAACTTCCTTTTGTCCTAACACTTGTTACTTGGGAAAAGAGACCAACCCCCAAACTACTACAAACTTCTTTCAGGTAGTTATAGAGAGTGGTAAGATCTCGTCTGAGACTCCTCCAGAATAAACAACTCCAGCTCTCTCAGCTGTTCCTCATAAGACTCTTTCTCTAGACCTTCACCAGTTTTCTAAACCTTCTTTGGACATGTTGCAGAACCTCAGTGTCCTCCTTGTAGCAAGGGACCTCACCAGGGCTGGATCACAGAATCACAGAATCTCAAGGGTTGGAAAGGACCTCAAAAGATCATCAAGTCCAACCCCCCTGCCAGAGCAGTGGCATAATTACTGTAATCATAGTGATGGAGCAGAAAGCTGTTGATCTCCCAGAATTAGGATCACTTTGATAACCTAGTGTGGATGTTATCAGAATTAGTCAGGCATTTCCCAAGCATGGATCTGTTTTCAGGTAAGGAACTTCCTGATCTATACTTATCCAGGTTTGACTTCAAAGGTTTATTCTTCTTTCTGTTCAAAACTAGGCTAAAATCTTGATGGACTATGAAAGTTTGGCATTGATGAGTTTTGATTTAAATGAAAGATTACAATTGTGATCCCTTTGGATCCAAAGTCTTGCTGACTGCATAGTACATGATCAATGCCAATAGCCATTTACAGTATGCATGTGGGGTTAAGATAAGGAGTGGTAGTTTATCAGAGAGACAAATTTCTAAATTTACTATAGCCTTAAATGAGAGGTTTACATAGTAATGTCCCCTGCTGGTTTTTGTTCCCATCTTTCTTGTGTGGGGCATTAAACACCACAATAGCATGCTTTTGCTACAGTCTTATACTGATTTTTATTAGGCTATTTCCCTAATGGCTTTCAGCCTCTTGGCTATTTCCTTCTTACAGATCCTGCCACAGCTGTCAGTGCAGAATACCGTCCTCAATAGCATGCAATTAACATCATTTTTTGCAAGCAGTGAATGAGGTCAGGTTTACCTGTCAAAATAGTGCCTTGTTTTAAAAGCTAGCTGGAACACATGAACAGCCAGTGGCTTTGCAGACCACTTGTGTCCTATAAAGCATCATGTGTCTGATCATCACTGCAGAGGAGGCCTCACCTTGCACGTTGTTAAGGGGGATCAAGCCTTACATCCATATATGAAGATTTTATAGAGTGGAGACCAGCCCAAATCACCAAGGATGGAATTCAGTTCAAACCATAGAAAAGGTCAAACTTAGCAGAAGAAGTGATCATAAATCTTATATACATGTTGAAAGCCAAGAAATAGGCAACTGCCATTTCCTTGCCATCTGTCATTAGTTGACCTTGGTTAGATACCAGATGTCCACCAAAGCTGCTCTATCACTCTCCCTCCTAAACTAAAAAGAGGAGACAAAACACAATGAGAGGCTCATGGGTGGAGACAAGGATAGGGAGATCACCCAGCAATTGCAGCCATGGGCAAGAGAGACTCAACTTGCAGACTTTATTACCAATCAAAGCAGAGTAATGAGAAATAATTTTTAAAAAAATCTTAAAATCCCTTTCCCCCAACCCTCCCCTCCTCCTGGGTCTCTACCTCCTCCCCTCAAGCAGCACTGGAGTATGAGGAATGGAGATCTTAGAATCTTAGAATCATAGAATGGTAGAGATTGGAAGGGACCTTTAGAGATCATCTAGTCTAAACCCCCTACAGAAGCATGTTCACATAGATCAGATCGCATAGGAACATGTCCAGGCAGGTCTTCAAGACCTCCAAGGAAGGAGACTCCACAACCTCCTTGGGCAACCTGTTCCACTGCTCTGTCACTCTCACAGGGAAATAGTTTTTTCTTATGTTTAAATGGAACTTTTTCTGTTCCAGCTTCATCCCATCACCCCTTGTCCTGTTGCTAGCTACTATAGAAAAAAGGGATGTCCCAGCCTCCTGATACCCACCCTCTAGATATTTATAAATGCTAATAAGATCACTCCTCAATCTCCTCTTCTCTAGACTAAACAGCCTCAGTTCCCGCAGTCTTTCCTGGTATGAAAGATGTTCTATACCCTTGATCATCTTGGTGGCCCTGCGTTGGACTCTCTCCAGCAGTTCCCTGTCCTTCTTGAGCTGAGGAGCCCAGAACTGGACACAAGACTCCAGATGAGACCTCACCAGGGCAGAGTAGAGAGGGAGAAGAACCTCCCTTGACCTGCTGGCCACACTCTTCTTGATGCATCCCAGGATGCCATTGGCCTTCTTGGCCATGAGAGCACATTGCTGGCTCATATTTAGCTTATTATCAATCAGGACTCCCAGGTCTCTCTCTGCAGAGCTGCTCTCCAGCAGTTCGACCCCCAGCCTGTGTTGGTGCATGGGGTTTTTCCTTCCCAGATGCAGGACTCTGCACTTATCCTTGTTGAACCTCATGAGGTTCCTCTCTGCCCAACTCTCAAGCCAGTCAAGATCCCGCTGAATGGCAGCACAGCCTTCTGGGGAATCAGCCAGTCCTCCCAGTTTGGTGTCATCAGCCAACTTGCTGAGGGTACACTCTGTCCTCTCATCCAGGTCGTTGATGAAGATGTTGAACAAGACTGGCCCCAGAATAGAATCCTGTGGAACTCCACTGGCCACAGGCCTCCAACTCGACTCTGTGCCACTGATCACCACCCTCTGGGCTCTGTCATTCAGCCAGCTCTTGATCCACCTCACTGTCCACTCATCCAAGCCACACTGTCTGAGCTTTCTGAAGAGGATGTTGTGGGAGACAGTGTCAAAAGCCTTGCTGAAGTCAAGGTAGATGACATCCGCTGCTCTCTCCTCATCTAGCCAGCCAGTTATGCACTCATAGAAGGATATTAGGTTAGTCAAACAGGATTTCCCCTTGGTGAAGCCATGTTGACTCCCCCTGACAACTATCTTATCCTTCATATGTTCAATGATAACATTCAAGATGAGTTGTTCCATCACCTTTCCAGGGATGGAGGTGAGGCTGACCAGCCTGTAGTTTCCTGGGTCCTCCTTCTTGCCCTTTTTGAAAACTGGAGTGACATTGGCCTTTCTCCAGTCCTCAGGCACCTCACCTCTCCTCCATGATTCTTCAAAAATGATGGAGAGAGGCTTAGCAATCACATCAGCCAGCTCTCTCAGCACTATAGGATGCATCCCATCGGGAGCCATTGACTTATGAGCCTTAAGCTTGGCTGACAAGTCTTTAACCTCTTTCTCTTCCACTTAGGGCAAGTCCTCTGCTGTCCTGGCCATCATGTTATCCTTGCCGGACTGGGTTTCCCGAGGGCCGAGATAATGGTCTGTTCATCGGACATTATCTCTGCTGCTCCTTCTTCTCAGGGGAAGGACTCCTCATACTCTTCATTTGTTCCTCTTTCACAGGAGATAGTCCTCCACAAAATTATCCAATGAGAGTAGTTCCCATAGGCTGCAGTTCTTCACAAACAGCTCCAGCATGGGTCCCCCATGGGGTTACAAGTCCTATCAGCAAGCATGGTCTGGTTTGGGCTTATCTCTCCATGACTCCACAGGTCCTACTAAGAGCCTGTTCCAGCATAGGCTTTGGGGGTTGCACTATATGATCTCTAAAGGTCCCTTCCAACCCTTACCATTCTACCAAATGATAGGCTTCCCACAAGATCCCAGCCTTCCTTAGGCATCCACCCACTCCAGAGTGGGGTCCTCCATGGGCTGCAAGTGGATCTCTGCTCACCTGTCGACCTCAATTGACTGCAGGGGCACAGCTGCCTCACCACAGGTGACAGAAGAATCTCTTCCGGTGCCTGAGCACCTCCTCCCCCTCCTTCTCCACTGACTTTGATATCTTCGGAGGTGTTGTTCTCACACTGTCACTCCCTGTTGCTGCTGCAGTTTAGCTTCTTTCCAGCAGCTTCTTCCCCCTCTCAAATACGTTATTCACAGAGGCATTTCCTCAATCACTAATTGGCCAGGCCTTGGTCAGTGGTGGGTCCATCTTAGAGCTGACTGGCACTGGCCCTATCAGATACAAGGGAAGCTTCTAGTGGTGTTTCATAGAAATGATCCCTGTAGGTCCTCTAGTACCAAAATCTGGTGACACAAACCTACAACAGATTTGATTCTGGCCACTGAGAAATGTTCTTTGGTCCACTCTTATCTCGTGTGCACATAGCAGAGGCCTCATTTCATAGCAAGGAATTTGTTGGGGCTGATGTGTGCATGGAGTTCAAGTAGAGGAAATTCCTCTCATATTCAAGAGGTGTAGGATGTGGCCCAGTCAGTGCTCTTTTTCTCTTTAGGCCATCAAAAAAATGCCTCCGGATTTCTTACTTCTGAAGCAGACCAGAGAGGAACTGTTTCCAGAAGATCCTGTTTAGAAACTGCTGTTACTTAAACACCCTGCCCTGGCCCTCCATTCACCCGCTGCAGTCAGGCAGCCACTTCTGGTGTGAGCAGTCACATGCTTTGCTCTTACCATGAGCTCCCAGGCTCACATATCTTCTTTGTGGAGGGATCTGACCCCCTTATGAAAGTAGAGAGTCTTGTCAGTGCTTTAAGTTAAATCTGCTCCATGAACAGGCAACCCAGGGATTAGAAGGACCACTAAACCATAGAAACACTTTTCCACTACAGTAACATGAACCTTTAATTACTCCATCCCTGAACACCCCAAACACTGCTGGATCAGTGCTGTGCTGGGATCTCTGGGGAGCGCTTCCTCATTGTGCTGTGCCCTGTCAGGCAGGCGTTACAGGCCACCTGCCTGGTGCTGGGCCGCTCAGCAGGGCTGAACTGGAGGAGCTGGGCAATGAGGGCCTGGCAAGGCCCCGGCAGCAGGGGCGGTCCCTCTGAGTACACCACTCACTTCTTCTGTTGCTGGACGATGCTGTGGTCATCAGTATAGCCAAAGGGCAACGTGCCGATCACCCCCAGGGCAGCGTACAGGATCACACCCAGGCTTCACATGTCGGCCTTATTGGCATCATAGGGGGCTGTCATCAGCACCTCTGGGGCAGAGTAGGCTGCTGTCGTGCAGAAGGTTCTGCTCAGGTCCAGCTTGCCATGGCTCCCCCTGCCAAACCCAAAATCACCGAGTTTGGCCTGGTGGCCATCAGCAGTGAGCAGCACGTTCTCACACTTGAGATCACGGTGCACCAAGTTGCGGTCGTGCAGGTATTGCACAGCTCTGGCGACCTGCACAAAGATGTCCTGGGCCTGAGGAACGCAGGGCAGCCTCCCCTTCTCTTGCACCAGTTGCAGCAGGTCAGTGTCTGCCACCTCCATCACAACATAGACCTTCCCACAGACCACCTCAATGACCTCAAAGACGTGCAGAATGTTGGGGTGTTGGATCTTGGGCACAATGGAGATCTCCCGTGGCAGGAACTTGTAGACGATCTTTGCAGACATTTGCCGTTGGTCCAACACCTTAATGGCCAAGGGGCCCTTGTATTTGGAGGAGGTGGCTGCTTTCACCTTGGAGAAGCTGCCTCCCCCAATTGTCTGACCCAGACGATAGCCCAGCTTGCCAAGTAACCTCTCTCCTACATCAGCCTGCGGTATGATGGCCAAACCCAAGGGCCTCAATTGAAGCTGGGCTTTTACTCAAGGCTTCGGAAGCTGCAGCACCAAATGCGTGGCAGCCCCTCTGCGTGTTCCCCAGTGTGTGTGTCTGGTCTCCAGGGCTCTGCCAGGGCTGAGGTGAGAGGCAGTCAGATGTGGCAACACTTTTGTGAGCTCACAGAGGTGTCTGGTCGGTCACCTTCAATCACAGGTGTCCCAAAAGCATCCACATAAGTGCTGGGGGAGAGCTCCCACCTAGGGACATAGCAGAGCTTTGACCATTTCCACCCCTTCACTTGAGCTTTCACAACAGGATAAACCCTTTTGGATGAGGAGAGTTTTAATGTCTGATGAGAAATCCGTCTGGGGACCTATCCTGAAGATCTTGTCCCTGTTCTGAAGTCACTTGAGGAAATTAAATGCTTTAACAACTGCAAACACAGGTTTCTCTGTGGTGCAGCGGTGCCCTGGCTCCTAAGGGCACGTAATGTCATTGTTGTATCAAGTTGTATCTGCTGTGGAATTTACAAGTCAAAACCAATCCACTCTCCCACTTGAGCTGCTATTTCTACAGGCCAGTTGAAAGCATGTGAATGCCACGTGCCATGGAAGTGCATTTGCCAGACGCATCCCCTCAGCCATGAATCCTCAGCCACGAACCCTCAGCCACGCTCTCAAAAGGCCAGGCAAGTGGCACGATGGAGGATTTGCTCCCACACAGAGGTTACCCTAACTGGAACCAGTCAAGGCCAGGCTGGATGGGCCTGTGATCTAGTCGAAGAAGTCCCTGCTTATGGCAGGAGGCTGGACTAGAGGACCAATAAAAGTCCCTTCATTCCACACTGTTCTATGATTCTGTTCTGGTTTATCCCTGGCTGGGTGCCAAGTGCCCGCCAAAGCCACTCTACCACTCCCCTTCTCAAACTGGACAGGAGAGAGAAATATAACAAGATGTTCACGAGTCCAGAAAAGGACAGGGAAATCACTCAGCAATTGGTGTAATTGGCAAAACAGACTCAGCTTGGAGAGAACTGGTTTGATTTATAAACGGTCAGTCAAAACAGAGTAGGGAAATGAGAAATAAAGACTTAACCTTAAAACACCTCTCTCAACTCATCACTCTTCCCAAGATTCTACCTCTTCCCCAGCAGCAATACAGGGTGACAGGAAGAGTGAGCTGTGGTCAGTTCATTACAGATGGACTTTGCCACTGCCTCCTCTCAGGGGTACCTCATCACACTTCCCCTGGAACAGCATGGGGTCCCTCCCACAGGAAACAGTCCTCCACAAACTTCTCCAGCCTGGGTCCTTCTCATGTGCTGTAGTTCTCCACAAACTGCTTCAACATGGGTCTCATCTACAGGGGAAACAGGAATTAACTGCTCCAGCATGGGTCCCCCATGCAGTCACAAGTCCTGCCAGCAAACCTGATTCAGCATGGGCTTCTCTCTTCACAGGTTCCCAGGTCCTGTCAGGAACTCGTTCCTGTGTGGGCTTCCCATGAGGCCTCAACCTCCTTTGGGCATCCATCCACCCCAGCATTGGGTCCTCTACCGGCTGCAGGTAGATCTGTGCTTCCCCGTTGCCTCTATGGCTGCAGCAACAGGGCCTGTCTTACCATGGGCTGCACCACAGGCTGTGGGAGAATCTCTGCTCCAACGCTTGGAGCACCTCCTCCCCTTCTTCACTGACAATGTCTTCAGAGTTGTTGCTCTCATACATTCTCAATCCTCTCTCCTGCCACAATTTGCTCCTGACCAATAACCTCTATTCCTCTTGTTAAATAGGTTATCCCAGAGGCCCTACCACAGCCACCAATGGGCTCGGTCTTGGCGAGTAACAGATACATCTTGGAGCCGTTGACATTAACTGTGTTGGACACAGGGAAAGCTTCTAGCAGCTTCTCACAGAAGCCACTGCTGTAGCTCTCCGCTACCAAAACCTTGGCATGCAAACCCAATACACCATCTAACAGGCAAATCATAGTGTGGAATCAAGAGTCCCAGTTTGCTGTTCTGTTGTTAGAGGGAATACCAGTGTTAAGATCTTGTGTCTGTGTGTATCTGTGCCTAGATACATGTATATATCTTATACAAGCAGGTTGTGGTATGTCCTTTTGTTTTCACAGGAAGGAAATGTTGAAGTGATCCAGCCCTGAGTCAGGTTTCAGAAGATCCAGCAGAGAAACAGGTATATTGACTGTGGAAAGCTTTTCATGTTTAACAAATGCTTAGCAGAGAACTTCATATTAATCATGTTAAAGCAAAATCTACCGTGTGCTGTTGTGTACTGGGTAGATGTAATGAAAAATTAATCTGCAAACCTTATTGGGCTCTGCAGAAAAAATAGCCCAAGTCCTTGTTTCTCATTAGAAAATTATCTAGCTTGAGAACTAAAAAAACTTACCCACTACTGTTACCTAATTCCATGATGACTATGAAACTCATGAAGACTGACTGTGAAGCAAAGTAGGTGTGAGTACCCAAAATCCAATTTTCCATGGGAAATACAATTACTGTGCAGAGCAGTTGGGACAAAAGCATCTGCTATGTTCATACTACAAATACTGTTTCCAGTGTGCTTAAAATGCCAATATGTGTTACACTGGGTGCTACATGCTTTAGAGTAATTTCTTATTTTGCATAGGAACTTTAATTATGTCTTACTGAAAACATCAATTTACTATAAACTGAAGTATATTTCTTATTACTATTTTTGTGTTTTCATAACTTCAAAGTATAAATACTTTGTGAGATGTTTGTTAGGAGATGTTGAATACTATGAGAATGTCTTAGTTCTGCTTTTCAAAACTGTCAATTAGCAAGCATTCTAATTAAGAAAAGAGGAGAAGAAAAAAAATGCAATAAATTGTCTCCATAAATTATCTTTTTCACTTTTCAAATAATATGTATAGTTCTGTAATAGCATAATGTAAATTAATTTCTAAAAATGCAGCATGCCAGAAACAGATTTTAAAACCTACCTAGAAAATTATAAACATGTAATTAAAATAAGAAACTGAAAAAATAACTGTTTGTGGACTTAGTAATAAAATAACTATACACAATTTAATTTTAAAAATCTGTTGTATTCTCCCTCTTTTATGTAATTTCATTTTTTACCAATCTAGTTAGCTGCCCAAGCTTACTGATGTCCACTATAACCTGGTATCAAATCCAGCAAAGAGAAACCCAATATAGCTTGGCTAAATCAAGAAGTGGAATTGGTAATTTTGTAAGAAAACACTTTTTGACAAAGAATATTTTTAAGCTTTTATGGAATCTCTAAGCAGTACAAATTGACCTATATCAAATTAGTGATTCTAGGATTTTATCAGTTGAGAATATGAGGAAATAGTCCCAATTTTTTTTTTTTTAATTGGAATATTCAGAAGACCAAAAACATTCCTATGAGCTCTGCATCAGTCCCAGGATTTCTAGCAAGAGATGCACTTGAAGAAGGCCATCTCCACAACAAGTTGCTCAGTTCATACGTTTTCTGAATTCAATTAGAAGCCTGGAACTTGGATGGTGTACTGTTAAAATGTGCTAATCATCACGTCTTGTTTATTTTAAGGATCCACTTCCCTCAGGTTCTTTCCCTGTAGATGTCTCATTTTCAATAAACAGCATTATGTTAGGAAGGCTTTACAGGTGGAACTCTCTCAATAAGGTGCCCTATGTTACAGCAGCCTGCAACTTAAGCTTGTTGTCATTCAGATATTAAGAGGGCAGCAAAAAATAACTTCTGCAAAAGGGTGATTTCCCATGAGTAAGTAAAATGAGCAATTACACTGGTGAAGAGCTTTCTAACTCTGTCTCTTCATTAAAAAGTAAAACCAACTCTTCCATGCCAAAGGAAAAAAGCCTTTGAAGAAGTTTGTGGGTGTCCCAGTACAGATCAAAATAGATTCTTTTCTTTATAAACTAAAAATTTTATAACTTGAGAGAGCTCTTTCTGACCAGGTCAGGTATGAATCAGTATTTTTTCTAGCTGTTCACTCACTGTGCTTCCTTCTCTCCATGCACAATTTAACATATTGAGCTCCATCAGTCACTCCCTACATTGTTAGTAACACAACCCTTTTTTTCAGTTCATCAATATCTATATCTGTGGCTATCCCCAGCTTGGTTTTAGTTCTTTTATTTATATATATATATAGATATATCTATGTATATGTAAATTTTGTACCATTTGCTAAGTAGTTATTCAGCTTGGTAGGAGCAGTATAAATAAGGTGAGCTCTAAAGTTGATTTAGGAGCAGGAATGTTGCCCCTGCATCTTCAGAAGGCATTTTAAATTCTATACCTACATGAAAATAAAGTAATTCTGTAATCACATAAGGAAATTAAAGGAGATGGTTGCAATGATATTATATAGATTATTAACAATTTTTTTTGAAAGGTGAGAGAATATCATTGCTTTGTAACAAGTATAGCTACAAAGACACAGATCATCTAAGGGTGTGAAAGAGGAGGGTGGTTGGTAAGCAATGAGAAAGCTGGGGACAAGGATAAACAGTAAGGAGCCAGCAGGCAGGAAAGTGAGACACTTCTGAGCTGGAGGTGGAAGCAAAGAAGGAAAGAAAATGAAGGGAACGTATTAAAGCTGCAGATAAGGAAGGCAATAAAACTGTGAACAAGAATGAAAAGCAGTCATGCAAGGAAATCTCAGTGAGAATTATAGATTTTGGAGTGAGACAAAAAGCATTTAAATGGAGAAGCAAGAGAGAGGGTTGAAAAGAGAAGAAAGCATTGAGTGATGTCCCTTACTGTTCTTTTCACAGGATTCTGGGAAACAGTGTGTTCACCCACCTCTAGTCCTTCTATTGGTTTGTGAATGGGTGAGAGCAGATGAAGGTGATGTCTTGCCTAATAACAAGGCATTATTCTTCTGTTTATTCTTCCTCTGAGCACCAGTTGTAATTTGTCCTTTAGTGTATTTTGAGCTGGGTGTTTCAGGAAATATATGCTTACAAATGAAAGGTAATTCCATACTAGGCAGAGAGGCTTCTCAATTCATCCTGTCAAAATATTGCAACAAATACTTGGACAAATTTTGTTATCTTATGGCTTGTGAGAGTCCACAGTGTGTTAGTGCTGCAGAGGATGTAAACTGGCAGGTTTTTTACTTGTGTGGATGCACTCTATGGAAACCTCATTGCTTCTACAGTGAAGAAGGAAAAATAGAAGAGATGGAGCAAAGGGTTATGTATCTTAATGAATTTGGGATGAGTCTAGGAAAGTGGTGGGGAGGTATGGTAAGATCTGGAAATATTTGAACTGAAAAGAAAAGGGAAATGAGAAAGATCAAGAAGTTGAATAATATTTCAGAAACATAATGGATACAGGTAAAAAGATGGCACGGGACAGACTTGAAGCCATGTGGAATTGTTTTAGGAGTGGGAAATAAAAGCACCACAAGATGGTAATAAGCAATTACTGGGAATTTAATTCCATTTTGTGTTTCTTGTACACTTTAAAATTATAAAACACACACGGCAAATCAGTGGAGGAGAAAGTCAATTACTGTAGCAAATCTATTAGGGTAAAGAGTCAAACCAATCAAAACTGCAAGGTAACTAATGAAGGACAATTAACAACAATAAGTGGATCCAGCACTACTCAGATTAAAAAATGAAAGGAAGACACAGAAATGACATCAAGCTGTAGAGGCTACAGAAAGAGCTCTATTCAAAGGGAAAACAAACTTTGGAACAGAATGTTTTTCATGCAGTTGGCTTTCAGAACCAACTTCAGGATGTACCAGAGTCAGGGAAACTGACTTTGTAAGCTTCTACTTTTCTATTGATGTTTACTGTCAGTGTAGTAGTGAGAGCTTAGTGCCTCTTTCCATTTGTTAGCAATCTGATGGCTGATTCAAACGTGCTCAGCATTCACCCTTGACATCTGTGAGCTTTAGTTATACTCCTAACCGCCTTGAAATGGCTGTATTTTAACTACTTAAGATTAGATGCAGGTTTAACCCTGTCTGGGTGCAAGATTCCCACGAATTTGTTCTATCACTCCCCTTTCTCAAATGGATGGGGGAGAAATAAATACAGCAAAAAGCTTGCAAGTCGAGATCAGGACAGGGAGATCACTTGGCAATTAGCATCATGGACAAAATATAACCAACTTGGCAGAATTGGTTTGTTTTATTAATGAACAATCAAAACAAAGTAGGGAAATGAGAATTTTTTAAAAATTAATCTTAAAACACCTGCTCTCACCCCTCCCCCTGCAGCGGTGCAGGAGATGGGGCTTACAGTCCGTTCATCACAGATTGACTTTGCCGCTGCTTCTTTGGGGAGGTATCCTCACACTTCCCACTGCTACAGTGTGGAATCCCTCCCACAGGATACAGTCCTCCATGAACTTCTCCAGCATGGGTCCTTCCCACAGGGTGCAGTTCTTCACAAACTCCTATATGGGTCTCATCCACAGGGAGTACAGTCCTTCAGGAGCAGACTGCTTCAAAGTGGGTTCCCCACAGGGTCACAAGTCTAAAACAGCAAACCTAGTCCAGCATGGGCTCTTCTTTCCATAGGTTCCCAAGTCCTGCCAGGAACTTACACCAGCATAGGCTTCCCACAGAGTCACAGCCTCCCTCAGACATCCACCCACTGCGGCATGGGTCTTCCCTGACTGTAAGTGTGTCTCTGCTCACCTGTGGTCGTCCATGGGCTGCAGGGGGACAGCTGCCTTACCATGGGCTGCACCACAGGTGACAGAAAGATCTCTCTTCCAGTGCCTGGGCACCTCTTCCTCCTCCTTCTCCACTGACTTTGGTATCTGCAGAGATGTTGTTCTCACATTCTCACTTGCTTCTCTTGTAGTTCAGCAACTTCTTATCCTTCTCAAATACATTAATCAAAGAGGTGTTATCTCCATCACCAA
Organism: Colius striatus; assembly: GCF_028858725.1. Taxonomy (NCBI): domain Eukaryota; kingdom Metazoa; phylum Chordata; class Aves; order Coliiformes; family Coliidae; genus Colius; species Colius striatus. The sequence goes on along the minus strand of NC_084767.1, from coordinate 30,912,005 downwards.
TTGCCTTGGCCTTGGTCAGCTGCGAGTCCATCTAAGAGCTGACTGACACTGGCCTTGTCAGATACCAATGAAGCCATCTCTGTAGCTCCCCACTACCAAAACCTGGCCAAACAAACCCACTATAGATAACATACAAGTTATATAACATCATAACAAGGTAGCTATGTGCCAAAAATTATGCATTGCAATCAATCTCCATAAAGGAGAATGCCTCTGTGCTGTTGTCAGGCTTAAAGGTCATCTAACCATTCCTTGACTAGTATCTGAATGCAAGGAAAGAACAATTTAGTTTAAATCTGCCTGTGTCAATTCTTGTATAAACATTTTTACAATACAGATCCTTCTGAACATCAGTGAAGAACCAATGACCTTTTTGTTAGACACTAAAAAAAAAAAGTTTGCTGTGGAAGAGCAGAGATTAGTAATCAAAGCGATGCTGCTAACAGTCTTGACGTCTTTTATAGATTTCCGTTCAGTCTCAGCTAATACTTGACATTCTTCCTTATACTGAAGCACACTTTATTCTAAATTATCCCCACAGAGAACAGCACTGCTTGATATATTCAGAATTAGATTGGCTAGATGATCTTAATTCAAGAAAGTACTGAATTTGACTGTGGTTTCATCTATAATGCACTAAAAGGAAAATTCCCCAGCTAGACAAGTAAATTATTAACTCATAAGTCTGTGTTGTAATTTGTGTATAGTATTAACTTATCTTTAAGTAGGATTGAAAATGTGAATCAATTCAGAAATAGTAATTTTCAAGCACAGGGACAAATTGCAAAGCTGGACTTAGCAGGAGAGGTAAGATTTTCGCCTGCCCAAAGGGTTCTCTGCTAGTCAGGGATACACTGAGGCTATTACTACCAATGCAGTACCTGTTAGGAAGCAAATTTTGAAGTTAATGCTTAGAATAAGATAAATTTAGATGTCTTTCTCCTAGAAGATACAGTAAAAAATAGACAAAAGGTGGTGGACACTGTAAAGCAAAAAAAAAAAAAAACCTGTTTGAGTTTCCAAGGATATCAACAACTGTATTCTTGCATTATAAAATTTTAAATTCTGAAACAAAGCTGTTTGATTAGTTGATCGGTCCCTATGCCTGGTGTGGACATACTCAGCAGCTTTTAAATAGCAGCTAGTTACTTTTACCTCTAATCTAATTTACTTCTCAGAAATCCTAAAGTTTTTTGACTGAAGAATACCTATTTTATCCCTAAGCCCCAAAACAAAGCAATTAATTAATGGTTTAATCATCAATTATACTCTATCTTTGGGGTTATAAATCTGTACATAACTTACATTGTAAGCATGTTCAAGTAGTTACTGCACTGTAATAAGCTTGATAGCTCTGGTCTTAGTTCTTTGTCATGCATGGTTTGGTCTCTTAAAATGCTTTGCTTTGTGAAGCAGATGCTATTTATTTGCAGTGTTTTACCTGGGTAAAGAAGATAGCAACCTCCTTTTTTAGTACAGAAGTCACAATGTGTTGGTGTTGAGGTTCTTTTCTCTCATTTGCTCTGTTGAACAAAATGTGCTGTGGTGGATCAGGACTGTTCTTGAATTTTCTTGTCTGCTTGCTAATTAAAATAACAAATCTCCACAGCTGTCTGCTTTGGATTCATCCTTATCACCATAAACTAATTAAAAGTATGCAACTTGTTGCAACTCCTTAAATATCAACTATATTTTTAATATGGTTATAAACATTTTTTAAAATGTCTTACAAAATCAAACCAAAACTTTGTTCCTTTGTTCTTTCTTCCTTAGCTAATTGTAGCTGTTTCCGTAAGATACCTACATGTTATGTTTTCTTGTCTTTTTTTCCTCTGACATGTTCTTGCCATTTTTTTATCGTAGTCTTCCACTCCATCTTTTCTCTGTCACTCTTAAGTCTTCTCAAGAGTGAACATCAAACTACTCAGGGTTTCTGTTCAGAGTAGTTGTGTACACTACAAAATTAAAGTGCTGGCTTAATTTTGTTTCCCACTGGCACATTTATTCATGTGCTTTAATACGATACTGATTCAAGACTGTGGTTTGTATGTAAAATTACTTCTGAAATGAAAGAGGTGGAGTTTTCTTACTGTGGAGAGAAAAGAGATCCCCCCAAATGGAAATAATAAACTTACTGTTATTGGATTTTTTCTATCCAAACTAATATATGTCACCTAAAAGCCATGGGGATCCTAATGTAACTTATAAGGCAGACATACCTGTGCTTTGATGCTCTGTTTATATAACAGCAGGAATTCAGTGCCGTTCTCTATTAAAAAAAAAAAAAATCTCCCACCAATTTTACTGGGGATTTTTCCTGTACTGTAACTTAGTATTCTTTTTGGGAATAATGTTTCTACACATTTTTGAAGCAAGTTTAATCATTTGTTTACTGCAAGACCTTCACTTTTAGTTAAGTCTTTCCTGTCTTTCTTTTTTCCCCAAGAGAAATTTTCCTTGTACTGTACTGTGCTGAACTCTTACTTCTGTTCTGGCAGACCTACTTTTAAAGGGCTTCTTTACCTCTTCAATAGCTGGTGGATGTTTTTCCAGTAGAAACAATGAATTCATTTCTGCTGTCTTTGTCCTGTTTTTACCCATTCACTGTTCTTTAGTTCTAAAACATCTGGCCAAAAATGGGCAACAAACCCAAAAGAAAATCAAAGTTCCGATTTGTTCATCTCCGGTGTCTGTCTTCAGATCTGAAATTACCTTAAAAGCCTGAGGAAGAAGATTTACCACAGCTCTGCTTGGCAAAAGCAGTAAGAAGGGATCATTTTCTTATCTCTGTAGCATCCCTTGCTGTATCTGTCAGCACATAGTAATTGTATACAGGATTATTCCACAGTGTTTTAAAGCACTTCCTCAAGGAATAAGATCTTAACAAGTACCCCAATTGTCCTTCCAAGCAAGAATCACCCTCTGAATTGAGTTCTCTTGCTCGTGGTTGCAGTTCTTTACTGCATGCTTTAGGCTGGGCAGGTGCATCATAAATGGCATGCAAACTGGTGTGATGGGAACTGCACTTGCAAATAGCCAGTTACATACCTGCCTGTTCTTTAACATAAGTATCTGCTTTGTGTCTTTAATTAAGGCAATTTTACAGTGGAGTTTGTTATACAGTTGCTTCTCTACCAGTATAATTGCATATTCCTGCTTACATAAGTATCCTGCTATTTTGATGCTCCTTGTGTATCTGCATTATTAGAATTGAACACTTTCATCCAGACACTTTGGAAATACAAGAAAAAATTAGGTATTCTGCCTTTTTCCCTTAAAGTATTAAATGTTTGATGAAGGAGCTGAAGTGTGTCATAAAGGACTTATCATCTAAAGGAGCAGTTTCCAAACTTTGTTAGTTTGTTCTGTATTCTTAAGACTAGTCTCCCAATTCCTTCAGCTTTAGTCTTTAGCAGCCTTGTGTTTCCACAGTCTCTACCGAAATAAATACTGGAGAAAGCCTTCTGTTCAATTTATAACATCATTTTTAAAGATTGCAGGTCTAAAGACAGTTTATCAAAGAGAAACACAATGAAGCAAGCACTACTATGAATGTTTTCCATGTTGCTTAGATTATAAGAAACAATCAAATGCTATAAATTATTTGTTCTCTTGTATTATGGTACTGAACTACAACAGTGCTTTGCCTTTTAAGTTTATTTCATTGTTTGAGCTTCCTGTCCATTTTTCAGTGCAGTACTGGTGACAGGAGATCAAAGTTCAGCTTGATCACTCTCAAAAAAATTCAAATGAAGAGAAAAACAATGATTTAAAGTAGCACCTAGTGAAATCAAACCCTGGTACTGTCAGGAAGCATGCACTTGCTCCACAGTACTTTTAGTCTGTTGAAATACCGGTAAGCTTCAGTTAAAAATCCAGTTTACTTACTTTCAGTGGTGAATAGGGCAGAGAAAGCCAGTCTCAAAGAGAAATACGGAACTTAAGGGTTCAGTTAAGCACCAGTCTAAGCTCATTCCTTCACCACAAAAAGTTGCTAAGCTATGCTTTGTTGGAGTTGATCTTGAGTTCATCATGTAAGAAACAAAACAAGTTTTCTCCCAAAAGACTCAGGTCAGACTCTGCAGTGAAGCACTTTTATTAAGTGTTCTTGCAGATGTCCTAGCTAGTAGGCACACCCTGATAGGTACAATATTCGGCTTTTTATTCCCTATCCCATCTGTAAGGTCTCTCCCTTGTTTCCCTATTGATTAAGTACTCCAAGGCTAACAACTTCCCGAGGGGAGGCGGCTACAATCCCTTCAGGGGATGTCTGGTTCTTTGTCATGATCTTATCTTGTCACCCATACCTCCACGATTTTATCTTGTCAAAAATTTAAAATTCAAAACTCATGAGGCATCTAATTAACAGTACAAAGAAACAATTACCAGAAGAAATTCTTTGTCTTAATTCCCTTGTCTCCATCCTTCAAAAACAACATTAACATTTGCCACAATTATCACATGACAGTTTTGTCAAAAGCTTTTTTCCCTTTCTTGTGAAGCCAGGTGGCAAAATGTCTTCTTTGAAAATTGGACCCCAATTCAGCTATGATTTTTCACTGTCACTGAAGTATTTATTAAATTCTGTCCCCAAATTCAGGCAGTGCTTTTATTTGTTTGTACATATATGTATGTATTTGATACAACAATGTCAATAATTATGTCATGATAGCTCTTCAACTTTTTTTTTGAGAGAGAGATTTGGTATGTGGCATATTTTCCCTATTTACTTTGTGTTTTATAAATTACATCGTCTTTAACACTGTCCTTGTTTTGTCACAAATATTAAAAGGTGTAGTTTTCAGTTCAGCTTTCTGCCGTACTCTGTTCACTGAGATGTGCAAGCAAGTTAATAGGCTAGTCTTCATGGCCACAAGTCACTCTCAAAGCAATCTGCACATTCAAAACTGAAATCACCACAAAAAGATTTACCTTGGAAAAAGACAAAGCAGACCTGTCAGACACAAGTCAACACCTTTCCACATGAGAGCTATCTTACTCATGCTTGGAGAAGATTGTGATCACTTCCCATTTCACTGAACAAAACTGAAAACAAAAGTGAGTGTATCACTTCTGGTTTAATTACATTTTCCACCTTTTCTCCCAGATCTAGAATGACTTTCAGATTGATGGGCAATTTGGGGCAATCTGTAGATTCTGAAGGATAAAGGAGTGAACTTAGCACTGACACTGCCAGTTGAGGTTTTTGTCTGAAATTCACCATTTCCCAAGCATTCTGCATGATCTATGACAGGAGGCACCTATCCATCTATGCCATTCATCAACTACTCCAGTAAATAAATTAATTTTGCTTTTTCTTCCTCTGTCATTATATGTCTTGATGTGCCTTCAAAAATCATAAAGACCATTTTATAGGCAAGGGCATAAACTTAGTGATTTCAGTACTTGTATATCATTATATTAAGTACTTACTCTGTTTCATTTGTGAAGCTGCCTTTTGATATCTCCTTGGTAAACAGTTTAAGGAATAACATAACAAAACATTTAAGAAGAGAAACTGTGTCCTAGGAGCTGACAACATGCTGTCCTTTTGTACAGGTCTTCAAAACAGTGAATTTTGGCAATTTCAACAATATTAAGTTTGTGTTATAGATTGCTTCAAAGAGCTTTTTACTAACTCTAGTGAGAGCTGGTTTTTGCTTTTTGTTTCTATTTGATTCTCAAAGATACTTCTCTCAATCTGTGGTGGTTTTTTTAAGACCTTTACTCTGTATTAAGATGCTCCTGAAGCAGGAAATGCTTCTTTAGCTAACAGTTCATGACAAATGATTCAACATCTTCATCAATGACCTGGATGAGGGGACAGAGTGCACTCTCAGAAAGTTCGCTGATGACACCAAACTGGGAGGACTGGCTAATTCACCAGAAGGCTGTGCTGCCATTCAACAAGGACAAGTGCAGAGTCCTGCAGCTGGGAAGGAACAACCCCATGCACCAGTACAGGCTGGGGGTCGAACTGCTGAAGAGCAGCTCTGCAGAAACAGACCTGGGAGTCCTGATTGATAAACTAAATATGAGCCAGCAATGTGCCCTCATGGCCAAGAAGGCCAATGACAACCTGGGATGCATCAAGAAGAATGTGGCCAGCAGGTCAAGGAAGGTTCTTCTCCCCCACTACTCTGCCCTGGTGAGGCCTTGTCTGGAATACCGTGTCCAGTTCTGGGCTCCTCAGCTCAAGAGGGACAGGGAACTGCTGGAGAGAGTGCAGTGCAGGTTCATCAAGATGATCAGGGGTATGGAACATCTTTCATATGAGGAAAGGCTGCAGGAACTGGGGCTGTTTAGTCTGGAGAAGAGGAGACTGAGGGAGATCTTATTAACATTTATAAATATCTAAATGGTGGGTGTGAGGAGGTTGGGGCATCCCTTTTTTCTACAGTAGCTAGCAACAGGACAAGGGATAATGGGATGAAGCTGGAACACAAAAAGTTCCACTTAAACATAAGAAAAAGCAATTTCACTGTGAGGGTGATGGAGCCGTGGCACAGGCTGCCCAGAGGGGTTGTGGAGTCTCCTTCCTTGGAGGTCATCAAGACCCGCCTGGACATGTTCCTATGCAACCTGATCTAGGTGAACCTGCTTCTGCAGGGGGGTTGGAGTAGATGATCTCTAAAGGTCCCTTCCAATCCCTACCATTCTATGATTCTATGATGCCCCAAGGCACTGATTTGCTTTCTTCACCATTGCAAGTAAATCCAGATGATAGACAGTTGGGAACATGCATTCTTACAATCTTCTGCTGTCTCTTACTTGTAGCAAGAAACTACAGACAGCATCAGATTTTTCAGATTTCTCATGAAGGTTGAGATTCACTCAATCACCCTTTTCATCAACAACCCTTCATATTTTCTTCACATTTTTCTTTTGAATGTACTGCTACCAGCTGAAAATTACAATTGCATATACAAATCCAAAATAACTTTCATACAGACCATATAAAAATCAATACAGTGGCTTGAATACACGACTTGAAGATTAAAAATACATTTTAGATAAGTTTAAATTCATTACCTTGAGCTGAGACTTAGGAATGCACCCAGAACTGTCCCTAAGCGGCTAAGTACTTTCTACACATATTATTTTAACATAAATGAACAATTGTTTGATGAATAGCTGCCCTGGAAAAGACACAGAATGGTCAGGTTTACTGGAATATTTGTCATGTTCTGTGACTTCTGAAATACAGACTTAAAATAAGAGAGAATAACTTTTATTTTATAATCAATTTTGGATGCAAGACAAATTAAAATCTGTTTGGGTTTTGCCTGATCCAGTACTACAGTATCTATATCACTCTTAATATTTTTAATAATTTTATATAAATATTAATTTTTAACATTTTACTGCAAACATATCTCACAATTTACGCTTTCAAAGATTTGTGTTGGGAGGAAAATGTCCAAGGGAAAGAAAATTATAACATCAGAGAGGCAATTCTTTGTAATAGTTATGTTTAATGCTATGAAAACTAACCAGTTTGTGTAAGTTTGTATTTTTGTGCTATAGTAATTTGCCACTTTAGATGGGTGATTATATCTAGAGATAGATAATATGTTATTGAAATGCTTTGTCTCTCTATGCAATTCAAGGAACGGATTTCTTTGGGAAGCTGAGGGACATTCAGGGACTGAGAACTAGAGGGCACTCTGACTGCAAAGTTTCTATACCTGATGGTCCTAGAGCCCCTCTTGGGACCATCCCTTGGATATCCCATCTGTCGAGACAACGGTTATAACTGGCAGTGTCTCAGATTAACATATGATTTCCCAAACACAATATTTGTTTAAGACTTGATAAGAGGAGGACTACCCACAGCACTGTCTTTTTCCATCCAGGATTTCTGCATGTTGTTGATTGAAATGCTTTACAACTAATTTTGGAAGAGAAGTTGACAGTATACTACATTTGTTTTTTAATAAGTGGATATATCTCTTACAACAGACAAAGAATTTATCTCTAAATCCTAATGTCCTACTCCAAAATTACTGCTTCTGGGAACTACATCAATAACGCATCAATGCCAATGCACTACAGGTACGTGCTAGGAAAAGCTTAAGCCTTCTGTAAATATTTTTTTTCATGAATTTTCTTCCTTTTTTTTTTTTTTTGTAAATAAGCTTTGTCTGTATATGAGATGGAGCATGAATCCCTGTACAAAGTCTTTCTGTGAGGATGTTCTTGTTGTAGGATTGTGCTACAGAAGACTAAACAGAAGGGATGAGATGAGATAACAGATTACAGAATCACAGAATGTCAGGGGTTGGAAGGGATCTATAAAGATCATCTAGTCCAACCCATATGCTCAACCAAGTCTGCCTTGATCAGGTCACTCAAGGAACATGTCCAGATGGGTTTTGAAAAATTCCAGAGAAAGAGACTCCACAACCTCCCTGGGCAGCCTGTACCAGGGTTCCATCACCCTTACAGTAAATAAGTTTTTCCTTTATTTTAAGTGGAATTTTTTGTGTTCCAGCTTATGTCCATTATCCCTAGTCCTATCACTAAACACTACAGAAAGAAGTGTTGTCCCATTCTCTTGACATACACCTTCAAATACTTGTATTAATGAAGTCTCTTCTCAGTCTCCTCTTCTCCAGGCTAAACAGCCCTAGATCCCGCAGCCATTCCTCATAAGGAAGATGCTCCTGTCTCCTGATCATCTTGGTGGCCCTGTACTGGACTCTCTCCAGAAGTTCCCCATCTCTCTTGAGCTGAGGAGCCCAGAACTGGACGCAGGACTCCAGATGAGGCCTCACCAGGGCAGAGGAGAGAGGGAGCAGAACCTCCCTCAACCTGTTGGCCACACTCTACTTGATGCATCCCAGGCTGCCATTGGCCTTCTTGGCCACGAGGGCACATTGCTGGCTCATATTTAGTTTATCAATCAGGACTTCCAGGTCTGTCTCTGCAGAGCTGCTCTTCAGCAGTTCGACCCCCAGCCTGTACTGGTGCATGGGGTTGTTCCCTTCCAGATGCAGGACTCTGTATTTGTCCTTGTTGAATCTCATGAGGTTCCTCTCTGTCCAACTCTCAAGTCAGTTGAGATCCCATTGAATGGCAGCACAGCCTTCTGGGGAATCAGCCAGTCCTCCCAGTTTGGTGTCATCAGTGAACTTGCTGAGGATACACTGTCCCCTCATCCAGGTTGTTGATGAAGATGTTGAACAATATCGACCTCAGAACCGATCCCTGTGGATCCCATAGGCCTCCAACTTGACTCAGGTCTGTTGATCACCACTCTCTGGGTTCTGTCATTCAACCAGTTCTTAATCCACTTCACCGTCCACTCATCCAAACCAAACTGCTTGGGCTTTTCTACAAGGATGTTGTGGGATACGGTGTCAAAAGCCTTGCTGAATTCAAGATAGATGACATACACTGAACGATGATAAAGTAGTTTTAAAAACTCAGTTTTGCATATAAGGTGCCTGAAGTATACTGTCTGTGGAATGAGAGATACACAATTTAAGACACATTCCATAATAACAGAATTGTTACATTTTCCCTGGACTGTGTAACTGTGTGAACACACTGTTGACACAAGTGACATGACAGAAAAGGAACAGTGAGGGATATGTTGTGTCACGTATTCTTGTGTTTCTGTGAAAAAGTGGTTCAAGTGCTGCCTTCTACTGATTCCATTGAAAGCTCATTCTGATAAATACCAGGCCTAAAGTCTTCTCTGTATGTCCCCAAAGGGTGAATCAATAGGCTGCTGAGACATAATTATCTTACCTACTGTTCCTAAATTGTTAGCAGATTATGCAATTGTTCATTTTGACCAGATACAAAAAAAAAGGGAAAAAAAATAGAAACCTTGTTGACTGATGTTACTAACTCATAATGCTCAACTGAGATTCATGATTGCAGAAGATTTAATAGCAAAGTATTTTTTTTGACAGCTCCAAAGTCTCAAAACTCCCTGCTTTGTATATAAACACTGAATATTCCTGCTTGCTAAGTTTATTTCCATTTTTCTGCTCAATTTTTGTAAATATTTTATATCTAATATTGCAAATGTATTCTTGCTTTTCCTTACCAAATACATTCCAGTGATGTATTTGACATGTAGGAACATTTTCAATATGAAAAAATTGCAGCTCTAGTCCTGCTCTCATAATACACAGAATTTCACAAGAAAGTTTTGCCATTGTGCATGGAATTCAGTAGGATTCTACCCTTGCAGATTCTAGTATCATATCGTCTTTTAATTACTGGATAATCACAAAACTAATCAGCAACAGATCTCTGAGAAGTGTTAAGTCTTTAAACTGTACTTATGATAAGGAAAAAAAACCAAAAAACAAAAACCAAATACTTCATGGCCGTGCAACAGAAACTTCACTTAGAGCTCTGAGGTGAAATTAGTCCTCCTCCCTTTTCTTGAAGGGAGCATATCAAACAACATTAGATGCCTCCAATTAATAAAGTTAAGTTTTATTATATTGGAAAAATATAAAATTGAACAAGATAAGTAAAAGTGCAATTAAATAGAAAAAATATACTTTGCTTTACAGATTAAATAAGTCTTAAAAATTAATATGTTCAGGTCCTTTCTCTATCCCAGTTTCCTAGCCAAACAACTTTTTAAGGCTTCAAACCATTTTGGGCAATCCTTATCATGAAAAAAAAGGTAAAGGATGTCATTAAAAATTTAAAGCTAATATACACAGTGGGTAACTAATAGGTCTTTTGATGCAGTCTTTATTGCCATGTAGTTTTCAGGTAAGAAATGGTGAAATTCAATGGCTTCCTGAAAGGGGCTGACCTTTACTGTCAATAAATTGCCATCCTTCAACTGTTTTTTCTACTCTTTCACATCAGTATCTTTCTATGTTGAACTGTGAACCTCATCTCAACTATGTAATATCTGTTCGAAGTTTTGCCTTCCTGGATTTTCATTACTCTTGTCTATGTATTTTCTAACAGCCCATTTCTCAAAACTTGGAGTTAAGGGTTGTGCAAGTTGTGAGCTGTATCAGGGAACATTATGGCTTCCGAGACACTGCATCTTCCCATTCCTTCTCAGGAAAGTTTTGGCATGTTTCTGGCTTTCCTCAGAGCAGTCCCAATCTACAGTATCACTGCAAGTCACTGGGCTCATCCTTGCCTGGCTTTTCTCATGGTGTTCAGGTGCTGCTCTCAGAAGAGACAAAGTCTCTCCTCCCTCTGGAAGTCACTATCTGACCCAGAATGTAAGTACCCAGAATCTAGGTACACAGGCAGCTGTCCTCTCTACTGCCTATCTGTAATTTTTTTTCTATTAAAGTGGTACATACAGTATTTGCCATTAAGTCTGAACAAATGAATCAAACAGTTCTGCAATCTGTCAGGGGTAATAAGATTTTGACTGAGCTGTCTGCAAAAGGATCTTCAGGTTAGATGTATGCTTTGGCTCCAGATATCCTAGAAGCCATCCAGTAGGAGGTAATATTACAGTTACATACAAAATTACTTCATCATCAGGGTTTTTTTCTTGGCTGTTGAGATCTTTGAACAAATTAATAGGTAGCAGAGACCTTGATGACAATTCTGATTCACAGGCTGCAAGAGACTGGAAGAGGAATGCTGAAATCTCCACAGGCAAAAAAAAGAAATGGAATCTAGGAATCTAGTGACTCTAGGTTGGACAGAATACGTTTGACTTGTTAATGTCAAGAAAAGGTGTATTTGAAAACAAAGTTTTCCTTCTAAGCAGAAAATCATAGACAAAGAAAACCTTAAGCCTTCACTGCCAACAATGGATGCTTTTGTTAATTGTAGTAAGATACAGAGGTGTTGGAGCTAAGGGGCATTTGTTAACCAGCAGCATCCTGCTGGGAATGTCTCCACAGACAGTCATGCAGCTGATGATTTTTTCAAAGGCTTATTTAAGGAATGGTGCCAGGGCGATAAAAGCTCAGCAAAGGCATTTCTGGGCTTGCAGCTTTAGGTCTGGCAAAATAGATTAAGGGACAATAGATACTACATTTACCTGTCCTTTAAGGTAGATTGGTTTATAGAAATTTAAAATAAATAATTAAAACATTAATCTAGCAACTCACCTTTCAAGTGAGTTCTCTAAGAACTGATATCAAAGAATGAGGCTTTTCTAGCTTCCTGTTTGGCATATCCAGAAGAAACCAACAAGAATAGATAAGTGTTTCACGTTCAGTCAGGGAAATAGTAATGATTTGGAGAATAATTAAGTCAGTTTATTTCATTCTAACCTCTTTTGTTTTTCCAAGGTTTTCCAAGGGAAATTGCTTACAACTGCTTTTGCTTTCTAAGAATGTAGCTCCTGTGGCATTGTTTGATGGGCTTCATTCATGTGTGTTGAAATTTCCTGAAGAGAAATGTAAGCGTTCAAAAATGTTCTTTCCTTGCCTCCAGGTTTTTCTGGTTATTTGGCTTTTTCTTTAGCTGTAAAGGCTTTTGATAATAGAGCTGTTTGAAGACTTTGAGAGGAGGAAAAAAAATGCATACAAAGAAACCCATTTTGTTGAGTTCTAAATGTTTCTTTCACAATGCCCCTGGTCCAAGTGCTTGCCAAGAGCAGAGCAGGGTGCCAGGTGAAGTGTGCCTGGATTCTTGGCAGTTTTTCCTAAGGGGCACAGGTGCAGGGAGCTGCCAGGGCTTCAGAATTTGGTCAGTCTTCTGCTGCCTGAGCCTGAGAGCCAGCGTTTCCTGTTGCTCCTCAGTGAAATTGTCATCTTTGCTCTGGTCATGAAAGCTGACAGGAACATCAATATTACTAAGTGGCTGCAGGGCCTGGGGAATCTAGCACATGTTGATTTTGGGTCTGATTTGGACTGTAACTTAGAGTGAAACAAGATCAGCCATGAATGGAAACCCTGCTTTCTAGCCAGCTCTTCTGTAGCCTTCACCTGTTGCTAATACAGAAAATTGCAGTCTCTTTTGCTGGATGTATTTACACTCACTTCTATTTGATTTTCTCTAAGGCCAGTTTGAGTTACACTACAGTTATTGCACTTAAGACTTAATGCAAATAGTTACTAATGTTTGTGACTGGTATCTACCAAAAAACAATCCCACATAAAAATGATGATCAGAGTATTCAACTCAGTCCTATTAAGGTACAAAGATGAATCTGAAAATTATTTATTTCCTCTACATAAGCTGAGTACAGACTTTCAGGCTTTTAACACTTCCAGGTTTTAACTGTCTGAACTCCAACATGCAGCTCAGCAGCCAGATCTACAAACAAACATAGGTACCACAGTGTTATTGGTCTTCTACAGTGGATGTGATGGTAGAAACTCTGCCTTTACATTGTCATTTCAATACTGAATGCCTCATGTTCCCCCCACCCCATACAGGCATGGTTTTTTTATCTTGCATATATGTTGTTAATTTGCCCAGAATTGCTTTCAGGCATCACATCTGAGGCCAGCCTTCATTAATATGTTAATTACACAGTCCTTCCCAGTGGATTTTTCCAAGGCTAAGAGTAAACAGAAAGGTTTATTCCCCCATCCTTCCCCCAAGCCCTCTAAACAGACAAATATTATTCAGATGAGATACTTGACTAGGCTCAGATCTCCATGATGATGGATCTCATTCATTTCACGTGTCTGAGTCTGTCCAAAATAGCTGATCAGAATCCTTCTGTTAGAACAGATCAGAAGCTCATAAGGTCAGAACAAACCTGCTGGGCTTTTTACATCCAGTTTAGAACCACTATACACATTTCTTCTGCCCTATTCCGCATGGATATGCTAAATGGATTTTTTTTTTCTAAAAAAAAAAAAAGCTGACATTATCAAAGTACTACAGGGAATTACCCACACACTTGCTGTTAATTAATGTGAGATGTGCAGAGGATTTGCCCACACTGCTTTGAAAATCTCAGCTAAAACATTTTAATAGTGACTGTTTTCAGGGAGTGAAAAATACAAGGTGCCCTGTAAAACAGGCTCCTTAACTGTTTATTGTCTCTCTCAGCTCTTGAGTTAGATTTCTAGACAGGTCATTTATAGAAAAACCTTCCAGAGTTCATTTTAGAGTTGTCTTTAAGACAGCCCTCAAAGATTTCCAGTTTGGAAGAATTCAGTATAACATGAGTGTGAATATTTTTTTTAAATAATTTAGATTTTTGTTGGAATTGAGAGTCTTCCAGAAACCTCTCTCTCTATTATGAGGGATGGTAAACTGTGCAAGGAAAGGCCAGCAGTAACTACGTGCAAAATAATTCACTGCCTATTCCTCTACTTCTCTCTTCCTTCTGTCCTGCTACAGGTGGAGGCAGCTTGTGAAAGTACTGTAGGTTGGCTGACTGAGTAGGGGTGTTATTTGTCAGCTATAATTAATGTGATAAAGGCTGAGAAAAGTTTGTGCTCTGTATCCATTGATATCCTTCTCATTTTTTGTATAGTTGTTAATCCTTTTGGTTCCCCTTGCTGCTGGTGTCTCAATCCTGCCCAGAGTTTGTAACTGTCCTCTTCACCTGATCACTGCATCCTCCTTTGGCTGAAGGCCCAGTGAGCTTCTGACATTATTCACTTTGTAAGAAGAGAAAGCAGAAACTAAGTCATGCCAAGAGGGATGCTGGCTGTTACAGGACCTGTTCCAGTAAAGCCTGAAGTGGACACACGAGCAGAAAAAATGTTTGCAGATACTCATATCTGATGAGTATCTTTTCCTTCTGTGTAACTACAAGTTCAAATATCTTCTCATCCCCTGTCCTTAGATATTTCTGCTTGTATTGCTCATCTTACAGGTTACATGAATGCAGGATGGTAGCAACAGGTTTATGAGAAAATTTTAGCAAACAGAAGACAACCAAAAGCTATGCATATCTCTGCTCATTCCCTAAGCTCTTGCAAACTCACTCAGATCCGTTATTACAAGTCAGGATTCATTCAACACCTGAAATTGTGACTCAGGTATCTCATCTTTCCTTCTCCAAAACTCATTGACTTGTGCTCTCTGTTAACCCAGCTTTTTGGATCCATATACTTTTTACCCTGCACATGATGAGTATCTGCTCCTGATACATAATGGCATGTGCATTCAGTGTGACTGTGCTGCCTGCCTCTGTATTTTAGGCACTGTCAATGAAATGTGAAGCTTTTCTTTTTCATCTGAATATTTCTCCCACTTCTGGTTACCTAGATCTTTCGTGTATCTGTATTATCTCTTTCCCATCCATGCGCCTGTTTACAGAGTATTGATAAAAAATTGATTTTTGTTCCTGTGAGTAAATTGTACTTGGATGAAAGGAATTGCTCCTACAAGATGCACGAATGATTTTTGTAAAAAGGACAAGAGAACCATTGAGAGGTATTTTTCATAGCCCTGAAAACTTTTGTGTACGTTTGCTGAAGATTAGGCAGATAAGCAGGTACTGTGGACTTCATTAATAGGAACTCAAGGACTTTACATCAATGTAGTACTTCTCTAAGCTGGCATGGTAATTACAGAGGTGTCCTTAGTATGCAGTTAAATCTATATTTGAGGTAGTATTTAATTCTCAGCCATCCCTAGCCATCCTCCAGAAATTACCTTCAGGGATCTTGAATGATTCTTTCATCAAAGCTTTATGGAAAAGATGTATTTCTGTGTCAATCCACCCTTTGCATAGAGTAATCATTTTGCTTTTAGTAGTGGAGCAATGAGTGTAACCCTTCATACTTTTATGAATGTGTGTAATTCTGGGTCCATTTTGAGTAGTTTTCACAGTAAAGTTAATTTTACTGTGCTTTTCCTGTTACATTTTCCTGAATCATGTGCTAGTACCCATTGTAGGAAATAAGAGTCAAGTTGCACAGAGCCTCTCCAATGCAGTCTCTGTGAAATCTGTCAGGTAAGGTGGTCTTTTCCACCAGGATCTCTTTAATTCCCAACTTTCCCATACATAAGGATGTATGCCACATAAAGTGGTCCAATTTAACAGTTTCTGTTCTTGGAGTCAGAGAAAGTATCTCTTTTTGTGGCTTCCAGCATTGCCCATCTATGTCATGGGCATCATCTGCAAAGTAGCTATTAAAACAGAAAAATTATAAATATACATCAGATTTGAAAGCAAAGAAGTTCTGCAGGTAGTGCTGCATTACCCTACTTTGTGACTACATTCCATGCCAAAGGCGTATGTGCCCCTTGCTTTGCAGTGCACTAGTCAGTGCTCAGAGAAAGGGCTGTCACGCTCTGACACAGACATGGCAATCACAGCTTCAAAGAAATCTTAATTTATTAATTTCTATTCAGTGCATTAATCTTGTTCAGTTTTAAAGAAAACAATTTTTAAAAATTTGGAAGGCAAGTAAAAATTATTTTAAGTCAGTGATATTTATAGCTACTGATTTTTGTTTTAAATCCCTCTTCTTAACAACCAATAACAGTGATTCAGTAGCAATACAGTTCCTGCCAGCAACCTTCTCCTAGGAAAAAGGATTTCAGTAAGCTTTATCACTCAGTGTAGCCAACAGAAATATTTGATACTAAGGGCAGTGGAACCAGAAATCATGTCCTTCAAACAGCTAGACGAGGAATTCAAGGGGCTGTGGAATAGCAAACTCAGAAAATGGAGCTTGACTTTGATACTTACTTGGTGTGATAGAGTAATTCAGTCTCTGTATAGATCTTACTGTATAAGAAAAAGGAGGGAAAAGAAGCAGTAATATGTCACCTTATGTAAATAAGGTACCTGTAATTTCTGAAATTCTGTTTAAACGATGATGGATGTTCTTATTCCACCAGAGAGGTTTTTCCTCTACAGTGAAAGTCAATCCTTTCAAACAGAAAAGGAATATGATGAGACTGAATTTCGTGCTTACGGATGAAACTGAAACAACGCACAAATAACTGCAGAGCAGATGCCCTAGGATTCCCCCCTGACCATTTGCAAGGAGTACAGTCATAGTAAAGGACAGTGATTTGAATAGAGAAACAGCTATGCTAATTGTCTTACCAAAAACATCTGTATGCTTTGAAGTGGCAACACATTCTCATGATGTGACGTGTTTATATCCTGAGAAAATTTTGTTTTCTTTTCAGTTAATTTTGATTGACTCGTCTGTCATTCTAGGACTTAATCTTTTTGCTACTTATCCATGGTTCCAATGTAAATGTTCTACTAATTTAACTAAAGCCATTAGCTGGAAATATATCTGTAGTATTTACTCTTTTTTTTTCTTTTTTTTCTTTTTTTTTCCTTTTTTTTTTTTCCAAAGCAAAAGCTTTTTTCTTTAGTTTCTTTTTGAACATTCTTTTTAAAACAATCTGAGCAGTGCATTGACCTATTTGACAATGTAGAGAACAGTTCTCCAAATGTATGATGAATCTCTTCAGTGTTAATATGATGTGCTACACTATATATATCATACAGTAAATTCAGTGCTGTCTACCCTAGAGTAATATAAGTAGACATGGTAGCAAAAAAAAAAACAAACCCAAATCTGTGCTATAATAGTGTCAATTAAAATCTACATCAGCACAGTGAACAATATAAATTAGGCCACTTCATAGAAATAAGGTTATCTGAGAAGGCTTGATGTTAACAATGTTTTGGGAAGTTTTGGGATGTTTTGGGAAGATGGAAGAAATAGGAAATAATACTAACTGCCTCTATCACAAATTGCTGTTATTTTCTGTGTTGTTTGTAACCTCAGCTGGGAAGCCAGGGACTAAGTCAGACACTGGAAAGCTGCAAAATAACTTAAAATCCTTAACTAATTACATACATTAAGTCACTAAAGCCAGGAGGGATGGATCAACTCTGCATCATTCTTGAAAATATAATCTTTCCAATTCTGTGGGGTTGGAAACATTTGTGTTCCACATATTCTTCAGAGTGGTGATTTTTAGGAATTATCATAGAATCATAGAATGGTAGGGTTGGAAGGGAAGTTTAGAGATCATCTAGTCCAACCCCCCCTGCAGAAGCAGGTTCATCTAGATCCAGTCACGTAGGAACATGTCCAGGCAGGTCTTGAAGACCTCCAAGGAAGGAGACTCCACAACCCCTCTGGGCAGCCTGTTCCACTGCTCTGTCACTCTCACAGTGAAATAGCTTTTTCTTATGTTTAAGTGGAACTTTTTGTGTTCCAGCTTCATCCCATTACCCCTTGTCCTGTTGCTAGCTACTCTAGAAAAAAGGGATGTCCCAACCTCCTCCACCCTTTAGATATTTGTAAATGTTAATAAGATCTCCTCTCAGTCTCCCCTTCTCTAGACTGAGAGAGAACAGCCCCAGTTTCCTCAGCCTTTCCTCATATGAAAGATGTTCCATACCCCTGATCATCTTGATGACCCTGCGCTGGACTCTCTCCAGCAGTTCCCTGTCCCTCTTCAGCTGAGGAGCCCAGAACTGGACACGGTATTCCAGACAAGGCCTCACCAGGGCAGAGTAGTGGGGGAGCAGAACCTTCCTTGACCTGCTGGCCACATTCTTCTTGATGCATCCCAGGCTGCCATTGGCCTTCTTGGCCATGAGGGCACATTGCTGGCTCATGGTTAGTTTATTATCAATCAGGACTCCCAGGTCTCTCTCTGCAGAGATGCTCTTCAGCAGTTCGACCCCCACACTGTACTGGTGCAGGGGGTTGTTCCTTCCCAGCTGCAGGACTCTGCACTTGTCCTTGTTGACACTCATGACGTTCCTCTCTGCCCTCTGTTCCTCTGATGATTTAGAAGAGGACAGCAAATCCACACATAAAAGTAGTTGATGATCTTTATGTTTTCTTTTGTCCAAAATAGTTGAGTACTGTGCTTACAGTGAGATGGTGTTACTTAGAGGAAATAAAAACAAACAAGGACTTAGGTAACTATTTCTTCCAGCCCATTCACTGGAACCACAGGCTTTGAGCAAAACTGAAAGAGTTGCATTTATAGAAAGCTTATTGAAAGACCTTCCTAAACTGTTTTATTGTACCTAATGTACTCTGCTGCTCTTGGAAGCCACTTATGTTCTAGGGACACTGCAGGATTTTGCAGGCCTTCCTAAAAGTCTTAAACTTTGCTCTGACAGAAAAAAAAGAAGCAAATTCATTTACATCTCTTCAATGTGCTTTTTCATTGTTTATGCAATAGTTTCATTAGAGTATATTGCTCATTAAGCACAGAAGAACCTGACAGATGAGACCTGGAACACTCGCCATCGAATGTAGCCCAAGTCTATCTGACATCTCAGCAGGGCAAGTGGAGAGCTGTCATTCTGAAATAGGCAATTTGCAGCCTCCAATGTCAAATATAGAGCTCTGAAAAGACCTCTTCCTGCATTATGCAATTCATACTATCAGGTAGTGTACATTTTAAATCACAGATCTGTACTTCTCGAACCCCTTCTTCCAAATATCATTTTCTTTGCTTGCTGACATTTTAAGTGTTCTGCGTTTGGTGTCACTAAATTATGACACTTTGATGTTCAGTTAGAAATCCAAAACAGCAATTAGGGAATTACAAATTGCAGAAATCTTACCATTTAAGTATTAATTATATTCTGTATTGTCTCAACTTGTAAATGATTATACAAAAATATCTCTTAAATATTACATGCAAAACCTTGTTATAATTACAGTATTCTTGAGATGTCAGTCCCTATTCAATGGAGCTGACATCTCTAGAGCATGCTGAAGATGACAGTGTTTCCATGTGAAGAACAGTACTCAAGAGAAATAGAAGTATGTGTGTGTGATTATAACCTGGAATCTTAGATATTGACTTGAGCTCTGGGAGATGTTGAAATTCTTGCCTGATCCAGGGCATAATGTGTCATCCTGGATTGCTGCAAGTCAAGCAACTCTTATTCATTTTATCTTTTCTGAAGAGATATTTCAGCAAAAGCTTTCCACACATGTCACAGAATAGCACCTTGGGAGTATGTTGTGGTTTGGCCCGGTTAGCACAGCAGCACCACTACAGTCTCTCTTCCTACTCCTTGAACCAGTACCAACCAGAGAAGAAGAAAAAGGGACAGAAGAAGAAAGAAACAGGAAGAACCCTCCTCTTCTGGTTTCTTCTTTTAAGTGATTGTGGAGGCATCTAATTGGCTCAGCCCCAGAAGCGGGTCTGGCTCAGAGCTGGGGAGAGTTTTGAGCCACTTCTTACAGGAGCCGTCTTTACAGCCCCTTCCCCCTTACCAGAAACGGCTGTCATGTCAAACCATGACAGAGTGCTACTTGCTTTGTAGCCACAGTGCTTCAGCACTGTCCCAATGCTTCAGAGTGTCACAATGTCTATAGGTAAATGATATCTGTGCTTTTAGTCCTGTTTTCCACACTGAAGTTGTTCTAACATTACTCCACACCTAACCTATCATGATGCTAATGTTAAGTTCAATAATAATATGCAAGTAGAACTCCCAGGTATCTTTGAGTGCAAGTCCTTCGGGGAGCAGCTGCACGCTGATGAAAAGAAAATGCTCAGAAAGAAAACTTGTCTTCAACAGAGAACAAAAAGGCATAGTAGAGAAGGTTTAGGAAGTTACTAGAAAATGCAACCTGCTTTGGATTTCCAACCAAATGCAGTGCTTATGCCAGCCTCCATAGGTAACACTAGACTAGGTAAATCACAGAAACACACAATACACAGGCAGTGAGTCCTCAACATCAGTTACGTTCTACAGTTTCTCTGTTGTTCTACACTACTTGCTAACAAGTTGTCAGAAGTCCAGCCTGGTTTAGTGTACTTAATACCCACCAGTGGCTGGAGCACATCTGGTTTGACATCCTCACATAAGAATCCTGGTTGGGTGCTCCACAATTAAATTTGCTCTTTTTTTTTAATTGCAGACACTGCAGCTGTGCACTGCAGTGCAATGTGCACCTGCTACAAAACAATTAATCAAAATGCAAGTAAACCTATAGACAGTTCTGTCTATTATACAACCAGATCTCATGTTTATAAGTGCAGCTCTGTATTTCATCGGAATATCTGAGTGCTTGATGGAGGAGGAGGGAGTAAATTTCACCTTCAAAATAAGGTCTCCTAATCACCTTTTCAGTAAAACTATCTGGGAAATAGAAAAAGAAACAACTTGAAAGGTACACTTTCAGTTGTCTTGAAATGCTCTTTTACCCTTGTAATTTACTTCCAGACAGTATACACATTTTAAATGAATACTTTGCTAAAAACTGGAAAGATGTTTAAAAGTTAAATGTTCTGAAGAAGAATTGGAGATGGAGATCATTCAGATAATTTAAAAAATATCTGTATCTCTTGATGATGACTATAATGGCAATGAAATAATGGAAACTGGGAAGCAATAATTGGAAATCTCTGAAGTAAAGCTCTTATTGGGACCATGCTTTTCCCAGGCAGCAGCTATCAAGGATACTGTGGGAATATTTTCTGGTTTGTGCTGGGATATAGAACAAGTAGTTACATTTGCAATAAACTGCTAAAAGTAGCATATTGTGAATCACTACTTGATCCCAGATATGACCAGGTCCTATTAGAGGACTGTGCTGGGTGCAGAACTGGGTGATTTGAACTGCTAATGGTCCATTTGTTAATGTATACTTCAGTGCTGCATTTTAGAACGTTTTGAAGCTGAGACTGAGAAAAGATTTGTACATTTGTACTTCAGGATTCTCTGAGAAAGAGTAATACTGTTGATGATGATGTTTTTCATCATCAATTCACAGGTTGCAAAAGTAACATGAATATATAACAGAAATTACTCTTAAATTACTTGAAGAAAGTTCTCTTACATTCAACTTAGGAGTCATTTAATTGAATCAAGAAGCTCTAGTGATAATTTCAGAAGTATAATTTTATTGACATTCCTTAAAACACTTGAATTGCTTGTTTAGGGAAATTTCAAAAGGTTGCATTATGAGTCTTACAGAAAAGTAACAGTGAATGTATAAAGTACTGGAAGAAACCATTCAGAAGACCTGGATTTGCTTCTAAAGTCTCTCTTCTGTCCTGTAATGTTTTTGAGCAAATGAAGAGGATTTGGATGAGTACAAGTGAAGTGATTGGAATGCTTTTATCTCTTTTTAAGTCCTACTTAATGTTACCATTATTGCCAATATATATTAAAAAAATGAGGAAAGAGGAAGAAAGGAACAGAAAGACTGAAGTTCAAAAGAAGGAAGAACTATTAGAAAGATGAAAAGATTCTAGCAGAGAAAAAGGAACTGTAAATCTTCCAAAAATTAGGAGGCACTTAAAAAAATAGAAAAATTACTGTACTGTGTACCCAAATCATGCTCACCTACTGAGGAAGATTTAAGAGAAACATTAATATAAATTTTGAAAACTCATTGTTAAAAATCCCTAAATTATAGCTCCATTAAGAAAGAGCACAAACTCCCAAGCTTTATTGGTGTAGTCACTGCATAGATAATCCCAAAATCTTAGGAATGAGGAAGAAACATTTTCAGCATATTTATTGCCCTCTACTTTAGAAAGAACACTTGTTCAGACATAACTATTTTTCTAGAAACTTGTGACCATAAGAACTGCCATTTAACATCAGATTAACAGCTGGTAACTACCATTAACAACTCCAGATAAATCATAGAAGGATGCACATTCCGTATCTACCTCATTCTGATCTCTTGCTACATTTCTGTGAAAATCCTGGTATAGGGGGTTTATCTCTCTTCCAGAGTGTTACTTATGACAACAGTCAAAAAAATCTATTTAAAACACAAATCCAAATACATAAATTACCATAGAATCATAGAATGATGGGGTTGGAAGGGACCTCCAGAGATCATCTAGTCCAACTCCCCTGCAGAAGCAGGTCCACCTATATCAGGTCACACAGGAACACATCCAGACAGGTTTTGAAAACCTCCAGAGAAGGAGACTCCACATGCTCCCTAGACAGCCTGTGCCAGAGCCCTCTTACCTGAACAGTTTCACCTTATGTTTAAATGTGTCGTGGTTTGGTGCAGCTAGCACAGAAGCACAACAGTCTCTCACTTGGTGCCCCCCATTCACCTCCACCCTCGTTAGGATGGCAGAGGCCCCAGTGAAATGGGAGTAAAAAGATAAGCAAGGTTGTTGTGGATTAAGACAAGGGCAGGGAGGGCTCGCTGCCAATTACAGTTCCAGGCAAAACAGACTCCAGTACTCAACTTAGAGAGGAAAGTAGGAAAATTGATTCTACTATCTACAAGAAACAGAATGTAATAAAAGCAAAAAGAAAGTAGGATGATTGAGAAAAATTACAACCAGCACCCTCCCCCATCCCTCCTTTCTTCCCAGGCCCAGCTTACTGCTCTTGATATCTCTACCTCCTCCCGCCTCAATGACTCAGGGGGGCAGGGAATGGGGAATGTGGTGAATCTCTCACAGATCGACTCCTGCCATTCATCCCCTGCTCCAACATGGGGTTCCTCCCCCAGGACACAGTGTTTAAAGAACTTCTCTGGTGTGGGTTCTTCCCAGCAGCTGCAACTTCTGCCGATACAGGGTCCCTCACACAGGATACAGTCCTTGGTGAATACCTCTGGCTTGGATTCTTCCCCACAGTTGCAATTTCTGTGAATATTGGGTCCCTCCCACTGGACATGGCCCGGGGACAGGGTCTCTAATGAAGTGAATCACTGCCCCTGGCTCAGGGTTTCTAGCAAAATGAGTCTCTGCCCCTGATATGCAGTATGCAGGGGAGTCTCTGCTCCAGCACACCACTTCCTCTCTTTCATCACTGACCTTAGAGTCTGCATGTTTTTTTCTCTCTCTCTTCCAGCTCCTTGTATGACCACCTGCCAGAGAAGAAGAAGGGACAGAAGAAGGAAGAAACAAGAAGAAGCCTCCTCTTCTGACTTCTTAAAAAGTGATCTTGGAGGCGTCTAATTGGCTCAGTCCCAGAAGTGGGTCTGGCTCAGAGCTGGGGAGAGTTTTGAGCAACTTCTTACAGGAGTCATCTTTACAGCTCCTTCTCCTTTACCAGAAAAGACTGTCATGTCAAACCATGACAAATTGAACAAGACTGTCAATCTACAGTAAATTCCTCATTTGTAGTCAAGAACAGAGGTCAATCAGGGACTCCAAAGATTAGCTACTAATACAGGAGCAGTTATCAAGACTCCTTGAGCATTCAGAAGTTTAATTTATATTTAAAAAGTGTATTTATTTCTATTCCTTCCTTCTATTCTGAGGAAGAAATTGTCTCCCTCTACCCTGCCTTCAGAAAAATCTGATTTTATTAGTTCTGTCCTGCACAAAGATATTTTTATTTCTCTGTGTTACATAGTGCTTTCTCCATTCTTCAAAATGTAATGCAAATAGGAGGCTATTAGTGAGACACCAGAGTGTATAGCTCTTTCATTTATAGTGTATAGTCTTTCATTTAATAAATAGGATAGCAAACACTTAAAAAAAAAAAAAGTGTGAAAAAGGGGAGTTCTGTCTTCCTTTATGAAAACGCCAATCTGTAGCAACTGGTTTGAACAAGACCATTGTCGTGGTTTGGCCCAGCTAGCACAACAGCACCACAACAGTTTCTCGCTCGATGCCCCCATTCACCCCCACCCTCGTTAAGATGGCGGAGGACCCAGCGAAATGGGAGTAAAAAGATAAGCAAGATTGTTGTGGATTGAGACAAGGGCAGGGAGGGCTCACTGCCAATTATGGTTCTGGGCAAAACAGACTCTAGTACTCGACTTAGAGAGGAAAGTAGGAAAGTTTATTCTACAAGAAACAGAACAGAATAAAAGCAAAAAGGGAGTAGGATGATGAGAAAATTACAACCAGCACTTTAAGATCTCCCTCCCCCATCCCTCCTTTCTTCCCGGGCCCAGCTCACTGCTCCCGATATCTCTACCTCCGCCCCCCCCCAACGGCTCAGGGGGGCAGGGAATGGGGAATGTGGTCAGTCTCTCACAGATGGGCTCTGCCGCTTCTGTCTTCTCAGATGAGGATGACTCCTGGCATTCTTCCCCTGCTCCAACACGGGGTTCCTCCCCCGGAACACAGTCCTTAACAAACTTCTCTGGTGTGGGTTGTTCCCAGCAGCTGCGGCTTCTGCCAATACAGGTTCCCTTCCACGGGACACAGTCCTTGGTGAATATCTCTGACGTGGATTCTTCACCGCGGTTGCAGTTTCTGCACTTGCAAGGTCCCTTCCTCGGGATAGGGCCTGCTCCGGCCATAGTGATAAAGGGCCCCTCCTTCGGGACAAGGCCTCCTCCGGCCAAAATCACTGTCCCTGGCTCGGGGTCTTTAAAGAAATGAAAATAAATCTCAGCTTCACCAGTTCTCTCCACAGAATGCAGGGGAGTCTCTGCTCCAGCACACCTCCTCCCTTTCATCACTGACCTTGGAGTCCGCATGGTTGTTTCTCTCACCGTTCCTACTCCTTGCACCACCACCAGCCAGAAGAAGAGAAAAAGGGGCAGAAGAAAGAAAGAAGATGGAGGAAGACACCTTCCCTTCCGGCTTCTTCTTAAAAAGTGATCGTGGAGGCATCTAATTGGCTCAGCCCCAGAAGTGAGCCTTTTCTGAGCTGGGGAGAGTTGTGAGCAACTTCTTCCAGGAGCCATCTTTGCAGCCCCTTCCCCCATACCAGAAAAGGCTGTCATGTCAAACCATGACAACCATGTAAAGAATGTTGCAGGCTTCTTAAAAGGCTTATGTTCTCTCCTTATGGGGAAAAAAAAATGAAAACTCTGACAGTACACATACTTTTCAAAAGGTGTCAGACTTTTCAAGTTAGTCCTGCATTTCTCCATTCCCTTGGTATTTTCCAATGTACTCACTTTCTAGATGTCTATTTCAGTCTGGATCTTTCTTGGGTCTTTATTGAACAAAAATGGGGGGGTAAAAGCACATCTTTGAATTTTTTACAGGCATGTCTTTGATTAATAATTGTCTCAATAAAACTGCTGTGGTAATATAGTTGTTTCACCCCTTTTTGTGTAGTTACTTTTATATAAATTGTCTCAGGGCTGCAAGATTGGTGTATCCAGATGTATGCCTTTCAGTTTTTGTAAGGCATTTATAGGAATTTCGACAGTGCTCTGTTTGCCTTGGTGGCTCTACAGTTGAGCAAAACACATTATTCTTGAATAGAAAATTCTAAACTTGCTCTTAAACAAGGTTTCATATCTGACAACTCTGCTTTTGAGGGTAATACTTTCAGGTATAATCATGTCACATAGAGATCCACTGTTGATTATCTGAGGTTTTAAAAGCATTTTTCAACAACTTTTAGCCATATTTTTAAGCAATATTCCATAGGCCAAAGCACTGTAGATACACTGAACTGAAGAAAACCTTTAAAATCATGCTCTTTTGCTCATATTTTGCATACTTAACATTCAAATTTTGATATGTTGTCTGCCTTTATCTCCACTGGTAAGTCATGTCTTGCAAATAGTTTTTATAACTGAAATTAAATGTTCAGCAACTTTATTCTCTAATAAAGTTGTAGTAATAGACATTGGAACTGGTAAATTGGAATCAAAATTTAACTTCTTTGCTAGTAGATTAAAAAAAATATATTATTTTGGGGGTTTTGGTTTTCAAACTGAAGTTTCTTCAACTATATTTTAAAGTACAGTATCAGACACAAGTCATAATTCTTATTCTCAGTTTTGGTTTTGTATACATCGGAAGTCACAATATATTTTTACAACATGTATTAACTCATTGGGAACTTTGTTCTTCCCTTTTTACTTACTTTTTATGGGTAGTATACATGGCCTATTTATTCACTATCTGCTGTGTGCTACAGTCTGGTGTATTTCTCAAAATATGTGACTGCACAGCAAAGAAGGAAGCCAACTGCCAAGTTCTGTTGTACTGGGTCACACAGACCTTCTGGCAGGAGTGCTCAGTTGCTTTCTGTAAAGAAATAGCTCATCCAGGAAAGACTTTTACAGATTAGGTTGGAGGAAGAGAGAAAGGAGTGCATATGTCGCATAACAAAAGGTTTGGAAACTGTTAGGAACAGGGAGCAGAAATATCACAGGAGGCTTCAGAGCTGATGGGAAAAAAATATTCTTTTCACTGTACAGAACAGGCATACATTGCTTTCTTTTTAAAGAGTTCTGCTTCTCTTGTAGGCTTTTGCAAAACTGATCTGCTGCTTGCAGCTGCAGCAAGCGTCCAAAGGCAGAACACTGCTTATGTCTTAATTTGTTTCTATTGCTCTTGCCTCAAATTCAGTCTGGTTTTATTATGGAAATTTCTCTATAGTATTTTTAGAACTATTTTTTTTTCCTTCTGTGTTGTCCTGTGTTTCTGAGTTTTCTGCTAACCCAGACTAATGTTACATTCTGCTATTTAGCTTTCAAAATTTAAAATCTGGTCCAGTTTCATTCTGTTTTTTTCACATCTTAATAGCTTTCTATAAGTTTAAGCTGTCTGGTGGTCTTTTTCAGTTATGAGTCTTTGATCCTCTTTACCATCTGGCCTTGGATGAGTAATTTCATAAATACTTTAAAACAACATGTTTGCTTCAGCATAATAAAATCTATTAAATCTCCTTTTTTTTTTATATGAAGCAGATAACTTCCAGAAGATGTATTATTATTATAAGTGTAACATTCTACAGATTTCTCTAACTGATAACTCAATCTTTAACTGATAACTCAGTCTTCATCTGATAACCGTATTGCTGTCTCTCACTTGTTTTATTTTTTAATATAGGTTGCTCGGAGTAAAGTCAGTGCCCCTAACTTGCAAGGTTAAAATAAACTGGTATTTTTTAAAAATTTTTCTTTTTTTTTTTGTCTTTCTATTTATCTTTATATAAAATTTTTGCTTGAAATTCTTTCAGTGACTTGCAGTGTTTCTGGATAGTTTGTATTTCTCTGAGTTTTCCATTTATCTTCTAACTTGCTATTTCTCTCCCAGCTCTCATACAGCTGTAGTTCAAGATCTCAATTAATGAGAACTGGGAGTCTGAATCACTATAATTTTCATAAATCTTTACTATAACTGATAATTTAACAAATAGAGAAAGGTTCTTGCAAAGGGAAAAGGTTCATGCTTCCTCTTATTTGTTAAGTCCAATATCTAGTGTGCAGATGGTTTGAACTAAGACACATTGCCTTTCCAAAAAAGTTTGTCCTGCTCCCATTAAAGTCAGTGGCAAAGCTCCTGTTGATATCACTGTTGTATGAGAATGAAGTAATCCACTTTTGCTGGGAAATTCTATTTCTTCTCTAACAATGTGCAGCAAATACAATGAAGATAACGCATTTGTGCCCATGTTTTCATTTAAACATCAAAACAACTTCACCTCCCAAAAATATTAACTGAGATGGAATATCAGTCTTTGCCATGATGTACTTCCAGTTTTCAAAAAGGTAGTAGATGGCATAATCCCAGCAATGTTACAGCCCTTTTTTTTCAGAGTTGGTTATCTCACTAAAATTATTCACAAATGTTATTGTTTGGGATACAGCTTTTCGGATTAAGTCCAAGAATATTTTGATACAAGGAGACTGCAAACATCTAAGACAAAAATCTTTCATGACCTAAACTAAGGGCAGAAAACTCAAAAGGGAAGTAAAAGGGGAAAAAAGAAAAGGACAATGGCTGAAAAATCTTTCAGACTACCTGAGAACTATATTGCAAAAAAGAATGAGTATAATACTATTTGTCTTTTACCTAACATTTATAAGCAAGCTTTCATAAGTACTGTGGGACAAAAAGAGAACTCTTATGATTCAGTTTAACTCTTTAAGTACTTGGAACTTTTTAAAGTGTCCTTTAGTTTTTATATTTTTATATGGTTAATGTCATCTATCTTCAACTGTTTTCTTTGAAAATTCAACAGACAGTACACATTGCATTTTTCTTCATGTGACTGCTCTTTTGCTGTAAGATCACAATTATCTGTTTGGTAAGCAAAGGACTGACATGCATTTTTAAAAGTTCCATACTTGTGGCCTCATAAATTTCAGTCTGGCCATGGATTACGGCAGCACATCCAGCTAAAGTTATATGTCATAGTGTTACAGTCGGACATTTAGCCTTCCTGACATAAATTCAAAAACTATTGTCAGAATCCAGACACCATTCATATACAAAAATATTTAGGTGGAAAGCAGAAAGCTTTTATTCCTTAGATAGAAAATAGTGCTGAAACAGTTTCTGCCTGTCCTTATACAAGAATAAGGCTGAACTCCAAATGAAAGGAATTGTATTCTAGATTTTTGTTCAAACTCGAGCCATTTACCAAACATGTTAGTGTCTCTGACTCAGTTCCTCAACACTGAGTGTTGGCAGTTAAGTTTCACAGTCTTCAACTACCATTTATGTGATTACAAAATCTGTTGCCCTACTAGGTCCATCTGGGAAGTAAAATGTCTTCAGATTTCTAAGCTATGACAGGCACAGGTTAGATATAGAATCACAGAATCACAGAATGGTAGAGGTTGGAAGAGACCTCTAATGATCATCTAGTCCAACTCCCTCACTAAATCACATCCACCTAGATGAGGTCACACAGGAACACGTCCAGGCAGGTTTTGAAAACCTCCAGAAAAAGAAGCTCCACACCCTCCATGGGCAGCCTGCACCAGAGCTCCCTCATGCTTACAGTAAAAAAGTTTTTCTTTGTGTTAAAGTGGAATTTTTGTGTTCCAACTTTTGTCCATTACCCCTTGTCCTATCAACTAAACACTACAGAGAAAATGTGTTGCCCTATTGTATTGACATGCATCTTTTAAATACTCATACTAATGAGATCCCCCCTCAAGTCTTCTCCAGGTTAAATAGCCCCAGGTCCCAAAACCTTTGCTCATGAGAAAGATGATCCAGTCCCCTGATCATCTTTGTAGCCCTACAAAGAATAGGTGCTGTAAATATAGAACAGGTGCTGGAGAAAGGGAGAATTAAATTGCACTATTTTGTGAGGAAGAGCATGTATATATTGGAATGCAGTGATGATCTTGAATTCAACAGCTATTAATGGAAAAAAATAATCTGAGTGCTGAAGATTTCCAGTTAAATATACTGGATAAATTTAAATGAAAGAACAGTAAATTTGATTTTTAAAATTTTTGAAGAAATAATTCTTGTCCAAGTTTATTTTTTGTAGCCAAATACCAAGTGTTCATTTAAACAATATTCACTTGAATTTAAAAATCAGTGCATATTTATTTCAGTTATCCAAATGAAAAATAATTAAAAGAAGGTATTATTTCTTCAAATAATCAGTAAATATGAGCAAATCCCACATTGCTGCATGGCTTGCATGAGTAGACCTCAGATCTTTGTCTCACTCTATTTGGGAATGTTTTATTATACTTGGAGATTTCAGAGTAAGGTCAAATGCACACAAAAGTTTTGAACACTCAGTCATCTATCTAAAGTACAGAGTTGTGCCTGAACCAGACTGGGACTTCAGTTGTGCTGTCATCAAGTGAATTGCTGTGGGGCATGCAGTCTTAAACTCAATGGGGAAGGTCAAGTGGAATCTGTTGCCACTTGGAAGGGGTTAATCGTTCTCCTACAGCTTTTCTCCCTCTCTGCTTCTTCTCTTTGTGTTTTAGCATCTCGTAATATTCCTCATTTCCTGAAATTCTTTAGGATCTTTTTCTTCTTTTTGAACTTTTTGTAAGTGATATCAAGCCATTAGCATCACTTACCTGTTCTAACTTTGTTTCTACTTTCCTTACTGGCCATATGTGTGTTCCTTCTTAAAGACTAATGTGACAATCAAAAACTGCAGCTTATCATTAATTTCTTTAAGTAAATCTTAGCCCCAGAATCACACATGAGCCAATTTAATTTGTTGCAAATCCATGATTGGCAGCCACAGAAATATCCTTTCTCCTCCAGCACTGGAAGCACAGGATATGCTCCATATAGTGCAGCCAAGTGTCTGGGATAACTCTTTCAAATTCTGGTTATTGTTTGCGGTAGAAACAGCGTTTCATTCAACAAAATACTGTGGAAATGGTGCTTCCATTGTTGGTGGAAATAATCTCAATCTTCAATGAAGGACCATGACAGTCTCTTGTTCACTGGCCCCCATCCACCCCCACCTTCATTAGGATGGCAGAAGACCCAGCGAGATGGGAGGAAAAAAGATAACCAAGGATGTTCTGGATCGAGAAAAAGGCAGGGCAAAACAGACTTAAAGAGGAAAGTTTATTCTACTACCTACAAGAAACAGAACAGAACAAAAAGCAAAAAGGGAGCAAGATGATGAGAAAACTACAACCAGAACTTTAAGATCTCCCTCCCCTATCCCTCCTTTCTTCCTGCTCCTGATATCTCTACCTTCTCCCCCCTCAACAGCTCAGGGGTAGGGAATGGGGGATGTGGTCAACCTCTCACAGATGGGCTCTGTTGCTTCTTTCTTCTCAGATGAGGATGACCCCTGGCATACTTCCCCTGCTCCAATACAGGGTCCCTACCGAGGGACACAGTCCTTTATGAACTTCTCTGGTGTGGCTTCTTCCCAGCAGCTACAGCTTCTGCAAATATAAGGTCCCTCACACAGGATGCAGCCCTTAGTGAAAATGTCTGGCATGGGTTCTTCCCCACAGTTACAGTTTCTGCAGATACAGGGTCCCTCCCATGGGAAATGGCCTCTCCTGGGCATAGTCACTCCCTCTGGCATGGGGTCTTTAATGAAGTGAGTCACTGCCTCTGATGCAGGGTCTTTAATGAAATGCAAACAAATCTCAGCTTCACCAGTCCTCTCTGCAGAGTGCAGGAGAGTCTTTACTCTAGCACACCTTGTCCTCTCTTCTCTCACTGACCTTGGGGTCTGCATGACTACTTTTCTCTCTCTTCCAACTCCTTGCACCACCACCATCTGGAAAAAAAGGAAGGATAGAACAAGAAGGAACAGGAAGAAACCTCCTTTTCTAGCTTCTTCTTTTTAAAAAGTGATTATGGAGGTGCCTAGTTGGCTCAGCCCCAGAAGTGGGTCTGACTTAGAGTTGGGGAGTGTTTCAAGCAACTTCTTACAGAAGCTTTTTAAAAGCCCCTTCCGCATTAGCAGAAATGGCTGTCATGTCAAACCATGACAAAGCAAGCTGTGTAGCCACCCTTGTTCTTCCCAGAACAGCTTAAAGGTCTTTTCATTGGTATCCTCTGCCTGCCATCCACCATCTTACTGTCTTACTGCCTTCTCAATTGTTAATCCTTTGAGGGTCTTTTTTTGTTTGGTTGGTTTTTTTCTCACTTCTCACACAAACTTAGGGTATTTCTTTCACACCTGTGGTTTTTTTTTCATTTCTGACTCTTCTTGCATCTCACTGAACCCCCTGCACATCACGTTTTCCTTTATCTCTGATCTCTCAGCAATGTGGAACAGTCTGATATTTTGTTTTTCTCTTTCATTCCCCTGAACAGTTCCCTGTGGAATTTAGGTTTTCCTCATCTCCACCCCTTTCTATTCTACTCTTTTTGTCATCATATTCCTCTTATGTTTTTATGTGTCCCAAGAGACCACATTCCTCTGCTGGAAGGTTTCAGTAGACTCAATATTATTTTCTTTGTTTCATTAGATAACGCAATCCATAGTGCAGGTTTCTTTTTCTTTTTTCTCCCTTTTAAGCATTCCTGGACACCCCCAGCATTTTTTGATTGTTACAGATGAATCTGTTTCTCCTAAGTAGCTTGGTGTCCTTTCCTTTTTCTCTCTTCCTGATATAGTCTACAGGAGATGCACAGAACAATGGAGTGTTGTGCCTTACTTGCTGCTCCTGCTTGGATAGTGCACATTTGAACAAGCAGTCAAACCAAGTCAGTCTCTATAGTAGTTTTTGAAGGTCAAACTAAGTAAGTGATGTCTGACTGTGAAGGCTTAAAATAAGTGCTAGAAATTCTCCAATAATTAGTGTTCAACAGGCCATATCCATTTATGGAGAAAAGATCAAAGAGAGATTAACACTTCACCTTTCCAGTTGCATATGTTTTCTAAACCAGAAGTTGTCCTTTTGTGCAGCTCAAGATAAAACAATAAACTTTGACTGTGTTGATTTGGTGCTTGTTTTTGGTGTCTGGGGATACCAACACTCACTGTGTAGTCATAAAAAAGGTCTTTTGGTTTTGTTGATCTCAACATCTTTCTAAACTATCAGTGGAAGTTAGTGCACCACAGATATATTTTTCAATGCAGACTGTTCCTAGATCTTCAGGAAATATGAGGATTATTTCTCAAGAAACACTCATCCACTGTACCAAATCGTTTAACCCATATTTTTAGAAGATGTAGAAATTAGCATGTTCGTATTTTAATATCTATCCCATCTATGTCATTCTGTCTTGAGTTTTTCTACATATTTCAAATGGTTTGTAACCAGATTCCCCTAAAGAATCAAAATGATCAAAGCAGAACTTCAAATATATTAATTTGTGCACAAGGTCAAAGTTGAAGTTAGGTGACATAAGCATCATGTCTTCTCTTTGTAAATCAGCTGTCTGCTCTGAGATGTTAGGAGTATGCAGGTATCACTGTGAATATTGCTAATTATTTACCAGTATCTGATAAATGTACTGTTACAAAACAGGTGTTTGCTAACTGCTGCTCTCTTCTCCTCAGTTAATTACTACATAAACTGGGAGCTAACCTAGTTGGAAGGACTATTGACTGTGCAAGTAATTATCTGCAGTAAAAGTAGGAGAGAAGGTAGCTGGCAGGTTTTTAGACAGTTTTCCTTTTGCAAAATGTTCTTTCTTATTGTCTTTTGTGTGAAGGACAGGTATCTTACTGAAACCTCTCTTCAGAGACTGCTGGGCAGTGGTGTGTGTGTATGTAATTATTTGACAGCTACTGAAGTGGCAGATGTATTCAGATAAAAGTTAAAAAACAAAGGTTTGTTTGAAGGCTTGCTTTTTCTTTTTTGTTTGTAACACGGGTCATTTCACACCTTGTGCTTGCAGTGAAGCTTACAAACAGTCAAATTATTGCAGGTTATCTCAGCTTTTCTATATAGACAAAAATTAACAGCTTGGTGTGGCAGAAAAGAGCATTTAAACCCCTTTCTCCTATTCAGCTGACAAAGTGGAGCTGTGTTCTAACTGCAGGTAGAACAGCAGCACATTTTGACCTCCCAGGATTAGGATAGCCTGGATATGACTTTCAACTATGTAAATGCCATCCCATTGCCATTTTCTTAACTGTAATTTTAAAAGCCAGGTGGCATGACTCACATACCTTTGGTCCTAATTTATGA
The DNA here is from genome assembly GCF_028858725.1 of Colius striatus. Lineage (NCBI taxonomy): Eukaryota > Metazoa > Chordata > Aves > Coliiformes > Coliidae > Colius > Colius striatus. The sequence continues at coordinate 30,877,938 of NC_084767.1, read as the reverse complement.
TCTTTTTATGTGAGAGTGGTAGTTAGTGGTTGTTTGAGAGCAGTCTTGATATGGAACCTGCTCATGCTTGTTCTTTCTGTGTTCTGAAGCCCTTCTATAAGACCTTCTTCAAAAATGAACTCAACCAATCTCATTTAAATGTATCAGCATTCACACATATTCAAAGACATGAATCTTGAGTGTTAGCTATGAGAGTGTTTCAAATTAATGCTGATGCAATGAAGTATAGCATTTTCCAAATTCTGTATTATAGGTAAATTTAGTCATACACCAGTCTAGCTTATCTATTTTAAAGGCTTTTACACCATGGTCAGCCACCATAGTTGGTTAAATAGGTGCTTGTCACACCAGTTTAATAAATTAAATGTGAAAGCCATTTCTTCTTACTTTGGATTGTAACAGGGTTGGCTCAGGTTCTGTTTCACTGAAGTAATCGAATCCATGTCATATAATTTTATAAGTATAATCAGTATATCAGCTAATATGAAAAGCTGAAAAAAGAGTTATAAATAAGACTGCAAGCCTTTATTTAATAATTTTATTAAATAAAATTATTAATGTCAATAAATGCAAGCCTTTATTTAAAAATGTATTATCTAATAATTCTAACTAATCATGGAAAGGTGCCACTTTAATTGAGAGATATGCCAATAAAAATTGAAAAACAAAGATTAAAAAATGGTGTGATGCGTGTGATTTTATCCTTCAAATTCTGTTCTTAAACAGAGTAACACAGATTGATTCCTGACCTATGTAATTTTCTACAGAATTTCATTATTTAATATCCACTGTAAGCCCTTAGAGATGTAGTATCCTTGCTAAGGTAAGAAGGAAGCACTGTCTTGGTTTTCAGGGAAAAAACAATACAAACTGCAAAATCATAGACAGTACTGAAATAAAGAGAAACAACCTATTCCCACCCTTATCTCTATTACTGTCTCCACAGCAGTTTTACCTTCAGCCCAGCAAAATGCACCAAATCTCTGCAGAAGATCTTTTAGAGCCTGGTAGGCTGATCCTGGGGAGAGGTAAAAGGAAGTTATTTGTCCCTTTGGATTGGGATATTTGACTGGCTCCAAGTTTAAGTCCTTTAAAGCACAAAGGAGCAACCTTCACAGCTGAACTTTTACTGAAAGTTAACATTTGGAGAAAATATATTCTTGACCAACAAAGTGTGCCTGTCAGCTTCTTTGTGCACTAGAAATCCTGGTTTGTATTGCCACTGATAATCACACTGTGCTATTGAAGAGGCACACGTATAGCAGCACTTTTCAATGTACCTCTAAATCACTAAGATACTCCCAGTTAATTAATTAAATGTAACTTTCAGTGTAGTCATTATAGTACTTTTATTTCTAAAATTCTAAATTCTAAAATTTGCTTTTAGGTGATCTCATATACAATTTAATTTTTCATACCAGAAAGAAAAACAATAAACGCCAGGATATTACAAAGAGTTCCCAGTGTTTATAATTAAAAGAAAACTGCAGAGAGATTAAAAAAAATATATATATTCTAACAAGTACACCTCCTGACAAAGAAAAGTGAATCAGAAAACATTTTCAAGTCAACAAAAATAATTAATGGCCAGTCATGAGAGTGCTACTTTCAATCTCACAAGCGTGTGGAAGTATAAAAAAAAAATCTTCATAACTGCTGGAAATCTTAATTCATGAAGTTTTTTCAGCAAAAGCTTACATTTTAAATGACTTGTGTAAAATGATTATTTTACAGATGATTCCATTTTTTATTCGGAGACCAAAAAATTGCTAAGTATCCTTTAAAAGTAATTTTGTATTTTATCACTCCAGATACAGGCTGGTTGTTCTCTGTGGTGAAGCTTATGCATCTGAATTCTAGAATCAGGTCTGTGTTGTCAGATCTCTCTTTTTGGACACACTCCAGGATCAGCTGGAGGATATATCTGTTTCAATAGTTTTTAATAAGATATTTATCTTCCAAGTCCTTTCCTCTACTACTTTGAAGTAGGATTTTTGCCATTACATTGGTTCTTGGTATTCTTATGCGGCAAATAGAGATCTTGGGATCAAGAGAACTGTGTCATGTCATGAATTCATTATTTTCCTTTTTTTTTTCCAGAGAGTTGAATATTGCCTCTGCATGTGTCTAAAAGTTACTTGGGACCAATTACTCCTGAGAGGATATCCATTTCATTGCAACTCCGTGCTACCTGGAGTTACATGGTGTCATGGTTCAGGCCCATCAGGGAACAAAAGATCAGGATTAGCCTCAAGTACCAAAGACCTGAGCATTGCCAAAGGGCAGGGAGAGCTTAATTGCCACTTAAGGTCCAGGACAAAACAGACCAGGCTACTGGATTGGGGAAGAAAACAGAAAATAATTTAATCCAACAACAACTAAAACATAACCATAAAACCCCAAAACACAACCAACATAAAACAACAGAGTGGTACAACGATGAAGAGTCCAACCAGCCCTTTAAAACCACCTTCTCCCTACTCGTTTCCTCTTCCCGGACTCCGAGTCATGATCCCAGTGTTTTTACCTCCTCCCCCCATGAACAGCCCAGGGGGACAGGGAATGGGGTCAGTCTATTCCTGATAGCTTCTGCCATTTGTCTCTCCTCAGAGCAGGTGGGCTCTGCACTCATCCTCCCTGAACATCTGTGAGATACCTCACACACACCCGGCAGCCCTGCACAGGCTGCTCCGACACGCATTTATCCCAAAAGCTGCAGCTCCTTTCTGCCTCTCGTGTGGATCTGCTCTGCGGCGCACAGGCTCTACAGCACAGCCTGTGCCATGGCCGCCTCCTCACACAGTCTCCTGCCTGACCGGGAGCACACACCCAGAGTCCTGCCATGGCCCTGCATGGGTTGCAGGGGTACAGCCTGCGTTCTCACCATGGCTTGCAGAGGCGTCTCCAGTCTGGTGCTCCTCCTTCCTTCCTCCTTCTCTGACTGTGGCATCTGCATGGTCATGTCCATCTTGTACCATTCCTACACCTCCTACCAAACACTTCAAATTCCTGTCCCTAAATAGTGATGGCAGAGGCACGTGATTGACCCATCTGGGCCAGAGGTGGGTCTGAACTCAAGAGCCAGGGGAGAGTCTGAGAACTCTTTACTGGATCTGCACTGCAAACCCCTCAGCCTGTTGCCAAGCAAAAACTGCTCCTTGCTAAACCATGATACCCAGGAACTCTAAACATAGTCTGTCACCAATTTGATAGCTACAAGACTAAGCACATGGCTATGCTCATAAGCAATGTGACTAACAGAAAGATTGCCAAGTACCTGTTGCTGTCTGCCAAATTTTCAGTGCATAGCAGTATTTTACAATAGTTACCCAAATACCAGGTGTCAGACTTTTATAGCAAAGTCATAACTTCTAGGTGTTTGGTATCTAGGTATTTAGGAAGCTAATGAAAAGTTAAATGCTCAAGTTTTGAATAATGATGAGCTCTATGTGCACCTTATACAAGTCAGGATAATTCAGTGAAAATAGGATAGTTGTAAAGTGAAAACCCAATTTACTCTGCCAGAAATTAGTTTTAATTGAAATTTATCTCAGAAGATTATAAATGCATAGGAAGTAAATCTTGGTAAGCCAGAGTTCATTTCTGCTTTTATCTGAAAATCTAAGAGTCGCTGTGCTGTGAATTCCCCAGGACTAAGGCAATATCTGTGTTACCTACTCTCCTTCCAGACACTGTCTCCCAAGATGCACTGAAGTCCCAATACCCAATGTTAAAACAGAGGGAGTAAGAACTGCCATGGGAGTTGTTTTACAAATACCCATAAGTTACTGTAAATCACAGTAAGCAATGATGTGGCTGAAAAGAATGACCTGAAAACAACACTCTAAAGAAAACCTGACAATTCTGAATATTTTCTTGAAGACTTTTGTACTTAGTAGTCCTAATATGTGAATCCTTTTAGATTGGGACTATCAAAGTAATCCCACTGTAGCAAGCTTAGAATTGAGATCCATTGTCTTCACTAAGTTCACTGTAAAATGTTCCTCTTATGTTTCTGGAGTGTAGTGATTGTAATTGTGACTTATTAATTACGATTGTTTTATTCTCCTGGTTCTAGAAGTGACTTACTGAATCAGTTCCTGCATTCACTCTTCACCTCAGTCTAGACATTATAAAGTACATAAAAAAACCCCTATTTTGTATATTGTCATATTAGTGGAAAGATATATGTTTTTCAGTTACAGGTTTTTTGAGTTTCTATGTGGAGCTGATGCATGTAGTACTTTGGAATAAATGTCTCTTTCACATAGTGTGACAAAGAAGAAATAAAACAGGGTCAGACAATAGTCCTTCTTATTATGTCCCTTCCTATCTTCTTGGCTTTAGCCTGCTGAGCCAAATCATCTGCAAAAAAGTCTTACAGTGATACTATCAACAAAATGACCCAGCACAGGTGCACAAGCATATAAGACTACAGATCGTAATCAGTCACAAGGCAGATAGATCTGACATTTGCTGAGAGCATTCACATATTTTATTGAGTTGTCATGCCTTGTTGCATACTTAATGAGGATGAGTCCCTTTATGTGCCGATTTCATGTTACAAATGTTGTTTTGCTGGGACTGTCAGTTGCAAATAGCTTGTGGCAATACATCTTCCATGCAGCAAATAAACATATACAACATTATAGCACACTCGTGTTATTGCCACAACTGTAAACAACTAATAAAAGAAATGTATCTACTGTGCCTTGGAGTCATTCACTCCAGTAATATTTTTTCCATTTTCAAGCCTGTTGACTTTATGGAACATTTGGTGTTATTTCATTTTACCATCATTGTTTATTGTGCCATAATTTAAAAAAAAGCATGCTATATACCTGTATATATAGTAGGACATACAGAATAGGATATTTCCATGACCAGCAGGCAGATTGTCTGTAATCTGAAAGACTCGGGAAGTATTTTGTGTGCTAGGAAGAGGTACCAACCTCAAGGCAACTGCCGAAATCCTGATGGCAAGACAGTTATGTTATCAAAATGCATTTGGTAGCATCTGGGCATGGGGGAAACAGTGTTTTGCTCTAAAAAATCAAACAGCATAGCTGGATCTGCATGGAAAACTGTTGCTCTGTTGGCAGTGTGGTCATTATACCCAAAGATGGTTTTGCTATTTCTTTTAGTGGTATTATGCTAGTTTTGAGGATACAAAAACATGTCATTATTGAAATGTATTTTCTTGTGGATGTTACTGGACTGTTAGCATCTGAGAAAATCAAGTTCAAGAAAATTCTCAAGAATTCACCTGAACTGATTATCTCCCCCTATATTGGGTTTGTGTGGCAAGGGTTTGGTAGCAGAGGGGTTACAGGCTTGTGACAGAAGCTGATAGAAGCTTTCTCTATGTCTGATAGAGCCAATGCCAGCCAGCAAGTTCATCAGTGACAGTGGTATTGCCTTTTGCATGCACTGCAGCCAATGGTGAGACAGGCTCTGCTCCTGCAGCCATGGAGGCCACAGTGAAGTAGAGATCCACCTGCTGCCCATGAAGGATCCCATACTGGAGCTGGGGGATGCCCAAAGGAGGCTATGATCCTGTGGGAAGCCTATGCTGGAGCAAGTTCCTGGCAGGATCTGTGAACCTGTGGAGAGAGGAGCCTGTGAGGCTCTCACATGTGACCCTGCAGGAGACACTCACTGGAGCAGTCTGTCCCTGAAGTCTGTCCCCTGCACCCAGTGGAAGGGCTGGACAAGTTCATGAGGAACTGGAGCCCATGGGAAGGACTCATGTTGGAGAAATTCATGGAAGATTGTCTCCCATGGGAGGGACGCCATGCTGGAGCAGGGAAAGTGCAAGCAGTCCTCCCTAAAGAGGAACGAGAAACAAAACAACACGATGAACTGACCACAACCTCTATTCTCTGTGTCACTGGAGGGAAAAGGTAGGGAAAATTGGGAATAAAGTTAAGGCTGGGAAGAAGGGAGGGGTAAGAGGAAGGTGTCTTTAAGGTTAGATTTTATTTCTCATTATTCTACTCTTATCTGATTGGCAGGAAATTAAAATAATTTCCCCAAATTGAGTCTGTTTAACTCATGATAGTCATTGGTGAGTTATCTCTCCCTGTCCTTATCTCTACCTAAGAGCCATTTGTATGTTTTCTTTTCCCTGTCCAGCTGAGGAAGGGAGCTATGGAGCAGCTTTGGTGGACACCTGGCACCCAGCCAGGGTCAACTCTCCTCCCCTCTTTCAAAGATGAGTTGTGAGAACTAGATCTAGAAAGGATCTTCTGTACCAGAGTTCCAGCCACTGTAATTTTTATATATTTCCTTTCAATACTGTACTTTGTTAGTGGTTCTTTATCACTAAGTTAAGATTGTTTTTGGTCTCTTTTAACTTTTTTTTTTCCAACCACCATTATCTTTCTAGATTCAACAAGTCCTCTTTCTCTGTTGGTTTTACCCACTTGATCTATTCAAAGAAAAAACCTGTAGCCTTCTGTCATGGGTTTGTGAAGAGCCGCTTTTGCTTGGCAATAGGCTGAGGGGTTTGCAGTGCAGATCCAGTAAAGAGTTCTCAGACTCTGCCCCGGCTCTTGGGTTCAGACCCACGTCTGGCCCAGATGGGTCATCACGTGCCTCTGCCATCACTGTTTAGGGACAGGAAATTGAAGTGTTTAGTAGGAGGTGGAGTGTTACAAGATGGAGATGACCATGCAGATGCCACAGTCAGAGAAGGAGGAAAGAAGGAGGAGCACCAGACTGGAGACACCTCTGCAAGCCATGGTGAGAATGCAGGCTGTACCCCTGCAGCCCATGCAGGGCCATGGCAGGACTCTGGGTGTGTGCTCCTGGTCAGGAAGGAGACTGTGTGAGGAGGCAGCTGTGGTGTAGGCCATGCTGGAGAGCCTGCGTGCCACAGAGCAGACCCACAGGGGAGGCAGAAAGGAGCTGCAGCTTTTGGGATAAATGCATGTTGGAACAGCCCGTGTAGGGCTGCCGGGTGTGTGAGGGACCCCACGGAGGAGCAGGGAGGACTGGTGCAGAGCCCGCCTGCTCTGAGGAGAGACAAATGGCAGAAGATACCAGGAACAGACTGACTGAGAACCCCATTCCCTGTCCCCCTGAGCTGTTCAGCAGGGAGGAGTTAAAGACACTGGGATCAGGGCTCTGAGCACAGGAAGAGGGAAGGGGTGGGTAGAAGGTGGTTTTAAAGGGCTTCATCATTGTACCACTCTGTGTTGTTTTATGTTGGTTATGTTTTGGAGTTTTATGGTTATGCACTAGTTGTTGGATTAAATGATTTTCTGTTTTCTTCCCCAAGCTGGGTAGCCTGGTCTGTTTTTTCCAGGACTATAAGTGGCAATTAAGCCCCCTCTGTCTTTTGGGAATTCTTAAGTCTTTGGAACTTGAGTCTAATCGTGGTCTTTTGTCCCTTGATGTGCCTAAACCAGGATATATTCTCAACTGTGTGTATTCCAGAAGACACTTTTATCCAGTATGGTAACATAAATAGTCCTCTATGTCTGTCATGGTTCAGGCCCATCAGGGAACAAAGACCACGATTAGCCTCGAGTACCGAGGAGGCTGAGAATTGCTCAAGGGCAGGGAGAGCTTAATTGCTGCTTAAGGTTCAGGACAAAACAGACCAGGCCACCCGGTTTGGGGAAGAAAACAGAAAAATAATTTAATGCAACATCAACTAAAACATACCCCCAAAACCCAAAACATAACCAAAATGAAACACCACAGAGTAATACATCAATGAAGAGTCCAACCAGCCATTTTAAGAACACCTTCCCGCCACCCCTCCCCTCTTCCCGGGCTCAGAGCCCCAATCCCGGGGTTTTTACCCTGTCCCCCCCTGAATGGTTCGGGGGTGCAGGCAGTGGGGGTTTCAGTTAGTCTGTTCCCCATAGCTTCTGCCGTTTGTCCCTAGTCAGGATGGGTGAACTCCACACCAGTCCTCCCTGCAAGTCCGTGGGGTAACTCACACGCATGGCAGCCCTGCACGGGCTGCTCTGACGTGCACCCAGTCCAAAGGCTGCAGCTCCTCTCTGCCTCTCGTGTGGGGCTGCTCTGCGACGTGCAGGCTCTCCAACACGGCCTGGGCCATGGCCGTCTCCCCACACAGTCCCTCGCCCGTCCGGGCTCACTCACACGGAGCTGCTGGTAACTCTCAGTCCTCCCATGGATCTCCATAGGTTGCAGGGGCACAGCTGCATTCTCGCCACAGCTTGCAGAGGGCTCTCTGGTCTATTGCTTCTCCTTCCTTCCTTCCTCCTTCTCTGGCTTGTTCTGGTTTAGCAAGGAGCAGCTTTTGGCTTAGTAACAGGGGGAGCGGATTGCAGTGAAGACCCGGTAAAGAGTTTGCGGACCCTCCCCCGGCTCCTGGGTTCACACCCACCTCCGGCCCGGCTGGGCCAATCTGGCGCCTCTGCGATCACTATTTAGGGGACGGGAATTTGGAATGCGAGGCAGGAGGTGTAAGAGGGATACAAGATGGAGGCGACCACGCGGACCCTTCGGCCAGAGAAGGAGGAAGGAAGGAGAAGCAGTAGACCGGAGACCCTTCTGCAAGCCGTGGCGAGAATGCAAGCTGTGCCCCTGAAACTTATGGAGATCCGTGGCAGGACTGAGAGCCACCAGCAGCTCCATGTGAGTGAGCCCGGACGGGCGAGGGACTGTGTGGGGAGACGGCCATGGCCCAGGCCGTGTTGGAGAGCCTGCACGCCGCAGAGCAGCCCCACACGAGAGGCAGAGAGGAGCTGCAGCCTTTGGACTGGGTGCACGTCGGAGCAGCCCGTGCAGGGCTGCCATGTGTGTGAGTTACCCCACGGACTTGCAGGGAGGACTGGTGTGGAGTTGGCACGTCCTGAGGAGGGACGGACGGCAGAAACTATTGGGAGCAGACTGACTGAGACCTCCACTGCCTGCCCCCCCCGAACCGTTCGGGGGGGGCAAGGTAAAAACCCCGGGATCAGGGCTCTGAGCCCGGGAAGAGGGGAGGTGTGGCGGGAAGGTGTTCTTAAAAAGGCTGGTTGGACTCTTCATTGACGTATTCCTCTGTGTTGTTTCGTTTTGGTTATGTTTTGGGTTTTTGTGGGTATGTTTTTAGTTGATGTTGCATTAAATTATTTTCTGTTTTCTTCCCCAAACCGAGTAGCCTGGTCTGTTTTGTCCTGATCCTTAAGCGGCAATTAAGCCCTCCCTGCCCTCGAGCAATTCTCAGCCTCTTCGGTACTTGAGGCTAATCGTGGTCTTTGTTCCCTGATGGGCCTAAACCACGACATGGCTGAAGGATCCGCGTGGTCGCCTCCATCTTGTATCACTCTTACACCCCCTGACAGCACTTCAAATTCCCGTCCCCTAGATAGTGATGGCAGAGGCGCCAGATTGGCCCAGCCGGGCCGGAGGTGGGTGTGAACCCAGGAGCCGGGGAAGAGTCCGCAAACTCTTTACCAGGTCTTCACTGCAACCCGCTCCCCCTGTTACTAAACCAAAAGCTGCTCCTTGCTACACCAGAACAATGTCCATCACAAAAATCTTGACAGAGTGATTTCAGGAGTTCAGTTGCCCCAGTTTTCAGGGTCTTTGTGTTTATGTATAATTTACTAAATATAAATCCTTATCTTTGTACTGTGACTTCTAATTGATGAGCTCACCCCTTAACAGAAGAAATCTGCTGGTTTTAAATGCCGAGCTTAATTTCTCCTTTCTATTCAGTACTCTAAACTTGTTCACCCACTGGAAGATCTCTTCCTCTGACTCTTTTTCTCAAAATACATCTTTGAACCATCTGAATTTTATTTGATGCTGCATTGGTAAATAGCTTCTCTAATATATTCAGAGGGTAGTGAATATGTTTCAGTTTCTGAATCTCCATGTTGTTGCCTCAATCATTGTCTCATTAGCCATCCTCACCTTCTCTATCTTGAGTATTGTTAATGAAAAATGGAGCAATGTACTGTAAATCCATCTCCTTACTGACTCCCACTCCACCCCTTGTGACAGGTTATTCATACTAACAATGAACTATCCTTGCTTTTTCAGTTCAGTGTCTGAATTGTGAGTAAACTGTATACCTCTTTCTATTGCAAATTGGGTAAAGCCTGATTAAGTGAAGTTTGCATCATGTAATTGCTTCACACATCACTTACAGCAGTATTCTATAATGCAGAAGTATTACCTACTGCTGAGGAATTTTATCTGCATCTCCTAACTAAGCTAGTGGCAAATTGAAAACTAATAAGACATATTTTGCATATCAAATACCGCGCTGGGGACAAGCTAACCTAGGCACCTACTAGATTGCAACTTCCTGTTCAGTAAAAAAAAAAGAAGTAATAAAGAAAATCATGATAGCTCATTACATGAAAGAAGAAAAACATTACCCAAAGCAGAAGAAATACAGTAATTGTGTAAGGATTTTAACACTTTTGTTCATTAAAATCTTAAATTATTTCCAATGTTATCTGTAATAAATGTTATTCTGAAGGCAGCAAAATGATGTAATATGCTTTAGCATTCAACAATACCTATAAAACTGAAGCTATCAATGCAGTTAGTTGAGTCCTCTAACTGTGAAGAGCAAAAGCCAGGCAGCTTCTCTGTCAAACAAATCAATTTCTGTGGACTTATCCTCACAGTATCTCTTTGAAATGGTATTCTTTACCATCAGCTTTTGTCTTAAAAACAATATTGACAATGTTATCGAACACAGTGATGGGCAGCGTCTGTGTTTCAGGACAGATATGTTGTAGAGAACAACTTCTCATTTCCATGTTACAGAAATTTCAGTTTTAACCTTCACTTACCACAAAACACTAAATTTCAAATCATATGGCCAATTTGTGCTTCAATCCAAGAAAGAATTGAAAATAGGAAGAGTTGGAGGGATAAAGTTCAGTATTTGAGATGATTAAGTTATATTTTGAGTATAATTATCTTGAAAACTAACCCATTTCATTGTAATTTAAGTAGCATTTATATAAATTAGACATTTCTAATTATGTATACTGTAACGGTTAAATCACAAGTTTTTAAAATGGTAATTGGCCTAGGTTTAAAATTTCAAGGTCTGTGATTTTAAAATTGAATTGCTCTTTGACTTATGTAAAAGAATAGATTGTTAAGCAAGTGCCTCACAGGAGAGAGGCAGTCTAGGATATTATGATTTGAATTCATTTTTCAAAGGAATTTAGAGTAGGCAATCTGTCCTCTGATCTTTCTTTGCACACTAAAAGCATGAGTCAGCTGTGCTAACATAACTTAAATTGAGAATGCAGTGATTTAACTAACAGCTGGAATTGCAGAATTCCACATATGAGGAAAGTGATGTATTAGATAAGATACTCTAATGAGTCCAAGGTACTCTCCAGCATAAGCTGGTTTTTAAATACATAGGTGCTTGTTGCAAATACAGTATAGCTTTTATGAGTTTAGAATGAGAAGCTGGCAGCTCTAGGAAAATTATGTCATTACCTAGAATATTTATAGTCCATATATAGATCTGGTCCAAAGGCCCAATATATTGGTTCATGTCACTGGGAAGGGCAGTAGGCAGAGACAGAGTGCATGTACTTTCTAGCAGCACTTCTGAGTGAAATCCCCTGAGTCCAATATAATGTCTTCCCTCTCCCTGTTCATCCCATCAGAAGGGCAGAGTACAGTTTCACTGTCCAAGTCTTTGGTGTAATTGTGGACAGAGGCAAAAGTGAGAGCTGGATGTTATCTAACCCTGTCAGCACACACCCTTGCAAGAGCAGGAGTCAAAAATCTGTTAACATGTTGATGTTGTTACTCTGTTGACTAAAGGTCTTTGTGCAGAACATTTAGCTGCATGGAATATAGAAATACACTTTGCAATGTAATAGCAAAAGTATTTGTCATAGCTTGGTAACACAGTGAACACGGACAGTTTGCAAATCAGTTCTACCAGTGCAAAGGATTTACTAGGGTTTTTAAAGAGGTACATGGGAGTTATCTTCTTCATGGTTTCAGTGGGGTAAAAAGGCCCAGCGATTAGGACTGTATGCTTTAAATCCTGTAAGGGAGCAGGTTGTTAAATTAGTGCCTCACAGGAGACAACCAGCTTAGGATGTAATGATTCGAATTGGTTTTTTTTTAAACTTTAGAATAGGCAAACTGTCCTGATCTTTCTTTGTACATCAAAAGTATGAGCCAGTTATACTGGGGAAGTATGTCCACCTACTAAAGAATGACTGATTGGACAAATTTTTTTTCAGTCTGGGAAAGAAACAACTGCAGAAGTGAGAGAAGTTCATAGAACAATGAGCCATTTGAAGAAATGTGACAGAGCATTCCCACTTCCAATACAGAAATGGATCCTTCTAGGGAACCTTGGAGTGTGCTCAGAACAAATGAAGAGCATTCTTCCTCTAAAAGACAGCTCAGTTTAAGGAAGTTAAGGATACCCAGGACTGATGAAGTTTACATAGTTTTGAGACAGCTCAGAGAAGATAAACACATTGAGGATTACTCAACACCTAGAAACAGTATCTGGCCAAGTAAGCCCCTGAACAGAAAATATTTAAATGCTGGAGGAAAGATGGTACTGGGGAGGGGGGAGGTGTCCCCTTAGTGTCCACTATTAGATACTGTCAAGACGATGTAGACTTTGCTAGGTGAGTCTTTTATTTTGAACTATTTTGGCCTTTCTTGGGTACTTCCATGTTTTAGAGTAGGCTTTGCTCACAATTTCTAATTTTGGCTACTTCTCTAATGGTTAGTTGAATCAATTTAAAGATAGCACTGTATAATGTGATCTTTTATTGCAGATTATGCAAAACAAATATCCATTTCTTTCTTCTTTTTGGGTAGTTTCATTATCATTCAGACTTTGAACTCTCTTTTAATTCATTTTATTTCAATTGCCAGTTCAGGAAAAAATTCTCACAACCTCAATTAGAATTCTGCTGAACCTCTCAACACCGGTTCAACAGAGGTTCACAGCTAACCCCAGGTTGTGACAGAATCTACCTCATTTTGAACCTTTGATTACAATTCCTTGATAATCTCAGCTTGTTGAGTCCCATTTTCTAGGACTAGCACTGTTTCAGCTTTTTTAAATCTATAAACTTTACTGGATGGAACCCCCAGATTAATTTAATCTGTGTTTACTCTCTTTTCTTTCAGAGTTGTTTCTGACAGCATAAGTATGTTGATTTCATTGTAGGCTGCTGATGTCTCTCAGTATTTACCAAATTATTAACAGCAACATCTGTTTAGCATGCAAATAGTAAAACTGCATGGTCCTCAAATTGCCATTTTGATATGAGAAAAATTAGCCTACAGTTTACCTCCAATCGGATATTGATGTTCAAGTTCTATAACAAGTTCAAGCTTGTTTTGACATGGGTTTTCTGTCTGATGCCTCTGCAAAGGGAGATAGCAGCTGCCTTGGTGCAATTAAGGACTAGCTCCAAATCTTAAAAGCTGGAGCATGTATTGTAGCTCCTCTTTTAGGGAAGAAAAGGTTATTTTATATTATTATAAAATAGTTTATGTTATTTTCTCCCATATAATGTACAAAGAGGGTATAACAGAGTGCCTCTTCATATTGCAGCCATTAGACACTCACAGAGATATATACTTTATGTACAACACCATCATGCATGAGTGTGTGTGGTCTGCATAGTAAAGACCTGTTCAAAGTATACTACAGAAACTGTTGAAAATTTACAATTAGAGTTATAGTCCAGAATTGCCAGAGGTTACTCTACAGCAGTCATATAGGGGAGAATAGTGGCACCAGCATTTTATAAATAGGAGATAACTATTCCAGTGCTGTGGCAAACCTTGACTTTTTAATATCTACTGGTGTGGCATCCAAGTGATTTATGTGCATGTTTTATTGGTACCATTTTATTCCTAAGGATAGGAAGCAGTGCAGCAAAAGTAAATAACAAAGTAGAACGAATATCTCAACACCGAGATGTTACACATTGTGAAAAACACTGTGTTATCACTTGAGAAAATTTGTTGTCACACAACTACAGTATCATAACACCTTGCATTTGTGGAATCTTTGCTAAAGGATCCCCAAGTTCTCATAGACTCATGAAACCTAAATTATGCTCTTGTTATCAATGGATGAAAAAGACACTATGAGCCTTGGCTTGTTTCCCAGTAGCATGAAAGACACTGATGAAACTCTGCAGCATTTAGTAAACGGTAAGATGTGGAGTGCTCAATAGTTTCTTACATTTTGTTTTGAGATCTTTGAATGAAAAACTACAGTGCGTCAAAGGGACTGTCAAAATGCTGACAGACTACCTTCAAAACAAATATCAACTCCAAAACCAGTGTGGTATAAAAAATAAAACTTTCCTAATAACCTTTTGGTATTTTAGCATCAGCTAATTTTCTGCTGAGGAGAGCAGAATGTGATTAAGGCAACAGAAAACATTTTATGGAGTGACAGGTGGTCATGAAATTATATTAGCACTTAAATGACTAAAATGGAACCTTTCCTTTCCTGGTCTGAGAATGGCAGAAAGAAAAGAGTCAAGATTTGTCCTCTCTTCTCATTCCCTATGGGTTATATTTTACTCAAAAAGCATCTGTTAATTCTGTGTCACAAATTATGAAGGATTTAAAGGAGTGTCATGACTCACTGTAGATACTACTAGAAAACATTTTCCATCTGTGTGACATATTTTTTAAAATCCCTCAGTCACTCAGAGAGCCAGCTTTGTGAACTTAATCAGATGTTTTTTCTTCTCTTCTTAAATAAGAATCAACTCTAGGGAGTGTTAAGATCGCTGTAGTATTTATTTTAAGTGAGTGATTGAATGATTCCTGAACTGCTCTTCTGGAAAATGAATCAAAATCCTGCTTTAGAGGTCACCTCTAATTAGGGATCAAAAAATAACTGCAGATAACTTTATCAAAAATATAAATAACTAATCAGTACCAGTCTGGTGGCTTTGTTTTATAATTAGTCCCGTACAAAGGCTCCTTGAAGTCAGATGACAGTTGAGTCTCCTGCCTCAAACTTCACAAATGAAGCAATACTTTCAAGCTGATGATCCCTTTGAACTGCTCTCCCAGGGTAAATTACTGATGGCCTAAATGTTACATTTACATTTATTATTCTCCATTACCATGAACATGTGAAGCTGCAAAAGATTAAAATGGCAATTACTGAAGTTAGAACATTGGAAATGAAGTTCAAACACCAGAAATGAAGGTTTAGGAAAACAAAAAAGACAATTACTTGAGACCAGTTTTAACTAAATAAAAAGCAGTGAATTCTACATCAGAGAGGACGGTTACAGATGATTGTTTCAATGTTCATGAATCTCTGAATGAACCACTGGCAGCCTGTACAGTTGAGTTCAGATGCAGTTTGGATAAGACCTGGGTGGTCAGAAGGTTGACTACGACGCCTGGGCCTTAGGAATGTCAGACTTGAAAGGAGGTAACAGCACAGGAGAGAATAAACTTGTCCTAGCAGTTGCTCTTTAGAAGAGATTTCATAGGTATTACCAAAGTTGTTTTTTTAAAATCTTGGTTATCTTTCTTTTTTGTTTTTTATTTCTCCATTTCATAAACTGCTGTTTTGCTCAGTTCTTTGATTTGTCACCCTTGATAGAGGAAATGTGATTCACTCAGTCTCATTCAGTTTGTGTTCCCAAGTTTGGAAGGAGAAGATGAAAACAGGAGGAGACCTTCAGAAAAGGAGCAGGGAATTGTTTGGAGCCAGTTTTGATCTCTTTGCACTGTAATCCATCCCTGTGTCATCTTGTCTGCAGCTACACCAAAAAGAAATTTGTTTAGGCTCTCTGTCTTGAATTCAGGGTGTCAGAGTAGGAACTGCAACCAGCCTGCCTTGCAGGGTGAAATGTACCACGATGACAAATGTTCTGTGGCTCTAGAAAGCTCAAGCAGAAGAAGCACTTCTACCTTTGCAGTGAGCCACTGCTCAGGGCACAGAGGGAGTAGAGCAGTTTCAACACCTCTGGCCTGTGATCAGAAAATGAGCTCATGGGGTGCTTGTGCATGGCTGGTTGTCTGCTACATCTGCACACTGGCATGGGCTCACAGAGCAGCTGATGAGATTGTTTTTCAAAAACTTCTCTTCACTTTAAAGTGATGAAATTAAGCTCCCATAATTACTAAGAGCTAAAAATAATGACTTGATTGTACTCTGCATTGTAGTAGCAGGCAGAGTAATATATTGATCTTTACTCTGTGTCAGTAAGACAGTAAGACCTCATCAATATGCTATTTCTAAACCCATGGTTCTTGGATGTATGAAATTGGGATATTCTGCTGTAAGATTAATGCATGTGACCAAAACACAACAGTGTAGTCTAGGGTATTGCACACAAACTAGACAAAGCAATGGAGAGGTCAGATTTGTGCTCTTTATTTTTTTTTTTAACTATTTTTTTTAATGTCCGGTAAAAACAGAAACACCAGTGTGACAGGCACTGTATAAATGCATGGTAACAGACATCTCATATCACACAGATACTACAGTGAGTTCTGACAGACAGACAAAAGCAGGAGGAGGAACAAGATGACAGCAATGATGTGACATTATCAGGTCATCAAAAAGTTCAGTTGCAGCTTTGAGGACAAAACAACTTCCTAATCCAAAGTATTGGACTATTCTATTATTTAATGATCTGATGATGTAAGTGGAAGGGATTTTTTTTTTTTGCTACGTTGGAGAATAATTTGAGAATATCACTGGAGTTAAAATGATGTTATGCTGAATCAGTGAAAAGAAAGTTTGTCTTAGAATTTTATTGACTATTTTAAGGGAAAAAGGTGCCAAAAATAACAGCTGCTGGGAAACTCAGTCTCCAAAGGACTGCCGATGAAGACCAGAAATCAGATTTCAACAATAAATATATATTGCTATTGAGGGTCACAGTTGCAAGTAGCATGATGCTCCTTGCAAGGTCTGGATGCTCCTTGAAAGAGATAACAGAGTGATTGATCAGAGTATTTTATTTATTTATCTAACTATTAGAACTCCAGTTCTAATAGATAGGAAAAGAGATTGAGGCTAACAAAGAAGAAAAGTCTTCTGAGGACTCTTTAAAAAAATTATTTCAAAAGTAAATCCTCGTGTGTGTATAAATACATCTGTCTCTGGCTCATCTATCTTCTATAAGATTTGCTCATATGAGTTTCAAACAGTTTGTTTTATTACGTTGAATAAATAATAATAATAGTAAGATGTCAATTTGAGTTTATAAATTTGCTGTAACTCTTGAGACAAATCTTAATTTTCTGAATAGCTGAAGCTATCTTTTGTGACTTTCTAGCTGTAAGCATATTTTCTTATTAAACATCTCCACCTACTCCTAATGTACTTGTTTAAAATTGCAATTCCAGGAGGTAATCAAGATATTAACACGATAAAATATAATGTCCTTAAAACCCTTTCCATCAGCTTCAGCAGTCAGTTCAGACCCTCTCACTTTACATCATTCAATACATAAAATGAGAGTTGTACTTTCTACACAGAGTAAAAGTGAAAAAATAGCATTAAGAAAGTCTAGCAATGGTTGTGAGCAACCAAGCCTGAGATGGTTGTATGTCACCTGAAAGATACTGTGAAGTTATTTTTTTGGTTTAAGTGCTACAGAGCACTTTGCTGCCTTTTAGTTACCCACAATTTTGCATGCTTCCAGTGCAACCATGCTTTCTTCATTTTTATTTTTTTTTTAATCAAGTCCCTGTTGGGATTAAAGCTTGCTCTTCTCATTGTGATGTTTGCATCAAGCCATAGAGGAAAGGCACTGAAAACTCAAACCTTAAAAGCAGTGCCAAGGCTTCCTGTTGAAAATAGGTTTCTGAATTTCAGAGGAGCAACAGATTTTGTGATCTTCAGTAAATTCCTGCTGACCATCCAAACTGCATGTGACAAACCTAATCCAGGTCAGTTCCTCTTCCAGATTTTTCTGGTTTAGAAGATAACTCTGCCAAATACATGAGGAATTCCAGATGTTTGTGTGGGAAAAGTGGGGTTGGAGAAATATTTTAGTTTTGTTTGGTGGAAGCATGGTGTGAAAGCTACATCTAATGCTGTGTTCCTGTGTTCAGGGCAGGTTCTGTTCTGTGCTGCTTGAAGCTGACAAATAAATTCTGATTTCATAGTTCTTAGGAACTAAAAGTAAGAAGCATTTGCTATGCGCTTCTATTTGGTTCGTGTATACAATTCAAGGTTAACACACCAAGAGTAAAAAAGCATAATGCAATTCAAATATGAAAGGAGGTGAGAGACAAGAGTGGTGTATATTTAAAAGGTGATTTAAGCTATCACCCTGTAACTATGAATGCTCCTGGGAAACAGTATCTTTCAGAACAGTAAGTTTTTATTTCAGTGTGGCTAATGGACCTTTTTCTGAAATAAGAACGTAAAGCTCCAGAAGCAACGTAGCTGTAGGAACACAACACTGCTAAATGTGCATAAGCTAAATAGGTTTAGAAAATGAACTCGTGTGAATCATTCCAGAAGAAAACATGTAAGAATAAAAAGATGTAGATGTTTGTATTTTTAAAGTCTCTTTCCTAAATCACCCAAATTACTTTTTCAGACATTAACCGAACTTTGTATAATCAGATGTGTTATTACATAAAGTACAAACTAAAGGTAATATAAACTATAAACCAACCGGCTCCAAAATTAAACAAATTTCTATTTCTATTCCTATTGATCAGTGTTTATTTTGTTACTTGATGTATTTGCAGAATGATATCATTTTACATAAGTCCTTTAAGAAGACAATGACAGGCTAAACCCTTCTCAATTTAAGGAACTGATTCAATTAAAATTACCAGGACTTCATGAGCAAATAGATTTAGACCGTGTTTACAAACAATTCTAAATGGTATGGAATAGAACCTCAGCTGCTATAAATCACTGTTTCCATTAGCACCATCTTCAATAGATTTATGCTGATTTATGCTTAGAGGATCTGTCTGTATCTGTAGTTAGTGCAGTAGAACAAGTTATTTTTTTCCAGTATTCGATTTTTTTTCAAGAAATGTTTCAGAATTTGGACAAATCTGTGGAACCTGTAGTACTCTAAGATATATTCTTTCTATTCAAGTGTAAGGAGATCAGGAACTTCAGTACCTAGGTCATAGATATATAAATTTATGTGCAATTATATATATTATGTATATATATGTGTTGTGGTTTGGCCCAGCTAGCACAGCAGCACCACGACAGTTTGGCTAGCTGGGCCAAACCACGACAATATGTATTCAAATTCACCTCTTTGATGACTGCAAAGAGGTCAGACACCTGCTTCTAAAGGTGTAGCCAAAAGTTTTATTTAAAATAATTGTATGTAGAACCATCTTCTATCAAAAATCAAATGTAGATTTAAATCACTCTGCATAAATGATGTAACATTTTGAATTATTGAGACCACAGAATATGTAATATTCCAAGCTACTATCTCATCATATTGAAATTACAACCACGTGCATATGCTTTTCCTACCTTACCATGCCTCAATGTGAGTTGTGGTGAGTGCTTTGAATTGCTTGGCATCAAACATAATGTAATTTAGATGAAATGTGGGAATTTTTCCATAACAGGCACTGAATTGTTTAGAGCATTGTCGTTGTCTATAGCTTCACATAAGCACAGTCCAAACAATTTGAGGAAGCACTGTGTGTAAAGAGTTTGCCAGTACTCTGACATGCACAACTTTCTGTAGTTCTCTGGAGGAAAAAACTCTGTCCCGCTGTACCGAAATCATCAGTGCAGTTTAGTCCTCTTTGTAGCCTTTAAAAAAGTCTATCAGATCTAAGACCTTAATTCTGGTTTGGGTTTTCTTTCTCATGTTGTAATTTGTATTTTGTGCTTATTTCTTTCTCTGAGGATCCAAAGAGTTGATTGTAAAGTGCTCAGAGAGTACATGTGCTAACTTTTCCACTTGTACACAAGACACTGAACTGGCCTCTGAATTCAGGTGCTTTGTTGCAGAAAAGTTCAAAAGTCAAGTAAAACCAATTTAGATTTGACAGCTTCTGATAATTGTCTGCTGAAATAGAAAGACATTTATATTTTTTTCCATTTTGATTAAATGTTTCCCTGATAGCGTGCATTTTGCTGTATCTTTTTCTGTGAAAATATTGTCTATGGTAGGAGTGTTTAACTTTATTTAGGTTGAACGCATCTAGATCTTTTCGGTGGTTTCAAACTCCAGAAAAGGCCAGACCTGAAAGGCAGATTCTACAAAAGAAAAAGTTCTCATCTGTAATGGCTGGTAACAAATTAGGCTGTGTAGTTTATTATTTCTTTTCCCTTGCTGCAGGATAGGGAGAAATGTTTCAAGATATTTGAGCAGCTTCAGGCAGCAAAGGTGAATGTAAGGGTTCTGATGAAAACAGAAGAGTTGGTGCATCACTCTTGCAGGATGGTAAAAAGATATTAAGAGCAGTTTAATAAGCAGATATTATTTGGTGTGCTGGGTTTGAGTGTTTGTGAGCTTTGGGAGGTTTGAGAGAGGGAAGTTTAACAAAGACAACTCTTTCATTAGCCTGCCCTGTGCTGAGAAGAGGCAGAAGAGCCCTGGTCAAAATGTGCACTGGAAGAAGCAGATGTGAAAAAAGCCCCAGGCAGGGGCTAACCTGGAAGACAATGGCTAAGACAAGGACTTTCCCAATGCAAATCCCTCAGAAAGTGTTTTGGTTTAAACTTTTTTAATATCAAGTTTCCAACCCTTAATACTACCAGTGAAAGATGCTTGAAATGTGAAAAGCCTTACTAATTCTTCAAATAAAAAAGCCATGCTGTGTAATCAGTGCTATAGTATTTACCAGCTAAACAGAGAAATTAAGGGCAGGGGAAAAAGTAATTTACAAGTCCTGGCACATGCCTAGAACTCTTTGGTTAGAAGAGAAACTCTCAAGAAGTCTCATGGGGTTAATGCTGATGCTTCTCAGCAAGCCTGTGGTTCCATTACTGGCACTGTTTTTCCCAAACTGAGTTTTTGCAGCGAGTGATAGGTAAGACTTTATCTGCCTTCTGGGAAGCAGTGGGATGCTAGGCAAGGGAAGGGGGCAATTCATCAGTGATGACAACCTTATTCATCATCAGGAATCTCTAAACAGAAAAGCGACAAAGCTTCTTTTGCTTTTAGATGGTGTGAGGGGACTTTCAGCTTGTTTGATATCTCTTAGCTTCATACTAAATCTAGTACCACATCCTTCTCACTAGAAGATCTCAGGAGAGCCCTGTGTTGCAGAGCTCTCCCTCTTCTCACCAGCTGTAGCTTCTTGTTAGGTGGTGTGAAATTGGACCTCCTGTGTAGTGGTGTTTTTAAGTGTCAAGCTCTGCTCTTCTCTCCATAGACTGACTAGGGAAGGATGTGGGGCAGGTAGGTTGCAGAGGGGTCTCCGGTCTAGCGCTCCTCCTTCCTTCCTCCCTCTCTGACTGTGGGGTCTGCATGGTCACCTCCATCTTGTACCACTCCTACACCTCCTACCAGGCACTTCAAACTCCTGTCCTTAAATAGTGACAGCAGAGGCGCCAGATTGGCCCAGCCAGGCCACAGGTGGGTCTGAACCCAAGAGCCAAGGGAAAGTCTGAGAAGTCGTTACCGGGTCTGCACTGCAGCCTCCTCCCCCTGTTACCAAGCAAAAATGTCTCCTCGCTAAACCATAACAACATATTACCTCTGAGTTTGTTTAATCTGTTGGGTTTGTTTTTTTTTTTTTAAATTCAGTTATCGCTAGCAAACTGAAATGTGGCTGTGCAGTTAAAAGAACAGGACAAGAAATAGTTCCTCTAAAACCAGACACATTTTTTGACAGTTTAGTATTCATTTTTAACTTGAGTTAAAGTTAATATCACTCAGAAGCAGTCGCACTTAAGCTAGGCTTGTGCCTGGGGCACTTAGTAGGTTAATGGAGGAATAGGTTCAAGTTTTTTGACCATCTCAGAGAAAAGATTAATTTATATTTCTGACTTGCCACTTGGGTGGACTGTTAGAGAAAGTCCCTCTATCTGTAAGTGTGGTAAAGCAAATGAAGATTCTGCTGATTCAGGTTGTATTATTTGTTCCCAGAATGACATAATTTGACATTAAGCTCCAACAGCTGTACTGCAAATACATGTTAGACAAAAGCATCAGAATAGTGTCAATAGTGCCCTTTTGGGCATAAAGTCCCCTGCACATATGTACATTATTAATGTAATTCAGTGCTCTAGAAGGAAGTTAAATTAACAGAGCAGTATGATTTTTCTTTTTTTCTTTTTTTTTTTTTTTTGCATTTTAGTGTGGAATGTTACTATAAAGAAGAAATCTACTTTCAGTGCAAGAATCTCTCTCAGCAACTTCTTCCCTCAGTCTCCCAGAGTTCATACAGTGATTTCTGTCCACATGACAATCAAGGAAGAAAACTGTACACTTTGAGAACAACGATCTTGTTAACCTCTATGTTGGGACTATTAGAAGCAAGCTGACTCAGGACAGACACTTGGCATACTTCGGTGGCAAGCAATCCTGTCTTCTGAGGATTCCCAAATTTAATACATGGTAGGATTCAACTTGTAGCATGTTAATGTGCTGGCTAGGCTGGGAAGAGAGAGAAACAGTATTTTAGCATGGTTTTATTTGTGAGATTTTTTACAAAATCTCTCCTGAATGCCAGAGCAAACATAGACATAGAATCATGGAATGGGAGGGGTTGGAAGGGAACTTTAGAGATCATCTATCCTAACCCCCGCTGCAGAAGCAGGTTCACCTAGATCAAGTCACATAGGAACATGTCCAGGCAGCTCTTGAAGACCTCCAGGGAAGGAGACTCCAAAACCCCTCTGGGCAGTCTGGTCCACCGCTCCACCACCCTCACAGTGAAATAGGTTTTTCTTATATTTAAGAGGAATTTTAGGAATGGGATATTTACAAGTAGGAAATAGAGATATGTACAGCTGGTTTTCACTAAGAATTTGAATGTCAGATGGCAGTGGATGTGTACAATGCTACTGAAGCAGCTTGACATCTAGGTATTTTTTGGCCAACAAGGAGTCAAGGACATAGCTGATGCTTGAAGCTTCTCCACTAATATCATACAGTGATGTTCTCTAAAGACTACTTATTGACTAGATCACTTTATTTCACTAGCCTGTCTCCAGAGCACTGAGGGTTTCCCAGAATCTGAAGCAATATTCTAATCTTTAGAATATTTAAAATTTGTCAAAACATCAGTAATTTGATCAGGTATATTTTAACTAATAAGGCTTTAAAACGCTTTTTCCCTGTTAACATCACTCAGTTTCACTTTAAAAAAAAACTGATAAAAATTTGCAGCGACTGGTTTTAGTGCTTACTTTTTTGTAATAGCTGAAAAATGGTTTTAGCGGACTGAGGAAGAAGACTCATTTCTTTTTTCTTTTTTAAATTAAATCTCTTATTAGAAGTGGCACCTGCTGCTTCCAAATAGAAAACTGTGCACAGGACTTATGACAGTCTCTTAGTGCACACCAAATATTGAAATCAAACTCTCTTTAAAAATGCAAGTTCCACATGTTCTTTCCCAAGTGTACAGTGCAACAATGGGCCTACTTGTGTTTATCTGGAAGATCAGTCTAATGTAAAGCCCCATCTAAAGAACACAGCGTTGATACCTTCATCAGTGACAGTAAGAGCCAAAGAAGAAAGAGAAGATCAAATTAATGAAACATCTAACTATCAGAAAGAGCTTGATATTCTTGGTAGGCTTGCTTGATAGGTTGCTGTTTTGCAGCATTTCTAGTGGTTATCTGAATTAAGCCACATATTACATCCTTCTTTTCCATACTGAACTTCTAGACAGGATACTCCGGCTAGATAGAAGTCACCTGCAGTAAAACTGCTGCATGACAGCCATGCTAGCATTGCCTACGTTGAAAGTGATTGAGGAAGAACAATAAGAACATTATTTTTCATCCTGCTGGCTACACGGGCTTCTAGAGCTAATTAAGCACAGGAAAAGACAATATTCACCAGATGCCTACAGAGAACACCAGCAGACGGAATACTTTCTCACAAATCCATGTGTATATTAAGGCAATTTTTCTTGGAAAAAATAGTCCAAAACTGCCAATTACACATGATTTCAACATGAACAGATATGTTCCTGCAGCAGTGGAATTTTGTTGTGGCAAAAATCTACTAAATTATGAATATGCCTTCTCTTTAAAGTAAAAGGTTTAAAATCAGGGGAAAATACTGCAGTTCTATGCTGTCAGTCCATGGTTTCTTTCAGAAATCAAAGGCAGACAGTGCATATCCACAAATGAATGGAAGGCACATGAATCTAGGACCTTTCAGTTTTGAAATGTGTGCCACTAGAAGTCACGTCTTCAAAGGTTTGTCTTTATAACAGAGCAGGACCTTACAATTGCAGAAATTTCTTCTCCCTCTGGGAGTGGAAAAAATGCTCTGAGGTACTGTAAAATGTCCTTCTCCTTGTTCCCGTCTAACAAAGGGAGTCTTTTATACAGTCTAAGAAATCCCAAAGTTTGAGTTAGGCTCATTCTCATTAAAACCTTAGCTGGTCCTTAAGGTGTAATCCTGGTCATAAATATTATTTATACATCAATTTGCACTGGACTTGTGGCAGGTGAAATGTATGATTCTGCACCTCTGTAAGAAGGACTAGGTTTACAGTCACATTTTACAAAAAAAACCCACATAGATTGTATAGAAATGTATTTGTTTGTAGAGAATTAATTAATTCAGTCTACTTGTATTTACTATGCACAGTTGTATAACAGAAAGATATATTTTTTTTTAAGTGTTCATTTGTAATCTAGATGTTTAGGTTCATTATGAATTTATAACAGTGTTGTTTTGCTCAGGAAAGAATTTTCTGATTAGCTTTCATTAAAGAAATCTGATTCAGCTCTAGTTGCTAGATCAAGCTAGGGCTAGTGTTAGAAGTTCATTATTATGCAATTTAAGCTGTGATTATTATGATGTCAATGGTGATGAATCTTCCTGGATAAAATAAATGTTGCATTACATAATGTAAAGACAGGTGCATAACTGATTAGTACATCCATTTCTCTTCCCTTGGAGCCACGTAAGGAGATTCCAAGCTATTAATCAGGAAGGCCTTTGGTAGAGAGTGTTTTTAGAAACTGGGGAGATGCATTATAACTGAAGCATTTCAAGATAGGATACAGATGTTTATTTAATTTTTATTTTTCTTTTGCTGCATTTAATTCTTTTACTAAACACTTCTTCAGCATTGTCAGGCAAATTATTTAAGTTTTTTGAGATCCAAAACTGGTAGGTGCAGTTCCAGAAGCTTGCCCTTAGCTCTGATTTTTATAAAGTTGAATTCAGAAGTGGCACAATCTGAGAGATATGAAAGCACGACTGCATGTTCATATAACAGAAAAAAGTCACATTTCATCTTGATTTATGTTAGATTTAATGTGTATATGTTGGAGAGGAATGATTTAGAGATTTTTATTATTTTTTTTTAAATTAAGGATTAAAAATATATTAAATTATGTGAGACAAAATAGTTGCTGGAGGAGAGCAGAGGTATAGTGTTAGTAATTAGAGCAGAGGACTGGGCTTCAGGACAACTCTCTGCTTGCTGTGTGTTCCTCTTCCTCTGACTTGAATAAATCACGTTGGGCTGCACATGAGACTTCTCAAAAGCACCTAGGAAAGTTAAACCCCAGCTCAGATTTTATTTTGCCTTCACTCTTCCTTTATTTTGCTATACTACTTTTTGTGTATCAAGGATGTTAATACTTCTCTGCCTCAAAACATAACGCAGGTCTTTCCACCCCCTGTTTCTGTGATTAAACAGTGCGCTCAGGGCTTTGTGATCTTTGGTCAAGAATGACAATATCAGTATAAAACAATTGACCAGGTTCCTAACAAATACCTAGGTGTGAATTATTCATTCACCTCTCTTTGGTTTCATTGCACTTCTTCAAATAAGATACTCCATTTGATTCCAATTATTATTGTATTTGTCTTTTTAAAGGAAATTGTCATTGTCTTTTAGTCCTCTAAATATTTAAACATGGATGTTTATGTGACATAGAATATATCATATTATTTGTGTGTTGTATATATTATGATGTTATTCAAGGCATGTTTGCAGGCTTCTAGGTAGCTTCATCCTACATTGATTATTCAGGATATTAGGGAGAGAAAAAAAAAAAAGATAGTACAAGAACTCAAGCTTGCTGTGTTGGGCACTCAAGTTTGGCATCTTCAGGTTAGTCTGCTGCTAATTAAAGAAATTAGACTGTAGTAGAGAGTGAGTAATTCTTCCTCTTTCTTAAGTTAACAAGCACTCTGCAGTGCATGGCAGTGACTTCAGATGATTAGGGATTCATCTGTAGTAGCAGACGGCTCACTTTATAACTACCTGACTATGCCTCTTGCGTTTTTAAGCAGCACTTCCATAGATTCAGTTTTTAGTAGTGCTTAGCAAACATCACACCACCTACTGCTACTGTTCTCTTAATCACAACTGTGCTATTATTATCACACCCATATTTTATTTATGACAGCAGTGTCATCCAAGCTGATAGGAACAACTCAAATCTGGACTCAGAATGAAAGGCACTATATAAAAATTGAATACAGTTTCTCCACAAATGAAACACATTTTTGTTATGGGGAGCTCTGTGGGGAGTAACAAGAAATTGGCAACACATTTCTCAATTGGTCTTCCACATACCTGTATATGAGCTTGAGGCCCTCACTAAGTTTCTTTTGGCACTCGAGAGGTCCTATAAACATGCTATTGTCTATTGGGCCTGTCTGGGAGCAATGCAGATCAGCAATGTTGCCCAGAAACCTGAAAAAGCAGCATTAGAAAGTGGCCTCTGGAAAATTCCAGAAACTTCTGTCCCTGATAAAAGCAGGAATACAGAATGTCTCCTGCTATTTTGTACTCTTGTTTTCATTCTCTGTCAGGACTGGAATACTGAAGGAAGCAATAATTAAAAGTGTGCAGATAAAAAGTGATTTAAGCTATTAGTCTTTAAAAAAAAATCAGTTTAGTTGTGGGAAAATGGCAGCTTCAGTTTTCACTTAATTTGCCTCCTTAATTTCCCACTTACAGCTGAACAAAGTACTGTCACCTGCAAGCTGGAGGGATAATGTTAGTCATAGTCTTCCATAGCATTGCCACAGCAGTCAAACATTATCAGGCACTTATTCAGGCCTATTTGCTTTGACATAAGTCCAGTACAATAAACTAGTACAAGGTTAAAGACATCAAAGGTGTAATGGACTTATCAAATCCTGTAAAGAAATTGTATAATTCTGTACATCACCTTTCTCATAAGGTTGTAACAAACCTGCCAGTTCCACAGCAGCGTGTCAGCGGGCTGAAGTCTACCCTGTAATATATGTTACATTCCTATTGTACTTTTGGTTTATCTATTTTAACTGTTTTAGACCACTCAGGAAGGTTAATTGTAAATTATGTGATATATAGTGGCTTGAACACCAAATTCTGACTGTGATACATTCTAAGTTTTCAGAAACAGTGTCCATTCAGAATTGCAAACCTTTCAGTTCAAATTGAATGGAAGTCTCATGGTGTTTTATTATAGTAACGGTATGGAGCAGTCTTCTCCGGATCTTCAGGCTCTAGCAGACCCGGGGGAAGCTGCCAACTCACATGACTGAGATCCTTGCCACTGCACCTGCACTTGAATTGCAGATGTATCTCAAGCCAAAGTCCCGTCAAGTTGAAAATCAGTGCCATCACTTTCTTCACAGAATTTAGATATCTGGCAGAAGAGTATAGGTCAAAATTGAGCCTACAGGAGGTGGCTGAAAGTGCCTCACAAAACAAAGTGACATACAAGTCATTTGATGGGGGTGGAGTGGGTGGGTTCAGTAATAAGATTTTTTAAATTAAGATTAAAAAGAAGTTAGATAACTAGCTACAAATGTAGATTTCTAAACCAGATAGGTTTTGAAGTGAAGCAGATGCACAGCAGCTGTAGGCATCTGCTTCACTTTCAGTGATCTAAATTTCAAAAAGCCAGACTCAAACATGAATTGTTATGGCAAGAAACAGTGATGATCCACTGTTATTGGGAAAATTTCCTTGTGTCTACTATCAGTAATTTCTAACTGTATTTATATCTGAATGCCTTTGCTCTGGAAGCTTTCATTTGAGGAAGAAAGGTGCCTTTTCTGTTACAGGTTACATTTTTTTTAATAAAACTATTAACATGCCCTAGATAGTAACTTACAGTTTCACATGGCTGACATCCAGAGATGCTTAAAAGACTTACACAGTCTTCAAAGCTGAAGATGTCCCTGCTGTAGACATAAAGTCTACAATTCTCCATTTTGCTATGTAAAACAGACCATTTATATTAGTACAGATATTTCTTAATGCAGTGGTACTATAGATGCTGGCAGCTGAAACAAAGCAGCTGCCCAAAGAATAAGGCTGAGATATATTTTTCTGCCACTGAATAATCTCTTCAGGCAGATGAAGACTGGAGAGGGGCAGCTGCAGTGGTAGTGGCAGGTCATGACCAGCTGGGCAAAGGGAGCTTGAGTCACAGGGGTGTCAGTCAAGGCCTTTTGCCAGTTGCTTCATTTTGGGGAGTGAAACGAACATAAAAGAACAAATCATCTCCTATGCTGCTGAGCTGTCAATAACAGAAACAATTGCTGCCCAAGCAAGCTGAGAAGCAGATGTTTCCAAAAGATGAGATATTTTATCCTATTTTGAAAGTTATGTGATGATCTCTACAAACAGAGAAATGCTTTCCTCCACCTGAAGTTTCTTGAGATGCCAGCTGTGCTTAAGAACAGTTTCTTGTAATGCTTAAAGGAAGAAAAAGAGCAAATAAAGTTCAAATCTAAATACAACTATTTGCAATTAGATGTAGAATTCAGTTTGTGATTTATTTCCAGTAGAGTCGATTGCTAAAGGGCAAACCTGATCTATTTCAGGATCTGCTTCTATTCAGTTCTATGAAATCTGAAATTAGAGTTCAGTTGTCTTTGTTAAGGCTTTTTGAACCACGTTGGAAGATAGTGTCATGCTCAGAATGTCATCAAGTTGTGTCCTACCCTATTCCAGCTGTGGCTGGAAACATCACCCTGCTAAATCTGCATATGTTGTGACTGCCTTACATCAAACTACTTTGGGCTAGTAAAAACTCTAGTTTTGAGTATCAATACCATGTAGATTGTTGTGACAGTATGGAAAGGGAAGGGAAGCTGTAAGAAGCCTGGTAGGAGGCTGTAAGCTGTGCTGGGGTGATGATGGGGAGCTAGAAGCAGTTGAGGTTACTCAGCTGAAAACAAGCCATGGCATCTGAGGCACTCTGTGAAACTTTTTGATACTTTTTCCTTAGCCTTTAAGTCTTCCCCTGAAGGTTTGGGCTCATAGCAGTTTCTCTTACAGCTAAGAGGCATTTTGACCTTTATAACAAGAATTGCCTTGGATGCTTTGTGCCTCAATGAATAGTTGCATGTATGTATCCAGAAGACTGTTGCAATTGCACTGTAATGCACATGCTTCCAGATATATCCTGTACATTTTCAAAACTGGAAAAGACAAAAACATGTCCCAGAGAATTTTATCTTCTTCCTCATTTATAAATGTAGATTTTTCTTTGCCTGTGTTAAAGAAAGTATTTAACCCTTCCAGCTGGCTTCAGCTCGTTGCATTCTTGCTGCCTGTCTTCTTGTAAATGTTCTGCTCACTTCTTCCTGGCACACACTTTCTCTTAGGCTGAGTTTTAATTCTTAATCATATGTCTTGTACCTTAATTATAGTAAGGGAAATCATGTCTCCAGATTGATACACAGAAGGAATCTTCCACACATCAGTGATCTCTTTTTCTGTGCACAGCTCAATTGTCCCCATAGCACTGCCCCTCTGCAACTTGCACTTACCACTGCCAAGATCTCTGCTTCATGCTGATACATGGTATTGTCTGTGTTGGGGAGGCAGTGACAAAGTTGGCAGGCAGTGAGCAACGTGGAGACAGCAAGCTTGTGTTAAAAAGACAGAAAAACCTGTCTTTTTTGTCCTATGAAAGTCTTCATTTTGCTAAAATAAGAATAGGTTCTAGATAGTTACTATATATGGCTATGCATTTGTATGTTTAAATATATATCCACATACACATGAATGTATAAATACTATCATATACAAATGTGTATTTATACTTGTGTGTATATGTAAGTGTCACAGTTTAGGTCCATCTAGGAACAAAGAACCACCATGATCAGACAAAAGTACTGAGGGCCTTTGGAACCTCCTAAAGACAGAGAGGGCTCAATTGCCACCTATGGTCACAGGCAAAACAGACAAGAATGGGGAAGGAAACAGGCAACTTGAGGAAGGAAACAGAAATTAATTCAATTCATCACCAACCAAAACCATAACAAACAGAAAACACAGAACAGCACAAATATGAAGAGCACAACCAGCTCTTTTAAGATCACCTTTCCCCTACCCTTTCCCTCTTTCGGTGCTCAGAGCCCTGATCCTGGTGTCTTTATCTCCTCCCCCCTTGAACAGCTCAAGAGGGCAGGGAATAGGAGTTTCTGTCAGTCTGTTGCTGATGGTTCCTGTCATACATCTCTCCTCAAGGCACTTGAGCTCCTCACTGGTCCTCCCTGCTCCAGCACAGGGTCCCTCACATAGCCAACAGCCCTGCACGGTCTGCTCCAATTTGAGTTCATCCCACTGGCTGCAGCTCCTCTCTGCCTCCTGTCTGGGTCTCTGCAGCCCACAGGCTCTCCAGCACGGCCTGCGTCATGGCAGTCCAGTGCTCCTCTTTCCTTTCTCCCTCACTGACTGTGGGGTCTGCATGGTCTGCATGGTCACCTCCATCTTATACCATTCCTTCACCTCCTCTTACACTGGATATTTTCCTTCTTATCTAGTCCACCTCAGAGCCAGATGATGTTTCAAGAACTGCTTACAGGAGCAGTACTGTAGCCCCCTCCCCCTGTTACCAAGCAAAATGTGGCTCCACACAAATCCATGACAATAAGAGCCTTCCCAAAGACATTGTATTGTTTCATGTCATAGTTCTCTGAACTTACTCATTTTTCCATTGAAAAACTATAGATAACAGCCAAGAAGAGCTGTAGTCAAAGGCAGCTTCTTTAGAGAAAGAGATGCATTATACAAAGGTGGTATACCACAGATCTGTAAAACAAAGATAGATGAGGTTTGTGTTGCAATCTAGTTATAAAAGATCTTTTTGACACCTAGAAATCATGAATCAGCCCATTTTTTGGAGGGAGAGATTAGTCTTTACCCACTTTTCTTTTGGTCTTCATACTTGTTTCCTTTTTTTTTTCTTCCATCTATGCTTGTGTCTGTTGGTGCTTTAAATCAATGTTATTAAAGCTCCATTTGAAGATAAACTATTTCAAGCGGCTAGCCTGCTCTACCCTGAAATTGCATTATGTGCTAAGTGAGTGAAACTTTCAAAGGTATGGAAGGCTTCTGAGTTTGTGTTTTTCTTTTCCATTTTGCTAAATGACACCCAATAATAATGGCTTTAACATGATGGGAAATTAATTGAGAGAGCATTTCTACACTGCCATAATTTTATCCTCCATCCTATTGATGCTATTAGCAGTAATCCATAACCCCCAGGGGTGTTTTGAGAGAATCTCTTTTAGCAAAACTTAGAGTGTAGAGATTGCATGGTTAGCTCCTTCCATCAGCTGG
This sequence comes from Colius striatus, assembly GCF_028858725.1. NCBI lineage: Eukaryota > Metazoa > Chordata > Aves > Coliiformes > Coliidae > Colius > Colius striatus. The sequence goes on along the minus strand of NC_084767.1, from coordinate 30,846,282 downwards.
GTGTCAAATCACCGTTGAGAAGAAATTACTGATGTATTCATTTTTTTAGCTTCTAGCTTTGTGCTGTGGTGCAGGAGATGATTTGTAGCAAGCCACCAGGGAGAGAAGAGTGATAGTAGTGACTGAAGGCTTCTCTCTCAAAGGTACTTAGCAGAATCATTGCACATTAACATGGATGCATGCAGCAGCATTTTTGATCTAATGTTCGTTATAAAGTGGTTTGTTGTAGTGGTGCAAGCAATATTCATTCAAATATATAGAGAATCTAGGTAATGCACATGCTGAGACATACACAGGCAATGTAGTACAACCAACAGAGTTGACTCAAAGACACCCTTCCTTTGCTAGGTACTTCCTTATATACTGCTTAAGCCTATGTGATCACCCAGGGCCCAATTGATTAACTTGCAGCACCTGTTTCTGATAATTTGAAGTAGCTTGCCAGCTGCATTAACTTGTCCCTGCCATCTTTATTCAAGCTGGCTGGTCCAAGTCGTATTTGTGCCTACAATTCCCCCCTTTTTCTTTTTGGACCAGCCAGCTTTAAGCAACACATTTCAAAATTAAAGGTACATGAAGAAAATGGAAGTATTTTTACCCATGGCCATGAGTTTACAACAAAAGGTCAATAACAGCTACATCACTGAACAATATAACACAAAAGTCCACAAATTCAAACATACTGGTGAGAAGGGATGAGTTCTCTACTTCAACTCATATTTCTGTTTCCTGAATATAGTTTCGGACTTTTCCTCAACTTCTTTAGCATGCTTACCTGCAAGGTGGAAGTATCTCTTCATCCGTAGCAAACACACCATTTTTGCTTTCAAGTTTCCATTGGCTGTCTTGTTAAATCCTTCAATTCTTTTAATGTGATACAGATTGCTGGAGGAATTTACAGCAGCATACGTGGTGCAACAGTTGACAGGGTTTACATTTTAATAGGGTGATGGATTGAGGGTGGATCACTTGGTTCTTTCCTCAAGATTGTTTTTGCCACTGCTCTTACAGTCATTAAGTCCTTTCAGTTGATGTGGCTTGATCCACTTTGCTGGAATCCACCGGGGACCTTGATCTGTAATGACACAAGCATAGCCTCTTCCCCACATTAACAGATCTGCAGGTCCTTGCTGCTCTCCAGTGGTGGGATTCTTATACCAAACTTTAGGTTTGTCAGTAAAATCCAAATCCCGACTCGTTTGGGCAAAATGTGTTAATGCCAGTTGTTCATTCCGGTTTGCCGCAATTCTGAGATGATTCATTGTATAAAGAGCTTTCATCAGTCTATCCTGAGGGCTCACCCCCTCTTCCCCCATTTTTTGTTTTTCTAGCAGTTCTTTTAAGGTTTGATGTGTACATTTGATAATGGCTTGACCGGTAGAATTGCCTGGGATTCCAGTAGTATGTTTGACACCCCATGAGTCAGAAACTTACGTGTTCTACTGGCTATATATCCCGAGCCATTACCAGTTTTTATCTCTCATGGAACACCAAGGACTGCAAAGCAACTCCTCCAATGTCTTATGATGTCTCGAGCACTGTCGCTCGTTAAGGCTGTGGCCCAAACCATGGCCAAATAAGTATTAATAGTGAACATGTATGTTTAAATCGTCTAAAGGGAGCATAGACAGTGATATCTGATTGCCACATTCCTAATGGTGCCAGACCCCTGGGATTGACTCCTACTCCTAGGTCGATTTGATTCTGGCATGCAGGACATGTGGAAACAATACCCTGAGTGTCTGATATGGTCAGGTCAAACTGCTTTGCCAGCATTTTCACACCTTGGTGAAAAAAGTCATGTGACCTTTGGGCTTGAGAAAATTTGTCAATTATTGGCTCCGTAGGTATCAATAGAGGAGCTGCCACTGTCTTGTCAACAATTTCATTGCCAACTGATAGATCATCTTTTAAGCCCGAATGGCTTTGAATTTGTCCAATATAATAAGCAGTTTGATGTTGATTTACCTGATGTCAGAGCTGTAGAAATAAGTTATATAGATTCTGATTAGAAATTCCTTTAAAAAACTCTCTCTCTAATCGAGTGACGGCATCAACCATGTAGAGGGAATCAGAGATGCCCATTAAAACTTTTCATTTGACAAACGAAAGCCCATTTGGCTTATGGCGTCTATACCTAAAAGCCAAACTGAAGTATTCATCACATAGGGTCTCATTTGTACACATCTATTTTCTTCATCTTGTATCCATACCAAAATTAGGTCTCTGCTAATATTTGTCATCTATGTGCCTCCTATTCCGACAACAGGGGTCTCTAAATTCTCTAAAGGCCAGCTTTTTGGTCAGTAGGATAACGGAACAATGGTAACATCTGCTCCCATACCCAGTAATGTATTGTACCCAACCATGTATTCACCATTTGGACGTTGGAATACAACTGTCTGAGTGGGCTTTCCCTGCGAATGTGGCATTGCAAGCCTTACCTCAGGTACTCTAGTAGGTATATAAACTGGTGGCTGCCAAACTTTAACCATTATTCCAATGTTTCCTTCATAATCTGCATCAATAACACCAGGGAGCACAAAAATACCCTGTCAAGAGGTGATGTCCGTCCTAAAAGCAGAGCACTTAAACCATAAACAAGGGGTCCATTAGCATTGGATAGGATAACCGTTATATCTGCATTGTTCATGGTTACATCTACTGCTGTTTCCACGTCCATTCCTGCACTTCCTGCAGTGGCTGATCTGAGGCCATTCAGGCAGCCATTGGTGTTGAAGGGTGTTTTTGTGTCATCGCACTCACTCTTTTTGTGCTCATTAACCCGTTTCCCTTAGGCGTTATGTGTCTGGCCACTCGAGAGCAGCACTCAGTGGCTCTGTGTCCAAACTTGCCACATCTATAACAATTACCATTAAATCTGCCATTGGACCCCAATGATCTGATGGAGCTGTTTGTCCATAAAAATGGTCTGGATCGACATTGATTTTTCATGTCCCATTTTTCCACAGTTGAAGCCTTTTGGCCTCCGATTTCATTGTGCTGTCGAACTAATGATTTCAATGCCATTGCCATAGCTTCAGCTAAATGTACTGATGGTCCTACCTCAGAGCAGGCTTCTGTCATGTCGACCAAAGTTGCTGTCCATGGGAGAGCCTGCAAGATCTATTTGCAATCATGGTTAGCATTAGGAACTGCTAAGTGTAATCCCATTTGTGCTTTTACTTCATCCGACATGTTTGGTATAAGATCCAGAGCTGGCCTTAAACGGTCTAAAAAGGTCATAAAAGGTTCATTTGGTTTCTGTATAATGGCTGTGTATAAGGGAACTGGCACTCCCATGTTAGCGATGATCTTAAATGCTTGATGAGCCAGTGTCTGTATTTGTTGTAAAATAGCTTCATGCAGTTGGGCTTGTACTTGAGGATCAGTAAATGGTCCTAACATCATATCAGCTGTGACAACTCATCATGGATCTCCCTGCTGTAAGTCCATATTTTATACTATTGCCATATTGACTCTTTTTTTCCATTCAGATTCCCGTAGTAATACCTGAGTGGGCTTCAGGAAGGTTTCTGCTGGCTTCTGGCAGTGCAATGGAGTCATTAATCCTCTGGTGAAAATGTAATCTAATAAGGTTTGAATATATGGGTTGGTCAAGCCATACTGCATCACAGCTTTCTGGCCTTCCCTTACCAACTTCCAATCCAAAGGTGCCCATTGTCGTCGCACAGGATTATTATGTGCTGTTATTACTGGAAAGGCTTGCAGAATGAATTCTCCTTCAATTACTGCATCACCTATGAGGCCTCTCTATTTCTTAGCTGGATCATAGTAATCCAGCCAGGGGTCTCTGACCATCTCTGGGGGTAAAACTTTAACCTCTGGTTTAGTTAATTCATTAAGCCGTTTCAACAGTTGATTAGCTGTCACTTTTGGCTTTCCTATGAGTTCCTCCAAGTGGGACAAAGTCCATTTCATATCTTCTCTGTGCCTTATTAATTCTTCCTGTAACAACTGTCTTTGTTGATCTGCCCTTCACTAGATTTTGGGGGTGATGATGGAAGAGGAATACACTCAGGAATTGATGAGCTCAGGGGCAATGGCAGATCCATAGTGTCATGGGCAAAGCGTACATTTCCTTCTCTGCCAGGTATTCGTTCAGGCATCGCAGCAGGATGGGACAGGGCAGGACGGTGGGAGGACAGGAAAAACAATGTGTGCATTCAGCTCCTGAGATGGTGCTCTATGGGGTTCTGGGGGGGGTGGGCTCATATCCATACTCTCCTCTAGAGATGGAGCCGAGGGTACTATAACGTTATCACCTCCAAAGAATATCTTGGTATTTTCTCCTCCAAAGAACCTCTTAGCATCTACTGGGAACACAGATAGCATAGCATTTTCTGCGTTCACGGCAGCAGCCATAGCCTGCTCAGAGTGTAGCTGTTGTGGAATGGATGATATCAGTTTACACAGGCCAGTGGCATCATTCAATGTGTCTCCTAGTTTTTGCCAATGTCCCATTTCATGTACTTCCTGTGGGGAGGTGAAGAAACCTATATCGTGTCCCCATCTTACAAGTCTAAACAAAATGTGGAAGAATTTCTATGTGAAAGAGGACACGACTTGGTAACAATGAACAACCCATGCTTTGAGAACTAATGTGCAGATTGTCCCTGAGCAGGTCTGGACTGTGAGAAAAGAAGAAGAAAGAATGCCTACATAGTAACAAGCTCGAGCAAGGAGGAGACTGAAGCAGTATGTGAAACCACAAGGCTTATCGCAGAAAGCTCAGCTGGCTTTTAGAGAAAGGAAGGACCAATTAGAAGTAGTGTAAACATGCTGGCTTTGCTGCTGATTATAAAAGTCTGATGCTTGTTAGTAAAATTTGAGTTATGACCTAACCATATTGGTGTCTGTCATTTATCCAGTGGTGCTCTCTCTGACAACAAAATCTCTTTTTCATAGTTGAATGCTTTCTCAGAAAAGATATGCTGGAGGGTGTTGATAGGGTTTTCCTCTTTGCTTATTGCCTTTCCCATTATACCATCTTAGTCGGCTCACTTGTCTTTTCAGACATCTTTCAGGCAGGAATCCGGGCAATTTTCTGCCAAGGGTTCTTAATCCAACAAATTCGGCTGATCACATCAGGGTCACCAAATGTAGTAGCGGTGCAAGCAATAGTCATTCAAAGATGCTAGGTAATGCACATGCTGAGACATACACAGGCAATACAGTACAACCAACGGGCTGACTCAAAGCCATCCTTCCTTTGCTAGCTACTTCCTTATATGCTGCTTCTGCCCATGTGATCAGCCAGGGCCCAATTGATTAACTCACAGCACCTGTTTCTTACCAGCTGCATTAACTTGTCCCTACCATCTTTATTCAAGCTGGCTGGTCCAAGTCATATTTGTACCTACAGTGGTGCAAGGAAATTGTGTCTTCTGACTCATCATGTTGTAGCAGCATAGTAAAATAATCATATTCTTGTGGATTTGTTTATTAAATTGTGTTTGTTGAATTTCCTCATGCAGACTACTACAATGCAGGTTTTCTTAAATCTCTAGTAATAAACTAGTCATGCTAAGTTTGTAACACTAACAATGCAAAATAATTCCATTTTATTCAAAGCCTATTCTTCTTCCACATTCTTGAACAACTTTAAGAAATCTTAATCTGATTTATAAAGTGTACTGTAACAGAAGAAAGGTTTTAGAAATAGTTAATGTGGGCTCTAGAACTTTTCTATTTATCTTGTGACTTTCACAGGTATTCTGATAATTTTCTGAATTAAGTGCCCCTTTTCCTGCTCTCTTTCTCCATGATAGTCCAGTAAATTGGGATAAAATAGTTTTGCTCTTTTTTGCTGTGACACATGTAGCAAAGCAGTAATAGCTTTGTGAAACAGATTGTAGCCATGATTGTGGCATGCTCCTTTAAATAAATACTGAAGAGCCTCAAATTTTTAATTCTCCTTCCCATTTTCATAATTTCCCCCATTTTCTACTTTGCCATTAATTGGGAAAATAAAGAGAGGTGAGAAAACTGCAAAAATATCAATAAATATTTTAACTATCTAAAATGCAACTGTTTCAACTTCTTAATTTATTTTTCCCTTAAAATCATCCATGATCTTTTCATTCTAATTAGGATTTTATACACCAGGTCAGATTATTGCTGATCTCTGCACAGGTCTCCTGATAATTAAGCAATAATAATGCTCAATTTTTCCTGTGCAGCCAGTTGACACGACTGAGTGCAAGAAGGATGCAAATTACTTGTTTGAAAGTGAGATTTTGCCAGGTCTCTTCAAAGTTGAATCACAGCTTAACTACAACCCTGAAGATGCTACTTCCTCCTCCCCCCTTCCTTCTGCATGACATTTTCTCTCCAGAAAATACTGTTCAGATTCCCCTGTGGGATTTCTTTTGATTGCCACTGTAACAGCAGGAGGTAGTGTGATGAGGAATTCAGAAACCCTGAACGAGCAGAGCTCACTTTTGCCTCTCCACTGAGTAGAAAGAAAGCTCAGGGTGCTGTGTTTCCAGGCAAGGAGCTTCCTCTGCCTCTGCTATCATTTGCAGCTCTCCCAGTATTTTCTCTTTGGTGTGTATCAGCGTCCAGCTGCAGAGCACCTCAGGAGAGCAAGGCTGTGCGCAGAGCATGACCTGAGCAACACGACCACCCAAATCAGCAGTCGATCATGAATAGGAGTGGTGTTTTTCTCTTCCCCTCTTATTGCCCACTCAGGTTAAAATAACATTCTTCAAAATACCTCCCCAAGGAACCCTACCAAGAGAACATGATGTGACTGACTCTATATACAGTCTATATATACATACTCTATATGCAGTCCTGTGGCCAGAGTCCCTTACTGAGGCTGGCCAAAATTCAAAGAGCAATTGTAGGGCTAGCATAAATGTAAGTGAAAGAGAAGAATAAATGGCCTAGAGATAGCTAAAAAATATAATTATCTGTACCACGTTTGCAGTAATACTTTTATTGAAGGGAAAATACTGTCATAAAATGTTGGAGTGCATGTTTTACAAGAAAAAAAAAGAATAAAAAACCCCAGGGATGAATCATCTCTACGTTATTTTCCCTATAAAGTTACTAGATCTTCTGTGATTTTGATGATTTTATAAAGGGAAATTTTAGAAAACCTATTCCTATGTCACCTCTGCCATAGGCTAAATGTGGTACAAAAGAAGAGCAACATCTTGACTAAAACACACACACAAAAAACCTCACCTTTTTTAAGCATTGTAAACAAATGCTTGCAGGAGTAGATGGAACATCTGTCTGTTGAGATGTATGTACTTCCCTAGGGTTCTGTTTACAAAACCACAGTGTGACCAATATTTATGTATGGTTCATAGAATCATAGAATAGTAGGGGTTGGAAGGGACATTTAGAGATCACCTGAGGCAGGTCCATCTAGGTCAGGTTACACAGGAAAGTGTCCAGGCAGGTTTTGAAAACCTCCAGAGAAGGAGACTCCGCACCCTCCCTGGGCAGCCTGTGCCAGGGCTCCATCACCCTCACAGTGAAATAGTTTTTTCTTATGTCTAAATGGAACTTTTGTGTTCCAGCTTCTTTCCATTACCTCTTGTCTTGTCACTGGATACAACAGGAAAAAAAAAATGATGTCTCAACCTCCTGTCATCCACCATTTAGATATTTGCAAATATTAATGAGATCCCCCCTCAGTCTCCTTTTCGCTAGACTAAACAGCCCCAGTTCCTGCAGCTTTTCCTCATACAGAAGATGCTCCAGTCCCTTGATCATCTTGGTGGCCCTGCACTGGACTCTTTCCAGAAGTTCCCTGTCCCTATCTTAACCCAATAGGTTAAGAGAACTCCTAGCCTATGGTAGCTACCAAAGAAGCTACAATTAGTCAGCACCTCAAAAACTACTGTTTTGCATCTGTGTGAAGACATCAGAGTTGTTTTTGGGCTTGGGCCACTATCATTTCGCAACCTGAGTAGATTTACACGATAAAATATTTGTGGGACTAACAGGGGACTGAAACCTTCTGGGACATGAACCTTCACAAGGTCTCATATTGATTAGATTTTAAATTTGTTACTTTGAAAATTGTATGTTGCTTTGTCGAATATTTGTTACAAGATTTCCCTTAGGGGAAAACAGAGCTTCATATCGATGTTCACATATCCCAGTATGAATAAGACTTGTCACACTCTAGTTGTCAGGTAGGAAATATTAGTCAATAATACTGGAATATAATTGGCTTTAGCTTCTCATGTTGTGTCACTAGATACAGCTTCATTCTTAGGGAGCCTGACCTGAGAAACAAGGGACGTATTTCAAATTCCAACAGGATTAAGTCACTGCATTAAGGGGCCTTGATAGAGTTCAATTGTTGCTATTAAAGTAAAACTGCCTTGTTTTCTTTCCCAAAAAATCAGTGATTTCAGTGGTGATGGTTAATTTTGTTACTTTTTGTCTTAAGACTTTAAAATGCTGACAATTTTAATGGGGACAGATGGCTTACAAATAATATCTGTTAAGTTTTATGCCAAAATCCATCTGAATTGCAAGGGATAGTTACTACAGTTCTTAAAATAAATTAAAAAATAAAAAAGAAGAAATGCCCTTTGAGTCCTTTTTTTGTAGCAGGAACTATTATTGCCTTTATTGTTGCTGCATTAGGCATATGTTTGAATGTGATCTTTTAACTTTCATCTCTGTTGGGTGAAGAACACAAAGAGCATGCCCCCAACCTGATTAGCTAGTCTTGTACAGTAGTACAAAAAATGCAGCAATGGTAATTTCTCAGCTCATTAGATGCATCTCATTAATGGTACATCTAAGTTAAAAACTATAATGCCTTCCTCTCATTTAATACTCCAGAGAACATTCAAAGTAACCACACGAAAGCAAAAAGGATTTCAACATTGGAGCTACAGAAGTAGGTATCTTCATTCCCTCCAGGCAGATAGAGGAAAGAGAACTACTTTTTATCCTCATCATTACCTGACTTGCCTTGATGTGCTAGCTATTGGTCACTATAGCCTTATAAATAAAAATGTCAACCACTACTAGTTTTTTGCTAATAAGTCAAATTTTAGATCCAAAATCTGCGAATGTTCAGTATCAGTTGAAGAGCAGAGTATTGCAGGAACCTCCAGGGGTTATTTTATTATTTGTGGGTGTGTCTACCCTGATATAGAGGCCTTTCATTACAATGGAAAATTCACAGTGTCTTGAAACACTTAGGTAAACAACCCCAATCCTTAAAAATACTATCTTTACATAAAGTAGTTGTGCCAGCTTAAAAGCTTTGAAAAGGCTCCTACGATTTACGTAATAATGGTACCCAATTTATGCTATCTACTGAAACAACATATTTCCAGAAACTGCTTCTAAAAGTGTTTCAGAGCTAATGGAGAGCAAAAGTTTTTGGAGCATGTTTACAAATGTAAAACTAAGCTGTGTGCGAATGCTGTGCTTCCTGACTTGACTGCATGTGTGTGTTTGTGTGGTGGGGGATGCTCTATTGGCTTCCTGCCCAGGGTGTACCAGCATATGCAACTAAATTTACTCGTGATGCTTAAGTGTTCTGCAGTGTGCTGATTTGAGATGCTGGCTTTCTCTCTCTGACAGAGATGTAGAAGAGAGTATAATTTGTATTACATGGTCAGTTCTGTAGGATATAGCCTATGGAAACATTATAGTATGCAGTCACTCTCTCACAAAACCAATCTTTTATTTTGTTAGCCTGCCCTAGCTGTAAAATGATGGGTTAGATAAAAATAACTGCTGATAGCATGTGTATTCATACAGGATGGCAAACAAGTTTCCTTCGAGATTTTTGAAGTTCTCATTTTCTTTCAGTTCTATCGCCCACATAAGAATGGGAAAAGGCAGTTTCTTTCTCTAATACCTCTAAGAGGAAAAATTCACTACAGGGCTACGTTCCATTAATTTGACTAAAAAGTAATTTTTGATGTATTTAATACTTACAAGATATGTATGTAATTGTATCATTTAGTGAAATAAAAAATTAGATTAATCACGTAATTCAGAATATTTTTGGTGGGGTACTGGTAGAATATAGGACTGAACAAAATGAAGAAATCTGGGAGAAGAGGTTTTGAGGTAGATTAAAAACTACCACTGAAGCAGAAATACTAGGAAGCTCCTACAGAAGTGGGATGACAGAAGACAGAGTGGATCCATCTGTTTAAAAAGCATGAATCAACAGGACAAGACAGAAGAAGCAGACAGAAAGCGTAAGTTCCTCATCTGATTAAATTGATTAAGGTTCTCTGATTTCAGTAAAATTGTAGAGTTTTATGTCAGTTGGGAGGATTTGTCCTTAAAACAAGGGAGTCAGAGATGAGCCACAATCTTAAAGAGAATGGAGCAAGACAACATGAATGAGAAGGTAAAGTAAACTCTAAAATCCCTGTGGCTGGGGTATGCCAGTTTGGGGGTGGCAGGAGGAAAAGGAAGGGCTGATGGAAGAGAAGGAGGAATATTTCTCTGAGAGCTGCTATAAGGCAATTTCCTGCTTCTACTCACATAGCTTGGACCTTAATAAATTAGATTCTATTTGGTGGTCTTGCTGTCTTAATTTTCTCCATTATCAGGAGGAGGCCTTCATTATGGAGGCCCTTTCTTTTAGCAGCTCAATTTTTTGTCTACTTTAAAATTTTTCTGTATCGCTTCTGTACTAAAATTTTTATTAAGAAAAGTGCAAAATAACCTATTGATGTGTTGTGTCAATATGTGTTAGAGAAATCCCATGATCCAGCAGCTATATTCTGCCTTTGATCATTGTACATGATTGTTACATTACCAAATTCTGCCACATTTCAAGGTTCTGTACTGGCTTTCAGGAAAAAAAGAAAAAAGATTGGGGTGTGTGAAAGCAGTTGACATCTAGGCAGGAGTTGGACTAATTACTAGGATCAGGATGCTTTAGTTTTCATAAAATACTTTTTCCATCTGCACTGAAATGAACTCTGCTGGATTCGTTCCATTCCTGGTGGAGGGACTGCTGGGAGAAATTCAGTTAGCTGTGTTATGGAAGAGAAAAGATTAGACTTACAAATTGGTTCATTCTGGCCTCAAAATGATAAAAATTTAAACTAGTGGCAATACAGGTTGCTCTGCTCAGTCACTAGCGCTGGGCTGATTTTAACACCAATAAGGAATTAGTCTGTGTACTTGAGGTTGTACATGAAATGTGAGATCCAATTAAAGACTTTGGCTTAGATATGTAGCCACCTTTATAATAGCTTGGCTTCTGGCAGTTGATGGGCACAAATGTGAGACACAGAGAGGATCAGCAGCACAGACATGTCAAACCTGTAGACTTGGAAGTCACAGGCTTTCTTTTAAGACATTTCTTGGGGAATACAGAAACTTAAAGGAAGGATTTCCTATCTAAATCCCCAACCACAGGTTCCTCTATGAAACCTAACTGCATGTAAGAAATCCCAGTCGTCCTTTACAGTAAATAGGGGATATTCCACAATTTATTTTGCAAAATATGTTTTCTTCTAAAAAAAAAAGTCTATAAACAAGCAGCCACCTGCCTTGTATGACTTTGCAGAGGCTTTATTCTTTCCCATCTGCTACCCTGTCTGGGTAGTTGTCACAGCTCTTTCTCCACAGCAATTATTTTAACATTGAACTGTAATAAAGCAGGAGCAGCTTTTCACCATGCACAGCTCCTTTAGCCTTCTCCCTTTCACAGCATTGGCTCTGGTGTTAGGATACTGTAGCACGTGCATTTCTCAGTGTCATGAGCACAGATGGCAAAAGCTTCCATCTCGTTCACAGGCCACACATAAGCTAATGTCAATCCCAGTTACATTCATCAGGTGGAACACAGGAAGTACAGCTTTTTTAATGGCAGGTGAGCACTAGTGGTGTGGTATGCCAAAGATGGCAGATTTTGAGGGTGTAGCAAAGCTCAGCTTTTCTGGCAGAACCAGCAATTTCTGTGACCAAATACAGCATGGCACGCCAATGTCCCTGAGCTGTAACTTACAAACTCTGCATAGTGTGAGAGTTTGCACTACTGCTTCCTCCTGAATGGCTGATCAAGAAGTTAAATGGAGAAAGGCCCATCAGAAGAGATGAAAATAAATCTTAGGGCATGTTTTAATGAATCCAATGGGGAATCTCCCACAGTTTGAGTGAGTTTAATTTTGAGTGAGTTAGGTAGGATGATGACTCATGTCTGCATTGCTACCAGCATAAATATATTCCTTTCCTTCTAAGTAGCCTGCTTATTATTTTCACAAATTAGCACATTTTTGTGGTTCATTAATGTTTCTCAAGTATTCAGAAGACAATGTGATGACAAACCACTGACAATCAGAACCGAACAAATTAAAACAGACTGACTTGTAATGGCAAGAAGGAAAAGCAGAAAACCCTTTGTACACTTTATCTGGGAAAACAATGAAATACTGACTGCAAAAATGCATGTGCTGGTACTGCAGGCAAACCTACTAGCTGAGCTCCTAGCACCAGAAGCTTGGCAGGCCATGATGCTGTGCTAACTACATGTCATTCCTGCTAGAAGATGTCATTTTTGTGGCTGGTCTTTGTGGCCAGTTTTTTTTTTCTGGGCAGTGTTTGTATTCAATGGCAGGAATCATCTATGCAAGAACATTTCAACTGACAGTGACTGCTGCTTTCAGGAGAACCCTGTTCTCATGAAGTCTTTACTTTTTAGCAGCAACAAAGCCAAAAAGCACGTACAATCCTGTTAGTAGGGCAACAGAAAAGCAGATCACAGGCTGGATCCTCAGAAAAATGCCTATTACTCATCAATGGTAATTCACAGTAAAATATTGAAGTCAGCAAATCCTTAGGTGCAGAGCCTTTATCCCTGTAAGCAGGATAAAAAGCACATATAGCTCTGTTTTTTTAGTGTGGGGATTTTGTTGGGTTTTTTTTCCATAAAGAAATAAAAACATGTAAGAAAATGTTTTTTATATTTTTAGTTGCTGAGTATAGAGTTTAAATATGACTTTTGTTTCCATTTGATTGTCTGACTAAACAGTTCTGAAGCCCTAAGGGTAAATGGTCCTTGCTCCAAGGACCCTTCTCTAAAACAACTTAGATCAATCATTTCTGAGCTAATGCATATTTCTGAAAAATACTCTAGATCCTGTCAGATGCCCAAATGAGTAAGTACTTCAGGTTTGTATTTGATTCACATAGAACTGTAAAGCTCCCATAAATATTTGCAGATTTTTTCTCTTTTTACTTTGCTACAGTACAAATCATAAGGGTCTTCAGTTTGCCTTTGTGTCACAAGGCAGAAAACCCAAGTGTTTTTTGAGATAGTATTTAATCTGAGTCAGCACTTATTATGTCTGAATCAATACAGTCTGGGGAGAGTATTGTGAAAAAGGAAAGGACATGCTGTTTAATGAAACAGGAGCTGGTCCCTTGGCTTTGTAAATATACATAAGATGAAATATTGGAGGGGCAAATATTTAGACTTACAGTCTGAATATCTACAAGTTGGTGCCTGCTGAAGATGATGTGCTCACCTTCGCTTTGAAGAGCTTTATTTCTCTGATTCCCCTATCTCCTCTACAAAACATCTATAACTAGAGAGGAGTACAGAACTGGGAAAGGATGTGTTAGCATACTGAACACTCTTAGCCCAGTTGAAGTTACATCCTCCCTCCCCCCCTTTCCTCCTTATGCCTGACTTGTTAAAGCATTTGTGAATTAAGACATTAAAGATCTGCTTTTGCGGCTAATGAAAGTACTAAAACTAAGTAAGAGGAGGTCTAATGGCCACCTGGAGAACACCAGTGGTTCACAGGACACTGAGCACTGTGAGCTGTGTCAGAGATAAGGCAGGAGGCAATTGCCAGGGGTTGCCCATGTGTGATGGGTTTGTGTGGAGCCACTTTTGCTTGACAACAGGGGAAGGAGGCTGTAATGGTGTCCCAAGTAAATAGCTTGCAAAACTTCTCTCAGATCTGTGTTGGACCTACCTCTGGCTCAGCCAGGCTATCTGGTGCCTCTGCCATCACCATTTAAGATGGGAAATTTGTAGTGTGTAGGTGGTGCTGTAGGGGTGGAACAAGATGGAGGCAACTACACAGATCCTGCAGTCAGCAAGGGAGGGAGAGAGGAGGAGAGCGATACCGGAGACCCCCCGCAGCCCATGATGAGTGAGCTGCTGCAACCCATGGAGGGCACTGACAAGACTGATAATCACTCACCGCTCCAGCAAGATCCCATGCCCAAGGGGGCGATTGTGACACGGGAAGCGGAGAGGAGCTGCAGCCCTCAGGATGAACACACATCATAGCAACCCATGTAGGGCTGCCCAGCATGTGATGGACCCTGCGCTGGAGCAAGACCCTGCCCTGAGGCAAGAAAAGCAGCGAGAGCCATTGAGAAAGGACTGACTGAAACCCCCATTCCCTGCCCCACTGTGCTGCTCAGGGGAGAAGGAGGTAAAGACACTGGGATAGGGAGCCTGAGCCCAAGAAAAGAGAAGAGGAGAGGTGGGGCCAAAGGAATCTTAAAAGTCTGGTTGAACTCTTCATCATCGTCCTACTCTGTGTTGCTTTCAGTTGGATATGTTTTCTGTTATGGTTTTGTTTGGTGATGGATTAAATTAAGTTTCATTTTCTTCCTCAAGTTGAGTTGTCTTGTCTGTTTTGCCCAGGACCATAAGTGAGTGGCTGCTTGTATTTCTTTGTTCCTGGCTGGGCCAAAATGATGACACCATGCTAGAGCTGGGGCATGGATCATCCCATGGATCATTCACACAGGCAACTGTGAATGCTTTCCATGGAATAAACTAAAACTTGAAGAACAAATCCCAGTTGACTCCTAAAGCACTTCTCCAGCTGAATATTTCTCTGTAGTTATCTTTCTTATATAATAACCGTGGGGTCCTTAAATCAATTTACTATTTTAAAAGTGGAAATTTTTTTTTAAGAACACTATTCAGTTCTCTGCATTGTTCTTCCTTTAGCTTTAATTTCATCATACTTCTTTCCTAATTAAAATCCAGTTTATTTTCCCCAAGTTGTTAAAGATAAAAGATTACTTTTCTCAATCTCTAGACTAAATTGGATTTCAAAAACAGAACACCCAGACATTTTTGTATAAGAGGATTTATTATTTTATTTTGTATAATTGTTATAATTAGGAACTGTGTACCACTGTTTTAACAAAGCTTCCAGTCAGAAATACAGAAAATCTTATGGTTCTTACTCATTACGATCCTACTGTAAGACACTATCTTTACTTAAACATAGCAAATCTCTCATGGGCCTTTTTTTTTTCAATTACATATAAGCAATTTATTGGGCAACCCCTACTAAGGTTTAAACCAAAGCTCTCAACTCTTTCATCACCCAGTCTGATATTGGAGATTGCACTCAATGCAGGACCCAGAGGCAGAACCTTGCTTTTGGCCTTGTTGAACCTGAGGTTTGCACAGCCCACTTCTCAAGTTTGTCCAGGTCCCTCTGGATGGCAAGCCTTTCCTCTAGAGAATCTACTACACTGTCTTCATTGGAAAGACAGAGGAGACCACCACTTGTGTTCCCGATCCTTTCAACATAGCTGCAAGAAGCACATAATCTCTTTTGGTGGTTCTGAGTTGCTTTTTCACAGTGTCACTAGACCCGACATGGAATAGTGGGAGCAGATGATACTCTGCAGTATGATCAAGCTCGGCAGCCTCTTGGTGGCATAGTGAATGGGAATTCTTGGTAGGCAGCAAGCTTCTAGAGAAATTCTCTGGATAGTAAATGCTTCAGTACCTCTCAGCAGGCAGCCTCCAACTACTGATACTTTATGTGTTTTTCTGGTGACACTGTTTCTAATGTAGATTTGTAGCTGGATCATCTTTGCATGGTGGGCTTCTCCTGGATACGTTACTCATATGTTCCTCATTCCCCAGCCCCAGAACATCTTATCTGTTACACAAGGTCACTTCAGGGAAAGGTTCTTTTTTCCGTAAGCAAAGACAAGGGTCCATTCTCTGTTTCCTGAATTACTTGTGTCAGTCAGCTCCAGGCAGAATTCAGGCTTACGTTCCCCTTGCGCAGCCTTAAGGCAGCTCTAGGACAGCACACACCACCACAGTATCAATCTCCCACTCACATCCCCAGGTATTACACTGTCTGCTGAGCTCCTCTGGTAACATAGCTCCTTATTTGAAGACTTGTTCTGGTTGGACACACCTACAGCAATGACATCCACCACCGCCTTCAGGTGCTAGGTGTACTTCCAGGTGCTGGAGGTCCATGCAGCACAAGGTCTGGACAGCTATTTCAGACCTTGGGAGGCCTGTTTGGGTGGAGGTGTCAGCACAGGCAGGCTGCAATGCTTCTGCTTGTGTTTCTCCTCCAGTCTTGCAGCAGCAGTGTGTGGACACCATTTTCTGTCAGGGGAACACAGTTTCTTCCAAAAGGGGAAAGAAAAAAAATATATATAAATCAACAATTATTTAAACAGGTGTCACTTGGAAGCCCTCAGGCTGCTGTGTGGGTTTCGCAGCCAACACCTGTGGCCACTGAAGCCACAGCCCAACAGCAGACAGAGCCCCTAGCTCTGCCCATCTCTTCCTGCCACAATGTGGACAGACACCCCAGCCCTCACCTCTCACAAGAGCTGTTGTCCACCAGCCCTTCCCCACACACAGACAGCGCAGTAGCAGCGAGTGGTGGCCATTCTCCAAGACCTCTGCATCATGGCAAATACTGTGCCTCAATTAAACACCCCACGCACTGTAGTGAAAATGGCTGTGCCCCTCTTTCCTCAGGGGTCAAACAGCACCATTACTGTGTGTGAACAATATGTGAGACCAGGGTCTCAGGCTGGTGTTCAAATGCAGCGTGAGGCCAAGTATGCAACTTCTGAGCAGAAGGTGAAGAGGAGGCTCAAAGCGTGCACCTCACACTACAGAAACCCAGACTTTTGGGCTTTAGCCACATTCACGTAATCCATAACTGTCTAGTTTCCAGCATGAGCTGTTACACCAATCACGTGTGGAGTGCTCATAGTTGGGGTCCAGACACCACAGCTGATGAGGAAATGCCACTTAATCCTGAAGGTAACCAGAAGCAGGACTGAAAATCTTCAGTTCCTCCCCAAAAATGCCACATATGAAGGTTTTTATTGGATAGGAAGTTAAATTGAGAATATCAGCTTATTATCTGGTGGGTATATGATGATAAGCTGTCTCTAGCTATGTAGAAATGCATAACATAAATACTTTAGCTTTTTTTCAAAACAAGAAATCACATAATTTATTAATTTCCTTTTTTACCTCATGAAACTTTGAATGCAGTCTACATGTGTATTAGATTTGTGAAGTTCATAGCTGAAATGAGAATTTAGACACTCTATAGTTATCTAAAAAGACACTTATTCCTACAGGCCAAAGTTAGTTAAAGTGTCCACTTCTGATTTCAAAGGCTTTATTTCTGAAGTGACAGCTGGGTTTATTTTTGTGTGTTGTGTCAATTTGATCTGGATTCTTTGTTGAATAAAAAATTTCAGGTTTTTTGTTGTAAACCTGTTTGGTACCAGGAGCAGCAGCTGGGAAGTCAACACGGAATCCTCGTCTCCTTTCTCAGCAAGGATTAATGTTTTTGTTTAATATCCAGCTTCTGATGACAGAACCCTGTATGTGGTGAAACGTTGAAACCTTTCCTAAAACCTTGTTCCTGAGTATTTGCAACTGTGTTTTTGTCATAGGACCTCAACAGGCAATGTTAATAATTTGTATCTTTTTGTATAATCCTCAACAATTTCTATATCATGTTTGTAGAAGTTATGTGTTGGAAGCTGGAGAATAATCCATGTTATTGAAGATATATGTGCACTATAATTACACTTTTCTCTAAAATGCTGCAGTCAGAAAACCACAGCAGGTAATGACATATCTGAAGCCTCATTCCAGGTTGAAAATGACCAGTGCACCATTAGTCTATTATGTATGCTGTTTAAGACAGGTTTTCCAGACTGTGAAGTGTGCCAGTGACTTCCTGCTTTTGAGGATCTAATGCTAGATCTTTTTAAACTACATATTTGAATGCTGGACATTTTTTATATTCTTGCTCCTGCCAAGGAACTCGCTTGGGAAATGTTTCAGAACTCTAAGTGACCAAGAAAAAGGCTTATAAAAGTGTTCTGTATCTCAACCTTAAAGAGAAAAGAGATTCTCATTCACTTAATTTGTGTAGTTTTAGAGGATGAAATGCGTCAACAAGCGATGCTTTAAAGCCATGCTGTTTTTCTTACCGGTCTGATTTTTGGCAAAAAATATGAAGCTATCTAATTGAATTTGAAGGTTCTGTCATTTCATTATGCAATAATACAATTTGAAATCATCCTCCTTCTAAAATTTTAATTGTTCAGGAGTTTAGCATTGCATATCAATACATAGACTAAGTCAAGAACTTATAAATAATCATAAGGTGGTGAGTCATAGGATTGGAGGCCTGCTTCATCTTCTTACACTCATAATTTTAAGATAACTGTACTTTGTGCCCTGCAAGTCAACTAGTAGAATATCATTAGAAAACAGAATTCTGAGATCACGGTTGTGGTAGCACCCACTCATTCAGTTTTTATAAAAATTAAAAGAGTATGCAACAGAGGTGGTGTTATGGGTACAACCTTAGCTCAGATCCAAAATGGGTGTTTGAAATTGTGGAGAACAGAATCCAGTGATGGATTAGAGGCACTTAGTAAGAGGTGACAAAGACGATTTTGCCCTTCACATAAGCTATACGCTAGAAATGATGGTATTTGAGTTTGTTCTGTGAATAAAATTCAACCTCATTTAATGTGTATGATGAGAGGGACAGTTGGTGGATGTTTTTTTACTTTGCTTTGTGCTTTCTGTGAGTGAAAGCAGTCCTCTTTATCATCCCACTTATTCTCACACCAAATGCTCTGAAGTCTCCTTCACCGCTGCCATGGTTTGACGTGACAACATTTCTGGTTAATGGGAAAGGGTCTCTAAAGATGGCTCCTATAAGAGGTTGCTTGAAACTTTCCTCAACTCTGAGCCAGACTCACTTCGGAGGCTGAGCCAATTAGACATCTCCACAATCACTTTTTAAGTAGAAGACAGAAGAGGAGGGTTCTTCCTGCTCCTTCTTGCTTCGTCTTTCCTTTTTTTTCTGGCTGGTGATGGTGCAAGGATTGGGAAGAGACAAAGAACCATGCAGACCCCAAGGTCAGGGAGGGAAGAGAGGAGGTGGTGTGCTGGAGCAGAGACTCCCCTGCATTCTACAGAGAGGAGTGGTGAAGCAGAGATTTGTTTGCACTTCGTAAAAGACCTTGCATGACGGGCAGTGACTATGTGCAGAGGAGGCCATGTCTCTCTCGTATGAGGGACCTCATATTTACAGAAGCTGTAGCTGTTGGGAAGAGCCCATGCCAAAGTTAATTAAGACTATGCCCAGTGGAGGCCATGTCCCATGGGAGGGACCCTGTATTGGCAGCCTGAGTGAAACTCTCCCTCTTCCCTTCCCCCTTCCTATTACCCTTAGTATATTATTATCCAATTTAACTCACCTGCCAAGGGAATCTTTTTTCTCTCTGATCTCAGCTGTAAAAGGAATGAAAAAGAAGAATTAAGCTGCTGACAAAGTCTGAAGGAGCAAACTACACCAGGCTCATGCATAATGTAGCCATCACATTTTCTGTTCTTTTTATATTACTAAATTCATATGATATTCAATGTTTATACTCGGAAAAGATAGAGACATATCCCTTACCTACGATATTATTTCTACATTAAGAAATTCTGTGAACAGATAAAAATTCAGGAGAATTTTAAAAGAATAATAAAAATAATACATAGTAGTAAGAATAAACAAAAATAAGAATTCAGGGAGCTCTTCCTGTCTCAAGTTCTCTTGGTTACAAAATGTTTTACATAATTACCAATAAATTATAAGCATTTAGGGTTTTCACCAAATAAATTTTAACATAGCTCTTGCATACCCTATTATAATGATTGTTAATACTTTAGCTTCCAAATGCAATTGTAAGATAAGTAGCACTGTGGATTAACAGCAGAAAATGTTTTTTAAAAAAGAAAGACAACAGAAAATAAATTTAATTATAAAGCCAATTTGCTTCAATGGCATAAAAAATTAATCTTATGTAACTTTAAAATATACGTCTACTGCACTGAGTCCCAAGGCAGCATGATATTGAAAAGTATGAAGTAGGCTTACTTCAGCCATGAGGGAACGGTTCATATAAACTTCCTAGAGCACTTACTGCTATAAGTAATATAAAATGTTTGCTGAAATATCATTGTAAGTGTTTCTATCAGGTGGATGCTCTATAAACAATTAATAGCAAAGCATCTGCAAGGAAATTCATTCTGTTTCTTTAAAAGTGAGGAAACTATACAGGAAGGATACTGAACAGCCTGTTATATATATATATATATTTATTTTTTTTAAAGGAATAGAAAAAACTGAAACTGAGGCAGAGCAATGAAGGAGAAAAATGCTTCTGTTTAAGTGCATGTTCAGAAGAACATAGCTGCTCTCTGTCATTGCCAAGGGGTATGATATCAGACTGGGATTTCTTTTTATCCAGAATCATTTAAAAAGAAACAACTCACCATGTATTAGCTAGTTGAGTTTGATGAGAAACTCAAAGTGACAGAATGGGTCAGAAATGTTACAGGAGAATTTATTTTTGAGTGACAATTAAGTTTAGTGCCTAGGGTAGCAAAATGCAGCCTGGTCATCAGCTGATGCGCTGCAAGTGAGAAGACTGAAAACGTTTGTCATGGTTTGACATGACAGCCTTTTCTGGTAAGGGGGAAGGGGCTGCAAAGATGGCTCCTGCAAGAAGTTGCTCACAACTCTCCCCAGCTCAGAGCCAGACCCACTTCTGGGGCTGAGCCAATTAGACGCCTCCACGATCACTTTTTAAGAAGAAGCCGGAAGGGGAGGTGTCTTCCTCCATCTTCTTTCCTTCTTCTGCCCCTTCTTCTCTTCTTCTGGCTGGTGGTGTTGCAAGGAGTAGGAACGGTGAGAGAAACAACCATGCGGACTCCAAGGTCAGTGATGAAAGGGAGGAGGTGTACTGTAGCAGAGACTCCCCTGCATTCTATGGAGAGAACTGGTGAAGCTGAGATTTATTTTCATTTCTTTAAAGACCCCGCGTCAGCAGTACAGACTCATTTTGATAATGAGCCCGCATCAGGGGCAGAGACTCATTTTGCTAAAGCTGACCCCGGACCAGGGGCAGCGATTCACTTCATTAAAGGCCCCAAGCCAGGGACAGTGATTTTGGCCGGAGGAGGCCTTGTCCCGAAGGAGGGGCCCTTTATCACTATGGCCGGAGCAGGCCCTGTCCCGAGGAAGGGACCCAATATCCACAGCTGCAACTGTGGGGAGGAACCCACGACAAAGCAGCTCATTAAACTTAGGCCCAGAAGAGGCCTTGTCCCGAGAGAGGGACCCTTCAACTGCAGAAACTGCAACCGCGGTGAAGAATCCACGTCAGAGATATTCACCAAGGACTGTGTCCCGAGGAAGGGACCTTGCAAGTGCAGAAACTGCAACCGCGGTGAAGAATCCATGTCAGAGATATTCACCAAGGACTGTGTCCCGTGTGAGGGAACCTGTATCGGCAGAAGCCGCAGCTGCTGGGAACAACCCACACCAGAGAAGTTTGTTAAGGACTGTGTTCCGGGGGAGGAACCCCGTGTTGGAGCAGGGAAAGAATGCCAGGAGTCATCCTCATCTGAGAAGACAGAAGCGGCAAAGCCCATCTGTGAGAGACTGACCACATCCCCCATTCCCTGCCCCCCTGAGCTGTTGCGGGGGGAGGAGGTAGAGATATCGGGAGCAGTGAGCTGGGCCCGGGAAGAAAGGAGGGATGGGGGAGGGAGATCTTAAAGTGCTGGTTGTAATTTTCTCATCATCCTACTCCCTTTTTGCTTTTATTCTGTTCTGTTTCTTGTAGAATAAACTTTCCTACTTTCCTCTCTAAGTCGAGTACTAGAGTCTGTTTTGCCCAGAACCATAATTGGCAGTGAGCCCTCCCTGCCCTTGTCTCAATCCACAACAATCTTGCTTATCTTTTTACTCCCATTTCGCTGGGTCCTCCGCCATCTTAACGAGGGTGGGGGTGAATGGGGGCATCGAGCGAGAAACTGTCGTGGTGCTGTTGTGCTAGCTGGGCCAAACCACGACAACGTTAAGCAGCAATTTGTTTTTATGGCAAAATCAACTGAAAGTGACTGCAGCCTTGTTCTTAACTACCCAAAAGGAAGCAATGTGCAGATAACAATGCAGTGTGCAAAGGCTGGAAAAAGTCTAGGACTCTCCTTGTGCAGGCATTGGTTGTTTTGTGTGAGGGAGGAAGAACCAACAAAATACATTTTTAAAAGATGACACAATGCATAACTCTTGCTCAATAACTCCTTATCCTTGAATGTACAAATTAGCACTTTTTCTTTCATGTAACTTCACTAGAAATCCCAAATTTGGTGAACTGAAATTGAGATCAAAATTATGAGGAAGATTAGAATGGGGTGAAATCCTCCCACATGATGCAATATGCTCTAAGTTCAGTAGCGACTCTTCTGAGCCAGAAAAATATCTTCTGAAGGCTTGTGTGCATGAAGAGGATTTTCTCTGAAGGGGGATTCTTCTCTGTTAATTGATTCACACAACCCAGTATTGAGAAATGTAGCAGCCAACTTTCCCATACCGCCAGATAGTGCGTCCCAGCATGTGGAAAGAAGAGTGGGAGCTGTGCACTGCAACTGTGCTGCCAGCCAGCTACCTGCTGAAGAAAGCTAGAGATGCCTGTTTCCATATCCTAGGGAATGTCACTCTAAAAACTCTGAGAGACAGATCATGAGCACTTTGTCTTCAAAGGCTTTTGAGAACCGATCAGACAAATGTGCCATAGATGGCCCCTTTTTGAGATGGAGTAGATTAGATGACCTCTCAAATTTCTTTTCACCCTGTTTTCTGCAGCTCCACGATCGATCTTTTGAGGAATAGCTGCTGCCAATTTAAAATCCTAAATAGCCTGCGATGAATGAATCTTCTTGATGAAATGTTATTCCTCAGTCCTGCTTCATCTCTTCCAGTATTTTCCATAAGCACAGCATATTACCAGCTTGGCAGGCAAAGCACAGGGACCAGAGAGACAGCTGGTGAAGGCAGCTATGGTTAGGGGTGTAACTTCTTGTGGGAAGTGATATGGGGCAAAGGAGCAAATTTGATCTGAAGCACTACAAAGTGAGGGGATTAACTGTTCTCACCAGCTGCAGTCTTCTTTTTGAGCACATAGAAGAGGAATGGGATTTGGAAGAAAAGGGAACAGAATTTGGGAGGCTCGTCCCTTCCCCTCAGCACAATAGTTATCTTGATCAGAGGAAAATGAAAATGTCACCTTAAGACAGCAAACACAGTAATTCTAATGAACTTTCTCTGCAATCTTTCATGGCAGCCCACAAAATGTTCTCAAAGGCAATGTTTCCTGGCAGTGAGGGTTTAGGCCTGGGATATGCGTAAATGCACTTGCTTATGCACTGCCTCTCCCTAGCTGGTCTGTGGAACCTCAAGTACTATGTTTTTATGTCTCTTTTCTTAATAATGCTGTATCTTCCAAGGTATCAGCAGGGCGCAGGTGGAGGTATAACAGATAGATAAACACACTAGATGTGCTTGATAGGCATGCTGGTGTAAGTGAAAAGGGAGAAGATTAAAGTCTGCAACAACTCTTCCAGGGAAAGGTGACACATAATCACCTAGGCTAAGAGTCAAGCGAGGCGCAGATGTGCCAGTGGAGCCAAGTACTGTGGAAGGCAGCAGCAGAACCAGCAGAGATATTCATATATGACCATGAAGTAGCTAAGCCTGGTCTGAGAAATGCTACAGCTGACTATCGTAAGAGTAGAAGCTACCTGGAGATTTGCCAGTTACATCGTTGTGATTCTCTGCTTGTTTTGAATTCAGATTGCTTAGTACCTAGCATCTGGTTTACACTGCCCATAGATTTTCAAGCATTTAAAAACTACTTTCCATTTCCTGATCTAGCTACAGAAACAGTTTCCCATTATGTTAATAATGCTGCCTGAATAAACCTTACTTCTAAACTGGATAATACAGAGTTCTGATCAACTATCCTGGAACATCAGCCAGGGCACTCAGCCCATCTCACTGAACAATACATTATGGCTTTCTTTTTTTTCTTGGCTGCCCAGTATGTCCTGAGGGATAGGACATACTATTTGGATGTCCACTTTACTCAGCTGAATTAAATATCAAAACCATGTGTCCTGTTTCTCACTACAGTGAATGGAAAGAGGAGTCCATTCTACAGCAGAATCCAGAGCAGGGGCTTTGTTGTGGCCGGCTCCCCAGAGCAATTGCCTCATCCTCTACTGAAAGTGATGATTAACGGGCAGAGTGACTTGGTGGTTAGGGCTTAGGACTAACTCAGGCCCTCTGGTTGGAAAAGCAAAACTGCCACTTTGGACCTCTGATTGGAAAAACAGAAAGCAGCTTTGGATGGCAGTTGGCACAGAGCAGCAGAGAGAGACAGCAACTTCAAGGTTTTTCTGTAGAGGAGCAGGCAAATGCAAACAGCTCAGGTAAAGTTAATGGGCATAAATAAAAGCCTTTAAACTACGGCATACATGTCCTTGTTTGGGGTAAAGAACTCTTAGGCTAATGTAATTTGAAGGTTGTCTTACTCCCAGATGAGAAGCATTTATATGGTGGTTTAACAGGCATAAGTGTATGCTCATTGACTTTACAATCCTAGTTGGCTCCTAGTGGCTCTTCATAAATTTCTGATGTCTTGACTGTGTTGGGAGTTCCACTGGGGTTTATTTTAGTTCTTTGTCATAGTTTTCCTGGAAAACAACAATCTCTGTTACATCTCAGAGAAAAAAAAAAAAAAGATATCGCTACAATTCAAAAAAATTAAACAGCCCCAAAATGGACTTTTTTCTTTTAAAGGCAGAAAAGTTTGCAATGGTAGCAGAGACAGCTATTGACTGGGGACCTGGTATACCTGTCATAGGAAATGCTGATAGTACCAAAAAAGCAAAGCAGGGTCCAGTTACTCAAATGTAATTTGTATTAAAATATGTTGTGTAGTTTAAAGATCCAGTTTTGACAATCTCTATTATTATGTTATGGGCTTTTGTATATAAAGTTGAACTTAGTATTGGGCTAGTAATATTTATGAAATGGTATAAGAAAATGAAATAAAATTTTATAGGTAAGTCACTACTGTAACCATAAAGCAATGGCTAGTATGAAATATCAACAATGGAAGAGTAATCAATCTGCATCAGATCAGTTAAATGGCTTCAGGGGATGGATGCTAGTCCAGATATAGTCATGCATATCACCTGAGAATATGAGGCTCTGTGGGTCTGGGACGAATAAAATTATGCCTTCATCAGGATTCATCATGAAGCATCTTCTTCTGCCCTTGTTCCCAGTAGTTGCAGAAGTGTGTTGATGGTACTGCAGAGAAATGGGGATGCAAAGTCTGGGCCCGGGCTCTGTTGCCCCAAGCTGCTATCAGTAATTATTAACTGCTAATGGTGAGAAAAACCATTATGGTACACAATAGGCTTTCCTTTCACACAGCTAATTGTGTGATGAACTTACTTTGGCAGCAAATTTTCACATCTGCTGTGCAAAGAGACTACATTTATGGAAATAAAATAAATACAGTTGCCCTTCCTTTATCCCTGGATGATTGAGGCATTTAAAAAAAGAAGAAAAAAGATAACTTGGCAGATGGAATATATTATTTGTCAGACAAGGCTTTAGGGGAGGTAATAACTGAGGTTTTTTTAGACAACTGATATAGTAGGAAAAACAGGCAAGCTTTCATAAACCCTCTTCAATTTGTTCTTTCTGCTCTGATTTCACTTTCAAGAGCCATAAGGCCTTAGTTAAGGTATATTTTTTGGTTACAGTGGGATCTGGAGATCCCTTCTACCCATGTCCTTCCACATGCTCTTAATTTGCCAGCTTGTCCCTCTTTGTCCAGCTCCTTCAGCTGTGACAAGGCAGCTGGCTAGGTCTGGAAATAAATTGTCTGTTGTAGTGGTGCAAGCAGTATTCATTCAAATATATAGAGAATCTAGGTAACGCACATGCAGAGGTGTACGTGGGCAACATAGTACAACCAACAGAGTTGACTCAAAGCCACCCCTCCTTTGCTAGCTACTTCCTTATATGCTGCTTCCACCCATGTGATCACCAAGGGCCCAACTGATTAACTTGCAGCATCTGTTTCTGATAATTTGAAGTAGCTTGCCAACTGCATTAACTTGTCCCTACCATCTTTATTCAAGCTGGCTGGTCCAAGCTACATTTGTGCCTACAATTCCCCCCTTTTTCTTTTTGGACCAGCCAGCCTTTAGCAACACATTTCAAAATTAAAGGTACATGAAGAAAACATAAATATTTTTACCCATGGCAATGAGTTTACAACAAAAGGTCAATAACAGCCACATTGCTGAACAACATAATACAAAAATCCATAAACTCAAAATAAACATAATCTGATATATGTTGCTAGGAGGGACGCATACTGGCTAGAAGGGATGAGTTCTCTGTAACTCCACTGATATTTCTGTTTCCTGAACGTAGTTTCAGACTTTTCTTCCACTTCTTCAGCATGCTTATCTGTGAGCATTATCTATAAGGTGGAAGTATCTCTTCATCCATAGCAAACACACTGTTTTTGCTTTCAAGTTTCCATTGGCCATCTTGTTAAGTTGTTCAATTCTTTTATTGTGATTCAGTTTGCTGGAGGAATTTACAGCAGCATACGTGGTGCCACAGTTGACAGGATTTACATTTTAATAGGGTGATGGATTGAGAGTGGATTGCTTGGTTCTTTCCTCAAGATTGTTTTTTCCATTGGTCTTACAGTCATTAAGTCCTTTCAGTTGATGTGGCTTGATCCACTTTGCTGGAATCCACCGGGGACCTTGATCTGTAATGACACAAGCATAGCCTCTTCCCCACATTAACAGATCTGCAGGTCCTTGCTGCTCTCCAGTGGTGGGATTCTTATACCAAACTTTAGGTTTGTCAGTAAAATCCAAATATAACATTTTCTGCATTCATGGCAGCAGCTGTAGCACGCTCAGCTTCTAGCTGTTGTAGAATGGATGATACTAGTTTACACAGGCCAATAGCATTCTTTAACGTGTCTCCTAGATTTTGTCAGTGTCCCATTTCATATACTTCCTGTGGGGAGGCGAAGAAACCTACATCCTGACCCATCTTACAAGTCTTAACAAATCCTCTCTTTCATAGTTGAATCCTTTCTCAGCAAGGATATGCCAGAGGGTGTTAATAGGCTTCTCCCTCTTTGCTCATCATCTTTCCCATTATAACAGTTTAATAGGGTCACTTGCCTTTTCAGACAGGAATCCAGGTGATTTTCTGCCAAAGGTTCTTAATCCAACAAATTCAGCTGATCACATCGAGGTCACCCAATGTTGTAGTGGTGCAAGCAATATTCATTCAAAGATGTAGAGAAGCTAGGTAATCCACATGCCAAGACATACACAGGCAACATAGTACAACCAACAGAGTTGACTCAAAACCACCCTTCCTTTGCTAGCTACTTCCTTATATGCTGCTTCTGCCCATGTGATCACCCAGGGCCCAAATGATTAACCTGCAGCACCTGTTTCTGATAATTGGAAGGAGCTTGCCAGCTGCATTAACTTGTCCCTACCATCTTTATTCAAGCTGGCTGGTCCAAGCCACATTTGTGCCTACATCTGTCAGAGCTGAGTGTGATGTCAGTGGTGGATTGAGCTGCTGCTTGCTTTTTCACACTAGTACTGGTATCTGGGGTGTACACATTGTTATCCAGATCATCGCACTGATCCTGCTGAAATGGAGGGAGATGGTTGTGGGACAGTCAGAGACATTAGATAGAGACTCAGGGAAAAGATGTGTCACCAAAGTAGTATCATTATGCACACTATGACTTTTAGTTCCTATTTCTAGCCTCTAGTTAATAATTGTTAAGCAACTTCTGGCTTTTTCATCATTTCTCTCCTGAAATATTCTGGAATTTAACAGTTCTAGTCCTCTTATCATTGAAACAGTTGGAAAGCAGAGCAATGTTTATTGAATACATTGCAATATGAATTATTTTTCAGTCCTAAATCTATCACTAGTCTTCAATGCTCCAGAATAGTTATTCTCATTATGATTTACTTCTAAATGTTAGTTCAAAATACCTAAGTCCTAGTAGGTATGCTACAGATGTTTCTTCTGAGATCCAGCAAATGTTTTCTTCACTTTTAGAAGCTGGTCTGTAATCACTCATTCCTTGCATTGCAAGATGGATGACACTTTAACAAACCAAAATCTGTTAAAAAGCAGCAGAAAATTGCATTAAATTTGTACTTTAATGAACCAGGGAAGGAAAGAAGGAGAGATTTTTAAGAGAGATATTTAATTATTATTTCCTTGGACTACAACAATCTGTATACAGATATTGGATATTTATAACTTTAATGAGATATGGAAAGAAGAAGATAACGTTACAATAGCACTTAGTTCATCTTTGGAGATTCAGTTGTTTGGTAAAGATGGATGATATCAGAAAGAATAGAGACAACACACATATAAGTTTTACTTTGATCTTTTCAAATATATACAAAAAGGAAAGACATTTCTGATCTCCATAGCCATGTTCAATCAAACCATTAAGGACAGAATTTCCATTAATGAGAATGGAAGTTTTGGGTGAGATGTGGGCAATAGTATTATCAAAACGTTAGTCCTGACAGTCTCAAGCAATACTTCTAAAAATAGCAATGCAATGGCAGTATTCTCAGATGTGTCTACAGATAACTGGATGTCTCTGTTTTTTAAAGATGAGACCTTAGAATAATTTGATTATTCTGGTATTCGATGTGATGTTCTGTATATGTGCAACCCAATTGTCAAAAAATCCCAGTGATCTTTGAGATGTCTTACCAATAATCTCAAATTCCTCAAGAGGAATGAAAAATCTTTTATTTAAATGTCCTCTGGCAAGAGTCCTACTTTCAGACATATGTCTATGTCATGTCAGTCTCTCTTTTCCATACCAACTGCCTTTTTAGATGTCAAGTCCATAACACTGGGTTTGCATTGCCCAAAGTGACATTTACACAATCCTTTTGTCAGCTTGATTGAGACGAATGCAGAAAGTGACAGATGGGTTAATGGTCCTATCACAGTGTCATCTCATCATTTCAGCAAGTGGCATCAACATGCAATCATGGTATGATGTCCTATTACAGTTCATTTGTCTTTAGAACAATTTTAGAGAATCAATGGGTGTCCCATGCTTCAAGATCAGCCATAAAACCACACACTCTGCTCTTCTGAGCTGTTGATGCATTTTTCCATCCCTTAGTTCCTGCAATTGATTCTTGATCCTTAATGCTGCCTCTGGAGCTGGACAAAAGTGGGAGCTTCAGAGGTTTTCAGGAAATTTTGCTTTAATTTCAGTTTAGAAAATGAAAAAAAAAAAAAAGATACTCTAACTATGTCCCAAACCATTTTTTTCAAGGAACCAAAACATCTTTGCAAGCACCATTTTCAGTTGCTTAGCAGAATTAATATTTTTGTAACTTCCTGTACTCCCAATATCCAGTAAAGTGATGCTCCTATGAACTTCCATTTTCTCATGGGGCATTTTGTTATTAAAGTCTTCAGTAATAGTACTGCACACCGGATCACATAACTTTGGTCCTGTAAGATGTACCCATTTATTTGCATTCTGAATCCTTATAGGTGTAAAATATCCTCCTTCAAGTTTTTCATATCCTACATGGTGCTCTGCCTCCTCCCTGTATCATTCTTTGTCCCCTAATTCCAGCCTTCCATTGGTCCAGCATTGCTTTCTCTTCCATTTTAAATTCTTACAGTTGTTTTCTTCAATCTGTTATTTGCAATAGTTCCCCCTCCCTCACCTCACCAGCTCTGTGCTTCTCTGCCTCACATTGCCTTCAATGTGCATCAGGAAAAGTTTGGATTTCTTATGCTTATGCAACATTTCTATTCATTGACAACTTCCAGGTTGAGACCAGTACCTTCAATACTAACATCCAAACTTTTTTAGCTCTCTTTTTCATCTGTCTGCATTTACACCAGTTCCCTTTAACTGTAGCAGTTCACAATAGAATGCTTTGGTATTACATACATTCTGTGAATAGCAAGATATTTCCGTGAAAATGCATTATGAAATAAATTGTATTCCATTGTATAGGACACATAATATGACATACTCTGGAGGAAGCAATTATTTCGTCAATATTGTCCACCACATTCAGCTTTTCACCTTATGGGACATTCTTGTAAGGGCAGAAGGATGTGTGTGCTTCTTGGTAAAATAATTGTATTTTAATTTAAAATATCCTTTCAGTAAACACAAAAACTATATAAAACTGTATATAAGCAGTTATATATGGCCAGAAGTGGACTTTTCTCATTTATTTTATTTTGAGAAAATACATTTACTGCTTCTTTTCAAAAGTGTTATTTCTAGATGTGGATGTCCATATAAATTAGATTTCTTCGTGTCTAAATCACAGATAAGATTTAGTATTGGGAGAACATAAATCACAGAAGTTATCTTTGTGCAAAAGTAGCCGTGATATTTCATTCTTTAAAAGTTTTTTGAAATTTTTTCAGGATTTCTGTCAATTGACTTGTAAACAAAAATCTGAGACTGCTTGTGTTTTATGTAACCAAATTTGACTGTGCTTTTTCTTCAAAGAATAAGTGTCAACAAAATGACAAGATTTAAATGTTACCCAGTAAGTGTTTTGTGTTGCCCTGGTAAGTTTGATTAGCAGATGTCATTCAAAAAAACCCTTAAAAATATTAGAAGGTGATCAATAAAATGCTTCTTATTTCTGGTCTTTTTGTTAATAGCCTTGAACTTCTCCTTAACATTAATTTTGGTCATTGTCTGTATGTAATCACCTAGCTATTTAACAGGAGGCACAGTAGGCTCTCATCTTTGTGTAACGCAACCTTAGTGATGGGCCATGTCAGCCAATAAATAAAAGCAAATTGAAACTGGATTGTGGTCTTCTATCACAATACAGAGTTGTGTTTAGACTTGTAAGGTGCACTACATGAAATCAAAAGAAGCAGCAAAAAGCAGCAAAAGAGTGGTTACTGTCCAGGTGCCTCTCAGGAGTTTCCAACCTTAACACTCATTTAAACAGAATTTATGGGATGTTACTGAAGGGAGAGAAGAACAGCTGTGCTGCATACTCTTACAAAACTGTAAAGTCTTTGTTAAGCATCACGTGTTTTCAAGTAAAAAAAAGTCCTGAGAGGTTTTACTTTGACACATACGCATGTACATAACATCTCCTCTGTAGAACTGAGCAGGAGGTTTTTTACCCTTTTTTTCTCCCTTTTTTGAAATCAGTTTGGTCATCCAAAAAGAATTCCAATTAAATCTGGTTGTGAGTAACCTTAGACACCCTTGCTTCTGCTTCTCTAGGATAGATTCAGGTAAGCATGATTCAGCTCACGACTTTTCTTCTCCCAGAAGTCGAAGGAAAGTAAAATCAGATATAAATATACAAGGTATAAAAATATTTACCCCTCCATAAAGTAATAGCAATTTAACAGCTTTCCTTTGGTGGAGTTGACTAGACATTGTGAGAGTCTGTCAGCTAATATCTGATTAACCCAGACAAAGAAAAAAATCAATATTTATGTTAAGTAAATTTTGTTGGCAATTAGATGGGAAAACATCCTAAGTTTAATGTAACTGACCCATATAACACACAAATGGAAAAAAATCAAAACTATGAAAACTACCTTCCAGGGTTTCAAAGCACAGGCAAGGAGTAGCTTGAATAAGGCCATACTCTAATGCCCTTCTGAGCATTTATCTCACCTTTCCTGATGAACTGTCCTACTGCTGTTCTGAATTTGTCACATTCAAACCACAAGTGAACCCCTCCTCAGCACAGAGTGCTTTTCACTTCCACATTAATGTATTGCTTGTCACATAACAATTCCTCTTTGAAATATTTATTTTATTTGAGAATAGCTCAAGTACTCTTATCAAAGAAATGTACTCTTTCAGTCCTCTCTTATAAACCATTTTCACATAGACTAATCTAGTCTAAACCAGTCAATATGTATAAATAATGTATATGTATTTTATATGCACATATTTGATCTGTATTCTTATCTAGAACTGCCCTTCAGTTAACAGCCCCAATTTACAAAGATTGGCTCTGTAAAAATTTTGACTGTGTGATTTTCCACTATAAGGAAGTTTCATTGTTACTTATTAACTGTGATAAGGGATAAAAAGTTTCCTTATACATTCTTTTATACATGTTTGTCATAGACATCCCTAACATAGGGATAAAGAGAGCAAAATTTTTAGTTGAAATATTTCAGTTGGTATGTATAAGAGTGCTGGAGTGTATAAATGTTGGCAAGTGCAAAATAATTGCATTCCTGGAAGACTCAGCTCCCTGACATCCTTCTGATTCTTGTTGATGTGTGCCTTGAAAAGAAGTACCGCAAAATATTTTAAAACAAACTATTGAAAACCATAATGGTGGATGTTGGGAGGCTGAGTTATCACTTTTTTCTGCTGTATCCAGTGACAGGACAAGGGGTAATGGGATGAAGCTGGAACACAAAAACTTCCACTTAAACATATGAAAAAACTATTTCACTGTGAGGGTGAGGGAGCCCTGGCACAGGCTGCCCAGGGAGGGTGTGGAGTCTCCTTCTTTAGATCTACCACCAGATCTAAAAATAAATGATGGACAGAAAATTGGCAGGTTGCTCTCTGAGGTCTGAACAGCATAATGTCATGTAGTTTGTAGCTTCATGGGTATTTGTCATCACAATTCTGGAGCAAGGACACTCACTGTGTGAACTCTTACTAACGTGGTACATTGTTTTTTGGTTGTGATTGGCCAGTTGAGTCTGATATTTTCCCTTTTCTTCCCTGAATTCACTGTGGGAAGCTATCTGATACTTCATGAATTGCATTATAGTGTCTGCTGTGAAGTATGCAAGTATTTGATTATTGCCTGCACTGTACCTGACAGCTTCATCGACATATTTGTTAAAACTATTTTCTCCTTGTGCTCCCTCCAGGATATCATAAGCTGCATGAGCTGTAGGAGCTCACCCAGGAAGACCTGCATGCTGAAGGGGAACACCTGGTTTGCTGTCTCATTCATCCTTCTCAAGATTTTTAAGACAAATTATTTATCAAAGATGCTTCTGTCAGAAGTTTGGACACCAGATGTCTTCTTTAATTATTCCTGACTTTTTTTTTCCTTACAGTACAGCATATAGTGAATTTCTGGAAGAGAGAGTAAAGATGCTACATCTTCAGGATAGCAAAGAATAGACTGAAGAATAATGTTTCTCTACTTGCTTGCAGTGACAAAAGGCAATATTGTCTCATATCGACACCACAGTTCCCTGCTCAGATATTCACAGGGTAGACTCTCACTAGTGTCAGCACGAATTGAAATGTGAGTAAAAGTACTGGATGCTGAATGTCTTTTTTTGTCACATAATATGCATTTCAAAAGACCTGAAAAGACACTATCCAGTAAAATCGGAATCTTTGTAATGAGAGGGAAGATGTGTGAGAGGACGCTAGAGTTAATTATACCCACTGTTCAGATCAAGTGTTTGTGAGAGGGGAGGATTCTAATGGGAAGGCTTTATGTGCACCCAGGCTGTGGACTGAGCTCACTAGTTTGAAAATCAGCCTAAGATTTTTGTTACTTCAGTGTTCAAAAGAAGAATTCAATAATGCATCAGCTTTGGGCTGCCTCTCTGCAGAGGAGTCTGCCAGCCTGCATTTACAAAGCAATAGCATGCAGAAATACCAAAACCTGAGATTTTTTTTTAATTTAAATTTACATTACTTATGACTTTCTGTGAACATTAGATAAGAAATGTATTGGTTGCAAAGATGTTTCTTTTAGGATCTAAGCGTATGTAAAAACTCAAACAAACACATATCTGAAAAAGCCTTTGCATTCAAAGGCTCCCACAAACATCCTAAAACATCTTTGTGAGAAAACAAGGCCATGGAAAATACTTTTCTAACAGGTAAGGATTGCAGCCTTGAAATAGGGAAAGGCAATTTCCTAAGTGCTTATTCCTAGGCTTGTTCCTCAAAGCACCTAAAAATGCCTATCACTAAGCAAGGCTGGCAATGTGGGCTGAGACAGACAACTGCTGTTGTGTAGCAGGAGTTGCCATGATTCATGATGCAGGAGCACACTGGTAAGAAGATTTTCCCGTGGACTCATAAGTAAATATTAATTTCAGTGAATGTTTTGTGAAAGACAATTACAAAAACACTCCCTGGTAAAATACCACTATCTCTTTGATGCGGGTTTTAATTTATCAGAACAAACTGCATTTTTCACTTGAGTCTAAAATACACCTTTAGGTTTCCATTTAACCTTATTTGTTTTTCAAGAAATTGAAGCTATATAAATGCTTGATGTAAAAAGAAAGACAGGCTAAGAGATGAGGAAAGTTGGAAGGGTGGAACCATAAAGATTGGAACAAGACTGAGTGGAGGGGAAGGAAAAGAAAACAGATGAATGAAGAATGAATTATCTTTCCCTTTCCCCCTGAAATGAGCACTGAAGTTGTCTGCAAAGTTTTCTTTCAGTGCTGAGTTTTCTTTCATGCCACCTCCACCCCCTGCATTGGTTTTGTGCCACAGTGGAGGCTATAAAGCAGCCAGAAGTGGGTCGGCTGGCCTTGAACTGCAAACAGCCTTTAGACAGAGCTGGCAGACTTGGTTTCTCCTCAGTGCAAGAAAAGTACATTGAACAAGAGCAAACAAGAGCTCCTTCTTCTCTACCTGCAATCAAGAAACTTTTTTATGGAACGATATGGCCAAAGCAAGTCACATTAATATTTCCAGTTCAGTGGGAAGTGTGTGTCTCCACTCCTAGGTTTGGCTGAGGTCCTGTTTTTCTTGCTTACTCTTGTTTGCTTGTGGTATTACATACTGAGAGAAGGGGAAGGGGAGCAAGTCAGTATCTGTGTGTTGCCTGTAGGATTGGTTTTTGGTGAAAATGGTGCGTAAAGCATCAGTCTGAAGGAAAGGGAATTACTCTGAGTCCTGCTAGAGTGCTGTGCTTAGATCTGCTCTTGCAGATACTCTGTGATAGGAGCTTCTGTGGTCTCTGTATATCCTCTGTGATAGCATGTGGTCCCAAGTAGCAGGGTGGTGTTTAGTTATTTGTATGGTGTCTGCCTTGGGCATATTAATTAATGGGGCTCAGAAGCTACTGATGAGGATGTCACATTTTCTGTATGCTGTAAGGATCTTTCCATACTCCTAGTTTATTATGTTTGCAGACTGTTGGTTCTTCTTGACTTGACATGAGATTAGTGGGGAAGTGTAGGCTGCTCACAGTGAAAGTATGGAGGTCTTCTTAGAAT
This sequence comes from Colius striatus, assembly GCF_028858725.1. Taxonomy (NCBI): domain Eukaryota; kingdom Metazoa; phylum Chordata; class Aves; order Coliiformes; family Coliidae; genus Colius; species Colius striatus. The sequence continues at coordinate 30,810,808 of NC_084767.1, read as the reverse complement.
ATGAACCTAACATTTCTTTAGTCATCAAGTCTGTGGTACCCCATTAGCTTTTTTTTTTTGTTTCCTTTGGCAAAACTTAAACTTTCTTTTTTATAACTATGAGCCACCATAAAGGTTAGGACTTTTTTTTTTTCATTTTTAGAGGTTTAGTCTGTATTTCTCATCACTTAATGATACAAGCAGACCTTTTTCTTTGATTTCTCCTTCCTTTTATGTTTCTCTGCTTGTGACTAACAGACTCTTTTAATCTGCAGATTTCCTTTCATATAGGTTGCGTCTGTGTCACACCATACACACATGTTTTTTTCTGAACCTTCTTCAGTCTTTTTCTTTGTCATCTCTCTGATATCCTTATTTACTGCCTCCCATTTCAGGGCACTGTCATTATTTCTTTCTCGGATGAGTTAAAGAGAAAATTTGGAAACTACCCAGGAATGTTTGGATGTGGTTTCAAAATCTCCCTCTTCATCTGTACGACAAAAACCTGAAACCTTCTGTTCTTTAGAGGCTTTTTTTTCCCAGCATTTCTGATGGAAGTAACCATGTGATACTCTGCTTCTACTGAAACTTGCTGCAATGTGAGATAGGGGAAAGAATACATTTTAGTTATCTGTATGCCCGGCAGCCTTGTGCATTCAACTGGGGCTCTGGCTCAAGCTGGGTTTTTTGCCTCCCCATGCATCAGCAACAGCAGGGCAAATTATAACTTCTCTTTACACTTGCCTTTTCAGTGGAGTTGTGCAGGTGTGACAAAATACAGCTTAGCAACCAGTTCCCCTTGTTGTAAGAGGGAACTCAAATCTGACTGCCTGCTGTCATGGTGACTCTGTAAAACTAACAGAACTTAAGGAGTGGGAAAATCACTTTTTGTCATGATCACTAGTACACTTAGAGTTCAGGAACAGGTCTGTTAAACAGACTGTTCCATGCACTGTAGGATGTAGAGCTGCTTCACAGACCAGGGTTGTTCTGTGTATGACTGTTTAGCATCTGTTTTGTAGATGAGCATGGTGAACACTCAAGTTCCTGCAGTGGTGCAAGGAAAAGAAATCCTTCACCTAAAAATTTATGGGTTCCAGTGTGAGATGCATGTCATGGAGTCAAAAAACGCTGGGTCACCTCAGGCAGAGGATTTGCTCCCTGGAGGACAATTGGTCATCTAAGCATCTGCAAAGGTTTTAGTGAGTAGCCTTTTGGACACAGTTATCTACTTGTGGATTGAAGTTGATCCAAAGTGGAGATGGGTTAAAGTAAGTCTATCCCAGGGTACAAACTTGAACCCATGTTTCCTAAAGTTTTAGTAGTCTGAGCAGAGCTTCTATCTCTCAGATAACACTGGGACACCATTCCTCTGCAGCCACTGAGATTTTCAGGCATGTAGCTCCAGATCTGCTGCTTGCACCAGCAGACATGTCTTCATAAACCAGTGTACACTCAGATGCCTGGAAATTTTTGGTACTGCTTTGACATCTACTGTCTGCAAAGTAAAATCTCGTGGAAAACAAACAAAAAAATCCATTGGTTTCACTGTTCATCTTTTTAAAAATCTTGATGGTTACAAAAGTAGTTGCATCCCTTTCCCTTCCCACTCCATTGAAAATACTACTGAATCTAGCAGGAGGGGTGACAGGATTACTTTAATTGTTTCTAGATAAAATTTGCAAGATTTTTTTCTAATCACAGTGTAGCTGCACTTAAATGGAAGATAACAGTACATGATCACATTTTGATGACAGCTTCCCATGTGGTTGTCTTATTTGAGGTTACTGTAGAATCCTCATGTGTGGCAGTAACTGTTGTGTTTCATCCCTGTGCTGTTTTTTCCTGACACGTGTTTTTTGCTTTAGAACATTGTCACCTCCTCACTCTACCTCAGTTTGCAGCTTTACTAAACACTCTTATAGTTCATCTTGTCACATCATCGATGTATTGTTTCTTTCAGTGAAAAAGTTTTGTATATTTATTTTTAATTCAAGAGGATGTATTTTATTCTTTGGAACTGTAAAATCATAAGTAGAAAGATAAACTTAAAAACATTGAGAATTTGTAATTAATTACAAATGGGCTTCTCAGCATGTAGGGAAAAGTTTTCATTTAGACATTAATATACCCAGGATATGATTAAAATGCAACAGGGGGAAAAAAGCTTATACAGTTAATTTGAACTGTGTTGAGTATAAATAGCAATTTCACACTTCTTCTGTGGAAGATGCTTACCTGGAATTTAAAATGTTTGCACTGTAACACGTGTCTGAAGTTTTTTCTGTAGCATCTTCTGAAGTGAACTGTTATGTAGCCTAGGGTGAATGGTTCTGCAACTCAGTTTCATATCCAAACAGCAGTAATAGGTGGTTATCCACTGAAATATAAAAGTATATCTATGTCCCACTACTCTAGCACTCTCAGTTGCTAGAATTGCTGGCAAGAAACTCCAAAGAGGCATAAAACAGAGAAAGAGTTCTCTGTGTAGGAAGCTTCACTGCATCCAGGAGTCTGTGGGCTAAGGGCATGGTCTCATGGCTGAATGTTTAAGAGCTCTGATATATTTGTTTTAGCAAGTGTCTAATTTGGAAATCCTCATAAGTATTTAGGCTTCAAACCACTTCATGGATGGCAGGTTTTTCAGGGTCTGTTGTGTTTATTATCCTTGCTGCCTCTTTATTCTTTGAAACTTGAGGAAAGGGGAGAAAAACTCTCTGCCTTTGTCCTCATCCACCAGATTTTGCATGGGCTTTGAACTCTGCCTATGTAGATGCATTTATAAGGGTAAGACTCCTATTGTGACCAGATGCTGACAATGAGATAACATTATCAGAAGTCTTTTTTGGGACTCTTAGCTGAGACTGTGTGTTCTGCTGTCCAGTGAGACAATTAGTTCCAAGATAATGGTCTTGTTTTCTTCATTTTGTGGTGTGAAAGTACTGTTTCCATGGGCTAGTTATCTGCATGTAGCAAAGAACAAAGGTCAGGGATCTGTGTTGATATTCTTAAGAAAAGTGAATTTTCTAAGTAATTGGTGAGAAAAATCAGGAGTTGAGAAAACAAACTGGACTTTGGCTCATGCAGACCATAACGAATTCTCTCCTGCCTTCTTGTGTAAAGGTTATTAAAAAAAATAACCTAGTATTAACAAGCATAGCTTCCGTGATGTCAGGAGATATGGAAAGACCATAGGACAAAATAACATCTTTCCTTTTCTACCTTTTGAGATAAAATCATTTGTTGTGGCTATGAGTGAGCAAATCTCTCAGAAGATGAATGCACTACTGTCTTCTTAAGCATCAAATAATTTAATGGAAATGTGCTGGTAATTTTTGAGACTCTTTTCTTTCCTCTCTTGTACTTGCTAAGGAAATATTAACTTGCTAGTTGTGCAGGGGTGCATCATAGAATGGGTAGTTAGGTAACTGATGAAGGACATGTCCCCATGTTTATAATGGGGATTGTTTTCCATGCTAGTATCGTATTCCAACATATTTGTTACTTAGAAGAAGAGTTTGCTCTCTACATTGACATTGTTGTGCACAACTCCGCACATCAGAACATGTGGATCAGAATTGGCTTGTTCATTTCCAATTAAAACCAGAAATTATAGTGCCTTTGTTTTACTTTAAGGTGGCATCTCTGAGAAATTACTTTCCAAAGACCATCTTAAACAGCTCAATCTCTTGAAAACTCTAAGGTTGAAAGCAGTACGTTAATTAGCAGAGCATCAAGTCAATAAATGTATCATTGTTGCCTCATCTACTGTCCAAATAAACAAGTATTTTACATTTACATTTCCCTTATTTACCCCTCACACTTCACACTCGCTACCCCCCAAAATAAAGAATTTAAGATCTTTTTTTCACTTGCAGCTGTATGAAGAACAAATTAGAAACTGCTACTTTCTGTGGATACAAGAGACTGATATATGAAGAAATTTTTTTTCTGAAAGTGGCTTTCATTGGTACAGTCAGATAAAGTAATTTATTTTAGATCTATCTTTGCAAATAGGTCCCATTGAAAAAGCTGATTGCTAAGACTCTTTGGCTGTCAGAATGAAACTTCCTTTTCAAAAGTGTTAAAAGATTTAAGCTTAGCCCTAGACATCAATTTCCAAAAGCTTTTGGACTTCAAACAATGAGTTTAACTAGCCTCTAGAATAACATGAAAGGTAGTACAATGTCCAGAACATCTATGGAAAAAGCTTCTAGTATCTCGTGTCCAATTATCTCTGGATTTAAATTTAAAACTGATGGAATTTTCAAATTAGGAAAAGGTTCTTCTAAAATATGATCATAAACTGCTCTAAAACACTGTTGTGAACCAACTGGGACAGATTTAATTTCTTACATACCTATTTGCAGTAAGATATTTGACTTGAGGAAATGATTTACTGTTTCTGTCAAAAGGAACTGCAATTCCTTTTGCAAAATTCTTAGAGGCTGAATCTGAAAGGATTAACAGATTTTAAGTTTAAGCTTTTTAGTGTGTCATTTAGTTAATTTATGGTACCTCTTTTAGTGGCTGTGGCAATGTTCTACTTTCTTATATGCTACCACTGACAGTTTTATAGAGAATTGTAATTAACACTAGATACTCCCTTCTTCCTTATTTCCAGAAGTAAGGGCTCCAGCTGTTTGACTCTAGTATATGTACTTTCTCTTTACTTCTCTTCTTCATTGTAACACACATACATTTTAGATGTGGATGGGAACAAGTGGGTTTGTCAGAATAACTGCAAGTACCTTCTTCCTCAAATTTTTCCAGTATGATAATGATAAGGAGGCCATAGAGGGCTTGTTAAGATATGCCCTTGTCCACACAGGAATGTCAGCTCTCAACTTTTCATACCATTTAAATTTGCAATAAGAGAAAAAGGAACGAAAACAGATTTTCTTCATTTATCACAACAATTCTTCAGTCAAATATGCTCTTCTGCAATGACTTTAATTTGAGATGTGGTTCAAATGGTTTTCAGCTTCTGGGTATGCCTTTTGAATTAAAATTATACCATGAATATTATATAAACTGGCATGAGATACTGGAGGATATCAAACTCCTAAACTGTCTTCCTTCCCTTGTAGTTTCTCAAAATGTCTGCCTTGGGTGCTTGGCGCTTCCCATGAAGAGTTCTGGGTTTGTAATGGGGAGGACATGCAAAAATCCTTGCAGGAGGTACTAGATGCCTAGTACTTCATGTCTCTGGAGAATCTGAACTTAAGAGACCAAACTTTGTAGTTCAATAAAACTGTGACGGTCATTACTAAAACAAACCAACATCAGTGTCTAAGGTCTTCCTTTTTTGCTCAGGGAAAAAAGACTTGGTTGGTACAGCTTGCACAAAAAAAACCAAACCAAACTACCTGCTTCCAGAACTATGGCTTTTGTGGCTGCAGGTTTTTTGGTAGTGTTTCCAACTTCTGTGTTTGATACTTCTAACACAGTGTATCTGACCTCATTGTCTCACTTCTAGGTAAAATCCTCTCAGTATTTCTTCAAAGATAGTTACGGTGGCCTGGCTGGTTTTTGTGTGATTGGAGATGAAGTGTTTGCCTAAAGAATTTGACCTGTGTTACATTTCTTAGTGTAAAATGACAGTCTTCCAGCATTGGTTTGTTTTAATTGTTCTCTGTTTCAACTTTTAAAGAAGAAAAAGTGATGTATTTAGTCTTTCACTACCTCTCGTTCAGCTCTTGACATAGGTGTGCTTTCTAGGGTTTTTTTAAACCCCAAAAAAGACATGAATGTTACATCTACATACTATCACTGAAACAAAAGAAAAGGCTTTGGAAAATGAACAGGGTTTTTTTGTTTGTTTTTTTTTTTAAAGCAGGCAGTTTAAAATAGATTTTTTTTCACCACATTTTCCTTCTGTCATGATCTACTTTGGTAGACAAAACTTGGATCTGTCATCTTTCCATCTCAAACCTCCATGTATCTATTTATGATGTATCTGAATGGAATTTTTCCAATAACTAAGGAGGGAAGGATAAGATGGTTATCAGGGGGGGTCAACATGGCTTCACCAAGGGGAAATCCGGTTTGACCAACCTGATATCCTTCTATGAGTGCATAACCAGCTGGCTAGATGAGGGGAGAGCAGCAGATGTCATCTACCTTGATTTCAGCAAGGCTTTTGACACTGTCTTCCACAGCATCCTCTTCAGAAAGCTCTGGCAGTGTGGCTTGGATGAGTGGACAGTGAGGTGGATCGAGAGCTGGCTGAATGACAGAGCCCAGAGGGTGGTGATCAATGACACTGAACTGATTCAGTGATTGGAGGCCTGTGGCCAGTGGAGTTCCACAGGGATCGGTTCTGGGGCCAGTCTTGTTCAACATCTTCATCAACGACCTGGATGAGAGGACAGAGTGTACCCTCAGCAAGTTGGCTGATGACACCAAACTGGGAGGACTGGCTGATTCCCCAGAAGGCTGTGCTGTCATTCAGCGGGATCTCGACCGGCTTGAGAGTTGGGCAGAGAGGAACCTCATGAGGTTCAACAAGGGCAAGTGCAGAGTCCTGCACCTCAGGACGAACAACCCCATGCACCAGTACAGGCTGGGGGTCGAACCACTGAAGAGCAGCTCTGCAGAGAGAGACCTGGGAGTCCTGATTGATAATAAACTGAACATGAGCCAGCAATGTGCCCTCGTGGCCAAGAAGGCCAATGGCATCCTGGGATGCATCAAGAAGAGTGTGGCCAGCAGGTCAAGGGAGGTTCTGCTCCCCCTCTACTCTGCCCTGCTGAGGCCTCATCTGGAGTCCTGTGTCCAGTTCTGGGCTCCTCAGCTCAAGAGGGACAGGGAAGTGCTGGAGAGAGTCCAACACAGGGCCACCAAGATGATCAAGGGTATAGAACATCTTTCATACAAAGAAAGACTACGGGAACTGGGGCTGTTTAGTCTGGAGAAAAGGAGATTGAGGGGAGATCTTATTAACATTTATAAATATCTAAAGGGTGAGTGTCAGGAGGTTGGGACATCCCTCTTTTCTACAGTAGATAGTAACAGGACAAGGGGTAATGGGATGAAACTGGAACACAAAAAGTTCCACTTAAACATAAGAAAAAACTATTTCACTGTGAGAGTGATGGAGCAATGCAACAGGCTGCCCAGAGGGGTTGTGGAGTCTCCTTCCTTGGAGGTCTTCAAGACCCGCCTGGACATGTTCCTATGCGACCTGATCTAGGTGAACCTGCTTCTGCAGGGGGGTTGGACTAGATGATATCTAAAGGTCCCTTCCATCCCCTACCGTTTTATGATTCTATGATTCTATGAACTATTTAGAAATGTCCATCACCAATTCTGTTGTCAGCTGTGTCTAGAATCATAGAATCATAGACTTACTTCTGCTGGAAGAGATCTTTAAGATAATTGAGTCCAGCCTTTGTCCCAACCCTATCAACCACTTCTCTAAGTGCAACATCCAGCTATCTCTTAAACCCTTCCAGAGACAGTGACTCCACCACCTCCATGGGCAGCCCATTCCAATGCCTGACAACCCTTTCAGTAAAGAAATTCCTCCTAATATCCAGCCTGACCCTCCCCTGGCACAACGTGAGGCCGTTTACTCCTGCTCTATTGCTTGTTACTAAGGAGAACAGGCCAGCCCGCACCTCACTACAACTTCCTGTCAAGTAGTTGTAGAGAGCGATAAGGTCTCCCCTGAGCCTTCTTTTCTCCAGGCTAAACAGGCCCAGATCCCTCAGCCATTCCTCATATGAGACATGCTCCAAATCCTTTACTAGCTTGGTAGCCCTCCTCTGGATCCTCTCCAATACCTCAGTGTCCTTCTTGTAGAGAGGGGCCCAAAACTGGACACAGTAGTCAAGGTGCAGCCTCATCAAAGCTGAGTACAGGGAAATGATCACCTACCTCCTCCTGCTGACAACACTGTTCCTGATACAGGCCAGGATGCCATTGGCCTTCTTGGCCACCTGGGCACACTGCTGGCTCATGTTCACCCACTGTCAATCAACACTCCCAGGTCCCTCTCTGCCTGGCAGCTTTCCAGCCACTCGTGCCCAAGCCTGTAGCTCTACTGGGGATTGTTGTGGCCTAAGTGCAGGACCTGGCACTTGGCATTATTGAAAGTCATGGCACTGGCCTTGACCCAGCCATCCAGCCTATCTAGATCTCTCTGTAAAGCTTCCCTACCCTCAAGCAGATTGACACTTCCACCTAGCTTGGTGTCATTTACAAACTTACTAAGGGTGCACTCTGTGCCCTCATCCAGATCATTAATAAAGATTTTAAACAGGAGTGGTCCCAGTACTGAGCCCTGGGAGACACCACTCATGACTGGCTCAAAACTGGATTTAACTCCATTGACCACGACTTGTTGGACCTGACCATCTGACCATTTTTTCACCCAGGAAAATGTATGCTCATCCAAGCCAAGAACAGTTTCCCTAAGAGAGTGCTGTGTGGAACAGTGTCAAATTCCTTACTGAAGTCAAGGTAGACAACATCCACAGACTTTCCTTCATCCAACAAGCATGTCACTGTCATAGAAGGAGATCAGGTTTGTTAAACAGGACCTGTCCTTCATAAACCCATGCTGACTGGGCCTGATCACCTGGTTGTCCTGCAAGTGCTGCATAATAGAACTTAGGATGATTTGCTCCATCAGCTTCCCGGGCATTGAAGTCAAACTAACAGGCTTATAATTTCCTGGATCATCCTTCCATCCATTCTCATATATGGGTGTTACATTGGCTGACTTCCAATCAGATGGGATGTCCCCAGTCAGTCAGGACTGCTGATGAATGATGGATAGTGGCTTGGTGAGCACCCCTGCTAGTTCCCTCAGCACTCTAGGATGAACCCTATCCAGCACCATAGATCTGTGTACATCAGTGTGGAGCAGCAGGCCACTGACCATCTCCTCCTGAATTGTAGGGAGGACATCTTGCTCCTTGCCCCTGTCTCTTGGCTTGAGGGGCTGACTTTCCCCAGTGGAAATGCTGCTATTACTAAAGACTGAGGCAAAGATGGTATTAAACACCTCAGCCTTGTCCTCATCTTTTATTACCAAATTTCCTTCTGGATCTAATAGGGGATGGGATGCTCTGCCTGGTCTTTCTTTTATTGTTAATGTATTTCTAGAAACTTTTCTTATTACCTTTTACCTCACTTCTAGCTGGGATTTTGACCTTCTAATTAGCTCCCTACATAACCTAACAACATCCCTGTACTCATTATGAGTGATCTGCTCCTTCTTCCAGAGGCCATAAACTCTCTTTTTTCCCCTGATTTTAAGCCAATTTAGCTAGTCTGGTCTTCTTTGCCTCTGGCTCATCTTACAGCACGTGGGGTTGGCCTGTTCCTGGGCCTTTAAGATTTCCTTCTTTAAAAGCATCCAGCCTTCCTGGACTCCTATACCCTTCAAAACTGACTCCCAAGGGATTCTATCAAATAACCTCCTAAACAGGTCAAAGTCTGCCTTTCAAAAGTTACTAAACAGAAAAAAGAGCCCTTTTGCTGGGAAGGATGGCTGCTTGTTACAACTCTCTTGTCCCTCCAAGTCATTTGGGCTATTGTTCATTGCTAGAGAGGTGGTATTTTTCAGTGTTAATTTTAAACACTTAACATTTCTCAGGCCCATCCTACCTAACTTCTTTCTTGGATTAAAAAGATGGTGTTCTGAACCCTGGCTTTTTTTAGGAATGTTACAGAGCTGTTTCCAAGACCATGCAGGCATAAAATACCTGTGTCTCTCCTTATCACAGAAGGTTGTTGGTGAAATTCATTTCCTTCTCATAGTCTTCAATTAAAATATAGTTAATCACAATATACTGTTTTGTGACTCAAATGAAAAGACTGTAATGTATTATTTTTCACCAGTGAAAATATTTTTTTGTAAGGCTTTTGGTGATTTCATGTGGCACTGCTTACACATATGGGAGGAGAAAGAAAAGTTTTGATCAGTTGAAGGATTACTTCTAAACCATCTTGTTCTTAACGTTACAGTTGCTAATAATGATTTATAAAGTTTGATCATTTTCTCTCCTTTAAGGAAAAGATTTTTTTAATTTCTGTGTTTGAATCTTCTTTCCCAAAGCCTGTTGAGGTTTTTTTACCATTTTTATTGTCTTCCGTTCTATAGATAGGCACAGTGTCATGACACAAGGAATAACCTTGATTACTCCAGTGTCACTGGTGACTGTGAATGTATTTTTGTAACCTGAGGAAACTTCAATGTAATTGTTAGCCATCAGGGCATAGTACTCTGATACTTCATAAATAATAAAGCTACAAAGGATAATAGGGGCTATTTCTATTGGGATTTTTAATCTGCTAAAACAACAAAAAAGTGTGGCCTTCATAAGAACTTGAATGCATTATTAAATCCATTCTTTAAAGAAAAATAGCTAAACTCCCTATTTTTAAGGATAGTCTCAAGTCTTGTAGGTAGTAAATATCTAAATTTTAATATTAGGAGAATCAGTGAGGTTTTGAAGACTTCGGTGTTAGTTTGAATGATCTATCTGATAATCCCAAACCAATTTATGTCAGTTTAAAATAATCTGAGAGGTTTAGATGTTGATAGGGAGTTTGGGACCATTTTGCTTCATTTATTCTGCCCCGCTATTCTAATTAGTCTCCATTTAATTTAAAGAAATTACTTACTGAATCTGATAATTAGTTAATTTGTAATTCAATTAGCAGCAACATTTGCAAGTCTTTAATGTGAACAAAAAGACCTGCTGAACTGCTTATACTATGTTATACCTGTGAGATGGCAAGACAAATCTTTGTCCTCCAGCATGCCAGGTCATGCCCAGAAAGATAGACGGGTACCACCTGCCTCAAATATCAACAAAATTTTACTCTTTTAAGTAGCTGTCAAATGGTGATTAGGATGGGCTTTTTCCTGCATTGTTTTCTTATTCAGGTTGTGATGTAAGTATTGCATTTTCAGTTACTGTATAAGTGAGAGAAGTATTTAGTATAGAGCAGCTCATTCAGCCTTTTGCAATCAGTGTCCTTTGTGCATGGACTTTTTCAACCCAGTTGTTAGCAAGGAGGTGCTCTCCCTCTTCTACAATACTGAAATATGCTGTTGTGTGTCCCATTTGTATGTCATGTCCCCTACCCTGCACACTTTGTTCTGTGGAGATTTCCAAAAGCCATATAGCAAAGCAGTTATGTCAATGTTGACTTTTGCTGTCTCTAGTGCCACTAAAGGGAAGGATGCACTGTAGAGTTTTGATTGCTAGCAATGCCTTGAAAGTTCTTCTTTTGGTGAATTTATTGGATGAATAGATCTTTTCAACTGTAATCTTAGCTAAATTAGAAGAGAAATTGTGTTGTAGTGAGGGCTCTCCCTGATATGTAACTTATACACTATATATTACTAATATTTTTACCTTAAGCAGAAAAGAAAGGATTTGTTTTGAAAAGTTTGTAATGAAAACACTGACAAAGAACAGCTCTATCTTAAAACAAACAAAAAAACTGGAAAAAACCCACAACAAAAAACTCCCAACCAAACAAAAAAACATCAAGTTGCTTCTGATGTGGAGGAAATAGTCTGCAGGTCAATCTCTTTTTAAAACTGTTTTACACCTGGTTGCTCTAATTAATTGAAAATAACATAACTAAGGAACATGCTTCCTAAGCTATAAATGGAGCAAAGAAAGTAGCTGTCATTTACGTAAGCATTTTGAGTAGATGACTTTATAAGTCCTTTGGTAAATAAATTTTTTTGTTTTGGTAGATATAAAAGAATGATCTAAAATGAGGATAACAACATAATCAGAGTAGAAAAAGCATGTCTGCATAAAAGTGACACAGCAGGAAGGGTGACATAGGGTGTCATAATGGTTAGTTCACTGGGAAACGAAAGGACAGAGGAGGGAAAAGATGACAAGTGTCTATTTCCTACTAGACGGTGACTCAGGATGGGATTTAAGCCAAATAACCAGATTTAATGCTTCTAATGACTTTTCTCTTCTAAGATTCTTTTCTTCTCATCATGAGTAGCACCATTTAAAAAGACCTAACAGGCTAATGTTCATCTTAATTATTCTCTTTTAGGTTTGTGCACACTCACAATGACAAGCATTCAAGGAGATCCAAGTTTTCCTGTCTTTGCAAAGGGAATGAGATGCTTGCCCCTAACACTCAAATCCTGTGATGTGCTGTGTGTCCACAGCCCCAGTGAAATACAGGTGACAATGATAAACCAAGGTTATAGCTTCTGAGATATTCAGATATTTAGATTTATAATCCCACTAGACTCTACTGTAGAGAAGAGTTTCACAGCCAGTTGAAGACTGGTAATATATATCACTTTAAACATGAAAGTTGATAGTTCATGCAGTATTGGGAACATTACTGTAGTGAGCCCTAAACATACACATCTTTTATATCCGCATTCAGAATTGCATCACTTGCCTCTTAGAAAATTCCTTTATGAATGAACATGACAATCAGCTGGCTGGTGGGATTTTTGTTTGTTTTTGGAGGGACTTGCCGGTTTTGGTTGTAACTATGCTGTGAACATTTGAGTCACAGTAATACTATGGGAAAATGATAGCTTGTATCGTCATTGTTGCCCTTATTAGTCAGGCCTTGAGCCTTTGTGCTTGAAAAGCAGAGAGGGAATTTTTCCCATTCAAATGTATTTGTCATCAAATACTTTGATAATCAAATACTAACTTTGAGGTTATTTTGTCTTGTGTTTATGTCAGGCAATTACTTTCACAGGATCATGGGATAATTCAAGTTCAAAGGTATCTCTACTCCAGTCTCCTCCAAGCAGTGTTAGTTGTGAGGCAAGGTTGGTCAGGGCGTTAACCGCTCAGACTTTGAAAACTTTCAAGTATAGAGATTTCACAGCCTGTCTGGCTCCTTGTTCCTCTGTTAAACTGTCTTTATTGGGAAAAGATTTCTACTCTGCCCCTCATAATCACACAATTTTAATGAATATCTGTAGTGTTTGAAGTTAAAGGTCTTTTTCTCATACGGTTTATTAAGCTGGCCTAGCTTATTAGTTTGTATGTATTAGGAAGTGATGAGGCAACAAATACTTATTAAAGTAATGCAAGATACTATTGCAAACCTGAACTGGAAGGGTTTCATCTAAGCTTTCTGCTTTGACACAGAAGGGATTTATTTTTTTGTGAAAATAGTTTACATTCGACACTGAAGATCTGTGACTTTTTTCAGACATGAAAAGTTTTTTTATAACATTATGAAATGTTATAATATATAGTTCTGTAACAATATAACATTCTGTATCTTCACAACAGACATCTGAAAGGCTTGAAGTTTGCTACTACTGAACATAGTTGTCACTGTACACTAAGTAGGTGCGCCATGTCTAGTTATCACAAAAAGCGTGCTGGGCTAGACAGCATTGGTTTGTGCTTCAGTTGGCAGAAAAGCTGTGCTGTCCCTGGGGAGCCTGATCCAAGGCAGCAGGAAAGCTTTTCCAGAGCTGAGCTCTTTCCAATAGAGGAAATGACATCTGCTTATATTGTTTTATACCTGTTCTGAGAGTCTCTGCTGAACAGTCTACTGCGTTGGCATCCAAGGCTGCCAGCCCAGCATACCTCACAAGCACTGCAATTTTGCTCTAATGCCTCCCATGTGAATTGAGGCACATTCTCTGTGTGAATTACTGGGAAGAAAGATGGGAATCATGTTGTTCTAATGGAAGCACTTTAGGAGCAGATACTGAGTGTGGGGGATGATACCTGCATTGATCTTAACACCTGCCCTGTTCTAAAGTGCAGTCTCCCATAGCAGAATTAAGGGAGTGCTTTGGTTTATTAAACTTCATTGACACCCCAGCTCTTACTTTAGTTCTTATCAACCTCTTCTTCCTTCTAGTGCTGATGAAAGCAGAAACTCACACAGGAATATACTTGGTAGGTCACAGAAGTCCAACAATGGTGTTAAGAGAAGGGGAGACAAATTCCAAGCAACATATAAGTGTTCATAATGATGGACTTCAAGCTGTCTTGATGACAAAATTGCAGTTGCTTTTTATGGCAACTTTAAAACACTGGTGTCCACATTTAAAATATCAGCCCCACTCTAAGTTAGAAAAAAGGCATTTCAATGTTAGTTCTTCAGTGCAGGAGTTTGATGGGATATATGAAGTCATAAACGATGGCTGAAATGGCCCTATAGACTTGCTAGCTTGAACACTTTAAGTCTTGATATAAAACAGAGTCTATGCTCTCTGGAAGAAAGGGCAGACAATTCAGGAGAACTACAGGTTATGGTGAGGTTATGTAGGGTGAATATTAGAAGGGCCAAGGCTCAACTTCAAGTTAAGCTGGCCACTACCATAAAAGACAGTAAGAAAAGTTTCTACAACTATATTAACATCAAAAGGAGGCCTAAGGGTAATCTTCCTCCTTTAATGGATGAAGAGGGAAACCTAGGGAGTAAGGATGAGAAGGCTGAGGTATTTAATGCCTTCTTTGTCTCAGTCTTCAATAGGAAAACCAGCCTTTCTCTGGGCCAGAGCCAAAAGACTGGGATGAAGGACAAGCTGAAGCTTCCTTACTCCAAGAGGAAATGGTATGCAACCTACTGTTCCACCTCAACACACACAAGTCCAAGGGGCCAGACAGAATCCATCTTAGGGAGCTGGTAGAAGTGCTTGTTGAGCCACTCTCCATCATCTCCCTGTGTCACCAGGGAGGTCTCAGAGGACTGGAAGATGGCAAATGTGACACCCATCTACAAGAAGGGTTGGAAAGAGGAACCTGGGAACTACAGGCCTGACAGTCTGACCTCAATACCCATGGAAAGTTACAGAGCAGATTATCCTGAGCACCATCCTGAGGCACATACAGGATAACCAAGGATTCAGGCCAAGCCAACATGGCTTTATGAAGGGCAGGTCCTGTTTGACCAATATGATCTCCTTTTATGACAAGCTGACCTGCTTAGTGGATGAAGGAAAGACTGTGGATGTGGTAGTCCTGGACTTCAGTAAGGCCTTTAACACAGTCTCCCACAACATCGTCCTGGAGAAACTGGCTGCCCATGGCTTGGATGGACCTACTCTGAGATAGGTGGAAAACTGTCTGGATGGCTGGGCCCAGAGACTCATAGTGAATGGAATTAAATCCAGATGGGAGCTGGTCACCAGTGGTGTTCTCCAGGGCTCGGTTCTGGGGCCTATTTTAACATTTATCACTCACATAACCTAAACCTGATCATTTTCCAACAGTATACATTAATTATGATTTAAGTATTTTAATATTGTCTTAGTTAGGATTAGCTGCAAAAAATGCAGCTTGCTTTTTGGGAGACTCATCCAATTGTTCTATTTTTTTATTGTTTTGCTCATTATAGGGCAGAATTAAGGCTGTTTGGGTGCCCTCAGCTGTAATTATGCAATTGCAAGCAATTTATCCAATGTTTACATGCATATAATACATTGTGTATTAACTTCATTGACCCTAAT
This sequence comes from Colius striatus, assembly GCF_028858725.1. Classification (NCBI taxonomy): domain Eukaryota; kingdom Metazoa; phylum Chordata; class Aves; order Coliiformes; family Coliidae; genus Colius; species Colius striatus. The sequence goes on along the minus strand of NC_084767.1, from coordinate 30,795,387 downwards.
GTGCTTTGGATCAGGTCCAACATAGATGTGTTGCTGAATTTGTAAAATGCTTTGGGATACTTCAGATAAAAGGCACTGTGATAAAGTGGGAGTTGGTAATTACCATAAGCATGAGGAAGTGGTTCTACTTGACTCTAGCTGTTGACCCGTAACACTTGGAAAGAAATTGAAAGCTCAATGATACATACTGCAGAGTGGCATCCCCGCAGAAAAGCAATTTCATAGTCTCTGACTAGCCAGTTCTGAAGGCAGAACGTAAGAGACATTTTTATATGGTTACAGTTAATCCAAGTACCAAGTATTTCTTTATCCAATTTGCTCTTTGCATGGTGAGCTGTAGGCTAACCTGAACTGTATCACAGCCTCCAAAGCACAAATATGACCAGCTGTGCTGTTTTAAAGACTATTCCATGCTGTGGTGTACTCCTTCCTTTCAGCTATCATGACCATCTTTTCTTTGTATTGCTTAAACATACACGATGCACATAAAGCACAGTCTTTGTAATCCTTCTAATTACTCGGCTAAGTGTCAGCAAGACTGCAGATTGATGTGATCAGATACCCAGCAGAACGGGAATTTGCAATGCTCCAAATCTCACGAAATTTGGACATCATCCATTTGGCTGGCAGCAATGAAACCTTATTAGCAAGAGACAAACAGAATGTATCTGAGAAGTTGCAATGTGTTTCACTGAAGCCAAATTAGGAGGAATGCAAGTCATTTTGTTAAGTGTGTGTTTGTATCTTTATATAGGAAACTCTATTGAAGATGGTCACAATGCTAGCTGTCAATCAGTGAATGTCATGATAGCATCATCAAGACCTTCTGGAGAGTAGAACAAACATTAAAAAATTTACAGGGTCTTATATTTAAAAATTAACTTTATAATAACCATGGACTCATCTATGAAAAATGGATGGTGGGGAAAGGAACTTGGGGAAGACGGTTCTTCCAAAGACTTGAGAGGAAGGAATGGTCTTTCAAATGTTAAGTGAAGCATGCTACTGAAATCAGCCTATCTCTGCAAATTCTGAAAATAAGGTCCCAAGTTGATGTATGGTTCCCATCCTTCTGGAAACGATCATGCTGTCTGTGGCTTAGGAAATTTAATTTTTTAGCAGAGTATTGCTTGTCCCCAGCTAGAGGTGTCCCTTTTCTGCAGAGCAGTGGAAAGAGCCCTTTGGATTGTTGCTCAGCTGCGGTAGTAGGGAGAGGCCTGGAGGCACCATGGACAGAGGTGAACTTCCTTTCCATTTCCTGGTCCTTAAGGACTTTGGCATTCTATTGGGAATATGAATTATTATATTTCTTATATAACATAGGAAATACTTGTCATAGTTAGCAAATAACATTTATGTCATAGCAAAGGCCACAACAAGTATTTAGAAAATGAAGATACAAACTCTGTTTCCTGAGATGCCAGTTCTTATGTACAAAAGTTACTCCTCACTGATGCAGAGCTCTCAGTGAAAGTCTCTAAAATACAGATATCCTTAGTAAGAAGGTAGATGTCAGAACTATCTACATCATTTACAGTGCAGCTGTGTTTCTGGACGGAAAATATCTTTGATATATTCAAAAACAAAACAAAGAAAAACCCCACAGCAAGGAGCTCAAACCCTCCTTTCCCAATGAGGAATAAGTTAAGTGTGTTGTGTGGCAGTAAATATAATCTGCTTACTAAGAGGGGATATTTTTACCACTAAACCAATTTATTTAGAAAAACAAGCATATCAATCTAAGGTAATTACAAATTGCAACAGGAAAATTAAAGTAAGTACCTCAGAGGCCCTTGTTGTGGAAAGAATTTTCTAATAGAAACATACTGGGTGGAAAAATACAATACGTATTGTTTCTGTCCACAGTCTAGATTGCTTGCTGCATTAATGTGCACTAATATACATTTATGTACTCCTGCTAATCATATCCAGAGCCCTTCTGAAGTAAATAAAGACTCTCTCTGTTCCAGCTAGTCCTGTTGTACAAAGCGGAGCACTAATCAAGCAAGTTATCAGTATAATTAGGGAATAGACATCACTAGAGGCATCATGCATTATGATTAGTCTGCTCTATTTTTTAAGATCCTGAAATGCAAATAGGTAATAAATTGTGTTAGGGATAAATTGTTTTTACTTTATATTGAAATCAGTATGAGATATGCACCCAAATGGCACATATTGACAGAAATTGCTGGCTTCTTTCATCCCTTCCCCCCATTCCCCATGCATGATGTGTTATTGAAGCACCTAACCCTATTTCCTTGCCAGAAAGGCAAGAATGGGGCTTCTGTTAAGTCCTGTTCTATCCTAGATGCAGATGCTTTTCTCTGCCTGGCAGTGCAGGGAAGTGAGGGGCAGAGGGGAAAAATCACAGGGAGTCGGGAAAGCAGGTGCAATGATCCATGCAAAACACTCTGAAATGCCCCTTCTGCCAGAGGATATCTCTGAGTCTGGGGGTGGGAGGATGTCCTCAGGCTGGATACTAGGAAGTGAGTTTGCTCGTTTTACTTGACAAATTACCATCAGGAAATCTTTGTCAGGAGCTAGAGCCTGAGCGTTATCTTCCTTTTTGGAGTTCCAAATAAAGCATGCGACAGTGGAAACTGTCAGCACAAACTGAACAGCTATGCTTGTTGCCTTGGGTGGACTAAGAGACTGACAGTAGCTAAACTGATTTTAAAAGCAGGAAGATCATTGCACATGAGCAACAATTATCTCTTACACATCTGTTTGCTTGAGCCATTTATGTTTCAGCTAGAGCACAGACTTAAATTTTCAACATTATTTGTGGTGGTTTATTCTTTGTTTCCATTTATAACCTCAGAAAACTCTTGTTGGGAAAAGACTTGTATGTCATTTGAGAGGACCTTCTGGGAATCAGTGATGAAAGATGGGCCATGCATGCAGGAACAAGGGAGATGGGATCTGAACCAAGAGAAAGCTCAGACAGTTTTGTGTTTTTTAAAGCAGTACTTAATGAAGAAATATAATCAACTATCCTTAGTTCCTCAGACAAGTCAGTGCAAAGCTATGATGGAAAGATGCGACACAGGAGGGTAGAAGGTCTCTTACCAAAGTCTGAGAGAAAAATGGTTGCACAAGCAGAGAAGAATCTAGTCTATAAGTACTTGTCATGTCTTTTTTTATTATAACACGTCATTTGTTTTCCATGAGGTGATGGAAATGGTATTAAGTAACTAAAATTTAATCCAAAATTTGGTACTGAGGATGCAAAGTGAATGGATGGCGAGCAGCTTCATCCCTGAGGACAGGTGGGAAAAATTATTTACTAAACATGAACAAATTCAAAGACTGAACAACTCTCACATGTTTCTACAAGTAGGAAAATAATCTAAATGTATTTGAATGCATCTAATTTTCTCTAGAGTTGTTTGCTTATTGCAAGTGATATAAACCAAGCATCTGTGGAGCCTTTCAAGGGGCTGAAAGATTGATGCCTGTATCACAAATAGCTCTCTCCAAATATGCAGGACTAGCAGCTCTGAATAAAGAGTGACTGTTAAGGGGTACACAGGTGGATGCAGACAGCAGGAATTTATCCACAGTTAGATCGGAAAGAAAACTGTCTTTCTGCATGTGTATTGATCAGAGCATCCCAGTAGTATGTGTGTCAGGTAATCTATTGATTGCAGGCACATTGTTTCAGGAAGCAGAAGTTATTGGTCAAAATATGGTTCTTTTAGGAAGATACTAGCAACTGGAGCTGCTCAAAATTAACTACTAATAAGTTAGCTGACGTGTTTGATCATCTCCCTTCCCTCTTTCCTAAGACATCCAGATTCCTGAAAATGGGGTGTGAGTGCTTCAATAAAGTGGTTTATTTTTTCAGCCTTCCAACAGTAGGCAAATCGATAATTGTCATCCTGAAGGGCAAGGAGCTAATGCTACCAGCTGGGCATGAGTCTTGAACCACAGCTTTTGGGAATCACCTGCTGAGAGAGGGATATGCAGGTAAAACATTATTCAGACTGCAGTGGAAGCAAAATGTGAGGAATAAAACTCAGCAAAGCAGTTAGTGGAAACCAGAAAGGAGTAGATGCTGAAGACATCAGGCAGACTGAACAAGCCAAAGCATGCTGTCTGTCCATGGCTGCTCTCCCTCCACATTTTTTGTCTGCTGTTCTTCAGATGTTATGTATTTTATGTTTTGCATTCCTTTTCATGTAAGGCTATTTTCAAAATGAAAAGCTTATGACCTGTTCAAATGAAAGGAAGTATATTATTATGTGCTAGGTAACATAATGTACACTATTGGGTTCTTCGATATTGCAATGTTTTTGCTATTGGGATGTTACAATGTATAATCAATATTTTTTCTTGGCATCTCTTCATTGTTTGGTGTTAACTAAATGAAACATTCACATTACAAATATTAATCTGACTTACAGGTTATATGAAGAAAGATTTCCACTTTTCACATAAACATGTTCTAGGAGAAATATCTTGTTTGGAGAGAGGGAAATAAAACACACTCACCATACCATACCTCCCTGCCCCTTAAAAAAACCCCACAACAATAAATAAATAAATAAAACACTACCACAACAACAAAAAACCCAATTGACCAACCAAAAAAACCCTCAAACCATCACAAACTAAAATCCTACTTCCAAATATTTATGCTGGAGTGAATTACCAGTCATGCTGTACATGAACACACATCTGCAAAACCACAAATGTGTACTAAAATGATGCCATAAACAGGTATTTCTTGCAGTAGGTATCCATTTTTATATATAATGTATCAGTAAATTATCAGTGTATTGGTACTTTTCATGTATGTTGAGGCAGGAACCAATTTGTGATTAGTCAATCATTGGGGACACTACCCTGTTAGATCAGGTTAGCATGAGAGTCTTATTTCTGCTGCCTCACATAGGCATCGCAACTTGTCTCCATGCTTTATTCTTTAAAGTAAACAAGCCCCCAAAGCAAGTGAAGTAAATAAACGCTTTCCTAAATAGGAAACAAGATCTGGTAGGTGCCCTAAGATCCTGATTTAGCAGAACAGGTAAGAAGGGGCTAAAATCTGTGTGTGTTGTTAGCTTTCTGCAGAAGGATTCAGGAACACATGTGCTTGGAGGCCTCAGCTGAGTGGAATGCTTTGGTGCATGCTTGGTTTCCAAGAGCAGTACTTTCAGCATCAATAACAAAGCACTTAGAGCACTGATTAAGCAACTCACACATGGAGGCAAGATTAGCTTCAGTTGATCTTATCTGTAGCAGCTTCTGTCTCTTTTATACTTTTTTTCACTCCTTCAAACTGTAAATAAAAAGAATGTATATTTTTGCCTCTGAGAGAAATGGATTTGGTTTTCTCTGGAAATGTTACCCTCCCATTTAGACAAGATCTGCTAGCAGCTGGCATAATCAGCAGTATCTAAATGTGTGCTATTCTATTCATCAGTGTTAAAAGGTCATATTCTTCCTTCCTCTTTATTTAAAAAAAAAAAAAAGAGGAAGGAATGAAAGAATCTATATGCATTTTAAACAAAATTCTTTAATTAAAGAAAAAGCTACTTTATGAAACTTCTACTCATCAATGCTTTATTATACAATTGAACATGCCTATATAAAACTCCAGTGTCAAAGCTGAAAAATGAGATGACAAAATCCTTTCAGTCTAGAAACACAGCCGAACTACAGCTCTATTTCTATACAGAGAACCTCAGCTCTCCAATGTGCACTGCTATTGAAATGATTGACATGTAGTCCCAACTGCATGCTTTGGATGGGGATCTCAACCTCCATTTGATGGTGCAAGCCTAGTAATTTTGGATGAGAACATGATGTCATTTGAGTGTTTATTGGAATAGAAAGTGCTTTGTCAAGACTATCATGTAAAATCTGTCAAGGTTTTGGTGACACCACTGTTTCAGTACACTTTAGTAAGAACATTATGTCACATCGAGGTCCTCTGTGTCCTATTTTAGTTCAGAGAATAACTTTTCTTCACCTTTAATCATCTTCCCATGTCCCCTTTCTCCAGTTATTAGGTGAAAAGCAAAGACCAAGCTGCAAGGCTCATGTAGCACCCTTTTTCATGCTGGACCTCACCGGTTTCTGTAGATTGCAGTTTTAATGGGTATAGGGATAGAGGCCAGTGGTAGGATTTAAGGCTTGTGTTTGCCCCAGGATTGCAATCAGTCCTCTACTTTCTCATGAGACATACCACTAATTCAAAAAAATTATTTCTAAATGGAAGAAGGGGAGGGGTCATTTTTTTGTGAGTAGCTGATAGCAGCCTTTGTGCACCTCAAAAAAATGTCAGTTCAGACAATGTACTTAGCTGAAGAAGATCAGGTGCCATGGGTGTGTAAGTATATTCTGCATCCAAAGACTGTGGAGCCCCATGTTCACAGTCATAAAATACAGTTGTGGTTAATGCTTACACAATATCTTGGATGCAGAAGGACACCAATATTTTGATTCTCAGACACTTTAAGAAAATGCTTTTAGCCCTGTGGTGTCTAAAGTTGTCTGTCATTTCTTGGATCCTCCCAGAGTAGTATTTCTGAACAGACATTACAGGATTTGCAAGGCAATGCAAAATGACACTGGAGATACTGGTCCCAAACAAAGACAGGTGAATGTATGATAGATACCAAAAGGTCAAATTCTGTACTGACATTTACAAAGATGTCTCTGTAGGTCTTTATTTTTTTCTATTATCCCTATGCTTACATTTTCTATTCATGTTGTCTAGATCCTACAGTTCTCACCTCTAAGCACGCCTCCTCTCAAACATCTTTTTATACCTCTCTTTATACCTTTTGTCCTCTATCTGTGTCTGTATGTTAAAAGGTTTACTATATACCCATACATTTACATGAAGTTACTTCGGAGTGGTCAATTGGAACACCACATAAGTAAGAATATGTTAATAGAATATTTGTTAAAACCCTGATTCTCTCAGAAAACAAATCCAGTAAACTTCCAGTAGATAACTTGGAAAGAGAGAAACTGGTGTAAGAGCCTTACATTCCAGGCACAGTAACCTATTAAATGCTAACATTCATACCTGTAGAGTGGAGACCAACATGCAAGGAGAATCCCTGTGATGAGTTTAGGTTGCAATAGAAAGCAAGCATAGAAATATGGAGAGCCCATCAGCCTAGGCTGGATGGGAGAAATGTATATATTCCTGGCAGGGCTTATAAAAAGTCAACAATAGAGGCATAAGTATGCAGCCTCACAAGTCTCCAGTTAGTGTAATTTGTGGGTACTATGTGGTTAAAAGAAGCCTCATCCCATTTGCTAATAGCAACTAGTTAAAACAAAGATTATTAACTGCAAAATAACCAGAAGGACCAAGCTTATCCTTAAGTGAAGCATTTCTAAAGGCCAGAAAATAGCTGGTCTGATTTCTAAAGTTTGATCTTCCCTGGCATTGTGAATGAATCAATAATATTGATTCCTTATCCAGTGATTTGCAGGCAGTATAATGACAGTTTTGAGAATATGAATGTCCAGTGTGGTCTCAAATTGACTGTAGTTCAAAAGGTGATGTTTGAACAACTTAAAAATGACAAAGTCAAAGTATAATTCATTTGTAAACGCTGAAGTTCTTTGTGCTTCCTTAATTCAATGCTTTTGTTCACACTCTAAAATTTTTAGATTTTTTAAAGTACCTGATAGTATGTATTAATATGCTGCTTCTCCATCTTCCTGAATTTGAATCCCTGTCCAGGGCTATAAGAGGATTTTGCAAAATAGAAGGAGTTTCAGGCTTAGAACTTGGTGCTGTTTCAGATTGTGGAAGGACACTCACCTCATCACAACTTCTGAAGTGACAGGCAAGTGCTTAACAGCATCTTTAGTGCAGCCAGTATGTTGGAAGCATTACTGTCACCTCATGTATCTTCCTTCAAGTTAAATCAGAAGGACATCTCTGGCAATATCTAAAAACTGGTGTGAAAAAAATGGTGAAGTTGCATGTGACACCTCAGTTAAAGGTATTCCTAATTTTTTCTTCTATTTTAAGCTAAAACTCCTTACTCTCAACAAGAATGTGACAGTAAACTAAATGCATTCATACATGCTGCAAGCCAACACAATGTAACTGAAGTAGAAATAACCATATAGTGATTGCAGTGCTTGTACCAAGAAACTCAGATTTTCTTCATTTTCTTTTCTTTTACACTCTTTCGTGTTTAGTTGCTTCATCAGCAAAAACTGGGTCACACAGAGTGTTCATTTGTTTTTCAAAACATTCTGGAGTTAGCAGTGCCATAGAAACTCAAAACATTCTTATTGTAGTAATATTGCTGATCATAATGTGACATGTGATTAATTGCAAATTAAGTAGTGAAACTGAGTAAATGAGTGAATAAAAAGATCATTAAACTGAGCAGAAGGTGCTATTAGAAGCATTAAACCACTGAGAAACAAGTTCTATATCAAAGTAACAAATAGATTCTTTAATTCAAAATCTGTATCTCATACTTAAAAACAGTTCTTCACTTGTAAAGGAAGCAGATCTTTAAATACTCAGAACACAGCAGCAAGTTTCTCATCTTGTCTGTTGGTGCAAGGCGAACACAAGTGGGAAAGAGATTACAGATAAATAAAGGAATATCGAAGTGTTAGTGATGAAAAAGTATGATCCAATTCTGCTGTTGGGCTTTAAGCAGAGTGGCAAAATTGAATTAGAATGTAAGTGACTTCTTTTGGTTCGTCTCCCTTTTCAAAGTATATACAGAGAATAACTTGTTCCACTGCTACTGCTGGCTTTCATGGGTGAGTTTTGATCAGAACTAAGCTACTGAGGTCAGATAACATTTATTTGGTTCCATTCAGGCTCTAGAAAATGACCACCAAAAACTTTCCAGAGGTGGAAATAGTTATATGATCTCTGACAAAGCAAAAGCTTATCTTATGTAGATTTGCTACCCTAATTTAGAGTTAGTCTCTGGCACTTACAAATCAGATTGCTGAACTGGTGCACCCCAACATATTTTTTGTTTCACCTGTGAATTCTGCAAGTGCAGACCTTTGTGTACAAAGAGCAGTTTTATAGTTTGTTTCTTACATCACTGAATTCTTTTTGCTATTCCCATTTTACATACCTTTTTTGCTTTTGAGTATAATACTGTGATAATACAGCTTTTTCTGCCATAATACAAATTGCTTTTCTTCTAATATATTGGAGTTTGTATGTGCTGCTGGATGAGAGATACACCGTTTCTCCAATTTTAGTTTTCCATACCAAGTTAAATACTCCAGGTCATTCTTAAATAAGGCTTTATTTGGCATGACATTGGATTTACTGTAGAAGGAAGAATAGGATTTTTATTATTATTATTTGAAATGTCAAACTATAACATAGAAAATAAAATAATGTAAGTTTGTTTTGATATTTCAGTGGAGCCAGCAGTAAGTAGCCTAGCTAGATACCTGATGAAACTATCAATGATGTCATGTCAAAAGCATTTTTCAGATTTTAAAACATTAAAGAATATTGTTGCTGAGATTTGCAATGAAAAGATACTATAGTCTTGATGATGAAAAACAGAATGTCAGTTTTCTAAAGCTTAAGTTGCTGTATATAGATTTCAGTAGAGGAATGAGATTCAGCCATTCTCTTTGAATAAATACAGTTGTCTTTGCTTGTCTTCCTCATTGCACTCCTCCTATGTATGAGGGCCTTTTTTTTTTTCTGTGCAGAGAAGCAAGGCTTGTGGCTGGCTTTGGTAGCCAAGCTTCTGCGTGTAACATTTTCACCAACAATGAGGATGTGTATTGAGTGGACAGCCACAAGAAGCTGGGCATTTCAATTGCAGAACATTACTTCTTGCCAGAGCCTACCAAAACAGATGTCTCACTTCCTAATACAGTACTGAATTCTACCTGACATCTGAATTTCCATCACAGAAATGCTCTTCTGCAGATATAGAGGCAAACTAAATTAATCTGTTCTGCTCTAAATGGAGGCGAAAGGGTCGAAACTTTTTTTGCATGATGCATAAGGCATGGCAAACAGCAAAACTCTCGATAACTGCGGTACGATTGTTGTTTAAGTACTAGAAAGGTGTTCTGAAGACATATGGAAATGCAAGACTGCCTAAGCCATGACAACTATCTGATGGGATATGTGATGAAAAGCAGGTGTACACTGTAGGAGGACAATGGAATAGCCTCCAGAGCTTTACGTATGATAACATCCTTTGTATCTGTCTCTCTACAGCAGATGTATGGCAAAACTGTTGTTTCAAAAGTGAATCAAACAAAGGCACCAGCCCATTTATCCTTCCATGTCCACCATACATCTCATTTATTTCAGGCTCCAAGGAAAGTTAAGAAATTATTTTTTCTGCCAACTTGACTTCACTGGCATCTCCTTTTGCTCTAGATTAATTGGTGCACAAAGCGTGATGTTTTAAAAGATGTTATTATCTAATGCATTGAAACCAATGGATAGGCAAGGGAATATCCTTTAGTGACAGTACAAGTGTTATCTTATATGAATGTCAAGGATTATCAAGTGTGACTTCTGGTCTTTGAGTTCTCTTCACTGTCAGTGACAGCCCAAGAGCAACTAAATTTGGTAGATGTGGGCACTGTAATATAATGTCTCTTTATACTAAAATGCTCTGCCCAGAGTCATAAGAAAGACTACAGTGTGCCAAGTACCACTTAAGTGCCCTGTGTACCCATAAGAGTGTTTTCTCATGTCATGTGTATGCTGAGATGAGCTGTGACCTGAGTTGTTGTAGTGTGTGTGGCCAGGTTTTGGTAGTGGGAGGCCACAGGGGTGGCTTCTTTTGTTTGTTTGTTTTTTAAAAAAAAATTAAAAAAAAAAAAAAGAAGAGCTGCTAGAAGCTTCCACTGTAACTGACAGGGATAGTCAGTCAGCTCTAAGATGGACTTGCTGCTGACCAAGGCTGAGCCAATTAACAATAGAGGTAACACCTCTGTGATTAATGTACTGGACAAGGGGAAGAATTTGCTGAGCAGATGCTGAACTGCAGCAGCAGCAGCAGAAAGGAGTGAGAATGTCAGAGCAACAAACACCAAGGTTGGTGGAGAAGGAGGGGGAGGAATTGCCCAGGTACTGGAAGACAGATTCCTCTGCAACCTGTGGTGCAGCCCATGGTGAGGCAGGCCTTGCCACTGAAGCCCATGGAGGCCATGGGGGAGCAGAGATCCACTCACAGCCCAAGGAGGACCCCATACTGGAGAGAAGTCCATGCCAGACCAGGTTTGTGACCCCATGGGGGACCCACACTGCAACAGTTTAGTCACAAAGGACTGTTTTCCCTGTAGATGAGACCCATGTTGAGGCAGTTTGGGAAGAACTGTAGCTCATGGAAAGGACACACATTGTAGAAGTCCATGGACAATTACCTCTCTTGGGAGGGATCCCATAGTGTAGCAGTGGGAAGTGTGAGAGGAAGAAGCAGCAAAGAGCATCTGTAATGAACTGACTGTAACCCCAATCCCTCATCCCTCTGCACCACTGCAGAAGAAGAGGTAGAAACTCAGGAAGAAGGGAGGGCTGGGGGAAGGTGTTTTAAGATTCAATTTTTACTTCTCATTTCCCTACTCTGTTTTGATTTTTTTTAGTAAATCAAAGTAATTCTCTCCAAATTGAATCTGTTTTACCCATGACAGTAATTGCTGAGTGATCTCCTTGTCCTTATCTCAACATGTAAACCTTTTATTATATGTCTCTCTCCCCTGTCCAGTTTAGGAGGGGGAAGAAGGACTTGGTAGGCACCTGGCACCTATTCAGGGTTAAACCACCTCAGTTGTCATCTACCAAAGCCATTCAAAAAGCCATTTTCCCTGTCCTACCCTATTTTGAATAGAAGCATATTAAAGAGAAGCATCAGCTTCTGTTTACTTGAAGAGAAATCATTAGTGAGAGGTTTTCCCTCAAAAAAAGGAAACAATCTCTTGTTTAAAATCCCAATGAGATTAGTCTTGTTACTATTAGATCCATTTGTCAAACCAGTTATGTCTCTGGGAAGAAAAATGCAGGGGAATGGGGGTGTAGAAGGGAGCAAGTAATGATAAGGCAGTAGCTAGAAAATAAGAGTCCACAGAAATGTGGAAGCTTAAGTTCATCCAGTTCTGCATTTAGGTCCATCTCTGTTCTCATTGAAACCAGTGGCATGACTCCCACTTCCTGCAAAGGGATGAGAATGAATGCTGAACTTACAGAATTTTCTGTTTTCAGAGGATACACGTTTTGGAGATGAAGAGAAATGGAAAATTATCAAACACCCTGTCAGCAGTTGTATAATTGACTATTTGACCACTGCTGTGTGATAGTTACAGACAAGAGCATTGGGCCTTTAGCTTGCTGGAGGTCAAACATTACTCTTCTGCATGCAGCTTTGTAAAGATGTGGAAGAGACTTTCCAAATCAAATGTGCAGAAAGACACAATAACTGGGATCAGTCGCAGCCATGAATTTTATGAATGGTTTGTTGGAAAGAACATTAAATGGTAACATCAGTCCAAATCCAAGGTCTGCATTGTTTCTGTTCCAAGCCTGCAGATGGATAATTCACTGTGCAAGAGGTTTTCATGGCCAGCATTTCAAGCTGTCCTATTTGCCTTGGACCAGCTTTCTTTAAAAGAATAAAAATCTTAAATCTTTTTATCAGAAATGTTTTATCTCCTTTGGATAGAGTGTAAAGAGAGGAACCAAATTAAAAACCAAATTAAACATTTCATGAAAGGAGCAAAGCTATGGAAGTCAATGTCAGAAGATGTCATTCTAGCTAGAAATTCAGTAAGGCCCAGGAAAGTGACTGAAGTACTAATACTTATTTTAAAAAGAAGACTTTAAAAGACATGTAAGCCTTTGTGGTATAAGCTCATTCCTAGGCCATAGTGAGAGAACTTCTTGTATTATTGCTTCTGTCTTTCCTTCCCCTCTTCCTTTTTCCATTGGCCATTGTCTAGCTTGCATAATGAAAAAAAACCCTCTAAATCAAATTACTGATTTTTTTCCATTTCAGACAAACTGCTTGTTATGAACAATAATCTCAAATGCAGCGCTTAAAAGACAATGTTAAAGTACTACTCCACATTGGACATATAATGAGTTATGAGTTAATGTTTCTAAATGTCCACCCTTCTATTTTCTTCTGATTTCTGTTTGTGTTTAGTAGACAACAAAGGTGTCGTGTTGATGAGGATCCTTTTGGTAAAATCCATTGCCCTGGTAGCAACTGTCTACCTTAGCATTCTTGATAATGCTTGCTTCATTTTATTCTGACTTTTCTTGTAATTGTTCAAATTAACATTCCCAAAAGAAGATGCTATACTTGGTGTTTAAGTGACTGCAAAGCTGATGAGAACTTCTCAATCACATGTTCAATATCTGCATTCATGCATACTGCTTTTTAGATCTCAAAATGCAATCCCACTCTAGGGAACGTTTTCCTTTCTACTTGAGGGAGCTTTTAAATATATGTATTAAAATTCACAATAATAATTTTTAAATATTAATTGCCTCACCCATATCCACTTAACATGGTACATGATGAAGATATGTGATGTGAGCAGCACTTACATTTCTAGCTAATCAACACCAAGATGAGATGTATGCCTGTAAGAGTGAGGTGACACAAATGTAACCACATGCATAATATCCTAAGCATTTTTCCCCTCAAAACTGCAAATGTATTTTCAAAAAAAAAAAATATTTTGAGTTCCATTTTGTCCAACGATCATCACTGGTAAAGCTTAGGGGTTGCTTGCCCCTTTCTGCTGTAGCCTTGAAATACAAAAATACAACATTGCCATGGAAACAAGCTGCTTTTACCATCCATAAAAATAAAGGGCTAACTATTTGTTTCCAGTGATAATATCTTATGTTTAACTGCCTTGAGCAGTGCTGACAGGGTCAATCCTTGTTAAAACAGTCAGTCCTTCTTGGTCAAACAAAGAAAAATACTACCTGCTAAAACTAACTGAGATGGACACAATCATAAATCCCTAACATTAACTGATGTTTTTTTCTAATCCTAAAGACAAGTAAAAGAGTAAAGCAGCCTTCTTCTGCTTTCATCCCATTCAAGGTGCAGAGCACTCATGTTGGTTTCTTATTTGGTGAAAGAGATGATGGTGAATTTAAATTTTGGGGTGTTTTTTTAAATAAGTTTTCACTCCAGCGCAGGGCCACCAAGATGATCAGCGGATTGGAGCATCTTCCTTATGAGGAAAGGCTGCAGGAACTGGGGCTGTTTAGTCTAGAGAAGAGAAAAATGAGGGGGTATCTTATTAATATTTACAAATATCCAAATGGTGGGTGTCAGGAGGTTGGGACATCCTTTTTTTTCTATAGTAGCTAGCAACAGCACAAGGGGTAATGGGATGAAGCTGGAACACAAAAGTTCCATTTAAAAATAAGAAAAAAACTATTTCACTGTGAGGATGACGGAGCCTTGGAGGTCTTCAATACCCGCCTGGACATGTTCCTATGCTACCTGACCTAGGCTGACCTGCTTCTGCAGGGGGGTTGGACTAGAAAATCTCTAAAGGTCCTTTCCAACCCTACCATTCTATGATTCTATTATTTCATAGCAGATGTAAAATACAATTATTAAAAAACATACACAGACCTCTGGCCTAAAAGATTGTGTTGCATTGTGTTCTCTGATAGGATTTCTGGAAACTTGCTTATTGACCTTCCTGCTGCTACCCAAGTGCCTCACATGTGATTGTTGAAGGACACACTGTTCTCCTCAATGTACAGTTGAAAAATGAAACATAGAATGGTGAATGATAGTATTTTTACACAAATGTATTTTCATGTATTTAGTGAAGATGGCACCAGAACTTACAGGTAAATACCTAGCTGGATTGCAGAGCTCAGTCAAAGGTGTAGAGCTGAGAATTCAAATGTATCTTATCATACCTCTAAGCAGCTAAATGTAATAAGTTGTGGAGAAGGATGTTAGGACTTAGGCTGAAGTGACTTGCCCATTTTAGCCCAAGAAACTTAACACATAGCAGTGAGATGGGCAAGAAATGGAAATTGCTCCCACCAAGGGTCAGAGGAGGATAGAAGAAACAACATGGTGTGGACATCCAGAGATTCAGGAGCAGACTGGAGTGTTTTCTGTTTTGCTGGATGAAATGGTCACAGTCCTCATTCATACAATGCTATCAGGATTTGTAGGTGTGAGCAGATGTGTCGTGGGCCAGGCAGTGTTTCCTAGTCTGCAGAACTCAGAAGGATGAGTAGTGGGAGAGAGGTGCTCTCCACCTCCAGGATCCTGCTTCCCAGCAGGACCATGCAGCCTAAGTAGCTCTGAGAGTCCCCTCTTTGCACTTCTGCATAGGAAGCAGCTTTTGATCCAATGTCTTCAATGGGGTAGCCAAGCACAAAAAACCAACAGCCTCTTTGAGGTGATATTATTTGCTTCCATAATAAAATAAATTAATAGTTGAGAGGGCCTGAACAACAGCAGATAATGCAGGATAAAGAATGTACCCACACTTGGTGTATTGTGGGGATGAACAACACTGGCTCACTGCATCAGAGTCAGACTTCAGGAACATCTGCCTGGTGGTAAAACTGAGTGTAGCTGCCATGCAAACACTTGTGCTCCAAGAGTCAGTAAATGTCATCTTGTGATTAGTGCATTGAATTCTATTCAGGCATTAATGTTTTTCTATTTTTTAGCATTATTATTTTTACGTTCCATTTATTTCAGACTAATTTCAAAGCCTTCGAATGTTCAAGTTTTCCTTATTCTGAAATACTAGTTATTCTTTCTGTCACTCAGGTAAACTTGAGTACATCAGTAAACTTAACCTGGTAACTTAAACATTGGTAAACTTAACAGCAGCAGCTTAAAACTTGGCCCTGTCCAGCAGAGACATTGTTTGGAACATGGATGCTTTGGAAAGGTTGTCTGGAGTGACAATGCTTTGGTGCTTGAGCGAACATCAATACCTATTGGAGCATCTATGTGTTGTTCTTAAAATTAAATCATGTACAGACATTTAAAGCTTCGGACAGATTCAATAAATCAAAATAATTACACTTAATGATAAATATTCATTACAGGGCCAGGCACTGTGGGAAAATGTAAAGAGTCTATGCTTTCAAAGTGCACCAGATGTTCCAGTAATGTTCGAAAATGAATGTGTTGCCAATACGTCCATATTTCATAGTGGAAGCTAAGCCTCACTTAAAGTCTGAGGGACATGAAACCATGTTACTCATTGGCTACTAGCAGGCTTCATCCACTGACAAGTCAGCCTACTGACACCCAGCACACAGTGATAGCTGTTACTGAAAAAAAATATAGGTTTAAATAACTTATATGGCTTTTTGCGCCCTTGGCGTACAAGCATTATCTTGTGTAAAGATTATTCAGGGCCATTCCATCCCTTTCTGTACTTAGCTTAATTGGACTCCAAAAGCATTTGACAGATAAATTTGCAGGCACGTTTGAATTGAGGTCTTTGAGATTTCAGAGAATTTTCTTCTCTCTTCACCAGTTTATAACACAAAGCACCTGGGGAGCATTTTCCACTCCTGTAGCCATACCGTGTGGGCTTGGTCAGTGGCAGGAGGATAAGTCAGACACTGTTCCTTCATGTTCATGAGCATTTCCATTTGAAGCAACGATGTGATGGGAGTCCTTAGGAAAACTATCTTCCTATCTCTTTTAACAGACCAAAGGAAATAACTGGTTTGCAATGGTTGTCAACAGTGCAAATGCTGTGAGAGGGCTGTTGTGTGATTCTCAGCTATGTGATGACTCCATGGGAAATCCTTTACTGATTCTGAGCACACCTGCAACTTCACACTCCTTCATGGTACTCCCTCCGCATGTGCTTCACTCTGTTCAAGCTAGCTGAGCCCATGTCACTGCTAGAAAAAAGTCATAATTTCTTACATACTGCAGGTATGTAATATAAGTCCATGCTTGTGTAAGTGATCTGTGCATCTCTTCTGCACTGACTTCTGATTGTCAAGGGATTTTTAATTGTTAATATTGTTGGATGTTTTCTTCAATGATTGTTCAAATGGAAGAGTCCACCAAACATCATCTTTTCTCAATGTGAATGTTTCAAATACTGCTGTTAATCTTCTACCTCCTTGCTTTCTTACCTTACTAGGTAAAAGCATATCTTTTTTCCAGTAGTCAACATTGAGGTGACAAATCTAGATATAGTTTCTGCTTTTGAATCCAACAACTAGCAAAGAAAACAAACAACTCCTGCCTATGCTACTTCCTAGGACTTTACCGTCATTATCAGGGTGGATGTTTGTTTCTGTTTTTCATGAGTGGGGAAGGAGGCATGCAGAAGTTTGATCAAAAGCAGCATAAGATTTGGGTTTTTGTTCTTGATGTCCTCAATTTTATCTCCAGTTAGTAGTAATCAGACAAATTAGTTTTTCCAATAGGACATCAATGCTCTCAGCTGATCAGCTTTCCAGTGACAAAATACCTTGTGAGCTTACTTACAAAGCAGTATGTGTGACATATGAGGTTCTTGCTTCTGGTAATTAGACTTTGAGTCCTACTTACTTCAAAATCAAGTCTTGGAATTGTGGAGTTTGTCCTTTAACCCCTCCTCATTTTTTTTATCCATTCTTTTTTTTTAAGACAGTGGCAAAAATTTGTAAAATGACTGAACAGTGGGAACTACATGAAGAAAACTGTTAATATTTATTGATCAGTCCTGAGCATTTGAAATTGATTTATTCACCCTTTAAACAGAAATATTTTGCATCTTTGTGTGATTCCTGCAATTGTTAAAGTTTTAGCATGAAACTCCAACAGACTGCAATGAAGGTGAAGGTTGGGACAGGTACAACAGGTAGAGTGTGTTTATCTTGGAGCATTTCTCACTGTGGAGGAGAAAGGAAAGGAAAAGGGAGAATGACCTTTCCAATCCTATCTTGGGCTTTACTTCTTGGAGATAGAATGCCAAAAGAAAAGAAAAAAAATGACATCTAGGTTTGCCAAAGACAGTTATAAAGCAAAACTCAATAGACAAATTATCTTCCTGTAACTATTCACAGAATCACAGAATCTTAAGGGTTGGAGCTATGGGTGTAAATTTTGATCCAATCACGCTTTTCTCAGGGCAGCATCATAGTGTTCAACAGTACAAAACAGTTTTGTTATTTAGATAATTTTATTGAAAATAGAGAGTTTTGGAGGACTCGACTACGCAAAGCCTTGGGAATCCCTATGTGCTCTGGGGCATGGTTGCTTTTTGTTTGGAGGTCCTGTTCCTCCGCTTTAGAAGCTCAGGGCTTCCTGCTTGGCACTGCTGTATTTAAAAGAAAAAAAACTGAAGTATTGAAAGGTCATTTGAGGGGCGATGGAGGGCAGGGGAGGGGAATGTAAGCAGAAGCTAAATGCAAACCCAGGATTCCTGTCCATGTAAAACAAGTAATAATGTCTGGACTTTTAACCGGTCTGGGCCTTATTACATAGTAATAAATGCTGATGCTGGTAACTTACAGTTGGATTAAGTTTTAAAGCCATGCACATTTAGTTGTAGAGTATCATTTAGAAGGGAAACTCTCTCCAAAGACCACACACATTACTGGAAAGGATATTGTGTTATAATAGACACAGTGGTAGGCATTCAATGGTTTGCTTCTACCTGAACTTAATGGATGATAATGCGTCTGTTATGTCATGTATAATGATAAATTTACTACACTAATAGGTCCATATGCCATAAGAATAGACCAGTACTCCAATAACTTCCTCTTTTCTATGAAAAATTGCTTGTGTATTGAGAAGAGGTTGACAGGTAAATTGCTGGATGCTACCATCTTTGGTACAGTGATGAACTATGCCTCCAACAAAAACTATTAAATCAAAGTCTGTTAATGAAAGCAGGAGGGGAAAACAAGAAATTAGGTAAGAAGGAGAATCACTTCAATTCTCTCCAAAGTAAACATGCAGAGAATGGGGACTGCTATAAAGAATTGCTCTGTTGGACTACTGATCTGTCAAACATTTTTTAAACTTGCAAATATTTATTTCTTGTATTTCTTATCCAAATATTTATTTAAAATAATTTGTGTGCGGGTAATACACCTCCATGGCATTCTATTCATAGTAGGCAGCTGCTAATCCTTTCATTTTTCTTAATACCTCAGCATTCAAAATAGATTCGCAACTATATATTCAAAATATATTGAACTATAATCAAAGAATATGTTCAGATAGTCTTTTTTTTTTTTCAAATTCACAATTAATTGGAAGAAATCTATCAGAAACATAAGATTTATAGCAGTTTCTACTTTCTCAATCCCACCTCTCTTCCTCACCCCTACTCTTGTCCTTCCTCTTGTTTCCATCCCTGGTGTGCAGTGTGGTTCTAGTTTGGCAGCAGCAGGGAAATATGTTCCAGAAGAAGCTAAACCAATCCTTTTAGACTTTAGATGGAGATGTCCTGCCATACTTTTTTAAAATAAACTATTTAAAATCATAGATGTTTCTTCATGCAGATTTAGAGAGGAATATAATTTTTTTACAGAAAATAAGGATTGCTTGTCCTATACAAGCAGAGCTGAAAGCTATGAAATTTTCAGAGCTGCTGGAAAAGTAAACTCACTGAGAATTTCTGTTGCATTTTGTGTGAATAATTTGTCTGACAAGGGGTGGAGATGGTAGATGGAAAGTGGTGGCTGGATTCTTCAATTGCAGTAAAAACTACTGGTGGAAGGATCCACCTTTAAAAAAAAAAAAGGGGAGACAAAATTAATTTTCAATTTGGATATATTAGCCCAGTGCACCACTTCTGAGAAGAAATTTCATGGCAGTATTGACCAAATGGATTTAAAGTCATATGGTGAGGTCTTAATGTGTTACGAGTGTCTAACACTTAATCACACTAATACATTTGTTTGAAATGAAGATGTAATACGGAATATTCTAAATTGTCCATTTCTGAGTATATTTCTTGCATTTCTCTTGTGCCTGTAAATTGCCTGCAGTTCATACACAGCTTTTCCAGAAACATACTTTTTTTTTATTTTGGTGTTAAATAATGTAGAATTCCAAGAAGAATTTGAGGATACATGTCAGATCACTCCAAGAAGTGATAAGAAAACCATCTCTTTAAACTGATTTATTTTGTGTCACTGAATACCACACACACGTATGCCATGCATAAATAATGGCCATCTGCAGTTTACAAGAAGTTTAAAATAAATAAATATTTTTAAAAAAAAATAACTCACTGCTAAATATTTCCCATTGTCTACTGAGATAAATTACTTACTGACAGATCATCTGGCACGTCCCTAGAGTAATATTTCTAACATACTTCATTGGTTGCAGTGAAATTCAGTGGCGAAACCTGCTGCGAATGAGTAGTTCACTGAAGTTCTGTAGCAGGACTCTTGCATATAAAGTGTTGGCATACATGAAACGCCAGTGAGTTCTGAGGATCTGCTTTTTCTACCACACATTTACATGCTGCCCCACACAATTCATGATCTGAATGTCAAACAGGTCTTGAGTGAACTAGAAGGATTAGGTGACAGGATAGAAATTCATCATAACTATTTTGAGCTTAAATCGGTGCCTGAGTTCCAGGGTCACCTATCCAGTTCTTAGTAATTTAAAGGTCCAGGTTTGTTTCATGTTTGTCAAAAGTAGACAGTGGATCACTATTAGTGACCATGTGGGCCACAAAGACTTCACCAACATAGACATAATTTCTCACATAGGGTTAGATATAGAAGAGCAAAGCTTTCTGAAAAAGCATTGCAAACGGATGTTCTTGCTTGCTCATGAATTGCAAAATGCAAACACTGAAAAGCTATGCAAACCCTGAAGAGCTATTATTTAAGCAAGAACATATTCTAAACACTCAACAGTTAAAAATGAAATTTTTAACTTCAGTAGCAAGAATAGCACGGGGGACTCCTTTAAAATGAGATGGTATCTATAGGAGGGGAAGGTGCTGGCAAACAAAGGTGGTTTTACTTTTTGAAAGTAATTGAGTAGGTGAAGGACCTCTGTAACACACACAAGGTGATCTTCTGCAGCAGGAGGATCTTAAATGCATCATTAGCACCCATTATTTCAGCTTATCTTTAGATGAAATATTTTAACATAAATTAGAGGTAATGGTTCTTAGAGGAGATCTATTCAGCAGTGAGAAAAGTAGAGAAAAACAATTTAAATTGCCATATTTCAGCAGATTGTTGTGAATTTGGGCGAGGTGGAACTGTGCCAACTGATCCTCATAGAGGCCATGGCTCGGGCCCACTGCACAATGGCACTGGTTGGAGAATGGATGACATTTGTCCAGAAGCAAAAATAAACACAATTATCATCATTACAGTCTCATTGTTTGCTGCACCAAAGAATGAATGTCACAGCTGGGTTTTTTTTGTACAGGCTATTATTAGAAGTTGACCCTGAAAACATGTGCCAGTGCTCTGCTAAAAAGACCATTTTATTTGAAAGGGATTCATTCTCTTTAAGCAAATAAAAGCATGAATTTAAAACTGAGCTATCATCTTTGAAAAGGGACAGTAAAAATTCTTCTCTATGAATGACAAGAGAAAATGGCAAGCCAACTTCTCCACTAGGGGCTTTAAATCATCTCTGCCAATGTCATGGAAAAAATCCAACTAACTTCAGTAAGCACTGGGTCAGCTCCATATTTTGTAGGGTATCTTGCTAGTAGAGTCCATCCTAACACTTCTGAGCACGTGGGGCAAAACAAATAGTTGAAGCCTGCAGTCTGTCAGGGCTTGCATCAGCTTGCATCAAGGCTAAATATGATCCCTTCTTTACTAATGCAGAACTGTGTGCCAGCCTTCATTGTGCTTCTTTCCTACACATTTGATTAAAGAATTATACAGAGTTAAGCTGTTTGAAAAAAGACATATGACACTTGAAGGATTTCAGATTTTTACATATTACTTTATTATACCTTATAAGTAACAAGAAAAAGTCATGGTTGCAGCTGTATGCATCTTGGTTTTCCTTTTGGAGCTATTGCCCTGACTTATTCTCTTCTGGGGCCAATGAAATTAAACCTTTAATTGTCTCAAGGATTGGGAAACCAATAACCCAAATGTCTTCATTGACTGAAAACCTCTGCAAGCAGAGTGACTAGATGTATTATTTTTTTCTTTGCTATTAATAGTATGGTAGTAGTAAGGCTACAACACATCAGATCCTGTGCAAACAGATGCTTGGAGGCAAAGTCAGCTTGTAGTGACTATGAGTAAAGACTTTTTCTGTTGCAGAGTGCACTGCATCATTGAGATGCCTGAGTAACCTCTAGGCTAGATAACCTGGGTACCAAAAAAACGGTTTAACAACCACCTAGCATTTTCTTTTTGGGTCTGGAGCCTATTTTATTAGCTTATTTTCGGTGCCTCTGACAGTAGAATAACCACATAAGGAAGAAAGCAAATACAAAAATGAGTATAACACTTCATGAGACAGAGGTTGTACCCAGATCATTATGAACAGCTAGAAACTACTTAAGCATTGGACATCTTCTAGACTACTTCTGGTCTCAGTAGCACTTTTTAATACATTTTTCAGTGCTCAGGCTGCCTCAGTCATCTCCACTACATATTTACTCTTTGATTTTTTGGTCTATTGCCCCAACCTTTTGATGACGAAAATGGCTAGCACCCTATTCCTCACATTCTGGACAAATTTCACCTGTCTCAGTCTGATATGTTATTTATCATTTGAGATAATAGAAAAGCCAGGCATTCATCTCTTGTTTTTAAGCCATGATCATGTAACATGGGTACAGTTTCCAAATGTAAATGATGCTTTATACTTATTGTGGCTATCTGGAACAGTAGTCAATGCATATATTATTAAATGCACAGCATCTTCCAAACATTTTTTGGCAAATCCCACTAAAATACTCTTGAGAATAAAAACTTTAATTAATTACACTAAATGTTCAGGCATTGGATCCAAAATACCATAATAGAGGATTTAACGGAGGAAAAATATTTGAAAAGAAATCTTGTCATATTCCTGTTTATGCCAAAAGCCATATAATGGTTCAGCTTTATTCGTAAATATAAAAATGGAAATTTTATCCCCATGATCATTTTTTGCAAGGAAAATACAGATAATATTTGTCAACTGTAAACAACTAATTGTAATGGGAAGTAAAGACTCTAAATTGATGAAGACATGAGCATGACATAGGAGTTTATCAAGGAATTGCAGGGGATTCTGCCTGGGACAACACATAGAAATAATTAATTTCACAGTATCATTGCCAGCTAGAACAAATTGGTGATTTAAAGAGAGAAAAAAAAAAAAACACAACAGCCAAAACCAAGAACAACTTTTACATCAAAATGTCTTAGTGGTGTTACCTTGGCCTTCTTGCTTTCAAGAAAATATTGTCCTCCTTTTGTGCTCAATTCCAGAACTTCTTTTCAT
Source organism: Colius striatus (assembly GCF_028858725.1). NCBI lineage: Eukaryota > Metazoa > Chordata > Aves > Coliiformes > Coliidae > Colius > Colius striatus. The sequence goes on along the minus strand of NC_084767.1, from coordinate 30,771,976 downwards.
GGCATCCTCTTTCAGTTGTGTGCTTTTGGCCTGATGTTAGTGGAGCTGATGGTCACCAATATTCAAAATGTCCTGACAAGTGTTTTTTACTTCAGACAGCCATTCATTCTGCAATCGTTCTAAAAATTGGCTTTTCATGTAAGCAAAGAAATGCAATTGAGGTACAGGGGATCTCATTTATGTTATCTACTTATTTATCCAAACGATAGCTTGTAAGCTTCTTGAGAAACTTAATAGCCATTTAGTAGATGTTTAGAATCTATTTTAAAAGATTTAAATGTTATACCATAATAGAAATGTATATATCCATTGTTTTGACTCTAGTGTGACTAATATCAGGTCTCAGGTGTTTCCTGTTGACTTTCTTTTGAAAGAACTCAAACTGGATGGAGCTTCTACAGTGAGAGCTGCTACATTGCACCTAGATCAGACCCAGGTGCTGCATCTACCTATATGATCCAGATATCCAAACTTGGAGATGTGGAATTAAAAACACAGGAAAATTTTCTATCAAAAATAGACTGATTTTGCATTTCCTGGGCCTAGGTAGGGTACAGAGATGTCATGAAACTGCAGAACTGTGAGATGTGATTTTTGTGTGCATTCAAGTTCAAATCCATTCTTGAAAACAAACAGCTTCTAAATTTAGCAAGCTTTATCTACCTTTTTTCAAGCTCTCCCAACACCACTTTTCACCCATTAAGCTGTGACATCCGTCATACCTTCAGCTTAAAGAAGCGAGATATCTGTTCATTTCAGCTAGAGGTGAAGAGAGAGAGTCTGACATCATAAACGAGTGCCCACCCAAGCAGAGTGCTCTGATCTCACTCTTCTTTGAAATATTCAATTAAAAATATGTGTAAAGGATTGACAAGACCTACTGAAAGTGACTGAGTATTTCAAAGTAAAGAACTTGCCATGCTGGGCTACAGGGTATGGGAATCTACATAGGAGGGCAAAAAGATAACTAAAAAGTTATAAAATATTCAAGAATATCTTGGCTCAGCTGGAGAAAGAGGATAGGAAACTGCTGCTGCTGCTGGAAGAGAAAGCTCACAAGATTATTTCAAATTGAAACATATCTGTATTGTTTGTCCCATCTTGAAAGAGATCAGACAGATCCTATGCTTAGAGAACCTGATTTTTGTTTTTTAAAATTCTATGTTTAAATCCTGGCCACCGTGGCCAGCTCGCCACCAAGCTGGGTGTTACGATGTAAAGCCTCTTCAGTTTAAAAAGGTGAATTTGCAACAACAGGTTCAGAAACTACAGTCAGTCTTGCACTATTTGGGCTAGCAGGTGGCTTTTCAACTGTGTATTTTTTCACTATGTGGTTGAAGATTCGGGTTTTTTTCAAGTTGCTTTTGATGACTGGTCTACTAAGGGAAAAGGAGGAATGTTTCCTCCCGCCTTCTTGGCAGACTGACTCCAGGTTGATGGTTGCTTTCATGCTCCCCTGACTCCTTCTACTAGGAGTCTACTCCTTCTACTGGACTGATAGCTGGCCTTTAGTTACTCTTGTCACAATGTTATCTTCTGTAATTCCTTACATGTCCCCTAAAAAGGCATTTAAGGATTTTCCGGTTTTGAGTAAGTGGTTACAATTTCCTGAAATGACAAGAATTATGAATTTACGATCAACTTGTTATTCAAATAAACAGCCACAAGATATACTTGCTCTCGTGAAGCATAAGCAATGGTGTTTGCATGGATTCCCTTCAAATCTCAGTTCTCCTAGTGGTGCTTGAACATCCTTAAATAGTTACCTGTGATTTCCAGCAGGAGCTGCTCTTTTCTTATGTTCTGTAAGAGATGCGTAACAAGTTATTATGGGAGAGGAGTGAGAAATAACTGGACAATCCTCCTGGACCCATGGAAGGGGGGGATCCAGAAACACAGATACATTTAGGAAGAAATCAGTGAGGTTTTTATGTAGCTGCAGCATGCTCCTTCATCGCTGGCACAGCTCATAATCGAAATAGACGTAGACCATAGACACAGCTGTCCAGAGAAAAATCTCAGCAAATGCTAACAACTGTTCCTCACATCCCCGGCAAATGCAAATGCAAGTCTTCTTTCCTCCACAATTCTCCCATCTAGTCTTATATGAGGAATCCTCTTATATTTACAAGATGTTTAAGTTCCCTTTTCTCTACCCTAGTGTATGTCAGGCCCCACCTCAAATGCCAGCCCAGGGATGTGAAATGTCATTTCTTAATAATCTGCTGACAGCCAGAATGTATGTGTTCTGCTGTATAAATGATTTGTGAGAATTTTTTTAAAATGATGTGCATACATAAATCTTGAGATGATTCCTACTCATGCTGGTTTGTGGGGACTTGTCTTTGTGAATTTACAGTTTACAGGAAAAGAAATTTGCACTCTACTAGAAATTACTGGAAGAAAATGCTAGTCTTATTTAACTGGAATGAGGAAAGGAGTTTTTCTAGCACTTCTGCAGATCTAAAAAAAGGAGTAGAAAAATTATTGATACTGCATTTCTCTCCTTCCTCTGTATGTGGAGCACACAGCCAGACACCTCTATGTGGCTGGAAGTCTGGAATTTCTGACTTCTCTTCTAAGAACTGTTGGTAACCTCCAGCTTAAGTATCTTTCTGTGTGCTTTCATTTTAGGGGCTCCAATGTTCTTCATTGCAGGATTCAGGCACTTTCTTTTATCCTGTGGAACCCCACAGCTCTGGTTGTCACTGTCAGTTGTCGAGGTCCAGGAGCAGCTCTTATGGACTTCCTCTTTTGAGGAACCCATCAGGTGCTGTATGTGGGGTGCAGGGACAGACAGCTTCCTGGCTAAGGCAAGAAAGCACAGGTGGTCTCTGTGTGCCTGGTCACATGGAGAATGCAGCCCTCAGCCTCACCATTGTAACCTGCCTGCTTAGAGTCAGAGCCTGTATCATGGGGAAGAGAGGGGAGTCAATCAGGAGTGTCACCAGCGAGCATGACTGAGCCCTACCTGCAAGAGGACAGGAGCTTGTCTAGTCCCATGCTGTGCCAGGGACTTGGCAAGCAGCCAGGAGTTCCCACTGGGAGGTTGCTGTATAGCCCTGGCAGTAATTGTCAAAGCTTTGTGTAATTCTTCAGTAAATTCCCACTAGCAGGGAAGACCATGGTGATTTATTGCATTACTGTATGCACCAGGACCAGATTGCCAAAATCACACTGGCTGCAAGCCACTACCTCGTCCAGAAGGGCTGCAACTTCAACAGCTTCTTCAAAAGGTGTCTCTTAGGGTTGTGCAGTTCAAGGTGCAATATGGGAACAAGGGAAGGACTCTAGTCGATGCGTCCACTTAAGAGGACTAATAGGGATGCGCTGGTCTGAACTTCCTCCCCAGTCACTTTTCTGGCTGTGCTTCACATTAGGCTTAGCTGACATCAACTGAGTTGTTTGAGATCACTCTCCTTCCTTTTATCCTGGCATGAGGGTCAAAGGTGGCTCTCTTCCCTGCATTGGGAAGAATAGGCTATGAGATCAGTTGGTAAAATACTGCAGCCCCTTCAACTCTGGGAAGAGGCAACAGTTCAAAAAAGGGTTGAGAGAAGAGCTGAGAGGACTGTTTGGAGAAGAGAAGGTCAGACAAGTTCACGGATATTGTCTCTCTATTAGTCTTAGCTAGTGTTTTGTATCTGACACCACAGACATGTTTCCTTGTATTTCAGGATGGAAACCAAGCAGCATGAATTGAACTGTGAGCTCACCCTCTCTCTGTCTCTCCTCTCTCATGTGTACACCCTGGAAGGTGTGCAGTGCCAATATTGTCTCATAGCATGGCTTACGGCCACCACAGAGGTTTGGGTTTAGACCTTTGTTATTGTGAGGGAAAGCAAATCCTGGTATTTTGAAAATATTGGCGAAAACTGACATAACAGGAGAAGCAACTGTGTCACAGAAACTTCCTTGGCTAATAATTAAGATTGGGAGTTCACACTCTTCAGCTTGTCCCTGTCTTCTGGCAGAGATGGGAGGAGATGACAGCTGGTCATATTCTGAAGTTCAAGATGGAATTTATTAGAGACTACTGTTATTAGCTCTTGTATTTCTGTTGACAAACAGATGTGAAAGAGTCTCTCTTATCACCTCATTCTGTCACAGAAGAGCGTTAAGCATAATTCTCAGAGAAGATAATCATTAAATACAGTTATGACCTATCTCAGAAACTTGTGGTTACTCATCTGCCACGGAACTGATCTGTGCCCTGAACATGCTGCCTTGTTGCCTGAAATGAATAAGGCTGTATTCTGAGCTGATGCAGCTGGCTTAGCTCTATCAAAGTAGAATATGGTAATATATATACCCACCAATGTTCTGACTTTTAGACAGGTCATTATGAGTCTGCTCCCCAATCTGCCAGCTTCAGTGTACTTTGGCTTAGGCCATATGTCTACAAGAACATGGTTCTATCACACAATAATTTCCATAACAGCACATTCCTGAGGAAGAAATAAGTTACTTTATTTTCATTACATTCACTGCTGTGTTTCAGTTCTAACAACAAATTAGAAAGGTCTCTGAAATATTCCAGTCAATCTTGTAATGTCTTAAAATATCTCTTCCTAATTAAACAATATCCATTTCACCCCTTGTGTACCAAGAGAATGAAGCAATTAATCTGTGTCATGGTTTTGAGCCCACTCTGGACAGTGTTTTGTACTGTGTGGAGTGAATAAAGACCAGTTTAACTATGTCCTGCCTCTCAAAACACAGAACATGCATTTGAATATAGTACCAATTGTCAAACACTTGTTTAAACTGTTGTAGTTGCTGTCATTTTGGGTATTTTGATAGCTTTTGATGTAACTTTTTTGTGTAACTTTGTCAGAAAACTTTAATATTGTCTTATGTGATCTAATGTGACCCACTAGATACATATTCATATAGGACAATCAGTGTATCAAGTAGGGTTTGATTGGTGCATTGCTGTTCAATCTAAGGATGTTCTCTAGAATTAAATGAAGCTGGCAACATGGAGTATTTGTCTGAAGGTACATTCAAATCCAACAGAATGTACTCATGGTGTAACATTCCATGTTGCAATGTTAATTTAGCTCATTTTCAATGGTTGGGAAGGATCATAAATCAGAAAACTGTGAGAAAAAGTAGTGGAATTCCACATAACTACCCTTTCCTAACTTTTCTTCAAGATATTTCTCCATCCTACTTGGTTTTGCAAGTAGTGTCTTAAAATAAATTCAGATTTGCTACTAAACTCTCAACACTCCTGAAGCTCTATTTATAATCTTATTTTTGAAATGTGTTCCATAGTGTGCAATTACTTCAGGACAGTGCTGTTAAATTAAGCAATGCATAATATTTGGAAAGGCTTATTAGGTATGTATGACTGCTCGAAGAAATGCCAGGTTCAAAGATGCAGTCCAGCAAAGTTACCACCTACATTCAGATGCGATGTGAGTAGTGAAGGTCATGAACAAAGTAGGGAAGAAGCACTAAAGTTAAAGTTACTCCATAACTCTGTGATCCTTCAAAACTTAAGCTCTCCAGCAACATTCAATTGAGCAGTTCTGTTAAATATAGTGCTCTGCTTTAGCCTTTCTTTTTGGCTGTGACTGAATTCTCATCCAGTCTCCTACACTCTGTCTGTCTTGGTAGTCTTCCTGCTTTCTTTTTCCCTCTCTTGGCATTCTGCTCCCTGGTTCCCTTGCCAGCCTCACCCACCTATGAAACGGAACTCACTCAGCACAGTGGTCCCATGAAACAGGACTCTGCCTCCTGTGCAGGGTCAGGTGTGGCACAAGCTGCATCGGGTGCTTTCTCTTCAAATGGCTAAAGAGCAGCTATTTCTCAGCCTGTTTCATAGCTTTGGGAAAGAGATGAGAGAACAATAAGGGCTTTTTTGGTTTGATTTTTTTTTCTCATTCTTCACCTCACAATGCACTCACCTCCTGTTTCTTTAAATTGGCAGCAGGAAAATAGGCAGGAAGCTGGGGAAAAAAAAAAAAACACTATTAAAAGCATAACAACAAACAGGTCCCTAAGAAAAAAGCTAGTTTTACCTGCTTCAACTGAGGCAGCCTATTAATTGATTTCTGCCAAATTCTTTGTTCATCTCGCTTTCAAGCAATGCCCTTGACTGCCCAGAGCATGATCCTCAATTTCTCTTTTCTTTGACTATCCCCATATGTTGGAGGAATTCTCATTTAAAATGCTGGTATTGCTGGCTCCAACTTCTCATATTCTCTTTTCTTCAGACACTTGCAATACTTGGATGATTTTTTTTCTAGCCAGAGCTCAAAAAGCCCAGATTTATATGAAAGGCTGTTTTTATTTAAAGACTGCATTTTACTGGACTCTTGAATATGAATACAACTTTGCAAAATAACTTGCATGTTCTCTACAGGCTCAAAAGGCAACAAGGGGGCAATTCTCTGGTTATTAATATCTTTGAGTTTGATCAGCCTTGTGGTTTTAGGCAAAGTGACACAGACTGTTTTACAGCTGGAGGTTAGTAAAGCTGAGTGCAAGGGCTGTCCTCTGCATCTACAAAGAGCAAAATCAGCACCTCACATCCAAACATGCTGGAGTTTCATGGATTCAATTTACCATGCAGAGTCACCTCTCATCTTGATACCTACATGATCTAAGATAACACATACATGTCCCTTAAAAAATATGCATCTAGTTAGGACTTCATCAAAATGATCACATATGAAGCATCCAGGCCTGATGAATATATCCACATAGCAGACTCATGCTTTCACACTTAAATGTTGCTGGTGACTGATGATGAGAGTGGACCGATGACCCTTACACATGGAGAAGCCGCGCTCTCCTGTCTCACAGGGATCATGGAAAGTGTAATCAACACGCCCCACTGACATGGACAGACTCCCCATTTCATGCTGTTCCTTATGACTGCTGAATAGAAGGCCTTTGCAAAGCCCAGGCTCTCCTAGCTATCAACTGCTTTTGCAGTGCTTGAACAGCTGAAGTACATGCTTGTGCCAGACTCTTGTTCCTTGTAGGGCATAATTGCTTGGATGTGGAGCAAGGGGCAGGAGGCGCAGGAACTCTTTGCTGTAAGTCTCATCAGGCCCAGGTGAAATGAGTGACAGTGTATATTCCCTTACCCGTGCCAAAACCAAGAACAGAGCAAAACCAAAATATCCCCATTAGTAATATTCTCATTCCATAACAATTTCTTAACTCTGAACAACAAGGACTGAGAGAAGGTAACCACCCTAATATAATCATTTTCTTTCTCTGGCAAGAAACAAAAGCTTTGCTTGCCTATAACAGCAATCTTTCTCCTGTTTAAGAGACAAGCAGAAATGCAGTGGGTCATGACAATTGTGCTAGGGAAACTTTCAAAAGAGTAAAGACAGTATTCTCATTTTCATGGCCCTGACAGTTCTCTGTTAGTGGACTATATGACTACATATTAAGAAGCTATACTCCAGTAGTTTCTCTCCAAAGAGAGCTTATTGATGGTGCTGTTCAGAGATTCTAACCTGTATTTCTTCAGAGCTCATGTAACATCATCCTGAAGCCTTTCATGTGCCTTCTCTGCTTGTGATGGGTGACAATGGAAATCTCTAGGCATAAAGTCCGTTCTGTGTACCTAAGCTCAGAAAAAAAAAAAGAAAGATACGGATTTACTGTGCCATGATGCCAGCTGAGAGACTAGAGTTGGCACTGCTCTGCCTGAGCAGTGACCACTATTCCATAAACCCAGTCCACTCACAACTAAAATAGAGTTTGCTTCCCAGTCATTCAAGGGGAGAGGGGACACACTGAATATTTTTACCTTGTGCTCCATCGGTTTCTTGCAGAAGGACAAAAGCACAGGGCTCTAGACATGCACAAATCCCTTTGCACTTTCCACCAACATATCAGGCAATCTAGCTAGTGATTGATGTTGAAACAGTTACCTATTTTTTTTTTCTGAAAGCAGAGGCTATGTATTCCTTTTTTGTAATGGATTTGTGTAGTCCCTAAAAAATGGAGCCCAGATTCTTAGATGTACTAATTCAGTGACTAATGTAATTAGTTTCTTTTAAATTATGAGTACTCACATGGTGGTTTGATGTACTAAGTCAGTCCTATGTTTATTAATAGCTTTAATTTTATATTTACTTCCTTATCTTTTTAATAAAGTGAGCATATTACTGAATAAATGTCGTACCGTTTCACTGATACCACCAAAAATGGATGTGATGACTAAATCATAGCCACAATTAAAACAGAAGAGATAAATCCAGAGACTCAACTGAGCAAATAACAAGATTATTATGGCAGATAACTTGTCAAGGGTTATGCAAAAGGTATTTGCTTTGTGGTGCTTTGGAAGAAGGAAAAGTTGAAGGAGACTATTTTGTTCCAATCCAGGGCTCAAGCCTGCTCTAGGCAGCATGTCGTGGTGACCTAGACAGCAAAGACATACCAGTCTCTTCTGGTCTTAGACCCTTGCCAAGTGAGACTGCCCAAAACAGATGGCAATCCATCCTGGTTCAGTTATTTGCCCTCAGCAGCTCTATGTGAGTGCTCTCTTGTTAAATCTCACTATTGTTGCAAGTTTCTAAATTTTTGTTGTTTTTTGTTACTTCCTCCTTCCACACAGTAACACAGAATCTGTCAACAGAAAGATGCTACTTAAATCCTACACATGAGCAGTTTTTAAATACCATCCCTTGCTTACTGTGGACTGTTATGCAGGCACAGAAAAGGGGGAGGAACAGAGAGGTGTGCTTTTGAAAAAGAGAATAGCTAAGAAGTAATTAATAGCAGAAGTTCCCTAAAATCCATATGTTTGCATTCACCACTGAAACATGGAGACATTGTTTCATCATGATAACAATAAAATGCCTTTGAATTGTCTCTGTCTCAGTTTTTTTGGCATATTAGCATCGTGTGGTTCCCAGGATCCATGTGCTGAGCCCTCACCTGGAGGTTGCAGCACAGCAGCCTGTCTCTGATGGAAGTTGGCTGTCAAGTTTTTGGGTGGCCTGTCCAGGCAGCAGAGGAGAGGCAGTTACACAAGTGACATTGATGCTGGCCAAAGAACTGACATTTTTTTTTCTGGCCTGCAGTTTAACACATTCATTTCCCAATTAAGTGGCTTTATGATCCTTAGTGTCTTAAGCAGTTTAGGTGGGAAGGAGAGGACTCATTCCTTGTACACTGGTCACCAGTAGACTCCAGATCATGGTGGAAAATCCCACAGCTGAACAAGTACAACTGCTGTTTCCCTACTTATTTTTTTCCTAGAATTGCCTCACTCTGCAGTAGCCAGGTGTTCTCCCAGAAACACAGATAACAAGGAGGCAGCAGGTCCGTGACAGGAAGAAAAATGTTAATGCCACCACTTAGGTTAATGGACATTAGTTCTGCCTACGGTGGGTCTAGTGATCTAATCTGCACAGTCACTGCCTTTTCCTTACAGTTGTTATTCCTTGATCTAAATTAGGAAACTAATAGTTGTAAGATCATAACTTGCTCTAATGACTTTTAACCTAGAATCAGAAGCTGCTTTTGTATGTCTCAGAATAGATTGCTCTTCTAACTAAACAATTAAAATTTTCCCATCTCAGCTGGAAGCTGAGCCTGTGTCCCTCAGACGTAGTCTAAACTGTATGTAATTAGCTCTTTAATTTCTATTAGAATATTAAATGGCAGCCTAAGGTTCATCAAAGACAAGACAAATCCTGTAACCTTTCCTGGAGTGATAGTAGTTCAGTGTTTGTATGATATAGGATTGTGGTCACAGTGGCAATTTATTCAAAAGGAGTTTTGTTACTTTTTGCAAGGACTCCAGATTTTGTTTTTCCCTAAAATATATCACTGTTTAGGAGAGTCAATCCTTGGTGGTGATGTCAAGGATAAAAACAGAATGTATCAGAGAGTAGATACCAATCTGGAAGCAGGTAGGAGATGAGCATACACCAGTCTATATCATTTGGGTTTCTGTTGTTGGAAAAAAATCTTTTCTCCTTAAGAAAAAACACTTTCTCCTGCTTTTACTTCCTAACCAGGAGCAGGGCTTTAAAGCATCATACCAGGGGAGGATGGATAGACAACTAGGCAGGCTGCAAGTACAGTAAGTCACCAGCTCGTTTTTAATTTGTGGAGGCTGAGCCCAGGAAGGGGACAGATCTGTCCAGAAGGCCATGTAAAACTTCTTGGAAATACTTTCCTGTTTAACACCTTTCATCAAGAGTAGCTGATTGTCAGTGTCATGTGAAAAGGGTTAATCTAGCTTAGTATGTGTTATTTTTGCCCTACATGATTTTACTATTTGTCTCATTAATAGAGAGGGATTGAGGAATGGTACATGTATTGCCTTCTGTATTCAGCTTCTAACTGCAATTAAGTGTTTAAAATGTCTTCTGATCCCCTGGTACTATAAATATTTAGATAGCTTATTGTAATACTTTATTTTTGCATGTCTCTCGTGGAAACAGGCTGATGAGGATTTTGAAAAAATCCACAATGCCAAGAAATTGGGGAAAAATGAAGAGGTCCATCGGGTTTTATACCTTTGTAGGCACATTTGCTTGTGTTGTGTGTAGCACACTATGCCATTTACCATACTGCTAGACCATTTCACAACTTTCCCTAACAATTATCCTACTAAGAGTAATTTTTTATTGTTTAGAATGCAGTAACCCAGGTGCGCTATCTGCATTCCAGAGATAGAAGTTTAATCTCCAAGTCAGATAAAGTCTGGAAAGGATGTCAACACAGAATGTGTTCTATGTGGGGAGCACATAGAATTCAATTATCGCAGTAAAGGCTGAGACAAACATCACCATTTTAGATCACAGAATAGTAGGGGTTGGAAGTGACTTCTAAAGATCATCTAGTCCAACCCTCCTGCTAAAGAAGGTTAACCTAGATCAGGTCACACAGGAATGTGTCCAGACGGGTTTTGAAAATCTCCAGAGAAGGAGACTCCACAACCTTCTTGGGCAGCCTGTGCCAGGGCTCCGTCACCCTTACGGTAAAGAATTTTTTCCTTAAGTGAAACTTTTTGTGTTCCAGCTTTTGTCCATCACCCCTAGTTCTATGTCCTGGTTCAGGCCCATCAGGGAACAAAGACCACGATTAGCCTCGAGTACTGAAGAGGCTGAGAATTGCTCAAGGGCAGGGAGAGCTTAATTGCCGCTTAAGGTTCAGGACAAAACAGACCAGGCCACTCGGTTTGGGGAAGAAAACAGAGAAACAATTTAATGCAACATCAACTAAAACATACCCCCAAAACCCAAAACATAACCAAAATGAAACAACACAGAGTAATACATCAATGAAGAGTCCAACCAGCCTTTTTAAGAACACCTTCTTGCCACACCTCCCCTCTTCCCGGGCTCAGAGCCCTGATCCCGGTGTTTTTACCCTGTCCCCCCTAAACGGTTCGGGGGGGCAGGCAGTGGGGGTTTCAGTTAGTCTGTTCCCGATAGCTTCTGCCGTTTGTCCCTCCTCAGGACGGGTGAACTCCACACCAGTCCTCCCTGCAAGTCCATGGGGTAACTCACACACATGGCAGCCCTGCACGGGCTGCTCCGACGCGCACCCATTCCACAGGCTGCAGCTCCTCTCTGCCTCTCGTGTGGGGCTGCTCTGCGGCGTGCAGGCTCTCCAACACGGCCTGGGCCATGGCCGTCTCCCCACACAGTCCCTCGCCCGTCCGGGCTCCCTCACATGGAGCTGCTGGTAACTCTCAGTCCTGCCATGGATCTCCATAGGTTGCAGGGGCACAGCTGCATTCTCGCCACGGCTTGCAGAGGGCTCTCTGGTCTATTGCTTCTCCTTCCTTCCTCCTTCTCTGGCTGAAGGGTCCGCGTGGTCGCCTCCATCTTGTATCACTCATACACCTCCTGCCTCGCATTTCAAATTCCTGTCCCCTAAATAGTGATCGCAGAGGCGCCAGATTGGCCCAGCTGGGCCGGAGGTGGGTCTGAACCCAGGAGCCGGGGGAGAGTCCGCAAACTCTTTACCGGGTCTTCACTGCAACCCGCTCCCCCTGTTACTAAGCCAAAAGCTGCTCCTTACTAAACCAGAACATTACCCCTAGTTCTATCACTGGACAGTACAGAAAAAAAGTGTTGCCCCACCCTCTCGATATGCAGCTTTCAAATATTTTTAAATGTTAATGAGGTCTCCCCTGTCTTTTGTTCTCCAGGCTGAACAGTCCCAGATTCCACAGCCTTTCCTCATATGAAAGATGCTCCAGTCCCCTGATCATCTTGGTGGCCTTGTGCTGGACTGTCTCCAGAAATTCCCAGAACCATTTGACTGAGGTCAGGAGAGATATACTGATACCAAACAAGTCTAAATGATAGATGAATCAAACCACATAGCTAACTCAGACAAACTTTATGGATTGCTTGAGTTTAGATTTTTTTTCTGATGTCTCTGCACACGGATGAATTTCGTTTTCAACAGTCATCTGCTGGGAAAATAGAGTTGTTGTATTTAGCACAATCTAACTCAAAGTGCAATGAAGTGTGTAGAGACATTTGTGTTGATAACTGTGGGGTTTAGGTTGGACTCATACCATTTTGAACAAAATTCAAAAGCAAGAATAGTGTAACACCTTCCAAAACACATGACAGATGCTTGCAGAGGTGGCCTTCTAGCATATGGGAAAAGCAGTATCTGTCCAGCAAACTCCTGCAAATGAACCTATATCACAAAGCCAAAAATTGCCTCTAGTGGGCACCGTCTAACCAAGGAGAAGGAGGCTAACGAACAGTTGTTTTCCAGCTGACTCAGAGAAAACAGCTGATACCAAAACAGTCGTGTAGCACTCAGCACAACTGCAGCCAGGTTTTTGGAAGTGCCTTCTAGGTATAATGCCAGAACTTAGCAACACAGCATCTGTAATTTGCAGGCATATGTTTATATGTAAGGAAATGGAGCCAGCAGGAAAGAAAAAAAAACACAACTAAATGACAAAACCCAACAGCCACAAAAAGTCAAACTCTGCCTGCACAGTAGATGCAAAGAAGTGAGTTTATGTTCCAAGATTGAGGAGAGACAGAATGCCACTTCTCACTTTTGGCTGACCAGATATACCATAGCTGTTTTATCTGCATAGCTTTGTGAAAGATGTGGCTACCTTTCATAAAGCAACTTGGAACAGATGTTCTTACGGAATGAGCAGCTCAGAGGGGCAATTGGAACCAAACTTTGTGAGCAGATGAATGGTATTTCACTGGTCCACCTAGAGCTGGCAGATACAACTTATTTTGCTACCTAGATTTTTTTGCTGGTTTGGGCTTCATTAGTTTGTCAGTGTAATAGAAAATATTACCCGGGTATAACACTGGGACCATTCTGCTCTGTTAAGATACACTTAGCTGTTTGCAAGAAGTGTAATCTGTTGATCTGCTTAGACAAGAAAAAAAATGTGTACAGTTATATCAAGTTTGCCTTTTAAACAGAAAACAAGTGATCTGGCCATCTGGGAGTGCCTTTGTTACTTTTCATTACCCCCTGCACAAGAGTAAGATGATCTGCAACTAGATATAAAGGAATCTGTGGGGAGCCACTTAGTTTCTGTCTTTACCCTGGACTGCCTACTGTATATTAAATGAGTAATTCTTTCATTTCATCTAGATAAAATAAATAGAAGAGACCTTACTTAAGCATGTGACGTTTTATATTTTTTTATTTTCAGACAGGGAGATGGTTTGAGAATAATAAAAGATGAAGTGAAAATGTAAAAGATGATCCTAAGTAGAGCAGAATTTTCACCAATTAACAAATATTGAACTTTAAAGAAAAAAAGAATGGGGTGGGGGGCAAAGGGAGAGTTATGCACTACACATTTGAGGATGTATTTATGGTGTATGTGCCTGATTAAAGAGTCATGGAACCATAGAATGGTAGGGTTGGAAGGGAACTTTAGAGATCATCTAGTCCAACCCCCCTGCAGAAGCAAGTCCACCTAGGTCAGGTCCAATAGGAACGTGTCCAAGTGGGTCTTCAAGACCTCCAAGGAAGGAGACTCCACAACCCCTCTGGGCAGCCTGTGCCACTGCTCCGTCATCCTCACAGTGAAATAGTTTTGTTCTTATATTTAAGTGGAACATTTTGTGTTCCAGCTTCATCCCATTACCCCTTGTCCTCTTGCTAGCTACTATAGAAAAAAAAAGGATATCCCAACCTCCTGACACCCACCATTTAGATATTTGTAAATATTAATAAGATCCCCCTTCAGTCTTCTATTTTCTAGACTAAACAGCCCCAGTTTCTGAAGTCTTTCCCCACATGCTCCAGTCCCCTGATCATCTTGGTGGCCCTGCACTGGACTCTCTCCACAAGTTCTCTGTCCCTTTTGAGCTGAGGAGCCCAGAACTGGATACAGGACTCCAGATGAGGCCTCAGCAGGGCAGAGTAGAGGGGGGAGAAGAACCTCCCTTGACCTGCTGACCACACTCTTGATGCATCCCAGGATGCCATTGGCCTTCTTGGCCATGAGGACACATTGCTGGCTCATGGTTAGTTTATTATCAATCAGGACTCCCAGGTCTCTCTCTGCAGAGCTGCTCTCCAGCAGTTCAACCCCCAGCCTGTACTGCTGCATGGGGTTGTTCCTCCTGAGGTGCAGGACTCTGCACTTGTCCTTGTTGAACCTCGTGAGGTTCTTCTCTGCCCAATTCTCAAGCTGGTTGAGATCCCGCTGAATAACAGCACAGCTTTCTGGGGAATCAGCCAGTCCTCCCAGTTTGGTGTCATCAGGGAACTTGCTGAGGGTACACTCTGTCTCCTCATCCAGGTCATTGAGGAAGATGTTGAACAAGACTGGCCCCAGAACCGATCCCTGTGGAACTCCACTGGCCACAGGCCTACAATTTGATTCAGTGTCATTGATCACCACCCTCTGGGCTCTGTCATTCAGCCAGCTCTCGATCCACCTCACTGTCCACTCATCCAAGCCACACTGCCTGAGCTTTCTGATGAGGATGTTATGGGAGACAAATGCCTTCCTGAAGTTAAGGTAGATGACATCTGCTGCTCTCCCCATCTAGCCAGTCGGTCATGCCCTCACAGAAAGTTCTCAGGTTAGTCAAACAAGATTTCCCTGTGGTGAATCTATGTTGATTCCCCCGATAACCATGTTTTCCTTCATATGTTCAGTGATAACATTCAAGATGAGTTGTTCCATCACCTTTCCAGGGATGGAGGTGAGGCTGACCGGCCTGTAGTTTCCTTCTTGCCCTTTTTGAAGACTGGAGTGACATTGGCCTTTCTCCAGCCCTCAGGCATCTCATCTGTCCTCCATGATTGTTCAAAAATGATGGAGAGAGGCTTAGCAATCACATTAGCCAGCTCCCTCAACACTCTAGGATGCATTCTGTCAGGACCCATTGACTTATGACCCTTAGGTTTAGCCAACAAGCCTTTAACCTCTTCCTCTTCCACCCAGGGCAAGTCCTCTGCTGTCCAGACCATCCTACTGTCCTTGCTGGACTGGGCTTCCTGAGGGCCAGCCTTGGCCATAAAGACTGCTGCTGATGTACTTGAAAAATGCCTTATTACTGTCCTTAACATCCGTGGCTAAATTTAATTCTAGAAGGGCTCTAGCCTTCCTAGTTGCACCCCTGCATGCCCTGGCAATATTCCTACACTCTTCCCAAGAAACCAGCCCCTGTTTCCACCTCTCATAGATGGCTGCTTTCTGCCTGAGTTGTCCCAGCAGATCCTTGCTCATCCATGGAGGCCTCCTACCTCCTTTTCCTTCTTTCTTGCATGTTGGGACACACTGATCCTGGGCTTGGAGGAAATGGTGCTTGAAGATTGACCAGCTATTTTGGACACTTCGACCTTCTAGAATCATATCCCATGAGATCCATCCAAGCAGGTCTTTGAAGAGGCCAAAGTCAGCTCGCCTAAAATCCAAGGTCACAGTCCTGCTTTGTGTCCTGCCTCTTCCACACAAAATCTTGAACTCTACTATCTCATGGTCACTGCAGCAGAGGTTGTCTTCACAACCCCAACCAGATCCTCCTTATTTGTCAGTACTAGGTCCAGCAGCACACCCCTCCTTGTTGGTTCCTCGATCATCTGCGACAGTAAGTTGTCAACAACAATCTATAGGAACCTCCTGGACTGTGTGTGCTTGGCTGTGTGACTATCTCAGCAAATATCAGGGAGGTTGAAGTCCCCCATGAGGACCAGGGATTGTGACTGTGAGGCAGCTCTCAGCTGTTTGTAGAAGGCCTCCTCCACTTCCTCCTCCTGATCAGGTGGCCTCTAGCAAACTCCTACAACAATATCTCCTGCCTTGCCCTGCCCATTAATTTTTACCCATAAGCACTCTACCCACTCTTCATCCCCACCCAGGCACAGTTCAGTACACATTAATTGCTCCTTCACATAGAGAGCAACTCCACACCTTGTCAGTCTGTCTTTCCTGAACAATACATAGCCCTCCATGGCTGTGCTCCAGTCATAGCAGCTGTCCCACCACGTCTCTGTGACCGCAATGAGGTCGTAGCCCTGCATCCACACCCACATCTCCAGTTCCTCCTGCGTATTCCCCAGGCTACATGCATTGGTGTAGAGGCAGTACAGGGGCTTACTCAAACATGCAGGTTTCCCTGGACAGATGCAGGAGGTTCCTCCCCAGTTTGGCTCTTTCTCAGGGTGGTCAGCCTTCTGCATCTCAGTACACTGTATGGATGAAGGGCACTTATCATTGCATTCCCTGTCCTGTCCTGTTTCCCAGCTAGAGGGGACAGCTTGTTCTATTTTGCTGCTCCCCCCACCCCCCAAGTCTTTTAGTTTAAAGACCTCTTTATCAAGTTTGCTAGCCTGTTCCCAAATATTCCAGTGCCCTAATGGGAGAGATGAATCTCATCTTATCCTATCAAGGTATAGTCCCCAAGGAAGGATCTGTTGTAGAATCCAAAACCTTCCTGCTGGCACCAGCCTCTCAGTCAAGGGTTCACTTGGCTGATTTTTTCATTGTAGACTCTGCCTTTATCTCTACTGAACAGGATGGAAGAGAAAATAACCTGAGTCTCCCTACCTTTTACTTGCTCCCTCAAGGTTTTAAAATCCTTTTGGATCCTGGAGATGTCATGCCTTATGACATCATTCATACCTACATGGAACACAAGTAAGGGGTAGTAGCCCGCAAGAAACCACAGAAGCTACCTCTGTTCTGCTATTGCATCCTGTCCCTGAATAATATATCTTACATGAAAACTGAATGTAGCTATGAAAGGACACAGGGACTTAGGAAGAACACTGTTTGTCTACAGTCAGTGACTTTTGTTCAGCTATTGGGGATTAGTGGTTTAAATGTCATGCCCTACATCTATAGCTCTAATAGGTGATTGCCACTTCTTTTTTTTTTCCTATTTGTGACACTTTTGTTTGGGGATCTGTTCAAATTTTTAAAATTTGAGAATTTAATTTTATAATGGGTAAGTCTCAAGAGACTTCATATCCCTCAACAGTGGCTATAAATCAAACTGTAGGCAGAGTAGTGGTTCTCTAAAACACAGGTTGCTTCCACAAATGTGTCAGCCATCCTGGGATGCCACTCCTTCACATATTTTGCACTCTTCCTAAAATCTCATTCTGCAGCTAGAAGCTCTTTCTCTAGTGCTTCCCAGGCAAATACATGTGTTTAATCACCTGGAAGAAAATAAGAGGTGACAGAGGTTATCTGGTCAAAAAAAACCAAATCAAGATGAATAAAACGCATAAAAATAATGTTTCTAAAATCTGGAAGACAAGTTATGCAACAATGGGAGAAAAGGAGGCTTGTATTATAATTTCCCAGTTTTCTCCAGGCTGCAGCATCTTATCTTTGTCTTTGAGATACCTCTTTTATGTCCTCACAATGTGCAAGTACCTTACTAGCTGTAACACGTTTCTTTGAACAGGCCAATGCTGCCATCCTCATTTTATGGATGAGGATTTGTTTGATGATATTAAGATCACCCAGAAGTGTGTGGTAGAGAACTAATGTCTCTCTAAATATAAGGACAGCATCTTAACCTTAAACTATCCTCCCAACATAATCAGGCACTCATGAAAAACGAAGGTGTTTGCAGCAGCTGATGGCAGCTCGTACAGATTCACCAAAGCAAATCTCTTCACTGTACTCATGAGGAACAGTGGAGCTTGCATGGCTGGAGGATGTTATGCCTTTACCATTCCTACACTGCTGGTTGAATCCACTTCAGAATGGTCTGGTAATATCTCTTGGATTTAGAAGATGCTGAATACAGCGGAGCTTTTGAAGTGTACAAGAAGCTGACAGAGAATAGGGACTAGATTTTTGTCTACTGGTGTCTCATTTGTGTATAATGATCTTTGACAAAAGTCAAAGTTTCACATAGATTTTATCTCTAGGTGGGATTGTTTAAGGATCCCCTGTCGAGGTTCTATGGTATCAAGTAAAAATTAGTTTAGTTCAGACCATGTCTAGGCTCTCTGTCCTTTTCCCATTTGTCTACTTCAATGAAACTTGTAGAAATTCAGTTATTTTTGAGAAATCTGTGGTTCTCAAGTTTTGCTGAAAGCAGCCAGTGAAATAAATAATGAATGAAGGAGGAAAGAGTTCCATGCTCATAATCGATGTGATCACTGGAAACAAGGCTGAGGCCTGATCTCCTTACTGTACCATGAAGCTGCTTGACGTTTCTGATTTCAGCAGTGGGGATGTAGCAGTAGTTTTCTGTGCTAAAAAATGAGCAATTACTGAAAATTATTAATGTCTCTTAAAGAAAGAACTCATAAGAACTTAATACCTGTTCTTTCTTTGAAGACTCATATGAAGCTTTCTCCCCTAAAGTTTTCACAGTGCACTTCTATAAAATTACCGAGCCCAAATGGGCATATGCACTCTAAGCAGTCTAAGGTTGAAGATGTGTGTTGTAACAAGGTTAAACAATTTCTTAAAACAAATTGGTCTTCTTCTGGTCATTTCTCCAGTTAGATGCAAATCAACATTGATTTCATTAACAGCTTGTGTTAGTCGAAGTTGAGATTTAAGCGACTTAGCTTTTCTAGCAATGCAGAGATGATCTCATTATCATTCAATGAGCCAAGCAACTTCTGCTGGTTTGAACTGTTCAAATTGATGGGACAATGATTGTCATCATTTCAAGTGCTCCTGTGATTACTTCCTGAGGGTATTACCTGGGAAGACTCTCTTAACATCAAACACCAGTTACTATTACGGCCACTGTTGCATGATAAATAATAACAAAGAAAAGTCTGTAATCTTGCTAATCTACTCTTTGCCAAGCTGCACATTTTATAAATAGGGAAAAGTGAAGACAAACCACTCCTTCCTATTTTTCAGCATAGATCAAGTGACAGAGGGTAAAGTGATTTCATCCATATTTCTAAGGTTTCATTACTTTTTATAAAATACAGTGTAGGCTGTTAAGGGGAATGATGAATTATTAAACCTAAATTGTAATTCTCTAAATCAATACACAACATATATATTTTAGTCACAGCATTTTTTTTCTCTCTTTCTTCACTTACTTAGTAATTAACAAAATTCTGTTTTGTGCTGTGGGTCTCCTAGGTATTCCAAACATAGAGAGTATGTGGTAATTGCAATTGAAAACCCCAAGCTAGCTATTTGCTTAATGCTGATATCTTTTCATGCTTTGTCACTATCTATAGCAGTGCCTTAATTTTGCTTTCATTTTGTATATTTTCAAGAAATCTTACTTCTAAGCTGTTTGATGGTCTTTAACAAACATATCATTTACAGAAGATAATAGAGCGTCTGATTCTGGAGCACTGTCTCTCGTGGGTAGGGATTGTTTAGATAAGTAGGCTTGTCTCTGTTAGTCCTCCACAGGCTCATGTATGCCCTTGGTCGCTGCTGATCTGGGCTGTAAACCCAGCCAGACCACACCACTAGCCCTCAAGGCCTTCACATCACACTTGCTGCAGAAATGCCTGGCACAGGGGAGGGACAAGCCACATGCTCAAGTGTTTCTCTGGTGTGAAACCAGAAAGTACATTTGAACACAGGTTTGGGAAGCATTCCCAGGTTTAGATCCAGACACAGCTTCTCATCTTTTTGGGTCAGCTGGAGACAGTGAAAGTGACTCTGAGGTAGGCAGTTGAGGTCTGCCCACTGCAGCTTTTCTAACGAGGCAGGAAGACTTTGTCTTTTAAATCTGTACTGGGGTAGCTTTCTGGCACAAAACAAATTTCTGCAGTGAAGTGCTTATATGCTGTCCTTAGGTACCATATAGAAATGCTATGGTGCAGACATATCGTTGCTTTTAAGGAAGGATTTTCTCCATACTTCAAGGTGACAAGTTGGTTAAAAGCATTCTTGAGGGTCAAACAAGAAAATGCTTAATATTGGTTCAGCAAAATAATCCTAATGTGCTTGTAGCAATACTAAAGAAGCAAGCAATCAAGACTTCACTGCCCCCATCTTTTGGGCCATTATGCATTTTCTGAATGACAGATGCAGAAGCCCTGGCTATATGTAGAACAAATGAATATCATTGGGAAGAGGGTTTGGACTGGTTCTTTGCCATTACTACTACAAAAAATACACTATTATGGCAATGCAAACTTTTCACAATGGTTAAAACCAAGGAAAAAGAAACAAGTATTTATTATATTTCTATAATCTTTACTTGAAAAAAAAATACGGACACAAAAAAGGCAATTTTCTTTACTCTGAAAAAAAAAAAGTGAAAAGTTCTAATTAAAACTTGCTGCTTGAGTTATGGAAAATCCTTAATGCTGACAGGTCTGTTGTACAATGCCTAGTACAAGGGTCACTTGTCCCTGCACAGAGTCAGTGTGCATTACAGTAAGATTGCAAGAAAAATACTCCATTTGAGTTGATCAACTCTTGAGCATTCATGTTATGACACTGCATTTAATGAGTGGTGTAAGAGCAGTATTGCTGTTACCAATAAATAGATCTGCTTTTCACACTCCTGAAAGCTTTGAATCAGTGATTATTTTGTTTCACTTGCTGAAGCCATTGGCTCTAACCTTGACATGTGATGCTAAAGAATTTTGTATGCCATGTTCCTATCCAATCCAGATTGTTTTAGCTTTCTATTTGGATAAAGCTTACAACGTGCTAATCACCTTTCTATTTCCCAAATACAGTGTGTGCCAGCATGCACAGTTGAGACACCTTATATTTGATTGTGCACAGTTGGAAAGCGTTATGCCTCAGTACCAAAGAACATTTCAGGTGGTAAGCTATTAAGGCAGACATCATTTAAATTAAAAAAGATGCTTGGTCTTAAGTATGGGTAATCGGCACCATTCTCAAAACAAGCGCTGAAACTTCCCGATGCCATCTGGCTACTGAGACAGGGTCCATGCACTCACATAGTGTTTCCTACTGTTCACCTTTCCCTCGTGTAAGCTTAAGGTTGGGTGTAACTGGATGTGCTGACTTCCAGAGGGTCAGCAGACTGAAGAGGGCAGGCATTGCACAATGTTGGGGAGTTCAAAGCACTCTGATCCCTCAACATGGCTCTGACAACCTTTTTAAGAAGTCTTATGTGCAGAATTTCTGCCTTCTGGTCACTCAGAAAGTACTTTATTTTTTTTCCCCTTTGTGGTCCCCTATCTGTTCAGAGCTGAATTCAGGAAGTACCAAGATAAATTAAAGGGTTTTACTTGACTGCTAAGTAGGCTTTTCTAAATCTCCTATGCTGTACAGCTTGCATTACTTTTAGATTAAGTTTATTTTTTAGATTATCCACACTGGTTCAGCAATCCCTTCTAAAGCCCAAATGATGCAATAAATAATAGCTGAGGAAATCAGCAACCAGGCTCCACATGGAAGAATCTTCTTTTTAAGGCACACCAGATGTTCAGAATGAGAGACTGAATCACGGCACAGATCCATAAAGTGAGAAGCATAATAAGTGAAACTCTGTGATTCCTTTTTATCAGATTCCTGTTCAAAAACTCCCATCATCCCTCACCACTACCAGAGCGGTTCTACAGGGGAAGGCATGAATTTATTAGATATACCATATTTGCAGAACCACTACCTTGTCTCCTACACTTCAAGGTGAGCTTTTCTTTAATAGTTTCTAGTGCTGTAATAAAAAGAAATGAGCACAAGATTCTCCAAAGTTCATCGGGACATAATAGTATGCAAATTGGGGACTAACTGTATTATACATCAAAGCTGATGGGAAAAAAATCCTGGCTAACTGGAACTAACATTCATTTCAGTAGGATCAGAATGTCATCCAACTTTCTACCAACATTAATACCAGTCTCTACCTCCTTATATGGGAGGAATTTTGCAAGAAGACAAAAATTATGACCTTGTGCAAGAATGGAAGCTTTTTTTATATGACTCCCAAAGATTATGATACACTTATTAATATGTTAAAGTAGTTCAGGGATGTAATTTACACTGATGTAGTTTAAGTTCAACAGTTCTTTTTTAAATCTGAGTGCAGAGTTTCATACAAGGTTTTGAAGACTAGCATGGGTTGACTGACAGGTGCAGAAACCAAAATAAAGCAGACCAACCTCTCAGCTAAAGTTCAGTCTTCTTAAAAAAAATTTTAAATAGGCTGAAATACAAGAAGTACTTTCATGCAAAACAAGTGGGACACATAACTTACTTGAAAAAACTAACCCAGCTACTTTAAAGAAATTCTCTCTGTAGCATTGTGGTAGGAGAGAGGAAGAGGAAAGACACGTCCACACAAACTTTGGAGCAGGACCTGAAATTAGAAAGCATTGTCCCTCCAAAGTACATAGAAGGATGGCAGGTCACTCAGGACACTCCTAATATTAGACAGTGTCAGTACATGCTTTGTACCTTCACCCTTGTTTTGTTTGTGGCTGTGTATGTGTTTTTGGCACACTGTGTATGACAATTATACTGTATTATTATTCTACTATATTTTATGATACTTTAATATTCTATGTGCTCCTACTATTGCTTGATGGGGAAAAATATTACAACCCTGCATTTCTCTTTTCCTGTTGTAATGGGAAGCAGCAGCTCTACACCTTCACTTGTATAGCTGCCTTTGTCAGACAAGATTAAGAGAAAAAGGTAACATCAGTCTAATAGAGAGTGTGTGAAGATTCAGCAATTACATTTTCTCTCTACTTTGCTCCCAGAAAGTGCCAGGTACCTATAGGGAAAGACATTATGAAAGTAAGCTACATTTTCTCACTAGCCTAATGAGTACAGATACATATAGAGAAAGCATTCCCTTGGCTAATTATTTAGTCAGCAATCATTCCAGTTGTCCCTGCCATGAAAGCAAGAAATGGGAGGAGTATAATAATACAGACTGGAGTGTATATCACAGTTGGGTAGCATAGGCCTCAGGACATGTTATGTGGAAAAACTGCATCTGAAACATATTCAGAAACAAAATTAATTAAAATTTGAATGATTTTTCAAGCAGAATTTCTAGTTCATACACTACATGGACAGCTGTTTGAATAAAGTTATGTTATACAAATCCTCTCCCTTGCTTTAGGAGTGATTAAATAGCTCGAAGAATTTGATTGCTTTTGCTTTTTTTATCTGTTTTTGCTCAATTCACAAAACTTAGGCTTGGGATATAAATCACTGCCCAGATTAAGAATTAGTTCTCTCTTCTATCTCTCCTTCTCTCTCTCTCCTCCTTTCTCTCTCCTCCCTTCTCTCTCTCTCCTCTTCTCAAAAAGAACACAAAAATAGCAATTAAATGTTATCTGCTGCACTCATACAGTACTAAAAATTCATTTCAGTCCTCTGCAGAATTGCTAACTTTGAGCTTCACTCCTGGACCCTCTCCCCTTAGGGTTGTTAGTGCATATGTTTGGAAAATCAACTCCAAGTAGACATAGCTCAACTGTTCAGTTAAGATAATCTAACTTATTAACTACATAACCCTGCTGGGACTGGCAATATTTTTTCCTCTACAGAAGCAGGGGTAATGCAGAAGTATTCTCTCAGCTTTCTCCAGTCTGCTTAAACAGTCCTTAAATCTCATTTAAAGAATTAAAGGGGAATTTCAAGCATGCTCTACTGAAAGGGAGTTGCATTTTTTACTTGAATTATCAAAAAATAACTAAGCCAAAGTCTTTGATATTTTACGGCAGCTCTGAAGAGAAGATGCCTCAGTTTCATGCAATCTCTGTCCTCTCACCTTCTCCAAATACAATTTATTTTCTTCCCGGCCTGCAGCAAAGCAGCCATTACTCAATAACCTTGTCTCAGTCCTATGAAAACCACAGGCCTCATATCTTGAGAGCCATCTACTGGCATTTTATCTAGTATCCATGTGCCTCTCTCAGTTACAGAGCTGACACATGACAGATTTTACATCTTCCTGCTTTGATATAAATAAGAACTATTTAAAACAGTCTAAGCTCATGAATTATCTGCAAGGGATCTCTCAGAAACCTAATACCACAAGACTCCCCCATGCCCTGTCTGCAGCTGTATGGTGAGGCAGTGGCTAATGCATGGCATGGGACTGCAGAGAACTTTTCACAACTGTCATGTGTTTCTCCTGCACAGCAATTTATTGCAACAGTAGCTACTTTGTTCTGAAGTCATAGCACATTTTATGAAGCAAAAGAAAAACAAGTGGTGAGGCAGTGTGTGCCATTCCCATAGGAAGCAAAAGCCTTTGCTGGTCATATCCTGCTTCCTCCCAGTCTGCCCAGCTGGGACTGGACACTACTGGACACTCAACTATGGTGGCTTCTTGTGACAGAAGGCACCACTTCTCCCAGAAGCATGGGACCACTGGATAGCAGGGTGCATGCTGTGGCTAGAAGCACTGTAGGACAGAGTCTGGGAGTGGAGAAGAGTCAACAAAGACATGGATCATCAGAGGAAAAAAAAAAAAAGTTGAGAGGTTGCAGAGAGGGATGAGTAACTTTGCAGATATCAAAAGTGCGAAGATATCTCATTTACGTTCAGTTTGGATCTCCCAGTATCAGCATATGCAAAGGCAGTTTTATTTTTGTGCATCAGGCAATGAGTATCTGGGATGCTTTCTGTTTATGCGTATCACAGACCTATGAAAAATTATTTTGTGCCACCATTTTCAGAGTAGATAGTGGTATTTAGGACTACACTTTGTCTTTAATTCCTCTTTTTTTTAATGGAAGCTATTAAACTTTCAATTTAAAGCCAGCAAGGGTCTCTTTATTATTATAGAGCTCTACTGGATTTACTTTACAAGTTGTTTTTTTCAAGTTCCCATTTATATGTATCATTTGACATCAATGTTTTAGCTAGTGAAGCATCTTCATTTGCATTTTTTACTGTTCTGAGTTGGTATGCCTTCAAATAATTTCTAAATAATAGTTACTTTTGCCTGACTGATCATAAAAAAAAGACACAAGCAATGACATTTTCAATTAAAAATTAATTACATGATAGGAAATGAAATGTTTTCAGTTTACTACAGTGCTTCTCCATATTGCTGTTTAGTTTCATTTAAGGCAAAGTTAAATATATGCGTGATATCTTGCAAATCAGATATGAGGTTAGTGTAGCTTCACAAAATACATTAAATGGGAAACAATATTAGTTTTTTCTTAGAACATCATCTCTGTGCTAGCTGTTGATAGTCTGTTGAGTAGGATGTTGCTATTGATAAAACATCTCTTTCAGATCCTTAGGTAGAAAAAAAAAATGCTAAGTGACCTGACTTTCAGAAATATAGCTCTTCTGGGCCTCTCCCTTCTCAGACTGAGAATCTGATTTTGTAGTACCTAAATCATGAATTTTTATGTGTGTGTGTGTGTGTGTGTGTGTGTGTGTGCAGAAAACTTTCCTTAGAAAGTTTTACACACACACATACACATAAAAAAGGACTTCTGATCCTTGTGTGAATCCTTCCTATACAAATCCTTCAAGTGTCTTAGCATTTTTTCTGTTACACTTCATTTTCATTGGTGTCTCATTCCCAAGAACAATCAGAAATGTTCCCATGACCCTTTGTTCTCTGACCTGAGACAGACCAGATGAAGGCTGCCCATCAGCCTTTCACTGCCTTAGCGTAACAGACCACACCCCCACTCTACCACAGTTGCTTGGTCACAATGCCATGACAGAGAAGTTGAAGTCCACATTCACGCATATCTTGATATTCACCTGAGACACAGAAGCGCCCTTTGCTCCCAAAAGCCTTGTGTGTGACAGGTCTTTGGGTGCATGCTGTGATACCGATACTACGTACCCAGTTACTGTGACAGGGATGCTCATGCTACCAGTGCACACAATGGTCAGACAATGCCCATTGATGTTTCTCGTAAGAAGGGACACTGATGCTAGGACTCCATCCATACGCATAAGGAAAGCATAGACAGGCTGTTATCTGTTAGAATGATTTAGCAATATATCAGGAGACACAGAGCAGATCTTACAGATATGTGCTGGCACAGGGGCTAAATACAAAATGATTGTTTATTGTTTCATAATACATGATGTAGGAGTATCAAATTATGTTAGCAGGTGCCAAGTTGAAGAAAGTTACCTTCTCACAGGGTATGTGAAGCTCATGACCACAGGTCCTCCTGGCTGCCATATGTTTGTGTGGTTCATGGGAAATTCATGGAAAAAAAATATCAGGAGCTATTAACCTCAGAGACACTAGCTCTTGTCCCTGAGCAGTCCCAGCCTTCAGCTGCCTGTGAGAGTACACAGAAAGCACCACTATAACCTTGCTCTGATCTCTTGCTCTTAGGTACATGTCAGAGGATACATATGAGGTTTTTCGGTACAGTGCGTAGTGTCTTCCAGGGGTCTTCAGCAATGCTGTCCATCTTGCAGGAGATGGCACTCCTCCTTCGCTGCATCTGTTAAATAGCTGAGCAATACTATCTACCTGTCCTCAAGGGTCTACTGAAAACAAACAGAAATGGTTATTAAATCTGTAGTTGATCAGTACTACATCTGTCTGCAGTTAGGCTCTCTCTCCTTCACAGACAGACTCAGTTCAGGTGTTTCTGTTGACAGCACTGTCTCATGGAGACAGAGGTACATAAGTCAGACTGCTTGGGATTTGTTAGGTTAAACTATTAATTCCCCTTGGTGGTTTGCAGGAATTGTATCTACATAGAGAGATTCCATGTGGTCAGTTGGAGTGAAATAAATGTAACTTCTGCAAGATTCACCTCACAGAGGGTGAACCTAAAAGTTGACTGAGAAATGCCATTTGAAAATGATGGTTTATATATCCAAGTTATTTTTCATTGAAGCAGTTTTACTGCCTACTAGGAAGAAAAGCAATCACTGCAATTCCAGAGCTAAAGTAGCTAGAAAGAGTAGCTAGACAGACCAATAGTACGCTAAGACTGCACTTAATCTTTCTCATTGTAATACTTTTATGCTCTTTGTCTTTAAAACAACTCTGGGCAAAAGAGCCCAAAGATAGAGAAGGAAAACAATGGGAAACAAGAGATGGATGTTACACTGCATCAGACAGAAGAAATAGTTTATGTGGCCGAGAAACTGATGTCATACAGAACTTAGAGCAGTGATAAACTTTTCTCCTTGCAGGTCCCAGTTCTGCATCTCATTCAGTACTGTGCTGGAAATAGGGCTGCAAAAATAAAGCTCAGGTATCACTACTGGGTCCCCACCACTACCACTTCTTTCTGTGTCTGATTCTTTGAAGAGCTGTCAAGCCACTTGATCCATTGTGGTGCTGTCTGTTCCTAGAGATGGAGGTGATTTCTACTGCTAGTAGCAAACTGCCCAGTGCTACAAAGGTGCTTGTAGGAGCAAAGGTCTTTGTAAAACAATCATGAAATAAGACTGTTATGTTGGCTAACCCTGGTAGTAAACCAGAGTTGTGAGTTTCTTCTTCTCCCTTGAAGACATTTGGTTGCTCTTCAGCAATAAACATTGCTGAATAACCATGACTTTATATAAATAATACACCCTCTCCTACAAGCTACATGAAATGTTAAAAATTTAGAGTGGACTATAAATGGATGCACGAATCTTTAGGATCCCTGTATTTCAATCCATCTATTTAAAATTGAAGGTAGAAGGATCACAGTATTAATTCACATTTCCTGTGCTCTTTGTATAATTTTTTCTATCATCACTTTCATGAATGGAGCAGCACAAAATAGTGTTCCAGTATATATTGCAATACTTTGTTCTGTTTCTTGGCATGTGCCAGCACATTCAGTTGAAAGTAATGTGTAACACAGGACAGCTTTTTTGACATAAAAGGTCACCAAAGTAGTGGAGTGTTTCAGTCAAAACTCAAAGTGTGAGACACATTGCTGTAAGGTAGGTTGTCTTTCAGGAAAAGCTGAGACCTTTCTTCATCTTAATACATAAGGAGTCTTGCTCTGAAGCAGTTAATTACAATGAAAAATATAGCAGACTTTTCTGATAACTAGCCATGAGTTGTACTTGCATTACACACTAGTTCAAGTGAAGAATAAGAGCCATATTTCTCTCACAAGTAAGGGTGGAAAAAAGTCCAACATATAGATGAATGTAATCTACTTGTTGTTTATAGACCCAAAGGATGCCTCAGAGCATTAAAAATCCATGTGATATCCAAAAGTGGTACACTTTGCATTGGAGATATGTGATTTAGCTGAAAGCTGTATAAAATCTGTAAAAGTGCATGTAGACAAAGAGTACCCTACTGCCTGTACATTTGAGTGAAGCCATGTGTGTTTTTCCTGCACGTATGAAAAATAGATGATCAAAAAATCTGCTTGAGATTCACAACCTTCTGATAGGAACATGTGTGTAGGCTAAGTCTGCCAACTTTTGGTCAAACCAGGCCTAAAGATACACAGATCTTAAATAAGCATTGTTCTTCCATGGGATGAGACACTCCAGCTTCCTAGGGCTTCTAGAGACATCACATACAGGCCATAATATGTATCTTAAAGATCAGGATCTGCAAACTCAGCTTTAGAGTCCTTGGGTAGGCAGGGCAGAAAGAGAATGATTTTTGTGTACCCATAGCTTGTACTGCTGAGGAGGTTTCACTGTACCCATCTGCACCATTTGGCTTCTCCCAGGTTCTGAGAAACTTTTGGGAAACGGCAGGCTTCCAAGAGCAGCACAGCCGAGATATAATACAAGTGTGACTAACTGAGGTTGCATAATTCATCACTTGTACACCACCTCCTAGCCAAGCACAGTGACAGAAGGCATTACTCACAGACGTGGCTAAATGGGATTTAGATCAGATGCAGTCTATCCCCAGGCCTCAGCTGCTGGCTACTGCTGCCCTGTCCTAGCTAAAGAAGTGCCATGCACAGCAGGACAGAACCCCCGCCCTCGCTTTGAGACCTTCAGAGCACTTGAAACATCTCAATCAGCTGCTTTTCATGTGGGAGTTGATCTCCTAGCATTGGTACATGTGTCATGATCGTGTGCATTGGATAAAACTATATTAGTATCAACTGCCCTTTAGGCCTCTCCTCTGCCCTTTTTGTGTAGTATAAACATCTCAAAACTGTGCAAGCATCTCAAAACTGTGCAAGTTTAATACATATCACGTACTAGAAAGGCCCTTCCAAGAAGGATCGATACGGCTTTTGGTGCTTATCTAGTACTGGAGCTGACCAAATAACCACGAGGAGCCACAACAAAGGCTAGTAGTCTTTGTATTTGGTTTGTACTTGGAGAATGGTGAGCCATAATGTGTGTTGTGAACTCAATATCTCCCTGGGAAGATACTGGTCACCATTTATACATCACACAAGCATAACGCTGACTGCATGGTAGTGAATCCATCATGTGGCTTACAAGTAGTACTTTTTATGTAGTGGCAAGATGGGATGAGAACATCAGGGAGTACAAGAATGCCCGTGCCAGCTAGCCTAAGTGTTGAAGTATAGCTGGGAATGTGTTACCATGAGATAGTGTGTGCGGTGTTGGATTAACAGGGCAGCTTTGGAGCTAGGAACTACATGAAAAAATGATTTTATCTCAGGCTCTATAATTCAAAAGAAATTGCTAGAGAGGGTGCTAGTGGAGAAATGGGGCTCATGGGTTTACCTGTCCCTTTTGGAACACTGACAGATGTGTTTTTATCAAAAAGATGGTTTTGTAAGTAAAGTCTTCACATCAACAAGGAAAATGCTTTTTAAAGAAGACACCAGTGATAATCACAGCAAAAAAACCCAAAACAAACCAATAATACTGTGCCTTAAGCAGATTGCCCTTTAGACAGTTTCAGGTTCACAGCATCATAGTTCAAGCATCATGTTGTGACAATTACAGGACTGCTGGTGGGGCTTCCATACGCCAAAGTCAGAAAACAAGTATAAAAATAGAGGGGCTCCTTTGTCTTCCCAGACAGCGCCTGTTGTCTGAGTGGCTCAAAATAAAGCAGGGTAAATGCTAGTCAGAACTGTATGCCTGAGACTCAGTCGCTGCAGTGTTATACAGCACTCTGGGGAGAACACGGACCATAGCTGAGCTTCTGCTGCTGTATTTTAATGATACTTTGTGAATGCCAGATACACTTGCGTATCATTTTGAGTGTGAGTTATAGCGACAAGAGAGACCGATCAGAGATGGCCTGGCTGCAAGGCTTGGAAAGACTGGCCTAACAGTTTCATTCTCAGTATGATCTGCTTAAACAGGTCTAAAAATAAAGAGGCCAGTGGTGCCTTTATGATCTGTAGTTATGTGGAAATGAAGGGGGGTTGGGATGGAAGAAGGGAGGAGGTGGAGGAAAGGAAGAAAAAATGGAATGGGAATAGAAACTGTGGGCCATGGTAATTGTAACCAGGGAAAAACAGAGCCGTGAGACCGCATAGAGGAACCAGGGAAGGGGGAAGAAGAAAGGAAGAGTGAGCAGGACATTCCCCTGCTGAGGCTGTGTAACTGTGGTATAATAAATGGCCAGACAGGACATTTTTAAGTACCTCAGTGATCGGCCAAATGGGAGGCTGAGTTTCAACAAGAAACAAATAATGAATATGAGAAAAGAGGAACAAGATTAAAACAAAAAGGAAGAAGTGATAGGCGAAATGGAAAGAATGTTGAAAGTAAATGGAATAACAGAATAGCATGAAAAAGTGAAATAAAGAGCTAAAGGGAAAGGAAAAAATTGATGTCATCAGGTGCTCAGCTGGCAGATGCTCTGTAAGCCCATGGGTGATGAAGGATAAGCTTCAGTCCAACCACTAGCAGGCAGTAAAAATTAATATTTCTTTTCTACTAGGTGGTGCTTAGGGCTTGATTAGTCAATAGGAAGCAATAAGCACACAGATTTGCGTGGATCTTCATCAGAGCCTTAGCACATATATCGGAATGTGCAAGTTGATACTCTTTAATTGTAGCAAAGCCTTCTCGAGTAGAGGTGGGCAGAGATCAGTACAGATAGTGGCAGGTGGGCAGCAGGCAGAGATGGATGAGGCAGAAAGGAAGCAGAAGAAAACCTTTGCTGTAGCTTATAGGGAAGTTAGATAGGAATTACATGAGCATAACATATTCCTTGGCTGCCACATACTGGACCCCCAAGTGAAGAGATACTAAGCAGTACTGTGTTGCATGGATTTGTGTAGACCCCTCAAAGCGTGGTTGCATGAAATAAGTCAGCTACCATTTTTAAAAAGGCCTAAATCTTTGATAGGGGTTGAAAAGGAGGCCATACTTTTGGGAAAAGCAAAGTTCCACAGAACACCCTCGCACTCATTCGGGTGTCCCCTGTCCTGTCGGGATACTGTGTCTCCTCCCACCCGTGGCCGCCCCCGGGGCTCGGCCCTGCTCGCCCGGGACGCCACCAGGACACGCGACCTGCGCCCGGCAGCGAGGGGAGGGAGCGGAGGCGGGGCGGGCTCTCCTGTCCGCGGAGCGGGCCCCGGCGGTGTGGGCACCCAGCGCCCATGCCTAGAAAGCGCCTTCCTGTTGCCGTCTGGACAAATTGATCCGATTTCTTTTATTTTCCGGTGTACTTAGTCCATGGCCACAGATGCCGGTCGCCGCCTCCCGCCGCGCTGCCGCACTTTGAGCGCCGAGCAGGGGAGTGAGTGGGTCCCGTTCAGCTTGCAGGTGTCTGTTGCCTTTGCTACGCCCAGAGGTCGGGGACGAGCGGCCGCGAGCCCGGAGATGCGCGGTGGAGGTGGGGGTGAAGCTGAGCCGCCCCCAACGCTGCGTCGGGACTAGGGCAGGAGCCGGGGCTGGTGGCTCCGAGCGCCGTCCGCAAAGCGGAAAGCACTGATATGGGGTGGAAGGGTAACTGCTGCTGTGTGCTCGCCGCCCCGAGAGGGCGGGAGCGTCCCCATCGCCCATCTTGACCGTCGCCTCCCCCCCCCAAAAAAAAAACCCTGGAGAGGAGAAAGAGGGAATCAGCGCGAGGGGCGCAGCGGGAAGAGGCGGCCCCCGCAGCCCCGTGGAGCAGCGGCGGCGGGAGGCGGCAGGGCTTCCGCGATCTCCGAGCGTGCGCTGGGCAGAGCAGCGCTCCGTGCCGCCGTGATGGTGCATTTTTCCTCTGGCTTCGTCGCGGGAATGGTGTTGCAGCCCGCTCAAGCCCTTAGCCGCTACCTGCTGAGGCAGGGCAGGATCACCTTCTCCCGATGCTTTCCCTGTTGTGTCTGTTTCTTCCCCTCGTTACCTTGCCGGCCGTGCCCCTACTCCAGATCCCACCTGCCGTGATGTGGTGTTTCATTTCCCTAACGTCGCATCCACGCGTGATTAAATATCGGCAGCGGGGAACGCGGCCAGTAACTTCAGCAGCGCCTGGACGTTTGCATGTGTGCGCAGTGAGGGGGCGGGGGGGTCACGTATGTGCAAGCCTGCGCGCCCAGGTGAGCCCCCCACCTGCGGCTCTGCGCCGGCCTGGGTGCCGGGCGCACACATGTATGGGCGCACACATGTATGGGCGCACACATGTATGGGCGCACACATGTATGGGCGCTATGCAGACCCGGCCCCGTCGGAAGTAGCCACATCTCCGCAGCCCGCGGCGCGGGGCGGAGGTCGCCCCAGGCCCGTGGGTACCGAGAGTGGTCCCGCCACCCGCGGTTCCCGCTCCCGCCCCAGCGGCGGTGCTATGCTGTGCTGTGCTGTGCGGCGCGGCGCGGCGCGGCGCGGCCCGGCCCGGCCCGGCCCGGCCCGGCCCTGCCCCGGGGCGCAGCAACACCGCCGGCCCCGCCCGCCGGGCCCCGCATCCCGCTCGGCCAATGGGGGCGGTGCGGCGGCGGCACGTGATGCGGCGGGCCGGGACCTGCTGCTTCCCCCGCGCAGAGGGATGCGGGCGGCAGAGCGGGGTAGGCGGTGGTGGCGGCGGCTGCGCGGCGGCGGCCCCTCCGCGCCCTCCCCCCGCTCCCCGCCGCCCGGCTCCTATGGCAGCCGCTCCCCGCCCCGCCGCCGCCCGCACCCCCGCGCCGCCCCGCTGGGCTCCGCCGCTCGCCCCAGCGTCGCTCCCGCAGTCGGCTGCCGCTCGCTGACTCGCTGCCGCCGCCAGCCGGGGCACCGGGATGCCCAGCGGCCCTGCCGCCCATCCCTGCCGCCCGCCGCGCCGCCCGGGGGGCACGCCGCCGCCGGAGAGTTGAGTTAGGAAGTCATGGTGCCCTGGGAGCCCTCCCCGCCCCGGCAGTGCGGCGGCTGGACGCTCTGCGACTGCTGCTGCTGGCTGCTGCTGCCCGCCGTGCTGCTCGTCCTCGCCCGCCCCGACAAGCTGGCGGCCTTCCCTACCTCCTTAAGTGACTGCCAGACGCCCACCGGCTGGAACTGCTCCGGTAAGCTCCGGAGCACCCTGCGCCCAGCCCCGCCGGGCGCTCAAAGTTGCGCGGGCGAGCCCGGGGAAAGCAACTTCAAGAGGACGCTGCCGCGTCCTGCTGAATACGCGGGAACAGAGAAGGCGAAAAGTCCCGGACGTCGGGGCTCGTCGCCGTTCCCGTCGCGCCCGCAGCTCCCAGGCGCCCCGCTGCCCCCTGCTTCGCGGGGCCGGGCGCGGCAGCCGCGCCCTCCGCCGGGGCGCAGCGCCGCGGCCGCGGGCGGCTTTCACGCGGTGCGGCTCCCCGCGGCGCGGCCCGCCGGAGCGCAGCCGCACGTTTCAGCGGGGCAGCACAGCGTGTGGCTGCAGGAGAGGGCGAGCGGGGAGACGGGCAGTGGGCGCACATCCTCCGGGCGGCTGCTTCCGTGCGCGCCGGATTGAGAGCAAGTCGGGGTATGGACACCGGGAAACTGGTGCCTTTTTCTTGTCGGGCTGACCTTTGTGATATCGGGCTGACCTTTATGATGAGTTTACTATGTAGGTCAGCAGCCAGCCCTTCTCTGATATCTAAAGTATTTCCAAAATCAGATTGTTACAGCTCTCTAAGAGAGAGAGAGCGCGTTGCTTGGGGTGATGTGTGCGTCGCACATAGTATGTTAGAACGGGGCGGGGGGAGTTTCCTCTGTAAGTGCTGCATTTTAAACATGTAGCAATACGGTTAAAAGCGCTCGGATGTTTTTGGGAAAAAAAAAAAATCGATGTGCTTAGATCTTAATGAGTTTGGAGTCTGATACAGCTGTTTTGTTTAATACCTTGCTGCACACTGTTGGAGTGGGAAGACAGATAGCAAAATGTGAAATTCCTGTATTCATGAACTGAATCTTAAGTCAGATTTGAAGGTTTTTTTCCTAGAGAAAATGAAGGCAGAGAGCTAGGTTCACTCAGTGGCTTGTGGGGGACCTGCACTTCTGTTAACTTAGAGGTGATCAATCTTCATTGGGATCAGGCAGACCATCACAGAAAACACACAGCCTGTTTGTCTTTATTATTGCGGGCTTTGTTGCATCATGGTCTGGAGAAATTTCAATTTGGACTTTTGTCCAACATATTTACGGTCACATGGGGGTAAATTGATGACATTTCCAACCGATAGCCATGAAATAGCATCATTACTGGGTGACTCTTGAGGAAACCGTGTCTGGGAAATAAGAAAAAAAGTACATGAGTTAGTGGGTAATAAGGACTAAGAGAAAGACTGAGAGAGAAACGAGAAAAAGTGGACAAGTGAGGACAAGGAAGGACAAAAGAAAATCTGGACTCTGTGGTTTCATCAACAAGGTTATTGTGCTGTGTGCATTAAAATGCAATCACTCCATATTGCTCTTGTTACTAGAGCAAAGCTGACATCTCTTTTTTTTTTTTTCTCTTTACATTTGAGGTTACGATGACAGAGAAAATGATCTCTTTCTTTGCGACACCAATACCTGTAAATTTGAAGGGGAATGTTTAAGGATTGGAGACAGTGTGACTTGTGTCTGTCAGTTCAAGGTAAGAAGATTGATATTTTGTTCTCTAATTCACTAATGAGAATACAAATCAAGGATCTCCCTTTACAACCTATCACTTGTCAATTTATTTCTCTATGTGCAGAGAAGTTAGAAGGAAAACCTGGCAGCATGTGTAAAAGCTGGTAGGAGAACCAACTGGTGTCAGGAAGACAAATTTCTCTGGGAAAATGCAGATGCTGTGGCTTTAAAAGTCCCTTCAGGTCTGCAGTTTCAGGTTGTGCATTTCTGACTTTTTGTCTCTGTCCTTTTAACAAGGATTTAAAGTCCTTTCTTAATTAGTTTCTGATACAGATCGTGGCTTATTATATTCGGAGTTCTGATCTAGTTAAAGAAATGGATCTGTAATGTGCTTTTGCAATATTTTCAGGAAGGGCTGCATAGTGACAATGCTTCTGCCTCTTTATCTGCGCAGCTGAACCGATTAAGGAGCAATCCCTCTGTTCCAAAATCATGAATTTCCTTTAGGTTTTATATAGTTTTAGGGAAGCTATTATTGAGTAGTAGGGAGTTTTCCTTCTATTTCTTCTCTCTCCCTCTTGGAGCTACACCTAAACCTCAGGCATTCTCCAAGTCAGACAATTCCATTATGAAGGATTTAATATGTTTTAGACAACTTGGAAAACAGCTGTGCTTTACATGATGACCTGAATAAAAACTGAACAAATTATAGGAGTTTTAAGCATGTACCAGCACGTGTTGTATGTATGCCTATGTCTCTGTGGTTTCTTGTATTTTAATGTGGATCTGTGAAGTCGTGGAACTTGTAACACTGATTTGAGTGTTTACATTAGAGAAGGCCGAATAGTGCACAGTTAAAGATAATACCAAATCTGTAATGATTAAGTTATTAGTGAACTTCGATAGATTATTTGCTTGGAGACATGAGAAGAATTGACAACACTTCCAGAGACAATGTGTCTTTGGAGGGAAAACCCAAGTGATAAATTCCTTCATTTAAAACAAAGAAGGAAATTTATGTAATAGCAAGAGAGTTGTTTGCTGAAGTGCTTGTGTTTCCCATGTTGAGAGAGAATTCATATTGAGCGTGATTTTCTTTTATTCCATTTCTAGATTGTGTATAATAAAAAATTCAATGTGAGACTGCTGTTTTGAGCATTTGCCTTGGCTCAGCATGTGCAGTGATTTCAGGGTTGGTCTGAGATCTCTTTCAAAGAAAAATCCGTAATGCAGCGAAACATCTCTGACTTGCCTGATGGTAACCTGGGGCAGATGCTATGCTGTGGGCATTGGGAACTTAAAAGAGCCACAGAAAGTACTTGAGTCTTGCCTTTGATTCCAGATTGCTGTTGCCATTTGGCAGAAAGCAGTGTACTGGTAGCTTGGAAGGAGTGAACTGAGATGTTGCCATCAGCAGGGAAGAAGACATTGGGAACTGTCTTTTTCCAAGGCAGGATGCCCTGCTGATCCAGGGAAAATGAAGCCAAGTGAACCTGTCTGGGCTCTGTTGTCTCCTTTTTGAGAGGTGAACACTATAAATGTGTTGAGCTGTTCTATAGGAGGCAATTGAAACATATTTAAAGAAATCAGATAATTGATATATGACTATGTAAATGAGATCAGAAGAGTGAGCTGGGCAATTGTGGGCCTGAAATCGGCAGTAATCTTTGGTTTCAATGGCCTTTGGATCAGGCCTTGTAAGTGCTCAGAGCTCTTTGGCCTGGTTTTAGTCCTCCATGGAGTTGCAGGGCTGAATGTGACCTTGGAGGGCAAATTACCTGTGGCTGATCCTGTGCCAGCGCTGCAAAGGATAGTGCAGTGCCAGGAGCTTCTGTAGTCAAACATGTGCACTTTGGTACAGCTTGAGGAGATGTTAGCTACTCTTTTAACATCAGTGAGCAATGCGACAAGCCCAAAAGATACACCATTAAAGTAGAAAATTAATTTCTAGTGCTGTGTCTGAGGCTGTCCAAGTAAGGAAGAGCCAATCAGGCAATTTATGTCACAAGTAAGGGGATCCTCCATCAGAACTCAGGTCCTCGGTTTCAGTGACAGCTTTCGGGGGTGATAGCAACCAAATCAATAGCAGAGTCCTCATCACTGTAATTACTTTTTATACTTTTCCCAGAATTTGCCAGGGGCTTTAGCTGCAGCTTGAGAGAATCAACAAGGATGGAAAGCTAATTTTGCCTGCATACCATTGAAAAGTCTTGGGCTGGCCAGCCTGTGTCCTGGGGGGCCAGGGAAGGCAGAAGTGGGAAGCAGGGCTGCTGCAGTCTTGATTTGGGTTTTTTTTAAACACAAATCACAGATGCATCATATCTGTCCAAATGGAGTTAAAATTTATTTATTTAAAAGGATGAATGTGAGCAGACTGCGTTGGAGCACCTGAGTTAGGCTTCCACCCCTGAAGGGCCAGCAAGTGTGTGCTAAGAAAGGGATTCATATTGGTTATCTCTCTTGTCATACGCTACTGCAAAACGGTAACTCATGCACAAACTCCTCACGAGGAGATGTGTTCTTGGAAAACATCATGTCCTGCTCTGGTCAGTCAATGTAGACCTGTCCCCTGTTAAGGGTAAGCCAAGACCTTGGTGCTGGTTGGGAGAGAAGGCAGTGGGCCAGTGCCAGTGGCTCCAGCAGTGGGAATGGGTGTGGATTACCTCCCCTTCTCTCCCTCCACAGAGCAAACTCAGTGGGACCACTAGAAGGTACATAACTTGTCAGCAAGCATGCAGTTGGAGACATGGTTTGCTGGAGTCTTTACCCTTGTCTGCCCAAAGCCATGGGTCTGGCAGCCTGAGTTCTCTTCCCTCTTAGATGTCATGAACATAGCCAAAAATATACTAGGATATTTCCATTGTTGTTGCAAGTCTTTAGTCACCAAGACTGTGGATGTTTGCTGTTTTCTGTGTGAAGCAGGAGTCCTGTTTTCATGTGGGTTGAATCTGTCACGTGGTTCAGTGTTTGTAGAGCTGGAACATCACCTGCCCAACCTGTAGCTTTTTATTAAATTTCTGGAATATATTTTTGTGCTGCTTGGTTCAAGATATAGATGGTGTTTTGGGAGTAGATAATCCATGAGAGTAGGTCAGACTTTTGACAGTGTTACTGGGAGGAGTTACTTTTTAGAGAACAAACCTTAGGCTTTCAGTGCCCAGCACTTGACACGCCTGCAAAGCTGGTTTGTGTTTGACTGTGATACTGGGCACTCGAAGCTGTTAGTGCTGAGGAAAAGCACCCATTGACTGATACTTGGCCGAACTGGATCTGTTTCTCTGCTCTAAGGCTGTATTTTTAAAATATGTATGTGTAAGAGAGAAGTGAACAGTATGGCACTATACTGCTGGGTTTAGGGAGAGTTTTGACATGGATTTCCCTGAGGTCTTGATCAGCCCTTCCTTGAGGGATGAAGAATCATTCCCAAATCTAGGGCTTGGTCTGTTGAGCTCTAAACCAATGTCAAACCTGTGTTGCTGGACTGACAAAACTAACATTCAATGTCTAATATTCTCTAGTACTAGCAAGAAGTATTTTGTGATGGTGAAGAGCTGTGAGGACTGGATTCAGCATGGTCAAATGTAAGAGTCTAGCTCTAGCAGGGTAGGAATAACCTGGTGACTAATATCTCATCCTTCTCATCAGTGGTTTCCTGGTGGCTTTCAAAGCCATCCAGCTGAAAACCAAGGCAGGATCCATCTGGGAGACTTCAGTTATTTTTTTTTCCTTGTGACTCCTGCCTTTTCAATCTGAATACTAGTTGTCTAAAGGCAGTGGTAGGAAGAGCAAGCACCAGATGAAGTAATACATTGTTGAACAGCACAGTTCAATAAAGGGTGCATGAGCTTGCTCGTCATGGGGTACCCTGTACCTCCACTGGCTGAAGCCAAGCTTGAGTGTGGCAGGAGCCACAGAAGAGATGGGAAAACTTCTGCCAGGAAAGTTAATCCTTTCTTGAGTTCTGGCATCTCTCAAATGCATTTTAAAATTGCCAAGCTTTGGAGGAAGTTTGAGCCCAGCTCTCCACAGCTCTGTCACTTATTTGGGTGGATCGAGGTTTCACTCTTAGGGCTGTCTGGCCTTTCAGCTTTGCAGCTGAGTCAGTGTAAAAGATCGTCTCTTGCTCTGGGCAAAACCAGCTGAGAGTTTGCCACTGTGTTTCTTAGGAACAGGATTCAACAGTGTTTCTGCATGTAACGGAGCCTATTGAGGTCCTTTGGGCCAAATTCTGCACAGATTGCTTTGGCAAAGTGTCCCATGGGTGACAAGCAGATAGTATGTCTAAAGAAAGCATGACTTGATCCCTCACATTTAAAAAAAAAAAAAAAAAGGAAAAAAAGTGTTGATTGTCTAGTTAAGTATTCCAGATCAACCTTCAGCAATTGCTGTTGAGCTTCTGGATGAATTAGGCATTTTCCACATGAAACCATGCTCAGATCTGGAACATAATGGTAGAAACGTAGAAATGGTTTTTAATCAACTGTTTAAAATCTCTGTGTGGAGAGAGCCCCTCATTAGGAGTGTAAGGAGAGGATTTTGACTGTTGTGGCTGCTGCTTTTCTTTCTTTTTCCGAGGGAAGAGAGCACTGAAGGTAGGCAGCAGCTTGGGAAGATTTAAAAAAATACAATGCATAAGGAAAATGTAATTTGATTTGGCCCAATCAAAATGTCACTCTGACCAACTATGAATAATTTCTTG
This sequence comes from Colius striatus, assembly GCF_028858725.1. Classification (NCBI taxonomy): domain Eukaryota; kingdom Metazoa; phylum Chordata; class Aves; order Coliiformes; family Coliidae; genus Colius; species Colius striatus. Next base: position 30,732,110 of record NC_084767.1, on the reverse strand, counting down.
GCAGCTGTTCTCTGTGGAGGCCTGCAATTAACACAATCTCTGCAATTGTTTGTGTTAATCACTTCTGTAGTCATTCACTTTGAAGCACATTTGATATTTGTATCCCTGGAATTTCTGTTCTGCCTTTTACAATTGTGCCTTACGAACACACCTCAAGACACTTTGTGGCACAATACAGCTAAATAAGAAGTATAATTTCTTTTTAATTTTTACTTGAATTTAAGTGAAGATGAACATTTGTAAATAATAATTGTGATCATTCAATTTGTTATAATTAAACAATGAGGCGTACCAGGAATACGGTAATCATGAGATAATCATATCCCTGGTATAATTACCATGTACAGGGTACATCCAAATACATTTCTAAGCCTCAGAGTGTGATTATCTTACGATAACTGCACCCGGTAGGTTGCCCAATTTTCACTATAAAATGGAATTATTTTTATTAAAATGAACAAGAGAGGACAAAGCTGTCTTTCAGTAGTAGAGAGAACAAAGCAGGTAGTTTGCAGAGCCAAGTGGGAGCTGGAGCCAAAGGTGGGGTGTACGGCATGAGTAACTTTGGGTTTGCGGTCACAGTGGCAGAGCTTGCTGCTGCTCCTGCCTGCTCATACCCCTAGGGACACCTTGGACCTTGGTGGAGCATCCCAGCAGCAGCTCGCCAGGAGGAGTCTCTGTAGGAGGGATGAGTTTTGGTCATAGGTCTCCCAGAAATAATTTCCCTCTGTCCAATCAGTTGTAATTATAGCTAAGTACTTAAAGAGTTAAATACTTAAATAGAGAGTTACAGAAGCATGTGCTTATGTGTGTATAAATGACCGTCTCTGTACCAGTGAGGGTATGTGAGTGCAGGAGGAGGGGAAACAAGAGCCTGTTTGCTACAATTTGTCTGTAGCCATCCAATGGGAACATGTGAGCCGCTATTGCAGACCCGAGAAGCAGTTTTCCCGTGCCTGTATTCCTTCTCTAGGAATGCCTCCACCTCTTTCCTGCGGGGAAGAGGCCTCAGGTGCACTTATTGAACACTTTGCCCATCCAAATTATCTTTTCCATAAAAGTCTGGTTTGTGCTTCTCTGCTTTTTGTCTTTTTTAAAAGTCTTTGTCGTGGTTTAGACCCATCAGGGAACAAAAGACCACAATTAGCCTCAAGTACCAAAGACCTGAGGATTGCTAAAGGGCAGGGAGAGTTTACTTTCCGTCTAAGGTCCAGGACAAAACAGACCAGGCTACTCAGTTTGGGGAAGAAAACAGAAAAATAATTTAATGCAACACCAACTAAAACATAACCATAAAACCCCAAAACATAACAAACATAAAACAACGCAGAGTGGTACAATAATGAAGAGTCTGACCAGCCCTTTAACACCTTCTCCTCACTCTTCCCAAGCTCAGAGTCCTGATCCCAGTGTTTTAACCTCCTCCCACCGCTGAACAGCCCAGGGGGGCAGGGAGTAGGGGTTTCAGTCAGTCTTATTCCCAATAGCTTCTGCCATTTGTCCCTCCTCAGGACGGATGAACTCCACACCAGTCCTCCCTGCAAGTCCGTGGGGTAACTCACACGCATGGCAGCCCTGCACAGGCTGCTCCAAAGTGCATTTATCCCAAAGGCTGCAGCTCCTCTCTGCCTCTCGTGTGGGGCTGCTCTGTGGCCCACAGGCTCTCCAGTACAGCCTGGGCCATGACCACCTCCCCACACAGTCCATCACCTGTCCGGATGCACTCACACGGAGCTGCTGGTGGCTCTCAGTCCTGCCATGGCCCTGCATGGGTTGCAGGGGTACAGCTGCATTCTCACCACGGCTTGTGGAGGAATCACTGGTCTATTGCTTCTCCTTCCTTCCTCCTGAAGTGTCTGCGTGGTTGACTCCATCTTGTACCACTCTTACACCTCCTGCCAGCACTTCAAATTCCTGTCCCTAAATAGTGATGGCAGAGGCGCCAGATTGGCCCAGCCGGGCCGGAGGTGGATCTGAACCCAGGAGCCGGGGGAGAGTCCAAAAACTCTTTACCAGGTCTTCACTGCAACCCCCTCCCCCTGTTACCATGCAAAAGCTGCTCCTTGATAAACCATGACAGTCTTCCCTCCCTCTCCACTGGTAGCTGTAAAGGTGATCAGGAGGATCAGTATCTCCCTCTCTGTTGTTTCCCTAGGGTTTTAATACTAGAAAGGGGCAGGAAGGCACCCAAATGGATGCCAGACCACCCGGCTTGTGTGACTAATGCTGCTGCTCTCTGCCTGTTCCCATCAGTGTAACAATGACTACGTGCCCGTGTGCGGCTCCAACGGTGACACCTACCAGAATGAATGCTACTTGAAACAGGCTGCCTGCAAGCAGCAGAGCGAAATACTCCTGGTGTCTGAAGGATCGTGTGCAACTGGTATGTATAACACACCCTGGGGTGCCTGCAGACCTTGCCATGCCCCTGAATAAAAATACCCTGTGGATGACAAAAGCCATTTGAATCCCCGCTTTGAATTCATTACAGGTTAATTCTTTGCAGTCTTAGCCATAAGAAGTTGCTGCTGACCTTCCCTTTTAACTAACTAACTTAGTATATGGCACACAGTCTGTGGTACAGTTTGAATGCAGTACACAAGTTGATTTCTTTTTTTAATATGTATCTTGTACTCCTCATCATCCTTTGCACTGCTTACACTTGTGAGCTGTTACAGCAAGTAACTGGAAGCAGATTAAATGAGCAGATGTCTGATAAATGGGCATCTGGATTACCACAATTTGTAATTTGGAGAGATAGAACTGGAGCATTACTGCCTGCAATCCAGTTTCTTAGGTTTTTTCCTTAGGCATGTAGGGCCAGATTCCCAGCTGGTATGAATCAACAGACCACTGGTTACAATGAACCCTGCCAGTTTATACCAGCTGAAGATTTGGCCCAAAACACACTTAATGAACAAGTCTCTGCAGTAGGATTTTTTCTGGACTTGCTGGAAGAATTCATTAAAAAGCGTATGTGAAAACTGTCTGGCATTTGAGCCATCTTTGCTTAACTCTGAACATGGTGAGCTATTTGTGTCTCTGCTTTTATGAAACGGAAGGTGAATGAGCAAAATCAGTCCAGAAAACTGCATTACTTACGTGCAGGAGTTCTTTATGTTTTTCTTTTGTGCTCAATATCTGTTGAAGGTGGGCAGTGAAGTTAACTTGAAAAGAGCAGGAGGAGTAAATCTTTGTTCTTGAGAGAGTTCTTTGAAGTTAGAGCAGAATTTTTCTTGACTGAGGATGGAGGAGTCAATAAAAAGTGCAAATTTTTACAGTGCTGTAATTTTGTGTTCTATTCACCTGAGAGAAAATAATCTTTCCCTGGAAATGTTGTTTTTCTCTAAAGCTGTTACCTGCCAATTTTCAAGACCAAAAAACCCCACAGGCTGCAAATTTTTTGTATATAAATACGTATTAAATGGAGCTCAGGCTGACCAAAGCTTATTGTAGTGTGAGATTTATTCAACTTAGTAAATTCTCTCAGTACAGCAACTAATATTTTTTTGTTGAAACTTTTTGATTAAAGGGTTCATTTTAGTACATGGCTACACCTTTTCTTAAACTTTGTCTCCTACTGGCAGTAGCCATGTTGGAAGCATTCTCTCTGAAACATATTGTCTATTTCAGAAACAGAGAAAGGGTTAAAAATTCCAAAAGGGCCTTCCTGAAGTCTTGATCATTTGGCCTCTTTTTCCTTCTTCCAAGGAGGAGGCTTAGTGGAGAAGGTAGGAGCTGTGTGTGTGTGTACCTGAGGCTTTCTGTGTGGGATGGGGCAGAGAGAGAGGCTGCAGGGAGGTCTGGCAGCAAGCAGCTCTCCTGGCCATGACCACAGGGGTCTGGTCATTGAAGGGTAGGGGCAGGAGAGACATGAGGTCGGAGAATATGGTATTTCATTGTGGGAGGCGGGTGATAGCAGACGTTCTCTGTGGGAGAGACGTGACACACTTGGAAAATCAGTGCTTCCCAGAACCATGAAGACATTGCAGTCAAGATATCTTACCTCTCACCTTGGTAGCTCATTTGGGAACAAGCATCAAGATCGGGTCAAGAAATGCAAGAGATGGTCACTGGGAAAATACTGTCATTTTCTGTTCCCTTTTCCATCTGCCTTTTGCATCTGTTCTGTGCAGTCTTGCTGTGCAAATCTCCCATTTCAAGCTATTCTTGTGACAAGTTTATTTAAATAAATATTTTCCTTTTATAAACTTTGAATGAGAATGGCATGTATAAACCAGTTCAGATCCACCAGACCTTACTGTCAGTAAATTACATCCAATGGTTCATAGGGTACTTGGATACCAAAGCAGCCTTTCCAGATTCTATTAGTCTTGATGCTAGCAAATGGATAACCCTTCCACTAAAGAGGGGGAGGGAATTACAACCTCTCTCCCTTCCCTGCTAAAGAAACATCTCTTATGGATTATATTGTGGATCTGTACATGTGTGTGCATTTTTGTACTTTGCTTTTTTAGAAAGTTTTGTAATGAAGCTCAAGGCTTGACTATTTTGTGATGTTGCACTTTCTATATCTGTTGCTGGGCAACAAAACACGAAGCAGATAAAGTACTCAAATTTGAAACTCAGCAGCAACTTCGAGAAAAATGTCATTTTAATAATTTATTTGAAGACTTTGAATAATAATAATTTCAATAGTTGATTTCAGCTAGTTATCTGATGAGATGTGACTGTTCTGTAAAGTTAATGTCATAAATTTCCAATTGGTCTGCCCTCAAACAGATGGGTTTAAAATTTTTTTTTTGATGGAGAGGGTGTAGTAGTGGCCAAGTGAAGTAACTTTGCACTACTATTGGGAAGAAAGCTTTATCAGTCTCAGTACAAGAAAATGAGGCAGAGGCTTATGAGGATGTTATAGCACTCTAGGGCTTATGTTATTTTTGTCTGATACAGAGACTTTAAAGAAATAAAGAGTTGAGATGTGAGAAAGACAGCTTGAGTGAACTACATTCGGATTAGATCTCTGTAATTTACCCAGAGATGACATCAAACATACGGTGCACTGTAATACACTTAACCAAATGGTCTTGCTTTGCATGCTTACAGGGCATACTGTAGTGCATGAATATAAATTTCTTTCTGTCTTTTTTTCTCAGATGCCGGCTCAGGATCTGGAGATGGAGGTAAGTACAATCTTTTAGTATCTCTGTGTTTATGTGTACACACATTGTCTTTCACAATTTCAGAATTTAAGTGGATGTGCTTTGCAGTTTAGTTGTTACACTACATGTGGTCTTTTGGTTAGCTTTTTCTCTGAAAAAAAGTGTTATTTTGCATGTTAGTCAAACTGGAATATACTAATGACATACTGTTTTCTAGGGAAATTCAGAAAGCTGTGTTACTTCCAATAGGACTTGGAATTATTCATAGGTTGTGCTAGGAGCTCTGTCTCCATCTACTGTTACAGTTGCACTCATTTGTTTTATGTTTAGTATAATATTTCTTTTGTCTTTAAAACATGAGCTGAGCCCTTTTGGCTCCCCACTGGAGGCTTCAAGCCAAATATTTTCCGGTAACAGAGAGCACTCTTTCAAAGATATGAAGAAATGTCACAGGGGAAGAACAATGTGTATAAGAACAATGTGTATAGGAACAGCAGCAGCAAAATGAACATGGAAATAGTCTAAACTCTTTGCTGCATACAAGGCATACTGTAAAATATAGGCGAACTTGTATTTCAGTTGGGTTGGTTTTGTTTCCTAGGTGCAGTCATTTATGGGTTTGCTTGTTTTAACACTGGTCCTAAAGTTTGTAACCGATCCTTTTTGGAAGCATAAGTGTTGAGTCAGGGTAGCGCCCTACCTCGGGGCAGGGAATGTGCCTTCTGAGAGCTACTTACTTGGTGGGGCTGGTGGCTCAGGCCTCTCTGGGGGCTGAGACGACCAGGACTACTATTGGTGCCTGTGGAAGGCTGTCTTTAAAAGTTATTCTACCCAAGCCCCTTGAGTAAGCTCTAGGAGCCCTGTGGCAGGGTAAGGGCAAGGTCAGCTGGGATGCTACTAGGCTCCTCCAGCTCAGCCAGCCACCAGGAGCTGAGCCAGCTTTCTGCATAAGACACAGACAGCAGGTCTCGTCTTTTACCAGTTTTACAGCTGGTTACACCAGCTGAACACAAGTGGTTTGGTTATACCAAACTGTTACACCAAAGAAATTCCTCATCCGAGGCTTAACAGAAATCTACAATCTAGCTTATGTTTATGATAGGGTTTTTACACATACTGCCATTAAATCAATTTTCAAATGAACCTGCACAAAATTCAGCATATATGTAACAAGCAAAACAGATAAGATTTCCAGTTTGTTTTATAACTTGGAAGGTCGGGAAACAAACTTGACTGCTTGCAAAAGTAGTGAACTCTGTACTAAAAAAAAAACATAGGAATTGAAAAGTGTGATTTCCAAACTGTTTTAAAACCTAAGCTTGACAAAGGCGAGCTTGGGGACTGACTATGTGGGTAGTAAGGAAGTAGATTTGTGAAGGAGACAGAACCAAGTTGGTGCATGTGTTTAAAGGTCTACAAAGCTGCCTTGTATTATTCAAGATTTAGTAGGCAGCCACGGCTGTTCTTAAAGTACAAAAGTATATTTATGTGCCCTAAGAAGCTAAATCCAGCCAAGTAAATGTTGTCACTATATCAGTCTTTACTAGACACAGTCTTGTTGTAAAACCTGTAATAAATATTGGATGTCATCACAGTAAGTCTTGTAATATCCACTCCAACAATTGTGAGTGGGATTTTTTTTTTTAGTGTTTTTCTATGAGCAATCTGTGGTCTTCTGTGTTTTCTGTTTTTATGAGAGTTTTCCTTTCCGATTCAAGCAGTCTTGGTTAACAAACTGCTAACCAATGCAACATCGTTTCTTGCAAAACTACATCCAGAGAGACCCTCCCAGCTGGCCATACTTCTGCCAAAATCAGCTGAAAGGAGCTATGCTGGATGGTGTTGGTGGTTTTAAGCCCATCTGCAGCAAGGTACCTGACACAGGGAGCCCTTAGGAACAGCCATCCTCTCATTGATTTGCCACACCTCTCGTTGGCATTGGGGTGGTGGCAGGACATAGATTGGCGCAACTCTCTGGCGTTGCTGTTTGGTCTGTGTTGCCTCCATATAGGTTGTGCTCTTCAGAGCTGGCAGGCTTGCTGGCAAGGTTCAGGATTGTGTGGCTGTTGCAATCTGTCCTTGGGTGGTTCTTGCAGCCGGAGAGGTCCAGGCTGGGAGCCCTGGGGGACTGCTCTAGGCATGGGCAGGCTAAGCAATGTCTCCTTGGCACAGACTAGGAGATTCTGGCTAAAAAGACAAACTGTTGAGAGAGTTCTGCTTGTATGCACCTGTGATTGCTGAGGACTCTTCCTAGTAGCAGGAATATGCCTCTGCACTTGTAGGTAGAAAAGGATGTTGCTTATTACTGGACCCCCTCCTTCTCGTGGGTTCCCTTGGTGTTTTTATATACTACTCTGGAAGCTGTGAGAGGAGGGAACCAGCTTTTTTAGTTGTATCCTGTGGTTGGATTTCTTCAGTCCCAGAAGGCGCACATCTAAAAGGAAATTAACTGAAGTTGCGGACTAGTAGAGGGTACAGTGTTTTTTGTGTTCTTGAAACATGGCAAGTGGTTTCCCCCAGGACTGACACCAGTTCAGCTCTCAGTACTGCTTCTCCATCAGCAGAGTTCTTGTCACAGGAAATAATTGGTTACGGGTTCAGAAGTCAAAGGCAAGCACTTAGTGCAATGGACAGATGTACACAGGCATACAAGCCTCATTTTCTCAGGAAACTGGACAGAACAGAAATAAGATAGCCAGAGGCCGTGTTCTGCCTGCCATGTTTCCCTTCTCCACATTCCTTCCTGGGCTTAAAGAGAAGTCTTCTTTATTTATTATTTAGGATTTGAGGTTTTCTACTTTCTTGTCAGGGATGCTGGGATCAGAGAGGTCTCAGCTTCTTAGCACTTTAATGATCTTGAGGGCTTTCCAGAGGTGGTTTTAATCCTTCCTTACGCAGCAATAGCTTATAAAAGCCCCCTGATTTGTAAAGTAGTGGGAGAATCTTAATCTCATTTGATTACTGAGCCTTAAGCATGCACTTTTGTGGATATCCAGTAAATGGGTAAGAACAGTAGGTGTTCCAAGTTTCTTACTGCAGAAGACATTTTTCCCTCTAAATGAAGACTAAAAATGCAAAATCAAGAGCCGTTTCTGTGTTTTGATTGCAGAAGCTGGGAGTGTGGTGTGGAATTATTTAAAAACCCATATCCCAGAAAGATGCTAATCAATGGCAGAAGGAGTGAATGTGAAAGAGTTTATACAGAGAGTAATTTAAAGAGATTCCATTCATTTTCATCTATGCCATTCTCTAGACAACTGGGTTTTTTTAGAACCCAGTGATTCATGTTTTGGGCTTGAGCAATCTTGTAATGAATTCTTACTCGTTTCCTAGCTTCTTTCAAGCAGTGACAAACTCAAGATGCAGTGTTTCATTATAGCTCTTAATGTGCTAAGAACGTCTCTTCTTGGTTGCTTTTTTACACTGAACACTTCTTTCTCCTCCCTGCATTATCAGTATTCTTAGCTATGTTGATTGGCTTGCATTCATCGTCCAATGGATTTACTGTGGGTGACTGTCACATGAGGTTGCTGTGATCTCCAGCACAGCAGTGCATAAGCACCTACACTGAATTAGTTTCAGAGTCTTGTTCAATTTCCATTCAAGTCCTACTGGCTTCATTGGGAATTGTGTGAGGCCCCTGGGTACACAGCTCTTATCCTAGTTCGATTTTTATGTTGATTCTCTATGATCTAGACTAGAGCAGAATGAAAAAACAAGTCATAGATCATTGATATAATTGTCACCATTTATTTTACAATAACATCTAAAGGTGCTAATTATAATATTAGGACTCCAGTCTAGTACACCCTGATACAGTGAGGTACTTTTTCACAGTAAAGAAGAGAATAAAACTTGTGAAACAGAGTCTGGATATCAAAGTTGGGCAAAGACTGGAAGCTTCATCACACTTCAGTGGCTGAACTGAGAATAGCACATGCCACTTCAGAGCCAAACCAGTGCTGGGTCTTTGAAACCACATGGTTTGTCAGCAGATCCATATGTAATAACAGAAAGAATCAGATATTATAGCATTCCTAACGTTATTCCTAGTTTGTTAGACAAACCCAGAAATCAACCACCTTATAAGATGCCATGTTTTCCCTCTCTGTCTTGTCTGTCTCATTCTGTGTGTATATTTTAAGGATAAGCATGTCTTGTTTGTTTGTTCTTTCTTTCAATTTATCCCTTCAATCTTACCCAGAAAATTTAAGTCCTGCAGCTCTTTGTAGGTGCCAACATGTAGTTTTAATGATAGATTAGGAATTCTGGTCTGCTTTTCCTGTTGGCTTAGGGATGTGTGAGTAAACACACACATATTATAAATCTGTATGGAGCATCAGTCATCTTGAAATACTAATCCAGGCAAAATAGGGAGGAAAAATTTAACACTTCAAAGGCTAAATTATTTTTTAAGGCACACTGTAATGCAGCAAGTATATCTTTTTGTCTTTAATCCACGGGCAAATGGCTGCTTTGACCCAACTGTGTTTGTACTTGTCTTCATGCTGGTTTTATATGACTAACTTGAATTCAGCAACTCTGTTGCTTTTCCAATGATTTCCCTTTCTGCTTTATTACAAGATTGATTGATGGGCAGGGATATGCAGAACACAATGAATATTGCTGTAAACACTGGTCCTGGCAATAACACTTGAGCCAAAATACGCCGTAAAACCTGGAGTGTATATTGGCTTTAACAAAACAGTATGTAGAATGCAGTGCCAATAAACATGCACATACACACATTCTCAATATATGGGAAAATACTGGGAGTGTTCTGGTTTAACCTCTGAAATAAGGGAAATTAATTTTTTAGCTACAGATCCTGTCCTTCCTTTGCCTGGGTGTAACAGGTGATACAGGCTTCTCTCATGTGAATTTAGTATATTAAAGAATCACAGAGTCTCAAAGGCTGGAAGGGACCTTGAAAGATCATCTAGTCCAATTCCCTTGCCAGAGAAGGACCAGCTAGAGTAGGTCACACAGGAACTCATCCAGGTAGGTTTTGGTTGTCTCCAGAGGAGACTGAACAACCCATCTGGGCAGCCTGTTCCAGTGCTCCCTCACCCTCACAGTGAAGAAATTCTTCCTTGTATTTCTTTGGAGCCTCCTATGTTCCAGCTTGCACCCATTGCCCCTTGTCCTATCATTGGACATCACTGAGAACAGCCTGGCTCCATCCTCTTGACATCTGCCCTTTATATATTTTATATATAATTTATATATATTGTAAACATGAATGAGGTCAGCCCTCAGTCTCCCCTTCTCCAAGCTAAAGAGCCCCAGCTCCCTCAGCCTTTCATCATAAGGGAGAGATGCTCCATTCCATCGTCTTTGTGACCCTGTGCTGAACTCTTTCCAGCAGCTCCCTGTCCTTGAACTGAGGGGCCCAGAACTGGACACAATATTCCAGATGTGGTCTCACAAGGGCAGAGTAGAGGGGAAAGAGAGCCTCTCTTGACCTACTGCCCACAGCCCTTCTAATACACCCCAGGATGCCATTGGCCTTTTTGGCCACAAGGGCACATTGCTGGCTCATGGTCATTCTGCTGTCCACCAAGACCCCCAGGCCCCTTTCCCCTACACTACTCTATAAGAGTTAATTACATGGGGTCTTATTTAAGAGTTAATTACATGGTACATGGGGTCATTCTTTCCCACATGCAAGACTCTACACTTGCCCTTGTTGAATTTCATTAGATTTCTACCTGCCCAACTTTCCAGCCTGTCCAGGTCTCGATGAATGGCAGCACAGCCTTCTGGTGTGATAGCCACTCCCCCCCACTTTTGTATCATCAACAAACTATCTGCTGACCCTGTGTGCTTTCATCAACTGTGATAAGGCAATAGGAAAGCTCCTACTCATAATTTAATTTGGGAGGTATAATTTAAAGTAGCATCAGAAAGTACAGAATCAACTATAAGCAACATACACTGACTGGGTAAATACCTCTGGAGGGAATGTTTAAATCTTAAATGATTGACCTGACTCTGGATGGTCAAATATATGTCTCCTTTGTTAAACAGGTTTATACCTTGTTAACCTCAACATGGTACTGAGCCCAAACCAATAAGCTCTTTGAAAATCTGGGTTTATTAGCTCAGGCTCTTCACTGTCCTAACATGGTTACATGACTTCTGTTTCAGGGCTGGTAGACATCTGACCTATGTAAGAGTTAGGTCAGGAAAAGGCAGTTAATGTCTTTTTGTGGCCTTTAAAAATTAGGAAAGGATGAAGTTTCTGTGTTTTTGTGTTGACTAGATGAGAAGCGCTTGGGCATTCTCAAGTGCTGAGCTTTTAGGCCCCTGTTGTGGTCATCTTGTTCTGGGTAGGAAGCATTAGCAGTTTTGGAAATCCTAGGAAGATATGGGAATAATAATAATACCATCTTTTGGATTCCTTTCAGGCTCTTATTTGAGCTAAGTACTGTACTAATCGATCCTGCCTGACTGAGGTGCTCCAGCAAATCCCCATAGTTCTTGTGAACTTGAAGCTGTCCAGGGTTATCTATAAAGCACCAGTCTGAGAGATACTGGTTTTAGATTTAGCTGCCTGGATTCTGCCTCTGTTTCGCTTGCTGCTTCTGATTCTTCTGAAGTTAGAATGAAAAATTCAATGAAAGGTGACGTGTTTTGTCTCTGCACTTGCTTTGTTATTAATCACCCAAAGTCTGGGCCCTGTTCTTGGTGTGAATGCACAGACCCCATCAAGCAGACTATCAACAGTGAGAAACCATGGTATAGAGTTGACCCATAGTGAATGATTCGTGACTCCTTTTCAGCCATTCATGTAAAACCAAAGAAAATTATTGGAAGATGTCATAAGGATCCACAGGCTTTTGTAGGCAAGAAGTAGGAATGATGTCACTTCCTAGTCTCTTTCCTGAATTATGCAGCCTTTTTTGGATTTTAGCACTTATTTTAAGTAGTTCAGAGCTACACAAGGGGACTGTGAATGGAAGATACTCATCTACATTAAAAAAATACTATGAATGCTCTGGTTTTGCTCTCAAAGTCAAAATTGCCTGTCCACATCAAAGTGGAGCGAAAAAAATCCAAAATATGCTGTCTAATCATGTGCAATCTGTAAATCCACAAATAACTAAGTCATCAAACCAGCAAACAAATCCTATGATACTCTAGCAAACAGATTAACAAGGAGACATTCAATCACAAATACTGATTTATTGGTCTGTTACTGTAAACACAGCAAGAGAAAGACATAGTGTACTAGATTTGCCTGCTACGTCTCTGTAAACCTGGATTAATTTTCCCTGTGACAACTGTGGAATCACTGGAGATTAGCCATGATGACAGTGAGAGGTGCATCTAGCCCACCGTTTCACTTTCCTGTGCAGGGAGTTCCTTCATAGGGAAGAAAAGTGCCTCTCAAGCTTTCAAGTGGCTTTGTCATGCTTGCTACAAGCACCTTATTAAAGGGAGTAAGAGCATGTGTTCAATCATATCCTTAATTTTGATCATATGCTTAAATGCCACTGACTTTTAAGTTTTCTTTTGAATGTGGATGTCTCGCACACGTGGGGCCTAAGGCAGCCTTGGTGTGACCAGAGCTTCTTCAGATCCTTCTGCATCTTTTGGTTATGTATTCTGTGGTTTAGTGATTGAAGAAGCTGACTCCCTATGCGCTTCCTTTGAACTGTTTTTGGTGTGACATAGGATTTTGTTAGATGCTCTCATGAGATCCTGAACAAATGGGAGGAAAACAGCCGAGTCTCTCTCAAGGTTCATATACTTGCCTTTCTTTAACTCCTACATTTCAGACGTCAGCTGCTCCTGGCATATTTAATGTATTCTGCATCAGATGTGAAGATTCCCTTTTGTCTAAGAGGCTGTATTTCCTTTCAGAAATTGTGAAATAAAACAAGAACTTTTGCCTGTTTTCTTTGACATCAGTGGGAATTTTATCTTCAGGAAGGACATGACTGATTCCCAGACATCCAAAAAATGGAGATTGGTACCTACTTTATGTAAATGGACATACAGAACAAGTGTAATGAGTGTGGTACAAGCCCAAGAATCCAAAACAGTTAATAATCAAATTCAGACAAATGAAAATTTTATGGTACAACACTACATATTCTTAAGATGTTGCCACAAGTCTTTCAGCCAGGTTTTTGAATGATGGTATAAAAGATGCTCAGGTTTTAATTTAAAACAGATACATAAAATAATTTTACTGCACTTTGCTCAGGAGAATACTTGAATAGAAGCCTCAAATGCTCTAAAATAGAAGAACTCCAAATTGCATTTTGAAAATATCATGATTCAGAGAAGAAGAGGTCAAAACTCTTCAATGATATTTCACATGACTTTTTAAAAATGCCTCACACTTCATCTCATTTGTTCCAGCTGCATGGGAGTTAGATAATGATGGTGCCTATTTAAACCCGTTTAAAAAGCAGCTGCTGAAGCAGGACCATTTTTACCTCAGCAGCCCCAAATATCTTGCAGGCAGGATTTTAAACAGCGATACTTAAGGGACTTTAATGTTGGGTTTTTTAAGTCTGAGAGCATGGGAAGGTTCTAAAGGTCTAAAAGAATATAGGTCCATGGGTATTAAAAAGGATGGAGAAAAAAATCCAGATATTTATAGTCTCATCAATCCGACATTGATTGAGGTAAAGCAAGACATGCAGACCCAGATTTGCTTAATAAAGAAATAAATGAGAACTAATGCTGAGCAATATGGGCTGATGTAATAGATTTTTGTCAACTAATTGAAATGTTATTTATGAAGCTACAAGTTTGCTTGATAAAGGCAACAACATTGCTGTGGTGTATGTGGATGTCAATGAAGTATTTTGCATGCCATAACATGACACTATGATTAAGGAACGAGAACCATGCAAAATTAATGTGGTGCACAATTAGTGGACTAAAAATTGCCTTTCATTATGTAACTAAGTGGATTTATCATTTGTAGATGGACAGCATAGGGATCAGCCTCATGCTTTTTATTAATTTGTTTGTTTTATCAGTGACCTAGGTGGGCACACACTTTCCTCATTGACCAAGTTCTCGGCAGATGTAACTGGGAAACTGAGAAAAAAACAGCTTACTGATACAACCCAGTCTGATTTACTAGATACACTGGTGCAAAACAAGGCCTTCTGTTGTGACCAAACATAAAGCCACAACCACAGAACAAAGATGGGAAACCAGAGGAGCCAGGTGGGGAAACAGTAATGCTACAAAGAAAGCTAGAGCCTTGGTAGTTGGTGGGCACATTGTGAGAGTCCTCTGTGGACACAAAGGGGCCACCATCATCTTGGTATGTTTAAGATGCAGATTCTTGAGCAGGGTTAAGGATGTCACATTACCTCCACCTTTATGGGAGAGGTTGCCTGCAGCACCAAAGGTACTGAGAAGCAAGGAAAAGACTGTCCACAGTCAAGGGCTGTGGCTGGCAAGCAAACTTTGCCATGAAAGCGTGGATGTTCTGAGCTTTCCCAAGGGAAAGGAAAGAGATGCATATGTCACAATCAGTAAGTAGCAGGGTGGGGAGCACAAACAAGTCTTTATGGTAACAACAGTCTAATGAGATGCCAGGCTGGCAATTAAAGCTAGACAACTCAAGAGAAAAGTTTAGATGCATGTTTGTAAATGAAGGCAATGACATGTAGAAGTAAGGCATTAAAAGTTATGTAGGATTCTGCATCCCTTGAAGTTTTGGCACTTGGATATTTACATTGCTTTGTGCGAGCAGGAATGAATGTGAAAGTCTGGAATCTATCATGTAGGAGGTCATAGCAGATGGACTCTTAATTCTAGGTACCATAAATTAGTTTATGCATGAAAAAGGCTGAGTTTTAGTCTAATTTATTCAGCAATGTTTCTGTGTTAAGCAGTTAAGGGATTGATTATGTGGAAATGTTTGTGCATTTCAAAATCCACACAAGTGGATTTTTCTCTGCCCTCTCCCGTCTCATTGTGTATATTTGCATACACAGGTAATGGAAGAGATGTAGGCTTTAGTGGCAAATGGAAAACCTCTTGCATAGTGCTCTGCTAATTGCTCTATATTTAAAAATAGGCCACACTGCACTGTGTTTCATCATAAGGCTTCTTTATGTTGTCTGGCACTGGATAACTTCAGCAGCTCCTGATATCATCTGAGTCATGACAGGCCCTGTTGGACTTCTCTCTGTCCTGCAGTACTGCTCTGATTCCATGTAATTAGTGGTCTACCCCCAGCTAGTATTTGGAGGGTCTACTGAGGAGGAGGATGATCACCAGCTGTGTCAGGATGATTTTTCCAGGATCCCTTTCCATCCTACTTCTCCTGGTGTAAGGGAGTGAGAGTTGAGGGGAGGATTGCATCCAAAGAGCTCCAAAGTTGGAATCCATATTGATCATGATTAAATATAATTTGATTTTTATCTGTTACTACAGAGAGCCTCTCTGGCATTGACGTATTAGTGTATGTGATGGATTTGGGAGGTGAGAGAGAATGTCCCAGAGTAGGCAGTAATTGCTTTGGCTCATACACATCATCCACTAGAATCAGAGAGATGCATCGTCATCTTTGTTACAATAGAGCCTTGATAAACAAATAATTTCTTCTTTTGTACTATACTAGAGATTTTCATCAAAAGAGAAAGGAGCCAGGTATATGAATCACAAGGCCAGTGCAGAACAAGTTTATGCTTTCATTCATTTAGACAAATGTTGAAGTAAATTGATGGACTAGATTAGTGACCTTTTGAAAAATGAGTTGTCCTGTGTGTACAATTTTTGAATCTGTTTACATCTAATTAGCTGTTCAAATTGGCTAAAATTAAGTAATGTCACTTGTAATGCATTCAGGGGTGAAGGTATGATAAAATAGGCTCTTTTGTAATCTCTTCAGTGAGTGGCTTGCAGCACTGGCATAGTGTGAGCCGAGGGCGTGTGGAAAATGAATCTGTAACATGGAATCAAATATAATCAAGCTGCAATCTCACAAATTTAGCAAATAGTCTATAACATTTCTCTTGTACTGATTCAAAGAGAGAGCAAGTTTTTCCATCATCCTCTCCCATGACTCTTCTTCAGTAGATTTGCCTGACTGTCTGGAGCATGATGTTGGGGTGGCTGCCTCCATACACTGGCATCTTTACCTGGTTCACTATTGATTCCTGTGTGCTAGCTAGTCCTCCCTGGAGACAAGTCATTTGAACAGCTTGAAATCTTAAAAACTGACTGCTACAATGTCAGGCTTCTAATTCTGCAGCTCAGCTGACAACTCTGGAAAGTCCCTATCAAAGGCAGAAAATACAACATTCTTCAGCAGACTTTGTTCTCCCACCATATGGCTCCAATTCTATTTTACTACTCCAAAGCCTACAGGCTTTCACATGTTTCTGACCAAAAATTCTGCTGCTAGTATGTAAGCTTCTCAGCAATTAAGCTGTGCTTATGCTGCATCAGCGCTTTTAGAGGGTGACCAGCAAGCAGCACACTCTCTACAGCAACAATGTAGTTCTCATGCTTCGTCATGGATACATGGCACAGATTTTCTCAAATATTTTTTGACGTTTTTGTTAGTCTTTTTTCTTCCTTAGCTCTCCAAAGGATTCTGATAGCAATATGCAAAGTATTCCCTTGCCCTTGTGTAACAATCCCCAAGAGTTAGGAGATTTGAATATTTGCAGAACTATCAGCTTTCCCATGTGAATATAAGATGGTGTCAGCAGGCTCCTACCTCCACCTCCCTACTGTGTGGCCTGGCAGTGCTGTTCGCTCTCAGCTGACCACTTGGACCTGAAGCATGGGATATGCTTAGGTTCCCCAGCCCCATCTGTGTGAGAAGCTTCAGTAGGGCCATGGCCCCTCTCCTTGGTGTCCTATCTCTTCCCATGATCTGATGCACTAGGATGGGCAGTGATGCACCTGAGCGGTCTGTGCTGGAAATGAAAGCTCAGCTCAGTGACTCAGGACATCGGGGGCAGGATCCTGTCATTCGCTTGGATGCCACAGAAGCAGAAGGGCACCTTTAAAAGCTGGCTGGAGGTTTGCCCTGTGAAGGCTTTGGGGACAACAACAGAGAGGCTCATAAAGCAACTTGGTGATAGCACAGCCTATGGCAAAAAGTGGCCAAGCTGGCCACGTGTGACAATCAGCCTGGTAACTAACATCTACTGAGACAACTACAATGAAAATAAGAACTGGCACCTGCCCAGGCACCTTTGTTATCACAACCCCTTCTGACCCAGCTCCCTCAGGTACTTACCATCCCAGAGCTGCTTTCTGACCCCTTACATTTCCCACAAGGAGCTGAGCACACTCAGCAATTTCAGCATCAAGCCATGAGATCTCAGGTGCCCAGGCTGTGCCAATCTTGGCTTCGTCCTTGTTGTTGGAGATATTTTCTGATTTCCTCCTGGGCTTTCTCTCCTCCTGCTCCAGTGATGGTGACTGTCCCCTTGCTGTGGCAGTGGTGGTTGGACCAGGCAGGGTTCCCTTCTGTCAGCAGGGAACATCTTGCCTGGGCTGTGAGTCCTGGGAAAATGTGTATTTTCCTTTTATTTTTTTTTTTCACCATTCACATGGTGTGCCCTGTCAGACTGTATCCTGTGGGGTGAATCAAATCCCAGGCCCTTGATCTCAGCATTCTCCTAAAAGTGAAGGTGGCAAATGCCAGAGCAGTATCTGTAGACAGCAGCAATTTTTTTTTTCTTCAAAAACAGAAAGAGCATTTTACATAGAGAGGAACTCTTCTAACTTGTAGAGTGGAGAAAGAAAAAAAAAAAAAGACCTGTTACTCTTACTTGTGGATTCAAGTTGGAAAGCCACAGTGTGCTCTAGCTCTCTGCAATAAAGTACTCTTCTCTGGATGTCTTTTGCTGGATGACAGGTGCTTTTGGGATGAGATTTTCCTTACATTGTTCAGGAAGATTTTCTTGGATTCTTTTTTTATTTGAAAACAATACCAGGAGCCATTATTTCATTGACAGCAGTAGGTGTGAAGTGAAAGGTTTTGTTTTTAAGACATGCATTCTTGCTACTTGAGCAGTTTCTACAGGTGTGATCTGGTGCTGGACAGTCTTCAACGGAATTTTTCTGTATTTTTTTTCTGCCTATCCTAGTTTCTACCTGTTGTACTGCAACATTTGTTGGTTAAAAGAGATTCTTCTGATTTCACTGGAAAGTAAGGCAGTTGTTTTACAGAGGTAAGCTAGATTGAGAACAACCTACTTTTTGTTACAGTCTCAAGCCAGTGCCAGGGCAGACAAAAAAGTACCCGTAGTTTGGAGGTAATGCTGAGAAAATCTATCAATAATTTATGTACTGGAAAGAATATCTGTAGCAATGTTGTAGAGTAGTTATTTGAAAACCATTGCAAACACAGAACACAAGAAGATCTAAAGTTGATAAATGAATGGGAAGAGTACACATAGTAGCCTGGAAATTCACCAGACTACTTCATCATATTTTCCCATCTTCATTTTTAGATCTCCCTGCTTCATTCCGTTTCAACTTAATTCATAGGAAGGAGAGATTTTTGCTTTGTCTTAACTAAGGAATTGAACAGCTGCTAAGAGGCAGGAAAAATAGTGGCACAAACAATCTTTCACTCTATTTCGTGAGACATTTCAGAAGTATCTTCTTTTTTAAAGAAATTACTTTTCCAATTTATGTAATTTGGAATATCCATCCCCATTTGTCATCAGCATTTGTCATGGTGGTTAGGTATATGATCCATATTTTATCCCTTCTCATAAAAGTGCTGTGACTTCAGGATCAGGGCCACAGAAGGTCATCTGTGCCAGTTTTGTGTTGACTGACATTGTAGAACTAACTGATGAAGTGCTGTCAGTTTGAAGAGATGTAGAGGGAAGATAAGATCCTCAGCAGACTGATCTGACTGCAGGTGAATGGCATGGGGAGCTGTCAGATTGCACAAGTTGCTAAAATCCGATTAAATTAGTGCTCAGCTACTTGTACAGTGGTAGTAGGTGCTAGCATGTATGATACAAGTGTCACGTCACAAATTCAGCCTTAAATTAATGTCACGGCGAAGTCATTTAGCCGTGTCACTTGTCAAATGGCACTGTCTTGGAGTGAGGCAGGCAATGAAAATTCCCTGTGTTTTTTAGGACTTAGTGTCACTTTTAGTGTCATTCGTAAGGAGTTAAACTGGTTCGGCTTCATATCTCAGCTGAGCTTAAAAACATGCCGAAAATTCTAGCAACCCTCATCTTGTTACCTTCCATGAGTGGGAAAAAGTGGTGATGAAGGTGCCGTCATCCTGTGGAGACAAAAATAAGCATACTCTCTTGATCGTGTATATATATAAAAAGAGAGACTTTGCAGAGCATCCTAGGCTGGTGATCAGCCTTTGGGAACAGTGCTCAGTGGTGCATGTTGGGTACATCAAAGACGGGCAGTGAAGGAATACAGTGAAGCAAAGAAGAAGAAAGCAGCAGTGAGGGAGAGAAAGCTCTTCCATTAACTTATCCTCCTTGCTATGGTTGCATTGTTACTGTCTGTAAAGACTTAGTGCCAGGGCTTCATGAAAGAAAGAAATCGTGAAAATGTAGTAGAGAAGGTTGTGTTAGAGGATTCTCTTCCTCTAAGGTAAGCTGATGTGCAGGGCTGCTGTAACGCGGCTCTTAGCAATAAAAGCCAGTGATGTAATGTTTTACCACAGGCAGCCAGCAGATGCTTTGTGTAAACATCTTTCCACTGCTGGCCAGATTAATTTTTTGTATATTTTGCATTACATTGTCTTTAAACAAATAAGTTTAGAATAATGATCCTCTGCTATCTTGAGATTCTTCAAAGTGCTCAACAAAGACTCTCTTCTGTTTGAAAGAAGAGTGAAATTTTCACTTTTTAAGAGCTCCTGTTGTAATCACCAATTCACTATATAGGTTACAGGCTATAGGATTGTAGAGGATTAGCTACAGAGTATTCTAGAGGTGCTGTTCAGTTGTCATTCTACAGCAGACAGTAACAACTGAGGAAAAAGAGTGTAGGTAAGAAATGAAAATAAGCCAAAGAGAGTGAAAATGTTGGTTTCTCCTTTGGCCTGTCTTTTGAAAACAGGAAGTATAATTCCTGATCCTTTAAACCTACCTGTGAATGAAAGCATGTCAGCATGTGCTCCAAAAAAAATGGCTACTGGTGTCTCATATGCAGAACTCATTCTTTGAAATAAAAGCTGCACCTCTGCTTTTATGCTCAGAATAGTAGTATCACAAAAAAATTCAAGCTTTCAAGCCAACCACAATATCCTTGTGATAAAAAGTCAGTGAAGCTTGTCCTTGATGAGAAACAATCCCAACTGATATTCAGAAAACTGAAATGGTAAACTAAGCCATGCTCACATGTGGCAAGGATGATCAAGCTTTTCACTCATTTCAGCTGCTTCTGGACAATTCTTTTCAACTTGATCCTAGTCTTCAGCTAGACCTAATTGAGAAGCTGATCTTGCTAATGAATTTGTATGAGTTTACTGACCCTGGCAGTTTTCACTGTAATACACTAAGTGTATTATATTAAAAATGTATATCACAATTGAAGCAGTTT
The DNA here is from genome assembly GCF_028858725.1 of Colius striatus. Lineage (NCBI taxonomy): Eukaryota > Metazoa > Chordata > Aves > Coliiformes > Coliidae > Colius > Colius striatus. The sequence continues at coordinate 30,711,450 of NC_084767.1, read as the reverse complement.
TGTAAAACAAGCTTTAATGTAGCATCTGCTTATTTGTGCCTTGGGGATGCAAGAAAACAGCAAACTGCTTACTGCTTGAGAAATCAGACCACCACAGGCATTGCTCTAGTGTTAGAAGTCAGGGTAATGCCTTAATCGGGATGCAGATCAAATTGTTGTGTTGATAATTAGAAGACAATAAGCCTGCATGAAATTGAACCAAGATGCATTAAAATCAGGTAGTAATTCTCCTTAATGCTGAATAGAAGTAAGCCATGTCAGAAGGTAAGCAGAATGCATTATTGTTTGCCATTATAAAAAGGTCCATTTAAATAGCTTTCTGTCACCTAGGGCTATTTAACCTTTTGTAGGTATGTGCATTACAAGGAGCCTAATGCATATTTTGTGTGCATTACTTTGCATAAATGCATGCCCACAATCTATGTTCCTATGTGCGTATTCATCATGAATCAGACCAGGGTCAGTGTATTTCCAAATCATGTCACTGATTATAGCCAGGAACAGCTATTTCCAGAGAAGGTGAAAGAAGCTTCATCCTTGAGCTACCCTAGTGGGAAATCATTTGGGAAAACTTATCAGTGGGTGCTTGGTGTTTGCATTGAGGTGGGTGTATAAATGGATCATGAATGGCCTCACAAAAAAAAAAAAAGTGTTTGTGAGAATCAGCTGTGAATGGGTCTAAATGCTGGGGTCTGGCTATGTGATAATGAGCTTAACAATGAACCCTTTGGTGGAATGAAACCTGTTTCCCTGGATGTCCTGTTTTCCTGGTATTCTGAAAGCTGAACACAAGAACCTACAAGACATAGAGGATCCTTCACTGTGCTGGCCTTATTTTGTTTTCCTCTGTCTACTTCTTTCCTCTGTCTGCTTCTTTCAGCTTCAACTCTGTTGTAAAAGATACGTGTTATTTTAGGGAAGCACTTCTACGCTGGAGAACATTTTCTTTACCAGCATTACAACTTGTCCATTTCCTCCCTTTGCTTTTTGTACACTATTTTCTATGCTACTAGTACGTCATTAATTGTATTTATATGGAGTACTGTTACGAATTGTTAGATGATTGGCTGTGGTCTGTTCCCATAACCTGACATAGTTGCTGCAGTTTGCTGTAGTTTTTAATAATGCTGCTGTCAAAACAGATGAACTCAGATGCTTGTTGTTGATCAGTTACTAAAAGGAAGAAGCTAAGGCATCTCATAGATACAGTGTGCCTGTGAGCTCTGTCTTAGTCTTATAGCAACGTTATGGTGGCTTTAATTTGGAAGTCATTATTTGGACAATATTCAGCTGCTCCTGCATAACTTCACAAGCATCAGCCTTTCAGTGTGTTTGTGCAGCTTTGATGACAGATGTGCTGTTTATTTATAGACAGATGTAACTGGAATCTGATATCTACACCCAACTCTGCACTGCCACAGTGAACAGTTTAAAAAAAAACCAAACATGTTTGGACACCTTAGCATCATTTAGGCAGCAGGACAGGAAACATGTCCTGCAGAGCTTGCCTTGCCTCAGCCAGTGATGGCAAAGTAATGTAAAGAAAACACTTCCTGTTGACCTCTCTCCTGTTCTCAGCTCGAGCACTATTTCAAGTGGTGGTAGCAATACAGGGCAAAGTATTAAGAGAAACTACCATTTCTGTTTGCATTCATGGTGTTTATTCAGCTGTCAAAACAAGACAGGAGCAGAAGCTCTTGCTGAAACTGAGGGAGTTACTGTGCTGTTCACTTAAGCAGAAGAATAGGAAAGACTTTCAACACCCTTCATCCACTTGATGCCAGAGCAGTCTGGGTGCAGGCTGATAGCCAAGACCAGTGGCATTGGATGGAGATTTATAACTTCTAAGACTGCATCTCTAGGAGCGAATCCAGTCATGTAGCTCTGCCTTGAACCCAAGAACTAACTTAATCCATTTACCCATCCACAGGGGTATGTATGCATTTATGCTTCCCTGGTCTTGTTATAGTGCAAAAGGCAGTACAAGCCATCTGAAACTTGGATCCCTGAAGTCTTATGCCTCAGGAGATGCCTTTGTTTCTGAATTGTGTGCCTCTCAGTATTTATTCAAGTGCTTACAGACCATTTGGTCGGGTGTTTACATAACAGCTGAAATCCAGAAAATATATTAAATGTTCTTCATCCATAATATCTTGAAAAAATGTGTGAAGTAGCAACATCAGATACAATGACGTCTGCCATCCCACAATGGTTTTGTATTCAAAGAAGAGTAGTGTTTAATGCCTTCTGTTTAAAGGTATTTAAATGGCTCATCCTTGTTCTGCTTTACTCTTTTGATAGTCCTCTTCCTTTAAATATGAGGAGAAAGACTGGGACATTTTATGTCTATTGCTTAGACCAGTGATGAGAAGAGAGGAGAGGAGAGGAGAGGAGAGGAGAGGAGAGGAGAGGAGAGGAGAGGAGAGGAGAGGAGAGGAGAGCTGCACAAGTGTCAGTGTTTCTATATGTGGCACATAGTATATGGACATGTGATATGTAAGACATATTTTTTTGAAAAATAATTGGTAAGTTTATTTCTAAGGATGTGGAAAGTAGAATTGTTCCCTTTTTTTTAGTTCTTTTTTTAAAGGCCCAGAGTAGGCAGAGAGTATGAAAACCCACATTATTAAAATTGACAATCATAATAATGCACTAAAATCCAGGGGAAACAGGTCTGATGAATGAAAAGCCAAGGAAATCATCAGTAGTCAAAGGGCAGACGGGGACCTTAAAAGGATTCCAGGCTGTAGAGAACACACCGGGAAGTAACAAATGAGAGGCTGGTGCAGGCGGGAAGGTTTTGGATTCTACAACAGATCCTTCCTTGGGGACTATACCTTAATAGGGTAGGATGAGATTCATCTCTCCCATAAGGGCACTAGAATATTTGGGAACAGACTAGCAAACTTGATAAAGAGGTCTTTAAACTAAAGGACTTGGGGGGTGGGGGGAGCAGCAAAATAGAACAAGCTGTCCCCTCTAGCTGGGAAACAGGACGGGACAGGGAATGCAATGATAAGTGCCCTTCATCCATACACTGTGCTGAGATGCAGAAGGCTGACCACCCTGAGAAAGAGCCAAACTGGGGAGGAACCTCCTGCATCTGTCCAGGGAAACCTGTGTGTTTGAGTAAGCCCCTGTGCTGCCTCTACACCAATGCATGGAGCCTGGGGAATAAGCAGGAGGAACTGGAGATGTGGGTGTGGATGCAGGGCTACGACCTCATTGCGATCACAGAGACGTGGTGGGACAGCTGCCATGACATTTTTCAAGTACATCAGCAGCAGAAGGATGGTGAGGGAGGATGTGGGCCCGCTGCTGAACCCAGAGGTTGTCTTCGTGTCTGAGTATGCAGAGAAGGCCGAAGTACTGAATGCCTTCTTTGCTTCAGACTTTATGGCCAAGGCCGGCACGCAGGAAGCCCAGGACAGCAAGGCGAGTAGGATGGTCTAGATACCAGAGGACTTGCCCTTGGCGGAAGAGGTTAAAGACTTATTAGCCAAGCTTAACATATATAAGTCAATAAGTCAATAAGTCCTGATGGAATGCATCATGAAGTGCTGTGGGAGCTGGCTGACCTGGCTGCTAAGCTGCTCTCCATTGTTTTCAAACATTCATGGAGGACAGGTGAGGTGTCTGAGGACTGGAGGAAGGCCAATGTCACTCCAATCTTCAAAAAGGGCAGGAAGGAGGACCCAGGAAACTACAGGCTGGTCAGCCTCACCTCCATTCCTGGAAAGATGATGGAAAAACTTATCCTGAATGTTATCACTGAACATATAAAGGAAAAGATGGTTATCAGGGGAAATCCCGTTTGACCAACCTGATAGCCTTCTGTGAGTGCATAACCAACTGGCTCAGTGAGGGGAGAGCAGCAGATGTCATCTACCTGACTTCAGCAAGGCTTTTGACACTGTCTCCCATAACATCCTCATCAGAAAGCTCAGACAGTGTGACTTGGATGAGTGGACAGTGAGGTGGATCAAAAGCTGGCTGAATGACAGAGCCCAGAGGGTGGTGATCAATGGCACAGAGTTGGAGTTCCACAGGAGTTGGTTCTGGGGCCAGTCTTGTTCAACATCTTCATCAACAATCTGATTGAGGGGACAGAGTGTACCCTCAGCAAGTTGGCTGATGACCCCAAACTGGGAGGACTGACTGATTCCCCAGAAGGCTGTGCTGCCATTCAGTGGGATCTTGACTGGCTTGAGAGTTGGGCAGAGAGGAACCTCATGAGGTTCAACAAGGACAAGTGCAGTCTTGCATCTCGGAAGGAACAACCCCATGCACCAGTACAGGCTGGGGGGCGAACTGCTGGAGAGCAGCTCTACAGAGAGAGACCTGGGAGTCCTGATTGTCAGCACTGTGCCCTCGTGGCCAAGAAGGCCAATGTCACCCTGGGATGCATCAAGAAGAGTGTGGCCAGCAGGTCAAGGGAGGTTGTGCTCCCCCTCTACTCTGCCCTGGCAAGGCCTCATCTGGAGTCCTGTGTCCAGTTCTAGGCTCCTCATCTCAGGAGGGACAGGGAATTGCTGGAGAAAGTCCAGCGCAGGGCCACCAAGATGATCAGGGGAATGGAACATCTTTCATACGAGGAAAGGCTGCGGGAACTGGGGCTGTTTAGTCTGGAGAAGAGGAGACTGAGGGAACATCTTATTAACATTTATGAATATCTAAAGGGTAGATGTCAGGAGGTTGGGACATCCCTTTTTTCTCTTGTATCTAGCAACAGGACAAGGGGTAATGGGATGAAGCTGGAACACAAGAAGTTCCACTTAAATATAAGAAAAAACTATTTTACTGTGAGAGTGAGGGAGCAGTGACACAGGCTGCCCAGAGGGCTTGTGGAGTCTCCTTCCTTGGAGATCTTCAAGACCCGCCTGGACATGTTCCTATGCAACCTGATCTAGGTGAAACTGCTTCTGCAGGGGGGTTGAACTAGATGATCTCTAAAGGTCTCTTCCAACCCCTAACATTCTATGATTCTATGAAATGGAATTAATTGGTTCTTCAAGTAGAACAGTTACAGGAGGAAGGAGGATTATACATATATCTTATTACTTAAATAATGTGAATGAATAGAGGACTTCAGACCTGAGGGTAGCACACAAACACTACCAAAAGACACTGGGCTGCTGAAATAAATCTGCTTTACAACTGGGCAAGGAAAGAGGAGAATAAGGTACAGCAGCTCCACTTGAGCTTATTTTGGCTGCTGAGGAATTTGTGAAAACATTAGACCTTCAGTTGTTAAAATCCCATATTTGAACACTGAAAAGTTCCATTTGTTTGTTTGGTCACAGGTCCTTGGTGGCTCTGAAATTAGTAGCTTCAGCTTTGGAATTCTGGAAGTCTGACATTTAAATGGCAGTTTCAGTTGTATGTAATTTTCTTCTTCAGTTCTTTTGGGAGTATTTGAGTGTCCTACTACACAGTGACTATACTACAAACTAAAGTTGTTTTTGTACTGTGGATTGTATGTCCTCCTGCATTTCATCCCCAGCTCTAGGCAGGAATTCTGTGTGGGAAGCTTGTAAGACTTGAGAAATGTTGTTTTTTGTGGTTTGGCTGTGTGCTCTTTAAGGTTGAAGGCATTGGGTAAACATAAATTACTGTTCTAATTGTGAAGTGGAAACTCTTCAGCACATTTTATGTCAGAAACTTGTCATAGCGACTATAGTATTTCCATTAGAGGAATTCCTTATAGCATCTTCCAAGTATACTCTGTGTGTTTCTCCCAAAAGGCATAAACCAACCTTCCGCCTTTCCTAGCTCATATAATTAGACAAGGACGAAAATGTTCAAGATTGCAATGAGCTTTTCTGCTAGAGTGAAGATGTGATTCTTGGTGACTCAAACATTGCCCAGAACGTAGTTACCTTCTATGTAATCATTTCAAAGAATTATCCTTCCAAAATTAGAAGAAAAAAACATGTCATTACAAATGCAATATTACCATACTTAATGTCTGACTAATGTCTGAACATTAAGTCAGAGGTTGTATTTTTAAGCAGTATACATACTGTAAGCAAAATTAATTGGAGCACACAGTTTCTTGAACAAAGTTACTAAATATATGAGCTCTACATCGTTTATGCCACAGTTGGCCACGGAACTTGAAGAGGAACTGAGGAAAGTAATGTTTCTTTCTAATTACTCTTTCTCTGTCCTCTTTCTCCTTTACATATTGATCCGCTTGTTTTGTCAAGCACAGTGATCTCTGCTCATCTCACTGTGGGCTGCCGAGGTCCTGCCCTGTGTTTTGCTGGCCTTGCTGTTTTCCTGGCCCCTCCCGTTTTCAGTACACCACCCAGCAGAAAACAGCTTGTGCCTCCATAGCTTCGTCCTCTGCTGACTGTTGCAATGAAGTGGTTCAGCACAGGGATGGGCACAGGCCAAAAGCACCTTGAGGAAGGGCAGATGTCTGCCTTTCCCAGAGGGATGGCAGCACAGCTGGAGAGGATGAGTGAACCTGTATCTGATGCTAGGGGTAAAGGTCAGAGGTTTATGTGTTAGCAACAGTCGTGGAAGAAAGGGTGCAGTTGAAAGCCTTAAAGACATTTTTTCTTTAAGGGGTTAAACAGAAACACTACAGCCTTAGATAAAGTAAGGTCAAATAAGATGTGCATCGTTTTATTATTAGAAGAGTTTTTTAAAATACAGCACCTGGTTCAACTGTGTCTTTTACCATAAAACGTGGTTTTGTACTTCTTACTAGCTGTTTAAAAAATGAGTTTTCAGATTGCTCAGCCTAATGAAATCTTGCTGTTCATTTGATTGCAAGGAGCTGCGAGAGCTGGACCGAGTGGAAAGGAAGGCAGCATGTTCATATGTGTGGTAGAAGATATAACTTGCAGCACAGTGTTACATTTGTGTGACATGCTCAGGTGAATCAAATATGCTATTTTTACAGTATGTATTAAATGCGAAATCCGACTGGTGTTAGTCAGAGCAGTGCTAGATATCCTGCCAATGTGCCATGTAATTTTGTTTTAAGAGTGAAAGGTCTTGAATGAGAACCCTGTATTTCCAGCAAATTTATTCCATTTATCTAGGGTCAGCTATGCCCATAGGTCATTACCCTCTTTTTGTTTGATTTCTTCCTTACATGACGTTTGATTTCATCTTGGAATATGAGCAGAAAAACCTAGATCTCTTACGCAACTGTAAAGTCATATACAGTGCAAAGGGAATGCCCCTTTTGTATGTAGTGTGTTCCACATCTTCAGCCAATGTTGACTGAAGTTGCTGGAGCTGTATTGGCAGACATAAGCAGAGGAAGAGCCATAGTTGGTTGATGGCACCCTTGGCTATGAAGTAATCCCTCCAAAAAGTGGAGCATGAGTTGGATTGGAAGTTGTGCCAAAAATCATGATACTATCTACACTACAGACCTGGGCCAGGGATGCGTTATTAATACGGTGATCAGTCCCAGAATGTAGTAAGTACTTGTGACTCACTAACTTGAAACATTGTCAAGGGACCTGTTTTGCCAGAAAAACTTGAGATTTTAGAGGAATTGGCTCCTTAAAGTCATGTCATGCCCCGTGAAGGAAAACACCTGTATATTTTCAAAACAGAGGCATGGCTTTGTCAGAACGAGGTCATTAAAACCAGGGACAGACTGACACTTGAGGAGAGTCACAATGGCCATCAAACTCCCGAGGGCCCCCACCGGGTGCCACCATGCACTATGACCTGGGCCGGATAAAGTGGCAGAGAAGCAGCAATGAATCACTGTTTCAGCTAATTGGGGTCTCTCAAGTCCAAGTACGATATACGATCACTGAGGACAAAAGGAGGCAATACACACAGCGAAAATAAGAGTGAAAGGAATTTAATATTTACCTCTAAGTATTTCTCATCTCATGTTCACATCAAGTTCCTATCTCTAAAAATCCTAAAACCAAAAAAACCCCACAAATGAAACTTATGATTTCAGGAATGTATTTTATTGCAATTATAGCTAATCCAATTAAAGGTGATTTGTAATGACTGCAGATTAATTACAGAAATACTGGATTTAATGAGTAGGTTACTATTTATTTTTGTAAAAGAGAAAATGCAAATACCAAGCTAGAATATTTAGTTCACTTAGATCATGCTGAGCTCAGTACTGCTGGATTTACAGAGCCATTTGTTTCCAAAATGAGGGAATGCATAGTCCCAGCTGAACACATTGAGATTAAGATCTTTTCCTTTCAAAGAGTATATCTGTACAATAGAGTCAGACATTCTTTATTTTTTTATAATGGAAATCAGATATGATGTCTGAAGGCAGAACTTGTTGTGATACATTGGGAAGCAGAGAAGTTGTGAGGTTTTTTTTTTTTAGTAGATCTTAGTTTAATTTTCAGTATAAGCTTGCTAGCTTGTACATAGGGTGCTGCTTGACAAGAAGCTTCTCTATACACCATGTACGTTTTCTCCATTCAGCAGCAAGCTGAATCATTGCTGGATGGACTGATCCTCCTGTGGCCTGATCCTGCAACTGGTAGGATATGTGGAGAAATTAAGAAGTGTGTGTATGTGATCAGGAGGGGCAGCTGGCAGCCCACCCAAACCAAGGTACGAAGCAGTGATCACTGGCTCTGCAGAAGCTGTGGTGGTGAGCAGTCATGGGAAAAGGCTTCAGACAGATGGTGCAAGATGATAAAATAGGTTGGCGCATTGTGACCCTCAGCCATAAAACAAAAGCAGGTGGAGAATTAAGTTGCCCAGGGCTTTGCTGTGTAGTTTTTTGTGTAAAGGTGTTGGCTGTAAGACACAAAGCAGATACCACAGCCATGCTTGCACACTTTCCTGATCAGAAGCAGTGTGAGGTTATCCTGCTTCCTACAGGATGAAACACAGTGGAATTAAAAGGCTAGCACCAAGGGCTGTGTGCGTGCATTGGAGGTGGAAGAAATGCTCCTTGATAAAGTTCAAGTCTTGAAACATCAACAGGTTTATAAAGCTAGGAGGAGCTCCCACATTAGAAAGTACAAATGTCTTGAGACTGACAGGGAGAGTCTCCCAGTTACCAAGCATTGCACAAGTAGAAATGGGGAGTCTTGTTCCGGAGATGTACACAGTCATTGGCCAGATGTTTCCGTAGTGGACATGCCATCTTCATTGCTTTACTGCCCTTTTCTCCTTTTGTCCAACCTGTCACTTCGTTATGACTGTTCATCTGCTTCTTACATAAGTGTCACCACCTCATCACCATCCATATGCTCCTCTGCACGTGGCTCGGACTCACTTCAACCTCAAAGGTTTTGCAGCTCTTAAGTCAGTCTCTATGTCTGGGTCATGAAATTGTATTAGCAGCTAACTGTTTTGGTTACATTATTGAAGGTGATTTATAAGGAGATGGAAATGAGCTTCCTTCCCAACAGCTCTTGTAGCAAATTAGGTATGGAACAAACTAGTTCCTAAAGAAGTCAAAAACTACTGAGCAATCTGTAATCAAGGTTCTTCTAATGTTGTGTTTTAAGTAGACCCATCATCATAGCAATGTCTTCCTGAAAGCATTTAGACTTCATTACCCCATTAGAGGAATTAGCATATTTTAGCTGATAAGTTTCTGGCACATTCAAAAACTTGCTATAATGCTGGGTGTTGAAGCTACTCTGAAATGTGCATTCATTAAAGGGGTCTTGTGCCACACAGGAAATACATAAATAGAAAAAACATCATTAAAATGCTGCATTATCTTGTTCTAAACTTAGTGTGTCTTGAAATTTAAATACATACTGCTATCCTTAGAATTTTCCAGCAGATTTTTCCCAATTTTATTAGCATAGCAGAAAAGAAACTGAATGTTGTGTTTATTGAGTTTTTTTTTTTAAAGAATGAATGAATTTCAAATGCAATTGTAATAACTGCTTTTTTAATTAAAAAGTTGTAATAAATCTTTTTAAACCAGTCACTGATTTTAAGAGGTAGTTGGTCGTCATTGCAATATTCAGAGCAGAGATTGCACAGGAGCAAGTCAGAAAGAAATGACAAGGGAGGATCAGCAGGATCAATGCAGTGCAAAGGTAAGCATAGTGTGTAATTGTAAAGTCAAAAGAGAAGAGCCAGTTTATGTCAGAATTAGATCTTGAACAAAAATGAAATATAACAAAGTCCGTAAATACAGATGTAAGGAGGCCTTCTTTTCTGCTTTTTGCAAAAATAGCCAAAATTCAGATTTCCGAATGCCTTCATGGCCAGAAGAATGCACAAAGCCAGTTCCCGCAGTTTGGATTCACAGCAGCTCTCTCCTCCAAAGCTCCTTAATATGTTGCAAGTACAGCACAATTTCTAGTACAGCCTTTCCATCACTGGGGGCTCCCGTCAGGGAATGTCATCTGAATGAAGCCACTTACTCTCATGAGGCTTGTAGGGAATTAGTATTCTTTTAAAACCTGATCCAAAAGTTGCGGGAGTCATGCAGAGACTGCCGGAAGGAGAAAATCAAAAAGGTAGTGTGCTTCTCTAACAGTCATAAAAATGGCATGTGATCTCTGGAGGACAAATTTAACTACAGAAGAGATAAAAGATTTTTGTATTTGTAGGCACCTATAGTATTTGTGGTTCAGGGCTTGCTCCACTCTGTTCCAAATCAAATTAAGTGCCGTGCTGTAATGGAGCTGTGAAAGCTCAAGCTGCAGCCGACATAGAAAGCACTGCACAGGCCCCAGGGTAACACGGAAAGCATCCAAGGCGAGGTGATCAATACAACGACTTCATTAGCAAAAGGACAATGCAGAGTGTAAGGCTGCCTTGCAGGACAACTTCTAATTGTAATTACTGTTGCCTCTTCGAGGTCACTTCATGCAAAGAGAGAAATTTTACAGGTTTTGCTATTTGAAATATTCTGCAAGTGTTTAAAATTTAAACAAACAAAACTTCACTCTCATTCCTAGTTCGTACACAAGAATCTTTGATTCGTTGTTCTTTGTACATTTCCATAGGTTAAACATTGTTCTGCTTTTTAAGAGGGACTGCAACAGACACAGGTGTGGAAACATGCTCTTGTCCACATGGGGCTCTGAGAAATCTTACAGAATGAGTGGAGATTTGAGTGCTCATAGTACTTAATGGACCCTGGATACTTAGCGGCCTTATTAGTCAATAAATGAGCTTCTAGAAAATCATACCTTGATCGATTGTAGACATGTTGTATATTTTTGTTTGTTTGTTTCTGCTGATGGGGAATACCCCCAAAGCATGGTTGGAAGCAATCTATATGCCATTCCCTGGGCACAGTTCTCTGATATATTGGCCAAGCTCAACGCAAGAGATGCAAATTCCCATTCATCAGACTGAGCTTCAAAAGCATGGCAGGGAGAGAGGGTTGTCACTGTACTAATGATCTAATACACACTGTTTGTATCAAAACTGTCATAGCAAGGACACTGGTAGGAGTAAGAATGCAGTCAACTTAAAGCTATGCTTCTGATGTTAACTGGCACATTTGCAAAGTACTTCCTCAAAAATGTAATTAAAGTGAATTCACAGAGATCTCGCAAAAAATAGGTCAAGCTGGATGTTTATTCTGATGATAAACCAATACTGACATTCTCTCTATGTTGAAATGTGATCGTGTGTGGGTGTGTAAGGATATGTATGCGTACACACATAGGTATCTGTGCATATGCTATACAGAGATAATGTGTGTATCTGTGTCTGGGTGCATATTTATATTGAAAAAAAGGGAAGATGTTTCTCCTTATGTTCAAGTAGAACTTCTTGTGTTCCGGCTTGTGCCTGTTACCCCTTCTCCTGTCACTAGGCACTACAGAAAAAAAGACTGACCCCATCTTCTTGACACCACTTAGGTATTTATAGGTGTTGATAAGGTCCACCCTCAATCTTCTCCAGGCTAAACAGCCCCAAGTCTCAGTCTTTCCTCATAAGAAAGATGTTCCAGTCCACTCATCTTCATGTTAGCCCTCCACGGGACTCTCCTCAGAAGTTCTCTATCAGAGAACTGGGGAGCTCAAAAAGTTGCCATTTGTCTTAGGCCTAAATCCTGCCTTCCTGCTCTGCTCTAAAAAGTTGGTAAATTCTGTATTTCAGATGGGGTCTTGAGGTCATGGGGACTACTTCACAGATGCCCCACCACAGAGTTATCTGTGGGGAGGCAGATGGGTGGCAGGGTGTTATCTCCTGCCCATGCAGGCAGCACTGCTTCTGCCAGCACTGTGCTGGGCAGAGAGCAGCCTGGGGACCTGTTCCTGGGCTGGAGCAAAGACCCAGGGACAGGTAGTAATGGGGACCAGGCAGTGCTTCCAAATGCTGCCTTTGGCCTCTCCGTGCTTGACTTTTAGCACAGCATTTGACTTAAATGGCCTCTGCTAAATTTATAGGCTTGGTTATGCCAGGAAACTCTCTGCTCAAAAAACGCTTACAGGCTCTGCAGAGAAGACAAGCAAGCAGGAAAGGAAAAAGTAGTAGTTTTCTTTCTGTTTTACTGCTAAAGAACTGAGGTGCAAGAGATTAATGGATGTGCCCAAGGTCATATTGGAAATCTGCAGCAGAGCCAGGCACTGAATCTGGATACGTGAGCATCCAGCTCATTGCTGTAGCCATATTTTTTTTTCAGCCAGTATTTAAAAGAAATACTGTTCATGGAGAGTGAAACAAATCAGAAAAATAAGGTGGTAGTGTGCGAATGAGAAAAGGTCATTTGTACTGTTTCATCACTTTGTTGTCCAAAGATTTAATTACTTCTGGAATTACCTCAGTGGCTTTCAATCAGTGCCTGTCAGTCTTAGGTCATTCCACACACCTCACCTTGTCAGTTTAAGATGCTTTCTAAAAGATTTTTTTTTTCTCTTAATTAAAAAATAATGCTCCTGGCCAAATCTCCTGCATGTGTTTTTCAAACCTGTGCATGAGACTGAATACCGGTAGAGCCAAGCACTTGTACTCCTGACATCTGATGATTACTGTGTAAGAAGCAAGGCACTTTTACATGTAATATACCAGAGCTTTCCACAAATTGGAGATGACTTATAAATTACACTGTGCAACTTCTTCACCTGCAATTGAGATATAATCACTGGGATGCTGGGAGGTGCAGGCCACTTAAGAACACAGAATTTCTACACTGCACAGTCTCTTACAGCACATTCCAAAATTAGGAGACTCTAAACGAGATTTTTTTAAAATAATGTCTTTCTGTTCTGATATTCCCTTTCTGTTTCAGCATCTTTAAGAGCGCATTTGTATTTTTCAAGGTCCTTTTCCCTGCAGTCATAGAGTTGGGCAGAACTCCTCCCCAGTCCTTCCCCCATCTGCTCCACAAAATCACTTGTGTGTTTCCTTGGTTCCAGCACCTGAGGCCTGCACAAAACCAGCAGATATCATACATACCACAGAAAAACCATAGCAATAAGCATCTCTCTGCGTACAGTAGGTTATAGGGGCCAGCTGACCTGGAAGAAATAGAAAATCAAAAAGAATGTGTTCATTCTCAGTGAATAGTACTTTCAGCTTGAAAGATAGCTGGGATCATTCCCCAAGAGGTCTTCACTCCCTCAACCTTGTAATTGTTCCAATTTTTATTTTTTATGCTAACCCAGATTCCAGATGACTTATCTTGGGTTGGACCATGTATATACCCCTGAGTTCCCAGGAAGAGCTTTTCTTGACCTGGCTTCTGACTCAAGCTAATCTCTGCATGGAGAGAGGATGATTACCTATTTTAAAGCCTGAGATACTGGGATTTCAGGGAAGGATCAATTATTAAACTCAGTAGTTTAATTCTTCCCTCATAGATCTCGAACCGTATTCTGTTTTGCCAGCTGTTAGTGCCAAGTGAGAGCTTCAGAGGTCCTCTGCAGCAGGCACAGCTACTGGCACGTGGCTGAGCCAAGGCTGGCTTACCTTCATGGCATGGTGATTTCATGTTGTGGGGCCCAGGAACTCTGATCAGGAATACGGACTGCATTTTGCAAGACACACAAGTATAGAGAAGAACAAGTCTTTGCCCCCAGATGTGCACAATCAAAGTAGGCCAAATTTCAGTTAATGACTTGAAAATAATTTTTACAAAGCCATAATTAGGTTAGATTGTACCTTACTCTCTCTTTCCCTCTTCTGTGAATGGAGTCAGTGACCTAAAAGTTCTACTATGCTTCATCTCTTTCTTTATTAATACTATTTACTTAGCAAATACTGCTGAGTGGGACAAAGGAATTTTTTTGCTCCCCTTAGATGCAATTTCTGTGATACTGTATTTATTTAGAATTAAATAGCAATAACTGTGTCCATTCTAGGCCTGTTTGCAATTAATCAATCTCCCTCAAATTCTGCATGCAAGAATGAGCTCACTTGGGTGGCAGAGAAAACAGAAGAGTAAAACTGCCTTGTTTCACAGCTTTCCCCAAAATGTTCCCTCACTCTCTGTTTTCTGCTCTCTCCTCTGCCTTTTCTGTTTCATAAAGCAGCTTCCCTTGCTCTTTGTGCAATCTGCTGAACCTGATTAGTGTATGGCAAACTGGTCTTCCGCTAAGAGCATAGTGGCAGATTTAACCCAGAATAAGCTGAAATTGTCTTTTGAAAGAAAAGAACAAGATGTTTTTTCAGCTACATCTCACACCATTCATTAATTTGGGGAGGCAGAGGAATTAACTTTTCAAAGGAAAAAGTTTTCTCAGGAAATTAGCGTTTATCCAAGATCTTAAAAGTGATGGACAAGCCAGTTGAGTGGAGACTAAGTAGAAAGGAGAAGCAGGTAAAGTCAAGCAATTTTATACCAGCTTCTGTTGGTGTCACAGATCTTTATTCCTCTTATTGTAGAGGAGAGCATCATGGGCTGGGTTTTGTAAAGCAGCACCCAGCTCACCTGAGCGAAGGAAACATTGAAAAAATGCTAGCCAGTGAAACAAAGAGATCTGTGCTTGGCAGAACTCTGCAAAGAGTGTCAAACACCAGTTGGCAACCCAATGGGAGTGATGGTGAGATGCTAGAAACACTGAGGATGGAAGATGTAAGTCAAGGATTATGTTACGGCTCTGATGAGGTGCTCTTATTCATTGGCCATTCTGTATCAGATTTATATGAAATCCTTAACTAGCAAGTCCCAAATTGAATAAAGTTGTATCTTTGCAAATGCTCTGCATTTGTTTTTTTGATGTCAGGAGCTAATTCAAGTCACTGTTAACCAAAGGTCCTTTCACAGTCATCTGGCAATTTCTACTGTATGACATTAATGATCCTCATAAACATGTGTAGACATGAAAGAGTTTTTGCTGGTTTCAGACTGGAAGTGTAGTTTGAAAGAATAAATGGAATGATTTTGTGGCATTTTAAATACCACAGTACCATGGTTCAGTCTGCACATCCTTGGGTGAGTTTAAAATTGTCCTTGCATTAAGCACAGCTAATGGATCTCTTTAGTGGACCTGTAACAGTCTACTGTGATACACAGAGAGAAACACTTTTCTTTTTTTCTAACAGGACAAGAACAGCAATATCAATTTTGAAACTTTTGGACCGATGCGTCAGCTTAGCGCTTTACTCAGCATGACCTTTATCATCCCATATCCTATTAGAACCAGAGATTAGTGATTTGTCTTTGAAAGATCAAAATCATCATTTTTAGATGCTGTTTCATATCTGTGTATTTATATCATACTCTTTTCCTTGGCATTTCAGTACATGATGTGAAGCATTGTTTTTTAGCTCTAACAATTCTGGGAGAGGAAGAGTGAAACACTAGCAAAATGTCGGCATTATTATGGCTTAAAGAGGAATATTACAGTATTAGCAGTCTCAACATACATCTCTTGTGATGAAGTTAAGTTCTTCTATGAGAAGAGTTATTTTCATTTTACAAATAAGCAATTGAGATATAGATAAGTATAATAGTTTTCCTGAGATTGTAGAGGAAGTTTTGAGAAAGCCAGTTCACATCTTATAAATCTGGCCCTGGGTAAATGAGCTAATGGAAGAAAAAGATTTATGCAAGATTAGAGAAAACGGAAATCACTGGATGTATGTGAGAAACATCCATAACTACCCCAGATTGGTGCTTTCAGAAACATCGTTCTTTGCACCTGGAATTTGATTTCTCAGCATTTTCTGCAGGGGAGTAGAAAGTGTGTTTATTAATACTCTAATCAAAACTATGTAGTATTATTGGTTTGTGATGACCATAAACACTGGTGTGTGTGTACATTTTCACATAGGCATAGTGGCAGAATTATATTTTGCCTTTTGAAGGGATGGTGGTTTTTTGACCAAAAAGCAAACAGAATCACAGCTCCTTGCCTGCTTTTCCCCTGATAGTGTGTTGCTTTTGGTATAGTACTTGTGCAAGGGGACTGACCTGTTACAGTCCCTGCCTTCTCCGCTCATGGCAGAGCAAAGGGAGGCAGTTGCATTGTCCCCTTGCCTCTAAATGTAGGTGCCTGCAGGGGTGGCTCAGCTTCTACAGTTCCCCCTCCAGCAACAGCAAAGCGGGGCTGGCTGGGCCAGCGGGTATTCAGGGCACTCAGTTCAAAGAAAAAGCCTAATCTGCTGTACATTCTCCAAAGTCTCTGTGTCTCTGCCTATTGATATACAGGGACCTCAGAGATAATGGGTACCAAACTAGGGTTCCTGAAGGAGAGAAATGTTTGTGAGCATCTACTACTTCATCTCTGCTGGCAAACCAATAGGGAGGTGGCATCAAAGCCTGGCCCCTCTCCACCACACTGGACCTACTTGCCCAGAACAAGCATTGACCTCTCCTGTGCAAAAAGCTGTAACCTGGGCTAGTCAGAAGGTTTGATTTGTCCTGCATGTAATCACGTGGGAAAAGTTTTGCTCTCTCTGCTATTACCAGGAATTCAGTGTGGAAAAGCTGCTCAAGGATTTTGTGATACATCTGGGGTTATTAGTGATATGATGGGCAGGGAAATATGCATTGACACAGATTAAAGTCAATTTGCCATATCTACTAAGAATTACTGTATAGTAGTAGTACTCAGGGAAATGGAATATAACTGCAGTAGATAGAACTTACCTATTTGTACAGTGTCTGGAACAGCTCAGCCATGGACTGTCCTCAAAGCATAGCAAGAGCCTCCCATGTCACCAGTGCCCTTCTTATGCCTGTGGAGGGTATGTTCCATCCTTCTTTACTAGTGAAGTTATCAGCCCATAAATCACTGACCAATACTGGTTTGTGTACATAGCAGTTCCCTTTTTCTTGCAACTGATCATAACCAAAGCTAAACAGAAAACAGTGTGGTTAATTTGTTAAGTACAGCATTTTGTGAGTGTTCAAGACGGTGATTCTCTTAGTACAGAGGAGTAATGTTTAGGTCAAGTGATAAATCTAAAGACTGATAGGAAAGACCTTCCTTCCGTTAGAAATTGTGATTTTCTTAACAAGAAACAAGCTTTGGATTATTTGTTGAAAAAAGTGCATGGAAGTTTATTAAGGAAAATAAATAAAGGAAAATCAATCACACAACTACAAAAGGAAGAATGAAACGACTTGACAAATTGCATTTGCAGCACAGTAAAATGTGTACTGTGTCTGCATACACCCTACATCATCATTTTTCTACCAGTACTACATGAAGCCAAAAACTAGATATATGTAAATATTACAAAGTACAGATGTGTTTGAATTTAAGAAGGTAAATACAGCAAACCAAGGTCCAATATTGGGCAATCACCTCCTAATAATTATTTATAAACATCTGTTAATCTTAGAACTCTTTATTTGATGTCTTAATGCTCTGTTCAGTGATGATACATTGCATGGTAAGGCTGCATTCAAATAATCGTTAGTTTGAAAGTTTCCATTGTTAGCAGGATACTGAGAAGATAAATGATGAATTTGTGGTTTCCTGATTCGATCTTTTCTTTGCTCCCTGTAGGCCTTGTACTGTCTCCTCTTGATTTATGCCAGAATCAGAGGTTGCGTTCGGTCTGACTGGTGTCATCCAAGTACAGGCTCACTTTTGGGATCGTGTCAGGAAAATCAAACCTTCTGGGAGCTGCTACACATTTTGCCTCTGGGGTCAGAGAAAATCTCCATCTCAGCACTGATGTTTTCTCTTCTGTGGCTCAGAGACTGGCTGTTTCCAGAGATCATTAAAAGTACTGCGAGTGCTGATACTGGTGCATTACTGGTTCAGGCATAGGTATATATTGTCGAGAGAGCTGTAAATAAATGCTTGGGGAATGTGGCTTCTTTCCCAACTGTGCATAGCAAGGCGTGGCACATGCTGCCAAGTTTTGTGGTTTCATCATGGATTCTGTTGCCTTTTTAATTAATATACAAGCTTAGGATCCTCGACACGTGATTTGTTGAAGATCTGAGCTTTCTTTGATTGTTTTTAAGGAGATTCTCTTGCCTCTCTGTGGTAGAAAGCAAGCTGGCAACGCAATCTGGAAACCCAGGGGAAGAAAGATGGGCCTCATGGATTTATTATTTTTTACTAAAAGCTTTCTTTAAGCCAGTCTCATGGTTCCTTAGTCCTCCCTAGTCAATGTTGAATTCTTGTCCTTGTTTGCTGAGCCTTTACTCAG
The DNA here is from genome assembly GCF_028858725.1 of Colius striatus. NCBI lineage: Eukaryota > Metazoa > Chordata > Aves > Coliiformes > Coliidae > Colius > Colius striatus. The sequence continues at coordinate 30,692,946 of NC_084767.1, read as the reverse complement.
CAACCATGCTACTTTGCTTTCTCACTTCTCTTAACAATGCTGGATATTAATGTATTTTATCCTATGTTTGCCCAGTTTATGGTCATCCAAGGTAACTACAAAGGATGGAAACACATAAAGGCCTAAATTAAGCCGGAGTTTAAAATGGAGAGAAATAACTGTGGAAAGGCACTTCAGGGACTCAGTTTAAATGTCCAGCTCAACAGAAATCTTTTAATTACAGATTAGACACTGAACACAGATGTGCTATTCTCTTTCTTTGAGTCTGAACCTTGATAAAGTACTTCGACGTGAATATGTTTCGGGAAATAAACAGCGAGTTCCCAGTACAAGGCAGTTGTTCCAGCACTGCCAGAGTAGCAGAGGAGCTGCTTATCGCTCACAGCCTCTGCCAGTGCTATAACTGAGAGAGTACAAAGAAGATGAAGAGCCAAAGGAGAGTGGAACCTGAACAGGAACTTGTCAGGCTGAGCTGAGCACACATGAAGTTATCTCTAGTCTTGCCTTTCCCGTTGAACAATTGCATAAGTATTTTGAAAAATAACTTTGCTTGGCAGAACACGGTGTATGGGAAATGAACTTGTTTTTCATCATGATTTAGATACCACAGTGATTATGGAACGTGTTTTAAAGAGTTTGGCACTTGTTTTAAAGAGTTGCAGACTTTTAACAGAGAACACAAGGAACACCTTGCTTTGGGATTTAACATTTATTCATTCAGTTCATTGAGTATTGTGTGATATACACAGAGTACTTTGTTGCAGGCATCACAGTGCTGATAGCAGCCTGAGGTTATGAACAAGGCATCTCTAGTATAGAAAAGGTTGGCCTTGCGTAGCTCCAACCTAGTCATAAAGTAATATTTCCTTAGATCTGACTTGCACATTTTGTACTTTGAACAAATATATGTAGTACTTTTGTTCATCAACCCTGCTTTCTGTTTATAAGGAGTTTTACCAATTGATTCTTGAAGCAGCTGTGAAATGGGTGATTTTTCTTTCCATTGAGTTTCAGCCATATTGGGACTATGATAAAATCACCAGAGCCCGTCTGTTCTGAACACCAAAGCAATGAAAATGAACCTACTACTAATTTTAACATCAGTGTTTGAGTGAAAATTGTCAATCATCTTCCATTCCTTTGAAAACATTAACCCAGCCTGGATCTCATTATTGCAGAGATCCTGCAGTAACCAGGGCAGAGTTTCTGCTGAGTTCTTAATGTCAGAATTTCACTGTCTCCATTCAGAGGGAAGGAAGAGGACATGACAGATAACACAATGTTATCAAAAACTATATCCATAGATTTCAGCAAGGAATAATGTTTCCATGTGCATTTCCTTATCTCTTATCCTCTCTTGTTTTCTCCCTTTGGACAATTCTAAAGCGGGTTTTAAAACCTTACAAAAATGCTGTAAATTTTTCCAGAGGGGTGAAAAGTTTAATTCCAAAATTAAAATAGAGAAGTTGAATTTCATGGGAATTCCTGGGTGTGAGTCTTTTATCAGGAAAGAAGTTGACCAAGGCCACTCTCCAGATTTCCTCCAATAAGAACCAGCTGAGTAGCTACATACAGAAGTGGCAGGGACCAAATGGGTCATTGATCCCTTTCTTTCCTCTTCTAACGCCATCTCTCTCATTATCCCATGAGAGCCATCACGCTTCTGCTTCCTTAGGTAAAACAGGCCACAATCTCATGCAGTTTCTCTGTTTCCCCTTGTCCATAGTCAAGTAGATTCAGAAATTAGGATTCCTCAAGCATGAATAACTAGAGCTTAGCCCAGCATTCCAGTAATAATATTAATATTTCACTGTTTCTACTGATAGTGAAAATATGTCACCTTGGAAATCCTAAGGTTTTGTCAACTTTCTCACAGTGGTGTCATAGCCAAAAATCTGATGGTCTATCCATCCCTACCTCACTACCACTGTGATGTTTCTGTATCCACAGTGTTTGTCGTAACTAGGGTAGTTGTGGTCATTGCTGCCACCATCTAAGTTTTACTCTGAAGTCTGGATGCTCGGATGTCACTGGAAGTTAGCTGATGCTGTAAGTAACTTTCCTTTTGACTTCATGGAGACGTTTTGTGCCCAGACAATGTAGCAAATCTGTTAGCATCTGTCTACCATTGCCTCACAGCAAGTTGCTTTCCTGTGTCTCCAAGGAGGGGAAGAAGGCAGGTCAGACAATCCATCACACATGAAGGTGTCATAATTGTGTCACAGATGCTTGCTGATGGATAACATGAAGCACAGTCTGTGCTTTGACATGTGGTGTCACTATGGCTCATAGCAAATTTTTTTAGCATTTTGCTGTGTTGAAGCTGAAGGATGGAGGTAATGTTGGTTTTTCTAGTCAAGAAACTGATAATAGTTGATGAGCTGGATGGCATCAGGCTTGTTCTCTGTTAATACTCTGTGTAACTGTACTGTACCAGGATCTGCTGTATGCAATGTGTTTTCATTTGTGCTAAGATGTTTACCTTCTTTTTCCCCAGAATTCATCTCTCTCTATATATTCACAGTAACTATTATCCTAAAAACCGTCATGAAAGGTTATTGCAGTTGTAAGTTAATTTGATGAAACAGCAGTCATAATGCAATTATTCGTGATACCAATGATCACAGAAATGAAGAAAATAAACATTGAAAAAATTTATTATAAAACTAATAAAAGCAATATTGCTGGCATTGTTGCTTAACAGCATTCAATTGCTTTGTGTTGCTTGTTACATTGAAATCAATGGCCTTGTTCACTATTGTCTTTTTTTTCTATTTGTGTAAATACAATCTATGTTAACGAATATGATGTTCAAGCACATCCAAACTAATTTGTCTTGGAGACTATGAGCATAGTTTATTTGTAACCTCATCAGAAGCAGATCAACATCCAGACCAAGCTTTTTTTCTCGCCCTTATAGAGAGAATGGAATAACTTTCATACAGCAATATTTATGTTGCTAGAATAGAAATCGTGTAGTGCTGGGAAGCTGTGGATTATTTGCCTTGTCACTAATGTTTTCAGCAGTGCTGCAAGCTAGCCCTTTAGAAATCAGTCAATGCTTTTACTAAATGGTAACATTTAATTTTTGAGTGCTTTTACAAAATCCACACAGTTGATGAAAGCAGATTAAAGAGGCATGAAATTAGTGGGGCTTACATGTCTTTATGGTTTGTGAGCTGAACTATTACTGGTCTCCAAACCTGATTCTGAATCCAAATAAATGAAGGGTAAAGTTTCTTATATTTAGATTTTCTAAATAAAAGAGGTTTTAAATTACCTTTTTCACACCAGATGAACACCAAATGTCTTGTACATTTGTGTATGAAATTATCCTCTGTCCTTTTCTTTAAGCTGTAACAGAAAAGAGGAAAATGTTGAATGAACTAACACTTTGGCATGAAATTTAAGGGCCAATACTGATTACTAGGGCCTAGGAGTAGTGTTCCCTGGGGCCACATTATTGCCTTGATGTCTAATGATGGGCTGATGCTGACTGCATTTGAAATCAAATAATGCATCAGCCTGTTAAACTCCAATGAAAACTATGGTGTCTGCAGGTCAGGGCTCGCGTTGCTGTATAAATCCCAGTTCAGAGTTAAGGAAGAAATTCTCTGTAGGAGCACCTAGAAAAGATCCGTGCTTGTCTGTTGATCCAGATGCAGTATTATGTAACTATTGTATTATTTATTGTGATCATAGCAATACTGTGTTAGCCTCCTCCTGGCTGAAAAAGAGGATCCAGAAATTTCAAGTTCTTTAAGCAAAAAGATGAGTAAGTGGAGACTGTAATTACAGAAAGGCTGTGGGATGCAAGCAAACTTGTAAAAATTGTTCATGACCACATCTCGATGTAGTAACTTCACTCTTGCCGCATTGCTGATTTTGTTTCTCTTTCAAAGTATGAGTCACATGAGAAAATTACGTTCAAGAAAAGTGTCATGAAGGGTTGTTAACTTTATAGATAGTCTCCTGTGAAAGGAACAAAGCAATGGATATATGGGTGTGTTGTGTGTTTAAGAGCCAGAGCAATGAAAAAGAAATGGTATGGACACGAGATAACCAGGAAGGCGCCAAACACAAGTCCACATGATGGGAAAAATGTCATGCTGCTGAAGTAGGTGTAAGGTAAAAACAATATTTGCACCCTGGAAGAAGGGAAGACTGCTCAAAACACTGATTTGAGAATGTTTTAACTGGCAGAGGACATTGTTTGTGTTTGAAACATTGGAGAACTAGGCTGTAAGAGTGAGTGGAAAGTAAGGAAATCCTAAATAAGGTGTACTCCTAGAAGCAAGAAATGGTGGGTGGAGGAAGATTCCCACTGTGTGATGCAGGACAGCAAGTGCTCCAAAAACTTCTGGTTTCTTTTCTCCCAGAGAAGTGAGAGGTCTCTGGGATTTAGTCCATCCTCTTGAGTATTATTCTTTTCCTAAAGCTGGTGTCTGAAGAACTAACAGACTGATAGCAATTTTTCGCATTTATATGGTCGTAATGTATATGGAAGCTCTGTTGACATTTTGGCATGTTGCTCTCACTTTATGTGCAAGAATATGTGATGCACACACTTCACTGGCTTCAAATGACTGTTCAGAGATGTGTGGGGAAGGGTTAATTCCAGCCACATGTCTGAAGGAGAAGAAGTGACAAAAATGTTTTGTTTGCTATGAGGTTTAAAACTCATACTGCTTAAACCACTTCAATATTTAGATCATCTGTTTTCATGCCAAAATTATTTAAAAAAATAAAGACAGACTGTTTCCCACACAGAAGCAGAACAATCTGTGATTTCTAGAAAGCTCAGCTAAGCAAGGTTTCCACAAACACGAGAGTCTATAGCATAGAAACAAAGAGGAAAAAAGAACAACTTTTTCCAATTGCCAGATTATGCTTACACTTTGACTTCTGTTATGGTTTTATTTCTATAAAGTCTTGAACACAAAAATCTGGTTTTAAGTTTGAGACACTTAAACATGGCTTCTCAGCCACCTCCCAATAGTTTTAGGTTTTGATTTTAAAGAAAGACCTTTTCTCTTCTGCCTTGCTTTACTTACGCTTCTGTAAATATTTAAGAGAATAAGTGCAAGTCATACTGGCATTACCACACTAAGAAAATATGTAGCATGGAGTTGAATCCCAGATGGCAAGGGGTGTTATGATTAAGGAGAAACCCTGAAAACATCAGTTATTTGCAAAGAGCCTGACACCATTTTTAAAAATGTACAGTTAGAGTCACCTGACTAAGATGAGTTCTTGCACAGAAAAAGATCACAAATTTTTCGTTTAAGGCAGAAACTTTTGCATCAAAAGCAACATGTTGGTTAAAAAGGCTATTTTTTTAACTGAAGAAACACGTTAAATTTTTAGTGAAATTTAGTTTCTTATGTTTTCATTTTTCATCCATCTATCTATTCATCAAGCACAGTAGCTGTGTCTATGCTATGTTAAAGTTTTGGATTGAGTATTGAGAGCTGAATGTCTGAAGACAACTGTCAGTGCTGCTTTTAACGGGAAAAGCCTGAGTGTGATCCATTCTGTTTCCCAGGCCTAGAACTGCCTTTGTGGAGAGCTGGAGGGTGAACCAGCAAAGCAGACAAGCAATCTGCACAGCAGAAAGTTTCACCTGAAGCCTTTTGTGTGCTTCTTTTTGATGTGCTGGATTATTGCTGGGTTATTACACTCATACCAAGGTACATAAATGTTGTGGGGTTTGGGGTTTTTTTGCCTTCTCCAAATGCACAGCTGCAAAACCCTGGGAGGCAAGCCAGTCCTAACAACTACATTTTCTTCAATCTTTTTGTTTCTTTTTTATCTCTCTAGCTGAAAAATATTTCAGTCTTCAAAGGTTTGATCCAAACTAAGAGAATATGCAAATCCCTCTGTTTTCAGTGGGGGCTTACATTCATGAACCATTTTTGATTAATATTAACATCAGGTTTTGGATTCTCAGTTTGGATGACAAAAGAGACCTTTGACTATAGCTTGGCTGCATTGCCTGCATAGTTAATCATCTTCATGTATTTCAGGACTGTGAGCAAAATCTGCCGTGTGCCAACAGCGGTACTTTTGAGATGGGTAATTTAGAAGAGGGACAAGAAGTGACTTTTGAAGAGATCACACAAAACAGATAGGCCACTGTGATATCATGCAATATCACAGGGAAATAAATCTGAATGAATATTTTTAATCAAATAAAGATCAGAGTATTAGGTTTAGAAGATTGAATTCCCAGATGAAAAATTCTTTATGTATATTTACATATGTATACTCACTTTTCAGCTAACTTAAGAGCAAAGAGCAGATTTACCATTTCACCTATAAACAATTAAACAAGTGAGAACTCAAATCCATCTACCAATGACCTTAAAAAGTGTCAAAACCTGAAATTTCTGGCAAACTTGATATGAATCTCAGTTCTATTAAGTTCTCATTAGGGCTTTAAATTTAATGTTGGTACCAAGAAAAAGTAACTGTTGGCAAATGATGGTATAATGTGCTAAGTGTTAAAAATAACATTGAAGCTATTGTATGGTTTACTTGTTCAGTTCATTGATGGCAGTTGAGATCTTCATGGCTGACAGAGAAGCTCTCTGATTTATTTCATCTGAAAAATTGCCCTGACTTCTCTGATCCTGATATATTTTGCCTTTGTTTGGTTTAGATTACTGTGATTTTTTGAGGCCAGGCTACAACAGGCTATTATGATTTCTTTAATTTAATATCCTGCACAAAAACAAAAAGCATAAAACAAAACTTTCTAAAAGGTCAGTCATAATATCTCGTTTACTTAACCAGATCAACACTCAACAAAGAGACATGAGACAATGAACTGTGCAAATGCTGTTCTGCAGATTGTAAACTGTTATAATGTGAGCGTCAAAGCATACCGAGGACAACATAAAAACCTCTTTTGATTTTGGGAGATCATACCTTTGATATCTAAGGTGTACTGACACATGCAGTTTTTATACCTGGTAGCAAAAAATGCTGTATATCATCACCAACAAGTAATACCTGATGATTTGGTCTGCATGAGCCATACTCATGACGTGAACAGAAGATTTCTAGGTTTTGCAGTCCTCGGGGGATTTTTAGCTCATTTATTATCAAAATTAAAACCTGCACCTGTCTGAACAAATGGTACAAAAATCCATTCCATAGAATCACAGAATGGTAGGGTTGAACGGGACCTTTAGAGATCATCCAGTCCAACCCAGCTGCATAAGCAAGTCCACCTAGACCAGGTCACACAGGAACGCATCCAGGCAGGTTTTGAAGACCTCCCAAGAAGGAGATTCCACACCCTCACTGGGCAGCCTGTGCCAGGGCTCCCTCACCTTCACAGTAAAATAGTTTTATGTTTCAATGGAACTTTTTGTATTCCAGCATCATCCCATTACCCCCTGTCCTGTTGCTAGCTACTCTAGAAAAAAGGGATGTCCCAACCTCCTGACATCCACCATTTATATACTTATAAATATTAATGAGATCCCCCCTCAGTCTTCTCATCTCTTGACTAAACAACCCCAGTTCCCACAGCCTTTCCTCATAAGGAAGATGTTCCAGTCCCCTGATCATCTTGGTGGCCCTGCACTGGACTCTCTCCAGAAGTTCTCTGTCCCTCTTGAGCTGAGGAGCCCAGAACTGGACACAGGACTCCAGATGAGGCCTCACCAGGGCAGAATAGAGGGGGAGAAGAACCTCCCTTGACCTGTTGACCATACTCTTCTTGATGCATCTCAGGATGCCATTGCCATGAGACCACATTGCTGGCTCATGGTTAGTTTGTAATCAATCAGGACTCCCAGGTCTCTCTCTGCAGAGCTGCTCTCCAGCAGTTCGACCCCCAGCCTGTACTGGTGCATGGGGTTGTTCCTTCCGAGATGCAAGATTGCACTTGTCCTTGTTGAACCTCATGAGGTTCCTCTCTGCCCAACTCTCAAGCTGGTCAAGATCCCACTGAATCTGAATCCCCTCTCAGGAGTCAGCCAGTCCTCCCAGTTTGGGGTCATCAGCGAACTTGCTGAGGGTACACTCTGTCCCCTCATCCAGGATGTTGATGAAGATGTTGAACAAGACTGGCCCCAGAACCGATCCCTGTGGAACTCCACTGGCCACAGGCCTCCAACTCGACTCTGTGCCATTGATCACCACCCTCTGGGCTCTGTCATTCAGCCAGCTCTCAATCCACCTCGCTGTCCACTCATCTAAGCCACACTGCTTGAGCTTTCTGATGAGGATATTGTGGGAGACAGTGTCAAAAGCCTTGCTGAAGTCATGGTAGATGACATCCACTGCTCTCCCCTCATCTAGCCAGCCAGTTATGTGCTCATAGAAGGCTATCAAGTTAGTCAAACAGGATTTCCCCTTGGTGAATCCATGTTGACTGCCCCGATAACCATCTTATCCTTCATATGTTTAGTGACTACATTCAGGATGAGTTTTTCCATCACCTTTTCAGGAATGGAGGTGAGGCTGACTGGCCTGTAGTTTCCTGGGTCCTCCTTCTTGCCCTTTTTGAAGACTGGAGTGACATTGGCCTTTCTCCAGTCCTCAGGCACCTCACCTGTCCTCCATGAATGTTTGAAAACAATGGAGAGCAGCTTAGCAGCCAGGTCAGCCAGCTCTCTCATCACTCTAGGATGCATCCCATCAGGACCCATTGACTTATATATGTTAAGCTTGGCCAACAAGTCTTTAACCTCTTCCACCAATGGCAAGTCCTCTGGTGTCCAGACCACCCTACTATCCTTGCTGGCCTGGGCTTCCCGCGGGCCGGCCTTGGTTGTGAAAACAGAAGCAAAGTAGACATTCAGTAGTTCAGCCTTCTCTGCATCCTCTGTCACCGGGGCACCCTCTGGGTTCAGCAGTGATTTAAGAGAAATGGATTGACCTGGATAAATCCAAAGGCATGTGTGCGAAAATAAAAATGGTACATGATTTGTCACTTTTTTCAGCTGAAGATTTGTACCCCACTATTAATATCTGAAGACAAAAAAATTGGTGCAAAGAACATACATTATCTGTTGTGTTAACAACAGTGCTAATGTTGGCTTGCCATGCATCATTTTCTAATAGTATTGTTTGACTTAGAAGAGATTTTTTTCATTGTGTAACACAGCGATCTGTTCTTACTAATTATAATTATTAGTAATATCTCTGATTTGATGGATTAATATAGAATGCATTGTCAGAGTCCCTTTACTACTTAAATAATCAATGTAATTATTCCTACTGTTGTCCATAGCAAACCCATGCAGTAATTGTATATTTAGTCTTAAATCCTTCTCTTGGATAGTCCAAGAATATATGTATTGTAATTTACTACAAAGATCGTGATACATATTATACTTTCAAGTGTTGAAGGATGCTGTTAAGCTGAATTTATCATGGATCTGTGTAGCTCCTTCTGTGAAAGGCACTAAGTTTAAGGTGTTACAACTTTAAAGTCAGTCTTGAAGAAGACATCAAACTTTCTAAACTCAATATCAATGATGTGATTATATGTGTGATCTTTCTTGTAATTCTAGACAGCCAGACCTAGTGCTTCACCTGATCCCTCCCAAAACCATTTTTCTGAGAGAAGCAAATTTCTGAATTGGTGGGAATGGTTATTTGGGATTTTCTCTTTGGATCCAGTATCAGGCCATTACTATTAAATGATTGTAAAGGCCACTGTAAGGGGAGAGATGCTGACTTTCAGACACAACATCATTAACTTGTGGTCATTAGAAAAATCCCATGATACTTTTTTTAAAAGTAGAGTAGTTAACCTTGGAGGCTTGGCCAGGCTCCAGCTTTTGTAATTGCATCTTGCCTAACTGAAATTGCATTGCACACATTCAATTGGATGGGGTATTCTTCACCTTTTACCCTGAGCTACTGAATAGTTCTGTTCAATATTTTCTATGTTTCAACCCAGAAATGTCTTCATTCAGCATTTTTTTTTTTGAATGATAGTTCATAAAGTACTTTGAAATATTGCTGGCTGAAAGTTGCTGTCTAATATAAATGTGAATTTTCTTTGTTGCCAGCTGTAAAATGATACAAGATTTGGCATCAAAAGATCTATGCTTTGCACCATTACAATTTGGCTTGAAGAGCTCCTGAAAATCTAGCAGAGCGTGTGTGCACTAAACACAGCCATTTTCTGCAAGGATGCCAGAGAAAGAGCACTCCTATCTCCCAAAGCCGAGTGACTAACACAATCTACGTATGGATCAAATGTATGTGCTTCAGGGACACTGATACTCCAAGGCAACTGGGAAATTAGCTACATGGGGTGCACATACTCCACTGATAATAGTGGTGTTAGCTTTAAGAGACTGTGGTCATGCTCGAAATACTGGTAGAGGTTAAAATTCAGACCCCTGGTAGACTACTGGCTTGTCTGAAATGTAACTTCTGTAGTCAGTCAAGGGAAGCCTTTGCTTGTTTGCACTGAAACCTGTCAGGGGAGTTTGGAGTGGACTGTGGTCTAAATATAGCGGGGATCATTTTCTAAGCAAATCTTAAAATTTTTTTTGACAGAAGTCTTCCATCAAAGCAAGTGCACTTCAAGGAGCTTTATCTGTGTAGATAAGGCTATGTGATACAGGAATTAGGAAAGGAATAAAGCTGGAATTAATGCTAAATCCACAGTAATATTCTGCTGTGAGATACTTCGACCTGCAGTTCTTTTTATGTTGTACTGTGTGCGAGCTGGCTGTATGTGCTTGTAATGAAACATTAAAGAAAGTTTTGGGCACTCAAGGGAGAAAATCACCTGTTTATTGTTCTCTGAGTAATATCTACCCCAAGAGTCAAAACCTGCCCACATCCCCAGAAAACAAACAGAGAATTCAAGGGTCAATGCAAAAGAGCAAAAAAACCAATATGCCTAGGGAGAGAGGTAGTAAAGACAGAGCTTTCTTCTTTGCCCATGTGTAAATTCAAGATTATTTTCCCTTCAAATAATTCTCTGTACTTTTCCATGATTTTTTTTCTTGTGGAATGCACGCAGACTGCACCAGCACAGGCAATGCTACTCTTGGGATGGCTTTTGCTGGCATCTGTGACTTGATCCAAATCTGACCAAAGGCAGTGCAGTGCTCCCTGTGGACTTCAGGGAGTGTGAGAGTAGAAAACTCCAGCACTCTGACAATATCTTTATTCTGCCAGTCTCTTTAGAGGGAAAATGCTTAGAAATGTGTTTCATCCAAAAAGTCTGAAACTTTTCAGACTTTCATGTGTGCAGACCAGAGAAATTTTCATACTTTTTTTAGTGTGAGTCTGTGACCCCTCTTCATAGTCAGATAACCTGATTGGTATTTGGTGTGTCCAAGCAGCATGTCTTTCCATAGGACTTATGTGGAGACCAGCAGATCTCCTGCCTGCAGCAGGGATGCAGGCATTTCCCAGACAGTACTGTCTCCCGTCTTGCAAAGCATTGCCACTAAACAGGCAGGATTATATTATCTGAGACACAGCTCATAAATGCCTTTCAGGAACATCGGGTGTAACAATCATGGCCCAAGGAGCAAGGATAATGATGGCTTAGTGGTAAAAGTGGAGTTAATCAGGGACACTTGGCACAAAGGGTATTTTGGAGTGCCTTGCCCTGGCAGGAGTGACAGGCAGGGGTGACAGCCTGCCTGCAGCCTCCATTGCAAGGTTTTTTGGGAGCAGAGAGACATTCTCCCATCCATCATACTGTTCTCTGGTAAGACTGAATCAAGCAGGGAGAGGGGAAAACATTGACAGTTTATAAAACAAACCACCGACTTCTTCAGTCTCCTGGCAGCATGGCTGCAAATCTGATTTCAGATCATGTTCCAATATATGCAGTAGTAACCGGGTTTTATTCACTCACAGCCAAATCCCCTTCCTTAATGCAATGACTTCCCTACCCAAGGAAATACGGTACCCATCCTTCTTGATTTCTGCAAATAGCTCAAATTGAGCCAACAAGGCTTATTTACTTAACTACATGCCTAGTTTTGTGAAACACTGAAGTCTATTAAATGAATCATAGGCGGAAGTAGAGGGTTTTTTTAATTAACATTAATTTACCCTTGCTCTTGGCCCTCTTATTAGCCACTTGTATTCAGAGCATGCAAAACTGCTGTTCAGACAATGCTGCTACAATAGGCCAGGACGTATTTGCTAAAAATTTATTAAATTGCTGGCAGTATCTTGGATTGCCTCAGAAATGCAAAATCCATAGAAATAGGAACTTTATAGTTGAACTTCATAAGTTGGTAGTTTTAACAGGAAAAGATATACAATCTTACTTAGATGGGCAAGACACAAATCTTGAGGTAGCTAGCATTGTTCCTCCAAAACCTGATGCTGGAGGCACTGGTATTCTTTGTCCTTTATACTGTGCTTTCCATATGCCCTGGCAGTATAGCTCAGTTTTCTAGTGATCTACACACCCACATATTTTTTTCAGATATTCTCCAACTGTAGCCATGAAGATGAAGCTTGCATTAGTCCTTATAGAAAGTGCTGGCCTTCTGAAAAGAACTCTGCTACGTCTAATGAAGTCGTATGGTGCTGACATAGTAATTTCTTCTAACCTGTCTGTAAAATGTCTACTCTGTTTCACCAGCCCAAGCCCTATCTTCTACAAAGCCTTCTGCCCCACACTTGAATGCTAATCTTGAAGAGGAATGCTGGCTGGCAGTGAGATCATTAGCTTGGGCTTCTGCAAAGTTGAGTTCAGAGTCTCAGTCCCAAAGACTATGCTGAGAGTGGCCATGTCCTGTCCCTATATAAGGATGACATATGTATAATGTGAGCCACTACCCTCCATGTGTGAAAATTCAGGTTTGTGGGCCCAGAAAGTCCATCAGGCCATGGCTGGGCAGTGGAAGCACACAGCACTGCAGTGCCCATGCAGTGGACAGCCTTGACATAGCCTCCCTGCTTGGGTCTCCTGTGAAATGTGGACAAAAGATACTCTTCTCTCTAGGAGATGTTCCACATATATAGATAGAAATATTTAAGATGCTCAGTGTGACCGTATAGCTACAGGATATGTTGCAATAGAAAGCTAGGAACTGGAAAGGCAATTAAGAGCAGTGAAACACTGTGAATGGCCATCAAAACCATCCTCTGTCCCTTTCCATTGCCTTCAGCATCCAGCAACCACTGTTCTCCTGCAGAAAGCTGCCCCTTTCCTCTAGCTCAGGACTCACCAGGCTGCCCAAGTGGTTAATGTGTGCACGGGAGTAGGTGTTCCATAATGTTGTTGTGAGTTCTCCTCTGGCATTCCACAGCTTTGAGAGCAGATGACAGGTAAATGAGAATGACACCTACGTTTTGTTTACCATAGTCGTCGTGACAGAATAAATGGCCTTGGGCTCAAGACACAGTTCCAGCATTACCCCTTCAGCGGATGAGCTCTTTGGTGTGAGTCTATGTTACTTAGCCGTTTTGTGATAGTGGTGGGATCTACTACTGTATATCAACAAGTGACATCTCTGTTTCTCTTTTGAGCTTTTCTAGCAGGTTCTGCATCCAGTAACAGAGGGGTTACCTTTACTGCTTAGAAATGGGTGCTTAATCCTAGGAACTATAATTTCAGCACCTAAAATCCCAAATCAAAATAAGGCATGGGATGTGTGCTGGAATACACAGAGAGAATAAAAATATGTTAGCAATGGCATAAAGCATTATGTGCACCCCTTAGCCTGTTCCACGCAGGCAGGGTATAAAATTGCTATGAATTACAAGTGTACTTAAGAGGTCTGAAAAAACAGATCTGCAACAAGTACCATGTTCTGAGCAGTCAGCGGAGGTTGTGGTTCACTTCTTCCCATCTAACTACAAAGTAAGATGAAATAGTGATGTTTAAAATTTGTGGAGGCAATTGAGGAAGAAACCATGGTGTCACAAGGCCTGCTCAGGACTGCAGGACTAGTTTATGGGCTAGCAGGACAGTGCAGGCAGACACGCAAGCTGGCAGCTGCTCAGCCAAAGCGGCACAGAAAAGGGGAATACCAAGAAGGAATGGCCTTTTGCATAGTGTGCATCAGTGAACAGTACACAGAAACATTATAGAGGTGCTAAGGGAACCTCTGCTGACATGAGTCCAGTTGCAAAAGATAAATAAAAAATGGAACAATGTGCCCATTTATTCTCTCAGGGAATAAACCACTGAATTTTGGTCAAATGTCTGGGATCTCAAGTCAAAATAGTGCAAAGAAAGCATGTGGATAGACTACAGGAAATTGAATGTCTTCTAGAAGGACCTGTATCATTTTTTCCATTTGTTAATGATACTTTGATGTCATTTAGAGCTCAGCTGGTTGGACTATTTAGACCCATCCATTTGAATACCGGTAGCAAGAGGGATGAGTAGCTCACAAAGACATGGTGTTTACAGCCTGGCAAGGAGTTTTGCAACCAGTTATTACATTTTTCAACTGCATAATGTGCTTGTTGGCTTTGAAAGGTTTCTGAACCAAATATTAGAGTAATAAGTGTAAAGCACATGCACTTTTTAGCTGACAATGGTGAAAGTGCAGAAGTCATTCAGGATGACATTTATTCATATGCTTGGGTTTGCCACTGTTTTGGAAGGATCAGAAATAATGTGATTCAAAGCAAAAGTTATAGTACTACTTGCTAAGTAGTAACGTATTTCAATACGTTTGTCTTTGAATAGGGATCAGTTCAGAGCAAGAGTAACTTGCTAAGTTTCAGACTTGTCGGAGAGGCAGTGATAATCAGTTGGTATAGATGGTGTTATACAAAATGGGAAAAGATAGGTACCCATCCCACAAACCCAAAGTAGCTTTCTGATACTGCATAACTTCTGACAACCTATTTACATTGTAAATAAAAAGTAACTGTTACAAATATGCTTCCAGAGAGAAGAAAATGGCCTGTAAAGGTTAATATCCAGAATCAAGTCTTTTGTTTGTAAATATGTTTTGTAAAGGGCAAGAATAAAACAAGTTGTAAAAAAAGTAGAAGGTGATATAAAACATAATGCTGGATTGTATCTTTCTTTTTTTTTTTTTACTTGTTCTAAATAGTAGTGGGTAGAATAGCTTTCTGGATGCTTTTCCTTTGATTTGATGCAAATCCAAGAACAAAATGGAATCCACTTAAGTAAGATATGCATATATGTTTTATAGGTCATATATTGCAGGAGGTATTTTAGTAAACCTGACCACAAGAGCCTAGATACTACTTCCAATAGCAGGGAGTGTCTAACGCACACTGTTCTTGAGGGTAATTACCAGGAAATGCAGAGGGATCAGTCATGCTTGATGCACTGAGCAATTATATTTTATCCCCTGAAAAGTCTTTTACTGTTCAGAGGATGCAAAGTGTGTAAATTTCATTTTAGCACAGAAATATTGTTAAGAAAACAGCAGCATTAATTAACCAGATAGGCACAGTGCAAGACCGTGAAACTGCTCAGGTGCTAGGGAGATGCTCCCCATAAAATAATCCCATGAGCTAAGAAAGAAGTACTCCTATGGGAATTTGCAAGATAGGAGGTCTTTGAGAAGAACTATGCACTATATGCAGACGCAAACCTTACAGGGGCAGGTGTTATGTGTCTTGGCAGCATGGAGCCTGAGTTGGGAAACAATGAAGATAGTGAACCTAGATCCAGGCAAGAACATGGGATGTGATGAAAATAGGCTGTGGAAGATTTAAGAGTGGTAAATACCAGGTTCTTTGAGAGAACTACGTTTTGTGCTCTGCTACAGGGTTTTGGATATGGTGGCAGTACAGGCTTAGCTCCTGGAAGTGGCCCATCATGTTGGCAGAGTCAAGTTTGCCCGTTTTGCAGCCAGCTCAGCCACCATCAGGGTGCTAGAGGTTTCTGTTCATTTAAAGCATCTTTCTTGGAACTAGCACAACATGTAGCTGTGTTTTACTCATTTGCTTCTTTATCTCTTTGATTAAGCTGCCTATGATAGTAAGGCTGGAAGAGACAATTTCTGATTTCATTAACGAGTGGTAACGTGGAGCTAGGCAGATCATCTGGTTGTGTGGTACAGCTGAGATTCTTTCAGATGGCCTCCTGCTGCCCACTAGCCTTCTCCCAACTTCAGCAGCCATCCACAGCATGGACAGAGGGCAGAGAAAGAGTTCTGCTCTGCCAAAAAGCAAGGCCATCTGCAAACTTCATACATCAGTGGTTATCTTGGAAATGGGCTGTGAGCTCTCATTTGGGTAGCTGGGATTTTGTGGCCTGTCCAGACCTCAGGCAGTGATGCAAAAACCTGTGCTGTCCTCCTTGAACTAGTCCCCCACAGGTATTCAGACTAAAAAGAAACTTGAAAGCATGAGTCAAAACTGGTAATGCTTTCTGGGTTTTTTTGGCCAACATGATCAGAAAGATGATGCTGCCTAAAGCTGAGAGCACGGCCTGAGCTGATGGCAGGGGCTTGCTGAGACCTTCCCATGCCGCTCTTGCTGTGGAACGGAGGTGGGAACAGCCAGCACTGAGAGCTTTTTATTTAAAATCCCAGAATGAGAGATATGATACAGATGCCAAGTTTCTTAAGCAGAAAGAAGCCTTATCAGGTGGTGGGTCAGAGATTCAGATGGGTTTAATTCACAACTCACTTCCACAGCAAGAACTCATTGCAACTACGTCGGCACATCTTGCAGGTGCTAAGAAATTAGGCAGGCACAGAACCCATGTGATTACTTTTAAGTAAAGAGTCATGCCTGAGGGCTGTATAAACCAGATCGCATACACCACGCAGTCTGAGCTTGTGTTTGTTCTTCACCTCATCAGTCCATTAACATGATTCCACTTGCATACAAAATGGAAAAGCAGCATAAGAAAAGAGTTTGGAAAATAAAGCAGTCAAATAATCAGGATACAGAGGAGATGTGTCTGGGTTTTTTAAAGCATATTCACAAGTTAATTCAGGTAGGAAATTATTCTGACAGGTAAAGTTTACTTCCAAGGGCTATTTGTGCTTTATTTAGGGTTTAGATGAAGCACAAAAGCTCATGGAAGACAACCCTCTCTGGAGGTGGAATACAGCTAATCCAGCACCACCTTCCCCCACAACATTTCAAATGCTGCCCGGGAGCGGTGCAAGAGGTTGGCAGCCGCTGATAATCCCAGCCCATGACATGCCCGGGGACCAAGGTCAGAAAGCTGGTTTCTCCAGTATCGCTCTCCCTGTGTTAAATGGTCTCTTAAGATCACCCGTGCATGCTTCAGGGATGTGAGGCTCCCAAGAAGGATAAATGCCCCTTGGAGACACAGGTGAGGTTTTTTTAAAAAGGTTTAGCCCTGGCTGGGTGCCAGGTGCCCACCAAGTCATTCTGTCACTCACTCTCCTGAACTTGACAGGGGAGAGAGAACTATAACAAGAGGTTTGTGAGTATAAGATCAGGACAGGGAGATCACCCAGCAATTAGTGTCATGGACAAAACAGACTCA
Organism: Colius striatus; assembly: GCF_028858725.1. NCBI lineage: Eukaryota > Metazoa > Chordata > Aves > Coliiformes > Coliidae > Colius > Colius striatus. The sequence goes on along the minus strand of NC_084767.1, from coordinate 30,675,533 downwards.
ACTTGAGAAGAAATGGTTTATTAATGAACGAACAAAACAGAGTAGGGAAAATGAGAAATAAAACCAAACCTTAAAAGACCTGCCTCCACCCCTCATCCTTCCCAGGACTCTGCCTTCTCCCCCCCAGCAGTGCACAGGATGGGGGTTGCGGTCAGTTCATTACAGATGGACTTTGCCACTGCTGCTTCTCGTGGAGAGGCCTCATCCACTTCCCACTGCTACAATGTGGGGTCCCTCCCATGGGAGACAGTCCTTCACGAACTTCACCAGTGTGGGTCCTTCCCATGGGCTACAGTTCTTTATGAACTGCTCACATCATGCCCCAACGTGGGTTATCCACAGAGAGAACAGCCCTTCAGGTACCGACTGCTCCAGCCTGAGTCCCTCACAAGGTTGCAAGTCCTGACAGCAAACCTGCTCTGGTGTGGGCTCCTCTCTCCCTACAGGTTCCCAGGTCCTGCCAGGAACTTGCTCCAACATAGGCTTCCCAAGGAGTCACAGCCTCCTTCAGGTATCCACCCGCTCTGGCATGGGGTCCTCCATGGGCTGGAGTGGATCTCTGCTCCCCAGTGGCCTCTATGGGCTGCAGGGGCACAGCTGCCTCACCATGGGCTGCACCACAGCTCACAGGGGAGTCCTTCTTCCAGTGCCTGGGCACCTTCTGCTCCTTCTCTGCTGACCTTGGTGTCTGCAGAGATGTTGTTCTCACATTCTCACTCCCTCCTGCTGCTGCTACATTTAGCAACTGTGTAACTTCTTCCCCTTCTCCAGTACATTAATCACAGAGGTTTTACTCTCATCACTAATTGGCCAGGCCTTGGTCAGGGCAGGTCCGTTTTAGAACTGACTGGCATTGGACCTATCAGATACAGGGGAAGCTTCTGGCAGCTCTTTGTTTAGAGAAGCCACCCCTGTAGTCCCCCACTACCAAAACCTGGCCCAGACAAAACCACTACATCCGTGCATTGCAGTCAACAGGTTTATAAGCAGAGGCAGGGACCCAGCCTGAACTGAGAGTTCCACAGTACCTGTACCACAGTTCTTATAGTTAAAACACAGACACGAGCTATGCATCTTGCACTTACATTTTAATGTGGAAATATTATTGCAGTGGCTGAGATAATTACCCAGTTATTCCTTTTACTGCATGGAATTACAACAAAATACTACAGGGATAGTTTATAGCAACCCAGTGTAAAAATAAGATACTGAAAAGCAAAGGTTAGGTTAGGTGATGTTTACACTTTTGTTTATACTTCCACGCGAATCAGGGTTTTGCAAAGAAGCATATCCACATCTACCTTACGCTAATTAACTTTTCCTAAGAAATGATCATGCTGAACACTCAGGGCTTGATCCCAACCTGTTAGGAGGCAGCTCTGCTCCACTGAAATCAAGTGGGCACTCATCTCAGAGGAGACAAAAGCTGACCTCCACTCCAAGAGCCAAGAGGCATTTCCTCTTCCTGCACTGTCTGAGGCCACAGCATTTGGTGTGTTCTAGACTGGCACATGCTGGATGGAATTTGTCTCAAGGGTTCTCCTGAGGCCAAGTTTGCACAGTGTTTTGGGCAAGAACAACATTGCATCTTCCATTGTAAATCCTTAATATGTGATACTAAGATTTTTCCCTAGCACACTGACCCACATCATTTTTTTCTGTCTCTCTATATGTAGACATGGGGTTGCACTACTTCGCTACACTGACATTCCTTACAACATCTGGATGCCCTCTCTGTGATAAGGTCTTTTGTACAGTTCCCATCTTCCCATATTTGGGGGGAAAACATGAGGGGTTTGCTCTCTACTGAAATTGCATCTTTACAATCTATATGAGTTCTGTATGTATATCTACGTACAGATTTACTGCATCAGCGTGAGTTCAGGTGGCTTACCTGCTGCATAGCTACCATTTCAGCGGCTAGGCTTCCTTGCTTCTTACCTCTATGCTCTGTCAGCCATACTTAGAAGGTTTAATGTGATTGTTAGTAGAGGTAATGGAGAGAGCCCTGTTGATTAGAACAAGACTTGAATCAGACCCTTCTTTTTTCCTGACTGTCACATGGGACACATTTATTATTCTACCTTTTTTTTTTTCCATCGCAATTCTCTGCAGACATTTTTTCCATCATTATCTAAGAGTTTTTCAAAGGAAAAGTTGCATTTTAAAAAGAGCCTGCCTTGCTGCAATTTATTCATCTCACAATTTCGTGACTCCAGCTGTGCCCTCTTGCTCTAATAGGGTTAAAGAGGTTGAGTTCTCCAATGCTAAGTACAGAGCATATCTCAAGGTGATCAGGAACCGTGCATGTAATATTCTTAATTGTTCTGTACATCATTAAAATGTTCATGCATTTCATGCACTTCTGACTGAAAATTGCCCATTTAGCTTTAACAGCTAATTGCAAGAGTGACCAGGCATTCACGTGGCACAAGCATGATTATTGAATATGACAGATGGGTATGTCTGGGCCCCTGATTCATCATTTTATATTTCCTTTCTGAAAAGCTATGTTTTCACAGTGCAAATAGACTGTAGTTCTGCCCCAGGCCCAACCACTCACAAAGGAAAAGGAATGGGGAAAAAATGCACCCCATGTGCACCTTAGCAGCTACATAGCATGGGCGCTGGCTGCAGTCACCAAAGACTGAGAAACCTGTGAAGACTAGCCTTGCTGCAAAAGGACTGCTCACTGCTTGGAAACAGGAACAGAGGGGACAGATTTTGTGCTGTGCCTCAGGCAGATGCAGCAGAGAAAGCACTGCTCCAGGGGACATGGAACAAAGGTGGCTGCAAGCCCTCTGTACCGCGTGACACTCTGCTCTTGCTTGGGATGCTGAGGCTCCTGACACACATTCAGACAGCCACAGTCTGCTCTAGTTGAAAGTAGGGCTCCCTGAGATGCCCCATTTTGCCATCCCCAGATTTGAGGCTGGCAGGAGGAGCTTCACTCCCTCCACCTCCTCATGCCCTTCATATCCAGGGTGCAGCTGCCACAGAGTGGGTGACAGGAGCATGGGTTTGCTGTGAGGGTGCAAGCCGCTGGACAGGACTCCCAGCCTGTGCAGCAATGGCCCCCATGTTTTATCTACGTAGCATCCAGCTGAGTGATAACACTGGAAAGTAATGGCTGACTGCTCTGGGAAATGCAGTGCATTACCCATATTTCTATATTAACGTAGATTTTGCAACCCATTTAACAAAATTTTTAAAAATGTTTCCCCTTTAAAGAGATCTATGCTTTTTCCCTGTAAGGTAATTTCTTGTAATGGAACAAAACCATGGTCAACTGGATCAGATACCTTCGTATCTAAAAAAAAAGAAGCTTCTCTCCTGAGCAGGGAAGAAAGTGTGATTGGCTTCCCTGGCTCTGCAGGATCAGAAGAAGAGCTGAAGTCATGTCCACAAGGTCCTAGGTGTAACCAAATCCTCCAAGTTTGCAAATTTGGTAATGAGCACAGCATTGCCTAACTGCAGAGAAGGGATTATATAGTTGTAGACATACAGTTCTGGAAGTAGCTTCAACTGATCATCTCATCCATTCTTAAGTCTGATGGGAACAACTATAGTTAGACTGTCCCTTCCTGAGATTTGCATGGAGTGGTCTCAGAAGCCACTTCTGAGCACGTCAGCTTCGTTCCAGTGCAGCCTATTCCAGCACATGATAATTCTTAGAAGCTGAGGACAAAATATTTCCTAATATCTAACTTAAATCTCCTTTGCTGAAATTAATTGTCTCTCATATAGTGGATGTGAAGAGCAACTGATTATCCTTCTTTTTATAGCAGCCTTTTTAACATTCCTTTTTGTATCAGATTACTAGTCTCTTTTCAGTCTTCTCTTTTCCAAAGTAAAAAAATTTCCATTCCTCCAAGCTTTCCGTGGAAGTTGTGTTTTCTGAATCATGTCATGCTTGCAGCTCTCCCATGGACTCTGCGAAGATAGCTGCCCCTTCTTAAATGTTCTGTTGGAGCATTTCTACGTGAAAGCAGAGCAGCACCAAGCAGAGTTGGATGAGAATGTCTTATAAACTTGTCAAGGGGCAGAGAGGATAAATAGGCACTGGACTTGCCAAAAATGTTGATTTTTTTTTTTTTTTAAGCACAGAATAAAATTGTGAGTGAAATTTCTTCTGCATTACACATATCTTTTTCTGCCAGCTATCCTGTTTTGACCTTTCTTGTCCCCAGGAGCTATGTACTGACGATTTCTATTTTATTAAAACAATCTGGTCCTAGTTAATCAATAAGCAAGGCTCTAGGTCTCTATGAGGCTACATGTCTGTATTTCCTCCTCTAAATCATTAATGATTTTTCTGTTTTGATGTTCAGCCATTGCATTAACAAAAATTCTGAGAGAATTGCTTACCCTCTCTGTCAAAGGATAGCACCTTACATGTTCCAGTACCTCACAGGTCTGGGTTTCCCCTGAATATTTGTTCTTGCTCTAGCTTGCATTTCCATTTAAAAAAGCCTTAACCTGATATTTACTCAACATTGGTAGCAATGGACCATTCATAGGATTTGGTGTTCCAGGGGTAAATAGATCATTCCCTGCATTGTTCGTTAAAAAACAAAATCCAGTTTATGCCCTTTGCCTGTTCTCTTAAAAAACCCAGCCCTTCACTGTATTGCCCACCAGTGAACATTTCATTATTTATTGCTTAATTGTTATTTCACACTTGGCATAAAAGACATAAAATAGGATGTGACTACTAGAGGAATAATTATTAGTGGTGAACAGGAGCAAAAGACCCAAAAGATCGGTGTTTGTGGAAATGCTGTTTCTCACTCAGCAGCATTTGGTGTCATTAGTGGTGACAGGGAGCCCTCTCAACCGGCATGGTGAACCCTCGCACCATGAGGCACTTGTAATCGCTCCTCCGTGGCGCTGCGCCGGGGAGAGATACCATTTTCTAACTCATTTCTATTGTTTTGAAATGAGATCTACAGTCTGCGGACACGACCTCTTCAAAGGAGCTCCATGCTTGATCATCCTTGTCGTATTTAACTGGGGTTTATAGTGTCCACTTGAGTCTACTGACACAGTGGGTGAGGAAATAGAGAATTAATCTTCTATCACATTCCCTTCTGTAGAGAAATTTCCTAATTAAACATAGCAGAAAATCACTTTAAAAGTAGCAGGAGCAGAAAAAAAAAAGTACAAAATCCTTCCTCTATTGTGGGTATGGGCAATATTAATTGAAAAATTGTAATTTATTCATGCAAAGCTTCTAACTGCACCTCATGTCTGCAGCAATTTCCCTAACGTGGAACTAGCCCTGCCCCCAACAGGGACTAGTGTTAGAAAAATAGAAGAAGGTACTGTAATTACTGTTTTGCTTCTGGTTGGTTTGCTTCGACTTTTCGATTCATGTTTATTTGTGTTTCCGAAGTTGAGAAAAATCCCTTCATAATTGCCTCTTCTCTGAAATCTTCTCACTGTGGCAGTTGTCATACAGACTGAGAATTTTCCATTTTAATATTCTGGTCTATTAGCCACTAAGAGCACAGATAAGATAACAAAAAACAAAAGTCCCTTTTTAAGCATTTTTGTTTTAAAATGACAACTTTAAATGTATTACTTTATTTAGAAAGAAAAATCTGAGTGGATGGGTAGTGATATGTAAATGACTATTCATGCATGAAAATCAGGGCCACAGTTGAATGTATTAAGCAATGACTGATATAATCGTTATTTTGAATTTTGCACCTGAAGAGATGGGAGACCACAGATATCAAGTGACTTGCATATTTAAAGAAAACATTTGTGTGTGTGTGTGTGTGTAATAAAGAATGTTTTCTGACATTTTTGCATTAAGTATCATAGTATTATGCTGTTTGGACTTAAATAAGGTCCATACTTTGGGTTTATGCTTTTCATATTATCACTGGCTCTCGCTTTGGCAGATTCTCCCTTTCCCTGTTTGTGCAGCATGCCATGAGTGCCAAGTTTGTAATGTCAACTCTTTTCAGCTGCCTGTAATGCTTTTATCTACAGAAAGATGCCTACTGTTCAAATGGGGGGAGAACGCAGGGAAAGCCAGTTGCTGGCATTTTAAAAAATATGTAAAAATTCATCATCTCTGCGGTGCCTTTGTCTCTCCCAGGCTTACACGTGCTTCCCACAGTAGCAGGGTGCTGCGGGAAAGTTAATGCTGCAGGTCTTGTAGAGCTGCTAGGGCAAGCTAGCAGCCCCCATCATGGGTTGATATTGATTCCTGTCTCCACACATCACAAACGTGACTGGGATTGTCACTTAAATGGCAGTTTCCCTTACAAGAGTCGAGGCGATTGCGTCAGGGTTGGGGGCCATGGCACTGGGATCGTGGGTCGGGAAGGCAAGGGGCAGCACTGATGCATTGTATGGCTGCTCCTTCATCCCCCAGCCCTCTTGTTGGCAAGGCTTTTGCTGTTGGTGGTGTGGACAGGGAAGCAAGGCCTTAACATGGACTCAAGAGTGCATCTGCTATTGAGTCACCTCTGTAAATGTATAAAATTTGGGTAAGTATGCACATATTCTGAATACTGCTATCCACACGTAAGTTGCAGATGCTTACTTCTGGTTACCAGAAGTGGAAGGCAGTGGTAAGGCTGTCTGAAGCCGACCTGAAAAAACGAAGAAAGTGGCTCTAGGGGTTATTGTCTGGGAGATGACAGTGTAACTCACTTCTTTGCTTCCTAGTCAGAGCTCTGTGGCCATTCTGCTTTTAAAGCGTCACTTTTGAGAGGAGACTGCTAGGCAAGACCTTGCCTTTCCTTATGAGGAAAGGCTGCAGGAACTGGGGCTGTTTAGAGGAGACTGAGGGGGGATCTCATTAACATTTGCAAATATCTTAATAGTGGATGTCAGAAGGTTGGGACATCTCTTTTTTCTATGGTATGGTAATGGAAAGAAGCTGGAACACAAAATATTCCATTTAAACATAAGAGAAAACTATTTTACTGTGAGGGTGATGGAGCCCTGGCACAGGCTGACCAGGGAGGGTGTGAAGTCTCCTTCCTTGGAGATCTTCAAGACCCGCCTGGACACGTTCCTATGTGACCTGATCTAGGTGGACCTACTTACACAGCTGGCTTGGACTGGATGATCTCTAAAGATCCCTTCCAACCCCTACCATTCTATGATTCTGTGATAAGGAAAAGATATCTATCGGCAGATACTTGAGAGTGATTTTTTGTGTCTCATCTCATTTTGTATTATGAGCTTTAAGGAAAACAGATAATTCCATTTTGGAGTAGGAGAAAAATAAGCTGCTGTTAGTATCTACATGCATGGATTCCTTCTATCAAAGGCAGAAAATAGCTGTGTTACTAAATATAATTAATGCATCCGAAGTTTGGAGAACATTATGCTAAATGTCCATAATACATTCTCTATCCCCTTTGGCAGTAGCATATGATCAATTTTACTACTCTGTCCTTACTTAATTATTGCTGTCGCTAATGAAAGGAAGTAGAGAAAAACATGTCTTAGTAGGTTAATAAGCCATCCAGAAAATTATATTAGCATGATCAATCCTTAATGATTATGGTTTCTCATGATATTAGATAACCTGAAAGATGTTTTTTGTAGGACACAGGAGGGGAAGTAGATTTCACTTTGCAGACATTCTTCCAGGTGTGCTCTGTTGGTTTTTGGAGAGAATGGCAGTCAAATTTTGGCACAGGAGTTAAGACCTCTCTTGCAAGCATTCATTTGCTTAGTGGAGATGGTTTATTTTCTCATACAAGCATCTGGAAGGGCAGAAAGTATGGAAGATTTTCTACCTTCCCTTCTTCCATAAATATTTGTGGCATTGGCTTTCACCTAGGTTGGCGGTATTGTATATTCTGTGTTATTTTTCATAAGTTTTTGTGAATAAATTCTTGGTCTCTGGTCAGTGTGAGCAGCTTCCCCATTTCCACTCTGATGGTACACCTTCATTTGCAATGCAGTATCTGGAGTGTACTGAGGACATGTTTATTTTGATGAAAGTGTTTCTCTTGCAGCATGTACAAAACATTAAAAGGAATAGCAGAGGGAAATGGTCCTCAAACATCAGACTCTTTTTTCTTTTTTTTTTTTTTTATTTAAAGATTTTCCCCAAATTAAACTGAATCACAACCCTCCCTTTTAATTTGTTAATTACACTTCTGCAATGGTAATGCAATCAGTGAATATAGCTAAAGTGTTTGTGTGTGGGAATCAATATTAATGAGAGGAGCATATTTGCAAAGTGTGATAAGTATCAGCTATTTGCTTGCATCTGTCTGCCAGTGTAAGGCTGCTCAAAACCAGACCCACCTGAGTGATGCAAGGAAGCACAGTTGCAGGAAGAGAAGGGAGAGAATCCCTCCAGGTCATTCATTCCCTGCAGTCCCTTCTGTGGTTTCAGTACTTGAGGGAAGGTATGGAGAAAGGTGTACTGCTGTTGTGGTAGGAGAGGCCTGCATTTCGGGCAGCACAGCTCAGGAGCTATGTTGCCTTGGCCAAAGCAAAAAGTCACAGCTTTCACAGCCTACCTGCCCTGAATGACTTTGCAGGTGACAAAACTCTGAGCGAGCTCATAAAGTTTAATCACAACTAAGTGAGAATGAAATCTGGCATTTTCCTGCTGGGCTTTCAATTTTCTGTATATGCAGTGTATTGAAGCTAAGTGAGATTAAATGTTTAAACCTTTCATGCCATATGGCTCCCTCTATATCATAAACATATCTGTAAAATTATACTCATAAGTGCAACATCGTTCTCGTGTAAATGGTGATATTGTTAAGACTAATCCATGCTTCTCTATTGCTCATATCAAGGCTAGTTATGTGTGTCACACTCAACTTGTGTGTTCTGCTACTGGAGGTCTGGGAGGTTGGTCTCTACATAGTGATGTAAATTCTAGGTGACAGCACAAAAATAGTTTCCCAGTTTATCCACAGACCTGGTCTGTGGAAGCACCTCCTAAATCTTTATCATCCTTCCAGAAGTGGCTGTGCTACTCATGAACTCCCTTGCCTTTCTGCTAGGCTTACCAGCAGTGCTGCGGTATTTATCATGGGTTTTGTGCTGTGGACATGACTGTTCCGCCACATAAACCATAAACCAAGGAGTACAAAAAGCCAGTAACAGTGCTACTCACACAGTGCCTCAACCTGCCCACTAATAACAGAAATTAAAAGGAAAAACACACTTCAGCTAATTCTTTCCCATTTATCTTGAAAAGTCAACTGCTAAACATTTTCATGAAATTAACTGAGTGGTATGTTTTAGTGTTTGCTGAAGAAATGGCTTACATAAAAGATAGGATCTATGTTGCATAAATATTGCGCCCCCTCCAGCAGGACTTACAAACTTTGTAATTTCCCTCTCCTTAGCTCCTTGCAGGTTTGTTAGGTGCCTGACTCATGTGCACCCTGAGCTACAGCAGAGACCCAAGGACTGCCTAGCTACAGACCTGGGAAGGCAGAAATGCCTTGACATGTGTCAGGAGAGATATTTGTACAAGTAGCTCTGAGACAGATTTTCTTTCTTTTTAAACTAGAAATTCTCACATACACAGAAAGGAGCACATACAGAGATGAGCCCTGGTTTTCTGAGTTTAGGTGATCAGCTCAGCAATCACAATTACAAATCAGAGAGTGCTACTGCTGAAATGGGAAATTATTCTGGGGTAGGACCTGTGAAGAGGTATTGGGGATAACCCTTTGCGTGCAGACTGGCCATGAAGCTGGTGGAGGAAGAGGCAAAGAAGGAGCCATCTATCATGGCTCCCAGACACAAAGGTACAGCCTATCTGAAGAGGGTTTTTGACTGCCAGTTTTGGCACCTGACTGAGCTGCCTCCTTCTGAGACCCAATTACAGAGCATGTGTTTGGCATGTGTCTTCTTGACTTTCTGAGCTCTAGGACAGCTCCAACTCTCAATTACATGTGTGTAACCTGCAGTAGCAACACAGAAATAAACAGGGTATGACACAGAAGAAAAGCAGAGGGAATAAAACTGCACTCCTCTTATTGAATTCAGTGAAAGGTAAATCCAGGTAATTTTTACAGCAGAGCCACTTTACGCCATCCCTGATTATGTGAATGGGGCATAAAGTAAATTGGACTTTGACTCACTCTGACACTCCCTTCCATTGCCAGAGTGATTTACAGAAGCCTTAGTGTAAATTAGAACCAGAACCAGTGTCTGTGGTCTGCATTTTAGGATTTAAAACCAGTCATTTCACAGTATAATTGTGGTGCAGTCAAGACTAAGAGCAGGTTCCTAAAATTGGTTAATACCCAGATTTGGGTTTCTTCAGTGGCTTAAATGGAGTGGCATATTATCTCCTCTGTAGTCTGCCCGAAAGATAAATTTGATATCTCTGAGCAAAGACATGAAATTGCTATAGGCTTCCTCTCTTATAGCCTGCCACCTATTTGATTTATGTGATAAGTGATCTCAGATGACCCTCCAAGGCACTGAACCATTAAAGAGTTATGTTGCATAGCGATAAGAAATCTTCAGAGATACCTAAATCTTCTTTTACCACTGGGAGTTTCATCTGTTCTGGAATAAAAAACATTTTTATGTATGATGTTGTTATCTTGCTAGCCATACTAATATTCAAAAGGATATACAGACTTAAATCAATAGCAAAGTGACAAAGACCTTAAAACTGAAGTAGTCGCCAAGTGGATACCAGACAGCTCTTTTAGGTTTTATCTTTGTTCCTTTCATTCTGTTTCTTGACAGATGAGTGTCTGTAAAGAGTTCACATTCAAGTCTTCTGTTAATCTTTTCACCATGCAGAAAGCTGGCAAAAGCATACTTTCAGTGCAGAAAGCCGTGGAAAGTCATATCATCCATTTGGGTCTTCCTTACTGTAGTCTTTGTGAAACCCTAAGTTGGATCCTTCGTTATTTTATTCACTGCATTTCTCTGAATTTGGTAATCCAGGTTCCCCTCTGCCTAGAATGAATAAAAGTGATTAGAAGATGGGGTGTTAATTCTTCTCAGATAGAAGGGTAAGCACAGATAGGTTATTTTTGTGGTTTACGTCCGATTGTAGCATCTCACCCTGCAGACAAAGGCACTGCTGACTCACAGTCTCCAGCTGGACCTGTATCTAGTCCCATACTTACTTGGTAGAATTTCCTGTAACTGCTATGTTACCATATGTATATAGTCTGTACATGCTGACCATCAGATTATCTTTGTATCATGTGTCTATTGCATCAAGCATAAGGTATCCAGTGGCAAGCTCCTGTTTCAGGCAACATGGGATGCAGCTTCTGACAAGGCATACCAAAGGAAGAGGAGGGGCCAGAACCAGTTGCTGCATTTTAACAGAGCCCAAAGATGCCTGGGCTTTTTGCACGTCTGCAGGGAGAGTGTGTCTGGTAATCCACAGAAGGGATAAAGAGGGCTTTGAGCCTGGCCCTCTCCCCCTTATGCCATGCAGAGCCAGCAGGCCACAAGTAATTCACACTTGACTGTCCTCCTGAGTAACCTTTGGTGGTCATTTTTTCTGACAATAAGAAAAGTGTAGTGATATTGGGTACCTTCCTGGACTGCAGCTTCCCATCTCCCTTGACACAGTGCTGATGTTTAATGGTCCATGTGGCCAGGCAAGCCAACCTGAGGGAGGAATCAGACATCATCTTTTCCTGTTTCTCCTTGATCCTGAAAAACCTTCTGGTCCTTGCAATTAGGACTACAGTAATCTCCTTCTGAGCCCTTTAATAATAGCCTTGATTGATGACCTGTCGCATTGCATCCATGCAGCTGTGGGCATGTCCTTTTTGTTGTTTTGTTTGCGCTGTTGGGTATATTGAAATACATGTGAACAGGGAGTGTTGCCACAAATGCTTTGGCAGCATTGCAGGCATGTTTTTACAACAAGCTGTATCTCTTCCTTGAAAATTCTCCTGCAAGAAAGTGATTTCTCTTTAAAATTAAATTAATGCAAAGCAGAGAGGAATAGTCCCCATGTGCTATTTGGCCTTTTATTCATAGCTATTTATGAGAGGAAGCTCTTGGCAAAATTAGATGAGCCTCCTCTTCCTCAAGCTGGCAAATACTGTCAATGCTGGTCATCGTACACCTTCATAAATCTGTGATGTTGGCATCCCACACACACCAGGCAAACATCAAATTTTGTAGGGGAACCACACAAGAGTGCAATAATCGCAGCTGTTTCATGTCAGCATTCAGAAAGCTTACAACAGGGCTTTATTCAATGAGCCATTCCTTTTGAAATGCCATTAGAGATACTTGCTAGGAGAAACTGGCCTCAAGTAATCGTATTTAATTTTTTATCAAATGCACTGTGAGAGCAGCAGGGATATGCACAAGACAGAAACAAGCAAATGGTGTTTATTTAGAATAAATAAACTCTGAGTAAGAATTGAATCCATTCCCTCCTGGCCATGGTTGTAGAAATACAGGTAAGTCCCCACAGAGATCTGTAGGAGGTCATATCCTGACTTGAGAGCCAGATGCTGTTGGAACCTTCTTGCTGCACTCACTGAGAGAACTGAACTCAGATAGATGCAGAAGAGCAATGATGCTCCTGTGAAACCATTCCCATCACATCCACTGTTAGCCACGGCAAATCAGGTTGAGGGAGTGTGAAGATTACCCATCTTGCCAGGGGAGGACTCCAGGCCCCTAGACTGGACAGAAGCTGGGGTAAGCTGGTTTCTAAGACATTGAGCTGGGCCAAGTGAGAGGCACGTGGCTTTGCATGGGCCCAGTCCTCAACAGCAGTAGCACCTTGTCTGCAAGGCTACCAGAGCTGCTCTGTGCTGGGTCCTGTATTAGGGTAACTGCAGCTGAAAAACTGGGGGTGATGGGAAAAGGAAAGATGCTAAAAAAGAATGGGAAGGAAGGGATGACAGGAAACAAGATATCAGGTAAAAAAAAAAAAAAAAGAGAGAGCAGCAGCATTTGGTGATAACGTGAAATGATTTTTATACTAGTTATTTACTGAACTCAGGGCACTTCCCAGACACTGTTTTCTTGTGCTAATTAGACTGCATTCAGGACAACTGGAACCTTCTGCACAAGGTGCAGGGGAGCTCAGCACAGGGCCTTGCAGAAGAGTGAACTATTCCAGAAATGCTTTTTTCCTGTCCAACATAAACTCAGTAAAGCACAGGACTAAAAATCGTGCATCATCTCTACAAAAATATTTAGTTTTTAAAAAAATATAAACTTGGTAGTTTCTGGTATTCATTATATTCACAAGCTTTTTCTCCACAGCCCTAAAACTTAAGACATCCCCTTTTGAAACAAACATATATAGAAACCGAGATCCTTATACCTTCAGGTAATCCACTATCTGTGATTTTAAGGAAACATATAACCTGAGAGTCACAGCAGAAGTATGAGAGCTGAAAAACACTCTAAATTGAGTCTGACTGGAATCAAAGCAGTGCCAAGTCGTATCTACATGGTCTTTAGCAGGAAGATAAAAGCACATTTTATCAGCAATCTGAGCTGGCTGGATACATTTCGTTCCTTCCCAGAAACTCTGTTAAATATTTGCGTCATGCAGAACTTGCCTCGTTAACCTTTTCCAGCACACGGCTGAGAAGATCAACGTGGAGGTATCCAAGGCATGGCCTGAAGCAATGTAATTGGTGGGGAAGGTGGTCTGTTTTCCAGACCAGCAGCCAGCTCAATATGGCACAATTCTGGCATTGTTTAAATTACCTGCCCATTAATAGCAGCAAGATGGTTTCAAAGACTGAATCATGATAGTGTAGAGAAACAGATCAAAGACCCCCTGGGAGTGAAGGAGAATATTTCAGGTCTCATTGAGAAGTTCTGAGTTGAGTCCTGAGCTGGGTAGAGACACTTTTGTCACACAGTAAGTAATTTTGCCAGTATGTTTGTGTGTGTGTGAGGAAGATGGAGCCTGACAGCAAGAGTAAAGCAGAGTAAGGCATGTCAGAGTTTGGATTTATTACTGTTACGGTAGGCTGTTTTCATTTTGACCATAATGCCGTTCTGAGCCTCTGCCAGACTTAAAGAGCAGAGTCCTTCTTGAGTCAGCCTTCTGCTTTGCACCCTTCATTTCTCTCACTTGGCAAGTTTTGACTGAGCTAATGCTTTCAGGAAAAAAAGACTTCCTGATTAGAGTGAAGTTGCTTGCAGCATCTGGGCTTTTATTGGTCAATTTTGTGAGGTGTTTTTAGCCATTTGGTAAAGGTGTAGGTAGTGTTTGTTCTAACACATTTAGTAAATTCTACTGTCTTCTCTGCCCTGATTTCTCTGAGTTTTCTCTTTCTCATTTCATACGTTCACTTCGTCATCTGCCAGGAGCACTCCTCTTAGGACTGAAGCATCTAGTGAGGTCACCTCACCTGCTCTGAAGAGCATTCTCTTCCTCCTCCACATTTTCATTTGCACATTGTCTTTCATTCCAAAATACAAAAATGGCCACTGCCCCTCATATCCACATGATTTTTGTTATTACCTAGATTTCATAGCTAAAAACAAGTGGAAGTCCTGTTAGGATGAACTTCAGCAGGCTTTGTTTGAAGTTCTTCTTTCAAAAAGAGCAAAGATGTCCCACCATGAGTAGCCAAGTCAGAACCATGGAATGCAAGGAGCACTCATCTGGTCACATAAATCCAAGGAAGACTACATAATACAGAAGAAATCATAACAATTCATTATGCTAATATTTTTTATATTCAAATGTGTGATTATGATGTTTTATACTGTGTCTTTGCCATGTTCTCCAGTTAAAGTACAGCGAATAAAAATTATTATAATGGTGTCAGTAGTCATAGAAGCATAGACTCGTGTTGGCTGAAAGAGACGTTTAATATCATCAAGTCCAGCCTTTGTCCCAGCCCTATCAACCACTAGACCATTTCCCTAAGTGCAACACCCACTTGTCTCTTAAATACCTCCAGGAACAGTGACTCCACCACCCTCCCAATGCCTGGCAATGCTTTCAGTAAAGAAATTCCTCCTAATACCCAGCCTGAACCTTCCCTCACACAACTTGAGGTTGCTGCTTCTTCTATTGCTTGTTGCTAGGGAGAACAGGCCAACCCTCACCTCTCTACAACTTCCTTTTGGGTAGTTGTAGAGAGCAATAACATCTCCCCTGAGCCATCTTTTCTCCAGGCTAAACAGACCCAGATCCTTCAGCCATTCCTCATATGAGACATGCTCCAAATCCTTTAGTAGCTTGGTAGCCTACCTCTGGATCCTCTCCAGCACTTCAATGTCCTTCTTGTAGAGAGGGGCCCAAAATTGGCCACGGTATTTGAGGTGCGGCCTCACCAAAGATGAGTACAGGGGAATGATCACCTCACTGCTCCTGCTGAAAACACTATTCCTGTCCTACAAAGCCACATGAAAAGTGGACTGAGACTCTGAGTTTGTCGTTTTGTCTTGAGAGGTGTGTTGGCAAAGAGTGATTAAGAGATTTGTGTTTAGCAGATGTTGCCACCTAATTGTCTCTCTCCCTTATGGTTCACCTGCTACTCTTTCCACTTCCATTTACTCCTCACAGTATAGTTCATCAGACAAGTTATGTACATGTCCCTTGTGTTACTTAGGAAATAGATAACGTTTTGCATGTCAGATCAAGACTGTGAGCTGCAGTGCATATTCCTAACCATCCCTTTGGAGCTGCTTTTCTGGGAATTGCAAAATTTATTTCCATTCTGCCTTTGAAATGTGTAGAGTATGTTGAGAAGACACTGGGCAAGGGTGATCCAGAAGCTCGAGCACAGAGATTTTGATATAAATTTGTTACAACCAGCTAGACCACCAGCCATCAACTCCTAGTAAAGCATGAGTCTGGGAAGCTGTATGGGCAAACTCAGCATGATTGGGATTGTAGCACCTGGAGAAGACTCTTGACTCAAAGAGATGAAGCATAAAGAGAGAGAATAGAGGTGTCTGGCTGGGAGCTTTAGAGCTTTTAGTTTTCTCCTGATAGTACAGGAGATAAGCACAGAGTCAGACTAACCTACTGATACTTTCAGTGATTTTTTCATATATGGAAGCAAAGTAAAATGTCTCAAAAATGGTTTATTGTGGGGCTAGCAAGCAATACAGATATTCTTGAAATCGTGGCTATCTAACCTAAGTGCAGTGAGAACACCAGAAAAGGACCAAATGATTAAAACAGGAGCTGTTGTGGTTACCACAGTCCATTGACTTTGTAAATTTTGTGTAGTGCCTTCCCACCTGAAAAATTTATATTGCTTAGGAGATCGAGGTAGTCTCTGAAGTGACATTCAGATAATGTTAGTGACCTTCTAACCCATGTTAGCACAGTTCCTTGAACTCCAGAAGTTGCTAATCTCGCTAATACAAATAGGAACTTGCAGCTTAATATTTCTCAGTTCTGTCAGTAGTAAGGAGTGGGCTTCAGTGATTAGCCTCCCTGGAGCCTTGCTACATTCTTACAGACACTCTTGGTATTAAACCTAAACTATTGGTAATATGAAAACTATGTAACATGCATGAGAAAAAGAAAAATCATACTCCTGTTTGTTCAAAGAGGAATCTAGAAACTAGATTTTTTTCTTACTTTTTTTTTAGTTGCGATATAAAAGCAAGTGCAAATCAGCAAGTGCAGCAAAGAAAAAAAAAAGGACAAGCAGTTACCTTAGAAAATGAGCAC
The DNA here is from genome assembly GCF_028858725.1 of Colius striatus. Lineage (NCBI taxonomy): Eukaryota > Metazoa > Chordata > Aves > Coliiformes > Coliidae > Colius > Colius striatus. The sequence goes on along the minus strand of NC_084767.1, from coordinate 30,658,918 downwards.
TCACTAGTCCTCAAGATAAAAAACAGCAGAAAATATTAGGAAAATAACTCTTTCTGAGATATCCAGATTTATCAAAGCATTTATCTCTACAGCATAGAGAAAACAAGCCTCTGTGTGTGTCAGTGCTGGATGAGTCCACATGCCAGTGTGTATGTTTATGTAAGGAGAGAAAACACACCTTAAGGAGATGTAAAGAATGATATTATCTATGGTACTGACCACAGGAAAAAGAGAGAGAGACAAATGTCTTTTTTAATCAAGACTGCTGCATACTTGAACATTTAATGACAACATGCACATTGACTATTATTTTTTAGTAGAAATTAAGAACTGCACTGTGCCTTTAGTGGATGTTCTTTTCTAAGTCAGTTACTTCTTATCAGCATGCTTAATCTTTCAAATACTTTAATGGCTTAAGCAGCAATTTTATTCAGCTTGTGATGTGGAACTGTGTCAAAGCCCTGGTCAAACCACAACTGCTGGACAATTATAAATAAAAACATTAAAAGGAGAAAAAAAAATAGGACATATGTTTTTAATTAAAAGGAATTATGAGGGAAGTGATTTGCAGAATAACAAAACAAAGACATTGTAGCACTTTCTGTAAAGAATGTATTCTCACCCTCCTGAACTGGAGCAGTTGGCACATTCCTGGTCAGTAAGGAGTACCGGGCTGTCATGAGGAGTCTTCTGCCCACATATCCTGTTGTCGTTTGTATTACAGTCATTTGTTACATGTCCTATCTAATGTCTTAACCACTGGAAATCTGCAGCCAAGATTGACTGTCAAAAGTTATCTCCTCAGTAAAAGGTATTTCTATATTTAAAATGTAAATGGAACAGTGAAAAACACCGGCCTGAGTGCAGCTGCACAGATGCGGGGAGGAGCTGTACAGCAGCATGAGCCTCATGGTGCTTTTGGGTCAGGATCACACATGTGGCATGAGGAGATGCTAATAGTGTGAGGACATGTCCACCCACATACCTTGGCTCTTATAAAGTGTGAAACTAAAGAGTTCCTTCATCGTTTAAGGAAAAAAAAGAACGACAGCTCAGACCCGCACTACAAACCTGACAATGCAGTAGAACAAAAATCCAGCATATGTTTTCTGAGTTTCTGCATTGCTTTGTTTGTACGTGAATTTATGGATATAAAGATGAGCAAGCTTCTACAAAAAGAGCAAACCTCTCTTTTATTTCATTTTAGAATCATCAGAATAGGTGTATTTTTTCAATTTAATATAGTCTAAGCAGCCCAAGCACTGCAAAAAAGAAGTTGCTGCAGCATAGTTCACACCTAAACCTACCAACACTTCCTTAGACTGTATTAAACCTCAGGAAGAAGTTTCTGAGACAAACCATCTACCTTATGTATCTTTGTTGTCTGTATCACTGTGCTATCTAAGCACATTACGATCTTTTAATATACTAGTTTCTATATTCTCTGTTAGTAGAAAATGGTACTAGTTCCATTTACACAGTGGGAAGCATGACAGAGGTTAAAGAATTTGTCCAGGGTGAGAAAGCAAGTTTGTTGAAAAACAGGCATTGGCGTCATGCTTGCTTTTCTAGGGCAAAAGCCCTTTTTCCTCCAACAGCTTTGTGAAGGCTGAGGACTGTTGCCTTTTCTTGAGTAAATAACAAAATCAGCCCATTCAAAGTCAGCACACTCCAACCAGAAAGCCCCTGGTAACAACCCACTTGATGGGTAACACCTGGGTTAACAGTCTTATACAGTGGATGTACAACATCAGGCAGGTGATTCGGCCCATCAGCATCTCTGGGGCTACCAACACACTTCTGCATGTCCACCAGCTTTGGTAAGTTGGACCCAAATATGCAGCACGCCTGCGTGACAGTGCTGACTGCAAATGAAAGAGAGGAATGAAAGGATGACAGAGGCTGTTTATGCAGATAACAAAATCAGACAAAGGTGGTTGATACTTAAAGTCTGCATTGGGTTAATTGTTCTATAACTGTCAGAAGGACATCCAGTGTCCTGCAGGAAAACTGCACCTATAAAGAGATATCAAAAGATGCTTATATACTTCAATACAAATATAGATAGTGCTTCTTTTAGATCTTTTAACAAACCACCTTCTTGGCACCTGCCCCTTTCATTACTTATAAATATTTTTTTGCAGTCCTCTTACACACGTATTTTTATTTTCCTCTTAGTCCTTTCGTAGTTTTGACTTAAGTGCCAGGTACAAACTTTACACAGTTGCAGACATTGGCATTGACTTTCCTGGGTTTCAAATTTAACCTATGCTGGAGATTGTCCCCTCTTCTGGACAGCACTTAGTCTTTCCTGCCAGAGATAACTAGTCCTTGGGGCTCATAGCTGTACTTCTGAGGAGAGAAATGTTTTGCCTTTGAAATGGACTAGATTGCACCACACAGCAGGCAATTTCAAAACATTTTCAAGGAAAGCATCCCCTTGAGTGTATCTCAAGGCCTTCACCAGTAAAGGAAACAAGGCAGCTTGTGATGCTATCAATACACCTCTATTATTTTGCCAAGGAACAAAGCAGTCAGGCTCGGTGGTGACACAACCTTCCTAGGCTGCAGCTTGAAGGGGTCGTTGTTTAAGTGGAGAAGAAAGAAGAAGTTTCCCTTTTAGCTCCATTATTCGGGGAATTTTTCACAGACCAATATGGAAATCTCTGTTCGCCCCACTCAGAAACACTGTCCATCAGCTCTGTGAGCAGCGCATTAAGCTGACACGGTGAATGGATTTTTCTAGAGTGAGAGAAGTGCTTTGCTACAGCGCTGTCTTTACTAATGTGTGTTCTTCTGCTTTCCATCAAACAGTCAATGAAGGCTCAGGAGAAACCAATCAAAAAGAGACATCGACCTGTGACATTTGCCAGTTTGGGGCAGAGTGTGACGAAGATGCAGAGGATGTTTGGTATGGTAATTTTTTCTATTTTAATTAATATGATATTATTTAAAGTTACCGTGGTTTAGAAAACATTACAAATATTAGATACTCAGATTTTCGCACCCAGAGATTCATCACACAGTGATTGAGATGGTTATTACTCTGAAAAAAAGATGTAAAACAGTCTGGTTTATAATTTTGGAAAATGCACATTTTAGACAAAGTATAAGAATACACTTATCCACATTGTTGCTGTTATAACTTATGTTATTCCATCTGGACTTTTACAGCTTCATACTTTGGTAAAAATACAATTGGGAAAAATAATTGACCAAAAGCTTTTCTGGTTAACAAATGTTGTTAGTATTATCGTCACGTTAATTCATGTGTGGCATTAGAAATGCTGAGAAATCTGACCCCTTTTTCCTACTTGCTGAAGTTGAAGACCTAACCCTCAAAATGTTTGAAATAATTAGGGTGTACATTTAGACATTTTTCTCAATGGAAACTGATTAGGGTTTTTTTCTTTTAATAGAACTTTCAAAATTATTCAGGCTTGGGGGCTTTTTGTTACTATTATTTTTAACCTTAAGCACATAAACTGAGGGAAATAATTTTTCTTTTTTGCCTAGAAACCATGCAAACACATATCAAGTCAGCTTTAAACTAATAATTCCATTGTGATTTTGGAGCAATAGATCAAAAAGCTGTTATTCAGAGAGCTATACTTCTAACACTGCCGTAATGCCAACACTCATGTTTCTATCTAAGTAATTAATACAAATTTAGACACACTACAAAACAATCATGCAAATGTTAGAGCTGTTGTCTGGATTATGCTTCTAAAAATGTGGGCTGATGGTGGCTAAAGGATGGATAGAGAGATTAGGCAGTGAAATGTCAATAAAGCAATATTTCGCAAACTCTAACTTGGATGGTAGGAACGGAGTGGAGAGGAGACGATGAACAAATGGTGAAGGTGATAATTGATCCTATTATTGGACAGCTGACCTCATCCAGGCAAGACCTCCATGCACCATTGGTCAGGCCAAAATTATGAACGTATTTGCTGTTTGGTGAAGGAGTTTAGGAATATGGTCATGGCCATCCATTTGTGCTCATTTTGGTTTTGTCTTGACAGGCTTTTAATAACCTCCAGTTCCAGTCTTCAAACAATGCTAATTAAACAAACTGCAGAGGCCTTGATCTGGCTCCAGTTATCAAAAGAAATTGTGATGTTAAAAACAGGAGCAAGATGGTTATAAGTTTGCAGTAATTTAATGAGATTTGTGTGGAAGAAATTGCTTAATTTTTACTTTGCTTAAGAAAATTACCCCAGGTGTTGGGCTTTTCATTGTGTCCTTGACTGGTTGTCCTTGAGAGTTTTAGAGGTGCAGTGTCGAAACAAAATCATGGTAAAATTAATATATCAAAATTCACAGTCTAGTGCTCATGTTTTCATAATTAAGTGCACTTCAAAATTGGAAGGCAGAAGAGAGGGGCAAGGCATAAAATTAGCTACAAGACAACATTATTAATCACAAGCACTGAATAGCAGTGTTTGGTTTTTTTTCCAGAAGGCGCTTGGTAAAATAGCCTGGTGCAACTTACCCCAATAACGTTCACAGTACAGCTTTCACACTAATTCCTCCCTTTTGAAACAACTTATACAGAGCAGCATAATCATAAAATCATAGAATGGTAGGGGTTGGAAGGGATCATCTAGTCCAACCCCCCTGCAGAAGCAGGTTCATCTAGATCAGGTCACATAGGAACATTACCAGGCAGGTCTTGAAGACTTCCAAGGAAGGAGACTCCACAACCCCTCTGGTCCATCACCCTCACAGTAAAATAGTTTTTTCTTACATTTAAGTGGAACTTTTTGTGTTCCAGCTTCATCCCATTACCCATTGTCCTGGTGCTAGCTACTGTAGAAAAAAGGGATGTCCCAACCTCCTGACTGCAGGAGGTAACATTCTCAATCTTTATTGACAGGTGGTCTTTTTGCAGGGGGAGATGCTTCTAGGGCAGGAAGCAGGGAAGGGAATTTATTGAGAAGATGCTATCAGACAAACTGTTAAAAGGCAGGAAAGCAGATTTCCAACCAGAAGTACAAAGACCATGTAAAGCCTGTTAAAGGTCTGCTTTGAAGTAAACAGCTTCATATGCCATAACAGAGCCCTGTTTTCCTATCCCTGCCCCCGATTAGTCTGGATAAATGTCCTTCTAAGAAATGAGCCTTCTGAGTGTCAGCTCTTTGTTGGTCTTATTTCTAGAATAAAAGCAGTCTATGTATGGGGAACCTAGATACCTTTTTCAGATGTATGTTAATTGAATGTCCATGTTTGGCATCAGATAGATGCATATTTTCCCACTCTGTCTGCCAAAATTTGGTATGCAGAAAACATCCTTGGATTAAATGGGAAAATGAAACTTCAGTTTATTATTTGATCATTGTTTTCATGTGGATCAAATTTCAGTTGTAAGCAGGGCTCTTTTAGCTGTCTCATCTGACTTCTCTGGAGACATTCAAAACCTACCGGGACGAGTTCCTGTGTGACCTACTCTATGAGGTCCTGCTGTGGCAGGTTGAACTAGATGATCTTTGAAGGTTCCTTCCAGTCCTTCAGATTCTGTGATTCTGTGGCTAGTGACATTTGTAAAATGGGGTCAGTGGGTCCCAGCAGCCCCAGGACCTCTCGTTACAGTGTGACAAGCCCAGCATCAGCAATGTCTCATATCAGTCAGAAACAGTTTGAGGGTGCAGAATCAGAGCCTGATCCATTCCAGGTGAGAGAGATGCAAGTTGGTAGCACAGCCATACTATAGAGTGCTGGCTGTTCGCCTAATATTTCTGGGGTGCCAGAGTAGATCAGAGAAGAGAGCACAGGTGTGATAGCAGATGTGGTTGGGCTGCTGGTGGTTTAAAGCAACAATTAACATTATTCTGCATTGCCACCGTCTGTTATTTTGCAATCCCTTATCTCCAACTTAACTCTTTCTTTTTTTTTTTTATAATTTTATTTGGTTATTCATTGATAATAGTCACTCTGCTAAATTGTGCTATTTTTACTGTGTCACCATTACTTTTTAAATCTCCTTATCTGCCTAAAACCAATCTAACTAATTAACTAATTGTTAAACTTCTGGGATTCTGATAGAGGGTTTGTCACATAGAAGACTACTCGAAGGGGTAAGATACATATGTGAACATTTTCTGGAAAGTATGAAGAAAAGGCAGAAAAGAACCCACTATAACAGGTTTTGCCCAGCATGGTAAAGCATACATGTATTATTATTCTATTCTGCAGCCTAATATCACAAGAGTGAATGCAATTTGGTGTTCCATTAGTGAATCTCTTAATCTAGGTTAAAAACAAAGACTGTTCAGTGGAAAGTCTTTAACATTGTACTACTTTAATATATGAAAGCTTCTTGTCACTAAGAGGATCGTTTATTACTGGCATTATTCCCACCTTTAATGCATTTTGCACCAGTGGACTTCATGAATATTTAAAGCAGGGCAATGGCTATGCTCTTTAGATCTGGATTGCAATCTATTGGTAAATAAGACATTTGATGTTGCTTACTTTGGGTTTTATTTCGCTAAGGAATATTTGATTTTGTAAGAGAGGGCTACTCAACATAACACCCTGAGAGATATACTTAAAAGGAAATGAAGAATGAAGCATAATAATCTGAACCATGGTATATTTCTGAGGTCTTCCAAAATGCATCTATGAAATGCTCACTGTATATAAATAGTACTAACCAAATGGAGTGCCTGCTCATCCGCTAAAATGGCTTAGTGTCAGTGTATAACCACGTCAGAAACCTGGTTTCCAGTATTAATCTCCTCCTTGTAGGCCACTGAGAAAATAAGAGCAACTCTCTACACTGGACAAGCCATGGTTTGTATAGATACCAGGCAGCTATTTCAGAAATCCACAGTATGTCCAAGTCAGTGGAAGCAGACAAATAATATGAAAAACCCTGTTGTTGAATTTCCTATTGGAAAACATAGGGAAGAGAGGACAGGAATATTTTCTTAAAACAAGATTAAAGCCTGAAAATCTCTGACTTGTAGAGTTAATCAAAATGATGAATTGGAGTTAAATATACCTGCATTTCCTTTGAATTTCAATATCAGCAGGTCAGCCAGCAGCAGTCTCAAAGTGCAACATTGCCAAGAACAAGATACAGTTCACTAGCTGTAAGACAGACACCCAGAGTTGTATGACGTGCTTGGGAGAGTGCTTTCCCTGCAGCATCATAGTGTCCAAGGAGGTGAAGGAGCCATCTCTGAAGTTTACTGCCTTTCTTTTCTTCCCTTCTGAAGACTGCAGGTGGAGGAGAGAGGCAGTCAGAGATGCCTGACCTTGAAAGGACCGCTTAGGGTTTGCACCAGTGATTAAAAGGGGCATAAATGTCTTTGCTGCTTCCCACAACTTGTCCTCACACATCTGTCATGGTTTAGGCCCAACTAGGAACAAAGGACCATGATCAGCCATAAATACTGAGGGCTTTTAGAACACCTTGAGGATAGGGAAGGCTCAATTGCCACGTGTGGTCCTAGACAAAACAGATAAGACTACTGAACTTGGGGAAGAAAAACAACAAAAAAAAATTTAATCCACTAACAACCAAAACCATAACAAACAGAAAACACGACAGCGTGGTACAATGATGAAGAGCACAACCAGCCCTTTAAGACCACCTTTCCTCACTGCCCTCCTCTCTTCCTAGGCTCAGAGCCCTGATTCCAATGTCTTTGCCTCCTCCTCCCCTTAACAGCTCAGGGGAATGGGGGCTTCAGTCAGTCTTTTCCTGATGACTCCTGCTGCTTGTCTGTCCTCAGGGTAGGTGGGCTCCTCACTGGTCATCCCTGCTCCAGCACAGGGTCCCTCACACACCAGGCATGGGCCTGCATGGGCCACGCCAACATGCGTTCGTGCCAAGGGCTGCAGCTTCTCTCCAGCTCCTGGTGTGTGTCTCTGGGGCCCACAGGCTCTCCAGCACAGCCTGCGCCTTGGCTGCCTCCTCACACAGTCTCCTGCCTGTCCAGGCACACTCACATGGAGCTGCTGGTGGCTCTCGGTCCTGCCATTGCCCTCCATGGGTTGCAGGGGCACAGCTGCGTTCTCACGACAGGTTGCAGAGGTGTCTCTGATCCGGTGCTCCTCCTTCCTTCCTCCTTCTCTGACTGTGGGATCCGCATGGTCACCTCCATCTTCCTGTTCTTCTGGCTCAGATTTCCTGTCTTAAATAATGATCACAGAGGTGCCAGATTGGCCCAGACAGCCTGGAGGTGAGTCCCCCTCAGAGCCAGGGGATGTTTCAAGAACTGCTTACTAGGACCACCTCTGCAGCCCCTTCACCCTGTTACCACACAAAATGCTGCTCCACACAAACCCATGACAAAACCCCGAGGATGACTCCTTGGCCGACCATAGGGTTTTGTGCTCTACCATAGGAACTGTGCTCATGGTAGGCAACTTTCCTTCCTCTTCATGAGCCTGCCCCATACTCTAGAGGCATTTCGTGTTTCTTCTAAGTGGACAAGGATGCCACCAAGCAGGTTCAGAAGAAGGTGCAGAAGCCATTCTGTGGAGACACTGTGTCTCTGATGACCCAAAGCTGGGAGCTTTGGAGGAAAGCATATAGGCCTGAATAGGCCTTGGTCACTAAGTGCAGGATGGAGCATTGGTCTCAGGCATGCTGTGCAGCTGGGTGTTATTCCCAAGTTAGGTAGTGATGTTTCACCATAATTAAAGCAGGTTGCTTGTGTCCCATGCTTCTTTCCATGTGGCTGGGACAACAAACTCCACTTACCCACAGCAGACAGACACACAAAATATGTTAAGGAGATGAACTGTTTCACTCCTTTGTTTCATATTTTACTGTTAATCACTAATATATATATAAATAAATGCTCCTATAAGGCAAGTGAACAGTCTGAAACACAGGAGGATAGCAAAACTGCATTCTCATGCAAATAAGCGGCTCTGTACATGAGAGACATTTGCGCAAATCATGCAGCTGCCATCTGCAGCAACCCCTACAATCAATATTGCTCTAGCAATCAATATTTATCTTTATTATTATATAGAAAGAAAACATATAAAAGAAACTAATGATTTGGCCAGCTTCTCAATCCACACAGCAATTAGGTCAGTCAGCTTTGGGTCCCTTCCCCCTTCCATTGGTTGCTCTCGAACAGAGCATCTGCAAACAAGATACTATACTACTATGAAGTACTAAAAGGTAGTTTGAAAGCTCACATATATTACACAGGTATTGGCTGCTTCATGTTCAGCAGTGTGTATAATAACTATGTGTGACCTACTTGTTCCAGATGCAGAAAAAATGAGCTTCTTTACCATCTGTGATGTCCTGTGCATTTTACAGAAGATACAGTACCGTTTTCTACTGCTTTCTTTTCTCTTTTAGAGAAGCAGTAGATTCTTTGTTCATGGCTACATATAACACTTAAACATACTCATTGGTTCAAATAAACATGGATATGGTATGAAAGGATTAAAAAACCCACGATCCTGCAAAGACTTACATTTCTAAGGCATGAACTGAAGCTACTGCTGCATAAATCTTCATGTGGATCTTAGTGGTCATGTCTAATAACAGACCAGGCAAGAGTTTACAGAGGAAACTGAAGGCACTGCAGCACACACTCTGCATTGCACACCAGGAGATGACAAAGAAGCTTACACCCTCTTACACCTGTGGCACTTAGCCCCAGCCTAATATCAGAAGTATTTCCAGTGCCTGACCAGAAATTAGCCCAATTCTGGCTCTGTTAACTGTTAATGTTTCCTTTGTGTGTGTTCTATGGTTAAAGATTTTGAAAGAAAATAAAGCAGCTGCCTTCCAGTATAATTGTTGAGACACCATGTTGAGACAGTTGTAGATATACCATGCAGTGGGTTCAGTCAGCAATACTGTGGCCTAAGCAACTTGAAAGGGGTCAGTGAAGGATTTCCAATGAAAGGCAAAACATCAGGAATGTTAGAAAAAGCAAGATGACACCTGTCTATATGGTCTATTTGAATTCTTAAACCTGCCCTGAGAATGAGCCAGATTAGCAGCTTTTATAGGAGGCTGTTTGGCCAGATATGGTGCCTGAGGCATGAGAGCTGAACAGAGAATCTGGCTATGCTCCTTTATGTGGGCTGTGGAAAGAAATGCCACATTGACTGGAACAAAAGTGAGAAAATAGCAAAATACAAAATTGTAGCTTGAATTACTGTCAACAGCACAAGCAAGAACAAAGTTGCAACTGTTCAAGCTTAGGTGAAAGCTTAAAGCTTATTAGCAACCAGTGTCTAGACATCATGTGTCAGAATATAAGGTCGCCAGATAAGCATTGCATGAACACCACAGTTCCTATCCGGTTTCTCACTGGCAAGCTACTAAGATACTGTAGGACTCTTTTCAGTGGGAAGTTTCAACTTAAAACTAGCCCAGGTGGAAAAGTGACCAACGATAGCCAGAGAAAGATTCCCACTGACTTCTAAAAGACTGTAAATCAAGGCAAAAATACATAGTTTTCCTCTTTCTCGGCAACGAGTCTGCAGAAAGAGCAAGAGAAGAGAAGAGATGGGAAAGAAGTTGTTAGCTTTAACTTCAGAGGATGTTTCTCTAAGAGCAGGTTAGGATCCAGTCTTTTTGAGGAGTAGGAGGCAGGAATCACAGAATGAGCATGATGTATTTCTAAACTAAGTGTACTACTAGTGGCTTAGCTAGAAGGTTAATGCTTGGACAAGTTTGGCTTGTTTGACCATCCGATGAAATGTTTTACTCTACATACATTTTATTTTATTTTAGTTAAAAACAGCCATTTTTCCCAGTCAGGTGAGTTACACAAAATTACCTTATTGTCTTTGCATCCTTCATCCTGTGTCAAAATAGCCTGTTTAATTTTGAAGTGAAACTGATTCCTAACTCTATGAAGGTGATGATTTGGAGAATTTGACCCTTCCATCCATTGAGTCAACACAATTCTTCAAAGGCTTATGTTCATTTGACAAAGTCCTGCATTCCCAGATTCTCTGGATTTATTTTCTTCATAACATTCTTAAAAAAAAAAAAAATCTAGTTTTAACATAAGCCAAGATTGTATAGAGTTCCTTATACTTCATAGTGTTTTATTACCATTACACTTTGGAACACTCTGGTAAATAATTCAGCCTACACAAAGAAATTGGCTATATTTTCTCTATACATCAAGGAAGTCTGTTATGTAGACTGTATATCATAGCTCTAAATGTTCTCAGATAAATGCAAACCCATTTTGTGTTCCATCTATGCTACTCACCCAAGTAGGTCTTTTAGGGACCCTATACGTCACATCCATCTCTTATCCAAAAACTAGAATCCCTAATGTTTGGTTTTGTAATAAAAAATATTATTTTTTATCTTTTGCAATAATAGCAAAACTCACTGTGTGTCCAGGGGATAATCATAGAATCATAGAATAGTAGTGGTTGGAAGGAACCTTTAGAGATCATCTAGTCCAACCTCCCTGCAGAAGCAGGTTCACCTAGATCAGGTCACATAGGAACATGTCCAGGCGGGTCTTGTAGACCTCCCATGAAGGAGACTACACAACCCCTCTGGGCAGCCTGTGCCACTGCTCCCTCACCCTCACAGTGAAACAGTTTTTTCTTATATTTAAGTGGATTTTTTTGTGTTCCAGCTTCATCCCATTACCCCTTGTCCTGTTGCTAGGTACAACAGAAAAAAGGGATGTCCTGACCTCCTGACATCCACCATTTATATACTTATAAATATTAATGAGATCCCCCCTCAGTCGTCTCATCTCTTGACTAAACAGCCCCAGTTCCCACAGCCTTTCCTCATAAGGAAAATGTTCCAGTCCCCTGATCATCTTGATGGCCCTGCTCTGGACTCTCTCCAGCAGTTCCCTGTCCCTCTTGAGCTGAGGAGCCCAAAACTGGACACAGGACTCCAGATGAGGCCTCAGCAGGGCAGAGTAGAGGGGGAGAAGAACCTCCCTTGACCTACTGACCACACTCTTCTTGATGCATCCCAGGATGCCATTGGCCTTCTTGGCCACGAGGGCACATTGCTGGCTCATGGTTAGTTTATTATCAATCCAGACTCCCAGGTCTCTCTCTGCAGAGCTGCTCTTCAGCAGTTCAACCCCCAGCCTGTACTGCTGCATGGGGTCGTTGCTCCTCAGCTGCAGGACTGCACTTGCCCTTGATGAACCTCATGAGGTTCCTCTCTGCCCAACTCTCAAGCTGGTTGAGATCCCGCTGAATCTCAAATCAGAAGACATAGCCTCTGGGGAATCAGCCAGTCCTCCCAGTTTGGTGTCATCAGGGAACTTGCTGAGGGTACACTCTGTCCCCTCATCCAGGTCGTTGATGAAGATGTTGAACAAGACCAGCCCCAGAACCAATCCCTGTGGAACTCCACTGGCCACAGGCCTCCAACTCGATTCAGTGCCATTGATCACCACCCTCTGGGCTCTGTCATTCAGCCAGCTCTCAATCCACCTCGCTGTCCACTCATGCAACCCACACTGCCTGAGCTTTCTGATGAGGATGTTATGGGAGACAGTGTCAAAAGCCTTGCTGAAGTCAAGATAGATGACATCTGCTGCTCTCCCGTCATCTAGCTAGCCACTTATGCCCTTGTAGAAGGCTATCAGGTTTTTCAAACAGGATTTCCCCTTGGTGAATCCATGTTGACTCCCCTTGATAACCATCTTTTCCTTCATATGTTTAGTGGTAACGTTCAGGATGAATTTTTCCATCACCTTTCCAGGGATGGAGGTGAGCCTGCCCAGCCTGTAGTTTCCTGGGTTGACCTTCCTGCCCTTTTTGAAGACTGGAGTGACATTGGCCTTCCTCCAGTCCTCAGGCACCTCACCTGTCCTCCATGATTGTTCAAAAATGATGGAGAGAGGTTTAGCAATCACATCAGCCAGCTCCCTCAGCACTCTAGGATGCATCCCAACACTCTAGGATGCATCCCAGCACTCTATACCCTACATAGTCATAAAGATTATAGATTTTTTTTGTCTTGTACTTCTCCTTTGAGATGCTTGGATTTCAGTTTCAGAAGGGGAACTTCCAGCTTATGTAAATCAATGAAAGTTACCCCACTGACTTCAGTAAAACGTATCTTCTCTCTTAGTATCCTAACCATGGAGTAACTTCTCAGTTAGCCTTTCGGTGGCAGAAGGGAGAACAGACTCTGTAAGAGTGTAAATGTGCAGTCATTCAGAGTGCAAAGGAAGAACTTGGAAATTGTGATGATAAAGGCAGAATTTGGCTTACTCTCTGCTTCAGTTACTTCAGAGGAAATACTGGTTTGTGAAAAGCCAACAATAACTTCTACGATTTTGGGGGATTGTCTTGTGTTATCATAGTGCCATGTTCCTATAGGAGCAAGCCACAAAGTCATCTGAAATTTAAAGGAATGAAGGGTTTCAAAACATGTAGAACTGTAATTTGTCTTCAGTTATTAGTCTGTCAATATTGAATTTTACAAAAAAAAACCCAAAAAAACAACAAAAAAAAAAAAGAAAATCCAACCCACAAAAACAGCAGTAGCCAAATTTTCCTCATAGGTTTCCATGGCCAAGATGCCTACCCCTACTTTCAACGTGTGGATGGGAGGCATGGAGACTTAGAGGAGTGAGCGGTCAAGGCAGAGAGGGCTGAAGGGATCAGTTGGCAAAAAACAGAGGACTGTGGAAGCAGGGGGAAGACCTAAATCTGACTTGCATCTAGTCTACTTCTCTGTTTGCTGGAGAATGGGGAGAAGCTGCAGCAGCTGCTCCGGGAGCTTGAGGAGGATGTTAGGGACACTACCCGAAGGCAACAGGGATGTCCTACTCACTTGCCTTCCCTCTGCCTTGCCTAGAGGCTGGAATGGCATACTTAGCATGGAGCAGATGAAATAACATGTATATGGCGAGGACAGCTGGATGATGTGTGGGACAGCAGCTCAGCGGGCATCAAGGTGTTGCGGCTGTGGACTGCGTTTACGCCAGTTTGTTTTAAGTGTGGGCATGTGTGAGACAGCCACAGTGTCTCTGTTTTCAGGAAATGACTATCTACAGTATATATACATGACATCATGGCAGAGAGCAACCATTTTATGTGCCAAATTTAACAGGGGATCAAGTGAAATCAGGGTTTGGATTTTTTTTACTCCTCTGCTTCCACCTTTGATTGTGGTTTTCAGCCCTAGGTAGGAAAATGTAGCAGCCTTCTGAGTGCACACCTTTGTTTCCTTTCAAAAGAATGGTTTTCACGGTCTGTTTTGTGCTTCTGTGCTCTCTTGTGCTGTAGTACAGGGTGTTGTAAAGATCACACCCAGCCCCTGCTGCTTTGTGGGAGGTTCACAAAAGGATCCCTTCTGGCTCAGCAAAGGCAGAGCTGTGCGCAGGTAATCCAAGCTGAAGCCACCGCTTGGTTGTGTAACCCTGTGGCTGGGAAAGCCTGGACTCACCAGGCTGTGAAAGTGCACATAAGGGATAATATGATAATGCACATCAGATATTAATGTGCATTGACACATAATCATCTGCATACATCAGGGCATTACATCATGAAAAAGAGAGTACGGAGACCGTGGAGAGCAACACGCTTTTGCACCGTTTTTTCCCTATTTTCTTTTACCTTCCTTGTTATTTAAAAAAAAAGCTTTGCTCCATCCTTGGCCCCCCATTTTGCCAGAGTCATACTCTCATACTAAACTGAGCAGTGCCTTCATGACGTCCTATTTAGTCATAATAAAGAGCCGATTGGCCTAATGCGCAATCAAGGAAAGTATGACATTTTATTGCTTCGGTTTTATGATACTGTGATCTGAGTAAGATTTAGAGCCTTACAGTGCCTTCAGGGGACAGGAGATCACCAACAATGAACTGTATTTATACCTTTTCAAATTTTCTACTAGCATTTTAACAATAAATAGACTCTGTTGTTATTGAGTTTTTATGTAAGTATGTTTACAAAAGCAAGAATACAACTTTGTAGCTCAGAATTACATGTGTTGGCTAAATAGATCAGCAGAGAGAATGACTATGTAAAGCACTAGGAAAACACTTTCCAATTTATTATCAAATGTTTTAATAGAATGCTTCATCTCTTCCATCCCACTTAATGTTAACTATTAAAGCTGCATCCATTGCAGAAGGTCGGAGGCTCCTTCACACACCCATGTTGAAACATCAAGGCCACAATTTGTTCACACATCTAAGGCATTAAAAATACATCCCATGCATTAAATATGAGCCTGGGGAAAACTCAAGAGGAGCTGATGCAGAGGGCTGACCTTGCCTCTCACAGCTCCTGTGGGGTGGCAGATGTCCATCTCTTGCCCTGGTCCATTCCCATGGGCAAGTCGCAGCTAAAAGCCAGTGTGAGATGTGCCCAGATGTACAGGCTTAATTGCTGTCTCTCAGCCTGCCAACTTTGTAACAAAGCTCTCCTATGCTGAAGAGTACAAGTGCCCCAGGGACACTCATCTCAACCAGAGCACAGTGCTTGTGGCACATCCCTTTCAGGAGATGCAGGTGGATTCCACTGATCTCTGTACCAGATCTGATGAAGATTACTCTCATCTCATTAGTTTACGGACAAGGACATATTCTTGAGATGGCACACTATTTATTCCTTCATCTTGCTTTCCCTGGCAGCAGTACTTTCCCTTGGGACTTACTCTCAAAAGCAGCCAGACACTGTGGTCATCATGAGATACCAAGAGAAGAGGCAGCATTCCCAGCCAGTAATACCTAGCTTTGGACAGCAGCTTTCCCCTACGTATTTGAATGCTCTGATGAAAAAGGAGGTTACTACTCCTTTCCTTCGTGCACGTGCAGCGATTTGCTCAGGTCCCAGACTTGTACTTATGTGCTGAAATCTCATTTCACCACTGTGCAGGATGACATGGGGTTGTCTTACCTTATTTCTATCTGTGCAGGAGGTGCAAACAATGCCTGAAGGAGCACCTGGAAGTATCCTCCTAAAATTTCATTATATAGCTAGACTGGATTGTGTTTTGTAATTTGTCAGCTTACCAAGCACAGTAGCCTGGAGTGCACAACCAATTCACATGGTGCTGCCTCAGGCAGATCTGCTTGAAAATGGGAGGCACACGTGTTTGAGCACACAGAGCAGTTTATGGTGAGACGTAGTCGATTTTGCATGTGTGGAGGGAGTCTTTACAAGAAGGAATTGTTTCATCATGGTTTCCTTCTCACTAGTTTTTGGAATGCCACTCATAAGCCTCACCTTCCCCACTGGCAGTGGACGACTCACGTGTTGCATGGGATGGGGCTGCAGCACACTGGTCTCTGCTAGCCAGAAGGCCATCATCCCTTTACTCTTACTGATAAATCTGAGTCCACTTTCTGCTTTCAGAAGTAGATTCTAGTGTTGCAAACAAAGACGTTACCAGGAATTTGCCATTGTTTCCAGCTAGTGCCACAGTTCTTCAGGAGCGGACCGAGCCTTCCTGCTTGGCAAGGTCCATGCCAGGCCCAGCAGCTGGATGGTATCCCATGCTTCCCAGCAGGCGTTGTGATATTCCCACTGCCTGTTGCAGACCGGGGTGAAACACTGCAATTCATGGGAGCAATTCTCATTATTCTGCTGGCTTCAGGATCGGAGTGAACAATATCAGCAGTCTGAGGCACACAGCGATAAAATGTTCATGAAGGACAGCCTCAAATGTTTACAGAGGGAAAGAAACAGTCAGCAAAGCTTTGTTTTAGCACAGACTATAGAGACGTGAAGGACACCAGGTGTAGGCAAACCATAAAAAGGCATTTATTTTATTCTATATGCTTTAAATAAACTTCACGCATTAAATACCTGCAGACACTTGAATTGGCTTGTGAACAGAATTTGAATTTTCTTCTCTAGTCGCACAGCTAGAGTGAGGATTTTTCCATCACTCTTGAAACCCAGTCGTCAGCCTTGTAATTCTCGAGTTTCTTTGTTTAGGTTTAAAGCATCCAGTCTAGCAAAGACTGCTTTATACAATTTAGTTTGTTTTAAATACAAATGATATTTTTAAAAGAATTAAATGAGACATTTATTTTGCCCTAAATCTGTTAGCATACAATTCAATGTACTCTTGAGGGCACTAGAGGCATCGAGAAGATAGATGAAGGTCATATTTCAGTTGATGCTTTGAGTTGTAAGAACGAAGCAAAGATGAAGTTTGTGATGTGTTTTTGTTGAAAACTTAGTAAGGACAGTTACCAGAAAAAATGGAAAGAGAATTGGGGATCAAATTGCAGTGTCTTCCACAGCAGATGAAAGTAGTTTTCATGAGCTGCAGTCTCCAAGATGAAGCCTTGAAAGCTGGTGGAGCATGGGACTAGCTCCTCACCAAGTTGGTCAGGCTGCAGGAAGGAGCCAGCTCCCAGGCAGCAGTCCCCACAGCTGTAAGGTGAGATACTTCCAGGAGCGCTCCACCAAACTATTGTGAAGCAAATTTCATGAGCCTGTGATAACAAATGTGCTCTGAAAAATCCTTATGTCTTTTTTAAGCATTGCCAGTCACTTCCTGTTATTAAGCAGTAGCAGCATGGCAGCTGCAGGGTGATTGCCCTAGCTCATGGCTCCATACTGCTGATAGACTCCCAAGGTGTGTTGCGTTTTATACAATCACAGAATGGTAGGAGTTGGAAGGGACCTCTAAAAATCATCTAGTCCAACGCCCCTGCTCAAGCAGGTCCACCTAGATCAGGTCGCACAGGAACGCGTCCAGGTGGGTTTTTTAAAACCTCCAGAGAAGGAGACTCCACACCCTTCCTGGGCAGCCTGTACCAGGACTCCCTCACCCTCACAATAAAGAAGATTTTCCTTAAGTGGAACTTTCTATCTTCCAACTTTTGTCTGTTACCCCTAGTCCTATGCAGGGAAGGACATCAATAAATATATTCACCACTTGAGTACATTTTAGCATGATGTGTGTCCAGTAAACAGTACTTTAGTCTCTTGCAGTCAAAAAAAAACCCCATAAAAAAATCACCTGATTATTCAGCACTTCCATCTGTTGTAATGCTTTGGGGTCCTTCAAATCATTTTCATTATGCACTATATAATAATAAAAATCTCTGTGCAGTATACTCATAATTCCATGCATAGTGTCTGTGACTTCTAATTGTTTGAATAACTGGATGCTATTGAAATGCCATGCAGAAACATTTCATCACCCTGAGAGAGAGTCAAGCTTTCTCCTATTATTCCTGGTGAAGATAAACATTTGAACAGTTGAAATAGGTAAAATATCCCAGGGAAGCCACTGTGTAAAGTAGACATGCTAAAGCCCCTAGTGCAGAAGTTAGACTGTAAAGGACAAAGAGGAAAAATAAATTAGATAAATAAATAAATAGCGTTGAATGGAAGGCGCTCAAAAGAAGCTGTGCTTTTTCTTCTCTTGTGATGTTAAAACTGAAGAGAAGCACTAGCAGGCCCAGGAAAGAAATATCGCATGCTATTTTTGTGCTGCCATTATAAAATATGTATTGTTTATTGTTCTGCACTGCAGCTAAAGTTTTGCAGCAGCCTCAAAAATACAGCAAAGTTTGTTTTGAAGGAGACACGCTGTGTCTCTATTCTTTAAGCCTCTTAATGATGTTCTTAAGAGTGTGGTGATAGGATTTCAATCTCCTTGCAAGCACAGGCAGGTTGTAGGGTATGATTCATAGACAGTATAAAATATTGTGTGCCTGTGTGCACACAGTTTTATATACTGTTTTATAGAGATGCATGCCTGTGTACCTCTGTTCAGCAGTATGCAAAACCAGGCAATGATGCCAGACAGTTTTATCTCCTGGCTGGAGGCATCATTGGGTGCCATCTTCTTGAGCTGTGCTCCACATGCTGCAGAGACCACTGTATAGTACCTGAGTTTGGCCAAGCTACCGAAAGCCCCTGTTGGCTCTGAGAGTGCTAGGACTCTGTACTAAAACTTATTACTCTGAAAAATGGATATAATAGTACCAAGACATTGCTTCTATTGGGCTATATGAGATTACTGTAAAGCTTAATGGTCTACTTGTAAAAGGGCAGAGGGTCATAGGAAGAAGGTGGTATTTATGTGGTCCTTTTGAGACTGATATCAAAATGGAGGTGCTGTATGCAAGCCCCTGGGGCAGTCCAGTTTAGCTGCCTGTGTGAGGGGGCAGCTGGGCGGGTGGCTGATGTGGTGTAAGGGACTTGGCAGAAGTGACCTGTCACTGCTCCCCTGTAACAAGGCGTTGCAGGCAGTGTGCTTGAACAAGGCACGACACCACAGCACACAGACAGTCTGACCGGGCTAGCTGAGCTCCCAGAGGCTGGGTCTGCCCAGCCTGGTTAACCTTGCCCGTCCCTGCTTAGAGCTAGTTCATGTATCTCTGCATGTTGTTGTGTTGAGACATATTAAGCATACCCAAAGCTGTCTGGGTAAATGAGTGCTCCCACCAGCCCCCTGCCACGCAGCTGAACCATGGTACAGCGCATGTTTGAATGTTGAGGCATAACGTTAAGCCTGGCTTCATTTCAACTTGCCTGCTGGTAATGTCAACAAAGATGCCCTGTACACCAGAAAGAAAAACCTTGCAGGAGTTCAAGTGATATAGAAAGCATTTGGGACTGATTGCCAGGCTCTTTATGCACAAGTATACTGCCAGATTTGCTTTAAATGGACATTTAATTTCCTACTCAGAGGGGCAGGGGGCTTGGGAGAGGACTGTACTGACATCCAACCAGAAATTTGAGTTTCTGATCACTGTTTTCTAGTCAGAGGAAGATAAGATGTGTCTCTGGTGGAAATACCATAAATGTACAACAACTGTGTTTTTATTCATACACTGTTTTATGGCAAAGGGAAGGCTTTGGGCTTTTTTATGCTGCAAAATGTTGTGGGTTTTTAACTTGCTTTTTTTATTTTTGCCTGGAGAAAATATATGAAGTTTAAATTGATTGCAGAATGGAACATCACTTTCCTTGTAAAACAGTGCTTGCTGAGACATGGTGGGATCTCACACTTGACCAAATTAGCATACGTGCTCAAATATCAGAGCTCTGACTAGTAAAAATAACACTAAAATAACACTAGATTTGCATTTTCACATTCTTAGCTCCCGCTTCCCTGTCTGCTTGGTTTTATGCCTTTTTTCTTGACTGACAATTTTCTTTGTGGCAGATTTATTGCTCTTCTGCTGTTTGGACCCTGTAATCAACTAGACACTTGGCTGAAGACGTTAGTCATTTCATTAAGTAGTTTTTTTGCAGATATCTCAGGCACAATTTTCTGTTGCTCTGGTTCCAAAAAGCAAATGACCCATGGCCAGCAAAGTCTGAATATGAATCTTTAATAAACAGAGTTAGTACCAACAATGTTCTCAGGTTTCCAAACTGCAGAGGGCTAATTAAAAGATGTTGAATAGGGAAGAACTGCCATTGCCAACTCTCTCAGACAAAAATGTGCCTTCATTTATTCCTAGTAATACCACTCTTTTAGAAGTATTGTCTCATTTACCCTCCATCCTTCCCATCAGAGCTACATACAAAACCTTCCTTGTGCTATGCGTAGATATTGCATTATAATTTTTAACACTATTTTGCAGTAATACATTGCTGAAAACAAAGACTGAATAGTTATCTTAAAAGTAAAGACAAAGCAGGGAGTGGGGCTTTTTTTGTCATTGCCATGTCACTAATGATTATTCATGAACTAAGGAAATATAATTATAGCATTCCTCTACTCTTCATGGACAAAGAACCATTCTCTCATTTTACTGAGACACCTTAAAACAGAGTTACTCCCTCCAAGGACAGTCCTTTGTAGCCATGAATTCTCTCTGCATGCTTTCTTCAGGCAAAGATACTGTCTTTGCCCATAAAATAATACCATATGTTATCTGCGGAAGAGTGGGGAGTTAGGAGCCTGCATACTCACTGGTGTACTCACCCATGCCTGGTTTATTGATCCCAATAATTTTTACAGAGACTAATTCAAAAGAAAGCCAGGTTGGCTGTTCGTCTTTGCTAGGCAACCTGGTGCAGCACATTGCCTTTGGTGCTGGGACACAGACCTCACTAAGGTCTGGGCAGCTTTTTCTTCATAGCCAAGTTCTGTACAGGAACTAAGTACTGGTCTGCTACTGAGCTCTTCTCTTGTTTCCCTGGGAAGGGGAGAAGCGTGTTACACAAACAGAACAGTGACAACCACTCCCAAAATTCACATGGCTTCCCCTGTGCTGTTTAGTACATTTGTTGAAGTCACTTCCTTGACCAAAGCCCAGAGTCAGAAGGGCAGTGACTTTCACCCCACAAGTCTGCAGTGAGGCACAAGGAGATGCCTGTCAGCATCTTAGCTGTCACAGGCTTAGTTCAGCTGTACCAGCTCTCCCACGGGCAGCCTCCTGGGCTTCTTCAGCATGTTAGCTAATACCACTCATGTCAGCAGAGACCTTCCAGTTCTTCCTTGATGTGATATTTTCATCAAAGAGTCCAGTGTCCAGTGATATCACCAAGCTGTGTTGTAGGATGCATCTGGGGGAGTTAGCCCCAAAGTCCCAGAGAAGGTGCCCAGGTGTGCCCATTGGACAGTCTTTTTAGTTTGTTTTGATTTCTTTTTTGCTTTCATGATCACCAAAATAACTATGTGGACTGATGAGTGTTCTGCTCCTCCAAGATTTTCATCATATGAAATGAAATAGAATAAAGTAAAGCGTAGAAAAGAAGTGGAATTCATCAGAGACTATCGTAATGACCTGAAAGAACAGACATAAGAAAGTGCGCCTTGTTTGATTATTGTTTACAGTGACAGACCAAATTTTAATCAATTAATATGCATTCCCATTATTTGAACGACATGATGAGCCTGCGGGACAGCATTCAGTATTTCTTCCTTTCTATGGGGATCTGCAGGCTGACATCTTGGAAGCATTCCTTCCTCATAGATACTTTTAAAGCTGCTTTTCTGACTGCAGAAGGCATAGTTAAGCCTTACATATGTATTTTGTGTATGCTCTTGGGTACAATGACCCCCTAGGAGACCTCATTGACCTTCTCATAGCTTCTTGAGCCTGAGGAAAGCTCAGTCAGCCTTTTGTTGCCAAGCTTTCTTCAGTGCTACACTTAGGAACATAGAAACCAAACAGATTTATTGATATAACTATAATCAGAAGTCATAGCCAGGATGATAAAATGGTCAAATGATCAAATTACTAAAAATTAGAGGCATACTGAAGTGCCACAGGGAGCAGAAAACTGCAGGCAGGCAGCTGGCCTGCTGGCCAGCCACATAGCTACGGGATGCGTGGTGCCAGCCTGGTACAGGTTAGGAGGACTTGGAGAAGGGCTTGGGACCAGTACAGCCAATAACCAACAGAGGTGAGGCTGCTTCCATTTTGTCACTTGTGAAAGAACAAGAAGATGACAAGGCAGAGTCTGGAGACAGACAGGTTGCAGGTTGGGTGTGAGAGGGGAGCCCCCAGCACCAGGTGCTATCTAGGAGCAGGATGGGATTTCTGGGTATAAGTGTTGGGGCAAGACTTTCTTTGAGGTGGGGAATTTCTGTGTGCCGCAGAGTCTGAAGTCTCATAGACCATTAGGACTTTGGCCTAATGTGCACTCTTGGAGCCAAGCTAGTTTAATTCTGCTTTTTTGATAGGAGGTAGTCCCACTTCTGTGTTTTACAGTGCTTTGAGAAGTGAAGGCACCTTCACCTATGGCTGCTGAATTTCATTCAGTCAGGTACACCGAGAACCATTCCTTTTGCATTTATTACATCACTGGTGGATCCTGCTTAAGGATGATGCGTGCTCTGTGGCCACGTGTGCCTGGGCATGCATGTTTGGAGTAAATGCCTCGCCTTTTTCTCTGTAATTTATTTTTCTGGACTTAAGGAACATGATTGAAATGGCAGACTGCTTCTTCCTCTATTTTGAAAAAATGCTTGAATATACTGTCATTTTCCCTGATAAGATGGGCACTGTAAGTTAAACAGAGTTAACAACCCAGGCACATTAATCTTCCCAATGCAATCCTACCTTTAGCATTTCCTGACATATATTTGAGGTTGACTTAATTGTGCAGCCTTAAAGTAGAATTTTAGTATATAAGGGCAGTAAGAAACTGCAGAGGCAAGCTAGAAGTCGCCACTGAAAACTGCAAGGCGTGGATGACACACAGATCTTCGCAGCAGGGAGATCAAGGTGATAGGTTTACTGTTGTGGTTTTTTCACCAGCCAGCTATGCGACACTGAAAATCATGCTTCACACAGGAGATCCTATAAGACTTGAGAAAATAATGTCAACCCGAGGTTGTCTCCTTCTGGTCTCCCTTGCACATGAGCAATATGACATCAGCATAATCAGCATGAGGTCCATGGGAGACGTGTGGTCCATCTTAATGTGGTGTGTGGCTACAGAGACCTTCCTTGGAAAGAAAGTTTGGTCTCACAGTAAAGATTTTAGAATGGAGTTGAGAAAAATCATCTCAGTTTTACTGAAGGAGGTCAGAAAAGTCATTTTGGAACTTTGTTTTTTTGGAAATTTTCAAAGGATGCAAATAAATGCCTAATGAACTCTGAAATGGTGTTTGAAATCAGTGGGAGATAGGTCTCTGAGATTTCAAAAATCCCACACAAAGTGTTTGTATATGCATCTTTAGACCTCTAAACATGTTTAAAAATGTCTTCTAAATGCTTAACTCTGAGCATAGGTTTCTACATCCCTAGGCATTTTTGAAATTGCATCCAAGGTTGCTGAGATTTCCCCTGAAGAGCACCCTTTTGTTTTAATTTTCTCGTTGACTTAATTTTCTCTTGACTTGAGACATAATATATATTAACCTACACTCATTTTTTTGGTAGCAAAATGTAGAGAAGTGAAGCTGTTTCTAAGCTGTTTTATTACCAAAAAAAAAAGGAGCATATGGCTGATTGTGTCCCATCTGAAATGCAAATGGTGGAGCTACGTGGAAAGAATGACTATTGCTTGAGCAATAACTGTTTTCTAATGAAGTGAGTTTGACTGAGGTGGGAAGCTGGAATCAGCTGCAGGAAGAGATGATGATAGTTAATATTTCTGTGGAGCAGAACACCCTTATTCTGCTGATAAGGAGGTTCTTAGGCAATGCACTGGATTTCTCTCATGTTCTGCGTGTTCATTAATGTGGGGGAATTGTTACGCAGGGAGCTAGACTCTTTTCTTCCACTAGTTATGAAAACATGTAATTTGATTTATAAGAACAACTTTTCTCCATTGGCCTCTTTTTGAGCTAGTTTTCTGTATTTTGTGAACATTTTGGAAAATAGAGCTATCCAATGTAAACAAAGTCTATAAGAAGACGAGTATTGCTTCCACTGATTTTGATCATGCTGGGCAGGTTTGCAGAGGCCAAAGGCTGAAGAGGGTGATGGAGAAGTCTGACGCACACTGTCTAATTTGCTACGCTAACTATTTCCACCAAAGGTTTTCTCTTGTGTATCCCTCTACACATCCAGTGGTCGAAAGTGTGTGCTGTGAATGGGAGGTGAACTCACTTTTAAAGACTTTCTTCAAGCAGCAAGGCTAGAGGCTGACATTTCCATGACTTAACTCTCCAAAGAGAGAGCTGTAGCATGGGCGCTGTGAGGTTCAGCACAAACAGTGGGCAGGAGGTAGACCATCGGTTGCATTGCTTTGCTTTAAATGTCAGAAGGAGCCGGGAAGAGTTCAAATAGCAGAATGTGCACAATTACGTGTTCAAAAGAGCTGAAGCAGCTGCCAGGTTAGACCTCTGGCTTTGTCCCTGAGCAGGATCACATCGGTATTAATGCAAGAGTTGCTGAGACTGAGCAGCTGGTTGCGTGGCACAACTGGGGGACCGAAGATTAGTATGCCTTTCCCTTGCCAGTGCCCAAGGGTGTCTAACATCACTAATGACGATGAAATAGGAGAAACCTAAAGGAAAAAGGCTGCAACGTGCTGTATCTGATGGAAGTAATTGGATTTCTCCATCTTCTGAGCAACTTTGGGGCTTGCTGGGATCAGGACATGTCCACATTAGTTTGTCAGTTCAGATCCAGATGAGACTTTTGAAGTGAATCCCTTGCCATGCTTTGATTCATATCCCAGGGCAGCCTAAGAGCTCACGAGGTGAATTGCTGTGGTTCTGGAGATGCCCTTAAGCTCCGTGAGGACAAGTTTGCTGTGTTTGCCCAAGTGTTTGCCCAAGCTCTACTCTGCTGTGGGAGCCCTCAGCCCACACAGAGCACATCACAAAATTGGGAGTGGGCACTGACTTACCTGGGTAAGGCTTTTTGTTTGCTGAGTTATTCAAATGTTTCACAAAGTACCTGTGCACAGCATCTCTCCTAAGAACACCATTGTCCTGGGTTTAATACTGAGTAGCCTCACCATGTGCAGGAGCTGTGGGAGACCCCACCACCCTGAGGCGCAGTACAGTCTTGCCACTGCTGTCAGTCTCAAGTCTTGGCAGGTAGCTTTATCCCAGTACGGTGAGATGAGGCTTCAGTATCACATCTTTTATTATATAGAATACATGTAGGTGCTGTAATTATTGTCAGAATTAAATCTTGAATCAGTATAAAACCTCATTTATACAGTGTTGCGTACAACGGGCAGCATCTCAATAGAGGTGAATTTTGTGGCTTTTTCAATTGCAAGAGGCGCAGCAGCCTGAATTGCCGTGTATCTGCTTGGATGTTCTTTGGTTTACAAGAAATTACAAGTGGTAATGCTGTGGCATAGTTTTCCATGTATAAAACACCTTTTTTATCTTTCCTTTCTTTTCTGTGTCTCTTCCATCTCCCCACATTTCAATTCCACCCAGAAATACGAATGACCTCTTGACAGAACTTTCTGCTTTCATTCTGTTGACTTGCATTGTGCAGTCAGGAAAATGCAAACACTTTTATTTCTGAGATGTATTTATGATGTCGTGAAAAAACTTTCTCATATTACCCTCTTCTTTTTTCTCTTGCTTTATCTTCTCAGGTGTGTGTGCAACATTGACTGTTCTCAAACCAACTTCAATCCTCTTTGTGCTTCCGATGGGAAATCTTATGATAATGCATGTCAAATCAAAGAGGCATCATGCCAGAAACAGGAGAAAATTGAAGTCATGTCTTTGGGTCGATGTCAAGGTAACTGTTACAACAAAACTCATTTCAAAGAATGTTTTCAATTTTTGTTCAGGAAAAAAAAATGGAACTGGGACTGGCTTCTTGTTTGGCACTTCTTCCTTTTCCTTTAGACTCCTGCAATTTGTATAGTAGAGCACAGACTGCGGGAGGGCACAGTGCCCTGCGCGAGGCCTGGGCAATGGTGCATGTACCCCTTCCCATACCCTGCCCACAGCACTGGCACTGTCCCAGCCCTGCACTGGGATTTTCAGGCAGGCACCTGTGTTTTGCTAAGAGCAGCTTGCCAAGGTCTCTGCCCTCTAGGTAGGAGTCAGAGTGGGACAGCAAGAGAGCCCATCACATACATTTTGCCACTCAGCTCTGTAGCTCCCTTAACTGGAGTGGCAAGAAGCAGTTTCAGGAGGCCAAAGATGCGCTGCCAAACACAGTGCTGGTGCTTGTTTCTTATGTGACCCACACTGGTGCCACAAGGTGCCAAAGGTGCCACAAATAGCAGCTCAAGACTGTGTTTCTCCATGAACACCACGCATATCTGTGCTCAGCTCATGGGCTACTACACCATCACCTATAACCCTTGAGTTGACTTTAAAAGCTCTATTTTGTTCTAAAAGAAAAATGAAGAAAATTTGCCTTTAAATAGCTCCTGTAAACAAAGCGTCTACTGAGGCTCAGACTCTTAATAGCTTTTTTCCCCTTAGCTTCTGACCTATAAATCCTTAGTACATCTACTTACAAGGCCATACTGTACAGGCGTATTAAACACATTCTAGCTTATTCCTATCTCTTTAAAGTTAACCACCCTTTGTGGCAGTTCATTTCAGGGTACATATTAAAACTCCCCAATTACTTCAAACAGAGCAGAAATGACAACTCCTGCTTCATACTGATGTATTTATCCCAGCTGCAATCTGTTATCACATACTGTTAGGCAAAAAAAGTGTTTTCTTAATGGAAGATGTTTCATGTTTCACTCCAAAGTGACAGATCCTGCTGTCTTCACCTGGCAGACCCAGGGAAGCCTTGCAGCCAGCAGTGATACTGGGCATGCAAGCAAAGCTACATTCGCCTGGACACTGGTGACTGGGGCACAGTCTGTATCAAGTAGTACAGGGTCTCCAAGCAATTCAACATATTTCTTTTCACACAGATAATACTACAACAACTACAAAATCAGAAGATGGGCATTACGCAAGAACAGATTATGCAGGTACGGTTCCTATTCTGTGAGAATCACAATTCACGGGAACTCTGTAAGTCTTTTTTCTCTTGTCTTTGCTAAGGTGAGATGTCCTCGTCTTTTAGTGGGGCTTTCTTGTTTTACTTTAAGAAAACACTGCATTAGCATTATTCATTCTTTAGCGAGAAACTCTATTTTTTCTTAATTGAGCTTTTTCCAGTTTTGACACTCTACAAACATTCTGGCCATAAAACACCTGTTCTGTTGTATTGTAAGCTTGTATTGTATTGCCAGAATTAGGAGACATGATTGAATATTATTGAATCAGTGCACTAGATTATGTATACTTCTGTTGTGATGCACAAGTGTAAGAAAGTGAAAATCCAGAGCATAGCACAGCTGTGAAACATTGCCACAATAGATAATATTATCTGTTGGTGTTTAACTATGAAGTCAATAAGGTTCTTAAAATGAAGTGATAAATGGTTTTAATTTATTTAGAAGCTACAATAAAATATAATGGCTAAATAGCCTTCTATGGCATTTGAAATTAAAAACATATAGCTATTAGTGAGGTTTGGGAGACATTTTTTACACCATTTGCCTGGGAGGATTGATTTAGAAATTGAATGTGTGTGTGTGTGTGTGTGTGTGTGCATGCACGCATGTGCATGCAAATCATCACAGCTCACACTGAGCATTTGAAGCCTTTGGGAAGATATTGTGAAAACGGATCAGGTGATGCATTCATTGCTTAAGTTTGTGATATTTTTGTATTTTGAAAATATTAAGAGAGAAGAAATACATATCAGTGGTTTTACCTCAGCAACTTGATGCATGACTTAGGTGAAATATAGCTGATGGTTTCACAAGTCTTAACATTTCTTACCAGGAGAGACATCTGACAGTAGTTAATTCAGCAGGTCATCTCTTGTGAGGGCCTTTTGTGCGTGACATCCCTGTTGTTAATAGCCTTTAGAAATGATTGTTCTGTTCCTATTTAAAAATGGTATGTGATGATTAAAACATAGAGCTATGAATAAATTACGTCTCAGTGAGGCAGAGGAATGCTATGTGTTGGGGGTGGCTGCTGCATGAAGCAAAGAGGGTAGAAATTTGTATGAAAAGTAATTTCTGGGGTTAATTTCCAAAAGATCAAAGATGAGCCGTAGTTCAGGTATTTCCTTCTAACAAGGAGACATTCCATGGGTGAAGAATCATGCAAAAGGAGAAAAGTCTTCAATCTCTTTTCTCCAAACCCTTGATTACTCTCAGCCTTTCTGGCAGCCTGCAGTCTGTTTTCTTAAGAGACCAGAAGGGCTGAGATTGTATTCTGTGATGGGCAGGAAATGCATCCAAGTAGGCCATATTTTACATTAGAAATAAGGGTAAGTAATGTTGTATTAAATCCTTTCTCTTCCTTGCTGGAGAACTGAGGAAAGCACTGGTATCCTCAAGTCAAGACGTAGACCTGCAGCCCCTTTTTAAATGTTGTGTAATCTGTCCAAGTGTGCTACTGTCTGATGATTTAGCTTTATAATGGCAGTGACCCACATCACCTAGAGAGGAGACATCACATTTAAGCATGAAGCAACTGAATTGTAGCAAGAAGGAAAAAAAGACAGGTTTCGGATTAGGAAAGAGCTTGTCACAACTGTGACAAGAGAAATGGGTCACAGTGGAAGAGGCACAAAGAAGGCACCTTGAGCTCAAGTGGGCAGGAGGAAGAAAACAGATCTTGCTTAGGAGAGAGTGATATTTCAGCCCACACTTGGGAGGAGAGATGGTGGGTAGGAGAAAATTAATTGCAGCAAAACGTTGTCAGGGGTTGGGAGTTAAGCAGGGAACACAGGATGAAACTGGGTTACTAGGCAGGGAGGAGGGCAGAGGTACGGCATAGAGGAGCAGGTCTGTAGTGGAGATGGTCTGTGAGTCAGCTGATTGCCTTGATTGCCTTGATTGCCTTGAATCAGAAATGTGTTCCAGTAGGGATCTCTTTGGCACAGAAAGGCAACATCACTGTACCTTAGCAAGCAACTCCTTGAGGCTTCTAGTATGACTCAGGCTTCAATAGCCTTCTCAAGGGCAGTGACTATGACCCCTGGCTGGATCTCACCAGGTACCATCCATTGATTTAACCTGAACTGCAGTCACTTGCACCAGCTAATATCTTCTTTTTGTGCACCTGACTGTGACTCTGGCTTAAATTTTTAATTTTCTCATACAGTGACAGCGTGTAGGGTGAAAGTTGCAATTTCATCCAGAGCAATCTACATGTCTCCAGGGTCCCCAGATGTTTAAGGCATTAACAACTCCAGCCTTTCACAGAATCACAGGATGATATCATAGAATGGTAGGGGTTGAAAGGGACCTGTTGGACCATCTAGTCCAACCCCCCTGCTAAAGCAGGTCCACCTAAATCAGGTTGCACAGGAGGCCTTCAGAAATATTTGGTGAAAAGGAAGACAGCAGTGTAAAACCAAGGCTCAGTGAACATTCAGGCTCAGCGTTTGTCACGCAGGAAGCTCCGTACCGTTCTCATGTTCTTTCAAGTGCAGAAACATTTGATGATGACTATTATGGAAATGTGGTATGTGCTACTTTTCTCTCCTTTGCATCTCATCAGAAGGGAAGTGCTACCCTGACCATGGGGAGCTTTGTATGAAAAAGCAGCAGTTCCTTAGCCATTGTGCCTCTGAAGCAATTTCCCCAAGCCTGTGCCTTTCCAAGGAGTACCTTTCTTCTCTGCCGTTCAGTGGCACTAAAAATCACCAAGATCGTTAGCGCTACACACTCTTAAAAACATTGACTCCTATGGACTGACTTACCCAGGGGAGAAAATAGCAGTGGCCATAATTGATATTGTCAATTATGCTAATACAGCAGTGCCAAATGTTCTTTGCAGAGATTGTAGCAGCTAAGTGGTGCGGGTTTTTCCATAAAGATCCCCACACGCTCAATGTGGGGTCCCAGGAAAGCAGCAGCTTTGTGAACAACCACAAGTCCCAACACCCAGCTGATTTTTTTCATATTGAGCTATTCAAACCGTCTGTTCAATCAGCATCTTTGCTTTCTCCTGTTCTTTCGAGTCACGTTGGTACTTGCAAATAGCACACAAATCTTTCAGTTTGCAAAACCAAGAGTACTTGTTCTTTTGGAGTGTAACTTTGCATTGCCTTGGTTTTTTAAGGGCTCTTACTTTACACAGGCAAGTTTTACTCTAGTGTTGGAAAGGCATGACAAAGCAAATGTGGGGAGTGTGAGCCACAGGTGGCCCTTCTCTGATGGTAGTCACTTCTCCAGGTTCATCAGTCCACTCTTGCTGTGGCTACATGTGCAGTGCATGTCAACACAGCATCTGTACACGTGTGTGTTTGTGGCTCTCTGCAATTCTAGCCTCTCCTTTTTCTAAAAAAAAACAGTATTTATCAGATTTGGGTGTATTTTCACTCTTTTCAATAAATGTCAAATTGTTGACAGTGATCAAGTTTGTAAAATAAGATTTGGTTTTAGTCAGTAAATGAATGGGCAGGATTTTTTCCTTCAGATCCAATAGAAATACACTTTCTCTTGCAATTTCCATGAAAGAGCATTTTTTAACATTTTATGTGTAATGTATGTTTTGGAATGTAGTGTCTGAGATGAAAATCTTGTGATTGATGTTTTCTTGAATTTCCCTGTTATATGTGTAAAGAAGTTGGCTGTTGCAGTGGCATTTTTGCATTCAGAGTCTGGGCAATCAAGGAGTTTTCATCTTGTTTATTCATTTGCCTATTTATTTTTATTCTTCAATATTTATATTCTCAAGATCTGGATATTAGCAATTATCCCCCTAACTGATTTTATCCCTTCTCCTTATCAAATTACAGAGATTTTTTCAAGCCATTTTGAGCACTATAAAGAGTAAGTTGGTAAGGATGAGCCATATTTCAATGTTATATATTCATGAAAATTGTCAGTAAAGACACTGACAAATTTGATAGACCTATTCAATAATAGCATCTTCCAGGCCAGACAAACCTCCCTATATGAGCATTGATTAGATTAAGTCTGAGCAGCCAAACGCCAGCAGCGAGGCAAAGCTGATGGAAAGGGGAAGAAGGCACTTTCAGCCCCGATAGTCCCCTTGGGTGAAACACGCGCATCCGCAAATGGTTGGTTTGAGCGTGTTTTTGGGTTCCTTGAGGGCGGTAAACTCTGCCGTGGCAGCAACCTCAGGTGGTACCTCTGCAGTCCTGGCTAGGCCAGGCACTCTCTCGCAGGCTGCGCCCTGGCTCCTCTTGACGATGCTGTTGCTGTGCCTGGGAAGCACTAAGGCGCACAAAATGCTGCACGTCTGCTCATAGCTGCTCTGCTCCCTGCTCTCCCTCCTGGTTTCTCCTGGGATTTCAAATCTACACAACAGTCTTGGATCTTTTTCAGACTGCTTTTTGGCACTGGGGCCTTCCTGGCATTACTGGAGGTGCTCAGGCAAGTAATCCGGCAGATGGCTGTGTTGCCCAAGCAAACTGAACGCCCCACCAAAAAGGGCAAAATCCATCTGTGTCAGCACATCATCTTCCCTTGGCTGGGCCAGGGCTCTGGGATGAAGGCCACAGGAGCCATCACAGATTCCCTGCTCCAAAGGTAAAGAAAAGTCTTGGACTTAAAAGAGTCTCTTCAAAGAGTCTCTCTTCAAAAGTCCAGGAGACTTGGAACTCAAAGTAAATACTATGTAATAAAAGAAAGGACCCTAAAACTTTATCAAAACCCACCACTTTGCATCATTAACTTCTGACCCCTTTGAATAGGAGAACAAACCGTGCCTATCAAAGAAAATGTGGAGAACTGGCAGCAGTGCGCTGACCCAGCACATGTGAAAAGCACTGGGGTGTGACACATTCCTTTCTTCACAGACTCAGTACAGAGCCGGACAAATTCAGTCACAGCCGTCTTTATTGTCTGTAATGGACCTGGAGAGAAGCCAGGAATCGGAACAGCAGCACTGGTTTTCTATGGAGTAACTTTTTTAATGTGGGATTTTTTTTTTTCCCAAGAATAAAATATGAGAACTTCAGACTAGATACCTTCTCCAGATTATAACATTTTCAAAGAAGGTTAAGTTTTGAGTGTGAACCACTTGACATTGTCCCTGTAAGTTAAATTCTGTGTCTACTATCATGTCAGCCATTTCCTAAACTGGTGGAGAATAAT
Organism: Colius striatus; assembly: GCF_028858725.1. Taxonomy (NCBI): domain Eukaryota; kingdom Metazoa; phylum Chordata; class Aves; order Coliiformes; family Coliidae; genus Colius; species Colius striatus. Next base: position 30,626,506 of record NC_084767.1, on the reverse strand, counting down.
AGAGACTCAGAGCATAGCAATGGCATATAAACTATAAAACTCTCATGTCGTTTCGCTCTGCCTTTGTGAACCAGGCTTTCCTTTTCTTCTTAATGGAATTAGCAAGTGAGACACATTGCTGAGCACTGCACATCCATCAGAGCTAGAGAGAAAACATTTCTCATCTGCAGCTTTGTAAAAAGATGGGAAAATTGCATCCTTGCGAATGCAGATTTGCTTGGCTTTCGTTTCCTCAAACTCCAAGGCAGAGGTTGTCACACTAAACAAATAGATTCTTTAGGAAACGTTCCTGCTTTTCTATCAAATCACTTAAAATTGAAAAAAAACACATTTTAATGTTTTGACAGCTTTGTGACAACTTGAATGCTGTCTAGCTGCAGCCTCTGCCTGCTCTCATATAGCCGTACACACTCGTGGCATTTGGGACTACAAGAATAATACAATCCTTACATTTCTTTTAAAACATAAAGCTTTTCAATGTTGCTGCAATTGTTAGTTGCATTTACAAGTGCAGGGTTGTATGAAACTATATGTAAGTTTTATGCACAATGTCCACAAAAAGTGACAGATAAGCTCTACAAAACAAAGAAAAAAAGAACCCATTATAGATTGTATTTTAGGCCTTACAGTTTAGGGGTCGATTTGGACTGTAACTTGAGGAAAGCAATGAGGGGCATCCCTCTGCAAGAGATGTGACAGTATTATGCCCCACATGCCTGTGTGTCCTTTAAGAGATCTGATCATTCAGAAACACTAATGTCTAAAAATAGCTAAAGTCTGGGACACATAAACTCAAGATGATGTAAGAACAGAGCTCATCTCCACATATAAAATAATTTCCTAAAAGACTCAGGGAGAGAATGCATTTTGGTTTTGTTTTGCCTATCTAATCCAAGTACTCCCAATAGAAAAGTTTTCAAAAAGTAAAACAGAGGAGATGTCTTAGTTCAATGTGTGAAACCTGGAGACTTCCAAAATCAAACTGAAGTTTACCATTGCAGAAAGTAGTACAGCGTTTACTCAGAAATAATAACTGTGTGCAGCTTAGTTTAATTTATGAAGTATAATAAAACACAGATAAGAAAACTTTTCCTAGAGAGATCACTGTATTCTGATAGCAGAGTGGTCTGCAACCTTTTCACTGCCGTGCAGCTCCTCTACTGTTGCTGATATCCAGAAGAAAAATGGAATAGTAGAGATAGAGGCCAGCTGGTACGTTAATAAATCTTACTGTCAGCTACTTTTGTACCAGAGTCTGAGTAGTCAGCAGTGTCAGTCCCAACTACTGCAGCATTGGCTACCCCAAGTGTTTTTCTTCTATAGAACACTGTCAAATTTATCTTTAGATCCTACTTGTCTCCGTCTTACTAAAATCTACATCATTTTTTTGGAATAAGAGATGGATGTACTACTATAGATGTCACATAATAGACTCACAAACAAGTCCCATGCCAGGAAGGAAGCCACAGCACTCTTGAGCACCATGCCATGTGATTTAACAGCAGTTACTCCTAACAGTGTTTTCCTGAGGAGCATGCAAAATCAAAACAAGCTTATGGAGATTTTAAAAACGAGCAATAGGGAGAGAGACAAATATTGCTCATTTAATGCACCAACCTCAAGAAAATGCCTCACTTTTTATGAGAGTTCTCTTTTAACTTTGAATCACATATGCCAAGCTTGTAAATGTACCTTGTTTTGTTTGGGATTTTTTTTTTATTTCTGCTTTTTTGTGATTTTATAATGAGAGAAATTGTGCATTTTCAGTATTTACAATTTCCCAGTGTCATGCTCATGAAATCTGTAATTGTTAGCATTAAAACTTTAATTAGGTCTCAGGTGAACTGCTAAACATCTCTTTGCCTAGGCTGATGTAGCTCAAAGAAAAAAGAGTATTTCCATTTGTGCCTTTAAAGCTTAGCCCTTAATTTAGTCACTAATGAATGTGAATCAAAAGTTGTAGAATTCATTTGTGCTTTCTTCTCATAATATACAAATTCAGTTGTGTAGTGAGTGAACGTTATAAAGAAAGCTATTTGATGTGTTAAGAAGCCTGGTAGCCTGAAAAATCAGTATGTCTAGGCAAAGAATTTGATCTCTAGGAAATAAACAGGAAAAGCAAATACCAACTTCTAACATCAATATTGGCATGGGCAGCCTAAAAATTACAAAATTAGACCAGACATTAGACAGTTGTCAGCATCTCTGAAGTATTCAAATCCTGGGAATGAATTCAGGTGTCAAGCTTTGTCAAGATTCACACTGAGGGTGGAGTTTCTAATCCAAGTATATTTTTTCTCCAGACATTTCACCAGCTTCATTGCCCTTCGCTTGGGCACATAACTCTTAGCTCGATACTATAACACTTGGTCCCACAAAGATGTGGGCTCTGCCTTTGTCAAGAGATTTACAGTTATCAAAAAAAAGGTCATTCTATATCTGACAAAATTATGATGTGGCATCTAGTTAATAGTGTATGTTTGCCACTCTTGAATGAGATACCCCCCACTTTCAGGTCTGTTCTTTGAGATGTATCAGCATTAAACAATAGAGCTCATAATGCACCTCATAATGCATAATGCATTTGGCCACAAAGTAACTTTCAGGCAGCCCCAAACTCACTTCATATTACAAGTCATAGAGAGAAGCTTAGATTTCTTTTTTTGGAGTATAGAAAAACTGTGCAGCCTGATTCTTCTGTAGGACCAGCGAAAGTTTGTAAGTACAGTCTGAGACCAACTATCATGTGGAGTGGTGACTCTTCCCATAATCTGCATGATGACTGTCAGCTATGGTGCTGGTTTAGGTGTTGATCTGTAACTCCTAGCATTTCATCCTTGTGCCAGGAAGATGGTAGATACCAACTGTCATTGGCCTTTTGGTGAAGTCACTTCCCTCTTGATAGTTTCTTCTTTCCCTTCTCCACCCCCATGCCTCCCCTACAAGAAAGGAAAGTTTAAAAACTATTTGAGACAAGTCTCTGACGGTCTTCCCCAAGGAATAGGCTGGTAAAAATTGTATTGTTTTCTGGAATCAGAGAGGAGTTTTGCTTACCCTCAGTTCTACTCTTCCTCTGGGCTTCAGGCACTTTCATTAACTCGAGTCATTCTTGAAGGATGCTATTTGAAATGGTGCACAGCAGCTGTTTGTTATCCACTACACTAGTTTGAATTAGTTAATGGATATTAAGGAGTACCAGAGTGTATTTTTATGCCTGGCAGCTTTATTTTAGGCCTACTTTCTGTAAATCTGCTGTTAGGAGTTACAGAGCCTTCCCAAGGATTTGAGAGTTGAGGTTATAATGAAGTACTAGAATATCTGATTTCAGGAAACATCAACATTTAAGTATTTGTGTTTGATCTAGTCTGAAATGTAAAAAAAAAAAAAAAAAAAATTTTGAAATGTTCATAAAACTGAATTTCTTCAGAATTTTGTTTCATTGGATGTCTTGGCATTCCTTATGATATGTTAGATATCAAAATACCATGAGATGAAAGCATATGACAGTTGTAATAAATAAGTTGTATGGTAAGGAAAGTTGCTACTTAGCACTGACTGAAACATCGTCTTTTCTAGATGGAGTATCACATTAAATTACAATACAAACACAAGATAATTTGATCATTTAGACACATCAAATCGTAACCTGAGCCTTAAGATAAAAAAGGCTTTCACCTAGACTCAAGAAGTATAAATGAATCTGTTAGAATGAAAAGAAAAATGGTTGGGGAAGAAAAAAAGGAGATGATGTATTTATTTTTGAGAAACCTTCAGAGTTAGACTACATGGAGACAAGTGGCATTTTTTTCCAAGTTTAGTAGATTTGAGTAAAGAAAGACAAACAAGTATCTTGCCACATCAGTTTCACTTTGATGGTTCTATTTCTTTTCATGGAATACATCTGCTAAAAGCCGTATCTTGCACTGATTGCGTGAACAATGCAACATAATTCTTTGTATTTTTTAACATTTAGTGTATGACACACTGAAAACACTAGTGACAGAAATTTATTACTTAAGAAAAATAGAAATGATTTCTAGGAAGTAGGAAATGCCATAAGAGATGCAGATTTTAATATCAGCTACACGTTCTCCTATACTTCTGTTTATAGAAGCATTTCTTTGCATTTGGGAAGAACCCAGCCTTTGCAATTTCAGGCGTACATCTGTACCACAGAGCAAGATGAGGCACTGTTAATAACTCACATTCAAAAAGCTGCATTTACCTGCTTAGCAAGGGGACTTCTTACACACCTGGGCTGTCATTTTACCACGAGCATTAAGTTACTGTGAAACTCTCTTCCTGAAAATACAGCAGCTGTAAATGAAATGTGCTATTACAGAACCAGTGGCAGTGCATTTCAAGAGTGCTATCAGCACTGAATCAAAATGCACTTCTTTGTCTACTGCTGCTATCACCAGCCTTAGCCATCTTAGACAGCATTATATAATGGCAAAATATTTTTCAGGAGGCAAAAAAAAAACCTAAACCCCTCTCTACAGTTTTAATCTCCCTTTTTTTTTGTCTATGTTTTAAAGCTGTATCAGGTGTACATCAAAAACACCCCCTCCCTGGAGTATTTAATTTACAATTTCATTTAATAATGGAAGTGTACTTTCATTTAGCTAGCATGGGAAAGGATTAAATAAAAAACACTGTTCTGAAATCAAGTAGCAGAAGTCTTGCCTGTCTCTGTGCTCTGCAAATGAAGTTGCCATGGAAGGGCTTGTTATTAGTCTATAATATTAAAACTGATAAACTATTAGTGCTTTGTCAGGCATGATATATGCTAAACATTTTCCTCTGCAGATTGCTGCAACAAGAGCTGTGACTGTTTTTAGACACATCTGGCACTGCAGATTTTTTTCTGTCCTGCATTTCAGTGATTTAGAAGGCCTTGGCTGGGCAGAAAGATGTCAGCTGTTTGGTTTAAAATACTGTTATAAGAGTGAATAGAATTTAAAGAGGCAGTAGGTAAAATTCTGGCCTTGCTGAAGCTAGTAGGAGAATGGCCATTTAGATCAATGATTCCATGATTTCTCTGTACAGCTTTTCCATCCATTTTTATTCTTAGTAAATTTTCCATTTCCTGAAATTACCCTTTCTTTTTCCATTCAACTTCTCCCATTTTGAATATTAGTTGTAGGAGTGGGCGCTGAGATAAAATACCAAACCCTTTATTTACACAGTTGCCATCTCAACCGTTCACTTTTGTAAGACAATAATAATGTGTGCAGGCATACAAAAATAGTAAATGTAAGTATTCATTTATAAAAAAGATGTTCTTAACAGACTTTTGTGGCTGTGCTTCAAAATGGGCTGTGTGACCAGTGGCAACTCTCAGGACCTCTGTGGTGCAGAGAAGCTATTCTACTCTTTATGGAAAGTAATAACGGGGCAAGCTCCCCAGTCACACCGTGTCCTGTCACGCCAAAATACATTGACATGTAGAGGTGGGGAGAGCCCTGGGGTCTGAAGAGAAGAGTTTAATAGGACATGGACATCACAAGGCAACCAGAGCCCATCTGCTGTTGGCTTATTTCAGCAGGCAGAGTCGGAGCTGCGTCCATGGAGAAATCACTTCAAGGATATGGCGCTTCTGGAGGAGTTTGCAGTCGTCAGGCAAGGAGAGGTGATGGCTCTGTAACAGTGTCTTCAGTGCAACATGTGCTCCAGTGGAGTCTCTTTTAGCTCCTGAGGATACTGATAGGGGCAAATATATTCTGCAGCATTGTGTGGTCTCTTTGACTCATCTCAGAGACTTTTTATTGCCTGATATAGACATTTGTTGTTTGAATAATAAACAAAAAGCTTAAATTTATACAGCGAAATTGGATCCTTTTGTTGCAAAATGAAGAACACGCAAAGGTTTCTGCTTTGTCCTGTTGCAGTTTCATGACAGATGGGAAGCAAAGTGTATCTTTGGTAAAAGAATATAGCAGGTTACACAGCAGTGGCATTTTATATGTTTTTACAAATTGGGACTAGTAAGTGGTTTCTTTCCAGCTTCAGGCATGGGAAAGGAAACATTGAACTCCTGGTTACCACATAGTAATTTGTAACATACAGTCTGCGAGAAACTGATCCTCTAAGCAGCCACAAAATATTTTATCAGTAGAACTGGGCAGATACAGAGAGCAAAGTTGTAGACTGTGTAGACCCATTACCATCACAGTTTTACAATGCAGGACTCAGGGGAGACAGATGAGTAAAAATAGAGTCAAACTGAGCAGATTTCATCTCTCAGGAAGTGTAGTGCTTTGTTTTGTACGGAGGAGTGATCACGGTTTTGCAATATGCCAATAAAATGTATTTACATTTCTGAATAGCCCAGAAGTTTGGCAGAAACCATGCTTTTAGCCAACAACAGACTTGTCTCTGAGTAGTCACAGGCCATTCAGGGTCGTATTCTGGCAACTAAAATAACCAAGATATGCACAAGGGATTTGCCAGGCACGTGATTCAGGAAGCATTCAAAAATACCACACTTAGGAGTTACGTATTTTTATTTCAGTCTCCTATTTTCTTATATACATTTCCCCCCAAATCTGCAGCTCTTTCTTCAGTTTCCTAGATTAATTCTCTCAGGCAGCATGTTTTTACAAGCACAGATGCTACCTTGGAAAAAAAGGAAGGGAGCCAAATGGGTGTCACATTCCAGCTTGGCAGCAACTTACTGACATACGCCCCCCGCCCCCCCCCAAAAAAAAAAAGGGAAAAAGAGGTCTGCTTTTAGTAATCAAAATTGAATACAAAATTACTACAAAACTAGGGCTGTAAAATCTTCAGACTGTCAAAAGGACTGAAGGAAATGACTTGTGGCCAAAATGACGTCCCTAAGCCTACTTGTCCATGCTGTCACATACCTGGGTAACCTTTCCATCTCCATGCCTTCCATCAAACCTCCCTGACAGTTTTGCCACTCACTCTAGCTTTCAGTTATAATTTTTTGAGTTTGTTTGAAGTGTGCAACCAAAAAGTAAATTCTCATAATGTCATGCTGGCAAGCTTAAATGTAAGTTGGAGACCTTTTCAAATACTGCTTCTTACCATCCATTGTTCTCCACAGAAAACAATCCGTTCAGACCTGGAGTTTCTTTTGAAAATTAGAGGACAATCTGGTAATTGGATTAGAGTTCAGTTTTCTTTGCAGCAGTTTCTCAAAGTGAAGCTTCTGCTTCATTTCATTGATTGCCTACCTGATCTTTCTGCCAGTAAAAGCCACTCACATACCTGAAGGGACAGGGCAAGAATTGATGGAAAATGCAGCTTTGTGTTGCGTAAGATGTGTGTGTTCCTCTGAGTATGATCAGCTAGATAAAGATGATAAGTGCATCTCCATACAGACATGGAAACATGTTTTGCTAATCCACAGTTAAATTTCTTAAAAGAAATTTTGATCAATGTGATCTTTAAAAAATGGAAGAGCCACTAATTGCATCAATACTAAATTCCTGACAGACACTTGCATAGATGCCGAAGAGGGAATAACTTCAGGACACTGAGATTGCACAAGTGAGTTGAAGATCTTTGGAGTTTACATTATTGTAGGGACTGAAAGGGAGAAGAAAAAAATGTATTTGACATCCATATTTCTGGAGATGAGTTGGAAATGCTAAATTAAACGTGCAGCTGTAAACATGCCAGGCTTGATCCTGTATGGAGCACAAGTTAGCCGGGAGGCAGTTGCAAGGGCAAAACTTAGGGCATTACAGTTGCCTGTTTTACTAGTCCTCCAGAACAAATCTGCACCAAAATTTCCCCAATCTAGCATTTTCTTCCATAAGAACCTGTGTGTGTTTTATCCCATTGTGTTCATGAAAGATGTCCCTAGACAGTTTTAATTCCTTCAAAACTGTACTGCAGTTGCAGCTGGTCACAGCCTGCTTTGTGTGAGCCATGTTGCCAGCCAGCCACACAGGGTTCTACCAAGCACTGAGAGCACTTACACCCATTTTTCCCATTTCATCATCCCCATGGAGGAGCAGGTACATCCTAGGTGAGCAGACCTGCACTGGTGAGCCAAATCCTTTTTTCACAGATGGACAATGAAGGCGCAGCCCTCCCTGAGCAGCCCCCTCCCCACTCACCTGCAGCTGGGAAATGGGAGACAGGAGACATCGTTACTCAGCTGTCCCTTGGGGTGGTGCTGGCAAAATGATCTTCTTCACTCCACACATCAATTTTCTTGACATTCATCTTAAAACTTAGGTCATGCATATCCATCTACTCTTAAAAAAGTGTCAGAAGGGTACAAATATCCCTTTCACTATTTTTAGGGCCATATCAAAAGTATTTATCAGCTTTCTGGCACCTCATCCCATTTGTCATATTTGATGCTATCTGACAGCTGACAGGGGGGAGGAGGACAATGTCCTTTAGAAGTGGCAGAGGCAGATAAGTGAAACTCCAAAAGCCAAGACTGCAGTGATGGTGACTCTGGGTGGTTATTGTGCCTGTTGTCACAGTTGGGAAGTGCCTGTTACCATCCACCAGCAGGAGATGGAGCAGAGTCTCGAGGGAGCAGATCATAGCTCAGTGTTTACCCACCCACAGGGTAGTGGGGATGTGGAGGTGGTCTGCCAGCTGCCATGGAGCAGAGCAGAGCTGTGAGAGGAGAGGACAACTGACATCTGATGACTCTACCATCCACTCTGCACTCCATCAGAGCTCCCACGCTGCTTGGCGATGGCCAAAGACCCACTCCCTTCAGCACATGCCCTTGGCTGTGCATATCAGCGCAGGACGGGGCTCAAGCTGTGTGTTATACATAATTCATACAGCTCGTGCTAGGTGGTACATGAGAGGTGCTGAGATTCTTGTTTTTCCATACACACATTGCCAACAGGAAGCTCTTCGAGCTCCTCCGTAGCACATACCTCAAGGCCTCGCATTGGGCAGCTCCTCAACGTGCAGGTAACCTGTTCATCCACCTCGTGCCACAAAATTGGGCTGTTTTCCTAGCACTGTTGGTTTTTAGAAGGCAATGTATTCAGGTTGAAACTTTGCCCACGTACCATCTGCTTCAGCCTTATCTTTCTTTGACAAGAAAGCTGAATATATAATGTCCATTTGGCTTTCCTGGCATTACATAAGGCTGTGGTTTTTACGTTAGGTTTGCAGTTTTGGAGCTCCCCAGCAGCTCTTGCAACAGGCTCCTGCTCTTGTTTTCAAGTGAAAGATCAGTGACAAAAATCAATACCATCTTCATCACTATAATGAATGTGACCCACAGTCTTTCTTAGGATGACCACAAGCTTCCATCATGTGTCTGAGGTCTATTTGCAAATATTGATTTGTAATGCAGATTATCTGTAGCCATTTCATGTGAAATCTTCAGGTCTTGCAGTTTTGCTCTCTTGCTCTCAGTTTGGTATCAAAAGTACAGAAAAAAAATCAAAAGACCTTCCCATAGACTGTTTTGATAACCAAGGTTGCCAAGTCATGAAAATGAGGTGTTTCACTTTTTTCTTAAGCTTCTTAAGGAGGATGGTTCTTAGAAAGCTACAGCTGAGCGAAAGCACTGCTTTGGAGCAGCAGCAGCAGACTCTGTTTACTCGAAGTAGGGAGAAAAAAGTGGAACCTTCATATGCAAATATATGGCATTTGGAAATGTCATATAGCCACATCTACATATAAATAAGCCACTCTCAGAGTGCTGCACTAGCAAGGCTGCTTTGATACAGAAATCACATGGTAGCACACAAAGCAGAAACAGCAGGATACCACTTGGTCAAGTTTGGAGAGTTTTTTTCCTTAATCACCACTTAACTAAGTTAGCTAATATTTCTGTGGTGCTGTGTGTTAGACTTGGAATGGTTGTGAATAGCTGCTGCTTGGTTTTGCTGCTAAGGAGAAGCATGTGTCTCTACATGCTGCATGCGGCTGTACAGTAGAGGTGATGGTCTGGCTCCTGTGCCCTAGAAGACAGTGCTGAATGTAGAGATGCTTGCTCCTCCTTACCCTCTGCCTTGTTTTGTAGATCCTTGCCTGCATGCTCTGAGGGCGACATGATTTGTTCATATAAAGAAGCATCTTCTTCTGCAGACATCCACGTACTGGGATGGTGTTTCAATCTCTGTTTAACCTGATATTAAAGAGTAAATTGCATGCTTTTTTAGAGGGGAGGACATAAAGAGGAGCTTTGGTCTGGTACTCACTGCCCTCAGAAGATGGGAGGGAAAGCGATCCATTCGCCAAGACATTGGGAAGAGATTCTCATACCCCACTCCTCTTGTGCTGTGCCACCTGTGATGGAAACAGCATTCACCCTGCTGCCTTCAGGCATGCAGCCTGATTGGAGGAAACCTCACAAATCTCTAAACTGACACCAACTTTTTTTCAACACAGAATTACAATAATAATAAAGTTAACTTATCCTCTAAGTGCTCTGTCATGAGCTGCCTAAGGAGATCATACAAAAGGAGGAAAACTACAACTTTATTCCTTTGAATGACTGGTTTCTGAAAGGGAAGGAAGCCGCTCTCTGGGGGCCTGGTGGTCTCTCTCTTAGATAGGGGGATCCAAACAAAGGGAAAATCAGAGGCAAGCGAGAAAAACTAACCAAGGTAGCACAAAAAGGGATTTAATCTAATCTAGGAAAGAGGTTAACTCAGATTTATTCAGTCTTTGCACAAAAGAGGGGCACTATAAGGGCCCCTTTACCTAGGGCTTTGATAAATTCACAGTATGGCCATTAAAATCACATCCATAGCAATGATAGCAGGCCTTGAGTCTGATCCCTGCAGTGGGGGTCTTTAAGAGCTCTCTCTGTATAGTTCATCCACAAAAGTGTTGAGGTATGACTTGGTGACAGCTAGCACAGAGACAACATGGGGAGCTGAAAGACCTTTCCAGTGTGCCAGACTGGAAAGCAGGCAGGTGCCATTCACACATAGCGATGAACCACTTCGTGAAGCTGCTGAAGGAAGGGGTCAGTGCATCCTGTCTTGGTGTCCTGAAATCCAGTGTGGGGACACTTATGCAGGCAGCATCTGCTTTAAACAGTGGTCACTGCTGTTTTTACCGACAGGCTCAAAAGGGGTGAAATGTGGTGGTAGAGAAGCAGAGGAGGTCAGACAAGATGAAACAGCGGCCTACTTTACCTCTCTGAATTAAACAGTCAGTCCAGGGAGGACTTGTGTCTAGTGTGAGCAATTGAATGCTAAGAAAATGCTGGTTTGGAGCAACACATTAGCCGAGGTGGCACTTTTTTATTGTCTCCTTCAGCTTGACAAATTTTACTGGGTGTTCCTGTCCAGACATGTAAGCAATGGTTGCTAGCATGTGCTTGTGTTGCTGTGCTGTTTTGGGGGTGTATTGCACTTTGTAGTGCAGTCACTACTTGGTAGCACCTGCTTGTGTATGTAGGAGCCTCAGCTGCTAAGGGTCTGTATAGTCTGTAGAGTAAGTCATCTGTGCCTAGCCAATTAATACAGGTGGACTATGGCCACTGAAAAAACAAATGAGGGTTAAAAAAAATAAGGTTACATTTAGTTTTGAGCAGTCAAATGGACTTTTTGTGTGCAGGAAAACGATTAACAAGTTGCCTAATTTCAAGCAATCTTCTCAAATAAGGAAAATGTGTTCACAGATGTTGCAAATAAAAGCGCTTCTCAATTTCAGAAGTTCAGAGATAGCTTTAACATATATAGCATAGCCCACATATATATGCTGACAAGATGGAAGTATTTTGTTCTCCATTTGAACATCTGGGGATTATTAACGTCTTAATTCATTGGTTTCTATTATTAATTATGGCAGCAGGCTGAATAATTACGATACATTGCTGCAAAAGACAGAGCACAATATTTTTTTTTCCAAGTGCAGTAGGACATCTTGCCATCATCTCAAACATAAAAAGCACTAGATTATTTTTAAAAAGGAAAGTGGATGTTGTCTTATTCCAGGGAACTCATTTGCACAGGAACATTTAAAATTAAGAAATTACTGTGTTGAGCAAGCCTGTTTTGTGCCTGAGAAAAGAAATTAATGTAATTTAATTCACAAAGTTCTTTTTTTTTTTTTCTCTTAGTAATGTGTGGGGAGGGTATTTTTTGCACAGTTTATGTAGAAAGACTAGCTTGAATTTTGTACTTGGACTGGCTGCAGGATGAGTTTAGGCTAAGGCTGCAGCATAATGGTGCCAGACGTTTTCAGATGACATTTGGTGTCTTCACTTTCCACTAGCTCTCAGGAGAGTGGGCTGGTGAGCTCTCTCTTAAGCAGCAGCAGCAACCACTTCCTTCTGAATCTGCACTCAAGTGGCTACCCAAACAGTGATGTTCATGCAAGTTGCTTGTACACATTTTTTTTTATTGTAAAGAGACACTCTTTATTTGTAAGATCAAGAGCAAGGTTTTAAAAGAAGGGAGCCATACTTTGTCAAGATAATTAATAGGTCAAATCTGAACAGCTGTTGATGGTGAAGTGTGACTGTCTTGGTGGACTGCAGTGTGGCTGCTGGCAGCTTTGTCAAGGGCAGGGTGTCTGGAACCATTCAGCAAACACTCGAGAGAAATCCCTTTTCCCTCATCAGAGCTGGCATTTATCATCACAATTCTTCATTACAAGTAAGTAGAAAGCCTGCTTAAGGACTTCATAAGTTACTGTGGGACCTCAGTTTGTGTTAGAGAGGAGGGAAAGTACCAGAAAACCTACTAGAGCAATTCTGCACTTTCAGACAGAGCAACACCACTACCACCCCATTCCTCCTGAGGAAGAGGAATGAGGAAGAGGCAGAGGGACCTTCAAATGTTCCTGGGCCAAGGAAGCTCCCTTATACTCCAAAAGAGCAGCAGATGCTTGGTCTGTGAAGACTGCAGATGAGTAACATAAACTCATGAGCCCATAAACTCATTCCTACGAGTCACCCCTTGTTAATCATTGAAGCTTGTTTACAAAACTCAGCACATCCTCTGCCTATCCACAGGTTAATACTCACTGGACCCTTATTCTGGTTTCAAATAAGAATTACTGCACCAAGTCTCTACCATGCAGAGCAGAAGATCTTTGTTCAGTAAGTTCCCAATGCTATGCCTTGCAGCATATCTTTGGGAAGGCTGCCAAGGAGGTAAAACAGTGCAGGGAAACACACTTCCAAAAGGGGTTGAGAAGGTTAAGGACATACATTTGACCCAAGAATCTCTTTCATCCTTCATAAATCCTCTGATAATATGGTGTGTAAGGAGTCACTACCTCAATATCAGCGAGAGCATTTGGCTGCAAATTTGACTGACCTCAGCAATATGAAAAGATTAAATTATTATGTAAGTCAATTCTCCTTAACCACTCATTCCAATGAGATGGGTGTCAAAATAGCTTCTGCTGCACATCATTCATCATCCCATCCCTTATTTGATTTTATGTATATATATATGTGTGTGTGTGTCTTCAGCACCTGCCTCCATCCACTGGTGACTGTACACTAGGTATTAACACTGTACGTGAGCCAATATTTTCTTAAATGGGTATAACCAATCAGTTACTATTTCCAAGAGCTCCAACATTACATGCTGTACAACAGTGAAAATGCTAACATGAGAATTTACAGGCTGTGGCACTCTAATTTGCTTGCCTTAAATCCCCTAGAAAGTCTCACTGATTCAAATATAAAGAATGACAGAATTATCACCCCTGCAGAACTGATTGTTAAGCGCTCAGCAGTCCAGTCCATTTTTGGACATAAGAATCCTGTTTTTGCTTAGATTTTTATCTAATTTCTACGAAGAGGATTGCAGGAACTTGGGTCTGTGTGCTGGTTTTGACTTAGATAGAGTTGATTTTATTTATAGCAGCTGATAAGGGCCTATGGTTTGGATTTGTGCTGGCAACAGTGTTGATAACACAGGGATGTTTCAGTTATTACTGAGCAGTGCTTAAACAGTGCCAAGGCCTTTTCTGCTCCTCACTCACCCTACCAGCGAGTGGGCTGGGGGAGCACAAGCAGCTGGGAGGGGACATGGCCAAGACAGCTGACCCCAACTGACCCAAGGGATATTGCAGACCATGGGATCTTGTATGCAGCATATAAAGCTGGGGGAAGAAGAATTACGGCATTTGCCTTCCCAAGTAACTGTTAACACACAGTGGAGCCCAGCCATCCCGGGGATGACTGAACACCTGCCTGCCAATGGAAAGGTAGGAGTGGATTCCTTGGTTTGCTTTGCTTGTGTACAGCTTCTGCTTTACCTGTTAAAGTGTCCTTGTCTCAGCCCATGAGGTTTCTCCTTTCTTCCCTTCTGATTGTCTCCTCCATCCCACCGGGGAGGAGTGAGCAAGCAGCTGTGTGGGGCTTAGTTGCCATCTGGGGTTAAACTATGACAGTTTGGAAAGAATTTTCTGGACACTCCAGGCAGTACTTCGTATAATCCTCATCAAGGGCACTAATCATTTGTCATCGGTGCTACTCCACATGTTCAGTTGTGTAACAGAAGGTCCACGCTAACTCACTGGGAAGCTCCCAGTGAGGGCTGCCCAGAGAAGAGTCTGGCTGCATTATTTTTAGCACTTGCAAAGTCAGGTCCTGCAGCTAGGCAGACTCTTTCAGCTCTTGAGTTTCAGCCTTCACTGAAATACTTACCTGAGAATCCTAATGATGCATGTTCAGCTTCCAAAAACTGAAGGAAGGACATATAGCTAAACCAGAAATTAAAATAAAAATAATACAAAATATGGATTTCCACTCCTTCTTAATGGAGGACAGGAACAGCCATAGATCTTAAAGAATGTAGACAAGATAGCTTTAAATAATTATATTAACATTTCAGAAGATAATCCATCAGGAAAAGCAAGATAGCTGAGTGGACAGTCATTCACCTTGGGTTACTTTTCAAGATACAGTTTCTTATCCCAGCAAAATAGCTCATCGTCTCAGCATATCCCTGCCATCCTCAGAAGGGCTGGAGAGCAAGTGTTCAACTAGGAGACACTTCGAGTAAGCAAGATGATAAGCCGTTTCAGTCTGCACAAAGTAGCATCTGGCCTCAATACATTTAAAAACAATCTGTTTTGACTATTGTATCTTACATGTTAGCTATCATGTCATGTTCTGGCACTAACAAAAGATATGAACAATATGAAATGTCATGTTATGCTAAAGATGCAAAAAATGTTGCAGAAATGCAAAATATGTTGGCTTCATCAAAGTGGCATTTAATGCCTCAAGAAAAAGATTTCTGGGTACAGTTGATCTGGAGGGTAGGGGTGTATCATTTTTTAAATAAAAAGGAGAAACTTTTTGAGAAATGCAACAGAAATTACATTTGTCCAGAGATGGGAGGGACTGACCCAGTCAGTCCAGTTTTTGCCTTTCCACTTTACAGCTTCTGTCTCAAGTTGTAGCCATCACAAAAAAGCACAAGTCTGACTTTTCAGTGCAAATAAAGCTTTCACACAAAGCTGCCAATAACAAAGCAGCAAGTCTAAAGTTTGAAGAAGAGCTACTGAATTAATTTAACATTACTGAAACCTGCCTAACTTTGAATTTGGTCTGTCATTGCTTGATGAAAACTGATCTGCTGTGCATGGGAAAAAAAAAGTGGCTAACTTTGTATGTAAGCTCTGTTCTCTGTAGGCGTATGGTTGGTGTGGTAAAGGGGCTCCTTAGTTTAGTGATATTATAATCTAATCAATGCTGATTGCCCCCAGTACTGAGTTTAGAAGTAATCCAAAATTACAAAAAGGAGAGAAGTCTTAATTTATTTAAATTAGGTGGGTTTTTTTACTTTTTACAGTTCTTATTTGATTCATAATTTAAACATGTTTTTTATTTATATCCTCTCTTTTTAGAAATGATTTATCATTCTCATTTCATAGTGATGTAATCCCTGTGATGCATTCATGAGCTTAGTATCTCATCAGTGGCTGGATTACTGAAAAGCCCTCAGATCCTTCAGAAATTAGAGCAGTCAGTTTTAACATGAAGGAACTTTTAAAGCATATCTGAGTATTTGGGTGTCTGTTTTGAATCTGAAAGGATGTTTTGTGTGATGAGAAGACCTGTTTTGAGGCAAGGAAATAGTTTGAGTGAATTCAAAATGTGCTAGAAGGGAACTTCTTAGGTGGAACTAAATGATGCTTTTATTGTGGTTTGTCTTTCAAATGACCAAAATGGCAGATCAAACTAAATCCAAGTTTTTTCTCCTCAGCTTTTGTGTTCAATTCATAACTCTTTTAGAGAAGTCATCAGCCCCAAAGAGGAACTACAGACAATTTGTGTGTGGGTTTTGCAGTCTCTTCCTAGCAAGAAGACAAGTGTTCCCATATGAAGAGTTTATCCTATGAGATGCTAGCAGAACTTGGACCATCTCATTTATGATTCAGTAAAGCATTTTCCATCATAAGGTTACACTCAGAAATGTAATTACAAATTCTGCAGGATCCTAGATTTATTTTAAAGTGTGCTGGAGACCTTTTTAAAGAAAACACGTTTTCTACCCACATGATTGCAGGAGGAGGAGAAATTCCTCGTTTTACCAGCCTACACACAATGAGAGCATCTGCAAGTCTGAGAGAGGTCCTGGTCCCCCTCTCGAGTCCTAGCAGATTAGTCTGTCCTGAAGGTGACAATTTCCCTCACCACCTTGAAGCATGCCTGTGAAAAAAAAGGAAACCAAATGGCATCCTACGGTTTTAGCAGCAATGCTGGCTCCTCTGAGAGAGGAGGCTGATGGTGGCACATGTACATTGCAGAGATGTGTTGGTACCTGAGAAGGAAGGAACAGAGATACACACACATATGCAGGCCGTCTTCTTTAGAAAGGAAGTAAACTTACTTTTGATAATGGAAGATTTGAAGGAAATGGCATAACATTTTCCACAGCAGAAAAGAATGCATATTTAATGTGGATCTCTTGTTTCCTGGACAGAAATATATTTGAATGTGGACCATAGCAGAGGTCCATTACACCCAGAAATCATCAGGCATGGTGCATGGATGATCACTACATGGAAATGGAGTCCAGGTCTTGAGCACAATGGATATACATGCATGTCTGTTGATAGCTGACACAAGTCACACACCTTTTTTCTGTTCTGGGGAGATTTCCAGGTGGAAAAGAGGAATAGACATGAAGTCCAGGTGGGATGAAAAATCTATGTATATATTTCACATGCTGATAGCCAGTGCCTCTCCTAGACGTTGATAGGTAGCCAAAAGTGTTTAGTGCCAGACCAAATACACCTTCTGCTCACACCTCTTTCCAGAAGCAGAAATTCCTTGGCAAGACCTCAAAGAAGGCTATACCATGCCCATCACATGTCTCCTGTTAGTTCATCCTGTCTGTGCCATCCCAGAGCCAGGTACCGGCCCCAAGCCCAGGAATTATCCCTACACAGTGCTGCCAGCTCTGCACTGCACTGCACTGTCCTGAGCAGCCTTCACAGCAGCCTCACACAAACACCCCAGTGTCAGCAAGGCACAAAGAATCACAGAATGGTAGAGGTCAGAAGGGACCTCTAGAGATCATCTAGTCCAATCCCTCTGCTCAAGCAGGTCTACCTAGATCAGGTCACACAGGAATGCATCCAGGCGGGTTTTGAAAACCTCCAGAGAAGGAGACTCCACAACATCCCTGGGCAGCCTGTGCCAGGGCTCCATCACCCTCACAGGAAAAAGGACACAAGCTGGAACTTTTTGTGTTCCAGCTTGTGTCCATTAACCCTTGTCCTATCACTGGTCACTACAGAAAAAAGTGCTGCTTCATCCTCTTGACATACACCTTCAAATACTTCTAAGTATTAATGAGGTCCCTCCTCAGTCTCCTCAAGGCTGAACAGTCCCAGATCCCACAGCATTTCCTCATAAGAAAGAAGTAAATGCTGTCTGCAGGGATGCAGAGGTTGCCCTGTCATTCTCATTTGCTGAGTGCTTGGCCTTGCCTGTTTTAACATAAGGACAATATAACCAACTTCATTAGTGTAAGTCATTAGAGACTCTTAAAACTCTCTTTGAACAGCAGTGACAGGAAAGATATTTGTTATGAAAATCTGGATCTTGGATCTACCACACACACTTTTCCCAAAGGTGGGATAATACCTAAGCGTAGCTACTGTCGGCATGACTGGCTTGGAGACAGAACACAAATTGCAATTGTTTCGTAACGCTCAAGGACTTCCTTTTGAAGATACAAATGCTTCAGCTTATTTGTGTGTGAACTACATTTCCTCAGACATCTATCGTGAGACTTTTTTTCTTCTGTTTTTCATTAATTGTGGCTCTATGATACTATCACAGAAAAAAAAATTTTTACCATTTGAGATATTTTAAGTATTGGTTAAATGGAAGAATTTGCCAAAATTATTCAAGTTAATTAACACCTTTGTAGCCTGCAAAATCCATATTGAGTTTATTGCAAGTAGCATTCTGCATTTCAGCTCATGATGTAAATGTTGAACACATACCTGTCTCAAAACTAAATGAAGCCTCCATTTGCCTGGCTACGTGGAGGGAAATCTTTTCCAGGACTTGCAGCTTCAGTGACTATTTTAACAGCTGCAGAAGCAGGCACACAAAAAGTAGCTCAAAAGTACTCATGCAGTAGGGTGGAGAGGAGCTCAGTGGGCTCTGGGGTACAGACATGCAGCACTGATGATGAACCTCAGCTCTAGACTCCTGCTCCTCCACTTCAGTCATAGAATTCTCTTTCTGATATGCTGTATGACCAAGTGCGCTGTAACAGTATATTGCATGCAAATGTCCACTGTCTGCCTCCTAGCCTTGCCTGGATGTGAGGACACAGTCTGTAGAGGATTACAGAAATGACGGGGTGTTTTTTATGTGCTACTGTGTAATAGTCGAATAGTCAAATCCTTTTTTGTGGTGTTTCATTTGCTGTAACTCAACAGGAAATAGATACACAAAAGAATGCCAGAAAGCCTTGCAAAGCCTTGCATCTACATCAGCCTATGTGTTTCAAGGTGCAAACCCTTGCTCTTGCTTTCCATAAACAATATCTTTCACATCTTGTTCTTTGGATTTCCCTTACTTTCTGAACTTTCTGAGTTCTTTCTGTCATTTCACTTTATATCTCACATTGTCTGGCTAATGTTCCCTTCACCTGTGTTCACAGAGAATGCAAACAAACTGGAAGAAAGTGCAAGAGGGATCTACATCCCTTGTCCAGAGCATTACAATGGCTTCTGCATGCATGGCAAGTGTGAGCACTCCACTAACATGCTGGAACCATCTTGCAGGTAACCCTTGTCCTACCAAGTAGGAAAGGCTACACAGATGAAAATGCTGACTTATAAAAACACTTAATCTAGGTAAACTATGGAAAATAGTGCTAACTGTGGCGTTTTGTGCTAAAAAGACCATTAGACTTAAATTATGAAACAAAGTCTCCGTTTCATGTGGCAAAAGTGTATTGAGTTATGCACAATATTGATTGTAAAAACATGCAGTAACCTTCATTTATATTTAGATATATTTTTAAAAACTCTTCACAAAGTGGTCAGAGTGGGCAGCCTCCTCAGTGCGAAGGAGAGGAGTGCCACCAGGGACATGGCCCTACTGTGGCAGGAGTGATGGTCGTGAGGCAGCAAGCTGGGGCCAGGGGGAAGTGGCTGTGAAGAAAGTTAGGCAGGGCAGAATAGTAGCAAAAGCACATGTTTCTGCAGTGAGTGCCTGCCTGCAAAGGTGGGGACATTACTTCTGAAGTCCAATCAGCGGACTGGTGGCAAAGAAAAGGACCATTTTCCTGGGACATAGGACTGAGAGAGAAAAATTGATCCTCAAGCCAGCTTCTCTCAGCTCCCGCAGCCAGCCAGGGCACATTGTGCTCTTTGCAGCTGCTGTGTTTTAGGTTCTGCATTCAACTGGAAAATATCCTTTTCTCAAACTGCTGGCTTCTGTGGGAATACAGGAGAGAAGAGTGGAAGCTCAAGGATTAATTCAATAGGGTTAGTGCACCACTAATACTTCTGAGAGGAGCCCAAGCAATCTGCCTTGGTCTGTTACGCTTGCTGCTGCCATCGACCTGGATTTTAGTGTCCTCTTACTTGGGCTTCTTAGGGAAAATAGAGCAAGAGCTAAAATGCAGAAAAAACCACCGTTCCCCAAAATCACAGAGAGGAGATGTCAGGCTGCAGGATAGGAACTGCTGAGCAGCGCAGCAGGCAGCATTGGAGTGGATGGCTGCAGCATCAACAGGGTTTTTTATAGCAACCAGACAAAATGTAAATGATGTATCCACTTGCAGGAACATCTAATCACATTTCATATGGAGCTTGGATGATTGGTTATCACCTCCTTAAGGGTAATCTGCATAAGGAGCCACAACTAGATGGCTTTTCACCCTCCCCCACCTCCTCAAAGAAAGAGAGAAATCTAAAATACGTCGTACAAGGAAGTAAATTGATTCTCATCACAACGTGCAAGTAGTTCCACTTGACGCTAGACAGATAAGTCTCAGTCCCCTGGGAGCCTCTTGGCACTATCATGGTGTCATTCACCCTCACAGACCATGGTGATGCTGAGGACTTGAAATCTTCCCTCTGAGAGGTTGCAGAGGCACCAATGCTGTCTCAGGGGATACACTGCAGAAAAGCACATAAGCTTATGCTTAGGACACTGGTTTGGTTTTTTTCAGATGCCATGTTTTTTCATCATTCTTTGACAGCAGCAGGTATAACCATAAACAATGTTTCTTTGTTTCAGATGTGATGCTGGCTATACTGGACAACACTGTGAAAAAAAGGACTACAGCGTTTTATACGTGGTTCCAGGTCCAGTACGATTTCAGTATGTCTTAATAGCGGCTGTGATTGGAACCATCCAGATTGCTATCATCTGTGTTGTAGTCCTCTGCATTACCAGGTCAGTATCTCTGGTACTTTGCAATAGAAAAAGAACAGACTTTTGTTTTTCCTACTTTGTGCACTGATTATACAGCTTTCTGCAGCGACATCACTGATAACAAACACTATTTCATTCACCAACACACTGGTCCAGCCAGTCAGTGCTGCTTCAGTATTAATGACTACATTTTTACTTCCATCTTAATCAAACTTGGGTAGCAATGGTGCCTACAGCAAATGAAGTTTCATAGTTTGTGTTCAGATGCTCGGACAAATATTGTTCATATAAGGGGAATATAAACACAGCGGCTGCATCAGCACTTAATAGAACTAATCATATCTCCATCTTTTTTCCTTAAGGGCCTATTCCCTTAGTCCTAATCAGGCAAAGCATACAAACTTGAAAGCCTGTTTACAATCCCCTTGATTAAATGATTTCACTAGGCTTGTACACGTGTTCCAAGGTGCCACGCATGTTTAAGGTCATCACGAGATGGTGGCACACTAAGCTATATATGATTGGTTTTAATTTTTTTTTGTCTTTAATGATAAGGAAATGGTTGTTTGAATGGAAGTGACAGCCCCAGGGTCGTTTAGAACAAAAGGGGTAAATACAGTTCTTCCCCTCTTACATGTGCTGCTCTGCTTCACCACTGCACTGTTGCTGTCTCTGAGAGGGCTTGGAGTAAGTTCTGAACTTCCCATGTCTCCAGGCTTCTCCCAGAAACCTCAAGATTAAATTAATCCAGCCGGTAACACCGCTAAATTGCTCTTTTAGAAATAAATTTCTTTTTGAAGCAAAAAAAAATCCAAAATCCAGATACCATATCTCTGTAGAAAATAAAATCTCTAATATATATATCACTCCCTACGTTGCACTGCCTGGCTGGAAGACAAGTGTAGCATTTGTGCCTGGAAAAGACACTACCAAAAAAAAAAAGTCATAAATGCTTCTCTGGCCTAAAGGCATAAAACGGAACCATCTCGTGAAAGGTAGCTGTTTTTTTGGCCAAGCTTAGTCCATCAACTCAACGGTGAACAACGAATGAGGCAGTAGGTTGTGGTGATATTCACACAACCAAAAATGTAATGTGTCATAAGAAAAATAAGATAGTGTAGAAACTGATAATGGAACGAATGCTCTGCATCGTCCTGTTGAGTGACTTTAGCCTTGTCACCTTGACGGAGTAACACAGGGTCCTTTATAGAGAAGAATGAAGATAGTGTGCTCTGAGTGATCTGGTTCTGCACTGCAAATTACCCACCACGCTTTTCATACAGAGATGGTACCTTTTCCCACACACTTTGTAACCAAGTTAATTTATGATCTTTTGACTTTTTTCTGTAATGCATGTAATTACTGCAGAGCATCCTCCATCCTGGCATAATGATACATTTGCAAAAGTGTACTCTTAAGTGCCCCAAGAGAAATGCACATGACAAGAGAGCGTTGTGGCAGCATATGCATAAGTAATTGAAGTCAGCTGCTTTGGAGAACCTGACTGTACTGGTTTGAACTTCACACTCTGAACTCTTGAAAGCACCAAAACCACCTTACTAGGTTCCTGGGAGAACAAAGGGAAACTTTACTCACTCAGAGGCCGCTGTGGCCAAACTCTTTACTGCTCATTCCAGTGCGACTTCACCTGTTTAATTTATCAAATGAGTTTGATGTACTGTGTCCAAACTGTGCATTTGAGCCACATAAGACTGCCATTGTAAATCTTTTCATTGTCATTACTGTTGATGCTCTTAAAGTCATACCTGTACAGTGGCGCAAGTCTACGAGGTGTTCTCCATTACTGGAGGACACTTAAGGGCTCACTTTTAGGGCTCTCCTTGTACAGACACTTTAATCTGAATGAGCTGTGCTGCTGACAGGGTCAGGCTGCCCCTTCCCTTGGCTCCTGGGCTGTGCCACTACTAGCATTTCTGTGACCATACAACGAACCTAGTCAGGAAAAGGGTTCGGCTGAAAACTCAACCACCAAAACAATGTGTTTTTAAGGGGCTCAGTGCCACGATGAGGTTGGCCACCTGGCTGCTCATCACTAGTGCCAGCAATGGGAATAAGCAGCTGGGGTAGAGGAAGGGTGCAGAGGCCAAGAGGTACAGACAAAAGAAGGTGGAGCAGTGAGGCACAGCCCCTGTGCCCAAAGACTTTTAGCTTAGAGGTAAGGCGAAAGAGAAGCGATGATAAAAGTGAAGGAGGATAGTAAGTAATATAGGGATGGTATTGTGTCATAATGATTCTCAGCAGTTTTCTTTACAGCTTTGCATTTTTAGTGCTTCCCTAATGTTTAGTCACAGCAGCTTATTTATGTGAAGAAATAACTTGATTAAAAATGAATGCATAATGTGTTTTACCTGCTATGAATCACATTGTGAGTAACTCAAGCTTGTGAGCAAGCTTCAATAGAGGGAGGGCAGGCAGCCTGTGCTGCACTACCTAGTTTACATTGATAGAACTGCTGTATTCATAAATGAGTGCATCCCCCACACAGAGCAATACAAAGACCTTTTGATTAAAGAGTTAAGGACCAAGAAAAGCTCTCACTCAGTTTTAGCAGACGATTAAGTCTGAAAAGCTGTTTAAATGCTCCTCTTGGGAAACCCAGGTGCACTTCAGACTCAACCTACCTGTAAACACAGTAGCACTGCATTTAAGCAGTCGAAATGTCAGTACTTGGCCCTGGAGCCTTCCGAGGCTTCCATCAGTTGGCAACATAGTGCATTGTGCAATTAAAACATGGGCATTTTTAGTTAAAATACATGTTTTCATCATCTTAATTGGAGTAATCTCTACATTTGAATTAATTTCTCTCAGCATTGGACTAAGCGACTGTCGCTATGAGTTTTGTGAAAGCACCTGTGGGATGCTCATCTCCTTTATGGGGTTGGTATCTCCTGTTCTTTGGGAATGCACGGCTGCATGCCCTGGCATTGCTGACCATCCTAGTCATCCCCCAGCCACCTGCTACTTCCACGTTTCTTACAAAACCAATCTGGTTGTGCCCACTGTGGCTGCCCACACCCGGTTCCCCTAGCCCTGCTTCACATGGGTGAGCACTGAGACAAAGCAGGGCCACTCCTCCTGCAGTAAATCCCCATCCTCAGGGACTCGGGAGGAACTCTGGTCTCTCCGGCATCCCTGTGGCTGCCGGCTGCAGCAGCAGGATTGAGCAGTGCCATCCCTCTGCATGTGAGGTGTCGGGGCTGTCTCCCCCAGAGCTCTGCAAGATCATGCCGTGCAGTCTCCGGGTAACTGGGCAGGAAAGGCCGCGTGGGGACAGTCAGGGCTCAAAGGCTGGCAGCATGTACATGACATGTGGCTCAGTGAATCAGCCCTGTGTTTACTAACAGCGGCTCCCTGACTCACTCCAAAAGTTTGATCACCTTTTTAGGAACATGTGGTGAATAATGAGTTTGTCATGAAATAACAAACCAGCTAAAGTCTGCATTAGTTTCATAATGAAAGCTCTGCCGTGGCCTCCCAGGGTACTAGCGATGCAGGCTTATTTCTCCTGGAGTAATGATAGCAGCCTACTTTACTGCTTCCAGGAGAGGAACAAGGAAAAATCTAGTGCACAGGCGTACAGTTTCTCATGAGGGGGTGGTCTTGTTGGCTTAGAAGTGAGGCGAGTCAGGACAATCTGACCCATATTTTGGTAAACACTTATATAATTGTGTTTCAGCATTTTTAAATGCTTCCTAAGTCCTCATGCTCTTGATTAGCCTTTCAGTTGGCATCACAAAACTACAGCATCACTCCCGTTCAGCAGGGGATAAAGAAACATCCCTTTTGATTTTAAAGGGTCAGTAAAAATGTACATCATTATTTTTTTGTTAGTTTTTTGACACAGAGGTGAGGGCAAGCGCTCTGAGCTCTCACTACACTGAGAGTGCCTTTTCCCTGCTGCATAGCACAGGTTTTCACAGGGTGCCTCTGAAAGCCTTTCTGCGACAGCAAAACAAGTAGCCCAATACAAAGGGAATTGTTTTCCATGTCAGTATGGGCTGGAGTATCGTGAGGCTTTCTGTCATGCCACTCCAAGAAGGTTTTTCAGTCTTTCCTATGTATCTGCCCAGGCAGAGGGCAGAATGAGTCAGGCACGTGCAGGCTAAAAACACCTATTGAGCTTCAGCTGAAGGAAGAGGACAAATGCCTGGCTGAATCAGGAATAGCTTGTTCCTTCTCCTTGGCAAAATGTTACCTAGATCACCCTGGGTAAAGGACTGGTTTTATTGCTGGTTGTTTTTCTGTAGATAAACATTTTCCCACTGATAGCACAAATGCAAGAAGTGCAAGCATATTTAGTGGGTGTTGGTCATCCTGCTGTGGTTCTCCTTGCCCAACAGTTTCTACCATAACTCCCTCAGCTTTCAGCTGCTTGGAACTGAGGCTGAACTCCTCTGTGCTTTCTATCTAAGGCTGCCTTTTCAGGGGAGCAAACCAGAAACGCATTTAGCTTTCCATGAGGGGGAAGCGCTCCATAGCATCCCTCATAACTGAGGCTGATGCAGGTAAAAGGCTGAAACACGCCCTTGCTGAGGAGTACCATGAGATCCCGAGCCAGAAGAGATTTGCTATTGCAGCCATCCAAAGGGAAAATAAGATTTTGGTCTTTCCAGTGCAATTGCTTTCTGCACAGAGCCAAGCAGCCGTGTGAGATGCGTAGCATGGTGCAGGCACCCGTAAGTAAAGTAGCTGCTCGCTAATGAGCTGAGCTTGGAGCATTTCCATGGAGACTAATAGGGATTGCAGACGCTTAGCCCCTGAGAAAAGCAGCCCCCGCATCCACTTGGTAAATACTTCACAGACCTGGGATGCTGAGCAGGTGAGCGTGAGACCGTCCTAAGCCTTCCAGCTGCGCCTCACTGAAAAGAAATCCGTTCTGTAAAGAGAGATGTGGAGCAGATGGGGCTGTGGCAATGCTGCCGAGTTGCGACTGCTCACCGGGCAGGAGCAGGAATCTTTACATTTTCCTTGGCCATATTTTGATTTCCTGTAGGGTTAGTAGGGCTTTTTTGGAGTACTGTTGCCATTAGGTGACCTGTTACATTTAATTGAAGAGTAGAGGCGCTGAGGGCCAGAGGATACCTCTCTCTCGCCCTCCCATCTCCTGCTGCCCTCTCTCGCCCTCCTGTCTCTCCTGCTACCTATGCTGCCTCTTGACCAGTCACATTAAGAGCCATGTATTCTCATAACTCTTTTCCAGGAAATGTCCCAGGAGCAACAGAATCCACAGACAGAAGCAAAACACGGGGCACTACAGTTCAGACAATACAACAAGAGCATCGACAAGGTTAATTTAAAGAGCGCATGTTTCCACAATGGCAAAAGTAACTGCCGAGAGCTTGGACTACAAAATACAGTATTATAGACAAAAGATTAAGACAAGATCTACACATGTTGCCTTGCATTTGTGGTAATCTACACCAATGAGAACATGTACTACAGCTATATTTGATTATGTATGGATATATTTGAAATAGTATACATTGTCTTGATGTTTTTCTGTAATGTAAATAAACTATTTATATCACACAATATAGTTTTTTCTTTTTCATGTATTTGTTATATATAATAAATACTCAGTGATGAGAAAAAAATTGCCTTTCTTAAATTTGCTGTATCTCATAGCTGTGTATAGTCTTGGGATATTGTATATGGACACTAACAAGTCTCTTCTTTTTTTTTCTTTTTCCAGTTCTAGTGGCAATTTTGAGTCTACTGAACTCAGTAGTAGGGTTTTGAGTTGGTCCAAGATCAGCGACAATTATGGATGTGGGAAAGGTGAAGAATAATTTAACCTACATTGAGGAGGGATAAAATATTTCAGATCCGGAGTCAACTACATTTCATCAGCCTTCTTCTCCCATAACATCTATCTTTACTCTCCCATAGCTTAGGAAATCTTTGCCTTAAATCCTAACTGAAGGGGAAATGGAAGTTCTTGGTAACTGCAATAAGAGTGTTGGGGGTAATGTTTTGGTTTGGGAGGGAGTTAGGGCATCTGCCAAGATGAACCCTACGAGAACGCTTTGCAGAATCTCCAACTCTGGTCACTGGAGTGAGTGAAAATTGCTTCTTACTGTTGATTGAAAATTATTAGGTTAAAAAAGTTAATAATATAATAACAGTTGAAATGCCAGCACTGTTTGCACCTCGTGACCATGCCGATATGATTTATTTTTTCAAAGAGAAGGTGAAAACCACTCAGAAAATACCTTATGTATAACTTCATGGGTGACCCTACTCCATTAAATGTAATGAGCTCAAATGTTGGCTATACCTCAGGAAAAGAAGGGCATGTGTTTTGTCACATCCACATGATGCACAAGATGCAAAGTTATTTCCAAGGTAGCTGAAACTCTCCAAAACACATTCCTCTGAGAAGCTAATATTACTCTAGTTGGTGCTATGAATTCTGAGGATGACAGAGCGAGACTGAAGGGCAGAGTGCAGTAACTTCACTCTTGCTGGCTAGCATCCATTCCACTAATTGACTATAGGAGTGCTAGTCACACTAAACAGCATAATTGAGGTAAAAAACAGGAGCTTTGCCTAGGCAGAAAGCACCCATGGCAAGAGTTAGGAGCATTTCCCACTGTCATCACCACATCAGAAGTGGCCTTTGGGTCAGAATCAGAGCTGGGGTTACCTGGGATGATGTCTTCTCATGAGTGTGTTTCCATTTCTTGCTTCAGCATTGATCCGATCGCTCACCACAGCCGCTGCCAACCCCGCAGGTGACAGCCCACTACGGCTGGGCCTCAGACACGGCTGCGGTAACACTTCTCTAACATGGCTTTTGGTCTCCCCTCCACCGCCCCAGCCTGCTTTAAAGTGAATCCATTGCATGATGTTGACATGGTCTCAGTTTTTTGTCTTGTTCTGGGTTTCTTGGCTTTTTAAAGGTAATAAAAGGTGATTGGCAAGAGATGCTTCCAGGCCCCTGGTCTGTGCTGATTGGTGGGAGTGGGAGTGCCGTGCTTCCACAGGCCGTGGGGCAGAGGACGGTGCAGGGCAGTCCCCAGCATTGGGCTGCCACCCAGAGCAGTGGGCTGGGGCCAGATGGGGGCAGAGGAGGGGCTGACAGCTGCCCCCCGATCCTCAGCCCTCACAGCAGCACTCCTGGCACCGAGGATTGTTTTCAGACTGGGACAGCGATAGTGCAGGGTGAGTATGCAGCAGAGAGGCAGTGAGCAGGCATGATCCTGGCCTGCTGGACAAGAGGGACTTTGTCATCCTCAATCAAGCCTACCGTAAAACCCTCCTCTTCATCCCAGTCTTTGCGGGTTTTGTCTCCCACACCCAGGCACAGCAAGGGTCGAATGACATGGAGGGAAAGCCAGGCACAACTGCACTGGGCTATACAGGTTTGACGCCACAAGGTCCCTTTGAGGGAAACTTTGCAAGCTCTGTTAATTAAAGTGATACCTAAGTGGCAATGGAACACCTCTCTTCAGACCACACCATCACACAGCAATGGCAGCCTCCGAGGAGCACTTCAGCGTGAGAGTGAGGATTAGGTTGGAGGTAGCAAATGTAGCTCTACTCTGCAGTTCCCCCATCACGCTGCTTGCTCTCTGAGAGAGGTGTTGGAGTCTGACAAGCATCAAAACCATAGATTTTTAGACAAATTCAAATGTCAGTCCCCCCACTGGGACTATCAGATCTGGATTGTTTATTTCAGTCACTTGCATTAGATACAAAAATCAAATGTTAACCCATACATACTGCCATGTAGCTATAGCAATAAACCTAATTTTAAAAAGGCGAGGCTTGGCCTGCCCTAAAATAGTGTAGCATTGCTTAGGTGGGGAAAAAAAAGGAACCCTACACTCTTGTCTAAACTTCCCAAAGTTATTTGCCTTGCTTTTATCATGCAACACCACATTTAATCGCCAAACAGCCCGTGTTTGCAAAGTGTTATTAGCTGCATCTCCCACTGCTATCTGTCACAAAGCCTTCACACCTCTGAAAACAAGGCTAGCTTTTAAGTACCTGCTTCAGACCAGAGGGCAGAGAGGGGAAAGTGATTTCGGTTTTAATGCACAGAGGGCAGGTTCCGCTGAATATTAGACCTCTTTGGGCCTTTCAAACTTAATTTTCAATGTGCTTGTACGGATATATGGTCTGAAAATAATAGTGCTTGAGGTTGTACATACAGAAATGGAGATTTCTGCAGAAAATATTTGCAGAACTTGTACAAAAGGCAGCAGCAAATTAGGAGACATGGATCTGAGATTGCTTTCTCCTTTTCTAAAGGGACAGGAAAGTTCATTTGTTAGAGCTATATGCCAACCAAAACTAAAGATGTGAAAAATCTTTGTGGAGTTTAACTGCCCAAAATGAAGGAAGGTGGACTGGCCACAGAAGGACCTGGAGGCAGAGCACAGCTCCTCGACCCAGAGTCACCTGGAGGGATGCTGATGTGTCGCCTTTGCTTCTCAGTGTACTGTTAGAGCAGCAAGAGCAAGGCCCTTGCAATGCCAACAAATGTGGGCTCATTGCTTATGAGAGAGGACAGTCATTCATTTAGTTTGGCTGTTTCATAGGCTTTTTTATCTGTCACAGCACTGCGGCATCTGTAAATAACCTCAAATACCGGCACACACCTATCTTACAAACCACACGAGAGAAGACCAAGATGTACAAAGTTGCTGACAAGACCATTGATGCCACACTCGACACAGTTGCTTAGGGGCAACGTGTGACACGGATGTCCCAACAGCCTGCGGTCTCTCACTGGCCCAGCTGCTGTTTTACCGAGGCTAAACTGCTTGGTAAAAAAAAAAAAAAGACCGCTGGCACATCCCCATTCCCCACAGCTTTTCCTCTCAGCCTGTTACATCTTTGGAGCAAGAATCCCTGTGCTTACTTTGTACATGATATATTTAACACAACAGCATCCTGACCTCGATCCTCAAAATGAAGCTGAGCACACTGGCCACACACACAGTGTGCTGGTAAGCAGAGCTGACCTGCCCTCCCCAGCCTGGGAGGTACAGATGATGCTCAGCACCTCAGTGCCTTCAGATGCTGGTGAAAGAAACAGCTGTGCCAGACCCCAGCCCATACAAGTGTCACCTGTCCCCAAGAGTGACACACAGCCTTCGCTTCTGCCACCCTGAATGCTGCAGTACAGGGCAAGCACAGCTTCCACACCTCTCCATCATGATGCTTTTCCTTAAAATAAAGTCTGATCAGATGTTCATTGTTACTCCCTTTCATCCAACAATAGACATGACTGACAGAATATTGTCATTACAAAAATATTCTAGTTAATAAAGGAGAGCTGGACATCCTATGCAAGCTGCTGCCCCCCTGAGCTTGCCTGCTTCTGTACATGGAGGGGCCACGATTACCTCAAACAAAACAACACTGGGGCAATTTTCCCTTGTTATAGATGACAGAGTCTCACCCTCCCTGGGGCAGCACTGGGTCAGCATGGCTGTGCAGAAGTTTACCAAGCGCCAGCCTGGAGAGCAGGAGCTGAAGGCAGGGACATACGCCTGTGTGTTTGCCCCACACACAGGTTAACTGAGGAGGCGGGTGGATGTGGGCAGAAGGTGGGAGCTGTGCATAGCTGCCTCCAAGTTTTCAGAAGCAGCCCTCAAAAAGTCATATCTTCAAACAGCTCTCTAAAGCTTCTTTGAAAACAAAATGATTAAAGGCTACCTTCCTTCTCATCCAACATCAGACACATCTCACGCTGCATCCCAGCTTTCACCCCTTATTATGCGTGCAGCTTTTCCAGATGTCAGCCCCTACAAGTTTGTAAAGCAATCTAGAGGTGGGAATGCCCATGTCTGGTGGTGCTGGTGGGTTTTTTTTTCCCTCCAGAATAAATACTAAGCTCAACTGGACTTGAAGGTAGGTGGAAATATGCTGGGTCATTATGGTTAGGCCCTTAGAGCCACTTTATGAATAATTGTAATGATTTTTTACCTATAGTTCTGGTCAAGATTGGCCAGAACCTGACTGAGCCAGACTGTTAAATTGTGCTCAATTTGACACAGGAGCCAAAAGTCTCATTTTTTCCCCCTTTTTTTGGCAGTCAAGATGCTGTGCTGCACCTTGATGGTGCCACCAAAGTGGCCTCACCTGGCACCCAGGGCAGGAGAGTGTCAAGAGGGATGGGCACAGTCAGCTCCTCCTCCAGACAGCTTTTACACTAATGCTTTCCTTTCAGATGCTTTTATATTAGGTGGGCTTAATTTATTTTAGTTTCAGTTTAATTAACAGTTTTGTCACAGCAGGAGGGCTGTTGAAAACAAAGATGCATTAAAAAAAAGCAGGATTTTTGTCAACTTTTTTTTTTTCTGTATTTGAATGAGAGCCACAAAGCAGTAAAATATTCAGCAGTCTCACACAGGAGCCTCCAAGCTGCATAATAAAACATGTGAGGAATCTGCTCTATAATGCTAAATAGGTGGCATCGGCCAAAGCTTTGTAAATAAAATGTGAGGCCTGTTTTGCTGAGGAAGTGCAGACCCCCAGGTAAGAGCTGTTTAAGTTTTCCTGGGCTGTGGGGGCCAGTTGCCTGCATGGCTGTGGGGCACCAGAGTGAGGTTTCATCCCACCAGTGACCAAACCTCACAGACACAGAGGTGACCCCAGCCACTGTCATCCTCCAGCTCACTTTTCCGGGGTCACAGTGCCTTCACCTGTCACCATCCTCACAGGAAACAAAAATCATTGGAAGGTGAAAAATGTTTCAAAACTGCAGTAACATCCCATGCTGACCATGGCTAGATGCCAGGTGTCCACCAAAGCTGCTCTATCACTCCCCCTCTTCAGCTGGACAAGGGAGAGAAAAAGTCAAGATCCACAGGTTAAGATAAGGACAAGGAGACATCACTTAACAGTTGTGGCCACAGGCAAAACAGACTTGGGGAAATTAGTTTAATTTCTTACCAATCAAATCAGAGTAGAGAAACAAAACCAAACCTTAAAACATCTTCACCTTACCCCTCCGTTCTTCCCAAGCCTAACTTTACTCCCAATTTTCTCTGCCTTCTCCCCTCCAGCGGCACGGGGAGACAGGGAATGGAAGATGTGGTCAGTTCATCACCATGGCCTCTATGGCTGCAGGGACAGAGCCTGCCTCACCATAGGCTGCACCATGGGCTACAGGGAGATCTCTGCTGTAGTGCCACCAATATTCTCACTCTTCCACTGCAGTTATGAAGCATCTCTTCACAAATACATTGTCCCAGAGGCTCTACCACTATCACTGATGGGTTTGGCTCTGACTAGCTGTGGGACCATCCTTCAGACACTGGCACTGACTGCATCAGACACAGGCAAAGTTTCTAGCAGGTTCTCCCAGAAGCCACACCTCCCCCCCTCCACTCCCCAAAACCTTGCCACACAAACTCAATACATTTGCCATGAGAGAAGCTTTAAAAGGGGCTTGCTTTACATCAGATCATTCAGAAATTATGTGTAATTATTCAGGATAAAAATCAGGCTTCTAAATGCAAATGTGCATGACCGACCATCACCCCTGATGGGGAAGAGGGGTGGGTTTTACGGTGAGGAGCTTTCAGCAGAACAGGGACGAGCAGAGAGGTGAGGAAGAGCCATTTAATGTGACTTGAATTAGCAGCTACAGATAGTGCTTCCTGCATGTTTTACATTTTCAAATAAAAAGGATCTTCTTGTTTAATGGTTAATAAAAATGATTAGTGCTCCCAGGGCACAGATCCTGACAGATGCAGACTGTGCTGGAGGGACCAGCTACAAGACATAAGAGAAGATGAAACTGATTTCTTTTCTTTTTTTTTTTTTCCTGTGGAGTACATCTCTCCCAGCATTTGCAAGTTAATTTGTCATGTAATTACATGTTGCATTTGTCAGAGAATTGCAGCATGTGTGATGGGCCAACAGCCCGCCACAGCCAGCAGCAGCCTACAGCAGCCCAGCAAACACTTCTGCAGCAATGAAACACCGACAGTTAGAAAGTTGTGTCTCTGTGTGTGTACATATATATATGTATTAAATTTAATAACTTTATCGATGATCTCAATGTACTCTCAGTCTGTTTGTGGATGATACAATACTGGGCAGGAGCGTAGATCTGGTTGAGGGTCCTTCAGGGCTTCAGGAAGGCTCTTCAGAGGGACTTGGACAGGCTGGAGTGATGGGCTCAGGCCAATTGTATGAGGTTCAGCAAGGCCAAGTGCTGCTTAGAGAAGTGGTCCCCATCCCTCGAGATATTTAAAAGCCGTGTAGATGAGGGGCTGAGGGACATGATTTAGTGATGGGCTTGGCAATGTTACATTAGTGGTTGGGCTCATTGGTCTTAAAAGCCTTTTCTAACCAAAACAATTATATGATTCTGTATGTATATATACATTTATATGTATGTATATACACAGGGGGAGTGTATCTATATACACAGACACACATATATGCACACAAGTATTTTCTATACACACCTGTACAAGCATATATACACATATTCATATAATAAACACACATATATATGTTATTTTAAAATATAATTTATGTATTTTAAAAATGTAATTTATGTATCTTTGTCTGTATGTGTATATATTTGTGCAATGGATACTGTACAGGACAGCAAGTTGATGACCTTGGAACATGTGTTGCTTTCAAGCCAACCAGGCTAACCAGTCAGAAAAAAGCATTGCCCTGCCTAGCTCCCCAGTGTGGCATCCCCCATCACCACCTCCCTAACAAAAATAAGACCTGCTGTGCCAGCCTCTTGGCAGCTCTACAATCTTACTCTGAAAGCTGGGGTTACTTTTTTCTTTTTTTTTTCCTATTTTCATGGCATGCCATGTAGAGGATTATGGTCAGTAACAGTTTTCTGAGAAATAAAGCCTATGAAAGTAATTGTTAGAAACAAGCCGCAAAAGCAAATGCTTGCCGAGTGGTTGCTATAGTGCAGGAGCACAATCTGAGATTTAATATCCTTACTAATGATATTTACTTGGCCTGCAGGACAGAGTAAGACTTGTGCTCCCTAAATGTCCTTTGACTGCTAATTTGTCGGCGAGTACACCCAGTCCGGAACTGGGAAGGGACCTGGCATGGACCAGAGGAGTCCACATTGGGCAGGTCCATGGGCTCCCGAAGAGCCTCACTACATGTAACCACAGTGCTGGGGCTCAGCTACCACGTGGTACCCTCAGGCAGCACTGCCCAGCACCTAAAACAAGCCCCAGCCTCAGATTTACTGACCTTCTTCAGCTGAGTTAGGCAGTGAGATCAGGCTTCCTCTCCCATTGGGCTTCTCCATGGGAGGGGGAGACATATTGCACTGCTGTAAAGTGAGCCATTTAGTTTATTAAACGCTGTTAAGGGTGCCCTGAGGTCTCTGTACATGTGGGACCATCAAGGCGGAATCGTTATTATTATGGTTCTTATTAGTCATAGTCATTTTTCCAGCGATATGTCGCACATCCAGATGTCTTCCCATCGATCTCTCAAATTTTGCAACGCTAACATAAAACTGTTATGAAGACAGACTAGTCCAAGCCCCGCTTCGTGCAGTACAGGAGCAAACATTCCTGCAAAAATAAATACATCTATTTTTTTAAATTAAAAGACAAATGAAAGAAAAGGGTCATAGTTGGCTAAAAATGAATTGTGCAGTGCATGAAAGAGACAACAGATTAGAGAAGATAACGTTTAAGTGTTCCATCATTATTAATTCATTTGGTGCTTTATGATAATACCAATCATTTGGAATTCATTTGGTGTTTATGTGGATGTCATCTTGACTCCTGCAGAAATTCCAAAGTAATTCAGCATTAATGTGCTATTAAAAATTGTTACCAGCCACTACCTTCATTACTTCACCAGCACAGACTAATCTTTCTTCTCTCATTCTCTAAATTCAGATTTCAGTGTTTATTTTGCTTTTATCTTTATTAGGGTTTTAAAATGTAATGATTCTATTTAAAAATTCTCCTTATTGCTACACGCGTGTTGTCTTTTTTTTGACAGCATCAAGACTATGCAAATAAAGGAGGGGGGTTAATGGTGATTTTTCATTTTGTTACTGGCATTTGTACTGAAAATCAACCAAAGAGGTTTCAGCATATTATTTACAACAGTGAAATTATCGAGCTGGTATTTATGTTCACAACAGATGACACTGAACCAAATCTGTATGAAATACCATCTGTACCATGCAGAGTTCTTTCTTTTTGGGCACAGTAGATCCCCCTTGCCCCCCTGCGTCAGGCAATTGGAGGGATGCGGCTGCCTCAGCCCTCCCAGGGGTGCAGGTTACCGAGGGGGAAATGTGGGGATGAAAAAGGCCAAGCTTCCATGGACAACACTTTTCTGGACTCATCCCATGGGTGGAGCATCCATCTGCTTCCAACTGGGGAATGCTGGGCCAGTGGCTGCAGTAATGAACATTCTGGGTCCAAACCCTGGCAACAGAGGAAAAAAGGCTGCATTTGCACATAACATTAACAACAACAAAAAAGCCCTTGGAGATTAAATGCAAAACCTTTGCATTAAAAGAGCATTAATTAGGTTTTATAGTCAAGATTCAAAGATTAGAAAATGCCAGATTGCTGGGAGTCTGAAAAAAACAAATAAGTAAAAAGAAAGAAAATACAAATGCTGGGTTCAGTTCCGAGTTGTGCCTGTCTTCTCGTGCAGCCTCCTAGTTACACAACCACATAATGTTTTTTCCCCTGGACACCTGCTGCTTTTTGACCATGGGACAATGGCATACAGGGCAGACTGGTTTGGGCTTGGCAGCTCTCAGTCTGGTGTCCGCAACGGAAGGGCTTGACCATGCAACCAAATGACACTCTGTCAATGCTGCTTCTAAATATCACTTGTTTGAAATTAGAGACTGCCACAGACCTGTATGTGTGTGAGAAAAACGTAGGAGTGGGTACTCTTCAGTGCTCTTTAGCCCAGAGCAAGTGGAGAACACAATACACAGTTGGCCATCACTCTAAATGTACTTTAAATGGAAAGCAGGGATGAAGTCCTCCACGTGGCTGACGATCGAAGCCCATCAAGGTCAGGTCAGTGCCTGGGCTGCAGGAGCAGGACAAGAGAAATGGTGTGGGCTGGTGACAGCAGGGCTAACGCTAAACAAAAAAACATTACAGAGTGGTACAATGATGAAGAGCACAACCAGCCCTTTAAGACCGACTTCCCTCAACCCCTCCCTTTCGTGTGGATCTGCTCTGCGGCCCACAGGCTCTCCAGCACGGCCTGCGCCATGGGCGCCTCCTCACACAGTCTCTTGCCCGTCTGGGTGCACTCACACGGAGCTGCTGGTGGCTCTCAGTCCTGCCATGGCCCTCCATGGGTTGCAGGGGTACAGCCTGCATTCTCACGACGGGTTGCCCAGGGGTCTCCAGTCCAGTGCTCCTCATTCCTTCCTCCTTCTCTGACTGTGGGGCCTGCATGGTCGCCTCCATGTTATAACACTCCTACAGCTCCTCTTCCACTGCAGACTTCCCTCCTTAAATAGTGATGGAAGAGGTGCTAGATTGGCCCAGCCAGGCTGGATGTGGATCCACCTCAGAGCTGGGGGATATTTCGAGATGTTTCCCTTACTGGGACCAGTACTGCAGCTCCCTCCTCTTATTTCCAAGCAAAAAGTGGCTCCACACAAACCCATGATGGTGGGTAAGGAGCCAGCACCCATCTGGCTCCTAGACAGCAAGGAGGGAGGTGTCGCCACCATCCCCTGGCACTGCTGGATCAGCTGGGACTGAGCATCCTCTGACACTCACACCAACTGTGCAGCACAGCTTTACATGGAGAATAAAGCCCATTGTAGAGGAATTTTCCACTTAATCAAAATTCTGGGAAGAATATGAGTGCCTATAGGTTAAATGAACCTGGCAGCTCTTACTTGTCTGTCAAGTCTTTAAGGATTGCCATTAAGTCATAAATGTGACAAAGATTAAAGAGTTTATTAGAGGGTTGAGATAAAATGCTATGCCTTGCAGGGTCTCTCTCCTTCTCTCACTATTTAATGAAAATGTTTTCATCACTTTCTGAATCTATTATACCAAATATTCATTTCAGGAGTCCTAAGATGATATTATTTTAATTAGAAAATACGTAGCAGCCACTTGAAAATTAAAATACCTTACCACAGCTCCCCTTCTCCCCACTGCCAGTAGAGGAGTGTTTCTCCAGCCCCACCATGGCAGCAGAGCAGGCCCAGAGTAACCGAAGGCATGTGGGGAGGTTTTGTGGCACAGCAGATCTCTACATTGGTCCTTCCTGGTCCATCCTGGACACCATGAGAGCCGGCAGCACCTCAGTCCAGACCTTGCAAATGCCTCCGTGCATCTCCAAAGGCACCTCATTGGCTGAGGTTAACAAGCAGCGAGAGACGCCACATCTGCAGGCTGGACCAAGGGTGCATCTCCAGGGAGCAAGAAGGACTGGAAGCATCTTCCGCAGGCACAAGAGACAAAGTGAAGCCCTTGTTGGTGTAGAAAAGAGAGAGAAGGAAAAAAATCTTAAAAAGGACAAAGGGGAGTTTATGATGGCCTGCAAAAGGAACGTGATCCTCTGGAAATCTATGGTAACTAGTCATAAAACCAGAAGGAAAGAAATCCTTCCTTGGTGTGTCTGCTTTGACTTCACTGGGTATCACACCATGGCTGAGTTTTAATCCATGCTTAGAGTAAGCCCAAGCTTTGAAGAAAAAGACTGAAAATCAGCCACTTTCAAGCAGAGCCTGGCCAGTTCTGTTGTCCTATGTCCCTCCAAGCTCAAGACTTTTTAAGCATATTTCTGATGCAAGCAGCTCACAGATGCTCAGTCTTTCAAACTTTTCAGCTAACTCAATTTAATTTGTTAATTTATTCTGTAACCTGATTTACTGTTAATTTATTTTGGTGATTGAGATATCCCAGCTTTCAGTTCCAATTAATTAAAGGGGAGAGCTTAGTGTTGTTGCTACGTAATATCTTCCTGCCACATTGTATTCCATTTTAACACTGCACTGAAGCATTTCCAAAGTTTATTGTCATTAACTAATACAAATCCATACATCTGGAAATTAATTTCGTGCACACAAAAGATTACTCCTTGCAAATGTACCTTTAAGAGGGGAATATTGGCTATAGCAATCATCACTTGTTGCCTAGCAACAGCCACAGCATCACTTAGGGCAGATTTGTCCTAAAGAGCAACGTAAAGCCCAGGGATGCACCCTTCTACCCCATGTTGCCAAGCCCTGCAAGTGCTGCTCAGACCTGGGTCTGAACTTGAGACTTTGCTGATTTTTTTTTTTTTTTTTAGAGGGATGTCTGATTCTACAGATCTTAAAACCAATACAATAATCCTTGGCCATTAAATTACTTTTAAGCAGCAATCCAAAGCTTGGTGCCCTGCTCTGACCACGATAGCAATGACACCACAAGGCCTGACGTGAGCCTGCACACCTGCTCAGGCTGTGGCTCTGTTCCTGTCAGATCAGCATTTTGCACCAAAGACCTTTAAAAAATTTACACTTGGTTTGTTGTAATCAACTCAAGATGAGAAGCGGGAAATTAGACTACATCAATACCATCCTGAGGGTATCTTGAGGCTGTTCTGGGCTCTTCAAATGCCCTACAGCCAGAAGTTGTCAGCTCTCATCCTGATCTTAGCAACCAGCCAGCACTGCGACAAATGGCCTTTGCAATGATGCGTCTGCCCATCTGCCCACCCATCCGTCCATCCATCCGTCTGTCCCCCTCTGTGCTTCCTTCAGCCCCCTCAGTGCACTGCCCACCAAGCAGCTCTCGGACAAATGCTTCCACCTGCCCTTTGTCAACTGTGGGTGCCAGCCGGCTGCTCTCCTTAGCCAAAAAAAGTGGCAAGTAAATAGTTAACAGCATCCATTAGCCCTGCCTTTGATGGCCCATGGAGAGGGGCCTGCAGGCTCTGGCCTGGGTTTTAAAGCCATTATGCTGTATCTGTAGGCACAGCTAATTCACAAAAGATGAATGCAGGGTTTGCAATCAAGGAAAATTAGCATCTCAGCCAGCAGAGAGGACAAACATGTGAGCCAGCTAGCACTGCCAGCAACCTTGATTCTGTTTTTGGCAAAGCTGGCTGTCTTGGCAAACACAATAGTAATGAGATAAACTGAAATACCAGGCAACAGGACTGCTCTTTGAAGTAATTATCCTCCAGGGCAACAAGGAACAAGCTAAAAAGGTTTTTAGAGACATGGTGTGGATGCACAGAGAACATGATGTGCATTCCTGAAGGCAGACCTCAATTTGCAAGGCTCAGGTGTGCCACTGCCAAGGAGACGTAGAAAGGACAGGAAAGCCTCTGTGAAAGGACAAGGATGAAGTAAGGCATCATCAAACCTTGTAGTTGGGATCTACAGATGAGCACAGAGTGGGATTTCGTCTTGTGGTCTCTGTAATGCCATGCACACACAAGGCGAAGCAAAAGCCAAGGTAAGGAACCAGTACACATGGCACAGCACTGTCTTGGGCTGCTTCTGACCCACTGGACAAGCTGCTGGCATTTTCCTATCAG
This sequence comes from Colius striatus, assembly GCF_028858725.1. Classification (NCBI taxonomy): domain Eukaryota; kingdom Metazoa; phylum Chordata; class Aves; order Coliiformes; family Coliidae; genus Colius; species Colius striatus. The sequence continues at coordinate 30,587,187 of NC_084767.1, read as the reverse complement.
GGCACCTGACTCTAGACTGAAATAGTCTTAAAATTATTTTCAAAGTAACAATATAACAGTTAGCACCACGAATTGCCCATGTACAATGTGCTGTGACGAGGGGGTTTCACTGAGAGAGTCCCGGGGCTAAAGCCGCCCCAGCAGCAGATCACCTCTTGCTCCCTGGGCCCCAGCAAAACAGACAGGCTGAGGGCGATGCGGGACACATCCCACTGCTCCTAGAATTCCACCGGAGACTCCAACACTTAGGATTTCCAAAAGAAATGCTAAACAGGGGAAAGGTCTATTTTTAAAAAGTTTTTCTTTTCAGAAAATAACTCCTTTGAGCAGAGCAATGCAAATGAGGCCCAGACTGAGGGCCAGATGTGCGGGCAGAACCAGTTACACACAGTAACACTCCGCAGTAACTCATCCACCTTGAGAGGCTTCCTTCAGCAAATGCTTGGTGATCCTGGCCCTGACGCTGTTTGGGGTAGAAGGAAAGGGACAACTGACCAGTCCTTGCTGAACCTTTTCTTTCTCTCACCCACAACAGAACTTATAATTGATTTTAATTGTTTAAAATGTGCAGACCATGAAAAGAAGCGCATATGTGAGGACTGGGAGGTAGCAAAATGCAGAGTGGTGGGACGCAGGGAGGCAGGAGGACCGCAAGCCGTGTGATGTGACGTGGGAGAGGGACCTGTAGACCTGGCCATGGGATGCTGCACCTTTCCCAGGATGCTGCAGCTTTCCCAGCACCAGACTTTCCCTCTGCAACCCACCACCACCAGCCTTTTGGCCAGGGAGCTGCAGATGGAGAACCAGAGCATGAAGTACTTCTCTGAGTCCCTCAAAACCACAAAAATTGTTGAGAGAGGTGGTGCAGGAGCACCTCCTGGGCTAAGGCTGCTGCTCCCACCCAGGCTGGGCCCCTGCAAATGGTCATTTCCAAAAGAAAAGCTCTATTCTAAGCAAAAGCCTCTACATAGCAAATAGTCCCTGTTAATGCAGAGCCAATCAAGGCAAAAATGTTTATTACAAAGGAGAATTATAAGAGAGGAGTGCCTGAATCCAGAACAAAATGTAAAATAGGGCGAACAAATGTAAAAAGCTCTATAAAAATTTTAATGGATCCTTTCAGATGTGGAGTGGCATTTTACTATGATGTTTTAAATGATTCTTTCTTTTTTTTTTTCATTTTTAGCTTTCAGGCAGACCATTAATCTGAGGGGTTGTTTCTCCCTGCAGAGGAGTAATGCTTCAAAGCAGGCACCTACCAGATGACTGCTGGTGGGCAAAGCACAGCTGGGGTTGGCAAAGTCGGGGCTCAGGGCCTGGGAGAAAGGGGGGCTTCAGCCCAGCAGGACAGCCCTAGAAATGCCATGCATCCAGTGAGAGCCAGCAGTACCCGAGCCCACAGGAGCTTGGTTGTGGCTTGAGAGGGAGTGGGGCAGGGGTGGGTGTGGGGCGGAGGGACCAACAGCCAGCACAAAGCAAGCACGTCCACCTCCTGCTGCTCACAAATGCAAGGATACGCAGCAAGGCAGGCACAGCTAGAAGCTTCTCCCATACTCACTTTGCTGATGCCAAGGACCTACTTTCAAGATTGGACTCCAGCCTACACATTTTCAAAAACTTTAAAGGCTCAAACTGTGTGCTTAAATATCTCTGGCCTATTGCTGACCTTTCTGAATCCCAGGAACAGCCATTTCTTCTTGCTGATGCAGATACTGGAAATTCTTAACTAAATCCTAACTGAGAGCCAGAAAAGCAGATAAGCAGGGTAATCCTCCAGCCTGCCAGACCTTGGGCTCACTCGGACTGCATGTCCAGTCCTTGCTCTGCAGACCAGCTCAGCAGTTTGCTCATCCCTATCTCGAATGTGTCAGCACGTGCTTCTCTGGGGCTGGGGAGGAAAGCGTTCCCACCTTCCAAAGAGAGAATATTTTGCTGACATTAATTCACATACTGACATTTGTGGTGCATGAAACTGGTCTCTGGCTGCTGCTTCCTTCACAAAAGACCTTGCAGACGTTTATGGAAAACCCACAGAATCTCAGAATCCCAGAATGGTATGGGCTGGAAGGGATCTCTAGAGATCGTCTAGTCCAACTCCCTGCTAAAGCAGGTTCACCTCAATCAGCTCACACAGGAACGTGTCCATGTGGGTTTGAAAGCCTCCAGAGAAGAAGACTTCACACCTTCCCTGGGCAGCCTGTGCCAGGGCTCCCACATCCCCACAGGAAAGCTGTTTCTCCTCATGTTCTAGTGGAACTTCCCGTGTTCCAGCTTGTGCCTATTATCCCTTGTCCTATCACTGGGCCCTACAGAAAAAAAGACTGGCTTCATCCTCTCAACATCCACCCTTTTGATATTTATAAGCATTATATATATACATATAAACAACCCAGGTGCAGAGTTTATGTGTATTTCTTACTACATAAAGACCTCTCTTCCTCAAAATCCTAATTCTCTCTGGAAATATGTGATGCTACTCAGGCAGGAATAGTAATGACTTTTAGGGATATGTCTAAGTTAATAAGAGCAAATAGGTTCGAACACAATAGTACTGGATATGGAAAAAGCATCCATTTTGATGCCTTCAGAGACTCTGCTATGGTTAAAAGGCAATCAAAAGGAAAAAAATGGAAATAATTTTATCTAGAGTACTGTAAAACCGCTTTCACCTGAATTTGGTCTGTTTTTTCAAGAAGGGGGTCTGGAAAACCAGTACATGGGGAAAATGAAATCCCAGCCACTCACTCACTAATGAAACAGCAACAAACTCATTAAGAGCAGCAATTGCTGCCGAGGGTGCCCCGGTTGCAGCAGCTGCTCAGCACAGCGGAGCCCTGCCGGGAGGTCCAATTAGGCGGATGGAGCTGGCCGGGACGGCAGGGGGCCAGTCTGCCCTGGCAGTTTAGAGGAGCTGGGCTCATGTGGGACTGTCACAATGACAGAGACACCACCTATATTAAAACCAACACTAGTTGTCTTCACAAAAGTTGCCAGGGAAGAAACCTGTGCAGAAGAACAGAGTGGTCAGGAGGGAGAGTGTGTGCTTATTTGTGATGCTTTTTTGTAACTCACAGATACTGACCCCCGAACCATCCACCGATAAAGGCTGGAGTTCTCAAATCATCCCCTTTCCTCTTATTTCACATCCCTTCTGCTCCTGGGCAATTCTCTCTGAGCCTTCAGGCAACATTAAAAACGCTAGTAGCATCGAGAGAAGGAGAAAACTATGAAGCTGGTCGAAAATAACCTCAGTAAATTAACTTCCTTGGAGGTTATTTTTGTCTCCTTATCTTTCATGCTTGCATAGGACCCATCTCACTGAGTCTGCTCATCACCACTAGAGATGTGTGGTCTCTGCAAAAAACAGCAATCAATCGGTTGGTTTTCCTGTGCTGCACTTGCCAGAGCCCAGCCCTCACCTGAAGGACAACCTGGCACAGGCACAAAACACAGGTGAGCAGCCTTTCAGTTCGGAGTCATCTACAGTCTATGTCCAAGAAGCTGACAAGTTTTGTTGTGCTGGAGGTGGAAGTCTGAAGAACAAAACCCAACCTTGTGCCCAAGAGTGAAAAATCAGTTCAGAGAGGGTGAGTGACATTTAGGACATGCAGTTCAAAACAGTACATGGGGCTGGGGTCATGCCTGTAGGACAGCCTAAGGAGTTGGCTCTGCTCTCCTCAAAGCTGGGGGAAAGGCAATCCTCAGGGGGCAATATTACAACATATATAGCTCTGTTGTTTCAACAATATCATTTCTAAATGCATTTGCTCTACCAAATGGCACTTAAAAGCCTTGTTACAAATTACTATTGTCACTTCATCCCCAGGGAACTGAATTGCTCCATCCTGACACACATCACCTGCTAAGGCAGTCACAGCTGCTATGCCAGAGGCTGCACAGACAGCACAGGACACCCATACCAGGGCATAACAAAGGTCCAGCCAGCCCAATTCCTTGCCTCTGACTTCAATCAACAGCAGAGGGTGAGAATGTTGGGTCTCTCACCAGTGCTCTGTAGTAGGCGTCCAGAAGATCTCGGGTTGTAACACGAGAGGTGGAGGGTACAGAAGAGGTGGGCACGGGGTGGAGGGAGAGGAGGTTCTGGTATTAGCAGATAAAGGTACATGGTGTAAACAAAGGGTTGGAATAAAGTATAATCCATGCTGAGTGTGTGGTAATCTTTATCCCCTCAGCAGGGTGGGCTGAGTGATCCGTGCGGGAGGCCTGATGGTGTTGCCAGTAGTGGCAACAGTGCTCTCCATACTGCTGCTGGCTTCTAGAAGCTGCTTCCCAGGCCTTCTTTCACCAAAGCGACTGGGTTGACACTGAGGAAAGGCAGCTTGGAGACTTTGGGGTGGACAGATGTGGATGACCCACTGCTACTTTGAACAGTAACAGCAAGTGCAGAGAGTTTGTCTTCCCCTCCTCCTCTCTTTCTCCCATGTCCTCCTGACTTCTAGATTCCTTGAGTGGGAACATCTTTCCGCTCCTGTTGCTCCTGCCAACAGTTCTCTTGCTTCTCCCTGTCTAATTAGTTTAAACTTCAGATTCAAACTTTTCCCTAAATCCTTCCCACACCTCCTTGTACACCTCCATCCTGTCCTCCATCAAGGACAGCTGTAAATTCACTTGGGCTGTATGTCTTCACAAGTGTTACTGTACGCTTGTTTGGTATTAAAACTGGTCGATATTGCTAATGTCAAGGTTCAATGGGTGCAGGCTGTATTTGTATATCTACCTATTGCACAGGTGCCCAACGTTACTTACCCAGGGCTTCATCAATATTGGGATGCATCAGTGACAACAGCCTTGCCTTGCCAAGGGCTACTAGAATTCACAAAGTTCCAACAAGTGCTAGATACATATGGTCTTCTCGCTGGTTTGGCCTAACCTTCTGTGTCTCCGTACCTTTGGCTGCTCTGTGTACTTATTTAGTGTTTCTAGATGAGATTTATTCTGGGGGTTTTTCTGGTGCATATTGACATTCTTTGATGACAAAGCATGTCAGTTTAGCATAGTGAAGTGGCAACGCCAACATTACACATGACTATCATTCACCAAAATAAGACATACCATCCTGTACTGAATCTCTGGTCCCATCAGAAGAATTTCAAAGATGAATTATTCCTGCCCCTGTACCACTTTTTTTGCAGTCATCCCCTGAAGGGAACGGCAGAAATGCAGCAACTCACTGAACAGCAGTCACAAAGAGCAAATATTTCAACTCCAGAAGATCTTTCCTGAGAGCAAGCTGCAGCCATGCACTGGCCATCAGCCAGAAGTTGCTGGCTTGCCCCTCACTGATCGCCACTTACTGACTGCACCACTCCCTGGTGCTTCTGCACAAAGAAAACTGAACTACTGTGGGGCAAGGATCTGTAAAAAAAGAACATGTTGTGGCCCCTGATTTTCCGGACCCAGTAGAATCTGGGGGAGCTGAACAACCTTGGATAACAACCTTCGAGGAAACCCAGCTGAATTTGATTTATACTTTTGATGAGAAAACAATTTAATCCAGAAACAAATACTTTGAAAAAGGTTTTGACGTTTTCTAAAACTTTATTTTTTTACCTTGAATTTTCCTGGAAGGGCACACACAATAGATTCTAGACATCTATTCTTAGCTGTGTAATTTCTCTTTGTAACCAAAGGAGAGATTTCTTTAAAATGCTCTCAACAACGTTAGACTCTGAAAAGCCTCTGCAGACGACCGTCATCCTCCACAAGGACAGTGTCAAGGGACACCAGCTAGTTCTTCTGCACTGCTGCTGCTGAAGCCTCTCCTCCCACTGTGTCTGGAAATTCCCATGCGTTTTAATGCACCTGGAAAGGCTGCTGAAAGGTGTGGCTTGCCCTTTAAAAGCAAAAGCCTTTCAAACCTGAAAAATAATTACATGGATTTCACAGGAAGTGACTCTGGTAATGTGCTTTTAAATACAGATTTACAGGGCAATAGATAAAAATACCAAGATCAGAAACCGACTAATCATAAAAAGCCATTTTTGCAGGAGAGACAGGAAAGAGAGAGAAGGGGAAAGACAACCATGGTCTGAATCATATGGGAAAGAAAGTACTGAAAGGTGCAGAATTCCTAATTAATTATGAGTTGTAAGGCAAATGAAATCAGGCAGTTGAGAGCAATTTCAACAAGGCAAATACTTTGCCTGTCCTTTGAAAGCAGAAGGAGCAAGAGCAGATCGGGTGGTGTCGAGAGAGTGGGTGAGATGAAGCTGTGCTCCCGTCCCTGCACATCAGCCACAGCCGAGCCCGCCAGCTCCGGAAGCACCACACTCCGAATGCCGGCGGGGAAGATGTCATTACAGGATGTGAGCCCTCAAGATAACAATCAGCAAATGCATTCTAAGCAGGGTTATTCGGAAGGCAATCAAATTTTTTCAGGAGAAAAATTATTCAGGAAGTTGGATTTCAAGAGACTTCTTTAACCTCCTACAACCTGATATTTCATATGCTCCTACGTTCAGCTCTTAATTCTTTAAATATTACCATATTTAGTAACTGCAGAGAATGTGGAAACATTTGCTGAAGGTATTTGGTGGAGAACATTTGATTATTTTATTTTTCTTTTTATTCTGGATCTTACCTTTCAAATCATCCCACAATTCACCACAAACCTCCTGCATCATCACTATGACAAATACCTTGAGTGCAACTTGGCCAGAAGCAAGGCTTTTTTCCTTTTTTTCTTTCTTTCTTTTTCAAAAATCAATTCATTTTTATTAACACCCACACTCTTGCATCTCAAGATGGAGAGCTCTCATGGACACAGGCTTCTCACGAATGCAGATATGGCAAATGATGTTGAGAGGATTCAGGTGGAGTGCAACACACTGCTCTGTCTGCCTGGTCCTCTTGAACCTCATTAAATCTGCAGAAGGTGCAGACCTGCTGTCTGGCCCAATAATAATGAATCTGAGAAAATATACAGCTTTAAAGCATGCTACTTCTTTAGATTGTGCTACCTGGAATTATGTGCTGTTGCACTACACAAAACTGTGGACCAATGTGAAGATAAACAGGGAAAATGCATTTTAAAAAAGAGGATGGAATGTGTCTTACACTTTAACACAGAATTCAGCTTGCTGTTTTTCCCCTTACACTTTTTATTCATCTGTGCATTGTCCAAGAACAGAAGATGTTTTTCTGAGCCCCTTGAATGATATTTTTCATGACAAGTCAGCTAAAGAAGCCAGTATTTCCATTCATATTAGTTCTTGGAGTTAGACAGCTAATTGGAAACAGCATGGTTTTGGTTTGGTTTTTTTTTCTGTGTATAAGGGCTAAAACATAAACAGCATCAAGAATAACCCCACAGCAGAAACAAACCAGCCGACCAACCAACACCGCAGCACTGTAAAGCAATACACTGAAGAACAGTTACTATGATGCCTAGTGCTAAGAAACACAGTAGAGTTACTAGTGAAGCTCTAAGGATGGGCAAACACATGTGTAGCAGTCAGGAACCAGGGTGTTTTTGTTCTTTTAAATGTACTTATTTTTAGGATGCCTTTTACTATAGCACAATGCCAATTGGAAATATTTTTGGGTGGGTTTTTTGGCCCTATAGGTTTTAGAAAAGGAAATTTGTCTGGAGAACAAAAACTCCAAAATCCAGATGCTCCATTTCTTCAGTCAAAACTTTCCACTTCCATAGTCTTCCTCGTCCCCATTCAGTAGTGGATTTGAGGCTACGGCTCCTGACAAGCAATGAAGAAGCTGGAAAGTGAGACTGTGTGGATAAAGCAAGTTAGGAGCAAAAGTCCTCCTCTTTGAAGATTAATTTTCTCAGCCCTTCTTTCAGCAATCTACAATGCTGTCAGAACATTGAGAGGGGAATATGCTTTGGTTTGGGGGCGTTTTTGAGGGACGATGGCCCTTCAACAATAGGTCTGCACTACCAAAGATCCTATGTTGAGGAAAACTCTAAGCTAGATGAGGTACCCACATACTCTTGTGCCATAGATTGCTGAGCTCCTCCTCGTCCCATCCTAACCAATGAAGAGCAGAAGAAATGACTCTCCATTCACAGGGGCTAACTGATCTTTGCGTTGGCAACATTAGCAGAGATCTCAGAATCCCAGAGTCAAAGAATGGTAGGGGTTGGAAGAGACTTCCAGAGATCATCCAGTCCAAACCTCTGCTAAAGCAAGTTCACCTAGATTAGGTCACACAGGAACACGTCCAGGAGGGTTTTGAAAACTTGCAGAGAAGGAGACTCCACACTCTCCCAGGGCAGCCTGTGCCAGGGCTCCCACACTCTCAGAGGAAGGTAGTTTCTTCTCATGTTCCCATAGAATTTCCCATGTTCCAGCTTGTGCCTATTACCCCTTGTCCTATCACTGGGCACTACAGAAAAAAGACTGGCCTCATCCTCTCAACATCCATCCTTTCAATATTTATAAGCATTGATAACATCCCTCCTCAGCCTTCTCCAGGCTGAATAGCCCCAAGTCTTGCAGTTTTTCCTCATAAGAGAGATGCTCGAGTCCCCTGATCATCTTTGTAGCCCTTCACTGGACTCTCTGCAGAAGTTCTGTATCACTCTTGAGCCAGGGAGCCCAGAACTGGACACAGGACTCCAGATGAGGCCTCACTAGGACAGAGTAGAGGGCGAGTAGAACCTCCCTCAACCTACTGGTCACACTCTTCTTGTTGCATCCCAGGATGCCATTGGCCTTCTTGGCCACAAAGGCACATTGCTGGCTCATGTTCAGTTTGCTGTCCACCAGATCTCCCAGAGCTGATCTGCTAGGGAACAGCATCCAGATTTGACGCACAACACGAGGCCAGCCTGGATGATGGCTCTCCCACCAGCTTCCCTGACACACCGCTTCTGCACTCACCCAGAGAAAAAAAACCAGAAAGTTCTTCCACAACCACGTTCAAACACATTCAACCTGGAAAAACAAAATGGGCTTTGGCAAAGTATCATTAGTGACACAGCACAGCCAATGCGACCACTTCAGCATCCCCTCTCACAGCAGGAGCAATCTTTACATGGCTGCAGCCCTGCATTGCTGTGACTGGCCAAGAGATCTCCAGCAAGACTGGCAACACTGCCTGGAGCCCATGCACTGGGTCAGGCCTTAGCAGTTAAAGATCCACGACCGAAAGTAAAAATAACATCTTTGCAGGGAAAGACACATTTGTGCTTCATGGCTGCAGCAGCTCCTCAGTGCATCTGGAGCAGACAACGGGAAACTCCCTCAGCTGCCAGTCAGGAGTGGTACACAGACCCAGGGTGAGCTACGGGCTGCTGCAGGGCACAGGAAAGCGGCCATCTGAAACACTGAATGACACTGTGGGGTCAGTTCTGCAGCCAATACATGTAAATAACTCCTGGTGAACTATGCTTGGGTTATAAACCAAGTTCACCTCACTCATGGCTTTGATTTGAGCGTGGGTTTAGCGCCTGTAACCTAGAGCATGACAGCACAAGAGAGAGAGCAGGGCTAAAATCCTTGGTACTCGCTATGTAAACAAACTAATTTGCAGCCTGACATTTTAGTCGTGTCCTGTGTAGATGACTTTCTGCTTATCCAATGCTTCTGAATAAAAACACTTAATTGCTGTACAATAATAAATATGGTATTAATACTCTGCACCACAGATGCTCAGTACTCGTTTTAACCTTTTTTTTTTTTCTTCTAATCTCACTAGGGGCTCTGAAAAACACACAATTTTTTTATAACAAAGTTAATAAGGGTTTTCAATCGCTGAAAATAATTACTATCAAAACCAGACAGTTAGCAGCATGTATAGGTCATATATAAGACAGCAAGGGGAGAGTGCAGGAAAGAGAAGATATTGTCAAACAGCCAAGAACCTTCCAGCCTGAATTTCCGTTTTTCATGTGCAAGAGTAAACAGTTTTCAAAGTACTCCTCCTACTATGTGAAGGGTATGTAATTCTCCAGGCCTGGGATGCATCTCCTCGTCTCGGAGACTCTTTGATCCCCCATCTCAGCGGCGGAGCTGAGAGACTGGCTTCTACCTGGAGCTCTGCCAGGTTATACCAGAGGCAGTTTTCAAACTAGCTGGTAATTGCAACAGTTCCTCATTTGCCCACTTCATACAACTTAATGTATGTTTGGGGGGTTGATTTTATTTCTTTTGTCTTCTGCTACCTTAACACAAGCATGCTACTGGTGACCTGAGGCTAAGGAGGATGGGGGAAAACTTAGAGTCCTATGGTGGGCAAACGCTACCCCTGAGCCTCACTCAACGATTTCTCACAGCACGATGGTGCTCAGCCCCATGAACCTCATCTTTATCATGTACTCAGAAAAGAGCCCTGGGATGCTCACCCAGAGCTTCTTGTTCTTTAATCTTTTTTATGCCATCTTATCCCATCACGGCTGTTCATCAGAAGCAGTAACTCAGGTTGACATCATTCCTTCCAGAGATGGGAGCTACTGAATTATCTAAGGACAAACCTAAATACTCACTTTTAAAGGATAACTGATCTACTAAAAGCAAGTATTGCTTTGGCTGAGCCATATTGTATTTATCACACTTGGCTTTGCATTGCACTGTTACCTCCTGCAATGTCATTTGAACAATGTGAAGTCGCATGGCACAATACGACAGGTGCCTCACCAGTGAGGGAAAGACATTCTCTAGATGCCAGGTCCATCCTAGCTCATCTCAAATAAAAGATTCAAGGGATATGAATGACCATGTGTCTGCAGACTGAAAGTGAATCTCCCTAGTTACCTGCAGAAAACAGATCTCCTCAATTCACCTGCTTTTCACACAATTAATGTTCAATTTGCTTCCATTAAATGTGATTTCATTATCATCTTCTTCCAAACAATCTGACTACAAAGTAGGAAAAGCTCTTCTTTCAGTGTTTTGCCAATAAAAACAACACTGAGGAATATGCCAGATAGAGGTAGACTCCTTTTTAGCACAATACTGATCATAATACCCGATTACCAATAGAAAATCTCTCTTTCATTAGGAAAAGGCATCACCTCAAGGAACCTCCATAGGGCAATGCAGGAACACTCTTCCAGTCTTCACAGGAGCAGACCATCCTCATCCTTTCCAAAAAGGTTGCTCTTTTAAACGTTCCTTGAGAAATCTCAAAAGACAATAAATCATTGAGAATGTATTGTAATAAAAAGTATCCTAGAAGAAAAAGCATTCATGTGTATTCAGCTTCAAATTACTAAAAGCTTTCTAATGTTTACTTTCTTTCAGTGAAGGAGGGAAGAGAAAGCAGATAGGTTATCTCTGCCTTTCACTGAAAATTACCTCTCCTTTTTCCAGAAATATCCAAAACTAAAAGTGAAAAATAGCTCTGTTTCCATATATAGCTTCTGATCTGAAATCGGAGAAAAACACAGCATTGTCTTCCAAGGAACCTGACACCCTTGCAGGAAATTTAAAACTCCGGTGAACATTTTAAACACACTTCTTAAAAGCTCATTATCTAACTGGAAAGGGCTTTCACCAAACACAACAACAAACTCTCCTCTTGAGAGCTCCACTTCCCTGGCCCTGTGACCTTGCACATTCTTGCACCCACCACAAAGGCTTGGCTGCAGGAGCAGCTTTTGAGGACAAAGCTGGTCCTCTGCTCCAAAACCAGAGCTAGTTCCCTGTGGGTAACCATGGCTCATCCTGCAGATCCTGCCATTTTTCATGCCCTTTTACGATTACCTCCATATCTTTTTTTATCCTGATATTAATGGACTTGCTTATCCTGCTCTGTGTCCCACATATTCACTAGATGAATATAATAAATTGGCAAGTCTGGTCTGACTGGCCATATGCTGTTCAATTTGTATCTGCTGGTGTCCTGACCTCGCTTTTGTCCAAGCTGCTAAAAAGTCGAAATTGAGTGGCTGAAATATTCTCCTGTATCTGAAGCTAAGGAAAGTGTTCTTTCCCCTTTCATAACACTTTCTTTTCAAAGGAAAAAGTAGTAGTTTATTATTGTTCCCCTCAGATGTCTGAGGGAACACACAGAAAATGCCTGGCACATATGGTATTTTTATATGGCTTATTTTTTTTTCCTTGTCTACAAGTCTGCACAGAATTATTACTATTTGGCACACAGCAAAAGGAAGTCTCCTGTGCAGAACATAATTTAGTCTGGCCGATAAAGTGGAAGTGGATTTCTTCATTGCATATTAAGTTCTGCTGGATACCATTTGCACAAGAGAGCAAAGCTGCAGTTTCATGTTATTCTATGATGATCCATTTCCTGTCAGACAGCCTCATCTCTCTCTTTACTCAAACATTAAAATTTCTCCTAGTAGTGACTTTCCAACTTTCTCACTCTCACGTATCAAATCCCCAAAGACAGTTACTCTCGTTTTCAGGGGCTTGCCACCTGAGAGCCAGGCAGCCAGCCTGGGGGTTTCCCTTCCTCGGGGAGCAGGCTGGATGGCCATCAGGACGAGCAGAGCCCTTGTAGGGAGTGTCTGATGCCCTGCTCTCTGGTACACCCCAGAGATGGTGCAGACATTCCAGTACCACTCCGCTGCCCAGGTCCCAACCCACCTTGTACACAGGTGGCAAGTTTCCACTTGCTCATCTCATGCTAAACATTTGGCATACCTGCCATGCTGTAGCCAGTCTTCCAGATTGTCCCCTAAGCTCCAGGAGCTGTGAAGCAGTAAAAGAGTCCTCCTCCACAGCCCAGTGCTCACTCCTATATGCAAAACACTATGTCACGTCTGAGATACTGGTACCTTCTCAAAATCTAAGTACTAGTAATACTGCTAAAGAAGTGGCTGTACATAATGCATTGCACTTGCTGGCTTCTATCAGACAGTTGAGTGAATTGTACTGCTCCAAACTGGTTGCTCAGAGCCACAAACAATGCAGTAAACCCTCACTGTTTCTCTAACCTTTTCCTTTTCTTCTCTAATGCTTTCACAGCATGACACAAACTGGGTGCTGCTAGTGAGACTGGCTCATAACAGACATACAATTCTGTCTTAAAAACATCAGCAAAAGTCAACATTAAGGGTTGATGGACTAATTTCTCTCTGCTGTGACACTGAAAAGAGCAGTCAGTAGCCAAGGTGGGGAAAAGGGCTTCTGTTGGGACAAATCCCCTTAGCATTTTTAGCCTCACTGCCTAATAACACAAAACTCACTCAATCACCATGCATGCTTAATGAACCAGCCAGGCTGGCCTCTCTCTCTCCAGAAGCTTTTGACCAGTTTCAAACAACCGTGGCTGAAAGGCAGGGGTTCCAATCGTATGTCCAACGTGACCGCAACAGAAGGGGCAGATAGGAGGGAGATGTTACAGTCACTCAGGACCAACCCACAGAGAAACTCTCCAGCACGAAGCAACGAAGTTTCACATCTCCAGCCACTCACTGGGTGCAGACATCACACAGATTCTGGTGCCAGTAGACACAGGATCACTTCTTCTCATATTCTCTTTTCTTCCCTGCCCCCCTAAAGCAGATACCAGCCTTCTCAGGCACCCTCCCTCTCTTGCTGGGCCCTCCTCTTACAGCTTTTCTCATTAACCAGCTCTTCACTTGCCTGGGTTGGCACAGCCCTCACACCACACCTTTAAAGTCAGTGAGAGCTTGGACATGAAATCCAATAAGCTGAGGATGACTTGTACAGTCATAGAATCATAGAATCAAAGAATCATAGAATGATAGGGGTCGGAAGGGACCTTTAGAGATCATCTAGTCCAACCCCCCTGCAGAAGCAGGTTCACCTAGATCAAGTCACATAGGAACATGTCCAGGCGGGTCTTGAAGACCTCCAAGGAAGGAGACTCCACAACCTCTCTGGACAGCCTGTGCCAGGGCTCCCTCACCCTCACAGTGAAATAGTTTTTTCTTATATTTAAGTGATGTTCTTCCTTCCCCTATTAATTCCCCTCTCCTTCCTTTCCTGTCATACTGTTTTACCTATTACTCCATGGCTAATAAATCATCAGTAATGCTCCAGCATCAAACATTTATTACCATGAGCACCACGTGACTAATGAGTGAGTTAACCTCCAATTTCTGTCCATATAATTCACGCACATTGATTTTACATGAAAAGAACTCTTGACTTATATCAGGTGACCTTGATAAATTTAATCCCTTTAATGCTTCTTCTTTCTAAATAAATGTAAAATGTTTTCCTCTAGAAAGTTTCTCACCAGTAAAACCTGCATTGTAACTTGGCCTCTGCTCCCCTGCCAAATTAATCAATAAAACAAAAATCACCACCCAAACCTGCATAAAAAGGCTTCAGGTCCTCTAAGTGCTGGCAGCTCGGACAGTCTGTCAGCATTGGTACAAATGTGACAGGTAATCAGAGCTGACAGCTGGTGTCAAAACCCGCAGCTGGGATTTAGTAGCAGGCTGGGAGAGGAACCGGTTCAGAGCCATCTTACTCCTAGTCTCATTACCTGCCTTTTCACTGCCCCTGGGCCAGCGACCTGAGCACAAGGCTTTGCAAGGAGCACAGGGGCAACATGGCACCTCCTGAGCCATGAGGACCCTGAGGAATCCTCTGTGGTGGGTGCCAACGGGCCTTACAACAGCTACATCATGCTGCTGTTCCTGGTCTGGCTTTGCTGAGTCAGAGGACAAACTGAGAAACCATCCTTGGGACTTTGTGTTGGCTGCCACAGGGTGTTGAAGCTCTTCCCTAGGATGCACACTAGACTGGGAGTTTAAACACTCAGAAAATTGCAGAAACTTTGCAGAAGGGCCACAACAGGTGTCAGGAGAGTATTTAGATTGCAAAGACAGCATGCCTATCTTCTCTGTGCACGTACAGTAGGAGATTGACACAGAAAGGCTCAGGGAGACAGGTTCCAAAGTGACTAGATGGACTAGAAAGCCAGTTTGTCCAGCATCCATGACCACAGCCAGGCCATGGCTTTGACACAGTTTGTCAAAGCCAAAGGAAAAAATCTGAAAACAAATCTGCCACAGGAAAGATAGGTAGCTGGACAGGGACAAAGGTGGTTTGGAAGAAGGTGAGGAAGAAGGATTTGAGCTGAAATGGAGGCAGGAAGGAGAGTTGGGCTTGCTGCTCCTTTGGCTTTGCAAGGGAGGAGGCTGCCAGGAGAGTAGGAGCCATGAGTGGTATTGCTGGAGAAAGAGGGACTGGTGCTGCAGGAGGGTGTGGGAATGGTGCTGCTGGAGGCATGGGCTCTTTCCATCCCCGCCCTCTGGCCGAGACCAAGGCCAGCACCTCACGACTCCGCTGCAGGCAGAGCCGGCCGCAGCATGTGCTATAAACTGTATAGAAGGTAGAGAGGAAGGAAGGAAGCAAGCTGGGCAGGCTCCTGTACTGAGGGTCTGACACCGGTAGCCCTCTGGAAACATGAATGTCTCAGGAAGGGCATATCAGGTAGTGCTGAGGGGAGAGACAGTGGAAACAGAAGGGGTTTGTTTAGGTTGCTCCTTTAAAAGTATGTCCACTCCCCTCTGAGCCTGCATATTTTACAGTCTCAGCATATTTTCCTTGTAGACAACTATGGCATACTCAGTGATTTTTTTTTTCCACCAAATGCATTTTTCAAGCTCCCAGAACTCAAGGAATAAAAGTTGCAGCCTGAAAAAACATAAGGACTGAAAAATCAGACATTAACACTGCAGAGCATTTGGGGCCTCAAACATGCGATGATTGAAATGGTGAACTCATTTTCATTATTGGGCAATTATTTTTTATTCCTGTTATCATAAAATGATTCAAACATTTTGTTTTCTTTGTATTAAAAAAAAAGAGGGTCATTTGGATCCAGGGGTTTTTAATCTACAGGATGCAGGAAAGTCATGGAGGAATTGTATATATCCAGGTATCAGAAAATATTTCAGCTATATTAGAAAATAATTTCAGCTACCCAAGTATTAGAATTCAGTATACCCAAGTATTAGGAACACCTGTGCAGCAGCAAGAAGTCCTGTTACCAGGCAAATGTCAAGAACAGAAGATAAAAGAAATTGACTGTGCTTGAGAACATCAGTGTACGGATGAGCAACCCAAGTTGCCGAAACTTTGTCATATTTTCCTTTACAATAACAGCTTTGGATCAGACCTGGGAACAGTTATCTATTATTCGGAATAAAGTCTCCTATTTCTTCATGGCAAGTAGCTCCTTTTGGTGCTTTGCAAAAGCTGGAAAACACCGTCTCTCTGCCACCACACCCAGTTTAGCGCTATTCC
Organism: Colius striatus; assembly: GCF_028858725.1. Classification (NCBI taxonomy): domain Eukaryota; kingdom Metazoa; phylum Chordata; class Aves; order Coliiformes; family Coliidae; genus Colius; species Colius striatus. The sequence goes on along the minus strand of NC_084767.1, from coordinate 30,571,015 downwards.
CCCAAAACAGCCTTTCTAACCCGAAGTTTTTATACCAAAAAAAAAAAAAAAAAAGAACCTGGAAAATCCAGTCAGAGTGCTCAGCTGACCTTTGCTTGAATAAAATTTCCCATCACGCCTCTCACTGAGCAAGTACTCCATACAATTCTGGGATTAAAAAGTAAAATGAAAGAATAGAATAGAATAGAATAGAATAGAATAGAATAGAATAGAATAGAATAGAATAGTCATCTAAATTATTGTTAAGAAGGAGGATGAGAAGGACAAGGAAGATTTCAATTATTATTAACAAAAACCCAGTCTGATGTTGCACGGCATGCTTGCTCAGTGGAAGGCATGATGGGAGACTTAATTCACCACATGTGGATATACTATAAGTATGTTAATTATTATGAGAATCTAAACACATAATTATGCTTATAGTAACTTAGATAAAAATTACTGTACTGATATTACATTATTCTCTATTGTTATAGCATGGCACTATTAGTAGATGATTGTTATAATAATTGATATATAGTAATTCTTTAAATCCTAATAATACTAATAGTATTTTTTTTTACTTAAAATAATAATAATCCTGCGATTAAACAATAGGCTTTAACTCCAGCCTTACACTCACAAACTCTCCCGGCACATCACCACCAACCTATGTTTCTTCCCCCATGCTTCCCACCCTTTTTCTCCAGCACTCGCTCCTTTCTCTTCTACCCCCTCCTGCTCCCGCTCCCTCCCGCTTTCTGCGGTATCTCCTGCCATCTACTGATGCTTGGCGAGGAGGCGGGTAACTCACTGGCTTCGGCTGAGCGTGGGGGCCCGGCCACCGGGCCCGGCCCGCCCCGCCCTGGGCGGCCTCTGGCCTCTGGCCCGGGGCGGGCCGGGGCCGGGGCCGGGCGCTGCCCGAAACCTCCCCTACGGGGAGGGAGACGGCTCAGTCCTTAAAAGCAGCTCCGTCCTTCGCCGTCCCATCCCGGCGCGGCCATGGGGGAGGCGGCGGGAGGCAGCGCGGTCCCTCCGCCGCCGCCGGAGGCGGTCGGGGGACAAGTGAACGCCCTGACCGTACTGGCCTTGCTGGAGAAACTGGTCTCGATGTTGGAAGCGGTTGAAGGGCAACAGCGTCAGATGGACCAGAGGCAACGGGGTTTGGAAGGGGCAGTGAAGGGCATTCAGGGAGACCTGGGGAAATTGTGTCGAAGCCACGAGGCGACGGGGGAAGCGGTGGAGAAGCTGCTGGAGAAGTCACGGAAGGTGTGCGCGCACACGCGCGTCGTGCGGGAGCGGCTGGAGCGGCAGTGCGACCAGGTGCGGCGGCTGGAGCAGCATCACGCACAGCTCCTGCGCCGGGACCGCTTCAAGGTGCTCATCTTCCAGGTGAGAGGCCCCGCGGCCGCCCCGCCGCGCCTTCCGCCCCGGCCGAAAGGGCACGGAGCTCCCAGACTGCTCGCTCTCCGCACACCTGGGCCAAAGGGCTGTCTCTTTTACTAACTCGGCACACTTCGTGAAAACACGCTTTGTTGTTTCGCTGACTCCTAGCAAACCTGGAGGAAGAGCTGTCTTTCTTGCTAACTCTCGGCAAACTGAGGGAAAAGGCCCTCTGTTTTTTCTGTTAACTCCTAGCAAACATGGGGAGAAAGCCCTTTTCTTTCCAACTTTTAACAAACTCTGGGGAAGGAACCCATTTTGACTCTTGATGAACTTGGAGAAAGAGCTATCTCTTACTAACTCTTAGCAAACCCCAGGAAAGAGCAGGACCTCGTTTGGCTTCAGCAAGCCTTTTTGCTAACTGCTGCATCCACGGGGAAAGAGTTGTTTTGTTATAAGTTTCTTTTTAAGCAAACCTGAAGAAGGGGCACTTTTTTTGCTAACTTTAGTAAAAACCCATTTTTCTAACTTTTATCAGTGCTCCTAAAAACTGCCCTTTATCTGCCCTCAGAAGCAGAGAGGGGCAGCACTGCAGCTCCCTGTTGCCCTCAGCCTCACGCTTTGCTCCTCGGGCTGTTCTGGCTCATTCGCGGATGAGCTAAAAACCCAGCTTCCCAGGAGGCCATCCAGTGATACAGAGTCTGCATATTTTCACCTTTTTAAGCAATGATCTGGACAGAACATGGCGTAAGCTTCTAACTAAACACAGGATGTGACTTTTACATCTTTTAAAAAACAAAAAAATGCCCAAAAAAACCCCACCCAAACCCCCACAGACTTCCACAACACCCTGGGGAAAGGAAGGAGTGAGCACAGGGCTGGAGCGGCCGCAGGTCAGGCACATCACCAGCTCCTCAGGCTAAACCTGTCAGCTGCATGTTGCATCTGTCAGTAGTTAACTCTGCTCCTTAGGTTGTTGGGAGTGGTTTTTTTCTATTTAAACAACCCTAAACCAACAGAGTGGAACTTGACGTTAAAAGCTAGCAGGCCTGCTTAGTACACAGGTGCTTCCCCCACAAAGGAAGCCCCCACCTCCATGCTTATTGTTCTCTCAAATTACTGTCCAGGCTTATCAAGCCAGAAGAGGAGGAGCTGTGGCATGTACTGAGAACATGCCCTAGAAGAACATGTTTCCACCCTAGAAGGAATGTAGAAATTGTTCCAGAGGCTGGGTAAATTAAAAGACATATGTTCTCTGCACTCCTCTGAGATCCATTTACTGCAAGTCAAAATAGTGCTATCTCGCAGGCTGTCTTAGATAAGGACTGGCCCCTGCCTCCAGGTTCAGACCTAGACCCTAAATGTTCAGAGGGTCCACCAGCTTGGCTTGTAGGAAGGTAATTTTGTAGCATTTCCGCTACCTGTGTGCATGAGAATTAAGGACTTGCTACTGTGACTGCAGCACCTTCCTCCAGGGAAGGCAAATGTGTTTTAGGATAACACAGCTCTGTGGGGGCAGTTGTGGTTGTCTCCACTAGAGATCCCCATTGCTGCTGCCTCAAGGCAGTGATTTGTAGGCACTGGGTAACAGCACTGGTAAAACTAGCCAAGAAGTGTCTGAAGGGTAAAGCAAGCCTCCCCACAGGAGAGGGCTGACTGAGCATGTTCCTCAACACTAAACAGTATTGCAAAGCTTATTTAAATCTCTGAGCTTTTCCTTAATACTAGGTTGTAAAGGGCACAAACGCAAAAGAACAACGCAGGTCTGTGTACCAGAAAAGCTAAAGAAAATCCAGTGCCTGTCACCAGGGTGGTACCTTTGGACAGGAGATCTGCTCTTTGTTGCTTTTACAAGGATTGAGTTGACTGTGTACCCATCCCTCATTGGAAAATAATGTTGCCATGGCTGGGGGAGAATGAACGTAACCAGCCTCAATCTGATGCAAATCAGGAACACGGGCCTTAGAAAAGAAATACTGCAGCTAAATACAATAACAAAAATTTGTCTATCAGCTGGGAATTGCTCCTGGTGCTGGCCTTGTACTAAAAGGCAGCATGGCAGTTTGGAAAATGAGAGTGGCCAGCAGACTATCCCAGGGTGTGAGAGGGTGGCAGAGCCTGCAGGAGCTGGGATTTTCCACAGAGGAAGCAGCTGCACCCTCAAGGATGATTTGTGCTCATGAGGCCCTGCCCATCTGCCTGCTGCCATGCTGGGCAGGTGCCTTTCCTGTGTGCCTGCCTCCTCCAAATCTCCCTGCAGGGTCTCCTTACAAGGTGGAGGTGGGACAAGGTGGTAGTCAGCAGAGCCAGCACCCCAGTGCTAAGATAACTGTAGAGACAGAAAAGCGCAAAATGCTGGCTGGGTTTCTGCATTGCCCTGAGCAGGAATCCAGGGGAAAACAATCGCAGGAAGGAGAAGTTGCAGCAATGAAGCCACATTGATGTTAGATTTCTGAAAAAAAAAAAAAAACCAAAAGGGAGTTAAGGATGTCTGAGACTTCAGTTAGGGGATTCATCTGCTGAAAAAAAAAATCCAAATTTTCACACCGTGTTTGTCGTCAGGACAAGCTTAGGGAGGCAGCTCAGTATGAGAATAAAAAATACACACTCGGGATTCAATTCTGCATTCACCATATATCTTCAACTCCCTGATACTTGGTGGGAGCATTGGGCATAGCCAAAACACATGACTGAGCTCCGCCTCTGCATTTTATTAAGTGGTGCTGCCTCTTGCCAGCATCAGCTTCCCCTCAGCGTATGGACTGAGAATGAGCTGCCTTCAGAAAAGTTCAGCTATTTACATATTTTCCATTAAAATGCTTTTAGTTTTCTCTTCCCTAGACTGTCTGCATTGTTCCTGGTTTGCATATATTTCTTTAATTGGTGACATATTCTAATGGACCCCTATTCCAAGCATTTGAGGAGGCAAAAGTTACTACAAATACCACAAGTGACACAGCAATTTAGCAAAACACTGAAGTGACTGTTTCAAAAACCCTTGTTAAGCTTTGGCATTGTTCCCCTCTATTTTGTTCTCATCACATGACTAGGTTTTTTTGGTTCTCATTTGGTAGAGGTTTTGTTTGCTTTTTTAGCTGCAAAAGTAAAATGCAAGCTCAACAAGGTTCATGTTTAATTTTTCAATTAAATGTCATGTTCAGTAGTGAAGAGGACAGATAAAATAAGTGGAAATTACAGCTTAAGGTCAGGCACACTATTTGAGTCCCTTTCAGGTGATGCTCTTGGTAAATACTTTGCCCTGAAACAAGCAAGAGGAGGGCACAGGAAATTAGCCATTTCGTTGCATCTCCTTGTTTGGGTCACAGCAATAATCTTTTTAAAAGGCAGCTTCAAACTCAGAAATGAACAAGTGAAGGAAACTGAAGAATTACAAGCTGATAATGTTATTACGTAATTCCTAAATTTCTCACTGGAGCCTTGCAGAAAGAATATTCTTATATTGATTTTAATGACAAAAATACTTCAAATGGCTCTTAGGACCTGATCTAGCTGTGCTGTGGGAGGTCAGGGGGATGGTGCAGCCAAGGCCCCTGCCTGCACAGGACACCTAAATGGGCAGCTGGCAATTTCCTCCTTGCCTGCCATCCTAACCCGCTCCCTGCACTCCTCCCTCCACATCCAGATCTGAAGAGCATATATTTGTCCGAAGGAAAGTAGGTGGAGCTGTTTTTAGAAGTATTTATCATCTTTTGGCCTGTTTTGTGTAGCAAACCAAGTTTTAGACTAGTTATCATTTAGGCATATAACGACATCTACAAAGTATAGAAGAACCTGGACAGCATGGGAAAATGTCCTTTCTCATCTTTGAAGGCCATGGACTTTTACAACAAATCTAACAAAAATCCAGAGCACAGATTTTTCTTAGGAGGCACCAGAGAGTCAGAACTCTAGTAAACTGTAAACCCATTCACAGGCTGTTAGTCCAGTTTTGTAATACACTATTAGGGATCTTACCTTTCTTGCTGGTAAAAGATAGGGGAGAGATGATGACCTATAGAACAGCTGATCAAAGCCACAGGGAAGGCGCTGATTTTAACTCTGCAGGTATTAATAGTATTAGCAAGAGCTGTTTTACACACAGAACTTACACTATTCTATTTGTCTCCTACACAGAAAAATAGAATTCAGAGGAACTAGCTACCTACAGTCAAGCTTATCCGAGAAGATGCAAGCGCTGGTTTTGAACTTGGAAGTGGAAAATACAAAGATAATCTAATCTAAAATACAAAGAATTTTAGATTAGATCAAGAAGAAAAGATCAAAGTTCCACTTTTTTTTGCATGGAAAGTTAGTTACGCAGTTTGGAACAGTTGGCGTTTTCCAGTATATTGTTCTAATCTTCCTAAATGAAGTACCAAACTGCTTGAAAAATGTATCAAAACCAAATACAGCTGTCATATAACCTTGTTAGACCAAAAAGTTACCAATAGCCCACTTAAAATGTGTTACCAGTAACTGCATTTGAAATAGAAATGCCTGCTCCACCACAGAGCATTACTACTGTATCACCTTTGTATTTCCAAAGCATTTTACTTTATTTTAATTTGCATTTTAATAGTTTGATGGTCTCCCTTCTACTCAGTCACAAATTTTATAAAAACTGAAGTAAAATCTGTGTCCATCGATGTCTTCTAGAGCCTGTGTGCAGTTCTTGAGCTTAACATGAGTACTGTAAACACAGAGCTAAACCCACCTTGAGCAGTCGCACAGGCCCATCTCTGGCTCAGACTGTACAGTGACCCATCTCGTATGACACCACCTTCCTGGATTAGATACTGTAAAAGTTACATCCCATCTTTACTCCTTAAAAATCTGAGTTTTCTATGCCATTCTTTCATCAGAATGTTCAGATGTTTAAAACTGTTATGTGATTACCTAGGTTTGGAAAGAATGTGCAAGACACGTAACTTATGCTTTGTACTGACTTCTCATGCTCTGGGGAATAATTTAACACTGCACTCACTCATGTAACGCACATTTCATTAACTGCAGCAGAGAGAAAATCTAAATATTTGTACTGCAGTCACAGCTGTTTTCACTTAGAGCTGGTGCAGGTTTTCTTTGTTTTGTTATCTTGGTCACTGTTGCTGATAGTTGCAACAACATCATAGGTGTTGGGAGAAGAGTGCTGGCTATTAGACATTCCACTGCAGACAAAGTGCTGGGAGAGCTTTGGCTGTGCCAGCACGGCCAACTGAGGCCGCTGGTCCACAAAGGCGTGTGTGAAGCATTGGAAGTAATGCACATAGGAATTGTCAGATTTCCATCCACTTTTTTTGGATACTTTTTATACCCTTGAGGGATATCCATCAACACACTTGAATCGCAACATATGTGATTACATACTGTGTATATATAGTTTTAAGTGATTCTGCCTGTTCATGTACATATTCTTGAGTTCCAGAAGTGCTACAAGGTAGTCAGCACTTTTAAAAACAACCATGTACAATGTCCTTATACAGCCTCAACAGCAGATTTAACCTGAAACACTATTTTTTCCACTGATCACAACTGTATGCTCAGTCCTGAAATAATGAGCATAAACTTCAAAGCACACGTGGCCTTTTTTCCGCTTAACTGTACACTCAGGCCCATGAGGGACAGATCTGAAACTACTAAAACCATTTCACTCAGCACTTACTGCTTTTTGCATCTAAAGATAAGGAAAGTGGGGGGAGGAAATCCTTCCCATCCATACAGCTGAGCAATATCGCCTGCACTCTGCCTGACAGTGATTAAAAGGGTAACAAATAGAGACTGCAGATCTAAGGCCCAACAATTCTGAAAGTAAAAAGGAGCATGCGAGGAGCCTCGTCTTCTCTGCCGGGGCAGATGCCTGCAAAACCTACTGCAGAACAGAGGGTTCTTTGTCTTGCCTCTGAACTGCTTGGGGTTACAGAGCTCCTGCACTCGGTAATCTCAGCGGTCCTTCATTATGAGTTACAGCTTCTGCCCTTGTTTGGCCTGTTTTGTTTTCAGACACCTTCTTTCTTTCTGTGCCCATTCTTTTTTTATTTCTAAACTCTAATCATTTTCCTCTTAGCCAGAAGTAACTACTCATGTTTTGTATGTGGTATAATGTCTGTTTATTTTTGTCTGACAAACTTTAAAAAAAAAATGTTCAAGGAGTTGTCCTGTCCATCTTTTTAATGTTTACCAATTTACTAACCATATTTACTAACTTTTTTTTCTGTAAATAGCTGTAAAATGGCACATACTCTAAACATCACGGACTGCATGGCTTCTCAGCAATAATGATCAATTTTTAACAGCAACATATCTTTTTCTGAAATACAGTGGAAGTGCTAACTGCATTTGCCACGTAAGGTACCTCTTAGATGCAACCAGCATCTTTGCAGAGATATTCCCAGTCTTTGGTTAGAGAAACTGAAAGGTCTTGTGGGGGGTTACATGACTTCTGTAGTTCTATGCAGTGGGCTGTAAAACTATCTCCTTAGCCACCACACCATCATTTCTCCCCAGGGACAGGGGTACAATTTTTATTAAAGAGTATCTAATTTAAATGACAAAAATGTATACATTCCTAGTCACTCTGAAAGAGAAATCTTACAGCTGACAGCTCATTAGTCTTAAACTTTACCAGATAATGGTTCAGTGGGCTTCGAGTGCCTTGTTACTGGTTAAATATACTGAAACAACAAGAAATGTTCAGTATTCTTCATCTCATCATGGAGGGGGGTGGGAAAAAAAAGTTAATTATTTGTGATTGTGCTCTGTTTATTAAATTTGTGTCCTGTGAGCTATGAAACTCAAATATTGTCAATTCTTTCAGGAGGAAAATGAGATCCCTGCCAGTGTTTTTGCAAAAGAGCCCATTCCCAGCATTACAGAAGGGAAAGAGGAGCCTGTGGATGAGAACAAAACACTAGAAGAAACCCTGCACACAGTGGAGTTGTGTTCAGATGATGAAATGTTTCACGAGGAAGATGATGTGGATGACAGTGCAGAGGAGAAAACCGAAGAATCAAGAGCTGAGAAACTTAAAAGATCCAGCCTCAAGAAGGTGGACAGCCTCAAGAAGGCATTTTCTCGCCAAAACATTGAGAAGAAGATGAACAAGATCAGCACAAAGATTGTCTCACCAGAACGGAGGGAAAAGATCAAGAAATCACTTACTGTACATCATCAGAAATCCTCTTCTTCAAAGAGTTCAGCTTTCAAAGTATCTCCTCTTACGTTCAGCGTGAAGAAGGGCCGTGAAGGAGAAAGCCCTGCTGAAGCTGAGGACAGACCAACAGAAACTGCAAGCAATGAGCAAGCTGAGAATGAGGATGAAATGTCATTCACTAACATGCACTCAGATATGACACCTACCACCTCACTAATCGAGGAGGGCAAAGCAGTAGCTGACTCACTAGAGAAGGAAGCCAGAATGGAAGCTAACACCCTGATAAACAACAACATTGAGCTGTCCATCGTTGAAGATGATGAAGAGTACGGGATGCCTCTAGAAGTTTCTAGCCGGAAAGTGTACAACGAAAGGAACAATCCAGTCGGCGGCGAAATGGAACAATCTGATGAAGAAACGACCCAAGCAGCTGTCCTGCAGATAGACCAAACAGCGTAATCCCTCCAAGCCCTTCTTCACCTGCCAGAGCACACAGTCTTACTTAGGCGAGTAACTGGCTTCTGCTACACAGGCGGTAGTAGCAATTCAGTTTCTTCCATCCTTTTCTCTGCAGTGGTAATTTATTGCATTGTGATGGAATGCAGAGTGAACAAGGTCAATGACACATGCTGCAACGTGCTCTGTTTTAGGCTGAGTCAGTGGCATTTATTAATTTAGAGATGCTGTCAGCTGGCTTAAGAGACTAGCAGGAAAAGAGTATGTCTAGTAGAAACAAGCTGGTCAGATGGCTTTGTTATAGTTAGGTCAGAGGAATGCATAAAGAGTAGTCAAACAAACATTTCTGTTCTGTTTTCTTCTCCCTCAGTATTTCACAGCACTGAGAGTAGTTTTGTATGTAAATGTAGAAATACCAATGAGAACATTTGATTTGGGTTTCTGTGAATTTCTCTGTGAATACTAACAGCCTCAGTAACTGTGCACACACATGTAGTTTGTCTGGGGCTTTGCTTCACAACACTAAGGCTGAAAGGACAACTGAAAAGTTGGTTAAATCTGGTTTAGTGGAGGTAAGATTTTTGCCAGCAGTCCCTCACCACTGAGAAGAAACGTGTGTGTTTAGGTGGAAACAAAAAGGTGGTTTCCAATCTACCAGAGTTACGGAAGCATGTTAACAACCAGCATGAATGTGTGATCAGTTACTTTGGGGATCAGAAATTGAAAACTTAGAAGGAATTTGATAGAAACATGGAGATAGTCTGAAGAAAGTGTGAAATGCAATGCAATGTAAAAAAGCAAAATTAACCCACCCACAACATTAAGTCTATACTCCTAGCTTACAGGATATATACTCAGAAAACACTAATTCATTAATTCTTAGTCTTTATAGCAATATACTATCAAACTTTGTGCCTGAACACCTTTGTATCACAGAGTATTTTTAATATAGCATAATTTATCTTTTTACAAATTATTTCATATAGAGAGCTATATCTACACAGAAGAGTTAGATAATTATGGGGATGTAAGGACTGTTTTCTTCAAAAAAGTGAAATACTCTTTTAGACATGTCTAAAGGGAACAGTGTGTTATGGATTGAACCTCGTGGCAGGGATGAGTGTATGTAAGGACAACCCTGCAAAGCCACAGGGATTTGATTCTCTGCTCATAACTTTCATCAAAGCCACCTATCTGCTCTCAAAATTACAAGTCTGTAATTTTGCAAAATGAACTGAAAATGAGAGGCTACAGTGTGGCTTGTTCACTGTGAGTGTTCATTCCTGTCACTTAAGGGAGAAGGAAGGAAAGGGAAGCACAATACCCACCGGAGTTACCTTACATCCTTGTTTGTTTATGCAGTGGGTTATTTTTATTTTTTATATACATACATATATAAAATTCTACTGACATTTAACATTGCACTAAAAGGTTGCTTCCTTCAACTTGTACTTAGAATCACAAATTACACAGGAAACAAAAACTACAGCAAAAATACCATTAAGAAATGATTAACAATATTGCTCCAAAGGGGTAATATCTGTAACCAGCAAAAAACACTGGAAATTAGTCAATAAGAGCTTAGGGTAGGAGAGTACTATTGAGAGTTAAGCTCTTAAGTGTATAGCATCATACAGGAGATACTCTTTGAAAAAAAAAAACATGGCATAACTCGTGCAGCTATATTTTTATTTTGTATTAACTACAATGGATTTCAATCATTTTTACTTGTAACTAACTACAACTATGACAAATAAAAGCATAATAAAAAGCACAGCTACATCAGTCTTTAAGAGAAGCAGTCCATGAGAAGTTGGCAAGGATGAAACTTAAAGGTCAAGCATTCATTACTTCAGTTCATGTCCCTGTTGTACCTATACCATTTTCTTATCCTCTGCTGTTATTTAGCAATGCCAACGCCAGTGCTTTCCTTCCCAGACACTTGTCAGATCTCTAGCCCATCTAAATGTAGTCAGGTACTCTCCAAAATCTGCTAGCTCCATCTGCATTTTTTATTGGACTGCAGCATATTTCTAATACTTCAAACAGTCCCGAAAGCATATTTGTATTGAAGTGTATATTCAGTTTATGCACACAGAAAAATTCATGTCTTCTTGAGTGCCACATAGTCTTTTAGCAGGCTTAATTTTACTGACAGACCAAAGAATGGAGGTTTAACCTTTATGTTACAGCTGTTGACTTCCTGCAGCCTCTGAGTGCTAACCAGGAACCCCGGCATCATGTTTACATTTTGCTTTCAGATATGCCTGGTTTATTTGTCCTGCTAAGCTTTAATTCAAACAATACCCCTGGGCACGTTTTATCCAGTTTTAGACATGCTGAAACAAATCCCATACACAGTGTTTTAGAGCATTACGATGCTCCTTGCTAAAACCATTTGAAATACAGATACCCAGCATCTGTGAGAATTAATTCACGTACCCACTTCAGGATACACTACACACAGAGCCATCGGTTGCAGGACTAGAGTTAAACGTTTTCTCCGTGACAATCTCACATTTACAAGGACAAGCGGGCCTGTAATAACCTAGCAAACATAAGAAAGCATGCTTTGCAAGAGGAGAAAATGTTTACTCGTGAGTATTTGCTGTTGTGCAGTTTTATAAACCAGAGGAAGAAGCAAGCTCAGGATCCCAAGATGTCCCCCCATGCTGCTGCTTCTCCTTTCTTTCCATCCTCAAGTCCTGATTAAAGACATTGATCTGCAAAACTCGTTTCAGGGCAGAGTCAGACTGCAGCACCAGCAGCACTGTATTCTTTCAAGTATCTTAAATATGTGCCTGGATTTTGTCAGGCTGGCAGATGCCAAACATATGCACGGGTGTTCCATGCTTGTGCTGATAGGCTTGTCTACATAATTACTTTTTTCTTTAAACTGCTTGTTTACCCTTCTTGACACGGCAACAGGGGTACAGTGCCTGCCCGTGAGCTCCACTTGTGCCATTATCCCTTTGAAGGCCTGACCTGTTAGCTGTTGCATGGTTTCAGAGTTTGACCTCCACTGAAATCAGCTGGAGCTTTGCACAAAGAGAGAGGATGTAATAAAATCCTTATGGTATAAATATTTAAACTAGCAGCATTCAGCACCTGCTGATACTTCCATTTTCAATGTCAGAAAACCAGCTGATATTTCTGGCCCCATTTAGGGGAAAGGGCAAAGAGCATCCTGTTGACCCCCGTGTGCTAATCCATGAGACCACATCTCTGTGAAAAGGCACAGATTTGGGCTTTCTGGACCATTTCACTGTCAAAGAGGAGAGTGCAGTGAAAGCCCTTGCATGGGCCAAACTGAAGCGTGTGTGATGATTAAAGCGACAGAAGAAAGGGAAGAAGAAGAAAACAACCAGAAGATAAAACGTGCCTCTATGCCCTTTACACTGATGCAATGAAAACCATGTGTTGCTACAGGCTGTAATGCCAGTTACGTGACTGATGACTGTAGTCACACACTTAAAAAAAAAAAAGGTAAACTGAGAAGAATTAGTGAAGTGATGGCAATTCATTAGAAGGCAAACTGGTCACCAAGAGACCAGTCCAACCCTGAAAGTCAGTGAAAAGCCTTCAGCTGGCTGAAAAGACACTGAGCTGTACCGTGGCTTGGGGCCACACATACAGCTCCTGTAACCATCAGTGAGCTGTTTGCATAGAGGCAGGATATGATGTCTGTGTATCTCCCCAATCCAATCTGCTTAGCTCATCAACAGAATAAAAAGTTTTACTGCCATCAGCACGGCAGATGCAACAGTGTGGCAGAAAGGAAGGCTAGACCCTGCTTTGCAGGATGCACTGTGAGCACAATTTGAAGCTAAGTTCTGACTGCAAGGTCTATGTGCTGTTGGTAACTGCATACAACGGAGCAAGCATAGCCCCAACACCTGAAATCAAAGTCAAGTACACAGGAAAAAAAGTTGACACCAGGCTCATTCTGGGCATGAAGAGGAAGATGTCAGGTAGTCCTCCTGCTTGCAAACAAAAATATTCAGCACTCATAGCAGGCAGCTGTTTGGCCCCAACAGGGATTTTGCCTAGGAAACTAAAAAACTGGCAGAAAACAACTGCCAGAGCAGCCCGGAGGGTGCTAACTCAGCACAGAAGTATCTCCCACTCTGACTCACGGACTTTGCTTTCCCAAACAAACGGAAAAAGGCTGATAGCCACTTTCCACCACTCTAAACTCATTTTCAGGGGTTTATTTCAGGATCTGCATTTGAAACAGCATCAACCCCAGGTTGAGTCTAACTGCATACATAAAGAAATTTTAATCAGCATACTTGCAGCTGTTGGTGGTGGCTGATCTTTGCTGCCCTGCTTTTGATCAAAATGCCTTTTTTACCTTCCTCTCACTCCACGGAGTCATTTGTGGGAGTCTGAAGTGCACACTAATTCAAATGAGAAACGCTAACTGCATGTTGAGAAATGATAATCAATGTCATCTTTAATTTTTCTTACATAGTTATCCCCCTTAATGGGGTGTGCTGCAGTAACTGAGAATAAATCTGCTTTGGGTTAAGCTAGAGATTGTTATTTATTTTTCTTTCAGATCAGAGATTAATATTGCTGTATGACCATTGGCACTAACCTCATTTTCCATAGCAACACTAAAGAGAACATAAACTATGAGTCATAATTTCTCTCTGGAGGACTTTTTTGTAATTATGATCATTCCACAGTTCCTAAAATATGTTAGTTGATATATAGGTCTAGTATAACAGCTTTGATTTTCCTTCGTTTTAACATACAGGCAGAAAGAAGATACTTCCATTATTTTCTTATTCTCAGGCTGAGCTAAACACTACACAAAGTAACATACATTCATTATTCATTATAACTATGTGGCTCCTAAAAACTCTGGAGCAATGTTTTCCTTATAAAGGTGGAAGAGATTTCCTTGCTTTCAAATAACCTTAAACAATACCGACCTTCCAAAACAAAACTTGTGTCCTTACCAACAGTTAGTAAATTGGGATCTGACAGCTGAAATTGATCCAAACTCAAAACGGTATTATACTGGGTGGCAGCAAGGTTGCACACCAGCATTTTCCTCTGACAGTCAATAACTTTAAACTCTCCAACATTTCCTCTCCCATAGAACACAGCTACAATACACAGCCCAAATTCAGTAATAAATGTAATTCTCTTTACTCTCTTCAGTGAAAATCTGGCCTTGGAACAACTTATCCATGCAGCTCCTTGGAATATCTCAACAGATGATCACACCAGATCATCACACCAGATCATCATAAAAGTCTGTAAGATTTTGTGTGTGTGTGGCAGCCTCCTACGTTTTCCCTTGCAACACAGTCTGCTGTGTGCAGTGTGAAGTGCTCAGAAAACCTGTAGTGCCTGTTGCAAGGGAACAACTAGGAAAAATGATTAGCAAACCCAAGGACTCACACATTCAGTCAACAATCACAATACAAAATGGAAAGACAAACAAGCTTGTGTCTCTCACTGCTATGCAATGTGATCCCCAACAGCAAAACCAATCCCAGGTAGTATCAACACAAAAGGATACGTAGTTCACTCTTGCCTTGCCAGTACGAAGCAGTCAAGGCTCAGGCTTGTACAGGCACATAACGAAAGACTAGAATGCCAACACAGTATTACTCTACAGACATGTCTACTCTTCCCTAAACGTGTGTGGAAAAAACCCCAAACCTTCAAATTCTTGAACACAGGGGGCAGAAGGTCACTGTAATGCCTTATGCCATTAACTCCAGTGAGGAGAGGTCGAGCTCTGTCTTTTTCACTCCCTCCCATCAGGCTTAAGCTGTGTAGGAATGTGAGTGACTCAAAGTGTGCTGGGTACTGAAAACGTGAAAGATTGTTAGGAACAAATAGCACACGGGGGATGTCTACAGTGCACAACATGTACACGTATCTCATTTAGATCAAGTACCAGGCACAGCCTAACTACAGAAGCACAACAGCCTATTCAAGCAAATTTATCTTATTTCTTAGCTACTTAGCTCCTGATGTCCTACACCATTCATCTAAAGCCAGCTTCAGCATCTTTTCAGTTCCCTGCCAAATGCAATTATATATGCCCTTATATTACTTGTTCCTTCTGACATGCCTGTAGGCAAATGAGCCCCATGAGGATGCCAACATGAGCTGCATTAACCAGCCTCCTGGTCCCTGAGTCATTACAACTCAGCAGAGCGCTGTGAGAAACATGGAAAAAGGGACAGTGAGAGCATCTTGGTAACGGTAAAAAAACGATGAAAGCAGTGAAGTTGTCTGCATTTGCAGATCAATTGTCACTTCCACACTGTCACAGTGAAAGCTGTATGCACTACATCATTTCTTTTAAATGACCTTCATTTTCCTACAAGGTTCACCATTTTGCTGTTGATGATTGCTGGAGATTGAGCAGGTTATGATTCAAAACATTAAGAGGTGGCATGTCATATAAGACCTGTGCAAATAGGTCTCAGGTAAATTTGAAAAGAAGGGAGTTTCTGTTTGCGTGTCCTGGCATAAGCTCCTTGGGAACAAGACTGCATCCTCTGTGTGCCACCACACACCTCTTCCAGTGAATGGCAAGCCTGTAGTACATAGAAGTGTACATTTCTGGGTGTGCTTTAACAGCATGGATATCTAAATTAAAAAATGATCATGTTATTCAGTAGCTCTAAAACACTATGTATGACATGTATATGTTATATATAACACATCCGCTTTCAAATAAGCTGAGAATCTTGAAAAGTTTCTGTGGATTTTTGAGTGGTTAGAAATTCTTTTGCTAAAAAGGAAACAGACTGACAGGATCTTAAAAATCCAATCCTCAAGACCAATGCATGAGATTAATCAGTTCTCAATACCTCTTACCGATACAATAGTTGACATCCAGCTGGGAGTGGAAGGAGCCTTTAAGACATGGAGAAGCGTGTGGGAGGAGAAAACAAACAGGAAAATGTGAGTAAGAAGTGGAACAGTGGGATGTGTACAAGAAAGGGAACAAGTGAGGGAAGGTGTCAACGGGAAGGGTGGGGAACTGGAGGAAGGAGCTGAAAAGGTACTGAGAAAGAAACACCACCAGACAGCCCAAAACAGAGACCTCAAAGCAACAGATGGGACAGAACCAAGAGGCACCAACAAAACAAGGAAAGCAGAATAAAACAAGAGTCAATAAGGTTTAGTATTCAAAAGGATGGAAATGAGAGTAGGAATCAGAAAACACTGTGGGATAGCTGCCACGTAAGAGACAGCAACAACGAGGAAAGAGAACAATATTTGTTTTATGTATTTATTAGCTGCCAATCTGTATTGCAGAGGCAGGACCCAGGATTTAGGTCTAGAATTTATTTTTACTGTGCAACATTGTCAATGCTTTTTGTTTTGCTTGGATTTTTTTTTTTTTTAGGAAAAAAAAAAAGATATTCAGGAATAGGCAAAAGCAACATCTTATTTACACATGTCAAAGTAGCTCAGCCTAAGCCTGCAGAAGCCAATGCTGAGAACAGGTCCCCTTCTCAGGTCTGCAGCATAAGCTCACACACTACCACACATCTGTCATGACTACTTGCTTCCAAAAAGGCTTGGAAGCAGTGGAGGCTAGAGGAGACAAGGATAGATGCTGTGAGCAGCAGGATGGGGCCTCCTCTTGTCCAGATATTTAGCTAATTCCCCACTGAGTACAAACCTCCAGCAGACAAGGGGCATGTGGGATCTTCAAGAAGCACAGAGGAATGCACCTCCAGCAGCTGAATTTCACTGCCAGATCACTCAGTCCTAATGGCTTGCTGGAACAGAGCCAGCAGGATTTCTTTGCTATTGAAAACCGGTTTTTGGGAAGGCAAATCCAGCTCTCCTCTTCCATTAGGCCTCACCCTCTTGCTTTGCCAAGATGCCTGTTATATTAAGACACGAGGCAATCACGGTGGCTAGGCCATTTTCCTTCGTGCTTGGCCTCCTGTGGGAGTTGCTCCATTCTCACATATCTGCTGAGAAACAGCTTGTTCTTTCTGGCTTTCCTCAGTTTCTTTTTTTAGTAGTGCCTTTCTCCCACTTTGCACAGCAGATGCCAGGTTCTGCTCTGATGCCAACATGGACCTGCCTGAGTCCCCTCCTTACCATGCACCCTTCAGATCAGAAGCAGCTTTCTCCTGCTCCACTTCTGACATCGCCTAGGTTGTTTCCTGACATTTTCTTGTACTTTTTCAGAAGCACCGCAGTTTGCTATGTAGCAGTCTCACAGAATGAAAAGCTCTGCTACAAATCCTAGTTAATAGCCCATAGGAAGGTGGTTAATGGATATAAAGTTTTTCATGCCTGCCGTACTTGGATCATTTTCTATGCAGAAGAAAGAAACATAGGGACAAAATGATGAAAAGCTTTGGAGCCAACGGAAGAAAAACTTGGATTAGGACTCTTCCAAAGGGAAATGTCTCCTCGCCTACTTGTTTCCTGCTGTCAAATTTCAGTGCCTGAAAAAAAGTCCCCTTCTGCAGAAGAAAGGAAGGGGGAGATGTATTGAGAGCTAAAAATGACAGAGGAAACTCAGGAATTGTATGGCTTCTTTGTCATATAACTCTACAGTGACATATATGTATCTCATATATGCCTATGTATATATACATACATCTATGTATATGCAGACACAACACATATGTATCTCTATCTGCACACCTGTATATCCATCCTTACTATTTAGTACAAAGATTAATGTACTAAACCCTAAAAATATATTTGGCATCCAGGTCTCATTAATTTTGGGGACATCTGCAGACCCGTAACTCATTCTATAAACTAATCAAGACAAAGTTGCTCAAAAGCTTTCCTCTTGCTATTTGTCACAGTGCCTATACCATCCCAGCCTCCAGCACTCATCCTGAAAAACTAAACAAATTCAGGCAGTCCCCTTTCACATGATATGACAGTGACCAAAATCCATGCCAACAGTGGGAGACTAACAAAATCCAGATGTGTTTAGAGAAAATCAGGGACAAGTGAGTTGGAATTGTTGGTTCTGGATCACTCAAGCTGCAGCTCTAATAGGAGTAATTTCATGTTACAGAGAGTGTTTCACTTTATAAGGATTCACAAAATCACTTCGCAAATCTTTCACACACAGTTTTGCACAACATTTTTCAAGCAGAGGCAACATTCATACAGAGATAGACACAAGCTGGCTCTATCCATGCTTCAAGACATGTTAAATGTCAGATGTTGCCCCAAGCTAATATGCCACATCTCTTGTTAGCTCAAACAGGGCACTGCACTAACTGCATCCATATGATGTCTGGTCAGCTCAAAACTCAGACAGGGTGAGATCATCTCTGCCTGTACAACGCTGTTAGGCAATGCAGCCATAGAGCTTTGCCTGCATAACAATGCAGTTACAGAGGTTATTACTCCACTGTTGCTCTGCTAATGCCCAACATACCCCAAGTAATAGAACAAAATCGATCTTCAGACTATTTATTTTTTAAGTAGATCTGATAAATGTTTTACCTGTAGTAAGTACTGAAGTTGAAGAAAAAATTGTCTGTTCAGAACTCATTTGATTTGCGTGTTATAGAAGAAAGCATGGCAAAAAATCCTCTTTGGTGCCATCCTGCTGGAGCAATCTGAAAGAGTATTTTGGCTCTATAAATTTTAATCATCATACTGCAGTACAGTGCTTGATGTCTGCTCCCATTTCCTTTGTACAAGGCTCAAATTTGACATTTTATTCTTTAAGATTACAAATTATTCGGTGTGTTCCACCATCTTTCTCTAAACACTATTTTCACTCAATAACACAGCTGGTCAAATACTGTAAAAAAACATTAGCTGTAAAAATTATTTGTCAGGAAACAGGGTTTCCTCTCATAATAATAATGCTAATGCATTCCAGCAAGTTTCAGCTACACTGCTTCCTCCTAGCATTTAACTTGACAAAGCATGTGGTAAGCCTGGCAAGAACCTGAAGACTTTAAATTGTTCACAATTATCAGCATTAACAGTTGTTAATGTTCTCACATCAATAGTTAAAGTTTGCTCTTAGTAAGAAATGATTCTGTTTTTCTGACTACTGGAAATTTCTTTTTCACAATAATCCTCTCTACATAGCATTGTGATATTTTCAGACTTTCATGTTCAGCTTTGAACACTACATGAATGCTACTTGGTGAGGAAAAGCCTGATACATTTCAGATATATTATAGTCTCTCATTCTTAAATGCATTTACTACAGTGATCATTTATTGTTGTTTCTTTCCCAAGTTGCACTGCAGTGGCTGCTGCCTTTTAAGTTTCTTCCTTGATTTCCATCCTTACTTCAGCACTATTACCACCATGGGCTGCATTATCAGATTGGGTTTTACCAGGCTTCTACTAACCCATGTTAAATTTTGGCAACACCTAAGTATACTTTTTTGTTGTTTTGGTGGTGGTAGTGATGAGGGAGATGAGGTCTTGACATCCATCAGCAGCAACTTCCTGCATCACTGTTGCACCATTCATTTATTTACATTTATCCTGACCATATAGTAAGAATTCTTATGTTGCTGCTCACCTTCAAATCTGACTGATTTTGCACCTAAGGTACTCAAAACTGCCATTTTCAGAAACAAAACCATCAACAGTTAAACTGAGAGGTAAGTATGGTGAGCTTAATTCTGCTGTTGTATATGCAGATTCAGTTTGGGAATGAATGCACTGAAGGCAATGGAGCTGTGCAAGCTCTGGATATGCTCTGTAGTAGAAAAGATGATCAGGGACTGCACTCCCTTGCAAAGCAAGGCTGGGATTGCAGTCTTCTTGTTTGCAGGAATACAGAAGCCCTATTTGTGCTCCTTCAAAAGCCAGTCTCTTTACTACTTTTGGGACTAAAGGCCTGACCTGAGAGCAAAATGATGGATTGAGATCAACTCCAGCATGCTTTGCACTTGATTAAAACCAAGATGCCCCTCTTTCTTATAGCTTCCCCAAATACTTTCACTATGTAAAGTAGCTTTTAAGAGAACTTTCTCAGAACACATATTGAATACACATCTGCAAGACATTTCTTTGGGTTCAAGGTAAAGTCCCTAGATACTGTTCTGACGAGTATGATATACAGTATCTTAATTCTCATTCAAACAGTTCCTGTTTATCTTCATGGAGGACTAACTCAAAATATTAGCTTTTGGATTTGATAAGGGACACATTAAACAAACACTGATGCCTGTATCATGAAAAGGCTGGCTCTCAGCCAGAGAAGTGGAGCACTGCCTCCAAGTTAAGTATTACTATATTCAGGCTTTGCTTGCCGTGGTATTTTCTTCCACTGCCTGCATGTTTTTTTTCAGTAGTGCATAAGCATATCTAATAGAGTAGCTTACAGGGACATTTCAGTCACCCCCTAGCACATGACAAATGAGACATTTCTTATGCCAGCCCAGCTGCATGCAGCACTCCACTCCCTCCCGAGAACTCTGGTAAGAACTTCAGGTCTGAGACACCATTTTGTTACTCCCTTATCATGCAGTGATGAAAGAAACAACACTCTAATTGTTTTCTATCCGAAAGATAATGAATCACTCCTCTCTATAAAATAGAGAGGCAGTGAAAGAAGGAACATGAATACTCATTTCCTTTTGCAGTCAATAATTAAACCCGTGTCCAAAAAATGTGACAATCTAAAAATCAATGTAAAATTTGTTAATAGCTCCACACTTTCAATACAGCAAAAACCCTCACCTAATACTCTCAACTAATCAGCCTTACTAAAGCTGAATAGTTCCTTGAAATTAAAGGTGCTTCCTGCAGACTACGCTTTTTCTCAGCATGAATTAGACAAGCAAAAAACCCCAGTGCCTTTCAAAGAAATTTTGAAGTAGATCTACACTAACTCCCAAGGATCTTCTTCTGATTAAAAAAAACCACCCCAGTGCCTTACAAAGGAATTTTGAAGTAGATCTATGCCAATTCCCAAGGATCTTTTTCTGATTTAAAAAAAAAAACCAAAAAACAAAACAATCACCACAAAATGAGCCAACAAAATAAAACAGGAAAAGAGGGGTAAGAAAGGTCACACTTAACAGAAAACAATTGAAGTTTCCACAAGCAATTACCAACTTCCTTACCCTGCACCATGCGAATATTTAAACATACTCTTACTAGATCTTCCAAGAGATAGCAAAAATTCCACCCCTTGAAGACGACTGCCATATCTTCTCAAACCTGTGTTTTACTTCAGTATTTTCTGAGACCACAGGCACTGGCTGGAAATGCCAGAATTGGTCACTGAAATGAGCCATCTGAATGCAGCAATGCTTTTGGAGATTTCCTTGCAAGCTCCTCTTCCCAGGACTCAGCCTGCCACTGCTCACATCCTGAAGTAAAACACTGAAATGAGGTAGATTGCTCACATTGGCCGTAAACAGCAACAGCTCTGTCCCTCATTTAGAAACTAATGTATTCCATAAAACTTGAGAAAAATACCAAACTTCAGCCAGTCCCTGAGGAACTGTCCCCTTCCATCCCAGTCTTGCTCATAATCAAGTCCCTATATGAGGAGACTCTGAACAGTGACGGTGGCTCCCAGATACTACCACAATAAAGTGGAAACTACAGGTTTCCCCCCAAGGGGATTGCATCCAGGTACTTGCTTCACAGTGATAAGCGAGCATCCAAACAGAGCTGCATTTCTCTCAGAATAGTTCCTGTGTTCCCGAGTCTCATGAGAGGTGAAGGAGAAGATTTCCTTCTCAAGGGCCACTGCTACACACGCACACATTCCTGAGCCCTGGCTCACCCCTGGCCCTCTTGCTCGGCCTGCCCTGCTCTTCAAACAATTTGGACAAGAAAATGTCACAATGGGAAACAGCACAGCTCACTTGTATTTCCCATGGATTCAGTGTGCTCTCTGACCAGCCTCCAGGTTCAACAGCATTGGTTGCACTCCAACACCACCATCTACACAGGGAGCACTGCTGAAACGGGTCACTGCTGATGATGGTCACCCCTCAGGGAAAAGCAGCTCTTTACTTCAGAAGAACTGGCACTAACGTGAAGTCTATAGTAGTGAGATGGAAAAGATGAGTATTGTTTTTTCCTCAGGCAGGCAAATACCCATTAGAAAGCTATTTCTAAAGGTTTAGGATAGACTGTGATCCCTGCCAGGTGAAATAAAAGTCCTGAGCATCCTCAGCAGATCTTGTTCCACAAGCAGGTAAATAAGCTTCCCGCAGCTGAAGCAGCTTTTGGCTCCCGTCTAGTAGAATCACCTAGGAAGAAAGATGTATTTTGCTTAAGAGTATGGAAGGTCTGTTTCCACAGGAGAGCTTCGCTTCCTGCTTTGGGAAAACTAAATAGGTTGATCATGTCTGCTGCAGTCTCATAAATCCATGTCAGCTGCTGCCTCAGGGAGTGCCATTGCTCCTCTGGGTGATTTTCTTACCCACTTAGAGAAGATGAACAGCTGGTTACGTATATCACAGCTCTGGCAAAACACTTACCCATAGCCTTATGTCACTGAAGGAGAACTTTTCTGTCACCGAGACCTCAGGAAAGCAGGAGGAAAAGCAGAAACTGTTTGTTTTCTTTTGCACCAGATTTCTTAGGTCAGAAGACAAAATGGTAGTTGGCTTCCCCAATGGAGCTAGAAGCAAACCAAAGAAGCCAAATTTTAAACCTGCTAATGAACATTAAAGCAATTCTCATTTGCATGCACAAAAAAAAATTATACACTAAAAAAAATGGACAAGTCTAGATAGAAAAGATTCTGCACTGAGGGTGGAAGGCTGCTGCAGGGAGAACGTGCCTCACAATACAGGAGCTTCCCATTTGGTTACTCAAGGCTCCAGTGCCAGGGCTGTGATCTGTGGCCAGCATTGCTGGTCAGGGTGAACAGCACCAATGGCTACAGTGCTGCAAACCTTAGACTACCTACAGTGTGTAACTCACCACATATCAGCGGTAGTGATAACCTGCCCACCACCACCAGCAACCCAGGACATGCCCTAGGGCACTGGCTGCCTTGAGTCATCCAGATCTCATGTCATCCAATACAGCTTCTCACTCCAAGGTTCTGTCTCCAGGGTCAGCCTGACCTTTAAGGAATGCAGGCTTGGCCCTCACAGTATACCTACAGGTAAAAATATTAATCGTCTTGAGTGGGTTTAGTAAAATCAGGTCATTCCAAAGCTCTGGGAATGACACAGCTCTGAAGTTTTCTGCAACAACATGCACAGCTCCACTGACACTGAGAAACATCAGCTCATACCCATTGAAAATCAAGTACAAAATAAATTAAGGTAACACTGACATTTGACAACTCAGGTCTTATAAGAATTTGCAAGGCACACTGTTTTGCACCCATATGGCAAGTTTGCAAGGAGCATAAAGTTCCTTTATACTGGGGCAGAAATATTATCATATGAGCTCTCAACAGTCTGTTTTTCATTTAATAGCTGGATGTGCCAAAGAGACCACAACCAGCAGATAAGAAATGCCTACAAAATCAAAGTGCAGATTAGAGAGGCAGCAACAGCAGCTCAGAGAACCATCTACCACAGCTGTGAGACAGATCAAGGGAGTTGAGAAAAGCTAAATGCAGTTTCAAACTTTACATGAAATTGAATCTATTACCTAAATAAATAAGGCATTACTAGCCTGTGAAAACACTGATTTTCTTTCCTATTTGTTAGCCATGGACTCCATGACACCAGTTGTGGCTAGCACTGCTGTTCATGATACTGAAAGGCATGAACAAAGAGCAAACATAAATTATCCTCTTCTCTCAGCTTGGAGGGAGATTTTCCTGTATCAGTGAGGATGTATACATCTGTTTTTCAGCAAACTGTCACAGCAATATTAAAACCTAGAACTATTTATTAATAGGGGAGTACTGTGTGATTCAAAGACATGTCTGACATGTAAATTGTTCCCTCCAACATATGCACTCCCTAGAACTGAAACAAGTACGACTACAGAAGAGTTTGCATATCCAGGAACAACTTTATGTCAAGCAGCATCAATGCAAGGAATGCAATAAATGCACAAACAAGGCCTGCGGTATTTTCCAGGGCTTCAGAGTTACAAGTCAGTTCTCTTGTCAGGGATACTAGCCAAATACTTTGTGTAAATGAAAGTATGCAGTGTGGAAGTGGTCCTTAGTAGGGGGACCCCAAAAACAGTCATGAGATCATGAATTTCCCTAACACAGACAACACGGGGCTCTGATCAGGCAGCCGTTGCCCACACTGGTGGGCACCTGCAGTGGCAGGATCTCCAAGCAGATCAAGATCAGCGTTTACAGGTACTCTGTGGGCGAGAAAGACCACTGGGAAAAACTTAGGCCAAGCATCTGCTCTCTGGGAGATTGTGTAGGCAGATGAAAGCAGTACCAGCTAGGGGAACTTAATTCCCTTTAATAAAGTATTGCTTGTTAAAGCAATGGACTTGTGTTCGCAAGTGAGGAAAATTAGCTTATTAGGCACCAGGCAGTTTGGTTTAATTTTCCTTAATTTCCAGGTGGGAACTCCAACCAGCATTTAACTAGCAATCCCTCTCAATTTGAGCTGGGTCCATGCAGCTGCTTGCCAGCCAAACTCTGGCAGAGGCTTATCAATGAAAATATCATCTGTCAACCAATGCCCTGGAACACTAACTAATATCAAAGAATTTTCTTCACCACCGTAGTCCTTCCATCTATAACACACTACCATCTCATACTCACCATTTCCAAAACAAATCGTTCTTTGTTCTCTAAGAACAGCAACTCAAAGTGAAAATATCAAGCGAATGCAACTGTGCCCCTGATGTCAAAACAGAAACAGAAACTAAGAGTAAACAAAAAACACTTACATGCAAAATAGTGGTATGATTGCTCTGAGGTCCATGAGAGTTAAAGCCAAGGCTCTGACGGAGAATACCCTGGTGAAGGTTGATGCATTCATTCAGAGCTGATCAGAAAGCATGTTCCAATGCAAGTAGATTGCAGGGAGTATTTAGGATGTTTAGGCACATCTGCTGCTGAGGTAAGTATGTGTCATAGGTGCCTTCAAGTTCAAGAGCTGCAGCATCATGTGAAAGAGCTGCAGGAAACCATTAGTAGACTACGTAGTGTTAGAGGAGCAGAGGCAGAGACTGAAAGATGGTTCCACAATCAGGTACAAGCCTCCAGTGAAACTGAAATGCCTTGGACTCTGGTAACTAAAACGCAGAGCTCCCCTTCATAACCCTCGTTCCAGCATGCCAATTACAAGTAAGTATGAAGCATTGACGATGGGGGACTTAGACAAGCAAGGTCCAGAAGAGGAAAACTCAGCAAACAATTAACCATCAGCTGCTCTACCAGCAACAGGTAATGGGCACCGAAGAAAGAAGAGATGGGTGCTTGTTGTGGGTGACTCGCTGTTAAGAGGAACCAAGAGATCCATCTGTGGAGCAGATAAGGAGTCATGAGACGTGTACTGCCTGCCAGGAGCCAAGGTCAGCAATGTGGCTGAGAGAGTGCCACAGCTCATCAGGGACGCAGGCTACTATCCCGTACTCTTGTTCCATGTAGGTATGAATGATGTCATAAAGCATGACATCTCCAAAATCAAAAAGGATTTTAAAATCTTGGGGGAACAAGTGAAGGGTAGGGAGGCACGGGTTATTTTCTCTTCCATCCTGCCCACCACTAATTTTGCACTAATGCAAAAATTGGGCAAGTAAACTCTGGCTAAGAGGTTGGTGTCAGTGGGAAAGTTTTGGGTTTTATGACAATGGATCCTTCTTTGGCGAGTGTAATTTGATAGGGTAGGATGGAATACACCTCTCTTAAAATGACATTGGAATATTTGGGAATGGGCTGGCCAACTTCATCAAGAAGGCTTTAAACTGAAGGACTTGGGGGCTGGGGGGAGAAAAGACAAAGAACAAGCCATTCTGTCTAACAAGGAACAGGGCAGGGCAGGGAATGCAATGATGAGTGCTCCTCAGCTGCATATCAAGATGAGGTTAAGAAGGCTGACCACCCTGAGAGAGTAGCAGATCAGGGAGAATCCTCATGCATCCATCTAGGGAAACTTGTATGTTGGCAACCTCCACTGCCTCTACACCAATGCACACAACCTGGGGAATAAGCAGGAGGAACTGGAGATGTGGGTGCAGATGGGGGGGCTACGACCTCATTGTGGTCACAAAGGCGTGGTGGGACAGCTGCCATGACTAGACCACAGCCAGGTAGGGTTATGTATTGTTCCGAAAAGACAGGTCAACGAGGTGAGGAGGTGGAGTTGCTCTTTATGTGAGAGCAATTAGTGTGCATTGAGCTCTGCCTGGGTGGGGATGAGGGGCAGGTTGAGTGCTTGTGGATGAAAACTAAGGGGCAAGGTAAAGCAGGTGATATTGTTGAGGGAGTTTGTTAGAGGCCACCTGATCAGGAGGAGGAAGTGGATGAGGCCTTCTACAAACAGCTGAGAGCTGCCTCACAGTCACAATCCCTGGTCCTTATGGGGGAATTCAACCTCCCTGATATTTGCTGGCAAAGCCACTCAGCCAAGCTCACACAGTCCGCGAGGTTCCTACAGAATGTTGATGACAACTTCCTGTCACAGGTGGTTGAGGAACCAACAAGGAGGGGTGTGCTGCTGGACTTTGTGCTGACAAATAAGGAGGGTCTGGTTGGGGATGTGAAGGTTGGAGGCAGCCTTGGCTGCAGTGACCACGAGATGGTAGAGTTCAAGATCTTGTGTGGAAGACGCAGGACACAAAGCAGGACCGTGACCCTGGATTTCAGATGGGCCAACTTTGGCCTCTTCAAAGACTTGCTTGGAAGAATCTCATGGGATAGGATCTTGGATGGTAGAAGTGCCCAAGAGAGCTGGTTCATCTTCAAACACCACTTCCTCCAAGCCCAGGCTCAGTGTGTCGCCACAAGCAGAAAATAAGGAAAAGGAGGCAGGAGGCCTCCATAGATTAGAAAGGATCTGCTGGGACAACTCAGGGAGAAAGCAACCGTCTATGAGAGGTGGAAATAGGGCCTGGTTTCTTGGGAAGAGTGTAAGAACATTGCCAGAACATCCAAGGGGTGCAATTAGTAAGGCTAAAGCCCTTTTAGAATTGAACATGGCTAGGAAAGTTGAGAACAAGAAGGGTTTTTTTCAGGTACATCAGCAGCAAAAGGAAGATTAGGGGGAATGTTGTTCACTGCTGAACCCAGAGGGTGCCCTGGTGTCTGAGGATGCAGAGAAGGCTGCCAAGCTGCTCTCCATCCTTTTTGAACAATCACGGAGGACCAGCGAGGTGCCTGAGGACTGGAGAAAGGCCAATGTCACTCCAGCCTTCAAAAAGGGCAAGAAGGAGGACCTAGGAAACTACAGGCTGGTCAGCCTCATCTCCATCCCTGGAAAGGTGATGGAACAACTCATCCTGAATGTAGTCATTAAACATATGAAGGAAAAGATGGTTATCAGGGGGAGTCAACATGGCTTGACCAAGGGGAAATCCTGTTTGACCAACCTGATAGCCTTCTATGAGGGCATAACCGGCCGGCTAGATGAGGGGAGAGCAGTGGATGTCATCTATCTTGACTTCAGCAAGGCTTTTGACAATGTCTCCCATAACATCCTCATCAGAAAGCTCAGGCAGTGTGACTTGGATGAGTGGACAGTGAGGTGGATCAAGAGCTGGCTGAATGACAGAGCCCAGAGGGTGGTGATCAATGGCACAGAGTCGAGTTGGAGGCCTGTGGCCAGTGGAGTTCCACAGGGATTGGTTCTGGGGCCAGTCTTGTTCAACATCTTCACCAACAACCTGGATGAGGGGACAGAGTGTACCCTCATAAAGTTCCCTGAGGGCACCAAACTGGAAGGACTGGCTGATTCCCCAGAAGGCTGTGCTGCCATTCAGCGGGACCTCAACCAGCTTGAGAGTTGGGCAGAGAAGAAACTCATGAGGTTCAACAAGGACAAGTGCAGAGTCCTGTATCTGGGAAGGAACAACCCCAGTACAGGCTGGGGATTGACCTGCTGGAGAGCAGCTCTGCAGAGAAAGACTTGGGAGTCCTGGTTGACAGTAAACTAACCATGAGCCAGCAATGTGCCCTTGTGGCCAAGAAGGATATGGGAACTGGGGCTGTTTAGTCTAGAGAAAAGGAGACTGTGGGAGTATCTCATTAATATTTATAGATATCTAAGTTATGGATGTCAGGAGGTTAGGGAATCCCTTTTTTCTGTTGTATCCAGTGGCAGTACAAGGCGTAATGGAAAGAAGCTGGAACACAAAAAGTTAAACATAAGGAGAAACCATTTTATTGTGAGGGTGAGGGAGCCCTGGCACAGGCTGCCCAGGGAGGGTGTGGAGTCTCCTTCTCTGGAGGTTTTCAAAACCTGCCTGGTCGCGTTCCTGTGTGACCTGATCTAGGTGGACCTGCTTTAGCAAGCGGGTTGGACTAGATGAGCTCTAAAGGTCCCTTCCAACCCCTACCATTCTATGATTCTATAATGCTCCTTACTGGACAGCTCATTTTTGTACAGCTTGAAACACTGCACTTTCAAGGACTGTATTTTTCCCCACTAACAATAAGCCAAATAAAATGGGTTGGAACAAAACTGCCAAACGTATACAAAACTCATTGTTGTGTCTTCAAACATCCACCCCATTCCCTGCTCTGTCTCAGTGCTGCTGAAGACACGTTTATGCTTCAATGGTGAAACCACTACAATGCACACACAGCACAAGAGCTAAGAAAAACACCCAGGGTGTTATTAAGTTTCAGTTGAAAAACTTACAGCACTTAAAGTATCCAGTTATTTTTACCTGGGGTTCTGGTGATTAAGTTGTGAATGTCAGATCCATCTAACTCACCCTGAAAATACAGGAGAGGGAACTGAAGAACAGGTCCTTAGCACCACTTACTGAAACAATACAAAAGAAAGAATTATTATTATTGCTAGTTCCACTTTCCACTTTAATTCAACTGAAAATCTGCCCTCTGACAGCACAAAGGTGAGTCAAGTGCCTCAGGAGATGAAACTAGCACTGCTCTCCAGTGTAGTGTATATTATACCTTGCAAGATTAAACTATTAGAAATGGCCTCCTTTTATTTCTCACATATGCAGATGCTTCCAATTCATAGCTGTGTCTTCTCCTCCCCTCCCCATGAAAGAGTCAGAGGGTTATGAATAACAAGATAAGAATATAGTGCAAAACACTTAACATGCCTCACTGCATACTACCAATGAACCTGTATACCTGAAAGGCAAAGTACTGGGCCAAAGTGGGAGGCTGAGTCGGCTTCAGGAAAAAGTGTGTAGTTGTGGATTACCTTTCAGCATAAAATATTTAACCAGATGGGAATGTTATTTATATGTGATGCTTCCTGTTAGCGGCAACTAACATTCACAGTATGAAATCTCTTATTATAGTACTACAGTTATATTATGCTTTTAATAATTAGTAGCACTGTTCTTTGTTTTCCTGCCTCAGCTTGGTACTTTCATCTATGCAAGAACCACTCAACTATTATGGTCTGGTGACCTGCTTAGCATGAAGCAAGGCAGCAGCCAGCAGATAAGCAAGGGAAAAGGAACAGTCACAGGGACTGGAATTCGTCACTGTGTTGTGATTCACCACTAATTTATGTGGGACACTCCACAGCACAGACAAAAGCCAAGAACATGTTCAAGTTCACCTTCTGCATTTTGTCTCTGCTTATAGGTGGGGCTCAGTTCAGAGGATTTCCCTTTCCTCTACCACTACAGATCTTCAAGGTTGCTTATCCGACTGGGACCATGGGTTGGAAATGCTTTGAGAAAAGCCAACTTTCACCCCAGCTAAGGGCAGGTCAGTCCTATGCCCTCAGGATAGCTCAAGGTTGCTAATGCCTCAGGACAGCAATGTTTTGAGCAAATTACAAAACTGAGCACGAATCACTATATATGTAAAGAGTGTACTTTCTTTCCACTGGTTGTGTGTCTAGTACATGCATCTTTTCTAAGAATAGTATTTAATGTGCATCTAGTAGCCCTAAGCCCTGCTGCAGCCATTTTGCAAGCCAACATCACCTGGCTCCCGCCGCTGGAGAAGCCCAGCCAAGCCCCCATGGGCCTGCTCCTTGCCCAGCTGCAGGGGGGCCATTGCGGCAGCCTGTTCTGAGTTGCACGCACACCGGGAGAAACGCAGCCCCTCTCCCACGGAGTTTCCCAGCCTGCGGCCTCACGGCCATCCGCAGCGGACGCGTGTTCCTGGGCTGCTTTTCCACAGAGGAAACGGGGCTCTCACAGCGCAGAAATCCGGAGCCTCCACCCGCCGCACCACCCCCGGGGCGGCCGCCGGCTGCGGCGCGCTTCCAGCTGGCTTCAGGCCCTGGCAGGCGGCCGCGGGCGCCGCCCCGGCACGGCCGCGGCCAGCGGAGGGCCCGCGGACACCGCCCGCCCAGCGGCCCAGCGGCGCAGCCCCTCGCACACGCGCCGCCATCCCGGGCCGCGGCACCGCGACGCCCCCTGGCGACGCCTCCAGGGTCAGCGGTGTTTGTGGAGGCCAGGGCTCCTCCCGCCGCGCCCTGGCTGCCCGGGAGGGGCTCCTAACGCCTCGCTTGGAAGGTTTATGTGTTTCGTCAAGCCTGCTCCAGCCCCAGGGCTGTGATGGAGGCGCCCGCCGTTCCTCCACAGCAATGAAAGCCCAAACACAGCCCCGCCACACTGCCTGGTACACTTGCTCCCGTAGCCCAATTCTTTCCAATGAAAGCAGCCCTGCAGGGACTGGGGTAGATAACCTGGTGCCTTCTGCTCCGGATCATTTTCCTCAGACCTGTCCTGCATCTGCAGGCTGGCAGGGGCAAAGGTCTGTCTTGCCATGGGAGGCACTGCCCAGAAAAAAGGGCTAAAACCGACTAGTGCTCTGGCAGAAGTTCTCCGGTGGCTTTTCATCTCTGTTCCCCTCATTAAATCTCCTTTTAATAGAGCTCTGCTGAGACTGCAACATTCAGAGTTGGTGCATTTTCTGGCTGCTGTTCAAGCCTTGGTTGAAAGCAATTAAAACCACTAGGGTGATGCTGAGCTCCCAAGGTCCCGCACATTGCTTTGTAGGTCAAAGCTGGTAGGGCAAGGCAAGAGCGTGTCCAGTGGGCACGTTCGTGTCTTGGGCTTGTGTAAAGGCAGCCCAGTCAGGATACAGTATAGAATTACACCTAAGGAACCAAGAGAATCAGATGCACCTATGTGCTGGAGAACTTGAGACTATATTCTTGTGCTTTCGCCTCGGTCATCCAAACCCAAAAGGACCCAGAGGAAAAGAAATGGGGAAAGTCCCTTGTACCCCACTCCTTACCCCTTGGCCTGTCCATCCAGTTGGTCCCTGGCTTAACGGGATCAGATAGTAAGACAGGACAAAACTTACATGACTATCTGTGATCATTTTGTACTTCCCTTCTTATTAAAAAAAGGAGCAATGATACATATTTTGCCTTCAGCAATGCTTTCTTTGCAGATACAATCATTAAAAAGAAAGGGACATGACCTAGAGTGTAGAAGATATTCTGTTCTCAGAGAGAAGTATCAGTGGTTCACTGTCAAATTGAAAGGATATTTTCCATGATGATCTGTCTTGGGTGACTCAAACACTTTCATAAATAGTTTGGATGACGGAAAAGAACATGCTTACTAATTCTACAGATGACAAAAGCTGTAGGGAAGTTTCAAGACAGAGCTAGAATGAACATGATCTTGACAAATCAGAAAAACAAACAGTCTTAAAAATGTAAGTCTTCAAAATGTAACCTAGTTTGTAATCTAGTAAAGAAAAGTGCAGTAGCCTACACTTAGGATAAGCACCTGTATGAAACAGGGACATGCGAGGTGGTGGCACAGGAATGGTTCTGAGATGTTCGTAAGGAATCATAAAATTAATATGAGTCAAAGTTTTTCTTCTAAAAAAAAAAAAAGACATCATAAAATGCAGTATCTGTAAGAATTTCCAATGAGTAACAATTCAGCAAACCCAGCAGTCCTTAGGCCTTGGCTGAAATACTGTGTTTAGAAAGCTATGGACCAATTGGAGAGAGCCAAGAGTGCTGAAGTAACAGAAAATATGATGTAATAGATTTGTCATAATTCTCAAACTTCCTGCACAAAGAGAAGACTGAAGGAAAATGCAACTAGCTATCAGATACAAAGGAGGACTTTCCAAAACTAGGATGGAATCATCTAGGTATTCTCTCCCTAAAGGAAAGGGAAAAAGTAATGACCTAAGATGTGAGCAAAGAGAGTCTGAGTGAACATCAGAATGAGGTGAGGGGGTTGTTTTTTAACAGCAGCCACCATGAAGAACTAGCAAGATTTCTCAGGAAGGCTGAGCAGGCTGGACAAATCTCTGCAAGGAATGACATCCCTGAGTCTGGATAAGGTGGTAGGACAAGACCCTCTGCAACCCTGAGCCTCTGCAGCACTGTGCCTGGTCACTGGAAAAGAGTAGGAGCCAGGACGCTGTCGAGTCTGCCATTCTCCAAGTCATCACATCCACTCAGCTTTTTGCTATCCTCAGCCTGCAGGAGCAGAAACACTCAGTGAGCTTTAAAAGACTGACCAGTCCTCGGAACAACACTATTTAAAATACCTTGCTTCCTCCCAGGGCTATAAACAATCTCTGCACATGAAATGTAAAACTGGAGTTAAGCCTCTGACTGGCCATGGGAACTACAAAATATTATACTCTGACTTGAAAGGTTTATGTGAATCCAGTCAAAATTTTCTGAAGTGGATGCCTCAGATAAGGCCATTAAGTCTCTACACACAAGCCTAAATCAGTGGCCTCATTTTCAAACACACACTGAGCACTTAGCAGCTCCTGTAGAGTCTAAGAGGAGCTGGTGATTGCCTGTCACATCTGAGAACTCATGCCACTTTGGCTCTGAAATGTGGACCCGAAAGCAATTTTCTATGCAATTTTTCACAGTCCTAATCCTGGTGTTTTGTGAACACTTTCTCTAGTTTTTGCAGGTTTTTTTTTCCTAGGCCATTATTTTCTTTGTAATGTAAAAATAAATATTTCACATTAAAGCAACTCCAAAGCTCCAACTTTGGAAATCTTCAATGGGCGCAGAACTTCAAGTTGAGAACTACAGAATGCTGAAGATTTTACCATATCAAACACAGTTTGCACTCCCACATTCCCTCCTGCATTCATAATTACATTCTGACTCACATTATAATCACATTCAGGTCCCAGTCCTGCTTTGGAAATTTCATGGCTGCAGGCAGGGACATATCTTCCAATGCACAGCACCCATCTTCGGTTAAGCCATATGCAGTTATTAGTGCTGCAGCTGAGGAACCATTTCTTTACCATCTGAATGCACCAGTTACTGCATCTGCAAATTTGGCTGCAGAAACCATATAATGCAGAATCCTCAATACCTGCCTCATTAAAGAGATGCAAAATAGGAATACAATTCTAGCATTAAATGGAGAGATTTTGTTACTGTCATCCTGAAAGAAGTTATAATGCTGGGGTTCTTTGAAGCTTAGCAATAGAAAAGTATGATGTATCTGTAGGAGGACAAGACATTGTGGTTACCTATAACTATATCAGAACAGAAAAAATCAATTTTACCCCCAAACTCTGAGTATTTTTTTCAAAATGTATCAAACACATGATTTTGGGTAAGCCTTGAACAGAAATTCCAAACTTTTCCGAGAATTCATCCTCAACAAAGTGTAAGAACGCATTTCAAGAATTTTGCCAGGAGGATGCACAGTCAATAGCAGGTGTTTGCAAAGGTAATTAAAGCTCAGAAACAGGAGAAAAGGATCCACTAATAATCTTATTACGGTGGAACATATGACATATGTGGGGGGATTACTTCCACCTAACTTAAGGTATCTACAGGGCAGACTTCTGCATGAGACATAGTCACCCTTGGCTGGCACCATATCCAGAGAAACAAATGTGGTATCAAATAAATCAGCTTACGTGGGGCAGTAGCATTTGCACAGTGTGGAAAGGAAGAGTTCCTGCTTGCTTTCATAACTGCTTTTCCTCACATTATCAGCCAGCTTTCTTCAGTCTACTGCATTTATCTTAAGTGGTTGCTTGTATTCATTCTAGTGTTGCAATTCATACATCTCAAAGTTTGCTCTGCTTTACCCTTCCTTTTTTTCCTCTTCACAGTTAAGAAATTTGTAGGGAACTCCATATGTACCAGAGAATAAGAACCCCTACCTGACATAGGCTGCTTAGACTTCAGCTATGTTAAATGAAGTACCAGTTAATTATTAATCCATTTATAGCATTTTAAAACATTTTTCTTAAGAAAGGTTTATTTTAGGTGTGTTTATGCTGCCCTCTCATTTCCCCACCTAAAAATCAAAAATAGCCCAACAATATCCTTGAACGATGCTGAAACTGGAAACATAGCCAACAAGTACCTGCTGAGCACACTTGGGTCAAACACAAACATCACCAGCTTCCCTGATTTTGTAATTTTCTCTTCATCACTATTAAAACATGAGATTTTTCTTCATATTAGAACTCCTACTTGCCAGTAAACAAAAACCCTTCCACTTCCAGTGAGTAAGTCACCCTCACATGCAGCAGCTATAAATTTGTTTCCCACTCTCATGTGACACCTCCAGTTTCTCAGGAGAAAATCAATCTAACATCACTCTGCAGTCCCAGCTGCTTCATCAGAGTGACTAGGAGATGGCATCTCTGCAGCTGCATGAGACAGATGGAGAAAGCCATGTGCCACTGTCACGAGGGCTGTGCAAGGTGATGTGTTTCCATGCATCTGCTCAAGCCATTCTGCACAGTGCTGACACAACTCACCCTTGCAGCATCTGAGAAGGCAATAACCCACACAAACAGGGAGCAGATCCCCAGTCTTATCCCTCTCAATGTATTTTATTACCTGCTGAAAACAAATAAGCAACTGAAAAGAAACCAACAACTGAATCACCCTCAACAGGTGTCTGAAGTAGGCACAGCTCTGAAGAGCTGAGGATGCAACAGCTTTGCAGGAGGTTAGTAATATTAACATTATTTGTGGGTATTTCAAGAGGGTATTTCAAGGCTTTGAATGCTTCCTGTCTTGCTAAGGAAGCTTTTGTAACTCTGAATTCTTTTGTCTGAAGCTGTGATTATTTAGGCTCAGAGAAAGAAGCAATGGCACTGGGTTTCTCTTCGTAACAATTCAATTGTGTTTCAAGGTGCACAAATAAATCCTAAACCAATTACTGTTAGCTGCTCCAGGTAGAGATGTTCAGAACAGTACAGGCAATATACATCATGAACTTACAGCCCTTCATTAAATTATAAGACATTTGTGTTTACCCTTAAAAGAAAGTACTGAATATTGAGCACAATCATCAAGGAGTTGTTTCAAGCAGAAGAGTCGGGCTTGTGGACAACTCCAGCCTCGGAGACACTGATGCCAGGGATCAATCAGTAGGGGCGGCCACTGTACAGACCTCTTGAACATCCACTGTCAGCCACAGGAGGGCAAAGCGAGCCTAGCCAACCTAAAGAAACCACAGCACAGCAGCCAAACCAAGACAGGATCACACGTGGTAAAGGGGAGAACGTGTCAGGACCACCTAAAGGAAATACAGAGTGTGTCTAGACGTCCTCCAGACCAAAGTTGTTTTCCACTACTCATTAGCGGCAGGAGCCAGCTCAGGAAGGAGCCGCAGACGGTGCAGTGGGGAGCAGCCAGAGGGCTGCTAGTCACCAGCAAAGGGTCTCTCTCCCAGGGACCAGACACCCTTTGTGCAAACCGAGACCCAACCAGCACCACTCTGCCCACCAGAAAATCAGTCCCAAAAGCCTCAATAGCTGTCGAGCGGTTTGCCAATCAGAGCACCGAGCATTCATTTCAAAGTAAACTTATTTGGCCATTGCAGACACTACAGCTATTCACCGTTTCCCCTTCAATCAAAAACAATTTTGTGATTTGAAAGAATACTCATTTTTCATAAATGCTGGCACTTCTCCAGCAATCAGTGAGTGCCCTGGCAGATGGCCAGACACAGCCACTGGTGGCGTGGTAATTCCTTCTCATTATAAAGTTTCTATGTGCATAAATCTGAGCCAGGTGAATTCACAATACACAGTAGAATGACAAATGTATCACATACCAAAGGGTCGAGAAGGTGACTCTGGAGATTTTTCATCACTGGATGACAGCATGATCCAAACATAGTTCTCAAGGTTTTTGAGTTCCCAAATCCATTGCTACATTTCTGCTAGACTGAAGACTTTTACTTTGTCCACAGATTTGGTTTCGTTTTCATTAAGCAGGTGATAAAGGTAACCGGTATATGACTTTTTGTAACTCAATTCATATGGCTATTAACTTGAACACTCAAGAACATTTATTTTAAAAGTAAATCTTGGGTTTCCCTTAGAAAGATAAGGTACTTCTTTCCCAGCTTTGCTACAGGACCTGTGGGAAATAAAGGGCGCTTGTTTTGTGCATTTTCATCCTAGCTTAGAGCTGCTATATACAGGTTTGTTTTCTTCCCCACTTGGACACGCTCTATCAAAAACCCATTCAAGGGGAGTCACCCAACAGACCACAAAAGATTTTAACTTGTTCATTGTGTGTTCACATCATCCAAAGGAAAAATTACTTCAACACACACATGTTGGAGACATGACCAAAAGAAGACAAAAGGCTGCCTCCAACTTCACTGGTAGCGAGGGATTTTTAACCAAGATGTGCTCCCCTCAAAGGCACATCTCAACAGCCACATGTAAAACAGCTTGGCTAAAATCCACATCTTCCAGTATAAGAAAAAACGTTTTAAATGCAAAAGTCATACCAAAAAAAAAAAAGACTTTTCAAAATGATCCTTTCCATCTGGAGATATATCCTAAAGAAGCAAAACCAGGGGAAAACATTATTTCAGGCGGCACTCTAAAAATAAAAGCCAGCTGTGAATAGTTGCAGTCACACACAGAAATTATCACCCCGGTTTTCTCTAAAGAAGGAATCATGACCTCTAATACCAAAAAACTTTAAAATGGGGGGTTATGGAGCTTTGTCTTGTGGTTTTCAAGCAAGTTTCATCACCCCGTTGGGCACACTCATGCTTTCAGGCCAATTTTATTTAATGAAAGCAGTCTGATCACAAGACTGGGAGCTTGACCCCCAAGGAAAATACTATCATGAGACTCCCTAGTAAAAGATCAGGAGTGAACTGTGAAGTACAAAGGTCTTTAAACACAGAGGCTGTGTTTCATATTTGTGTCACTTGCCTGTTTGTGCAGGAAGCTCGTGTCTGGTTTCCTCCCTCGAGTGGCAGGCAGTTGAGCTTTCCATCTGAGAACCGAATTTGCAATTTCCAGGTGTATTTCAAAAGGAATTTGAAAGATCCTCTGCTTGTCTGCAGGTATTTCAATCCCATCACTCAGGCAGGAAT
Organism: Colius striatus; assembly: GCF_028858725.1. NCBI lineage: Eukaryota > Metazoa > Chordata > Aves > Coliiformes > Coliidae > Colius > Colius striatus. The sequence goes on along the minus strand of NC_084767.1, from coordinate 30,533,706 downwards.
TGAGCAGCTGCTACATTAAAGAGAAAGCCCACGTGTCAGAAGCAGAAGAGAGGAAGATGTTACAAGCAGACCTGAGCAAAAGGCAGCTTATGATTAAGTCATGAGAATGTAATTAGGGGTGTAAGAGCACTGGCATACCCTAGCAGATACTTTCTTTGAGGCCTCCACCTGGGGAAAGCAAGAGGCTCCACTGTACATGCATGCAGGATCTTTGCCGGCTCTTCATCACAGATCCCTGCAGACTTCCAGGGCTGCTACAAGGAGACAAGCTAAAGTAGGACCTCAGGAAGGGAATGGGTGGCATCGTGCTCAGGTCTAATTAAATCTGAAGTATCGTTAAGTAACAGGGAAGATGTTTTTACCACACTTGAGAAAAGGTATAGACCCTGTCCTGATGCATTCAGGTCTGCCATTACATTTCCCCAGTTACATCTTCCCAGGTGAGGATTTTTAGCTGACAGTTGCAGTGGGGCAGCAGACAGGCAGGAGAAACAGAATACACCCACGCACATAGGGTTTGGATGGAAAGAAGGAAAGAATGGAAAGAAGGGATAAGGCAGTAACTGAAGAATCAGCTACTGCACCGTGGAATGCAAGAACATGCATGCAGGCAGAACAAAAGGGCATTACTTCAAAAAGAAGGGAAGGACAAGAACAGCAGAGCCAGAGATCACAGGAGTCAGCATAGGAAGGATCTTGGGGCAGACAGAAGCAGGGGCACACAGCTATTGAAAAGTCTGAGTGTCAGGGAGGGTTTGCAAATTAGAGGAAAAGCAGGGGAAGTCGGAGTCTCTCTATACAAGGCTATTCTGAGAGAGGTCAAAGTCTGTTCCTTGCATTTGGGGCAGCGGGGGAGCGGGACAAGAAATCTTTTTTTAAATCCTTGAGCTGCTTTGAGGTTTTCTGAGTTAACTGGAGTGGAGCTAATTCATTACTTGCATATAATTAGATTTTGCTTCTAGGTGGTCATATTTGCCATTTTGAGTCTAATTAATCATTAAGGCACCTGGAGCCTTTGTACCAACATTTGAGAAATTGCATATACAAAGGCAGGTTTGTTTTGTTTTGTGTCTGTTGAAAACAGGCTTGCTAGCCAGGGCCAGAGCTGGCACCACCCTAATGCTTGCATGCTTACAGCCTGCAAACCTTGACCATCAGGTATTGTTATAAGCATTTCTTGTGTGCACTTCTAAGTCAAACTCTATACTTGGAATATCTTTCACTGCAACAATTGATCTATTTGTTGCAGAAATAGACTTTATAAAGCAAAATATATGCAAAGGGAGTAAGGGAGAGAGTAAAAATACTTCGCTATTTGTATGTGCTTAACCAGGGAGCGTGTGTTGGGTGCCTTCTCAGCCAGTCAGAGCCAGTGAGATGGGGCTCTCCACAGAAGCATGCATCATCATCAGGGTCAGCTGTCTGAATATTTGGGACACCAAACAGACCCTGGGAATAGCACAGCTCCGGGGACAGACTGTGGGGTAGAAAAACTGGAGCTACTGGTTTAGTTCTGACCATTTTTACAGGGAGCAGGCTGTAGTATCTGCTAAAGCAAGGTGTTTCCAAGGAGCTGGGATGTGGAAGGTAGGAGGTGGAGGTGTCTCGAACCCAGCTGGACTCAGCCCAGCAAAGACCTCAGGGAAAGACCTCCCAATGCCCTTCTCAAATTTTGGGCAAATAATGAAGTATTTTGAGTAAACTCACATTGGTCATCTAGGCAGCCAACAGGAATTAAAAGGAAACAGGTCTGTGAATATCAAAACTCACAATACAAGCCTTAGTTCTTCCTGAGTGAATCAGACAGAGGAAATGAGGCACGTTTCTGTCTAACACTGATTTAATAGAGCTGCACTTTGCATTTTTGCCATTACCATTAAAGTAATGGTTTTGATTGACAGGAGCTCATTTTTAATTAGCCAGATCAACCAAGTCACAACATCAGCATTTCTGAAAGCATCTGAAAAAGCAGCCTACTTCTGCAAGAAAAGCTTATTTCTATTTGAAGATTAAAGGTTCTAGACAGCAGCAATATGTTTCTATCTGCCATTTCAAAAGGAAGACTTGAAAACATCAGGCTGTACCACATGAGAGATTAAAAGATACAGGGAGATAATTCACAACCAATCCTGCTTCTCATAGGTCTTTCTTCCTTAATCCTGTCCAGCAACAGCCTTTAGCAACAGTATAACCACATTAATCAAGGATTATTAGCAAGAGATGTTAATGCAGCATTTCTACCCACCCACCTCAGATGCACTCCGTGCTTCCTGGGAGAGTGCCAACATCCCCAACTGCATCAAAAGGAGGATGGCAAGCTGTGAAGGCAGCGAGCCCCACTGCTCAGAGGAGCTGGCCACTCTGGGGGGCAGGCCAGGGGCAAGGTGTGCTCCCCAGCCGCGGGACCGGACATCACTGCAGCTTTTTCCTGCCGCTTGACTTCAACGGCAGCAGGAGAAAGCTGTCAGCCAGTTTGGAACTGTGCAGTGTGAGGAAGCACCTGGAAATGGGAGTAAGAGAACAAATGACAAAGATAGCAGAGCAAGATCTGCCTTAACTTTGCTCTTCCATCCTGTCTGGCAAAAGCCTCGATTAATCCACGAAGCGACAACATAGCAGAAGAACTGCCTAAACCCTGTTATCTCCACTGCTTCTATCACCAGTAGTGTTCTTGCTCTTTGAGAAATTTTTAACCCAACATTTTCATGATGCATACTGCTGTTGCAGAAAACCTTTCACCTTAGAGAGATACTGTCTAAGCTGTTTCGAGTGGCTGGACAAGGTACAGGCAGGCACACACACACCCCCTCAGGGTTATTGCAGGTCCGTGTCACCGTGAGTAGGGAGGACCTGAGTCTCCCACAGTTGCCCTTAATGCTCCTGCACATCAGGAGAAGCAGAAGCAAAACATGCACTGCATTGAGAACAAACCCACTATTTTTTACACTCAAGCCATATGTTTCCATTTTGATTAAAATAGTCCAAAAGATTTTTGTTTGTTTGTTTCAATATGAAATAGACATAGTAAAAAAAAAAACAAACTTGAAAGCTGCTGCAAAGAGAAATTGACATTCCCTGGACAGCTGTGAGCAGGATGACTGCCAGCTACAGGGCTCGGAAACAAACCCTTTCAGAAAATATTCCTGCAGCCAGACGGCACTGCTTAGATTTCTCACTCCTCAGCTTCATACTCTCCTTACATTAAAGATTGGAGAGCCTGAGCATTCATTTCTTCTGCTGTTGCGTGGACCTGCACACAGTTATCCATAGGGATCTATTTTGAAGAAAAAGCTGAACCAAGTATTTCCATATAATAAATTTAAACTCCACAATCTCACAGTTAACCACTGGAAAGGCTAGGACAGAGCTGCTCTGGCAGTTGAAGTCCTGATGGCCTCCCTGCAAACCACTAACTCTGCCTCTCTGATTTATACCACATTTCCCAAACCTGCAACACAACCATTTTCAAACCTTACAGGACATGTTTACAGTCTGATCAGCAAACTATACAATTGCATATTCAGTGTGCAAGGACTTGTTAGACACCCAGCTTTGCTTTAGATCCTTTTCCTTTTTTTTTTCTTTATTTTTTAGCAGTCATAGCTGCTTTAGCTGACACCAGGGGCTTTGTCATTTCTGCTCAGCATCAGCAAGGTTTTCATTTTATGTCATAACCACTTAATGCTACAGAGAACATGGAGGTTAACAGTCTCCAATTGCTTTGTCGTTCTCCCTGCTGCAGCCTTTTTTTCTCCAGGAGCTCATTTTGAGCAAGCATGGCTCACCCCTCACAGCTGCATTAGCTAGGCTGTGTAGCAAGGCTGAGGCTCCCGCCCAACCTGAACATTACCCCGGGAGGGAGTCCATGCAGCCTACCCTGTCCCTCTGCTGCAACACCTGTCTAAATGACACCTCTCTGGCACAACCTCGGTCACCTATGAAAGTAATGCACACAACGTGACACTGCCTCTGCTGCATTGGTACTACCCAGACTACTGAGAGGAGTTGTATTGAAGATTTACTTACAGCTGTCAGGCACAGTGTCCCGCTCTGCCTTCTCTGATCCTGTATTGGCCTAACATGCATACTTACAGCCTTTGAGCAAACACTCCAGCTTTGCAGAAACTGTGGAAAACTTGCACCACCTATCGACATGGTTGAGGGCCTGAAGCCCGACACAGCAGTTCAGTAGTGCTCCTTCCTATGGAAACTCATCATCATCCTTCAGCATCTCACATTACAATATGCCTGTTTGATCTTACCAGCCGCTTGGCAGACACCAGAATGCACGTGACCTGACCATATTTTCTGCCCTCCTACGTGTCTACTCCTTCCAGCAAGCGCGTGAGCCTGGAGGGCCAGGGGTGGCCAGGGTGTGCTGCTGCCCCTCCACGAGCAATTGCTTTGCAGAGGAGGTCCTGTGCTTCCCCACTTCTGCCTCAGGCATTTCTTAATTCCTTGTCACAAAGAGCTCTGGTCACAGAGAACTTCCTCTGCTTAAAATGAAGGTGAGATCTTCTCTGCTTTAATTTCTTCTTACTATGTGGAAAACTCTCAGCTTACTGCTACCCCACCAGCCCTGCAGCAAAGGGATGCCCAGCCTTCAGAGCAGGCACTCAGGCATCAGCATCAGAAATATTATGTTATAGCAAACTTTCTCCCAGCATCATCTCTTCTCTGTGTGCAGCAGAGCGCTGTGGAAACTTTGGGAGGCTTCCCCAGTTGGTGACATCTGTGGTGACTTCTTTCAATACCAGTTGCATCTATGAGCACTGAACGTGGTGGAGAGTCAGCACGATGCCTGCGAGCAATCAAAGGATGCTATTTCTTCCTCATCTTTGACCACCACTCACTGCCCTCAGGCTATGGTCTCTCTGGAGGAGGCATCTTGGTGACCCTGAGGACATTGTGGCCTCTCGAAGTAGAGAGCTGGTGTGACTGAGATGGCTATCAGCCTTGCCTTGCACACAGGCACTGGGAAGACTTTCTTTTGCTTTTTCCCAGGGTGGAAAAGATGTCAGATACTGTCACAAGAGCTTAGAAGGAACAGGAAGTTTCTGGCTCATCTCTGCCCAGACTATTTAGCTGCTATTCAGCATCCCCCATGCTTTGACCACAGAAATAGTGTATTAATTCCACCATAACATGCTGAGCTTCCCGCTGTGGGTATTGTGCATTTGCTTCATATTATAATACATTTAACTTGCAGGCTTCACACATGACACTTCTACTCCTTCAAAGCCATGTACTCACTGGGGAAAAATTGGTTTATTTCCATTTTCCCCATTCTGCGTGATCCATGCTCCCCTTTCCACCCACTCTGAATTTTTCCCAAGAATCAAATCAAGGAAGTTTTTGTCAGCATTTTCAGCCTCAGTCCAGATGTCTATGACCCTCAGGGATTCATTTAATTTTCTTCATAAAAGGAACACAGGGAAATGTGCTACTGCATGGTCACTCAGGATTTGTACAGCACCTCCCTGCTCCCCATAATAAATGTTTCTGACACACACACCAAGTCATATGTCCATCAATTTTTGAGTTGGATCAGTTCCACTGAAGATAAAGAAATAGAGGCAATACCCACCAGGAGAGAATTTGCCCAACAACTATAAAATGTCATGCAGAGTGCAAAGGCAAGTTGCTTTTTTTTCTCCTTTCGCTGGTGACCACCACTCTCAACTTCCTCAGTAACAAGATTTTACTTCAGCCCCTGCCAGGACTCATCCTTCTTTCCTGTCCTTGCAGCATGTGTCTGCTTTCATGTCCTTGCCTACAAATCTTTTGACTCCCAAGTCTTTTCTAGCCTCATTAAAAATATACTGAAACACAGAGACTGAATGTGTGGGCACTGCTGCTGTCAGCTCAGCCCCTGGGCTTGTAGCAGGCAGCACCCAGCTCAAAATCTTTTGTTCAGAAGGAGAAAACTTTGGCCACAGGTACCACATTTGGAGCCAGCCCAGAAGTGATGGAGAAGAGGAAAGGCTGGACAACTCTTTTGGCTGAGCCCTGCATCAGCATCTTCACATCTCTGAGTGCTACAAGCATCATGCTCAACAAGCTTTGGGGACAATCAGGGAGGGGATCCAAGTGGGTTCAGAGGCAGGACAAGGTGTTTCAAAAATGCTTCAGTGACTCCAGCTTCAGTCGCCTCAAGGTCAGAAATTCTACTTTTCAGGGAATTTTGATACTTAGCAACAAGGTGGAACTTCCTTGTCTAACTGAAATAACACACAAATCCTTCCAGAGCAATCATCATCTGGGAAAAAAAAAAAAACAACAAACCACATTGATCTGGGAAAATATGAGAGCCTGGGATTTCAAAGTTTTATTCAAATTTTATTAAGGTGTGAAACAGCTTGAAACCTGTATTAGTTAGGAGGCAGTTTGCTGGAGAAACTCAAAAGTACAACTCAGTTCTACTCAATGCTATGTCCAGTATCTCCTAATGACGTTTAATATAAACAGAGACTATTTTAGTGTTTATGTTATATTGATGCACCACACACAACTCCAATACAAGGGATTCAAAATTTGTAAACTACTTTTTCTGGCAGTTTTCAAAGACAGGGAGACACTGACTTTCACAACAGAGCTTGTTCAAATAAATGAATTATTAAATTAAAAGCTACTTAAACCTTACTGGCCTGTTCTTACTATCATAGGATATGATATCAGAGTTTTGAGACAGCTCGAGAAGCTTAGAATCATAGAATGGTAGGGGTTGGAAGGGACCTTTAGAGATCATCTAGTCCAACTCCTCCGCAGAAGCAGGTTCACCTAGATCAGGTTGCATAGGAACGTGTCCAGGCAGGTCTTGAAGACCTCCAAGGAAGGAGACTCCACAACCCCTCTGGGCAGCCTGTGCCACTGCTCCCTCACCCTCACAGTGAAATAGTTTTTTCTTATGTTTAAGAGGAACTTCTTGTGTTCCAGCTTCATCCCATTACCCCTTGTCCTGTTGCTAGCTGCAATAGAAAAAGGGATGTCCCAACCTCCTGACACCCACCCTTTAGATATGTGTAAATGTTAATAAGATCTCCCCTCAGTCTCCTCTTCTCCAGACTAAACAGCCCCAGTTCCCACAGCCTTTCCTCATATGAAAGATGTTCCAGTTCCTTGATCATCTTGGTGTCCCTGTGCTGGACTCTCTCCACAAGTTCTCTGTCCCTCTTGAGCTGAGGAGCCCAGAACTGGACACAGGACTCCAGATGAGGCCTCAGCAGGGCAGAGTAAAGGGGGAGAAGAACCTCCCTTGACTTGCTGGCCACACTCTTCTTGATGCATCCCAGGATGCCATTGGCCTTCTTGGCCATGAGGGCACATTGTAAGCTTACTTGTATGTTACATGCTTACACCCAGGATACATTGCTCAGCACTTGGAAGAGAAATTGGTGGCACCCAGAGGCCAATTTATTTCTTTTTGCAAAGGACTCAGCTTCATACCAGCTTCGATGCTTATTTTCACATAGTGCAGCATCTGCCAAACAGCAATCTCCAAGCACAGGTGAGAATCCCAAGAAATAGAGCAGCTATTTTTTCAACAGTTTTTAACAAACATGTATTAGCTTTTCAACATATCTACTAATATTACCCAGTTCATTACTCTGCATGAGCTCTAAACTTGAAAGGTCTGTCAGATTTGAGGTGTTTTTATGCATTTTCCTCCAACTCTCTTTTTTATATTTGGGAAAAAAACCCCCACACTGATGTCTTTCTTTGTATATTATGTATCAGTAGTTAATTGCAGAATAATCCAGTGTAGCCTAGAAAATAATCTTGTTATTGTTGATTGTTTCTCGAATGTTCCTTGCCCAGGACTCTCTGATAAAGCAAGCACCAAAGAACTGCAGTGATCCAGAAAGTGCTTGCCAACTCACAAGGGACAGATTCTCATCTTTACTGTAATATTATTTCTTTCCAAATATTATGTATGAGACAAGTCTTTTGATATTCACGGACTTGTTTATGGGAAATGACTTTACACAAAACATCAAATGAGTTGACAGAAAACTGAATTTAAAATATGTTTTTTTTAAATGCTCATGAAATTCATATTGCTTTAAATATAAATTAGCCACAGTGCCAGAAGGGATGAATGTACTTCACTACTTGACTGCAGGTAATTTAAACGTACAGTTCTACCTGCCTTCCCTGTATCCATTGTACTTTCCTATGAAGGGGAGAAACAGGCTTCTTATCTGTTCTGCTGCCTGATGACACACATTCCTGGGAACGTCAGGGTATCCAAATGAGAAGTGAAACTACATCTTTGTATCTTCTGATTAATGTTCACCCTATAGTCTTTTACCTCACATAAAGCAGCATTGTGCATCCTGGTCAAATTTCAAATCTGATAATTATATTCTTCCCATTATAAATTCTTCCTACAGCTTTGAACAGAGTCAATATTCTTTATTTTCTGCCCATAACTACTTTCAGAGATTTGCTGCCTACTGCCCCAAAGGGAAGCTGAAGTGACATATGCAAATTATTTTGAAAGGCCTCCATGCTCCTAAGAGGAAATACACTCAGCTTTGTAAACTTACCATTGCTAATAAATTCATACAGGAAATAACAGTAATACACTTTTGATGGTTCATAGTACTCTGATAGTAACCTTTAATAATGACATTCCCACAGATGAACAGGTTTGCATAAAATTATATACAAAATTTCACTTAATATTTTAATTCAACATCTTACACGAGAAATAACTTTCCCTTTGCTTCCTTACTTTCCCCAAAACCAATCAAGTGCCTCTAGACTTCCTATTTTTGCAGTGAAAGCAAAGCATAAAGCAAGCATCATGATCAACCATGATGCAACCTAACATCTCCACAGGCAGAACTCACATACTTGAGTATCCTCAAAACCTGCAAAGTCGTGTGCTACGTATATATAGATCTTTGTTTCACCCTAACTACAAAATATTCAAAGATATGGTAAACTGCCCCAGATGTGCAAAGTTTTAAGAGTGCTTCAACAGAGAGTGACAACCAAAATAAACCTCTCTGCATAAAATCAGCTCTGTGTGTTTTTCCACCCTCTATCAAATTACAGAATCCTCAAATTATGTTCAGAGAAGCCCTGTGTAAAATGTGAGCTGCTGTACTTCATCAGCTATCAGAGACAACTCAGGATTACGAGTACTGAAATAAAATGAACATCCTGTTCCAGTTTCTTTAACCAAATTCGCTCCCTCAAATAGCATCAACAAGTGACTCAGTTCAACGTCGTAACAAACAGTACTTTTGCTACAGCAATGTACTTGGCAAGCAGCTACTCTCACAAATAAATGTCACATTTTATTGTAGTTGCTAATCAAAAGATCTTCACTTTATCTTGGGGGAGGGAGGGGAAGGAAATACTGTATAATAACTAGATGGCAAGTAAACAATGTTGTTTCCATAATAAGTGGGAAAACTACTCATCTGTATTTGGATGAACCAATAACTTATGTTTAGCATGAAATTTTACTTCAAGTTGTGATGCTAGTGTTCTCATGAGAGTGTATCACTTCTTTGATCTCATTGAGACCAGTAAAAGGGACATCCCTCTCTCTTTCAGATTTTGCTGAAGTATCCCAAGTACTAATGCCAGCCAGGTGAGCCAGAAACCTCTTTATGGCACAGCAGCACCATCCTGCTCAGGATCAGAATCACTTGTGCAGTGAATTAACATCACTTGGGAGTTGCTCCCAAGCTGTACCTGTATGCTATTCTAGGTAGGGGTTAATGCTAATTCTCAGTTGCTTGGTGTTTTAAGAGATACATTGAATCTCTCCCAGATGCCCAGTTTCCAAGCAGGGACTTCATTGCTATCACACTGCTAGCAAAGCATCAATATCTCTACACTGTTGTCTGCACTGCATTTGAGAATCATGGTAAAACACTCAAACCCTCTTTACAAATAGCACTCTTTACTCCTGAGCAATCAACCAAGTTACCGCACAGTACATTTTACATTATATTTGGGGGAAAAAAAACCCAAAACACAGAACAAAACACAATCTGGATCACTACAATATCCATTTCTTAGTAAATAATTCTAGATAAAAGGACATGCTATTTGGAGAATCCATTCATTTCCATCAAACAAAAATCTCATTAAAAATAAGCTCCTTCTCACCTGTAGCTAACTCAATAATTAGGTGTAGCTACATTAATTAGTTATAATCCAGAGATTACATGGGATAATAGCCTGCTCTAATGAGGAAAAATGACGTTCAGCTTCTGAACATGTGGGTTTGTGGCAGTTTCCTTAGAAGGCAGTATGATTTACAAAAACTATGAATTCAAACAAAATAACAACTGTAATTCTTTACTGTGAGAAGTGACTACGAAAACAGTTCTTGGAAGCCCAGGAAACCAGCCTTGCTGCTTCTTTGGCAACTCTCTTTGAAACATCAAGTAGTTATTTTGAAGCTTGGACTTTCACTGAGGGGTTTTCATTGAGCGGTGGGAGCCCCAGGAACCCCATGCTGCCCCAGCCCAGTTAGGAGGGTGGCTACAGCCCTTCGTGAGAGATCAGAGCACTTGCGGAGGCAGGGCTTTAACAGCCCAAAGGTGAGATCCAGGCAGCCAGCACCATATGGCACTTTATGGGCAGAGGGTTCATTTTCTCATCAGCAGCGCCACAAGCAAAGTCGCATGGCCATGACTGGGTGAGCAGAACTGAAGGTTTCCTTTCCTGCAACAGATCAGGAGAATCAAAACACATCAGTTCGTATTCACCTTCTCTTACAGCCCTTAACAACCCCCCTACAAACCCCCTCACCAATCACCTATTACCTATCAATTCTTCTTTGAGTTTGAGTCCACTACAGGCCATCTGATCAGGAGGAGGAAGTGGATGAGGCCTTCTACAAACAGCTGAGAGCTGCCTCACAATCAGAATCCCTGGTCCTCATGGGGGACTTCAACCACCCTGATATTTGCTGGGATAGCCACCCAGCCAAGCTCACACAGTCCCGGAGGTTCCTACAGATCGCTGATGACAACTTACTGTCACAGATGATCGAGGAACCAAAAAGGAGGGGTGTGCTGCTGGACCTGGTACTGACGAACAGAGAGGGCCTGGTTGGGGATGTGAAGGTTGGAGGCAACCTCAGCTGCAGTGACCATGAGATGGTAGAGTTCAAGATCCTGTGTGGAAGGGGCAGGACACAAAGCAGGACCATGACCCTGGATTTCAGATGGGTCAACTTTGGCCTCTTCAAAGATCTACTTGGACAGATCTCATGGGATGTGATTCTAGAAGACAGAAGTGCCCATGAGAGCTGGTCAGTCTTCAAGCACCACTTCCTCCAAGCCCAGAATCACTGTGTCCCAATGTGCAAGAAAGAAGGAAAGAAGGAGGCCTCCATGGATGAGCAAGGATCTGCTGGGACAACTCAGGCAGAAAGCAGCAATCTATGAGAGGTGGAAACAGGGGCTGGTTTCTTGGGAAGAGCGTAGGAACATTGCCAGGGCATGCAGGGGTGCAACTAGGAAGGCTAGAGCCCTTCTAGAATTAAAGCTAGCCAGGGAAGTTAAGGACAGCAATAAGGCATTTTTCAAGTACATCAGCAGCAAAGGGATGGCGAGGGGGAATGTGGGCCCGCTGCTAAACGCTGAGGGTACCTCACTTCCATCCCTGGAAAGGTGAAGGAACAACTCATCCTGAATGTTATCACTGAACATATGAATGAAAGGTGGTTATCGAGGGAGTCAACACGGATTCACCAAGGGGAAATCCTGTTTGACCAACCTGATAGCCTTCTATGAGTGCATAACCGGCTGGCTAGATGAGGAGAGAGCAGCGGATGTCATCTACCTTGACTTCAGCAAGGCTTTTGACACTGTCTCCCACAACATCCTCATCAGAAAGCTCAGACAGTGTGGCTTGGATGAGTGAAGAGTGAGGTGGATCAAGAGCTGGCTGAATGACAGAGCCCAGAGGGTGGTGATCAATGGCACAGAATCGAGTTGGAGGCCTGTGGCCAGTGGAGTTCCAGAGGGATCAGTTCTGGGGCCGGTCTTGTTCAACATCTTCATCAGCGACCTGGATGAGGGGACAGAGTGTACCCTCAGCAAGTTCACTGATGACACTGTCCTGGTTTGGACTAAGATAGAGTTAACTTTGATGATGAAGTAGGAATGGGCACAGCATGGGCAGCTGACCCGGGCTGGCCAACAGGTATTCGATACCATACTGACATCATGCCCAGTACACATAGCCAGGGAGCTAGCCGGGGGCCGGGCTTCGTAAGCGTGGGGTTCGGCTGACGGTCAGGAGCGGTCGAGTCGGGTCCCAGGTCATGAGCAGCTGCAGCACACACCATTCCTTTTGTATATTCCCTCATTTACTCTTATAACTGTTTTTTTTTTCCTGAACTTGTTTCTTCTTATTGTTGTTCTATTAAATCGTTCTTATTTCAACCTACACGGGTTTTTCCCCTTTTTCTCTGGTTCCCCTCCCCACTCCGCTGGGAGCGGGAGGAGTGAGCGAGCACCCTCGTGGCTCTTTGTTCCCGGCTGGTCAAAACCACATTTGATTGCATGAGACTCTTAATCTCAGGGCCGTGGGTTCGAGTCCCCCGGGTCAGCTGCCCATGTTGTGCCCTTTCCTACCTCCTCATCAAAGTTAACTCTATCCTAGCCCAAACCAGGACAGACACCAAACTGGGAGGACTGGCTGATTCCCCAGAAGGCTGTGCTGCCATGCAGTAGGATCTCAACCGGCTTGAGAGTTGGGCAGAGAGGAACCTCATGAGGTTCAACAAGGACAAGTGCAGAGTCCTGCATCTGGGGTGGAACAAGCCCATGCACCAACACAGGCTGGGGGTTGAACTGCTGGAGAGCAGCTCTGCAGAGAGACCTGGGAGTCCTGATTGATAATAAACTAAACATGAAGCAGCAATGTGCCCTCGTGGACAAGAAGGCCAATGGCAGCCTGGGATGCATCAAGAAGAGTGTGGCCAGCAGGTCCAGGGAGGTTCTTCTCCCCCTCTATTCTGCCCTGCTGAGGCCTCATCTGGAGTCTTGTGTCCAGTTCTGGGCTCCTCAGCTCAAGAGGAACAGAGAACTTCTGGAGAGAGTCCAGTGCAGGGCCACCAAGATGAGGGCCTGGAACACCTCTCATACAAGGAAAGGCTGCAGGAACTGGGGCTGCTTAGTCTGGAGGAGATTGAGAGGAGATCTTATTAACATTTATAAATATCTAAAGGGTGGGTGTCAGGAGGTTGGGACATTTCTTTTTTCTATAGTAGCTAATAACAGGACAAGGGGTAATGGGATGAAGCTGGAACACAAAAAGTTCCACTTAAACATAAGAAGAAACTATTTCACTGTGAGGGTGATGGGGTGATAGTACATGTTCCTATGCAACCTGATCTAGGTGAACCTGCTTCTGCAGAGGAGTTGGACTAGATGATCTCTAAATGTCCCTTCCAACCCCGTACCATTGTGATTCTGTGATTCTTCCCAATCTGCATCCTGAGGTTAGCTTAGTCATGTACACAAAATTCAAGCAATACACAAACCCTCTCACTATTTAACACCTTTTTTCACTCTGACAAACAAAAGCAACATTGTACTGTTTCCTCATTTGACCTGCCAGTTCTTTGCTAGATTTTTCAGCATCAGAGAATTTTATTGCATGAGACACACCACACAGCAGTCTCGCTCAAAAATTAAACAGGCAGCAGAGCGTTGGATTTCACTGCTACACAAAAAGAAAAGTACCAGCAATGAGAAGTGAGCACAGACTGTGGTGGATGGGTTGCTTTTTCTATTGTTGAAGGTGATCTACCCTATATACCTGTGAAAAGTGGATTCCCCCACTTAGCCCCACAGATTTGTAACATTTATTTTTTTACATCTTAAATCATGAGGTGGTGGTTCAGTCAGTTACATGGATAAGCACTTGGCTTTCAACCCTCTCTTTTCAATGTAAGAAACAAAGTTGTAGTCTTCCAAATAGTTTTACAGTGGCTTGATATTTAACTTGCAGCCCAGTGGGTCAGAATACTTTTGGTTGTCTTTAATACACTTACTGTATGCGGTGCAGATATGACCCTATCAAAGCAAAGGCAGTATTTGCAGACTGCCTTCTTTAAATCATATGAAAGGTAGTTGTTTTGTCTCAAAAGAATTATCATTCAAGCCCTAACAAACTTCATGTTATGGAACTACTCCCAGAAACATAACAAACATACACCAAGTGATTTTAAAACACTTATACTACAATGATGCTGCCCAAGCTTAGGTGTTTTCTTAAGCAACTGCAGAAAGGCAGATGCATGGAAACAAATGGTTTTTTGCCTTGTAAAACTTTTTTTTTTTCTGAAGAGAAAAACGGGTTTTTTTGTGTACATCAGTTTTCAAAAAGACACAGCTGTTGTTCATTCCCTTACTCTACTGCCGACATAGTCTGCAACAGCCTCTCACTGTAAATTCAGGTTTAGCCTTGGGATGTTCAGATTTTGTTTGGGACCCTTGAATGGGAAGCCCCGTGAAGAGGGCTTCACACTGCCAGGACAGTTAGCATGCTGGAATGCTACTCTCTCAACTAGACTTCCACATCAGGAGCACAGTCCAACTTTTCAATAGTTTTGAGGTTTCAAGCTGTCCTAGAGTGGTACTTGAGGTTCTAAATGCTGCTGTCAGCACAATGTGCTATTTCTGAACCCTTGCTCATCTTCCCACCCCTGGGAGAGCCCAGGAATGGCTCTGTGCTGTGCCGAAGAGTCTTGCTTTTAATGAGTTTCTTCAACTGTTCCCTCTACCACCACCGAGTAGATTAAAAAAAAAAAAAACAAAAAACAAACAGATTAATTACAGTAGTAATTAAAAGCTGACCTTCTAACAGCTAAGCCAGACATCTTACCTTTTGAAAAAGCCTGTTCTGCAGGTGCAAGGGACAGCTTTGATGCTATTATTCTTCCCACTGAGTTACCCTTTATTCATTTACAAACGTGCACTTTGCCTTATTTTAAAAATCATTGCTTCAAAACAAGGCCAAAAAAAACCCCAAACCACTCTCATTTTCCATTTGCAAGGCTTGGGGTTTTTTTCAGAAAGCATAAAACCATTTTTTTTTCAGTGGTGAAGGGAGAAGAGATTTTGTTCTTTCCAGTACCAATCACTTCTGTCCTTGCATAAAGAGATATAAATCTAGATGCTTAAATAGGAGAGACAAAACTTACCCACTCTAGATTTATTTAGTTTAGAGAACAGCTTAGAAACTTTAAAATAGCTTGAGCTAGTCTGCAGATAAAACAAGAGACCAATGTTCCCATTTCCGAGCAGAGTCCTGGACCCCTGGGCACACTGAGGAGAAAGGATTGCAGCTGACCTGACCCACCGCCTGTGCTCCACAGGGCCTTGCCCATGGTAAGTACTAGCTGAACATCCAAGAACCTCCTAAATATCCAGCAGCAGAGCACTACATGGCTTTCTGAATGGCAAAGAGCTACCAAGTCCAGCAGATGCTCCTCCCCGCTAGCTCCATTACTTCCCTCAAAAATTGGTGTAGCAATAGCTATCTCCAACACAGACAGACTGGTGAGAGAGACTCTGGTATTTGGAAACATTACAGTCTTGTTTTAAGCAAATATTTTGTTATTTGTTCAGCCCTTTTTGCCCACATTTCAGCATCTTATTGAAATGGGCTTTACTAAATATCTACATCGAGCTGTAAAGAAACCAGCTGGTTAATTGAAAAGAGTGCAGACCTAACAGCATTCTCTTCTGGGAATTACTTGAAACAAAAAAAATTAAATTGTATCACTTTTTCTACCACATCATTATTTTATTTCCAAGTCCATATTCTGAGGAGAAAAAAAAAGCCTCAGTATTCTTTCTGCATTAGGCTACAAAGTTTGCAAGAGCAAAAGGTGCTGCGATGTTACAAAAACAAAAAAACAACTTATAAGCAAGATTAGAATCTTGCTTGCAATCTAAAGATACAACAATGCTACTGTCCCTGCCAAGAGTACATTGTCACTAAAATAGGTGCTGCTGCAGGCCAGCATTAGCCTAGATTGACCACATGTCAATAGAGGTATATGAAAAGTCCTTCACTTTTCCTAAGCGCTACTTAGCAACAACTGAAACATCAGTGTGATATCAACATTCTTATGCTAAATCCAAAACATAGGGCGCTGGCCCTATACCAGCACTTAAGCAGAAAATTAACTCTATCCCAGATGAAACCAAGACACAGTAGGAGCAGAGAGACAGGTAGGGTCCCAACAGCCCTTGGAGGTGTCAGGTTAACAAACAGCTGAACTGTGGAGCCACAAGAGTTAAGACAAGCCACAAAGCAAGGCTGGTGGCAAAGGAAGGCAAATGTTATCTATAGGCCTATTTTAATTGAAGGCATGGCAGCCAGGAAGAATGTGAATGAAGAAATAGGGGTATTGCCCTGTGGGAACGACGCATATGTAGGCATACAAATATTTTAATAACCCCCTTTTAGTAGGAGCAGGTACTGTTGTTTAGACATCCTGAACAGTAAATCCTTCCCAGGTCATAAGCCAACTAACAAACCCTTATCCTACCCTTGTCCCCAGAAACTAGCCATTAAAATGGTACTTCACAGTTCTCATGCTGTAGGTGACCTGTGCTCCATCTCCCAGTGCAAGAGATGATGGTGACATCCAAAAGAAAACCAATTCCACACACGGCTGACCCACCAGATGTCAGAGATGCAGAGCTACCCCAGCAAGTCTGCAGAGTATTTACAAAGCAGTTTGCTAAATTATACGAAGGGAATAATTTGCACTGTAATGGTGTGTTTGCATTCTGAATATCTGACTTCCTGTTCAACAAATAACCTAAACATTCCCAAACAAATGAAATGTAGAAAAGACTTAAAACATTTGAAGAAAAGTACTCATCCAGAAAATTAAGGTCAACATAGAACAGATGGTACCTCTGAAAAATGTGGCTTCAACATTTATCTTCGTGTAAAATGAAAATCTTTTAAAAACCTCCGGCTGTTTGGTGACAGTCCTACTTGAAATATTGAATCTCACACTCCATAGATAATAAAGAAGCACTAAAAAAATTACTTCAAAATACTAAATCTAAATAAAGTTCTCTCAACTACTGTGCAATAAGATTTTTGTGGGCACGTAAATATATATCAATAAAAGATAAATTCAATCGCTTCTGTAACCGCTATAAATATTGCAAGTGCTCTCCCTATTTCCATAAATATGACCCACAGCTCCCAAGTGAAAATCTTCTTCATTTGCAGGAGTCAGGTGAAAAATGATCCTTTCGTCTTTATCCAAGTCTGAATCCAAGGCTGAATTTGAAGCCCAGCACACAGGAAGTGGCAAAAAACCTGTTATAATAATGCATGAAATGCCCCCTCCAGCCTCACAGGATTCAATCAATGGGATTGCAGGAGGACTGTGGTTATCCTGGAGGGCAGGCAATGTCATACCCACCTGGGGAGGGAAACAGGGGCTCTAATTGAGAAGACCTGCAAATTACTTCAGTAATACAGAAACGAGCTGGCAAGAGCAGAAATAATAAGAGACAGACCTGTTAGACACACAATGAGTAGTAACATCTGAGAGAGATATCAGAACTATATTCAAGAAACCAAGTGTTGTGCAAGTAATCACATGACAAGGTGAGCAACAGGCAGGGGAAGGTTCAGGACAGCAGGTACACCCCCTCCATGGCTGTGAGTGAAGACTTACTCAGGGCAGATAACAGAAAGGGCAATTAGAGAAAACACAGAGCTGCACAGCAGAGATATTTCAAGTTTGCCTGAAACAACAGGAAAAAAAGAGAACACAAACAAAAGTCCATGTAGTCTGGGCCAGAGTGAATCAAGCAATTTTGGAGGAAAATGAAACACCTGCAGTAGGACTAAAAACCACAGTCCTGGGGAGATCTCATCTCACACATCACTGACAGAGCACTCTGCTGACAGCCAGGGCCCTCTGAGAGACTGTCATTTCCGATCACGGGCTATATGCATCACTCAAACTGCTGCACGCATCACCTGAATCCCTTAAAGTAATCCCTATAGTGTCACCTCAATACCTGGACTGAAGAAGTAGCCTGTGATAACAACTACAACTTACCAGTCTCAGACACAAATGCAGCCACGGCCTTAGAGGAGCTATCTGCTCACAGTGACCCTAAACCATCAAACTTGGCACATTGAAAATAGACTGCTGAAGCACATGCACAAAAGCACAAGGTAATTACAGATGTAATACCAGTTTTTGTTTGACAATCACTAGATGTCCAATAGAACATTTTTTTCCCCAATGTGGCTTCCAGCCATCTGCGTCTACTAGAAAGACACAGATCTCTAACTCACACCTTCAGCTACAACGTTGATAAAGTTGCACAGAAAGGTTCTGCAAACTCACTATGCTAAAAAAGCTACAGGAAGCTTATTGAAGCAATTTTCCCAGGTTGACACATTCTTAATTTGGCTTCATGATACTGATATTTTGGGTCCCACTTCCTCCAGGAACTGCCTCTGATTCCTTGCACTACTGGGGAAAACAAGCTCAGCAAAAACACTTAAGATTCACCATCCCTAGCAATGGGCCCTGCCATCAGTAAAGCACAGCCAAAATGAATTGTGCATTCCATGGAAAGGCTTTCAAAAGTGGCTTTTGCACAGGGTTTTCTCGCTTCAAGGTCATCCCAAACCACATCACAAGCAGCTCTGATAAGCAACAGCACAACAGCTCACAGGAGTCTTACAAATAGCAGAGAGTAGTACAAGTTCTCTTTCTCTGCCTACCTAGAGCTTTTTAAACTAAATTCCATCTTTTCTTGAAAGAGAACATTGTGTTGTCGTCAGTCCTGTTGCATACCCAAGCACTACTGCTGCATGTAGAAATGTCTACCTGCATCAGGTCTTGACTCATTATGCCTAAAAACAAAATAAGTCATATTAATTTGTTCCTCCAGCACCTGGTGTTTAAAATTATTTCTTGGCATCTTCTGTTTTTGGCATTTAAACATTTTTCACATTCAGCTTAAGTCTGGCAGCACTATTGGTTACCCTCCTCTGCCTCGCTAATAATTTGGTTGATGACATGCAGGTGGGTTTTTCAATTAAAAAACCCATTTGCATTAGGTGATCTGAAAAAATAGAGCACTCCATTCAAAGGTTAAATGTAAGTAGGCTGCAGAGCTCCATGAAAATATTGCATAATTTAGAGATAAAAATAGTTTTGTTTTATTCAAGCTAGGCTGGATAGGTAGATTTTTACCGCAGTCAGCCTGAACCTCATCTCTCCAAGTTAGATGCTCAAGTTGATTATGGAAAATTAAATTTAGTATTAATCAACCTAGGAAGGAGGAAATTACATAAAATAAGTCATAGCAAATAATGCTGGAAATGGCTACAGGAGACCATTTAATGCATCTTCATGCTTGTCCCACACCAGAATAAACTCCCCTTCTCCCCAAGCCACTCACTGACAAGCATTTGTCCATTTTAAAAACTGCCCAAAGACACAGGTACCATAAGCCACCAACCAAAACCCTCCAGGCCCTACCAGCCCTTCTGCCATGGACTTTGCCCTGAAATCCCCCTGGTGGGAATGCAGGACCTGACCAAAGCAGAAGCATCAGCTCTAACAGATCAGTTACCAATGGCTGCAGGATGTGGGTTTTTTCCTTTTCTTCAGCAAAAAATAAAAGTAAGCTTCATCAGCAGGTGCTGCACAGTTTTTAAGCTGCTGTGCCCAGCAGGCAGCCAGCCTTGCCATGTCTGGAGCCACAGCTTTCCACCCGTGTGTTCAGAGGCATGTAACTGGCAGTAACTGGCACAGACTACAACACCTGGCATCTCTGGAAAAAGAGCAAACACAAATACCTAACTATAACGAGTTTGAGCGTAGGAATATATTTTCTTAAAACATCTCTTGATTTAGAAAGAAAGATCTACACGTTGGCCATGGCTTTCAGCTTTTCCACAGCATTCAGTGTCTTCAAAAATTATGAATTTAGCATCTGATAGGTCTGCCCTACCACCTTATCTTGGTTTTACAGATGAGAACCTACTGCCTGCACAAGATGTGATCCAAATGAATTCAGCGGAATTCCCCAGCCATCCTCATGGGGTGTATGGCAATGCTGGGCAAGTGTGGTCTCAAATTTCCCAAAGAGTTGTCCAGTACTTTGCAAAACCATTTCACCCTGGCTATGAGTCTTTAGAAAGCTTGGTAGAGGCCTCTGCTGATACACTGCAGCAGACAACTACAATCCTCTGCAGTCTCAGCTAATGACACAGTAAGCTGATTTTGTCTTTTATGTGCCCATTTATCTAACACTTAGCAGCTAACCAGCCCTGCAGTGACTGCACTGCTTCAGGCTCTCCACTCAGCACAACAGATACCACCCCATTTAAACTTGTACAGTAAAAAAGCATTTAGTTGTGAAGGTACATTAACAGCACAAAAAAATTTCTTTGTGAGCTGAATCCTGATGCTTCACCTCCTTCCCTAATCTTGCTCCCTAGTAAACATACAAATCTGGACAGTCTTTATCAGGACGGTAGTTTTCGATGAAGCTCACGTAACCGCATTGCTTCCTTCCTGAGAAAAAAATATCAGCAATTTAAAGAAATAAAAAAGCTGAATGAAGTCCTTAAGCATTTTTCTTAGTCACTTCCAAACTTTTTTCTAATCCCCTCTCTGTAGTTTAGTGAACAGATTGTTTAGGATTCATTTTTTGCATCCTAATTACAAGACATGGTGTATATGTATAATATGTATATTTATACATATTATATACACACAAATGTCCATCACAGAATAAATTTAAAAGCATAAACCTTACAAAGAGCCACAACAATTTCAAATTCTCTGGAATCAAGAATAAAAGATTTGGCAATGTGACTAAGGCTGAAGTCAGAAAGTGCTTCTCTAAATAAAAAAAAAATCCCAAAGGGCCTTGCTAAAAACTGCAATCTGAGCTTTCAAGCATTTGCCCTGGTTTGATGTGTGTCTTTCAGAGGGAACACAACAGCTATTTATTTGTTTGTTTTAATTGGAGCCTGTCCCCATGAGTGCTTCCCACTTTTAGCTATCTCCTGTCTCCCTAACTATGAAGCAGCAAACAAAAGCAGGCCAGCACAGAAGCTGTTAAAAATCAGCCAGGCACGCAGCCCTGTAAGGCCCAGGCGTTTCCATGGTCCTATGCCACGATCTTCCCTCCTCACAAAAGAGTGGCCACTGGGGACATGCAGATGTGTCACTGAGGCCTCTGAGCTCCCCAAGCCCTGCACCATGAGCCCCTGCAAATAGCTAAGCAAAGGCAGTGCAGGGGCCTTGCAAAGTCCAGCACTCCCATTGCCCATGCACGGGCCCAAATCGGTCTCAGACCACCCTGCCATGGCCTCGCTCCACCAGCAGCAGAGAGGTGCTGGAAAGCCCCCATGGGCATTGCATCCAGCCTAGGCAGACCAGGATCCCCACGCTCCTAGGAGCACGGGCTGGGCTCAACCTACAGCACTGCACACCAGATGGAGCATCTGCCTCAGACATGGCAATCCACAGCTCTGCTGCACTCACCAACAGCCTCATCAGAGCCAGGACAGGTAATCACAGCCCTGCACCCTCAGCAGAAACACGCTGCTGCTGGCCATATGGGGAAACTCCCCAAACCAACCAACTCTACCTCAAGACCTAGCTACTAGCAAGAGCTGCATCAAGAAAGTGGTACAGTCACCTGCATCCCCCAGAGACTCTGCTCAGCAGCACAAAGAATGCCCAAAAGAGCAAATCTACAGACATTTGAGAGAGACAAGGGAGAAACCACGCAGCTGAAAATGTACTGGCCATGAATCAGCACAGGAAATCTCCACAGAAATACTCAAAAAAACCCCAAATCACATTGTGTTCACCAATTCCTAGCCCTAACAAAGCATGTTGGGAGCTGCTGCTCAAAAATGCCTCATAGATCAGGAAAGAATGCTTTGTTTGGGAGGTACAAATGTGAGCTGCCAATGACCATAGGACAGCCAGGTCATTAGCAAAACACAACCATTAACATCTATGAAAACAGGCCTCAAGGGACTACAGGGAACAGCATTTGTGGACGGTGTTGCTCTCAGATGAAATGCAGACACTAACAGAGCACAGCTAACATCTCTGCAGTGCTGCTAGGTAGATCAGCTAGACAGGCTGTTTTTGCATAGGAAAGGCATTATATACAGCCTGCAGCAGCTTTGCACAGGCAGCTGCAGAGACCCTTACTGGAACTGGTGTGACACTGAAGAGCAGCATTATTGGAGTGCACAGGACTACAAACAGCCAGTTTCAAGTTAAGGCCAAAGGTAATTGACTGGTAAAAGCAGATTAAGCATCACATGCCTTGGTCTAACGTGTGTTTGTTCTTACAGCACCTTCTAATTTTCCCAGTGGCCATGGAATGCATGACTCCATCATGCATCCAAGGTTAGGGCAGTGTTTCATGGTACAGGACTGGTTTTCCACTTTTAGGATCAAGGTGAAAGATTCACACTGAGGATGGACAGAAGGAAAACATGGAAGACTGCAAAAGAGCAACCAAAACTCTCCTCCCTGCCACACCGCTGCAGTCTGCCATCAGTCCTTCCATTAGGCGGGTGAGAGTCAAGCAGGGCTAATGAGAGCTGGGCAGCTAGTGACTATCAGGACTACATTAGCTGCACTTAAGCACTGTGCAGTTTGTCTGGACACATGAACACCTTCCAGTCTTTTTCCTTTAGCACCCTATTGTCTAAAATGAGACTACCCTAACTGCAGCCTTACCTTTAATATCTCAGGAAGATAACTGTGAATGAGACTCCCTAATGACCTAATCACTAGGTACCTATGAACTGCCTTACAGCGTCAGAGTAATTCATGATAACGGCCTGTTTACAGAGAAATGCATGTCTGTCTCTCCATACACTGAGGTGGTATGATCCAAAACAGAGGTAAGGCAGGCTCCCAAATTCCTCTGCAAGCTGAGAACTCACTACCCTTGACACTGATACCTCTGAGGGAAATAACTGTCTTGGGTTCACTGGAAGATCAGAAGGCCTTGAAAAATTACTATTACTACTTTAAGTCCATGCGACTTTTCAGGGCACAGATTTCCCCTGCAAAGAAGTAGAAAATTATTAATAAAATGAAAGAAGTTTCACATACGAAACAGGGAGGCAGGAGTGCTACTAACCTTGAGAACACGAAGACCAGCCTCTTGCTTTTTTTCTCTCAACTGCAAATCAATCATCCACTTGATAAGTTTTTAATCTTATGCCATTTGTCAACAGTAATCATCTCACTTTTTATTTAGAACTTGTGAACAAGTATTCTGTTTATTAGATTCATAAAATCAGGCACCTCAACACACATTAGCACTGGGCTCCTCCCTATTTCAACCTTCTTCATTGTGTCAAAACCACCATGATTTGATATCCATAGTGGAGATACCCTAATGAGTATGAAGTCCCCACCACATCCTCCCTTGCATTGTTCACTTGCTAACTTTACAGCTACCAATGGAAAGCACAGCTCTCAGACCATACTTACATCTCATTTACCTCTGCAACGTCACACATTATTCCACAGGTTTAAAAGTCCCCTTGGCTTCCTTCTCACAAGCATATAAAATGTCACAATGCAATACTGCATCAGGTGTCCACACATTTAGACTGTACATGACTTAAATACACAATTTAAAGTCCCTGAGGTACACACTCTCTCCTTATACCATTTCCCCAGAAGTCAAAGCATGCATTCCGGTTCATCAGTTAGCACTGCTCTTCTGTTAACAGGACCTGTGGGTCATCTCATGAGGCATGCAACCCTCTTGTATCCAAGACAAGTTTCACTAGTACCACCTGGAAGCGGGAGTCAGGATAACACTTTGCTAGACCAGAAGCAAACAGATTCCCCCCGCTTTCGGGGCAAACAGGTGTCTAAACCTCCCTTCAGAAGTTTGTTGCTGCTACTGCTTGCATTTAAAAGATAGTTTGGCATTTCAAACTAAGCAAGGAACTTTTGCCAATTAGAAGCAATTTTCAACAGGTCGTAAGAGTACCAAGAGCAGAAGTATCAAATGTAAACAATTTGTAAACATTAGCGACATAGCAGTAGATTCAATTAACATGGATAATCACAGAGACAACTCAATTCAGAAACAGCCTTTTGTCATAAAGTCTTTATGGCCTGACAAAAAGAAAGTAAGATTTGTGTTTGAAATGGTTAGTGCAATTTTTTTTTTTTATTTGAGAGGTCAGCTATAAGAGACAAATGAATTCAGTATGACACTTCAGCTTCCAAGTTGTTTTTGAACCTGATTCGGAATATGGCACTGGACTCTAGGTAAGAGTCAAGGCATTTGTGATCTCAGAAATAAAACCACAGCTATTTTCCTCTGGGAAATGGTAGTCATGAAGTTAAGTTCTTGAAGGGATAATTTATACAAAACAGAGGAAGGAAAGCTTAGCAGCATTAGAAGTGCTGCTGTATGCTTGGCCAGTACCTCTGCAATCCACATATACAGCTTCATTTAATACATAATTCATTTGGAAAAGTGAATGAAGGAAGGAGAAGTAGGCAGCCTCACTGAAGAGATGAGTAATGCAGCATCTGAAAATAGTTTCCTGCAAATTCAGACTCCTGCAAAAGTAAACTTGGGCTTTTACAGGTGAAATGGCTACAAACAGCATATTCCCCAATACTGTCTGAATTTAGATCCTCTTCTCCTGCTATTTCATGCAAAGCAAGAATAAATATCCAAGCTTCTATCCAAAGCAAAAATCAGTGTCATTATCCTTGACAGTAAATATGGTGTTAATGGAGAATTTTAAGTAGCATACACCCTTTTGGAATCAGAGGTCAAGCTTTCAGACACTTAACACATCTTCAGCTTTCATATGAGTTATCCATCCTGATTCAGTAGACACCATTGGGTGCTGACACCATCATTTCCTTATGCTTATTGCTTTTATAAGCTAATATTCATTCCAAGGACACTCAGGTGACTAGAGCATCTTTGCTCTTCCTCTTCATTTCCTTTCCAACGCAGAGAACTCCCATTAACCCTAATGGAAGTCAACATATGTGTGCACAGGACATAACAGACCTATTAAGGCTATATGGCTGACCAACAGAATCAAAAAAACACATACATGTAACCAACATTTTCTTCCATTTAGTAAAGGGTACCAAGTTGTAATTGAGACTCTTCAACCCATTATCCTGACTTTCTTGTATCCACCTTCTCCCCCTACCCCCTTAACATATGGGGAAGACTCACTGTGCTTCCCTAAGCAAAAGAGATAGATCACATCAAGTTTGCTCCATAGACCAAAAGGTTAAAAAAAACCCACAAAAAAAACAGTAAAGGACAAACTGGTTCACAGTTAACTATAAATAAAAGTGCAGTAAGTGTTCAAGTAGAGTGTAGAGTTAAGCAAGCTGTACAATCGCATTTGGCATAGTCATCTCTTAAAGGCTCTGCGTGGGTCCCTCCCATTACTGACAGCAGGGAGAAGAGGCTGACTAGTAGCTGATGCTGGATTTACAGGTCCTCGTCCGTTGCCTCTCCCACTACCTGCAAAAGTGTGGCTGTGATTGTATGTAAATGGAAATCCACTTGATTCAGGTCCAGTTTGTAAACCATTTCCTAAAAGAGAAGAAAGATTATTACAAGTTCCATAGACTGAAATCATCAGTTTGGCAACAGGGAACACAGAAGTTTGCCGTAACCAGCAAACCTTGAGCACCAGAAGAGATCCCAAATCAGAGCTTACCTTTTTTCCTTCTCTGTCCCAAACTACCTCTCCTTCATTCTTACCACCTCCTCAGCTACAGGAAGAAAGGTCACAGAGTTGCATGCTGATTCTTTGCCCAGAAGAGAGACTGGAGTCTCACAAAACTAGACTGGTGCTTTCAGAAACATGCTCTGGCTTGTAGGTCACACCAGGATGTTTCAGAGAGACAGCAGGGCAGCAGAAGGCAGGCAGAAACCAGCAACAGAAAAGTAGGCTACACAGAGCTCCTTGTGTCTGCCGTTCTCCACTACCAGGTACACAGAACTATAAAGCTGCTTTGGCAAGTCCAGCTACAGAAACAATCTAGCTAAGCACCACATTCCCATGAACACTTGAGCCTCTTAAGCATTACTGCTGTTTTGCTGGAAGAGGGACAGAGGCAGATGACAGGAAGCATAGGGACAGGAGAAAGATACAAGAGGAATCACTGCATTTAAAGACTGCACAAAAAGCAGGAAGAGTTTCAGAAGACACGCACAAGCTCAGTGAAATCAGCTGTCCACTGTCCAAAGCAGGGACACCAATGAAGTACCTACACATTAACAGGGCTAAAAGCCTACTTGCCTCACCACAATGCTGAAGAAAGACTGGCCTAAAAGCACTGTCCTTTTCTCAAATAATCTTTCCAAAAGAAGAGAAAAGGCTCAAAAGAAGTAAAATAAAAGAAGTGTTGCTAAAGAGGAAGCAGCTAGTCACTGAATTGAAGTGACACAGAGCTTTTTAACAGCCAGTTATAGAATCAGTTTGTTGTCACCCACCAGCAGGGCTCAGCTATACAAATCCATGTACTGGGTGTCTGAGCATCCTGTGGGCAGGCCATACAGAAGGATCCCTCTCAGTTTACACCCACTCAAATCCATGAAGCACTTTCTCATTTAAGTTTCAATGTTTAAACAAAAATCACAAAAAGATGGAGCCAGTTCAAATATTAGAATTCAGATTACCACTGCTTCTGTTTTGGAAAGAGGATCTGGCAGGAAAGCCGTGGTGACTGGCAAGATTAAAGTCACTTGTTTTTCAAGCCAAGGTCTCAGGCAGTTTGAAAAACTGCATTTCAAGTGCAGCAAAAACTCTTTGAGAGCATCATAACAATTTACGATTAGTCAAGTCTCTTTACATGATACATCTTGAATATTCTGATTTCTTCCTCTTGTACAGAAGAAATCCCGTAACAATTATTCAGGAAATGTTTGTGCTTATGAGCTTGCTGGTTCATTCCCCAAGTCTAAGAGACTTTTTAGAGCACAGTACACTTTTATGCTAGAGTGGAGAACCCTTTGCAAGATAAATTTCCTTGTATTCCCATTAAGCATTGCTCATCCCTTCTACTTCCACAAAATGAAAGAAACTTACCCAGTGGCCCAAAAGTACAAGAACCCATATTACTTGATGTAGAACTATTATTCTGTTCGCTCTGTGCCTTCAAAGAAATGTTAAAAAAAGAGGAAAAAAAAAGACATGGATCAGAGAGAAGTTTCACATTTTTACAGAAAGCAGATGATTTTTTTTTCTTGTGTTCTTACAGTGACTGCAAATGGAATGTATCAGCTGTTCTAATTATTAGCTGATTTTAATACATCATCCAGAAGTCACATCTGTTCATGGCCCAGTGTGAGGTATTCAGACCAAAGAGCACTTTAACAGAAGCCTGACAGGTTTAACATACCAGTTTGTTCTGCCCGATGTGTTCCGAATTGGGCTCACTGAAGTTTGGCACTTCTGAGTATACCATGCAGAACCTGGGGAGAAACTAGCATTATGAAGAAGTTCTAAAGCCATTTTTAAACAGAGTCCACAGCTCAAAGAGCATATGTTCTCAACATCCCATCATCTAGAAGTAACTAATCCAGATCCCACTGTTCAGAATATCCACAGATGTTTGAGGGCTCTTTGATTGCTTTATAGGCTTGTGGTCAAGCTATCATATCTTCCTGGTGAGGGTACTGCAGTCAAGCAGAGGCAAGTACACATTTACTCTAGGAGGTAAAACAGCCTAAAGAAAGCCAACATGATGAAAGGGCTCCCTTCACCTCTTCTAGCTGCACAATCTTGTCCAGCACCCAGTCACAAGGTTACTTGAGACTGAGTCTGCATTACATTGGTAAGGAAGCCTTAAAACGTTCCCACACACTTCCACACTATGTAGGGCCCCATTAACATAACAGCACAAAGGAGTCCAAAACACAGAGTGAAATTCAGAGCATCTTTTCCCACTCAAGACTATGGAGGAATAGGCCCACCAAGACCCCACACAGAAATTACTGACAAGGGCAAGAAAGGTTTGGATCGTTGTGCAGCTTGGAGCGGTTAAGCACAAGTGGAGCTCCCATCTCCTGCTGGGAGGTGGAATCCATCTGAGAACTCTGCTGGATAGTAAGTCCACTGGATGACACTTGAGGCGACAGCTTTGCACCAAAGAAAATCTGCAGGTCATCCCTCAAAATCCAGCTGAGCACTGGGCATTTTTGAACCACCTGAAAAAAAAGAGGCGGCCACTCCACCGCCCCACTTCCCTGATGACTACAGGGCCTCTCACAGGACTTTGTGCAACAGCAGACATATTCTGGTTAGAAAACAATGCTATTTTTCCTGTTGCAAATGCATTACTCATGTTTGTTCTTAGTCAGAAGTCATTGCCTCAGTTCGTGGGCAGTTTAAAGAAGGTTAAATGGGGCTTGCTTCTCTTTATATATGATTCACTAGAGTTACTTTTGTCTTCCTTCTTTGCATTGCTTGTCTCTGAAGCATGATACAACACACAAGGTTTCCACCAAAATAAGGTGGTTATATTCAAGCTGAGGTCTAGGTAAGTAATGCAGATTAAGTCCCTTGTCATTTGTACAATTCCCCCCCCTCACCCCCGTAGGTAAAATCCAGACCCGTGCCATGATGGGGGACAATTTTCCTCAATATACCTAGAATTCAGGGAGGGTCAGAGCTCAGTACCATGACAGCATGTAAAAGCTCACACCGCAGTTGTGTGTACCAATCCATGACCACTCCACAGGCTCTGCTTCCCCAGTTTCCATTTACCAAGAGCCATCACAACTTATACTTACCATGATGCAAGTATAAACATGCAATACTTACTCCCCGATTTTATGCAGCTCTCCTCCTCGTCCTGTGTAAAGTGTCAGGCATCCTTTCCACAGAGATGCATACCTACCCAAAGGAAGAAGCAAAGCAGTGTCTCTTAGAAAATAAGAAATACCAACACTAAAGAAAGCAAAAGCATGCGATCTTCTCAGGTTAATAAGCACCTCATCAACAAGAATGGACTAAAAACTTCCCAGGGACTCCAACTTTACCACACCACAATTTTACAGATCCCATGTTTTACTTGTAGCAAAACATACTGGAAGCTCAGCTGACTCCTTTGGCAATTCCAGGAAAGCAGCCAACTATTTTGAGACTGTGATGCTCTTCCTTGGCTGGAGCAGAGGAAAGGCATCTTGCCAAAAGCAGTATCTCTTGTTACCATTCACTGACAACTCTCAGCTCTGCTTTCAGGAGCCAGGAAGAGTTATCTTCAGTCATCGGAGAACATAAACATCACTACTAAATATGTATAGTAGGAAGTGCTTACTTCTTTAGTATAGGTCCTTACTAGACTTTTTTTTTAAAGGCCCAAGTTTGATCATGTTCCAATCCATGTACAGAAATGCAGTGAAATCCCTTTTTGATTGCAGAAATATTCACTTACAGCACAATCTGAGTACACTCTAGTCTTTATAATGGCACTTGACTTCAACCACTGGAATTTTAATTATGCAAAACTTTTTGTAAAATGTTTCCTTTTGATGAGGGCTATCATGAAAACAGAGACCAGAAACTCAACTGCAGCACAAGGGAGTCAGCAGGAACACAGAGGGGTTGTGGAGGCTCCTTCCTTGGGGGTCTTCAAGACCCGTCTGGACATGTTCCTATGCAACCTGATCTAGGTGACCCTGCTTCTGCAGGGGGGTTGGGCTAGATCTCTAGAGGTCCCTTCCAACCCCTACCATTCTATGATTCTATGGTTGTCTTCCAGCAAACGGAGCCCCAGCAAGTCACAGATCAGGAGGCACAGATAATCTGGACAAGATCTCACTTCCTTGCTCTTTGGGTCTATCTCTGGGACATAAATAACAAACTTTCCTCTACCTTTTGCCTTATCAGCTGAGACTGGGAGCCATCCAGCTGCACAGAGGGGCTTGACAGAGGCAGCAGAGAGGAGATAGGCCAGCAGAACAGGCCCATAATGCCAGTGCAAAGATAACATTCTACATACTTTGTCACAAGCAGTAAAGCATGGTATCTACAGCTACACTGCCTATCTCCAGAGCTTTCCATCCAGAAGCAGGATTAATGCTCTTCATAATGCTACCTTTCACTTCAAAGATTCCCTTTATGCTTAACCTTTAATAACCAGATAGTTGGGCAGTCTTGTGTCAGAGCACAAAGAGCTACCAAATAATAAATGCAAGTCAAACACATTTTCTGGGACAACTCAGCAAATAATGGGACTGATAACCCCCAGCAAAGTGATTCAATTTAGTTTCATATGTAAGAAAAAGCTGGCATAAAGCACTAACCTCCAGATCTAACTTCAAATTTAGAAATATTAACTGCAGCAGCTTCCTGTCAATCAATTAATCAACCAGTGACAAAGATCATCAGTGTCTGCTTTTGCACAGGAATGCACCTGCATTTTGAAATTCTGCAGAAAAAAAACAACCCATCCATTTCTACACATGGGGCTAGCTAAGCTTTTCTGCTTGTAACCATGAGCATGCTGCACTGAAGAGTCTCATTATACTATAGAGCTGAAATTTACCTGCCTGGCAACAGCAATATCACACTCCCACATTAACTCTGAGTGAAGTATAACACTGTTGGGTGAACCTTGTATACCAGCATGAGGGCATTTTTACTAACATGACAGCCAAACCAGAAGTTACTTAGCTTTTGTCATTTCACTCACTATGCAGCCCTAAGTGGCATGCAACTCATGTAAATGAAGGTATGACTTAGCCATCCACCAGGAATAGTGATGTCAGTCCATACATTTAATTCATACAAGCCAAATTTTATGACATGAAGACATGTCATCACCCTCTTATTTGTTGAAGCGAAACAGCACAGCAGCTACAGTAAGCCAGTCACAGAGCAGAGTACTATAACGCTACTAATTTGTTTCAATGTACACACAGGGCTTTGTGCTGGCCCAGAGGTCTGGCTTAGTTCCACCCATCTCAGCACTCGATGTGCTTTCCATGCAAGCAGCCTTCCCAGAAGCACTTCCACTGAGGAGTCAGCCTGTTTCATGTAAAAGGACACTTGCATAGAAGGAAGCAGCTGTAGTTTTGGTGGCAAGGGTCATCCACTTTCATTTCAAAATCAAGAATTGCAGCTCAGTGAACAGCTCCACCAAGTAACCTTTCACATACTTTTTCATTAAAAAAATTAAAAAGGCTTTACACATGCTGTAGTTCCACCATGTCCTGGAGCGCTGCAGGCCTCAGTGGATCACTGTCATGGATTTCTAGATGTAACCTAACTGGCATGAAGAACTCCAAAGTGACTATCATTTTGTTACTTAAAATTCAAGTGACATAGAAAAGGATTTTAAAATTGAAACTAGTATTTCTTCTCATGATAGTAAATGTAAGATATTTAAAAAAAGAAGCAACAAACAGCACTGTGAGTTAAGTGAACTGTGCCTAAACAAACTGATAGGATCTACAGTGTCACCCTGGTATGAATTTTCATAGTGAATTTGAAAAGTCTGCCTGTCATTTCTATTAAATTGACTGCAATGAAAAACAACTTTTCTGTATGACATTATTCATTCCCTCCTTTCATTAAGGAGCTGAGTGGCAGAGTAAAAAATTGTCCATAAAAATAATAACATCCTTTTGACTTCCCTGATTGCTTTACAGATCTGGACTGACTGTTGCATTCCTCCTACTCCCCAAAAAGTAGTATTTGCCTAAGAAGCTTTTTTAAAAGCCAAACAAAATCCTTCAACACCACCTCTTCATTAAAAATACAAGCCCCTCCTTGCCACGTAGAGGATTATCTGTTCCCGCTAGGCATGTTCTGGGGTGGAATAGGTGGCTTTAATTTGGCAAGGCATGTCGGGGTGCTGCTTAGCTAACCGGGAGCCAGATCAACGTGGGCCGGCTGTGTCACCGCACCTCTCGCGAGGCGGCGAGCCTGCTCACGGCCCCGCGCCTCCGCCTCGGTGACAAAGGGCTCCCTCCCCCGCGACCCGGCGCTGCCTCGGGCAGAGCCCAGCCGGGCCGCGGGGCGAGGCGGGGACCGCGCTCGCCAGCCGTGGTGGCGGTGGGCGCGGGCCCGGCCCCATACGCACCCTTTGGTCAGGCGGATGATGTCCCCCGGCTGGATGAGGCCGCCGATCTCGTCCCACACGGAGATGGTGATGCTGCCCGTCTTGTCCGCCACTTTGCAGGACCTCACCTCATGCCCGTCCTTCGTCTTGGTGACTCGGCCTGCGGGGAGAAGCGCGGCTCAGGGTGGCGGAGAGGGGCCCACGGCCCCGCCAGCCTCCCCCTCCCCGCCCCTATGGGACACGCGTGGGCGGCCCGGGGGTGGGGCGTGCCGGACGCCACTTACCGATCTCCAGCACAATAAAGATGACATTTAAGTTTTTCAGTCCGGGTTTTATGTCTTTTATGAGGAAGTACGTATCGCTTGCCGCGCTCATGCTGCGGCCGGCGCGGGGGGCAGGGCTGGCGGGGCAGGCCGAAACCGCATCCCGTGGGGGAGCGGCGGCGGCGGCAGCGCAGGCCCGGGCAGGGGGCACCGGCAGCCCTCAAAGGGGACGGGGACACGAGCACCGCGGGGATGCGCGACTCGGACACTACGCTGCACGCCCAACCGCCCCCAACCCCCTCTCCCGACTCGCACCACAAACACCCTCTCAGCTCCCTCCCACCAGCACTGAGAAGCACATGTGCGCTGCGCTCTTATTTATACCAACCGGGCGGGCCCACCTCAGGCGCCGGGCGGGGGGATGGAGGCGGTGCTGAATGCAATCGACCGGAGCACGCGGAGCGCCGGGACTGGGCAACAGGCAGGCACAAGCCAGCGCCGCGCGCTGATTGGGCCGCGCCGCGCGCTGATTGGGCCGCACCACCGCCATCTTGTCCTTCTCGCAGCGGGCGCTGCCGTGCCGAGCCCAGCTGGGCCGGGGCCGGGGCCGGGGCCGGGGCCGGGGCCGGGGCCGGGGCCGGGGCCGGGGCCGGGGCCGGGGCCTCCCATCCTGTGTCACCGAGTGCCTTGCATCTCCTCGCTCACCTAGTCACTCACTCCCATCGGAGAGGCTGATTTCCCAGTCGTTCTGGTTTTCTTTATTGAGGAAAAAGGAATCAATAGCCATTTAGGAGACGGATGCAGCCGTTGTGGGATCGGCTGGGAGAGGTTTTGGTCTGCACCACGCAGCAAGGGGCAGGAGGTCAGAGGTGCCACGTGGCACCTTGAGGCTGCACCACATAATAACAGGCCGGGAACCAAATGCTCAGAGGACACAGGGAAAGTCTAGGGTAATGCAGTACCATGCCTTAAACGTTCCTGTGCCAAAAATGTGAGCCTAAATGCTGTTAAGCACTGAAATAAGCTGTTGAAGTATTCTGTGACAGGAGCCTCCCATGGAGACACGTTTTTCTCGTAGTTCGGCTACAGGCTGGGTCAGACGTGAGAGTAAGCGCAACTTTGCAAAGGAGGAAGGAAGCCATCAAGGTGGTGGAGGAATGCTGAGCCCACTCGACCTTGTGACATCCTTGGCTGGAGTGTCCTGAAGAAGTAGCTTCCTACCACCAGACAGCTCAAATACATGAGGATGGGCCTGAAATTCAGCTGTCCCCCTTAGGAAAAGTAGCAGAGCAGTGTATATGCACTTCTTTTCAGAGCTAGCCTTTGCTAGTCAGGCTTTCCCCTTCTATTTCTGTAAGCAGAGATTCGTGGGTGACAGCAGTTGGGAAATGCTTGGCCACATGTTCTGCCACCCTGGAACACTGGTCCAACAAATGTTCAATGCTTCTCTGTAGGCACTGGAGCAGCCGCACTGGGTGCAACTCAGTCCTCAGAATAAAATGTGCTGCTTGCAGGAATCTGAGAGGAAGGCAACTTAAGTGACATGAGAATTTGCTTAAAGCCCCCAAGAGCTTAATCCACTTCTGTCTCAAATCCTTCAGTTGGTGTGGAGGGGGTGGGGATGACAGACTTCCTCAGTGGCCTATAGAGGCCACTTTAATCTGGTAATGCTAAAACCTTCAGAGAAATCAACTATGTGTCAGCACAGGCATGGCTTTAATAAATTTAGTCACTTGGAAAAGAGTTCAAACTCCACGAATGACAGTGTCCCTGGCAAAGATTGGACAAAAATACTTTTCTACTTAGAATTAGTAAAATTTTTCCTTACAGATAGGGGTTTTTTCTGCCTTTTTATCTACCTTTTTTTTTTTTTTCCTCTGTCATACCTGTTTAGAGCCCTTGGGAAAGAGTCATTTCATCTCCTGTGTTTGCAGCCCTCAGCATAGTAGGGCCCTGTCCTGGATCATTCACCAGTCACTACCGAAACAAAACATGACTGTCTGAGACAACAGCCGGAGGCCAGATGCTGCACTCCCTCATGGAGTGCAATCCTCTGACAAACCTCTCCAACCAGACCTGGCTCTTACGTTCTGACTTGAGAGAAAAAGTGAAGGTGGATCATACAGCAAATCTCATTGGAGATTTGCAGAGAATCCTTCATTTTGCAAGAAAGAACAGTTGAAAAGAATACTCATTTTATGGTAAGCCTGAGGCAGAGAGGAAGTAACAAGAGTGGTTAGCTCACAGGCAGAAAACACTAAAAACCACTTCAACAAGGACACGCTTCTAGTCTGTGCCTGTGGTAAGGTAGTTTCAAGTGAACAGCTGTCCAGGAAGGCAAGTGTCAGGAGGAGGTTGGTTCATCTTATATTAAAATTAAGTTTAAAGTTGATTGGTGGAGGTTTAAACTAGAAATGACAATAACAGCAGGGCCCAAGTGATCGAGGAGAGTTCAAGAACATGTTGAGAGCAACCTTCTAGTACAGGGAATGGAATCGCTGATAAAGCATAGTGCTCTCCTTATACTTAGAACCAAGGAAGAACTGGTTGGGGATTTAAAGGCAGGGCTAGCATTGGGTACAGTGACCATAAGACAGTGGAGTTCAGGATCCTGAGAGGAGAGTGGAGAAAGAGGCAGGACCACAGCTGATTCTGAAGAGCAGACTTTCGCCTTTTCAGAAATCTGCTTGGGATACGGGGCTGGAGAGTATAAGTGGGCAGAAGACCTGGCTGGCTTTCAGAGACCACCCCTCCACTAAGCTCAGTGAAGTTCCGTCACAACAGGTAGGAAATCAAGCACAGGCAACAGGAAGGAGGCAGACTCTTTTCAGTAGAACTCACTGGCAGGGTAAGAGGCACAAACTGAAAGACATCGGATTCCATCTGAATACAAGAAAACTTTTATTTAACTCCCTCTGTCTCCATAAGGACCTGAGACTGCACTGGGAAGACAGTGCAGCTGAAGACGGAGCTGGTCATCTTCTCTGGTATTACTGGGGAGATACATGTTCCTTCTGGATTCATTTTAAGACATTATTTACAGTGTCGGTTCTGCCACTGATGAACAGTTTTGCTGTTTGTGTCACAAAGAGACACTTGAAAGTATCACTCGTATTTTCCTTAATCTCCTTTCTAATTGCCAGCCCCTCTGAGTGCCCTTGTTGTTATCCAGCAGTGATTGAACAATTGCTGTTTGCTGTGAAGGTGACCTGCAAAGCAAAACAGTTTTTCTTCCTTGCTTCTTTATAACATATGAAGACATCAGAATTGTTATTAATTTCTTTTTCCAGCATTGACTTTCCTGCTTCTTTTTAACCTCAAGGCTATCAAGTCGCAGCTGCAGGTGGTGGAAGCACCAGTTTTCTCACCTCCTTGCTGGGAGTATATTTAGTCTTCTGCAGATGGGAGGAGCATAGGGGCTTTGCTGCAGGTGGTTTCTTCAGCCACAAGAGCCTCCAGAGGACTCACAAATACCCTGTAACAGTGGGTAATGTAACTTCTAAAAAGAAGTCCATAAGCCACCACAACAATATGCAATGGAAAGAGAGGAGAGATGTGTTGTCAGTATCAAAGGTTCCTACAATAACCTGGTTTAATAAAATGTTAATGAGCACTGACTGCATGAGGGAGTCACACTGAGAGACAGTGTTTGTGCAGTTCACAGGAGCAATAGGAAGCATGTCCAATAAACTGTGACTGCAGCCAAAGCAGGAGCCTTTCCATCACTGAGGGAGTTGAATGTCTGTGTGCTTCTCAGTGTCTTACCACACAAGCCAAATTTAGCCTGCAATCAATGTCTACAGCAAGGGTTTCACTGATTAAGTTAAATCTATTTCCAAGCTCATTTGTTTGCTGCAGAACATTTTTCTTCTGTCTGCAAGATGTATTTGTAGGCTAAGACTCACAGGGAGGTTTCAGCCCAAAGCAAAATCAGGGTTGAGTTGTTAAGAGTTCTCAGCAGTTGCAAGTCTGGCAGAGGCCTGTGCATCTCACCAGGGCTGGGATTTCACCCTCTGGCTGTAATGGAGTGATGCCAGCAAAGACACTGGTCCAACCTCCCCCTTTTCTGTCAGTTCCTCGGTTTTCAGTGCTACTGGAGTCCCAGAGTAGATCTTCCTGGAAGAAGGCTGCCAGCAAGAGCAAGAGATGATGTTCAATGTTTTGTTGTACTCAGAGATTAAAATTGTACAGAAGCCCACACCTTTAATTGAGTGTTACCAGGCCATCTGACAAGCTCCTAAATTAAGCTACAGTTTCAGTCAGCTGGTTTTTAACATTGATGACACTTCAGCTCCCCAGTGACACTTCAGTGCCCATTTAACAAGCTGGCAGTCAGTCTGTCATTCTGGAGGCCCCAGAAGTGGTTTGGTGCTTTCATCATCTCTTGAGTACACCATATTAGGGGTCCAGATTTCCCCAAGGAAATATGAATGACTCCAGGAGAAGCCACACAGGCTTGAGAGGAACTTCAGCCAGAAATAGGATGGATGTAGTAGGGAATCCCAGCTCTGCTCAGGAACACAAATCTGACCTGCCTACTGCCCCGCTGCCCTAGGGCAGTGTACCTGCAAGGTGCCTGAAGCAGGAAGGACTCCCCGGTGTGTGATGCTGGGATTTCAGGCAGCTTTGTCTGCCTCCCTAGCTGTCAGCTCAGAAAGCTGACTGAGTACCAGGGCACTGTAAGGTACCATAGAAAAAAAGCAAAAAAACAAAACCAAAGCCAAATGCAAAGTAAACATTCTGAATTTGCAGCATTCTTTCCAGGGAAGCCTTGGATGTGTCCTGAAGCACTAATACAACCTTTGCTTACGGGGCTCCACATGTTTCAGCAGATGTTTTCATCTGAGGACCCAGTCCTACAAGGTGTTTATGAAAGTTCTTTATTTCCCTCTTCTGATTAACCCTACACAGCCCAGCGGGATGATTTACCTGAAATCCCTGATGTGGGGCAAATCTAGGGCATCTTTCCTGCTCAGCTGTGAATTGGGACTTGGACCAGAGGAATTTGTGTCTGAATTTGCCCCACGCAGATGGATAGCATAGGACCTAGCGCCTCCTCATCTTTTCCATTAGAGATCCAAAAGACTATGCACAAGTCTCAAAGACTGGTGGGCTGAAAGACTGCTAACACTCAGTTTCTGTTTCTTGGGTCTCTAGCAAGTGCTGTCGCAAAACCCAGACCTCATAGGCTTGCTCCTTCATCAGACTGATCTTTACTTAAAAGGTTTAACAAGTGTAGATAGGGAATTAGCACTTTCCCACTGTAGCCTTGCCAGAATAACCCCCACTGTGGTCATGAGGACACCAGTCACAGGCATCTAAACCTGTTCAGTAACTCCTGTTTATAGAGGGAAAATAGATACCAGCTTTAGACCAACAAAAACATGGAGTGATCCCTCAAACTAGCCCTGCTGCCAGGGCTGGTTGCCTAATACAAGAGACAAATGCTTCCTCAGAGAGATAAGGTAGTTCAAGTGGTGCATGGAGCTCTGCACAGACTTCTGCTTTTCCCCCCCGAGTGACTGAGTCACTTGTTTCACACACATGTGGCGCAGTGCAGGGCAGTCAGCACAAGGGAGTTGTCTGAAGCAGCTCAGAAACCCTTACAACACTAGCAAGGCGAGCCCTTATCAGTTTCAGCCATGAGAGCCCACATTTCAAAAGGCTTTGCAAGTGATTCTCCTTTTGCTAGGCCTGTCTCTGCTAGGGGTGATTTCTGGCTAGGCTAGCCCATGAGTTTGTCCCATGATACCCCCATGGCAGCAACATGTGCCCTTAGTATCTTTTAATTCTTTCCACCCCAGGAAGGGTTTTGCTTCTGGCCTCTTCCCCTGAGCCAGGAGGAGGTGAGCAGACACAGCACAGCGCCCCAGCTGCTGGCTGGCTCTGCACATGCCAACAGGCTGCAAGTTCACTCTTGGTCTTACATCACCCATAGCTGACCTTCAAAAGAAAAATAGGAGATTTATGTCCAGGACAAAGGCTTTGAAGATTTACTTTGGTTTAGGCTTTTTTTTTTGTAATGGAGATTTGAGGTCCTTTTTTCTAGTTTTTTCTTCTCTCTTTTTTCCCCTGTAGCCATGTCTGCTTTTTTCTGAAAGGTTTTTGTGGTCTTAACAATATGGACTCTGACCTTTCTCAAATCTTTATAAGCAGGAGGGTGTGTTAAAGTTGAGAAAGTCTCCATCTTCCCAGAGGTCTATTCCAGGTGCAGAGGAGCCACGCTTTGTTCACTCTGCTGCTGAGCCAGATGAAGATGTGCTGGCCCCTGCCCTGCTCCGAGAGTGACCATGGCATTCCAAGCAGGCACACAGCCTGCCTAC
This sequence comes from Colius striatus, assembly GCF_028858725.1. NCBI lineage: Eukaryota > Metazoa > Chordata > Aves > Coliiformes > Coliidae > Colius > Colius striatus. The sequence continues at coordinate 30,495,001 of NC_084767.1, read as the reverse complement.
CGTTTCGCTTATGACTCAGAAGCAGCCACAACACCTGGTAGAAAAAGGGAGGTGTGGTGCTGGGATGAGTAACTGTGGGACTATCAGCCCTACCCTCTCTGCTGTGCAAACAACATGGCCCTGCTGCTGGTGATGTGGCTCATAGCAGACAGGCTCAGGGCACAGAGCAAGCTCCTGTCTGCAGAAGTGCATGTACACACAGTCTCAGTTGTTTAGCTCCATGTTAACAGCAAAAGCCAAACCCTACATGGACTAAACAAATCTCATCATGGCAAAGTGCTTCATAAATTACTAATTCAGCCTCAGGCACACTAATAGGGAAGCAAGCTGTTTACCTCAGAGTATGACACATTTTTCTTTCTTGCCTTCTCCCTGTGGCACCTGTAGATAAATTCTGATGTGCAAAGCTTTGTGTCAGTGACTAATGAATACCAACAGTTGCTGCAGATTTCCATAGGCTATGTAGTAGTGCTGCTACATGAGGACCTAAGAATCATCTGCTTGGGCCAAAAAGGGTCAGCAGATAAGAAAGTGTTCTTTCAGAACATCAAACCTGGTGATGCAACACATTTCAAGTGCCACTGGCAACACTAAGAGGTTTTGTACTTTGTATTTCCTTTTTCTGACTGTACATAGCATTGACATTCCTGTCTAGCTGAGATAACAAAGGAAAATTTTCCTTCTAAAGACCATTGATGTGTGTGAAATCAAATGAGTACTCCAGGTGTTCCTTTGTGATCACAGAATCTAAAGGGTTGGAAGGGACCTCAAAAGATCTAGTCCAACTCCCCTGCCAGAGCAGGACCACCTAGAGTAGGTCACACAGGAACTTGTCCAGGTGGATTTTGAATGTCCCCAGAGGAGATCCCACAACCCATCTGGGTAGCCCATTCCAGTGCCCCATCACCCTTACAGTGAAGAAGTTTTTTCCTTCTGTATTTTTGGAACCTCTTATGCTCTAGCTTGTACCCATTGCCCTTTGTCCTGTTATTGGACATCACTGAGAAGAGCCTGGCTTCATCCTCATGACACTTGTCCTTTACGTACTTGTAAACATGATTAAGGTCACCCCTCAGTCTCTTCCAAGCTAAAGAGCCCCAGCTCCGTCAACCTTTCATCATAAGGGAGATGCTACACTCCCTTCATTGTCTTTGTGTCCATGCGCTGAACTCACTCCAGCAGCTCCCGGTCCTTCTTGAACTGAGAGGCCCAGAACTGGACACAATATTCCAGATACAGTCTCACACGGGCAGAGTAGGTCTCTCGACCTACTGCCCACAGCCCTTCTAATACACCCCAGAATGCCATTGGCCTTCTTGGCCAAAAGGGCACATTGCTGGCTCATGCTCATCCTGCTGTTCACCAAGATCCCAAGGTCCCTCTCCCCTACACTATTCTCTAAGAGTTCATTCCCCAACCTGTACTGGTACATGGGGTCATTCTTTCCCACATGCAAGACTCTACACTTGTCCTTGTTGAATTTCATTAGATTTCTCCCTGCCCAACCCTCCAGCCTGTCCAGGTCTCGTTGAATGGCTGCACAGCCTTCTGGTGTGTCAGCCAATCCCCCCAGTTTAGTATCATTAGCAAACTTGTTGACAGTGCCCTCTGCTCCCTGAGCAAGGTCATTAATGAATATATTGAACAGGACCAGTCCCAGCGCTGACCTGAGGGACTCCACTAGACACAGGCCTCCAACTAGATCCTGCCCCATTGATCACCACTCTCTGCCTTCTTCCCTTCAACCAGTTGACAATCCATCTCACTACCTGATCATCCAGCCCCCACTTTCTCAGTTTTGCTGCGAGGATGCTGTGGGAGATGGTGTCAAATGCTTTACTGAAATCAAGATAAACCACATCCAGTGCACTACCACCATCTATCTACCTGATTACTTCTGCATAAAAGGCTATCAGGTTGGTCAAACATGACTTCCTTTTGGTAAAATCATGTTGCCTGATCCTAATGACCTTCTTGTCCTTTCAGTGCCTGGAGACAGAACCCAGGATAAGTTGTTCGATCATCTCTGGGAACCTGCTAGTTGAAACCAAGTTGTAGTTTGGGATATTTTAAAACGGGGAAAAAAAGCCTAACTCATAGTGATAATGTGTTTGTAGGAACCGTTTTATTGCAGCCTATGTTATTGCCCTGTGTTGTCTCAGGGAGTGGGAGGGAATGGAAAAATAAATGGAGCACAGTGAAAGCTTCCTAGGCCTTCCATGCTCTTGGGCTGGCTGATGACTGACAGGTCAGGAACACATGTTCCCAGATTCTCCTGAATAATCCAGGCAGGGAAGCTCAGAATAGAAGCACTCACACTGCGAGTTACTCGGAACACTTTGAATTCAGACACAACTGAAAGACAGGCGCTGGGGAGGGCAGCACGGCTGAGCAGCACCAGCACTGCACAGACAGGGACAGAGACATCCAGCTCCTTGTGATCCTGCAGCAACTCCAGGCACAAAAGCTGTGCAACAGCCTCTCATGTCATCAGCCCCAAACCAGCCCAGTGATCATTCCCTCCTGGCATCTTACGCCTACAAGCAGGTTAACCTTTAGAGGCCTGATTTAGTTCTCACTGCAGGCCGCAGGAATTCCTCCAAGAAGGCATTGCCAGTGGAGCAGGCAACACGTAGTTCAAGTGGATTTTAACCAGGCTTAAAAAAAGCAAACAACCTGCCCATATCAGATGTCAGTGAATGCAGGTTCACTTTAGGAAAGAGGAGCAGGATTCCTCAGTGGTACTGCTGAGGAAATGGTTATTCCAAGGCATTGGATGCTTTCACTGCTTTTATTTAAAGGGGTTTGCCAGATGGGTGCATTTAATCTGTTGTAAAACTCATACTACTATGAAATGTTGTTTCTGATCTGCTGGGCCTCCTTGACCAATACAAGGCTTTTTTAATAGTAAAATATTAGACGCTGTCTTCATGTTGTGTAGTGAGTCACTGTCCTGGTTTAGGCCCATCAGGGAACAAAAGACCACGATTAGCCTCAAGTGCCAAAGACCTGAGGATTGCCAAAGGGCAGGGAGAGCTTAATTGCCACTTAAGGTCCAGGACAAAACAGACCAGGCTACTCGGCTTGGGGAAGAAAACAGAAAATAATTTAATGCAACACCAACTAAAGCATAACCATAAAACCCCAATACATAACAGTCATAACACAACACAGAATGGTACAACAATGAAGAGTACAACCAGCCCTTTAAGACCATCTTCTCCACACTCCTCCCTTTTCCCTGGCTCAGAGTTCTGATCCTGGTGCTTTTACCTCCCCCGCCACGAATGGCTCATGGGGACAGGGGATAGGGGTTCCAGTCAGTCTATTCCTGATGGCTTCTGCTGTTTGTCTCTTCTCAGGGCAGGCGGGCTCTGCACCAGTCCTCCCTGCACCTCCATGGGGTACCTCAAACACGGCAGCCCTGCACGGGCTGCTCCGATGTGCATTTATCCCAAAGGCTGCAGCTCCTTTCTGCCTCCCCTGTGGGTCTGCTCTGTGGCGCACAGGCTCTCCAGCATGGGCCACCTCCCCATACAGTCTCTCACCCGTCCAGGTGTGCTCACATGGAGCTGCTGGTGGCTCTCAGTCTTGTCATTGCCCTCCATGGGTTGCAGGGGTACAGCTGCATTCTCACCATGGCTTGCAGGGGGGTCTCTGGTCTGGTGCTTCTCCTTTCTTCCTCCTTCTCTGACTGCAGGGTCCACATGGTCGCCTCCATCTTGTATCACTCTTACACCTCCTGCCAGCACTTCAAATTCCCATCCCTAAATAGTGATGGCAGAGGTGCCAGATTCGCTCAGCCAGGCCGGAGGTGGATCTGAATCCAGGAGCCAGGGGAGAGTCCAAAAACTCTTTACTGGGTCTTCACTGCAACCCGCTCCCCCTGTTACCAAGCACAAACAGCTTCTTGCTAAACTGTGACAGTCGCTCCGTTCCCTTCCTGTTACTTTCAGATATATATAAAGAAGAGATAAAAATTCTTCTATGAACTATTTTTTTCCCGTGTTTTTAATCATGAAGTCACTGATGCTGCCAAGTATACTTCTTCCTCTTGAGATCCTATTTAAAGCATTTGTAGAGTCTCATCTTTGCTGAAGGGTGGCATTAGATAATAATAAAATGTATTTTCTGCAAAAAGGGTAGTTAATTATTGGAATTAAGCTCAACAAGCAAATGGAAATATAAAGTCTAATATAGCCAGAGGAGGACCAAAAATTTCCTCCAAGTTGTTCAGTATGCAGTTGTGTTATCTGTTGATGCTGTAGTTTCATTAAGTTCTCCAGTCAAGCTAAACAAAACTGAAATTTTAGCGTACAAGAAAATGATTTTGTATTGCAGATATTTCAAGCTGGTTTTGTGATTTATGAAGAAATACAAGAGTATCAGTCAAACAGTTTATGTAAGTCATCTTTGGTGTATGAGGATGTTGATCCCCACCTGATAGATTCTGAGGGTTGTGTCTGGCATCTCAAAGTCCAGAAGGAGATGATCCTTAAAAATTCCACCTAGCGGCTGCAGAGTAATACCCTTAGCCTCTGCTCCAAAGGCTGAATACGATGGCAAGGGAAATCTGACAGACTCTACTTCAAAATTGAAACTTTGTCTTCTTTTTTTTTTTTTCCCCCTCACATCTCTGGGACGATCAGACTAACTGTGAAACAAGCAGTGTCAATGACAGCAGTGGAAAAAAAACCTTCTTGAAGTGGCAACTGCCTCAAGGCAACTCTTAAAAGACTCAGATAATGACTAACTAGCAGAGCTTTTGCTTGACAAATGACCCTGAGCCCAGAGTACGGTTCTTGCTGTGTTGATTTACTTCATATGATGAAGGCTTTAGTGTATTCAAAGTCTTCCATCTCTTGGGTTTCTCTGTATCCTGAACTGCAGTGTGAAAGATTAAAGTGGATACACATTTATTACCAAAGTTTTGTCTTATCCCTTCCTCAGCAGTATTTTAGCTTCTTTTGGATTCTCTGATTTTCCCTGTGCCAAGAGGGAGTTTTTCCAGTTAAGTTACACTACAGATTTGTTAGACTACTGTTTCATACACTGTTAAAATATTGCTAGGTAAACTAAACCAAAATTCTAGAAAAACAATCCACTTATATTGCAATACTGAATGAAAGAATAATATTTTAAACTTGTCTAGCATCTTATGTTGGATAGAATCTAGATATATTAGCAATGGTACGTGAATTTAACCTCTTGAAACCATTGTAAATTAATAGATATTATATTTGCTTGACAGATGAGGAGATATTAAGGAAAGTGAGTGCCTTCTCAGTTTGGGACTTGCTAGATTTGGGAGTAAAGTCTGCGTTTCTCTGGTTGTATTCCAATTGTCTACTATGTCTTTCCAAAGGAAGTTTAACAGCAAACTATCAAAATGAACTCACCACTGAAATAAGTAGGCATAGCACTGCTTTTGCTGATGCAAAGTGTTTTCCTGTGATATCCTCGTTGAATTTTACAGGTCTGGATAAAGTCAATCTGCCTCTCCCTCTCACATGAGCTTGTATACAGAGTGTCTGACTGAGAAAGTACTCATTGGGCTGTATGTGTGTCCACGGAAAGTCTTCCATGTTGCCTGATTTGGTTAGCTCCCGTAGGATCATTAGCAGGCACATTACCTGCTTGATGTCATTTAGTCATCCCTGTCTTGTGACTGAGCTTCTGCTCCTGTGATACAGAACTGAGAGACATGAACACCTCAATAGCACAGTTCAACAACCTGAATAAGTTAGATCCTGATTGTCATCAAATGCCACACATTTGGTTTTACCACACATGTCGTTTTTCCATATTCAGGCTCATTTTTTTCTCGTGATACAACAAGAGGTTTTAAGATGTTCATATAAGCTGGGCTTTAACCAGATGTTGATATCAGAAACTTGATGTCATGTTTCTGGTTTCAGAAGCCAGTCCTATATTGAAACTGTTACAAAACTCTGCAATGTGCATGTTATATTAAGAAAACTCCTCATGACATGTATCAGCCTAGGTATCAAGGTGAAGTCACGGCCAGTCCACCATAACAGAGATGTGCATCTGACTGTCCTTGCCCATCTGCAACACACAGGGATCAAGAACACATTGCTGAGATTGAGGGGTGGGTTTAGCCTGACCAACACCCTCCCAGCACTCTTGCTCACCCCCAGGAAGCTCTGCTCAGCTCCCAGCAGCAAGAATTCCTCTCAGCCCCCTCTGAAGTCTGCCAAGCAAGGGAGCTCCCTCCTCTGACAACCTTTCTGCAAGCCTGCAGAACCACAGAGTAATTTCTCTACTTTTTCCGAAACATGTCTGTGCCAACATGACTAGGTTTCTTTTCCAACCAGATAAGAAGAAATGGCTTTTTCTACTACAGTGTGTTCACTTCTATAAACTTAGAAACTGTGACATTTACAAACATTTATCCCAATCAATATTGCTGTATTCCTGAACCAGAAATATCAATAAATCCAGACAAAGGTTAGAAAAAACCCAACCACTCACTGTTGTATTAGCCATTCCAAGTTCTCTTTCTGTTCAATTTTTTATCCTCCACCTCTGCATTCACTGAATTTGGTGGTCACTACCCCAGAGAACACACATCTCAACCTTGCAGCCCTCTCTAATTAGCAGGTAGCAGAGCAACACATAATTAGCATTAAGTATTGTCTGTTTTCAACCGAATGATGCACCAGGGAAGCATGCAGAGAGCTCACATGGAGCAGGTGTCACGTGAGCCACTCCACATGGCCATTACAGCCAAGCAGGCTCTTCCTGGGAGAGCTCATCGGGTACAGGTTGCCCGGCATCTCCGCGAGACACTGAGAGCATCATTTTGATAGCCACCCTCTGATTTCATGGGCTTACTGTAGCGTAGAGGTGTTTGGTGTGCAAATCACAGACCAGGTTAAGAGCTTTATAAACAACCCCAGACTATCAGCCATCACTGCCTTCATCCCAGCAGCAAGAGGCATAACAGTGGCAGGAACCTCATTACTAAAGATGCATCAAGCAGCTGAAATCAGCAGTAGTGGCTAGTGCTAAACACTTTCTTTAATGTCAAGACCTAAGAGTGGGAAATACTAATTTTTACCAAAGCATGAGTAAAGACGTGGCAAAACAGTGTCAGAGGCATGGGAATTGAATTGAACTGCTTCAGTTCTTCAAATGGTATCAAAAACCCAGTTGGTTTTGGTTCAGCTTGGCATTAACAGGTATCTACCCAAGGTGCCAGAGGACTTCATAGGAGCTATGGTTAAATTATTTCCTGCCCCTTTTCTTCTACATGGACCATGCTTCCCCATTTAATTTTCCACCCACTGTCCCCTCTCAGCAGCCCCAGGGCCTCACACAGTTTCCTTGTCTGGGAGGCAGCACAGGAGATGCTTCTCTGCTGGGAATATGGGCCATGGAGGGGAAAGGAGAGCCACAGTTCCTGTGACACTGCTGCTTTGCAGGCAGGGCACCGCACTTCCCGGCTGACCTGACAAACAGCTTCACCATTGCAGAGGCATGGTCTTTCTCAGCAAGGAAAAGGACTATCTTTATCCCTTCCTGGAGGGAAAATATGTGTTGAAGTGCCAGACTGTGCACAACACTACAGTCCCCTGGGGAACTGCCTTCCCTGCCACTACACACAGCTGTGGTCCTTGGCCCAGTGTACACCTGAAGTCAGCAACTAAGGGGTTAATTCTGCTCAGGGGAAGTGTCACTTCTTTGAAGTGTCACTAGACACCAGATAGTTTCCACTGCCAGTAATTAAACCATTTTGGACATCCAAAGGGCAGTTCTCTTGCCAAGTTGCAGCAGCTCCTGGCCGCCCACCCTCCCAGCTCTCCTGCATCCTGCTGTTGCCATGGCAGCATGGAAGCTGTGCACCTTAGTGCTTATTAGTCTCGAAGAAGCATTTCCCATGTGAATTGAGCTACGCAATCACAGGCACAGAACTGTTAAACCATCATGGTATGAAAATTAGCAGTGAGCACAATCGCATGAATCTCAACAAGCTGGAAGATCACCTGTCTCCTTTGTACCATCCCTGTGTAAGGCTTTATCTCTTGACTTCCAAAGCACTCCAATAAGCAGTGTCTGCTCTGTGGGAACATCAGGTAAACAGGCATCCTTTGACTGCATTTGACAAAGGAGCCCTCCTCCCTTTTGACTCCTGTAACACTAATTTCTTTAATATTTCCCCCTCCATGCAGTGTTTATTCTGCAGTCAGATAGGAAAATCATCTGCTGAGCCTGTGCTAGCGATCCCCTGGAATTGCCATCAGCAAAGGTAAACTCCAGCTTGACCTCCTGGGTCCATAAAGCCTCTTGCCCTTGATCATACTCTGCTGTTTTAGTTTTTAGGATTCCACGGATTCCAAATGAATCTTAGTTTACATTAAATGCAGGTAGGTCAAAGACACTCCACTGAAGCCAAGAGCACTGCTTGCATAAGCAAGACCTACTCACAGAAGAAGGATTACGGTTAGAAATAGGGATTAAAAGACTGAAGCTGTAGGACCATGAATCTCTTTTTTGCCGTGTCAAGCCCTGAGTATGTAAACTGGTCACCGGAGCCAAAAGACTCCCAGGATGACTGATGATGACTGGACATCACAGCCCTACCTACATTCCCCTAAGGTTAGGCTTGGGGCTTTTGAAGTTTCTGCCATTTTGGAGGACACCCAAGCCTAATGACAGCAGGGACTGGGTGCTGCCAAAAGCACAGAAGCTGCTGAAGCTGCTGTGTGTATTCATACTCTAATAACGCAAAAGTGGCCCAGTGAAGCTGTGCAGTTGATCCCAGCTCCAGCTCCCAGCAGAGTGGTGTGTGAAGGAGTGAGGAGTGACAAAGCACTCACAGCAGTGACCCTTTCAGGGCCATCACAACATTCTGTATGACTCCAGAGCGTGCACTAGCTGGCTGGCATGAGAGTCTTCCAAAGCCCAAAGGGTGTAATTTTTGACAAGGTCAGTAACAGGTTTTGAGACATTTGCAGCAGAGAGGGGACACTGCAAAGTTGAGTCATGTCACACGGCCACTACTTTGGGCCAATGACTTGGCTACAGCCTGGGATGCTGCCTTGCCTCCCAGTTGTTAGCTGTAGCATAGGGAAGAGGTATTTTGCCCAGACTGTGGCCTGAGAGACCTCAGAGTATGAGGCAAAGTGGCTCCGGTCTCTCTCTCCTACTTTCAGTGAAAGGCAAGCCTGCTTTTTACAATGCATCCACCATCAGTGAAATCAGCAGTCTTCTGTGATGGCTCCAGCTCTGTCACATGCTCTGTGACATCAAAGCACTGACGTCTTTGCTGGATGGCATCAACTCTGGTTAGGACTTCCCTACACGTGTCACCGTGGTGCCAGTTTCTCTCTGATCATACACAATGCACACCTCCTAGGAAGGATGACTAACACCCTGGTAAAAAACACTGTGTTGGCAAGAGAAGCAATCTTTATGGAGTGGATAGGAGTGATGAGACAAAGCAGAGAGACTTTTCCTAGCAGTCTCCAGTAACAGCAGCATTTCAAACCTCCACATATGTGCAAGCCAATATTTCAATGCCTTCACGTTGCTATGGACAACTGAAGATCTCTAAACTGTCTTACAGAGCAGAGCCTTGTCACACTATACACAGCAACAACACTTGGCATTTTTATTACCAAGAGCTCTATGTCAGAAGGTAAAAAAAATACTGTTATCACTCTGCAGCTGAAATACTGAAGGTACAATCACTCTCAGGTAAAAACAATCCCTCCAGTAAACCCCACTCATTTAAATGCTGTAGAACCTGAAATCACTTCCTCAAACATACACCCCCTTCAGGTATCCAACATATCTGAGGCTGAAGCACAGGCAAACAATATGGAAGTGAGTCACTGGGTTAAGAACAGGCTCTAGAAAATGCCAGGGGGATTACTAGGAAGAAAGGTCCCTGGAGTGAAGTTACCCCATACGTGTACTCCCAGCTGCAGCGAAACTCCACATTTATTTAGAGAGCAGCCCACTGACTGCTCATACAGCCAGAGGCCTTTCCAAGGGCACACACAGAGCCGTGAAGAGAAAGCCAGGGTCAGGGTGTAGAGCCCAAATGCCTGGCCAGTTGACACCATTGATGACATCCTCACCTCACATGGCCTCAGAAACCTAACTATTTGAAAAAATACACCCACAAGTCCTTTCTTTGGATCTATCTCTTGAGCATTAACGTGACATAATATTACTGCTGTGCCTTCTAGATGCAGGGAGTGTTATTACCTGCATTTCAGACAGAGGAAATGAGGTAGAGCAATAGGTCCATGGCAGAGCTGCAGCAGACTTAGGTCTCCAGAGTCTGCTGACAGCATTGCGTTTTCTATCAGGACCACAACTATAAAACTGTAGCTTTCCTCCTATTTTAAGCTGGTGAAAAAGCCTGTACGATCCGCTGAGTTACAGAAACTCACTTCCTGCAACCGGTTGCCTTAAGCATAGAAATCAACTTTCATTTGCTCTGAAATGAAAGCTATGATACAAAATGATGCAGGCCAGTTAACAAAATTACAGTCTCTGAGCCATTCTGTGTCTTGCACAGAGAAAATGTCAAGCAAAAAGATCTACGAGTAGACTTTGCTTATCCTTCTCCAGCTGTACTAAATGTGTGCCCTCCTGTCTTTCAGCAGATCTGCAAAGAACCACCTAATTTATCTTCCCACTGACATGGACAGGGAGAGCACACCTCCGTGATTAATGGAGTGTTACACCCAAGGAGTTGGTTACATTGCAGCAGACAATGAAGAATTTGATTACCACTAATATGGTATTGACACTAATGTCAATGCTGTAAGGCAGGCAATATCATTTCAAATCAAGGATCCCCTTCATCATTATTATTTTTGTTTGCTTCTTCCATTTTAATAAGCCATTGATCTGTGTATTATCTCAATACTCCCAACTAAAACTATCTGGGGACAATTTAGTTTTTATGTAACACTTCATTAAGTAGGAGGCACCTTACCTTTAACAAAAAGGTGCTATGTGTTCACATAGCTCTATTATTACTGAAATAAGAAATACTCCAGCCAAAAACTCTGGTCAGCTGATGCCTTTACCTCAGTGATAACTAACCCATTGCTTTACCAAGTGAAATGCTGTGGGGAGCTGGAATAATGGCTTTTTTTTTTCTCTAGAGAATTACACCAATCAAACCAGTCAGATCTTCATCAGTCAAAAGTTAAACAAAGGCTGACAATCCCGTCACTCAGACGAATGACAGAGAGCCTGATCTGCAGGTGGGGATCTTTTCTTGCATAGGGCCCACCACAACATGATGAGAGGCTTCAAATTGTGAAGATTTGAGTTCCCCTCACCACCTCTTCTCTTGGGAAAGTGACCATCCTTTCCTGCTGTGTAAAGGTGTAACAGCGCTACTCTGCTGTGAGCAGTGGCTCAGTGCACGCTGGGCTTTGAAGGGCTTTGCACACAACCGCCTTTCCTGGTTCTGGACTTTCTTGGCCAGGCTGCTGATTTCAGACTGCAGTGCCTGCACTGAGCCTTACCTCTTGCCTCCCTCCCCACACTCAGCCCTTCTTCTCCCTTGTAGAGGTCTAGGGATCTCCCTCATGTGAAGGATAATGGCTTCAGCCTGTCTGCCTTTTTGTGACTGAATCTCATCTTGATGCTTTCTGACAGTGCCTCCACTCTGTTTGGGCTCCTCCAAGCATTGCCTGGAAGCCCCAGGTCTCAAATGGCACCCAGGCTTGGTAGATGGAAATGTGTCCGTGACGAAATCCAATTATCCTCATTGAGCACTCATCAAATTTCCATATCTTCAAGAAGGAATTAGTTTAGCTTCTGACATAAATGTTTCAATAAGAGCTAGAAAAAAAGGGAGGATGGGAGAAGCAGCAGAGTTTCTGGTGGTAGGAAGGGAGCTCTTAGTGGCATCCATGCAACCAGTCAAATCCTTACATTCAGCATGGAGGCTGCACAGAAATTGTACCAAGCCTTGAGGCCAATCTCATTTCTGTCTAGAAATGAGAGTGGTGGGAGAGGAATGGGAGGCAGGGGAGAGACAAACCGTATAGCCAAATGGCAAAGTTCATGCATCACCTTGAATTTTATACCTGTCCTTCAGGAAACGAAAGCACAAGTCAGGCAAAACAAACACAACAGAGCTTACCCGGTGTCCTGGTTTTGTCAGGAATAAATTGAATTTTCTTCCTAGTAGCTGGTGTGGTGCTATGTTTTAGATTTAGGATAAGAATAAGGTTGACAGGACACTGATGCTTTAGTTATTGCTGAGCAGTAATACCTGCCCTGCTAGCAGAGGCTGGAAGCATCCAAGCAACTGGGAGAGGGCTCAGCTGAGACAGCTGACTCAAATGAGCCACACCATGTAACTTCATGCCCAGTATATAAACTGGGAGGAGTTGGCCAGGGAACATGGTGGCTCAGGGTTTGGCTGGGCACCATTCAGTAGGAGCAATTGTATTGTGCATCACTTCTTCCATATATTCTATTATTATTCATACTAATTTCCCTTCTTTTTCTGTCCTATTAAACTGTTCTTGTCTCAACCCAAAAGTCTTACCTTTTTCCCCAATTCTCTTCCCCATCCCACTGGGGCAGAGGAGAGTGTGCAAGCAGCTGCATGATGCTTATTTGCTGGCTGAGGTTAAACCACAAGTCCTGGGAAAAACCTGAAGTGGAAGCTGACAAAATCAAAAAAGAACTTTACAAGGTAAAGAAATTTTAAAAACTCCATACTTTTTATAAATATAGGAAAAGCTGAAAGCTTGCAGAAGTATTTGTAACCACCTGAATGGAGCAAAGTATGAGCTGGAAAAGCACTGTGAGGCAGCTTAATACTCTCCTTGTCTCCATCCTGCTGCAGAATGCGATAGGACGTACTACATCCAGCTGGCTCTGCAGGGCGACGGACTGAATGCTTTCAGGAGAGGGATGTGAAAGGAGGATGCACAAGCTCAAATTTATAAAGAAAACCGGAAAAAAACCTCTCGCAGGTTTGGAGTGCTGTCACTGAAATGGCATATCTGCTGCTGTTACTAGTTTACTATACAATTATGCCTGAAAATTGGGAATGCCTTAGCTGAAAATAAAGCATACCAGGAAGAGAAAGCTAAACTGTCTGAACAAGTGAGTGAATTGCTTGTGCTTCAAGTAACAATTTGATTAAAACCACCATCCCCTGTTCTTCCTTAGACACAATAGCCTCTGACTTGTTTCATCTGATAAACATGCTACTGTTTCTGGTCAGCAGTTACATAGTTGGCCATTCTTTCCCTCACCAAGACCCAGATATTCTTACAAACCAGTGTCATCCTGGATTGATTATTTAATGGTGACAGCAAATTTAAAAGCCAGAAATGAGTCATAAACAGGATGACTCCAAGCTTGGGAGAAAGTCTATTCTATTAATAAAGAATACATTCCAATAGACTAGATAGAAGAAGGCTTCTTTGAAGCCTGCTCAGGTACTCTCTGGCCATGGGAAGTCAGAGGACAGCTCTGCTCTTCACTACCCCTGAAGCATTACATGATTGTATTTTGACTCCCACAACATTAAAAGGAAGAAGACAAAGATCACTCCCCATATGGTTGGTCATTAGTGCAGCCTATTAAACAACCAGAGAGATGAGCTACAATTGCACTACTGAATATAAAAATTATGAGGAAATGCCATCCATTTCACGCTGCAGGCTATGAAACAGGCAACAGCTGTGACAAGGAAAAACATTTGCTTCCCCATCACCAGAGATTTTTAAAACTGAGTTTGACAAACACCTGCCTGTGGAAGGTAAAGCCAATCATGCCCTGGGGCACAGGGGTAGCCTAGATGACTTTGAAAATGTTAATCAAACCCTCTGTGCTACAGCCATATGTATGCAACCCTTCACAACTGCAGTTCAGAACCAGTGTCTTCTGGCAGATGACATCACAGTTACTACAGTAACCACAGTGATTTTCTCTTCTAAGGTGTAGACAGGGGAGCTTTTTCTTCAAACTATAAGCAAGTTGAACTCGTATGCTGAAACACCTGCCGCTGCTAGGCTCTAAAAACTGGCCCTGCAACAGAGAGTAGGATCCGTGGGCAAGGGGTGGTGTCCCTTGGTATTCACACCTGACATTGCAGGGCTGCTGTGGAGTTAAGCACTGCTCTCCCTAGAACTTCAAAAAAAATAGAACACCTCCACAAATTTCCAATTTTACAGTTGCAATGCTTAGGTTTAAAAAATTTCAAATTAAAAGCTAACTGAAATAGCTACAGAAACAGAGAACAGCAATAACCAAGAGATTTTAGGGCTGTTATTGGCAAGCCAGAAACAAGCTTGGTGAGAGTCTGGAAATTGCTGTACATCCCATAAATAAGATACATGGACTGCCCTCTGCAGTGCATTGTTAAACTGCACTTAGTTGCACTCTGTCCTGCTTTCAGCTGGGATACGGTTAATGTTCTTCCTAGTAGCTGCTGCAGTGCTGTGTTTTGGATTTATGATGAGAATAATATTGACAGGACACTGATGTTTTAGCTGTTGCTAAGTAGTGTCTATACTGACCCAGGGATTTTTTAGCAAGAAGGCTGGAAGGGCATACGAGCCTGGGAAGGGACGTCACCAGAACACCTGAAGTCAACTGGCAAAAAGGCTATTCCATACCACAGGTCATACCCAGTATATAAACTGGGGGAAGGTGGTGGGGAGGAATGGAATGATGCTCAGGCATCAGTCAGTGAGCGGCGAGCAATTGCATTGTGCAGCACTTGTGTTTCTTGGGGTTTATTTCAGTCTCTTCCTTTTCATTAATTATTATTATACTTTCTTTTTTATTTCAGTTGTTAAACTGTTATCTCAACCCACAAGTTTTACTTGGTTTTTGTTCTCTTTCCCATCCCACCGAGGTGTGGGGAGGAGCCAGCAAATGGCTGTAAGGTGCTTAGTTGCCAGCTGGCGTTAAGCCATGACTGTTTTAAGATTCAAGTTGTGCCTTTAATTTATCTTCCCACTTACCTGCACCGTTTGAATCAAAGTGTGAAAGCTTGATCTGCCACATTTATCTTTCTTTAGACAGTTCTCCATTGCTCTACTATTACTTTCCTTAACAGAGAAATAAATGTTATTCTTCTTTTGGTAATCTAGTAACCCCCCTCTATTGATATTTGTATTCTAATCCTTCAGTCCTTACTCAGGGGGTCATTACTTAGAGAAAACTTCTTTTGAATCATCAGATTTTGGCTGAAGTTGAGCTGATGGAGCTTTAATGCACCTCAGATAGAGCAGTGGTTTCAATGACATGATGAGCATTAAACGCTTACCACCTTCTGAACTGGCACTCATGTATGCAAATGGGACTTGACACCTCCCACTGATCCACTGCACAGATTGTCCTAAGCATATTTCTAATGCCTTGCAAGTCTGATGTTTTGTATGAATTTACTGATACCGACCTTTATACCTTGTGTCCAATTTTTATTGCCATATGTGAAACCTGATTGTTTTTCCTCTCTGTGAAAGTCTTCCACCGGGATCTGCTTCTCTCTACTGGGGACTTTTAACAGCATCTCAAACTCCTTTTCCCCAGCACATAGTTTCCCATCCTATTATGTCTCTTCTCGATTTTCTCTGCCAGCACATTTGTTTAGAAAACAACAGCCCTTGGGGGCACATATTCTTGTATTTTCATCATGCCCAAAATAATCATACCTACTTATTAAAAACCTCACTGACAATATGATACAATAACCTTTGTGATTTATTTTTCTTTCAGTGAGCTCTAAAGAGAGCTACTGCCTCTTTTCCAGCTTTGTACTGTATAGTCCATCATCAAATGCAGTCCTGTGCTCCGATGTTAGTAACACACTACAAAAAGAAATTGGTCTCTGGATTACAATTGTTCTACCTTTATCTAATTGATTTAACTTACTTCTCAAATATTTGCTTCCTTATACTATCTTAATTGAAGATTCCTCCTGCCTATATTTTCTTTCACCACTGTTCTATAATGAACAACACTCTCCTAACAGTGCTGTCATGCTGTCTTCCTCATTTTCTGTGTGCAGCACTGTACCTATTTTTTTCTTTTCAAGCACTTTAGTTTTTTTAAAAACTCACTAAAATATTTCAAGGGCAATAAAAGTAGCTGTATTCCATGGTGGTTTTTTTAAATTTTCTCCAAGAAAAGTCTGTTTTCTGAAGGCACAAGCAAAGAATTTATAGGAGGTACCAGTATCCTTAAGTTCCCTGTCCCTTGTCTTCTATATGCCCAGGATTTTTCTAATAGTTTGGCATGCAAGACAAAGGACCTATTAACTGGCAATTTGCTTATGTTTTCTGGTAGACAGACCTAGAAACATGGCCAAAGCTTCACCAGCATCTGTTCCTGCCATTCTTACTTGGAGTAACTGAATCATAATCGACATTCCACTGGTATAATGGAGATCAGCATCTAGCCTCACAAAGTGCCCAAAGCAATGTTTGATGCAGCCAAAATCAAAGTTTAGCCTTCCTGTGGTGTCAGCAAAGTGTTCATGCTTCTTCCTGTATGGAGTTTCACAGATGCATCAGCTGATGATACCTGGATTGGGCTCAACACAAAGAAGCTCCCTCACTCTGTGCCTTGCTAATGAGATGAAGAGTATCTAGTGATTTTTTTTCCTGTGACCAGGGAGGTGGGCTGATGCTGGCATTGCTCCACATCTGCCAGCACTCTCCAAATATGAGGGCAGTGGTGACCTTTTAGAAGAGGCTGCTGATTTCAAACCCCTGCCCTGCATGGAAGCTGTTGGCTGTGCACCAAGGAACTTGTAGGGACCAGCTCAGAAAGCGGGAACAGTCCCAGCAGACCTGTTTTTTTCTGAATAAACAATGAAGCTTTGCTAGCTCAGCCTCACTATCAGCTGGATCTGTACCTGTGAATGAAAAGCAGATGAAAAGGTCTACAAATTTAATCTATCGGGTGGTGTTTGTGTGTTTGTTTTTTTAAATCGGGTAACTGGAGTATGGGAACTCTTATCATAGAGAGGACTAACAACCCAAATTTGTAAGTCAGCCATAGCAACTCCTTGGAAGAAAAACAAAAAGAAAAGGTAACAGGTTCTTCCAGAAAAATACCAAACAGAAAAGGCAATTCAGAAAAGAGGCAGACACATCATGGGGCTGGTACAACAGCAAGGACTAAGAATTTCACTTTATTCTGTCTCATGCACTGTACCAACTTCTTTTATAAAGTGTTGTTTTGTAGCAAGGACTTATGCAAATTAATTCTTTGATTGCTTTACCTCTTCTTGGTTTTCATATATTTGGGCATTCCCCTATTTACACTTGTAAGAGAAAATGGAAATGGAGCACCTGATTACCTCCTCACAATATCACAGTGTAGCATGGCATGTGATGGCTCTCCTTATTCTTTTCTGGTACCTTTCGAAGTTTCCCAGTGCAACTAACACATTTGTACCCCAGTTTTGAAGCCCCTTTTCCTGCAAACAAAGAAAATTAATACAGTTAGAACGGAGTTTAGCCTTTGAGAGTGAAAGAAAATCTCAGTTTCTTTCCCTACTCTGTGCTGAAACTTTTTTTTTTAATTAGATCCAAAGAAGGCAACTAAGAATTACCACAAATAGGGAAGCTTTGCCAGAAGTTGCTAGCAATATCTTATCACCTTATCTTTAAATTATTTTTCATGGATTATAGATGTTTATAATTATGAATCCCACCAACTTCATTTTATCTAATGCGGTAACAATGAAAATCATCCTGCTCTAAACTCTCTGTAGCAAAGCCTCTTTGTAAAGCCCTTGTTCAACATCCTCCCTCATTTTCATTTTCTTTGCTGCTGCTTATTATACTAAAGCCTGGCACCTGAAAATTGAACTCTAGCATTAACCATTTTTTCACAGCCCATACCTATTCTTTCTGGATGTTAATGCTGTAAGTGGATTTAAAACCACCAGGCTGCCTGCAGTGAAATGCCTTGCATTCCCATTGTGTTACCGTAAATACCGTTATTATGAGGAAATGATTGACTTTGTTTAACGCACTGTTCAGATAGGCTGCAGAGATGTCTGTGGTGCCAGTGTCATTCCTGGGCTTTAATTATAATTTTAATCATCCATGATCTTCCATTTGTTTGTGCTATAAGCTAATTCTTTTCTTCCTATCACAAAGCACCAGAACGATGTCTTAGCACTAATAATTTTTATTATTAAGTAGATTTGCACTTCATTCTTGCTCACTTCCTCTGCTAGATCCTCAGTTTCCAAAGCTGCTCCTAAAAACCCACAAAACATCTAATTTCTTCTGCATCCCACTCTCAGTGCCTAACTAGGACATTTGATGCCTCCTTTAGGTGTGGACTTGCACTAGCTGAGAATCATAGCAAAAGCTTAATACAGGCACATACCTACAGGGCTGCAGGACAATTTCAGAACACCCACAGCCAGAGTCCTGCAGCTCTGAGAACCTCTATAACTCTTGTCCTTGCCCTAGGGTTAATAATCTACAGCAGCTGTCCTTCACAGCTTGCAGCAGACTATATCCTTTTCCTTTAGGTTTTCAAATTTCCATAAGAGAGAAGACAGCAGAGTGAGGAATCCAATCTGCTGTGATTTGTCTCTGCTTTTAACACTACTCCAACACAACCTTTGACAGGTAGATGGAGGAGAATTTGCTCTGCTCTGCCACTCGGACACTGTCACATATCATGGCACTAGTCCTGAGACAGTAACTCAAGATGAGTGGTGGATCATAGTTGAGGCAATGCACTCAACTAATGGCAACATTTTTTCATTATACAGCCAACGGACTTTAGGCTGCAGCAGAGCACAAGTGATTGTAAAGTAGCAATGTGTTGCTCAGTTTGAGGTCACTTCATCCCTACTGAAAGCTCTGCCAGGAACTAGAAGCATTCTCATCCTGAAAGCAGGTGCAGCAAGGCATCTTTCTCAGAGGCTCCCAGGTGCCTGTTGTTGCCTTGCAGTAGGGAGGAAGGCCTACCTCATTAATCAGGCTTATCTTAATATAAGATTATACCTTTGTATGATTAAAAATCAACCTTCTAAGAACATGCCTCAAGTCCAAATACATAAAAGCGGGAAAAAGACTTAAAACTCAGGCTGACCAAGCCTTCTGTTCCACACAGACTTAACCCTGGCAGGGACACAGAGGACTCACAAGCTCTTTACTGGATATCTCCTCTGACAGAGTGGACTATCTGGCAGACTGTGGCTTAGCACAAGAAAGCATGAAGGAAACCACTACTGATTTTAGGAAGTGATATCAGGGCTGCAGAACCTAACCCCCATAGCCCTTGGAGACCCTTCACCTACTTGTGTTCATCTGAGAAGTCACACAAAATAGTAACTCCACCAGATTTCCTTTATCTCTCTTCTTTGGATGCCTGTGCACGCTCAGAGAGTCAGACTCAGAGAGGTCAACTCAGGGAACAAGTGAAGAAATATTACTTAGAAACAAAGAGAGGCTCAAGCTGTGATGTTGGATTAATTTTTTTTAAATATTGCCAAGCATGGCAGGTATTTGGCCATTGGCTGTTTGTTCACCTCCACACCTGGAAACTCAGCAAATTTGCACAGCCTTCTAGGGAATCAGCCAGTCCTCCCAGTTTGGGGTCATCAGGGAACTTGCTGAGAACTTACACTCTGTCCCCTCATCCAGGTTGCTGATGAAGATGTTGAACAAGACTGGCCCCAGAACCAATTCCTGTGGAACTCCATTGGCCTCAGGCCTCCAACACTGACTTTCTCCAGCCCTCAGGCACCTTGCCCATCCTTCATGATTGATCAAAAATGCTGGAGAGTGGCTTAGCAATAACATCAACCAACTTCCTCAGCACTCATGGGTGCACCCCATCAGGTCCCATAGATTTATGGGTGTTAAGCTTGTCCAACAGGTCTCTAACTCCATCCTCGACCACCAAGAGAAAGTCTTCCATTCTCTAGACTATTCTAATATCCTTGCTGGACTGGGTGTCCCAAGGGCTGGCCTTGGCAGTGAAGACCGAGGCAAAGAAAGCGCTCAGTAGTTCCACCTTCTCTGCATGCTCTGTCATCTAGACACCCTCCTTGTTCATCAGTGAGTTCACACTCTCCTTAATCTTCCTTTTACTGCTGATGTACTTGCAGGAACCCTTCTTCTTTTCCTTTATTTCCCTTGCCAGGTTTAATTCCAAAGGGGCTTTAGCATTTCTGGTTTCATCCCTACATGATCTGGCAACATTCTTATACTCTCCTCAAGCAATCAGGTCTTTTTTCCACCTTCCATAAACTTCTTTCTTCTTCTCAAGTCCTTCCAGTAGCTCATTGGTCATCCACACAGGACTCCTGCCTCATTTTCCTGATTTTCTACCTGTGGGAATATACTGCTTTTGGGCATGGAAAAAGCAGTGCTTGAAGACTAACAAGCTTTCTTGGCCACTTCTACCATCTAGGATCCTATCCCATGAAATTCTTCCCAGCAGGTCTTTGAAGAGGCTAAAGTTAGCTTTCCTGAAGTCCAGTGTTGCAATACTGTTTAGTGTCCTGCTTCTTCCACTCAGGATCTTAAACTCCACCATCTTATGATCACTGCAATCAGTGTTGTCTCCAACCTGTAAGTGTAGGCTTCCCTGATGAAGGACAAACTGGCGACTTTCAGGCAGCCTAGAGCAGAGTTTGAGGGGCCCACTTCCCATTTTGTGTTACCCAGGGCAAGCAGAGAGTAGTTTGCATCTCATCCAAGAGGGCCAAGAGATGTGGTCTGCACTCTAGTCCGAGAGCCTGGGACAGCCTCACAGCACACCACTGCTGCTCACTCAGCTTGTGCTTTGCTGGTGTACAGCTGCCTGGCAGCATGGGCCTATGCTCAACTCTACATTATGCTTATATTCCTGGGGCTCCCTGGGAGCTCTAGGCAGAGGTGGCTGCCACCAAGCAAGGTCAGTATGCCTGTGGTGACTACTGGTGACAAGGACCAGCCTCACCAGCCTCAGCCAAGGGCATCCTTTCCTAACACGTTTCTTACTACAATCTGCCTGGAGGAAAAATCTGGCCCTGCCTGGAATGAGAGACTTGAGACTCTCTTACTGGCTCCAAGCTTTCCTCAGATAGACTGTTCTTCAGCATTCCTTCCAAGTGAGAGCAAAGGTTAGTCAGATGTGACTTAACAGCAATGACAATTAGCTTCCTGTTGTTCCTGTTAAAGGCCACCCAGAACAATCACCTCATTTGTTTGCTTCAGCAGAAGAGTAATTAGCACCTAAATCATCAAGCCATCATTGAATGCTATGGTTGAGAGCTGCATGCTCATCAGCTCCCATTTCATGCTACCTATCTAAAAAGAGGAAGTCATTCTCACTACATGGTCATACTACATGGTACACATATTGTCACTTAGTTTGTCTTCACTTGGTTGTTGGCAGAGAACAGCCTCTGCTTCTTGACTGACACTGGGGCCAGAGCGGAGAGATACTGATCTAGAACAACCATGGCGTCTGTCTTGCATTTTGCTGCCTTTCATTTCTGTAGAGGTTGTGTCTTTGCTTTACACATAATCTTCCTTTTAATGTGGCTCAGCTGGATTTAGCTCTGTATAAAATGACTACTGCCTTAAAAATAATTCTAACAGCAGTCTAGCACAGGACTGAGGGCAGGCAGGTATGTCTAGAGCCACTGCTGCAGTTTCTGCAGCCCCTTGCTCTTCTTAGCCCCTGCACGCTTCAGGGAGTAGACTCAGATTCAAATCTCTGAACCGTCTTGTGCGTAAGACTGTTCACAGCCTTGGAAAACAAGAAATCAATAAGAAATATTACGCTTTAGAACTTGAGTAGGGTTCAGCTGGCTGAAGACAAGCTTCAGAGCCCACTCCTAAGTCTGTGAAGCTGGTGATAATGCAGATTCCCCTTAACTTCAGAGGGATGAAGTCCCGAGGGAAGAGTGAATTGATAGCTGACCTACTTGCTTGGCAGTGCAGGCTGAGAAAGGGAGCTGTAGCACAAATCTCTGTGGGGCATCAAGTTACAAGCAAGTCCCTTGATGCTGCAGCTGCTACAGGAAAGACAAACACAAGGTCCAAGTCTCACAGGGATTTTTGTTGTTTTGCTTTTGCTGAAGGCTGCTGTTATGGGGAGACTCCTTTGCTGTTCTGATTTCAACAAAGTGTTTGTGCTTCAAAGTACTTAATTTAGTTAAATAAATTACAAAACACACAAAAATCTTGGCATTTCAGAGCATCCTTGTGCTCATCCATACTCTCCTTGCTAATATTTCACCATTCCCTTTCCTCTATCCCCTGCCACTCTGCTGCTGTCAAAGATTTCTCATCAGACTCTTTTCTCAGACTGCTCATAAACAAACAGCATCCTTGATTGTTTTTCCCCCCAGAATACTGGGATATAAAGGACAAACCACAGCTCTGATACAAATATCCAATTAGCAACAAACAGGAGGAAAATCCTTCACACAGGTGCTTCCACGGGAAAGCCCAGAGACAAAACAAAACAAAGCATTTCTTACCCCTGCCCCCGGCCTTCCACCTTCCCAGGCTTTGTTAGTAGTATTATTTTTACAGCCCTCAACTGAGGACCCAGGGCCCTGAGCACACTGGTGATCGGTACTGTGTTGAGGGCAGGGAACAGCGAAGCCAGAGATTATACACTATTGAGACACAGAGGCTGGGAAGGGCAAGCACTTTTATCATCCAATTTCTGGCAATTATTTAAGCAAAGGGGATTTCCTGCTGGCATGGGCTAAGAAGGTACACACAGACTGTTTTGCCGAGCTTGACGGTTATCCATTGAGTTGTGGTAACCTACTCCCTTACGATTGTTTCTTCGTGCGCTAACATCTTGTTCTGCAGAAGTGCTGGGTCACGCCTCCAAAATACATATTGTGGAGGTAGGAAATATGGTGCTAAGAAACATGTTTGGCTTTGGAAAAAAAAAAAAAGAAATTAATCTCTGCTTTCTGAAAGAAAAAAAGAAGAAAAAAACTCCAGTTCACAGAATATTATTCATGATAGGCTAACGTCTGTTACTTTTGAAGCAGGAGTTTGAAGAAGGTTGGCTGTCCACAGTTACCCTCTATTAAAGTCCTGTAGGTCAATATGGGAATAGCTACTTTTTATTGAATAGGTAAATTATACATACCAACTAAAATACATCATAAATGAAAAGTCAGGGGCTTTCTTTTGCCAGCTCCCACAATATCTTTTAGCATACTGTATAATACACAGTATGTTTGGTTTCCATTATGGAGAAAAATGGTTTGTTGACTCTGACGGGCTGTAATTAGAGTGTAATAAAAAGCCAGGCCAGCCTAACACTCTGTTCATACATTGTGCGTCACAACGGGATCTGGGTCACCTGTTCCTTGTGCCTGCTGCAATCACTGTCGTTAACAAGAGCAGGTAGAAGCTCTTAGCTTTGTATATAGTTTACAAAGTCAGCCTACAGGTTCCACAGAAAGACAGACATTACACTGATTGTACCAAACATGAATGGAGCCAAGAAATGAGCATCTCTCTGACACTGAATCAAGTCAGTGAATTCTAGAAGTGTTGTGGACTTTGAGCACATTTTTTCCAGGGTTTGGAATTAATTGCAGTTCCATGAGCCCAAGTTAGTTCCGTTTACAGAAAGTTCATTTTTAATTTACCCAGGCTCACTTCTACTGTAGTGTTGGACCAACTCCAAGTCTCTGAAAGTGTTGACGATACAATTGGCTGCCCTATCTGAGGAAGGCCAGGAACACTTCTAGATAGTGGAGGTTGCAAGAGACTGCTACCAAAGTACCTAAAGGGCATAGTAGTATAGCAGGTACAATGGGAAAAGGAAAAAAAATAGCTACTGTATAGGAATAGAAAGAGGGAGAATGCTGGATAATAGGAAAGCACACAGGAGCAAAACCCAAAGATGAGTAGACTCATGAAAGATCTTGAAATTGAAAAGATGCATGACCTTGGTCATGCAGGAATTCCCAAAGAGGAGAAATTACAAGGTCACACACCGGAGAAAGATCAACTTTGCTGTGTATTCTTTAGATTGGAGGAAGATTTTGTGCATAGTAGGATGACAAGAGGGAAGGAGGCTGCAGTAGCCAGCATAGGAGATGTTGAAAAGAGGTGGAAGGGGAGAAAACAAACATGACTGTTATCTGAGTGGCTAGTCTCATCTTTTCTGAAGCACTGCTGAAGCAACTGGCAAGGAAAGGATCCTGCCTGGGCTGTCGTAACAGCTATGCTAGTGAATAGTCCCAGTTGACACAGACCCACATGTCACCAGGGTGAAACATTTGGAAGGTCATTTCCCATCTCTGGCTTTACTTTCCTCTGTGAATAGCTCCCATTCTGATGCTGAGATAAAGCAGGTTTCTCATTTGCATTTTCCAAAACAGGCTCACCTTTGGTTTGCTTTTTAAAAATTCTCTCCTGTGACCTCGGCTGGAGAAAGCCTACAAACCACTTCTGCTATTTAACTTGAGTGCTTACAGGAGGCAGAGGGAGGAACATTTAGGTGGTTCTCAGCCCATGCATGTCTGTGGCAGCTGCCCAGTGTCTCCCCGCTTTCATCTCCAAGAACTAAGCCATTCAGGCAAGCCAGTTTGATATGAAAACCCATAGTATAGATAGGAAATAGGGCATAGCATGTACCTAATTACTGTTTTTCTGCTGCCCTAACAATTAAGAGCAATACTAAACAATCGTGAGGTGTCAGCCCTGTGCCCTGACTGTGTATGTTCTGAAGGGCTCATTTTGCACTCGAGGGGCACACGTCACACAAGAAAACAAAGGCTCGTATTTTTTTCCAAGTCAGCAACTGCTTTTGAAAGCCCTCAAAGCAGTTTGTTACAGTCTGTATCACTGAAAATTCTGTCGTTCAAAAGGGACAAGCAAAGATTTGAAAGCTCTGCAGAAAATAAAGCAAATTCCGAGGGCTGGGATTTTCCAAGGGAAAAATAAGTGGAACAACTTTACTGAAGGCTGTATCTAAAATACTGTGAATATTGCTGTCTTGCTATGATCAAATTAAGTTTTGTGTGACTTAAAATAGACCTGACAACTCCATATGTGATCCAAAATAGCTTCACACAAGGAAAAACTTTCATTCACATCCATTAAGGTTTTCTGCCTTATGCAGCCTACACAGGCAAGATACAATGCTAATGAGAGGGGATCTTAGTGGAGGGCTGAGGCTCCCAAGCACAGATATCACATATGAAAAAACAAAGCTGGGTGTCATGGATGCAGTGCTTCGTAGGAGGATGTACCAGATCTATTTTCTATTGAAAAACCTGCTCTCTTTGTTCAAGGAAATCTGAGTGGTTTCATTTCTCTGCTGAAAACTAATCACTTCCTTCTTCTAGCAGAAGGAAACCGTGAGGATTTTAGGCAGTAGAACATTAATCCCAGAGAGACGCCACCTCTGAAATACACCTACATACACCAGCCACTCATGGCTGCCTCAGAAACACTGATTTGCTGCTTGACCTATTTCTGGCTTCAGCAATGGAGAAGAAAAGCAACCCATCATTGATTTTACACGTAGTTGTTCTGCAGAATAAACCAGACCAAACCCAGAGTTTATTTTGCTTCCAGGGCATCTGTAAGAGAGGTCACTAGTGAAGTTACAGAGATTTAGAACAGGAGAATAGAGGACTTCTTTTCAGTTCAGCATGTTGACACTTCCTAAAGCTACCCACCTGCCCTAGTTTCCCCCTTCCTACAAGGGTTATGTAGAAAAATTAACCTTATAAAGGACAAACCCTAAGAATTACAAAGTGTCTTTGATTCCTTAAAGGAGGAGTGCAGAGTGGGCTCTTAAAGACTGATGATAAATGATAACCCTCCACACAGGCTCCCAGCATGAAACAGCCATGACCATCCTTTCTCACTGGCACTCTTACTCCTTCCATGGCCCCTTCACTAGCCTTTGCTGCCTCAGCTCAGCCAGTTTTCATTGCTGCTGCTGCCCCACATGCATGAGTCCTTCCTCAGCCCATCTTGCAATGGCCAGGATATCCTCCACTGGAAAGCTGCTCTCTGCTAACTACTTACAGAAAAGCTGCCTCTGACCCCTTGGTTGGGAACTGAGCTTCAGTTTCCTGTGGCAGCAATGATTTTGCCTGTCTGGAGGGTCTGTCATGGTAGAAACATTGGGCTGGAAGCAGGTGGGGACAGCTGACCTCTGCAGAGCCCCTGTGCTGCACAAGCACTGGATGCAGGCACAGAGGAACAGACATCATTGCCGGCAGGTTTCAGGCAAAGACTCTGACTTTTCGTATTGGTTTTGTGAAGGGCAGAGGCAGAAAGACAAAAGCTGTCTGTAAGATGTAGTGTCCCAGACAGGCACAGCACTGCTGGGATTGCATTTACCTCAGGTGTAAGTCATTAGGCTTCACGAATGGAACATTGAGGGTCTCATGCATTAACTGTGATCACAGCACTGATGGTGGTCACCTTAGAAGAAAACAAATGACATTTGCCCACACAGAGCTAAGTGACCTGGTAAATAAGAGGCAATACCATGACAACACTCAGCAGCTAATTTTATTTTGTTTTGTACAAGGTGAATGCAAGAGTAGCCAGGCTGGGCGAGATAAGTCTTTCTAGTGCTGTGCCCTGTTCCTGGCAGCAGCAACCTCAGAGGCTGGGAAAGCATGTAGCAAAACTTCCCCAGAATATTTTATCTGAGGATTTGAGGAACTGAAATCTCACTCTGAGATGTATGGAAGGGGTCTGGGAACATCAATGTGCCCACAAGTCCTGTGCTAGGAAGCATGGAAGTAAAACCTGCTTTGAGGCCAATCTAAGGGGAAAAGCTGAGGTTCATGGCTACAAAAAAGTCCTGTGAAATGGTCCTGTGGCAAGGCATGTCTCTGGGAGGCATGAAAAAAGGCAAGCACCAGGGCAAGCATTGCCCACCCTGTATTATAGCTGAGGCAAAGTGCATGTCTTGGGTGTAGCCACATGAGCGGGAGCCTACAGAACATGCTGCTCCTCTTCTTCTATCTACCTCAGAAAGTCCAGCCACTGTGATCTCTCCATGGTTAATGCAAGAAAGCTCAAACAGAGCAGGGAAAAGCTGATCGATTTGAAATGAAAGAGGCTGTAAATCATGCATGCAAGCAAAATGGGGATGAGACAGTCATCTGTCTTTGAAGTCCTGGATGAATGAGGTGAGGAAGCAGAACAATGCATGTTCACCTGTCTCCTGCAGTTATGCACCCAGAATCATGAAGGTCAATTGACAGAGTCACCAAAGTCACCAGAGTCACCATTTTGGAGTTCCAAAAATGCAACAAGAGTGCCTAAAATCAGACTCTCCTAAAATAGTGGAGAGAGAGGCTACAGAGAGCAAATTCTCTGCCTGGAAAGCACTAACAATGCCTTGCCATGCTCTCCTGACCACTGCCAGGGAGGACAAATGTCATCCAGGGGTCACAGCAATGCAGAGAGAATCCACGTGCTTTGGTAGCACAATAATTGAAGATTTTGCAATCCAGAGCTTTTTCCCATGCCAGAAGACAAAACGCTTGATCGGCACCTTGCAATGAAGCCTGCAAGCCTAACCGCATGTCATATATGTCTGGTATTCTGAGGGGTGAGGAGGAATTTCAAATGGGCTGGAGAAACAGCAGTTTCTCACTAGCCAGAGGCTATCTGCCAGTAAGGACACGATAAAAGAATATCCAAGCTGAAAAGAAAGGCAGCTAGATGGGAAATTCACTCATAATAAGTGTAAAGAGCATTTTCCTGATAGGAAAAGGCAGGGAAAGGAGATACAAAGTCTTTACCTCCTCCTGAACAGACTTTTCTCAGCAATTCAGACCCAGAAACATGCCTTGGAATATTCCCTCTCAGAAAATAAAGCTGTAAAATCTGCAAAGGATTGATACATCTCACCTGGGAATGCAAGGAACCTATGGAGAGTGATGCTAGAAGGAAAGGGAGAGCACCACAGGCTATTTGTGCCATCCTCAGATGCTTCACTGTTGTGAAGCTGCTCACACAGAATTCCACCAGGCACAAAGCAGAGAAATGTCTTGCAAATCTTTGGGAGGGAATGGAGATATCCAAAGGATCAGGCCTTGATCCTGTATCGTATTATACATGCTTATTAGAAGCCTATCTCTGTGATGGCACTTCCATTCTCAAAGAGCTACCTGTCCTTAGACCACCACATTATAGTGCCATGGAATACAGGACATTTCCGACAGGAACCCTCTGTTCTGTGTTGGTTTTGAGTGCTGAGGAGTTCAAAAACACAAAATCCACTTTATTCTGAGACAGATTAGAGAAAAATCAACATCTGATGCTATATTCTAGCATCATAGTTAGCAATGGCTATATTGATCTCTTTGGGTAATAGCTACACAATTCAGTCCGTGGTTAATTTTGAATATGATCTACACCTCATGAAAACCTGACCACCACACACCAAAAAAGTGTGGCTTGAATATTTTTTAAAAAAAGAAAGACAGAGAGGCATATGAACCTACTTCCAGCACACACTTTGCCAGCACACACTGAAAGCACCCTAATAGCAGCAGTTTTGCACTGCTGGGGCTGGTAAAATCAGTATGGCTCACAGAGGTGAAGGCCTTAGTCACTGGTGGTGTCTACTTACTCACTGGTCCTTCAGGAGCCCTCAGCTGATGTCAAACCAACTTCTCATACATACGTCACACAGAAAGGTAATCTGAGTGTATTAGTAGTCTAATTCTGGAGCACGGAAATGGGAACTCACTTGAGGAACTAGTAAACAACCAAGATCTGAAGCATTTCTGGACTATTTCTGCCACACGTCCTTTGTGACCAAGGATATGTGCCTTTGTATCAGCACAGGCCCGTATTTACCAGTCAAACAACACTGGAGACAGACACAAAGGTTTTTTTGACAGAGGCTTGTTTTAGTCCTTACTGCTTCCTTTTACTACCATTTCTAGCTTGATCCACCAAAAAGCCAGACCGGTGGAAGAGAATAAACATACCATAATCAGACAGGATACAGATCTGGAAAGATCCGTGGATCTTCTTCACCGCTCTCCCAAACATCCTGTTACTTATTCTAGGGTACAGTTTGAGGTTTAAGCTACATAGCCAGTGAGTAGTTGGAGTCTGGTCCTCTCTTGGGTCTTCACACCATAGTGACCAGCGTGACTAGGCTACCACACAATGATCCAAATCCCAGTCTGGATGGAGAGTCACAAAGGTCACAAAGGTCAGTAAGAAGGCTGCCTCCAGATCACCTTGGGGCCTGGAGAACCACGCCTTGTGCCATGGAGAAGAGTGGAATCACCACGGTCAGGACCTATAGCCCAGAAGAATGAGCAATGCCTGGATGTGCTTAGGGTAACCATTCACTTCACACTTACCTGGATGAAGTGAGACCCAGAGGTGCCTGGGGACCTTTGATGCCCTGGGTGGTAAGTCACCCCCATGTACTACTCTTTTCAAGTCCCAGGCTCTTTTCATCCCCCATTCCTGAGTCCTCGTGCCTCCCTACAACCTCAGTCAACTGAGTCTTATGTAGTCACTAAGATAACCAATTTCTTGAACTGTGCCAGGAGCACTTGCTAGCATTCCCATGTAGGGCAGAAGGACCCTAGAGACTTTCATATCTGCGTCCTATAGCAAAAACCTATCTAGGAAGTGTTAAGATGAGAAAGTTTTTTATCAGTTGTTTCCATGACTGCCCAGCACCATGGTTGCTTTTCCTCTAGAGCTCACAAAGGCTCTAAGGTTATTTTTTTTCCCCTTGGGAATGAAAATAAATCACTCCAATTTTTTCTCTTGAGGTGCTACAAAACAAGCTACAGTGGAAATGTTATCATTGGTAACAGATTTAGCCTGCAGGACCATGTATTCTTTTAAATTGCAACTTTAAAAATAGTTTCCCATGGCACTATATAAATGCAAGGTATGGGCAGCACAAGCAGATACAAATTGAGTGAAGTTACATTGCTTGAAGTTATCTCTGCATTTGACAGCTACTGATGAAAGCTTTGCCTCATTACTCCTCTGTGCCCCCTATGTGTTCAGGACACTGGAGTAACTGAGAGAAGGAAGAGCATGCAGGAGATATTACCATCTTAATGATTACACTGATGCCTTTATCACACCGATGCCTTTATCACACCTACCTGCCACCTAAAAATCTGGGAGGAATAAACCATTTAATATTTTGACAAACTGACTGTGCAAGATTCACACTGCTGCCAGAATTATAGCAGTCCCTGTGAGCCCAGAGATGGCATCGTTACACTCCTGCTTACCATGCTAGTACTACATCTGCTGATTGATGGGACAGCAAATGGTTCCAAATCCACTATATTCTCAAAAATAAATCAAGCTTTTTCTATGAAATCTGTGAGCTGAAAGGGGGAACCTGAAATATTTTGTATCATTCCCCCCAAAAAACTTTAAATGCATCTGCTCAGTTGTACAAATTAACCGGTTCGGGGAGATCATGAAGATGAGCAGGAAAGACTCCAAATGGAATGCTCGCTCCTTGGTGGACAGCCTGCATGCTGGAGGCTGAGGCACTCCAAGCAGCAAACCTCCTGCTTTACCTTCCCAGGGCCACAGCAGCAGCCAGCTGATCTGGATCAGTGCTGCAGGAGGAGATCCTATTCATGCTCACCCCACTTCCTGAGCCTGGAACCACTGCCTGCAGGGCATCGGCTGGCCTCCACTAATCACATGCTCTTAAGGCTGCCAGGCTGGCCAAAACAGACCAGATCGAAGCCACATCCCTAGTAGAAGGTATCATTCCTCCAGATGCCAAGGCTTTGCCCTTTAAAACCATCACGGCTTTTCAAATAATAGGTTTTTCCTCCTCTTCCCTTGTCCACAAAAACGATACTTTCCTAAAATACAGTCACTTTTCTAAAATTCTCGGCCTCAGTCCTGCCTGGAACAAACCAGCTCAGGCCATAGGTTAATCTTGCCCAACTTAGAACAAACTTAAAGCAGGATCCAGAAAGCAGCAGCCAAACAATTTGTCCCCTTAAATTGAAGCCACTAAATAGCAAAAGGAAAGCGGTCTATGCCTTTGTACAAGCTGAGGACAAGCAAGAGCCAAGGAAATAAAGACAACACATAAGAGGTGCTGCATCCTACTTCAAGAGAGCTTAGAAAGTAATGCAAGGAGTTGGAGATGCCAAAGGCTTCAGTGCACAAAGCACAGTGCACTCAGAGGAATTTCTCCCCCCTCCCAGTTTAACAAAGGGGTGACTGATCTAGGAAAACAGGAGGAGATCTATGCTAGCATCTCCCAGCTACACCTAGTTGGATAGGTGTTCCTCATGGCATGATTTTTTTGCCCATGCTGCATCTTCCCAACCAGTCATGCTACCTAGTGTAGCCAAATGATATCCAAGGGCTGCTGTCCCGTAACAGCATCATTGTCTTTAGGGAAATAATGACACAGGAAGGGAGGAAGTAGCAACATGGAAGACCAACCGTCAGAGCCCAGAAAAAATTTTCAGGCCTGGCATTTAGGAAAACTATTTCTGAAGTAAACTAGATCTAGAAAAAGAAAATATACAGAAGCCCTCTGGCTTTTCAGAGAAACCAGCTTTTAGGGCCATGAACTAGTCTGCCAGGCGGCACACCTTTTTCAACTGAACCCTTACCACAGATGAGATTTTAGCTGAATTTTTTACAAAACCCCAACCAAACCAAAAACCAAACTCCCAAACCACACGTGCAGTCCCATGTGTGTACTGCTGAAAAAACTGTCCCAAAATGTTAATGGCTTGCCATTTCATATCTTCCTTAAAACAGAGTTTCTTTCATTAATAATCAGGGAAATGACAGGTCTGTATTACAAAAGTTTCTGTTACTTTGCCTATTTTCATGAGTCAGAGCAGCTACTAAAAACAGGCAAGGTATTTGGCTTTACATATCTTTCATTCAGAGCATTAACAGCAACAGTAGGACATCAAGAGCCATATTAGCTGTGATGTAGTTAATGCTTCCATAGAATCATCCCAAATACTTGCTGGAAGTTGTGCTTTTATTCATGTTTTATTTATTTATAACATTTAATAAAAGATGGTACTGAAGAAGCTGGAGAAGAAGAGACACCAGTCATCTCCTCTAGAGGCTGTTCCTGCAGTTGGCAGGTAATTACCATACTTACCCGCGTCCTTATTTAACGCTTCAGTCATTCTTCACACTCCTTTGCAGGAGACTGGGGCTTTGAGACAGGTCTGCTAGTGGGTGCATGAGGACTCAAGTGTGCTGTGAAGGAATACAAACACCAGCTAATTAAATCTATTGTTAAAACAATTTGTTTTCACAGGGGCTGAGTCATCTTAAAGCCTTTAAACAAGACAGGATTCATTTTTGAGGGCAGACTGCCATCTTCACACAGGAGTTCCCCATCCTTCTCACTTCTTTTAGATTTAAAGTACAGATCAGCAGCAGGGAAAGGATTTACGTTGAAATAATAATAAAATAAAAAAATCCAAGGCCAAACATCCAAACTCCCCCTAGAAAGGGCAGTGTTTGGTGGGAAAACCCATATGTAACAAGGCAGCATGAGCTCCTAGAATAAACCACAGCAGCGAGCAGTAAAATCTCCAGCGCACAAATCCGAAGTGTCTATTTCCAAGGAACACCTGCCCCAAGAGGGCACTGTGATATTGCAGATCCTTCGTGGCTTGAGAGCACCCACTGCCTGAGCAGCAGGGTGCAGGCATGCCCATCCCTCCAGCCCAACCCAAGCTGCCCTGCTCGGCCCCCGCACTCGGTAAATCAAGGGGAAGGTCTCATTTATGCTTTCCAATTAATTATTCCCTTTTAGGGAAACACACAAGCAGGAAAGCAGCAAAAAGTTCGTTTTTCTGGAAAGCAAAGTAACAAACATAATGCAAGGTCTTGTGCTATTCATGTGAGCACGTCAGTCCAGATTCACTGCTCACCAACAGTGCCCATCCTTGTGTCTCTGCCTGTGATAAGCTTCAATTTGCTTTGTCAGTTTTCCTTGCAGGGTTATGGCTAGTTTCTTGCTTGGTTTCTCAGGTAGTTTCTTCAAATCCCACAAAAGCCTGTCCAGTTAGATGTTGGATGAAGCAGATAGAGGCTGTTCACAGAGACCTTTAGACCCTGTTGTCTGCCCCCAGCCTTCATTTGCCCAAGTTCCTGCCTGCTTCCCTCTTTGATATGTGCTTACCCACACCAACTGTCTGGTCCCAGATTACCTCCTTCTGCTACTTCAAACAGGTCTTTACTGTTCCCAGATCTCAGTCTAAACTTTGTAATCAGTCTTGACAGCTCTGGAGCTTTTTGGGTTGTATGTCTAGTCTGTTCTCTCCTTTAACTCCAGCCCTGACAGGCTCTCAGACAGGACTGGCTCATCCAGGACTAACCAGATCTGGGAGAAAAGCCATCTCAGTAATTAGTTGAGCACCTTCAGAAGTGTTTTAGTATATGACTCTAGAGCAACTCATGAAATCAGCCTCTGACAAAATCAATGTCATTTAAAGGCATTTAAGTATCAGTCCCATAGCCATAACACTTTGCCATCAGCTTTCCAACTGTGTGGCATAGGCTGTCATATCCTAATTACAGGCCAACTTCTGCAGTACCTAATTGGACATAAATTAATTATGATAGGTGCCAGACAACTAAATCTCTTTCTGAATGCATAAGGCTCTGAGATGAGGTTCTTCACAGACAGGTAAGTAAATCAGCGTAAGGAAGAAATTTAAGTATCCTTCATTTGGGATAGTTAACCATAAAATGCTTATCTGTTTTTCTAACTCAATGGTGTTTGGATTTAATGGACATAACTTGATGTGGTGTGAAAAACTTCTGATTTCCCAACTTTTATCTTGACTCTGGTCATCATCCAATTCCAACTCCATTTCCACTAATCCAAGAGGCACTTGCTCTAGCTTTTGAATTCTCTGCCTTGCTTAAAGCTTCACCTGAAGCCTCTCTCAGGAGCCAATCATGATAAAACACCAGCTAGCTCTGCCTACAGACAGAGATAAGAGGCACACAGATAGAATAAGCAAGACAACAGCTGTGGTCATCCACAAAACTTTCCATCTGGTGTTCCTCTCCTCCTGCTGAATTTCTAGGACATCTCTTACTAGACCCACAAGCAGCTTCACTAGCTTATTCTGTGTGATCAAGAGGCTAAGGGAAAGATATGATGGCAAGTGGCTGTGGGGATCAAGGCTACTTCTGAACACCAGCAATCTCCTTGTTTGCTGAAGGGTTAAAAACCTAACATAGCCAAAGTAGTTTAAACAAATGCCAGTCCTTGAAACATGAGAGGAAAGGAAAGAAAACAAAAAGCAGATTACCAAGCACAGCTTTCTGACTACCTGCTGCAACTATGGTTTTCCCCATTGCCAGCGCTGCTGTTGCTGCCATGAGTCCACAGCCAAGTGTAGGCTGCAGTTGTATACACACATGCGGAGCTGGCATCAAATACTCAGAGACATGGCTTTGCAAGTAGGGTTGTACTTTTGACTTCCCACGCTTGTTTAACACCAGGGCCTAAAACACCAGGCACACTGGCTATGCCCTATCTAATGAGTGGCTGTGGCTGTTAAAAGTTAGCCCTAACTTGGCTTCCTTGCTTTGGCACTGACACCCACAGATCATGGTACAGTTCCGTGGGACTGCAGGACAGTTCTTGTCTGCAACACATTCACCAGCCTTCAGCACCTGCAGCATCCAGATAGATGAAAAATAGTGCTATGTGCAGCTAGTTTCTTTTCAGGACAGTGTTCTCTGTGAAAGTAAACCAGCCATATTTTTAAAAAAATACAGTACAGGATAAAACATGGAAAGCTTCTGTTTGAAGAGCTTTCATTGCCCATTGCTGGCAAAAAGATCTTGATAACTTCAGTACCTGCTAGGAAAAATTGTGGCTACTTTTTGTTCTACCTATAAGCAGGTATTCAACAAAAATATCAACGTGAGTTATTTTTACTTCTTGTGCAGCTGTTTGCCCATGGTCACATTCACAGGATGCTAAGCAATAAGTTCTGGCCTTAGATTGGGAACACTGAGGAATTACTTGTCTAATCTTGAAAGTTACAACCCCTGGGCAAAATATTCCTGCTTGTACAGACATAGAGGGATTCAAAGAAATCTCAAGGGCTCCATGCAAGTACAGAGGTCGCCCTACACATTGTAATTTCTGGCCTCAGGGCATGAGGTAGAAAACTATGGTTTGTTTTGGTTCCTAGGACGAGGAAGAGGATGAAGAGGAGTCATATTTGGGTATGCTTGTGCCAGCAAGACCCACATTACACTCAGCAGCATTGGTTCATATGCAAAATCTCTGTGCCAGAGGCGGCAGTCTGTCAGTGGATCACTGGCAGGCATCCTGAGCACAAGCAGCCACTCTGTCCCCTCCATGCCAGCAGGACTCCCACAGCCCTGCCCCAATGAGCTACGTCAGGGAATGGGTGGCTTCAGGGACAAGGGGATCCCAGCGAAGAGGGAGAAGTTTCCAAAGTGCATATGCCTTAATGGCCCTCTTGTTTGCTCAGTTGTTTCCCATACGGCTCGGTAGCTGGTGTCTTACTGGTAAATGCGCTGGTGTAGCAGTGCCTCTTTGAGGTTTGGCAAGAGGGCAGACACACAAAAAGACACCATACAGGCATGTTTGATTAACCCCGATGTTCGGATAACAGGCTGGTGATTCCCCAGCTATCACCTGTAGCACAGTCAGGACTTTCCTGCAGAAAAAGACAATTATTAGCGCAAAAAAAAAGTGGATAGCACAGAAAGCTCATGTTACAGCTCATGGATGGTTTGTTCTTCTCTGGTCAAAGCTAGCTGTATGCAGGTTGGAGACCTCCAGCTGTGTTAGGTCCTCAGCCAGAATGAGCTGTCTCCAGGGAACCATGTTATGCAATTGTAGTGCAGTCAGGACCCAGGCAAGACTAACTCAGAGCTCCTTCTGGTTGTGGTGTGAAGCAATGCCCAGTACACCTTGGTCCAGCCCTTGGGGATGAAGGGCTCACCCTGGTTGAACTTACCCGGGGAGGTACATTAGCTTATGCTGTTTGAGACAGCTGAGTGGATTCTGGGACACCTGGTAGCTCTCTGGTGTCCCTGTGTGGATGGTCCTTCCCAAATTGATCAGCCCTTTAGCAGAGGAACAAATTGCATGTCAGGCTGAAGCACAATCATGCTGCCAGGAAACACCTCAATAATGAAAACTCTGACAGTGAGCTCCAGTAATTTTGTACCTCTGCAGACCAACTCCTGTTCATATACCAGATTTAACAAACCAGTACTTGCTGCCTGATTTCTTATCACTCTCATTTACAAGAACAATGGAATAAGACAGTCCTACAAATGTGGTTTTGATGCAAAAAAACAATATACCAGAAAGCTCAGAAGCTCAGAATTCTTTTATATGTTGGTATTGAGTATCCTACCAAAGTATACTAATACAACCTAAACATTTATACCACAGATAACAATACTTGAGGTGGAGGAGTTGGAAGCAAAACAGATTGTTTTGGTGCAGTTTTTTACTAAGAAATCTGTTTCTGTGAGATCTAAGCACAGGTTAAAAAAAGCTGAGCTCAGATCTCTTTCCTTCTTTTCTGCCATACAGTGTTCTGCCAAACTGAAACCTGTCATTGATCCTCTTGCTGCCTGTCTGGAGTGTTTTCCAGCAGTCTCAGACCACACTGCGAACTGTGGGTCAGGAGTGTGGAAATGCAGGGTGATGATGTCTGCATCCCTAGGAGCAAAGCTAACTCACAGAGGTTTAGCCTGGAGTGTAAGAGGGGAGGTGTATGTTTCTATGATGGTTTTCCTGGGCTTGGAGGAGGACTTACTGAGTCTGAAACTTTCCACCTCAGCCAAGCTTGCTGAAAACCTCTCCCAAGAGACAAGCTCCCTTGAGCAGATGGGGAGCTACCTGAAATGCAGAACTCCACACCGCTACTTCTTACTATCGCAATGTGGTTTTGCTTTGGTTTTTCCACAGCAGTTTGGACACCACCTCTTCTGCTTGCATAGTTACAGCGTGCTTAAAAGAGGTTACCCATAAATGAGAATTTTACCTCTGGACTTAAGGAATGTGTATATAACAGGCTCCTGTCCTTGTTGCAAAAACATCTTTCTCATTGTCAGAGCATGGGATAATGGCATTTTCAGGGGTGCTCTGATAGAAGAAGAGATGCCTCATCTAATAATTTTCTCTTGTAAAAAAGCCCACATTGGTTCAGTTATGTTTAGTCACTCCAAAGTTCCTGGCTGCTGTGAAAAGTCCTGCTCAGAACTCTGCTGAACTCACTGTGGTTATGACTCACAGGCTAAATAGAAGTGCCAGGAAATCTTACTCGACCAGCAAAATGGTGTTCTGCAGCTGGCCTACTGACTGCTAGGTGGGATTTTTTTGGTATTTAAATAACACCACTTAAGTTACTGAACGGGAACACCTCGAAACGGCTTCTTTCTGGTCTGCTTCAAAAGAGAGAAAACTGGGGGAATTTCTTTGACAGCCCAAACAGAAAGGGAGCACTGGCTGGGCCACATCCTACACATCTGTGTGGGTGAGGGATTTCCTCCGCTTGATCTCCATGCAGACATCAGCCCAAGCAAAGTCCTGGCCATCAAACAGAGCCTCTGCTCTGTGCAGAGGAGATAAAGATGGACCAAGGACATTCCTCAGTGGCCATTGTAGAATCACGGAAGGTTGGGTTCAACGGGACCTTTACAGGTCCTCTAGTCTGACCTCTTGCCGTGAGTAAGGATATCTTTGTTCTGGTTTAGCAAGGAGCAGCTTTTGCGTGGTAACAGGGGGAGCGGGTTGCAGTGAAGACCCGGTAAAGAGTTTGCGGACTCTCCCCCGGCTCCTGGGTTCACACCCACCTCCGGCCCGGCTGGGCCGATCTGGTGCCTCTGCCAGCACTATCTAGGGGACGGGAATTTGAAATACGAGGCAGGAGGTGTAAGAGTGATACAAGATAGAGGCGACCACGCGGACCCTTCAGCCAGAGAAGGAGGAAGGAAGGAGAAGCAATAGACCAGAGACCCTTCTGCAAGCCGTGGCGAGAATGCAGCTGTGCCCCTGCAGCCTATGGAGACCCATGGCAGGACTGAGAGTTACCCGCAGCTCCGTGTGAGTGAGCCCGGACGGGCGAGGGACTGTGTGGGGAGACGGCCATGGCCCAGGCCGTGTTGGAGAGCCTGCACGCAGCAGAGCAGCCCCACACGAGAGGCAGAGAGGAGCTGCAGCCTTTGGAATAAGTGCGCGTCGGAGCAGCCCGTGCAGGGCTGCCATGCGTGTGAGTTACCCCATGGACTCGCAGGGAGGACTGGTGTGGAGTTCACCCGTCCTGAGGAGGGACAAACGGCAGAAGCTATCGGGAACAGACTAACTGAAACCCCCACTGCCTGCCCCCCTGAACCGTTCAGGGGAGGACAGGGTAAAAACCCCGGGATCAGGGCTCTGAGCCCGGGAAGAGGGGAGGGGTGGCAAGAAGGTGTTCTTAAAAAGGCTGGTTGGACTCTTCATTGATGTATTACTCTGTGTTGTTTCATTTTGGTTATGTTTTGGGTTTTGGGGGTATGTTTTAGTTGATGTTGCATTAAATTATTTTCTGTTTTCTTCCCCAAGCCGAGTGGCCTGGTCTGTTTTGTCCTGAACCTTAAGCGGCAATTAAGCTCTCCCTGCTCTTGAGCAATTCTCAGCCACTTCGGTACTGGTACTCGAGGCTAATCGTGGCCTTTGTTCCCTGATGGGCCTAAACCACGACAGTGTTTCTGAGGTTTAGTGGTCCTTTTAATCCCTGGGCTGCCTGTCCATGGAGCAGATTTAACTTAAAGCACTGGCAAGACCCTCTGTTCTTGGAAGGGGGTCAGATCCCTCCACAAAGGGGATATGTGAGCCTGGGAGCTCATGGTAAGAGCAAAGCATGAGACTACTTGCACCAGCAGCAGCTGCCTGATCACAACAGGGGACCAGCATCTCATGCCAGGCAGGTTGGGGCTCTTCCATGGAAGGTCCAGGCAGGGTGATGAGGGAGAATATGGAGCAGCACAGTCCTTTGTGTTTTCTGCTCCGTAGAACATTCATGAGGACCCATACTCCCCTGCAGCCACCCCTCTCTGGCACAGCTCACACAGGGCACTGCCCAGAGCTGCTGAAGGAAAGCTGTTCTAGGTGGCTCTTGTTTTGTCCTCTACTTTGGCCAGCACCAAAATGCATTTGAAATGGTGGGAGAGAAGTATTGATGCTCCATAACACTGCTTCAGAGAAAATGTCCCATTTTTTGTACACCACCATGTAGATCATACAGTCATATTCACAGCCCAAATTCACAACAGGGTCTTTGTAGGCAATTGATGGCTTTATTGAGCCCAAAGTTTTTGTGTGGGTTTGAGATCTACACCTCACATCCAGCTACATCTTTCAGACATTGATTCTTACCAACAGTTGATGTTTCTGCCAAAAGATAATTGATGAAAAAGAAATACCATTAGCAAAGGAGGACCTGAAATGGGGAAGATCAAAACAGATAAAGAAGGACTGCTTCACTAACACTATGCTGAAGCTGTTGAAGCCACCAGCTTCAACATAGAAAGTTACCAATTACTCTGAATACAGCCCATAAAATCTAGATCCCTACCGGCAAACCTTATTTTCAAAGGTTAATCAATGGTAGGAACTGGCATCTGAAGTGTGCTTCGGGAGATATTTCAAATCCCTTTTGTACAATCTCCAACCTAGCTTCCACCAAAACTGCAGTCAAAGAGCAGCTTTCCAGCAGAGTGGCCTGCCAGGCCTCATGCTGCAGGGCCACAGGAGCTCACGTGGCACAGCCCTGGCTGCAGCTCCTACAGTCAGGCTGCCTCTTACACGAACAACCCAACACACATGGTTCTGCTGAAAGAGGAGGAAACATCTTTGGCAGGGTAAACATTTAGGTTCTATTAAAAGCAGCAGTTTAAGTAGAACAAGATGTGGCAGCAGAGCCAGCCCACGGCTTTTCAGCATGCAGGCTACAGTAAATTTTGCCACTCCCTAAAATGAAGATTTATTTTATTCTCCTCCTTGCAGCTGCAAAAGAAAACTTTATAAGAGGCAGCAGCAAAGTCCAAAGTAGACAAGGGAAAGAAAGGGTGTCCTGAGGCCACCTGTGGCTGGGGAAACAGGCTTGGGAAGGATCAGGAGGATACTGGAGGTGGAAAAGGAGGAGAGAAGTCATAAGGATGTGGGAAGCAAGGAGGTGGATTTCAGGGTAGTGAGATTTTCAGCAAGGCTCGACTCTTTTTCCTATTTGCCTTCCAACAACCCTGTCAGCCTCATACCTTTCCAAAGGCATAATTTCCCTTTGGGAGAGCTTCCTAATCCATACCCCAGGATATCCAGGTAATTTCTCATCTCCATTCTCTACCTCACCCCAGCCCTTGCATACCTCCAAGTACCTCCCCACAGCCTGGGAACCAGCAACCTTATGTCAAACCTGGTGCTACCATATTGCCTCTCTTTTTGCTTTCTTTTAATTTTATTTCATTAAAGATAAAGCTAATATAAAATGAGTTGTTCTAAAGCCCAGCCCCTATTAATCTTCCCTCAGCACCATGTTCTCCTAAACAATAGCATCTGTTGAGGACACAGGTTGAGATGGGAGACTAATGTTTGTCAATGATGTCTCCCCTTGAGTGGCTTGGGCAAGCAGCTGGGGTTCAAGCGGTGTGAGTCTGAAGGAGGCCAGGGAGGCCGCCTCGCAGCCCTCCTCTGCTCCATGCAGATGGTGGTCTCACAGGGTCCAGCACTAGTGACCTCAGAGTAGGCTCAAGGCTGTGAAAATAGCCCATTACAAGTCTAATGGCACAGATTTAAAAAAGAACAAATCATAATTAAAAGCTCTGTACAGGAAATCAGTTTTGGAGGTGAGTGGGCCCAGAGGTGTGGAGAAGGCTGGGGAGGTCACCGTGCCCCAGCAGCAGGGCCATGCTCCACTAGCATCCCTCACTCTGCTCCAGACTCCTGAGACCTCTGCCCATGCTAACCCTGCTGCTTCCCTTGGCTTATTTTCTCCTCAGGAGAGTTAAAAAGGTGCACAGACAATGGAAGTGCACAGTCCCTGACTTCTGGCAGATGAGCCCCAACTCTCCTGGTCATGAATCACAGCACACTGCATTTGTGGGAGAGCTGTTGAATTTTGAAGGAGTGCCCAAGGGAGGCATAAACAGCCATGCTGGATTATCAATATCCTGATCAGTCCCACCGGTGTCGTTCTGCAACGCAGCTCTGTCCTCGTCAGGCTG
The DNA here is from genome assembly GCF_028858725.1 of Colius striatus. Taxonomy (NCBI): domain Eukaryota; kingdom Metazoa; phylum Chordata; class Aves; order Coliiformes; family Coliidae; genus Colius; species Colius striatus. The sequence goes on along the minus strand of NC_084767.1, from coordinate 30,453,764 downwards.
TTTGTAACATACTGTTGCAGTACAACCTGGAAATGAAGGGTCCTGTCTAACATAGCAGCAAATAAATGACTTTCAATGGAGGAGCTGATCACCATGTAAGTTACACAATAAATCTCTTTAATCCTTCTTCAAGGACAAGAAGGAAAACATTCAGAGACCATATAAGGCAGCTGTGTGGTATGCCACCATCTAGGCCTCATTGGCTTACTACACGGTCTGAGCATTACCCCATCATTTGTCTGTCATCAGCCGTTGTCATGCTCTATGACACCTGACAAGCTCACTGGAGAGTCTTCTAGATTTTTATATCCGTGTCTTGAAATCAGTTGGTGGGACTTTCCAAATGATATTCAGCATAATAGAGAGCTTAGTATTTTATAAAGATATTTTCTAAGCATCTTGAAATAATTTTACACCATTTAATCTGAAAAGAGAGTTAATAATTTCAAAGGCATCTTCTGGAATTTTAGTATAGCTTTTCTCCTACTGCTCTTTTGTCTAAATTCAGCATCACCTTGCCTGAAATAGACTGTATTTCAGTAGACTGTATGTCCATTAAAGCACCCTTTTCAGCTAAACAAAATTTGTTTTCAATATTTTAGGTCATAGCTGAAGTGTTTGATAAGCTTTAGGACTCAGCTGTTTAAAAGCCTACGTTACCCAACTTGGGAGAAAAGTATATTCATGAGTTGTGGGAAAATGCAGTTGAGTAACCAAAACTCTCACAAATTCCTGTATTAACTGTGGAGCTGGCTCTCTCAGGGTTGTACCCTTCCGCCTGCAGCAAAGTTGGGATGCCCAGCCCACAGCTAATGACCAGCTTCCATCGCCCTTGGCTGAGCCCGTATGGGCAGGTTGGGAGAGACAGACCTGGGTGACCCTCTCTCATTGTGAAGGCACAGCTTCCAACAGGCAATTTAGCAAACAAATGTATCTCACTATGCTTGAATGTATTAACCTTTCCATAATTGCAGCCTTCAGTGTTGGCAGTCTGTAATCCAGCTACCAAGAGTCCTCCTCCCTCTATTCAGACCCCATGTTATACTCAGTTATGGTTCCCCATACTTTTGTGTGCATCTTGACTCTTCTTCAGTGTAAGATCTCCTTTTCTCCTTTCATAGTCTATCGCTGTGCTGGTCTCCACACTTGTCCAATGGAAGAGATGGGGAGGGAGAAAGTAGACAAGGGCCATTTGATGCTATTAAACATAATTTAAAAAAAAAAAAAAGCTAACAAGAGGCTGTTGCCAAAGGACAGGATCCAGAGCTTTTTGTGCACGTAATTTTCCTTGCAGATGTGAGGCTTTTTGTGAATAACATTTCCATTTTCACAGCACCTAGCAAACATTAGTCCTCGCATCAGCACCAAGTCTTAAATATTATTCTCCCCGTGTTGCAGTGAGCAGACTAAGTGGCTCACCTCAAGCCAAAAGGATTTCATTCGACATGACAGTTCAAAACTTCCTTGGCCCCCAGTCTTCTGGTCAGATCATGTCTCTGGCTCGAAGTGATAATAAATTCAGTAATATTTGACAATCTGGAAAGGCATGTGAATTTCCTCTCCCCAAACTGTTTCCAAATCAATTTCATTTTATCTCATAAAAGAGTGAAAGGAAGCATGCTGCAAAAGCAGACAGCTGGAGTTTCTTTTCCATGCTCTGAATAAGGGATCTGAATTTCTTAACTGCATTTAACACCACTTACCAGCAGTCAAGGTGGCACACATCCTCCAGGATGTTTTATGAGCCCAGGTTCCCAGAGAGGTTGTGTGATCTCCATCCTTGGAGGCTTTCAAGGGCCAACCAGACAAAGTCCCAGACAGCCTGGTCTAACCTCAGAGCTGACCTTGCCTTGAGCAGGACGTTGGACTGGAAACCTCTGAAGACCCCTCCTGCAAGCTACCCCATGATCTCACAAACCCAGCATTCTACCACGATTCTTTCTCTCACCGATGCACAGACTTCTCAATGATCTTGACTGCAAGGGTGATAAATAACTGTATTTTCTACAGCTTTTTGTGGAACAGCAAGTGGTGTCTGCATCTGCCAGTTATGGTTTGGTTCTTATTGACTTCTCTTATACGTGGCAACATGACATAAGCACCTAAAAGACAGAGCACAGAGATGAGCATGGTTGTTAGATGTTTCTCTGTGGAGCTAAAGAGCTGCACAGTGGCGGGTGGGATGTCTGTTCTCCTTCTTCCCACGTTATTATCAGCCACAGATGTAACCAGCAGATTCCTTGAGAGCCATACATGGCATTATTTCTTTCTCTCAGCTGAGATATTCATTATTCAGATAGCATCTAAATGTCATAAGAGCCCTGTTGGGAGATGACCTGTGTACTGATGTTGTTGTTGACCACCCCTACCTCAGAAGATCTTACTTCTTAAATGAGACACACCTTGGCCACAGCAGAGGACCTTCTCTTGGACCATGCAATCTACAGGTGGCCTTACAAAGAACAGATGATAGAACACCACAGTGAATTACTTGCCTTATGCTTTAAGACCAGAGAAGCATTTCTAAGCAGCATGGCTCACAGCATGCATTACCATACAAGAGATTTCTGGTGAAAAAAAAAAGGAAACTAACTAATTAAATGCCTCCTAGCAAACCCATTTAACACCAATAGTGAGACAAGGTATCACCTCAGCATCAAAGTCAGCATGGTAGCTAACAGGCTCACAGCTCACCTTCTACCCTTGCAGGAATGTATTTAGAAAGGGGCCAGAGCCCACCAGGTGCTGAGAGCTCTCAAGTCCTACAAAATGGTTTTAAAGTAAACAGTAGCTGTGGGAACAGAGCAAGCCTTTAAGAAATCCCTGATCACTCCTCCTCCACATGGTCATGTTCCTTATCCTCCATGTACTGTATTGACCCACTGGAAGTGTAACTGGCAGCATTGATTTTTTTTTCCTAATGCTCTGCACAGCACGGCCATATCAGTATGTCCTCCAGAGGGGGCCAAAGGCACCATTTCCATTAAAACCTTCATTAAAAATACAGCCGGAGCATTTACTGTAGACTTTAGCTTACACATCGACATTGGCATCCCTAGCCTGAGGGCTGGTGAGATAGTAGGCGTCCACCCCAAGTACAATGTAGGGCCAGGAGGGAGGAGGCAAAAGGCAGTCTGCAAAAAGGAGCCACAGGATTTGCACAGCAACCAACCAACCTCACCCAGGGGACGCCAGCGAGCCAGACAACATTCTCATTCATTACAAGCAAAAAAACCCCAAACTAGGCATTATTTTCTCAAATATAATGATAATCCTTGGCTCCTCATTTGCTTGTTCATTAGCTTATTAATAGGATACCTATTATGGAAGACCTAAAGCACACAGTCATGCACATATGCACCCAGTCATTTATTATAACAGTAGTTTCCTCTCTTTCTACTTGAGATATTTTTCCTCTGTTCAGAAAATGGTTCAAACTATAATTGATGAATAAATCTTGAGGAAAGCAATTTTACTTTCTGTGCATTGTACAGCCAATTATCTTTTCCAATGCTGTTACGTTTATTTACTAGTACTGGATCCAGGGAACTACTGGAGGAGGGAACCATGGGAGAGTTAGACCTACTAGTAACCTTCAAATAAATCCACACAGCCTTCAAACAAATGCATATATTCATATAAATAGGGGGAGAAATATCAAAAGCAAGTCCTCACAAACAACAGGTCTTCAAACCACTGTGTCAGAGAAGGAAATTACTACCAGTGAAGGAAGCCCCTGTTGTGCAGAGCGGTGGCCCAGGCCCAGGTGAGGACAGAGCTCTTGAGTCTGAGTGGGGAGGACAGGGAGCAATGCACCTGGGGAAGCAGTGTGGCAGCAGGCAACACAGCAGCAGTGGCACTGGTGGAGCTGGGATAGGGAGACAGGGCTCAGCCAGCCTGGGTAAGCAGGACATCTCGGACATCTTGAGCTCATTGTGTGTTTCTGATTCAGCAGCTTGGTTGCTATGAAGATGTGAGAGACATTATTCATGGCAGAAAAATACCCAGGCCGTTCCCTGGAGAATAATTCACATTGGAGACCATATCTTTTCCTGTAGCCACCATGTATTTCATTTAATCTAAACAGCAGAAAAAGTGACTTTGGTTTTCTATCTTTTGTTAGACCATTTCAGGCAGTGCCTGGCAGAAACACATTCATGGAGATAACTGTGCTGGTGGTTTGGGGATGGAACATCAGTCTGTCAGCAGATTAAATCTATTACAAATGCTATCTTCCAGACATCATGCAGGATCTAAACTTCAAACCAACAGCTCAGCACAAACTCAGTGTTCATTATAAAACTGAAGCCTTTTCATATTTTGCCTATAACACTTCCAAAGCATTTGCGTTTTTCATTGCACACTGCTCCATTTCTTTGGTTTTACTCTGCCCCTAAATTTGCTGCGTGCTTCAGATTTTTGTATGGGCGAGGAACAGCTGTCCCTCAGACGCTTGGCTAGCAAAGCTCCACAGCCACACAGCAGTCAGAGAGAACACAAAAACGGGCATCAGCTGATGACCTACCTGACAGCGGGGCAGCCACAGAGGTTTAGGTAAGTGGGTCGGTGGCATGTGGAATTTCTTATCAAACAAAAAGTGTCAGAGGAGACTTTGGCATGTAGGACCAGGGCTTTAACTGAGTGCACGTGTTAAAATACTGACAACCTCAATTACTGACTCTGCTGAAAGTTTAAATATTGCATTCATTGCAGAATGGTCAGAAAATACAAATTGCTATATTGAGTTGTGGTTGAAATCATTACTCGCAAAAAGATGATCGCAATGCGTCCCTGAAGTTGAGCTCATGTTTCCGAGATCTTCCCCTAAATTTATTGGCAAGGAAATTGTAAATGAGTATACAATGCAATTTGTGCCAGGATAGGACAGAATCTATAGGTAATTCCAGGATCAAAGGAAGACAGAAAATAGTACACAGAAAGGCATACGCAGTCTCACTCTGGGCAGGCCAAACAATTCCACCACTTGTCATTGCCCATGGATTTTATCATCTCTGCACCAGATGTGCAATTCATTACTGCTACGTAAGCAGACTGTAGCAAACCACCTCTAACCACCAAAAAACCCACTTCCACTCAGTAAACTGTGAAGTTCCCAAATGGGACCTGACCTCACCAAGCATGGCAGGGGAGAACAGTCTTGGGACACTCAAGCCTTCTGCCTAGGGGACAGCACACAAAGTAGAGTACCAAACCCTTGCATGGTGGTTGCCCAGGCCGTGAACAGAGAGCATTGGAAAGGAGTCCACAGTGACATAGGCTGGGCATGGTCAGTAAAGGACTGCTGCTCTTAAGAGTGGAAAAGGTCTCCTAGTGTTATTGCTATGTGTCCTGTGAGCTAGCTTTCCCCACACCTTAAAAAAAAAAACGTTCTACAAACTTGCAACAACCAGCCACTAGGAAGTTCAAGGAGTGCAGGAGACTGTTTTTCACACTGATGGCTAATGGGCAGTTCAGCACCTGCTGCTGGGGCTGGAGAAGCTGGAAACATGGTTGCTTGGAGCTGACAGGAGGAGCAAGGGTCATAAGAAAAAAGCCCAGAGACCAGTGGAAGGTTGAAGAACACACACACAAAAAAGGAGCACGTTGTGTCCAAAGAAAGTTCAACAATTTTCCCAGCTCACTGGATTGTGGGAACTTTGCATTTCCAGTGAATAACTATGCTATTTTTAGCATTTTTATTATACAGTTTGTCATGAGCCGTCTCAGGAGACTGTTAGCAATCAGTTTCAGGCAGCATCTGACCACAAACACTTCTCCACATGTGATTTAGAACATCTGGAGCAAAGGAGTCGGCTTTCAAAGCATGCCTGCACTGTGCTGCCTCTCCACATTTCTTCTCTCTCCTTCCTTCCTTCCACTTTCCCATCTGTTGCCAGACAGTGCCCAAAAAGCGGGCTGTTGAGGGGCCAGCTCAGATGCTGCAGCAGCACACCAACACACCGTGTTTGCCATCAGGGCGTGGGGCAGGCGGCCACCCCTCGCTTTGAAGAGAAGTGTTGTGAGGGATGGCTGGTGGCACATTCTCCGCATTGCTGGGCCGCACTGATTTAAAAGTCCTGTCCCCAAAGGACGGGAGATGCAATTCTTGGCCTAGAACTATCTCAGTGTGAGGTCTCTTGCCAGAGTGCCACTTTATGTCGTATCCGAAGACCCGAGGAGGTGGTGCATGCTTTGCTCTGCACCAGCTGCAGGCACTGGCTATTTGGTGCACGGATTTCTCCAGCAACCCAGGGAAACCTTTTCACCAGAGTTATCTGGAAGGTAAATTGTAAATTCAGAATGCAGTTCTTCAGCATGCCTGAGGAGAGGATGAGAAGATATGAAGAAGGAATCTAGGCAAATAGCAGAGGAAATGACATTATGATCCCAGCTGGGAGCTTTGTAATGATCTGCTTGATGTCTCTGCAGAAACCTGCCTGAGAACAGGGAGGGGTTCTGGCCCCCATGGAGCCAAGGAAAATTTTATCAATAGCTAGAGGGGGGTGGAGGTTTCACACAGTCATTAATTTTGTGTTCATCTTTAATTTCTCTGAATGATCCACACAGATGTGGTGCAATCATACAGTGATCTGCATTCACACCACTGCCTTGCACATCTGGCTTCCCCACGCAGCTTCCAAAAGATGTGCTCATTAGGGCATATGCTGTGGCACTACCAGTGCTGACCAACCAAGGCCCACACAGATCTTATTTGTAATCCTAAAGTCAGCACCAAGGGAGAGAGAAATATGGACCTGCACTTTGTAAAGAGCTGGTGACATTGCAGCAGGATCTGTATCTACTTCTTGTTTTTTATACATTCTCAAATAACAGCTGAAAAATTTGGGGCTATTTGTCTTAGTTAGAAGACCTGTGATTTTGGCACACAATGACCTTCAAAAGAGATCACAAAGTCCTTGAAACCTGTTATGACTTTTATGAAAACACAACCACTATCTCAGAAAGTGGGTTTGTATCACACCTGAGCTGGAGTCACAGCTCTTCACGTCCTCTCCTGGGTACCTGCCTCTCCTCAGGGAGCTCCTGTCACACAGCACCCTGGCTCAGTTCAAGGTCAGGGTAGCGTGGCTAGGGATGTAGGCAGGGGACACGAGCTGGAGACACAGGCAGGAAGGACCAGACCACATGCTGTGGTGGCAGGAACCACACTGGTTCAGATCATGCTGAAACCAAAGACCGTTTTTCCAACCACTCTTAGGAAAGAAATAGTTATAAACACAGGTCTTGATTGTAGTTGCTGGGATCCATATAGTTTCTCTTTTTTTCCATAAATGCAAAAGAATCCCAAAACCAAAAAAACCCCTCTGTAAAATCACGTATTTTCATGGGGACAAAGATACATTCATAAAGCCACAACAACCTTTACGTCATAATCCAAAAAAAAAAGAAGAAAGGAAAAACTCCACTTCACCTAATTAAGGCTTCCACAAGAAACTAGGCACTGTCTCAAAGAAACAAAGGGACCAAATCCATTCAACAATGAGGAATTGCATCCAGCGGACATGCCAGGCTGAAGCTGTTCACTCACCACGAACATTTTCATTTCTTTGAAGTATGTACGTTTGCACACCCTGGTTAAAGACACCAAAAGCGGGTTTTGAGGTGCCACAGTGAGAACAATGTTTCCTCAGTGCTGTCCTGCCACATACCTGCAAACAGACTTTTCCGCTGATTAAAGTTGTCACTATGGACTGGGATTAGACAGCTAACGCAAAAAAAGAGATGAAATCTATGACAGGCTTTGCTCCACCCTGCCTGAAGGAAGACACAGGCCCCCAGCCACGACATCCTAGGGTCTGGCAGCTGGAGAAGATGCTCTGCTCTCTTTGGGAAGACTTTCCTTGCCCCTTGGTATAGAAGAGACTGAAGATGGGACTGAAACTTGAAGCATGGATCTGGCTCACAGTCTTCCTTCCTTTTCCAGTTTGTTGTTTGATTGTTCCACCCTTAGAAATCCCACCTGCACCTAATAGAGGGGAGAAAATGACCCAGGTAGTGAAGACCACATCCCAGATCTGAGCAGTGTGTGGTAGCCAAGCACATGTGGGACACCACATGATGTCAACATATGATCGCTTCCCAAGAACAGGGTGCTCAGGGAGAACCTCTGTGCCAGTAACAGGTTGGCTGGGAGATGGAAACAATCCTACATTCACGTTGCAATGAGCTTTCTGTTGGTTTAAGATAAATGCCTTTTTCCTGTACCAGAAACAGCTGAATTTTTAATTTTTTTTCTTGCATTACCCACTGAACAGCTCATGAAAACTCAGAAATCTGTCATCACAAGGCCACAAACCCCACGTAATATTAAGTTTAGGATGCCATCAACATTTAGGACCTTCCACTGTGAGTTCATCCGTACTCTGGGACTTCACCATTAAATATTAATCATTAGCTTATGGTGATTTTGGTCACACAGCATTGCTTTAAACACCTCCAATTGGAATCCTTATCTTTAAATTTACACCAAGGATCCTTCTTATAGCTATGGCAGCATACAAGCAACTAAAAGCACATGTGTTTACAGCTATTTAATTCCCCTTTGCATCTGAATATAAATGAGTTCCCTCCTTTTGGCACCACAGGAGGAGCAATCCTGAAAGCTGTGTGCAGTGAATCAAGCCAGCAGGGACTTACTTCAAGTGGATTTCTCTGCCAACAGGAAAAGACAGAGCACATAACACATCAGCTTTTCATGTTTCAGGCTTGCTTCTTGCCAGAGTTTTGGGAAACACTGGTGATACTGATAGAGCTAGCAAGTAAATTCGGAAGGGAACAAAGCATCTTTCATTAGAAACAGCTCTTAGTTAGAAGGGAAATAAAACATTTCCTGTATGTTCAGTTGAAACCAAGGTGCCAAGATGCAATGGTAGATAATGGAAGAAAACAATCTAAAGAATGCACTGCTGCTTTACCCCAGAGACATATGTCTCCCTTTATCACAGCAGAGAACACCAGAAACAGGAGGGAACAGGGCAGGAGGAAACAGAACGTGAAGAGAGCCTAAGTGGGAAATGGCACCCAGCATCTCTGAGACCACCTCAGCACTAAGATACTTGGTGAGGAAAGGATTTTTAACAGCCACAAGGGATCACAGAATAGTACGGGTTGGAGGGGACTTTTAGAGTTCACCCAGTCCAATCCCCCTGTCGAAGCAGGTCCACCTAGACCAGGTCACACAGGAACATGTCCAGGTGGGTTTCAAAAACCTACAGAGGAGACTCCACCCCCTCCCTGGGCAGCCTGTGCCAGGGCTCCCTCACCCTCACAGTAAAATAGTTTTTTCTTATGTTTAAATGGAACTTTTTGTGTTCCAGCTTCATCCCATTACCCTTTGTTCTGTCAATAGATACAACAGAAAAAAGGGATGCCCAACATCCTGACACCCATCATTTAGATTTGTAAATATTAATGCGATCCTCCCTCAGTCTCCTCTAGACTAAACAGCCCCAGTTCACTTTTCATTGTGGTAAAAAGCATTGTCTCCTACTTTCAGAGAAGAGCCTAAAAGGCACTCAGTGTTTCAGAGACCAGGCAGCAAAGTCCTGGGGCTCTGGGCAAGGACTCCTACAGAAGGACTCCCTGCAGATCCCCAGAACTTTGCCATGTTTCCAGGGAAGTAGACTTCTTGGCCAGAGGAACATGTAGTTTTCTCTAAAGACCACAAATAGCAGAACGTTATACAGCAATGAGATCCTTACCCAGAGTTAAGTGCAGGGTGCAGTTTTGGAAATCAGTTGAATTCTTGTGCTTTGTACTTCAAAATTTTGCCTAGTCAGATGTCAAAGTTTTAAGAAGGAGAAAGGGAATTGTTTTTTAGAAATCTTTTACCACTCAATTTCATCAATTGATCATAATCAAAGTTATGGCCTCAAACCGCCCTAGCTTCATTTTAAGTTAAGCCCAAACACCCAAATCATCCATGTGTGCAAGGGAACAGGAGCAGAACTGGTTCTAGACAGTATCTAGATTAAGTTGATATTCCTCCCACAGACCCAGTCCTTTAAACAGCACTACTTTTCTGTGGACAAATACAGCCAGACAAGAAACAGTGATGCATTTCATGAAAAGCAACTAATTTGTAGGAGCACTTCTTTCCTCTTTGTATTCCACTTGACTCTTTTGAGACTGGCCAATCTGTCCCAACCCACGTCAACACATTCTTACAAGAATTATTAACAGCCACTGTAATTTCACCACAATCCTCTATATTCCACCTCAAAAGTGCAGAACTGAGGGATCCAGTGCTGCTGGCCAAGGACCCCACATTGAAGAACGTGGAATTTTGATAACTTTGGGGGGGGGGTGTTTACAAACATGGCAAAAGGTTGTACCTCCCATTCACAGTCTTATATCTGTATAAGCAACAAAATACTCCCATAAGGATGGAAGCTCAATAGTAGGAAAGTCAGAACTCATCCGTTAGTGATGCTAGAGAGTCCTTAAAACTCACTCTTATCTGTAATGTTCTAAGTTGTCAGCATCCCCATAAACCACTTTTAATTCTGTCTTGGAAATGCCCATTTGCTGAGAAGTTCTTGTCTCCAAAGAAGCACAGACATGTGTATCCATCATTTTAGAACAATCATGGAGGACAGGTGAGGTGCCTGAGGACTGGAGGAAGGCCAATGTCACACCAGTCTTCAAAAAAGGCAGGAAAGACATCCCAGGAAACTACAGGCTGGCCAGCCTCACCTCCATCCCTGGAAAGGTGATGGAACAACTCATCCTGAATGTTATCGCTGAACATATGAAGAATAAGATGGTTATCAGGGGGAGTCAACACAGATTCACCAGGGGAAATCCTGTTTGACCAACCTGATAGCCTTCTATGAGTGCATAACTGGCTGGCTAGATGAGGGGAGAGCAGCAGATGTCATCTACCTTGACTTCAGCAAGGCTTTTGACACTGTCTCCCATAACATCCTCATCAGAAAGCTCTGGCAGTGTGGCTTGGATGAGTGGACAGTGTGGTGGATCGAGAGCTGGCCGAATGACAGAGCCCAGAGGGTGGTGATCAATGGCACAGAGTCGAGTTGGAGGCCTGTGGCCAGTGGAGTTCCACAGGGATTGGTTCTGGGGCCAGTCTTGTTCAACATCTTCATCAACGACCTGGATGAGGGGACAGAGTGTACCCTCAGCAAGTTGGCTGATGACACCAAACTGGGAGGACTGGTTGATTCCCCAGAAGGCTGTGCTGCCATTCAGCGGGATCTCGACTGGCTTGAGAGTTGGGCAGAGAGGAACCTGATGAGGTTCAACAAGGACAAGTGCAGAGTCCTGCACCTGGGAAGGAACAACCCCATGCACCAGTACAGGCTGGGGATTGACCTGCTGGAGAGCAGCTCTGTAGAGACAGATCTGGGAGTCCTGGTTGATAATAAACTAAATATGAGCCAGCAATGTGTCCTCATGGCCAAGAAGGCCAATGGCATCCTGGGATGCACCAAGAAGAGTGTGGCCAGCAGTTCAAGGGAAGTTCTTCTCCCCCTCTACTCTGCCCTGGTGAGGCCTCATCTGGAGTCCTGTGTCCAGTTCTGGGCTCCTCAGCTCAAGAGGAACAGGGAACTTCTGGAGAGAGTCCAGCACAGAGCCACCAAGATAATCAGGGAACTGGAGCATCTTCCTTATGAGGAAAGGCTGCAGGAACTGGGGCTGTTTAGTCTGGAGAAGAGGAGATTGAGGGGAGATCTTATTAACATTTATAAATATCTAAAGGGTGGATGTCAGGAGGTTGGGACATCCCCTTTTTCTGTTGTATCTAGCAACAGAACAAGGGGTAATGGGGTGAAGCTGGAACACAAAAAGTTCCACTTAAACATAAGAAAAAACTATTTCACTGTGAGGGTGAGGGAGCAGTGGCACAGACTGCCCAGAGGGCTTGTGGAGTCTCCTTCCTTGGAGGTCTTCAAGACCCATCTGGACACGTTCCTGTGCGACTTGATCTAGGTGAACCTGCTTTTGCAGAGGGGTTGGGCTAGATGATCTCTAAAGGTCCCTTCCAACCCCTACCATTCTATGATTCTATGATCTCTCTCCTGCCAATCACCAACAAACTACAGTGCAGTCTTCCAAAATAACCATGATCACATCCTACAGAATATGGAAGATATGTTGTTCTTCAAGATGAAGGATCTGAAAGCCTAAGACTTAACAGTCAAACTTACATTGACTAGGGAAATGATCTCATTTCCTATCAAAATTTGCATTAATTCTTCCCCCCCCTCCATGTGACAAGTTTAGACAAGGTCTCTCATTTTGTCTACAAAATCAAACCTGGATTAAAACTGAAGATGCTTTTTCTGCTTTTATATTTTAGTTTCTATCTTCCATAATTTGTACAGTGAACAAAAATATCTATAAATCAGCATAAAATTGTTAAGGATAAAAAGAGGAAAAGCATCATAAGACAAAACTTGTAATATGATGCTATGATTCTATGAATACCATAGGTGTGGGGCTCAAAACAATTCTTAAAAAAATCAAGGTATTTTGGCTAGTAATACTGCTCTTAGGGAACTGGTCAAAATCTTAATATCAGCAAAGCTGAGTTCACAGAATTTTCAGAGAAAACCATGTCAATGAAAGGATTTGTACTGAAAAAGTGTAATGTGAACCACTGAGGAAGACATTCTGCCTCTTATAGAATCACACACAAAACACAAATTTCTTCTCTCTCCAAGTCACACACAAGCATTACATACATCTTCCCTTAACACCCAGTCACCTGGTATTTTTGGATTTGGCAGCAGTAAGGAAGATACAGATATAGAGAAAGTACAGGTCTAGGAAAAGAATTTTATTTGATTCTGGAAAGTATTATGCAACACATGTAATTTTTCAAAATGATCCTTGCCCAGTTTTCAGATGACAGATTAAAAATTACAAGTATGTGTAAGGTTAGCACCACAGAAGGAATAGTCTTGTCTTTACAACTTTTTTCCCCTCAGAAAACTGAGGGAAAAAAACCACCAAACCTTGGGTGACCTCACATTTTTATTTTCAACATCCTAGATACTTAAATCTAAACATCAAGATACCATGATTATCCTGGCGTATCTAAACAAGTCATGTTCAGCAAAACTTGCTCTGTACACTGAGAAATATTTAAGTGTCAAATGGTAACTAGGACAAAGTAAAAATTGTAAAGGACTAGAAAAAGAAGTGAAACAACAAAAATTAAAGTCAGGAATTTGTCCTTCTTCCAGTCTTTTACAGGTATGGCTATCATGACCTGCTGCAAAGACCAAAAAAAAAAGATGTGCACTGGGTCTGTCTAGAGTGGATCAAATACCTTAACGTTATCCTGCAATAACCTCATTTCACAGGCCAAACATTCAGTTGTACTTAATCTACATTCTCCCATTTCCTACCTGCAAGCAACTACAGGATTCCATCAGACTTGAAATATACTCCTTGTGGTTCTTACTGTAAGGTTTACCAGATGGTGGATAGTTTTACCAACCCTCCAATCTTTACCAAGCAGGAACTCTAGTACAGGATTTAGGAGTCTTAAATGCTGTTATTATGTGCTGTCTTCTTAAGGCAACAGATTAATTCCTTTGAAGTATCCTAGTTTTGCATTACAAATGAATGCTAAGACTTCCTTCATAAGTATCTCCAATTACAACACATGTAAAATTATTTAAACTTTTTAAGCTATAAACCAAACTCAATTATTAAAAAAGGTCCAAACTAAGATCATAAAGAAGAACTTTTTGTCATAGTTTGGGAAATAATATTTTGATTATTCCCACCTTGCAAGGTCATGCACAGGGACAATTAACAGCAATATTAAAGCAACCCGTCAAACAAGGGCTTTGTATCCAAACCACAGCAGGAGCATTGACTTTAATCCAAAAGCAAGATGCAATATAACCCCAATGAGCTGTTTTTTTCAGAATGATAACCACCAGCACCAGAACATCTCTTGCAGTAAATAGCATTCCTCCAGCCACAGAGAACCAATGTCAATGCTGAACTACTCAGAGGAGCCTTTGCAGCCATGAGCACTACAGCACTTTACCATCAGGAGAGTAACAAGTCTCTGAGCTTTTCTTTATCTTTCCTTTATTTATGATTGGACTTCCAGCACTGCACATCAGACACTCCCAGGGTCTTAATCTGTCCTCTATCAGCCTGCAAAAATACAATGCTTTCTCAGCTCTCCTTGCATCAACAAATCAAACAGTCACATCCAACAAACCCTTCACTTGAGTAGTTACCTCTATCTAAAAATGCATTTCTCCTCATAAGGATTCCAAATAATGCTTCTGTCTTATAAGAGTTTAAGTGCACTCAAGTTTATAATGCAACTTTTGATTGTATTTTCTGTGCACACATTTACATCAGGCACACAAGTTATATAAAATAGTTTGGAGTACAAAAATATGGTTATAACACGGGAGTACCAAACAGCACAGAATTAGAACAGTTTATTACCAAAAGATCAATTTATATACAGACCCCCAAATTAAGTAAGGACTCTCTAAGTATTCTTTCCAAATTGACAACTGTAGTGTACACTCTAAAAAACTGCAAATTAACAACACAAATCCATGTTAATCCCTACATTGTCTATGCAGTCTGCATCAATCCTCTCTCTTGCACACAGAAAGGTATAAATATTTTTTTCACAAAATGTCACGTATGTTTTATTGCACATTGTACATGCCAATATCTAAAAGAAAGGCTCAGATCTTTCACTTGATAGCTAACTGTTTAAATACCTAGCATTTACTTGTGTTATGAATACTGTTGCATTTTTCAGGCTCTAATCTTAACTGGTAACTTAAAAGAAAAAATGCAGAACAGAGAATGCGCCTTGAACTGTATAGCTTTTGTGAAAGAGACAAGCTATTTTAATATGACTGATTCCTGCTGTATAAAGTCATTAAAAAAATCTGACCCAATTAAAAGCCTTGCTTCAAAATTTCTGCATTTTTACTATAGAATTATGCATATTATGCTTGTGTAATCCTATATTCTTCGTGTTTTTCAGAATTAGATGTTTCTGTGCTGTATTGACTAGAAGATACACATACATAGTTTCTAGTGTCAACTAGAGGAGTCAGCCTGTCAGTCTCTTTTCTGCCAGTCTCTCCAGCAGGGCAAGTCAAGATCCTGTCAGAACAAGGGGTTATAAAAAGACACTGGGCATGAGCGGGCCACCAAGCATCAAGGCCACATACTGTTCCTGTTAAGCAGATCTCTAGACTAAGGAATACGAGTAATTGATCATTAATATGTAGGCTTAAGGTATGATGCACTAAGGACCTGCTTCTGCAGAAGGGTTGGACTAGATCTCTAAAGGTCCCTTCCAATCCCAACCCTTTTATGATTCTATGATTCTATGAATGACCTGTGTAAGACAGATATGTGCCAGCAAGTAAAAATGCCTCACTGGGTAAAATTCTACAGTTTGAGGATTAAAGCTCTGGCATGAATAGAAAGATTAAGAAGTCAATTGATTGAATCTTTGCCAGGGGTTTCTAAAGCTATTAGTCATCAACAGCTCCATAAAATAACAGAACCATCAAAACCAAACACATAAAATTGCACCATTACAAAGAAACAAGTCCATAAAGTGAGAGCCACCAGCTGCAGTTAAGGGACAGCCACTTCAAGAAGCCGATTGTTTTTTCGCTTGCAAGTTGGGATGTTCCCATTTTTCTGGCTGCCTTGGATGAACTTCACACACACTTTGTCTTGTCTGAACTGCACCAGAAACCTAGGAGAGGGAATATGACACATTTTAGTTAAAGGTGGAAAAAATCCACATGAGGAGCAGAAGTCTTTTCCTGTTGGTTCCGAGCACCACTCCAAAATATGTCATTTTCAGCTCTGCATTAACACTAAGAGCAGGGAATGAAAAAACCCCACAGGCTTGAGTCTCTTTCAGGTAGTATTTCTGAACTATTGCCTTTTGTCTGTAGCTGTGGACCTTTTACAATAGCAAGTTTGCTGTTCCTTCAGAAAGAAGGCAGTTTAAAACGGAATTTCTAATGTACCAGAAATACAGTAAAGACTATTTCCAACTGCTTCACCATCATCTAGAGGGACATTTCTGTGTTAAAGTTAAATACTTCTATAGCAACATTGGAAGTGCTGCTGTTCTTTATGCTTAATCTAGCAGCTCTCATATTTCTAATCCTTAGCTGGCCTTTACAGCTCCCTGCTCTGCAACAGGGAAAATTCCCTTCCTTCCCAGAAGTCTCCAAATTTAGATATTTTCTACAGTCCAGGATATATTAATCTGAATTTGGCTCTTCATCTGTTAGTGGAAGACAAACTTTCATTGCATGTGGAGAACTGCCTTAAAAAATCCCAACACAACAGGCTCCTGTGGAGTCTCAAACTTCTCACCGATTTGGATAGCAATATTAAGAGCAATAAACAGGGCAGACTTTTGGATTATTTGCAGCGGTTGCTGACCTAAGAAGTTCTTTGTAATGCAACAGATTTTCCCTTTTAGCATCCTTAAAATGTCCTCCAGCAGAGGCCAAAAACTTCAAAGAATTTGTCCTCTTGCCGGAAACCACAAATCAAGCTGACGGCAGAGCTCAGGGGAGGAAGTGGCCTCTGCTGTGTGCTGCCCTTGGGTCCCGCTTTCCTGCGGCACAGCCCAGACACTCAAAGATTAACTCGTTCAGTGCTCCTGGCCATGCAAGCATACAGAAAATGGGAGTAGGTCTGACAGCCACCATCTCAAGAAACGTTGCACTTTCCTAGGCCCATTGTTCCCATACGAAATATGTATATAAATACACACACACACATACACTCGTACTAGATATACCCCTGGGTCAACAGCATTTTTCCTTATATCAGTCTTCTTCCCCAAAAGTAGTGCACAATGATTAAAATAAGGCCAGATTTTCTCTTCAGTCTCTAGTTGTGCTGGTATCTAAACTCTTAGCAGTCAGAAGACAGTACTGATTCACCATCAACACAGATGGAACTGCTAACAACTTAAAATTACTTAGTCTGGATAAACTCAATAGCAATACACACTTCAATGTTTTCAATCTGAAAGACAAGAAACAAAACCATATCCCAAAATGCAAGACTCCCAGACTTTTCCAGACCTAGGGCAGGCAGCCAGTCCAGACTAGTGCAATGCATGTTGAAACTGTTTTAGTAGTTTTTTGCTTTGTAGCCATCATTAAAGTAGAAACTTACTAGGGACAGACGCTGAACATCCTTGAGCAAATTAAATCACATTTGGTTACAGAACAAAAGGAAAATGGAAGACTTAATTTTCAAGCAAAGAGCAAAATTGGATTTCAAATAAACCCTCAAATCCAAACTGTACT
The DNA here is from genome assembly GCF_028858725.1 of Colius striatus. Classification (NCBI taxonomy): domain Eukaryota; kingdom Metazoa; phylum Chordata; class Aves; order Coliiformes; family Coliidae; genus Colius; species Colius striatus. The sequence continues at coordinate 30,436,428 of NC_084767.1, read as the reverse complement.
TGCCATCATGACTCTAGAATACAAGCAGTGTGGTGCAGCCAGATAAAAGGTTCAATTTTTGCCTACAGAAAATTTCACTACTGTTAAAGGGTCCCAGATTTTTCTTCTTTATTCAAAATGAATAAACGCACCCACCAAATCAACACTACTGAAATCAGGGGCACTTCACACAATAAACAGTGCATAACAATGAATGAGGGACTCTTACTCAGCAGCCTTTGGGAGTTCAGCATACTAGCATTTTTTTCCCCATAAACACTGCAAGTGCAGTCCTTACATAAGGCCAAAATACAAAACTGCACTGAGCAGAAATAAATGGCAATTAGAGATACAAGTTTTTTATCAAACAAAGATTTTTAACAACCAGAAATCCAAAACAACAGGTGGCTCAAACATTTTAAAAACACATTTTTTACCTTCACAAAAGATAAGGTACAGCTTTATACACCTACGATATTAGCATCATCATTATGTGTATTTGGGGAAAAGCTTTTAATTCCATTTTGGTTTTTCTTCACTAGAACTTGGCACCTATTGTCCATTTCAATCAATAAACATCTCTTAGGAATATGCAAACTTTTCAGTCACACACAAAGGAGTGTCTTAAATGTTGTGTCTCTTCATTATTTCTACAGCAGCAATTCTGCTTCATAGCCTTATTTGAAATTGCCTCAAGAAAAGCAAATTTTCTGTAATAATTTTCACGGATTTAAGAGCCAAAATGAATACTAGAAATAAGTACACATTGAAAATTGGATCATTGTTTACAAGTATTCTGTCAAGAGAAAAGAAGTATTAGTTATACAACAGCGTTTTGTTTTTCTAACATTACATACTTGACTTTTTAGCATGTTGCACTGAAAGAAATGAATGCACTTTTAAGCCAACAAGAAACATACTCATCAGATATCTCAATGTTGAGCTTCTGTTTGGTCTGGCTGAGAGTAGTGCGGTAAAGTTTAGTGGCCATTTCAATAAGGTGATCACTGCTGAGCAGGAAATCTCCTTTACCAGCTGCTCCGGAACCCTGAAACAGGAAGGAAAGCAGTTAGGGCTACCCAAACCTAGAATATGAAAAAATATTAAATAGCAGCTAAGCAGAAGGTTTTACAAGGAGACTTCTTTTCCATGCAAAGAAAGAACTCAACAAGTCTTTTGGCTCAGAAATTAAATAGGAATGCAGTGCAGTGTGTAGGATCAAAATGCAATTCATTCTCAAATAAAATACAAACCTGTTGAGAAAATCCCCTCCTGACCCTAAAGAAGAGTCACCTTTACTTGTCCTACAAAACTGTTGTGTTCCTGTATCCCTCTTCTGGCTACACTGCAGCAAACTCACAATATTTTCGGAAAGTAAGAGAAACCAAATACCAACACCAGTATTAGGATGACATTGTTCAGTATGAAAAGACACTTTATATGATGTCATTCAAATCCATTAAACCTAGAATACAAATATCGGCTTAAAGAATTTGGTAGAGCAATGCTGACAGTGTAATGAAGCAAAACCAATACCAAACTGAGTTCTTTAGAACTGAGGAACCAAATTAACTGTGTGATAACATGGATTTCTTGGCATCTCATAAAGGAGAGAGGAATATTCTGCCAGTGTGCCAGGAAGCAGCTAAAAGGAACACGTTGCCACATAGTATCCAAACCAGATTAAAGACAAACGGAAAACTCCAGTCCTGAAGAGACTACAGTGAAATATGAAATCTGATGTTTACAAGTAAATGATTGTTCATGGTGTAATAACTCTTCTCCTTTGGCTTCGGTAGTTTCAAATCAAAGGGTTTGCAGATATGTCAAAGTTCAATAAACTTTGATTTAATGCCACAAGATAGTCAATAATCTTTTTTTTTATATATATCACTGCGTTGTAAAATGGTCATGTTATTATATTCCAAAATTGTAATCAACCTCCTTGAGGTGCACCGCAAAGAAGCCATCATTTTGGGAGCTCATGGACACTTTGGTAACATCTCCCAGTGGAACCTCTGACTTGATGTTCCCAGATTTTTGATCCGCAAGAAGAACATTATTTTTGGTTAACAAGAAAATCCTGGATGTCGCCTGTGAAAACAGAGAAATGCAAATCGTTACTTAACAAGAGAACTGGTCTTTATTGGGCATCTACTAAGATGCTAAGAGGCAGTTCACAGAGTTCATAAGCTTGTCTCATATTAGTAAACATGAACATTTGATGTTCAGTAAAAGCTGCAGATCAAATCAGGTCAAATTTATTTATGTGTCTAATTATAGATTGAGAAGCTTAGCTCATTTTGGCACAAATGCTTAGGTATAAACTGTTCCTTTAATTACTAGCTTACAGTTATAAAATTCAGAAGCTGAAACTCAGAAGCTATACAAATCAGGATAACCTCCTTTCTCATGCTCTGTCAGTCTCCAGGAAAACAAAAGTGCTAGTTAATTTGGGACTAAACCTCACTATTTACTGTTATTTACTAAAACTATAAATGCACGTCGGATAAACGCACGTCAGAGCAGCGTGTCTGTGTGATACCCCAAAATTATTTTCTGTTTCTTCCCCAATCCAGTAGCCTGGTCTGTTTTGTCCTGGACCTTAAGGGGCAATTAAACTCTCCCTGCCCTTTGGCAATCCTCAGGTCTTTGGTACTTGAGGCTAATTGTGGTCTTTTGTTCCCTGATGGGCCGAAACCAGGATAATTATTTTAATTTTTTTTTAAAGTCTTGAGAGCTGTAGACTATGCCAAGTACAGGAAAGATACTGTCTCCATTTAATTATTTCTTCTAAACCTGAAAATTAACTTGGCATCAACAACAGGCAACCTAATTCCACTCCTACAAATACATAAATGACATCCACTACTTCTAATATTTAGACAGATATGGTGAAAACAATTACATTTAGTAAGAGAGGATAATACTTCCTGTTTTAATAAGTATAATTTAAATGCAAAACAAATTCTGTGTTGGCAGAATAAAAAGTACCCAGCATATTTAACAACTTTATTCAAATGACACAAGAGACTTGCCTTTTCATTTCAAAAAGCTCAATCAGAAGACAGGCAAAAGCAGCAGTGTTTGTCACTCAAAATTTCAAGACATAATGAAATGCGCTAATCAGGAGCTTGAATGGCAGTGTGAACCTCTAAAAGGCTAAGTTTTCTAAATACTTGCAAAATATTCTCCAAACAGTTATTTTCTTCAATCGGCAACTAGAAGATCTAAGTGTGGTACACGGACTACCTTTAGTTGTGAATCAATACAGTCTGTTATCAGTAGATGAGACTCCTTTTTTTTTTCTGGAAAAGTCACTGAAAACTACAAATCCAACCAAGATCTTAGTAATCTTTATGTAAATTTAAAACAGGTGCTTAAAATCATCAATTTACAGAAATCCAACATTTCCAGTGTTGACCTTAAAAAAGGACATTTAAAAAATTCCTCAAACTATTACACAACAGAAACAAAGTTTCCCTTCTCAGGTTACCTATAACAAAAATTATCTACCTTCTGGACATAGCAATTCAATTTTATTACCTTCCCATTAGCTCTATTGATCTTATTCACAACTTCCGCAATTATGATCTTTTCATCCACAGCATCTTTCAGCTTTTTATACTTAGGGTTCTTGCTGATTTCCAAGTAAGCCCCTTGGAACGGCTGCCCAACACTGCCCAACAAAAAGACAAGGGAACACGAGTTAAATATTCATCTTGAGGAAGAAGCAAACCTCCTGAAACCATCATGTTCTGCTTCAAGCTTCATGGAGCCAGGAGATGCACCAAACATCGTTTTTTTCTAAGATTCTATATTGCCAGCAGCTTCCTTATGATTTGATACAGTCTCTGACAGAGAATGTCTTTTACTGCTTTGTTTTTAGTGAAACTACCCAGAAACTTGTATTCACAATTTTTACCTGTATAAACAACAGCAACACAAAATAACTTGCTACTGTCTAACAGTGGAATTAGAACAATACATAACTTAATACAAATAGAGCTCTTAATGTGTTCATTTAGGCAGTATAGTTGTCAGTCCTTCTGAGAGGCTGAGAATCACAGCACTCTGCCCCAAGACTCTCCAGGTAGGTGTCACCACTCACAGTAGTATGTGCCATGCAGGCATACTATAACTTGGGAGTTGCTACAGAGTAGTGTGGATGTATCTCGCAGTACCGTATTCCAGTGGGGAGGACAAAGGAGGAGGAGGAAGGGTAAGAAATATTATGTGTATTAGATACAAACTCTAGTATATATTAAGAGCATAATGATGGTGAATATTGAGAAAATTATCATCAAAGACAGTAATAGGATTTCTTTTCTTGCTCTGGAAACATTTTCCAACAAAATGGGAGAAATGGCTATGGATATTTGGACACAAGTACATCCTTGTTTACACAATCAATTTTGATTTACCATCACACAGTTAAGGTCTCTCTGAAAACAAGAAATAAAACTGCTACCTCTGCTCTTTCACAGTACTTCAGAGTGACAGACAAGAACTTGCCTTTAAGATCTACTGTTGTTTGTGTGTCAATTCTTCCACAACCTTAGATGCACTTCCAAATCACCTCATCTTTATCCAATAAGAGCTTCATTATCAGTTAAGAATTGGTGAATATAGCTGTAGCTTGCTTTGCTTGGAAGTCACTTTAAGGGATCTCTTTGATTACATCACAGTCAAAGTACTAAATGCAAAGTTTTGCCAAGACTAGAACCCAAGAGGAACCAATATATTATGTGGAAAAGCAGATTACCTTTGCAATTGCACCTCTGGCACAAAGGGAGATGGGAGAGAGGTTACTAGTAGCTTAGTACTCTCACAAATGCCTTCTGTTCTTAAATAATTATATTAATCAGAGAAAATTAGCCACATCCCATGAATCATTACCACCCTAACTAATCAGAAACTATATAGTTATTTCCTTTATCCCTAGGCAAATAAAACCCCATCAGGAGCTAATCAACACAATACAAGACAAAAAGAGAAGGAAATGTTTCTCAATGAGTGCAGGGTGGGAAAAGCATTCAAACTTTCCAGCACATTGGAGCTTTTAGGATTTTTTTTGTTTGTTTTATTAATTAGCATTGGGAAACCACAGCCACCCAAACAGTAGCTTTTCTGTGAACTTTGTCCCTAATCAAATGATGACTTACAAGCTAAAACTGAAGTGAATCAGCAGTTACTCACTATCACATACACCACTTGAAAATGTCTTGGATAAAGGTAACTCATTTATATATTTTGCTGCATAATATTTCATTGTTCAGTCTGGTCTAAAAAGTATCAAACCACAGATATAAATAAAATGTCTTCCTTCCCAAGGAGCTCTCTGGTGATCAGATATACAATGAGTCAAAGCAGAAAAAAAACCTGCTTACTTCTAGAAAAGCCCAAAGGCAGCACTTTCTCTTTTCCCAGCAGCATAAAAAGACATCCCAAAGCAAATAAGGAATGAACCACAAGCTAACATACACAGTTATTAAAAGCAATCTACTGAAGGGAAGAAACACTGAGCCCACATCCAGAAGGAAAAAAAGGAAATGTCTCAATAAAACATTTTCAAGGACATCAGATCTCTATTGTGTCACTTTTATTGCATGCAAAAAAGAAAAAAAGCAGTGCATTCCTTAAGTGAGATACTACTTCACTTTCTTAGTAACGTTAGCTCTGCAGATAGCATGGACAGGGATTTGTCAGTTTCTAAGAACTCAATAATTTGAGAAACTAAAAAACTTATTTGGAGAGATTATTTTTTTTTAAAGTCTCCAATTAAAAAAAATATTCTAAAATGGAAATGAATTTCTCAGCACTTGTTTTTAAAGTATCATTTCAAAAAGGATATACTGATGTATCTAACTGTTAAATTACCTAGTCTTCCCATTAGAGTATTATGCTGAATGCACTAAGTTTAAACATGAGAGATCTCTGGCACATCTCATCTGTGAGTGACATTATCACAGTCTCTCAGTTCACTCTGCATTTATTAGTTGCAGGAACCAGCGTGAGGGAAACCAGGGGAAAGGGTGAGAGTCATTCCCTTTTACTAGCTCCACAAACTTTTACGATGTGAACAGCTCACGAGAGGATCAGAACAACAAACCATCATGCTTCTGGAAAGAAGTGCTTAGTCCAGGATTGGCAATTGAAGCGATGGAGGGACACTGTCAAACTAGAAAAATGCACTTTCCTGCCTAAGATAAAGAGTAAAATCTTGCTAAGTTTCCTAAATCCATGTAGGGGTACTGAAGTTACCGTGCACTAAAAGCAACAGAGTAAATCGTTACCTGGCTGGATATAAAGCCTTCTTGTCCTTGAAGAGTTCGCTTGCTTCAAGTTTTTCCTCATATATAAGCTTCTGCTGATCTGTGAACTGGTCTCTGTATTTTTTACACTACAAAACATGATATATTAAACAAACCAAAAGATTATCCTTCCAAATCTGATTTGAAGCAGCAGCATCACAGACAAATGTTTGCCTATTGCTCAAGACGCACATTCTTTGTATACTTCTGAAGTGACTCAGCTCCGTCCTACATGCCACTGTAGCACACCATCAAGGAGTAGAGGTGTTTTTCTCCTCATCCGTTCTACATACTTCGGAATTATACCAAAATTTTAAGCTTAGTTACATTTGAACAAAAGCTTAAGCTATCAGATACCAGTCATTGGAAAATTGTGCTAAAAAGGATCACGGAACTAAATATACAGTTCCACGACTGTGGAACTTTATGTAAGCACAGAAACAGAACAAAACAGCTGAGGGGATGAATTTTGCAGGCTCAGAAAGAAAAAAATATTCCCTGACAAGTCACAGAAAACATAGCCCACAAAATCGGTAAAATGTCTCATCAGCACTTATAAAGATTCTTGCTGTTCTCTCCATCCAAACATCCAAACCAAATTTCATCTAACCACCCCTCATAAGTTAAAAATTCCATTGGGTACTTCCAGTGTCAGTCCCAGTCCTGGCCATCAACACAAGTATTACAAGCTACCGATTAACAGGCATACTGCTTTACCAGTAAGTTTCAAGCTGATGGCAGGAAGCAATACTCTCTCCCTAGCCCCAGAAAGGAGACAGAATAGTTATAACCCCTTGCAGGCCAAAGACAATGATCAAAAAGTCATATTTCTTCCAAAGAACTAAAATCACCCTGTCTAGAACAGGAAGAAATACATCCTAAAAACATGCTCTTCATGGACAAAACTACTGAAAATTCTATGATGAAGTTCTGTACAGACTGGACCACAATGTGTCCTACCCTCCACAAATGGAAAATCCTCTTTAGTTCCTTGTGAGTTGAATCCAAGAAAAGGTAAGGTCTTGCTGGCCAGTTTTTATCTATTGGTGATAAAGAAGGCATCTTATTCTTCATTTCCAGGAAGTATTTTTGCATCTGTGGTAAAATTGAGGCAAAATGTTTTAGTAACGTTCAAACAGCAGAGTTATTCAGATAAGAAAGGGAAAGCAGATGCTCTATGAACTCTCAGCTTTAAAAAACCTGAATAGGGATTTAAAAGGCCAGGTATATTGAGAAATTCAGATTTAGATATCATACAAGTGAGGCAAACCCTTAGTTAGTACCATTCCCACGTCCTCAAAACACTATCCCTATCCTTTCTTTACAACATCAGAATACTTAAGTTGTCAATTTTCCTTATGCTTAGCTTGGACATTTCCTTTTAAAGACTGTCAAGGCCATAATACAGCTGTTAGTTCCTTTAAAAAAAAAAAAAAAACCCACAGAAAAATGTACAGACATATACATACAAGTCTCTGAATGGTAAATTCATAAATTTTTCTTCCAGCATTGGCTCTGAAGAATTTCCTGTACTCTCTACGGACCTGAAAAGTTAAACAAACCGTCAAAGTGAATACAAAGAATAAATTTGTTTGCACAAGTACTCTTTTACAAAGCTCTATGGCAGAAAATTCTAAAAAAGTATACAAATATGCAAAGTGTTCCCTGAAATTGGAACACTAACTGGGTACACTTAAAATACACGAACCAGACTGTGGACTAAGAGGCCAGAAAGTTACCTTGGCTGGCCTTAATACAGGCATTTGCAAATTTAACAGAGAATTTGAAATACTTCCCTTTGAAAAGGCAAGCTATTAAAATATTTTTGAATTAATGGCATGAATCTATTTTCATAGGCTTTTGCATAAAGTTGGATGGAAAAAGTTTGGTATCATCAGTGATACATCTTTTATTATATCTGAAGTGACACTGAACTGGTGTTAATTATATAGTTAACTGATGAACTGCTTCTGAATGTTCTCATTTCAGATTACTATACAGTTTTCTAAAATAAAAAAACAGGGTGATTTTTTTTTTTTTCCAGAGCAGCACTATGCATGAAAAATCTCTTTTCACACATGCAGTCTTCATTCCAAATGGAACACAAGATTTTGGTGCTTGATAAGAGCAGAGAATCAACACCATGGTTGCTTAATGTCAGTAACCTGGTACTCATTCCTAATTTTTTTTTTTTTAAAGTGAACACTGAGAACAGGTGATACTCATTTTTTTAAGCTTGTAAATGGAAGTTTCACAGTACTTGTTTTGACCTTTGTATTTCTATCAGTGCTAATTAGCACAGATTCTAAGTTCCTCCCTTCAGGAAAAGCAAGTCAGAGACAGCACAACTGGTTTGCACTTTTATGCAGGGGCTCACATCAACTTAGTTGAAACACCTCCAAACTCTTCTCAAACTTTGGCACAGCCTGCAACACACCTGTTTGTAAGTTTTGAGCAAAAACCACAGAAAACGTCATGGCCTTGCAAAATTTACCCCAGAGCAAACTTAGTGGTTTTTGCTATGTGTTGCTGAGTTCACTGTAACCAGAAAATAAAGGGAAACCCACAGAGCAAAAATCCACATCAACTTACAAGAAAAAGTTTGCTTGGCTTACCCTGGCACACCTTCTGTGCCATACTGTCACAAATTTTAAAATAAGCCTGCATTTTGAAAACCACTCTGGGATCAAAAAAACCCCATAGATAATGTGTAATTAAACAAAATCCATTTAAGATGCATCAACAAAACTGCCAACATTCAGCTGTCATCACTTTATGCAAATACAGCACATTTTGTATTCTCTCTTCACAAGAAAAAATACTAGAGCTTGTAGTCAGTGATTTTGCATAAGGTTTAGTGTTCTATAATTAGTGCACATTCATTATGTATTATTCAAGGGTGGAAATTAACACTCTCAAAGCCACTCCAACCACAATAATCTCAACTCTCTTTAATAATGTTGCTCTTGGTGAGCTGCAAGGTGTGTAAATTAATTTGGAACAAAGGGACTAATATATACCCACACATCTTGTTGGTGCTGCAGGGAAGGTGCAAAGCAAGCACTGAGAAATGCAAGCTGTTTCAGAAAAGCCTAATTCTGGAAAGTACCACAAATGCTATCAAAATCTACTTATGATACAGTAAATAATAATAATAAAAAATTACTCAAGAATTAACAGTTAAATCTTGGTCATTTGTATCAATTTCAGTCTTCACCTTCAGGTGTCATGGGCAAAAATACTTTGCCATTAGAAAAATGAGAATTGCCTGTGACAACAGTGATATTTTAGGATTACAGATCACGTTCTTATTCAGGAAAATCTGCACGTTTCAGGTGAGACAGAAGAGCTGCTTACACTACTTAAAAATACACTGAATACATTGACAAACCACACTATAGGCAGTAATGTACTCCTGCTGTAATCTGCCTTAAAGGTTTTGGATTCATCAGTTTCCATTTAAATACCACTATTACATATAAAACAGCACCTGAGTTCTCAGGAGAGATGTATTCTTGGTTTAAAATCATAAAACCAGACCCACTTTGGCAGTAGTACCTGAAGTGTGATTCTGATCTGCAGTGATTTCCTAAAATAGCTTCTTCGTATTTCCACCTCTGGTATGTATTGTAATGCATCTTTTAAATACACATAACATACCTATATTACATATATGTTTTGTATTTATTTTTCCCATTTCATTATTGTTAGAATAAATATCAGAATATGAAAGCTGGACTTTACTCTGCATTATCAAGTAAATTATTCCCTTTTATACTTCTGTACTTCTATGACGCCCAGCCAAACAAAACTGATTTAGATTTCTGCAGTTCTTCAGGACTGTATCAGTAAAGCTGTGTTTGAAAACTCTGTTATTTGTAAATCGATTGGGCACAGACCTAAAACACCTCAAGACGCCATTTTCATAACCTGTTTACAGACCAGAACTACATTTTTTTTTCAGATTACAAATGTGTTTTGCATTGCCAACCAGTCCTTGAATGCAAGTCAGAGAAAACAAAAAGACTTGCATGTCTCAGTTTTTCTGGGAATTCATGGTTTCCAGAAGCCATAGGTAACTGCATGCAGTGCCATGCCCTGAAAAGGCTGACAGAAGCCACAGGACATTATCATTAGCTTTATACCATGCCCTCAACACTGGGGTCAGGGGTCTAACGTGAGCCATAGTGAGAGTTGGGCAGCTCCACCCTACTTCCCACTCAAACAAGCGGAGGTCACAACAAGAAAATACATCCTTGTACTTTTTCCAGATAGGACCTTTGCCAATGTAGGTCAGGTTTTTAAGTCAACCATCATAATAAAGTCCCTTTAACCTGACATTTGTCTTCCATTCGAGAACTGAAATTCCCGATACAACAAAAAACACTTAAATATTGCTGTAAATGAGGCATTTTCAGCTCACAATTTTTGTGAACTCCATGACAAAATTAAGCAATGTAATTCTGTGTTAAGAACATCCCTGCTAGCTAGCAAGCCTGCATAACTGCTTGTTTATTAAGTGTTAGTAAGATGCCACGCTTTATTGAGTTCATGTCAACAGACAGGAGTGTTTGAGAAAGTACCTTCAGTCCAAGCCAGTAAGCCCAAATGACTGCAACAGCATGCTTACGCCTAGCCTCCTCCTTCAAGCGTTTCAATTCCCTTCGAGCCTAAAAGGTTTAGATAGTGAACAAAAGAGACAGCCCGATGCAGATAGCACAATGACCAGGAAAAGCCTTCTCCCAAATAGAACAGCCAACTTAAAATCAAGATACAGAAAGATGGAAGAACAGCTTTTAACCTTTCAAACCAAATATGTCTGTGTGAATTTGTCTAAAGCCACACAGGAGGTCAAAAAAGCCCCCAATGCTGATGAAGTGGAAGGTACAGGTAAGAATTTTTTTCAGCCCCATTCTTTTCTATCAGTGTTTCCATCTTCTCTTCTGTGCACACCTCCTAAGCGGTGCTAAGTATCTTGATTCTATTGGAGAACTTTGCCTACAGTTGCACAATCAAGAAGATGTGTATGAAAATCAAGAGTCATTATCTAGTCATCTCTTCCACTGGCAAGTGCCGGGGCAGAGCAGAATCAACTCTGAAACACTGTATGTAATGATGAATAACCAACACCATACTGAGAGCTTTCATTCTGGAGTTTATTTTGGATTTTTATCTTTTTGTACTTTACAAAAAAAAAAAAATCTCCAGCCTGGCAAATTTTATCTGTCTTTATGGAATGAAGAGATAAACCCCCAAATCCCTTCCTCATGTACAGAGAGATAGGCACCTACCTACATTTTATCAATCCTTCGCATTTCAGGAATGCAATTTGCAAAGTATTCTAAACACAGAAGCATGTGTGGGCAACTTAAAAGGATCTCACATTCTAGAAGATACTAGTACATTTGTTATTCAGTTATCTGATGATAAAGGTCAAGTAAAATAAAGAGTTCCAGTATTACAGGATCAGTCACTGCAGCTCTAGCCATCTATCTGCACTTGTCAAATGACACGTTGTCCAACAGACTTGTGTAACAGCAGTTCCAGCCTGTGCCAGTTACACTTTTCTGGCGTCGCTAGAAAGGTTAATTTGCATGAGATGTAGGCTTTCAAAGAATATGGTTTCACTCATCTGCTTGGAACAAAACATCCTACTATACAGCACTGTAAAAATAAGGACTCTCCAAAGACAAGTATTTGCCTGTCATGTAAAAAGGAAAAAAAACTCAGTACTTGAGGTCTACAGCTCTTTTGTTGTGTTTTGGGGTTTTTTGGTAAAGAAAATTATATCAGATGATAACTTTCAGAAGCTTTCGTTTAAAATATTCTCCTGGGAAAAGACAAAATCATCACACCAATAGTAAGTCTTATCTCTTATCAGACACTGCAATTATTTTTCTAATCTTAATTCAATTTAGATTATTATCTTTAGAGATATGTATTATTCTGTTTAGAGGATTTATATTTAAGGAATAAGAAGGAAATTTTTCATGAATTCCTGTGAGCAAATTGATAAAAATAACTACCAAAACATAATAAAATTAGCCAAATCTACAAAACCTTTAAATAAGGAGCTCAAATACAGTTTACACTACTGCCTCTACTATCTGGATGTGCCTTTTTTAATTCTAAAGAACATCTAGGTTCTAAAGAACCTAGGAAACGAAATATCACTTTTGCAGTACCAAGTGATTTCTTTTTGGTGAAAGGAACTCCAATTAAAAATAAAATCAATTATCAGTGTATTGGATTAAAACAAATGTAGAGGAAACAGTGCATCTGTCAAATTAGATAGCTATCAAGCTAGAACCAAAAAGTTCCAGTGTCTCTCTAGTATGAGGGAAATGCTGTACGTGTTTGTTTGGATTCCCAGAGCTGCCATTCCGTAAGAAATCTAACAGATTTATATCAAAATAGCAAAGGCCAAGGTCAGAATTATGCTCCAGACGTAATTTCAGCATGTTTCTCCATCTAGTTGGCAAGGTGCTCTGACAACACTCCCCCACCACCCCTCCAACCTATATAAAAACTGGAAAATGTTTTAAACTTCATGAATTTACGGAATGTTTTTTTCAACTAAAGTACAAACTTATTAATTGAAACCAACAAATTTTTGACCTCTGGTGAACAGCATTTCAAATGTTCACATAACCCACAACTGCAGGCTGGGGATTAGCAAGAATCTTTCAGTGGGACTTTGCTTCTGAAAACAAACAGCTGATGCTGGAATTCCTGGGATTTTTCTAGGGCTGTAAGTTTAGAACCACAAACCAATATAATTTTCTGCTAAAAGATTAGGTCATAAAACCACGCAGTACTTTCAATTAAACCAATTAAAACTAAAATTTAGTAGACCAGTACCCAGTATTGGATTGAACTTGCAAATGAAGACTGTTCAGTGTGCAAACTATACAGTCTTGTGAAAAATCTCAATTGGATCACTAATGCAATGTCACTGAAAGCATTTGTTAGAGGGGAAAAAAACCCCACACAAAAACCCCAAGCTTCTCTCCCCCCTGTACACCATGCTTTGCATATTCATGTGTAGTTAAATGCATTTTCTAATCTGAAAAGACTATAGTCATTTTTAATCTAGACTAATGGCTTGTTAGTGCAATCACTACCTGGTTGCCATGCAAAGAATTTCCTACTCTACAAAAAACTGACATACAGAATGTTGTCAGTTCTATTACGGGTGGCATGAATGGAAATGGAAGGAATCAATGACCATGCTCTATTATTTTCAAGTCAAATGTATTAGTCATTAGTTCTCACTATTTACTACTGAGTAAAAGTTGATACTGTTGGGTAATGAAGGGGGGCATGTGATATGTGCATGAAGTACCTTATATCCAAGCCAGAAAGCCCAAATAACAGCAATAGCATGTTTATTTCTAGCCTCCTCCTTCAGTCGTCTCAGTTCCCTTCGGGCCTGTGATGCATTTGAAAATGGGATATAGAAAAGCTTAGGAAAGAAAAGGTTACTGCAAGTTCCCAGTGGTGCAAGAAAGAAAGGCAGAAACCAGTCACTACAAACAGGAAATATTGAAGCGTGTTCCAGCTTCCCAGATTGCACCAGCTGAAACATGTTAGCAGCAAAGAGAAATCAGCATTTTAAGCCACCAAAAATATCCCCAGATAACATTATCCTGAAGAGCCTTCCTCATTCTATGTAGAAACAATTAAGTGCATAATTTGTTGCCCTTTTCTTACCTGGGTACCATGCCAATACGCAGCAATTATTGTGGCTGCCTCATTACAGCGCTTCTGATGCTTAAGTTCCCGAAGAAGTTTCCGAGCCTGTAAACAATTTCAAACATTATTTTAGTAAAAAACCCCAGTAATTTAAATTTCTTAATGATTTTAAACTAAGGCACTGCAACCTGTAAATCGAAGTAAACCCAAAAAACAGTGCCTCCAAATCTCCAAGCAAATAAATTAATAAATGCTACACAGCCTAAAATTTGTTGTTCCAGGGAGGATTCTATGCACAAGTGAGAGCTTGGGACTGGCAGTTCTGGGGATCTTTGTTCAATGCTTAGTTTTCTCCCAGATTTGCTGCATCACCTGAGATGTCTGTCTGTGCAATGGCAACAATACTTTTCCCCCACACAGTGTATGTCTTATCCATTTGGACTGCAATAAAGAGTAAATAACAAGTAAATTGTCTGGCTTCAGGTCACACTAAATGCCACACTATCAGGCTTTTATCCATGGCACTGCCACCACAAAAGAGTGTGTTCTGCAATGACAAACAGAAGACCATCACTCAGGATTCAATGATGCTTCTACTCAGTTTTCCCCAAACAACGCTTAGGGGAAAAGACAGTTAGACTGAGGACACTTTGAACTCAGTTAAACAAAATAATAAAGACAAAGTGAAAAACCAGAAAAATAATAAAATCAAATTAAGCTAGCTTATTGCTGGCAGACGTGAAAACCTCCTGGGCAGGAGAGGGCTGTTTACGCCTATAGCTAGTAACTGTAGCCCTTTCCTTGTCTGTCTGACAGGAAGGGAAATGACTCCAGAATTAAAGACAGTTCTCTCTTCCCTTAACAGAGGAGAAAGACACATTTAATGGGGTGGAGAAAGGTTAACAAGAAAACAGAGGAGCCCAGAGACATTTTTTCTGAAGCTGGACAGCAGCAGTTACTTTAAGCACTGTGGCTACTTTTATGTGAGCAGTTAACCTTGGTTTTACCTCTTATTACAGCACCACTCCTTAAGTCTCTACTATGGTGGCAAGATTACTCCTTCAAGGAGTACAAACTTCTCAGAAAAGAAGCAAAATTGTACTAAACTGAGGCAGAGGATAAGCAAACAGCAATAAAGTACTTGTTCAACACCAGCACATTCCTATCCCTCAGCTTAGCAGAACCAAAGAGTTAACTCAAGTAACATACTGCCCAGGTCACCCAAACTCTTCTATTTTAAGCTTGCTTTGCATTTTATCTATTATTTCAGAATCCAGTTAGCCAGGAGGCTCGGCACACTTGGAATGTGCTTCCTGACTTGCTCCTTACCTTATCATGCAGACACAGTCTTGCATCAACAAGAAACTCACCTTCCATCCTCTGATGTAAGACTGTACTATAATAGCCGAACTCTTTATCTTCTGATACTTTTTTTGTTGCTGTATTCAAAATAAAAATGCAATGTTTAGAACAGAATATTGTATAATTAAACTACCAGTACTAACATTTGAAAATGTGATTAAGGATGCAAGCACTAAATGTAAAAAGCAAACAATTTATGACCAAGCAGGTCAGAGTGTAGATTCTGTGTTCAGCTTGAAGGGAAACAAAGCACATCAACAACGCTGCTAATACAATGTCTCTCTCTGTAAACAGAAACACTCAGTTCATGGTCAGCAGCAAAAAAAGTGACATGGATTAAACACTAACAGTAGCAGCTTTATTTATCTTTCCCACCAACAGAGTAGCACACAAACCATCACAAATGCTTTGGTTTGTTGGCTAAACTTTTTACCATCTTTTCCTAACACTTGTGCTGCTCCTGTTTTCTGCAGTCCCTTTATAATACCAAATGATGATAACTCAAGAACAGAAAAAAGGACAATCCAGGGCTTCATGAGTGACACGTTGGGAGTATTATCCAAGCATGCCAGTTTGAACAATAAATTTCCTGGAGAGGTGTGCACTTTCCTTCTAAGAAGCTCAGTTCTCTAGCAGACCAGTGGTTAGTGTAATACTAAATGAATAGTTGACATACTTTTGTGTAGATAATGAAGCTTTTAGACTTCACACTCAGCCTACTCAATTACAATGAACATCTCTGCAAGCAAACTAGAAAGAATCCCCTCTAGGCCATGTTCATGCCTTGCAAGGGAACAGACAGGCAAGTGTCTGCAGATCCTTTAAGCATGCCTACAGCACAAGGAGTTGTCAAAAAGCTTTGTTCATGCAAGTGTTTTCTTATGAAACCTTTCAAATCACAATGCCTAACAGTCATGTTAGGTTAGGAGAATGGTGCCCTCCATCTATATGAAAAGGCTGAGGAAATATCTTTGTCATCACCCCTAATTCTGAGGGTCTTGGTATGACTTCATCCTGCATTCAAAGACAACTGCTGCCACATTTCACAACTGAATAATCAACAATGATATGAGCTTGGTCACTTATTTGTTTTCATTTCATATTAAAAGTGGTGACAGTCTAGCTGTGGTAACTCCATTTTCAGTTCATTAAAATTTTATGAGATCATTGAGAAGCCATATGGGCACGATACAACTCTGCAATGACGCTGTTTGTGGAAAGGGTGCATCCAGACACAGAAATTCATAAAGAAGAGTTTTTGCAGCAAAAAAAGCACTTCTTCATTCTTTTTCCAAATGATCTCTGGTTCTCTCTAATTATCTAAGATAACTGAATCAAACATTCACAGCTTTCAAGTTGATAAACGGAACTGCTTGTCAACTGAAAACCAGTGATTGGCAATTCTGCAACTTGCAGTTTAAGAAGATTATTTTTTTCTATATCATATATTTTAGCAGTTTTTCTGATGTGCACACAACAACAACATGTAGTTGAGATGTTTAAGAAGTGTTTAAAAACATACAATTTAAAAAATATTGGTTTAAGTCAATGCTATTTACTAAATGATGAAAAGATTTACGTAACAGCACTGTTCAGTACACGACACATAACCAACAGATTTGAAACTGTTTTAGAACTGTATCAATAACTATATTGAATAACAAGTCTTATGAACTATAATTAAAATAAATCCCTGGTATCCTCCCAAGCAGCGTTCTTGAGCTTCAAATGCAAAGGTTCCAAATAAGGCAAAAATACAAAAAGCCTTAGGAATGACTGAATTCCACAGAATTGCACACGTACATTACTGAACATTCTTTACACATTAACCATATGTTTTGAAAGCACTGTATGTTCCAGGAGGCAAGACATTTTAGCTGAATGAAAAAGACTCTTCCTAGCTGGGCAACAAAATCCTACTCTCCCAGAGCTAAAGTCTGATAAGCTTTTTAACTAATTAAGCACAAGCCCAATATAAACTCGAGTGGTATATAGAAACGAAGTTTTCTTTGTTCACATTATCGATGCTTAAATGTTATCTTAAAATGCAATTCTCCCAACACTTCTCCAGAATTATGAAGGAAAAAATATTGTATGAAAGTTAAATGAAATACCATATCAAGGTTATAAAGAAAGTATTAAATACTTAAAAGAAACCCTCATTTTAGTAAGGGTAGTATCTTACTGCATATCTCCTGTACCAGGAAGCAATCACAATCTGGCTTTTTTTCATCAACAAGAAGCATGTGCGGCACTTCCAACCTCTATAAATCTTCTCAATTAGAGTAGCCAAGTCCTCCAACCTCTGCTTTCTCAGATCTTCTAGTTTGAAGAGCTGGGTGAGGGGTTTTTTAGGGTTTTGTTTGACATTGGAAGAAAAAGAGTAGGGAAAAAGAAACCAGAAAAAGCTTATAAACACAGCTATTGTAAGAAAAATCTGAAGTCATCCTTCAGACATCTTTTGGTTTATTCATCTCCAAAGGTATAAGCAGACACATCAGGAAAGTTTGTGGCAGATACACTGTCACAAGTCCAGCGCACGGAATTTACATTAAATTTAGGCTGGCAGCTACTGTAGAGTCTTCTTTCACAACCATTTTAATGGGTCTGAGATTAAAAAGTGCCTTTTAAAATGCTATATTCCACAGCAAAATATCAAAGCACTGTATCTAGAAAAATCTGTATTAACCAGTTTGTGAATTATGGAGTTCATAAGAAGGTATCCTCATGAAAGATGGCTTGATTTTGCAGAAGACATTTTCCACTTACCGTTCTTGGGTTGCGGATAAATATCTTTGATCTCCCAAATGAAAATTCTTCTTCAGGGATTTCCAATTCATTAAACAGTACCTCTACTCCAGCCCTAATGAGAAGAGTAAATGAGCTTAACGAACATGACCCCCAGACCTAAAACTTATTTCACATATTCAGATAAATTTATGGAAAGTGTATGAAAGCATATTTAAAATTCTTAAATAGTGTTTGACATAGTGCCAACTCATTTACTCATTGGTTATTTAGCTAAAGGCAAAACTAATCACTGTGACGACTCAGAATAATTTTATGAAAAAAGAGCAATTTTTATTTAACAGCATCAGTAATTATGTCTATAATGATTCTACTCTTTAAAAAATAAAAGGAAAGAAAAGGGAAAGGCTCTCACACCAACATCAAAATGTGAAACAAAGACTGATGAACTTGACAAATTGATAAATGCTAACGTTCCATATATTCTACCGACTGCATTTTATAAATGTGAACAAAAAAGAAAAGAGAGCATTTGCACAGGTCTCTGTGGCAATTGTAACAATGCTATTGTTATCAATATTGCACTTCCACCGTTATCTTGATAATCTAAAGATTTAAATTATAGACAAATATAAAATTTATTATGAAAGAAATCATGCTATTGGTGGCCGCAAGTAAAAAATTAGTAAGAGGAGCTAATCTGCCTACCCAAGATATTATGTCTTGTAAAAACACATGTGAATCACAGGCAATTTAAAGTTATATATTTAACAAAATTATTTACAGGAGGTATTTCCTCATAGCTGTTCATCAATCATCACATAAAATTATTCTTGAAAGGACAAAGGAAGATCATGTGACTGTCTTAAAAAAAATGGATACTCCTATACTTTGAAAATTGGTTATTAAACGTAAGTGTCTCTCTGATCATTCCAGACCTTCTAGCCACTTGGATTCCACCCCAGTACTTCTCTCTCACCCTCTCTTTCCAGCTCAAATCAATAAAGGCTGCAATATACTATAAAACCGATGTGTTCTCCTTCCTCATTTGCAAAATCTTTTACTTTAGTTCTTCACTTAAATCATCTCCCTTGCCAATAACTATAATTTTTAGCCTACTGAAAAGTATAGGTTTCCAAAATCTGGAACAAGATGCAAAAGAACAACATATAGGTAAAACACTTGAGGGACACTGGCCTACTTTTTAATTGACTTTAAAAAATATTTGAAAGTTCATTTAAAAAAAAAAATCATATCATGTGGTAGACAGCAATTTCAACCATTGGAACAGGACAGGTAAGAACATCGATGTTTTCCTACCTGGCTGGGCCTCTCCAGTGGGGCCATGTCTGCTTACACAGCATTTTGTACCTTTCCAGGCAAGGCTCGTACGCCTGCCTGAAGGCATAACCTGCCCTTCTGACCCGGACATTCTCTAGAAGACCAAGGTAGCGGATCTGATGGCATACCAAGGCATCATTGAAAATGTGTGCAGCCTTTTTGTCATTGGGTTTGATGCATCTGGAAAGTGAAACAAACAAGGACGTTTTTTTGCAGCACTCTACATGCCAACAATTATTATTGTGAGTTTAAACCATAGATTTAATTAATACATCCTTGCATAACAAGACTTTTTTTTAAACTTTACCAAACATAAAATTCACCAGAGCTTTGAAGAGGGTAATTTACCTGATATAGTTCGGATTTTTTGTCTGAAGATTTTTCATAAGGGTAGCAACTGAAGCCTTGAACTGTGAACCTGCTGTTGGTGGTCTTTTTAGATTGATCTTAGCAGGGTTACCTTCTGGGAACAACGCTTTGATAAGAGAATGACTGGCCTTCCACATGGCTTGGGAGAGGTCACGGTACAGAAGATCATTATTTTTGTCAACAAATCCTTCCACCTGGTACATAACCTGAACAACACAAAAGAGTCTCATTAGAGCATGTTCTGAAGTATAACATAGGCCAGTTCAAAAGTGACCCAAGAAATGGATTTCTCCTTCTTTCTAACTATCCAAAACAAACAAACAAAAAATTTCAGTTCTCATTTTAAATTTGACACTAGGAATTTTTTTTGTTGGATAAAATTTCTGTGAACACACTACCTGAAAAAGATGCATTTTCTCACACTGCTAACAGTTCCTTGCGCATATCAATTTTGCTTTCTGAAATGGAAAAAAAATCTCTTCTTCTGTGATAACTGATATACCACCTCTTGCCAATAGTCCAGTTTTGGCAGACAAAAGGTTTTCTCCCTCTCTTTTGAATCACAACAGCAAAAGTATCCTTTCCTTCCAAAGTACTAATGCTTACATTATCTGCTAACTAAAATAAGATATGAATTATCACCTTATGATCCGGCAACAGCAAGTTGCTATCTGTACAGTCCTCAAGAGATTGTTATTTTAAAGGACTTTTACCAAGAGTCCAACAACAACAAGCGTGAATGCAGTTTTGACCTGCAGCTGGAGACCAAGGAGGCATCCAGAGAAACTTCATGTAGATCTCAGATTGCTACTGGCTTTTTAAATTTTTTAACTGTAGTTGGAATGATTGTGACAAATCATCTGGCTGGTAAGGCTTCTTCTTGGTCTTGTGCAGATATGTACTATGTACACAGAATATTCAATAAAGTACAACCATATTTTACCCAGCAGCAAATGACTGGGAATTCAGGCAGCATTTTTATTTGGAGTACACATATCTGTTTCTGACAGGTGTGGTAAATGCTACTAGTGAAAAAAAACCTGTTCAGATGAACTTGTTTATACTTCATAAAAGGACAGTCAAGCTTTTGTTGTCCAGTGACTAAATTAAAATGTTCTGAGGATGGAAAAACAACATCCCTCCCAAAATAGGAGGAATTTGCGGACTGCTCTGCTGGGTAAGTGAATGCTAATAATGATCAAAGACCCCCACTGCCTGCTAAGACACAATCTGCTTGCAATCCTTCTCATAGTACTGGAGTATTTTCAATTTGCTTTGAATTTTGATAGCCAAAGAAATACCTAAGTATTAATCTTGGACACATTATATGCAATTACAAAATCTTGTTGGCAAATACATCACAAAGTTCATGAATGGCTGACTCAAAGGCTGATATTTCCAGTGCTATTTTAAATGAGAAAACTATTGAGCTATTAAAAATTGTAAGACTGGGAAAACTTTAACAACTAGGGAAGCATTAAACAGTCCTAGGAAAACAAAATGCTTCCCAAATATTCACTCTGTGAAATCGACAGTTCAGTAAATTCAAACAAGAGGTATACTTGCAACCTCTACATTTACTTTTATATTTTTTAAAAAATAGTCTTTTTACAAATCCTAGTATTTTTAGTTTCATTAATAAAAAGTCACACTGAATTCCACATCAGAAACTATAAGACCTGTGTTCATTTATTCTGCTTATGCTGTAAAAAGCAAATACATTTACAAGCCCTCTATAAAGCATTGTCCTCCATCTGTTTAAACACATAGACTGTCAAAATAAACTCATTTCCTTCAAAAGTACATAAACTTCATTTTCTCATCAACATGACTAAGGACCTTGGCTAATTCAGTGACAAAGAATATGTTTTCCAAAAATTCTAGCCTTCAAATGTGTGTGAATTTTTGTAATTCTAAACAACACTTTCCTTCCAGAGATCTAGCAAGACAAGCAGTTCATCACACCAAAGCACTTGAGACACCTTCCTCCTTTGATGAAAGGAGAATTGCCCTTGATTTCAGCTACAGTAGTGGGATCTTTGAAAACCTTCCAGCCCAAATCACAAATTTTAGGCTTAAAAAAAGAAAATATTAAGATAGGTCTGTATATTTTGATCAACTATTGACTCACACAGTTCTCCCCAACATTTAATGGATACAGAGCCTCCCTATCGTACCAAAGCTAAGCTTCACACAGGTGCAACACTCTCCACACATCACACGCTCCTGGCTTCATCAGATACCTTGCCAGCATAATGTTGAATCCTGAAGCAGCTGTGAGGCAAGGAAGTGTCATTGAGGAACCGGGAGCACTTGCTCATCCTGCTCTCAAAATGCTGGTGAGTAGCACAGACTTGGTTCAGTTTTTCTAAAAAGGTGTCATCGGTAACAGTTCCCGGTCTCAGGCATTCTTCATCTAGCATGGCCAGGATTCCAGTTTGGTTCTGAAGTTTCAAGACAAGAGCTTTAGTGTTAAGTTTCCATGACATTTTCATCAAGGCATAAAAAGGAGATTGCTCTCTCCTGTTTGACTTTTTCTACCCAGAAAAAAAGTTCTTCAAGCCATCTCAAAGTTTGTTTCTTTTCCTCAACCCCATTTCCAACAGATTTTCAGTATCCGCATTTTTGAAAGACTGCTGCTGAGATCCGAATCTTGAACTTCATGTTGGAATTTTGTGACATTTACTCTGCCTGTAGAAATTCCAACTCAACTGAAAGTAGCCAGTTTATGGGTAAATCCAACAAACGCTTTATGTTAATGATTAAAAACTGTTTTTTCCCTAGTTGTTAAGGAATTTTATCTCTGATGCTGGGTTAAGTGCATAGGAAGTCCTCTTATTAGATACAAGTACTTTCTGTACCTAAAGCACTCATTAACAAGTCATTCAGCTTTCTCATTTCTATATAAAAAATTTTATTTACAATGTGGCATGTGGTATCTGCTATTGAAAAGAGCACCAAATGTTAACATCTAATTATTGTTTGGACTCAGGTTTTGTCTAGGTGCTGATGAACATTTCTAATAAAGTAACATAGTCTTATAACTTTTTTTTTTTAAAGAAACGTCTACGATACATGATGACTAACACAACAAGCAGCTTGTTTTGTAAAATCAAAGTGTGTGAGATTGTGTACTAACTTTATGGTTAAATTCAATCCACGCACTAAAAAAATATTCAGAGTGATTCTTGAATATAACTCACATTTTCTATCAGGTCACAAATTATAGCATTGTTGAAATACTCAATATGGGTCCATTCAATCCCCTGTAAAGAAAAAGAAATAAATGTACAAACAAGAAAAAAAAAATCAAGGGCGCTCTTCTCCTAGGCAACTTAAATTATATTCCAGTTAACTAAGACACTACTTTCAAATCTAATCCTTTATGCTTACCAATACTTAATTTATTAAGAAAGAAAAGCAATCATCTACTACTAACATTCTCTTTGCAAAATGAATGTCCTTGAGCAGCTGCCAAACCCGCTCTCCATTCCTTTCCCCCACCCGTGTCAGCTTCCCATGCACTCCCCTGGCCCCCTGCCAGCCTCCCCCCACCCGCCCCAGCACAGCTTTGCCCATGCTCCCACTGGTTGTAAGGAAATAAGCACATTTCACTGCAAGCATCCGAGATCAACATTTCTAAGCTCTTAGTTGTTGGTTTGGCTTTTTTTAACAGGAGGAAGAAAGAGGACTATATTTAGATTACATCATCTAAAAAAATCCAGAGTCTGTCTGTTGTTCGGATATTCCTAATATCCTTTTTTTTTCAAATATCAGGATGTAACACTGGTAGGGCAAAGGACTGGAAAAAGAAAATATCAATTTCGTTCTCAATTTGCATTCTATAGTACTTCTTACAGTTTATTCAGAGCATATGAAGTATCATTCAAGAACAGAACTGCAGTAATGATGTTTCAAGGGTTTTGCCACTGAATGCAATAAGAAAAAAGACATGCCTAAACTTCATATTATCCTCAGGATTATAAGGCTGGAACTTTATCTAATTTATAACAAATGTTTGTACACCAACATGGTATAACCTAATTTGAGTATAGACAGTGTATGCCACTTTCCACAGCTGCGAGTTGGTATTTTGTCTGAGCTCTGTGTATCACGGGGAGTACTGCTAAAACCTATTAAAATTTTAACTCGATGTTCACTCAGAACAAAAAACAGAGTCTGGGCTCCAAAGCACAACCTAAATTTACTCATAAAGCTCACACAGCTCCTTTCAATACTTAACTGAAAAAAAACTAGAACTACAAATCTATTTGTAGTTTCTTTCATCTTGCATGCTATTGTTTTACCCACCCAAGTCCTTTTTGAAATAGGATGAGCTGTGAGTGCTGTTGGGGTGTATCCCAGACACTACTGTGTAAACCAAAACACAGGCTGTAGGGTAACGGCAGTAATACCAGAAAGTGGTATTAGTCTTCCAACAATTTGTCCTTGCTCAGAACCGCCAGTCATTGTTGCCACTTCCATGTGAGTTTGGTCTGGTTTTTACCTGGAGAACTCATAATGTGAAACAAAACCAAACCCAACTTTTTTTTCTTTTTTGTGCTTATTACAGTTATCATGCCAGGCCTGTGATCAAAAAGTGACTCTGTTCCCCAAAAAGAGGTTCCAGAATGCATATCCATGTATCATTACAGGAACAATGGGAAGAGGAGAGAATTAGTAAAGATCCGTTCAAGTCTTACCTCTCGGATGTATTCCTCCTGTTCTTCTTTCAGAGTAAGTTCAATGAAGATCTGCTGCAACTTCTCATTACAGTAGTTGATAATGAATTGCTCAAAGCTGTTGTCCTGTCAAAAAAACATGTTTGTGTTTGCTGTTGTGTAAATATCCTGCCACTCAGCTGGAGTAGGTTACTGCAGCAGTTGCAAGTCAACAAGCTGCTTTATTAATTACTCCTTCCAGCTTTGCATAGTAATGATTGGAGTAGTATTTTATTAAGACTATTTAGGCAATTTTCGACCAAATCCTTTCCTGAGGCTTTCCCTACTCAGAGGGACAAAACCACTGTAGGTTATATTCATGATGCCTCTGTAGTGATTCCTTGGGACAAGTCACAAGGTAGCCTGTGGTGTCAGGGAACAAGTAACAAAAGTTTTGTCTGCACTAATCAGTTCCCATTTATCAAGGGTAGTCTCCTTCAGGTTCTGATAAATACAGTTATGACAGTAGCATCAGCACTTTTCCACTCAGTAGCTAAGAAAGTATCCTATTTAGCCACAGATTGAGGCCGAAGCTGCTGCTCCCATTGCAGCTGAGCCTAGGTTAAGAGATTATTGGCCCTAGAGGTCAACTCACCTCCTCCCTGCCAACAAATTTCTCATGTAATTGCCCCCTGAAAGATGGGAATTAAAAGAACTTTATCAAGGAAGAATCATCTAAAAGGCTAATTCCTATAAAAGTAGGTTAGGAAGCAAGCATGCATGTGACTTTTCAGAAAGGACTGGAGACGAGAGCAGGTCCCAGGAGGGGTGGGCAGTAGAAAGGCTGCTCAGTGACTGTAGCTACAGCAGCCAACTCCCTCATAGCTGTTGCAGGGCAGGAGGGCTCTTCAGGAGAAAGGCTGTGACCTTACAGCAGCACACTTCCACAGGGCTGCGTCTGCATCAGGAACAATGGTTTCAGCAAGTTCCTAAATACCACATCTGAAGCCCTCACACACTCCAGTTGACTGAAGTTTTACTACTAACTTCACCAGGGCCAGGACTGCAACACGCAAGTTGTGGTTCACCAATTCATCTCCATTATCTTAAATAAGCGCAGTTTGCAGGCCAGGTGCCTGTTCTGTGAACCAGTTTAAAATGCCCATTTCAAAGAAAAAGGGAAAATCAGCTTCATTGTTTGTTTTTTTTTTTCCCACTGCTTTAAAGAGTCATGAATATTTTAAGAATTCCATGCATCTATTTGCAGAAATAACTGCCATCAGGAGTAATTTTGGGTATCTGCTGCTGGTCTTCTCTTGGCTTGGAACTGTGGGATCTTTTTTTCTTTTTCTTTCTTCTTAGTTACTAGTCATCCAGAACACTTTGGTTAGTTAGGAAGACTGAAAATATGCAGAATACTATAAGTCTGTTATTCAATACCTGTGAAGATCAAATTATGGTGACAGAATTTTTATAAGAAATGGCAATTGCATCAATTAAATACTTAAGTTAAGGATCTGGTTGCTAAATGAGATTAAGAACACACAAGCAGATTAGAAAATACTGAGGTAGCACAGATTGCTTTTATCATTTTAGTTTGAGGTAAAACAAAATCATAGCTGATCACCAAACTTTCTCAGCCACACCAAACTCTGCCCCTCACACCAATTGCAATTATCAATCAGAGACTGCAAAACTTGCATAGCTCTTGATGAGGAAGTTAAAATTTGTCATGCATCAAAACCAGCACTGCAAACAAGTCATACTTACTGCATTCTGTTGCAAAAAAAAAATTACATAAACTGCAGTCAATACTTATACTACTTCCATAACAACAAAATATATCTATTAGCATTTATTTAGCATATCAAGTAGATAAGTCTCTTTATTACTCTTACTTGTATGTCACTGAAAATGTGAAGTACTACATTAGTGTTATGTATTACTTCTTTGTAGGTAGATGAGTGTATTGAGGCACATAAGAGCACAATACAAAACAGAAGTCTTGCACTGGCATGTCTCTAAATCATCATGTATCTTTTGCCTCAAAAAACCATATATATAATCTTCAACAGACAAATCTCAGTAAAGGGATAAGACAATGGAGAAGAAAAGAGAGAGTACTGAAGGAAGAATGAGTAAAAATTTGACACATGCAGGTAAGGCAGTGCTTCAGATAAACTGAGTTGGAAGTAAAAGGATCCCAACTGACATATCACCATGACAAAGAGGAAGAGTAAAACACACTGCACCCTCCGGCCAGGCACATGCCACCCAATGCAGATTGTTTCTCCAAAAGACAATGTTACTCTTATTACAAGGACAGCAAGATTTTATTATACAGTCTTGATCTTTAAAATGGAATAGAATCTAAACTGCTAATCCATATAACTAAAAGGTCATTAACAATCTATTACAGTAATTGCTAGATGATTTACTGATTTGCTACGCAACTGTGATATTTATGGTTTCATAAAATCATAGAATAGTAGGGTTGGAAGGGACCTTTAGAGATCATCTAGTCCAACCCCCATGTAGAAGCAGGTTCACCTAGATCAAGTCGCACAGGAACATGTCCAGGCAGGTTTGAAGACCTCCAAGGAAGGAGACTCCACAACCCCTCTGGGCAGCCTGTGCCAGGGCTCCCTCACCCTCACAGTGAAATAGTTTTTTCTTATATTTAAATGGAACTTTTTGTGTTCCAGCTTCATCTCATTACCCCTTGTCCTGTTGCTGGCTACTATAGAAAAAAGGGATGTCCCAACCTCCTGACACCCACCCTCTAGATATTTGTAAATATTAATAAGATTCTCCCTCAGTCTTCTTTTCTAGTCTAAACAGCCCCAGTTCCCGCAGCCTTTTCTCACATGAAAGATGCTCCAGTCCCCTGATCATCTTGGTGGTCCTGCACTGGACTCTCTCCAGAATTTCTCTGTCCTTCTTGAGCTGAGGAGCCCAGAACTGGACACAGGACTCCAGATGAGGCCTCACCAGGGCAGAGTAGAGGGGGAACAGAACCTCCCTCGACCTGCTGGCCACACTCTTCTTGATGCATCCCAGGATGCCATTGGCCTTCTTGGCCATGAGGACACATTGCTGGCTCATGTTTAGTTTATTGTCAATCAGGACTCCCAGGTCTGTCTCTGCAGAGCTGCTCTCCAGTAGGTCAATCCCCAGCCTGTACTGGTGCATGGGGTTGTTCCTTCCCAGGTGCAGGACTCTGCACTTGTCCTTGTTGAACCTCATGAGGTTCCTCTCTGCCCAACTCTCAAGTTTGCCAAAGAAAGCCAGACCTAAATCCACAGACTTCTTCACAAATCACTGTCTTGAAGCCATGAAATTCTGTCTGACGTTGCCAAGCCACTGAAAACTGCAGTTCCAGGAAAAAAGTAATTGAAAAGCAGCAGCAATTTTGTTCTTATGTATGATACAGAGCAAAAGGCTAACAATTACAGCAAATGATGAAAAATGTTTGGAATTACTGAATTCGCCAAAATACTTCACTCTAAACAGACCCAAAGACATTTGGTAAACAAAATATGCTTCAGAAAGAGGCATTTTCTTTTACAAGTATTAAAAAATACTGTAGAAAAAACAATTAAGAGAGTTTATCTCTGGCCAAATCTGAGCAAGGCAACAGAGATTGTGAATTTATACTCTCTTATTCTGTATCTATGATTTTTAACTACACAATGGCTTCACAAAGCATAGATAAATGCTCACTAATTAATTCTTCTCCTCTGTTTTAATGAAGGCTCCTAGAAATTAACATGCAGAACTAGAAGGGACCTAAAGGACTTGTGACACTTTTATAGAAAGCAATAGAGAATGGTTAGTATCACTGATAGCAAGTCACTAAATCTAGTCAGGAGAAACAGGCTGGAAGGACCCAGCTGTAAGACTCTTCTTGCCTCTTACGCAGACAGTTCATATGATGCAACAGAAAGGGCTTAGACCAAAACAGAAGTAGCACGGTGAGACCCAAAGAGTAAGTAAATTCAAATATCCTTAAGAAATTTTCTGAAAAAAAAAAATTAGAACAGCATTTCTCAAAGTGTCAGCTTCTCTTCCAGGCTGTAATTTTGATACTTTAACGTTTAGAGAATCACTTCAATCTCTGCACTTTTATAGCAGCATTACAAACTATTCCTTTGAAATCATTGTGGAATACAAAATATAACCCTTGGGGGGGAAAAAAACCCTACTCAGTCTCTCAAATTAAGTTAAACATGCTGAGAAATAGAAAGTCACCTGAGATAGGCTTAAAGTCATGTCAAATTTATAGATACAGATCAACCAACAACCCTCAGCTTATCCTCTCAATCTTATCAGATTCAAAAATACATTTAGACAAGTAGAAAAATTCACTGACAAAAAACAAAGCCAACTTTACCATGTTTTTCACTTCATAAATAACAGTATCTTGGTCATACAGCTTTATTTTTTATCAGCCTTCAAACTACTGGGCATTAGGGTAGCATTTCATGAATAGCAGTTTTTGAACTCCAAAAAATTCAGCCTCATGCTAAATATAGTACCTATACACACAAGCAGATCATGATGTTGTACTTGCTCAGTTTGTTAGTCAACAACAAAAAGATAAAAAGTTCTAGTTTCAAACCACTGCTATTACGCAAATCACATAAAGGTGCTTGAAAATCTAAGGAAATATTTTTTGTTTTTTAACATTTTACCAAACTTCTTGGAAAGATTCTAGTCATGTGTATCATGGAATCATCTGAAAAAAACATATGAGGATATTCCTCACCTTATACATTGTTATACCAGTAAAATAACAATTAACAAACAAACAAAAAAAACCCATGTAAAAAAACCTGCTTAAAGTCTGTTACTGGTCTCAGGCAGAAATGCCTCTATATGCTGATGCTGAGTGTCAGTTCTTGCATTAGATTTATGAACACAAAATATGTAAACAAGAACATTTTTCTCTGAAAATTGGCTACCTTCCAACTTCTCCCCATAGAGAATTCAAATTCACTTTTGAGTACTCAGATTCCAGAGATACTGGGGCAATTAAGATACCTCCTTAAAATTGAAAACTAGGTACTTTTCCAAACCAGTAGGTAGGAATAAATACTCATCTCCCACCTGCATAATCAAGTTCTAGTTTCAGTGATCCAGTTTCTTGTGTCCTCTCCACTTGAGTTTTCCCCATATCAAGCATATGTTGGCCCAAATCTACAGACTCAGCTATGTCATCAGTATGACACCTATACAATGCATTTCTCAGTATTTCCTTTTCTTTCTTAATCTTCCATCACACCAGTTCTTGTTGAGAGTTAAATCAAAGATCTACATGTTGTTCAGTCTGCCACCAACCTGTCAAAAAGGTGTTCAGCTATACCTTTTCAAATACCTTATATGAACATATACAACTAAAAATGTGAGAAGTATTTAAAGTATAATTTAAAACAAAGCCTAAACACTTCAAATCATGACACTGTCTGTTGAAACCAACAGGAACTAATGCCATTAACTTTTACATAAATTGGGAGGAGAGGGGGGAGATACACAAAGACTAGTCCTTTTGCTCTAAGATATATAGTCCCAAAAAGTAACATTTTTCAATATCAACATAGATCTCTGCATCAGAAGTCTCTGACCTCCTCCTAACATAGGCAGCTGATCCCAGGTAGTTCCATCAGGCCCCTAAACTGCTACTGAGGCTACTTGGGAAAAAACCAGATGGCAAAAATAATGATGATAAAAGACTAACATACTGACTTAACTGAGATGAATAGTGAAATGAATGGTGAAACCAACCAGTAAATTAAATTTATATCCTACTGCAGTGTCTGAGGATAGGGATTTTTATGTATGACCACAGAGGCACATGAGTTTCAGATGAAACTAAGAAACACAAATGCTACAAAATGAAAATAACCAAAATGGGGAAACTATATTTAAAGAAAATGAAAAAAGACACCATTTTTATTTAATGAAGATATGTTATCAATATTTATTCTTTACTTTTCTATTTACATATAGAAATATTTCAGTAATCCAACTTAATTAAAAATTATCTCACGTAAACAAGCATAAGCTCTGTGCCTTTGTGTAAGTATCTACATCAAAGAACCAGAGAAGCATATTATTTAACTATAAATATTCCACATATATGTGATCAAACTGTGTTTCAGTCTGTCTAATGGAAGCAAGAGACATATGCCAAAGCTTCAGGGATTATCCACTTTTTTGTACTTGTGTAGGCTTCAGTTCTTATTGATGTTACGGGCACTGGTAGAAAACCAGGTACTCTGAAACCCATCTTGCTCCTAGCTGTGGTGTCCAGACACACAGGTCTAAACCAAACTTGGAGTTAAACAAGCAAGAAAATACAGTGAAACCAATGCACACAATGTGTATGTGGTGATTCACAGAGAAATCCAGGTACTCAGACAGAGAGCTGCTGTCGGGCTAAACATTATTCTCACAGTCTGAAGCAGAACATTTATTTGCTTCAGCATTTCCTCTGTTGAAAACAGTCTTCCAATGGGAGGTACTTCATATACCTGGGTTTTGCAATATAAGCCCTGCCAAACACCCAATTATAATGTGATTAATTAAATGGTCATTAATCCTGGGATGCACCTCTGCTTCTAAGCATTCCAGCACTTAAGGAAATTATTGCTTTCACTGTGTTTTAAAATCTCATAGCACCTAGGATTCCAATCAAACATCCCTTTCTGTAAAGCTCTCCATTTTTGTAATATTTGTCAGCAGATCTGGTTGATCAATTATAGAATAAAAGTCTAGTTGTTCTCTTTCACAGTTGACTGAGACTGGGCTTTGTCCTGTGCTATCAGACTGAAGAGAGGCCAGTGCCACGTGCTCCTATATGACATGTTGATAGGCCTCAGAAAGGGTTGAGAAAATTCAAAAAGCGTATCCGTTGCAAGGCAGAGTTCCTAGAAAAGGTGTCTGGAAATTACGGTCTGGAGATTAAGGAAACTACTGAAACAACAGATAGCCATGACTGAGTTAGAACCCAAGTTAAGACACAGCCTAAAAGAATGGGGAAAAAAAAAAGAAGAAGAAAAAAACCCAAAACTATAAAGGTAAATGAAGATTCTCATAAGCTGCTTTTCTCTGAATGGTTTTTTTTTTCTCCTCTATAAAGTCATCTTTCTAGTGAATAACTACACTCTTCTCCAGTAAAATCATCCTTTGGGAGAAGGCAGGGGAAGTCTCTGTGCTAGCAGCAATCTCTCAGAGCTCAGCATGCTCTGCAACTGTAAGTTCCTTCATGTAACAAACAGGATTGAAAAATGCAAAGTAACTATTCAGCAAATGGAACAAGCTGTCATATAGGCTTATAGTAGAAGTGGAAATACCTTTCCAACTTTTTCATGCCTTAAAAATTTCAGAAAGGTATTTTCAATGTTTACTCCTTCTTTATTTGGTTACTTCCTTCTAAAAATAGGTAATTACCATAACTATGAACATGTCAATATAATGAAACTGCATTCTTCATATTTCTAAAGATATTGGCATTTTATCAATGTCCAGATGACATTTACATTTACATAGTATATATAGTACGATCAAAGTTCTTTCCATCATCACAAGGGACTTCTACACACAAGAAACAAGCTAATTGCTGAAAATAAATAGAAATACTATCAAAGTACATCACAGATTGTGATAAATGGACCCGGTTTTACTACTGGGAAGCTTGTTTGGCTCTTTTGTTGGTGGTATTTTTATTTTCTGCTGGGTTTTACGCAGAATGTAATGAATGATAGGACACAAGGAAATGGGTTCAGGATGCAGCAGGGGAGGTTTAGACTTGACATTTGAAGAACTTTTTCACCAAGAAGGTTGTTAAGCATTGGAATGGGCTGCCCAGGGAGACGGTTGAGTCACCATCCCTATAGATGGTGATCTATAGGCATAGATGAGGTGCTGAGGGATACGGTTTAGTTTAGTGATGGGCTTGGCAGTGTGAGGCTATTGGTTGATCTTAAAGGTCTTTTCCAACCATTAGGATTCTGCGATCTTTGCATATTCTTGTCAGATACTGTTCCCAAAGATGAGGCATTCACATCAACTCAGTTACACCCTCAGCAGATGTCCAAGGACCAAACAGAAATAGCTGCTCTTTTTCTGCAGCCTTCATTTCTGTAGCTCTATCCTCAGTGCATCCCTGCAGGGGATGTGCAGCCCTGTCAGGCTAAAATACATGGAACAAACTGCTCCACCAAGGGACTGTGCAGAAAGCATTCACACTCTGAAACTGTCTTCTCAGGTCCTGGCAAATTTCAAAAATAAGCCTTGTTTGGCAGCTTTAACTTTCATAAAACTGCACTCCAAATCATTAGCTTAATCATATGGACCAGCTACATAGTGGTGCCTGAGGGTTCAAAATACAGCCTTTAAGCCAACTAACACAGACAGATATTTTTATCTCTGAAGGTTAAGTACGATGAAATAGTCACACTTGCTCCATGACATTAATTTTCACATATCCTCACCTGCACAAGAAATGTATATGACAGAAAATGAAATGTCCAAACTGAACAGAATGAGTCTTCTGCTCATCTCTCTTGAAACCTGCCTTCTACAGATTAATTTCTTTTACATAAATCCCACCATTTTGCAGTGATGCTGAAATTTCTTGTGCTTAATAATAAGAATCAAACATAGAATAAAATGGGACCAGCCTTAATCCTACCCCACAAAGTCTGTAATTGAACTAGTTCTCAAATTCTCAGTGTCACCACTCACGATCTCTACCCCACCTCAAATCATAGTCTAGACTGCAGACTGGCTACTCAAGTAGCTGCTCAAAAATGTGGATAAACATATACTTGGAGCAATTAATGTCAGGCTTCAGCCCATTGCTCGAGCTCCACTAGCACTACACAACGAAGCCGGTCCTGTAGCCTGCATTTTCACAATAATCCTAGTCTCTAAATCCTTGCCCAAAGATACTTCAAACAGACACCCAAAATTTCGGTATTTTGCTTTCAAAACATTCAGTCACAGCTTACAGCTTACCACAAAGGGCATGGTAGGATTCAAAAATAAACATAGCTTTACAGAACCTATTTTGGGAATTGTTTAGCCAAGCTTGCTCTTGACATCTGTCAAATCCACAGAGGCTGAGGATTATCAATAGATTTAAATTCCCTAATCTGAATTTTTGGACACCTAAGTCCTTAAATCTGCTTTCTTGGATAGCTTTTGGGTTTGTTTGAAAAATGAGATTTATGTTTGAGTACACACCAGCATTATTAATACTCCAGTATATTTCCTTTATTAAATTTCAAGAAGAATCCAGTTACTTTGTAAATTTACTTGATCTTAAATTACAGAAAATTGTAGAGATTAAACAGTAAATGATATTTCAAAATAAACACAGGAAAAAAGTATCTCATTTCTGTAAGCTTAAATTTGCATATAATAGAACAAGATTGACATAATCATCAGAAGGTGAAGTGTAGGATCTTTTGGAATGGTAAATCTGTATTTCTTTACTTTTCTTACAGGAAGAATTGTAGAATGATCTAAGGAATCATCCTAAACAGGAGCAAGGCCGAAAAATATTGTATGCTCTGACTATTATAAAACAAGCCAAAACCCTAAAAACTGGAATGTTTTTGCAGGGAAAGCAAATTATTCTACAATGTATTCCAATAACTTTTCAGTTATAATCTTAGAACAAAACAGACAAATCATAACAACACTAGTTTATTCTTTCAGTGGTCCTGATGGGTAAGTGGGTGGAAAAAAGGTAGGGGGAAAAAAAAAATCAGCACTCAATAAAAATGTTATCTTGCTACTAATTTCAATGGTATTAAGCTTCATTTGCAAATATTTAGCATGCATATAAAACTTCTTCCTACATCATCTGATTTTTGATACGTTCTGTCTCCAAGGTACAAGAACACTTTAGGTCAAAGAATAGGCACCAAGGATAAACCCACTTGCTCCCAGAGTAGAAACATGGTTAAAGCTGGCCTTTATACCCTCAACATATCAAATAGCTTCAAAGTTTACCGACAAAGCAGGTGTAGAGTCTTGTATCTGGGAAAGAATGACCCCATGTACCAGTATAGCTTGGGGAATGAACTCGCAGAGAGTAGTGTAGGGGAAATGGACCTGGAGGTCTTGGTGGACAGTAGGATGACCATGAGCCAGCAATGTGGCCTCATGGCCAAGAAGGTCAATGGCATCCTGGCGTGTATAGAAGGGCTGTGGGTAGTAGGTCAAGAGAGGCTCTCCTCCCCCTCTACTCCGCCCTTGTGAGACCACAGCTGCAATATTGTGTGCAGTTCTGGGCCCCTCAGTTTAAGGACAGGGAGCTGCTGGAGCGGGTTCAGCGCAGGGACACAAAGGTGATGGAGTGTAGCATCTCCCTTATGATGAAAGGCTGAGGGAGCTGGGACTCTTCAGTTGGAGGAGACTGAAGGGTGACCTCATTAATGTTTACAAATATGTAAAGGGCACTTTTCAGGAGGATGGAGCCAGGCTCTTCTTAATGATGTCCAATGATAGGACAAGGTGCAATGGGTACAAGCTGGAACGTAAGAGGTTCCAAAGAAACAGAAGGAAAAATTTCTTCACTGTGAGGGTGACAGTACTAGAACAGGCTGCCCAGATGGGTTGTTGAGTCTCCTTCTATGGAGGCATTAAAAGGCCACCTGGATGAGTTTCTGTGTGACCTACTCTAGGTGGTCCTGCTCTGGCAGGGGGCTAAACTAGATGATCTTTCGAGGTCCCTTCCAACCCTTAAGATTCTGTAAAAAAGTCTTTCAAACACATTTTTGCCAAAAAGCATTCTTTGTGGAGATACCATTCTATGATTCTATGATGTTGGTTGTGACTTTCAAGAACAGACAAGGATATCAGTCTGACTTAAGGATTAGGTTCAAAAGGGAACTACACTTTTAGTCAGAGGTTTTAAGTAATTTATAATTAGATATATATAGTTACTGCAATTAGGTATGCCTCAGCTAATATTTTGAATATTTAGCCATAGTGTTTACAAATGCACAACATGGAAAATCACTCCAAATTCCACTATACTTTCTTAAGACATTATTGAATTTTCCTTGAGTTCTGATACTGTACAGTGTTAAAATTTCATTCATTTATTGATTGTTTTAATATAATCATAATTTTCTGTGAAGTGGTTATCTACATTCTCAAAAGTAATTGTTCTCTGTAAGCATTTTTTCAAAATCTTTAATGTGAGATTTGATCATTTATTACAAACCTCGATTTACAAATCTTTGGCAGACATCCTCTTCATCACCCTTATTATATGACATTCATTTAAGCAACCACAAGACCAGTTACACTTTGCCTATACACTGTTACTACACAATTATTTTACTCAATTTAAGGATTATGACACAACATCACCTTTTGTTGCAACTACAGCTGTACAGAAAATCAGTTTTGTTTTGCCTATGAAGAGTATCATTGCTTTTGAATTCATTTGAGAATAAATCAGCAGTTTCTGATTATAAATTTAATCTGTCTGGAAACACAGGGATG
Source organism: Colius striatus (assembly GCF_028858725.1). Classification (NCBI taxonomy): domain Eukaryota; kingdom Metazoa; phylum Chordata; class Aves; order Coliiformes; family Coliidae; genus Colius; species Colius striatus. Next base: position 30,400,433 of record NC_084767.1, on the reverse strand, counting down.
CCTACAAGAGTGGTACTGGAAATACAACTGATCCAAGATTTTCTAATGTGTTGGTTTTTTACCCTTTGACTTGCAGTCCCAACACCAGTAACTGGAGTGGTTACATCTAGAAACCTAAACCAACAGAATTTATTTTTTAAATACCTTTAAATTAAAATACAGTGTAATACATCCATCTATGTTTCTGGTGTACTACCTGACTCCCATTTTGAATGTTCAGAAATAATGTCATTACTTCTTTGATGCTGAACTAAGCTGCTTGGCTAGTGCTCTTACCACAGGTCTAAATTCAGGAGAGGAAGAGTCCTGTCTTGTATGAACATACTGATGAATTTGATCCTCAAGTCCCACCTTTTTCAGTAGAACTAATACTTGGCATTTAAAGGAGAGAACAAGGAAGTCCTCATTTTAAACCTTTTGAATTTGTATGAACTGGGAAAGCTACTTTGTAATTCGGTATGAAAAGTAAGTTAAAAGAGTCTTGGTTTTCCAATTTTCTTCTCCAAATTTAAATCTCCAGTATTCAGCTACTTATTTATGACCTTCTAAGATTCTGAACAAAAGAAGAAAGTTACACGAGGAAACAACCCACAAACATCATCCCATAAACACAATTACTTGGTTGGTTTGTGTGCTACTACAAGATTTTATCTTCCCCCTCCCCACTCTACATGTTTAACCTTAAACAAACAAAAAAGAAAGAGCTAGTGAAAACAGTGTCCTGACAAAGATGTCAGTAGTACCATCCCAGTGCTCAGTTTTCTAAAGGTACACCAAAGACCAGCTCCAAAGAGATCTGGCATGGACATCTCCATTCAGCCACCTGACCATTTGCAATGTATTTTCATAAACACACTCTTATATTTAATGCAAACAAAACAACCTAGCTGAGTAAACCATCAAAGCAAGTATCACCTTTGTTTCTGTTCATCATAGAGGTATTTCAATTTGCACATGCTTTGCCATTATGCTTCTGAAATAAAACTTACACCATCCTCCAATATGTAATTACTCTTTTCTGAATTATTCCCATCTTCTACACAGTTTAAACACACTACCTGGATTTTCAAGAGGGATGTAGGGAAGTGGGTAAGGATTATGTATTTTCTACTGATTTTTCTCCCCAGATGAGTTTCTAGTTTAAACACTATACAGATTCTAACCAAGATCTATAAATCTCTTAAAATAAGTGGTCAGAATAAGATTTATGAAAACTCCCTCTCCTTGGTGTTCTCTAACCCAATTAAAAACTCCTTGATGATTGTTTGAAATACCACTATTCTAAAAATACCGTCATAAAAAAACAGCAGTGAGCCACAGATCGTTAGCTAGGAATCGGTATAGAATATTTATTTAAGTGAACTGAGATTTAAATGGAATTCCTTGTTTGATTTTGACAGGAAGACAAATGTATACTTTCTCATGAGTTTTTTAAAGAATACAAAGCTTGTTCAAAGACATACACAAAATGCCCCAGGGCAGAAATGACACTGCCGGAGTTTCTCTTATGCTCAGAATGTATATCACAACAAAATATATTTAGTTTATCTGTTATAAATATTTATTTATCTATGGTTTAAAACCATAAGTTTGGCTTTCATAGCTTTTTGTTTCAATTACCAGACATGTTAAGACATCTCTCTTTGGCTTACTTTTCTAATGGGTTTTTTTGTGGTTTTTCTTTTTCGGTCAAGAATGACAAAATTGCTTCAAACTACATATATCCTGATGAATAATGAAGCTTTAGTAACAAGTCTCACATTAAATATTTACCATTACAAAGGTCTTACCTCAAAAATTTCAAAGCCATAGATGTCCAGAACCCCCATTACCTTCTTTCTCACTTTTGTTTGTGCCTTAAAAAATTAAACATTGATTCAGTCATCTATACATTTCATACCCAGGAATCTAGAAACCTAATGTATCTCATGAGTAGCTGTCAAATTTTGTGAACTAGAATGTTAAGTACAGTTTTCCAAAATATACTTCAAATTAATATTTCCATGAGCCTTAAAACAGAGCAGACAGCAATTTGTTTGGCTGTGATATAGTTATTCACCTATACTATATGTAACAATGTACAACCAGAAAAAAATTAATTGGCAAATATCATTATACTGTACACTTTAATCAAAAAGATTTCCATTTATTGTTTTCCAGGCACAAAACAACAATACCTTAATGCTCTCATTGATTCTGGTAACAAGCCAAGAAAACAGACGACTGTATAAATTCTTAGCCAGAGCATCACGGGCGTAATAAGCCTAAACAAAAGAAAGAAGAAAAATGCTATAAATGCTGGGCTAATCCAAATCTCTTTATGTTATTCATGGACATTAAAGGTGCTATGAACAAGTAAGAATGGCTCAGGCAGAAATGCCTCTGCCTAAGCAGGGACCAGAGTCAGCCGAGGGGTGCCAGGACACTTTGGCAGGGTCGGCAGCTTGATGGTGCACCCCTCTGCCTTCCTGGCTGTGGGCTGGCTGGAACAGTAGCCACAATCAGGCACTTTGACTCCCCTCTTGCTCATCTGGATATCCTCTAAACACTCACATCTCCCATTCTAATCTTGAGCAAATGGACTTGTGCAGCTGTGGTCAGGGAAACAACATTCCTGCTAGCTAATGAGACACAGGTGGCAATCACACTGGCTTTGCAGCATTACAGAGAGATAATTCACACTGGTAGCAAAAGTTTTTCAGCAGCCTGGGGCATTCAATGCACTTGAAACTACACCAGTTGCTCTAAATGAAAACAGTCAGCCACAATCTTTTCAACATGTGTTTTGTGCATAACTGTTTTATTTTTTTCATTCTCTGCAACATTCTCTCATCTTTCACTTTTTTGAGGTAATTCACACATAAAACCAAAACATCGAGTATATTTGAACACTTAGAAACTGCTGAAGAAAAAACACACTTATGCCAGTGATATGTTTGATTCTATATAGTCTATAAATTGTAGTTCTTATTTGGGTAGTTACAGTTCAGTTATGTAGCATAAACTGCCATTTAAAATGACCCTTTCCTTTAAAATCAGGACATCTTTTTACCTGAGCAACATTTAGTGTTGTTGAAACTTTCTCTTGCTTGGCTTCAACTGTCCGGAAGCTGAAAGCTCTTTCCAGTACAGATTGGTCTATACCTGTCAACTCGCAGATTTCCTTCAGTTCTAGCATGAAAAAGAAGAGTGTAAATGTTATGAATCTTTCTGTACCATTGCTTTTTCTTTCACCAAACCGTTAGCTTTTAAGCAGTTCAGTATTTTCCCAAAACATGTTTTCTTCAACAGAAGTGTCCCTCATCCACACTCTCTCCCTCTTTAAGCAGACTCTTTAAAAATATGCAGAGCATAAGGAAACAAAGTTAGTGCTTTTGAAAGCACTTTCTATGAGGTTATTTTTGTGAAGAATATTTTCTTCCAGTTATTATAAACTACTTTTCCTGATGAAGAATTTTCAAATGAAAATAAACAAACTTTCAAAATGTATCAACTGCAAAAATGTGACCAAATGCACCTGATGTTACAGGCAGAGATATTCTACTACATAAAAACAAAAAGCCCCCATTGCAGAATAAACAAGCAGTTACAGAAATGCATAGCATCATTTAAGATTTCAGAATAAAGTGTTAATGAAGTGAGGAAAAAAAAAAGGGAATTTCAAACAGAGCAATTGTAATTGCCCAGAATTCAGCCTATATTTGCCTGTATGTTACAGAAACTACAAAATTAATAACAACTTTGGATAAATTAGTGAGTTATCTCCCATCACTAATCTCATCTTACCATTTTTATCTTTGATTTTACTTTCATCTAGGCCATTTACACGAGATTCAGGCTTAAATTCAATATTTCCCAACTTCAGAACGGCTGCAACCACTTCAAAAACAGACTGTGTTTCATGATCCATAAAACCAACAATCTGCATCGCATTCTGGAAAGGGGACAGATAAAATTATAAGATAAAAGAATCTACATTTAAATGGATGATGCTTGCAAAATTCATCATTTATCTGTATTAGTATAAATTAGAAATGTTTTATGCTACAAAAAGAACACGATATGATTGTTATACTTCGCTAAGTAAGTTTTTTAATATAAAAGAGAAGTTAAAGAAGATCTGGTAATTGAGGTGTCATGTCACTCCAGTCCACTTCTAGGATTCATTAAGTTTATCTGTTTCCAAAATGCAGTACTTCTTTTTAGTCACTTAATTTAGCTTACAACCCAACCCAATTTTTCACAGTCAAATGACCAGTTACTACTATCTTCTCAGCCCACTCTGTCGCTCTAAAAGCCATTAACTTTTAGGATCTGAATTTGCATAAGCTGGGTAACATGGTCCCGCAATCTTCTTGTCCCCGAGGACCATCAGGCGAAAATGTCAAGGTAAATGACCTTGAGAATCATCCATCTTTCAGCATCCCTTGGTTCATGAAGCTCAGTCACGCCCATCATAAGCAACTACAAAATATAACCATTTCCATGACCTGATTAAGGGGTCTACGCTATTTTTTCCCTTTTCTGTCCTTTTGTTTCTTTTTTTGTTTTGGTTTTTTTTGCATTCCCATTAGAATACTCCAGAAATTTGGTTCTTTGTATTTTCTAGTTGTAGCTAAGCTTCCTCATGCAAACATGTTATACCCTTGCATGAAGAGTGCTATTGCTCAGAAAATATGTTTCTCCCAGACCAGCCCTGCCCAGAGCAAAAGTGAAGGGCCAGACCAAGAGCAAAAGAACTCTGCATTATTGTTGAGCCCTTTGGAGTTTACACCCAATTCCTGCTACTTCTTACTCTAACTGTTCGGAAGTTTGCAGCATCATCCACTCCATTCACTTTGGCAGAATCAAGGCCCAGGTAGTTGTATCTGCTGAAGTCTCTCTCCAGTTTAAGTTTGCCTAATAAATCAAATAAAAATATCGTAAGTGTAACAGCATTCTTGTTAGTAGCTCTTTTATCTCAGACCCAGTACTGTCAAGAACTGCTGTTATTAGTAGGATTAAGTTTTCTTAAAGGATCTTTTAATTACAAGCCTTTTGAATAAGAATAGGCTTGCTTCTTTGTTAATAATATATTGCAAAGCCAATTCTGACTCAGATATCTGGATAATACCAAATCACAGAATAACAGAATCTCAAGGGCTGGAAGGGACTTCAAAAGATCATCTAGTCCAACCCTCCTGCCAGAGCATAGCCACCTATAGTAGGTCACACAGAAACTTGTCCACCTGTGTTTTGAATGCTTCCAGAGAAGGAGAATCAACAACCCATCTGGGCAGCCTGCTCCACTGGTCCGTCACTCTCAAAGTGAGGAAATTCTTCCTTGCATTTCTTTAGAACCTCTTATGTTCCAGCTTGCACCCATTACCCCTTGTACTATCACTGGACGTAATTCAGAACAGCCTGGCTCCATCCTCCTGACAACTGGCCTTTATGTATTTCTAAATGTCACCCCTCAGCCTCCTCTTCTCCAAGCTAAAGAGCCCCAGTTCCCTCAGCCTTTTATCATAAGGGAGATGCTCCATTCCATCATCTTTGTGTCCCTACGCTGAACTCTCTCCTCTAGCTCCCTGTCCTTCTTAAACTGAGGGGCCCAGAACGGGACATAATATTTCAGATGTGGTCTCACAAGGGCAGAGTAGAGGGGGAGGAGAGCCTCTCTTGACCTACTGCCCACAGCCCTTCTATACACCCCAGAATACCATTGGTCTTCTTGGCCACGAGGCCACATTGCTGGCTCCTGCTGTCCACCAGGACTCCCAGGTCCCTTTCCCCTACACTACTAAGAGTTCATTTCCCAACCTGTACTGGTACATGGGGTTATTCTTTCCCACATGCAAGACTCTGCACTTGCCCCTGTTGAATTTTATTAGATTTCTCTCTGCCCAACTCTCCAGCCTGTCCAGTTCTCGTTGAATGGCAGCACAGCCTTCTGGTGTGTCAGCCACTCCCTCCAGATTAGTTGCATCAGCAAACTTGCTGACAGTGCCCTCTGTTCCCTCAGCAAGGTCATTAATGAATATATTGAACAGTACTGGTACCAGTACTGACCTGTGAGGGACTCCACTAGATACAGGCCTCCAGCTAGACCCTACCTCTGCCTTCTTCCCTTTAACCAGTTGACAATCCACCTCACTACTTGATCATCCAGCCCACATCTTCTCAGTTTTGCTACGAGGATGCTGTGGGAGATGGTGTCAAATGCTGTATTTACTTCAGGTAAATTGCCATTACCACTATTAATTTGAAAAATACATCACTATCACATTTCCCACAAAAGAAGATGTGCATGGAACAGCATATTAAATATAAAGACTTAATTAAATCTGAAAAAGGCACTAGAGCAATACTTACAGAGGAAGTCTTCTGATGCACCAGACAGTATTTGGTAGAAAATGTGAAAGTTTCTTTCACCTCTTGGCTGCTTAACAACACGAGACTTCTCTAGTAGATCTAAACAAACAAATAAAATTTCACAGGTCAGGGAGTGATTGTCAGAGGAAAACCCTTTAATATGAACATAATCCCCCATTGTTTTCTACTTCATTGCTTTATAAAATCATCAGCAAATGAAAAGATGATAAATGGTAGGCACGAACCTTATCACAGTGTATCACATTAGTACGTATTTCTCAAAAAAGCTATGTGAGCAAGCTGTAAGCTTAGTACACATCTAAATGTCACAGTCTGTGAGCTGCAAAGAAAAGTCAGGTCAGTGAGCCAATGTGCTCAAAAGACATCAACCTATTTACAGGACCACCACAAAATTAAGATTTAGTGAGAATGATTGTATGGGTCAAGGTTTGAAAAGAACTGAAATGTTAACAGGGCAAGCACATGGAAGATAGGTAAATGAAAGGGGGAAAACAAACAAAGAATTTAAACAGACTAAATCATGCAGCACTTGTGATAAACAGAGGCATCAGACTCTGAACTAATTCCCAATGGGAATGATAGAAGCTCTGTCATAAGACAGAGTGAAACTGAAGTAATGACTGAGTAGTTTGACAAGATTGCTTTGCCCACCACTGTTAGTGATGGGCACATTTCTAAGTCTTACCAATAAGGGCAGGAATCCAGGCAGAAACAAGTCAATTAACTTGTTATACATTGCAAACACTCCAGGCTCTAAATCCCTTTTACCATGGAGGTAACAATAAAAAGGTGATTCAGCCTGTACTGCACTAAAAGCCTGTAGTGCTCAGCGCACTGAGAGAGGGGAAAGGATGCAATAAGAGAACCTCTGGACATTAATTGGTATCACTATCTGGTTTTGTATATTAAAAAAAGCCCATACATGTATTTTCTTCTTATCTTACTGGGATGAGGGCTCCACACCATTTTTCCAGGTAGCAAATCCACAGTTCCCAGTATGTAGCTTCTCTTAAGCTACATATATTCATTGACATGAGACATGCAGTACCTCATTCCAAGTGCACAGCAAAGGAGTTCCCCCATGCACCAATTACTACTACCCACTACAGCTCTCTGACCGGGGTTAAGGACTCTCTAAGCTGTCCAAGAAGAAAGCTCCAAAAAAGAAATTATCACAGCTTGGATGTCACTCTTCACAAGAGCTTCCACAAAGCTGAGATGTGGTTTCACAAAGGTAAAACACAGCAAACATTGAAGGCTGCTAAACACTTCCCCTGCCTTGGCTACTAAAATATCAGACATGTAGGCTACTTATCTTCCCTCAGATTTCTATTTCTGCTGAAACTGAACCCTTTTAGTCTTAGCAATTCAGAAAGTTAGATGTGGCTCTGTGCAGCCACCTTTGTGTTGCAACCCCCTGCTTGAGCTCTGCCAGCTTTCTAGCACACCAGGCCTTAGCCTGAGAGCGACTGTCCTGGGCTGTGATCTGCAAACACAGGAATGCCACACAGTGTATTAATATTTTTCCTAGTTTTTTGTGTTGTGCATCTGTTGCCCACTGTAATCACCTAAACTTACGTCCCTTCTTGTGGAACAGGAACCAAACTTCAATCCACAAAATCATACAAGTCTTAGGAGACCCTCCTCCAAATAAACTACAGCAAAGCATTCAAACACTAATTTCTGCTCTATTTAGCCACTGACAACGATGACAAAATTCAGACCACACTATTAATCTTCTGGTTAGCTTACAGTAGTATATGTCAAATATCTACAAATAATAACTATGTTATTCCATAAATATGCAATTGCCTGAGACAAGAACAGTAATCAGCACAGCAGATGACAGTGAACAGAGTTGCCAACAACCAGAGCATCTGACTGTACAAAGACTTCACTACCAAATGTCTTGTGTGGCCACATCATCCTAGTTAGTTAGCCTAACAATCTGATCCTGATCCTCTCTTGTTTTTAATTCATAACTGAAAGTAAGAGGCTGGACCACCATGTTAATTCTTGGGCTCAGAAATGCGAGGTGAGTGCCAGGCAGTTAAGAGTCATACTGGCTGTGAAGGTTCTCCAGTGAAGTGTTGGAATGGGTTGCAGCCAAAATTAATCTCAAAGAAATAAACAACTTTAGCTCCTGCAGTGGCTACACACACTTCAGGAAACAGCTGTATTTTCAAAGGATATTGAAGCAATGTGGTTTGGCTTATTTACTTTTTAAAACATTCTACATATAAATTTAATGTAATGCTGTCATAGAAGCTCAGCTACATATCCTGGCATAGTATTATACACAAGCTTTCTTCTAATTACGCACATGTCTTCAATAGATTGGTTTCTCGAACATATGTCAAATTAGTTATGTTAGAAGGATAACTGTCTCAGATTTTTCACCACAGTTTATCTTATTTACATATTTTAGAAGCAATGAGGATAACTAAGAGATAGCTTTCCAAAGTCCCAGTATTCCATATTCTATCAGTTTTCACAATTGAAGAAAAAAGCTCCAGAAAGCAGTTATTGACAGAAAATCAAGTATTTATACCTTAATAAAGCAGCTACTATCTTTTTTTTTTTAATTGTATTGATTCTCTGGGGTTTTATTCCTTTTTTTCCTGTTCATATGCAGATTGAAATCAAACCAGTAGAAAAGACCACCTGCCTTACTCTTAAGAAAACTTCTTCCCTTTGTTTGCCCTAATTAGCATTTTAATGAACCAACCACATTTATTTTCCTTAAAGCAACTACCACAGAACCCCTAACTTTTGTGTTAATTCCAAATTATAAGGATCAAACAGTCAAAAGAGAAGACACAGAGATGCACATCTGATTTCTGCATGCATCCACTTATCTATACATGCTTATCTATAAGAAAACCCACATAAGCAAAACCTCAACACTCTACAAATTTAACATTTTCTTATATAGCCTATATAAATTATGTATCGAGTAGATATAAATTATCTAGAGAGAACATACAGAACTACATAGAATTTATTTATGGATTAGATGTTCTTTCTGCATTATCCAACAATTCTTCTGCTTGAACTGAAACATGTAACGTGTTGCAAGTATCAAAGCAACTGTAAAAATTAAATTGCTTTGGAAAGTTCAGACCTGGAGACACTTCTTAAATGATACCATTTGAATATCCATTGATTCAGATAACTCAAAATCCACCTACAGTCCGCACGTTCTTAAGACTATTTGTTATTCTAAGATAATACTGGTTTAAATGCAAGAGATCTGCATAAGCTCCTGATAAACAATCTGAAATCAACATGAAAAGAAATACTTCTGAAACTCCCAATGCACAAATTTACATATTTTCTTTTTGTTTATTTGACCCATGAACTTGAACAATGAAGAAAAAAGTAGGATATTAGTATTTCTCGAAACATATTAGAAATGGCATCAACACTCGAGAAAGGAATAAGCAAACACTAGAGCTAACAAAAAAAAAAAAAACAACCACCCTGATTTGGTACATTTAGAATAATCCAGGAAAAGTTTATTTAATCGTAGTCTCTTCAGCTGGCCATGACCAAGGACCTTTTTAGCTATTCAACCAAAGTTACAGAAGAGTTTCTAGTCACAGTTTATCTCTACAGTCACATTATGGTAAATTATTTTTTCTGTTTTCCTACCTTGATTCTTCAGCTATCATAAAAAAAAAGTCACTGACGAAAAACAAAATACAGTAGTGGTTTCTCCTACAAAGTTCATAATAAAGTTTCTTGAAAGAAATGAGTAATAATTGTATCAAACAAAAACTACCATCTGGGCAGTATGTGCAGTAAAAATATAACAATCGCACAATTTTAAGAGTGTTAAATCCTGATCACTCAAGTGATCAATGATGTTTAAAAATGAGCTGGTCAAATGTTTAATGTTATTTGTTTTTTTAAACACTTCCTAAATTAGGCATGGCAATGCCTAAACGGTGTCAACAGGAACACCAAGGGAGATGTTGGAACAAGTTAAGATTAGAAAGTATCTCTTTCCCTAATGTCTAATTGTAAAATTTGTGTGTTTTTTTCTTTAAGCAAAGGTGCTTACCAACAATAATCATGTTACTAAAATCATGCTGATTTCATAATGTGTGGCTAATTACTTCTGTCTTTCAAAATGAACAAATAAGTTGTAAAGAATAACAAGTTGTGAAGTTATCACTATCAATTTGCTAACTTTAAAAAATTGTTGCTTTAGAGAAACTATCACAGATTTCTTTCAGGTTGTTCTTGGAAGAGATGGCAACAAAGGGCCCTTAATCACCTGTTATTTAGGCTTTAAGTACACTCTGCTGGTTAAAAATGGCCTTTCAAAAGCAGACATTACATTTGTTGTACTTCACCTGCACCACTGTTGTCTTCTAGTTAATCATTAAGTCACTGAAGGGCTTAGGCAGATTAGAAAAAATTACCTAATGCTAAAAGCTAGATATCTGACAACAGAAAATTCCAGGTGAAATGTGAAAATTTAAGACTTACAAATACTCTGTGAAAGATATGTAGAACCATTTCAACCATAAAATTCAGTGTATACAGAACCAGTCACTAAACTAACAAAACGTGTGCACACAAACATTGCCTTGAATACAAAACAGGCACAGCATCTGAGTCATATTTTAGAGCTGTACAAACTATTGCAATCAGCACCTCTGACTTAAAAAACAAACATACTCATTTTTACATAAAATATATTTTATTCTGTAATTAAAGGTGGAAAAGAAACTATTATTCTCCTTTCTGCTGCTCTTATCTCTACTCTTAAAGTAGTTAGAATAAATGGAAAACTAAAAGTTGCATTGATGACTTGTGTAACTTACTTCCACACTACTACACCCAGGTGAAAGGAGGTTATTACCCAACACTCCAACTGCTTCTCTTTACAAAGTCTCTAGAAACAAACCTTTGAGCACATAAGCGCTGATAAGGCTGTGTGCTGCAATAGCAACAATTGTAAACACCCCACAGGAGTTCAGAAAGAGCAGATACATCTCACAATCATTTAAGTGAGAGAAACCAGATATGCCACTTATCTGTTTGAAAATGCTTTTTGAAGCAGCAGCAGACTGGTGTTTGTTCAAAAACAGTGTTGTCTACAATCACAGGCGACAATATAGCAAGAGTTTAGAGTTTAAGAATGCTCACAAGAGTAATTTGGTCTTCTGAACCCCATACACAAAACAGGTCAGCCCATGAACAGATGATCTGGACTAGCATTAGGACTGTGCAACTCATCTTACACAGATTCCAGCATCTCCTACCCATTAGGAAAATGAGCTGGCATCTTCACAGAAAATTTTTAAAAAGGGAGCGTTCAAAGGACTCAGGTTTACTACATCCCTTAGCTTACTCAGCCTTCTTCACTCTCCTGCTCAACCCCACACCTCAGTTGCCACTGACATAACACCAAACAAGTACAATACATGCTACCTGAAATCATTTTGCTTTAATAGTCTCTGAGGGAAAAAAAAAAAGACTGAATTAGTATAGTCAACAAATTTTCCACTCTCAGGTTTTTTTTATGACTGTACACTACGATATATCTGTTTGTCAAATGCCTAAGAAATGAACACAGTTAGAATCCATGAGCAGCCATGTAATGTACATGTAATGAGTCTATAGGTAGTTTACACTGTTCAAACATAAAATTATCTTCAGTTTGGGAACATGCCTGTCCTCACCTAACTGATGGTACAAAATCCTTCCCTTACAGTTCCTTCCATTTTATTATTCCTATTCTAATTCTCCTCAAAAGATTTACCCTTCCATTTATGGCACAGAAAATATTTCAGATCTATTAGCTCCTGCTAAGGTCAATGGACATTCCCATTCATTGCAAACTAGACATGACAGAAGTGAAGTAGGCATTGTCATGATAATTTTACCTTCTACCTCCACTCCTGAAAGGTTCACTTGTAGGTTAACTCCCAGCATTAAGAAGTAAGAGCTCACCAAAAGGCATCAGAAGAATGGCCCAAGGGAAGGTCACAAAAGCATCATCAGCAAATTGACTAGCCTTTCACAGAGCTTCATAGCACTTCAGAGTAGGATGACCACAGCATTTCAAACAAGATCTTTTAGACTAATGGGTCTTGCCTTATCTTTATCAGTCTGATAAAATTAGTAACTTATCTTCCTTACCTTTCTTGCCACTGAAATAAACCAAATGTTCCCATGTCTGCTTCCAGCCAATGACAGCATGAAACACAGCTTGGTTAGCCCATTAACCTCACTGATGTTTGGAAATCAAGTCATCAGATACAACTATTAAAAGTTTAATCAAAATATTATGATAACATCTTCACATCATATTCACACCAAGCCAATAGATGGTCCGAATGGGCAAAAATATATTTAAAACAAATATATCATACTTTCCCTTTTAAGGTTAGGAAACGAGAACTACTTGACTTCCTACTTGATCAATGAAGAAGACAAATCCTAAATTTGACTACAACCAGATTAAACTGTTAAGTGGTGTAAAAGAATTTAAGCCTTCCATATCTCCAGAATGGTGATGCCTTTACAACAGAAACAGTTCAGTTGCAATGCAATGCTGCAGATGTGTGGAAATCTAAGGCAGAACAACAATCTTGCTTTAAAAGTGTACAGAATTTAAATCCTCTGTCAAAGAGAGATGCGATGGACTAGCTTTTGTAAACACTAAAACAAAGATGAGATATAGTAACACAGAGCTATAGGAACTCAGTATTTACCTGTGACATACCCTGCCAGATATGGGCTGTTTTGTAGTTCAACAAGAAACACGTTTTCCAGGGTTAACACATAAGGCGCTTATTTTAAAATTTAAATTTTAAATTTTGATTTTTATTAAATGTGAGAAGACTGGGAGAACGTCTAAAAAGATGTCTGCCCTTGATTACATATGTCATCACATCATTATAATTGCATGTAATCTTATCATTACAACATGCAAAGATTTATAAGATGAATGAACTATAGAGTAACTATTTCGGTTGCCTTTTGATATGACACAATATTTTCATAAGATGACTCAGCGCAGTGCTTTCAAAGACAAACTGTTGACTCTCTGCTCTACAAAGAATGGTTCATTTTTATTCATTTTATCTATTCTGAATGTAAAAGAAAAAGAAACAAACAACACAGCTTGCCTGCTAGAACCTTTTTGTTTCCATTTAATTATTGATGAGTACACTGAGTATGTTTGACTTCTAATTTTGTTGAGTGCAAAGCATGACATTAATAGAAAGTCATAAGCACAGGAACTGCTTTGGGTTTCAAGATCTAGTCTGTCACAAAAATCATGCTCTTTCAGGCACAGTTCCAAAAGGTCACCGAATCCAGAAAAAAAGTTTGCCCTACAAAAATCAGCATATATTTATGCTTAAAATTCCTTGCATGTTTTAAAATGTTTGTATTACATATGGAGAGTACAGTTCACTTTAGATGATTCTCATTATTTCACAACCACTAAAATGACAATGTAGTCAAACGTCAGTCCTCAGAAACAGCAATGAATTTGTTTGAGTTGGAAGAGAAGTTAAGGTTAGGTCAGTGACACCTAGTGTAGTCACTCACTGCCCTCCTCCATTCTTTTTTTTAAAAAAAAGAAAAACAACCACAGCTTTATATAGCATAGAAAATCATTTTCTTTTAAAAGTTGCCTTTAAAGTCTCCAAATGAAACAAAGTCAAAGCATCCTGGGCTGGCATTCAGATCCCAGCCTCTTTCTTCCCAACAGAGAGCTGGTTAAAATTTCAAATAGCTATAGATTTCATAGCAGCATCTTCACATCCAGTAACAACCTCCAAGGCCTCCTTTGTCTCCCTAAACTCAACAGATGTTTATCTCTGATTATAAGGCTTTTCCTACATTGTGAGGTGTGTTAAAATTAGTATAGAATGCTTTGATTGCAAGTAAAAATACTCATGGTTATCTTCACCATACTTTGTATCACTCTGACCAATTACAAAACACTGTATCTCAGACATTACCTACCATAAATATAGGACCCATCAAATCAAGTAACACAACTGATCCTAGAGATTCAAGACTAAAAAGGGCCTCAGATACGCTTATCCATGTGCTATTAGCTTCAGAGACAATATATGAACACACACACATTGCTCAATACCTTTTAAACAATCAAGTCCATTCATAATTAAGGCTTACTACTTCAAATCTGTTTTCTCTTATCTAAGGTAGGCTATTCAGCACTGAAACAATAAAATGAAAATGCAGAATTTATCATGTAATGGAGAGAGATTCAATTAGACAAAGGCAGCTGATATTTTCAATAATTTAACCATCTTCTTTTTAAACAAAACATTTTAATTTGTTAATACGCTGATACCAGGTGTAATACTCACAGTTGCTTATAACTCCTCCAAGTGGGTCACCCTTGAAATCAAACTCAATATCCATGTATTTTCCCTGCAAAAGTAATGTATTTTAAGACTGTAAGACCCATTTAAGAAAAACTGCTCAAGACACTTTTAAAGAAGTTAGTTGACCATTTTTACAGGCTAAAAGAGTGATCTGGCAATCTCCTGTATACTTCAGCAAACTTTGAAAACGAGAAATGTTTTAAGACAGTTGCATTATCACAGCCAGAGATTTTAACCAAGTTTGTAACGCAACCCAGCAATTTGCTCTGTTTCTAAGGTTATATGAAGACAATATGTGCTATACAAACTCCCACCAGAACACCAAACGGTCCTTGTGGCCATGTAGGTATTACCACACTTATTAACAGAAGAATGTAGGAAAAAAAATCTCTTCCATGCAGGTTTATTTTCTCAGTGTAAAATCTTCTTGAGCATGAATCAAGGCAGCTGAAGGAGAGCCGCTCAGTCTGGCTTGAAGGACTGGCTGGCAGTGATTACTGTTAGTAATCATGGGGTGTCTGTCCCTTAGCGCGTGCCTGCCTTGTAAAAGTGATGGATTTTTCCCACTGAACTGTTCCCCTCGTAACTCAAGAGACCAGAGGCAACAATGTGACTGTCACCACAAAAGTTATTTCATTTTTAGCTGTACTGGCACAGTGTGTTTCCTTGACTTCTGTTTGACTTTCCCGCATCACAGAAGAGTGCTCTGGCCTTTGCTTCATCTTACTTTATTTGACAAGTATTTAATGTAGTAACAGCTACGTTTAACAGTGACAAAATGGACAGAGCCATACTGTGTATAAAAGTAGCGTAGCTCATACTGGCAAGGGAATTTAGAAAGATAAAAACTGATGGTAGTAATTCAAACAAATTCCACAAGCCACTCACAGAAGTGATCTCACCACGCTCTGGTGCTTACTTAACAGAGGACAAAACAAACCTATTGAAAAGAGATGTCTTGAGTTTATACCTCCTTATGCACTGTGTTTAGGAAGAACTTTCTTCTTCTTTTTTTCTTTCTCTTTTGATTTTAACTACAGAGCATAAAAAGCAAGCACTTTACATTGACTTCCTCAAAGATATTTCCTAATTTACTAGGTATTTTGTCAAGGTTTGCTCAACTATACTTAAACTCTGTTATTCTCCTTGCTGGCAGCTGAGGCAAGCTAGACAGGACAGTACTTGTATTTGCTTGTTTGAAGTTAATTCTGAGCTGATTCAAACTTCCGAGATAAAGAACTAAATGAGATAATTAAATTTTAATTTCCCAAGGACTGGGCCAGCTGGATGTTTCCAAAAGTATTTTTAGCTTTGTGTTTATAAGCAAGGACTTGAAAGGAGAAATAGTATCTGGTTGCACTTTGTCCTTGAAAGACTTCTGTTTGCAAATGGCACCTCTTCTCTTTGCTGTCTCCTCCTCCTCTGTGTAGTATGTCATCTCTGATTGTG
The DNA here is from genome assembly GCF_028858725.1 of Colius striatus. Taxonomy (NCBI): domain Eukaryota; kingdom Metazoa; phylum Chordata; class Aves; order Coliiformes; family Coliidae; genus Colius; species Colius striatus. The sequence continues at coordinate 30,384,225 of NC_084767.1, read as the reverse complement.
CCATTTTTTGCTACCTTTTCTACAAAAAAAATTCTATAGTGCCTCAAATTTTGGCCCTGACCTTGTGCTGAAGACTCTTTGCTCCGTTCACAACCGGGGGCAATGACAGCTGCAGAAGCAGTATTCAAAGTTATGTGGAACAATGTCACCAACCCTCAACAACCAGAAGAGAAGGGGAAAGAAGTTTCCCATGTGGAAAAAAAGCCACTCTCCAATGTCACAATATCCCAAGCTTTTATCCATTTGCTTTTACTTGCAATGCACCATTTTTATCAGTATATTAATTTCTCTTCTGTTGTCTGCTTTACACATCTCACAATATTACTTTTCTGCACACAAGAAAGTAAACTACAAAGATGCATTCAGTCTTCTGATTTTAGCAGAAGAAATTATGATGAGTACTCACACTTCTGAATCTCCCAACCCTAGCTTTAATCTTTTTTTTCTTTCTTGGCCAATTGTCAATTCCCATAATTTCACATTCAGTTTCACACTAAAAAAGCCTGAACTCAACCAGCTCATTATAAAGAATATAAGTAAAACAGTGCCATCACAAATCACAGAATCATAGAATCATAGAATGGTAGGGATTGGAAGGGACCTTTAGAGATCATCTAGTCCAACCCCCATGTAGAAGCAGGTTCACCTAGATCAGGTCTCATAGGAACATGTCCAGGCAGATCTTGAAGACCTCCAAGGAAGGAGACTCCACAACCCCTCTGGGCAGCCTGTGCCAGGGCTCCCTCACCCTCACAGTGAAATAGTTTTTTCTTATGTTTAAGTGGAACTTTTTGTGTTCCAGCTTCATCCCATTACCCCTTGTGCTGTTGCTATCTACTATAGAAAAAAGGGGTGTCCCAACCTCCTGACACCCACCCTTTAGATATTTATAAATGTTAATAAGATCATCCCTCAATCTCCTCTTCTCCAGACTAAACAGCCCCAGTTCCCGCAGCCTTTCCTCGTATGAAAACGAGTTTGGAACATCCTAGAAAGAAATCAAAGTAGCAATTTTAACAAAAACTTGTATACATAGAGACAGAAAATGAGATCACACAGAAAAGCTCAATTTGTTTAGCAGACCAGTTGTTGGGCACATGGTCACTGACATTAAAGCCATCAGTGCCAGAAAACTAAAGAATCCAGATGTACTGTATTTTTTTTTTCATCTGGTCACATCCTAACTTTTTTTTCCCCTCTTTCTTTTTTTTCGGCCTATACTTTCATTCTCACTATAACTTTATGCCCACATCAGAAACCAGTAAGATTTCTGATAAGGAGGTGAACTACAACTAACTCACTGGGGAAAGAGAATATGCTCAAATGTACAAAGTGAAATATTGATTGTTGCCAAAGGTGTTTGCCTTCTCCAAACAACAGAGCCCTCAAAGAGTTCCAAGAAAGCTATCTCTCCAAATTATTCATTTTTTCCTTACAGACACCTTGATGGCTGATACAGGGTAAAAGAGATATAGCAAACAACGTAACATAGAATCATAGGGGTTGGAAGGGATCTTCCCTAAAAGGAATTCAAATTCAGCCTTGCAGAAAATACTTACAAATCTAGAAGAGTTGTCATTCCTCACAGTTTTTGCATTTCCAAAAGCTGAAAAAAGAGGAAAACAAATATGACAACCAAATATTTCAGTAAAAACTATTTAAATTATAAAATATCTATGACTGTTTATATATCTAAAGAACTCATGGACTCCTGAGAAACCATACCCTGTTCATTGTATGGGTGTCTGTTACAGGTGATAGGTGAGCATGACAGACACGAACACAGATGTGCAAATACTTATGGAAGTCTAAAGAAGTTCTGTCTCTACTCTTTATTTTAAAATAAGTGCAAGAAAAGTATATGAGAAGAAATGGTTCCAAAACAAAATTGCACTTGGATTGAGCATATATCCTTGGGATTTGAATCTAATTTTAATGTTTATTACTCAAAAAAACCTTAAATATAGTTTAAATTTGGATAAATTAATCACTTATTTCCCAGAACAGAAGATGGAAAAAGATGTAGGCCAGAACTGAGGAAATTACAGAATGGCACTTAAAAATTGTTTGCATGAGACAGTTCAATTAATGCTTTGAAACTGATTTATTTATGCTACTCTAACATATTTATCCTGATGAATCTCAATCAGCTGGAATAAGCCTGATTTAAAACAAAAGTTTAACACATTCTCTTCATCTTGACCTAACTAGCTTTTTGAATAGTTTGTGTTAAATTTCTTTAGCTCAAGCCTTCTGACAATGAAAACTCTCCAAGAAAGCCCTTCCCAGGGCTACATTCAGACAGGCAGACACTAACTTAGAGCATAAGCTGGACAAGAACTCAGACTAGAGGAAACTTCAAGCTCTAAGCATTACACATTGTCAAAGCATGTCAAGTCAAACAGGAGTGTCCCCTACATTCGCTATAGTGCTCCAATAGGAGATTTTATTTATACCAATATTTATTCATATAGCATGTGTATTTTCAAATATCAAGTCAATGTTTTTTGGAGATAAATAAATACATGCTTTTAGGCTTCAACTTGCATGAGTAGACTCAATCTCGATCAAAGAACTGAAGCCAAAGGGAAAAGTTTGTTGCTCCTGAAGGCCAAGGATAAGTGAAATAATTGTTTTTAAAATCTTTTTGCCTTGCAGTAAATCATCTTTTCAACAACCAAATCTCTGAGTTGCATTTTCTTAAGCACAGTGCTGAACAGTGGAGTCATTCATAACAGCACAGAACCAAGCTTTACAAATATTTCATTATAAAGCATGAGACACATTCCTTGGTTTTTCATTAAGATCAGTGTTTCTAAAAGTTAATTTATAGTAGCAACTGTAGTTTAAAACCAAAATCCCATAAGATAAATTACTCATATATAACATTTATGTAATTTTCTCTCACTGCAGCTCAACTAAAACAGGACTACATAACCACAGAAAAATAAGTCTAACCACAAATGCTTAATTTCTATCCAAAAGGTTTATAAACAACCAGGCTTGCTCAGCAGCCTTGTGGAATAATCCAGTGTCCTATCTTAGAAAAAGCTAAATAGGCAGTTACCAGCACACGAAGTAGAACAAATAATACCTTACAATTATAAGGTACTATTCTGGAACCTTAGTCTGTTCCTATGGCATTAAAACTGAGATTCAGAAACCAACAAGAAATCCAATACATTTGGCAATAGCTTAGAGAACTGTGGGAAATATTGAGACAGAAATCAACAAAATAGACCTAAGTAAGTCAATGCTAACTAAGGCACTTCTGAAGGCAGCTATTACAGAATGAGACAAAAACTGTAAGCTTTGAGAATGGAGATCCTGTTTCTGGCAGCCAACATGTTTAAATTAAAATGACTAGTTAAAAAAAGTGTTTTGTGGGAGAGCAATAACGGCAGTTGTTAAGAAGACATGCCAACAGAGTCACCAGACCTAGGGAACAATAAGTCTCAGGGAACAACAGGGATGCATATGGATTGGCTTAGTTTTTTTTTTTTTTAAGATTCATTTCTTCACTCTTTTTTTTCTATAAGAAAAATGATGCTTTACAGAGCTTGTTTGTTTAGTAGAGACTATCATAATTTAATTTGGAAGGAAATGAATCAGAGGGAATGAACTGAAGCTAAGACTTTTGATAGTGTCAAGCATCATCAAGACAGAGTTAAGAAAGGGTATGTCCTCAGAGAGCAGCAGGAGGAGTCTGGGAAATATGACCTAATTTCCTAAGCTCTCCCATCCTGAGTGAAACAGTTTTCTTCTCAAGCAAGTATCTCCATAACTGAGTAAAATATTGTAGTTGTCTTCACAGAAATCATTTCCAACAGTTTTGGACACGAAACAACAATGAAAGAACAACAGACACAATTTTCCAAAACAGTTCAGCAGGAACAGTGATACACTCAGAGGAAAAAACACTTGCACATGCTTTGCGAGATTCTTACCTTCAAGAACTGGATTTGACTGCAAAAGCTGTTCTTTTACTTGATTAACCTCTGCCCCTTTTCCACACACAGCAGCTACATATGACATGACAAGTTTGCTTGCCTCTATGGGGGGAGAGCAAAACAAAACAGTGATAACTATTGGCAAACAGGCCATAAAACTATTTGCAGGCTTCACCTGTGATCTCAATCACATTCACCATGCCAGACAGGAACTGTAAGTAAATTTAATTTCAGTTTTCTTCTACACTATTGTACAACCCAGAAATGAAGAAGGAGCATCTCCTGCTATGAGACCCATGCCATTACATCAGCAGTCCTATTGAATTAAATACCTAGAGCCTTCTCAAACTAAAGAAGCCTCTAGTGGATATGACACATTAGCAGCTACATTTTCATTTAGTCTCACTAAGAGACGTTCAGCAAAGAAAGAACATTATCCCAAGTTGACATGTTGGGAATGTTTTAATCTACTCTGAAAAAATAGGCCCAAGCTGTTTCAAGACACAAAATTCAATCAGTTTATATCAGTAGATGCACAATAACACAAGTATAAACATACAACACAACACACATTTGATTACTACTGTAAAGTACACTACAAGTAACTGAATAACTGCAACATCACAGTATGTAATCTGTTTCAAAGTATAACAAATAGAAAAATGAGGCATTCATTTAAACAATGAAATTAATTTGAAGGCAAAACCTTTTAACTGTCTGGAACAAAATTCAGACTCTAAAATTTGTGTTACAATGGCTGTCAATCACCACATACACACAGAAAGGAATATCAAATAATCCATCCAATCCTTTTTTTTTTTCAGACCAAAGAGCAATTGAGAAAGAATTCTGTTTATAAACTGAGTTTGTGATGTTTAGTATGACACACACTAGTGAAATTTGAGGCAATACCAGCTGATATACAATTTAACTACTAACAGCTGCAATCCCTATCAAGACAGTGGTCATAAAAACCCCATCACTTGTTCTTCTTTTACAAATTTAAGGGTTTCATTTCTGAAAAGAACTGCCAAATCAGAAGTTACCCCATGGATTTTGATTCTTTCGTATTTAATCAGATTTGTTGGCTAGTATTAAATTACTATCTCATACTGTTGAGAAAAATGAGAAAACCTGCAATGCAGGAAGCAAGCAAGCAGTAAGAACTATCGGTAAGTCCATGAGACTCCGTATCTCCTTTAACTGCACCTTGAACCCAGCTCTCATTTTCAAGACTATGTTCCCTTCAAAGCTTGATTTGAATTATTTTGTAAATACTGGACATCTTTAAGTAGAGCTACTCAATCACTGAGAGAAGAAAGCACTGAAGCAGCAAATAAGGTATTATAAAATAATATCCATTAAGACAACACATAATGACTTCAAGATAGGTTTTGAACATCACTGAAAGAAAATAAAGGCCTTTTCTTTTGTTAGGAATTCTTGTTTGGTCCAATAAAGACCTCAGGAAGGAAATTAACATTTTAACATCTAATAACTTTAAAATACAGTACTTATTCTCGTAGTGTACTATGTTTTCTTGCACAATTGTACTATCAAATAAGAATGTAAACATGCAGTGAAACAAGAATAAAATTTGAAATAAATAAAAAACCCACAAATTATGCCAGTTCAGTTTCCATTTTTGCAGTCCACAAGTGCCAAATGTTCTGGCTACCAAAAATCTAAGAGTTATACAGGACTATTCTAGAAACCCTCCCCATCCCCCTGTTGGTTTTTGGGTGGGTTTTTTTTCAATAAAAACTTCTTAGCTAATAGCCCCCTTTCAGCAATAGCTGTTACATAAAATGTTAGAGAGAGGATAGTACTGATTCCAAGATGATTATTGACTTGAATTCATGTATGATTCTATACTCACCTTTTTAAAGAAGGAACATTTCATATTATGTACCATAGAGCTATGAAAATTAAAGAAAAGCCAACATCTCTATAACAAATCTGAATCGATCAGAAAATTCTCTACAAATAGAGATGTTCTGACAGTGAATCACTGCTACACTTTTCAACTGAATAAATAAATAAAAGGTGGATCTCAGTTGTATGAGGTGCTTGATAACTCAGCTCCTGAGGAAATCAATACATTAAACAATAACAGTACAGAATTCCTTTCTAAAGTCTTAACTCCTAGACAGGATCCCTAGAAATCATATTAATGAGAACTTTACTATTTCAATACATAGTTTTACTGAACACACATGTGATTTCACATTATTAATCAGAAAAGAGGCATTATGTTACAAGATTTCAAGACTTCTCAACTGAATGCCACTAATTAGACAAACAACACCAAACATGAAACCTACACATTTTCACAAAAGGCTTGGAAAACAACTTCTTGTTACCTACTTAAGTCTTTCACAGTATAAGCACATAAAGTCTCATGTTTTCTCACTGAAAGAAAAAAACTCTTAAATTACATGGAAACAAATGTATGTGTTCCTACCCAGTGTCTCTTTTTGCAAGTCACCTCAGTTATTCCTGAAAATCATAGAATCATAGAATGGTAGGGGTTGGAAGGGACCTTTAGAGATCATCCAGTCCAACCCCCCTGCAGAAGCAGGTTCACCTAGATCAGGTTGCATAGGAACATGTCCAGGTGGAACAGTCTTCTTCCTTTTTTAAGGTCTATATAAAATGTTCTGCAGTTATGCAATCTTTGCTTTCTTTCTACCATACCAGTTTAAAAATTAGCAGTCAATTTCAAGGCAATTTCAGCTTTGCCTGAGAAACACAGTGTTATGGTACGCAAGCCAATCTCAGAACTGCAGCTGAGCATGGCGTGCAAAAGACTGACAAAATTTCCAAAGTAATCAGCTACTATTATTTACTTTCCGGTTTAAATGTATGTATTTATTAAACAACATGCAAAAGTATCAAAGGATTATCTTCCAGCCAAGAAGACCAAAATCATTCTGTTTTCCTCGTCTTCGTGTTTCCCACCAGGAGTACCTAAAAGTTTTCTTACAGTACTTTTTTGCAAGCCCTTGCACTATCACAAACTAGCATTACTGTAGTATGATTTGCACACTAATGAGAATACTGTATTAACATGCGATAAGACTGCATCACGGTGACAATATGGAAAAAAACACTAGTTTCTTTAAGTTCCCACCTACAGCAACAAGAGTGACAGCACTCATCTTCTGCAATCACCAGAAACAAAATATATCAGTACGTTTTAACTCTTACAGACTCTAGCATCTCTTTGCAAGACTCTGAATAACTCTGAATATTTTTTGAGTAAGATCAAAACTGCTCATTACCTGTTTTTCCAGCTCCACTCTCTCCTGTAATAAGGATACACTGGTCTTTGTCCTGGTCCCTTAGAGATCTGTATGCTTCATCTGACAGAGCAAAGCTGCAAAGTAAGAAAGGGTCAATTAGGAATTAGATAAAAGAAATACCAGCACTAACTTCAATCTGCCCTTCACATCCAGGCAAGGGAAAAAAAATGCTCTGTAGGTGTTGAAGCATTCACTTTTCAGAATATAAAGACCCATAAAATGAAAATGGATGCTCCTTTTCTGTGACTTATGCAGACTTTCTCCTGGAACAAGTAAGCTTAATCTCTGTTTTGCATTCAGCTATTTCTGGATTTTTGCATAAACATGCAGAAGTGTTTCCCAATAAGTCTATTTTTAACTCTGTTAAGAGTGATGTGTCATGTAGTGACATTAAAGAATATAGTAAGAATCAAAAGTTTTCCTGTACAAAAATGTCTTTCCATGGAGCTTAAAACCTCATGACTCTGAAAGTACTGGGCTGCAATTTGAATCCAGATGTGCACTGTCACCATGCAGCAATGTAGATTTTGGACAAATGCAGATGTGTTTTATATATATTTTTTTTCATAGCACTTTTGAGACAAAGTAATGATTTTGTTTCAACTGCATTTTTCAGTTCATGGAATAAAGGATTCTGAAATCTGAGTGTTATAAGGAAAAACTCAAGCAAGTAGTATATGAAGAATGATTAAAAGCAAAATCCAAATAAAAAGGCACACTTGCATTACACAACGTTAAGAAAAATATCTGACAGCCAAATGCAGCATGTTTTTACATGAAATACACATCCATTCAACAGACTATGAGGTTTGTTTAGATTACTGCAGCTAGTAAAATATTTTGTGTTTGTATATACTTAAAATACAGTATTATTTATTATTTACAGTAAAGAAAAACAAAAATTAACTCTCACATCAGCATAATATGCATAAACATTGCAGGTTCGATGCACCTTTTAGAAACTCCATTCTTTATTCTGTGACAGTTTTGGAGCTTTGTGTTCCACTAGTATCTAAAAATAGATCTCATATTTGTTTTGAGCAGCATAGTCATAAAGTGCTTTCACAGGCAGCCACAGCCCCTTTACAGATAAGCAAGCTCTTTGTCATGAAGTCGGTTAGGGATGGTTAGGGGTAGTACAATCAAGACAATGCAAGCAGCAAGAGTGACACTGAGCCTTTAGTAGACATTCCTATTGCTGTAGCTTGAAAGCTTCAAATATTAAACCTATACATATTCAAATTCGTTTATACTTCTTTCTTTCTGGCTATTGTTGTACTTCAGCTTAGGTAGTTCTTCCTTCTGGCTTATCTCCCCTCAAAAGTTTATGGAAAGCATGTCATACTGTCCTCAATTTAATCATCACACAAATGTGCAACACCATTAATGCTTCCCGATCTCCCATCAGTAGTAGATTAATATTTGCTTATTTGGGGTTTGGTTTTCTTTGGTTTTATGGTTGCATCATGCCATCAGTTCAGCTATCCTGTGAGAGACTAGCATACCACTTGAGTGGTATTCTGAAAAGGCTGGAAAGCTGGCAAATGAAATATCTTATGGCTCCTTTACTACTAAATAACCCCAACTTCCCCTCCCTCCCTACTTCCTGCCTATGATGATTCCTCCCTCTTTGTGCCTCTTGACCTCTCCTCTCTCCTGCAGAACATCTCCCTCTGTAGTTGCATGACCAGTCTGGGGCTTTTGTCTCTCTCACAGCTTTTCTCGACAGCATACATTGTCCAAGGCGCTAAATTACAATTCTTCTCTCTGCAGAGGTGGTTGGACCATCCACTTAATTACAGTCAAAAGTCACTGAGTCCTTTTTATACACACACTGATCACAAATTAAGAGTGATCTCTCAAAACTTACATACTGTTATAGCGATTGAAGCATTTGAACTCAGTAGTTCCATTGGAGGTGAAAATGTGTTTACAAGAAAGCAGCAGGCTGTTTTTAGCATTACAACAAAGTCAATTTGTGATGAGGCCAACATACTGGAGAACTAGCAAAAAAAATAATTCTGATGCTGAGAGACCATGACATAATTTCTGGCATCCACTTTAGTGTTAAGAGTCCAAACTACAGTAGCAATAACACTTTACCAGACACTCTTACAGGACATATTTAGGAAATGAATAATATTTGTTGAATGCTGCTGCAGATACACTTGTAAATAGAAGAGTACAATGTGTGGCACTAAGAAGAGCTTATTCCAGCACACATGACTTTTTTGCAAGGAAATACCCCAGAGGCAGGGTCAAGAGGAAAGAAATGAAACTGCACTGGGCATTCATAGGCCATGTGAGAGAATGTTAATGCTAATACTGTGGTTTCCATAGGTTTGATTCAGGAAATGAACTTCTAGCAGGAAAGTATGACTCTGAGATGCCTTTTAAACCTACAAACTGGGTGGCTTATTATGTGGCTGCTGCCCTTCAAACATTCTCAGCCATAAACTACCTAGTATTTCACTGTTGAAACAACTTTCTTGGCAGTAGTTTCACACCAGAAAATTAAGAACAGAAAGTATTATCTCAGTTGATACACTGAGTTATGAGTTAATCGGCTTAGTTACCCAGTCATCTTTTCTGATACAACAAATTTTAGTTTCCAAACAGCCCGTCAAAATATATTTTATTGCTTGATGTATTTAACTCTACCAGCACTGTATAGTTAAAAATACAAAATCACAGTTTTTCTCCTCCCTCAGCAGAGAATCTAATACTACAATGAGACCTCTGAAGTTGGAAAGTGGCATTTCATCTACTTCTGGTTTTAGTCAATCTAGTCAGAGACACTTGGCATACATTATCTTTTCCTCCAATCTACACAATCCAGCAAAGCCTAATACTTAACAAGTATATCAAATATTACCTACTACAGACAAAAGAAAACTAATCTCACTTCAAAAGAAGTTTAGCATATGCACTTAACAAAGTTACTACGTAGAAGTGTTCCAAAATTTACCTCTGACATTTCAACCAATAATCCAACAATTCAACTGGAGAAGGCATAACCAAGACTGTATTTAAATTAATAATTTTTTTTGCCTTTCTTGCACAACATAAACAGCATTAGATAAATTTATGTCAGAGCCTGCACAAAGAAAGATCTTTATCTCAAAGAAAAAGATCTATTCATTTGTCATGTCGACTTTCATGGCAGACCATTACGCTTCACAGTTTCTCCATTTACTGCATCCCATCTTTGCAATATAAAATGAAACAAAACAAACAAACACAAAAAAAACAAACCCAAACTTTGAGTCTTTTGGTTCAAACTCTATTTGTTCCAGAGTATAATTTCATGCTTTTCCCTGCTTGCTACAAACACAGAAAATAATTAAATTTAAGGTCACTTTAGTTTAGAACATGTTAATGATCCATGGACCACAAAGAATCCTTCTATTCTTTTTCTTTAACCAATGTTAAGAGGCACATCTCAGTAAGGTTAGCATTTGCAACTAAAGGCTCAAACCACATACCACGCTTTGAGCCACCTCACTATTACAGAGCCTAAGTAAATTTTTAGAATAGTTTGTAGTTTAAAAAGCAGTTATAAACCATGTGTTTTGAATTAGCTGGTGAGAGTAGCAGCAGTGTCACTTGCCATACGTTATAATAAGCTCTCCTTTGATTTTTAGGTTTTCATGAAAGAAGACAACATTCTCCTACCACAACAAACACAGAAATATTTACCGGAGCTCTCTTTTAGCTAAGACTTAAGTATAGATGCAATTTTAAAATGAAAATGCCACCCACACCTAGCTCAGTTGAAGTCTCATCTTTTTTTTTTTAGCGCAGCTTTTTCAGCCACATAGCTCCAGATGGCCAAATCTGTCACAAAGTCCTAACAGAAAAACTCTAACAAAGGAAAACTGCAAATAGGCCTCCAAGGGGGATTTCCAAAGGGCTCCAGCAATTTTCAGCTGCACAACAGCATCCCTGGAGTGAGGAAAAAACAGCAGCAAGGTTCCCATTCACCCCACAACAAGCACCAAGTGCTAGGGCTTCATTTTAATGCTCAAAATTACACCCACAATTACATCAGGGGTATATCTTGCTCTTATCATCCTAAATTCAGCTCATGAGAGCAGTTCTTCTCTTTCACCACCTTTTTGCCTTAAGCCAAAATCACAAGTCTCAGTATTTGCCAGCTATCATTTTCACTCATTTGCCACTATCATTTTCATTCTTCCTTTCATTTTCTTCAGCATTCTCAGCCAACAGTAATCAGTTAACGCTTCCTTAAACTTGCTCCAATTGCTTTTCTCATGCACTCCTAAGAGCCAGTTCCCTTCACCTCATCTTCACTGACTGTTGCTTTGACACTGAAAGTCTCAGTCCCCAGTTTAAAATATCTACTGCTTAACCTTGGCTTGCAACTGCCCATTTGGTATTTTGAAAGGAAATTTTAAAAACCTCTCTTGACCACTGCAGTTCCTCATGAAGCAGAGCCTTAGTATCACTTCATTTCTGCTCAATTATGTTAAAACACACTGGCATGATAGAAGAAGTCAGTGCTTATCAAAGACTATATACCATGCTAGACTAAAAAGCACAGCAATTAAGTGTAACTTGTACATACATTTCTAATTTAAAATTTACATAAAATGCAACCTATAGTAATTCTTTCGAATTTGATTAAGAGCATAATTTAATTATTTTTTTTCTTTCTGAATGCACAGAAGTGCTCTGTAAGAGGGTAACAGCTAACAAAGTGCAGTGGCAAAACATCAGAATCATAGTTTGGGTATAAAAATTCCTAACAACCTGACTTAGGAACAGTGGAAGCACATTTTATAAAGTGCTCTGAGGTTTTGCATTGTAAATCATCACCACTGCTATATATGTTGTCACCACCCATTGAAGCTCAGTGGAAAATTCACTACTCAGGAAAAACAACCGTAAGAGATTATTTATGGTATTAGCTCACAGTGCAGCATCATTTATTCTAATGGCCCTAAGGATAAACAGTGTACTCTCATTTTCCGTAATTACAAACTGTCTCATGTCCAGCACTTTGACACACTTGAAAAGAAATGGTTGATTAGCCTGCCACTGGATTGAATAAAGTAACAGCTAAATTGATGGAGCATCAGCTAGGATAGATAGACCTTCACAAGCAAGCAGCTGCTCTTTAAAAAAATGCCAATCAGCGGAAAGAAAAAAAAAAAAAACAGAACCAAGTTTAAACACCAGGATAACGAGATGTGAGCAGATAGATGGAAAGCCTTTTCTCCTATTCATCGTCTCCAATTTTAGTTTCCTGGTGAGCACAGAAACCTGTTTTACCAACAATACTATGTGGCTAATATACACAGTGGGAGGGTACCTCCTGTGTACATTTCCACACTTAAAAATTCACGTTAGCAACAGTGACGTTATTAGATGAAGAATAATGCACAAAGCTGTGTAAATCAGCCCCATTTGATCTGTAAGAAACAGACATAATTTATGGACAAAAAAGGGAGGGGGAGAAAGGTGGAGAAAAAGGACAGACAAAGCCACTCTTAATTTTCAAGAGTAAAACACTTTAAACCACAGCCTAATAGTAAACCAGAGAGATTTATTTTCTGTTCCAGTAAACTAGGAATATAATATACCCTCCGATGTGCACACAGACAGTGCAGGTTTAGCAGAATAGTTGATTCAGGCCAATATTCCAATGTCTGGACAAAAGAAGAAAATGTTCTTTCTGAAAATCTTCTCTTTCTCAGGATGAAGCAGATTTCAGATGTGTCCAGTGGACTTCACCTCAAAAACCTCCCTCCAGAGAGGTCCAGACAATGCTTCTTCTCCAAATACCGTGCCTGCACAACCCCACAGCTCCCCACAGCCCAGTCTTGCCCTGATCCTTTTTCCTCTCCCAGGACAGCACACATTTTTCCCTACAAGCAGGAGGCTTTAGCAGTTTTGCTCACTTCCTGACAGTCAAAAAAAACCAAAAAAGGCATTTTTTTAAAAAACAACAGTGGTCTTTCCCTAACACTGTGCACACAGGCCAAAAATGGTGCCTATAATTTTCTGACTCTTTCAATAACATCTGAGGCATTTCGTCAAAGCTGCACATTAGTATGATGGAAAACAAGAAATTATTTTTACCAAGAACCTGTGATCCAGCTGTTGTATTATTTTCCTTCAACCAGTGGAAAACAGAATCTCCAAAGCAGAGGATGACCGTGCTGCTTTCTAATCCAGACCAGAAAATAAATTCACTCTTTAAATTTTTAGCAAACACTATCAATCCCAGTAAGTGTGTCGACACAAGATCAACAGCTCCATGTGTCATGGTTTGACACGACAGCCTTTTCTGGTAAGGGGGAAGGGGCTGTAAAGATGGCTCCTGTAAGAAGTTGCTTACAACTCTCCTCAGCTCCAAGCCAGACCCTCTTCTGGGGCTGAGCCAATTAGACGCCTCCATGATCACTTTTTAAGAAGAAGCCAGAAGAGGAGGCTTCTTCCTCCATCTTCTTCCTGTTTCTTCCTTCTTCTGTCCCTTCTTCTTCTTCTGGCTGGTGGTGGTGCAAGGAGTAGGAACAGTGAGAGAAACAACCATGAGGACTCCAAGGTCAGTGATGAAAGAGAGGAGGAGATGTGCTGGAGCAGAGACTCCCCTGCATTCTATGGAGAGGACTGGTGAAGCTGAGATTTATTTTAATTTCTTTAAAGACTCCACATCAGCAGTAGAGACTTATTTTGCTAAAGCTGGCCCTAGACCAGGGGCAGCGATTCACTTCATTAAAGGCCCTGAGTAATGGACAGTAATTATGACTGGAGGAGGCTGTGTCCCGTGGGAGGGACCCAATCACTTCACTACAGATCCCAAGTCAGGGGCAGTGATTTTCTTCTTTAAAACTATGGCCGGAAGAGATATGTACCGAGGGAGGGACCCTTTATCACTATGGCCGGAGCAGGCTGTGTCCCAAGGAGGGGACCCAATATCCACACCTGTAACTGTGGGAAGGTACCCATGACAAAGCAGCTCAAACTTATGCCCAGAAGAGGCCTTGTCCCGAGAGAGGGACTCTATAACTGCAGAAACTGCAACCGTAGTGAAGAATCCACACCAGAGATATTCACCAAGGACTGTGTCCCGTGTGAGGGAACCTGTATCAGCAGAAGCCACAGGTACCGGGAGCAACCCACACCACAGAAGTTCGTTAAGGACTGTGTCCCAGGGGAGGAACCCCATGTTGGAGCAGGGGAAGAATGCCAGGAGTCATCCTCATCTAAGAGAGAAGTAGCAGAGCCCATCTGTGAGAGACTGACCACATCCCCCATTCCCTGCCCCCCTGAGCTGTTGAGGCGGGAGGAGGTAGAGATATCGGGAGCAGTGAGCTGGGCCTGGAAAGAGAGGAGGGATGGGGGAGGGAGATCTTAAAGTGCTGGTTGTAATTTTATCATCATCCTGCTCCCTTTTTGCTTTTGTTCTGTTCTGTTTCTTGTAGAATAAACTTTCCTACTTTCCTCTCTAAGTTGAGTACTGGAGCCTCTTTTGCCCAGAACCGTAATTGGCAGTGAGCCCTCCCTGCCCTTGTCTCAATCCACAACAACCTTGCTTATCTTTTTACTCCCATTTCACTGGGGCCTCTGTCATCCTAACGAGGGTGGGGGTGAATGGGGGCACTGAGCGAGAGACTGTCATGGTGCTGCTGTGCTAGCTGGGCCAAACCACAACATCATGCTGTAAGCTGACAGTGAAATACACCCAGAAAAAGTGGGCACGGGTCAAAGGTTGGGTCCTCCAAAGTAATGCAGTATGGTGGCAGAGTGGAGCAGCAAGCAGGGCTTTAGTGCTGCAGATAACTGTCCTGTCCTAGTAACATGTTAATGATGGAAATCCCTCTACAGCATAACAAATGGAATTAACGTGGACCAGAGACAGTCATACACACCATTAAAACCTGCAGCTGCACACAAACAAGACATATAACTTGTGACTTAGTTTGCCTAAAGAAAGGAACTAAAATAGTGTACTCTTATTTGGAAAAGGTTTCTGTTGTCAGCTGAAGAGAACATATATGTAAATCAAGGCCAGTGAAGCAAATATTTCCACGTCATGAGCTTTTCAGAAGAGCAGCTTGGTTTGGACTCCTCCTTGACTAGTCTTATTCCTTGAAATTACATCAGCCAGCTGGATGCCACATAAGCATCACCTCCTCACCCATACTAATTTGCAGCCCGTGGTTCTAGTGTAACTTCCATTTCCAAGGCATAGCATTAAGCAGATGAGTTTGTAACCAAAACAGTCTCTCATGCCACATACTGGACTGTGTTACCCAACATAGCCAACCAGCTCCTACATGATCACACAGGAGGATACTGCTGGGCCTCTAACAGACCTAAAGCAAATCAGTCTGCTGTAATGCGCACTACAGGGATATTAAATTTCTTGGAGGAAAAGGCAAATCTGTTTACAAAAATAATAATTTTACTGGGCTATGATATCCTTGAAGGGAAGCACGGGAAGTGTTTTCTATTGTTTTACTAAAAATTAATTAGATGAAGTTTATTTCCTAAGATAAATCAGCACTTGCAGATTTGCCTAAACCAGCCAACTCCTTACATTTGGTGGTTTTACTGCAATTGTATATGCTGAACCTTTTTGGTAACCATATTCTGTGTCAGAAGCTCCACACTTTTCTTTGCCCAGCTGCACCACACAAGAGTGCATGCACCTGCGAGGGAAGCAGGTTCACAGCACACCAGAAATGCCAGAGGTGAGATATTCACATTTCTTCATGGACATTCTGAAGCTTTGCAGTCCCCACGGCTGAGCTTGTAAAGATCAGAATTTATTCCATTAGCAAGCACATTCCTCAGTTCAAAAGGAGTAGGAAGGGGTTAGACAGTTGAATGGGACAGTAAGGACAGAGAGGTGTAAAGTCATTTCCATGCTTGGCTTCTATCAGAGTTTAACATGTTAATGATGGAAATTCCATTTTACTATTTCATCTACACTCTAGCAGATTTGAACTGCATCTGTAGGGTCTTGCATATATGTAGAAATTAAGGGTTGGTGGGACAGGGAGGAAAAGAGGGAGCAGGGAAGAGCAGTCACTCCTTTTCTCCACTGGAATATCCAGACCTTTTAACAGAAAATTTAATTCATTTCTGTATCTAATTCAATATGTGTCTGAAAAACAAGAAAGTTTAATTGTCAAACACCCATGTTCAGCTCATGTCAGCTTTGACCAAATTTTACATAAAAGAAATCTTTTTCTGCAGAACAAGACATGCTTTGAGTATGCTGCTGCACCATGTGAAACACATGCTAAAAGTAAATCCCCTCAACAAAACTGCAATTCATCTTGACATAGCTGGCTAAGCATAGTACATATTCCATCAAAACAGAACACTGAGAAACATCTATTACTTACTTTAAAACTGATCATGGGAAAACACAGGTATTTACAATTACCCATAGTTCTCTCAGAAAACAAAACCAGGCCCAGAGTACCAGTGTTTTCTGGAAAACATCTGATGGGCAACGTCAACACTATGTAATTCCACGGGTATGTTGCTACTTTACTCAGAGGAGTTACTGATTTTTTTTAAATTTTGCAAGTAACTCTTAAGTCCTCTCAATAAAATAAGTAGTTCATTAAGAACCTTTACATAACTTATTTTTTGTCTCCCAGCTCTCCTTTCCAAATAATGTACCTCTCGTGAACCTTTGGACAAAGTAGGCACTGAAGCTTATTTGTGCACCTGAGACCTTGTTAGCTCAGGTACAACATCAAGCAACATGTTGATCCAGTCTATAAAATGGCATTCCGTCAAGTTAATGTATGAGATTTGTGGATATATATATTAAAAAAATTATTTTCATGAATGGTCAAAGCCAGAAATCATAGTTTTAGAATGGTAGGGTTGGAAGGGACCTTTAGAGATCATTTAGTCCAACCTCCCCGCAGAAGCAGGTTCACCTAGATCAGGTCGCATACCAACATGTCCAGGCAGGTCTTGAAGACCTCCAAGGAAGGAGACTCCACAACCCCTCTGGGCAGCCTGTGCCAGGGCTCCCTCACCCTCACAGTGAAATAGTTTTTTCTTATGTTTAAGTGGAACTTTTTGTGTTCCAGTTTCATCCCATTACCCCTTGTCCTGTTACTATCTACTATAGAAAAAAGGGGTGTCCCAACCTCCTGACACCCACCCTTTAGATATTTGTAAATATTAATAAGATCACCCCTCAATCTCCTCTTCTCCAGACTAAACAGCCCCAGTTCCCGCAGCCTTTCCTCGTATGAAAGATGTTCCAGTCCCCTCATCATCTTGGTGGCCCTGCGCTGGATTCTCTCCAGAAGTTCTCTGTCCCTCTTGACTGAGAAGCCCAGAACTGGACACAGGACTCCAGATGAGGCCTTACCAGGGCAGAGTAGAACCTCCTGCTGACCACACTCTTATTGATGCATTCCAGGATGCCATTGGCCTTCTTGTCCACGAGGCCACATTGCTGGCTCATGGTTAGTTTATTATCAACCAGGACTCCCAGGTCTCTCTCTGCAGAGCTGCTCTCCAGCAGGTCAATCCCCAGCCTGTACTGGTGCAAGGAGTTGTTCCTCCCCAGCTGCAGGACTCTGCACTTGTCCTTGTTGAACCTCATCAGGTTCCTCTCTGTCCAACTCTCAAGCCGGTCAAGATCCCGCTGAATGGCAGCACAGCCTTCTGGGGAATCAGCCAGTCCTCCTAGTTTGGTGTCATCAGCCAACTTGCTGAGGGTACACTCTGTCCCTTCATCCAGATCATTGATGAAGATACTGAACAAGACTGGCCCCAGAACCGACCCCTGCGGAACTCCACTGGCCACAGGCCTCCAACTCGACTCTGTGCCATTGATCACCACCCTCTGAGCTCTGTCATTCAGCCAGCTCTTGATCCACCTCACTGTCCACTCAATCCAACCCACACTGTCTGAGCTTTCTGATGAGGGTGACAGTGTCAAAAGCCTTGCTGAAGTCAAGGTAGATGACATTCACTGCTCTCCCATCATCTAGTCAGCTGGTTATGCACTCATAGAAGGCTATCGGGTGAAATGAAATGCATGGGCTTCAGTTCAGCCCATATGGACCATTTCCAGGGACAATGTATTTCATCAGCATCCTTGGTTGGTCTACCAATACGCAAGGAGGATGTCAACTGTACACATTTGAGGTTTTTTGTTCCATGGATACATCCTCACCAAGAATCATCTTGCAGTAATTTCTGTAGTATGTAAAAAGGAAACTGTGTATACAAGAAAAATGCAGATTTGAACTAATTTGCTGAAACAACCACAATCAAACTGTCATTGTAGTTCAGACCTTTGTTTGTAAACCCCAGTCCCAACTCTCTTATCTATTCAAAACATAAGTAAAAGATTGAGTGTACTAGACGGTAAATATTAAGACTGTGCATTTCCTGATTCATAACATGAAAAAGTTTATCTTTAATAACCCAAACTACATTAACCATGATGTACCAAGAGCAGAAGAAATCAGATCCTTTTGCATAAAGTTGCTCATAAAAAGAGACTGAACAGACAACATTCTGCCGCGGGAGGCGGTAGAAGAGCTGGAGTTTTACTGAAGTTTCTTGAAGGCTTTAAATATTAGCCTTGTTTGCACTGTATCTAAAATCATGAGAAAGGCTCCCAGCAGAGCAGATGGGCACTTCCTGGTGTGTCACAAATTGCTTAAAAAAAAAAAAAGGGGGGGGGGAGGAGGGGAAGAAGAAAAAAAAGACAACCATTAAACACAATGGGACACTTCCAATGAAAGAACGACAGCTGCTCTTAATTGTTGTTTGAAATCCCAGATCTTAAGAGAGTACCATGACGTCAGTTCAGGAAAGGCAAAATGAAAATTCTGTTCCATGTACACACAATGCATAAAATGCGATCTCATTTTTGACAAAGCCTCTACCTGCCTCACTTTTCAGTCCACATTTAAGAAGCAGGTCATAGTACTGTCTCCTTTATAAGTCCTTCTCTTTCTTTTCAGTGTGCAAAAAGTCCCAAAATTCTAATTTTACAAAGAAAAATGAAACTATCGGATCCTTTTTAAAAAATCACATCACATATCATGTTCAAAAATGTTTTTATTTCCAAGTCCTACCTACCATAACTTCTGTCAATTTTCTAACCAGAAGAACTTCTTTTGTTAAGTAGCACAAAAAAGCCCAGTTTCAGTTCAAGCCTTTTTTGCTCACAGGCAAAAAAAAAAGGGGAAAAAAAAGAAAAATAGGAGAGACCATCACAGATAACTAAAAACATTTAACCTTTAAACTCTGACATGGCTGGAGTCAAATGTTAAAGTGTGCTGCGTATAGAGGCACAAGAAAATATTTGAAAATAGTCCTGAAAACCAAATTACTTTGTAGAGGGTCTAAGCCAGCAGTTAATTCATGAAGAATGCCCCAAGATTATTTTGCTTTGTACAACATGACAACAATTAGAGTTAGAGAAGCATCTGGACCAGATCTTGAGTGAAGTGTTTCCTTTACAAACTCGCTATGTTTAAAAGGTACCCAGTTCCTGCATTTCTGCAAGCTTCTTCAAAAAGTCCACTGAACACATGAACGTTGTCTAGTATCACACACAGCTCTCCAAATGAGACACTGATGGATGAGCAGGCTCTATCAGAGCCAGGTGGGTACTGTCCAGAGGAGGGGGACTCTGGCAGCAGGACCTCAGGAGCTGCAACTGACAGTACTGCCAACTGGTACGGCTGTGGGGATCGAAATCGCTTGTGACTCAATGTATCTGGTGTTTTTGAGAAATTTTGTCACAGTAGTATATGCTGCTGTAGCTTCTGAACGACAGAGAAATGCTGGAGGATGAGACCAGAGGCAGAGTCCTTCTCTGACTCCTGCAGTATTTTGGGAGACTGTTTTGTTTTAATGCTTTTTATACTCCCTGTAGTCTCATATCTACTCCTTCCTTACCTAGGAAGTGCTGAAATGCCACAAAACCACAAAAACCCACCTGGGCTCCACACCACCAGACTGCTTGAGGTCTGGAAGAGCTTGTGTACAGGCAGCTGTGGCAGCTCCACCCCAGCTGTGCAACAGCTCTGCAGCTATACACAGCATCAGAGATTTTCGTGTTGGAAATGCCACGTCCTGGACACTTAGAGAAGAACGACAGCACCGACGCCATACAAAGAACATTTAAAGGGCTTTTTTATGTCTTAATTTAGGCAGCACTACTTAGAGGGATGACAAAAGGGCTCATTCCAGTGAGCTTTGGAATCCAATCTAAATTTTACTTCAGACCACTTAAAAAAAAATCAAATAAAGCACAACATTCACCTATACTTTACTTTTCCAGGCTGTTTATACTCCTTGGGTGCTGGGTGCGTTTTCTGAGTCTCCTTACAACTGCAAATCCTGCTATCAATCAGTTTCTGCATTATTATGCATTTTTACAAAATTTTATGCAATCTAATGCTGGCAGAAAACAAGCAACCACTATTCTTGTCAATAAGGCTATATTTTCCTCTGAAGCACTGGAATAAGATGGCTACATTATGTGCTCTCCAAACCAACTAAAATAGCCTCGCTAAAATTTCAGGAGAAAGCTAAATGTGCTGTTGTATGAAAGAGAAATCTCACTCTGTAACTTAAGCCTGCACATTCACAAATAACTTCCAAAATGTTCTTCAGAGAATGAGAGCCATTTCAATAGGAACACATCACAACTGCCTTCCTCAAAACTTTGTTTGCTCAAAAGGACTTCTGAGGTCTCCTACTGAGTGTAAAATTCAGGAAACTGCATCCTATGGGTGGTGTACCAGGAGCTTGCAATATAAGAGGCTCTTCTCAGGCACAAAGTCCTTCTGACTCTTGAAGCAAGTGTGATGCTTCATTCTCTATGCTTTTATCTGTATGCTTGAGGAATTTACATTCATGGATACACCATATCCACTACTGTCTTACTATAGAGGTTAACAGTGCAATAAGCCTGACCTCTTCCAAAATAAGAATTCAATATTGTCCAGAGGTATTTTTTTCTCCCTGCTTCTTTCAACTCATTCCTAACATGAATTTAACAATTAGGTACTGGCAGTCCTCCCTAATTGCTATTTATAAATTCTGTCAGCCATAGATGTTCCATCTGTGTCCAACAGTTAATTTGGCCAACTGACCTCTTGACTATCGATGTCTCTGAAAGAGGCAATTTGCTGACCCACTTGAACAAGTCCAAAGACCAACTCCTGGTGAAGTCAGGAATTATTAGGAGTAAGAACAAAAGGTTTCTAAAAATGGGATACTGCAACATGAACAAAATCATAGCAGGAGGTAGGACATAAAAAAAACAAAAAACAAAAAAAAAAAACCCAAAAAAACCCCTCAAAAAAATCCCACCTTGAAATGAAAGCATTTAAGATAAGCAAAGGACAAACTGAAAAAGAAATGTTAAAACAAACATTCTGGAGCAATGAAGGCCACTAAACTATGGCACAGGCTCTCACCTCACCATCCCCTTATTCAACAAATAGGGATAGCTTCTGTATATCTTAAAACTCTACTACCTATGGGGAAAAGCTTCACTTTACATATAGGCAAAAAGTACCCTTCACAGCTGGGGGTCTGTTGTGCCTCAGACAAAAATACTTGCTTTAAATCCAGGAGGAAAAAGAGTTACTGTAAATTTGGTGTTTCTGAAGACATGCAATCCTGGAATGCCAGCAAAAAAAACCAGAAGCAAAAGCTGAACTTCTATATTTACTGCTTATACGGGCTCAAAGCTTGAAAAGGAAACAGAAAATTGCATCTGTTGTCAGAGTAATTGCAGATATCTGCAGGATAATGGTTTGTCCCAATAATTATTAATACGGTGATCACCAAAATGAGGAATATTAATAGGTTCCTCATTCTCGCATTTTAATAAGCGGCAGGTTGGTATCTTTGTGTTTGTATCCAATACAAATACAAATTGTTTTTTAGGAGTTGCCTGCAAATGTTTAAATCCCTCTAAATTTGAAAGCTTTTAATGCAAAACTATTGTCTCTTCAAAAATAATTGATTTAAAAGAACTAATGACAATAAAATAAAATATACAGCAAAATTACTTAGTCAGACATCAATAGACATCAACAGATGTCTGACTAAAGACTCCTCTAGATATTTTCTTGCTGTCCCAGTTATTCACCACAAATACTTCAGGCATAGCTAAAAAACTCTGAACTCATATTCGTAGCTTGTGTTAGCAGTACCATTTCCACTTTCTGTTTTGTCTCTCAACTTAAAATTAACTGTGATTCTTCAAAGTGAGCAAGTATGGCACAAACACAACGGGGAGCAAAATGCCATGTGTCTCCCTGCTTCTCAGAAATGATGAGCTGCTAGTAGCCAGCAGCTGATGTTAAAATAGGAAATGAGAGAAAGCACCTACACTGCTTTCCCTTAAAATAAATGTTACTAGTAGGAAAGTGATCTGGCATGGTGGTTACAAATGAATGGTACAATATGCTATTTATAATGTATTTCCTGTTGCCTTAACTTCAAAGATGACAGTAGCTGCCTTTGTCACTGGTGGAAGTCAATGTAAATTAGCAAGATGGTTTGGTTGTCTCTCATGTCTAGCTTACCCACAAGGTAAGCGAAACAGCAATTACATCAACTGAAAGAGTAATTACATCAATGGAAAGAGTAATTACATCAACTGAAAGAGCAGAACAGAAGTGTAAGAAGTGCACAAATCAAGCAGCAAACTGTTAGAACACTGAAGTGTCATATTCTCCCTTGTCAACTCAGAGACAATTTTTATCCTGCCTTGCAGATAAAGACAAAACCAGCAAGATTAAAAAAACCATGCAAAAAACAATTAAAAAGTGTGGTAAACTTCCTATTACAGATATGTAAATAAACACAGATTATGTAAACAAGCATTCCAGGAGACCTAGGAAAGTAACACATGGCATCACAACAACAGTGGTGTATTTAGAGAGGAATGAACTCTTAAAATAAAATATCTGTGATTAAATTTTACCAGGTATAATGCTATCTAAAACTCACCTGACCAGAAACTTTCTCCCAGAAATACAGTTTGGCTGCCCATTCAAAGTGTATCCATGGCTTTACTTTTATTTCCAAAGATGATTTAAAAAAACCCTACCCAAACCCTGCAATTAAGTATTCACTAGCATCACCGAGAGCATCAGTCACTCTCACAGACGCCTTTAAGAAAACACAAGAAGATGACTAGGTGTTCCCTCCCCTCCTCTTTCAGATTATGGCTACAGAAACATGTGAACACCTTTTCCATATTTCCTTCAATGACCATATATGGAAAAAAATCTCTAGGTATGTATTTCCTTCGTGTCATTATATACTTCTCTTTCTCCTTCCATTTTCATTTGCTCACCAAGCTTTCTATTTTACTAGGACAGCTGGCATTCTCAAACACATCTTCCCTATACCCATCTGTCATGCTGAAACACTTGTTTGTACCTTGAGTGTAGACAAAAGGTCATGTGAAACTACTGGAAAATAACCAAAACACAATTTAGATTCTTTGTTTCCCAGGAGCTCCCACACAGAGACAGAGGTCTATCAGCATCCCATGATAGTCTGCTCCAGAGACACTGATGCTTAAAACATGGAATTCCCAAACTTGAAGGTTCTCTCCAAAATTACAGACCTTGGAGAATATGAGCTATCTTGCCAACAAGTGACAGGACATGTATTTCTGATGGCAGAGTGCCATACAGATGTGGTTTCTGTAGGAATCTCAAACCAAATCACTGCTAGAATTTTTTTGCAATAAATTGTTTGCATTTTTCTAGCTAGCACTGTTAACAAAATTAGACTAGTTATTTGTACAAAGGAGATGCTGAAAGAAGAAACACATTATGTATAGTTTCATTTCTAGGCACTTTTTAGGTCATATGCATTGGTTTCTTTTTAAATAAAGAGTCAAAGTGCTTTGCTTTGTTCAGGATTATACAATAGGAACCAAAAATCTTTTCCCTAAACATACTTTAATGGTACAGTGCACTTACCCACAATCAATTCTTTTGAAAGGGCCATGGCTCAGCAGAGATTTACACATCAGAGAAAAATAAGTATGTGTATCTCCACAAATTAATGTGGAGTTTTTTACCCCCATGTCAGAAGAAATACCACAAATTGCAGTTTGTCTCACTGCACCTCCTCATTAAAGTTCCTAAGCAGCTAAAAAAACAACCTTGAAGATTGCAAGGTCTCTGTGGAAGTGTAGCAACCTGTACAGATATGCCTGAATCCTCCTTTTAACAGTGGCCTGCTACTCCCTGATCAGTCAATCCTAGAATTAGCTGCAAGCTCCAAGGCTGGGATGATACCACCGCTGTCCTAAATCCAGTTCTTGGCCTTTACTGACCTGCTTGGTAGGTAAATACCCTGTTGGTGAACAGCCTAGGCTTGGCCGCAGCAGGACTCCATGATCCTCCTGTAAGCTCACCTCATGATCTCTTAACCAGCATTCAGGTATCAGCTCTGTGTTCACAAAGTGAACAACCGGACTAGCATGAAACTTTAGGCTACAGCAAAAGGCACTACACATCAAAGGGGATAAAATGTTGTTTAAGCTTGTAAAAGATGGCATAAGGCAGTCTACATAGCACTTAACTTTATATACCTACAATATCTGAAAAGCATATTTTAAATGTGGTGAGATGTTACCAATTTTAGCAGAGAAAAAAGTGACCATCTTGATTCTGAAGTTCAAATAAGCACCTACAGACAGGTGGGAAGACAAGTAAGGTCATCATAAAGTAAGTTCATTTTATATTGCTACTGTTTGAAAACACTGTATATGTAAAGAAAACAACAACAAAAATTATTTCCTAATCCTGTATTTTTAAAGGTAATGTGTCTACTTAGCAGGTGTCTGAATCCATGTAAAAAAAAAAAAAAACATGGAGAAATCATATTTGTCCAAGACAAATTAGTCTTACACTCCTCATGACTGGGCACTCTATCTACTTGAAAGAAAAATCCATTACTATTACACAGTCAAAATCTCCCCACCAAAGTTAAAATTCAACATTTTCTCAATTCAGCCTACAGCTCTTGAAGTAGATTTCTGGCATCTGGACTCCAGAAGCCCTTGCTCTGAGATGGCAGTGTGGCCATAAGATTTTTGCCATTAGTGATGAATTCTACCAAGATAAGACTCTCATAATACATACAAGAATCAGTGTTGATTACTTCTCTGGTTGGAAGATCATCTCACAAGAGAGAAGAAAAAATTTGGAGATCAATATATTACTATGTACTCAATCCAATATGTAAGCAAGTACTTACTTTCAGAGAGTGTCGGAGAAACTTTTAACTCACAGATTTTATTTTTAAAGTCCTCCATTATATCACAGAAATTTCTACAGTTGAATAAGTTAGCTGAGCAGAAAGATCTTTTAGCAAGCAACGGTGTTAATTTAGCAAGCAATCGTGCCTGCTAAACAAAACTGTGAAGAAAGAAAACCTGAACATTGCCAAAGTTCAGACCCAAGAGGGCCATGAACTAACGGGAGCTTATTTGATCTAATTAATCAGCTGTTAACATTTCAGACAATGCATCTGCAAAAGTTACAGATGAAGTGTGAAGGTAAAAAATTAATCAGAATAAAATAACTTCCAGAACACGTAACATCCTTTTAACCTAAAAGTTGACACTTAAGGAATATGCATAAATTTATGGCCACATTTAGACACATCCAAACACTGATCACTCAAGTCAGTCTCCTGAATATGTGACTGCAAAGTCAGGTGGCAATCTCACAACACACTGGAAACAGAGAGTTTCAGATATCAGAAGTAACACTATATGACATTTAACAACTAGAGGCTTTCAGAAGGCAATCTGGACTTTGAAAGAAATAGATTTCCTTGAAAACAGACTACTTACTTAACAGTGCAGTTATAAAAGCTATTGCTAACAATTACAGGAAAATGCTGTGAAATGCATATATCAGGATCTAAATGCGTGACACAAAGAGTAATTCACCTGAACCTCTCTTTAAAATAAGGATGAACTAATAAAAAATCATTTGGGGGGAGTGGTGATTTTTGTTTGCTTTAATCAACACAGACCTTTTGAGGAGAGACACAGCTGGTACCATCTGTTTTGAGGCAGAATGAAAACTAAAACTTCTTCAAAGTACTTACATGTGAGGACTGAGTTCATAAAAGTTTCGGTTTCTGTATTCTTCCACTTTCTCTGGAGTATAAATGGGTAGAGATCTATATGGGTTTATTGATATCACCACACTGCCAATGTATGTCTGTTGAAGGAAAACAAAAAAATTATCGTACATTTTTACTTACTTCTGCAGCTTATTGATTATTCCCCCATTTAATATTTATGCAAAACCACAAAACCATATTAATTATAGTAATGAATAAATGTGCATATACACTCTGAAACACCTTCTAGATATCTCTCAACCGTCACTGCTGGGTACCAGGTAATGATTTCTAGATAACTGAAAGTGTTGTAGGAACACTTTTTAAAAGAAAGCCCAATTGTATAGTATTTATGTGACTAACTCAGCTTGGGGAGGGAAAGTAAAAAGGACACAGATGTTCACAAAGAACTAACTCCATCTGCATGGTAAATATCACATGAGCTTTGTTGCTGCCCTCAGGCACTCACACAAAACCAAACTATGTAAAGGCAAGGCCAGAATTGGACTGCGCTCTGTCACCAGA
This sequence comes from Colius striatus, assembly GCF_028858725.1. NCBI lineage: Eukaryota > Metazoa > Chordata > Aves > Coliiformes > Coliidae > Colius > Colius striatus. Next base: position 30,357,290 of record NC_084767.1, on the reverse strand, counting down.
GGAGGAGTGACAGTCTCTTCAAATCCTCAGGCAAAGAAAAGCTTCACAGAGAAGAAACCTGGAGGCTAATAATCTCTGACAGATTTCTGTCAAGGGAGAGATTTAGTGTCAGGATTCAAGTCAGTCAAAGTTCCTCAGCGGTGTGAAGCAGAAATTGTATGCCCTGATTCTAACATAATTGCCATTAAACCTGCAATGCAGATGGAGTAAAGTATAAACCATTGTTTTACTCTGTTAGGTCCTATTTACTACCAAGCTGACTGAAGACCAATACTGTACACCATGGCAACCATGCTGGTACGTCACACAATTACTTGCCTTTGTCAAGCCTACTGACAAGTTCCACAGTCTTCCTCCAGCTGCAAGAAGTGCATTCAAATATACCTGAGTGACAAAAAGGCCAAAACCCCATTCCACTCTTCCTGCGGATACTGATAAATCATTAATTAAATCCCAAGTGTTTGGTATCTTTCCACAAGTATGAAATAAATAACATCTGGTGAAACACAATTTTCCAATAGCCAGGGACCCTGTGGGAAGTGTAAAGACTGTACATAAAAGCCACAAGTTCTTGTCATTTGGATTTTGTCTGCTAGTAACTACAGAAGAAAAACAAGGGTTCTTACTCAGATTGATGATTTTAAATTGCTTCTTTGCAATGATACCTTAGTGCCTTGCAATCACTATTCATACTTCCCCCCACAATTCTTCTTACAGAGAAGTGTTGCAATATCCATTTTTAAAATGGAACAGAGGCACAAGGAGCCTGAGTTACTCACCAACAGGTTCAACAGAGCTCTGAATTACCTCCAGAGATGCAGTCTCAAATTTAAAATATTAATTGCTGTAACCCTTCCCTATCTAACTTTCATGTCTAAAGCAATTTTCTGCTAAATATAACCAAATTTAGTCCAAAGCAGAAAGTCAGGAGAGCAAGATTTCCCGTTTTCCATAGCACACATATGTTCAGGAAAGCTGTGAACTAACGTGGCATTTACTGTCCCACTTAAAGCAGAGTTGAACAAACTAGACTGCCGAGATAAAAAAAGTAGCATGTGGCTTCCAGAGAGTCTCGTTGTTGATCCTTGTGGTGTTTTACTACTCACAGGATGAAGCAGAAGCAGCCACTGCTGACAATTCATTGTACAACTGCTGCCACAATGAAACACAATGCCTCACTAGTTTGGCTCAAGACTCACTATTTCTAAACAACATATACTTTCTCCTCCCCTTTGGAACTGGCCAGAAGCCTTCCGCAAGACATTTCCCTCACGCATCCCAGCCCAGAACAGACCAAATGCTCTGGAAACAGGCTGGTTTCACACCAAGAGCCCATGCAGAGTGCTGTGAAGGGGAGCAAGCCTCAAGGCCCCTCACATCTTGCCAGCCAGGATGCAACTCCAAAGAGGGACAGCTCCAATCTGCCTCATACCACAATCCCAGCGGGTAAACACCCCCAAAGATATTCAGATACAGAGTGCTGATAAAAAACCACAAATAATTAAGATTTTTGCTTCTTTCATACACATACCACAGTGTGTGCTTTTATATACATTCCTGAAATAAAAAAATACTTGTTCTAGTTTTGTGGTCACCCTCCCTCTAAGGACGAAAGTGTTTTCCATCCACGTCTAATTTCTTCAGCTGAACAAGAAGAAAATGCAAATATTGTGTTTCTACAGTGTTTGGTTTTTCAACACACATGGCTTTGGCAAGTCTACATATTCTTAGCGAGAATAATAGATACTCAAGAGTAAGAAGCTTTCTAGTCTTCATAAGTGCATGGCTACCAGTATTAGGAGTCTTTCTTGATAAAACATTAGTGTATTAGTCTCTTCCTAAATCTTAAGAATTTGTTAGTTCAGCCTGTTGTGAAATCAGTGCTTGAAAGTGTCAGCAGAAGACAGATGAAGGCCAGGTACTGAAGATCATACTCTGAAACAGGAGCTCTTTGGAACTTGAAGGCTTGCTGTGTTCAGCTATTCTGCTACCATAATAGCATACCATTTAATTGCTAAGTTCCTTGAAGTAGCTTGAGATGTCAATATAAAAACAGAAGAGTGAAAGTGAAAACTTTGATTTTTCATTTTGAATACAGACATTCAAATGAGATTTATTTGGAACCATCTCTTCATAGCAAAACATTGCTTAGATTATATATTCAGGGAATTGAAGTCAACTATTTATTGTAAGACATCAACAAATACAGATCATTTCCTAAAATACCAATATTTCAGAAGGTCAAATGACTATATAGAAACAGACCATTTTAAACACCAAGCCAAATCATGCAAAGATCTCACTGGTTTTGCTGCAATGCTGCTCTAATACACTTCCTCTTCTAAAAATGACAATACTTCAAAGCTCATGCCTAATAGCTACTTGCTACTGGTGGTCTGTGAGATTGTACGTAACGGGGATAAACAAATCCGGAAAATAGCTTTCCCACATAACATCTGCCTTCCCACCAGAACTCTAATATAAACAAACAAAATAAATGGCTTAAATCCTTAAGCAACAAGCACAGAAACATTCCAGTGCTGAAAGCAAAATGTCCTAGAGTAGTGGGAGACCATATCCTTGCACCCCAGGGACTAAAGAGATCCTTAATTTTCCCTGTTTAAGGAAAAAAATGAAACCCCAGAGGAATGATGAACGCACAGAATGCTGTCAGGAGATCTGATTTCCTTCCTAGCTTTGACATAGTCTTGTTGCGCAAGTCTGAACAGGATCTGTTGTCTCCTCAAGTTTTACTAACCAGAGACTTGATAACACCCTTCCTCCAAATTTATAATTTATTGCAGTAACTCACAAAGGTAAATTCTACCTCCTTGGCGTGTTTGTCCAGAATTCAAACCAAAAGGACTCTCACTCATCATTTATCAGTGTATCTATCACATAGCAAATCAACGCTCCCATGAGATAACATTTCATCTGCAGAAAATAGCATTCAAATTTCTGTCAGGTCAAACAACAACACATTCTGCATTCTCCACCAAAATAATGCATACTCCTGATTCCTGTTCAGTAAAGGTTTAACATCTCAAGCAGGAAGAAAATTCTAAATCACAGTTTAAACTGGAAAAGCCGTTGTTACACATCACTTCAAAGTACTGTTGGAGATGCAATGACCAAGACACTTCAATGCTCAATTTTTTCCCCTCTACTACTGAAAGTCAACATAAATGCTTGAGGCGAGATGGTACCACTACTCCAAGCTTGTATTTGCCTTGCAAGGCCTTCTGTGCCTTTCTAACCCAAGCAGCTTTAAGACTGGCTTAAGAGGAAGCCTGAATAGCAAGATGAGGTGAGGTGAGACTCCTGTTGCTTGGGAGAATCTACAGGCAGCAGCCTCTTCTTAGTCAAGCACTGGTGAAATCTATTGCTAGAAACTGGCAAACTGCCTGAAATGCCTGTGGATTTTTTCAGCTAAGAGGTTGAAAAAACTTACAGAGAGCTCATCAGAAGGTCTCAGCATGTGTCTGCAGCCAGTTCACAAGCATAGCACCACAGTGAAGTCTAATACTCAGGGAAGAGACAGATCAGGCCAGCTCAATAATGGGAACTTTTAGAAGACCACGAGTAGAGTTAATGGGAGGACACTTCACACTATGGGACACAGTATATTAATAAAGCTATATTTTCTCCTATGGGCCCAGAAGATTGAAAATTGCAGCTGCAGAAGCCAGAGAACATTATCAACAGCAACTGAGACTGCAACACAGGAGCTTCAGAGCTGGGGTTATCATAACAGCCCGCTCCTTATCTTTTCTGGATCTATGACATGCTTTGCAATGTGTCTTCTTCTAAAGAATTTAAAATGATTAAGCAGCTACACAGACTTGCTGCAAACCTTTTGGAAGTGTACCCTACATCACCTTCAGTAGCTCTATTAAAAATAGACCCACTGATTCTTACTCATGGTAGCCCATAACAGCCCAGAAAAATTGCTGCAGCACACATCACTCCTGCTGTAAAACGTCCAATTGCTAATGTAACCTGCAAATATGATGAATTCTCGGGGACCAAAAAGGTTGCTCTATTTACTTATTTTTCACACCCCAGAGCATAAAACCAGAAAATAAATAAATTCTACTTTAAAAAAAAAAAAAAAAATTAGTGTGGTTACCAATCCTTCCACTTATGCAGACCAATTTTAATACCCTAGGTATGCATAATGCACATTGCTTCACTATTAATTATGCTTGAATGTACTGAGTTCCTATCATTTTGAACAGTTTCAGATCATACCACTAAAACAATTGATCAAAGATCAAAGAGAACTGTGATTAGATTTTATTGGAACAAATAGAGATCATTTTCTTTGCAGGGGGAGGACTGTGTTTTGGTTTTGTGGGTTTCGTATTTCCAACATATTATTCATTTTCATATGTATTTGCCTGAACTGCTGTGGTCCTGGATCTTGCCAACTCATAAGCCCATATGCTGCTGCATGCTCAGAACAGCTGAGGCCAAGAAGGTTGTAGATGCAGAGGAAGCCTGTACTTGCATGTTCCCAGTTGTCTGAACAATCTCAAACTCAAACAGAACCTGGCAAATTTAACACTGCATTGTTAATCCATAACAAAGTTTTTTAACAAACACTAGCAACTAGATCAGTACCTTATTAAAATATCATATCGTATTTGAATAGTCATGCTGTGTGCTCAAATTTGTTTTTCATTGTGGTTGGCCACAATAAAATAGCTAAGTGCACCTACTCTGGTCTATTGTCTTTTTCCAGTCTGAAACACTCGCAAACTTACATGACACTATGTTTGAAAAGAGTAATGAAAAAAGTAGCATCAATACTAAAAGCAAAACCACCTTAGGCCAGACTATTATTACTATTTCTGGGGCTTTGATTTACTGTCTTACTGTGTATACTGATGTAGATGTTTACGTTGTTCAGTGAAGAGAAATGGGCTGGGTACTTGAAAAACACAAATAAAGTAGGATTTCACCTTGTAATACTCCAGAGTTTGCCTGCACTGTGTCATAACAGCACATACAAAATAAATTCTGTGATCCAAGCCATGCAGTTGCACTGTGTTGAGCCAATGCCTCCTGCTTCAGTGAGCTCGGCGCATAAGCCTCCAGGTACCACTTGAAAGTGACTACACAGGCCCAATCCCCAGGATCCCCAAGGTAAAGTGGAAGGAACAGGAATTAACTAAGTTTAATTTCCTTAAACAACAGCTGTGTGGATTTTCCCATATCCAATAAGGGTTGGACTCACACAGCCTCACACAACACCTAGTCCTTACCAAAAGAAACTTCTGTACTTTGACTGTTCTCATTAGTATTTCCCAACAAATACAGCATCTCTGCAAAGTTCCTGATCAGCTTTAAAGTTGCCATAATAATCTGTAAATTGCTATGGTCGAGAAAGCCTTTTTCCATTCTTCTCACTGGAAGTAAATCCAACACTAAAAATTTACTTTTCCAAAAGCTAGTCTACAGTAATCTGAAAATAGAAACCAGACTCTCATATGTGCTTCCCCCTTCTTTCTGTCTTTCCATATATATATATGGAAAAACCTCTCCTTCTCATTGATACTATGTTTCACTGTAGTTTTGATGCAGTCCTTTCTAATTATGTTCATATGAGTGAAAAAAATATAATACTGGATTTCTGACCAAACACAGCCTATTCCCCATGATGATTAAAACTCTATCGGTCAAGACCACCCTCTTGGACACAGCATTTTTGCCCCAGAAATGTAGTGGACAACGTCTGCATGTTGTAATAGAAAAACAAAAAGTAGTCTTGGTAAGCTGTTCTATGTGTTTAATGCAGTTATTAATCATGATAGGCAGCCTTGTAAAACCTGGATAGGACAGTAAAGACTATAACGAAAACTACTTAGTAGAGCTCATCATTTGAGGATGAGTTCCTCAAATTTGGAAACGAGGGATGCGAATTCAAGCAAAAGAAAAAACTGAGGCAACAGTATTCACAGTTCAAATAAAATCATCTTATTGCTGGAGGAGACAAAATTCAGCATTAGTATGTACAACAGTCATGTACCAAATATGTTGATGGTTGATATAATGACTCAAGAAACAGAGCTCAAACAGGTAAAACAAGGACAGAAACACACATCTGTATCTCAAAGCAGACAATCATGACATAGGTAACCTATGTCAAAAAAGGATAACACCACTGCTAAAATATACTTCAATAGGGGCTTGATCCTGCAAGTCACTGTGCAACAGTAGCAGTCTGAACAAGCTACGTGTAACTCACACCAGCCAGGATTGTGTCCTTAATCATACCGCAACCTGCTTTAGATCTGAGGTCCTGAACTAAGAGCAGAGTGTTTGCCACAGAAAGACACCCACATGGCAAGTTGAAGCGAGTACTGAAAGGGGATGGATGAACACAGATTATCGCATTTCTCTTCTGAGTTTCTTGAGGGCACAGAAAATTCTCTGCTGCTCAGTGAATATTGCTGCTAACCTCATGATCATTATGACACAGACTCTAACATTATTAACAAAGCAAATTAATCACCAAGGTAGCCTCTCTGACTACCTTGGGATGTTTTTACATAAACAAACACAATTCCTATGCAGGACACAATAACAGATGAAATTTGTAAATTAAATGATGAGGAAATTAACCCAAAGCAGACACACAAGTAAGCATTTAAATACTCCAGAATATCTGTCCTTGGTTGCTTTTGAAAAGATAGACTTGCTTTTGTAAACAAACAGGAGATGGAGACTGGATAGTATCTATGCCAAGAAACCATTGGTGAAAATATTAGTGAGCACACTCATTCCAAAATGTTTCGTTATTTCTGTACGAATAAAACATGGGAGGGAAGTCTCTTGCCACACAACAGCCAAGGTTAATATACATCCTTCCGAAGATAACCACATTTTTACAGTACCTGAACACTTTGCTTCTCTTTCTGTTATTCGTCAATCTTCCTTTTGTGATTTTATTTCCTATAATGTCCATTGAAACCACTCATAAATGCCCAAAATGTCATCATCACCTTAGTAAAGAAACACACATTTTGGAGCGGAGACAATACTGTAACAGTCCCTGAAAACTTACAGGAGGCATTTCCCACTCCTCCTCTTTTTTTTTTCAAAGTATCATATCAGAGGCAAAAAGGAATATGTAGAGATGATGACCTCTACACACAGCCCACAAAGAGGCATGTAATTTTCCATGGTGCTTATTCACGTTTTCTTACTCTTTCATGAAGATAGTGCATGCAGCCCTACAAGTAAGTGCATGCACTATGTTCAGCATTGTGGGAGCTGTACAAAGAGGAAAGGAAACAAAGCACTGCCTTAAGTAACTCTCCTCCCACAAAGCACTTCAAGGTTAAGAGTAACAAACCTGTTGGCTGCAAAAATCTTTACTTCTGACTCCAGGCAAGTTCTAAAGTTTGTTTTACTACAACAGGATGATGCAAAGGGACAGAGGACCAATGGGATTTATATCTACATAACAAAACAAAGCAAGATTTACAGAGAGGCAGAATGCTACTCTTAGATTTCAAGCTATCACAGGAAAAGAGGTGCCTTGGGCACATAAACCCTTGTTCACATCTGAAGCAGAAGCAGCAGGCTTCAAGGCCCTAGCCTGTGGCAGCTGCAACAATATTATTACTACAACTCAGTAGCTTCCCTCAAAGAGGAAAGCTGTTGAGGCACTGCTGGGAAAAATCATTCAAACTCATGCAGCCATCTCCCGAGGGAGGAAGAGAAGGAGATCTGAGGAAACTTGGGTCCCCTGGGCTCCCATTACAGGCACATGGCTGACTGCCCAGCTCCAGCTCTCAAACCATCCTGCCTTTTAAGAAATGACTCACTACACCTGCCACTCCTCAAACTCCCAAAGGAAGATCAGGCGTCCTGGCTGGACTTGCTGGATAAACACAAGTAAATCATGGAGGTACAAGAGAGCAAGGCCAGGCCTGGCAGTGGGATAGATTGTTCTGCGTGTTGCTGCAGAAGCAGCAAAGGCACAGACCTGCTACTGACAGGCATGCATACAGCAAAGACATACCCAAAACCACAGCAGACAGCAATCACTTGCAATCATCTTCAAAACTCAAGTGACTCCACTTGGCCTCAAAACCAACACACTAATGACCAACATGGTAATGAAATTGAGAATAAAACTGAACTTCAACAATAACTTGATAATATTATAATGAAGATTTTCCCCAGCAAGCTGCATTTGTGTTTCCCGTATCACAAAACTCTGTTCTTCACAACAGCAACAGTTATATGGAGTGATGGTCTCACAAGGCCAATGCAAACCAAGACAATTGGTCTCATTCACATAATTCTATCCCCTACTCTTTTCTTCCAAGTGTAGCAGCTGCAATATCAGGTGTGAGTGCAGCAGAACAAAGCTGCTATGCTGACATCGATTCGGTAAACTCCTAAGTACTGTAAGGTAGCTGAAAAGTACAGACAGACATAGTGGAGTAAAGTCAAGTCAGAAACAAAAAGGTTGCCGCCAAAATATTTTTTTAAAATAGAAATTAACAGGAAGCAGCTGAGCCTGTGAAACAAGCACATCACAGTAGCCACACCACCAAAAGGCAGCCACAAGGATGTTACCTCAAACAGCTAACACCAAGTTATTACACTGGAATGCCAAATATTTCATGTTTCAGTGATAATACAACGTGTGTTCAGTACCATAAGGCTGTTACTGCCCAAAGCAGCCCACAAACTCCATACACAGAAAATACAAATTGAATGCTGATATCACAGAATGGTTCTGTTTTGTTGTAAGAACAAAAAGCAAACAAACATTTTTTTGTAAAGAACAAAATGTTGACCTCTGCAAATTTGAGATGAATTCAAGAAACAACATAACTGTGGGGAAAAATGTGCAGGGCAGCAGAATAAAGCTGTGTCTGGCCTCTAAAGGCTGTCTCTCGTGAGCCTACGCAGATCCGCTCTCCTCCAGACTTCTCACACTTCCCTTGACACTTCCACATACCTCACAAAACAACAAAACCAAGTATAAAAATGTTTCAGAACCATATATACACTACAATTTATCAGAAATCTCCTCCATCCATGAGTCACCATAAATACACTTGTAGAGAGATGCCCTCCTCTCATTTGTCAGCATCCCAAAATACAAAGGAAAAATAACCTGCTGAGCTGGATTGGATGAGCATATTTCAGTCAACTTAATAAAAAAAATTGTTCAGGGAAAGAATTCAACAGAATTAGTAAAAATTCATCAGTCACATACAAACTGAATTTTATTAATGCATTTCAAGTTTTCCAAGTGGTTTCCAGGTCACATGTTTTAACTGCTCCCTGGAACCTTCAAATAAGCAACATTGTGGGTTTTTTGACTTGCAAACTGCATTGCCCATGAATCATACTTTACTCTATAAAATTAAAGAAAAACTCTCACAGGCTTTTGTTCCTAGTATTTTTTTTTTTAGAAAGCAATGTAAATTTTATGAACAAAAAGTTTAAGGATATAGTAAACAACTACAGCTTTCTAATGAGATTTTTCTTGGTCAGACATACTCCAGACATGACTAAACTCCAAGATTACCAATTTCAATTAACACATGCATGTTACCCAGGGAGCCCTTCCCCCCAAAGCCACGCAGCATGAGATGACTGCAGAATCTGGTGGTCTTTAGTAAAATATTTGGCCTAATTCCAGCTCCACCAGCCTTCATGCTTAATTTTATAGGCACAGCTTCCAGATTTGTGCTCTGGTATGCAACCTAACACCCAAGTCCATTAAGCTTCCCATCAAATACACATATAATCAAACAACAGGTAATCAAACTGTAGTCTGTTCTCTAACTGTTAAGAGTACACTCAATGCCCTGCTTGCAGGATGCCATGAAACTTAGTTAATTTTCATAAAGGGCTTATAGTGGCCATACCCAGGATGGTACAACTGGGCTATCAGGGGAGCCAGATCTGAATGCTCTTGCCAGGAGAGCTCTTATGGAGAAGATCTGGAATTTCAAAGGTCTAAATGGTGCTGGCACTAGGATCTCTGACATCAAACATTCAGAATCAAACATAGCTACTGTGAAAGAGACAAAGAGAAAAATTGTATTCTCTTCCATCTTAATGAGCCCATTTATTTTGTCATCTTTGGTTATATAGGGAGATACATGGTACCATTCACTGGTGGCTCGAGCTGACTCACGTATCATAGAGTCACAGAATAGTTTACATTGTAAGGGACCTTTAAAGGTCATCTAGTCCAACCCCTGCAATGACCAGGGACATCTTCAACTAGATGAGGTTGCTCTGAGCTTCATCCAACCTGATTTTTAATGTTTCTAGGGATAGAGGATCTACTACCTCTCTGGGTGACCTGTTCCAGTGTTTCACCACCCTCCTCATAAAAAACATCCATACATCTAGTCTAAATGTTTTCCTACTTTAAAACCATTACTCCTTGTCCTATCACAATAGGCTCTACTAAAAAGTTTGTCTCCATCTTAAAAGCCTTCTTTGTTGGTTTACCTATCAAGACTGGCTAATACAACTATGCAGCATCTGGCCACCTACAGCATTTACAAGCTATCCATGCTACAGGTCTCACTCCTCACAATAAACCCTTCTGAAGGTTATAACTGCAACTCCATTTTAAAACTAACATATGTAGCACACATACAGCCATCGGTTTACAAGAAACTGTTTAGAAACTAGTGTTGAGTAAGCCTTAGTTTACTGCTGTAGAAACATTTCAATCCATTCATATGGCTTCAGTTTGACTTTATTTAAACTTAGACATATTTTTTGTTAATGCTTATAACACTGACATGACAACTGAACAATTGAGCCATGAAAAGACAAAACCATTCCTGCTGCTCTCTGAGAGGACCCTGAGAGATCAATGTGTATATAGTTTGTTAGAGCTGAAGAAATCTGCAGTCTTTGTAAAGCATCAATAGTAGCTCTTTAATAGTCCAATTTGGTTTCCCCAGGATAGCATGTGAACTATGGATTTTACATGGTGAAACAATCATTACTTCCAGATTTAACAGAGCCTTTACAGTGCTCATTTGAGTCTAAAAACAGAAATGCAAAGTGTTAAGTTTGGGGAGAAGAGAGTAGGTGGCAATAAGGAGAAGGGAGAAAAGAGTTTGCACTTGAATATTAACGTTGTTGCAGTGAAGACCATTCCAACTGTTACTGTTTAAAAAGATTTCTAAAATACACAGCAGTGGCATGAAATTCCCTGGGCAGTCAAACTGAATTGATCAGAAAGAAGATAACGTTCCCCAAGCAATTTGGCAAATAAAACCACGCAGTTTCACAAACTAACTCATAGATTTCATAGCAGCATGTGCCACAAACATAAACATCTATTCTTTCCACCACTGAAGCAGTGAATGCATTAATACTTGCAAAAATCTGCAACATTTTGCCTTCATAGGGTGGCTTCAGAAACAACACTTATAAGACCTTAAACAAAAAAAAAAAAACATGATCAAATAAATCCACAAATAAAAAAAGGTAAACAATAGTGAAACAAACTACAAGTAAATGATTCAGGAAAAAAGCCCAACAAACCAACAACAAAAAAAAAATTAAAAATTCTTTGGTTTAGTTAGCAGTTCATACTTCTCAATAGGCAATGTTTATAAGTTTAAGGCAAAGTATCCTACCTTGTCTCAGAAAAGTGACACCTTGTATCACCTGCCAAAGCACATCATAGAGCTAATTACATTGCACCTCAGTGTCAGGCCCAGCTGAGTCAGGAACTGGGAAATACACCCTTCACTCTCACTGTCTCAAAGAACTAGCACATTAGAACAGACGGGGAAAAAAAACCAAACAGATAACCCATTTGTCATTCAAACTGATTTCTTTCAAGAAAAAGCTATCCAGTCAAAATTACGCAGAAACAAATAATTAAATACTTAACAATCCATAACAGTTTACAGGAAAACAAACAAACAAAAAAAAAACAAACCCAAAACCCCAAACAACCTTGAGAAAATCATTCCCATATGAATTATAGCAATACTTCTTAAGAAACTGTATGGTCTAGGGTACCCTCACAGAATAGGTTTCTCTCCTTAATGCTTTAAATAAAACTGTCAAATATGACTCAAAGATCAGACAAGGTAGTTCTATCTTCTTCAAACCCTAGATAAATACCTTAGTTCCCTTTCCTCCTCATATTTTCTTGAGTTAAAGTGGAATGAGATAATGCAGTACCACACCCCTTTAGTGTAGATATTAGGAATATGCCACTGACTGGAAAAAAAAGTCTGAATCACAGAAGAAATAGCCACTGCAGCTGTTAAACACGGGGGACATGCCAGAAGCAGGACCAAAGAGCAGCAAAGAGGAGTCTGATATCTACCCTAGGGTTATCAAGAGAGAGCAAACTACGTCTTCAAGGAACAAGCAAAATTTAAGTAAAGGTATCTGGAAGATATATTTTTTTTTTAACCATTGTGTAAGAAATCTTTCCACAAATACAGATCATTCTGGTTTCTTTTCCAACAAGGTTTTAATGGATAGTGAGAGTCCTTGTCATACTTTAATTTTCTGGTTAATTTGAATTGTCAGTCCAAACTTAAGGCACAAATAGATGGAGATGATACAACAGCAGATAGGTGTGACTGTTTTTTACGAAGCTAATGCCTCCAGAAAAAGGAACAGGCACAGTTGAGCAGGAAAATTACTCAGGGAGAAAGATGAGGCAGACAATGAATAGCAGAGGTACAAAAGCACAGACTACAACTAAGGAAGAGAAGAAGCAAACAAACACAGATTCTTCCGTACTGGAGGATGGAAAGGCAAAAGCATAATGAAACCATGCAGGTTCAAGTGCTTAGCAAGAAGGAAAAATATAGCAACACTAAAAATGAAAAGGGAGGGAGGGCTAAGTTATAATTAACTAGAGAACACATCTACTTGATTGTAATAAGCTGCAGACACAACTGCTTGCAGATCATAGCTATACTTTGCCTTAAAGATTTCAGTTTTACTCTTAAAAGACTCATGTTTCACCACTGTTCTTGGAAAGTCTCCACAAATCATCAAGTTCACATAGCCCCAACAGTACAACAGATATGATACTGCACCCATTTTAACAAAAATGGAACAAAGAGAGATGAAGCAGGAAATGAAAGGCCTAACTGGAACCACAATTTGCCTCTTCATTCCCTGACCTTGTTTCAACTATCAGTTCAAAAAATCTTTTCTATTGATCATCACTCAGAGATTAATATGCCTGAAGATTTTTATTACTTTCACATCTGTTCAAGCTCACTGTTTCTAGCTTAAAATCCAATCATTCCAAGAAACATAGTTTTTTTGCAAACCAAAGATAGTAGGCAAGATCTAAGCCAGCCCTAGCATATTTCAAGCATGCATTGTTTCAATATCAACCTGTTCTAACATCCTGGAAGTGCCTTCCCTAAGAGTGAATTATTTATAACTGTAATGTCCTCTAACAACAGGAGTATCAAAGTTATTGTCATCATCCATTCTGGAACTGTTTTTTATGAAAAACCACATGGTGCAATGGGGAAAGAAAAAATATCCCAATTGGACAAGATCAAACGCTTGACTATGGGACAAGTAAGGTTTAAAATATCCCTAATACAATAGCTTATATTCAGGCATTCAGCCTATGTGTATCCTTATAAATAAACACATATGTTAAGAATGGTAACATAGCTCCTCATAGAATATTATTTGTTAACATATACTCACATATACTTCATTGTGATCAAAGCGTTTTTTCAGATTATTGATGAATGAATCTTCATCAAGTGGCTCTAAAAGAACCATATCTCCCACACCTATCATGTCATCCAACAGTGATGTCTTGACCTCCATATTGGCCATTTTCTCCTGCAAAGAAAGAAACAAGAATAAAACAAAGAGCAAAGTTACTTCAAAATTACTCTGATTGCTTATAGGCATTATCCAGTAACACTGTTCAAGGAACACAAGTTAAAAACCCATTGAATGACACTGCTTTAAAATTATTTTTCCAAGAACGTTCTCAAAGTCATTCTATCTACCCACATAGTCCACAGAATTCTAAAACTTTAACTTCTAACAGTCTACAAGTCCTTTTGGTCCACTACACACTAAATATGAAACTGCAGGAACCAAGAATGAAGGTTCCAGTGGGCATTACCGGATTACTTCAATACAGTGTTCAAATATAGGCAAACCCAAGTTTCAGCAAAAGCTTCGTAGTCTCTAGTGTATCAAATTAGGGTTTAAATCTGTCAATACTCTGATTTCTTTCTCATCCTTACTTGCATTTCTCCAACTTTTAAATGGAAACTAAGTGAATCCACACAGAGACAAAAAACACACTATTTTATCACCTTAATTCCTGAACTCTGTACTCAAGAGTGCTTCTGTTCCTGTACAGTACTTCCGGTTACATGAGGTTAGCAAATTACTTCATTTCCTAACAATACTCAATTTAAGTTATGGATTTATTTGTAATTTTATTGCTTATGTTTTTATTGGGCAGCAACAATCCAGTTGACAAGTGGAGACTCTGCATCTACACAACCAGAGTGGCAAAAGGCAGAAGAAGCTGGGCTTAAACAGGAGACCACAATCAAACAAAGTAACCAAGTCTGATAAAGGAAGTAAATCAGACAAAGAAGTCAAGGTCAGGCCAAAACTTGACATGTATTTGATCCTCCCAGTCTTTTATCCTTCGAATCCAAACACTAGAGAAGATTAACCAATTTCCTCAAGAACTTCAGGTGCGCAGTTATTGCTTTCAGCTTTCATGACAAGACTGAAGAATGAACGTATTAGCAGTGGCAACAAGCAAACAGGGACTCAGAGGTGAGAGAACAACTTTACTGACAACAGACACTAAGAACTACACAAAACAACAGTTAAACTTCATTCACCAGTCAGCTGTAATCTCTCAGCCATTAAATGCTATCAGGCTGTCCTTGTTCCCCCATCAATGACACATATTTGAATTGTAATTTTTTCCCTTGTTTTTTGAAATGCTTCTGAATAGCTATTTACCTTACATAATCAGTCTTAACTTGCCACTGTAGCTATCCATCAGATAATTAATTTAAAACAAGTAAAGCCTTTTTCAAGTAAAGCCCTTGCTTCTAGCCACAGCATTATTACAGGTTATTTGATTTTTTTCAGCAGTGAGTGACATCTGAGGGATAGTAGATCAAGACTCAAGCCGTGTTTGATGTTTTTCCAAATACAACGAAGAGAAGCGCAGCTCCACAGGCAGCTAACGGAAGTCATACAATCAGATCTCCAAAACCTGAACCAAGCCTGGGAATTACTAGAAACTCTCATGGAAATGCAAATAACAGTGCTGAACTATGGTAATCAACCAAAGCTGAGTCAACTCTGCTAAACAAACAAAACTGCATTTATTTTAAACAAAAACACAGGACAAATATTTTTGGAGAGAGAGACATTCTTATTCTTGAAAGTTTACCTCCCTGAATCACTCAAAAAATTTTAAACCCTCACAAAATCTTTTCGGAGGTATCACTTCAACTTCTGGATGCCATTAAGACAAATTCTTTAAACTATTGTTAAAATGACCTAATTACTTCCCATGCATTAACTAATGCTCAAATAATTTTTGAATGTTGAAAGAAAAAAAAAAGTCCTTCTCAAGTATGGAACTTATTTAATAATGAGTTTGTAGCTAAAAAAAAAGGGGGGGGGAGTGTAAAAAAGCCAATGTAAAAATCCTAATATGGGCAATTTCAACCTAAAAATTAAGTTCTAAGTAGTATACCTCATCTACCATTGTGAAATTACATACCACCTACCACACCTCATGCATCAGTGCTCAGGAATTTCAAAATCAAGAGCAGCCAAACCCATCAAGGACATTCATTGTATTCTCAAGCTCAGAGGCATGTTTTGCAGAAGACATACACAAAGGCACTATATCTACTACTAAAAGCTGAATCAGGAGGTGATATGCAAGTATTAATTTATCAATATATTTGAAAAGCCAATGGTTAATTTTAAGCTTGTTTTTTTTTTCCACAATAATTCAACATTATACTACAGTTGAAATATTTCCATTAACTTGCAAGCTAAAAAAGATACTAGAAATATAGGTGAAAGAAAAAATGGACAATATGCCTACCCATTAGCTAGCAATAGGACAAGGGGTAATAGGATGAAGCTGGAACACAAAAAGTTCAACTTAAATATAAGAAAAAACTATTTCACTGTGAGGGTGAGGGAGCCCTGGCACAGGCTGCCCAGAGGGGTTGTGGAGTCTCCTTCCTTGGAGGTCTTCAAGACCCGCCTGGACGTGTTCCTATGCGACCTGATCTAGGTGAACCTGCTTCTGCAGGGGGATTGGACTAGATGACATCTAAATGCCCCTTCCAACCCCTACCATTCTATGATTCTATGAATTCTCAAAATCATTTGCAATAACTCTAGACTTCGCTAGATAACCACTAAAGATTACCTCATACACTGATGTACGATTCATGAGTATTCTGCCATATCAATGCCAGTGGCCCTCACTTTGGTGCAATCCAATCCTAATCCCTGCTCTGGTTTGGCTAAAAAAAAAAAGGAAAACCCAGACAGTTTGTAGGATATTTTGGTTGTCTATCTGAGGTAACAAGTGACTGTTAAGAAAAGCCAACAATGGTTAAATATGCATTAAACAATTGATTTAATAAATAATTTAATCTACTAGAAGAATTTAATAGATCAATGTATATAGCATTTTCAAAACATAAATGCTAATTGTAAAAGCTTTAAAATAAAACCTCACAAATCAACAGACTACACAATTTAAAAAATAATCAAACCCTTGGTGCACTGCAAGACTAAACTTCAGTCAAGAGTTTTAGCAACACATCACTAATCCAAATCCATGTCCAAGTACTTGTATTTGCCATATTTTCCAAGACACCTTACAGCTCGAAATCTTTTCCCATTAGTGCTGGTGACAAGGTGCTCACCACAATTTAGAGAACAGCACACAAAGGCAAGCAGCTTGTAACTATAGATGTATTCATGCACCTTTAAAAAGATAAACGTTTCTCAAGAACTGCTTTTAAGAATCAGAACTACGACAGAGAAGGGACTAAAACATGGTCCCAGCGCCTGAGAGACCTGTAAGGATTGAAACAGCTGAGCTGGTGAGAGAGCAAACACTAGCAAACAGAAAACTAGGTTCCAGTAAAGAACCAGAATGGGTTGTGTCCTTTACAACAAGGACACGTTTGGCAATTTTCACATAAAGACTGCTGAACAGGGGATGGTGGATGGAGATATGGCTATGATGCTCTATTTGAACTGTGCTGTAATTTCAAACTGGAAATTCAATAAAAAATAACTTTAAAAGATAAGTGGTACTCTCTCGGTCTAACTACTACTTTGCTTTTGTGACTGTAACATCTCATTCTGTTGACTTCAAGAAAAACAAGTGTTGTATTACAGAATCATAGAATGGTAGGGGTTGGAAGGGATCTTTAGAGATCAGATGATCTCTAGAAGCAGGTCATCTAGATCAGGTCGCATAGGAATGTGTCCAGGCAGGTCTTGAAGATCTCCAAGGAAGGAGACTCCACAACCTCCCAAATAAGAATAAGAATAGAGTTGCAAATTATTAATATAGCAACAAATTAGCTCAGAAAAAAATCCAAAATTCTTGTAACACTTGCAGTCTGCAAATCAGATTCTTCCGCAAACATTCCCTGATATCTCTCACACTCACTTACCACTTCAGTCTTCTCCCAAATTTACCCTTCTTATTCCTAAAAGAAACATCGGCAGCATCTTAGAACATCTCCCATCCGTCTAGTCATTTTTTCTCCCTCTCTTTGGTGTCATATCTAGGCCCCAATTCCACAGAGTGAGAACATTTTCAACACATTTTTTATCTCAGAGAAATGAAAAATATTATTTAGTATTCCTTCACAGTTTGATCTGTTTTCTTTTGGAAAATATGCTTGGGAGAAGCGCTTTTTTTCAAAATGCTTTTTTCCCCACATATTCTCATGTTACACATAGCCTTTTAAAACACTGTTGTATCTACTTCTTTCAATGCCTGAGATTGCCATCCAGCCAGGTCACTTCAGTCTAAAATCTTCTTGTCCCTTTTGGACACAAGGATGGCAAATTAAAAATTACACTGTTCCACAGCCACAGCAGTCTTATCAGACAATCCAAAACAAAAGCTAATGAAAATTATAAATAGAAGATGATAGGGAGATTAGGCAAAACCCCAAAATCCTTGTACAATTAAGTTCACATATTCTCTAAGGGGGAAATGAAGTAATACCCATTATTGGCATACAGTATGTTACAGAATTGCCCAAGGTTTCCCACACCACCCTCACACAGTAAAACAGCAACAACTGTCAGCAGCTTCCTACAGATGTGCAGTTAGCACACATTTGCAATTTGCTGAACTGGAATTACCGCTGGCTGCAGAGGTGGTTTGTTCTTCTTTTGTGCCATTGTGACAAAAGTACAATTTCCCTACCATTAAAACTGACACAATAGATGTATTCACATATTCTTCAAGCACCAATATTTTTTTTTAAAGCCTTTGGTCTCACTACCAGCAATTCATGGTAGAAAATAGCCACCTTCTTTTATAAGACTTACGAGCAAAAACCTGCAACATCAGTAATTCAATCGCAGAGTTCAAACTCATTTAATTTTTCAGGTCTGATCCTGAACCCCTGTCATGCTGCAACTATGCTTGCCCACTCATTCCCTTTCTCTGTCAGGAAGCAATCAGCACACACAGAATGGGGACACTGATAGGCCACTCAAAAGCAGCTAAGCAGCTAGGGACACAGTGTCATTACCTGAACAGTACAAAACCAAAAGGGACTACAACAGTCATCTTGTACTACTCACAACAAGTCGAAGTACCAATTTAGCAAGAAGTGGGATTTAAATACATCTTGTTCTGTTGCCCAACAAGCCTTATCACTGACCTCTGACTGATGCCCCAAAGACATCAACACCCCAAACACCCCAAAGAGGTGTTTCATTGGAAACACCTTGGGCTGGTTCACCAAGTAAAATAAGGCAGACTCTGCAGTTGAGCTATTATACCGCCCTTTTCATTCAAAGCTAGATTTTCCAACATCAGCATGTTTAAAAAAATGTTAGCATGATCAAAAAAAACAATTTGTTTTTCTTTCCTTCCAGACTCTCTAACTCTTTAGTCTCTGGATGCTACAGAAGAGCAACATACACTGCCCAGCCACCATCTGCCAGGAACACCTGCACCCTCCTGCCTAGCTGTGCCTGCTCACAAATGTTCCTCTGTCACCATTGGCATGCTGAAGAAAAAAGCATGCAGAAAACAACATACATAACCTTGCAGTTCACTATTTCTTCCTGCAAGAAAATGGACCTTGGAAACCTGACACGCAGATTGCAGGAAGGAATGTTAATTGATATCACAACTGCAGTAAAATCACTCTTAAATAAAATGCTCCATCTTCCCTTTTGATTTGGCTAACATCTGAATATCTTCTGAAATCCTTTTCATCCCTTAGCCCCACTGAACAAATCAGTGTTCTCGAAATTGAAAAAGTTTCCAATTTATGGCTTTTGCATTAGCTAATACTTCTTATATCTTACCTACCAAGTAAGAGTGATTGACAGCCCTGTGCAACTTCTGTTCATTTTCTGTAGGCATCGAATATTACACGTGTGTAATAGATCCCTTGGGAGTATTTAACAACAAACAGGTCTGGTGAATTACAAAAGTACAATTCTAAAATGTGGTATTAGGGAGTATATTTGTATTAGACTGCAGGAATGTTTGCATTCAGCATCAGCTAAATGAGAACAGCTCTTTAGCAACATCAGATCAGGACAGATTGACTGCAGTTTAGATGATGAAAGATGTGCCCAGCCAAATTCCATAGGAAGAAGGAACACTGTGCTGGCTCCTGCTACCAAACACCACATATTTAGCTCAAGATTGGGTAATTTTCAAGAAAGAAACAGGCCACTTGAAGCACTGCTGAACAAACAGCTGGAATCCCATGAAGCAACATTATCTTTTAGTAATATAACAACAGAGGTTTAACTGCAGTTTAGAAAAACTGATAGTGTAATAATTAGACTTCATTAGGATGTGTACAAAATGTTTGCAGGGACGTTATCTCCTACTGACATAAACAGCAGCTGAAACTTTCTTCATTTCTTCGTGAGATCTTGGTGGTTGTTGCTAGAGTTCTTTGGGGTTTGTTGAAGGGAGAGGGGATATTGTTGAGGGGTTTTTTTGTTTTGTTGCCAGTTTGGGGTGTTTTTTAATTTTACTTTTACATCAGGTTGATTACAATTTACAATGAGCTTACAGTAACTAGTAAGTAGTAACTAGTAGGCCTCTTTGATGCCTCTGTTTATATCCTTCATGACCAGACTACACATCACTCTTTTGTCAAGTAAAAGCTGTGTAGTATCTCACCACAAGATCAAAATAACCTGAGCCATGTATGCAGAAGATACAGTTTTGCCCTCCTTTCTCCTTTTAATAAAAGACTAATTCACGAGCCTGAGGGAAGGTGTGAGTGGCTGTGTTAGCATTTCTCTAAGGCTACTTTCTGTTACTTTTACATATCAGTCTGGAATAACATTAACATGGATATTACCTGCTGTAAGATACCAAGGGGTATATCTATTCTACTATTTCTACTGTATACTCCCAGCAGTATATATTGTCAAATTAATTCTAATGATTATTTTGCAACCACAATACAATACTTGGCACTAGTAATTGCACTTATGGGTTGCTCTGTTTCCTAAGTCAACTCGCAGCCTTGCTTTAACTCTTCTAAGTCAGTCATATAGTCACACTAAGTTTTAGGTCCTTAACACTGCTAAGGCCCCCTTTAGCACCTGCTAAAATAGTGTCTTAAAATAATCAAAAGATGTCTGGTAGTGCATTTTTCAACCTGCCAAAGTTGCTTTATATTTTGGATTATATTGATAAGCTTCAAAGTTGATAAATGTGAAGCAGTCTTTTCTGTAAATGTTTATTCTGGAGCTTGATTTTTTTTTTTTTTAATGATTTCTGATAATGAGGAGAACACCTTGGGTATTTTCAATGCATCTGAAAATATGTCTTCACTAACAATGCTGTTTGCAGTCCAGAATTCTGGTTAAGTTCCTACTGACTTCAGCAGAAACAGGATCCATGGTGGTTTCTTACATGTAAGCTTTTCTTAGTCCTGGCCTAACCATAGAGTTTTCTAATCATTCTAGGTCCGAACCTACAGACAGGGATAAAATATTCAGCAATAAAGGCAGTCTCTTTTTGGAGCATACCTTGCCACGGTTCTCTTGAATCTTTTTTGAAATGTGGCAAAATGTGACTGAAAAACCAAAAGTTATCAAAGGTCTTGCTTTCTTATTCTATACCAAAGATAAGATTTCAGACAGAGTGTTCTTCAGACAACATGATTTTTTTATGTTGTTGGTACAAAACATAAATAAAACCCTCAAAAATTATCTTTTACTATTGGATATCCAAAATCCACTAAGCAGAAGGTGCCCTTTTAAACTGATTATCTTGATCTTTCAAGCTGCCGCTTCAAGTTTTCTGCCAATTTTTTGGGATCCTGCCCAATCCAAAGGTTATATTTGCACAGCCGTTGCAGAACAGGGGCACAAAAACCAAGGTAGCACTTGTTTATTTTGGGGTAACTTCTTTGTTTGTTATAAGTCACACAACAGTAGCTTGCTACCAAACCAGAGCTTGTGTTCAAAAGATCACACAGCAGCAGATCCTCATGAAATACTACTAAAAACCAACTATCCCTCACAAAGTCAAAACATTTTTTTCAAGTGAGATTTCAACTCCTGTGGGATAGATCCAGCAATCAGCTGTAATCTATATTTTTCATTTAAGCTTTCATTATAATAGGATTTTTACTTTCCTTTCCACACAAGCGTGTCGGCAGAGCAAGTCTTGCTCTCCTCCAGTCAGCTCATGGACCACACATCTCCAATACAGAAAAAAGAAATCTGCTTATAGCAGAGCAACTGAAGTGAACACTGATTTGTATCATGTCAGTAAGGTGGGTATTAAGAGATGCCTTAATACTGCAGGGTTAAAATACCAGAGTGCACGCTAATCATATCCTCAAATGTTTGTATGTGTTTCCACTTAAGCAGTCAGTGATAAGTCTTGAAGATATGTGCAGTATGAAATAACAGAACAGGTAATGCAGCAACTTCACTCAGCTGCCAACAGAGGATGAAAAGCAGCCACAGAAAGTCATCATGGGAGTCACTGAACCAGACTTAAAACTGAGCACAGACAAACACAAAGCCAATTAGAGCTTTTCGAAATTCAGATCCCAGAAGCATTGATGCCCCTATCTACCCACCATGAAACCATCCACAATAACTGAGCATATCCCACACTCCTAGAGCAGCTGACAGACATCATCACACTCACAGAGCTACCCACAAAAAGTTCCAAGTTTCCATGCAGCCGTATTCTCTTCCAAGCAGTAAAAGTCTGGGTAAAGTTAAAATTTGCATGTCTGAAAGCATGTGTACTTCCACACCATTCACTTTACTTTTCCATTTAAAACATAAGGAAAATAAGTCACCCAAACACCACAGCATAGATCTTATCTTTTTCTATTGCAATTTATCTCTCCTGGAAATCTGACCGACCAGCTCCTTGTAATATTTAGAAATAATATTTGGAATGTTTTTAGCCTAGTATTTTATAAAAACAAGACAATCAGGCATATCTGGGTCTGTGCATCTACCCTCTCATACATGCTTAATGCTACATTTCATTCAAAGGACAGAGGAGTAAAGGACAGTCAAGCAGCTAATTTCCACATGTCTGTAAAACCAGGCAGGAGAGGAGATCTGAGCTTAAGCATCCTCATTAGAGCCATGAGTTGCAAGGAGAACAAACATCTTATTAAGTACCACAGAGCCATTGCAGAAGAAGGGTTCCATACAATTCTCCAGCCATAGAAAAGCTTCAAATGTAAATTATTGCTTCTTTGCAAGTCAATCTGTCACAAGAAAAACCTGCAGGAAGTCAGACATTATTAGTCCCATTTCTCTCAGGACTAGCTGCCAAGGTAACAGAACAGCACAAGGTTTCACCCTCCCATTTGTCATCCCTGTCTATTCTGCACATCAGTTTCTCTTCGGCAAAACACTGATTTTTTAACGAAAAGCTCTGGAGGGACTAAAAACAATTCCATGCAATTCACACAGAAAGAGAAAGCAGTATTTGTCCAAATCAAAGCTAAAAAAGTATCAGTTTAAGGGCAGCGAAGGCTTAGATAAATTACGTGCACTGTTCTAACCTGTTTGCTTGTCTCAAGTGTTGATCTATATCCACAGTTTTGTCACATTAATTCTCAACGCTCATTTTCAGTAAGACCCCTGAAACCACAGGCTAAAATCATCAATTTTTAAATCAAGGTAAAATCAAAGAGAAATTCTGGACAACACTTTGTTTCAGTGAAAACTATCACCTGGCAGTTGCAAAACTATCTATTCGCATGAGATACAGGCAAGCTTCCCCTGTGTCAGAAATCTGGTACCAGGTGTGAGGAGCTCCAGCTCTACCCTTGCTTGCCAAAATTTTCCAGGGTTTCTCTGGAGTAAACTTTGTTTTAACACGTCCTTTGATCACTGAAGGTAATCCCCAGAGTCCTTTTAACTCCTGCAGCCTGACAGCCTGCAAACTGAACAATGGCAATAGTAGTTGTATCTGTTCTGCATGTTTGAGAACAGTGCCAAAACCACTGCATCATACAATCGTGACTACTAATTGCACTACTCCAGAGTGCATTTTTTCAGCCTTCAAACGTTTCACATAAAATAATTTCTACAGCATCCGATTTTTAGCCCAGATTTATCATCTCATGGTCCTTATTCTGAATAAAGCATGGCCAGTATTGCTCGTTTTCCTTTTGGTGGCTTCCTCATACCCCTGACCACTCTGATAGCCCTTTTCTGCTCCCACTCCAAAGCAAGCCTATCTTTGCTGAGCAGGGTTAACCAAGGCTGTACAGAGAATTCCTGGTACATCATGGCAGCGATATTTCCTCACCATGACCAGGAATATTCCTTCAGAGAGAGAAGCATTCACTTTCATTTGCACCTCCTCCACTACTCTTGTAGGTTTAACTGCTTCCAAAAATAATCTCTCCTTCAACCCCTTCCACCTTCCTTGTGACATCTCTCCAAGCCTCTCTTGATATTCTTGCCACAAGCTGGACATCCCACATATTCCTTCTTTTACAACAGATAAGCATAAACTTTCGTCTTGCAAAGCTATGTGGTGGACAGTTAACTGGTCCCTAGAGTCCCCGAAGAAATGGCATCTCTTCATTTCTCAGCCAGTGTCACTAGTGCCTCTCTGTTAAGCTGCTTATTTGCTTCCTCAGAACAACAATGGAGATTAATACCAACTTCACTCCATTCAACAATTCTCCTAAAAACAGAACTAACTTCTCATTACAGTGCCATCCAAAGAGTCCTCCTATGCAATAAAGACTTTAAGAACACCTCCTTGAACTAAAAGGACACCTTTAACTGTCCTACCAATTGTTTTAACACAAAGGTATTCAAATACAGAGAGTAAGTGCAACTTCCTTTGCTCATGCTTTCCCAAGATACCAGCTTCAACACTTTACCACCCAGTGGCTTCTTACTTAGTTTCGGAGGTGTAGGTTTTCAAAGGTCAGTGGAAAAGTTTAAAGCACAGCACCAGGGCATTATGTATGCTCCACTGTGCACAAAAACTGTTTACCTTAAGGCCAAGTCTTTACAAAGACATTCAAACATCAGCACACTCTTGTAGGCACAAGGAAGAATGGATTCCGTAAATACATACAAGAGAGCAGAAATATTTCAGGATGTAACTGCTCTCTACCTGTTCTTCTTCCCATTGTAGTAAATCCTTCAGTTTAATTATTCTTATTCCTAATTTAAAGTACCCCTAGTAGCACTTTAGAGCATACAAACCATTAAAATTATGAAAAAATACAGAAAAAGATGCAGAAGGCAAAAAGTAAGAGAGCTGGCACACAGAGCTTATTTGTGGGCCCAGGAAATTTATACTATTGCTGACGAGGCTGAGGTCACAAACCTTTAAATACAGCTTTTTGCTGAGAGTAGTGAAAAAATGAATCTCTCATTGCTGCCTGAATTTAGAAAACAAAAAAATCTATAGCAAATCATTCTAAGAGTACAGCACCCATCAACCCTTCTGTTACACAGCATGACTCCTCGTAATTAGCTCCTCTTTTGTCTCATTCTTATCTGCTTTTTCTTTCTTCCTGGTATTTTTTCCAAGGTCCCCTTCCCCAACAGTGTAAGGATTTCCACCAGTATAGGACCCTTGTAAGGACTGCTGCCTCTACAAGAGAGGGACAATAAGGCAAAGTTTATTAATACACCCACACCAAAGTAACTCTAAGGCAGCATTGCAGGGATAAGTCAAGGACAAGGCAATTACCTAAACCCCAAGACACATCCACTCCTCATCCTTTCAAAGGAGAAAACATTTGTGACAGTAAACGTTTCTTGTCGTAACTCCTTGTGACTGTGGACATTTGGATTCCTTATTTTGGGCTCTCAGCTTCTTCGCTGACACATTAAATATGGGTGCTTAGGCTTGAGGCCACCTCTTGATTGCGTTCATCTCAAGAGCTGGAGTATTTGTGTGTGTGTTACACACATGTACCAACGTTTTCCACTGGAGAGAAAGGATGTTGCCCTTATCTCTGGGGTCCATTACTCCCGCTATAATGTCTGCACAAGATTCCCCATCCAGTTGGCATCTGAAAGGAGGACTTGGTAACTCTTCATCTCTGAAACTGTATTTTGAAACTTCAGTCTTCCCTACCAAAATGCTTGCATTGCCACACTACCTTTGCTAGCAAACCTAAAACGCATCAAGAAATGTAAATGAAAGTTATTTCCTGGCATCAAATGGGAATTTTGCCAGTCATAAGCAGTTGGTAGAAACAAAAAGTGTCTGCATTAGCACTTCAATGGACAAAATCAATTTGGATGGTTCTAGCCCTGTGGCCAGATGTTACATTAGTCTGAAATTTCAACTCTGCAAGCAACTCCAAAGGCTCCACAGTTAGTTAAATGAAAACTGCTTGGTTTTACCCAGATTTCTTCAGACAAAGAGCAAAGGATCAAAAAAATGGCAGAAGCCAATGAAATGGCCATGCATACCATAAAAACTCTACTGAAAGAGGAGTCTATGACAGGCCAGGTTGGTCTCTGAGAATCAAACCACACATTTCAGTTAGCAGCCTCCCACATACAACATATGATTGCAACAAACATGACACACCACTGGCTTCTGGAGGATGGCTTCATCATTTTCCCCAAAGACAGGACTGAAATCCAACAGCAAAAAAAGATGAGATTCTGATCTCCACATTTTGTTCAGACACCAAAAATCTAGAGTCATACAAACCAGAAGACCAAAGCTTTCCCAGTCTACAAGCAAACTGGGGCACAACTGCAAAGGATGAATGTTTTGCAATTAATGCTCAAATCCACCAAGAAAGATCCATTAGGACACCCTTGCTGTAGTTCCAGCATCCTCTTTCAACAGCTACGTCAAAGCATATGCCAAAGAATCACAGCCTTTTCCACTATCCCATCACTGCAAAATAAACATATTTACTTTTACCTTATTTTTATTATTTTTTTATTCCAGGAACGGCAAAACAAAAGCAAATTAACATTATTCTTTAATGCTTCTTTATGATAAAGCATGCCTTGATGTTAGTTTATACATCAGAAATCAAGCTCTGGTTTGCTTCTTTTTTCAAGGATATGAATGGAGAGGTTATATAAGGGTGTAATACAAGCTGTTACTTCCTTTCCCAGTTGAAGAGAAAAGATGTGGATCAGGTTACAGACTCAAGGGCTGGTCATCGCTACTTCAGCCTTCCTAAATTTTTTGCCAGTAGTCCCCCAACAAACATGAGAAGCTACTTAGAAGGCTCTGAGAATTTAAAAGACTAAGTACACAGCTATTAGGGGGAGAAAAAGCCTTTGTCTTTCATCAAACTCAGGAAACTCCCCAAGCTTGACACATACAATCACTCAAGTCTCCATTTTCCATTTCAGTTTGTTCTTCATTAGCACAATAAAAATGATGAATTAAACATAATCTAAAATTTATAGGACACTCTGCCACGTGAGCTGTACTAAACAAGCTCAGCATGCTGACAGAACATGCCTAACTTTGGTGAGTGGTGAGTGGGAATGTTAGTATTTGTCCCAACTCTGACCACCAAGGGCAAGCCAAAGGAAGAAAGGCAGTGTCCACATTGGCGTATGCTAGCAATAAGCTGTTCCCTAAACAGTCTCACTTGCGCTTTCTTCACCTTCCTCTCTGATTCCCAAGCCACTGCTATTACTGCTGCTGAAGGAAGATGAGATCAGACTCAAAACGAGGAATGTCTGTTCCCACAGACCTCAGAGAAATGAGATGATCTCAGAGGATCATGTGAAGCAAGCCCATGATGCTTCCATGAGGCAGAGTACCTCACAGTATATCACCAGCAGTTTCTTAAAGAGTGCACAGTGGGAAAAATTAATGGCTTTGCTTACGTTTCAGATTTCTCTCTCCCACTTCCTTCCCTCATTTGCCAGACTTTTATTTTCCCTTCCTCCAGAAGCACTAGTAGACTTGCAATGTAAATTTGCCCTTCTAAAGGGAATTACATCAAGTCTTGCACAATGTTTTAAAGGGCTAACACAAATAGTCCAATTAAACTACTGTCCCCTGGCATTGTCTCCTCACTGAGTTCCCCCTCACTGATGTGATTTAACAAGGTCTTTTACAAAAAAAGGAAAGAAGGGCATGTTCCCATGACCTAGGATGCTTTCATGAGTTCTTTCACCTTCACCTTGCAGAGCACTCAATCTGTTTGTGGTGGCCATATGGAACCAGCAAACTTTAAGATGTCCATCAAATACACTACCTAACACCACACTGGTGATTTTACAAACATTTTCTTTCCTAAAGACAGGGTGAACTTGTGGTAACCTAACACACCAGTTAATTGCTGGTGATAAACACTGACATGAGCAGTGACCACTGTGTGTTGATGTGGGATTAACCATTACACCTTCACACAGAATCAAGCCAGAGGCAGCCCATTGCATTAAGCATTATATTAAAGACATTCTTAAAATCAGGCCCGGGACAGCTGGAAATAAAAACATATGAAGAGAAGAATGTCATTACCTTTAATATGCTTACAGGCGGCAAAGCACTGAACTCTACTTTAACAGATAGATTGGACTGTTTCTGTTTCCTAACACTGCTCACTTTGGGAGAAAGCCTTGTTTTTGACATGGGGCTTGACAAAGTGATGATTCATCCCGGGAAGGAGGGGCAGCTTGTTGGCAGCCTTAATTCACAATTAACAATGGGACAGACAATATGGAAAACTCATGATTCAACACAAAAATTGCAAAGTCAGTCATTTTACTTAACCTTTATATTTTCCAGTGGCAATTTCTAATCTGGATATATTTTCTCCAACATACATTTTAGGAGTAGTTAGTCATTTCTGTTACATTTATCCTTTGTGGCAGTAGTCCGGATTAAATACATAGCAGTTGACTTAATCACATTGTCTGAAATGGCATAGGTTTAAACTACTCGAAAAAGCAAACAACTTGTGTGCAAACGGACAGAAGAGCCCATTGGTACAATAGGCAAAACAAGTGAGTGCTGCATCTATGCGCTTCATGACTCAGGCCCTGCTAGGATGGCCATAGTTTTGCGTGGGGGAGTCCAGCCACTCCGAGGAACAAAGGGATGCCCTTCCTAAAACACGGCGGCAGCACATGTTCTACGCTGAATCCCAACAGCCTCGGCCTCCACAGGCACAGACAGACGGTCTTAGTTGGGAGGCTACACCAAGCTATCCCGTCAGGGAAGCTCTCTGGGACAACGACCCTGCTCTGGGAAGCCCTTCCTCAAGTTTCTTCGCCAAAAGTTACCCTACGGCACAATTCATCATCCTGCTCTCCAAGTTACCAGTACTCTTCCCACGGTCCTCTCCTCTGCTTACATCTCAGCCCGCCCTTTTGAAATGAGCGAAGCCGCACACACACGGTAATTATTTTAGACAAGAAGAAACAGATGCCATGGTTTCTTTCCAGAAAAAGCACGCATACACACATTCTTATTTAAAAGGGCACGATCCGGACCGTCTCTGCGTGTGTGCACACACATTCATGCTTCAATTAAGCTGCCTGAAGCCCACAGTCATTCACCAGATGGTAGCGAAAGCTACAATGCCCGCAAATCGTCCCAAAGCAGCAGTTTTGCTCCGGGAAGGACGGCACAGGAGACGCTGCTGTTCCCGTGTTCGGCACCCGGACCCTGGTACCGCCGCTCCCTCCTCGCAAAGGACCCTCCTCGCAAAAGACCGGACGCCGATTCCCCCAGTACTCCAGGCCTTTGCAGCCTCGACCCCGCGGGGGCCGCAGCGGGTCCCGTCCAGTCGCGTCCCATCCCGTCGCACCGGGTTTCTGGTGCTGGAGCCCAGCGGGGGCGCAGGGCTCCGCTCCGCGCCTCGCCGCTCCCCTCTCCCCGCTCCCGCATGAGAAAGGTGGCCGGTGCGGGCCGGATCCCGTGGGGGTGCAGGGGGTAGCCGTACCTGTGCCGCCGAAGGGCGCTGCCCGCCGTCCCGCGGCCGCCCGCCGCTCCCGCCCCGAGCCGCCGGCGGACGCTGCCCGGTCGAGGGGGCGGTGGCGCGGGGCGCAGCCCGGGCCCCTCCCCGCCTGCGCCCGACAGGGGCGGAGGCGCCGCTGCCCGCCTGCCCCCGGCCGCGCGAGTCCGCCTGCCCCGACCTCGCAGCGCCGCCCGGCGGGCGCCGCTCCCCGCGCCCGAGGGCTCGCGGCCCCGCCCGGCGCGGTCCGGTCCGGCGCTCCGCTGCAGCCCCCGCCCTACAGCTGCTTCCAGCCCCTCTCCGCCTCGCCTTAAGCAATGGCAGGTCCCCCCGGTGCCCCAGCGGGGCTGAGCACGCGATCCCGAACGCTGCCGGGGTATGTGTGTGTTCCACCCTCCATGCGTGTTCGGCGATTCAAACCTGACAGCATCTGCAGTTCTCCGTTTATGTCCCCGTCTTAATTTTTTTTTCCCGTGTAGTTCAGCTTTAGACTTCAAAACTAACTAAAAAGACAAACTGGCCTATTTTAGCATGAAACGGAACATCCCCGACTAGATTCCTGCAACTGCTCTCAGCATCATTGCAAAACATTTGAACATATTAAATGTAAGCACCCGAAAGTATTTACAGCCAGCTTTGAGTATCTTATCAGCCCAATCCTGCCCTTGATAAGCACATAAGCCATCAACAATGTAGGGCGATTACCCTACTGTGTGAAAGGAAAAACCTTAAGGGTTGTATTCTTACTATATCTTAGCCATTCCTGCCTGAAATGGGGTCTGAGGACAAGTGAGCAGACATTTCTCCCCACCACCATAAAAAAATCCCCAACACCCAGATGAGATAGGGCAGCATTTAGGTCTGCATGTTACACATTTCCTGGCAAAATATCCTTCATGAAAAGTTTTACTGCATGTGCTTCATCCATTTTCCATTTATTATCTTTTTTGTTTTAGTAAGCTTTTTCCAAGCTGGGTTGGTTTTAAATAGCAATAAGCTTAATTCAACTGCAGGGTAACACCCTATGTTTCCTAGATAGCAGTGAAGAAGACCTGAACTGCAGACACATTCCAGTATGTAGAAGGAATCCACTTGACATCTCTAGATTCAATATGACCAGAACTATACAGTAAAAATACAAAGTGCATTTTTAAAGCCTTTCTCGTTAAAACATGTCAATTATTCTAAAGTAAATATTATCTTTTCAGATACATATGATGTTCCTTGGTGGTAACACTTGGTGGTTTCTGTGTAAATAGATTGTATTCTTAGACATTTTTTCAAATTGGTAATGATACAAACATTTGAGACAGCTTTCAGAGGAATCCCGGGTACTGGAGCCCTGCTGATTCATACATTCATTACTACTTTATTATCTATAGATTTTTAGAGAAAATGCTTAGCTGCTAAGATTTATCTTGCCCTTAAGATTTTATATCTGAAAAAATAATGGCTGCTTTCTTTAGAAGGGGTCAAAAACTACTTCAATAAAATATTATCCCACTAAAAAATTGAAGGCTCATTCAAAACTTGGTTTTACAGAAATAGTGAGAGTCTGATGAAGAGATTATCAGGAAGATAATTTAGGTTTGGAGTGGTCTTAAAGAGACACAGGCAGGAACCATTCCTGAGCAGCACCATGACCTCGTCCTTTCACTCCATTCTCCATTAAGGTGAGTGTTTTGCTCATGATTCAGCTTGCTGTTCTGGGGAAGAATTATTGCATTCTTTCACAATTAATGAAGAGGAGAAAAAAAACCCCAACACTTTAATTTCCTTTTACTCCAAATCTAAAATAAAACTAAATTCAAGCTTTGTAAGGAAAGCCAACTTTTGTTACTGTCCACCCAACACTATTTATCAACAATGCATCCAAAACATAAGTTGCATCACAAGTCAGTGACTGCAAATATTTAATAGTGAAAGTGTCTACTTCAACTTTACTCATTAAAATTGCCATAATCCATTGGCATGAAAATACAAAAATTTCTAACTTAGAGGTTTAAGTTCTCCATTGAACCTAAAGAGAAGGGTCAACACTGTAAAAAAAGCAGTGTAGCTTTCCTTTCATTGTCCTATCACTACCCTTCAAAAGGGTTAACAGTGGCTACTTCTAGATGTACTCTTCGTGCCCATTTGATGCTTAGATTCCTGTAAATAAGAAGGTCCATCTGTAACAGTTGTGATATTTGGTACCATTTATATCACAGATAATACTAAGCACCCTTGTGGAGCCGCCTTGTCCTCCAGGACACAAACCAAAGCTACCCAGAATTTTCCCCTAGCCTTCCAGCCTATCTCCCTTTGTTTCAGAGCTATGCAACTGATGGTATCTCATTACCCATCCTTATTCTGGGGCAATTTTCCATTCTCACTCAATATAAAATGTGAATTAGCAGCTTGTCACTATATCTTACACACTTTTTAGAGTAAGCACAGAAAGCAACATTGGTCCTGGAATCTGTGTTCTTTCTCTAAAGTAAAATCGTGTAATGCAAAGGGTACCACAACTCAATAAAAAAATTATCTTTTTCCTTTTGCTTTTTTTACTACATCTACAGGACTACTATAATCACCACTGACACAATCTGCAGTAAATGAAAAAAAAAAAATCTAAAAGAAACTAAAATACAAACCTGGTCAAAAGATGATCAGGCAGATACCAAGAATTCTTTTCTTTAAGAAGTGGCTCATTTTTAAAAGCCAAATGGTATATCCTGGACCATATAAATGATCAGGAACAATCAGTATTCAATACACATTCAGATCTCTTTTGAACATTAGATATAACCTAGAGAATATTTTAGGGGAATTTCAAAGTACTGAATCATTAAATACACTTTCTTTAGCTCGCATACATTCTGAAAGAGCACAAGCAGGGGCTTTGTTTAGCAACAGCCTACAGCAATTTCAGAGAGAAAAGGGGAATGTGGCTGCATCCCTGTTTTGCAGCTCCTGAATCAGGACTCACCAGAAGCTCTGGCAGACATTCGTGTAAATTAGAGCATTTAGGAGCTGCCTATTTACAGATGACCCTTTCTCTTCTCTTTTCTTTTCTTTTTTCTTTTCTTTTCTTTTCTTTTCTTTTCTTTTCTTTTCTTTTCTTTTCTTTTCTTTTCTTTTCTTTTCTTTTCTTTTCTTTTCTTTTCTTTTCTCTTCTCTTCTCTTCTCTTCTCTTCTCTTCTCTTCTCTTCTCTTCTCTTCTCCTTTTCTTTTCTTTTTGACATTTCCACAGGGTGGATTAAAGTTTCTTGATTACAGCCCTAAGGCCTATAGCTTCCCAAGCCAAGCAAGTGAGATACAAAACCAACTGCAAAACCAGCTGTTGCTACAACTGCAAAGGCAAAATTGTGGAGATCCAGGGTCCCATTTAGGCTGACAAATCATAAATCAAATACATGACAGTACTGGGATTTGCCTGTGACAGTCTACAGGAATAGGAAGAACACCAGTTAATGGCTAGAAATATCTCCTAGCCAACCTTGCCAAAGAAAGAAGGCAAAGAATAGCAGAGCCAGCCACTTCAGAGAACAAAAACATAAGTACTGTGAACCCTAATTTGTACTGCCTCAAGGCTGGCAGCAAGGCAGGGTAGAAATCTAGATTCAGTTGTGTTCCCGGCTCTAGGATAAGGTTAGCTCACTAGAAATACAAAAACACCTGATATTATTAGATAAAACTGAATGGAAGCAGAAGAGCTCTCAAAAGCATATAATTGGTTGAATCATAGATTTAAATACCATAGTTAACAAATCAGTACTTAAGAAAGATAGATGCAGGGGGAACCATAGTTACCAAGGATGAGGAAAAGGACTTAAAAAGGTACTTAATGACATCTTCACCTCAGTTTTCAATAGTAAAACCATCCGATCTCTGACTACCCGGTCTCCTGAGCCAGAAGATGTGGAAATGGAACAGAATGAAGCCATCTTAGTCCAAGGGGAAATAGAATGTGACTTGCTGCTGTATCTTGACTCACACAAGTCCATGGAGCTGGATGAGATCCACCCAAGGGTTCTGAAGGAGCCGGCAGAAGTGCTCGCCAAGACATTTTCCATCACGTGCTAGTAGCCCTGGCTCACCAGGGAGGTCCCAGTGGGCCGGAGGTTAGCAAATGTGACACCCATCTGCAAAAAGGGCCAGAAGGAGCTTCCTGGGGACCACAGGTCATAACCACCTAAGGAAGCTTATAGAGCAGATCATCCTGAGTGCCGTTGTGAGAAACATGCAGGACAACCAAGGCTTCAGGCCCAGTCAGTATGGCTTCATGAAAGGCAGGTCCTGTGTGACTAACTTGATCTCCTTCTATGACAAGGTGATGAGGGAAAGGTTGTGGATGTGGTCTACCTGGACTTTAGTAACACCTTCAATGTGATCTCTGACAGAATCCTCCTGGAGAAACTGGCTGCCCATGGCTTGTATGGATACACTCTGCATTGGATAGAACTGGCTGGATGTCTGGGCCCAGAGAGTGGGGAATAGAGTGAAATCCCATTGGTGGCTGGTTGCCAGTGGTGTTCCCTGGGTTCAGTGTAGGGGCCTGTTGTGTTTAATATCTTTGTGAATTATCTGGATGAGGGGATTGAGTGTATATTCAGTGAGTTTGCAAACAACACCAATCTGAGTAGGCATGTAGATCTGCTTGAGGGCAGGAAGGCCCTTCAGAGGGACCTGGACAGACTGGAGCAATGGGCTGAGGCCAAGTGTACAAGGTTGAACATGGTCAAGTGCTGGGTCCTGCACTTGAGCCACAACAGCCCCATGCAGCACTACAGGCTTGGGACAGAATAGCTGGAAAGCTGTACTGCAGAAAAGGGTCTCAGGGTTTTAATCGACAGCTGGCTGAATATGAGCCAGCAGCATGTCCAGGTGGCCAAGAAGGCAAATGGAATCCTGGCCTATATCAGGAACAATGTGACCAGCAGGACCAGGGAAGTGATTGTCCCTCTGTACTCAGCACTGATGAGGCTGCACCTTAAGTACTGTGTTCAGTTCTGGGTCTCTCAATACAAGAAGGACACTGAGGTGCTGGAGTGTGTCCAGAGATGGGCAACAAAGCTGGTGAAGGGTCTGGAGCACAAGTCTGATGAGGAGCAGCTGAGGGAGCTGGGGGTGTTTAGCCTGGAGAAAAGGAGGCTGAGGGAGACATGATCACTCTACAACTACCTGAAAGGGGGTTGTAGCAAGGTGGGGGTTGGTCTCTTCTCTCCAGTAATGAATGACAGGACAAGAGGAAATGGGCTCAAGTTGTGCCAGGGGAGGTTTAGATTGGAAGTTAGGAAGAACATTTTCACAAAGAGGTTTGTTAGACACTGGAACAGGCTGCCCAGGGAGATGGTGGAGTCCCCTTCCCTGGAGATATTTAAAAGCTGTGTAGATTAGGGGGCTGAGGTATATGGTTTGGTGGTGGGCTTGGCACTGTGAGGTTAGTGGTTGGATCCAGTGATCTTAAAGGTCATTCCCAAACAAGCAATTCTATGATATTATGATTCTATGACCAGCTTCCCCTGCCAGGCAGGTCTGGGCTCTCCCATGGAGGGCCTGGGCAGGGTGTTTAATGAACAGCATTTTCTGAAGGAGAATATCTGGTAACAGCTTCTTTCTGATCTGCTTCAAAAGAAAGAAATCTAGGGGCATTTCTTTGTTAGCCCAAACAAGAAAGGGAGCACTGGCTGGGCCACATCCTACATGTCTGTATGGGTGAGGGATTTCCTCCGCTTGATCTCCATGCAGACATCAGCCCCAGCAAAGTCCTGGCCATCAAATGGGGCCTCTGCTCTCTGCAGAGGACATAAGAATGGACCAAGGACATTCCTCAGTGGCCATTGTAGAATCACAGAAGTTTAGGTAGGAAGACATCTTTACAGGTCCTCTAGTCTGACCTCTTGCTAAGAGCAGGGACATCTTCAACTAGATCAGGCTGCTCAGAGGCCCATCCAGCCTCACCTTGACTTTTTCCAGTTAGGGTAGCCTCTGTGTGGGAGCAAATCCTCCATTGTGCTTCTTGCCTGGCCTTTTGACAGCATGGCTGAGGGTTCATGGCTGAGGGGGTGCGTCTGGCAACTATGCTTCCATGGCACGTGGCATTCCTGTGCTTCCAACTGGCCTGTAGAAAGAGCAGCTCAAGTGGGAGAGTGAATTGGTTTTGACCTGCAACTTCTACAGCAGATACAACTTAATACAACAATGACATTATGTGCTCTTAAGAGTCAAGGCTTCACCACAGCACAGAGACACCTGTGTTTGCTGTTGTTAAAGCATTTAATTTCCTCAAGTGACTTCAGAACAGGGACACGATCGTTGGGATAGGTCCCCAAATGGATTCCTCATCTGAGAAAACAGACATTTAAACTCTCCTTATCCAAAGAGTTTATCCTGTTGTGAAAACTCTAGTGAAGGGGTGGAAAGGGTCAAAGCTTTGCCATGTCCCACAGTGGGAGCTCTTCCCTGGCACATGCATGGGTGCATCTGAGACACTTGTGATTGGAGGTGACCCACCAGACACCCCTGAGTTCACAAAGGTGTTCTCATGCCTGACTGCCTCCCACCTCAGGCCCCAGCAGAGCCCTGGAGACCACGCACACACACTGGGGAGCACGCAGAGGGGCTGCCACGTACTCAGCACTGCAGCTTCTGAAGTCTCAAGCAAAAGCCCAGCTTCGATTGAGGCCCTTGGGTTTGGATATCATGCCACAGGCTGATGCAGGAGAGAGGCTGCCTGGCAAGCTGGGCTATTGCCTGGGCCAGACATTAGGGGAGGGCAGCTTCTCCAAGGTGAAAGCAGCCACCTCCTCCAAATACAAGGGCCCCTTGGCCATCAAGGTGTTGGACCAACGGCAAATGTCTGCAAAGATCGTCTACAAGTTCCTGCCGCAGGAGCTCTCCAACGTGCGCAAAATCCGACATCCCAACATTGTGCACGTCTTCGAGGTCATTGAGGTCAGCAACAGGATGGTCTAAATTGTGATGAAGGCAGCAAACACTGACCTGCTGCAGTTGGTGCAGGAGAAGGGGAGGCTGCCCTGCGTCCCCCAGGCCCGGGGCATCTTTGTGCAGGTCGCCAGAGCTGTGCAATACCTGCACGACCGCAACTTGGTGCACCGCGATCTCAAGTGTGAGAACGTGCTGCTCACTGCTGATGGCCGCCAGGCCAAACTCAGTGATTTTGGGTTTGGCAGGGAGACCCATGGCAAGCTGGACCTGAGCAGAACCTTCTGCAGGACAGCGGCCTACTCTGCCTCAGAGGTGCTGATGACAGCCCCCTATGATGCCAAGAAGGCCGACATGTGGAGCCTGGGGGTGATCCTGTATGCCATGGTGACTGGCATGCTGCCCTTTGGCTACACTGTTGACCACGGCATCGTCCAGCGGCAGAAGAATGGGGTGATGTACTCAGAGGGGCTGCCTCCACTGCCAGGGCCCTGCCAGGCCCTCATCACCCAGCTCCTCCGGTTTAGCCCGACTGAGCGGCCCAGCGCTGGGTAGGTGGCCCGCAATGTCTGGCTGACAGGGCACAGCGCAAGGAGGAAGCGCGTCCCAGAGATCCCGGCACAGCACTGATCCAGCAGTGTTTGGGGTGTTCAGGGATGGAGTAATTAAAGGTTCATGTTGCTGTAGTGGAAGTGTCACTTTCCCTGGAGATATTTAAAAGCTGTGTACATGAGGTGCTGAGGGACATGGTTCAGTGGTGGGCTTGGCAGTGTTAGGTTAGTGGTTGGGCTCAATAATCTTAAAGGTCTTTTCCAACCAAATTGTTTCCATGATTCCATGATTATTATTTATAACTTTAAAATAGCTTTCAATAGTTTAAAAACAAGAAAACATAAAATTATTAATAAACAGAAAAAATCCCAATCCTGGTGTTTCTTATCCTTTCTTTCAGGCATCAAGGATAGTTACCAATTGGCATGATGTATTATTTAAAGAGTTTTTTGTTAAATAGTTCTCATATATGGCAAGATTAACTATGTGAAATGAAATTATTGCTCTTTATGAATGAAATCAAGTCAGTAACAATAACCAAAATGAAAATAGCAATTCCTTGACAGAGCTGAATAGACAATTTAGATGCCCATGTTTCTAATCTCATATTTAGCATCAAAACCACTTAGCCATTTTTTGTATACTCTGTGAGAAAATTCTGTGTGCTTACAAAATGTTGCCGTTATATCTGTATTCTAAATAAGTGGGACTGAGTTCATAGCTGAAGTTGTGGGACTTCTGGTAGTTATTATACTTTTCCATTTCAAGCAAAAAAACCCCACTACTCGTAAGACAAGGACAGGAAATCTTGCTCTAAGACTGAGCATGTGGATTTAACAATAATAGTCTCTGGCTTCTTTGACATGGAATACAGCCACAGGTTTGAGCTCTGTCTGTTCAGAAGTGAATGATTCAACAAACAAGTTGCAGGTGGTCCAGAGAATTACAGATTTCTGAGTGGGAGAACAGAAAGCAAGCACAGCTCATCCTGAGGTACTTTGGAAAGCATTGGTTAATTCACTACTGAGACAGGTCATCTGCCTTCTGCAACTGTGGATCTTACACAGTATTTTGTATTCTGACCTGTCACAACACAGCCAGCTTTCCATTTTGCCCTGTCTCCTCGTTTTGCAAAATATGGACTTTCCTTTTTTGTCCAGAGGCAGCACTATGCCTTCAATTGGAGTGGTATTTTCCTCCTTTGAAGTGAAGACCCGCCTGAGAGTCTAAACCTAAAATTCAAGAGAACAGGTCACCCTAGGGGAGATTTCACCCCGCGTGGTGCCATTAAGCACAGGACAGGATCTGAGAAGCAACATTCACTTTTTTTTTTGCCTGGCTAATCCAGGTTTAAAATCAGTTTGGCATTTGATGCAAGCTACCAAAGGCCACCAACATCACCTGTACTTCATGCTCATGGTCTTGTGACAATCAAGAAACCCCTGGTATGGAGGTGGCTCAGCCTCCACCTCTTACCATCACGCACCAGGCTCTATCTAGCAGTTGAGTGCTCCCCAGGGACCTCACTGTGTTTTAGCCTCTCAAAAGGCACATCTGGAAAAGTCTCCCCTGTTGGTGCTAGTGCTGGTGAGATCTTTACATTAGCATGAACAAGTTACAATAGCAACACATTCAAAGTTCCGTTTCACAGTTATTTCCTTTGAAAACACATTTAAAAAGTCACTGGCTCTAAATCTGGGGGGAGCTGATTCAGTTCAAGAAAATTTCCCCTGAAAATGGGTTTGAGTGTCCTCCTCCACAGCCAGCAGGGAGCAAGGATGGAAAAGCTCTACAGCATCCAACACTGGCAAGCTCTGCGAATCCCTTGTACATCAACACATCCCCAGTTTCGTTCAGTGATCTCAGTAGCCAAATCCAATAGCCATCAGACAGAATGGACATCAAAACAGTTTATCCACTTCGAAGGGCTGAGCACCCCTCTTTTATGTACTTGGGTGATTATCTTCTGTTTTCTCTTCGTAAGTACCTGTGATGCAGTGCATAGGAAAAAAAGGACTCCCTAGGAGGGCAGATACTGCAGTGTCTGATGGACTCGACATCTGCTGGGTCAGCACACTAAGTCATGAAACCAGGAGACTCCAAAACCTCTCAGACCTCCAAAAAGCAAATCGCCCAAATAGGTTTTCTTCTATTTTCTTCTGTTTTTAAACAAACCACAACTAACCTTCCTTAGTAACGCTGCTTTTCAGTTCATGACTAAGTAGATCCATTAAAATCAAGACAAACACAGAAAAAAAAGAAAATTAAAACCACAAGAGAGCTACGAGAACCCTCTGAACTGTCTCATTAATTCTGCGAATGTGGAATGCATTTCAAGATAAGGAAGATTTTGATCAGAGGAAACAGATGAAATTTCAGACTTCCTAAATAATATTTATCCACCCACCCAAAGGGTGGTAATGTTGATGTTACAGAACAGGAGAAGGTCTCATTATTCCTAGTAGAACAAATGGATCTTTCCTCTTCTTGTATAAAAATTTTTTTTGAGACATAGCTGCACACATCCCTTCACAAGTATCACCTCAAGCAAATTGTAAACTTCATAGTTAGGGGAGGGAAAGGAGCAGCGTCCTGTGAGATTCAAAAGTCAATGGGAAATCAGTCCTTAAGCGAAGCTGCAAGGGGAAAATCTTCAGTTTGAAACCACGTAGCACTGGGGAGAAGAGTCTCTGTGCACTGAAAGACAAACATCATCAGTAAAGTATCCACACTGCAGTCTCTGTCTAGACAGGGATATACAGCCTTAAAATCTTTGCAGTAGAGTAATTATGAATATACTTTTCTCATTTTATGTACTTCTCACAGAACTCTTTGATTTTGAAAAGTATGCAGTTTTGTGCATTCTCAAATACAGTATGTGATGTGTCAAAGATAGATTTGCACTTGTATTGAGATTTCTAACCACATGTAACATCTTTTTGTGGAGACCCTCCTTCCCACAGGCATATGAATGTAGCAATGACATGTTCTTGCACTTTGTATAGTTCCCTGTTATCAAATACTCTGCTTAGAAAGAAAACTTGTACTTGGATTAAGGGTTCTGGACTATGACTATTCCTGCAAACAAAATTACCCAACCAAAAAAGTATTAGAATTCAATTGTAGGTACATGCAAACTTAGTTT
Source organism: Colius striatus (assembly GCF_028858725.1). NCBI lineage: Eukaryota > Metazoa > Chordata > Aves > Coliiformes > Coliidae > Colius > Colius striatus. The sequence continues at coordinate 30,316,985 of NC_084767.1, read as the reverse complement.
CAGAATGAAACCATATATAGTAATAAATACTGCATGCCACATATTGAGGCTTAACAAGTTGCTGCAGATTGGGAATTACCATTTCCTGTATGGTAGTATGAAATGTTGTGAAATTTCTACGATATACTTATCAAGATTTCTAATTTCTTCTACCTAAGAAGTTACACTTTATTGTTATTTTTCCCATTATTTAAAACTGGTCTGCAATTTCCCCTAGAATTTGAAAAATGAAAGCCTACTTCTTACAAAAGTAGTTGACAGAACATGATGTTAGAAAAGGAGTTGCATCACTTAATCCAGCAGATGTTTAAAAGAGAATGACCTTTGTAAAGGTCTTATCCCAAGTACTAATACTGAATGGCATCCAGGCAGCTAGGGATGAAGGAGTCATCACAGAATTACAAAATGGTAGGGCTTGGAAGGGACCTTTACAGATCAACTAGTCCAACCCTTCTGCTAAAGCAGGTCCACCTAGATCAGTCACACAGGAATGTGTCCAGACAAGTCTTGAAGACTTCGAGAGAAGGAGACTCCACACTCTCCCTGGGCAGCCTGTGCCAGGGCTCCCTCACTCTCATAGTAAAGAAGTTTTTGCTTATTTTTAAACTGGACTTTTTGTGTTCCAGCTTCTTTCCATTACCCCTAGTCCCACCACTAGAGACAAGAGAAAAAAGTGCAGCCCCATCCTGTTGACATACACATTTAAATACTTGTAAGTATAAATGAAGTCCCACCTCAGTCTCCTCCTCCACAGGCTGAACAGTCCCAGGTGCCACTGCCTTTCCTCATAAGAAAGATGCTTCAGTCCCCTGATCATCTTGGTGGCTCTGTGCTGGACTCTCTCCAGCAGTTCCCTGTCTCTCTTGAGCTGAGGAGCCCAGAACTGGACACAGGATTCCAGATGAGGCCTCACCAGGGCAGAGGGGGAGGAGAACCTCCCTTGACCTGCTGGCCACACACTTCTTGATGCATCCCAGGGTGCCATTGGCCTTCTTGGCGATGAGGGCACATTGCTGGCACATATTTGATTAGCTGTTCACCAGGACTCTCAGGTCTCTCTCTTCAGAGCTGCTCTCCATCAGCTCAATCCTCAGCCTGTACTGGTGCATGGGGTTGCTCCTCCCCAGATGCAGGACTCTGCACTTGTCCTTGTTGAACCTCATGAGGTTCCTCTCTGCCCAACTCTCAAGCCAGTCGAGATCCCGCTGAATGGCAGCACAGCCCTCTGGGGAATCAGCCAGTCCTCACAGTTTGGTGTCATCAGTGATCTTGCTGAGAGTACCCTCCTCTGGGTCATTGATGAAGCTGTTGAAGAAGACTGGCCCCAGAACTGATGACTGTGGAACCCCACTGGCCACACACCTCCAATGTGACTCGGCTCCATTGATCACCACTCTGGGCTCTGTCATTCAGCCAGCTCTGTATCCACCTCATCATCCACTCATCCAAGCCACATCGCCGCTCTCCCCTCATCTAGTCAGTCAGTTATACCTTGACAGAAGGCTATCAAGTTGGTCGAACAGGATTTCCCCTTGATGAATCCATGCTAAGTCCCCCTGCTAATAATTTCTTTCAAGTATTTCCTTTAGTTATGTACAATTCTCTCCCCTTCATGATTTTCTTAAAGACGAGTTTAAAAGGGAATCAACTGTGCAAGTTTGAAGAGATCAGCTTATCTAGGGCACATAAACACTTTTTTTTTTTTCTAATTGAATTGCAAGAAAAGCCTGTGGAAGGTAACTCAGCTGTGAAGGATGTGACTGCACATGGCAGACAGACATTGCCAGCACCAAAGTTCTTCCTATGTTCCCCAAATGTTAACTACTCACTGAGGATTATGCATGTCTCATATGTAGGGAAATAACGATTTCTTTGTTCTCCAGCTTTATTACAACACGGTGAATTCTTTAGGAGTGCAAATTTTTGCCAACAAGAAGCAAATTAATAACATATGTATATGGTGTGTTTCTGCTTCCATCATAGGTGAATGCAGTGCTTGTGAGAGATGCTATTTACAACCTTCCTGAAGCAAGGATCTTGAATCCAGTCCCAGCTACATCAGCATGAACCAACTGCAATTCTAGTGGAAGAAGCAAGGCAACAGTGATGGCTCAGACAAAGTTTTAACTGTCCAAATAGAAACAAAGCAAACACATCAATGCAACTTTCCTCTAGATTGCCCTACTAACTCCTCACTGATGTAGTTACTCAAGCTATTCTACGATCTGTCTGAATCCAAGGATATACTTTATTAAATGACACCAGATTATTCACCAGTCTCTGTCAAAATATAACTTACACAAACACTTCCAGCATTCCTTGACTGCATATAACTTAGCTCTTCTCTGTGATTATTATTCTATGTAATATCTACATTCTCATTTTTACATAAATAAAATGCATAAATAATGCTCAAATTCTATATAATTACAGTGTTAGGTCCTTAGCATGTGTTCTCACGTGTATTAAAAACCTTTTGCTTTCATAGATATCATCAACAGGGTCACCGTCTTTTCTTTGAAACATCCACTTTGTTACTTCACTCATTTTTCACTCATTAAAAAACACTTTTATTGTGCAAGTAATAAACCTTTATTTCTGATACTGGTTTAACTAAAAAGGCCTTGCTACTTTTTGAAGAACGGCAGTCACTGAAGTGCATAAACCATGTGCCTATTTCAGTACTACTCCTAAATGCATGCTTATTTGAAGCAGAAAAGCTGGGCTGAACCAGGCTGTGAACATTAAAAATACACTCTGCAACATTCATAATAACTGCTTAACAAAGATCACTATGTTTTTTCCTCAAACAGATGGACAGGCTTGGGGCTGATGTGTCACAAGCTCTGTGTATTGTGCTTATTTCAAACATGGGGTAAAAAAAGGTAGGGACAGAAGGACATAAATTAAAACCCTGTGCCAAGCCATTTAGACCACAACAGGTCTGAAGGTCACATTTCATGTGCATAAATAGAGAGATTTCTAACTGACACTAAACAAGCAGACTGACTACAGGCTTTAGACAGCCCTGGACAAATATTAATTGAAACCATCTGTAGGACACATTGTTTCTGAAGTAACTAAAGATGTTCAGTTGACTTTGGACTAAATTACCCAACAGCTTCCACAGAGAAAATGTACATCCATGAAAGAAAGTGATTTACTGTTTTAATATAACACAGAAGTAGAAAGAGCTCACACATGACCCTATGGGTTCTATGATTATTGTCTTTAGGAAAACATAAATGAGAGAGAAAAAGTAGCTAGAAAGCTGCCACTTCATCTGTATAATTTGTGAGCTCTGAAGAACCTGCTTAAGGAACAAATTACCTCCTTTGCCTTAAAAAATTAATGAAAAGGTCCTGAAAGTGATAAAAAAAGCAATATTTCCTCTGGCATATTCACCCATCCCAGGAAACAATGAGAGTTAAGATGCCTTGTACTTAGTAGAGCACAACAATTGTTCCTGCTATACATCTTATAAATACTGGAAAACTGTCTGCCCATCTTCCCCATCTCATTTGCTCCTTAATGCTTATACAAAAAGAATGAGAAGAGTCTAGATTGGTCAAAATTATTTCCTGTACTGCCTCTATATTTAGCAGTTATCTCAGCAGAAACAATGCTAGAAAAACTTACACTATGAGATGTATGATGAGGGTCATCACACTGTTCCTTACAGGGAACCATTCTGTATTGGTTTAGCGTCATACAAAGTGTGCTGTCAAAGTCAACAATGTGTCAGCAAGGCCACAGAACTGAGCAGGCTGTTGAATACAGGACAAGCAATGCACAAAGGCAATGGAGAAGCAGACACTGACTATATGTATGGTATTCAAGCCTTTTAAAAGAACACATGGCAAGGGAGTTTATCTGATGAAAGGACTGATAAAACACATTTGGCGTGGTGGAAGAATTAGGGCTATTAACTTTACCAAGATAGCATACCAAAAAAGATAGAAAAGTCTCCAGAAGGCTGGATTCTTTATTGCAAACAAAGCTGGTAGACTTCAAGTAAAACTACGTAGGCTATAATGAATGTTTTTGACGGTAGGGAGAAAAATGAATGGCTTGAGTCCAGGAGCTGTCTCTGCCTACATACAGAACTAAGTCTGTAAGAGATCCTTATTCAGCACATTTCCTACAAAAGATAATAATTTCCATTTTCTTGTTTAAAGGACAGATAACATTCTCCTTGTGAGAAATTCCACGAGACATGGAATTTCTATGGCTCAGAGGTGTGAATGAGCACTACAGAGACCACTGCACATTTCATAAAAATACTCATCAACTCTTGGCACTTTGAGATTTCAAAGCTTGTGAGGAAAATGCATTGTTTAGGATTATTTTTTCAGAGCAGAAGCTAGAATATCAGAATTAACTATTCTGCAGTTGCTCACCTCCTGACAGTGCAATTTGAGAGCTATGAGGCCTTACTCAAGCTGAGATGTAAAGGATTTCTTTTAAAGGCTATCAGTGTTAATGAACAACTTAGTCCTGTTTAAACATCCAGACTGTCATATGGGCAAGTATCTGAGTTTATCATGTCCTCAATCCTTTGAACAGCCAGATTTTATTTGCTAAGCATTGGTGAGGCCAAAAGGAATGAGCTTATCCCAAGTGGCGGTGGCTGGACTTCAGATAGCAAAATGTTCAGGATCTAATGCAATTTTGTCTTCAGCTCAGCCACCTACACTGAGTTTAGGGCTGCCCTTGTAAACCCAGACACTAAAGGAAACTAAAGGGAGCCTTACTAGAAACAGAAAGGCACATTCTCACTCTAAAAGGCTTTTTATTTTGTGCTAGTGTATATAAAAGCTAAAAAGAGACACTGAATGTTTGTGCCAAAGGTAACAATACAAACACAACTGTATGTCCTAATGTGAGCTATGGTTTTGCTATTCCTTGGGCATGTTAGGAGCAGAGGATTTCAAATTAAAAGCCATATTGAAAGCTAGAAACTAAATACCACATCAGTTGAAAAAAAAACCCTTCAGAAAACTGGTATCTTCATGAAGTGAATCTATATAGGTTTATTGTAACCTTTGATTAAGGTTTTTGGGGCTTTTAAAAATTATTATTATTATGCCAGTAGTCTACATCTGCAATATTGTTGCAAAAACCATACAGGTGTTTAACTTAAAATAAAAACATTTTAACGCATTTTTTAAAATCATGAGTGGCTTCTACTAATATTAGATTTTTATGAAGCCTTTTGAACCTACACTTTTCACATACAGTGGTTCAGATCATACACTAAAATACCTCCTGTGAAATTAGAATAGCTCTGCATATCTATTCATCTACTAAACCACGTGTTTTCAAATGCTTACTCATCGATCTGCTCTGTGCACTGTTGCTCAACAGCTTCTCATGAATTTATTAATCACGGACATATTACTGTTGAAATATTCAATATGTTACACCGGGGCTTCCCATTCCTTCCCTCAGGGTAGCCTCCTTTCTTAGTGCTCTGGCTCGCTCAGCATCTGTATTTCTGACTTTTTGGTAATACCGCAGTTTAATCTTTCAAGTTTTTGAAGAAAAAAAATTGCAACAGACACATCCATATAAAGGGATGTGAAATACCCATTAATATATTCAGCTGCCTGCAGAAACAAAGCGCTCTTCTCTGCAAGCAAGATTCAACTAATTAAGGGACACTTTCACTTGTTAGGGATACTCATTTAGTCTTCTACATCCTTTCCAACTGGAGTGGAAGAAAGGTTGCAGCCACTTCTGCAGCCTCTGGTACTTCTTGCTTTTTCAGCCCTTGCTGTCACCAAACTTTTAAGAAATTTGGTGAAATTAACATTCAGCAAATAAACTGTTTTCTGAAAATCATGTCTTAAAGCTGGAGCTTTGCAGGTATCAGGTGATGATGGGCTTCACCTTTTAGCTTTGTCCTGCAGCTGAGTTAACACTTCCTCAGGAAAGTCTGGTTTTGTTTCAAAGCTCTTATATGCCATCACTCCAAATACAACACATCATGAAGCTCATGTTCAAAGCTATTTACAAACAAGTGTGATGGAAATGACATTGTCAACATAATCATCCCTTGTCTGCTTTACATGGATATTTCAAAACCAGACATCCATTTCAGGGAATTTTGTTTAGAATAATTTAATCTCTGTACTTAAGAAAAAGCATATACCAAGACAGACTTTCTGAAGCCCAAACACAATGTAAGGATTGTGCCACTGCATCACACAGGACCAAGTTCACCACCACACCGATATCAAACACATCCAATTATCAATTAAATCAAACTTTTTCCTTTAGGACACACAGTTTGCTTGGTCTCACTAGCAAAAGACTATGACACACCTGAGGAAAGTGCTCCCCTCAATTTATATTTTCCAAAAGGATCCCCAGAAATGTAGGCTGAATAAGAAAAATGAAAAGAGAAAGACCCTGAGCTCAGACACCAGCTGACCTCTTAAACTTAGGAGAATACCTACAAGCTACAGCAGCTACAAGTTATGGATGCAAGCCCTCAGAATGTCTCTGAACTGCCTTTGATGTGGCCAAGGATGTAGCCACGGCAGCAGAATGGAGTGTAACAAAGACTGCTTGCAGGAGCTGAAATCATGCTCTAGTCTTCACTGCAGGCATTCCCTTAGAGTTGTGGTTTTGAGGCATAATCACTCTTTTAATAACAAGCAGTTTTTAATTTTGTCTAGGGAGATGGTGCATACCTATAGTCTTGTGTTAAAAAAATAAGGCTAATCACCAATTTTGGATGTCACCTTTTTTTCAGCTGGCACTTTAAAAGTAAATAAAATCCAAGTTTGGTTTTTAAAAAAGAGAAATCCTGTTCATTTGTTTATTTATTTTGATTATCCATGTTAAGAAATCTTAAGAGGCATCTCCTTTTCCTCACCTTTGCTTGTTAACCAGTTAGTTATAGTTGATTTTAAACATAACACTAATCTATGTAACTAATTTTATTTGTAGAAGGGATGTGTTAAATATTGTCTTATTCTCTCTCTTCCGTGTACTCTTCCTAAAAAAGAAAAAAGCATTATGTATTCCAACTCCATAGGATGCCAAACATAAGACATCTCCTGAACAAAGAGAATAAATTACTCAGTAAAATAACTATAAAGACAAGAATAAGAGTACAAGAAAACGTCCTCTAGAGCTGTAAGCACTAGCTGAAAGGCTTAATATCCACCACCAAAACATTTTCATGCTGGGTCTCTCCCGATCTCTTCTCATTGCTAAAGCAAGCAGAATTTTTATCCATTATTATGGATCTCCTATGTACTGTTTTTGCAGAGAGAAAGGGACAGATGTTGATAATGTGTCTGAAAGACAATCAAACTAACATCTAACATTCATGCATCTCTTCTTTTAAGTTTGACTCTGCTCACCAAAAGAAAAAAAAAAGAAAAAGACATTAAAAAAAATCCAGTTAACAGCCTGGGGAGTTTCTGCCTTGGCAGAACTAGAGTAAGGCAATAGCCAAACACATTGCTACTGGCATCCACTCTTGGAAATCTTAAGCCAGTGAAATCATTGCTTACTTCAGTATAATTAAAATAGATGCTCAAGGGGGGCACTGTAAGGCTTAAGTGAAGAAATTACACAAAATCTATTTTAATAAACAAAATGTCTTGAGCAATCAGGAGAGAGGGAAAATGGAATTTCTATGCTTTGAAACTAAATCAGTATAACTGAAAAAAATCTGCATAGTATAGGTGAGAATTCTTCCCCATGCCCTAAAGCAGCCAATTTGCACTACTGCTATATCTTGTATTCTATAGGTCTTAATTTTTGTAAGCCCTGCAGCTTTTGCAAACATGCAAAGACTTTACAAAGAATTGTAATCCATCAGTGAAGGTCTGCCTAAATGCATGCATTGCCAGTTTCTTTAGAACAGTTAGACATTTTGATGTCATTGCTCAGATAGGCAAACTTATACATATATGGGAAATGCTCATGTTACCCACTATATGTGCCTTGCTGTAGCTGCTTTATCTTGACTGTGATGGGGAAAAAAAGCCATTAACCAATTTAATGATTGGTTAAGGAACAGTCTAAAACTGTAAGAGTCATTTCAGATATTCTTGTCAAGCTCCATATGGTCTCTGTAGGAAATTATTACTTTATAAGAAAATGTGAATTTCTGTCCAGTTTGTTCACTTTTTAATGGAGTTTGGACATGTCTGTTCATTCTGCTATTTTGAAGTCACTCTCCTCATTTTTTTAATGACTTTTTAAACAAAGCTATGAGCATGGCGGTTGTCTCCTGGGTAGAGCACTATGTCTGATTTATATCTGTATAAATACTCCTTATGATTCCCTTCAGCGGTTTAGAGGACCTTCAAGGAACAGTACCAAACTCAGCCTAATGCCCATTGACAATGCCAGAATGATGTAAAGGGGTCTCATCAGAAAGGGAGAATTTAGGCTCCCTAGTATTTAAGGAAGAAAAAAAAAAAAAAGTGAGCATGTACCAAAGCAGTTTTTTTCATGGATGGCAATGATCCATACAGTAACATTTCACCTATGAATTCTGTCTTTGTTACCAATATTAACTAATAGTTTTCTATTTTTCTGTTCAGAATTGGCATATATAGTTGTCCTCGGAATGCTGTAGTGGACTTATGGCAGGGAAATTACAAGAGCCCTTGACTTCCAAGGCTTAGGTGTTGGCAATTTGGTGTCAGAATCAGGGTAATGTAGACCACAGCATTTTTGCAATCATGCTATGTAAGTCCATGCAGATAAGATACCAGTATGGCATACAATATGCAGGATAAAAAAAAACCCCAGCCTTATCCAGCTGAAAATATGGCTCCTGCACTCAAGATCAATGATAAAAGAAGGTTACTACAGCCACTCCTTAGAAAAATCTAAGGGGGATCATAAGTCAGGTCAATATGTTATGGCTAAAAGAACAAGTGAAAGTATTAACAAATGTCAGATCCAGGATATTCTAAATCACTTTACTGAAAATCTTCCAGTGGCTGCAGACTGAGCTTTGCTCTGCTAGTCACAGAACCCAGAGTGATCAACATCTGCTCATGGACAAGACCGTCCCCTGCTGTACACTTTCAGCCATTTTTTTCATCACGGTTTCCATGTCCTGAGCAGTCTGTTTTCTAGGCATTACATAGAGTCATTGTTCTGCATGCTAATAGATATCCTACATGTCACAGGCAGATCTAACTCACCTTCTGACCTCAACTTTGAATAAACAGATAATTATTTTACTGTGATGCTTTTTGCTGAATGTATAGATAGGAAAATATATTTTATCACTAACGGAGTGAATATGAATTCAGCGAGTACCTTACATGTGTTGTAAAATGACATTTTAGAGTGGCTTCAGTTTTTCAGAAAAAGGATAGAAGACACATTAGTCTGGGAGGCAAGGGATAAGTCTTGTGATCAAATTTGAGACATCAATTCCCTATTTGTCAAAATTATTTTGCTTGGTCTTATCATGTATCTTATACGGTATAAAAATACAACAGGGAAAATTAACACACTATTCATTCACCAGGTAATTTTTCACATTCATAGAAAAACCATACTTGATAATATAGAGTCCCCCTACCCAGTCTGAAAATCTGGTAGTTAGGCTATCTCTAGTGATCTCATCTTTCTGCTGTGATTCATTAATATAGAAATCCATTAAAATGCTTTCCTTAATCCCTGATGCTTTTACTGTATGCAAAAGGCATGCAGCTTAAATATTGAATTATACATTAGACTTTAACCTTCTGCCATGACTCTCCTGAGTCTCATTGGCTTAGGGAGGGAAACAAACAATGAATTTGAACTACATCAATGAAAAACTTAGAGACAAGTTAGGGCAAAATGTTTTGCAAGACATGACTATCACGACTATCATGACTATCACATTTGAGTGAATAAATGATATTCTGAAAGCCACAGTTCATCAGCTTTTCATATGAATGGGAAAGCATTCAGCTTTACCTTGCTGAAAATAGATTACACAACATTCCTACAAACTGGTGCAGACAGGAGCAAAGGAACAAACATAACAAGCACAATGTGACCTCAATAGTCACTGATGTCCATTTATGTACAATGTTATTTATTGTTGTTGTTGCTTTGAAGACATATTGGGAAAAAACAAAGTTCCACTATTTTAATTTTCATTAACAGTTAACAAAAACGGGGGGAAAAAAAAAGAATCACATAAGCAGACACAAAAGGCATACACTAATTCGTAAGCTCTGTATGCCCACTGAAAAGGGGCAATCACTGGCTGCATAGCTGCTTCCAGAGCCCTTGAAACTGGTCCTACTCACATCAAATAAAAGAAATTATTAGAGGACTGCCAATACAGGTAAGCTACTGAGCAACCAACTTGTCACCATTTTCAGGCTGTTTGAAATGCTTCTAGCTCTCTGAAACCTCAAAATTATTCACTCTTACCTGACAATGTGCTATGTTGGCTTACCCAAAGTTCTCCACCTAGGAGAATAAGTTGTCTGTCAAAATGAGTGTGTAAGAACCAGTCTAGCTGAGTGGCTGTTCTGGGCTTACTGGGGCTTGGCCATGCTGCCACCTACAATGAGTTTACCAGCCTGCCTAGATACTCTGTCCTTTCTGCAACTCTGTCTTCACTACCATCATCAAACTGTTCCACAGTGAGATAACAACTCACATGGCTACTGTCTCATCAAACCCTGGCAAAGTAGGGTCATTCAAGGCTGTCACCTGGGCAGAAACTCTCAGGGCCAGCATTGGCCTCAGCCCCATGCAAACACCATTTCTGTATCAAGTTGCCAGCTGAGGTAAATACCTCTGCTTTGTCTCTGTGATACTGAGGCACAATAACTGTAATCAGTTAGCTACAGGGTTTTACTGGGAAGTATCTCCCTTCAGGTAACAACTCCATAAGAAAGCACTCCTTGCTTATCCAACAAACATATTACCTCAGGTGTCCAGCCCCACTGTCTATCTTGATCAAGTAATTTCACTTTTGTTACTGATGGTTAGAAAACAACCAGTAGGTTAACCTTTTAAAGTTACCACAGTAACTTTAAATGAATCAGATCAAGCGAAAAAAATAAATAAAGCCAGAACTCAGGAAGCAGTGTTTGCATCACAAGAGGTTTGCTTGCAAACGTCTTTCAAACCTAAATCAGGAGCCATCCTGTTGTTCTCTCCTACACTGCCATTTTTTTTTGCAAGCTCTACTGAAACTTTAAACAGCACAATCACAACAGTAAGATCTGTAGTGTTCAGTGACAAACATTTACCAGAACAAACATTTACCATACGTGTCTAAAATTAAAAAATAAGCAAGAAAAAATGTTCCCTTCTGTAATGTAAAATCAAAATTGTTGCCAGTACTTTTTTTCTCATTTAGATTTCAAATATTAACTCTTCCATTATTAAATGACATCAACAGCTGATGACTTGCTGTGGTCTACTTTTGAAAGTACAGGAAAGATTTGTGTAGATAGAATACCTGGAATAAGAAAATCTAGCAAAACTCTGCCATGCAGAAAGCTGAAATTTGTGTTTGAGGTCTGCTATATCAGTTCACAGTTAATCCCAGGCTTGCTCTCAGAGGCTCAGGTCACTTTTAATGTCCTTTAACAGCTGCACACACATGACTCTCCCCTCCCCAAACCACCACACAACACACAAGTATTGTTTCTAACTATAGGGATGATTCAAATCCTTACTAAAAAGATTTGATATCTTCTTTATATTAAAAATTACATATTAATTTAGAAAAGGAGGGATATTACAAGTTTGTCTTTAACAAAAATGACTGTGATGGGAGGGGGCTATTTCAAACTCTGATGCATTTCTCTAGAGCCACCAGCAGGTCCCTCCAAGGTCCTGCTAAAACCCTGGTGCCCATGTTCCAGAGGATCTGTGTCTTGCAGAGCCCCAGAGTGAAAAAAAGAGAGGGGGAAATCAGAAATCTCTCCAAAGCATTACTCTCTTCTTACAGCTCAATGCTACTCTTTGAAGACTGAGGCAAGTCCTCCAGGAACCATAGGAGGGTTACAGCAACAACAGCCCTTCATGCAGGTCACTGTCGCGTCTGAAGGTCTCTTAAATGTCTTATCCTGCCTGTAAAATTCAGTGATTCCTGTGAGAAGATGCTCAGTATGCACCTTTCAGCATCTGTTTCCGACAGAAACTCAGCATGTCTAAACCCACCAGGGCATATCTCTGTTTAAAGGAACACCAGCTCACGTTGCAAGAATTGACATTTTTAGCTTCTATGCCCAGTCAGAAAGTCTACTAGAGGCTACCCTCAGTGAATGATGTCTTTCAGAATCTGCTTTTGAATATTAGACCCCATGCACAATTTACTGCTGTATCTTTACCTACTACCTCCAGGCTACAAGGATCTGACATAATATACTAATACCAAACACAAGCTACCTCATTTAAAAAACTCCTTTAATGTAAATAAAGTACTACCTCAGAACTCACTCCATAGATATGAATGTCTAGACATGAAGGGACATTAAATAAGTGCTAATAAAATCATGTGACCCCCCCTGAGAATAAGCTTTATTTCAGTGGTAATATCTTCATTGTGTAAGCTGAGGTAGGAGTGAATTCACACACACCAGTAGTCAGCTGATATGGCATAAGATGACCAATCAGTTTTGAAATATTACAACACTAGCAGGCATCAGCAAAGCATCAGCACAGCAAGAGTTAAGAGCATGTGCTGCACTTGACTGGTGGGAATAGTATGGGAAAAAGAAATAGTAGGAATAGGATCCTTTACAATGACTTCAGGTTTTATTAACATATTTTTACAGGATATCCCAGTTAAGCCAGACAGCCTGTTTACAATAGGGCCCTGTCCAAAGACAGCTTAAAACTATTACACAGTACATACAGAAGGACAATACAGTCCCAATACAAGCTACCAGCAGGCAGTAAATCATGTCAAAGCCTCATGTTACACCTGATTAACTGCTTGGCTCCAGTACTACAACCTATTCCAAGAATGCTTGCTTCACTGTAGTTAAGAGTTGTCAGAGAATTTATGTCATCTGATGGCAAGTTACATAAAATAGTGCCTCAGTGTATAATTTAAGAAGCATTACTTGGCATGAGCTGCAAGACTGTGCATTTCACACCTGCAGTATCCTCTGGTGCTATGTATTCCTTTAAAAACGGACTCAATTTCGACGTCATTTACTAGAAGAAATCACATCATTTCTGTCTCAACAGGATCACCACTATATGTGAATTACACTTTGTCAAATGTACCCAAAATTTTATCACTTGTGAGACAGTCCATCCTCAATGTGGCCACTGCAATTGAACTAAATTTCCCACAAGATTCCTCTTGATTATGTGAAATGGCTTAGATATAGATCTCATAAAATAGAAGAACTTATATTTTTCACTAAACATGCAAGCCTTTAAGTGGAGCAAAACAGCAAAATCTTTATACCACTTGAACACCAAAGAAACTTTGTTTAATCTCAAACTTACACCAGGCCACTAAAAAAGGTAAATTTCAAAAGCATCCCGAGGTCCACAGATTGCATGCCTGTCAAACGTGCAAGAGAATATGAAAACCTAGCAATAATCCTATGAAGTCTGTGTTTGTTCAATTGTCAATCAGCAAGCCATATGGCATCAAAAGAGATGGCATGCATCTGATCAAGAGTTAGAGTCCTCTGAGTCAAAAAAAGTGTTTAATTGTAAACTGCTTATCTGTAAATTGTTTAATCTGACTATATGTGCAGCCCTTCCTAGAGCTGTGCAGGAACTTATCATGAAGTTGGAGGTCAATTCTAGCAGAAACACCTTCTACACAACACAAACATACATGAACAAATCTGCCATTTCTATAGAGTTCTTCACACTTGGCCAGCAGGAGTGTTGTTTATATTTTTCTATAAGATGAACTGATCACCATCTGTTTTTAAAGTACAGTCTTATAATTATTATCTCTTTCCTTAGGCAAGAAAAGTGATGCTTCAAGATTTACCCTTGATTTCATAAACTGGTAAGCTGGCTTGTACTTCAAGTTTCTGCAGAAAGCAAAAACCCAGTAAGAAGACAATTTCTTGCATTTAGCGTATTGTAACATACATGGAGAACTGAGCACCTGAATTCCAGCTCTTGCTTATTAAGGCAATTTTTTATTTTAACAATCATATTGCAGATCACAGTAAAACATTTTCTTCTAAAATTGAACACGGAGTTTAATTAAAATTAGAACAAGTCTTCCAAAAAGAACAGAACAGCAGAGCACAGATCTCTGGATTTCAAACTCATTTCTCTCCTTTTTCTCCTCACTCATAACAGCATTTCCACAGCTACCACAAGAAGAGCAACAACAAATGTACACCCTTACATTCAATCATTTTCCCCTGGTAGAAGATGACAACAAGTCCCTGTGGTTTTAGTATGGTGTAAGACCCAAACTAAATATTAAGGCCATGGTGAAACATATATACAAAATATTTTAGAAATCCAGATATGGAAATGCAGATCATTCACAAGCTGCAGTGACAATTAAGGCAGAGGAGAGCACGTGAACCATACCACTGTGGTGGCCATTAGGCACAAGCACCTGTGGAATTCCAAGGCAAGGAAGAAACCAGCACGTTTCCTAGTAAGGTGTGTCATGAGACATGAGCATCAAGCACTGGGAAAGAGCAATCTGACATGCATCTGGGGAGGCTTTGGGGTAAGCAGCTAATGCTGGTAGAAGTGTTTGGGGATGTGTTAGCTGAGGCTAACCTCTCTCTCTGAATCCTGAGAAGCACAGGATTTGTCCTTACAGATGGCATAGCTTCAAGGGACAGTAGCTCTGGCCGGGCCACCTCTAATGCTGTCACATTTCTGGATTCAAAGCTTACAGCTGCTTAGCTGAGGAAGGAGGAAGAGTAGGTGGGAAGAAAACAGCTCAGCCATCACTGAGGTCAGTAGCTGTAAGAGTCAGTAAGACTGAACACGAGTGCCCACGGGGTTTAGCAAATTGCTCTCCAAGCCTTTGGGCAAGATGTGACAGAAGAGTTGCACTGCTGTGACATTAGCTCCTGTGCACAGAATGTCCGTCCAGACACAAATGCACAAGATTTTCTTTGTGGTTACAAGTCATGCTGATTGCTCATTAGAAGAGCGGTCATGCTGCAGAGGGTCAGCTAGGTCTTGAGAGGGCACTCACCAGTTGCCACTGCCATTTCATTGCCATTTGCAGAGCTCACCATCTTGACCAGGCTTTTATCTAACTTGTTAATCTCCAGGTGGTTTTACTTAATGGCAAGAAAAATCAGAGGCTCAATCTCAACAAAGGTTTCAATGAGTTCAGCTCTTCAAAGTTGAAAGTGCAGCTGAAAATCTGGGCCTAAAGCTAGCTGTGCTCATTGCCTTGCTCAATTACCTGCAAATGCATAAGTGGAAGCATATACAGACTTGATGACTAAGTCCAGATATTACTTATATGTGATTTGCTTTTCCCAGTCTTGCAAGTCTGTGCCCAGAGGATCAAATACCAGAGCTATGATGTGTTAACACCACCTTTCCTGTTGAACTGTGCTCCACTGTTCCACACTAGGTTTCTAAGAAGCTGTGTGCCTCTGGTAGTTAAGCCTGCTAGAGTCTCTTGTAAGGCAAAATTGAACGTAAACCACTGTATTCCTTTCAAATGGATCCATGCATTTTTTTAAATTGACTTTCAAAAAAACACCATATGCACCCAGGGGAAATGACCAACAATGTGGACCACTGCTCAAAATCATTATACGCTGTTGTAGGCGCCCAGAAAATCTCGGGCTGTGACGCGAGAGGTGGAGAGTACAGAAGAAGCGGGCATGGGGCAGAGTGAAAGGAGGTGCTTGTGTTAGCAGATGAAAGTGCATGGTGCAAGCAATAAAGCTGGAATAAGTATCATCCATACTGAGTATGCAGTGATCTTGTCCCCTCAGCGGCTGGTGAGCTGAGTGATCCGTGCAGCTGGCCTGGTGATGTTGCTGGTAACGGCAACAATATACATAGCTCAGGGCATTTAATGTTGTGATGAAAGAAAATAAACAAGAGAAAGAGATTAGCAGGCTTCACAGAAATAACATGGTTTAGTAAATCCAGCACTTCCCATTCCACGACAGAAAGTTTGACATCACCTAGATTTATAAATACAGTACTGTACATATTGGTTTTCCCAATTTGAAAGTCCCTACTGACAAGTTTAATATTATTCAAGATACATGCCTATAGTAGAGGGCAAGCTACTAGTCTCATTTAGATGTAATTGCAGATGTGTGACATTTATTTCACTGCACAGCTTTGTAAGAAGAAGTGATTTTACTGCAAACAAGATTAACTTCTCATAAAAAGGCACATATACTCAAGTGCAGTATTGAAAAACAAGAAAAGTTTTGCTTCGCCAAGATATCAAGCTGGATCAATTCTTGCTGAGAAACAACTTCAGAATGCTTCATAGACAGAGAGCTGAGTACATATCAAGCCTCAAAATACTGACAAGCCTTTTCTTATTCAGCTTCAACAGATTTTAAAGGGAACTCAGGCACCATTTGTAGGTAAGCATAGTCTGATGGAGCTCTGAAAAATATGCCTTTGGGTTTTTTAATGTTTCCCTATTCATATGATAGTACATACATTTAAACAACACTGTAACAAGTTTTAGCATGTGCATTGAAACAGTATTTTACTACTTTCAAATAATCAACAGTATATCAAACACATTAGTCTTGATTGTATTATTCTTCCACTGAAATTACACCTACAGTATTTCAGCATTACAATAATTTGCACTTGCATCATCTTTTCCCTTATTAAAAAAACCCAACACAACTTGTCCAGTGTTTCTACAAGCAGCTCTCACTCAATTAAAATGATATATCCAAACAGATTTATGCTACACCTTGTTTTGTCATGAAGGTGCTTAATTCCAGACGATGAGCATATGTGGGTGTCTGCTCATTACTCTGAACTCCTGTTTTAAATGTGTATTCCAAAGATACTTTCCGTATTAGTCAAGGTCAACAAGGAGGAAGCAGGAAAAACTGAATTGTTGAAATTTCATGGAAGAGATTAAGGAAGTTACATACAAAAAAGAGTTTGTTTCAACGCTAATCTTAGCAGGATCCAAATCCTTATTTTTTGTATGTTTGAGTTTTTTAAGGTTTGAGATCTTGGAGTCTACAAGAGACAGAATCACAGATTAGAAACAATAGTGTGAATTCTAAAACAATAATAATGGGGAAATTTTCCCCCTAGTTAAACTACAAAACTGCCTGTAAACATTTCTTGAACTAAACCTGTGAAATTACACCCGATGGTGTCTTATTTGTGTGATTGCACCAGCCTTTCCTTGGTTTCTTACATATCACAGCTCTACATGTGAATTTCAACAGAAAGACTGGCTTTTTGGGATCCATGTGTCAGGGGACCCTCATAACTAGTTGCACAGCACATAAAAAAAGTAAGAGTAACAGTGAGACAAACACAAAATTGAAGAAGAAAAGAACAAAAGTTGACAGATAATGACTGTGGTGATCTTTAAAGTGACCTGTACCATACCTGAATTTCCTTATTTATCTATATCACGATGATTTAAGTAACACTGTCTACTTGCAAAAAAATAGGTAAGGCTGTTTTAATTATACAAAAAATTAACAAAAATAATGGATGTGCCATCACAATAGTATTCTCGTGCAAACCCAAGAATTTTACAAGCATACCACCACACTTGCCAGATGGATATAGCTGTTTGCATTTTACAGATGGCAAACAGAGGCACTGAAAGCCAAACACATTACTCTAAGGGGCTTTGCCTCAAAGTTTGAGTCAGAGAGGCAGCTGAGCAAAGTGAGTACCACTTTGAATGCTGACCATTACTCTGCTGTTACCTTTTATTCCCCCTTCTACACATCCAGTGCTCATTCAACTACACAGCCATTTACATTTAAATAATAAGCAATTTGGGTGACAGATACATACAAAGTTTAGGAAAACTGAGTCGGGGCCTCTAAGCACCATCACTACACACCCAATGAGAACAGTAACAATCTGGCTATAGGCTGAATGGCAATGAACAACTGCAAAAGGCAATTTTTATTGTAATCAAGCTCATTACATATTAATCTGATATTTCTATTTTGCGTAAGTGATGCACAACTTCACCACTCTGGGTCATCATCATGCTTTCTATCTACAGGTCAAACAAGCATATCTATTAGAGGTTAAGACATAAACACTAAAAAAGAAGGACTAAAAAAAGGAACCATAATTAGAAAAAAGACAATATCAAAATAGTAAAGCAGATAATAGAACAAATATTTTGTTACAGGGAAGAAACTCTTACTGCTGTGATCTGGCAGATACTGGGACACACACAAACCCCAACCCTGATGGAAGACTAAATGGGCTTCTACAATTTCAGTGTGAACTTTGCTCCTGACTGCTTGAAGTGCCTTTTCCAGCCAGCAATCTCTTTAGGCTATTTTCTGTACTCAGAAAGAATATTTGCTGCTCACGGATAAGAGCTCCTTTGACAGTCTGAATCTCAATGCGATAAATTATTTGCTTTCCAATATACTGAAAATAAGCATGCCTCATAACACTCATTACTTTGGTTTAGTTTCAAGAGATTCTCCATGTCTCACCCAGCTGGCAGACTATGGAGCCAAGCCAAAGTCTGGGCCAGTAAATGTAGCTACTGGAGCAAGACCTAGTTTGGAAACAAGCTATATTGAGCAGATCCAGAGGAGGGACATAAAATGATCAAGAGCATCTCCTCTGTGAGGACAGGCTGCGAGTTGGGGATGTTGAGGCTAGAGAAGAGGTGGCTCCAGGGAGACCTTATAGTGACATACCAGTACTTAAAGGGAGCCTACAGGAAAAATGGGGTAAGACTCTTTATCAGTGAGTGTAGTGATAGGACAAGGGGTAGCAGTTTTACACTGAAACAGAGGAGATTTAGGTTAGATATTAGGAAGAGATTCTTTACTGGGAGGGTGGTGAGATACTAAAACAGGCTGCCCAGCGGAACTGTGGGTATCCCATCCCTGGAAGTGTTCAAGGCCAGGTTGGACACGGTTGGAACTAGATGATCTGTAAGGTTCCTTCCAACAAAACCATTCTGCAATTCTATATCTTATTGATATTATCTTTCTGTAACATGAGGTAAAGCCTAATTTTACATACTGATCCTCTCAACAGGATCTTTTTGAATGGCAGTGCAGCCCTTTTAATTTTGGTAATTTCATCGGGATATCTCTTTGAAGCTGCCTTATTGCGAATTACCTGCTACCTAGCACAACATTAGCTTTTGGTAAAGGAAGGCACATGGAAAACACTGTCTTTACCTTGTTGAATTCAGGCAATATAACTATACTGCTTAAAAACAAATGCTTTCATGTAACCCAAATGTGGGGATCTCTGAGTCACCACACAGCTCTCACATCAGCACACAACCTCCTGTCATTTGAGAAATTAATTTAACCTATCAACACTTGCAGCTTATCAGACTGATGAAACAGGAAAAGTTTAGAGAGAACAGTAGGCTTTTCTGTCCCCTAGCTAGAGTCTGCTGAATTTGGGAATTGCCTTGATAGTTGTTTCACCTCTTAATGCTAAGGGTTGTGGCACAAAGACCATATATTCCCAGATTTTTTCAGAATTAGGATCCTCTGATTGAGGGAAAAAAAAACGGTTCATAAAGCACTGTAAAGATACTTGTTCTCAGCAGATATGCAAAACAATAAATCTTTAAATACGGAAAAAAAATCCTATTTTAAAAAAACCTCACTTTAATTACTGTGTGGTTTGCTCAGCTTTCTTTTGAAGATGCCTAACATATGGTATGATTTACAAAACACTGGTAGTGAGCTCAAGACAGAAAATTCAAGTTTAGCTGCAGAAGCATGCAAAATTTAACACTATGCATCAAGATCATTCTTCTCATCATCTGAGTATGGCCATTACAGTTTGCATATATACCTAATTCCTATACCTAAGTAGTCTTTTGGTACTAAGAAATGGATTTTTATATTTTCACATGCATAGGTTGTACTGATAGCTGATGACGGAGGAGCTGCCCAAGGGGCAGCAATCACTTGCTTCCTCAGATAGGGCAGTCTTCTTCCAGATAGGCACTCCTGGCTCCAACAATATGAAGAAAAACAAGTTTTTTTGTATACAAGGGAATGGCACTTTACAAGATGCAGTCCTCAAACTTTACAGCATCTCAAGTGTTTACCTCTCTCAAGTGTTTGTGCAGGTTCCTTCTGAGGTGCCCCTGAGGCTCAGCCCCCCATGGCTGTGCCAGTCATAAAGCCGTGGCACAGCTGCCTCTCCCAGCAAAAGGAGGCATGACAAGCAGCTTGGGCAAAATCTCTCAGCTATCTATTTCCTTTTTAGGACTTCAAGGAAAGAAGTTACAAATGCAGCCATATACAACAAAATACTACAGCCTTCAGTAATATCACATTTTGTCACTGCTCAGCACCATAAATCTCCCAGTGCTGTGACTGCTCTGTGCATGCAAATACAATGTTATTTCATTCCCAGTAAAGGTGCTTTAAAAAACAACAACATATGGTTTGTAAAACAAAGCTAAAATAAAGAATACCACTAGAGATATTAGCATCAGTTTAACTGAGAACCTCTTGCTCAGTTCTCAGGAGTTCAGAGAACTCGTGGTTTCTTTTTTGACAAAAGATAACATTAGTGGTGTAGGTTATCTGCACCACCGTAGCTATTGCAGCATTTCTCAGTCTCTGGGTCAGAAGTAGGTCATAAACTTTCAAGCAGCAGTTTGCAAAACAACTATAAACACAGTAAGATTTTTTTTTTTTTAAAGATATGCTTGCATTCCTAGGTATGAAAAGAACAAAATCAGCACTGGAAAAAATAGAATTTTTTTAATTGTATTTTTTTAACTTTGCAAATTATAGCTACTGTGGCAGCACTCCACAATGCATTTGTGATTCATTTTTCCCCCAAAGAAGTTAGGCAATTCTCAGATCTTTTTCCAATAAGTTTAGGAGGCTATATGAATAAAACACTGGTCTTGATTGTCTCACCATCAGGGTTCCTTGATTGAAAATCTAAAAGTTGCGGATTCTCACCAGGCAGGTGCTGAAGATCCTGAACTAGAAGAGGGAAAACTGAGATCACAGATTTCCACTCAGGCAGTTTTTAGGACCCATGATACAAACTATACAAAGAGGAACTTTTTATTTTGTGTTCATAGCATTAAGAAATGCAAGAAATACATACAAATAAGATAAATTAATTAAAAAGTATCAGAAAAAAGGTGATTTATGGCTTGTATTTTAAAAAGTACCTTCATTTTTATATTTTTATATTTTGGCAACATTTTCATTACTAGACTACTTACTCAAGATGGAAGAGAAAAAGTCCTTGTTTAGGTCCTGTTAACCAGCGTGAGTCTAACACAAGACTGTTTCCTGTGATGCTCTCCCAGCACACAGAGGCCTGACAAGAACAAACACAGAAATACCCAAGTAGTTCTTTACTGTGACATGTCCACCAAACTTGGTCACGTGCACAAACCAGAAACAGTATAACAGAAAAGCAGTATATCAATACAAACCTTGGCCTCAATTTTAAGTAATGACAAGATTCTAAATGCACTTGAAATCTGAGTGACATTTAGGAGCTGAGCTGAGGAACGCAATCCTCAGAATTGCTTCCCAGTCTTAACATGCCTAGAATCTGTGGCTGTCTGAGTGATGCCATTGAAGTTGTGCTGCCCACGTCTGGGTTTGTGCAACAGCTTGCTGCCCAGTTCATCCCTAGCCCAGTTCTGATTTAGAACTCTCTGATTTGGCAATAGCATCAGCACACTCTAACCCAAAGCACAAGCTCAAACAACACACACCACGCACCAATCTCAGGGAGGAATTCCTGCTGCTAACATCACACTCCTCTTCAAATGCATGCACTGTTTTGCAAATAAATCAGTAAGTCGGTATTTAAAACATTCACTGGGACGCAAAGACCTGGCGTAATTTCCTTACTAGACTAAGGGAACCCAGACATTCTCTCTCTTTTCCTCTCCCAGTAGACTCCTGCAATCCTGAAACTGCAAGTTGCTTCAAGAGTGTTGCATAGGGAGGATGAGTAATACTTTTTCCCACTGCTGAAGCTGTGCTACTTCATCCAGACCAGGAATGAAAGCACCATTATGCTCAACCACAAAGAGCCTCAGCTCTCACCAGGGAGAAGGCTGGGCTTTGATTCTTGCTGCACATATGCCAGACATCATAACTTCTTCACATGAAGCACAATGTCCTTGGACTCTGATGCTGGACTGTCTGAATGACCAGGCTACAGTTAATCAGCAAGCTCAAATCTGTTTCTCCAGGAGAAATAGGAGAACACCCACCCACTGCCACCCTACAGAAGCCTCATGACCACAGAAGCTTTGAGAACAGTGCAAGATGTGAATGTGTTCGAATGACCATAGACTGACAAAAGAATTGAGCTTTGGTTTACTTATGCCCTTTTGTGGCTACAAGCTGCTTTATTCCCTACTGGCATTTCATCCTGTGTTAGCCAGCTCTAGATATCACATTTTTCATCTTGTGAAGAACAAGAGAATGACATAAGTTTTGTTCACACCATTAGAACAACTTCCAATGCTAAATTTTCATGTACATGTCATCTGACAGACACTCCAAATGTCTCCCACTGAAAACAAGCTCATTTTGGTTTCTGATATGAACCAATCATGCTAGAAATTTATTCATATTGAAAATTTTGAAACATATTATAAAGAGTTACTTGGAAAACGACAAAATAAATACAGGATCATTATTCATATTGCTCCTCCTTCCCTGTTGCCATGTGAACTGCACTGAGGTATGTGCCAGTTTGCAGCTAATCTTCCCATCACACAGGCTCTTACCTACAGCATGCTGAGGGGCTGAGATCCAGGAAGAAAGCAGGTTTACAAACTAAAAACAAAATCTCATCTGACTGGGATTTGTTATAGGAGGCTGGAGAGGAATGGAAGTATCCAAGCAAATACCACTTTCGTACATCCTAGAAGAAAGATAGTGAGTCCATAATGCACATGAGATTGCCATCCTCCTTGTGATATCCAACAAAACAATTACAGTCCACTGTACAGCTGCTTCAGATTTGTTGATATCCGATTGCCTAGCCAAGGAAAAAGCTGACATTATTCCTGAAGATGTGTGCTTTGTTACACAAGTAATATAAACTGATAAAGAATTTCAGAGTAACATAAATCAAGAGGTTCTTTGGTATCATCAGAGTTAAAACCTGTTACTTTAGTACAGAATATTTCAAGTATTATCAAGTGGAGATAATCAGACTTTGGTTTAATTGCTCCCTTTGTGAAAAGACTTTATTAAATTAATTAACCAAGTTATCTTCTCAGAGCACGATCCATTACTAATTCTGAAATTATTGATCTTTTCATTTCAAAGTCAATGCTTGGCATCAAACTGGTTTTTGCAATTAGCATATACCAGCAAGCTTAATAAAACTCAAGGACTCCTCTAAGGACCTAAGAGACTGCAAAATGAAAATATTCCTAAGTATGCTCAGAAATTACCATTATGCATAGTCATCTTGATCCCAGGCAAGGAAGGCAGTAAGAACTTAAGTAACTATTGACAGCTCAAATCCCAGGTGAGCTTACACTGAAAAAATTCTCTTTTCACTTGTCCAGACAACACTAACTTACATGCTAATCAAGTGGCATCACCACGGGTCTCCATTTTGCCCTCCAAGCTGCACCTTGCAGAAACATCTATACAAAACCACAACATTTCACAAATCATGCTGACTTTGTTTTCCTTTCTCTCATTCTATTTGGAAACCACTAATCACAAAGTCTCCAGCTTCTGTGCAAACAAAAAGTGATCATTATCAATTGACAGGGAAGCTGTTGTATAAAACAAGAAAAAAAGCTTCCTGAGCACCCACAGACTACACTGAGTGGAAAAAAATCTATTAAAATAGCACTACTAGCATGCCTAATGAGCTACATAGCCATTGGGGGAAAAAACCCCCCCAAAAAAAACCTGACTCCAAAGAAATTCAGGAAAAGTAAACCTTAAATTTGTACAATATCATTTAGGAAGTGGAAGGGTTAAAGCAGTCATAGATATATCTCAATGAACATTGCTGAAAAAATAATAACTGGAAGAGGGATAAAAGGCAAAGCAGATTTACAGTGATATTCCACATAGGCAATTTTTCACTATCCAAAGGAAGTTTCATTTACAGTACAATGTAATTAACACAAGGCACCCAGAGTTCCTCTCTTTCTTGAACTTCTTTTGAACTACTTTCCTTGCCCTTACTTCTTTCAATGCCTCCCCCATTTCCCCATCTGTGCCCTATTTCCATAAACAAGGACAGATTTGCATGCAGGTGGAATTGAGGCCTTTCAGAGAATTTATTCCTACCTTAATTTTCCCATTGTGTAAGTTTGCCCAGTGACTGTATGACTCCAAGTACCACTGGCGTTAACTTCTACAAGAGAGATGCACAGGCATCTTTGTCCTTAGAGAAGTAGCCCCTTCCCAAAAAAATATCATCAGAATATCCAAATCCTTCCTCTTTGAGAGACAATACCTCCAAGCTTTCCCAGGATACTGGTTAAACCACCCAGTGCACAATTGCAAATATGACATTGAAGTAAAACAGTAAATAATGCATGCGTCAAAACAACATACCTGTTGTTCAAATATGACAATAAAAAAGGGAACTCCTGATGTCCCAGCTTCACAGAAGATCTTCTTGCTTTGATCTTGCTATGAACTGGTGCTGGAAGACCCTCTCCGCAGCACTAGGGATGAGTGTGGCCCGTCCCCTAGGGCCTGAAGAGGACTGGGCACAGGCACAAACCAAAGCAAAAGCCTCAGGAGGGAAGTCCTGTACCTACAGGGCACTCATTCTGACCTACACCTGCATTGCTGAGTACATCCACCAGCCAAAATAGTAAAACTAGAGACTGCAGCATCCAAAGGCCATACTGCCATGAAAGTAGAGACCAGAGCCTAACTCAGTGGGAGAAAATGTTTTCTAGAATTCCTGAACTCTCATTATTCTCTACAGAGCAAGTTAACTACCCTTTTATAGCCAATATAATTTCTAATTTGGGTGAGATATGTATCTTCATATGGATTTATACATCTGCACATATAGTTCATTCATTACCAGAAGGGGGAAATTGTAAGTTTTTCAGCAATTGAGAGCAACCAAACAGCCAAAATCCTCCATATTTTTTAACCATTACAGACATTCTTTTAGCTATACACAAATATAGAGCTAAGAGTTCTTTCCAGTATTCATAAACAGCTTGTTACAACATGTAACTTCAGGATAACATCTCTGTTCCTGTCTTTTTCTCCAAATAGAGGACGGTAAGGGATGTGACCTGCACGCACAACTGCTGATTTATGCTGTGCTGACTAGGAGGAACTACACTGTCAGCAAGAAAATTTCTCATGATTACAGTGTTTGCCAGTCTCACCAGCACGAGAAGCCCATGTTCCGAATGTAAAAAGAAAAGCTATAAACAGTTCAGAGACAAGACATAATGCATGTATAGCATGTATGAGCTAAATGTCTCCTTTCTGTAAAAGACAGATGACATACTCTAATTAAAGGTTAGTCAAGAAGTATAATAACTAGAGGCCAAACACAAGAGATTATGATCTTGATTACAGGCTGGTCAGACAGATCAAAGTAATAAATTGGCTCAGTGTTCCTAGAAACAACTTAATGAACTTTTGATGAGATGATTACTGTGTCCTGAATTCCTCCTCCATCAATTAAGACTTTTTCTTCTCTTTAAATAGCCCACACAAATTAGACACTTGCCTCTTAGTCTCCTGATTTGACTAGTGCTCGAACATTGGTGAAGTGGAATGAAATGTTACACAGTGAAGATTAACCTTGACCTGCCAAATGCAACAATGGCTTGAATCTTTCCTGGCCTGTGCCTACCCATACTCTACAGGACTGGAACCTGCACCCTCACCAGACTACTGTGACTCAGTGCAGCTGAAGAAGCTGCTTCTCCTCCACAGCCTGCCCTAGGCATCCTTTCAGCCTGTCCTGCCTTGCCAGTGTGCCTCACAGATCTCCACTGAATGTGAGCCACAACTCCTTGCCCATGAGCTCCTTGTAGCTGCCGTCATCACACTCTCCTCATGTGTTAGCTCAGCATTAATCACTGCATGCCTTGAGCCATCTCCTGAGGATCTTTTCCACATAGCTCTCCTCCAGAGCTTCCTTGACCATCTTTTTCTTCTTATCTCAGTCCCACTCCACGGGGACTTCCCTCTCATCTCCAAGCATTATCACATCCTTCATGGTGTGCTAACACACCTCATAGACCCTTCTTCCAAGGGTACAGAGCTGAGCCATCCCTAGGCCTCAGAACTGAATCTTTTAGCCTTGATAGCGTGCTCTGCTGCTCCACACCCACCTGTGCTTCTCAAGTAGTGCCCCCCCAACTCAGGCTGCTTTATCTGTGCACACCTCAGGCCTTTGCATGCTCAGCCATACTTCAACCTCTTTGACCATTCAAGTCTAACGCCCTAGGACCACAAGCCTCTTTATTCCTCTCTGCCAGATAAAGTGCACCTCCCTTCTACAGTCTCCAGTGAGCTTCTGTAGAGCCCTAAGGTTCTCCTGACTTGCTGTAACTTCACAAGCAACTCCACTGATTTTTCTGCACTCCTTACTGTGAGGTGGAACTCCTGTTGTCCTGCCCCTACAGCCATGGCTCATATTCAGCATCCTGCACTCCCCACAGCTGGTTTCACAGATGCCCTCCATCCCAGTGACTGACCTTCCTTCACTACCATACCTGCCAGAAAGAGAGGGTGGATGTTGGAAGGAGGGAAGAGGAAAAACTGAATTCCAAATCTCAGATGAAGAATGACCCTAGACTTTAGAAATTTTGCCTAACTGAACTTTTTGCTCATGGCCTCTTGATATAAACCTGAATAGCTCTTTTACATCAAACAATAGGAAGCAACTAGTCCACCATGTAAGTTCTTTTCTAGGTTAAGTGGAGAAGCAGGAAGCAAAAATGGATTAGAAATTTGTTACTGTCTTATTTTATTTCAATAGTATGAACTACCTGTCTTCTTATTACAGAGAGCAGTTATGTAGGGATGCTCAGAGAATGAGTACTTAATCTAAAAAGAAAAAGTTACCAATATTTATTTAAGAGCTGAAGAAAAAAATGACAGTGCAATAGTTCCCCCTACTGACAGCACAAAATCAAACTACTAGTAAGTGTTTTCCTAGATGGTCCTCAAATTACTAATTAAGTCCCAATGTGGTACCTACACAAACATACTGGTACACAGTAAACCACGTGGAAATCATCTGCATTAGAAAACTATGAAAAATTGCCAAATGTTAGAGAACAAAATTTGACAAAGCTCCTGTTGATCTCTACAATCCTTTACAATATATACAAAATGACAGTGCATAGTCCTATGGAAAGACTGTAAAATGTGTGTGAGCATATGTATTCTGAATATAATGCCAGGCCATCTGTCAGGAAAACCAGAAACATAAGTAAAATGCAGCTGTATAGGTTCCTAGGTTCCTGTGCTTGCTGAAATCTAAAGGACAGATGGTAGGTCTGAGCAGAGACTTGCCAAACTGTCTGTATTTGGGGACTGACCTCTTTAGGAAAAGAGCAAGTCTGACATTCAGTCTGGTCCCTAGTTCCCAACAAAACACAGTGAAAATATTGTCACTCTGCTCTAGTGTCAGCTCTTTTGAGCCAATGGCAGTTGAGTTAAATCAGAACCAAGAACAGCCACTTACAGAAGTCAAAATGCAGCTTGAGACTAGATGTGCGTCTGGTCGTGAACACCAACAGAAGCATCATTCTGGTCTCATATGCCTAGCTTTCCTTTCTGCATTGTAAAGCTAACATGATTTTTCATTCTAGGTCATTCAGGAAAAAGAAAAATCCTCTAGTACATTCTATCCTCATCTCACTTAAAAAGGTAATGAACAAATACACAATGATACAGTATAAAAGAATAACAGGAAACAATACAGAACCTACTGAAATATGCACTGGACCACACCACTCTACAAATCAGGATTTTGCAGATTCTGTTAGGATCCTAGTTGTCTGTTTACAAATGCACCTGAAAAATTTGCTATATGCTGTTAAAGGTAAGGACATCTAATTTCAAGTGTGTGCACAGTAAATATGATGTTTACCCAGCCAATATTCAGGCATGAGTCAGCTGCTGACACATGTATACGATCTTCTAGAAGTTGCCTATGTATCAAAGCTTCTCATCTCACTTTCAATTCTCCCACTGCTCTAATTAGAACGCAGAATTACTCATCACTAATGACATCCACCTTCTTCTTAACTGCAGCTCCAGTACCTGGCTTTTTCACTTGGACAAGGTTTTGTGTTCCTCATAGCACACAGAGAATGTAATATCACTTGGTTAACTCCCTGGCAGGTTCTATGAGTGTGCCTCTTACTCCAGGTTTGTACAGAAAAGCCTTGCTCATGATTGGCCATTCTGGCAAGACCAAAAATGACAAATAAAACAACAGTCAAAAGAATACCCTTTAGGGGCAGACTGAAGCTGCTTTGCATCACATCAGGGCTACAATCCTACTACTCAAACTTTGTGCCAAGGTAAGATGGATTTGAAATGGTAGTAATTTAGAATTTCCCACTCACTTTGGTCTCAGCAGCACTGCACCTACTATTGTAAAAATTTTCTTTGAAATAATATGTCTTTAGGCAAAAAAAAAAAAACCAAAACCCCAAATCACAACAAACTTGGAGCATGTCTCAGTTGCCAGAATTGTTACTGTAAGAATATCATTTACAGATATGATGTTGGATCATTAACTCCTAGTACGGGTACCAAACCTTTTATCTTGGGGAGAAGCTCCTGCATCCCAGGTACTACCTGAAATGAGGCATGCTGTCACAGCATGTGTCGTTACCACACTTGACGGACTGTCCTACGCCTTCTCCCTGGCATTCATGATGGCAGAAGTGTAACAGTGAGCATATGCATGGGGCAGCTAGCAGCTCTGCAGCTACCAGTGAGGCAGCTGAGGCCTGGGTGCCCAGCGGAACGATGGCTCCCCACACAACAGCACCCAGCCCTCTGCCTAGGCTCCGGCACAGTCCCCACCGTGCAAACTGGAAAGACCTAATTGATTTTTAAGTCTCCTGAAGAGAAATAACCTCCCTTCCTCCTATCAGCTTTTTCTCAGCTGTCATGATTTCTGCTTCTCCCATAGGTTTCACATCCCTGCTGAGACGAGAGCCTGCTCTCTGTCCGAGAATGTCAACGCGCTCGGCACGAGGCGAGGCGCGGAGCCGAGAGCCCGCCTCCGGCACAGGAAGGGCTCGGCCGGAGCGCCGGGAGCGCGGCCCCCGGCGGGCGCGGCATAAAGCGCGCGGCGGCGGCGGGGCGGGGTGCAGCAGGCAGCCGCCGGGCAGGACGGAGCCGCCGCGGGCGCAGGCAAGTGGGGCGCCCCGGGGGACAGGGTCAGGGCCGCAGGCTTGCGGGGACGGGCGGGAGGTGGCCAGCGAGCGATTCGTACCGATGGTGCCGGTAGACAGGCTTGCAGACAAAACCAACAGACTTTCAGCGAGCGCTCCCCGCATAAAACGCGGGGCGTCAAGCAGCTGCCCTATCGGTATCGCAGTTGACTACATCTTAATACCCGCCTTGCATCTTAATACCTGTCACCCGTTTCTGCCGGCTGCCTTTAGGGACGATCCGGAGTAAACTACAACTGTCTGAGCTTTGTCTCTTCCCGTGCGACTCCTTTTGCGCAAAGGGAGAACGGACGCCCGACGTGTGCTGCCGAGCACGCTACACAAACCCCATTTACAAACCGTACCTGTGTGCCCGGCGAGCATCTGTGCATGGCAGCAGCCCTGGACGTCATGCAGAAGGGCTAAGGGGGTTACAGCCTGCACAAAATCTTGCTCATTTCCTTTAGATAGCAATATTAAGTTGTTCAGGTTGTCACCATCGCCAGAATTCACCAGAAATTGCAATTAAAAGTCGCACTGAAAGCGAACAGGCTTACAGACCTTTCATGATTTGGTTCCTTGTGTGTATCTCAGGACATAAAGCCTGTGAATCCACACAACTATCAGTGTCACAACAAGGACAGTGAAACACTCCTATGTGTGACTCCTTCTCAGCAACATAAAGAAACAAAACTACTTTTTCCTCTCTGAATGGAAGTGATAGAATAGGAGGAAAATGTCACTGGGTACATTTCCACTGACGTTGCATACAGTATCCTTCACACCACACAGTGCATCATCCCATCCAAGCCTTTGTTAAGGAGAAACTAAAACCTGTCACTTTTACTTTTGCATGAGTAAGTACTCAGGACTCTGTTATGCCATGAGTTACCTTTTTTTTTTTCTCTCCTTTTTTTCTCCCCCCTCTGACTTAAGAAAACACAAAATGAAAGACCACAGCATTAAAAATACGATGTATTTGCTACTTCAAACTGTTGACATTCTGAAACTATGATTCAGAATTGGAGATAGAAAATTTGTTTATAAAAAGGTCAGCTCTCTGTAAAAATGTCTGTTTTGGTGAAATCTCATCTTTTTTTCAGGAAAATTTTCTATAAAAAATGTTCAAACAGATGTAATATGTTGACCTATTGTAGTGCAATCTTTAGCTCATGACTGGATTTTGTGTCGTTTGTTAACACAAACAAACATCCTGATGAAAGAGAAGATGATCTCTGGTGTGGGACAGGGTAGTGGGCAGAGCCCACTCGACCCAGATCCCAGGGCACAGGCCCTAGGGCATCCGTCTCTGTTCGTCTACCAAGGCCTGTTCTCAACCCTACTGCTGACTTTTTATCCACGTGTCACACTTAGAATTACAGCCTAGTGCAGGCTGCCCTGAGGCAATATTTTATCTTTAGTCTTTCCTGCACTGAAAAATCATAATGAAAATTAATGATGAAGTGGTGCAACTGGAGAGTACGGGTATAAGAAAGGTAATGTTCTCCTAAGTGGAGAGAGAGTCACTCAGGCTGAGGGGTCTACATGGAGAGCCTGCTCACCCAAGACAATCTCTTTAGTCCATGGAGAGAAGCAGGTATTAATTCAGCCCACCTAAAATCTGGAACAACCAAGCTTCTATCTTCAGCATCACAGTAAACAGCCATATCTTAATTGGGATAGTTTTTTCAGTAAGAATTTCAAACATCAAACCTGAGAATTCATTGACAATTAAAAATGGAAAAGATGTACTAGATAAACAATTTAGATTTTAAACCAAACAGTATTGTCCAAACAGAAGATGTGGGGCTTTAGGAACAGCACAATAACATACAACCATTATGCCTTTAAGAAAATTTTTGGTGGTATGAATTCACTAAGGAGGTAGCAAATTTGTTGCTTCCTGCTACTCTTTCATAAGAATAGTTTTATCTGGATTTGACAGAGTATAATGCTAAGTTACTACTCTTGATAAGAGACGTTGTGTAAACCTCCCTGCCTTGTAAGCATACAGTAACCCAAGACATTTGCATTAAGGAAGGAAGTTGGCAGAGGTGCCCATTCAAGTGTAAGAGCTAGAACATCTTTTAATGGTCTTGCTCACTTTTTCCTCCCTCTTCCCTTTGACTAACTTTAGTCAAGTACTGTCTGTTTTGAAAGCAGGAATATTTGAGTATAGTCTAGTCCAACCCCCTGCCAGAGCACTACTTTATGAGGTCCTGCTCTGGCAGGGGGATTGGCCTAGATGATCTTTTGAGGTGTCTTCCAACTCTTAAGATTCTGTGATTCTGTAACAAGAAGTACAATAAGGAATTTATGCACTTTGGATTGTTCATTCATATTCACCTTTCACTGGCAAACATGTTTGATCTTTTCTTTTTCAGTATGTCCCAATGGAGTCAAGTTCAACAACTGGAAATAAAGTTTTTGGAGCAGGTAGACCAGTTCTATGATGATAACTTCCCCATGGAAATCCGGCATCTACTAGCACAATGGATAGAAAGCCAAGACTGGTAGGATTAAATTTGCTCCCTGTTGTATGATTTCAGTTGTGAACAATTACTTCATTATCTGGCAGATTTTAGGGTGCTCATTTGTGAACTGTGCAGGTGCCTGCACCCTGAGAAATAGTATTCCACTAGTTCCTGGTTTAGCCCATTGAACTGTCAAAGTTGCAATTTAAGGAATGAGATTTCATTTGAACTAACTCCTAAACAAAATCCAATTAAAAAATGGTCTAACAAATTAATGGTATTGCAGATTTTTCATACAAACAAATAATACAGGTTAGTTTTCAATGGAAATGTTATATATTTACCTGTTTCGTCATAAAATTATTCACTTGTCCAAAGCTGCACTTAAAGCTGGATGTATAATTTTGGAGAGCAAGACAGCTACCTGCAAGGACCGTTACTCTAGAATGTGAATTTATGCACACATTTGGATCAAACTCACTGATAGTTACCTTAAGAAAATTCATAGCTGAATGCCCCTCAAAAAGTTTATATTAGTCATACCAGTAAGAGATATCTCAATTTTTCAAGCTAAATCCACAAGACTATTGGAGTACTGTTAAAAAAAATCTCCAAATCTGCTAAGAAATAGAATCTTCTTTTTTAAGGTTTATAGCTCAGTGTTTATGACACTATAGGAACATGGGAAACATTAAATATCCTTTGTGCCAGATTTAGCAGGCATATCTCATATAGGCGTCTGTCATTTGGAGGGACAGGACAGTGAATATCCCAAGGACAAGAGTACCATGCAGTCCAAAGTCTATCTTCTTCTGTTTTGCTCTCTAGTGTTATTGCTCTTCATGTACTAAGCTGTTCCATAAAGAGCAGAACCAGTAAAGCTTGTTTTTTGTGTGTGTTCATTTCCTTTGTCCCCTGTATACCCTTCACCAATAGCTTCAGAGTCTCCCTGATCCCCAAATAGTTTGGCTGGGCAAAGGCTCATCTGGTGCCTGGTGTGAAGATATATGTCTGCTGACTGGCCATCTGGCTGTTGCCTCCTGGAGCAAGTTATTACTGCCATTTTCCTCAGTGGAGGCAATAATTTGGATTCCTCTCCTCTACCAACCTGCCAGTTTCCTGTGAAATTTGTAAGAATATACCGTCTTTTGGATTTTGAGCCCAGTATCAACTTTGTCTGAAACTGGGCAGCAAATTCAGAAATTATACCCGTCTGACAGAGTGAGAAGGATAGTATGCATAAACTCAATTTCCTCTGAGAAGTGAGCTAAAAATATTTAAATATTCACTGCAGCAGAGACTGGAAAACCCTGGTTGTCTCCCACCTGGCTGACTCCATAGTCTGTACTAAGAACATTCTTACCTTGCTTTGTAGTTGCACGTCTAGGTGAACATAAGTAAAAGGATCATAAAATCAGTTATTCACAAACCTCTAACACTATACTAGTCACCATATATTTAAAGCCTTTTTTTTGCTCCCCAGATTTCTCGATGGATTGTAATGTTATGTATAGATAGATTGACACTTCTTATGACATTTTAAACACGCGTGGTTCTCATTCGTTGATTCTCCAGGGAGGCTGCATCCAACAATGAAGCAATGGCAATAATCCTTTTACAGAACTTGCTAATTCAAGTGGATGAACAGCTGGACCGGGTTTCACAGGAGAAGAATCTTCTCTTGATACACAACCTGAAAAGAATCAGGAAGCTACTGCAGGTGAGTTGTTACTTCAGATGACAAATTACATACTCTTAATGATGTCTCAATGTAGTGCCCAACCTTTGCTGAATGCAGTTTGTTCCTGTGCACAGTTCAGAGCTGTCCTGATTGCTTTAGGCTCCAAGGAGCTATGAGAAGACCAAGCCTTCAACAAGATAATTCAAAATAATAATTCCACCATCTGTTACTCTGGGGAACAATAATTCACACTTTAATGCATGCTGCTCAGATACAAGTTCTGTGACTTTTTAACTTTATGTCTATCTGTGTTTCACTGAGCTCTTAAAAATAAGACTGAGTAGTGCTTATGTGTGTTCATTTTTATTACAAATATAATTCCCACCTTTCAGACACATGTAGACATTTGACTATGGAATAAAAATGCATATTTTGGGCTTAAAGTAACACTGAAAATCATTAGTATGTTTGGTATTTTTTTGCTTAGCTGGGATTATTTGTTGTGAATGGCTTAAGGGATTTTTCCATTAGGCTTCTGCAAAATATTTATTTTGATTGGCTGAATATTTCTCTGATAATTGTTTATCTAAGGCAAGGATTCTCAGAGTTCCACTTCATTAGTCACCTACTTCCTGACGTCTGTCTGTCTTCTGCATAAAACAGATACGCATCTGAGTTGAATGAAGGTTTGGGGTTTTTACTGTTCTTTGATGGTGTTTTCCATAAGTATTTCAGTGACGATTCTATTGCTTGCAAAACATTTTCTTTATTTAAGATGTATATATGTATGTACACTGGTCTGGAAAATCTTAGCAGGACTGCCAATTATTTTGCTGTCTTTATGGCTGTATGTGTTCCTCTTCTTTATCCCTAATGGCGACCTCTTAAAAATGTGACAATATTTCCATCAATATCCTTTTTTCATCTGGCGTTACACAAGCCGTCTCACATAACTTCAAACTCCAGTTTCTTTTCTGGCTTGTGTAGCAGCACTACTCACAATTTCAGTGCTGCACAAGCACCAAATTTGCTTAACTGCTTTTGGAGTTAACTGCAGAAAGGTTAATCCTTTTATTTCTGTCATGGTCTTGGCACATTTCACCACAGCAAGGCTGAGGCAGAGTTCTATCGCCTTACCATAAGCATTCTCCCACAGTAGTATACACGTGGAAAGAGCATTTCAGGCCACTGAAACAAGCAGTTGCGTTGGTGTACTCCTTAAAAGGTGTAGTGTATTGCTTAAAATTTGTGCATTCATGATTATACCATCACAATGTGCATGTGTAAAAAGATTGTTGTGTGTTTACATACAGGCTCTACTAAATTAGTCCCTCACCATTTCTTCTTCTCTTCACACCATTGATTTTATCCAAAAATTTTTACCAAAACTTGAAGTGGCAGCTCTGCATGCTCTGAAATTTGGCATACCAAGGCAAGTAGTCATGCCTTGGACAAACACACACGTGAGTTCAGAATAGCCACCGTGAAAATGGCCAGAATGGAAAGCATTTCCTTTAAGTCATGTTTGGAAACTGTGTTATGATGTGCTTCCCAAAGAGTACAAAGCAAAGGAGGCTTATTGCAGAAAAACTAGAGAAGGGGAGTTTTAAGTGATTTATGATGGTTTCTCAGGTGTTGAGGATCCGGGTCATGATTCCAGAACAAGCCAAAATGCTTAGGCATCCCCATTACAACTGTACAGTTCAGTTACTGTCACCGTATAGTAGTTAGGGCAACAGCAGAACCACCACCAGATCTGGTCTTTTCCTTCTTTAGCTAAAGCAACAGTAAAGCTCTACATGGAGTAGACAAACCCATCATTTCACTTGATTACTGGCTCCGAAAAGAAATGCAACACAGGTTGCAACGTGCACCAGCTTGTTTTCTCTGTCATCCTGAAGCATGCTTTCTCAAGCAGCAAGGTCCCTCTGCTCCCTTGGGTTGAAAAGGTCTGTAGGTTTGCAGTGTAAAGCATTATGAACTTCTTGAGAGGACATGAGTG
The DNA here is from genome assembly GCF_028858725.1 of Colius striatus. Lineage (NCBI taxonomy): Eukaryota > Metazoa > Chordata > Aves > Coliiformes > Coliidae > Colius > Colius striatus. The sequence continues at coordinate 30,281,310 of NC_084767.1, read as the reverse complement.
ATACTGGAGTGATACCACTTATTAAAAAGGATCTCAGTCTTGAGGTTAGCAGGAGAATTTTTCCAGATAAGCAAACAAATGCACCACCTCTCGCCATCACTAATAATGTTAGCCTTTCTCCATTATATCAAGACAGCAGATAAGCTGTGTTTAGATAAAACACTACTCATTCAGTTTCAAAATACACAAGTGAACCACCAGATGCTGACAAGCAGTTTCAGTATTAGAGGTTTTCCTGATTTCTTATAACTTTTTAGCACTATCAGCCACAGTCTATTCCTGTTTCCAAAATAATTGCTATAAGCTGGAGCAGGACCAGACTCTTGGAATAGTGGTGGTATTATCATGACTATTAAGACAAATAAATTAAACAAGGTCTTAAGAAATTTGTAACATGGGTGTTTTGAATTTTTTTTAATATTATGTTATAACTTCTAATTCTTTGGCACATAGATGATAAAGGCATTTTCAGCTAGTGTATGGGCTGCATGCTGTGTAGAGCTGCACAGTCAGTCTCTGAAGCTTCAGCTGTTAAAATTATTTCCTTATTGTTTTGACAAATACATCAGGAAAAAAAGTTCTACAGTAGTTGTAATCAGATAACATCCTATCCTTGTTATTAACTGTTCAGTATTATTAATGGACTATGAACTATACATGACACATAGTATGGACAGCATCTACTGTAATGTCCTTAAATTTCAGTATGCAGATTATGTACTTACATGTCTAAATTTTTCAATGCATCACTGATTGATTTTTTTTATTGCTGATCATACAAGAAGTTTGGAACTGGGCATTTGTCTCCCCAGCCACAGCTGGGTGCACTTGCAGGTACCCGAGTCTTAGAATTTGGGATAGTTTGTGATGGTTTCATGAGATGGCACCAGAAAAATGTGACTGATACAATGTAGTGCCACAGACCCTTTTGTCTTAACAGACCACCTAGGTGAAAGGGAGACTGGAAGGGTATACCATAAAGCTAGTGAGAGTTTTCACTGGCTTTGATAGAGGAAAGATTGGGTTCCGAAGTGAGAGAGGAAACTACTTTTGTAAACATCTTTTCATTTCTGGTGACTCTGCGAACAGTGTCGGTTTGATTTTCTCTGAAGGCTGGTTACTATGAGCCCACCATTATCTCTGCTTTGCTCTCTAGCGCAAGCACTTCTTTGAAATTTCACAGTTCACTCCTCTTCCTTCCCTTCTACACCACACTCACAGACGTACAGATGCATGTACAGCGTGCACACACACACAGAGATGTTCAACCTCAATGTATGATCAGAGTACAATTGTTTTGAGCCAAGTGGTATGACAATAATAAGTAATACTTGTTGAACTAGCATTTATCACTAAGTAGTATCACAGAGTAGTATGTTGAGCTATGGTATAGGTTCCTAAATACTGTGACAATGACAATATTAAAATAATTAAAATTAGGGGAAAAAAGCACACAAAAACCATTAAAAAAAGCAATCTCTAGTTCTTGACAAAAAGCAAACTGAGGGACTAAAATTTAATTAGCAATACAACTGGGCTGTTAATGAAGAGTAACCTTAGAAGAGGAAACAATGCACACTTTACAGATGGTTTATGCAGCTATCTAGTAGGCAGCGAAGGACTCTCGGTCAGGATGAGGATCCCTGGTGCTGTTATTGAATCTAGAGAGAATTAATGCCTGCAAGTTGTCACCACCACAGCAAGCACACCCCATCCAAAAGATTCATTTTTGTTATGAAATGGAGAAAATGTTCTACTCCAAGCCTCACCTGAAATATCTTTACGTAAACATCTTAATTGCTCTATGAAAATAGCAAGGAAAGTAGTGGAAAGAGTAGGAACTTGCCCGCCTCATACCCGCAATACAAAACTTTGGGCAATCTTAGGCATCATGAAGGGCAAAGAGTAGAATCTTAGCAGGAAGAGCAGTCTGCCTGGCACCTGTGCTTTTAGGCCACAGGGACCCGTTCTGTTACCATTAGAGAAACTACTAGGGAACCTGGCATTTCTGCTCAGACTGCTGACCTTTCCAAAATTATCTCGAGGAAAAAAAAAACCCTTTGACCAGGAAACATGCAATTTGACAAAGTTATGAGCACTTGAAAAAATGCTGAGAAAGTTAGCCAAGCGGCTGAGTTCACTGCTAGCTCACAGTAATTTGCTTCTCTATCTATTTCTTGCTTTCATTGAAACATCACTCCCTGACATTAATAAATGCACATATTATATGAAAATCAGGGTCAGCATTTTATGTTAAAATCCTTCATATTTGCTTACATTATCGTTACTTCTCCAGTCAGTAAATTGGATTAATTTTTATAGAAGAGCAGCCTTTTGTTGCTGTGTTCTTCAGTGGAAGACAGTACAGCACAGTCACTCACTAAGGTTAAATTCTCTGTCCATCTTCCTGTAGAGCTTCCACTCCCCTTCAGCAGTGGTTTTGGAAAGGGATGAAGACAGAAAAAATGTTTGGAGGCAGAGGGGGAAAGAAGGGGGAAACCATCTCTGTGTTTTTTTCTCCTGCTTAAAACCTTAATGGAGAAGAGCAAAGCAGATGAGTCAGAAGGAGATGGTTTTTTCTGTTGCCATGACAACAAAATGTAAAGGGCAGATGTTAAGCTCAGGAGAGCTGCCTAGCACTTCTAGGAACCAAACTGCAGATGCAACAGTCTACATAAGCAATTATATCTTAGTTTTCAGAAGGAATGTTTTTAACTAACAGTGTACCTGTCCTTGATGTAAGCTCCTGTGCAATACCTGAGTAAATTTAGTACACAAGGGTGACTGGCAAAACACAGAAACACTCCTGTAAGACAGGCACTGTGTTTCTGACTCATATGCCAAAATCTTTGATTAGGGGAGAGCAGCTGAGCTGCCCTGCACCAGAAGGGCCAAGGCAGGAGAGGCTTGGAGCAGCCTGAGAACTGGTGATGGCTACTATACCCACATCCCACGACTCTGTTTAGGAATGATGCCAGCAGGCAATTGCCTGTGGGGCTCTGAGTAATCCAAGGGTGTTCCTCTCAGGGATGTTCTTCCCCTTGACTCCAAACTGGAAATTTGGAGCACTCAGCAAGAACCTACTAGATGAGATGGAGCTCTGTGGGATGCAGCCTGGCCTATGCATGGGTTCAGGTGAGCTCCCATGAGCTGAAGAGCCCTTGGCTGTGCTATGCCCTGTGATGGGTGCACAATAACTACAACAGGAAAAAGGAGAAGTTCTCAGAATCATCCTACTCTCAGTTGAAGCTTTGATTTATGCTCTAGTCTCAAGATAACTTCTGAAAGCAATCCCTTCTCATTAATGGCAACGTGCATCTGTGTCACATGACTGTTTATGGTGTTCAGAGGAAAATCTGATTACAGAAATCTTCCATTATAAAAGTGAAATAACAGATTTCAGGGATAAGAAGAAGGACTTCTCTGCTCATTTACTATTGAAGCCTGAGTTAATGATTATAATGTGTGCTCTGGAGAGCAATTTGCTGCAAATGATGTGTATTCATGATATTCATTTAATACTCATAGCAGATCCTCAGGTATTGGTGAACTTTACCCACTCACCAGCCCTACTAGAGCCTGAGATGAGGGGAGGGAGGGCAGTGGGAATTCTGCCTGAAGGAGCAGTCTGTATGCACAGCATTAACACCTTGTAGTTTGTTTACAAAGCAAAAGGTCAGGCAGAATCACCAGATCTGCTGATTCACACCAACCAGCTATATAAAAATGAGCTTTTGGAGCCACTATAGTTATAACTAAAGTATTATTTCCATCGTTTATTTCTTTCTTCTATGCAGCCTTACATTTTATGGACAGATCTGGTATAGCATCTGAAAGTATCTTCTGTCATATTAATCAACATACATTAATATTATGGCACTTCTTTCCATGTAAAATTCACCCTTTTTCTAAGTAATACAAACAAATAGCATCTGACTTTACAGAATGCTACTTAAAACAGTGACACAGTAGCACATTCCTGATTCTGGTTCATATTCTCAATTATACCATTCTATGATTCTATACTTGTTTCCATCTGTAGAGAGAACTGAACATCATTGTGCTTTGCCAAATAGAACTAAAATGAAGAGAAGTAAAAACTAAAATGAAGGGGGTTTAATTCAGTTGACTGTCTAAGTAAGTCACTGTATCGGAAAGGTAGAGACATGACAGATCCTAAGATTATTTATTTCAGTTGATTCTTAACACACAATTCTACTAGACACTGTACTGAGAAACAGTTGCAAAGAATGGAAACATAGCCATTGATGTTTATGTTGCCGTTTCCTGTTACAGCTTACAACTGGATGAGAATGGAAAAAAATAGAGAAAGTTTCTAATACACCACAGAAGATCCATTTCAAAATGTTGTTTACATGCAATTAGCACATAACCTGCCAGATCAGCAAAGCAACAAATCATAGTGGGAAATGTGTTTCAAACCAGTATATCTCTGATACAGTTCAGGTGGATTTTTCATATTAGTGTCTTGCCCCAATGAGTTTCCCAGTTCAACCATTAAAGCTATGTACAAAAAAGTTTTGTATAGAGATGGGAAACCCTGCAGAGCAGTCTGCACGCTAGAGTAGGTCTGCTAGAGCTGCTAGAGCAGGCCTGCTAGAGCTGTCTGCTGTTAGGGATCGCAGGCTCGTTGCCACACAGCAGCTAACAAAGGTCTTAGAAAAGGATTGATAGACAACCCCAAAAAGATTGCTTATTAGAGATGAAATATGTAAAAATTCCCACCTAGTTATTATTTAAAGGACATGACTCCAACAGTTTATGTATGTTTCTATTTGTTTTTGTAGAACAAATAAGATTTAGCTTACAAACAGAAGTAAAAATACAAGCAAACAAACTAAACAACCTCATTACGGGCTTTGCTCATCATGGAGTATTAAGGGTCCAGCTGCAATCAAACATCTGCCTGAGAGATTAGTTAGTAAGACATAGGTCTTTGTGTGCAGAAGATGAAGTTGGGGAGGGCGGGGAATATCAGTCCTGACTCTCCTGCGCTGTTTTACCCTTCTTCATAGGGAACACTGTACTTTTATTTCTTCTGAAATAAATGTAATTTAAATAAGACATATCATTACATGGTTAGCAGCACAGCTCTACTGTCTGGTGGTGAGGTCTGCAGACAAATATTTTCTGTAGCTGTATCTCACTCTACCTGCTCAGAAATCTGCTGTCTGTGTAGACCATTCCTTGACTGGTTTTAGCATCTGGTGGAAAAGACTGCAGTGGTATTTGGAGGCAAACTGGGAGATGGAAAAAAAGAACTATCTTTACAAAGCTTTTACAGCTTTATCTAATGCAAGTTAGTTGCACATGTTTAAAAACGTACAATCTTTTGGAAGTTACGCATTGTACAATACAAGAAAAGCAGAACTACAACACAACAGACCTATGTATTAGGACTTCCCACACATCATAGGAGTTGTGTAAAACAATAAGCTTGCCTTTAAGTTATCTCGTGTATTTTGAGAGGGGGAAGTGGAAATCTAAAAATAAAAGTCTAACAAGAGCAACCTAAATAGATAGTGTCACAGATACTACCTCTTAAAGACCTAGATAAGACAGAGCCGCATTTCCAGTAGAAAAGAAGATTTTTTTTACTAAGAATACTGCCTAAGTACAAGCTTTCAAAAAACTCCCAAGCTCTTTATCTATATTAGGATAAAACAAGGACCAACTCTTTTTTGTATTCTAGTACTGTCTTCGTTAGACTTTTTGCCTGGATGCATAAACAAAGGTAGCAAACAAGCCAAGGCAAAATGGCGTTTGTCATATTTTAAGGTGAAAATGGGAAATAAGCATGTATGGTTATGCCTTCCCACCCACACATTTGTTGGGATACACAGCTATGCCAAAGTTTATTTTCTTTCAAAAATAAAATGATAGACAAAAGGAGTTTTCTCTCTGTTTTTTAATTATGTGAAAGGTGATATACCTGCTTATCTAGAAAGATGATGAGTATCAGACTTAGTAAAATAAGCATATCACAGGTGAGCAACAGGGAGGGAAATGTATTTTTGCCTGACTTTGTAATCCTGTTTCCCGTCTCTCCGTGTCCCACCTCACTTCCATAATCTTCTTGAAATATTCATTCAACTTCAACAAATGCATCAACAGTCATACTAGTTAGCAGTTTGATGCCTGCAAGTAAAGCTCTTGTTGTATATAATTAAAAGGCTGAAGCAGGATTTTTCTAGCAGAATCCAGAAAAAATACAGCTAGGGTTTTTGACAGCTTTTTAAAAAAAAAAAAAAAACCCAAACCAAAGTCCGAAGTGCTTTTTCAGAATTAGAAAGCACTAAAACCTGTTCAAAGCACTAAAACCTATTAGCAGTGGTTGTCATCTACCTTGACTTCAGCAAGGCTTTTGACACTGTCTCCCCCAACATCCTCATCAGAAAGCTCAGGCAGTGTGGCTTGAATGAGTGGACAGTGAGGTGGATCAAGAGCTGGCTGAATGACAGAGCCCAGAGGGTGGTGATCAGTGGCACAGAATTGAGTTGGAGGCCTGTGGCCAGTGGAGTTCCACAGGGACTGGTTCTGGGGCCAGTCTTGTTCAATATCTTCATCAACAACCTGGATGAGGGGATAGAGTGTACCCTCAGCAAGTTCACTGATGACACCAAAGTGGGACATCTGGCTGATTCACCAGAAGGCTGTGGACTAGATGATCACTAAAGGTCGCTTCCAACCCCTAGCATTCTATGATTCTGTGATTCTAAGTCCTTTTTGGGTCACCTTGAAAAGCAGGAGATAACTAGGTAAACCCCTGACCGACTTTCTAAAGGTTGCACAGCACATCCTTCTACATTATAAGTAGAGACCAACAGTCACTAGTACCTAATCCTCTACTTTTAATCACTGAAAATAGTCAGGATACTCAAATAGCATTCATTTATAGATGTGTGCAGTATAGAGAGAGCTTTGACACATGAAAAGAAAGCTGGCCAATATTACTGTGGTTGGGAGTAATCCACTTTATGTTGGAAACACCCACAGGAAAATAAGCTAAATTTTGGAAAATTAAAAAAAAAGGAGGAAAATACAAGTAGGAGAGTGAATTTCTGGTCTAGATTTCTTTATTCATCTCAGGAAAAGCAGTAATTTTCAGATACTAAAGCTGACAGTTGTGTGGTGGTGTTTTAAAAAGCCTATGTATTTCAAAGTGTTAAAATATGTATATTAAAGTTTCTCCATGATATTACAACTTACAGAATGAAATTTTGCTTTTCCCAGCCTCTGTTTCATGCATATTAACATGTCTCATATAGTACAAGCTGTTTTAAAATTTAGCTGAAGGATCTAAACTCTGCATGGTGTAATGTATAAATTGCTTTTGCAGAAATACCTCTCTGCTTTTCTTTGTGATCTAGTAAGATACTATCACAACAGATGTCTCTGGAGTAGATAGAGGGCATGCTGGGAGGTGTTCGGAAGCTTTTATCTTGAGGAAGTGGCGTCAGCATTCAGAGAAAATTTTCACCTGTTCAGAATGGAGGTTTAATTTCCCTGATTTACTTAAATTTAGCATAATGATGATAGTTATTGAGAAGAAGCCAGTCCAAATAACATCATTGATTGTTTATTGTAAATCATGATTTAGAAGACCTCATCAAAATGGAAGAAAGGAGAAAGGCAATTTTTTATGCACCGAATTACACTAATATTAGCAGATATTTCCATTAAGAATAAAAGTGAATCCTTAGTTTCTCTTTTAGTACTTATAAAAAGACAATCATATGTTTTCTCTGTAAATACCTAAAATTTTGCATAACTACAGAATCTACACCCTTCCTCCTTTGCTGGCTTTCAATGCTTAAGTCGCACTAAGTTAGGATTTGCCTATCTCAAGCCTTTTTTTTGGTTAAATTTCCTTTATTTTCCAACTTTCAGTCACAGAAAATGTTTTCAATTACTCATTCAGAAACCAAGGGCACCTTGAGCAAATTCTGACCTCAACCAAAGACAAAATGCAAATGCTAAACAGCAAGAGTTGCCAGTAGACAGATAATAAGGGAATACTGAGTGGTGTATTCTGAAGTCTAATTACCTTTGAGAAGTATAAACATGGGGAGAAAAAAATCATGTTTATTATTTTGACAGATTCAAATACATTGGTTGTTGCAACATCCAGTAATTGTTATTTAATAAGTTACAATTGTTATTTAATGTTATAACTTACTTATCAATTTATTATTGAGCTGCAATCCATCTGCTAGGTTCCTGCAAAAAAGTTATTAGAATAGCATGTATTGTACAAATACAGCTATTCTAGCTGTGGCACACAGCTCAGCTCCAGGCCAGCTGCCCAGAGCATCTGTCTTGTCAGGAAGGCAAAGCTCATTCCCAGCCTTTGATCATAGCCGTTCAGATCCATCGTTATTCCATCTCTTGTCTGAGGAGCTGGTGCTCCAGGGAAGCAGGAGGCAATTCTCTGTTGACCTGTTTGTTGTCTACTCAAACCAAATCAAGTTGAACAAGCACCAGGCAGGCACAACTATGGGAATCACTAGGGGCATGGCTTGTTACAAAACCTCTATGAGTTAGAGAGGAAACGGGGAAAAAATGAATTTCCATTTCATCCCTTCATTCAGGTGGTTTTCTCTTGATGAAACAAAGAAAAAGAGAGAGAGAAAAAAGTTTTTAAAAGTTTTGCATATGAACAGTATCTAGAAATGCTAGGAAAGTCCCTAATACCTGTTGTGGTTTTTTTTTGTGGGGGATTTTCAAACATCCCACTCTCAGAACATTTTTTTTTTATGTGCCTCTTCTACATAAATGCATTTTCCAGCTCCAAGGGAGGATTTTTATTTCTTACTGACTTGGTTACATAGTTTTTGTTGACTTCTTTTTGTCATGGGACAAAGACAGAAGGCAACCATGAACACCTACAGTGATCAAATTCAGTGGTAAGCCAGCACTGAAGCTTTGTAGCTTCAGACATCCTGCAGACGCAGATGTCCTCATTTACTAGCCAATTAATATGGAAGGTAGGACCCTGTTTTACTAGCAAAATAAATAACAGCAACAAACAGAATTTAACAGCCATCAACTGAGGAATTGATACACACAGGAGTGGATTTACACCAGTCACAGATTTCTCACCACAGCTTTCATCCCAAACTTTATCAGAAACAGGACTTTTTTTCCCTTTAATCAAGGTGTGGATTGATGAGACAGACTTAGCAATACAACAGACTGCAGCTGAAACAAGGCAGACTTGTTCTCCCTTCTCCTACCCAAGCCCGTTCTGACTTTACCTGCACTGGTTCTCAACAGTAAACGCATCCTGTGCTGAGCATTTTCAGTCCACTGAGGAGCAGAAAAGCCATTCAGCAAAAAAAGGGCAAGTGGTTCCCATGCGGACTGTCTCACTAAGGAGTCAGTCAGGCACTGGATTCGCATGAGACAAGGGCTGGCATCACACAGCCAGGAACACAACCATTCTTTGCAGCAATTGATCTGACTGTTGCTGTTGGACCCTACCGAACTTCCACGCAAAGCTCCACTCCATCTTTTGCAGGAAGATTGTAGCCATTTCCCATGTCCCTGTACTCCCTTCCCAAAGTTACATCCTGACACTGCACAGAGACAGCTTTGGAGAACTCTCAATAATAGGGACTACAGAGATACTTCCAGACCTGAAGATCAGTTGTGCTGAAAGAAGTGTACAGCAAAAATACAGCTACTACCTTTATAGCTAAGAAGCTGGCAGGGAGAAATGAGCAGGCAGATCTTTGCCGTTATTGTTTGCCATGGAAATTAGCAGTGTATCCTTAATGTTAAATCCCCTCCCTCACTCTTCAGCAAGGAACAGGCAGGAAGGGAGTGTTTAATGTTTCATCTGAGACATCATTTGTCTGGGGGTAGTATTACTCACCATGTTTTTGGGTTTTTTTCCAGAGACATTCCTAAAATCACATCGTCCACTCCTGAAATTATGTAGTCCATAACTCCTGTTCCTCAGGGTAATAGATGCAGGTGGTTGCTGGAGTTAAGCACTACCCTGAAACTGCTTTTAAGGAGATCAAAGGAAGGACAGGACTGGGATTGCTTTGGCTGTGCACTGGTTGCACTGTGAGGCATGCATATTGTGTACATCGCTTTGTACGTCAGTTTTAAGAGTCTTATCTTTTCCATCTTAATCTCTACCTGGAACCACAGTATAACCAACAGCATGGTATTTAATACCAAGTCTCCATGCTTCAAATTGTCATGTTTAATATAATATTTCTTTACCTTGTAATTGAAATTAAAACATATTATGAAAAAGTTTTTCAAATTACTTTAAATTTCATGTAAAAGCACACAGGAAGTTACTCGATTTCTTTTGTCTAGTAAGAAGTGTTAGAAGTGTGCACTATCAGAGTAGTTGTTGGCACATAGAAGCAGTGTGTTCACATTTCTATCAGCTATGTTCACACCCTTTTCTCTAATACAACAATTACTATGAGATATCAAAAGAAAATACAGCATCAATTTAAATATGTATAAAGTTATTGACCCACATTCACAGAAAGCAAGAATAAATGAAGTTCTGAGTGGCAGCAAAATATGAGAACATAAATAAATCAGAAAGAAAGGAAAGTAGAACAAGTCCAGAACTGGAAACCATACAGGAAAATAAATGAACTGTATTAATTCTAATGAATGGCTGGAAACTGTATGAGCACCGAATAAAGGGCATCTAAATTATTTGTGAATACTGAATAAAAGGCATGAAAAGTATCAAAAACCACTGAAGAAGTACGTCACAGTGAAAGAGACTGCTTTAGGGTCCTCACTTGTTCCAATTTAGTAAATACAGCACATCATCACCTTATTTATGCACCATTCTGCACCTTATTTATGTCAGTGTAAAAATACAGAAATTTTTTTGGTTCTTTGGCTTGGGACAAGAATGGCTTCTTTCTTCATCTTAGGTACATGATTTGTTGAAAGGAGAAGAAGTGTTCACAGACATGAAAATTTAAGTCTTCTGCTTTACACTGAGAAAGTCTTTCTGCTTGCATCATTGTTGTATTGATATGCTTAGAATTTTTTGCTGGCAGAAGTGCTACCTGCTAACAGCAACATCCTATCGAAAATTGGAAGACAGGATAAAATCACACACAGAATAGGCTGACAGGAAAGCCCTTTCAAAACACTTGTGTTAGCAGTGGAGCAATTTGATCTTCAGATGATGTACATCTCGGAGTTGTATCTTGGTAACCTTTGTAGAGCATTTCTAAGAATATTTAATGGCAATGGCACTAACAGATGCTGTACTGCAAGGCTGAAACAGCTCTAGCAAAGACTGAGAACAGTGAAGGAGTCTTTTCCACCTGAACCAAGCTTTACCTCGTAGACATTGAAGCACACTGTGATTTTCAGAGGAGTCTCCTGCATTCTGAATTTTTTAAAGTTGTATTTACTTGTACTTGCAGGGCAAATATCATGGTAATCCCATGCATATAGCTGTGATCATCTCAAACTGTTTAAGAGAAGAAAGAAGAATATTGGCTGCAGCTAGCATGCCTGTACAGGTAATGAATTACATTTCATTAATCCGCTCCATGTTAATCTGCTCACATGCTTCTAGGACTGAATCCCATCCTATCATTCCACTAAAGTGATTCGTGTGCACTAGAGGTTGCCCTTTAAACTCATATTTGTACTTCATTAATGGCTCCACTGTTGAAAACATTGCCGTGACTTCCATGTCACAGCTAATCTTCAAAGACTAATCTGTGGGAAAGGCTTTAAAGACGTTAGTCTTTGCAAAACAGATGTGTGTATTTCAAATTGTGCAACGCATTAACTCATATTAATTATACAATGCAAAAGACATTTCATCTGGTAAGTTGTAAAGACATTGATAGACTTTATGTTATTTGAAGAAAGAAGCTTTAAAGTTACATATGAAACATGTTTTGGGGAAATCAGTACAGAGTTCAAAGCCAGACAGAATTTTCAAGTCAAAGTTCAAGTCTTTTTAAGAACTAAGTCAATTCTTTTTAATCACCTGTGGATATACTATATTCATATGTGAGTATTGTGGTATGAGTTGTTTAAAAAAAATCTAATAATCTATGTTTCCATTTCTTTAATTTACTAGATGTTTAATGTTTGCTGTTGTCCTGGTTTAGGCCTATCATGGAACAAAAGACCATGATTAGCCTCAAGCACCAAAGACCTGAGAATTGCCAAAGGGCAGGGAGGGCTTATAATCCAGGACAAAAAGAGACAAGGCTACTGGCTTGGGGAAGAAAACAGAAAATAATGTAATCCAACACCATCTAAAATACAGCCATAAACCCCCCCCTTCCCCCAAACATGACACACACAAAACAACACAGTGGTACAACGATGAAGAGTACAACCAGCCTTTTAAGACCACCTTTTCCCCTCCCCTCTTCCTGGGCTCAGAGCCCTGATCCTGGTGTCTTTATCTCCTCCCCCACTGAACGGCCCAAGGGGACAGGGAATGGGGTTTTCAGTCAGTCTATTCTTCATGGCTTCTGCTGTTTGTCTCTCCTCAGGGCAGGCGGGCTTCGCACTAGTCCTCCCTGCTCCTCCATGAGGTACCTCACACACCTGGCTCCTTTGCCCAGGCAGGTCCAATACGCATTCATCCCAAAGGCTGCAGCTCTTCTCTGCCTCTTGTGTGGGTCTGCTCTGCAGCCCACAGGCTCTCCAGCACGGTCTGTGCCATGGCCGCCTCCTCACACAGTCCATCACCTGTCCAGATGCACTCACACAGAGCTGCTGGTGGCTTTCAGTCCTGCCATTGCCCTCCATGGGTTGCAGGGGTACAGCCTGTTTTCTCACCACAGAGGGGTCTCTGATCTGGTACTCCTCCTTCCTTCCTCTGACTGCGGGGTCTGCATGGTCGCTTCCATCTTGTACCGCTCTTACACCTCCTCCCAAGCACTTTAAATTCCCATCCTTAAATAATGATGGCAGAGGCACCAGATTGGCCCAGTGGGGCCAGAGGTGGGTCTGAACCCAGCAGCCAGGGGAGAGCCTGAGAACTCTTTACTGTGTCTTCACTGCAACCCGCTCCCCCTGTTACCAAGCAAAAGCTGCTCCTTGCTAAACCATAACAGCTGTATAGCCATACTTTCACCTTTTGCATTTCAAAGTTAAAGCAGCCTGTTTTTCAAACCCATGGAAGTAAACAGATTGGTCTGTTTATACCAGCATCCCATGGGCTGAAGCCCAGCTTCAGAATTCCTGCAGTACAGTTACTACCGCTCAGTATTATTACTCATCCACTGTTGTCTGTTCAATGTGTTCCAGGGACCACTGGAAAAGTCTCTGCAGAACTCTGTGGTTTCAGAACGACAAAGAAACGTAGAGCACAAAGTGTCAGCCATCAAGAACAGTGCTCAGGTATATTTTTGTCATGTTTGCTGTTTATGTAGCCGTGATTTTCATACAGACATACCTGAACTATCTTTAAACTGGGAAGCACAAATAGTTTCCACTATTATTGGAACCCAGATTAACTACTAAGGACATACCTGGATCCTCAGTTTCTTACGGCTCTCAGTAAGAAACCCTATTTTAAAGCAATCATGCTCATCTGTATGCGAGTTGCAGGCAGATCACTTTATGCAGTAAGAACATACATATCTATTGTCTCTAAAAAGATGTAAGGTTCAGTAAATGTGTGTCTGCAATTTCACTTCTTTCAGTTAGGTTGGCAGTAGCTAACCTTCATGACCTCTCAGTCATGTACCAAGATCTTTGTAAAGCTGAAGGCTGTGTGACATAATTACGTGTTTTGGGGACGTGAGGGGAGAAGAACACTGGGAGCTGAACACTGGTAACAATTCTGTTGCAGGGCAGAGCTGGGCTGAGGTAAACCTGTAGATATATCCCATAGAACCCATGAAAGCTCAGTCAGAGAATACATGCCCATTCAGTTCACGGCAGGAGACAGATTCAGATTACCTATTATTCAGAGTAGATTTTTTTCTTCTAGGATTCAGAGAGCCTGTTTTCTATCCCAGGCCCAGCTTTATAGAATCATAGAATCATTTTGTATGGAAGAGACCTTTAAGATCATTGAGTCCAGTCTCTGTCCCAGTCCTATCAACCACTAGACCATTTCCCTAAGTGCATCATCCAACCATCTCTTAAACACCTCCAGGGACAGTGACTCCTCCACCTCCCTGGGCAGGCTATTCCAATGCCTGACAACCATCTCAGTAAAGAAGTTCCTCCTCATATACAGCCTGAACCTCCCCTGGTGCAACTTGAGGCAACTTCCTCTTGCTCTGTTGCTTGTTATTAGGGAGAAAAGGCCAACTCCCACCTCATTACAACTTCCTTTCAGGTAGTTGTAGAGAGCGATAAGGTCTCCCCTGAGCCTTGTTTTCTCCAGGCTAAACAGATCGCTCAGCCATTCCTCATATGAGACATGCTCCAAATCCTTTACTAGCTTGGTAGCCCTCCTCTGGATCCTCTCCAATACCTCAGTGTCCTTCTTGTAGAGAGGGGCCCAAAACTGGACACAGTATTCGAGGTGCAGCCTCACCAAAGCTGAGTACAGGACAATGATCACCTGCCTCCTCCTGCTGACAACACTGTTCCTGATACAGGCCAGGATGCCATTGGCTCATGGTCAGCCACTGTCAATCAACACTCCCAGGTCCCTCTCTGCCTGGCAGCTTTCCAGCCACTCATGCCCAAGCCTGTAGCTCTGCTGGGGATTGTTGTAGCCTAAGTGCAGGACCTGGCACTTGGCATTATTGAAAGTCATGGCACTGGCCTTGGCCCAGCCATCCAGCCCATCTAGATCTCTCTGTAAAGCTTCCCTACCCTCAAGCAGATTGACATTTCCACCCAGCTTGGTGTCATCTGCAAACTTACCAAGGGTGATAAAGATGTTAAACTGGAGTGGCCCCAGTACTGAGCCCTGGGGGTACCACTCATGACGGCTGCCAACTGGATTTAACTCCATTGACTACGACTCCTCGAACCTGGCCATCTAACCAGGTTGTCACCCAGGAAAGTGTATGCCCATCCAAGCCAAGAACAGCCAATTTCCCTAAGAGAATACTGTGGGCAACAGTGTCAAATGCCTTACTAAAAGTAAACAACATCTACAGACTCTCCTTCATCCAACAAGTGGGTCACCATGTCAAAGAATGAGATCAGGTTTGTTAAACAGGAGCTGCCTTTCATAAACCCATGCTGACTAGGCCTGATCACCTGATTGTCCTGCATGTGTATGCATGTCCTGCATGATAGAACTGAGGATGATTTGCCCCATCAGCTTCCTGGGCACTGAAGTCAAACTGACAGGCCTGTAATTTCTCGGATCATCCTTCTATCTCTTTTTATAAATGGGTGTTATATTGTCTGACTTCCAATCAGATGGAATGTTCCCAGGTAGCCAGCAGCTTTGCAGCAGTCTCAGCGTAGAAGCTATATTTTAAATACCTGTCAATATGCTATTCAAGAGGAATGCTTCTAGTACAGTGGAAAGAAGGGCTAGTAGCATTCTTTCATCAGTATCTCCCTACAACAGGGAAGAAAGAGAGATGAAACCCATAAAAGGATAAAGCTAGCTTTAGAAGAATGTGATACTAGATCTCTATCTGTGTATCAAGAGAAGAGTTGCAGAGCAAAGATGCAAGACAAAGCTGCAAGCCAGCAGCCTACCACGCTGCTCCTTCTGCCTGTGTAGGGAAGCGCTGCCATCCATAAAAGATGTTGTAAATCTGAGAACTGTTTCTAGATACAAAGTTTTTGTAGTGGGTAATTAAGTTGCATGCAGAAATCAGCCAGCTGCTTGTGTATGTAATTTCAGACCTTAGACATTTAAGTTTAGTCTCTAAAATAAAGAGGAAACCAAAATGCCTATTTCTCTGTGTCCTAATTTAGCAAAAAAGTTTTTTATCTTTTCATAGATACTTAATGTGCACATCTCAGAACTGAAAAGGATTGTTTATGAGTTGGCAAAATCAAGGCTTCCTATAAACAGCACAAAAACAGACCTTTGAAGTAAAACAAATGATTTCCTACAGTTTTATTTTCCTTCTTTTGATGTATCTTCTTTTGAATTATTGTTTAGTAACTAGAAAACACCTGCTAAATTTTTTGCAGTGTGTATTAAAACAAACACTTGCAGAAAGCCGAAGCAGCAAAAAGGTTTCATTTCCTTACCCAAATTCCTAAGTAATTCTCTAAATAGTCACTGAGCTCTGCTCCTGTCTCTGGCTCCACCTTTCTTGGCTTTGCATACCCCATTCCCATTTCCACTGAAGTCAATGGAAAATTACCCATTTCTGCTGCTTTACAGTTCCAAGAAGAGTGTTACTTTATTGGCATGGTAATTTAATTTAGCTTAGGCTAAGTGTAATCTTTCCTACCTTCCACTATGTTTTTGAATTGGCAAACCAAGAAGTGGTTAAGCTGTATCAACTACTGTTTGACTGTGGGAGAGACGATAATAATTGGCTTTCTGAACAAGTAAAATAAATGTGCAGTTATAAATCTGCATTTATAATTCAATTGTCTTTTCAAAATTTTATAAGATAGTAAACCAGAGTTCTCAGAACTGTTTAGGAATTTTCAAATGGTAGGAAGGGAAAATACTACGTTATGCATTTCTCCATTACAAAACAAGTTCCTTTTTATGTTCCTGTGAACACCCAAATAATTTTATTTTCCTTTGTCTGGCAAAGATGACTGACCAAGATGTCAAATACTTGGAGGACTTGCAAGAGGAATTTGACTTCAGGTATAAAACAATACAAAGCTTAGGTAAGAGTTTTTATAATAATATTTGGATTCTCTAGGAAATGTCTGATTCCACAGCTAGACCCCAGTGTCAGGGTTTTTATGCCTTACCCAGATTATATATGTAAACATAAAAATGGATTTTTAGCTTATATAAAATTACAGTCTTGGAACATAATGATTCTTTTGGGGTTAAAAGGGTAAAGAGGACTTTGTCAAGCAAGTGTAGTTGTTTTCTATATACAAGCTGCATAATGGTATGAAAATAGTAATTTTCTTAACCTGTTTTTCAATTTCCTCACCTTTAATATTGCCTTTCCTTGTAAGGATGTGGAGAGGCCTCTTACTTCCTAGAGCAGAGTTTGCAAAACTGATATTTTAGCCTCTAACCTGGCTTTCTGTTCTTTTTTTGACCACAGTGGTGATAACCAACTGGTAAGCGCTCTGAATGCATGTTTGACCCTCCTATGATGGTTGAGACCTGCACATGGCAACAGTCCTTGCACGATCTCTTTCAGAAAAGAAACTGAGGTCCACATGTGTCAGCTCAGCTAGCTTCCCTTTAAGCATGCAAAGCTATTGGGCTTGAAACGTCTGAGTTCTTAAACATGTCAATCCTGTGTATTTAAGGCTGGATTCAGCCACATAATTGGAAGAGATCAAGTTGCCATGGTTTAATAAGTTGGTAGGCATCAGGACAATCATAATGATTGAAGCCTGCCCCACTTGCAAAATAAAACATGCTTATATAAATGACTTTCAGGGCTTAAAAATCCACTGTGTCAACAACTGTTCTGCACCAGTACAGCCAGCTTGCAATACCGTACAATGTGTATGAGCAAATGATGTGGCTGAGCTGATAATCAGCTACTTGTCTACCCTACCCTGACATAATGGGAAGATGTCAGTCCTAAGCTTACAAAGACACAGTTGGCATCAATTTCTTTTTTAAAGGCAGTGTGAAAGATGCAAGGAGAGCAGAAACTGGGGCAAGGGAGAGGAAATGCTGCAGATGAAAGAGCATGGGGCAAGCTTGAGGGGGCTTGAAATTCATGCAAGATCCAGAAAAGGAAAAAAAGTTATGGAGAGGGGGAAATACCCGGTGTGCCATACTCCTGACTCATCCCCACAGCAGTGAACACTATCTCTGTTTCAAATGCCTAACCTCCATTCTCTCAGCCAGACGTGTAATTCACATCAAATCCAAAGAGCTTTAGTCTTAACTGCTGACACCACGAGCATATTTCAGTACTGTAGAGACCAATCAATGATCTAATCTAGTTGTAGATAACATACCCAATATGCATATGGATAAGAAATTATTGATTTGCAGATATCATCTGAATGTTTTCTACCTTTTCCTGTTCCACATATACATCTAAAAAGTGGAGTCATAAAACCTTACCTTAAACTTTTACTAAAGTACAAGTTAGTCCATTCAAATGAAAGACACCATTACATAATGTACTGATGTCTGCAGTTTATTTTTTCACTAGTTCATGCTGCAGTGTGGTCGTGGTTTTTTCCCCTCCTCCCCTTATAAACACGCACACACGCCTACACACACATTTATAGGGATTTTTTTTCATCCCTTGCAGAGCAGAATGACAAAAACAGTGCCCTCATTAAACAGGAAATGTTGGCGTTGCAGGCAATGCTCAACACTTTAGACTACAAGAGAAAGGTTAGTGATATGTTTTGTCATTTGTGGTTCATTTGCTTTCTCCCCTTATTCCCACACTGAATACTCAAATGCATATGTGTGCCTTTTTAAACTCACCTCTGTAAAAACAGACAACATATGTAAAAATCCACAAAAGCTTTGATTAGATATGGGTGATTTTGACTAGCAGTTAACAAACTGGCAGTTAAGT
Organism: Colius striatus; assembly: GCF_028858725.1. NCBI lineage: Eukaryota > Metazoa > Chordata > Aves > Coliiformes > Coliidae > Colius > Colius striatus. The sequence continues at coordinate 30,262,684 of NC_084767.1, read as the reverse complement.
AACAGCTCAGTCAAGGATATGGTTCAGCACACATTGGAAGTGAGGAGGGGGCATCGCTTCACAGGACCTCTTAAGTACTGTGCTAAATGGATAACTTAGCTGGTAATCTGTAGCTTTTGAAGTAAATAAAAAGTATTCAAAGCAGATTTAATCTAATAATTGCAAAGAAAATAAAACAAGCAAACTAAAAATCCCCTACAACCCACCAATGGTACCTTGTTCTGTTCAGCAACCAAGATTTGCAACTATTCCCCCAACCACTTCTTTACTGGCCCAGAAGCCAGTACAATTTAGGCAATTTCTTTGAGTCCATGTGGTTTTTTAAGGTTAAAAGCAAGCAAGCAAAACAACAATGCACTAGATATGATGCAAAACAAAAGGAGAACTTTTTGACCTTGATGGTGCTTGCAAATGTCACCTTCTTGGAGGTGTTACCTTACAAAGAATGCAACAATCCTCCCTCACACCCCTAACCAAAATCAAAAAGTTGATTTACTGAGGACGGGTTTGTAGAGATTTGGGATTAATTTCACGTACAATGGGTGATGAATCCAGTCACCTCTGAGTTAATGAGACTGAACTGGTAGGGACTAGATATAGTGACTTTCAAAAAAAAAAACCCCACCGGTAACCAGCACTTTTTTGACAATTGCAGAATTTCGTGGCTGTTCCCTGAGGACAGTTTGTGACACATTTCCTATTTTGCAGGAAGTACTTGGTAAAATAGGGCGTGTGATTCATGAAATTGATATGCTTATGAGCAACATGCTGACTGAAGAGCTGCTAGACTGGAAGAGGCGGCAGCAGATTGCCTGCATTGGGGGTCCTCTCCATGGTGGACTTGATCAGCTCCAGAACTGGTAAACTTGTCTTGAACTTGTGTTTCAACTGAAAACCACAGGAAGTCTACTGCGTGTGAAATGATCATTCCTTTAGATCAGTTGCCTTGCTACCTTGCAACAGCAGCAAATTCATTAGCAGTTAAGCAAGTAAATAACTAAAAATACAATTTGTTTTTGTAGACAACAACTGCTATTCACAGTTGGTAACACCACAGTGAACTACTGAGCCAGAGCTGTGGCAGTCACTAATTTTTTGGTTTGACAGTTGTTCCAGATACACGATACATACCCTCTCAGAGGGAGTTTTGCTTGAGTAAGAACTGTGCTGACTGAGTTTGTCACTGAGGACAGTGGGAGTTTTGTCTAGGCAGGAGCTGGGTAGACACTTACGCTTTGACTCACTCCTCCAGTCTTCAAACTATGTAGGAACTGAATGGCAGTAGTTTCTGTGGTGGCAACACTAAAGGTGATTGCAAATAAAAATAAAATAACATTATATTTTAAAAGCTTGCACAGCAAGAGAATGTCAACATCCTGGTAATTTCTCCCACCAAAGTTGTCTTATTAAAAGGTGAAGCAAAAAGAAAGAAAAAAGGAAGGAAATCAACCAAGAACCTTTTTAAATTAGAAGAAAAAGTATTTTTTGCCTTTTTTTGGTGTGGGATTCTTTCCCACTGATTTTTTTTCCAATTAAGATGTTAAAAATAGCTTTAAAAATCTGATTTTATATATACATACCCTATGAAACTGTTAGCAAGCATTTTTTATTTGATTTGCTTTAATTGTTTTTATACTTCCTCCATCTTGGTAACTTGTTCATTTTGTATAAATATTATCCTTTTAAAAAGCATATTTTGCAGAACTACTGAGCTGTAGGAAAGAACTGAAATTGTCATGAATGCCCTGCATTTGAAACATCAGAACCATGTCTAAATTTCTTCAAATGATCACAGACAGCATTGCATTGCTGTTGATGAGGCCTGTTGCATAAATATTTATATGTGAAAATTATGCAATTTTCCTGATGTATTTATATCCTCCTGTAAACAGAAGATGAACAGACATGAGTTTGGATAAACCTAGAAAGCACCAATTAGTACTGATTCTGATTTCCTTAAGCCAGAACTTCAGAAGCCATTATGTTCTACAAAATGGTTTAGAGGAAGGACTGTGAACTAATATTTTGTTTTGTTGTAGTTTTACACTGTTGGCAGAGAGCCTCTTTCAAGTTAGAAGACAACTAGAAAAACTGGATGAACTGTTGACCAGATTGACTTACGATGGGGACCCTATCCCATTGCAAAGACCTCAGCTGCTGGAAAAAGTCAACTTTCTGCTCTACAATCTTTTCCGGAAGTGCGTTAGCTGGTGACAGTGTACAGAACTTTACCTGAACTGGCACAAATTTATTAGCAACAATGAAACCTTAATTGTTAAAAAGAGAGGGGAGGGCAAAAAACCCAAACCAGTTAGGATCTGAGGATCTAAAAGATCAACTTTCAGATATAAAAAGTATGCACAACTGTCTTCAAAACTCCTAGAAGCTGAAAGTGCCAGGCAGCTTCTCATGTGTAGCAGTTAACAGTCTGTGTTCAAGTCCTGACTAAGTGACCACATAAAATCTGAGTATTTCATTAGGAGTTATTGCCAGAAAAGTTGTGTATTTGTTTGGGGTTTTTTTAAGTAAAGTGTTAGGTTCCTTGTCATTCCTCTTCTCCACCAAGGTATTCACCTCCTGACCCCAATTCACCCTTCTGTTCATAGATGAAATTCTGATATCATTACTCTTACCTTTTATACTGGCTATACTAGAGATACAGCACAAGTGACTTATCTGAAAGCAAAAGATGATCAATAGAATTTTTTATAAAAATGAAAAAATATAGTGATTGTTTAATTTCATTGGAGCCAGACTCAGTGTATTTTCATACTCTCATTTATGGTTCTGATGAAAGTCTCAGTCTTGCAGACTTTTTAGACCTGGTATTTTAGACTATGGAATTTATTTTGGTTTTATTTTTAATATATTCCAAATAACTGTTTCTTATGGGAACAGTTTAATTGGAAGTTAGACTACTGGATCATTTTTAGAACTGAGAGCTGAACATTTGTACAGAAAAAAGTCTCTTAAAAGATACTAGCACCTTTTTTTCCCCTCTAATACAGCTGTTTATTTATGCATATTCCTAACTATGTATTTGTTTCACCTTTTTTCATACAGTTCATTTGTGGTTGAAAGGCAACCCTGTATGCCAACACATCCTCAGAGGCCAATGGTTCTTAAAACGTTAATACAGTTCACTGTTAAATTAAGGTAAGGAAGGGAAATCTGATGTAAACTCCTTCATGTGCCTGTTGCATTTTATCCTCAGAGAATCTAGAAAACAAAAGCAGATCAACTTGTATTAGAGATCCTTTTGACTCCAAGGAGATTTTCTGGAATGGGGATATAAAGGCCAGATAATCTGTCACTCAGAAGAAGTGACAATAAAGAGTAAATCAGCGTGAGGAAGAAAGGCAAATCGTTGCCAAAAGTCAGCACCTTTTGAGTTTTGTATGCATTGAATTCTTGTTTTAATTTACTCTGTTTGCAGAGTGATAGCGATCCACATCATACAAGCCAACACAGAATACTTAGAGACGCTTTTGCATGTAGGAAAGAGAACCTTTTGTTTGTTGGGGAGCCCTGGTGAATCAATGACAAATTATTTCTCTCCCACTAGCTCCTTGCCTGGTTTTGTGAAAAGATTAAAGAGAATGCATTTTGGGAATTGTGGAAAGGGAACATAGGGGGTAGTCACAGATTATAACAAATCCAAATCCATCTCTTAGTTGTTACTTCTTCATTGTATCTCCTAGCTATTCCTTCAAACACACACTAACTTCTCCATATACTTCCAAGGGAGGGTAGAATGCCCACCATTGCAACAGCCCAGCTCCTCTTTCTGAGTATATAACCCTGTAAATCATGATATAATCCTAGATGGCTAATCTGTTTTCAGATTATAATACTTTCACATGCAATAGTGTGGAGCTACTGATCTCTAATATCTTCTGGTGAAAAATTTATTCTGTTAATATTCTCTTCTACATTTTCTGTTCTGAAGGTTGCTAATTAAATTGCCAGAGCTGAACTACCAGATCAGAGTGAAAGCGACTATTGACAAGTAAGAAACTTTAAAGTGAAGATATTCTCTCTCCCTCTACAGAGACAACACGTGTTTTTCAGTTAGTACTCTATCTGATTTAGAAGTTACTCTATAAAGGGAAAGAAAAAAAAACCAAATCCCAAACCAGTTAAAACATCAGCATAATGGGGAAGATTGATTTGTTAGATTTTTCTTTTGAAAAAAGCTGCTATTGATATTTTCAGCTGGGAGACAAGAAGTCCATGTAAGATTTGTTTAAAGACTTAGATAACATTCTTCAGTCAGAAATAGCCACATATAAAAAAAATTAAATCAGACTGTTTGGATTTATGGAATAGTTAGCTTTGAAATACCACCAATTTCTGCTTGTGTTGATAGGCCCAGTACCTTCGATGCAGCTGCTCCAAGTAGTACACAAAGCTTGTGCTTGAAAAATTAGTGCCATAATTAGTATCTATGTCAGCTTACAGAGTTTAACCTCATCTGAAATTAAGATTGCTACCTCCACCTTTCACTTTTGTGTTCTCGTCATTATTTAGAGTGGTCCCAAATTAACAGCGTCCCCAGCTTCTTTGTTTGATTATAATTTCCAGAGCAAAATGTATCTCGGAGACTGTCTATGCTGCATTTGTGAAAACACTGTTAATGCTGCTTGGACTATTTGTATTTGAGTTCATGGATCTTCTCTCAGCAAGGTGTATTATCTTGAGCAATAGTCGGTACCGTAGAGCAAGCTTGGTTAGCCTGGCATAATAAAACATGGGGCAAACATGTCAACATATGACTTCAAAATCAGCAAAGGCAATTAGATAGGTAAGTGCACTACTTGCATCTAGCCAGAAGCAAAAGTCTAACTGGACAGTAAAAAATTCAGTTCTTTAGTTTAAAACTTGCAGTTGTGTTGGTAATACAAATTAACTTCGACAAGGCAAAATCTACCACTTCAAGATACATTTGGTAGTACAAATTACGGCTTATGCATCTACTGATTCACAATATCTTTCTTCCCCGCTGCCCCTCTTCTATTTTAGGAATGTTTCAACTGTAAGGTAAGACATTAAAATAAAGTATTTCTGAGATTATCCCATATGATGTTGAGTATGTTAAGTGTAATGTCCTCCATAGTAATCGTAGATTCGTTCTGTGTGGGACACATGTGAAAGCAATGAACATGGATGAGTCTGCAAATGGAAGCCTGTCGGTAGAATTTCGACATTTGGTAAGTTTGACTGCTTTTTTCCTGTCAGGTGCCTCTGGTAAAGAAATAAGAGATTCTTTGAAAACTATACAGGGAGTATCACTGTCAAGTCTTCACACATTTTCTTTTTCCTCACACAGAAAGTTTAGTCCTAGGAACTCTTTATTCGATTCCATACTTTATCTATTTCATAAAATAAGACTAAAATGACAAAGCCAAATTTAACTAATTCATGCCAGAAAAGGGAAAGACTAACAATGCTGAATTACACAGCTTCTCAGAAACTGAGTTTTGTTAAAGAAAAAACAAAAATAAACCACACCACCATTGTCTAGGGGAAATACATAAGTGAATACTTCAGTTAACGGTTGTGATAACCATCTTTTGAGAGGCTACAGTCCTGCTTCTGCAACCTCTATAACATCCCAGTGATTCATGCTTTCATAGAATCGTTTCGGTTGGAAAAGACCTTTAAGATAATCTAGTCCAACCACTAAACTAATACTACCCAGCCCAGCACTAAACCATGTCCGTCAAACTACACTCGCTCACTTACGGGTTTTTTTTGGCTTAACCATAGCTGCAGTGCATCAGTGTAGTTTTGCAAGAGGAGATGAATATTGATGGTCTTTAGCACATTTTTTTTTGTATTACCCACTTAACAAGCACCCTAACTAACACTTTGTTACATTAATTTAGTTTCTTTATCAAAAGACTATTCACTGGATAGACTTTTCAAAGCGTAGTGTCAGAGCCTTCATTACACTGTATTTGTATATTGTAAATAAAACCTTCTATACTAAGAACATCGTGATTACAAATGAGCTGCTTTATATGTGTTTCTGTCTATAGTTTCTTTGGCACATAAATATTGTTTTGCTTTATACAGCAACCCAAAGAAATGAAATCAAATGCTGGAAGCAAAGGAAATGAGGTTTGTGCACTGATTTCACACGTTACTTTTAATTACTTTACAAGTATTTGAGACTGGATATTATTTAAATCAAAGTGTAACTGTATCTTGTTAGATTTTGAAATGTATGTTATCCTTGTAATAATTATAGGACCCATTGATGATATGTTAGCATAATGAGAATTTTTCAGAACTACTTGTAGAAATTTGAATTACATTTGTACATTAGAAATGTTAGAAGGTAGGGAGTAATCATCTGAATGTATGTATTCCCCTTTAAGGCTGTCTTTTTGGTCACTTACTTTTTGAGGGAAAAAATAGGCTTTTAAAGTTTTTTGTTGAAACTTTTTTTTCTATAGGAACGACTTTTTAAACATGTATTCTGTTGGCCAAGTTAATGGCTGAAGTACACGTACTTTTGCTTCAGAGAAATTTCTTTGCCTCAACCAGGAGCAAAAGTGTGTATAGTTTACCAATGCTCACACGAATCCGGTCTGAGGTTCCCCTCTTGTGGTGACACAGGACTATGACATGTTAGCCCTAAAACCAGCAGGTACTTGGCAGTACCCCAGTTTCAGAAACATACATATACCACCTGGCTCGTAAGGTGAGAAGGTTTTGCAACTGCTTGCTTCCAGCAGATGAACTTAAAATCCATACATTCTTGCTTTGCAGAGAACAGCAGCCAGAAGTATTTATAGCAGCCCCAATTCACACCCCAAATTTTGTGTCCCTGCATTCCCCAGTACCACAGAGTGCTCCTTCCATTTCTGTGTTACCTTCCAGCACCCCTTGCATCCAGACCACCACCCTGTTGTTCTTCCCCTGCTCAGCTCCGCAGCAGCTGCACAGCTTTTCCCTATATCTTTTTTCTCAGCTCTGGCTTCCTACAAACTGTGATTCCTCTGAGTGCCCTAGGTGTCACAGACAAAATCAGAATCACAGACAAGAAAGTTGTTGCCTTCATTCATTCATCTTCTGCACCCTGGCAGGAGGGGAATGGAGAGCTGCCATGGCAAAAGAGATGGCAGAGTGTCCTCAGCCAGCAACCAGAGGCAGTAGGCAGAGAAGAGAAAGGCATGAGTACACAGAAACTCTAGGGTGGTAACAGACCATCACCATAAAATTAGCATTAACAGCAAATTTCTGCAGACAAATCTCTGACTGAAGCAAGAGTCAGAAGGTTGCAGCCAATGATACAGCTTTTGACAATTCTACCAAAGCAATCACTGTCTCCCAAGGTCACTAATATCATGCCTCTATGAGTGGCACCTACTTAGGTAGAAGTGAAATGGCCTGTATTGTTTTCAGGTATCTCCACAGCTGTGTAACGTTTTTGCACAGTAGAAGCACTGAGGGCAAACTGTGTTGGCAAGTTAAAAAAAAAAAAATTAAAAGATAATAAAATCCCTCATGTTACAGCCCAACAGATGTAGTTACACAAGCAGAAAAGTTATTGCAAGTTATCTGTAAGTATAAAGCAAAGGTGTGATCAGCATGGAGAATTTTATCCAAAAACATAAAGCAGAAGATACTTGTGCACACTTCACACAGTGTTTTTTAACAGAGTAACTTGCAACCTGATTAGCAAGACTGAAACTCCAGGCTTGCCTCACAATTACTCTGCTACTTACAAAGTCATTTGCATCAAGACAAGCAAACACAAAAATGAAGGTCCTCTACTTCTGGTAACATTTTACTCCCACTTTCACACATTATGTCTTTATAACTACATAAAACATAAGGCTGTGGAGAATGAGGACAGCTGAGCTGTGACATGGTTCACTGCTAACTGATTTCTTCAAAGAGAGCTTCTCCTTGGTCAGATCACAGCCCATGAAGTCATTATTAGCATGAACAGGGGTGGAAGTGGTTTTATTAAGAACTATAATTCAAAACCTTTGTTACAGCATGTTTGGTAAGCTGGAAGTGCAGTTGTTAAACATGATTTTCCTCATTAAAAAATAGTGTAAGCTCTCAGTATTTGAGGTTTGTCCGTTCATGTAGATAGGCCTTTTTGTCTAGATGTTTTTTCCAAGAGAAAAATTCAAAGTTTTTGTAAAGTCCTAACGGGGCAGGGGAGAAGGGGAGGGTCTCTGACTCTTTCCAACTTTGTATCAGCAATACAGGTTCAGCTGGATTGATTCTACCCGTATTAAAACATTTGAGCTCATTTGAATATTTAATGTAAAAACCTTCATCTCTAGGCTGGATCTTCCCTTTGCAAGGCAAATTTATTATGTAGATGCCTGGGGATCTCCTGTGGTCTTTATCACTCATTTCAAAAGTATCTTCTGTTGCAGTGGCCTGTAGGAGGAGGCCTTCCACGAGAAAGACACAGCCATGAGGCACCGTCCCAAGGAGCAGTTTTACTTTACATTGACTGCAAGTGGAATATTTCCATAAATGGAAAATTTATTTGGGACTTTTAATATTTTTTTCCTTCTTTTAAAAAGTGTGACAAAGCAAATATGTGATGGGGAGTGTAAAAAAAAACAACAACAAAAAGACAATCAGATTTTTATACTTTGACTTCTGCATTTTGAAAGATCTGTTTCCCAAGGGGCAGAGATTTGGATCTTTACAGAGCTACACCAGTTTGTTATCAAAACAAAAGATTTGTACTGCAAACTCTAATCAACTATGACAAACAGATTTTCTTTTTTTTTGGTTTCCTCCCTGCCCATCCAGGAAAAACTTGTTTTTTTAATACTAGATTTGCTTTGGATTAATGATTTAGGTCTCTACTTCTTCAACTAGTACTCAGATTAGGGCCTATTTGTCATTGAAGCTGCAGCTCTTTGTTTTGTTTCTAGTTTGTTTCTCCCTGAAGTTTAACATCTGTGTTTAAATTGGAATTGTCAATCAGTAAAGAAACTTAGGAAAAGTTGGAGACAATCTTAATCAGACACAAAAATAATCTGTTAATGTTTTATGTGCAAATCTGTGTTTAAAAGCACCATTTTAGAAAAAGTTCCAAGCTTGATGTTTAGAAGTATTGTTTTAAAAATATAAAGGCTTTTTCTTTTTAGATTCATTAGAAAAAAACCCCAGACTTCTGGACTTATTTAATGTCAGAGTTTAACAAACAAATTATTTCCTTCACTTCCCCCTTTTCCTGTTCTGCTCATGTATTTGATATGTGTTTTCTTTCAAAGTTGTGTCATTTCAGCAGTTGGGTCACTAAAATAGTGTTAAATGCCAACTCTGCAATCTCAGTTTTATAACCACTTACTCCCTCAGGGCCCTCACATGGTGACCGAGGAACTGCACTCCATCAGCTTTGAAACACAAGTCTGTCTGTATGGATTGACTATAAATTTGGAAGTGAGTATTCTACACAGATTTTCTGGGGCAAAAACAAAAGGCATTTTCCTGCAGCTTACAGAACAACCGTGTTGGGCCACACCATAGGTTCATCTATCCTAGATGCCATCTTCAGCAGTAACCATAAGCAAACGCAAGATTTCCAAAACTCGTGGACTCGTGTATGCTCTGGGAAGGAAGAGGGGCTAAAAACCAAAGCATAACACAGTGCTAACACATTCTTTGGCAGCTTTTACATACTACATTAATTCTTTCTTCCAGACCAGCTCTTTGCCTGTGGTGATGATCTCCAATGTCAGCCAACTACCCAATGCATGGGCTTCTATTATTTGGTACAATCTGTCAACCAACGATCCTCAGGTAGGTCTTCAGTATGCAAGTATTGACTTTCTGCATTTTCACATTTCTGTGATTTGGTCACCAAGTATATTCATTATAAAGAGGCTGTGTTTCCCTCTTAAACTGGCCTTATTCACACACACCATTATCAACATCATACTTCAATGTTGTTCACACTATCTTTTGTTCCCTGCCCAGGTATAAAACCACGTGCACGCTGAGCCTTCCCTTTTTAAGCTGAAGTAGTAGTTCTTAAACCAAGGAAAGGTGATAGAACTTTTCCACAACTTTTATAGTTTGAATTTTTCTTTTTTGGATACAATCGACCAAAAAGTTATCCAAAATAATTCTACTTGTACAATTCAGAACTGTCTAAGTAGGTGTATAGGTGGGTCTGTAATGTACTTAAGTGCTGTTTCCCCCCTCACATTTTATAGGAGTTAGTGCTTTCTACGGAGAAGACTATAAGTGTCAAGTAACACCTTCTAGTGGCTCTAACCATGAGCAAAAGAAGAATCCTTCTTTTTCAGGCCCCAACTGACTGAGTACATGTTTTAGATGGACTGTCATTGTTACTGTTATTTGAAGAACAGTGCTGCTGATAGCTCTCAGGCTTTCAGTTGGGGATTAGTGGCAGTCACGTAGGTGTTCAGAGGAGAGGAGGTGTAAGGCAGTTACCATGGAGTGTGCCTAGGAATGATGGCAGGTCAGCTGACCAGCAGCCTGGCCGTTATGGCTCTCTGATACTCCAAAGAGTTTTTCAACAGTCTTCAGTATGTATAGTCCAGAAACCAAATGAAAAACCAAGCTGTGCTAAACTGCTCAACAGTATACCATTATAAAAGCAGGCAACTGTTTAAGCTTTTTTGTTTGCACCAAACATATTACAGTGAGAATATGTGCATTTATTGGGCAGGATTTAAGCATGTCTTTACATGAAGCCTAGCAAGGTATTTTGCAATCCAGTATGCATGCATGGACTCCCTCTTTGTAACAGCCTGCCCCTACAACTCCGCTTAGGCTCCTGAGCAGACCTTGCTGGGTGGCTGCAGCTGAGAGGGACAGTACATATCTACCCCAAATATACCACTGCCCCCCCCCCCCCCCATCTAACAAGTCTAGATTCTACTGAAGTACTTACAGCCTTTTCTTCATAACCTGTGGTGTATTTCATGGTTGCTGTCTAAACAAAGCAGTGATTCTGTTGCAGAATTTGTCTTTCTTCAACAATCCCCCTGCTGCCACTTTAAGTCAGCTCTTGGAAGTACTGAGCTGGCAATTTTCTTCGTATGTTGGTCGTGGACTCAATTCTGAGCAGCTTAACATGCTGGCAGAGAAACTTACGGGTAAGTGTATAGAAATATACAGGTGTTATTTGCTTTGGGGCTCTTACATTTGATAGTTACAGGTAATGACTTTAAGTATGACCTCCACTTCCAGAGCTGACTTCAAAAATGCCACGATGACTGTTAGTTTTCTTTAAAAAGCATGTGACAGCTTATTCTTACCACAAAGTCATTAAACTTCTGAACTTCCAGGCTGCTCAACTGAAGAAAAAGGGCATCAGAGTTACACTGAACTGTGATGTCGTTTTGTTTACTTAGCAAGTAATTCTCTCACACATCTGAAATCAAAAGAAAGTTATCTTGCTTGCTTCTGGGCTTTGGGCTTTGTTTCATTTTAAGTATCTGTGTGTCTGTTTAGTTCTGGGACCCATCCCTTCACTGGTGACAGTGTAGCAAAGAGGCCCTATAACTTCAGTGAGATCAACTATTGAACACTTCGATCTGACTGTCCCCCAGAAGGGAGAGTGGCCTTAGGGAAAGCTGGAAGAAGAAGAAAAGAAAGCTTTATCTGTTTCTGGAGAAAAGAGATTTCTAAAACATATCGTGAGCTGTAAGAAGCTCCAAGCTGACAGTGTAACAATACCTTTACCGTTGATCAAGAACAGAAGCATTTGTCAAAGAATGGGGGGAATCTTTACTTTTATTGCTTTCAAAGCTGGGAAGCAACGACTGTTTTCCCTGGATAACAGCCAGTTTTCTGATGGTTTATTGGAGATTTCTTGCTTAGTGGAGGTAGTCGAGAGGTGCCACTGTAAATCAACAATAATCATAAGAAAGAATAAAACCCCTTTATCTTAAAATACAAAAGCTGAATATAGAGTGAAGGCCAAGAGAAGTAAAACTGGAGGTAAAAACTGAAATTGAGCACAAATTGCTGCAGAAATGAAGTCCTAGGCTACTTTAGGCAAATATTCCCAGTTCTACCATTATCAGCTGCTTCAAAACAATATGGAAACCTCTTGTACTGTCCCTCTCTATCCCTCCCTGAGTCTGGTTGTACTGTAGTTCTCCTCCTGACCCCAACTACACAGATACCAAGCTATTTGCATTTCAAAACTGTAGAAAAATAGACTCATCTTTTGATTTTGATTGATTGGTTTCTTTTTATCTCCACTCAGGACAACAAGTCAATTATAATGATTATCAACTGTCCTGGGCAAAGTTCTGTAAGGTACGTTTCCAAAAGCAAAAGTAGACTTTCTTTCCCTGAAGGCCCACGTGCATGCTTGTCTCTCTGATGCTACTTACAAGATTCCCACTTGCTGTATGTGGCTCTTGTAGCCCAGCACAATCACATCCACTGTAAAAATTTAACTGGGAGAACACTATTTCCAAAACTTTCAAGCTTAGGCTAAGAGATCTACTTAGTTACATTGCTACAGATATCACCTATATTGTCATTATAAGGTATTGTGTGTATTTCAGTTTATGATTAATAGATTGGGCTGTCACAGCAGACATTTTTCATAAAGTGTACAGTAACATTTTTCCATATGCTCAGTTGTGACCTAAATTATTTCAAGTCAGTCGGTACATTCAGTAACTTCATTGGAGAACAGACAACTTGAGAAAGAAGGGAAAACCGTTTGTTTTGGGGTTTTTTTTTGTCATATTAACCACTGTTAAGAAGTACAGAACCTTGGAAGGAAGTTCAACTTTACCATCATTCATCTCAAAATGCAATTTCTTAACCAGGAAGAAACAATGACTGTGATTATTTTTCTTGAAAACCAGAGTGTTTCCAAGGCATACCTGAAAAATCAATTGTTTTTATGTCAGACTGAGAGATGTTAGTCAAAACAGCAGTCTGGATTTGTCATTCCTGCATGAATAAACTAGACTATACTTAAGAAAATGAGGTAGCCATGTGCACATTTGGTAATAACATTCTCATAATTCTCTTCTTGTCTGTGTTGTTTTTGTTTGTGTTCTGTGGCTGGTCTTTTTCTTGTTTTGTTTGTAAACTTTAGGAACATTTGCCTGGAAAGTCTTTTACCTTTTGGGTTTGGCTTGAAGCCATTCTGGACTTAATTAAAAAACACATTCTTCCTCTTTGGATTGATGGGTGAGCAACAAGGATACTGCTGTATATTGATCTTTTCCTGCTTTTTGGTTTTTTTTTTGCTAATTTCAGTTTTAGCTACCCTGAAGAGAATTTGCAATGAGTTTAATACTTCTGTCTCCCTCTTCCCATTTATAACTTTTGGCCAACAGGAAACACGGTTGAATTTCACAGAATGTATGTTTAGACCCATTTATCAGTTCTGTCAGTGTATGTTCAAATACTGTGATAAATTTTAGCAAGTTCCATAGTACTTGGAACTCAATGCCATACTCCACATGTAAATCACATGAAGCTTTTGTCCTAGTTTCAAGACCTTATAAAGCTTTTGTAACCAGGCTCTGAACACCTGCATAAAGTTTAGCCAGATGCATTGGACAGATTGAAGTCTGTATTTTTTGCCAAAAGTAAACTCATCATTTCTTGTCACACTTCAGGTATGTAATGGGATTTGTAAGCAAAGAGAAGGAACGGATTTTGCTCAAAGACAAGACACCAGGAACGTTTTTGTTAAGGTTTAGTGAAAGCAATCTGGGTGGCATTACCTTTACTTGGGTGGATCAGTTAGAAAATGGTAAGTAAAATTTTAAAAAAATAACATAACCCTCAAACTCTGCAATACACCTGTAATACAGGAGTCACAGTATCTTTGGCTGGAAAGTAAAATTCACGTGTGTCATGTCTTAGTATAGTTTTGGGCAAGATACAAATATCGTGTTTACTGAAACATAAACCAAAACTCTGAAAGTCTACCTCTCAGTTCTTTAAATTAGCTGTATAAGTTCATTAGGAGGTGTACCTGCTTACTGCAGCCTTTACATTTGTTTCCACATGTGCAGAAAGTCTATCTTGAAAGACACTAACATTGGTGTGAACAGGTAAAACCCACGCCAGTGTAAATTGCAAAAGAAAGGCAAAAATACTTTCCAACTGCAGATGCTGGTTTAGCAGTTACCAGCCCTTACAGTGCTTTTGTATTTTTGCAGGAGACGTAACATTCCATTCAGTGGAACCCTATAACAAAGGTCGTTTATCTGCACTGCCGTTTGCCGACATACTGCGCGACTACAAAGTTATCATGGCAGACAACGTTCCTGAAAACCCTCTGAAGTATCTATATCCAGACATTCCCAAAGATAAGGCCTTTGGCAAACACTACAGCTGTCAGCCAAGTGAAGGTTGGGCTCCACTTCACCATTTACACTTTCTGCAAAGCAGCTGCAGAGTCAAGGGGCAATGGGAACATGGGGAGAGGAGGAAGAGAACCGATTAAGATGCTTCCTTCAATCAGCATTTTCAACAGAACTGTTTTAACACTTGTCTACCCTGTAGACAGCTGCGTTTTGTAACTATATCCCTGGTCTTAGAGTTTACCTTATAGGCGATGACAACAGTATTTAAAAGAAGCTAAGAAATAGATCTTAGGGTAGAAAGGGTAAAAAAACTGGACTTTTTTCCTCACTGATGCATTATAAAATTCAGTGTTCAAGTGTTCAAAGGAATTGAAACCGAGAAGTCATCCTGCTTATCGACTTCATAATTACACTGTAGCATACTGTCCCTTTAATTTCAAGGGAATTCCATGTTTTCCAAACAGCTTGGAAGACCTGTTTTATTTAATCTCATTCAGTGGGACCCTGTAACAAAGGTTGCTTATCTCCTCTGCCTTTTCCAACATGCTGTGCAATTGCAAAGTTATTGTGGCAGACAACAGTCCCGAAAACCCCTGGCAACTGCACTGGAAAATAAAAGCAGATTAGACGAGCCTGGCTCCAAATACACTCAGGCCCATGCTCTTTCTTGTCCAAGTTACAAGTCAGGCCATTTTTAGATCAAACTCGCTCTCTCTCAGAGAAGTCCTTAAAGCCTTCAGGTTTTTTTAATAGATAATGCACATTCTTCTGGACTTTCAGTATTCAAATTCCTGTGCTACTAAATTCCTATACTACTAAAAAATATCTGGAGGCTAACATGTGTTTTCCCACTTTATTTGAATT
Source organism: Colius striatus (assembly GCF_028858725.1). NCBI lineage: Eukaryota > Metazoa > Chordata > Aves > Coliiformes > Coliidae > Colius > Colius striatus. Next base: position 30,247,511 of record NC_084767.1, on the reverse strand, counting down.
CAGTGGACTTTGCCTAATGCTCCAGTCCCCTAAAACTTTATGTATGTGCTCAGTTTCCTGCTGAAGACCTTGCCGAAACTCTATCTATAGACAGAGCTTAATGCAAGCATTTGTGGAAATGAAATCTAGAGGCTCAGAAGTATCACCAAGCTCGTAAAGATGTAGCGATTTTGCTTCTGAAACCCTAAAGAGATCTCTTTCATCAGTTGTTGTATTATATGCTGAGATGGCAACTCATATCAAGGAAGCACAGTCAATTATATGACTAAGACCTGAACTCAAATACTAACCTCGGGAATTCCTGTCATTTTTATGGTTGCTTGTGTAAGCATAAACAGGGACATTCCTTTTTTAATATATTATCATCTTAAAGCAGATAATAAATTTCAAGTAAACAATAAAATTACTAGGTAATCTTCAATTTCTGTAATGTTTGTTTTTAGTCTCAAAGCCCTCAGATGGAGGAGGCAAAGGTTATGTTCCCTCTGTATTTATCCCAGTCTCCAAAATGTAAGTATCCTTAAAGATGTGTTACACTTCAGATGTATTAAAGATGTATTACACTGTTTCAAAGTTTTCCCTACCTCCCCCCATTCAAATCATCACATATATTTATTTGACCAAGGACTGATAAAGACAAGAAAGAGAAATCACTTCTATAGTGCTTTTCCTATCTGTGTGGAAAAACATTTGGAAAAATTGAATGCAGTCTTCACAGTACTCTGATCTACTTATCATAGAATCATGGAATCATAGAATGGTAGGGGTTGGAAGGGACCTTTAGAGATCATCTAGTCCAGTGACTTATCTTTCACTGTCTCTTTTTTTCTCTCCAGCAGCTGTTATTACAGAGTCAGGTTTATCCTCTCTTTCCTTCATCCTTTCTCCTACATTTTTAAATGTATACCTGGTTGTTAGCGTGTGCTTACAGGGCCATCAGCAAGCCCAAGTACAGGGTTAACAAGCATTTACCATACTCCACTGCTGTTCATCAAATTGGAGGGATTTAGGTTGCTTTTAAGATTATTTTGTATTTGTTTTTGTTTTTTAAGCTTAAATGATTCTACAGATCCACACTCTCCATCAGATCTTCTTCCAATGTCTCCAAGTGTTTACGCTGTGCTGAGAGAACACCTGAGTCCCACAGTGATTGAAACTGCCGTATGTTGCCAACTTTTCCATTCCTAAATTAATACCTAAGCAAACAGGACATGTACAACAGATGCTGGTTATAAAAAGGCTGCTTGTACAATTATGAAAGAATTAGAGCTCTTCCATCACTTGCTGTATTACATTCTGAAACAATGATGCAGACATTTCCTAATCTGAATGGGACAGGATGCTGCAAGCATACTTTGAATCGCTGTGTTATATGAAATTGTGGGACACTCTGGCCAGTGAACTGTGAATGTCATAGCTCAGAGATCCCAGAGTTCTTGCACAAAAAAAGCCTGTAACTGACAATTCTGTAGGTAGCACAAAGGACTTGCTCAGGGAGGCTGCACAAGGTTTATGATTCAGCAAACTTGTGCAACCCATGCTGTGAGTTTCTATGTGGCGTACTAAAGTCAGAAATTAAAGGCAACAAAAATGTTTTAGCAAATAAAACTAATATTTACTAAGTATATAGAAAGATAGGGAAAACACACTAACGATATCCTATTAAAAATATTTTTCTCCTTTACTTTCTGACTAGAAATTGTGTTCTGAATCACCGTGGCTAGAGTACTTAGAGTACTGGTATATACCCACTGGAGATTTGTCCAGCAGACTTCTATCAGGAAATACAGCAGTGGTTTGGCTTTAATAGCTTGTAAAGAAAACCTCCTTTTTTTTTTAATACTAGCTCTTCATTTTCTGTATGTTCACAATGTTTTATGATCTCAAAATGGTTATGCATTTAAAAGCCTGTCAACTCCCTCTCAAATGCCTTTCTCTAAACGCTCTTCCTCACCCACAAACACAACAAAACTAAACCAGAATCTCAACTGTTGATGAGTGGAAAACCAGTTAAACTTTATTTATAAATAGGGGAATTCTTTAATATACACCAAGCTGAAGATCTGTTCAACAGCAACTTTTTTTTTTTTTTGCTTCTTCACCTTTTTCTTTTATAGTGCTCTTGACAAAGTAGTTGTCAAGTTGCTAAAGTCTACAGCCTAGTCTGAATGAAACTTGTGTGTTAAAACCTACCACACCCAATCCAATCCATGTCCTCACTCAGTCAGTCTTTGGTTTATATACGTAAAAGCTGTTCTGACCTTGGAAACTGCATTTGTGAACCATGCATACATTTACATTTCCCAAAGTTTCAGCAGTGAAAAGAGTAGTTGGCTTCACTTATTTTATCATCAGGCTCCAAATGTTTTTGGTTTCTTTCAGCATGCACAGTAATTCTTATATCATCTCTGTCCACAGCTTCTAAATCAGCTGTAACCATCATGATCTTTTGTGGTCATAACTGCACAAAAAGAATATGTTTGGTGATGAATTAGAGAGTCAAATACAGTCATGCTTCAGCTTTTAAGGGTACCACAGAAGTGGTTCAGCTCTGCTAGATGGTCAGTGAATTTCTGGATGCTCTTAGTAGAAAGGTTTTCAAGTTCTGCTAGAAATTGGTGGAGAAAATACTTTTGGGAGATATTTTCAAGAATGCCTTTCTTTTTCCATTCTATTTACCTTGCTAAATAGAAATTAGGAAAATATGGAGGCTTTTTCATCCCTAATTCACACAACAATCACCCTGGTGGAGAGCTGGCTAAGTACTATAAGCAGACAATCTGCATTATTAAAGCAATACTTTTTCTCAACGAGATGCCAGTAAAAAATCACTGCGTGAGATGCAGAGAATGAGAGTGAAATCTGCAGGAGGACAAAATATCCTACAACTCAGTCTTAGCAAGATACAATTTCTGCAGTCTTGCTGAATTCCATTCTGTTCCCTACCTCTCCAGATTGCCCTACCCATTGGGAAAACAGTACTCCAGCAAGAACCTTGCTATTCATACCCACAGGCTGAAAGAAGCATGAAAGTTCATATAAAAATAGTTATCATTTTTATTGCCACTGTTTCCCACTCAGTGTTTTCTATTGAGCTTTTCTATCTTTTCTAAAGAGCTATAAACATGATCGTCAGGGCCTTACTAGTTAGTATTATGTTGTCAAAATGACAAATTTCCTTGAGCCAGAGGAGGTTTCATCTGCAGCTATTATAAGTTAACAGCAGTAACTGCCATGAGACTAATCTTTTTCTCCTTTTCTTCTAGCTGAGTTCTCCTTACTCAACTGACTGAAGTTCACATGCTGGGAAAAACAGTAATTGTATGAACACTGGATCAGTTAAAGATGCAGTAAATTTTTCTTGTGGTCACCTTTGTAAATCAGCATTTCCTGGAAACCATTACTCTTTTTATTCTTCAGCCTCTTTATTTTGCCAATACCATGTAAAAAACCAGCAATCCTCTCCCTAGGGATTACAAGTAACCTCCTACACATCAGAATTGCTGTCCTCACTAACAGAAGGACAAATTATTTCTGGCTTAGAGGTGGTCGGACTTCAGTGGGGTCCAGCATGGATAAATTTTACTTGCAGAATTTATGTCCTTAAATTGCTGGAAACATGAGAGCATGAGAATCAGAGGGTTTGTTTCTGAAAACAGCATATAAAGACAACTAAAGACATTAGGGTGTTTTAGGAAATTAGGATTTATTATGTTAATGATGTTAATATTTTCTGTTTAATTATCATCTTGTATTCCATGGGCTTAGATTCTATTTCAAAGCAAAGATTCACAGTTCCCTGAGTTCAAATGTCCCATAAGTGTCTGGGTTGTTGTTTTAGTTTTTTTTTTTTAATCCAGAGGTGAAACACCTTCAGCATAGATTTTCATCTGCCACCACAGCAGAAGTTGTGGAAGGCAGGCAGGCAAAGCTGGAAAGAGAAGGGACTTCTAGAAAGGAAACAGACACAAAACCTGTGGTGACCGAAAAAGGTTGTCTCCATTTTGTCACTGGAAGAGAGGGTCAGTAAAATTTAACCCACTCAGAAAATAGTTGCAGAAGTAAATGTTTGTGCATGAAGCATTCAGAAAGTCTACAAAGAAAAAACCCTGATCTAACAGAGTTTGGATATTTTCCAGTAAAGGCAGACTGGGAAGCAGTTTTAGAAAACAATTACTGAAGAGCTACAGCATTTGCTGATCACTAGGCAGTTTGTGTTACACAACAAAATATTATGGGCCTGTCAGATTCATTTAATAAGCAGAATAAGTAGGTTTTGTATAAGTGGTAAATTGCCTTTTAAAACTGTTCTGCTTTTTCTTTTAGGCATGGTTTAGTGCTAGGTTTGGGATGTTTGGTTTTGTTGGGATTTTTTTCCTCCAATATTATCGTTAAAACCTCTGGTAGTAGAATAATAAACAGGCAGTTCCAAGGCCACTGTGTTTCATGTAAGCAGGCTGATTCAAGATTTAATTATTCTCTGCAGAATACATGATTAATGCACGCAAAGTTCTTAAAATACATATATATGAGGATTTGCACCTCACAGTCTTCTTGAGTAGGTACAAATTACCAAGAGTAAGTAGGTAAAAACAGCCTCCTTGAATCAATAAGACCTGGATTTTACTTTCATTTCTCCTTTTTCACTCTCTTCTCTCACCCATAGTTGAAAGCAAGTGAATGGAAACAGAGTAATGAGATAGTTCTCTGATACATGCAAGTAGATTTCAAATGAACAAAGTTTCTGTTCATTAATCTGAGTGATTCAAAGCAAGCTGTAGATAAAAAGCCATTTTCTCTCGGACTCTGTCGTATATAAACGCTTTTCCAAAACAAGTACAGTTGTGTATATAGTAGTTTGATGACATCTGTAATTTAAATGACCAGCATGAATAAACAGATTTTGGCTTAAAATTGAATATCTGGACTTCTGTGGAATTTTTTCAAGATACAACAAAAATAGTTACGCCTTCTTTTTGTTAATCTCAAGTCTGAACTAACTACATGTAGTAGCACAGACTTCCAAAGCAGCAAACATTATTTCCCCTTGCATCAGCTGCTGCGTGCCTTTTCATTCTAACCTGTTCTCACAATCTTAATACAAACAAAATGAGGGGGTACCCTATACTTTTGACAATCTAAATCTCATTAGAAGAAAGGTAAAAGGGATCCAGACATGGCACATAATCTTCTCTTTCCTTCCTCTCTGCTCCCCAAGCAATGCAACTCTTCAAAATTTCAACACGTTTTGTGTTACTGAATAGGAATGTGGATCAGGTTTTGGCATTGTAATTTTGATTACTAATAGTTTTAACCAGGGAGGCCCATCCCTAGAGATATTCAAAAGATGCATAGATAAACTGCTGAGGGACATGGTTTAGTTTAACGATGGGCTTAGCAGTGTGAGGTTAGTGGTTGAACTTGATCTTCAGGATCTTTTCCAACTGTAATGATTCTGTGATTGAATTGAAAGGCATGTGACTATCAGTTTGCTGCTTTAAAGAACATTGGAGTAATTTTCTATCAGATTTATATATACAGCCCAAGCCTCCTTCCTCTAAATAAGTGAGAATTTCAACCTTATACCTCAGTGAGTAAGAGTAGGTTCTCTAGACAAATGACAGAGACAGGGGGAGAGAAAAGAAAAACATACTGAAAGGGAGGCCTCAAATACTGCCAGAAGAAACAAAACATCTGCTTTAAGTATTTTTACTAACTGTCTTTGTGCTTTAACTGTGTTTTGCAACTGCAAAGCCAAAAAGAATAGGGAAAAAAAAAAAAAGTGTGATTGTTCTGTGCTCCATCACTGTAATGTTTCTAATTTAAAAAAAAAAAAAACAAAAAACAACCAAAAAAAACACCCTGCCAGTTATTTTCTGCTATAGCTTTTCTTTAAGGCCACATTTGTACTCATTACTCAGTGGCATTTCATGTCACAGAGTTTACCAAACAGCCGTATTTCCTTGTTTATTTCACGGACTAAGAATTGTCTCCTCCATCTGAGGAGAGACGGGTACAAAGGGTACCAAAAAGGATCCAAGTATCCCGGGGACACACACCAAAGCCTGGACTTACATTCTTCCGGTCTTTTTGACATTTCATACACAAGACAATGAAGAAATAAGGCCATACATGTCCACATAGCAGTAACTCTGTCCTTGCAAATAAGACTGTTGCAAGAATGATGACATGAAGGGAAAGGAAACTTCTTTATCCAAAGATACTTCCTGAGAAGGAAATTCTCAACTGACAAAATGTCAGGAAAAGTAAAAACTCTCAGACCACTTACAGTTTATAAGTGTTTCTGAAGTTTCTGTAACTTGAATGGAAATCTTGCTTACAGTTCACAAACTGTGTTTGTACAAGTCCTTTATTGCACTTCTGTGCCTTTCTTCCATCCATGACACACAATGACCACCCTCACAGGCTCCTATGCTCCAGCTATTGCTTCTTCAGGCCTGCCCATCACTATGCCAACAAAGCTTTTCATAGTTAGAAGGGATTTCCATAGATCATCTAGTCCCTGCCAAAGCAGGTCCATCTAGATCAGTTTGCACAGGAACATGTCCAGGGGGATTTTGAAGAACTCCAGAGAAGGAGACTCCACAACCTCCCTGAGCAGCCTGTGCCAGGGCTCCCTCAACCTTACAGTAAATAGTTTTTCCTTGTGTAAATGGAGCTTTTTGTGTTCCAGCTTCATCCCACTACCCTTTGTCTTCTCACTACATACACCAGAAAAAAAGGGATGCCCCAAACTTCTGACATCCATCATTTATGTACTTGTAAATATTACTGAGATACCCCACAGCCTCCTCTTCTCTAGACTAAAGGGCCCCAGTTCCTTTAGTCTTTCCTCATAATGAAGATGCCTCAGTCCCCTGATCATCTTGGCTCTGTGCTGGACATTCTCCAGATGTTCCCTGTCCCTCTTGAGCTGGGGAGCCCAGAACTGGACACAGGACTCCAGATGAGGCCTCATCAGGACAGAGTAGAGGGGGAGAAGAACCTCCCTTGATCTGCTGGCCACACTTCTTGATGCACCCCAGGATGCCATTGGCCTTCTTGGCCACCAGGGCACATTGCTGGCTCATATTTAGTTTATTATCAACCGGGACTCCCAGGTCTCTCTCTGCAGAGCTGCTCTCCAGCAGGTCAGTTCCCAGCCTGTACTGGTGCATGGGGCTGTTCCTCCTCAGGAACTCGTCCTCCTCCTGCCCTTGTCCTTGTTGAACCTCAGGAGATTCCCTTCTGCCCAACTCTCAAGCGGGTTGAGATCCCACTGAATGGCAGCACAGCCTTCTGGGGAATCAGCCAGTCCTCTCAGTTTGGGGTCATCAGCCAACTTGCTGAGGGTACACTCTGTCCCCTCATCCAGGTCATTGATGAAGATGTTGAACAAGACTGGCCCCAGAACCAATCCCTGTGGAACATCACTGGCCACAAGCCTCCAACTCGACTCTGTACCATTGATCACCACCCTCTGGGCTCTGTCATTCAGCCAGCATTCGATACACCACACTGTTCACTCATCCAAGTCACACTGCCTGAGCTTTCTGATGAGGATATTATGGGAGTATCAAAAGCCTTGCTGAAGTGAAGATAGATGACATCCACTACTCTGCTCTTATCCGGCCAGCCGGTTATGCACTCATAGAAGGCTATCAGGTTGGTCAAACAGGATTTCCCCTTGGTGAATCTGTGTTGACTCCCCCTGATAACCATCTTTTCCTTCATATGTTTAGTCATGACATCCAGGATGAGTTGTTCCATCACCTTTCCAGGGACGGAGGTGAGTCTGACTGGCCTGTAGTTTCCTGGGTTATCCTTCTTGCCCTTTTTGAAGACTGGAGTAACTTTGGCCTTTCTCCAGTCCTCAGGCACCTCACCTGTCCTCCATGAATGTTCAAAAACGATGGAGAGCAGCTTAGCAACCACATCAGCCAGCTCCCTCACCATTCTCAGATGCAACCCATCAGGACCCATTGACTTATGAGTGTTAAGCTTGCCCAAAAAAGTCTTTAACCTCTTCCCCGTCCAGGGCAACTCGTCTGTTTTCCAGACCACCCTACTATCCTTGCTGGACTGGACTTCCCGAGGGCTGGCCTTGGCTGTAAAGACTGAAGCAAAGAAGACATTCAGTAGCTCAGCCTTCTCTGCATTCTCTGTCACCAGGGCACCCTCTGTGTTCAGCAGCGGGCCCACATTCTCCCTACTTTTTCTTTTACTGCTGATGTACCTGAAAAAACTCCTTCTTATTTTCCTTTACTTTCCCAGCCAGGTTCAATTCTAAAAGGGCTTTAGCCTTCCTGGTTGCACCCCTGTGTGCTCTGGCAATGTTTCTGTACTCTTTTCCACCTCTCACAGATGCTGTTTCACCAACAGCAGCTGAAAACCTGTAGACTTTCATACTGCCAAAGTGATCAGCACATCACTATTGTTTCCACTTCACTACTACTTTTAACCTCCATACCGTGACGACGAGGGAAATAATCCACTGCTGCCCTGGTCGGGAGAGCCAAGCCGGGCCGTGACAGAGGCCGGGTGCTATCCCGGGGCCCGAAGCGGCCCCTATCGCCGCCGATACCAACAGCTCCGCCGGCGGTGTGCGGGCGCCGCGGCTGCTGTGGTCAGGCGTGCAGGCTGCCGGGGCAGGCGGTAGGCGGGGCGGCGGGAGGGGGCCGGGCCGGGCCAGGCCGCAGCTTTCGCTTTCGCCTTCCCCTCAGTCGGCCCTTTCTGGTTCACCGCCGCTTTTCCCCGAAGTCACGTGCCACGGCTCTTCCCGCCGCGCCGCTCCCCCTCCCGCCGCACCTGCGCACGGTTCGGTCCCTGGGTGCCGGGAGCCGCGGGGGCTGGCTGGTCACTGCGACGCTCCCGAGAGGTGAGGGGAGGGGCGGGCGGAGCCAGCAGCACCGGGAGCTGCCTGGCCGTGCGGTAACGGCAGTTCGGGGTGAATGTACCGTGTAACTAAGCCTATCGCTGCCCCAGACTAGCTTCCCCCGCTTCGCTGGGCGCGCTTGGCTGCTGTCCGCGGATCGCCCACCGAGCTTTGTGCTGCAGTATCTTTCCTCCTGGAGCAACGGGAGTCATCTGCTGCCGGTCTTCAGGCCTGCCACAACCACTACCCTTTCTGTGGGGACACCAGGGCCGCATCACCTCCCTCCCCGGCAGCTATCAGATATGTTACACTGCTGACAGACCCTACACCTGAAATGTCCTTTCGCACCTTGGGACTGCTGCACACTCTCACATGTCTCCTGGCTTGTAGCGCTGCCCTGCTCCCAAGAGGGGCCTGTCCCTGAGGGCGGTTCTGCTTCACCTGCTGTTGCCAGCATCGCCGTGCTGCCCATTCTTAACAGGCGCCGCCTCTCTACATTACACGCGCGGTGCTCCTGCATGCGAACCCCGCGCCAGTAGCCGGGCGGCGAGGCCTGGACCCGGGCCCCCCTCGAGCTGTGGGGCGGCGGGAGGAGCGCCGCGTCGGGAACACTCCGCCTAACCCGGGCGGAAGACCAACGGCTGTGGGCGGAGAATCGCTGCAGCACCGCGCGCCCGTTGGCCGAGGCCGCGGGGGCCGGGCTGCGATTGGCCCTGCCGCCGGCCCCCGCTCTGCTGCGCTGTGGGTATTTCTCGGCGCAAGCGAGGCGGCTCGCGGCGTGCGGGCTGTGGTCTTACGCGTAAGTGCGGGCGGCGCGCGGGGGGCTAGTGGTCGCCACCGGCTAAGGCTAGAGCGGGCTGGTCGAGCCGCTCTCCGCTCTGGGGAAGGAGGGTCAGACAGGGAAGCGCGGTCGGTTCCGCGGGCCAGTGGAGCCGCGGCGGCAGAGGGAGGCGTGCGAAGCTGCCGGCGGCACAGCTGCTGTCCCCTGCCCTTTGCTCCCGCGCCGCCTCCGCGGCGTTTGGCGGCGAGTGTCTGGGAAGTAGGGAGGGACGCGCAGTAACGGAGTTGTTGGGAGGCGGTGGGGTTAAGCGTAGCTAGAGCGGAGCCAAGAATGAGTTCAGGCTTCGCTGCGGGCATCGTCGAGTAACAGACCCGCATGGCTGCGAATAGGTCACGCATTCAGGGGCATCCGGTGGGGCTGCTTTGCGGGGACCTCTGTGGGCTGCGAGCCTCTTGCCCTTACCCCAGGGAAGGCGGAACGGAAACATGAGCTTTCCATCCCGCACTGCTAGACCCAGTGTTGGCTTCTAATGCTTCTCACCTAAAGGTGCTTAGTTCCCCCTTGTTTGGTGTTTCACTGCTTGCACCCCCAAGGACTGTATTTGCTACATTATCGTATTGCTCTGTAACTGTCTTTGGATGGTTCTGTGCCACCACTTCTAAGTCATTTCCAGGTCTGGTTGCTGTAAGATACAGGAAGATTGGAATACAACCTCATGTGTCAGGAGATTGGGGCATCCCTTTTTTCTATGATATCTAGCAACAGGACAAGGGGTAATGTAATGAAGCTGGAACACAAAAAGTTCCATTTACACATAAGGAAAAACCATTTCACTGTGAGAGTGAGGGAGCAGTGGCACAGGCTGCCCCGGGGAGGGTGTGGAGTCTCCTTCCTTGGAGGTCTTCAAGACCCGCCTGGACCCGTTCCTATGCGACCTGATCTAGGTGGACCTGCTTTGGTAGGGGATTGGACTAGATGATCTCTAAAGGTCCTTTCAAACCCTTACCATTCTATGATTTAAGCACTTGGGAAAAATACCCTGCCATACTAACTTTCTGCATTTAGACCAATTATTTCCGCTTTCCTCAACAATGTCATGTTTATTTCTGCCTTGGTGCCTGTACAGCATACTCAAATGCTGTGTTATCTGTTATTTGAATCCTGGGCACGTGCAAATCCATAAATCCACTCACTTTAGACATAATAGCATTTTAACTCTCATTTGCTTCCCACACATAGCATACACTACCCAGCAGTTGATCGAACTCACATACAAACACTAGTGGGTTTGGCAGGAAGCAATGTATGAGATAGTCCACCCCAGTGCTACCCTGTTCCTTGGATTGGTCCTGTCACTCTTTTTAAAAAGTTGCATCTCATCACCCGTGTTCTCAGCCTGGAATGTTTTTTGGACATACTTTTACATGCCACTTCTACCACAAGACACTAACCTGCAGCCCAGGGAGGAGACTGTAACTGATGGGCAGCTAGAGACCTTAAATAAGAACATAAAGCCACTCTGTCACAAAAGTGTTTTTGTGCAGTGTGGCTTCTCTCAGTCATGTTAGTTTATCTTTGGTAACTTGTGTCTGCTGCAGATATTGTGTGTATTTAGTCTGAAAATTCAATCATGGGAACTAAAGCATATAGTAGCCAAATCGTCTTGCCACTACTTCTCCATTTAAAATGACTTCATATCTAGTCCATTTTTAGAGCAGGCAAGTGGGCACACAAGTAGCATCTGAAAATCGACCCTTAGAAGTTTGATCTTGGTGATAGGGAGTACAACAAAGGGTGAAACTCCACATAGAGGATCTGGATCCTGTAGAGTACTGGCGTCAAAAACACAGGTCAGACCCATATCCATACTAAGGAAGAAAGCAGTAACACTACTGGTGCCCCAAATGCTGTGAAAAAGAGTTCAAAGAAAAAAAGTGCAAGTTTTCATAGGGAACATTTCATTAAATAGTCTGCTGTCTTAATTTGAAATTTTAAAGTATTTTTAAAAATTAAGACAAGCACGGGAGAAATGGCATTCAGTCTTAATGATCAGCATCTAAAGCTGGTTTTGTTTTCTGGATACACTTTTCTTTCCTCCACTTGCAATTTTGCCAATATTAATGAAAACTTTGAGTTACTTTTCATCAGTTCAGTCCAAATACTACTTAAACATTTACACTGATTGTTTTTCTTTCCCTCTCCCTCCCTCCCTCCCTCCCTCCCTCCCTCCCTCCCTCTCTCTCTCTCTTTCTTTCTTTCTTTCTTGTTTGTTTGTTTGTTTCTTTCCTTCTTTCTTGTTTGTTTGTTTGTTTCTTTCTTTTTTGTTTGTTTCTTTCTTTCTTTTTTGTTTGTTTCTTTCTTTCTTTCTTGTTTGTTTGTTTCTTTCTTTCTTGTTTGTTTGTTTCTTTCTTTCTTGTTTGTTTGTTTCTTTCTTTCTTTCTTGTTTGTTTGTTTCTTTCTTTCTTTCTTTTTTGTTTGTTTCTTTCTTTCTTTCTTTCTTGTTTGTTTGTTTCTTTCTTTCTTTCTTTCTTTCTTTTTTGTTTGTTTGTTTCTTTCTTTCTTTCTTTCTTTTTTGTTTGTTTCTTTGGTTTGGTTTTTACCCACCACCACCTGTTCAGGATGACTCAGTGGTATCAGCTACAGCAACTTGATTCCAAGTTTTTGGAGCAAGTTCACCAGCTATACGATGACAGCTTTCCTATGGAGATCAGACAGTACCTGGCACAGTGGCTGGAAAACCAGGACTGGTAAGCATAGAAATTGGCCATTGGGTTGTGCAACAGGTGATGTTCTCACACGTGCAGTTACAGGCAGCAGAACAGGACTGAAGAAGCAAGCTGCTAGATGAACGTTAGCTGGTGGGACACTACAGTAGCTGTGTGGGTGCTACAGGATGTGTTCCTGCCTCTCTCCTCATGGCTTTCTAGAGGGGCTTAACACCTAGAGTTACAAGTAGACTACCTCATATTTCCCTCAGTTGGTCTGTAACAAAAGTGGTTGTTTTAAGACCAGTTACTACCTTGGTAGTTCATCTCTCGCTGTTCACAGACTTTTGCCAGGATTTCTATGGCATGTCTTAGGAGAGTGGTACAGTGTGCCTGTGCATCTGGTTCACTCTTGCTTCCTAGTGTGCATGGAATGAGTAGATGAAGTCACACAGAACGTGGCAAGAATAATACAGAAATGTTTTTCTCTGTATCAAGGCAAGTAGAGTCAAAGTTGAAAGAATGAAACTGGCTTATGTTTGAAGATAATTCTTAGTGCTCGTGTATGCCACAGCTAGAGTTGGGGATTAAAAATAAAGTACTCCCATGTGCTTTTCTTGAATGCTGTATTGAAAGTGTATTTAACACACAAATGCCTTTAATTATTTTAGGGAACATGCAGCCAACAACGTATCTTTTGCTACGGTCTTATTCCATGACCTGCTGTCACAGCTCGATGATCAGTTTAGTAGATTCTTGATAGAAAACAACTTTTTGCTGCAACACAACATAAGGAAAAGCAAACGTAATCTTCAGGTATGCCTGGGGTATATGCCTATACATTTGCTTGAATTGCTTCAGCAGTGCAATTGGATGCCTATAAGCAGAGCTACCCTGCTAGGGAGAATTTTCACGGTGAGTGTATAAGAATCATAAATCAAATGCAGGTCCATTTTTGTTTTAATTTGCTACAGTTTCATTACCAGTACAGTTATACTTTGAGAACTCTAGAAACCAAAGCAAGTTATAGTTTGTAAGATGTTTACTATCTGTATTTGGAGACCTTACTCAAATGTAGTTTCGCTTACCACCCCATTCCCTTTTGAGTTTCCTCAGCTCTGATGCAGAATAAACATAGAGGAGGAAATCTTTCCCATGTAACTGCAGAGCTACAGTTAACAGCAAAAGGCCTTGTCATTAGGCAGCACTTCTGTGCATTGTATTGTATTGACAAATAAAAGGGCCAAAGCTGATGGCTAGGAGACTGTTTCTGAGGGGAGGAGAACATGGCCAGGCTCAATTTATCTGATAGTAGCTATAAACCAACACTGAAAGATTGGACAAGAAAGCAAGTACATCTCAGTGATTCCCAGGGCAGCACCAGCCTGAGCGGAGCAGGGCAGTGCTCAATCCAGAGCTTTGTAAGCATTTAAAACAATAAGATTGAATTTCTATCCAGCCTTGACTGTGTGTTTATAAATGGCAACAAACATGTCTGCTCTAAGTCAGTGAGCAAGAGCTATACCTGCCAAATTGGAACAGCTGCCCTTCAAAACCAGCAGCTGTATTCAAGGGGGTGGAAGGATGGTCCTTGAGAGAAGATGAGCTCTCTAGGAATGTAGGTTAGTGTCCCCTTTCTCCCAGTGATGTCTGACCCTTTCCTGTCATTTTGTGCTGAGTCTCATCTCATCATACACTACTGAATTAAAATAGAAATGCATTCTTGGAGACGGTTGCAGCTCTCATACTGCCTGTAGTCCTGGAGTGTGCCATGACCAATGTGTGCCTTGAGACTCACACACAGTCACCTGCTAATCTGTTTGCCATCCATTTTACAAGAAATTACATATATGAACTTTAACCATAGACTATCCCCAATGCCAGGATAACTTCCAAGAAGACCCAATACACATGGCAATGATCATCTACAACTGTTTGAAAGAAGAGAGGAAAATACTGAACAGTGCACAGTTATCAAACCAGGTAACAGTCTTGGAACGTCTACTGCAGTTGTATCTACCCTTTCCTATTATCTGGGACAGAGGGAGTGGAGGACAACGGAACGAGGAAACAACCTATCTTCTCCCTGCCCAAAAATATGTTACTTGAAGACAGAAGAGTGAACACTGACGTGTACCAATTGGACAGCATGGCTTGTTTGTGCTGTATAAAGCATTTGGAGGGGAAATGGCAGGGAAGTAATTTTTTTTCCTCTAATGATGTAAAGCTATGCTATTTTTTTTAATACTCCTATAGGACAGCCTAATCTGCTTGTCAGATTTTATTACAATTTAAAAATTAGTGCTTGCCTTATTTTCTTTTTTGTCTTCTGCATTTTATTTATGAATTGACACTGTATTAAGCAGCTGAGCCTTGGTGCATCTCTGGACTGTCTGTCTGGGAAAATGATGCATCCTGCCTCTTCCCAGTTATTTCTGGTTTTTTAAATGAAGCCCATTTCTGTTCTTTCCTCTGAATCATAGGTACAGCTGTACTTTTCTCCTTCCTCTGTTCTGACATAGATCTTTTGGATTTTCCCTTTTCAAGTAGAACTATTTTGCAATAAAAAAAAATCTGCAGTTGGGAAAGACATGCAAGTGATACAGCTAGATGCAATCTGCTTCTGTAGCAATAATGTGGTGACTGACCAAGCACGTTAAGTTCCAATACTGAAGGACTTCCCTTTAGGGCAAGCTTTTGCATGTGTATTGGTAGAGTGGGAAGAGCATTGAGGCACGGGCTCTCAACAAGGGGTCTAAAGCAATTGTGTCCAAAACAAGTCCTGTAAAAATTTGTCTGACAGAGCCCACATAGCTGCAGTGCACCTGTTCAGTTTCCGTTCTGACACATGACAAATGCTTCATCTGCCTTTCCAGCATGCAATATATTTGGGTCATCAAAAAGGGAAACAGTCCTCCTGTACTCACTGTTGGCACTAGGTACAGCACCGTGCCCAGGTGCTGCTTTGATAGATGTTCTCTCATTTCCAAAGCTGAGAAGATAAATGCAGACCAAGCACAGTTATAAGCATTATAGTAACCAAAGTAGAATCCTGAATGTTAGAGTATGCTCAGATTGCCTTAGTAGTCTGACATAAGTGTGTGATGGGGGACCTTTGTCAGTTTACCAAAATAAACACCTTAGCTGACCTTAGCTTAAGTTGACATGTTAATCAGAGCCAACAATACATACCTGACTGTCCCCCATTGGAGGAACAGCAAGTTTGACAGCAGTAGTACCGTTAATGTGTGGAACAAATAATCCTCTCTTTCAAATTACTGCAGCTATCCGAGGTGTGTCTTGCCATAAACTTCCTGAATGATACTGATGTCAGCTTTAAAAAACTATAGAGAGATGTAAAATGTGCTGGGGTAAGAAACTGTATACCAAGTTACTAGATTTGCCTGTACACAGACCTATCTTGATCATAGCCTGTTATTCCCCACATCCTACTTGATGTAGATGTCACCCAGCCTTCAGTGGTTTTGTTTTATTGAAATACATTTAAACGATACTTGAAGATAATGAAAGAAAATAATGGATTTGTGCAGAGAGAAGATAAAATATATTTATAGCTTTTAGTACTATGTTTAAAAAAATGCATCATCACCACAGAACAGGCATTTTTCATCATCCTGGGCTTCTTGTAAATTCACCTCAACCCAATTTTATGTTATAAAACCATAGTATGATGTATCAGAACAAGCCATGCTTCCTTGGGTTGTTTGTCAACAAAAGCCACTGAAACTTACATTTATGAAACAATTGTTTACTGTCATGGGTCACTGTGGTTTGATTTTGATTGTTCTTCTTGTTTCCCTCAGATGGAAGTGGGAAGCATACAGAACACTGTGATTGAGATGCTGGACAAACAGAAGAAGCTTGATGTGAAAGTTAAGGCTGTGAAAAATAGTGTCATGGTAAGTACAGTATAACTATTTAAAGTAGTGCTCATGGATTCATAGATGTTGAAAAGCTTTCAGGGCAAAAGACTTTGTGAAATGACAAGTAAAAATAAGGTAATGGTTTGTATTTCAAGTCTATAATGAGGGATTGTCTGAAAGTAGAAGTTATTTGTCAGGAGTACCGTAACAGAGATTGGATTTTATTGGTTTAGCAAGATGAATTTCGTGTGCCTAAAATAATACTGACAGAGGAAAAACACTTTTAAGAAGTCACATCCTGACCAATTTGTTGTGAAGTCGAAGCTACATTTTCATTTAGCATATAGATGTTGATTGTCTTAACAAATACTGTTATGACAGGAAGCTTATCTCCAAGTAATATCTAAGAATTTGCTTGTTTAAAATGCTGTGCAATGTTCTGAGTTTTTCCACTATAGCCTAGGTTCTCCTAGACTCTGTGAACTTAGGTGATTAGGCAATGAGGCTTTTCCATATTTTATAATAAACAGATTTTAGTTGGCCAAGAAGGAAGAAGGGTGAATAGAAAGAGATTACGTTGAAGGTTATTTCCTGTTAGGAAGTTTCAGGAAAAGGTGTTATTACAAAACTAGACTTCATCTCTGTAAAGGGCAGGTACCAGGCAGTCTTTAATCAGACATAGTCTTGCATTATGTGTCTCTGTTAAATAATTGTTTCCACCTTTATTTATGCTTTATAGGACGTGGAGCAAGACATCAAGACATTAGAGGATATGCAAGATGAATATGACTTTAAATATAAAACCTTTCAAAATAGAGGTAATATTTCAAGGACATTCCCTATTGTATATAGTTTGTAAGGAGTAAACTCTACTATAAGATTAGGACTACACACAATCAAACTTACTCATAATGTCCATTCTTTATTAATTCTGCTTTGATAATGTCCTTCCTTCACTAGTCCTACCTTACAGTGAAACCTGAATTCTTGAAAGTGCATTCTCTGCCTCTGTTCTTACAGAGCCTCTTTGTTAACACAGTATTCCTATATCTTTTGCATCCCTTTGCTACTAGAAATAGTAAACCCTATAGAGTCTGTGACTGTTCAGCCACAGAATCTTAAGGATTGGAAAGGACCTTGAAAGATCATCTAGACCAATCCCCCTGCCAGAGCAGGACCACCTAGAGTAGGTCACACAGGAACTCGTCCAGAATGTCTCCAGAGAAGGAGACTCCACAACCCATCTGAGCAGCCTGTTCCAGTGCTCCATCAGCCTCACAGTGAAGAAATTCTTCCTTGTGTTTCTTTGAAACCTCTTATGTTCCAGCTTGCACCCATTACTCCTTGTCCTATCGCTGGACATCACTGAGAGCCTTGTCCTACCATTGGACATCATTGAGAAGAGCCTGGCTGCATCCTCCTGCCACCTAAGTGTTCATAGAATTATAGAATGGTAGGATTGGAAGGGACCTTTAGAGATCATCTAGTCCAACCCCCCTGCAGAAGCAGGTCCACCTAGATCAGGTCACCTAGGAATGTGTCCAGGTGGGTCTTCAAGACCTCCAAGGAAGGAGACTCCACAACCCCTCTGGGCAGCCTGTTCCACTGCTCCCTCACCCTCTCAGTGAAATAGTTTTTTCTTATATTTAAATGGAACTTCTTGTGTTCCAGCTTAATGTGAAAGTTAAGGCTGTAAAAAACAGTGTCGTGGCAAGTATAGTATAACTATTTAAAGTAGTGGTCATGGATTCATAGGTGTTGGAAAGCTTTCAGTGCAAAAGACTTTGTGAAATGACAAAAAAATGCTCCACTCCTTTCATCATCTTGGTGGCCCTGCACTGAACTTTCTCCAGCAGCTACCTGTCCTTCTTGAACTGAGGGGCCCAGAACTGGACACAATATTCCAGATGTAGTCTCACGAAGGCAGAGTAGAGGGAGGTCTGTCTCTCTTACTGGCTACTTTGTTCTAGAAAAGGCCTCAGTTTCCAGCACAAATTGGCAGTTGACTGTCTCCAGAGGAAGGGAGTATGGGGAGTAATGAGCCATTATCTTGCTCTTGTGCTTAGGGGCAGGTTGTGCTTCTGTGAGATAGACAGGAACCTCTAACCTAAGGTCAGTAGGCAGCAGGGGTAGTAGCTAGGGCAACTGAGTAGGATATGTCAGCCTGGGCTGCCATCAGGAGGCTGTAAACATCCTCCCTTGAAATAATGGTTAACTTCTGTTACCAGGTTGAGCAATGATTCGTGTCTGAAGGCAGCAGGACAACAAATTGCTCAGTATGTACCTTTACATTGTGTAATCATTGTTTTAAATCAGGTCCTTGCTCTAAAAAGTGAGCAAACTCACATCTCAATTCCTTCACTGGGTAGTGGCTTCTCCTTGCATTAGTGCTTTAAGTGTAGACTCTCTAAGAAGGGAGAAAGGAGGAACTAAAAATCTAGGAGGCAGTAAATATTTACTTCCTCAAGCTTTAAATATATATTTCACTTGACATGATGGTCCCCTCCTCTCCCCCGTGTTTTCCCCACCCGTATTCCAGCACTTTTGCCCCACCTTCACAATTTGGACTTATTTTACAGAGCATGAGTCCAATGCAATGTCACAGGAGGAATATAAGAAGGAACAGATGAATCTCAATAAGATGTATCTATCACTTGACCTCAAGAGAAAGGTAGCACTCAAGTTTTCTTTCATTTTGAACATATGTTCATTCCTTGGATTGACAAAAATTTTATAAAAGAAAACTTTCCAACTAACAGTTGAACTAAGATTTTGTTGTTTGCATCCTGACTGAAAATCTAGAATCTCTGTAGGCACTGTTTGCAGCTCTATTAGAATTAAATGTGTTCACTCTCATTTTAGTGGTCAAGTCCACAGCACGTCATCCCAGATACACGCTTGGGACAGACATGGATGTGTATGAATGCAGCAATACTGAATATGCTTTGTTTTGCCACTTAATCTAGCAGATACTGTTGATGAAGAGAAGTGGGTGTTTGTAGAAAACATCCTCTGTTGACAGGAACTATTACTTTGACGTTCTTGCAGAGTTTTGCAGGACAGATAGCATTAGCTAAAATGGTACTTAGTTTTCCTGTATGAAGGATTTGTAATAAACAGGGTAATTGAATATTCTCCATAGGAAGTGGTGAACAAGATAGTACAGCTACTGAACACCACAGAACACACACAGAGTGCTCTTATTAATGAGGAGCTGGTGGAGTGGAAACACAGGCAGCAGACTGCGTGTATTGGAGGCCCACCCAATGCCTGTCTCGACCAGCTACAGAACTGGTAAGTCTCTAGTCAAGGAGGGCATTGGACAGGAACTGGAAGTGCATTGTGAAGGAACACCAGATCTGTGAAGTACAGTGATTGTTTATGTTCTGTATTTTCATTCTGTCACAGCATAACTACATTTCAGTGATTTTGTTACCTCACCAGATTTCCAATGAGCAAGAAATATTCTCTGTGTACTGCCTAGTCCTTAGGGACAGTCACCTGTTTGGTGTCTTAGCATTATTACAAAACAAAAGCATCCAAAAGTAATAAGATGGTGTAATTGTAGGTTCACTGTTGTTGCCGAAAGTCTACAGCAAGTTCGTCAGCAGCTCAAAAAGCTTGAAGAACTGGAACAGAAGTTTACCTATGAGTCTGATCCCATCACAAAAAATAAACAAGTTCTGCAGGACCGAACGTACAGTCTTTTCAAACAGCTCATCCAGAGGTAAAAGACAAGAAGGATCTTTTTGTGTTTGCGTGAACAAATGGATGGAGAGCACCTTCCGTTCCATTCCCTCGATATTTCCTGCACAGTACCTTTGCATTTGCTGGGGTTTTCCTCAGTTTATCACAAGCATTAAACTAAATGACCTTTTTTGAGATTTGTTCTATGTAGGGCTTCTATAGGTTTAGGCCCATGGAAAGGGTTTGTGATCAGCCATTATTTAGGTTAGCAGGAGCTATGCGTTGATTACAGAACTAAACTCCTAGTTTGTTAATTTATTTCTTGCTTTAAGCTTCAGCCCTGCAGTGTTCAAGGAAACAGAGGCAAGAAACCATCTGTACCAAACTGTGCCCAAGATCAATACAAGATTCTCTAAGCCTTTGTCTCTGGACAAGTCCTCTGTGTCCAGCATAGGGAGGGCAGCTCTATCTCCATACCACTGCCGTGATGCAAGTTACTGCAGCTGATAGTTGCATTGTGTAAGATCAGAGTCCCATTCTGTAAACATACGGTAGACAAAAATAATGCTGCAGAATCTAGGAGATAGTAGGGGCTAAGGTACAGTAGGTAATGCCTTCTTACAGAGGTCTAGAACCCAGGTTTCCAGAGTGCCATTCAGATGCTTTGACTGCTAATCTTCAGATCTAAGTACTGCTTTTCAGTGAACTGGAGGTGATGAGAAAGGGCTATAGAAGTCCAGCTTAGTTAGTTGTCTGTGAGTTTAGCAGGAGGAAAAGTCTCCATGCTGCCTCAGACTTGCTATTAGTAGAAATACGTCAGGATTTATGTCTACACAGCACGGTGCTACACAACGAGTGCCCAAGATGGCACCAGTTTGGGGTATATCGGAACAGGTTAGTATCAGGAATTTGCTTTATGCAGTTAGATAGACCTCACCAAACCCCCAGCTTCACTTATCTAGCTCTTGGACATGTGTTGTTATGTAGTGACTCACAGCACTGTAACTGTAAGAATTTAGCAAGGGCTGAAAGTGGCAAATGAGGCAACACGCCTCACTGGGATTATGCTACTTACATCAGAGTTGAGATTGTTTGATTTCAGGGAAGTCTGAGGTAGCACTGTGCCTCCTCAGGCCATCAGTGTGTTTGGGAAAAGCCATCTCTTATGAAATCACTTTATACTTGAGATATTTCTAGCCCTATTGATAGAAATGAAAGACGCCAGCACACAGACCAGTGTGTAGATTGAAACTCAATGAGTAAAGTGTATAGCACTATTTGTAAATCACCATTCTTTTAAAGTTCACTTTTTGTATAATTTCTTCTTCCTTAAAGACAACATTGATAAACCCAAAGTGCCTTTAATCTGGTCTTTCCATAGCTCCTTTGTGGTAGAGAGGCAGCCTTGCATGCCAACACATCCTCAGAGGCCATTAGTCCTGAAGACAGGAGTACAGTTTACTGTAAAGCTGAGGTATGTTTTCCCCTTCCCCTTTCTTGTTTTGTGGTAAGCCTTTCATGTCATTGCCTTCCTACATCTGAGAGGATTGCACACCATAAACTGTAGCCCAAGTGCCAAGGTCAGGAGGCGAGGGATCTCTTCTAGCAAAGTTTAACTTGGCATTCAGCCCCAGAAATGGGAGCTATTGAATACATAAGAAACACAACCAAACAGCAGAAGACACATGCAGACCACTTCATTGTGCAAAAGAATAACTCATTTGTCCATCTGTTTTCCTCTCTAAATGCTGGCTTGTGTGGAGCAAACTTGGAGCTTAAATACCTGCATCTAAATATCTGTGTGATAAGCAGCATGATAGAAGAGAACCACTTCACTTTAAAAAAAATTTCTCTTTCCAGGTTGCTGGTGAAATTGCAGGAATTAAACTACAACTTGAAAGTGAAAGTCTTATTTGATAAGTATGTTGCATTTTTCTCATCCCTGTGTCTGTTACTGGTAAGCAGTCCCCGTGTTCAGAAACCCAAAAGGCAGTCAGATTTCCGGTGTTGAGTTGGCTAGGAGGAGGTTAGTTCTCCACAGCAGCAGCTGCATCCTTCCTTTTTCTCACTCATGCTAAGTCTCTCTCTGCCATTAGAGACACATCAGAAGCACAGAAGGCCTCAGCACTTGCTTTAAGGACAGAAAAAGAAATATAACAGGCTCTCCAAAACAGCAACAGTGGCTGTAAGGTCGTGAAGGGAGTCTGTGCTTTTGAAAAAGTAGATGAGGTTTTGTCTTCACATTTGAGTTGGTGTTCTGTTCACCTGAAACAGCTTTGGAGCCCAGCAACTTGCATGGAATGGAGGGAAAGGAAAAAAAATTTGGATGTGGATGTGGGAGCTGAGGCTTTAAGAAGTACACCAGAGACAATGCAACTCAGTAAAATAAGTCCTTAGTTGTGAGACAATTGATTCCAGTGGTGCAGCAGTTTATTCAACAAGTTTTATGCTTTGAAAGCAGATTTAGAATGACAGTACTGTATCATTTTCTCAGAGCAAGAGTTAGATAAAGCTTAAGTAGTAAGTGAAAGGACTTGCTTTGATTAGAAAACCCCCTTAGCAAAATTTAAGACTCAGTAAAAAATAGCCTGTGTAGTGCAATATTTGAGTATGTGAACCAGGTGGCATCTCCTTTGCACAAAAGAAACAAGCACCCACATTTTCTGTGTCCGTGGCAGAACCTTGAAATGTTTGTCTTTTTTTTCCTTTTTGTTTTTGACAGAGACATAAGTGAGAAGAACTCAGTCAAAGGGTACGTGGATTTACAGTCTGGTATATTATTATTGGGTTCTATCAATGAATTTGAGCCACTTAATTCTTTTCTCTCTCTTTGTGAAGGTTCAGGAAATTTAATATTTTGGGAACGAACACAAAAGTAATGAACATGGAAGAATCTACTAATGGAAGTCTAGCAGCAGAATTCAGGCACTTGGTAGGGGACTTTTTCTTCCATTGACACATCCATTTAACTGTGTAGGTAGACAGTGTGGTAGAAAGGAGACAAAATGCTTTTGTATTGAATTATAGAATCTTAAGGGTTGGAAGGGACCTCTAAAGATTATCTAGTCCAACTCCCCTGCCAGAGCAGGACCGCCTGGAGTAAGTCACAATATACTCAGTATACTTTTGTATAAGAGGAACTACAAACGTATCTCCTTTTTCTTTGTTCGTTCTTTTTTGAAGTCTTTGGCCTGTTTCTATTGAAATGTTAATTCTTTTGTCACAGAAATAGGGCTGGAAAGGCAAACAAGAGTTATTTGCTGCCCTATGTAGCAATGAGTTCTTTGGAGGAAAAAGAAGCAGCAGCCTAGAAATGCTATTTTGCGCATTTCAGAAGGCCAGTGGGTAGGAAAGCTTGGAGTAGCTTAAAGAGCTTTCAAACTGAAAGAGGAGAACTGTCTATGAAGGGGCAGCTACCAGTGCCTTCAGCAAACTATCCTGAATTTTTGATCTGCAGATTATGAGCAAATCAGATTGGTTCGATCACTAAACAGGAAAGGAAAAATGCAATTCCTGAACCATTGAACGTGGAAGTCTCCCTTCCTCCCTTCATCATCCAGAACAGACACTGTCTGGATGATCACTGTCTCCAATTCAATGAGGTGCTTGATAAACCAGTATATCATAGGATCATAGAATGGTAGGGTTTGGAAGGGACTTGCATAGATCATCTAGTCCAACTCTCCTGCTGAAGCAGGTCCACCCAGATCAGGTCGCATAGGAACACGTCCAGGCAGCTTTTGAAGACCTCCAAGGAAGAAGACTCCACACCTCCCTGGGCAGCCTGTGCCACTGCTCCCTCACTGGAACAGTAAAATAGTTTTTCCTTATGTTTAAATGGAGCTTTTTGTGTTCCAGCTTCATCACATTACTCCTTGTCCTGTCACTACATACATCACAAAAAAGGGATATCCCAACCTCCTGACACCCGCCATTTAGATATTTGTAAATATTAATGAGATCCCCCCTCAGTCTCCTCTGAACAGCCCCAGGTCCCGCAGCCTTTCCTCGTAAGGAAGATGCTCCAGTCCCCTGATCATCACACTCTTCTCGATGCATCCAAGGATGCCATTGGCCTTCTTGGCCACAAGGGCACATTTCTTCCGATTCTTCCTGATTTCACGCTGCTTCTGTTCTTTTAAGGCCATTCCTAAAAAAGGCATTATATCATAAGCATACAGTATCTATTTTGGCAGATGAATGGTTTATAAAAGAGTAGTAGTTACCTATAGTTTAATCTTCTGGCTTCCACAGCTTAGAACTAAATATGATAAGAGACTAGTGCAGCAGGTTTGCATACAGTAAATGCATCTGAGTATCTGCATCTGAGGTAAATGAGTGACAGGGTTTTTTTGTTCCTTTGCAGCAACTGAAAGAACAGAAAAGTGCAGGAAACAGAACAAATGAGGTAAGCAGCACTAGCCTTGTTCATAAAGCTGTTTCATAATACTAAGAAGGCATTCAGGCATTTAAGGCAATGTTGTGGTTTGGCCCAGCTAGCACAGCAGCACCACAACAGTCTCTTGCTTGGTGCCCCCCATTCACCCCCACCCTCGTTAGGATGGCCGAGGCCCCAGCGAAATGGGAGTAAAAAGATAAGCAAGATTGTTGTGGATTGAGACAAGGGCAGGGAGGGCTCGCTGCCAATTACGGTTCTGAGCAAAACAGACTCCAGTACTCAACTTAGAGAGGAAAGTAGGAAAGTTTATTCTACAAGAAACAGAATGGAATAAAAACAAAAAGGGAGTAGGATGATACTCTGTTTAGTGTCATGAAGAAACACACAGGATGACAAAACAACAGGAGAAGAGTTCAGTGTTTCCAGGAAGTGATCCATGTAGGAGGTATCTACAAATGACAGCTACTGCCAGCATTGTATCCCTCTGGACTCTCCCTCATTGGCACCTAGGTTTAACAGGATTTTCTAGCAAGGACAGATTTTTCTATGGCTTCTAGGTAGGACCTCAAAATAAGTGCCTAGACAGTGAGTACTTTAACAGGCAGTTTTAGGAAGTTGGCATTGTCACCTGACTTTGACCTTTAAACTGGTTTTGAAATTGGGAGCTAGTAACCTTGGGCAGAAAAGGGTTTTCCCCTTGATAAATCTCCCAGGCAATTTGCAGTCCCTGAAATCTTTTTTTTTTTTTTAATAAAGGGTCCTCTCATTGTGACAGAAGAACTTCACTCTCTGAGTTTTGAGACGCAACTGTGCCAGCCTGGCTTGGTGATAGACCTAGAGGTATGTCTTAGATGAATCAGATGGACATAAATTCTTTCATATTGTTCATGCTGACAATCTGCACCTTTTTTTTCTTTTTTTCAAAATGCCAGGATATCAAGTACTTTCATTTATTTCAAAATATATGAGTGACACTTCACAGTATCTCTGTATAGACACATACAGTGAGAATGCTGTCAGGTCTCTGGGTGAATAAGACTAGGTGTCTTGCAAAGTGTCTGATAACCAGCCGTGTGTCTTAAGCTGTCTAGGTACCGGTTTCTGTTCCTTTCAGAAGCAATAAGCTGTGAACTCTACTGTTACTATCAGTGCTCTTGTAGCTGACACTAAACAAGAGCCTTTAGCAGACTAGGTCACTTAAGCCTTTTCTAATACTTCATCATGCTGACATTTTCTCCTCTACATACAACCTTAGAGTGAAAAAAAGTTAACACCCTCGAAAGCAGGGAATTACAATGGGAATGGGTTTGTGGGTGATCTAGAGGACTGCAGCAGCAGGACAGGATAGCCTGAGGAGCTTTCTTTTGTCTCTCTTCCAGACTACATCCCTCCCCATTGTTGTCATCTCAAATGTGAGCCAGCTTCCAAGTGGATGGGCTTCTATCTTATGGTTCAACATGCTGTCTACTGATCCCAAGGTATTTAAAAAAAAGCATCAGAAATAACTTTGTGTAGTTTTAAAGCATTGTCTGTATACAAGTGGCTGCTGCATTTTTTCCATGCAGAGGCTCTTACTGGCTTTCAGGTCTGGAGAGCGGCACAGTGACTTCTTTATCCTAAACAAAGCAATGTTTGAAACCCACAGAAGGACAGTATGTGTTGCATTCACTATATACTGTGAGAAGTCAAATAAGCATTCAAGAATTCAGAGTACACTTGAATAATGTAGGAATTCTGCCGATGGGGAGAAGACAACGTCCCCTGCAGAATCCCAGAGGCTGCTTTTCCTGGCAAAGAATGCCTCTCAGAAGAGCAGCCTGCTTTTGCAGCGTTGTCTCGAGCTGACATCCATTCTTAAAGCTGCATTTTGCCACAGCGATACACTTTGTAAATTCAAACGGCATTCCAAAATTCACATTCGTCAACTATAGATTGTATTTTTCCATTCCAGAACCTGTCCTTCTTTCTGAATCCTCCTTGTGCAAAGTGGTCTAAGCTTTCTGAAGTTCTGAGCTGGCAGTTTTCTTCCGTAACAAAGAGAGGCCTTAATGCGGATCAGCTGAGCATGCTGGGAGAGAAGCTACTTGGTATGGTCTGCTTCCATCAGATGGTTTGCTTGAAACAAAGCTAATTTTACATCTTTTCTGCCATCTCTTTTAAGTTTTTGTTTCTTCTCAAACCATTTCTCCTCACACAATGTCACATTGTAGCAGACAAGTGTTTTCCAGTTTTGAATAGGGTAGAATTTGTAAATGAAGGTCAGGTCATGAAAAAACCCTGCAGTTTAACTTAGGAGTTCTGTGCATTAGGGCAGTGCAGGCTGAGGCTATTGCTGCCTCTTGAGGAGCTGCTGAAGTAATGTAAATGTTTAGGCAATCTTTGAGGTAGCTGTTTCGTGTCATTTTTTGGGTTTTGTTTTTAAATCCACCTCCATTAATTTTAACTTCATGCATGCCCCTGACTGCAGTGGGGGTTTACTCTTCTCTGCATAAACACAGTTGCAATACCAAAGTGCAAACAGGATGAAACTCTGAAAGGATATCAAATTTTGAATGTCTCCCAGGTGAGAGTCCTTAGTGAAAGCCTTTGTTTCCAGACTCCTTGAGAGTTTGCCTGATAGGTGGGTCACTTGATACTGCTACTGAGTTTGTATAGTACACTCTAGATAAAAAGTACTGTTAATTCAGATTATTCCACTAACCATAAGCTTCAGGAAGTATTAATATTTGAAGGGATTTGACATTAATAGGCCTAAGTGGTAAGTACAGCATTCTGTCCTCTAATTCCCTTCCTCTAATTTCCCCAAGACAGAGGATCTGACAAAAAGCTTACAGATTTAATAGATTACTTATCAGAATTCTGCAAGGAGAGTAATTTGGGGTTTTTTTTTAGTTTAACTAACTGTCACACAGACAAAGTAACCCCTAACATTTCTATATTCAAATTGCATTTCAGAACTTCAGAGGTTATGTCAAACTCTGGTAACAGCAGAGATGATGTTTAAATCTTATCTCTACTTTTGGAAGTATTTTACTACTGGAAAAAAAAAATCCAGGGAGTTGAACACTATATATTGAGAATTCCATAGTGCAAGGGGACAACCCACTGCTGGTTTTGAGATGTTAAAGTTGATAGAATCTTGGTCTGTAATGCTAGCAACATCAGAAACAGACTCCCTAACCCAATTTATTCTTAGAGATTTGAGAGGGAAAAGGAGCATATATCTGACTTGATTGAAATCCATAGAATGATCTGTAATGGAAAGAATTTGGCTCTGAATACAGTCTGGGTCTGCAAAGCTCTAGCTGCTGGAGTCACAGCAGAGGATTTTATTTGTGGTTTGGATGTGGTTATGAAAAACTGTAGAGATAAAAACAAGGCGTGGGGAAATGATTACAACAGAACTGAGATGAGTCTGTGGTTGGGGCAAACCTAGGGATCGAGTGTTTCTGGGGCAAAAGCCTACAAGTCACCAGAATTGAAACAGGGAAGCGCTTGTCACACAAAGATGGTGCAGGGTCTCGAGCTCCTTCAGAAAAGTTAGTGGGTTGCAGTTTTCTTGTTCTCCTGGAGAAGAGACATGCAAGATTTCAGTCTCCTTGAAGCATTTGGAAACTGGCAAGTGTTAGGTGTAGCACAGCTTAGAAAGTGGCAGAATAAATTGGTTGTCATTATACAATATCTGTTAAAATGCATTTGGTCATTCTGGTGCAGTGAACTTCTCCAGAGGGAAACTCTGCAAGGTCTCCCTGCACAGTAGCCGTGAAAATGCAGTAGCCTTCCATTTCTTTGCTCTCTTAGTTCAACGCTCATAACTTGGTGCTATAAGTAATTTCCTTTCAGCCTTACTACGTAACTTACAGAACATGACTGAAGTCTGTTTATTCTGTTCAGGGCCAACAAGTGGAGGATCTCACGATAGTCTTATTCCTTGGACAAGATTCTGCAAGGTATGAAGACCGTTTAAAACTTGAGAGGGAAGAGGGAGCTTTCTCTTGGTTTGTTGTGGGGTATGTTTGGGTTTCTTATTTTTGCCAAGGTGCTTGCTTTTTCAGTAGCCTACCCTAGTTAATCTGGAGTTGCCATGGTTATGGGAGATTTTGGTGGTGAGGTTAAGGTAGCAGCAGATGGGAAAAAAATGAGCTTGTGTAAGCAAGAAGTAGATGATTTTGAGACTGTTTTTGAGCCATGTATAAACTATGCAGAAAAGTGCACCTTTTGAACACAGTGTCTTCATTATGAAGGAGTTGCTGTTAATAAAATAGTTCTCTGCTTTCATTATTACAGGAAGTGTCAAAAAAACCCCAGCAAGATGAAAAAATCTTCACCTGTCCTAGTAAAGGACATTTCTCAGACCAGGGGCAACTGGATTAGGGTGAGGAATAGCACAGGGCAATCAAGAGAGTCAGTATGGTGGCAGAAAGCCACATGGACACGTTTGATAACCCTGGCTGCAGCAAGACAGCAGGACTTCAAACATTTTTCTTTGGCTTTAGACCCTAAACTGATAGAGATAAGCAAGAGATCACAGCAGGCAGGAGCAGACTCCAGGGAAAGCACAAAGCTCTGGTGACCTACCAGCATTCAAGGCCAGTAATACAGGTGTTTTCACAAAGAATTAACATCTGAGTCTGAACAGAACGTGTCTCTAAGTTGTTCTGCTAGCCAGCCTGGTTGAAAGCCCTATGGGATGGTTTGGATATCCAAGAGCTCCAGTAAGGACAGTGCCAGGCAGGAACGAGAGCCTTTTCTCTGCTCTTTGACCAGTGTCATTGCATGAGAGGAGCCGAATCACATGGTGTTGGGTGCTGTAGGCTCAGGCAAGCAATTCTGTCATGCTGCATCTTAAGATTCAGTAGATGCTTTGTTCCCAATAGTTTGTAGAGTAGAGACACAGAAAAGGGGAAAAAACAAAATAAGAGAATGTTAAGGGTGGGAAAGAAGAAAGAGGTGAGAAAAAAAAATGCAGGGACAAGTAGATGCTGGCAGGATCGAGAGCTTTGCTTAACAAAACTCATGTTTTGTTATCCCTGTTCTCCCCCCTCCCACCTCTGTGTTTCCATACTCTGAATTTCAGGAAAATATAAATGACAAAAATTTCCCCTTTTGGCTGTGGATTGAGGGAATCCTGGAGCTTATTAAGAAACACCTCCTGTGTCTCTGGAATGATGGGTAAGGCCTGAGTGACATGGTCATTGCCTCAGACTTCTTATTTAGGCTCGCAGTTGCATCCTCAGGTTGTGAGGTTGTTTGTGCAGATACTTTGGGTCCAGTGAAGTGGAACTTGAAACCAGAAAAAATCCTAAGCAAATGAATTCTAGTAGTGAGGAAGGAAGCTTCAAATGAGACAACAGCTGAAAGCAAAAACATCAGATAACCAAGCTGCCCCATTTAAGTCACAGAGCAGGGGTTTGAAAGTTAGAGTTTTATTTTTCCCTCTGCTCCTGCTTTAAGTAGGTTCTTTCCACACATAGAGTCTTTCCTGTATTTGACGGGGTAGGCTGAAGTACAGCAAAGTGTAAGTCATAAAGTGATCATCCATCTTAAAAAAGCCCGAACAAAACCCTGCCCAGGAGCAGACATTCCTATGAGCCTCCTGTGGGTGGCAGCAGCCAGACTCTGAACTTCGGCAACGGCAACGTCAGGCCAGGAAGAAGCCTGTACTCGTTTTAACAGAAGATCATTAGAGTAGTAAGACTCTGCCAGATGGAAAACCAGCTCTATTTGCCCTTTAATACTGGTTTGTAGTAAACTTTTGATTCATGTATTGCCGATTTCAGAAGTAAATGCCACCGGAAGCAGGTTTAGTCAGTCACAATTCTGCATTTTAGACACATTATGAAACCCTGGCAATATCACACACACAGTGGAGCGTCCTGTAGCCCCAAGTCTGCAGGATCTGCAAGCCCAGGATTTTTCTGTCTTGCTACATTCAGCAGCAGGCTTCATATTATTAACCCCAGAATTCTGTCAAAGCCCTTTATAGTTGGTATAGTGAAACAAATCTTGTTTCCCTGCCTAAAACCTACATATTTTTTAGCTAAGGGGGCTCCAGTGCAGTGGGAGCTTTTGCCCCTATTGTTGCAGCAGAGCTGCAGTTCTGCCCTGTTTAGCGTTCCTCCTCAGCACAGCTATGTGCCCACAGGGCTGTTTTTGCATATGGTTTGAATAGTGTAACCTTGACTTGCATTACTCACTGCTCTTGGTTATGAGAGCAGTCCCTTGGTTAGGGTTTAACAGAAAGAAGAGGTGCAAGTTAAATCCTGAATCATCAAAACCAGAGACTTAATACTATTTAGTTTTTCATCTCTCAGCTAGCTTCGTTGGATAGTTCCAGATCTGTTGTTTCCTAGAAAGGCAAAAGGGGAAACTGAAGGGGAAACTCTTGCCAACTGCAAAGATACTCGAGTGAGAAAGAGTCAAATCTATAGTATTCATTAGGATAGAAACTTCCCTTGTGTACAGAAGAATAAGTATTACAGCATCAAGAACATTTGAGGGATGGGAAGACAAAAGAATTCTGTCATACACGGGATATTTACTACCAAACCCATTTGTTACCCAAAGTGTGCCATTTAGAAAAACAAAACAAAAACAAGCCCCACAGAACAAGCCATCTTATAGCATCTGAAATTCTAAGTAAAATCATGAATATTTAGTAGTTTTTGTGCAAAAAAACACTTAACTTAGCGCACAGAAGGATAGTAGTACTTTAAACTTCATTCTAAACTTGGAGATTAGGAAGGACTTCTTCACTCAGAGGGTTGTTAAGCATTGGAACAGGCTGCCCAGGGAGGTGGTGGAGTCACCATCCCTAGAGATACTGAAAAGGCTAATAGATAAAATACTGAGGGACATGATTTAGTTTAGTGACAGGCTCGGCAGTTTGGGGTTAGTGGTTGGACTCAAAGGTCTTTTTGGAATGAGAAGATTCTCTGATTATCGATGAAGTATTTTGATTAATATTTTGATGAGTATTTTGGTGCAAACAAATTCCAGCCTTTTTAAAACAGCAGCTGAGTTTTGCCAGAGTTCTGCCCTGGTGCTGGCTTGTTCAACTCCCCCCCCAGTACCTCCACACCAATTAGTTTCTTACAGTGGCCACAACGGCCTCCTTGCCTACACAATGACATTTGCTGAGCATAGGGAATTTGAGATGTTAAGTCACACAGGCTTAACAGCTCATCTAAGAAGTGTGCAGGAGCAATAAGACAAACCCCACCCCTGTATGGATGCAATCTGGTAGCCAGCAAACTTTGTTTCATCAGCCTAAGAGGAGAAACAACTGTTCCACAATATACTTTTGAAGTTAAAACTGCTAGCTGGGATCTGACCATGTTAACACACATATAATTTTACCGCTGCTTCCACAGCCCAGCTTTGACAGCAAAGGACAATCTCTTCTCTTCTGAGCCCAGAAAAAAGCCTGTATAAGCCCCCAGGCCAAAGGATGAGTGCTGAGGGAAGCTGTGGTGATTCATGGCTTCCACAGAGCAGCTCCAGCCTGTCAGTCCTACTGCCAGCTTTCCAGCTGGTCACAAAACAAAGCCTTCTGTGAGGCTTTCACAAGTACTTCAGCTCTTTTAAGTGAGAAAAGCTTTTTAGTTTTCCTAGCTAGCCCAGCACAGCTTAGATTTTTTGTTCAGGAGCAAGCCTAACATTTTGTTTTCAACATTACAGCTGCATCATGGGTTTCATCAGTAAAGAGAAAGAACGTGCTTTATTGAAGGACCAGAGTCCAGGAACATTTTTGCTAAGATTCAGTGAAAGCAGCAGAGAGGGAGCAATCACATTCACTTGGGTGGAAGGATCTCAGAACGGTAAGTCAGTAACAGAGAACATCTTTGTTTTCAAAATATAAGCTTGCATCAGAACAAGAAGTCTTTATACTCTTCTCTTTCACCCCAAGACCCAACCCACTGGCTCATACAAGCAAGAAGCCACAAGCAATAGCAGACAGGTACCTTATTTGGTGTAGCTCAAACCGTACAGTCGTTTGAGGTTTCGGATAGGACCCATAACGCTTCCCAGGTCCTGCTTCTGGCCAGGAAGTCTGCTGGGGACAAACTGCCCAGGCTGCTTCCCCTGCCTCCTTAGGTTCTCTCTTAGCAAGACACCTTGAGTATGCATACACCTGTGTCTTCCTCCAAGCCAATATCACCTTGCCCGGCAGATTTCTTTCCCAGGAAGAGCTCCCTACAGCCACGCTCAGGCTTCTGTATTGTCATTCTCCCCCACTGCTTTACCTTATGTGAAAGTCACCACAATGTTCTCATACGGCTTTAACTCATGGTTCAACACAGTTGTTCCTTCCCACATTCTCCCTAGGCAACACACATGTTTGCTACTTTATTTTCACTACTTCATTTTCTGAGCATTTCTCCCATTTTCAGAAGAAGGGCCGATGGAGCACTTGTTTCTTCAGTTAGCTGGACTGTGCCCTCATCCTCTTTTAGAGAAGCCTAGAGACCTAAAAGCTGCAAAACCATAGAGCCTCCTTAATCTCCAGTCAGGGTTCTTCCATTATCCTAACATTTAAATCAAACCCACCTGCCAGGATAGAGAGCTGTTGACACTTCACTTGGATAAGCCCAAGAGCTACAGCAGCTGGAAGAGAAACTGCTGAATGTACTTGAATGATTTCTTTCCCTTTGCTACCTTCACACCTGAGACATCCAGAAATTAAGCAGGAAGGCTTCATCTGTTTCTGTAATTCGTAAGAGCTCTGAGGGGTGTATTAGGATTACTCTTCCTAATAGGCAATAGAGTTTGAATGACATTGTTTGGAACAAGTTTGTAAAGGTGTGGCACAGCTTAAATGAGTTAATGAAGCACTGCAGTTAATTTCCAGGACAGTTCACCACGGTCATTCTGAATACAAAACACACCCAGAGCCGTCACTGTAGACTATCCCCTCATATGCCTTCCTTCCCTCAAAAACAATTGTGCTCCCTTCAGCAGTCATTAAATATTTACCTGCAACACAGTATCAGAATTATTTTGGTTGGACAAGACCTTTAAAATCATTGAGCCTAACCACTAACCTAACATTGTGAAGCCCACCATTAAACCATGTTCCTCAGCACCTCATCTGCTCAGCTTTTAAGTGTCTCCAGGGATGGTGACTCCACCACCTCCCTGGGCAGCTTGTTCCACTGTTTAACAGTCCTCTTGGTGAAAAAGTTCTTCCTAATGTGCAGTCTAAACCTCCACTGGAGCAACCTGAGGCCATTTCCTCTTGTCCTGTCATTCATTACTGGTGAGAAGAGACCAACCCCCACCTCACTACAACCCCTTTCAAGTAGTTGTAGAGAGTGGTCATGTCTCCTCTCAGCCTCCTCTTCCCCAGCCTAAACACCCCCAGCTTCCTCAGCTGCTCCTCATCAGACTTATGCTCCAGACCCTTCACCAGCTTCGTTGCCCATCTCTAGACACACTCCAGCACCTCAGTGTCCTTCTTGTAGTGAGGGGCCCAAAACTGAACCCAGTACAGGTGCCATCCAGGTTTTTGCTCATGTGACCTCTGAATTTGTGAAAGTGGTTGCAGCTTTTCCTGACAGTTTCAGAAAAAACTGACACCACCTTTAAATGTTGCTGTTTCTGTCCTCTGCAGAGCCCCAGTTCCATTCAGTAGAACCCTACACCAAGAAGGAGCTCTCTGCCGTTACTTTCCCTGATATCATTCGCAACTACAAAGTGATGGCAGCTGAAAACATTCCTGAAAACCCACTGAGGTTTCTGTACCCAGATATACCCAAAGACAATGCCTTTGGCAAATACTACTCCAGGCCTGAGGGTGAGTGTTATAAGTGGCTCACTGAGTGTCTGTGTGATGTTTGTTCCTGAGGTACTCGGGCCCTGCGTAATTTCTGTGGTACAGGCAGAAAGGGCAGTTCAGCAGTTGGGCTGAAAGTCTTGGCAGTCCGTCCATCCCATGCTTGAATACTGCTCAGCTGAAAGGTGACAACTGGCATCCAGGCTTCAGCAGACTAAGAAAAGGTCTGTTTTTAAAGAGGCACAACATAAGATCTAGTCAGATAAAAAACTGAAAACATTGTTGCTGGCCCTCTAATTCATGTCAGCCTGGGAGACAGTTCAGAGATGTGGGTTCCCACTAACAGCTGGGACCAGGACTCCTACTTGACTCTTAACACAGGACTGATCCTGGCTGTGTGGGTCTGGCAGGATGTGTTGACACACCGACATAAAACTAGAGGAGGTTTTGTTCCCCATTTTGTACAGGGGAGAAGCAAAAAGGAAAATCTGACTGAAAGATGGAATAAATTAACCATGGTGCTGTAAATTGCATGAGAGAGAGACTTGCACATCATCTGGGTCACAGGCTTTATTTTTGGTAAAATAAAGGTAGCAACGTGAAGTAAACTTGCAAACAACAAAAAACCCAAACTTCTGTGGTTTTTTTCTCTGTTTGAAGCACCAGAGCCCATGGATTTGGATAGTCCCAAGGGAAACGGCTACATCAAGACCGAGTTAATCTCTGTATCTGAAGTGTAAGTTTACACAGAAATGCTGGATTTCTAAGAACTGACTGTAACTTTTCAGCTGTAGTCTATCTCTGTCATCATTATGTAAGGTGTAGGTGTCCGTGTCAGATCTTTCCCTTTGAGGATCTGATCACACCACATTGATGCAGTGTTGTGTTTGAAATGCCATTTTTAGGTAAAAGCACTAGAAAGTTGCAGGTAGTTGTACTAGCAAATAATTTACTGAAAAGCGAGTTCTTAACGACTTATTGGACTTGTTTGATGAGAAGGTAGATCACTGAGCAGGCATAGTTTTCCTGTAAAGCCACGCTGGCTTTGTAAAGCATGGTGCATTGCTCCCAGGCTAGGGCTTCTTCACAGGAGACCTCATTAGTGGCCCTCCTGGACTCAGAGCCAGACACGGTAGCCCAACTGTGCCTTACTTCTTCAGTGAAGGTTTGTCCCTGCTCTTCTTCTATTAGCCACCCTTCCAGGCTCCAGACTCCAGAAAATCTGCTCCCCATGTCTCCAGAAGAGTTTGATGAGGTGTCCCGGATGGTGGGCCCAGCAGAGATCGATACTGTGGTAGGTATCATAAACCAGCCCTTCACAGGACTGCGCTGGCACACACTTTTTGCCTTTTTTTCCCCTTCAAGTGCACATCAGCTGCTCCCAAAGCCACCCTTGGAAGGCATGAGAAAGCTGGGGCTCTGCAGTTGGGACTGGGACTGCTGTCAGCTGCTCCTCACACCTGGGTGTGGGGCTCAGGGCCAAGAGCAGGGGAGCAGAGTTGGCAGCGTGTGACTTGCAGGGGGAGGGAAGGGAGGAGTTTGTCCTTCACTTGAGGTCGGGGTGGAAGGGGTGCCCTGCCAATGTTGGTGGGGTGCCGCTTGTTCACAGAGCAGTGCTGCCCTTTTGGGGTGTACTTGAGAACCATGGGTTCTTCATGCATGGTTCTTAAGGTGGGTTTTTTTCCCCCACGGTAGTGATTCTAAGATGTGAACATGGTGCTATTTGTGTAGGACCTGGTTGTGCTCTGTGGATAGCAAAGACTAGAGTACAGGAGCTTTATTTGGCTTGCTTAATTGACATTTACTTTTCTTGTTGCAGATGTGTTCAGCATATTCAACTTAAAGGCTGAGATTTTTACTGCATCATAAACACAGCTTATCAGCTTGTGCACCCTGCTCTGCAGTCAATGACTTGGTGACATGCTTCAATTCTGACGTGAGGGTCCAGCAGCAATTTTTAATTAATGGGAATATAAACAGCAGTCCAAGTAGCCTCCTTACCTGTGCTTCTTTCTGTTGTTTAGAAGTTCTTTGCTAAAGAATTTCCAGTTAGCAAAGTACAGTGCCAGAGTGGAGGAAGAGAGGAATGAGAGCTCCTCAGCAAGAATGATGGGGGAAACATGGGTCTTTTTGCTTAAGTGGAATAGTTAAATGTAACATTTAAAGCAGTTGCCTGTACGTAGAAGGCTTTCAAGGAAAGCTCGTTGTTTTCCAGAGGTTCTGTTCAGAAAGCTCCCACCTTCTGCATAACTACTTTCCTAGCTTTGAATTTTCATCTGCACTAGGCAAAGGGAAGCATGCTGCAGGTGCCTGCCACGCTGAAGCTGGTCCTGGTTCCATCTTGTCTGAGCATGTGGCATACTGCGAAGACATAAGCCAAACGTGGTACCTGCATTTCATTTTTTTTCACTGCTTGCTTAGAGCCAGGCCTTCTTGTGGAGGATGTTTAGCACAATCTTTCTCAAAAAGAGCACTTCTTAGGACACTACTTGGAAGTTGCACTGGCACATGAGGTTACATCTTAATGTGCATACTCAAGCCTCTGGAGCCTGCAGTAATAATGTCAAGCAGCAGCATCAGAGAAAACAAGAACCTATGCTTAAAAAGTGCAAAAGGGGTTGAGGTGTTTTTACTCATTGTGCTTAATCTACCAGGGTCTGGCTGTGTAGTGCCTCATACCTTTCACAATAACAGATGCCCCGTTTAGCAGGAAGTTAGTTCCACTTGAACATGAGGGTGAGGGAGCTCAGGCCCAGGCTGCCCAGGGAGGTTGTGGAGTCTCCTTCGCTGGAGGTCTTCAAAACCCGCCTGGACACGTTCCTGTGTGACCTGATTTGGGCAGACCTGCTTTAGCAGGGGGAGTTGGATGAGATAATTTCTGGAGGTCCCTTCCAACCCCTATCATTCTGTGGTTCAGGTTATAACAGGTGGAATGTAACTTCATTTTCTTTTGCACTATGAACCAAGACATTTATTTAACTGTCAATTTGAATAGCTAGAATAGCCTGGAGGCTTTCATAATGAAGTGGTTTTGCCACTGGGTATAAGGCACAGGGAAGGAAACAAGATAAATTCAGACCAAGTAGGGGCAGGGGGACATGCACTCCGTAGTACTTAAGAGGATGAAGCTGTGCTTCCACTAGTGGAGGAATAGGTTTGTCTTCCTGCATGGTTAAAAAAAATGAAGTTGTCCTAGGGAAGATGCAGTGTTCTCTGAACAGCAGGTCTTGGGGAGTACGGGCAAAGAATCACAGAAGGGTAGGGGTTGGAAGGGCCCTTTAGAGGTCATCTAGTCCAACACCCCTGCAGAAGCAGGTCAACCTAGAGCAGGTTGCATAGGAACATGTCCAGGCTGTACACGGCAGGCGGCTGAGCATAGGAACTGCAGAACACAGCCGGATCCTGCACCTTCAGCTGCGGGGCCTGGGCAACCGCCCACCAGCTGCTCTGCCTGAGCAGGGGCCTTGGACAAGGGACCCTCCACCCTCAGCCTGTCTGTGACTCAGTTGCTACTGCACCTTCTCATCCCACTGCTCTCTCCTCAGTGCCTGGTTGGGTGACCTAGGGACTGCAGATCTCCTTCTGTACCATTCAGAAATGCTGGATCCATCAGCTGCTGCTTAGAAAATAAGCAACTGGTGCCATTCAGTGTGTTGTACCCCGGAAGAGGGATGTGCCCCCTGCAAAATGCTCAAGAGAAAGCAAGTGTAAAAGACCTAGACCAGGTAACATACATATTAAAAATGGAAGGCATTGCTAAAGTAACTTGTTTCTGATGCTCTGGCTTACTGAGATCAGTGAGACAGAATATCACAACAGTGACTTAATACTTTGATCTATCACAGCTAGCTGAATACCTTTATTGTGGTACAAAAATCAAGTGTTTCTTGAGCAACACCTTGTACTATATGCAGCAGTTTGTTTTCATTACTTTTATACTTCAATTTTATCGACAAAGGTGACATTTTCTTGAGAGATTTAAAGCAGTGGCATTACTCGTGGCTTTGTCTTTACATGGCTAATCGATAGGTTTTTCCCCTGAGGTAATATTCTTTTACCACTTTAAATAAATGGAACTGTCAATGGATACTTGCCTGTTCTTTTGTGTTTTGGCTACTTAGTTTAGTTCAACTGAACCGCTGCATCTCTGAAGCCAAAGCCAGTGCAGGTGATTTTAATTCATAGCATTGTTGCACATCATTCTGCATTAGAGAGTTCTTACAGAAGGTGGCTATTTTTTTTTCTTATTGCTTGTATCTCATTATTTCTTCTTCCCCAACCAAACTTTAGTAAACTCAGGCTCTATTTCTAATTAGAGGCAAGCAGTAGGATAAATGATCTACAGCTAAACTTGGTGAGCTATCAAGCTCACCCACTGCTGCCTCATTCTTCTCTGGGGCAAACTGACATGAGCACTTGTCTTACACTTGCCAGGCTTTTATATTAACTACACAGTCAGAAGAATAATAAAGGAAAAAAATTGGTGGTAAAAGGAAGGGGACAGCAGGAGTGAAGAGGAGGCAGGAGAACGGGCTCGAGGGTTTATACAATATGTATAAATTATATATCAAATATATAAAGGGCGGGTGT
Organism: Colius striatus; assembly: GCF_028858725.1. Lineage (NCBI taxonomy): Eukaryota > Metazoa > Chordata > Aves > Coliiformes > Coliidae > Colius > Colius striatus. The sequence continues at coordinate 30,208,815 of NC_084767.1, read as the reverse complement.
CGGGAGGATGGAGCCAGGCTGTTCTCAGTGATGTCCAATGATAGGACAAGGGGCAATGGGTGCAAGCTGGAACATAAGGGGTTCCAAAGAAACATAAGGGAAGAATTTCTTCACTGTGAGGGTGACAGAGCACTGGCACAGGCTGCCCAGATGGGTTGTGGAGTCTCCTTCTCTGAAGACATTCAAAACCCACCTGGATGAGTTCCTATGTGACCTACTCTAGGAGGTTCTGCTCTGGCAGGGGGGTTGGACTAGATGATCTTTCAAGGTCCCTTCCAACCCTTATGGTTCTGCAAAGGCTGGGCCACTCCACTTAAGAGTCCTGGCATTGACAGAGAGCAACCAGTGACAGGACATTGCTCTGGAAGTGTCGGTTTCAAAAAAACCAAACCAAACCCAACCAAACCACCAGAAAAAAAGCAACAATGTATCAGATAAACTCATCTTGATTCCCTGTAAGCTTTGCACACTGGAAATGACCAGAACTGGTTTTCCCAGATGGCCTTCCCAAGACCAAAGGCTTATTGCAATGGCAGTCACACAGTGAAGCAATAAAACCCACCACCATCATCATCTTGGTATTTCCATTTATTATGCTGTAAAAAGCAACACTATCTGGATTTCTTTTCTTAAAATAAATAACTTTCATTTTCAGAACAAGTACAGCTCAAGTTTAGATTCATTCATGGGAAACTGCTAGAAATACATTCATCACGGTCTGTTCCCCACAACACAGAACCTAGGAGTTGAGATCAGCCCGGTTGGGTCTGATGACCAGAAGTACACTGCCAAGAAGTATAGTCACTGATAGTCCAGCTCTGAAGCAAAAAAATCTGGTAAAATACATTTTGTTCACAAAGGTAGGCTAATTAATGCTAGGACTATCACAATATTTCTGAGTACAAAGCATTAAGTTAGCTTAACGATTTTAGGTTGGGATACAGAAGAAATAGAGGGGACACAAAAACAAAGGAGTGGGGGAATCCTCTTTGGAGCATAAGGAAGTCAGCGCTTGATAAAAGAACCAAAAGCTATTTATGGTAGAACCTACGTGCCAGTGTCATGAATGCTGAACAGCCAAACCAATGTACTGCATATATTTATAAATAACGCCATGTCTAAGTAGCTGCACTGGACATTACCAAAGAATGCATCTTCTCACCGTGAGAAAATACTACAACTAACCAGCAAAAAAGCACGGAAGCCCAGACTAGCTACAAGCACTCAGTAGGATTCAGAAAATCGTGGAGTTTAGGGGCAGCCATGACCTTGAACTCAGTTAAAATGCCTTCTTTAGGTTTGTCATATGCATGTGCGTCATACAATATACTTAGCTTTTAAAAATGCCAGTGTGAACAATGCAAACTTCCATTAAATAAAGTTAAATTGGGTATTTTTTTTTCCCAAGAAGGCAAAGCACAGGGAAAAAAAAAAAGATGGAAAAAGTCAGATTAGCACTGAGAAAACAGAACACTGAACTAGAATCCAGCTGAAAATATCCCTTGATACTCAAGTGGACAGATCTGTTGCCAGAGAAAACATGTTGGAATTTGGTTCAGCGTGCAGAGGACAAGAGACTTTGTGCTACTTAGTGGCCGACGTGGCTCAGGAAAGAACCAGAGGTTGTTCCATTTCAGCCTCCATTAGCACTAAGGTGGCTGTGACACAAGACGTGGAAAGAACAGGTTACAAGCCTTCAGAAAAACAGCTGACCTTCAGAAAAACGAGAAGGGGGAAAAAAAAGGCTTGAGAGCATAAAGATTCTTGAGCAAAAGTGATAACTATGCCAGCCAGCTTCAAAATGTGCTTTCAGGGCTTAAGACTTTCAGACTCTCCCAGGATTTCATCACCATGAAGCCGGTCAGCGCCTGTGATGAGTCCCAAGCACTTTTGCCTGTGACTTGCCCTCCCCCAGGGAGGCAGCACAGCACACCCATGAGGGACCATGCGGGGACTTGAGAGGATTCTTCCTCAACTACTCTGACCTGCTGGGTCACTCTGGAGAAGCAAGGCCTCTCCTGAGGCCTCAGCATACCCATTCACAAAAGGAGGATAACGTGGTTCAGATCATCTTTATAAAGTGCTTGGGCCATTCTAGAAAGAAATGGGTGTTACATCACAAAGATTTCGGTAAGTTGAACCTTGAGATCTACTAAGGACTTGTACACTATGTGCTAGGATAAAAATAGCCATATACAGTCAATTCTAAAGCAACAGTCTCCTTTTCCATGTGCTAAATGATTCTTGCCCGTGTCCAACAACTGAGATGTGCAATAGATATCAAACTGTTCAACAGCTATTTGCTTCTGAGGTTTTATGATGGCCACAGTTGTGGCAGAAGCAACTGCACACAGGACAGGGAACTGTCCTAACTTTGTACTTCTGCAAACAACAAATGTCTGCATCTGCATTTCCCACCAGGAGAGATGTGCCCAGCTGGCTTCAGCAGCAAGACAAGAAACGCTGCCGTTCCCCACAAAGGGCATCTCCCACTTGTGGTCCTGATGTTCCTGTTCAATATCCATGGCATCCCACCAATGCAGTGTGTCCTGCTCCCTGGGTGACTGATGGTAGTGCAAGAAGAGAACATTCCCCAACATTTGGCTTATCTCCCGCTCTGCTCACGCTTTGATTGGCTCTATGCTCCTTAAAGCTGTTTCACTGCACCCGTGTTCCTTATTGCAAGCCTAAACTACGTCAGATTTACATGTTCTATTTGGTTCAGCACTTTGCCTTTGCCATGCTCCCCCTCCCCTTGCTGGTTCCCAGTACCACCACCCAAGAATGCGGTCTGTAGGCCCTGAGGGCTCTGACAGCCTGGCGAGGCTTGCTGCACGCCTGGTCGGGGGGCTGGAAGCACCCATCTTCCCCGGGTACAGGGGAAGCACTTTAGCAGCTCAAAGAGAGGAGGGAGGCAAGACAAAGGGAACCGAAAGAAACGCTTCAAAAACAAAGCAAAAAAACCCACTAAACACTGTTGGATGTTACAAGTCACACTCTCCTACATCATTTGGTCAAACAAACCTTAAAACAGATTCCATGACAAGACTACCTCTAAGAACAACCTAGACCATCAACAACTGTCACCTGTGTACTCTGTTGATATTTATATTATGTAAACAAGGTTGTGTAGAAATTCTTTTAAAATATTTTTTTTCCCAAAGATAAGTGCAGATCCTTACTTAACACACCCAGCCTAAATCTACATCATCACCCTCAGCTTTTGAAAAACCTCACCGACGCTCACACCTGACAGTACTCTGGCTCACCTTGGCCATACTAGAAACAGAGGGCTATAGAAACAAAAATTCAGCAGAAAAATTCCTGACCACAGACTAGAGTTCACATGGAACACAAAAATAAAGTAGTGCACAGTAAAGCCAACAACAGCTAAATAGTTTTATACATCAATTATATGCAGCATGAGGTAATATTGCTCACATTATGGAGGGAGATTCTTAGTTGGTTTTGTTTCTTTTGAGAGAGATTAGATTTGTCCTGTGCGTATAGAAACTCCTATAACGTAACACTGAAGTAACAGAGACTTCTGTAAAATATATACCACTATCAGATAGAAACACACACGCTCCTCATTACTTAGGTATACCACAATTAAACAGATAATTCGATTCTTAGGATCAAGCTGAAGATGATTATAGTAAGCCATCCAGATTTTTATGAACCGTTCGGTTCTCCTTTCCATTGTTGGAATCCTCTGATGGTGTGTACTGGACCTGATATTCCTGCAGAATTTTAAATACGTCATGGTGTCCAAAATGTAAAGCTTCATCCATCGGCGTGTTATTCCACCTACACGAGGGAGAGAGTGCAACACTTCAGATCAACACAGAAGTACAAAAGCACAAAAAATCTCCTTCTTTACATACTATGCTAAGAATTCATCACCCTATGGAAATTTGTAAGCTGCGCATCTCTTTCACAGAATGGTGGGAGTTAGAAGGGACTCCCAGAGATCATCTAGCCCAATCCCCTGTTAAAGCAGGTCTGCCTACATCAGGTCACACAGGAACATGTCCAGGCAGGTTTGAAAACCTCCAGAGAAAGAGACTCCACACCCTGCCTGGGCAGCCTGGGACAGGGCTCCCTCACCTGAACAGGAAAGAAGTTTCTCCTCAAGTTCAAGCAGAACTTTGTGTTCTAGCATGTGTCTTGTTGCCCCTTGTCCTCTCACTGGGCACTACAGAAAAAAGACTGGCCTCATCCTCTTGACACCCGCTCTTCAGATATTTATCATCATTGACAAGGTACCCCCTCAGACTTCTCCAAGCTAAACAGTGTCAGTTCCCACAGCCTTTCCTCATGAGGGAGATGCTCCAGTACCCTGATAATCTTAGTAGCCCTCCACTGGACTCTCTCTGGAAGGTCCCTGTCCCTCTTGATCTGAGGAGCCCAGAACTGGACACAGGACTCAGATGAGGCCTCACCAGGGCAGAGTAGAGGGGGAAGAAAACCTCCCTTGACCTGCTGGAAACACTCTTCTTAATGTCCCCCAGGATGCCATTTTGTTATTAAAACCTCAATGGTTTTTATGATTTCACCATTTTTTCATTTCTGTTTGCAGAACCTACAGAGGTGCAGTAGGATCCTGCTCCTTCTGCCCCAGCATACTGGCCCAGTACATTCCACTCTGACTCACAGCACATCTCCCTTTCTAGGGGCTGGAGAGATGATGCTGGAGTGTCTATCATACAAACGGGCAACAAAACCACTCACCTGTCTTTGGGAAAAGGATTCACTTTGCATGCTTCCAGCAGAAATTTAACAACATCCACATGTCCTGAAAGAAACGCAGGCTTGTGAGCATATGTCATTCTCTCTAGACACAGTTTTACAAAGCAGGTATGCTTATGCAGAGAGTGAGGCTGCTCAGAGCAAGCTGACCACATTCCACTGACAGCAAACCACAGATGAGGAGTCATTACCTTCTGCAGCTGCTACATGCAGGGCTGTTCGGGAGTCATAGTCTCTTTGCTCCATATCCATTCCCGACAGAGCAAATCTAAAACAAATAAAAATTTGCAGAAAAAAAGTCTGAAAATTCTGACATAATTAAAAGAAGTTACAAAGCTAGCGACAAACAAAACCCCTGTGCTACAACAACGAACCTTGCACTGAATTCAGTGTAATAAAAGGGGCTCTGGCTTAAAAAAAACAGGTAAGGGATTCACTTTCTTTCTGGCCTCTGGTTGTTATAAAGAAAAATAAAATGTCTGCAGGAAATGTTAAGAGTCGACATATCCAATTTGAAAACCTAACACAGACAAGCTAAATCTTATAAGGAAAAGTATATGTGGGTCAGCTGAGGAAACCCAGGGAGGACTCTCAAGTCTGAAAATCCTCAACAGCATCAAGGTATTTAATCACGCTCCAGGACAGCAGGGTTAATCTATACACATTTTTCTCCTACTAACTATATTCAGATATATCCTAGACAATATGTTCATTTAGTCTCTTACTAGTATTACGTTAAACGTTGCCAGATTCTATTCCAGATTTAAAAAGCAAAGCTGAATTTCAAAAAAACCCCATGCATTTTCCAGCCCAAACTCCCGCGTCAGTTTCAGAATTGCATCATAAAGCAATTGTGGGGTTTTCTGACATCACTATAAAAAAAAAAAAAGGTAGGGAAATGTATTTCACCAAAATCCAAAGAAATAGAAAAAAGCTGGATTGCAGGACAGTGTGAGGGTACCTTTGTGATGTCTGGGTTTGGGCTAATTTTGATTGGTTGTTTTTTGGGTGAACACCTTCATATCTGCGTGAACTCTATCCCAACACAGACCCAGCACGTGTGCATGTTCCCGAGTAAAGAGCAGCAGCAGTTACCACACAAGCAGCACGCCTGTTCCCAACCCCACAGTGATTTTTACCTTCGGAGTGCAGACACATCCCCTGTGTAGGCAGCGAACAGCAGATTGATCACAGATTTCACCTACAAAGAGAGATGAAGTCCTGTTCATTCAGCTTCTTTCCTCAGAAAGGAAACCACGGGACACTCCAGAGAAGTCCAGCATAGCCACGTGGCTACATGCTCATGACCTTGTTGATTCTGTCCCCTTCCCTGGCCACATTTTGCAGTATAGTGTAAAACACTGGAAGAATTCTTTCCAGCTTGCTTTGCTACCAGTACCTGTAGCTCTGTCTTTCCAAGATTGAAGTTGTAAGGACAATAAAAGAACCACAAAAGGTGTATTTCTACTCTACTGTGGTAAAAATATGTATCTTGCTATATGGACAAGCCACATTTCCCTTTTGCCCACTGATACAGAGTATTGACTCACTAAGACAGCATCACTTTGCATAATTCATAAAACCATAAATGCCTCATAAGACAAACTCACTCCAGAAAAGTAAGGGGGTTTTGGTTTGTTCTGTTTAACAGAGCAGACTCCTAACTCTGGGAGGAATCCATGTTAGCAGAAATGGTACTGGTTTTGCTTTCTGTTACAGATTTTCCTTGCACACATCTAGTACAGAGGTTTTTTTCAATTTTTAGGCAATTCTATCAGATAATGAGCCACTACAAGAAAAGCAAGGTTTCTAGGCAGACAAAGTAGGATCTTTTTAGATCAAATAGCATAGCTCAAGTCTCAGGCAAGTAGTATTTTTCTCGGTTGTATTAATTACTGTAACAAGAAATGACGCTGTTAGACACCACCAACCTTGTCCCATGCACATTTTTAAAAAGCCCTGGCCGTGATAACTCTACAAGAGCCAAAAACTACAGGATAATGTTTTTACGCATCCCATATCTGCTTCTTTCATAAACTGACAGAGCCAGTTCCAGTCACCATTTCACAGACTTTTCAGTAAGCTTTCCAAGTGCTGCCTTGCTTTTAAAATTGATTTCAGAGTTCTGTCACCAGTACCAGACAAGTAACAGAGATAAAGGAGAAAACTGAGGCTGCATTGACCTTCTACAACAAGGAGGAGAAACAAACAGAAAAATCACTACCCGCAAGCAAGTCTCCAACAGATTTCTGCAAAAACATTGGCATATTTTCACAAGGCCACAGATGAGCTAACATCTGCGTCTCTTATAAACTGAACTAGTGGAATTGCTTGTTGATTTTTACACCTCAAATATGCACTGATGCAAAGACTGACTGAAGCACGGGAGACAGAGCCAGGATGGAAACAGCCACGTTCCTCATTGCAAGATCCATGAGCTCCTGCAGCTCCTTCTTGGTTTGCACTGAGGCTCCTCAGGGACAGAAGCCCTGCACAGCAAGCGAGACCTGCCAGGCAGGATCCTTTTTTGGGAAGCTCAGTAATCCCCTGGCTGCTTTTATACCTAACAAGGCTGGGCCCTTGGGCTCACAAATACTGACCCAAAAGCACCTGGGTCACCTTTTACTTCAAACCTGACATCATTGCCCAGACTCTCCTCACAAGCATTACAGAGGACAGGCCTCAAGTAATTCTGTTCCTCTCATGAAGATTTTTGGTTTAAAACTTCCAAAAATACTCCCACAAAAGTGACTAAGAATCCTACAGTATATCAGCATGGGCTTTGCTCCAGATGCAGAGACAGCCATCCCTGGCTGAGACCACCTATCTCTACAGCCTTTTTTCTGCCCCCGCCGCAGGCAGCTCTTCCTGGGGCTGGGCTGGCCTTCTCTCCAAACCCTGGCTCAGCACGTAAGTCATAGGCCCAGGGGGAAGAGAGCTCTGTGGAGCATCCTGTAGGGATACAGCATCTCCTTGCTGGAGACACAGCCTCCTGTCTCGAGATAGTATCACCTGCACAACCCAGGGCAGTGCAGGGCAGTAAACATACCAGAGCATCTCACGAGGCTTCCAACAGAGAACAGCAGTGACACCAGAAGAGTAAAACCTCCTCAAAGAAATCTTTAACAGGTACTGGGCTGCACACTGTATTTAAACACAGGCATGAAAGGGAAATTTTGCTTGATGATGTCTAAATTTTATCAGAATGATTGAGATGTTTTCCTTGCTGAGAGAAGCTGAGCGATGCTACCGTGAGCGCTCTGCAGGTAGAATGGGCTAGTGCCACTCACCTCACAGGCTCTGCCAGGGCCCGAACACTCCCCTTTTTCTGCATCCAAGATGAGGAAACAACATCTTTATTAAAAACCATTTCAGAGGTAACTGGTCGTTTGGGCTGGGCTTCTATATGGGTATTAAAATAATGAAATTAAGATAACATGCGTTCCTTCCTAACAAAAAACCCCCAGATTTCCAAGTACAGATGGTGCCTCTGGATTCAGCCAAACAGTTTCAATTTTTGTAACCATATGCTGAAATGTAATTTGGAGATTCCTAAGGCCTTCTAACACAATAATCTTGGGCCATACTTCTCAACAATCTGGGAGAGGTTAAAGCCACTCCTCTCAAGATAATGACGTAAAATCCAAAGTCACGTTATCTTGAACTGAACTACTTGATGAATGAAAACAAATATATGCAATATATGCAAGTCCAGACAAGTAAATAAATACATCTTTGTTTCGTTCAGAAGAAGGAAATTTGAAAAGAAACACAATTACTCTCTTACAACAGCAAGCTAATGGAATACAAAAAGCAGGAGATAAACAAATTTAGTAGGACAATCATGGCAAGACAATTATCCAAAACTGGTCAGGCAGGAACAAACAAAAAAGAAGAGCATTAAGTACTGTCATAGCTGAAACAAGCCCCCCAGAGGGCTACCTGCCCCCATTTCTAGTCAGACTTAAGATTTCACAGAGGAATTGGGTTGAATTCGCTAGCAACAAAACACATCTGGATGCTGTAACTGCAATAAGCAGCATCGTCTGGGCCCCAAAACTATCAAATCGTATAGGCTGAAACATCCGATAGTTTTCAAAAGAGTATTATTCAAATTAGTGTATGTATTAAACCACCATGTAAGAGGTTATCATTTACATCGAGAAAAATATTATGATGTGAAAAATCACTTGCTGGCAGAAGCTTTGTAACGGCACAAAATCTTCACTTAGGCTGCCATAAAATTAAGCACAGTCAAGGCTTCAAAAAGGGAAGTAAAAATTCTCCACTCCTAAACTCACAGCCTACTAGCCTGAAATGATGTGTCCACTGCAAATATCAAGAGCCGAAGAACCTCTGAAATGGGAGCAGCAAACACAAGTGTGGGGTTTTTAACTGCAGAGGAGTAAAAAAAATACCAATGACAACAGATGTGCTGTCTCCATTCAAATGAAGTAGGGCACGAGGAACAAGGCAACTCATTGACGTGTTTAGAGGCTCTGTCACCAAGTTCTTCATCAAATGTTTCACAACGTCTTTACACCACACTCTGTACCGGTGTTGCTGTTAACTGCACCAATGAACACAGCTTTTCTCTGACCTTTAGACACAGGAAGGTTACTTTCAACCTGACTGCACAGAATTCCTTAACTATGAAAAGTTAATAGAAGGAGAAAGAATGGAGTCACTTCGCTATATACAAGCTGGCTCAAACATCACCATGCAGCTCTACAGCATATTAAACCCAGAGCAAGGACAGTTCCATTTGTTACATCAAATGGGAGATAAAACCTGTGTGTGCTACACCAGATGAACTTGAACTCTTGTTATTATGCCAGAAATACAGAGCAGGACCGTCTCAGCCACAATGAAACACTCTTTGCACACAAACACATTTCCCCGGAGTGCTGGATATAATCTTTGTTATCCAAGTGGTGAAATCAGCAAGAAAACGTTCCTCAGGAAAACTTGTGTTACCCAACACTAGAGATCAGAAGTCTCATACCACACACTTTGCATTTTCACCTTTAGGTCAGTAGGTGTTACAGGTCTCAGACTTAGCTGGATGGAGCTATAATGGTCTCAGATCTAATGCTGTCAACAGTCCTGCTTCACATCGTTCTGTCAGTCTGAAGTTAAGAACGTCAGCAACACAAGAAAGAAAAATCAAAACTGTTGTTGCTGAAGAACTACTCTGAGGTCAAGTTAAAGGAAGGAAATTCTCTGTGTTCAGAGCAGCAGGAAGCTGCATGGCTGCAGAAGATAACTCAGATAAACACAGGGGGCCAAAAGGTAAAAAAAGGGGAAAAACACAACCTGAAAATCCCAAAAGCACAAAAACAAGTGAGATACAGCATTGGAAGTTAGAAAGGAAAATTAAGCGTTAAAGTGACTCCTAGTCTAGATGATCTCTAAAGGTCCCTTCCAACCCTACCATTCTATGATTCTAGTCCAAAACTTCCACGCTGCAGTTATTTTCAACATCTCCTAAGGCTGATGGTGTTCAAAGTTTCAAAGAAGTCTCCTTCCAGGAGCAGGCTTCAGATGTTCAGCCAACTGCACACACACAGAGGAGGCAGCACAGCAAAACACAAGGGCTGCCACAGTGCTTCACAGAGCAGGAACCTTACTGTCCCCCTTTTCTCTGTAAACACACCAACAAAGTATTTTGGCGAGACACAAAGGCTCTTGGTTTTTGATTTCTCAGTGTAACAACCTGAAAAACCTAATGAAAAAGTAAGTTTGAGTATTACTATGCTGAAGGTACTTATCACAGAGAAAATTTCAGTACATCTGATTGATCTGAAAGGCATGACAGGCATGTGGGATCAGCCTTGGGGGAGTATTTCTAGTAAAATCATATTTCCTAGTTGAGCTGCACACCCAAATCCAGCCCACGTGAGACTTAAATAGCCTTAGTCTCACAATGGTTAATAGAAACTCTCATAGCAGGTTGCGATGAGAATCACTTCTCTCAACACAGACCCATTTAGGGATTTTTTTAAACATACCACTACTTAGCTCAAATGCTATTGACAGAAGATCTCTCCCAACACTTCAGAGACAACAAGCCACTGTCGCTATCAGCACTAAGGCGGGAAACAGGCCTAGAGATGGCCTCATGAAAAGCACCTGGCTCCTTCTGCCCACTGCCTCACACGCTACAGTGTGCCTACAAACCAAGGCGACTTCAAGAAGGAGGCAAGGCCAAGAAGCCAGCCCCACACTCTGTACCTGCCCACGTGTCCCTGAGGCTGCAGGGCCACCCCTTCCGTGCTGCTATTGCTCCATGACTCCAGCACAGCAGGATGAGCCTCTGCTCTCCTCTCATTTGGGGTGAGAGAGTAAAGCCATGCAGCTGGGCAAGCAAAGGAAATAAATCCCTTAGAAAAAATTAATTTAGCTCAGAGTTGGATTAATTCCATGAGAAGTTCTTAGATTAAAAGGTCACTGATTCTGGATTTTAATTTCCTACTGTGTTCTGCTTCCTGACAATGTCCTCTACACTTTCTTTGAAAAAATTACAGAATTTAGTCTAAAAAAAAAATTACTTCCAAGTTCATCGTTTCTCCAGGTGTCTGAGGAATAGAGTCAAGCCCAATAGTTTAAAACCGTGCTGCTGAAGACAATACAAACAAGGATAAACAAACAAACACCTCTAATCTTTCCAATGCTCTTTATATTTAGGGACAATTTCACAGGTTAGGCTTCAAAAATGATCTGAAAGTTTTAAACCTTCCCCTGCACAGCACAGAGGTGTGGAGATAAGCCGTGATATAAATTTCATCTCTTGCAGCTCAGGACTTCCCTAGAGACAAGCAACTGCTATACTGACCCTGGGTCCTGACGCACTGGGATCACAGAGCGGGTCCCGGATAAGTGAGACTCTTGGTGATGGTTCCCACCAGCCAATCTCCTGACACATGCTCCCAGTTGTAGGAAAGCTGCACTGAAATGGGACTACAGCCCCGCAGAACACACCAGAGAAGTTAGACTGACTTGCCTGGAAGCACCTCTAAGGCACAGTTCTCCACACCACTGAAACCTCCCAGTGCTGCAGCAGCACAGTTAATCTGCATTTGTTACACTTTGGCTCTCTTCCTTTGGCACCTGCACCAACAGTCGAGGGCGACGCCACACAGTTTCCCTGTTTATACAAATAGTCTGACAGATGTTAGTTATTTCAGAGCTGCGGAACATGGCAACACGTTGTTAGGACCAGGAGGACGATGAGAACACCAAGCACTCAGTGACGTCTCTGCGGCAGACGGGGCTCTCTCCTCCTGCTGGCCACACCAGCCCTGTTTGGCAGCCAGGGCCCACAGGCCAAGAGGCCACGCTCACCCTGTTTGGTAGCCAGGGCCCACAGGCCAAGAGGCCATGCCAGCTCTGTTTGGCAGCCACAGTCAGCAGGCTGAGAGGCCATGCCAGCCCTGTTTGGCAGTCACAGTCAGCAGGCTGAGAGGCCATGCCAGCCCTGTTTGGCAGCCACAGCCTGCAGGCTGCCCTGTGCACCCATCACAAGCCCTCACACCATCACTCAGCCACCCAGTACAGGATTAACTCTGACAGGCAAAAAATAGAGCTGTAAGCTGTATAAGGTGAGTGCCTGTCTAGTGAATGAGGATTAACTTGTCATACCAGGAAGAGACCAAACTGCTATAAACTCCTCCTACTCTCCCAGCCTTTGCAAGTGACCAAGTAATGACAGACAGTAAGGCGGCAACAGAGTTTACATGAGCTAAGAGGGACTGCAAAGGCATAACCGCTTCAAAATCATCAATTCAATTCACAGGAACACTGTTCTGCTACTTTTCCTAAAGCTGATGAGTCATCTGAGTATGTCGCTAAAAACAATCATTCCTCCTGCACTCGAGAAAAACTGCAGAATTTTAGGTGTTTATTTCATCAATGGAAAAAACATTCCTGACACCTAAGACACCAAAAAAAATCTGAAACAGTAGTAGAAGCCTACAAAAACCAGAAGAGCAGACAGAACTAATTAAGTAATTTAGTCATCCAGATTTTACATTTTGAACTTGTCATTCAACTATGTTGAAGCACAGTCTACATAGATGATTTTCTCCCTGAAGGTAAAGTTTTAAATCAAAACTAAAAAAAAAAACAAAACAAAACAAACCCACCCAAAACAAAACAAAATACCAAAACCCAAACCTGCTCAAAATGAATTCTGAAGCTTCAACTTTGAAATTAATCTTAGAATACAAGTAGTCCCAAAAAGGACAGAAATATTACCATTGATAAACCTCAGAGAGGAACACAAGGGTTTGTCTGTACATTCAGACTTTAATCAGGACCACTTATTTTTAAAACTGACCATTTCTATATTAGCAATTACTTTGCAATAAACTTGAATCTGCTCTCCAGGGCTTGCTGACAAGGCCAGTGTTGGAAAAAAAAATAAACCACAAAACCAAACCACTATTCAAGTTTAAAGAGATATCCACAGTTTTTCTTTAAAATACAATTACTCAATATGAAGGTAAACTGTATTCTGTAGGGAAAGAAATCTTAATCAAAAGTCGGTATCTTTGCAACTAATCTTCTGCATTGTTTCCCCCAAAATAAAGTGGAAGTTTCCTTACTCTCGGGTAGTAAACATTTACTTCTAAATATAACAACTAAGACTGAACTGTAAACAAATATCCAATCAAAACAATATGACTTTGTCAAAAGGTATTACTCTGCCCTCCTACTGAAGTTTCTTACAGCTTTTAAAGCTGCTTGTTTTCAGTCTGGCACACATAGGTCTCTAAGACCCAGCCTATTTGAAGACTTGAAACTGGCATTTAGATGTCCCCAGTGCCAATGCCTCCTACACAGATATCTCCAAGCACAGGAAAGGTGGGAAGGCCCTTACATACCCTGCAATTTTTGACTCACACGTGCAAAAATAAGACTTTGGTCAGAGAACAAGAGACCACATCTACTTTCACAGCAATCTAACTCCAACAGCCTCTAACAGAACTTCTTGCCCCCCACTTTAAACACACACAAAGCTCGCAAGAAGTCTGCAATGTTACTAGAGGATATATGAGTAAATTAATGCATATGCTTACATTAATGACATTCAGAACAATGTTATTAACATAACATAATCATAAATAAGGCTAGCTGCTCCACAGAACTTACATTTCTTCAGGACTTTTCCCCCAACTCTCTAGCCTATTTTTTGCACTACTGATCCTTGTTTCTTCACATAATTTGAAGAAAATACAAAAATAACTCTAGAATCTGCAAATATTTACTTTTCTGTGTTTTGAAAAGTAACACAGGAAACAAGATCTTGTCACTTTTTTCTCCAGTCCATTTACACATCAACTATTTCTGTTCCTCGAGATGGTGCAAGCTGCTCTCTCTGGCTGGGGATAGAGGACGATACCAAGCTCCTAGTTTTAGTTTTATGAGCTGTGGGTGCAGCATTTATTTTTGGAGTCAAAGCTGCTACCATGGAGTTTATTTTTGGAGTCTCCCTGATGGAATTAACTTTAAATGCCCCTTGCACAACAATTATTCACTTAGCTTGTGCTGTTGCTAGAATATTAACAAAACCACTTCTTTATTCCTGAGCCTCACAGTTTTCAGCAGTCATGTTCAAACACAACTCCGGTATGTACTGAAAGTTTCTTCTCCCATGAGTTATGTCTAGACTGCAGCCATACAAGAGGCTGTGTTTTCACAGATATGTACCCAAAGCAGCTTTAAACCAACTGTACTGCTAGAGCTCCAAAAATCTCAGGCAAACCAGCAAGGCAGTGCATTATTTAAACAAGTTCACAGAAGAGCTTCTCAGTCTCCTCTTGGCAGCATCAGGTGGCCATGTTCTAACAGTCTCCAATATCCAATCATTTAAAAGAGATAACTGCATTTATGATGGCAACAAAGACCCATTCCAGCACTCTGTCACCTATGTACAGATCTTTACTGCATCCAGATAGTTGAGCTGGTACTCAGAAACATCAAGAATGTGCTGCTTTATGTAATATTACTGCCCTTTCATGAACTTTATTAAAAGTGACACAATTGTGCTGGATAATTTTGCAAGTTAAAAAGGTTTTTTGACTTTCAGATGATTGATCTAACTACACATCAGGATGGCAGCAGCCAGCAGCTGCTAAGAGCAGCTAGGTAGGTAATGGGGGATGAACTGCTGCTCAGTGAACAGTCAGCAAGTGAGCATGCAAGAGAACTGCCAGGGCCACCCCAGGGGGCTGGCACTGCAGCTACAGCCCTGCACTCTGGAGCGAGAAGCAAGGCAGGAAAAGTTAAGAGACAGGTGTTATTGTTTGCTAACAAACAGACTGATTCAGCAGAAAAGCTATGTGAGCCTGAGAGGTTTTTGTTTGTTTGGTTGATTGGTTTTTTAACTGGTGTATCGGTCTGGACAAAATGCCACCAGGAGTTCAAATGCCTTAATGCAATTCAAACTCCTAAAATTGCTTCAAATCCAAATTCAGTCTTCTGGAATAAAGCTAATCATTTTTCATCTTCTGACTTCCTACATTGTTTAATTGGCTGGTATACGCTGACAAAAAAAAAATAAAATAAAAAAAAATCTGTGATCCTAAAACTAACAGTTCAAAATCTGAAAACGAAGCAAGGACTTTTGACTAGGTTCAATTCAGACACAGGAGCACCAACATACAAACAAGCTGGACCAGTAGCTCAATCCTGGTACTTGTCACAGAAGCTGTGCATGTAGCTGAATGTAAGAAACATTTAATTAAAGCAAACAGATACACTGAAAATTTCTCTTGACAGAAAAGAAACCACAGACTCCCCTTTTTCAACCTAAGAATTGTCAGTTTCCTTTACTAAGAAACACAAAGGCTGAAGTTGCAAAAGGAAAAGGTGGAAGTGGAGGCTGAGCAGAGATGGTTCTCCTCTCTCTTTCCCATGTCATCTATTGGTTTTTAAAGAATTTCTACTACTCCGATTTCCTTTAGATTCAAACCTTTTAGAGAGAATTGAAAGTACTAGATTATGCCACCCTAAATTTCAAATAATTAAGAGTATCAACACCACATTTTACAGTAAGCCGAGTTTCTTTGCTCATTGCTGCCCAAAGTCCTTGCTGCCCAAAGTCCTTTTCTGTCAGAATAAATTAATGTTGGTATTTAAAAGCATCTAAAAATGATACATCCTACAAACTAGCACATTATCGTAACTATTTGTCTGTCTTCTCTGGTCTGTTACTGTACTATTGTGCATAAGATTTTAAATGTCTAACAAGGACATGGGAAGCAGTAATTGGGAACAGAAGGTACTTTCTCTTCTGATCATATTTGGAGCTATGAAAGATAGACTGAAACAGAATTTACCTCTTCCAATACTAACCTCTCACTCGTGAGATGGCCATCAAGAGGACATAAACTTCTGGAAAGAGTGTGTGTCTCCGGTATTTCTTAAAACAATGTCTGTCTACTTGTGAAAAGGCTAATTCATCTTAAACACTAACAAACAGGCAAGAGGTGCAAGCTCTTCAAGGAGTCAAGAAAATATCCTTTAAGTCATATGATAAAAAAGCAAGAGCCATAGACAGGCACGAGCTCAGCTCTACAACTTATTCAGCCCCTGCATGCCCAGGGATCCTTATATTTACTACTTCTAACTTTTAAATGATAAATGAGATTTAGTACTTTGTAAGTGAAATTTCAAATACTATATATTTCCAGTTTAGATTGTGAATCCGTAAGTAATAAGTCTACTTTGTGTTATGTCTGGTTTTGCCCAAGTGCCTGAAAGACGGTAACAACAGTGCTGACTGAAGCGTTCTTGAAGATGGCAAGTTGCAGAAGCACAGACTTTATTTCATGATAAGAAATACTATGATTTTGGAATGACTTACTATTTACACTTTTGGCTATTGATTAATTCTAAAGTATTAGTAAGCTGATTCTATTTAAATTACAGATAAGACCGTTTAATTAAATAATAATCAAACAAAATGTTTACAAGATTAACTGAAATGTCTACTTACCTTCAGTAACTGAGATTCTTTCAGAAAGACCATTCCCATCTGTTCCACTCCTGAGATGTGCAAACCCCAGGGTTTGTACAGCTGAGGCTGTTTTGGTCAGCCATGTTTCTCAGCCCCCACACTCTCACTACAGCCTCCCACAAAGGCAGGCAAATCAACCTCTCACCAACAATCACTCCAGAACTTGAACTTGAGGTGAAGAGTGTCATACCAATTGAATCTTAGTTGAATGCCTGCATACAAGCCTCTACTTCAACACTCAAGACATTCAAATTGATCTTTACTGGAAAATATTACATAGCATCATAAGAATATTCAGATGCATGAATAGGGTAGTTTCATCTTTCCTGCATCATCATTAAGGACAGGGGGTACTCAGCATGACAGCATGAAACACTGTGAGAAGAGCAGTGTGTGACTAGTTCAGAGCCACCTACTCGATCAGTATTAGGCTACAAGATCCCAGGAACAGAAACTTCTCTAGTTGCAAAACAATTCCTGCAAAAAGGTCTCCCTTATATAAAACTAGAGCATGCAATATCAAGAACATGCTCAGATGGACACAACCAATAATGCTCTGCCCTAGAGAGCCCTGAAAAATTCTCAGTTGATCCTAAATTTTCCAATACAGGAGGCTTTCCTAACTAATGCTTAGATGATGACGCAGTGACGAGAGAGCTTCCATCCCTGTGTGCATGTGTGCTTGGACAAATAGACAAGTCTGGTAGAAGAGAAGCTAAGCTCAAGTGCTACTCACTAACACTTAAAGATGTCTTATCCTTTGCCTCCTACCTATGACCTTTGTTTTGGGGATGATTATGTCGATTTCAAAAGGTATTAATATTGGGAAGATGAGGGAAACGAGTAAAAAAGCTGCCTTGACTACATTAAAATGAGCATGGTCATGCTTGGTTCCACCTGCTGTATCTGTTTTCTTCAATGAATTAACCCACTTTTTACTTTGAGACCACAGAATGAAACACAGAACTGGAAAAACTCCCAAAATATAATGCAAAATTTTCAAGTCAGAAGACAAAGACAAGTCAAGTTTTCAGTTTAGGTGGTATGCATTTGCCTTCAGTAGTTTGGATGGAAATACTAGAATCTTGCTGCCATGTCCATAGCATCATAGAAAAAAAAAATGCATGACCCTCCCAGAGGCTTTAACTTACCCTGCTGTCAAACTTGCTCAGCATTTCTTATCAGCAATGAAATGTTTTGTCAGTGAAGTACAATGGCTAAAAGTTCCTGCATGGTAAAATAGTAATTCTTGCAGTAAACTATTTCAGGAATCTTAGGGCTGTCATCATCTCATGATACAGACTTTGGTAGTTCCTGTTCAGTCCTTTCATACGCTAAATCCTGAAAGTTTCTGCAACAAAAAGCATATAGACTATGTACGGAAACCTTAACAAGTGGAACCAACACTGACCAGTTGACTCTGGATGCAGGAAAAAAAAAGTGCCTTTGAAGTATTGGATACAGATATTATGGTGCAAGATTTGGGACCAAAAGACTGGGATAAACAACAGTCACATTAACAAAGCAGAATGCTGATGAGTGCTTTAGTGACACTAGCTGTGTTTGTCAGATAGGACAAAAAACTGTCTGCCTTTTCAAGGACCTATTGACTAGACTGATCCCCACTCAACCCAGCAGAGTAATGGTCCTGCTTCCCAGGCTGTAATTACTTAATCATTTACAGATGACACCTCACTCAACTACAAGACTCTGAGCTGGAATTATTCACAAAATAAAGGGAGATGTTCTCAGAAGATAATTATCAAAACTTTACTAGCAAGAGACTGACTTCACTGTACAGGTTGAAAGCAAAATAGGGGAGATCTTCCCAGAAATTTGCACTCTACTCTTGTTCCTAATAGTTTAGGAACAGTCCTTCTAACAAGTTCCTAGAAACTTCCTAATTTTAGGCTGTTTATTCAGCACCTGCTCTTCTTGCACTGGAAATACGTATTAGCTTAAACAGATCTTTCACCTCCATGGTTTTATTTCTAAACTTTGGGAACAGTCATATTTTTCTCCTTCAGTCTTTGGTATACAGAGCAAAACACACTCAACTGTTTTAGCCTGGTTCTCCATGTCCTCAATCATAATTCTTAATCCTTTTCTGCAGTAGCGTGGATAAAGTATTTTTAATCACATTTGGTCAGTACAGTTTATTCTGACTGAGATTACATTTTAATTATTTGTCTTGCAACAATTACAGGTTGGAGAAGTTTAAAAGAAGTCCTTTGAAACAAGTGTGAAACGCACTTCCCATACAGAAAGCCAAAGCTACACAGAATCACAGAATCTCAAGAGCTGGAAGGGACCTCAAAAGATCATCTCATCACATGTAACCAAAGCTCAGTCTACCAGCCTCCAAAAATTGATATTGAATGAGTAATTCTCGAACAAACAATAAAGTTGCTTGCCTCAAGGAAAAAGCAGGACTAGTGACTGACATCAACAGGAAGCAAGCAATATTATCTCTTCCTATCACTCCATTTGTGTTCTCACAGTTCATTGTTTTGATAACAAGTGCTCTGATCTTAAGGGGCCCTAATAGAAACACGCTGTCCCTCAGCAAATAACATACTTACATTTTCATTTAGCCTGCTAGGCTTTAACAGAGAAAAAAGGGGAATATGGTACTTTCAAATCTTTAAATCTGTGTATTTTCCATGGCATAATGGAAAAAAAAAATAGGATCCTGTAGGAAAATACAGCAGGAAGTGAAAATATTAGCTTCTGCTGACCAAAACCCATTTTTATCTACACCACTTGAAAAGCCAACAGATATCCACATGATGTGCATGCTCATCATGCACAGTGAAAAGACAGAAATCACCATGACGAGCTGTAGAAAAGGAAAATTTTAACTGGAAGTTACGAAAAACTTCTTCAATGGAAGTGGGGAAGCAGTGGGGAAGGCTCCCCACTGCCACTACAGAAAACCCATCCTTGGAGGTTTTCAACACTTGGCCAGCAAAGTCCTTGACCAACATGATCTAACTGATATTCAATCCTGCTTTGAGCAGGAGGTTGGACTACGCATCTCCAGAGATCCCTCTCAAGTTCTCTAGCTTTACAGTTTCATTCTTAGGCTGCTTACAGTCACCAGAATCTCCTGTGCCTCATACAAATGGGTTATGATGACAGCACTCAGCTAAGTAAAATTGACTCAATTTAACATACGGTATGAAGATAAATTCCCAGCTTGCAGGGTGCACAATAATTTTGTAATAACACATGAGTACTTCAAATTATGCATACCACCTGTTTGGCAACTGAAGTGAAAAGCTTACTGAACAATAGCACTTAGCTATTAAAGAACCTTCCAAAGAAAATAGCAGATATTTGTTGACTGTATTATCAAGAATAACCTCAAGTATTCAGAATACTAACAATATAAAAGTAGAGATTCAAATTCAAGCAACTTCACTGAAAAAATCGCAATGCCAAACAGATTAATGCAAGCGCAAGTACAGGGGGGCATGGGAGGGAAGTCAGACTTTATTCCACATTTGACCAAATCTTTCACACGGGGAAAGGCTGTGGGAACTGGTGCTGTTTAGTCTAGAAAAGAGGAGACTGAGGGGAGATCTTATTAACATTTATAAAAATCTGAAGAGTGGGTGTCAGGAGGTTGGGACATCCCTTTTTTCTATTTTATCTAGCAACAGGACAAGGGGTAATGGGGTGAAGCTGGAACACAAAAAGTTCCACTTAAACATAAGAAAAAACTATTTCACTGTGAGGGTGACAGAGCAGAGGCACAGGCTGCCCTGAGGGGTTGTGGAGCCTCCTTCAGTGGAGCTCTTCAAGACCCACTTGGACATGTTCCTGTGCAACCTTATCTAAGTGAACCTGCTTCTGCAGGGGGGTTCAACTAGATGATCTCTAAAGGTCCCTTCCAATCCCTAGCATTCTATGACTCTATGAAATAACAATGAAATCAATGTACATTGGTGTCTAATAACAGAAAAGCTACCAACCACTTATAGTTTAAAAAAATAATAGTGCTACTTGACTGGAGATGATCTGCCATAACTGATCAGGTAAAGGGGTCAGAGGAAAGCTGGAAAGAACGTGCAGAGGACAGCTTTTGCCTTCTGCAAGCATAACTGCTATCAGGAAAGTATGCAACCGACACTACAGAAAGCACTAGCTCTGTGCCAGCTAGGCCAGCAACAGAGCAGAGCAGCAGCTAAGCCAGGAAGTGTTACCTTACAGTAGATACACTCCCCTGTGTTTCCACTGCACAAATGACATGTGAAAATAGCGCTAGTGGGAACATTTCTGAGGGTAGAAAAGCATTCTAGTTTTCTTTCATTTTCCCCTTTTCCTTCCTTCAACCCTATTTCCTCACCAGCCTTAGTGCAGAGGTCTCAAAGTGCATATTATTCTCTCAACATTTAAACATGCCTATGACTTCCTTTTTAAAAATCTGCATGGTACAGTTAATTTAACAGCCTTACGCTATGTCATGAATCCATGTCAGCTTCATTACCCAAACTAAGTTCTGTTTAAAGTACTTTAAACTGGAAATTCCCTCCTTCCCAAACCAACAAACAAACAAAAGCAAATCACCACCACCACCGCCCCCTAAACCCTAAACTTACCACCACTTCGGTCAGCCTAAACTCTACTGCAAGGCTTTCTTTAGTTAAACTGCAGCTTCAGATGCAAGCACTAAGCCCTGCTACGCACAGAAAAAATGCACATGCATTTTCAGTAGTAACTGAACTATGTGCAGAGCTGTGCCACTCAAGTCTTGCAAAATCATTGAAATGCTAGGTGTAGAAGTCACATTGAAAGTCTGTATAAAGCTGTATCAGCTGTCAAGAATAAAATTAACTTCTAGTTGCATGAAAACTAAAAGGAAACAGGGCATTTCTATTTTTCACATAATATTCCCTAGAAGAAGCAAATGATAAATCACACTTGATTGAAAGCAGGTAGTTTCATAATTTAGACTGTAACAAACTATTCAAGATACCAGGACATAAATTCCTGAAAGACAACAGGGCTGTGCGTGACATCCTTTAAAAGCACATCACTATGCACATTACTCAGTCACGGTTTTCCAGATTGGACAAGAAGTGTGGAACACACAAGATAGCAGCATGATTAAAAAAAACAAAAAAAACCAAAAAAACCCCACTTTTGTTAGATTTCTACCTGATTTAAAGCCTCTTGCCATCCCTGCAAGCACTATAGACATTCGTGACACTGAAATTCTTCCAAGAGACTCCACTAAGGAAAGAAAAAAAAAAAAGTCTGTTTTTCTTTTACTGGAATAACTGCTTCTAAAGTCCCACCAGAAAACTACAGAAACGTTTAAACACAATGGAAAAAAGCAAATAGTAGAAGCCTACAAATAACGTTTAGGACACTAAAACGCTACACGTCATTTATGAAGCTCAATTAACCACTTTCCTCTCAGCTAAATACTGTGCATCAATGACATGTATGTATCAAGACCCTGAGAAATAAGAACAATGAAAAAACAACATAGTCTATCCCTCCTCTCACCCATCCTCTTCTGACTCCATTGCCTTTTTATGCATTTACCCACCCACTGTTTTTTTCACACAAATGCTGAAGTGATTCTACGGTACGTCACTTGTGGTTCTCTCTTTATATCTAATACTCTTCTACCTTCGCTCACCTTTATGACTTTTAGAGAATAAACTCTTTTGATGCGATATTTTATGTACAATTAACACACAGCTCATTTTAAAAAAGACAGTATAAGTGACTGCAGTTTACAAACCAATATCAAATTAATAATTATGGCCATTCTCTCTGTGACAAAAACAAAGTGCTATGCCAGGAACTCGGATTCAGCTAACCATTGTTCAGATCCCACTACTGCTGGTAGAAAGGTGTAGGTTTTGGGCCACCTTCCTTGCTATGGGTGATTTATTACAAGCTGTATTTTTCACTTCATAATGCTCAGGATCAACAGTTACTACCCTGGCACTGGTACCATTTACAATGTATTTTCCAAGGGACTGAATTAGTATCTTCAAAACCACACAAATACACAGTAATGTTAATATCCTGCTACACTGTGACATATTTGACATATTAGATGAGTCACAGTGATAAAGGTTTGCTAGTTTGATTTTTTGCTTGCAACTTTCAAAGATAAGAGAAAAATAATTATATTATTGTACAAAATGCTTAAGAAATCTTAACAAGGTTTTCAATGACTGGTTACACTAAATCTGCTTATTCCGCTTACTTTTCCAGAATTTTTGTCTTTTTCAGAACGCAGTGCTTACTATCTCACTTCAGTCTCAAAAATGTGTTTGAACAAATCTGTTCTCCATTGAGAGAAAAAAAAAATACAATAAAAATCAGCTTAAAATAAATTTATTAAAAGATACAAAAATAAGCATGCTGGAAATCAAGATACATAAATAACATACAATGCAAATGAAAAATGGAAAATGAGACAGGTAACTTAACAACTGAGCCAAAAGGTACAACACAAATGCTGAAATAAAACTTTAAAAAGCACTTACATTTCTAATGAAATGTTAATGATGCTGACAAAGAAAAACAAACAAACAGCTAAAATGCTTGAATATCAAGAATTGCTATTACTGTAGCACAGGTGAACACTAAAACCGTTGCAGACTTCCAACATTCAAAGGCGTGCCTCTGCCACTGCATTCCCTCAGACCCGCTCTACCGCCAGCGTGGGTGAGGTGTCTGGCAGACCTAACCCTGGAGCCTGCTCTGCCATGAAACGCAGCCAATGCAGACAGGACAGGCCAGAGCAACAAACTGAGTGTAGGCAATGGTCAGAATGATTGATCCAAAGCTGTCTCCTCTCCTGACCCCTCCTAACTAGAGGCTGGCTTAAGTTCTGGAGACAGGATTCAAAAGCATATATTACAGAACTGTAATACACATACCTCTAAAGTAAAGACTGTGTAAGCTGTACCCTAAATGTTGTTCTTATGCATATTAAAGACCTAGTAGTTTCCCCTAATTTTGTCTTTCCCATGCAGGACTTGCCTCTACCACAAGTTTTCTGTGCAACTGACACAGGTAAATACACGTAAAGATTTTTATTTTCAAGCTGAAACCCAGAAGGAACAATTTTCCATTGTTTTTAGATTTAGCTTCAAATAGCACTAAAAATCAGAAAGTAACGTGTGTAGGATTGGATCAAGCAAACCCTGCATTATATGTTTTCCTTTTCTAATTAAACCACTTATTTAACCAGCAACATGTCATCGCTGTAAATACTTTTCATTAGCAGTACAGACACATCACGCTCCCTCATGCAATCGAGAGTATGTCAGGTAAGGAGATGTCATTTTGCAGGAGTTGAATACCTGTTATGTCTCTGTAACTACTAGTTTACCGTGAAACCCTCAAATAAGTGAGACATTTTCAGTAGTCAAGACTTTGCCTTTACTTACTTGACTTCAGTTTCAAAATAATCACAAACCTAATCTTACTGTCAGTGGGAAAATTATAAAAAAGCTATTATTCAGCCATTTATCACTGACATGCACCACAGATTTATCTTTTTATCCCAGTAGGACTTCAAATTCACCAAAAAGTGATGTTCCGTATTATTTTGCCTAAACATTTTAATCCCAGGCTTCAAAGAGAGGAAGCCCATCCTTTTACAATACACTGCTACATGAAGATTATTCAGGGTTTAGTCAGAGCTTATTTCAAATGTTTATGCAAAACTAAAATTACCTAAACAGAGTAATTAAGAGCAGCTTGCTTTCTCAGAGAACATCAGCTTTGCTTTATGCATCTTCCTGAATTGATAAGCATCCACATAGGTCAAAAAAGGGGCAGGAAAAGCCCAACTCTCCCCTTACACAAAACTCACACACGAATGTGGGAGACTAACTGGGGAAGGGGGTAAGGAGAAAGGGTGGAGGAATTCTCCCCCATTGCCTCTAAAAATCCTCAAGGAGCAGATATCATTTATCACTACTGGGGCAAATTTTCCATTGTTTTATAAACCAGGACTCTGCATGATGTGGACTGAGGGTGGGATATATCAAATTGTCTGTAAACTTACGAAAGGCAAAAGTTTACAGACAATAATTTTCTAAGACTTTTAGCATCACTAAGAATCTAACAACTACCAGTGACGAGAACTTAGCAAGTCTGTGCCCTCTGTCCAGCACTGCTCATTGAGCCTGTTTGAAGCTCACATATACCATTTCAAGCTATGCCCTACTCAAGACACTCGGAATTGCCAAATTATGCAGATGAGCAGATGCAGTTGCTTGTAGAAGAATGCAAATCCTGTTTCTTAGCAAGCTGACAGAGGTGCAAACCCACTGTCAATTTTAAAAGTAGCAATTAATGGTAACTTTTCAAAAATTTGGTAACGTGTAATTGAAACCTCTGATGAGTACATGAACATTCACACACATCAGTGATTGAAAAATAAGTTAACTGTATGTAAACATTTTTAATAATATCCACCTATCTGCTTTACTCCGAAAATATTTCCTGCTCTCCAATGAGCTGGTTACCACTCTAAACCCAAGATTGCTTACATTCCTCTCTAGGGTGGAGCACACCATTATTAGTAAGGCAGATTTCTGAGTCATAACTACCAGCTGGCAGCACAAACAGCAATAAGGCTCTCCAAATAGTTCAGTATGAAATCCTTCTTCTGCATTAGTTAACTTGCAAACAAATTAAGGTTTTTCTGCCTCCTTCTCCCAGTCCTCCCCAGATATTTTTGCCCCTTTTAAATGTTAGCATGAATAATATAATTAAAGGTCTGGTAAAAAAAAAAAAAATCTTCACCAGCATGGCATATCCAAAGGATCCATTTCTACCAAAAGCAATTTAAAAGCTCATATAAAAAAAAAGGAAACGGTAACAATGTGACTCAGAACCTATCTCCACTTAAAATACAATTATTTAAATATTTGTAAATTTGCTGTATTTTGCTAGCACTATTTTACTTTATATTTTAATTAAAATTCTATCTTTACTTGTTGACCCTGATGAGAGGACACACTGTAAGTTCTTGCTTAGCTTTGAAGTCAATTTAGTTAAAATTCTCAGATAGAAACAAAAATAAACAGATATACACCGAAGTGGTATATCTTTGAAAACATTAATATTTACCTTTTTTCCTTAAAGTAAACATATTTTAAGTAACTACAAAAGTGAGTTAACAATTTTGGGTTTTGTCGTTTGCATGTATGAATTTCCCCCACCTTAAACTTTTGACAGTCTTTTTGGTATAGCATACAGAATTTACACAAATTATATATATAAAAAAATGAAACACCAGGTAAACAATATTCAAATCAAAGTTAAATCTAGAGATGCTTGAGGGTTTTTTAAATGAAGAATTTAATGAAACTAGAACCCATTCGTTTAGTTTTGCTCTCCCCGACCTTCCATTCTATACACTACGGTTCTGGAGATGTCCTCGTTTGATTCAGGTGACACTTTTTTCCATACTGTTTCTTTTAAAGCAAGTTCTTGCTGGAGATTCTCATAGTCCATTGGTCCAAAGGAATGCTAGTTGTTCAAGCAACATATATTATTTATTAGTGTATTTGAAGGCAAAAAAACCATACTTGCAGTCAATGCTAACAGACTCAAGTTTTTTACTTCTTCATATCAACTGATGTTTCCTCCTTTCCAGTTATAAAAAATTCAAACTGCAAATTGTGTATTTTTAAGATGTATACATGCAAGTAGAAGAACTTTAAAAATCATTCTAATGTATCTTCTCCTATTGAAACCTTCATGCCTCAACTAAAACATTAATGGTAATAAAAGCAAATAGGTTTTTCCTTATTTCAAGCACCCTCACACTTTTCTCTTTGGTACATGTAGCTGGAGTAGATTCAGTTCATTCCCAGATTGCTTATATCACTTCCTTAGTAACAGGCACTTGTCTACAGCACTATAAATGCCTGTGCAACTCTCAGCAAGGCACATGGTCTCAGAGATATCACTGTAAAAAAATGCTGAACATATGCATCTCATGCACTGTGGCACACAACAGAAAGGCCCACCAGCTGGTCAAATCTTTAATAAAGGCAACCAGTACAGCAAAACTCACAGTAAAACTCTTAGCAACTTTCATCAGATACCATATACTTAGTCTAGCAAGGGAGATGAGCTGCATGAAATAAGAGTTACAAAACTAATATATTCTGCTATATAAGAGCCTGTGATAGTGTGGTCCACCCAGGTTAAGTGTCCACTAGCAATGTTAACTAACTTAGTTTATCTGAAACCTTTGATGCAATCCATGTCATTGAGCAGTTTTTGCATTTAGAAAAGAACCTTAGGTATATCTTCTGATGCCTACAAGCAATATTCACTACACATACATCAACTTACCCGCTGATCACCACCTTCTCTGCGAGGATCAAGCTTTTTTGCAAAGTGTCTCAAATTATCATAGTTATGGAAATTGCACAAAGAAACCAGATCCTGAAAATATTTAGAGAACATGTGTTATTATTTGATTATGATAGTCAAATACATAAAATAATACAATAATATTACCACTGTTTTAAATCATACCCTAGTCTAGTACATAAAACTTCAGCCAAAAGGATTAAACATGACAATGTGTCACGTAATGGATTTTAATTCAGTTTGAGTTACAACATGAATTCACAGAACTTTGCTATGCTGTTTTATTTCTAAAAGTGAATGTTACATTCCTGTTACGTGTGCAGCATGATCACCCAGCAGCTTTTAGGTCTCCATGTAATACAGAATAAATGCAGTCAATTCTTCACTTACCTATTGTTCTGTTATTTTATAATTAAATTATAAAGACTGTTTCATATGAAAATTTCAAATGTTTAAAGTAGAATTAATAATCTCTTAGCACTCTTAATTTATGGCTGCACAGATGTTAGATAAATAGAAGCACAGAAAGTTTCAGCTGCTGCTCATCCACATGAACTAAATGCTTGCAAACTGTAAACTGCATGCTGTTGTTGATAAGCTAAGTTAAAACGGGTCAGTTCTCCCAAGGAACTGAAGTCCATCCAAACTACTAATACTGCATCTTAATTGTCATCACTACTGTAAGAAAAAAAGTGTGAGGGAGGTGCAAAAAGAGAAGAGCCTAATTATGCCTTCAGCTTCCAAAGCATTACCAATAACCATACTTTTCCTATGGTACTCTAGATAGGCTACTATTCTCTTCTTTGAGACCTTTCCCCCCCCATTTATAATTACTTAATCAATATTACACGGTTGGATTAGGGAGAAAATAAAAAAGGAAGACAATGTTTTTTTCATCCTCCTTTTTTACAAAGCATCCTTATTAACCATTACAAAGTACTCTACGAAATCCCTCCTGCTTCTAACACTGCTATCAACAGACTGT
This sequence comes from Colius striatus, assembly GCF_028858725.1. NCBI lineage: Eukaryota > Metazoa > Chordata > Aves > Coliiformes > Coliidae > Colius > Colius striatus. The sequence goes on along the minus strand of NC_084767.1, from coordinate 30,180,682 downwards.
CCACAATCCTTTCAAAAGGAAGAGACAAAGCTAGGATGAGCTTGTTCAACAACTGTCTCCAATCTATGACAACGTGTTTTATGTCAGATTGTTTAAAAATATCAGCTTAAAAAAATACACCACAACACTTTATTAGAACATTTTTAATTGTAATGACATCACATTGGAGTTGCATTTCCAACGTTTTCAAAATAGTTTTCTTTATAACTAGAGAAGAAAAGAAGTCTACTTATAGAGCTCTACAGCTGCTAGTGCAGTATTCAAGAGACCAGCTCTTTCATTACTTCATGAATGCTCCTTTTGAAAGCTCTTTCACAAGAAATTTCTCCAGTATTTCTGGCATTGTGCTTAATGCTCACAGAACTAAAGTATTATTTATTCCTAAAAATACAAATGTCTCTTCTTGGACTTTCACTCTTGGATCAGATAAAATGTGCTATGTATAGAAGAGCAACAAGTCATTATGTAATTAACTTGCATCTCAACTAGACCAACTGAAGCTCAGTAAACATCAGCTACAATAGGCAAAAAACAAAAGAACTCCACTAAATGCAATGCTGCTTACATGACAGAAGTGAATTCCTTTAACACTGTTGCCCATCTTGTCCAAAGGAGGTGACCAGCACATCAAGCCCATGACATTAGGAACAACCAGAAGAATTCCACCAGCAACTCCAGATTTTGCAGGAAGACCAACCTACAGAATAATTAGAGAATTACTATCATCTGCAAACCTTCCTCATTGTTGGAACACAATGCATTAGCGTTTTACTGAAGATGATTGTGCAGCACTTGAAGAATGTAGATCTGCAAAGTACTTTAAGCTGGGAAAGCATTATTACTGATCTCTTTTTAGATAGACAATAACCTGAAGCACCGTTCGTGGCAGTCTGAGGTACAGAGTCACAGAATTATTTGTCTCAAAAACATAGAGTCACTAGTACAATGAAAAAGATAATTTAAATCTATGACAAAAAAGCAATTATGGCTAAGCAGTAGTACACAAGCATGTCATGAACAGTTTGCATCAAGGTAGCAGTAGTAGTACAAAGCTATATACATTAAAAATACTAGTCTTTACTGGAAAAGGTAAAGAAAAAAAAAAAAAGAAAATAGAAGAGTCTGTCCATGAAATCATACAATCACCCACTTATTTACAATCTGGATAAGCATATTGCTTTTTTTCCAGTTGGAACTAACATATCACATGTCTTCTAGGTCACACAAAGCACCACAATCAATTTTACATCTATGCAATAAGGGAAAACTAAAACCACTCAAAACAAAATCCTGAAAACCAAAATAAGATGCAGTATATCTTGAAATACTTACGCATAAGAAAAATACTGACGTAAAATAGAAGCATGGGTACAAATATTGTTTGACAGCCCCCAAAATTCATAAGTCTGAGTTAGTGCGGAAAAAGCAACTGTGTGCAAAGACTTTCTGCTATCCTTTGCTCCTACCTAGCAGGATTTCAGTTACACTGTTTCGAGTTATATTTGCATCACAATGTTTCTCTCACAAATCACCTTTCTTAAGGAACAGTATTGATGTTTTTACATGAAAAGTATTCCCAAATATAAAGTAGCAGAGAACAATAAGTGCTTTAAGGTATGTTGTACTAGCAGTGCCACAAATCCTAGGTAATATTTGTTCATATGGTATTTTCATTTTCTAAACTATGTAGCACCGTCTCCTTTCCCCTAGAAGCGAGCAAGCCCTGGCACATGGAAAACAATAGCACAGATTAATCTTCCCATCAGATATAATTAATATCCAAACCCTACTTACATGGAAGGCAAACTGCCCTGAAAAGTCATACATGCCACAGGAATGCATTAAACTCAAGGTATTCCGGACTGCTTCAGGACTCAGCACTCTTTCACCAGTGATTGGGCAAAAGCCACCATTAGCCAGAGTTGCTGCCATCACACTTGCTGATTCACACGTTACCTCTATTGAGCAAAGCTTATGAGAAAGAAATAGAGATTATAAGAACTTCTAGTGCAGTAAGGCCAACTATAGCAAGATCAACAATATGTCTCTACGGAAATAACATGTCATAAAATAACTTGCAGGATAACATTCATTACAGATGACATTAATAGCATCAATTAATATGCTCTGAATCTTCCTACTATAAAGATCCCAGCAACAGTGTTTGTAAGCCCTCTTAATAGTTTGAGACAGTATCTTTCATGGGTTAATATCTTTGATTCCTCCCCCCACCCCCCTTATGTTTCTTTGAGAGGAAAAGGTCTGGAAAACAATCTCAGTATTTTGCATCTACTTAAGTGGCAAAGCCACAGAATGACTGGGTTTTTTCCAATTTGAGTTTGTTTTGTGTGGTTTTATTTTTATTTAAGTTTTAGAAGATCCCACACATTATGAAAAAAACCATTTTAAAGCTGCAAACTCTAGCACATGCAAGTCTTAAATTCTAGCACTTCCTGTTGATGCAGTCTTATTTCACCTTTCTCTCATATATCTTTATGATATATTAATGATAAGACCACATGATAGTTTCTCCCAGGATCCCTGCTTCAGTATAGACTATACATACTTTGGTGACACATCAGGAAATGTGATATGATGCCATCACCTGATGCTGCCTCATTTCTGCAGAAACCAAAAGATAAGCTGGTTTCAACCTGAAGCTGAAATGCTACTCTGAAAAGCAAAAAAACTAATGCTTGTATTCTTGCTTTTGACAAACAGTCATTACATGATACTTCATGAAGTTACCTAAGCCAAGTTTGCATGAGTAGTTACTACCTGGAATTCTTATTTTCCGGGTGCCAAACTCAATACATCCTAGTCCAATCAACTGGAGTTGCAAATCAAGAGATTGTCAGAGACGCATCTAAAATGGCAACTGTGTTTTAAACATATGAAGTATTACATAATAGCACCTACTTTGGAAAAAAAGTGTTTCTAGGTTCTCACTTTAAGCACCTTCATTTTATACCTCGGTTCTCTAAAATGAGAATAATCCATCCTCACTTTACAGAGATAATAGGAAAACAAGTTTACTCCTGTTCAGAAAGTTCCCAATTACACAGAGGAGGAGGGAGCATTGCAAAAAAATCCAAAGAACAGAAATAACTAGCCTTTTAAGTAGAATCTGAGTGTTGGAAGAAAAGTGTTGTACAGTGAGAAGAAAAGAAAAAAGAATCGCAGCTCGTGTATGATTTGCCCTTTTTCAGGGTATGGAGTGAAAAGAAGATTTTTCATGGGGAAAAAAAAAAAGAATGACACAGTCATGAAATTAGAGATCCTAAAAGCATGAAAATGAGTCCAAATTAAAATACATTAAAAGAGTTAGTTTTGGCCTTTCTTATAACTTTGCACTCAGAAGCTTATCAAGACATGAGGCAGTGGGGAGAAAGCATTTAAAAAGTGTGTTTAAAGAGTAAATTCAAATCAATTATCGGTTTTGTTCTGTAATTAGAGAAGTTCAGAGTAGACTACTGGCTTGCACTTGGTTTTCAACTCAACAAGAGATCAACTAAGGCTAATCACATACACCTCACTTCATAAGCAGCCATTTGATCTAAAGATTACAGCAGGTATGTCCCAATATTTAAAAAAACTCAGACAAAATTTTCATTTTTAAGCTATTATATATAATCTGTTTAAGTTAGAGCAAGTCTCATGAATCAAAACCAGATTCATTTCGAAAACTGAACTCTGGATTTTTTTCAAACTATCCCAGAAGGACTGCCTCCTGAGAACTATATGCAGCAGAGATGATTTGAGCTGTGAATGTTTTAACATTATGAAACCTTTACCGAGGAAATATCTCACACTTGCCAAGTTCTCATTTTGTGACAGTTACAAATAACTTGCTGAAAGTGAAAAACGAAAAAAAAAATAGGAGAATCTATGTGCCTAGATTCTTTGTTTTATCCGAAAGCATTGAATTAAACAAAAGGAGGAGATATTAATATTATTTCATTTATAACACTACCCTTGAGCTTACAGATTATGCATATACTATTTCAGTTACACATGGAGTTTAAAGCACTTCACAGTACAATAAAGAGTAGCAACTAAAAGAAGCTGAAGTATTCTGTCAAACTCACTGAAGTAATAATGCAAGACATTTTAAAGTCCTAACTATTACCGTTTTAAAAACTACTGCTAGTTTGCATCAGCAATAAGTACATCACCTAAACAAAAGCAAATCTGGATACATCAAATGTACAATATTTATTTCCAGAGTGGGAAAAAAGCTGACAAGTTTAACTGTAAGCCATTAAAGCCTTTGTATCTATGAACAAATCCGCTTCTACTGCTTATAATAGTAATTCTAAGACAGTAATGAGTCTCGATTTTAAAGTCAGTTACCTGAAAATAGAAGTCTAGTATAGCAACCATATCTGTGCCTTCAGGAAAGCACTGAGGAATAAAAACAAAGAGAGTCTTTAGGTTAAAGTATCACTTTTAGAGACATAAATTAAGCTATATTCTTGTCAGTATCCTAAGCATTAGGTAGATTTTAAAATATAACAAGTACAAATATTAAATCATGTGGGATTTCAAATTAATGGTTCAGTGAAGTCAATAAGCTATGTATTAAAATATTTTTCAGTACAGCTTTCAACATCTGTAAATCAGCATAGTAAAACACATCTAGTTTTATAAAGTTATCTACACAGCAGAGATTATGCATTTTACAACAAAGAAACCAAATTATCATGGGTATCATAAAGATTACAGGTGTTCTATTAGAACAATGTAAGCACCACACTTTCTAAATGACAGCACTTTGAGTAACAGTATGAAAACATATACAGTATTAGAATAATGTATGACATACTGTTCATGAAATGAATTAAAATTCTTCATAGACTACAAAAAACCCGTAACATAGCCTTCAAAATACAACAAACAAGAAATCAACCTTTTTTTCTTTCAAGTAATAGCCGATTGCAAAGTTTCTATCTCCACTCTCTCTTTCGGATTGGAACCTTCAAATAAAATAATAAAATAAATAAATAAAAGACAACATGGGGAAAAACCCTACTACTGAACTTCAGTGACACAAAACGTAACTCAATTAAACTGTATGTAAAGGATACATTACTTCTTAACACAAAGGTTCAACTGATGAGACGGCAGTTGCCACAGAAGCACATCCCAGCACTCCCAGTTGGAAGTGAATTAGCTTCGAGACCCAAATACATACTATACTGGCTAATTGCATACACACAAGCCGACTTGGCAATAGCACAACGAAGTGTAAGATCCTGCTCTTGGAAGTGTTTCTAAAAGGCAAAAACATCCCATACCTAGCTGCAGTGAAAGGGTCATTCACTGTCAGTGCTGGCCAAACTAGATAGCAATGTGAGGATCAAATTGCAGGTCAGCTAAGGACCAGACTGCTGGCTGCACTGTTTATCTTGACGATTAAGTAGAGGATGAAATCTAAAGGAGGAATCTGGATGATATCAGGTTAGGTAATTTTCTCCAGTCTGGTTCCTTCTGTGGTAACCAGTTTTATGTTAACAAAGCACAGGAAAAACGTGAGTTCTCATTCCGCTCCTCTGTATTTGCATGCCAACTAGCAACCTTTGTGATTTTCCCAGTGCTGCCTTGAAAAGCTCTCAAGATTTTTGGAATGCTATACATTGAGTTAGTGAGGGGAACTGTTTTATAACAATAATATAAATTTGCAAAATTAAAAAGCATAAAGAGTCTCCACTGTATAAAATATTGCTTTTTAAATACGTGATATATAGCCATCAACATGCAGAGTTTAATTTCTAAAATGAATGCCAGAAAGCTAAGAGTTGCTCTTACAGCTGTGACTACCATAGCATCTACAGAGCACTAAGGCATAACGAAATTTCAAAGAGGTAACCAACACTTTTAGGTGAGATTTAGCCACACCAATGTCAGAAACACGAACAACTTCAGTTCTCATAAATTTTAAGTCAAAGACATCCTCAAAGATTAGACATTAAATTATGGCTTTAGTGTAAATAACTAAACTTTGCCATAAATTCACTATGTCCTCTATCAGCTGAAACATTTTCCACCTAATTTCATTAAGTAAATAAAAAATACTTACGTAGCATTACTGAATCCAACATACTCATTACCGGCCATTTTATTCATGAATTGCATCACCTGTTAGAGACAAGACAGGAAGGGGGGAAAAGCACGCTAACATTTTCAGACATCAAAAAGTTAAAGTAATCAACTTTCAACCCAGACTTACCCTAAACCTTGTACCACAATTTTACAAATGCAATGTAAATCATTACATGTTTAAACAATCAAGTACAGATAAAAAGGCAAAACATTTGACGTTCTAAAATTTCATTTGCAATTCCCTTACCATCTTGGCATTTTTAACACTGAATTTAGCTTGAAAAGGAACATTAACTTACGTAGTCAAATTTTTCTGCATTATTTGCTCCTTGCTGCAAGAAAAGAAAAAATAATTTACAAAAATTGTTAACATAAGAAAGAAGTTAGTTCATTTAACGGTATTAGGATTTTTAATGCATATAACTAAGGTATGAGGCTAATTAAGAATAAAGGTACTACAATCATTTCATATATTAATGAAAAATATTAAAGTGTTAGATAAGTAAATCTTTAATTATCATTTAAATTAAATAATCCTATAAGAGTCTTATCAAACACCTGTATGTTGGAAATGAATTTAAACTGAAAAAAGTATGCTTTAAGTGCTCTCTATTCAACTTTACGTGTTTAGCGTAAGTAAATGTTGTAGTTAAAGCAAAAAATACAAAAGTAACTACTATCAGGATAATTGTACTGAAAACACTGACTTTTTATAGGCTAGTAACCCCAAGGTATATTTTTATTGCCAACAGAGCTGAGCATAGGAAAGTTCAGGCTAACTGAAGTTAAAACACGGCTAGCATCCATACTAAGAATTTAGATTGAAGACTTAAGTGTTACCCCTTACTATTAAAATAATTGTTAATAAAAATATCTGATTTTATTAATATCTGATTCATGTCCTACCTATTAAAAATGGAACAGTTAGAAAAATAGAATTTCACATCACAGAGTACATCATTGTGTTAACAACATAAGGGAAAATCTAAATCCAACTTAATAAGGATGCTAGTGAAACTTAATTCTTAGGGTTGATCAGTTGCCTTTTTCAGGGAGGACGAGGGGTGTTATTTTGGGACTTTTTTTCCCCTTCCCATTTAAGAACATTGTCAAATTTAGTAGTTGCCAGTTAAAGACCTAATAATTCTTTACAGGTCTCTGATAGATGACCTTTCACAAACTCCTATGGCAAGACATTGAAAGAGAGGCCGGAGGTAAAAAATAGCACACGTTCTACTTGGGAGAGTTTAAATTTTTTGAAGTAACCAAGTAGAATTTTTTAAATAAGTTTAATAAATAATACTATCACATACATAAATGGAAGCAATGTATCTGGAGAAGGTGTTTATAGAAACTATTTTAGTATTAAAGATACTCAATTTAGATAACAAAACTCTCTTTAACACATCTGAAACAATTCAAGACACTACTTGCACTGTGTTTAGTATGAGAATGGGGAATGAAGTGGAAAAAACTGAAGCTTTGTATCAACTGGTATTTTACTTAATGAAGTGCGTAAAGCCAGTCTCATTTCCCACTCTTTATGTGGATTAGGGTGTTGCAGATAATCTTTGAAGCCCATGCGTCAGCTCATCTACAAAAGGATGTGCAGTCACACACGTACAATTACTAGCTGAAAGGAACACCACACTGTTTTGTCAAAACTATGCACCAGTGGTTACCTTATGCTTAAAGGCTAATAACCACACTCTTAAAGGCAATAATCTCTAGCTATTTTGCAATAAGATAAAAAAAATCATGATACATTTTATCAAAATGTTCCTGTATAATATACCAGAACACAAGTCTTAAAAATTTAACTCCAAATCTGTTCAATGAAAAATAATTAAAAGAAGAAATTACCAACTTCATTGAACTGTTGCAGTTGTCAAAATATTCCATAGATCCTAATGCTGTAAAATATGTAACAACATTTAAACCACAAAAACCTTTTCAACCTTTCAAATGCACAATGAACATCTTTTTCTGGGAAAGTGGGTCAGCATTAGTTATGGGATGCTGCATTGATAATTGTATGGTTAGACATGTATAATAAATTGAAACAAGTTCTTTTGTTAAAAAAAGAAAGAGGGAGACAGGGATCATGCTTTTTGCAAAAATATATATATATACATACTTCACTCTTTTTTGCCCAATTGAAAAAATTCCAAGCTCTTCAACAAAAACCTGGCTTTACTAGCACATATTAAATTGGTGGGCAAAAGACTCAACGCAAACTTTTTCCACATCAACTTCTTATTTTAAAAAGGTTTCTTTTAAAGTTTACATCTAATCTCCTATTTTTGCGAAGAAAACTCAGATGATGTGTTTATAGTCTTTGATGTTCCATACATTTCTACAGGTACTTTATATCAAACACAGAAGGCATTGTTACTGAAATTATGCTACTCGTATACCTAAAATATTTGCCTCATTAATCATTGAATGAAGGAATTTAACATAACACGTAACCAGAAACCTTTGCTTCCATACACATGACTAAAAAACCCAACATATTTGTTTTATTTTGTCAGCAGCTGATAGAGCTACGCTGCTCCTCCAAAAATACTGAAGAGACACAGAGGCAATTGCAAATATAAAATCCCGACATTCAGAATACTGAGCAAATTTTACATAATTTAAATAAATGTAAGAGACAAGAAAACTTCTGTTCTTGTACAAGTGCTTATTTTTTAGTTTGAGTCTATAAGCCAGAGGTCAGGGGCACTGCAACAGTATTTCTTAAAAAGCATTTTTATTTATTCATGTGTGTAGAACATTAAAGGAAACATTCCATGCATTAGCTCCACAAACACTTAGGACACTTAACTGGAACATATGTTCATATACACACTTACTGTATACATGCTTGTGTGTATATACATATGAAAAACACTTCTAAATGAATACAAAATGAAATTGAAAATGTTAAAGATTGAAGCAGTTTGATAAGCAGAAAATTCAAACTTGCAGAAGACAGCTCAGTACAATTCTGTAAACACTTAAACCCACAATGAACACTACGGCTGTCAATCATAAATTTAATTTTTTGACTGTGTAAGGCTTTAGTGATCTTCTCTTTTTGTTTAGATAATTATTTCAATTTCTACTAGAAAAGAAAAAAAGTAGTTCATAGAATCATAAAATGGTAGGGGTTAGAAGAGACCTTTAGTCCAACCCCCCTGCAGAAGCCTATGTGTAACATAGGACAGAAGAGACTCATGGATACTTACTTACCAGAGCTTGTGACAACAAAATTAGGCAATATGTGATAGACATGCAGTTAATATTAGCCACTTTTCATTAATCAACATTCAGTGTTTTTAAGATTAGCTCTTACCATGTGTCTCGTTAAAATTACTTTTCATTATTTGGATCTAAGTCAAGCTAACAAAAACATTTGGATCATGAGAAGTTTATAACCTTCTAATAAAAGAAGATTACTTAAAATATTTTCTGGATTTCTTTTAAAGACTGATTTATAACTTAACACTATACCATGATGAAAACATCCAAAAATCCTAACACTGTGTCAGAGTGCATGAAAACATTTTTTTCATTTATGCATTTTACATTAACTATTAATGCATCTAGGTTTTTTTTCTGTACTTACACACTTTTAAAATTTTGTTAATCTGGGTCTGTTCTGTGAGAACTGGTGTCTTGAGTGCTTAGTGTGCCTTATTCAGCTCTGAAATACTTGAGAGCACACTGTCACAGATAGTATTTTACCCTCTAAGACCAATACTATTGCTACTTCAAATACATGTAAGAATTATTTTTGTGTCCTTCAGGTATTAAATATTTGCATATGTGGCCACTGAATACATGTACTTTCAAATATCACTACTACATATTCTGTGTCAAATAATATCCAATACATGTGAGTTATAATAAAAAGTGCAAAATAACATGAACATAAGTGCTATCCAAAATTAGTTACTACATGAAAATTAATAACCTAGGATGAGAGGAAACTTGACCAAAATAAAGACAAGTATCTGGTAGAGAAGATCACAATGCCAACACATGGTTACACACAGTGGTATGGATATAAGTTATGTATCAGTCTATCAGGAAGGATAACTGGTGTGGTTAGCACAGAGAAATTAAGCTATATCTGTACTATTCATTGTAAATATACAACGTCAAACACAACAAACCATGCATTTTCTTATGCTCTCAAATATTAGATGAGAACTGTATAGGTTTCTTAATAATTGTATTCTGACAGCAAACAGACCCTTGGCACAGCTCAACAGGTTTTTCCACATCTCTGCCTTGTTTATTTCATGATTTATCAGTGTATTTAGAAAGCTCAGAGACATCTCTGTTTTGTAGGGGAAAAAAAAAAAAAAACAAAACAGAACAACTTTCATTTAATTAAGTTTGTTTCAGAGTCAAAAAGAACATTTTCATTTTCTTGTACACCAAATTTGTTGCAATGACTATGAATATTGCTGTGCTCCCCCAAAATGTCTAAAAGCTTTCCATGTTAATTCATCCCCATAGAACACCTCCCTATAACAGCATTGCCAGGGTATGCAGGGGTGCAACTAGGAAGGCTAGAGTCCTTCTAGAATTAAATTTAGCCAGGGAAGTTAATGATAGTAATGAGGCATTTTTCAAGTACATCGGCAGCAGAACGATGGCGAGAGGGAATGGGCCAGTTGCTAAACGCTGAGGGTGCCCTGGTGTCTGAGGATGCAGAGAAGGCTGAACTACTGAATGCCTTCTTTGCTTCAGTCTTTACAGTCAAGGCCAGCCCTTGGGAAGCCCAGTCCAGCAAGGATAAGAGGATGGTCAGGACAGCAGAAGACTTGCCCTGGGTTGAAGAGGAAGAGGTTAAAGACTTGTTGGCCAAGTTTAACACTCATAAGTCAATGGGTCCTGATAGGATGCATCCTAGAGCGCTGAGGGAGCTGGATGATGTGATTGCTGAGCCTCTCTCCATCATTTTTGAACAATCATGGAGGACAAGTGAAGTGCCTGAGGACTGGAGAAAGGCCAATGTCACTCCAGTCTTCAAAAAGGGCAGGAAGGACAACCCAGGAAACTACAGGCCAGTCAGACTCACCTCCATTCCTGGAAAGGTGATGGAACAACTCATCCTGGATGTCATGACTAAACATATGAAGGAAAAGATGGTTATCAGGGGGAGGCAACATGGATTCACTAAGGGGAAATCCTGTTTGACCAACCTGATAGCCCTCTATGAGTGCATAACCAGCTGGCTAGATGAGGAGAGAGCAGTGGATGTCATCTACCTTGACTTCAGCAAGGCTTTTGACACTGTCTCCCAGAACATCCTCATCAGAAAGCTTAAGCAGTGTGGGTTGGATGAGTGGACAGTGAGGTGGATCAAGAGCTGGCTGAATGACAGAGCCCAGAGGGTGGTGATCAATGGCACTGAATCGAGTTGGGAGGCCTGTGGCCAGTGGAGTTCCACAGAGACTGGTTCTGGGGCCAGTCAGCTTGAGAGTTGGGCAGAAAGGAATCGCATGAGGTTCAACAAGGACAAGTGCAGAGTCCTGCATCTGGGAAGGAACAACATCATGCACCAGTACAGGCTGGCGGTCGAACTGCTGAAGAGCAGCTCTGCAGAGAGACCTGGGAGTCCTGATTGATAATAAACTAACCATGAGCCAGCAATGTGCCCTTGTGGCCAAGGCGGACAATGGTATCCTGGGATGCATCAAGAAGACTGTGGTCAACAGGACAAGGAAGGTTTTTCTCCCCTCTACTCTGCCCTGGTGAGGCCTCATCTGGCCAGTACTGTGGCCAGTTCTGGGCTCCTCAGCCTAAGAGGGACAGAGAACTTCTGGAGACAGTCCAGCACAGGGCCATAAAGATTATCAGGGGAGTGTAACATCTCTCACATGAGGAAAGGCTGCAGGAACTGGGGCTGTTTAGTCTGGAGGAGACTGAGATCTTATTAACATTTATAAATATCTAAAGGGTGGGGGTCAGGAGGTTGGGACATCCCTTTTTTCTATTTTATGTAGCAACAGGACAAGGGGTAATGGGATAAAACTGGAACACAAGAAGTTCCACTTAAACCTAAGAAAAAACTATTTCACTGTGAGGGTGAGGGAGCAGTGGTACAGGCTCCCCAGAGGGGTTGTGGAGTCTCCTTCCTTGGAGGTCTTTAAGCCCACCTGGACATGTTCCTATGCGACCTGATCTAGGTGAACCTGCTTCTACAGGGGGGTTGGACTAGATGATCTCTAAGGGTCCCTTCCAACCCCTACCATTCTATGATTCTGTGACTATCAGCACTTATATTTGCCCAAACTTTTGCTATTAATACTAGGGGAGCTTTTATCTACAGATGGTATCTTGAAGTATACAATAAAAATGACTTTAGACTAATCTCTTGTCCTCTGGTAACTCCTTCCACAGTCATCCGAGTTCTACATAACTCACTCTGAACCCTTCCTCTTCAGCAGTAAAGACAGGTGAAAGTTGGCAGTTGTTGATACAACCAACAATAATCCTGGAGTTGACACGCTTTGAGAATTGAAGTTTAAAAAAAAAAAAAAAACCAAAAAAAAACCCAAAGCATTAAAATGTGTCCATACCATAGGGAACAAAGACTTTTCCTAGGAAATTGCATGGTTACAAACCACTTATCCGTATTAAACCTATACAGGAGTTGAATCTTCTTTTAAGCACCTACATTTCCTTGGAGAAATGGAAAAATTTACCATTTTGTCTAATAGCACTCTTCCATAAACTCCTGTAATTGCCACTGCAGTTTTCCTTTGATAACCATTATTTGAAAATTGTGATAACTACATAAATCATATAACTAGTAATACAGGCAAGCAAATGGCTGCACAATTAATTACAAACAAGGGAAAAGGATTTTTTTAAAAGTTTATTTCATTAAAACTGGCCCATGAGATGTCCTTTTGCTAAATTATTTATATTGTAAGAACATGCTTTAAATTGCTGGAACAGCCTGCAGAGTGTAGTGCCATGTACAGTTACAACAGAGCCATCAATAAAGGAATCAGAACATAAATACATTGTAGTTCCAAGCATGTGATAGTAGGAGAATCACTTAAGCTGGCAAAAGTATGATGTAGTCATGCCTAAGTAAGCCAAACAAATGTACAACTTAACACACACATATGCTTTATTATTATTATGAATAGCAAGGAGTAAATATAACACTACACTGTTCCAAGGTGTGCATACCAAATTCTTAAGGTTATGTGATGCCAACAACACTTTTTTTCCCCTGAAATATTATCATTTTATGTATTCTGGCAAAAAGATTACTCCAAGCACCATCTCTTATCCATCAGTAATTGTTAATAGTGTCAGATTCTAAGGACAGTTGTATGCAAGATCATGCATACCAACAGCTGCCAGATTCAGTACAACATATGTCAATTTTGAAAGACTGTTTATACCAGTTTGTCAGAAAGGGATAAAATAATGACTATCAATGGAAATAAAAGCAGTCTTAACACTGAAATACAGCAATAACTTCTCCATAGCTATCAAGATGCCATTATGAGATAAATCTGTCACGTCTAGTGCATTTGACCATGTTTAATAACCCCTTAATTTTTGTGTACTCTAGGAGCCATACACAGTCTTCAAGATACGCCAAGTAACATCATAAATAAACATAATGAATGTCAACTAAGGGCAAAAACATGGGTTAATGAAGCCATCTTTTCCAGTAAAAAAAAAGTAATTCTCAGATTAGATCAAATAGAAATGAGAACTACTTAAATTACTGAACAGTTAGTAGGATGTGGCAAAGAAGGTGTTTCACAAAAAACACAACTATTAAGTAACTTTGTACCCATGAACCTCTATGTAATTTTCTTCAAATATGTATAGTTTGGTTAGTTATTCAAATGATAAATGGTACCTTAGCAGAAGCAGTACACAATATAATTTACATTGAATCACATTAGAAACAAATAATGGAGTGTGATAAATATGATATGCGCTCAGTAGTCATGCAGTTATCACATGCAAAAATGTGAGTGCAATGCAATACTCTTCAAAAGAAAACTACAAGAAAAAAAGTATTTTTAAAGACATCCAGCAAAAACAATCCCCCAACCTTCTAATAAATATTACAATCGCATGCAGTAAACAAATCCATGTTATCTATTCAGAAATACTCTGTTTATCAAGAACTATGTGCCTTCTACAAAAGAGGCATGGGCTTGTGTTTTGCCTTATAACCAGTAGGGTATGTTGGAGTAGGACTAACATTTTGACATTTCAGACAAATGTGTTAAGTCAGATTTTTAAAATTCACTATTATCAAGTGAATTTCAATGCTCAGTCAACCTTTGAAAAATATTAAATGTGAATAAATTTACCTGTCATACTTAAGGCCATTTTCTTTCACCTACAGCTATTAAAGATAAATGTCTTTAAGCAGGAGTTCTAACACCTTCCTTAAATATAAAATAACAGAAAATCATGATCTAAGTAATATTTTAAACCACAATTTGGAAATAGGAAGTAGCAAACACACAGTAGCTAGTGGACTTTGAAACATAATGAAGAGGCTGTAAACAAGATTTTTTTAGACCTCTGAAGTAACAGGATTAAGTTTTCTACTTCACAACTCCAGGGGACTGACACATTCCCCACAATTCTTCCCCAGGCATCCTTAGAAAAAAATATGGTTTTGTACCAGTGTTTAACCAAAAAAAAAAAAAAAAGGCAGAAAAGACAGGTTAAATATCTGGTAAACATTAGCATTACATGGAATTCATGCTATTTACAACTTCAAGAGATATATGCAATTATTCTAAGGAAAAATAAAATACAGCTTTCCAAAAGTCTCAAGATCATAGACGAAAGATTATTCACTATTCAGACATTGTTTACACAAAAAAATACAGGTAACTGTGTCTAAAGACACTTATTTGAGAAAACATATTTAACATCCCAAAAGTAACTAGAAGTCAAACATAATTCAGTTGTACAGTATGTTAACAGAAGACAAACTCATTATCAAGACTGACGTGTGATTATAGCTGCATTGCTCCTGTACAAATTATAGTATCTTCCACTTCTCCACAGCAATAAATACTTTTTATGCTACATAAGATCATTAGACAATCAGAAGCATATTTCCAAGTGCTATAAAATATATTCCTGAGGACATAGCATTTAGCAAATATAAGGCAATTCTCTCAAGAGAGTATAAAGTGTTGTGCAGTTAAAGAATGAAACAAAACTAAATATGCTAAGGAAAAAAGATTGTCAGCTGCACTGTTTGGTTTGTGTGTTTTTTTTTTTTTAATACTGCTAATGTAATACTGCATTTGTTTGCAAGTGATACTATTTCCAAAACTTCAGAGCATGTCTAAATGACATGAACTGCTAATGAATGAACTGCCGTCAGATACTGCACACGTGAAGCGGAAACAGTTCATAATCTGTACAAGATATTTTTTCTACATTCTGTTAAAATACTCGGAGAGAAACTAAAAATTAACTTTTTACCTTGATTAAAGATGTGATCACAATTGCTCCAGCATTCACCATAGGGTTATGAGGTCTGTCTGTGAAATAAAGTTTTCCATTACACAAATATCCTAAGACATATCCGTCAAACAAAACCAGTCCAGTGTTTAAGTCAAAAATGATAAATAGAAATGTCTTAAAGTTATGATTATGTAATATAATTCTAAATTAAAAATACCACAATCCAATGTTATACACAGCTCTTTGTAATTCTAAGAAAATATTTTACAATTTAGAAAACATTCAGCCTAATGCTACTGATTAGTCCAGTAAATTAGTCAGTTTGGCATCATTTCTTTTCTTGAAAATTTGGAATTCTCTTCAGTGTTCCAAGATTTGATTAATGCAGTATTTGCAGGTGGAACAACCCCTAAAGGACTTATCCAATTTTTCATCCAAGTTACCAAGTCCCAGTGATTTTACAAGTATTCAAATAGATCCTTTGACCAAAAAACAGAAAAATATCCAGTTCTTGAACTGCCTTACTGCTGTACATGAATACAGAATCCTGATTCTTTTTACGTTTCATATGTATTCTATTGGCAGCCTCTGAAAAAAAAAAATTGCTAGAATTTAACCTACTTTATAATTGACTTGCATATACTTGTTACACTAAAGTTTTTCTTTTCAATCACTAATTCCCACGTTGACAGTATTTTTGTATTCCCAGTCATTCTTGGCTGCTTATGTGAATAAATCACCTTTTCTCTTCTTTTTCAAAAAAAGCTTTCCTTACCAGCTCTTACTTTTTCCAAATACAAGTTTCATAATCAATATGTACCTCCTACAGTTATCGAACATTTTTCTTGTGCCTTTTAACTAGAATGTTGACTTTTGAGGCTTCTGGTGTCTGAAAACATCAACCAATTTTCAGTACATTAATACTGTGACACGTCTGAATTCTTATTTCCTGTTCTTTTGTTTACCTCAAAATTTGAACAAAATAGTCATTTAAACAGCACATGAAGCATTCTCTATTTTTATACATAACAGACACACATGTACAATAAAAGAAATCTGAGATTATTGTTTTTTGGAGATTAGTCTGATATTCACAGCAGATACACAGACATATTTTCTCATGAAAACCACTCTGCTCATGGCACTTGGTCATCTATGACTACTAAATAATCTCCAAAAATGAATCATCTCAAGTTCCTTTTAGTATTTTTCAGAAAATCAATATTAAAATGAAATTTTTTAAAAAAGAAGTTACTCTATTAGTGGAAAGACCAGTACCTTCTGTCCAAAACAGTGAAGTTCCCTTAAAATACAGACTTAATGTCTATACACAATTTTGACTCATGACATTCCTTATCTCTTTGGAACAGACTCACAAACTGTTCAGATTTCATCTGATTGCACATGAGATCCACCTATATCGAACATCCTGTTCTACTCACGTGTCAGTAAAGCAACTTGGGTCAAATATATTTGACTTTTGATTAAAATCAGATTCCAGGTAGAAGAAATGTCACATTTCCATAGCTTCCTAACTCTTAGGAACCAAAAACCTGAACAGAAGTTTAAGATGTTATAAATCAAATCACTAATCACAGACTGCTGGTCAGAAGGCACATCTCCTCCACTCTCTCACTCAAAGCAAGGCTATTGCCAAGGTTACATCAGGTCAGTCATACCTTTGTCTAGCTGAGCCTCCAAACATGGCAAATCCTCTACCTCTAGCAATCCTCTCTACCCTAGAGGGCAAGTTCCCCTAACATCCAATTTGCACCTCCCAAGCCACAGTGTGGGGCCACCGGTCCTTTTTATATCATCTCTTCCTCCGAAGAATTACACACAAATCTTTTCTATTTCTTATCAAGAGTTTTAAGTGGCACCCAGGGGAGTCCTTATCCTCCTCTTTCAACTGTTCCTTCCCACTTATGTGCCCTAGATCCTGCTGCACTTTGGCAGTCCTCCACTGGAGCCCTCTCCAGTTCTCCAATATTCTCCTTGAATCCGGGATCTCAACTCGGGACGCATAGTTACATTGGCCTAATACATGGTCAGAACACACTGTCACCCTCATTTCTTGCTCTAGCTATGCTTCTCTTTTTTTTACAGCTTCCTCTCATCAACATCAGCAGGTATCACTCTAGTCCATAAACATGTTAATGACTTCATCATAAACAGCGTATTCTAAAAGCAGCAACAAAATTTGCAAACTCCACATCACACGTACATTTGAAAAAAAAGTGTAAAGCTTATTTAGCATTCAGCAACTCAAAAAGCTTATCAATGTGGTAAGTTCACACGCAGAATACACCCTCAGAAATTCTACTGCACCTCATTTCCTTGAAGATGCCACAACTTACATTCAAAATCATACAGCATTCTTGATTCCCTTTTCCTCTGCTCTGAAAATTCCCATGTCTCACTGTTTAACATCTCAAACCACATATATCAGTTCTGGTCACTTTACAACCAACACACCTCCATTTGCTGCCCTCACATGAAGACAAGAACCTTCCTGGAATGTGCTTCTGAAATTAAATTGTGTTTTGTTCCCCCATTGATGAGTCAGCAAGGAACAATCATTGTGGGTGTCTTAACAGCTAAGGAGAGCTACAGAACTCTGACATACCAGACACTAACCAAAGCTCTTCTTTGAGGATCTCTCCTACTGCTGCCTAAAACCAGCACATCACAGAGCTGAGCGGGACACCTTCTATTAATCCACTGTTGTCTCTTCTAAGCAGAATAAGCCCTGACAGGTTATCCAGGTCCCAGGGAAAGTAATTTTCACTATTATTTCGATAACACCAGATAATACTATCCAAACACTTCTAGAAGATATCTGTAATTGACAGATAACCCTATCTTGCCACAATAGCTATGGGGATCCTAGAGAGGTGGCTGATACCGTAATCTTGTTAGTGTTTAAGAGGCAATTGGACAAATGTGTTTAATAGCATGCTTTAACTTTTGGTCAGACAGTTGGAGTAGATGATTGTTGTAGGTCCCTTCTTACTGAAATATTCTGTTCTATTCTACAATGAAGAACCTCTCCAAAGACTTGGGTATATCGGCCTTTTTTAAGAGCCAGGATGCCCAAATAATATCTTACATTCTCAAATATTCTTGCGAATTTCAAAGAAGAAACATCCTCCCCTTCTGTCAATAATACTGACAATTCTCAGGTATTTTTTCACCTTAGGGATGTATAGGTTCTGATGCTACTGTACTTTTTAAGAAGTCATACGCAGGTCTCTTTCTGAAGTGGCAGCAACTACTATTTTATCTCACAGAGGTTGTCATCAGTAAGGGGATTACACATTGTGGATTGACAAGGAATGAAGATTGATACTCTAATTTCAACAGTTTGGTGAAGAGGTGAACAAATTAATTTATTGATCTTTAGAAAGAGGTATGAAACTCTGCAAAGCTGACTGACATGTCACTAAAACCAAAACCACATACACTCCCTGTCTATAAAATAAAGGCAATTATCTGCTCAGACTGACAAAAACAATCTTTTACACAGTTTAACTGCAAGTTTCTTATATTGCTCTACCACCTCATTATACTTTGGAGTAAAATTCCTGGTTTTATCCTTAATTAAAAGCATGAATCATAATAACCCTTAGACTTTAACTGAGGAGCCTTGATTAAATCTATCACCGATTCAGTGCTCTGTTTTTCCTGTGCAAAGGAGATACTTGCCTAGAGTAGCCTTTTATATGGAGAACTGCAATATATTTAACGGGCATATCTTAATTCAAAATAGAAGAGAATTTATTTAGTTACCTAAAAAGCTCTCCAATGGACATCACTATTAAATGGTGAAAAATATCTATTTTTTTAATACCTCAAAACTGCATGAAAATTAGCAGGATTGCTCTCTCAACCTGCAACATAATTATGCCATATGTAAACTAGACCCTTCCCCTAATAAGCTCAAATTTCAGTGCTTTTCCTTAGCCAGTTCTTCTGACCATTTTTGTCCATTGTTGGCCTTAGGCCTTTCTTGTATGACTGACTTGCTGTCTTTGAGCAAAGAAAGCAGCGGTTGCCACACAGACACAATGTAGACATTTTAATGCATGGAACAGCTTATAATGGCAAGTTTTTTCTGAAATGGCATAAAAATGCGTTTGCTCAATACAAAAACTTAAATAACTCCATCTTTGGCTAACAAAATCCTTCAGCAGGATAAACAGTTTCATGGCAATCCCTCGTTCAATTACAATACAACATTTATTACTGGACTGAGTTCCACAACTATATTACTGGATTTATTCCACAAATAATTATCATCAATAGAAGATCACATGTATGGATAAGAGAAACTAATTACATATATACAGTATTGTCAGACATGTTACAATCTGAACTCAACAGGCGTGAAAAAATTTGCAAACTACTCCATGACCATAGCCAAGAAAACTATTCCGGATGAGGCCTGATGAGATACATTTTACTATGTAAAATACCCTATCTACTTCAATTAACTAGAAGAATCTGGTTTTAATTAACATGGGAATTGCTTTAGCCATCCAGAAATCTGAAATTTTCAACAGGCTATACGTTTCCTTTGACTAAAAACAAATTTCAAACTGAATATTTGGAAGGCTACAGAAGTTTCCAAATTTCCATTGCACAGCACAGATCTTACTCAAAATACATATCATTCTTATCAACACTTTTTTCTTATTAGTAGGTTTTTCTATGGTTTAAAATTATCTTGTAATATTTTCCATTCTTTGTAGCTTGAATCTCAATACTAGGAAACACAGAAATGGAGTAATACCCTGTTTTAGGAAACTTTAATGTAGTAAGTATAAAAACAGCTTATAGATAGTTTGCAAACACCTGTATATCACTTCAAAAAATACTGGGTGCAAACAATAAATTTAACTGTATCAGAATAATTAGAAAGCAAATATATTAAATATGTATTTTTTTAAAAACTGATCTTCAAAGTAGTTGTTAGTGTTCAAACTGTCAAATACTCTTAACAACCAATTTTCATAAAATTGAAAACTGCAAGTAAAGTGCAGTCCCTTCTCTCCTCTTCCTTTACCTGCAGAAACTCCACTTCCTTTCCTCTCCCTATAACTGAAATGTTCTTCTTTATTAGACTTCTACCTTCTGTTTTAGTCTTTCATTTATGGACTGTTTAGGCAACAGGCTGTTCGAGTTAGTTCTTATACTTTTTTCCCCATGTTGGTTGTATCAGTCACACAGCACACACCTCAAAATTAAAATTTCTATCATGTGAGTTCTGTATTAATTTCATGCACAATGTTCAAACTTTCAATAATCCCAATTCTCTTATTTTATAACAGTCTTATAAACACTCAAAGACTAATATAAGATCACAGGTTAACAACTAATCTTCTCTCATGGTTCAACTTTAAATGTAGCAATAAAAAGAAGAAAATAAAGGAAAAGCAAAACCAAGACAGTGAAGCTTGACAAAATGCTTCACTCCCTCTTGGCAATATATATTAACTGGTATTTCATTAAAATGGAAATAAATTGTAAGTATCTATTTTATATGTAAGTCTGGAAAGATGATTTTAAGGTATGTACCAAATATATTTTTAATATATTGATGATATACAATTGTAGATTGTCAAGTCAGAATTCAATAGTCTTTAACAGAAATATCATCCAAGCTTTATGCTGTTAATTAAATATTAATTGCAATACCATGGCAACAGAAACATTGTCTGTTCTCTTACTGAGAAAGATCCACTAGAAGAAACAGTTGTGCTTCAGAGATAACATCCAGTATTTCCTCTAAGGCTACATGAGTCATCCTTCTCAGATTTTTGCCATGTTTTTAAAAATAACATTTTTCATACTGAGGAATATAATGTGAAAAAGAAAGAATCTAGGTAAGCACTGTAGGAGAAATTCTTTCTAAAGCACTTCTGCCATATGAAAAAAAAAAGGAAAAAAAACCCCATTGTTTTGAATCAGTGGTCAAATTCAGTTTAGAATAATCTGCAGGAAGACGTGTTCAATTTTGCCGTCTGGAAACTAGCTAGTGTTGGCCTTTGGCATCAGCACCTGCTTCTCAGAGGGCTGACAAGGGAAGTGACACATGTTTCTTAAAATCAATTTAACACCTTTGATTCTTTCACCATCATTTCACAGAATGTATGATTAAGGAACACTTGCTACCAACTCAACTAAATAAAAATGTATTTCAAAATACCTTCATTTTCAAAATGCTTTATTCTGTCATACATTTGGAAAACTAGCATACGGAAGTAATAAAACTGCTTTTACTAGCATTCTAAATTAGGCAAAAGGGTGTGACAAAGGATAAGCCTATTTTGCTGATGGCAAAATATTTTGGAATATTACCTAATATTAAGGCTTTACAGTAAGTAAAGACTGAAAAAGCTGTGTAGCTTGTTTCATAATTTTCTACAATTGAATATTTGCATTATTATATATCTCTTACCATCTTCATTCAGGAACAATTTGTTGAATCTTAATCCACTAGGCTCTTTACCAACATATCTGTGCACGTACTCTGTGCCAAGATCATTAACAGCAATAGCATATTTCAAAGGCTTTACACAGGACTGAAGACAAAATGGAACTTTGGTATCGCCAACAGAATGCCTGGAAAAAACACAGATGAGGAGGGTTGAAATTTTCTGTTTGCCAGCTGTGACAAGTATTACATGCTTCATCTATTCTTCCACATACTATCAACAAAGTATCCTCAAAAACAAAAGCATATTATTACTAAATCTCATATTCAAGAGCATAAACAGATTTAAAGCCTCCACAAGCTAAGCACAACAATGTCAGGTTGACAGTGATTACTGCAAATGTAACAAAATAAATGTAAATTCAGAAGTGGTTTGTACCAGAGCAAAAAATAAAAATCACCTCAGATCTCTAGTATCACCCTATTCAACTGCAAACCACACACTCACTAGAGTACAGCTGACCTGAATATAGCCACTATACATACTTATGTCTATATAAACAAAGATGAGTTACAATTCAGTTTTGGAATTAGAGGACAGCAATTAAATAACTGTATTTACCTTCCCTTTGACAATGGCATGGGTATTTTATTACAATTGTTAAATGCTCTCTTGGAAAGTTTACTTTCAACATCTTAGTCAGACTGCATCGAAGAATGACTCATACAAGCAGCATATGCCTCATCTAGAGCACAAGGCTCCACAGAATCACTTGTCTGATGGCAAAATCAGAAGTATATTTGCTGCTTTTCTTTGCAGAAGACGTGAAAAGGCTCCAGAGAAACTGAGCAAACCATTTTTGCATTATAAAAATCTGACAGTACACAACATTACACATTAAAATAATTGACATTATTATAACTTGCACTAATGAAAGTTTCTATAATGTAAAACAAAGCAAAAGACAATTTAAAATATTCAAAAGAGAAAACATTTTTACTTTAAAAGCTGGTTTACTATGAATAGATTAATTCAGACACTTAAGCAAGGAGTTGAAAAATACTTCAGCTCACTTGTACAGTTTCTCCCCTAGAGATTATAGATCATACAGCCAATAAGCAACAGAAATACAGATCATAACAGATCACATGAAAATTAACCCTAATCCATAGCCACCACCAGTAAGTTTGATGCTGTCTCAGAAATTCCCATGTCCGCCCAGGACACACTCAAGACCTAAAAATAGTGGTGCTCTGAATGCGTAGTATGACCACATCAAACTATAGGTCAGCAGAAATATGCATGCTGATAAATATCTCACACTGTTTAGTCACAAAGGTACACACAGAGTAGTTTACCCTACTTCTCAGCTAGATTATTTTTTTTAAGTGAATCTAGTGATTGTACAATAATGCTAGTGAGACTATTAAAATACAGAAAAGTACATCCTGACCTACAGAAAAATTAATATAGCTTGAGGCATAGGTCCAAGGATTAATACCATGTAAGCACTGTCTCTGTCCTGTCCTTCACTAATCCACCAAAATTACCTACAGCTTCATTACTGCGTTTAGATCACAAGGGCAATATAATCCAGCTTTAAATACAGTATTTACAAACACGATTTAAACAATATTTTAAAATAATAGCAAAACAATTCAGCTTAAACAGAGAAGTTGAAAAAAGTTAGGAAAGATGACCAATTAGATTTTACTTCTTGAACAACTCCAATAAAGCTTTTTTCTTTATCAAACCATGAGATATCATGAAGTGCTATATGTGTCAGATAGTTTAATTAATTGAAATAGCAAAGTCTAGAAGTTAGACTATACCTCTGTCCATCCACTGTGCAAAGTGACACACCCCACAAGTCAGGGCTGAACTTGGCGAGTTGGGGAATATAGTCAGCAACCTAGCACAATGGGAAATAAAAGGAGACATTACACCATTCAAAATATTTAACTATATGTTAAAATACATTCATTAGAAGTCAGTGAAAAGGATCCATAAGGTACAGCTGAATTATTGCACTAATAATCACCTAGTATATTTAAAAATTCAATGTAAATGATTATACTGATTAGGTAATTATCAAATAAAACATTTTTTCAAAGTACAAACTTCCATATGTTGTAAAAGAAATCTTTGTTCTCTGTAACAGTATTTTCAAATCATAGAAATCATTTCAGCTTGTAGCTAAGTTTGAGGTTTTTCTTATAAAAAAATAAGAACTAGAATAAACTTACAATAAAATAAAATACAATAAAAATAAATAAAATAAAATAAAAATAAAATTACTAACATAGGTACAGTGTTGACAATTATTTCTGTCACATAATCCAGACAGTTGCATAGAGTAACACAGTTCTTTTATAGACTGTTTGGTCTGAAAAATTATACAGCAGTTTTATAGCTTATTTAAAATAACAACAACACTACTACTTCATTCTAGCCTCCAAATTGTAAAACAGAAGTAAACTGTGTTAGAAATACAGCTCCTTCCAAGTTGAAGACATAAGTGAATTTCTGAAACTATTTAATCAAGCTATCAGTTTAAAATTTTACTAAAAATGTTAAGAAAAATCTATTTAGCAAAGAAAGTATTTAATTAATACAAATAAATCCACAGGAGTTTTAAGTTGAATTTACAGACAGGTTACCTTTCCTCCAGATTGTTTTTTAGCACTTTCATATAGCTCATCAATATGTGAAGTAAACGACATGAAATCTGGAATGACAAACTTCCTCCTGAAAGCTTGAGTAAGCAACACAATATTACTTTGTACACACCTGCAAAAAGTTAAAAAAGTGTATTAACATTTTGGCTAAGTATTGTCAAAAAAGTCTACTTAAGTATCAACAACATGCTAATTAAATAAGGACTGTCAGTCCCTGAAAGTTATATGGCTACAAGAACAGGTCTTTATGAGGAAGACCTTTCAATCTTCATAAATTTTATTTAAAAAAAAAAAATATTTACAATGGTTTCACTGCATTCATTTTTATGCCTTCTTACTTAAAGCTTCCTTTAAGGTTGTACTGCAGGGTACTAAACATTTGCATTCAAGCAGCATCTAAGCTTACAAAAGGGATCTCAGCCACTCATTTGTTAGGATTAAGACATATGAAGGTCATCTAACACAGCCCCTGTCCAAAGCAGGGCCAATTTCAGTGTCAGATCAAACTTCTAAGATTAAAGACTGGTTTCTCTGACTTCCAACTGATTAAGACACGAACAGAGCAGAGAATATTGCCAACAGAACAAACTGGAATGAGTTTCCACTCTAGTAAGAGCAAAACCCCATGGAAATACCAGACAACATCTCCTAAATGAAACATAATTTAACAGTGAGCAGTGCTGCAAGTCTCTTGCTTCAAACTACCACCAGTTGAGGAATCTTTGCTACCTTATAAGCCAAAACAGTTACATTATTCTCCACACCCTCAGTACATCAGCCCATCTGCTACATTTAAAAAAAAAAAAAGAGAAAAAAAAAAGAAAAAAAAAGGTAAAAAGGAGTTATCTAAGAGAAACAGAAGGGAAGGATCAGAACACAAGCTGAGACACAAGCTGCTGAAAGTGGGGGGCGGGTGTGTGAGTGGGGAGGTGAGCAGGGGTGGGAACTGAGAGCCATTACCATATCAGTTGAATTATGACTTGATAAAAGTATATTAACAGCCCTATCCTCATACAAGGAAAGGAAAAGAAGGTTTAGCACCAAACAGTTTAGTTAATGTTTTCATACTATGCTTTCTGGCAGTGCTAAAAAAACCAGAAAAATATTTTCAATACAGAGGGAAAGTTATGTGCCCATATCACAAAGGAGAAAATACCTTTCCAATGAAGACTTAATCAGAAAAGTTAAAAAAAATATATTTTAGGGAAATATTTTCACTTGGAATATAAACTTCCATAACCTTATTATTAAAAGTCATTACCAGTTCAAAATGAAGAGGTATTAAGGCCACTGAACAGAGAGAAATTAGCTTCCCTCTTTTTTTTTTTTCAGCTCCAGTTTGAACTCCTTTGTCTTTAGGAAACTTGACCCTTAATTCAACTGACAGCCATTTCAAACACTGGTAGGCACTACTCTCCAGAAGTGAAACAGTAGAGAAGTTTCCATTGTACACATGGTATCTTAAGAATTGCTCTGTCTGTAACACACTTCTTTGTTAGTCTATGTTAAAATCACAATTGAGATGGCTTTGTTGCAATTGGTCATGCTATGCCGCCCTAAGTATCTTGCAAAAAAAAAAAATTCCTTTTGTAGTCTCCAATTAGAGTTACCTACTCCAGGTGATACATATGGGTCAGGAAGATTATGATGCAAGTCTTATAATCTGCAATAACTTTCAGTGCCTTGTATAAACTGAAAAAAACACTTTGATGGTGGGTTTTTTTGAAACTTAATCTCTTGGACTCTAGCATAAGTTAAGATCACTTTGTTTCATTTATCATACAACTTGTGATACTACCTGTTCTTTTTCAGGTTCCGGCCTTTGTTTACCTACACTAAGTAGGTAAACTCCCACCAACTCTGAAGTCCAGCTCACTTATGTAGCTGAATGGATATACTCTTTCCTGTTTATAAATCTACAGTATAAGCATAATAGAAAGGAAAGTGAAGCTTCATTTCCAACTAGCAAGAATAAAAGTCTGTAGAAGTTTTCAATAAATTTAGGTATTTTCAAAAAAAAAAAAGATGAAACAGTATTTTGACAGCAATACTGTAACACAGGGGAACTCTACATGTTCTGTCAAAAGCTTTCTAGTCGCTCAAATAGGATGAAAACATTCATTAATACCCGAGTTAAGCATATCTGTAAAGTTTTCCTCAGGATTTACTAACTACATTGAGAGAGCAGCACAGCCACTTGGCAGCAAACAGACAACCCTGTTTGAGATGCAGCAACAGATTGCTAGGTTTATGCTTAGAATGTAACATACTCAGATTGCTGTTTCCTATCCAGAGATAGGAGGATATTTGACTAACAAGACCAGAATTCTAGGTCAGTAAGAGGGACAGACAGCACCTTGAGGCTAAGTCTGCAAAGCCAAGTAAGCCATTCTGAAAAAGAATCAGGTTTAAACCCCAGAGTTATAACTGTTATTCAATAGCTATCATCTCTTGCAAGGGTATACCATTTTCAAAATAACTCAGTTCTGACTGACTCATACTTTCCTGCTCCCCTGATCAAAATACTGTTAGTTAAGAATTGGAAAAGTCTTGTATTTTTTTTGTTGGGAACAAGCTGCAAGTTAAAGGAAACCTAAGAGGGGTAGGATGATATCTTACAAAGTTTAATAGACATTTTTCTACAAAATAGGTACTATATCATAGAAACAGATCTAAAAAATAGGGTAAGTCAAAACGTGCACACTTCATGAGGAAGATTAGCACGTATGATCCTCCAAATTTGTTAAGTTGCCTAAGTCTCATCTAAGAATAGTTAGATGCTACTACTGCTTTATTAAGTAGTACCATGGCTAGAGTACAAGACAAAACAAGAAAAGAAAAAAAATTCCATAGTAAGAAAACTAGCACACTGCATTGCTTTCAGGAAGCACGCTGTTCTCAGCAAGGTATCACTCATGCTGCAAAGACCACGTGTTACATTATATAGATGCAACATGAACAGCTAATTCAAGAAACTTGTCTCTCTGAAACGTGTGAAGCCTTCAATTCAAGAAACTCTGGAGATGAAAGATTAAGACCCCAAGCTGGTTTGCTTGTAACATTCACATTTTTGCCACATTTTTATTTGAATGGAAAGCACTGTAAAGCCAGAAATCTTCAAAATAAAGCAATTTTAGTCAAATTGGAGTCTAATGTTTAGAATCATTAAAAAGGCATTGAGAGAGACAGACAATACAGGTGTATAAGCTAAGACGTTTTACAAGTAGTTTCTACCGGACTTGACTGATTTACTCAAGCTCATGCTATTGCTATTCCACAGCACTTATCCTTGATGCTTTACTTGATCTAAAAGGTTTGGAATTTTTTAAATTTTCATATTCAAGAGAATAATGAGACCCCTGACTTCTACATTTAGCAAATTGAAGCTTTCAAGTCCTAAGGTATAGTTGATTAGATACGTTACTATATTTCACACCTTTAACACTTGGAGAATTAAAAACACAGGAACCTTTTATTGGTCTCTACACAGCAAATGCAGGGTGCCTAAGAGGAACAGACAACTGAAGTTTGGCGGTTTTTAATTTACAAAAAAGTTTAACAACTGTTGCTGCATAGAAGAATCTGCTACGTCAAAGATATTCACCTCTCCACCCTCTGCTGTAGCCTTTATTTTCAAAACTCTTCCTACATAAGAAGTAACCACGTAAGCTGTCTATAAATTATCATAGTAACAACTACTCCCTTAACAGAGGATGAAATCCTAGAAACTAATTAGCAATTGCTAATTAGTATTCACCTGTCATTTTTTTTAATATAAAGCCCTTACCTAAAACATCCAATCACAGTTTACTATTACAAATAAGCCTTCTAGTATAAGGGTAATGCATACTATCAAAAGCAATTCATTTCCAACCCAACCATACACAATAGGAAGGTTTTTTACTCTGTAACAATTCAGAGTTTTTAGCGTGTTGACAAATAGAAGACCTGGTCTTGAACTTAAACACTGGAACAAAGTTAGTT
Organism: Colius striatus; assembly: GCF_028858725.1. Classification (NCBI taxonomy): domain Eukaryota; kingdom Metazoa; phylum Chordata; class Aves; order Coliiformes; family Coliidae; genus Colius; species Colius striatus. Next base: position 30,152,007 of record NC_084767.1, on the reverse strand, counting down.
TGTGTTGTACCTTTACACATTTGATTAAGGAGATGACTAGTTTGTTATTTTGTCACACACACAGACATTCTTTTTGTCTCAATGTACCTCCAAAAATGTTTAACATTGGAAAAAAAATACATTGTTTACATTTCTGTAAACTTTGTAAATATATAACATAGCAAGCATATACTATATATTGTGTATACTTATATGGATACATTAAATATACATACAATTATATAAATGCACCTTTTTTATATACAAATATTTTAAATTGTAACTGAAGAAATTGCACTAAACAGCATTAGTTCACAAACTCAAAAAATGCTACAGAACAACAAAAATGAATCAATTTTGACAAAAGTATACTCTTCAGGACAGAAGTTTTAGGTATTACATCAATTATCCTGTAACTGGAATAAAAATATAGATTCAAAAATAGTCTACAAATTTCACTTCCAAGATAAAGAGCTTCTAAACTTCCAATCATTTGGTCCCCACAAAGGATTGTTCTTGGAATGAACTGAAAACAACCTGAACCGCGCTTATATTGTCCACCTAACTAACCACAGACTTTCTTTTAAAAAAAGCATCACTAGAATATGGCACAAAAATCTTTTCCAAAACAGACCAAAGCAGTGTTTACAGTCCTAACCACTCTCAGTTCTATGTATCTCAAAATTTAATTTCACTTGTTTTATTTACTCACTTTTAGAATTAATTACATAGGTGCTCTGAGCATCTCACTACACACAAGCAGCAGTACCGATACAGCAAAAGAAAAGTTTTCCTTACTCATACTAAATACTCCATGCTGCCTCGGTTAATTTATTTGGCATCTGACCAAGATGTGCATACCGAGTCAGATACACATGCAAACAATGCTGATACTCTGAACTTCTGTGGAGATCACACAGTCTGTCTGCTGCATGAAAGCAGAGAACAAACTCATATGAAAGTGGCTTCAGTAGGAGTGTATGTTTGACTTCCTTTCTAATGACACATTGATTTATATACCTTATCTCTATCCTTTGACAGAAGTCAGTAACATACAGACAACATTCATTCAGAATTAGAGAGTTACATTATTGACAGAAAAATTACTTTTTAAAAAGGTCTTTGTCCAGCATAACACCATCTGAAGTAGTCTGAAGGGTCAGTCTTAACATATCCATGCACTCTTTCAAGCGGGGATCAGATGTACGTAATCCTGTCGATTTGAGTGCCTATTACAATAAAACAATAATTACTAAAACGAAGAGATACATTACAATCAACTTCTCTACTGCTCATTCTCTGCGTTATCAACACAGGGACATTTTGACACTTTATTGATCCTTTTACCAATTCCTTTTGCCATTTGGCTACATCTTATGTCAAAGGATTAATGTCATTTGAAATCCACAGTGGTCCAACTACACTTTACACAAATACAAATACTACCAAGCCCTGCCACAGAGACAGGTGCTTTCAAGCATACTCTTCTGCACAGTAAAGTGAATAAAAAGACGAGTATACTCATTCTCTTACTTAAATACGGAAGCGGGTTAAGTTATATTCCTTGCTGCAGCTGACCATGTGTAACAGAAAATCTTTGGTTTGTATTCTTGCATTTAAAATCTTGTTAAAAAAACCTGCAGTAGCTCACTTTCATACAGCACTCTGAAACAGTAAACTTACAGTTATGAATTTATGAACCGGTATTTTTTCTTGTCCTTCTGCAATAGTATAGAAAAGTAGATCTTCTAAGCTAGGAAGGAGGCCTTGTTTCACTTTACTGAAAAAAAAAGCAGCCACAAAACACAGATTAGTTAGTACATACTTTTATTTATACACATTTTTACATTATTCACAAGGAAACACACTTTTAGTACCAAGTGTAACCACTAAGTTCAAAGAATATTTATCATTGAACACAAACCTTCAGTAAGTTTTTAAGCAGGAAAAAAAATGGTGAAAGTATCATATATACAGTTCACAAGAGTAAATATTCTTAATGGCAACACAGTCATACTTTTACTGATATGTATTCATTATTAAGACTATATTTAGTATTTTTTTGGAGTAGAGCCATCATGTTCCTCTCGATGTTACAGAGGATAGACATTAACTTGCACAGAGGGTAGAATATTTCTGACACACAGACATATGTGCCTCCTAATGAAGCTAAAGGAGCAGAGTGACCAATCAGTTACACAGACAAAGAGATGACCAATGTGTATGATTTTCTTCAAAATAGTCCTACTTCTAGGAATTGCACGGAGAAGTCTTAAAGCCCTTGTCTTTCTTGAAGCTTATGTAAGGCACACCAGTCACAGCGAAAGCAAGCCAACTATCTGCAGCATAATACCGTAACCTGAAACAGCTCAGGCACCAGAAGCAGTAACTCTCATCACACATACCTCACAAAGTTACTGCGCAGTGTAGATATATATTTCAGAGTTGTTATGTTTATCAATGTAAATACACTGCCTCTCCAAGCATTTCACGTTAGCTATTTTACTCTGAGATATGCTTCCTACATGTCTTTTTTTCTGACTTACATCTTGACTTTAAGTGACATGTGAAGGAGACCTACCAGACAAATCACCAAGATTCCTTCCAAGAGAGAAAGCTGTAATACTGACAGCTTTCCCTCAATCCCTTTGAAGCTCTCTATAGGTTTAACCTCAGAGCTTGGTCTTTCCTTGATATTCCAAAGCACTCTGCAGCAGGCAGGAGCCCAAACCTGCACCGAGCTCTTACACTTCCCCTGTGAGTTCGACTGCACAGCTCACAGCTGGAACATATGCTGCCAGCAAAGAGCTTTGGATCAGCTCTTTCAGTGCCCTAAATGCTTATGTTTGTTTCTAAACAAAGCCAGTTGAGAAAATCTGATGTTTGACAAGCAAAAACAAATTAAAACAAAAATATTTTCTAGTAAATGTAGACGTAAACTAACTAAAATGCAGAGTATGCAGCCCTACATTATTTTAGCCATCATTTCTTAAATCTTAATCTTATAATCTAATAATATTGGAAATAATTTTTTACTATGTTGTAATTTTTGTTATTGCCAGAAACCAGGATGCAATTTAAACCAGTGGCAATTTATTTCTTTTTATACATGCATGCGTGTACAAAGAGTAGGTCTAAATTCTTGTCATGAGAGTTTTTGCAAGGTTAGTAATTCTTTTGAGTATCAGTACTCAGGGTTATAACAATAAGACAATTAAGCACAGACTCTAGGTAGGCCAATGCAATCTTAGTGCCTGACATTTAATTCTCCCCCCTCTTCCAGTACTAGCTTACTCGATTTAGAATTATTTTGAATAAAAGTCTGAATTCATCCAAAGGCCTTTTTAAACTTAAAACTCTAGATTGCACTCGCTTCTCTCCTTTCCTCATAACTAGTAGTGAAAACCACTAGCAAAAACCTCACTTCTCATTTTCCAATTTATTCAAAACACTGTACTTACATACTAAGAACAGAAGACAGCTTTGTAAGTCAACAGAAGTTGCCTTGTCTTCCACTCTGGATTTATTTTTTTTTTAAATGATGCTGGCTGACTAATGCACAGACAGGCTGGCAATTCAACACAAATGCTTGCAACTACCTCAAGTAAATTACAGAACATCCTTTTTCCTAAAGAAAATTCAAGTCTTCCACACAGCACACTGTGCTTTCAATCTTTTGAGAACAGTATGTCCAGTCAGACCAACAGAACCCAAACTACTAATATACAAATTAAACCTTCACCCTGTATCTGCACCCTAACTCTGCAGCTATGTGTTTTTTTAAAGCTATGCTGAGTTACATAGGTTACATCCCTACATTCTCCCCTTTTAAGCAGAGCATTTAAGTAAGCTCCCTAAAGAGTTGTGATTTCATGTTTTAAGGAATGTCTCTGCTATCAGACTTCTTACTGGATTGCTAAAGGTCTTGCATACTTCACTTTGAAAAAACAAGTCAGCAAACACATTGAGAAAATTTGAATTATTACCTCTTTAATTGCTAGCTTCCGAGCTATTAGTCGGAATTTTACAGCTGTTTCAAATGTGGAATTTCTATCTAGAAGAGTGCAGAAAAGAAGACTTCAGACATTTGACTTAGATTTTTATCTCCTTCATACGATTTTGATCTATTGAAGAGACGTGCACTTTTTGCAGCATACATTCTCTCTTGACATAGATAGCTTCTGTCTCTTTCACATCTGCTGCTGTTCAATATTGAGACAGTCAGCGTAATTTAACAATTGATCTGAACTCACTGCCAAAGAGGTTGGCATTCAATATATTTACAAAAAAATGTTCTTCATCAAATAGCCCATTCTTTTGATAAAGTTTATCAGCTAAATAAGAGGTGGAAAGGCTTGGTCGGCAGTTTATCAGGTCAGTGATGTTAGTAGCTAATGTTTACTTAACCTAAAAGCTACCTTTTGGCACCATGAGCACACTTAGCAAGATAGTGCTGTTCAGCACGTGTTGTCAAGAGCTGTTTTTCAAGTCGGGGAACTTGCAATTTCTACAGTCAAATTAAAGCTGAAATTCCAGTTCATTCCACTTCATGAATAATGACTTTTGACACTTATTTCCCTTCTTTAAAAAAAAAAAAAAGAAATTATGCACCAGACCATTATGCAACTAGACTTCTTAACTGGTACTCTAGTGGACTAGAACGCTGACAGATGCTCCACACTGCTCATTAAAGAAAAAAAAAAAAAAAGGCAGGAATTCCAAGCACAAGGGCTTCGTGGTCTGTTGATACATTCCTTCCTTCAGCTCTTTTTTTTGCATCAGTACAATGCTTACACCAGATCATTCAGAGGATTTCATTTTAACAGAAGCTCAATTATAATTTCTACAATGTAAAAGATATTAAATTTCAAATACAGTGAAATATTCCTACTTAGCAAAATGCTGGTCGGGATTTATAGAACAACAAAAGATACAAAGACATGATACTGCTAATAATAGTGTCAAGTTCATTAATCACAAGACACCAGTCATAAAAATACGAGGTCCCAACAACTACCACAAATAACAGTCTCTCAGGGGTCTGTACTGGGACCAGTACCGTCAAGCACCTCCATGAACAGTACAGTGGGATCACATGCACTCTCAGCAGGTCTGCAGATGACACTGAGCTGAGTGGTCTGGTTCCCGTGCCTGAGGGACAGGATGTCTTCCAGCAGGACCTGGACAAGCTTGAGATAGGGGTCCATGGGAAGCTCACAAGGTTCAATAAGGGTCAAGTACAGGGTCAATCCCCAGAATCAATACTGGTTGGGGGATGAAGGGACTGAAACTCTGCCAAGAAGGACTTGGGAGTACTGGTGGATGAAAAACTGGACATGAGCCATGAATGTGCCGTTGCAGCCCAGAAGGCCAAGGTTATCCTGGGGTACATCAAGTGCGGCCATCAGGTCAAGGGAGGTGATTCTCCCAATAGCCACTTGCCATTCTACCTCCAGCTCTGGGGCCCTTATCCCAGGAAAGACAAGAAGCTGTTGGAATAGGTCCAGAGGAGGGCTGCAAAAATGACGAGGGGGCTGAAGCACCTCTCCTGTGAAGACAGGCTGAGAGAGTTGGAGCTGTTGAGCCTGGAGAAGAGAAGGCTCCATGGAAACCTTCTAGCAGCCTCTGAGTACTTATAAGGGGCTTATAAGAAAGATGAGGACTTTTCTTTTTAGCAGAGCCTGTTACAATTGACAAGAGGTATTGTTTCAAACTAAGAGAGGGGAGATTTATACTAGGTATAATGAAGAATTTTTGGTGGTTTTTTTTGTTTTTTTCTTTTTAAATGAGGGTGGTGAAACTCTGGAATCGGTTGCCCAGAAAGATGGGAGATGTCCCATCACTGGAAATATTAAAGGTCAGGCTGGATCAGGCTCTGAGCAACCTGATCTAGGGGGCTGGGCTAGATGACCTTTAAAGGTCTTTTTCAACCCAAACAACTCTAGGATTCCACGAAAGCTGCAAGGGCTGCAACCCACAGCTAGTAGGCACTCTATCTAAAACGGTTATCTTTAAGGTATCACCATAGTACAGACAACTGGTTTCCAACTAAGAGATATAAATACCTATCAAGTCACTGAATGTCCACTTGCATAGTTGGACGCCGAACCCATTAACAGTGGTGGGTAACCATTAAACCAAGAACTCACCAAGATTCAGACACAACTATATGTTTATACACTTAGACCAAAGACATGTTGCAGCAGGTATCAGTGTGCTTAGGGAAAAAGAAAGACAAGATCTGAACTGCTGCTTCAAAAACCTGAGTCTCTAAGGAAGTTATGAAAGCTCTAATGAAAGCACACTTCTAACTGCTTCTTCCATGTGCGAGCATTAAATCCACACTCTGACAGGAGTAACAGGGAGATGAACCACTGCCTGGTTATTATTCAGTTACTCCTCTGGAACCTGGCTTGGGTGTAAAATCAAAATTAATTTTAAAAAGTATCTCCAGAATTCATCCCTGTCCTTAAAAAGGAGCGCTACCTTTCCATTGTCATTTAGGAAAAAAAAAAAGCTAACAAAACATTTCTACTAACCACTTTGCTATAATCCACATACTAGTTCCCATCCAATTTAGCAACAGTATAAAAATCAGGGTTGCTTGCTCTCTGCTCCTCCCTCAAAGTCCTGGCAATTTACAAAAAGCTTACACCAGGATAACTACATTTGATCCTACTACTGTCCAGCATAAGACGCCAGAACAACACACACATATTTGAAAGTAAAAGTAATCAAAGCACAGTTATACTGAAAGTAGAAGTAAACACTATTTTTTGTTTTACAAGTTTATAATTTAGGACTGTACTAGGTTATTGCATCCTAAATACTTCGGCACAAATGTACATACAACTGCATTTTAATCCACAGGCCTCATTAATCAAAATCACAAGTCCTCAGTTTAAGCTCAAGCATTTTTCCTTTTCATATTAAGTTGCAGGTGGATACACATCGAGAGAATGCCAGCAGAGATGAGGAGGTGGTGGAAGATGCTTAGGAAAAAAATGCAGAGGGAGTTCTGGTTATGCAATATTATTTCATCAGCCACTGTCCTCATATTTTATTCCCACTAGAAGGAATTAAGACTGTTCTAAATTTCCATGCAGTCTTTGCACAAGACATTTTAGGTTTCCACTTGCAGCTCTTCCTCTCTGTAGACAAGGACTGTTAGTCAAGCAAACAAGCAAGAAAATTTTGAGACTGTAGGTTATTCCAGTATCCTAGAACATAACCTTACAACCAAACAGAAAAAAATAATCCCTCAAAACAAAGGAAAAAAGAAAGTGTGAAAAGGACTACTGTCTCCTCAGTTGGGTCTACAAACCATCTGCCAAACATGACTCAAATATTATGTACTGGTGGATGGCAAAGTGCTGGAATCGGTAGAACACGCAGACTTCGCTGACTTAGCCCAGTTGTCAATTTAATCCAGAAATCTGTCTTTTGAAGAATGTAACTTTTCTTCAGAACTCTGCACTCTGTCTTAATATATAGCAATAATTTCCCTGTCAAATGTATAATTTAAAAATGCTTAAGGAAGGTTTTCACAATTTTGCCACAGTAAGAATAAAAGTATCCACCAGCCTGGTTAACATGCCACCAGGAACTCCTGCACAGCCTGAAGTGAAAAGAAACCATTTCCAGCTTTTTCCTTGTTCATAACTATATACTGTATGTTTCATATAAATGTTCCGTGTTCATTTTGCAGTGACACTCAAAGAACAAGAATCTTGACTTTCAAAAGCCAGAAGTAATTAAAAGTGTGTAATTGGTTTGTGACTACAGCTTTACCAGATACATTAGGAATTAGACGATTTCCCTAAATGATGCTAGCTGTAGGAAACACTTATAAAAGCTCAGTTTAAGAAAAAGTTACTTCTTTAATAAATCCCCTTTTCAGCATCCTAAAAATCCCTTACGGTTAACATACTGGGTTTTTTTTCTTCCTAAGTCTTAACGGAACTGTCTGTATTTCTCACTGAAAAGGACATACAACATCTATAAACCACACCTACCTGAGGGCACAGCTGAATAATCTTTTTGTTCGAAAACATTATATATAGAGCTAATTCAAACATGAGACTTCATGTATGTTAAATAACATAACTATAATAATACAAATATGACTTTGTATTACATTGTACATGATTATGTAACCTGCATTTTTTATTTAAAGAGTTTTACAGCAGAAACTGTAAGTAATGCCTTCAAAGAAGTCTATATTTTGTTGAAACAAAAGTCTTGAGCCAAGCTGGGCAGCTAAGACATTTAGCGAGAGAAAGGGAAGAACAAGAAGATAGCTTCTTCCACCTCCATCACGTTTAAGGACTGCAAGTTTACACCTAAAAAAAAACAAAACCAAAAGCCACAAAAGCTGAGCTATAAGGCTTCCCGACTGGCCTTATGGAATCTCTTCCAGACCTCTTCTTAGTGTTAGGCTAATAGCACCTTTGGTCAGTATCAAAACAAGGTACTCCTTTATTTGCCTAATTTCCTCTGTTTTTTTCCTTTTTTTCATTTATGTAATAAGCATAACAAAGCCCTGGAAAGCAGTTTGGTATTCAGTTTTAATTATGCTGCCCCATAAGCCACGGAAGAAGACACACAAACTGCCCAGAGGAAAGCCAACAAGCACTTTCCAAACAGACACAAAGGTGATGGGTCTTTATGGGACCTGCAGGTAAGCTGACAAACATTTTGTAAAGTGTTATCAGGTATGGCAAGTATACCCAGGTTCAAACAAGCAATGGGCAAGACGGGAGGGGTGGGAAATGAACAAGATTTTTACAAGCCCTGTATAAAGGTAAGGATTAACAGAGCAGAATGCCATTATTACCAGAGACACAAACTGGAGATGATCCACCTGTCCTTGGCCAATTTTTATAGTATTTCAGGTTCTAAGTGAAGAAATATTAACTCCATAAACATACAGTCTTATCATTCTATTACCTGCATGTACCTTTGTCACTTAGGGACAAATCTGGACCTCTTGGCAGAGGGACATTTTCTGCGGCACCTATAAACACCACTGATGTGGGTCATATCTATCCCTAACTGCACTTGATGCAGACGTGGCGAAGACTGAGCTGCTAAACTTTCAAGATAGAACTACACGACACGTACACTGCCTTTAATTATTAATGTAAGATGACACAGCTTTTACTTCTCTTGTAAAATATTTCAGATAACTAGCAGCGCTAGAAAAGAAACACACTAATGTACGCTGTGAGCTAAAAACACAGGCACCTCCCGAAAATACGCGTAGCCTTTTGGGAGAGGCGGAAGGGACACCACACGCCAAGTGGAAGTTGAAGGCGTGGACAAAGCCGCCCCGAAGGCATGCGGGCTCCCCACGCCACGCGTCTGGGCTTCCTTACCCCTCCGCGACCGCCCTTCGCGACAGGCGGAACGCCACGGGGCTGGGCAGCCCCGCACCGCGGTACTGAGCACCGGCGGGCGGTACGCGGCACCGGGCCCGTGGCGCACCGCACCGCACCGCTCCGCAGAGGCGCGGCGCTCTCCCGCCCGGGGCGCGGCTGTAGCGGAGCCCGGCCCGCCGCGACGGGGCTGCAGGGGACGCAACGTCTGCACGGAGAAGCAGCCCAGCCGTCACATCTGTGCTGAAGCAGCGGCCCGGCAGTCCCCGCGCCCCGCCCGGCCCCCTTCCGCAGGCATTACGCGCGTGGGGGAAGGGGGCCGCTCAGATGGCGCCTCCGCATCCCCCGCCGCACGGCCCGGCCCGCCCCGCCGCGGCCCGCGCCCCGGCACGCCCCCGCCGCCCTCTGCTCCCCGCACTCACTTCTCCCCCCCGCCGCCGCCTCCGGCCAACTCCTTGCTGCCGCCGTGGTTATTGTTGTGGCCGCTGTCGGCAGGAGGTTCGCCGGGGGCCGGCGGCGGCGCCTGCGCCCCCTTTCCCGGCTCCTCCAAGACTCCCTCCGAGCGAGTGCACAAACCCTGCGCTGAAGACGGCGGCAGCAGCCCCGGGCCGCGCCGAGAGGCGCCGAGGCTACTGCCAAAGGCGGCCGGCGGCGGCGGGAGGCGCCTGGAGCCAGCGCCGGGCCCCGGGCCGCCGCCTCCAGCCGCCCCCGGCGCGCCGAGCAGCAGCAGCTCCCGCAGCAGCGCCGAACGCCACAGCCGCATCATGCTGCGCCACTTCCCTCCGCCGAGTGCCTCAGCGCGGCGGCCTGCGGCGCCGCTCGCACCCCGCCGGGCCCGCCCTGCGCTCGCCTTATTCGCGGCGGACGCGTAACTGTCAGGCACGCCGCCTCCTCATTGGCCAGCGGGGACGTCGCTCCGGCTGGCCCACGCCCTCGGCGCGGGGCAAGCCGCCCGCGGGCCGCTGGGGTCTCGGCGTGCGAGGCCGGCGGCGCAGCGCAGGGCGGGGGGTGGGGGGGGGTGAAAGGGGCGGGAGGCCGAGAGCGCGCGGCGGGGAGTACGGGCACCGCGGTCAGGGGCAGACGGGGACGCGGGGGTCCGGAGCAGCGCCCCCCCGCGGCCGGACTCGCCGCAGAACCGGGCGGCGGCAGGTAGCAGGCCGAGGCCACGGCCGCCGTCCGCAGCGAGGTCACCCCGCCCTTTCACTCCCATCGCCTCCATTTCCTATGGGCCCCAGTTCCAGAGGGGACAAAGTTTGCGAACCGCCGCCTCCACCGGCACCGCGCGAGGGCCCAGGCTGCGGGCGGCTGCGGGGAAGGCACGCGGGGCGAGGCCCGCACGTGCGGGCGGCTCCGGTCGCGCCCGGGAGTCCCCGCGGGCGGCATGAGGGCTTCCCTTTCCCCGCGGCGCATAAAGGGGCTAGACACGGACTGGGCTCCGGCGGCGTTAGGGTTAAGTTGCCATGGATATGGGCGAGTTTAACAATTGTTACATTTTTGCCTACCGGATGCACCGCCTCTGCCGAGGCAGAGGAGCCGGTGATGGAGCCATCCCGACAGGCTGTGTCGGTCACTGGTGTCCCACGTGTCAGGAAAGTGCTGGGACAACTGTAATACCCATCCTGGGAACAGTGGTTCCTGAATGTTTCTTTTGTTGTGCAGATCTACAAATGGGTTTCAATGGCTATTTTCGTAGCACTTTGCAAAACTTACAGTGGAGGCCAAAGCATATAACTTGAAAAATACCACAAACCCAATGGCCATGAAGTAGAACACCTGGAAGCTGAGATGCATTGGGTGCGGTTGTTCTTCACATTCACATCATCAAACATTTAATCAGAGCATTAAATTTTTTCTGTTGCTCATCGCCAGGTCTTGGTTTGGGAATCACTTGGGACAGTGTAATATAATGGTCAGGGTAATATAATTCCAAAGGCCAAAGCAGAAAGAGTAGCAGAAGATAAGTGTAGGGCTTCAGCACAAGATATAGATGTAACTACTTACATATGCTTAAGCTTCTATCACAGCATCCCAACATGCTACTGGCCAGTACATAGCATCTTGGAAGTAACAGATTTTGCAGTGACTTGGTGAAACTCATTGCCCACATAACCAGTTGCTGAATTTGTCCTAGATGAGTACAAATCTTAATTACAAGGAGTTGTATCCATTATGGGTGATGGTAGCAGAGGAGAGCTGTTGTCCTCCTACTTCACCAGTAATGCCAATATGGAAACCAGGATTTAGATTACCACTAGCTTTCTCACTGCCAGAGCTGTTATTTTCTTTGCAAAAACATAACTTATGGAGTTCTGAGTTTATTACTGCTGAATTTCCTTGCAGTTTCCTCACTCATTGAGGTTTATTTCTTTTGGTATGTTTATTATGTTTGGGGGAGGTGGGGGTGGAGAAGTTGTAGTTCTGAGTTAAAATGCTCTTGCTGCATACTTAATTAGAAATGTTTTATGCTGAAGACACTGACATTTGGTCTTTCCACCATCCCAACAGACTGAAAGTTTCAGCTGTCTGGGTGTAGTAAATTGCTCTTAGAGAACCATGTAAGACACAGGGGGGGTATTGTGACCTGTTTTCCTTGCACTCTCCATTCTAGGTAATCACTGTGAATCGACATTCAGAATAACCTTTGCTCATACTTACACAGTGGCACAGATGCCCACAGGAGTTCCCTGTGCTAATAAATTGTCACAACAGCCGTGACAGTTTTGGGAAGCAGATTTAAAGATAGCTGAGAATCTTTCCCTAGAAAATGAGACTCAGCACAGCAATGGTTTTCCTTCCCACTGAACAAGGAAGCTTGAAATATCAGTGTGGGATGTGTAATCCTGTGCTACAGTTGCTTTACAGACAAAAATGCAAAGTGCCTACAGTTCTCACATACTTATTACGTTATTATATTTCCTGGAACTAATTCTGGATTTCCATTTGCTAAGTTTTTTTGGCAAGGCAACAACTGCATCTTTTATCTTGACACAAATAATAATTCTAAGTTTTTTAGATTCTGTTATGTAAAATACTGTAAAGATTGTCTTCTTTTCCATTCTCTCTACAGGGGCTTCTACTAAAAGAGCAGAGGTGGCAAGTGAACTTGCAGTTCTGCAGACATTGAGAAGACTCCCCAATGATTTTTGGTGCCAAGGTGCTATTTTTGGTGTGACAGCTTTGCTCTTTCACAAGGCAGCTGTTTAGCAACAACCCGATTCAAAAAAATTGGTTAATTCATCTCTTTTACTGTAGGAGGGGAAGAAGAGGAAGAACACAAAATGTAACGATCTAGAATTTTCCTTTTAGTGCTCTGGTTTCTGTTCTGAACATCACAAATAAGGTTGTGGGAAGCAAAAAAAAAAAACCAAAAAAAACGCTACATTAACAAAAATACTTCCCTTTCATAACAGCACCCCACATTCTTGACCCTACATGAACTCTTTATTTTTACTCATTTTGGGTTTTTTTTTTTTTAACTTTTTGTGCTATTGCCTTATTCCTTTAACCTGTTAGTATCACTTTCCCATCAGTTATCTACCAACACAAGTATTCTACAATCCAGCTTTTCTTAAAACTCACTTAAAAATATTAATCCTCATTTTCTCTCCCTGGAATTTCCCCTGGTTTAGTTCCTCAGGGCAGAAAAGGCAAGTTGTTCAGTGTGTGGAACTACAAATTCACAGCTCAGGAACAAAGCAAAAAGATAAATATAGTTTCAGATGCACGAAGTTCAAGGGTAGTAGTGACTCATTCTCTAAGAACTTTTGCTGCATATTTTAGGCCATCACTCCTTACTCCTACTATGACTAAGCCTAAAAGTTTCACCCAGCAATTCTTTCCCCTCCCAAAGGCAAAGGTACACTACAGAGTCTTAAATTAAAAAATGAGTTGCTGCTGTTCAGGTTTTTTTCCCTTTTAAAATAATCCATTAAAAATGGAGTAAAGATAACATCAGAAATAGGTCCGTTTGCCTGTGAAATGTGTTATATATTAAACCTGTTAAACCAACTCCAGTTTTTGTTTTGATCCAGGTATTAGACTGGGTTTTCCCATACTTCAGAGAAACCCCCTGTAGACTTCCCTCTTCAACAGAGTGGTATTACTGGTCTCTCTGGAAACAGAAGACAGGCCATCTGCTCTGCCATTCTGCGTTTCACACGGGATCCCAAGATAAACAGAAAATGCCAAAATAAATGGTTTCCAACACAGTGCAAAGAAATTTGAAATTAAAATTTGCTGCTGCTTATATTTAGAGTTGGTTACACAACTGTCAGTAACCATCAGTCAATAAGTCTCCTTTTAATTTCCACAGCTGCACATGTACTTTGTTAAACAGTGAGAATTTGAGACAGCATGGTTCTTCTGCAAAGATAGAAAAGGTGAAGGTTTTAAACAGGCATTATTTTTTAAGTATTTCCCTTAAGCTGTATCATAGAAAAATATTCCCAGTACATCCCTCTAAAAATAATCCATATTTCAGACGCTTTTCTTTCTAAAAGGGTCATAGCAGTGTTAATCTTATAGGAGAAAGGGCTCTGCAAAGCAGGTGGAAAGAGGTCTCCCCGGTTCAAGCCTATGCACTGATAACAGCTTTTAGGGAGGTTAAATCCTCCCAACAGATCGGGAGGGCAGATCTCAGATAAGCAGCAGAAATTAAGGATTATCTTGACTACGACATGAACTGTTTACTTCGCTATTTTAAATTGTTATGTTAGCTCCATTTCATTTGTTGCCGGGTAATGCTTTCCAAAAGAGAATTGAGGACCAGACACTGCAATTTTAACGCAAGTTTTCCTACAGATTGTAACAGCAGCTCCTATTTTTTTTTCTTTTATGAGGCTAACTCGCTGCACATTTGGATAACTTTTTGATGTAAATTCAAATGCAAGGTTCTCTGCCACAGCATTCCCTCTTGGATTGTGCAGAGGATATGGAACAGCCTCCTCTGAGCACAGAAGCAGAAAGTTACTATTTAATCTAAGAAAATGAAAGTTAAATTGTTTAGAAGTCCAATGAGAAGGAAAACACCCAGGGGAATTATTTACAAGGAAGGTAATAGTTGAGGGAGTGGCCTCAGGTGACAAGCAATAGCAAAAATACCTCATTTCTCATCACGCTCTTTCCATACAAATAGGGGCAGTGAGGAATTAATTGAAAGGAAAGCAAAAAAAAAGTATTTGGAGTATTTGCTAAGACTGACATGAAGAGAGACTACAAGGGCCTGGTCCATTCCTTGCATGATTAAGAGACATTAGATGATGTTTGTGTATATGACAGAACAAGCAAATAATAGAAGTAGTTTTACTGAAGATGATCTGCAAAGACTGGTACAATTTCCCCCCACGTTACCCCCCACCCTGCCCCATTAGCCTATTTGTTAACCCATTTCCTTTCACCTTTGCCAATGGGACAGAACCATTGTTCCTCAGGGGTGTTATCAGCTATAGCACTTTTCAGATGCCAAATTCTGTACACATCAGAACATCCACCTTCAGCAGCCAGCAGTTTACCTACCAGAGAAGTATCCTCTCTGCATCCAGCACACTGCCAGTTATTTGTGCTATAATATACCAAAACCCCAACATGGCAAAACCCACCCATTCCACCTACAATCATACTTAATGCTTAATTCTGGTGACACCTGCCAAACCGCAGTCCAGGTCTTGACACTACAGCAGATGAGGGAGTGGGAGCAAACTTAGATCTTCTGCTCGTGTCCTTGATCTTCAAATATTAGCCTTAGTAACCTTGTGCTAGCAAATAGAAACAAGCGACAGTATGGTCTGGCTGCTCGACTGTATCCCAGCTGTCTGCGCCCAGCATGTGTGTGGAGCAGAACAGGCTGCTCAGGTGAGGCCATGGTTTCATACCAAGCTGCCCTTTTACAAGGACGTATGAAATTGCTGCCTGCCTTCAGGCAAAGGGCAGAGAACTTATGCTGCCTACAAGTCAGCTTGGCACAAAGTGATTGCTGGCTGATCAGCAACATTCACATGTGCCACCTCATCCCCAAAGCGAGGGAGCTGACAGTACATTTTAACTACACCTTCTTCCAGGTTGGTTGCTTTCAGCTTTGAATTCCAGCAGCTTATAAAAGGCATTTGGAGAGATGCAGTCTTTCAGGCAAAGACACACAAGTGAATTCCATTTAATGGTCCCATGTAGGAAAAACCCACGCTTACACATCTGGTTTTGCCCTTCAGCAAACTTAGGTTGAAATTACTAGTAGCCATATAGAAGCTTAAGCTTACAAGGACATCCAGGCCTAGGAGCAGGGCTACCTGTCCTGGAGGAAAACAAAACAAGATAGAATCAGGCAAGCAAAACATGTAGTCAGACTGTAATGGAAACTGTCTCATCGTAAGTGGTAATCCAAATAGTTTAAAATTCCCTGACCTCCAGAAGTCTCTTCTGGAGCACATAGAAACCACTCTGCTTGAGCACAGAGAGTAACATGAGCGCTAGGAAAACCCCACTACCACACTAATGGCAAACTAATCAACAAAACCATGTATCTTTCTGGCACCTTCTCATTTTTGTTGCCACACTGAGGGAAGGTGAATGGACACTTCAGGTAATTTAGGACTCAGCCTTCCTTTCCAGCCCCCACGAGTTGCAAGTCTCCTTACAAGATGCAGAACACTTTCAGTCTCCTGTTGGCTTAAAAAAAATAACACAATCCCATAAAGACTAATGGGAAAACATCTGATTTTTTTAATTTTTGAAGGATGTAACCTTGAAAGATTTTGTCCTCCCCATCTATAGCTCTCTGTATAAACACTTAACTTTCTTAAGGAGGTGAGATACAAGGCAAGAAATCATAACAAAGCAGCTACTTTTGGTACCAGTGGGAAAGCCTACGTGTTGCTGGTAACTGAGGACACACAACCACTTCCACTGGCACACAATGTACCATCATGCTCCAAGGGCATTTAATATTTAGACAAAGACTTTTGAACAGTTCCACAACAGTACGCTGGTGGGGAACCAAAGATCTGGAAACTCGATACAAAGATTAAAAAAGTAGAGCACTCAAGGATGTAAGTTAGCCTGCATTAAGCATGTCGTTTTGCTAATAACTAGTTTAGTGCTTAAATGTCTGTATGTTTGTACTGTCTTCCAAGAAGACGAACATTTCCAATTCTTCTCAAGTATTTTTGGTGTGTTTGGAGTGTTTGTGAGAGCACAAGATTTGCACTTCAGAGTTAACTACTGTCATAGAACATCTTCCCATCATCTTTAACTGCTCCATAATGCTCAGTCTTTTCAGACAGGGCTTGAAACAACCCTCACTGAAGTATGGAAATATGTACAATAAAAGAAACTCTACTTTTAAAATAGTATTTTTAGCCCTCAGTATAGTTTCCATAGTAGTATTAGACCCAATTGTTTGGGTTTTTACCTCGACAGAGTGGGTTGTGCCGTTGAAATTCAGAGCATTTCTAACATTATATTCTCTCCGGTGGCAAAGTCACTCATTCTCACACACACCATGGCTTGTCATGCCCTCCCCAGTTGTTCTGAGACAACTATTGAATTGGGTTGTGCCGTCAACTGCAGAAGAGAAAAAAAAAGGGTTAAAATTGGTGAGTGGTAATTCTCCTCTTTGAGAAAGGTGATTTTCACATAATAAATCTCTGAAACTTGTCTTGGAGCTTTGAATTAGATGTGCCCTAGGATGGCTCAGAGGAAGAACAGTAGCCAAGAAATTTTGATATTTTTGTTTCTCTGTGTGTACTTGGCCTTGTACCACAGGAAAGGGATGTTGCTGGACAACAGACTTCACAGCCTTCCTGTCACAGGCAATTTTTAAACAACCACCAAGTCCTTGGATATTTTGAATATTTAGATGAAGTTTCATCTGGTTGCTTGACCAAGAAACAGAGCTTCAGGCAATTAGATTTCTTTATAATGAAGCCAAACTAGTTGTCTGCCACAGTAATATAGTAATATTGATTTTAGGAAGAAGTAAGTGCAGTTCTCTAGAATTACTAGAACACTCCTTTTTCTGTTGCATACTTGCACACAAGGTAAACTCGCAATATCCTACAGTAATTAGCCAAGACATCATGGGTCTAATTTGAGAATAAATCTAATAAAGTCTACCATTTGATAAGATTTTTTTCTGTGTATCTTCAGGCTCCCTGCTACACACGCCGCATTAGGCTAAACTCCCCTTAAACACTCAACGACCAGCTCTGCTATAACAGTCAGAACAACAGTGGCATAGTTGGGAAATTATACCAGAACCAGGCTGTGATAGGGAGGATATTTTGGACTAAAAAGATCTTAAGATAACAAATGAAAAATGACCTATGCTAAGCATTTGTGGCCAGAAGGCCTGCAGAACAGACAGGTAAAAATTAATATATGTATGTATAGGCAAACATAACCTAGCCACCTCTTTCTTTGTTTCCTTGCCACCTTTGACTTACTGCATCACATCTGTGTTAGAATTACAAACTCTCACGATAAGAAGACATGTGATCTATTAATCATGTCTAACCATGATGTTACATTTGTTTTATTTCTTGGACTTGTATCATCTACATTCAGAGGCAGTTCTTTTACTCAGTTTGTCTCACCTTCTGTAAGTTTTTGCTCTGATTGTCTGTCTTAAGTTGTATCTCTTCATCTTTTGATTGATACACTTTAATTGAGGAAGCATGATAAAAAATAATTTAAATTGGTAAAGCAGATGAAAATGAGTCACTGTTAGTTACATTGTTTGACAAGTCAACATATATTATTAATATTAAAGGTGAAATTCAGAGATGAAGCTACACAAGCAGTAGAAAGTATTGCCTCTTTATACAGTAGTATGATTGAAGAGAAAGGTAACAACTGCTCAGTGTGGCTTACATAATCTATTGTGGTGTAAAAGCCAAATAAATTCTACCCTTTGATATAAAAAGTAATTCTTAAACTAACAGTAGTTGTTAATGATTATTAGAACTGGAAATAATGAAAATCCACATGCTAGTGAGTAATAAACTTCTGCAAACCTCCTCAGTATAGAAATTATACCCTTAATTTTAAGAGCTAACAGGGGAAAGGTTAATTTACGTCTCAATACTAATCTGCATAATGAGAATCATTAACTTATTATGTTAATGAACTGATATACCCACCAGTTCAGTCCCATGACCCTGTACTTGGGAAAACCAGAAGGGTGTGTGGTGGAATGCTGCTGGTCATTTCCTAGATTCGGTTGGGTTCTGAGTGGCAGATACACTCCAGCTTAATGGCATCCAGCAGTGCTCGGGATTACCATTGGCTTAAATGGCTGTTTGGAAAAAGAAAACCACAAGGAACAGTGGTCTCTTCCCACACAGTAGTTCTGGGGGAAAAAAAGAAAAAAAAAAAGACTGCTGGCATTTTTTTCACATCCCTAAATAGATTGCACATATTTGTCTCCAACACCATCTATTAAATGTTACAGAGGGAAGAAAAAGAATGAGCATCTTTACTAGTGTTACAGCTATGCTTTTGCACCTGCTTATTTCTGCCCCTTATCTATTTCTAGTGTTCAGGCAATATCTCCTGACTTGCAACTTAAAAATTGGAAAAGCATCTCATGCATGAGATGAAGGGTAGCAGCAGTATACTCCCTGAATGGCTGTCACAGGTCAGGCAGTGGTGAGTCAGACTAACGTTAAGTACTGCTGAAACTCGATGTTTGGAATTTTGTGCTCCAAAAAGAGCAGCAACAGAAAAGCAGCTTCAGCTTGCCCATAGCAGGAAAAAGCTGGTTTCTCTGTACCTCTGTTACCTACTGATCTTCTCAGTTCAAGGGCACGGGTAATAGGCAGCTGTTCTGCTAAAGTTACAGGTGTAACCTTTGAATGCACATTTCAGGGTTCGTGTATAAAGCCAGCCTGCTTAGTCCAGCTGGAACTTGAACTACTTAACCTTCAACTCTCAGAGGCTTTCAGATCAGAGCTGCAAATGTACGGGGAAGATTATTTCCAATGGTTTGGCAGCCTGTTATACATTATCTCAAATGAGAGTGGGCAGAGAGATGGCAGGACACTGTATTGAGCAGCAAGGGGTGACCTAGGAAACAGTCAGTCCATTGGGTCACAGCTTGTGTGCTTCTGGGCAAGTTTGTTAGAAGGCCATGTGATGCCCAAAGAGAAGTCATGGGTATATATAACTGTCTTCCTCAAAAGTGTCAAGAGATGCTAGACTTCCACTGAAGACAGCTGAGATAGGTGCTTGAAATTCTTTAACACTGAGTTGCATGAGAGTGAAATTTTTCTTCACCACTTCTCCCTTCCTAAAGACAGACATATATTTAAAGTGTATAATAGAGTGATGAGCAGAGTAAAGCAATGAGAAATGATGTCACTGATAATCATGAGGTATGTAGCATTTTTAACAAACCTAATTAGTTGAAGTTTTATGCAAAAACTCCTATGATCCGTGTTCCATAAGTGATTCTAAAGAGATGAACTGTATCATGTTCTACTTTAAAAAAAATTCTAGAACTCTAAGTGCAAGCTTACCTCTTTAAATGGTTGCTTTTCTATGTGTTCTTTTACTAAGCAAATAATCCATTTATTCTGATTGTTGTGAATCTTTTCAGGCTTTACTCATATTAGCACAGCAGATTGTACACAACTTTGCATGGGAAATGTTTATTTTCATAGCATTTTTGGATCCTTACCAGAATTAGCTACAAGACAGGCACATTTTAATGGCACTGCTAAATCTGTTCAGATTTTGTGCAACATGAGGCATGGCACAGGAGCACTGCTCCTGGCACAGATACAGCTGTCAGTGCTCTACATTGCTGACCTGAACACCAGTAAAGATGAGCTTTTGGAGCTGGGGCTGATGTCATCAGTAAGGAGGAGACGAAAATGTTTATCAAATAGCCAAACACACCGGCACTTTTATAATTGTATTCCAGACCTAAGCCTCACTTAGAGCAACATTCTGCGAAAACCCCAAACCTTTAAAAGGCTTTTCTGCCATGGGGAAGGTCATCTTTCATGAAACCTGGAGAAGCAGATGTTATTGCTCCCAGGCAAGTAAGATTCTGGAAGGAAATGAACACCATTATCCAGGAAATGGAAGTGAATGGAAGCAGCTGTAAGCGAGAGCCTGCTGTCTCTCTATGGCAGGTTCTGTGGCTGTTGCTGGTCCCTGCAAAGTGGGACTTCAGTGCCCCTTTAACTTGTTTCACACTGTCAGGGACAGCCCCACGAAGGCTGGCTGCCGCAGCCCTGCTGGCATACCTGAATATTAGTTTAAGGAAAGTGCAGATGCTGTCCTAATCTTCTATGGAAGCCATGACAGAAAGCAAACCCTGTATTACACAACAGTGTCCATCCTCTGACTCAGTGGAAAGGATTTCCTGGATGCCCACAGCAGCTTTCAGTCAGACACAGAGATGATATGCAAGCGAGCAGGAGTGCAGCTCAGACAGTTATACCACAGACGTGACCTATCCAAACACTTGAAATAAAGATGACTGGCACATTTCCATGCTTCTGGGCAGCCTTTCTGCATACAGAACCAACATTGTCATTAGGAACCCATGCAGTTATTTGGCTCTAAACCACAGGAATTAAAAGCCATCCAAGGCTTCCCCTCAGTGTTCCCAGGTGTGCCCAGCCATGTTCCATGTACCTGTGCTGCACACTTGGCTCTTCCTCACCACAAACATCCTTCCTAGCTTCTGCCAGGAAGGAGCACTGTGATCACCCTCACCCTGCAGCCATCATTTGCAGCCTGGCCAATGGCCATCAGCACTGCCAAAGAGCTGAAGACAAATAAAGCAAGGGCTTTCAGCAGTCCAGCAGTGAAAGAACTGCACTAATCAAGCTTTCCCTGCCTCAGTGAAGATGTGTGATAGAAGAGGCTGTATTACTAAAGCTGTAGCAACACAAATGGAACATCTTGTGTCTGGGAAGTCTTTGCAATACAATCATATATTATTAACCACTTGCATTTTTGGGTATCCCAAGAGCTCTAACACAAGGCAAGTGGAAGAGATCCTTTTTTCTTCATCTGGAAATGAATCATCCCCTCCTACATGTTTGAGCCCAGCTGAGAGAACTACTGGTGAACTTTATCAGCCACTTCAGGACATGCAGGCAACGTCAGCCACAGTATTGAAAAGGCTACACTATGATAAAAAAGAAAGCACAAGTTACCTTGAACGAGCTAGTCCATGCTCTCCAACTGGCTCCAAGCCCCATCTCAGAAAGTCACATAGCTGACACATCATCCTGTGAGTCACTTCCGATACTGCCTGTAAACTCACATGGCTTGGCAGCATTGAGGGAGTTTCCCTCTTTTTCACAGCCCAGAGTTGATGTTGACATACAGAACATACAAGACTATAAAGCCACCACAAGACAGATGTATGTCAACTTGACCATCTTGCTAGTACTCATCAACTCCTAAAGTGGCAGCACCAGACAAGATTCATACTACAAACATTATGTGCAAAGCTGTCTAGATGGAGAACTATGTATCAATGCAGCCAATGCATACCTACCTATATCAAAACTAAAGGTTTATAGCTCAGGTCAATTCATTCACCTACACTCTCTGAAGTTCTGCTTAAATATCAGAATGTGTGCAGATCTCAGACAGACTTAAACAACAGATATAGTCACGAAACACTAAGATAGATAACTGGTCCACACACAGCACTGTGGAGTCAGGCCCATCAGATAACACAGATTTCATTCACAGCCTGCACTTTTGTTCCCTTTCAATCTACTTCCTAACTGAGCAGTCAAAGCACTGGAGATGTGACTGGCACCCTGGAAGCACAAGGATATTGCCCAAGTGTCACTGTCAAATGAGTGTTCAGTCAAAGCCACCATTCTCCTACCAAACCATCATTTCTGTCTACACTGGTACAGGAGCTCAAGCCACAGCCTACAGCAGCTGGAGAAGCAAGCACTGAAGTGCCACAGTATGTTAATCACAAAGAAAGGCAGACAGAAAGCTCAGACGAAGTAGATCTGTCAGGGGATGGAGCAGAGGGGTTTGTGACCAAGGGAAGAAGAAAACAAACAAACAAAAGAAACACAGGAACATGTAAAAATTTTATTCCTCAGAATAAAGTTAGGCCTGAACCCTCTGAATTTTGGCTAAACTTGAATATGGAAAAAACCCACACACAGAGGGAAGACACGAAGACATACTGTTTCAGGAACAAGGATGTGGAACTGACATATGAAAGAAGCAGAAGCAAGGCAAGACGGGAGTCTCCCTGGCTTGCCAGACATGACTTCTTCCCTTCCAGACAGCACCAGTTAACCTGGCAAAACAAATGCCATATCAGAAAGGAAAACTGCCTCACTTGAGCGTGCAACAGCACCTGACGTAATTTTTCAATGTAATGACAATGAAAGGTTTATGGTAATAGGAAGCTTAGCTATGAAAAGAAACAGTGGCACATATCATGCACAGTACATCTTTCCATATGCAAAATGGAATGGCCATGATGGTTGAACAGTCTGTCAACCATATAGACAGATATTTGAGTGCTTGAAAACAATTTTTTTTCATGAAGAGTAAAGCGAGCAATAGTCTTCATTTTTTTCTGTGCTGACTTTCCACAGCAACCACCACCTCAGGAACAGGATGTGTCTTCTGCAGTGAAAGAAAATACATCATACATTTCAACTTTATCCATCCTTTCAGGATGGCAGCTTTTAGATACCAGAGCTGCAAAATATCATGGCTGTTGCATGGCATTGCAGAGGTGATGTGTTGGTTCTGAGGCCTGTTGCACAATACCAGCAGGACCTCAGTAAGTGTTTTCGATCCCCTTAGCTTGTCACATTAACACAGCAGCCAGCACAGTGGCTGTCCTGGGCCTGCTGGAAGCTGCAGCATCACCTGCCAAGTGCTTTCCAAATATTTGGAGGTCACCATGCTGAGGACTTCATACCACCATTGCTCTGGCAGGCATTGCTATTTGGAAAAGTATAAGTTGAGTGGAAAAATCAGACAAAATGAGCCTGTAAGTCAAAGGCAAGTCATAATGTGTGCCTGAAACAACACATATGGCTGTTCACTTCAAAAAGATACATCATGTCTTTAAGGGTAGATACCAGGAAAAGCACACACAAAAATCATAGGTTAGGAAAAAGATGTTCAAGAATACTTTCCTATATGCTGCAATTCTTTCAAGAGGCAAAGCTGAGGTTCTTCACCAAGCTCTTACAGAAGTGTTTATACCCTGTTTCCTGAACTCTGTGCTGAAGTTATTCATTAGCAGTTCACATCCAGACTCAGAGACATTTGTTTGAGGCAGGAATGTACTTTCGTTTTTATTTTCTCAGAGGCATGTAGCATACATCTGAGGAAAATCAATTATTAACTCCAGTCTGAGATGGAAGTGTACAGGTCAAACTTTCTGGAGGGACAGGTACCTCATTGTGTTTCTAGATCTGACAGGTTCTGCTACAGTTTGTCTTCCACAGGAGGTTAAATACTGGCATGCAGTGAAGTGGTCCCACATGGAGAAAGGACACTGCACTAAGTATCAATGGGGATAAGATAGGAATTTAATTCAAACTTCTTTCTATTTGCTTAAATTTGTTTCTATTATTGTAAAAATTCCTGTTGTTTGAGAGGATTGATTATTCCTAGGGCTTAGCTTTTGTGAAATTCTGATAAAAGCTTTCGGCAAGGTGCAACATTTCTGCACCTGTGCTCAGTGGGCGATGTTTCAGACCCCTACAAAATCACTTCTGTATTTACTCATTTACACTCTTGCACTTCTGAAGACTGTTCTTGAAGTGTAATTTTTGGCTTATTCATCAGACCTAATCGAGCTATTGGATATCAGATGGCTCTGCACAAATAAAGTTTTTTCCATACACAGCAGTATATATATATTTTAACCATTTTATACTTTTGATCCTTTAGTGAGAGGAGCTGTAGATTTTCTTTAATAACATTAGCTTTAACATTACCACCTAAAAAGTATCCCAGCTTTACAGCTGTAGGACAGAGTAACGTCACTGATGCATGATAACAGCAGTGGTAGGTACACGAGCTCTCACAAGCAAGTTTCGTATAGTACATGATCACTTGCCCTCATGATATATTCTGGAGATGAACCTGCTCATTGAAAATGCACAGCCAGGTTCAGAGTATCTCTGACAATCTGTACTAAACACCTGCCTCAGAGGTACTTCTTCCCTTCAGGGAAGATCTGTTTAATTCCAAAGCAAGGGGGCTGATGAAGCTGAATTCCTGAAGCATTGGAGGTCTCTGCCCTGTGCTGTGGTCTTTATAGTTAGGCTTAACATCAGGTAAGATCAGGTGAAGCTCGTCTCGAGTGACACTACATACAGCAAGCTGGTAGCAGTTTCTCAGTTTTGGCCCTTCTTTTCTAAAACAAGCAAGGGAACTTCCCCACATCTGCAAATTTAGTTTCTGTCTGACAGTACATTCACTAGCCTGCAATCACAGCAGCAGAGGAACCGCATGCAGAGCTGGGGCCTGGAGTATTGGCACAATGTTCTACTGTGGGAGGGTGCCCTCCACACAAAGAAGACCTTATAGTCTCCCACCAAGGCTGTGTTATAACTCACACCATCCCAGCAAGCCCTCTGCAACTGCTGCCTCATTGCCAAGACATCAAAACCCAGGGGAGCAAAGTGGCTACGTGGCATACATTAACAGATCTGTTTAAGTGGATTATGCTTCAAACAAAACTGGTGCTGACCGTATCTGTTTACATTAAGGTTTTGAAGAACACTGTATAACTGCTCACCCTTTTTATGAAAAAATATACTACCTTTATTGCTCAGCCAGCAGTCTTTGCAAAGCCTTTTTGCTGTCTCTAACACCATGTTAACTCCGGAAGGTGCCTGTGGCACAAGAAGAGGATCTATCAGCACAATTTCCCCTCTCAGAACCAATGGGCTGCAGATGAATGAGGCTGTAACACGAATAATCTTCCACAGGAGTCATAGAGGAACTGAAACTAGGGGACAGGGTGACAACCAGGACCTGCAGCCAGGAACATTTCCTAAATCAGGGGAAGGAGTTTCCTCCATCCAGCTCAAAGTGCCTGGCCATCCAGAAGACATCTATAGCTTTCAAATGGGAAGTCAGCTAAAGCACCAGTCTGCAATAGAGACTCTTTGCACTGGCTGTTACAGAGGAGGCTCCTGTTCAGACAAAATTGTAGATGTTTCTTCTGTGTTGTGGTGGTTTAGCCAAGTGTCCACTAAGTCATAATATCACTCCCCCTACCAAACTGGACAGGAGAAAGAAATATAACAAACAGCTTGTGAGTTGAGATAAGGATGGAGTGATCGCTCGGCAATTAATGTCACAGGCAAAACAGACTCAACTTGGGGAGAAAAAGGTCTGATTTATTAAAGGAACAATAAGAACAAGGAGATGAGAAGTAAAACTGAATCTTAAAACCTCTCCCCACCCCTTCTTTTCCCAGGACTCTCCTTCCTTCCCCCCCAGCAGCGCAGGGGATGGGAGTTGTGGTCAGTTCATTACAGATGGACTTTGCCACTGCTTCTTCTCAGGGGGAGGCCTCATCACACTTTTCACTGCTACACTGTGGGGTCCCTCCCATGGGAGACAGTCTCTCACAAACTTCTCCAGCATGAGTCCTTCCCATGGGCTACAGTTCCTCATAAACTGCTCCAGCATGGGACCTCCCACAGGGGCAGCTCCTCACACCCTGCCCCAACATGGGTCATCCACTGGCAGAACAGTCCTTTGGGTACCAACTGCTCCAGCCTGGGTCCCTCACAGGATCACAAGTCCTCACAGCAAACCTGCTCTGGCATGGGCTCCTCTCTCCCAATGGGCTCCCAGATCCTGCCAGGAACTTGCTCCAGGATGAGCTTCGCAGAGTCACAGCCTCCTTCAGACATCCACCCACTCCAGCATGGGGTCCTCCATGGGCTGCGAGTAGATCTCTGCTCCCCAGTGGCCTCCATGGACTGCAGGGGCACAGCTGCCTCACCATGGTCTGCACCACAAGTCACAGGGGAGTCTTTCTTTCAGGGCCTAAGCACTCTCTTCCCCCTCCTTCTCCACTGACCTTGGTGTCTGGGGAGATGTTTTCACATTCTCAATCTGTTGCTGCTGCCATTTAACAACTGTTCAGCAACTTCTTCCTCTTCTCACATACATTATTCACAGAGGTGTTATCTCAGTCACTAATTGGCCAGGCCTGGGTCAGCTCTGGTGTCCATCTTAGAATTGTCAGGCATTGGCCCTATCAGCTACAGGGGAAGCTTCTGGCAGCTCTTTGTTTAAATAAGCCACCCTTGTAGCCCCCCCTACCCCTGCTACCAAAAAACCTGGCCCAGGCAAAACCACTACAGGTGTGACTACACACAGTGCTCTTCAGAAGGAAGTTGGTTCATGCTGAAGTTTTGCAAAGTTACTTAAAGAAATGTATTTTTTCTGGCCATCCCTACAACCTCCTTTCTGACACATCCCCACGTTGCTTTATAGATTTCTCTGCTGAGAAGAGGCTTCCTGGAGAACTGTGTTTTCTGGCAGTTCCCTTATAAGGCAAAGCTCCAGGCTCAGCTGGACTTAGCTATTCCCTTAGTATTTGTCTTCATTGCAAAAATAGACTGGTATCCATTGTACCAGTGTCAAACTGGAAAGAACAAAACAGAAATCCTCTTTTTCCTTTGTTAATTGCCAGCTGACTTCATTTAAAAAAAAAATTAAAATCACCCCACCCCTCACAACTAAACAGCACAGAGAACAGGCAATGTTTGTACCACTAGCTTAGCCCAGCAACAGTAGCCTACAAAGTCTTCAAATGCTTGCCTCTTTCATGTGTTAATACCATGCCTAAATAGACAGAGCTCTGCCCCTTGTCCCTCATCCCTGGCCACCACTGTCATGTAAGCATTACAGAAAATAAGGAAAGCCCTATCAAACAATGCCCTGAGATGATTTGAGTTACCAGAAGACTGGGCTGGGCCCTTAATCACCCCTCCCAGAAGTCCTTTCATAAAGGATACTAGAAAATGAGGAATAGCACACAGCCCAGCTAACTCCCTTTCAAGCCTTTAGCCAAAAACAACTATTGTCTCAAATCCAGAGACTATAGAGCAACCTGAAGATGACAAGCACTTTGGTTACTGCAGTAGCAATCCTGAGAAGTGAAAGGAAGGGACAGAATATTCAGACAGTGGGTACATGTATACATTTACACTACACAAGTTGGAAGACAGGTTTGATGCTGATTGAGTTCATACTGGAACTGATAGGGCTCAGCCCAGATCTTGATTCATGAATTTTCAAAGGAGGTGCAGAGATGTAAGTTTGTATTCAGTTCTGCACATGATTGTGATGCCTTGGATAAAGTTATTCTGTGTCAATTGTTAAAACTTTGTGGGTTAGGATGGTTAAGACCTCACTGATGTGTAAAGTGGATTAAACGTTTGTCCAGAAAATGCACTTTTCTTAAAGAAAATCTACTGCCCAGATCCAGTGTCAGGCACAGATTCAAAGAACTATTGAAGCAAGGTGAGAGAGAAGACGATAACCTCCAGCAGACAGGGCAACTGAGGACAGCAAACCAGCGGCCAAAAGTAACCTTCAGCCTTTTCTGCCCAAGCAACAGCAATTGCTTTGGTGTTGCAAAATAACAGCATTTATCATTTATTTGTAAAAAGATTAGTGATATCCTCATTGATTTTTCTATATGCCTGCCATGGGACTGCTGAAACACTGACAACTGGAATTAAAAATGCAAGTCATCCTGCTCTGCAAGGCAATTGAAAGGAGTCATTGTGTGCTTCTTAGCTTGGAGATGACTCACTTCCAAAGCTGAAATGCCATTAGTTATGTGGTGGTTTCTCAAACCCCAAGAGCATTCACTTGGAATAATGTCATGAGGAAGAAAAAAAACTCAACAACGCAACATTAGCTGAAGGGACAAGCTGAAGTTTGTCACCCTGCAGCTGTTGCCCGCTTTGTTTGTTACCTGCCTGGTGGAACATTGCCTTAAAGCGTCATCTTTTTGAAGTGATACTCATGAGTGCTTTGCAAAGATCAGTGCATAAAAGACTGGAAACAGCATCAATGAAAAAGGGATGTTTTAGTTATTGCTGAGCAGTGCTTACACAGTGCCAAGGCCCTTTCTGCTCCTCACCAACCCTACCAGCAAGTGGTCTGGGGGAACACGAGGAGTTGAGAGGGGACATGACTGGGACAGCTGACCTCAACTGACCAGAGGGACATCGCAGACTGTGAAATATTGTACTCAGCATATAAAGCTGGGGGAATAAGGAGAAAAGGGGAGGATGTTTGGAGTGCTGATGTTTGTCTTCCCAAGTAACCATTACTGGTGATGGAGCCTGGCCGTTCTGGAGATGGCTGAACACCAGCCTGCCCATAGAAAGTGGGGAATTGTTTCTTTGTTTTTCTTCACTGGTGTGCATGGCCTTTGCTTTACCTGTTAAACTGTCTTTATCTCAACCGATGAGTTCTCACTTTGCTGATTCTCTCCCCCATCTTACCAGGAAGGAGCAAGTGAGTGGCTGTGTGGGGCTTAGTTGCCAGCTGGGGTTAAACCATGACATCACATGCAAAATTCATTTCATAATCATAAAAAGTATTTGCACATCAGTGTGTGTTTTGCTACAGATAAAAGCCAGGACTACTGTGTTACAGAAGTCTTGTCTGTCAGGCGGGGCACATTGTATCTCCCATTGCTTTCTTGGGTTATTGTACAAATACTATCACAGCAATCAGAACAAAGGCGAGAAGATCATAAAAACTACTGGAGGACAACAAAAGCATTTTTGACTGGTAGATTTGTAGTATGAGGAGAAGGTTGTGGTGCACTTTTTTTTGGTTACCTCCTTGATTAGCACCATCATGCATACCACAGTGATGGCTTAATCCAAAACATTTTTATGTGTGCGAGAGGAGAAGGAGAACTGAGAAAGGAACATGCTGTAAAAACAATGCAAACTGGATATGGAAAAATGAAGGATGTTTTTGTTTCTTCTACAAAGTCAAGCAAAATGAAATAAAACCTGTTGTAACTAAATCCAACTTATTGAGCTAGTCTCCCTATTTCCTTCTGCACCTGCCACATCCAAGTTACTTCTCCATTTAGCAGCACAAGGCATAGCCCTTCCCTACTGTAACTGCAAAATCAGCCCAGCCTTCTTCCATTTCAAGTTTGAGGACTGGCACATTATCAGACATTGCCACTAACAGGGATTTTTCATCACAAAAAAGAAATAAACAAGCCAACAAAATAAAATCCCCTCAACCATAGAAAAATGTATCAGCCCCAGCATTTTCCTCATGCCACTGACGTTAAATATGCAAGCAATAACATTGCTGCTCAAATATCCCAACTGCATCAAGCAATTCCTTGCTGCCCTCCTCTGAATGGCTATTTACTTTGCCAGTGCTGCAGGGCAAAGATCTGTCTTCTAAGGCTTTTAATTGATTAGTGCACTGTTGACATTGTATAAAAGCATTGTAAAATACACATGACCACATATTTTTATTATTATTAAGGTTGTTGCTACGTTTGCTGGTTATTTTACTGTACAGTGGCTATCTCACTCTGATTTATTACAAGCTCATTATAGGTTTATACACATGCAAAGATAACCTAGTAAATGAAAGGGATTAATAATTTCCCCAACAAATATAATCTCCAAGAAGTACATAATTTTTCAGGACTGGTCTAGGAGAGCAGTTAAAGCTGATGAGAAAAGCTGTCCAGAAGCACAGCCTATGGGTGTAAGCTGATACTGCACTCCAGGTTGTAAGGCTCAAACGAAGCATTTGCTGATGGAAAAGTGGTTTGATCATTGAAGGAAAGCCCTCCTTACAGGATAAAAATAGGTTATGGATGTGAAAGGTATACAAGCTTCACAATTCCTGAGGTGCAGCATCCAAATGCACCTTCCCAAGAGCGAGGAACTGCTGCTTATCCCTTCTGGGGAAGGGGCTAGAAGAGGATTTCCAAACCAGTTTGAACACAAGCATGGGATACTGGGAGAAAGTGTGAATGAAGTTTGAATCAACATATTAATAGTGATTTTCTCAGGAAGTGCTTCTTTCCTTAAAGTGACACTGTAATTTGTTATATCACTTAAGAGCCTATACAAGCATTGCTTACACCAGATATAGAGAGAATAAATGGTAAAAGAAAATATGGCTTACCTCCAGGTGAGGATCCAGATCTTCAGGGAGCTTCTCAAATAGCTCTGCATACAGCCTGCTCACCTTGCCAGCCACTCCTTATGTCTCCATCCCCCTTCCCCCAGGGATTTCCCAGCAAAAAGTCCCAAATCCATATTCCTGCATCCCTAGGACATCACTTTTCTTACCAGGCAACACCACAAACGGCCCAAAGGCCTTCTCCACTCCTATCAGCATACCCAGAGCTAGCAAGCTACTAGAGCCACAGGACAGGGAGCTGTAGGGCAGCCACCCATCGTGAGCAGGACGAGGCTGGCACCAGGTTGCAGTGATTACCCAAATTATAAGTTGGAGAAAAATGAGAGACCTGCATGGGTGGTAATATTCAGACAGCTGTGCTCCCTGGGGGTGACACACCATAAACAATGGGTCCTTTCAATCCCTCCCCTTCCTCTAGGCAGTTCTCTCTCTCTCTGTATTATGGCTCCAAAATATCTGAAAATTGCAGTATTTGTCTAACAAAATGCAAGTGTGCAGCAACTCCAG
Source organism: Colius striatus (assembly GCF_028858725.1). Classification (NCBI taxonomy): domain Eukaryota; kingdom Metazoa; phylum Chordata; class Aves; order Coliiformes; family Coliidae; genus Colius; species Colius striatus. Next base: position 30,120,952 of record NC_084767.1, on the reverse strand, counting down.
GACTAATGAACACAGGCGTTGTAGGCACAAATGTGACTTGGACCAGCCAGCTTGAATAAAGATGGTAGGGACAAGTTAATGTAGCTGGCAAGCTCCTTCCAATTATCAGAAACAGGTGCTGCAAGTTAATCAATTGGGCCCTGGGTGATCACATGGGTGGAAACAGCATATAAGGAAGTAGCTAGCAAAGGAGGGGTGGCTTTGAGTTAGTTCTGTTGCCTGTGTATGTATGTGCATTACCTAGATTCTGTCCATCTTTAAATGAATATAGCTTGTACTGCTACAACAAGGTGTCTCTGGTCTGTTATCTGTAAAAGAACCTGATTTTCAGCTGCATAGCCATTTTTCAAAATTGGCTCCACCTGAGAGGTTTGAAATGGGATAGTCAATGACTGCCTACAACTCTTCAAAGTTTCAGCCTCAAGATTTGCTTTGTGAAGGTCAGGTACAATTTGAAGACATTTAAGTGCTCGCAGGTAATTCAGTCACACTGTTAACCGCCCCAGGTCTGCATGTGGAAATCCATTGAATAACTCTTTCCAAGTTGCCACAGAAAATTTAAAAGAATTCTTTTCTTGATTATTTTTTTTCTCTTTTTTTGGAAGTGGAAAGTCATATGGAGGCAATCATCACACAGGCATCTGGGAGAGATTCCAGAGCAGAATCAAAGAACAGCTTTTTTTTCTCTTGCTATTCCAGTATTTTTCTTCAAGTAGAAAAATCCTGATGATGGTTGAGCTTGCAGTGTTGCTTACCTCTCTTAGGGTGTGGAGAGGTGTCCTTCTTTAGACCTTAGCTATTTCAACTACAGGCGTGATTAAGTTATTCCGGCAGGCATACACGTCTGGTAGAGATTCCCAAAACATTGGGATCTGCTGTGGGAGGCCTCCCAGTCAGACAGCCTCCCTGACTTCTGCAGATCCCTCCTTAGCACCTCACACATCACTGCTTGTATTTTCAGAAATGAAAACCAAGAGAGAGATATGATGGAAAAAAAAGTAAATGGAAGTAAAAAGACAGGAAAGTTGTCTTTTAATTAAATATATGTGTATACAAATCTCTTTTGCAGTCTCCCCACAAACCAGCAGGGTGTGTCCGTGGACCAGCTTTCTTAAACACAACTCATTTTTCACCTTAAATGATGCAAACTCTCTTGTTTATGCATCATAGCCCTCCAGTAAAAAAAAAAAAAAAAAGAAAAGAGAAAAGAAAATAAATAAAAAAAGGCTATGCACCCATTTGAACTAACAAAAAAGGACCATCCTTGCTGACACTACACCAGCTTTCTGTAGTTTCTCAGTAAGAGTACAACCAAGCTTCAGGAATATGTGGAGTAAGCAGTAAGTCAAGAAATGGAAACTGCCTCTGGTTTTCTAATAAACATAAAATACTCTCAAACTCCTCTTTAGGCTGCCTACTCTTAGGCGGATTAGCTTGGCAGCCTTCCCACCAGGACCTCTTAGATTTCCTGGGAAGGCAAATAAGGGCACCACAGCTCCTTCTTCCGCTCTGGTCCCACCAGACCCTGCTTAGCACCGCTAAATATAGCGAGCCCTCCAGCCTCACAGGGCTGAGAAGGGACCCTGCCCCTCTGTGGTACCCTATCAGTGGCACAGCCAACACTGCCACCAGGCATTGGATGCAAACACTGGATCATGCCATGTTGAAAGCTAAACTGACATGGAATAATACTTTTCTAGCATCAGGCAATTTAGTCTACTCCTGAATGAGATGCATGAGGAATTGAGCTGTGCACAAAGACATCAGTAACAGCATTTTAAGCCATTTAAAAGTACTTTGTGCTGCTAAAAGGAACACCTGATTTTTCCCTGCTGCTGCATCTTGCAATACTGTGTGCATCACCCTCTGAATTCACCTCCACTGACCCAAAAGAGCTACAGCTGGCATTTGATCTATTTTTGACACCAATGCAAAAAAGCTGTCCTGGATCACTAGTGAGTACCATCTGCTCTTTGCAACTGAAATGCCATCAATTCACACATCAGGGCCAGGAGTTTCAAAAATAGCTAGTCGAAAGTGAGATGCCTCAATCTGTGTTTAGGCACCTGCCTGACTTTCAAGGAGAGCTGAGTTTGCTGCAGCTTCCATTAAACTGAATTCAGTGCCTCCTGCCATTGCAGCTTTGGTGATGTCCTCTGTGTTTCTCCAGCCTGGGCACAGGCAATAAAGGCCTGATTTATACTAATTGCTGATCTAATTATCTCCCAGATGAGTGAAATTCTCCAAAGCATTCAGACAACCAAAGTTTGAAGTGACCAGATTGCTACTGACTTACCATTCCTCACGCCAGAACTCAGTTACTTAAAAATAAGTAAATAAATAAAAATTGGAATGGTATTTTCACCTTACAGACATAACAGAAGACAAACTCCAGTTTTAGTGTTTACAAGGTGGAAAAATGTTTACAGAAATGATGGGAACACTATGGTAAATTTGCAGCTACAGTCCATTGCACCCTATTTACATAAAGACCTATCAGGAATGTCCCTGTTCCTGCCACACTGAGGTACCATATTCATTTACTTCTGAAGAGGATCAGAGAAATACAGGCTGTGTAGGTCCAGGAAGACATTTCTGTAGCAGTGGAGTTCTGGTATTTGTACAATGCAATATAGAATTCTTGAAAGCTATAAAAGATGTTTTCGCTGTATTAGTGACTATCATTTTTATGTGAAATCTGCTTTAATGAATACCTGACAACTACACCTTTTGAAGGAATGATTTCACTTGACATGAATGCATTCAACTACTGTTTGTTGAATGATATCCTTCTTAAAAAGTCAGCCAAAGAATACAGTGACATTATAAATCAAGGGTTTACAACCTTTGCAGCACTCAGGACCACATTTGAAACCTGCCAGTACACTCGGGGAGATACTAGATTTAAGAATAAGCTTAAGGGGATTTGCATAAGCAGAGAGAGGCCTTCAGCAAGACGGTGTGTGCTGTTTAAGCAGAGTAGTCCTCACCACAATTATCAAGTACTATACACAGAGTATTCTTTTCCAGACAGGTTTGGGTTTTTTCTCTCTCTATTGAATGGGGACCAACAAGTGGGCCAGGTGCTCACCTCTTTCAGGTCAGGTCTATCAGCCTGTAATTCCTGCTCAACTCCTGCCTTATATCACCAAATGGAGCAGAAAACTGATGAGTAAATATGCCTCGCAGCTCCATGGCCTTGCCAGGCTCTGCAAAATGCCAGTCAAACATACTTTGAGCAGGTACCTACCACACCAAAGCAGCTCATCAGATTTTTGCTGGGATCCATGGAGTTCGGCAAGCTTGCAGTCATCTGTGCTGCTGCTCTCCATCACTACTGCCTTCCTTCCACAAACACAGCAGGCAGTTAATGTAGAGGGCAGAGGTTGCCCGAAGATGGTAACTTTACAGCAAAATGATAAAACATAAAATAAAGTTTGATGACGTTCAAGAGCTCTGTTTCCATAATAGTCACCTTTCTTTATGGCAATGGCGTTAAGCCACATCACATTGGTTCACATTCAGAGAGCACTTTCTGGGGTTTTTTGAAAGCTCACCTTCTGCAGAATCAAAGAGATCTAACATCTAGAGAGATATATCCTGCACACAATAAGTGCCTTGGACAAGTACTTTCCGACCTGACAAAATGAGTCAGAGTACTGAGAATACCATCTCGGAGCACAGAGAAACCCCATACCGGCAAGCGGTAAGAGAAACGTGCTTTTTGATAAAACAAAGCCGCAAAGCAACTCCTGTTTCTGAAGGGCAGTCATACCCGCTTGTTACCAGCAGGTGTCAGATAGAAATAAGATGGCATCTCAGCTGACATTGCATCCCCCGTCCAGGGGCAACAAGTCTATCCGAAGTTCAAGGTGTCTGGGGTCCATGGTTCTGATGAGGTGGTAAATGGAGTTATCTTCCAGATGGGCCAGGATGGTGATCATTCATGGACATGTTACATCCTGCATAGGGGACCTGAGAAGTGTTTCAGAAGGCACCTCTCACCAGGCAGTTCTCCTATGGAACACACCACACTTCTTTCTCACGTTAATCACAGAATGGTAAGGGTTGGAAGGAATCTCTACAGGTCATCTAGTCCAGCCCCCTGCTAAAGCAAGTCCACCTAGATCAGGTTGCAGAGGAACGCATCCAGGCGGGTTTGAAAACCTCCAGAGAAGGAGACTCCACACTCTGCCTGGATAGTGTATGCCAGCGTTCTGTCACCCTCACAGGAAAGAAGTTTCTCCTCATGCTCAAGTGGAAGGGGTTGCCTGCTCAACCACAAAGTCTCATCTACTGGGTGAAGCAGATCAAGACAATTATAACCCTATTGAATATAAATATTTATAACTCTATTAAATATAAACATCAATTACTACAGTTCATGAAGTCAGGAGCCTTCTTGAGCTATGCCAGGTTATCTTGCTTTGGAGAGAGTTTTTGCTTCTAACTTTGCTGCCACAAAATTGGGCATCCTTTCCACAGTCCATACAGCCTCATTTTTTTTTTCCCTCCTGGAACAAATGCAAAGGGGAAGATGGATGCTTCACAGAAACCAGTTTTAAACAGTCCTGTGAAAGTGTGGGAGTATGAATGTCTGACACCCCCTGCATAGCTTCAAGTGTCCTCAGGCCCATCTACTGCTTACAGGCTCCATCAGCCTATACTAACCTGAAATTCCTTGATATAGAAATGATTCATTCGTAAGAACTGGTGGTTAGCGTTTCTTCCACCCACCTTATTTGTGCAAGAGAAAAGACTTCAATAAAATAAGAAAAGACCATGAAAAGCATGAGTTTTACTGAAATGAAGGTCTCTGGCAAAGCTTTAAAACTTAAAAATAAAATCATAGAGTGACCAACATACTCACAACACCTGGGGGAAAGGAAAAGATGATAAAAAGGAGATTTAAATTTCTGGCCAATGCTCAACTTGTTGGTCACAGGATTTGTTTTCACAGTCTCCACTAGATACGGCCTTCACCTGGGCTTTCCAAGCATTTTTGTTGCTGATTTATAGCACCTCTTTCTCACAGCTGAACCATCCTGCTGTGCCATGGGTAGGGGTGCTGGTTCAGGCATGCCCTGGCACCTGCTCCAGCTGAAGTCTGGATCTCCTTCCCCACCAAATGATTCCAGTCCCCATTCATCCTGCAAACAGCAGTTCCATGAAGCTCATGGCAAGGAACATCTTTGCAAGCAAAAAACAACAGTTCACATCTTCCTCTCCAGAGAATGACTGGCTTTGATACACCAAGATCTACCAATGCTAAACCAGGGAGTAAATAAGAAACAATTGACAAAAATTTACAAATAAAAAAAAAATTGACAAATTTGCTCTGTAAAAGCTGTGTGTGGCCAAATCAGATCTCACAAGACACACAGAGCTGTTCCACAGCTGGTATGAAGCGTATCAGTAAAGGTTATGAGATAGCAGTCCTGGGGAGTTGCCATGGTTTGTCGTGACAGCCTTTTCTGGTAAGGTGGAAAGGGTTGTAAGGATGGCCCCTGTAAGTAGTTGCTTGAAAATCTCCCCAGCTCTGAGCCAGACCCACTTCTGAGGCTGAGCTAATTAGATGCCTGCATGATCACTTTTTAAGAAGAAGCCAGAAGAGGAGGCTTCTTCCTCTTCCTTCTTCCTATTTCTTCCTTCTTCTGTCCCTTCTTCTTCTTCTGGCTGGTGGTGGTGCAAGAAGTAGGAACAGTGAGAGAAACAACCATGTGGACTCAGTGGTCACTGATGAAAGAGAGGAGGAGGTGTGCTGGAGCAGAGACTCCCCTGCATTCTATGGAGAGAACTGGTGAAGCTGAGATTCATTTTCATTTCTTTAAAGACCCCGCGTCAGCAGTACAGACTCATTTTGATAATGACCCTGTATCAGGGGCAGAGACTCATGTTGCTAAAGCTGGCCCCGGACCAGGGGCAGCGATTCACTTCATTAAAGGCCCCAAGCCAAGGACAGTGACTATGGCCAAAGGAGGCCATGTCCCATGGGAGGGACCCAATCACTTCACTGCAGACCCTGAACCAGGGACAGTGATTTTCTTCTTTAAAACTATGGCCAGAAGAGGCCGTGTCCCGAACGAGGGACCCTTTGTCCCGAGGAAGGGACCCAATATCCACAGCTGTAACTGTGGGAAGGAACCCACCACAAAGCAGCTCATTAAACTTATGCCCAGAAGAGGCCTTGTCCCGAGAGAGGGACCCTGTAACTGCAGAAACTGCAACCGTGGCAAAGAATCCACACCAGAGATATTCACCAAGGACTGCATCCCGTGTGAGGGAACCTGTATCTGCAGAAGCCTCAGCTGTTGGGAACAACTCACACCAGAGAAGTTCGTTAAGGACTGTGTCCCGGGGGAGGAACCCCGTGTTGGAGCAGGGGAAGAATGCCAGGAGTCGTCCTCATCTGAGCAGAGAGATGCGGCAGAGCCCATCTGTGAGAGATTGACCACTCTCTGCCCCCCTGAACCGTTGAGGGGGAGGAGGTAGAGATATCGGGAGCAGTGAGCTGGGCCTGGGAAGAAAGGAGGGATGGGGCAGGGAGATCTGAAAGTGCTGGTTGTAATTTTCTCATCATCCTACTCCCTTTTTGCTTTTATTCTGTTCTGTTTCTTGTAGAATACACTTCCCGACTTTCCTCTCTAAGTTGAGTACTGGAGTCTGTTTTTCCCAGAACTGTAATTGGCAGCGAGCCCTCCCTGCCCTTGTCTTAATCCACAACAACCTTGCTTATCTTTTTACTCCCTTTTCGCTGGGGCCTCTGCCATCCTAACGAGGGTGGGAGTGAATGGGGGCACTGAGCAAGAGATTGTCGTGGTGCTGCTGTGCTAGCTGGGCCAAACCATGACAGGAGTGAAAGCCAAGCCTTGTGACAGGGTGGAGATAAAAGTAATTGAGACTGAAAAATAAGAAGAGGAAAGAGGAAAAAAATAATAATAAAAATAAATATAGTCTTTTTCCACTGCACATTAATGGACATTGAATGGAGGCTAATGTTATACTGAAAAGCAAAGCAAGTTTTGTCTTGCAGCTATTCTTTATGCTGTATTCTGACATATTTTTGCAAAGACTGAATATTTCCCTGTGTTTTTTTCATCAAGTGCAGCACCACCAATGAAGAGAATGGCATTTACTCCTTCTTGCTTGCTTGGAGGGTGAGAAAAGAGGCAGAGAAAGGGCCTGCAGGGCCAGGGCAGCTCAAGCACCCCTTGCTCCAAAGCCAGAGCAGCAGGGCTGGTGGACCCCAGTAAAGTGTTGCACTAGGGGAATTCTGCTCTGCTTTGGTCATCCTTATGAATTGCAGCTTGGAAGGCACCAGGAGGAACATGGGTGTGTTTTGCTCTTCAAATTTCTCTTCTCTTGTGCGACTAGTCTACAAGCACACAGATCATGATTTTCTTCATACCAGTCTTTCCTAACCAAAGCCGAGATTGCCAGAAATGCAGCTGCTACATATAAAATGACATATCCCTTCCCTACTTACTGGAGAGGAACTGTTATCATTAAAAAGTGTTTTGAGTTGGTTTGGTTTTTTCCAATACTTGGATGATAAAACTCTGGTTGTTCTTACTGTTTTACCTGTACATGTCGGAACTCTTGTTTGGGCCAAGCTAATGCTCCTGCAGAAAGTTTGCTCCCATGCTTGCTTGGGTTCCAGGGCAGCAAAGCCCCTGTGCATTAAACATGTACATTTACAGACCATGACCTGCACTGGGCTCTTCACGTGCTTGGTGCTCCCTGTGAGACCCAGGCAGCTGCAGCCAAAATTACTTAGCTGTATCAGAGCTCTACTGGGGCACGGATGGTGGCTGGGAGGAACAAATTAGCCTCGTATATCCACGGCATATCACCCATCCTGCTTCTTTCCTTCCTCTCAGTACTCTCTTCAATTATAAATGTTTCAATTGGATTTTTTTTCCCCCCTAACCCAAAGCCTGCACAGCACAGGTAGTGAGAGGCTATCAGAGTTTTGCCACCATGAAGTCCTTCTGCAACAACTTGGTACCAGGGAAGCCCCAACGGAGACCTTTGGATCTAGAAAAGGGATGAGAAGGATGATTTGGTATCAACAACTTTCAAAACATTAGAAGATGCATGCTTCAGCAATTATACATTTATGACACTCAGCAGAAATAGCGTAAAGATAATACTTGCTTACATTTCCTGAAACAGAAGATAAAAAAGATGTATTTTTTAATGGAAAATAATGTGAGTTCAGAGAGGAAAAGTACCCTCTTCTTGTTCCTTCCCAGTTGCTGACTACAGCTGGTCCACTGCCAGGTGAAGGTGGAAGACAGCAGGAGCAACCCTTTCCCTGCTTCCTCAGGAGATAGTTCTCTGCCCGTTTGTCTGCTCTGGGGGTCTGTGCCCAGCCTAGATGTGTGACTGCTTCTTATTACAGGTAACCACGGACATGAGGTAATACTGCCTTTTTTGTGGCTTAAAAACAGACATAAAGCTCATTGTCATGGAACTTTACTGCCTCAGGGAGCACATCAGGCTTTTACCTGGCATCCCACCACTTTCTTCAGGCAAAGGAAAGTCAAGGGAGGTTCTGGGACCTGGTGGGCTATGGGGTCACAGTACTAAGAGGGCTCAAATTTTTCAAAATTGCAGGGATCTTGGCACTGTTCCTGAAGCACCTGGACAGATCCACAAGCTGGTTGACATCTTGACCAAACCACATGCAGTACAAGTTGAGAAACCAGGGTGGTGAGTGTCATCCCAAATGACTAAGGGGAATTGCAAGAAAAATGAGATTTGGTTCTTAACTGCTTCAAAAGCCTTAATAAAATGAAAAAGGAAAAAAACTAGACAGACACAGGGAGTGGAGAAGAAGCAAAGTGCAGCATGCAAAGGCACAGTGGCAGGAGGATGAGTCAGTGTGAGCAGGCTGGGGCGAGGGACATGCGTGGGCCGGGGCAGCGAGGCCGCAGGTGGCAGGGCCCAGTGCCCACATGGCCCCGGCACAGCCCATGGGGCATGGAGGCTGTAGGCCAGCACAACTGGGCAAGCAGTGTGTCTCAGTGAGCTCTCATTCAGAGTCCAATTGCTGTGGAGGAAAAATCATAATAAAAACTGATTTTACACAAAACTAGAAAGCAGAAAATGCTGCCAGTTAATGGCTCCAGGCTCTGTTCTGTATCCTGGACCTTTGGCAGTTTTGTGGTCATCTCAATCTGGTTTTAAAGCTATACAGCTTCTCCCATGAAATGCAAACCCCTCCTGCCTGGGTGGATGGCCTGGCCCACTAGGAGAACCTTCAGAGGAGCAGCCCTAGCTCTGGGAATGGCCTCCAAACAGGAGAGGGCTGGAAACACCCTCAGCCCCCCTGAAATAGCTTTCCAGATTGAGCAATCATTGTAATTATAACAGAGTCAAGTGTCCTGGCAGAGCAGCAGCTAAATTAGAGGTCTGAGAGGTGGGGAAAGGCGCATATCTGACTGCCTGACAATCAAAGATGGTAAATGAAATGTGGAGCTCAGATATACTGTAATTGCACCCTAGTCCGAGAACAGACAGAAATAGCAACTTGCCTCCAACAAAATTGTTCTTCCCCTTTCTAATCCATAGTTTGAAATAGAAGTGTTTCAAATGATGATGAGTGATACCTCCATGGACCAGAGATTATTGAAAATTAAAAGGGAAAATAAAAAGCTATGTAGTAAGTAAACCTGAGATACCTCCAGTAACTTATATTCCATGAAATTGCTTGCAGGCAACAGCCCAGGAATTGCAGCTAGATGAGCACCAGGGCAGCTGAAACTGCCAGAGCTTCAGCTCACCTCCATACGTCTCCTCACTTCCGCTCAGGACATTCATCACACAGCCTGAAAGTCTCTCAACTCATCGCACAGTGTCTGTCCTTCCTACTGACAGGGATAACTAGACATAAAGGTATCAGGGTGGGCAATAACTTCAGTGAGACATGGTTTAGCTACAAAAAACAAATGTTTGTGCACAGTCCTGACAACACTCAGCAAAGGACAGTGTTGCTCACACATGCTGGGAAATGCTGCAACTGCGTGGGCAGCATATCCTACAATGGACACATTTAGAAGCACTTATACTGACACTTTTAAAAATACATTAATTTTACACATCTACTACTTCAAGAGTTGAGGTTTTGTTAATTATTCAAAACAACACCCTTTCTCCTTGCTAAGATGTGCTCTGTGTGGCAGAGTGAAGAGCCATCATTTGGTCCCTTGTCTGTGCAGAACATACATATTAAAAAAAAAAAATTCAATAAATTATAAATCCTCCTTTCCACAGAACAGTCATCTACTTGTAGAAGGAAATCCCCACTACATGTGTCTCCTTGCAGGGCCAACCACGGGAGATGAAAGGCAATATCTTAAAAAGAACCCATGGAAGTTCTTTATCAAAATACTGCTGATAGACATGGCTGGTTAACACCAGAAGTTAAGAGGTTTTCCAGACCACATGGGTAATCCAAACTAGCAGATCTGTGCAGTCTGGAAACAAGCAGCAACCCACTTGCAGGACCTGGGAGGATACCTCTTCTGGAAGCTGTGTTTTGTCACAGGAGATGCTCATGGCTCATGAGATGTCCAAGCCATGTGCCACTGTTGGCAACAAATATAACTACAATCCATCATTAAATGTGGCAGCCCAATACATATGGAAATATTTTCCTCTCATCTAATTTTCACGGAAGGCAAAGCTGGGCTTGGAGGATATCTTTTGATTTTTTCCCCCCAAAAGACTCAAAACTCACTAATAAACTTGAGTGAGCTGATACTATCAGTTAAGTCAGCAGCATTGTTAGATATAAACAAAGTTTAAATATCAAAAGCACAAATGTCTATCCAAAGCACGTATCTGGTACTGCTGATCTCTTAATCAGGTCTTAGAATCATATTGTTTGGTTGTAAAAGACCTAAGATCATTGAGCCCAACCAGTAACCTCACACTGCCAAGCCCATCACTAAACCATATCCCTCAGCACTTCATCTACAGAGCTTTTAAATATCTCCAGGGATGGGGACTCTACCACTTCCCTGAACAGCCTGTTACAATGCTTAATAACCCTCTCAGTGAAAAAGTTCTTTCTCTTCTCCAATCTAAACCTCCCCTAGAGCAACTTAAGCCCATTTCCTCTTGTCCTACCATTCATTACTGGAGAGAGGAGACCAAGCCCCACCTCACTACAATCTCCTTTCAGGTAGTTCTAGAGAGTTGTCATGTCTCCCCCCTGCCTCATCTTCTCCAGGCTAAACACCCCCAGTTCCCTCAGCTGCTCCTCATCAGACTTGTGCCCAGATCCTTCACTGGCTTCGTTGCCTGCCTCTGGACATGCTCCAGCACCTCAGTGTCCTTCTTGTAGAGAGGGGCCCCGAACTGAACACTACTCAAGGTGCAGTCTCAACAGTGCCAAGTACGGGGCACAATCACTTCCCTGGTCCTGCTGGTCACACTATCGTTGATACAAGCCAGGATGCCATTGGTCTTGGCCACCTGGGTACACTGCTGGCTTGTGTTCAGCCAGCTGTCACATGCAGAGGTTTAGTTGGGTATGCAGGTTTATGGCTGCAGAATTTGTTATTCCTTCATCATTTACTGAATGAGGCTTTTACTGATTTATTTATTTTCATCAAGTTTCTCTCATACCACACAGACTTATCAAATCTGAATAGCAGGGCACAAAATAACAATACCTAAAGACAGCAGTGAGGAAGAGATTTTCATTCCACTTCTTTCCCCCCTGAAAGCTCACACACGGAGCTGCTGAGAGGTGAGATCCTGCAAGATGCAGTTAGCAAGCTGGCATCATACAGACACTCTTGCCATCATGGGTCCACCAAGGTTAGCAGCAAAGGAGCCAAATCCAGGTCCTCTGGAGTTGATTAGTTGCAAGAGATTTGCATTTACTGCAAAGCCAGAGGTACAGCCCAAGAGCAGGCTTTCTGGACTGGGTTACCAGGATCATGTCACAAGTGGGATTCAGCACCAATATTTAGAAGCAATAGCAATGGGCACAATGAAAAAAACCCAACCACCAACTCTGGCTTTTCTGTGAGCTCTGTGCATGTGGCCCTAGTCCCATAGAAGTGTGTGAGTGTTTTGCCACCATTCCCAGTAATTGTAAATCTGTTCTCTCCTTATTCTGTTACCAGCTGTGCTTGGCACCCCTTCCTCCTCCTGGCTTCCCTTCCCTAGCAGCAGTCTGTTGGGGTCCACGCCCACGGCCCTGGGGGAGGCTTCACCACCCATCCCGTATCCTCCTCTGGGTGTGCACAGCAGCTGGAAAGGAGCTGGTTTCCAGTAAGCAGCCACCTAACTTGCCTCCCACTCCAGCAGGGAAAGCTGGGTCCCCAGCCACAGCATCTGAGGGGAAATGCCCGCTGGCCCCTGGTGCTGCCAGGATGGAGCTGTTTGAGAGTGCTGCGTTTGCACCCTGTGCCTTTAAATTCATTTTACTATTACAGTCATTTCGCTAACTACTTAATTGCAGCCATCTATCTGCATCTGTCTCGGCCCGACACCCACAGATGCAGCCGCCCACGCAGCCATCCACACCAGCCCATGCTCTGACTCATGCTCCGAGCTGCTGTCAAAAAAACCCCGCTCCTGCCGAATGCAAAGCACTCTCTTCAAACATGTGCTGCTGCTTTGATCTATTTCCATAGATTCCTGTGAGTCATCTGGTCTGTCTCTGATCTAAACCCAGTAGACTAGAGCCTACATGTATGTTGTTTTGCATGAATTTGTCTTGCATGGAGAGCTGACCCTGCTGTAATGCGCAGACATGTGAGAGCAGAAAATTCCTGGGAACTACTTCCAGCAGTGAATTGCTTACTTATCCAAAAAGAAGAGCAATTATTTCCTATTAAAAAGTCCTATGGTGTGCTAAAAAGAATTAATAAGTTTGGGATAGCATTATTCTGGGATATAAGGCCACAGTGATGCTGAGAAGCCCTTTCTATTAAATCCCCTTGCAGCACTTTACCACTCAGCCTTTTCCTACCCCAGCAAGATAACCTCTCCCTCACTTTGCAGATAGGGACGTGGTAGTGCCAAACCTTAACATGCCATTTTGCCAGGAGCAAGAGCCAGCCTGCCACTAGCAGCACAGCTTAATTAAGGCAGTGGGGGTGATCATTCCCAGGCACCTCAGGGGCTGTGTGAGTTGGCTGCTGCCACAGAGGAAGGCAGCAATGATACCCAGGCTACCAACAAGATGCTGTGCTCGTCAAAGACTTCACACTTACTATTTGGCAGACTTACGGTCCCTTGTTATCCCAAATCCTGAGAGCTGTGCCCCGGTGGGACACAAATTCCCCTCCAGTAGGTATGTTCACCCAGTGATCTAGCCACACGTAGCACTTGTGAGTGACTCCACAAAAGCCATCAAGGAACATTTCTAAGCCTACCATCCCTTGAAGCCATGCCATGGTTTGGGGGTATGCTGCTGTGAGTAATAAGAGTGGATCTCGGGACATGCTCACTCCCCTCTGGAGGCTGTTTGCCAGGTCACGCCAGTCCATGCCTGAGCCACTCCCCTGTCCCTTGGCTCGCAGCAGGTAGAACTGCTGGCCGGGCCAGCGCTTGGCCTTGCAGATGTAGCCTCTGCAAACATTGCTGCCAAATCCACCATTCTTATTCTCATTGCCACAGCCTCTCTGCACACTGCAGGAAGGCAGGATCCCTTCCTGAGTGCTTTGCAGGCATATAGCAGATGGTGCCTGTCACTAACAGCAAACAAATGCTTTGGTGCCCTGATTTATCTGCACAAATACCACCTGAATTATCGAGGACAGCAGACCCAGTTAGAAATGTATTTCTCAGTGGATTTTCACTTGATGGCAGTAAGCACTGAGCACACAGTGTCCACGCTTTTACAGAGTGCATGTTATAACCCTATCAATAGCCTATTTAGAATTGCACAAATGGATTTGAAAAAAGAGAGAGAGAAGACAGATGGGCTCCATGAAGCTCTCACAAGGATCATTCTAAGACATGCCTAAAATGCTAAATATTAAGGAGAAAAACCCAAAGATGTCAATCTTTGAGGCTACACCTGAGCTTCCTGAGGACAGTGGCAAAGCTCATGCATCTCCCTGCAAGAAGAGGGCTGCCAGTATACAATTAGAGATGAGAAAGCCAGGGCCAAATTGCTTCCTTTTGCTCTCTGGTTATAAATCTAGATTAACACCCTTCTGCATAACAGATTGGAAACTGAAAGCCAAATCCTGCTGCTAGAATCAAAGCTTCCCAGTCGCTGAGGCTTAGGCTCACCCTTTTATTTTCCTCATCCGTCCTTCTAATGTGCCTCAACATTGCCATTATGCCTGGCACCAGCAGGCTGAGGGGTACCCATGCACATGCATCTGCCCCCAAGCTCAGCCCAGCTGTAGAGGAGCTCTAGAAGTCAGAGGTTTATTTAAACAAAGTCAAGGGGGCCAGGCACTCACTGCAACAGCACCTCTGATCTTAGCTCTCCCCAGCAACCAGTGCGAGAGGCAGCACATCTCCCAGCCACGCATCACAGCAGCACTGTGTAGTGCATCACGGGGAATGCTCTGCAGTGTGGAGTGGGATGCTTATTATTTTAAACAGTTTGGACTAGTGAAACATGAATTTCAAGTGGGTAGCTTGCTGCGGGAATAACATCTGCATCAGGATTGTGACCAGCCCTTACTGCAAAATACAGCTGTGCCCCAATCCCGGACACCCAAAAAAATGACAAAACCAGGGTGGGTGGCTTGGGAAGCAGGGCAGGGCCCAGCAGCCAGGGATAACACCCCACTGGGGCTTTTTTCCCAGGAAACCTATAATTATGTAACATGTCAATACCAAACAAACCCTTCTCCCTTTTTTTCCCCAGCTTGTTTATGTTCATTTTCTTTGTTTTTGTTTGTTTTCAGGAAAACTGGGGGAGGAAGAAGAGAAAGGGGTAGAAAAAACATTGCATGATTTGTTTTCAATTGCATTGCACTTACCCTGTGCTTTTTATCCTCACTAGGAGAGACACATGCAAGCTGGAGACAACAGCACATTTCACCAGCCTGGAAAATACTGCCTCGGGCCAAATCCAACTTTTCACCAGCCTCACTTGAAGCTGAATTGAGTCTTTAGAATAGCTAGAGCTTCAACCTGTGATATCAAGGGTCTTAAGGAAAAGATATTATATGGCAACTTAAGCCTCAACAGTACAGTCTCAAACATTTCTAGCTCATTGAATGTTGCGCTTAGGAAGCAGCATGCAGCTCTTGCTGGTCCCTTGCAGCACTTCCGAGCAGGAAGCGGCAAAGCAATCAAGGCTCAAGAAGGAGACTTTTTGTCTTCAACATCTGTAAACAAAACAAAACATATTAGTAGATTCAAAAAGGATCATAAAACCACAAGGAGACTGCCCGTTTTCCCCTCTTACTCCTAACACATCGGCTCTAAATGGTACACCGCAGAGAAGCTGCAGTTAAAATATTATTCAATTATTTCTGTACAGTTCCTCATATATTTAAGATCAAGACAAATGCTATTGGCAAGCCTGCTCTGCCGGCATTAATCATCTCCCGCACCCCAGGCTGCCGGGGATGCGGGAGGTTGAAGGAACGTGACAGGTGCGCACGTGGGCAGGTGCAGAGGTGGGTGTTTGCCTGTTGGAGCAGAGGTTTGGAGCAAGCTAGCTTGAACATTAAAATTCACAGCCTTCCCAGGGTCTCACACTCTCTTTGTTTATTTCATTTTTAAAAAGATATCTTTTCTTTGTGAACTTGTATTTGTGATCAAGATGTGTATCATTGGAGTTTGGGGCTGAACCTCCCTTGCGATAAGATGAGATATTTGTTTCACTTTGGTGACGGTTAAACACATCTATGGTCTTTGAACACCAATTTTCAGGCTTGCCTCCACGCTGCGGTTGTAGCATCTTGGCACTTGCCTGTTCTCACCACAAGCCCTCCCTCTCCATTCAGAGCTGCTGAAAGCACCTTGGCCACCACTGAACAGGGGAACATTTGTTCCCACGCGTTACGGCACAGAGGGAAATCTGCATGTCAAGAAACAATGTTAGTACAGTGTGCAAAAATCCAACCAAAGTCCCCTTTAACAACGCAGGGACGGATGGCACTGCCCACAGAATGAAATAAATCCATTTGGAGGAGTGCAAATATGCTTGCTGGGAAGCACCATGCTGTAAGACTCATGGTATCGCTCCGCAGAGGGAAGGCACCTCACAGACTCCCAATGCAGGGTTATGGTTTCCCCTAGTCCCTGACTCAAATGATCACAAACCTTTTCTTGAACATTTATTTAGCTTGGGAACAGCTAATTTCACTTTTAATGTGGTCCTAGTCTATTGAATTAATACTGATTAATCCCATTTCTAAATAAACAAAGGCAGACAAAAAGACTCGCACCAGTAAACCTGATTACAGTAAACCTGATTAAACACTCTTAAGTCAGACACCTCAATTAATCTCTGCATAGCCACACCTGAGAGTCAGCCCTTTGGGTTAAACCCCAGTGGCATCTTACACCTTATGGAGAATTAGCCCATCTCTTTAATACCCCAACACAACTTCCTATTTATCTTAGAATGGTAGAAACATTTAGGTTGGAAAAGTTCTTTACGGTATTTGAGTCCAACTATAAGCCTAATGCCACTAGATCTAGTTCTCAACTATGTGCCTAAGTGCTATGTGTCTGCTTAGTTCTAAACTACCTACAATAACCAGGGAATCTGTAACATCTCCTACAGATGTGATACATGACCTACAATTAATTAAGTGGCCTTTTAGCTTGGCCAGCACAACAACTCCCCTTGTCAAGTACTCTCTGTACCAAACTGCCTGGATTGGCATTACAGGAGTGCTGATATCCTGCTGACATGAAGATCAGCCTCACACAGGAAAAGCTAACAGGGAAAGCTCACATAAACAACAAAACCTTATCAATCTCACTCACCTTTACCTTCTGCTAACAACTGTCAGGAACAGCAAGGAGATTTTAATCTCACCAGAGCCCTAGCATCTATCCTCTTGTGTCTTCCTTTCTCCATCTCTCTCAAGGAAAGTCCTCAATATAGCAAAGAAGAAAACACGTCAAACCAAAGCCTAAATATACTTTTTGCCTCCTTTTTGGAAGCAAAATTTTAACGAAGACTCTGAGGTGGAAGCCCAAGGAGAGATAGGTTGCATCCCTACCTACCTAGAGGAAAAGCAATCACCAAGGCCTCTGGGGAACAGGGGCCAGCTGCTGTCTGTCTCTCAGCTGTGCCAGTGCCAGCACTTTCATTTCAGTTGGGGAACTAGGTGTGAAAAAAAAAAAAAGTTGAAAAATTAATGTATTTGGTTCTGTTCACCAAGCAAAGAAAGGGTGGTGTGGGTATGTCAAATGGGAATCCAAGGTGATCTGCAGAGCAAAAAGGCCCTTGTGCCTTGTCCTTCTTCTTTGAAATATGCTTAAAGAATGGCTTTAGAGGATAGATCTTCTGTTTTCTGTTTAACAATGGAAAGAAAAACATAAACTTAGTGGTTTTGCCCTCAACCACAAAGACTGCAGGTTTATTTTGGGAGAAAGAAAAATGGCATCTCAGAGCCTAACACATTCAAGACTCTAAGCACTCCCAAAATAAACCTGAGCATCACAAGGCAGGCAGCACTGTGAGCAGGCTCTGTGCCTGGATCACCTGCCCCTGTCAGAGCAGATTTCATGAGGCTTTAGTAGCAAAGTTGTCTGGTGAGGACTCTGCTGTCTAATCCACACAGCACACCTGATATTGCAGGAAGAAATCTTGGATGTACGCACTATCCACACTGTCAGGTTGGGGCTGCATATAGTGTTGGAAGCCCTTCCTAAAGAGCTTAAGAAAAAGTGAGTTAGTGATTGGAGGAAGAAGGGGAAAAAAGGGAATAAAATAGAGGAGGACACTTCATAGAATCATAGAATCACAGAATCACAGAATGGTAGATGTTGGAAGGGACTTTTAGAGATCATCTAGTCCAACACCCCTGCAGAAGCAGGTTCACCTAGATCAGGTCACACAGAAACGTGTCCAGGTGAGTTTTGAAAACCTCCAGAGAAGGAGACTCCACAACCTCTCCGGGCAGCCTGTGCCACTGCTCCCTCACCCTCACAGTGAAATAGTTTTTTCTTATGTTTAAGTGGAACTTTTTGTGTTCCAGCTTCATCCCATTACCCCTTGTCCTGTTACTAGCTACTATAGAAAAAAGAGATGTCCCAACCTCCTGACACCCACCCTTTAGATATTTATAAATCCCCTCAGATAATTAATAAGATCCCCTCAGAGTAAACAGCCCCAGTTCCCGCAGCCTTTCCTCGTATGAAAGATGTTCCATTCCCCTGATCATCTTGGTGGCCCTGCGCTGGACTCTCTCTAGAAGTTCTCTGTCCCTCTTGAGCTGAGGAGCCCAGAACTGGACACAGGACTCCAGATGAGACCTCATCAGGGCAGAGTAGAGAGGGAGAAGAACCTCCCTTGACCTGCTGGAAACACTCTTCTTGATGCATCCCAGGATGTCATTGGCCTTCTTGGCACAAGGGCACATTGCTGGTTCATGTTCAGTTTATCAACCAGGACTCCCAGGTCTCCCTCTGCAGAGCTGCTCTTCAGCAGTTCAATCCCCAGCCTGTACTGGTGCATGGGGTTGCTCCTCACCAGATGCAGGACTCTGCACTTGTCCTCGTTGAACCTCATCAGGTTCCTCTCTGTCCAACTCTCAAGCCGGTCGAGATCCCGCTGAATGGCAGCACAGCCTTCTGGGGAATCAGCCAGTCCTCCTAGTTTGGTGTCATCAGAGAACTTGCTGAGGGTACACTCTGTCTCCTCATCCAGGTCATGGATGAAGATGTTGAACAAGACTGGCCCCAGAACTGATCCCTGTGGAACTCCACTGGCCACAGGCCTCCAACTCGATTCTGTGCCACTGATCACCACCCTCTGGGCTCTGTCATTCAGCCAGCTCTCGATCCACCTCACTGTCCACTCATCCAAGTCACACTGCCTGAGCTTTCTGATGAGGATGTTATGGAAGACAGTATCAAAAGCCTTGCTGAAGTCAAGGTAGATGACATCCACTGTTCTCTCCTCATGTAGCCAGACAGTTATGCACTCATAGAAGGCTATCAGGTTGGTCAAACAGGATTTCCCCTTAGTGAAGCCATGTTGCCTCCCCCGATAACCATCTTAACCTTCATATGTTTAGTGATAACATTCAGGATGAGTCCGTCATCATCTTTCCAGGGATGGAGGTGAGTCTGACTGGCCTGTAGTTTCCTGGGTTGTCCTTCCTGCCCTTTTTGAAGATTGGAGTGACATTGGCCTTCCTCCAGTCCTCAGGCACTTCACCTGTCCTCCATGAATGTTCAAAAATTATGGAGAGAGGCTCAGCAATCACATCAGCCAGCTCCCTCAGCACTCTAGGATGCATCCTATTAGGACTCATTGACCTATGAGTGTTAAGCTTGGCCAACAAGTCTTTAACCTCTTTCTCATCCACCTAGGGCAAGTCCTCTGTTGTCCAGATCTTCCTACTATCCTTGCTGGACTGGGCTTCCCGAGGGCCGGCCTTGGCTGTAAAGACTGGAGTAAAGAAGGCATTCAGTAGTTCAGCCTTCTCTGCATCCTTGGTCACCAGGGCACCATCTATGTTCAGCAGCTGGCCCACATTCCCCCTAATTTTAATTTTGCTGCTGATGTACCTGAAACCCCTTCTTGTTTTCCTTAACTTTCTTGACCAGGTTTAATTCTAAAAGGGCTTTAGCCTCCCTGGTTCCACCCCTGTGTGCTCTGGCAATGCTGTTCTTTTCCCAAGAAATCAGGTCCTTTTTTCACCTCTCATAAATATCTGCTTTCTCCCTGAGTTGTCTCAGAAGAGATTTGTTCATCCGTGGAGGCCTCCTGCCTTCTTTTCCCGCTTTTCTACTTGTGGGGAAACACTGATCCTGGGCTTAGAGGAAGTGGCACTTGAAGATCAACTTGCTCTCTATACTCTTTCATCACTTATATAGATGTGATGCCTTACCTATGGCTTGCTTGCTCCCTGCAGAAACATGCTGCTTTGAAAGTGTTGGATCATTGTCCCACAGTATTGGAGGTTCTACCAGATACCTTGTTCTCACACAAAGCACAAGGTAAACATGGTTCTTATGGCAGAAAATTGGTGGGATTTTGTTCCAACAATGGAAATGGATCATTTCTGGAATTAATACTAGAGTCAGTACAATTCTAGATGTTAATAGCATTATCTAGACAAGCAGTGTCATTTCAGATGCAATGTTAAGACTGTACCCCACAAACACAGGCTGTCCAAGGAGGTTGTGGAGTCTCTTCTGGAGGTTTCCAAATCCACCTGGATGCATTCCGGTGTGACCTGATCTAGGTGAACCTGCTTTGGCAGGGGGTTGGGCTGGATGATCTGCAGAGCTCCCTTCCAACCTCTACTATTCTGTGATTCTATGATTCTATGAAACATCAATGCTTCCGAGTAGAGTGAGTAAACAAGCATGTATCTCTGTGGGATCACTCTCCTGGCTTGCTTTTTATCCTGCAGCCAGCCATGCCAAACGCTCTGGGCTCCGCACCAGCACCCAGGGCTGAGCTGTTCCTGCTCTACTTGTCACCTGAGCTTTTCTATTTGAGAACATTGCACACTCATTAATTACTACTCCAAGCAGCGTGATGGATTGGGAGGAGTTTCAGCCTTGGAGGTGCGGGGGAGAAGCAGCAGTTCAGTGAGATACAGCTTTCACGGTGTCTGCGTCTCTCCCTGCGCTCTCTGGCAGAAGACAACAGCCGTGAGGAGCGGGGGTGCAGCATCGCCCGCCACCTGCTCCCACTCACTTCAGGAAGGAAACAGCCTGCTCATGGCTCCTCCTCGCTTGTGTCGTCTTCCAGCAGCTTGCCAGGCTCCCAGAGAGGCAGGGATATTTTGTCACCCAAGCAGGTACATGTCTGTGTATGTGAGGAGGTGAAAAATTAAACATCCTATTCATTAATTCCTAAGGATGAGCATTACAGGAAGGTTTGAAAGCGCTGCAAATTGTCATCATCATGGGATTGAAGTTTCCCTACAAGGAGTAACTGTCCATGAGCAGACTGCATGCCAGAAGCACTTATTTGCTATTTATTTCTCTGGATTTCCACAATACCGAGGCAACACCCATCCAAAAAGCTCTGGGCTTGTCATCATTGTTTAAAATAACCACATCCAAAGTTATCCAGCCCAGGCAGCCTCACCCCCAGCAAAACCCAGCTCTGAGCTTCAAGGGGCGGGAGGCAAAGAAAAGAAAAATAATGGGAGAAAAGCAAGAATCAGTCCTGGTGCCTGAGGTCCCTCTTGGCCATCAAACCCTTCTCTGGGAAGAGCAGGACCTCTCTATAATGCCCAGCTCCTCGTACTCTCTCCATCTGCAGCTGTCCACTGAGCCAGGGTACAAGGCAAGTCCCAAACCTTGGCACCAGCTACCGGGACCACCACAGTCTGCTCCTGTAGCTGGCCTTAGCCCAGACCTTCTCACCTCACTGCAGGTCACAGGGAAGTGAGTAATGATGTCAGGAACAAGAACTTCTGAATCCTGGTTTCTGAGCAGTTAAGCCAGGATGAGAGACTGTCTGCAAAGCAAGGGAGGGATTTTTCTCAAGCCAGGAGAGGGAATGGTGCCACTTAATATAGTAAGGGGAGTAATATAAAAAGAGTTTTCCCTATCTCCCACCTCCCATCCCTCCTACAGATTCACTTATTTTAGTGCCTGGCTACACCTCGGCACACAGAAAACCATTAAGGTTGCCAAACGCCTGTTTCAGGAGACAATTTACATACACAGAATAATTAAGGGTTTATTTGCTGCTCCTCACCAGAGCACAGGAGGCTAAGGCTGGCCAGAAACCCCACTGACAGGGCGTGAAGTTTCAGCTAACTTCACCTGCTGGTTGGGAGCAGACTGTGACTTTTGGCTCCTTCCCCATATCCTGGGAAGCTTCTCCAGCCTTGACTGTGCCTCTGAGTGAGCTGGTGGCTGGGCTGCAGGAGCGGGAGGCTGCGGGGCACGGGGAAGGGCCACACTGCGTCCCTGCCCACCCCAGAAGCATGCAAGAGGACGAGGCAGGGGATGTTCAATGGGTTGTGGCTATACAATGCCTTATCTATCCTCCACCTGGAGTCTTTGAGTTTAGAGAGGAGAAAACAGGACTCCAGCTCCATCAGGCTAAGGAAATCTCCCCTCTTGTATCAGCTTTCCTCAGCACAGAGAGACATTCATCAAGGCCATAAAGATCACATCATAAATTAAGAGCACAAAAGGCTGTTTGCATGCAGTCTCAGAAAAAGCCTGAGCAAGACTCTCTAGGGAAGAAATCCTGCAGCTTCCCTACTTTTCCATGGCTGTCAGTATCCTCCTCCAGTCTCGGCAGAGCCGAGCTCTGCTATTGTCTCCTGACACAGGGCATATCTGCACAGGCATCTCTGTGGCCCGGCGACTGCACATCAAGGACTCCAAGCTAATAAGAGCAATTGAATTTTTGTTCACACTAATATTTTTCATCACACAGGTGCTTGCAACAGAACTCAGTTGCTGATAAGTCGTGTACTGATGGAAACTGCCACTCTGTAAATGAAGGAGTCTCCATTTTAAAAAAAAATATCCTTCTGTTTTTATGGAGTTTCCTTCTAATAATGGTATTTTTACCTATTAAGTTACATGTCAGAAGTAGCTATTGTATCGTGTCATATTATGACAAGAATAATAGTTGAAAAATTCTCATTTTATTTTCCATTAAAATGACAAAGAGCGGCTGTTATCTGCTACTGAGACATCTTTTTTCTAGAGCAATGTGGCTCCTGTTTGTGCCTTAGCGAAGCTATCAAGCTGTTTTGTTACAACATGGACAAGAGACACTTTGATATACAAATAAAGGCAAGGGAGTTTAATCAGCATCAAGCCCCAATCGCTCTTATTTAAACAATAAAAATTGTTGAAGCTCTTATGTCATGTCGTGATGTATCAGTAATTTTAAGGCACGTAATGTGCTGCCTTCCCAGGCATGACATGAAAAGTTGGAATGGCAAAACGTCCCCACATGCTAATCAAATTTTGAGACACACAAACAAATTTCCCTCAAAGTTCTAAAATACCGTATTTTCCCAAAATTCCAGTGTACAGAAAACTGAAAATATTTGGGTTTGCTCTGATTCAGCAGCTGTAGATTATTTTTCTGTGTCACATTTCACAAGAATCCTGAAATCTGATGATCTTTATGCCTCTATCACTGCTTAGTATTCCAAAGCATAATCTTCAAATGACTTCTGCTAAAACCTGACTTGTTTAGCATTGTGTCATCACAGGAATTTGTTGATTTTTTTTCTGCACTAGCAGATCTCCATTAAAAAAAAAATTAAAAAGAAGGGGCAGATCTATTGAATCTGGAATATTTCAAAGGTGCATTTTAGTTTCATCAAGAAGGTCTCAAGATAATTAACCTAAGATTCTTCCTTAAATTTATTATACATTTATGGATTAAAATGTCAAAATAAAATATTTTTATACAAGCATAAAATTAAGTATTTTAATATGAATTGCATGTTAAAAATATCAGGAAGATCAAAAGACTTTCCAGAATCCTTGATATTTAGATTATAAGATTACAGGTTTAGGGATGAGATCATATTCTCCTGGTTTTCTCATCAGCTTTACTGGCCGTCTCTTCTGCTGAATAGGGAAAGGCAAAACTTCATCATCTCCCCTGTGCAGAAATGTTTCCTCACTGGAGGCTGCAGTGGCAGCAGGAGAGGTAGAAAGGATGGACCACAGGCTTTTCCTCTGATAATAAAAGTGTTTCCCTCTGAGAACCAAATTCCTTGAGAAACCCCATCTCCTGTCCTGCTGCTGCAGAGCATCTCTGCTTTCCCTTTTGTTTGCCACCCGTCAGCCTTGACTGTTGCTTTGTCTTACACACATGTAAAGCTGTGCATTTTAAAGGACTGTTTCAGCCCTTCAGCAGACACAGAACACAACATCTGTGTTTTAATGCAATCTGGCATCGCAACATTTTGGGGAATTTCTTTTCATTAATGCTCTACCATATTACAACAAGGAAATAGTTTCACTGCTTTTATTACCATCATAACCCTGAGCCAAGTATTAAATAAGTTTTAATTTAATTAGTTTTTATATTCTACTGTCTTGCAGGATTATTCAGTAACACCAGGTTCTTACCCAGCTCTCTTTCTCGCAGGCAGATAAAAATCCTGCTGATGGTGGTGGGAACACATCAGACACCTCATTTACATGCAAGACGTGTTACTGGGTTATGAAAAGTAGAGATATTTTCAACCAGTCCCGTGGTTCACCTTTTGCTCTGCCATGCATTCACAAGCTGCTCCTCTCTATGTCTTCTCCCACAGTACGTGGGTTTGTCGTAGGCACCAGACTCCTCTCTCAGCATCGCGGGGCTCATCCTACCTTTGGGTTACTCCTGAAAAATCAAATCTTTGAGCCTTAGGTTCAAAGTTTCTATGATGGTATACTCCTATCCTGCTGGAATCGCTCCTGTCCCTCAGACCCAGCTTTTCTCTGTAGGGTAGATGTGGCAATTGGTCTTACCTGTGCGTTTTGGGGGAAGGATTGGTGGTCCTAGGAAATGCCTCTGATGGCCTCTTCAAGCACACTCCTACTTGGGTCTGGATCTCTGGCATTTATAGCCCTGCTGAGTATTTACATCCTGAAGATATCCTCCCAGTTGATTCATGAGACTGATGAGAAGAACCCCACAAAAGGCCTTGCTGAAGACAAGGACTACAGCATCTATTGCATCCCCACACTTCACCATTGAAAAACTACCTGAGGCTGCTGCTGTGCCACAGCAGAGCAACACTCAGTCTGTTGAGGAGAAGCTTCTGCCAGGATTTGAAAATGTGGAGTTGCTGTTGTGTGTGCCCAAGGACCTGACCGAGCGGGATCTTGAGGGACAGGGCTGCCAGGACAGAGCTCCCTGAGGGACAGGAGTCACCTGAACCCACGTAGGAGCAGGAGCAAGCCTGAGTCTCATCCTGAGTGGGATCAATGGTGAAATGCCAGCTTGTGCCTTCAATAAAGCCTCAAGTGGCCCACGCTGCTCACTCAGGGCAGCAGCTGTGAGGGAGGATGCTGAAGAAGTTTGATGCCATCAACATTTGGGCACTGCTAACCATGGCTCTTCACCTCAGTCTATCCCCTGAGGGGCTGCACTGGGCAGCCAGGACTGGATGCAGCTTTAGCTTTGGAGTGAGTGTTTCATCCTTTTGGGACAGCAATAAACTTAAATTTTGTGATTAGTCACATAAATCAACTGACATTGACAGCCACAGCATGGATGGAGCACAGAAAGTGGAGCCTTTGCACGGAGCCCTTGAGGAGGGAAGGCACAGTGTCATGTCACACAGATCGTCTTAGGGGATGTGCCCTAAGCTCATTAGCTAGGCAGTGCCTGCTCCAAGAAGCCCACACTTCTAGCCAAAAATGGGGAGGACGACCTTGAAGCAGCAAATTGCCGCAAAACCCAGAGCCTCCAGATAAATGCACCCAAGAGCAGTACCCAGCTCTGAAGGTTTTGTCCAGTCCAGAGCAGAAAACCCATGAGCTGAGTCAGTCTGCTCTGCTGTGAGTCACATCCACCACTGTCACAATAGTCCTGCCAGCAGCCTCGCCTGAGCAGGGTCCAAACCTGCCTGTTGCTATACAACTGCCCTCCATGCCCAGTGCCAGCTCTGCCCTCCACATCCCAATGTCCAAGGCCTCCAAGCACACTGCTGGCAGCTAAACCCACAGCTATGCTCCAAAAGTAGAGCAAGGAGAAATTTTGGCCACAAGCAGTTATCTGGAGGACACATCAAATAGCAGCAGCTCTGTGAGGGTAAGGGAGAGATTGATGGGAAGAGTGAGGAGGGAGGAGAACCCTAGGCAGGAGTGGGTGTCTGGCCCAGGTACTGGTGACAGCACACTGGGAGGCATTTGGGTCTGCAAAAAGCACTGAGAAGGAAAAAAAAACCCATTTGTGCAGCAAGGTGAAAGGTCTGGGAAAAGCAGCAAGCAAGAGGGAAGGAGGAGGAGGAAACGTGGGCACAGGAGTAGGTGGTGCCACATAGCAAGTTTCTGATGTAGCCAGGAAAGGCATCCAGAGCTCCCAATTCCCAGTCCCACGCCTTCACTGGGAGACCATCTGTCCTCTCCTGGGGGGAAGGAGCCCCTGGGTCAGGCAAGAGCGCTTTCCTCATCCCGTGAAAAATAGCAAGCGGCACAGAACCGCGGCACAGCACTGCTTCTCGGGCTCCTGCGCTGGCAGCTCCGCTCCACGCTGGTGCTGTGCCCATGGCTACCCACTCTACGGGAGCAAAACATCTCTCCTCTGCGACCAGCCGTACTTACCTGCCTCCTAAAATGGTGGCTCAACAGATGCTTTAAAAGCATCAGATGATAGCTCTGATTTTTTTCTTTTTCCCTTGGTGCACAGCCATAGCTAATTCAGTTCCTCCTTCTGGAACATTTGAAAGAAGGGTTTGGGTTGGGCTTTTGTCTGATGAAATCTTGTCTTTCAGGAAGACAGACATTCCCCAAATTCTATTGAAGGCAGACTATAGAGCAAAGCAACCAAACAGTTCAGTGGTCGGACTCTTTCATTCTTTTTTTCTTTCCCCCCATCAGCCTTCATTTGAAGGGAGATGTTAACAATTCTGAATAGTTCTTTTTCCTGATACCACTCGTGGTTGTGAGAGCAGACACAATATTCACTCATTCCCCTGAACCTGGATGATCAGGCACCACTGGAGGAGGACTCACAAGCAGTGCTGGGAATGCCCTTGGGCAACTCCGTGCTGCTGGGCTGCAGGAGGGCACGTCCCCATGGAACTGACTCCACCCCCTGGAGCTGCCAACACCCCACAGAGGTCACCTGAAGCAGCTCCAGAGCTGGGAGGACACAATGACGTGGCCAGTCAAGTCCTTTTGGAGGGTGCCAGCCTACGGGGGTGACGCAGAGAAAGCATGCTGGTGGGCTGGGTATCTCCTGTCATGCAGACCATTTTGCCCAGGAGGCTTGAGACTTGCTTTAAAAGGGAACAAGCTGTAGGGGATATGTACATGAATGCTGGAAGACTGGATGTATGCAGTGCTGAGTGCACATAGCTTCTCATCATCTCCCTCTAGGTATATGAAGTTAAGCATCCAAGATCAGGAGACTGAAGAGTTGCTCAACAACTCTGAGTCAAGGTGTGTCTTGTCTGCAGAGCACAAGGCATCTTGGGTAGGTAGCAGCACCTGGCAGAGCGTGGAGCAGGGCAAGCAGCAGTGGGTCACGCATCCTACCTCTTCCCCACTTTGGCTGCTGCACATCTTCCCGGAAACCCTGGTCAATAGTGCACTTTTCAAAGTGCTTTGGGAGCATCACAGATCGTGAGGAGCAAAGTACTTCACACTAATTGAACAAACAGGGTATCTAGCAGCAGGGAGGATGGCTGTGCCCAGCCTCATTGCCAGCCAGGGACAGGCCAGGGGAAGCCCATCGGCCTCAGCCCCATGTCCCTGTGGCCCTTGCCAGCAGCACACAGCTCCCCACTGCACGGGGCTACCAGCATCTCCTGGCACAGCCGCAGTGAGCAGCAAACCGAGGCAGCCTCTTTTCATCCCACGGGAATGCAAACTTTTGACATCGTTTAAGAGGCTCCATCAATGTAAGCCGTGCATTTACATGTCTCTGCCTTCTCCCTGTGAAAAGCAGGCGCTAATTTTGCTGTGTTACCAGTAATAAACTTTTAATGCCATGTATTCAGGATCCCTTGTTTGCCCTATGGAAAGTTTCTCTTCATGCATCAGACTGGGAGAACAAAGTGCGGTCTGTCTAGCTGCAGGATTTAATCACCTGCTGTAATACTTCGTTGATCTAATCTTTTGTTTTAATTAAAAGCCTTTCAGTTTACTTTGCAGGATTTTACTCTCCCTGCACTGAGCACCAGCTTTCCGCTTGCTTCACTGGCTCCATCTCAGCCATGGAGCTCACGTCAAACCTCTTTGGTTGCCCCCTAAATGCATGTAAATGGCTAGAAAAAAAACCCAAAGCTGTCCCACCAAGCACCCAACCTGAGACCCAGAACCATCCAGCCACTGCTCAGTACAGCACGGGGTGAAATGAACCGGCTCCAGGTGAACATGGAGCCTGTAAGGCTATTCACACGGTGCCTGCTGCACTTCAGGCCTGCTAATTCTTATTTGAGGGAAGAAACAAACTGCCTTTGGAAATGAGATGGGACCTCACTTTGTGGGCACCCAGGGGATTGTTTTAGATGCCTGGAGCAAGTTGTTTGCGTGAGGATGAGATTTAAACTTGGTTTCAAGCACTGACATGAATTCTTCTGCATCTCATAATTAAAACATCTAGAGTTACATCAGAGATCTCCTACACTGGATGCAAATCTTTAAATGGCCACTTTGAATATCATTCCCACAATTTTCCTGTACAAATTTCAATAAAACTCAGACTCTACCACCCAGCAGAAGTGCTTTTTAGCCTTCTGAGTAGGTCACTACAGAAGAGGAAAATCAGCAAATAGACAATGAGATTTCAGGAGATGTAAAAACAAGAAAAATCCATTTGCAGGGATAATGTCGCCACCGCTGAGGCCATGCACTGGTGCTGCCTTCCCCAGCCACTCACGACAGCTCCTCGGCAAGAAGATCCGCGACATTCTCCCTCCCATTTGCAATTCCTTGTTCCTGTCAGGCTTGGAAAGCGCTTCTTACCTTTCTGAGAAGTGGTGATAGCCTCTTAAAACCAGCCGTGTGCTTAACACCTCAAAATCATTTGAAAACTGTATTCGTGCTGTTTCTGGCATTTCACCTTTCAGTGCCAGCGGTGCAGCAGGGATTCCTACGAGGCCATGACCAGCCCTAGGGATCACTGTTAGCTACCGCGGCCACCAGCGCTGGTGAGGATGAAAAGCCGTAACGACTGCAGTGAGGCTTTGGGCGTACCAAACGGCTGCACTTTGCTGTGCCTTTCTCCCCGCTTTGGCAAGAGGCACATACTGAAAGGCAAGACACCGTTGGTGTCAGCAGCAGCGGCAGCACGCAGCGCGCCTCTCCGTCGTGCGAGGGGCGGCGGGCCGGGCAGCGGGGCAGCCGGGGCGCAGCGCCGGGCGTGTGGCAGCGCCGGCGTGTCGTGCCTCACCGCTGCGGGGAGCAGCGAGCAAAGGGAAAGGGAAAACAAGAAGAAGACAAGACTCGGATCTAATATGTGAGTGGGCTGATATGTGCGAAAGAGATGAATATGAAGTAAAACATGCTGGATGCTACAGTAATAACCAGGCGCACGCGGGAGAGGCTGGAAGAGAGCCAGGGAAGGGAGATACAAGAGGGATGCAGCTGAGATCAGTCTGTTCGAGGCAACGGGGCTGCAGCTCCTGAATGAGAGCAAGGTGGGTGCAAGGCTGCTCCACCAAAACAGTGAGACCCCTCGGCCACATCACCCCCAGGCTGGGACCGTGTCCTCTCCTTGGCTCAGCCAAGGGGTCACTACACCCCCAGGGAGTTTCATTTTTCATACAGGAAAAAGGCTTAGTTTTGTCCCCTAAAAATATGGTGGTTCTTGTATAGGCACTGGGTGCAGCAACCTGCACCACTAGGCACTGAGATGAGGGACTTCAACAGGTCCTTGAGGAACACAAGAATGCGTGCCCAGGAATTTCTGTATTACGGTGGAGTCTGGCTCATGCTCCTCTTCATGGCATGCTGAACCTAAGGACCCCTTGCGTAGTGGCTTCTTGCCCCCTTTTGGGTGCAACCAGGAGAGCTGAGGCTGCAGGCAGGCACCAGCCGCTGAGAGCATCCCACTGCCTGCCCATTGGAGGTAGCCTGTGGGCGTTCGACATGGCCCCATTTCAGCAGTCAAACACGCATCTGCGGAGCACAAACTTTTAATGGCATACGGGTGAGTCATCACAGGGTTTCAAAATGCGTGAATATGATCACATCCTAATTCAGTGTGTCAGCGATGAGCTACTCTGCATCTATGGGGTTACTCTGCTCTGCAGAAACCTTGGAAATCCCTGTTCAACCCTGTGATGAAAAAGTTCATTTGCATTTGTGTCACTGTATGCAAAGAGTTAATTTCCCCCCCTCCCCCCTGCCTGTAATTTTGGCACTGGATTTCAATGGAGGCTTATGTGCAGTTTTACAACCCAGCATTGCTATGTCTTGCACCACCAATTTACAACTGAGTAATAAGTAAACACAAGATTTTTTGGTTACATAGGATTTTCCAAGGTGATTAAATAATTTTCTAAATAGCTCTGAGAATGAAGCTGTCTAAAATCCCCATGGTGAAAGGAAATTAACTGCATACACAGGCACTCTAAAGGTAGAGGAGAAATTCAAATTTATTGAGAAGAAGAAATATTCAAGAAAGCAAACAAAAACGAAGGAAATCACTTGCAATGTAAATTAATCTGCCTGAATCAACTGCCTTTGCTGCAGTGGCTCCTCCTGGGCTCTCCACACATGCACCGAGTCCTGCATGGGCCCTGTTCCATAGCACATGGTGCACATCTCAGACCAATGTGCTTTTAAAGACCTCTGAATATTTTGTTAAATGGGCAAAAGCACTCGCCAACCCTTTCAGCATCTCCAACTGCAGCCTCCACCTCGAGGGCGGTGATCTTTGTGAACTTACCCAAAGACCAAGGAGTCAGGAACATCACAAGTTTTGCTGGGAGAGTGGTTTTGAGGTGAATCTGGGGCACCATCTGATGACCTAAGTATTTGGCAGCAGCCTAACGTTAGAGCTTCCCAAGTTTTCCATAGTGGGAGCCACTTCCACCAACACCCTCAGCCCCAGGGCTGCTGCTTTGCTGGGGCTGCCAGCTTTCACAGGGCTGGGAGCCAGCCTCAACTCATCTTCTTGGGCAGGAACAGTAGCCCAAAACCATGTGAGAAGGGGACTCACCCTTCAGAAAGGCTGCAGGTGCAAGCCAAGGGCAGGGTGAGGGAGAGACCTTCCTCCTCACTCAGCTGGGCGGCCAGGGGAAGGGCACTGGGAAGCCATCCCTCCCAAGCGGCTCGAGGAAATTCATATTTCGTGTTCTGCTCCTTCTCTGCCCACGGAGTTCTTTCTCGTGGTGGTGTGTAGGTGTATGTGAGGGATTTATCCTTTCCCCACTGAATCACTGCAGCACAACATCTTTTCAACCCTTCTGTACAGCAGAAAAGAGCCTCATGGCATTTCTCCTCATTTTCCTGCTTAAGGAGGCAGCCAGGGAGCTCCCCAGCTTGACCTGGCTCAAGGCTGGACGGCAGCACGACCACTGCTAGCCTCAGCAGAGGCAGGCCTGTGGCAGCAGGCACCCCTTCCCGCCAGCCAGCACCTTGACACTGCAGCCTGGCTCACCAACGGCCAGCACAAAGACACTAGGCATGCTGCTGCTTTTCCAGCTGTGAAATGACTCTGTGAGCAAAGGCAGGAGCAGAACTCGGTGCCACAAGCACGGTGTGCCCGCCCCAGCATGGTGGAAGCCCAGATCCAAGCCAAAGCGTTACCAAATCCCAGTTCCTGCAGAAAAGAGCATTTGTGCTACAACTAGGGGCTGCTGGAAGGTGTTTCATCATCATGTCTGAACCTGGTGTTCAAGTTTTCTGTATTTCAAAAAAGAAAATGTGGAGGAAATGAGCTCTGCAGCTGTTGCTTGGGCAAAGCCACAGCCATGAGCAGATGCTTTCCCTGCTGACTCTCTTATAAACTGCTTATTAAGAAAAAGACATAGGAGCTGTCAGCAGGTAGCCAGAAATGAGTCTTTTCAGCTGCACAAGAAAAAGGCACTCCTTGAAATTCTAAATAAAACTTCTGTAACAGTTGTTTTAATTCAACAGTGTTTTCCAACTCAGGAGCTCGCAGCATCTAGCATCACACCACCAGAGAAGCTAGGAGGCCTGAGATGAGCCCACAGGCCCTAGGACTGTGCCTGTCCAGCATCATCGTGTCTTTATTGAATTTGGGTCAGTCACCACTCAGCCCAGATCAAGCTTTAAAACATTAAGTATCTAAAGGTTTCCTAGTTACACTTGTATGCAGTCTGGACAACCAATCAATAACTTGCAGCATACCCCGTCCCACTCTCGTACCTTCCAGACAATGATGCCCAGGCTCCTTCCTTCTTAGTCCTTTTTCCTCCTCCAGAACAGGGCAAGACCAGGGTGTGGACAAAACCCAGCAACCATTAAGCCCTTTGTTCTGATTTCCCACTTACTCTCCACTGGGCTAGGAGTATCACACCCCTCTCTGATCTCATCAGGCTGAGTGGATTCTCCCCTCTGCTGTGAATCACACCAGACTTTTCCACCATCTCAGCAACCTGGATAATTTTTGAAGGGTTTTGGTGGTGTTCTCCCTCACTTCTGTTGTTTTTTCTCTGTGCTGTTTCTCTTCCCTTTTTACACCACCACTCCCACTCCATATCTGTCCTGCAACAATGCTTCAGCACTTGACTGTGGAGATGTGGGCCACCCATGAAACATGACAGATAAGCAATAGAAGTGTTGGAGGCAGCCCTTTGACTGCCATGCTGTTCCCTGGATTCCCAACAACCACTTTTAACTGCCAAGTATCACCTCCTAACAGACCTGCTTTGTTTGTACCCTCAGGCAAATACAAGCACACACAAAATCAGAAGTGCAGGAGGCAGAGAGGGCATTAAATTTAAGACTGCCATGCTGCAGACTCTGCCAGGGTTTAACTCCTCCCACCTCACCTTGGCTCACTAAGGCCCTGCAGGCTGTGCATGACAAAAGGCTACCTAAAAATGGGGATTCAATCATAAGAGCAGGAAAAGCCCTCCTCCAGTGAGAGCTGTGCTTTGAGCTACACCTTGCTCCCCTATCCCCAGGAAATTAACATCTCCTTTTAGAAAACACAATTTAAAAAAAAAGAAAAAGAAGAAACCCTGGGGAAACTAAAGAGTTCTCATGGTGAATTTTATTTTGTAAGCAACAATATAAACATGTGAATAAGAGCAGGTATCATTTGCAGGGCTGGCCTTTGATCCAGAGCACCCTGAATCTAGCAGCCCTCCAAGAGCAGATGAGGGCAAGCCTTCGCCTGTGACTCCAGAGGCTACCCAAGTTGCAGTCCGCCAAGACCTTTGTCATTGAAAGACCAATGCTTGAATATTTGCTATTACCAAACGTATGTGCAATCTCAGAATGTACTTCCCACCCCCACCCCAGGTTAAAAAAAATAAAATCATATAGCTGCAAATCAGTAAAAAAACATTGCTTCCAGCTTAGTGAGACTGAAATGGCCCATTGGACTATAAACTGAAATATCATTCTGGAGATAACCAATTGGTTGTGACACAAAGTACTGTATTTACAACTCAAAAATATAACTGTTATATAGTTTAATTTATAGCAAACTTAATACATTAGTGTTTACAAAAAATTCTGGACTCAACTGAAACAGCATGCTGCTTGGTAAGTTCTTTTTCCTTCCTCTCACTTTAATCGAAGAGACCAGCAACCTTAAGAGCTTCTTCTGTGATCCACGCACAACTTGCAATTGTGCCAGATGCTGAAAAACCAAAACACTTCCTGCATCTCTAGAATCTCGTTGCTTGGTACCTTCTATGACTCAAGCTGTACAGTTCAAACCTTAAGCTGTCCTTGAACAAGTCCCATACACATCTCATGAAAGCTACTCAGATACTAACCAGGGCGCCGGCTAATGTTACAGACAGGAGAAATACCTTATCCATATGACTAGCTCACACAACAGCAAAGAGGAAATATAACTACACATTCAATCTCTTATTCTAACAGCAAAGCTGCAAACTCCATTGCTTAAAGATACTTCAGTAAATGAAACAGTACCATACAGCTCAAGAAACTTTTTTAAAAAAACCCAAACATTGTAATAGTATAAAAAGTTGTTTACTGGTGTTTCTACTATAAAGCTCTTTGTTCCACAAATTAAAAGTGATAAAATAATTAGATATGTTTACAGTGATAAGAGACTGCAGTGTAGACATTTCAGCTCACATTTTTCAGTACAACACGGACCGTGACTGAATCGTTAATACACATCTAGGACATAGAGCAAACTGCAGACATGAAGTGCACACCTGAATAAGGGAGTTTACCCACTGGCACCGTAACTCACTCTCTTCAGCCCTGCCTCTCCCCTCCAGAACAGGTTGTAGGCAAAAACTGTATCCAGAAACTGAGGCACGTAACTACTTTGAGTGCAGGAAAGCAGCTCTTATTGAGGAAACTGCGCAGAGGGAAAGCGAATGCACACAAACATACCATGGTAAATTCCCAAGTTACATGCCTACTACTTCTTCTTAGATATGTTGACATCTGCAAAAGTGAAAATGTACAAAAAATAAAAACTGTCAAATAAATAAAGAGTACAGATGTTAATCACATATATAAAGAAACGTATTGGCGTACTGTATGCAGTATACGGTATATTCATAGAATCATGTGGGCTGGACAGCACTTAATAAGGAGTCACGTGCTAAAGGCACAACTCCTTGTCTCTCTCCTCCAAAAGATCTTATGGTTTCTGGATATCAAGCGCAACCTTTTACACCGATGCATAACTCGTGCATCGTATTTCATCTTTGCCATATCTAGGATGCTTTTCTTTTTTGAAGATCCACAGAGAAGTCCAAAAAGTTTTAATGGTCTGAAGCCCAATTTTTTGCAGCCCTGCCATGCTACTTGGTCTCTTGGGTTTCCCACCAAACGAGGTTTTAGTAATTGCACAGTATATCAAGCCATAGTTTTTCCCCACGAAACGGGAGGCAATCTTATGGACTCTTCCAAATTCTCAACTGGCATTTTCTAGGCTCCTGAACTGTAGGCAGGTATTATGCTCCAAGGGTGTTACACAAAGGCTGCTGAAACCATTGCAAGTGATGTAACGATAGTGAAGTGTCAAGTACATCTGCTATAATACAGAATCAGGGTCTAGGTCTAGCAAATGCTATATCCAACATAACATTTTAAACCATGAAATATTTTATGCATTTTCCTTTTTTCTACAAACATTGTTGCAAACTTGCTGTTACTTGTGTCACAAGGTTCGCATTCCTAGTTCTCCGAGGATTTGTAATTCAAATGTTTAACAACCATATCTAAGCTAGGTACACGTAAAGAAGACATTGAAATTTCAAGTAAAATGAACTGTAGCCACATCTACTGGACTCAATACACGTCCCGACATCTAGATTTACTTTGATAAGTTATACAAATACATAATACATTCTTAAATAATGAAGACCCACAATATTAATTTGTGAATCTTCCCACGTTATAAAACCACTTTTACAGGAAGGTTTATCCACCTGTATTACTGTTTTAGTTCGCAGTGTCTCTTGCTTTCCTGCTTCCACAGATTTACTGTACCAGTTCTTAGGCTTTGGCTATTGAAATCTCTTTTTCGAATGAGGCAACACTGGTTATTAAGGCTGTTTCGTTTTGTTTTTTTTTTCTCTCCCGTGAAGTTTTGTTCTTGACTACGACACCATTTTCCAGAGCAGAATGACTATCTTGTGTCTTCAGGTTCTGTTTTTATGACCTTCCTTTCCATGTTGTTAAAAGCCGAATGAGGAAAATCCTTTAAAATACCAAGGCCTTCTGCATGAAGAAAAAAAAGGAGAAAAAAAAAAAAAGATGTTAAAAACACTGCTTGAACCCATCTGGCTTAGAATCACCTCAATTACATCACAATGATGACAGAGCAATCACTGCAGATTTACTTCAACTTTCTCCGGGAGCAGGGTTTGGTGGAGATGTATTCTTCACTTGCATTTTTAAAGGGACGCTGTAAAAATCCCTAACTAGACATTTCACTACGTGAATTACCACTGGGACTGGGACAAACTGCAGAAAAGGTGAGCTACAATTGCAATATACAAACTTACATAAATATACAAAATACATGTGGAAGATATAAACTTCTGCCCAGTCTTCAAAACAGCTGCTTTTGCACCTTGTCTGAAATAATCTTTCTTACTGCATCTTCCAAAGTCAGGTGGGATTTTATTGCTCTTCCTCAAGTGTCAAGAATTCCTTTCTCTATCTCAATGTGCTGATAAACAGAAAAAACTACTCAGATAACATATCCCAAAGGAAATGGTGTCTTCTATCAAATCTAGAATGAGTTTCTCCCAGTGCCAGAGGTAAATGACAAATTTGCCAGAGAGCAAAAATCAGTGAATGGGAAATCCAGTTCAAAAGACATAACTGTATGATTTGCTTCACAAATTAGTGCTATGTCTCTAGAAACCAGAATTTTAAAAAGTCTTCTTATAAAAAATCTGATTCCTTTATACAGAGAGAAGCCACGTTATAATCAAACTGCATCACAATGACAGCAACATAAGTGTTTAATGGTAATAGCTGGGCCAAGCACAGACACGTGCCAGAACTTGCTCATCTCAATCTAGTTACTACACCCTCTAAGATTGTCCCAAATAATACTCAGTCTGCTTCCAGATCAGCAAGTAACACTCCTCTTGAAGCTTTGTCCAAAGCCTTGCTTAAAAGGTTACATGCAAACACTGCACTTCTAGCTTCTTCTCTCAGAGACATCATCTATTTGTAAGCTCATCACAGGCTTTGTAAGAGGTGGTGGGTAATTTACAACAGACAGCACTAACCAGAGGACTGGGACTTGGCCTCACCACTGGGGTAAAGCCGGATCAAATCACTGCACAGAGGTTTTCCAACATGCTGCTCTCCATCAAGTGAAATGTGCTGCAACTGCCTACTTGGCAGATTTGGCACACGGAGATTCAGTGGTCTTTCACCTGAAAGGTGTACATAATGAAACATTGATGCATTAAAAGCAAAGCAGTATTAAATAACAGGCAGAGACAGCAAAAGCATATCCCAAATTCCAGCTGCTCAGGGAAGATTTCTAGCAAAACAAGGCTTATGTAAATACGTTGCTCTGCACACTATTCCACAGGCACTGCTACAAATGGCCACTCAACCATAACACCCCAAATTCTTTTATTTTTAAATCTCTCTTATTCTGCTCAAAAATTCCTTTGAGATCCTTAAAAAATCATATTCCCACTGCACAACCCCTTTGAGATCCTAAAAATTCCCACTTCCACTGCACATTAGATAAACACCATGAAGAAGCTTGCACTGTCAAAAAGAGATGGATCCACACATCTAGTTCTTCCTGTATACTTGTGTACTGCACTGCCTGACCAACACACACAAATGAGAACGTAAATTTTACTGCTTACTTCTATGAATTCCCTTAGTTTCTCCCTCTGCTTCATCTCTTTCCCGGCCCTTAAACAAACTAGCTCTTGAAAAACAGATACAGAATTTCTGGTTTTACTTCTTGTGCTTATAACACTTTGTCTCGTTTCAAAACAGTAAAAAAAGCCAAACAGAAAGTGTTCAAACAAAACAAACACTCCTAAAATTAATTCAAGCTAAGGAATAGCCAGTTGGTAAACTAGAGAGATAATCACAAAACTGTAAGCTTTGTGAAGAATAACAAGCTAGAACATCATGAGAATCTGCTTGGTTCTAAGTACTTTACAAAGCCAGCTCCTCAGCTTTTATTCCTAGACTGCACCATTAGGTAAACAAAGAGCAGTACCAACTACATTACTTGCTTTACTTTCCGTTTCCACAAAGCAAGAACACAAGCAGGTTGGAACAGGGAGGCCCAAGAAGGGTGTGGTGTCTCCCTCCTTGGAGGTCTTCAAGACTCACCTGGATGCGTTCCAGGTGCAATCTGATCTAGGTGGAGCTGCTTCTACAAAGGGGTTGGACTAGATGATCTCTAAACGTCCCTTCCAACCCCTACCATTCTGTGATTCTATGATTCTATGAAATGCAACATTCTGTTTTATTGTCAAAACAAAGGATAAAGCTAGAGCCAAGTTCTGCCCTCAGCAGTAGCAGTGCACCTGACCTTCCTCACTCCCTACGTTATCCACAGGGAAAGCTGTCTGTCCAGATACATTAAGCAGAACCTGACTGTACATCTGATTGCATTATTTAGACTGTAAGCACTTCAGGGCAGAGATCTCATCCATTCAGTATTCTGTACTAGATAAATAACCGCTGACAATGGTTGCATAATATCAAATGCATTTGCTGGCAGCAACGTTGTGCCTGGAAGCTACCATACCTTGTCCATCAGCATTATCTAAAGACATGCCATTGGGGCTATGCTCTTCTGAGTTTTGTCTGTAACACCCCGTGGAAAGACGCCTCTCTAATGCAGCCTGGTTGCAAAGAAACTCCATCTGTTTTGCCATCACCTTTTCTGACTGCAAATAAAGCAAAAGAAAATTTTTTCTCTATATACATACATATAGTGAGTCAAAACACGGGGGGGAAAAACAACATCAGATGATAAGACTAACATCCTAGATATAGGGTTTTGTTGACTCATATGTACAGATGTGTGCTTTACAGTTTCTTCAAAACTATCAAGCAAACAAAATATTTCTGCACCTATAGAGATTTTCATACTGTATGCCCGAGTCACTCAAGAATACTTAAAATGCAAACTGCTGTACTTCATCCACACAGAAATGCGACATCGAATTTTCTTCTTCCAAAAACACACAAAAAACACTTTCTACACTTCAGAACTGCAGGTTACATGACGAGAATCTCAAGAAAAGGAAAAAATAATGTCTTCATTATCCAGTTAGCTCTTTTCAAATATATGCCTCCACAAAGTATTACAAAAAGTATTCCAAGAGCAATGGCAACATCTGCTAAAAACTTATGCCAAGATTTCACCAGACATCTTGGAATCTTTATTTTAGGAAACAGCACTACACAAGCTTAAAAATCTGCCATTCTGAAAGTGTAGGATGACAGTATGTTTGTGGGGGATAAAGGTGTGAAATGTCTGTCTAGAAGAAGAACAAGACCTATACACCTCTAGAGAGTGAAGCTAAACAATGCAGTGCAACGTGGGAGGAAATGGCGTCTGAATGTTTGTCATTGACTTTAATGCCAAGAGAATTCTAACTTTCAATATAATCTTGTTCTTGAGAATGTAAATAAGCATCTTGCAAAAATAAAAAGAAAAACACAAGTTGAGAAAGTTAACTTAGAAGTGTCACAATGAACATAAGAACAGAAAGTGTACAAACTAAACATCTATGACTGATAAGGAAAAAAAAAATATCTTTCAGGTAATACTGTAATCGTTTCAACTAGGACAGTGGCTTATTGATTGCAGAGCACTTCACTTTTCTTGGGAGATGACAAAACCCCTGATATCCCATGAAAGCCTGCTTACTCAGCATAGTTCAACAATTTACAAATACAGTGACACCTTAACAGACTAACAAAATCTGAGCTTCTTCAGCACAGTGATGACCCTGACAGCAGAGTAATGATGTGACTAATATTCACTTACTCTGGGTTAGAGTTCATCTTCTTCTGCAGAAGAACACTGACAGCTCAAGCTTCATCTTGGGAGGTAGGTAAAGAAAGAAACTATTTTCAAATAGTCTTAACTTTGCTACTCTGTCACTCTTGTTACAGCTTTAGAAGTACAAAATAATTTTTACAAAGAATACACAATTTCACATCCATGCTATCTTTGATCTTTGATTGGGATAAACCCTGAATTTTAAACTGCAACGATGCTTCTGATTGCCACAGAAAAATCTGTAGAGTTGCAGATACATTTAATCTTCTAATAAATCTCTAGTCCACTGTTACGTAGCAGTGACCAATGAAAACTATACAGCATAAACAAGATGAAAATAAGCTTGCAAAAATCAAGTTTGTTTAATCATTACACGACATCAGAGCATGCAGCATGTGCTTTTTGATGTATCACAATGAACACATTTGTATGACCATATACTAATTTGCAATAGGAGGTGGTAAGTGATGAGGTTACACATCTAGTCTCAGGAAACAGGAGTGACTACATTTGCCCAAATCAGCTATACAAAATAAATGTGTTGCAACTTAGCATGATATCCCTCCCTGGCAACAACTGGCAGTAGGAGATGCCTCAGGGCTGGGATATACTACAGAAAAGACACAGAAAGAATCTGAAACCTGTCTTCATTTATAAAAAGCTCTCTGGATACTCGAAAATACTGCACTTCCTTCTTAGAAAGGCAATTTATCCTCTTGAATCCAGAGGTTCACTATTTCCTAAATATACTGGCCTTCTTACAGGAAATGTCAGAACTGAGGACTCTAGGACTGCCTACTCTATTCATTTACACTCAGTAACTTGAACTTTCCATTTATAGCTAGTAACACAAGCAACACACCACATACTGTACCAATAGTACCCTACTTGCTCCCAATAGGCAATCACATATTTTCAAGCTTACTACGCTAGACCTCCTTGGAACAAGTAAGGGTAAAGCTGTAGCACTGTGTCAGAACAGTTTTAGAAAGTAAACTCAAATTAAGCGTGATGCAATCACAGCCAAGCTAGGTAGCCTTTGAAAATTGACAGTAATTACTTTAGTCAGCAAAATAATACATGAAAATCAACTTACAAGGACATGGCCTGTATTATTCATGGTGTAGCGTAGTTGGTTTACCTGGGAATTAAGAGCTGTTGAGTCTTCACTCTTTCCTTTTGCCAAAGCAAGAGGCATTTTGTCTTGCTGGTAGAGTGTCTGTACTGTGTCTTGGAAATCAGGATAACCATCCTATTGAGCATAAGAAGAAACCAAACACCAAGGGGGACACATTACTGATTTTTCTTCACCCTCTGTATACTCAAAAAAAACCCAGAACCAAACCACAACAAAACACTCACCAACTTCTGTGAAACTTCTGGACTGCAATCTACATGTTTATGCTATCCACTTCACTGACATTTGTGCACAGCACACACACACACAGCCCCTCTACAACAACTGACATATATCTAAAATGGCATACACATTCACATCTCATCTCTCTCAGTTTCAGGTGAATCCAGACTACTGTTGTCACTGACATTAAACAAGCTTACACTCAACCTTGCCAAGTAGATTTAGGCCCATGGTTTCTGTCACTCACTACATACAGCAGCTTTGGATATTCTTAAAACAAAAATCAAGTTTCTGTGTAGTCAAGAACAAGGCACAGCAGCTGGATACGTTAACCTTGAGAAACTGAGCAAAGCCTCCTGAAAGTCAACATATTTCACACAGAACTTGTGCTAGTATCGCAAAAATGAAATATCATCATTTTAAAAGACTTCACATACTATGGGAAATCATGATTCAATAGTTCTTTCAGTCTCAAATGCTTCTGACATACAAATCTCTCTTGCAGCTTGTATATGCACCAATAAAGCAAATAAAGTTCCTATGAAAGTCTGCCAGACTCCATTAAAATAAATTAATCATCGAAGCAAACGTTCAAGACGAGAAATTTATCCTGCTCATCATTATAAAAGGAAAGCTCATGTAAAATAGAGAACATCCAGAAACATTTACAAAAGCACAGTATACAGGACTGTTAAAATGTGAGAGGAAGCCAGGGATCTTAAGACAGACCCAAATGTGAAAACAGTGACATCTGTCACTGAGGATACATAGGCCCAGGTATCAAAAATATACCAAATTAAGTGGGTTTGCTCTATGTGGATTCTAGAGGCACATGAATGTAAATAACAAGATTTTTGACAATAGCTGGACAAATGGGTTACAGCCCAAGAACAAGACAAGCACTCTTTCAGAAAACCCAGAGGGGAAGGACTACAAGGTCGATGCTATTGGCAGGCTGCCCCATGACCTGCGGAGTGGTAGGCAGGCCCTCAGTGCAACTTAAAGCCAATAAAGCTGTTCTTTATGCTCAGGGAAGAAAAAAAAAAAATAGCATATTGCTTTTATCCACCCAACATGTACGCAAAATTTCACAACTGTGTAAACTGTCACAAAACCTTATGCTCTAGAAACAAAGGTTTTGCAGCACATTTCCATGAGCATTGATCACTTTCATAGTTAGACCTGAATTTGCTTGGGAGAGAAAAAAAGATTATGTGTAGGAAGATGAGAAACTGAATGCACAAAACCCCATCACTTAGGATCCTATTTTTGCAAACAAAACAGGTAACACAGCTCTTTAAAACCTCTCTGTGATCACTTGCCAATACAAAAACAAAGACTGTTTCCTGAAAGTGGGGCCTGCTGCCGTGACTGTCACCTGTCAGTCAGGCAGAGAACTCTGGGATGACGATGCAGTTCTGGATCACCCTGGGAGCTTTTCCCCTCAGTTGGCTGTCAGTTCTGGGTCACCCTGGGAGCCCTTCCCCTCAGCTGGCTGTTGGCAGTCAGGAGCAGGCTGGGCCCTGCGACCACCTGCCCAGAACCAGGTTTGCCTGGAGGTTCCCTTTCCCTCTGTGGTCAGGAGCGCCTGCTGCATGCACTGCATCATTTCTGTTTTGCCATGCTGCTGCTAGGTTGTTTTTCAAACAGCTTTGTGCAACAGATGTTCTCAGTCCCACATGTGCTTTTTTGCTCCCTCTAATGACATTTTTCCCAGGCAAACAGTAGCTTCTACTGCTTTTGCTGTTTTTCTGAAAAACATAAATCCCACACTTGGACTGGTTTTCAACCTTCTCAGCAATGGTGGAGGTGGGCCTTTTCTCTCCTCTCCCTCCACTCATCCCAGCACCAAGGGAAGATGCTTCCTCGTAGCCTCCACTCAGGTCTTCTTGCCCTGTGCCCCCTGACTCCCACCAAGCTTGTGAAATCAGGTGTTGCAAGCTCTTCCCATCCCTCTTGTTCAGCTGAATGGAGACACTGTCACACAGAACAATTCCTTTCTACCACAGACAGCAAAATTCTCTTTCTTTGCTCACTTGGCTGTTTGCAGTGACTCTGAAGGGGAACCTTGTCAACTCGACAGAAAGCAGCAGCAATAAGTAGCCTCTCCCTCCGTGACTTGTGCATGATATACCTGTGACTAGCTTGGCTTTCTAAGCCAGAGCCACAACAGCTCACTGCTTGAGCAGTGCTGCTACTGAGTCATGGGGTGACAAAAATAAGGGGTGCCCCCGCCCTGCAACACCTATGCAGGATTAATCCTTGGCTCTGCAGCAAGATGTACCATCATTTCCATCTCTATTTGCTTGTCTTGCTCTTTGTCCAGAGCAGATTTAGGAACTACAGCCCTTTTTTTATAATCTGCTTCCAAATCCCAATTCACTCCATTTCTTTTTTCATTCCCTCCACACCTTTAGTCTGTCATTTGCCTGGAATTTTTTCACTTCTCTCTACACTTCACTCCCACAGCTCGCCCACCCACTCTACGAAGAAGAGGGGGAGAGCTTGCAGGGGAAGAGACACAGGCTTTTACAGGTAATTTGATGTAATTTGTGGTATATTGTTTCTCTGTAACGCTTGTGTGAGGTTCATATTCATGAAGAGGATAAATTTACAATGGTGGCCGTAAGCCGGCAATGTTGCAGCCTGCACACACAGCTCTGCTAGCTTTGCTCAAGGATGACCTTCAGAGCTTCCCTGGAGGTTTTTTTTTAAGTGTTATTATATTTCAGGAAATTAAATCATCTTTTTTTTAAGTAATCTTTCACACTATGCAAACAGGGTGTGAGGTCTTTTCAAATTCAAGCATTAGTTTTTTTATACCATGCTCAGCAGAGACATTAATGACTAATGGGTAAAAGAATGGTGAATTAAAATACAGAGTTTAGCCTTAAAACAGAAAAGCAAAATTACCTTCGCCAAAGAAAAAAAAAAAAGACAGAGCTAGTTACAAGAACAACCACAAAAATATCACCCATACTCAGATCTTCTGCATGGTGTCAACATGCCAGTCAGCTAAAAAAGCCACAATAAAGCACTACAGCTAGAAAAACAATATAAGGAACTCTAATCCAGGACAGAAGGAAAAATTTACAGCATTTATTACCATTTCCTTTTAACCTCTACCTTTCTTAAAACAAAGAAAAAAACCCCTCAACACCCCACAAAATCCTCAAACATGGTACTTTAAAATCTTTTGTTTTTTACAAAATGCAAGTCCCAAGAAGGCAAAACACCACATGTAGAAGTGATCCCACTATGTAGTACTGCATCTTTTTTTCATTCCTTTGAAGAAAAGTCCATGATTTACAGTGTACCTCAGAATTATAATGCACCGAAATAATGGTTTACTCCTTAGAAAACTCCTAAACTTGTAAGGAAAAAGACATTTATACTGATAACAACACTGGTCATTTCATAATGAATAACGCTGTGCTATCAAATAAAACATTATCTCATTCAGTTTAATTTTCAATTTCCTATTTTGGAAAACGTGCTGTTTCTGAAACAGTCATTTGCACAGTTAGGACATGAAATTTTCACAAGCACTTAAAAACATGACTGGTAATTTTAGTTAAGAAGAAAAGATTTTCTCAGATGTGCTGAACTAAAAAGCATCCAGAGAAAGAAAGCCTCAAGACTCTTTAAGATTTCACCACGCAGAAAATAAGAGCATGTATATGCCCTAAGGCTGCCCAAATTTCCTCCTCTTCAAACCTTCTAAAGATTCAGAATTTATTTTTCAGGATTTTCATTTTACTTTTTCTTTCAATGAAGATCTGTAGAAAAAAAAAGCACCTCTCTTGTACTGTGTCACTTTAGAGACTTGCTCATCATCAATTATTCCTGAATGAAGACAAAACTTCCTAATGCTGAACTCTAATAGTCAATGAAATACTATTTCAAGCAGAGGAGCAGCAGATCCACTCCAGCTCTTATAAATTTAGGACTAGATTGGACAAAAGAGAGGAGACTCAAGCAACCATCCTGCAACGTGTTGGTCAAGGCAGATGATAGTGAAACTTTTCCCTGCAATTTTTTGAGGCTCAAGGAACAAACATCAGTCAAGAGTAAATCCCAACACCTGTAAATGACATTACTGACTCAAAGCTACCAGTAAATACTTAATGCACATATATATTTTGTCTTATATACATTCTAACCAA
Organism: Colius striatus; assembly: GCF_028858725.1. Lineage (NCBI taxonomy): Eukaryota > Metazoa > Chordata > Aves > Coliiformes > Coliidae > Colius > Colius striatus. Next base: position 30,075,987 of record NC_084767.1, on the reverse strand, counting down.
AACTGTACAGTCTGATGGAACTTCAATAAATAAATATAGATGAACTCTCTGTCTATTCAAATTGACTGCTCTCACCTGGGATTGCTGCAGAGCAAACGACCCTGTCCAAGTAACAAAGCACTGCACTACTGAAAAAAAATGAACACCTTGGATTTGGTGCCCCATTAATCACAGATTGAGTTACACGTGAGAAACACATTCCATAACGTGCTGCAAGCTTCTCATACACTTAAATAATATATTGCATATCTGTGTCATGGTGTACGTGTTCAAAAGTTGGAGGGGAGGGGAGTGATTAAAAGGTCTAAAATTTCCCTTCCAGCAGTGATAATGGAAGAAAAAAGTAAACTATAGATATGCTACTCCTGCACTCCTAATAAGAAACTCTGAGTAGAACATGCATTTCACTAGGCAACATATTGTGCAGGTGCATACAATAGATATACATGTGCTTTATACACAAAACTAATTACACAAACCCTAAATTAATATCTACAGGCACACACACAATCTTTAATTAGCTTTTAATTAGTCTTTAATTAACTTTTCAATATGATCGGTTTTATAGTTCATAGCACAGTCAGAGATGGCTAATATTTTGCCATCAGTCCTTATCCAAAACTCCAGATTCTGAGCATGACCAAAAGCTGACTCAAGTGAATTAAGCAAACCCTACCTCACACAGGCTTAAAAGCAAAAAGCCTTATGGGAAGACATTTCCTACAGTGCTCACACTTATTCCACCACAGAAGTCAGTCAGACCCATTCCTCCCCCTCCTACTCACTCAGAGTGCAAAGCACTGACAGCAACTTTACCATAAAGCAAATCCTACTCTTTACCCCTGCTCCTACAGGCTTCCCTCTATCAAACATCTACATTTGCAGAGATGGTGTTGATGTTCTCCCCTTCTCTCTCACACCCATCAACTTTCTGTTAAATATTTTCTGACAAATTTCCTTAAGACAGATCCCTTCAAAACAAAAGTGAATTTTAGCATGCATAGGTGAAAACAGGAGTCACAATACTGTACCTCTATCTTGATTCTCTTCGGTGACAGCTCATCCCTTTCTCCACATTTAGATCTAGAAGAGAAGACACATACACCATCAGCAAACAGTGCATCAGGAATGCCTGACCAGCAGAAATAACAATGAAAAACAGAGTCAAGGAAAAAATAAATCAGGCAAGAAACAGTGAGATGCACAGAAAAAGCCTCCAATTCACTTGGACATGGCAGTAAACATCACTTGAGCAGAGGAATACAAGAATCTTGTGTTGTTTTTAAATGTGTCGTAAGACTTGTGTACTCGTTTTCTGAACGGAAAGATACCTGAGCACAGACAATTACAAAAATGTCTTCGGTGTGGCTTTCCCAGAATGGATCTATATTTACATGAATCACTATGGAAGAAAGGTGCCTCTTATGGTTTTCTGTTGCTCTCTAGAAGCGTAAGAAAATGTATTTTGAAAGGGTATCATGTTACACGTAAGGGAGTTAACGTTTAAAAGCAATATAAAAAAATTAAAACCAATATATAGAAAGTATCAGGACTTTCAATTATACTTTTTTACAGTTTCAGTTGTACTTAAAAGTTGTGAAGACTTTGTTACTGTCTCATAACAGCAGTTAATTTAACAGAATAGTAACAGCTGAAATTAGGTCTCAGCTTCAGTTTCTTTAATGTAAGTTTGTAAGCCACTCCCTACAACCTCATGTTTTTCATTCCCTGGAAACTAACATGCCAAATCTGAGCATGGGAAAAAAAAAAAAAGACATACATTGAGAAGCTTTGGCTACTCTGCCTATTTACATTAACCTCAAAACACACAAATGCCTCCAACACTTGAAATGCCAGCCTCTCAGATGCACTATCACAGCAAAATCGGGAAAACTAGAGAGCAAATAAAAAGGTCATGCAAGACAGCTAAATTTGAGCAGTTTAAAGGCTTCATGACTTAAATAGCATTCTACCGTCCTCTGAAGAGCACTTTGCTAGCTAAAGAGCAAGAAGAAAGTATCTCTAGTGTTTCAGAAGAAATGCCATCAGACTAATCATCTTGCTGAAAGCAGAAGTCCTTCTAGTTAATTAGAGCCTTACTTGGTGGTCCTGTAAGTGTACTTGTACGTAACTTCTCGAGAGATCTGCCGAGCTAGCGCAAAGAGTTCATCTCTCCTGGTCAACAACGCGTTATCTTTCACGCACAGCTGAGCGGCTGCTTCATTCACCGTTAGCTGGAAATTAAACACAGAGATTCATCATTTTGCATACTGTCACCCATTGTGCTTGTAAAAGAATCTGTTCTGAAATTAAAAAAAAAAAAAATCAATAAAAATCAACTGCAAGTAAAATTACCTATAATTGAATACTAAACCCTAGAGGGTTTCTTCAGTTTATTTATACCCTTCCTAAGCCTCTGGGAGGAGAAAAGATAAAAATGTAGTTGGTACATTTAACATCCCTTAAAGAAAAATGTTATTGTAAGACACTCTCAATGTGCCTCTTTCCAGCATTAATTAAATCTCAGTATAAAACAGTAGCTCTGAGTGTTCACAGTGTTTGGCTCCCAAAGGCTGGTTTACAGGGAATACTATTTTTATAAACGCAATATGCCCAGGACATGGGAGGAAAAAAAAAAATCCTGACAGTGTGGGTACAGATGGCTTTCCCTGGTGAATACAGCATAAATTCTGTAGAAGGTGATAGTTTAAGAAACGATTAAACTTTTTTTAGCTATGTTTCTCACCCTCGTGTTTGTGAAGACTATCTTCAGGCATGAATCAAATGTAACTTGTTTCAAGGATGTTTTTCCTGAGCCTGCTGGGACACATTTCTAGTGTCTCTGCTGCTGGCAATAACTTCATGAAGGAAAAAAAAAAAAGCCTTAAGGCTCAAAATGGTTTCACAATGCTCTTCAGGAGCCTATTGGAAGTGCCAATACTGTCATGAGTTACACCAGCTTAACAATACTGATGTCTGAAAAGCCTACGGTCAACAGAATGGACAAACAACAAAATTGTTAACACAATGAGAAGCACTGAAACTGAGATGCTGGAGAGGAAATTTCCTGCTCCTTCCACAGTAAGCGGGGGCTGGAGACATTTTCACTTCTTCCTCAGCTGAAGAGACAACACTTGTAATAAGGCATAACAGCAAGAGGTCAATAGACTACTATAGGTGTTTTTTTCCAAAGTGTCCACAACTCTATTTCTAGAAATTAAGCTGCTTCAAACGGGCTTGGCTTTTCACAAATAGGAGCACAGTTGCTTTACTGCTACTGTTAACAGCATGTTCTGTATCTCTCTCAGGCTAGTGAATATCACAAAGCAGCTACTTCTTCCAGAGCACAGTCAGCATATTCATGACAGATGGAGATGTGCCACCCCCGGCCCTTGATCTGGCAGTGCACAGGGTGATGAGGCTAAGGACGGGCAGGACTGCACATGCGTGACCTCAGACACCAAAAACACTGCTGGTACAAAAAGTGCTTTCCATGGAAGTGGACAGAGGTGAAGCTGAGGCCAGATCAGCAGGTCTGCAGTTAAATGGCATCTCCTGGGAGAAGGAAAAGAAACTGTCTCCTTTACCCCTCTCTCTACCATGCTGCAGAACGCTACTTTTGAATCAAATCAGAAGCCAGCAACTCACCCAAAACACCACGTACTCCAACCCTGAAGAATGGAAGCTGTCATACGACAGGAACAACACACAACCATGCTTCCTTCACTGCAGTGCTTCACATCATCCAGATTAGAAAAAAATGTAATGTCTAATGCGGCACTTGCTTCCCAAGGAGGTTGAAGAACAAAAACATGTATCAGAGGAGCTGAGATGGTCTCAGCAATCTGTGCCCGTGCAGTATTTCGAGTAAAGCCTCACACAGAACTGCTATCTCATAAGCATTTTTTCCTGTGTTTAGCATAAAAGCCTCTGTTATGAATAGGGCATTTCTTCAAGTGCCTGAATGCTAGTCAGAGTACAAACTTGTCTTTAACAAGCAAATTAGGTATGTTGGCTGATCCTAATTTTGTCCATACAGAGACTAAATCTCACAGAGATCAGATGTACAAAGGTCGGAAGTTTAATCTATGAAACATCTCTAGGCTATATTCCTACAATATAGTGCACTAAAATAAAAAACTACTACCCCTTAGACAGGAACAGTTGTCCTACAATGTCTACTTTTTCAGAAAAAACACAGGGGAAAAAAGAAAAAGATATGAAAGACTAATACAACACTGATTAAAAGAATTACCATGCAAAGGAAGCATTAATTTCTGTAACAGTGACAGCTGTTACTTTGCTGAGGATGAATAGTATGGCTAATGCTGACAAAATAATTTGAGATTTTTTTTTTCACCCCTCAATAAGGTGTTGAGAGTTTGCAAAGAGCTGAAATGACTGAAAATGCTTTGGGTAGTTGTAGGCAAATGCTGTTTTTCCTAATTTATGAGAAAAGCTAAATGTCTGTCTGTCTTTTTCCTGGTTTCTTATTTTAGGTCACACCCAGACTTACAGAAGTACATCACAGCTTCCTGCCTTTTCAGAAGGAATGATACTGAAAATACAGAAAATACAGAAAGTATCACATGCCTAAAAATAAAGTTTCTGTTTGCTGGAAGCCTTGATGATATGAAATAGCACATAAGCATATAGGTTCTACAGAGAGGGATGGTACACTCCCATCTGATGGGGTTCATAGATTCCCTCCCTAAAAAACACATAATGGAATAACAAGCCCTTCAGTTTTGATGAGTCAGCAAGAGACCGAGCTAGACAAAATTTATTACTTGCACTTCTTATTCCTGTTTCCCACACTATTAAGTAAGATTTTTTTGTTGTTGTTTTATAGGTAGAGAGACAAGCACTGAAATATTAATAAGTAAATTACAAATCTGACTCGAACACACACAGGTCACCAAGTTCAAGGACATGCCTTGTGCTCATCCCTCCTCCAGTCCAACTTTTATGTTTAAAGTGCTCTCTGTGCTTGAAAAGCTGTGTAATACCAAGATGACGGGATGGATTAAGGACACTATGTTTATTAGTTTTGAAGTGTCTAAAAGATTCTGCATCAGATTTAGTGCTAGATCAGTGCCTAATGCAGACAATCCTATCAACAGTACATACTTCCAAACCACTTCAGTGTCTACAGCTCTCACCAGCCTCTAATGGCTGCTCAAGCCCTCTGAGACCCTCCAGTGTTCAAACTGAAACAGACAACATTTCCACTAATTCACCAGTAACAATTCCATCAAGTTTGATTTTTATTTGCATGCAACTCCACTGTTTGAAGAACTAGGGATACCCTGATCTTTACACTAAGGGGATAACCACTACTTAGGCTTTTAGAATTCATAGTGAAATTGATTCAGCTAACCATTGCCAGCTACAAGAAGAAACCTTGAACTGCAAGGCAGAATAAGAGTCTTGGAATGTATTAACACATGCAGAAGAATCTCCGGACAAGCAGAAACTTACCTCCCTGGCTGTTTACGGTCCTTCCCTCTGAACAGCAAATAATTTAAGCCATCAAAACCAAAAATCCATTGAAGTTGAGTATACAAAGTGCAAACTCTAGTTTAGAAGATTTTAAACCAAAAAAAAAAATCAACAACAAAAAAGGTCTCACTGCTACTATTTGTCTATCTTCTGCTTTAAAATTAAAATGGAGATAACACTGTTCAAGACAAAACTTTGAGCAAATTCGTCTTTCTTGCATGTGTGCAGTTCCCATCAAGTTCAGCGAGGCCCCAAATGCATGAGGCATAAGTCAACCACATACTCCTTTGATCTTGTTCCCTTAATTGTAATAAGCAATAGAAATATTTCCTGAAGCCAAACCATGCTCTCATTCCTATTTTAAACACAGTTTTATAATGATGTAGTAAAGATCTGTAATGCAGTGCTAAAAAAAAAAAAAAATCAACTAGGCAGAGCAGTTGTCCTTTCTTCCAGTTCTTTGCTACTCCTTCAAACTACCACCCCACTATTTGCTCCTCCAGCTTTGTATAGCCACTCCTGAGCCTACCACGTGCCTGATACAAAAGCTGCCCCTTGGCACCAACCTCACATTCACACTGCCGGATGCCAGGAAATTATTCTACAAGAAGTCTGCCCAGACTTCAGAGTGTTTTCTGCAGCTAGTATCTCAGAGGAAGACTGTGAAAGTGCACATCTGTACACATACATCTTGACTGCCTCCATCCTCAGGTGGCAAGAACCCTCTCTTTCCAAATCCCAGCTCTGCGGTAATGTACACAGGGCATCTACACAATCCTTTCAAATCCTGCCTAAGTTACTCTCTTATGGGAGACACTTCCACAAGGTCAGGAGAGTAAGGCAAGATCTGTTTTTGCAGGATGAATTCACAGATCAGAAGTGTTCAACATAAAGCTACAAAACACCTAAGTGAGAGCTGCACAACTAAAACTGTGTAGCAGAAATGTAGCTGTGCAGAAATGCATCAAGTGTCCTTGGAAGCACCTAGTCTAGTAAAAGCCCTTGCGAAGTCACTGCTGGAAATGTGCAGCTGCCTTATAAACATAAGTACATTACCAAAATGTAAAGAAATGGGCCTTGTTTGCTTCTGCCCACCTATACAGAAGCATAAAGAGAACCTAGTCTTAAGCTATAGATCACACACCTACAAAACTTCTTCTCAAAGCAAAAAAGGCTAAAGCCAGTACAGTTTTTTTGGCACTCCTGTAACACAAATATTGCCTTTCCTTTTGGGAGCTAAGCCTTACAAGTCAAATCTTAAATCCAACTGAAATTTTGCAATCACTGTTAACCATGAAAATGCTGATGCAGCATTCATATCAACAGCACTTTGGCACTACTTTGAATTAATGTTTGTTCTCCTCTTGTACTGTACTTTGGCACTAGGGAACTACTCCCCACAGAGACACACCTATTACATTACAACATATGCAGTGTGAGCCTCAAGAATGCTGGAAGAGAAGTGAGGGAGGCCTACACAGACTTTTTAGGACAAGAGGGAAAAGATGCTACAACGGTATTAAAGGCTAAACCTCCAAATTACAGCCACTCATCCTCACATAATCTGCACTTGACTTGTCTGGCTTAAAACTACCGTGTCCAAAAAAAACCCTCAGGTTGTATCACTAAGCTTCATCCCAATTCAAACACAAAACAGCCCACCCCACCAGGTTTAGAGATCTCATCAGCAGATTATTTTTACCTCAAGGGTACAAGCTACAGAGCAGGGTCTCAAGCTGAGAGAAGGCAGCTGAGGGTACTAACCAAGCCAGGTGATCCTGTTACCAGACACAAGCAATTTTAGCTCTTAATCTTCCAAAGCAGTCTACTCTCAAAGCACAGGGGAACATCAAGCTGGTGCCTAGAACCCTGAAGGCCATCCTCGGTGTGCTACTGGTTCACTATTCCAGTGCCAAACTATTGAAACCCTCTGTCTGATAGGCTGCACCGCTGACTGAGTAGGCTGATGACATTGAGGTGAAGTCACCAGCACATGCAGCCACACTCCCACCCAGCAAAGGGCACTTCTACTGCACCCGAGATCTCCATTCTACAGCACAACTGCCTACAGGTCCTGGAAGATGTACAAGTCTCATAACCTGGTGAGAAGTGCCCATACAAAATGTGTACCTTGTGAATAGCATCTCATAAAAGACATAGGGACAGTGGAGGAAGCCCACTGTCGTTCAAGGTATTTTTACCTCATGGAGGGTGAGATGCTTGCCATCCTTTCTTTTTGAGTCAAATCTGCCATATATTGCACTGTACTTCCTGATCTCTTCCTCTTTGTGAGGGTCCTCGTCACTCATCTCAAAGATGTGACCAATCATCTTTGCCAGTTTCTTATTTGTTTTCAGTAACTCCTTGACTTCATTCAAGTCACTTTTGGGCAGGGAGGGAATCATACGTTCTACACATTCGGCAACTGAGAGAGCAGCAGCAGCATCCAGGGTCTCACTGTTTTCTTTTGGCGAGGCTGGCGAGCCCAGGTCAGCTGGGGAGAGGCTGTGTTCACTCTCTGTGGTGTGGTGTCCTTGCCAGAGCCTCGGTTCGCTGCCGCTCTGCAGCGATAAGTTCCCCACCACATCAGATTTGCTTGCACTCACACTTTGCACGCATGTCGTGGCTGCACATTTTGGAATTTTCAGGTGAGGCTCTCTGGTGCTGCTGTTCCTTTCGTAACTGCTGCAGGATATCCCCAGCCATGCAGGAGACCCTTCCGGCAGCTTATATATTGGAATGCTGCTAACCGGTAAGGAGGTGAGAGGTTGGTTGAAAAGACCAGGGTTTGTGACCCAGTCTCTCAAAGCCTTCTGCAGCCTTCGGACATGAAGCGGCTTGCTAGCCATGCCTACAAGAGCCATGATTTCCAAAAACTCCTCTTCACCTGCTTCACAGAGCTGCTGGACATCATCGCCACCCTGCTGAATGAAGGCATCAAAGTAGAATAAGAGATTTGCTTTTTGTAGTATTCGATATAGCTGCAATTCTCCAAGGGTTCTGGGTAGAGCTGACGCCATCACGGATGACAGCACCTGCAAATGGTAAAGCCAGAGAAGATGAGCACCAGAATGCCGACATCCAGACACTTTCCCCCCACCACCCATCCTTTCTGTAAGGCTGTCCACTTAAGAGGACAGGATTTCTTTCTCTCATAATGACAGCACATACAGAAATGAAAAAAGAGCCAAAAGCTCTATTTTTTGACAAGTTAACTTAACGGAAACATTTGTGAAAAAACAAATCAGCAGATAGTGGCAATGCATCTACAAAAAAGATGATTCAAAGATGAAGCCAGCTTGTTTTCAGCATTCCCATTCATGCTTGCTCCCAAGAATGTAATTCAATATTGCTCACTGTTTCTACTTGACTGTTATATCTTCAGATCAAAACTATAGCAAAACACTCTGAAAAACTACTGAATACTTGATACCCTGAATAAAAAGAGCTCATCAGTTTAGATTCTTCTTAATTCTCAAATCATTATGCCCCATAGCAGTATGGAGGACTGTAAACAGGAAGCAAAGGAGAAAAGTGCTTCACAGAACCCCAGAGGACTTAGGAAGCTGGATCAGTAAAAGGGTGTTTCAGAACCTAGCATTTCCACAGTTTTTTTTAATTTCACATGAAAAGAAGCTAATGCCTTTTGCTGATCTTATTTATGGCAGCAACATCCACAGACAAAACAAAAAAACACAATGGATTCCAACAGACATAGGTAAAAAATGTTATTTTGCATTCACCTGCCCTTTCCAGCTGCTAACAGGCCTGTGTGTCGTTGACAGTTATGTGGAATACCACTCAGCAATTTGCTCTAAGGGCTCCCCACAGACAAACTGCAGCAGTATTTCTACCCTTACAGCTTCAGAAAAACACATTTGCACAAGTTTCAACTTCATAAAAGCTGCTATCCACAGTTATCCTGCAAATAATAAACTCTTCAGAGAACTCTAAGATCTCACACATATCCCTCTTCACTCTGTGATGGCTTTCACAACTACAAGCAGATAATTTCCAGTATTACTATATTAAGCTAAAGCACCAATCAATAAGGTCTAAAGCATGTAATTTATAATTGGTTGGTAAAGTAACTAAAACATGGAGCCAGTCTACTAACATTAGCCTGGCTCTACTGTCTCATCGCACTTCAAAAAAAAACCCCAGTCGTAACCTACAGGACAGCACTTACCGAACCATTTGCCCACACTGGGAGGGAAACTAATGTGCAACTCCCTTCCTCCCAAAATTTCACTATAGGAATATATGCATGCTTAGGGACAACAAGAGACTGATAACCAAAAGTAAAACTGATGTAGAAATTATTTTTACAATATGTATTTTTGTATATTAGGTTTTTTGGGTTGTTGGTTGGTTGGTTTTGGGGGTTTTTTGTTGGGGCTTTTTTGGGGGGGTGGGTTGTTTGTTTGGGTTTGGGTTTTTTTTTTTTCCAATATGTGCTTTTTTCTTCAGCAACTCAAAATAAATGTAGAGATGTAACAAATGAAACTCTAACTTCTATTTAGGAGGCATCAAAAAGATCAGGCTTTTACCACAAAACTTTGATTAAGCACTACTAGAGAAAAGTAAAATTAGGAGGCCAACAGAAACTTCACAAAAATGTACGTGGCAGCAGCAGGACACGTACAAACAATCTGTTCAGGAAGAAAGAAAAGAAACAAAAAGCACAAAAAAACCCCAAACCAAACCTACCATCTGCACATATTCTTTGTGTTTGTAAAACAGAATGGACAGCAATAGCCATTTAGGTGTGAACTGTCACCTCAAGGAGCTGCTGGGGAGCTCAAGAGCTAGTAAACTGCGCACTCCGAACTCAGGATGAAACTGGAAACATTTAAGAGCTATGTAATTTAGAAATAACATTTAGCTTTTGAAAATAACAGTCAGTTGCAGAAAAAAATTAAGTACTGTCTACACTTAAAAATGTGAGAGGCAACAAGGAAAATGAGGAACATCACTTACAGTAATCCTTTAAAAGGTACATAATTTAGTATTTTTTAAAATGTCATTACTTCAAAGAATTTCTTAGAAAAACCCACCCAATTCCATACAAATTTTGACAAGACAAACAAAAACTAAGAGCTTACCATTTAGTGGCATTTCAGTAAAATGCTCCTACCTTCCCATTTCAAATTATGTTGACTTTCAACCATTAATACCCCAAATGAATTTATATAACCGTTACAAAGAACACCCATTTGCTCTGAAAGTCATTTGTCTTAGCACAAAATCTACATAAATGGACTTTATGCAGAGAGCTAAATTGAATCCTGGGAGGACTGTGGCAGCAAAATTACGCACAGCCCAAGAGCTTCAGGCAAGGCATGCAGCTCATTTTTCCAGCCCACAGGCTGGAAGAGCAGCAGCCGTCCAGGAGCTGTCTTTACCTAGAAGTTTCTAATCAACAAATCTCATCACAACAGATAAAACTGGATTAGTATGTACTATGGAGGTGTCAGTAGGGAGTCCACAGTTCAGACTATCCTGAGATTCGTATTTAAAGCAACACTGAAATCCCTTTCTTTTGTACTTTAAAGACCAATCCTGTTTTTCAGATTTAGTACAGTAACCCCTGAGATCAGGGCCATGCAATTTTTCCACTGACAATTGCTAGGGACGTCTGCAGAGAAGGCATTTTCAAACACTTCTTTTCGACCTCTCTTTCGTTAAATGGAGTTACTTCTGCACTCACGTCAACAATATCCCAAGTATTTTTTATACTTTCACAAGGGGAAGGCTCCCTCCCCTTTTCGAGACAGCTTCACCCTGCCAACAGCGACCCTGCTTTTCCAGACATTGCTGGCCTACTCCAATGGTTCGGCTCACCTCACAACCTATAAAGCCTGGAAAGCAGGTAAGCTACTCGACCTGGAGGATTAAGATGAGGCTTAGGAAGAGGACAAGCAACAAACAAGGTTTGCTGAGAAAGCAGAGACCGTTAACCCAAAGGACACACAGCTCTGCTTACCTACGCCTGTGCACACCCACTCAAGTCTCAGCATCGCGCATCTTTTGGTTGACCTTTAAGCTGCATCGAAGAGACCTAAAGTACTGCTTTCAACCACTATTTTTCTCAACTCTTAGTGCAGCAGGGGCCGTGCTTTTGGCACAAAGGGTGAGCATGAAAAGAAGTTATGCAAGGAGAAGACACAAGGCAAGCTCACAGCAGGAGACTCGTGTACACTCCTCACTGAGGAGAGCACTTCAGGCCAGCCCCTGGGACACGGTATGTGTTCCCCCTCTTCTGCAGCCTGCTCAGCAAGACGTAGGCCATCTAATGTGTGACTCCAAACAAACCTGGCTTGGGATTAACAGCCTGGTGATGTCCTCTGGCAAACCCCAAGAAGTTAACCTGAACAATCTGCTGTCCTGGGAGTGAGCAAGTACACCCTCTACAGTATGGCCAACTGCAAATCCTTCTACAGCAAAAGATGGGAACACAAAGCTGGCATGGCATGGGCTGCAGGAATAAATGAATGCAGAGGTTGTAGTTCGGCTGCCGCTTCTCCCTCTCCTTTGCTCACTGTCCAGACCAGTCAGGAGTGCAGGAACATTCAGGGAAGAGCGGCTGTCTTTTATGTTTTGCACATACAGAACAAAGAAGCTTGGAAACTCCCTGTAATGGACAAAGCTCTTTAAAACACATGCAAGGTTGCACACTGTTATAGCCACAGAAAAACCAGGAAATCACAAGTTAGACTTTTGCTCAGCTTTTGCAACCCACAACCATGCATTCTGATTTTCCACATTACCTCATTCACATCCACAGCCTATCACCCCCACACTCCATGCCCTCCTCTCCAAATGCTGGATGTCACCTTAACTCTGACCACAAACATAAGTCCTAGGAAAAAGGAAAACAAAAACCACAGAAACACCACACAGCACTACTAAATATTTGTAAACAATCAGTGCAGGAATCACAACCTTTTCCTGCAACCACCTCCCTCTATCAAGACAACACAACTAGCAGTGGCAGTAGGCCAGCTTAGCGTCTTTAACCACGGGAAAACACCCATTTCTTCCCATTCTGCCTAGTCCCAGTTCAAAGCTGCACGTTTCCCGGAGGTGGCAGGACGACAGGTGTCTGCAGTAAGCAGGTGGTGGATGTGGGTGATGTATTGGGAGAGTGAAAACTTAAAGAGTTGCAGGATTCGATCACGGGGCAAGGACTTCCCTAGCCGTTTTGCTGCTTTTTAAGGTTGCACTAGAAGTAAAAGTCATTGAGCAACTCAAACTGATCTTTAGAGATTTTTATTTCAGGTGAATTACACTTGAGCTGTCACTAATTAAATGAGGAACACACACAAGGAGAAAGTGTGAAACATCACATTTCTGTATTGTAGGCAAAAGTGATTATTTCATTATATATCTTGATCACTTTGAGCGTTTTGAAAAGTCTCTGAAGACAAACCGGATTTGGGTTTGAGATGGCTGCTTTGCATATTCATTACATTTTTGCAGCGTTTCCAAAGGACTTTTAGCAGAAGAAAATTACACGTAGCAGAAGTGAGACTTAGCAAATTAAACAGTCTTGTCTAGCTCTGAAAGGTGCCAAAATACAACCTATTGAGTTCCACATTCAAATACAGATGCGTATCGCACCGCAACTAATAGAAAAAAATGAAACGTGTAAAAAAAAAAAAGAAAGAGACCGAGATAGTTCCCGGTTCCCGCCCGCTTGGTGCCCGCGTCCCACCGAGACTGCCCCGGGGAGGACGAGCGCCGCCACGCCGGGACCGGGCAGGCCGCTGGACCGCCCCGACGCGAGGGACACCGACCCGGCGGGAACGCTGAGGGGTCGCGGCCTCCACACCAAGTTCGCTGCGGCCAAGCCCACTGACAAAAAACACCCTCGAGCCGGGGCCCGGCATCCCTCAGGGGGCGGTGGCCGCTTCTCGGTAGCGGCTACATGGAGGGTGGCGGATGCCCGGGCTGCGGAACCACCGAGCGCCGACTGCTCGTCACGTCCCACCATCGGCCGAGGGTCGGGCGAAGCGCAGGGAACCACTGCGCGGGGGCTGGCCAGGGCGGGGGGCGGAAGAGGCCGCGCAGGGGTACGGCACCGCACTGCCTGGGACAGGAGGCGGCCGGTACCACAGCGCCGCCCCCTCCGCCCCGGTGCCCTCGCGCAGGGCCGGCAGCCCGCCACCGGGGCACCGCCCCCACCCGTCCCGTCCCGTCCGTCCCGCCCCGCCGCCCCCGCTCTGCGGCACCCCCCCCCCCCCCCGCGCTGCAGCGGACACGGCGGGGACGTTTCTGTACTTTCCTCCCACTCCCCCGCCGTCCCGCCCCGTGCCGGATTTCTCCGGGAATCACCCACGCACGACCCGCCCGCTCCTTCTGGCCGGCCCCCGCGGGGCTGGGGCCAGGTTGCCCCAGGTCCCCAGGCCCCGAGCCCCCCGCGACCGTCGCGCACGTACTCTGCAGTATGCTGCCACCGCCGCCGGCTGCCCGGGGCTTCCTTCGATGCCGTCCCGGCGCCGCAGACTCAGCCCCGCCGAAGTTCCTGCCAGCGCCCCCCTCGCCTGCGCACCGCCGGCCCAGGCTCCTCCTTTCCCATCGACGGGGCGGGTGGGCGAGTCAGTCCCCGCCACCGCCTCGCTGCCGCCGTGGGGGCGCCGCGCGGCCGCCCTGCGCAGCTCGCCTGGCCCCGGCCGCGCCTGCCGTGCGCGGAGGCCGAGGGAGGGGGCGGGCGGCGGGAGGGAGGGAGGAAGGGAGCGGCCTGCGGCGCCCCCGCCCCCCCCGGGCCCAGCCCTGGCCCCGCCGCCGGCCCCCGCCCCACGCGCGCACACACACGCACACACACCCCGCCCCCGCCCGCGCGGTCACATGGGGAGATCCCGCGCGCGCTCCGCCGCCCGCCCACGCGCAGCCGCCGCGTGACGCAGCGCCTGGCGGGGCGGGGGCGGCACCAGCACCCGCCGCCCGGCAGCGCGCCCCTCGCTGGCGTCCGGGACGCGCTCCGCAGCCCTGCGCCCGACCAAGCGGGCGGCCCCACGGGCTAACGCCGCTTCAAACTTTCCGCTCGCACGGGCGGAAACTACCGTCTCGCTGGGCGCCGGGGTTGAGATCGCCCCGAGGTCCGTGCGGAGGTGCTTCCCAGCTTCCGGTAAGCGCTCAGCCCGGAGCAGCCGGGTGCCGCTGCCGGCCCGCGATACCGCCGCGCCCGAACGGCTCTGGGCACAAGCCCGGGGTCGTGATGGGGGTGGTAAGCGGCGACGCAGCGGTGGCACGGCTGGCAGGCAACTGTACGGTGACCCTCCAGCATCGTCAAACTGTTGTGGCAACACATGCTCAATAAAATAACAATATATGGGAAGGCCGGATACGGCTCCGAGCAGCAGCGGGATTTCACTGGTGTGGCTTTCTGCCCTGGTCTGACCTCCCCACTAGGTGCGGGGGGCACCCAGTGACAGGCTGCACAGGCAGCAAGGCACCTTCCAGCAGCTACAACTGGGGCTGGATGCCCAGGGACACGCCAGAAGACTCGCTAGCTTGAGGCACCCCTTACCCAGGGTTATTGCAGGACACTATGCATGACCTCTCTGGGATGAACATCCCCCTCTTCTTCCTCCTCCCTGCCCTGTGTACCCCAAACATACCAGCCCTGGGAATGGCTCCAGTCACTAATAGAGCATGAGGTGTGTGGGAGAGGACAGGTCCATGGCTGTAGTTTGGTGTTACCACCTCGTGGTCTTGAGCTGCCCCATGCCTTGAGAGCTTCTCACCCTGACAGTCCATCCAAGCGCAGCCACGTGCCTGCTGTTTGGGAAGTGCTCCCAAAAGGAAGGGCATCCTTACAGCTGATGAGCAACAGACATGCATGAGATAAACACCCCAGAGCCTGAGATGCATTCGTGGAGAATGGCAAAGTGATGGAATTCTATCCTGGAGTGAGCAGAACCAAAATCCATCTTCCTTTTTGCCCACCATTCGATCTTCTGGGGTGTCACTGTGATACCAACTCATGGTGGCAGCTCAGGGTACTTCAGGCAGCAATGGCAGGGAGCTCCAGCTCCAACTTGATGAGCAAAGTTCCATTAGTCATCCCCCTACCCAGGGGGAGATTTTCCTTCTCTGTAAAAACTTTGCACACAGCACAATGCAACAAGGAGAGAGTGCAGTCTTGCTCCTCCCAGAAGTCCTGGTGAGGATGCGGTCAAAATTTGATCCCTTTTTAAAGATACACTTGTTTCATTATAATTTCTTATTTTAGGTTTTTTAATCTGTACACAAAATAGACATACAAAAATCTGTAAAAACTACCCAATGTCAAATCAAGTGAGGACAAAAGATACCACGTATTTAACTGAGGGAGAGTTCATTACACTACAAGTTTTCAATCATCTAAATCATATTTAGTGCAGATAACAATAGAAAAAGGAGAGAAGAAAGGAAGAACTTAGTCTAAGGGAAAACAGCCTCAAGAAAGTGTGTTACTTGTTCGAGTCTTCCCCTAGCCAGGAATACCCATCCCAGAGGGTTTTCTTGCAGGTTGTCATGGTTTAGCAAGGAGCTGTTTGTGCTTGGTGACGGGGAGCGGGTTGCAGCGAAGACCCAGTAAAGAGTTCTTGGACTCTCCCCTGGCTCCTGGGTTCAGACCCACCTCCGGCCTGGCTGGGCCAATCTGGCGCCTCTGCCATCACTAAGGGTGGGAATTGAAGTGCTGGCAGGAGGTGTAAGAGTGATACAAGATGGAGGCGACCACGCAGACCCCACAGTCAGAGAAGGAGAAAGGAAGGAGGAGCACCAGACCAGAGACCCCCCCTGCAAGCCATGGTGAGAATGCAGCTGTACCCCTGCAACCCATGGAGGGCCACGGCAGGACTGAGAGCCACCAGCAGCTCTGTGTGAGTGCACCCGGACTGGCGAGAGACTGTGTGAGGAGGTGGCCAGGGCGCAGGCCGTTTTATGGTTATGTTTTAGTTGGTGTTGCAGTAAATTATTTTCTGTTTTCTTCCTCAAGCTGAGTGGCCTGGTCTGTTTTGTTCTGTTCAGCAATTAAGCTCTCCCTGCCCTTTGGCAATCCTCAGGTCTTCGGTACTTGAGGCTAATCATGGTCTTTTGTTCCCTCATGGGCCTAAACCAGGACACAGGTTTAGTTGCCCTCCAGTCAATGCCTTGGAGCATCAGAAGGCAGCAGCATACCTCACATCTGATTGTCTGCCCAGGGACCAGCCAGTCAGGAAGCCCAGCTGTGGACTGACTCTTTGGTAATCCTTCAGTGAAATTCTCAGTTCTCAGTTTTTCTCTCTTGGTTTTTCAAATAAAAGTCTACTGGCTTTGTAGCATCTTAATAATGCACCTATGACAAAACACCATCACAGGAACTACATAAATACATCTAAAAATCAATATGTGATCTAGGAACAAAGAGTCTTCTAAAGGTGGAGGACTGTGTGGTGTAAGCCAGGGAAAAACAAGCATCTTTATTTCATATCAGTGTTATTTTGAAACACCTAAAAATCCATAAACTTTCATTCCTGCAGGGGGTCCTTTCCTGTTTTTAACTCTTTTGTGACCATTGAGTTAGTGGCTTGCGTTAAGCCTGTTGACAGCGTGGTGCATCCTCCTGCAGGGCCGGCTGCTGGAAGGTGCAGAGGGCCAGACAAGGTCCCCCTGTTGGTCCCTCATCTCTCCCTGCCCCATGCGCATGGTACAGAGAGGCAGGCATCTGGCAGGAGTTGGGGCTGCACCCTATCGCTGCCAGAGAAACCAGCATGCTGCTCATGAGGCTGCTGGCAATCCATGCTGCAGATCAGCAATTGCCCAATCCTCAAATCATCCCACAGGCGAAACTGCCTTCACCTGCTTGCTTGGTTGTGCAGAAGGGATGTTCCCCCAGAGAAAATACCTGTTGCCTGCAGAAATGGGCAGGACCTGCACCTGGAGCAAAGCCAGCAAGGACAGCCCTGCTGTTGCCTGGAACTGGAAGGACTGTGGTTGTCTCCTTGACTGGAGTGTGCTCCAGTATCCCGACGGAGGAGACAAGGAGGCAGAGGCAGCTTTTCTTCTTGGCATGCTGTGGTTCCCATGAGAAAACTCCATTGCGCATTGCCCAGCAAAACCACAAAAATGTTCACAGCACTGCTTGCTCTCCTCCCACTCAAAATGGTTTTGCATACGCCTCTAGGCACTACAATCATAGTAATTAAAGCTATAAAATGTTATTAGTATCACACTTCTATAGACTTTTTGTCCTAAATGCTTTTTATACCATGCATCCAGTGCAACAGAAATGCAGCCACTCCTGGGGGAGAAAAGGAGCAGGGATGGTGTACGTTAAGACGGGAAGTCAAATTTTCACCAGAGGTGTTTGATGCAAATCCTTTTTCTCCTGTAAGAAGCTCCCAGGATACCTCTGAAGTCCACCTGGGGCGATCCTGTGGTGGACATGGGCAGCAATCCCACACACCTGGAACTCAGCATGCCAATCCCAGAGCAAGAGAGGCTGACATCATTGCTTCAAGAGCATTCAAAGGCATTCACAGAAGCGCTCGCAATACTGAGCTGCTGACAGCTGCCAGCGAATGAGGTGTAACTCATCTCTGTCCCAGGCCACAACTGAATATTTCAGGGTAGATGCAGGAGAAGGCTGAATACACTGTAGCCTGCTCTGTGCTTAGACCAGGAACAGTGGTGTATCTGTTCCATTCTGGCATCTCGATCTGGGGAAAGAGGAATAGGACAGACATACTCTGCTGTCTCTCATCTCCAGGAGATCTGAGGCGGCCAGGCAAAAAGCCAAAGGAAGCCAATGAGACAAATGAAGACTTCTCCAGCAAAAAGCATGGAAGTGTTTTTACAGTGTTTTTTAGCTCTGTCCTCTCATTCAAATTAAAATATTTTCCTGCCCAGGTACTATTTTTCTCCTTGTACCCCATAGAGGACAAACCAGTCCCAAGTCTGATCCCTCTCCCAAATATCCTGACTTCTGGAGGTAAAAGTCCTCCAGAAGATGTCTGCCCAGCACAAATGGTAGGATGAAGATAATTCTGGTAATTTTACAGCTGTTTTCATGCTTTTGTATCTTGATTTTGAAATGGTTGTAGTGTACCAAGAGTGGTTAAGTGGAAGCAGGAAATTTTTACACTAAGAAAGGAAAGTATCACACTAAGAATAGTACCAGTAATGGAGGTAGGTAATGGAGGAAGACCACATCTATTTCAGACCTGCTTTCTTTCCTAAAACACTTGCAAGCTAGGGAATATATGCACCATTTTAAGACCCTTACCTAGAGTGAGGACTATGTAGTCTGATCTTCATGTACAGCTCCTGCATTGTGCTGAAAAACTTGTGATGAGCATTCAGTGTAACACACAAAGAACACACACACCCTTGCACCCGAATAAACTCACCTGACCTTCTACACATGCTTTTTTCTACCATTGTGCCAAGGTATCTGGGTAGTTATCATTAAAATTCTGGGCAGCTCCATGTTATGATTTGGTTTATCAAGACCTCCAAAGAAAGAGGAACAGGTTGGTCCACGTCACGTGCAGATTTCCAGGAAGACATGTTCTACCACTCCTCAAGGACTCCCTGTAGCCATTGCTGTTCAAGCAGTCTTGCCCCAGCAGGCTCTGTGAGAGAGAGAGAACATGCTCTGACACAGAAAATTTGCAAGGCTGAGCAGCATGAGGTGCGGGGAGGTAAAGCATGGGGTTAGAAAGGGGAGAGTGATAGATGTGCTGTCACCTCTATGGAGCTGGGAGCAGGGAGTATCTCTGCAGAATCGACTCCTTCCTTCCTTCCTTCCTTCCTTCCTTCCTTCCTTCCTTCCTTCCTTCCTTCCTTCCTTCCTTCCTTCCTTCCCTGCTCAGCACACAGACCTCACTAGTACAGTCTGACTCTCTGATATTCTGTCTGATTAAACCAAGCAAAAAAAAGATTGGAATGACACATGGCATAGGGACACTTTCATAATATACAGAATAAATCTGCGGATGATCACTTCTCCATTTCCTCTGACTCCCCAGATTGTAAGATTGACGAGGAATCCGAGAAGGATACAAGTGCCACAGAATCAAAGGGAAAATAAAAAAGCAATTATATTCAAGGCGACAAGACAGCAAGTTAGACCCAGAGGCAGCTCCAAGGCTGCCAACAGAGCAGCTGGTATGTCTCCCTGAGGAGCTTCACACAGAACGTCTCTGTGGTCGGTCCCCAGCCTCCACGACTGCCACTGGCAGAGGAGGAGGAGTGGAATGCAGGGATGTAGCTGCCACTTCTCCCCCTTGCCCTCATCTGCCTCCTTCCAGCAAGTCATGCCTGCTAGCTGGGTGACATAACACCTGCAGAAGTATCACTGAAAGTGCATGGAGAAATGTATTTCTCAGGGAGGCTATTAATGCCTGTGAAGAAAACACTCAAATTGTTCACTGTTAATGGAGAAGACAAAAAAGCATTGCATAAACACGATTTTTTGTTAGCTGCTGTTGAGGAGGCTGCAGAGTTCTAATGGCTGGACCGTGAAGCCAGAGCCAGAGCCAGCTATGCTCCTCCTTCTGGGTCTCCTCTGCTGACAATGGACAAGTTTTTTCACCTTCCAGCATCTCAGTTTGCCCAACTGGAAACTGGGATAATCATTGGACTGCTTCCTCAGTGAAGCAATTCTACAGCTTCTGATCAAGAGTGCTGGGTAAATATTATTGTTTAGTATCATAAATATTCATACCATTGTGCAATGGGCAGGACTTGCTGAACAGATGACAGGGTTTGTTAGAGACCATCTCCTAGAAGGCTTACAGTCTCCAAAACACTTTACCTGGCACATCCATCCAATGCAATGAAGAACAAATATGGAGCAGGATGTATTTTTGGCAGCTACAACACCTGAGAGCGTTGTTGGGAAAAGGGTTTTGAAGAAGAGTCTGCGTGTGTGGTGCACGAAAGTCAGAAAGTGGCTTCAAACGAAAAGGGCACAGAAAACACCCAGAAAGCTGTGCAGGATGGGGTGGAGTGGAATTTCCAGAAAAGAAAAAAAGACTTTTAAACTCGAGAGGGTAGAAACCAGGAGAACAGGGTCAGGGCTGAGTAGCAGGGGAAATTATCTCATCAACACAGCAAGTGGTATCTTTCTATTGATTTTCAAATGAATAGATTAAATGGCCAGGAGCAACTCCTTAAAATCATCAGAGTCTTACCTCTTGTACCGTGAAGATCAAAGAATTTCATCTACTCATTAAATCAGTTTAATCCTATGTAAATAAAAGTGCACTAATTATAATCAGTTGGAGGATCAGATTCAACACAGAGACCTGTGCAAGTGTACAGTTTGTAAAACAAGATGTCATGGTTTAGCAAGGAGCTGCTTTTGTTTGGTAACAGGGGGAGGGGGCTGCAGTGCAGACCCGATAAAGAGTTCTCGGACTTTCCCATGGTTCTTGGGTTCTGACCCACCTCCAGCCCAGCTGGGCCAATCTGCTGCCTCTGCCATCACTCTTTAAGGATGGGAATTTGAAGTGTTTGGTAGAAGTTGTAGGAGTGGTACAAGATGGACATAACCATGCAGACCCACAGTCAGAAGGAGCAGAGATTGACTGGAGGCCTCTCTGCAACCCGTGGTGAGAATGCAGCTGTGCCCCTGCAGCCCATGCAGGGCCATGGCAGGACCGAGAGTTACCAGCAGCTCCGTGTGAGTGCACCCGGACGGGCGAGAGACTGTGTGAGGAGGCGGCCATGGCACAGGCCGTGCTGGAGAGCCTGCGGGCCACAGAGCAGCCCCACACGAGAGGTGGAGAGGAGCTGCAGCCTTTGGGATGAACACATGTTGGAGCGGCCCGTGCAGGGCTGCCATGTGTGTGAGGTATCCGACAGACTTGCAGGGAGGACTGGTGCGGAGAGACAAACAGCAGAACCCATCAGGAATAGACTGACTGAAACCCGTTCCCTGTCCCCCTGAGCTGTTCAGTGGAGGAGGAGATAAAGACACTGGGATCAGGGCTCTGAGCCTGGGAAAAAGAGAGGGGTGGGGAGAAGGTGGTCTTAAAGGGCTGGTTGTACTCTTCGTTGTTGTACCATTCTGTGTTGTTTTGTGTTGGTTATGTTTTGGCATTTTATGGTTGTGTTTTAGTTGATGGTGGATTCAATTACTTTCTGGTTTCTTCCTCAAGCTGAGTAGCCTGATCTGTTTTGTTCTGGACCTTAAGCAGCAATTAAGCTCTCCCTGCCCTTTGGCAATTCTCAGGTCTTTGAGTCTTTTGTTCCCTGATGAGCCTAAACCACAACACTAGACTTTGCTAAAACCTTCTCATCTAGTCTTCATCAAAACAGGGGCAATCCTGGAAATTACTCCTTTTGAGAGTTGTGCCTGCATGTTTCAGCCATGCCCATTTGAGTCCCTGGGGAAGTACAAGTCCTGCTGCTGTCCTCCCTTGAGGCACAGAACAGTGACACATGCTTCTACAGCCAAAGGTGGGGAGGAGGTGCACAACAGGCAGTTGTTACTCAGATTCGTAACTGCTTGTCTGGCAAGAATATACACTAACTGCAAGCATTTCTAGCAGTAGGTTATGCTTGGGTGAGTGCTGTATGAGATCTCTATGAAGGGATGGGAAAACATCAAAAGACCCTTTGCATGTGATTACCACCATCAACGGCTGCCAATTGCCACCCCTCCTGCGCCAGCCTTGGCCCTCACCCGAACCAAGCAAATGAGGCACCAGTTGAGGCTGCAAACCCCAACAGCTCAGGAGTGCAATGAGAGAGAGTGTAAAACCTGAGTCCCCAGGCACTGCCAAGGCACTGCTCAGGACTCTCCTTCAGGGCAAAACTGGTTTATTATTTAATTTTCAGTCTGTAAAAATAGCTGTAGCCAGCAGCAGGAAGGGTGGCAGGAGACAGCAGCTCCAGCATGAGCAACAATGTGCAGCACTGCACCCTCCAGAGTGGGAGTTGGGCTTTGAAGCCAGGTGCTCAGATCTCATCAGTAGCTCAAGGGGGTTTTCAGTTTGTAATTTATTTAATCTGGCTCTCTCCTTGTGTTCATGGGTAAAGAGCACACAATGGTGGATTAATCTTCTGATGTCTTCTCACCATGCAGTGGACACACGTTTAAGACTTAAGATGAAACCAAGGCCCAAGGAAAGGGCCTTCAGCAAGTGAGGAGACAAGGCACCCCAAATTTCCTGAAGACAAGGCAAGTGAGAGCCAGCAACAGAGGTCTCCATTATGTGAAAGCGGAGATATAAGCACCAGATAATTATGAAAACTTGTAACCTGGCAATAAAAGTATATAACTGCAAATGGCAGTGTGAGCCATTTGCTACCAGCCTATGCCAGTAGCCATCAGTGCCCTCTAAAAACAGCCCCCAAGAGCAACATCCCAAACGCCTCATAGGAGACCTTGGTGCATGCTTGCTCTGCAGCTTGGTACAAGCCTCTTACCACTGACATTTAAAGCTGGAGGGCAAAATCTTGAGTTTATTCAGTAGGGAGTTATTCAGTACTTCTTTTGCTGTAGTTAAGCAGACATCTGAATCCATGCTGAAGTCCCTTCAAAAAGCAACCTGGCTTTCAAATGCACCATGTGCTTGCATCTCCTGAGCTCCTGGTGCTTTTATACAAACCCAAGTGCCTAAATGTTAGATGTATGGATTTAAATACTTAGTGCCTTTGTTTATCCATCTCTCAATGATGGCTGAGGGTTATTCACATCACAGCATATTGGGAAGCCAAGTGCTTACAAAGAAGCCCAAAGCCTATAGGTGAAAGCCTGCAGGAGACGGGAGCGATGATTATCCTCCAGGCCCTTTTTCCAAGTAGGAGAAGGCTTCTGTGCCTTCCAGATCCTCTCTTGGCAATGATCTGTGTGTAGGCAGTGGTCATAATCAGGAAGTGCCTCCTCCAGTTTACAGCTGGTGGTACCACCTGTGCCTCTCCAATTCCAGCCAAAACAACCACCTCCTCAAACCCACTTGGTAAGGAAGGGCAGAGTATCCAGCAATGACAACTCAGAGGGAAAAACAAGACTTGGGTCTAAATGCTGACATTTTCCCTAGACATGCACCACTGTTTCAGTAGAGTGTTTTCCTCTTGTAAAAAGAATTGCAGCATCTGCTGAGAGATGACCCTGCCATACCACGACAGTGAGCATCCGAAAAGTGACAGGGAAGACAATGAACAACATGAAAAGGTTAAGACATTCAAATTTGCTGGGCCAACAAGGGACCAATGTATGTGCCTGTGTGGCAGCTGGAATAGAAGAAAGTGGAGCCATTACTCATCACTTCAAGTCTGTCAAGGATTTTCTTTCTGGAAGAAAAGCAGTGAGTTAGTAACTGCTGGCGAGGCAGGGAACAGCCCTGGACAATTGAGCTATAGCTGTATATATGGGACTATGTATATACACATACCTCATAGGTATTATCCTTTTGTCCTCTGTGCTGGTTTGTGATTGCCTGGTCCTCCTTGGCCTTCCACCTCATTGTGGCTGAGGCTACCCCCCTGCCTGTGGAGCATCTCAAGGACCATGTCACTGCTTTAATCTACTCCAGACCTTGAACGGAGCTCCTTTCCTTTGGGAGTGGAAACCTGGAAACCTGAGGAAATTTTAAATCTGAAATTTGTAAGAACTACATCTCTGCTCAGCCAAAGGGAGTTCTTGCTGTTGCCATCAAATGCAACCAACAGCAGGGTGTCTCTTACTTCCATAGATGAGACAGTCTGGACAAAAAGAGCAGAGGCCACCACCTTATGAGCTGGCATTAACTCTGAGTGGATTAATTTTTCCAGATATATGTCCCTTGTGTGGCATATACTTGTGTTCCTGCTCTGGTCTTAATCATACATCTTAGGCTGGCTTCTCTGGAGCATGCAGGGCTGAGAAGCACTGATTTTCAAATTGACTAAATGTCGGTATTTCCAGTTAACCTGGAGCTGTGGGATGCCAAAACCTCAAGAGTCATTTACCCTCATTGCAAATATCATTTCAGTTTTTGTAATGCCACTGGAAAAGTAATAACTTTTTGAGAAGACTTAAGGGCATTCTAAGAGCTATGGACAGAAAAAACCAACATCAGAACGAAAGCCAACCGTTTCTGATTTCAGATAAAACACTCCTTTCATCAGTGTTTTCTCCTTTTCATTAGCTCTTTCTTTTCACACACTTTTCATAGCCTCAAAAAGTTCTTTTTGAATTATTTGTTTGCTGCAGATTTTGTGAAGAGACCCAACCATCTACTCATCTGTGAGAAAGTACCCTGTGCTGCCTGGTCCTACGATTACTTGCATATGGACCTAAAGCAGGCAGGTTCTTATTTTCCATTTAGATTTTTTGTTTTTAATAGACGATGAAAGCAGAAACCATTCAGCCATACAGCACTGGAAAGCTTTTGATCTGCAGCTTTCCCAGTCCAGTGCCATGGTGACAAGCCAGCACAAGGAAAATCCACTGCACAATCACCAAGAAATAGACACTTAGCATTTCAGAGGGAGTGCCCTTCGTGTGGCAAAACCTCTGTCCAAAGGTATAAAGTGAACATCTTGCTGTCTTGTAGGCCACAATGCCTACAAGTCACTCTCCTTAGGAAAGCAGGGGGGTCATTTTTTCTGCTAAACTTTGTTCGTCGAACTGATTCCCACCATCTGTTTTCTTCTTCTATGCTGCTTCCTGGATGTAGAGCAGCAAATTTTGTCTTTTCCTGCTGCATGACCCTGGTGGTGGTGTCTCAGACAGCACCACTAACAGCTGGATGAACCAGAACAAAAGCTAGCCTTGTGATGTGTCAGAAAGCAACTGGTGGCCAACAGAGACATGTGAGACCTGGGGTTTAGCAACAGATAGACAAAAGCAAATCTTGCTGCTTGCTTTTTTCTGTGCAAGTTTGACAAAGAAACAAAGCAGAAAAGACATGGTCACCTTTAAGTAACATTTAAATAGCTGCAAGGTTCGCTCCAGTAATCGCTGTACAGGTCTCTGTTTTCAAAGTTAGCTGCCAGCTTTTCAAAGACAGACTATATAACCTTCTTAAGATGCTGATCCATCTTAAGGTGATGGTTACTAGCAAAGCTGAGAGCTTCATCTCTTACCTTACATTTCCTATAATGAAACCCTGTTTTGAGATGCTTTGATCTTGCTAAACTTTAATCATTTCAATTACAATTTTCCTTGCGAGGTATGTACCTTGAGTTGATTTTTTCAAACCAATATATTTTTGTATCTGTTTTCAGGAGTCTTACATCAGCATCCTTACATCACTATTTGCAGGAGCAGAAGGGTAAGTCTGGTATTACTCCACAAAAACCGGAGCTAGAGATGTTACATGATCAGATGTTTTCGACAACAGATGAAGTTTTTGTGGGAATGAGCCATTTTGCTCATTCCATGAGCCTTTTCAACATTGGAACTTATTTTTAGCATTGACAAGACCTACGTTATTAAGTTATCATACGTGAAAGATGTTTTACAGTAAATTAGTATTGCAATTCATTACATGGGTAGAATTTTGTAACCATCTGAAAGATGGACACATTTAATTTTACATGGAAGGATGTTTCAAGGGTGTTACTGACCCTTCACATGTACTGCTAAAGGGAAGATCAGATGGCAGAACCCACACAGGGATGAGGAATAAGGAGGAAGCTGAATGCCCAAAAGCCATTGCTGCTGTTGCACGGAGAAGTGGATTAAGTTCAAGATTGACCACTACAAGATGCTAGAAGACGACCCCATCAGCCATGCTTGGTGAGCCCTGCTTTCTCCCCACCACGTTAACTAAAGATCAGGGTTCAGGGTTCCCTATTGTCTGTCATGTGGTTGGTGGCAACAAAAGATGTCACTGAAAACATTGTGTGCAATTCTAACTTCATGACTTACAGTGATTTGGGTTTCTTCACTTTTAAACCAGTTCTTGCTAGGGAAAAGACAATGGAAAAAGAAAGGATGAAGTGACTGTGGGAAAGAAAAAATAGGTGAAAACACAAACCTGAAAAAGTTGTAACACGAATTCATTAGAAGTATCTTCAACGGTGAGAATGTTTCAGGTTTGTCAAGAAGCAGAACTATTCCTCTCTGCCACAGGCCGAGTTGCTGAACTATACTATTTTCTCTAAGCTAAAAGTCGGTTTAATCATATAGATTTCAACCATGTAAACAAGGAAAAGTAATTGCTTCCCTTCATTTTTTTCCCCCCACAAAATACTGGTGGAAATTACATGTTTTTACTATTATTTGAATTTATTTGTGTCAAATGTAATTTCTGACCTCCAATACATGCTCCAAAAACAGTAACTGAAATAGAAAATGAGACTTTCCCTCCAATTAAATGCTCTTATGGTTTATGGTCACATAAGACTCCCTGCCTAGTGCTTTCCTTCAATTCCTTCTTGGTCTATAGAAATTCCTGGCCAAGAAGGAACACAACATCTGGGAAATCTGACCACAGTGCTTCAAAGAAAAGCAACTGTAGGGAGAAGGATTTCAACAATTACAGTGGCATAAGAAATAAATATGGAAAACTAAGTTGAACGGCCAGCCTAGCATTTACCCACAGATGCCAGCTGTTGTTCCAGGCAGAATTTACTCTGGTAATGAAAGAACTGGGGGATACAGGTAACCTACAGAAGTAGCAGCACTGGTAGAGCCAAGTTTTATGGACACTGTGTTGCCTCCTACCTGTCTGCCCAGATGGCAGGTTCTGTGGGATCCTAAATGGGTGATTTTGTTAGCTCAAGATGAAAGCTTGAGTCCACCATCCCCCAACATACCTGCCTGAGAAGCCCAACTGGTACAGGGTGGGGAAATTAACTGTGCTAGATAAAGGAGTGGTATTACAATCTACATTTGCCTGGAGCAGTAAAGAAAGCAAGAGAAGGAATAGTAGCTCTGCAAGGGATACAGCTGCCTGCCACTCCTTTTTGAGGGTGAGCTGCACTACTTTGCTCTTACCTGTTCAATACATGCCCAGGGAATTACAGGCTGGAGGAAAACTTGGGGGAGGGTATCTATTTATTTATTTTCACCTGCCCATTGTTCAGCTTTCTTTTTCTGGGCTTTAAAAGCTCTTTTACCACTCCTGACTTCTGTGATTTCAACCAGGGGGAAAAACGTGATAGGATTTTGCATGACTCATGGGTCTTGTGAAATACTTTTAAATGGCTCATCTTTCAGGCTTTTAAATCAGATTGCAGTAGAGTAAAAACCTGAATTCTGTAAAACAGCCTGAACACGGAACTTCTGTAAAGTATTTATTTTCTGCTTTTGAAAGGCAATTTTCTTCTGGACATACAAACTATGCTGGAAAATTTGGGAAATATCTAGCTGATTAAGCCCATAAAGGTGTGTTTCTAGATTCTTGAGTACATTCTTACATATTTGCACAGAGCTTCAGGCTTTTTCACTGCTTTTTTTTTCTTCTTCTTTAAAATCAAGGCCAAATTCTCAATCAGCAAAGCAGATCTGCAGGTCTGGGTTTACTAAGCCAATGAAAAATATTACGTGAATCTTGAACACACAGTTACTGCAGTCTTGGCTCTGCTGCCACTCAGTTTCTGTGTCCAGATTCTCAGCTGGTGTGAATCTGCATAGGGCCACCAGAAATCCAATTGCCAGAGATTCCTTACCTTGATTTTTACTGAGCAACTGACATACAGAATTTCCTTTCCACTTAGCTCCAATCTGCTGGCATCGTTTCTCCTGCTCCCTTACCTCCCTTAGTGCTTATGACAGAAAGGCAACTAATTGCCAGGACCTCCTCAATGAGAGGCAGACTAAGTGCAGCTGCAAGCTTCTCCTGCCTTTCTATAGACATTTTTTGCAGTGCAGCTATTCTATTTGTTGCAACAGCAAAGCTCTGTGCATCACAGGCACCGAATCCGGCTTCTCTTTGCTTCCTAAGATGTTGCTCAAGTTGTGTATCCTCTTCTTTCATCTTTCCATTCATTCTCCTGGTTACAGGAATACGAGTTTTGAGCTTTCTAGTTTTCAAACGCTTGCATTGTTCTCTGCGTTACCAACCTCAGCCAAGGGCTCAGCAGCTTTCCCTCGGACAGAGAGGCTTTGTAAGGGGTGGATAGACTAAAGAGGCAACAAGAGAGAGCAGAGGCATGTCCCTGGAGATTGTCCTTCTGTGCAGCTTTGAAAAAGAAAACTTCTGACCAACACACAGAGTAATAGGTTACAAGCTCCAAATGGTGGCACCTGAAAACCTTTCTCACAGTGGGGAGAATCGTCGTGCTGCTGTTTCAAGTAATTCTTCTACAAGGATTACTAATAACAAGAGTCAGTAATGATAATAATGGGTTACAGAACAATTTTGGGTTTCTGACTATCATTCAGCAGAGAATGAAACATATCACAACTGTCTCTTTTAGAAATGCTGGGAAAACTTGTCATAGTTAAGAATGAAAGTATTAGGCAGAAGTGACATTTAATGTCTGAACTGCCATCAAACAGGAAATTGTATTGTTAAATTGCATTGTTACCCAAGTTTAGAAAAAGTGTACATTTGACAACGAGCACAAGAGGCCAGCTTCATCCCTAGCACAGCACTGTGTGCTGGAGCCCCTGACATCTGACAGTGGTTCATGTACCATAGCATCCCTTCAGCAGGAGCCCTTCAGCAGGAACCTCACAGCTGGGAACATAAGCAGCATTGACAGGGGGTTCCTGCACAACTGCACCAAACACACAGCAAGTTTCTAGGCCAAACTATTTGGGAAGACAAACCAAAAGAAAACTAAGAAACTTTCCAAATCAAATGAAAGTAATATCTCCCCCCTCCCCCTGACTCTTCTCTGAAATATCTTGCCGCTTGCTTCAACCTTTTGGCACTGAAAAGGCTGCAGCACAAAGTAGCAAGCTGCAGATGGATGGACTTAGTTCTGGCAGAGTTGGTTGGAGCAGGAAGGAAGTTAATGGGGAAAAAGTTTCACTCTTCAGTAGACAGAGACAAGCATTTCTCTGTAATATGACATCAGGATTTGACAGAATTTCTTGTGTTTTAAGCTTTGCACGCCTTGCTTAACAAGAGACTAAGCTCCCTTTCTCCAGCTGACACGGTGCATCATACCTCGGATAAAATCCTTTTGAAGAACAACATGCACACACAGTACAATCTGACATTATTCCAGTGCTACAGGGAACATCTTGAACATAATTGCACCACATGGAAGTTGACTTGCTATGAGAAAAACACACAAAAAAGCTTTCACAACAAATCTGTAAACACATTTATGTTCCCAATAGCCATGATAAATCCAATTAAACAGCAAGGATTTGAGCTACAAACTGTCACTAAAGGAGTTAACGTAGTCTCTGTGGCAGGGAATATACCAGCTTTAAGCAAGAAATCACAGTTCCTAATTGCCTGAGGTTCACAATTTTGTAGTCAATCCTCACTTGAGAGGACCAGCAGCCAAACCAAGACTCTAGGCCCAGCTCACTCATAACCTCTCCATGGTGGTACTGCACTGCCTCACTTTCATCCTGCCTCGTCCTGGCATCACCCTCCCTTTGCCCTAGCTCATTCAAGATGCTCTAATGCCTCTTCCAGTAGTGCTGGTAATAGGACCAAGGACATGAGAATGAGGTTTGCATGGCTTTGTCACAAGCATAATTTTGTTTCAGGTATGACACTGACCCATTCAATATCAAAAAGCACCAAAAGTCAAGCAAGGTCCTGCAGCTCCACATGCCATACCCCACACAATGCCAGTAAGCCCAATTTCAGGATGTGTCACTACAGAGAAACTGATGTCAAAGCACAAGCCTTAAACGTGAAATAAATCAGTTGCCAAGGTGTTGTTCAACTTCTCCTTGGTTGTGGTTAGAGCCAATAATCACACTCCTAAAGCCAGTGTAGCAGAACGCCTTGTTCTAGTCTGATGGTCCACTCTGAATACACCAAAAGCATGCAGCTATCAGTGAAGAGAAATTATTTCAGCCTAGCACTGAAGATTTTCTTTCCTGCAGATGCCAGTAGAGAACATTGGAGGAATGCTGCCTTTGCACTGGAAAGGGCATGGTGTATTGCAGCATGAGGAAACAAGAAACTCTGTCCAAAGAACATCTGCTTCTGAGGAGCATCAAGCAATGCACGGTGAGGTTTGCACTGACTACCTGCTAGCCATGCTGAAAATTAATACTACTAAATCAATAACAACATCTATGATACCATTGCTCTGCATCAAAATCACCCAAACAACTTAAATTCCATCAATATTTGCCATGAGGGAGGAAATCCCGGGTGCTCAGAACAAAAGCGTCAGCAGCTGGTGCAGACACCTGCTGAAAGCCAGTCTCAGTGGAAGCCCTGAGTGCTGGGGGGCATCTCAGCACTCAGCTCCATTTCTGAGCATCCTCACTACACATTAGCAATATGGGTAAGACTTCAAAGCTCAGCTCCCTTGACTTAGAGGGGTGCAGTGAGCCACCTTTCTGCTAGAAGGCACTGAGGAACACTCTCACCCTTGCTCCCATGCAGACTCCCTCTTGCTATTTTCCCCAACTGCTCATTTTTATGTGTACAATGGGTAACCCCTTCACAACCTTCTGATTTCTGCTATTTTTCTAAAAAGGTCTGAAGGCTCTGCTTTCAGCAGACACAGCAATGGTGTCCGTCAAGGCTGTGGTGCTTTGACTCACAGCAAAAGAAAGTAATACAAAGCCTGGCTTGAATGCACTCACTAGGAAGTGAAACCAACAGTGGGAAAGATTCACAGAGCAATATGCACCTACGTAACATTGGCCAATGATTTTAGGCATTGCAAGTTTTGGTCACCTAGAGATATTTTAAAAGTCCTTGCTTGTCAGTGAATGGCAGTACCCTGTCTTTCTCCAGAATCAACATTCTTCTAAAGGCATCCTATGGCCAGGCCAAATGAATTGAAAGAACATGGGCATTTTGGGCTGGAAGATGCTGTTGCTGATGGCAGCAGGGTGGATGATGTGAAAGGCAGCAGCAGAGCTGTACCACCACAGTGGTGATCCACCTGCTGAGCAGGAGGTTTCTGAGCCCCTCCTGGCCTGATGCCAGTGGACCCTGCCTTTTCCCCTCGCCTCTTGGAATGCAACTATGGTTGTTTTTATTAATGTCCCTGGTACATTAAGGTACCTGGAAAAGCTAGGATCATCTCTCTCTACACAAGGGCTATAGAGGCATATATACAAACAAATGAAGAAATAAACAAGTGTTAGCTGCATGATTTTAATCTGTTGCCTGTCTTTGGGCTGAAAGCTACTCAAGCCACACCTGCCTGGCTCAGACATTGTTCAAATGTTTGCAGAGCTGCTGGACATCTTGAGCAACAGTGATGAGGCTCAAGTGTTTTATGAGTATTTTCAGGTGCGTCCAAGTTGTTTCTGACCTCCTTAGACTGCAGTCTGTTTGCTTTACAAAGCTGGCAGGATTCCCTGATGTGTTTTGTACTTGTAACTTCTTTGAAGCAGGGAAGAATGTCTGCCAGTTTACCAGTTCTGAGGTGCATCTCCACACCCGAAGAAGCTTGCTCAGGGCTAGGAACTGCCACAGGTCCAAGTCAGCTGGCAAATAACACCTGCCTATGGATGCTTTCCTTTGGAAATACCATTCTGGGAATTCAGACTTGAGGTTTCATGACACAGAAGAAAAGCTGATGCTCCCAGACCATGCTGCTTTTGAGATTAAAAGCTTTAAAAGTTGAATTTTTTCCAAGAGTGAAAGAACATCCCAGTCAGAAGCTCAATCTCCAGTTAACTTTAACCCTTTGACATCAAATGACAGATAGACATGGAAAATATCCCTTTGCTTTAATACCTGTGTTATGCAACCTGAAAGGCCAGAAGAGCACTTTGCAGTTAATGAATCTGGCATCTCATGGAAACAGTTTTGGCTTTCAACTTGGAGTCACTCATGTGTCTCCATCTCACACACATTTTCTGCAGTAAATGTATACATAGCCCAGAAGGCCTAATCCTCAGGTGGGACTGTCCATGCACCAGTGCCTCAGAGGAGCCTGGTACGGATGTTTTAGCAGATTTGTAACCAGACTGAATGTGGTTCCACACACTGAGGAAATGAGACTATGATACAAGGTTGGTCACGAGTAGATGGCAGGAACCACAGAGCCCAACCCAGCACGTACCCTAACTTTCTGACGGCAGTCTCAATCCACGAGTGGCTGTGATAAATGACATAGTCCTGTGAAACAGGCTGGCTCCCTGCATGGCTGTCCTCAGTTTCAACTAGCCAAGAAGAGATTATGGCTCTCACTAAGGGCTTGCCCTGCTTACAGTGCGGACAGGGCTCTCCCGCTCTTTCACACTCTGGCGATGTGCCCTGCAGTCAGGAGCAGCAGGATTTTCACACAGACTTAACAGCAGCCACAGCATCAGAGGAATCCCACTGAGTCCAGCACAGGCAGAGCAACAGGACACAGGCAGTGAGGTGCAGCGCTGTACAGCCTCAGGAGAAGTCCCATCACAAGGGCATTTGGCACTGGATCAGAAAACCCTTCTAGTACTTTAAAAAGAACACCTCTCTCCTCACCACACCACTTAAGTTATAACTTCCTTAAGTTATTCTTTCTTGCCCTGTCAGAATAGATGCCAGAGCTGGAAACACTTTGCAAGGAGGATGGAGTGGGGAAAAGTATTACTTTATGCTCATTTCATTCAACTCTCTTAAAGCTTCCGTGGCCACTGCCAGAGATGGGAGTCTGGACTTGTTCAGCCTTTCGTCTGACTCAGTATAGCAAGTCTTTACCTACACTTTCCAGCTGGCATGAAAAGGGGAAAAAAAGCACTTGTATTCTGCTGCAGTCACCATCACAAAAATACTGTTGTCAGCAAGAGCTAATACAATTGCTGGGAAAGGCTGAAACAGCTGCAGCAGGGAATATTTGTAAAGACCTATTTGAGGCATATCCTGCATTCCTCAAGTGCCTGCAGGAGTGGCTGTGACTAGCAAGGGCAAAATGACTACATCCTGGCTCTCCCTACCTAGACACCCATATGTGCACCAGGTATCTATTGCTTATCAGTATTTTACAAAAGATAGCTCTTTAAGCAAATGACCTGGTTTTACAGAAAGATCCCGGCAAGCTGCCCATGGGTAACATGCAATGTAAATCGATTAATCAAGCAGAGCCACCACCTAATCATTCACTAGCACTTTTTTCTTAGCCTCTCCTATGTTTATATTTAGTTAGGAAAAATGTAGTGTCAAAAAATTTTGAGTTGATGAGGAAACAAACAAACAAACAAAGTCATTAAGCAGCCCATTAGCAGACATATAGCAATGCTATAATGAAGGAAGAATGCATCTGAAAGTGGGAAAAGCAGAAACGTAATGAGGCCAGGCATGCTGGGAAGGGAAGGGATGCATGCCAAGCTGGCATACTTCAGCAGTAACAGGAACTGGACACCGGTGGATTTCACATGGGTGTGGGGTGAACGTACATGGCGATGCACAGATAAGCAAGAGCAGGCTGCTGTGAAAAGAAATGGTCAGCGACTCAGACATGCTCTGAGACAACAAGGGCAAGTTTTAGGTAGCTTGGAAGTGCCTGGTTATGTGTGTGCTAACAGCCACCAACCTGAGCTGGACCCATCAGAGCATGCATATAGAATAAAATAGGAAGCAGCAAGACACTCAAAAGCTTAACGGGTCAAACAGCAGCAGAGAGGCACAGGCTACTATTGGGTTATACTCAAAAGCCATAAGAGGGACTGGCCTTTGCAGGTCTTCCCAGTCAGGATGGCTTAGGCTGTCCTGTCTTTCTGACCATTTTCTCGGTTAGAGCTAATGACGACTGTTTTAAGCACAAGCAGATCTGTCCCTGCCAGAGCTCTCTTTGGCACCATGCTGGGCAATGCTGGCGCCAGCGCACAGCTGCACCCTGTGGGGCTAGGGCAGCAGGTCCTTTGAATTCCCCTGTCCCCCATATCCTTGTTAAAGGTGGGCTACTGCCACTCTGGAAAATTTCTGGGGAGCATTTTCTCATATAAAGCCTCACAAGAAGGTTTCTGTAAAAGAACTAGTGATTAACAATTTACTCAAGCTCAGACTATCAACATAAACTGGCTCCAAACCTAGTCCTTCAACTGTCGTACTGGCTCATGGACAGGCACGGCTTGGAAGAGGTGCCTACCAAACGTGCACCTGACTGATGCAAAGCCCTCCATTTTCCCTGACCAGTGTTAATTCCACACCAGCAACTGCGTTCATCCAAAAGTGTAAATGCAAAGTAGCTGAAAGACATTATCAGAATCTTCCTAATACAAAACTGCCTCCTCTCATCTAAAAGAGCTTGAGTGTGTCCAGCAGGTCAAGAGAGGTTCTCCTTCCCCTGTACCCTCCTCTGGTAAGGCCTCATTTGGAGCCCTGTGTCCAGTTCTGGGCTTCCCAGCTCAAGAGGGACAGAGAACTTCTGGAGAGAGTCCAGCACAGGGCCACCAAGATGATCAGGGGTGTGGAGCATCTTCCTTATGAGGAAAGAGTCTGCGGGAACTGGGGCTGTTCAACCTGGAGAGGAGACTGAGGGGGGAACCTCATTAATACTTACAAATATTTGAAAGGAGCATGTCAAGGGGATGGGGTAACACTTTTTTCTCTAGTGCCTGGTGATAGGACTAGGGATAATGGACAAAAGCTGGAACACAAGAAGTTCCACTTAAAGAAAAACTTCTTTACCGTTCTGGTGACAGAGCCCTGGCACAGGCTGCCCAGGGAGGGTCTCCTTTTCTGGAGGTCTTCAGAACCTGCCTGGACGCCTTCCTGTGTGACTTGATCTAGGCAGACCTGCTTGAGCAGTGGGGCTGGGCTAGATGATCTTTAGAGGTCCCTTCCAACCCCTACCATTCTGTGATTCGGTCCTTCTGTGACAGGCTCCTCTGGCAATACAGAAATTAATCATGACAGTCCTTGAGCACAACAGGGCTAAAATTTAATTTCAAGAGCCATTGAAAAGATATTCATTCTTTTGAGATTTGTTTAATGCTGCTACCAATGCGCTCTTCCAAAAGTGCTTCATTAAATCCCAGGACAATTACTAGAAGCTACTGTATATATGTAGCAACAAGCAACAACAGTGAATACAAATGTAAATCTGAAGGCTGAGACAAACAGACATGTACTTATCTATAAACAGGACATTGCTCCCATGGCCTCTTTACAGAGACATACCCCTCCTGTAGTTTGTCATAGTAGACATGGCAGACTTGACTTTTATCTGGTTGCTCTGTTTCCTTCCCAGGCTCTCAAGATTTGTTTTTAAATCAAATATGGAATGATGTCTTAAAGTTCACAATAGTGGGCAAGTCCTCTGCTTCTCCACTGGAGGGATGTAGTAATGAAACTGGCCCTGCAAGGTGATGACCTGCCTGTCTGTAAGGGGGAGGGCTATTCAGCTGCTGGTGAAGTCCTGGGAATGTGTCTGAGACTATCATTTGGGATGCCAACATTAGTGGTAGGATTTGGCTTTTGAAATGTGGTTCTTTGCCAACTAAAGGCCGGGCTGGAATCACCAGTCTATTTACCCCAGACCATCTGTGATGAAAAGAAAGCAATAGATTTTGGTAACTACTAAGCTAAGTTACATATAAACTAGTGGTCTAAGAGCCAAAAGTGCTAATTTCTGAGCCAGCACGTACAACCACACACTATTTCCCAGCACCTCCATCAACCAGCCTCGTTTACCCTTTACATGTGTTTTTAGAGGGAGCACCCTTCCCTGACACACTGGCAAAGGCCAGGGCTCACTCACACTGGTGCCACCATCTGCCTGTCCTGCAGCCAGCACGGGTCTCTCAGAGGAGAAGAAATTCTATTCTAGGATTGTATTAAAAAACAAATAACCAACCAAAAATGTGCTTTTGCTCTTCTTTGTACTAGACGGTATTAAAGAATACTGGCTCCGTTCAAATTGTTCTTCCATGGAGTTTCCTCACAATTTGAGACCCCTCCCTCGAATTACTCCATGTACCATGCTAGTGCCTGTATCGCAGTGCAGGGCATTCTCACACCTGCTCTTAGGCTGCAGCAACACTCCTTTAGATTAACTAACAAGATCTCTTATACTTAAAAGTGGGAGTGAACAGGCCCTTGACAATGAAGTCTATAACATATTAATCAGAACAAATTTACCTTCATAAATAAGAGCTTATAGTAAAAAAAAAAAAAAAACAACCAAAACAAACCACTTCTCTCTTGCAGACTCAAAGGGAAGGAGGAATCCAGTCAGATTTGTAGCAATGCTTCCTTTTTATATAAATAGCTGCAATTGGCATGTTAAAAATAAACTGAATAAATATTTAAGGCCCACTGTTACTTAGCTTACTCTTGTACTTACTCTCTGCTTCTTGTTGTGTAAATTTGGAATAATATCAATGCGTTCAATGAATTTACACCAGAATACTTTGCTGAAGCCAGAAGGAGGGACTGTGTTTCCAGCAGTTGCAGACACGTCATCCCATGACTATTTTACCGCTGGCATCCTGAACCTTCCTTCCTTCCTCCTGATCTATAGTTCCCATTGATAGCCACAGGAAAATGAGTGTAGGGTTAAATGCCAAGAAAGCTGCATAAACTGGAAGCCATCCGAGAAGGAAAAAGCTGTTTTACACAGATTTTGTCTGTCTGGGACATGCCTGACTCCCCAGGAGTGACACAATGGGAAAACATGCATTAAGGTGTAGATTTTCACAAGCACGGATAGCTAAAGTAGGCACTTGGAGTAAACAGGCAAAGGTTTACAACAAAGCAACATAATGAAGAAATATAATTCTTTGCCTAGTCAATAAAATAGGACACAGATCACCTTAAAATAGTAAAAATTAATTTCTGTTGTTCACTTTTAAGGTTAGGCTGGAAGAAGGACTGCAAGAGATACCTACTTCTTAGAGCCATTTAAGAGAAAGAAGTATTCCTGGTGGAGTAGCAGCTAGCTCAGTATCTATACATGTCAAATAAAACAGCAATTGCCATAAAACTACTGCAAAAATAAGTAGCTATGCTTTTCTTTTGTAGATCATTTTTCTCCCCCCAAAATAACTCTGTATTTTGCCTGTGAAACACTCCAGACTAATGCACTCCTGAAAAAAACCCCCCACAATTGGAGATGAACAAAATAGTCTCAAATGGCTCTTACATTTAATTTTAACTCTAAGAGACCATTTTACATCAAATAAAGAGACAACATAATGGACCTGATAATAAATTGCATTATTTGCGAGGGCATTTAGGGAACACGAATTATTTGTATTACTGGAATAAACATTCAACAGAATCCACCAAAACACGTGAAACTATTTAAAAGGAAATACAGTAGTTCACCATTCTGAATACACCTGAATAAACCAAGGCAAAAAAACCCCAGAACCCACCCGAAGAGATTGCAACCCAACAACTGTGCTTAAGCACTATAGGTACTATGTTGTTCTGATTAAATTGGAAAACTAAAGACACAAAGGCTGCCTGCTTTGCTTTTTTTTTTCTCCTTCCTTTTCCAGGAAACCAAATATTAAGTACCTGGTTTACAAACCTCCTCCAGCAGTCGATCCCACTTCCTTTAACATTCACCTCCTACAAATGACACAATCCAACACCCACATGCCAGCTCCAAGAAAGCAAGAATGCCACGACTTCAACCCCCCATCCACTTTCTTTGGACTAAAAGAAAGATAAAATGCCCTGGAAGTCTACAAACAAATTATACCCATTGCTGATGTAAGGAGAGGGAAGGAAGAGCAAAGGGGAGGTAAAAAAAAAAATGAGGAAGCATCCTTAATCAGCTGGAGCATGTGTTGAGTTTTTAATGGCATGCCTGGAGATTAAAAGCCTCTACTAGCTCGAGTTCTAAAGCAAATGGTAGGCTACAATGGGATAATGATCATCACCTTGCAGGGTGCAAGCCAAGACCCTCAATGCCTTGTCCTGGGCTCAGGCTTGCAGATGCTGCAACGAAGCAGGGCTGTCTCCAAAAGCACTAGGGCCCAACACACTCCAAAGCACTAGGACTTTGAGGATCAAAGAGCATCTCCACACCTTACACAGCTGTAGCCTATTTCTAAGGCAGTGAGTAGTGGAGGTCTTTGTAGAACAAAAAGGATTTAGCAGCACAAAGACCATTTGGTATTACATCTAACAGTGCATTCAGCTTTTAAGTGGCGAGACAAGGGCTTTGCAGATGATACTGTGGAGTGTTTCAGGGGCCTCTGTACTCTGGTATAAACCAGAGCTCCAAAGGCCTGAGAGGAAAGCACACACTGGAGACATGTCTCTGTGTTGTTCACCTGCTGCCTTACCAGTTATTAAAGCAGCAATTTGCAAAAGCATCCAGCTTGAGACCCCTTCATACCGCACCCTAGGAGTGTGACCCATTCCCAGTACACCCAGTGTTGCTCCCTGCTGCAGCTAGGTCTTCCCCAGAGCTCTGCCGGCCAAAATCTGGTCTCATTCCACTCTTCCCAGCTTATGAGACCTGGACAGAGCAGAGGTTCAGTGAGCTGACCTGTAAGGAATATCCCCCTTCTCCATCCTTTTGGATCATATTTGTGAGCAAACAGTTAAAAATATCACATTTAAGCTTTGGCCTAAGCAACATGATCATTTAGGAAGACAAGCAAACAAATGGGAAGCAAGGAAAATGCCACATAATTAATCAGAACCTCCCTGGAAAGAGGGCTGTAGCGACAGCACTGAGTTCCTGCTATTAGGGATTTCTGACTGTGATAGAATGCTGCCTAACAGCTGCTGTATCCTGCTTGAGTGAGTACATTCTCCTCAGAAACCAAGCAAAGGTTTCTAATTGTTTTTGACAGTGCGGTCCCCTAAAGCTACATTTTCCATCTGATTCATGCTGACTGACTGTAACCCTATGACAGTTATTGAAAGTTAATTATCAGTGAAGTGCAAAGGGGTCTAGCAATGAAAATACAAGCAAGAACTGAGCATGGACTGTCTCCTTTCCCAGAAAAAATACCATCAAGGAGGTTAATATAACCCCTTAAAAATACTGCAAATTGAAAATATAACTTGGCTACAATTGGTCCTTGCTGTCTGGACACACAACTAAGAGGTAACATATTTCTAAGGGTTTATTAGGGAAGCCATTAAACCCAAAATCCAGTGTTTATTTCTTCACCACATTTGCTAGAGAAAGAGCCTTAAAAAGTGTATGCAGACAATACTCAAATACATGAAGACAAATAAAGACATAAATCAATCACTGCTTCCTTTGGAGACCGAAGTTTGTCAGATGTTGCACATGGTATCAAATCCCAACTATTTTTGCCCTTGTTCTCCACTTCCTCAGTACTTACAAGGAATATTCCACAGTTCCACGCAAGCCAAGCTAGTGCCGAGCGGGTGTAGGAAGTGAGGCGAGGAGAAGAGAGCCACAGCCCCACACCACCCACTCCCCACAGATGTATGCACCGAGACATGGTGCGAGGCAGTGGGCAGCCCCTGTCAGGTGTTAAAAAAGCCCATCCTGGCACTACCGGGAATTGGATCCAGCTCTCAACAATCAAAAATAAAAAGCAGCACTCATGCAGCATTGTTTTAAGAACAAGAAAAGGAATGTGTTCTAGCAAAGCAAGTTGGAAAGGCCAAATATAGGGCTTGGTATAAAAATAGACATTGGTGATGCCAGAATGCCTAGGCAAATTTGTGTTTATTGGTTTTCATAGAATAGGAAAAAAAGCTCCAGCCCTTTCCACCCCAGACTGCTGACTGTGACTCACACGCAATGTAAAATGACTGCAGTGAGCAAGCAGGGACCAAGCTGAGTTGGACCTAGCTCCTGTCTTCACAGCACTGCAGGGGAAAGGTGCGCAGTGCTTCAGGCTCTTCCTGTGGCTGCCTATGAAATACAGAAAAGCTGTGCACATTCACCTCTATCAAAGCATCAAATAACTTTTAATTCAGGGGATTCCTCTGGATGAGCAGAGGGTCTGATTAAGGTGTGCTGTTCAACGGCCAACTCAGGCACTGCTAGCTGCAGGCACTGCCGACCTGGATTGGCCTTTTCCTCGGGCTGGGTGGGGAACAACAGGGATTTGGGAACAGGGTGCCTACACAGGCAAATATTAACTCTTCTGCTTAGTGAGGGTGGCTGACTAGCATTTGGAGGTCTCACAGTCTACATCAGCCTTTGGGTTTGGACCTTGACCATGAAGGCAATCAGCATTTTCAGTCAGCCGGGCAAAGGCAGGACCACAATCCAAGGAAACGCTTTTACTGAGGTGTGACATTCATACGAGTTTTTATTTTCTTTCCAAGCACACACTCTTAACTCCAGGAATGTCCTTTAAAACAAGTACAAGAAACACGAGGTAGGACGTGAACGACCAGGAGATGCCTTCCCGCGGTCAGCCTCCGGAAAGGCCGCGGGCCTCCGGCCTGCTCCCCGACTGGTATTCAAGACACGTGGGGTAAAATCCTGCTTGGGCCAAACCCAACGCGGCCCGGTGCAGGGTAAGGGGCGGCGGGGACCTCTGGGCCGCACCGCCCTTTCCCGGCGCGGGGCCCGCCCTCGCCGCGGGAGGCGAGGCCGGAGCCGGCGGCCGCTACATGGGTCCCGTGCGGCCGCCCCGCCGCTGGAATCGCCCCCGCGCCCGGCGGTGTCTGGGGCTGCTCCTCCTTGTGCTGGCCGGGGCGGCCGGGGCCAGCAGGCAGCCGCCCTCAGCAGGTACTGGCCTTCTCTTCCTCCTCCCGCCCCCGGGGCCTGAGCGGGGCTGCAGAGCTCCGCGCCGCGGCGGAAGGGTGGCGGTGGCCCGGGTAGTTGGTCCGTTTCCCCTGTCCGGGTGGTCACAGGCTGGATATGTCGGCTCCATTACCGCCGTCCCCTAGAGAACGGGGAGAGGGGGAACAAGCTGTCTTCTCCTCGGTTTCTCTCAGTCTCTGTTGCCTCCGGCTGCGTTCTGCTTCAGCCTAAAATGGCGCGGCCCTACGAAAAGCGCGGGGCCGCCGGCCGCCGCTGCCTGCGAAAGCCGTGTCAGACCGTGCCGAGCCAGACGCGCCCCTGAGGCGCTTGGCTGTTTTCTCCAGCTTGCCCTACCTCAGTTGACTTTCCACGAGCATGTTGTGCTTGCTGCCCTTTGGGACGGGCAGGCGCGGGCGCCACTGAGAAGCCGCTTGAGCAAAAGGGGCACTAAATGCCCAGAGAGCGGCTGTCTCTGGCACCACTTTCAGCGGCTGAGTTGAGAAGGATAAGGACCGCGGGCCAGGGAAACTGCTTTGTAGTCTAGGTCGCTCCCCCAGGATTTCTAATTAGCTTGGTTCAGGCTCTTTTATTAATGAACAGGAGTAATAAAAACCATCCAAGCTCGATTGTAGCCACAGATAACCCAAGAAACTGCCTCCCCTCCCCCACGGTGACTCTTGGGCATCCTCCAGTTTCTGCAGCACATACAGGTTCTCTCTGCTGCTTGTAATCTCAGAATTTGAAAATTGTCTCTTCAATTGTCTATGCCTTCATGGTCGCTAAAATCTTCCTCTGTCTCACAGATCAGAAGCATTGTGATTGTTTCACTCTGTGGAGCCAATGTCATGCTTGAAACAAATTCTTAAGAAAATGCTTTAAAAATTACCTTAAGGTGGAGGGGCAAATAAATATTTATTAGTATTGTGTATAGAGGATATTACTTAGAACATGGATGGTTTATCTCCATCTGTAGCCACAGAAGATCCTAATACACCCCACAAGGAAGGTGTGGGCACTCTGGCCTGTGCTTTGGTCCTGCTAGGCTATTGCCATTTCTTATCACTGAATTATCTTGGCATTAGCAGTAGTGCCCAGCCTCACCTGCTTGCCATGTCACTTGGCAGCACTTCAGAGATGAACAAATCCTTTTGTAACTTCATCTGATGACTTTTGTGGAAGTGTCTGCCAAGAGGTATAGCCAGCCTTTGTCTGGAGGGTTATGCTCCCTCCTGCAGGATTTGCCATGGATGAGAATGAATTATCTTATTTTTTTTAATAGTGAAAATGCCCAAATTCTGTG
This sequence comes from Colius striatus, assembly GCF_028858725.1. Classification (NCBI taxonomy): domain Eukaryota; kingdom Metazoa; phylum Chordata; class Aves; order Coliiformes; family Coliidae; genus Colius; species Colius striatus. The sequence continues at coordinate 30,033,539 of NC_084767.1, read as the reverse complement.
TTTAAACCAATTTACTTTAGCAGGATCATCTGTGAGCTCTTTAATTCCAGAATGATGTAACAAGAACATCCACATAAGTATCTTCATTGGCTTAATTAAATTGGTTAAAAAATAATTTAGCCTAAATTCAGCTTCCTTACAGAGGCAGGGGTTTTACCTGCAAACAGAATCTCCTTGTCCAGATTCAGACTGTTTTGCACATACTCATTTTGCTGTTCTGAGTGCATGACAGTGTTTTAGCAGTCATTACCGTGCTTGGCTTAGACCTACATTTTTTATTCAAGTGAGCCAGATGATTCTCTGTTCAGATCTGTAATTATTTCTTTTATTCTTCTCTTTAATTATGTTCCTGAAACACTGCAGTAATGCACTGTGGGGTATATTTTACACATGTATGTAGATTAGAATGTATATTATTTTTCAAAGTTTGCTCCATTTAGGTGCAGTTCTGCTCAAAAGTGCAATCTGATTCTGAGGCTCATAGACCATTTCAGGAGAGTTTGACTGATTAGCAGCCCTAATTAAGTGACTTAGGGCAAGCTATCAGTGCAGGTGCTTGCTTACATGTCATGGCTGGACTTTGTCAGGGAAATTTGTTAAAAATAAGTAACGTTAGAAAATTTCCGAGGGAGTATGATTACTGTGTTCAGCGGCCACATTGCGTGCTCCATGACTATTTTCATGTGTGAACCTGTTTACCTGCTCACACTCCCACCGTTGCATTCACTATTGGTATAAGCATCCTCTCTGGTGGAGTTACACCCACTCATTCCAGCAGTGAATCTGGCCCAGAGGCCCTATTCCAGTGCCATCAAAACACCGGCATGGAAGCCAAGCTTTCATGGATTACATCTTTTAAAAATATCACCCCAGATTAACTGCTTATTTTTTCCCTCCAAAGGCATTGCAGTTTACTCTGGAGCCTAAATGGCTGGATTAGAAGTCTAATTTGAATTTCCACTTGAATCATATTTAACATGCTACCCCATAGCATATTTGCTACCTTTGATTGTCTGTGAATTGCTTGTGATTCCTTCAGCATATGCAACAATGACATGGAGGAAAATTACGCATTTGTAGTTGATACATGCCTAAAATGAAATTTTCTGCCTCCTGCCAGGTAGGAACTGTAGCTTTTTGCAGGAAATGGATGTCATCCAGGAGCAGGATGAAAACTGTTACTGCTATGTGCAAAACAGAACCATTCACTTACAGTACCTTTGGTCAACTCTTCAGGTAAGAGGCCATTTTGGGGATCATTCAGGTATGCTGTACCTTTCACATGAACTGTTGCTAGCAAACCATATGATCAAATGGCATGATCCAAGCAGCATCCTTGTGTAATGAGGAGTTTGAACAGGTAATGGTAGGACCATGAGAAAAATGTGGCACTGTGACCCTCCACTTGGGATGCAGTGAGGTCAGGTCTCTTTATGAGAAGGACAGTAACCAGACTTATAGTGTGATGCCAGAGAAGGAATAATTTAGGGTGGTGTATTATTTTGTTGTGCACCTTTTCTGCTGCCAGGCCACTGTTTACAACGGATGTTTTTGCTTATCAGCAAATGCCTTTCTAAAAGTTAACTTTGCAGATAAAATGCAGTTCTGTGACTTGCTCGCTGTAGTATAGCAGGCCAAGGTGTGGGAAGCAAAGGTCTCTTGGATTGTAACTAATGAAAAAACAGCAGTAGCAGTGCATTTCTGTTTTTTTTTCCTGAGTAACAGAGGGTCATCTTACAAGAATCATGTTTAGAGATTAGCTTGAAACAAGATAAAAATTTTGCAACAGTGGAAGCAATAGTAGCTGAAGGAACAAGCTGACTCCCTGTGTGGTGCCTTTTTATCTTGGGAAGTAAGTCTCCACGCAAGGGAAGGAAATGGTTTCATGTCATCTCTGTTGGAAGAATTTGCTCTCAGATATAAGGCAATGGAGTATCTCTTTGTCTGTTCCCAGGATTATTTTAGTCAGGAAAATGCAGATGTTTCTGTGAATGGTAACAGACCTCAGGTGATGAAACCCTCCAGCAATCACACAAGCTTCCCTGGAATAAATGTTTAACAGCAGGAAGTTCATTTTTTCCCCACGACAAATGTTTGCTGACATCTTGTCTCTTTTCCCGGTGGAAGCCTGGTTTATAATCTATTCAATCACGTTTTTGCAGATAGGTTACTGTTGTCTAATAGGCTCTGATGAAGAGCTCGTAGTGAGTCAGTCCTTGGGAAAATCCCATCTCAGAAGATTGACCAAGTTCTTTTACCAGTTTGGTGGGGGACAGTGCTAGGAACCTCAGAATACCAATCAGGAATGTGCTTTCTGATTAGGGTGTCTTTCCTTTTCCTTATCCCTCTTTTGTCCCTAACACGCAGATTGCGTTATTAACTGCAAAATAAGCAAGTCTAATTTCTTATGGTGCAGGAGGGGAATAAGGAAGCATATGAACATCCACAAAATAAACTGGTCAGTCAAATACTGTTGGTTTTGTTGCAAATTTGTTTGTGGGCTAGTGTCATTGTAAAGACAAACCCACCAAGCTTTTGGATGGATTGAGGCTCTTGTGTGGAACTTTGCTGATGTTGAATAGTCTGAATCACCTTGTAAGGCCTAAACAATTATTCTTTGTATATTATTAACCACTAATATTAAAAAAGTAAGAATTGCACTAGTATTTTGTTCTCAGTCTTTCTATACTGGTTTTCCTTATGATAGGTATGACTTAAATGCTATATAATTCAGAAAAAAACAACCCAGTGATCCTGAGCTACTTTCTCTTAGTATCCTGTTGTTTGCTTTTAGGTAAATGTGAACAGCAGAGAAATGTTCAGGTTTGAGCCTATTTCAGAAAAAAGCAACTGTCGTAATTCAGAAACTGTTTTTGAGTTTGCTGCTTGTGCTGTTCAAATCTTCTGGAAACCAGAGACATCTACAGAAACTTTCATAAGCATAAAACAGTATGGAGAGGATATTTGTTTCAAAATACAGCCCTTCAAAACCGAACCGTACACTCTGAGTGTGAAACGAGAAAGTAAGTCAAAAAGCTTTCAGTTTAGGTTACGAATAAATTGTGTTGCCATTGTTACTGAATGTCCCATCTCTTCTGTAAGAAGCTTGGGACTTTTCTGTTGGTATTTTTATATAATCAGCATTTCAAAATTAATTATTCTAAAGTCCATTTCTATTTCTTTTCTCCTTTTTCTAGTGCTAGATGGAAAGCTCTTAGTTTTGTTCGTAGCTGGAATTTTTCTGTCCCATTTTGCAAACAGTTTGAGCAGGTAAGTGCTAGCTTTGACCTTCTTTCCTAAATCCTGTGCATCTTTGGTCTGTTTTCTGAGCTGAAGAGGCAGTTCTTTGGGAATGTGAAATAAGGAAACCGAACATATATTTAAAACTTCTTCTTACTGTTTGTGTTTGGGCAGACCGGCACATATCTTGATGTGCTGCCCTCTCTTAAGCTGTGTTAGGGGTCTGGTATCCAAACATCCTGTGCCAGGTGACACCAAGACAATCCTCAGTGAGCAAGTGTGTGGATTCAGAAAAATTCTCTCCCTTTCGTAGAGCAGTGAGGTTGGCGGAATGTAAAATCACGCAGCGTGTATTGTCAGTCAGTGATGCCTTCCTGCTGGGAGGAATGCTGAGGATGAGGCCAGCCAGGGCCTTGCCTGCCTCTCCCTTTCTGCCAGCCTTTCCTGGTTGTTCTTTGGATATATGTTTTGCATAGCACATAAGAGAGGATACTTACTGTTATAGCAAAACATGCGTCTCGTGACTTCAAAGCCAAATGAGTCACAAATTAATTGTCAGGAGGAACCTCCTAAAACAAGCAAAGCGGCAGTAGATTTTATAGAGTTAACGCTGAAGTATGACTTCATAAATGCATAAACTTAAGGAAAAAAACCTTATGGGTTTGTGGGGTTTCATTACATTTTAAGTCAAATGAAAAAAAACCAACAGAACCATCTTGATACACAGAGGAAAATGAAATTGCTAGAGACTAGAAAATCAGTGAAATCAGAAATCGCATGACTTCTAAAGAAACCAACACAATCTCCTAGCCTGTAACAACTCTACTTACCTGAAATATGTGTTGGGAATTTTTTCTTACATGGATCTAATGTCCAAACTGGGCCTGCTAACCGTGTAACTGCAGCTCTAACTTACAGCCGTGTTAACTTCTTATTGAAGATCACCGCCTTTTTTACAAATGTTGGCATCTTAACCAAATACAAGTTAGACTTCTCACTATATTCTCTCTTCTTCTTTTGCAGGAATAGCAAATTCTTTTACCTTTCTGGAGTAATACTGGCTGTTCTTGCTCTGCTAGTTTTTGTCCTGTTGATACTGAAAAGGTTTATTCCAAGGGTAATTAACGTTTATAAAACAAAATAATAAAAAAATCTTCAACATGATAATATAAAAAGTGAAGAGCAGAGAGGCAGATTCTGATCTTGCTGTTTTTGTGGCCAGGTTAACTCCACTGACGTGGCTGCAGGATTTCTTGCGTCAAGTAAATATAATTAGGTCAGAATCAAGTTCGAGTCAGATTGCTCTTGAGTTTAGAGTAAACAGAAGATTATTGATGTACAAGAAGAGTTTATTCTGAAACATAAGTTACTTTTATTTGCCTGTAGCTAAACTTACTTTTGAATCTACAAATACATTTAAATCAAAGTGTAGTTTTAGTGGCAACTGGGACAGAATTTTTCCCATTCACCAGAGCCAATGCATTGCAAGGCAGATGGGAACTTTTCCTATACTTTTACAAAACCTGTTCATTCGCACAGTACTGCTGAGGTATGTTACTTGAGAGAACACTGCAGTAGGCTTATACCATGGCACTGGGACACAATACACAAAGACAGAACTGGTATTGTTTAGTTGTAGCACGCAACGTACAGTGGAAGGCTGACACAGCTTATAAGCCCTGTAGGTCCACCGAGTCTCACATCTGACTTTGCCTGTGAGTTCACTTGCACACAGTGGTCCTGATTCTGACTTGTAATTTCTTATATTGTAATGAGGTTTTTTAATTTTTTTTTTTTTTTAATTTCCAGCACAGTACCTTCTGGATCTTAATGAGTGGCTGCTGCTTTTCCTCTTTCTATTTAATTTACTGGTTCAAGGAGAATATGCAGTGGTTGTGGTCGGAACACAGAAGCTACTTGTTGGGTAAGTAATTAACAAAGAATGAGCTGCAGATTTTGGTTTAATTTAGTAGTTAGATGAATATAAACCAAGAATCAAGAAAAATAACCAAAATATTAAAGTTGCATAAATTGCCAAATGGATGTGGCTGTGAGGGCTTGACAAAGCCATTGATCTGGCACCTGCCTCAGCAGTCTTAGATGGGGAGGATTCACGTGCAGCTCACAGATACTGGCTAAAGGCTTTTAGAAGATCATCTTGTGAACACTTTGCACATTCTTAAAATAAGAAGCACATCCAGTGTAATGTAGGTGTCTGTATGACAGTGCAAGAAACAGCAGCCTATATTTCTCAGCAGTAACAAGCTTTGTGAACAAAAAGTGTATATGGGTAGTTCGTATCTTTTTCTCCAGATCCTACTGTTCTGTTTCTACAGGTTATTTTATAGCTGTTGGAATTACCAGCTTTGCCACTTGCTATCATCATGGACCATTTACCACTGAACTGAGCATAACCTTGTTCACGTGGACCCTACAGTTAACAGCCTTCATCTTCATTTACTGTGGTGTCACCATACCTCAAGTGGCATATGCAGTCATAGCAGTCAGCCTCTGTTCCAAAGGCCTGTGCTACCCCCTCAGAGCTGCTTGTCACCTGGGCAGGTCTGTATGTATTTATGAACCCCTAAATCCCTGTAGCATCAGAAAATACTGGAGGCTGACAATGAAAAAACCCTTATACTTCAACAGCGATTTGTGAATTTCTAGCACTAGTTCATATTCTTTTCCAAATGTAATGCTGCAGTATTAAAGGTTTAAAGCCCTGAGACACAGGAATTTTAAGTTTTTTCTATTTGGTAGTTTTAATGATGAGTTTGTTCTATGAAGAAGGGAGAAAAGTGACTGTGCTCTTAAATACAAATGTAGCACCTTCCTGTCTGCAGCATATGGTAACCAAAACATTTCTGTGTGGTTGGTTGATCAGACTGCAGCAATACTGCCTTGGTTTCATGTTTAGAGTGAGAATTTGCAGGTAACGCATACTGAATCTTACAAGATAAAACAGTTGTACTATCACTGAGAAAGTAAATGTTAAGGGACAGTCCTTGTGAGTCAGGTGGTGTAAAGTTCAGAGACTAAAAACCCATGTCTACAAAAATAATGCTTTCCACTGATTTTAGCTTTCTGAGGTTATAATCCTAAATGTACATTCCTACCTTTAATTGGTGTGAACAATCTGTTACCACTGTGGAGACATTCCCTGTATGCCAATTACAAATACAACATGTAAATGAAGATTCTAAGAAGTCCTGACAACTTACATCATTTTTTTTACCTACAGTGGTGGCATCTAGATTAAGTCTGTAGTGCAGATTGTGTTGTAGCTGTGGACTGCTGCTGAACCACAGAGAGGCAGGAAGAGGCAAAGCCTAGAAGCAGCATAACCAAAAGAAAAAACCCAAATAATTTCTTTAGTCTTTTACACATTATGTAGTTTAGAAGAACATATTGCTTTGCTCTTGTAACTCTTTTTAGATGTTGGAAGTATAGACTGGGTTGAAGTTTTTTTTATTTTACATAGAGTTTACCATTTGCTGAAGACTGTTTTTTGCCTGCAGCTGAGAAGCACCAGCTGTTTCAAAAGCAACACACAGGATCAATACTTACCTGATGTAAGAATGTTCATCTCACTCTGAGATCAGTATGATTTAGCTACAAGCTCACAGAAGTCAGAACATACTATTTCTACCCTGAAACACTGTGGTTTGTTCTCCATGTGAACCTAGTTGTTTTTCATGAAGTCATGCTTCTATAAAGCCAAAAAGCACCGAAATACAGCTCTACAAATGTTTCTCAGGAGGACAGTAGGGTTTTGTTTTTTCTGTTTCAAAACACGAAGCAATAGCACCAAACTATGAGGCCATGATACCAGATACACAGTTCACAGCAGCAGATACATCAAAATAACTAAGAATCTTCCATTATTGTTATCATTATTAGTTGTTAAGATCAGTGCTGACCCCACAGAGCCAGCAAGACTGCTACCATTTTACCTGAACAAGGGTTCATTCTTGCTTCATAGTGAAATACGGAGGGAAGTTGAATGCTGCTGGTTTGGGCAGGTGTTTTTCTACAGAGCTGAAAGTTTTATGGGCATCCAGCCCTTGCTTATCTTAACTTATCACAACATTTAAATTGAAAGCATTCAACAGAAGGGAACAGAACATGGCACATTTTCTAATTGATATCTAATTATATTATACATTGCTGCGCTGCAGCTAAAAAACCATCAGATTTTAAACATTTTGGCCTTGGACTACTCAGTTTTGTAATTTAAAACAAGATTTAAGAGAAGCAATCTCATAAACAACTTGTAACAGACTTAGCGAGCATTGCTTATCTTCAAAGTTACATACACAGACAGGGTTTTGATTCAGCCTGTGGCTCTGCACAGACATATTTTGCATGTTGCACCTAAAAATGGCTGAGCAAGCAGCCATCTATTTAATTCTGTGAGATTATAGTCCATGCATATACAGCGAAAACCAGATCCAAAGCTCATCTAAAGCTCATTAGATATCACTGTGTGGAATTCTACAACTTTGGTTAAGATCTAGAGTAAACCAGTAAACTAAATTAGATAGCTTGGCCTAAAATTGTAATGCAGGAGTGTTGTTTGTCCTCTTTAAAAGGATAAAAGTGATCAGTGCATGCTAAAACTACGGAGTAGAAAAAAAGGACAAACAATAATTATGTGCCAGAAGACTTGATTAATGCTGATTGTTTTCATTTCATTCTAGGAAAATGAAGAATCACTTTAAATCAAAAGACTTAGTGTTTAAATGGCTTACTGAAGAGGAGTATCGAGAACAAGGTGAAAGGGAAACTATCAGAGCTCTGGAGGAGCTACGCTCATTCTGCAGGAACCCTGACTTCCCATCATGGTTAGCTGTGTACAAACTCCAGTCCCCACATAGGTAAGAAAATCTGGCTTCTGTCAAACAGGAAACACATTGTACAGACACTGTTTCACAGCAGACCCAAATGCTGCCTCAGGCACTTCCAGGTGTGTTTATCCTGCACGGAGCCAGACGTGCAGGTAGCATTATCCTCTTGAGTAATCCCCCTAAAGATCACAGCCATGTCTCAAGTATGTTCCTGGCTGGTGGTACTAAACCCCCTGTTCTTTCCTGACCATTACTCTGAGAGTTTGCAGATGTTCACAGCTAATTGATGATCATGGCAGCATTCCTACAATGCCTCCATCATTCCTACACAGGATCACAGGAGGCTGGCTGACCAGCAAAATGCCTATTTCTTCAGTTTTGGGAGCAGTACACTTTTGCATTGTGTAAAATTGGGGCAAGTGGAAGATACAGGCTCAAATGGTACCTGTGTTAAGCTCTCCAACTGCAAGCCTGCACAGCCAAGGAAACTGAGGAAGAAATCAATGCCTGCACCTAGGAAGTATAACAGGTAGAAGAGCTACTCAAGATACAGCTTAAGAGACAAACTTAAGACCAATGTGGGTTGAGACGGGTCAGGTAACTGCAGCCAGAAAATCTTGCAGAATGTAAAATTAATAACATAGCACTGTATTTCCATAAAATGCAAACCCTGAAGATACCAGGAGCAGTTTTGCATACTAGGAAGCCACAAAGACTCGTCCCTTGACACAGAACCAAACGTCAGAATTTTGAGGAAGCTCCACCCAGCTTGGAATTTAATCAATAAAAATTAAAACTAGTTTTAGAACCACCTTCCTTGGACAGGCACACAGACAGCCTCTCTGCCAGGTTTCATAGGCTTACTGTTCAACCATCTTATTTACATTCTGTATCATGATTGAAAGATACAAAAAGTGAGAACTCACTGCAGTCTTGCAAAACAAAATATTGTCAAATGCACAAAACAAACATGAGACCTGTATTTTGGAGATATCAGTTAATACAGTTCTTATAAACTGTTCACTATAAAAATGCCAAAATGAGATCCAACAGAAGCCTGATTTAAAAGTTGACTACCCCTTCAAGCTTCCAGTTAAGCATCAGAAGATAGTTCAACACAAGGCAAACCTGTGAAACACAGCCAGTCCAACTCTGTTCCCCATTTAGACTAACGGTGCTTCCAAGAAGAGCGAGGTGACGGTATTCATATTGCAGAAATGTTAAGTCTAAAATGTAAATTATTGATCAGTTTACCAGAACTCCAGAATGTAGCTGCATTTCCTTTTTCTTACATTTCTCTGATGCTGTCGACACTTACCCAGGTGTCAGAACTGCCGTCTGTTCCACACTCTTGCCAGAAACCTCCAGCTCCCTTTTCTCTCTTCCATGTAGTTGTCCACTGAAAGTAAGATTTGTGGCAAACTGAAATGTAGGGACAGTGCTAAGTTCATGCTTTGTGCTGCCAGACCTACAGTTTGGCATTTCCTTGGACCAGCTGCAGAATTTTCAGCTTGCAGCTCCAGGTTCACCAGCTGCAGGAATTCTTTGGCAAGACTTCAGCTCAGCATGCCCAGTGCACGTGCAGCACCAGAAGCAGGCTGATAGCACACCAAGGGAGGAATGCAACATTCTCACCATTTTTTCCTTCATTAGCAATGTCAGCTTACCTAATTCTTAGCTTTTGTCTCAAATATACTACAGCTCTAGTGTATTTTTAGAAGCTGAAGTACCATCTATCCAACTGTACAAATGCTTACTCTTGGATTACCCCACAAGAACTGACAAGATGAGAAAATGAAGTTAGATCTTCTTGCTTAGTCACAAGACCTTGCAGATGGCCTCCAGAAGAGCAAAAGTTACTTATGTGGAAAAGACTGAAAAGATGAGGCGAGAAAACAAATGTTCAGAGTTGTTGCCATGCATTGTGATTTACTCTCTGTTGCTGGGGTCTCCCTAGCTCACGCTGCATATCCCCTCACCTGTACCACCTGTCCTTACAACATTCCTGCTTAATTGGCAACATCCCCTGTATTTGTGGTATTTTTTTAATTTTTCAGCTGATCGCTTCTCCCTTTAAAACTCTGTCAGGTTTGCAGGTTTTGTTCTGGGATCTCCCCATGTCTCACCTGCAGAAGCAAAGGCCCATGATGCAGAATACGGCATTGAGAGCTTCTTCCTGGAAGAGCCGTTCTTTGAGACGAGGGCAGAATCTGAGCAAGGTGATCCAGCCAGTTCCGTCCATGAAGGAAATGAGGAGGATGAAGATGAAACACATAGACAGATTTCATTTCCACATGCTATTGAGTTGCTCTGAGCTTTGGGAAGTAACCAAAAAAAAGGAGAGAGTAAACACATCCTTCTTAGAAAGGGAGGATAACAGGCTGAGAACTCACACTTGGTGATTTCTTGTGGGTGCTGGTGGACAAGCAAGAGTTTTTGAAAAAACTGTTTCCTGTATCACTGATGTTGCCTGGTAAGAGCAATGGAAGGAAACCGCAGGGGCTGTTGAAGTGAAGAGGATTGTCATGCTGTTGATAGAATTTTAGGTGTTGCTTGTTTCCAAAGCAGGGACTGGCAGCAGCCTGTCCCATTGGGATGCCTCATTTTTCCAAGAAAACAAAGAATCTGTTTTGGCCCTTTTCATTGTCATCCTCTGTGCTGAGAACTAGAGGGGGGAGAAGCCATTATTAATTTTCTACCTTTACTAAGTACCCTACACGTCAACAATTTTAATAATGCTGTTAGTGTGCTGATGATTTTATTTTTTTATTGTTTTTGAGTCTTTTCAGTGATAAAGACCAATATGGACTTAACAGCTGAATGAGGTTTGTTTGCTTTTCTGGCTAGTCTTGCTGTCACCTTCATTTTATCTCTCCACATTTGTTGTAAGCTCCTCCTATTCTTCAGAATCCTGTCTGAATTTTCATCCTCTGCTTGCATTCATCTTTTCTTGGTCCCCACTCTAGTTATACTGTATTTTGTTCTTTCCATGTCCTTGTGTCTTCACACACTCCTCTGCCAAACCTTACTTCAGTTGTTTTCTTCTCCATCTCTGACAACTACAGACGATTTAGCAGAGCATTTCCATTCCCAAATATTGCTTTTAATTTCACAGTCACCTCAGACGGGTGCTGCTGTCCATTCCAGGCCTCTCAATCACCCAGAAAAGACAACAAAGCCTGAGGCTGTTTCAGTTGCTCTCAGCAGAGCTGGAGTGATGCTGTAAGCATATAATCAGGAATACAGGTAATGCACATACGGCTTGGCTCTCCTCAGAGCACTCAAGTATTTTGCCCATTCAATACGAAGTGCAAAGGACTTTCTGACAAAACAAGGAGGGAGGGTTACCGGCCTCCTGCCTTCCCTTCTTCTGCCCTCTTTGGGACTTGGCAGAGGAGGTGTGTGGGGAGCAGAGGAAAAGAATAGGGAGACAGTTTGAGGCAGTCAGACATCTTTCAGTTTATGTATTGTACAGTCCCGAGGGATTAGACCATGTCTCCTCAGTTCATCCACCTTCAGAGGAAATTTCTTTCTTTTGTTCTTTAGACTATCCCTGTATGTTCTCACCTTGCTGTTTTCCTTTACTGTCTTCCAAACTGCAGAAGACAAAAGATTGTTAGTTCTGTCATCATCTGAAGAGAGCCACCAGGTATTGCCAGTGGTGGGAAGCAGCTAGCTCTCCAGAAAGGCAGGTCAGACCAGGATGTGTTTGGTTTAAAAGGGGGAGCTTTTCTTTGTAGCATGCAGCATGATGTCAGCAGTGCATGCACTATCCTGGTGTTTCATTGTCCATTGCTACACAGGGGACAGAGAACACCTGGTACAGTGCTAAGAGGTGCTGCCATACCACATTCCAAGAGTTCCTCTTTTATACAAGACTTCAGAGTTGGTGCTTGACAGCCTTACTTACATGGTCCTTCCTCTTTTATATTGCTTCAGTTTTTCTTCATTTTAAAAGGAACTCTTCACTTCACAGTGAAGAGACACTTAACACCCTTTTGTGCTGTTAATTTATACATACACATGCATAATCTGTACCATGTTTAGCAGAGGGAAGCCCTGGCAAGCAGGTCCACTACATTCAAAAACAGAGCAAAAGAGTTCTGTTCAGGAAGGCTGCTAGTAGGGAGACTCAGTTCTAAGAGGGGCTGCTGCTGCCCAATTCACTGTGAAGCTGCCACCCACACTGAGGTCAGGCTGGTCTGCAGGATTCTGTCACTAGCAAGAAGCTGGAAGCATTAGCTGAGCTGAAAATGGAGGACAGTCCCATTATCTTTGATGGTTTGGGAGATGGGTGGAAACTCCTCCCTGAACAGTGATCTCAATACAGTGAAGATTTTACCTTTGCTCATGTTGCCATCATGAAAATTAAGTATTAAAATTACTATTACAGATTAGTGAAAAAAAAAGATGCTTGAAGAGGTGTCTTAAATGTTTTGTGCATGTTTTAGAGTACACAGGATTTGTTAGGTGTATTTTATAGTTAGCCAAGAACTCTCATCCATGTCATCTGAGGCCAATGGGGAAAATCAGGTTTTGTGAGTTTTAAAAACTCACAGTTTTTCTTTACTTCCTCCTCTGTTTACTGAGGTAAACAGTGATGCTTATCCTTCCCTAAGTACGTAGTATGTATTTATATACAGTAGCCCAGATAATACATTAATATTTTACCTAAGCAATATATGAAATGGAAAAGCTTCTCAAAACAGGCAACTGGGGTTTTGAGACACTGTCCCTTTTCTAAATTACTTGCAATAATACCAGCTACATGTACTTCAACAAGGGCAGAAATTATAAACATAAATATCAACCCACATTTTTTGTAGCTGTGAAATACTGTCTGGAATAGAGTGGGAAGCTACTAGGTACATCCAAGACAGAATTCTGTGCAGCAACAGGAGAGAAAGAAGACAGCTACTTTAGTTGATAGCTGATACTGACCTTAAAAATCCGCCCAAGCCTGTTCCCAACATTGGAAGCATTTCATAATCAAAACCCACCAAAACCAGCTGCTGTCATTTGAGCCCTTCACCAACAGTGAGTTTACTTGCACAGTGCTCCTGTGGTATATGGAGATAACATCCGTTTACTGAAATACAATTCTTAAGTACTGTCCAGTGTTCAGGCAGACAATCTGTGAACAGAATCTAGGTGTTAATCCAGTGCCTTAACGGTTACAAAAGCCTTTCTTCCTTAATGGTTACATTCATGTTCTGTTTCATGGCGTGTAAGAAAAAAGATAGCATTTCATATTTATTTTGTATTCATGTGCAGAATGCTTGATATACTGTCTTCTACTTCCACAGTTTTTAAAAATAAAAGTATTTTTTACCTATGTGCCTATCCTCCTTTATGCATTTATTCTCTTGAGAACAGCAGGACATAGGACAAGGAGGACCAAACAAATGGGGTGTGTTTATGTCTTCAGGTTTTCCCCCTTACCACAAATGTAAGAAACAGTTAACTGTGCATTAGTTGTGGCCGTTCCAAAACAGATTGTCCCCTCTACCTTGAATGCATCTCCCTGAAGGAACTTGCCATTCCCAGTCTCCACTCATGACTCATCCAAACTACCACAAAGCCAAATTCATAAGGTGACAAATGAAGCCTAGCAGTTCCACATACGCCAACATCAAACCAAAACTAAGATCTCTCTCTGTCATCGCTGGTGTGTGCATACAAGTTCAACAGCTGAAACAGTAAAAATTTAATTGTCCTACACCTGTGATAAAAATTGATTCCATACAAATGTACCACTGTATGGAGTATGTGCAACAGTGCAAATATATTTCCTTAATCAGAAATAGAAATTGTAAGTATTTCCATACAAACTGACATGACCTGCACTTAGCAGCCTCTATCTGCTAGGTGAAAAACGTGATCCAGTTCTGACTTCTACTCATGATGTCCTGCACACTTCCAAATCCACCTGTTTATGATGCACAGTGGTGTGCAGCCCTTCCATCCCTCTTACCCCACAGAAGGCAATTTGTGCCTACAGCCAGATTTTGTCATGAAACAGATTTTAGCACTGTGCAGGAGTAGTTCCCAGGCTCCACGATGGTCGTCACCATTGAATTGTTTTCAGTTCAAGTGATGATGTTCTCAGCTGGCACCACAGGAATCAAATGTAATAAAAGTTCATACTGATAGTATTAAATACATTATGGATATTTTATATTTCTTACCACAGTTTTTACAGTTTCACAAATATCAAACCCCAGGTGTACATGTCCATTTTGCAACATAGCATGACTATACAATTCCAAAAAGAGCAGGCATTTCAAAATCACAATTCTGAAGTGTAAACACAGTGTACAAGCTCTTCACCTCACAATCCAGGTCTATCTATGCAGTAGCAGCTGAGGTAACACCATACAGCATGAACTCAACAAATGGTTGGTTTGCCTCAAGATGATTTTTAGCATCCTTCTGTCACCTGCTCAGTCTTTAGTTCTCCCCCAAGTTATATAAACATACAATAAATACATTTCTGACTTTAAAGGACACTTAGACAAGTCATGAGGATTTATGTGAGTACAGTACATTTAAGTTCAAGTGCAAAAAAAGTAACCAGTGGCTAGTCATTCATGTTTCTTTTTGTTGTCTATGGTGTTGGTCCCAAGCACCACCAGACCGTGGGTTGCTCTAAAAGCACAGCTAAAGCACAGCTACGAGACAGCCCTTCATTTGAGCTAGCCAGATGTCAAAGTGGGTAAAAGTGCACATCCCTCCTTCCTCCTTAGCCGCTGTCCTCTTCCTCTCCCCTAACCCTCTGCCCCTCTTAGCCTTGCCTCTGGATCACTATACTGTGCCACATCACGCACCTTCCCCCTGGAAGGCCTGACACAAGGAGGCTGAGTAATACTTGCTCAGACTCGCAGAAGCCGAGTGCTCAGAATCTCCTAGGAACAAGCTATTAATAGATGCAAGTGGGCCCAGATGCTGTCCTGACTAAAGCCCTCGCAGCTCCTCCCCGAGCCCAAGGATTTCCCTCCAGCAGCAATCATCACTATGCACCAGCAAGTGAGCTGGCTGCATTTAATATTGAAAAGCCTAACAAAACGTAATCCAAAGTCTTCCAGTGTCTTGACATTGGGCAATGTAATTTCCTAAGCATACTGCATTTAAGTTACATTTGCTTCCTCCTGAGAATCTCTCACTCTGCTTGATTTCTGCATCAACATTTTTGCCCTTATAATCCTGACCATTGAGATTTTTAGGTGATTCCTCCCTACCTCTCACCTTCCCTAGGCACTTACAAAGCTTACTGTTTTCTTAATAAATAACCACAGTAACTACACTGCATTAAATAAACCATTGCTTAGATGATTAAATTAAAAAAGAAAGAAAGACAGTGTGTCCATTGAAACCCTTGATCAATCTCGGGTTGTACAAACTTGCTCAAAGATGCTTGTCTTGGTACAATATCAAATCTAAAATTACCCAAACACACACCTCCTATGCCCGACTGAAAGGCTGCAAGTGCAGAGGTCAATGTCTTCAGAAGCCTTCCTCCAGCTTTTTTGTTTCACTAATATACCAGTTCAAAATCTTTGCTTAGCACAACTAAACCTTGACCTCAAAGAAGGTAACATTAGCTTCAAAACCATATTCTTTGAATATGTGTTTTACTTAATCCATCACCATAATATGAAGATATGCTTCCTAAAGCTACTCTGTTTCTGAGAAATCTTTAGAGAGACGGTTTCATGCTGTTCCTATAATTTATTTGATCTGATATTTTCTAATAGACTATGCAGGGAAATTCGGTTTCTCTCCTATAAAGTCTTTCAATTTTGTCTTGGGAGCAAATTCAATGATTTAATCAAGTCAGACACTCTGACTTGATGAGTGAGGAGTGAACTCCCTTTTTCTACAGGTTGCAAAGAAATCTCATAGCACTTGACTCAGCTTTAGCGAAGCAGCCAACAATTCCCTCTACCATTTGATCTGGCCACATCGGTTCCCTCAAGAATCCGGAACTTTTGGCTTCTCTACTTATGTTGCTCTGTGTGGTCACATGAATATTCTTTATATAGTTAAAAGCTTGCACTGCATCACATTATGATCGTTAGGATGAAGGAAGTCCTACTTTTGAGCTCCTACTCCAGCGTTTCCCAGGTGAGAAGCAGAATTCCATGCACTGGATTTGATAAGCTGAGCGTATCTCAGGGCCCTGCAGCAGCAGGCCCCGCATCACGGTCCGACACAACGCGGTTGCCATCTGCTTGGGAATCTGATGGTGCTGCAGGTGTTGGTGCTGAACAATTTCTGGACTGCCCAGAATCTGTTGGACTTTGGGGTCGTCTTGCTGAGCTGTCTGAGGAAGCACTGCAATTCTCATTGATTTTCTAAAGAAAAGGCAAAGGATTGCATGCAAAAAGTAAGTATAAACACTCTTGGCACTATGCCCACTGGTACATCCCCAGATACATTCAGGCACTTCTGGAAACTCACAAAGCACTTATGTTCAATGCCCGCAACATAACAATTCCAACTTAAAGAAGCAAAGCAAAAGTAGTACATTGAAATCCAGATGACACTAATAGCAAGCAGACAGCAGCTTACCTTCCATTTCTTTTCCTAACTGCACTTTCCCAAGAAGCATGCAAAAAACAAACTTGTTGTGTTTCAAGGTTAAAAAACACAATTAACTGGACTTCAAAGGTGTTCAGACAAGATCATTACTCTGGCCAACTAATTCAGTATCATTTTTTCATGCTCCACAAATATAGCTTTCCTCAAGTTCCCTGCTTCCCTCCCAAGATACAGCTTACACTTTCTGAATAGCAGAACATCTGCAGTACTCATGTCCGATTGCATCCAGTCTACTCAAACAGGCCTTACTAAAGAACGTTAAGAGCACATTTAAACACCGTTTACATTCCCCAGGGTTGAACTGCAAGCCTTCACATAAATACATTTCACATTAGAAGGTGACATGCTATCTGTGATTATTTTTTTGCACAGAAGAATAAAGAATATGGCCAGTACATCCCTTTGCTTGAAGGCATGTAGGCAAGCAGTAGCAAAATCAAGCCAAAATCTTTGTACCAATTTTCTGTGCACTGATCCTCCCTCCAAATGATGTATTTTCACTTTAAACAGCCTATTTAAGAAATTTAGTAAGAGAGCTGTGCTACCTTTTTCTAGTTTCTGTATTTTAATACCACCAGACTAAAAGAAATGACAAAGCACAAAACCAGGAATGTTTTTAAAAAGTTTGTCCTTTTGGGGCGTTGAAACAGGGACAAGAGATTTTGGAGAACACAGATGAAGAAGAAAATAATACAATGGAGTGAATAAAATTTTGGCACATCAACAAGAACTGCTTTTCTTACCATCAGCACTGTATTTTTATAGGAAGGAAAGAATAATGAAGAGATATGTGCCACAGATGCCAGCAGGTACAGAAGCTTTTCTAGCTTCTTCACAATTCCCAGTGAAGCTGCTGAGTGGTGTCCAGCAGCGCTAGACAAGCCTCACAACTACATAACGTTGTTTTCCTTGCCCTGTTCATCTGATAAGTTCTGTCTGATGACTTCTCTCTGATTTATTTTTTTTTAAAGGGGATAGCTTATACTATGCCGACATTTACTAATGAGAAACAGAGTGGTTTGGCTGGACAAATTACTTTGATGTCAGAGAGCTAGTCATATCTTTGGTGACAATATAAAAACCACATTCTTTGACACAGTTAAAAAACCAACAAAACCACCCAACCAACTTAAAGCAGATGTGCCTGTAAATATATTTTCAACAATACAAACAAATAAGAAAGGCAGGATATCACTGACCAGGTGAAATTCCTACACACCCTGTTGTGCTGATTTCACACTAATATCCCAAATTACTCATTTCTGAAGACGGCAGTTGCGGAAAAAGCATTTCTCTGTTTACGCCTACTGGGCACATAAGAGGGAACCTCACCCACTACTTCCAGACAGGTAAACACAGTGGTTTTAACACTAACCACGCCGTTCTAAAACTTGCACTGACAACATTTAACTACTTTGCTTAAGCAGTATGCTTAAGTATGCTTCAGCTCCATTCCAAAAGGCGTATCTAAAGCATTAGATGATGGTTCAGGACCCCATCCAGTTGTTGATGAAGCTAAATGTACTAAAAGATATTTTGGGAGGAAACTGGACAGAAGGGAAATGGTGTAAAGAATGAACCAGTAATCAGACATTTGAAATCATGGAATAGCTCTTCTGTGGTGTAACTCTAGATTTAAAAAACAAAAAAAGACATTAACTTGAATGGAAGGCTCTGTATTCCATCATTAATTGTCTGGAACACCTATTTCTGCAACAAGGCAGATGTTTGACAGTGTCACCCAAGGAAGTAAACTAAATAAAAATCATTTTACACTCAGTTAAGAAGGTGTGCATCTTTATGTTCAATTATCATCGTGTAAATTTTACAAAATGCACAACCCACAGAATCCAACTAATGAAAAAGCAAGAAGACTCTAAAGGAATTCACCTATATCCAAGCCTGTAAAGCATTCTCTGTCCTGTCCCCCCCCTCCATCTTCGTGAAGATAATACCTGCAAAAATAGTTATTCCTGTTGTAGTATACATAGAAAACAACTTTATTTCATGCAGTGTTTCAACTGCTGTGTCACAGTTCCAAATTCATTTTAAGTTGACACAGAATACCTGACACATACTAATGGACTGACAAGCTTTAAAGGTTTTCAGGCACCTAACAAATATGTAAGAACTTTCTGTACATTAGAAGATTACCTGCAAAGGCTGATTCTCAGGAGTTAGATTGGTTTTGGATAGTTTAACCATCTCTTTTATCTGGTAGACAGCATAAGCTAAGGTGACCCAAGGAGAAGAGCTGATGCCCCAGGCAGGCTTGTTCACATCCTCTTGCTCTTCTTGGTGTTTAGTTTTCTTCAGAGGGAGTCTGGGCTCAGTCCGAGGCATGATATCTTCTGACTGCTGTTGCACAAGGTCAATAGTTGCTATGGGAACAGGACTGGAAGGCACTGGGATCCTTTCCGCTAGCATTGTCTTTTCTGAAGTTTGAAACAAAATAATCACTGTCAAAATCAACAGCTTTAATAAAAAACAGTGAAGGGGACAATGAATACAAAGCATTTCTTGCTTTCATACTATGGTATAGTCTGAAAGCAGAACACTGGCACAAACTGTCAGGAGAGAAACAGGCCACAGTGCAGGTGGGAAAATGCGCCACTCAGGTTGCCTTACAAGAAAAGCTGCTTGGTGGCTGCGGGGAGGTACTTCAGATGTCTGCAAATGGAGCAGTCTGTTTGTTCTCAGGTAGCTCTTAAATTCATATTTTCAGGTTACATTGAAGAATTATTTTCATGTTACATGCAAACTGAAAATAAGTCTTTTAGACTTGTAGTAAACTTTTCTCTGCATAAAGCCTGCATCTTACAACTCACTTGTACTCATAATTAAACACTGGCCCCAAACGGGAACCATTCAGTGAAGCTGCATGACCTCCATTATTGGAACACCTGCTTCTAATCTTAAATTCCTAAACCTACTAATTTGACTTTAAAAAGTTTTTCTACATCTTCACAACTTCTTTATTTAAGAAACAGACCATCCCTCCATAGTTACTATGGAGTTATGCAGCTAGCGAGGAAAGAACAAGATCAGTGACCCACTGCAGGACTTTCAGGTGAAGGAAAAAAATCCTCCCAACGGACCTCCACATTTGAGGTCTTCTGATAATCTGAAATAATTTTCAGAACTGCCTTAAAATGTCATCCATAAAACAAGTGTCATGACACAACGCAATGCGCCTTACAAGCTTGAAGAGCCAGAATATTTATATATGAAAAGTAATTAAAAAGACTGTTAGAAACTGTTAGATATTTGAAGTAATAGCTGTATGTTCTCTATGAGTCTGTAAATAACACATTCTGTATATTTTGAGAAAGTATTTTTTCTGAATAGAAATATTTTGCTGATTCAAAAGATCTTTTTTTGTTAAAAAATACAAAATTGTATTTTGCTTGCAGATTCTTAGATAGTACTGGATATTTTAAGCAATGGATGGATCTTCTCTAGTAGTAAAGAAATTAAGAGACTAATCCTGCACACACTTGACCACATGCTTAGTTTTACTCATCCAACTGGTCTGGTTGAAAGCAATCGAATTACTGCCATGCTTAAAATTAAGATTACACACTGTTAAGATATGTAGTGTGTATTATTTATTGAAAACCAAAGGCTAAACCAAACCAAACAGAATAAGGCCACTAAGAATAAACTATTCTTTTGTAACTTCATGTGTAATTAACTGAAAGCTGATGGAAAACTGAAGCAGCAAATACCAATTTCACCTTTCCATTTTTTGCCGTCATCATTTGAACAGAAGGGAAGAAAATTCTAGCAAAATACGTATTTGAACACTTCAGTACAGGCAACTTGATAACTAGTCAAGGACGGTTCATTTAATGTTCTAGAAAACTAAGTTTCATTTCAAAAGCATACTGGAAAGCAAAATTGGGGTAAAAAGCAGATAAAAATTTGCAACTTTTCAGAATTTGTGACAGTTTGTCTTTTTAAGAGTTAGATGTATCATTAACTTTGCACCAAGTATTTAACTTCTGGTTAGTCTTTATATTAGTAGCAGCAGAGATTAAAAAGTTCAAGTTCCACCTGAGGCACGATTTCTCAGGTGCCAGAACATAACTGAAGCAGCTATAAAGGTCTGCGTCCTCTGAAGCCACCTCTACAATTTCTGGCAGAAGTGGCTTTGCCTGGTAGAATATGAGAGCATGCAGTTGTCAAGGTGACCTTAAAGAACCAATGCAATTGCAATGACTCACTACAGCTGTTAGGACTAACCGAAGGGATTCCCAGAACTGAGAGGACATACAGGTAGTGAAATGTTACGCTTTCTTTCAATCAACATTCAAGGACTCAATGCTGCCCTTCTTACAGCAGCAGCACACTAATTTTTATCATTCCTCTATGAAAAAGCTTCTAACCTTAAACCAAACTGGTTTGTCAAAATCTGAGTAAAGACAGCAAATATACAAAATTAAAGCTGCAGGGAGCAGCTTTCAGAGATACCTTTTTTTCACCAGTTTTGATTTTGTAGTGTCTCAGCAACATTAATATTTACCTTCTTCTTCATCAGCAACCAACAGCCACTGGATCAGTGCAAATAGAAGAAGAATCACTAAACAAGCCATTCCTATTCCTCTGAATGTGGCAGCAGGACCTGTAATGAGATTTTTTTTTCCAAATTGAGGATATACTTAATAAAATAAAGTGAGTCAGCATTATGCGCTCCTTGGGTATGCCTTGTCTCATGTAGATTCTTATTAGCTTACTTCATTACATCTTCCTCCCCGAACCATTCAACAAGCTTTGCAAAAGATTTTTAACCAAGTAATTGGAGATTTGCTCACACAATACTAGCCATAACATATTTAATCAATCTGTAACATGGGCAGGACAAAGTCATAAGCAACCGCATCTGAATTCATGCTGGCCTTGCTTTGATCAGGGGCCTGGACTGGAGATATCCTGAGGTCCCTCCCAGCTTGAGCAGTTCTATGGTCCCATGATTTAGACAAACTGTATTACTCTTTAAAATGTAACAATACCTTAAGCACAAATGAGTTTAAACCTGGTAGTTCACTGAAACTGCAACATCAATAAATAAAATAAATCTGCAATACAATGTTTACTTACCAAAGTAGTTGACCAAAACCCCTCCAACCATAGCCCCACATCCTCTGCCCAGACCCAAGTGGAGACCTTGCAGGATTCCCTGGGCTGATGTTCTCAGCTCTGGAGGCACTGCTGCGCTAAGGTATGAAATACAAGCTGCCCATACAGCCGCATGCGTGACACCTAGAGAGATGAAACACCAAGAATATTATGAGGTCTAGTGCGTACTAACACAACATCAGGGCAACTGCACTCGGCAGCTAGAGCATGCATTGGAGAAAGACAACAAAACCCCTTATCTGACAAATGTCTGTGAGGTACAGATATTCCCTGTCCCTTAAAAGTGTGACCCTAGGCATTTGAAATACAGTCCTGATTTCATAAGCTGCAAGCAACTAAAGCATTGATGCCGGTCAGCAGTCTCTTTACTATCAAAATGAAGGCAGTGCAAAGGTAATAAAATCTAAGCAACACTGGAGATATCCATACCATTTCAGAGGCAAGAATTAATTCCCTCCTACATTTCTACTTCCCCGCAAAACAAACCACCTCCAAGCAAACTCTCTCTGAACTCAACATCACCACGCTCGGTTTTTAGCACTGAATGGCCTGGACAGCAAAGGCAGGCAAGCTCCTCAGGGTATGCTGTCCCATCATTCACCCGCTCCGGAGAACAACTGCTGCATAGCTCCTCGTTGCTACAAACAACGGCCTCAGCTCTCCAGCAGAGATGTTGGAAGTCTTTCTGGCATGTGCCTCATAGATTCAGGGTTATGAACACCTTTTCCTAGTGCAGATGAAGGACAGATAAGGGAAAAGGCAGTGGATGACCATCAGCATGCAGAAATGGGCTGCTGGTGGAGCTCTTGTCTTTGAGCACCTGCTTGGTGGGGTTTTCATGGAGTGGGGAAGAACAGGGCAGGAAAAGGCAGGGTTGTGAAGATGTTGGAAAAACAAAACAGTTTTGTAGCTTGTCACGCATTTAATAAGCCTGAACTATTTTGCCACCCTCAGACTGAGTGGGAATATTTTTTCTTATTTGAATGGCATTAAAAATAGTCATCACAGCTTCCCAAAGCCTAAGCTCTACTCCTCAGTTTTAAAAAAAACATTGGCACAATCGATGATTCAGTCAACATGTTTCTGCCCTCTACACTTGACTGACTAATGAACAGTTGGACGCTCAATAATTACTTAGGCATTTAGGCTGAAGACTCATAAGAAAACACATCATTTTGTAACATACTCATGGTATAACCTGGATTTTGCTTAGTTGTAAAATGATAAATAGCACTGTATGGAACTGAAACAGATCAGGTATAGACATGTTAGATGTCTGTAAGGGTGTATAGTTCAATTTCATTTCCAACTTAAATAAAAAATTCTCAAGCACTGGGTTTGTAAAGGATGCTTTTATAGACTGTGGAGCTGGTTTTGGTAATAGTACGTCACATCACGGAAAAATAAAAAGCTTACATTAGGATGAATGTATTTTACCTTACCAATTTAGGGCTTTAAAACTCACAGATTTTTTCCATACAAAATGCTGAGAATTTAAAAACTCTCTGAGTATCTATTTCTTTCTAATGCAGACACATGTGTGCATTGAAAACAGCAACCAAGAACTATCCCAATAATAAAGCAATGCTAATCTAACATAAATAATGTGGGGTTTTGTTTTTAGAAAACACAAAAATTGATGTAAAACATTCAGTTTTATCAGCTATTACAGAATAAGTCAAGTTTTAACGTCAGGCAAATAAAAAACATACCACAAATTATTTGAACCATGAAGCACAATATCGCTGTATTTGCTTGAAAACAAAACAGCCTAACTTAACCAACAGGTTTCTTTGATGTTTTCACCTTTACTAGGCAGTTCAGCTAGAACATAGTGTTCCCAGTTCCTCTGAAAACAAATCTATACCTTTAAATCAGCTTTTTTTCACCTGCCTTTAAAGATATAGGCTTGGGGGGTTTTAATATGTGTACATTACTAATATGATTTTATTATACTTAGTCACAGAATCACAGAACCTTAAAGGTTCGAAGGGAAACCGAAAGATCATCCAGTCCAGTCCCCTGCCAGAGCGGGACCCACCTAGAGTAGGTCACACAGGAACTCATCCAGGTGGGTTTTGAATGTCCCCAGAGAAGGAAACTCCACAACTCATCTGGGCAGCCTGTTCCCATGCTCCATCACCCTCACAGGGAAGTGTTTCCTTATATTTCTTTGGAACCTCTTATGCTCTAGCTTGTACCCATTGCCCTTTGTCTGATTACTGAGTCTTTACAACAACGTTCTTTAAGAAATTTGGTCTGGGTTACTGCTAATCAGAACTCTTTTTAAAAAAAGTTGTTCACTATATATATTGTGACATTATTTGCTTAAACCACTAACCACCATTTCACTGGCCTATAGTTCCAACAAGTGTAACAACCCTAGTGTTATGCTTGGAATAATGTTTAGCAAACTTAGGATTATTTACACAAAAATCAAAAGATGAAGATTTGGGAAGCCAAATTTATTTAAAGAGAGAGATCTTCTAATTCTTGCCAGTGAAAGACCCAAGCTTTTTGCTCTTTAGACATAACTGTGTTGCTGGGGCACCAGTAGGGGTCATGTCTTTAGAATGCTACTTGTTTTGGAGTTTGATGGATAACTGGCACATGAAAATAGTTCATTTTCAGGTAATCAATGTAGTTTTGCAATTTAGAAAATTCCTGTTATGCAAATTGGTGAGCATGCACATCTGTTTCCAGAGAATTTGGACCAAGAAGTTGCAGCCAACTAGCATATCAAAACTTAATCTGCTAAGTGCAAAAGGAACAAGATGGCTTGTGCATTCACAGACCGATGACATGCATATTCATACTGCACACATTGGCCTTCAAGGAGATCTTGAAATTTTAAGTTATTCAAGATTCAGCATAAGCTCTTATTTTTATAAGAGCTTACTTTTATGTGCAAGTCAATACAGCATATAGACTCAAAACTCTAAATTAAGATGTGAGTTTAAAGTTCAGTTACTCCTTTGAGAGTGCAATGCACTTAAGAGTCCTCCCCATAATAGTTACAGACAAAAACTGAATCACAGCATGGTTCTTATTACAATCAATAGATGCAGTTTCCAGAGTCATCCTCCAGAAATCTCTCCATGCCCTTCAGCACAGCACATGGGGATAGGATAAGCCTTCTCATATTACAGAGATATATTAAAAAGAAAAATAAATCCTTTACAAAAGTAATCTGAACCTGTTGTTGACCTTAAAACTCCTCCAGCTGATGGAACTGGAATTTACATAGTTTAACAGCTTCCTAGAAAAAGTGATGTATTGTTATAACAAGGACTTCACCAAGGGGTTTAAAAGACATAGCAACCTGATGCAGTCATGTGACCACATGGTATTCACAATTTTTTTTTTCTCTTTAAATACTCTTAGCCTTACATATGCAAAGCAGCTACAACTCCTACCTCCCTCTGTCAACAAACTCGTTTTACAAAACTAAGAGATTCCACCTCACCAAATTTCATTAAGATGTCATCTCTTATTCCTACCAACTGTTTCAGTGGATACACAGGAAAGAAAGCAGAGCCCAGAAAAACAACATTTGGTAATTGCTGCAAAAGAAATAATAAATCAAGGAGAGATTAAAACCAGCAAGAATGATGAGAGGTAAAGAATCAAAGGAGAGAAAAAAGCCAACAGTACTTCTATAAAGAGAAACTTGATCTCCCATTCGGCAACAAGGAACGAGATTACTGGAATGTAACAAATGTAGTGGCACTAATTAGACACATATAGATTACCTATGGACTTAAGGGACACGAATAAACCATGTTAGATGCAGGCTGAAAAGTGCACATAGAACGTGAAGAGGCTTCGGGGTTAGGGGAGAGTTGAATGTGTGTGTTTGTTTTGCTTTTAGCTTTCTCCTTTGCTGAGTATAAATAACTGCAAATAGCAAGATTGCCCAGTGTTCATAATTCAGCATTGGCTAGATATAGATAAGGTCTGGCAGATAAATTTATGAGAAAGTATTATTTTGAAAGTGCTTAGTTTTTTCTTCAAATCTCAATTACTCAAGATTATATCACACAAAAAACTCCACCAAAACAGTTTCCCTCATAGCCTTGCTGTAAAGGCAAACCTACATATGATACAATCCATACTCAAATTTCAGCATAATAAAACCAAGATTCAAAGTAAAAGAAACTTCTTTTCCAGCTATGACTATAGAATGCTTCTGGGCACAAACTTATGGCTGTATTGTTGAGACAAAAGTTTCTTCCTATATTTTGAGGTTGGCATCTTTAAAACAGGACTACCTAGAATGACACATCCAAAGCTTTAAACTCATCATTTGTTCTAATCACTAGGAAAAAGTATGATGCATATGCATCCTTCAGGTTCTTTGTAACATTTTCATATTTTAACACTTGATATGAAGTATCAATTCCACAGTTGAAGTTTGGGGATGGGGCGGGTGTTAACAACAAAATGATGCAGAAGTTGCAGCAGTTTAAATACAATACATATAGGTAGAGATCTACACAGCGCTCTCCAACGTCATATTCTAACATGTTAAAATCTATTTTACAAAGATTTCTGTGCATTTAGTAGAAAAGTTAATTCAAATTCAAATTATGCAGCACATAGAAGAAACAGAACTTAAAATGGTTTAGAGAAGTAGTACCCACTACAAAGACACAAAAACCCGGTTGTGAAATCTAACTTAGAACAATTTACACTTTAACATTGCCATGAAGGTCTTAAAAACTTCTTTGACAACATGACTTTAAAAAAGAGCTAAAATTACTTCTCATAGACCACACCTTTGACCTCCTGATTAAATTTAAGGGCAAGTATCTTAAGGAAGCTCTATTAGCACAGACAAAGCTACGGAAAGAAATTACTCTCCAAGTATTAAAAAATAATATAGACTATAGTCTAAAGGTATTAATCAAACAATACTACTGAAAAACTACAAAATATTTCAAGCAACAGAGTGACTCGGGCTATGTTCTTTTGGGGTTTTTTTATGGTATCCTTTCAAGAACCTCAAACTTTTGCAGTGAATGAAGTTCACATTTACCAACAAACAGGACTTGCAGTAGGTGTGTACCCAGCTCCTGCTCTTTTTGTTTAGTTAAAGGGTGTGTTGGTCTCCTATGGTTCTGTTTGAATAAACAGAGAACAGTGCACAATCAAAGTCAAACCCACCCTTTTGACGTCAAATATTTCCCAAGATAAACAGTAATGTTTTATGAACATAGGAGTCTTCATTTTTACTCAATCACAGTTCACTTGAAAGCAATATAAATGTACGCACCTGATCTTACTTTGTGAGGGCATTACTGCACTGTCTTACCTTGAAGTACTTCCATTGGAAGAACAGTCCAGGCGTTTTCCAGGTACGAGATGTAAATGTATCGAGCTGTATTACAGGCAAGACCAATATAAAGCACTCTAAAGGAAGGAAGGAAAAGAGAAGTCAGGGACAGTTTGCACTTTCCCTTTTGAAAAATCATTCAGAAGCTTCAGAAATAATTTACACACATACAGTTGCCTCTTGCCCCCTGCAAACACACATTCAAACCGAGGCTGAAGTCAAGGCATTCTTCAAAATCTTAACAGAAAAAAAGAATTCAAAGGGATTGCAGATACACTGAACTTTTAACTAAACTCTGTAGTGCCACACCATGCTCTACACAAGATTGGACTTCTGAGATCATTTCTAGTGACATTCAACACCTCTTCCAAACAATCATACTTTCTATTAATTCAGAGATTCTACCATTCAATGCAAGCTTGGCACAGGTCTATATTAGGTGAATTAGTTTTACCCCAATTAATCTAAGTTTATAGTGTCAGTATCTGCAAACTGCTCAGAACTACTCTAAAAAAACACATCCCACAGAAGCAATATGGTTTATAATAACATGCCTCAGGATAAAACTTAACCATCCTGTTGAAAAGCAGCAGATGCTGCATCTCACAATGAAGAGAGAAAAAGCTCTTTTAACAGTTTTTAAACAATGAAGCACAAAGAGTATTTGTGCAGTGCATTTCCCACTGCACATTTAACCTGATGACTTTTCCCTTCCATTTAGCTTAGCTTACCACCGGAGTGCTTATTCATCCAACTATCCCTCATTTTTAGATGGATCTTAAGAAACAAAGGCTTAATTTAAAACACATTTTTAAAAAGATGTTACTGCAATCTTTAAAGATTTTTTCAGGGACAAGGATAATTTACTGTCCAAACACGGCTTCCTGGTTGACTCCTGGTTTGGCACAAGTGAAATAAGTGCTAGTAAAAATTAAGGTGTAATCATGGACACTGTGAAAGAGCTCACTACTCCTTGTGCTGCTTTTTTAGTTAGCTACTCTACAAAATCAGACCAAGATTTAATCAAGTAGTACACTGCCACTGAAAAACCCACAGTAAGATGCAAACGTAAAAATGCAGTGTCTTGTTAACATTTGAGGTCTCTAAATATCCATGTTGACAGCTTAAAAAACCAGTACCATCATTTTTAACATCAGTGATATTAAAAACCATTCAAAATTATAAAGACAGATCTGTGCATTTCACAACAATGTGGATTTACAGAAGACAATATCTTTTACTCTCAACAGGTTGGGTAAGCTTGCAGGAAGATGCATCCCCCTGCTGCAAATCATACATCACACCCAGCTGTGTTGCTTCTAGATACATGTGAGGTCCCTGAACTGCTGGTTTAAACTCCCTTTAGGCAACACATGCCAAAGCATTCATTGAAGAAAACATGAGAAACCATGAAAAAGTTAGTGACTGTAAATAAAGAGAACAAACTTGTTCTTTGTGCCATGCATCATAGATTTTGCCTCCTCCTTTAATTAATGCCTTCTGTTCCAAACAAATAACTTTGTTCCTTTTATAGCTACAACTTAATGTAATTACTTACAATCACACTTCTGAAATGTATTAGGAAACATTTGCCACAAAAGGTAAGCAAACATACAAGGTCTGCAGGCTCTTGGGGATACAAACTAATCACCTCACCATATGCCCATTTTTCCTCATCAGCACCAGGTCTTGCCAGGTTAATTTCACTCTGTCTAGCAAAGACTTTGCCTGTTGCATCTCAGCTGTTCCCTATTACAGCCAGACCAGACATGTGAAGAGGTCTCCTCTAGCTTCACAGTCTTCCATCACCACTAACACTCTGATAGCTGGGCTTTTCAGCCATGTTACACTTGCTAAAAGATTTGGATTCGCAGGTTAGGAGCAGCAATTTTGTCAGGTTAAACCTCTTAATTTGTAAGAATATGTACAGAGTTTCAGGTAAATTACAGTTTATGAAGATTTCGATAATTATGCTTTTGGAGGGGTACATCACACAAGAACTTCTGTGTATTTACAGAGTCTTTTCAAAAAATATATTTATAATAATCACTTACGGTCTTTATCAGACCTAAATGGATAATGTAAATAGATGTTCTTTATGAACCCTATATACAATATCCACAGAGACAGGACATTCGTTTGCAGGTTAAACATTTAAAGCACTGACTCTATAGTTATGTGAAGGAGACTAAGCTGTTTACAGCCATGACTACCAGCCTCTGCTTCCTATAAAGCTCACATGCTGGAATTGTGGTAAAACACATTCAAGCTCAACCTCAACTGGGAGGTTATTTACAGAGATTAACATCATCTTCCTAAACTCAAGAGCAGTTAAGAGTGCTTCAACACAGAATATCGTTCAACAACGGTGTCTAAGTATTTGATAGCCAGTTTTGTATGCTTTTCCATTGCAACATCCTCTCAAAGACCTTGTGGTCTTCACCACACTTTCTGGTGACTCAATTGTTTTTCACTCTTTAGTTTACTTTTAAAAATGAAAATCTACTCTGCCATCTCTCAGAAGGTGACTGGAGGACATAAGGCAAAAAAAAATACCCTCTAACATCTGCAATATTCCCTTCCTTCATAAATGTGTACAATCACATAACTGCTTTCTAGCTGAACTGATGACTGTCCTTACTCCAGATTTGTTTACTTCCTTCCAATATACAGTGTTAGACATTTTAATCAGCACACATTTAGATCATCCTACTTAAAATGCTTGGACAATGAATGTTAGTTGAAAGAAAAAACAAACTCTGGAAACAGGTCTCAAAATGTTGTAAGGATATTATAAGCCAACACACACACTGCTAGAAATAGAAAGAATAGAAAGCCTTACAAGGCTAAAAAAGGAATACTGAGCTTCTGACAAGTGTAAAACCTGTTTCCATGTAGTTGTACAAAGGACAGTGGCACTTTTTCCGATACTGTGACAGTGCATGCAATTCTGGTACTCATGCCTGTCTTCAAAGAATTAGGACAGGAAAGAAACACTGAACAATAATGTCCAAATACATACTGCAGAAAGATTGTCTACATTCAGAAGTCTAACAACCCAAAAGAAAATAATTTTAAACTATTAAAAACAAAAAAAAGCCAAAAAAAACCCCCAAACCCCTGATCCCAAATGCTTCCGGCTAAGATAGTCCCAAGAAGGTTATTTTGTTAGAAGCTATTGGTTCTTACTCATGGAAGAATAAGTATCTGAATGTAAGACATACAGAACTATCAAACAATATGAACTATGAACTCCTATAGATGCCTGTCTTTAAAAAGAAATAAATAAATAGCTGCCTCCTTTTGAACAACCCATGCATTATACAGAGTTCACAAAGACAAGAAGAAAAGCAACTGGGAGACAACTGATAAACTGTGATGATTAAACACAGGTAACCATTAAATCCATTAAAATATTACTAATGTGCATTTCCCAGGTGTAGGTACAAAGAATGTTGTTTCACTGTAAATAGGAGCTAGTGTTTGCACAGCTTAATCTTGATCCAGTCTTGGCTTCATAGGCTTAAGAGTGCAAATTCAGAAAAAAAAGTAAAAAAGGAAAAGGAGTTAATCCTGGACATCATCTTTTTACTGGCCAGTGCTCCTGTCTTCTTCTGTTTAGTCTTGCTCACGAGCCTGTCATTCTTTTGGATTTCATCCTTTCTCTATTTGAAGTCCAAACCTCAATTCTGTACAAGAACACACACTGAAAGAGCATACCCAAGCTATCTTTAGCTGTCAAGACTGTGATCTGTTCTCACCACTCCTCCATCATCATATCCTTGCTCCAGTCTTTGCACGCAAGGTGTCATATTTTCTCATACTAATTATTGTCAAATTTATAGCTTAAAAGACTGACTCAAAGTAAAGAGATCTTCCTCCTTTTAAAGGACAAAAAATACTTATAAGTAATCTCTCAAATTGCCATCCTAAGCATCTCAGCATTTTTAGTAGAGGTCATAGGAATAAAAAAAATTAATCCCAATAGAAGCAAAACAAAACAAACAAAAAAAACCACCAAAAAACAAAACCAAAGAGCAAAACCACAGAATAGAATGCACAAAAAGAATAGTGCTGGGAGCTTAAAAACCCCCAAACATCTCAAGGATTGCATGATTACACACAAAGCATTTGGAAAACACATGATGCTAACAGCTCACAGAGCTTTCGGCTCAGTTGCAGAGTACTTGAGTAAATATAAAAAAACCCAAACCCTATCTTTACTCCCCTCAGCTTTTTTAAAAAGAAAGGAATTAGAATATGCAGAAGTTAAGCTAATTGTGAATTTAGTGAACAACAATATTCATTAACATGCTGGAAAGTCATTCTCTCTTACACAAAGCAAAAACTACACAAAAGCCCTGCATAACCATCTCACTTCAGTAACTAGCACACATAGCTGCAACTAAAAGGAAGAGAGCAAGGAATTGAACTGTTAAGTGACACTACCACGCTGCGACTTCATTCTGCCAACACCCCGAGTCAGATTACATGGGCATGCACACAGGAGGTGCTCGCTTCACTTCCCCTTCCCTGTGCAAAAGCAACACCTTTCCAGGCTACTGTGGGGCAAAGAACTGCCAAGCAAGGGGAAGCAGGCTACAGCTGGAGGTTTCCAAAACACTGCTACTCAGAGGAAAAACAAGGTAAAATTAATGGTATTTATATGTACAAACAGACAATCCTTGTATGGGTGGCAGTTTGTAAAGATCTCTAACAGAGCTCTGCATCAGTGAGCTAGGATGTCTTCTGGAACTGTCTGCAAAACATAATGATGCCAGGCATAATGCACATACTAACATGCAGCTCAAATGCAATAGGAGCATTTTCAGCTGCTAAACTAATAATAAAACAACTCCCAACAGGCAAGCTATGCAACTAAGCAGTACTCAGAATTTTAAAGTATTAGCTTGAATTTCCCTTTGTAAAACAAGGCTCAGCCTGAAATTCAACATTTATTTGTATAGTTCTTTAGTGATTGCTAATATCTTACCTGATATGACCAACCAATTCAATCAATTTGTGGCTGAAGAAGTAGGCAGTCAGCTCAGACACATGACTGAGCACTGAACAAACTCCAAAGAGAGTGGTGGTGCCATTCAGGTCTTCCAAGTGCCAGTAAAGAAAGGTGAACACAAAGCCATATCCAAACCCCATGAACCACGCCACGAAGAGCACTGAGCTGTACTGGATACTACACAGCAGTTTTATTAGGTCCCAAAAACTGAAAGACTGAGACTGGCTCATACTGGTAGGAGTGTTATCAGAGGATTCATTGGAAGCACTTCTGTCCACCTGGGAGATTTCTGCCTCTTTTCTCTTATTTTCATCTTGCTTGAAGTGAGCATAATGAAATCGAAACTGAGTGGCCACAATTAATGCCATTGTCATCAGAACACCAAAAACGATGAAAACTATCCTGTAGTTCTTGTACTCAGGAGCTTTACACCCTTGGCCTTCAATGGCAACTTCTGTATGGGTATAGTCAATGCCAATTCCGACGGAGAGCATGGCCAGCCCCCAGCCCAGGGACCCCCACATACGCTGCAATCCATACCGGTCCCTGTGTTTGCCAAGATACTGCAGAGTTATGGTGTCCACAATAGTAACAGAGGAAGCACTGAAGAATTCTCCTATTATGACAACCAGCAGAATGAGTAGAAAGATAGCTTCTACTTCTTGTTGATCATAAACGAGCACAGCTTGGTCAGAAGGCATCGGTTTTGTGGTGATGGCAGCTGGGGTGGTACTTGGGGTCATGTTCCCTGGAGAGACTTCGCTAGTGGTGGTGTTTTTCAAAACAAAATGGGTGCTGTTTTCCAAGACAAACTTGGCATCATTGCTCTGTGTAGCTAATGGGAATGTTATCTCAGGATCAGCTGTCCCTGATGTTTCCAAAATGGCTGGACTAGAAGTCAGCAGGTCTCTCTTCCCACGAACTTTCGGGAGTGCAGTGCTCACTGTGGTTAGTGGAGAAGACAGTGACGTGTTTTGAGATACTGTTGTTAAAAGGCTGCTTGCATTAGTGGGATGTGCTGGGGGAAGGCCCTTTGGTACACATCTTAAGGTGGCTGGTCTAACAAATCCAATCCCCAGGTTAAATAAAACCCAGCATAAAAGTGAGAACAGGAGGACAATCTTCCCTTTCTTGAAACGATCTGCCACCACTCCCCAGAAGGGAGCACTGCAAAACTCAATAAAGTACCTGATGCCCACAAGAAGTCCACTCTGACTGGGGGACATACCCAGCTGCTTGTAATACACAGGCAGCAAGGGGTAGAGAGAGCCATATGCAGAATAGAAGAAAAAATAAAAGACCTTTGAGATCAGAAGATCATTGTTTATTTTGACGCAGCGCTTTTCTAACCAATCCAGCTCTTCATCTGGGACAGTGGTTGTCTCCGTCGAAGGGGTTTCATTATGGGGTGGCAAATCTTGATCCTTGGAAATGCCATTGAAAGGATCAGCAAGCACATATTTTCTTTTCTGTTCTTCTTCATCATCAGTTAAAATGGCAACCTTATCATCAGCTGCCATGGTTTACCACAAAGATCCAATATCTGCTGGACTCTCAAGGAACTAGGACTACCCTGCAAACAAATAAAACATTACAGGTTAAGGTACCACAAGGGAATAGATCGGCACTGCCAGTCATCAAGGACAAAGACTCTCTTCTGTAAGTAACATTCCAGAGCAATAAATACAACATCAGCATGGGGAAGGTCATTTGTCTAGACTAGTGGTTTATGACCCATTCTGTGAAATTCTCCCAAAAGCAGCTTTAATGTTGTGCAATAAAAATATGTTTCATGTTTAGGATAGAGAATAATTTATATATTCAAAGTTGCTGTGGCAATTAAGTGCTAGCATTTGCAAGTCTTTTCTTTCAAGTTGTGTTTTCTTCCCCAAGGGTAACTGCTGTATTTCCCCTATTCCCTACTATACCAAAGGATATCCATGATTTCATGATCAAATAATGCAGCCACATATATATCTAGGTTCTCTTAATTACCAAAACAAATCATTATTCGAAGCCTCATGATGGTTTTCAAATCTCCTTTTGAAACATGATTTTCTAAGCATTCCACAACCACAGCAGAAATTGGTGGGAAGCTTGAGCTTCTAGTCTGAATGGGAAGAGAGGTGGGAATTAGGATGAGGCTTTATGACTAAAACAAGGGACACTGAAAATTAGGGTAACAACTTCAAAGGCATCAAAAAACTGTGAGCAAAGAAACATGGGACCAGAAAGTAAGTAGAGGCCCAACAGTGATCTCTTCAAGTCAAATTCTGAAACTGAAAAAAGGTGGATGAAATTGAAGAAAGGTGGAGTGGGAGAGAACTGTACTGCGGCTGCCCATGTTCATCCTTTGTGGAAGTAAAGAATTGCAAAACTGAGAAGCAACATTAAAAATAAATTCACTGCTACTTAATACTTGGATTTGACTAACATTCTTTCACATTCAAAATCAACAAACTAGACAAAACACAACAAACTAAAAATAAGCTAGGTAGGCTACTTAACAGAGGCTATGCTTTCAAGGAGTAAGAAGTTCTGCAGCAGGCTACTAGCTCAAAATCATTATATTAAGCAACTAGTTTTAGTATATTAATAGGTGTAAATTTAACCTAGGAAGATGAGTTCACATTCATTATGAGAAAGTCAAACATTTAATATATTTCAGTTTTGTCATCCCTTTGTTGTTTGGATTAGTGTTACAATCACACAGGAACTGTTTCAAGGATCCATGTTTGAAAAGAGCATTTTAATCCAGAAGAACCTGAAATTTCTCTAAGAGCATTCAATTTATGATCAAAAATATCTTCTCTAGAAATCTGAAGTATTATTTTTCTGCTGGTTTGCACTTTATTCCCACCAGAAGAGCTCCAATGAAATTGCAGTCTTTCAAAACTCAAATGAAAGCACAGTATTGTCCCCTTAAAATTAGTCATGCATTGATATATCCAATGCCTCTAAGTTATTTAATTATAAATCAGAATTTATTTAAATATTGACAACGGATATGCAAAACAATGGAAGGTGAATAACAGAAAAGACATTCACAACTATGTTTAATTAATTGTTTGTTACTGATTCAGCATACATATCACAGCTGACAGAACAAGCAGTGGATATTTTTAAAAAGAATACTCCACTATAATAATCTAAACCTTACACAGTTCAGTGATAGATAAGTCTAAAAATACCATCATTGAAATCCCAAACACTCATGAGGTTTGAGTCTGTTTTTCATTTTCAAATGTCATTTCTATGGGGATCTATATGTCTATCTATGAGGATCTCCGGTTTCACTTAGGGGGAAAAGGTTGCATAAAAATCTTGGAACCTTAAATATTTACGTATTCAAGGTCAGAAGTTAATCAAAATGATGTCAGCATATACACAGACTGCTTTTTTTTACTTCCAGTTTCTTCAGAGACAATCCATCCAATATTAAAAAGTATTTCAAATGTCAAAAGATTAGAAAAAGTTCTAATGAAATTGTTAGAACGGCCAAATTTGAAAACACATTTTCTTGCTCTTACCTGCTATTATAAAAAAACACATGAACCAAAAGTCAGCAGCTGTCTAGTTAGCTTCTGCAAGTTTCAGTTCAGTCAGCCACTTTCATGTGACAATTGGATGGGCTGTGGGGGCTTTTTGCTCATATATTTATTTTTGGCCTCTATATCCATAAAACACATCTTTCTAATGAGTAAATTAGATCAGTCATCATCTGTATTTTTACTTTCTTTATGCTTTGCCTTGCTTTGCTAACAAAGACTCCAGAATCTGTGCAAGGGCCCCACTGATGTCAAGGGAATGTAACTGTGGTTTCATTGTTGTTCCTGTGTCCTTCCCACACCAGTATATGCTCATCTGTTTACAGCAACTTGCTTACTAGCTGCATCAGAGCTATACAGCATTTAATTTTGAGAAAAAAATTTCTTCTCCTGTCCCCTTGACAAAACTCACATTTTAACCACTTGCATATTAAGACAACTTCTTTGCAAGTACGAATCAAAATTAACCCGATTTACACAACACACCTGTATCCCTTATCCCTATATATGAGCTCTGAAGCAGCTTAAATTATACCAAAAGCTTTTAGAGCAATTAGAACTCTAATCTGTTATATTTCAGTTTCCCTTTTGGATTCAAATGAGACATCAGTGTTGTACATTGTATGAAGAGTAGGTATATAAAAAATTGTTATATTCCTATTCTTTAAACATTTCACTTGCTTCATCTTCTTCCCCTCCTCCACAACTTTTATCTGCCCCAGCACTTATTGTCTAACCTGTCGTGTGCAACAACTAATCCAAAAGATCCTCTCCCAGTATTTTGACTAGAACATCTTGGGTTAGAATACTATGAAAAGTATATTTCATAGTGATTGCAGTAAATATTTTCCCACCCTGAGAGTGTTTCACTGAATATTATTAATAACACAGGGAATACTCATCTGAAAAAAAGGACTCAAGACTGGTAGGAGCCATATGGCATTCTTTAATATTTTGATCACTAGTTTGTTTAGGAGACAGGTTTTTGAAAGTGATTTTATTTAGCAAATTTTTAAATTCTA
Source organism: Colius striatus (assembly GCF_028858725.1). Taxonomy (NCBI): domain Eukaryota; kingdom Metazoa; phylum Chordata; class Aves; order Coliiformes; family Coliidae; genus Colius; species Colius striatus. The sequence goes on along the minus strand of NC_084767.1, from coordinate 29,996,790 downwards.
AAAATAAGTGACTGAAAATGAGAAAGCCAACAAAGTGGTACTGTCACTGAGAAATCTACAAAAAACTTAATAACTATGGGGCTTTCCTTCTACTGACAAAAACTCTATGTCAGTCAGGGACTGAATGTGCAACAAATCAACAAATGGAAAAACAACGTACTTCTAGGCGAGAAGAAACTAGTTATCTACCTGTTATTTTAGCGACAGCCTTCAAATACTATATCTTCACAAAAACTTACTCTGATCCACAAGACAGTAGGAGGATAGAAGACAGCACTATTGCCAAGTTTAAAAAGCACAACAGAGAACAGGAGTGAGGAGGAAAGTTTCAGAGAGTAAACAGAATGGATTTCAGTATGAATATAAATTTTAACTCATTTGAGGCAGAATGGAGCATAAAATTTTGGTAGAGTCCTGTTCAATGTCATCAGCCAGGACAAGTGAGACCAAGAGGCTGCAAAATGGTAACATCACTCTGAAAAACAGGAGTAACAGCTTTGAAGCTCTCTTCCCTAAACTTAACTGCACAAACATACAATAAAGCCCTAATATACAAATTGGAAGAAACTTGCAAAGATCCTGGGAAAGGCATACCAAGCGGAAAACACAGCAGATGTACGTCACAAGAAAGTACCTTGGTCCTCCAACAGACAAACAAGCTTTTGTCTTCCTACAGGTTTATATTTCCAAACCACTACAGAACTCAGAACAGTGAACCAACGTGGCTACAACTGAAAAAGACTTTATTAAAATCTGACCTGCCCACTCTCCCCCAAGCCCTGATCCTACCGCAGGGCCCAGGAGCTTTGGGCCCCTTGCTCGCAGATCTCTTGCTCACAGCTGCACAGGAAGCTGGTGGCTGGCCAGCTTTCCCAGGCTAGGGGTGACTCTGCAAGATCCCTCGTGCTCTAAGCTTGTTCACGCACAAGCAGGTCCTTTTTTTCAGATATAAATAATACACTTGTTAACCACATGACTATTATTCCTTCAAGCTTTTCACAGACAGGATTATTTTTTTAGGTAAGTACTAGAATTGTTTATTTTTTCTAAGTTTCCTGACCACAGGCTGCTGCAGCCCTGTTCATATCCATTCCTTCAGCAAGTCAAAACCTACTTTCAAATTCTTACCTCTATGGCTCATCTTTCATCCAGTCACTTTCTGCAAACACACCAATTTTTTTTCAGACTCATACATTTAAGAAACTATCTGAGGAAGGAAAACTATTTGTTCCCAGAATTCAGTGATGATGCTGCGATGGTCATTTTAATGATTGTGAAGAGCCTCTTTGGCAGGTACACGCAACAAGGCAAATATAGGTAATTCTACATTTAGTTCTTGCCTTATTTATTTCTTGAATTGATCCTCATTTACTGTGGCTCTCCTAATAAAGAGGTTTTCAAGATCAGAAAGGATAAAAAGCTATCTATTCAAGACAACCTGCCATTACAAGAAGTTCCCCTATCAGCAAAAGAAAAGGATAGTAAGAAAAATAATAATATTTTGTACTAAAACCTCAGCTCTTCCCTTGGAGTCACTCTTCCCAAAACTTTGAAAAAAAATAAATACAAGACATCTGCTTTGTCCTGTATGGGGGTGGGGGGGGGGAATATCATGGCACTTACATCACAAGTTGTTACAATTTGTCTTGCAGACCAATAGAAAGTTAGATTTGGGGTGAAAGAGTACTGTTGTTTTAAAATAAAGTTTAATTCAGCCTAAATATTCCATTTACTAGGCTTTGAGAATTAAAGTATTGTTCAGACTTACAAAGCAGAGATTGCAAATCAGGGTTTGGATGTATACTGAATGTACACTTCATCAGAAGACAGTGCAAATCATGAAATAGCTAGCAAAAACACTGTAGAAGATTTGTATTTATACAGTCACAGAACATACACCCTAAGAGTAGAATTTCAATACAGGAATCATTAATTACATCTGCTAATATAATATATGCTTTTTGACTAAACCTTTTTCTGAAAAGAAAAAGTCACTAATTATTGTTTGATTCAGAACAAGTCTGTGCTAGAGAAGTAGACTGAAAAACTATTCATGTTCCAAAGAAAGCTCACCTCACTCACCCCCTGGCTAGTGAAACTGCCACAATGAGTGCATCCATCATATTGCTCAGTCCCTCTTGCCTCACTGATCTGAGCTACAAAACCTTTGATCAAAGACTTTCTGCTATAGTATCTGTGCAGCATCTCTCAGAATTAAGCCCTGCATGCCAGCAGGCCTGCAAGGCATTGCTGTAATAAACATGAATAATAAACCATGTTTTCCATTTCCAAGCAAGTTTCACCCCTGAGGAGCAGCCTGGTGCTGTTGCCAGTGTCCATGCCAGAAAGGAGGAAAATGTTATGCAGACTGACAGAGGAGTGCACAGACTTCATTTACTCTCACATCGCCTTCACAAATCTCTCCCAGGTAAGTTGACCCCAGGCAGAGCCCTTGAAGGGGCTTGTCCCCTGCCAAGCTATACAGACCAACTTGCACAGGCTCACCTACCTGGTTCACATCAGATCCCTTGTTCTCTGAAGGTAAGCAGCCCTCCTGTGAGGCCCCAGCATAACACCTTACTCAGAATTTATCGCATTTAGTGAATTAACTTGGTGCTGGGAAATACATTTGTTCCAAGTCTTTGCTTCAGCAAGACACCAGTGTTGTAACATTAACCACCACAACTAAGGTTCTCATGAAGTGAAACCACCTTGTTCTAAAACACTTAATTCTTCAAATTGCTTTATTTTATGTTGCTTGGCATGCACTTACTTAATGTGTTTTTCTACTGCATTCAATACACATCTAAAACCTGACATACTTTGACACATTAGTCAGATGGAAAGACGATAGCATGTCTGAAGCACTTCAAGATGAGGTTATTAATAAGTTTAACGCACTTGTAAGTCTGAGTTTGCTAAGTTAATGCAATACTGCTAGTATTAACATTAAAGAAGATAAGACCACCTGTTTATTTGGTTTCTTAAAGACAAATCATTGAACTCACATCTTAGGGCTCCTGATTTCCAATCATGTTTTCCATTTAGTATATGCAAATTAAGTGTCCTAGTAGTTTTTTTTAAAGTTTCTTTTTAGTCAGTATTAAGAGTCCAATTTTTTAACGAGTTTTTCATTTACCAGCTACATTATCTACAGCACTGAGGTTTAGACTTCATTAATGATGGTAAATAACAAGCATGCTTTCAACTAGGGACCAGGTAAGTGCCTGGAGTCATAGTACTTGACAAGTGCAGCTGCTTCCAGTGCTTGGGAGCAACACAGGCACTCATCTGAACCACCACCATGTCTGGCAGCAACAGTGGGCTGTTTCAAAGCTGAGAGTCCTGCCAGGCAACACCCAGCCCAGGAGACCTGCTGCTGCAGCCGGATCACGGACCAGTTCACATTCTCCCACGCCACTATATAAACTCAAGGTCATTGTGCCATACCTGAACATTGAGCTGAATTTTAGGTTGCATTTAGGTTGTGCCCAAGCACCAGCTACATTAGTGATCAACCACAGTTTCCTTACATCAAGCTCCTCACATCATCAGCTTTTGCTCTCATATTCTCACTCCACCTGTTTGAACTTAAAAAAAAAATTTACTGAGTTTGACTGCTATTACAAACACATCCTCAAAAATTAGATTGTTTTGTTTTCCCCTATTCCCCAGTGAGTCTTCAGGGAATACAAACAATAAAATATTGCCTTTGAAACAAATACCCAAAAAAAACCCCCAAAAAACTGTGGTAGAAAACTAGGCTTTAACAATCTTTTTTTCTTGGATATTACTACATACAGTGGTCAACTAGATCCTACATATCTTAGTAATGTAATAATGTTTTGAGTGAGGTTTTACTGAGATATTTCAGTGTTATGTTCGTACAGCCACCTTCCTCTTCCCTGAACTCCAAGTTTATCAGTCTTTAACACTGCATTTTTCATTAACACATTTTAAAAGATCTTGCTGTTAAAACTTCAGAGTTGCTGACCAAACATGGGTTTTAAACTCTACCTAACTTAGGATATAACAGGCATCTATAACACCTATCATACCTCCAGCACTGAAACAAGCATCTATTCCTATGCTTGTTTTAATAAACAGAGGAGCAACTGACAACTTGCTTACTAAAAATCATATTCTAAGGACTTAAGAGTTCAGAAACCAACTGACAGCCATACGTAACATCACAGCTGGATGTTGGCAGCATGAACAAGCATAGGGAAGTCTGTGCAGGAGCTCTCACGGTACAAGGCCAAGCCAGTGGCCACCTCTGGGGACTCTTACACTGTAATCCAGTGGTTCCCGCAGCAGTGCACAGGGCATGTGGCGTTGTATGTCTCTCGGTCACACACACGGTGGTTACGCTTCAACAAGAACACTGAGCTTCTGGAGCTGAGGGCCGGCGTCCTAAGGCGGCCACCGCTTAGCCACAATTAATGTCAGGACACCTCAACAAGACCGAAGCCGGCGCGCACACAACCACCCGACTCAGCTGAGGAGCAGCTGATCGGCTCCAGCACAGGGTAGGCAGCAAACGTCTCCGAGACGGAAAAGCTGAACAGAGCAGCCGTTAAAGAAGGAAGGAAAAGGCTGAGGCAAGGGCTCAACGGGAGCATCCTGGGCGGCTGCGGGGACAAGGCCCGGAGCCACCAGTGGGCGGGGAGTTGCAGCCGGTGCCGATCGGTGGTCGGGAACGGCCTCACCGGCCCGGTGGCTGCCCGCCTCCCACGGCAGTGACCAGATACGCCACAGCCATCTCGCCATCACGGCCCGAAGCCGGGCCCACCCGCTGCCGTCCCGCGCAGCTCGGGCAGGGGAGGCGGCGGTGGCACCCTGCCAGGCAACCTGCCGTGGGCCTCGCTGCCGGCCCGGCCCCCTGCGCACCGTGGGGCCGCGCTGACTCACCTCGCCCGGGGGCGGCTCCGGGGGGGCGCTCAGCCGGGAGCATCGCAGCCCCCTCCCGCCGCCGCCTCCTGCCGCCGCGGCTGCTGCGGGCGGCGGCTCCGTGCACCCTCTCCCTGCCGCGCCGTGCCGTGCCGTACCGTACCGTGCCGTGCCGTGCCGTGCTGCCGCCGCGCAGGGGCGCTGCGGGGAGGGACGGAGCCGCCCCCTGGCGCGGGGGGGCCACGCGCACACACGCACCCGCCCGCCCGGCACCGCCCCCGCGTGCCCCGGGCAGCGGCCTGTGCCAGCCGGGCTGGCGGGCGCAATGGCCCCGGCAAGGCGGGGAAGGACTCCTTTCACCTACGTGTTGTGCTGAGGCTGCGGGCGGCAGATCTGGCCTACGCTGGTCTACGGCCTGAGCCTTTGGTTTCAAAAGAGCGTTTGGGTACTGTTCGCGGACTCTAAAGACCCAGATAACTCAGCATCTTCGTGGTTGCTGCTTTGCAGGAGTTACAGACGTGAATTGCGGTTTAAATAATTGAATTATTACTGTAGTGTTTTCCTCAACCCCTGGCATCATCTCTTCAGTAACATTGTTTCTAGAACTAGATACAAATAATACTACGTAAATACTTAAAACAACAACATAAACTCCTCCGCAGTAATTACTGAGGCACAAAAACCTAGGTAGGGAGGGTTTCTTCCTGAGCAACAGCTGAGCCTTTTGCCAATATTGAAAGGTCAGTGGTGTTAAGCTAAAGCAGGGGAATAATCACGACAAAGTGAAAGGCCAGCTGAGATTAGGGGTGTTTATCAGCGCTGAGCTGCACAGGAGGTAGTGAAGTTGTTTCAGGATTAAGCTTAAGTGCTCAAATATTGGTGTTCTGTACATAAGCACTGTGACTGAGGCACAGTCCAAGCAGCGTCAATGGAGCAAGTAGACTCCTGTGGGTACAGGCATTTTCTCCCCAGGATAGTGACCAGACTGCAGACAATGTTAACCGGGATACCACAAGACAAATGCATCACCACTCCCATTATCTTTTTCTAAGGGAGGATCCTCCTTTCTTCGAGGGGGGAAAAAAAATGCATTATTTTGCCCATGGAAAGAAATTGACATAAAACCAGAAGTTTGCATAACTGAGGCAGAGAGAAGAACAGGACTACCAGGGGTGTTCAACCCATTTAATTCGAGTCCTCACTGAAGTGAAAGGGACACCAGTACTGATAGAAGGCAATGCTCTGTCAAGGTCATTCTGCCATGCAAGGCTACCCGTGGGTTATAACTTTTGTATGTGGTTACCAAAGGCCAGTGAGGACACCATCCCTTTAAAAGCTTGCCTCCTCCTACAGTAAAGGCCTCTCCTTAAGGAGGGTGACGAAAGCTGAATTTCTTATAAGAGATTACTTGGGGCAGAAGAAGGCTTGTTTATCTTCTGTCTCAGGAAGGATTTTCCAAACTTTTCATCTTTGAGAATCTCCCCCACAGCTAATTAAACACAGAGAAACCACATCTGCTGAGACCAGGAGCACAGGCCTCCTGTAATCTTGCAGAATTCAGAGACAGACAACTATTGGTGCATATAGTGGGGGTTTTATTACAAAATATTACTATAATAAAGCAGATGTTAGCTCCAAACTAAACTATTTAATCTTGATGGAGACTTTTTGGCAAATTACTACAAATGCTTTTAGGGAGAACATGGATTTGAAACAATTTCCAGTAATTGTTTGTGAACTGAAAAAGGAAAGCTAATCTTTGTAGTTGCTACATTTACTGGAGCCATTAAAACAGTCTTATCCTAAACTCTGATTACTCAACATTGTCCACCAGACACTAAGAATGAGATTATCTTCCACAGCTTTGTTTGTATTACCTTTTCTTGGAGCTATGTTTTTGAGGAATTATGTTTTGATCATCTTCTTTCCTTCTACTTGGTTTTGGAGGTGCCAGGGATATTTCCTGAAAAAAAAAAAAGAAAAAAGAAAAAAAAAAAGCTTTCTGAATGGAAGAATTAAGAGAAAATGTGTAGCATTTCTTCACAGGCTAGTATGTGAACAGGAAGTTATCGCTGAAGACTAGAATATAGCATATTAATAATATAATGTTTTCTTTACATAGATATATAAATATCTTTATATAAAAACATGTGTATCTCAAAAAAAAAAAAAAATTCTTACTGAGTCTAAAAGCCCAGTCCAGTACCAACTGAGTTTGGTAACAGCTCAGACTGGGGTTCGCTGCCTACATTCTGGAAGTTTCATAAGGTAAGTGTTGCAAAAAGCCTCAGCATTGAACAGTGTTATCCCAGCCTGACAAACTGCTCCAGCATGAGCAGGACTGAATATAAAAGGGCTCTGCATGGTTATTTCTTTCAGTGACATTCTTTGTAAAGATCTAGATTAAAGCCTGTCAAATTACACTTGCTCAGAGAGTTCTTTCTCTGTTCTTTCAGCTATGAAAATGAGGATTAGCAAAAATGGAGAAACTGCTGCACTGCACACAAATTTTCCTAATGTATTTTTATCACAAAAGGCTATATATTTCTGGACAAAGCAGTGTTCAAAGGAAATGTAGTTGTAAGCTACTTAAACTACAAAATTTTCTATTAAAACAGTTGCTAGAAAAACACTGCAGAAAATTAAAAGTTGAGTCAGGTGTAAAATCCATTTCAATTAATTGATGGATCTCTTTTTTCAAAGACCTGTGAATCAAGCTCTGAATCACAGTAAAATGTAATATATAAATGTGATATACCAAAGAACAATTTTCTTCTTTTAGTTAGTATGTTGATAATAATAAATATGCACGTGACTGCTGGATAGTAGAATAATCAGAAATAATACTTTATGAAATAAATATAGTTCATACATATACTTGCCATACAATTTACTCTGTACCATAAACCCACATCTGGGTTAAACTTCTCCGTGAAATGGAAAGAATGCCTGTGGATTTCTGCAGGCTTTTGGTTCAATGCATATGCTACTTTATAAAGATTTCAATTTATGTATCCTATATCACTTTACCATAGATCATGCTGAGAATAGTTGCCAAAAATAGTTACAAATGCCTGACTGCTTAAAAAACAAACAAAAAATAACATCTAAAAGAAAGTCTCAAATGAAATGAAAAATTAAAGCAAAGTAGTTAGTTATTTAAAAGAAACAAAATTTCATACAAATATATGCTGGAACTGCACATTGCTTGAAAAGGACCCAGTGGTGTCAGCTGGCTCAGTGACTTGTTCCTTAGGTTAGAGAAAAAAATAAAGCAAATACAACACACAAAACTTTCATGGAAAAATATCTGGTATGTTAAACATACGATACATACATCTTGGGCTTCTGATATATTCTAGTAATGGCAAAGGTAAAGTATCTGAGCCCCATCTTATGGAAATGGTTTCTAAGAGCTTAAACTTTAATGTACAGAAAAGCTTTTTTGTTTAATTCACAAGCTAGAACCATACTTTGAAGTCAAGAATTTCTGGTTGACACAAAATATTCTGCTGTCCTTTAGGAGCTTTTAACTCTGAAGGGAAAAACAAAGAGAAAAAAAATTTACATCAGTCAGATTAGAAAGATAAGTTGAAGGTGAGATTTGTGCTACTAGGACTTGCTCCAGAGTTCAATGAAGACAAATGAAAAGCTCTTATTTCCATCAGACCTCCAGTATAATTTGCATAACATGAACAAAACCACTTTTTTAGTCAGCCCTTTGCTAGGAGAGGCACCGCATTTAAAGGCAACTATAGTATTTGTTTCTTCCGCTTTAGGAAGTTCTTCATAACACAACAGTTTATACATATCCCAGCATAAATCTAGGAAGCAGTTTAATCATTATGAGGAACAAACTGGCTTTTCCCTACTGTTTCAAGGACTAAAATATATAACCAGTAAAAGAAAAATCCCAGCAGTGGAACTGAGAAATAATCATCCAGCGAATCATCAAATCATACACAACTGCCAACAATCTTAATGGTAACCAAGGACAAAATATTCACAGCCAGTAAGACAACAAGGTACCATTGCAGTATCTGTCTGGTATGGCAGTGAAGCAGAATATTCCCTTCCTCTGATTTTTAAATCTAACACTTTTAGAAGTATTACAGTCACTAGCAAATAGAAGGCAAAGCAATGTGGAAAAGCAAATACTGGTTACAGAAACTGTGTTTATACCAATACTTACTTCTTCCTACCGAACAGCCCACCATGCCCCCCCTCCCTCCAAATTAGATTTGTCTTTGCATGGTATCTGCTTTTACAGAGTAGTCAACCTTTCCTCACCCCAAGGACCTCTGAGCTCACTGGCAGATATCAAATTTGGTGTGCAGCAACAGTCTCACAAATATTAAATTCCTGCAAGATTGTGTGAACATCAGTGGCTAGTGAAGAAAGTCAAGACTCTTCCCTTTGTGGGAGGAAAGCTCATGGAAAGAACTCCACAGCAGGCTCCTGTTTGCCCAATGAAACATCTTCATGCCTAAGCAGCAGTTAAATTACCCTGTGAAGAACTAGGGGCCAGGTAAGTGAATAGAGGAGAGAACTGGAAGGAAAGCCGAATGGACAGCAAAAGCTTATGAACTGATAGAGACAAGGGAGGGATTGTAAATGCATAATACACAAACCTATAGAAAACCAAGCTTCATTAGTTTTGCTGGCCACATTAATGTTAGGCCGCTGCTAACACTGATGCCATTGAATATGTACAAAAATGTGATGACCTTGATTCTGTCTTAAGTTTCACTGCTACAGACTGGAGAGTGTGCAAAGCCTGGCTGACCCTGTAGTCCAGGCAGGAACTAGAGACAATTAATGCAATTTAGCTCCTGAACTTGCAACGAATTCTACATTGGCCTGTCTTCATGAACTTAACTGGCCAGAGCTTTGAGATGGATCTGCTTAGAATTTTTCTTAGAGTGGGTTCCCCAGAAAAGACCAAAGTTCTAAAACTTAAACAGCCCCTACATGCACATACATTTTATTCTAAACAAAACCTAGAAATGTTAAAATAAAAATGCAAGAGACTAGGCAGGCAGAATAGTTAAAAATATGACGTAGACACCCACCTCATCTGCCCACTATGACCTGGCAGAATGGGTCCTTGCTTTCACACTTGGCTTCAATAACACAAATGCATGCCTTCTACACTGTATTCTGGGTGCACTAGACAATTATTGAGCCCTAACACGTTTTTTGTAGCTGCAGGTGTATGAATGAGTGACATAAAACTGACCAGTTCTCTCTGATCCCTAGGAACTTCCTTCTGTATCTTCTGAGAGCAAGAGATTGAGGAAATAATGGCATTCACACAAGAAATTATTGTCTAACATTGTCTTTTACATCCACAAAAACCCCACATATAGAGTCACATATCCCTGATTTCCTAATTACTAGTCCATGACTTGAGATCAATGGGAATTCGAGTTCTCAGTTTTTGACCAAATTAAGTTTCTGTGAATAGCTTTTAGAGGAAATATAACACAACTGTACAGCAAAATATTCCCCAACAAAACAAAATTTAATTGAAGCTCAGTATTCTACATATTGAAAAATTATTAAAGAAAATAACTTCTGATTTTACACAGCATTTTATATGCTTCTCCTTTAATCCAAGGACTAGCTCTCTTAATTTATATGACTAAAAAAATGGTGATAGTTTAAAGCAGTTTTTAACTGAACTGGATTTTTTTGAATGAGATACAAGCACAGTCATATCATTTTATCTCCTTGATTAAATTCAGGTCTTGTACAATGTAGCTTTATAAACGTAAACCATGACTAAGTCAGGCACTTTTATTTAGTACATGCAAATGTGATTTTAATGAAAACTGCTTGAGAGACAGAAGCAGTGAAATAATCTTTTGTGCTGAGGGACACATTGCACCAAATGTAGACTAAGGCTAGCTGCTGACTTGAGAGGCCTCACATCTAACTCACTCTGGGGCTGAATTTACCTCATTATAAGTAGGAGCAGTAAATGTCACTTTCCATACAAAAAGAAGCCATAGTGTTAACCAAGCCATCTAACCTCTTCTCCCAGAAAACCAACTGTTCTTTTTTCATTTTAGATTTCATCGCAGGACCTACAACATAACTGATGGGTTAAGGTTTTAACTTCTTGGTTTATATGAGAACATTCAAGCTATACTGGTAGTTTAATTCAGTTTCAAGGTGAATTTCAAACAGTTTCCCATCCCCAAAGTGTAAAAAAAAAGGTAAACCTGCCGATGCCCTTCTCAAATTCTTGAGATTATATTCCTCATTATAAAGAACAAAGGACCTAAGGTGTCATTAAGAGGACTGCCATAGACTTCAGTTACACTGAGATTCAAAGCAGTATCTCTGCTCAAAAATGTTTGTAAACTAAGTAGATCTTTTTTAGACAAATAGAAGCCCCCATTTATTTAAAATGTGTTTAAGATGGGTAAACTACATTGTTAGCTATGCTACAGAATAGTAGTAACATCTTTAACTTATCAGTGTAATGTGAGATAAAGACTGTATGTAAAGGTACAAATTGTTTCAGAAATATTGTATGCACAGGTATTCACCCTTTTCTTACAGTATCCCAATAATCACAAAGTATTTAAGATAAAACTTAATATACTGTAGTATTCTTACTGGAAAGCGTCAGAACATCTGTTTATTTCAGAGTCTGAAGTTGAAGATAAAAATACGTAAAACAAAATCTCAGAAGATATTAATAATTCTAGATTTACTGCTCTTTTATTAATAAATTCATTGGATTCTTCCCCAGAAATGTTTCTTTTCCAAACCTGGAAACCAAATTGTTGACAGTGAAAAAAACAACATATGTTTAGTTTTCAACAGAATGTTAAATTTAGGTCTTAAGAACCTGATTCTGCAGTGTATTTGCTTAAACTTCTATTAAAATCAGGGACAAATGGAGACACACTTGAAGCAAAGACCAATTCCTGCATTAGTGATATGACATTGTATTTGGCAAAGATTGAGAATGTAGAACTTACGTCAAGCTAGTTGCTGTGATGTAGCTGTTGTGAGACCTAGCCTGCTGAAAGGAAACAGTTTCTCTTCAAAACAGAAAAATATCTTAGAAAAAGTTTGTACCTTCCATTTAATGTCATATTTTACCTGCAGTCACCAAATCATTTTTCTTATAGTCACTCCAACAGAATTAGACAGCAGATAAGAAAATGGATCTTAGGTGGCTGGAGGAATAATACCATTCCCAGGTATCTGTGCAGGACAACTACTTGTTCTTCCAAAGCCTGTTTGGAAGTGTTACTAGGATCTAAAGGACTTTACAAAGGGAGTATTGAAAGAGAAACAAAGGTATATTCGACTGTGTCCCAGTTTTGATTTTTTTCACTGCTTTGTTGTTGGACAAGGACAAGGTTTCAACTAATATGCCAAGACACTTCACTAAAGTTAAAGTGCTTTGTAGGCCAAATAGATAAAGGGAGTATACTTGATGAATGCTACCAATTCAGAGTACATGAGTACTGCCAGAAAAATAATGGTGTAAAAGTTATACATTCTGATTTAGTGATGTTACAGTGGATAAAAAAGTCATTGCCTCTCCCGTTTTATCTTCATGGTAAGGAGACAAAAATTGCCTTCTTATGTCATTGAACTCTGAGCTCCCAGAGGCAGGGCTGGACATCATTCCCTGCTTGGCATTGTGACCGAAAGTGCCACCTGATTCCACCTAGCTGTTCCCTACTGCTGCACAAAGAGCTCAGGTTCCTCTGCTGCGATTCATACAGCAGCATTGAGTACTTCCACTGTTGGAGACATCTGAAATCTCAATCCACATCTGAATTTTTCAGCTTACCTTTAGCAATATTTCCATTTTCTTTGTCTGTTGCAGATTTTCATCTATTTATAACAGCTCAGCTATTTCTAAACCACAAGCAGACAGAAAATTGATGCGTCACTGTAAGGATATGCCTTTGAAATTGTTGGGTGGGAAAAGGAAAAATGACACAGGAAGGTGACAAAAGTAGAAAAAATAGTCTTTGTCTATATAATAGTATTAACATTTCTTAGCTTTTTTCCTGTGTCATATCTCAGAACTTCCTAAATCGGCACGTCAACTATGAATTGAAAGTACCTATGTTTTTAAAAGTAATTTACTAAGTCCTTTTCTTCTTTCTCCTCTTCCCCCTCTTCTATTAATAGTTGAGAAAAGAACTGTTGCCTGCAAGGTTCAACAATTTTATCTGCTTTTAGGATGTATAACCTAGCTCTCCAAGGATTTCTTCTATTGCTACAATGTACAGTTAACTGTTTATTACCAGAAGGATCAAAATCATAAAAGTCCTTATGAAGGGAGAAAAAAAAAGAGAAAAATTGAAAATGTAAAACTAATTCCAAAGTAAGAAAGAATTCTATTTTAGCAAAATATATGGATTTTTTTTTTCACATAGAAAGAAATTTAGACATAGATTCCATATGAATTATAGGGAAAAAAAAATTTCAAAAAGCATATATTTGAGTTGGAAAATGTTCAGAGAATAATGCTCAAAATTTTAGAATGAGTTCTCTGCCTGGAACAGCTGAGTAGCTTAGTATTCACCAGGCAGGGAAAAAAGCAACTTAGCAGTGGTATAACAGATTAACAAAGTAATAAATTAGCAAAAGCAGGTTAATTTATTTCTTCTTCTCATACATGGATTAGGGAACATCAAATGAAGCTAGTAGGAGGCATGTCCAAAGCTTGCAAAGGTACTGGGGATGATTAAAGTTTGTCAAGTTCTAGGGGAGGCTGGACAACTTAATGAAAGAGAAAGGTTGCTAGATGGAAAAAAAATGCCAACACATCCAACTCCAGAGTCCCCTCACCTGAAAACAGAGTGTGAGCCATGTTTGCCCTGATATTACTTTTCCCCATGCAGCCCCTCAGAGCTATTTTTGGGAGACTGTCCTGGGCTAGACAGTCCTTTGGTCTGACTCAGCATGGTTGTTTTTATGTCTTTTTGTTTCTAAGAGATGTAATCTCCTGGGGAACAATGAAAAGAGATAGAACAACAATAAATCAATGTCTCAAACAGTTCATACCACAGTTTATTTTCCCTTCAGTTTTTCAAAATATCATTCATTCTTTTAATTAAATGTTTCAACCATAGATCTGTTTTTGCAGATCACCTCTGGGCCACTGATGACTTAATGGACCCTTGAGTTCCCTAGGCCACCATATAATAAGAGCTACTAACCCTCGTGCTTTGTCTTAAACAGTACCTTCTAGATGTACTGAGCAAAGAAGTAATTTTATTTTTCTCCAGAACCATTATAAGGTACTTAAAACAACAGCACTTCCTACTAGTGCAGGTCCATCAGACAGAAAAAGAAGCCAGAGAAAGCTATCAGCAGCTAGCTCCTTCTTGATTATCAGTCACACCTAGAGTCAGAAAAACAGTGGTCAAGCATTCCTTGTGTCTTCCATAGCCTTGGCCACTGAAAACAGCAACAGCAGGGAATGTTAAGGAAAGCCTAAGGTCTTGGTTTCTTTCTTCGTAGCATGCATGCTGAACAATATCAGAGTGTAAATACCATCAGCTCTGAATTGTAGGGTTGCATGTTTTTTTGTTATTCAAGTTGTAGTGGAATAAAAAAGTTAAACCATTACCCTAAACAGTATGGAGGGCAGTTGCAAATCAGTCTTCCTGATGCCTAAAACCCCTTCAGACTGCACTCTTGGAGTAAGTCTTTCAGTGTTGAAAAATCTCCAGTAAACTGGGTTATTTAGGATTTCCTTTGGCAAAAATGAAAATGTGCAGAGATTTAAATGTGCATGCCACACAGGCTGCGTGTCTACCTCGTATGATTCTCTTACTTTCTGAATTATTTTAGGCATAACTTACTATTCCAAATAGCAATACTGGAGAATTTTAAAGACCTCAAACTGCAATATATTTTAAATTTTGACCCCACAGCACCAAACTTTAAGTCAATGCAGTGTCACTAAAATAAAATGCATGAATTGGTTTACAAAACCTGTCATATCTTACCAACCTTTAGATTTAGTAGCTAAACAAAACTGGTAAACCTTTGGACTCTGAGATGGGTGGGAGTGATCTCCTTGCAACAACAGTGGCTGAACAAATACACATGGTTTATACACAAAAGGCTCAAAAGGAGGAAACAGGGCTTGGAAGGCTGGCTATTAATTAACTCGGGCCTATCTGGGAAATGGAGAGAGAAAGTGAACAGTTTCAGCTCTACAGAGTTGAACTTCCCTTTAGCTATTTATTGAGCTGAAGCACTTAAAAAACAGGGCTGAGCTATAATTTTCTATCAGATAGGTAGACACTGTTCACGTTTTACATGTTGGATACAATCATAGAATCTCAGAATGGTAGGGATTGGAAGGGACCTCTAGAGATCATCCAGTCCAACCCCTCTGCTAAAGCAGGTCCACCTAGATCAGGTCACACAGGAACATGTCTAGGCAGCTTTTGAAAACCTCTGGAGAAGGAGATTCTACAACCCCCCTGGGCAGCCTGTGCCAGGGCTCCCTCACTCATATAGTAAACCAGTTTTTCCTTACATTTAAGTGGAACTTTTTGTGTTTCAGCTTTTGTCCATTACCCCTTGTCCTGTCACTTGACACAACAGAAAAATTACCAGCCCATCCTCTTGATATCCACCTTTTAAACACTTGCGTTGATGACATTCACCCTTAGTCTTCTCTAGGCTAAACAGCCCCAGGTACTGCAGCTGTTCTTCACAGGAGAGATGTTTCCTTCCCCTGATCATCTTGGTGGCCCTGCACTGGATTCTCTCCAGCACTTCCCTGTCCCTCTTGAGCTGGGGAGCCCAGAACTGGACATAAGACTCCAGATGAGGCCTCACCAGGGCAGAGCAGCAGCAGAGGAAGACTTCTCTTGACCTTGCTGGCCACACTCTTCTTGATACATCCCAGGATGGCATTGGCCTTCTTGGCCACAAGGGCACATTGCTGGTCATGTTGTTTATTATCCAAAAGAACTCCCAGGTCTCTCTCTGCAGAGCTGCTCTCCAGCAGGTCAGTCCCCAGCCTGTACTGGTGCATGGGGTTGCTCCTCCCCAGGTGCAAGACTGTACTCTTGTCCTTGTTGAACCTCATGAGGTTCCTCTCTGCCCAGCTCTCAAGCCAGTTGACATCCCACTGAATGGCAGCACAGCCTTCTGGTAAATCAGCCAGTCCTCCCAGATTAGTGTCATTAGTGAACTTGCTGAGGGTACACTGTCCCCTCATCCAGGTCATTGATGAAGATGTTGAACAAGACTGGCCCCAGAACCGATCCCTGTGGAACTCCACTGGCCACAGGTCTCCAACTCAATCCTGTGCCATTGATCACCACCCTCCGGGCTCTGTCATTCAGCCAGCTCTCGATCCACTTATCCAAGCCACACTGCCTGAGCTTTCTTATGAGGATGTAGGTATAAAATAGGTACAAAAACCAAACATGATTCTGCAAATAGTTCCCATTTCTGGACAGGAAAAGTGAAGGGTAAACATCATGGTTCACCAAAATCTTCATCAAAAAGTTTCCTGATATTTAAGATGAAGTGACATCATCTAGGAAGAGTGTTTTCCTTCACTTTCTAGAAATAACTCCATGTATTCCTGAGAGACTTGCTTCTGGTTGTGTACTGACATAGTCACAAGCCATTGTTGCAGTCATTTTATAGTGTGAAATTTTTATCTACAGGCATTATGACTGCTTATTATGAATAACTAACAAAAGCAAACAAATTACTGTAACACAGAGAGACGACTGCTTGTACAAATACCCTACAAATGTCCTCAATTTGCGTAGTGGAGGACCTGACAGTATTTTGGGCTTTTTACATCTGTAAATACTAGGGTGGCTTTTTTTACTTAAAGTGAGGAAGGTGAGAATTTCTCACATAGGTTGGAAATTTCCTCAGGACAAAAGGTAATGGAACTATTCCTGAGGAAAGGAGTGTGGCTGAGCAAGTGCATTTTAATATGGCAGGGATTTGTTTGCTAAAAATCACTCCTCCATTTCCTTCTGTAGAGGTAACAGCTGATAGATGGCAGCGTTACGGGCTCACATGTGAAGCAGTGGTCAGATTGTTCCAAAAGAAAAAGCATGCATCCCTTCTAAGACACATACCAGACCCTGGTTGGGTAGCTGTTTATAACAGTTTACAGAGCAACTTTTATTTTCTTTTTTTGAAGAAGCAGCAAATAAATTCCCCATGTTGATTTGTAAAACAACATAGAAATTCAAAGCACATGGAATCTTAATCCTTTTCTTCTGGATCTCACAATCCTGGGTCATTGTGCTACATGGCATTTTCTGGCATACACACTGCAAACATACAGCTAAACTCTATTTAGGCTTTAGCTCAGTAAGAGGAGCTCTCTTTTGTGCAATGACAAGATGCCATTTGTTATCACCACTGTATAGCATCATACTGTTTCAACTATAAAGTTCATGTTGATGTGACAATGACACAGTAAATGTTATTTTCTTCACTTTACAGAAGTGAAAACCAAAGCAGAATAGTGAAAAATCTACAAACTTACTTTTCAATTTCTACTTCTTTTGACTGTTAAAGAATGTTGAAAATTGTATGTTGCTATTGTAATTAAGCTGATAGACAGCTGTACCTGCAAAATTCAGCTGTCTCTTAGTAGGAAGAAACTACTTGATGTGGAATATTCCAAAAGGCTGACAAAAGACACAGAGATGCTAGGGGTGGCACACAAAAAGGAATGCATTTTCCAAATTAGGTTTATGATTCTCCTGATCAGTTATGGGGGAAAAAAGCCCATTTCAATTAACACTTCAGATTGAAATTTTCTTCTCTTTAAACATAAAGTCTCTGCTTTCTTAGAAAAATCTTTAACTTCATTATAAACCAAACAAAATATGTTTGTTTCTTCTTAGTGCTGGCCAGAACTTTCCTACAAATGTCAATAAAATCACTTTTCAAAGCATCTTAAATTTACAGAATAATGTCCCAGACTAATTCTACATGTTGCTATCTCTCCTAGGCAGAAGTGCAGCCTTTAATTCAAGCAACAGATTTGTGTGCTTTAATATCTTGGCAGGTCCAAAATTGAAACCCTGCTGTTAACTCCTGCAGTTAACTATACAATAAAGCACCTTCTCACTCCTAGTGCCTGAAGAAGTGCTCTTGGCAACAGCTCTGTAAGGGAGTGCCTGCATTTTTCTTGGCAGACAGAGGTGTGTCAAAGTATGACTAAATCACACTGTGTTGTATGTTATTTGTGAAATAATTATATATTCCCATACATTGCTCTTAGCAGCATGAACCTCTGTTCCAGCCTGCTATCGCAGAGACAGAGAGAGAGAGAAGGAGGGACTGTGCAGGTCTAGACAAGGGAATCAGAGGCATCATGAAATCCTTGGGGCAGATTGAAGACTGAGATTACTGAGAGGAACTAATGATGTATTTCCTTGTGAACAACTGTGTGTGCTGTGTGTGCCCTGCCATGGCTGACACTGTATTTCTTCACCAAGCAATACGTCCCTGGGGAAGTACATCTGCTGAATGAGGGCTCTGGGAACCAAATACTCCATCCCTGTCACTTGCATTGCAAGTTTGTCTATGCTATAGGACAACCATGTTTTTTTAAAAGAAACAAACACACACACACACAGACACACACATACACATGCTTTCCCTCCTGACTTGCTACACATCCTTTCCACTGGGTTAATAAATCTACACAGAGCTGGTAAATTGAGCTGCATTGAAGCTAGCATTTGCTCACAATTACCCTGTATTGGAGGATGGTAATTTATACTTAAAAACAGAATGTACCTGCAGCAATGAATGACATATGCTTATTTTTTTAATAGCTTAAAGGCCTCTATTTATTCCTATGACCTTTTTCCCCACCCCTCATTTTTAAGTTCTACAACCTGCTCTGCTGTAATTTAAATCATTTGTGGCATTAAATGAGTTATCTTTCCTTAGGCAAATTTCATCAAAGGCATTAGTTTATGAACAGGTTTAGATATATTCCAGAATTAAGTAAAATAAAGGCATTTTGGAAAAAATATCCTTAATATTGACTTTTAAAATCAAATGTAGATCTTTTCAAGTGAAAATTAATACCTGTGTGAGGCGTCAGATGAGTAACATGGAAAGGTTTGAATACACACACATCCCTTTAACGAGATACTGGCTGTCATGCTGTCAGCCAAACTGCTCTGCTGAAGAGCCTCACTTTAATTTAGAGCAATAAATTCTTAAAATAAGTATCTTAGGTGCTCTCTGTACTCATCAAATCTCTGGACTGTCAGAAAGCTAACAATTAGCATCAAATGCTTTTGTGCTTAAATCCCTATGATTTTGACTGAAACAAAATGAGATAACTTGGTGTTCATTAAGACTCTGAGAAGGAAAGGTTCTGCTGTACCAGATGGTTCAAAACCAAAGCATGTGACACTCCAGCCAAACAACAGATTAAACAGGGAGGCCAACAGGAATGTTACATACATGATTAAGCCCCTAAAATCGAGTTTTAATGATTCTAAATGTTTGGGGGTTTTTTTGGTTGTTTTTTTTTACTGCTTCTTGGATATTATCATTCCACCACAATAGATCATATGAGGAAAATTTCAGGCCAACAGTAGTTGGCAAGATAAGCATATAATCTGCATGTAAAATCTGATGTATATTCATTGATATAAAAGATATGAAAAGCACTACCTTAAAGTTGACTGAACAAATGCTAAACGCGAGACAGAATTACAAGTGGGCCAAGAATGCTTCAAAATGCTACTGACAAAGGAATTACTGCAATGTTTTAAAGTAAATCAGTCAAGTGACATGAACTTACTATTTGGAATATTGTTCCTCCTCCCGGTGGGTATGTAATTCCAGTAGATTATAATTATGAGTTATGTAAGAATCAGTGGAAGATTATAAGGATATATTTAAAATATTATTCACCATTCAGAAACAAGACTTTTTAAAACATCAGGATAATTAGTTTCATTAACGTTACATCTCCATTGATTCTGCTCTAGCTTTCGCTAATACAAGTCCATCAGCTGATCTTTATGTTGTGTCACATGCAAATGTGTTCATTAGGTTTATTCATAACTTCCTTTGTTCCTGAGCTGAGCAGAGCAAGGAATCATGCCTGCATTTTTCATTCCTACTCTAGGGTAAAATCTCCAGAGCTACAGGAGATAGGCTGGTAGTGGGAGAGGCTCTGAAGTCGGTGAACCCAGTTCCCTACTGCATTGTGTTTGTGCAGTCCTAGTCTGTGAAATGAGTTTGGCAAACTGCTATGTCTTGACTGAAAGGTAAGTTGCCTTGTGACAGGATTTCATACTCTGGTGTGCGCTCCTTTCCCATGAAGAAAGCTACTTCACAGGCCTAAAACCATTCAAATATCAAGTTTAAAGTTTCTACTCACTAGGAGAAAATTACATACCCTATATAATATTTTTTTAAAATCTCCTATACTTTGAGAATCAAATTTCATTACTTTATTGTTACTGCATCTCTTTGAATCATTACAGACCACATCCAGATACAAGATTCTGCATCAGTAACATATGTGTAAAGTCTGATGCTGGTGAAAAATTTAATCAAAAGAAATTCATTAGTGGAGTTTTGGATGGAGAAGAATGCATGTCACTAACTCAACTTAGGACAAATTTTATTAGGATTACATATTGTGAAACCTGTATTCCCGATAGCTAAGTGAAACCAAGTCAGAACCTAAGGCTGTCTCTACCCTTTGTTCTTGGAGTCTTTCAAAGACTTCTTAAGAAACAGCAGTACCAGTTTGCACTCTGTACCACTAGTCTTGCAAGTTTTGTTTTCCTATACTCATTTTACTGCTATTTTCACGCAATTACAAGCAAAGCACCTCAAATAACATCCTGTTAACAGAAATAGACTTCAATTTAATTCCTTATACAAGCACATTTAGAGTAAATCTTGAATTAACTGATATTCTGTGACAGTGCTATTTCAAGAGGTCCAATAGGAATGGTATTTTGAAGTACAGACCCACACTGTGTGAAGGCCACATGACTTTTTCCCTTCCTACATACAGTCAGCTCTGACTCTCACAGATTCAAGTTTATACATCGTGAGCAGAACAAGAGATATAATGACACAACATAATACAATGCAAATATCTTGTGCTAAGCAGACTCCTGAAGTCTTGTAGGCAATCTTCCCCGAGTGAGGAGCACTGGCTGCCACTGTACCACCCCTTGTGCTACCAGAGAAAAAGAAACTCAGTTTCATTCCTTCCAGACCTGGGAAATGCAACCTTAAGAATTAATTATACACACAGGAACACTGTCACCAGTAAGATATCCTTGGGGGACTTTTTTTGTCCACTAGAAGTTAACTGTCCTACCAACAGAAAATTCACTTTCCTCTGGCCCCATTCCCACATACACTCCCTGCAGCTATTTCCACCCACACTACAGCTCCTCTTAACTGTGTTTAAAAAGCTGAGAGAAATGTGCTGCTGCTGCTAGTGCTCCTCCTCCTCAGGTAGGCGGGTTGGTAGCTGGTCAGTTTTCTACAGCATTTCTCATTGTTGGATCCGTGGGAGGCTGAGAGCAGGAAGGGAAGGAAGCAGTCCTCTTTGGGAGGCATATCAAAACAAGTGGGAAGCAAATAGCCCCTTCCCACCTGCTTATGTGTAATTATATGCAAATAAAATCTAACACAATAGATCCACAAGCAGAGCTTTCCCAGCTGTGATCCTAAAAGGCATCAAACAGCTTGGGTCTCAAAGCCAAAATCAGGGGTGACCAGATCTCTAGGAAGACAGCATTTTTCACACTCAACAAGAACAGACCCGTGGGAGGGAAGGGGGAAGGGAAGAGGGCGTTTGTTACAGTTATGGCTTTGTAAGTAGGTGGAGGGTGGTTCGAGGGGAGGAGTGACAGATTGCTTGTGGCAGCAGGGAAGAAAGATGTAGGAGGGTGTTTGCCCAGGGTCCTGTCTAACGTAGGGGATACTGGTGGGGTGCATGCAGCACAAGCGGTTTGTCTAAACTGGGGCGGTGGGAGGGGAGGAACTCACTGGTGGCTGGACCTTGCCTGAGGCCTCTCTCCTGGCCTCATCAACACCGCAGCTCTGCAGCAGCACCCAGCCACCCCCACACTTTCATGGTGCCCGCTGAGGCCAAAAGAAAATGGAAAGTATTTCACTCACATAGTTTCATTATAGATTTGCTTTCATCTTTTTCCAAACACTTCTAGTCCCCCACTGATAAGATGCAAAGTAACTGGAAAAAAAGAAGAAAGAAAAAAAAAAGGGTTGGTTTTTTTCCTCTCACACTTTGTTACAGGAGAAATTCACTACTGCATGCCATTAGCTGTGCCCTCATCCCGACTCTATGACTTCAGATGTTATATGGATGCATTACCTGACAAGTCTTTGACCAAAAGCCCTGGGGAAAGCATTCTATTCCCACGGGATTATTCATGTTACAGACAAAACCAAAAATTTGCTTCTCCACACTATGTATGTGTTTCCTGTGTTTCAGTCCTTTCCTGGGGTGGCTCATTTGTTCAGGAGTGGAGAAACAGACTTTTGTTCTACTCACTTTAAGTGTGCTTCTACTCTCACTGATGTCAGTGGAAGGCTCCACTGCAGACCTGAGCCTTTGGTACCACGCACAACGAAATTTGAACCCATGTAATCTGTAGAGGTATTTTAGAGCACTGTCAACTGAAACTGGACTGAGAAAAAACACCAAACGTTTGAGGGTTGCTTGTCAGGGATGAACTGGAATTTTTCTCATTCTATTCCTCCAGCCTTCACAGACTCATTTTTCCTTACCTTCATACACACTTAAGATATACTTACTACCTGCACATAGAGAAATGAGATGCTAGCTGGTAGACCAACAGAGGAAAAGATTACATTTACAGCAAGTCTGGACACAGAAGCACAGAACATGAGGAAGTACTTGTACCATTTATTATCTAGTCTTGGTGAAATACTCTGGGAGCTCACAGAGGCAAGGAAGTGAGAGGTACAAGTTAATGATTAATTTGGGCCATATAAGTGGCATACAGAAAGCAGCTGAGCTGCACTTGGAATCCTTGGGAGCAGGGGCTCCCACATCCTGAAGTTATATGTTTTTCTTGAAAAGAAACCAAAAACTCCCAGAAACAAAACCCCAAAACATCTGCTCAACTCTGAAGTCCTCCTACAGTCTGCAATTTGTTTTCTCTTTCCAAACCTGCTGAACAGACTGCTAGGAAATTTCACAAGGGGAGGAATTACAACCTGTCTATCCTTCTGGCTATTACACTTGTATTCCCTGAGTTCCTGGCTTGGTTACTAGGTGTGTTGCTCATTCCCAATATATCCAGTCTCCTACAGCCTTCTTTGCTAATTTTAATATCATCCAGAAACTCCCAGCTTAAATGTCATCCGATTCCACTTATTCTCATGTGATTCCATTATTTTCACTTTCCCTATTTATACTTATGTAAGTTCTTTATTTCTTTTGCATGTAATACTTTCACTTTGATATTCCACTGAAAAAAAATGGGGTGTGCAGGACTATTAAAACCCAGGGTGATATCTGGTTAGTTTTTGGACTAGCTTGCAGTCATTGAATGACTGTGTGTTAGAAAATTGTGATGTTCTAAAACCTGCCATCCCTTCTACCGCCTCCAAAAACTACAGGTAAATTCATCACCAGCATGTTTTAATATGCAGAATAGCATTAGGCTCAAGGAAGATGGCTCTTCTGTTACTGCCTCTTCTTCTTGATACCGATTAAAAAAAATGAGAGAAAGAATGTAAAGAAAACATTAAGCATAAATTCAATGTCAGCACCACAGAAAGAAATCAGTAGCTGATTAAAATCAACATAAGTAAAAGATGAATCAGACCTTTGACTTCTATTTGGACTCTAGAAACAGACATCCTATGTAATCATGTCCTCATCATAGCCTTGCCCAAGTGCACCATGTGCATATGGAATTTATTAAGAGATTTCCAGGGGTTTCAAGCAGCCGCCACCTGCTCTTACCCAAGGCTAGCTTCCACACACTGATATCTTCATTTAGACTAGGACGCTAACGAAAAGAGTATCTTACAGAAAGATTCTGTTCATATTTGTCTGTGAAATGTATAGACTTTCAGATGTAAGATGTGAAATACAATATCAAACTGCCCATACTTTGGTTATGCCTGGAGGAGAGATACAGAGTACCTCACCCTCAAAAATAATTTTTAAGTATAAATCTAAGTAAGGGTTCTTATTTCATAACTGATAATTTGATGTCATTCACACTAGTTTAGATTTAATTGCATGGTACTTGCTGTACAGCATATAGGGACATATTTACTCAAGATGACGTTAAAAGGCTTGCATCTTTGATGATCATATAACCTGAAGGTAAAAGTTCAAATACTCTGCATTGCCTAATGAATTCTGCAATTAATTGCTTCACAGTAGGTAGTCTCCCAATGCCTGCAGAAGCACCTCATGTCCTACTCTCAGTTATTTTCTGTTCATGGTGTACAAGACCTAAAACTGAGACTGCATAATACAGAACTGTTCTTTCTTTTTTTTGGTGCCCATTTAGTTTGATTAAGATTTTTACAACAAATTTTAAAATACCCTGAGGGTTACTGCAACAGAAACAGCAATTCAGATCACACTGTTGTAAGGAGGGGCTAAATCACTTCTTGAAATGAAGAGCAAGGTTGCCCTCTGGGGACTTCTTTAGAAGTGTTTCTGATCCTTAAGGTAAGATTTTTATTTTCAATTTTTAAATACAAATATGAGTCAAGACAGCCAATGCTAGGAACTTGTTATATTGAGAGATGAAGAAGCTACATTTCTACCTAATGCAGTGTATTGTCATTTACTCTACTTTTCATATCAATCTCATGTTTGTGTCAGCCTAAAAAAAAATCTGTGGGCTGCTCTGACTTAGATACTGAAATAAAAGTGAATTTAGTACTATGGACTCCTAGTGTGAAGGCTGTAAATTTTCAAGTACTTTATTTTTAAAAAAGACAATTTTCCTAGTTGCAATTTCTATTTATTTTGAACACATGCAACGTTTGAGGTCACAGTTCTGTCCACAGCTACTGTTGGGGTAGTAACCATGCTAGCTGCTTAATCCCTGTACATATCTTTTAGGATAACCACTTTTCTTGGGGATGCTACATTAGAGCACCTCCTTAATCTCAGCTCACTCATCTGTGTGTCACTAGCCAAGAAGGCAGCACAGGTGTGAAGGATGAGGAGAAACCAAGAGGTCAAAAGTTAAGAAACCATGTTTTCTGCTGAAAACAATGCATCATCAAACTTCTGTTTTAGTCCACAAGATTCAACTCTGAAGGTAATTTGGCAATGCTGCTTTCTACACCTTTGCCACCAGCTACCACAGCTTACACTATTGCTACACATGGCATCGTTTGCTTCACTGACAACCTCACCTCACGTCCTCACACGTCCCGCCCTTAATCTAGGATAGGGAGGAGCACCCCTACAGCCTAGATCCTGTCCAAGTGAGGAACAACCTTCACACAACTACAGAACAAGAGACCTGCAGCCTTGCTTACCGCCCCCATACCTTCTTCTGCTAGACCTCCTGCCTTTGATAGTCACTACGTTGACTGGAAATGGGTTGCTCGGGACGGAGCGAGCACCAGCCCGCTCCCGGGCCTCACTATCTCGCCCTAAGGGGACGGAGTGAGCAGGTCGCGGGGAAAGGGGGCTGGAAAATGCATCGGGGTGGAGAGGAAACATCCCTCTGAGCCGCCTGTTTATACGACACAGGGTTCCGGACGCTGAGGGGAACGAAGCCAGGCTCCGCAACCGCTCCCAGCTCGGCAATCGCTCCCTCGCGCATGCGCTCAATCCTTCCCCCCTCGCCCCTCCCCGGGCGGTCGCAGTGGGTACCCGGTGACGGCGATCGACTGTGCCGGCTGCCGGCATGGCCGCTCGGGTGCTCAGCCCACTGCCCAGGTAATGGGGAAGTGGCGGTGGCCGCTCTAATGCACAGCGGAGTTTCTCCCGCTCCCCCCTGCCCCCGCCGAGGCGCTTCAAGTGGCGCCGTGCCCGCGACTTTGGCGGCGCTTGCGGCAGGAGCTGTAGTTTGGGAAGGCCGCTAGTGCCGGCGATTGTACCCCTCCGAATTTGTATAAACAACAATTTAGGCCTAGATTGATTTTCTCATTCTAAACCGAGCGCGTACTTAAAAACTAGCTTAGGGCGCTGGGACGTTAGCAAGTCACGTGAATTGGCTGAGTTTTTGCTGTGAAGTAGGTGAAAGATAAGTTGCTCGCTTAATGGCAATGGAAGCATGGATATCTTGGATATCTTTTGTCAGCCACAGAAGCATGAGCCTTGTTAAAGCTGTTACATAAATGTACAAGGACATGAGGGCAGGCTTGTTGCAATAGAAGCTTTGGAAATGCACAAGTTTTTGACAACAGTGGTTTTTTTTTCCCCAAGTATAGTATTTAAATATCTTTGAAAAAACGTGTAGTAAAAGATACACACTGCTAAATATCAAACATATCCCCCAAACTCTGTCATATCTCCAAGTTCTCCTAACTTGAATCCATTAAAAACAGTAGTTGGCATTGCCATCTGCTATTTGCTAATAAGCAAAGTAGTTTCCAACTGTTTTGATATCCAAATTGTGCTCTAATTTACTTAAAAAGGAGAATGTAAACCACTTGTGTTCAGAGACTTTCCTGACAAATCTTCACTTAACTCATCAGTTGTGTGTTTGTGTATTGTGTAGCTAGTTTATGGTTTTAGCTATCTTTTTGATATTTCTTTTTCAGGCTGAAGCCCTTCAACAGACTGCAAGTAATATTACAGCATTTGGTAAGAACACCAACTTGTTTGAGTTGGAAACTTCTAGCACTCTTAACTCCCCTGAGACATACAACTTCTAATTTATCTACGCACAGTAGTTCTGAATGCAATAATTTATTGCTCAACTGTAATGCTGTCCATGTCTCCAAGCACTTTGTTATAAGTTCCAGTTATACTTAAAGCTTAATTATTTTAGCCTTGCCTACTTTTATAGCTAGTTTCTATATTAACTTTCTTATATTCCTTTACTGTCAACTCAGTTGTGACGGTAAATTAGTGATTTGTTCTCTGTTGTTAAAAGTTGCTTACAAATCAATGTGTACATTTGGATTTGCAGTGTCAAACTGCTAGTGGGACTGTCATTTTTATAATTGTTGCAGTTATTTTCAGAATGTTGGTCTTGAAGCATGAGTTTGTGTAGTATTTTTTGTTTGGTTGGTTGTTGTTTTTAGTGAACTCAAATGTCACTATTAAAAATCATGTGGCTCAAAACCTTGTGTTAGGTTTATTATTGAATGACTCAAAGTGATTTCAAAAGAACTGTTCAGGAAATTCAAATGATTCTTGAAGTACACTGGCAAAGCCGTAGCATACAATTCTAAAATGCATATTTTATGATCTTCAGCAGTGAGTTTTAAGAATATGTTGGCATAGACACTCTCATAAATACGTCATGCAAGGTATCTAATTGATGACATTTGCTTTATTTATTTGTTTTTTGCATGTACAGAAGATGTCTAAGCATACAAATTCTACAGATGAAGTGGTGTTCGAAAAGAAAGGAAGTGCAGGAATAATAACTTTGAATAGACCCAAAGCTCTCAATGCACTAAGTTTTTCTATGATCCAACAAATTCACCCACAAATAAAGGTTAGTAGCTCTGCTCACATCCATCCACTGTACATACATTATCCAAACCCAATTTTAAAATTCAGCCTGACACTTCTTAGTGTACTGATTTAAAGAATGAAAATCTGTGTGAGTTCATTGGCCAATGAGATCACATTTATAGGATGAGAAAGAACAGACTGTTTCAAGCGAGTTAGAAAGAAAAGACATGCCAAAGCAAGCTAATTGTCAGACAAAGTTAAATTTAACATCTGGATAAGAAAAAGAGATGCACATATTAAAACCAGAATTAAACACAAGAAGTGTTCAGCATTTAGATATTGCTTTTGGCAACACTCAGTTGGTCACTTGGCCTGCAGAATTCCAAGCCATATGGTGGTGATGCCTTTTGATTGGGTACATGCTTTGTGGGAAGTCTTCGTGGCTGAAATAAAAGATACAAAACATTAGAAGGTGCTGCCAGTGTCATTCCTTAAAGAACAACTTTATGGATTTACAGGTACTGTGTCTGTAAGCCGGTGAAATAATGTGAAATGCACAAAGTCAAACTCAGATAGTTATTGTCCTTTTGGTATTTCGGTAGAAGGTTGTCTTGCAAATTTGTGCATTCTTTGAAGAACATTTAAAGAAAGAAATGCTTAATCTGCAATGCTGAGTACCAGGCTTTATTCGGTGCACAACCTTCAAAAGTAACATTTTTAAGTATGGTTGCTGGTATACAGAAATGTCTCCTTTTGTGTCTGATACATTTACTTGAATAAGGGATATTATAAGCATAGTTTAAGGGTGGGGTAAGGGAATTCAGTAAAAGACATTTTTTTCTCAATATGTTTGCATTGCTGTTGAAATCTTGTACTAGTGTATTTAATTTAGGAAAAAAACCCACAAAACAGTTTTGGTGCATAGCAAAACATCTGTGCACAAATGGATTTGATCCAATCCTTGATTAGCATTGATTGCAGTAATTTTGACAGAATCTGTCAACAATGTAAATGGTTTTTTCCTTGCTACGCATCTTAGATTTACACAGCTTTCAAGATTTGGCCTGAAACATGGACCTGATCTAGGCAGACCTGCTTGAGCAGGAGGGTTGCCCTAGATGATCTTTAGAAGTCCCTTCCAGCCCCTACCATTCTGTGATTTGTTGTTGTTTTATTTTCCATATTCCCAACTTTCTGCCCCAGCATTATGTTCCCATTGAGATTTATGTTTGGCCCTGTTTTAAGGGCTGCTGCGTTTTTTCAGAGATGGGGAGCTCTGCAAATATGTAAGACAGCCCTGCTAATCTCTGATGCCAGCATGGAGTAGAACATAGTGGCAGAAAGACATTTAGCTCTCAAATTTCAGTTTAAGACAAATTATTTTAAGTACGGTTTGATTTGCTTTTTGAAAGAGTAAAATAAGAGAGAAAAAGCTTTTTTTTTTGCACAGACTTAAAATTTATATGCAAACACTTCTTTTTAGACTTGGGAACAAGATCCTGAAACTTTTCTAATAATTATAAAGGGAAGTGGAGGAAAAGCTTTTTGTGCTGGAGGTGACATCAAAGGTAAGGACTATAGTGACTTAAACATTTGACATAGCTTTGCCACTTACTACTTTACATTAATTTATTTACTGCCATACGTACTTTCCGTACAGCAGTAAGGGAGATTAGTTGTGCTAACTTCTTATGACACCTTGATGTGCTGAAAGTTATGTGTCGGGAGACAGCTGTCAGAACACTATATAAAGAGACAAAATTAGTTTTTAATGAATAAGTGGTAATAGCAGACATTCATTCCTGGGAAGAGAGTGTTCTTGTCTCTACACTTTTCTTCCCAGATTTTCATTGCTGAGAGCATCTTTACAAGAAATTTGAAGGGTCCCAATAGGTAGCTCTGTTACTACTGGGTGTTTTGTGTCTGATGTTTGAGATGGCTAGATACAGAGCTGACAATGGTGATCAATGTATCTGTGATTATTTTCTAACTGTGAACTTTAGGAAATCTCCAGACTGTGAAAATTAGCAGTTGTTTTAAGCAGCACAGGTTATTGTTACATATTGTTACATGTCCTTCTCTAATTATCTTTTAATTTTTATATTCAATCTTTGGTATAATCATTTGTAAGTGGCTGTTCTATGTATTGACACAAAATATCACAAACAAAACTACCAGACTTTAGAGAGGTCTCATAAAAAAAAGAAATGGACTGCACGCTCAGAAGTATGTGACAAAGTCTCCAAAGTATTAGAATTAACTCAGATTTGAAACTTTGTGTTCATACTTATGTTTGAGCAAATGTTCTCAAATAAAGCAGGATTAAGTTGTTGTTTGATTGTAGTAGGAAAAAAACAACCATTGCATGTGATGGTAATGTTTTTACTTGTATTTTCTATTAAACTTACAGTTATCTTTAGAATTTTTATTTCTCTTAAGCCATCAGAGATGCAGGAAAAGTTGGAGATAAACTGACACAAGATTTCTTCAGAAGGGAATATATCCTGAACAATGCCGTTGGTATGTTTAATAGCAAATTCTAAAGCAGTACAGTTTTCATAATTGCAGCTTTGAATGTAAATTCACTTTCTCTCTTTGCTAATCTATGAAAGACTGTGATAACATAACAGAAATAGTAACGGGGGTTTTTTACCAAGTTCAATACCATCAATGTAACATATCTCATTTTTATACCTTGCATGCAGAATTGTTACTTTTGTTTAAACTACTATGATAGCTACCTTAACCCATCCCATTGCTCTGGTAGTTCTGTTTCTGCCATTGATGAATTAAGATGCAGACAGTGCAATTCTGCACTAAGTATCATTGACCTACTTCAAAGAAGACCTGGGGTAAAAATGGGTGCACAGAAAATTTTTAATATTTGGTCAGAAAGTAGAAGATCAAATCATGTTAAAGCTTTTAATTTAAATAAACTGCATAAATGAATACTCAAGCTAGGAGTTAATGGCCTTAGTTTATTGCAAAGAATTTAAGAGTATGTGGTCTTAAAATAACTAACAGCAAAGACACCGAGTAAAGTACTGGGGTAAAGGATTAAGAAAGGATAGTAATTCTTAAGGTAAAAGTCAAGAGTTGAATGTTTTTGCAAGAAGAAAATTCTCCAAACATACATTAATTGAATACAGTTGGGAGTTTTTAAACACTGTATCCAGCATTAGTCACTACAGGAGAAGAGGTGAGCATGTTGCATGCCAATTTAGGTTGACAGAAGAGCACAGAGTTATTAGAGTAAGAATAATTTCTGAGAAATTATTTTTACTTTGACAGTTTCCAGCCTTAGCATGTTTCTTTCTTAGCTTCATCATGAAGAATAGTTTAAGGTTTCAGGTACTTGGAAAGAAACCTAGTATTATCATGGCAGTTGGACTAGGTGATCATTGTGGGTCCTTTCCCACTACCTGTTCTAGTCTATTCAAATATTGCAAGGATACATACTTTAAAAGTTTGAGGGGCTTCTTTAAAAAATTATTAGAGTGTTCCATGTCTATAATGCATGTAGTTACAAAATATAGGGGTTTTTTGTAACTTTGGTATGATTGTTTTCCTTTAAGACTGAGATGTCTACCAAAAATATTTATTTCTATTTTATAACTTAAAATTTCACAAGGGAGCTGCTTTCACAGTATTTGATTTTGGAAAGGCACGGTTGTATGGAAATTTAGTTTAAAGTCTAGTAGTCTAGTAGTGTCTAGAGCCCATACAGTAGCTTATATATTCATGTAAGAAGAAAGTTAAAAATACAATTCTGTTATATTTTCTAACTACTAATTTGAAGGACTGAATTGTCTTTTAAAGTAGTCATTTTTTAAACAAGGGTCTAAAGCTGCTGTGGAAAAGCTAGCAATATGGTTGCAGCAGATACCCATATCAGTAATCTGACTGAAATTTAAAGTCTGACCTGAAAACACTGAATATGAGGCAGTGGTTTAATTCACAGTGAACTTCTGAATCTTTCCATGAATGGTAATTGAAAGCACAAAGTCTTTCATTTTATGCCTCTTAAAGGCCCCAAAAGATAAAGTTGATAGTTAAAACTGTGCTACTTCAGGATGTTCATCTTGACCTGCCTGTGCCACGTTCAGAGATTCAGCCTCACAAAAGAGAGTTGGCAAGACAGAACATGTTTGTATTGCATTTGTTTATTGTTATATTTTGGCTGAAACCTACTAATGTATCTGGCTTTATAGTAAAGTACTAGAGTGCTGGTACACACTGTGCTATTAATCTTGGCTGTTAGATGGGGTGAAAAGGAAACTGTTGTGTCCTAATGCACTACAAAGCTATTTACAATAGCCAGATGTGGCTAAATTGTCAGGTACTCATATAGGAAATCTGATATTTCACAGTTATATATCTCTTATAATGCTCAGAATGCACAGTAACTGATGTTTCTTTTCATTGCTTAAGAACTGCATGAGTTACCTTCATTATAAATTGCCGTTTTACTGTTTAATGTACCATTTTGTTCTGTTTTACTTGTTGAAGTAAGACATGGGGAGATGTGTATACAGTTAGTCACAGGTTGACTCTTTTGAAAAAAAAAATCATAGAATCATAGAATGGTAGGGGTTGGAAGGGACCTTTAGAGATCATCTAGTCCAACCCCCCTGCAGAAGCAGGTTCACCTAGATCAGGTTGCATAGGAACATGTCCAGGCGGGTCTTGAAGATCTCCAAGGAAGGAGACTCCACAAGCCCTCTGGGCAGCCTGTGCCACTGCTACATCACTCTCATGGTGAAATAGTTTTTTCTTATTTTAAGTGGAACTTTTTGTGTTTCAGCTTCATCCCATTACCCCTTGTCCTGTTACTATCTACTATAGAAAAGAGTAGAAGTGCCAATGAGAGCTGGTGCTTCAAGTGCCACTTCCTCCAAGCCCAGGATCAGTGTGTCGCAATGCACAAGAAAGAAGGAAAAGGAGGTAGGAGGCCTCCATGGATGAGCAAGGATCTGCTGGGACAACTCAGGCAGAAAGCAGCCATCTATGAGAGGTGGAAACAGGGACTGGCTTCTTGGGAAGAGCATGGGAACATTGCCAGGGCATGTAGGGGTGCAACTAGGAAGGCTAGAGCCCTTCTAGAATTAAATTTAGCCAGGGAAGTTAAGGACAGCAATAAGGCATTTTTCAAGTACATCAGCAGCAGAAGGATGGTGAGGGGTAATGTGGGCCTGTTGCTAAATGCTGAGGGTGCCCTGGTGTCTGAGGATGCAGAGAAGGCCGAAGTACTGAATGTCTTCTTTGCTTCAGTCTTTACGGCCAAGGCTGACCCTCGGGAAGCCCAGTCCAGCAAGGATAACATGATGGCCAGGACTTGGCCTGGGTGGAAGAGGAAGAGGTTAAAGACTTGTTGGCTAAGCTTAAGGCTCATAAGTCAATGGGTCCTGACGGGATGCATCCTAGAGCGCTGAGGGAGCTGGCTGATGTGATTGCTAAGCCTCTCCTCTATCATTTTTGAACAATCATGGAGGACAGGCGAGGTACCTGAGGACTGAGAAAGGCCAATGTCATGCCAGTCTTCAAAAAGGGCAGGAAGGATGACCCAGGAAACTACAGGCCAGTCAGCCTCACCTCCATCTCTGGAAAAGTGGTGGAACAACTAATCCTGAATGTTATCACTGAACATATGAAGGATAAGATGGTTATCAGGGGGAGTCAACATGGATTCACCAAAGGGAAATCCTGTTTGACTAACCTGATATCCTTCTATGAGTGCATAACCGGCTGGCTAGATGAGGGGAGAGCAGCGAATGTCATCTACCTTGACTTCAGCAAGGCTTTTGACACTGTCTCCCACAAAATCCTCATCAGAAAGCTCAGGCAGTGTGGCTTGGATGAGTGGACAGTGAAGTGGATTGAGAACTGGCAGTACAATTTGTTTTCCCATATTTCTTACAGGCACTTGCAAGAAGCCGTATGTGGCACTTATTGATGGCATTACAATGGGAGGGGTAAGTTAAGTATCTTGGTGTGATATCTGATATAGTTTGTTTTAAAGCAATGTAATATCCTGTACTTGAGTTGAATGAAGTGCACATCTGACATTTCAAACATACCCAATTCAAGAACAAGCATCATAACCTGAACCTTTGTCTCTTGCTTGTCAAGGTGGATTGCTGCTGTTGTAGTGCTTCTGTTGTTCTTTGCTAGCTAGTACAACTGCTTTCTCTAAGGATCTGATTGTGTTGAAAAAGAATAGGATCCTGTCACTGTAGGAAACACCTCTTACAAAGAGTTTTAGAATACTGAGGTGTGAGTTCATAGATTGTACAAGAGCTGAGAGGAATTTTGCACTCCAAGTGTATTAAAAAAAAATAGGACTACATAAAATACAATTAAAGGAAAACTCTTTGGAAAATTGTAAAAACATCATTCTAAGCTATTAACAGCCCTTCATGAGTTCTGTATTTATTCAACAAATAATCAGGAAATGCATCTTACTTTCTCACCTCTGCAGTACTCCCAAAACATGAGTTGTAAGATCCTGATTCCCCTTTCAACCACCCAAGGCCTCACCTTATTACTAAAGCAACATGGAGGAGACTCTTATCACATTGTTAGTTATACTCAGGGCTAATAATTGTTTCAGCAGCCACCATAAATAGATAGTTAAAAAGGCAGTATCACGCTTTTCTACATCCTGTAATACTATTCTCTTCAGTTTGGCATCTGTTGGATATATTTGTACCACAGCAGGGAGCAGAATACAGTAGGTTTTTTGAACAATGAGTTTGACAGTGAAGTTCATCTGCATATTGTCACTTAGATTTATATTGTTTACTTGCACATCAGTATGATATGCGTGTACAGTCTATTTAAATGAAATTTGTCAAAGTCAGGATGCAAGTGGAATACTACATGATCTATCACCTGTAAGGACTTTCTCCTTTCCATCTTTCCTTCCACATTTTGTCTATTTCAGTTGTGATCTCTTCAGCTTGTGATCTATTTATGTGATAGCTCTCTTTCCTTTTGCTTTTCTGCTACCAAGTCCTGAAAATCTCAGCTAGATAGCCATTTTCTCCCCTAATCTACAATACATAAATTGTTCCTAGCATAAAGGAGGCTAGTCTTGTAGCTCCCCTTGCAGAAAAAGTCTGTTGAACATAGGAGACCTGAAGATTTGTGCGTAAGAGATTGAGAGTCCATTTATTTTATGGAATTTGGTAACCAGGAAAGATTAAAGCTGCCCTGCAGCCAATGTCTTTTTAGAGTCCTACAGATTGCTCGTTATGCTTGTGGCCTAAGCAGAAATAGAATTTTGTCCTTTGAAAGTATTTTTTTGGACTGAAAGGAGCATAATACAGAATCAGATGATCCTGCATTACTGAGATTCTTTTATTAGTTCCTTTTTGTGAGCTTTCAGAAGACAGCAGTTAGTCTGAAAGTTTAGTTGGATAAGCAAATTTTAGTATAGGATACCTACATTTCAGCGTGACCTTAACAGAGTTTGAATGACACCTTACTTGTTTATCCTCAGTTTGATGATACTAGTAGCAATTACCTTCATTTGAGGGTAGGGGAATAGATTTTCATCAAGTATGTACCCTAACTTAGGGGAACAAGCAGGTAGATCTCAAGTTCCAAATGACTTTTACATTTTTTTTCTCTACTTAAACTTCAGCACTTTTTAATTTGTGCTTGTTAATACAACTGCAGTTTACTCTGATAATGCCCTTCCTACAGGAGTGCATGTTTTCATCAGCCTTTTACTATTTTGCCCCTTCTCTTGTTAGTAGTACATGGAAGTGTCTACTGATAATTTAACACAGGAGGTCAGCAGTAGTATTTCTCAAGACTGATTCATTTTAGTGTATGTGCTAAGTATTAGTTTTGTCTTCTACGCTTTCCCTTTCAACTGCCTCCTACCTGTAAGACTTTTTTTGATTCCTCTAAACTGACCAATTCTTATATGGAAAGAGTGCATTAACTCCCATTGTCTCTCACCTTCTTTTCTCACAGTTTTCAGCACTGGCAGCCTCATCATAACTGACCTTAACCAAACTTGAGGCTTGCAGCAGATTTTTTTTCTCTTGTGGTAGAAATCAGTTCACAGCAGTAGGATTTTATAGATAAAACTTCTAGAACAGCCATTGAAACTTCTCATGGTCATACTGTTACTCTTTTACTTGTTGTGGAAGTACTGTCTTACTGTAATTACTCAGCATTCATATGAAGGAGTTACTCTATTCGTGGTATAATTAGATTCTTTATTTTGATCTTCAGATGCTAGGTTCTATGTTTTTAACACTGTCAGGTTATATTTCACATGCTCAAGATCTGAGTCTCTTCGTCTGTATGAAATAGTGGAAGTTGGGAACATTTGTCATTAACAAACTACAGTAAAGGTCTTTTTTTAAAAGTACATTCAGCCCTTGGCTTTAGAAGCAAATAGTTTTAGTTTGGACTAAAACTCTTGACCCTTGGGTGGCAAGGAACACCTCTTAATGCAATTTCACTATAGACCATTTATCTATTAAAGAAAATCCAGGCAAGTCAATCTGAGTCTTGCTTAAAAAAACAGCACTATGCATATCAAATGCTCCTTTGTTTTAACTTAAAGAAAAAAAAAAAATCACACAAGTGTATTAGAAAGTCAGTTATTTTATACTCAGATAGTAAAAGTTGATATTGATGCATAGATACCATAGATGTGTGATGGTAAAACTTAATCAAAAACATGAACTGGTTCCACTTCAGCATTGTTGGCTAGAGGCTGGGAGATGACTTTCTTGAGGGCTTAATTAGCCAACAGATGGGGCTGTGGAGCTTATTTTATGCATCTTGTCAAAACTCCTATAGTTCATAAAAAATTGATACTCAAATATCTTTTCATCTTTTTGTACTTTTTCAGAGCAGTAAGTCCAAGTGACAAGAGTCTTTGATGAAGCAAAGATGACTGTGTTTTACTAAAAAAATAGTGAAACAAGTTATGAATACCACATTTACTGCTAGAGGGCATACACTGGTTGGAGAGAAACACTGTGCATGTACTCCCATGCTAAAAAATACCAAACAGATTATTTTAGTTGACTTCTATCCATAGATTCTTATTTCATTGAAAGTAAATACCTGAACAGTAGACAAGAAATGCAGACTATTTAAACATGCTTTTAAATTAATAATATTGTCTGTAAATGAGGTCCAAAGTTTGGACTTCTTGTTTCTAGAAAAGTCTCAATCTTTTCCTGAGTTCCTTGGAAATGAATATAAGTGTGATTTATAAGTTCAGTTGGAATCTGTTTTTAAATAGGGCTTTGGCACAAAATATATTGCTACACCAGATCGTCTAACAGACCGAAAGGATTAATAAACATGTATTTTAAACCTTTTTCAGTTCCAAATATATGTGATATTCTGTCACAAATAGCCCATGTAAGTAGCAGCTTCTCAAAGTATCAGTGCTAGGAGGCCACCACTTTGAGTTATTATTAAAGCTATTACCCCTTTCCTCTTGGCATAACATAGACCTCTGTTGCCATCCATGTCTTTATAATTTACCTTTTACTAATTTTTAAATTATCTTATTTGAACAGAACTTGTTTGCCAAGGAGTCAGTCTTGTAGAACTACCCTCTCCCTCAAAGTCTAGCAAGAAAAAACCTCCACAGTACATTGTTGCTATAAAGCCCTGAAAAATGTCTAGGCTCTTTTTTCTATAGAAAACATACTTGTTAATATCTGCATTTGATTTTGCTTTCTTATTTGTAGTTCTTTTCTTTTTGTTAGTTTCTATCTGATCTCCAAAGTGAGATGATTTTGAATTTTGATTTTGCACTTCAAAGTGTTTGCTTTCACAAAAAGTAATCTGTAAATTATAGAAATCCTTGTTATTTCATCACCCAAGCAGGTCATGAAAATATCAAAGAAAAAATCATTAATGATTAGCTTCTCTGTGACCTCAGCTAAGGTGCCCTCTCAGTTTGATTGGAAACTGCTCATAACTTTTAATGTACTTCCAGATGGTGGATTACATATTGTGCCCGCCATTTCACATCTAGGCCATTTTTCTCTAGTTTGTTTATAAGAGGAAACTATGCTGGGTATGAGGAAGCATCAGAAACATCACATTTCAAAATACGAAACTTTTTCAGAATGCTGTGTACTAAGTGATGTCATCATTTTAATCAGGGGATTATATAGGGTTCCAGAGAAATGGATGCAGATAAATTCCTGAACCAACTCTGGTTTGGATATATTCCTTTTATTGTTCATCTAGCTTTGCTTCCCCTCTGGACTACAGATTCAGAATTAGTGTCTTTTTGCATGAGCTGAATACCTAGCATTTGAAAAACTTCTTTTTTATGTTAGTGCCACTTCATTTTCAACAGAAGGTTCCAGAGGCTGACATTGTTAGATGAATCTGACTTTCCTTGTAAATCAGGTCTCGGGACCTGGTGTAGGTCTTTATGGCAGAAATTTGTGTAGTTTAAGTTTGCATCCTTCCTCCGTTGCATCATCTAAAGTCTATTTGTCCTAGTGAGGGTTTAATAAGAATTTGATTTTTGGGGAAGGATGACATTTTAACCTTCTTCAGGAAAAAGTAGAATGCTGCTCAGTTTGAAGCTTTTACTCAGCTTTAAAGACTTGTCAAAATTTTGATTAATAATTTTCTGGACAGAGTTCACAGTAATTTTTATTTTAGCCTGGCCTATTTGTGAAATTTTACCTCACAACATTCTGAAAAGGGTTTATAATTATAAAGTTTGTTCAGTAATGCTTTGCATATTTCCAATGTTAACTCTTTCTATTGATGTTATGAGACTTACAGGGAAAGGCTTGATACATCCAATGTGTCATTGTTCTTGGTAGCAAAGCTGGTCAGTAGGTGAAAGTAAATGCCTGACATGCAAAATACTGATTTCACTAGCACTTAGAGTTAATCTAATCAGCAGGTTTTGAATATAGTTTAATGACTCCCAACACATCATTTTCTTCTGCTCTTGTATGTGTTTTGGGATGTTTGCAGCCAAAACTGCATGTTGGCATGTCTTGGTAGAAATTGGCCTACCTCCCATGGTTGCCCTTTATGGAAGAAAACATATTTGTTTATTTCTGTTTGAGGTTCATACATGGAATAAATAGCCAAAAGCTGTGGAAGAGTTTGCTCCAAAGATATCATATGAAGTTGTCATGTTTTTTCAGGAATGAATATTTCTAATAGAAATAATTCTCAATTGCAGAAGTAAGAATAAGTATGTGAAAAGAAGGAATTTTTTACAAGGAGAGCTGAAGTCAATTTTCAGAAGTATTTTTAGGAGTGTTTTTACAATTTGCACTGCTTGCATGTAATTTAAGTTGTAACTTTTTTCCCCTGATACTTATTTTCATAGAAAAACACATATAAAAAGTTTACCAATTCAGTATTCAAAAGAGCAACTGCATCTTGCATTTTTCTCAGCTGCTTAAATTGAAATGTGAGTATTTTGTCTATTTAATATATTGGTTATTTATTAGAATGTATGTTACTTTATGTAACATTTTGTCTATATATAAGTGCTCTGACAGATCAGGACCACATTCATCAGAGAATAGGAAGGCTTAGATACACAGTACAAGTTTAAGAGTGTTTAACTGAAACTAGAAATGTAATTTACAGCAAACTGTCCAGCAGCTAAATTAATGTGATATTTTCTTGAACCATGTTGTTCAGGCTTGCTACAGGTATCATGGGAATTCTATCAATATAGTTAGAAAGACCTAAACATACACTTTAGTAGGATTTGTTCAACAGTTTTTATTACATTAATAGTTCTTATCAAGTAAATTGGTAGTGAAGTCATAAGCAGCACGTCTATTATACATTTTACCCAATTGAATTCTAGTACACCGAGGAGCTGGAGTAGAGCAATAGCTGTCCTCATCTTGTCCCACTTTTAATGAGATTGTGTGGTTGTAACTGATTAGGAGTGTTTCCTTTCACTAAAAATTTCAGGCATACACCTGCAAATAACATTTTTTTCCTTGTTTCTTCCAAAATATTTGAAAAAGTGAACATAAATACTGAATTTAAGTTACATATTTGTAAAATAGAATTATTTATTTATATCGCCTGATGTTCTGTAGTCAGAACCAAGCATAAGCAAAAACATACTTCTCCTACTGCTGCAGATAAATAAAACCAAAATACTTTATTCTCAGGCTTCACGAGTTAGTGTCTGAGTTACAGCTAGCTGGGCTGCAGCAGAGGAAAGGAAGGGAACATCTCAAAGATTCAGTGGTCCACAGCCTGAATCTGCTGACTACCAACACTGGTTCCCGGCATTGTAGAAGAGTCTGCCCTCACTCTGCCATTTGCAGGTATGGACATCTATGCAGACGTTCTTTCCTTCTGAGCAAGTTGCCTGGCATTGCTGTCTATCTTTTCTTGCTGATTCGTCAAACAAAATAGTTGTGAACATAACACCTTATGCTTGCCTGTTTTTTTTCCATAAGAAGTGCTTAAATAAAAGTTGTGAGCCTGTACTTAAAATCAAAGTTAGAACCTTGTACCCCAGTGAATGCTGGCATTTCAATATGTTTAGCTGAAGTGACCGAATACTGAAATAGGAAGGTGGGAAGCATAAAGACAACTAACTGCGTTACTTATCATTATCTCACTTCAACTATGAGCTGTTAACAGAGAATCTGCAGAAATAGAAGACAGACAAATAGGATATACTGCAATAATTGCAGCTGTTATATAAACGTTTAAGTGTTAGATGTCTTCTGATATTTGATATTTCTCAGGCATATAAAATACAATGTGTCGGAAGCTCCCCATTTTCCTTCACACTGTATTATGTTTTTCTATCTTTTTTTAATTCCTTTTAGGATGTATCTATATATGTTGTTCATAGGTTGTTTGCATAAAGCTTTCATACAGAGGTGTAGATAGTGGAGTTTGAGACTAACATTCAAAGCATAGGAAACATTAGAATTAACCATACCTATAAAATCTCACATTTTTTGCCCACTTGTGATACAATTTTTAATTAGAGGAATGTGCATTCATGAAGTGTACAGCCAGATATGAGTCACAAAACTTAACTACTATTACATTTTCTGTTTTACGTGTGGTGCAAATTTTATTGCAAACAATAGACATTTTGCTTAATAGCTAATATACACGTATATACATATCATGTGCCTCGGGATACTAACTGCAGCATATAAAAGTTCATGAAAAAATTATAATTTTACACAGCACAGCACTTCTGTACTATAAGGGACATTATATTCTTTTAACCCTTTTCTAAAGCTAAGAAACTGGAACTTAAAAGTGTTAGTGCTTCTTGGATTTTCTCCTAATTCTTCTTTTTCTTTATAAATATGTTATGTGTCTTGTCAGTCACCATGCTCTGAAACGCTAATATCTTCAGTTTAGTTTTAATTTATGCTTTAAAATCTACCCAGAAGTAAAAGTAATTGTCATACTAAACCTAGATAAGCTGCTTTCTAATTCTCTCTCTTCCTCTTCCCCTCTCCCCCTCCCTCTGGAAACTCACAGATGTGTACCATGTAGAAGCTTGTGGCCTGTTTAATTGCCAGTACTTTGAAGCTGAAGGCAGCTTCCACTGTAAAATGGAATACAGATTTTTCAAGTAGTTGTTGTACTTTGAAGCAAATTTTTGTGAGATTGACTTGTGTACCCCTTAGCTTTCCTAACAGAAGATGTTGAAAACAATGCTGGGGCAATGCCAAGAAAGAATTTGCTCTTTGCTGATATTACAGTATATTTACCATCTGTCACATTGGTCTGCCTGCTAAGCTCCTGTGTGTGATCCTAGAGACAAATGGTGCACTTCATTTTGTGGCTAATCGGACTATCATAGCAGCAGCTCTTGGCATCAACAAAAAATAACCACTGAATGTTCAACAACTTGCATGTGATGTTATGTCCCAAAGCGCTTATCATAAAGCACCATTTTGAAAACAGGTATTTTAAATTATGTGTCAGTACTGGTGCAGTAAGTTGAACTCCTCTCCCTCTCTATAGTGGTTTTGCCTGGGCCAAGTATTTTGGTAGTGGGGGGAGCTACAGGGGTGGCTTTAAACAAAAAGCTGCCAGAAGCTTCCCCTGTAGCTGATAGGGCCAATGCCAGTCAATGTTAAGATGGACCGTGCAGCTGACCCAGGCCTGGCCAATTAGTGACTGAGATAACACCTCTGTGAATAATATATTGGAGAAGGGGAAGAAGTTGCTGTGCAATTACTAAACTGCAGAAGCAAGAGGGAGTGAGAATGTGAAAACATCTTCCCAGACGCCAAGGTCAGTGGAGAAGGAGGGGGAGGAGGGTGCTTAGGCCCTGAAAGAAAGACTCGCCTGTGACTTGTGGTGCAGCTCATGGTGAAGCAGCTGTGCCCCTGCAGTCCATGGAGGCCACCAGGGAGCAGAGATCCACTCGCAGCCCATGGAGGACCCCACGCTGGAGTGGGTGGATGCCTGAAGGAGGCTGTGACTCTGTGGGATGCTCACCCTGGAGCAAGTTCCTGGCAGGACCTGGGAGTATTGGGACAGAGGAGCCCACAACAGAGCAGTTTTGCTGTTAGGAGTTGTGATCCTGTGAGGGACTCAGGCTGGAGCAGTCGGTACCTGAAAGTCTGTTCTCCCAGTGGATGACCCACACTGGGCCAGGGTGTGAGGAGCTGCCCCCATAGTAGGCCCCATGCTGGAGCAATTCATAAAGAACTGTATCCCATGGGAAGGACCCACACTGTAGAAGTTCATGACGGACTGTCTCCAGTGGGGTGAGAACCCACAGTGTAGCAGTGGGAAGTGTGATGGTGCCTCCCCCTGAGAAGAAGCAGTGGCAAAGTCCTTCTGTAATGAACTAACCGTAACCTCCATCCCCTATCCCCTGCACTGCTGGGGGGGAAGGGGAGTCTCAGGAAGAGAGAGGAGTGGGGGGAGGTGTTTTAAGATTCAGTTTTATTTCTCATTTCCCTGTTCTTATTGTTCCTTTAATAAATCAAACCTTTTTCTCCTTAAGTTGAGTCTGTTTTGCCGGTGACACTAATTGCTAAGCAGTTTCTCTGTCCTTATTTTGATGCACAAACCGCTGCAATTTTTCTCTCTCTCCTGTCCAGTTTGGTAGGGGGAGTGATGTTATGACTTGGTGGACACCTGATTAAACTACCACACTCTCCCAATTCTTCAATGAGTTGTTTAATCGAAACTGTGAAAAGGACTGTATGCCGCTGCTTCACACCCAGAAAGGAAGGGAAGACTTCTTGAACATGCATTGTACAGGTGTTGGTGTCGTACAGTCATACTGCACTTAGCATTGTAGAATTACAGAATAGGTGTTTGCACTCCTGCACAATGTGATGGCACATAGATCATCACATTATAGAGCAAACACTACTCTTCTACTTTCAGACTAAAGTTAAAGTTAAGCTGTACTTTTGAGGTTATTATTTTTTTCCAAAATGTATATGTTTAAAGGAAGTTTTATTTGTGGCTTCATGAAATGCTTTCCTACCTTCTGCACTATTGACTGTAGTTGCAGAGATTTTTGCAGGTTTCTGCACAGATTTCTTCTTTCCATTTAACACTAAACTCTCTTGCTAAAAGTTCCACTATTTTTCTGTAATTCTAGGCTTTCATGTAGATGCCTAGACTCATAATGGGAGTTCTTATTATTTCCTTCTCCTACCCTTTATTCTAGATCAAGGGAAAAAAAAAGTTCTGAAGAGAATTATCTTTGCCTGCTTCTCCATCCTTTCATATTTCTGTTCATTTTTCTCATTACCAGAAGAATTCGAAGGCTCATTTTCTCCTTGAGTTAGTTTTAATCTGTTTTTTACTTTCTAAGCACTTCTTCCTGAGAAGAGGGGAGGTTTACATTGACTATTATGAAACATGTCTGTACTGAAAGGGTTGTTAAGCACAGTTACAGGCTGCCCAGGGTGGTGGTGTAGTCACTATCCCTCGAGAGATATTTAAAAGACATGTAGATGAGGTGTTGAGAGACATGGTTTAGTGGTGGGCTAGGCAGTGTTAGGTTAGTTATTGTTTATAAAAAGTTACGTTATGTGTGCCTATCTTAAAACTGAAGAAACACTTCTTGTTCTTAAGGATAAATCCTAAAAGTTAAGTTACATGTTGATGCAAATGCCTGAAACATGTTCCTGCCTGCTTGCCTGCCCTCCCCGCACACATTAACGTGTGGTGAGGCAGACATGCATCTCTTTGATACAAAGAGACAAAGGGACAGGTCTTGTCTTCCAAAATTTTAGAAATAAAAACACTATATTTTTCTGAATGCACATGGCCAGTTATGTACAGGGAAACATTGTGGAGCAAAAAGGAATTATTGCAAGTAATTAATTACTTCTGCCATAGACTTTTCAGATCTAAGTCTTCTTATATCTCCTCTTTTCTTTCTGTTGCCGCAGAAGTTTTATGTCCATAAAAAATTGTGCCTCATCTGATACGAAAAGAGGTTTTTTTAACAGAGATAGCTGACTTATGCCAGGAAGTTTTGTAGACTTCCTGAAATGTCTTGGGAAGTAATACACAGTAGTGAAAAAGAACCAAGGAAAGCAATCTTAACTCTGGATAGAAGTTATTTCAGAAAATTCTGAGTAGTCAGAATTTTTATATTGGCATCATAGTTGTTGAGCTGCAGTGGACTATGAGATCTAACTGTTCAAGCTGCTACTTTTTGCCTTGGAGGAACAAACATACATGGAAAGGGAGGACATGACACTGCAGGTCCTCCGTCCCTGCTGGGGAGGCATGTGTTTAACTGCCACTGCAGATGCTGCATGCTCTGCTGCGTGGGATCACTGCACTAGTGTGGGTGCTCACTGGCAGAAGACCAGATCAGTCCCAGCGTATTACATGGGAAAATATAATGGCTATTGCGGATAACTGCCCTAATAAAAATGGTTGGACATCATTGATAAGTTTTGGCTGGTAGTAGAAAA
Source organism: Colius striatus (assembly GCF_028858725.1). Classification (NCBI taxonomy): domain Eukaryota; kingdom Metazoa; phylum Chordata; class Aves; order Coliiformes; family Coliidae; genus Colius; species Colius striatus. The sequence goes on along the minus strand of NC_084767.1, from coordinate 29,952,312 downwards.
ATCAAAACAGGGCTTTTAAAAATTCAATCTGAATTGTGTTGATAAAGGACACTCATTGTATCAGCACTAGTGCACTGAATGGCCTCTGTATTTTTATTTCCAGATTTAACTGTAAGAAGAACCTGCTAAATGATTACTAAATGCAATTGCATCAAATTTGTTTAAATAATTAGGGGTCAGGAAAACAAGACTGAAACATCAAATATTATTACAAATAATCTATCTCCAGTCATCCTGTTGTGGTTCTGTGTGTCTGTAATAATTTGGACTGGGAATCTCTAATAAATAATCAGTATGTTGAAATTAATATATTGAAATGATATTACATTAATATTTTATATTTAAAAATACCACACTAAATGATTAAAAAGTTGAAAACACTCTGTTTTAGTGATATTTTACCTACTTGTGTAGTTGATTTATGTGGCATCAATGAAAGAAAGTGATTTTCTTAGTCCAGATTGATCTGTTAAGCAGCATTGCTCTAGTTTACTAAAGCCATCTTGTCTATTAGTGTCTACAGATAAAAATGGATTATACTGTTTGGAGTGGTCCATAACATTAATGATGAACAAAGATTAGTTTTGATTCTGTTTAAGATTTGATGTGTCTGAATGCAGGGGTTAATGCTCTTGTATCAGTGATTTTTGATCTAACACAGCTAGAAGCTCCTGCTGCTTCCTGAGTCAATGTCACCCGCTTACTTTGTCAGCTAATGCTTTTGAAAACATTTTTGCTGTACCTTGTCTATTTTTACACAGCTGTATTCAGATATATGTGCCCTTTGTTGTGTTATGCTCAGTTTGTTTGTCAGTTGCCACGTTTCATTTATGGTTCTAGACCTTCTGAGGACTGTATTCTCATGCACTTGAAAATGAGTGTAATTATTGGATGTGAGCTGTTACAAGAAGACTTTCCCTGCAGACAATATTAATACTATTATTATCATTTAATTATTTACTTGAGTAGCTAAAGATTCATTATTAGCCTAGTTAAGGTGATACAAGCAACATTTCTGAAGGCCTTTTTATATTTCTTTGATGCTTTCCTAGGCAGTGATTCCTTTACAGTCTGAGTTAAGCTATTCAGCAAATAGACAATTGTAATTTATGGTTGTATTGTGACACAGATCTACCTTTCTGTATGTAAAACAGATGTTTACGTATGTCATTCAGGAAGGACATATTTATTTTGCTCTGTATGGCACTCTGTTGTGGTGGCCCAAAGTTTCTTAACTTCCCTAAATGTGATGTGTTCTCTGATTTACTAATATTGATCATTCTCAATTTTAGATAATACAGCCTTCCAGCTACAACATAACTTTTAAGATTTATAAAACCTCTATTAAATTTCTCCAATAATTTCCACCTTGTTTTTCATTAGAAAAATACTTTAAATAAGGTTCTGTATTCTTCATGATAAAAAAATGGAAAACAATGACTCACGAAATGTGGCATTGAACAGGAAATTATGTGTATGGAAAGTAAAATTCAGATACTTTGTGGCCTTTTTGAGACGCTTTATTGAGGAATTTAGACCAAACTCTGTATACTATTATATACTGCTTTGAGGAGTCTAATAGTTCAGTCTTATTCTATAAGTATCCTTTACAAAATTCAAATATTCAGCTGTCAATGGGTGGATTAAAAACGAAGCCTGATTCACCGTAGGAATCTGTTATCTTGGGAAAGTCTGAAGAAAGACATTAGCTTTAGTATATTTAAGATCACAAATGGCAGGATTCTAGACAGTACAAGATACAATGTATTTTAAGAAAGAAATTACAGTATCAAGACTTGTATGTCTAAATGCTGGCACTATTTGGTGAAGTGAACACAGCCCAACTGCACATATTTTAATAGTGTGAAGGGCCTCCTCGGAATATCTGTGTAAGATTTCAGTTAAATTTTAAAGAAAGTAAAGGACAAAATCCAGAAATGACAGAGGAATGCATTTAGACTTTCATTTTTTTTCTTTACATAGAATACTATTAAACCAATAAGCATCTACTAAGCATCTACCCTCTTTCGTAGATGGAGAAGGTTGAACACTGTGAACGTATTAAAGTAACCATTTGGGAAGTTGCAAATTAACATGTAAAAGCATATAATCACCAATTTAATAAATTACAGAGGTTTGTACCCTCAAAAGCATTAACTCAGCTTTCTCTCCAAATTTTGTGTTAATGTTGGATTATTTAGAAGTGATCCTGAAAGAAGTAAGGACATATTCACACCATTTTCTTTATAATGAGTATGAACAAAATATAGTTTTAGTCTTTTAAATGTGCATCTGAAATTAATCTCTTATCCATACTGTAAAACTTGAAGGCTATCTAGAAAACGAATCCAATTATGGCTTAACCACTTGACAAAGTGAAATCTGATTTCAAATAAAAATTACCTCTTTCAACTTTTATTATTAAAACTCTACAGTTATTTTTATCACAAGAAAGAAAAAAAGGACAAGCTTGGAAGTGAAGCTGTCCTCATGGATTTCACACTGAGTCTTTGTTACTTAATACTGAAGCTAAAAATTTGAGTCCTTACACAAACTTCTGATTGTCTAGAAAACAAGCCAGAAAAATGCTTTAAGATAAAGAGTATTTTATTCTTAGACATAGGATTAGAAAAAAATAGTTTAAGCATTGGAGCAAAATGAGCATGATTTAAAAAATAAATTAATTATCTTTATTAAAAGGTTGTCATTGTTGAACATACATAAAAATAACATCAGGCTTTACTCAGTGCAGTGAAAATATGCTATTATTAAAAAAATTTGGAAGTGGTGACGTCACATTTCAGTTTCATTTCAGAGTTCTAGAGCTGTTTTTAAGCATGCATGTAGTTTTACGTGTAGCTTTGAATTTGCAAGAGAACTAAATACAAGGGCCATTGCCCTTGCTGCCCTTCTGCAGCCTCTGACTAGTCCTCAAGTGAAAGAGCTGAAGGACAGATGTGGCATGAGACATAAGTTTTTACCCTGTGCGGGTAAGATTCAGGTATTTGCTCAAATCCCATTTGCCTCCTTGAAACAGCAGTACTTCATGTGTATAGATGTGGCTTAGTTTCTGGATGTAAAAATCAGGAATGATAATCTGTTACTATTAAGTGTCAATTTCTCAATAAAATAAAATAGACTGGAATCTTAGAAACTTCATAGATCTATATTAAAACCTGAGACTGGCATATTTTCTTTTTACAGAAAAAACTTGAAGAAATTTTCAACTTTAGTCATGTGTCACCCAAATGGAAAAAGCTGTGACAGTGTCTTGCTGGGGAGAATTGTAAGAAAGGCCAGGGAAGAATGCATGAGAATGCTGTGAGGAAATTGATGCAGTTTTTCTTTTGAAAAACTTCTGAAAATTTTCACATGAAGCCCATACAAAGATCTCTCTAGAGATGCAAAATGAAAATCTGTTCTACTATGTTCTCCTCTCCCCTTAAAAGTCAATCAAATATATAATAGTGGTCCAAGCAAGTGTCATCCCACTGTTTTTCATGGAAGGTATGAAATACTGTCAAGACGTTTGTGAAGACTAGTAGCCTTAATTGGATCAAGTGCCATTTTTCCAGTATCTAAACAATTAGAAATGTTCCTTAAAGTCTATTCTATCTTCATTAGCCACTGTCTTCTTTTGATCAATGGTTTTTAAGATATCCTAGTTTTAATAGAAAAATATGAATGGATAGAAGGACTAAGCAAAGGGAAATTTAACAGTGAGGAATGGAAGTGAGCTGAAACAGTGAAAGGCAGAAAGTATTTGTATGAAGAAACTCCTTGCTAAATATTCAGTAGAGGGTTTTATCTCCAGGTAGGATCTACCATACATTTCTATTAACATGAATCATGTACTTACCACATCAAGAAGTGAGACACCTTTACTCATATGTTGTAGTTGTGCCCAGTAATCCAAATACTCTTGAATTACTTTAAATACTATTACTGAACAATACTAACATTTTCAGAAAAAAATTTTCTTTAAATTTGTCAGTTTGCCTCTTGAACATTCATCTAAATTAAATTAATTTTGTGTGAACTGGAAAAAAAAAAAATTGGGTCTTGCTGCTGCTCACTGCCTATATCAGAAAATATGTGACAGACAACTAGAGATCTTCTGCTCTTAAGGGAAATGTCTCATCAAGAACTGCTAGAGAAGAGGGCTAGATACTTAGAAATGTGAACTCTGTTTCTAAATTTGAGAATATAAGTCCCCAGGTTAAATAAGTGAGTTTCTAACCACATACTTTGAATTTAATCAATAATGTTGAATGTTTTTCCTGCTTAAAATACTTCTGTATTGATAAAATACGTAATTATCACATTAAAAGACTAGCTAATTATTCTTTCTTTTAAAAGTACAATGACAACTTAGTGCAATTCATGTATATTTCAAAAGCATTGGCCTTTTTTTTTGTTGATGATTTAAAGTATATGCAAAAATTATAGGTGAGGTAGTATTAATGGTGAGAAAATAGGGTCAACTTGTTTCTATTGCCATCACTCATCAGCTTTTGAAGTTAATCTCTGTATGGCTTATCAATCCTTTAAAGCATAGAATGCTATATCAGCCAAATCATAAAGGTAATATGAAACTTAATTAGTGTTTGAACCATAAAAGGCCTTTTAATGTTTTGTTGAGATGTACATGGTAAATCTAATGTTGTTTAAAATTATGGTTATGATTAATTGTATAAATAATTTTATAACCATGTCCTTTGCTCTGTGCACAGGGAGTTGGTGTCTCAGTCCATGGACATTTCCGAGTTGCCACAGAAAAGACAGTTTTCTCGATGCCAGAAACAGCGATAGGTAAGTATTTTAGCAGATTATCACATCGTAATGTGTCTCGAGTTTCACTGAAAGGAGTGGTGGTAATAAAAGAATTTTAAAAAGGAATTGAAGATGACCATATACAGAAAGCATTTTCTATTAAATTAAGAGAAAAATATCTGTATTCTGGGAGATTGATCATTGAGGTTCTTAACCTGGGGTTTAATATCTAGATTGTCAGGATACAACGAAAGTAGATCTAAGGAACACTTTTTGCTACAAGAAGTTGGCAGATAAAGTCTGAAGATCCTAGTGCAAGTACAGTTACATTTGAAACTCAGTATGAGTCAAACTGGTTGTACTGTAAGCTGCTCTGCAATGTTAATGAGAGAGATTTTGAGATTCCAGTTTTTCTTGTATAGATTATTGACTCATTATGTACAGACTGCATTCAGGTCAGATCATGGTGTCATCTTTATTTACTTTTTTAAAGTAGCAACATGTAGTACCTTATGTTTTCTTTGTTGACTCTGAGATGTACAAAAGAAAATGTTGGGTCTCAGAGCTTTATGAAGCTTTACGTATGTCCTAAGAAAAGTAAGTCAGATGTGAACCCTCCTGTGAAATTATTCACATTTCCCTTCAGGACAATCCTGGCACCGACAGGATATCCAGATTGAAGCTATTATTATCCGGTCTATATAATCTATTATTTAATATATAGTATTATATTAAGTATATTAATATATACTCTATTAATTATGCCATCAATGTCCAAGTCCCTTCTCCCTGCTTATCAAGAATGTCTATAAAGAGTGGTCAAAACCTATCACCTATCCTGCATTTCTCTCCTGCAAAATTTCTAGTTTTTACACTTTTCCAAGGCAAAGCAACTGAAGGATGACTGCAATTATTCTTATCTTTATGTCCTCAAGCAGGAGAAAGATGCTAGTCATAATATGTAGTTCTGTTGAACAAATTTATTCAGAATAGACAACTTTATCTGGTGGTTAAACAGCTTAAATGGCAGCAGACATGGTGCTATTAGGTTCAGTCTTAGTTTCACCTCAAATAATTAGTTGCAAGGAGTAGTTTGGAAAAAGACTTTCCAAACAGTTACATAATGTTAAAACTAAGAAATAATATCTAAAATAAAGACAGGATTCAGTTCTGAAAAGAGAATAAAAGAATATTCTGATCTTGTTGAGAACATTTTAGAGTACATGAAGGTCATTACAACTAAACTGAAAAGGCACACTTAGCTAAAGATCCTAGTTTTGTAGTGCCTCCTCTTTGTAATGCTTAAAAGGTTTAACATTTTTCATATTTTTAAGGGATGTCTTATGATCTATTGTTTATTGCTGTCCAGCCTGGATGAAACATTTCACAAGACTTACCCTGAAATCCTTGAAATATGGAATGAGCTGTGAGCGTCAAGTCAACTAAAACATAATTCTTCAGATATAAGAAAGCTCATTATCAATTTAACTCCTGAAGAAATATTAGAGGAATTCCTGCTAGCTGATAACTGTTGTGTTCGTTTTCTGAACAAAAAAGTTTGGGATGAGAGAAAAACTATTGCAGCCCTCCAAGTAATTTTCTCTGCTGAAGGAAAACTTAGTAAAATAAATAGCTCAAGCATTCATACAACATAAATTTTCTGAACTCCTAAAGTTTATAATCAGTTGTTGTACAAGGAAACTTTGAAGGAAACAATTAGTATTTTTTAAAATCTAAATATAGAGGATCTTTGGAATAGAAATTTTTTTAATAAGAAAGATACTTTTTTCACTTTCTTCTTCAAAAGCAAAGATATGAATAGACTTACATTAACAAAAATTATGTACCTTACCTATATTTCTTGTGTTGCCAAGGACTTACTTAAACAAATATAGACTATGAAGACATGTAAAGGAAAAGCTTAGAATTTGCTTAGGAAGGAAAGTAATTGCACCCTTTTAGGATCAATTATAAGTAAACCCACTGAAATCTGTTTGGATTTAAGTGCTTAGCTGTTTTGATATCTTTGGTGTGTTTAAAATGTCTAGCAGTCTAGATACTGTATTAATTGATTTTTTCATCTGTTCACTTATTTCAGTAGAAATTACACCTTTTCTGTGAAATGAAACCAAAGTGTTCATTTAGCTGCTACATTTTCACAACATTATTCTACATTTATACACCAGCATAAATTAAAAGGATATAGATAAATATGCCACTTTGCAAACAAAAGAAAAGGCAGTTCTAGGTTGTAGGAGTTTGAAAGTTGACATAGAGAAGATAAAGTACTCGAAAGGAGCTTAGACGTAGGAGGGTGCAGAAAAGCCACAGTGGGAAAAACAAAAGATTAAAGTATATTGTAAAGCTTTAAGGTAATACTGTAATAGTTGAGATTACAGCAAAGCATGTTGCATCTGTCTCAGAGCATGGACTGCGAGTCAGCGTTACAGGCATAGGCTTTTAACCTGGTCAGCACAGCAGACATTCAGTTCTTCTCTTCCTTAAGTAGAGATTTGAGAAATAATTGGTAAATACTATCAAAAGGGAAAAAAAAGGAATATGTTAAGAGAAACCTAGTAAAAAGCAGAAACATATGCACAGCATTACTGAGAGAATGACGATGAATATGTAAAATAGGGACAAGAGGAATAAAATTGTAAGAAGAAAGGAAGACAGGACCTTGAAAAGAAAACAGTAGAAGGTACAGTGGACTCATTTATGCAAACGAGTTAGTTTAAAGTTGCTAAGTTAGACCTTCACTAATCATGTTTGTAAATTTGCTCGTAATTAAAGAAACCTTAATTCAATTTAGTTTTATTTGCCACTAAAGCAGCTTAAGCTTTTTAATTTTATTTTTATTATAATTTCACAGTTTCTTTAGAACTAATTTCCCTGTGTATGGCCATGTGGGAGGGCCCTGTAGGCCACAATGGAGAGATGGCTTTTCCTCTGGAAAGTTATTGGAGCATGGGGAGAACAGTATTGCAGCATCAGTATTTTTATTCCAGCAAAGAGGAAGGTCTTGGTGGATGGGAAGGATAATGTAATTTACTTTTTGCATTGAAGGGCATTTGCAAGAAAAGTTTCATTTTGAACTGAGGTATTTTTTTGCAGTAGTAGGATATCCGAAGTGAGACGTGTGAATAGAAACATAAAACTAAAGGTGTCTTGGCAAACATTAGTTATAATTGTAGTATAGGAACTGATAGGAAGTGGCTCCTAAAAACAACTTTGTGATGTATTAAAGGCATCAGAACTAAGGGAGGACCAAGCAGAAACCAGAAGAGGAGATGGGTGAAAGCATAAGGCAGTGATGAACTTTATTGAGAAGAAAACACTGAGGAGAAGAGCTGTCTGAAAGAAAACTCCCCTTGATTCTATACACAGAGGAGGAATATTCAGGGACCACTGATTTCCCACATCTTAAAATTTACCTACAAGGTCTTTCTGTAATATATACGTTGACTCTTTTGACTGAAAGCAATTACCTGGGAGTGAAAAGTTGCACCTTCTATCAGAACCCCCTTTAAACTCCATATGTACATCTTAACCTTTCCAGTTAATATCTTTGCTTTGGCATGTGTTTTCCGAGTTTCTGCTGCTCCTTTCTATACTTTTATTTTCATGTTTAATTTATTGTCTCAAAGTGAAAAAAAACTACCTCTGTGCCTTTAATTTCTTCAAAAGACTCGTTTCATGAACACACCATTGGTAATTATTGGAAGTAGTAACTGGATACTGCTCCTTTCCATTTTGATTGCTGAGATTGCTACAGATAAGCTTAAGTTTTCTTAAGTATGTTAAAAGTTGCAAAAAGTGTTTGAATTTGTTTTGTAGATGATTAATTACATAACAGTATAAGGTAGATGATAACAGTGATGATTTTATAGAAGTATAGAATTTTCAATTACTTTTAAAAGTCTCTTACATTTTATTCACAACTTTCAATTTTTAGAAATAATCCTACTCTTCAGATGTTAAAAATAAAGTGTGAGACAGTCACAGTTTTTTGATTTTTTTTAAATTGCAGTTTAGTTGTAGTCCTGGCAAAGAGTGAGGTCAACATCTCACACCTCTACCTTCAGGAAGACCCTGGCAATATTGTTGATTTATTAATGAATTCTCAGCCCCCACATTTGTTAAAACTTAACTTTGCAAGAGGCACTTCATCATTCTTTGATATTTTTATGATAATAAAAGATTTCAGAGAACAAGCAGCATCCAGTTTGACTTTGCACAAATTATTTTACAATTCTTTATGTCAATTCTGTATTTTACTGAGAGTGCACTTGATTCTTTGGGCATCTAAAAAGGTCTCAAGTTGCTGGCATATAGAATAAATCCTGTTGGCTGGTATATGTTTGTAAATTATCTACCAGTGGAAAGGGTATGGTTTGGAAGGTGTTCAGGAGTTTGCTTTTAGGAAGGATTTTGATGACAGAGAAATGTCAAACCAAGTCAAGGAGAAACTTGGGCAAAAGCAGTGCCGAAGTCAGGGAAAGTGAGATAAGAAATAGCTACTAGGTTACATGCATAATTAGGACAAGTTCTCCCTTCACACTTGTTTGTTTTGTTTATTACAGGCCTTTTTCCCGATGTAGGTGGAGGATATTTCTTGCCAAGGCTATCAGGAAAGATTGGTTATTGCCTTGCACTAACAGGATTTAGGTTGAAAGGAAGAGATGTACTAAAAGCTGGCATTGCTACACATTTTGTAGAATCTGAAAAGGTAAGCTGCTACCCAGTGCTAGCAGGGGCTCAGCCTACAACCATAATGTCAAATTTGAATTGTGTAGAAGCCAATATATTTTTACCAACCTGAATGTGTACAGAGGCAAAATTATATCAGCTGGCTGTGCACTGTGAACTGGGATCGTAAGATACTCAGGCTGTCATTACAACACTTGCCAGCTAGTGACAGCTTTGCTTGGAAGAGGGAGCAAATGTTGCAGTCTTCTTGATTCTCCTGTTCACTGGGCGTAATTTCAAGTTGCTTGAAAAATTGTACAGTTTAGACAACAGTGTCTGAAATTAGATTATTTGTACAACTGCAAAGCCCATTAATCACAGAATCGTAGAATCATGATTGGAAAAGATCTTTAAGATCAAGTCCAACCACTAACCTAACACTGCCAAACCTATCACTAAACTGAGCCATTTCCTTCAGCACCTCATTAATGTGTTCTTTATGAGTCTCCTTAATACATACTTTCTTACAGTGGCTGTAAGAAAGGATAAAATTAGTATATTTGATAAAACCAGAGCCACAATGTTGCAGGAATTTGTATGGACGAAAGGAGAGACAATGGCGTGCTTTTCTTTGTATAACTAAAGAACCATGTCTGTCATTGTGGAGCTAATTTGTGTGTAGAATGGTTGCCATGCTCCTGCTCTTTGCTGTCAGACTGTTGTAGGCTGGCTTTACCTGCTGCAGATGTAGCACTGGGGGGCTGCTCAGGAAGCAACGTTCTTCACTGATCACTGCAGACGTAATTAAATCCAGATGGTTCAACATTGAAAAGTGAACTCTGGCTTCTTGTATTTTTTCCTTAGTCAGCTAAGATCTATCTGAAAGTTGTGGGAGGGTGTTTATATACATATATACTATATAGTACTGTTCCCATAGCAGTAATAATCCAAGTAGTACATTTTGGTTTATTTACTTTAAATTAAATTTTATTTCTTTTATAGCTACCTGCCTTAGAGAAGGACCTGATAGCACTGAAATCTCCTTCAAAAGAAAATATTGCAGACATACTGAACTTCTATCATACAAAGGTAATCTGATTAGTTACTGAAATCAAGCAGAACTGTTAAATGTATGTAAATACAAACTACGCTACTGATAATTTGTTGTATAGTAAAAAATAATGGGTTTCCAAGCTCTTAGTACTCTATAAAATACTAATTTGTAGCACTAATGCCTACAGTGGCCAAAATTAAAATTTGAATCTTTTTTTTTACCCATTTTGGATACCCCTCAAATTCCTATTGTCATCAGCTGCCTCTCTTTCTATATATGTTTGTAAGTTTCCAGCCAGTAGCATGATGCTGAAAATATTGCTGCTTAATTTTCCCTCTGTTACTCTTGGATTTCTAGCATGCTTTGCAGAAGGCAAAATAGATAACCACTGGGAGTTGTACATGATGGCAAATGCAATCTGCAGGGATTCTGACAAACATGAAGGACGGGTAGAACTACTGGCCTAGTTGAGAGGCTGCAGCTATAAAAAGCTGCTCACTTGGAAGTGGATGTTGTATTTCCATCCCAGAAACCTTCTCTTTATTGACCTGAAGAAATATTTTGCTAGCTTGATGCGTTTTACATAAATTTTATCATTGTTTTGGTGCAGACCATCTGCAGTCCAGATCCGAAGCCGGAATTTAAGGCTCATTTTATTCCTTTTGCAAATAATTTGTATGCTTGTGACCTTGAGATAATTTAAAGAGTTTGCATAAGCATGGCACTTATCAATAGGATAAATATTAACAGAGTACAGATGATTTAGGGAAAGCACCTGAGTCTTAAAACAATAGGGAGAAAGCTGCTGTGTACCCAGTGGATAAACCCGTAGTTCTCTGTTGTGATTTTGGACATGAATGTAACTAGTGATAATACATAATTAGTATTTGTATCAGCCCCATTTAATAATAGGCTTGAAAATAAAAGGCTTTTGCTTTGTAATCAGTTTGTTCAGTGGGTATTTTAGCTTTTTTGATATGCATTGTGATTTTATTTCAAAAGAAAGGAAACTTCTGGAGGATTCAGTCAATCTGAGTATTACTCCCCAGGTTTTTTTCCTTTAAAATGAGCAGTGTCTATGCTTGTTAGTTCTGTGTTGGAATTACTAAGTTCATATATAAAAATTAATTAGAAAAATAAATGGGATAAGCTAATTTACATAGTAGTGCTGATTGTTTTGACAAAATACTATGAAATATAATGATAATATATTAAAGCAGTATACTGCTTTACAAGATGACATGGAATAGAAAAGGAAACTGTGTATTTTTAGTTAGAGCTGAAATGACAGGGAGCCCTTCTCAGCTTCAGCTGCTGTAACTGAAACATCCAATTATATCTTAAACCCCTTAATGCCAGAAGATATGAAACATTTGACAGCCTTTCTACATAAGGCCAACAGATCTTTCATGCTCTTTAGTTGTCTACATAACATTTTGAAAACTGACAGAGAAAAGGTAAGGAAGATAAACTGGTTTTTGTTGTTATTTAAAGAAAAACCATATATACTTGCATGTGTATTGAAGAAAGTAAAACTTTTAAAAAACATTCTCAGTTTTTTAGTAGATTTATTTACACTTGATTTCATAGTGTATTTGACAAAATGATTACTTGTGGACAAGTAACCACACAAACATGCATACATGCTACCTCAGAGCAAGCACTGCATTGAGGTGACAACTTTAACAGTGACAAGCTAAATTGACAAGTTCATTTACACATACTGTAAAATTATAATTAAACATGTTATAGCCTTATGAATGTTAAATGTTCATTTATGATGTTGTGATATTTCTGTAACAGAAGTAATTGAAATTTTTAAGTATTTTAGACTGAAAAGCTTATCAGTAACCAAGTAAAAAATATATTTGCTTTTTAACTAGTGCAAAATTGATCAAGAGAAGGATTTTGTACTTGATGAACATATTGAGAAGATTAACAGGTATTCAGCAACATTTTTTCTTTTTTATTCTTTTAGATAGAGAGCATGACATGAGATCGAGTAATAGTATCAGTGCTACATATAAGGTGATAGAAATGGACATTGAAGTTAGTAATTTAAACTTTTTTGTCTTTAGGGTGCTTTATGTGAAGCTCATGAAGTAGTTCACTTTTCATACTTAATATTTGCCTGATTCATACACCGTTATATTAAGCAAATACCTTATGACACATTAAAATGAACATTTTCTATAGAAATTGGATGGAGATTTTTTAGAGTAATTGTTCAGTTGGACAGGAAATGTTACATAGTGCATTTGTACTCATTGGTATAACGCCATTTCCAGGATTTTTTGTAACTCGGAGAAATCAAGTGAGAGTGAAAAGAAGTGGCTGAAACTCTTGAAAGATGGCAATAACTAAATTTAGAGACAAAAGATGTTGACACCAAACCAGTAGAATGGAGATGATAGCTAAAGGTTTGATATGTTAAAAACTTACACAAAAGACTGCTAGTAGTAATTAAAGTTTCTATATAAGTATCAGAGTTTAAATGAGGTTTATTGAAATGATAGAGATTTGTAAAGGAAGGAGATTCCAGTCAAATCAGTTTCTTAAAACTGTACATTTCTAAGGCAAGCCAAATCAGCTGTTTACACTCTATTTCTGTTTTACTAGCACTTCATAGGGCAGAGGAAGGCTGAAGCAGTTCATTCTTTTTTTCTTTTTTTTTCTTTGTAGTATTTTTTCAGCAAATAGTATGGAAGAAATTGTTACAAAATTAAAGCAAGATGGTTCTCCTTTTGCCACAAAGCAGCTAGAGGTAATGTCTTCTATGTTATTTTTCTTGGGGACTTTAAGTCTAGTTCTGTACTTTCTTATCATGAGGCAAACTTTCATAGAATCATAGAATGATAGGGGTTGGAAGGGACCTTTAGAGATCACCTAGTCCAACCCCTCTGCAGAAGCAGAAACTTTAGCCACCTTATTAACATAATAAATAACACCAGTAGGGTATTGGGCTCAGGTTCTCACATAGTGCTGACGGATTGTCAGTAGAGCTATTCAGACAAAAATATTCCTCTGTAAAACCACACAATGTGAATACCATCATATATTGCATAAAATTCTAAATCTAGTGAAAACAATCCAAACTCCATTTCCCTTTTCCCGTGCTCATGATTGTGTTGGTGACAAAGGTTCCTTTTATAGCTTCTCATTTTATTGCCAAAGGTTGGAATAAAACAGTGCCAGAACAATGTCATTCTTTTTCTTCCATTCTAGATACCTCATTTGGGTAAGCAGAAAACAATTTATTATGACAAAGGTTTTTTTTTAATCTTTTGAATACATTTCTGAGTGTTGGATGTAGCCACTACTCAAAAAATCTATATTAAAACTACACACTAAAGCTTCAAAAGCAAGAATCAACTTATGTTCAGCTATTCGTAATGTGTGTATTTTCTCTTTTTCCTTTGAAGTATAGGTATTTGGGTGCCTTGTAAATTTTGTCTTGGAGTTATTTAAATATTACTTACAATTAAATAGAACACAACAAAAGCTGTTCTAACTTGAGTTAGAGCTCACAGAAGAAATCCTGATCCTCGGACCTTCATTTGAGAAGAAGGAATATAATTTTGTAACGTAGTATCATTATCATTAGGCATTGAGTCCCAGATATATTTTTTTGGGTTTAGATTTTAATTAAAGGTTTAACATTTTGTCACTGGAAATCTCAAACAGTTCTTGAGAAAAAAAGTTTCAAGTTTGTCTTTGTGTCAATCAATATGCCTGGTACATTGCAAGTAGTTTAGCGTATATATTACCAAAGCAAAAATGAACGAAAGGGAAAGCCAAATTTCCCCTACTTGTATTCAAGTTTAATAAAACAGTCAAATGAGCTAGTGCTAGAATAATCATTTTATGTGTTTATAGATCTGAATTCTACCATGGGCTACCATCTGAGTTTTCCCACAAGTGGCACAGGCTGTATGATTCAGTTCTTGACTATGTTATAGATATCAGGGAACGTAGTTAGATTAGGGGCTGTTGAGACAGTTTGATAACATGCTAATAGCAATCACTTTTGATGCCTTTTATTTCTTTATTGTTTTGAGTTACAAGGCTGTATTTGTAGATTTCATGAAGTTTACTACAATTCTGCAGGGATATTTTAGTGATTAGTTTCAGTGGAGACTGAAAGCAATCAAGAACTATTTGCATATATTTTTTTCTAAGATAATTTCATAGAATTTTATGTCACTTTAAAACATAATCAGACCTCATAGAACTTTTTAAAATAGCATAAAGCCTTTAAAGGGTGTTTTGTTAAAAATATAGTTTCTACTATGAAACGTGAAAGGAGTCTGAAAATATTTTGTTACAAACATGTTAAGTAGATGGTTTGTTCTGTTATGTTTTCTTTAGTTACCCATAGCTGCTCAGCTTGTTCCGCCATGCACAGCTTCATAACTCAGATCTGCCTTATTAAAAGAAAATTCTTTTTTTCTTCTACATTTGTTTCATATTTTAATTTAGAACTTAAAACTATGTCATCTACTTGAAAGTTATGGTTTTGTGTAACTGATTTTTAAAATTTAATTACTGAAAAAATGGTCTCTTTTATTGTTTCTTCAGTTTTCTTATTTCATCTCTTTAATAAGACTTTATAGCACCTTTTTTTCTTTCATATGATTTGTAAATGAGTGACTGTCTTTGGAGTTGCCTCAAGTTCCTGAACCATTACTTGTTCTTTTTAAGAGATGAGACTGTGTTCATATGAGTTGTTTCTGTCTATTCAAAAATTTACCCACCACACAACAAATCCCATGTTTTCTAGCAGATGCAAGGGTTACTAGTGTGAACAAGTACAAGTTGGGCAGAGAGGAAGCTCGTGAAATTCAACAAGGACAAGTGCAGGGTCCTACACTTTGGGAGGAACAACCCTATGTATGATAAGGGCTCTGTAGCATCTTCCTTATGAGGAAAGTCTGTGGGAACTGGGACTGTTCAGTCTAGAGAAGAGAAGGCTGAGGGGGGATCTCATTAATATTTGCAAATACCTAAATGGTGGGTGTCAGAGGTTGGGGCATCCCTTTTTTTCCTATCTAGCAACCGGACAAGGCGTAATGGGATGAAGCTGGAACACAAAAAGTTCCATTTAAACATAATAAAAAGCTATTTTACTGTTCAGGTGAGGGAGCCCTGGCACAGGCTGCCCAGAGAGATTGTGGGGTCTCCTTCCTTGGAGGTCTTCAAGACCCGCTTGGATGCGTTCCTGTGTGACTTGATCTAGGTGGACGTGCTTCTGCAGGGGAGTTGGACTAGATGATCTCTAAAAGTCCCTTCCATCCCCATTCTGATTATATGATAAGTTTCAGACAAATTTCCGACAGCATATATTCTGTGCTAAGCAGTAGTGTTGTAGGAACAGATACCTAATTTCTTCTGTAAAAAATCCACAAAACCAAAGAAGGAAAATGCCTTTGTGAGAGACAAAAATTTAAAAGGGTTTCAGGTATAAATCTGGCTTTATCCAAGAAAGGCTTGCCAGTTACACTGGCTTTGTTTCACTACAGAAGGAGAATTGTAATTCAACATAACTGTAGCTGGAGGAAGAATGGTAGCTTGCACCCTGGCAGTTCAGCATTTTACAGCTCGTACAGACAGAGCACTGGTCTGCTGTCACGTTGCTCAGAGGAGCGGAGTTCAAAGAATTGTTTCGACCAGGGAACATGCAGAAAAACCATGACAGTCTGAGATTATCAGACATTATCCTTGATAGCAGTTCACTGACTTGTGTGAAGCAAGTCATTTTCCTCATCAGTAGTATCACCGTACCAAGAGTTCGTCCATAGATGAGAGTTTCCCATGACTTTGTGAAACCAAAGTTTCTTCAACATCCAGGTACAGGAACAGCAGCACATTCAAATGTTAAATATAGAGCCTGAAGGATTTGGTAACAGCAATGTGTAGGCTTATTTTTCTTGTTTCCCTGTATATTTATTATGATATGTATTAGTAAGCTTATGGAATAAGCCCTAACTGAAAGTCTTAACACAGATACCCTGATTTGAAGGTACACCTTGGTACATTCACATCTTGAATATACAGATAGCTTGTAGTGTTAATAAAATGCAACTACTAGTTCCGCTATAATCCAAGTATGCTGTGAGCCACACCATCCCAGCTATCCTTGTCTATCTACAGTACTTATAATTTTACTTTCAAAACATGCCAGGCTTTCATATATCTGATACTAAAGTGGTTTGAAACTCAAGTGGCTTGCATGAATAAGAAAAATATAAAGTTGCTAAAATTCTACTTTAGAATTGCTTCACAATTTAAATTGCATTTTTGAGCCAGTTACAAATCTATAGAGAGCTAGAATACTACTAGTACACTTATTTAACTCATAGTAAAAATATTTTTAAAAACCTCTTACTTTTAGAACATTACTTTTTTTTTCAGAATTTACACAAGAGAAAAAACTTAGTAATCTGAGTGACAGAAGTACCTCTTCTAATTGGATGAAATAAGCACATGAAATAAGTGCTGAGTCCAAACTTGAAAAGCATGCGATGTTTGATTTGGTGATAAGTCTGTCCTTAAGCATGTTTCCTGTGATGCTTTATTTAGATACTCATACTTTGTCAAGCTTATCTAGAACCATTGTTCAGTGCAGCCAAACAAACACTTTGGTATCTCAGAAAGTAAGTGATGAGTGCCTTATTCTATTGCAAGGGAAGTGATATGTTGAACCATTGGGTGTTTTTTTGACACGTCCGCTATTCCAGCCAGTATTCTTATAAGGAACACCACCATGTCAATGCCACCTTCTGATATTCTCTCACTGGAATTCAGGTCTATTGCAAACTCAGCTTGTAGCTTTCAGGATTATTATTTGAAATCAAGATGGTCTCAAAGATACTGGAATAGATGTCAAATACTTCTATGAAGACTTCTTTGAATTTTAGTACTACTTACTTCAGCCTTTTCACTATCTCCTTTTCAGTCTTGTTCCCTGGTACCAGTCCCCTCCTCTTCTTTGTATAGGGAATTTATTTATAGATGCACCGATGATTCATTTTTCTGCAATTACACCGACCCGTTTTCTTTCCTTGTTCCTCTTCCTTCAGCTTGATTTATGACAGTGCCTCCTCCACCTTCAGCCTCATTGGTATGCCAAGATAAGGTAGCTGCTGGATGCAGTAGACTAGTTAAGTGCTGTTTTCAGATCTTCCCCATTTCAACACCTTTAACCAGATTGAACTTGACATTACCATTTTGCCTATGAACCATCTGGTTGCACTGTGTACCATTTAACCTGGTCTGAGCAAAGGTTTTCTAATCTAGATGACAGAATATGAAACTCAAAGCGGAAACGGTACAAATTCAAAGGTAAAGCTAGCAAGAGCTTGTTATGGGAAATAAGGGGTTGAGTTAAGAGCTGCTATCCATCTGAGACCTACCTAGTGATGTAATTAGAGGTATAGCTGGGTTTTTTTTAATCAGCTGAAAGGCAGCTCATTGTTAGAGAGCTTTACAGAACTCAGGCAATGTTGACAGTTTGAGCCAGCCTTAGTTATTTCTAAACCATCTTCTCTCTCAACAAAAGTGTTCAACGTGCAAATAATAGAATCACAGCACCAGTGCTTCTAAGGTACAATTGCATAGCCTACTGCTTGTGTAGCAGTTGCTTGTTTTCCAGCTTAACTAGGCAAAATGGGTCACTGCTGTATCAGCTTGTGTCTGGAAAGGGATGAAGTGTAATTGAGAGCCAGAAAAAATGTTAATGTTGATGACTGGAAACCTGCCATTTCAATCTGTGTGTAAGGAGTCTAATGTCTGTGATGAAAATAATGTAAAGAGGCAAAGCTTACCATCTGTCACTTTTCAGTAGTGGTAAAAATGTCCTAATTAGCAGGAAATGTCTATTGTACTGTGAATAATACAGAGCTTTTAGTTGGGTGTACAGTGGAAGAAGACTCGTGTCTAGAGTAGGAAAACAAAGATCAGCAACAAAGAGATTCATCTCCTTTCTACCACAACTCTAAAAGCTTTATAGCTCAGTTCTGTTTTCTTAACTAGGATTTTATCTTTCTCCCTGCCTCTCCTTACTGTTTACTGGCATGTTGTTAATTGAAGGAGATTTATGAGAGCCAAATTTACAGCACTTGTTTGTGTGTCTTAAACAGATCATGTCTGTTGCATAATATTTGTAGCACAGAGCTCTGTCAAAAGAAGAAAAGCAAGACCTTCAGGCTTCCATTCAGCAGAGAAATGTAGGGCTGTATTACTGCAATGTCTGCTGATCCCAGAGAAGAAGCCTGGGCAAATATGCATTTGTGGTTGATTTCTTTTAATTTTTTTTTCTACAGTTTTCTTCTTCATATATTGTTTAGTGTTTGCGATGGTCATAAAGCAAATACTTGAAGTTTGTGGCTAATCTTACTGTTACTACCTTACTACTCTGACTGTTGTACCAAATAAAACTTAAATGCTGTACAATAGTAACATCAGCTACAATATCAGTATCACCTAAGATCGATTACAACTATATTTGATATTAAAAAATGGAGTATCATTGTTTGTAACACCTTCACTTTGCAAAAGAATCTGTTCAAAAATGGCTTTCAAGCTGTATTAGATTCTCTGGCTAGTAGTAATTTGATTATAAATTATGTGACCTTAGGAGTTCTAGACTTTTCACAAGCGATGGCATACATCCCACATATCTTACTGATAAAAGTTTATGCACGTAAGTTCATTTATTATTACGGCCTGGTGGGAGGGAGCGGGAGGAATAGGTATCACATAAGTGAGCTCAAAGAGAAGACTGCCATCATTTACTTCACAAAGTTTAAATGCAAAAGAAGCCAGACTTGGAAATGTGCCTAAATGGTAGAGAACAAAAATGTTAATGTCTTCCCCAGACTATTAACAAGATGTCACCTACATCCTTAAAGATAACTCTCAGACAGCTCAGAGAAGGAGCTTCTATGAGCTTACAAGATGTACTCAAGATGGAATACAGATTGAGCCAAGCATGCATGGTAAGAAAGCACCTGAGCCCTTTGTCTCTTTCCAGCCATGGAGAGGTATCAAATTTATCAGAGACTAACTTTTACATAGATTACATCAAGGACTCACAATTTCTATGTTTTATATTTCAATATTTCTTCGTACATTTGTTAGGCTGTTACTTTCTTTTTTGACATTCCATGTCTTTATATGCAACTTGAAGGAGACTAAATTAATGATGGTCAGATGGGAATGGTAGAAGGGTTTTGTTAAGAAAATTATGATATTGTTACAATACAGAAAGTTTGGTGTTTGACCCATAATTTTAGAACTCTGGTGTTCTTGAACAGATTTCCCATTTAAATTACTTAGTCCTCATTTCTCATCATCAGGATGTAAACAGTTGTATATCGCTGCCTTTCAGGCAGTGAGTGCTGTGATAAATTTATTATAAAGAAAACAAGATATTTTACTATTGTTTGTAGTAAGGGCTGAGTACTTGGATAACAAATGAGAAAGTGATACTTTCAGCAGAATGGAGTTGTTAACTGAATTATCTGAACACAGACCTCAAAGCTTCCCCATGGCATCCTTATTAGTTTTGGCACATTTTCAAATGAGATTATGTATCTGGTTGAGTGATTTGTGATAGTTTAAGAAAATGCTTTAAAAATCAATTAGCAAAAACATACCTAGTTCTGATATGTTGTACTGCCTGACTTCATCCTTGCCATATCTTTCCTGGAACGAGTATTGTTTGCTCCATTACTAGTGAAGCATTATTAGAGATGTAAATGTTAGGTTTACCCTTATTAAAAAAACCCAACTGGAATGTTTCCAGGATTCCATGTAACTGCAAAATATGCAGATGCATCGTAGTTCCTGAAGACTAGGCTTTCTCTGAAGATTTTCTGATCCAATACACCTTAGCCTCCATCATGCAAAACTTTTTAGAAAAATCTGAGATGTAGCACAGAGAGGGCTTGTACTGTGTAAAAGCTGGCTGGTCACCTACAGTTCAACAGGCTTTAGCAAGTAAAGACAAAGCAGGACTACATGAGAACAGTACAAGTAGGATTTAACTGAATCTTGAGAACTTGCATCTCAAGCAGAAGTGGGACAGGGAAAGATGGGATAAATAGAATCTGTCATGATATGGCTGTTTTTTTTAATCTTTCAGAGGGGCCACGACTTCTTTGAAGGGGTTCGAGCAGGTAAGCATGCGCTCCAGAAACATTCCTCAAACTTAGTAATATGCAAACTCACTGTTGTGTTGCACCTCTGGAGGCTAAGAAAAGCACATGCAGCCACAGCCCAGAGAACACTTCTGAGCTTGCTACAGTTTTGCTTATTGGACTCCTGTATGGCTAACATTTTATATTTGTTCCAAAGTGTTAACAGCCATGTTGTTTCCTTTGTGTAATCTCAGTTGCATATCGTTATTTATCCACCTGGTAACACAGCAACATGAAAAGGTTTCATGTTTCAGTTCATTGGAAAAGTTCAAAATATATTTAATGACAGTAGTGAGTAGCAATGTGCATCATTTCTGTGTCCAGATTTAGTGTTGCCACATAGCTAGTTCAGTCAGCTATATGATAGTTTAAGACTCAAAGACAAGAACAGCTATTTGCGTAGAAAACAGAACAGAGACTATTTTCACCCTTGTCCAAAATACCTCTGTATAGAGGTGCTTCACTATTAGCAAACTATATATGTAAACTTCATGTTAAATAATTCAGCATTGGACAAAATAGGTGAAGCAGTGAAAAAAAGTGAAAGCAGTGGCACAGCAAGTTCATTTAGGGGACAGACTTAGATCCTGTCCTTGATTCTACTGCTGATTCACTATGCAGTTTGTCAAACTCAATGTCACATCTGTTAGAGATTGTAGTAATTATTTATGTACTATTCTGCACAAGAAGAAACAAAGCAGAGGCATTTCTTTTCCAAGGAGCTTACAGTAAAAGACTTTTGGATTAATAACACTTTAGGGTTGAGGGAACCTGGCTTTTAATTCACACGGTTATATACTTGAGTATGTTTTATTACTTCTTTTTCATTTTTTATAGCTATCTTTATAATGTAGCTTAAAATCCATTTGAGTAATGGCTCTTAGTTTGAGTGTTCACTATTAGTAATACTGTATTAAAGATAGGCTGAGGTGAGAGCTGCAAAGTTTGTTTGTACAGCATGGAAAGAATCTCTGATATTAACTAATTAATCTTTATCAATTATTAGCAGAGACTCCTTTGAAGAATTTACCACACATGTTGAGAAGCATGTGGTTTTCATTGTGTTGGTAATAGGGACAAGGATATCTTAAAAAGAATATTCCCATGATATATTATAAATCATCATACAAGCTGCTGAAATGTATTTAATCAAGGAGTGACAAACTCATAGTCGGAAAGTCAGATGAACACTAAATTGTCAAGGTCATTAAACCACCTGGTGATGTGGTAGAGGACAAAAGCAAATCACTTGTCAGTATGGCCAGTAAATTACACTAACTGTTTGTAAAGAAAGCAGCAGCAGGGAAGCTTCTCTTTTACGTAGGATGATGTAGCAAAGGCTTAGCTATATCAGGGGAGGTAAAAAAACTCATTGGAGATCCAACTGTACTGAGGAGATTGAAGATATTGATAATAATTGTTCTTTAAATGCTTTTGCTCCCTGTTTACTGTATAGATCTTGTTCTCAGATTTATCTTCTTAAAATGGTTTCTGTTGTTTGAGTGGTGCAGAATCTGAGTCAAGATAATTTTTTTAGTTGGGTGTAATCTCATGAAAATCATTATTCAACAACATGCTGGGTATCCTTTTTTAATAGGAAGTAAGATTATCAAGTGTTTCACAGGATCAACTATAGTGAATAAAAATGAAAATGTAAAGTATCAACTTTTTCTTTATTAAAGCATTACATTCCAAGCATTTAAGAGACAACTGTTGACCCTGTCTAACGGCAAGGGGATTAAGAAATTAAGATATAATAGAGTTTAGTTTTGAAGCTTGTTTTTCAGCAGCAATGGCCACAGGTAGGTTTTAATAACAGCTATTATCAGCCTCAAACCATAATTTTGGTAGGCATGCTAGGGAAGTAGTTTAAAAGCTTTTTAAACCTGCTTTGACCTGAGGTCAAAAGTCTCTTTTTTCTTTTAGCCAGTTTTCTCTCAACTAGAGTGAAAGTCTTCTAGCAAACAGTCTTCCCCATTTACGATTCTTGTGATTTGAACTACTAAGGAAAAGCCAAAACCTTTAAAGCATAGATCACACAGATCATACACTTCATCAACATTTTCTCAAATAATGGTATATGTGGTCTTTGAATACTTGAAGTATCCATTTTACACTTTGATTTATAGAATAATACGTCAAGTAAGAAATGCATAGCTCTGAGTAATTCCCAAGAATTTTGGTTTTTAATTGCTATGGCATAAGAAAAATGGTCATTTTTAGTCAGTGCTCCAACACATCCAGGTAGACCTCAATCTCAGCAGCCTGATGGGCAAAATTCTTTTAGATTAGCCTCCTAACTATTGGTGCTGGATAGTACCCTTCAAGTGGAATGATAAAGGCTTTCTATATATTTTCTGATCCTGCAAATATGATATTTCTGTAAGGCTTCTGCCTTCTCCCCTGCAGTGCCAGCAGCTGGCAGGTGTGAGCCTTTACCTTGGCCACACAAACCCCCTGCAGTCAGTGAGTAGGTAGAGATATTTCAATGCAACAAACAGAATTTCAGGAACTTAGAATTATGAGTGTTTTGACTGTGCTGAACGAGTCTAAGCAACCAAACACAAA
This sequence comes from Colius striatus, assembly GCF_028858725.1. NCBI lineage: Eukaryota > Metazoa > Chordata > Aves > Coliiformes > Coliidae > Colius > Colius striatus. The sequence goes on along the minus strand of NC_084767.1, from coordinate 29,929,029 downwards.
TTGAAGTCTGGTAAAGTCACTGCTACTGAACATTTTGGATTTTTTTTAACAGGATAAAATACAGGAACAAACACTTAACACAGTATCTACCTTCATTTACTTTTACTGTAATGAACTTCTCTAAACTTACCCTAGAAGTCTTCAGACTTTGTTCTCTTCATGTAGTGATCGATATCTCAAGCTGGAGAAACAAAAATACACAGAAGTTAATGCAGAAAGGGAAGATTTTCATGATGCTATTAGAACACATATTTTAACTCATATAAGATTAAACATTTCATTGGAAAAGCTGTTATAAGCATTTGGTTTATCCACCAGAGTAAAACCAGCCACGTACTCAAACGTAAAGGCTAATTTGATTACACAGTAGTGCTGTAGAGTGGAGAATTATCAGCAATTCCTACTGTATTTCAGAGTTGCAGCTGTAGGAGCATCCACATGTACTTCTTGTTTTCCTCTCTAACTTAAAGCATCTCTAGTCAATGTTGGCTTTCATGGATAACAGTTAAGGTTATTTTGGTCAGAATGTAAACTTCAACTACAGTTGAAGAAAATCATTAGGTAAGTACTACTCTGATGGCATAAATATAATTGTTTGGGACAATTATGCTTTTTTATCTAAACCAGTCAATGTCTTCACATCACAATGTTTAAAGTTAACTTGCAGAATCATAACTTTTCAGTAAGTTACACACTTGAATGACCTTGTAAAATCACCTCCACAGCACATTTTTTATAACGAACTGCACACATGGATTCTGCTCTCTGGGGAACTGCAACTTCTATCTATATAAAGGGTTTATTTGCAAAATAAGTGTTTATTTGTATCCAAGGTGTCCTTTCTCCTGCATTTGCATGTAGCTGGCTGTGATTCTCATTTCTCTTTAAAAAGGCAAGCTAAAGAGGTGTGATGTCTTTATTCTTCAGCTACAGAAATATTTAATTAGGGAAGTTAATATAATTTGAATGGTATTTATTTTCTAGGTACTTTTCATGTGTTGGTTCTATAGGGAAAAGTTAAAAAGATGTTTTCAAGTCACATTATTTACCACAAATTGCCTGTCTTTTGGTAAGACACAACCTTGAGGTTGGCATTCTTTCTACTGAGCTTAAAATTCATCTCTTTTGCAGACCTCTCATGCCAAATAGTTCTAGTTTAGTCACTAAGAAAGAAATCTGTTTAGAAAGCAATGAGAACTTACTAAAAAACCAGCTTTTTTGAAAAATATCTAGCCTCTGTGTCTACTCTAAACATTCAAACAAATCAACAAGCTAATTCTGTACTCAGCAGAGGAACTTGAGAGGTGATTCCTGCCTGTCCTCCCTTATATGCTGTGGACGGTGTTGGTCAGGAAGTGTCCTGGGACACAAGTGCATCTCCAAATCTGTCGCTGATATCACACGCATGAAGGGAATGTGTATTGAGGAGCAATGTTGGGTAGTCAGTGCCTCCTAGAGATGCACAGTTAACTGTAGCTATTTTTTTCTAAATTATAAAAATTTTACATTTTGAATAGCATTTTCATGGATTTTCTTGGAGCAAGAAAGGTGCTTAAAAGGATGCTCTGCAATTCCATTCATAGTGGTAATTTTTACATGCAAATAAACTCTCTCTTGTCTTGTTAATTCTTTGCTAGTGCAACTATTCTCACTGACGTGCCTTCAACGTTCCTGTGATTCAAGAAATGCCTCTTGTGAATTGATATTGGTCTTGTCACAATTTTACAGGCGATTCCTTCACTGATGATTTTGTCTTCAGTGATATATTTCCCAGGATACAGTGTAAAGTGTACATATGAGGATACAAATCTTCACCATTAAATCTACATAGGTCTGCAGTATCTGTCAGTATTTACAAGTAAATATTCTTGATTTTCCCACAAAGGTCCCCGGCTTTACTCTTTCCTCATTTGTTATTTTCTTATTAGTTTAGATAATGTGTTTACATTAGCTTTAAGCATTTAACACCTACTTTGAGTCATCTGCTATAGTCTACAAAGTCATATTTTGCGCAGAGTTGTGAAAGCCCTAGTCCAAAGGAGCGTCATGTATGTATGCTCTTCCCAGTTTCACATGAAAATACAGTCAGTGCTAAGTCTAACACAAAGCACTAATTTCAGGTCTATTCCTTCAAAGCTTGATCTACTTCTGAAGTGATCCACTGTTCCAGCTATCATCAGGCAACTCCCAATCTCTACACAAGTCGCAGCTCAAGAAATTATTAGGGTGGAATTATGTGTTACAAAAACTCTGACTTCTCAACAGCATATTGATTTTTCTCCCCTATGTGTTCGCAGTAGTTGTCTGTTTTGATGCAATTTGAAGTCATCTTAATTAGAGTTTACAAGTAACTTTTGGGTTTTTGTACTCCATCTGACAGTGCTGATCGACAAAGACCAATGCCCCAAATGGAAGCCAGCTACTCTAGAAGAAGTCAGTGATGAATTTGTGGACAATTGTTTTAAGCCATTGGGAAACAACGATCTCAAGTTGTAAAGATCCAGCCTACTGACATCTTATACATCTGCTTAATTCTGTGATATACAAATTAATAGTAATGTGATAACGTTTGACAAGGCTCTTTTAGCTCTCCTGAGATTCTGAAGTCTACTTTTTGCACTCAGGAATAGTCTCTTCTGTTATGCTGCCATAATGGCAAAATAATTGTATCTCTGGTTAATAAGGGGAAAAATTACTTTAGTGCACACCGTTATTTTTACTGCTTTACACAATGATTAACTTTTTTTTTTTTGGGTGTCAGCTCTTAGTTTAGGAGGAACTTTTTTGGTGAGAGAACATGGTTAAGGGAAAACTTAATAAACAAGAAGTTGGGAGACCACTGTGTTCTTGACTCTGTCACTGATCTGTTAAATTTAGATAGTGTCTCAGATTTTTCTCTGTACAATGAACACAAAATATACTTAAGGCTTTAAACTAGTCAGAGCTACCCAAGACAATGCAAAACATGCTAAATCCATGGTGTTAAGTAGTTATTTAAATAAAAGACTGACATGCGATTAGTCTGAGAGCAAGAAATTGTTCTACTGATTTAACATTTGGTCAGTATTCAGTCTTGCTATGTAATGTAGACATTGTTTCAAGTGTTGTAATATTGCCAAAGCCTCGAGCACACTTCCATTTGCTTGTAAAACCAACTATTTTAGAATGCCATTAAGTCTGATTGAACTGCATAAGTAGTTTTTCATGATTTCAAAATTTGCTAGTTTTTCCTGGTGGTATAGTAGTGAAAAAGTAAGTCTCAGATCTTCCTCTGACTGCTAAGCAGCACATTTCTTGTTGATGTTAGTTATTGTCTAATGATTTTAGTGGTAGATGTCAGCCTGGCCCTAATACTGTAAATGGCTGGAGTTCATCTATACCAGCCCATTTGGATTTGTGCTTGTGCTTACTAACATTGGGTCTGATGGGTAGAAAATCTGTCAAATGCAGGAGGACCACAGCAATACATATTGAACATATATGAATAGGAGAAGACATGAAGTATCTGCTGCTACATGGATTCTATAGTTTTTTAACGCAACATACCCTAACAAAGACATTTGTTGGGACCAAAATTTAAATACACATAAAAACCCCCTTGTTGTATGTACATTAAAGGTTGCTGGGTTCTGATACTAATAATACTTGATGTTATAAGACGTAACTTGATAAAAGTATCATATTTTGAGGGGGGGTAAATTAATTTTCCTATTGCGTATGCAACACATAGTTACTAATCTTTCATCAGCATTAAGACTGCACATTGTTTTATGGCTAATCAAATAATATATCAGTTTCTCTTCGTACTTGTTTCTACAGTTACAGGCAGGTCATGAATTAAAATTTTGGCTTCTCTGAAGATGAACCAGAACCTACAAGAAGGAAACTTTTGTTCAAATGACAGTAATCAGTATTGGGGAGAGCTAGAGCACATCTGAGTTTTCAACATTGGGCAGTTTTTATTACCAACACTAATTTGTCTTCACTGGCTTAAATCTCCTTTCTTCCCAGAAGCTGTTGCCTAGAAACCAAGTCCAGGAAATTCAGGTTTCCAGGTGAGATACTAGAGTGACTTTCTGAGCCTTAGATATGAGCAAAATGTAAGGCAAAAAATAGCATCTTAAAGATAAAATTGTTAAAATTTCAATGCAAGTTAATTTTACCCTGTATGTATTTGTTATGAGACATTCCTTGAGTTCATTTTCCAAAGTAGTTATTTTAATACCTTTAAGGTAATTCTTAAAATAGGACTTAAGTTTCTGCCTCGTGCTGGTTCTGTGAGAAACGTAAACCTCCTCTCTTAAATTGTTATATGTTGTAGATTCTTAAACAATGGCTATTCTAAATTTATTGTTTCATTTGGAATGTTTCATAATGGAATTGGTTCATTCCGTATGTTTGTACAAAAGGAGCAATCTTCAGCGACTATATTTAATGAAAAACACAGTAATCCCCAGGGAGTGGGAATCGTGCCTTCTCTGATTTACTACATTTCAGCCAGAGTATCCTTCTGACTCAATAAACTTTGGCTTGCATGTTCAGCTGCTTCCAAAATGTATGTAAGCAGGAATTGGCCCAAACACATGGTAACAAGATCCTATCCCATCTACACTTTTATCAAATAAAAGTCATACAAACAGATGATAAGTTTAATTTTATTTGGTCCACAAGAAAATATTTTCCACAAAAAATATTGTAAAAATATATTGGAGTGTATTTTATTTGGGAATACTGGTGTGTCTTATTCCAGAAATGTCAACGTTACAAAGTTGTGCTGCAGCTAATGTGTTTTGAACCATTATTAGAGTATCAAGTCAGTCACATTGTTACCCGCGTCTCTCAGACTTAATGTTTCCTGGAGAAAAGGAGTGTATTTTTAACTCCTAAATATTTAGAAGTAAATGGCGTTGCAGAGTATGCCAGTCCCATACTGGAGTGCCTTCATGACACAAAATGAAGTAAAACAATCAGTGACAACTTAGCTGGAAAGCCACTTGAAGTGGCTTTATAAGACTATAGCACATCTTAGAGTAATCTAATTTGAAGTAAACATGTAATGTTACCAGTATTGTGCCTATTAAAAATACATTAGAACTGTGGAAAGAGATCTCCTTTCATCTCTCACCAGACTGCAGAATTGAACATATGTTGTTAGGGTTTTTTTTTTTTTGCAATACTCACTGTAAAAAGATTATTGTCCAGGTCAGAAGCAGCCTCCCTGTTCTTTGTAAGCTCATTTCCAAGTTTTCCTTTCCATTTTCTGCATGCTTTCCCTGAAGTGCCAGTGTCATAGAAAACATCATAAACCAGCTGGAATTGCACTTCAGGCCATACTGGAGCTGTTGTAGTCTTCACGAGGGGAGAGAGGATTTGTGGTTGGAGGCAAGTGGCCAGCTGTTAACAAGCAGTAGGCACTGTGGTAGCCATGCATTCCGGCATGGCTCCAAGCAAGCGTTATAGCCGTCCCCTACATGCCATACCCCCAGCGGAAGCTCCCTGGGATGCACGTTTAGTTACACCTGGGAAACTCTCTCCTCTGGGGACATTTTGGGTATTTCTCAGTACAGGTGCTACAATAACTTTAGACTATTCTTTTATACTATCTTCTAATTCTGCCTGCTGTTGGACTGTGCAGTGGCAGCCTGCCAAGGGAGAAGCTGTGTTCAAAAGCTCATCTGATAGTCTGCCTCCTGAAAGTGTCAGATATTAAGGCTACATCCAAACAAAGGACTGGAGACATTGCAACACCAAGCATTGCAACGCCTACCTCCCCATGGCAGCCACCAAGGAGTCTGTACAAGGGTCAGCAAGTTTGCTTTTAAAGTGAGGGCAGTTCTCTATCTGCTGTTCACCTGTCCAGTAAACAATGTCCATACAATTTGGCCTTTTTTTTATTACTGTCTTGGGCAGCAGTAACATTCTTGAGTTGAAACTAATGTTATAGAAGGGTTGGCTTTTTTTTTGTAATAAAGCTTTATTTTGGCTATAATAAGAACAGGAATCTTTTGTAATACTGTGATTATGCACTATCCAATTCTATGTACTGATCTGATCAGTGTCTTGGTTTTGCTTTTTAATTCATCCTAATCTATGGCATGGAGTGTTTTTAGATGGAGCAGATGCGGAGTATAAACTACTGTTGTATGTGCTTTAGAGCTTCCAGGAACATCACTGTTAGCAGTAGAATTTAAATAGGACATAAAATTTAAATAGGACATAAAACCTTAGTCCCACTTTACATATGGCTTCAAAGAAAACAAAATTGCTTAAAAGAAAGCACAAATAGGTTTTGTTCCCTTTTTCAGCAAAAGCCTGAGCACAGTCTTCATAGCAGGGCCTGCTCTGGGCACTGCGAATTCATGGCAGTCTTGTGCTGGCCTAGAGAGACACGTTTTTCACTGTTCACTCTTGATTCAATCACTTCTTCACAGAGGTGAATTTCAAATAACCAAGTTTGTGTCTCCGTTTGCAAAACAGCTCAATTCATAACCTGGCACATGTCTTGAGATTAAGCCAACAATAATGATTTACATGGTCCTCTTCCTGCTTGCTTCCCATTACTACAACTACGTGTACCTTTTAAAAATAGTAACAGTTTTTGCCAGAATGGAAAACATTTTTCTATAAAATGAAAACATAAAATGGAAAGTACTTTGAGCTAGGAAATAAATTCCACATCTTTTAAACTGGCCATAACAGAAAAAGGAACAAACAGGTGCTAGAACGCCCAGCTTTTACAAGGCATTCACTTTGTATAAAATGGCAACAAAATTGTAGCAAAATTGAGCCTACAGAAGCTGAAGGAAGGTGTGCTGTCCCAAGGGCGTGACTTTAGAGTGAAGCAGCCAGAGTCCCCATGAAACAAACAGTCCTAAATCAATGTTACACCTCTGAAGGCTCATTTCACTAGTAAGCATCAGTAGTTTTCACACGCGTCTCTGGGTTACAGTTAAAAAAAACCCCAAATAACAAAACCACAAAAAAACCCCAAACTAAAAAAAGCAAACAGCTTTGGTCTGAACACAGTGATCAGATGTCATTAAACTATCTTACTGCAGGATTTTAGAGACTAGCCTTCATGCACTTAGGGAAGCCAGAGCATCTGTTAATTATAATGAACTCTTTATCAATAGTATAATGGTTCTCACTGGTTCACTTATGAATGGCTGTTGAATAATGTCATAATCCAGACCATTCCTCAAATACTGTTTGAGTTTATGAAGTGTTCTGCGTCACCCTCACTTTGTGGTTTTTAGTCAGGTCAGGGAATCAAAGTAAAATTTGTGACAGCAGTTTTCTTTGCTACATGCAGACCTTAGTTTCACTTCAGCAAAAGGAGGACATTTACCAAGCACAGAGACTTCTTGTCCCTTCACCTACAAACAGGCCACGGATTTGTTACGCAGTACATAAAAGTAATCCACACTTTGTTGCTAAGCATCTTTGGGGCCTCTGTGGCATTGCTTGTACAGTTGCAGGGCAGCCACCCCTCTTCTCATTCTCTAACACTAATTTCTGATCACATTCAACACATACAAAGACAGAATATACTCAACGTACGCCCAATAACAAAGGACACAATAGGTTCTACTGTAATCCAATTAGTTTCTTAGCAATATAGATTAAAAGGCAAATTTTTTCAGCCTCTCCTTGCAAACACATTCATAGAGAGGCATTATGCTTTAATCACAGCTGGTTTTACTTTATTTGCACTAGTACCAAATACAAACTGCTTAACAGATGGAATGTTGGCTGTGGAGACAGTCCTTGTCAGTCAGAGCTCAGGGCACATCACTTTCAATAAAAGGGATGTCACTGTATTTGCTTTCAGTCACCGCCCACTGCTTCACCGCCTGGTCAAGAATCTCACGGGAGAGACGGTGTGCATAGTCTAGCACTATAGTGCTTGAGGGACTTTTCTCATCCATCTTCCCTGCTATCAGTGATGACTTCTCCCCAGAGCATCCTTCATTACCTTCCCTGATCCTTTCATCCTGGAGAGCATTTGAACCTGCCAAGGCATCCTTGGATTTGATGCATCCCATGGTACATTTGAAAATGTAGCTGCAAAAGTCAGTTTAACAGCATGTTTTGGTAACTTGGGAACGATTTCCTTGTTTGATGCACAGTGTCGCTGCTTCTTGCTAGTGGTTCCAGTTATTTTCAAAGGACAGAATGTCTCCGTTTGTGCTTCTTGACTTCTGAAGAAATCTGTCAAAACAGTGTTTCATATCAATGCAATAGTTGACCATTCTCGGTGAGCTTAAAGGAAAGCTCAATTTACTGCAGACAGTTGTAGAAGCAACTTTAATACATCTCTGCATGGTGTGCATAAAGTGTTTTTATCACTAACATCCATCTACCGCAAGTAGGCAAAGCTTGACCTGAATTCAAGGTGCCTTTGAGTGCAATTCCCAGTATGTAACATAAGCCATCTAGGAATGTAAGGGTCTTGGGGAAAAAAAACCCCTGTTTCTTCCAAACTGACAATGCAGCGCTGTTTTCCCAAATTCACAAACAAATACTGTTCAACTCCAGTGACTGCTGCTGCTGCTGCTTCTAAAGAAAACAAAAATAAAACCCCATACCAGCACACAGACGCACTACACATACACCACCTAACAAGAGCCTTGTGCCCTGGCTGTTGTACACCCTTTGGGCAAGGCTGACACTAATTCTCAGTGTCATTCTGCTGTTGCTCAAGGAGGCTTGGGCACGCAGTCACGAAAGGGATTCACAAGAAACAAGAGCTGCTTTTATGAGTTTTTTTCCCCGAGAGCTTAGGGAAAGCAGCAGCAGACTGCTGTGTTCAGAGCAGTTCTGACAGAGCTAGAGCACCATTCTTACCAAAGCAGGGCAACTGTATGTCATGGGATGTACTCTAGGGAGTGTGAGCAATGAAACACCCGATAAGGTCCATATGTCAAACTCAACAAGCTTTGGTCAGCCCCAAATTCTGGTATATGTTTATTAGCCTACAGAGCTATTTCTCAGGCTACTTTCCCTATACGTGCAAAGCAAAATCTCATGATATGCCTGACTTTAGTTGGTGTGAGCTTACCCACTTCTCAGAGTTAATAGACTGCCAGCCAAAATAAAGACTGTGGTACACAGAAACCAACTGTTCCCTACCGCTTCACCCAATGACATTGTACTAAGGTCAGCCAAAGTTAAAGACTTCTTTTGTAAATAGCTTTTGAGGACACAATCATGGCAGAGATGTTAAGCCTTATTTGTTTGCTTTATATATTGTGGGAAACAGAGGCTCTGATCCAGTAACCTGATCACAGGCAAGTATTTGCAGAGGAAATCAATCCTATTTGCAGGCAAATCGTGTTCCACAAGTATGACGGGACTTCCTCAGTCTGGCAGCTGATTCATGAGTACCAGGTTCACAGAGAAAAGCTTCCCTCCTCTTTCTGCTTCTGAGAAACTTCACAACCTGTTCAGAAAATAGTTTGTAGGACTGCAGTGCCAGCCCTTGGAAACGGTAGTTGGCATTCCTGGCAGAACATCAGATCTAAAGGGCTTCTGAAACCACAAAGTACTACAAATGTTTTCATACCTTTAGCTTTGTATCAGCACATTTCAGCATTTTAGAGAAGTGTTTGTAAATCACTTTAAAAACATTAAGTTTCTTTTGTGCATAATGACACATTGCAGCATCAGTCTGTGCATTTTAGAGCAGGCAGCATAGTTAACAAGCCTGTAACATAAACCTTGCTGCTAGCATTTGTAATATTACCCAACACAGAGGAGAGCTAAGCTATCAGTGAGATTTTAATTGTACTAACTTGCTGTTAAATGGGTAAGAGGAAGGATTCCCTTCACTGCACAAGAAACCACATTTGTCCCTATGGAGGTTTATAAAAAAACCATGAGCTTTATACTTGTGCCTATCAACTGCACACACTGACAAAACTTAAACCACTTATAGAACATGCTTAGCCAGAAGCCAAAGAGATACCTGAAAGCAATTCAGACATCTGAATAATGCACAACTTTCTAATGGCAGTATCTCATGCACATCTAATTTCAATATTTACCATTAATAAAACATTAAAAAAAATGATTTCTACTTGCTCTTCTGGACAAACGGTAGCTCAAAGTATCTAATATGGCAAAGAATCTGAATGAAAGAACTTACAGGGCAGTATATATTAGCTAGAAAACTCAAGTATACATTTATAACTCTTAGGTATTTTAAATATTAGTTTTGCAAAATTGCTAACCTTGTAAAACCAGAAGCCTTGTGGGACATTTTTTTTTAGGAACTACTAACTACTATTGTTATCTAGCACTGACAGAACTACTATTTAGCGCTGATAGAACAAGGCTGGTTTTGTCCTGTTCTGTGGTTTGAAGAATCTAAAGGTGAAAAGTACACTGTCAGGAAGACTCAGATCTTCATCCTCAGCGACTCCCCACGACCACTGAAGGAGGCGTGATGGAGGCGTAACCTGGGCGGACTAAGGTGGGACAATGTGCGGAACTGACAATTTGCGTTCTTAGAAGTGATTAACATAACCCAACCTTTTTAAAGAACTGTAATGAATATGAATGTCTATTGATATCTATTGTCTATACAAAACGAAAACCTAATGGCTGGGGTGTGCATGTTTTGGGGAGAATGCCCTCTGCACACAGCACTGCAATAAAGAACACCTGCTTAATAGTCACATTGGCTATTGAGTCCTGACTGGCATTTTCTCGGTATCAAATCACTGATAGCATCTATAACCCAGCACTGCTGATGCCTAAAAGCTGCAGTCTTTATCGAGCCAAGGAAACACACAGGCTTCATTGGGAGGTACACAGCTATGCTGTGTCCCTTCTCACTACCCTTCTGGTAACTACTGTGTTCTCCTTAGGCTGTAGATTTAAATCTCAGATTCTCCAACCATACAAAAGCTCTACACCACGGCTGATAAAACATATTTTGTTCGTTTCATCCCTGACACTTTATTTAAGGAATATTCAGGTTTTGATTTTTTTATCTAAGCCTGGAGTCATATTCTTTCATATGTCATCTTTTTTTTCACTTTTTAAAGGAGGTCTGCTAAGTGGTAGCAAACTTTAGTTGGTATTTTATCATCGTTGTAATATGTTTCTGTCCTACAACTAGAGATTTCTTTTCCTCTTCTGTTATGGGACACAAGCAGATGAGTTAGAGTCTAGCAGAAAGGAGAAGGGAGGAAACTGAGTAGAGGGAGGACAAACATCTAAAGCAGGTAGTAAGACAGTCCCTAGGTCAGCATCTTACTCTGCAGGATTTACCTCTGTTCCCACCTTCTTACCTCTGCCTTTTCATTTGTGCCAAATCAAACATTTGTGTGACTCTCCTACATAGAGAAATAGGCAGGCTATAAAACCTCTAGCTAGCAGGGCATGCAAGACAAATTAAATTGTTCCAAATTGATTACTAGTTGAGCTTAAAAGCAAAGTTATTGGCCGTAGGTTAAATTCTTTACTGCTCCTCATTTCATTATTTACAGAGCACGCTACTTTCCAAGTCACTGCAGTTAAGTTTTATAGTTTGCCCGCTCTACTTGAGTTAATAACTGTTGGCACATAAAACATTGCAAATGAAGCTGCCCTCAATCTTCTGACTGCTTGCTTGTTTTTCTGACAGCCACTGCTTGCACATACATGGACGAGCACTGTTTAAATCCTCTCCACCTATCTCATCTTCAATGTATTAAGTTCTGACAGGGATTTTAACATCTCTTGCTTTTCTCACAGAGTTCATACCCCTGGGGGAGAGGGGGCGAGTGGGCGGTCAAAAGCAGTTAATTTTACTCCCAGCATGATGTTTCATTCAGTAACTGCACTAGGCAAAATTGTCTGATAGTAATCTGTTTCTTTCAGTGTCCAGGCTCTGATCTGTTGCCAGTTGTGCCTTAGAAACCACTGCATAGATGGTTTGAGGCTCAGGCCAAAACCTCTGCAGACGCAGTTCCTCATGTGACAAGCTGCTGTGCTTAGCTAGAGGCAGAGGTTAGGGAGCTGCAGTCTGCTCTGTTGCACTGTCAACCAGTTAAAACAGCACCATCTCAAACCTTAACATGTCTATTCTGTTTAAAGATCAGCTTTACAGCAAGTGAAATGGTGATTTAATACACCTGAAAGATGTAGGTTGCTAGTAGTGCTCGATTTCAGTGGACATGTAGTCAATATGCTTTTAAATACCTCATTTAACTTCAATACTACAGACACTGTGTATTATTTTAACTGGAGTCCTGGAAACAATCAATTCCCTCCCGTCTCTGGATTTCGAAGTTCCTGAAAACAAATTCAGGTGCTGTTTCACTCATTACATTCTTTACTACATGTGTGTCCTATGGTAATACAGGAAGAGAGAAAATATTGAGGGAGTCATGCCACATAGCTGAACTCACGTTGCAAGAAAGAGCTAAACAGCCTCTTTGCCAGCCTGGCTAAGTATTTCCTGCCAAGGTAAATTCATTTTTAACCACTGAAGGAAACAAAAGAATGGTAAAAGGATACCTGCAATTTGCTATTACACAAAATAAGACAGGAAAAAAAAAAGCATTAATAGCATAACTATAGATTTATTTTGATAAATAAATACCTTTTAAACATATTAAATTCATCAATAATAATTACAACAGGATAAATGCCAGCTATCCAAAAATAGTTTTGCCTGCCTCTCTCGAGTACACATCTCATGATGAAGACAGGCACAAAAGCAAAAGTTTTGGTGTTATGCAACATCTCTAGCCATCACAGGCAAATAAGTTCCTGATACCATTTAAATGGTATCCATCCATAAGACCTCTGAAAAAAAAAATCTCCTTGAAGTTCAATGCTATACTGCAAGGAACAGCTTTCTGTACACTTTCTGTTGTAGCAGTCATCAGATTAGAAAGAAGTCATACTTGCCGAAATAGCTCAGTGCAGCTTTGCCCAGTTGGACACGGGAAGTCATTTCTGCTGAGAGAGAGCTAGGCTCCACACTTTCCAAACTTCTAGGTTCAAGTAAGACTCCTTGTAGCCCTCCTCCAGTTGAGAAGGCTTTTAGTGTTTTCCTTGGTATCCACAAGAGAAGCTGAGGATGCTACTTACCAAAGACGTGTCTGCTTTTAACAAGTTGTCCCACTTGTTCCCAGTAGAACACCGACAGCTTCACGACTGCGACTCTGCAAAGGGAACCAATACATAAAATTTAGCACTTGTGAAGATGTCAAAGTTACATATCACAAAGTTAGATAAATCTGTAGTCCTGACCTTGCAGAAGTCTGGTTGCCTGTTCAACCACAGTACTTGACTTTGACAAAGCTAAAAGGATGATACAGCACTTAAGAAACTAGATGGAATGTCAGGCTGCAATCTCAGCACCTAATCTCAGGTGTACAGTGGGGTCACTGCTTGGGCAAGTGGCTCTGGTACTGTAAATATGCAGGATGCCAACCTCTTTCCACAGCAAGTACAGTTAAGAACGATTTCAGCAAGGCGATAGGAAGGATAATATAACAGCATCTGGAGTGCCTCATCTTTTGCCTAAGCTTAAAAGTTCTCTCAGTTTCTGCTGAGACTTGGACCTTTATCATCCAAGTGCATATGAGAGTAGTCAGACAATCACAGAGCTGTCAATATGGAAGTAATAAACATTAGTCTTTGCAACAAAGATACTCAAACTTAGGGCAGGTGACTCAGCTGGCACTCCAGCAGAGGTATACCAAACAGCATTTAGGCATCCAGAACTCTGAACTGCACCTAATCACCTTTCATATTTTTATGTCCTCCATGTACTAATGGAGAGAAACAGAACATATTATGTCTGCCATTCCTCTCCCTAAGAAGGTGGGATGTTATTCAGGAGGGCACATGATATTATGGCTTTGGATATTCTGCAGTTTTGTAGAGAGCAGTGGCACATAAATGGCAGAGGGATGAATCATTCACTTCAGTGCACAGCATCAGTTCCATCACTGCCGGACTCAAGGCTTCCCATGCAGAGCAGCCCCAGGCAGGGGCTCTCAAAGCAGTACAGTCCATCAGTTTTGATTTCTGCCTCTCCTTAACATCCAGTTTTTTGCAAATCCTATAGAAGAGATGTGTTGCAGTAACATTTATTTTAAAGACTTCTAATTGTGGGAAAGGGAAGTTTTGAAAGACTTCTAATTGTGGGAAAGGGAAGTTTTGAAAAGCTAGAGTTAAGACAAGCACGATTCCCAAGATCCAGCTATCTCAAGAAACCACTGAAATACCTAAATACCCTGAAACAACTCAGGCAACGAAGAGCAGAAATGGAGCCTTCATTCCCTGCAGGAGCATCCTTTCCCTCTTGTGTCACTCACTGCTAACTGGAGATAAGAGCTACAGACAGAAAAGGGCTGGATGCAGGAACCACAAACAACCACTTCGCAGAATTAGCACGTCAGTGAAAGTCTCCCGGTTATCTGTCTTGGAGTACATGCTGAAATTGCAAAGGCTTGTGTTCTCCCTCTCTGTGGTCAGAATTCAAGCTTCTAAGCCAGTTTGTAACTGAATGGGGAAACACCACACTTTTAAAATAATCACACATGATTATTTTAAGTGTCTTTTCAGTAAGAGCACAGTTGGTGTAACGAGCAAAGGTGAAGTACAGCAAAGCATCTTCAGGTGAAAACACCAATAGTTCAGAAAACAGCAATGCCAGTAGGTATAGTCCTTGGAAGCCACAGGGTTAGTTTTCATCCAGGAAAAAAAAAGTTGTTAAAAAAGTAAAGAACACCATGTGCTTGGTTGCCGTCTGATTTCGTGAAAGTAAGATTGTACCCAGTCAGCCTGTCCTGAAATCCTCTCTCTGGTACAGCAGCTGATGAAAGCCTCTTTTCTACATACAAAAGAGCAAACATCTCTATGTTTGGATTTTCTTAGCAAGTGAAGCCTCAAGAGTGTGGTTGCAGAAGAAAGGCCATGAAGAAGATGCATAGCTTCTCAGAAACTACTTCTGCAGGAAGTTTAGCCGAGATTTAAAAATCCAACTATGGAAATTACAGACGAATGCCTTGGTTCAGAGGAAGGAAAAGCTAACAGTCATAGAGGAGATCTGAAACTCTCCAACAGCCCAAACACAAAATAATGCTTAAAACTGGTGAGGGAACAGAAACAAAGTGTAAGAAATTGATATAAAGTTTTTAATGCAGATGTATGGCTGTTTCCTTGAAGAACTCCCCCAAACGTTTTCCCCTCAGCAGGGGAAAATGCAAGGCCTTCCACCAAAGGGTACCAGAGACACTGGCCGAGCCCCATGCTGAGGTTAGATTGCTCATTAAAGCACAGCACTGGGTCCAAACAAAGCAGCCTGACCGTTTATGGCAATGCTGGGGACACTGTTTTGAATGAAATAGAGCAGAAACTGGTATTTTCCTAGATGTACCACACAACTTCCATTCCAACAAGTCAATTGCCTCTTATTAGCAGCCCAACTTCAGGAATACATTAAAACACCAATCTACTTACACTTCTGCTAAAGCTTAGGATCTGACCTTGTTCATAACGGTGTATTTAGTGAGCTCCACAGGTGCCAGCCAGACTGCTGCAGACAACGAATGGGGATGCACAAATCTTCACAAGAAAGAAAGCCCCTCCTATCGTTATCCCTGGCTGCTGCCCAACCTGGGGATCCTGCCAGCAAGAACTGATGAGCAGCAGCAGGTACAACTGTGAATCAGTATCTCAGTCTGACAGGGTTGCATTTTATTGTAGTATCTGTCACAAGACTCGGCTACGAACATATGGAGCTGCAGATCATGAGGTATGAATGAGACACATTGGTTTGCTTTGTGATGCCCTTAGGAAGGCAAAGGGCCCACTGGATTAATGCAAATGAAAGTCTGAAGGAAGATGATGGCAGGGATCTGCCCAAGGTCAAAACCAGCACACAAACTCATCCTGTTCTTTAATCTCCCTATACAGAAGCCAATTGTAAAACTGAGAATCTGAATCAGGAATGCCAACAGAAGACCCATTTTTCCACATCTGATATAGGAATGTGCAGGAAAACACAGCCCCGTGTTTTAAAAATCACAACTACGTTCCTAATGATTGTCAGAAATCATCGAGGAGAACAGTGAGGAGTTAACGACCAGATGCTCCAGCAGTGTGAAAGCTGCCCAGAATGGTAATGAAGAGCTGTTAGCCTTAAAACCCCTTCTTGTCTCACAGCTCTCCCCCAGTATTTACTTTGTTGAATTTCAGCACTCCTAACATGCCAGCTTCTACTTCTGTTGGAGTAGCTGCCTTCGTGCCTCCACAGCCCTCCTGCAGGACCCTCCCACAGAACCACCTCCTCCTCCTTGCAAGCACCACCAGTGCTCGGCCCTGCCCAGCCGCTTGTGCGACTTGTACAAACCAAAGTGATGTTGAAGAAGGAATCTTCTCAGCAGAACATCATGTTCAGAAGAGAACTCATTTGTACGTACTTGAAGGTTAAAAATGACATTTTGCTAAGACTATAGTATGAATCCCTGTATTTTTTTTTCTTTTTTTTAAAAAACCCCTATATTTAGAAACTCGATTTGGACTCCCACTTCCTGAACTATGAGAAAGCATGAGATGTTTCTAAATGTTTTACAATTTGTGTCATGGCTGATTTTACACTACTAAATTTCACAATGTGCCAGATCAAGCTAACCTGCCCCATATAGGTTTGTGCTGAAGCTTGGAAGAGGTACTCGTGGTAGAGCAGGGGCTGACAAGAAACTCTTACCATGCCACCTCAGCCAGCAAATACAGCTGTCTCATGTCTTCCCTGCAGCAGAAAGGCAGCTTACGGAGGAGCTGCCACGCTGTTTACCTTCCTGGTCTGCATCGCTCACATTGCTTTACATACACTACCTCTGCTAAGGCAATCTCACGGGTGCCCAATGGGAGCAGCACCTCTGTTTTGCTCAACGTTCAGGACTTTGTTTCTAACAACCTCAGCATGAGATAGTAGCAAGAGTAAAACATCACAGTCTCCCGTCCTGAAAAACTTCACGTCAAAGCCCAGCTCTTCTTCCCGTCCTCCACGCTATAAGCAAACGATGCTGAAGGCCAGTCCTACCCACAGCCACTGCTCACTCAATGGGTCACCACCCACTGTGACTGCAGGGAGTGGACACGGCCCAGGCTACCCTTCTGCTCCCCGAAGGTCCCAAGCAAGAGAGACCCGCCTGACATACCAGCACGGTGGGGGCGGTTTAAGTGCAAAGAGCATCTTGAAAACATGATCCCACCAGCACGCTTCCATCCATAGAGCAAAACTCCTGCAGCCGGTCAATCTGGAGACGGCAGCCCCTTCCTCCCAAGGTGCCTGCAGGACCAGCCCCTCGTCCTGACGACGCCGCGTCCTCCAGATTCCTGTTCCTAAACCACAAAGACACAAGCCCACCATCAAAGTCCATTTTGGCAACACTTTCGGCAAACTACCCGCAACCGCGCCCGGAGACGCAGGGCCGAGCACTGCTGGCGGGCACCGCCCTGCCTCGGCACCGCCATCCCGTCCTCCCGCCGTCGGCCCCAGGGCTCCGAGAGCGACCACCCGCCGCACCCGCGGGGACATCCCGGGCCTCCCTCCCGCCCCTTCGCTCGGCAGCGGTGGCAAACAGGTAGCGCCCGAGGAGCGGACCCTACCCGCCGCCGCCACTCACGCCGCGCTGCTCCCCTCCGCGCCGCTCCGCCGGGCGCTCTCCGCGGCACGGCACGGCCCGGCCGGAGCGGCGGCGGCAGCAGCACTGGCGCTGTCGGGCGGGGCAGGGAGAGGCGGGAAGTGCCACCGCCTCACGGGGCCCTTCGGCGGCGCCGCGGCCCCAACCTGCTGCCCCGCCCCGGCCCGGCCCAGCCCCGGCCGCCGCTCCGCAGCGGCACCTGCCGCCCCGCCCCTCGCCCTCCCGCTCCCGACGCCGCGCCTCAGGCAAGGGCAGCGCGTGCCGGCGGCCTCAGGGCCGGGACGGGGCCTGCGGCGTACAATTCTAAAAAAAGAGGGGGGAGAATAAATCACCCAGCCAGAGGAAAATCGCCTCTCATTGGCTCCTGCTTCTTTTCAGAGAAGGGAGGCATTTTTAAAGGATGGCGTTGCCATGTAAAAACTCAGTGTTATTGGAATCGCATGTTAACCTCAGCCCTTTGATAAATGCTGGCGTGCCACAGAACCGGGAATGGTGAAGTACTGGTGGATGTTACAGTGAAGAAAGCTGTGGGAAAGGCTCAGGGTGAAGCCAGGGTGATGTTTCTCCGGTTTCATTCTGCCAGGAAGCATCGAGTCGTGTGCTAATTTTACCAAAGCTTTTTAAAAAATGCCACCATCCCAAAAGAAATCTCCCCGAATGAAGGGGCTGAGCAAACTAAAGCATTTTTAATTTGCCTAAAATGAAAGTGATGCTAAAACTGAAAAGTGTTTCTCAACAGAGGCTGAATAGACATCTGGGGTAAAGCATTCCTTCCTTTGGGAAGTCCTGACATCAACGATACTGCAAAGCACGCAAGCGCACATGTTTGGGCATCACCTCTGAGGCTGCCGGGCAGCTCATGCCTGGCTGGGGCTGAGATGGGGACCAGAGACAGGCAATGGCCTCCTGGTGCCAGTGGTGACAGGCTCTGTGTTTTGGGACGAGCTTCACCCTGGGCCCTGGTTTCTTCAGCAGCAACAGACTAAGATTTTGACAGGGGTGCTGCATGATCCAGTCCTCCTCTCATATGCCCTGGGAGTAGGTAGCATTCAGTTTAAGTGCCTGTGCTGTGCTGACCTGTGGCTATATCTTCTATGTATTTAGGCAAGAGTTTTATTGTCCAGTAGATTTCTAAAGTATTTCCAGTTAGGCATCAGCCAGCCAAGGAATTTATTGCAAAATTATCTAAGCCAAAGAAAACCCTATGCTGGTGAAACTAGTCAAAAAAACCCACTATTCTACCTGTAGCTGCTGGGTCACAGTTGATCCATCACATTGCCGTTATCAACTCCTGGAGGGGCTGCACAGGGTCAGGAGAGCAAGGGGCTAGATAAACACCAAAAACAAACACTGCATCATTCTGATATCTGCTGCCCTCTCTGTGAGAGGCAAACCCCAAGCTGTCCTCCCCAGCCTGGAGAGACGGTGGACAGGCAGCAGGCAGCCACCTCTGTCCATCTCCACAAAGTCCAGCAGTTGGGTAGGTGAATGGATGACTATGACCATTTGACAATAGCACACAATATTCTAATCATTACTTGCAAGCAATCCATCAGTGAATTAAAAAAAACCCCAGAGATTTTACTAATGACTGTCTTTGGGGCCCGGGTAGAGCATTCAGCTGGCAAATGCTATGCAGGGCAGAGGGGGCTTGTATGTGCTGCGTTTGCTGCAGCATTTCATCCAGCTCTAACAGGAACCATGCTGCCCTTCAAGATCAAAGAGATTGTTTCTGAGGCTGAGTGGCAAATGGGGGCAAAGCTCAACCCTCTCTGCCAGCCTCTCCACAGCAGCAGTTCCCAGGGCAAGCAGTCTCTGGTACCAACATCAGCCCCAGTTCCTCACATATGTGATGAGTTCCACAGCCAGGAGCAAACTCCTTTGGAGATAAGCACATGGATACAAGTGTTTGCAGAGGTAGGTTTTAGGAGCTTGACCCAAAGCCTATTAAAGCTGGCAGCACTATATCCCTTGATTTCAAGGAGCTTTGACCCACTGCCCTGGGTGGATTTCCATCAGATGCTTTTATTACTGTTTTAGTTCTCCTCTGGGTGGGTGGTGGAGCAAATCAAACAAAAGACTGAAAATTAAAACAAGACAGAGTACTGGAAAGGCCTTGCATGAACAGTGGTACGATTATCACAATGATTTTTAAACTATATACAAACAGTTTTAAAATAGGAAAATAAGAAATGGTGAATATCTTTGTAGCAGTTTATGTCTACTGTGATCTTCTTTGTTCTGGCTTGTTTTCTAACGCAAGGCTCTACTTTTAACTTCAGCTTTTAAAGGAGTGTAGTTCTCATGAAGCAACTTTGAGACGTGAGGCAGACAATTCACAGGCTGTCCTCCCCTGCATGGCACATCACTAGCATCCAATGTGATCACTTTGTTTCATCCCAACAGATAATAATCATACAGCACTTGTATACCTCTTGCCTGCCCTTGTCACACCCAACAACAAACTTTTTAGTCAAAACAGCAGCGCTTCGGTGTGAAGCTGAGGTGGGGGGACAGGGAGTTAAGGACAGGGAAAATTTCAAGCTGGTGTTTATTTCTGGGTGCCAAAATGTATTTAATATTTTATTAGCTGTGCAGTGTGCAAGACAGCTTATTATATTTGGCTCAAGCAAAGCAGTCAATGTTTTTAAATGTGGAGCATCCATTTGAAATCACTAACACCAGGCACAGACCAGGCAGTCGATGAAATATTTAGTTTGTAAAGCAATTCAGTGTGGAAGGCTGAGACCAGAAAAAAATGCTGGGATGTTGAAAATCACAATGCCCAAGTCTGAGGTACCCCATCACAGAGGCTTCAGAGCTGCAGCAGTTGCCCAGAGAGTGAGGCTGCAGGGTCTCTGGGGTACTCTACACCTACCAGGGCACAGGAGCCCATGCCATGCATGGACTGATTTGGAGGACACAGGCAGCAAAGCTTCTCCCGGGATCCAAGTTTCCCAGATGATGCTACCTCTTGCACATCTCTCCCCAATTTGAATGGCCGAAAGCACTTTCCTAATGGGGTGAGGAGGCACTTCAACCAAGTTTGACATTTCTGTTGTCATAAGATTGTCCAAATGCTTGGCATGCCCTGCTCTGCATGCCTGTGTTCACCGTGGTTGGTGGACAACTGCTTGGATGTCACCAGAGTAATACAAGCACTTTCCAATAGTAAGGTGCAGCATAAATACATTTGCAACAGGAGGTCAATGGTGCAAACCGAGCTAAAGAAGTTACTGAATGGTGCTAGCACTGACATTGTTGGGATGATAACTGGCTGCCAGACTACGTTGAAGTTTCAGGGCAACTTTGGTTAAGAAATCACTAACCTACTGCTTTTGGAGTAAAATTTATTACTTACCAACCTCTGTTTCAGATGGCAAACTTTTAATGAGTTTGTCCAAGAATAACAGAATAAATTAAATCTGGTTAAATCTGTTTTCTCCTTCCTTCTGATTCAGTTTCACAGTTCCTATCCTCATCCTCCCATCTGCTACCTGTCCCAGCTTCTTCAAGTCTGCAAACCCGCTTTCCTCCAAGCTTTCAATTCTTTCTCTACATCCTATAAACTCACATCTTACACTCATTTCTGTACTACTCATGTACACTTCTGCTTAGTGATTTCTCAGCTCCCTACCATTTCACCTGTGCCCAGTTTCCAGTAACTCCAGCTTTCTTCCACATCATCAGACCCGTGCTGTGTGGTTGGCCAGATGGGCAAAGAGCAGCACATGCTCTGGTTGTGACTAGGTGCTGCCCAAACAGCCAGCCTGCCAGTCCTGCACACCTGGGAATGCTGGACCAGATTCCTTCCTGCCTTTCATATAGCAGAGAGAAAGAACAAAAATCCTTTTCTCAAGCAGTGTTTCAGTTAACTTAAGATCTCATTGATCTGGGATGTGGCGTTCAAAAAGGGCTACAAAACACCATGAAGGAGGGCTAGATCCATGCAAATCCAACTGCTAACACAGTCCCTAGTTATAAGTTGCAGGTAGAACCTCTTCATACTTGCTCCATGTCTCAATTTTAATGCTTTTTTTTTTTTTTAACACATGTGCATACACCTGTTTTAGGAAGGGCTTCATTGAGGCACATATTTCTAATCCAGGTGAAGGGTTACAGAAGGGAAGTTAGGACAAGTAGCTCTCCATAGCTCCTCCCTAGCATGCCCACAGTCATGTGGTGGCTTTACAAAATCTATTTAGATGTGCAGTAACCCACTAACTGTAGGGGTTGGAAAATGTTGCACAGTCTGCAAAGAATCAATATAGAGTCTCAAAAGCTAAAAAAATACCCAGTTTTTCTCATTGAATAGAATCTCCTAATAATCCAAGAGCCTTAAAGTTTTACCTGACTTACAATAATGTACTTTGGTACAATTTCAAAATCAAACCCAAGATCTACTCCACTGCAACAACCAACTTTATAGACTAAGTAACCACCATTTGAATAAGTGCTCTATTTTCCAAAACACTGCTGATGGGAAAGATGTTCCTTTCCTGAACTATGGCTTTTTCCTCTTTTACCTAATTCCTGGTTTATTATTCATTAGTCTCATATTCTGTACACAACTGAGATGTCCCAGAGCCTATTCTCAGAGCTCATATTTTCTTAAAATATATCCTTGATGTTTGCAGCCACGTTAATTAAAAGGAAGGGCACGAATGAGAAGAGTATGCCCAAGCACAGGTCACAGGAATCACTCACTGCTGCCCAGTTTTCAACTCTGTTACTGCAAAAGTACATTGCAGTGATGGCTGCACATTTGCTCCAAACCTTAGGGCAAACATTGATTTCTAGATCACAATTATTTTTGGAACATCTCATCTTCCAGCTCTCAAAAAAGGGCTTGATATTTTTTAAGTTTTGAATATAAATGTAAACCCTCATTCCACTTTCTTGTATGAAGATACCTTGAATTTTTAAAAGATAATGTTTAACTCCTTGCTGTTAATTAATCTTTAAAACAAAGTTAATTCACAAAATGCCTCTTGGTTGTTTGAATAAAACTGGTAATGTTTCCAAGAACTTACATCATACAATACTGTTGAAAGGATCACATTAATAAAATGCATTGGGCTTGTTCGTACAGCAGTGAAAACAAAGCTTACAAGAAAACATTAAGTCAGAGAAAGCCCATGAAAGATTTTGTCCTTGTTTTTTGCATGGTAAGGGCCTTAAAATGCTTTCCTTGTTTCTGCTTTTTTAGTCAGAAACCTGATGCTCTTGAGGCTTTTCAGATCTTGTGTACTCCAACAAGGAACGATGCCAGCTCTCTGGGACTCTAAATTTCCACCCCTCCCCAAAGGCAGTGTGGTCAGTATCTTCACAAAAAAGCTTTGCAGCGCTACAGGCTTGTGGCAAAGTGGCTGGAAAGTTGTCCTGTAGAAAAGGGCCTGGGAGTGTTAATCGACAGCTGACTGAAAATGAGCCAGCAGTGTGCCCAGGTGGCCAAGAAGGCCAAAAGCATCCTGGCTTGTATCAGGCATGGTGTGACCAGCAGGACTGGGGAAATTATTGTCCCCCTGTACTCAGCACTGGTGAGGCCTCACCTCAAGTACTGTGTTCAGTTCTGGGTCCCTCAATACAGGAAGGACACTGAGGTGCTGGAGCGTGTCCAGAGATGGGCAACAAAGCTGGTGAAGGATCTGGAGAACAAGCCTGATGAGGAGCAGCTGAGGGAGCTGGGGGTGTTTAGGCTGGAGAAAGGGACTGAGAGGAGACATGATCACTCTCTACAGCTACCTGAAAGGGGGTTGTAGTGAGGTGGGGGTTGATCTCTCCAGTAATGAATGATAGGACAGGACAAAATGGGCTCAAGTTGCGCCAGGGATTAGACATTAGGAAGAACTTTTTCACTGAGAGGATTATTAGGCATTGGAACGGGCTACCCAGGGGGGTGATGGAGTCACCATCCCTGGAGATATTTAAAAGATGCATAGATGAGGTGCTGGGGGATATGGTTTCGTTTAGTGATGGGCAATGTGAGGTTAGTGGTTGGACTTGATAATCTTAAAGGAATTAAGTAAAGGCAGAGCAAAGACACCTGAGAAATTCAGAAGCAGACAAGAAACCTTTTAAAATTATTCTGAGTATTAATTCTCATTTGAAATGACAGTTTTTCAGGGTAATGTCCTTTCTTCTAGCTGGAGAAGGTTGACTGGTTGGTAGTGCCCCTAACATGGGCTTGGTGCTAACAGGAGTGAACTGTGTTCCCCAGGGAACTGCAAACACTGGCCTCAAGGCTGTGTCTTACCTTGGTGCCATAGCAATGACTAGAGTTGTTTTGGTTTTTTTTTCTAAGAAGCCTTATTAAATGATGGCTCCTTCTGTGACATATATCACCAAAGCAGAACTGCACATTCATCATGAAGGAAAACTGAAACAGCAGGAATAAATGCTGCCCAGGAGCTTTGGGGAAAGATGCATCTATACTTTTTGCTTTTGTCTATATATGAACCTGGAGAATTTGTTTGGCATAAGGTGATCTGTGATTTAAACATAAGTTTTCCATGAGAGGCAGCATGGACACATGGCTCCAGCCATCTCACTGCCTGGCACCAGCTCAGCTGCGGTTTGCAAGCAGCTCTCACAGCCAGACACCTGCCTCTCTGTGAATATAGACTATCCTTACCTTATGGTTTGACATGACAGCCTTTTCTGGTAAGGTGGAAGGGGCTGTAAAGATCTGGGGCTGAGCCAATTAGATGCCTCTACGATCACTTTTTAAGAAGAAGCCAGAAGAGGAGGCTTTTTCCTCCTTCCTGTTTCTTCTTTCTGTGCCGCCTTCTTTTTCTGGCTGGTGGTGGTGCAAGAAGTAGGAACGGTGAGAGAAACAACCATGCGGACTCTAAGGTCAGTGATGAAAGAGAGGAGGAGGTGTGCTGGAGGAGAGACTTCCCTGCATTCTACAGAGAGGACCGGTGAAGCTGAGATTCATTTTCATTTCTTTAAAGACCCCACATCAGCAGTAGAGACTCATTTTGATAATGACCCTGTATCAGGGGCAGAGAGTCATGTTGCTAAAGCTGGCCCTGGACCAGGGGCAGCGATTCATTAAAGGCCCTGAGCCAGGGACAATGACTATGGCTGGAGGAGGCCGTGTCCCATAGGAGGGACCCAACCACTTCACTGCAGACCCCGAGTCAGGGGCAGCGATTTTCTTCTTTAAAACTATGGCCAGAAGAGGCCGTGTCCCAAGGGAGGGACCCTTTATCACTAAGGCCGGAGCAGGCCGTGTCCCGAGGCAGGGACCCAATATCCACAGCTGTGACTGTGGGAAGGAACCCATGACAAAGCAGCTCATTAAACTTATGCCCAGAAGAGGCCTTGCCCCGTGTGAGGGACCCTGTATTGGCAGAAGTTGCAGCTGCTGGGAGCAACCCACACCAGAGAAGTTCGTTAAGGACTGTGTCCCGGGGGAGGTACCCTGTGTTGGAGCAGGGGAAGAATGCCAGGAGTCGTCCTCATCTGAGCAGAGAGAAGTGGCAGAGCCCATCTGTGAGAGACTGACCACACCCCCCATTCCCTGCCCCCCTGAGCTGTTGAGGGGAGAGGAGGTAGAGATATTGGGAGCAGTGAGCTGGGCCTGGGAAGAAAGGAGGGATGGGGGAGGGAGATCTTAAAGTGCTGGTTGTAATTTTCTCATCATCCTGCTCCCTTTTTGCTTTTATTCTGTTCTGTTTCTTGTAGAATAAACTTTCCTACTTTCCTCTCTAAGTTGAGTACTGGAGTCTGTTTTGCCTGGAACCGTAATTGGCAGCGAGCCCTCCCTGCCCTTGTCTTAATCCACAACAACCTTGCTTATCTTTTTGCTCTCATTTTGCTAGGGCCTCCGCCATCCTAACGAGGGTGGGGGTGAATGGGGGCACCGAGGGAGAGATTGTCGTGGTGCTGCTGTAGTGCTAGCTGGGCCAAACCACGACAATTACATACATAACATAAGTGTTAATATATATTATATATAATATTTTATATATTTATATACAAGATATTACTATAAATAGATATTAATATATATTATACATTATATATATATTTTGCAGTGTTGCTAAATAAAAACCAGGAAAACCAGCAAATATTATTTACATTTTTTGCTAATTAGTCAGTATATCAGCCAGAGAAATAGCATTAATTTATATGCAAGACTTTAAAAATATTTTTATCAATATCTGACATCAGTAAAATACGAAGCATGGGAGGACACACCACCTGCAGCCCTGAAATCACCAGGCAGCCTCAGAGCGAGGGGATTAACCAAACATGAGGCATTAGAATATTCCAAAGAGGATCAAAAGAGATTTGCGACTGAAAAGCCACCCACCAGAATTCCAGTCAGCTGGGAAGCCGGACAGAAAGCGGGTAAATCTTTAAAGTTCATCTCTCTCTGACGTGCGCTGCAATACATCGCATCATGCTTCGCTGCAACATGAGATGCAAACAATGTCATCTTCCTAGAGTTGAAATTACAGCTTTGTCATAGTCAAATATTGTCTGGCAAAAAAGCAAAATCACACAGAATACGGTCACTGATACGGCAAAACCAAAGAGCCTCGAGGACAGCCACAAAACAGTAGCCAAACAAAAAATTGCCACACGAGGGCAAATAATACTGAGAGATAAGAGGAATTGAAGGACCGAATCTTAGCTTCTTCCAAATAAAAAAATTGCTCTCAGGGTTCCCAAATCAAAAAGATACTAAACTAAAATATTAAATACCACTCAGCAGAGGTAAAGACACAGGTGTCTGCAGATGAAGCCGTGGATTAGCAGATCAATGACACACCAGGCACGTGCTACTCCCAGTCTTGTACAATCGGTGGACTTTGATGTACTTAATGTGAAGAAATGTTTCAGAGGAATGTTGTACCAACATCTATACCTTCTAATTTTCACACTGAGATCAACATCATTAAGAGCAGCAACTGAAGAAGATTGAAACTAATATGAAATGAGAGTAACAGGCTTGTGTTTGCCCTGGGTCTGGCAGGGGTGGAATTAACTTCTTCTGCAGCGACCTGTAGGATGCTGCAGTTTAGATTTGTGGCTAGGACAATGCTGATAACTCACCAACGCTTCAGCCATTGATGAGCAGAGCTCGTACAGCATCAAGGCTTTCTCTCTTTCCCACTCTGCCCCTGCAGTGAGGAGGTTTGGAGGGACACGACCAGGAGAGCTGACCTGAGCTGGCCAAAGGGCTATCCCATACACTATGACGTGCTCAGTAATACAAGCTTGGCAAAAGGAGGAGGAGTAATGGGGAACGTCTGTGTTTATGGTGCTTATCATCCAAGTAAACATTGGATGTGTGTACTGAAGCCCTGCTTCCTGGGAAGCAGCTAAACATCTGCCTGTCAACAGGAGGCTCTGCTTTGGCTGCACACCTAGTTTGGGCTTCACATGGCAAACTGTCTTTATTTCAGTCCACAAGTCTCCCAACCTTCCCTCTGTCCAGCAGGAGAGGGAAGGATGTAAGCAGCGAGGTCTGTGTTTGGTTGTTGATGAGGGTCAACCCACCATATTTTTCCATCCCAGCTTCATTCAGACTAAATCAGCCTGCCCCTGGGAACTAAGACGTTCCTCAAAACACACTCTTCGTGGGTTTCTATGGTTAAGGCTAAAGATGTTTAATGGGTATAAAATGGAGTTTTTCCTAGTGCTTGCAGTAACTCTTCAAACCATCTTTGCCTAGAAGATCGGTTTGTCAGCCTTGAGAAATGAAGCTGTACAGACAAGCTCATTAAAGGATGGACTTTTGCTTCCATGAGAGCAGCTGTAATGTCTCTTGCAATTTTAAGAGCTTGGCCACTTTCTCTCAGTTTTTCTTGAGGGCAGGCATGAGGCATGCAGTCCCCTCACTTTAAGGGATGTCTTTGATTTAATTTGTTGTTCAGCTGCCTGTCCAAAGACTCCCCCTGTGCTGCAGTCTAAACTGGTCTGTGCACTAATGAGGTGGGCAGAAAAAATGGCTCCTTTTGAGCATAGAGTAAATGGGTTTTTCAAATAAGAAATGAACCAGAAGATGCTTTTAAAAGAAGCTGGGATACAGACTCCCTTGGAGGCTACATTAGGGCAAAGGCAGGGGACTGAAGAATATGCATCCCTCAGGAAGATTCATGGGTGACTGAATCAGAGCTGTTGCTGCTAAAGACTTGCCTTGCTGGCTGAGATCAAATCCCACGTACTTTCACGTATACACCAACAGCACTTTTTGCAGCACAAATATTGAATAAACTCCTTTATAAAATCACAAAATTACTCCAGCTGTCGCTAAAATGAGAAGATAAATTTAAAATAATTTTCAGAAGTCTAATTTACTGAAAAAGAACTGACATCACGTTCACCTTATAATAAATATTTTGATGCCTACAGACATTATCCAATGCCCAATGATCTAATTATTTTATTTGGGTTACTATCCAACATTAGATATCCATTCCACTGTATCGAGCTTTTCAGCTGCATCATCTTAAAATCAGAAGTCTTGTACACAGTGAAATTTATGACATGACACAGATCAAACAGCAATATTTGGGAGGTCATAAATAGAAATATTATCTATGACCACATAATGGCAAAGAAGAAAATAAGAAAATGGATTTCATTCATGGTATTAAAAAGATCTTGATATCCCTACCTTTGCAACTTGATTTTAGGAGAAAAATTTAAGTTTCAACAATGGTACAAATAATTTATCCTGGGCAAAAACCCCAAACCTGTCTTGAGGACATCATGAGCATTACAGAAAAATTCTGTTGAAGTAAATGTGTGTTATGGATGGTCAGTGTAACAGTTACTCTACATAGAGATTGAACAGAGTGTGATCACACATTTTAGGGGTCCTTTTAGGATATGGGCTACAATTCTGCTTTTAGGTGCCATCTTTCTAGTTTATTTTATGATATCCATTCTTACGTTAAATATAGCAGTGAGAGAATATTTTGTTGGAAGACCAAGTTAGACAGCATAAGCTGGTGTTGTGGAAGGAGTAATTTAGATTACTTAAAGAATCACCATCAGAGTCATTAGCAAAAATGATGGTGGTGGTTTGACCCTGGCTGGATGCCAGGTGCCCACCACACCGCTCTATCATCCCCCTCTTCAACAAGCCAGAGAGGGGAGAAAATAAGATGGGAGTCTCGTGAGTTGAGATAAAAGCAGTTTAATAAGGAGAATAGCAAAGCCAAGCACGTGAGAAGTGAAGCAAAGCAAAATAAGGTGTTACTGTCTACTTCCCATCAGCAGCGATATCTGGCCACCTCCTGAGAAGCAGGGCTGCGGTATGTGTAACTGTTGCTTTGGAAGGCCAAAAATGAATCATGCCCCTACTTCTTGCTCCTCTCCCCAAGTTTATATTGCTGAGCTGATGTCATATGGTATGGAATGTCTCCTTGGTCAGCCTGTCACCACCCACAGCTATTGGTGAAGTTGGGGGAAGGAATGCTGGAGGGAAAGCCCTGATGCTGTGCAAGCAGTAGCCACAACATTGATGTGCTATCAATACACATTTTTAGCTACCAACAGAAGGCACAGCACTACAAGAGCTGCTGCGAAAATCACCACCATCTCAGACCCACTACAGTGATTTAAATATAAATTTGTAAAAGTGCAACTTAGCAGAGCTTGATGGCAAGGTTCACTCTATTACTTACTACATGGAAGAAACATACAAAGGAAAATTGAGTCAGGATCAATTTAAAACCATTTACCTGGAGATGGGAAACAAAAAGAGTAGGGGAGACCCTCCCACTGCATTATGAGGTTCAGAATAGACTTCTCCAAGAGAAGCCTAGGTGTGGCTGGATCCAGGCGTGGTCTCAGACTTGGTCAAAGGTTTATATCTAGTGACATTATTACAAAGGGTAAGAAATGGCTGGTTGTGAATCTCACACAACTTTGAGGTAGCAGCAATTTAAGTTTTATTAAAACTATGATGGTAATCATAAGATTAGGTTGTGCAGTTTAAACAATACTTGATCAGCCAGTTATCAGAACGATTTAATAAAATTTGCTGTAATCTGCACTGTGCTTTAGGTAAAGGTTCAAAAATGGCAGAGTTCACACAAGATTTAGAACAAAGTTTTCGAAATCAAATCACATACAAACGCACACACGCGCACACACACACAGAGGTTAACCTATGACTGAGATTTTTCTCTCCAAATTGTGATAAGTTCTTGGTACCAAATGATCTTTGAAACCTCACAAAACCTAATTGTAGCAGACTACTCACTATTCTCCTCTGTTAGCATTTGTCAGCAGGTGATCTTTGACCTTTCTTCATCAGCATCTATCAGCAGATAATCTTGGAAATCCTCCTGAAAGCCTACTCTTCTAAATCCTGTCAAAATCTGCCCTGAGGGATGTCCCAGTCCAGGGGGGATACAGGGTCATAGCCTGCTGCCATCCCAGGGAGCTCAAAGGGTCTCACTGGGGATTGCTGTTTATAGGATTGCGAGATGATTGACTTTGGTCAGAAGGTTTTTTCATTTTGACCACAATTCTTGTCAGATAGTCCCTACACCTTCCAGAGCAGACTGTGATAGGCAGCAGGTGTTTCAGGTATGGCTCCCAGGCAACAGGAGTTTCAGGTAGGGTTAGGGAGTGCCTAATTGCCCTAACTCACTGCATTCATAACAAGGGCCAGAAAGTACTAGATTGTCCCAACCCACTGCACTTGTAGCCAAGACAAGAACGCAATGTAGACTGGTTCTGACATCACAATGTGGCCCAGGGAGTCTACATTCAAAGAAAAGACTCAAAGTATTTGATCTGATAATATGCATGATTCTAAACACCACATTGAACCTCCTGATCAGCTACTGCTAAAAAAAATTAAGACAGAGACAATGTGCCACTAACATAAGGTTTGAACTAGTAAAGGGTTTGTTGAATAAGCTTTGGGACAGGATAAAGGGGGACTGCCAAAGTCCCCTCAAAGCTTGTAAAATTTACCACTAGAAGTTTAATGATGGTAGTTCCAATCTCTGTCCGTTTTCCAGTAAGCTTTGGCTTAGAAAAGAGCACACCTTGGTTGATATTAACTGATGCTGTCTTTATTCTACAAGCAGAAATGTACATGAGAAAAATGTCATAAAGTAGTTTATGAGAATGAAACCTATTTGTGTCAGCCTTGGGCTCTTGTATAGCATGACTGTCACGAAGCATCAGACATCATGTATCATATTAGTTTGGGAAGTAGTCCCAAATTTTGACAAGGAAGCATATGCACAGAGAACTTCTGGAGAGAGTCCAGTGCAGGGCCACCAAGATTATCAGGGGACTGGAACATCTTTCATATGAGGAAAGGCTGCGGGAACTGGGGCTGTTTAGTCTGGAGAAGAGGAGACTGAGGGGGAATCTCATTAATATTTACAAATATCTAAATGGTGGATGTCAGGAGGTTGGGACATCCCTTTTTTTTTTATGGTATCTAGCAACAGGACAAGGGGTAATGGGATGAAGCTGGAACACAAAAAGTTCCATTTAAACATAAGAAAAACCTGTTTTACTATGAGGGTGACAGAGCCCTGGCACAGGCTGCCCAGGGAGGGTGTGGAGTCTCCTTCCTTGGAGGTCTTCAAGACCCACCTCGACACGTTCCTATATGACCTGATCTAGGTGGACCTGTTTCTGCAGGGGGGTTGGACTAGATGATCTCTAGAGGTCCCTTCCAAACCTACCATTCTATGATTCTATGATAGAAATATATATGGTTTAGTACACTAATTACTGTGATCCATTAGCTCATATGCTTAAGAGAGGTCATACCGAGTTTTAGCGTAATGATATATGGTTAAGTTTTGATAAAGTAGTTAATATAATCTCTGAAACACAATGGGATTGCAAAAAGTCCAGGAAGGCCATCCAAGCTGCCAACAACTCTGCAGCTTAGTACTGGAACTTCACTCCTAACTTGAGTAGGCTCTTTCTGCCTCTCCTTTCTTCCCCTTGCCCAAGCCAGAAGTCAGAAATTGCTTATTTTATATCCGAATTAAACATTTTTCATCACATGGAGTTCAGAGTTGAATATCCTACTTGTATGAGGCATGACATCTTACTAGCTGGAAAAATGTAGTCACCAACTCTGTTATGAGAAGCCAACGACTAGATGCTATTTTCACAGCAAAACTTGTGTCACTTAGCTCCAAAACAAGTCGGTATTTAGTGAACTAAAGGAGCTGTTCAGTGGCTTGGCCAAGAGCTCACAAACATACAGGGTCTGGCAAATTCTTTTCAGCAAGTGTCAATAGTGCACGCAGACAGACAGATATTTCAAGCCTCAGTTCTTCTGAATCAGAAAGGATGAATCAGGATGAGGAGTTTCAGCCAAGCAGGAATATTTATTAATTAATAGCAGTAATTAAATAACTGCCTAATGTCTGCAACCTGTATGTTTTGCTAATGGATGGGGTCAGCACAAACGACACAGACACCAAGTTAAAAGGAAATAGGCTGATTTTTACTTAACATTTAAAACACTAAGATAACAAGTGAAATAACGCAGCAAGAACCAAGCAAAACAGGGTAATGCACCTAATCGTTACTATACAGGAAAAAGTTATAGTGATTAAGAAAGATACATCACCAATTGCCCTATTGATACGTTACCATCACCCAGACCCGCAGTTGCTGGGGAGCCCCCGTTGCAGTGAGGGTTTGGAGAGCCTGACCCAGCAGTTGAGAGCTCACAAACAGTGTGTCCACTCGTGGCTGAGGCCTCCAAAGTCACTGCAAGAGGGTCACACCTTTGTATTGTTGGATGAACAAGCTTACATGACTTCAAAAGCAGAAGCATCTGGTTTCACTCTCCTTTGAGAGGGCTCAAGGAGGAACCAAGGGAGTTTTTCTATTTGACCTTGACCACTTATTTCCAAATAAGGCCAGACACCTAGTTTCATGGCCTTGTTAGTCTGCCTCTAAACAAGGAAAGAAGTCCATTCTCATGACATTGATCTTCACTAATGATTATATTTTATCTAAGCGAGATGTTTTGCTAATGATCAGACATATTTCACTAATGACTGGATACAAAGATTGTATTTAACATCTGGTTGGGAGGATCATCAAGAGATTAACTTTGGTTTAAGGCAGCTGCTCAGGCCTCAGTACTTCACTGTACCACTTACCATCTCCTCCTGTGAGCTGCCTGCATGCTTACAGAGCTCTCATTTGTCAGTTCATTTGGAGTTGGCTCTGATGTCTTAATGCAGCATTGCTTTGCAGGGTGCAGGCATGCCCGGGAACCGGGCAGGCACATAGCTGCTTGCACTGATAGAAAGAATAGGGTCTCTAATTGACAGTCAGTCCTCTTACTGCTGTTGGTACAAGATGGGAAATACTAATTGGTTTGTCCAAAGTCACCCAAACAACTCAGAGAACAGAACCAGAAAACTGCCCCTTCATCTTGTCATAGTCAGTCCTTAGGGAAAGATTTTGTCTAATGAAGAGAGGAATTCATGTTTGCATAAGTATGTGACAGAATTATGATCTCAGTAGAACCAAGACCCAAGTTTTAAGATTTTGAAATGAAGTAACCTTTTTTTGCTGTCCAAACTTATCCTTTGAGCTTTGTCAGTCATGTTTTTCTATGCTGAAAGATGATCCCAGGCCGCTACAACTTGTTTATGGCTGTTAACAGCTTCCTACCTAATTAATTAGTCGTGATTTTATTTAGAGGAGCTTGCAATATTTTTTCCTAAAGTCTTTTGAAATAATTGATTTAAAATATGCTAGATAGGAACCTACTATATGAAGACAGATCTGTTGAACTTACTTCTGAGATTCCCTGCACACTTAAAATACAAGCACTCTATTTCAAACATAATGATGACTACAATAAATTCATTACTTGTATTAGTGAATATGACATATTATTTTGTGGATATCACATGCACACTGTTGTCACATCATCCTGTCATGATATTTGTTTGACATTCAAATAATGACACAGTTAAGAAGAGAGTGTTCATCACCTTTTTATTAAGGTGAGGAAAAAATGAGGAACATTTCTCACTTGGACGATGCTTGTTTGGAAATAATTTTGAAACACTAGCTCCCTCAGTAGAGGCAGCAAAAATATCTCTTCTATCATCTTACAAGAGTAGCCTGTGAGCCACATTAATCATCTCAGACTGAAATTTATAACAACATATGGAAGACTTACTTCACTATTATTAGAAGTTCAAAGTTTCATATGTGTTCTTCAACTAATTTAAGGTTCACTTGTGCTTCAAACATTACACCCCAAGTAATAAGTGCTATAACAGGTCATTTGCATTCAGGAAATTATTTTTGGAAGAAGCTCCTGCTTGTTGCAAAAGGGCAAAGGCCACTGGAATTTAAAGTCAAGAATTGACTTTTATTAGGGCTTATCCACACAGCCTCTGGAAGTCCATATGCGCTTTTAATTGAGTTTCAAAGGATTTCAGTAACACTGCCTTTGGAGTACTTTGTCTGTCGTGATATTTTGCCAGGCTTTATAAATATTTACTTATGGCTTTGTATGTGTACTTGTTAGAGAATGGAATTGCAAACAAAATTTGGCCTTTTCAACCAGCACTGTGACTTTTTCAGCATCTTTATTATGCTTCAAATTTGGTATATTATTTTATCATTTGAAAAAGAAAGCAACATCATGCTATAAAATCTCTGTATCCATCAGTATTATAGACATGAGTAAAGAATTTCATCAAAAATTTTCACCCCTTTAGATGTTGATACAGCTTCTTTCTTCTTCCTAGCAGAAAACCAGAAGTAATATTTTGTGGTTCCCCTCACCAGTGCCTTTCATGCTGTTAGAAATATTTACATGGGCACACTGACGAACATCTCACTTCCACAGCATCCACACTCCACTCTCATCCCCAGAATCAAGGTCAGTGCTACAGCAGTAGGGAAAAGACATTTTGGAAGATTCTCAGCCCCTTCTCGGAGTCGTCACTGAGAGTTAGTCAAGTGAACAAAGTCTGTTTATTTAAGCTCTGAAACTTTTTTTTCTTTTCTATAAATATACTTCTGCTGTTACTCATGCATATAGCAGATGGAAAAGAAATTTATTCTAGGTTAGCTCCTGAACGCTGAGCTTTGGAGCAGGCAATATCAGGAGGTGGTGCATACACTGGGTATATACTGTGCCACTGAGTAGTAGTAAAAGTAACAGTGGCTTTTTCTTTTCCCAGATAAGGAAAAGTAGATTCATGATCTCATATAGGAAATCAAACTCTATGTGATACAATCTCACCTTTGAGAAATTTGGGGTTCTTATTCACTGTTATATTCTATTTGAGGAGTGTCACTGACAACAAAGTCTTTAGTATTGCATTTATAACCCCAGCAAATTGAAGTACAGTATTTAAAACTACTACAGGATTTAAAAAAAACTTAACAATTATTTGTTTAGGCAAATTGAATGTATTCACATTTCTTTTGAGGTGCAAGAAACTTCCATGTCATGGAAGTACCCAGAACCATCCAAAGTGGAACAAGTGAGTGTTGCTTTTAAGAGCCACAGTTCTCACGAGGTTTGACTATAGCTAAACTGGAAGCACTTTGGGAAAAAAACTTTCATTCTGCCTTCCAGTCAAACAGATGGACAGAGGAAACTGTTCTTCTGGGATTACTGAGTGTGCAGGCAGCCAGCAGGAAGAACAGCATTACTTGCAAAATTTACAGGGTCTTATGTTTATTATACTTAAAAAAAAAAAAGTTTTATTTATTGCAAATGCCACTGTGAATAGCTCAATTAAAAACTTTTGTTCAACATGTACTTCCTTACAAGGAATGGCTGTGGGAGCTGGGGTTGTTTAGTCTAGAGAAGAGGAGACTGAGGGGAGATCTTATTAACATTTATAAATATCTAAATGGTGGATGTCAGGAGGTTGGGACATCCCTTTTTTCTGTGGTATCTAGGGGTAATGGGATGAAGCTGGAACACAAAAAGTTCCATTTAAACATAATAAAAAACGATATTACTTTTCAGGTGAGGGAGCCCTGGCACAGGCTGCCCAGAGGGGTTGTGGAGTCTCCTTCCTTGGAGATCTTCAAAACCCAACTGGATGCATTCCTTTGTGACTTGATCTAGGTGAACCTGCTTCTGCAGGGAGGTTGGACTAGATGATCTCTAAAGGTCCCTTCCAACCCCTACCATTCTATGATTCTATGATTCTATGCAGGTGGGTTTTGTAACTTGCAAATACCAGTGCATGGAATGCATAAATACAACTATAAATAAGACAACTATCATTTACCTACAGCTATATAATCAATGTGTTACCTTACCTGAAATGTTATGGACAGTTCCAGAATATGTTGATTACTCCATCTTAAGAGAAAAACAACCTCTCAGGGAGTAACCCTAGAGAAAAGAAACTGAAACAATACAGGGCTGAAACAGTAATATTGAAAAAGTGGAGCTATTTACTATAGATAATTTAACATATTCTTTCTTTTCTAAAGTTATGTATGAAACAGAGGAGGCTGATAAGAAAATGCTGATTTCTGTTTCTCATAGAAAAAGTACAATAGACCTTATAATGGAAAAGAAAGGAAGGAAACTCTATAGTGATATAAAGAGAAGTCTCTTTACCTAATACATAATCAGCCCACAAGAGATGCAACTGTTACGGATTCAAAACAGCTGTATTTACTGTAACACTCACCTTGAAGTTTGGATCTGCTCTCATGCCTTGACGCTGAAGCCAGTTCTTGGCACAGCTCAAAGGTAGAGAGCTGAGATGTGTCATATTATTTTGCAGGGTTACTGGGATTTCTTGAGGGTTATACAATTATCTAGCGCCTATGATTTGGGTTAAAAAAAAGAATTTGAAAGCAGACTTGAAGGATCTGGTTATATGTTAAATATTTGAACGTCATCTCTGATTTCACAGCCTTAATCAAAATTGGTGTATTTTTAATTAACCATCAGAAAACAGAAAAGCACATATTTCATAGAACATGCAGCTTGATGACAATTTCACAAGAAAACTAAAGAAATTGGTGAAAACCAGAGGAGAGAATGGAAGACAAGAGGGGAAACAGGTATTCAAGAAGTACAGTTTGCATTCCATATAGCCATGTTCCCCTCTACACCTCTGGATATAGCCATGTGAAATGTCATGAAAAGATCATAGAATCATAGAATGGCAGGGCTTGGAAGGGAACTTTAGAGATCATAAATATTAAGGAGTTAGCTATTAATAAGCACAGAAATATAAATTAACTTTATGTTAATGCTTAGGATATTGAATGGCTGAATTAGATCCAAGAACACAACCCTGAGAGTCAACAATGACGTATTTAAAAAATATTTGCGTTGTGTCTTTACAAAAGCAGAGAAAGCTTCCCAGGCTTGTGTGAATTGGAAAGAAAACAACCTAAATTCTTGGGTCCTTACTGATTTAGTCGTACAAATGCAAAACCTGCTCTAGAGCCATGTGACTCTTCTGATACTCTCAATAAATATCCTGACCCCCATTAGCTTTCGTATTGATTACTACTCATTAATAAAATTGTGTTTTATTGTGGTCCTCTGTTAAAACATCTGTTCTTCCTTTGATCATCTGTAGAATGACAAAAGACATTTTCCAGAAAAACCCCAAACCAAACCTACACTATTTTATAATGGCTGCAGCTGCTGCTGCTAGGGAAGTTTGTGAAGAGAGTATCTGAATGTAAACTGCAGCAGATATCTGAACTTTGCTATGGAAGGCAAATGGAGGTCAGATGAAACCAATTCAGTTCTTTAGCCGTGTCACAAAACCAACCTTCAACATCAGTTGAAACAAGGCAGCCTCAGTGCATTTGGGCAAGCTGGTTCTGGCCACTCACATTTCCCCTGCCTCCGGCACCTGCTTTGTACTTCTGGGGAACTAAAAAAGATGAGGAAAGAGGCTCCCAAGGCAAAGCTCTTGTGTATACCTTGTCCCAAAAGGAAATCTGACCTTCCCCCAAAATAAAGCTGAAATAACACACCTTGAGCTCAATCTATTGCTGGGAGATTTGTTTACCATCATCACAATCTGTGGCTGTGAGAAGAGGAACCACAGTTCTCACGCTCAGTAGCTGTTACTTTAGAAACGAGGAAGCTGCAGACTGCCTGTCAGTCTCTCCTTACCCTTCACAAATTCCTATGATGAGGAATACTTGTGTGTCTTGCTCTTGTGTTGTCTGCTTTTACATTGAATCAAAAACTGCTCATAGACCACTCTGTGAGAAAGCTGAAGTGAAAAAACAACCCCCTACCAACGACCGTTTTTTCTTTTCCTATACAGAAATGGGAAAGTCTGACCAGGTCACTACAATCCTAAAGCAGTTAGTCCTTCTTGTGTCCAGAGATCCGTCAGTGTATTTCTAGTAAGTGCATTATTGCCCTTCCTTCCAGCAAACATGTTCTTTTGAGAAGAGGTTCATAAAGCATGATGGACATCTTGCAGGTACTGCATATTAATATCAGTTCTCAAAGAGCAACTCTACCTCAACACCTGGCTCTAACTTGTCAGCTCAGAAAGATGGCTATTTTTCCAGAAGCAATACCCTCTCTGTAAATGCTGCAAAGATTCAGAGCATTTTAGGACCCTTACCTTTCATAATCTAACTGAAAGGAGCACACATCATACCTACTTGTATGGAAAAATTACTGACAGAGGTGACTTTCTTAACATCTACACACTATTACACTGAAAACCACTTTTTGATTCAACTCTCTAGAAAACAAAAATTTAATTCTGTGCTATGCAGTGGGAGTTGCTGGTATTATAAGGAGTTCCTCTGAGTTTGTGCTCGCTGCATAGAATCATAGAATCATGGAATGGGAGGGGTTGGAAGGGAGCTTTAGAGATCATCTAGTCCAACCCCCCTGCAGAAGCAGGTTCACCTAGATCAGGTTGCATAGGAACATGTCCAGGCGGGTCTTGAAGACCTCCAAGGAAGGAGCCTCCACAACTCCCTTGGGGCAGCCTGTGCCAGGGCTCCCTCACCCTCACAGTGAAATAGTTTTTTCTTATGTTTAAGTGGAACTTTTTGTGTTCCAGCTTCATCCCATTACTCCTTGTCCTGTTGCTAGCTACTATAGAAAAAAAGGACGTTCCAACCTCCCGATACCCACCCTTTAGATATTTATAAATAAGATCTCCCCTCAATCTCCTCTTCTCCAGACTAAACAGCCCCAGTTTTCACAGTCTTTCCTCATAAGGAAGATGTTCCATTCCCCTGATCATCTTGGTGGCCCTGCGCTGGACTCTCTCCAGAAGTTATCTGTCCCTCTTGAGCTGAGGAGCCCAGAACTCGACACAGGACTCCAGATGAGGCCTCAGCAGGGCAGAGTAGAGGGGAAGCAGAACCTCCTTCAACCTGCTGGCCACACTCTTCTTGATGCATCCCAGGATGCCATTGACCTTCTTGGCCATGAGGGCACATTGCTGGCTCATGGTTAGTTTATTATCAACCAGGACTCCCAGGTCTCTCCCTGCAGAGCTGCTCTTCAGCAGGTCAGCCCCCAGCCTGTACTGGTGCATGGGTTTGTTCCACCCCAGATGCAGGACTCTGCGCTTGTCCTCGTTGAACCTCATGAGGTTCCTCTCAGCCCAACTCTCAAGCCAATCAGGATCCCACTGAATGACAGCACAGCCTTCTGGGGAATCAGCCAGTCCTCCCAGTTTGGGGTCATCAGCCAACTTGCTGAGGGTACACTCTGTCCCTTCATCCAGGTCATTGATGAAAATGTTGATCAAGACTGGCCCCAGAACTGATCCCTGTGGAACTCCACTGGCCACAGTGGAGGAACTGTGGAGTTCCACTGGCCACAGTGCAGCTTTGTCTTGTTTCTCTCCGGGCTAACACGGCTCAAGGCCATTCAAAAAGCTTCTTGAAACACAGCACATCATAAGGCAAAAATAGTGTCCTTTCCATTGTAATATACTTGTTTGTGTGTTCAGTATTACTCACAGTAGAGGCTACAAAATTGGCTATCACCTGTCCTTTTATTACACCTCAGAACGGCCAAAAGAGAGAACTAATTTTAACCCTATATAGTAATGCTCAGATAAAGAGCTGTTAATTTATGATTGATTGATTAACTTATATTGATGTCAGCGGCACCAAATTTTAACCTGAAGACAGAAGATGTGTCTATCACTAAAGAATTAGCATTTCTGAGAACAACACTCTTCCTATATGAACAACAAATATACATTTCATACAATTCCAAATACATCCTGAAATAAGTAATTCCTTCTTAATATTTTCATAGACCTTATTTCTTGTAAAGAAATGTATACCATTAGTCATGTTGCACAATTCTGGAAAGTATTTAATGAGATTATGGTCCTCCTAGCTAATGCTTGAGGGACTGACAAGAGGGAAAGGCTACACAGAAAAGCGATATTGTTTATTAAGCCAACCAGTGTAAATAAGTAATGGTGTGCAAAAGCTTTTGAGCAGAAAACCTACTCTTTTAGTTGAATGTCTAATTAAAACATATATATATATATATATCTATATATGTAAATGCATTTTTGGCAAAGTTTAGGATGTAGTGAGACAATTTCTCTCTACCAAGTTATTACTAGGATATTAAAATTTACCACCCTGATTTCTCAGAGTTATTAATATAAATCATTGGATACATCAATCAAACTTTAGAATTACCAAAGCAGCTAGCTGCACAATTCAATAGCTATTAATTTTTTGTTGTTGTTCTCGAGGCTTTAGACAAAATCACAAAACACTTCAATTTCTTAATGTTAAGCTACTTTGATAATTTGTAGAAAGTATAATAAAGTAATTTGATATAGTCAATTTTATCTCCATTTTGCATTGCATTCCTAATTGTACCATCAATCTCTTTTAAGCAATATGTACTTGAATGCTTTGAAGGTTGGTTAAAACAATTGTATTTTCAGTTGATCATAAGCTTGGCTTTTGTATGCAGCAAGACACTTTTTTCCTCACTTGTTAAAACTTCGGAAACAGTAGTGAACTACTGCTTGAAGTGTACTCAAAATATCCTGGTACAAAGTTCACTTGACATAAAAAAAGTTTTTGCGGTTGTCACAAAGGCAGAAGCATACAAATAACTCTGTATCTATTGATCTGGATATCCTAGGAATTTTTTTTTTCTATTAATTCTTCCAGATCTACTCATTGAAAACCATTTCCTTGCCTTCATTAACAGGAGCATGCCTGTTCCACAAAATCACAGAATCACAGCTAGCATTATGCCAGTGCTCCTTAAAGATAAACTCCGAAGTGATATCTGCTTCACTATCACTATTCAGATCTATTATCTGAATTATATTTTGCAAACATCCTTTAAATTATTTGCACAGTATGAAATGTTTACATAATTTTCCTGAGTGTAGGGCCCATCCACTGATATAGCAATAGACTCTTTGCTGCAAGACTAGGAAGAGTTAATTCCTAAGTGATTTTATGTATCTGCAGAATGATAGAGGGGCTTTCAATGTCTGTTCCTGATGGTAAAAAAAAACCCCAACCCTAACATTGAATTCCTTTGTGATTTATCTTTGTTTCTTATCAACCAGTTGGCTGATGAGAATTAGCAGATTGATGGGAAAGAAAACCTTGCAAGTCTCAAGAAAAAAACCAACACCGAACGCAAAAATGCAAATTTTTAAGGCATCAATCTTTAAATGGTGAGGAATTGGAAGTGTCTGCTGAAGGAGCAAGAGAAAATTCCCAAGAGGAAAGGATGGTAAAGCTAATGCTTTAGTCAGTAGGGGCAGTTTTCCTTCAGTTGATGCTCTATGTGATGCATCATAATGGAGCTCATAAATACAAAACATCTTTACTACATCAATAGAGAGCAACCAACAAATAAAGATAGATATCTAAAAAAAGAAGAGAGGTAGTAAAAGCTGTGGTTTGTTTCTTCCCTTGGATACCTCAGCACCTTTGAACTGTTGCACTAGTTGTGTGAAAATCCTCCAAAGGCACCTCGTTTATTCCAAAACTTATAATTTATGTTATTCTCTTCCAAATGAGAATTAAAACCATCAGTCTCTGATCTGCTTTCTCCTTAAGCAGCTATATGGTTTCCTGTCTCTGCTTTAGTTTGCACAGTTTTTCACAGACACCACCTGACTCTTTGGGGTCCTACTTCAACAGAAGCTGCTTCATCAGAAGCTACAGCCTTTAGTGCCTGCTTTTTGCCATTACACACTTTTGTTATTAATGACTTTGAGAGCTTTAATATATTTCATCATTAAAAATTAGCCATTTCTTTTTTTTTTTTAATTTACATTACCAGCATTACCACCTCCCTTTCTCCTGGTATGTATTTTAAACAATCCTCTGCTCTCAGTCTGCAGGGTCATCTTCCATTTTGTTTCAGGATTCAATTAGATTCCCAAAAAAGTTGAAATAATTTAGCACAACTAAAAATTGTTACACTTATGTGGAGTAGACAATATTTAGAGTATTTACAAAAAATGTCTTACAACTTCAGCAACTGTTTTGACTTTTCAAGTGTTTGTGTTTATAACACTGAAACATGGAAATACTGTATGCAAAAACCCTTGCAGAGCATGCAGGAACCAACTCATGGTGTGAATGCAGTTGGCTGATCCCGGTAGCTATGGCAGCAATCAAGAGAGAACACTGCTGTACATTTTGAATATCTATTTCACTGCAAAGTAATTACATCGTATTATTATCAGGAGTATTACAATGTGACTAATTATGTCCCACCTTAAAAGGTGTTCAGCAAACGTGTTGCCACTGCAGATGCCCAATGCTGGAATGATCTGCCAGGTTTGCAATCACAGAAAACTGTTTTTAAATGTATTTATTTACAGAGCTTTCTCTTAGGGAACCCTCCCTGAGGCCTGGGTTAAGAACATCACTAGGAAACTTCCTAGCCTGGTACAGCCCTCAGAACGTCACCCATCATGTGAGGATAACTTCTTAAGCCAAGTCATAGATATTACTACCAGAGGGGATATGATTAGTGAACCTAATAGTTACCAACATAAATAGCTAACTGGTGACATCAAGACTGGGGGCAGTCTGGGCTGCAATAATCATGTCCTGGTGTAGTTTGCTGTCCTGAGGGATATAGGTCAGGCAAGGAGTAAAGTCAGGACCTGGAATTTTAGGAAAGCAAATTTCCAGCCCTTCAAGGAGTTGGTTAATAAGACCCTCTGGGAAACTGCCCTCAGGGACAAGGAGCAGAATAGAGCTGGCAGATCTTTAAGGACATAGAGCATAAGAGCTCAGATCCTTGGTGGAAGGAAAGGTAGGCAAGAGATCAGCATGGGTGAGTTGTGCCGTGCTAGTCAAACTAAATGGCAAGAAGGAAATGCCCAGGTATCCTGAGAAGAGCATAGGGATGCTGCCTGGTTGTGTAGGGATGGGGTCAGGAAGGCCAGAGCACAGATGGAGCTGAACTTGAAAAGGGTTTGCAGAGAATAATACGGGTTTCTACACATATCTCAACCAGAAAAGGAAGGTCAAAGAAAGTGTATCACCCTTATAAGCAAGACTGGCAAACTGGTAACAACAAATGAGGAGAAGGCTGAGGTACTCAACAACTTTTTTGCCCCAATCTTCACTGGCAACCTCTCTTCCCTCAGTGGACAAATGAAGAGTTATGGATGTCATCTAGCTGAACTTCTGTAAAATCTCTGACATGGTCCCCCACAACTTCCTTCTCTCTAAATTGGAGAGATATGGATTTGATGGATGGATTGTAAAGTGGATGAGGAATTGGCTGGATAGTCATATTCAGAGGGTCAATAGCTCAATGTCAAAATGAAGACTGGTGACCACAAGTGGTGTCTCTCAGGGGTCTGCACCGAGACCAATACTGTTTAGTATCTTTATCAATGACACAGACAGTGGGATCACATGCACTCTCAGCAGGTCTGCAGATGACCCCAAGCTGAGTGGTCTGGTTCCCGTGCCTGACGGACAGCATGACTTCCAGCAGGACCTGGACAAGTTTGAGATGAGGGACCAAGGGAACCTCACAAGGTTCAATAATTGTCAAGTACAGGGTCAATCCCCAGAATCAACAGGATGAAGAGACTGAGAGCAGCTCTGCTGAGAAGGACTCAGGGGTACTGGTGGATGAAAAACCAGACGTGAGCCATGAATGTGTCTTTGCAGCCAAGAAGGCCAAGGTTATCCTGGGGTGCATCACAAGAAGTGTGGCCATCAGGTTGAGGGAGGTGATTCTCACCTTCTACTCCACTCCCCTGAGATCCACTTGCCATTCTGCCTCCAGCTCTGGGGCCCTTAGCACAGGAAAGACAAGAAGCTGTTGGAGTAGGTCCAGAGGAGGGCTGCAAAAATGATCAAAGGGCTGGAGCACCACTCCTGTGAAGACAGGCTGAGAGAGTTGGGACCTGGAGAAGAGAAGGCTCTCTGGAAACCTTCTAGCAGCCTTTCAGTGTTTAAAACGGAGACAATTGTTTTAGCAGGGCCTGTTGCAACAGGACAAGGGGTAATATTTTAAACTGAAAGAGGTGAGATAATTGGCTCGCTAGATAAGAGGAGAGCAGTGGATGTCAACTACCTTGACTTCAGCAAGGCTTTTGACACTGT
Organism: Colius striatus; assembly: GCF_028858725.1. NCBI lineage: Eukaryota > Metazoa > Chordata > Aves > Coliiformes > Coliidae > Colius > Colius striatus. Next base: position 29,884,810 of record NC_084767.1, on the reverse strand, counting down.
CTCCCATAACATCCTCATCAGAAAGCTCAAGCAGTGTGGCTTGGATGAGTGGACAGTGAGGTGGATCGAGAGCTGGCTGAATGACAGAGCCCAGAGGGTGGTGATCAGTGGCATAGAGTCGAGTTGGAGGCCTGTGGCCAGTGGAGTTCCACAGGGATGGGTTCTGGGGCCAGTCTTGTTCAACATCTTCATCAACGACCTGGATGAGGGGACAGAGTGTACCCTCAGCAAGTTGGCTGATGACACCAAACTAGGAGGACTGGCTGATTCCCCAGAGGGCTGTGCTGCCATTCAGTGGGATCTCGACCAGCTTGAGAGTTGGGCAGAGAAGAACCTCATGAGGTTCAACAAGGACAAGTTCAGAGTCCTGCACTTGGGAAGAAACAACCTCATGCACCAGTACAGGCTGGGAACTGACCTACTGGAGAGCAGCTCTGCAGAGACCTGTGAGTCCTGGTTGATAATAAACTGAACATGAGCCAGCAATGTGCCCTCGTGGCCAAGAAGGCCAATGACATCCTGGGATGCATCAAGAAGAGTGTGGCCAGCAGGTCAAGGGAGGTTCTTCTCCCCCTTTGCTCTGCCCTGGTGAGGCCTCATCTGGAGTCCTGTGTCCAGTTCTGGGCTCCTCAGCTCAAGAGGGACAGATAACTTCTGGAGAGAGTCCAGCGCAGGGCCACCAAGATGATCAGGGGAATGGAACATCTTCCTTATGAGGAAAGGCTGCGGGAACTGGGGCTGTTTAGTCTGGAGAAGAGAAGACTGAAGGAGGATCTCATTAATATTTATAAGTATCTAAATGGTGGGTGTCAGGAGGTTGGGGCATCCCTCTTTTCTATTCTATCTAGTGACAGGATGAGGGGTAATGAGATGGAGCTGGAACACAAAACGTTCCATTTAAACATAAGAAAAAACTGTTTTACTGTGAGGGTGAGGGAGCCCTGGCACAGGCTGCCCCGGGGGGGTTGTGGAGTCTCCTTCTCTGAAGGTCTTCAAGACCCACCTGGACGTGTTCCTGTGCAACTTGATCTAGGTTGACCTGCTTCTGCAGGGGGGTTGGACTAGATGATCTCTAGAGGTCTCTTCCAACCCTACCATTCTAAGAAAAAAAACCCAATAAAATCCACCTTCCCATGGACTGGGAAACAGCAGAGAAGAAATTATCAACACAGCAACAGTGGCTTCTATTATAGGATTAATTTGTATAGAAAGTTCTACAGTAGCACAGTGAAAGAAACACATGAGTCTATATTTTTTCCCAAGCTGTGTACCTATTTTGACTAGGTATAAGGAAGGAAGTTTTTACAATTAGAGTGGTGAAACACTGGAACAGGTTGCCCAGAGAGTTGGAAGATGCCATATCCCTGGAAACATTAAAGGTCAGGTTTGACAAGGCTCTGAGCAACTTGATCTAGCTGGGAATATCCCTGCTCACTGCAGAGAATTGGACTAGATGACCTTTAAAGATCCTTTCCAATCCAAACTATTATAGAATTCCATGAATTTACTGTCTCAAAAGTTAATTTTTAGAACACTTTACTTCCAAGCAGTGTCCTCTGATTACAAAAATCAGAAGGGGGAAAACAGCTATTCTTACTCTTGTATATCTTTATATTGCTGTGAATTTACTTATCACTGATAGACGAGTACCAGATGTTACAGATTGTTTCCATTTGGCCTGAATCTGTGCTCAGTAGAGACAAAACCATGGAATGGGACTAACGCAAAGGAGGCACACAGCCCATACGAAGGGCAGCAAAGGGATATTTTGAGATGGGAAGCCAAATCTATCCCATGTATAGCTATCTTCTGATAAAAAAAAAAGCTATTTAATTCAGTCCATTATGGCACTGGGATAAGCAGATTTCTATTTTGCAAAACCATATTTTTCTGGTTTTGTCAAGAATATCTGTTAGCTTTTAACTTATCATATAGGTTGAAAGAAAGGAGAGGAGAGGAGAGGAGAGGAAAAATAAAAAAAAGAAAAAGAAAAAGAAAAAGAAAAAGAAAAAGAAAAAGAAAAAGAAAAAGAAAAAGAAAAAGAAAAAGAAAAAGAAAAAGAAAAAGAAAAAGAAAAAGAAAAAGAAAAAGAAAAAGAGCCTTCTGGGCTGCTGCCCTCAGTTCCCAGTGGATGCCGTTCCTCAACAACCCAGCAGAGGACAGGCCGCTCATACCAAATCACTGACCTCCGGGGCCGAAAATACCCTTCAAAGAGCTAGTAGTACCAAGATGAAGTATTTTGGTATTTCCAGTACTTTGATTGTGTAGATGCAGATATGAAATCTTTCCAAATGTGGTAACAGCTCCTTAGAGGAGTTCCAGATTTCCCATCAGAGATGCAGTGGCTAATGCAGCTGTTTTAAAAGACAGTGAAGATGAATGTCAGGAATTTGGAACAAAAGCATAAAAGCTACAACTCTAAAGAAATGATAACACCCTGTAGCAAGAGTAAAGCCCTTAGAATTAAACAGGTATTTAACAGAGCTCTTTTATAGGATTTATCTTAAGATATATAGATATCTGGAAGGCTGCAGAATAAAATCCTCCATAGAAAAGAACTCAGAAAACCTGGCAGTTTTCACTGTGGTTGCATTCTTCCTTAAATGTTTTTACTGGGCCTAATGGGAATATATTTCCTTATCTGTTTCTAAAGTTCATTTCCATTAGTGTATCTGGTTGGTTCTGGAGCAAGATGTTCTGGAATATCATAGAATGACACAGAATCACAGAACTAATATCCAGAAGAGAAAAAAACCCAGGGTGTTTTTGGCCCATTCCACACGTATTTGGCCCATTCCACAGGCAGGAAGGAGATGGCAAGAAGGGCAAGAGTAAGCCAGAAGCTGAAGGGGATGCCGTACAACTTCCCTGAAGCCTGCATTCAGCAGCATGTCTTGGCCAGGTCAAGAGGTACATCACTATCTGAAATAGCCAGAGCACTCAGTCCTACCAGTTTTCACCTGCTTTATACATTGTATCCTTACATACCATGGCTTGTGAGAAACTCCTTAGTAGGTAGGTCTCCCATAGCTGCTGGGTTGAGGAAATACTGACAGAGTGGCCTTTTACCCTGGTACTCAACCTGCAGACACAGATCCTCCTCTGGTCCAAATCCCAAATGCCTGAACATCATGGTTTTCCTGAAAAAATAACCCAAGAGCAGGAGTTGAGAAGGAGTGGCAGCACATCCCACCCAGATGCCAGTGTAGTTGGGCATCTGTACCCTGCATCGTGCATGCTCTTCTCCTGTGTGAAATATGCTCTCTGTTATCAAGAACTCAAAACTTCTTTTTTGGTAAGCTGAAGGGATTAAATATCTGCACCATCAAAATAAAGAAATAAAGTTGTTGTACAGTAGCTGAAACAGAACAATGTTTAGAAGGTTTTATATGACTACTTTGTGGGAAAACAGGTATAGCAGAGGACAAACTGTTTCAGGGAATTTGTTACGGAGTAAGAAGTCACTCTGGTTACAGCTTTCATATTTTAGTTCATGATATATGTTTAACTTTGAAGGTGGTTACTTTTGCCTTATAGTAGCTGCAGCTTTAGTTTATGTAATGTGATTGGGGTGATGTTTTCATAGACTTTTTGTTATTGCAAGATTTATTTCTAGGTGTTTTATATACATGACCTTGTATCTGTTTTGAGGTTCAAAGCAATGCATTTATATTGGGATTCAGGTTGCTAAGAGCAGGCACCTGGAGAGTTAAGACAGCTGGGATCATAGCTAAGCACTTAAACCATCCTAACTCCATTGCATTCAATTATATGTCTGATTTTTTTTATTAAAATTTAACTGTTCACGCTGAAACTCCTTCACAAACATAATTCCACCTTAAGTGTGAGATGAATCCAGTCCAAAAATATTTAAGATGGATTTTTCTATCCATTTAAATATGCCATTCTAGAAATTAGGCTTTGTGCTTGACAGAAGTGAGAGAAAAGGTGACTCAAAGAGCATCTTCCTCAATGGCTCAGAAAGAATGTTATATCTTCCTTGTAAGGCAAACTGGGGCAAAAAGCCAGCTGGTTCAGAGGTAGGACTTGACATCAATGTAAACAGCAATCACAGATTTGCAGTGCATTTCACACCACCTGATAGTTTTCTTCAAGTTCTACCTTCTGAGGTGAATCCATTATGGGAACTATTTCATTTAACTTAAACAGCATGAAAAAAAAAAGAAGAGTGAGTTTCTGGTTCTGCAGGCTGTAAGGAAGTGTTTGGAAATCGAGCCTACAACAGGATGAACTTGTCTGATTTCTGGCAGGGTTATAACCCGCGTCCCTCTCCTTCCCTGCCAAGAGAGCAGCTCCTTCATACCCCTGTAACTCTCCCTTTTCTCAGAAATGTCCTGGTTCCCTTCCATGTCCACTTGGTCCCCCTCCAAAACAAGCTCAAATCCCATCCTGAGCCATATCTGTTTTTTCTGGGTTTCTGGCCCAGCAAGGGATGACACACTGTAGATGGTCCAGAGCTATCAGCATGCTGACTAATGACAGAGAAACACAAGCTGATTGGCTGATAAGAGGCTGCCAAAATGGATGGGTAATGGTTGGGCTCTGCTTGCCTTCTCCTCAGGGAGGGCATTAATAATCTCCTTTTCCTCTACACAGTCACCATTTTTCCATAAAACTGACAGTAACACAGTGTCTTTGAAATCTCTACTTTGGTCAAATTTGTTGGGGGTGGGTTGTTGGGGTTTTTTTTCCTTCCCCCCTCCCCCCATTTTTAAATTTTTTTTTACCAAACACAAAAGCTCCTGGTGGAAGGGGTAATGGAAAGGGATAGCCGTCAGGTAGAAAGATGTGTGCCTTTTCTCCTTTAAAAAGGAACATTCTTACTTTGCTTGATTTTGGGGGTCTGAGCCATGATCTTTGGATAGTTAGGATTGGGAGTACTATTCACTATTGGCAGGCATGGCGGGTAGAATGACACAAATCCCAAAGATAATATTAAGATGCCATAAAGTTCAGTAAGATGTCCATTTCATTTTTAACTCTTCTTTAGTTTTGCTGGTGGTAACATGTTTCATTTTTTTAAAATTGTTTTTTGCCAAATAAATTTTTGAAACAACTTTTACCTGGTCACTTTGTCACTTTTCTCACTTCTATCACCTCTAGTCATCACTTTCCAAAAACACTACATTGAAAGTCAGAAAGAAAAGCAATTTGCATTATTCTTATTACCGATATTAGATACTTCAATAGCTCCTAATCAGGTGCAACTGTGTAAGCTCTCTTCTTGCAGTCTCATGGAAATGTAAGAAATGTCAAGAACAAAAGATTAATAGAAAGGTGCTTTACTAACAGCCTAGAGTTATTCAGAGCACATGGATGTGAAGTGCATTTTGTGAGAGAATTATTGAAAAAAATATTGCTATTGGTTGTGCAGCTGCTGGTGAGTTCTGAGGTGCTTTTGTCATCCTTGGCTGGTAGTCCTTTATGCCACCATTACAGCTGCTACTGTGGCCTCCTGCCTCTAAGCAGCAAGCAGAGAACTGGTGCTCAGTGGGGTCTGTTTGCCACCATGTGTCACTTTGGTGGCTGAGTGCAACTCAGCTCTTGCTCAGAGCCCGCTGGGGTTTCCAGCATACAAGAGAAGACATTGCTCCTGCTCTCATAATAAAGTGCTAAAGGGTCTTTGTTCTGTGGGTGGTTTTTGGTTCTTGCTTTTTTTTTTTTTCAGATTAATGGCGTCATTGGAGAAGGTCTGGAAAAAAAAGCTCAAAACTGCAGTTCTGCATGATCATGGTGAGCCACAGTCAGTGAGAAGATCTTGAAGGAAAAGGTCCAGTGTGGCCACTGAGCACTGGACAAGTTGCTGCAGAGCAGACATAGTGCTGCAGGCATTGTTTTTCAGAGCACTCATCTTTTTCCCTCTGCAACACAAGTGGCTCACAGCCATGGTCTGTGGTGCATTTCATTACTCTGATATTAATGACTGCATCATTATTTCCCCCCTCCTGCCCAAAGTCACCAACAGGGTCAGTGCTTTTCAAAAAGATTCTTTCTTTTAATCATCCTACATATCTTCCAATAAAATACATTTCCAGCACTTGACATGCACTAAAAGTCTGTTTAAAATATGTTGTAGGCAAGGCAGGCAGTCTCTAATGCAAGATCAGACCTATCCTGACTTTTCAAGCGCACTTGTGTTACCACACTTTGCAAGTAACTGCACTGGTCTCTTGTATAAAATGCAAATGCTCAGGAGCTAAGAAGCCAAACTGCTTGCTTTAAACATGGATTTTGGCTGAAATCAGAATATCAGGGGCTGATCGTAAAGCCATAGGCCTGCAACGTGCAGGTGTGATACATCTATCAATTATATCAACTTTACACCAGGGTAGGTCAATCAATTTCAATTTAATACTCATGATTTATGTCACTGGTCATAAGCTGAGTCTTAGGCTCAGTTCTGTGTGATGCAGTGCATTTGCACGTCCTGGAGAAGTGATATAAAAGAATATGATTGACCAGGCAGAAAAAAGCTCTTTGAAAGTTCTATCCCACATCTTTCTATATACCAACATCTTTCCTACATAGACACATGCAAAGAAACCCAATTGCCAAACCACGTTTGTCAGAGTTTTAGGTAGATTTCAGAATGGAGTCTTGCACGAGATTCTAGGATTTCTGTTTGCTGCAATATACAGATTCCAAATATACACAATATTTACAAATTCCAGGATTTCTGCTTGCTGTAATATACAGCCTATACCAAACAGTCCCCCCCAGCCCCCTCACATCCCCAAATAAGGATTCCATATTCCATATGGAATATGGATTCCATAGTTCTTTCTAATAGCACATCTAATGTGAACTACATTACTTTAAGATTTTTATAAGCCATGACCTGTAAGCATAAAATTGTGTCAAGATGTGTCTCCCTTACACAGAATGAATACAAAAACTGTCATGCATATAGAGAACTTAAAAGTATCTGAGTACAAAGCAAAAGAATGCATAGATAGGTATTACTTAAATTGGTATAATACAGAGACATTTTGAACAGAAATAAAAGATGACATGGATAAAGAAGAGGTACTTAGAGATTTAAAGGTTTTAAGTCTTTTAGTACTTGCACTAAAGGCAAGCTTTATTATTTGTGTATAATATTAGAGTAGCTAAAGATATCCTTTAAAAATACCTGTGCAACTAAAGTTCTCTCAATATTTAGTTTACTGCACCAGATACTGCTGACCTAGTGATAACATGAAGAAGGGACAGACTAATTTTTTTTTAAGTGACTTAATTCATAAAGGATTCATTCTGTTTATTTGGGTGTATTCTAAAGGGACAAACCAATAAGATATGCATTTACATAGAGTCATACATGCACAAAATCTTTACTACTGCTTTAGCTAGTACCTAGCAGGCAAAGCCATTAAGATTTTTTGAAATATGAACTGCTCAATATATTTTAGTTGTTGAAGAACCTCAGTTAACAGTGTTTGCAATGCATTTCTTAAGTAGTTTTTCCCTGCCTGCTGACAGTAATCTCCTGGGATTTTCTTTTAAATAGCACAAACTTTCAAGTCAAAAAACCTGGCAGAAGCCTAAAGAAAGTTTAAGAGAGGTCTGTCTTGACTCCTAGTACAAGTACACAGTTGGTATATATTTAAGAATGACAGTGCTGTCTTTCAGTACTGCTGCCTACAATACTTGGAAATATATCCTTTCAGTATGCAAAGACATATCCTCTGTGAAGCACCCAGTTAAATCAGCTAACCCTTGGCTGTAACTAAACTCTGTCTAGTGACTTGTGATTGACAGGGCTTTACCCTCTGACAGCCAGATTCATTGTTGGGACAGCAACCAATCATCGGGTTTGACGACATGAGCCTAATCAAAGTTGGAGTATAAAAAGTCCCCTTGGAATATATAAGGTACACCAGTGTGGCAAGCTGTCTCTCAGATTGCGTTTGCTCTCACGGATCTGTTTAGTACTGAAAGGGAAAGGGAGAGGGAAGAAGAAAAAAGGGAGAAGCACTGCATTGAATGTGAGATCATGCAAAAGCTAGCAACCTATGTTTATATTTACCTGTTCATGCTGATTTCAGTTGATCCGCTGGCTCTTGATGACAGTAGTCAGCCCACAGAGAATGCTGAAAAAGATGGACTATGCAATGCTTGTACGTGGAGACAGAATACAAAATCTTCCAGAATAGAAGCCATAAAAATCCAAATCCTCAGCAAACTGCGTCTGGAACAAGCTCCTAACATTAGCAGGGATGTTATTAAACAACTTTTACCCAAAGCTCCTCCACTTCAGGAACTGATTGATCAGTATGATGTCCAGAGAGACGACAGTAGCGATGGCTCTTTAGAAGATGATGACTATCATGCCACCACTGAAACGATTATCACAATGCCTACGGAGTGTAAGTAACCCTGCTGCTTTCACCTCCCACCACTCCTCTGAGAAAGTTGTCTCCCTGCTGTAGAGCCACGCAACTCCTCCTCGGGCTCTCCCAACAGGCTGCTGGCTGAAGTCTGCTAGAGAGAGGGAGGAAAGTGCTATTTCTAAAGAATTTGAGCCAGGTTCAGATGACCGTGTTGCGAAGCTTTGTTTTACTGCTTGGTTTTCGGCTCTTTATAATGTGTATGCCCTCTAGCACTTAGGATTTACCCATTGCCTTAGAAAGCGAAGGGAGATCTGCAGTTTAGTTGAATTTTTTACCTGCAGTGCTCAGGGCATTTCCTATCATAGATATAAAGTACAAGTGCAGATAATGAGATAAGTATATTTTTCTGAGGGAATTTTTAATGAATGGTATTTTTAGGAGCAACAGAAATCAGCAGAAATACAGCTTAGAGCACTAGACCTACCTAAATGCAATATGTTATAGCAAGTGCAAGTACAGAGTTAAATTCTTGCTTCTCTGCTGATCCCATAAACTAGCACCACCCACCTCCCAGTTAAAACTATATATTTAAAGCAAATATGCTTGTAGCAGATTTAAATGTTAAAATGTCCATGCTACAGCAATTAGCTCCAGTAGTCGTGCCAAGGAAGAATGAAGGCATTTACTGAATGAGCAGTTCTGAGTTATCTTCTGAGTGCTAAACATCTGCTATGACTCCTATCAAGTATCTTTTGCATAGCTAATACTATAATATCTTATGTTTTCATCAGCTAAAATATTTGGCAATGGCAGCTGTTTTTTAAAATAACACTTAATGAATATGATGTCAAAAAGGAAAAAAAACCCCATGACAGGACATACAAGGCATTTTAGCAGTTACAATATGCATGCTAGAATAATATCAGCTGCTCTAGCAGCTAAAAATGTACACATTGATGAAAAAGTAACTTTATCTCTAAAAATTTTCAACTTATTGATTAATAAGATGTGTACCTAATAGCAATGTATGTCTGCAGCCTTATCACAAAGTTGAGGTCTGCCAACAGTTTTATTCCAGTCTATTCTGTCTGAGGCTTTATAGCTGTTTTTAATTAAACTGTTACATAATAACTGTGGCTGAAGAGAGGTCATTGTACTACGTTGATCTGAGCTCATTTCCTACTTTTTATAAAAAGCCCTTGAACTATTTTAAATGCACTAAAGAGACAGGTATCTTAAGTGGTGAGATTTATGAATGTCAAAGCCCTGCACCATTTAAGATTAGCATTACCCATTTTATCCTGGCACGGACAGATACTGCCATGACTAGGTATGACAGCTGCATCGTAGGCTACAGGAAGGAGGAACACAGCATGGCACATGACTTTCCTGTAATATTGTTCAAATGAAAAGAAAACAAAATGATCCTTAGATTAATAGAGTCTTAATTTTTTTCTTTGCCCCATTGAGAAAAAGAAATTTAAGTGTTTGTGCCTCTGTTTATCAGCTGTGTAGGACACTAAGGCTATTTGTAAGTTAGAAATAGTGAGATCACCACACATATATGTTGTGTCAGCTTATGCAAAGTTGCCATTCTGCACACTTCGTGAAGGTCTTCGAGGGACAGCAGAAGTGAGTTGGTAGTAGTCACTGTGAAGTGAAACAGGTTGCCCCCTCATCCCCAGGTAATTTTTTGTTAGGGAAAGAGGGCTTTTCACAGCCATACATGTCAGACCCCAACACTGGTAGCACTGCCTGAGTGTTGGGCATGCTGAGGACTGCAAAGGGCCTCCACAGCATGCATCTTCTTGTGACTGCCTATCATTTCTGAGCTTCACACCTCCTCTCTGCTTAGCCTATTGAGAGCAAGGCATTGACTCGAGATGTTTAGAAAATAAAAAGCCAAACTTAAGTTTAGCCTGTTTATGAAACAATCACCAGTTCCTTGTCATATGACGTTACTTTTAGGCATAACTATTTTGCTGACATCTGTTAAATTTGCTGTAGAACATACAATTAATTATCACCATGGATAATTAATTAAGTTAAATCATCTTTGTTACTGGTGCTTTTTATAACATTGTGTAAGACTTCCTACAAAGTCTGGAAAAAAAGAGAAAAATTGGGGTTTATATATGCATATTTCTTTTTGTTCCCTGTTCAGTAATCTGTTCTTTCCATTCATTTATAGCTGATTTTCTTGTACAAATGGAGGGAAAACCAAAATGTTGCTTCTTTAAGTTTAGCTCTAAAATACAATATAACAAAGTAGTAAAGGCACAGTTGTGGATATACTTGAGGCAAGTCCAAAAACCTACAACGGTGTTTGTGCAGATCCTGAGACTTATTAAACCCATGAAAGACGGTACAAGATATACTGGAATTCGATCGTTGAAACTCGACATGAACCCAGGCACCGGTATTTGGCAGAGTATTGATGTGAAGACAGTACTGCAAAATTGGCTCAAACAACCTGAATCCAATTTAGGCATCGAAATAAAAGCTTTTGATGAGAATGGAAGAGATCTTGCTGTAACTTTCCCAGGACCAGGTGAAGATGGACTGGTAAGTTTATTTAGAAAAATGCCATTTAAATATCTTGCATTGTATTGGAAAGCATTTAAGTTGTGTTTTAAGGATAAAATGGAAGGGAATGGAAAAGTTCTGTATTTCCAGTTCTTTGGTTCTTTAATCTCTGATCACGTCAAAACCAACACCACCCCTGTGCTTCTGATTCCCTATTTGGCAAATTGAGACAAATTGCAATAATTCAGAGGGATGCTGAGAGGCATTAGCTAGAAAATGTTTTGGTAATTACTGAGGGATGGTACTATCAGAAGAACACTGTTTTCAAATTTGAGAGCAAACACCACTTTATAAGCAGTTATTTTACATAAAGCTAAAAGAATAGTTGCTAGATTCTTTCACTGATGGGAAAGTTGCCCCCTATCTATATTGCTGAGAGAGAGAGGGAGCTTCTTCCTACTCTCTCAGTATATATTTTCTATTAACAGGAGCAAGTGTTGTTTATGTTTATGAAGGTGAGGATAGAACTTCATAACGTTAAGTTCTTTACCTTTCACTATGTGATAAAAGGTGCATTATTCCACCTATTAGAAATGTTTGAATAGAGAAACTTTGTTTGGTACAGTAAACGAGCCATAATAATTAGAAAGTGCATAAAATAACGATCTGGTTTCTTTTTGTAAGTATAGATGAACAAATTAAATCTGAAGTGTACTAGTTAAACAACAGTATTTTCCTTATTATTTGTTTCTGCAAATCATTGCTCATCTACTGCTTATAAACATTTCTGAACCTATCACAGCTGAAACAATCACAACCAAGAAATCTCTCCTCTTGAATAAAGAAAATTATTTCACTTTTAATTCTGTGCGGTAGATCAATGTTTGTCATGGATCCATTTAGACTGAAAAAGACCTTTCAGATGATCAAGTTCAACCTTATTTATGTAGCTATGTAACATTTAACTTCATACCAGTACAATGCATTTGAGAGAACTTAAAGGAAAAATGCTGTGATATTTTAATTGTAGATCCACTATAGATGTGGATCTCCTATACTTGAAATAGGCCAGCTGGATATCACGACAAGGAATGTCCTCACCACCTCTGACCATAAAAATACCCACCGCTGTGCTTGCACACATATATAGATAACCCATGGTTATCATCATCATCATCTATAAAAACAAACTGATTTAACAGTAGGGCAGGGCTAGATGCACAGCTGATAATGGGAGAGGAAATTTCTCTTTGCTTTCCTCCGGCTCCTCCTGGTGTGGGGATGCTCCTCTCACCAAGTCTTCCCCATACCATTTACTTTTGGGAGGAGCATCTCCAACAGCTGGACAACTTGCAGCCGTAAAGGTGGATATCTTGGAAGAGACAAATCTGTGTAATAAAGTTAGCTGGGCTTTTATTTACTCCTAAGGAATGGTCTTCCTTCATGGGTCAGCCCAATCAGTGCCAAACCAACACGTGAGGCTGGAATTTGCACGTGGAAGGGAGGAATCTTTGGGAAGTTTTTCAAACTGGGGATTGTGAAGGTTGCAATTTCTTTCTGTTCTCAATTGGTGACTGTGGAAACACATATTTACTATGAAGCATGTGGCTCAGAGATCTGTCAAAAGTGCATTCCTGGTCACTAGACTCTTTCAGGAGTCAAAATATTAGTGGTAGATCCAAATTCAGTACATTCAAATTCAGCACATCAAATTCGGTGCTCTGGCAGAGAGGAAAGCTCTGATGCACAAGGAACCTGTACTAGCAAGTGAAACATTCATTTCTACTGCCGTTGCAGTCATTCAAGGATGACAGCAGCTGCAGAACAAATTTTGTCCTCCTTGGTCTCAACAAGAAGACTTCCTTGATATCCAGAAAGCCTGAACTCAATATGATTTTCATGGAGGGAATTTCAGAAGGACTCACAAAAGGGAGACCAATACCATTCGGTCCTGCCCTTTAAAATTTTTTTGAGTTTTTTGTTTCCTTTTCGGCGTTTTTCTATAGAAAAAAAAATAAAGTAACTCTTATTGTGGACTTTAAAGCAAACAAATAAAACTCACGTGAAAAGTAAAAATCCAGGATCCTCTAAATTTCTGAAACGTTCTTGTTGCAGTTAACAGAAACGATGCTAGTGCTGAGATAATCATGATTTAAGGACCAGAGACTCAGGAATTAAAACTCTTTATAGAGAAACGGCAGGGGATTGCTGATCCTCAGCAGATAGAATAAGAATAGTCCTTGGATAGAGATTTTCAGGACAAAGTTTTGTTTGCAAATATGACAAAAATATTAGTTTGATGCATCTATAGCCGATATATTATTTATTTATATCTTTTTACTGAACCGAGGCTTACCTCCGTAATGCTTCCTGATTCCTTCTGCTCTTCTCACAGAACCCCTTTTTAGAGGTCAGAGTTACGGACACACCGAAACGGTCCCGCAGAGATTTTGGTCTTGACTGCGACGAGCACTCGACAGAATCGCGATGTTGTCGCTACCCACTGACAGTGGATTTTGAAGCTTTCGGATGGGACTGGATTATCGCACCCAAAAGATACAAAGCAAATTACTGCTCCGGAGAATGCGAGTTTGTGTTTTTACAAAAATACCCACACACTCACCTCGTACACCAAGCAAACCCCAGAGGCTCAGCTGGCCCTTGCTGCACACCCACCAAGATGTCCCCCATAAACATGCTATACTTCAACGGGAAGGAACAGATAATATACGGCAAGATACCGGCCATGGTTGTAGATCGCTGTGGGTGCTCATGAGTTTGTCATTAGATCCACTGCTTCGGAAATTGTGGAAGCTACCAAAAAAAAAGAAAAAAGAAAAAAGAAAAAAAGAGTTCTACCCCCTCACTGGTCTCTGAAACTGTGAAGTTATGCATGCTAGGCATTGCCGACATCCTATATGCTGTGTGATAGGCTGCTGTGCAAATTTAGTGCAGCACCAGCTACAGAATGTGAACTGAAGGATGATATAGTTACCTGACGGCTGGCCTTGATCAGTGAAACAGAAAAGCGACACGCAAAGCCACCAGATTTAACACACATAGTTCTTACATTGTGAGGGAATCAATATTCAGTCATTCAGGCACAAATTTATACGCAGGTTCCAGTACATGTTGGTAATCAAAAGCAAGCTTCTTCTCATCTGAGGACAGAAGGAGCAGGCTTTTAAGTCTACTTCTTCACAGCTTTGCTTAATGTTATATTTACAGGAAAATATATACTGGTAACACATACACCACTACACAATACCACCAGAATCATCCTTAAACACTTGAATATATAGTGCAGAACTGCAAAATGTATCAGATGAAACTCCACATAAATGGACAAATCCTGAATTTAGGGATGGCGTAGTGTATTTAGTGTGTTTCCCTTCCTTTTTCTCATTAGTATGCTAGTAATCAATGGCAATGGTGCTATGTAAGCAGGCTGAGTAAATAGAAAGATAGTTACCTAAGTGAAAGAATTTAGACTAATAAAGAATTTGCCCTGTCCTCAGGAACACTATTCAACATTGGTAAGAAATACATATTTTTTAAATGAAAGTGAATAGTTTTGTAGACATGGTAAACCAAAAGGCAGCAGAGAAGTCTAACATTCAAGTCCTAATCCCACATTATAATCTGCCTTTGCAACATTACCGTTTGCACTATGATAAACCAATGCAAATAACTGGTTGCTACAGTGGTTTAAAAAACCACTTTGATATCACGTACATGTGTAATATGTATGCATCAATATTTTGTAAATAAATGTTTATTTTTTAATCACTGTTGGTATATGTTCATAGCAAGAAAAGAATGACTTTAACCTGTACTTTAGTTTAATAAAAAAACCCCAATATTCTCATCATAATATAATTTTCCAGATTTTAACACAAATAATACGTAGGAACAATGCAACAAAGCAAACCCTATGTTGAGACTTATACCACATTTTATATGTTTTTTTACATTGGTGTGAGCCTTCTATGATAAATGATGGGTGTTGACACGTTTATGAAGTTCTTTGGGCTACAGTTTTTATGGCCATTTTGATCCATGACTGAATTTCCGTACTTTGAAAGCTGTGTTCATAAATAATGATGATACCAGAAAACATTGCTATTAAATGCATTTTATAATATTTAAAATTTTGCAGCAAAATATTATCTTTATTTGACTAAACATGGTACACAGATTTCCACAGAAATCCTGTACGTTTTCCTCATGCTAAAATACATTAATGGAAAGTAAAACCCACACTATTTACTATAAAGTCCATTTCATTTCACATGTGAAATACAACTGATGAAACAGGTGTTTGTTAAGAGAACATAATCACTTAAAAAAATTATTCATGTTAGCATGATGCATTTTTGCTATATTCCAGAATTCAGTTTTGAATTTTCCTTTCTGTAAAACCACCCTAATATTGCAAAAGTACTTGATTTTCTTTCCCTTCCTCTTTTATATATTTTCTGCCTAGGTGGTAAATATTTTGTATTGACTTTTCTAATTTTTTTTAAAATTATGTATGTAAGGACATTAAAATTTGAAGTTTGAGCAATGAGGTTTGAATCTTAAAAACAATCAGATTTTTCTACGATTTCTTGTGAACATTTAGGAGTTCTGCTGAGGCTGTGTCCAAGCATCAAGCAGATGTTCAGCTTCTCCTGATGCAGTTCATCAGAGCAGGTCTCTGGGGCCCTTAAATACACTTTCAATTTAGTTTCCCACAAAACACAATCAGAGTACATAAAAAAAAAAAATAAAACCTCTTAGAATACAGAGTCTTGTTGAAGCCACAAGAAGTTAAAGTACAACACAATTATTTACACTCCACAACCCAAGGTTAGAGAACTAAGTGAAAAATCCTGTTTGTTGAAGATAACAGCAAAACTTCCACTCGCTTTAAGGGACACCAGTGTTTTGCCCTTTGACTTCTAACTCATGATATTCAGGCACCAAGCAGTCCCATTCTGCTCATATGAACTACCAATAGCATCTCTCTGAGCCAGGCATAGCAAAAGCCTGTTCAGAGACTTCAGATTGACTTCCATGGTGTACCATGTAGTTAGACTTTCACTAGGTCAGTTAACTCGGTCAGTTCATATAGCAACAGCTGCAGAGATGTGGCAGCAAGCAATTTGGAGTTGATAGCAAACAAAATGCATTCCCAGTCTGCAACAGAGTCCTGTTACAATACTTGCATGATTATTTTTACTCATGGTAGCTAAACTAAAGCTTATGCAAATTCAGTCACCCCCATGAGTGACATCATTGGCTGCCAAGTAATAACTGTACTCTGCATAGATGTGCTGCACAAGTAATGGAAGTTCTTTTGCTAGTATCATTGAAAACGAAAACAAAAAATGAGAAAAAGAAATAATATGAACTCCTAACAGCATGTACTCCACCAGCATTCCATCTCAACATTTAGACAAATTTTATTCCATAGAAATTTATTGCAGTATGTGACAAACTTGAAAGTGTCATAGAGCACTCCTGGCTCCCACACATTTAATATTATCCTCACATATAAGTTGCTACTCAAAGAACATGCACTGGGCTCTGATCTTGTTGATTTTAGCTGCTGACTGCTTTGTAACGAATGTGTTTATTGACAACCAATTTGAGATGTCAACTATTCGTTCAGCTCTTATTGTTACATATTTCCAAGGCTCAAGTACCAGAAACTTCAGCAGCATCCGAAGCTCTTCATATGTCACTCAAATCTCACTGTGAAGTTGTGTACCCAGAAAGAAGAAAACAGGCAACAAGGGACAATCTGAGAAAAAATCAGCCTCAGTTCTTTTCCTGGCATCATAAGAACTCCTTAGGAATGACACAGGTAGAATCCGGCTTTCCAAGGCAGCATTCAGGTGCCCCAAGATATGTGTACATGCCTGCAATGACAGGGCAGTCCCTCATCTTGATTTTGCTTCAGCTCTTCCTCTTGGTTCTGCCACTCAGCTCCCCCCCTCCTAGCATGAGTCAGTTTCTGTGCCACTGCTATTCTATCCCTACCTCCTACACAGTTCCAGTTGCACTGTGGCTCACGCAGCATTTCCTCTCTCATTTCTCACAGCATCTCCCAGCTTAGCCCAGCCCAGCCGAGCCCATGTCCATCTCCAGCTCACAGCACACTCCACGCTCTGCCCCATGGCCCCTTTCGCAGAGGGAAGAGCCCCCATGCAGTATTGTCTTCCTGCCCATTAACCAGACCCAACATATCCTGCTTCTGCTGAGTGTGTTTGGGGAGGAAACCTTCCAACACACTCAAATGGAGCCTTTGGGGAGTTTAGCAGCTGACACAGAACTCATCACCACTAAGCATATGTGAACTAATTTTTTTCCACAGATGTATTATTTTGCTAAATATGAGCAGATTTCAAAGGAATGATTAAAGGCCAAATCCATTCATGGTTTTTGGGGGCTTTTCCTCGGTTCTGCAGAGTCTAGGCTTGGGTTTTGTGATCGTTTGTTGGGGTTTTGGGTTTTATGTAGTTTTTTTTTGGGTGGTTTCTTTTTTAATCACAGAGATTATTGAATTGACTCATTCTTGGATGCAAATAAGCTCTTTTGGCTAAATGCCTTAAAAAAGAAATCAGTCTGAGACTAGGCCTGGACAGTTCTATCCAGACAGTTGCATTTCGTTAAAGTCCCAGCAAGACAAAGCAGGGTATCATAATGTGATAACATTATAATGTTATCTAAAGCAACATTATGTGTCTTAACATCACAAGTATCTATCCATTATACTGATTTAATATCAAGACAGGTGGCAAAGAATCACTCAGTAAACTATTATGACTGCATCTGTTTCTGGGAGTTGACCTGCTGGAGAGCAGCTCTGCAGAGAGAGACCTGGGAGTCCTGGTTGATAACAAACTGAACATGAGCCAGCAATGTGCCCTCGTGGCCAAGAAGGCCAATGGCATCCTGGGATGCATCAAGTGTGGTCAGCAGGTCGAGGGAGGTTCTGCTCCCTCTCTACTCTGCCCTGGTGAGGCCTCATCTGGAGTCCTGTGTCCAGTTCTGGGCTCCTCAGCTGAAGAGGGACAGGGAACTGCTGGAGAGAGTCCAGCGCAGGGCCACCAAGATGATCAGGGGAATGGAATATCTTTCATATGAGGAAAGGCTGCGGGAACTGGGGCTGTTTAGTCTGGAGAAGAGGAGATTGAGGGGTGATCTTATTTATATATATCTAAAGGGTGCGTGTCAGGAGGTTGGAACATCCCTTTTTTCTATAGTAGCTAGCAACAGGACAAGGGGTAATGGGATGAAGCTGGAACACAAAAAGTTCCACTTAAATATAAGGAAAATCTATTTCACTGTGAGGGTGACGGAGCAGTGGCACAGGCTGCCCAGAGGGGTTGTGGAGTCTCCTTCCTTGGAGGTCTTCAAGACCCGCCTGGACACGTTCCTATGCGACCTGATCTAGGTGAACCTGCTTTGGCAGGGGGGGTTAGACTAGATGATCTCTAAAGGTCCCTTCCAACCCTACTATTCTATGATTCTATGATTCTCTATGCAATCTTCCCCTGCAAGCAGTAAGACTATACCTCTTCTTTGAAATGCATGTGTAGTGTGTTTGAATCCATAAATATAAGATATTATCAAGCTCTGGAAACTAACTAAAGTGCTAAGTGTTTAGTTTATAGAAGCCCTGATGAGATTCAAAGGAAGAAGACAGGGCTATAGGCCAACAATTGAATTTGATTAGCAAGAAGTACAGAGTTGTTTGCACCTGGCTATTTTAAAATAATCACAAAACAAGTGATAGTCCAACACCTGCCAAAGTAATCTTGTGGAAAAAAGCAATGGAGAAGCGCAAAACTACAGTTAATTCAACAGCAAATTACTGCAATTAATTACTGGGTGTGTTGATAAATTAGGCAGAATCATTCTGTCTGATGGTTGGACATGGTGAACTTGAGGTATAAAGAGCTATTACAGTGGATATTCTGATGTCTGTTTTTCAGTACTTCAGAAGTGTAGATGACAACAAGCCTCGAATCCCTCTGTAGATGAGGTGATAAGATCAGCAATGAGCTTTGCAGCATTTTGGGCATAAATATGGCTGATTTTCACCAGTCTTGACAGTTAAGGCTTTCCGAGCCTGCAGGAAGTGGACATAATTCACACCCTGTGTGTTTCAAAACAGTAGTTTCTAGAGAAAATAAAATAGCTTAGTGTCCATGAGACAGCTCATGTTGCATCAGTTCTTGACCTAGAGGCTATTTGGGCTCTAAATCTAATTACGCTTCCACAGCAACAAGTGAACCTAAAAGCCATTATCTTTCCTCTCTATAGAGATGTCTTTCACTTACAAGTCAACAATCAAGTTTAATTTCAAACCTGTTGCTTTTCCATTATATTTATCTTAACTACTTTGGGTTCATAAAAGTAAAGCCAATCTCTCTTCAAGAGATGAAAGGATTCAGTTTGAATGAATCCTGCCTGTGGAAAGGCAGAACAAGCCCTGTCTCGGCACTGTCTTTTCTGTAACTCCTGACGATCTTCAGGATGCTTTTTCTTTAGGCAGAAAAGCATAATAATCTTTGATTTTGGCAGGAAATGCATCTTATGTTCCATGTTTCACCCGTAAAATTAACAAGAGCTCTTAAAGACTATAATGGTATAAGGAAGAGTATCCTGGAAAGCACTATGGAGGTATTACTTGGCAGACAGCTTCCACAAAATTTAGAAAAGGCAATTTGCAAAGTGTAACTTGTCTATTGTACATGCACAAGGGATGTTCTGCTTCTACATATTTCAAGGAACTGAGCACAACACAAAATCTGAAGCTTGAAGGAGTTAAATAACTTGATGTAACCAAGGCAGTAAGATTTTATCTTCCCAAATCTAGGATATTACTGGAGGTATATGCCTAAACTTTGACTTCCACTACCATAGAAATACTTAAACTGAGAGGTCTAGAAAAGATTTGTTCTCTGAAAAGATTAAACAGTGTTTTAAAGTAAATCTAAATCATAATCTATTGCATAATAATCTGGATATGTAGGAATTTAAAATATCATTACTGGTGACTTGGCTAACAGCTAACTTGATTCATGGACTTTTCCTGCAGAAATAAAGGGAGGTTTCCTCATTAGTTTTTCACCTAGGACAGAAGCAATTATCTCCCCAACCAAGTAATGGCATTAGGCAGATAGTACATTTTCTTAAGCACCATGCATAAACAGCATGCAGAGCAAAGACTTTCTGCTCTAGTGAATTTGAATGAGAGGTTTATTCTGATTCTTGTCAAACAGCAATTCACTCTCCTGCTAGCACTTTCATCACTATTTTTCATATTGTTATCCTTTGACTTTGGTAAGGTTGACATATGAAGCAGCAAACCTGAACACCTGGCTCTCACACATTACAGCTTCAGGTTGCAGCTCCTCCTTGTGCGTGTGGCACCAGGTGCTTGCAGCAGCGGAGGAAAGCGAGGAACATCAAACACACGCTGTCAGGATGAGCTCAGCTGCCTACTGTATCCTGCTGTCACGTGGTATAGCGCAATCAAGGTGATACTCCAAGGAGGTTAAAAAAGTCAGTTGTTTTGCTGCTATAGGTGACATGTACCACCATACGCTGAAGCTTCACCTCATCTAGAGGCCAGAAGCTTCTGTTCGTTGCAGTGGGGAATGACAAATCCCATAGGAATTAACTGTCTGTCCAGAGGTACCAAAGAAGATGGGTTACTCCAACTAATATCAGCATATCTTTATCATAATCATTTTCCTTCTAAACAACACATTAAAATTGGACTTCTCCCTGGTGCAGAAGCATTTCTCTAAAGTACCATCACAATATGCAGCCACAGCATTAGAATTTCATATGCCGACTTGCAACTGGATTTGAGTCGTCACACTGCTATGTATCAATAGCTGCCAAACAAATGCCAATCCTCAACAAATCCTCAACAAATAAAATGTATTTAATTTGGTTTTGTTTGCTTGTTTTTTCTCCACAGAAAGTTGTTACCTGGTACAATTCAGGCAGAACATCCCATTTACAGTTATGTCATTTTCCTAATGAAACAGACAAGGCAGCTGCCCAAAATATTCTCTTTAGAGGCCACTGTGTCTCGAAAATATTTGGAGGCTACCTGCCTCACTTTTTGTTTGTTAGCTTTTGCATATAACTTGGGGCTTACTCATTTATTAATCTACTCTTTTGTACTGATGTCTTTTTTCAGTTTTCTGATATCAAGACTAGAAATACTATGAAAGCATCCTTACAGGTTTCTCTTCTGATTTCTATGAGAATCTTACCTTTCTTGTTCCCAAACAACTGTCTCAGCTTTCCTTATCAACCAACTCAGATTTAGACTCAAACTTGATCTGCCACAAAATGATATAATTACTTGGTTTTGGCCATTCAGCCTTCACAAGGTTTTTCCAGATCTGTTCCCATGGACCCTAATTCTGGTCTGGAAGCCAATTGTTCCTTGGCAGCGTTGCCATGGATCTCAGTCAGAGATTTAGCAACATCTTCTCCAACAGCTTACAGCAAACACCAACATCCCCAGCACACCCAACCCACAGCTTACTTATATCACAATTTGTGAGTTATCTGTATTAGATTCCACCCCTTAAAAGAACAGGAAGGGTGGGATGCTATGTCAGTTGAGACTGAATTTTTCTAACTGTACTTGACACTGTATTTTCATAATAAAACATTAGAGCTTCCTGTAAGTACAAAATGCAGTCACAGACTAGCTGGACATATCTAAGGTAAGCGTAATCTACTTGATTCAAGAGCAATAGTTGAGATGCAGCAGCAAAGAGCTGGATATACACCTGCAAGACAGGTGCCCAGGACTAAGCACTTGAGCTTCTCTAGCTACAGCTGGTGAGGTTGATTCAGTCTGGGCTGGTTTAATACCTCTCCTCAAGTCTCACATTTCATTCTAGGATTTCTACCTGTCTACAGACAGCAAAAAATATTCCTGTTGTATAAGGCACATATCAAAGACAAGAGAACGCGGCTAGTACTTTAGGAGCAAGGAAGCCAGACCTCAAAAGCCAGCTTCCTTCTCCCATGTGCCACTACATGCAGATGAGGACCTTACTTCCCTTATACCTACTTGACCTATCTAGTTTCCTCATGGTTCCAGAAGTGACAGCAACTCATACATGGTTTATTTAAAAAAAGGATTAACATTTCATTTACACAGTTAAAGATAAATGCAGTTGTAGGAGGCTTATATAGGTAGAACAAGCCTCTCTTCTGACAGGAGGAAGTAGCAAGAGTGCTGTAAATGTGTCCTTTGCTATTAGTGAGGTTCAGCAGTTGGTTGCACAGCTGGTTGCAGGGCAGGGCTTTGGTTTCTGACAGAATCCTCTTAGGGTGAGCATTGCTCAGAGACACGGGATCTAACAAAGTGGTCAAGAACATCTTTGCCAGCAGGCTTGCAAACTAATGAGGAGTTCTCAACAGATTATTTGAAGAGTGGAGTCCAAACCACTAGTGAGTGCACATGGTGAGGACTCACCATGGATGGAGCAGGGAATACTGACCATAGCAAGATGCAAAATCATCAGATTAATCTCCAGTGCCCATGCACAATGACATACATAAGAGGAAATCCACAAGATTCTCTAAGTATTTGCAGAGCCACTGGGATCAAAGAGATGTCTCCCACTAAGGCAGACACTATGGTGGGCGTCCGTTACGGAATATCTTATTAAGAAATAAGGAAGCTTCCTTTAAAAAACTTGATGAAACTTTGTGGCCATGGGTTTATGTGGGGATTTTAACCATACCAGCACCACACAGCAGGGCACCAGCAATCCCAGAGATTTCTGGAAGATGATGGAGACGTGGAATGTGCTGCATGAGAGAGAATTTCTGCTGCCTCTGCTACTCACACCTGGAGAGGAAGGTGATGACGGAGGGTAGGGA
Source organism: Colius striatus (assembly GCF_028858725.1). Lineage (NCBI taxonomy): Eukaryota > Metazoa > Chordata > Aves > Coliiformes > Coliidae > Colius > Colius striatus. Next base: position 29,862,014 of record NC_084767.1, on the reverse strand, counting down.
ATAGGAAATTAGGGTGTTAAAACAACAGAAAAGCAACTCTGGGTTTCTAGCTTGTTTCAGCAGTTAGTAGGTGTGATCATAGTAGAAAGCTGTCCTGAAAGGTGAAGGGGCTCAGGAGAACTCACTGATCCCCAAAGACAACTTCCACACAACCCAGGAATGGTCCTGCCTGGTGTACAGAAAGGGATGTTTTAATTAAATGAGCTTAAATAACCTTAAATGAGCTTAAATAAAATAACCACATAATAAAAAAGTTGACTCAATGCTTCAAAGGCTATTTATTTGCTTTCTAGTAGCTGCAACATTTCTGGATTTTTTTCTTGCAAACTCTAGGAGGCATTCAGTGAAATGAATAAAGTCCTTCTTCTTTCAGAGTGTTGTCTTACTGCAGAATTGTTTGGGTTGGAAGGGACCTTTAAAGGTCATCTAGTCCAACCCCCTGCAATGAGCAGGGACACCTTCAACTAGATCAGATTGCTCCGTCCTGTCCAACCTGACTTGGAATATTTCCAGTGATAGGACATCAACCACCTCTCTGAGGAACCTATGCCAGTGTTTCATCACCTTCAGCATAAAAAATATTTTTCCTTAGATCTAGAGAGAATCTACCTTCTTTTAGCTTAAAACCATTACCCCTTGCCCTGTCGCAACAGGCCTTGCTAAAAAGTCTGTCTGCATCTTTCTAATAAGCCCCTTTAAGTACTGGAAGGCCCCCTGAGCCTTCCCTTCTCCAGGCCAGTCCTCAATCTCTTCTTTGGGCTTCACTTGTTCAAGAGTGCTAAACAAACTGAAACAAGCAGGAAATGGAAAAAACGGGCACAGGAAGTTCCACTTGAATGTGAGGTGAAACTTCTTTCCTGTGAGGGTGAGGGAGCCCTGGCACAGACGAGCCTGGGAGGTTTTTGAGTCTCCTTCTCTGGAGGTTTTCAAAACTTGCCTGGACGTGTTCCTGTGTGATCTGATCTAGGTTGACCTGCTTCTGCAGGGGGTTGGACTAGATGATTTCTAGAGACCCGTTCAAACCCTTATCTGTTCTGTGATTCTTTTCCATTGGTTGTTTTACTGATATGTAAAGAAAAAATCTAAAATAGGCATTTTAGATAGTGAAGTCAGACGTAGTGGTGTCACTCACAAGCATCTACATTTCCGTGTCAGAACACACAACTGCCTAAGTCCTGTTCTCCCTAAGACCATATCTGTGCTACAAACATACAACCACATAACATGAAATTATTTTATTTCTCCTTCCCCTTTACTTATCTGTATTGTACTGCTGTTGGGTTTTGCTTGGTGTTTTTGTTGTTATTGTTTTTTTTTGTGGTTTGGGGTTTTGTTTGTGGTGGTGGTGGTGTGTGTTTTGTGTGAGTGTGTGTTTGTTTTTTTAAAAAAATACAGGAAGCCTTCTAAAATCTGTTCTTCTAAAATCTTTTCTCCCAGATGAACGAGCACCTAAGATATGGGGTAATTCTACTAAAGCACTACAACCTAATGTGGAATAAGAACCTATCGGTTACACAGGGCAAGAAAAGAATGGTATGGACTCATTCACAAGGTAGAGGGAGGAATAATACTTTAATCCTTTGTTCCAGTTCATTTTTAAAGTCTCCTCTCACCATTCATTGGAGACTTCCCACAAGCCCCCCCACTGTGAGCTGTGGGCTTCAGACAGTAAAGAATGTTTTGTAATTTCTTTGGTGAAAAAAAATTTCAAAACTCCACTAGTTAATTTTTGAAGCCTACTTTTGTTCATCAAGTACTTTAGGAAATTTTTAAATGGACATTTTTAATAATACTTGGCCAGCATGAATAAATGGAAGTGTTAGTGTCATTACTATTAAAAAAGTCACAGAAACATTCTTTTGTCTGTCCAGATGGTCGTACTTCAGTGAACAGTAAAACAATGAAAAAAATCCCTTGGAATCAATGGCAAAATCACAGAGCAGAATCTGAATTTCATGACCACTATTTCGTAAGTGAGATGAAAGTCTTCAATTCCAGATTTCAGTTGTGCTAAAATACTCAAGTAATCTTCATTCTGTAAACGTGGAAAGAATGTAAGAGAATACTGCCATTATGGTGGCTTGCTTTAGCCCTCTACAGAGATTACTACAAATAACTGTAATTTCATCCCAGGAAATTAGTTTGGTACATGGGTAATTGGATGGAAACACACATTTATTTGACCTGCTATTCAGAAACCAGGACTTTAGATTCTTGAGTTTTTTGTATACCTGTTCTTAATCAGCTTTCCTTTGAGTATACCCGTTAACACAAAAAAAGAAGTATCACTCACTCTTGTTGTCAATAAGATAGTGGAGTTTGGTTTTTAAAAGCTGAAATTTCTAGTTTAATGTTTTAAATTATTACTATTTCACATAATTTTGATTAAAGGGAAGTCTCACTGCACATAAACCTTGGGGTAGTAATGTGGCTTTAGCATGAAACTTCAACTTCAGCATTATTCCACAGCCTCATTTCTGCTTTGGGGTTCAACTCAAAGCAGGCTATAATTTATATTCAATTGTTCTTAGAGTGCAAAATTATGTTGGTTTTACTCTTGTGTTGTTCAATGCACTAAGTCACCCCTGTGCTGAGACTTTTGATCAAGCATCCCTTGAGAACATCAGATTTCTCTCAGCCTCACTCATCAGTGAAGGTCTTTCTCTAAAAATTGAAAAATAATGAACTTGTGTTCCCATCATGCTGAATACTTCTATTCAAAGAAACAAATAAAAACCCCAAAAGACAACAGATAAAGATTCATCTTACAGCTGAAATAAGTATTGTAAGAAAATTATTATAATGTATTTGTCACGACTCACATTTAAACTACAACTCTATATCATATCCTAGAATGATTAATCCTTAACCTTAGACATAATTACTTTCAAGGAAATACTTTTTATATCCTTGTGAGTGTGAACTCTCATTGCCACAGATGGCATTACATATGCATTCTGACAAAAGGGATACCCTGTTATCTTCTGTGCCACTGTTCAAAAACTTCAAACTATTGGCAGATGCTAAAGTGCTACTAGTGCTAGTAGAGTGAAATGAAGTGCTGTAAAAAGAAAGACATAATTTCAAATATTTCATAGATGATTTAATAGTATTGTTCTCTTTATCAGTAATTAAACTAGTAATTTCCCTGTTGAAAACTAAAACCACTAGATGCTTAGATTTTGATTCATATATATAATATTTGTAAATTACTTATTTAGATAGTCTATCCTTTCTAAATGTGTCACGTAGATACAAAATGTGCTGTCATCACAAGATAGTACTAATGAAAATAACCCTAATGAAGATTTCACAATGAAATACTACAGCAATAACAGAGTCACAGAAATAGTCTTATTGAAGATTTTTTATTCCTTTTCTGAGGATGCCCTGTGTGAATTGCTGAGGTCTGGAAATGCATCTCTGGCTACAGTAGCTGTTGTTAACTCAAACAGCAGAGCCCAGAAATTATAAGTAATTCACTTTGATTCCCACATAGCTTTTAAAACAAAAATATGCACAAGTCTGCCTGCAAGATTAAAATCTAATAAAAGCTCCAGACTTGATCATTTTGAGTGATTGTGACACTCTGGGGAGACACAAATAGCCTCTCATCTTCCTGCATTTTCTGGCGATACACTCAATAGGTTTCCCAGGATAACTGTATCTCCTCTTGTCCTGCAGAAGGCAAGTCAGTGATCACTCCTAAAACTAATGAAAGCATTTGTTGGACTAGATGATCTATAAAAGTCCTTTCTAAACCTACTGTTCTATGATTCTATGATTTGTGTATACAGATCTTACCCTAATTAACTACATCCCAAACATTCTCCTTCCTGTTGGTACCTGGTAAAATGAAGAAGTCATATAAAGAAAGATTGAAAAAAATACTTTGAACAGATTTGAGAATAATTAAACACATCAACAAACCCCAACTGAGCTTTCTGATCATCAAAGCAGTGGAGGACAGTCAACACAAAATCATACTTCCAGAATGTGTTAAAATATTGGTACCAAAAAAATCATTGAGAAACACATTCAGCTCTTACAGCCGGCAAAAGAATAGCTATATGTACATACGTGAAAAATTTAGAGCAAAGAAGTTGTAAAATACAGCACAGTGACTGAAACATCTTAGAAATACCTGCAATACCATGAGATACACAATTAACATCACAATAAAAAATGTAAAATGCAAGATGATGAAAACTCTAAAGAAATAAAAGTGAAATAAGTTTTCCAACTTTTAATGTGCACTCCACAGGATATTTAAGTTTTGCTAGCTTTCACTAGCTCTATGCTCCTTGACTAAATTAGGTTACCTTCCAAATGTAAACACCACTATAGTGGAAAGATCCTTTACCACTGGATGCCTTTGAGAAAAAAAGACATTCCCTACCGTAAAACCAAATCAGAAACTTAGAATACTTCAGCAAGGATACACCAATAATGGAAATACAATGTTTGCTTTTGAAAGTACTATTCCAGAGGTGAACTGGCTCCAAGAGCAGTAGGAAACTGAAATACTCTAAAACATTTCTGGGTGCTTTTTTCCCCCATTCCCTCCACATCAGTATAGTTTACAACAGCGTATCTATCCTGTAGGGGCAATATATGGGTGTGCAATGGGGACCCCTCTATGGAAGTCCAGTTTCAGGTGAAGTAACTTGAACTAAGTAATGACTTGGGCAAGCCCAGTACTTCACCTTGAAGCAATACATCTACTCTGAGCATTCCAGTGCAAAGATTCCCCCCAGATTTTCACTTTCTCTGAACACGTCTTTGCGATTCAGATAAAAACCTGCCAGGGTGTTTTTCTCTGAGACTTCACATCACCTCAAAGGAATGCTGTTGACACCTAATCTCGTAGCATAGAGTGCCAAACATTTTACAATCCATCCGTTTTTCACCAAATGATCACTATCCTATGTTCAACTGGAAAGTCAGTTTCCACTCCTAGAGCTAAAAAAATATCAAGTGAAAAAAACCCATCCCACTGCTTCAAGAACACTATCACAAGGGGCATACTAATAGCAGAAATTTAGTGCTATTCAGTAAGAAGACAAACTGCAAATGCTCCTTCCAAATAAAACACTACCAAAAACTCAATCCAGAATAACCTCTACTGGTGGATATTTATTTTTAGGACAAAATGGACTTTAATTCTGGAATAATTACTACTCACAAATATAACATACAGAAGGAAGGGAAAAATAATTAGGAAATATGCATAATTCCTTGATGGGACAAAGGTGGATGACACACCATCATCCTCATGACCTATAACAAGAGCTGTCATGAAACATAACATATTTCTTGTACATTGCCATCTTCTTAGCCTTTCTCCAGGACCATAATGCAGTTTTTGCTAATTACTGTCTTTCCATAAATACACCCACAGTTTGTTTCTGATGGACTCTCAAAAGTGATCTGCTGCTTTTAACTTTTCTTCATGTACCACGGTTCCTCTGGGAGAGCCACGACCCAGGGAAGTTCTCTGTTGTGCGCAGTGCAGGGCTGGGAAATTGAGACCCCTATGGATTCCTCCATGAGGCCACTACCACTGTGATACCTCCTATGCTTCATGAAATGGATAGGTACAGAAATTGTTTAAATATTGTTAACTTATAAGAAATTTGCATGGTTTTATCACTACATTCTCTGGATTAATGAAGACGTGACGTAAAAAAAAAAGCAACCAACCAACCATAAATGTTTAAATTATCACCCAAAAGCTGCAATCTCTCCAAATTAAATGACGTGAGAGACTGCAGTTTTGCTATGGGGATACAATACTCACGTAAACGTGATTTTGCCTCATCTTGGCAAAAGATTGTTGACAAAGGATGTAGAGAAGCAGGAAGTGGAGATTTTGGGGATCCTGTAGGCATCCTTGTGTTACTCTGAATCCTGTTCTTGTAATGGAAAGTCTACCTAGTGAAAAGAGATGCGTGTTTTTCCATCACACACACCTCTCCTATGGGCCATGAATCATCTGATAGACTTCAGCAGTGGTTTTCATCTTTCTGAATCCAGGAGTAATCCAATTTTAAATACAGAAGGGATTTTCCAAGGTAATAAAAAATGTCTGTTGTTAACATGAGATATTTGGACAAATCTATCTTTACAAAATTAACTAGATGTTTCTAAATACCTGAAAAACCGATCAGTACTGCCTGTCTTGGCATCCTGCTTTCTCAGTATTGAGCTTAACCATTCAAGTTGAAATGCAACTCAAACAAGCCATTGTACAATATACTTCATTGAAAAAGACTATGTTTATATTTGATATTTTCACAGTTACATATGTTGAACCTATCATTTAGAAACAGCTGAGAAACTGAAAACATTGGTGGAAAGCTAAATCACATTACATATTTGGTACTGGTACATGAATGTATTTCCAAAGTCCAAGGCTAGAAGAAACAGTTATTATTAAGAACTTCTCTCTACTTAGGTCTTTAAAACAAGCAGTCCTGTTCAAGTTTGTTTATGCATCTTATACTGAACTAAAAATAATAATGCTCAGTTAGTGATGCTTTTGCTTTCTTGATCTTCTTCTAGCCTTGGGAATACCACAGTATTTGCCAGGCAGGTTTTTTTATAAGGTATATAGATGTCAGATGCATAAAAATACGTGTTCTTAATATAAGGCAGTGACAGCAAGAAGCTAAGTCAATGTTACGCTTGCAGTCTAATTGAACATGTTTCCAGGCACCTGTGGCATGAACTTAGTGAAGCCAAGCAACACAATCTGAAAACAAATTACTGCTAATGTTCTAATTAGCATTAGTCTAGCAACTGTCACTAACTGTCCTAGATTAGGGATTGCAGTTCTGCTGCAAGTTTATGCAGCATCTACAGGAGAGTCTTAGTGCTCTAACACTAAACTGGAACACAGTCATCAAGCTGGTACCAGACCCTCCCTGTGGGTGGGCCATTTTCAAAGGCCACTTGCCACAGTAGAGTACAGCAGCACTGACAAATTCAGGGGCAAGGCCTTTTACTCTTATAGCTCAGGACTTTAAGTGATATGGGTTTAAAAAATTACCTGAAAACTCAATCAGCAGCCCAGAGCTTTTTTGTGGAGTTTCTACAAATCTACACTCATGTTCAAAATAAAAAATAAAATAAAATTCCCTTTTTGCAAAGTCTGTTGGATGAGCTTATTTTAGTATTATTTTACATGGCTATGTCCATTTCAGCAGCACAGAATGGAGAATGAAAATCATTCAATACCATTGCCTTTCCAGCTGTAGTTCTAGATGAAATATTAAGCTATCACATAACAGTGGCAGCTCTCCAGGCAGAGAAAAAAAATGTTTTGCACCTGTTTACATATGTATTTAGTCATTATCCATCGTTACCTTGACTCTACATTTGATTAAATACATTCCTGCCAGACTGACTTTCCTTTATGACAGCTTCAATGCCCTCTGTTACAGTCAAGCCTAAATCTTTACTTTCTAAGTGACAGGGAACCCCAAAGGTACTTGCCATTTTATTTTCCTGCATCAGTGTAGTGTGTTGACCGTAGTTGGACATTAGGTGCTCACCAAAGTCAATCACCTCCATCCCCAGCTGGACAGGGGAGAGAAAACATAATGAAAGAGACATGGGTAGAGATAAGGACAGGGAGACATCAGTCATCAGTGACTGTCACGTGCAAAACAGAACTGAGAAAATTAGTTTAATTAAATGAGATTAGGATAATGATAAATAAAATAAAACCTTAAAAATACCTTCTCCCCACCCCTCCCCCTTCTTCCTGGGCCTAACTTTACTCCTGCTTTTCTCTATCTCCTCCCCACCAGTGGCACAGGGGAATGGGGGGTTAGTTCATGGGGTCAGTTCATCACATGTTTATCTTTGTTGCTCTTTACTTCTTAGGGGGAGGACTCCTCATGCTTCCCCTGGTACAGTGTGAGGTCCCTCCCACAGGAGAGAATCCTCCACAAACTTCTCCAGTGTGGGTCCTTCTCACAGGCTACAGCTCTTCACAAAGTGCTCCAGGGTGGGTCCCTTCCATAAGATGCAGTCCTTCAGGAAAGAACTTCTCCAGTGTGGGTCTAGTGGCTGCTCATGCATGGACTTGCCACAGGGTCACAGCCTCCTTCAGGCATCAGCCTCCTCCCTCTCTTTCTCCACTGACCTTGGTGTTTGCAAAGATGTTTCTCTCATATATTCTCAGTCTTGTCACCAGCTGCAGTTTCTGTTGTGCAGAGTTTTTTCTCCTTTTTAAAATGTCTTATCCAGAGGTGTTACCACTGTCATCGATGGGCTCGGCCTTGGCCAGCAGCGGGTCCATTTAGAGAAAGTTTCTAGCAGCTTCTCCCAGAAGCCACCCCTGTAGCCATCCCACTACCAAAACCCTGCCACACAAACCCAATCTTCTGTGATTTAAAGAAATCCTTTCATGTGTTCATTCAAAATTTTGTTGAAGATCTTTGAAGCCACCCATCTGCCAACCTATGTCAAATATACACGAACAGACTTCCTATTGATGCCCCATTCCATGTCACTGAAGATCATCATTTGCTACTGATCTTACTCTTCAGCTTCAGTAACTTACACCAAGTATCCTCCCCAGCAGAGGCACAGAGGCAAATGGCATTTTTATTTGTGCAAACACTGCCCAGTCTCTCTTTTAGTAATACTGGTAGTATTACAGTTGCTCTAAGAGTTTGATTCAGGCTTGAATGATTTTCGAAAGAGTTACGTGACTTGGGAATTGAAATCAAAAGCATAAACCAAACATGATGAAAATATTTAGTTATTTTGGAGCCATAATGTTATGTAAGGAACTACTGGGAAAAATTTAAACAAATATAGTTCCTTTGCTGAACTTTGTCCAAGACACTGACATCACTGCTAAAACCAAAAAATAGAGAAGGTTATTTGAGAAGCAAATAAGACCATAAGGAAGATGTAAGAATTTTACCATACCAAGACAGTGATTAATTCCAGTCACCACTTACCAGCTATGGTCAATTTGTTTTCTCTTTATCTGTCAAACTGCCTCCTGTTCTTTAGGAATGTGAAGAAAAAATATACAGGAATAGATCTTGAAAATGTTTTGCTGCCCACATAGATCTGTATAAGCTATATATATGCTCTATGTGATAAAGATTTTCTTGGAATAAGTGTTCCTTCAGGTGAGACTGTACATTGGTTGCTCTCCTTATTGCTTTATAAGGGAAGCAGAGCCTTAACTGACCTTCAGCAGGGTTGGTTGATGGGATTTGTTTGGATTTTTTTTTAAAGAAAACCTTCAGAACTTTTAATCTATATTTTGTCAGCTAATCGGGATGGTGGAGAGTTGTGTCAGAATGAGGATCATTGCAACTACACAAATTTACTTTGAAGGTACATATGTATTTCAGCATAAATAAAAATGATTACCCCAGCAATTGCCTACAGACACTCACTTAAGTGATGCAAAGGTATAGTACATTGAGCTTCAAGATAGAAAAGTGCTATTTGAAGAATGGGAAGGGCAGAATATCAAACCTTTCTACAACTCTGAATCAACAGCTAAAGGAAATTAATGCACAGATCTAACTTGAAATAGCAATACCTGAAAAAAAAAAAACAAGTGCTGTAGTTTCTAGGGAAGCAGCAGGGACTGTCTGAGCCTCAGATGAAGAGGGCTTTAATGTGTTCCTTGTTATTTGATAGCTAGTCTTAATATAGTTAGAAGAGTCTGAAGCAGGTGAAGGCTGGCTTTATCAAGACAGGAGTGATAAAACCTGTAACTTTCATAGAGTGGGTACAAAAACACAGAGGGGATGAAAAAGATCTACAAGATAATGAAAACAAGTCTTTTTTTTTCTATGTTGAACCACAAAAACCTTTTCAAACAGTGTGAAATTTAGCATGGTTCAGAATAAAACATGGGCTTTGAAAAATAGAAAGACAAAACAGAAGATAAATAATTTGGTTACATGGGAAGACTAAAATGACATTTTACAGAAACTTGAGAACATACCAAAATCTTCTTGAATAGGATATGTGCAGTTTTCCATATCATCTCTTCCATCTGAAGCTACAGGTTATATTAGGTTACATTGATTTTAAATTCCAAGTATTAGTAGATGATTTCTCAGTGGTGCCCTAATGACACAACAGGCACATGAGGCTCCTTACAAGTTCTCAGCCTCTAATGGAGCTGTGGCTTCGCAGAGGACAGCCATCAGGAGCACAAAATGGTACACTATTGAAGCATACAGAAGGGACACAGCAGGGACTCTGTCCTACATCTACACTGATCAGAAATATAAAACCAAAATTCCCAAACCAGGCTGAATGGAAGACAATTTTAACATCTTTAGTAATGATCTGGATAAGAGGATAGAATGCACTCTTAGTAAGTTTGTATATGACACCAAGATAGGTGGAAGTGTCAATCTGCTTGAGGGTAGGGAAGCTTTACAGAGAGATCTAGATAGGCTGGATGGCTGGGCCAAGGTCAGTGCCATGAGTTTCAATAATGCCAAGTCCTGCACTTAGGCCACAACAACCTCCAGCAGAGCTACAGGCTTTGGGAGGAGTGGTTGGAAAGCTGCCAGGCAGAGAGGGACCTGGGAGTTTTGGTTGACAGTGGGTGAACATGAGCCAGCATTGTGCCCAGGTGGCCAAGAAGGCCAATGGCATCCTGGCCTGTATCAGGAAAGGTGTTGTCAGCAGGAGGAGGCAGGTGATCATTGTCCTGTACTCGGCTTTGGTGAGGCCGCACCTCAAATACTGTGTCAAGTTTTGGGTCCCTTTCTACAAGAAGGATATTGAGGTGCTGGAGAGGATCCAGAGGCAGGCTACCAAGCTAGTAAAGGATTTGGAGCACATCTGAGGAATGGCTGAGGGATCTGGGGCTGTTTAGCCTGGGGAAAAGAAGGCTCAGTGGAGACCTTATCGCTCTCTACAACTACCTGACAGGAAGTTGTAGTGAGGTGCGGGCTGGCCTGTTCTCCTTAGTAACAAGCAATAGAGCAGGAGTAAACAGCCTCAAGTTGCGCCAGGGGAAGTTCAGGCTGAATATTAGGAGGAATTTCTTTACTGAAAGAGTTGTCAGGCATTGGAACGGGCTGCCCAGGGAGGTGGTGGAGTCACTGTCTCTGGAGGTGTTTTAGAGATGGGTGGGTGTTGCACTTAGGGAAATGGTCTAGTAGTTGATAAGGCTGGGACAAAGGCTGGACTCAATCTTAAAGATATCTTCCAGTTGAAATGACTCTATGATTCTATGAGGGAACATTTCCTTTAGATGCTCTATGGGACAGAGCCAAGAGAGACAGCAGTGCTAAAAAGGTTCCAGAATCACAGAATGGTTTTCATTGGAAAAGACTTTTAAGATCACTGAGTCCAACCACTAGCTTAACATTGCCAAGCCCATCAGTAAACCATGTTCCTCAGCACCTCATCTACATGGCTTTTAAATATCTCCAGGAAGGGGACTGGGCCGTCCATTCTAGTGTCTAACAACCCTCTCGATGACAAAGGGCCTTCTAATATTCAACCTAAATCTCACCTGGTTCAGCTTGAGGCCATTTCCTCAGGTACATTAAGGAGATATCAGGCCAGGAAGGCATCCCATAATATTCTTTCCAGTCCAGAATATGAAATACTGCAAAAGTGGGTTGGAGGATGAGAAGATTATGCAGTTGAAGCCACTTATCTTTAGTTCTTCAGAGACAAAGATGAAGAGGGCACCCATGGGGCAAGTAGTGTCAGTGTTGTTTAAAATAATCAAACCCTACCACTGTAGGATTCATACAGACAAAATTATATTAGCACTTATACAAGAAATTTCATATTTCCAGAATGAAGTGTGTTCTACTATACATTGATATACAGGTTCTTTGCAGATTTTCTACTTATTTCAAATTACACCTTCAACTCTTAGTGTCCAAGAGCATCACAACACATTCTTCAATAGTCACACAACTTTCCACATTGTCTTAAAGTCACATGTAAACTGGAAGCCCAAGCAGATGGAAGGAACAGGTGATATTATCATTTAGAAACACATCTCAATAACAAACTTGTGGTTCAGGAACAAAACAGAACATACAGACAACAGGTGAGTAACTGAGTGATTTACCACACATCTACAATCTAAGCTAAAGCAAAATGGGAAAAAGAGGCATCTGAGATGAGCAAGTAGAGGACAAATTCCATTGTATTGATGTCTTTTGGAAAAAAAATTAAAAATCAATGCTAAATTTAGATAATTGGATTATCAGTTAAGGAAAAAAAGAGATACCCTAAAAGAGATAAAGTGCTACAATTTTTGAACAAGATGATCAAATAGTAGGCAAACTTTACTTCTTATCAGTAAGTTTATGATGAGTTCTGAAGACCACGACTTCAAGAAAAAGCAAAGGACTGGGTTTCTGAGGGAATCAATGAAGGTAAATTAAATATGAGAACATTTTGAGGCACTCACATATAAACTCATCATCTTTACAAGCAGTAAAAAGGAAGAAAAAAACTCCTACACTCAATAGCACTTCATAGTGTGAGAAGTCAATTAGAAAACAGCATGAGACAACCCTGAATTATAACAGCTCCATATTAGCACCTCTCTTCAGGTGATTTTCTTGGTTCAGTAACTCTGCCAAGGCAAACAGGGAAGATGGCACAATATGAAGCAGTTCCAGGTGTCGAGTTTTGCTCCTGGGCAAATGCAAGCCATATGGCTGCAGCTGACACCATTTCACCAGTCATGTGCTTCATTTATGTCATAGATTGACTTCAGGCTGACAAATGGCGGGGCGATGAGGAAGGGGAGCAGAATCTCCTGAGCTTGTGCTCTCCGTACATCGATGAGCACAAGAGCAGGATGAGCTGCAGCAGGGAGAGGGAGGCTGCTGACCCAGCCAGGCAAGAAGCCCCGGCCAAGCTGCTGCTCCCACTTCTACAATAGAGGACTCAGCCCGTGGCCGCTGCTTGCCCTCAGTGGAGAGTTAAAATAACAAGAGTGGGAAGAAACAGGAAGGTTTTGCATTATGCTGTTATTTGCAGTGCCAGCAACAGCCAAAACAGATTAGCCGGTGTCCAAATTCATGAGCATATGCTTCAGAGCCAGCATCCCAGTTGTTCACCATTTATCTACACCTCATCTCCTCCTAAGAGAGCATTAACTGTTTCAAAACTTCAGTAAGTCATCCTTCAAAATATTTATCTCAATTTCAGTTAAAGTGAGTACTCCCAGTATGGCTGGTTCCACCAAGAGCACAGCAAAAGTTTTGTCTAAATATCCACCTGTCACCACAAACAAGTTAACAAAATAGTAAAAAAAAAAAAAAGAAATGTAGAGCAGTCATTAAAGGCAACATCCCATAATGATGAAGATTTTTAAAAAGTATGACAAAAAGTACTGCTAGAGTTTCACTCTAATGAATGGAAATAATGCTAGAATCATAGAATGGTAGGGGTTGAAAGGGACCTTTAGACATCTAGTCTGGCCCCCTGCAGAAGGAGGTTCACCTAGATCAGGTCACACAGGAACACATCCAGGTGGTTTTTGAAGGAAGGAGACTCCACATCCTCCCTGAGCAGCCTATGCTGGTGCTCCCTCAACCCACAGCCTCAGTTACCGCAGCCTTTTCTCATAAGGAAGACGTTCCAGTTCCCTGATCATCTTAGTGGCCCTGTGCTGGACTCTCTCCAGAAGTTCTCTGTCCCTCTTGAGCTGGGGAGCCCAGAACTAGACAGAGGGCTCCAGATGAGGACTCACCAGGGCGGAGTAGAGGGGGAACAGAACCTCCCTCGACCTGCTGGCCACACTCTTCTTGATGCATCCCAGGATGCCATTGGCCTTCTTGGCCACGACGGCACATTGCTGGCTCATGGTTAGTTTATTATCAACCAGAACTCCCAGGTCTCAATATGCAGAGCTGCTCTCCAGCAGGTCAATCCCCAGCCTGTACTGGTGCATGGGGTTGTTCTTCCCGAGGTGCAGGACTCTGCACTTGTCCTTGTTGAACCTCATGAGGTTCTTCTCAGCCCAACTCTCAAGCTAGTTGAGATCCTACTGAATGGCAGCACAGCCTTCTGGGGAATCAGCCAGTCCTCTCAGTTTAGTGAACTGGTTTGGGTTGGAAGAGACCTTAAAGATCATCCAGTTCTAACCCTCCTACCATGGGCAGAAACATCTTCCACTAGATCAGGTTGCTCCCTGAACACTTCCAGAGATGTGGTATCCTCTCTGGGTAACCTGTGCCAGTGCCTTACAGTGAAGAACTTCCTTAAATCTAATCTAAATCAGGCCTCTTCTAAGTTAAATCAAATAATCTACTCTTTAATGACTGTTTCAGTGCTTTTTTTGAAACTTCTAAAGTATGTTTCCAAAAATGACTAAGATGCTAGTACCAAAAATTATTTTTTAAAAAAATCCATACTACAAACCCACTAATTTTGTACATATTTTACAATATTTAATAAGCAGATTATGTCATTAATTACATGCAACCACAGAAGGGAATTGTGGAGTTTAGAGTGCTAGAGATAGGTTGAGAAAGAAAAATGGTGTAAATGAAAGAAAAAGGGTAATAAAAATGTGTGGAAAAAAAATCCTTTTTCAACCTCAGATGTGACAGCTTCTGAGTTATATTAAATCAAATTTTTAGTGCAACAAAAAGCATTTTTAATTAAACTGAAGTTGTTCATGAGAGCAGTGAGTGCTAAGGGGGAAAGAAGGTGTAGATGGAGAGTTAGAAAAAACAAACAAGACTAGCAGTTGTGTGTAACAAAAACAGAAAGAGCAAAGACTACTGAGAAAGGCATGCCTGAGCAGAAGAAAAGAAAATATTCCTTCTTTTCAGAGGGCGAGGATGCAAGAACCAGCAGCAGAAAGAAAGAAAGTACAGGAGACAATTTACTGGAAAATTAGAGTGTGACTGGGGCGGGCGGGAGCAAAAACAGGAGAGACTATTTGCTGAAAGAACAGATTAATAAAAATTCAAAATATAGGTAAATTTAATACTTTGTTCTTGGATACGAATTTCTGAAAAATCAAATTTGATACTTACATTAAGGGAAAACAGACAAAAAGTTACAGCACAGTGTTGGGTCAACAAAAACTACAAAACAAGAAAAGCTACAAAGATCACAGATGCATAAAGCTATGGAATATGCACCTCCCTGATATCTAGCTGTGAATCACCTTCCACTTACATAAATCCTTTGCTGCTTTATTCTATCAGATTACCTTTACCTAAAAATATTAGTCAATGAAAGAAATGTTCCTATAGTATTAAAAAAAATGGAGTATTTTTCCTGCACAAAAGTTTCCAGGAATTTGTGTCTCATTTTGGAAACAGAAGCTAGTACAAAACATGAAACTTGTCAAAGCTCAAACAAACCAAGTAATATAAACTTCAGAATGTGTAGAAGACATGAGTGCATGCGAGAGTTGATGGCAGGAGACAGTATATTGCCCTTGTGCCTGTTAGGAGACTACCAGTATGAATAAAGCTATTTATATTTATTTACATATAAACTAATTAAAAAGAACACATTTCCTTCTATAATAGAAGTGTAAGTGATCATAAGAGAAATGCTCCATAGCACAGCCATATTTTATGCAAATATTTACTCTTACATGTGGAAATTTAAAAAGCACATTTTCAAAGGTTATAGTGCTAAAACTATATAAATGGCTTATTTCAGATCAAAATGGGAAACTAGTTTTAAGTAAGAATATATCTCATTTGATCATAGGCAAGACAACTAAATTTCCTATTCCAAGTTAAAAATCCATTAAAGCCACACACAGAATCACACAGAATTTTAAGGGTTGGAAGGGACCTCTAAAGACAATCTAGTCCAATTCCCCTGCCAGAGCACGGCCACCTAGAGTAGGTCACACAGGAACTCATCTAGGTGGGTTTTGAATGTCTCCAGAGGAGACTCAACAACCCATCTGGGCAGCCTGTTCCAGTGCTCTCTCACCCTCATAGTGAAGAAATTCTTCCTTGTATTTCTTTAGAACCTCTTGTGTTTCAGTTTATACCCATTGCCCCTTGTCCTATCATTGGACATCACTGAGAACAGCCTGGCTCCATCTATAACTCATATTAACATCTGCATATGTAGCTAGTATAGATTCTTCTAAGCAACAAACAGTACAGCACATTGAGCTACATTTACTGTCAAATATTTAAGTAAGATTAATTCAGCTTTCAGCACAGGTCAAAAAGAGATATTTGTCACAGTGTAGTTTTTTCACTGAAACATAATAAAGACCTTGGAAGGATGTTTTAAGCTTCTGGGTTTCAAACTTCTGTATCAGAAGACGGATTTTTTTGTTGTTGTTACATTAAAAAAAATAGCTTTTTCAGTTTGTTGATTGGTTAGTTTTGCTTTTTTAACCTTCTTCAGAAGCACCAGAGAGTGACAGGCTGATGCAGGGTCAAGACCCTTAGCAATCTGCACTGACTCAGAAAGTAATACTAGGAGTGCTCTCAGGAACTCCAGCAGTGCATGATACTCACCTGTGTAGGATCATATATTGATTTTTGCTATCTGAGATTAGAAATACATTTCTTGTGCTACAGGACAAATCACCTGCAAAATCTTCACCTTTCCCTGCAGTGTAGTAAGTAGTTCACCTGCTTAGACCACCGTGAGAGGTTTCACTTAATTACTGAAGATGTTATGGCACTGATGAACAGTCATCTTTTGTTTCTACCTGCAGCCTAGGTGCTGATGTACTAGGAGAGAAATAGCTGACCTACACAAATATTTACGCTTGACACCAATTCCAATGGCCTGCCATACATGACAGACCAGACTAAATGATCTCATTTAGTTTATTCAGGTTAGTATGCAGTACTTAGGCTTAGTATGCCTCACTCCACAAATGAAGAGAGAAATTTATGTTAAACTAAACACAAAAAAGTCTCCCAGTAATGTACCGCAGCATCACTTTGTCATCTTTGTATTGCAGATAGAAGGTAAGCAAATTCCATATTTAGAGAGCACTGTATTTGAAATCTCTGTATATCTGGCACATACAGATATTCCCTTACTATCTTGTTAAACACTGAGTACTAACTCCATATCTGTCTGCTTAGGCAACATTTAAAATTTATATATATAATCTACTTCCAATTAGTATCCAGTATCTTTAATAAAAATTGCAGGGCTTTTATAATAAAAGGCACTTCTAGTATAAGAAGTAGCAGAAAAAGAGTACCTTGAGTGTTTAGATACTGCTGTTAAGCTTACAAGAGACTCTTTAAGCAGATGGAACATTATATATTTATATGCACATGCATATATATGCACAGACTACAATATAGACTTCAGGCGAGGCAAAAATCACATTAGCTTTATTACATAGTTTCTATTTTTCCTCTTTTGCAATGAACCCATTGCAATAAGCTTTCCTATACTTTTAGTTTGGTCTGTTACTTCTTCTGCTCCTGGAAAGAAGTTCAACAAGGAATGAGAACAGTTGTTGATACCATCTCATTTCAGGTCTGTTGCACATAGTTCACACACATCCAGGGCTCAGATTAACCTCATCCATTTTAAATGGCAGATAATTAAGAAAAATTAAGCATCATAAATTACATTTCATCCAAAAGGCTCTTAAAATGCTTTATAGACTCTACACACAGATCACTCCATCAGTCACCGAAAGCAAGTACCTCTGGGATGAAATGCAACAACTGTTCCACGGGGCATGGCAGAGGAGAGGAAGTGAGGAATACCAGCACATCGAATTGCAATTGCAGGGGGAATTTAGGTAGGAAGAATGTAATTACCCCATTTGGAGCCAAGCCAGACCATGGGGGTTAATGTCTTATAAAGAGCCCTATGAGAATTTTAACAACCCCGACTGCTCAGGACCTTTAATTTATATTAGCCCTCAGGAGTAAGGCTAACAGCTCCGCTCAACTGGTTTCATATGCTGCTACAGGAAGCAGGGAAAAATCAACTTCTAGTTGTTCCCTGCAGTTTCTACCCAACTACTAGGCAGATTAATACCACTTAGTCTGCAATATCTGATGAAAATGCAGTAGAAGGCAACATGACTGAAAGCTGTACCAAATCAGAGCAATTCCTACTGATCTTTCAAAAGCTGTACAGGAAGCTGTCCCACTCTGGTGAGTCCCAAGTCCTCATAAAGAAAGCATCCAAGATCATCTCAGCAAGTTCAACAACAGATGAAGTTACACAGATAGGAAGACAGCATCAAAAATATCTATTCCCTCTCCAAGAGCAGCCTCTGAGAAAGCGCAGGAAACTACAGTATGTGTACAGATCAGTTTCTTTCATATACGAACTAAGCAGTTTTCACCAATTACCCTTATTAATATATTCTGTTAGCAGATATGTGTCCGTTTTAATTCTTTTTGCTTAAGTAAAACATAAAGTTAAAGGCAACAATGAAAGTAAGAAAGATGAGCAGGTAGGAAGAAATAGAAACATGAAGCTCCTATTTTTTCCCACTGTCACCTTTAATCAATAATAAAAAAAAAAGTGGACTTGCTTCCAAGTTTCCTTCCTTCAAAATAAAGTATCAAGCAAGGCTATAATGGAGCATAGCTTTTCACTTTCATTTAACCAAAAGCCTTTGGAGCAAATTCCAAGCCACTGCCAAATACTCTTTGAAATTGTTTACATTATGTATCCATGCTCCACAGAAGTATCTTATTTCTTCAACTAGGTTACACACAAATTAGAGTCATTTAACTTCTTTACTACAGGTATTTTTATTTAATTGTTCTTAAGCTTCTGAACGTCCACAGGGGTGCATTTTATTTAATTTCATCAAATTTATTTTGTTCACTTCAGACTTGCATAATAATAAAAGTATCGTGGTATTCCATATCATATTCTCTTAAAGACCCTTATTTGTTCCATCTTACAACCAGAATTACTTGTTAAGAGGCAAGAAATGGTGAAAGAAGAAACAATGAAAGGCTTCTGCAAATCAAGCAAGGCGGAGCTTTTTTGGGTTGTAAATATTCGTTGGCTGCAGCAGAGATGCTGTATATCATACAGACAATGCTACTGCTGCAGGAGCTTTGTGATTTATGCTAATGAGAAAAGCTACCTTGACGAACAGAAAACAAAGGACAGAACAGTTCAGTGCTGATGCAGATTTTGAACATTAGGTTTAAGTTTCACAGGAAATACCGAAGACCAGTGGTTACAGGAATCTCACAATGCTGGTACATATCTGGGAGTCTTCACTGGACTGTCAGTCAGAGGCACAAATCACTTACAAGTGATTTGTACCATGTGGTTTCATCCTAAGTCTTATCAACACTCCCATATGCTCTGCAGTAGAGCGGATAGTCCCTGCTTTTTAAAGAGGATTCACTGTCTAGAACTTCAACCACAGAAACAACTTTGAAAAAGCACCTCATTCAGTCTTTTCATGTAAGACCATCACGCAAGAGTGCTCCACATCACTGCAGCTATATGGGAGAACTTGCCTTGCTCTCAGTTTATATTTAAGCAGCAGATATATCTCAGCACCAGATTGCTGTGATCTTCTCCTCCCCTCCCCAAACATGGTACATTTTTCAAGGGCTAAGGAAGTGTTTAGGTGCCTAATTTTTCACTTAATTTCAAGATTAAAAGAGCTTTTCTAAAACCTTAAGTACTAAATTTTGAGAAGTATTTAGGCGCGTAGACAGTTTTCACACATGCTCATCTGTCATTGACTTCTGAACATTTAGGAAAAGCCCAGTGCTGGTTTAAAGTCTGTGTGTCCTTGCTATATTCAAAGATAACCCAAACCAGGAGTCCAAAATCTCTGAAAAGCCATAAAACGCTGAAATTCATACTTCATGAACTTTGAACTCGCTACAGAAGACACAGACCAGTTCTGCCTGAAGTTATTTTTAGGGATGTGTGTGTGTTTTGACCATATAAAGAATAGGTCTAAGATACAAACTAATTTCTTATCCATGTGGAAATCACGTCAGCTTCTTGGCAAATAAAAGCCAAAGGCAGTAACTTGAGAAGATTTAAAAATTGCACTGTGTAATTGATCATGTCTATAAGTTAAGCGCATGCTTTCAGTTTTTACTAAAAAATCAGTGTCATACATCACAAAGCAAATTTTGTCTCTGTGGTTAGCAGAAGTGTTCTTCTCCTTGAGCACCTGTAAGGCAAAGACCTGCATTCAAATGTATTGCTTTCAAGCTATTCATGTGCTACCTTGAATACAGCAATTGCTACACAGGTAAAGAAAATGCTACATAGGTTAAGACAAAATACAAAATCCACTCATAAAAACAACTCCAGGTTGGACTTAGGAGGAACTCCAATTAGGCACCCCACAGAAGACAGCTAGTAATCATTCTTATGATCATGAAGTGGATCATTACAACACAACTGATTAGAAAATCTTGCCAAACTCCCTCTGGCCAAAGAGGCCTAAACTGCAGAAATACTTATGCTATTGAAATGTAAGCAAAATCTTTTTCAAATGGACAAACAAACAAAAGAGCATTTGTGTGATATGAAGGGTCAGCACCTAATTTATAGCAAGAGGATGCCAAAATGAGGACCCTTTTGTATTTCTCTGAATACCTGCTATCACATAGATGCACTGCAACTTGCACATATGCACAGAAATTAAACAACATGGACAAATTCATCTAGTTACTTGATATGAAATATTAAAAAAATAATAAAACTCAGCAGTGGTTTTCACATTTAGTACAAGGTGGGGAAAAACAAGGACTGTATTTTGCCCCATTGGTTAAAGTGAACAAAAGTAGCCATGTATCTTAACACCTGGGAAAAGTCAGGGCATGCACAGCTGGCCGCGAGCTGGTCACACATTCCTGAAGTTACAATTACGACCAGTGTTCTCAAACCAGGCCCATTGACAAGCAGTTGCAGATGGCCAAAACACTTATGTATGGAAATAGCTTTAGTCAGCAAAATCTTAGAAAAATAATGTATCAATAGGAACAGTTGTATATGTAGATATAGCACTTTCTCAGTGATGTTTTCTTCAGCTAGCCCACAGGTCATGTCACATAAAATGAAAACGGGAAATATTTTGTGTTGCGCATCACATATAGCATTTGGTACTAGCATATAGTTTTCCCGCAAAAGCAGACTTTCAACGTAGTTAAAGTGGGGAAACACTATCAATGTGTTAGGTTCTGTTCCCAGATTTGCCAACAGCCAGCTACATGACCAGTCTTCTTTTTAATACACCACTTTAATGAGGAGACAAATATGCATGACTCTCATTTGTGTATACAACTTCACATTCTGACACTTGAATGAACAGCAATGAACATTGTAAAGTACCATTTTATAATCTAAGTAACATAACAAAAAAACCCAACGTACTCCTGTTTTGTCTCTCCAGTAATGACACAAAAAACAATATACCTGACGAAAACTTCTCAGATACCTACTGAAACAATCAAAATTCAAACATGTTAGAAACAGAAAAATGTCCTGTGAGAACATAAAATTAAGGTTTTAGTTATTTGCAAAATAATCCTTGCAAGATGCTTCTTTAATGACAAGGTGATCACATGATTGGGTGACATTTTTTGTGATGCTGAAAGCATGGACACATCTAATATAAAATAAAGGGCAACAGTTATTGTTGTGTTAAAATGAAGGAGGGAAAAGAAAGAGCAATATAAGATATGCTTTTCATTACTTGTTTTGAAACTTCTGTTTGGCAAAACCTACACCAGAAATGATATGGCAGAAATTTATCAGACTTCACACTGAAGTGGCCAGAGCCAGCAATCAGGGCAGAATATCACTTGAAATTTAAACTAGGGTACTGACGTCTATTTAGAACACAAAGTGAACCTTTTTTTTTCATAAGAAAAGAACTGCAACCTTTTCTGAAACAGAATACAAAAAAAATTACATCAAGGTGTGATTATAAATATTTTAATTGCTATTTTTTCTCAAAAAATACCAGTAGAACAAATATACAAGACTATTGCTCATACCTGTTATCCCCTGAGCAAGAGTCCCATAACTGTGAATAGCACAGACCAACAGATGAACATCTTTACGCACATGATCAGCAAGACCAAAAGGTCACTATGATTTTAATTTACTATTCACTATAAAACTCGTACCTTCAACTGACTTTGCATACTTTTATTACGCTTACCTGGAAGTCACAAATCACAGGTTAGATTACAAATCAATATAAACTCCTATTAATATTTTCACTCTATGTAGCCCAAAGTAGAGAAGACCTCTCCAGAGCTTCCACTGTCCATTTTATTGGGCCTTACAATGCAGCAAGACAGACAAATCTTCCTTTATGAAGATTAGGGACTTTTGCCAGGATAAAGTTACAGTTGAAGACCTATTCTAGTCCAGTAATAATAAAACTCTCTCAAAACTATTAATGTTTGCACACAACAGTTCAACTTATGGTTAAAAATGCTGGTAAATAAGTGTGATTCTCAATTTTGCAGGTTAGTATTTATGAATATGCCTGATTCTCTCGAAAGAGAATTAGCTGAGAGGTAAATTTGAACTTGCATATTCCGTTCTGTATATTGAGCTTTTCAAAGATTATTTTATTCGGCTTGTAACTACCAACACAAATGCTGATTCTAAATATATCTGCTGAACTCTAAATGACTTCTGTTTATAGAAATAGGACATAACAAGCTATTAAATCTTCCTTACAACAAACTGTGCTATGCCAAAATACTTGCTCCAGATTTTTGAGCTACAGTTAAGAGACGTAGACTGGCAACCAGAAGAAAACTGGCAAGATAGTTATTATTGCAATATATTTTCTCATTTAAGCCTTTCCTTAGATGGACTTGATTTTAGTGTTATTAATTCTGCAGCCACAAAGTTGGGGTTAGATTTTTAAAAAATATAAAAATCCAATGGTGTATGCTCAAAACCTTCATTACATGACTAAAGAATTCAACACACTATTGCTATATAGCACCCAAATAAATTTGGAAGAAACAGGACACAATAATAATGAAAAACTGCCTAACTTTTGATAACTCAAAGTAGTTTAGAGTCAGAAATCATATACTCCTGAGGGCTCCATGAGGAGTTCACAATTAGGGAAGAATAAACTTCACCCACCCATTAACCATTAGGTTTATGTTCATCATAGTAAAAAATGCAGATTTGGGGTTTTTTCTTCTGTACGCTCTGCATCTAGCTCAAAGCTGATTGAGCTTTTTCTTCAGTTTCCATAATCTAGAAGTGGTTGGTGCACAATTCAGCCTTTTCAGGTTCTACAGTGAAGGTCACTAATAGTGTAAAATAATACTATTCTAAAAGGCCATTTTATTGCTGTTAACAGTTGATGCATAATCACATTTACTCATTTACAGAAATAGACCAAAACTGGAATTTCAAATCCACACTTCTTTAGAAGCATTTTAAGCTGCTCAAAAGTAGCTGTAAATAAAGTGTAAAGGTATTGCTCTCCTAAGTGTCAATGGGATGATAGGTAAGCAGTTCTGAAAAAGGGGATTTTGAAGCTGAATGTGAAGCTTTAAGTGCAACAGCTAAGGAAATGTCCTGTAACAGAGAAGGCTATCTTGTGAGAGAAGTAACTGTATGAATTTCTCTGGTGAGAAGACATTTTTCTAGAAGCACATGTATACAGTTTCAAGGTATTAGTAACTATTAACAGGTTCTAGTTCTAACTTACACACACCTAAGCTGTCAGGGACCATCAGGAACGTTAACTAACTAAACAATAATAAGCTTTGCTGGCTCACATAAAGAACAACAGAAATCCAACAGCACATTGCTTCGAAATAATCCACTTACTACTAGTCAGTTTTGGGCAAGTCTGACAAGAATCATACTTTGATTTGCTCCTCACATATGAAACCATCTGTCTTTCAACCACTACTATATATGAAATGAACTCAAATTACTTAAAAAATAACTTCTCGTTCTCTTGAAGTGAGATGAGAAGACTCTATAAAAGCTACTTAACAAACACAAGAGGGTTTCTCCCTCCCCTCCTCTTTTTTCTTTTTTTTAGAAAATAAATTCTTTTACCTTTTCTCAAGAGCACTGTTTCTTATTTACCTAACATAAACAGCACCAGGCTAATGAGAACATGACATAACCTCTTTGCTATTTTATAGTAACTTAGATAATTTTACCTGACCAAGCATATTTAAAATCCTCCAAAACCAGGCAGTCCTGATATTAGAAATAAGGTAGAATCTTAGTTTATCAATGCAATTTTATTACTGCAATGACTTGACAAGTGACACTCACATATAAATGCATCATACACCATTCCTCTGTTAAAGTGCTTGCTCCTTGTGAATACTGTAATTTAAACAAGCATTTTAAGTGCTGAAGCAAAAAAGATTGGTTATTTAAAATATGTAAAAAATGTAATGATTCAATTAATGCTGACTTACTCCATGCATGAATGAACAATTTGACCTGGGCTTGAATACAGTATTTTAATAATGCAGCTGCCATGTTCATTGGTCTCTACATTTCCTGAAAACTAATCTGCCAAACCAGTTATACAGTATTAATCTTCTGCACTTCCGTTCTTGGAGTGCTAGCAATGCTCCACAATCACACGATATTTCACTGAAATTTTACATTTCTTAGAACATTTACAGATACTGTAATTCTAAAATCAAGACAGATATTTTCCAGTTGAACTACTATTGCCACTTTTGAGTGGCAGGTACTGGTTTATCAGGCCAGTTTACACACAAGTTTTTAAATATTTTTGTTTTCTTCCTAGGTACACGTGGTACTGCATCTGCAGTTTTAGGTATTTTTTTTCCAGGAGGCTGTCAGAACCATAGTTGTTCCTTACTTCAAAACCTTAGTAGGAAAATGTATTTGTTTTAAGACACACAGATACTAAATAAATTAAGATTAAAATTATTTTCACATTAGCCAAAAAATTCCATCACTAAACAAGAACCTCTTCTGTACCACCTGACTGGTACAATCCCAGCATGTAGTGCTGGACCTAACTGAGCATACTCTGACTAAGCTTCATTTATAAGAACCAACTAACTTCATATGGAGCTCGTATGATGTGTGTTAACCTGTGCCCTCAAGAACAGTTTCTTCTCACCTTATAAATAACAGCTTACTTCACTTTGAGGTGAAACTACAAATATAGAAGAAGAACTCTGAGCAAAACCAAAGTCAGGGTTGCTTTGGCTGACTAATTCAGCCCAATGAAGTCATCAAAAAATTACTGATGGGCAAAAAGACTTACAATGGGTTGAGGAAAGATTACAATAACTTTGGATACACATTTACAACTGTAGATACAAATTATTAAAAAAAACACCTAAGAATTCTGTAACTGCAGATGACAGCAGCATTACAGTTAATATTTAATCATGATATTGTGAGAATGTTCAGTAGTGGAAGACAGGATTAACATATTGCTTTAAAACATTCCATTACTTTCTGCATCTGTTTACTGATAGTAAAAGAAACAGCTGTTCTAAATGTAACATTAACAGGTGTAAACCATTCATTGGAGACTTTAAAACAATAATTCTCCTCCATTTCCTCCTTAGCTATTTTCAAATGACATCATGAACACTCCTCCTATTATCTTACACAATTAACTCGTAATTGTTTAACCTCTCCGCATGTCCGCAAAAACGTATACATGTGGAGTTAGCTTCCTTCTCATTTTGTGCAAAAGGCTCTGTTCTTCTGCAGTGCACATCCTGAACTAATGCACCAGATGTGTCCCATAAAATGGTTGGTCACACTGTTCAGCAGCTTTCCTTTAGCAACTGTTCTATATCAAATTTACTGTAAAAAAAGCATTGTAATTATGAAGTAACACTGTATCAAATTCACAGACCTAATACCTCACTATGTTCAGTTAAACTATGAATGATAATTGAGCTTGAAATTGTATATTTACTTTAAATAAGTCCTCCAAATCATCTGCAACAATGTGTGCTTAATTCGAAGCCATTAACAAAAGATTTAACATTTCCAAATTTATACTCTCCATAATTTCAGATATGATACTTCATACTTAGGGAGTGGAGGGGAGTGGAAGCTACTTCTGGTAGCTTTCCATTTCCAAAACTAAATGGATATACCTTAAGTTTCATACAATTGCTAACTCAACCTGTTAAATGCTGGGTACCAAAGAAACAAAACATTCAGGAATCCTTCAACATTACTATTGCAACTGAAAAATTAATTCAGAAATATATTTCTTTAACAAAACAAAACCGTCCTCCCCAGCAAAACAAAATGAGACAGAAAGTAAAACAGGCTCTCAAGACCAAATGTTATAAACCTTTCAAAAACTTTAAAAGTTACTCTCTGATGCTTGCTCTCATAAAAGGAATACCATTACCTATGCTGGAGAAAAAGAAAGGAGAAATTAAACCACTGGCATAAATTGAGAGCAAGGAATGAGTGTTTGTACCACTAAACAGAGTGCTGCTGATTCTATCACAGGTTATTTTAAATGTTCTATATTAGCACATAGTAATACAGAATCAATTTTAACAAATCACAAATTACATCACAGATATTTTAGTGGTGCCAATGACTGCTAATTTCTCTGGTTTTGCTATTATTCTCTGAACTGCTATTACTCATATTAAAAGAAGAAGAAAAAATCCTCAGAAATACTCCAAATCCTTTCACACAAACACTTCTTAACTGAGAGAAAACAGAAACTTCATTATTAATATTCTAAATACATTCAGAAAAGAAACACAAAAGGCACTACCACCATTTCATCTTTATACTCATACTCACACCCAGGGAGAAATAGTTTTGGTTTTTTTTCCCAATGATATTTTCCTCTATTTAAAAAGAAAATTGGTATTTGTTTCTTATTAAAATAACGTACAATTTCTCAGAATTTGTCTGAGGCATAAACCCAAGCTGCAAACACACTGATCCTGCCCAAACTGACTGTACGAATGATCCTCTGAAAAATACGCTACGTACAACTAAAAGGTTTTTTTCATTTTTATTATGAGATTGTGTGTTAGTCTGGAAAGCTCATGATTAGCCCTTTGGGAACACTGATACCTGCACTACATATTTTAGGAAGGCCAACATGCACACTATGAGAATCATAATAAGCAGTAAGACTTTGACCTGCCAGTGACTGAAAGTAAGGAAGGAGTGATGATACTGTGACCTGCCGACCCATCATTTGAAGCAGCAAAAGTTGTATAAAATAAAATGCCAGCAGAGGGCAGCGCAAATATTCCAAGTCCCCTGCAATACTGTAGGGGAGATAGCTGCTGTAGGGGAGATAGCTGCATGAGTCCACAGTGTGGGATACAACCATGGGGCAGGGCAGCCCGTCTGCTTGCCACAAGGAAATGTGCCTGTCACGTCATGCCCCACTGTTTTTTCTTCTAAGGTAAGAGGTCAAGCACAACAGGAACCAAGTCCACTCATGACACATTTTACGCTTTCTTCTTCCCTTCCAACAGCTCATACAGCTGGGGACTTATCAACTGGCTGCAAGGACATGCAGCTTGTGCATGCTCTCCAGAGAGCCTCCGGGTGTTCAATACTTAATGAAACATCTGAGTGGCACCAGGTGCAATGGCAATCGTTGATGCGCCTTCTCAAGAACCATTCATGACATCAGCACGCCATTTGCCTTTTTTTTAAACTTGTAAATCTAGAACTGGGGTACTTAGCTTAAATAAGGAACATAAAATCACTAGAGGTATCAGCAAAAGCATCTCTAGAAACAGGAAAATACCATTTCCTCTGTCCATACTGAATAAAACAGAGACCCACCTTGCCTAAACCCATCTCCCATTGGCACAGTATCAGAGCAACTCAATTTCAACTTGCAAATCCAGTCACAAGTACTGTGGTAGACCTAGACTTAAAGCTTCAAAGCTGTGCTGGCACCCAGCCCCACAACCACCTCCAAGATCCCATAGAGACAAAAATCAAACTATATGTACGTGCACCTAAGGAAGATATCCACAGCAGCCCTCTGAGGTAACGTATGGCAAACCTAGCCAGGAAAGAAGGGAGCAGGGAAGGAAGGCTGACTCAGCCTCTGACCTGCTACACCTGCGTACACAGCAATGCTGGCACTGACTTGCTTCTCTAGCAACTAAGCCCCCTTTGGCACCTATGAACACCAACTTGCCAGTCCCTTTTTATCTTCAACCTAGGACCTGAATATCTATTAAACAAATTTGTCCTCTGCAATGCCATTGCTGTATGAAAGCACTTGATATTGACTACTTTTATTGAAGATACTAGCATTTGCTCCAGCGTAACTAAGATATAGGTATTTTACCTTTTGGAAAAGAGCCAGCAATTACTTATTTCATTAAATACTACACATTATTCCCAACTAGAATTGGTGCATATATTCATTTAAGTTCCAACAACCTCAGTTTGGAGATAAATTTTCATTTTCCAGCTTGCTTTTGGCTTTTCTCACTGTAATAGCTACTCTCTAAACTCTCACAGTTTGTATCCAAACAAGCATAAAAATAACCAAACTATAACCTTCTGCATCCACTGCATGCTGAGATCCTGTTTCCCCCCCAGAGCCAAGAGTCACGTCTCCTTCCTGTGTCTCCATCCACCTTCTCACTTCCATTCTAAAAATTCACATCTTCTGCACCGAGTGACATTTGCAGCCAACAAGTGTCCAGTTTTGCAGTGACATTCTCATCTTGTGCCTTGCTCACTAGTTAGGTTTGGAAAGATACCCTGCTTGTGCCCTCAGTCATCCCTGTTCTTTATTAAAAGGATAAACTTCATTTTAATGGCATAAAAATATCATTACTATGTTTCAGTTTAGAAGTTAGATGTTGTCATGGATTGCTGTGATGTGGTTTCTTAACTTGACCAGCTCAACATCATTTGCTACAGAGCTATAGATCGGTAACTGAAGATTTTCAGATTGTACATTGGCTTTTCTGGTCCAATACTCCTGCCCACAAACTAGCTTGCACACCGTTCTTTCAGCAACCTTCAACCATTTCCCCAGCAGCCATAGCAATGCTACAAAGCTAGGTCTTACCACCTCATTTTCATAGTACTAAGACTTGTTAACAACAGAACAACTGGGATGGACAGGAATATTAAGGCTGAAACTTTCAAAGCATGCTCTTCCAGAGGCATTGCATCTGCTATGCACAGAAGGCATAACTGGGTAGCTTTATGGAAGTAGGCTACTACTTGAAGTAGAGAAAGAAACATAACATTCTGGTAGGGAAAGAATGAACAAATTTACCAGAATCAATAACTGTCTATACAGTAGACTTTGCCCTAGTTATGCCACATTCTCAAGTGAGGACAGTTAATGGTTACCACCCCTAACCAGTTTGTTACGCACAATGCACCAATGCACATGTATCGGCATCTGCTTTCTGTCCTAACATGGCCTCCTGTGACTATAAGACTTTCAACTTTCAAGTCACTAGCAAGTCTTTGTTGATCTAAAATTTTAAGTGTACTATACTTTTAAGAATTACACTTCTGTGTGTAAAAAACCCTTTTTGGAGAGTGGGCACTAAGACTTCAATACTCATTTATGCGAGCTAACAATTTCCAAATAGAAAGAGAAGACCACGAAAATGTAACTATAATAACTGTATACGGCAATGCAATGTTTAAATACCTACAGCTATCTGCCATTCCTTTGAAATTTAACATCTCAAGTCCTTAGTACAATAAACTTTGTCAGGCTCTGTGGAAAGTAACTTCTAAGTACTTCACACCTAAAAAATTTTGAGATACTGGTGTTTTCTAAACCTGCATCATTAAGAGCAGCATCAAATCAAATGAGAATATTTCTTTAATAAATTATTTAAAAAATAGTGATAAGTTGTTTCTCTACAACACTTCTTTCCAGTTTTCAAGTAGCATTTGAATTTAAATTAAAACAGTCTCTAGGAGTTGAGCATATGATAATGAAAAGTCATTATACAAAAGCTTTGCACAAAACATACTGAAATTACAGAGTAATAATCAAAATTAAGCAAGAGAAATATGATCCCAAACAAAATGTTCCATTTACTGATTCATTTCCATGGAGTCGTGCTTGTCAACTTCTGGAATATCTGTTAAGTGGTGAAAAAAAGGACGACCATGAACACAGCCTTTATTTTCCTTTCCAAGCTGTTGCTTCATCCTGTAAATTGTGTTTTGTACATCTTCTTTTGACAAATGTAAGGGCAGCTGCCGAGCTAAACGTACTGCTTCTCCCTGTGGAAATGAAAAACAAAAACAAAACACCAAAACGTAGTTTTCAAGTACCACTTTTTAAACATGTTAACCTGTGGCTACCAGAAACCAGGAATTAAGCACTCACTGCTTAAATGTCAATTCTTCTCTCTTCTGCTGAGAAATATTCCAAATATCAGAAACCCAAATGTAACTCTGTATCTTATGGGTTATTTCATGACACTTCTACAATGCAGCCACCCATAGTCAGTCTCCTGGTCACGCTTGCACTTTTAGGGTTGACTTTTGCAAGATGCTTTGCATTTCTGACTACGTTTCCTGTTGGCACTAGTATCAGCTGAAGATGTTTACCAGTTCATGAGACAAATTCTACACCACAAACTTTAGAACTAACATAAATGAAGTCAAACAGTCATTTAAACAAGGGTTTAAAAAACGTTATAGTGAATTTTTAGATTAATGTTGTATTAACTATGGTCTGTTGCATCCTACTGTCTGTTACCTCACAACACTAGAAAGCAGAAGGGAATATTAAACACAATTACTGAAGCACTCATCCTCAAAGAATCAAGCAACCTCAAAAAGAAGCTGTCAGGTTTTTTGTTTCCTCTTCCAAGATGGGCCTTCCTGCCATTGTCTTCTTTTCGGTACTTTAGTAGTGTTACCTAGACTGAAATTGATACGGCATACAATCTCCCTTGACATTGCACAAGTCTAATGCAGCATTCATAATGTTTTAATCTGAATATTTTAATTTTTCTTTGTCTGGGATTTCCCCTCACTCTTCCAAGTGGAAAAAAAAAATCACTGTGGACTATTCTCTACCTAGGAAGGCTGCTTCTTCAATTGTCACCCTATTCTTTCCTCTGGGTCTACCAAAACACAGCAAAAGCTGCAGATATGCTGCCTGCTACACATGAAACACAATAAAATGCTGAAAATTTGAAATTCTGAACATGGCAGTGAATGGTGTTTCTAGTGTTTACCCCCTAAAATGGTCCAAAAACTCAGGGCTTATTTTTATAGTTGCTTTTGTTTTCATGACAGCAAGCCATATACTTCCTACTCAATATGTATTTTCCAACTACCACTACTGCTGCACATTACTAACAGTTCCTCGCAGGATCAATGTTGCTCTTAACAAGCCTTCCTTTAATCATCTCTCTAGATATACTTTTATACTTATGTCTGTGTGTATCTCTATATATTTGTATATATGAAAGTGAGACTTGTGTATCTATTTCTCTAAACCAACAACACTCAAATCTGACTGATGGGTATTAGTAAGTAGAAGGAAAAAAGCTTGTACCTCCAAAGCAAGTTACAAACCATTCCCATCTCAATGTAACTCATCTCGTAAGCTTCTTTAATGTGTGGATGAGAATGGTTCTGTAGTACACAACAGAATCACTCATTCAAAAGGCAGCTGTAAATGTACTGCCCTCAAAAGACAGGGAAATATTTATATAAGAAACATTTAAAAGATGAAACACATATTCTGTGTGAATGCCTTGGTCCCATTTTGAAGTAGTCCACTTCAGCAAAGAGTGTTAGTAAATGCTTAAGAAGAAATTTAACATATATTTTCTAAACATTTTTGAAAAGAGATCTTAAGAAATTGGACTGAAGACTGCATTAGTGAAACATCTAGACAAGAAGTGATAGAAAATTACTATTGTTAGTTACTCCAGCTTTAACTAGTACCACATATATAAGTTGTCTCTGTAACTTCATGCCAATTAATTGTTTCTGGATGGAAGATGATATCTATTTGCATATCAAATACTAACAGAGTCATTCCAGTTCCAACTGTTGCACAGTAACTTCTGTAAGAAATCAGATTAAAGATTCTTTTACTGAAGTACCATATTTCTGGCAACTAATAATGCTGGCTGCTTGTCAGGAATACATGGTTTCATCCCCATTACTGCACCGCAGAACTTGTCATTACTGTGGCCTTACTGACAACCAACAGTATCCGCTTCCTTTAACTGCAGAAGTTAGTGATATTAACTCAATACCTGCATTTTCAGAGGCATACAGGGCTCATCATATGTGAGACTTCATTTTTCACTTCAATGACTTTATTTCACTGACAGTTTGCTTTTCTGGAAAAAAAAGTTTCTGTTTGTCTATCTCTGCCCTTTCAACTGGAAATGGCATGCTTCTTGATTTTCACAATGTACATCTCATTGAGAGTAACATCATAATTAAGCTTCAATTAATGCCTACTTTTCATAAAATACTACCTTAAATAATTTTATTTATTCATAGATTTATTTATGAAGGAGTTGAATCCTGATGGCTCTTCTGGATTCACAGAATTACAGAATCTTAGGGGTTAGAAGGGACCTTTAGAGATTATCTAGTCCAATCCCTCTGCAGAAGCAGGTTCATGTAGATCTGGTTGCACTGGAATATGTCCAGGTGGGCTTTGAAGACCTCCACAACCTCCCAGGGCAGCCTGTGCCAGGGCTCTGTCACTCTCACAGTGAAATAGTTTTTCTTATGTTTAAATGGAACTCCGTGTTCCAGCTTCATCCCATTACCCTTTGTCCTGTTGCTAGATACTATAGAAAAAAGGGATGTCCCAAACTCCTGATATCTATTATTTATATATTTGTAAATATTAATGACATCCCCCCTCACTCTCCTCTTCTCCAGACTACACAGATCCAGTTCCCACAGCCTTTTCTCATAAGGAAGATGCTCCAGTCCCCTGATCATCTTAGTGGCCCTGCGCTGGACTCTCTCCAGAAGTTCTCTGTCCCTCTTGAGCTGGGGAGCCCAGAACTGGACACAGGGCTCCAGATGAGGCCTCACCAGGGCAGAGTAGAGGGGGAGCAGAACCTCCCTCAACCTGCTGGCCACACTCTTCGTGATGCATCCCAGGATGCCATTGGCCTTCTTGGCCACGACGGCACATTGCTGGCTCATATTTAGTTTATTATCAACCAGGACTCCCAGGTCTCTCTCTGCAGAGCTGCTCTCCAGCAGGTCAATCCCTGGTGCATGGGGTTGTTTCTTCCCAGCTGCAGGACTCTGCACTTGTCGTTGTTGACCCTCATAATTTTCCTGTCTGCCCAACTCTCAAGCCAGTCGAGATCCTGTTGAATGGTAGCACAGCCTTCTGGGGAATCAGCCAGTCCTCCCAGTTTGGGGTTATCAGCGAACTTGCTGAGGGTACACCCTGTCCCCCTCATCCAGGTTGTTGATGAAAATGTTGAACAACCGATCCCTGTGGAACTCCACTGGCCACAAGCCTCCAACTCGACTCTGTGCCACTGATCATCACCCTCTGGGCTCTGTCATTCAGCCAGCTCTCGATCCACCTCACTGTCCACTCATCCAAGCCACACTGCCTGAGCTTTCTGATGAAGATGTTATGGAAGACAGTGTCAAAAGCCTTGCTGAAATCAAGGTAGATGACATCCACTGCTCTCCCCTCATCTAGTCAGCCGGTTATGCACTCATAGAAGGCTATCAGGTTGGTCAAACAGGATTTCCCCTTGGTGAATCCATGTTGACTCCCCCTGATAATCATCTTTTCCTTTATATGTTTAGTGACAATATTCAGGATGAGTTGTTTCATCACCTTTCCAGGGATGGAGGTGAGGCTGACTGGCCTGTAGTTTCCTGGGTCATCCTTTTTGCCCTTTTTGAAGCCTGGAGTGACATTGGCCTTTCTTCAGTCCTCAAGCACCTCGCTTGTCCTCCATCAATGTTCAAAAACAATGGAAAGCAACTTAGCAACTGCATCAGCCAGCTCCATCAGCACTCTTGGGTGCATCCAATCAGGTCCCTTTGACTTATGAGCATTAAGCTTAGCCAACAATTCTTTAACCTCTTCCTTATCCACCCAGGGCAAATCCTCTGCTGTCCAGACTATCCTATTATCCTTGCTTCAACTTTCTTCTAGATTTTGTACAGCAATTTAATGGTAGCTCTGTACTTTAACACAGAGAAAGGTCTTTCTAGTCTGAAAATCGCCTATATGGAAACACATTGTGAACATAAGCTTCCAGCATGTATTGTATCACATCAGATAATGGGTTTTGGCTATATCTCATTTAAGTATTTTGGTGAACAATGCACCTCAGAGAGGATAATGACAGTCTTCTTTTCAAAAGTAACGTCTGCTTAGAACAGAACTACAGTAAATAAAGCAGAAAGTTAAAGATTTTTTTTGAAGTTGATAAGGCTCACCTCCATGATACCTGAAAGTGAAGTTATGTCTTACCTCCAAGTAATTTACCACTTTGAGAGGTCTACATTCATGTACTTCCTTTGCATTTCCATTAACTACTGCATTCAGAATTTCTTTCAAATCAGAAACACCATAATATGGCAGACAATTTGCCATTCCTTCTATTTCCAAATGACTTTCTGTAGCTGAAGCATCTGAAAACACAAAACCAAAAGAGTAATTTATACACTGCTTTAATTTCTACTCTGGAGTAATGCAAAAAAAAAAAAAAAAAGAAATTGATGTAAAATCACTAAGTAAATTAGTCTCACAAATGCAATACAATTAAGAGAACATTTTTGCTCCTTCCTTGTAGTGAAAAGCATTAATTTGTCCAATATTTCCTTATGAAAATGTGTGCCCATTCACATTACAAATGTCTCAGGTTATTTTACTTCAAATCCTAGCTGGCAACTATGTAAAACATTTTGCAGCATTCCCACTCTTAAGCATAGCTTTAATTACAGCTTCTATGGCTTTAATTAAACATACATGAAATTAAAGCAGAAGCTACAATTTAGCTTGAAAAAAATTTAAAACAGAGTGTTGCTATTATTTCCTATGTAATTAGTTTAAACATATGTAGAGTTCAAATATTAACAAATTCAGCTTCTATTGAAATAAAAAGCAGTTTTTTCTCCTATCACATTTCAACAAACTTCCCAACAAAAATCTTTGAGGTGTAAAAGTTTTCACTTCTTATTCACAAAATGTAAAAGTTTTCACTTCTTACTCACACTACTTGCTAAAAATCTGAAGGAACTTGCTACTGTATAGCTAACATTTCTTCCACTCTCAGTCAGGAGGACGTTCTCTAGGGGTCAGGCATGTTCTCATGCTGTCCTTCAGAGCTCCTCTTCTCATTCATGTTGGGTGCACAGAACCCCAACTCACATGGCTATCTTCCCCGTTCCACTACTACAATTCTAAAAAGTAAAGACTGGGGAAGAATACAATTCATAAAGAAAATGAATCCATTCCTGTCTAATGGCTACAGGCAGGATAAATTACATTAAGTCCAATTCAAGAATTGTTTTTGCAAAGTAAAAAAGCTGGAGACAAATGGATTGCTACAAACTGGATTAGACTTACAAACTCTGATAAGGGATCATTCATGTTCCTAATCCAAACAATGTGATACATTTCCGAAGTGAAAGAAAAAAATATATGCAATAAATCATCACAATGTACTTTCATTAGCTAGTAGAATGAGACTGTTATCCATGAGCAGGCAGTCATTATTTGGCAGTCATTAATTAAGAGCACAGATGAACAGGAGGGCTGTACAGGTTGATTTTTTTTCTAAATATGGGTGTTTCAATAGGTAAATAACGTTGTGGGTGTTTTTTAAGCTTCATGGTAAGAGATGTTTTGAATGGAGGGGGAATTTGATATAGAGAACAATGCCCCCTACCCCTTCCCCGAAATTCATAAAAGCTCCTTCCAGCTAGATATCTAACACTGCTTTAAATTTGAAACTTACTTCCTTTTTCACCCATCGTCTTCCTTCTCTTTTTCAAGCTGTCCTTCCCTAATCGTGACCAACAAACACAGACACATTTTTATGCAGCACTGTAAGCCTGGGATCAGACTCACTAAAACCAAAAGTTTGCTAGTTATGCAAACTGAGATAAGATGATATGCTATGCTGACATTTCCCCAGAAAGCCCTGGGAAAGGCTGTCAGTAAGACAGGAGCAAGAGATAATGTCTGGTTTTAATCTCCTTCAAGTCTAGATTTGAGTAACTGTTCCAAATAATTTGATTATACTGCTTTCACACCAAAATGAGAACTTAGTCTATCTGCCAGTCTTTCAATAATAACCTCTCTGTATGTTACCAAAGACAAAATTCTAAGTTTCAAGTGTCAAGATGTTTTTCAGTTTCAGTGCTTCCTCTTAGAATTTCACAACACTGAGATTCTGGATTTGCAAAAGTGGGTTTGTTGGTTTGAGGTTTTTTGTTTTGAAATCCAGTAAACCAATCATACATGCCTGCTTAATGAGACTGCTAAGCACAGAATCACAGAATCTCAAGGGCTGGAAGGGACCTCAAAAGATCATCTAGTCCAACTCCCCTGCCAGAGCAGGGCCACCTAGAGTAGGTCACACAAGAACTCATCCAGGTGGGTTTTGAATGTCTCCAGAGAAGGAGTCTCAACAACCCACCTGGTCAGCCCGTTCCAGTGCTCCATCATCCTCACAGTGAAGAAATTTTTCCTTGTATTTCATTGGAACCCCTTGTGTTTCAGTTTATACCCATTGCCCCTTGTCCTATCATTGGACATCCTTGAGAACAGCCTGGCTCCATCCTCCTGACACCCACCCTTCATGCATTTGTAAACATTAAAGAGGTCACCCCTCAGTCTCCTCTCCTCCAAGCTAAAGAGCCCCAGCTCCCTTTTACCAATAGCAATTTTCCTATCTGCAACTTTTTACAGCCAGATTTGCCTTCACCATATTACTCATTAATTTTAAAGAGAAAGGGAGCTCTAAAGAGTCTAACATAAGAACCAAAAATGCAAATTCTGGCTGAGACAATTTTTCCTCTTGGGTATTTCTGTTTGTGTGTCATTCCTCTTTTTTGCTTACATTCTTTAGACTGCAAATTAGCCCACTGCATGTTGATTAGCCTATATTTATCTGCAAGTCATACCAAGAATTCTGATATTGGCAGCTTTTTATGATCTAAGCAGATGTCCAAGTCTCAGCATTCTTGTAAATTTTTGACAAAATATATGTTAAGATTTTTGTGTATTCAAACAGCAGTCTCCAAGCAGTTTACACAGTAGTTTCTACAAAATGCTTTGCAAATTTCAAGGAAAATATTTCTGTGAACAAATAAACTAGCTTTCAATTGGCTAAAAATGTGGATTTCTCATTGCTGCAAATTTCCTCTTTCTTTTTCCAAACAAAACATTCACAATCATCTTTGGATAATTCCTTTTTGATGGCCAAGAAAAACTGTTCGCTTCCAGCTGCCACGTAAATTAGGTGACACTGTAAAACTCTGTCTTCCAGTGGATATTCAAAATCAGATTGGAATTAAGGAGCAGGATGACTTTCCACTCGTGGGTTACAAAAGCTGAGGCAGCTTTTATTACCAAGGAAGATGGGTTATTTACCTACTACTGTTCTTTGAGGCCTTGTAAACATATTAGTGTTGTGTGTGTGTCTGTGTGTATATATGTTGGGTACACAGTCTATCAAGCAGACAGTTCTATCCTGAATGCCTGCCGTGGAGCATGACCTGTAGGGCCTAGTGTTGCTGCAAAAGCAGGTAAAATGTGCTCTTTGCTCTCAGTTTCATTCCAGCTAAGAATTCACATCTCTCTCTAGGATTTTCACAAAGACAGACAGATGTGCACTGAAGGTACATACAATAAATATCTTAAGAAGAACTGGATGGATAGAAAGCAATACATCTTACTTCTTGAAATGTTCTTCTGTATGTAGGGGTCATTGCAAGCTATACCCAGCAAACAAACGCCTGGCAGGTCCCAGAATACTGAGTTAAGTAAAAGCAAACAGACTGGTCTCCCAAAGGTAGCATCATTTGAAGCCTCAGTAAGGCTAGAACATGAGGGGGCGGGAGGGCAATGGGAGACAGACTGGAGCTCAGCGTCACAGCTTTGCAAATCATAACAACTGGCACGTTCCACACAGAAACCATTGATTTTGCCTAACTGACATACAGTAAGAAGCTTTTTATTATCTATTTCACAACATGTTTTTCACTGTCAGCTATCCAGAGAAAAACCTAGTTGAAAACTACTTAGGCTACTGAGCAATCAATATAAAGAGAGACAAGGAGACATTACAAAGTTCTTAGTCTCCCAAACCAAGAAGAGAGGGCACGTCCAAGACCTAGGATACTTGGAACAACTTTGGCTGCAGTCATACAGAGTCTTTGAACAATATGGAACAAAGGTAAATTAGACTCCTGTGTTAGAACAAGGAAGCATATAAAGAATAGACTTATCTTCAAATGAAATAATAGGCAAGGAATGCCTGAAATACTTGGACTTCTATAAAAGTAGTAATCCAAAGGCTGCACTTGTGAAAAAGGAAAAGATTGCCAGAAGTTCAAACAGTTTTCCCATCAAAATGGCAGAACAACAACAAAACTCCATGTGGAACTGAGTCTTTGTTGAGAAGGAAAGGCCTAATTAGACCTTTAAAAGCCTCCCAGGAGTAATGCATCTGGTGTCACACAGGGCCACGGGTTCAGAGCGAGGCATGTCCATACTACGCCTGTGATATGTAACTCCTGGTAGTTTACTGGAGCAAATAAAGTCCAGAACCACCCTGTTAGCAAAATGGTTTTGGTCATTAAAATAGTGTAGTTGTATTTCTACATATTTCAAGCACTGTAAGGGAATAAGATCAATCTCTTGAACATTAATCCAAAGATCTGACAAATTTAGTGCAAGAATAATGAATTATTTCTTTTTATTCTACGAGATATGCTGTCCTGTACAGTTGTGTCATCCAAATAAAGAAAAGTTGGTAATTTGATTTTAACAGGTGATATTGATTTTGTTACTTCCCAAGTCGCGTCTATTTTGCCCACGATCATAACTGGTGAGCGATCCTTGCCTGTCCTTGTCTCGACCCATGAGCCTTTTGTTATCTCTTCCTCAGCCCAGCAGGGACACAGGAGTGAGCAAGTGGCCATGTGGTGTTTTGCTGCTGGCTGGGCTTAAATCTCTACAGTGGACTTTTCTTAAGTAAGAATCTATTAGAGTCAAAATCTTTATTAAAAGTTCCTTTGTGCTGTAAGTTGCCAAAAGGTAGGAATTTAAACTGAAAAGAAGCATCTTAGACAAAGACCAGTTGAGATGCAAGCCCAACACAAGAAGGGAATTAGCAAAGTCACCTTTGAAAATAAGGCAGGTGTTTAGATTTTCTTGTTAAATAGTCAGTCCTGTAACACACTCCCCCATGCCCCTAAAAGGAATTACACAATGATGTATGGTACTACATTAAAGTCATTACACCCATCCAGGAAACAGTACTAGTGAGGTGCTCAACACCAAAGCAAAAGGTCTTGCAATTCAAATTAATATTTTAGTATTATCAGTAGATTTAAGATATGATAATAGGCAGCAATACTCAGAGTCCTTCTCCTTTAGTAGAATTATGTGTCCAGAGCTAAACAAATAATCAATGCAAAGTACTAGACTGACAGTTCTCTTCAGAGATCACCATGGGTCAAAGAAATCCTCTTCTGTGTCCAAAACTGCCAAACATCAAATTGGAGCAGCTAAGTTTCATTTTTTCTTATTGTGGATGGGATCGTATAGCTACTGATACCATCACAGACTTAAACACATGGATCAACAGGAGGACTTGTTATTTTGCAAGAAATTACCAGAAATATTATGATCCTATTCAAATTCAAAGCTAAAAAAAGGGAACCTTTGCTTGTGACATAAAAGCACATCTCTGTCAAAAAACTGTGCACTACAGAAAATAAAACTCTTAACCCAAGATGAAAAACGAAGCCATGCACTAGTGGCTATCACTAAGAAATCAACCAGTGGTCTGAAAGGGATATCTAATATGAACATGTCAGGACTGAGATTCTGAAGGAAAGTATAAACCTTCAAATATGCTACAGTGGACCCTGACAGCAAGAAAGACTTGATAGTTCAGTTAATACTAGGACTGATCCAACTGACCTCAAAAGTTGGGAAAAATGAATTTCAGAGGTATGTAAACAGAAGATGAGGTTCAAGCGTGCTGCTAAGTGCACATTTGTGTTCTGGACACCTTTCCACAGCAAGCTGTGATTTTATCATCCCCCATGCAAAATGGCAACCCCATTCCAAAAACTTAACAATATACACTGAAGAACCAGAACTTTTCTGAGGCAACTTCTAGTTCAACAATATTTGAATGCCCCCCTTTAGGCTGTGTCTGAATTTAAAAAAAACCACAAGAATAGATATTGAATTCAGACAGTAAACAAAAAAAATTTTTTCTAAAAGGTGGCAAAGAATCTTTTATGAAATGAAGTTGTTCTCTCAAATCTGAAAAGTCCTACAGACTACTCAGGTGTAAGTGGGACAAATCACTCCGGGTCTGCAGGTCACTTTCCATGAAGATTATACAACAAGAATCTACAAATTAAAGAATCTCAAACTGCATAGTGAAATTCTCAGAGGAAATATAAGGAGTATTAATAATTAATACCAGTGTTTCTAAAGATTAGCTTTAATAACTATTTGTAGAAGACAGTAGCATATTGGTAGCAGATAGTAGCATATTTGTAGTTTAAGAAAAAAAAAGACAGACTGATGAAGTATTAAGTAAAAATGCTTGGGACAGTTGGAAAAAAGGCTGGGAGAAATTCCATTAGTTGCTGGTATTTCTACCTTCATCTACAATGGTATGCTCCTTTAATAACAGAGGCTGTAACTGCTCTAATGTCATCAGCAGAAGCTTATAAACATGACTGACAAGCCTCAGATGTTATTAATGTTTCATTCAAGTAGTTAAAATATAAGACTGGGACAAAGCACTGAATTAGATTCCCATTCCTCATATGGGCTAGTCGTATGGTATTGATCAAGTCCATGACCACAGTTCGTTGACCTATGTAGTGCGTATAAAACATTTTTACTTGCACTAACTGTAAACCAAAATGAGAACAATTTCCTCACAAGATTTCCTTTCCTTAATTTTACATACTTAGCAACACAGGAGTGGAAGACAGTTACTACTTCTCAGTTACTGTGTTGAGTCACTAGCTGCTATATTGTACAGTTCTGCTCTTAAATTTAATCAAGCCATCTAAAACTAGTTTCTCATCTCCAGTACCACAAGATCCGTCAATAGTTCTCCTCCACTGTTGTCTAGAAACCGTCTTCAAATTTTCACATTCAATCTATTCACATTCAGTTTATATCAACTGGATTTTGAGCAAACTTATTGGGGGCAGGGGAGAAGTATGTGAGCAAAAAGGCTAAACAACAATCCCTTTCTCCCATATTTGTCTAGAGACATATATCATAGACTTTCAGCTTTTGATTTGCTACACAGAATAAACTTTTTAAGAGTAGCCCCTTAGAATCATTCAATCCAAGATTATTACCATGAATACGTTTCCTACAAAGTGTTTTCTATTTATGTAGAGATACAGCCAGTCAGAAAGTGGTTTCCTTGTTTTTGCTGTTCATGATTTGGTAAAGAAAATAGTTTAGGCTCTGTTCTTCCCAAAAGCCAGCCTCTGAGTGAAGGAGTTGCTCTACATCCCTTTTTTGTACCTACGCTTAAAAGACCCCATATGTTACAGTAGATCTGTCATCACTGTGCATATGTGAGGATCTGTAACACATGAAGCTATAGCATTTCTAACAGCTCTTATAGAGAATCTTTTCTCTGAGCTGTCAGCTAGGTACTACCCCCAAAGACGTTTGCTTTCCTTGGAATTCTGCTAGAGAAATCCTGATCTGCAGAACCAATCCTGTGTGGGTTGCCCCTGGGTTTCCGACAGCATCCCTATAAATCATTCTTCAGAAAAATGTATGAAAGTTTCATCTCTCCTGATAAGATGAAAGGATCTTCTATGAAACAGATTTATTCTGTGATCAATATAGAGGCATTGAAAAGTAGGCTGTCTCAAAAAAAGAAGTTCAGAACAAACTCTATCAAAAGGTGCAACGGTGATCTTGTCACTCTCTCTTTGGCCTTTGTGTTTCAACTCCATTATGAAAGTCGGTCAAAAAACACATCCAGCTCCTTAACAGACCTCAGCTGCTTAACAGCAGAGGAGTAGTCAAGCTGAAGCATGTACTCATAGAAGCTTTTGCAAGTATCACCTTGAAAGAAGCTGCCAGGACTAAGGAATTCTTAGCAGTTTAACCTAAATACCATCAGAATGGCAATTAAGGATTTTGACATACAGTATTTTGAGAAAAGAATTAAAAACGAAAGTCGGGAAAACATGGATTTCAGAGCATTCTTTGAAATACTACTGAAGTCTTCTGTTCAGTTATCAGTTTCCATTACTCACTGTTCTGTGTAGAACAGTACATTCTTTGCCAAGTAACAAAATCTTAATATTAAAAAAGCACCATGTTGGTGCTTTAAATCATAAGGCGATGTAGGATAACATGATCTACATCAGCAATCATTTAAATCACAAGAATCAAGTCTAAATACAACCAAGAGATTTTAAAACCATCATACCTTCTATCACTTTTATCTGGAATCCATTTGCTACAAGCCTTGGATCTGACAAATAACCTGATCCATTGAAACTCTGGTAGTCCTTCTGCATTTTATAAAGAGCAGCCATATATTGAGATCCACCAATAAGACTGGAAAAAAAAAATTCCCAAAGTGTTAAATCCCCAAATCCTTAATATAAAAATTAAAATTGTAATAAAAATACAGAAAGAAGTAGTAAATGCTAAGGAATGACCATCATTTCAGTATTCTGAAAAACCAATTTGTTTAAAGAAATAAAATAAAAACTATCCAGATATCTTAAAGAATGACCAAGTTTAGGCATCTAATAATAATTACGTTGGCCATTCCCTAATCTATGGGTGAAAGTTAACTAGAATGAAGTTGTGAAAATTGGGAGTATTTAATTTTCCTCTAAGGGAAGAAACTTGTCTTTCCTGGACTACTAATGAAACTGGTCAAATTCACACTTATTTCAACTACAGTATGACCAGACTTGCTCATTACTGGAAGGAAAAAGTATATAAATCATAAAAATCTGTTCTTATAGATAAACAATGCACAAATCACAGAATTAGAAGCTGGGCCTTACCAGAGCTTATGGTAAATAATTCTGAAACGACACTTGAAATAATATACAAACTTTTGCTC
Organism: Colius striatus; assembly: GCF_028858725.1. NCBI lineage: Eukaryota > Metazoa > Chordata > Aves > Coliiformes > Coliidae > Colius > Colius striatus. Next base: position 29,818,758 of record NC_084767.1, on the reverse strand, counting down.
AATTGTACTATACCTGTCCATTAACACAATTGGCTTGTCCAGTTTCTCTACTGGAAGCTTATGATTCATCAGTAATCTTTTACGTAGCAGGGCTTCTTCCAGTCTATAGGGATTCAGCAACATTAGCTTTCTTTCATTACTAAATATCCAGACATCAGGAAAACTCTGACGACGGATGAGGAAAAGCTCATGTTCATCTGAATCTTTTTTCTCATGTTTCTGAAGATGATGTGTACAGGAACTTAGAGAAAAAGGCACTGTCACAATTTTCGTAGGCTGTTCAGGTTTCCATTTCTTTTCAATTTGAACATGAAATATCTTGTCAAGCTTCCGCTGGTCGGATGGGGAAGTCTTCAGTTTGGTTTTCTGTTTTTCTGTCTCCTTTGTTGGTCGGTGCACTGTCTGCCCTGTAGCTTTCTTGACCTCTCTGTTATACCGTTCCAGGTCCTTAGCTGCCTTTATTTCGTAACTTAAAAAAGAAATCAAACCAGTAGCATAATCATATTAAAAAAACAACCACCAAACAAAAAAACCTAATCACCACCTCCTAACATACTAAAACATAAGACGAGGTAACCACTTCAACAGATAAGGAGGACTCCCATGGTCCATTCAAGTAGCCACATCAGTATGCTTTCCACTCTGATGGAGATGGGAAGACATAAGGGAACGTACCCGTGCTATGTTACCCTTTGAAAATGATGAGTAGGAAAGTTTCCTTCCTCATGACAGTCTGCAAAACCTGAATTACTGAAGGGGGAGGAGTAGTCTCCATCATATGAAGAGAAACAGCAAGTTGCTTTTGATCTCAGTCACAAAGCTGCGTATAAACCTAATCCACAATCAGATATGTAGTTTAGAAGGAGTTTTGTTATAGGCACATTCAGCCCAATTCATGAAGTCATTTGAGCCTCTAGACTTCTAAAGACTTCAAAAGGAGTTCATGAGCTTAGGTAAGAGTTTGGAGTGTAATTAACTTCATAAGCCTCAGGCTTTACTTATTACAAAGAGGTACACTTGATTTCAAATGACCTAAAATTAGCCACATAAATAAAAAGCCTGAGAACACAGAATAGAGAAGATTACCACAGAATTCTATAACTAATAGAATGCTTTTGAAAAGTACTTCAAAAGGAACTGCTCCTGAATGCTGTATAAATGGCCACAAACATTACTACATAGTAAATCTCTAAAATCAGAATGAATTCTTAGTAAGTTTACAAATATCAAGAAGATGGAGAAACTTGTATAGATGCCAGGTTTATATTTACCTACTGCCTATGAATCTTACCTTTTTTGAAAGCCAAGGAAGTGATTTGCTGAACATTCTCTTTTTGCCCTTATTTGATATTCTGGATTCTAGCAAGTGATTCAAACCAGTTCAATTTTCAATTAAAAAAAAAAAGTAATACTATCATATGTAACTATTGGAAATAAGTATTTTAGCTGGTCATATTTATTTATTGCTACTTGCTGGAACAGTTTGATTCAATTGTGTGTACGCATGCTGGAAAATTAAGGTCAACAAAAGGGTCACCGTTTGCAATTAATTATGATGTGCTAGCATTCACATATGGTGCCAATATTTAGTTAACTTAAAAAGTCAGCTTAAATAGTTTCTTGCAATAAATCATGTCCTAGGAAATATGGAGTAAATGTTAAGATAAAAAACATCTGCTCTTTTTAAAATGAATGGATGAAATCACTTGAACAGGGTTTTTTTTTTATCCCAAATACATTCATAGCTTTGCCCAGATAAAAAAACAACTTTGTTTTGAATACACCCAACTGCAATGCAAGAGAATATTTAGCTAGAAGAGAAGTGAGCTTTCAGTGATACACTGCTGATCCAAACCAAAAGCACTTCCGCAGAAAGTCCAACTTGCCTCTCATTTTAGGCTACGATTAGGAAAATTCTAGCCTTACAAGCTTTGATTGCAAAGGTTTTGCAAATTCATACACCTCACTGTCATTGATTTGCTAAGAATCCAAGGAAACAGCAGGTTTACAAATAATGAGGGAATACTGTTGCCTTTTCAAAAATCTTTACAGAGGAAAGTACAACTGACAAGTGTTAGACAAACAGTTTCTTCTCTGCTTTGTGAATTAAGATTGTAAATTAAGGATCTTTTCCTGAAGCTACAAAACCTAAAGCCAAAAAATCTGAAAATCTGGTTGTAATGATTGTGTGGAAGACTAGAATAAGGTCTAGTTTCAAAGGCAGTAACTAGGAAAATGGATCCATGATTTATTGTTTTCCCCTTCCATTTTAAACTGAAATGAATTATTTAGCAAATAACAGAAATCTTTTAATAGAAATAATCTGAATTTGACTATTTGGAGTACACTCTAACTAGAAATGGCCACTTGTGTATTCCTAGGTGTCCAGAATAAAGAGGCATCCCATTCCGAAAGTAATGCATCTCAGCATCAGCCTCTTTACCTAATGAAAGCAAAGCAGCTCAAACTATCACCACAAGTATTACATTCCACTTCCACTTCTGTGGTTCCTCACTTTGTGAAGAAGAAAAAGCTTTTAATTGTCCATATCAGCTTTTCGGTTTGCTTTTGAAACGCATAGGCCTCAGGTGACTAGCACTGTTTCCTAGGAGTGAACAAGACCAACCTGCTATTATGACTGAATAGATGTCAGGGACAAACAACAGTATGTAAGGGCTGACACCAATTATTAATATCTTTATTGATTATGAATTGATTATGTCAGTATATGAATGGAGGTGGCTAAAGATATGATAGATGGCCAATGACCAGACAGTACAACCAAGTGATCTCCATTCAAAGGAAAGCAAACATGTTAACACAGTAAAAAATAATTTTTCTGGAATTGCTAAGGAAATATACCCCAAAGTGAAAGTGTTGAAACTAATGTGTATATATATACAAACACACACACAAGCCACAAGAAAGTTTATCAGGCAATAAAAAGCTACCATACATGAGCTAGTTACTACTTAGCCACTAATGACCACCTATGTGCATATTCTTGCCTGTCAACAGATAGCAAAGATGACGCTACCTGAAAAGTTGTTCCTCCCAAGGTACAAATATGCTCATGAAGAATTACTGTAGAGTGCTGACAAGGTAATTTTTTAGTCCTATGATAATGTGTGTGTAGCTCTGTATCTTTCCCATACCTTCAGAATAACTACTGCTCCCACCTTCATGGCACATGGAGCGATTTCTCCCACTCCTACCTGAGCCTGATATGCAAGAAAAATTAAGGCCAGAAACACACACAAGCTGTACTAAGTGAGAGAAGGGTGCAAGAAATTAAATCCTGGCTTTGCAAACCAGGAGAATATGTGATGTTGCCAACATGGCCATGCATGGAAGCTTTCCTCTTCTATTATAACCTAAAGACCATAACATTTTACTTTCCGGTTGAGCTATAATCGCTGGCTTGTTTTGAAAAGGCTATCTTATGTCACTATGAGACATCTGTTGGTTCTACTGCTCCCAAAAGGGATTAAAATTCATTTAGACCTGATGGAGGAGTCACAGAGAGAAATAGAGAGGCTGAAGCCATACACATATATTGTACCGTAACTGTGACTATCACAGAAGGAGAGAGGACTAGATCCCAGGAAAAGTGGTTGCATGAAGCTGGAGGTATAGTGTGCTCAGCAGAACTGTGGCACTCTGGCTGCCCTGTTGTATATACATTTCTTGTTACCTCTAGGTGGCCCAATTTATCCAGAGTATCTGATAGGCAAGCCTTATGTTCTCTGCCAGAGATAAAACAGTTCTGGATTGTGGCCTTGAAGGAAAAGATTTATGCATATCCCTTCCTATTTATTATATTCTGAGGCAATTTTAAAAGATTAAAAGTGGGAAAAAAAAGCCCTGTGGATACAACTACTGGTTAATTTCTCATTCACTTCAATGTCTACCAGACCATACTGCATTTAATCCTACACATAGGAAAAACTTCATTACTGGACAGGTCTCCTTCCTGAACTAACACAAGGTTAATCTGTAGGCACACTCTTAAACATAACAGTTGTACCAGGAAAGCAACCATGAAATCTCAAAAGCTAAAGCAGAGCAAATTAAAATTTTCTGAAACAGCTGGCAGAACCTTTTGTTTAATTTCATTAAAAGTGTGAATATAATTGAAGTAGATTTCTACTATTACATTAATATTTCTGCTAATGCAGAGATGGACAAAACACTTTCTCACATGTATGGTTTTGTGGCAATCTGCTTGCTTAGTGAGCTTTAAATCGGGTAAATCGGAAACTAGATAAAAAGGTTTTATTTAACTCTGGTTTAGCTGGTATTCAGAACGATGTAGATGATTTCAAAGTCAACAAATCAATGAAAAAACAGATATATTAGCAATAATTCAATGTATATAGCTTCTCTTTCTTACTATTCCCCTAATCAAATCTCTCTTTAGAGTTAAAATTACCGTTTTGGCTAGTATAATTTCCTTCTCAATGGTCTTTCCTAATTCCCTCTCCTTGCTTCCATATCATGAATAAAATGCATTTTCACAAGATTTACAAGGAGTTTGTTCTTCAGAAGCAAAATTTCCACTCTCAAACTCTCCACTACAAATCACAGTAAGCACTAAAATCATTACATGTAGAACTACTGAAGCATTGCTTCTATTTTCCGAATTTGTGTGATATCCTACAATGTTTTACACTTTGCAAAATTACAAACAAGACCTGGAAAATGCAGTGTTTCTTTTTTTTTTAAACCGTCTTAGAATGTCTCAAAATGTGTTATTCTAATTAATCTTTTACTACAAGTTTTATAAAGGACAATATATCCATAATATTTTAACTAATCGAACTATGGTCCCAAATTAGACTAAAATATTTCCATTACTTGCATATGGATTTCAAAAACTCTGTGATTTCTTTCAGAAAACTACAAAATTTAGCTGCTCAGACTGTAGCCTAAAAAAAGGTTTTGTTTTGCTTGAAACAGATTAAAATTCACAGTGGAATATACTCTCTGAAGTCTCTGAATAGCTGTTTAGGGGAAAAGGAAATTCTTTGTGTCATTTGATTTGGTTTATAAATACAATTCTGAGGTAGCCTCAGTTGTGATACATACTTAATTTAGAGGAAAGGAGTTTACCAAACATTAAAGTACTAAAGACCCTGAAAATGAATTCTCACTTTGTAGAAATAAAAAAGAACATTTTATTGGAAAAGCTTTGGAGGAGCTATACTGTGGCTCATCCACCACCATGCTGGTTTTCACTGACAGTGCATCAGAGTGACAACCTACAGGCTGCCCTCAGAAAGCAGAAGTTTGCAGGATTCAAACAGTACATTTTCTTGCCTGTTATCTCTAAATAACAACCCAGCTAAACTGCCCCTACCTAACTGCTGCATGAAAGTGACAAAATGAGTAACTCAAATCTGCAGTGCACATCTGCACATAGCAAAAGATGACTAGTCACAATATCGATGTTGATTTTGAAAAGATAAAAAATATTTTTCTATTCTATTATTTCACAACTGGGAAGCTACTTTTAAAAAAAAAATCACTACAGGTGAGTCATGGGTTAACTACCAGATTTAGAAGTAAGTTACAGCCTAAAAACTTACTTCTTTTTTTCCTCTTCATTCAAATTCTTCCACTGCTCTTCAATTTTCAGAAGGATGTCCCCCATGCTGGTCTTCGGATTATCAGCAATTAATTTTGGACGACATTCTTCAGTGAAAAATCCAAATGCAGACTTGGCTTTCCTTATTATTCTACTACTAATTAAGTCATAAGCTGTCACGTGTCCAAATTTATCACTGAACACATTTCTTTTCTTTATGCTTTGATTTGAGACTTGTGGACCATTGCTTTGTTCATCAGTATGTTCATTTTGCTTATTTATTGTTTCTACAACTTCAGGAATCAAAATCTTAACAGGTTCCAAGTTATCTCCTAGACTGTTTTTAAATCCACTTCCCATACTCCAATTATCAGCAGAGATTTCAGGTAAGTCTTTAGGGACTAAGGCTTGCTTATTTCTTTCTATTTCATCAATATTATCAGAATTCAAAAGATGCTCATCAGCTTTTTTAGACTTGGGGTCAAGAACACTGTCACTTTGAACATCAGTCATGTTTTGTCCATTCTGTTCCTCCTCACACAATAAATTTAAGGAACTGTCTGGACAGGCATCATTCTTAGAAACCTCTTTTTTGTCCAGGCAGCTATGTACATTATCACCACAAAACGTCTGATGATTTAAGCAGATCTCTGTGTTTTTTCCTGCTTGACAGTTTTGCACATCACTACTGAATGAAAGGAATGAAGTATGAGCATGTAGATTATCGTTTCCAGATGGCCTCATTTTATTAACAACCACATCTGTTTGTTCTGTTCTATGAACAAACATGTCTTCTGAGTTAACATCTGTTTTATTACTTTCACCAGGGACTGCAGCAGGTAGCGGCCCATACAGTGACTTCAACACATTTTCAACAGCAAGCAAGACAGATTCCTGAAAAACAAAACAAAAAGGGCACACACATAAGCACACCTGAAAATGTAACTGACAGATACGGAGAATATAGAACAATAAGCCAAGTGATCTTATTTGGAATATTTTTCAGGCAAATCTGGACAGATTTTGCATTTCAGTTGTTCAAAAAAGACTCTGAACTGGACACATTTAGCCTCAAATGTTTTGTGACAGGTATTCTGCCTCAATGGTTATCACAAAACCAATTAACTGCTTGCTTTATAAAAAGTTACTCACTACTTAAACCAGTATCAGGTAAAGCTATTCCTATTTAACAAGGGGTTAGAGACTTTGTAGTGAATACAAATGCACCAGCAACATCCCACTGCATGTAAGCATGTTTGTTCAGGTGCTTTTATGGTGCATGCTTCTAAGCCAGCTGTACAGAAAATGATGGAAATGAAAAGGAAAAACAACACACAGAATAATAAGAATTCCAATCCCTACCATTCTGTGGAAAAAAAAAAAAGAAACAACCTTTTTTCTAATGCAAAATATTGCTTTAACCGGAAATCAACTACCCCCCACCCGCACCTTAATGTACACAGCTTTTAAAAGGTGATTACTTAATGTGATTATGAAGTTAAACATGAGATTTATGTAGGGTCACATATCATAATTCCATTTAGCTTCTCTCACTATAAAGCCATCTGAAACCCGAGTGATACACAAACATATCTACACTGTAAAGATAATCTGTGAAAGGAACTAGCAAATCAATTTTGAATAGCCTTCCACTTAGCCTGTTCAATACTTTCCAAATAAAACTGTCCTGTGATAAAGGCAAGCTATCATGTTACATAAAAAAGATATATCAGTGTCACTGTTTACCTTCAAATGTTTCAGTAATCTCAGAAACCTTTATTATGCTTACAGAAGTAAAAAGCTAACAGATCAAAACCAGATTAAAACCTCAGTTACCTTATAATGAAGTAAAACTTGAGTTTTATCAGGTGTTAAATTCACATCCACGGCAGAGGCAGGCACAGTAATATTGAGAAAGAAAACAGGATATAAGCGAGTACAGTCCTTGTGTGTCACCAGATTGTAGTACTGTCGAATTAACTAGAAATTGATTTCATGAAGAGATATCATTAAAGGCAATAAAACAGACACAAAGGCACAGAAACAAAATTTTACATCATGAAAGCATAATTGGTTTGCTGGTGCTGGTGTTTTTTCACCTTAAAGGAATGCTAAAAAGGTTTAGCAACTAAACCCTTCACAACTACTCACTCACTCACCCCCCACAGTGAGATAGGGGAGAGAATCAGAGTAGCAACGATGAGAAAACTTGTGGGTTGAGATCAAGGCCGTTTAATAGATAAAGCAAAAGCCACACACACTAAGATAAATCAAGAAATTGATTCCCCACTTCCCTTGGGCAGGCAGGCATTCAGACACATCGAGGAAAGCAAGGCTCCCTCATCCATAACAGTGATATAAATTTACAGCTTTTCCCCAGACCCTGCTTGCCCTTACTATTTTCTCTATAATCCTCCCAAAAACTCCTTCAAAAGCTTACTAAATTAAGTAGTTGTTTCAAAATGTTGGTCTTGTTAACTAGAAGGATTAAAGAAAGATCCTTTCATTTCCCTCTAGTATCAGGGATCCTTCCACAGACATACATACTGGAGAAAAGAATATGCTAACAAAACAAAATTGAACGCATTAAAAAACACGAAGAACTACTGCAAAATAAATTTTCATTTTTATTTATTTTTAATTCTTAATTATTACTTAAGTAACAGTACCTAAAAATATTTTCAAATTCTTTTAACCTTAGTATTCCCTTAGTCTGTCCTCATCTGTCTGTGAACTGCAGTAACTAGACATCCACCAGTACTCCTTTCCCATATTTAGCATGCAGATAAAAGTGATCTATAGCTTTTCCAAATCCATCAAAATGCACTCTTACAGATGGACTCTTTTCTTCACCTGACCAAAAGAATAAACTTAAAATATGGACCAAATAAAAAAGAGCAGTGGAATACTATCACACTAATACAAGAAGAGCCCTAAACTACTGGCAATGTAATTTTGCTTTGTATGACAGCACTCTATGTTCCACCTTGAATCTAAGCCTCCATGCTCTGGTTATAAAGCTGTCTCTGTCATGGAATTCAAGCTGAGCTTTGAACTCCCAGAAGAACCAGGCACATCAAATGCTGCGTGAAGATAGAATAGCCTTATTTGACACCTAACATATCAACACCAGTTCAGGGTTTACATCTACAAAGCTTTGCTTGCCAACTGAAAACAAATTCATTGTCTCCACTTTAAAACCTACATATATACTTTGGCATGAACACGATTTTCTTTTCTGGGGAGGGCAAGGATTAGGACAGCAACGCTGCTCTAACTGAGGTGCTGCAAGGTTCAGTAGTGTGAGAAACCCAAGAATATCAAATTCTGCCTACACAATGTCTAGCTGTAGTCAACGCTGCTGCACTATCACTTTCATTTTTGTCCAATGCATACACAAATTAAAAGGGAAAGCATGCTATTTGCTTGATAAACCCACAGCAGAAAGTGAAGAAAATAAAAACTTTACTTTCAGAAAATTTCTCTTACAAGAAACCAGCATAAACCTCCCCCATGTAAAACTGTACAGATGTATTTCTGCAGGCCAATATAAAGAAAGAATCATCTATTCTAGTCTCTTACGTTAGAGTATCTGAAATTACATTTTTAAAACAACCATAAACATAATCTTCAGCTCTATGGTTGTAAGTGACTGCAGCAAATAGAACAGAACTGAGGCACCCAGGGCATTAGACCTGTGGAAGAGATTTCTGTTGTAAACACAGATTTTGTTGTAATAAGGTAATAGGATGGTTATTTTATGTGGGGAAAAAGGTTGCAGATTGCAGAGGGGTCTCTGACCTCAAAAAGTCACATTTGTATTCTATGAATAAAAAGCTTGAGGATGTTACCTTCAGTATTTCCTTCTGATGAACTGGACGATTATTTACAAAAATGAAACTCCTTTCTGAACTTGAAAGGCTTGTTAAAGAACTGTCTGACTCAGCTTTTGGGAGAAATCCAGAGAGATTTATCTGCAATGATAAAACAAATACAGTGCAAAAGCCATGTTAAAAAAGAGAACCCCTAAAAAATCTTTTAGAGATAAGATATTAAAATGGAATTATACAGGAGCCCAAGTTATTTAAATGCATGCACTGCTTCTTGAAAGTTATGATACAAAAAAAAGGTAAAAATCACTCAAAGAAAAAAACAAAAAGTTGAGAAGGATGGGTTTGTATCTACTTTCCTTGATCAATTTATTGCCAAATTTCCTACATTTGGACTGCCAGTTGCACCAGGTTGCTGTCTGCAGCTGAAGGTTGCAAAGAACCCCAGTCAGCTTTAGGTTTGCTGACTGCAGGGGGTTGCCAACTTAACCCTGGACAAGCTCAAGGCGTGGACCACTGACAAACTTGGCGAAGGCAGGAGTGCATTACCTCTAGGGAGAAAGCCCAAAACACATAATCCCTCCCTTTCCAAACACAGCACACCTTAAATAGCCTGTCACAGAACATTTTTTCAGGGCACCTATATTTACCTACGCCACCTGTATCCAAATCATCTGACTCTCAAGAGTGCTGAGCACCCATGATTCACAGACTGCAGTAGAATCTGTGAGCACACAGCATTGCCAAGGAGCCTCAGAAAAAAACCCAAAACAACCAACCAACAACAAAAAAAAAACTCCACCAACAAACCACACATAATTTGTGTACCTACCACTAACTCCCAAGATTTACGATTTTTCTGTTCAGATTCTTTAGTTTAGTTTTTTTGTTTGAGGTTTTTTTAAGGTCAAAATGAGGCTGCATGACTTGTGCTGCCTGACCCATCACCTCACCCGCCAAGCAACTTTGAAACTGTTGGATCAATTTCAATTCAATCTGATAAAGAAGTAGAAATCCCAAAGATATTATATTTCTACAATTTCTGTGATAACTGACAGCTGTTTGGACAGGAGAGGCTTACTTATGAAAAGGCAATTGCAACTTTTAAAAAGCCAGGATCCATCAGCACATAAGAACTGATGTGACAACCAGCCTACACATATTGCCCCAGCTAATAGGTGAACACTGAGGCATCATGAAGATGGAGATTTTTGAGAGAAGAGAAAGTTGGGAAAACGTTGTGGCAGCAGGGTGCTTCACTGAACACAGAAATCAGACCTTGTTAGTTTTGTTTTTGGCAGAACTACCTCTATTTACTAAAATCCAGATTACCAAGCATTTGAAACAGAATTTAAAATCCCTGGGATTTGGCCTATCCTTCCCATTCATCTACGTCACACCAGCTATCTGCTCATGTGCTCCCTTATTCCCTCTTGACCTTGTAATACGCATTCTGTGCTAAAGTTGGAGTGTTCTGGTCACACATAACCAAATACCACTGGTCAAGTTAAAGAGGTGTCAAATATCTGTTGGATGATTATCAGAAAACAACATGCAGCACTTCCAGATTTTATCCTGCAACTTTAGCATATCCTCCCTGAACGTTCTTCCTCTAGAGTTCAAGCTCTTCTTCTAACTTACAAATATTTGTACATTTCTTTCACTTCAAACAGTATTTTTACATACAGGTAACATTACAACAAAAGTGAAAGTCTCTAAATTACTCATTTAAGAAGTTGGCAGATTGAGAAGTGGCTGACTGCTGTTATTATTTAAAGCCATACAGAGAATCAGTATGTTCATTAAAAGTTAGTAACAATTTCTAAAACTAGTATTTTTCATTAGAATTTTCATATATTAAACTATATGAAGGATAAAGATAAAATTAGAGACTGGAAAACATTCCAGAACTTAGCTTTAAAATTAGATCAACTGTTTACAAAAACAGTATTTTCGTAAAAAACAACTTACATATCTATTAAAATATATCTCTGTTGAGTGGTAGAATGTCTGCCTTAAGTACTTATCTTCTTCCCAGCAGCATGTGTATCTGCTAAATTTAACCTCCACAGAAAAAGAAGAGACTAGGAAAATGTCCTACGTGAAAGTTTTTGGCCAAAATTGATCCATCCATTTGCAAGACTGAAGGATGTGAAAAGTATAGATGCTGTTTTGCACCTGTAAAAAGTTGTGTCGAGTTTTATTTTCCTAGTTCTCTTTTTATTTTACAAGTATCTCCTGAGTTTACATGCTCTGGGGTTAGCTTGAAATGTGTCCTTGTTTAATTCAGTGCTAATATTGGACTAGATGATCTCTAAAGTGCCCTTCCAACTCCTACCATTCTATGATCCTATGATTCTATGTTTTGAAGAAGGCCAGTTTTTAAAATCTCTGGGTCACTCATTACAGAAGTTTTAACTCTGCAGCTAGTAAGGTACTGCTTACAGTAAGCTGTTTTAGCGAGATTAGTTTTGTCTTCATACCAACCTTTGCAGCAAAGCAGTAAGGATCTACACAATGAATGAGTAGGAAAGGAAAATAAATAGAGATCTGCTCTCTGGTCTGTGTACTGAATGAGGCACAGACATAATAGGAAGGAAAAAAACAGCATATGACTTATCATTAAACACCTATCCCAATATCTGCACACAAGGGAGAAAGCAAGGGTTACACAGGCAACTTTAATTCTGTCATTTCATACTGTTTGGCTGCTTCATTTAGATATGCCCATGGTTTCTGAACACAGATTTGTGCATGAGCAATAGGCATGGCTCACTTATACACCTATAAATGATGCACACGGTATTTTACACACTATTTAGAGAGAGAGAGAGAGAGAGATGGAATGTTCCCCAACTTCTATTCAAGGAATACGAATGCCTCATGATATAGCAAAGAGGTAACCTGAGAATCTGAGTCCCTCCTTCAAGCTAGTCCCTTCTAAATACCCCCATGTCTTCCTTTTGGAGCCTCCTGCACTTACGCTTGGGGGCACATCCAACCTGCACTCAGGTAAGAATGACTCTGGATGTCCTCTTCATCTAAGACTTTGTAAACTACAAGAAGCAACTTTGATTTTTTTTTGCCCCCCTCATTTCCATGCATGTATATTGTGGAAGCATTCTGACAAGCTCAAGATTTAAGTCTGAATAATGCTAGTTAACACAACTTCCTATGCTGCATTCAAGATGGTAAGTTGTGTTTAACAGCCACTATGACTTTACAGATGGTGATGCATCTCATCTAGGTGACTGGTCAAGATTATTACTACAAGATACAGGAAAATGCAACTTTGAAGAATCAGCAGTAGCAAGATTCCCTTTCATACTAATGTCTCCAACAAAAATGGACGGAGAGAAAACAATTTTAAAAAAATATTAGACAAAGGAGAGTACCATGGGAAATTCCCTCAGCAGGAGCAAAGAATGTCAAGTGCATTGAATTTTTTGAAAACTAATTAGCATTTCCTTGAAATACATGTTTAGTGGAAATTTCGCAGAACTTGCCTTGTAAGTATATGTTTCTTTTGCTGCAAAAGTGTCCCTCAATGAAATTGAGGACATATTCTTTAGAGTATAAGGCTAAGAGGCCACAAGGATGAGAATGATACAAATGCTTAGATATCAACCAGAGCACAACCTGCCTGGAGGCCAAGAATCCAACTTAGACAGCTCTGAGCAATCAGCAATTCTGCATTTGTCATCACAACTGTTTTTACTGCCATTTGATCAGTACCACGTGAGTCCTGACTAGATGATTCTTGGAGTGAAGAGTGGATTTTCAATCACCAAACCAATTAATTTTATAAAGAGGACAGTAATAGAATCAAATGTATTAATAAGATGTCAATCTGGAAATAATATTATCTTTTTCAAAATCTTCTTCTTTTTGAATTTGGATTTAGCTGTCTTCATTGACAGGCTTTAAGTGGATTTGTGAGAAGGAAGTTTAAACTCACCTCAGGATCTTCACAGCAGTGTTGAAAAGGTACCATACTGCCCATAACGGCTGTTCCCAGAACTGACATACAGGCCATTTTGTGATCCGATACCCTGGTTTTCTGCCAAATAACTGCCTGAAACAAATGGCACAGAGTCAAATTTTTGACATTATATTTGTTGAACTCGAGTCATGTCTATGAACATGCATATGCAACTGCACACATACTGTATATGTAACATTCTGTACTTTGACCCTCTTACATTCACAACTTTTCAGTGTTAACACACACGATATGGTACTTTTAAGCATGTCTTCTCATATTGTGTTACTTATTTAGACTTGTAGAAATTGGAAAATCAGGCAAAGCTTTTATTTATGGATGTCAAGTCGCTAATCTGGACTTCTGCACCCAAAACAATTGTTAGAAACAAATCAACAGAAGTACTACTCCTCTTAGATATATAGCAGCAAGCTTTATATCTTAACTAAGCATATAAATTCCGAGTTTATGATACGTGTCTGGCATGGTGGTCAAGGTTTGAAGGTGGGCACTGCAGTGCTTATAGTACTTATATTTAAGACACAGGACATTTTGGTAGAAATCAGGTTATTAGGTGTCCACTCATAGGTCTCGTCTGGATACTCTAGGTCTATGATAAGCCTGCTATTTAGAAACACTTCCTCAGAAATTGCTTTCCTTTACAAGGAAAGCAGCCGTTTGTCTGCTGAAAACACAGTAAAACTTAGATGGATAAGAGGATATTTGCTCTATTAGCTACACATCTTGCAATACCATTGCAAAGATTTGACAAATATAGTAAGTCAGTTTGAACTGCAACTTGCATCAGAACTTATCCATCAAGCCCAGTTACATATACAGAAAGTATCAGCTACTTTGGAAAGTGTAATTTTGTCTCTCACTAATGAGACTACTTCACTAAACAGCCACAAATTTAACTCTGAATCTGCTGACTTTTATTGCTACACATCAACAACAAAAAAAAATCTGGCTTTCTGCTTCTAGGCAATTGAGACTGCTTAACTCAGATCCACTTTATGTCTGTTTCTGTCACTGTTAGCTGACTGTTTATACCTCAATATGTAACATTCAAACACAAAAGGAAAAAAAAATGCTGCAAGTTGCACTTCAAACTTGATGTTACAATGCTGTTTAAAATGATGTTTTAAATAGGTGCTAGGTGTCCAATAAATTCAAAGTGTGTTCACAGTGTTCTGGTATGGGATGTTATATGAAAGCATGTTGAGTGAGAAAAGAATACACATGCACCCATCTCAAGAAATGCAATACATACCCTTAAAATTCCACCTGTCCAGTGGGATATTTGCTGGCCTTGAGGGGTGAATACCACAGAAGAACACGGTACTCCTGTAAAATGATATTCCCTTTCTGCAGGACAGGTGGAATTGTAAAGCTCTTAGACTTGTTGAGCCTAAAACTATTCCTCAAATCTTTAATTTTTAATTTCCACGTACATTCCACAGCATTTGTGAAGTGAGGATTTTTATCCCTGCCTGAATCTAACTCACCTCCTAGACACCAGCCTGACAGCCCTTTGCACATGCTGGACCACAGTTCAGTCATTCTACAGCAAGCATGAATACCTCAGACCTAAAGGACAATTATGTCAGGGAGGGCAATGGATACAAAGTGAGGAAAAGGAGAAATGAGAAAACAGAGCCACAGGCCACGTGTCCACAGCTCTGGCAGGGGGAGCCTCCACTGTGCTTCGGCAGCAGGCAGAAGCAAAGGACAGCCCGGGGCTGCCCAAAGCATGCTGCCTCTCAGCCTCTCTCCTCTACACCTGCTGTAAATCTCTTCAAAGACATTTTGAAGTGATGAAAGAATTTGTCCTCTTCTTTGGAGCTCCTCTTATAAAATATATCCTGTACTGCGGCTATTTTAAAACTGATTACTTAAAATGGAAACACAAAGTGCCAAGCAATTTTTTCTTTACTGGAGATATTTTAAATTAAATGCATGTGACCAAACTGAGAAAGGCATTTGTTACATGACTAACATAAACATCATGATGTTTATTTTAGTTTATACTAGTGTGATGCCATAGGTACAGATATAAATCTTAGCTGCTGATTAATGCAAGGTTATTACACTGCTTGATCTGCTGAACGGCAGATACTCGGGACTGTGAAAAGATCACTTCAGTAAGGTGGTTTGAACAAAGCTGTGGAAAATGAAAACTTACTAAACACAAACTTGCTAAAAGTAGATAATGTTTGTAAGTTCAGGAAGTATTGTTTAACTAGTAATATATTTATCACATATTAATACTGAGAACTACAGACAAAATTTTAGAAACTAGTTACCATTGTAGATTAAATTAAAGCTTATATACTAGAGAGGCCAGGCAACTCCTAAATTTCTGTATTATATAAACACAGAATAGATTGTGTGTTCATTTTTGCCCTGACTGCACAACATGAAGCAACAACACAGCAATAGCTGTTAATTTAAAGAAAATTATGTTTTTAGTCTCTCCATATGTATCAATAGGCATTAAAAAAAAAATCCACAAAGAAACAATGCCTGTTCCATTTCATTTATTTTAGAAAGTGCTTGTTTCCATGAGGTTCCTGCAATACCCTATTCTTTTAACCTTGCTTATACCCTTTAGTTTAGCTAAAAATACACACTCACACCCCTCATATTTTTTTCTAGGTCATATAAAGCGGGTGTCCAGGATGAGCCAAGGAAGAATCTGACTCTAGTCAGTATGATGACACTGCAAGAAAAAGCCTACTCAAAGATATATTATTACATATGGCCTATCTTAGGTTTTGCTAGAGCTAGCCAAATATATCCCACCTCCCTCCTTGCTTCATTGAGGGGGATTACATGATCTAGATTTTACAAAATGTCATAACACATAAAAATCTATTGCACATATACAGAAGATAAATACATGTGTGTGTGCCCGTATGTCTGTATTTCTCCACCCTCATCCAGCCCTAGGACATAGGCATACTTTTGTTGAAGATGACAATATATACACTGAGCAGGCATCTATGTTATTTCAGCATGTATACACATAGCCAGAAGGATTCATTGAAAAACGTGTAACAAGTAGAGAAAGAGTATGCAACCTCTTCCCACTGGAGTTCCTAGAATATGGCACTACAGAGTTAAGTTGCTCTTTGTCTCCTCAAAGACACCAAGGAGGAACAGAGAAAACATGCTGCTACTCCTCTTCCCCAACTGTCCTTCAATATTTTAGAACTTCTAGCAGCAGTCACAAAGAATTGCCATCAGAGACAAAAGAAAAATCATAATTAGAGCTGGAGACTGGATGCTGCTGCTGGCTGTTCTACTTCAGTGCAATTTTGAGGCTACAAGTTAAAACACATTCATCCTGTTTACCTCACTACTATATACCATCAGTAACGTAATGAAATGGACTTCTACTACTCAGAAGCCATCTATTTTCTTCATTTGTTTTGTGATAATCATCATGTTATTTATCTTGTAATAAAGTTCAAGGGTGTAAAAGTCCAGCAAAATCACTGTACATAAACTGCAGGTTGGTGAAGTATCACGACTTAGCTCTGTAAGTGAAATCTGTATTTCACATTCTCTCTGATTTTGTTTTACATGCTTCAAAAATCCTGTCACTCTGGCAAGACCTCACTGCAGATAGTGAACTCTTTGGGCCAGTACCTTCCTTAGCTTTTCACTACTTCAAACCTAATAGTCTATTAACTAATTGAAATTTCTGCCAACTTGTTAAGAGAATATAACAACAGGAACAAAGCCAGGCAACAATAGCCAAAGTTTGAAGTGAGCCTAAGGGAAACAAAAACCTACCACCTAGTACAATGTGTATTGTCTCTTTTGCTTCTGATGCACAGACACCTTGCTTCTCTGCAGTGGCAGAAAGTCTATCAGATGAGATTATGAAGAGAAGAAGATAAGGTCTTAACCATATTCTTTAAAATCCCATCTTTGAAAATGCTGGTGTTTGTCAGCTCCACATTGTAACTGGTTTCTTTTTTTAAAACCAATGGTAAGTTACCTTCCTAAAAGAAAGCTCTCGCATAATCTTCCCTTCAAAAAAAGAAATCACAGCAGTTTTTAAATTTAGCTTTAAGAAAAATAATGCAATTCTATACATAATTGTAATTATTTTCCCCATATATTTTACACTTGACCCTGAGGAACCTGTTGTCCTATCTACTTAATAATTGATGGTGGGACAACTACCAGTGGAGATATGCAACTCAAGGCATCATTTTCCCCCTCATCAGGTGCAGTTGACCTACCTGTCTATCCCACAGGCATCAGAGAGTACAGTTACCAAGGGGATCTGCTGAAGGACAGTAATGTTCCACAGTACTGTTCATCCTACAAATTTAAATGTATTTCCTGCTTAGATTTCTCTTTTGTAACATGAGAACTCTCTATCAATGAAAAGACTTTCTTGAGCGTCATGCAGTGGAGAAATGCTTAGATTTGAAAGTCGAAAGATAAGTTAGGAGAGGACCTAAGAAATACTACAAGGAGACAAGTACCTTCATCTGGTAACACGCTTCTTTAGAGAGTTTCGAGAATTACAAAGACTATAGAGAGCTGTAAGTTTTCCATTTGCTTTAACCACACATATTCAGTTGTGGGTGTTTACAGAAATTCCATTTCCATAGTAGAAAGAACAAAAACCTAGCAAAAACCCTCTCAAACAATTAAACTACTGTCAAAAAAACAGTTTCTGATCCTAAACAGTCATTTAGACTGTGCACATCATCACAGTGAACTCCATTTAAGTAAAAGGAGCTTTGAAAACCTTTTGGAAAACAGTGGTTATAAAAATAACATATCTAACTGTGACAAAGTACACTGGTAAGGAAGACGGCAAAATTCCCAGATGGCTTTGGAAACATCTTTTTTTCCACTAATTTTTTAACAGTGTACAAAGTGAATGTGAACATCTAGCAAGAGCTAAAGGCACATCTCAGAATCTGCAACACACATTGCATATGTGAAACAGTACTTGTTTTGAGATTTCAAACATATACTGTGCTGTCATTTGAAAAAAGTGATGGATGAGAAACTGGAAACCTCAAGGAATTAGTAATAGGATATAAAGCATTTCACCTCTAGGTCACAAGTTCAAATTCAACCAGGTTGGTAGTGACCAAAAGTAGTTACCATCTGGCAGCTGTTCTCTGGCTGATGTAAAATGAGTTGAGGGTCTCAGCGCATTTCCTAGTGGACAGGTGTCCTTAGCACAAAAAACACCATAATTAACCCTCTGTTTGGCTTTCTCAGTAAAGCCACTGAACAACGAATGGAAGTAAAGACTGAGCTGTATTCCAGGTCATCATGAAAGCATGCTGGCTGCAAAGCACTGTAGATTCTTAATAATAATTCCTCTTTATATTTTAAGCACACAGATTAAGGAGGGTCTTAATTTATCATCATTACATTAAATGGAGTGGCCTTTCCAACTCAAGAAAGAGATTGTGCTGTTGTTTCTGCTCAATGCAGATTTCTTTTCAACATGCAGCTATAGTAGAGTTTAGAATCCCAATGAATGAATAATCCAATTATTAAAAATGGCAATTTACTTCAACACGCTTACAGTCTCAAAATCCCAACACTTATTACAGAGGACTCAGACACAGAAA
Organism: Colius striatus; assembly: GCF_028858725.1. NCBI lineage: Eukaryota > Metazoa > Chordata > Aves > Coliiformes > Coliidae > Colius > Colius striatus. Next base: position 29,799,741 of record NC_084767.1, on the reverse strand, counting down.
GCAAACTGTTCTGGGGCTGCTGGATACCGACTGTAGGTTTAGAATATCCAGCTTTGGAAATAATACGAGACTTACTGTAAGGAAAAAAAAATTATGGCATCCTTTAGGTCAACACCAACCACAGTTGCAAAGGGGGTCTGGGTAACAATATTGTCCACAGCTTTAAAATGGACCTCTTGCTTTCAGAAGTTCTAATCCATGACCCTCTCAAGAAACGAAGAGGATGATTCTAGGCAGAACTGTGTGTAACTAGGATTTCAAACTATTATGCACATGAAAACCACTGGGGAAAAAAGAAATTCTCTTATGCAGATTTCTCCTCAACAGGAACTGGAAAATGTATTGAGCCTACCTGTGGCCCACCTGTCCTTTGCACAAGGCATGGGACTGGTTGTATATGGTATGACCTGTTGATTGGCACCATCTAAACCACATGTTGCCATAATTTGTTTAACCTTACTATAGCTGAAATTGTTAAAAACAGGTATAGTTATTTGGTGTCCTCTCTCCTTTTGCTGTTTGTGGAAAAAAGGCAACTTGAGCATAATTAAACTATTTCATATCAGCCTTTCAACACACAAAAACATTTATTGAACATTAGTGGGTTTTAGGACTGAGCTGACAGCCAGTGGTATTAAGCAGTGAAGTGTGAAAACTGCTGTTCCAGGGGAGAGCCCAACACCACCTGGGGTACAATACAGCCAGTGCTCATAAGTGGCCAGATCATGGCATTTCGGGCTGAAGAGTGATGCGGTTTAAGCAGTAGTTGACTTTGGAATGTTCTTAGCATGCCTTCAGATAATGTTAACTTTAAATAAACTTGCTGAATACTCATGTAAATTATTTCCATTTGGCTGCCTCATTATTCAATATGCTTTCAAGGAACATGGTGATGAAAGAAGAAAAATACCTCTTTCTAACATAACCATACTGGCAAGAGGATCAACATTATCAGTATTCAAAGAATGTCTTGGCAGGATAAAAAGAAGGAGCACTAGCTAATCCAACTTGTCAAACTAGTAATAGTACTTCAAAGGTTGATCTGCAAAGTGATTTGTTATTTATTGCTAATGCAAACAAAACATTCTGAGCAGAAAGAGCAATTGAGTATTTCCTTATCTCGGAAATAAACAAACCCTAGGATGACTGACAGAAAAATATCTATTTTCTTACTTAAAAAAACAACTCAAAGGCTGGAAGAGCATTGTAGTTCTTCACAAAAATCAGATATTTAATGGTAGTATTTTCCAAACTAACATGGAAACGTGGAATAATAAGAAGAAAAATTTCTGGAAATTTAATTCAGAAGCACAAGACATACCACTTTAAAAATATTCCCCACGGTGGAAATAAAACGTGCAATGAATTGTGCATCCTATAAACATACATACATTCAACAATTCAACAGAAGGCCTGACTTGCCAAGGTAAGTTTCTGCTAGAATCAATTAGGCAACACATTTTCATCTGCCTAACTTCTGTCACTTCTACAAAAATGTCAGCATCATCACATTCTTCCTCAATACAGCCAGGGCTATGCTTTCTTCTACTCTCCTTTGATTTCTCGTAAAATATGGGACTGTCTTTGAAGACTGTTTGGGGTTTTTTTAACATGTACTAGTTTTGTCATTTATTTTTAATATTTCCTTGAAATACACTTATTTACACTTTTTTCTCTTACTACTTGTTATACTCTTTCAATCTGTCTTTCCTAATCTCCTTCTGTAATACTCCATTTCTGCTACCTTCTTGCTCTTTTAAGCCTTGGAACCTGATCTTACTCCTGATGTGTATCTTCTTCCATTGCAACAGAAAATATTGGCTCAGCCCCAAGAATTTGAGATTCTAGGAACTCCTACACATAATTGCACATACAATTTTTTTTCAATTAATATGAGTTACGTGAAAAATAAATCATTCTAGTAAGTTGATTCTTTCTCCCAATACATTTCAAACAGAAATAGACGACATCCTCCCCGCCCTCCCTCCCCAGCAAATCACAGATATCTCTATTCAGTAAAGAATTATTCTACCAGAGATATACTGTAGTATCACTGTAGGAAAAACACCTTCTGATGTGAATTAATAATTTTAATGACAATACTTTTCCTCCAGATGCTAAGTATTAATGAATATTCATGCTCTGTTATATTACAGTAAGACAGATGCACATAAACCTGATGAAAGTTGTTATGCACTGGAATTTCAGAATTTCAAATTTCCTAAAAAGTATGATGCAACAGGTATTTTTTTCTTTTGTAAGGAATGACAACAGCAGTATATATATAGATAGGAATATGTATTCAAAGATTTTTAACATTTTCAGACTATTTTAAAGCATTTACACAGACTACACTTTCCATAGGGTTTCTTAAGCCTTTACTTTTCCCCACTCAGTAATAGCTACTGAGCGACCTCTTGTGTTGAAACGTTTGAGTAGCTTTTTGTCTTCTAAAGGCTATCAGTGCAAAGTGAAGAGCCCCCCAAAAACAGCACTATTTCTGTCATTACAATGAAAAATACTTCCTGCAGATAGTATTTGTATTGATTTATTTTACCTACTAAAATTGTTTATTGAAGAATTTACCTCTGAAGCTAACAGGATAGGTAGTAAAAAAACAACGTCCACATCATTTTTGCAGTAAGTATTGTGAAAAAGGCATGTGATTAACCTCTGGCACATCAACTCCATTGTATTAAAATAAGCAGAGAGAAAAAAAAAAACAAAACAAGATATTTAATGGGCTAATCAAAGGGGATGAAATCAAAATACTGTTAACAAATTTGTTAGAGAGGGCAAAACCAACCAACCAATAAAAGACAAATTTAGTTTTATTAACCAACATTTAAGACTAATACTATGAACCACTGCTAGATATGTCAAGAAGTTTAACCCAGTGTAAGAAATGCACAACCCTGAGATCTCTGATTTCAAACTTTCTATCATCCCAACAAAGTAAGACTGAAAGTAGCTGCATTTTCTCAGCTTTGGAATGATAACTCTGTAGCCACAAGCCTGGCATTTGTTTTTCCCAGTATTTACACTTTGATATTTGGAAATACATACATAAATATAATTAGAGCATGTTACACAACTTCAGAGAAGAAGAGGCAATCTGTTGTTGTTTCAAGAAAGCACAGGGTTATTCTCCATTCTCACCAAAGGAACTGAGATGTGAATGTTTGGCTCATAAGAGTTAGCAGATCAAAATTGCTCAATAAACAGGCCAAATAGCAATATCCACAAACAAAATGCCTTTAGAAAAGAAAGAATTGCTGAGGGGTCTGGCCACGAGATGTCACCCTCTACCTTGTGGCAACCTGGAAATTCATTAGCACAGCTTTCCTCTCAGAGGTGTCAGAAGCAGGAGTACAGCTAATAAAATCAGCAACATTAAATTGGGGTCAGGTAGAGGACAAGTGCTTAACGTGTCATTTCTATACTTGTGTTGTAGAGTTACTGTTCAGTATGCTGTGAAGTCAAGGTAGCCTCCAAGCAGCCTCTTTCTGTTTAGACTTGCGGGAACAATCTCAACTAAAGCCTGTTGCTGTACAACATTACACTTACTTGCACCAATGTAGCAAATTGAGTGGAATTTTTTCAATCTTTTTTAAACAAAACCATCATTATGTATTGAGCTCTTATGACTTAGCATAGCTACCTCTGTGTGCTACACTACCTACCCAGACAAATATCCTAACAAACTCTTGAGAGTTTTTTCAGTCGGTTTAGAGTTAACACTTGATCAGGCCCTGTGGCCTACTAAGGTCTCACTGCTTTGTTCTGCAGAATACTACCATCATCTTTACTAACCACCAGCATTTAAAGTAATTTTTATACTTCATATATCTAACCAGGCCACTCTGCTGCACCAAACCAAAAAGATCTGAGTCTGAGTTTTAGAAATTTAGTATCAAAATCTGTAACTGTCATAACTACATGTCTATGAAGGGAAGAAAGAAGAGGAAGTCCAAAACCTGTGATGAAAGAAAATTCCTAGGAATCAAAGACTTTCTGTAAGTTATTAGATGAACTGTACAAATTTATCAGAAATTGATCTTTAAGATAGCTGATAAAGAATGACTCGTTACTACCTTATTATGTGTTAAGGTTATCCTCAGGTCCGGCTTTATGATACCATACGCTGTCAGTAGATCTTGGATTTTTTTCAGCTCTTCCTTACATTTTCTGTTTGTTGAGTAAAACTGCTTTCTTACAGGAAGATTCTGAAACAACTTTAGGACTGTTACTGTAGTACCTGCAAGCAGATGACAAAAAAAAGAAGTAGACATTAGGCTGAAAGCATACCACTGACTGGATACTGAGGTACTTTCATTTTGACTTGAACAGACCTCTCTGTATGCTCTTCAAAAAAGTACCTGCAAGGATGTTGTAAATTATTCAACAGACATCACTGTGTTCAGTCAATTGTTCAAAAATTTTGACAAAAGACAAGCCAATGGAGCACACAAGCTTTCTGGCCATGGAAGATACTACATGGACTCATGGGTTAAAATTAGACTTCTCAGCTTCATCTGTCTCTTCAGGATTTGCCTACTGACTAGCCCTTGGCAGCTTCTTCTGGCTTAATGGCTCCCTGCAAGCAGTTAGTGCTGAAAAGGAAGGGAACCGAGTGAGCAGTCAGCTCCCTGTGGGTGTCGGAGCACTGCAGCCAGCTGTGGGGCAGATTCTGGGCTCAATATTGGCAAGCAGTTGCTGCAAAAAACTGAGCCTTACAGAACAGCTGCAACTGCTTCCTCAGGAGCACACCCTTGCCACATGGAAGAAGCATATAATTTCTTTTCTGGGAATACACATTGGCTAGAGTGTGAACCAAGAACACAGTAGTCTTAATGGTCCTCGCTGAGTGGCAATCAGCCAAGCTGAGCATGAAGCACAGCAGATGCTACTCCACACCTACACTATGCCTCATCCACCAAGACAGTCTCTGATGTGAGGGCAACCTTTCATCTCTCACACAACCACATAAAAGGATTTCCAGTGACACACCTTTCCTGCAGGTTAGAAAGACCCATGTCTTTGTCTGGTCCTATAGGCATACTGCTTCCAGCAACTCCTTCATATAGCAGTAGGGCAACTTCTCCTTCTCCAATAAGGACTTTGCTACATACAAAAACCCGATTTTGGTCCTGAACAAATCTTTCTTATATAGTAAGTCTGCCTGGACCCAAGGTACAGAATTTTTATACCTTTTATTTTTGCTGTCAGCTTGAAGAAGTGAGTCACAAGGAGAAACCAGTTTATAATTACTATCTAAAGCAACTTCCAAGACATTTTATTTCTTACGGTAACAACACATTCTCAGTTGACAGACATAAGGCAAGAAATGTTTACAGCTACACGGATTTAATATTCAGCCTCCAAGTACAGAACAGGTATTTCAACATCAAATAGAGTCTCAGAGAAACACAAAATACTTCTGTCACATTGCAACACCATAATAATGATATCCTACCTTGCCCAAGATGGGAAGGTTTTTTGGAAGTTATATGCCCAGTGCTATCCAATGTATACTGAGTGCTGAAATCATCAACAGCTGTCCTTGTTGTGACCAAAACCTGAAAAGAGTGATTAAAAACAATTATGCTCACCAAGGATTCACAAAATTCAGAATGAGCTTAGACAAGCTCTGGTACCACTCATCATTGTGCTACTTTAGTCACCACGGTTACATTTAATTAGTTTATACAATTTTTCTTTTACAGATATTTTGTAAGAGTCACAGAAACATTCTGCATATTACTCATTTTTCCCACTCATTTAACTAAAAGCTATGCATTTCTGTCACATTAATAGACAAAGCATAGCAATCCCTACTACCTACCACACAGACTCCTACATCTTCTGTTCTAGCACAGGTTAAATAAACTAAATCAACTTATAATTTTGCATTTTCGTCCTTCTTTAGAGCAGCCATACTATGATAACTTCATAAATTCATGTGAGACTCCACAAAGATAACAACTACTATCAAACAAACAGTATATAATCTTTGCACACCCAAGCATATCTAGCAATCAGTAGTAGCATGTTTCATAAGCTATTAAGATAATACAGAGATCAGCTTTAGCAAGACCAGTCATAGAACAGCCATTCAATAAACTACAGTTCCCTCAGTTCAGTTATCAATATTTTGAACAACAGAATCACTATACTTCAACCACCTGAAAGACATAATGGTTATCACACATACAGGGCTTTGGGATATTTTGGTTTATTTTAATGTCTCATATGAAGCATTCTGAGTTCAGCCATGCCTCTGGAAAGAAAAAATAGTAACTGATTAATTGGAAATTACAATATTACAGACCTACTTAAGGGCCAATAGTAAAGTTCCTCTTAAACGAAACTTCAGGCGGCATTTTGGGTAGGCAGAATACAAGCAATGCCAGGAGTGTTTAATTAACATAATTACTGATCCAACACCTCAGGCCACCTCCCAACTCTTATGAAATGTACCACAGAGATGATTAAAAGCACAGAATGGATGGCATCCTGCTGACAACTCATTAGAAGGACCCAATGATTGAGGGCTGTCATCATCTGTCAAAACAACAAAACTTCTGAAAGCATCTTCGGAAATCTCCATACAAACACTCCTGCTTAGTGCAATGTGAATGTAGCCCCAAGTAGCACGGAGTCAAGCTCTAACATGTCTCCTGACCTCAACAGTTGATAGTTCCAAGCAGACAAAAATATCAATATCTCCTTGCAGGATCTAATCCATGGCTGAATAAGAAGGAAGTATTTAAAACTTGATCTTGGTTCAGCATGGATACAGGAAGGCAGAGCACAATGGAACAGGCAAACGCTGAGCCTCTAATAGCCTGAACACTTTTCAGATGGTTTTGAGCAAGCTTACTTTCAGTTAACAAGTTAAATCATAAATATCAGTACACTGACAGTCCTCTGAACACAAACATCCAGATCACACTCAGATAGGCCAGGGAGCAGGTTCCTGTTTACTCATATAGACAACAAAGTTTGGGCAATCGCAGTCATATACGTGTCAAGGAGCAATATGGAGCTCAGCAAGATCCCATGACTGCTCATCACCTAGATAATAGCAAGGTAGAAATAATTACTGGAACAATTGCTATGTGAGCCATTAGTTACCTGATGCTCCTCATTGTGTTTCACTCTAACTCAAACAGCAAACAGCCACACAACATTCAAGAGGATAAGCCTCTATCAGGAGAATGATTTCTAAACAACTACTTCCCTATACATCTATGCATGAGGAATCACGTAGGTATACCTGATACAAAACACAAGGAAACACTAACCAATCCGTGTCTGACCTATTCAGATTGAGGGAAATAAACAGAGCACTACTTTGTGACCAGCATGACAGAAAGGCAGGACTGACACTAACAAAAAAACATACTGCTTCCTAATCAGGCAATGTGACTTCTGGGGAGGGAGGCAGAAGCAGCGTATACACGTTAAAGTTTGGAAAACATCTCTAGTAGGCTTCTGGAACAATTTAATGTCTTTGCTCCGATATTTTAACAAAACATTGACCAGCACACACAGAGCATAAAAGACCAGATGCATTTGTAGCAACTGCTCACCTCTGATATGCAGCAAATTGATCCCAAAGCTTCCCCACGAAAACCATATGTTGTCAACCTTTCCAGGTCCTCAGAAGAGCTTATTTTTGAGGTGTAGTGTTTAATTGCCATAACTGGAACATCATCCACTTTGATTCCATTGCCATTGTCTCGTACTTCTATTTTGTGAAGCCCATAATTTTCCTAAAAAAAGAACAAAACGTAACAGAGGGCTAAAATAACTGCATTAAGTCACATGTTGGAAGTAGCTAAGGTTACACCTTTTAGCCATCCAGGAGTTTTGCATATTTGGAGAATCTGAGCACCCATTAAATGCCTCTTAAAAAAAGGAAAAGAAAAATATTTGATGTTACAAAAGTAGTGATGGTTTCTCCAAACAGATAAGGTAATTCATAGCTTGTGGTTTATAAACAGCACACTAAAGTAAATACAGTAAAATTAAAACTGGAATCAAGTAAAAAACTTTAACTATGGTGGAATTTGCAAAACCTAAGCTCAGAAAGAGATCTATAGCTGGAAAGATAGACTTTTTACCCTCTCTTACCTACTTGATATTAATTTATTTTCTTAATAACACCAAAAATGCAGCGCTGAACTCATTAAAGTAAGTGGGCCGTCACTCAGAACTGTTTTAAATTTTAGTCTTTATCCATGTGATTTCAGTACTTCAGTTTTCTAGTTTCTGTATTGTGTCTCAATATAGAGAAGCTGTAATTCTAATGGGGGCAGGGACTAAAACAAGAAAGCTTGTAAAGTAGTAACATACTTTACAGAAAAAAACTAAAGGTTCCTAGAGGGTCTTTTAAAAACAGCTCTCAAGGAAGCTAAGTTTAATTCTCACGATTTACTGTTACATACATGCAATGCGTTTTTTACTGAATTCTAATTTAAATGTGTCAGTTTAATAAGCACCAGTGTAATTAAGGGAAAACTCTGAAACCCCAGATAATTAGGAAAGTTAAATGAAAGATGGAATTCAGATTCTATAACAAGTCAAACAGATGCAACAAACAAATGCTTCCTTCCAGCTACATTATAAACAAAATGTAAATTCATACAATCATAGAGTGGTTCTACCCAAAAGAACCACAAGCCACTAGGAGAAAGTAGAGAGCTGCAGGATCACTAACAAAGCTTCTTTTACAGAAGACTGTCTTGCTCTTTGAAATTATTATGATGTAACACACAGAAAAGTGTGCTGTAGTGTGGAATACATTTAGGTGACCTTAAAGGTCTTTTTGCTTAAAGAGTATCTTGAACAAGCTGATGCTGTACAGAGCATGTACAGAGCATGTGATGGTTGCTCATAGAAAACTGATCAATTAAACAGAACTAACTTTGTTGTCCTATCTGGGCATATAGTGAAACCAGTTATGAAATAATACAATGTACTCTCAAGGCTATTTCTTGAAGTAAAAAAAAAAAAACAAAAAAAACACAATTAAAAACAAAAGGAAGGTATCTAGAGTTATAATCTATATTCACACACAGTCTGCATTAGGAAACATCAGAAGCCTCTTAGGTAGACACAGAACTACATATATTTAATTAACTGATATGCAGGAGAAGTGGCAGTACATTTCACTTTGACTTAAATATTAACAAAAACATCGTTTTTCAGGTGAAGATAGCTTCAACACCATTCATGAATACAATCTCCTATTGGGAAGCAAAATAGAACATAAGCAACACACCTCAACTGAACATAGAAACACATAAAGAGATATAAACACAAAACCTTCTACCCTGCTGCTATACGTACTAATAAAGTGTTTGAACATTTTACAGTGAGACTCTATTTCTGTTTCTGTTCTTATTTTCACTTAACTGCTTCAGAAAATTACTAAAGTTGAAGAAGATAAATCTCAAGTGTCATATGAATGATTCTCTATTTCTTTGTTTAATATTACTCACTTTTACTTCCAGTTTAAACTTTGTATTCTGTAAGACCTTCCACCATGCTACACAACCTAAATGATACTGAAGTCATGATCTCATGAGCTATTAAAGTTGCCCTACCAGACAGTGATGCCAAACTATATGGTTCAAATCCCTCTTCTTTTACTCATGAACAAATCTCATATTTGTTTCAGCTACAGCTCTGTTACTCAAGAGAACGCTAAGATTAATTCAGCTTATTCAACTGCCACAAATAGTATGCTTTTTTTGCTATTTTTCTTTTGAATTAGCAAGATGAATGGATCACGATAGGCAGAAGTGTCTAACAATGCCAAGCAGATGGCTGTAGACAAGAGATGTGATGGATTGGGTGTAGAGTGGAACCTCACGCTGAGCTGAACTTCTTCTGAGAAGGTTCTAAGCATTAAAGCTCCCACTTCATGCATTAGAATAAAAGATGCAGAAGTGTCTGCCTTTTATGACAGCCATTTTGTATGACAGTAACAAACCTGTAGCTAACAGTCACCCTGCTTGCATACCAGCTTTGCTCCAACTACTAAGACAGGCTGTTCCTTATCTTCTCTATAAATTACAATATGCAGGTCTCAGTCAGACTGCAGATTATTCGCATAAATTTATATTTTGTGGAGGTCAGGGAAACTGGCAGACCAATGCCCATAGAATCTCTTTATCCATACAAAAGCAATTATATTGTTGCATCAATGAGTTTTGGCATACTTTAACCTGAAGCCAGGACATCATATTAAAATTAAAACCATCATTCTACATATGCTAATGCACAGCTGTGATACAGAGGCAGTTGACTCTGCTGCTAACAAGGTAAGCTCCACCACGTTTTTACTTCCAAAAGCAACAAAGCTGAAGCTCTAATCAATAAATAGATACCACTCAACCCTCACAGAAAGGCACAGTTCTGTTTCTAACCAAATGACTGACTTTAATTAAATTACTTTAATCAATTGTAAATGAAGAAATGTTACACTATCTAAAACTACAATATAAGCTGATATTTTTCTCAGTGTTGTGTAAAAGCTAGTTGACATACCGGGCAAAGATGCTGAATAGCATCATTCATTGTAGTTTGGTCAACTGAGAAGTTTACAAGAGATAAAACTCTAACCAAAGCTTCCCACTGTGACCAATCACTGCCAAAATCTAGCAAATCTTGAGGATCTGTATAAAGTCAGGTGTGCTTTAGAACACATTGTGATAGGATAGAGTTGAACTGACAACCAATATATCAGTAATGCAGATGACTTGTAATCACTGCAAATGCTCTTTTAAATTGATTTAGGACCTCTCATTATGGAAAAAACGGTTATTGCACTGTGAAACCCATACTGATTAGAGGACTTTCTCCTCCAGCTATCTGCATGGCTCTGTATCTGCACTCCAGTAAAACAGACAAGGTTTGTTCTAAGAGTTTTTGAAGGCTCCAAAACCTTCTGTTGACTTCTTGCAGTTATTGATCAGCTCACAGGATCTGATTCTAAAACCCTTATGCTCAGAACTGTGCACACGCAACTCCCTTTGGAGCTACTCATGAAGCAAGATACTACACAGTCCAAATACTGAGAAAATAGAAGCCATCACAGATCACAGTGAAGATGGAGTAGCTTCAGCTCATCTAAGGCAAATAAAAAATACGCATGGGCATGTGCAGGAACAAACATTCAGATGAAAAGCACTTGAGATTCATTCAGAAAAGACAGCAATGATATAGACCAACAAGCAGAAACTGAATTGCCCTGCTAATTAAGAACATTTGTCTAACAATTAAAAAATAACATATATTCACTGTTACTTGCAGGAAAGGAAATTGGTTGCAAATCTGAATACATCCATTTATACAGACTGTAACAGTGCACCTTCTTACAAAGTAAGAGATAATGCTACTATGTGGCTGTTCAAAAAGCACTGCAAAACCAGAAATCCTCATGGCAGCAAGAAAATCTGATCAGTTAGCCATTTTACACAATTTGGGAGAAAAGCACAAGTTTAATCTGAGCAATATTTCCCTTTTTCAGAAACTATCCTTGAGTGATTTGCCAACTTTTTAAAATATCTTTCAAAAAAAAAAAAAAAAAAAGGGTTAGATGTAGCCAGAGCTCACTATGCTAATCAGGGACTACATAGCAATTTACATTACAAAAACATGTAGTATGGCCATCAATCTCTGCCACTGATTTAATTTTCACCTCCCTTACAATATTTTTTAGAGAGCACTGAACACACCAATCCAGCAGTGAAACTTAAGCCAAACATCTTTTAAAACAAGCTGTAAGTCAGAAAAAGTAATTTTTAAGTAGGAAAAGAAATATTAAAGAAGTTGACAGTTTTCCCCCAAGATACACTGAGAAGCACAAATACGCCTTACTATTTCGGCAGAGTCTCAAAAAAGTTAATGGAAACTGAATTTGGACCATTTTTATTTGTGGTAAATATCTATATATATAAACAAATATTATTAATATCCTTTGATTCTCCAAACCATTACAGCCTAAAAAATACATTTGCAGTGGAACAACTTTCCTTGCATCTTATTTTACATTCAATTCTCTATACAAGAAAGAAAGAAAGAGACCATACCAGTTTAATATCAATATTTGAGGCACCGGCATCCAAAGAATTTTCTATCAGCTCCTTCACTACACTCACTACTGATGTGATCACCTGAGAGCTTGAAATGAGACGAATGGTCTCTGCTGACAGTTGTTTCATAGTGTAACAAGATGCAGAGAAGCTGCACGGGAAGAGAATAAAAAAAGAATATAAAAGGCACATTAGAAACACACACTTCTAAGTAATCATTTCACAACAACTTTAAAGGTAGGTAAAATATAATACTGTGTCTCAAGAGTAAAATTTTCAAGAGATAGTAAGACCCACCTTCCTCTGCAGTCAGTGGAAGTCTGACTCATGGAAAAAAAAAAAAGAACACAGGACTATACTAGAAAACACTATTGTGAGTAAATAAAACTTCTAATAAAATAATTTAAGAATTCAGAGATGTACTGAGCAGGCCAGTTTATTATCTCACATTTAGATAGTCATCTCCTCTAAATTACTACATGTAATGTGTGATCTTGCAATCACAACAGAGTAAACAGACCAGATGTTAGTGCAGTGCTCTTCAGCCAGGTTATTTATGCAGCATCAGGTCTAATTCCAGCACTGATGCAAAAAATCAAAACCAAACCAAAAAAACCCTTTTGAATATTTGTTGGTTTTTTTCACAACAAATTCCTTGCATCACTTTTCCCACCCCACATTATATTATTTAAAATTTCTGAGCTCAGCACTAGTGTGCTGTATGATCCCCAGTACCTAAAAAATCATGGAAGAAATATGATCTGGAGGCAATTGTTCTGGAGTTGGGAAAGAAGTGCTGAGGAAGCACAGCAGTGCTGACAGAAGAGTCATATTTAGTGGCAATGTCACCTACTGCCAATAATGAAAAAACTAAACAAAAAAAAAAAGATTTAATTATAATCTTGCCTTGCTCATGTGACTTACTGTGTGCAATCTGGCAGGTCAGTTTATTTCTGTGTCTTTGTATCTTCCACTTGAAAATGAAGATGCCTTTTATTATAAGCCAACTGAGATTTCATTTTTTTGTAATCACTGTACGGTTACAAAATTCCTGCTGCATTATAGAGACCTCTACCATGAAGAGACTGTAAGAGGTTTTGCAAATTTTTGCATGTTTCTGTTTAAGTACCCAAGTAAACCAATTCACTAAGCTCCAGGAAAAAGTTTGTTGATCCTTGTAGCCTGACACAAAGAACTCAACCGTGTTTTTTCACACATATAAGAAAATGGGAAGAGCACTGCTAGAAAGCTCTTTGCACCTTAAGAATGGTTCAGATTTGGATTTCTTCTCTCCACAGCAACACTCTTAATGGGTTATGTTGCCTAATGTTATTTACATTGAAAGGCAAACAATACTTGCAGTCCTGGTTTTGCCATGGAGTAGGTCCAAGCTATCTGCTGGCAAACACAAGACCGTGCACTCAGCACCCACCCCAGGGATACGAGCACATGTGGAGGAATGGACCAAACACAGATTTCCTCCTGACACAAGTCAGGAGGGTTAACACAGTGAGGGACTTAGGCCAGTACCCCAGAGCAGCACTGTCCTGCTGTGTACTTGCAGCTGACACAAGACAATTCTCTGCCTCAACAGCCTTCTAAATACTGACACTCTTTATAATAGAAAACACAAAAAAATATGCTTATTTGAAAAAAAAAAAGTGTTTTGAAGAGGAAGCAACATTGAAACTTTCCTAAAACCAGCTACGAAGAGATTTTCTCTTTATACTTTACATTCCAAAGGGAGTTTGCCTTTCAGATGTGATAAAATAGATCAGACAAATCTGTTTTCCACCAAACTGGAAAAGGAGCATGGGAAGACGTGTTGTTAAGGACAGAGCAATATTGATCATGTACACGCATTCAGAGACACAGGTTTCTTCATGCATTCATGTGTTATACAGGACTTTTGTGTTAAGTGCTTCATGATTAACTAACGATCAGTGCCAGATCAGATCTGGGCATCTTTATCTAAAGACACTGACTGATCCAAGGAAGAAAGCTTAAAACAGAAATGTTGCAGATCCCACAGACAGATTTTCTATGAGGAGTGACTGATGCGGGTGGTTTGGGAGAGGAACCAGCTCCCAGAGGGCCCTTTTGTGCCACGGAATCAAACACCCCATGCAGGGCTGCTCACTAGGTCGCTGAGGGAGGATGCACTGGTCATACAGCCACGCTGGCCACATCTCAGGGCCACGTGCTGCAAGAGGAAGGGAAGGGCCTCTGGTACTTGCTACCTATAGAGACGCGTCCAGTCCCTGGTGACTTTTAGCTAAACAATATATATTTCAGCTCAAGCCACATTACTACTATAAATCTTCACTGACCAGGTATGTTATAATCCATGCTCAATGAGAAGGCACAGTATTTTCTGTCTTTGAACACCATCACTTTTACCCTACTAGATGAAGGACAGTCCAGCAATGAAAGGTGTCTAAATAGTGATATGGCCTGCCATTAGATAAACTACGAACAAAAACTCCTTAAATTTTACAGTAGCAGCCTCACAGATTTCTAGAGTAGCACATAAACCCTACTCCAACAGCCTGGATGTTATTCAGAGTCCACCAGAACACATACTCATGACAATTCTTCAGTTTATGATCAAGAAAAGGGGGGAAAAAAGGAGAAAACCTGCAGGTAAAACCTGCCAATGGTCACTCTTGAGTTCACCCAAAACCACATAAACAGTCTTCAGTTCCCGCTTCAGGTTCTCGTTAAGCAACGCACGAGAGGTCGCGCCAGCAGTGGCGGGAGATGAGGGGAGGTAAGAGTAGGCAAGGCAGCCATCGCCGCGACGGGCCTCGCTCCCCAGCAGGGCTCGGCACCGCTCTCGGGGAGGCTGCGCCGCCCTGAGCCCGAGCCCGGGCCCGGGCCCAGGCCCAGGCCCGGCCCATCCCGCGCAGCCCAGGGTGCCAGCGGTTCTGCCGCGCTGCCAACAGCTGCCCACAGGAAGCAGCACCCCCGCTCTGGCGAGGGCCGCAGGGAAAGCGGCAGCAGTACCCGTAGCAGGCGCGCAACTTCTCCGCGCCGCCCGTTCGCCCTTCCCAGGCGCCCGCCCCCCGCAGGGCCCCGGGACTGCGCTACCTGCGCCGCCACACCGCCACGGCCGCAACGCTGCTGCTGCTGCCGCCGCCGCCAACGCTCCCGTCGCCGCCGCTCCTGTGGGCGGTGCAGACAGCCCGGCCCCTCCCCTCGCGACAGCCGTGCCCACGGGGAGGCCGGGGAGGGTTCTACCTGCGACCGCCAGTCTGGACTCTGCTCCTGCTCTTTGGGGGCCGTGGCCATCGAGCAGCTGGCGACGCTTGGGTCGGCTGTTGGTCGGAGAGGTGGGGCCGCGCTGGGAGGGCGGGAAGACGGGAAGACGGGCTGTGCTGCCGCTGCCGGTTGGGCGCCAGTGCTTGCCCGTAGGCCTCGCGGCGCTCAGCGGCTGCTGCCAGGCCTGGCCCTGAGGCGAGTGGCAGGGCTCGGCGGGCTGGGACGGCGGGAGGGGAGGTCTGCCGGGGAGCCTGCACGGCGTGTGGCCGGGAACGGAGGCGGCGCTCGAGGGAGGCCACGGCTTCTGCGCCAGCGACCTGCGCCGGGTCTGTGGCCACAGCGTCCAGCTTTCGTGCGGCAGGGCTCCTGGGGGCGAGAGAAAACCGAGGGTACAGCGAACCGAGAGGCGGTATCCAGCTCCTCAGATAAGAAACGTGAGGAAGGAAAAAATAGGAAGCGATAGTAGATTAAGCCGTGTGTCTAGGTACCCGCTCACCGGCGGTGCTACATCCCGGGGAGGGAGGAACGGCCACACTTCAGTCAACAGATAGTGTGAGTGTTCTGAAATACTTTTCAACAAGTATTGATCTTAATCGGCGTTGCCTTGGTTCAGTTACAGGTTGATCACATCTATTTTTATTCTACTGCCTACTGATTATATCGCAAAATACTTTGCAGCACTAAGCACAAACTTTCTACCAAAAGCAAGCTGTTTTGGCTGGTTAAAAGAGATTTTGTAGACTGATTTAGGTGGAAGTTATGAAGTCTTCATTCCAGTCTCATAAATTAATATAAATAGTCTCACAAATCATATGAGGTAATTTAACGATTTTTTAAATTAATGACCATTACAAATGCTAGTATAAGGGGATGAGAATGTCACCTTCAGTTAAGTCCTGTCAATCTGTTGAAGTAATCAGCATTATGAAATTGTTCTGTGCATCTCTGTTTATGTCTGTCACTTGAAAAACTTTTGAACCTGTTGGCTAGTTTCAGATATCTGAAAGACAGAAATGTTTATCTGAAAAATAACAGATGGGGAGAGGGGAAAATCCGAAATCTCCACTCTGCTGTAAGAAAGCAAGAATATTAATTGTTGTTTGTTCTTTCTAGCAGCAGGTGGCTGGAAAATTGCTATATGCAGAGTTCTTCACTAGCTATTACATGAACAAGAAACACGAGGAAAATGGTCTGATATGGAAAGTGGAAAAGAACAGTGAACATTGTTCTGGAAAAAAGAAATTAGAGAGCAAAAGTTACAAAAAAGCTTGGTTTCTCACAGGTTTGCAACTTCAGCTTCTAACTATTTTTTTTTTTAAATGTCCCTTCTGTAGCAGGCATTTGGCTTTCATTTGTTTGTGCCTTTTTAAAATAAGCAGTTCCCAACAGCCCCTTTGTACTGACATGTCTAGAAACCATACTTTGAAGATCTCAAGGTACATGTTGGCTTTTGCACTGTGTTCCTTCCAGATCAAGTTAGTTGAAATAGCCTTTTCCCAAATTCGAAAATCATGTATGTTAAATACTCCTCTATAAGAGTAGTCTCAATCTTCAAACAGATCTGTCTTATAGGGTAAAAATGAACGTAGGAGTTGCCCACAGCGAGGTAAATCCAAACACGAGGGTGATGAACAGTCGTGGAATGTGGCTGACGTATGCGCTGGGAGTCGGCATGCTGCACATTGTCTTGCTCAGCATTCCTTTCTTTAGTGTCCCTGTCGCTTGGACTTTAACAAATGTGATTCACAACCTGGTAAGTGCCCACTCTTGCAACAAAATTTGAGAAGTTCATAAATATTTATTTGAGTAGCAGGAGATGGGAAAAATAGCCAACCTGTATGGATAATGAAATCTAGCTTGACAAAACACTACCTCTGCTTAGCCTTTCCACTGTTAAATGAGTTGGCTCTTTCTGCGAGGAGTGATACATTAACATTTTGGGTTTAAGCACAAAAGGTATGAAATATTCCTTACAGAATTTATGTATTCTTTTAAAAAGCATTTAATTAAACCACAGTCTTGTAAACATAAATTCATCATGCCGACTGACTTTATGGTATTTTCTGGAGAGCTGTGCGCAATCCAGAAAATATATTACATTTTTAATTCTTGCATATTATCTACTAATGATTGTGTGTATATATATGTCACTATCTCAGAATGTTTAATTTCATCTATCTGTTTCCTTGCTTGGATTTCTGGTCAGCTGGATAAATTTTAGTTCAGAATGACTTCAGCATTCAACTTTATCATTATACCTGACGTATGAAAAATCTGATTTGAAAGCAGTGGGAAAAATTGGGGTACCTTAACTGAAACCCTTAAGAATCCTTCTGCCTCCTCACCCCAGGATATTATAATTTTGTTGCAAACATTTAAAGTAATGCAAGCATGTATATTAGTCTTGCCAAACATAGAGAAAAAAGGGCCATAATCCAGCAATTTACATCACAGAAGAGATTTGTTAACTTATTTTTCTAAGAAGTCTTGACAAAAAGGTCTCCCTTATATAGGAAAACAGTAGTTCACTTTAACAACTGAGATGCCGAATATCCTCTTTAATAATATCCAGTATAAACTGCACTTTTGGATATTTTGGCATTTAAATGGTACTTTTTTGGAAACAAATCCTTGAAGGGTTGACAAAACAATCCTGGTTTTCCACTAATGGAAAACTCTCAGCTGACCTTGAAAGCATTTTTGGTGGTCCTTTCTGCAAGTACAAGCATGAAATAAAATGTGTAGTAAGCACTTGGATCTGTCCTCAAAGTGCCATTTTGGATAAGTTAACAAAGCTGAGATGATTCAAACATCATGAACTGAAGAATTAATTAAGCAAATTAATTCTCCTAGGTTAATACACCTCCAGGCAAGGGGCTGTTTCCAAAAAAACAGTGGAAGAAGATGTGACTTGCTTAAAATTTAACCTCTTCTATAAGAATCCAAAAGAAATGTAATTTGTCTATATGAAGAATTCTGTAACAATTTCTATATATTAATTAGAAACAACTGCAAAGATAGGAAGTATTTGATGTTTTTTAATAGAGAGTTCTGCTTGGAGTTGGTGTGCTCTCTTTGATAGAAAACAAGTGTTTGTCAAAACTGGAAAAGGGCAGACTCCCTTATCTGAAATCACAGAATCATTTAGGTTGGAAAAGACCTGTAAGATCATCAAGTCAATTGTTTACCCAGAACTGCCACATCTACTACTGAACTATGTCACTAAGCGCCACATCTACTACTGAACTATGTCACTAAGCACCACATCTACACATCTTTTGAGTACCTCCAGAGGTGGTGACTCAACCACTTCCCTGGGCAGCCTCTTGTAACCAACCAGATATGATGTGCTCCCACCAAATAGCAAAAATCACGAAGAAAATCCAATGTGGTTAAGGAAAAGTAGCAAGGAGACAGACAGATGGTATTCAAGAGATTGCTGGTAGTCAGCTTCCAAGTATCTGAAGCTGGTGAGGGGCTGAAAAAGCTTTCAAAAGTTCTTGTAATTTTGCTAGTAGTTGTAGATAGATTTTTGCTTTGGGCAGAACTACCTCATATCTCAATTAACACTGTGTTAGGAAAGTGAATTATAAATTGGCAGCCATAAACCTGTTGCAGTGCTTATTAGAATTCCGTTGATGCCATGCAATTTTTGCCATCTTAGTACAGAAGATTGGACGTCACATAGACTTTGGCTTTAATTATGACTGTGCCACTGAGAGCACAACCTCGGGCAAATCATTTCTTGTCTCTTCCTTCTTCTTAGAGAATTGGTCATTACAGGCTAGCAGCTCTTCTGGGTGAGAATTCATTTACTTTTTTTAAAATGCATTGAGCAACACAACTGTTGTAAATCATATCGCTAAAAGTGCCACTGTGTTGACTTTTTGTTTTCCCCAGGGAATGTATGTGTTTTTGCATGCAGTAAAGGGAACTCCTTTTGAAACGCCTGATCAGGGGAAAGCTAGGCTACTAACACACTGGGAACAACTGGATTATGGAGTACAATTTACATCTTCGAGAAAATTCTTCACAATCTCTCCTATAATTCTGTGAGTTCAAAACTGTATTGTGGGTTCACTGAATCCTAAGACAGTTATTTCAAAAGCTACAAGAAACTGAGTTGGAATTTACATTCTAAAAGCATTATTGTCTTTTGCTTGTTTGTTTGTTTCTACATCGAAGAGGTAGGGAGTGCCTGTGTGATCAACAGACTTTCTTCCTGCAGCTTTTGACACTCAACATACCAGAGTCAAAAGTTTGCTGTTAATGGGTCAGGGTTTAAAGATTAGAAATGTTGTCAGGAAAACTTACTGTTAACTCTTGAAGTTCTTTAAGAGATTGAAAGCCTAAATTAATTGCCTTTGTTGCATGGGAGAGTTTATTAACCATTTTGCAACTTATGAGGAGTGTGATAGGCCCACACCAAATGGGGTCCAGGATTTTGTGTGTCAGTTTTGCTTTATACAGATTGTCTTCTGTTTGCACTAGTTATGTAAATAGATTCGAAATGGTACACCACCTGACTCTGTTGACAAAAGTATGGTTGTGTCCCCGAAGGAAGTTGTCCACTTGCACAGCAGGTTGGCAGGGGAAGGGAAGATCATGCAGTATATTTAGAGAGCTGGTTCACAAAGGATAGAAATCGGAAAAAAAATAACTCCTCAAAAAAATCCTCTTTTTTCAAAGCTACTTTCTCACTTTCCAGTGGGACTTTTTTATTCATTTCACTTGTGTATGGTTCTTTTCATGCACTAATAACGTTGAATAAACATTGTTTTGCTGGGAAGAAAATTTCCATAACGCAACAATCCAACAGCCACATTTCTGTGACTATTTTTTTGCAAAGAACAAGATGAAATTACTGACTCAAAGCAGAAAGAAGTTGGGAGTGAATTGGATTTTCTAAGGTGCATTTCCTTATTCTGGCAGTTGAACAGGTTGTGGACTAACTTAAAAGAAAAATGTACAGGAAACATCTGCCAGATGGGAAGCATTTTAAAATCACACCAATCACAGATTTGCTCAGCATGAATGATTTTTGCACTGAAAAATGTCAAATGCTTTTATCACTGAGCTTGCCAGGGCAGCAGAATTGTGAGTGTTTTGGCAACGTCTTACACAATTAAAAACTTGTATTATAAATAAGGTATGTGGCTGCAGAAGTCAGAGACTCCAGCCTGAGGGGAGCGGGGAGAAGTGCTGGAGGAAAATACTAGCTGGGAGTTGTTTTTTAGCACCTTGTGAAGTGTAAGAAGAGACTTAGTCCATAAACTTGCTGCAGATATTCTAGAACCTCAAGTGATATATTTAATACGGGAATAGATCAGTTGTTAACATGTAAAATCTTACTGATCACCAAACACTTTTTTCAACTATGCTTTCATTATTTTTTAGACAAGAGTATCATCAGCTAAGTTTGCTCCCATTTCTCCTGCAGGTACTTCCTGGCAAGTTTCTACACCAAGTATGATGCAACACACTTCATCCTCAACACGGCGTCTCTCCTGACCGTGCTTATCCCCAAGCTGCCACAGTTACATGGTGTTCGAATCTTTGGCATCAATAAATACTAAGCAGAAGGTTTGATGCTGACCACCCCTGATATGGCTACTGCTGCTCCCCAGGTGAAGGAAATGAGTATTGTGCTGTGTATCTGCTCATATTCAATGAGAGATGCTTTCGCATCTGAGATACAAGTCCTACTTCCTGCAGCATTGTCTGGGATCAAGGTTGAGTTGATAAGAAGATGCCTTCAAATACTACTTAAATGGAAATCAGAAACCTCTATAAGAAAGATTTCTTTGAAGAACTGGACAGGCCCAGCTCCAAAGCCTAATTGCCACCAAGGCTGTACATGTGCCTGGCTGATGCACGTGACTTGTAAGGAAGGTGTCCATAACAGATGAAATGAAGTGTTTCACTGGCAGCCATAACGCAGATGACAACTTGGCTCCTCCATGGACTGGTGAGACTGCATTCTTAGGTGAAGTGAAAGTAGCTGGTTCCTGCTGCATGGATTGTAGGTGGTTGTGTTTGTTACTGCATTGTAAAAGTTTGTCTCACAGTAAATACTGCGACAGCTAATACAAACTGACAGTGCAATTCATACCTTATCTGCTCTTGTGATTTTTTTAAATTTTTTTTTGTCACAATGACCAAAGAAAGTCCTGAACTGCCAGCTCAGAGGATTTTTACATCCACTTGATGGCTCAGTTTATGTATGCTTTTACAAGTTGCCACTGTTGTGTACATTTCATTGTGCTCACCAGGATACTGGCTTTTCTGCGTGTCAATGGGACAGCCTGAAAAATGGAAATATCTTTTAAGGTGTGGAATTTTGGCCATTTTCTCTGATACTTGAGTGATGGGTTATTTTTCAGTAGTTGAGAGGCCTGTAACAGTGGGGGAAAGGGTTGCTGCTGTTGTAGAAGCTCCTTTACGGAGCAACAACATGGAAACACTAAGAAAAACTCTGTAGGTCCCAAGTTAGAATAGAAGCCAAACTAGAAGTTGGTGAATAGGCAAAACATTTGGACTAACTGTATGTTTTGCAGAAAAGGATATTGATAATTTGCATGTCTTGGAAATGTGGAGGAATGTTGTGGTTTAGGGGTACTGTGTAGTACTGGGTAGTCTTGTATATAATCAACTGTGGAACTGGAATGAAGGAAATATGGAGCTCTGAGTACTTAATATGCTATCTTGGAAAAGGATTAATTTTAAAGTCTACCATGTGTGTGCTAGCTGAAACTGGCTCACATTTAGCAGAAGACTCCAATTAACACTCGATTTTCATTTTGGTTGCAGTGACAGCTAGTGAGATGGAAAAAAAATAAATAAAGCAAAGCCCACAGTGGTGTGCTTTTTTTGCTTAGAGAATTTTCTGCCTATTTACTTTATTGATAAAGATTCTGTTAAAAGGAAAAAAATAACCAAAAAAGTAACGAGATACGGATTATTCTCCTTTTTAGCAGTTTGAAGTAATTCTTTGCGTTATTTGTACAGAAGTGATAGCGGACTAGTTCTTAAATCATGAATACCCCAAAAGTATGCTGCTTTGTACACCAAGATCACGGTTTACTACGCAAGGGAGGTGGACCACGACAGGTGGAGGGGTAGGGGGTGAGGCGTGCGGAGATCTGCGCCCGGCCCCAGACCGGTCAGCCGCTGCGCGCCTGTACCGAGCTCTGGACTTGAGGAGTTCAAGTGACTCACCCTCGGCCGCTGCCTTTTCTTTCGGCCTGGCAGCAACGCGGAGAACTTCGCGGTCCCCGGGCGGCCGGGCCCGTCGCCCCGCCCCGCTCGGCGCCTGCGTGGGCCGCGGGAGGCCCGCCCCCCCCCCCGCCTCGCGACCTGCCTGCGGGCGGCAGGCGGCTGCTTCGCGGCCCGGGCCCGTAAGGTCGGTGCGCGGCAGCGGGACGTGCCGAGACGGTACGGGCCGGGCCCGGCGGTAGGGAGGCGGGCGGGTGAAGAAGCAAGTGGCGGCGTCCGGGCTGCCCGGGCCACGGCTGGCGGTGTCCTCGCGCGGACGGGAACGTGACGTTGGGAAAAGGGGACGGCGCGAGGCCTGAGATGGCAATAAATTGGTAGGGCCAGGGCGCGGTGGCACGGGCGGCCGCGGCGGGGCCGGAGCTGGGGTGCCTGGTCTGCCGGCACCCGCCGGCCTTGCCGCCGTCAGGCGACTCCGTCGGCCGGTGCGAAGGAAGGAACGGGAGCTGAGAAACAGGGCAGCTCAGCACCAGCAACCGGGCGGCGCGTGGTTCTGGGGGGGTCGTGGGGTTACTCTGTGGCTTATATCCCTCGCTTAGGACCGCAGCGTGGGTAGGGAGCTCTCCTGAGCGTGATTACACGAGGACACAGAGACATTCGCTCCCAACTCTTTTTTTTTTTTCCTTCTCCCCCAGCCCCTTAGGATCTCAAGTACCACGTGTGGTCTTTCCTTACTCAAATGGTACTAGAGAACCCAAGCAGAGCATGTGCATGAAGCCCTCCTGTAATAATAAACTATACAGTTCTTTTCTAGACATAATTACCAGGTAGATGTTTTAACAATGAACAGCATCACCAAAAGCCTTTTAAAGTCAGTTAAACACATCCAAGCTCTGTGGCCGAGAAGCAGTTCAGCTTGCTCTGGAGAACAGCATCTTCGGAAACTAGTTCTGGGCATAGAAACAAGCTGTGATGACACCGGTGCTGCAGTGGTGGATGATGCTGGCAACGTTTTGGGAGAAGCCCTGTACTGTCAGAAGGAAGTCCATTTAGAGTAAGAATATACTTCTTTTAAAGCCTTTGCCTTAATTTTATTGTTATTTGTAATGTCATCCCTTTCTCCAGTTAAGTTGGTAGGTGTAACGATCCATCCCTTAGGGCACAACATTCTCTACTTGAGATACTACTAAGGTTGAAGAAATAAATGCTATATGTTTAACAAGTTTCCTCCAGTATTTTCTTTAAAAAAGAGACACGCTCCTTATCTATCTTGAATTAAAGTCA
This sequence comes from Colius striatus, assembly GCF_028858725.1. Classification (NCBI taxonomy): domain Eukaryota; kingdom Metazoa; phylum Chordata; class Aves; order Coliiformes; family Coliidae; genus Colius; species Colius striatus. The sequence continues at coordinate 29,775,877 of NC_084767.1, read as the reverse complement.
TCGCTGTTAAAACCACCAAATGTCTCTCATTTTTTTAAAAGGGAAAATTAATCAAGCATAGGCATTGGTGGCTAAGTCCAGGAACTGACATGTGAGGGCTTGTGAATATGAAGTTACAGACATTGTTTTGGAACAGCATTAAATTAAGAGTTAAGAGGTATGTGTACCAAAAAAGGGCAAGTTCCATCCTTTTCTGATCTCCCAGTGATAATTATGCTCACTTTAGGGCACAGCTGCTCTTTACGTGATGTTTGAGAATGTGCTAAAGGAAGAGGCAGGATGTAGCAAGGTTGAGAGGTGTTTGAAATCTGTTTTTATGCCATCCTACATGGTATGGTACACAAACATATCATCGGTCTTTGTTTTTTTTCTAGAGCAGGTGGAATAATTCCTGTGGTGGCTCAGCAACTTCATAGAGAAAATATCGAGCAAGTAGTAAAAGAGGCGCTTAGTGTCAGCGGAGTGTCTGTATGTGAACTTGCAGCTATTGCAACTACAGTAAAACCAGGACTTGCGCTATGCCTTGAAGTGGGGCTGCAGCACAGCTTGAACTTGGTGAACAAGTACCAGAAGCCATTCATACCCATTCATCACATGGAGGCTCATGCACTGACCATCAGACTGACACATCACGTGGAATTTCCATTCTTGGTTCTCCTACTCTCTGGAGGCCACTGCATCTTGGCAGTAGCACAGGGAGTTTCAGATTTCCTTCTGCTTGGACAGTCCATAGACATAGCACCAGGTGACATGCTGGATAAGGTAATATTTCCTTACATATGTGAATCTATGTATTTTTTGTCTTTTTACTGCAATTATACTACATAGTGGTAGAATTATCATCAGCCTGGGGACAGTAATACAGTGCAATATGAGCATTTTTTTTTCTGTTTTGAAATGCCATAGATGTAAGACACAAGAGGCTGTTAAAAACCTATGCAGAGTATCAGTTGTAACCTATGTAAATTATATTGTAGCATATAGATAACATAGCTGTGGCAACGAATATGACTTGGACCAGCCAGATACTTCCGCAATTTGAATAAAGATGGTAGGGAGAAGTTAATGCAGCTGGCAAGCTGCTTTCAATTATCAGAAACAGGTGCTGCAGGTTAATCAGTTGAGCCCTGGGTGATCACATGGGTGGAAGCAGCATATAAGGAAATGGCTAGCAAAGGAAGGGTGGTTTTGAGTCAACCTTGCTGGTTGCCTGTGTGTGTCTTCATATGTACATTTCCTAGTTTTTATACATCTTTGAATGAGCATCACTTGCATTCATCACAGCACATAACCAAAGCTGGTGTTGGAAGTTTCACTGATGCCCATTGTACAAATGAACTGTATGAATTTGAGAAGAGCAATATTGATATCTTAAAGGATATGGTGAGGTTTAAACTGATAAGTATTAAAACATTTCCTACCAGTTTGGAAAGCCTAGTTTGGCTTTCAGAATCCTCAACGGTTTCTGGGTCACTGAGTACAATCTGTAAAGTCGGTCACTTGCAATTTTTATTTTTTTCAAACAAAATAAGTTTTTTAAACAGTCCTTGTGTGTGTTGGTTAAGATTTAAGTGGGGGAGTCAGGGGAGTCAGGGGATTGTTTGAAGTCCAAACCAACTTTGTTCTTATTTCTCTTGTAATAAACTGTGGCTATCTGTGTGTGCTTCCTGTAGCACAGAAACTGGGTAATTGATGTTTCCTGCAAAATTTCTTCATCCTCATGTTTGCCCAAATTGTTCTAGGATCGCATCTTTAATGACTCCACAAAAAAAACCCAAAAAACCACTGGCATATATCTTGCCCTTATTGTGCCTTGTTTGTAATTTCCCTTTGGACTGGATTTGTGGTGTCTGCTTTATTCGGTGGACTAGAATACAGTGATGTGGTTACAAGTGGAATTAAATGTGTCTCTATTCTCAGGCTGTTTTTCATTATCTCCTTAGGTAGCAAGAAGACTCTCATTAAGAAAGCACCCAGAATGTCACAGCATGGCTGGAGGGAAAGCAATAGAACACTTGGCTCAAACTGGAGACCGGCAACAGCACACATTCAGGCTTCCCATGCAGCAACATCGTAACTGTGACTTTTCTTTTTCTGGACTTCAGTGCCTTGTCAATAAAGCCATTAAACAAAAAGAAAAAGAAGAAGGTATTTTTAAACCAAGTCAGATATAAACCATGATTTGATGACCTATACTTAGGAAAACCCATTTTATCTTGCATTTTTATAGGCATTCAAGAAGGTGAGATCCTATCCTGTGTTAAGGATATTGCTGCTGCTGTACAGCACGCAGTGGCTGTTCATATTATCCAGCGGACATATCGAGCCATGCTGTTCTGCATAAAAAATAGCATATTATCATCAAAAACAGCAACTTTGGTGGGTATACATGATATTTTTCCTTTTTATATTTGACTGTATGACATAATTTTAAGACACAGATGCCTTGTTCTTTCTCCCTTGACAAGTGAGGAAGATATCAGTATGTATTAGATTGATGAAATACCAGGATTAAAGAAATAGTCATATCAAGTGTTTACAATAATGTCTTTTGTAGTTCAGTTTTAAGATAGAAAGAGACTTTCTTACTATCTAATCTGACCTTCCATAACAATTTAGACCATGTAATTTTACCTAATGTTCCCCAGTACTGGACAGTAGTTATACCACTTTTTAATCTAATAACGTATTTTAGCATAATCTCACCATACTCTCTCTGGTATGTTTTAATCTTCAAAGATACTAAATGCATTATTTATTGCTGTCTTCAGAAATTCATCTGACAAGCTTTTTGTAAACAGGATGGTAGTTGAGAGTGACCCATCAGTACTTCTGAGTTTTTACTTTTGGAATCTGCTGTCAGGTTGTATCAGGAGGAGTTGCAAGTAATCAGTACATCCGAAAAGGTCTACAGACTTTGTCAGATGCAAATGATTTTGCTTTTCTGTGCCCTCCTCCAAGATTGTGCACTGACAATGGTGTTATGATTGCATGGTAAGAGACGCTTCTCTTTGCATGTTGTTTCTAGAATCAGAGAATGGTTTGGGTTGGAAGGGACCTTAAAAGATTATCTAGTTCTGACTCTCCTGCCACGGGCAGGGACAGCTTCTACTAGACCACATCATAGATTCACATTCTGTAGAAGCTGACATCACTCAAAACTTTCTATGGTGCATGAACCATATACGCATATTCAGTTATGATGTACATTTTTACATAATTGCTTTCTTGCTTAGGAATGGCATTGAAAAGTTACGTGCAGGAGTTGGTGTTTTACATAGTACTGACAACATCCGCTTTCAACCAAAGTAAGTGGTTACATTCATTCACAATCCAGTTTTTGGACTTACTATGGTCAGTTACTGAGGTTGTATGTGTCTTCCTGTTACCTTTGTGGTGTGGTAAAATTGCAGCAAGTTACGCTGTAATCCATTTCCCCCTAGCTTTTTGGTCACTGTAGACATACATCGAAATGCTGCAAGTCAAACAGTGTATTCATAATGAGCAATCAATTTTTTAAAAGAATTTGACAAATAGCAACCCATAATACTGGGGGTTTTACTGATAATACTTTTTTAATGTACTCTCGTAATTTTTTAATGACTTGTTAGGTAAGACTTGTTCTATGGATTTCATTAAGGTCAAACAAAATTCTGTTTTTTCCAAAGTACCAACTGGTCTTAAAACTTTTTTTTTCCCCATGTTTTTACCCTCCCCATTTCCAAGAAAAAGGACTTATAACATCTCAGAACAAGAAAAAAAAGTACAATTTTCACATGAAAAATAGCAAAATACTTTTCTCCAAAATAACTTGCTGCTTTAGTGTGTCTTGCATTCATCAGTGAGATGTAAAATTCATCAGAATTAAAATGAAGTAACATCCCCAAAAGATGTCTTTGAAATCACAGCTGTGTTTCTGGAGTTTGCAGTGGCTACAAATGTAAACATTTCCTCAATGTAAAGATGTTTCTAGGTACAGCTTCTCACTGACCATTTCAATGGTCAGTCTTACAGTGCAGAGTACCTGCAAAAACACTGACTCCAATGCTCATCATAGAAAAGGTCTGTGAATCTGCACATCTGTGTCATACTGCGATAATGTTACTTATTTTTAACATCATTTTATTATTTTCTAGAGCTCCCCTGGGAATTGATATTTCAAAAAGAGTTGAAGAAGATTCCATCAAGGTGCCCAAACTAAAAAAGATAGGATGGCTGTTATCTTAAAAAGTAACTTAGTAAAGTAAATAAAACTATAAATTGTTCCATGCAACTACAAATTGTTCCATAAACACTGTTTCAAGGCTGTTAAGATTTACTGACAGTACTTAGTTTAAAAGTGTTGAAAATTACCTGTCAGAGAAATAAATGCTGTGTGGTATCACCAGAATGATCCCAGTTACAGTTCTACAAATTTCTGAATTCTAGGTATTAACTATTTTTTTTTTAAACGCACTTTTTAATAAATGTCAACTTACACAAATGAAAATATCTCCACTGTTTAGACTTCAACTTACAATAAGTTTTATATATTTAGAATATATACCATTAATATAAAGCTTATATTTTACATGATGTGTAAAATCTATACCTTTCACGATTCAAAAGCTATGGAAAGTGAACACATGACAGCACAGATTTTCAAGATCTCCAGTGAGCAAACCCTTTTTTCCTGCCATATTACAGCCAATCTCTCAGTTATCCCAGGTTTTAGTTATGTTTGTACCTTCCTTGGGAGTCAACGAGCCAGTTACATTGCTGTTCAGAAATTACACTCTGCTTCCACTTCTGTACTTTCTGAACACTGAGGAGGAAGAAATCCCTAAATAGCTGTGTTTTGTGGAACAATAAATGCTGATAAAATCCAAGAAAAATTTCCCAATATAGGGGACGCAGCCTTATGTGAACTGGAGGTAGAGTGGTCTCAGTATGTCCCAAGCCTCCCAAAACCATAATCATTTGGACCAGAGAGCTTGATTCCAACATCACAGAAATGTTCTTATGTGATACTACACATACAGTTGGCAAAGGACTATTATGATTATTGAAAGTGTACACAGCAAAAAAAATTACTTTTTTAAAAAAAATACTGAAAGCTTTTCCAAAACAAGTATGTGGGACAACACTCACAGTAATTATATTACAGACTTTTAGTATTTCAGTGGAGAAACACTATCCTGATAATTTCCTGGCCTGTCTCAGTAAATCAGACTATACAGCTCATTGAAAATCTGCTTCATAAGTAGTTATTGATGGCCTTTTGATGAACTGTGATTATAGAGCACACAAGGTCTTAAAGATTTGTTTCAATGTCTCATTCTGTACATTTTTTAAATTTGTGGCTAAAAATTGAAAGCATACAAGTGGTGAAATTGCAGCTTATACCATTTTAAACATAGCTGTTAACACTTCTGAAAACCTACTTACAAAGATCTTTGTTGTTTTTTTAAAAAAACAATTAAGTAAAATTCAGTAGTGTGGTACACTTAAAGATAAGCAAAACAAAATACCAACTAGCGATAATGAGGTAGCTCTGTCAGGCAATCAAAGCTAGTATAAAACCAAATAGTGCTGAGAGCGCCATATATTTGCTCTTGAGTATAGGAAGAACACATTAAGAGACATGAAATACAGAGTTGGGGTTTTTTATTCTGCAGTAAGAGGCAGATAATGATGGTGATACTCTGAAGAATTCTTGGTCTATTATAAGGTGAACCAGTGTTCAGTTGTTCATCATTGCAGGGTGGATTAAAGTATTTGGCTTAATTTGCAGAAACGGCTTAAAATACTGCTAGAAAAGCTTTGTGTTTTCAGGAAGAGGAGTAATGGAGCATGCTACCTATTGAATGTTTCCTCAGTCACTGCATGTTAGTTATTAAAATAACTGTTAGAAAGCTCTGCAAGTACTTAATTTTTCACTCAGCTAAGGCTGTGAGCTAGATTATCTCTGGAGATCTGTTGAAGCCTGACACTACTATAATGCACACATGGCATACATGTTGTCCTTGTGTGGATATTATTAAAACCCACAGAATATAATTTAATAACTTTAGGAGTAATTTTGTTTTCAAATTGTATTAACTGCAATAAACAATTGGTAAGATTTTAAACCTAAAAGAAAATTAATCTTGAAAGTTATCTTCTTTAAATATGTCTGACTAAGTTTAGAGTAGTTAGTGCAATTGAAAACATTTACTTCAAATATTATACTAAATAGCAAGATGAGAAGTTTTCTTACATTAAGTAATACAACCACTGCCTCCTACAGGACATTTTAAAGTTTTACAGTGCTCAAATAAGGGAAGAAAAAACCCTTCCAACCACTGATTCTGCTTGTTTACAATTTGAACCTTAGTTTTATAGTGCTTAGAAGTGTATTTCTGCTTTATACACATCTTTTGCACACCTCACAGCAAATGCGACCCATATCTAATGAGAAATATTATAATAGTTTACACCTTCTCAGGTCAATCTGTTTTGATCACTACTTAGACTACTACTGTGGCAAACAGAAATGCCACCTAAAGCTTACGCTGCTTTTAGGGGAACGCTGTCCTCATGATTACAGAATCTTGTGCCAGCTCACACAGTTCAGTATGAGCAGCAAATATTCTTACAGCATACTTATTTTAGAAGTACTGAACTTTGTATTAGCCTGGTCTATAAGAACTACTTAGATAACCAAGCAACAACAAAGTCTAGACTGCAGTGACCGCTGGAGTGAGCTTAAAGTTAGCAAGATGCTAACTTGGTAACCAAGTACAATATACTTTCATAGTTTATTAGTTTACGAGACAAGTCACCAAACTAGAGTTGTGATCTCTAACAGTTCTTTACTAATGAAGTACCAACAAACTCAGTTCCCCCAAGAACATAAAAATACTAATTCTGTGCATGTTGAAGGTGTTGATATTTGAAGTTTGATCTCCAAACCCCCTGAATAGTGGTAGTTCTCCCTCTGTTTAACTCTGCAAGATACAAAAATGATTTTTATTTTCTCTTTTAGAAGTAGCAATATAACAACAGCTTAAAACACTGTTATTTTACTATTTCACATGTTTGATGTAAACATATTATCATTTAAATATATTAAAAATTACAATATCTGGAAGACAAAAACATCAATGTCAAAATTGAATTTTAAAAAATTTACAGTTTTCTTACTAGAATATGGCTGAAGACTTTTACTTAAATTTGAGATTTCCATTTTCTTTTTAAACCTCAGTAAAAATGGAATCTGAGCTCATTAACTTCAGGTACTTTACATTCCTGTAGATACCTATGAATTTTTCCAAATGTTTCTTCGGAAGCTTTTGCTAAAGAGCTAACCTCTACTGCAATCTGGTATGTTTCTGTATTTTAATAGGCCTCTGTTGATCTTACCACTTTAGTGAACCTATTCACCTCATCAAACCTAAATATATTTTTGTGTAGCTCAAATTTCTGTAGTGCCAAGTGTAAATTTAAATGGCATATTAATCTTAGCAGCATCTTGAATAAAGACTTGGGACTTTTTTCTCCCTGTACTCTTTGGTTTGTAAGTTAGATCTTAATTTTTATTTTTATTGTAAGTTCCCTAAAAATCATGTTTAGTGGAAATATCAATTAGCCCTGCAAAACAGGAGTAAGTACAAAAATCTACAAGGTCAAATGAAATATTTCAGATCAGTCTCATAACCCGCCATAAAAAGATGTGTGTAACACCTAAATGTAAAACTTATTCCTCATTATTAAAAATGTATTTCTCACATGCACTTTGCTGTTGCACTTAATACCGAGAGCATTTTTATTAATACACTGGAAATTATTAGTTTCATGCAAGAAAATAAAAATACTCCATTGTCTCTAACACCACCTTATTTAGTATCTAGCAAGGCAGCTAATTTTAAATATTATATAGATATAGTAAATAATATAAGTAAAACTACATAAAATGTTCAGAAAAAAAATATATGCAGGTGTTTTTAGAGATGTATTTTGAAGAATTCATAAGTCTGGAGCTCTTGTTATTCTTAAGAGAGAGCTTCCGAGTACTGAGGACTATTGAAAATCTGATAAATCACTTAAATATCACAGTGGAAGTTGAGCTTCTTTCTGTTACTTTACAATAACAGCTTACAATTTTGCATGAGATCCCATGTTCTATATTTTTTCAAGCAACGATTCTGGCTTTTAGGAATGTCATGTATAAACCACAGGCAGTACTGCTTTTTTTTTCATCGGAATGTTCTTGTACTTACCTCCTGAACAAAACTCAAAAAATATTTCCATGTTTGGGTTTTACCAACTGTATCAATGTTCATTTTGCAGCACCGAACTTTGAAGAGCCAGACACATATCTTTTTGAATATGTGTGCCCCAGTCTTCTATCATGTAGTCAACACTGATCAAAATTTGCTCAGTTTTTATGTAAGATGGAGGAAGCTAATAAGAAGTGCTGTGATGACAATTTGCATCTGAACTGATGGAAGGTTGAAACAGCACATTCTAACAGAGAGATCTCACAAAATCTGATGGACTTAATAATACAAGGGCATATCTGAATCCATCAGTGCTAGCAAAGTCGCTGTCTGGATCCATAAATTTTTTAGCTGGCCCAGCAGCCTCTTTGAGAATCTCTACTGAGCGTTCTATGTCTTTTGAAGCCAGTTAACCGGAGGACATCGTAGTAAATAATTCTTGCTACTTACTTTTGTCAGACTTTGCAAGCACTAGCATTTTTCTGTGCTACTAAGTTTGACAAGCAGGTTGTCTCATCAGCTTATTCAGCTCTGGGGAATACCTGAGCATTCTTCAACATATTCTGCAGTTTCTAAACCACAACACTTAAGAGATGCTAACAAAAAAAGAGAATTTATTTATTTAATCTAGAACTATACTAGTATTTACAAGAAAATAATAAATTCCTTGAGGACTAGATTAAAAGACAGTAGGTCTACAGAAAATCCCTCTAGATTGCTCTAAAATTTCACAGAATGTCATTTTTATACATTAAGTATTTTAAAATATCTTTTCTTTTCCTCCTTCCCTCTGGAACCAGATATTTAATCATGAAACTCTACAAATAAATAACAAAAAAAATAATTCCTTATGAGTAATTGTATAAATGGAAAAGTTGGCAAACACCATAATGCAGTTTCTTTTTAAAACTACTATGTGAAACGATTCAGAAGCTTTCCAAAATTATTTTTCGCGATTCTCTAAATATCGGAGGCCTCTTAGTTTGGAAAAGAAATTATTTGTCTAGGTTCAAAGGCATAACTTTTTTTCTTAGGGTCCCAGGTGACATGTAATTTCTAGGAAAACTCCAACACTACTAGAGAGATAACAAATAATGAACAACAGCTGCATTTCATCAACCTCATGTTCCTCATCCAACTTCCACCCGGTTTGGAGCATGATGGAAGAACTCCTGCAAGCATCCCAGGGTAAGGTACCAGAGAGTCAGTTTTCCTCAGAGCACCAGTTAAGAAATCTGCCAGTGCTTTGAAGCAGTCTGAAACTTAAGGCTTTTAAATAAATATTTCTTTACAGACTCAACAAATTATTTTGAAAATCTACTTATACTTTTAGGCATACTTTGTAGGAACGGATACATGATGCTGTGTGTGAAACTGGATTTTGTGTTTCTGGTATGATTTTTCATTTCCAACTGCTGAGTACTAAGCTCCGACCTTATAAAAAATGCTGTAGAGCACGTATCCAGTTCTTCTTATATTAACTTCACAATTCTTACACACACAATTGGAAAGACAAATTAACTCAAGCTTATCTTCAGACAAGTCTATTCATATTTCTATTCCAAGCCTGTGACAACATCCATATGCTCACCCAGAGTGCCTTTATTTTCCCCCATGATGTACACAATGGAGAGGCAGCAAGCTAGAGAGCCATCATGGGACAAAGAACACCTTGGACAGAGCATCCCAGTTTCTCAGGGAGCAGGAGGAGCTCTGGGCTGTGGACTAGGAACTGCCCCAGCCTCACGGAACTGGCCAAGGACTAAAAGGCTGCAGGGGATAGCCCTAAAACACCCAGGGTGTGTGACAGGTGTGTGTTTCTCAAGTAATGAAAAGGGATGCTTGGAGGGCAGCCCTCCAAGAGGCAACAAGGCCCGAGATCCTCAGGTCTTTCTGGCTCTGGAAACGTAGGCCAGCTCCTCATTTCTTCCCGCCTTCTAAAACCATAACCTGAACCCTCTCCTAAAGTACAGCCGCAAGACTAGCACTGTTCTACATCAGAAGAAAATCTACTATACTGAACTCAATATCTGTGACACATTGAACAGGTTTATGATGCTTTTTGTGACACTGACAATAGTAAGGAGGGGTGGGAAAGCCACCCTCTGGCTATCTTCTCTTCCCCAGAGCCCAGTATTCCCTTTCCTCTGAGGATGCATTCATAGTGGTTCTTTAGTACAAGTACACATCTACATATATTACTTTGATGATACATAATGCCGTCTAAGTGTGTAAAAAAATCAGACCAAACATTCAAAGAAAACTCCAAAGATTTACTGAATTTGCATATAGAATAAATGCAATATCTCAAGATGCAGCTTTATAATTAATCCACTGAAAACAACTTCAGTCTGCTGTTGTACTGGATGCTTTTTCACCATTGCTCTCTAGTTTTGCAATCCGAGATCCAAACTGTACAGCCCTTTTTGGCAAAATGGTTGAAGCTGTAAGACCCAACTCCTTGGCTGCAAGGCGCAGAAGCAATTTCTCACCAATTCCTCGAGGTAAAGTCAAGTCAGCTTTTTCTGAGATGGGCAGAGAACTGAGGAATGAAACAACATCTTCATCAAGAAAAGGAAACCTGAAGGAGAGACAGACATGGGGAAAGAGCCTTTAAAAACTTTATACAAATAGTCTTAGCTTTCCCCTTTACTACATGCAAAGACTTCAGAGTCTGTGTCAAGTCCTAACTATACAGGTACGTTAAACGTTACTGTCACAGTAGTGAGGCAAGTCTCTAAAGCAGTTACACTGTCTTGGAAGAAAGAAAACATAATATATAATTTTTAAACTCAGAAGCCTGGAAGTTTTCAAAAGTCAAGCAAAGAAAAAAGAACAAACATCAGAAATGTTGGCTTTATATAAAACAAGTTAGGAAAAAAAATCAGGAAACAGAATGGAAGAGCAAGACAAATTTTGAAGTAACATATCTCAAGATAATTTAATAATACTGTATGAAGCTATACTGTAACTTTGAAACAAAAGTATGCACATCACCAGTTCTGGCAACATTCCAAATTCCAAGCATTCATACCTAATCACATACATGACTAATAGCATGGCCCGTCCAGCACTGCAACTGTTTTAATGCTAAACTGAAAATGTTCAAGTAAGAACAGATTTGGAAAAATACTTTCATGCACCTGAATGGCCTCTGCTACTGGAGAACACCTAAAGAATTTTTGCAAGTTGGTGGTAGCATGGAGGCAGTAAACACAAAATGATTATTTACTCGTTCTGACAGAACAACCAAGAGATGCAGTGAATACTGATCACACTTTTACTGCATGGAGAGCAACAGGGGGCTTCTACGTCAAGTTCTCATTCTCCAAAGTCGCTCCTCAGCTGACCCCACCAGAAAAAAATCAAAGTTGTGCAGAAGACCGTTCCACTTAAACCAACTTGATTTTGCCTATTTCCACAGCTATTGCTGCTGCTTAAAACTTTCAGATGGAAATCCAATGTTCAAGTTCCTAAATTTCCTTCAGTAATTGTTCCACAGTACTAAAAAACACTTAAAAAAAAAATCAAAACCAAAGACCCCAAAACATTACACACATTAACAAAACTGCAACAGAATTTAGAGACAATAAAAGGCATGTAAGTTTCAATTAAGCTTTCTACTAGAGGTCTAAAAGCAGGATCTAACCAGCAAAACCAGTTTTGCTTCTTACTAAAACAGTAATACCTGGCTTCTTTTCCATGATCACCAATAATCCTGTCATCTCTACCAAGATTTCTAGAAGAAATGCGATCTAACTCCATTTCAAGTTCTTTATTCAGACCTTCTAAGCCATTTTTTTTGAAGCAAACACGATGTCGAGAATATCCAGCAAGCTGCTCATCTGCTCCAATTCCTGTAAGCACAACCTAAGAAAACAGAATAAAATCTTTCTTAGTATCTATGCAAGCTAACAATATGTAACAGAACTTAAACAATTAACTACATCTTAAGGGGAGTAACTTTAACACTTATACTCTAAACATATTCCTTATCATGATAGGAGAGCCTTTATCATTTACTGGGCCTGAAACAGTTCCCAGTAAAGTCACTGGAAAATTGAAACAGATTCACAGTCAACCTAAAAATACACACACCTAAAATATACACAAACATTTCTACTAATGCAAGTAATGTTTATGCATTGCAAATACACCAATATCTTTGAAAAATGTCTTTGTTAGTTTCTGTTAAAATAAGCAGCATTTGTTAAACATCAGCCTTTATTAAAAAAATGCTACTGAAGATTATGCACTTTTTTGTATGTTCTAAATGGTTATCTGAATCTACAGCCAGATTACTACTAATTTACCAGCTACTGGGTTAGTAACAACTCTATTACACAAAGTAAAAATGTCTCATATTGTTCTGCCTACTCAGCAAGTACATAAAAGCTTACAAAGACAAAAAACCCTACTACATCAACAACAACTCACTATAAAGGAGGAACACTCTTAACATAAACAGTCAAGTGTATTTTACTATTCTGATAACAGCTAGAATCAAATAATTTCATCAACTGTGTTCTTCAGCAGGAGTTTAAGTTCAGTGGACTGCAAACTCCCGAAATTAAACAGTTCACTCTTTCCTACACAAACCACCAGGAAACTAGGAAATGAGAAATAAGAATCAAATTCCCAAGAAAATCAACTAGTTACTAAAAAGACTGTATTTAATGCTATGTACATAAAAATAAGTTACAAAAATGAAAGAACTGCTTTTTGTAGTTCTGCCATTCAATCAGCCTCTAGTTACAAAAAATTTCAAGCAGCCACCTTTTCTGCCATTACTATTTGATATTTTGTCCCATAAATAGCATGCCTAAGTAAGCAGCTTGTAATTTTAGAATGGCTGGTATGATGGCACAAAAAAGTATTACTTAATTTATTATCATTTCTCTCTAAATTTGTTCACCTGTTCAGTTTGGACTCAACAGTTGTTACCCACTACTGGAATTGAAGCACTGAAAATGACAAATGGTTATTTTTTTTTCCCTAGTCATATTACGTGACAGCATAATGAATTTCAGAAGCCTTATGAATATGAAAGACGCTGATTTCTGAAACAGAACTGGTTTTACACTCGCAGGTCAAGCATAAGACAGAAAACAAAAAAATCAGTACCTTTGCCAGACTTTTGTATGGTTTCAGTTCTCCTTGGTTACTAATAAAACCCTCCCCTCTGGAAGCAAACCAAATTGCACAGCCAATGCTGTCATCCAAGACTGTATTCAGTGGATAAATCAAGTGATTAATGCATTGTTGTCTGGTTTTTTTCAGTTCCTCTAGAGTAACATTGATTTCGACAAAGTTCCAAGTTCTTGAAGGGTTAATGGCTGCTAATTCTTTCAGTCCTGCCCTACCAGTGATTCTGTCAGGCACATCAAAACAAGGTAAATGAGCAGCAGTTTTATCACCAAGATCTTGACAGCTTTCTCGAGGACAAAGCAAATCAAGCTGTACTTCCTGGTTGGTATGTTTTTTAGTGGTATCCTTTTGCTTATCTTGCTTTTTTCTCATGAAAGCTACATTGAGAAGATCAATTGGTTCCTCTGAAGGCACATGTTTATCAGCAAGGGCTGCAATAACCATAGAATCAACACCACCAGAAAACAGCACTGCAATATGTGCTTTCCTTTTAGGCATGCTTGGAGCTTCTCTTACTTCCTGATCTTCGTCCCTAAAGAGAGATAAAACACGTCTCTTCACTGCTTCACTTAAGATATCAATAAACTGATGGACTATTTTTTTCTTATGTTCCTCTGCAAGAAATCCTTGAAGAGTTTCTACAGAAACTGGATGGATAACATTGCTAATATTAGTGCCTGGGCATTCACCCGAAGCTTCAGAAATTGTTTTATTTAAGGGGATAACTGGTGCTCTGAGACATTGCCTTGATTCATTCATTTCAATGCATACATGGTTTGGCAAATCTTTTGAGACTTGGTCCAGAACATTAATGAATATTTCTTCTACTGCTCTCTCTGTGCAGCTGTGCTTCCACGGAAATAATGTTAAAGACAAAGATGTAGTTCTTGCACAAGCTTTGAGATCAATTTTGAAAATTCCAGATGCTGGCACTTCCTGCCATCGGTTAGCTGACTCAGCACAGGCACTTACAGATGTGAGACATAAAGCACTGTCATCTTCAGTACCGAATTGCCAAAGCAAACTACGACGACCAAAATAATCTCTACCAAACCATAAACTGTGTCTAGATGCTTGATAAAAAACAAAAGACCATGGACCTCGAAGTGATGAAAAGAGTGACAAAATGTCCACTTCACTGCTGCATGATCCAAGATGATGAAACATTACTTTAGTGTCATTCTCTTGATCTCCTACATGCACTCCGTTGAAAACCTCTCCATTCCAAAGAAATACATTGTTATTGGCATCTTCCAGAGGCTGAGTCGTCACTACTCCCCTCAAGTGAAGTACGTTGCCAGAAAACAGACACTCATAAGAGAGATCGGGCACAGTTTTTATCAATTGTTGGCTACTGTCTGGTCCTCTTCTTCTAAGACGGTAAAGGATGTCTTCATTAAAGAAACCACAAATAGCACGCTGGCTACACAAGGTAACAACGCAACAAATACCACACATTGTGACTTTGAATTCAGATGGACTATTTCTTGACTTTAGTCTTTTCTGAATTTTCCGTCTCCTGATGTGCCTTCTTTAATTCATCTAATGTATCTGTGTAACAGAAATATACACAAAGCAGCAGTTTCATAAACAGGTAAGTTTATGAGTGAGTTTGAGTCGATAAGTAAAAAATATATCTAAGAAATTAGTAACTACAGCCACTGGTTCAATTAGAGAGAAACACAAAATGCTAAGTAACTGAAGAGCTATGTTCGTGTTGCATCAATACTACACCTCACTGCAGCTTATTCCTCTTTAATTATACAAATATTATGATTTTATTTTTCTCTCAAAGAAAGCCACACTACAAGTATAAAAATCAGGAGAATGGCCAAATACTGCTTATATAATTCGTATAAGTTACACATTTGTAATAATAAGAAAAGTGAACCGTCAATTTAAATGCCAATGTTATTAACTCAAAGGAATGAAAATTAAAGTTGTAATTGTTCATTCTTGAAAATAAATTTATACTTCTAAAGCCATATATTTCTAATATTTCTTCAATCATCAAATCTCTGTATCATCCATTCTCCTATCTTCATTCCTTTAAGCATCTAAAGTTTTCTAGTTTAATCTCCAGTTTAACTTGTAATTTTCTTCCTATTCATCTCATGTCAATTTTAGACTTTGTTTGTTTGTTTTAAGGACAAAGGGAATCACAACTCCTCTGCAAGGCAAACCTCCCTCTTCCAACATTGTCAGCACTTGCTCTTTTACCACCAATCACATGTCAAGTGGAACCATTTTCATATTTATCCAATCCAGAAAAACAAGCACATATCTGAAGCCTACTTTGAATTTGATCAATAGCTGCCAGGTTTTACTTTTAAAATACTTTGAAATCATTAACAGCTACAAATACAGCTTTTAAGATATTAACTACTTGATCAACTTTTACACTGCAAACTTACTTTTGCATTGAGACAATGTTTCTGTTCGGTCTACAAGAAAGAATATGTTGCTATTGGGCTGCTGCCTGTAAACTTTCTGTAAAACATAAACAACAAAGCATTAAGTAAATGCAACAAACTCCGGCAACCACACTGCAGCAGAAGCCATGACTATTCTGCATTTCTCTTTTCCTCATATTAGAAGGATCACAATTATTTTAAAACACATACACGTGAAAAGTAAGAATATTTCATGAAGTCTTCTGATGAAATCAAAAAGCTTAATGAAATAACTGATAAAAAAGGCAGAAACGTGCAACAACATACTGTGTTACACTGCACAAGTGTATATAGTCAAATAATTTGGAGGACAAATTATTCTGAGAACAGCAAAGCACATCTGTATTTAAATCTGTATTAAGTTAGTGTGCTCCAATTTTGTTTTCCCTTGTGCCTCTATGCTTATTTCTCTGACACTACAATGATTTAGTCAAAAGCAAATCTGTAAATATTTACCCGGTTCTTCTTCAAATTAGAAAGCTCATCAACTACAACCTTCTGCTCTTTAATCTGAAAGGCAAAAGACACACTTCAATTTATTAATTAAAATAAACCACTGCATTTCAATCACGGTGGTGAACTCATGTGACATTTTAAGACAGCTACATGCATTTATAGTTGCTGTTCTCTGAAAGGACCATTGAAGAAAAAGTGTAAAGAGATGTAAAAATGAAATACTTAAAATAACTGCTCTAGAAATGTGTTACCTTGCATGGACTGGTATTTTTCCTACCCTCAAAAGCAATCACTACTGTGAAGCTAGAGAACCTCTAGCTATTTAAAATCAGAGATCACTCTCTCCCCCCAAGAAGGAAACATGCACACAACTAATAAAACATCAAAAAACTTTAGAAAACAAAATTTATCCTAATTTCCACAATACACTTTACAATCACAGGTGTTCTCCAGACTGAAAATGAAAACCCAAAAAATTGTAAGCATAATGGAAGCCTTTCTATTGCTCTGGAGTTCTTCCTTCACAAACTTCTTTAGTAGGATTTACTATGTTCAACTGCACTGGCAGAAGTAGTAGGTATTCTTATTTTCTTTTACAATGACAGTTGTCAATGCTAATGCATAGTCAGGAACATTGTCATAAAAGCCAAAAGATACAACAAAATCTGGTCAGTGAGCACTTAATACTTTTTTGCTAGGAACAACCAATATGTTTTTCTTTCTTCTTCCTTTGCATCTCCTGGAATTGGCGCATAAGTAGAAAGTTGACATGGAGCTAGGCTGCCCAAACTGAATGCAGCATACAAAAAAAAACTCCAACTTTTCCAGTAGCTATATCAATGTATTATATTTACAATGTTATACCTCGCAATACTGTTACATCCTAGCTTAATAGCTTCCCAGGCTATAGGCAAAAACACCACTAACTTTATTCAGTATGGCAATATGGAAAGGAAATCATTAGGGAAAGCAGTTCGATAGGACCTGACGAATTTCATGCTAAGTAACACTCCTGGCAGCACAGAAAATAGCACAGATCTATGAGAGTCTGTTTCTGTAACAAATCGTTTGGGACTTTTTGTCCAGACACCGCTGAAGCAGCTATTACAAAGAAGCTGCAATTCACCTGTCATCTCCAGCTTAACTTGCAGCAGCAAGAACAGAAAAAATCCCAATTTAACAAGAGCGCGAACAGTAACGCCGCCAAGAACTCGCTACACGATGTTGCCCTCCGAGGCCTACACCGAATCCTCAATTTTATCACACGAGCCCCCTCCTCACTGATCATACCAGAAGCTTGGCGAGACCGCCGCCTCGCCACCGCTGGGCAGTACGGCCCTAGACGTGTCTCAACGCGGGGGCGCGCGGCGGGATGCGCGTAGAGGGAAGCCGGGAGAGTGCGGGCCCACGGCGCCCTCCGCCCGCTCCTCCGGCCGGCAGCACGCCGCCTCAGCTTTCTTACCCTCCGGCTCAGCTCCTCCTTGCGGCGCAGCTTCACGCTCTCGCTCTCCCCCTCCTCCTGCCGCAACGCGCTGCCCGACATGCCTCTTCTGGCGCTCCAGTGGAGCGCGCCCCGCCGGGTCGCGGGCGCACAACGCCGCCACCGGCAACAGCAGCGGAAACGTCCGCGGCTCCGCGCGCATCCCCTCGCGCGGCCACGAGCGAGCGCGCACAGGCAGCCCGTCGCAGTGCGCGCATGCGTGCGGTAGGGCCATGCGACGCACCGCCGTCACTGAGCACGCGCGGACCGCTAGGCGGGACTTGGGGCCGTTGTGTCTGTGGTGGCCGCTGCTAGGGCTGACGGGTGTCGGCGATCCGCGCCTTCCGACACCGGCCCCCTGTCCGCGCGGGAACCATACCCCGTGGCGAACCGTCGTCATGCCCATGAGGGCGTTGGCAAGGCCGAGGTGAAAAAGATGTTTTGGATGAGGGTTGGAAACTGTGTCTTGCAGAGTGTGAAGGGAAAAAATAAAATGAAAAAGAAAAGGAGATGTGTTACGTTAAAACTGTTTAGCTGACCATGGACCGGGACCCGGCAGCTTGCTCTGAAGTAGCTCTGAGCAGTTTGCTTAAAGGTATTCCCGAGGAGATAGGAAATACATAATATTTACAGGTATTAAAATGGTAGATTTACCTCTTTGGTAGAAGGGTCCAAGTATTTCTCTGTCGCTTCTACTGTACCTATACTGCAGTAATCCATCTGTCTTCCTTATAAATATGTCAGGGAAGAAGCTGTGTAAATGGCAGGATGATGGTAGATCTAGAACATAATATTGCCATGATTTGCTATCATAAATAAGTTTTGGATAAGAAGTGGTAAAAGCAGGTAACACAAAGATTTTGAAAGTGTCCTTGACCACTCCCAGTGAGAAACAAAGAAAAAAAAAATAGAGTTTGATTTACTTATAGAAGGAATTACATACTTTGATCACTGAATTAACTGGTAAATGAACTGTGTATCTCAGGAAATTAGAAGCCTGATGATTTTCATGGAAAATAGATCCTATATTTGTTAATGGATATTAGTGGGTACCAGTGGAGAGTTTGGGGAAGACTTTGTCTAGGTGGTAGACGCAGGAACATTACAGTTTTTTGTCTTATCCCTTTTCTTCTTTTTAAATATTGTAATGTAATTATCATAAATACTCAAGACTCATTCCAAACTTACAGACTGCTACCAGTAGCTTAGTTGAAACAAAAATCTCATAAAATCCTACAAGTCCCAGTGCTGCTGACTGCACTGCAAATATTATGCAAATCTTAATGAATTGTTTGAAACTTTTGCCGTTTTAATAAGTAAGATAGAAATGCTGATGTTTGCTACCTTGTGATTCTTGGGTCACATAATCATATGTATTAAATATTTTTATAATATTTGGCACTAGTGAGCAAGATTACACCTTGTTTTGGTGGTATCCCTGAGCTTGGTTGCAAAGTCTGTGATGTCAGTTGGATGTTTTGGCAGTGCTATAGGGAGAATGAGGTTTTTGGCCTCTGGTAGAAGCATGAAAAGAGACATTTTGGCTATAAAAATATTTAACATGCAAATATTATGCTTATTTTCCTTTGAAGAAAGATAAACTGAGGTTAGAATTTCATGAAAGGTCAGTCTTGCTCTTCCTTCCACCTTCAGTAACTTCTGCCTCCATTCTTGCATCAATATTACAGTTTGTAGGATTGTGGCGTGAAACAGGTAGCTGTGTTTATCCCAGTGCTTATGTGACTTTTGGGACTTCTGCAGTCCCAAAGCACATTAACTGAACTGTTGCCTAGAGGCTGAAGATGTTCTGGAGCTTCTCCTTCACATTCTAGAAGAAATACATATACCTTGATCACATTCAACAGCTTTCATGTGCTTTCTGAGTTCATGCTTTGTAGTTAGTCACTCTTGCTCTGTGGAGTGCTTTGTTTACTCTGAGAACCTCCCAGCCCTCTGCTGCCGACTTTTTAACTTGCTATTGATATGTTACAAAGGTTGATGATCAAGTAGCACAGTAGTCAAAGTATAATGTCTGTACTGATTATTCTTTTCATGTTCAGTAATAAATACAGTTAATGTTTAATCATCAAAAATTCACCACCCTGTTCCTGAGATTCTTTTATTGATTTGTAAGAGATAATAAGATAATGGTCTTAAGGCATAATAGTGAACGAGAAATATTTTCAGCTTCTGATCTTGCTACAAATTGCTAAACCTTCTACCAATACAGAACGTGCTTTTGATAGGTACTTTTTAAAATGAAAGGGTACCTGCAACACAATTAGTCCTGAAATTCCCCATGTTCATACCCACAGTAAAAGCAGCTATATTTAAAACACCACAATCAAAAAGGTCAACACGTTTTATCTACTTCTGCAGAGCTGTGACATCTTGATTCAATCTCATTTTAGGGCTACTGTAATTCTACTATTTGCAATGTGCTTGCACTGTTCTTCATGAGAGGTGGTGAGGTGACTCAAGGACTGATCTGGCTGACTTAAGTGGGCAATGTAGTGCAGTCATGCATCTCTGGTCAATGTGTGTGTGACTGTACACTTTTCTTGTGCCAGCTCTGAACTATTTCTAGAATAAAAGTATTTTGTGGACATTTGCCTGACACAATTTTAATAAAGTTGGTTTAATCAAGGAAGATTTCAGACTCTTTTAAAATCTTCACTTTTTAGCATATAGTGTCTTTAAAAATATACAAAATTACACAAATTATCCAACAACCAAGGTAAACTGTTACAAAATGAGCTGTAGCTACCCATGCCAGAAAATACTTGAAAGTACCATCAGATGTTAGCAAACATGTGACCAAAACAGCACCCTCAAATAACCAAGCTCAAGCTCTGACAGACTGTTGAAAGCATGTTGAAAATCTTAGCTGTCATCCTGAAAACCGCTGTCAGTTTTGAAGACCTCTTTTTGAGATGTTGGCAGTATATTTGTGTCAGGTGATTTTTTTCAGATGTGAAAGGTACAGGGTAGTATTGATAATGCCTTTGATAATGCCTACTGATATGGCTTTGCTAGAAAGCATTTTTCTGTGGACTAGAAATCTGCATATACTCAGTTGGGTATCTAAACTGAAGCTTGGTAACATTAAGGCATGGTAAGTTGGCTGTGGGTTCAAACATGACTCGTTTACTAGGTTCAGCTGCAAGTGACTGGTAATCTGTGAAAACTGGTCATGCTTTAGAAGATTCACTTGTGAAAGTCCTTGGAACTAATAGTACCAGGACAATTGTAGCTCTGACGCTGGCCACAAGAGAGCAAGCTGAAACTGTGCTGGCTGTTCGGTTTATACAGCAATACCCAAAACCAAATGGAGCCTGGGTTGCAAGACTGATTAGATCTCTGGAAGAGGGAGAGCATGCTCTGAGAGTATTTGCATTTACGTTTTGGTTACTTTTTTGAACGTTTTTAATTCTGATTCTGTGTTATTTTGTACTTAGACGTTGTAACATCAGAATCCAGGTGAGTAAATTCTGAGTTGTAACATCTCTACATTAACGTCTCAGTTGAACATATATTTTAATAACTCATTAACTCATACCAGTCTAAGAAAATTCAAATTGTTGAAATTAGTTGGTTTTTTTTATGGTTATCCTTCTGCTAATTTGTTTGAGACATTAGGAATTGAAGTGAGTTAGGTTAATATACACAACGAGGGGTCTGGTTCTATGTAAAGTCATGGGTTGTTTCCTTAGGTTAAGTATCTAGATTATGAATTCCACAAGGAACTGCAAAAACTGTAATCATGTTACTTTAAAAATCTTATTAATGCAAAAACCCCAAGAAATCTGAGCACTTTTCTGATCTTGAAGTCCAGTCTTTTTTTTAATTTATTTTTTAAAATTATTTTGGAATTTACTTCTGGTACACTGTTAAAGCAATCTGAGAAAGCCTTTGCACAAAATTTCTGTATAGATCAGATGCATAAAATTCTTGATTTTCTAATTAAAAGTGGAATTTCATCATCTTCACATGAAATATTTTAAGGCTGTTGTGAAAACTGCTGAGATTTTGCATAGCCTCAATGTATTAGTTTTTACAGTATCACGTTCCTTCAAGCTTCTAAAAGTGCGGGACCAAGCAGCCTGTTCATAAAATAGTCTTAGCATAGTCTTTCCTCTGATGATTTAAATCAAAGAATGTTTAAAAATATACTTTTTAATAAAAATAGACTCAAGTCCACTCTGTATTCTTCAGTGTGAAACCGAAGTAACTCTTACAAATACAAGGACCTTCTGATGTTATGTTGCTGTAGCTGGGAACACATTTTGACCTTTAATTCTCATAATCTTTCCTTCCTTAGTGCACAACACGATGTTGTGCACTTTGCCTGGAGTTTAAAGACGGAGTTGAGAAGTTCATGTGAGTAGCAGCTTGACTTAGGCAGAAATAAAAGATTTGGTTTAGTCTCTTTTGTTATAGAGAGTTCATAACCTGGCATGACAGT
This sequence comes from Colius striatus, assembly GCF_028858725.1. Classification (NCBI taxonomy): domain Eukaryota; kingdom Metazoa; phylum Chordata; class Aves; order Coliiformes; family Coliidae; genus Colius; species Colius striatus. Next base: position 29,753,635 of record NC_084767.1, on the reverse strand, counting down.
CCCTTACGGGCTTTGAATAAGCAACACACAAGTTTACTATTGGTAGCAGGCTAGTTTGAATAGGGGATCAGATTTCCAGATGTATATTTTAAGCAGTGAATGCTCAGGGATCTTAAAAAAGTCAAGTGATCTGTCTCACAACAACAAACATTTGTTTGCAGTTTGAAGCTGGAAGCCCTTCTGTTGATGCCCCTAAGGAGCAGGGCTCTGAGCGGCTCGGAACTGCCTGTGAACACTGCATGGACTCGTGTCTTGTTTATGCTACCTTGGATTGGGGCATCTTGATGCAAAATCAGATCAGTGCTATTTCTGGCTAATGAGAGAAAGAAAAGAGAACTGCACTGAATACACTCTGAGTGAAGAGCCTGTGCATTGCCTGGTTTTTTTGCAAACTGAGCTAGGAAGCCTCGAGAAGACTGTAAGGATAAATATGTGCCTGCTTCTACTTCCTGTTGGGAGTGCCTCCCTGACAGTAAGTGCTATGTTTAATACTATGTACAACTGATACTTTCTTGAAGATAAACCACAGAAATTAGATTGCTTTGAAGGAGTAGGCAGGCCTGAGCAAGATGAACTGAATGTACAGAACTAGCAGGCTGCTGTATTACTCTAATATGGGTCTCGTAGAAGCAAGAGCTTGGTTATTTAGGCTGAAACAGGTTACATAGGCACAAAACGGACCTGCCTAAGTGTGAGTTTGGGCAGAACAGAATATGTCTGAGTAGGCTGGAAAAAGAGCGAAATGACAAATACCTTTGTAAGGCTCTCTGAGGCAAGAGTGAGGGGAAGACTGTTTTAAGATGTCCATTTGGATTAGGATTTTAACTAGACCAATTTATTAAATGTGTTGCTCTCAAGCGCATTTTATCCAGTTCTCATTGTCACAGACATTTGTATTAGTGCCTGTAGTGAGCAAATAGAGCTGCTTGAAACCAAGGAAAGAAAATGTACTTTTTCCAGATTTGGAGAGGGGCGTTACTTGAAAAGAACCTCTTAGGTTTTCAAATTCTAATGTGCCAAAGGCCATGTTATCAGATAGTTTGTTGGACTTCTTCACTCTTTGTTTCCTTAGGCTATGCTGAGGGCTACTCATTTACCTACTGTCCTTATTCCTCTCTAGCTTTCTATGTTTGAAGCTTTGGTACAAATCAGGCTGCACAAATGACAGAACAACCAAATAACTTAAATCTTAGTAGAGCTTTCAGTCTTGAGGGTTATACTTGTTCACCATTATTTTATGTTGAATATGATACTTAGTGCTCTGAATGCTTTAAAGGTTCATCGAACTCTAAATGCCTGACTGAGATAGATAAATAGAGAGAAGAAATCTATGCCAAAGGTGTGTGAGTTGGCAGAATGAGGAAGAGGTCCTGCCTTTTCTTCATATATTTAGCCTGAGCATTACTATTTCCATATTTCAAATGAGGCTATTTTTGCTTTATGAAGTGACATTTAGAAGACTACTCAGCAGAAAAAAAATCACTTTAGAACAGTTTTTATATTGACTATTTTAAACCATCATATTTGCTTGGCAACCTAGAAACTCATCTCAGTAGGTGAAAGAAAAATATTCTGATAGAGTTCTCGTGAGGCAGCATAAGGATTCCATAGCTAAGAGAGCTCTGGCCAAAAACCTCACAGAATAGATGAAAAAGTGATGAATACCCATGATGTGATATTTTGGAATATCACAGCACAAAAGCATCTTCTATTTCTTATGTTAACATGAAACCTAAAGAAAGGCAAAATTCACTAGTTGCAAGTTGCTGTGTCCTGTGTGTTGCTATTGTTATATCACAGAATCTTAAGGGTTGGAAGGGACCTTGGAAGATCATCTAGTCCAATGGCCCTGCCAGAGTGAAACCACCTAGAGTACGTCACACAGGAACTCATCCAGGCAGGTTTTGATATTTACTTAAGTCTAAACATCACTGAGATTTAACTATTCTGTCCAGCTATCCTCCTGTGAAGCACCATCACCGATCCTATACTCTTTCCCATTTTTTACCACAATTTTTGAAGTAATAAATAGTTGTTGCAATTAACGAAGAAGAACATAAAATGGTATAAAAGGGCTATAACTACTGTGAGGTCTGAGAACCTCATCTTTAGATAGTATAATAGCCCTCAAAAGGTTTCCTTGTCTTATGAGGTAGAACCACTAGAAGCTAAGAAACCACTGGTTGGTAGGCTTTGAATGTTAATAGATTATCTGTAGCCAATATAGTTACTTGAAGTACAGTAATGTTGACTGAGTTCCTAGTATTCATAAGGCTGGTTCTTTTAATATGATAGTTCATCATTTGGAGCGAGAATAACCACAAGAAAGGGAGAGGCATCATTAGATAATTCCTGGCATATATTTTAAGTGGTGGACATTTATCAAAACATTTACCATGTTTCAGAATTTACAGTCGTTTAGGTTATAGAAAGCTTTAAAATTTTTTTTCTGCCAGTGATAAACATTAAAATATGTGAGAGAAGTAGCCTGGATAAATCACACAATTTTGCAACATTGAACATTTGAGTAACATACCATTTTTATAAATATTCCAACATTTTGGTAATGAAAGATACTAGTATGTAGTTTAAGCTTACATGGGCATAGAGGAGGAAAATTTAGAGTGGCGTAGCAGTAGCAGCATATGAAGCTAACTATAGAGCTACCATTTCTTGGTAGAATTGCATGCAACAGGAGCAAGATGAGACTATGTTTGGTTGTCTCCAAACCAGAACAAAAAAAGATGCATGACAATTCTGATGGAGAAACATCAATTTCTAGAATTATTCCAGTCCAAAAGTATAAACGTTCTCTCACAAGAAGGGAAAACTGGCAACTGTTTTTCACTCTTTATATCTTCTTCACCTTCTCAGTTCGTTTCCATCTGCAATGAAGTATAGAAAAATTATTATCAAGGAGATAACAAATTTTGGTCCTCAATATGGAAACTGAAAATAGTTACCTGAGGATTGTGGTAGATTTTCTAATGTGGACCATGTGTACGTTATATGGATATGGCTCCTCCTCGTAATGCACCAAAACTAGTCGAGAATGTTATTGTGGTCATAAAACTGTGTCGGTATACTTAGATCTGAGCTACAGGACCAAATTGGTACAATGAAAATTACTTCTGATACATGGCAGTCGGGGGGGGGGGGGGGGGCAAAAAAGTAGGTTAGAAAATAAGATAACACACAAGTGGTTACATAGAGTCTGATCAAAGGTCTGTCTAGCTCCATAGGCTATCTACATCTGTATTTGATAAATGAAGCTCAGGAAAGAACATGTAAAGAAGTTTAAACAATAAAAAAAAAGAATTCAAATGGTGATTGCACTGAAAAAGGTGATCTGCATGGCAGAAGTTTTTTTGATTTTGAAATCATACTGCCTTCTTTAATAAGATGCGATGGATTTTACTCCTATTGTTTGCTGATCAGTGAGAAGTTGGGTGTGTACTTTCTCAAAGTAGAGAAAGAAAGCACAGTGTGTAACAGAATATCTAGGGAAATCTCGTCTCTGTTGTTACAGGTGGACAGCTAAGCATTTGGGAGGAATTTTTAAGGAACAGATGTGTCTTTGCTTCTTTTAACTTATTAGACTCAGAGAACTACTTTTTTTCTAGCACAAGTGCATAGTAAAAAGGCAAAACACATTTTCTTCAGTAACAATCTACAAAAGTTATATTGCACTAATAATATGTGTTTATAGTATGCAGAAAGTAACAAGTAGTAAGTAATTAATCCCTCAAATGGCTGTTGGAGATAATTTTAATTTGTGCATAACATAGGTTAAATAGGAGACTGTGGTAAATTGATCTGCCCTGTTCTCACTGTTTGTGTCAATGTTAGACTTGTAATTTAATCCCTGTTTTTTTACTATGAAGAACGCACAGAACTTGAGGAAGTGTTCAGACTTAGCGTTCTGTAGTCAGTGAGTGTGGTCAAAATCCTCTTATGAACAATGTTCAAAACTCAAAATTCAAAAATTAAAGCAATCATTTGGCATAAAGAGTGTGGTTTAAGATGTTCACAGCCAGATTGCAAGGATTCCTGAGGCATCTGTCCCAGTGGGGAAAAAAACCCCACACCCAAGTCCTGAATAGTAGTGTCACAGGCAGTGCCTGGCTCATTGGTGAGCAGAGTTTAAATGATAAACTTATCACAACTGTTAAAAAATTTATACTGTATTCAGCACAATTAATGCAGAACAGACAGGTTTGGCAAATAGTTTCTGAAAAGGCCTCACAGCCCTTGCATCTATCAGATTTACTCTATTAAGTAAACAGATACTGCAGAATTACATTAAGATATCTGATTAAAACTTATATTAACTTCGAGGTCATTATCTTTCTAAAATCAGAGGAAGATTGTTATTCTTTTTTGCGTGTTACTTTTAATCTGAAGTATTTAATTGACTTTTATTCTTTGGTTAAATAAGTCCAGTAAATACAATCTTACATGGATAGTTTGCTTCTGAAATGAGTGCAACATCTCATCAACAGTACATAGAACCATTCAAAATATTTTTGGATGAGAAATGAAGGCTCTAGCCTTTGGTTACTATGCATGTAACATATTTGTTTACTGCATCTTCACACAAAGTGTTGCCAGGAGACTTTGCCATGCATATTTTCAATCATGTAGTAGAGTAGACTCCTGCAGATTGTATGCTTGCTCTTTTAGTGCTTTACCTTCATTTTTTTCTTAATAAAGAGCTAACAGCCAACAGCTTAGAAAATAAAATATGTATTTTTATGACTGAAAAATTTCGGACAGTGGCACAGGCTGCCCAGGGAGGGTGTGGAGTCTCCTTCCTTGAAGGTCTTCAAGACCCACCTGGACATGTTCCTATGTGACCTGATCTATGTGAACCTGCTAGATGTGAACTAGATGATCTCTAAAGGTCCCTTCCAACCCCTACCATTCTATGTATTGAATAATGAACATTGAAAAATGTTGTTTGAACATTATATTGGGAAATTAAAAGCATTTCTTACTCTGAGTATAATTGGGAAATTTATTAATTTTAAATTTTCAATCATATTTGGTATTTTTAAACGTAATAAAAGCCATTATCTTCTTACATAAGGACTTGGACATGTTATCTGCATCTTACTTGTTTAAATGAATAGTAGTCTGCAAAGCCAAATTCTGCTGACTTTCTCCTGTAGATGATTTGAATCAAATGACTGTTGATTACAAAGCAAGATGAGCAAGATTTAGCTGGTAAAAAACTTTGAGTGACTATGTGTGCAATATGAGCAACACAGTCTTGAAGGTCGTGCTGCTGAAGGATACTGAAATTCATATCTCATTTGTATAAATATGTGTGTGCAAGTTTGTGTACACGTGTAAGTACAGGAATACAAGTACAATACAAGTTTATGTATAGAAACATAAGCATACTGTATTTGATGATAATAATCCTAGATATTCTAATTCTTGCTAGTAGCATTTATTTGTATTGTGTAATTCTCTGTTTTGTATGTATGTATAGTGTCAGATAAGGAATTTGTAGTTAAACTCTAAATAATTTCCAAGTTCATGTCATTTCTGGGAAATAGTGAAACAAATAAAATATTGGAAGTGTAGACAGAAATGCTGAAAGTTGAAAACTGTGTGTTAAAGTTATACATTAAGAAGAGATTAGGAGACTTTAGATAGCAAAGCAGAGATGATGATGCCATACAGATGCTGATTTAGTTTGTAAAAGGGCTTCCCTACTTAAATAATAAACAAATAATTGTGGATTTTTTGTTAGATCCAGGTATAAATCACAAGGAGTCTGCAGAAAAGTACCCACAAGTTTACACAAGTTCTTGTGCTGAAACCCATACTAGTTTTAGAATTCTTTGGTCTTAATCAGATTCTGCCAAAATGTTATGTATAAAAAGCAAAACTATTGTAAACTGTTTGGAAAATATTATATGGATAGTGGAATATTGCAGGAATAGCACAAGAATAGCACAGATCACAAGGTCAGACTTACCCTAGTGCATAAATAATTTCAGGGTGAAGCCATGAGTGACAAAAATAGCAGTTCCTAGGATAAAGAACCTAGAAGTTACTTAGAAGAAGAGTCTGGATTTTTAGTGGACCAACATTGTTTGAAATATGTAACAATTAATTAGAAGTTGAAGAAGGAAGTTAATGATATTAAAAACTTTTAAAACAAAAAAAACCCAAACAAACAAACCAACCCGACAAGGAGAATGGGAAGAATTTTAAATAGTTTTATACCTTAATAGATGTTCGTTTTACTCCCCTTTTGGTCTGCCTTTTACTGATATAAAATTTTCTCTTAGGCTTGCTGACTTCTCATCTCTCAGAATGTCAGATACTGTTTTAAAAAGGATTTTAAAGTCATCATGGATAACTCAAGTAATATTTTTTTCAAGTTTACAGATGTCATTAAAACCTGACCTCGAGTGAAATAAAATAGTAGTTGAAATGGAACAGCAGTGAGAGTAGTTTCCACATCACATGAATCTGACCTAAATATGCATCTAAGATCACTGAATTTTACTATCTTCTTTCAAGCACTGCTCCATTCCAAAATCATGCAGAATGTCTTAGTATTTATTTTTATAAACATATTCAGTATTCAATATATACTTCAATATATTATTTTGATAATATATTCAATCTTATTCAAGCTGCTTTTTGATTTTATAAATGGAAGGCATTTTTATTTGGCAAGGTAGAACATGTGGCTGCATCATGCATATGGCCAATGAAGCAAGCTGAAGATTAGGCTCTAGTTACTGGACATTTCAGTTTCTAGCTATTGCAAAGTTGTGAGTGTGTCTCATTTTTTGATTATGAGGATATTGATGGTAAAGATTTTCTGTTCTAAGAAGTAGATAGGGAAGTGATCTTGGGGAATGGGTCAGGAGGTGGTTTGTACTATACAGCTTTTTCCTGTTAGAGCTTCTAATGACAGGTTGCGCCATCTATTCTGCCGACATTATCTGGCCCTACACAGAACAACAATGAGGAAAAACTTGCTAGATGATTGGCAAGATGACAGTGTTGAGATCTTTCTAATCTAACACTTCACTGGATCTACACGATTGACATGTAGGAAAATGTATTTAAAGTAGTATTAGTTAGAACTGGAAAAATGGTTGAATGAGACATCCAAATAGTAGGTATCGTTGCCTCTTTTTAATTTTTATAAAAGAAAAAGCAGTGATAGGTGGTGGGGCTGTAATATATTTAGAAATGAAGATGTTCATATCACGCACAGTTGGTGGGTGAAATGTAGTGCTACAGAAATTCCTGGTTTAAAATGCTGATTTGTTTTTTAAATACACTAACTTTAAGGCATAAATGATTTGTTTTTCCCCATAGGTTACAATAGAACAAGGAGAACCAAATCTCATGCTTCAGTGTATAAGCAAGTGTCAGAAAGGAGTTGGTTTAAACCCTTAAGTCTCCTGCACTAGTGTGTGCAAATGCAACAGTGAATTGCACATATACTGAAATCTGCTCTGAGCAAGGCCAGAATATCAGACACTTGTAAGAGATCTTATGCTCCAGTATCAAATGTTCATTTTAAGACGTCAACAAAAACAAACTGGCACAGTATCTTGTGCTATACCTAACTTATACCTAACTACTTCTAGCTGTTAAGTAATAATTTCACAAATGCCAGTGTAGTCAAGTATGGGAAGATAGGCAGTTGGCAATGCTATCTTTTGACTGTCTTCTACAGTTTTGAAGGCTTTTCTCTAGTACTTAGCATGATTAATTAAAAATAACTGGATTCAACGAAGTTCTTTGCATTTGCATTTTTAGCATTAGAATTTGTCTTTTGTTTTTCCACTGAAGCATTTGCTATGGTTTTTACTGAGAGATACAACAAAAGGAAATTCTGCCTAGCATTAATAGAATTAATTCTTAATGATTTTCTAATTAGTTCATCTTTAGAAGTAAGACTTTATAATAGAGCTGTACATGGTAAATAAGTCTTTTTGCAAGGGTTTATTATATGTCTGTCAAGTTCTGATTAGCAAAATAGATGGCAGCTGTTTTCAAATAGTATTGACCTCATCCACAGAAAAATGATGTAGCAACATTTTGTTATTTAATTATTAATAGCTTGTTTCTCATCTAATAGCATAGCACATGCTTGGATCAAATAGTTCTTTCTGCCTACGGAAAAGCTTCTATATGATCCCATAGCAGGTGAAATATTTTTTGTAAACTCAGCAACTGAGGTGAATAGGCTGAGGGTATTTTTCTTCCATGTGTTGCTGTCATTTTATATTGAACTGTGCTTTTAGTCCATATTTGAAAGTTATTAAGCACACATCTTGCCTGACCTCAGTGCAATTGCTTCATATATTTATTTACTTATTGTTTTATTGTGAAACAAAACTTTACCTCTGAGAATTTTAAAAAATGGTCACCAGCCCTACATGAAGTAATCTGTTTCCTGGCCTAAATTATTGCGTAGTACCACTGTGCACAGTGGTGGAACAGCTGCAACATCCTGACTGAAAATTTTGCATGCTGTCAGAGGAGAGAGTGTGGTGTAACTGCACCAATATTCTGCCCTTGAGCATGGTGTGGTCTCTACAGATTTATCCAAAACTATCTTAAAACAGGAAGGATTATTAATTGAAGGAAATTTCCTGGGTGACCCAGACAGGTTTAGAGTCTCATTATGAAAGGCTCTTACTATGCAGGGCTTTATCTCATAAGCTGTTTTCCTGCAAATAGAGATTTGATGAAAGGCCAGAGTGCCACACCCTTATGCATAGGTGTGGGAAGGATATTAATCATTGCTTTGTGTGGGACACAAACGATATTGCTGATTGTTAATGCTCTGAGGTGATGAGCATCCTGGCCCATCTCAGAGGCACAGATGCATACCTCAGAATAAATAAAAATCTGTACCTTCCTGTCCTTTTCTATGTCCCTGACTACTACTTCCACAGCTGTTGCTCTCACTTTGACTTCCTACAGTTCTCAGGGTGCAAATTTTAAAGCCACTTACTCCAATTACTGTTAGTTACTCTTTTGTTGGTTGTTTGGCAGGAGTGCTTGCACAGCTGCTTCTCATCTTTCTTAAAACATCCCTGGAGACTGAGATCCTTGTTCTGAAGACAGTGAGAATGTTTTCAGCATGTACTGATATCAGGTAGGAGCTCCTAAAATCACTATGCTAGAGCCTTTTAACCTACAGAATTGAAATATACCAACTGTGGGACTGTTCAGAATATGGCAGTGCCATCTGCTAATGCTTTACAAAACCCTGAACAGAGATGTGCTCTTTAAGATCATAGCACAACAGTATTTCCCTTGTATTTTATTCTCATCACATTGCCACGGCTCATACTGTGTGAAGTCTGTAAAAAAAAAAAAAAAAAATCAGCTAGTTATGCCTCCTTAGCAGGATAAAAGCAATTCCAGGAGACCAATAACACTGGATGAAGAAAGAACAGGTACAGGAGGTATTTGGCAACTGGAAGCGTTAATTGTTTATCAGATGAGGTAAAAGAAAATGCAGATGAGGACAGTGGAACAGGTTGTCCAAGGAGGTTTTACAGTCTCCAACCTTGGAGGTTTTCAAGACCAGACTGGAGAAAGCTTTGAGTAGCCTGATCTCATAGCTGACCTCGCTTGGAGCAAATGAGACAAGAGACTTTCTGAGGTCCTTTCCAACTTGAATTATCCTATTATTCAAATCTTTGAGATCAAGAAAAGCTTGAAGGTGTCTAGCAGCTCACAAGGTCTATAAAACTTACCACAATCTGGCTTGATGTTTACCTGGAACATCTTTATTTAATTGATTGGCCATCTCTCCAGTGAAGCTGATCACAACTCTTGCTTCTGTTAGATGACTTGCATCTATGTGGAACGCTACCTAAAACCCACTTGCCACATCCACTCATCTGCCCATATTCCACCACAAAGATTGTACTGATCAGTTGTCCCCAAGGCTGCAATGTAATTTCTCTTTAGCTTCCATGAAGTTATACTGGAGAGAGAAGACAGCAAGCACCATATTAATTATATTTGAAGAAAGTATTTTGTCTTTCATATGCGCAAGTACAGAAGTTAATTTCCTTAACGTTTTCATCCTGACAACAGTATTATATGTGATCACTTAACCTGTTTTCCTGTCTTTCATGCTTTTATTGCAGTTTGCAATAAAATAAACTTTTTGATCTGACCTGTCAAGCCACTTCTATCCTTTTACTTCAGCTGTTCCTAAATATCTATGTTTTTTTTCTAATGCCTAAAATAAATGAATCTCATCTTGTGTTTCAGTTTTTACTTTTACTAGTTCTGCTTCCCCTCTTGTCCCCTCCATTTAAACAGATAAGCATTTGTTCCTGCAGCTACACTCTTTGCTGTACTTTGCTGCACGGTGCTGTCCATCACTGCTGTCAGAACTGTACTCTGTCTCACAGTGTTTGTGCAGATTGGTCCCCAAAAAGCTGTTTCACATTCAAAAGCACATTGTAAACACATTGGGAAGGCATGCAGTGGTGAGAGAGCTTTGAAGACCTTCAAGGAAGGTGATGTCTGTCTAACTTCAGCACCTTCTCACTGTCTACATAAGTATGTTCTTTCCTTGGGAGAGCTAGTGAGGTTAGACATACTAGGTATTACTACATCCTCATAGAAAAGCTAAGGCAGTGTGGATTGGATGAGTGGACGGTGAGGTGGATCGAGAGCTGGCTGAATGACAGAGCCCAGAGAGTAGTAATCAACAAAGCCAGGTCAAGTTGGAGGCCTGTGGCCAGTGGAGTTCCACAGGAGTCAGTTTTGGTGCCAGTCTTATTCAACATCTTCATCAATGACCTGGATGAGGGGACAGAGTGTACCTTCAGCAAGTTCACTGATGACACCAAACTGGGAGGACTGTCTGATTCCCCAGAAGGCTGTGCTGCCATTCAGCGGGATCTCAACCGGCTTGAGAGTTGGGCAGAGAGGAACCTCATGAGGTTCAACAAGGACAAGTGCAGAGTCCTGTATCTGAGGAAGAACAACCCCATGCACCAGTACAGGCTGGGGATTGACCTGCTGAAGAGCAGCTCTGCAGAGAGAGACCTGGGAGTCATGATTGATAATAAACTAACAATGAGCCAGCAATGTGCCCTCGTGGCCAAGAAGGCCAATGGCATCCTGGGATGCATCAAGAAGAGTGTGGCCAGCAGGTCAAGGGAGGTTCTTTTCCCCCTCTACTCTGCCCTGGTGAGGCCTCATCTGGAGTCCTGTGTCCAGTTCTGGGCTCCTCAGCTCAAGAGGAACAGAGAACTGCTGGAGAGAGTCCAGTGCAGGGCCACCAAGATGATCAAGGGTATAGAACATCTTTCATATGAGGAAAGACTGCGGGAACTGGGGCTGTTTAGTCTGGAGAAGAGGAGATTGAGGGGTGATCTTATTAACATTTATAAATATCTAAAGGGTGAGTGTCAGGAGCTTGGGACATCCCTCTTTTCTATAGTAGATAGCAACAGGACAAGGGGTAATGGGATGAAGCTGGAACACAAAAAGTTCCACTTAAACATAAGAAAAAACTATTTCACTGTGAGGGTGAGGGAGCCCTGGCACAGGCTGCCCAGAGGGGTTGTGGAGTGTCCTTCCTTGGAGGTCTTCAAGACCCGCCTGGACATGTTCCTATGTGACCTGATCTAGGTGAACCTGCTTCTGCAGGGGGGTTGGACTAGATGATTTCTAAAGGTCCCTTCCAACCCCTACCATTCTATGATTCTATGATTCAATGAATGTTGGTCAAGTATTCTGAAAACTTAAAAACGGGGCAACATTCAAAGAATATTATTATTACTTTCACCACATGCATATTTTATAAAGCTTAACTCTATAGAGGCCAGGGAGCAGGAGACAGGGAACAGTGATGTTATTATACTCCGAATGATATTAGAACAATGACCATTATAAGTTGATGATACTTTTTCAACTGAACAGAACAATGGCTGAAGCTTAGCACCCAATCCTCTAGTAGTTGTGATATTATAATTTGGAGAGCTTATAAAAACAAGGTCAGTTATTTGGAGTAACCATGTTTGACTATTTGTTGAGAATTGTTTGTACAGGAAAAAAATGTACTTCAGTTTACAGATCTACTGTACTAAAAAATGAGTCCCTAGAGAAGGAGACTCTACACTCTCCCTGGGTAGCCTGTGCCAGGGCTCCCTCACCCTCACAGTAAAGAAGTTTTCTCTTAAGTTTATGTGGAACTTTTTGTGTTCCCTAGTTCTATCCCTGGACACCAAAGTGTTGCCCCCAATCCCCTTGACATGCACCTTCTAAATACTTGTAAGAATTAATGAGCTCCCCCCTGAATCTCCTCTTCTCCAAACTGAACAGCACCAGATCCCACAGACTTTCTGCATAAGGAAGATGCTCCAGTCCCCTAATGCTTTGTGTTCTGCCCCTTCCACACAGGATCTTGAACTCTACCATCTCATGGTCACTGCAGCCGAGGTGGCCTCCAACCTTCACATCCCCAACCAGGCCCTCTCTATTCATCAGTACCAGGTCCAGCAGCACACCCCTCCTTGTTGGTTCCTCGATCATCTGTGACAGTAAGTTGTCATCAGCAATCTGTAGGAACCTCCTGGACTGCATGTGCTTGGCTGTGTGGCTATCCCAGCAAATATCACGGTGGTTGAAGTCCCCCATGAGGACCATGTGATCGTGAGGCAACTCTCAGCTGTTCATAGAAGGCCTCATCCACTTTGTCCTCCTGATCAGATGGCCTGTAGCAGACTCCTACAACAATATCACCTGCCTTGCCCTGGCCATTAATTTTTACCCATAAGCACTCTACTCTTTCCTCATCCCCACCCAGGCACAGTTCAGTACACATTAATTGCTCCCTCACATAGAGAGCAACTCCACCTCCATGCCTTGTCAGTCTGTCTTTCCTGAACAATACATAACCCTCCATGGCTGTGGTCCAGTCATGGCAGCTGTCCCACCACGTCTCCGTGACCGCAATGAATTTATGAACATTCATGAACTTAACCTCCTAGTGACCCTCTAATTATAACACATAAAGTAATTCTTATTCTATAGATGAGGAAATTGGAAGATATAAAATTAGACATGAGTGCAAATAACAGCACTCAGAATTTACTGTGCAGGACACTATTCATCCACAAATTTTAAAAGACCTGGAAAATACCTTTTTATAGCACAAGAAACTAAGACAAAATATGCACACGTTTAGGAATACAGAAAAGACCCATGATAGAATAAAAAATAGTCTCTGATTAGTGGATTGTCACTCTACTACTATCAAGCTGCTTATGAAGCAAAAAGAAAAATGTGATACGGTATTGTTTTTTTCACAGCATGTGCTGTATATTAGTTCAGTGTCAGCACCAGCAGATGTGCAGCATAAAGCCTGTTGTGGACTGACTGAGAATGTACCCCACTTCCCAGACAGACTCTGTAGCTTCTACACAACTCATTGTGCTGTAACTAGATTGGTACTGGAGAGTGCAGTATAAGTGCACACCCCGTAGCAGTGGCGAAGCCTGAGAGAGGATGAATCCAAGATTAGCAAACTGCTGTATCATTTTATTTTGGTATCAGCAGGGAGAAGGCAAACAGTGAATAATCAGTGGTTCCATCCAATTTTCAGTTAAGCCACTCAAGCCACAAAAATATTGTTGTTTTTATTTCGTATTCAGGCATGAATATTTAGATGTAATGTCACTTTTTGCAACTTTTTAAGTGATGCTACGCCTGGCATTCTTGAACGGCAACTGTGTGCTGTGACTTGGAGATACAGCCTGTGTTTATTTTTAAACTAGCTGCTATTTTGTTTGCTGAATAATTACACTTGCTGTCTTTTTTAAAAAAAAGCCTATGTATGTGCTTGGTTGTGTTCACATTTGAAAATGGGCTGAACAACCCAGTTTTGATTTTGTTTAGCAAATCAAGCACACACCACTGCTTCTGACCTTGCAGAGATGAAAAATTATTTTTCACTGGGCTGCCCAAAACTAAAAATGCAGTAGGCCAAAAAGCAAATTTTTTCTCAGCATTAAATAATATTTTGATCTTTCGGCAGGTTTTCTTGTTCTCCCTCAATTGTAAAAATGGTTTACTCACTGATTAGGTACAGGAGAAGCAGAAGTGGACTAATAACTTGATTAGTATGGCATGTCTGGTATTTCATGTTCATACTGAACAGCGGTCTTCTATTGCTGAATTAGATCATGATAATTTACTTAAGTCAGGGGCAGTACCTGACCAAACACAGCAACAAGCTAAATAAATAGTTAAAAAATACTTACTAAATTATTTGAATAGTTTACAAACAAACTTTATTTAGGGATGGCTAGTGAGCTTTCTCAACTGAGGCTTCCTTCTGTTATTCATCATTACCAAATTAGGGTAAGTTGTTGTGATTTCATAGATAGTTGCATATATAAAGCCTGACATGCGAAACATTAAATAGACTTCTAAAAAAGGCAAGCATAGTAAGTTGGATAGAAATTACAGTTGACATGGCATCTATTAGACTGAAAGACCTCAACCCTGAACAGGTAATCATTAGGGAATATAAGTAACCAGAATTTTACCAACCCAGAGTACCTGTTTGCTTCTAGTCAGACTGTGACCAAATATAACCCTAAGATATAGTAGACTTTTGATATCAGATGAAATAATAAACTTATCCTATATTTTGTGGTGCTTTTAAAAATATATTTTAGTAGTATAAAGTTCTAATGAACACCCATCATCAACAAAGTACTTTGATGCTAAGGCACAAAAATAAACTTTAAAAATAGCCCCAACTTCAGAGAGCTAATGGCAAATGCTAAATGTATTTGCCACTTTTTAATGACTTATCAGCTATTATTTATATTTGAAAAAGTATTTATCAGATGTTTCTGTAAATACATGATAAAAGACAGCCCTCTGCACACTATCTAGTCTTGAAATCTAATCTGACAATCAGTTGGACACATGATTAACTTCAACTGATAAACAGTTGTCCACATATGATTTACTTGAATAAAACATTAGTTAAATATAGAGTGTAGTTGTAGGTGACAGTAGGTAGAGGAGACAGCAGTACCAAATCTATGTTGGCATTTTTTTGGCATACTTTCTGTAAGTACAGTCTCCTTTTGCTGAAAGGGAATGAGCAAGTCAGTTCAATGTCTTCCTAGCCATTACTGTGATTTGGCCTTTCATCTTCAAAGTACTTTCCAAACATTTATTAATTATCTTTACAACATTCCATGAGACTAGTAGATAAATACCGCCCTGCTTATGAGAAACTGAAACATAAAGGTGGAGTCATTTGTTTGTGGCCACGTGGTGAGTCAGCAATGAACCTAAGATCAGAATCCAGACGTTCCTAGCACCCAGGTCATTGGTCAGTCACTGGATTTAGTCTCTTTCTCAGTCCTTTCTTCCTGTGTGCTAAAGCCTCTTTATTTTTTTCTCTTACTTTCTTCCCATTTGGCTTCTTCCCACAGGCCCCACTGGAGATCAGATCATGTCCACATTGGCAGGTATGGTCTTGAATTCTTTCTTTCCCCATCCTTTCCTACTTAAGTAAATGTCCGGCCTTCTTTTTCTCTTAGCTGCTGCCTCTGGCCTGTGCATTGTAGAGAAAGTAATGAACCTTGAATTGAATGTATCTTGCATTTGTTAATTTGATATATCAGAGCATAATTACTTAATTTTACTAATTAAATTGCTGTTCCTAAGAAAACTGAATCACAAGAAGGAATATCACATTATGAATTAGTTTATGAACTACTTATTTTGTAGTAGTTTGCCTTTCTTTAAATCTCCCAAGTCTAGGCATCCATACAAAAGGTTAAGGAACTGAACCATTTTATTCCAAACAGTGATTCCCACAACTAGTTTCCATGTATTTATTTGTCTAAGGAATAACAATTGTGAAGGCAGGCATGTTCCTTTGGACAACTGGGAATGATTCTCACCTTTCTAGCAAGTACCTCCTTCAGTTATTACTACAACCTGCTATTCACTGCAACAGCACAAGCTCCTGTATTGTAGAGCCTACATTTTCTCCATTCAGACTGGCTTCTAAAAATCAGTCAGGACAAGTTCTCTATTAAGTCTTCATGTAAGGGTTCTGATGGCTCCTAGCAATCATCTAGGAGGATGTTCTGTAAGGCCAGATTCATGCCATCAGAATTGCCACTAAGTTGTAGTGTTACAATTGGTTGGCTGAAGGCTTTTCCAGTGGAAAATGCTGGAGATAGATTGAAGCAGAAGTTGGGAAAACCGAATGTGGCTTTCAATCTCCCTGAACCTCAGTTCTTCCACAGTGTAGATGCAATACCTAGTCCAGAAGGGCTGCTGAGTCTCAACATAGAAATACTGGCAAAGTAGTCTGAGGATAACCCACAAACTAACTTACCATATTAATAAACACATGCTGTCCTAAAGATTTAACAGACTCAGTAAGGTTTTTAGAGGGTAAGGGTGATCTATTTTTCTCAATTTAGACATGTATTATGATCTGAGATGACAGAGTGTATCCTGTCTGCCACCCAGTTAAATACAGCAGAAGAGCACAGGTCTCTTATGGGACCTATGCTGTATTTGCTGTTTGAATATTTCAGATATACAGGGGTCTCTCAAACTAGATGTTCAGGTAGATTGTTTTGGCCCTATATAGCATGTAGTCATTGTGCAGTTTTTCAGCTAAATTAATCACCATTTGAAACTTGCTATGCACAACAGCATAAACAAAATACTTGTTTTGCAACAGAAGGTATGAAATCAATTGCTGGCAATAAGAATGTGGCCAAAACAGAAAGACTACAGAAGAAAGGAATTCACAAATGAAAAACCTGTGCTCCTCAAGATGGATGTAAATATTGTGTAAATAGACATTAGTTAGAGGTTTAATTGTGTCAATGTTTTCTTTAATAATTATAGGTTAGAACAACTCTTCTGTTTGTTCGCAAGGTTAAATACATCACAACAATGCTTCTGACCATGTCTGACATCCAGAATTACACCTTCATTTAAGAAACATCCTCTACCTGTTTATCCTCTATATAATTTCTCAACCACTTTGGAGCCCTATACTTAATTGATTTAGGAACAGACTCTTATCGTGAAAACACTTGGAAGCATGTGCATAATAAATACTTGAATATTTCTACCGCATACAGTAGTGGGCAATTACATGTTTTTATAGAACCAAAGACATCATTAGTGAGTAGCCCATAGACTTAAAAGACTATTCACTTGAAGTTTACCTTGAAAAGCAACTTCAGTCAATCTGTTTTGCAGTGAAGCAAAAGCACAGCCTCAGCCTCAATTGAGGTCAGCAAAAAAAATTAATGTACTGGCCATTGTTTTACTTTTTCTACTTGTGAAATCATGCAATGTAGCTTAAGAATATAGCTAATATACAGCTGTTCTTTGCAGTACGAGTAATATACACTTTGTTAGATGTTCTTTCTTCTCATAGTTGTTTGAAGTTGTAGGAAAATAATTGCCCTTTTTCCTGACACTGATAGGGCAGGAAGGGATTCTTGCTCACTCATATTTGATGCACATGCCAGGCTTCATATGATCGAGACCCTCAGGATGTTGCTAGCTTTCCACATCAATTCTCTTTAATTTATTAATGTTTTATCTCATGATGAGCAAAATCTTAAACGTCAGGTTGTATTTACTATATTAACTTTGGTTTAAATTTAATTATCACATACACTGAACTCAGACTTATTTTCATGAGCCATTCTTCTGGTATTATCTAGTTATATACAGCTCTTCCCAAAATTCCAATCAACGTTGCCTTTTCAATCAAACAGGACCAGGTTTTGACCAATCGCATACACTGACTTCACATACACTGACTGTACTTGGTAGAGCTGTAATAGGATTTATTTGCAGTTCTCCCAAAAGAGTGGTCCACAGCCTGCAGTTTGAGAAAATTGAATGCTGAAGGTGATAAAGTTTTCATGATCATAGAATCATTTAGTTTTGATATGACCTCTGAGAGTCTAGTCCAATACCCTGTTCAAAGTAAATCCAAGAGCATGTTACTCGGGGACTTGTCCAGTTGTGTATTGGCCACCCCCAGGATGGGAATTCCCTAGCTTTTCTGGGTAATCTATTCCAGTATTTGACCACCTTTGTGGTAAAAAGAGATTCTTGTAGTTTTTGGAATGTCTCATTTTCCAGCTTGTGTCAGTTGCTCCTCATCCTATTGCTGCACACCTCCGAGAAGAGGTTGGCTCCATCTTCTCTGACATGATGTACCCTAAGCTTTCTCTTCTCTAGTGTGAACATACCTTGTTCCCTCAAACTCTCCTCTTATGTGGTGTATTCCAGCACCCTGACCATCTTGGTGGCCCTTTGCTGAACTCACTCCAATATGTCAATGTCTGTCTTGTCTAGAGGAATCAAAAACTGGCCACAATACAGATGCAGTCTCACAGGTGCTAAACAAGAGAAAGGATCAATTCCCTGGGCCTGCTAACATCCCTCTTGTTAACAGCTCAGGATGCATCTGTTTACTAGCTGTGAGGACACACTGTCTCTCGTTCCACTGATTCACATTAAACTTGTTGTCCACCAGGCTTTTCTGGTCCATTTCTTCAAAGCTGCTTTGTATACAGTTATTCCCCAGCCAGTACTGTTGAATGGAGTTTTTCCATCACAGATATAAATAAGACTTTGCATTTGCTTCTGATGAACTTTGTATTGAAATTGTTGACCACAATTTTTTTTCAAATTTTTAATAGACACTTGCACTGAGACCTGATTTCCCTAATTATTTAAATGTATCACAATTTGGGCCATTGAGTATAATCATTCCATGAAAAATTGTACTTCAGCCAGCTATCTGGTTCAGGCCAACAGGTCATTCCATTCATATGGGAGTGCTAGCCATAATAATAGGGTGGAAAAGTATTACAAGATAACAGCAAGTTATCAGCTATATATGTGTTTTCTTGTTAGCTTGATTTAATTTAATGAATAGATTTGTGCTTTAGATAAACGCAAAAAAAAAGCTCTGCAAATACTGCAAGCCACACTTTCAGCTCTGATAGAGCACTGATTGCACAAAGCTGAAACTGACAGCTAAGATCATCATTGTGGCCAAAGCCTATCTCTTTGAAAAACATCCTGAGGCAGTCCCTGAGCACAGCTACATGAATATATCATCTTGGATATTGCGGGGGGTGTCTCTCCCCAGCAATATCTCTGCTACATGATTCAGGCCATTATGTCATTAATGGAACAGACAGGGAGTGCTTCCCTTGGTATTACTTTAACTTTCACTTCAGATAATTAGAAAATTAACATAAGAATAATAATATGAATGTTCTTTTTAGAGCTGCTATAAAAGAAATTTTAGCGCAAACTTATATCTTCAGGTTTTCTTTTTAATTTCCTATTGCTTATTAATGCTAAACACTTTTTAAGAAAAAAGTTTGAAGATGGACAAAGCTGTCTATGGGAACAGCTTTACCTGACTGAAACAATAATTGATGTTTACTAGTATTAGTAAAATCATATATCATCAGTGACAAGAAGCTATCAGGTCGAGTCTGATGAGTAAATTACTCTTTGCAAGCTAAGGCTAGAATTTATGAGAATTGAAAGCTAAGTGATTTTAGAATAATGGCTAATTACTAGATGTGTGATAATGAATAATCAATACAGAAGTAATACCAAAGGATTATATTAATGGTATTGCAAAAGGGGAAAAGACTGGCTTATTAATTCTTAATAAGACATGGCAAATTAGTTAATCATTGTCTATGATGTAGTACAATCACATGGTAGTTTTGAGTTTTTCCTCATACCTAGAAATGCATGCCAGATTCATTTATGCAGGTTTTGCTAAAGATTTATTTGGCTAAGTCTCATAGCCCAGTGCAGAACCCTGTCACATTGGGTGCTGTATATGGGCAAAGAGCCCTCCATCCATCCATATTCATCCACCTGCAAAATTGATGCCTACAAAATGATGGCTGTTGAGATGGATGTTATTATATAATTGCAGAATGGTACAAATTAATGATTTTATTTGGTGACGTATACTTATTTCATCATGTAATTCAAAGTACTTGTACTTTATGCTTTGCATTCCAAAAAATTACTTCAAAGTTGTGGATGATTTGAACATAAGTGAACATTGGTCTCCAAAGACAAACATGTTTTTATAAAGACTGTTCTGGAAGACACTGAGAAACAGAAATTGATAGTGCAACTGAAGCTCTTCTAAGGGATTTCCCTTTTTGCTTCTGTGTTATCATGGATATGACAGATTGTTTAGTTCAAACTAATGGCATGTCAAAAGAAGGTTTTATTCTCTGTCTCTTCTATTCAAAAAGTCTTTCAACATTGTCTCAAATCCAGGTTGTTTTTTTTTTAATTTCAATTGAAATCAGTGGGAACTGTACATATGCCTGAAGTTTAAAAGATGTTTTTTTAGTATTTTCTTGGGACAGAATCAGAAAAAAATATTGCAGAAAGGTGAACAGGGACATCTAAATCTGAGTGTCTTACAGAGGTCAACTGTAATCTTCAACAGGAGTTACTCAAGAATGCCTTCAACTTATAACAGGTTGTTTTTTGTTTAAAAAAAGTGTCTGACTTGCTTTCACATTTGATTTTATTGTACATGTTGAAATTCCTGAACACTGAATTAAGAAATAATGACAACGTTCATAGGTATTAGAAGGCTGTGGGGAAAATAACAAATCCCAATGTTTTCATATTGCACGTTAAAACACAGGGAATAAAATACTATTTATTAAACATTGTTGTATTGTTCAGCAACAGAACAATGACACCCTGTAGGACACAAACTGCAGTAAGTTCTAATGAAGAAAACAAACAGAATGAGCTTAAACTGCAGATAGGCTGTTATCTTACCCTCCAGACTCATTTCAGTTTCTTCCTCAACACAGTGTTCCAATTCAAGTCAATAACTTCCACTCTAGAGAATGAATGTTCAGTATGATATAGGGAGTTTGCAGAAATGCAACTGTTGACAGTCAGGTGTGAAACATATACTTAGTAGATGTGGTGTTTTTCTTTCTTTCTTTTAATGATTTTTTTATCATTTGGTACAAGATAGTTTCCTTGTTTGTGTTTTGGGTACAGTGTTTTCTTCTGACTGAGAAAGATTATACAAAAGGAGTCTCTTACTGAAACAAGTTGTCACACATAACGTAGGCTTTTAAGCAACTTACTTTGCTCACCAGTTAGGCTATCACCTTAGTTTGGGCATGTGAGCACAGAAGCTGTTTCAGTCCCCTAAGATAGTGTTTTGTATAAGCTAGATAATTCTAGCCTCTCCAAATAAACCTCTGAATTTACTAGAGCTTCTTGATGGTTTTCCCACAAGAGACTGTCACAGAAGTCTAACTTCTGGTCCTGAAAGTGGTGATTGTTTCAGGTTAAAATGTCTGTCATCCAGCCCCAAGAGACAAGACGTGTCACTTTGAAGTCTGAGAGAAACAACTCCAATAGGAGCATCACACTATAGATCTTATAATAAGTGAGAAGGAGTAACATTTACTTAATGAGGATTAGTACAAATACATAGTCAGATTACTTGCCTGTAAGTGAAATGAGTACTTTTGGAGTAAGAAGCATCTCTTTTGAAAGGAAGCAGAACTCTTTAAGAACCTGGGAGAATTTTCTCTACCCCACCTCTGCCTGTTTCCCTGTGCCAAGTGCATTGCAAACTCTGAACACCAAGTGTCAGTTGATACAGAGATGATAGTGCTGATAGTTGAATGTGTGAAGTTAAGAGCAAGAGCCACAGCTTTCCATGACTAAATCACAGAATCATAGAATCATTGTGGTTGGAAAAGACCTTTAAGATCATTGAGTCCAACCACTAATCTAACACTGCTAGGCCCATCACTAAACTAAACCGTGTACCTCAGCACCTCATCTATGAGTCTTTCAAATATCTCTAGGGATGGGGACTCCACCACCTCCCTGGGCAGCCTGTTCCAATGCTTAATAACCCTCTCATTGAAAAAGTTCTTAATCATCTCCAATCTAAACCTTCCCTGGAGCAACTTAAGACCATTTCTTCTTGTTCTAGTATTCATTACTGGAGAGAAGACGTTGACCTCCACCTCACTACAACCTCCTTTGAGGTAGTTGTAGAGAGTGATCATGTTTCCTCTCAGCCTCCTCCAGCCTAAACACTCCCAGCTCCCTTTGCCACTCCTCATCAGACTTGTGCCCCAGACCCTTCACCAGCTTTGTTGCCTGCCTCTGGACATGCTCCAACACATCAATGTCCTTCTTGTAGTGAGAGGCCCAGAACTGAACACAATACTCAAGGTGCAGCCTCAACAGTGCTGAGTAGAGGGGAACAATCACTTCCCTGGTCCTGCTGCTCACACTATTCCTGATACAGGCCAGGATGCCATTATTCTTCTTGGCCACCTGGGCACACTGCTGGCTCATGTTCAGCTGGCTGGTGATTAACATCCCCAGGTCCTTTTCTGCCTGGCAGCTTTCCAGCCACTCTGCCCCAAGCCTGCAGCACTGCATGGGGCTGTTGTGGCTCAAGTGCAGGACCCACTTATTAGCCTTATTAGCCTCATACAGTTGGCCTTGGCCCATTGGTCCAGCCTGTCCAGGTCCCTCTGAAGAGCCTTCCTGCCCTCAAACAGGTCTATGCACCCACCCAGCTTCATGTTACCAGCAACCTTACTAACGGTGCACTCCACAACAGGCCCTAACACCAAGCGCTGGGGAACACCACTGATGACTTGGTGCCAACTGGATTTTACTCTATTCCCTGCCCCGCCATTCAGCCAGTTTTCAACCCATCTCAGAGTAGGTCCATCCAAGACATGGGCAGACAGTTTCTCCAGGAGAATGCTGTGGGAGACTGTTTTGAAGGCTTTACTAAATTCCAGGTAGGCCGCATCCACAGCCTTTCCCTCATCCACTAAGCAGGTCAACTTGTCATAGAAGGAAACTGGGTTAGTCAAGCAGGACCTGCCTTTCATACACTCATGATGACTGAGCCTGAACCCTTGATTGTCCTGCATGTGCCTCACAATGATGCTCAGGATGATCTGCTCCATAACCTTCTCTGGCACTGAGGTCTGGCTGACAAGCCTGTAGTTGCCAGGATCCTCCTTCTTCCCTTCTTGAAGATGGGTGTCACATTTGCCAACCTCTGGCTCCCTGGGACCTCCCCGGTGAGCCAGGGCTGCTGGAAGTTGATGGAAAATGGCCTGGCAAGCACTTCTGCCAGCTCCTTCAGCACCCTTGGGTGGATCCCATCCACTCCATGGACTTGTGTGAGTCAAGATGGAGCAGCAGTCACACTCCATTGGACTAAGGGGACTTCACTCTGTCCCCTGCTCCTGTCTTCTAGCTCAGGGGGTCAGGTGCCCAGAGATCAGCTGGTTTTATTATTGAAGACTAATATGAAGAAGACACTAGTACCTCAGCCTTATCCTCATCCTTTGTCACTAAGTTTCTCTCTTCATCCATTGAAGGATGAAGATTCCTTTTAGCCCTCCTTTTGTTGCTGGTGTATTTATAGAAACTCTTCTTATTGTCATTTACAGCAGTGGACAGCTTAAGTTCTTGGCCCTTCTAATTTTCTCCCTGCATGACCTCACAACATCCTTGTAGTCCTCTTGGGCTGCCTGACCTTTATTCCAAAGATCATAACTTCTCTTTTTTCCTCTGGAGCTCCAGCAGAAGCTCCCCGTTCAGTTAGGACAGTCTTCTGCCCCACTGGCTTATCTTCTTGCACATGGGGACAGCTTGATCCTGCACCTTTAAGATTTCCTTCCTGAAGAATGTCCAGCCTTCCTAGACGCCTGTACCCTTTGGGACTGCCTCCCAATGGACTCTGGCAATCAACCTCCTAAACAGGTCTGCCCTCCAGAAATCTAAGGTAGCAGTTCTGCTGATCCCCCTCCTTGCTTCTCTAAGGATTGAGAACCTGATCATTTAATGATCACTGTGCCCTAGGGCAGCCTCCAACCATCATGACCCCACAAGACCTTCTTTGTTTGCAATATCATAGCAAGAGACAGACCACTAAAGGCTTCTGTGCTTCCTAGTTCAAAAAAACACTTTATTTTTTTTTTCAGATTTGCTAGGCCTTGTGTAAGCTAAATGAGTAGAAATCCACTCTGCACAGCAAGAAGGGGTGTCTTGATGAATGGTAAAATCATAATTAAACTTTATGAAGCTTGTCAGCAGAGTGGAAGATATGAGCTTACATGAGATCTCTATTATTCATGCCTCTTTGGTTAAAGCATGGTGACGTTTGTGTGTATTATTTTGTCAAATTACTATTGCTCTAGATTCAGCAACTCTATTACAAGCACAGTGTTTAAAGAAGCAGCCACTGATGTGGGCAGTTGTTTAAAGGCAAAATACATCCTCTCTTATTTTTCAAGACATCCTTCCTGGAAGTGTCTCTGAATATTCTTAGCATCATAGTTATGTGCTTACCAATAATTAAAACATTTTCAGTTGTTTACATCTTGTAGTTGAATTATTGCCCTTGTTGCTAGAGGAGTGAAATATACTTTAACTTTTTCTCATTTCTAGAGGGCTGTCTCATCACAAACATTTTGAAGAATGTTTCTATCTTCTGAATGAAATTATTTTTATATTTAATCTAGTAGTTACATTTCTTCACACTCTAATAATAACTAGAGAGACACTAGTCCTATATTTTTAATAAAGCATAAGAGACTTCTACTGATAATAAAATGCCTTTGTGACAGCTACAATAGCAGTAAATATAAAGTCTGAAAAATAAAAAATAAAGTAAAAAAAAATAAAGTAAATATAAATTCTGAGAAGCTTTTCCTCCTATGAAAAAAGAAATAAAATTATGATAAATCATGTTATCTAATAATCTGGAAATGTAGTAATAAGAGAAAGGATTAAGCCTTCCTGTACCCATAGGAACAGCAGAGACGTAGGTAAGAACAGGAAACACCAGATTATTAAGTAGGCTAGGGCTGGCTTTGTGATAGAAGAGGCCATGGGGTTGCCCACAAACATAGATATTCCAGAGAGCGGCAGAGAACAAGGGTTACCTGCATAGCAGGGTTCTCTTACTGTTTTGGTCAACACATGCTAACGTAATCCAGGGTTTCTGCTCATACTAGATGCAAATCCTCTTGGAACGATTACCTCTGAAAACTATGAAGCTGTTACCTGCAAACCTAAACATTGATCAAGAAGCAAATTTTCTGGATCTAAAGACATTTTGGTACCTGTGTTCAGACAGAAGAAGTATCGGGTGTCTCCAGATCCCACTTTTTTGTCTACACTTCCACTCTGCCACAATTAGTCAGACTTGGGTTCAAATCCACAGCTGGTATACTATGCCATTATGTAAATTATTGCTGCAAGAGTGCTGAGTCGGGTCTATACCAAGTAAAACTGGTAACTCCTCTCATGCAGCTTCCACCTATTAAACACCTCCCTAAATGCATCAGAAATCTGTAAATATTGCGGTGAAAAGACTCTGGTGAGACAGCCAACCTGAAACAAGAGCTGCATCTTTAAACATATTTGCAAGGGCTTCACAAAGCAATCTAATAAAATTTTGATTTAGCAGAGTATGAAAAAGAATGTTTGGGTCTTCTTTAGCAGCACCTTCGGTGTAAAAATCCAAGTGCTTAGGCTTAACATCCATCTTGTAAGGAATGTTCTGTTATTCCCTGTTTGGGAGGGAAAGAAACCTAAGCATAGACGTATTTTAAATAAGCATCTGGGGAAAGGTCATGCAGCAAAGTGGTGGCAAATGCAGGAGAAAAACTATAGATTTCCCCTACCTACCAACTCCAGTGCTTTTGGAAGTAAGACAAATGCTTCATGAATGTAGGACCTTCAGGTCAAAATGTTAGAAAAGGTGTTGTTACTGCCTCCAGATATAACAAATTTTGGATGGTATCTACTGTGCTTATTGGTAGTAGGTACCCTGCATCACACATGCAGTGACTCTGGTATGTCTGAACACTTCTGACCTATGTGTGTGAACTGCATGGCTTATTTGCACTATGCCAATCTTATGTGTTGTACATGGTGCACTACGGACAGGGTGACTTTACTGTGTACAGGGCAGCACTGGGTCACATATAATGCAATCTGTCACAGATATCCAACACAATCATAGACATGCTGGATTCACTGTGTACATACTGGACACACTATACATACTTCTGTACAAGAAATCCCAGAGAGATATAGAAGCCATTGCCTTTTCAGTTTCCAAGGATGGTATGTATGTTTTCTTGGCCTTTTCTCATGCCGTGTGGGAAAAAATAACAAAGGTATGATTTTACCCATATGCACATGTATAGTGAGCATTCAGTCAGAAATTATTATTTAATCAGTCTAAATTGTTCTCTAGAGACAAAAAAGGCCTAACCAGCATTGCTGCTCTGATAACTGTAACAGTGGCCAGAAGGGCCACCAGGGACAAGAGTGGAAAAGACACACTCCAAGCATCCTGCAGTGCTCCTTCAGACTGTGTGTTGCCGTGCTGCTGAAGGTGCGATGAACCTGCCCAGGGCCTCTCTTAGGAAAGCACTGAATGAATTCAATGCATTTACTCGCAGGATACACCCAAAGTGTCAGTAAAGGCGCAAGCACTGAACGTTAATGGACTGAAACCCAACTATCAGTTGATTTTTATATGCTGTAGCTTATTTATTTGATATGGGCTAATAATATTTAAAATGTTGTGTTTTACGAAAACTATTGTTTTATCTGTCAGTAAAGAAGAATACAGCTTAAACAGTAAAGCTTTACAAGATAAGCCATCAAGAAAATTTCCTCCACAGTTGATGCCAATCTCAGAAAAGTTTTTGAGCATTTTTCTAAGGAACGTGCCATAAGAAGAAACAACTCCCTTAGGAAAACCAATCCCATTAAAATACTAATTTTAGGCTTCCTGTGTTTATATGAATTTTTATTTCTGTATTGTTTTTTCGCAAGGTATAGTTCTCTTTATGCAAATGCTAAACTGTGATTCATATCTAGAAAGTCATCTAATACATACAAGAAATACTTTGAACAAGATCACAGGAGTGGCAAAACCACATTGGGCTGTTACATCAGGCATTTGCTTCTGGGATGGCCTATATACTCAAGGAAAAAAAAAAAACAATAAACCAGAAGCAGTTTTACACATATAGGAGGGAACTTTGTAGTATTGCACAACAAAAAAATTATCTTAGCCCTGGCAACTAAGAGTAGTCATGTTTTCTGAAGCACCAGGACAGATACTTAAGGCTTAAAAAAAAAAAAGCCTAGTGTACATTTTGACCGTTTTTTAAGTTCCATAAAAGTGTAGGTTTTGTTGGTTGGCCAATAGCAAAAGTGGGTCACATATGGAGAAAAAAAAAGAAATACAGTAGGAACTAGGATTCTTCATCTGGAGCTGACAGCCTGAGCATCAGGTGGGTGAATTCTGCAACATCTTCTTTAGGACAGGTTATTTCAGTTAAACAGCTTAAATTTTGGTACCTTGTGGTGTTTTTGAAAGCTATGAACTGGGAGCACTATCATTTGCCAATGTTTCAGCCACAGTCTTGTGATATTTGGTGCTTATCTTACAACCCTAGCTTCTTTATCTATGTGAATATTAAAGCATTTAATATTTTTTTAAATGTCAGAAAATGCAAAGACAACAGAAAAGAGTCAAATCAAGCGAAGAACGCTTATGGCTCAAGGCACAGACAGCACGCCGTGCTACTTTCTACGTGAGTCTCGCGCCTGCTAGCAGGCCTCCGGCCACCGCCAAGCCCCCGAAGCTACACGGCAGCTGTGTCTGGCGGGGCGGAGCGGGCCGCGCGGCCCTCCCGGGCAGTGGCGGCGGCTGGCCGGGGCCGTCGCGGGGCTGGCCGGGGGCGGGGCCCGCGGCCGCCTACAAAGGGCGGTGCGCGGCGCAGGGCTCAGTCTGAAGGCTTTGGCGGCTGCGGCCCGGTAGAGCCAGCCGGGCGTCGCTCGGCCCTTCGTTGGCGGAGCGTCCCCGGCCGCCCGCGGCGCATAAGGCCAAGGCTTTCCGACTTCAGCTACAGTGCTAGCTAAGTCGGGGAAGGCAACACGGAGCAAAGCCGCGCGTTCCCCCACTTCTCTCGGCATCGGGCTCTGGCAGCGGCTGAACGGGCCGGCATGGCGCGGGGAGCCGAGTCGGTGGGCGAGCGGCGGCGCTGCGGTCAGTACGCGGCGGCCCAGGCGCCTCTCGCTAGCTCGCTGGGGGCGAGCGGGGCGGCGGGGGAGAGGGGGCCCGCCGGGGCTGACCGCGGCTGGTGCGCTCCGGTGCCGAATCCGCCGCTCCAAACCGCGGTGTGTCCTGGGGGTGGCTTCGCACCGAGACGGTGTTGGATTCTTACCCGACGGCGAGTAGTACCCGGTGCGTACTGAAATGCGGTGTATGTTCCCGAATCTCCTTTAGCATTTGTCTCTTATTTCTCGTTTAGGATCAGTGGCTGCCTATTTTACGTCTGCAAAGTTTCTTCTTTATCTTGGACATGCACTGTCTACTTGGGTAAGTAAAATATTGTCATGGTAGAGGTAGAATTTTTGTTTATGTAGCAGTGACTTACCTGAATGTTACTGGTACTTTCCAAAAAAATCCTTACAGAGTACCGCACTGCCGTAAAGATGGAGATCTTATTGCAACACCTTGCTCTTAAAAGTAATCTTAATCTTTATGATACACTGCAGTAGATTCAGCTTTCATTAGTGCAGAGTAGTGCAGAACTTGAAACCCTGAGGACCTGGTTCTGTACCTTTTTATGGTTTTAAATAACTACAGAATCAGTGAGTCTCCTTACAGAGTAAGATCCAAGTGAAAAAAAATAAAATGTATTCCATAACAGAATACAGGGCAGTCCATTGCCACGTGTATTTGAGGAACTTGTGTGCTTACTAATTAAAATAGCTCAGTGTTTACAATGGACCCATTACTGCTGCTTATCAGCAAACTTGTTGAGTTGGGAGATGCTTCTCTTTCGTTCAAAATGCTTGCTTCCAGAAATGCTTTCCTTCTCTACAAAAGTAACTTGCTATATCAGTCTTTACTCATTTGAAGGACAGTGAAAATCTCAAGTTGTACAGCAAAAGTAGGCATTCTAGGTTCTACTCACATATATTTTAAATTTTATTACGTGGCTTTAGAATACAATCTTAAGTCTCTATCCAATGGCTTGATTTTAAAAAAGTGGAAGGTTTCCTCCCTAATATTTCTTGGTTTCTCTGTAGTCTTGGATTTGAACTGATTTAACGTGTGCTTTATATAGCATTGAGCAAATGACTGATACACAGTTAATGTTGCATGCATTACTCTGGCAACTTCTCACTTTCACTAACCTGAAAGTTCATGTTGATGTTTGTTAATGAGTAGAAGGGCTTGGAGTGGTATCAAACACTTGTTTAAACAAGTACAATGTTTTATCAATTATTAATATTATTGAAGGAGCAGAGTGATGCTATTTCTGTTTGATTTGCTACTTTTCAGAGGCCAAGGTTGTTAACTGCAAGATTTTTGTCAGTAATGCTCACAGAGTGCCTAACTGGCATTTTGGCCAATCCTGCTTACTGCACTCTGAGTGCTTCAAAGCTGGGCAGTGGGACTGTTCTCAGAGTATGTGAGTAAAGGTGACAGCAGAGTTGGAAAACCATGCTGCACACCATAACACTAGAGGCAAGATGTCTGTTCATCTGTTTAACAATATTAGTATATAAAAATATTAATATTAATATTTTGAGCCAACTCCTTGTTCTAGTGTGTTTTCAGATGAAAAATCTTGGCTCAAAAGAATTGCTAACCAGACATGCTGAAATAGAAATACAGTGTATATTTATGTGTTTAATTCATTGCTGTCAGTAGGCCAGTTGCAACTTTCCAGCTTTATCTGTGCCACTTAGGAGGCCTGTCAGTATGTAGTAGCCTGGTGACTCTTGTTGACTGCAGTTCTAAGATAGGATTGTATAAGTTGTTAAGTGATTATAGGCATAATTATAATTACAGAAGAACAAGAACCACCTTTAAAAGGATAGTGAGGCTAAACTGTAGTAATTTTTTTGAGAGTTGAAATATCCATGCTTTGAGACACTTTAAAGTGGGATTAAGTATATAAAATAAAGGCTTTGCTTGTTTCAAACTGTGCAATTACCTTATTCAAACTGTGCAATTATTTTGGCCCTGCAGATAGCATGCTTTTTATTTATCTCTTAATTTCTGTGTTATATGAAGTGTTAGGTTTGACGACAGACTTTGCTTTTAAAAAGTGCTTTTATGTTATACCTCCCTCAGCCCTTTAGGATATTTGAGATCCTTAGAAGTTTGTACTGTTTGCTGTATTGCATAGCAATTGTGTGGTTTATAAGGCAGCAGAATAAAACAGTTTCATGTTTGGCTGATAAGACTAACATCAGGGACTCATATTCAACAAACTATGCCCTAGAATGGTATGAATGATTTCTTTTCATCTGTCTCTTCTATTCATAAAGTGCTTTCTGTAGTGGATGTTTAAAAATAAAGTGAGATGTGACTCCTCTCATCTAACAACATAAAAACCTCAGTGTATTTGTATGCAAGCCACAGGTCTGTTTGGTATCAAATGTAAAAATGTTTTGAATAGCACGAAAATTACTTCATTTGGACATTTCAGGCATCTTTACTGATGAGCAATGACTTTGCGATAGGTTAAAGTGATATTCTACCTTTTAGTGATATGGTGATACTTAATATTACTAGAGCTTAAATCCACTGACTTCAGAAATTTCAGTTAACATTTAAGACAACACCTTCCTTGATTTACCCGTGTCTATCCTGAAGTGTATTATGAATTTCTCTGACTTGAGTGGCCCTTGTGTTGTAAAGCAGCATTTAAGCTTTGATCATTCAAGAGTGAACTGCCGTCTTAAAGTTATTTAAATAATATCAGAAATCAATAAATCTATTGCTAATATTTGTGCTGGAGAATCATTGTAAGCTTTGAGACTTGTTGTATGTGACTGATAATAGACATTGTCCTGTAATATTATAATAGAAAATATCTGGGATTTTTGACATATTACAAGCTTTAACATTGCACTTGATTAGAACAGATAATCTTAATGGCACTGGGATAAAATGAGTGTTGACAGATATAGTCATCAAAATAACAAACCCAAGCCCAGAAACTAAAAGATAAACCCAACCCTGCAACAGAAAACCAAACGAAATCCCCCCATACCTCCCCCCTGCATGTGTCATAAACCTTTACTTTACTACAGACTTTTGTCAAGGCACTAGTAAAAGAGTCAACTTGTGTGCTTGCAAATAGTAATGCTGTGTGTGTACTCTCTGTTACTCTTAAAAGGGAGATCGTATGTGGCATTTCGCTGTGTCTGTATTCCTGGTTGAACTTTATGGAAACAGCCTACTCCTGACTGCAGTCTATGGACTGGTTGTGGCAGGATCAGTTCTTCTCCTGGGAGCCATTATTGGAGACTGGGTGGACAAGAACTCCAGGCTCAAAGGTTAGATGCCTAGAACAGGCTATTAATTTAAAGATGAATTGAATTAATGTAAAAAGATAAAGCTGTTTTATTTTATTTGAGGAGTTAACTCTGGGAACAAGGCTTGTCCAGGTTTTTTTTTTAAGGATAGTATTTCAGAGTGGTAATGATTAGACAAAGATTTTCTCAAAGACGAGAAGAATAGTTTTGCATTGTATGTCCACTACTCAGGCTAAATATGTATAATATGTAGATTCATAGAAATATAAAAGGTGGAAAGCACTGAATGGACTACAGATCAAGTTCTTTACAGTCTGGTAGTATATGCCACTATTTGTCATCTATCTGGATAGAAATGATTTCCACTTAATTGTAAACATGCACTGTATTTGAATTATACATACTTTAAGTATGTACACTCTAGTCTGTTTTATCAATAAAATGGTATCAAGTTCTTAAAAATTCTTACTTTCCAAGAGTTTACCAAGTAGCCTCACTTCTGTGGTATGCTGAAGATGAATTTTAGAGACTCAAGCTAAGTCTTGTTTTTATCATTTTAAAGATAGTGACAGCATTAAAACATGTACAGTTTCTCTTTTGAGAAAAGACCTACTTGGACTGTAAATTAAAAGCTATGAATTGTTGTAAGCTATGGAGTTACATCAGACCTGAATTTTGTTTCTCTTAAGATAACAGAAGATTGAAAACCTATTGTGAAGTATAGTTTTACCGCTATACTTTGGGGGGAGAACAGGAGAACAACATATAAAGAATCTCTGCATGTTCCTTAACTATAATTTCCTTAAGCTTGTAGTTAGCTCATTCTTGTGTTGGTAACTGTTGCTCTCTGTTTTGATTTGAAACAGTGGCCCAGACATCCTTGGTTGTACAGAATGCATCTGTCATCCTGTGTGGTATAATCCTGATGATTATCTTCTTGTTTAAGACACAGCTTTTGACCTTATACCATGGATGGCTTCTTGTGAGTTCTTGAACTTGTTAATCAAGGAACTAACTTACAAGGAAACTTTTGGGAGCATGGGAGACAGCTGATCTTTATTTTTCTGTTTAGACATTCCTGGGACCTAAAAGGGTAAAGGAAATTAGATAGTTGGGTAAACAGAGGTGATTGGTTTCTGTCAGGAATTGTAAAGTAGACTTGATCTTGTTTTCTCTGAAGAAGAACACTAAAATGTATGGATTCAAATGTAAAAGTGTTTTTTCTGGTTGTACAGGATGGGAGTGGAGATATCCCTTCATCAGCTTTCTCATGTTCTAACTCTTTTCCTCCCCCACTTTTCTAGACGGTGTGTTATATCCTGGTTATCACAATAGCCAATATTGCCAATTTGGCCAGCACTGCCACAGCGATCACAATTCAGAGGGACTGGATTGTTGTGGTTGCAGGGGAAGACAGAAGCAAACTGGCAGGTGAAATATGTTGCCTTTTTAATATCTTAAATGTCTTACTTTCCAAGCTTGAATTTTAGGCTAGAGTTTTACAGAGGTCATTTTTTTTTTTTTGAGTTTCAGATATTATGAGAGTACAGCAGTTAAAAACAACAGCCTTTGTTTTGTTCTTCTCTGCCCTGGATGGCACTTAGTGAGATTAGAAGTTACTGTTGTGATTACAACTGGACATCCCTAGACTTATTTTGTCCTCCTTTTAGTCATACTGCAGCTTTGTCAGGAAAACTTTATTCTTGCTGAACAAATAAACATACACCACACTCTTAAATCAAATAACCACTGTTTAATAGAAAAGCTATTTAACTCCCAGGCACTTAAAGCCAAGTGTTGCAATACTTTATTTTTAGGTCCCTGGAATGAAACAGAAAACTGTTGCGTAACTGGGCTCCTCACAGAGGGATCAAAGAAAGAGGTACATGAGAATGAAGTCCAGAACAGTAAAGTAGGTGGATCAGGAAATTGCCAGTAGGAAATGCTGTGCAGGCAGATACTTGAAGTCTTGCACTTCTATGGCATTAGATGTCTAACTTGGAGCTGTAAACAGTTTTCTGTAGTTGGAGCTGAAAGCTCTGTATTCTGCTGACATCTGGTACCTTTGGTATTAGGCTACAGCTTTAATATTTTTTGCCTAATAAATAGTTTTTCTTTTCTTTCCCATTTCTTGTGCAGTGGCATGACATTAGTGGGTGAGAATGAGTTCTCATTCAAATTCTGCATCTCGGTAGTCATGACACTACTTGGATGTGAGTGATTCCTTGGAATCCTCTCCAGGAATGCAATGAACCTGGTTTTCCTTTGTTGAGGAGTGCTCCTGGCTGCAAGGTGCTTCCACCAAGGAGTGTATGGCTGATCTTTGACTATGGTGCTGCTTTGATTGTGACAGTGTGGGAAGCAGCACTTTCTGTGATGAATTTGGGCAGGCCACATGGACTCTGAATCAGGCCTCTGAATACCCTCTGAATGGACTTCCCAGTTAGAGGAACAAATACTGAAGTGCAAACAAGGCACAGAGCAGCTTAATGTTTCAAGGATATAGATGGCTCAGTGAAGTAACTCTAGGACTGAAGTTTTAAGTCTGACACTTATGGAGTTTAGATACCTCCAAGTCTAGACTGCATTTCAGCTTCTGGACTGTGATTTTTTTTTTTTCCAATATGAAGCTGGTTAAATTTCCCGTAAAGTTCAGTTTACATATCAGAGTCCTCTCAAAGATTTAAATCCTATGTTGGAGCTTTGCTCTTGATATTTGTCTCCAATGAGGGAATCTGTTTTACTCATCTCATCCAGGAGAGCCTAGTTGTTAATTAAATGCATTAAATGAATCTTACTTTCATTTCCTGGTACACAAATTTTCCAGTCTTCTATTTTGACCTTACAGTGCCTTTCTAGATCATGCCTTTTGTAGAACAACAGTACAGGTTAACTTGCTTTATTCATGGGAATCACAGGTACAAAAGTAACATCTACATGTAAAAGCCTTAAAGTTCTAATGGTTCTCACTAACCTTTCTTCTAGTGTCAGATCTTATTCAGCAAATCATCTCCCCTATCCATCTACTACTTACTACACTTGCAATAAGGTACTGACCACACCTGTGAAGAACTGTGGCAGGGGAGGCTATGTTGCCTCTGTACTGTGTGATCTTGGACACAGTTGTATGACCAATTACAATATGTACCAAAAAATCAGGCAAGAGATTACTTTTAAATTCTCATGCCATTTAATTTAAAAACAAAAAAGCACTCAACTAAGCACCTTAGTTCAACAAATCTATCTAAGGGATCTTTTCCAGGCTGAGTAGGGTTATTATTTGTTTAATCATAGTGTAACTTGGAGACTGTTGAAATTTCTTAACTTAAATTGAACATCAGCAGCAAATTGACTTCTCAGCAAATACTGTAAATACAGCAAATACTGTACTGCTGTTACCTTTCTTCAAGGAGAAGCCTTGGTTAAGTAAGATAGTAGTTGTCCTTGATTAATTTTTCACTTTTATTTTGTACCTTTCTGAGTGGTAATATCACCCTTCCTCAAATAACTCAAAGCTTAGTTCTTGGAATTTCTAAAGCCAAATATTTTCAAAACAAGTATGTAACTTACTCATCTCTGATTTAGCCAGCAGTCAAATAGTTAACATTGAATTGACTTTGAATTCCAAGTAGAATAGCCTAAACATTTATTTGAATGGCAAAGAGTAACTCTACAGATTTGGAAAAGCAGCTTCATGATATTATATAGTTTCACTTGCTCTTCAAAAGCTCCAATTTAATAATAATAGGACTGTAAAATGGCTTTAGATGCATGTCTAAGCAGCCTGAAGCCCTGATAATCTAAACTATTTTGAGAGTCTAGCAACTTTCAGTGGTTAAACAATGGCACTATTAGAATCATGCAGTGGTAGAGTTGGAAGGGACCTTTAGAGATCCTCCAGTCCAACCCCCCTAATAAAGCAGGCCTGCCTCGATAAGGTCGCATAGGAACATGCCCAGGCGGGTCCTGAAGATCCCCAAGGAAGGGGACTCCACAACCCCTCTGGGCAGCCTGTGCCACTGCTCCATCACCCTCACAGTGAAATAGTTTTTTTTCTTATATTTAAATGGAGCTTTTTGTGTTCCAACTTCATCCTATTACCCCTTGTACTGTTGCTAGGTGCCATAGAGAAAAGGGATGCCCCAACCTCCTTACACCCACCATTTAGATATTTGTAAATATTAATGACATTTCATCTTCAGTCTCCTCTTTTCTAGACTAAACAGCCCCACACTCTTCTTCATGCATCCCAGGATGCCATTGGCCTTGGCCATGAGGGCACATTGCTGGCTCATACTTAGCTTATTATCAACCAAGACTCCCAGGTCTCTCTCTGCAGAGCTGCTCTCCAGCAGGTCAGTCCCCAGCCTGTACTGGTGCATGGGGTTGTTCTTTCCCAGATGCAGGACTCTGCGCTTGTCCTTGTTGAACCTCATGAGGTTCCTCTCAGCCCAACTCTCAAGCCAGTCAGAATCCCACTGAATGGCAGCACAGCCTTCTGGTGAATCAGCCAGTCCTCCTGGTTTGGTGTCATCAGCAAACTTGGTGAGGGTACACTCTGTCCCCTCATCCAGGTCGTTGATGAAGATGTTGAACAAGACTGGCCCCAGAACCGATCCCTGTGGAACTCCACTGGCCACAGGCCTCCAACTCAGTTCTGTGCCATTGATCACCACCCTCTGGGCTCTGTCATTCAGCCAGCTCTCGATCCACCTCACTGTCCACCCATCCAATCCACATTGCCTGAGCTTTCTGATGAGGATGTTAATTGGAAACTTTTGGGGAACCTGCAGGTTGTAATGATGCTAAAGATAAGATTGGGGAGGATGAGACATCCTCTACCCAGCATTCTTTCATGCAAAGAAAGGGCTGCTTGTATTGACTTTAAACATCAAAGCCTGGAACAGAAAGGAGTGAGGCTTTTGGTTCAGCAAGTTCTAGAAGTGCCTACAACTGCCATCACCTGATGTGACTCAATAAGGAAAGTTAAAGACATTTCAAAGGTCTGCTGCTATCATGGGGACTACTGTGGTAACCAGTTGTTAGAAGTAAATGGAAAAATACATGGTATTGAGACATAGTTATCTTTACAGGGAAGAATTCTACTGTATGAGATTCCTGTTAATATCTGGACTTGTATGTGATGGGTTTGAATGCTGTAGAGAAAGGCTTAAAAGTCCATAACATATCACTAGAATGTAAGAGTAATATCTTGTGACTAGCAGTCTTACCTGCAGGAGTATATTTTCACTGTAAACCCAGCATGCTAAACCTGGAAAGCCTCATGCAGGCAGGACTGGCAGGAGTAGGGATTTGGCTTGCAAACACTTTTGTTGGTCACAGTAAACTTAAACATTGGAACACTGTACAAGTGGCTCTGGTGTACAGTCTTAACTCTACTGGAACCTCTTACAGTTAGAGCAAGACTTCTTAGCTTGATATGTATACATGTGCAATTCTCAGTGGTGTTAGTGACTATTTCACTGTAAATGTTCAGCAACTTCATATCATCAAATAATTTCTGACAGATATGAATGCCACAATAAGAAGAATTGATCAGTTGACCAATATCTTGGCCCCAATGGCAGTTGGCCAGATAATGACGTTTGGCTCTCCCGTGATTGGCTGTGGATTCATTTCTGGTTGGAACTTGATGTCAATGTGTGTGGAATACCTGCTGCTCTGGAAGGTTTATCAGAAAACCCCTACTCTGGCTCTCAAATCTGCAAAGGTTGAAGAATCAGAACTGAAACAGCTGAATGTAAAAAAAGGTATTGAAAACACCAAAGAGACTACTGTTCAGATTCACGGTATATTCACTATCTCAGCATTGACTTGTTTTCTACAGACACTGCTTTCAATCTATATAGATATGGGACAAAGCAGATGGCAGTCTAGGATAGGGAAGCAAGATAAAGGGCATGGAAGACTCTGTATGCTTTTGAATGCTCTTGAAGAATGAAGCATCTAGTAAATGCCAATGTGTAGGAAACACCTCTTAGTCTTTGCTATTGCAGTATTCTGATTTTAGTAGATGACTTGCATTTTTACAAATCGCACAAATACTTGATGTGTCTCCCTTGCTGCATGTGCTGTTTTACACTTGACAGTGTGAAAACACTGCTCAGCATCCAAACATTTGTATAGTTTCTGTCCATGTTACTAATCTAAGTACTGCTGTGGGTGTTTTGAATTTTTGTTTGTGGCAAGTGGAAGTGCCTTTCTCCTGTATTAGAGTGAAGGTGGAATTGTAGAAAAGCATCATCAAATTTTTAAGTCAAGTTTTGAAAGCTTTTGGCTTTGCTAGGCTTCAGCAAGCATCTCTGCCTTGGTTCTTCGGGTGTGCATGAAATATCGACAGGTTCAATATTCCATTCTTTCTGTGGTTAGTGCATTTAAAGATACAAAGCTATGTGAAAATGTTAACTGACACTCATTAAGCAAATAACTCCTTTATGGAAATAGAGCATTCAGTCATAAGAAGATAAATGGACAATGCTTGCTTCTGCTGTGGTTTAATTAAATAAACAGGAATTCACATTGATAGGGATAAACTTTTCTTAATCTTGCCATACAGATGGAATGTAAGGACACTTAAAGACACCTCAGTAATCAAAGGTTGATTGCAGAATTTGATGCATTTCTGCAGCAATGAACTTACCAGCTGCAAACAATTGTCTTGCAGTTTACGTTCCGCACTTCTTAGGAAAGAGCGTATCTAACAATTACATTTCTGTTTACAGAGT
The DNA here is from genome assembly GCF_028858725.1 of Colius striatus. NCBI lineage: Eukaryota > Metazoa > Chordata > Aves > Coliiformes > Coliidae > Colius > Colius striatus. Next base: position 29,715,401 of record NC_084767.1, on the reverse strand, counting down.
GTGACATGAAACCTGCTGAAGGAGTGCAGTTAATTGTTGAGAAAGATGCAACTGGCTTTGAGCCTCAACAGGAGAAGGAAGTCAGCTGTGTTTCCCGGATTGCTGAGCCTTTCATCACGTTTCGTGATGGATGGGTTGCGTACTACAACCAGCCAGTGTTTCTTGCAGGCATGGGTCTTGCATTTCTGTATATGACTGTTCTGGGCTTTGATTGTATTACTACAGGCTATGCATACACTCAGGGTTTGAGTGGCTCTGTGCTAAGCCTCTTGATGGGTGCCTCGGCAGTCACTGGAATCATGGGAACAGTAGCTTTTACTTGGCTTCGTCGCAAGTGTGGCCTGGTTCGCACGGGGCTTATTTCTGGAGTTGCTCAGTTTTCTTGTCTGGTCTTGTGTGTAATCTCTGTATTCATGCCTGGAAGTCCTATGGATTTGACTGTTTCCCCATTTGCTGACATTAGTGCCAGGCTCTTTGAAAGTGAGCCATTACCTACTATAGCATCTCCAGAAGATAAGCCTGAAATGGTTTTTGCAACTGGAATGCCCAACTTGTTAAACGGGTCTACTACTCCTGCTAACAGTGACCCAGAGATGAGTCCTGAGCCTGTGCCTTTAATCTCTGTTAGTCTCCTATTTGCAGGAGTCATCGCTGCTAGAGTTGGTAAGTATTTTGTTGCTATAAAAATATATTATCTATTGTCTCCTTCTCATTCTAAATATTACAGTGGCCATCAACTAAATACAAATTTGAGTTTAGAATTTTAGGCTATAGTTGAAGTGCTGTATCACAATTCTGAGGCTGAGTCATAACACTTCACATAACAGTGAAATCGTCTTGCTGTAGTGTTGCCAGTGCAGAGTCTGCAGTACTAGTTTCTTGAGTATCCTATATCAGTGATAGGAGGAGTTTATCACATTTGGAGTTGAACGTAACTTGTTTTTTGGAATTTGCATCTCTAAATAATTTTCCTTCACAACCAAATAAAACCATTTGTTACTAGGAAACAGAACAAAGCACATTTGCTGTGAAAACCTTCAAACTTCGCTGTTTACTAAGTTAACCAATTCATTAAAATTTTTTTTAACTTCTGAACTTGTGACTGGCAAAGAAGTTTAGAACAAGCTTTGATTTGGATGACAGCTTAATTTTTTTGAGGAGTTCCTGGTTAGTTTAATATTAGTATCTGTCAACAGAAGAGGCAGTCAAATAGATAAATGTAATGAACAGTAATTCTCATCTGTATAATTCTCATGCTCTAATTTCTGCAGCTTTTTCTGAATTTTGAAGGAGTAAAATACTAGATTCACATGTATTAAGTTTGTTTGCAAGGTAAACTTTTAGAACTGAATCATTAGTAGACTAAAATAGTATAGAGGCTGGTGTCAACCAAGACTAGTGTAAATTTGTGATCTTAGTTTAATGTTTGATTTCTTGCAGATGACATGCAGAACTTGGCTAAAATTCATCTTATGGTGACCCTGTGTCATGAATACACTGTAAAATAGTTGCAGAAGAGTTATTTATATAAGGAACAGTTAGCCGAGTTATTGTTACTTTAATAGGCGTGTTGAAGAGAAGTGTGACAGGCAAGTAAATGTGTTAAGCTTGATGTATTATTTCAGGAAGTATTAGTAAATGGGAAATAAATTGCTCTGGACTGTCAGTAACAAATCCAGTCTAGTCCGACAAGAGACTAGCTTGTGTGCATTTTTGGCATAAGGGAACATTTAGAAGTATGAATTGAACAGTGCCAGTAACTAAAGTGTACTATGAGAAGCCCAGTTGTATGCATAACTTTTTTTTTTCTCTCCGTAGGCCTTTGGTCCTTTGATTTGACTGTCACACAGTTGCTCCAAGAGAATGTGGTAGAATCTGAAAGAGGCATCATAAACGGTGTCCAAAACTCCATGAATTATCTTCTTGATTTGCTGCACTTCATCATGGTCATCTTGGCCCCAAACCCTGAAGCTTTTGGCTTATTGGTGCTTATTTCTGTGTCTTTTGTTGCAATGGGCCACATAATGTACTTCAGATTTGCCCAAAAAAGCTTGGGAAAACAACTTTTTGTTTGTTGCACTCCTGATCCCAAAGAGGTCTCTGACAGTTCACCACCTGGTAATACATCTACTGTCTGAAAGGATCCGCTTCTCTTAACTAACTTGCTAAACAAATATCATGGTTAACCACATATACTGCCTTTGTTGACCCTAAGGTGTTTCTCTAGAGTTGTATGAATAACTTGGGTGTTTGAGGAAGCTGTCCCAAGAGAGCTAAAATTCATCTTATAGTGACCCTGTAAAAGTATTTCCTGTTTGGCAGAGGGCAACCTAGTTGGATCTTGACGGCTGGTGTTTCAAAAGTTCCCCAGAGTTATTCATGAGTATTTGACCACAAAAATAATGTTGAATTTTTGTTGTTGACCCTCACAGTGATACTGTTTAGTAGTTATGCATACTCACCTTGTTTGATAATTTTTGCACTCACAGAGCAAAACAAGGGATTTGGCTTTCTGGGATTTTTTTGTTTTTTCCTCTTACTATAATCAGTTCTGCTACCCTGTCTTCTCAAACTGATATGAACATCCCTCATGTATTCCTGAAGTGGAGTCTTAAGGTCAGATGTTTCCCAAAATAACTTCTTAGTATTCTATGTGTTCTGGTTTAACTTTACAGAAACACCTTTGTGGGTTTTTTTGCATGTTTCATTACAAATTAAGACAAGTGCTAGGTACAAGATGTTGTATTACACTTTTGTTGCACTCGGTAAAGTAAACCATAGCCTCATTTTAGCAGAAGCAATTGATGTAACATTACAAAGCGTGGCTTTTTTTAATTGCAAATGACAGGTCTGTTCAAGTTTGATGTAGCAGAAAGTGCTAAGGTCAGGAGTACTGGTACAGAAAGATAAAGTCTTGAGCTAGCTTAGTTTTTGCCTCAGACTACAAGCAGCTTTTTTCAGAAACTGTGTTAAAGCCTGATGTATTGGAAAATATTAATATTCCAGGCAAAACAAATCCAAAAGTGGATTACTTGCATTTATCTGTTTTAGCTGTATGTGAATTTCACTTTGTTTTAGCGGTATTTTTAAAACAATGAGATGTTGGACTGTGTGGCCTTCTAAAGCAAAAAAGAATGATATAGCCCTCTGATTTTCAAGAAGTTCTTGCTTTTTTTTAACCCAGCACATGTACTAACTGCATGTGCACTTTTGTGGAAACTGTGCACTCTGCTTCCTCAGTAGAGCTGAACCTGGTAGTGTTCTGAGTTCTCCTATGGCATGACAATATGGCTTCTAAATTTAAATATTTCTAAATTTTTTTTTTGTAAAATAAGCTTTATGCAAAAACATATGTTTTTGAACTTATGAAAAGTATCCTCTAACATTTAAGGTGGTTTAAATTTTAGGTACTGTGTTTGACACACTCATCTATGTTGCCTGACTTCAAGCCTGGAATGTAAATGTGTGAACTCCATTGTCTTTAAAGGCATTACACCAGGGTTGAATCTAGGCCATTCATCTTAGAGTTTCTAATGATAACATTATATCAAACTAAGTAGATACAAAGATACAAAGTATTGTAAGAGGTCTGGAAGTGAATGAATGGGAATCCAATGTACAACAGATGTCCTTGTAGCCCTTAGTATTCAGTAACTGGATGTAAGAATTTTTCTCCTCTAGTGGACCAAATCATCGCTGTTATGTTACTGAAAGTTTCTCAGGGATATTTTCACTAGGTTTGTAAGTGTTCATACTTTGACCAAGCTTTTGGATTTTTTGATGTGATAAATATGTAAATTAGCGTAGGCCTAAAATTTGTGACTCATTCCTGAGTGTAAGTTTTTTAAGGAAAAGGGAAGTTTGCCATCAGCAGAATTTAAAGTCAGAAGATAAAACAAGCTTATCTAGATTTGTAGGATAAATATGCCCAAAGGGTAGCTTATATGGTATGTGATAAATACACTAGTAAATACCTCTGATTTGCCAAATACATTTGCTCATGTGTAAATTGGGACCAGATTTTAGTATTGCTAAATATAAATAAAAGTAGCCCAAATGTCAGTGAGTGCCTCAAAACTGCACTTTGATCAACATCTGAATGCCACCATATATATTGGACTCACTGTCCATCAAGGAAACAAAGCAGAAAATGCAGCTGCTTGTGAACTGTCTATAGCCTTCAGAACCTGGTGTGCCTAAAGCTTAATGCTGTAGCTGTAAGCACCAGACATCCCAGAGAGGATGTGTTCCTGAAATCTAAAGAGCTCCAAAACCATAGCAAATAGAGCCAGGAGCATACCACGTTCCTGTCTGTTCTCAAAGTTATGTTTTTATTTTTCCAAAAGCAGTGCAGTCTTGAGTAGCAGTTTGTTTTGTAAGTAGTTCCTCTACATAGCACAGTCTGGATCCCAAGCCAAAGTAGTAGTATTGGCAGGATATTAGACATTTGTATTTTGTACATATAATGTTGCTAGGATTCATTTGTGTAGATATACAGCTGGGAGGCAAGACAATCCTATAAGAGAAAGGAAGGTGGATGCTAGCTTTAAGAGAAATGAAGTCTAAATTGAAGGTCTTGTACATACTGATCTGAGTCAATGTCAAAGAACATGTGCTGCTTGAGCACAACCTGTTTGTGTTTAAGTCTAAGATGTACACAGACACCTGTACTGATAGTGCTTTGGAGAAATGTGGAGCCTGAAGTCTTTCTTAGCAGGACTTTAACCATTTTTGGCCATTTATTTATTTATTTTTTTATGTCAAACTTGGATAAAAGCTGCCCTTAAAGTGTATACACTAGAAATCAATCTTATGAGAATAGCATATTTTATTATACAACCTTATGCTGGACATAGTATTGATTTAAGTATTACTGTTGTTAAAGCTAATGAATAAATTTGCATAAAAAAGTATTTGTCCTGTATTATTCAGTTTGTGGTGATGTCAGTATGCTACATTTAGCATGTATCCTGTAGATAATGGTTTTCTGTAGTGGTGGGATGGAAACAGCCATGAAACACAACCAAATAGCATTGTGAAGGAAGCAAATGACAAGTGTGGTAAAGGCCTTTCAATGACTATGTAGCTCTTGTCTTTAATGAACTGATTTTTATTTGCCATCTACAATGGAAACAGAAGACCCAACAGCTGAAGCTGACGTTGTGGTCTTACAGACTCAGCCCAGGACCAGCATTGGTGATATTGCAGTTTTATCTATTTGCTTGCTGAGCAGCAGAAAGCAAATGATTTTAGATTTCCAGTCATCCTTTTACAATATGGAGTTTGAAATGGGGGCCTTCTGTAGCAGCAACACCTGGGTGAGAACACTAGGCATAAGGATAAGTCACAAATAAATGTGATACTTCTGATATTCTGGTATTAGTCTTGAAAATTACTTTGAGCACTTTATACAGGACTGCTGCTTGTTACATATATTTAGGATATGCTTACATGATAAATCAGTCTTTGGAAGACTCATTAACTGTGATTTCTCTGAACTCATTTCCCTTTGATTTTCCTAGAAAAATACCTTTATGAATTGTTCCCAGTTACATTATTACCATGCTATTTCCCTCTGGGAATTAGAACTATCATTAGTAATAATTAGTTACTACCATGTGGGAATTAGATTGTTGAGAGTGAAAACTACAGGCTTTGTGGCATGTGTCATGCTTGGTAGCAATAAACATGAAAAGTGTTCGTAAATGTCAATGATTGACAATGTAGTTATAGTGATTCACTCCATCAGTGCAAAGAAGAGGAATTGTGAGTAGTATTGTGTGTTTGTACTTAATGCACAGAAAACACTTTTTGTTTGGGGAAGACTTCGCAATTTACCATTTGATGGTTTTACTCTTTACTCACATTTTGGTAAGTGCCGATTTTTCTAAGATCCTGTGGAATTCAGTACTCGGGAGTCAAAGGTGGAGTGATTGAAGATACCTACCACTCTGTTTACTTGCTTGTTGGGCTACTTTGTTTGCTAGGTAGTTGAGGCATCAACCCTGCCTGGGAAGGCAATGTATATTGTATGTCACATACTTTAATATTTTGGTCAGGAATATTTAATTGCATTTCTTTTCAATAGGATTTTCTTAAAACTGAGCACTGATGATATAGGGATTGGAGATTGGCTCTTGTTAAAGGGAAAAGGATAGAGTGAACTCAGTCCCTTTAATTTTATCTACTTTTGGTTTCTTTAATGAGAAAACTGTCTCTTAGAAATCCCAAAAGAATAAGTAGGTTCGTGTCTAGTAGTTCTAAAATACTACAGTTACTGCTGTCTTTGTTTCTACAAAGTGCATGTTATGGATGTCCCAGATTAGCAGAGCTACCTCATTTCTTTCTTGGCTGAGTGTTCCCTCAGTGATCGGTGTCACAGATCACATCTTTTCTTGTCAGTGTTACACACCTTTCTTACTGGACAGAGGCTTTCACAGCCTCCTATGTAACTAGTTTTGCAAAACATAATTAAACTCTTAATCTACAGAGAGTTACAACTTTCAGGTAAAGCTTCATAAAGAAATCAAACATTCTGTAATAGAAATGAACAGGCAATTCCAGACTCATTTAAAATACTTCTTACTGTTTTTGAGTAAAAAAGCCTAGCAGATGTTACTGAATCAATGCCAACTCACAGGCTCTTCATAACTTTGAAACTGTACAAAATTACAACTTAATCTGAAGTAATTCAGGGTAAAGATTGTTCCTGCTTGAGAAGAGTGGAACTAAGAGGTCTAGCCTTACTAAATCGAGCACTGTGGAGGTGATGATGAGGCAGATTAAAAAAACCCACAAGACTGACCTCAGGTCTTCGAGGAGTATACATTGCTGTACTCTGCATTCATATATTTCTCAAGTACTTGGTACTAGAGGAGCTAGTAGTAAGTATTAAATAGTTTCTAGTATGTTGCCCTCTGTACTTGCACTTTTTCCTGCTTGTAGGTGCTGTTTACTGCATGGTGTAATAATCACTGTAGAATTAAAAATGCTTTATCCCTGGAGTAAAACTATACCTCTAGCTTCTTCTTTAAATACAGCAGACTATATTTTGCACCTCTGAAGGGCAGGAAAAAAATGAACAAGGATATTTGCTTAAAGGCTTACAAAGTGCATGGACAAAGTGCATGCTGTTCAGTAATGCTTTTTCAAATACTTCAGGTTGTCCTTGTGTGGGTCAATATTGCTTTCTAGTTAAACTTTATTGCATTTGGTCACAAGAGCACTCAGCCATGTGCTCTCTAGTCTTCTACATATAGAGTAATGGAGTGATCTATTTTCACACATGCAAAGTTAAGAGTTCTTAATCCTTTGTAAATGCATGGGAAGTTACTTGACATATTTAGAAAATCTGATTCCCTTTCTTTGGCAGATAAGGGAAAGAGAATGTACAGTAGATGCTGCAATTGCAACTTCAGTAAGTGTAAAAGCGTAACTCAAGTACCAAAAAAACCCCCAAAACAGTAAACCACTTGTTAAAGCTGTACAGATTGGCTCAGAAAACACACCTGCTTTGTCCATGGTAAGCCATTGTCTGCTTCAGTCAAGAGAAGGGCAAAATACAGGATATCTGCATCGCAGTAGCAGCACTCTAGAGTCTGAAAATAAGCTTTTCCTTGAGCAGAACTAGCAAAGAAGATTTTCTCTATGTGTCTTTACTCCCTACACACTGCTACAATAACGGTAGCTCCCACCTCTGTCTTGTGCAACTCTAGCTTTTCTGGGAGGTCACCTATCAATGCTCCCCTTTCTCACCCTTGTTTTATCAGCAGACCAAAGTAGAACACTGTCTCATTGTGGGAGTGATGTGAATGCTCAGGAACGGAGGAGCCAGCTGACAAGACAAACAGCACATGTGAATCTTGTGCTTATGCCAAAGAGTTTCCATTCAAGAAAAGGGAAGTAGTTCCAGACTGCTTCTGTGCTCAGCTGTTGATCCTTACAAAAAATGTTGAAGCCAGTCTTTAAGACCTTTCTCTTTCATCATACGTAGATGGAATTAACCAAGTGGTTGAAAAGCTGTTTTTCAGGAAGTAATGGAGGTGACAGAGACCAGTGTGATTGCTTAAGTCCCATATCTGTAGGGAAAAAAAATAGGCATAACACATTTTAACCTGTAATGTGATGTGTGATATGGCTGTATGTCTATTGCCAACAGCACCTATAAACAAATCGATCAAGAAGTTCAGAGGAAAAAAAAGATAAAATCCAATGGAGACAAGTGCAAAGCACTGTTTTTAGGCAGGTCTGACTGCTCAGTTACTGAATAGGAAACACCTGTCTGCTTTTGTAGAAAAGAATTGTGAGGTTAGAGCCCAACAAAAGCCAAATATCAGTAACAAAGAAACGATTCACAAATTGAACTATACATCCTGCTGTTCTCTTTGGAATTGGGGAAAAATGGAGTACTGCATCCTGTTATTCCTCCATGTCTGCCTTGAACAGCAATGCTAACTGGAAGGAAACTGGAAGAGTGAAACGGTTGTAATCAGAGCCAATGAGTGAAAGAATCAGGGTAATTCAGAGACGATGTGCCAATGATACTTGAATGTTTAAAAGGGGATGGGAATAATGTATAATCTTGCTTGAGAAGACAAGCATTAACGAGGTCAGATGCCAGCATGCTTGAAACTGGAAGCTATGGAATTTCTAACCCTGAGTATCTTCAGGGGCAGTTACTATTTTCCAGCTCTGTTTTTCTCCAGTTATGTATAATATTTTTCTGCAGTTTTTTCAGTTCAATATTTCATCTAGAACCACTACTGGGGGAGTAGGCTACTTCACACTGACTTTTCACACCAGGTAACCACCAGTTAATTGCCTTCCAAGATCTGTCCAAGGGATAGTTTTTCCATCAATAAGTATATATTTTTCTCTTCATCTAATGTCTTAATGTTTGCTTTCGGTTTACAAGTAGACTCAATTCACTATTACAAGCTGTTCTGCAGGATTATTAAAGTGTTCAGGCATCTTTTACAAGAATGAAAGCTTTTTTTTCCCCAAGTATCATCAAAACTCCACAGTTCTCACTGATTTCATAGAGCAATGATACAGCAGATCTTAGAAAGTACAAGTAAATCAGCTTCTGCACCTTTTAATCTAAGGATCCTTTTCAAGTAGGACACTTAAGGTGAAGGAAATACACATTCCTCGAACTTTCAATGCAGTTCAAACCATTTTGGATATTTTGTCTTCAACTAAAGGACCCTTTATTGATACCTCTTGATTAATATTCATATAATTTCAGCAGAGAATCTTCTTAAACTAAACAAGATGTTCTGAATTATTTAGCATAACAAGAATATTAGATTTTCCCTCAAGTTATTTTGGTACAACAGAACAAATATTCCTGTTTTCATTAAAGCAGACCTACCAAAATTTTTCTGAAATGCTCACATGTAATATTCCTGTGCAGAGCCTGCCTGTGTAAGTGTGTATACACATCCTATCTAGTCTGCTTCTTGGTCTTCTTTTAGCTGTCACCTGCTGATTTAAGTAAGACTTGCAGACTTTAACTTGGGGAATTTGGACAGTGTATTTTCTGGGCCTGCTCCTAGAAAGGTATGTTTTGGATACCAATGAAAAGGTAAATGCAATGTTTGAATTCCTGTATTCCTGTGGGTTTCCTTCACCTGGCTGACCACATTAAACGTAAGAACTGAGAGGGAGTTGTATGTGGTCTGTCCAGCTGAGGAGGAGGAGTTGTCTGTGTTAGAAATATTTGTTCAGCTGCTAGGGGAGTAAGGCCAAATTACTGTTTACAGTATGAAGTGTGCTGCAGTTCATTTATCTTCTGAAGATAACAAAACAAGATAAAAAATCCATTCTTTGGGACAGTTTTGACAAAAGTTTCAGAGGAATAAAAACTAATTACTTGAAACTTTAGGAGCACTTTTTAATTTGCTTAGCTCCAATGTACTGTTTCCTGTCCTCCTGACCTTGGCATTGTTCAGCCATGTTTGAAAGGAGCGAGCTGTGACACAGCTGGGGACCAAAGAAACATTAAACAGCCCATCTGAGCTGCAGAGCTTCTTTGGTGGATGTCTCAGCACACCGGTGCTGCTTTGCAGAACCTCCTGCAAATTTCAGTCCACTCTCTATTACTTACTATGGAGAATGAACATATAAGGAGGAATCACATTAGAGTTGGTTTAGAATGATTTCCACAGAGACTGAAGACAGAGGGTATGGGAGACCATCTCACTGAATCATGAGGTTCCGAATGGACCCCTTGTTTTCTAAACTTCTTCTCAGAGAGGGATGGATCTAGGTGCAACTGGATCCAGACTTGATCAAGGGTTTATGTCTAATAGGTTAATACTTGATTATCAGTCAGTCATCAGGATGATTTACTAATATTTTATATAATCAACACAATTATTAGTTAATGATTTAAAAATAAGAAATTTTACACAAAACTTATAAAGAGGTTCTAAAGGAAGTCACACACATGTAAACAGATATAGAGGTTAACCTAGATTTTTCTTTTTTTGCCACTTGTAATAAATTATTGGTACCAAATGGTCTTTAAATCCTGAATCAAAAATCCTTTAGCCTGGATCTGCACAAAACCCAAATGTAGTGAATTGCTCACTCTCCTCCATTATCATCATTTATCAGCAGGCAATAATTGTCTCTTCATCAGCATCGACTAGCGGACAGCCTTGGAAATCATCTCAATCTCTTACTGTGAGAAGTGTCACAAAGAGGAGAATCAGGGGCACAGCCTGCTGCCATTGCAGGGAGCTCAAAGGGTTTCTCATTGAGGATCGCTGTTTATAGGATCAGCAAGATGCTTGACTTTGGTCAGCAATTCTTCATTTTGACCACAATGCTTACATCTCTCAGAATGAATGTCAAGCCTGGGAGCTGGAGCTGATGATATGTTTCCCAGGCAGCAAGAGGTCAGATACAAGGGAGTGCCTAATTGTTTGAACTTACTGTACTTGTAACTGGACAAGAGAATACCAGGTAGTCTTGACTCATTGCACCAGTAGTTGATATGAGAGAGTGTTAGGTTGTGAGAGTGTGAGGTTGTCTCGGTTCACTGCACACGTGATTAAAGCAAAAAGTGATGTTAGCTGGCTCCAACATAGCAACATGACCTAGGGGGGTCTGCACCACAATGGTGAGGCAGTTGGAATACATTCAGCTGCTGGAGAGAAAGACATAAGTGCTAGAAGTAAAATATGCCTGTGGAAAGAATGTAAACAAAAATTTAACAGAGAAAAGTTTTGTGCAAGTCTCTTGGATGTCTTTAGAAAAGTTTATTTCTCATCTGAAATTCCAAGAAACTTTACATTTGTTGGGAATTCTTTATTTACTTATTGTTAAGACAAGGTGTTCCTCAATGTCTTACTATAAAGCAACAGCCATTTTTGTCATACGCATTTCAAGGACCTTCATTTTTACAGCCTTTTTACTACCTTTACTGTCCCAGGATAGCCTTTCCAGGGATTTTCAGTTGTCCCAGAAGGAATGTGATACTTTGTCTCTTTTGTTTAGTGCCTGAAGCTGTCATATACCACTAGCCTCATTACAAAATCCACAATATCTACAAAATAATGTCTTCTCACATTTACTCCCTTCCCCTGAATCCTGTGTCATTAGGTTCATACTTAGCCAAAAGAAGGAAAAGAAACTGCTCTCCCACTGTTTGTTCCCTCTATTTCTTTAATTTTGTGTGATGATGTGGACACAAGGAGGAATAGATTTTCTGACTAGACAACTTCAGTGAATGGAGAATCCAGCCCTGAGGATGTCTAATCTTTGGATTCACAGCAGAAGCAACCTAATTTGGCAATAACAGGGATTTTTTTTTTTTTTTCTTAAGAGGAATGCTAGGTATGTCCTCCCTCCACAAATAATGAATTCTTATGTGGATCTGCTTTGCTAACTGAGGCTAGATTTTTTCAGTAACAAAATGGTAATTTGACTTATTTACTTGGGTTATTAACATAGGTTACCAACTCAAGTTCAGGGCTATAGAGGATTGTACATTTTCATTTTATCTGCTTAGCTGTGGTAACATCTAAATCTTGTCTTATCTAGTTTTATCTAAATGGAACAGAGCAAACAGAAGAGACCAAGGCTAGTAGCTGAATGTTCAGCAGAAAGCATTAGCCTGGTTTCTAGGCAGTAGCTTCAGACTGGTTTTATACTTCTTTCCCATGTTGCATCTGCTGTCTAGTTGGAATTCCCCATTTGGCCACAGAGGACATAGGTTAGATGAGTATCAGAGCATGGAAACAGAAGGTCTAGAAGACCACATTAATAACTGTAGTGCTTTCTGGTAATTGTAAGTCCTCTTAAACATGGTAAAGGAACTGAAGTACAGATCAGCATTCTCCTTAACCCTAGCCACGGACCTCCAGATCCTCAGAGCTCCAAATGGTGGAAGTTGCACCTGTGTTCAGGATAGATGTTGATTTCTGGGTCTGTGTATGTCCCATGCATCACCCATTGCTGAAGATAATTTTTGAATTCATTATCAATTTTGACACCATAAAAGAGGGATCTAGAGGAACTACCCGATCAGTGGCACCTCACCAGGTTTATCAGTGGTTTTCATGGACTAAGCTTCAGGGTGCTTAGTAGCTTCAGGCTTACTTGTAGCCTAGTGCTAAACAAGATGTCCAAGGCAGCAGCAGATTTCATTTTTGTAGTTTATTGATTGTGTGCAGCATTAATTGGGGTCATAATTAAACATTTTTGAGGTCATTCTGTGCAGACCTCCACACACTGCTATTGTAAATTCCAAGAACTTTCATCTTTGGAAAAGACAACAAGCAAATGTAGTACCAAATTAATAAAGGTACATATTTAGATCATTATTTCTCTATGACCGTTTTTGTCTCCTAATTCTCTTCATTAAAAGACAGAATTGTTAGCAAAAAGTTACACTTCTGATCTACCTTAACACTTCAGAATATAAGGATATCCTGCTGCTTATTAGATACATTGGAAACTGTTAGTCATTACATGTTGCTGCCTGTGAAAACTGTTACTGAGTAAAAGTTTAAGCAATGAAATAGGTAGGAAAAGCTTGCCTCAGTAGTATTGACTGCAATTCCTACATCATATTTTTATTTCGCTAAATTTTGCTTACATCTACAAATTACACTGTTCAAAAACAAGGGAAAGACCAGTTTCGCAAGACCATCCTGAGGAAGTGATACAAGGCATTCTTAGATGTGCTTGAGGATGAGTCAGCAATTCTTCTCTCACATCGTCCTAAATAAGTTATACTAGAAGTTTAGCTACAACCACTAAACAATAGGATGGGAAAAGTAAACCAAATCTGTAAGCCTTAAGTACAAACATTGGTTAGAAATAGAAAAGACAGTTCTGACTGTGTTCCACAGGGCAGCAAAGTATGACTGATAGCAAGAAAGGCATGTGTGAAAGCAGTTTATGTAAAGGAATATTTGTCCAGTACCTGTAGAAGAGTATGGGAGAGCTCAGATTAGGATGATAAAAGTGTATAAAACCTTCAGGAAGTAGAAAGTATGACAGCCCACTTGGAGCATGCGACAGAGGACACACAGAATGAGATTCAGTAGTTTCACTTGATTACCTCACTTCTAGGCATTATTTAAATCCCTGCACCCTTCAAATCCTTAATTTATTCAGTGGATATTCCCATCTTTCCCTGCTCCCTTACCCTTAAGAATTGCTTGTCATGTTACAGAAACTGTCTCTAGACATTACTCCTGCCTCTGAATTCATATGGAGTGAGATGGTTCTCTGCCATCCAGTGATATTGACTGAAGGTTAATTAATACAGGTCATTTGTGTCATGGGCTTGATGAATGCAGGGGACTGCCATTTCTAGACTGTGATAGTCTCAGTCATTTGCAATTGAAATCTAGAAAAGAAGGACCAAGAAGCAAAATGTATTTGTGTGTTTCAGGATAAAAACTAATCTATTGGGCAGACCAAGAAAAATTACCTAACTACATCTATGCTGAAGAGCTCAGTGAATTGCTCAGTGAATTACTCACCAATTTGTGAGAAATACATAGCACAAAGGTAACTGTAATTATTGTGTGTTCAGAGTTCATTCTGTATAGCAGAAATATATAGCACAAAGTACCTATAACCCTCTATGCAGTGTGTGCAGATGGTCTGTGCCAGGCAGCTTTGCTAAAGCAGCAAATTAACTAACTCAGCATGTCTCTTCAACAGACAACCTATCACAACTTCAAGTTCTGTAATGGAAACTCTGGAAATACCATCCTCTGCTTTCTTTGTAAACTGTCCTCCATGGAGACTGGAGAGCCAGGCTGCCCACGCTTCCTGCCCAGAGATTATTTTGCTTTTCACAGATGGATTTTATTTGCAAGAAAAATTATGTGATTATATATGTCACAGACAAAATGCAAGACCTGCAACTTCAACTGGTTCTGTCACCACAGACATTTTTCTCACCTCTCCTGTAATAAAAAGTACATGAGAGTATTTTATTATATGATACCCAAACTCTTGTATAAAGGTTACAAGGCAAGCTAGTTAAAGGGTAGTATAGTTTCTCCTCTTTTAAAAAACACCAACTTGCTTTAAATGGACACATATTACATGGATGCTATTCTCACTTCAGAGAGGTCAAGCCAACCAGAGAGCTGGGAAGCGACACTCCCAGACTGAGCATAGAAAACTACAATACTATTTCTTCCCTTCTTAGGCTTCCTTTTACAATTTCTTAGTGCCTGTCCCCTGCCAGCTCTGATGAAGGGGCTGCTCTGCATGATCTATTGATGAAGGGACTGCTCTGCATGATTTATCCCTGCAACAGCACTAACGATCCCAGGGTGAGACTAGCAGCAGCATCTGAGCCAAAGCAAGAGGCCCTGTACACTAGCACAGGGGCCAGAAAGGTGATGAAATTCATGCTGCTAGAAGAGGGGTGCCCAGCCACTGTACACAGCCTTTGCCAAGTTCAAACCAGACGCCTGTGTTGCACCTTTTCTGCTGATAAACCCAGGACTTCAGTCTAGAGTTCTGACACACCAGAGCAGAAGGAATAAGGGAGAAGGTAATAAGGCATCCAGAGAAACTCAGAGGGCAACTGTCGTCTCTCCTTCTGCCAATGAGATATCAAAAGCTGGGAAACAGTCCTTACAAAGCCTATTAGACAACACAATTAACTCCTGCTGAAGCTTTTGAACTCAACTTTTTAAAACGTCTCCCTCCTGGTTAAGGGCATTAAGTAGTCACCTTTTCTAAGAGAACCACTTTCCTCATATTAATTTAATCTTCTTTAAATGATTAGGGAAGGCTCTTTTCTCCCCTTGGCTCTAAGAAATAACTTATGGACCATGTGCTAAGAATGTTCCAGTCTCACCAAAGAGGGCTGCAACTGAGAGGTATCTGCTGCCTATCCATGTTATGTATGTAAAAAGGCAAGCAAAATTTTTTTCCAAGGTGTCTCACACTCAGAAAGCTCACAGAATGCTTTGAAAATGTTCTGGGGACCTGTTCTGTTAAAAGCTCATGTTGTTAAAGGCAGAACTACTGTAGGGGCAAACATACTTGTTATTTTCTCTCAAGGAGCCATAAAAGTTAGGTGAATGCTGCAGAATCCTTTGTGTTTAGCAATTATCCAGCAGGCTTTCAACAACAGGGAATATGAATAGTTTGTATGGGCTTTGCCAAATGAAATGCTATTTTCAGTATGAGCATAAGGGCATGATTCAGCAGTTTCCTAAACAGCAAGTAGTTCAAACCTATCTCAGAGTATTTTAGCACTCACAATCATATGTTTCTTAGTAACATTTTTCCTCTCTTACTTTATCTGTGATTATGTCGTAAATCTATTAATGTATCACTCATTAATGGAGTATGTTGGGTTATACAATATAGTGAGAGGACTCAGTCAAATGGAGTGAGTGATCACTAAAGGTATTCCCATTGAATATAGTGATCTACGGCTCTCTTCTAGATACTTATATTCTTGTGAGAAAATTAAGTTTGAACTCAAGAGACTCGAAATCCGTGAAGTATAACCACAGCAGAGTCAACTCGTTTGTGTTGTACAATACCACTTTCACGTCACTTTGCGTAAAGGCAGGAGAATTAGTAATCTCAAGGCTAAAAATACAGAAGAAGCAAAGTGTATGTATTTCCTGGGTTGGGGTTCTGGTTGCAGTTGTGCATTTGACATTGACAAGAGAAAAACGTGATGATCAGAAGTCAGCTGTAATTCTGAAGATTTAAACTGAAAGCGTAAGTGTGAACATAATCATAATGAAAAAAGTAGGATTCAACTCTCTTAAAACATAGGATGTGGATTAATCTGCAACCAGTTGTGCATTACTGTAACTGTCATGTCTTGAGGGTTCATTCTGTATAGCAGAAATACAGCAACCAATATGCTTGCTGCCTTTACCATAAAAATCTTGATTAGAATAAAAAGGAAACAAAACTCAGGTGATGGACACTTCAGCAGTTTATAAATCCCCTTTCTTTATTCACACAGGAATGCTTTGTATACTGCCCACTGCCCTGCCATTTCAATGAGTAGCTGGCTAATAGCATGTGCAGGAGCACCTTCTCCTTCAGCTTTCCCAGGAAGAATCCAGATAAGGTGCCCTACTGTGGGAAAACACTTTGGCCTTTTTGCCACAGTAGCCCACTTGTCCCATAAACTCAGCTTTCACAGCTTGCCCCTCCGTTTTCAGGCAGAAAATAGAATGCAGCACATTTGATGCCCCTTGGCACATCCACCCCATTCCTTTCATGGAGAGATGTCATGGTTTGGCCCAGCTAGCACAGCAGCACTACGACAGTCTCTCGCTCGGTGCCCCCATTCACCCCCACCCTCGTTAGGATGGCAGAGGCCTCACCGAAATGGGAGTAAAAAGATAAGCAAGGTTGTTGTGGATGAAGACAAGGGCAGGGAGGGCTCGCTGCCAATTACGGTTCTGGGCAAAACAGACTCCAGTACTCAGAGAGGAAAGTAGGAAAGTTTATTCTACAAGAAACAGAATGGAATAAAAGCAAAAAGGGAGTAGGATGATGAGAAAATTACAACCAGCACTTTCAGATCTCCCTCCCCCATCCCTCCTTTCTTTCTGGGCCCAGCTCACTGCTCCCGATATCTCTACCTCCTCCCCCCTAATGGCTCAGTGGGGCAGGGAATGGGGGATGTGGTCAGTCTCTCACAGATGGGCTCTACTGCTTCTGTCTTTTCAGATGAGAACAACTCCTGGCATTCTTCCCCTGCTCCAACATGGGGTTCCTCCCCCAGGACACAGTCCTTAACGAACTTCTCTGGTGTGGGTTGTTCCCGGCACCTGCGGCTTCTGCTGATACAGGTTCCCTCACACGGGACACAGTCCTTGGTGAATATCTCTGGTGTGGATTCTTTGCCACGGTTGCAGTTTCTGCAGTTGTAGGGTCCCTCTCTCAGGACAAGGCCTCTTCTGGGCATAAGTTTAATGAGCTGCTTTGTCGTGGGTTCCTTCCCACAGTTACAGCTGTGGATATTGGGTCCCTTCCTCGGGACATGGCCTGCTCCGGCCGTAGGGATAAAGGGTCCCTCCTTCGGGACACGGCCTCTTCTGGCCATAGTTTTAAAGAAGAAAATCACTGCCCCTGGTTCAGGGTCTGCAGTGAAGTGATTGGGTCCCCCCCACAGGACACGGCCTCCTCTGGCCATAGTCACTGTCCCTGGCTCGGGGTCTTTAATGAAGTGAATCGCTGCCCCTGGTCCGGGGCCAGCTTTAGCAACATGAGTCTCTGCCCCTGATATGGGGTCATTATCAAAATGAGTCTCTACCGCTGATGTGGGATCTTTAAATAAATGAAAATAAATCTCAGCTTCACCAGTTCTCTCCATAGAATGCAGGGGAGTCTCTGCTCCAGCACACCTCCTCCTCTCTTTCATCACTGACCTTGGAGTCTGCATGGTTGTTTCCCTCACTGTTCCTACTCCTTGCACCACCACCAGCCAGAAGAAAAAGAAGGGACAGAAGAAGGAAGAAACAGGAACAAGATGGAGGAAGAAGCCTCCTCTTCCTGCTTCTTCTTAAAAAGTGATCGTGGAGGCGTCTAATTGGCTCTGTCGCAAAAGTGGGTCTGTCTGAGTTGGGGAGAGTTGTGAGCAACTTCTTATAGAAGCATCTTTACAGCCCCTTCCCCCTTACCAGAAATGGCTTCATGTCAAACCATGACAAGAGGATAGGATAAGCCTGTGTGTTAGCTGCTTCCCCCGAGATCTGCTATCATCTACAGAGGTGCAAGTGGCCTTCCAGCTCTACGTATAAGTCACCCTGCAAGGGACTGCCCAGCCCATTTGAAGATTAATGGGGTTGTAGAGGACAACTTTTCAGAACCTGTGAGAGCAAGCATGTTTCTCTCGAGAATAAAAGAATGTCGTTTCCTTTTCAGGGAGGGGCAGGGAACAAGAGGTGTAAAGAATATGACCTGATAGCACAGTGGTCATTGAGAAAGCAGTGAATAGTCAGCCCAGTTCTCAGTGGAGTTTAGTGATTCCCGTTGTTCATATGGGACTTATGCATCTAAATATCTTCAGAGATTCAGTCCATGATCAACAATTTAAGTTTCCATCTAGGCAGTAAAACTAGATATTGGTTCTTTGACTGAAATGAGGAAAAACAGATCTCTTGAAGGAAGGAAAAAAACACTGTGGGTCTCGCACAGCCTCAAACACTTGAATATTCTTGACAAAACAAAAAAAATTAGCAAAAAAAGAACAAATTATATTTTGGGAAAGCCAAAATATTGAGCCTTATTCAAAGCTTGATTTTAAAAGCAACATTCTCTAAAGAAAAGTAACTGCAAAGTAGAACAGTAAAATGTTTTTAAATGTCAAACCTCAAACAACTTGTGTTTTTTATTCAAGTGAAGAGGAAAATCTATTTATTATGGTTGAAGCTATCCTATGTTTTAAATCAAATTAACAACAAAACTTTCTTAACACTATAGTCCCAGCCTGCTGATTTTTATTTTGAGAGGTACAAGATGTATGAAAGTGAAATAGTAAGAACAAATGTTATGACACATCAAGGCATCAAATTAGCAATAAACCAAAGATTTAAGAAAACAAAACTCCTTCAAGAATGTGTCTGTTGTCCTTTGGTAAAGATGACTTTGAAGCTGTTGAAGATTTCAGGGCTTCTGTGTTCACTCAGCTGTTCATGTGCAAGATTAAACATTTTGACAGTGAAATGCAAATGTGAAGTATGTCACGTGAGGTTTGTCTCTTGGCTGTTTCTTGCAAAGCAGGGTCCTTTAGGTCAAGAGATTAATAAAGCCACCTTATCAGTTAATAAAGGGGGAAGAAAATGTTTAAGAGAAGGTGTGTTTAAAGAAATCTGTAGTGCTTGGATACCATAGCAAAAGCTGACCTGTAAATACTGTCTTAACATAGTGTGAATTAGTAACTTTCAATGGAAGCTTTTTTTTTTTTTTAATGGATTCCCCCTGAGTTTACATTTTTGTAAGCAAAGAAAGCTAAATGAAAACATGAAAGCCTTGCAGGCCTTGGGGCTTGTCAGCCACTATGTAAGGCAAAGTTCATCTCTCTGCTTTCCATCGCAAAGATTCTTGGCAAGCACGACAAAGCTTTACTCCTACCACTGCTGGAACCTTGCTGTGGCTGTTTTGAGAGTCTCCCTGTCTCAGTCTCTGAGAAGCTGACAAAGAACTTTTGATATTATACTTTTTTTTTTTCTTTTTGGTGGGGAAAAAACTAAAATTGACTTTGGAAACTGCTGTGTTTGTTCCTTGAGAAATTATCTTAAAGTATTGAAATTTGATTGAAAGTTCAAAACACCTCAAACAAATGCTTCTATTAAACAGAAATCTGTGTCAATGCAGAGCAGTGGTAAAGGTAATAATTTTACAATATCTCTATAATATATCTAAAATTTTAGATTCTTTTATTTTCTTTTAGCAAAGGTGTTCATGAAGTTCCTAGATGGTGACAGCCTTTTCTTTCTGCTTTGTTTGGTTTTTTATTTCCATGTAAGAAAGTCCCTTACCAACACACTTTGTGCTTCTGGATGGAGATATGACTTGCTTTTACTTGCTTCAGCTTTGTTCTTCTAAAAACATCATGCTACTCAAGCTATACATGCCAGTAGTTCTGTATACCTGGAAAACCAAACACCCTTTCAAAATAGACTGTGAATTGTCTTCATCTGGATGACATTGTTTAATGAAGACTGAGAAATGTGAATAGAACCTTCCATCATTTAAAAGATAAAAAAATATTGTTTTTACCACTCACCTTTCATTTCAATTTCTGAAGATGTGTATTATTAGATTGACAAGGATATAAACATAAAGGTTGTATGCTACAAATCTTGTGAGGCTATTGATTTGAGGCCTAAACCTTTACTTGTTCAAGTAAAATTTTGTTTTAAACTGTTGCAGCAAGTACTTTACACAAATATATTCCTGAATGAACTTTAGGAATGAAAAGAACTAAAAGCATTACTTATCTTACTGGTAAAGGGTTATCAAAATTATGATTACAGCTGATCACAGAACAACAGTCAACTTTTCCGACTGTAGACTTCGATTCTTTACTGACGTGAGTAGAGGTTCTATTTACAGAGTCAGGAAATGTGTATTGTCTACTGTAAGACAGGTTTATTACTCATAATATAGGTTTTGGATTGCATTAAATCACAAACTTGAATTCTGATAATCAAGTCACCAAACAAATGATGCAGAACACAGGAATGTATGTCCTTAAATGAGAAACATTTGTTGCTTTGAGGAAAAATAGTAATAATCCAGCTGGTAGGATTTTACATTTTCTTTGCAAGTTCAAGTTTCCCTTTCAAGTTAGGCTTCACATACAAGAAATGATAGAGAACTAGAACAATATAAGTTTTATGAACCTGATGGTATGCCAGCTGAAATAATTCTCCCTTTGCCTGTAACTGTGCTCAATATTGGTTCTGTGTCCCAAGTTAAACAGAAACTAGGACAATGACATGGCTTAAGTTGAGCGACTACAATTGAAAAATATGCATAGAAGTTTTTCCAAACCACCTTGGTTCTGTTGGCTGGCTGAGACGTAGGAGTGGACACAAGAAAAGAAAAAGTAAAAAACACTCTAAAAGAACCTCTCATGTTTTAAAATCATGTTGCTGTTTATCATGCATTGCAGAAAAGCAACAGAAAAAATCTTAAATTCTGGAAAACTCTGTTTAACAATTACCAACAGGGTGGAAATTTCAGCTGTCCTGCTCTCTAACAGAGTGAATTCAAAGGTTCTCTGTGAACTAGCAGTCAACCAACTTTAAAGTTACTCTTAGCAGTCAGACCTGTTCATCATCTTTAGCTTGATATTTTATCTTGACCTTGTTCCTCACCTGAGCTTCCACCTAAGTGGCTAACCACTTTAAAAGGGTTGATTAAGAAATGGCTCAGAGCTCCTGTCCATATCCTCACTTTTCTCCTCTTTGTCCTTCCTGGAGCACCGCATCCCTAACCACAGTGTGACACAGTTCTTATGCTATTGTCCAGTCATAGTGTATCTATTACTGTAAATTTTTAAGCTACTTTTGATGGAAACTCAGTACACTTCATTACAGTTTGCTGGGCTTCAAATACTAATTTATTGAAAAAAATAGTGGAAATGCTTCTTTAGATGCAAGGTACAGTAAAACTTTTCTATGTACATGAAAAGCTGTGGATATGTGGCCGATGAGGTATAAAATATCATCTGCAGTGTACTAAGTCTGTGCTTAATACAATGAACTTAACCTCAGCCATGAAAGATATGTCTTCCACACAACCATTAATATGGAAGAAACATATTTTCGGGAGAGCAGATTGATTCTGCTTGTTCAGAGACTGTGAAGAGCAAGGAAGCATTAGCCATTGCAGAACCTGCTCCAGTGCATATTCAGCATCAGGAGGGCTTATTATGACTTTCAGTACAAGGATCTGTCAACTCCAAACCAAAAAATTCATGTGGTACCCCTTACCTCAAGATCACGTGTTAGAATATTACTGCTCTTTCTGTACTTAGAAAGAAAAAAATCATGTTTCTCAGCACAGATATAGCAAATGGAATCATGCTGATATTTGTAACTGGGGAGTTTCATTTCCTTGAAGCTCTTCTCTTTCCTCTGCCTTTGGAAAAACAGAAATGCAATTAGGAAGTCAAATCGCTGTCTATTGGTTATATATGGAAAGTTGGCACATTTCTCACATGATCTTTCTTTTTGCCTTGAAATGAGCTAATATGCTCTTTCACCTTGCATACATGGTCTGGAATGAACCCCTAGTTTATGTGTATACTCTTTCAGAGAAGTTACTTTTTTCTTTTCTAATGCAGATGAGAATTTAAAAGAAAAAAAAAAAGACAAACTTGAAACGGAAAGTGAATATTTAATGAGTTATAAATATACGTATAATATTATTTTGAAGTTATTTTGGATGCTAGGATAAGGAAAGATTCTCAAATGACATTTTAATTAAATAATGTTTTTGCAGAACTGGTATCATAGGCTAGACGTTATTTGTTTCATCATACAGATGCTTGCCAGAAATGCAGGGATGAGAGGCAGCAACTGCAAAATGGATGCATTTTGCTAAGAGGTACTGAGAAGGAAGATTTGAAAGATATTGAAATACAGAGAGGTGCATGATGAAAATGTAATCAAAACAGGATAAAGTGCGGTAAAGCATATAGTCTGTCTGCCTATAAAGCTGTAAAAATATGTTTTCTTGCGTGTCATCTCGCAAAGTTAATCAGTCAGGTGTTGTTTCTGCCTTTTGATGAATTAAATTTATTTTTCCTTCAATTTATTTACTACAGGATCAGAAATGCATTTTATAGGTCCTGAAAATACTCAGGCTTCTATAAACAGAGAAGATGGATTTCTCAGCTAAGCGTTAGTGGTTATGTTTGGTGGAGAACTGTATGTTCAGGGGAAAACGGGATATGCTATATTAGCTTTTGCTGTTAGTAACAAAACCATAATATATGCACCATGCATAATATTGCATCCTCATATAAGCATATGTGTGCTATCAAAATCTAATGTGCAGAAAATATATTGAGATTTCAGGAGGGGAAGTTCCTTCAAAAAAGAAACCTTAGCTGTAAATAGTATCTTTTAATAGATCAAAACCTGAGTTTAGTGCAATTTGATTCTAGCACTATGCACACTCTGTGATTTGCCCCTGGGAGAAATCACATTCATTGTGCTTATGACATGTAAAAATATACAAGAAATAATACTTCTAAGGTTTCACATCCTTTCAGAACGTAATCAGAAGACCCAGGAGTAGATGTCTGAGCAATGACAGAAGTACTGTGGAGTCATATGTTTCCCATGGAAATCATTTGTGACTTCCCACTCTTTACAGCCACACATCTTCAAAGCACAAAACCAGTTTGTGTTTTGAGCAGAACAATTATTTGCTTTACATCAAAGTTTTTTCTTAATTCAAACTAGTTTTCAAAGGAGTAAAATTAATGCAGGTCTGTACAACACATGGGTGGTGATGTGTTTTCTGTTCCTAGTACACTTTCTGTTGATAGATCTTGGTATACTTTACAAACATTAATAATTCAGCTGCTTGCAATAGCAGTTTTCTCCACATCTTACCATGCCCAGCAGTGTGATTGTAGGGTGACTATGGACTGGTCTCCAAATATTTCAGTTTTGTGTATCTGTGTGGTCTAGTCCTATATAGTATAATTTTGCCTCTCAGGATTATACCCTTATTGCTGCTTGCATTGTTCCTATGGGTAAGGGCTTAAAAAACCCCTGGCCCCTTGTCTTGTGCTTAACTGTTGTCTGAGCAGATTGTTTAACATCATGCTTATAATGCAACTATACTATTTGGAAAAACTGAATTAAAAACTCATACTATAAAAATCTACAAGTTCTGCATATTGTACTGTAAAACTCTACCAATGAAGGCAATTGCTGAACATAGACAACATTCCATGATAACCTCAAATTTTTGATCCAAATATTAGGCAACTTTTTTCATCCTCAAAATAAGAATTCAGTGTTAACTAGGAAAAAATGTGGACAGTAATATTGCTACCTTTGTGCTGATTGAATCATAGAATAGCTCAAAGCCTTTTCTGTGATCATTTGGTGTAACTACACAGCATTTGCCACTGTGGTGATGTGACTGTCCTGTGCTGTGGGAGTTCTTAATTCTGTTGGTCAAAATTGCTGGTTCTGTAGATAATTTGCAGAAAGTCAGCTGTGAGCGTTTTACCTTTAAAATTCACACTTGGCACAAAATTTGTGTGAACTGAATGTTTGTTTTGCTTCCTGAAAAGGTGAGGACAGATTGAATTTTTTAATGCATTCACACTCAACTATCCATTCAAGCCATCATATCTGCCATTCTCTCAAGAAGCTATATGGTGCCATAGGGTGTAGATGAGTGTAGTTGTTTTTCAGTGTTGTGTTTACCTCTATTATTGTTCCTTATTAAAACATTCTTTAGATTTGAAGTTTTCTAAATGGCATTAGGTCCTGGTTAGGTTAAAAAACAAAACTAAGACAAAAGTTGTTTTATTTCATACTCTAGTTCCTTGTGGTCAGGCGCCAAGATAGATAGCAAAAGTATTTTGTTTTCCAGGCTGGTGTGACACTGGTAACAACAGCAGAGATATACGCTACTGCAGATAAATAACTGTATCTTTCTGACTGTGTAACTGAGATGAACACAGGCTCTTCTCAGAACAGAGAAACCTCAGCCCTTAGCCCCAAACCTCTGTCTCAGGCAGAATCCCAGCTGGGAGTAACTAAATATCTCTTCTTAGTGTCTAACTACTTCTTACACTGTGCTGCGAACATTTCTATTTTATATCTTCATTTTAAACCTCCATATTTTCTTTTTCTACTAGCAGCATTTCAGCAAAGTGCATTTCTTTCCATGTCAGCCCAAGAGAGGAGTCTTGGAAAGACTCAACTGGGAATGCTTTAAACAACTGGAGCCTAATGGGAGTTATCACTCTCTTATTCTCCTTCAGCAGTGGGTAGGGTGAATTTGCATGCTCTGCTTTTCTTTGTTGTTGTTTCCTTTTCTCCACAAAGTGTTTTCTGTCAGGATGGCTATGTGGTGCAGCTGAGGGCAGGAGAACTGTTTTCATGCCCAGCTGTATGAATTATATTTTGTATCATGAAGGAAGTCAGTCTCAGGAACTAGAGGAAGGAAATACTTTTCCTGTTTCATATTAATCTCAAAGACTCTAAAACTACTTTTATTAACCAAGTTTGGCAGTATGAAAAGACACATGTATATTGCTAATCTCTGAATGACTTTCCTCTTTGGAATTCAAACACGTTATAAAATCTTTGGTATGGGATATATCTATTATATATTATGCAAAGATTTTTTTTAGTAGGAGAAATGGTATCTTTTTCCTTCAGTCATATATTTTGCCATCAAGCACAAATGGAAAATAAAAGCGCTCAGTGAGAGGCACATTTTGTGCGTTCTCCATCTCAGGTATTTTATATTTTATTTTATTTATTTTATTTTATCTTCTCTAAAAATAATTTTTATCCAGAACAGAAGTTGCACTTTGAGACAGTCTTAAAGATGCTTCAGTAGAATGAGGCCACACAGCACAAAATATGCTTTGTGGAAATAAAGAATTGAATTGGATTTTTTTTCTTGTTTTGGTCCTTTCTGTGGCCCTGGAAGTCTCTGTGGGAATATATTCCAATGAAACTACAAAAACAGATCCCTTACTTTACTGGGTGGCTCATTCTTTGGCAGAATACTTAAATAAATGGTGTATGGAAACTTAAAGGAAAAGCTGAAAAACATGTTAAAACCAGACACAATGAGAGTGCTAGAATGAAGGCAATGCATTGCTCAACAGTTGTTTTGCCTCTTGTGGTCAGTTAAACTATCCTTTCTCTGCACAACTGTAAAGATTACTAAGTGTGAAAGATCCCCTCTTGTAAATGATCCAAGCCACAGCATATTTGCTGTGTCGGCTTTCTCATTGGTTTAGAAACTAGTACTAGGAGGGAACTAGTACTGACTTGTGACTGGTTCAATGACCAGACATTTCTGAAGTAACAGTTAAGGAATAAAGATGATAGTTAAATCTTATGATTTTGATCCAGGGAATATATTTTTGGCATTAAGACAAAGTTGGGCACAGTTTTCAGCTTTGATTTACTAAAAGAAAAAATATTTAAATGGAAAACTAAGAACTTAAAAAACATGTGTGATAAATTATTAAAGTAGGATCTAAAATGCTTTGTGCTGTCCTCAGTGATATTATTGTTCCTATGTGACATCAGCATTCTCAGCAGCATAATTGGACTGGATTAATGGCCCAAGGCCAATGACATAAGGTTCAATAAGGCCAAGTGTCAGGTCCTGCACTTGGGCCACAACAACCCCATACAAATGCTACAGGCTTTGGGTAGAGTGACTTGAGAGTTCTCTGCAGAAGGCATCTGGGGGGTGTTAATCAACAGCTGGCTGAACATGAGCCAACAGTGTGCCCAGGTGGCCAAGAAGGCCAATGGTATCCTGGCTTGTACCAGCAATAGTGTGAGCAGCAGGACCAGGGAAGTGACTGTTCCCTTGTACTGGTGAGGCTGCACCTCAAGTACTTTTTTTATATTTTCTGAGTCTGTGATCTTAAACTGAGATTGCTTTAGTTTCTCCAAAAGTGGAAGTGAAAAATGTAAAGTGAAAGATCACCAGTGTACTTGGAGGCATTGCGACTTTTTGTACATATGTACATCCAAGTGGATATGCAGTAAGAGACCTTTGTCATACAGTACAAGATCCTTCTTCTACTGTATCTCCAATCATTCACAAAATAATTTTTCCTCTATCTTTCTTAAAGGGCTATAGATTTCATAAGGAAAAACTTCATTGTGAGTGCGACACAGCACTTTAACAGGCTGCCCAGATGAGTTGTGGAGTCTCCTTCTCTGGAGACATTCATAACCTACCTGGACAAGTTCCTGTGTGACCTACTCTAGGTGGTTCTGCTCCGGCAAGGGGGTTGGACTAAATGATCTTTCAAGGTCCCTTCCAACCTTTAGATTCTGTGATAGGTTTAAAAATTTTTAACAGTATGTTACATGAAACAAGTTTCTTAGCAGGATCCTTGAATTTTCGATTTGTGCAGTAATGCTGATGGTTTCCCAAATGATTTCAAGAAACAAGCCTTTAGTAAATCCCTGGCACAAACCGAGATTGTTCAGAGAGGGTTTTTATTGTTTGTTGTTTTGGTTATTATTAATAATTTATAACTGCTCATGTTTCACAAATTGCTGAAATTGCCCAGTGACATCTTGTGCTAGTTTTCCTAAGGGTGCAGAAAGTTAGTACCAAATTACACATGATTTTAGTGCATTGGAGCCAAACTCATTATTCTTTTGGTGGGAACCTCATTTTTGGATTTATAGACTCATGATATCATTTTGGGGTATCAGCTCTCTCTTAGAATTTAATGCTTTGGGTTTCCTACTGCAATGGTAGATTTTAGCTCCTGGTTTAATATCTACTGCAGTAGATAACCACTTCTGCTGAGTGAGTGTGTTAGATAACGTGCCCGTTATCTGGAGGCAGTACAGCCCAGGGACATGAGGTAATCTATATCTTTCTTTGAACTGGCTCTAGATGTTACCACACCAAGATTCAGTCCATACGCATAGAGATTGAGAGGTATATTTATAATGGAAAATGTGAAAAAGCATCTATAGATATGCACTGTTATTTCAAAGCTGTAAATTCTTTTAAGCCATGCAACCTTACGAAACACAAAGACACAAAGTACAAATGTAATTTCGTGCCTGAATTGTTATGGTGCACTACAAGCATGACCTGAGAAAGACCATGTATATGTTTGTTCAGTTGAGACCTTTTCTTAACAGAAGGGTACTACCTGCCCAGCCTTTCCATCTGATTGACCTCAGGGGCTTCAGTGGGGTTGCTTTACAGTTTTTTTACAAGGCTTTGTTTGTTTGGTTTTTGTTGTTTTTTTTTTTCACTACATCTAGGAACTTAGGTCTTTGGAGAGATAATGGATCTCATTAAACTTAGTAGACTGGTAGCACATGCTTAATCTTTTGGAACCTCTTCAACTTACATAGCATTGGAAAACAGAAGCTCCTTAAAAACGTGTTTTGCCTACCTCCTTGACAGGAAATTTCAGCCTCCTCTCCTGCCTCCATTTCCCACTTTCTGTAGAGCTCTTGGCAAACATCTATGTAAGTCATTTCTAATACATCTGAATTGTCTCAATAAATTAAATTAGTCCAACTTTATGAGCTAAAACTCACGTGGAAGGACTGTTTTTTTTATTCTGAAACATTAATGATATTAAAGTTGTTCTGAACAGAGGAAGACTGAGAAATATTAAAATCTTTGCATTAATGAAACTGTATCAAGTATTGTAGGAACAACTTTAAATATCTGGCAAAGTGAATAGTTTTTCTGACTGTATTTAATTAATTATGTCCCTCCATCTACTGCTGTGTCTTCCCTGCATGTACAAATTTATGTGACTACAGTTAAGGCTTGATTTGGGGTGAATTAATTATTTAGTGCACTACTATCATTGCATGTTAAATTTGATTCACAGAATCACAGATTAGAATAGCTTTCTTTTTATAATTTTAAATAACAGTATATATTCTAGAATTTTAGAAAAATGAAACCAAATAAATCGTGAGTGTTCTGTTTATATCATCTGGTTCTGATTGCCTACTTTATTTTCTAAATAGCAGTTCAGGCAAATAAGTGTACAGTCCAGAAACATGGTATTGATTAATGAGACATAAGTTTTCTATTTCCCTGCCATATAGCTCAGTGGTTTCTGGGCATATTAGTACATTTCAGAGAGTTCCCTGATTTCTCTTCTTAGCACACTGTCAGGAGTTGGTATTGCTTAAACTAAAGACACAGCAAAATACTGAAGGGAAATAGATTGTTTGCTATGTAACAGTGCCCTATATTTATGGAGTGCTTATAGAATCCTTTTACATTGTTTATGATTTCTGTAGAAGAAAGTCAGAAATAAATGGCTAAAGTATTATAGAAATATAATTTAACTGTAAGTATGAAATTTAAGTTAAATAAATAGAAGACAGTTTCCTAATAACTTATTTGGGCTAAGATGTTCTGAAAAGTTATATGAACTGAAAAAAAAAAGAGTCCTGAAAGCTGCATTTCCTCTTTCAAAATGAGCAATTGTTTTCATGGTACAACAATGTAGGCTATAGAAAGAGTTTAATGGAACAAGTGTTTAGTGAAGTCTGTCTATGCAGTGATACCCGATGTCCCAGGACACTTGATAAAGGATCACAGAACTACAGAATCACAGAAATTCTTGTCTCGTTCTTTGGAATATACCACTGATCTACCAATTTCCTTTAAAGACAGATCACCCAAGACTGAAACATGTTCTGCTTTTCTAGTCATCTTTTTGTTTTCTCCAGTTGAGCACAGCCCTATGATAGAATTATATTAGCACTGGGTGGTATGTTTCCTTCTCAACCATTCTTGGGATTGCAGGTAGTGTCTGCATACCTTGTCTAAAGCTATCGCTTAGGACTTGTCATGTTTCTCTAAGATGGTATACTGTACATATGAACATCTACTCATATATCTATTGGATGAATTAGTAGATCTGAAGGAGGTGAAGTAATAGAGCAAGCCAGAGATATAGCTGTTGGGTTACTACTACACTATTTTTCCTTTCTTTTCTCTCTTTTCTTTTGAAAGAGTAGAAGTGTAACTGAACCATTCCCTCAGGAAACCTGAGGCTTAGGGTAGATTTACCATCAAGAAAACTTCTCAAAGTATTTAACTTACATTTAATCTTTTATTTCTATCCATTATACTTAGATTTGCAAAGGTGGTGCACCTTTCCCTTCTTGTTTCTAGATACAGTTGTAAACAAAACATAATTACATAATTAAATTAGCCAAATTATAATAGTCTACAAATATTTGAAGGATGCTATGCACTTCCTAAACTTCTTTTGAGGTTACTCATTCCTTCAAGTAAGTAGTTTGTTTAAAT
Organism: Colius striatus; assembly: GCF_028858725.1. Classification (NCBI taxonomy): domain Eukaryota; kingdom Metazoa; phylum Chordata; class Aves; order Coliiformes; family Coliidae; genus Colius; species Colius striatus. The sequence goes on along the minus strand of NC_084767.1, from coordinate 29,685,377 downwards.
GCAAACACAGCTGTTTTGTATGTTTGTTTGGTTTTTACCCCTCTCCTGAGTCCCTGACTCACAAAGTGAGAAAACAGAACACATTAGGTTTGCAAACCTTATTTCTTCAAAGTCCATAATGTCAAATGACAAATATTCTTGCTTTCCAAATTGGAGGGCCTGTGGAGATGGGTGGATGGGAACTTGCCTTGGGTTCTGATTGGTTTATTTTCTGATGTTGTTGCCTCTGGTTTGCAGTTTACCCTCAAAGCCATAGAATGAACAGAACTGATCTTTCAGTAATGGCTTTTAAGATGGATCTTGTCTCCGTCAGTGTGACAGCAAAATACACAAACAAATATGTCCATAAGGTTCTCCTCTGTGCATATCTGGAATCTGTGTTTAGCCTTACAGGCTCTGAGTACGAAAACCAAATATATTTGCTTTTGACTCATCTCTGATTGTGTCAGTAACCCGCATAAACCTTCCTTTGCCCCAGGTGACATTTGGGCTGTATTTAAACAGCAGCCACTATAGCATGTGGCAGGTCTCACCTAGTCAGAAGATGCAATGGTACTTTTTGCTTCAAAAAACTTGGACCAACACAACATCTACCTGTGCCTTTCAACCTCTCTGATCAGAAATATGCACATTTCTCTACTTCTTTACAGAAAATAGCACAAGATGTACCTACTTCCTTTGAATGTCTCAGTAACACCTTCCTACAGTGCACTTCAACATTTACCGATTGTTCAAATTTTTCCAAAGATTTATAAGATTCTGCGTTTTCTTTCTTTAAATCTGTATTTCCTTCATTTTATGCTATTTTTTCTTTATGAACATGCAATGCCTAACCATTTTGATAGTTTGAGCAAGTAGTAAATACAGGATTAGCAAACTTGCACAATGGGTTGGTTCACATTTCTTTCTTTGCAGTGTGATCTCATTAATGAATAGTCAAACTGAATTTGGAAAATGAACACAGGCTAAAAAAAAAGCTGCTTTGTACCTCTCAAATTCTACTTAAGAAATAATTAATGTTGACTGGATCTAATAAAAAGGCAGACTTTTCAATTTGACATTTTAAATTGAATGTTTTCTATGAAATTCCTTATTCTTCTAATTTCCTGGGAAGTAACAACACCTAAAGATTCTGAGATTATTTCAGTGGAGCCCTGCTGATTTCACCTTTACTAAATTCTATAGATCTGAGCCTATAGCTCATGAAACTTAAAAGAAAATGACAACTGATTATTTCAGTAAAATGTTCAGAAAATTAACCTAATCCCTATTGTTAAATGGACAGACTTTTTTTTCCTATGGAGAAAAAAAATATAGCAAATGACTCATAAAAAAAAATTAATGAGTCTCTGAGATCTGTCAAGCTGTTGATATGTTAAAGTTTGTTTAGCCACATTTGCATTAATCTAGATGTTATTTCTTAGTGACTCTTGAATCTTTTAAAAAGAGATGTCCAAAACAACCGTATGGTTTAGATTCCTTAGTGAAAGTAGCCTACTTCTATAGCTCAATTCTATGTCCATGAATATTTAGCATGTTAGAAGTAGAACAATGGCTTGTTCCTCATTTAATGTAGATATCCAGTGCCAAGTAGCTATGAATGCTTCATGTGCATAGCTTCATTTTGTTTGATCAGCAAGTACTTGTGAGCTGGAAAAGTATGTGTGCTTTGAAAATAATTTCACTATTCCTGCCAGGGCTTTGCTTGTGAGTTCTGAGTACCACAGACATCATGGCCAGAGCTTGATAATGTGTGGAAATTAAAGTATAAACAAAAAACAACAGTTCTCAGATGCTATGTAGATCTTCTTTTGGAGAATCTTTACTTCTCTGTAAAGCTCTTTTTTTTTTTTTTTAATCATCTTTATTTGTTTTTATTTTATTCCTGTGATTATCAATTGGAAGATAATAGATCCAGTAGTTACTTCCTGTAGATTTACTGAGATCTCGTGAGTTTCTTCAGTAAGAGTGCTCTTTAGGATCTGCTGTCTTGTTACTTTCATCTCTTTTGATCTTGTTAATTATCTTCTTAAAAACTTGCTCCAAATTCACAGAACCTAGAGCCTTACACCAATAGAAATTCTCCTTTATTTACAAAAAAAAAGTAACTGTTGCCCCCAATCAACACTATATAGTATTTCATTCTATTGTATGATCTGCTGCGTTGCACTTGGGAATTTTTTGAGTTGCCGTGGGTTGAATATCTTTGTGCTAATCTGAATTTTTGTAATACGATAATTGAAAATTCAGTAATTTTTCAAGTCTGACATGGCTGCAGGAAACCTCTTTTGTGCCTTTCCTAATTATTCTTATTTAGAAACTATGATCTAGACTGAATTTGTTGATTTCTTTGTGTTGAATATATTTTGAATTCCATAAGTCAGTAGGGTCTCGGGTGTGACGTTCTGGTCCCTGTGCATTAGTACATGATGATCTGGATCCTTTCCCATCACCTGGTACCACAGATGCCCGTGTACAGTTGACAGGCAATGTGACTGTCTCTGTGACTTGGCATGACTGACTGCTAAAGAGTTACACAAAAGCAGAGAAATTATTTCTAGATTGGTTCCACTAGAAAAAAGAAACTTCCTGCATTTTCTCTGCATGCATCTCCCTCACCTTCTCTCACCTTCCAAATAACTTTTGAACCCTTTGGTCAGTTTTAATCCAGTTGGGTCAAGAGTTTACCCTACAGAAAGTTAACTGAGATGAGTAGATGGTAAGAGGAGAGAGTCGCCATGAATATCCCACTGAAGAGGAGTCTGTGGCTTCATTCCAGAGAATTTGTACGGAAGAGAGACATGAATGCTCCAGGTAGATGAAAAGTAGCCATTGGAAATCAAGCAAAACCCAAAGCCACAAGATTATAGGAAAACTAGCAATCCTAAGCTGTGTGAAGAACCTCTTAGTTTTTCTTTTTCCTGAAGCTTTAAGGCATGTTTCTCTTTTTCTTGGCAGTTCCCCTTTGCTGTTCCTTCTCTTGCTGACATCAATGTTGCAATCTGGATGGGTACATACGGGCATCTGCAGATTCATTCTTTCTTAATAAAAAGCAAAGCATATTCAAAATATACTTATCTGGATGTAGGATTTCCATATTATACATCACATATTTGTATTTAGTCTGACAAACCGCTTGAGAACTTCTGGATATTTTTTAAAATTGTAAATAGTTAGATCTATTTGAAATATCCATACTTGAACTTGTACCCCCCTTTAAGTTGAGGTCTCAGGCATGGATGTGTTTTATGTGTATATATATTACATATCTTTGCAGCATTGCTATGAATTCTATCGGACTGTTTTGCCTCAGTTATGTAAGAGCCTTGATTTCTTATTGAGCTGAGAAGGGCACCAAGAAACCTCCACTGTTTGTATAACCCATCCTATCTTTAATTCTTTTGTAAGTAGTTCTCCTTACAATGTATTATTCAAAGTTGGAAAATTTTTTCAACATTCTTTACTAGTTAAACTGGAAAGCTATTATTGCTTCTAGGTAATTTGGAGTGATGTGCATTCAGAATGGTTTTCTGGCTTCCATCTAAACCAGTTGATTTAGAAGTGTTTTTTTTATTTTGCAAATCATGTGAGTTTTTCTTTTCATTTAATCCTCTAGATCATCCAGTGGATTTCACATAGAAAAGGAAAGACAAACTGTCCCTTTACCCTGAGTCTACTCACAGAATAAGCAGGCCAGAAATAACATGCTGTACTGACTGATGGAACGAGCACTATTAAAATTTTCCTTTCCTAGCATATGTGATAGTTCTTAGAAATACAGTGTTTATTTGGGCTACACCAAGCAAAAAGATGCTCTTTTCAGTGTGGAATATTTCAGGGTTTAAATAGTCTCTTAGTACTAAGACTATATGCACTACTTTTTACTTTTGTTTGTATTTTTAGTACTTCTCATTCTTATTTTGAAGTAACATGGGAATACAGTAACTTGCAGCCTCTGTTGGTTCATGTGAAAAATAAGGAGACTAAAGTGACCCACTTTGGGACATGCACTTCCTTGTTTTCTCAGTCATGATTGCAAGAGAGTGTGTGCTCTTGATTGGTCACAGTGCACACAGCAGAAGGTGACAAACTCAACTCCAATTCTTCTGACAAGTCAAGTCTTTGATCTTTCAGTTGACTTTCATACTGTAAAGTCATCTTTAACATAATTTCAATGAATCACCTGAAGTTCTTGCTACATTAATCTTAATTTTGAAAATGGAAAAGTAAGAGGCTCGTGAAAGATCTCTCTGCTTTTTGCCATATTTCTTCTTTAAAATTGCTGGGACTGAAAGATGAGAGGAGCAGGGCCTGGGGAAGCTCAAGGCACAGAGCAATCTCAACCTGAACAAAACCTTTCTTTGCAGGAGCATCCAACTTGATGAAAATTGCATATTGCCTTTGAGGAACAAAATTTACAAGGGTGTCAAGTAACTTTTTATTTATTATTTGTAAAGTAGGTGGCTAAAAAGGAAAGAGAGGACATCTCAGATAATGTTGGAGACTTTGTTTGTTTGCTTGTTTTACTGGTTTGAGGAAGAAATTAAAACTCTTTTGGTCACTAAAGGAAATAAAATAGCCAAGATATCTGGAGCTTTGATAACAGTCTCAAATCTGAAGATATAATAAACTAAGTAGCACTGGTAACAAACATAAGTTGAGGTACTAAAACCAAAAACTGATCACCAGGTTTATGGCTGACATAATTTAAATTCTGTGCTATTTGAAAATAAAGGAGTTAGAAATATAAGAAAGACATTTTGAAAAATTGTTAAAAAAGAAAGATCTTACTTTTCTGAGTAGTACCTTTATTTCAAAACCTATTATTTTGTTCCTGCTTTCATGAAGGAATTGGACAAGTTTATGGATGTAGTGTCTGTTCTTGAAAGATAAGACTAATTCTTAGCAACACAGGTGTATCTGTGAAGGTCAATAGAGGACAAAGGTCATGGCTCCAATAACGATACTTTGTGTTAAAATATTTGTAGTTAACTGATTTAATTTTAGAAACCGAGAAAAGATTCCCCTTCAACAGTTTCCTGTCATGCTAGTATCAATTTAAAAGCATTTTCTTTGATCTGTGGGCCTATTGCTTTATTTGAAGTTTGTTTATTGAGCTCTATACTTTGGGAAAGGAGGAAGAGGGTGTAGGGAAACCAGGAGTTGCTGCACTGGAGCTCAAATTGCGTCACACAAACACCTCAGGAATGCTCTATGTGTGATTGCCGCTCTCCTAGCACAAGGGACAGACTCTGTGAGAAAAGAATGGAATTTGAGGTGTGTAATGTTAAAACCTAACCTCTTGAGTATACAAAAACCTCTTGAAGAAAAGTCCTTCCTTGTTCTCAGTGGAACCAGGCTGTAGTTCTGTAAACATCTTAAACCATTTATTTGTGTATTATCTGTTTTTGTTGCAAGCCAGTTTTATTTCCCCCAGTCCAGTTCCCCACAAAGGCAATGATGGCTTGTGTTGGCACAGGTAATGCAGAAGCAAGTAGCAGATGTTAACTGGAAGGTGGCAATGCTTCTTTCCATGGTGGCTGCTTATGTGTTCAAAACATCTGAGAAATCTGCAACCTCAGATCTGCATATTCCTGAGCGGTGTGGTAACCTTTCCTTACAGCTATATTATGTTACTTACCTAAAGGGCTTCATTTGGTATATTATGAACATTAAGAAGTTCTTTATAAGTAGTTTGTATTGTATTCACATTCAAGCCAAACATACTGCTCAGAATGCTGTTTATAGCTGTATTTTAAGGTTTAGTACTTTATCTTGTTGTTGGTTGTATGTCTTTGTGACCTGGTACTATAAAGTCAAAGGGATGCTTTGTCAAAGATTTCTGAAGAGTCAGAATTTCAGGGCGAGTTGCTTTACAGTAACACAAATTTCATGCACGATTTCTGCCATGCAATAATGATTTCTTCTTGTGACAATACTCTGTTGTGACAAGTTCTCCCCTTTATGTGCCAAGTTAGTAAAGTAGTTAAAATCCTGAGCTGTTCACAGTATTATTTAAATGTCTTTTGCAATCTTAGACGTGAGTGACCTGGCTGCCCTGGCTAAATTCCAGTTTACATAATTATAATCTACTACTTAACCCCTTAAAGAAATGCTGTGCAGAGACCAAATCTAATGCCCTCACTGATTCAAACTGGGGGACCTGCAGAGAACGGGGCCCTGCAGAGATTCTGCATCTGAAGCAGTGTTTGCTGTATACTGCTACCATGATAGCTGAGGTATAAACTGCTGCCTTTGCTTCTGCCATCATCAAAAAAGGCTGCAGCAGACACTAAGGGTAATCAACAAGAAATATAAGCCAGAACAGAGAAAAAAACCCAGTTTTTAGGACTATCCATAACCATTTATCAATACTAAATGACCCTGGCAAGAGTTGTCAGGACAATATTTGACCTGTAAGTAACTAGCCTGAAGACGATCTAGAGGATAATCCTGATGCACCTAAGGGCTTAGAGAAATACAAAAATGAAAGGTTAAATGTGATGTTTTCTTTAAAGGAAATGGAGTAGCATGCTTTCCCTTTTCTCTAAAGGTTACTATCAGAGAAGTTTACAACAAACATGGAAGGACAGAACAGCAATTTTGCAAGAAAGAAAGATTACTTTTATTAGAAAAAACTATGACTGTTAGATAAGCATTGAACAGATTGCATAGACCATAGCATGCTTTTTATTAGAGGTTTGCAAAATTAGACAAAATAACTATCAGGAATAAGTATACCTCAATCATCCTGCTCCAGGGCAGAAGGGCAGACTGTGAGGTCTGTTGAAGCCTCCCTGAGTTGTATTTCAAGCTGGTGTTGTTTTCCTGTGTCCTATTTGTTCTTGCTTGTCATTCTGCCACATGCTCTGAAACACTCATTACAGTCTGGGATTTGGCAGTTTGAGATACCTGAAAGAGGATCCCCAAGGCTAGACAGCCAAATGATTGTTAGGCAGAAATACATGCAAAATACGGAGATTCAGGTGATCCTAAAACATGCTGCACAATTTGCAGTTTTATTTTTTTCTCCTTATTCTTGAATAACTGAAAAAACATGGGCACCGCTGTTTAGTAACACCAGCTTCTAACATAGCTTTCCTGTCAAGTCAGCCCACAAGGGACCAGGGCATGTCTTGGAGCTGCTGTTTGCTAGTAACCGCTCTGAGGCCACTAAATACCCATGCACAGCTGTGACTTTCAGTCTGTGGAGCTTAGTGTGACTGGAACCAGTGGGTTATAATTAGTGGCTGCCTCTCCTCTGCATTTCAAGCGCCACCCGAGCAGTGTCACAGGGAAACAGCGTTTCAGTCAAATTACATTGCCATGATATACTTTGTAAGGTCTTGCCTAGCGATTTGTTTATCATAATGCTTTCCATAGCTGCTGAAGTTTCATATCCTTGCATTTATCTGACCACTTGTTTGAGTGGAAAATATGGGAAGTAAGCATTTCCCCTTCTTGGCTCCTGCCTCTCTTGCATGGCCTGTCCCTCAATCTAAGTCAGGATGTGACTGCTTCTGTGATGATGCACAAAGCACTCATAGTTACTGGACGCTGACCTCTTCATGTTGCTGAGATATTTTGTTACCTGTTGAATTAATCATTTAAATGGAAACACAAGATTAAGTCTGATCTCTTTTTCTCTTTTGTGTCAAATTTTTCAGATGAAGTGTAATAAAATCTTTATAAAGCAGCTTTTAGAAGGAAGAAGCAGAAGCCAAAAAATCAAGTTATGTTTTGACTTAGAGTAATGCAGTAAATATGTAGAACTTTCATGGCCACTGCGATACACAAGTTTGGGTTGTTTTGGTTTTTGTTTTGTTTTTTTTTTTAATGATATTGAGAAACAACAGAAAACAATTGTTTGAAAAAGAAAGCATTCCAAAGTAGGCACAGATAGATGAGTCGTAGTACTCTCTCTGAATTCTTCGCTGTAGTAATTACAGTATCTTTCAGATGTTTTCATAAAAGTTGTTCAGAAGTGCTGGCTAAATCTAATAAAACTCTAACCAGAAATGTATTTCCTGCTTTAGTAGAAAAAACATACACACAAAACTACAAAGTGAGGGCTCTTTGTTATCCCAGTACATTCAACCTAGTGTGCTGCAAAGCAAAACAAGTTCAGTGAAGACAATAGTTAGAATAACTCTAACCGCTTTATCATTTTTTGATGAAGATTCCTAACCACTGCTCTACTGTCCAAACACAGAACTAAATTGCGTCTTTAGTTGCCGAATTGCATTTAAGTTCTTGAATTCATACCTGATTATTTTCTAGTAAAGCACTTTCACAAGAACATGTGAAGTTTAAAAAACACTTCAACAATTACTGCGGTTTCCTTCTTACCTTTAAAGCTGCACTGAAGTGTTGCTGACACAGTAACACGCTACTAGGCTTTGATGCAGGCAGTGTTTTTCAGACATGTATATAGCTCTCTCTACTCTTTCAGTGTCTCTTTCCTAGTACACTGCATGTCTTTAGCTGGGGGTACTTTCTATTCTAAACCTCTGAGTTTCCAGAACCTGTCATTTGTCAGTTACAGTGTCAACACTTTCTCCCTGTTTGTTCTGTTGAAACTTTTTGAGAAAAATCCATTGGGTCCAAGGTTCTGAAAAGGCTCTAGATGAGAAGGATGGAAATAAAAATTGCATAATATTTGGGGAGCTGTAATTTTTCTTTTCAGCTACATATACGAGAAGGTCATTTAAACAGCTGTTACAAAAGGGAGAAAAATACAAAAGCTACTGTCTGTAGTTATGGCAACATAGCTGTGTTTTCCTTCTCCTCTCCCTGTAAGCTTGAGAGAAATAGAAAAATACATAAACTTTCAGGAAAACAGACTTTAAAAAACTTTTACAGGTTTTAAAAGATATTATTTTTCTGTCATATCAAGGCCTATAAATACCAAAAAATGCCTAAAACGTGAAAATAATATTAAATATTAATAGTAAATATTAAGATCCATATTAATATAAGTCCTATGTAAGTAATCTATGACTAAAGAAAATAGTTTTAAAGTTTAAAGAAGTAGCTTTAGAAATAAAATAGTTTTAAAAATTTAAATAAATAGATTAAGTAGAAGCACTCTGAAAAGCCAGGGTATGTACATAAAATGTATAAGAAGCTACAGAAACCCTTTGCTGTCAGGTAATAAAGTTAACTGCAACCCACTTACTCTGAAACTGTAACAATAAATGGTGTATCTTTCACACGGATGTCTGATTGCGGATAGCAAGAAGTGTGCGCAATACACTAACACCATAAATTTCACTCTGTTGCATGCAAGATTTTAAGTAAGGCTTTTTAAGCAAAGCAGTATCTCTTGAAGTGTGTTTATATTCCCCATGTTCATGTTTTGCCATCTATACAATTGTGAATTTACAGAACAAAAGAAGTGCATCAGTTTCTCCACATTTCTGGCTGAATTACAGAGCCCAGAGGGTAGTGATCAATGGCACAGAATCCAGTTGGAGGCCTGTGGCCAGTGGAGTTCCACAGGGATTGGTTCTGGGGCCAGTCTTGTTCAACATCTTCATCAATGACCTGGATGAGGGGACAGAGTGTACCCTCAGCAAATTCACTGATGACACCAAACTGGGAGGACTGGCTGATTCCCCAGAAGCCTGTGCTGCCATTCAGCGGGATCTTGACTGGCTTGAGATGAGACTTGGACAGAGAAGAACCTCATGAAGTTCAACAAGGCCAAGTGCAGAGTGCTGGACCTGGGGAGGAATAAACCCACGCACCAGTACAGGCTGGGGATTAACCTACAGGAGAGCAGCTCTGCAAGAGACAGACCTGGGAGTTCTGTTTGACAATAACCATGAGCCAGCAATGTGCCCTCATGGCCAAGAAGGCCAATGGCATCCTGGGACGCATCAAGAAGAGTGTGGCCAGCAGGTCGAGGGAGGTTCTTCTCCCCCTCTACTCTGCCCAGGTGAGGCCTCATCTGGAGTACTGTGGCCATTTCTGGGCTCTCCAGTTCAAGAGGGACAGAGAACTGGAGAGAGTCCAGCACAGGGCCACTAAGATGATCAGGGGACTGGAGCATCTTTCATATGAAAAAAGGCTACAGGAACTGGATCTGTTTAGTCAGGAGGAGACTGAGGCAGGGGGAACTTATTAATATTTTTAAATATCGAAATGGTGGATATCAGGAGGTTGGGGCATCACTTTTTTTCTATGGCATCTAGTAACAGGACAAGGGGTAATGGGATGAAGCTGGAACACAAAAACTTCCATTTAAACATAAGTAAAAAACTATTTTACTGTGAGGGTGAGGGAGCAGTGGCACAGACTGCACAGGCAGGTTGTTGAGTCTCCTCTGGAGGTCTTCAAGACCTGCCTGGACATGTTCCTGTGTGACCCGATCTAGGTGGATGTGCTTTGGCGGGGGGGTTGGACTAGATGATCTCTGGAAGTCCCTTCCAACCCCTACCTTTCTGTGATTCTATTATTTCTATGAATTTTAAACTCATTTTTGGCTTTGATTCAGACAGCACTCAGACCTACTGACAGACTTATTTTTAATTGCTCGTTTTTGACAGTGTTTCTTTAAAAAATCACTTACCATGTTCTAGGATACACAGTCTCTCAGTTTGCATTGAAATGAGCACCCTGCCCCTCCTTGAGTCTGGATTTTTGTTTGGTAGGTGTTACTTCATTTGCTGCATGTAGATAAGCATATAAGGCATACATTTTATTTAGTGACACTGTGACATGTTGCTAGGTGCCAATTATACAGCAAGATGACATAATCTTGCTCCTAGCAACATCCTCAGCTGTCCCAAGGTCAGGTGTGGTAGATCACAACTAGGACACAAGTCTTGCCAAGGTTCAGTCAGAGCTGTAGAGTGTAGGGAGAGTGAGAGAGGGCAGCACTGTTCTTGACCCAGCCAGGCAGATGAGTAGACCTTGAGGCAGAAGGCTGCTTTGACCCTTCCCAAACCCCTGTCCTTCCAGCTGAAGGAGCTCACCTATGTGAAAGGCAGCTTCTCAGTTGCACAGCAGGATGGGTGGCTCTACCCTCCCATCCTCCGTGAGAGGCTACATTACAGGAATAGGTGGTAGGAGCATGGTAAAAACCATCTTTGTCCTCTTAATGAAACAGTTCAGGGGAAAGTACCCACTTCCATGCCATCTCTCACCATAGCAGCCCTGTCAAAGTACCTCATTGCTAAATGTCCAGGTGAAGTCACTGCTGTGTCATCTTCTAGGTAATGGTATATCTTTCCTCCTGCCTGCTTTATATGGAGGTGACAGTTGATGTGCCAGTGTCAAGGGGCAGCACTGCTCCCTGAAGACATTTGTATTAATGTGAGAAGTAAACCTTCCAGCAAAATCATGCTGAGGTACTCTTTGTTGCCTAAAGACAAGTTTGGTGTTTTCTCTACACAGATGAAAGTGATAAGCTTTGCCTGCAGGAGACACACCACACTGCCTCCTGCAAAAATAAAGTGTTGTCACTAATTGCCTTCCAATATCTGTTAGAAGGCTCCTCCTCTTTGAGTTCAAGGCAGTAGCAAAGTAGGGAGAGCATGACTCTCACTCACAGGAGGTGAAGGACCGCTCCTGTTTCCAACACTTTTAATCTGAGAATTTTTAGCAAAAGTTTTCTCAGAGCTTTCAGGGACCTGTGCAACTTCAATCATTTTGCCCTTATATTGCAACACCACAGGAGACTGAAGTAGTAAATTTGAAGGCCTAAAAGTGAATACAAACTAACAATACACTCTTATATGTACAGTTAAGGGATATGCAGAAACTATATATAGAAAACATTGTTGATGTGCGAGAAGCCTATGAGGCTTCCTGGACACCATCCGGTATAAACTGAAACAAAAAAGGATTCAAAGAAACACAAGAATTTTTTCACTGTAAGGGTGACAGAGCACTGGAATGGGCTGCCCAGATGGGTTATTGAGTCTCCATCTCTGGTGACATTCAAAACCCACCTGGACAAGTTCCTGTGTGACCTACTCTAGGAGGTCCTGCTCTGGCAGGGGGTTGGACTAGATGATCTTTTGAGGTCCCTTCTAACCCTTAAGATTCTGTGATGTCTGCCTACACTCTGTAGTTTTTTTGATATTTTGAAAGATTTCATTATTCTCTGATATATCCAAGTACCATATCCCTAAGAATCTCTATACTTCATGAACACATGCAACATGTAGGTATCTATATTCTAGAATCAGGCTTATTAAACTATTCATCATGTCTCACCAGCTTGAGAGGAACTTCCAAGAAGGAGACTTGTTATTTACCTGTACAGAGCACTACTAAGAACAACCCTGATTCTCCCTATCGGATCTTGAATTAAACAGTCTTATTAATTGAAGCTGTTTGCCGCTGTTGCTTTGGCAGCAGTAGCCCCAGCCTTGCTGTGGGAGATTTTCTGCAGCTTAGCTATCACTTCACTAACTGATCACAAGTCAGATAATGAATCCAGTTTTGCTATTAGACTTGTAAATACACTTGCAAGGAAAAACCAATCAACCAAACAAAAAACCCCGAACAAAAAACCCCAATGGGTTAAACATTTTCTAAGGTCACAATCAGTAATAAGCTAGAAGCAGCTTTTCAGAAGTTTAATCCCTCCTCCCAGTTCTCCTTTCTTACGGAAATAGAAACTGCTGAAATTTATGGCCAAAGGACTTGAAGACTTTTTCTAAGAATATTTAATCCACAAATCTTCAGTTTACAGTATAAAAATATCACGGTATTTCTTTAGAAAGCTGATATCCAACTGTAGTCCATTTTTCTTATTTTTCGTAGCTCTTTCTCCTGGGATTTAGACAGTTTATATGTCATCTCTCCCAATAATTCCATAGGATTTGTATCTTCTTGTTCCATTTCAGTAACATCTCTTTCCTCATCTGAATCATCTTCTGTTTTTTCACTTTCCATTTCTACTTCATCATCAACTTCTTCATCACTGTAAGAGGAAGATGATTAGAAACAACTCAATTAATGAAATGAATGGGTACTTTTACATACTATAGCATCCCATACTATAGGAGAGGTAGGTTATTATACAAATCACTAAGTAAACAGTAGATTTTATTATTTTAATGTCAGACTACTTACAAACTACTATACCTCTGCTGCCATCTCAATTACAAGCTATTTTTCAAATAGCCGTCTTCTGTTTTAAGTAAACTTAAAATAACTTTCTTCGACTACAATACACATTGCTGCCACAACAGGCAGGTCAGCACTATGTAAGAAGTTACAATCTCACACCCCTACAGGATTAGAAACACTGCATACACTAGTAGATGAGGCAGTATTCAAGAAATCCATTCTTCTCTTTTAAATTTGAAAGATGTCACTTGGGTTTTCAAAACTGCTACAATACCTGGAGTGCTACTAGGAAAAAAAAAGTGGCTGCTCCCTTCTGACTTTGAGTTAAACTTGTCCTGAAGTAGAAAGCACACTTGTCCAGAATTATACAGAACAGTCACCATTTACAATATGGTAATTAATAGTATTAATTCAAATGTCTGTTATATAAATATTTTGGATCTCATTCAGAATGACCTGCATGGCAGAACAGCACTGGTCTCCTAAAAATCATCTGTTCTAATACAAACTATTTATCACTCACTAAATGTAAATGGAAAAACGCGTACAATACATACATGTTCTACTGCCAAGGACAAGAAAATGATTTAACATTCTTAAGAAAATTAATCTATACAGTGTTATATGCTTGTCATTCTTCAAGGCTCTAATCCTACAGACCTTATATGTAACTTTAAATGCACAGTCACACTAATTACCAGTGTCAAAGTACAAGCTCCACATGTGCAAATATTTACACAGGCCACTGAACTCCCAAATTCTTCAGCACTGAAACTGCACATAAGTTTCTATATTTTCCTTGTAATAGATTTTTGACAGTGTTTTGCTGACGTGGCAAAGAGACTGTACTTGTGTCTCCAGTAAGAAAGCTGACAATGCTGGCCAACGTGACAGAGCAGAGCTGATTATGCTGCTGCTATGGCAGAATATGAAGCACAAGGTAAAAAATACTGCAAGTGCTGTTTTTTCCTGGGTAAACCTCAGCAGTGTGAACCCTTCTCTCACTGGTTCTTTGCAAATTCAGAATGGCAGCTGATATCAATGACATGTTTGTATCTCTGGCTTGGCAGTATTTTATTACAAACTTTAATGAACAGATTGCACATAAAACCACATTTAACTGGTCTCAGTGTAAATGACAAAATATTAATTCTACTGCAAGACTACAGTCATAACTCCCGTGCCTGCATTCATTTTCTGGCAGCACACATTGATTTCAGAGGAGCAAGTTACAACATATTTTAAATACCTAAGTAACTACACCATTGAATTGGGATTAACGCATTGTAAGACAAGTTTACCTGACTATGTTCACAGTATGTACTCATAATCTGTAGCTTAATTAGGATTGAAATTTGAGTTCTACACAAATTGTTACAATTAAATCTAAGGACTAACTTCTTGGTGTATCTAGAAATCAAACTCAAGAATTACACAGGAAGCCATTACAGTATCAAATAAAGTCGTGAATCTGATATTTATCAAAAAATACCACTAAAAACATTAAAATCTTGGAATAAAGTTAAATTCATAACGAACTTTTGAGTAGCAAAGGCAACATTAATGTATGGACATCATTCCGAACAACAGCAACAAAAGATCCACTAGACTAAACAGCCAGTTTTCATCTCCCAAAACCTGAACTGTTAAAAAAAAAATCTTGCTGCAATAAAGCATTCTACTAACATGTCAATAAAAGAATGAACTGTGTTGGAAAACTACTTTTACACTTTAAACAAAGACTTGCATAATTTAAAATAACTTCAATAACTAAGGACAGTTCTTTAATTTTTCCTACCTTTTGTTGTCTTTGGAGATGAGTAGTGAATTAATAAATACCGGACAGAGGAAGGAAGCAGACGGCAACACATGTGCTGGAGTGTGCAAAAGCTGAAAATATAAACCAGAAATTTTATAAAAGCTTTAATTTGTCATGACTTTGTTTGTACACTTACTGTAATTACTCCTACCTACCTCTTTGACAGCAGGTGAATCTTGCTTATGTGTATTATGAACAACTAGTTTTCCAAGGTCTAGATCCTCTTGTGATTGCTGATGTCTGTGCTTTCCCAACAGGAGGCTAAATGGGGTCATGGGAAGACTTTCTTCTACTGCCAGCTTCAAGAAGGTGAAAGTTTTAAGTAGACTTTTAGTGTCACAGATTAAGTTCTATCTCATTTTGAGTTACTGAAATTCAGCATCAACCTAGGTAACAAAACTCTACATTCAAATTTAACTTAACTGAGCCATATTGCTCTTTGTACTCATTCTCTGTCAGGCACCCTGAGGACGTGCTACGTAGAGGTGGTAGGACTCTCCAGGACCCGGACTCAAAACCACTAGATTTCAGTTGGTTGATGTGCCAATACAGAAGTTGACATGTGTGCCAGAAAAATTAAGTATGGCTTTCCCATTCCACTTACGACTGAAAAATCATTTACATCCCAGCATCATCTGCTGAGAGATTTAATTATGTAGCTGGAAGCAAAACTTGTCAGCTTCTCCACCAGCATTTCCCTAGATCAATATAGCTTGATCCAAGTACTGATATGTTCCCCCACCCTCCCAAGAGACTGACTACCTATAATCATATTCTCACTGGATTTTACAATTTTGCCTTAGGAAGATGTTAACTTCTATTTTGATTTATTCTATCTAACCAACCAAATCAATCAAGTGCTGCTGTTTTATTCTGTCCAATGGATACAAAATACTTCAACATGTATTTGAAAGATTGAATTTCCCAGACTATGTCTCCACAGAAGCACATATTCCAAAATGGAATTCCTTCTCACTGATAAATCACAATTGACTGACAACTGTTCATCCTCATCAGAAAGCACAGTTTGGGCCGCACTCACGGTACCAAGCATTAGAGAAACCAAGACAAAGAAAACAATTATTCAAGCACCAATCTGAAACTGAACACCAAATGATTTTGAACTGCTCTGTACATCTCTGTTAGAACTTCTGTAAGAGGTACCTGTTTGCTTGATGCTGTAAGCCTTTCTTCTAGAGACTTTGTGCTAAGTGTCATTAGCTCCTAAAAAAATAGAATTATGCAGCAGAGTTATAGTATGTAAAACTGCTTTCCATATTTCCATACCTTGCCTACAGAAGCTTCTGACTTGCTTTTCTCAATCAAGTGGGAGAGGCAAACGCCATCTCGTCTGAAAGTATGCCCTATAGAGGCTGTATGTGTAGACTTTTTGGGAAAAAAAGTCAGACGACCCCCACACCCACAAATTACAGGGAAACCTGAGCATCATATGAAGCGTTTGGACAATCAGCGATAATGTAGTTTCCAGGTGGTTAAGTTAAACAGTATAGGCAGTGTTCCCAAATTATCAAGTTTTCTATATGGATGAGGCAGCAGAAACTATTAGCTGCAGAAAACCAGTAAATAATCAATTTTGAACTTACGCTGTTTTGGCAGAAAGCTTTTAATAAATAACAAAGCATTGCTTATGCTGCCTTGAAACCACAAAAAGCAACTCTTACACTCAACAGCAGCACTCTGAATTTCTATCACTCCACATTCAAGAAAAGATTATTCCCCAGGAACCACCTCCAATCATTATTTCTTACTTGCATATCCGTAAGAAAAAACAGTTGGGATCTTCTTAGCCAGCAGTGTTTTTCTGAGCCAACTGTTTCAGGTTCATCTCTTGGAACAAAGGCAGCAAGCTGGATCTTTTCCTTACAAAGGTTTCTCTGGATATAGATTGGCCATGGCTCATTTGGTTTAAACACAAACACTGTAAAACCAAGAATGTCTTCTCTTTAAATAATGAAATTCTTAACCTTCTTGGACAGCTGTCAAAGCCCTATCTATCAGAGTCAGGAGGGGCTGAACAGGTTTGCCTTTAAGACCTAGTTTGCAGAAATTATAATTGGATAACTCTACTGCATAGTAGAAGGGACTTTTCCTAGTAATCCAATCCAGCGAACACACTCGGAAATTAACATTTCTGTAGAACAGTAGCTCTAGGAAGAGTAACCATAATTTCTTGTAGAAGCTCTAAAATGCAGCTCAGCCAAAGTTTTCCTTTTACAGGAGAGGGACTAGAACATTCAAGACTTTCACCTGGAGAGCACAGTTAATTCTGGGCTATATTCTGCAGCAGAAACTAATTGTGGGAAGAAAAAATGGGGAGTCAAAATGCTTTACCTGACTGTTGCTGAGATATGGCTCAGTTTTCCATAGGTGCAAACACAGACTCAGGTCTGTCTTCTGGCTTTCATGGGGCTGAATTCTAAGAAAACTTCTAGAAATTATGCTTTCAGTTTTAAATTCCACTAACCATTACTTGTCAAAGAAGCCTTTGTACTTACAGCTGGACTCTTTCGAGAGCCATGAGACTGCAGCAATATGTTCTGAGAGAGGATCAGGTTGCAGAACTAAGACATTGAGGTAGGCACTCCATTCCACTGCAAAGCAAATGCAGCAACAGGCAAACATGAAAAGAAGGCATTTAGTTCTATCCCCCTACTTTGCCAAAACAAAGTCAAACAGGAATGACACACACGGCCTTAACCTGTAGAAGAGACATGCAACTTCACCGATACCCAGATGAATAAAAACATACAAACACTATCAACTTCTACACTGCTGTAGGAAACATTAGCAGTTATTACATTATTCATCGTCTAACTTAGAATTTACTATGCACGTGCACACAAAGGACATGCAGGCTGGACAAAACACTATCTTGACTGAAGTATGAAAACCGTTACAGTTACACAGGACATTTTGTAGTGGGTCAATCTTGAATTAAACTAGAATTATTTTAAGGTTTCAAAATATATTCAAGTGTTAAATGTTACCACTCTAGCACATATTTAAGCTGATCTTACATGCACATGTGAGCAGGTTCCAGCAACACAGAAAGCCATAATCAGTGGCACCAATAAGGTACTTGGAACATGTTAGTCTCCCAAAGCAGATATTCCTACAGAAGCAAAAAGTCAAAACAAGTTGGTGAACTTTGGGTTTCATAATTGTTTCCCTATCTAGTAATGATTCACAAGTCACAAAAATATTCAGTTAAGATTAGTTCTGATACTTAAATCAGGAGAAGTTCGCTTTTTGCCTTTACCTCTAGCAGCATGAAACTTCACATACAACTAGACAGGTTTGGAAGATTTAAAAAGCATCCATAAATTTATAAGGCTTACATGTTCCTACAACATTGCCATTTGTTTTCACTTATTTTCTCAATCCCATACTCGAGAATAAGAGAATAGCCTTTTGACTTAATAGAACGTTTTCAAAAGGTACCAGAAGATAGAATTTCTATATTCAAACACAGCCCTTTGATATAATGCAGTTAATAGTCATTTAATATAGTACTAGAGTGATTTGTTTCCTTTTAATATAGCATATAGTAAAGTCTGCAAAAAACCACAGCTGACCTGGAAAAAAGCTTGCATCTGTACCATGCTACCACAGTAATTTTTTTGCACACAGACAGTAAAGATGTGGCTTACATGCCTCCCATGATTTTCCTGCACACCTGCTTCAGAAGCACATTTCTCAACTTCTCAACTCAGAGGACCAGTATACACAAAACTGACTTGATCACACACAAAAAAAGCTGACAAACGTACACATAAAAGTAATGAAGCAAGAAATCCCTTTATCTTTCTATGATTCTTTAGATAAGAGTCTTTAAGACATTGTGACCAAGCAATGTTGTGCTTTTCATTTTAGGTGCTTCCTGGAAGCTGGCATTCCATATATGAAATACCTTTAACGTTACTAGTCATGACTTTAAGCAGCAGTTAGAAAAACCAAAGCACCAAAAGAGTGCTATAGTAAGTCTGTAGCACTTTCCTGTTTCACCAATTGTTTAGATACAGAGATCTGGAACAGAGTGTGAACCAGTGAGGTTACCTATGGCATTATTTTTCCAAGACTATCATAAGAATAATAATTCTTTACCTGGATCATAAACTGCTATATAATTGCACAGCCCAGGAAGCCCAATTAAGGCTATTCTTTGAGTCTTATCTCTACCATTGACCTATGCTATTCCTCATTATCCTTACACACAGAACATCTAGACCTTCAGGATGTTTTTTATCATGACAGCACACAAAGGAGCATGCCTTGAAAGTCTGCTGGCAAACATGGATCTTCCAATCCAAGGTTAGGAAGGATCAATACATACATTTTATAACACAGATAATAAGGTCAATATACCTTTATGTATATGGATAGAATTTCTATTTGTACACATGTAAACAGGAATAAAAACATTCTTATAATTATACTTTTATACTTTTTTACTTCTTATTTTTATAATTTTTCAGTACTTCAATTCAACCCTAGATTATTGGGGAAAAAAGAGAAGGGCTATTAACACATTACTGTGTGCCAAATAATACGTATTTCAGTATGGGAGGTACAGGAGACATAAGCAAATAAGATGAAACCACAAAGCTTGATCTTATTATTTTTAACAGGAAGTTACCAACCACCTAAAAGTCACGTTACAGTCTTTTCTATATATGAACTTAAGACTGTTAAATTCAATGTTTACATGAAAATACCAAGGTGTTAGACTACTATGAATTAAGTCTTTCTCTGAGAGTTCAAGTAAGACATAAAGAGCCAGATGAAAAATGTACCTTATTTTTCCAGGTGGATGGCAAAATGTACACTTAAGATCCCAAGTAACTGAATCCCATACAGTGACAGTTTCTTCAAAGCTAACAGCAAGCAAAGAGCCGTCTTCGGAGAAACAGCAATTAGTAGCTTGGTAGTTGTGGTAGCTGCCTACAAAGTCACAGCTCCAGCTCACACTTTGTTGTGCTGCATTGAATAAACAAGTTAGTTAATTCAAGTCTATACACGAGGAAAGAAAAACTTGAGTATCAGGGCTGCAAAATAGGCTCAAGAACAATACAGAATCACAGAATGGTAGGGGCTGGAAGAGACCTTTAGAAATCATCTAGTCCAACCCCCCTGCAGAAGCAGGTTCACCTAGATCAGGTCACATAGGAACATGTCCAGGCAGGTCTTGAAGACCTCCAAGAAAGAATCTCCAAAACCCCTCTGGGCAGCCTGTGCCACTGCTCCCTCACCCTCACAGTGAAATAGTTTTTTCTTACATTTAAATGGAAGTTTTTGTGTTCCAGCTTCATCCCATTACCCCTTGTCCTGTTGCTAGCTACTATAGAAAAAAGGGATGTCCCAACCTCCTGACACCCACCCTTTAGATATTTGTAAACATTAATAAGATCTCCCCTCAGTCTCCTCCAGACTAAACAGCCCCAGTTCCCACAGCCTTTCCTCATAAGGAAGATGCTCCAGTCCCCTGATCATCTTGGTGGCTCTGTGCTGGACTCTCTCCAGTTCTCTCTCTCTTGAGCTGAGGAGCCCAGAACTGGACACAGGACTTCAGATGAGGCCTCACCAGGGCAGAGTAGAGGGAAAGAAGAACCTCCCTCGACCTGCTGGCCACACTCAATGCATCCCAGGATGCCATTGGCCTTCTTGGCCATGAGGGCACATTGCTGGCTCATGGTTAGCTTATAATCAATCAGGACTCCCAGGTCTCTCTCTGCAGAGCTACTCTCCAGCAGGTCAATCCCCAGCCTGTACTGGTACATGGGGTTGTTCCTTCCCAGATGCAGGACTCTGCACTTGGCCTCGTTGAACCTCATGAGGTTCCTCTCTGCCCAACTCTCAAGCCGGCTGAGATCCCACTGAATGGCAGCACAGCCTTCTGGGGAATCAGCCAGTCCTCCCAGTTCAGTGTCATCAGGGAACTCGCTGAGGGTACACTCTGTCCCCTCATCCAGGTCATTGATGAAGATGTTGAACAAAACTGGCCCCAGAACCGATCCCTGTAGAACTCCACTGGCCACAGGCCTCCAACTCGACTCTGTGCCATTCTGAACCTTCTGGGCTCAGTCATTCAGCCAGCTCTCGATCCACCTCACTGTCCACTCATCCAATCCACACTGCTTGAGCTTTCTGATGAGGATGTTATGGGAGACAGTGTCAAAAGCCTTGCTGAAGTCAAGATAGATGACATCCACTGCTCTCCCCTCATCTAGCCAGCCGGTTATGCACTCATAGAAGGCTATCAGGTTGGTCAAACAGGATTTCCCCTTGGTGAATCCGTGTTGACTTCCCCTGATAACTGTCTTTTCCTTCATATGTTCAGTGACAACATTCAGGATGAGTTGTTCCATCACCTTTCCAGGGATGGAGGTGAGGCTGACTGGCCCGTAGTTTCCCGGGTCATCCTTTTTGCCCTTTTTGAAGCCTGGAGTGACATTGGCCTTTCTCCAGTCCTCAGGCACCTCATCTGTCCTCCATGATTGGTTTACAGTTCTGAAAAGCACAGAGAATCTGTCTCATCCTAGTACAAAAAAGCATCTAGTAAGTTTTCCATTTGTCCTCAGTTTTGCATTTGAACAGTGAATCCAAAGACTGAAGATTTGTGATAGAAGATTCATGTTTACTTTGCCAGCTACATTAACTGTGCTCTCAAAATAGGCAGATGTTAAATTAAAAAAAGAAGTGACTTAGATTCAACATTTTGTTTTCTGAAACTTGCTCTTCTTTTAAAACTATTGCAAGAACATCACATTGCTAAAAAATTGAACAGAGCTTGCATTAGAGTCCAGCAAAGCTCATGGTACATCTACAGAAAGTCTTAGGATCACAAAGTGACCTGTCAGCATGCATCCTCATGTTGGTTAACCTGACAGGGCATTTAGTTAGGATACCTTTCCCATTGTTGACAATTGCAGTAAAATAAACAGAAGCAAGGCCATGTACTTACCATGTAACACCCATTTTCCTGTACAAATACATTTATACAGCACACTTTTGAAACATATGAGTAGGATGAGGAAAGAAAGGAAAAGAAGTTCACCCAATGCTAAGATATCCTTTTTTATAATGGCTATAAGTTGATAATTAAAAGACCCGCCTATAAAAAGGCCAGAAACAATTCCCTACTTGAAAATGCATGGCACCATCTAGCGGCACAGCCAGAGATGTGCTGCAAATAAAATCATGCCCCTGTAGTCTACTTAACTAGTCCATTAAAAACTGCTGGACAGAAGCTGCAGCATGTTGAATCTTTCTACCTGAGCACTGCTACCCTGCTCCTGCTGTGCAAATACATCACAAAAGTCAGCACTAATTTGTACTTTTCACACAGGCTATGAAACAGAACTCTGTATAGCCACTTAAAACCAAACACACACACAAAACCCCCTTGATAAAGCTAGTCAGCAGACATAAAACCATCTCGTTGAATGAAACAGATCCCTTTAAATTTCATCTCCAGCCCACACTGTACTCAAGATCAAAGTATTTGCTCATTAAGATATAAACTGGGTGCAGAATCATTTACAAATGAAGAAGAAATAACAAAAAAAACCCCTCTTCTAGATACCATTGAAGGGGTTGCTATTAAGGAACTACATGCATAACTCCTAGTAAATTAATACAAGCTTTTGTTTTTCATCTCAGAAGCAGCCACTATTGAGAAGCAAACAGCTTGGAAGCAGAAAGTCAACTTGGCAAAGTTAAGTTTGCAAATTCAAAAGTACTTTTGAACACATTCTCACTTGTCCATGAAAACACAAATACATGACCAAAGAGTGAGCAGTTCAGCAAGATCACTACACTACTACATCTATTTGGGAACATGGAAACGTAGGACACCCAAGTGACAAGAAAGATCCAGACCACTTAAGTGTGACTGGGACCATAATAACATTTAAGTAAAAGGAAATAAAAAAGCGGGAAATCTTTTGTATTTCAGATCCAGAGGCATACAGGGTAATACATCCCTCAGATCACAGAATCTTAACGGTTGGAAGGGACCTTGAAAAGATGTAGTCCAACCCCCCTGCCAGAGTAGACCCACCTAGAGTAGGTCACACAGGAACTCATCCAGGTGGGTTTTGAATATCCCCCAGGGAAGGAGACTCCACAATCTATCTGGGCAGCCTGTTTCAGTGCTCTGTCACCCTCACAGTGAAGAAGTTTTTCCTTATGTTTCTTTGGAACCTCTTATGTTCCAGCTTGTACCAGTTGCCTCTTGTCCTATCACAGGGCATAACAGAGAATAACCTGGCCCCATTCTCCTGACACCCACTCTTTATGTATTTGTAAACATTAATAAGATCACCCCTCGGTCTCCTCTTCTCCAAGCTAAAGATCCCCAGCTCCCTCAACCTTTCATCATAAGGGAGATGCTTCACTCCATCATCGTTGTGGCCCTGTGCTGAACTCTCTGCAGCAGCTCCCTGTCCTTCTTGAAATGAGGGGCCCAGAACTGGACACAACATTCCAGATGCAGTCTTCCACAGCAGCCTTGGCAGTGTCTTTGCTTTTTCTGGAACCTCCTTATCAATCCGTAATACTGCAAAACTGCAACAGAAGTTCTCAAGAGAACATGAGACTCTATGGAATGGCAGAAAGGCAAATGCATGGCATGGAGAAGGCGTAGCTCCAAAAGGATGAAGTTAGGGTCAGAATTTCTATAGCATGTTACAGGGTGCCAAGTAAGTTTCGATCATACTTACCCTCTGGATCAGTGTCTTCTACCATCACCCAGACTTTAAACACACGGTCTCTGCCAGCTGTTACCAGAATCAGAGAGTCCTCTTCAGATTCATCCATGTCACGAAAGCACAAGTCTGTTATGTGGCCCTCATGGGGCATATTTATTCTAGTATTCAGCTTAAAGCTACAAGAAAAGAGAACAGAAGCTTGCCATTTTATTTGAAACTTGGGGAAGATTACAGTTTAAGATGATTCTGGAAGAGGTGGGGAGAAGAGAAATGAAAAGAAACTTCTATCTAATTAGTCAGCTAAATAGTATTGCATCTATAGATCAGATTTCCCTAATCACTTCCACACGGCAAGAGAGATTGCAGCCTAGTACTGAGAAAGAATTATCACTAAGCAAGCACCACTCTCAAATATTCAGCCTAAATTCTGGGCAGTCTTTCCAGCACTTAGAAAACCACTCACATAGCTACTACAAAGATCAGCTTTGTTCTGTTTCGTCTTTAAGAAAATAACAACCTATAGTAAAAATAGGTTTTCTTCATTTTTGGTAAATAAGATATAATCAGAGAGTGTATGAACCATAGGCATAGGCTAGCTAAAGAAAAAAGTCATCAATAAAGCCTTCCACACTCTAGAAGGACTAACCAATTAATAATGATGGATTAGACAGAGGCGGGAAAACTGAACAAGCTATAGAACCATTACATCAAATCCATGTTTTTTAATATTAAGGTGTAAGTCCCACAGTTAAAACTGCCCGATTGCTGTAAGTAAATTAGATGTGTTTCCAATGATGTCCAATCCATCTTTACTTCACCTCTGTGCATTGTTTCAGATGTGTGCAGCATGCATGGTGAACTCTCCCTAGTCTTCCCTCAAAGTGTTTATAATTCGATCTGAAAAAAAAATCTGCCTTGGCAAGACAAAGCCTATTACTTGGGTAACACGTTTGATTTTGACACCTAGAAGGCCAGCTCTCTTAATGTTACCTTTGTGTTTTGTCGTCATAGCACCACAGCTTCAACTGTAACTCAGGGTCAGTTACGTCTTCTCTCTCTTCCACTGTCGCTAACCATTTGCCTTGTGCATCGAATGCAACTTTTACCAAGTCAGCTTGACTTAAACCTGCCTGATGAATGTATTGTCGCTGCACAATGTCCAGCTGCAAAAATAAGGCCAGAATTAAACTTCAAAATCCAAGTGTAGATTGAGAGATATAATTTATAAAATCATGGAGAAATCACGTTCTGAAAGCACTGATTAGAACTGACTATGGCTGTGGCATAAAAAAACCCCAAACGTGGGGAAAGCATAATTAAGGCACATACATACCACACTACACTTAGCATTAGGAAAGAAGGGGAAAAAAAACCAAAAAAAGAAAGATTTTAGAGGAATTTTACCTAGAATTTTTGAAGTATTTATTCAACTGTCAACATTAGCTATGCTAAACAAATAAAAGAACTTTGTGATAAAGCTGGAAACACTTCAGCTTGGAATCTAGTCTTGCAGTGTAGCTGCTGGCTTTCTTCTTGTTTGTTATATTAAGTCTTCAAATAAACTATGATACATCAAACTTTCTTGATCTTGAATGAGTTAAAGTGTTAGTACAAAGCCATCCAACTTACACTGAACAGTTGCTGGTCACTTTGGAGACAATAGAACTGCAAGTGGCCAGGCTCTCCATTCAGGACCAAAGCTTTGGTTCTAGGATCAACCACTAGACCAGTCTTGACATCTGTACCTGGAAACAAACAAACAAAATCAGATAGCCAATGAACTAAGATGGGAAGTGCCACATTCTGTCTTTTAAGTAGAAGATTAATTTTATTGCACTTACTTTTGATTAGCCCTTGAATACTTTTGGAAAATCTTAGATTGCTGTTGATTATTGTAATTCCTGAAAGGAAAAGCAGACAAAGTCTTGAAAAAGCTTCTTCAATGTAATCTCATCTCATTGTGGGGAAGGGATCTTAACCAACTACAATCCTAATCCTACAAACGTATGTTTTCTCAATTTACGACACACCTACATCAAGGTGGAAAGTCAAGTTGTAGCAGCCACCAGGCAAATTCACAGAACTGATTAAAGACCAAAAAGATTACTTCGAGCATCTGTTGTTCCACATCAGTATTGAACTTTTATACAATATCTAGTTAACTGATCTGAAATTAACAAGATACAGCTCATACAGATTTGTGTTACACATTGCATTAAGAGATACTTAAAATACGTTTTGTCTTACTGTTGTCTGTATGCAAGGTGCAACAGAGCGCGCCATCAGGTGACATGGAGATATACTCAATAGCAGATCCCAAACGAGGGAGGAAATCCTTCTGACAGTCTGATTCATTGTGCCACAGAACTAGAACAGATTCAACTCCGCCACTCAACAAGCTGGTTCCTTTTCCGGTAAGAAAAACGCAGTTATAGGTTTTGCTTAAAGAAACCACACTGGCATACATGTTTACAGTGACAAACAAACACAAGTTTCTCAAAAACCTTTTGTAAACTATTACAAAGCAATTATTCCTCATATCTGGCAACACACAGGTATGTTTCTCATTATCCCAATCTTAGATTAAGCAACAAGAATTTATGTCTACAGCAAATTTTAGGCAATGCTTTGGGAGCAGAAGATCCCATTACTTTCTGAATCAGATGAATATTTATGTAAGAATGTAGCAAAGTTCTATCAGAATACTTTGCAGTAAGAAATACCCTGAGGACAATAGTTCAGATCACACAATTCAGATACGTTAATTATATTTTTTCCACCAGATCTGAGCTCAAACACATTTGGATGCAAGTAAGACTGGCAAGAACTCAACTGTATTACTGATGAAAAGGGATGGGCAAGAGGTAAAAAGAGCAGTTAAGATTTTACATTCTACCACAGCAGGCAGATATTTAAAAATACAAATGCAAATTAAAAAAGAAACCCAAGCAAAAAACCACTTTCATTTTTATTTCAGATCCTTCCTCAAAATATGCACAATTCTATAAACTAATTTGTTAGAAAGTGGATAAACTCAAACTTCTGTTGATTTTTCCCCTTCTTCTTGTAACTTTTGACTTTGAGAGGTTTTTTTTGTTGGTGGTTGTGGGGTTTTTTTTTTCCCTTGGTTGGTTTTCTACTCACCCTCTATAGAAAAAGTTAGATCCATGACAGCATCATGATGCCAGTGCAGCGTGGAAAATGTGTACTCTTTCTTGTGGCAGAAATTTCTCCTATGTGTGGAGGAATAGAACAGCTCTTAATAACAGAACAAACAAAAGGAAATGTTAAACTGAATCAAGTATACCATCCTCTTCTCTAATTTCTAGAATTTCTTGCAGGCTCAAGTGATGCAAAGGGAGGGCAGGAACCATGCTAGGATGTTTTTGGTACCTTCCCAGTGCACACCAAGCATTTTGGACATACTGAGTAACTCAGCGTTGAAGAGGAACTTGGCAAACATACAGTTCTTAACCACACAATTCCCCGAGGACTCTACTTGCCCATAAACAGTTCTCAGCTGCTCCTGCATCACCTTTTTCAAATATGGGATAGACTGGTGAAGTGTAGCTTAACAGGAATATTTTCCCATTTGACATTAAAATGAAGCTGTAGCCTGAAGTCAGTGTCAGTACTGCAGCTTTGCAGGGCTTGCCATTCTTTGCTCATCACAACTTCTGGAAGTTGCAATACAAAGGACATACACTTTGCTTGGGTTTCACTTAACCCTTTTAGTCACATCAGTTTATTGGGTACACTGTTGAAGCAAAACGTGCATACCAGAGACGAATCTTTCCATCAGCATGGCCAGTTGCAATACAGTCCTCTTTAGGATGGCAAGCTATGCAAGTGAAGTGATTGTTTCCACTTTTTGTCTTCACTGCACTTACAGAAAACCTTAACAAAAGAAAGTAACTTAAATTTTTAAATTTTTA
This sequence comes from Colius striatus, assembly GCF_028858725.1. NCBI lineage: Eukaryota > Metazoa > Chordata > Aves > Coliiformes > Coliidae > Colius > Colius striatus. The sequence continues at coordinate 29,657,808 of NC_084767.1, read as the reverse complement.
AACAAAGATTCCAAAGGATTAGCTAATGCATGCAAAAGTAATTCCAACTAGCAAAATTAAACACCTCCAAGTTGTTATAGTGACACGCACTGTCCAAAAAATAGTGACAGACTTATTTTTCTCTTTATTTCATTAGTTCTTTGCCTTTAATCAAGCTAAAAGATGTTTCTCTCTCTCCCTCTCTCTTCTTCCACCCCCTTTCCTCCCCCTCCCTCTGTTTGGGCCCTGACCAGACTACATGACTTGTTTCAGCCTAAGCATTTACCTCAAAAAAGAAAACCCCAAACAAACCATGCCTGAGCTGAAAAGATTTGCAACCAATGCCAGTGCAGCACTTCACTGTCTCCCTCTACAGGAAGCTTCTTGTATAGTGACTACATCCCCTCCAGTGTAAAAGCAAACTGTTACTGACAGCTATAAAAGAATGCGTGTACACATCAACAGTTAAACATTTATGATGCAGTGGACTGAATCAAGAGGTGATGTTTTCATTCTTACCTGTTCAACTGTTTCCGTTTAAAAAAATAGACTTGGAGATTAACCTCTTTCACTGATGCCACATATTCACCCTGTTATATAGCAAAACAGTGACTTAGGATGAACAGATTGTGATTTTACATGTAAAAGAAAAAAAAGTCATGTTTCAAGAGAAACTGCTTAAAAATTGGAGAGAACATATACGCTGATGTAAAATAAATATCTTCCTATTGTTGTTTTTCTTATAGTAAAAGAAATTTAACTTCAGTTTTGTTTCAGTGCTGCTGTGCTTGTATAAAAACATAAACAGCACACAATTCATCTGAAAGAAAAAAGAACCCTAACCAATACCCAGCAGAAGAAAAACCCCAAAAGATGAATATACTTCTCTTCCAAATGCGATACGCTTTGGTGACACATCCACATCATCCAAAACCACCGACAGTTCCTTGGCTTCCAAATCTTGGCCTGCTGCTTTTGTCAGCTTAATTGAGACCAACTGGAAAGTATCTGACCAAAGAAAAATCTGTTCACAAAAAAGATCCCATACAACAGAGATTTTACACCCCTTCTACCTTAAAGCTAACATGTCAATACCTTCCAATATTTTTTATAAGTTTGAAAAAGTTTGTAATACCTTTCAAAGAACAATTGTTGCATATATTTTGATTCAAACAATAGTACCGAAGACTGAGAACTACGTAGTTGATACTAATGCAGAAAACAAGCAAAGTTGCAGAATGTTTGCTCTTGTTCTGAAGTGACACTTGTAGCAACACAGTTAAGAGTAAAGTCAAACTACATTTGTATTTATTTCAGACAAAATTCCAGGAAAAAATACCTAGGCTGTTTAACATGCTGTTCAACAAAACAAGTCTATTTATGTTAACATTGCTTAAAGTGGAAGGAGTCTCAAGTAGTGCAGCATACCCTACAACACAGTAAGCACTGCTTAGGTTTTTATTGCCATCCACAATGTCAGACACATGCAGTATGTGCTTCAAATGTGAAGAGAGGCAAACACTAAAAAACAGATGTCACAGAATAAAAGACAGGGAAGGTAAAAAATTCAGGAATGCAGACATCTGTCATAGGATTTAAGAAGTATTTTCTAAATTACTATATTAAAGCAGTGACTTAGACCACAAGGATGATATTCATCGTACTGTACCTCTTTCTCCACTCTTTGGAATTACAGCGAACACTGAATCCTCAAAACTAGCAGGTGTGTACAGTGCCAGAAGTTTGGATCCTACAGTGAAAGTCTGAAGAAAAACAAGAGAAGGAGGTCAATGATTACTATACTGTGCCATGGTTCTCAATAGTGAATAATGCCAAGTTTTTACAGTAAGGAAAATACAGATGCTTCACAGAAACCTTGATGTATTAATTAAAATTTTCAATTCTAAGACAAATAAAATTACCTTTATTCTAGCAAGGACTAATACAAATGTTGAAGTAGTACCAATAATATATGAGATGTCAGATTTACTGAAAAACCTGAAAGTCCCTTACCCCCAATACAAAGCAAAAGGCCCATCTATAAAACAGCAAAAGGACAATTAGCAGCCTATTTTCAAGCCATCATATCAATTCTTATTGACATATCACAAACTGCAGCACACTCCCTAACAGCTACAGGGGACTCTACATTGCATCAAGATGAGAAGTTAGTAGGTCAATACGTGGCTCATCTTTTTCCCCAAGATTCTGTATCATTATGAATTTCTGCAGAGACACATACAAATTGTCCTGTTCTGCTACTGCCATAAATGAATGGTTTTTCAGGCTGTGTTAATGGCAGAACAACACATCTCAGATTGATTAGTGACCATTTTGTAGTGCAGAAATCCTTAATTTATTATCAATGGGTCAAGAATAATTTTGACATGTGCACAATGGCAATAACTCAACATACTTTAATGGGAATACCATCCATGAAGTCCCACAGCTTAATGCTGCCATCAAGAGAAGAAGAATAGAGCTGAAGGGAAAAAAAAAAAAGTTAAGTAATGTATGAAAGCCAGCTTTTACACAAAATCACAGCTCAAAGACTAAAGGACTGATTGTTGTGACTGTGATTCCAAGGGGCTAAATCACCAAAAGCATAAAACACAGACCAGCCTTGTGCTGCTTTCAAAGAAAGTGCAACGGAAATGCACCATCATTACCCTAGTTTGAAATACACATTTTCCTGAAGTGTGAAACAACAGGTGTTTGTGTTTAATCACTTGACATTTAACAGAGAATGATGCACATCCCTTATGTGAACCTCTACTAACATTTGTATCAGATTTTCCACAAATAATATGCAAAGGCAGTCCATCTTGGCAAATAACCCTTGTTTATACATACACACCAAAAACCCCAAGCACACTCAGAGCCAAAGCAGGGTCAGGGATGACCAGGGGAGACAGGCTGCGGGCAGACTGTGTCACTGAGCAAATTCATTCTATTTAGTAAAAATTACTCCCATATCAGCAGACAGGGGGGGAAAGCACCAACCACAATAAATGTTGCAGATTTTTTTCACGTGCTCATTTCCCCCTTTAATCATTTTAAAAAAAGGGACATTTTCCAGAGATTTCCATTTCGCTGTGATTTCATTCAACAAGAGCAATTCACACGACATTTCATGTTTTTGTTTGTAGAAAACATGTAAAGTTTACCCTCCCTGGCAGACTTTGCAGAAACATTAGCTCAACTGTACTATGCTGCTTCCGGCTTATTCTCCAAGTCCAGCCAATCCCCAAACACGCAGGACAGCCCCTCAGAGGCACATAAGCATCCCCAGCACACCCCCACCCCGAGCCAGACCTTCCCCGCTGACCTGCATGTGGTTGTGGGGGTTGAGCTGGATGCTGGTCACTAGGTCGGCATGGCCCCCCATCAGCCGCAGTGTCTCCTCTGTGGCCAAGCTGTACATCTTGACGAAGTCACCGGAGACGCACAGCAGGTACCTGAAGGAGAGAGGGAAGCTGTTATCCCGCGTCCGCGGCAGATGGGACTCCAAAGCTCCGCGGGGAACGGCAGGCCGCGGAGACACCAGCCGGCAGCCGCCTCCGCCGCAGAGCTCAGGAGCCCGCTCAAGGACGACAGGCGCGGCCACGGCCACACTTGCTTGGAATCGGCGGAGAAGACGGCCCTGGCCCCGTGCAGGCTGCTGCCGCCGCATCGCACCACGCGGAGCGCCGCCGCCGCCACCATCTTCCGCCGGCCGATCTCACGACCTCTCACCCCGGCCCGGCCCCGCCCAGCGCGGCCGCTCTCGCCGCGCGCTCCGCTGCTGCTCTATGGTGCGCGGGCATGGCGGTGCGGGCGGCCTGCTGCCGGCGCTGGTTGGCTTCGCGGCCGTGACGCGCACAGGGTGGGCTGCGCGTGCGCCTTTGCGGCGGCCGCGGCGGGAGATGGTGTCGGGAGCGGCGACTGTGGGGGCAGGCGGGCCCTCACTGAGCCCTGCCTCCCCTTGCCCCTCCCCGCTCTCCTCAGTTCCCGTGCTGGGGGTGGAGAACCGGGAGGCCTGGGAACAGGACGGCCGGGCCGGGGGGGTGGCGTATAGTACCGCTCCGCTCTGGCGGTGGCGCGGAACGCTTTCGCTCGAAGTCGTCCAAGCTCACGTCCCTCATGGTACTCGCAGCGGGGCTGTTGAGCTGGTGCTGCGGGGGGCTCACAGGTTGCCGGGCGGCTGCGCGGGAAAGCCCGCCGGCTGGGTCGGGAATCGCGCGGGAAAGCGTGCGAAAAGCTAAACAGATTTTTGTATTCATAGTTGAAATGGTTACCGTAAATTTACTTGCAGTCCTATCTGTGCTTAAAAAGTGTCTGGTTTGTTTTATTTAAGCAAAACTAATCTAACCTGTTGTTCGTTTTCATTTGGTTAAAGTGGTGGCTTTGTATGTTTTTCCTATGTATGTATTTAAACTTACATTTTCAGTACATAAAGTTCATATGTTTGGTTTCTGGAAGAAATTTACCTTTGTCTCTCTGGAAGAAATATTTTGACTCAGTGAGAGGTCTAGTGGATTCAGACTGATGGTTATTCAGGAGGAATTAATTTTTGACTTTTAGAAGTCTGTAAGTACTACAAGGTATAATTTTTACAACTTTTGTGTGTGTGTGTGTTGCAATGAACCGAGCATGTCTAAATGTTTGCATTTAGAATTCACTGTCTGTGTCAGTAATTCTAGGTAAACTATTTGGATGGAATGCATCTGTAGTTCAGAATCACCTATTTTTAATGTAGCAGATTAAAATAGAATTATTTTTTAATATGTTATCAACTTAAAAGGAACTCCAAAGCAAAAGGGCTTTCTAAAGTTCTTTCTAAACAAGTGTTAGGAATTAGGTTTATTGTACTGTGTCTAAATTGTAGATTTCTTAAGTGTTCAAACTTTTCTGAAACTCCATGTAAACAATGCAGTCTAAGAGACATCATGAAAAAGCCACAGCTCAGGCTTCAGGAGTGCAGAGTGACAGTCAAGGTGTGACACACTACTGGACCACTGTGATTTCTGAAGTAAAAAATACAATTTAGGACAAAAAGTGTTTTGAAATGCTAATTCCAATTTTTACGTTCGACTTTCCTTTCAGCTAAGGTCCTTTCGTTGGACTTCATCTTGACCTTAAACTTTAACAGAATATCCAGCTATGTATCTTTGTCTGTTCTGAAGGCTGCGCAAAGAGAGCTGTGGCAAGCTCCCTTTCTGTTCCCTGCATGCTCCTTTCACGTACAGATCACAGCTGGCTGAAATTTCAGGGAGAGGGCAATGTATCTAGTACATTTGAAAATGTAATCTATTTGTGAGCTCTGGTGTTGGTCTTGAATGTCATTTTTGTCATCATAAATCAAAATAATAGAAAAAAATTATCATAGTGACAGATTGTCCATTTTGTGGTATGTGAAAACCAGCATCTCATTTATTTACTGAAAGAACGTCTAACATGATAAAGATTACAACTCAGTATGCAGCAGGGACACACGTAAGTTATGGGAAGCACGGGCAGTGGAACATGTCAGTCATTTTCAGGTTGGGAAGGCAGCTCTCCCTAGTGAGAAAGTTTGGTTTATAATGAGATGATGTCAGCATTGTAATAATGAATCAGCTGCTGTGAACACTAGAGGGTGCGAGAAGAATGACTGCAAGATTAAAGATGTGGTATTTAAATCTAGTAAAACACAAATGTGGAAGTTGCAAGAGCTGTGGTGTCTTTTGTTCCAACAGCACACTTATCTTTTGCTATTGCATCTGCTACTGTCAGAGGGATGGTAGTGATCTACAGTCTCTGTTGTATAATGTACCCTTTCTCAAACAACAGATGACATCTGTGTGAGACTCTGAAAACATTGACGTCATCAGAAGGAAAATGCAACAGAAGAACTACTCTAAATGTTTATCTTAATAGGTGTTATGCGTAGGGATACTGGCCAGAAGATGATCCTGCAAGGACCAAGGTGGTGCATGGTGGCAGTGCCTTGAGCATTCCCAGGGCCCATGCCACAGTGATACGCGTGTGCGACTCAGCCTTGGGGTGGTTGCAGGTGAGCGCCAGCAGTTCGCGGCAGCAGGGCAGCCTGCCAGCAGCTCCTGCTCAACACTGGTGGGCATCCTGTCTGCCTGCCCTTGCCATTCTGGAGGCGACAAGAAGTTCTCAAGGGAACATCCCTTTTGTTTTACAGTGGAAATGACCAACAGACTGGTTTTCTTGTAAGAAAATCCTATGGTAGCATCTTCATAAATGGAAAGGAAGAACCGCTTCTGCAGAGAGTTTGCCCAGCACGCTGTACTGGGACTGCAGGTCTGTTAGGTGCTACACCCTCAGGGGTTCCCGCAGTCTAAAGGCTTTAAAGATTATCAATATTATTCTCTCCATATAGTGTTAGCCCATAAAAATAACGTTTTAAATGATAACTTAGTCTGAGAACCATTCTTACTGAGATCATAATGGACCAGTACCTCCTGGTGGAAAACATCGTAATAGATGTATTTTAGCTAGTAATTTTTATTTGAAACATATATAAATCACTGAAGCTAGTAATTTCTTTCAAGGAAATTTTGTTTTTACACATCTCTAAATTGAGGGACTAAGCACATGCCAAGAATGAGTGAAGAGCTTTATAACTGACTTTATATAGTAAAGGCTTTATAATTGGATATTTGAATTTTGATAGCAATATCAAAGTTGTCCTTTTAAATAATTTCATCTCTTTGTATGCTTTGATCTCTGGTAAATTGTTAAAAAGATTAATTGGTATACTTTCAGTTTAATTTTAAATAGTTACTTTTGAGTGTACTTTTCTCTTTTGGAGTTTATGAGAATATTTAATACCATAGAGTTCTTTTGTTCATTCATTGGATAATGCCTTTTGCTTTGGAAATGGTATTATGTGGAGATGCAGCACCAACTGAACCTGTACAAGTACAGCTGTGCTTTTGTATACATATTGTGAATACTCTTCTAGCCTACAGATGGGACCTGCGTATGGTCATAGAATCATAGAATGGTAGGGTTGGAAAGGACCTTTAGAGATCATCTAGTCCAACCCCCCTGCAGAAGCAGGTTCACCTAGATCAGGTCGCATAGGAGCATGTCCAGGTGGGTCTTGAAGACCTCCAAGGAAGGAGACTCCACAACCCCTCTGGGCAGCCCGTTCCACTGCTCCGTCACCCTCACAGTGAAATAGTTTTTTCTTATATTTAAGTGGAACTTTTTGTGTTCCAACTTCATCCCATTACCCCTTGTCCTGTTGCTAGCTACTATAGAAAAAAGGGATGCCCCAACCTCCTGACACCCACCCTTTAGATATTTATAAATATTAATAAGATCTCCCCTCATTCTCCTCAGACTAAACAGCCCCAGTTCCTGCAGTGTTTCCTCATAAGGAAGATGTTCCATTTCCCCGATCATCTTGGTGGCCCTGTGCTGGACTCTCCAGAAGTTCTCTGTCCCTCTTGAGCTAAGGAGCCCAGAACTGGATACAGTACTCCAGATGAGGCCTCACTAGGGCAGAGTAGAAGAGGAGAAGAACCTCCCTTAACCTGCTGGCCGCACTCTTCTTGATCATGCCAGGATGCCATTGGCCTTCTCTGACCACGAGGGCACATTGCTGGCTTGCAATGATCTGCGTGTGGGATGTATGTATTGTCCCATATGGCAAATTTTAGAAACTGTACATCATCTGCGTTTTATGCATCCATGCGTGCCTTATACCAATGCAATAATAGAGCTGGGCAAGCAAGTGCTTGGTAGGTGAAGCACCAGGAGAATCTTCTAGATTGACCCAATAGAGAGAGCGGAGCCACAGTGTTCACCCACCTGCATGTTACAGCTTGTTTTTGCTCAATGGAAAATAGATACTATGTATTCTACACTTCTGTGATGACAATGCTAGACAAATGAGATTGTCACTGGCTGCCTGTTACTACCAGCCAGATGGAGAGGTGCATTGCTGGTTTTATGTTCTGGTATCTCTCCACTATCTAGGTAACAAAAAGAAGCTGTGAAACAGATGAGAGTAAATCTGTCATAATCAACTGTGACTAATTGGCTTTAAGTTACTTAATAACACATTGTCTGCTGTCAATTTCCACAAAAATGGAAACAGAGCAACTCATAACTTCCTAAACACACGTTGGGTATTCTAGAGATACCTTGGTAAGCAAAAGAGTGCCTGCATCTTTAACTTCTTTGTGAACTGAAACTCTGTAAGAAGACAGATGTACTTTAAGAATGTGATATTTTATATGCAGATTTCACTTCAAGGTTTTGTTGTCTTTAACTAGTGGCTGTTACTAAGCAAGGATATAGTTTGAGAGAAGTGGAGATCAAATGGGCCTTGTGAGTTTATTTACCTCAAGCAGCTGCTTGAGGTAAATCTCTGGTTTCCTGTTCCATAATGTTGAGGTTTTTTTTTTTTTTACTTAACAGTAGCAAAGAGAGCCAAGCTTTGTTGAGCTAGGGATGATGAGTGCTGCAATATTTACAAAAAGATTCTGGATTAAAAGGAAGGACTCTTAGTCTTCTAGAAACTGTGTGCTTGTGGTCTAACAAATGTTCACAGTGATACAAACCAACTGTAACTCTGCATTACTGTGTGTAAACTGTGTTCTGCTCTTAGCATTTCTAACCACAAAGCAACAGATTGTAAGCTTTACTGTTCTCTTTTCTTCTGACTTGTGTTACTTCACTACTACTGATAATTGCTGGTTTTTTAATCTCATCCTGTTCCTGTTGAAATCAGTGAGAACAGGGCCCAGCAGTGGATTATGTGTCCAGTGTCTTGGAGGCCACAAGCCAAAGAGGCGGTTTGTGCCTTTGTGAAGTCTCATTGTAAGAACATGGAACTCATGAAGAAGAATGGTATTTTTTTTTAATTTTTTTTTTTTTATTAGTTCATTAGAATTTACTGTCTGCACTACTTTTTGAGAAGCAATTTGGAAAGAAAACATAGACTCTTTTTCTTTTCCCAGTATTTTCATTACTTACTTAAAAAAACATTCCTAAAGAGAGGTGCTGTTCTTTAATGCAAGACAACTCTGAGAGGGGACTCCAAGGTTCATAGATAAGATCAGTGGGAGCTGCTTCAGAATTGGTGGACATCCTGTCCCAAGTAATGTAATATAATAAGTTGAGTCATGTCTCACATCTCCTCTTCTGATACGGCAACTGGTAGAATTTACCTGTTTTTTAGGTCTCCTAGGTAGTGATTTGTTATGAGAAATGTGTCCTCTGCTTTCTTCCTCCATTTTTTACTGTGTTTCTTTTGTGCCTTGGCATTAGTCTAACACACATGGGCTGATGCATGCTGAAGGGCATGCACCCTTTCCTATTTACAGGCCTCTGAGATAAGCAATGCCAACACAACTCCTGTATATTCAAGTTGAGCTAAAACTGATTTCCCAGATTATTTCCAAGTGCCGAGTCCAGATGCCTATTGGTAAGGCTGGGGTTTTTCTCTTCTAGCAGCTGTGGAGTGGATTTTTTGGACAGTTATATTGAGTTTCATAGCAACAAAAACTTTTGTTGCCAAGTGGTTGTTACCATGATCTCTATTGAAAGAAGGATGTTTGAAAGGAGAGTGAATCCAAATTTACTGTTTGTTTCAGAGTTGTGTCATGTCTTTTAATGCACGATGTTTTTATTATTCTGAGTAAATGCTGCTACTTTAAGTAGCATGACGGAAACAATACAAACACCTCAAGCCATGATGTATTCTGAACTGAGGTTTTTAGTGATTAAGATTGACAGTCTGTCACGTTGGAATAGCTTTGTATTTTTACGTCTGTTGAACTACCAACCAGAAATTATCAGGAGAATATCTCCTAGCTTACATGCCAGTTACAGGTGATGTGAATGTGCAAGGTGTGGTTTAGGCATGACACCCTCCAAGTTCTCTTGTCTAATCCAGGCACAGTTACTCAGCTGCATGCCTGCTTTTTTTACAGTCTTAATTCATAAGCACTGATTCTAACTAAAGGATCTTATGAAATGGTATGTACTTATTAACCCATTACATACTTTACATATCTTTTCCCAAAGTTTACTGGAACTTGGTAGCTGGTAGAGCAAAGATTGCCTTTGGGTTTAGTTTCCTGTTGCCCTTAGCAATTGTTGCTATCATTCATGTTGCTAATGTTTTATAGCTTTTATTGGCACATTATTTTTCTGGAAACTGTGTGTTCCTGATTCACATGGTGTACTTGCAGGGCACTGCCAAAGTAAAAAGTTCATAGTAATGAACTCCAGCTGCTTTCATGACTTTGAAGGATGGTATTGTTCCAATGAACTAAGAAGGGTAGTGCCACATTTTTGCAGGCAGATGTAGCCACATCTTTGCTGTATTCAAATGATGGCAAGTCTTACTGAAGGATCCCAGTATGTCTTCTTGCATGAACTTCTGGACCTATTTCATGTCAGCCTTGAAATATATTCCTGCAGAAGGAAACCATACTTCTGGTCCATGTGGACCAGAAAACTGTAAAAGAAATCTACTTTTAGGAGTTACAGAACTGGTGGAGTTTGCCAGGTATTTGATACAAAAACATACAGTAGAATGAAAGCATTTAGTTGGAGTTCCTTGGTATTTGTGAACACTGTCAGCCTCCTGTTCCAAATTATACTTAATCTAGTTTTTCTCTCTTTCTGTTGGACTAAAATACTTTGTTTTTATGAATAAACACCTCAGATTGTACTGTTTTAGGACATCTTGGTCAGTTCATGTCAATTAAAACTCATTGGACATTGTGGTAAAATTAATGTTAATCTTATTTAGCTGGTTCCTGCATACTTGCTATTCCTGTGAGAGAGAATCTTCCTGAGACACCTGTTCCTCTAAATCACTTCCCTCCAAAATGTTTAATTGGAAGTATTTCCTTATTTGTACTGCTTCCATTTCCTATTTTTTCTTTCATTTCAATGCATTCTCCTATCTTGCCTGTGTATTTAATTCATGGCTTGCTCTGAATAAATCATAGAATCAATATACCCTTAAGCCATTATGGTTTCCATGGCATGCTGCAATTTGTTGTTAGTACTTCAAGTTTTATTTCACCCTCTTTGAAGGTAATTCACGTAAATTCTTTTGATGTCTTCTGTATAATTACTTTTCAAGATCCATAATTGACTTTTTATTGTCTTTGATGTTATTCTCCTTGTAAAGTGCAGTAAAATTGTGTTAAATGTATTTGCTATTTTTTTTTCTGAGACCTATTGTCTTTAGTGTGCCACTGCTACACCTCTCCTGCTTAAAATACTAAACTTTTTGAAATTATTTTCTTAAAAATTTCAATTTTTTCAGTAGTTTCTTCATCAATATCAGAGTTAAGGAAACTGATACTCCCAAGCTATTTCCTTTGCCTCTGAAAAAAAATGTCAGTAACACATTCCACAAACTAGTGGGCGGTGTGTTCTTGCTGTCTTTCTGCCTTAATAGGTGTCTAGGTAGTTGGTGTTCTTTAATTTCAATAAGATTCTTCTATATACCTACTTTTATCAGTTTTGTTGATATCTCATGCAGGTATTTCATATTTCAAAGATTATTAAATAAGATTATATTTTATATTTGTGGATAAATAGTTTGCTTCCACTCTTCCCTAAGATTTGCAGTTGTTATAATTTAGGAGAACTCATGGTTACTGGCTGTGAAAGGACAGACAGGGCTTCTGCCAGAACCATACAAATCTCTTTGATCAGCCAGCAGACTCACTGATCGTCAATTTGAGGCCCTCCCTTCCCTCAGAGACTAGGTATACTATTACTGCAGTGCTTCCAGGCACTTCTGTGTAGAGGAGAAAAAGGAACTGGAAAACTTTAGTCTCTTAAAGGATGGTATAGGAGGAAGTAAAGTATTTGTCTGGCAAGGCAGAGAATTTAAGTGCTCAGTTTCTCTCTAAAATGTATTATTAACCATGCAATGGCTTCTGTACATCTGTGCTCTTAAGTAACAATTATATCTGAGGAGCATGACTGGAGGTGATTTTGCAGTGTTAAATAGTCTTGTCCTAGAGGATGTGTAATTTTTGAAATATCTGAAGTAATCGTGGTTGTCAAAGTAAAATAGCAAAGGTATCTGCAGCTGACATTTTTTGGCTAAATTTTCTTCTTCTATTGAGCAATTATGAATGTTGACAAAAATCCTGAGAGTAGCTGGCAGATAGAGCAAAGGCTTCCTGTACAAACCCAGAAAGCCAGGCTTCAGTCAACCTTATGGCAAAGGCTGAAGTTGTCTTACATGTCCATTTTGTTTGAGTGGGTATGCTTCAGGCCTGTGGAAGAAACCAACTGTTAACTTTCCAGGTTCCAAATTTTCAATTTAGATTTTAAAAAAGGCAAACAGTGTAAGAGAATACTATATAAAGTGGTTTGAGTAAAATTTCATATGGTTTACTTTTACTTGGATGCTGCTATTTATGACTAAGAGCTCACAGGTAAAAGAACCGTAGTACTATTGTATTTCTAAACTATTTCTGTAGGCAGTACTACAAGTTCTTCCTATTTTCATAGACTCATAGAATGGTAGGGGTTAGAAAGGATCTTTAGAGATCATCTAGTCCAACACCCCTGCAGAAGCAGGTTCACCTAGGTCAGGTCGCATAGGAACATGTCCAGGTGGGTCTTGAAGACCTCCAAGGAAGGAGACTCCACAACCCCTCTGGGCAGCCTGTGCCAGGGCTCCATCACCCTCACAGTGAAATAGTTTTTTCTTATATTTAGTGGAAATTTTTGTGTTCCAACTTCATCCCATTACCCCTTGTCCTGTTACTAGCTACTATAGAAAAAAGGGATGTCCCAACCTCCTGACACCCACCATTTAGATATTTGTAAATATTAATAAGATCCCCCCTCAGTCTCCTCCAGACTAAACAGCCCCAGTTCCCACAGCCTTTCCTCATAAGGAAGATGTTCCATTCCCCTGATCATCTTGGTGGCCCTGCACTGGACTCCAGCAGTTCTCTGTCCCTCTTGAGCTGGGGAGCCCACTACTGGATACAGTACTCCAGATGAGGCCTCACCAGGGCAGAGTAGAGGGGCAGAAGAACCTCCCTTGACCTGCTGGCCACACTCTTCTTGATGCATCCCAGGATGCCATTGGCCTTCTTGGCCATGAGGGCACGTTACTTGCTCATGTCCAGTTTATTGTCAACTAGGACTCTCGGGACTCTTTCTGCAGAGCTGCTCTCCAGCAGTTTGACCCCCAGCCTGTACTGGTGCATGGGGTTGTTCCTTCCCAGGTGCAGGACTCTGCACTTGTCCTTGTTGAACCTCATAAAGTTCCTCTCTACGCAACTCTCAAGCCTGTCGAGATCTCTCTGAATGGCAGCACAGTCATCTGGGGAATCAGCCAGTCCTCCCAGTTTGGTATCATCAGCAAACTTGCTGAGGGTACCCTCAGTCCCCTCATCCAGGTCATTGATGAAGATGTTGATCAAGACTGGCCCCAGAACTGATCCTGTGGAACTCCACTGGCCACAGGCCTCCAGCTGGATTCTGTGCTGGAGAACACCCTCTGGGCTCTGTCATTCAGCCAGCTCACTGTCCACTGTTGAAGCTGATTTATTGTTAATTGATGAAAGGTAATTTCTAAGTGTCACTTATATAATATTGCAACCAGAAGCATTTTTTTTCTATCATGCTATAGCAGACCTTTCTAGTTCTTTGTAGGCAGATATTTGGCACAAACTGGTTTGTTGAATAATTTTCCTTCTTGTTCTCTTTTTCAGGTACCTATGTTGCTGTCATAAGAAAGATTCCTCACTCTCTTGTACCCTGCATTGTAGTGATAAGTCCATTATGGCTGTGTGCAGGAGGAGAAGTGTTTGATTTATATAGATGTTGGGAAGAAACTGAAGCATAAGCCCTAGTAAATGGAATAAATGTGAATGTTCTGTAACAAACCCATCTGTTTGATATGGATGGAAATCAACACAAATATTTTCTCTGAAAGGTATTCTCTACACTTCAAGTTAGGCAGTTTCTTGCCTTGTAAAGCCAAATGAAATAAATTAATTTTATACGTACTTTTTCACGCTTTGGGTTTCACAAGCTTCCAGTACAGAGCCTGCTTTGACCTGAGATGTCTAGATGTCAAAACCAAAGTAATCTGAAACTAAAATGGAATCATCTTGGAAAAAAAAACCCCACACTAAAGCTTTATTTTCCTTTCTTATTTGTGGATGCATATGTAATACTATTTTTGCTTCAGAACTTAAAGCTGAAAAATAGCTTTTGGTATCTATTAGGCATTTCCTTCAAATATATTTAATATTTTATGCTAGATTGCTAAGAAGCATGGTAATGTTAGGTACAAAAGGATGAGAAATAACCTGCTCTTCTGATGGACAAGAAGAAAACATTTTGTTGAGTAAATGCATTTTCCAGCAGCAAAATAAACAATGTATAAAAAATATGGGGATATCAACATTCTTGTCTTTTTGACAGTGTTGAAAAGGCAATAGGTCAACAGAGCATAGGATGTAAGAGAGCAAATCTCAATGTGATGCTACAGCTTTCTGACTCATTAAGCACACCAGGGATTCTTAGAAGATTCTGAACAGAACCAAACATTTGGAGGGGAAAAGAGGCTTTTGGACAAGAGAGAAACGCTCAAAGCTGAATATTGTAAGTTGTAATTACAATCTGAAAGGGCAGGCCCAAGGTTGAAACTTTTGAGACTTAATAATGAGGAGTGTCTTTCCCTTTGTGAAAGGATCTGAGTGGAAGACTGCGATGAAGATACAAAAAAGATATTTATGAAATGTCATCAGCACACTCACAAACAGTTTGTACTTGGAGTGAAGGATCATCAGAAGTAAGAAGGACTAGAAGGGCGTGAAACTGAATTACTTTGAGCTGATTCTTTTCTAGGGATTGTAACGAGCCAGAGTTTGAGACACAGTTAAAGAAACTGCCAACTGTCTGTGCCATGCAGGTGAAATCAGAGTTCCTTGTTTCCACCGTTATCTCCCACTTAATTAGCCATAAAGTCACATGTAGTCTGAGAAAGTAAACTTTTAAATTCCATGATCACTTTTTAAGAAGAACCTGGAAGAGAAGGGTTCTTCCTGTTTCTTCCTTCTTCTGTCCCTTCTTTGCTGACTGGTGGTGGTCCAAGGAATTGGAAGAGAGAGAGAAGCAACCATACAGACTCCAAGGTCAGTGAGGAAAGAGAGGAGGAGATGTTCTGGAGCAGAGACTCCCCTGCATTTTACAGAAAGGGCTGGTGAAGCTGAGATTCATTTGCATTTCATTAAAGACCCTGTGCCAGGGGCAGTGACTGTGACCAGAGGAAGCCGTGTCCCGTGTGAGGGACCCCATATTCACATGAGCTGTAACTATGGGGAGGAACCCCCACCGAAGAAGCTCATTAAAATTATGCCTAGAAGAGGCCATGTCCCATGGGAGGGACCCTGTATCTGCAGAAGTTGCAACTGTTGGGAAGAACCCGCACCAGTTAAGTTTGTTACGGACTGTGTCCTGTGGGAGGGACCCTGTATTGGAGCAGGGGAAGAATGTCAGGAGTCATCCTCCTCTGAGAAGAGAGAAGCGGCAGAGCCCATCTGTGAGAGACTGACTACATTCCCTATTCCCTGCGCCCCTGAGCCGTTGAGTGGGGAGGAGGTAGAGATATTGGGAGCAGTGAGCTGGACCCGGGAAGAAAGGAAGGATGGAGGAGGGAGATTGTAAAGTGCTGGTTGTAATCTTCCTCTATTATCCTACTCCTTTTTTGCTTCTGTTGTGTTTCTTATAGGTAGTACAATAAACTTTCCCATTTTTCTCTCTATGTCGAGTACTGGAGTCTGTTTTGCCCAGAACTGTAATTGGCAGCGAACCCTGCCCTTCTCTCAATCCACAACAACCTTGGTTATGTTTTTCCTCCCATTTTGCTGGGGCCTCTGCCATCCTAACGAGGGTGGAGCTGAAGGGGGGACACTGAGCGAGAGGTTGTTGTGGTGCTTCTTTGCTAGCTGGGCCAAACCATGACACGAAGGTGTTCCTCGCAGCCAAGACAGGCTTCTCTTATCAGGATCTTTGTATCCCTCCCAAAGAATTTTCACAATCTTACTGCAGGAAAAGATGTGGACATTTTAACTTTTCAGCTTACATTGAAAAATCACAGAGTGGCATACAACCACCCAGCAATCCCATCAAAATTGCTTATGATGTAGGTACTGTAGGGAGAGTTTGATGACAATCCTTTTTGGGAAAGGACGTTGCCACTGTCGGTGTCATAAAGACTGGGAGGATACCAGCCTTTTTTTTCCTGAGGATAATATAGAAAGCATTATATGTGTTTTTAGATGCTCTTTTTTTTGATCTTTCCATTAGGAATGGAAGTGCTGAAAATGTTTTGGCTGGGAATTATGCAGTGAAAAGGACTAGTTGTATTTTATACATAAAATGGCTTTGTAATTCAGTTTACGTAAAAAGTAGACTACTGAGCACGTGAAGATCAAACTAGAACTTGATAACTGTATCTTCAATTCTGAGGTAAAAGTGGCATGCGATGAGTATTTTTCATTGTTACTGAGTTTATTTCATGTGAAACTCATTCTTGTATTAAGTTAGAGTTTTATCTAGAATTGATTAAGCCTATTTTTACTTGAGACTAATGTTGCTATCTCATGGCACACGTATCCTAACAGAAACATTTTATTTGTCATTTTATATGTGGTACTGAGTTCCTTCTGTTTTTTGAGAACAGCTTTGATAAATGCTGAAGCACAGTATGCTGACTTGATGAATGTAGCTGTACTTAGGTAGCATCTTAGAGCTGAGGAAATCATAGCGACAGTGTCAAACAGAAGCATTCTCTTGCAGCAGATCAATCTGGAAAGAGGAGACTGAGACAGGTTTAATAATGCCTGTAGTGCATATCAGCAAAGTTTGCAGGTAGCAGAGACTGGCATCGTGTTTAATGAGAAAAAGGACAGGCTGCAGATGCAGAATATTTTGAATCTCTGCGTGAAAAGGGTGAAGTCTAATACATATTGCTGTCATGTAGATAAAAGCAATTGTTGTTGGTACAGGCATCTGAGAACAGTCTGGGGAAAACAGTGATTTCCTGTAGGAACTGGAATGATTGGTCATCAGATGACTGTGATGAACAGCTCTGCATGGCTGTAGCTAAAAGCTACTTGGGGAGGACATGGTAATCGTTGAATTATCTTAAATAATGTTTTCCTTTCAAGTGGTTCAGTATAAATGCATACATTTAGTTTAAAATGTGTTCAAATAAAACTAAGAGCAAGCATGATGTTGGTAAGGCTTATTCCCTCATGTAACTGGGTTAATAAGAACAAAAAAGACCTGTTTGCCCAAACCTTGGAAAATATGTTTTCTTGTTTGCAAAGGCAAAAAAAAGAGAAAAATCAAAAGACAAAGTTTTGTGTGGTTTAAATTTGTTAAAGCCTAAATGAGGGAGCTGGGGGGAGAGAAGGAATGTATGTGCTGGACGCTCTTTGTCTTCTGAAATGCCTGAAAATGAATGAAGGCAGAAAGCAGGTAGAAGAATGACTTCTGCACAGCTTTGGTGGTGTTTGGTGGTTTTTTTGGTGGCGTGGTGGTTTTTTTTTTGTCTTGGTTGGCCTGGTTCCTGTTCAAACTGTTAAAGGTATGGAGTTGCTAAAGCAGGGAATCACAGTGAGATGGATGCTAGTTTAAGTCCTCTGCAACTGTCAAGAGTGTGCAACTTTGTTTCTACTCACCTACAGCCTTCTCTGAGAGTCTCCTGCAATCCTTACAGGAGCTATGGAATACCATCAACTTCTGTGCCTCCTCTATGCTCCTCCTTGGCAGCTGCCCAGTGTTCTGGCAGCAGGCTGAGGGAGCAGCAGGCAGAGAACAATGGGATCATTTTTTCCACTGAGCTAACTCTTTAACATCTTATATTACACACTGATGTTTAATAAATTAGGTCTCAGAATGTGAATGTGAGGAAGTTGTAATTTATGTAGAGCAATAGGATATATCTTTAAATATACACTGTGCAGTTACCAATAGCTGCTTAATGCAGCTATTTTAGCACCATGGCAGGTGCTAAAGTACATCTTGCTATATTTGAGCTTTAGGAAGAGTACTTTTTTGACGTGTATTAGGGAACCTGCATCACATTGTATGGTTTCCTATTGTTTATTAGTTCATCATTATCTGTTCACATGATTGCAAAATCCATTCCTCTGCTTACTTTGGGCCAGCTTCCATTTTTGGATTCAGGCCCTGATTGAATGAGTTTACATGAAGTCACCTCCTAAGTCATCCTCCCCATGCTCTGGAAGATGCTTTGGCATAGAAAAGAGAAATCACTGGAGCCTGATGAGTCATAGTGAGATTTATGTTGATCAGCTAATTGGAAACAAAATAGTGGCATAGTTGTTTTGAACAAACTACTTAGTCCTCTATATCCCTTTTGTGAAAATAAGTGTCCATCTGTGCTTTTTAGTTCCAGGACATCTTACCATAAGTAAGGAGGAAATTGGGAATAACTTACCTGTGACTAAAGCCTTAACTTTTAAGCCTGTCCTCTGGCAAACACTGCAGAATGTGACTTCATATTTTTCAAAGGAAATAAAATACTAATTACTAACTGCTCAAGGAAGAAATCTTCAAAACAATATTCCATAAAACCTGAATGAATTTCTTTTAGTCCTCTCCACACAATAGTGTTCTCAGTTTTAGCCAATTGAAGAGACTCTACAGACCTTGTGTAGTCGAAAGTCGAGATGATGGATTTAATTTTCAGAAAAGTAAAAATGCCCTAAAGTCTAAAGCACCAGCCATAAACCGAAGGAGATGCATGAATTGAGCATGTTTTCATTTAGTCTTTCGGAGTACAGTTGAGGCTCAGAAATATTACATCTCCAAGACAAAATATTTTGCTTGAACTATATCAGTTCTTGTTCTATTCTGAGACATAACGGCCAAAATATTGGAACTTTAAAGTGTATGGTGCTTAGGTAGGGGAAGGGCAAGGCTTGTCTCACCTCCCAAGTAAACTAGCTTCTTCTAGGTGTGCATTACTCCATGTAGGAAAAAGCGTAAGTCCTTTTGAAGTGAAAGAGATACCGTAGCTGTTAATAAGAATGGCATTCAGTAGTTAGCTTTTACATAGCAGTGAACCTACTGTGGTCCTTTGGTTAATTTGTGAATGGTAATGAGCTTTTTGTGGATTAAAAAAAAAAAGAAACATTTGACTGCTGTTTAATTTGCAGGTAAAATTTTGACATGAACGTAGATTGGGAGCCTAGAGCTACACTGGTTAATGTATATGCTTTAACAACATGTATTTTGTAAAGCTATTTCTTACTTATACAAGTAATTTCAGATCACACTTTCTCTGAGTGGTGAAACTTGTAGTTTGCCAGTATTCTACATATCTATGACTTGGGCACATAAACTATCCTTTAGTAATTTACCTTTAGTTATTTTGAGCTTCTTAAAGCCTAATTCTGTTTCCAGTGTTTACTCAGAGGGATATCTAGTAGAACTTGACTCTGCCAGAGACTAAAAGAAGTATCCAGCTCTCATTATTTTTAAGGTGTAGCCTAAACTCATTTCAAAGCCTTTTCTTTAGAGGAAAGCAAAGTCATAATTCATCTGCTGAATAGGAATAACTTTTTTCTAATTATAGTGGAAAAAGCATTCCATCAAGTTGTTAGATCAGCCAAGAAAATCTGTGACATGTTATTAATCAAAATAATATATGGCCTTTTTGTAGGAAAAGGAGATATCCTAATATTTTAGCTATATTACAAAATGCATATTTGTAACAGTGACTGTAATAGTAAGGGTAAATTTGATTGTTGTCTGTTTTTACAATTTAAGATTATAATTAGCTACGTCAATGTTCATTTTTGGCACTTTTTTGTTCAACTTTGGTGTAAGGATTTGGTACAAATGAATATTGTTCATGGCCTCACATTACTCTTTTGACTTCAACGTACTGTACAGCAGTTAGAAATGTAAATTGTGATGTATGGCTGCAGCGGATATTAGAGGTGGTGCCATAAAAGGTAGGAATGAGAGTAAGTGAAATCTAAACTGGATTTACACCTGCAGAATAACTTCAGCAAGGCTTTTGACACTGTTTCCCAAAATATTCTCATCAGAAAGCTCAAGCAATGTGGCTTGGATGAGTGGACGGTGAGGTGGATTGAGAGCTGGCTGAATGACAGAGCCCAGAGGGTGGTGATCAATGGCACAGAATCCAGTTGGAGACCTGTGGCCAGTGGAGTTCCTCAGAGATCGGTTCTGGGGCCAGTCTTGTTCAACATCTTCATCAATGACCTGGATGAGGGGACTGAGGGTACCTTCAGCAAGTTCCCTGATGACACCAAACTGGGAGGACTGGCTGATTCCCCAGAAGGCTGTGCTGCCATTCAGCGGGATCTCAACCAGCTTGAGAGTTGGACAGAGAGGAACCTCATGAGGTTCAACAAGGACAAGTGCAGAGTCCTGCATCTGGGAAGGAACAACCCATGCACCAGTACAGGCTGGGGATTGACCTACTGGAGCTCTGCTCTGCAGAGAGAGACCTGAGATTCCTGGTTGACAATAAACTGAACATGAACCAGCAATGTGCCCTCATGGCCAAGAAGGCCAATGGCATCCAGGGATGCACCAAGAAGAGCGTTGCCAGCAGGTCGAGGGAGGTTCTTCTGCCCCTCTACTCTGCTGAGGTGTGTCCTCATCTGGAGTTCTATGTCCAGTTCTGGGCTCCCCAGCTGAAGAGGGACAGGGAACTTCTAGAGAGAGTTCAGTGCAGGCCACTGAATGATCAGGGGACTGGAGCATCTTCCTTATGAGGAAACACTGCGGGAACTGGGGCTGTTTAGTCTGGAGAAAAGGAGACTGAGCGGGGAATCTCATTAATAGTTACAGATATCTAAATGGTGGGTATCAGGAGGTTGGGACATCCCTTTTTTCTGTTGTATCTAGCAAAAGGATAAGGGGTAATGGGATAAAGCTGGAACACAAAAACTTCCATTTAAACAAGAGAAAAAGCTATTTCACTGTGAGAGCCCTGGCATAGGCTACCCAGAGGGGTTGTTGAGTCTCCTTTCTTGGAGGTCATCAAGACCCGCCTGGACATGTTCCTATGCAACCTGATCTAGGTGAACCTGCTTCTGCAGGGGGATTGGACTAGGTGATCTCTAAAGGTCCCTTCCAACCCCTACCATTCTATGAAATTGAAACCAAAAGTAACTGATTGGGATTTTCCAGCAAAATGATTTTAACACATATATTTTGCATTCTTGCTTCTGTCTGGCTTTAGTCAGTAGTGAGATTTTTTTCCCTTAAGCCTCTATACTGGTTTCTGAAAATATGGCATTATAAAAAGGAGACTTGAGTATTAGATACCTAAAATAATAGCTTTGTTTTGTGCTCTTGAAAAACATTCAAAATAAATGAAAATAAATGTCTTAGTCTTTAAAAATGATTGTTTTAGCTAATACTTACATTCATCTGGGTTTAAAGCTCCCAAAATAAAATGCTGCATAGAAAATGTACTTGTGCATGCCACTATTTTCAGTCATGCTCTGTATAGGTTGGGTAACTGGAAGTCACCTACAGAAACCAGTTCTGTCTCAGATGACTAGACAGTGGGAAAATATCAATATAGGTTTATCCTATACATGCAACTATTCCTTGACACCTGTGATTGTCCATTGTTGGTGACAGGATAGTTGGTCCATCATTGTGTTTTAATAAGTGAGGTGAAAAAAAAATGTTTCTTTATTCTTGTATGTTTTTAGTGAACTAAACACATATTCTCCTTTTTGAACATTTTCAATGTTCGTAAGGGTATTAATATTTTTATATAGAAAACTCTCATTCTAAGTATCTTTCCATCTTTTGAAGCTACAATGAGGTAGTTGAGAGATGCTGAAGGTGCTGATGGAATATATCTCCTTGACTCCACAGTAGATTATTTTCAATTTTCTGTTTTATTTGGTTGTCATTTTTTGCAAACCTAGCTAGTACTGCTCCAAAATACTGAAAACCAGTCTTCTATCTCATCAATTAAGCATAACATCTAAAAATCTGTGTTTGTGCCTTTGGCTAATGAAACCAGAATGCTCAGCTTTGGGTTCTGAAGTCTGCTTTTTAATAGAAAAGAAACAGATGGTAAATTAAGAAGGATAACAAAGACGCATGGGTTGTGTTATCCAGGTAGTCTTGTGTCTCTAGCCATCTTGTTCTATGTGACATATAATGGGCAATTTTGCAATCTGTAAAGCATTTATTGTACTGTAACTCTCTCTGTTCTACTTGGTCTGCACGTATCTCCTGAATAAAAGTAACAGCCTGGCAGTAACTGTACTACATTCTTTCCTGGCTGGAAGCACTGGAAGATCTACTACTGCTCTGGAGAAAAAGCGCTAACAGCATTTGTCAGAGGCAGAAAGGCAGAATAAACATGACCGAGGGCCAAATCTTCCCTTACTTTTGTATTTGGGACTCTTCTAGAAGTGTCTGTCAGCATTCATTTTCACTTGCACAAAATATTGGATGCTCCCTGGTTAAGAGCTTTAAGGATGGATTTGTCATGTGATGCAGATGATAATTTCAGCTCAAACTGGGTCTTAACTTTTAAGAGTTACTCAGATTTCCTGCTTTAGAGGTGTTCTTTCACCTAATTTTCTAAAATCACTGGAGCTATTCAGTTTGTAAATGAGACAAATAGCAGTGTCTTCCGGCAGTACTCGTACAGAGACAACTGGCAAGTCAGGTAACATTATCAATCAGTGTCATGCTCTGTTAGTCACTGGCACATGTCAGACAGGTAGTAAACCTCTTTGTCAGGATATTGAAGTTTCCTTGTTTGGTTTATTGATTCTTTACAGAAACTTTTTTTTTTTTTCTTTTCAGAATATGCAGATTAATTGTAGAAGGGTAATCAAGAAACTCTTTTAACTCCAAAACACTATAGCATCTAAACTTTAGAGGATAAATACCAAAACAAACAAACCAAAAAACCCACCTCCAAAGGCAGAAGAAAAATTATACTATCAGTAATATTTTCATATCTATTAAGTTAAGAATTGCTGTGTGAAGGTTTCTTTTAAAACAAAAAAGTCATTACAGTTTTTGGATGATGAAATAAACTACAGTGTAAATATAGTCATCACAGTTTTAGGATAAACTTGCTTTGAAATGATTGCTTTAAAAGTATAATTAGATCACTTTGATTTGTGTATGTTCTGCCTGTTCCAGGTTACAGGCTTTGTGCATTAGTGTGTTTTTTCTCTGAGAAACCACCAAAGAAAGGAGGACTGGTGTGGGGTAACACACACACGGCAGCCCTGCACGGGCTGCTCCGACGCGCACTTATTCCAAAGGCAGCAGCTCCTCTCTGCCTCTCGTGTGGGGCTGCTCTGCGACGTGCAGGCTCTCCAACACGGCCTGGGCCATGGTCGTCTCCCCACACAGTCCCTCCCCCGTCCGGGCTTACTCACACGGAGCTGCTGGTAACTCTCGGTCCTGCCATGGATCTCCATAGGCTGCAGGGGCACAGCTGCATTCTCGCCACGGCTTGCAGAGGGGTCTCTGGTCTATTGCTTCTCCTTCCTCCCTCCTTCTCTGGCTGAAAGGTCCGCGTGGTCGCCTCCACCTTGTATCACTCTTACACCTCCTGCCTCGCATTTCAAATTCCCGTCCCCTAGATAGTGATGGCAGAGGCGCCAGATTGGCCCAGCCGGGCCGGAGGTGGGTGTGAACCCAGGAGCCGGGGGAGAGTCCGTAAACCCTTTACCGGGTCTTCACTGCAACCCGCTCCCCTGTTACTAAGCCAAAAGCTGCTCCTTGCTAAACCAGAACAGTACATCTCAGAAATCATTGTACTAGTCCATCGCTCCCCAAAGATAGATAGA
This sequence comes from Colius striatus, assembly GCF_028858725.1. Classification (NCBI taxonomy): domain Eukaryota; kingdom Metazoa; phylum Chordata; class Aves; order Coliiformes; family Coliidae; genus Colius; species Colius striatus. Next base: position 29,633,968 of record NC_084767.1, on the reverse strand, counting down.
ACCAGAGGTACTGAATCTGTGCTTGCTAGTACTTTCACTTCTGCTGTCTAGAACGTCTGCTGACTACTGCTGTTGTGTACATCGTTAAAGTAGTTTAAAAGGGATCATTTCTGTAGATGACTGTAGTGAAAGACAAATTTTCAATACCATCTTGACTATTACTTTTGCCTAACATGTTTGAGATCGATAGGAAGAGAAAGTATATGGCAAACTTGTACTCCTAGGTAAATCATTGCTTGTGTATTTTGAACCTCTTTTGAAAAACTTTTTGTCAAAAAGTTGATTTAGGGATAGGCTGGTTTGTTTATACAAGTCAAACATAAATACTTAAAATTTATGTTAACAAAAGGAAAGATGAGTTGTTCTGTAGTTTTCCCAGGATCTCTGCTCCATTTGATTACTCACCAGATTTCCTTGATCAATAGCTGTAATAAACTATCTACTTTACAGCTGCATTAGAAGTCTGTTCTGGACTGTTAGCTCTCCATGTTAGAGTTTCCCAGATACTGTGTGTTGGCTTAGTTAATGAAGCCTTGAAATACTTTTGTATAAAAATGTAAATTTTTGGCTTTTGTTTTCTTCACATGATTTTCTTCATTACTAGCCACTACGTAACCAGAAACAGGTAAGAAATGTTGAACTGCTGATGCATTTTCTCTTTCTGACTCAGGCAGCTTTTCATCGTCAGACTTGAGAATTTGTACTTCTTCATCAGCATCTGTTAACGCACCTGTGGATCGGTAGTGATCGTCAACCTGTTATTTGCTTTCTCTTGAGCTGGTGTACTCTACACTCTATTTTCTAAGGAAAACTAGATAAATTGTTAACTCTACTGGCTTTTCTGTTATTATAGTTATATTAATTAACCAGCATCACCTGAGTTCTAAGCAGAGTTGTGTAGACATGTATGTATATTTAGAAAATAGCTTTAAAAATGTTTTTGCTCAAATTCTTAGTAATTCCTTCTTGCTAACAGTTTTAGTACCATACATGCAATCTTATTTTTCAGAAATTCTGCTGCTCTTCTGATTCATAAACCGAAACTAAAGCTCTTCTGTATTTATCTGTTACCTGGTCTTGCCATGATGAAGTTCAGAATCTCATGTCTGTGGCATGGTTTTTGAAGTTAAGAGGAAAGGAAGCGTATTCATTAAGCATTTGTGAAAGCATACCTCTGAGTTATTTCGTCTATCTCTTCTCAAATATATGTGCTGTGAAATGAATGTTTTAGAAATGAAAATGGATTCTTGGCAACTTATCTTCTGACCAGAATCACTTTTTAAAAAGTATTTCATTTTTCTTCCTCCTTTGTGCAGCATTCCCTAAGGATTCAATTTTGAAGTACCACTGAACTTTCTTCTGTATTTTATTCCTAGTTTGATGAATTAATTGAGCTTTCTTCAAGCAGCAACAGCCTTGTCACTTTTTAATCTTGTGTTACAGTGAATTAAAATAGAACTGCATGAGAGAATGTCAGTAGAATAGTGCTTTTGCTAAGTATTAAGGTTGCATCAATTTATCATATTTTTATGGGTACAGTTGCAGAGAAAGCCTGAAGGGAATCTGGTATTCTTGTAATACTGCACAGTGCTGTTTTTCTGGAGTTTAATTACTGTTAAACTGTGCACACTTGTTAAGAATCTTCAGTATTCCTCAGTAAAACAGATGCTGTACAACAAAACCCATTTGTAAGGTGATGTAGCTTGCTTCTGAAATCACATGTTTCTGATTTGGTGAACAATTTAAGTTCTAGATGTGTATGTTTTATATTTTTAATGGATCTACTGAAGTGGCAGCCATGACATCAGTCCAAAACAGAATTATATAGTCCCTTGAAAATGTATGCTTTGAGCTGGGCAGCAGTGAGAGAGTGTGTTAGAGTCAGAAGTTGTGCTATGGAACAGATAAAAAGCCAAGTGTAGCACCTGCCAGTTAAATAGTTTCTAAAATAAACCAGTGGATTTTTTTCAATTGAAAGGTCAGCTTTTCCATAACTCCTCTAATCTAGTTACAGTTTCTGCTTTAGAAACACTACTGAAAGACAGAGGCAGCAATATATAATCCACATTTTATCTCGCTACTGCACTTTCTATATATACATGTATTATACAATTTTTATATCTTTATTTAAAGTCGCTATTATTGCAGCATGGGGAACTATATGTTGTCATTCTGCCTGTCTTTGAGAAAAGTGCTGGTGAATTTATTTCTTAATCCTCTTTGAAGAGAGTTGGGAAATCTGTGGCAGCTCAGACAATGCTATCAACTAATGAAAATGTCAGTGACATCATCCTAGAGCTGAAGATAACTTCCAAGTATTGAGGACCTGGCCTCCTCTACCTGTCTGGAAGCGCTGACGCAGGACAGCTCTTTCTCAGCACAGAGTTACCTATGGAGCTCTCAAAACTCTTTTTCTCCATCTTAAAATTTTTATTATTTTATGTGAAAATTGCCAATTTTTTTCTCAGCTTCATACACTGTTTGTCCTACTGTGATCTATTCTCAGAAAGTTGCCTTTAATCAAGGTGGGTAAAGCATTTAACAAAATCCATTGCATTTCAGTTTGAAATTGAAATCTACTTATATTTGAATGAGCTGCGACTTGCTCACATTTTTTTCTGCGCTTACAAAGCTTATTCCAAGCAGGATAAAAACACAAACCAACATTTGTCATCTCTGCCAGCCTTTAGAAAATTCTGCACTATTTATTACAGCTCTTGCCATCCGCAGTGTATTCAGTGGCAAAAGATATATTACAGCTGAAAACCTACTTCTGTTTTTTTAATATGACTTCTGGTTAAAAAAGAATCTCAATACAAATATGAATCCAAGCTTTGACGTGGGTTTGTGGAAGATCAGGCATGTGAAAACAAGATTAATTTAGAAATAGAACTATTTTTCCTTCAGAACCAGCTTCCAAAGGTCTCTTTCAAGTCAGATTTGAGAGTTACGTATTATAAGCCATAGCTTGCTTTCTTGCAAAATATAGGAATATGGAGTTCATGACATCTTGCTTTTTGCACACATTGTGGTTTTGCTTTTTGTTAAAACACAGAGTAGTTTTAAGAAGTTTTAATGGCAGGGGGAGCTGTGTCAATTGACAGTGAAATCCCTCAATTTCATTGCTAGGAAGTATGTATACCTCTGAAGTTTATATCAGTGTTCCTAATTAGTATTTTCTGACTACCATTTCCCCTTTAATGTTTAAACCTTTCCTATTTTAGACTGTCATATTCTGCTTGTTTCTTTATTTTCTCTTACAAGAAGCCATAGAAATACTTTAATTTTTCCTCTATAAACCTTCACTTAGTCAATTTATTCTTTTTTTTTTTCTCTGAATTCTTTTCAGTTTATTTTTTATTATGCCAGAGCTGAACTGGCTCTGTGAAGCTTTCTTGGAAAAAACACTGGGACTAACGGAAAACTGGTACAACAATTTTGCTTTATTGTTTCCTCTTGAAAGTTCGGAAGAAAAATAAATTCGGATGGTATCATCATATTGGGACTTCCATTAAGTGTTCTTTTTTTATATGTGCCACATAGCCAGCCGACTACACTCAGCAGGTAGCTATTTGCTTGTTGCAAAATTGCAGGAGCAATCTGCAGGTGATCCCATACACCACTGAACAGAAGATGCTTTCATTTCTCAGCTTTTCTTTAAATGTGTTTTATTATAGAACTAGTGATACCTTTTTGAGTAAATATCTTAAATTTGGACTTCAACTATGTCATGTAGTTTCTGATTTTCATTAAAAAGTTATTTAGTTTATTTTTGTTTCCAAATATAATTCATTAAGTCTGCTCATATAATTCTAATTTTTAGGGCCTGATGGACTCTATACACAAAGTTTACAAGGAACAAACAGTCATATGCAGTAGGTTTAACCTTCATCAGTTTCATATACTTAGAAGCAAAATTTAGTTGGATAAATACCAGCAGTTTTCCAATCCTAAAGCAAGACTAGCTTTCTTAACCTCTTTAATGGGCTGCCACAAAGTATTTTGTCTTTCTGCTGCCCTGCCCAGCCTCTTGGCTTTGTTGACAGTTTATTTTCAAACTAGAGTTGATTTAGCTTTCTAGAAGTAACAGTAACATAGTGGTGAGGTGCAGTTTCTTACTGTTTCAAAGTTGCATCACAAATCATTTGGACAGATTTGAAGCACAGCAAGACAAAATTTGGAAAAGCTTTGTTGTAAGGGAGTGGAAAGTTGGGTTGTTTCCCCTCCCACTCCTCCTTAACAGGGCCTATAAAACTACAGGAGGAGAATAAAACTCCATAGACACTAGTGGATATTCCAACTGATTTTAGTGCCATAAAAAGAAATATAGAAACTATCTAAAGCTCTCGTCAGTCAAATGAAAATACCTGAAATTGAACCCTAAACTTCATATGCAACCTGATATAGGTTGAGCTGCCTCTGCAGGGGGATTGGACTAGATCATCTATAAAGGTCCCTTCCAACCCTACCATTCTATGATTGGTATTACTTGGTACTGCATTGACCAGGCACATAGCATAGAAGCTGCCACTGCTGCGTAAGCTGTTTCTACTAGTAGAAGTAATTACCTGTTTCTAATACCCAGAAATACAGATATTTATTTTCCAGAACTGATTACTAATTGTTATCAAACCGATATATGTATTATTGATTTATCTACTCCCCGCTAACTCACTGGAAATTATGGAGAAGAGATGAAATTCTGTAGTATGAAAAAACAAAAAGCCAGCTAGGTTTCTAGAATTTTACAGCTATTTATGAAATCTGCCACCAAGGATCTATGCATGCTGATTTTCAGTAACACAAGGAAAAATATATGGACAAATGTCAACCCATGTAAACTCTTAGGCATACTCGTTTAAACTGAGCACTGGTAACTTATACTGTATGCAGCTATCCTCAGATGAGTGTCTAAGGGCAGAAGGTATTCTCTAGAGTTGTTTTCAAGCACTAGTGTTTGTATTCCCTCTCAGTTGTTACTCAGGATTTGCACACATGTGAAAAAAATAGAGCTTCTCTAATTTGATTTACTTAAAAAAAAAGGCTGAACTTATTCAAGGGCAATGACTGCTATAACTATGAAAACTACAGATTTTCTCAAAAAATTGGTTTACTGAATTCCCTTTGATTGAATGATTGACATTTTAATGAAAACTTCATAAACTGAGAACAGAAAAATGTTAACATATCATCTGGGGTGGATAAGGGTTAAAAATTAGAATATGCTTACAGACCAGATGGTTAGGTCAATGTCCATTAATAAATGTGATATATAAAGTACAAGTTGTTTCTTAAAATAAAACAAAAAAGCTAACTACAAAGCTGTGAACTATCTGATTTGCAAACCATATGCTGAATCTCTTTGAAGTTTTGTTTTTACAAGCAGGCCAATAATCTACAAGAGAATTTTTATAGAAACATAGAGCAGTATTATTTGCTAGTTAAAGTAATATTTTTTAATCTGGATTATGTTTTATTTTTTGAGTATGAATAAAGCTAAGCTGTTTTACTAGGGTCTAGTAGTGGTAAAATAGTTTTAACTTTTTTGCTTATATCAAAAGTTTATGATGGATCTGTTTACCCCACTGACAAATCACTTCTATCATTTTGATTAAAAGTCATTTACATATTTCATCTTGTTTAGTAGATGCTTCTCAGGCAGCCTAAAATGATGTGGAGGTGAAGCTTTGTGTCAACCTGCATTATTTACTTCCAAAGTGACAGTTTTCTGATACATCTGATACATCTGCTTTCAGAAATGTATATGTCAGATAAGGGAAACACAGATAAATATTTTTTTCCCCACTTCTAATACAAGGTGGTAGAGCTTATCTGTTTTTCACAAACTGGACTGCAATGTGGAAGCAAGTTAAACAACTCTTCTCTTAAAGTCCTGTGATGGCTGTTAATTTAATTTTCTCTTTTAAGCTACCAAAATGTATATGTGCTTGTGTTGCATGTTGGATTTGAAATTGCTTATAGAAGACACAATACCTTAAAAATTCCATCAAAACACACGTTAGTGGTAACTGCTGTTGTAATAGGCAGGGTTTTCTGTTGTTCTTGTTGCTTTCTAATATCTGATGGCCACAGCAATTTAATCTAATTCTCAAAAATCTTTCATTTTACATTTTAAAATCAAAACCATTTTTTAACAACAATATGCTTCTAAGGAGTACCTCTCTGAAATATAGCTACACCCCTAATTCATTTAATCCTACATCAAAGGAACCACATAGGTCTCCTAATGCCTAGTTGACCACTTTTTTAGCCTAAAGCCTCTTTCCAGCTCTTTGCAGGACTTGAATAAAGGACCTCAAATATGTATCTAATAAAAAAATCTGTTGTGGCCAAAGGAAATATTCTGAATATGCTGAAATGTTCTGACCTGCTCTTGTAGGCATCCATTAATTACAGTATTTTTGCAGGTGTTAAAGGGCATACTAGATTTTTATTTTGTTGTGGGGGTTTTTTTGGTTTTTTTTTTTTTTTTTGCAAGCTCTCAATTGAAACCAAAGAAACCGTCAGCAGTCTGGTATTTAATGTGGAAAATAGAAGTGGAACTCTTTCTCTGAACACTTTTAAATGTTGAGTATGCTCAAAAAGAATCAGCAACTGAACTTTTCTGGCTTTGCCTTGCTATAGTTAAATAGTTGTTCTGTTTTCCTTAATAGCCCTTCTGCGTATGCATCAATGCCATGTAGTTTTGTGCTTCCCTACGGTTTATAAGCTACTCTTCAAGTTGGTTTTAAAGATACTTGCTTGACTTCATGGTATTATATTGTTCTCTCATAAAGTGCCCACATATAACTCCTTAAAAGTAGTGGATGCTACATCTGTGTAATAAGAAAAATTCCATCTGTGGCTGATCACAGAGCAGAACACACATGGTTCAAATAAGGGGAAAAAATCCATTGTTTACTAAGTTTTTATATTCTGCAACAGATACCACATGAAACTTGGGCCCTTTATTTCAGGCTTCTGTGTCAAATGTCAAGGAGAAAAGCAGGAGGAATGCATGAATGGTAGTGGCAGAAAATCTAGTGTTATGTGCCTTCTTGAAGCATGCTAGAAATCTATTTTCAGAAGGGGCAGCTTTAGAGAAGTAAGGAAAGAAATGCTTTTTGCTGTCTAGGAAGTCAAACCTAGGACAAACCTAGCTGTTCTCTACATGTCACTATGTTCAGATGGGTGTAATAAAGCTTTCCAGGCATGGATACACTCCAGACTTTCATTCTCCTTGTGCCCACTACTTAATGCATCTCTTACACAGTAGAAGATTTTCCATTGCTGTCGGCAATGAAGTGATGTGTACCTTGCTACCATCCACCCCTGTTTTCCTGGAAAGTAACAAGAAAAATCTCCATAGTTATTACATTTCCCAAACTATTTGAAGCAGGTCTAACAATTTTTAAAAATTATTTGAACACAAGTGTCATGGTTTGACATGACAATCTTTTCTAGTAAGGGGGAAGGGGCTATAAAGATGGCTCCTGTAAGAAGTTGCTCACAACTCTCCCCAGCTCTGAGCCAGACCCACTTCTGGGGCTGAGCCAATTAGATGCCTCTGGTGGCAAAGAATCTACACCAGAGATATTCACCAAGGACTGCGTCCCCTGTGAGGGACTCTATTGGCAGAAACCGCAGCTGTTGGGAACAACCCACACCAAAGAAGTTCATTAAGGACTGTGTTCCGGGGGAGGAACCCCATGTTGGAGCAGGGGAAGAATGCCAGGAATTGTCCTCATCTGAGAAGAGAGAAGCAGCAGAGCCCATCTGTGAGAGACTGACCATATTCCCCATTCCCTGCCCCCCTGAGCTGTTGAGGATGGAGGAGGTAGAGATATTGGGAGCATTGAGCTGGGCTGGGGAAGAAAGGAGGGATGGGGGAGGGAGATCTGAAAGTGCTGGTTGTAATTCTCTCATCATCCTGCTCCCTTTTTGCTTTTATTCCGTTCTGTTTCTTGTAGATTAAACTTTCCTACTTTCCTCTCTAAGTCGAGTACTGGAGTCTGTTTTGCCCAGAACCATAATTGGCAGCGAGCCCTCCCTGCCCTTGTCTTAATCCACAACAACCTTGCTTATCTTTTCCCTCCCATTTCACTGGGGCCTATACCATCCTAATGAGGGTGGGGGTGAGTGGGAGCACCGAGCGAGAGACTGTCATGGTGCTGCTGTGCTAGCTGGGCCAAACCACGACAACAAGTAGGAAAAAACACAAATCTGTTTCTCTCGTGGTTTTTGTTGCAAATATAAACGTACTTTGTAAAAAACATAATTTACATCAGTGAACATAATGTGCTCTGAATTAAGCATGCAAAACTTGCAAGGGCACCAAATTTTTTTATTTCCCCTTGTAATGTCTTGCAGATTTGCACACATTTATAACAAATTGCCCTTGAACTAGTGTGCCTCAGGAAATGCATAGGTCTGTTGAGAGAAGATTTTGGAGACACATATCTTTACATTTTCAGGATCTGTTTTGAATAGGTACCAATGTGAAAATAGCTGCAGGTACATGGCTGCTAAATAAGGAATAAGGAAAATCTCTAAAACTAGATTTTGAGAACCTAGTTATAAGTAAGGCAATGGGGCTGGATGGAATCCACCTGAGAATACTGAGGGAGTTGGTGAAAGTGCTCATCGAGTCACTCCCCATCATCTACCAGCAGCCCTGGTTCACCAGGGAGGTCAGAGTGGACCAGAGGATGGCAAATGTGAACCCCATCTACAAAAAGGGCCGGAGGGAAGATACTGGGAACTACAGGCCTGTCAGCCTGACCTCGGTGCTGGGAAAGGTTGTGGAACAGCTCATCCTGAGCACCATGCTGAGGCACATATAGGATAACCAAGAATTCAGGTCAAGCCAAAATGGCTTTATGAAGGGCAGGTCCCATTTGACCAATATGATTTCCTTTTATGACAAGATGACCTGCTCAGTGGATGAGGGAAAAGCTGTGGACGTGGTCTCAGGACTTCAGTAAGGTCTTTGACACAGTCTCCCAAAGCATCCTCCTGGAGAAACTGGCTGCCCATGGCTTGAATGGACCTACTCCGAGATAAGTGGAAAACTGTCTGGATGGCTGGGCCCAGAGACTCACAGTGAGTGGAATTAAATCCAGCTGGGGACTGGTCATCAGTGGTGTTCCCCAGGGCTTGGTGTTGGGGCCTGTTGTGTTTAACATCTTTATTGATTATCTGGATGAGGGGATCAAGTGCACCCTCAGTAAATTCGCAGATGACAGCTGGCTGAACATGACCCAGCAGTGTGCCCAGGTGGCCTAGAAGGCCAATGGTATCCTGGCTTGTACCAGCAAGCTTGTGACCAGTAGGACCAGGGAAGTGATTGTCCCCCTGTACTTGACACTGGTGAGGCTGCACCTCAAGTACAGTGTTCAGTTCTGGGTCCTTCATTACAATAGGAACACTGAGGTGTCTGGAGCATGTCCAGAGATGCGCAACAAAACTGGTGAAAGGTCTGGAGAATAGGTCTTATGAGGAGCAGCTGAAGGAGTTGGAGATGTTTAGCCTAGAGAAGAGGAGGCTGAGAGGAGACATGATCACACTCTACAACTCCTGAAAGGGAGCTGTAGCAAAGTGGAGGTTGCTCTTTTCTTTCCAGTAACAAATAATAGAACACAAAGGAATGGACTTCAGTTTCACCAGGGAAGGTTTAGATTGGACATTAGGAAAAACTTTTTCACTGAGTTATTAAACATTGGAATGAGCTGCCCAGGAGAGTGGTGGAGTCACCATCCATGGAGATATTCAAAAGAGGCATAGATGAAGTACTGAGGGATATGGTTTAGTGATGGGCCTGGCAGTATGAGGTGACTGGTTGGATTTAATTATCTTAAAGGTCTTTTCCAACCGTAATGATTCTATGATTCCTCTCCGCTTCCTGTGTGGGTCTCTGTGGCCTGCAGGCTCTCCAGCATGGCCTGTGCCATGGCCACCTCCTCACACAGTCTTCTGCCAATCTAGGCACACTCAGCTTGAGCTGCTGGAGACTATCAGCCCTGATATTGCCCTCAATGGGATGCAGGGGAGCAGCCTGTGTTCTTGCCATAGTCTGAAGGGGGAGAGTCTCCTGTCTGACACCATTCTTTTCTCCTTCTCTGACTGTGAGGTCCGCATGGTCATCTCTATCTTTTACCACTCCTCCACCTTCTCTTCTGCTGCAGATTTCCCTTAAGTAACGATGGCAGAAATGCTAGACTGTCCTATCTGGGCTGGAGGTGGATCCACCTCAGAGCCAGGGGATGTTTTGAGAACTCTTTATGGAGACCAGCACTGCAGCCTCCTACCCTTGTGACCAAGTTAAAAATGGCTCCACACAAACCCCTGACACAGTCTTAAGAAGGAGATAGAGAATGAGTGAACAAGTATTTATTGTGGTTGTCAACTGTGTTACAGGTGCCATGATGAGAAGGCTTTGGAGCAGAAGCAACCTTGGGCAGCTTCTGTCAATGGAAGTTCCTAAAAAACATAGATGTTTGCTAACATTGCACCCAGGATCAAGATAGTAGTCATTAAATTTTTATCTCTTGTAGTAGTGATCATTCTTTCTTTTTCAAGTTGGTTTATTTGAAATATGAAGACAGTTGAGTGTTAGGCCCCAACAGGCACCAAAAGTGAATATGTTTTGGAAATGCCTGTGAGATAACACAACAAATCCGCTTTGTCTTAACTGTGGGAAGGGTGAGAAAAGGAGAAAAAGAAGGCAACATAAACGAAAACTTAATGACGACAGGAATAACATGGAAGTCTTACAGTAAGATGTGATGCTATTTACTTTGGAGACACTGAGCCCAAATCTAAAATTGTGTAATGCTAGGTCCTGAATTTCCACACATACTGGCAGAAGAAAAAAATGTATATGAGATTGAAAGAATATAAAACCAAATGTGAATTTGTAGTTCAACATTTCATTGTTCATTGTCAAACAATGTTTTGAAACCATAGGAAAGTTTTGTTTTTTCACGCTGGAAGATTTGATCACAGGAAACCTGATTCCCAATGTTGATATTTCATTATTTATACTTAGTAAATTTAAAGATATAACAGTGAATAAGCAGTTAGTAATGGTGTAATAAAAAAAGATGAGGGTTTTTTAGCACTGATAATGCAACTGCAATGTTTTGTAGTTAGGCAAGTGTTGAAGCACCCAGTTGCATCTCCCTGTTTGTAATGCAGGTCATTAAATAAGAAAACAAATGATTCCTCCTACTTTAATAAGCTGTTAGTCTGATGATGAAAATCCAGAAATGGAGCACCAAATACATTAAAGAGAACAGTCTCTGTCTTCACTCCAATGTAATATTATTTTAAATTGTAATCTGCATGGTAACCTTTTGAAGTAGCTGTGGCGACTTTGTAATTTGCCATTGCCCAACTGTCTGCTACTGTGCTTGAATTGCGTTAATCCCCCTCCCCCAGTGAATTCCTTCTGTCATATCTATTATCCAGAGAACAAGAGTTTCACTTTATTTTCCATATTCTTTGAGTTACAGTTATTTTTCAAAAGTAGACTCCTAGTGCAAGGCTTAGGGATCATCCATAATTCAAGCGTGATTCCTGTAATGGCTGCACACTACATTCCAAAAGCAGTCAGTAAAAATAAAGAGCTGTAAACTCTGTCTTCTCTACATGCTCATATTTTCTTATAGCTCACATTACCTTATACTGCTTGCTAGGGATTAGAGAACTGAAATGTACTTGCAAGCAGTAACATCTAAAACTTCAGTCACACATCTGCTGAAGTAGCTGTGGTACTTAAAAAAAAGATCTTTCCTTCTTAGTTAAGATGAAGTGAAAACTAATCTGTAACACTTATCCAAAAAAGCGTGCTTAATTTTATCAGTTGTCGTGCTGTTGTACCCCTTTCCTTCACGTGCATTTAAAATCCTCAATACTTGTCTTTATCTTCCCCTACAAAATGTTGGCCCTACATAGTTCTGGGGTCTCAGTACTTTTCATTAAAAACAGAAACAAAAGCAGTAAAACCCAACCAACCCAGAAATACAACTCTCCCTCCCAAAACCTCAAAATTTCACTTAACAAATGTTTTTCCATTCATGGAACTTGCAGCACTTATTACTGTTTCCATGGTTTTTGAAGAGTTGGGGTTACAAGAATTGTCCAAAGTATTCACGTTGGATGGACACTTGGTATGTTTCTCACAATCAAACTTTACTCATATAATTACAGATTTTTGAGGCGGTGTTAAACTGGATTTCTTAAGGTAACAGAAACCTCTTTGTTTGAAACCTTCAAATTCTAGAAATACCAAAAGCCCAAGTGGAGTTTAGAAAAAAGAAATAAGAAACATCTGGTAAGTCGGGATACTGCCTGAACTGGCACAAAGATGCAATAATAAAAAAGCCATTTTTTTCCAAGTCTGTTCTTGCAAATAATATTATTACAGCAGTCTGCTGGCTGCAGAATGCCTTATGGGAATGAGAACATGTTGCGAAGTGACTTGATGCACAGAACAACTATGCTTTGGAAACAGTTCTCTGTTGGCTAGTTGCATGAGAGAATAGTGAGGTTGGCTTGTAGCTAGGGCAGATTTGTGCATCTTTCACGGACATATCTGAGCTAGCAGCTGGTAGCAGAACTAAGTGCAGTGCAAAACTTTAGTTCCTTGTAAGTTAAGACAGTCACTGTGGTCTGCTGTAATTGGTTCTTCACAGTGTTGGAAAAAGTCATTGCATTACCACTGGGAGCATCTTCTTTGGTTTGACAGCCTGTTTTTTAAATTGTTGGTAGTGATAGGTTGTGGCCTGCAAGAAAATGTGCATTACTTGCACATATGAAAATTGTACTCCAAACCCTAACTGTGCCAGACTTATTGATATGAATTGGACTGAATGCCCCCTTGCCTAGAGTCAGTTTGTTCTGGGCGAGTAGCTAAAAGTCCTGGCACAGAGTGATTTCCCAGCCTGCAAAATGTGGCATGTCAGGGTTGTAGCAGTTCAAGCAAAGTAAACTCATCCCAGCCACAATCCGAGAACTCATATTCCGTATGAAAACAACTCTTATGCTTTTCTAGTGTGCAAGCTCTGCACATCCTGGCAAAGAGGATCCTAATACTGTGCTCACAAAAAATAGTGAACTCCCAATTTTAGTAGCAGCTAAAAATATTTTGAGATATGACAGCCAATGCCACCATTTTGGGAAAAGTGGATTGCAGAAAAAACATGTAAAACATACTCTCCTCTCCTGGATTTAATTATATCCTTAGTATTTTTACTGTTTCTTTTACATATAATCAAAGGTGCTGAATAGAAGGTGCTGATTTATTTTAGTGTCAAACTTGCAACTCTGCAGGCTGAATCTTTGCCCCAGTGTACATGGCTCTGCTGGCAGCAGATGTCAGTGTTGGTCTGTATTAACAAGCTGGAATAGGTATGTTTGTCTGTCCCACGGCACCAGAGGCTGAGAAACTGCCTCAACGGTTCAAAATGGTGACAACCTACTGAGCTGACATGGCCTAGATTGAGCTGTACATGAAAAGTGCTATCGTAATGCAATCGTTACAATGCATTTATGAGCCAAACTCGGGTTAGAAAGTGTTAATTGGTCTTATAGAGTACTGGGAGCATGAAGAGAAACTTGGATGTTTCCCATGCTCTTGTGACGTGGTTATTCTCAATTTCTTACAGGCTTTCACTTAATTATTCAATATTTTGATTCTAGTAACTAAATAACTTTAAATGTATGCTAATTTGGTTCTACAAAGCTCTAAATTTTAGATCAACTGGTTGAAAAAGCTCTATTAATAAACCATAATTATTATTTATTTTTAATCTATTATATGCAATTGTTGTAACACAAGCATGTTATACAGACAAGACTTTTCATGTGTTTCCGCCTATAATCATATTTAATATCACTGCCCTTTTCTAAATAGACATTGCACTCAGACTACTGTTACCTTTGTATGCTTCTTGTCTGCAGTACCACTGCAAACCCATTCAATGTTATTCAATATAATTTTTACGGTATTCAGTAGATTAGTTTCCAGGAGAGACTTGATACTCACAAGAGACCCTTGGATAGCTGATTAGTCATCATGATCTAAACAAGCAAAGATGAAAAGCTTTTTACCGTGCAAAAGACAATTTAGTTAATATTTGGGGTTTTAAATCTGTTTGGTTGGGGTTTTTAGAGAACACAGTATTACAATGTTTTGGGGTTTTTTTTTCTGCTAAAGTTGTGACATTTCATTGTTTGAAAGTGTGAAATGAAACTATTCAACCTTTTAGAAAGATTTTTTTGGAAAAAAGTGCAGCTGACTAGTTAGGAAATAATTAGGCAACTTCTCTTCATTTGTAGCAAACAGTAGAGAAAGCTCTTTGGGTTTACTTCACTTGGAGTCTTCCTGACTGCTTATAATTTGTTTTGTTGAAAATTATGGACCCTGCTTAGGTATGTGTGTCCAGCGATCTGAATAATTTTTGTGAGGAACTTGTACTGGTTGAGAGGGTTTGAAATGAAGATTTCTCTACAAAGAGTTTGGTTAACATGCTTGATTGTCACCAGCAGAAACCAGTAGCCTGGAGACTTCCTGACTGAGTAATTTCAGAAACCGTTCCAGCTGTTCATCATTGCTTGGTGTTCAGTACTAAGCCATGCAGTCCTCTGTGTCCCATCTTGTCTTTACATGGCATTAGCATGCTAGTTGTGTAGATGCAAGGAGGTGACAATCCAAAAATCCATCTCTTTCATTTTGCATATTTTTATTTTCCATACTCCTGTAATTCTGAATAGGACTTTAAATATATTTCATAGTTCTAAGATCTTTTATCACTTTATTAGAGTTAAAGACCAGTTGTCCTAGTAATATGTGTGTTTTTCCAGCATTGTTTTTTAAAAACTAAAGAGAAGCAAGCTGGATAACTTTGCTGCAGAAGGACCACAGTGGAGTTGTTTTTGTGGGTTTTTTTTTAATGCAAAAGATATTTGATACTGGTTAAATATTACAAAACTTACTTTTTAATTAAAAAACTATTGTTTTATTTATCAAATACTTACTTCAAAAGTAATTTGGTGATTTGTATCAATAGAAGAACTACCATTTCATTAAGACTGCACATCTTCAGTTAAAGCAAACTGGTCTAACATAGGCAGTTCTAGATGTATCTTACCAGCAGTTGCTGTAACTATACCAGAAGTGCAGCCTCTGGAAATCTTCAGAGATTCTGCAGTTATGCTGTGCTAATTACTTACAGCTTATCTTCACAAGATGCTAATTTCAAAGAGCAGACTAAAATAATTGTGGTAGCTTTTAAAAGGCATATGTAACTTATATGCCTTATAACTTAAAGAAATAAATTGTTATTGCAAGTTAATTATAGTCCTTGATGTAATGAGTATAAAAAATGATGCAAACTCAACCTGTTGAATTGTGTGTAGAGGGGGAAAAAGGAGTTTGGATAAAGTAGGAAGGGACATGTCTTCAGATCAGTGACAGAAATGAATTTCTGAGCGAGATCCTGTGTTTCACCTTTGGGAGAACTGTAGAGAATTCTTGGCTTGTTGTGATCCATGAACTGAAAGAGCTTTTGGCTTTTGGTGTAACTCTGCCAGGGAAATGTTACCCTGTGTTATGGAAGCTAAATCTAGCTAACTTTGCTTTTAATGGCCATAGTGATGGGAAACCTGGTGCCAGCATGCTCTGCCAGTACTGCTGCTAAAGGGATGGCCTTTGTATATAATAGGAGAGTTCAGAGTTAGGGATGCTATTTCTTGACTGGGGCCCTCAGTTTTGAGGGACTTATGTGTGCTGTTTTGGAGTCATTTTAGTTAACCTGAGCAAAGCCCTATCTGTGATCTGAATTGTGTTCTAGAGGTTCCTGTTGGTCTCTGGTTATAAAGGAGCATACACCTAGGGTGTATGTATCATTTAAGTGCCTAAAATGAAGTGTGATCAAAGGTAATATCTTGTTTAATATATCTTGAAGAATTTTTATAATATCAATTTTTAATGTTGCTATAACTGTTATGAAATTGCATTTTGAAATCACATAAGCTTTTGACCTCTCTGGCATCCTGCAGCAATGACTTCCTCTGCCTAACAATCTGTTGTGTGTAAAGGTATCTGTTTTGCCCCTCTTATGCTCCTCAACAAGATACTTTCCCCTAATTCACATATTTTAAAGAAAGAAAACTATTTCTCATCTCTGTACATTTCAATATCTTCTTCAGATTTCTATCATAGTCCTTCCTTCAGTACCTGTTTTTCCCAGAAGAGATGTCTGTACCTGTTTCTCAGATGGAGACTGTCCTGCACCTCTGGTAATGCTCCTCAGGTTCTATA
This sequence comes from Colius striatus, assembly GCF_028858725.1. Classification (NCBI taxonomy): domain Eukaryota; kingdom Metazoa; phylum Chordata; class Aves; order Coliiformes; family Coliidae; genus Colius; species Colius striatus. The sequence goes on along the minus strand of NC_084767.1, from coordinate 29,617,644 downwards.
ATTTTGCAGAAAAATGCTTTGTTTTCTACTTTTTCCTAACATTTCTTAATATTATCTTTGTTTTAATCTTACTAAACAACTGGAATTTTTCATAGAACTATGCATTGTAACTCCAAAGTCTCTCTTCTGAGTGGAATTAACTAGTTTAGATCTATCATTATATATATATACTATGCCTTTTAAAAAGGGTCGTCTTTGCTTTGTTCATCAGTATTGGCTTCTGGGGAAAGTGTGGATTTTGAGAGACATTACCCTGATTCTGATTATAGTGAGGAAGGCTTTCAACTCTGACAACATATTAGGGAGAACCTACTTCCAAACTTGACAGTCTAAGATCTGAAAATATCAGTGCTTGTCAAGAGACAGAAAACTAAAGGCTTGGAAAACCTCTTTGGTTCTATTTCTGTCAAAAAAAAAAAAGTATTCCTTAACACAGCTCATACTTAAAGCATGTTGCTTTCTAGATCCAAGCCTGTTTACTTCTTAGCTATATTATAGGTAGATCTGGATATAATTTTGTTTCCTACATGTCAGAAATCTTTGTGAAAGTATTACATATATACACTAACTTAAAAGATATTAACTATGTTATCTATAAGTAGTTTTGAACAGAGGGAATTACTGTTAGTCACTTCAATTTTATGCTCAGGGGCCCTTTGCAGTAGGGACTATAGTTTAATACTTACATATATCACATCTCAGTTACTATAGTAACAACAAAACACAAAACCACTTCAGACTGTTCTAATTGCTCTCCAAACTGTGTTCATATATGACCTGTGTTCATCTCCAAGAATAAGTCAACGTTGTGGTTAAACTTTTGAAACATTATTTAGTGTTTTGCCTTTATCCCAAAGGTGTTATGAGGTGTAAAATGGTATGAAGATGAGAAAATCCCAACCCACATTTTAGACTCACTAATGTCAGCTTGTCAGTGAGTAAAGTGGTCCTAGTTTGGAGGAGGGTACAAAGTAAATGTTTAAAATACTATTTAACATACTGACAGATTTTTTCTCTCATGCTCACCATCCCTTCCCCCTCCGCGTCCCCTCCATTATCAGTCTTCCATTACACTGAAATTATATAAATTAGCCCCTGGTGTGAAAGTCTTTATATCCATGAATGAGAGGTGCATTAGGCTGTCAGGGAAGATGAAGAAAAACAAAACAGTGACTTCAGCTTAGTAGTACTGCTAGAAAAGAGAGAAGTGCTTGGAAAGAGAGAATGCAAACAATGAAAGAATTGGAACACTGTGTTAATTGAAAAGAATGCTAAACTAATGTTTATATTAGAATAAATTACTGGAAAAAACTAAGAGAAAGTATGAAAATATATCTAGACCACAGAGTCAAAATAGATTAAAATTTAAGAGGACATAGAAGGGAACTCGAAACTTCCTGTTATTCTCCTATGTTGGATTTGAAATAGGAATAAGAAAATGATCTTAGCAAGAAATTTATGTCATTGTCATCTCTGACTCTTTTCTCATATTACCTTGGAAAACCATGATAATGAATAGTAAAAATAAGAGCTCCACATGCCCTACTATGCATGTTTTGCTGGTTTGTATTTTTGTTGAAGAAACTGTAATCCAAATTATCTGTGATGTAGATTCTGAAAAAGTTGCTTTTGCCCTAGCTGAGATCTGGGTAGAGGAAACTGAACTCTGATCCAGAGAAAAAGCTCATGATCAAAGAACCTGAAGGAATGGGAACACCAAGACCTAAGAAAGTATAGGTAGGTGCTATTTGAGATACTGACATTCTCTAAAAGGAGGTGGGGCATAATGATAGGCTTGGATTTTTTTCTATGAGTTTACATGATGTTTTATGTCAGCTCTTTTATATTTGTTTTGTAGAAATGGTAATTCAAGTGAACTTGAGCTCCTACCTTTTTTTTTTGGAAAAAACTGAACCTCCACAAAAAAAACCCATAGCATAGGTAGATAACATTTTGCAGACTCAAATGGCAGCACAACTTGTCTTGTGTCCAAAACACTGTTTATCTGCAATAATTGTACAAAGTGTTTTATTAGCATTTTCCTCCAAATTACTCTTACTTGTACTCCATTTTACAGAAGTAATTGAATTCATTTCCAGTCAATAAATACATTTTCTCTGACACTCCCTTTTTCAAATGGGTACTCCTTTTTTCAAATGCAGTATATGAATAAGAGGGTTTCCAGATAGTTGTATTACCTATTTGAAAGTTCTGTTTCATACACTGGTTCATAAATTATTCTTGTGGCAAGAAAGTAATGACTTTAATATGTACATTAAGCAATTAATATTACAGCATTGAAGACTTGGTAAAAACAATTATGGCAAAGTTGTCAGAAATGTACAAAGGGAATTGCCTGGAAACTTGTAACCTTAGTGTGCAATGCAATGATAATTTGGAAATCTTTGATACACAGTAACATTTTAATAAACCAAAACCCCAGATGCTGGCCATCTTTATAACTGTCAAGCCAGAGGTACTTCTAAATACTCAGCAATATTTAGGCAGGATATTAACTCTGACGTTGCACTGCATATTATCCTATCTGCTTATTACCTTGTAGCTCTGTGATTTGCAGTCTCACCTGTCACCCAGATTCCCTCTTACTGTTTCTTATTCTGACCATAATGCTGTTATGACACAATCTTTGAATGGTTCTTCTAAGCCCTTCCACAAAATAAAGACATCAGTTAAGTATATTCTGCTAGCAATAACATGGCATATGTTAAAGCTGTAATAACTCAGTCAAAAAATGGAAATACTGGTCTGTTTTAGAAACATTTAGAAGTCAAAAGGGTAGTCATACCATATATTATAGCTTATTGTCCTTGAAGAATTACAACCTCTTAGTATATTTGTAGCTGTGCAGTAAGACCTCAAATTAAATACTCAAATTTTCCTGTTTGGTAGTAGTAAGATTACTGTTGTTATGGGAATGATATTTTAATAATACTTTGAGAGATGAGGTAATACTTTGGTCACATAAAAGAATTGTCTTTCTGTAAGAATTTTTATCTTTATTTACTAACACAAGTGAAGACCTCTCATTTGTGTGTGCTTTTGGTGTACTTTGTCCTGGGGAAAAAAGTATAGTGCACAATTTATTTTGTCATCCTCTAATTCAATGACACTGATCCAAATCCTATGAAAGTTATGAACTTTCTAGCTACTTCTATAGATTTTTTCATCAGTTTTTACAAAAAATAATCCTTTTAAATTTCATGCAAGCAATAACTTGTGTCTCAGATCATAAATCTAATCACCACTGGAAGCTGGACAGAGGAATGACTATAGACAGTGTGCTGTTGCGTAGGATTTTCACACACATTCTTCTTGTGTACAAGTAGTGACTGAGCAGGACTCCGGTGAGGGTTACTCATCATGGTATCCTCCTAAGAAGGCAAGAATGAGAAGTATGCTTAGGACCCTCTTTCTCACATGTTATCCTTTAGTAAGTTTTGTGCTCTATTTTCCTTGTACTGGATTTACTCCAAGTTTTTCATCATGAGCACTGACTTTTAAGTAAATCTTACAGCTGTTAAATGAATCCGTTTGTGTGCAGTCTGCTACAATGATTAATATTTCCCATCTTGGTGCAGACAGTTGATGTGAAACACAGGATAATATTTTCAAAACTGCAAATTTCTAACTAAAATGTTATTAGTCATCTTTTCTAGACAAAAAATGAAGGGCCATGTCTACACTCAAAATGACGTTATTTAAAAAGCAGACAGAAAATAGCACGGAAATGTTCACAGCATTTTCAGAGCATGCATTGATATATGTAGCTCTAAAAAATTCCAGGGTGTGGGTTTTTTCTTTCCTGGAGGAAAAGACAGATGTTTGAACCCCATCTTTAACCCACAGCACTAGTCATGTTTTCCAGTTTGGCTTCCTAGATGAACTGTGGCTTCCAATCTGTTATTTCTCTCTGATTCTTCTTCTACTACATCAGCATCTAGCATAATGATTTTATACAATTTTGTGATTACTTTCCCCATTTAAAATACATACACTATTAAAAATGTTAAAAAGTGGTGACATATCATACAAGGTAAAAATAGTTGTGGCTGCAAAATGCCACCACTGCTTTAATGGTTAAAGATGAAGTTTTAGTCATGGGAGGTTAGAGAGCCTAGTCATAACTTTGATTTCTTTTTTTAATTTCCCTACATCTGACTCAGAACCTTCATCAGACAACAATCATAGATAAGACAAGCATCTGAAGCAAGCAGAGAGTGAAGGAAGGTAGGCACCCAGAAACTTCTCAATTAAAGGTTGGTGACCTTTAGCGTGGCTGCTGTGGCCCAGTCCTCCCTTTAGTAATACCTAAAAATGCTGCTGAGATCAGAAGGATTTCAAAGAATGATTGTGACAAAATCAGCTGACAGTGGTAACTTCATAGAATTACAGACTTAACTTTTGATCTGGACTTCTCTATGTCATTATCTTGTACTACCCAGTATGCAGGGTTTTTCCTTCAGCCTTAAATCCTTCATAAATCCAAAAAGATTGAGGTCCTGTATTTCTGTTATCTTTCTCAATTCCTCATTTAAAACTGATATGCCCTATATTTGATTTCATAGGAAACCAGTGGTTTTTAATATAATGTAAGGTAATTTCTACTAGTTCTAATCAATTAATGTCAGAGTTTCTTTACTGTACAGTTCCATGTGCTACAGGTCTAATTAGTAGAGCTTCTAGAGCTGTATCTCACTACCATTTAACTGTCTGGGCTGCACACAAAGTCATCTTGCAAGGGCTCAAAGACCAGTTCTGCATGACTTTCTCAGAAGCAATCTGAATTTGGTGATTTCTAGTGATACTGATAAAGAAAATGTGCCTCTGTTAGGCAGATTTAGTGCTCCAATTTTAAATGATGAAAGAAGAAAGTCGTGGCTACACAAGGTTTTGTGTTTTAGTTTAATTATATTTTAGCTTATTGTATAAAAGTTAAATCATCTAGAGACTTAGCCTTATTGGTTTATTTTTAATTAAAAAATATATTAAATGAAGTGATAAATTCTTGCATTTAACCTAGCTAAGGCTGTTCCATAAATTGAAGCAGGAAGACTGGTTTATAACATCATCAAATTTTATATTCTACAGTTCTTTTTTCATCAGGTAGTCCTATACGTCTGTCTTTTCCACTGGTCTGAAAACAGTAATTGGAATTCACCACTTCTGTGGAATGAGAGGGGTAGGCAAACTATGAGCACAGCAGTAAACCTAACACCGCTACTTTTTCTTCCTAGCAAGGAATACCCACCAATCCTGTAATTCAGAGGGGGATGCCCAAAGCTATCTTCAATCACACAGTCATAAAACCTGAGTCTCAAACACCAAGTCTAGGTCTTTTCTTTGATAAGAATGCATATGAATAAATCAATTAATAAGCACTCAGTATCTCAAATGCTCACACCAGTTATGCTATTGTAATGTCTTGCTTCCCTACTAGTGCTTCCATTCTCAGTACAGCATTGGCTTACTACTGTACCCACTAACGCCAGAATTTATTAACTTTAGTCAACTTTGTAGCTGCAGTCATTGCAAAGTCTCTTGTGCTCCCCTGAGAGTGCCTCTTATTGGGATTCTTGGAAAATAAATCAGTGACTGTTTCAGCCCACGTTCTAGTGAGAGGATGACCTCTGTATCCCTTTGGATAGCTCTGTAGTGACTCATTAGTCTTGTCCAATCCTGGCTTTCCATTCACTTCAGTTGCAGAACAGTGATTTTTCTGCAGTTCAACTGTAAGAACATGAGTGAATTCTATTTAGCAGAAATTAAGTTAGTTGACTAATTCTGTGCTTTCTGGTTTTGTCATGTGGCAGCATTTCATTTTCACTGTTAGAATTTCTGTTGAACAAGTTAGTGCTCTGAACAGCTAGCAGAGTAAGGTGTCTCCTGGCTATCACTTCTCTCTGTGCATGCCAGACTATACGGTGTGGCCTTTGTCTGGTGCTCCATAGACTGCTCCCATGTTCAGCCTCTGATAATTAATCAGTTTGCACAGATTTTATTTGGAGAAAAAAGATGGCCACACTGATATGCAAAACTGTTTGATCAGAAAATCTCTGTGTTACACAGTGGGAAGAGAGTCATCTGTTTGGGGAAAAAAAAATAAAAGAGCAGTCTGAGTGAAGCATGCAGCCAGGGCAAGAGGTTTTTAAAGGTACAGGAAACTGCCAGGAGCACTGTAGGCAGAATTGAGAGTTAGTTCTCATATAGTATTTCCAATAATGACCCTTAATTGAAAACTGGTTACAGAAAATATGTAAGGATAGTATTGAAATTCATTAGGAGAAACCTGTCTAGTTCATCCAGTATCATGTTTCTGTCCACAGGTTCCATAAACTGTATTGCAGCTTAAAAGACTTTGTAAGTTAGTCTAACAAAGAACGTGATCTCTTGTAACAAGTAAAACTGAATCTTGTGGTATTTGACAATTTACAACATTTTATTTGCATCTTTCTAAATTGTTTGGGCTTTTTGGGTGTTTTTATTGTATTATCTTATTTTATTGTATTATTGTATTTTTCATAACTTTCATACTTTGGCCAACAAATAAGCAAAACCATTAGCTGAGATTTAGAATCACAGGATGGTTAAATCCAGGTTATTAAAGTATTTATCCATCTTAAGAGTCACATAAGATGCTTAAGGTCAGATCTTAAAGATGTTTAGACAACAGAATCTATTGTTGAATGGGTTTTTTTTCTCTCTCTGAAGTAGTTTATAAAATGAGAAATGTCAATTTTAGTTTTGTTCTGGTTTTTAATGCATTGTGAGTGTCAATGCACTACATGTAGCTGTTCAGGCTATACCAGCCACCTGGTCTTTCATAAAACCTACTTGGGTCTGTGTGGTCTGTCAGGCTACAGCTGAGAATTTGGCCAGTTTCATTTCCTGGCAGGTTTGTTTTCTGTTTCGGGCCATAGCCCAGCCTTAGTTGCTGGGCTGTCCTGCCCATATAACTGGCAAAAGCTTGTCAAAGAAACACAGATTTAAGATACTCAGCATTTCATGTAAAACATAATTTCATAATCTCTATCTGCTATGATAAAGGTTTAGCTATTGCAATGGTAGGTTCATTGTGTGGCATAAATGCAACAAGTCTCTAGATCCAAATTCTGAAAGTTGTCCTCTGTGCATAAACTGTCTGTGGGAGGTTACCATTGTTTGAAAACAAAATATGTAATTTTTAAATGACATTAAATCAGAAATTTTATTTTTATCAACAGATTTGCTCTATTTGTCAAGAAAGAATTATTTTGGTGAAAAAGGCTGGATCTGAGAGAGGCTTTAGATAGTAGTGATATTCTGAAAGAGTAAGTGGGAGAAATATTTTATAATTCTTATTTTATTCTTAAAATATTTAGTACTCCATCAGAGTTTTCCATAGAACCGCTGTTATAGAGGCCAGGTTTCTGATGCTTAATATAGTCAGCTTCAGGAACGGCTAGAACTCAAATTCTGTAAAGGGTTACCTGCCTTACATTGTTAAAATCAAATTAGCTTGATTTTCCTTTTCCCACTAAAATTCAGTATTTTAACACATTAATAAAATTGTTGCGATGTGACTTCATTGAGTGAATCCAAAGGTAGTGTTGCCTTTCTGTATTTGCAGTACTTACTGTGTTATTCTGGCTTTCATTTCCATGGGGTGGATAAAAGAAAAGGATCATGGGATCTGGAGCACTGCTAAACAAGAACAGCTCTCGTAGGCTGTTAAAAAGAAATATATGAATATTATTTTAAAAATAAAAAGTATTTAATTATCACAGCCAGCATGGAATTTCAACCGTTCCACTACTAAATGAGGCTTTTTATATTAAATTCCACCCTATTAAAATTTGCTTTTAGAGGAACTGCAAGTTACTTGAGAGATTGTTTATCTAATAGTTTCATTTCTTAGCAAACCTATGCCCGAACTCTGTATTTCCTTAAGAAAATCTAACCATGCTAAGAAAAGAAAGCTTTAAAAAATATAACCCATTATAGCACAAAGTTAATTTAAAAAAAAAATAGCAACCTGGCTTTACATTTCTGTGATTATTTTGTGCAGTGGCCTAGAAATGGGTGCTCACTTTTTAGCAAAAAGGAAATCTCAGTGACAGCTATGAATCATCAACATTGTTAACAGGTTAATTCACAAATCAGGTGGGACTAAGGTGGGGTAGAAGGTGATGTGCCAGGCTCTCTATGAGCTCTCTCTTTACAGAGTGAATCAACGCCCTGAGACTAATTGTATGAGCTTTCAGGCCAAGTGTTGGGTCTTGCACTTGGGCCCCAACAACCTCATGCAACACTTGGGGCTTGGGGCGGAGTGGCTGGAGAGTTGTCTTGTGGAAAAGGACCTGGCAGTGTTAATTGACAGCCAGCTGAATATGAGCCAGCAGAGTGCCCAGGTGGCCAAGAAGACCAATGCTATCCTCGTTTGTATTAGTGCGGCCAGTAGGACCTAGGAAGTGATTGTCCCCATGTGCTCTGCACTGGTGAGGCCACATCTTGAGTGCTGTGTTCAGTTCTGGGTCCCTCACTACAAGAAGGACATTGAGGTGACTGGAGCGTGTCCAGAGATGGCCAACAAAGCTGGTGAAAGGTCTGGAGAACAAGTCTGATGAGGAGCGGCTGAGGGAGACGGAGGTGTTTAGCCTAGAGAGGAGGAGGCTGAGAGGAGACATGATCACTCTCTACTACCTGAAAGGAGGTTGTAGTGAGGTGGGGATCAGTCTCTTCTCTCCAGTAATGAATGATAAGACAAGAGGAAATGGGCTCAAGTTATGCCAGGGGAGGTTTAGATTGGACATTAGAAAGAGGGTTGTTAAGCATTGGAATGGGCTGCCAGGGAGGTGGTAGAGACACAGTCCCTAGAGATATTCCAAAGAGGCATAGATGAGGTGCTGAGGGATGTGATTTAGTTTAGTGATGAACTTGGCAGTGTGAGTTTAGTGGTTGGACTTGATTATCTTAAAGGTCTTTAAGATAATAACCATATGATTCTGTGATTCTCTCACAAGTAGTAGGAAGGAGAAGCCTTCTACAGTAGGATGCAGCCATGTCAGTTGGAGGTTCACTGGGGAGATTCTAGCATTCATGTAGAGTTTGACGAAATAATCCTTGAAAATGTTGCCTCTGACCTTGACTCCTAAATGTTCAAGATCTTGAAGGAAATAAGATGAAGTAAATATCATGTAGACGAGTTGATCTATTTTGTGCCTAAGAAGTGATTAAATTAGTTTTATTGCTTATGTACCTTACTTGTCTTAAAAACAAAAAACCCACCCAAATAAAACCAGCCCCTGAACATCTATATATTGAACAAATTTTGAGATGTTTATCTTCATTGTGATAGACTGAGTATCTGCAATTTCAAATCTTTTCTGCATGTATTTTCCGGAAAAAAATATATAGATTGAAGATATTAACTAGAGGGGTAACAGAAATTGCTAAGCTGATATTTTTTGTTGTTGAAATAACTGTAAAGAGCTTTTCTGAAAGGTTCTAGTTTTCTGGTGAAGTTTCCACTTATATGTTAGGACTGGACCATGCTGTAAAAATTTCCAAATTTTATAATTCAAGTAATCTAGAGACATGAGAGTGGTGTTGCCAACAAAACAAGACATTATGACTGAGAAGATAAATTTTGGCATTGTCTGTCTTTGCTGTGAAGTTGTTAAGTTCTCTTGTTTGTCAAACTTTGAAGCTTGTTTTTTAAATTTTAGAGGAAATGTCAGCTATGGAGAGTTTGTGGAAATGTGCTGATCATAAACAGCACTGAGCTTTTAACTTTTACCATTTTGTCCTTCTGGAGTCATAGAACAATAAGCCTTGTGGTGCACAAAGTAACTTTGTGGGTTTTTTTTTAAATCGTGGAGATACTTCAAATGTTTTTCCCCTATCTTTCACATAGTCAGCTCTGACCCAGAGATACTAATCAGGCTACTATAGGATTATACAGTGAAACAAACAACAGCTATAGGGTTAAAATATAAGCTTGCTTCCTTACTCTACATTAGCACTCATCAGAGATGTCAGTTATTGCCTTTTAACATAATGGTTTTACAAAGTGGGCACATTCAGCAAGGGCTTGATTAGACAGGTTATTTCTTTACATATAATCCTCGAAGGGCTTCATAAATCTTTGGGGTTTGTGTGTGTTTTTCTATGAAAATTTCTGGAAATAGAAGTTCTTGCAGGATAACACCTGAAGCTTGTGAATTAGGGATGTGACACACAGAAACCCCACAGGTGAATCCACTGTACCTCTGGGGCTTGTAAACCAGTGAGTATTTTGAAGGAACCCTATGGACCCAGTGGTAAAAAACTGGATATAGTGAGTAAATAGTAAGATTTTTGGATGTGTCAGCTTTGACCAGTTTTTTAAATGGTGATCTAAAGAACCCCATTTATTTGAGCCACATGTCTGCTACTATGTACAGGTCTGTCTGGCATTGCTAAACTGCATTTATCTAATATAAGTATTTTTACAAGTGGAATACTTTAGATCAAATTGACTCACATGATTATGAATGCTTTTGTAAGTTATCAAGACATAATTAGACATTATATAGGAGCAGTATCTATGAATAATTGTGTTTTATTAATTCTGAAAGCAGTAAAGAGGGCATAAATTGTTTGCGTTAGCCTTTGAAGTCTGTTTTCTTAACATCTTGCATTCTGCTGTGGCTTCTTGGACATGTGACAGAGATGCTATCTTGAGGGATAAAAGAATGACAGCGACTACACTTGAGCCCAATGCTTTAGAGAATCTGAGTTTTGGTATATGGTCTTTATGGCTTCTACAGAAATTGTAATTTAAAGTTAGTAAGAACGAAGGAGTCTCATTTGTAACATCACACATAGTACTATATTACTGCCACTTCTGCCTGCTAGAAAGCTTGTAGGGTTGGACTCATGTGAATTATTTCTATATTTCTTCTGTATAGAACAGAAAATGTCAGAAAATGTCAGACTTTGTGCTCATAAAGTTTGAATCTGCTTTCTTTTATTCCCTCTCTCCTCACGTCAGAATTGCAACTAACAGGCCCTTAAAGCATTGCAGTAAGTCACTGAGGGACTGCTGTTTTTCCTTGCTTCACAGATGTGTGGGTCTTTTCTTAGCTGTAATTCTCATCAGGTAGTTTGTAGTCTTGCCTAAGTTACGTAGCAGAGGAAAAAAAGAAAGAGGCTAGTGAAAAGGAAGATGTTTGATTTTAAGTCCAAATAATAAATGGGAAAGGAGAAGAACAATTTTTTTATTTAAAAAAAAAAGTATTTTTTCCCTTAACCATTGCTTCACCATTGCCCTTACTTGTCAGGCTATAAGCATCATTTTTGCATTCTCTGCCATAACATTTTATGGAGAAGTCCTATAAAATATGAAGGAAATCAGGTTTAGTTTGGGGAAATTTTGTTCTAAAAACTTATTCTTTAAAAAAAATAGATTATTATTTCTAAAATGTTTCTGAATTCCACTGTGTTTTATGACGAAGATTTTCACAGCTGTATAGTGAGGTGTTCTCATTAAAATTCAACTATAGTTGAACTGAGCTCCCGTTCTTTGAAAATTACCCAGAGTACCTCTAAGTATTGGGAAAAGGCTGCATGGCTCTCTGTGTGCTTGTGCAATGACTGCAGCATTAGGAATGCAGCTTTGTTTGTGGCAGCTAAAAGCATTAGCTATGAAAATGCATAGTAAAATATGGTGAAAGATCTAAAACTATTTAGATGATTACACTAATGGAAAAGTACAAAAGAACTTGTAAGGAGAAATATAGGCAAAAAACTCCAACAACAAAGAAACCTAAAACCACCTGAAAAGCTGACAAGATTATCTATAGTTTTATTAAAAAACCAAAAACCTAAAACCAACCAAACAAAAATTGGACATCCCTCTTCCCTGAAGTTCTAGTGTTATAAAACCACGGTATACTGTTTTGAACCTGAATCTGAAAGCTCACAGTAGCCAAATCTTGTGTTTCCCTCATGACAGACCTTTTATATACCAATAAGCAAACAAAATGCACTTCCTACAAGTCTGAGGTGCAATTGCTCTTTTAAAAACAAGTTAAAACCCCCCAAAATTGTGCCTGTTTTTAGGGTTCCAGTTGCACAGTGGGTCAAACCACAAATAGCATATTTCTCTGAACAGCTCTGGAAAAAGAAATTTTAATAGATATTTTAAAATAGATTTTTTGGGGTGGAAAAGTTTAATAGGTACTCCACCCCTATAGGATGAGAAGATAGCAGACTGCAAAATTAGAAATGTAAAGACCGCAGAGGAGAATGCAGTTGCAAAGACAGTGCCAAATCCCAAAGAATCATAGAATCATAGAATGGTAGGGTTGGAAGGCACCTTTAGAGATATCTAGAAAAGCAGCACTTCCCCCCACCCCTCTTGATAAGACTGTGGGAATTGTTGTAGCCTTGTAATGCCCATTTGCTTACTGTGTGAAATTTTCTGACAACTACTTTTAGAGCCATCAGAAGAAAACTTTTAACTGCTTTAAAAAGGCATTGTAAATTACTTTAGTTCCCTTCTTACATACTAGATATTAGCCATTTAACTCTGAGTTAAACTGTAAATTGTGTACATTTGATATCACACATTGAAAACCCGTATGGGTAGCATAGAATCATAGAATGGTAGGGGTTGGAAGGGACCTTTAGAGATCATCTAGTCTAACTCCCCTGCAGAAGCAGCATCACCTAGATCAGGTCACATAGGAACACGTCCAGGCGGGTCTTGAAGACCTCCAAGGACGGAGACTCCACAACCCCTCTGGGCAACCTGTTCCATTGCTCCGTCACCATCACAGCGAAATAGTTTTTTCTTATATTTAAGTGGATTTTTTTTTGTTTCATCTTTATCCCATTACCCCTTGTCCTGTTGCTAGATACTATAGAAAAAAGGAATGTCTCAACCTCGTGACACCCACCCTTTAGATATTTATGAATGTTAATAAGATCTCCCCTCAATCCCTCTTCTCCAGACTAAACAGCCGCAGTTTCCGCAGCCTTTCCTCAGATGACAGATATTCCATTCCCCTGATCATCTTGGTGGCCCTGCACTGGACTCTCTCCAGCACTTCTCTGTCCCTCTTGAGCAGAGGAGCCCAGAACTAGACATAGTTCTCCAGATGAGGCCTCACCAGAGCAGAGTAGAAGAGGAGCAGAACCTCCCTTCACCTGCTGGCCAGATTCCTCTTGATGCATCCCAGGATGCCATTGGCCTTCTTGGCCACGAGGACACATTGCTGGCTCATGGTTAGTTTATTATCAGTCAAGACTCCCAGATCTCTCTCTGCAGAGCTGCTCTCCAGCAGTTCAACCCCCAGCCTGTACTGGTACAGGGGGTTGTTCCTTCCCAGATGCAGGACTTGTTGAACCTCATGAGGTTCCTCTCTGCCCAAATCTCAAGCCGGTCGAGATCCTGCTGAATGGCAGCACAGCCTTCTGGGGAATCAGCCAGTCCTCCCAGTTTGGTGTCATCAGCGAACGTGCTGAGGGTACACTCTGTCCCCTCATCCAGGTCACTGATGAAGATGTTGAACAAGAGTGGCCCCAGAACCGATCCCTGTGGAACTCCACTGGCCACATATACTCTGGAGATGAGTCATCTTTCCCTCACTCTATGAAAAGCTGCATGGAGCATTGCTTTGGTGTGCTACTGAAGACATCTATATATTATGTAGTGGAAGGAAATTAATATTGTGAGCATGACTCGCATTCTACTGGGTCTCTGCAGAGGTTCCAGGTATTGCTGTGCAAAAATAACATTTGTTACCACTTTGCAGTAGCAGCAGCTGGAGTTCTTAGGGGCTGGTGGTGGAGGGGAAACTTGAAGGCTTCCATGCAGATCCAGAGTATTGCTTTATAAAAACAGTAGGAAAATTCAGTCCTCTCAGATGAAGTGAAGCAGTAATGAAGGAACCATAAAAACAGAAACATTTGCAGCATCTGCCTTTCTGGTCTTCTCCTGCTAGTCTTAACTTGCTCTTCTAAATATCCAGTAGCAGTCAGTGTTCTGGTTTTATTCACTGCACTGCTACTCACACTGATTAGCTCAGAAAAAAAAAAGAAAAATAACTGCCAGAAATGAAGGTGCACAGTTTCAACAGACAGTAAGAATGGAGTGTATGGAGCAGCCTTTCAGAATTTCCATCCTGACCTCCTTAATGCTTGATGTGAACTTGTTATCTGAATTTTCCTTCATCAGCTTGGAAAACAGTTGACTTACAAGACATGCACTTCTAGTAAGAGACACGTACTTCTTGTACTGAAGTAACCAATGTGTAGGATAGGATTTGCTTTTCTCATGGAATTGTAAAAATAGCACTGTCTGGAACCAATTTGAAGAGTTCCTGCAACACGTACTGTACACTGTAAAGACTTTCTGATTTGGAAAGTATTTCCCACTCCATCAAGATTAACTCTTTAGTAACTGTAGACATGTAGCAATTGGCATGTTACATACTGTGATGTGATCTAACTGTGTACTGTCAAGTAGGACATAAACTTAAGAAATTATGAAGTCAGAGATACTGGTGTTCCAAGGATGTGAGGGTTAATTGTAGATCTATATAGCATACTACAGGTACTATTTTTTTCCCTAAATATTATATAAATATTTAGTGTATTTATATATACGTATGAATAGAATTTAAATGCATGCTTTAGATAAATTTTTCACAAATATTAACTGGATTAGTAGTCTAGAAAATATTTGTATTCAAACTGTTAGCAAGCAGCGTGCCAAGAGAAAAGCTTTGCAGAAATCTTTTATGTATGTAGAAAATGCCTTGCTGTTTATACAGAACCACATGCACAAAAGTATGATTCTATGATTCTATGACATTACAGGTCAGTTGTTTTGGAAGAAGACACATGACCGGGAAAAGATTGCCACAGTTTGTGAAAAAGTATTTTTTATGTAAGTAAAAGATATGTCTGGCTTGGGATAGCTGATAAGATTCTTAGTTGTCTGACCTGTTCTTGAATTGAATTTCAGTCTACTGCAATTTTCCTTTTAGCCTTAAAAGAAAAGCAAACTGTTGGTTTGTGTTGCCTTAAAATACTGCTCCCTGAATTGTGCCAGTTGAGGAGATGATTGGTGAAGATTCCAGTTGCCCTTGCCGTCGAGACAGCCAAGAAGCTGGGACCACTGTTGCAGCAGTCATCGTAAGCCAAGTCACGTGTCCTTGCAGTCAGTCAGCTATAGCCTTTCTCCTTTTGTATATATATTGGATTTTAACGTGCGACTTTTGCTATTCCCTTTTCCTGTTCAAATTATGAATTGCATTGCTACCTTGCTGAGAGAATTCCAGATGTCCCAATAAACTGAAGGTGGCTGAAGCAGGCTGGTGTGGGGAAGGGGAGCTGCAGGCAGTGAAAGCTCTCCAGGAACAGGGCAAAGCGCGGATCACTGTAGCAAAGTTTCTTGCACTTCTGGGTAGTCTACTTTGAGGAGGAAATGTTTCTGCATTGATATGTTTGTTTCCTAAGTGATTAGATAGATTATCTTCTCCAACTGAAAAGCAGAAGGCAGAAAAACACTGTATAACAGGGCAAGTCAGAGGGTTTCAGGTTATATGAGTGGGAAAGTGTAAATTCCTGGAGGAATATAGCTTATTTTATAACCTTTGCTTAGTCACTGTCGTGGTTTGGCCCAGCTAGCACAGCAGCACCATGACAGTCTCTCACTCGGTGACCCCATTCACCTCCACCCTCGTTAGGATGGTGGAGGCCCCAGCAAAATTGGAATAAAAAGATAAGCAAGGTTGTTGTGGATTAAGACAAGGGCAGGGAGGGCTCACTGCCAATTACGGTTCTGGGCAAAACAGACTCCAGTACTCAACTTAGAAAGTAGGAAAGTTTATTCTACAAGAAACAGAACGGAATAAAAGCAAAAAGGGAGTAGGATGATGAGAAAATTACAACCAGCACTTTCAGATCTCCCTCTCCCATCCCTCCTTTCTTTCTGGGCCCAGCTCACTGCTCCCGATATCTCTACCTCCTCTCCCCTCAACAGCTCAGGGGGGCAGGGAATGGGGAATGTGGTCAGTCTCTCACAGATGGGCTCTGCTGCTTCTCTCTTAGATGAGGATGACTCCTGGCATTCTTCCCCTGCTCCAACATGGGGTTCCTCCCCCGGGACACAGTCCTTAACGAACTTCGCTGGTGTGGGTTGTTCCCGGCACCTGCGGCTTCTGCAGATACAGGTTCCCTCACATGGGATGCAGTCCTTGGTGAATATCTCAGGATATCTTTGGATATCTCTGGATTCTTTGCTATGGTTGCAGTTTCTGCAGTTACAGGGTCCCTCTCTTGGGACAAGGCCTCTTCTGGGCATAAGTTTGAGCTGCTTTGTCGTGGATTCCTTCCCACAGTTACAGCTGTGGATATTGGGTCCCTTCCTTGGGACACGGCCTGCTCCGGCCATAGTGATAAAGGGTCCCTTCCTTCGGGACACGGCCTCTTCTGGCCATAGTTTTAAAGAAGAAAATCACTGCCCCTGGCTCGGGATCTGCAGTGAAGTGGTTGGGTCCCCTCCACGTGACATGGCCTCCTCTGGCCATAGTCACTGTCCCTGGCTCGGGGCCTTTAATGAAGTGAATCGCTGCCCCTGGTCCGGGGCCAGCTTTAGCAACATGAGTCTCTGCCCCTGATACAGGGTCATTATCAAAATGAGTCTCTACCGCTGATGCAGGGTCATTAAATAAATGAAAATAAATCTCAGCTTCACCATTCCTCTCTGTAGAATGCAGGGGAGTCTCTGCTCCAGCACACCTCCTCCTCTCTTTCATCACTGATCTTGGAGTCCTCATGGTTGTTTCTCTCACTGCTCCTACCCCTTGCACCACCACCAGCCAGAAGGAAAAGAAGGGGCAGAAGAAGGAGGAAGATGGAGGAAGAAACCTCCCCTTCTGGCTTCTTCTCAAAAAGTGATTGTAGAGGCGTCTAATTGGCTCAGTCCCAGAAGTGGGTCTGGCTCAGAGCTGGGGGGAGTTGCAAGCAACTTCTTACAGAAGCCATCTTTGCAGCCCCTTCCCCCTTACCAAAAAAGGGTATCATGTCAAACCATGACAGTGACTAAGGGAGAAAGTGAGCCCTTTCTCCAAAATAAGGCCCATTCATGACATGTTTTTTGTTGCAGTCTGAGGAGCTCATGAAATAACTGCTTATTCTGTAGAAGGTTTTCATGTGATATGAAAGAATAACTCAGCTCTACGATGACAGCTATTACTTTCACCTCATTCAAAGCTGAATTCCAAAAAAGTCTGTGCTTAGTCTCCACTGAGTGAGAAATAAGTTCACTACTCCTACTGCAAACTCTCATCTTTTCCAAATAATTTGTCTGAAGCAAAAGATGTGCCTGAGTGAGGCAGTAGGCAGCAGTGTATGCTACACTTTGGCTATGACTGAAATTTGCAGACAAGTGTTCTGTGCGCAGAAATCAGGCTGAACATCCTTTCACTTGAGTAACATGAAAAGACAGGATAACAGAAGGCATCTCTGGTCCCTGTATCTGTGCCCCCTGCTTAGACACATACACATGTAATCCTACAGAAGCAAAGTCTAAGGACTGAACTTGAAAGTGTTTTCCTTTCATGAAATATTTCCTGTTGCATATATTAACTATTTCTGTTCTCTATTTATATATCACTAAAACACCTTGGTGGATGATTGTTCATTAGAATTTTTTTTAATGTCAATACTAGTCAATCAGTGCAGTGATGGGATTGGCAGTTTTCAGTTAGTGACTTGATGATCTTAAAGGGTTTTTTTTCCAATTGAACAATTCTGTGATTCTGTGTTTACTTTTTTGATGTTGGTTTATTTTAAATTAATTTCTAACTTTAGTTGGAATTAAATTTCTTTAGTATTTTAAAGAAACATTAGTTCTGTGAGATTTTCTTTGTTTAAAAGTAGCAATGAGCTTTCCCCTTTGGTTGTGAAAAGATTTTTAGGTTATTCCAGTTGAAATACTGTGATTGTGACTGTATCATGTCTTTATAGTTCTTAATACTTATATGAAATTGGTATATAAATCAATTATCTTAAAGAGAGGAGTTTTACACACAACTCCTTAAAGTACAAATGTCTTCAAAGAACAAAGCAGAGGAAAAGAAATTTCTAGTTGTTTAATGTCTTTTAATAGCTTTAGTGTGTGAAATGCAAGTTCTCCATCTGTTTTTCAGAAGAGAGGAGCTGCTCGGGGCAGTGCCCTGGCCAGATTCCAGCAGGGAACTCCAGAACTCCATCTGCCCAACTCTCTTCCACAATCACAGATGAGTAACTCTCTTGCTTAAATAAACCTTCCACCCACTACAGACTCTCTTATGTGTGTAAGTAGGTGCAGTATGCACAGATTCAGTGACTTTATGTCTCTATATAAGTAATCTCCTTATTGTGATAGCACAGCAGCTTCTCATTGTTGTGTGTGATATTATGACATGGATGTTTGACCCCATCAAATTTTCTGAAATGCTGATTTTCTTTTTTTCCTTCTCATCTTTGAACAGGTTGGTTTGTTTTTTATAAAGTGAGGAAATAATGTGTGTCATGTAATGGGTCAACAGATATTTTGGCCTTGGAGAAAATTTTTACTATCAATACTGAGAAGGAAACTGTCACAAATTTCTCTTGTAACAGTGTCTAGAAGTATCAACTGAAGTATGAGGTGTTGCAATATACAAGCTTGCAATGTCTGTGAGAGAAAGAGAAGGCCTGGCATCTCTGAGCCTGAGGATACTGGAATGAAGGAAACTTCTCTCTCCATCCAAGAGTAGAATTTAGCTTTTTCAGCAGGCTTTGACTTTTGAAGACATACTTTAAAGAAGTAGTCTTTGTAATTTTAATTACAGGAAATCTTTATATAGTTTCTCATGCAGAAACCAAGGTATGTGTCTTTAGCAGGGTGTTTGGGCATCTTCTCCAGTTCTGAATTTTGTCTTCCTTTGCTTATTCTCGCATAGCTCCTTTGAACAAGAGAAAATAAGATGGAAGCTGTACAATAGCCTCACAGGACAAAACTTTTTGCGGACAAAACTAGGCCCACAGTTGAATGAGGCAGGTGCTCTGGTGACAGAGGATACAGAGAAGGCAGAGTTACTAAATGCCTTCTTTGCCTCTATCTATACTGCTGGACACTCCAGAGGAAGTCAGGTTAAAGGTGAAGTTTTGTTTGGTTGGTGAGGGCTGGATTAAGGATTAGTTGAGCAATCTGGATGTACATAAATCCATGGGTCCTGATGGGATGCACCAGCAGGTGCTGAGGGAGCTAGCAGAAGTCATTGCTAGATCACTCTTGATCTTCTTCAGTACATTGTGGAGAATGGGAGAGGTGCCTGAGGACTGGAGGAAAGCAAATGTCACCCCAATCTTCAAAAGGGTAAGAAGGAGGACCCAGGTAGCTACAGACCGATCAGCCTCACCACCATCCCTGGAAAGGTGACGGAATAAATTATCCTGGGTGTTATCTCCAGGCATTTAAAGGACAAGAGGGTCATTAGGAGCAGTCAACGTGGTTTCACCAAAGGGAAGTCATGTTTGACCAACCTAATAGCCTTTTATGAAGATGGAAACAGGTGGATAGATGGTGGTAGTGCAGTTCATGTGTTTTACCTTGATTTCAGTAAATCATTTGACACCATCTCTCACAGCATCCTTGTAGCAAAACTGAGAAAGTGTGGGCTGGATGATCAGGTAGTGAGGTGGATTGTTAACTGGTTGAAGGGAAGAAGGCAGAGAGCTGTGATCCCTCAGGGGTCGGTGCTGGGACTGATACTGTTCAGTATATAATGACCTTGCTGAGGGAACAAAGGGCACTGTCAGCAAGTTTGCTGATGATACTAAACTGGGGGGAGAGTCTGACACACCAGAAGGCTGTGCAGCCATTCAACGAGACCTGGACAGGCTGGAGGGTTGGATGGGGAGAAATCTAATGAAATTCAACAAGGGCATTCAAAACGCACCTGGATGAGTTCCTGTGTGACCTACCTAGGTGGTCCTGCTCTGGTGGGGGGGGTTGGGGGGGGGTGTTGGACTAGATGATCTTTTGAGGTCCCTTCCTCAAGATTCTTCAGATTCTGTGATTCTGAAATGTTTGTAATTTTCAGGAAGAACCCCAGAGACAATGTTTCGCTCAGTGAAATAAGAAAAAGAGGAATACTTCAATGCAGGCATCTGATTTAAAATATGTTTGCAGATGGCCGTGTGATGCAATGTTAGTCTGACATAAGGAATATCCTGAACCAACAATTCCAACAGTACTTTTTCATTTTTTGCTGATTGCTACATAAACCATAGTATTTAATCCAGTTTATCCTGACCAGTAGTGCTATATTTATGGTATATCCAGGTATTTTTGATACCCAAGTAAGTCACAAAACATCTTTATTTGATGATGAAAGTATATTTAAGCTTTTTGTTTAAATGTATGTTTCTACTCTAACAGGAGTCTAACAGTTACAGAACTATCTCCATGTTGCTGCATCTACAGTCTTTGTTGAGAATTGAATGTGAGGGAAAATTTCCAATTTCTAAAAGATTTTGTCTTCCCATTTTCCCAAGGTTTAAGAAAGCAATTACTCTTTAGAAGTCATGTTTGCAAACAGATTTCTTTGGCAAATATATTTCTCATTCTATTTTGAAATGCAAGAAATAGCTGATAGTGATTTAGTGTTTCCTCAACAATTAAATAGCTATTCAGTATATATTTTTGTAGCTTAATGCCTGATCTTTGTTTGCAAAAATGCTGCTAGACTCTTGCAGAATGCAGTAATTTACAAACTCTTGCTATTTTTCAGGGAAATGGAGACTGATTTGAAATCTGGGCATCTCAGATGTAAGTTAGACTTTTGACTTTCACAGTGATAGGATTTCACCCTTGGATTATGCTGAGAGTTTCCACTCAAGAAGTGCCTGAAAACTTCAGGAATTTCTTTTTTTTTTTTTTTTTTTCTTGCACAGTAATAATTTGGTTCAGGCTTATGTCAGAATCCATTTGAGTGGGTATGGAAGCAAGCAAGTTGCAAAATCACTTTAAATTAAAAATCAGGCCACTGATAGTTTACATTCCCTGTAAGATGCCTGCACTTCTCAGCATCCAAATAGAGCTTTAAAATGCATGGCCACAAGGAAGGATTAGTACCATTTTATGATAAATATGATTAAATAGAATAATCTATTTCAAATTCCTCTGGAATTTGCCACTCCTATATGTGTACACATTTTGCTACTGCTGGAGGAAATTGAATTAAATAATTTTTCTGAGATTTATATTTGTAAGCTTATTTTCTAATAACCAATATCTCAGTAATTTATTTGGAAAAGGCAAAAGAAAATTTATGCCCATTTCTGTCCTTTATCATATGACTGATAAACAAATTTGCAACATGTCATCATCAAACTTGATAAAGCTGTCAGCCTCGTAATACAGTAGAAGATCAATAGGTTAATGATTTCTATTTTGAATGCTCAGTAAAATAAGTGGGAAGAACATATATCTTGAATTTGCATTCTGAAACTTTTGTGGTGAAGGGAAGGAAAGGACATACAAGGGCTATCTTGTAAACAATAGTCACAAGAGAAATAATGATAAAGTACATCAGTTCAATCTTTAGGCTTTATGATAGACTGTGAATTAGAATCTTAGCAGAAAATTAATGCCATTAGGACCTGATGTGAAAATATGGGGATGGGCACCCAGTGAGAGCCTAGGGAGTTATATACTATGGTATTTTGGCAGATGATGGCTCTAAGGGGCTCAGTGGGTCTTCTCTTTCACTCATTTGGATGATTGTTTGATTTTATATCCTCAGTTCTTTTCTTTGAATAGTGACTCTTGTTGTGGAGAAGAGAGAGTGTGCAATTCTGTAAATGTTTACCAGTGATGATCTTTGGTAAAGCAGTGGAATTTTAGTACTCCTAAGTCTGTCATAGTCATGGGTACAATCAGGAGATTGTAACTATTTCCTTGTTAGGGTATACTGTCCTGATACTTTGTTCACTATGTATTATTTATATCTGTGTGCAGAGAGTATGTATATCTGCTCAGAGTGAAATAATTTTGTGAATTGAGAAGTCTACTTTGGCAGTTTATTAGCAAAACAATTGAGGATTAAAGAAATTCTGTCTAGATGGTTAGGCCTCATTTTTTTTTTTTAATCAGATGTAATACTTGTTAAATATGTCATGATGTTAATGCTAAAAAATAAAATTTATTTTTTATGAGAATGGACAGGTGTAGATCAAGCTGCTAATATATTCATTCTAATTCAGAGAGACAACTTCAAAGCATGTTTCAGCCTCCAGGGCATCTTTTGATGGATAGTTATGACAGTTTATATATTATTGTCACTTGTTCATCAGTAAATAATTTAGAAGTCATAAATCAGCTATATAGTCATTCTACAATTTAGCTTTCATTGTTGGAGTGGATTATATTTGAATTGGAAGCCTGTCAGTCTTTCAAAAAATGCTTTAAGTAATTAAACAATCTCACTTTTATTTTAATAAAAATAAAGTAACTAGTATTTGTAATTTAGAAAATCTAATTAAAGTAATTTTGTGCAGGATTATGAGAATTGGATGGTCAAGCTGATGTGTACAAGGTGAGGGGCTTTTATAAACAAAAGAGAGTAAATGCATTTAAAAGCATAACGTGAAAAATAAATGTGACTTTAAAAATTCAGTCGGGCTGCTGTTTTTTTTGCAATGCAGGTAAATAGGCTGGTTTTGACTGTTGGCATTATCAACTGAACTAGGCAGACACCATGTTAGCATGTAGGCCTCATGTTTACTGTAAAATGCTTAAAGTAAACTTGCAGTTCTTAGTTACTTCTGCTGCTTTTAACACTATAATGAGCACATTTATATCTTCCCACCCTCTTGACTAGCTACATTTTATACAGTGGAAAACTTGATGGCTGATGATGAATCATCTGGTCAGTAACAGCTGGCTTTGTCTGGAATGATATAACTGGTAGTCAGGTGTGTGTGAAAGACAGTTAATATCTGAAGGAATGCTGAAATTGCAATATTCCTAAACCAAAAAATTTTAATGTCACAGTAAAAAGGTTACATAGTGAAAAAGAATACTCTTTTTTTTCCAGTATCCCCTCATTTAATTTAGATGGTGTTAATAACTACTCTACATCTGTATAACTACACTGCAGATACGTACCTTGCAACTGAGCTTACTAGATATACACTGTACAAACCACAAGACAAGAGTGGCCCTGTTCGCATAGTGACCAGTGTATGATATAAATTTCAAAATCTGTGGTTTGATGGAAAACAGTTGTTGTATTTCTTTTAATACTTGAAATCCCGAGGGTATTTAATATTTGTGAGAATAAATTTGATATGCTGTTGAGTGTCCTGTCTGGTATCTCTCAGCATCTTGTCCTGCACTTGTAGGCAGTCTTGACTGAGGTGCAGAAAACAGGGAGTCTGCCCTACCAGACCCTCAAATCCATCTTTCTGTGGTGAAGAATCACTTGTAGCCAAAGTGCATCGAAGAAGGCATGGTGATTTCCACTTTTAAGGCTCTTTCATGGAAAGTTACCACAGAACAATGTGCCCTTTGTTATTTGAAGCATATAGGGTTGTTCCTTCACATGCAGGTTATCTTAGGATCTATAGACATGATTTCTCTTGTTTCCCATGTAATTTTACCATCAGGTGCTGTATTACTACATAATTAACTTTGAGTTACAGCTTTGGACATGTTCATGATGTGCTAAGTTTAGCACGATCTATACTTAGAAAGTGAAATGATTGTGAGAATAGCATTGGTCAAACTTTTTTGGCATATTTATCTGTTGAAAAGCAGGGCTTGTAGCCTGACTGGGCCTTGAAACAAGTTTATGCTGAATTCAGCATGTGCTTAACAGAAGTTTCATTCTTAGCACCGTAGAATGGCAACAGGTCTGTCAGTACTGAAGAGGCACAGTTAAGCAATGTTAAGCAATGATGAGGATGTTACTGCCATCGATTATATAGCCAGGGAGGTATTATTAAGACCTATTTTTACTCTGCTTTTCAAATGCTTTAGACTCAAACTAGAAATAGTGTGCTTCAAAGCACTGTTAAATGACTTATGCATTCTGTTGAGTCATATCCTGCCCTTTTCTTAAGGGAAATGAACTTGAGAGACATTAGATTTTATGCCAGCAATTGTATGTTTAATGTGAAACATTTGGCCTTAACAGTCTTCATTTTATTGCTCATGCTGATCTTGCAGATTGATTACTCCACTTATTTTGTTGGCAGTGGTGGTCTTTCATCTTGGACAGCAAAGCAGCGTTCATAGAAGGTGAAATACAATCTTGCAAATAAAATAACAACTTTTTTGGGGACAGAAAAGGTTTTATTGTCTATTATAGAGAAGATGACCATAATTTATGCACTAAGATCTTTATGGTAGCTGAGGAAGGTAGTATAAATTCATTAATGCCTAAATATAGGAGGTTGTTATCAAAAGAGAGCTTGAAACAAATAATCATAGTGTCATTTTATTTTATTGGCTTTGGTGATTAGTTGCAACAGTTACTGTGAGGTTCTGTAGGAGTTTGAGACAAAACTAATTTTTTTTTTATCTGTGCACACTATTCTGCAAAGAGTGGGTTTTTCCTTTTTTTATAATGAGATAGAATGACAATTTTTCTGACATTAACCGCACCAAAATACTGCTTTGTAAGATAGCATTTAGTTAATCTCCTGAATAGTCTAATGGCTGCCTTCAGACTTCAGTTAACTTTATTATTACAGAGTACAATATTATTAATAGCCAAGAAAATAATGAGAGAACATTCTAACACAAATGTCTTGGTCAATTAGAGACTTAAAAACAGGAAATGTTAATGCTGCCATAGACTGTGAAGTCAGTTTTTTAATGGAAGATCCATCCTGATAAAAGTTTACCTACAAAGTAAAAAGATGGGAGTGAGAAGTGTGGTTTTTAGGAAACTTGTGGAGAGATGCCTTGAAGGTGGAGGGGTGCTCCCTTATTTTAGCTAAATTTTTAATTAACTTTGTAAAGTCCAGAAGTAGTGCAGGAGAAAGGTTCAGCAGAGTGCCCAATGTATGGCAGGTAATGAGGCAGTAGGTGACATTGCTTTGTTTCCCTTCTGACTGCTCTCCAGCTTCCCCAGAGAGAGGGGCTGTTCAAAAGGTTCAAAACCTTTTCTTCTAGTCATAGTGTAAAATTTTCTCTGGGGTTCAGGTTTTGATCGTTTGAATGAAATTTTGTATCTATTTCCATAATCATTCTATGAACAGCACTGAGACTTTGGACACAGTTTAGAGATTACACTGGTGGCACAAAGAAATTGTTATTACCAAAGTTTGGAGTGTTCTAAAGGCACAAGAAAGCAATACCTAACAGTATTTTGCTGGAGAGTAGAAAATACAGGCCCACTGTTGAAGTGTGAAATTACTTCCTGCATCTTTCAGCAGGCTAATTTTTTTTATCACACTGATGAAATTTTCTTATAAACAATGTTGAAAGGAGTAAAATGAGGAGAAATAAGTTGATAGATGAAATAATTGTAAACATTTAATAGTAATTACAGAAAAGGCTGAAACGTGCTAAGATTCTAGAGGAGCTTAAGAAAAATAACTTTAAAGGCATTAAAAGACTGAAATGCAGAATAAATAGTCTTCACCCTCCCCCACCCCCCAATTTGTTTTGTTTCCTGGTTAAAAATATTTGCTCTCACGCTACAAGTAAACTTAGAACTGGTGCATAAATGCAGTAATGGAAATCTAAAGTCATCGCAGCAACTAATTTGCTTTCTAAACATTTATGAGATTTGCCTTTTGTCTATGTTTGCTTAACTAAAGTATTTTATTCATTAAGCTATGAAATATGGCTACAATAACCAATTTAAAATTCTACATATGCTTTTTAAGTGGAGAAATATGCAAAAGTATCCATTTGCATTTCTTCTTTTTTTATTACATTAAGTTGTAAATTAGATCAAGAAATCTTAAAACCAGACATTTCTAAAGTGGAAAGCAGGTTTTAAAAAGCACCAGCTGCACAAGTTCTTGAAAACATGAAAAAGATAGGGCAAAATGAATGAGCTTTGCTTTCCCAGGAAATGGGAAAAAAAAACAGGCGAGGGGTAATGTTTTAGAAAGCTGTGTGCTTTTATAATTGAGGCTGCTTTCAAATATTCAAAATACAGTTATTGATCCTCAGCTGTTTTTTCTCCAATTTCTTCAGTTGAACATAGTTGTGGAGAAGCAGAACCACTCAGAAATACCAGACTACTTCAGTAGGAACATAAATGATGACAGATGCAACTATATTGGGGAATGAAAACTGCTAATCCATGTCATTGTAAAAACACATGTAACTCAACAATGAAACTTTTTTCTATACTGAAATGAATATGTCTAGTTGTTAACTTCTGATTGTCTTTGAGCTTAATCTCATGAACTCAGGGCAATCTGACTTCCCAGGAAGTGATTGTGCTCCCAAACTACAGCACTTAAATCTGAACTGTGAATCCATTTTGTCACCTCTCTGAAGTAGGGTTGCAATTACAAAAAACATGTTTCCTGAGGTGGAAAGCAAATCTATATGACCCAGATAAACTAGTGTGGTCTAATTTTCTGAAATGCAAACAAAGAAGTGTTATTACGTGACTGCACTGTGTCTGCACCAGAGGAAGTCTCTTGATTGAGCGGTAAACTTGGACATATCAAGTTGCTGTGCTGGTTACCATTTTGCAGTTGCTATGTAGAAACTGTTTTGTTAAAAAAGCAATATTGAGATGTTGGTGAATTACTGTGAATTTCCAGATGACTTGCCTCAGAACCTGCAGCTGGCGCACAGTTGCTTCTAGCTGCTTTTTTTCCCTCTCAGCTTCGAACCCTTATTTGCTATTATTTTAAGACTGGACTAAATGGAGAAATCTTTGTTATTAGACTGTTAGTCTAATCTAAGTGTATAGTGGAATATTCAAAA
Source organism: Colius striatus (assembly GCF_028858725.1). Classification (NCBI taxonomy): domain Eukaryota; kingdom Metazoa; phylum Chordata; class Aves; order Coliiformes; family Coliidae; genus Colius; species Colius striatus. The sequence goes on along the minus strand of NC_084767.1, from coordinate 29,590,658 downwards.
TTCTTTTTTTGAATTTTATTGTGTTAAATGTGTTAAAGACACAAATGTAGAATCACGTGAAAATTAAATATGTGGAAACTCAGTTTAGTTTCCTCCACTCATATATGCCTTGCAGAACTTGGAGAGATGAGAAAGGAACAGGCTCTAAGACTTGAGGTCTAACATCTAAATAGGCCTATTTTTACGTTGTTGTCTTTGCTATGTAAATGTTACACTTTCAGGCTTTATTTTCAATATTCTTTTTAGTGCTTTACCTTTTCTTCCTTTTTCAAAGCAGGCATATGACACTAGTAATGTGGCTATTGGAAAAATTTTAAAGCAGTAGGAGAAAACTATAGTTCAAGCTGACATTAAGTTAGATATTTATATTTAAAACAATGAAAAAGACCCACTGAAAAACACCCTCTCAAATAGCTTGTTTCATGCAGAAAGCTTGACGGTAGAATTCATCATTCTTGTGTTTTCCTTGGATGCTTTATTTCATGTCTTTAAACACAACTAATAGCTTTGGGAAACATCATAAGATGCTCTGCATCGAACTCTGAGTTTTTTATCCTCCCAGCTCCTTTGCAGTCTGTTTTCATTTGTTTAATTGCTGTTTGGTGGCATCCCCACATAGCAACTGTTAACTTCAAGCCTCTCATTATTTAATTGTAGCAAAGTTTGAAGCTCTGTTTTTGACATACTATCTGTAGTGAAGTGTGGCCCTTTCTCCCCACAGTCTTACTTTTTTTTTGCAAATTGTGACCGCAGTCACTTTGGAGAGAGAAAATTTAATTGGATGCTAAGAGCAGGAAGAGGTAAGAATACATCAACACAACACAGTGTAGAAATATAAAGCATAGATATCAGAAGCCCTGGTTAAGCAAGCTAAAAGCTCTTTTTTGTGAATATGTGCTGTAACAGTGGGTGAAACCATTGGCATAACAAAACCATTGCCATTGATTTCAGATTTAGTCAGGATTTTCCCTCTTCATTATCTGCCTTCATTGTCGAAAACAATGTGAGATTCTGATATCTTTTTGATCACTTTACCCTGCTTATGTCCTAATAAGCTTGTTTAACTGTCGTATTTCAGTGCATGGGTGTGTGGTAAACTGGTATATGAATAACAGTTCACTGCATGGGGTTGAGACTTTTAGGAAAGAAAAAAAAAATAAAGACAAAAATGTTGGGCTTGGAAAAGTAGATTTTTTTAGTATGCATTAGCTTATCATCTGTGGGCAGGAAACAAGAAATCCTTGCCCATTTTCCATGCTGTTCTACTAATTACTGTATGTGTGGTGCAAGAAGCTGAAATGCTTTTATCCTAGACTCAAGGCACAGGTACCAAAGCATGAAAATTAGGGAATAAATACTGCTGCAAGGAATAAATACCATTGCACTGTGTTATAAAGCAAGTTATACAGTTGACTCAGGTATGCAGATATTTTCAGGAGTAATTTTGGGTAAGTAAAAATGTACTGTGCTCCAAACACAGTATTGTTACCCCCACCAACCTGCTGAATTTAAAGGGAAATAGAACCTCTTTTTAAAAAATATACTTAAAGATGTATGATGCTGCACAAGCAGTGTCCACATAAATTGTATTTTGTTTCAACCTCCTTAGCTCTACATAACCTTGTATGCTACATGATCTTTAGGCCAAGTCGCTTTGGTTTACTTTGTTTGCTTGAAATACCCATGCGAACCTCTAGGTTCAGCAATCACAGAATCACAGAATCATAAGGGTTGGAAGGGACTTCAAAAGATCATCTAGTCCAACACCCCTGATGGCTACTGTTGTAGTCTTTGAGGTGTTATGATGCATCTCAGAGTGGCATATTGATCTGAATGCAGTTGAAGAATGTTAAACATAAGATTACTTTTATATTTTAAAGGAAAATGATCAAGACAAGAAGTTTGCGATTACTTCAGTTGCTTTAAAAAGAAGATAATTTTATATCATAATTTGCATATCCTCCAAAGATGAAAAAGCTTTGAAATCTCATACTTAGCCATTATTAATACTTGGTGTTTTAAACCATGTTGTTTAACTCAGGAGCTATCTCTTCACTGCATGTGAATAAAAAACAATTCCAAAAATGGAAATCAGGGTATAGATTTATCTTGTTTGCTTTTTCCCTGTTTTTCCATCCATTTCTCACTTTCTTTTCACATAACATATATCTACAAGGGCAATTACAAATGAGGATTCCTTTTCTGAACAAGTACTAGATCATGCATTAAATTCAGGAAATGTATTGGACATCCTTTCACAAGGCTGTCTTGATTTCTGCAAATTATAAAAGATGCCATTATTTCCTCAGAGCTTTCTTGAAGTCAGAAATACCTAGCCAATGAGTCAGAATGTCTTCACATTTTGCCTTTTAATACTTTTCCAGTTGCAATGGTTATCTGTGTTGTTTTTTCTAAACCCCATAAATGTTAAAAAAATTTCTAATTAAGTGAAAACAGACTGAGACGTGACTCATCCTGCTTGTCAGGGATTGGTTTGCTGATGTAATTTTGCTTTCTGTAGCCAAAAACTGGGAGTAATTATAACTACTCTAAGAAGATATTATATTTCTAGTCAACTAAATAAAATCTCTATACACTTTAAAAGAAATCATAGGGACTACTTTCTTCCAGTCCCCCTATTATTAGGTAAATTTGAGCACTCCCCAAATCAGTCCTGCATTCCTGCATGTCACACAAACCTCTTTTTAGAACTTACAAATCCACTGTGGAATTTTCAAATGAAACAGCAGCTTTTATGCTCCATCAACAGGGTTTCCTAGTAGATGCCTGGGCAGTTGTAGTAACCTTATTGTTCAGGGCAAAGTGAGATTCTGCTTTGCATAATGCTGGATTTTCATCCTCTGTATTTTCTGGAGAACTGGGATAAGAGGCAGAAAAAAATATTTTTCATGTTGCAATGTTTAAGAAAAAGGAAATTAATTTTGGAAAAGTTATTTCTTTGTTTTCAAAATGCCTTCACTCACAATCTCTTTGCTTGCTTTATTTGATTAGGGACTCATTGAGGTAGGAGACTGCAGGCAGCTGAGGGACCATCTGAAGGGGAAAAGAAGGGACAGTGCTTGGCTATCTGATGAAAAGGGAAAACCTCAGGCATGTCTGGTACTTGAAGGGGATAGGATTGTAAAGTGGGGTGATTTATTTCATGTTCCTCACCTCTCCTATCCGGGTCAGAATGGTCTTCCTTGGAAATTTCAGACTTTTAAATGTCCTAAGCTGGGTACTTGCACTCAGACTGCACAGAGGAACTGTCTTTGGAGCTGTAAGCCCTGGCTCTGTGCTGGCCCAGGTGCATTCACAGGAGGCACACGGCTTCATTCTCTTTTCCTTAATCTTTCTCCCGCACATCTCCGAGGTGAAATCTTGCACACGTGTGTTCACTTATACATGCCTTGTTCTCATATCCAGTGCCTTCCTTAGCCAGGACATTAACCTGTGTCCTGCTCTTTCCCTGATCTTTTACTATGCACTCCTATTTGTCACGGAATCCAAATTGAAGTAATTTGTAGAGCATTAGTTATAGAATAAAAAAAACCAGTTTAGGAATCCCCACCTGGCAAAGTTGGGAATTTGTGTTTTGGTGCCACAGCCTCTTTTAGCAACTGCAGTACTCTTTAGTGCCTGACTATCCAGAAATCAGGACACATTTCTGCCTCTCTTTTTAGCTGCCACTATTGCTGTGAGCCAGAATGCTGATACAGCTGGAAAGGAGTGGATGGAATGTGGAGAGTGAAAGTGAGGTAAACGGTGGAAAACAAGGTGTGTGTATGACAAATAAAGACTGCAGGTAATGTGTTCATATACAGTATCTCCTTGCTTCCATCTCGTGTTGCAAATCAAAATGCCTTAGAATTCAATTTATATAGTTTCAGAAATAACAAATCAGTACAAAGTTCTGAAAATTGAATTTTCTAGTTAAATGATGGCTTTCAAAACAAAATTACCTGATACAACATTGCTCACCAGAGAAGAGACAAACTCTAATTGCCATTCATTTGTCCATACACTCTCATAACCCTACAGATCATGTCAGCTGCCCAGTTCATAAAATGGAACATTTCTGTCATTCACATAAATAATTATCTCTGTGAACATATTTCACCATGACAGAAAATTTAGGCATGACTTAATGTGAACCTGGGATTGTATTAAGTAACTTTACTATATTGTTAATAAATGGTATAAAAAAAGCAACACCGCACATTCAGAACCTATTTCCTTTTTAGCTTACTTTTGGAAAATGTTCAAATACTGCAAGATGAGGCAGGTAGTAGAGGAATGTGAACAGAAATATTATGGCTGAATATATAATGTATAGTGAGCAGTCAGGAAAGGCAGCAGAGGGGAGTGGACTGGCCAGAGATGGACTATTGATTCATTGGTAGTTCACTCTTCAGCCTTGTAGGAGTGATGTATGTGAGACCAGCCTGTGACCAGTTTCCAGGGCTCTGCGGAAGGAACTAGTCATTGTTCCCCTGTTCTCTGCTTGACTCTGTCCTAACCCTGACCTGCTATGAAAGTCCTAGTAGTTTTCACAGCAATTTAAAGTGATTCATTTGAAACTCTAACAAGAGATAACAGTGAGTCCTAAGTAACATCTGTCAAACAGTTTTGTCCAGACACTTCTACTGCTGAATGAATCTTTCCTGAATTTAATCACCAGGAGAGCAGCTATGCTTATGCCCAGATCTCTTCTTTCTGAGCAAGCAGAAAATCTCGGAGAGCAAGAGTCTTAACCACTCAGATGCATCCTCCTTTAAATTGCTATATGTTGAACTACCGGCCTGAGTCCTTCTCTGTCCCCTTGGCAGCATGTAGACAAGTGGTGGAGCTGTGATGATGTGAGCCACAGCTGTTTGCAGCTCCATATCTCATACCCCGAGCTAAGCCTCAAGCTAACCTGAGCCGAATTCTAGAAGCTGATTAAGTTGCTGAAACATACTAAATTTTTGTCATTTTAAAGTGTAATCTAGCCTACACTCATTAAAAAAGCCATGAAAATGGGCAGTCATTCAAGAAGAGCTGCAGCTGCAGGAGAGTGTGTTTTGACCTCAACAAATGTGTGTAATGTCTGTGAAGTTTAATGAGACTAACACAGGTGCATTGATGACCTTAGGATTTCAAAATATTTTATGTTTTTTATTTGAATGCTAGTGACTGAATTTTCCAAGCCTGGCACACAGCTGGTTTTCTTACAAAAATATATATTTCCAATTAACTATTTAAACCCTTCCTCATTTCCACAATGGGAAACAGAGGGTTGCATGAATTTTACCCGATTTGCACAAACAAGTTCTGTACTTAGTCCTTAAATTCCTGAATATATACATAATTTTAATACTGACCCATTTCACAGAAGTTCTGCATTCATCAGATTAAATGTGAAAAAGTAATATTTACGTGAATCCTTTGCTAGCTCTCACTTTAAAATTGCATTTGCTTTTAAAAGGATACTGTGACAGCAAGGATCTGAAAATGTATTCACTGAGATTTTTAAGCTAGATTGCTAAATAACAAATTACTGGATTGCCTTAGGCTTAAATGGAGGAAACAGGTTAACTTTGAGAATTCCAGGACCAACAGAGATAACTTGCTGAAGTTTCACAAGCCTGGTGTGGATTATAAAAGCTAAGTAATTGTTTCTGCAGTTTCTTTGAATAATTTCTCACCATCATTAAAAAAACCCATCATTTGTCCTTGGCTTTTCTTGACCTGTGTGTTCAGAAAGAGCATATAGTCCTGGCTTGAATCTGACTGTAAAACATTGCCATTAAATAAACTTGGAAATAACAAATCGTGAACAGTCTTTAGATGGATTGATTGATATTACTGAAACAGCCACTCTTGTAGAAAATAATAGTCCTTTGGGTACATAACATGATATCTAGAGTTTCAAAAACATTGCAGTAAGCACTGACAGTTTTTGCTATTGAAAATGTAGAAAATTATCCAACTTAATGAAAATAAAGGAATAGTTCTAAATTATGTATGTCTTCTTTCCTATGTAGTATAACTTGGGGTAGTGTCTGTCTTTTTTGGAGTTCGAATACTTTAGATCCTGTAAAAAATGCAGCATTCCGCTATATTCTTGTTTATACAGACTTGTTCTTTGCCAAAGAAAATATTTACCTGTTTGCCACTCTAAGTTCTTCCTCTAGTCTATGTGTCTGTTCAGCTTGTCTTCTGGTGGTCTCTTGCAGCCTATAGGTAAGATGGTGGGCTTTTAAAATTCTTTTGGTTAGGTTTAGTAGCAAACATTCAAATAATTATTACAAGACTATCTTAACATCAGTGTATTGTGGTCTCATAACCTCAGTCTTGGTTATGGAAAATATAAAAGGCTCCATCTGTTTTGTTCTTTTGTCCACAGAATCTGTATTTCTTTATCTTACCATTGACACACAGGTTGTTTGCTGTCAACAATGGTGGAAGTCCTTTTCAAGGACATGTTTTAGCAGGTCAGTGGGCTGAATTTCTTCCAGTACTTACACCGAAGCTGCAGTGCAACAGGTCCTCTGTCATCTCTAGATCTTACCCTCACTGGAAATGGCTTTATTGCATAGTTTGAGAGGTGATTTTTAAGGAGCCTAAAACTCTTAACAAGGATATAAATAGTGTTCTTAAAAGTCCAAAGCACTGAGGAGAGGTTAGTAGCAATTTTTTAGCCTCCCCTCTACTTCTCTGTATTTTCTGTGTATTAGAGTACTCTTATGATTATTCAGAAGAGTCTGTGTAGAAGCCTGAATCTAAGATTTTGGGAAGGCCACAAAAAGAATAGAAAATATATTAAGTAAAACTAAGCAAGACTCTAGGAATATTTGACTAAATGCTGGTGACTTTTAAGAACTTTGCCGCATCCTTGAGTCAATATCTTCATGTAACTCCATTGACTTCAGTAGGGCTTGAGACAGTTTATACAACTATTTCTAAGAGAGTGTTGTAAGATAAGGCTGAGATCAATGTTTAATTCATGACAAGATTTTACTTTCTCTTTAGAGAAACATTGTCACAGGCTTCTTGAATGTAAATAAAGGAGGTAAAGATTTTTATATTAAGATTTTTCTTTTATTCTCAGTAGAATAAGGCCAAGTATTCATGCCAATCTCTTGTTTTTGAATATAATTCTAAAAAGAGTTGCAAGAGGCAGAGAAAAAAATCTAGAAAATTCTTCCATTTTCACTAAAAATGTGTATGAATTGCCACATTTTCTGTTGCAAGTTTTATAGATGTAATAATAATAGCAGATAATTAAAGCTTGTATTCCAGTTACAAAAGATAAATTATTAACACTAGGCAAAATCATCTGTTTCAGCCTACTTTCATTCATGAAATTTAACCTTTGCACCTCACAGGAGAATTACTAAAGTGTTGAATGTTGGAAATATATGGAAGAAGTTGAAACAGCATTTTCACCTGTGTTGTCTACCCAGTATAAAAGATGTTTAACTATAAGCTTAAAAATAGTCAGTTGGAATCAAATATTTTCTTCCTAGTGTCCTAAAATCTGTGGAACATCAAGTACTTCCTCTTTAGGTCTCTTTTCTTAATACAGATGTGATTAGGAATGTATTCAAGAGACAATATAAAGTTAGGTCACATTAAGTAAAGAAAACCAAATAATCCCTTTGGAAGTAACCTGAAAGAATGTTAGGAATACCATAATCAAAATAACACAGTACTAACCAAGTCTCTAACCAAGAAGCACCATTACAAGAAACACAAGTTGCAATTTACTCCTATGTATATTTGGGTTTTTTGGATGTCTTAGTCCAATGAAGTTTGAATACATGTGACAATTAGAACTGTAAGGTAATGGACATAGAATAAAGTCAACATAGAAATGACTAAAAACATTTCTGCCGCACACGTGCTGAGCAGCCAGTAGTACCTGGGCTGTGTCACTTGCTGAGCTGTGGGAGGCTCAAGTGGATGGAATCTGCTCACCAGTTTGCTGTGGGACACGGTGCTAATGCATATCTTTCCACATGACTGGAGGTTTGATCAGGGGATCCACAGAAAACATATTAAGTTATGGAAATCGGCACAGTGAAAGAGATCTGTGGGTTGTGCTCGTGTTTTTCCTCGGCCTTTGTTATACATCGATAAATCCATGGGGGCTTTGCTCTGTGTAGTGCTGTTTAGACTTGATTTGTGTGCTGAACTAATAAGGATGTAAATGAATGTCCTGGGAGAATTGAAGGAGAATATATGAGACATGGTATGGCACTTTTAAAGTACTTGAGTACAAATCCTTTATACAAACCGTGGCTTTCTAACAAGAACTCTAAATCTTTCCCAGATATCAATTTTTATCTGAGGGGAAAACGAGAAGTCCAGTCACTCACTGTGTGTACTTATCTCTCTCTATGTTCTAAACCAACTCATTACTGAATCAAGGGTTACAAGGTGAAGTTGTGTTCATTTGCTGAAGTAATACCAAGTTTAAGCATTGTAGCTGCTGTCAGAAATGTCATAACTAACAGAAGATAGCAGACCATTTTAAAGTTTCTACCTACCATGGGAATTTTAGGGTATACAGATCTTTGAGAAACAAGTAAGCTATGCTACTGAGGAATTTAAAACGGTCTTTAAGCATTAATAACTATTTTATCTGAGGCTCATTGAAGCTATCATTATTTAAAAAGGGTAGGAAGCTAGTTTCCTGAAATATAGCATGAAAGCAATCAGTGAATATGGAGGATAGATATTCCCCTACACAATCCGTTTCAACTCATTAATCAGATGAAAATCTACTTGTTAATATGCCATAGCTTTGAAAATAAGTCTACCACATGAGTTCTAGGACAAAAAAAAAGGTTCTGTTAACACATTTTTCACAGCAAAAATTAAACGTAAACTTAATGGATTGTTTCTGAGTAAACTATGTTTTCAATTAGCACTGAATCTTTAAAGGCAGTGGGAAATGTGCTCTACACATATATTCAAATCATAGTGCAATAAAGCTCATAAAAACTGTAAAATGTTGGAAAGAAGACAGCATGGAAAGGAAATGCAAAAGCAGTGGAGGCAGAATGAAACTTTCTCTTCAATAATCTGCTTTGCATTATTTATTTGAATCTAGTGTAAGTAACCAGGCAACTGTACTGACTTTCATTTAACGTCCAGGGTTTATAGTTCTAATAGTTACACCAACACCCACAGTGCCAGAATTATAGCTATATTGGACAATTTTTTTCTTCCTTTAGCTTTATGTGAGTGTGATGGATTAATTCAAGTCTCATATCCTTGACTTACAGAAATGATGATTCCTTACTTGCTCCTTTTTTTCTCTATTACTTTCTCCTCCTATTGTTTTTCTTCCTCTTTTTTCTATTAATTATCCATAATTTAATCAACATTGACACAATTTTTTTCTGTTTGAGAATCTTCCTCATCTATGTCGTGCTGAGAAATAATATGTTCTCTGCTTCCAAGAAAGAGAAATGGATTGTCCATATCTACATGGAAAATACAAATTACTACAAGTTTTCTATTTATCAGATCTTGTTGTCTGATAGAAGTGGATCCTATTTTCCAGAGGACTTTTTTTTAATGGGAAAATATAGTCAGCATATAAATTAATTTTTTTCTACTGGAAGAAAAATTACACTAGAAAGAATCTAAAAAGATCATCTAGACTATTCCCATCTTTTAAAGCAGGAAAAACCCTATCCACGTTATTCCTGACAAGTGTTTTTCTTTTAGATCTCTCATGGTGGGGCAAGTACAGGCTACCCATCACCATTTGTAATTCTGGCCTTGTACATCTATCCTGGTGCATCAAGGGAAGTGCTCCAGATTCTTCATGTGCAGAGGAAGACCATGCTTCATGCAAAAGAAATTGACACGCACATGGAAGAGAAGAGCTTACAAGTAGTTGAAGTAGCTATGACTTGGCTTGCTTGGGCTGCTAATATGCTGATAAGGATGTGTATACTTTATTTGTTGGTCTAGTTTTGTTCCTTATCTCAAAAAAAATATACTATTCTACATTCTCATTAAGTGCTCAAGAGGGAGAGAATGACATAGTAAAACATGACCAGGGACACCAAGGTAGTATGAATGTGTGCTTGTGCTGGTGGTTTGAACTGTAGTTTGTTATTTTTAGAAACAGCAGACTGGATCATACTATTACTTCTGCTGCCATTAGCACTTGTCAGAAGGGTGTTATGCTCCACGCTCTAAGTAGGGATGCCTGTTTTATACATTCACTTTTAGTTAATCAGTGTGGTGAAAAGATTGTTAGAAAGGTATAGAAACATCTGTCCTGAGGGAAAACACTTTTTTGATAGCTGAACTACTGCTGCTAACTTCAACAGGGCAAATGTTTCACCATGGTGTCTGCTGCTTCGATTTGGTGTCAAGGATGCCTGTCCCAAAATTATTAAATCAATTTCTTCTTTCTTCTTCTTACAAAATATTAATTGAAGATATTAAATAATGTATTTTAAGAGGATTGTCTTACAAAAAGCTGATCAGTTCCAGTAAGATGGTCTGAGAAAGGTAAGTTCCTTGTGTCAATGAAGCAGAGATCTTTCCCAGTTTTAAAGGCTAAGTAAAATCAAATGCTCTTTGACTATCCAGGACAAACCCAGTATGATTAAAGATGGAGATTTTCTGGCAAGTGTAAATTTAATGTATGGCATTATATCAAACATTTGCTAAACATCTGCTAAAGGTTTTTTTTACATGGGAAACAATATCCTGTGTAAATGGATCCCTTTCAGTCCTACTTTATAGTGTACGTAAAGTCACAGGCACTTTGTTTCACATGAATATAGCATATGAAAATATGGTTTTGTAGGGGAAAGAATATACTCTTTAGTTCAATGGCCCTTTCCTTTAGTGCTTCCCTCCTGAGAAAGGAAAGTCTCCTTGGACCCGTCTCCAGATTTTGCTTGCAGAGCCTCATCTGCTCAAGATAGTCCCTTCTGCAGACCACCCAGAGTGGTTCCCCTGTAGCTCCCTGGCAGCCAGCAGGCTGAGACTGAGAACAACTACTGAAAATGTCTCCTGTTTAAGCTAACGGGCAAATTCCACTGAGTTTGGTTAACTTGAGATTTATCTTGTATAGAAACTTAGTCTGTAGACCTTGCTTGGAACATTATATTTTTTCCCCAAATATCAATTTTCATGCACATTTACTGTGAGTAGCCTGGTGATTCTAAAGTCCCTCCTGGAGTGCTACCGCTACTTTAGCCATTCTCAATTGAAATCTCTCGGCTAACTTTGTTAATTGGCACCTACTGTGTACAGGTTTTGTCAGCACTTTCATTTTGCTAGAAAAGATGTAACTTAGGAACAGTATTTAAGACTGCATGCTGAACATCTTACTCTTGTTATGGTTGGTAAGAATTTTGCTACCGACTTAAATGCCCTATTCCCCATACCTGTCTCAATTAAATGACATAACCAACTTTTGATATTCCAGAGAATTAAATATAAGGCTAAGATCAATGTGTTTGTGAGGGAATGTGTGTGTTTTTTTTTTAAAGAGTGTAATGATAGGGAAAAGGAAACAATTGGCCAAGGTATTTACAATGCTTTGGTCAAATATTATGTAGTCTTATTTGCAGCTTATATTATGGTCACCTGTGGGACCAAAAATGGAAGCCATGTGCTCTTCTCTTACCCAAAGTGTAACAATTATACAGTCAGGAGAGCTGAATGTAGGTCCAGGCAGCATGTTGTGATAATATGGTTATTTGGCTTCTGGTAGTTGAGGACACATAGTGTTAAGTTCTCAGCTTCCAAATAAATACTGGTGAATATACAGTTCCATCTGCATGCAACTTTTGATAAGGATATGGGCAATAAGGATTTAACTGATCTCCACATCATCTTCCTATGTTTTCAACAGACTCATTAATGCTTCTTACGTTTTTGTGAGACTATTCTGCAAATTCTGTAATATTTTTGAGTATATAAAACCTGCAATAATTGCATTCATTCAAATATCAGCAAAAGATAAACTTTAAAAACAATCAATAAAATAAATTTCTAAGGTTTTAATCATGCCTTTAATTAACACTGGTTTAAACCCTAAATGACAGATACAGTATTTTATTTCTTAAAGATGTAATGTTATATTAGGACATGATGACAAGTTACCAAAAGGCTCATTTTGTGCTTGAGGCTGCACTGAGCATATTAAAGCATACTTTGATGGTCTGATATCTGTGATAATAAGGTGAAATATTTCTATATAGTCTTAGACACAGATTTTTAAATAAAAGAATGCCAGTGAAATGAGTTTAAAACAAATGCTGCAGTATTCTTTCAGAACTGTGGATAAAGCTTTGAGGTGGTGATTAAGTCACCCTGAAGGTCAACAGATTTAATAACAAGCCAATTCCTAAAAGAGAAAAGGTTGGAAATGATCAGCCAAATTCCATGTTTATAGTCCCATTGATTTCACTCATTCTGTAAGTCAGAAAAATGATTTGAGATACAAATCTGCTTGTTGGACAGGAATTCACCTCTACTTTTGCATGGACCTTCAGTTGATAAAAAAGCACAAAGTGAACTATCTGAGGGTCCCAAGGTAAATTAATGCAATATTTAGAAAAAAAGTGGAAGCCTGTCATGAGTTGGGGCCTATATGAACCACAGATGAGCATTTGCCCTTGCCATTTAAGTGGGTAGCTTACTATGTCCCTTGACAATTTGTAATAAACAATGAAATAATGATGCTATTTTTCCTGTTCTAGGCAAAGAATAATTATAATTTATAGAAGGACCTCATGCAAGACTGTCCCTAATTATTCTTGATTTTTCACTTAGACTAATGTTGACTTTTCACTTAGACTAATGTTGACTTTAATTTAATTGAGGCATTCTGAAGGAAAGGCTTCTAGTACTAATAACCTTACTGAGCTTATTGAGTATCATCCTACTTCCCCAAATTAGAACTAGTGGAAAGATTACAACGTTTTAATGTAACAAAGAAAGACTTCTTTCCTCCCTCTAGTGTTAAAAGGTCTTATATTCATTTATTAAACCTTCATACCCAAAAGTTAAAGGGAAAATTCTTCTGCAAACGAGCGGTAATGTTACTGATGCAGTGTTTAACTTTCTAGCTGATGCTAGTTCTTTGGTGGATTTCTCAGCAGGAAGATTAGGATTTTGAGGTAATGAAGACTGGAATCTAGTCTACTTAAAGAACTGATTTAAAAGTATTGTCATGTTCCTCTGTTTATAATCTCACGATTTTCTGTAGTTTTCTATTACACTTTCTTATTTTGAATAATGCAATTTTCTCATTTTACTATGTGAAAGACCTGTATAAAACACGAAAACTGATTCCTTATGCAGTAAAGGGTTTAAAAAGTGCAAGGTGAATACACTCTGAAGGAAAATAACTATTTTTCTCTCATAGATTATTTCAGTTATGTCTATTGTAATAGTTAATGCTAAGAAAGAAAACATTTTATATAGACTAAATTATTGTGAGTTAAAAATGTGATGTCACTTCATTGCCTGTTTTTTTTAATCTATATGATAGAGTAACTTAAACAAGTGGAAATTTCAAACAGCACTTCAAGTGGATTTAACTGCCTACGTAAAATTTCATAGTAACTCTCAGATTGAGTTAAACTCACTTCAGAGAAAGTGCACTGCTTTTGAGAATCTTTCTTGTTTCTGAACAGATAGTTTTTGAATTAAGTACAGCTTCTTATCAGTTTCTATGATTCCACTGATTTCCTGTTGTTGCTAAAGGACTGATACTGATACAGCATCTTGCCTCTAGCAGATAGCTTGGTAATTTATATGAAGGCACTTTTTATCAGTTTTGTACAGATTAATTGAAAACAGGAGTGCTGCACACCATGTGTAACAGTATGAAAGGTCAATAAAGTCCCTTGAAGGGAGACCCTCGTGGATTTTGGAATTTTAGTTATTCGTATGCCTGCTCTGAAGTATCCTAAGCTAATAACTGTTTGGTTTTTTTGGACTAACCTGGAGAAAGATTTAAGTGTGTGAATTATATTTTAATATATTTCAGAGTCCTCACAATTACCTAATAGTATTCCCTAGTTTCATCTGTCACTCAAAATGCTCTTTGAATTGTGTAACTTTGAACTTCACATGTATTTTTTTGTCAGATAACATAATAAGTCCTTACTTATTGACTAAAACACAGAAATAGGTATCAACAAACTGGATTTTAGGGAATGTTTAGTTATACTTTTTTTTCCAATGTACTGTATCTTGACATTTCTAGGATGGTCCTAGCTTTTGGGGACAGCTCTTATTTCATGAAAACTTTTAAGAGCATGTCATAAAGGAGCACTCACTGCTTTGTGCAAAGATTTTGCTCTTGTTTTGTTCCTTCTCTTCATTTCATATAAAGACCCTTCAAATTTGAAAGCTTCTGATTGCTCTACTGAGAAGTTTGAAGCATTAAAAAGTAATCTTTCAATCAAGTGATATTACCTTTTCGTCTCTTGGGAGCTAGAAAACAGATACAAATTGGTAGCTGAGTCTATCCTAGTTTCAAAGAATCTCCTGCTGGTAGAATGAGACTGGTTTTTTGTCCTGCCTTTCCAGATCTATTGGTCTACTGAGATGGACTCAACAAAGGGATTCAGTCCTACCCCTTCTGCAGTGGCTCACCTACTAAATTTGGGGTTGTTACAGACTGTGAGCTTAATGAATAACAATGAGTAGATCAAAGGTGCATTGGAAGGGAATCAGCTCCAGGAGTTGGAGGTCTGGATTCTCCTCCCAAGGAATTTTCATCTTGTAGAAGTTTTCCTTGGCACTGAAAAAAACTGAGTTCCAAAAAGTTGCTATCTGTCTTTATTTCTACTGAATATAAGACCCTAGGCTAGTTTGCTGAATTCCACATTCCTCTGTTTGTAAAGAATCCGAAAATCTATGAAAAAATGGTTGGAGAGCAGTTGCTGCATAAATATACAGTATTATTCTACAAAATGTTGGTTTCTCCCCTATTGAGAGGAGGAGGGAGGAGGTGACACTGAGAATACTTGGAATTACTTATCTGCCCACTCTTCATTTCTTAGTCTGACTCTTTTTACAGTGGTGCTAACTAAAGAATTTGTCTCACTTGTATCCAGTATTATGCTATTGGATAGATTAGGCTTAGGAGTGAATTTGTTTAAATAAAATATGATAGCTTTCATGACTACATATGATGCTTGTAAAAAAAATGAAAATCTATTTAAATGCAGATACATGCTGAAAGGAAATATTCATAAGGAGGCATAACCAGATGGATCCACTAAGCGATTTACATCCTTTGCTATTCTGTTTGTCTATTTTGGTTATGTGGCATAACTTATTGGTGAGATCAAGGCAGAAATAGATTTGAAGGACAACTTCTAGATACTACTGTAGCAATCTATTCAAAGAAGCAATTAGTCTTGAAATAGCAGAAGGTACCTTTGAAAATCTATCTTCCTCTGAGAAGTATTCCATTGAAAATTGTAAAAGGGACCCTTCTGATTTTTCTTCTTAATGAGCTGTTGCAGGGAAATGTCACCATAATTCTATATTGTTCTTGTTTGGTGCTTGTCTCACAGACTATAAGAGATAATGATTGTTAAGCTCATTGTTGCTGTGAAGACACTAGGAATTTACCAACCCATTAGCAGACTTAAGACTTGGAGAAATAAGTGTGAGCACTCACTCTATTTTGAACACATAGCAACTATAAAGGCAAGTTTTACCAGAGGAAGGCCACTTCTATGATTCTGTTGTAGAGTCTGAATTCCTTGTAGTTTCTCATAGCTTTCCCCAGGCTGCACAGAGGACTTGCAGCTTTGAGTTCTCTGAGCAGCTGTCAGTTTTATTATAAGAAATTTCACATAAATTTCCTCCAATTAGTAGCATGTAGTTCAGAAACACCTACATGACAATTACAATGTTTTTTCGAAACACTGTCCATATTCTCATCCTTTCTCCTCTTAAGTTATTAATATTTCTACACAGTACTTTAAGTACCAAAGTGTGGCACTTAAAAGTCTCCAACTGTGAGAAACCTTGAGTAGCGTTGTTTTTAAAATGTGTTATTTTCCTTTTCTAACATGCATAATGATTTTACGTTGTGTAACTTCATGTTCTGAGTTTCTCAACTGATATTTACCAATGATTATGATTGTGTTTCAAAATGAAATTGCACTCAGCTTCCATATTTCTATTCTTTCTCATAGTTATTACTATTGAGCAACAGGGACTATGGGCTACCATGCTCCTGCAATGAAAACCAGTGTGGGTTTAAGACTGCTGTGTCAAGACTGCTTGGGATAAGACAGCAGCGAGTTTTGCTTCTGTTCTTATTCAGCATATTTTCACATTCATGTCTAGTTTTGCTATTAGAATAGGCTTGATATAGCATTGGAAGGCTATGCCATTTTCTTCTGGACATGCTGCTCTTTTGAAGAGAGAGAAGAAAACTTCCCAGGCTTTAGGATGCTGCATCCCTGAGTAGTGCTAAATTATGCTTTGATAATAGTATGCTAGCATTGCAAACCTGCACAAATCCAGGCAAAGAGGTTTATTTCTCAACCCACTGACTTCAAAAGGGATTGTTCTCAAACTGAAATGGCTGAAGACAGAAAATCTGCCAACAGATGAATCTGTGTTTCCCAGCAGCAGGTATAGGCAACCCCATCCATAGCAAATAAGGGGTTTAGTGATGGAGCTCTACAGACCATAAAGACTGTGGAAAGAAAACAAATGTAGTATCTTAGTCCCAGTTGCAAGTGATCCACAAAAGATCACTTAGTGGCCACAGTAGAGTGCTAATTAAAGTGTATTGCTAAGGGCTAAATACTAGGCTGAGGCTTAGGTAGGTTTCCACTTGTCAAGGAACAGAGGTAGAGAGCCTTATAGAAAAATAAGTAATTGGATATTTTGGACTGCCATTCTGGTGTTAGAAGTCTAGACTATCCTCCAGAGATTTGTGATGGTCTTCCCACGTGGTATGACAGTAAATATAGAGTACACTGAGGAAAAAATACTCAGAAAATCATTTGAGAGAGATTACTTCCCTTTGGGGGGAAAAAGTGGTTATTTACTCGTTCCTGAAACATGCTGCCTTGGTGGCTCCGGCGTCCCTCTGAAGTAACTGGAGTTGTGTTTAATAATGCAGCTACAGCAAGGCAGGGAGCAGTTATCAAGGGAGGAGGACTTCCTCCTCTCAGCAAGCTGGAAGGGATCAAATTCCTAATAAGGGAATCGTCTCCAAATGAGGCTATACCCTCCATTCCCAGGAAGTGTGGGCTGGGTGTGTTAGGAGCAGAGCATTCTCTTCCTCACAGCTTCTTACAGAACTATGCTTTTGCTTTCTTAATAAATGGTCCTGACACAACACATGCACTGCACAGCTGCAGGAAAATATCCTTCAAGTGTACTTGTAAAGAGAAAAGTTCAAGGAAGAGTGAAACCAGCTCTGATTCGGTTATTTACCATCAATCAGACTGTTGCTTGGCAGGGAGTGGATGATTAGGAGCCTGAACAAGCTGAAAAGGGGCAGGAAGAGAAGTGGAGGCAGCATTCTTCCTATTTAAAGCTGCATCCCCTGAAAGGAGTGTTTGCAGACTGCACTGGAGTTGGTGCTGAAAAAAAAGGGCTTGCAGACTTTGTCCTGGAACTGATGCTGAACAGCAGAAAGACTCCCCGGCTGGCTTCATGGTGCTAAAATAACCTGCACTTTCTGCTGCCCAGGAGGATACGTGCCTAATATCTAGGCATGATGGCAATCTGGGTACAAACAAGAACTTTTTTCATCCTTGCTGCTTTATTAGGCTGGTTTGTAACTATAAAAGCGCAAGAAGATGAAGAATATGATGGTGGTGAGTATTGCTCTCTCTCTCTAAACAAAAAGGTAATAATCCCTTCTTGTATGCAGTGTGCTTCTTGTGTGATCTGGATAAAAAGTGGAATGGAAAACCTCTCGATACAAGACTAAACGGACTTTTCCTTTCATATACTGCAAAGTGGGTCGTGAGTTTTGGCTTTGGGCTTCTGAGCAGAAGACAGCAGGAGGCTCTGGAAGTCGGGGTTTGGCGGCACTCGCTGCGAGCGCAGAGCAGGGAGGACGATCAAAAGGCGAGCGCCCGGGCTGAGCTGCCCGGCCCGGCAGTTCGCAACAAAAAACGCGCGCTCGGGCCGGGGCTGAAGGAAGGCTGCGGGACTGGGAGCCGCCGGCAAGCCGAGCTGGGAGAAGTAAACACACAAGCCTCGCAGGGCGGAGTCGCTTGCGCCGAAACACATCTGCTTTCTCACGTTCTTTGTTTTAGAGAAATATAGAAATGTGGATTTCCCTTTTTCCTTTTTTGTTTATTTATTTATTGTTCCCCCCTTTTCCTTCTCCTTTCTTCCCATCTCCTTCTGCTGGCTTTTGCTGGAGGGGCCGTTTGCTCCCCCGGAGCAGGCAGCGATGGCACGCTGCCTTCTCGACGCCCCGGGGCTTGCTGCGGCCGTTTGTAGCGAGCTCTCTGAAGGCAGGAGGACTGGCAAGCTGCGTACCTGGCCGGTGCAACCTCAACTTTCTTAGGCTGCTTTATATGCTTTTTAAAAATGCAATCTAATTTCAACGCCTGCAAGAGAGAGATTGATGGTCAGGAGAATGTGTGGTGACTGTACTCTTTCATCAGTCTGGATGGGTGTCGTGCAGTACTTAGTTTCCTGAAATGTGAGCCGACTGGTTGTGGGACAGTCTTGTAGCTATTGTACTCATGAACATACTTCCTAGGCTTCTCATGTGTAACACTGGCTTATTTTCTTTAATGCCCAACAAAGGGATGAGTACAGTACTCTACACTACAGTTTGCAATTATTTTTTCTCATATCTTCAAGAGTTTTATTTTTTTCTGGTAACTGAACCCCAGGGGTAATACGCTGCATTGCACAAATTGAGGAGGAGCCAAAGCCTGATGAATAAAACAGTGCAATAATTCTGAAACTTTAGTTCTATAAAACATAATGGGACTGTTCTGACTATGTTCAGCTGTGTAAGAAGTCCCATAGAGGGGGCACTTTGAATAATCTTGGAAGTATATTTTATACACTAGCCATAAAGGGAGGCATATATTATACATTTTTCAGTTATGTATAAAACCAAAAGAAACATTTGTGAAAATATGACTATGTGTTTTGGTATACATTTAGTAAAAATGATAAAAAATGTTGTTTTTTTAAACAGCAAAAAAGTATGTGAGATTTCCCTGGGGTTTAGTAAATGTGGCATTTAGTAGTTTGTTGCTATTATTATGAGATGAGGCAGTACTGTAGCAACACCTTCTGAAATGTACTTCCCGTATGCTGATAGCTGATGAAATTTAGAGGTATGTGGTAAGTCAGAGAGCAAAATACATTGTAATAAATTAATGACATCTGTTTGCACTTCACGTAATCATTTTCCTGTTGGAGAATGTGACAGCTTTTGTCTACTATACATACGAGGAGGAGGCTGCTTCTCCAATGTTTGTTATATTAAAAATAAAACAACAACAAAAAAAAGCCCCCAAAGTTACTTGAGTGTGTCGTGAAGGGTGGTGCACGGTGAGAAAGAGGGGAATACATCCTACACATTGGTCTAGTCTAATTGCAAAAACAAGAGACTTTCAGGTTTGATTTAGTTCCTGACTGAAGCCCAGAAATGTAGAATGGGAAGGTTTTTAACCTTAGTTTATCTTAGTTTAGTACTTGTGCAGATGTCTGAGGTCAGTGTACATTGTAATACACTGCAGATGATTTTTATCTCTACAGCTGGTTCACTTTTCCCCATTCCATTGGCCAAATGTGTCACCTGAATATAGGTGATGTGGTAAAGAAATATTGGAAGTATCTGGGGAAGTGAGGAAGTCACTTCAGGAAGTTTAGACTAGGAAAAAAAGCTATCAGGCTTTCAGAAAATATGTAAAATATATGTAAAGCTCTTTTACCAGCAATTTTTTCATGCAAATCCTAGAAAAAATGTGAAGAATTAATACTGATTGTCAACCCCAACCACAG
This sequence comes from Colius striatus, assembly GCF_028858725.1. Taxonomy (NCBI): domain Eukaryota; kingdom Metazoa; phylum Chordata; class Aves; order Coliiformes; family Coliidae; genus Colius; species Colius striatus. The sequence continues at coordinate 29,570,657 of NC_084767.1, read as the reverse complement.
TCGAAGAAAGAAATGACATTTACAGAAGTATGAGGTATAACGCAATGTATATCATGAAATAAGAAGTATATCACAATAAGTGTGAGTGATATTAATAGATAAGTTGACTATATTGAAGCAGGTTAAAACGTTTAAAAATTTTTAATAGAAGGACTGTAATGCTTCTTTAAACCAAACATCCTGCTTAACAATTTTTCCTTTTTTGGCACTTACCATTACTGTGCTTTTAAGTAATGCCAGTTTCTATATTCATTTTTTTTTTTTCCTTCTTGGAGGTTGATCTGTTTTGCTCAAGAATAGTTGGCTGGTAGTGCTATGTAGTATGCATGCTTAAAATGCACACAAAAACATGAACAACAACTTTCAAGCTTAGTGTAGCAAAATTGGTCATTTTGAGATTGGATATGAAATATGCCTATTTAAAAGTTATTTAGGAGTAAAGTCAGCAGTGCAAAATCCTAGAAAGACTGAAGAATCCTGGTTTTAATTTCTGCATAGGGGCCCAGACGAGTTCAGAAATGCAGGAAGGCAAAAAAGTGCCCAGAAGATGACTGAAATTATGTGCTGTTTAAGCACTTCCTACTTGGAAACCCCGAACATTTGGTGTAGGGATTTCCATAAACTGTATAATGTTTCCTCTTTCTTTAGTACTAAAGACAGAAGAAGTTACTAGCAGAAGTAGTGCATGCTTTTATGATCCTTTCCCATTCACCTGTGAGTGTAAATGTAGTGTCTTTCTTCAAAAAAGGTATTTAAGAAAAATAGAAACACACCTTCAGTGGAAAGTCTCTTGGTAAACTTGAATTGGAGCTGGAATTAAGGGAATCACCTCCTTCAAGAGGATTTGCCTGTGCAAATTCCACATGGGCATGGCATTGATGGTCAATTGCCACTTTTTCCTGTACTTCTCACTGTAGTCCTATCCTCGCCTTCAAGTTCTCATCAATTTCTGCAACACACTCTTGCCAGTGAATTTTGTGGTAATTTATCCTTCTCTGCCCTGCTCTTGTGGTGTCAGCCACATTTTGGCTGATCAATATGACATCAATATGAGCCCTGGAATTGATTTTAAAAGTATCTAATATGCCATGTTCCACAATGTGAGCAAGCAAAACCAAGCAATGGTTGTGCTATTTGAATTCATGATACTCTTTGACTTTGAATTTTCAAGGTCTTTCACTTTGGAAACCATGCAAAGGAAAAAGGAGAATGGACTGGCTTTAATGGAAATAGAAACAGCCAAACTAGTTGAATAGGGGCTGTTAAATGTATCCTTTATCCCTTCACTGATATTAGAGATATTATCTTTAAGTAGAAAAGAGGTTACTACATTGCACAGTCTTCTCTCTGGGAGAGGCATGGGGAATATGATGGCAAGGGAAAGTCTGTTGTAGCTATGAGGAGATAAGAGAATTATTATCTGTGCCAAATACCACTTTAGTTTTATGGGTCTTTCATCTTTGTAGAGACCTCAAAGTTCCTACAGTGAATGATATGAAAGGCAAGGGGAAAAAAATTGGTAATTCTTGCAATTTTACTTATATATATACCTCTAATTTCTAAATAAGAAAGTGTGCACATCTGTGTCTGTGCATGTAGGTATCTGTGTATGTGGCTATAGTCATAGAAATAACTGAAATGGGAGTGATTGTAGCTCTAAACAAGCAAAAAATAAGAATCCATTATTTATGAAAAAGTCGCAGTTCTTTGGGGACTGTCTCATGACTTCTAGATATTTGTGGTTGGCTCAGTTCTTGCCTGTAAAAGTGTGGGAAGGAGATTATGCACAGAAATTTCCACAAGAGATAGTCCTCAAGAAGATTCCCCTTGTTCAGACTGAGTAAACTTTTACTCAAAATTATGACATATGTAAAATTGAGGGACACGTTAAGCTATCCACATTACTTTGGGTGTTTTTGGGTTTGGGGATTTTTTTGGAAAATACTTTGTGGTTGAAGAACAATTCTGTGTGGTGGTTGTTAGTGCAGGCATTTTTTGACACAGTGTTTACAAATATAGATTATTGCCATAGAAACCAAATGGTCATTTCATGCTTTCATTCTTGTTTTGGCATGCTCATGCTTTGTTTCTTGGTAAAGTTCTTTTATCTCTGCAGTTTTTGTCAATATGACAACATTCTATTGGGTTGACTTGCTCACATAAAATGTCAGGATTGGTCCTATTTAATGATAATGATTTTCATAGCCTATATGTAACTATTTTTCCATACACAGAGAAAGGCAATGAAGTCAGTGCCAAAAACATAAGAAAGTAACAATAAAAAACAGTTGAAATACCAACTAGAGGAGTCTGATCTATCCTTATATGTATAATGATTGTTTCACTGATGTTTGTGAGCCAGCACATTTTTGTGTGTAAGGTTCTAATAATCTTAGAATAAATGAAAGTGCCCCTCCAATGTCTTGACATTGAGTCAGTGAAGAGAGATGAAGCTTGCACTTCAATGTATTTTATAGACAAAAGAACCTATTCTTAATGGAATGCACAGGGCAAAACCAAGTATCCTATAGTATAAAATGAATAAATTAATCACATTAACTTGGAGTTTAAGTTTTTGACAAAGACTTCTTGGAGTTTGAACTTTCAGACCATGAAGAAAGATTGTTGCACTAGCCTGAAATCTCAAACTGCAACAGACCCACCTTCTTAAACTGCCCTTTGAAAGTCCTGGTTGAGACTGTCATGTGCAGGTCAGGTAGAATTTGAACTGGAATGTCTCATGCATCCATGAGACATTCATGACATCCATGTCATTATGCAAAGCATAATGAGAAGAGAATGAGAAAAATGTGTTTCTTTCAGTAGTACAAAGTAAGTGTCCTTCAATTACTTAAGAAATCAAGTTCTTTAAAGCTAGAGAAAAATGGCTTATCAGTCACGTAACACTGAAGATGAGAGGAACCTCAGAGGTGACATTGTGTGCTGTTTATGTCTGTAATGTAATCAATACATTATATGTGTATAACTTATACCATTTCTCCACAGTTCTTATCACAGATTGTTCTATGATTTATGCTTTTCCTGACTTAAATTCTGAGAAATTTGAAGAGTTAGTGCTGTCACTGAACTACTAGAAAGATTAAAACAGTGATAGTGTCTGTAGGAAGTGACACGATAAATTGAGATAAATTCTGGTTTTTAGGTTGATTTATAGTTACGAAAACAGTAGCATGCAGGAAGCTTTGGATTCTGATAAACCCTTGGTGTTGTGGTAATTAAAATATCCAAACCGTTACTTACAATTATCTTTTCTGAGTAAGTAACATACATTTTTCATAGCCTGCTGTGCTGTCTTTTATTCTTGTAGTGAGAAACAATTCCATTATTCCACTGTCCCGCCTGCATTTTCTGCAGAAAGGTCATGTGTTATATAAGCATGAAGACTAAGAATGATTGTCAGAGGGCCAGCGGTGGGATGTTCTCTGTACAGGGAACCTCTATTCATGCAGACCCTTGGGATTCTGTTTTTATTAGCTGCTGAAGATGGGTCTTGTCTTTGGAGAGCTGGTCTAAGGTTGTTTCTTGGCCATGCTCTTGTCAGCTGATGATGGGAGTTTTGGAGAATTTATCTTTTTCTGCAGTTTGTGTAAATAGTACAGTTGGGAAAATGAGATAATGGAGTTGTTTTTATACTGAAAAACTCAACACAGTGTTCTGTGTCTTTGCTAGTTTTCATTTATAGACTCTGGACTATGTAATGGTAGTATGGGAGGACTAAAGAATTAATTTGAATCTCTGTGCCCCTGTTCTTTGGATAATGCAGCTGAATAGAAACACAGGCAGCTACTCTGATACTGCTGGCAGGAATTCAGAGTTTTCAACATGAACTCATTTAGAGTAGGAACAGAAGAGTAAACTGTCTTACTGAGGCCTGTTCCCTGCTATGCAGTAGACATCTGGCTGAGAAGGTCCATACAATATCTTCTCCAAACACTCTTTGGTCGGGAAAGGCTTGCCAGCATCCTTCAGTAATCTGACGATCTGAAGTGAAAGATTAAAGGCACAATGATAGTGTAGTACAGAAAGAGATTGAGGTAGTTAAAGGTATCATCATGAGTCTGTTCTGGGCTAGTTGCTCTAGGTACTGAACCTCACATGCTAGGTAACAGTATCCCATGGCACATTGTTGAGACAAATAATAGAAGTCTCACCAGCAAGAGAAACTTCCTTTAAACTAGGATATATGATTAGGTATACTAGGCATAGGGATAATTTAGCCATTTTTAAGCCATTGGTGCTGTTTCAGGGAAATCAAATTACCCCGATTTATGAACATTCAGTTACCTGAATTATGAAATGTAATTATTATTAACAAATAATGTAAACAATAAACATGTGTTCCTTTTTTAATATAGTATGATCTATCTTTATCTTTCTCATTTACATTAACAATGAGCCTCCTTGAAGGAAGATACCATTGGGTAGCTGGGTCATCTCACTCTTCCTCTAACCTCTTGGAAGTTTCCTGAAATTCCTCTTCCTGTCAGAAAAATGAGAATATATTTTAATGACACTTATCTTCACATATGTCCCAGTCCCACTGGTAGTAGTGCTTTGTACGAGAAGTTAAGGTCAAGAACAGAGAACATTCTCTGTGGTAGCTATGACCTAGCCCATAGAAACCTGCCACCTGAATCAACTAAACTGGAGGTGAACCACTGAAGACTTCAGCTAGCAAGGCATGTTGTGGTACTAAGGTTGTCCTGGCTTAATTTTGTCTAGCACCATGACTGCTGATTCCCATCTGACCGAAGGTGTCTTTAGCTGTCAGATATTATTTCTACAAGGAAAAGCCATTTATTAGAGTTCTGGAAAATGCATCATTTATTTATCAGGAAGATTTAAAATGTGTTGGAGGACCTCGGATCCTTGGAGATCTTAACAAATATTTCAAATGTATTTTAGGAGTTAGACTTGTACATGGTACTGTAGCATCTCTGTATCCTCTAAGGGAGAAGTATAGCCTCATTCATTGTGTGGACTGTTGAATTATAATTATACATGGCTGTTCTAGAGGAAGACATTGCAGAGCTCCTATCTGATAATTTTAAAAGGCTCTTGCCTGATTGCTTTATGCTGCGTTGATGTAAAAGCATTTGACTGCTAATAAAACATCTGTTTCATTGTCTTATGAAATCTTAAATTTAGTATTGGCTTGAATGTTGCTGTTGCGAGTGGTTGGAAAATTAAATAAATGTATGTCATTAAGAGTAACGTATTTTTATTGTGGATGAAATCTTAAGTTTTACAGACGGCCTTCTGTACTCTAGATCAGGAAAGAAACAGGATGTTCATGCAGTTCACAGATGATAAGGAGGAATTAAATACTTACCTTGCCATCTGTAAAAAAGAGAAAAAAATGGGTAAGGTATACAAAGATCTAAATCATCTTAGAACTAGAAATTTAGACTGGAGTGATGATAAGATGCTCTGAGATCAGAGAGGGCTAAAACTAAAGATACTTTTCCTTGTCACATAGTAGGATATTGTAAAGAGAAATATCATTCTCATAATTGATTTTACAGAAAAGCATGAGGAAAAGGACAAGAGGCTTTAGTTTGTCTTTCGGTGATCAGGTCCAATGTCAGCCTAAGTGATATTCATGGGGAAAAAATTATAAAATGGAAATTTAGAGGACCCTGACTTGAATAGGACATATATTTTTGAGGTCTGAATCTCTTTTATTCAGGGTTTTTACTATGTGCACGTCTGGCAGACAGAAAAATCTTCAATGTGTCCAAAGCTCTGATAAAGGAAGATGAAGGGAAGCAAAAAGGCAGGAACTTCCAAAGGCACTGAAGCTTGTACTGCTTGAAGAGCCCTTGGGTTTGTGCAACTGAGGAGGTACTGCCCTATCATGACTTCAAGCCCTGGAAAAGAAGAGAAGCAGCTTGCATTTTCCAATCCTTCAGAGTTACAGACAGAAAGTAGTACGGCTTTTCCTCTGTATTAAATTTCCATTGAAAGAGTAACATCTTTTATTGCAAAACAAACCCCCAAACCACCACTCCAAAACAACACACCCTGGTGCATGTGTTGCAAATCTATTGGCATCTAAAAGAAAAGATATTTGCCTTGGCTTTGTGATGCAGTTAAAGAACTTCCAATGTTAAAGATGTTATCTTTAACTTGTGGAGAACATGGAAGAGCTTTTCACATGCTATCTATCAGCTTTGGCAGTGTTTCTTTAGGCAGTGAGACATTAAACCAATGTTTTTTACAAAGGGCTTACAAAACAGAACTGTTGTATTATGCATACTTTTTTATCTTACAGCAGGCAGCATCTGATTTGTCAGGACTGCTATAGTTTATAAAACAGAACCTTTAAAAACAAATTGAATTGTCTGAATAGTGAAGGGGAATGCACACACCATATATATATGTGTGTGTGTGTGTATGTGTGTGTGATGTCTTAAGACATCAGGCATTGCCACTGTATGGGAACTATATTGCAAGGCAGACACTTCTTGCTCATGGAAAGTCATGGAGGATGATTTCCAGATGTTTAAATGATTGCTTTGGCAAGAGTCAGAAAATAGTGGAACATGCTTTGGCAACAAAGGAAGGGAAGAAACTGATGTAAGATGCATCAAGCCTAGTGACCAGCAAAGCAGAACATGGAAAATGGAGACACGTGGGGAAGGAAGAGCCAACATGACAGAATAGCTGCTGTCACAGCTGAATTGGAATTACACTAATGACTGGCAGAGTGCTGGAAACCTACTTAAACTAGAACTGAGGTCAGACAAATTGTCCGTTACCTATTTTTCTTTATTTTTTTTTTTTTTTTGTGGTTGCAACATTTACTGTAGTGATGGCAAATTTAATCTAAACCTGGATACTGAGACTGAGTAGTTTGTGCATTCTTTGATTTTATGTTGTTACTGTAAAGTGCAGGACCTTCCTATGAATTTGTGCAATGCTAAGCACAAAGCATTCTTGATCTCAAAGGAAGCCTTAGGATACTGTAATATACACACTGAGTCACTGTGGTAATAATATACTTCTTGAATGGAATTTTCACGTTGAATAGCTGAATAATTTCAAAAGTAGAAACTGTGTCCTCAGCAAAGAAATCTCTATATAGGGGATCACAAACTGTTACTTGCAGTAAGGCTTCAGTAAGCATACCTCTTTGGGCTTGGCCTTCCTTTTAATGTGCAGACCAAAAATTTGCAGCTTTACTACATTATAGGAAAATTCCATACTTGGGGCTTTTTTTAGCTTTTCAGAGGTAGGGTAGGATGATGGTGAGAGAAGAGTTCATGGAATCATAGAATGTTAGGCGTTGGAAGGGACTTTCAGAGGTTATCTAGTCCAACCCCCCTGCAGAAGCAGGTCAGTGTGAATTGCACTGCTCTAAGTTTATTACTGATACCTTTCTGATGGTTTTAAAATTGAAAGTATGAAGCATTTGGTTCTTTGGGGTTTGTTTGTGGGCATCTTTTTGGCTTGGGTTTTTCATGTGTGTCTTCCCTGCCCCGCCCCCCCCCAGCTGTTCTCTCCTTCTTTGAGTCTTCTCTGGTTTCCTAGGAAACCTCTGCAGGATGGAAGATAGGCAGTTTATTTTGTTTGTGTTTGAATGTAATGAACACAGAAAATAAATATTTGGTGATTTAAGTCTCCCATTGAGGAGAGTACTTCAGAACCTAACTGAAAGCACATGAATAGCCTTATTTCTTCTAATGAGATGACTGGTACCTAGTTATGTTTGCCTAACTAACTTAATAAATGAAGACTTCAATTATTTAAGTTTTTTATTTGAAAGAGAGCAACAAACATCAGGGTCTATTCATCTGCGATGAGAATTAAGAAAAATGATGTAGCAGTGAAACAGTTGTTACAAAGGAGTAGTTATCTTAGAAATCTTAGAAATCCTATATCACTTATACTGAAAAAAAATATGTGCACATAGAGGTGATTTTTGTATGAGCAGTGTTTTTTAAATCTATTATCACTGGAATATGAGTTATGCAAACTTTTTTTTTATCATCCACCATGCTGAGTATGGCTATCTCCCTGCCCAAATTCATGTGATAGTGACTGAAAATTACTTTCAGTCATGAGTAAACATCAACCTACAGATGCAGCCAGCCCAGTTTCTGGTTTCAAGGGGAACCAGGAGAATCTCAATGTCTTTGGTTTGAGCTTGCTTTGTGCTCAAATTGGATGTAGAAAAAAGGTCATGAAAGGATCTTGATTCCAAAGATCATGCAAATTAAAGCTTTCAGGATTTTAAAGGTGATCTGTGCCCTTATTATGACAGACAAGCTTCTGGTGACTTTTACATAAAGCTACAAAAGGTTCAGTAAGGACTTAACTTTGGGATAAAATTAGACATGCTTAAACTGGATAGTTACTTAACATCCTACTGTGTAGCTCTTCCTGGAAGAATGCTTCGGGAGCCCTCAGCCAGACAGATGATATTAAAATTGAGGAAAAATGACTGCACTTGGAAAGGGAAGGCTCCTACAGTCCTATTTTCTAACAGGGAACAGTTGTGGCTTACTCTGAGTCCTGTAAATGTCAGTGAGTGGTGACTCAATGCCATTAGAAGAAACTTTCTGATGTGATAGTTCCCTGCCCTTCTTTACTGGGACATGAACTGCAATTGAGCAATTCATGACACATAAATTAAAAATGCCACACAGGAGAACACGATCCTGCTACTTTTCTTCATGTCTACATCAAATGTCTGTTTTCAAAGCCCCAATTTCTTCACTGAGGCTACTTGGCGAGTAGAAGTCTCTTGAGAAAATGAGAAAGGCATTCTCCTTTGTGCTTCCTTTTAACTTATTAAGCCTGCTTCTTATTCCATGGATTAAATGTTTAAACTTCAAAAAATGTGAGTCTGAAAATATAGATGAAAATACATCACAAAAATACAAAATACATTCTTTTGAGATGCAGTTGGTCTATGATCTGAAAGACGTTGAGTTGAAATGACAGAATGTGCTGTTGGATAGTATGTTGTCCAGATTTACTAGCCACTGATACTCAAATTAGTCTGGAAAGTCTTAAGATCCAGGAGTGTATAGCTTCCTCAAATAGTTACTTAAGGGCTTTCCTCTTGGAGAGAACTGTAATATGCTGTGCAGCATTTACTGTAACGAATTACAATATAAGTATAGGCTGTCTTGCACCCATGTGTAAACTCCATTTTCCTGTTTGTCCTTTTCTTTCCACCCTCAGAGAAAGAAAAGAGGTATGGTTTTAATGACTCTCTATTATCTCCCAGATAATAGAAAGAAAACTGAATCTGGTCAGGATTAATGAAATTGGTTCACCTTCTGACTTTAAACCACAGGTTTGGAGCTGGCTTAGCCCCAAACATATACTTTTAGTAAAACTATTTTCCAGTGATTTTAGAATTACAAGCTTATACTTCTGGTTAAAGAAAAAAAAATAGAAATCAGATTTTTTTTTTCCTTGAATTGGAATTGATTTCTTTATAAGATGTGCACTTTTAAAAAAATTTCATCTTCTCCCTTGTGGAGGATGAAAGACTGAAATTACTCCTTGGAATCTGCAAGACTTGCAAAATTCTGTCATTTGTTTATACAATGTAATGCAGTTCACAATGAAATATGAATATAAATAACACCAGGACACCGATGCCCATGCATATGCAGTTAGCATTGACTTATAACTGTTTATCAAAACAGCTGAGTGAGCTTCAGGACATTCTGTCATAGGTAAGATGGATAATTATTATGAGCCATTTTGATATTTAACAAAGAAGTTTGAGGCTAGATATTGCTTAGGCCTGGTTCTCTTAGTACTTGTCTCGGTAGAAGGTGAGGTTTTTTTCCAGGAGTGCAGATGATGTAGGTTTTGCTGGAGGGAGTATTTGGTTTTCTTTTTCTTTTCTTCCACCTAGAGTTATCTAGTATATGTAAGATGGGGATTTGGCAAATGATTTCAGACCTAATGCTGGAGAAGCTTCTCTTGCCCCTTTGTGTGTCCTGTAAAAGCAGTGCTTCTGGTACTGCTAGCCTTGGTCTGAGAAGACAATAAATGGTATCATACAATTGTGGTAAGACAGGTTGAATTAAAGGAATTACATATGGTTCTGGCTGACAATAGCCTCTATCATACTGAAAAACTTAGCTAATACCTTCAGTTTTCTTAGGAATAGCAAAGCAGGAATACAGATATTAAAGAGAAGCACTGACTGCTCTGTAACCTCTGTGTTCTTATAGCTGGTATACAGTTGTAGCAATGATATTAATATTTTTTATGCAATGCAACACAATCTCTTCATGCATTTGAAGTGGTTCCTTCAAGTCTTAATGAACTAAACACATCCTCAGTTTCTAAAGGTGATGTAGTTATTCTTCATGTATAGCCCTGCAATATGTTTTTGTAGCCCAGTAGTAGATCTGTGACTGGGGGAACTTGGAGGTTTAGCCATTTACTGATAGATGTACTACTGAAGAACACCAAGTATTTCCTCAGAATTGGTTGGGTTTTTTTAATCTGTTCTAGTTTATGCTAATTTTCATGGGCTATTTCTTTTTTTATTTTTACTTTGCCCGTGGGAAACATGTAAGAGCCTGCTAGCAGACAGCTCTGGTTTTGGAAACAGAATTGTCTTCATGCAAAGTGCCTGCAGGGCAGTGTTTTCCTTTCAGTCCAAATAAATGCATAATGAATTTTCCAGTACCTGTGTTAATACACTCACTGCTGTATTGTAGTGAGTGTGGGTAAGAATATGGCTTAGACCAGTGACTAAAGATGGCAGAGACAAGTTGATGCAGCTGGCAAGCTGCTTACAATTATTAGGAACAAGTGCTGCGTGTTAAGCAGTTGAGCCCTGGGTGATCACATAGGTGGAAGCAGAATATATAAGGAAGTAGGTAGTAAAGAAAGGGTGGCTTTGAGTCAACTTTGCTGGTTGTATCGTGTTGCCTGTGTCCATCTTTTTACATGCATTCCTTGTTTACATCCTTGCATGAGCATCACTTGCATCGTGACATGTCTGACAGGCTTGCAAAGTTCAGGTTTTCATAGGCTTTGAAATTTCTGGTCTCATGTGCAATTAAAGCTTGTGTCATATATCATTAAAGCTCAAGTCACATGTTGCATCAGTGCTGTAGATGATGCTTACTCAGAGAAACTTTCTGCAGAAAGAAATGTAACTAGTATGTATGCTAATATGTACTGTTTGATCTGGGGAAGAACATCCTTTACTGAGTGAAAAGGAGATATTTGATAAGGCCTTGAACAGTTTGGTGTATGTATTATCAAGCTGCATAAGAATATTAAGGACAGAACAGAGAGTGTGAAAAACTTAAGCATATTACAACCCCTGTTGATCCAAACTGACTTTGCTACTTGGATTGAGTATTCTCTCTGAGTCATTGTCCATTTGAATTATCTATTTTAAGAATGTGAATAGTCCAACAATTACTTGAAATTAATCAGTTGTTGTGTAGGAAAGTTTTTCACTCCATTTAAAGTGAATTTCATATGAAATTAAATTAAAAAAGATAATATGAGGACTTAAAGTGCTTGAGATCTGATATCAAGGGATTAAGTTTCTCAAGTTTTGGAGCCGATGTGAAGCATATTCTAGCTCCTGTGCAATACACCTCTGAGTCAGTATCACAAACTTTTCTGATCTTTATGATTTGGCACTAAAATTTCAAGGCAGTAATAACGTTCTTCTTCATCAAGTACTGATAAAGTTTTAGAACTGCAAATAGAAAGTTGATGAGAATTTTTTCTCAAGATCTATTAAATTGCCTCATTAATCACATTTTAATACTCCTGTATTAAATAGACTTGGAAATGGATTTTTTTATTGGATGTTACATCATAATAAAAAGTCATCCCCTTCCAAAACAGTCTACATACTGAAGCATACCAATACCAAACCCTAAATTCTTCATGCATTAAGGATGTTGCACTGCTCATAGGTTGGGAAATAGAAACACTGAGTGATGAAATACCTATTTCCAGCCATCTGCTGATTCTGAAGTTTCTCTTTGGAGGCTGATAGGGTACATGAAGTAGGGAAGGCCCTCCCTACAGATTTATTCACGCAGTGACCACACTCTGGATTAAGGGTGTTTCACAGTGAGCTCCAGACATATTGGGAATGTTTAATTGTATAGCTCATTTGCAAGAGGATGTCTTACTAAAGACTGTTACACAATTTCATAAGCTGTCCTGACTGGAAGAATATGCCTCTGTTACCAGAGAGATGATTTTCATGAACACAATTCTGTTCTTTCATTGTTTATTGCCATCTGGGATTTAATTTATTGCCCTTGAGATATTCTGAAGAGTTCATGTTTTGAATGAAGCAATCACAGGTTCTGTACCTCACTAGCTGGCTTTTCTGCCTCTGTGCCTGATCACTGGACTCCTCAGGGTGTATTCTTTTTTGAGAGAGCTTGCCAGTAATGAATGAGGTCTGTTTTTCATATTGACCTCAAACTATAATTTCATAAATCCAGCCAACCATAACAATGAGGTGTGCATAGAAAATATACTTCATAGAGGGATTTTATAGAGCTTACAGGGCAGTTAAGTTGAAATTACATAGCTATTTATGGGAAATATATGGTTAGCTATGTCCTCTGCTGCGCCTTCCCTCAATTCTGTGCTATGAAGAAAACGCATCTATATCAGTGCTGCTGTGAGGTTGTCTGTTTCCATATTTTGGCTAGAAGGATTATTATTGAACAATAGGAATGTCGTTATGTAACTCTAATAATTTTACAGTAATTATTTCCTAACCATTGGAACTTTAGTGCAAAATGAATTTATACTTTGATATTTTTAGTTCAGTCAATCAAGACATTCATCACTCTGTGTTTATGAACACCTTCTGCCTGCACCAGGCTCAATTCTGAGCCTGTTACTCATCCCTCAGTTAAGGTCAAGGCATTAGGAGACTTCAGAAGGTATAGTTTTTCTCCAAGTATGAGTAGGAAAATGGAGAGAACTTCACTCTGGCAATGTAACATTTACTTAGGACAATTGTTATGGTTTTGCCCAGCCAGCAGTGAAGCACCACAACTGTCTATTGCTCACTGACCGCTGTCAACCCCCACCCTCTTTAGGACATTGGAGGCCCCAGTGAGATGGGAGGAAAAAAGATAACCAAGGATGTTTTGGATTGAGACAAGGGTAGGGAGGGCTTGCTGCCAATTATGGTTTCAGGCAAAACAGACTCCAGTACTTGACTTAGAGAGGAAAGTAAGAAAGTTTATTCTATTACCTACAAGAAATAGAACAGAACAAAAAGCAAAAACAGGACAGGATGATGAGAAAAATACAACCAGCACTTTAAGATCTCCCTCCTCCATCCCTCCTTTCTTCCTCAATGGCATGGGGGGGGGGGGGGGGAGGGAATGGGGAATGTGGTCAGTCTCTCACAGATGGTCTCTGCTGCTTCTCTCTTCTCAGAAGAGGACAACTCCTCACATTATTCCCCTGCTCCGATACGGCGTCCCTCTCACGGGACACAGTCCTTAATGAACTTCTCTGGTGTGGGTTCTTCCCAGCAGCTGTGGTTTCTCTGAATGCAGGGTCAGTCCCATGGGATATGGTCTCCTCTGGGCATAGTCACTACCCCTAGCCTGGGGTCTTTTATGAACTGCAAGCAAATCTCTGCTTTACCAGTCCTCTCCACAGGATGCAGGGGAGCCTCTGCTCCAGCACACCTCCTCCTCTCTTCCCTCACTGACCTTGGGGTCTACATGGCCACTTTTCTCTCTCTTCCAACTCCTTGCGCCACCACCAGCTGGAAAAGAAGGAAGCACAGAACAAGAAGGAACAGGAAGAACCCTCCTCTTCTGGCTGCTTCTTCTTAAAAAGTGATCATGGAGGTGTCTAATTGGCTCAGCCTGATAAATGAGTCTGGCTTAGAGCTGGAGAGAGTTTTGAGCAACTTCTTACAGGAGCCATCTTTGCAGCCCCTTCCCCCTTACCAGAAACAGCTCCACACAAAATAATGACAGCAATGAAGTAGGATTTGGACTTGTGTTTGACTGGACAGCCTCACTGCTGAGCTGCTCCCTTCTTAGGGGAAGAAACACATTTTGGCAGGGAATTTATTTTTATTTTACTGAGACATTGAATGCTTTCATTTCACATGCCAGTTTTCTGTGCTTCAAGCAAGACAAATAGTGGCTATTGTGTCCCTGCCTGGGCTAAGTTCTGTCCCTGGTGATTACCTTCCAGCACTGGTTGTAACTGGGGATTCACAAATTCTTCATTTGTGAGATGATGAAGGCTTTATTTGAATGCAATATTAACAGGTTATTTTCATAAGAAAAGTTTGAGCTGACAAAATGAGGACTGAAACATGCCTCTTTTTTCTTTAATGGAAGTTTTCTTTTCTTGGGAAGTGTACAGGTTTGCAGTATGTAATATAAGTTCAGAGCTTTGAAATGGTCTTAGAAAAATTGCTTGGCTATCAAAATCCCTTTCAGGTGGTGCCTGGAGTAATTGCTGTGACCCTGGAGCAGCTACTGACCCAAGGATGATATCCAGGCTGCCAATGTCTGTAATGAGCCTACACTGTTCTTTTACACTGTTTTTTAGAGAGGCCCTTTAAAATGCTTAGATTTTGTTCTTCAGAAATCAACACGTAACCAGCAAAATATATTTATATACTTCAGCTTGAAGGAGGCTTATCCCAGGCTCTAGGCAACCTGCCATCAATTATCCATGTAATTAATAACAATAAAACTAGAAAAGCAGCAAACCATACTCACATTTGCCAACTGCCTTAGCTTAGGGGAAATGAAATCATCCAGCCCCTTTCATTCCCTTAGGCCCTGCAACTCGGCCCCTATCAAACATTTGTTCAAGAAACAAGCTATGTCTCTGTTGGAGTTAAAAATGTACATGCTAATATATTCCAACAGATCATGAAATTTCCTAGCTTAGAAATCTGACTGTGCCAAGCTCCTCTTCTATAGACTATAATTTCCTTTCTAAAGAGAGAAGAAGCATCTGGACCTACTCAGTCCCCAGCACAGTGTTCTTCGTCCACGTCAGCAAGCTAGAGCTCCAGTGCAACTGGCAAGGGTCAGCTGTGGCCTGCCTGGAATCTTCTTATTAAACAAGCCTGGAGTTTTGGATTTGAACCAAATCCCCACAACTGAACACACTGGGACACTTGAAAAGTTCTGTTTCTAAACCAGAACTCAGTTGCAAAAGGTCATCAATGCCCGCTGCAGACATTTCCTAGTGTCCTCTGTCTCAGACCTCAAGTGCAAAACCTTCACCCAGCATAGCTAAGATGAAAAAGCCAATTAATGAAGAGATTTGCTTTAATTCATCTATATGCAACAGACAAGGGAACAGTCTACCTTTAACTTTTTGACATCAGGACTGACAGATCTTAACTTTGTTTACTTGGAAAATTTATTTTTAAATTATGTTCTCACCCACTGCCCCTTGGTGGAGATTTTCCAGTAAAAAATATCAGTCAAAGGCTATATTTGAGTTTTGATAATAAAAAAAATATGTAATTGGGATGATTGGCAGGTTATTAATTTAAGGGAGAGAAGAGTATGATACCCCATTTTAGTCCCCGTCCTGTCTCCCTCGTTCTTTCTAGGGTATTCTTCTGAATTTGCTACGAGAAAATACAGTAATGTTATTCTTGGCACTAGACTAACCTGAGGATTCTTGACTACTGACATGCCTAGGGTAGATGGAGATACGGAAATGGGACTCTTGGTGCACATTAATCAGGAGATTGGAATAAGATGCTTTCAAGGGAGAGGAGTTGTCTACTGACTTTATTGCCATAAAGAAAACACCAAACTCCCCATTAAAACCCCAACACACTACCCCTCCACCCCCTAAAAAACCCCAACACTGAATTTGTTTTCTGATTTTCTGGATGTTGTATTTGAAGCCAAGTATACATACAGCACTTTTCTGAAAGACTTAGTTGAGCAGTAGTAAAGCTGGTCACATCTGTTGTGAATCATTTGGGGTCATTTTTCAACATGGAATAATTTTGCGGTATATTTTTCCTTAGATTACAATGTCACACTTGGGTAGCTAATGCATGAAAAAATGCACTGTCAAGTCAGATCATTTGATTTACTGTTGTGACATTTGTGTTTGGAAGAGGTAGATCTTGGAAGGGATCTTTATCTGGTGTAAATTACAGTGGTTCCATTACTTCAGTGGAATAACTTCCACAAGCCAAAAGTCTACAATGTTATCCAGAGACCAGGTGTACCACACGTTTTTTTTTTTTTGGTATTTTTTCCCCTGTTGTCTGTAGAATCATAGTTCATATATTAATGATGGGAGGATTTCTAGTGTGATGCTGATCTGAATGTTGTGGGGTGCATAGCTAATGCTAATCATAGTCGTCAATGGTGCAATGAAAAGATTATCCTTATTAATGATTACCTTGCTTATATAGCACATCCATAAATTTGGAACTGTTCCCTAAACTCCAGGCTGTAAGTGGGGAACAGGAGAAACTCCCATAGCATGCACACTTTTACACTGGAAAAACAACAAATAAAAGTGTAACAATTCATAGTTTACTACTTTTTGGGCCCACGTCCAGCATAGCCCGAAATGACTGAATTAAAGCTTGGATTAGGGCCCTGTTCAGTTGTTGGGCTGTTGTTACTGAGCAGTTTCACAGTTCTTTATTTCCTAATTGGAGAATATGAGAGACCTCTTCTCCCCTCCTGGGTAAGACGCTAGGCCCAGTTTTGACCTCATGTGAGTGGTCAGTTGATACGGCTCAGATACCATTTAATGTTGCGCTTGAAAGCGGCTGGGTTTAGAGTCCTACAAAGCTTCTGTCAAGAGATGAAGACTATGGATGACGAAATAGGCAGATTTCAATGTATTAATGCCCAATCTCTAACAGATTACTTATTATTTCCACTGATACCACCATGAACTTTTTGAAAGAGGATCTGATGATTTTGTCTTATCTCTCAGGGGTTGTGTAAGTCCTCACTGAATCTGCAAGTGTCTTATCTTATAGATAGATTCTTATGATTCAAATAAAGTTCCTAATAACACTACATGAAAGTAACCATAAGAGGCTAGTTTGTCTCCTCCAGACATGTTTTATTTTTTAAATAAAGCATTGGGATGTCATCAGGCCTATGGACCATTAAAATAAATAAAATTAAGCAAATTATTTCAGTTCATGGATAACTATGTCCTCCTTTTCCACATTTTAGGTCAGGCAGAAAAGCAGGTGATAAGGTTAAAATCCAGATAAGCTAATTGTATTTACGTGAAATTCTTGATATCATGTAATCTCCCAGAAGTACTGATATTCTCTCATTGTTATATGACACTTCTTAATAGAGTAGTGGAAATTAGAAAGTACATATAAGGGAATCTGGTATGCATATGTGGGACAAAAGTAAAATATATTTATTATGTTAATATTAGGGTGTGTCACTTAAAAAGACAAACAATATTTGTGAATGTTGGCATAGTGAGATGTTATTTCCTTTCCTTCCCAACTTTTATGGGAACACTTAGGAATGATTTATACTTAAAAAAAAATAAGGGAAGTGTACTTTTTTTTCAGCCTTGCTCTAAATTAGAATACATTTGCATTAAAACTCAAGGGGTTTTGTTTTGTTTTTAACATCTTCAATTTCTGTGATGTTTAGTGTTTCCTAAAATTGGCTCAAAGCTAAGTAAGGTGATTGAATAAAAGTTATTGTTTAATATTATGTATTAGTTAATAATACACCTTATGTTCCAGAAGAAAAATAACCAAGGAAATGTACATTAACAAAGTGAATTAATGACATTGATCTACTTTTGCTGTTAATGGATTATCATAACTGGATATGACTTTTTTTTAAAATTAATTATCCTTCCTATTTTTTGTTTGAGTTTTTGGTTGTTTTTGTTTCCTAGTTGATAAGCATAACTCAAAAAGCCTGAAATAGTTTGGGAAAATGTAAGTACAAAGTACGACTCTTCAGCTTTCTAAAGTTCCATTTTGACAAGCATTTTCTTTAGTTGCATTAGATCTGGACACAAGTGATATCAAAATATTTTGTAGCCAGTATGGAGAGACAGGAAATGGTGTTAATCTTTGTGGTTTGTGGTGTTTATTTTAATAGCTGTGAATTAAAGCAGTCTCATATAGTTGGTATGTTGAAGCTAAGAAGACATTTATTTGATAATACTTAATAGCTTGGCATCACATTAGTTTCCATAATTGCCTTTTCATATATTATGCTGCTGCTTTTTCTTTTCCCGTGAATGAGATACCACATTATCAGTTACCCAAGGAAATGGGATTGTTTCACTATGTTAATGAATACCTCTATTGTGGGTGTAGTGGTGGCTAATATCTTTCCAAAAAGAAAATAAAAAATTGACTTCCCATTTCTCTATGTGTATCAATCAAACAACAAAGTTTCTTTTATTTGTTGATTGTTATAGCTAATTAAGACACTCTTGCTCCACTTCTGGAAGTCTGAGAACTTAGAGTTCTAAATCTGTATGTAAAGAGCGTGGCTCTTCATTTAGAATTGTTTCTGAATTTAAGTCTGTTTTTGACTAAGGTGAAATGAAAAAGGAACAGGTTCTGGCTTGAATTGCTGGAGAATCAATAGAAATGCTTAATTAAACAAAGTTGTACTTTTCCATTGTAGGTGATCTTTGGTCATGATCAAGGCAGTCTGAGTAACTGTCTTTGCAGCAGGTAATTTCCTTTTCATGACTATACTAATAATGATTTAATGTGGAGAAACTGTGCTTCTTTTAGAGATATGAAGGGGACTAATGACAATCAGATAAAAATTACAGAGTAGAAGAAATAAGCAAAACTTACTTTTAAATGTTTTAAGTGTTTAAAAGTGAATTCTGTTCAGAAAGTGTGCATAGTAACTGTCCTGGTTTAGGCCCATCTAGGAATAAAGGACCATGATCAGCCATAAGTACTGAGGGCCTTTGGAACACCCTAAGGACAGAGAGGGCTCACTTGCCACTTCTGGTTCCAGGCAGAAAAGACAAGGCTAATCAACTTGGGGATCAGATATTAATTTAATCCACCACCAACCAAAACCATATAACCTCAAAACATAACAGAAAACACCACAGAGGAGTATGATGATAAAGAGCACAACCAGCCCTTTAAGATCACCTTCCCCTCACCCCTCTCCTCTTCCTGGGCTCAGAGTCCTGATCCAGGTGTCTATACCCCCTCCCCTGTGAACGGCTCAGGGGGACAGGGAATAGGGTGGCTCCTGCTGCTTGTCTCTGCTTGAGGCAGGTGGGCTCCTCGTCAATCCTGTGTGTTCCAGCACAGGGTCTCTTATAGGCCAGGTAGTCCTGCAGGGGCTGCTCCGACATGTGCTCATCCCGAGGGCTGCAGCTCCTGTGTGAGTGTCTGTAGCCCGCAGGCTTTCCAGCACGGCCTGCGCCATGGCCACCTCAGTCCTACCATTGCCCTCCATGGGTTGCAGGGGCACAGCCAGCATTCTTGCCACACGTTGCAGAGGGGTCTCCTGTCCAGTGTGCCTCCTTCCTTTCTCCTTGTCTGACTGTGGGGTCTGCATGGTCACCTCCATCCTGTACCATGCCTCCACCTCCCCTTCTGGCTCAGATTTCCCTTCTTAAATAGTGATGACAGAGGCATCAAATTGGCTCGGCCAGGCTGGAGGTGGGTCCACCTCAGAGCCAGGGGATGTTTTGAAAACTGCTTACTGGAACCAGAACTGCAGCCCCCTCCCCGTGTTACCAAGCAAAAAGTGGCTCCTCACAAACCCATGATAACTCTGGTTTACAAACCACTTGTGGAATATGTGTCTATGAAAACAGTGGTTTCCACCTAGATTAAAACTAAGCAGCTTTGAGGCATTAAGAAACCATTTTCTCAACTGAAACAAAACTCTGATAGATGAAATATCATTGCAAAATAACTGTTTTGGGTAAAAGACAAGGTACAAAACACAGGGGAACTGTAACATTTTATTTGGATGTGATAATGACACTACTAGTCCACGACAAGAAATCATACTCGAGTAGTGCATTTGCTTAAGTTGTTGTCTTCTGGCAGTCTCAGCTTTAGTCCATTGAACGTGACAAAATATGACAGAGGCTTGTGGCTGTGAAAAGCGTGGACTGGTTACTTTCCAGTAAAACTGAAAAAAAAAACCAAAACCCTAGATACCTGTGGAGTGTCTCAGAAAAGAAGTGATGGATTTTTTTCTGCTGTATAAAAAGGTAGATGCTTGGATGTATTCTTTCAATACTAGTGTTATTACTGTTGCATGTGATGTAACTGTATTTGTAAGTAACAGATAATTCTCTCAAAAACATCCAAAATTCTTAAAAAATGGTTAGCAAAATTTACTCAGCAAATTTACCTTGCTATCATTCTTACAATTTAATAATTTTTTCCATAGTCCATATAATTCATTTTTTAAAAACTTAGTAGAAGTGAAATGAAATCAGATTTGTGCAAGATATAAACTAGAACTAAACCAAATGGTTACAAAATGACCAGATGATGTAAACCTGAAAAGTGCCCTTTCTTTACTTCCTGTATCTCCAGTGGACTAGGGAAGAATGTTTTGAACTATGTAGGAGTGGGCTTTTTTCAGCCTACTATCTCACATGGAGTTGCCTTATTTCAAAATCAGAGGAAAATAAGTCCAGTTTGCTCAAATGTTTTTAAGACACGGCTAGAGAGGCAGATGAAATACAGTATAACCCTTGGCAAATTCTGGGAACAAATTTATTTTCATGGAACAGAACTGAATGACTTCTCACAATAGATGATTAGGCAAGCAATCTGGAAATAATAATAGAATTATAGAATATCTGGAAGGAATCCATACTAACTGGCAAGTCTAACTCCTATGTTGACATATGAATATTATCACACATTAGTATTACTATAAAGAAATGAGTAAACTGAGCAAAGTAATAGATTTCCGTTTGATATTGAAGATTCTTATGTAATAAAATGTATTAATTTACTTAAATTATGTGTTAAATAGAATCTAGATAAAGAAAATAAAGGCATTTTTATCTTTGCAACTTAGTGTAGACTGAGGTCAAATTTCTGAAAAGTGACCTCTAGTTGGTCAGCTAAAAAAAAAAAAAGAAGGAATGTACTTAGTGAGTAGCTGTCCTCAAAGTATCTCAAGATGAATAGGCCTACTATTTCAGAGAGGTAAAGATTTCAGTGTTCTAAATTGGGAGACTTCTAGGCCTGAATTTGAAAAGACCAATTTATTTGCCCTTTTTACTTCAGGTTGACTGGTAGTTGTACATCGTTTCATTAGAAAACAACAATAAAGAAAATCTTTCCAGCTGAGCAACCAGAAACAAGTGACAACTTTCAAATATCACATATTCCTCAACTGTAAAATAGGAACAAAGTAAACTTATATAACCTAGAATTTTGTTTAAACTTCAAAGCACTACAGATTTACTCCAGTCCTTGGAGTTGATTATATCTTTAAAATGTTTTATGTAAATAAATGCCATCTTAAAATATTGCTGTTTTGTAGTACAAAGGAAAAATATCTCCTTAAATTTTGAATTAAAAAAAATTCTTGCAGAATATTAATAATAATTCTAAAAATATAGCATGCTTAAGCTGTTTTTACACATTTGAAATACTTAATGTATACATAACATATGTATAATATAGAAATTTTGTAATATGAAGGTAAGTATCCTAATCTCTTTAGGAAGCTATTGTATGTCAAACTTAGCAGACCCTGTCTTCTCTGAATACATTCAGTGAACAGGATTAGCAATTTTTAGGCATAGTATCTGTGGTTTCAAGTACTTCAGATTAGCTAATAAACTTTGTTCTTTCTCTGAGAGGCACTGCATATCAGCAAAATAATTCCAACTTCATTAAAATTTGCAGCAAATAGTTTACATTGATTATGTAAACTAAATACTTGGAAAATGATTTTCATGTTCCTAATGCAACAATAGACAAAGCATGGCTTAAGGCTCTATAATTGTACAACTAGAAAACTACCCAATAATTCAGTTTGAATTCAGACATTAGGATTTTGCAAAGCCAGACATGTGCAGGCTGAAACTGGAGTTGAGTCAAACCAAAACACAAACTATTCTACAAATATTAAAAAGACTCCCAGCCCTGTGCGTAGGTTATTCAAAAGTAGCGTGAAGCTTGCAAACTGGTGCCAACTGTGATCCTGATTACAGCAGCGTGACTGAACCTGCTAGTGAAACCATGTGACAGCCTGTTGGATGCAGGCAGGCATTTGCACTCCTTATTCTAAGATATTTTCTGTAAGTCAAGACAAACCCCTAAATATTGTAAATAAATTGAGAGTCGGTAAATACAGCCACAAATGAATTCTCACTACTCTTACCTTAGTCAAAGTGGTTATTTGAACACTATATATTTATCTATCAATAGTGGTTTTATAATGCTTTAATTATTTTCACTTTATAACTGTTCAATATAACTGTGGATATAGAAAATAAATATGAGCTGGCAGGCTGGAGCAATTAAATGAGTATGTGAAATTAAATGGGTCATTACCCACTTAAGACGTGTTGGGACTATGGACACTGAGATAAATTGCTGTATGGACTCTACCACAAGTGCACTGAATTGGTTTTCCTAGTCAGTACAACCTACTTATTTTTATTCTGTCCAGCAAAATATTCAAGTGTATGGTTTAGTTCAGGGTTATACTGCCATGCTAAGCTGGATCTGTGACATAGCAGTAGCCTAAATGTAGGTGTGTAGGGCCACTTGAGGAGTTGTAATATGCTCTGACTTGCCTTCAACTGCTAGCCCAGAAGAGCATGGGTCCTCCTGTATGTTGTGTGTTGTGTCTGCAAGCCTCACTTGGAGAACTTGCACACTTTGACATCACTAGATAAACTATATTTAAACAACTGAATCAAGCCAAATATATTGATTAATTTGTCCGTATGCTGTTTTTTTCCTGCACTGTCTAGGTATGCTTTTGTGGCTGCCTTGCAATCAAAGTAGTAGTCAGACTTTATTTTTGTCATGTGCAACCTTGCCATTGTTGAATTTAGTGCAATGTTTTGTTCCTTATAAAAATACCAAGACATTCCTTGTCTGAAGCATGTATTTTACCTGAAATTTTAATTCAGTGTAAAGATTTAATTAGAAAATTAAACAACTAGTAACAATGGTGCAGCTACAGAAACAGATTAACACTTGCACATGCTAAATCTATATTGAGAGGGCAACAGAAAACCTATAGAAGGTTGTATAATGTGTCATGAGAAATACAGCGTACAGCAAGGCACCAGTTTGTGAGAGTTAGGGTAAGTCATTGAAGGAAGTCAGTCATGTATCACTCCAAAGGACCAAGTAAGACGAGTCCAGGTTATAAGGTAGATGTTTAGAGCAGGAGAGTAAGAAGCCAGAACAGGAGCAGGAGTGAGAGCATAGGAATGTACCAGGGTGTATATCAAGCAGAAAGTAAACTCAGTAATCTCTCCTTATATAAATAGTTCATCTGACATGACAGGATTTCAGTCTGAGGAAAATTGACTGTGAGTAGTGCAGCCCTGCAAGAACTTGACAGTAAACATGCAACCGGCGGCAGGCCAGGACTCATCATTGAGCTGCCTCTCTTCTCATGACCTGGAAAGGATGTTACAGAAAAATACCTGAGCTTCCTTTTATTTATAATTGAGTTGTTTTCTTCAAGGTAGGAAGGTAAACTAAGTTCAAACTGCAATGCAAAAAAAGAATGTCCCTTTGATTTTTTTTTTGGATTAATGAATATGATGAATGCCTGCTACTCCCAAAGTTGAGTAAATGTGAATTTATTAAGCCATGAGATGCTTTTATGTTGTTTTGTGTGAGTATGCAGATATTTTGTGGGAGGAGGATGTGGGAACAAAGATAAGATTTGGGAAATGTTTACATGCTTCTGATACATATAAAGCTGATGTTAGGGTTTTCTTGGAAACTGGAACAACTTATATGCAATTAATTAAAGCTTGGGTACTAGCAAAGCATTGTGAAATTGAAAACTAGAAGTAAACAAAAAGAAGGAACCATCTGATGCTGGTAATGGTAGGTGAGGTTAGTGTCATGAAACAAATACAGCTAATGTTTTGTTGCTCATGAAGATCTCATTTAATTTTATGAAAAGTTAGCTGTTAAATATCTAAAACATAATTGAACAGGAGACTTGTGGCCAAAGATGACTTCTGGCCCATATTTAATATGTAGAGGACTGTAAACTCTCAGAAGTAATAGATTAAATGCAACCCCAAATGTGGGAGGATGTTTTCTGTTTATGTGCAGGGGCTATGAGCAATTGGCTTATAAAAAAACATGTGCACTGACCACTCATTTCTCTGTGTGAAGTCTGCATTTGAGCATACAGTTGAAACCTTCCCTCAGCTCCATGATTTATGTGTATTTGGTCGTGTTTGAACAACTGAGTCTGCATGGCCAAAGGGAATGTTTGTACAGCTTACAGAGGAAAAATGTATAAGCCCATACGAAAAACTGTTCTGCAAGGCCTTGTTTTCACGTGCAGAGTTGATTAGCTGGGATTTCTCAGTATGCTAAATGTCATAGTGCTAAAATCTGTGAAGTTTTGGCTGTACCAATAATGTTTGAAGTAGGAAACTGTAATAGCTTGTGATGTCTCCACTTACTCTTGATTGTTTTTGATTTGAAGATTGAGAGAGCCATTTAAGATTTACCTGCTACTCTGTGCAAAATGCTTGAAGGAAGATTGTGGCAGTTGTCACTTCTGTACAGATTGTGAAAGCATGTCACTGAGGTAGAGTCATCCTGTACTCACTAGACTCACAAATGAAATGGCATTGCAGCAGTTTCATCACACCTCACAGTGAGTGAAACTCACTGGGAGCACACTGGAATCTTAGTGATCTGACTTCTCCACCGCTGAAAGCTATGGAAGGGGCTTGGATCTACTGGCACAGTGTGTGCAGCTCCATCATGCTGTTTTCAAATGTCTCATACTTTGTGTGGCTCAGACCTTGCTTGGAGGTGTGATCCAGCTACTACAGTCTTAAAAACTGCAGGACTTAAAACAAGGCAAGGAAGATTCAAGGTGGGTAGTTTAAGCCTCTCACACAGGGAAGGCACATATGAAGATAAGGAGGTTGAGTGTTAAAACTTTTACCCCATGCTGCATGCCAGTGTATTCCTTATAGCTTGTTAGCACATGCAATCAGCTCACTGCAGTGTTAGTGCCCAAGTTCTGAGTATGGATGTTTTTTACTGCAATAATAAAGTATGGAATACTTTGGTTACAGTTTACCTCATGAATTTTATTTATTGCAAGTAAAGTTTCAATCGGTTGGACTGCAAGGGTGGGGACAAAAGAAAGGTCTCATTTTCAGAAGGTTGAAACAATAAATTAAAGTCTTCCTCAATACTAGGAAATGAGGACATACGGAGTTAAGGACACACTTCTAGCAAGGGATGACATATAATTCAGGAATACCTTGATAAAGTATGTCAGCTATAGCAGAACTTTCCTATAAATTCAACTGAAAGTTTTAAAACTGAGATGATCTTTCAGTTTTGGGTGGAACTCTGTTGGGTTTATGATAAAAGACAAATGTATGCTTGTCTATGAACAGCTGCACTAATGTTTCCTTGATTTATGAATTTTCAGATTCTTTGATTCAGTCTTTGGCATAACATGAATATATGATGTAAATAATAGGAGATTTATTAATGAACCTGTGTATAATGCTAGTGAGGCTATTTATATAGATGTCTGTTGTCTATTTAGTTTCAGCTACTTAAAACTGCTATGGTTTATGTTAATGGTTATCAGGTGTATTTATAGTTAAATAATTTATTAAGCACCAACGAAGTAATAAACACGGAAGGTGCTTTTGGATTACTATCAGCCACCAAAATGAGAGTTTGCGTGTTCTAAATGAATCTGTGAACTGTTTCAATAATAAAAAATTAAATCAATTTAGAAACTGATTTTGTGCCAAAGTACACAAAAAGATAGCTTTGTCCTTAGTGCCAAGGAGATGTGTTTTCACCTCTAGATAATGAATATGCATTTACTCATGCTGTCGTGGTTTGGCTCAGCTAGCACAGAAGCACCATGACAATCTGTTGCTCAGTGCCCCTGTTCACCCCCACCCTCGTTAGGATGGAGGAGGCCCCAGCAAAATGAGTGTGTCATAGTTTAGCAAGGAGACAGTTTTGCTTGACAATAGGGAGAGGGGGCTGCAGTGCAGACCCAGTAAAGAGTTGGCAGACTTTCCCCCAGCTCTTGGGTTCAGACCCACCTCCAGCCTCTGCCATCACTATTTAAGGACGGGTAAGGAAGTGCTTGGGAGGAGATGTAAGAGTGGTAAAAGATGGAGGTGACCATGCAGACCCTGCAGTCAGAGAAGGAGGAAGGAAGGAGTAGCATCAGACCAGAAACACCTCTGAAACCCGTGGTGAGAAAACAGGCTGTACCCCTGCAACCTATGGAGTGCAATGGCAGGACTGAAAGCCACCAGCAGCTCTGGATGAGTGCGCCCGGATGGGCGAGACACTATGTGGGGAGGCGGCCATGGCGCAGGCCGTGCTGGAGAGCCTGTGGGCTGCAGAGCAGACCCACACGAGAGGCAGAGAGGAGCTGCAGCCTTTGGGATGAATGCGTATTGGAGCGCCCGTGCAAGGCTGCTGTGTTGAGGTACCCCATGGAGGAGCAGGGAGGACTGGTGTGGAGCCTGCTTGCCCTGAGGAAAGGCAAAAGGCAGAAGCTATTGAGAATAGACTGACTGAAACCCCCATTCCCAGCCCCCCTCTGAGCTGGGGAGGAAAAGGGGAGTCGTGGGGAGGAGGCGGTCTTAAAGGGCTGCTTGTACTCTTCATCATTGTACCACTCTGTGTTGTTTTGTGTTGGTTATGTTTTGGGGTTTTATGGTTATGCTTTAGTTGGATTAAATTCTTTTCTGTTTTCTTCCCCAAGCCAAGTAGCCTGGTCTGTTTTGTCCTGGACCAGAAGTGGCAATTAAGCCCTCCATGCCCTTTGACAATTCTCAGGTCTCTGGTATTTGAGGGTAGCTGTGGTCTTTGTTCCTGATGGGCCTAAGCCATGATAAGGAGTAAAAAGATAACCAAGTTTGTTTTGGATTGAAGCAAGGGCAGGGAGGGCTCCCTGCCAATTACTGTTCCAGGCAAAACAGACTCCAGCACTCGATTTAGAGAGGAAAGTAGGAAAATTTATTCTACTACCTACAATAAACAAAACAGAAGAAAAAAGGGAATAGAATGATGAGAAATTACAACCAGCACTTTCAGATCTCCCTCCCCCATCCCTCCTTTCTTTCTGGGCCCAGCTCACTGCTCCCGATATCTCTACCTCCTCCCCCCTCAATGGCTCAGGGGGGCAGGGAATGAGGGATGTGGTCAGTCTCTCAAAGATGAGCTCTGAAGCTTCTCTCTTCTCAGAGGAGGATGACTCCTCACATTCTTCCCCTGCTCTGATACAGGGTTCATCCCATGGGACACAGTCCTTAACAAACTTCTCTGGTGTGGGTTCTTCTCCACACTTGCAGTTTCTGCAGATACAGGGTCCCTCCCTCGGGATGTGACCTCTTCTTGGCATAATTTTAATGAGCTTCTTTGGCATGGGTCCCTCCCCACAGTTACAGCTTCTGCAAATATTAGGTCCCTCCCACGAGACATGGCCTCCTCCAGCCATAGTCACTGCTCCTGGCACGGGGTCTTAAAGCAAAATGAGCCTCTGCTCTTGATTTGGGGTTTCTAGCAAAATGAGTCACTGCCCCTGATATGGGGTCATTATCAACACGAGTCTCTGCCCCTGATGTGGGCCTTTAAAGAAATGCAAATAAATCTCTGCTTCACCAGTCCTCTCCGTAGGACACAGGGAAGTCTCTGCTCCAGCACACCTCTTCTCTCACTGACCTTGGAGTCTGCATGATTGCCTCGCTCTCTCTTCCCACTCCTTGCACCACCACAAGCCAGAGAAGAACAAGGGACAGAAGAAGGAAGAAACAGGAAGAAATCTCCTCTTCAGCTTCTTCTTAAAAAGTGATCATGGAGTCATCTAATTGGCTCAGCCCCAGAAGTGAGTCTGAATCTGAGCTGGTGAGAGTTGTGAGCAACTTCTTACAGGAGCCATCTTTACAGCTCCTTCCCCCTTATCAGAAATGGCTGTCATGTCAAACCATGACACATGCCAATGTAGAAAACCAGCCTGGATTTTACTGTAAAGTAACTATGTGAAATAGTGTTACTACAATGATCATTGTTCTTGCCTCTACTGGGATTTTACAGTGATTTTTCTGATACCAGTTTTCCCACTGTTAAAAAAAAAATACAACAACTAAAAACCCACAGCAAAACAACAAAGAAAAAGACTTGTTTTTCTCCTAATCAAACCAAATTTGTATTTATATAGATTATTTCTTTTAATAAGAATTATCTCTTAATTTGTATTTATTAATTTTCAGCCATCCACGATTATATTAAATAAGGAACGTGAACCTGGTAGCCTAGATAGGGATAGAGTGGCAGAGCTTGAGGTGGTCTTTTCCTTTCTGAAAGGAGTTTTAGGGGATGGTGAAGGCATATTTTAGGAGATTAATAGGACTGAAATTCAAGTCCTAAACTTTCTAAAAATTGAAATCTTGATATAGTTGAAATTTAACAGGCAGCAAACCAGGTGACATTGCTTTACTGAAAAGAAAATGCTCTACATTTACCTGCTTCTCATTTTCTACACACACTGTGGTGAGCATGAGGAAACATTGGAGTATACTTCATTAAGGCTCTTTGGAAACTCTTTCTTTCAGAACCAGCTAGTAGGCTGTTTATACTTCCCCATGGATTTCTACAGATATCTGGCATATCTGTGCATTTTCCTGTTATGCACATTTAATTTGCATTATGAATTGGGTGTCAGTTAATGCCCTGTGTGCCTAGGAAAAAAGTGTCCTCACACCACCTGTTTGGTAGTGCTTGGTAGCTGTAAACTCCATAAACTCCACTTTAGTGAGATATTTGGGTTTAAAAAAGAACAGTGCCAAGTAAGGAATCAGCTGAAGTATTGCTGAGCTGAATGACATATCTTTGCTGGATTATATATTTCTCTTGTAACGAATGGCACCATTTCAAGTGCCATAGCCTAGATCAGGACTTTTTCTTTATTTTGAGTAAGTCAGGGTAATAACATGAAATAGAAAGAAAGAAAATGGAGCAGCAGTAATTTGTTGAGTGTAAATGGGAAGAAAAATAAACTCTGGCCAAGAACTGAAATGAGTCTTGTCAAGATTTGTGCTAACCTGGGCCTTCAGACTGATTTTTATTCCGCATTTTTTGGATTTAATCTGCCTTGGGATTTGGGAGATATTTTTAAAGAAATTGAACAGTATTCTGAACTCTGGAAGACTGAAACTATTTCTGTATAAAATAGTCTTTCTGGCCATGTCTCAGTTCCCATAAGTATTAAAATACTGGAAAATGTGCTTTGTTCCTTTGTACTACGGTGGGATGTAATCAGTTATAAAGACATGTGAAATGGACATTTTCTTTTTGTTTTTTTTCCATGCTTGGGTTAGTAACTATCACTGTTGGGAATTTTTCTGTATTAATCTTTCATATTTATCTAGTTCTCTGAGTATAAAATATATGGGAACTTCAGGGAAGCAGGGCAGCAGCGACTGCTGGAAAAGGAACCCAGAGAGGTTTGGTAAGAGCTACTGATCCTTGGGATAATGGTTTTGCATCATTTTTTAATATGTGGACCCTTGAAAATGTTGGGAGGGACAGAGTATGGTAGAGCAATATAAATCTAGCAACAGTATATCTTGCTCTCTTTAAATGGAGAGGCTGAGGTACATACTATACATCCCAGTTCCATGTTGGGAGCAAAAGAGCAATTTCTGCATCCTGGCTTGCTTGTTTCCTTCTCTGCCCTGTTTTTTATCAGGAAGAAATGTTGGGCTTAGAAGAGGCCTCTGATGCTCTCTGGTCAGGGCTAAGGTCTGGAAGAGCAGTACACTAAGTTGCTGGGGCTGGTGCATCTGTACTCTACGCACTTCATGCCTAGCTGTCCTTATCTTCAGGGGCACTTTTAAATTTTTTTAACCCAGAGACCACAGGTTCAAAACTATGTTAGGGATGCTGTTTTGAGAGAATTGACAGCATCTCTGACAAATAAACTGAGAGAAAGCCTATAACCTACTCGTCAGTAAAAGAGATTAATATGCAGAAAATGACAAATATTGGAGAAGAGTAGCTGAAACTATGTTGAACTCTTAAAATCTAGGTTTGAGCAGAGTCCTTAGTCTTCTATGTGCAATACATTTTTGTTTTCTAGTACTTCTTGCAATTTCACAGGCTGTTCATTGCTGAGCAATTATGTAGGTGCCTGGTTAACTACAGATAGCTAAAGGGAACAGCATATTTTGAGAATTAGAGCCTTATACCTCTTGCCTCATTGAGAAAGTAGAACCAAATATTTGCTCATGTTTCAGATAAATATATGGATGCCTTCTTGCATGATGGTGGTAGTAATTCAAGATGTATCTGGTTTTTAGAAGCTACCTGGCTGAGAAAAATTATACTAAAATAGAGTAGAAATGGAGACTTTCATAGTATTTACTGTTACTACTCATATACAGATACTCTGTGATTGCTGTGCAATTTAGTAATTTTACCATGAGCAGCTGTATATTATTTCTTTGCATTAGGATTGATTGGATGCAATACGCATGGAAGTATATTTAAAGAACTACGTGAATAATTTGAGTTTATACTGATTTATATGTAATTGATGGTATATATTTAATATGCACTGTGATTGATCCACATTTCATTTATTTGCCTATAGCTTGCAGTGCTATGTGGATAATTTTATGAATTCAAGTTTGGTAGACACATTTACATTTGCTGCAAAGGTTATCATGGAAAACTAATTGGAAAAAGATTTATGTGATTAAATTAAGAAATGTGTTTGAATTGAATATTACTAGAAATTGGTGACCACAATAGCAACACCATCCAAACATATAGGAAAAAAAAAACTTTTCCAAGATCCTCCTGAGCCTGTCTATTTTTCTCTTTCTTA
This sequence comes from Colius striatus, assembly GCF_028858725.1. Classification (NCBI taxonomy): domain Eukaryota; kingdom Metazoa; phylum Chordata; class Aves; order Coliiformes; family Coliidae; genus Colius; species Colius striatus. Next base: position 29,539,569 of record NC_084767.1, on the reverse strand, counting down.
GAGGGAAGTTTCTGGTCTGCTATACATTAATCACAATATATCACAGATTTTTTGCCTTGTAAAGCAGTCTCAAATATCTTTTATCACTACGGTGTACAAACAGGTGGTTTCACACAGGTAAATGAATTGCTTCTGTCTTTGGTGGCTCTTTGTATGGATACACTTTGATAAATAAAAAATAGATAGGACAGAAGAATGATTAAGACTCTACTCCCAATACAAATGTTTTGATGGCTACTCTCAAATGAGTTTGATTTTTTTTTAAAGAATGTAAAGGTACTAGCCTGCTTTTTTTTTTTTATGTACTTTTTTTTTTTTAACTGGTGAGAACAGATATTAAATGTTGAAACTGGTATGTATCCAGAGTGGACTATTTGAAAGACAGCAATGAATATCATGCATATAAATCCGTAAAAAATTCAGAATGAATGACATTCCAGAGTGATTGTGTCTGTTTTCCATTTATTATATATGCCAGTAAGCACAGAACAGGTTTTTATACATAATGCAATGTATAAATCATAAACTAAAATTTTGGAAGGATTTTAATTAATAAAAAGGAAAAAAAGGAAACTAGTATTTCAGACTGTCTCACTTTCCTTGAAGACGTGGACTCTTGAACATTCAAAGAAACCAAATCCTCACCTGAGGACAATCAGAACAGCAACAGTCCTCCTAATGTAAAGTGCTACTACAAGTGAATTTATTCCTAGAAGAGTTTTACCCTTTCAACGTTTATATCAGTAAACAGTCTAATAGTGTACCATATCAGTAATTTAGATTCATCAGTGTTATTCTTGACAACAGATATTATTATTTTGCGTTATTAAAAAATTCTGTTGTAGGCTCAAAACTGTATTTAAAAATTTCTTTGTAAATGTGAGATGACTGTTGATATAGTTTAACACAGGAAGAGAAGAAGAAATCTCGTGTTACTGTGTTGTTTGCTATTGAAGACAAGTTTCTAAAGCACTAAAATGATCCAGTTAGAGTCTCCCACAGCATCCTCCTGGAGAAGCTGACTGCCCTTGTCTTAGACAAATGTACTCTAAAAAGGATGGAAAATTGATTGAATGTCTGGGCCCGGAGTGATGGGGAATGGAGTTAAATCCCATTTCCAGCTAGTCACCAGTGGTATTCCCTAGGGCTCAGTGTTGGAGCCTGTTGTGTTTAATATCTTTGTCAATGATCTGGATGAGGGGATCAAATGCACCCACAGTAAGTTTGCTGACACCACCAAGCTGGGCAGGTGCATAGATCCGCTTGAGGGCAGGAGGCCCTTCAGAGAGACCTGGACAGGCTGGATTGATGGACTAAGGCCAATTGCATAAGGTTCAACAAAGCCAAGTGCCAGGTCCTGCACTTGGGCCACAACAACCCAGTGGCTGGAAAGCTGTCCTATGGAAAAGGGCCTGGGGGTTTTAATCTACATCTGGCTGAACATGAGCCAGGAGTGTGCCCAGGTGGCCCAGAAGGCCAATGACATCCTGGCTTGTATCAGGCATAGTGTGACCAGCAGAACCAGGGAAGTGGTTATCCCCCTCTATTCAGCACTGGTGCAGCTGCATCTGTGTTCAGTTCTGGGCTCCTCACTCCAAGAAGGACATTAAGGTACTGGAGACTGATGGGCTGGACGTTTCCCAGAGACGGGTAATGAAGCTGGTGAAGGGTCTGGAGCACAGTTCTGATGAAGAATGGCTGAGGGAGCTGGGAGTGTTTAGCCTAGAGAAGAAGAGGCTGAGAGGAGACACGATCACTCTCTACAACTGCCTGAAAGGGAGTGTTAGTGAGGTGGGATTTCAGAGGAAATGGGCTCAAGTTGCACCAAGGGAGGTTTAAATTGGACATTAGGAAGGACTTTTTCATCAGGAGGTTTTTTAAACATTGGAACAGGCTGCCCAGGGAGGTGGTGGAGTCACCATCCCTGGAGATGTTTAAAAGCTGTACAGATGAGGTGCTTAGGGACATAGTTTAGTGGTGGGCTTGGCACTGTGAGGTCAGTGGTTGGACTCAATGATCTTAAAGGTCATTTCCAACTGTTATGATTCTATGACTTTTAAAAAATAGTTGAGACAAAACTTCCTAACAGAAAATAGATCTTGGACAATATGTAAAGTATGGTAAAAACATATAAAATATGTTAAGTAACTGTGTCTCATTCAGATGCTTCATATTTCAAAACCATTTACCACTGGAAAGGAGTGCTATAGGGTCAAGTCTGGTTCCCTGAAGTAGGATGGTCATTGTCCTTTTGGGGTTCACCTGAGTCTTAGGAATGAACTGACTGAATCTGTAGCCTGTCTGTGATTAGCAACTAGTGCCAGAGATAGTAAATGGTATCAGGATATATTTCTACTCATTCCAGGAGAGGTAACACTTAAAAGGTGACACTGCTAGCAAGCATAAAGGTGACACTGTAACAAGAAAAGGCTTGGAAGCTAAATTTCTGGAGCATTGTTTTGATTTTTGCTATGTGTTGAAGAGCTTTGTAGTTGTTCTGGCAAGTGATGATTTGGTTGTTGTTGTTGTTAGGTATCTCAGTATGTATTAATTATGCTGTTCACAGACATGAAGAAATAAACCATTTAAAATATGATATGTGCTGACCTCAGTGGAAATTAGAGAAATCTGTGTAAACCGTAAACACTCACCACCTGTTTGTGGTACAAAAAAGCTGCTACATGATGTTTCCTTTCTGACCCTAAGTCATGTGCTGTTCCTGAGGCAGCATTCCTCTAACGTAGAAATTGCTTATGTATCAGAGTACGTGTTTTTCAAAACTCCTTCATACAGAAAGGGTGTCAGTTGCTATAGTCAACTTTTTAAATTTTACTCTAAAGAGTTTGGTAATGGAGAGTTTTACTGGCTATGTTTATTACATTTTAGTGATATGGTAACTGAAGCAACAAAAGTTATAGGCAAAGGAAGGAAAACAGAGGATAAAATTGATTTTAATGATTTGGTTTCTTGGCCATCACCTCCTGGCAATATGTCATTACAAGGAATTCTTTTTTTTTTAAATAAGATCCAAGGCTGAGCAGTAGCAATGGTCTGCAGAGGCATACTGTCAGGTATGGTGATATGAACAACTGATGTAGAAGCAGAAAATGGATTGCATGCCAGACCTTTAGGTTGGAAAATGTAGATCAGTAGTTTTCTTATGTAGAGAGGTTTGATATTTCGTATAGTAGAATTCGTCCTCTGAGTGTTTTGAAGTGTTTACCATGAGAGGCTGCAGTATGAGTGGGTGAATCTGGCAGGAAACTACCAATTATAAGCCTAGAAAAATGAGCTTCTATGATATAAAAATAGATATAAAATGTGGCATAGAAGCTCTTTTGTCTCTTGAGATTGGCAGTTTTTCTGTAAGGATGGAAATTCATGTGAAAGTGCTTACTGAAGGTATTGATTGAAGGTTTACCAGTCTTTCAGTGAAGGAAAGTACAACAATAACTTCAACAAAAGTGGCATTTGAACCAGTGGGGATTTGGGAGCCAAAAAAATACATCTGCAATAATTGAAGTGTAATCATGCTGTAAATTGAGTTGATCTTACCTTAAACAAACTCAATTGTGCTATTTTTAAACAAGCTTAGTTACTTCTCAGAAATACTCTGTTAGAGGATTCAATTTTAGGTTTAAAGCTTTCAGAACAAATCTTCATGAAGCATGTGAGAATCATTGAAGAATAATTAAGCCAGAATTTAGGGTTTGGTTTGGGTTAGGGTTTCATCTGTTACTTCAGCATGGGCAGCAGTTTAGAGGACAAATACGTGACCATATTTTTTATTGGAAAAGTAATTAGTTATCTTTGTCTCATTCTTCTCAAGTTTCCTTTGGACAGCTTCATGGGATCTGAAGTTTCTGATAGGTCTTAGTAACAAAATGTTTGGGTTTCTGGATTTTTTGCAAATAGATATCTTCATACGCCTGTGCTTCACATTAACTCATGGCTTTGAGATGAAGATATTCTGCAAAGCATGTGATGACAAACAGTCTAATAAATGTAACTTTGAAAAAAAACCAAACCAGCCTTGCATATAAGGAAACTTTTATATACCAAAGTGCCAAAAAGTATCTGTAGTAGGAAAAAAAATGTGATCATTCTAATTTAGTTATTAAAGACTAGTTAGTTCATAAAGCTTAGTAAGCCAACTCTTCAAACTGCTCCATTTGCGCAGGCATCTGGGCATTTCCCAAAGTGGCTGCTGTCTTGCTGTGTAGTGCAGGGTTCATCATCGTGCTGCCTCTGCACCACTCTACTCTTGTTGTAGGATCTGTGCTTGAAATGACCTCAGGCTCAAGAGATAACCCTATAAGCATAGTGCACATTTGCAGATGTCCATAGAGAAACTCCATCTGCCTGGGCAGACAGAGCCTTCGTTTCCAGTCTTCTTTAAAATACCTTCCTTTGTTGCTCTCTTTTGACTCATCAGAAGACAATAATTTGTCATTTAGGACTGCTTTGTAAACTAGGTTCAATTTAGGTATCCTGTTGTATCCTGTGTGCTAACAAATTAATAGAAATCAAGCTATGAAAATGCATAGGAGTAACAGTGGTGTCTTTTTTTCAGCATCCTATGACATCCCCAAATCTTACCTTGACTTCAGATTTTGAAGAATGTATTCTTACATTATGGCGATTTGGTGAAATTTTGCTTCCCTCTGTTATTATTTGAGATGAAATCTCTGTGCTGGGTTAAAATAAATCCCCTGTTGAGGAGACTGGAAAATTCCATTTGTTGAAAGAGGCACTATAACATAGATGTGTTAAGGCTGAATCTCATGCAGTTTGAATGTCTGCATAATATCAAAGACTGTGCTAAATAGATTGAGTCCGGGATGAAGCAGGAGTTTCAGAAGGGAAACGTGGAATAAACCTTGCTCAGTTCTATATATGGTAATAAATATATACACACTGAATGCAAAAAATCCTTGTATATTTTTACTTTTTAAACCTTAATGGTCCAATTGTCTTGGAGAGCATTTCACCACTATGAAGAAGGCAGTATGATATCCAAGCCATGGATTTCACTTGAAAACTTTCCTCTAGTATTTAAATAATAATTATTCTAAAGTATTTCGGTGAACTACTTGTTCTGTAGCACCAATACAGGTCCTTCTAATAATATATATGGAATAAAATAATAGTGTTGCCTAAATGGATATATGTAAAAAATTCTGTAGCAGCTTGTTAAGCTTCTGAATGATGGATCACTGGGTTCTTGTATTTGGAGGTGAAAGTGACTGTTAGACTACCTGTTCTTTGGCGCTGTGTCTATCACACTTCATTCATTCCTACCACGTGACTCTTGAGCCCAGTATTCTGTTTGATCAAACTATGTTTTTATTGATTACATCACTACTAAAATCTTAGTGTGCCTCATTCTTCTAGTTTCTCAAGAATTGATAAGGTACCTTTCATTTTCCTGATGGTTCCTTATCTCTCTTGTCAAAAAATGCAGTCTCTCAGGGACAGAAGAGGTTCTTGTGGACATTCGGTTCTCATCTGCACTTCTTGATAATGTCAGTGAGGTCTAGTATCTCTTGTGGGGTCTAATATCTGTTTGGATGTTGTTGGAAGTTTTGGAACTTCAGCATTTACTGGATCATCTTTATTATCCACTGTTCCATTCCTACTATGATGTAATCTTTTTTTTTTTTTTTTTTTAACTTCAACAAAGCGTTAAAGCTCAGCAGTGATTTCTGTTACCTAGAGTTTGAAAATTCTTATATCAGTATTAATATGTACTAGAAATCTTGCCCTAGTTAGCTTGGTTGAGGTTTTTTTTACTGTATGTATAATGGTGGTCAGATTGAGGGACTTTTAGGTTTGGGTTTTTATTTCATGTTCACAGATAAACTCTACTACAAATATGTTTCTTTGCCTCAGAGTCCTGAAACTACTGAAAAACCAAGTACAATGAGGTACAAATGTAAAGGTCTTGCACAAGAGATCTCCTTCCAGTCATCTGTCTCTGCTCCTGCCTTCTTTCATTTTTTAAACTTGTTTCTTCACTTTAATTGCATGTAATGAAGATAACGTTTGATGAGGCAAACAAGTCCTCAGGCAGATTTGTATAACAGTTGTACATCTCAAGTAAATTACATTAAATTCCATATGTAAAGTGCAAAAGTATTTACTTGAGTTTAATAAGCAAACCGACTAGAAAATTACAGAGGATTGAAATTATTTTTGAGACATACACTTTAATATGTTCAGAATCCAACCGTATGCTTAGTTTTCATTACGTGTTTAATATTGTTTCTTTAAAAATGAACAATGTGTGGCCTACTAACACAGTAATTAGGAACAGATTAGGTTTACACTATTAATTGACATATTGTTTGAATCAGATAATGAAAAGTACTTAGAAAGTGTTGTACAATCATTGTGGAAAGCATGGTTTCTGCAGGTGTTTCTAACAGTGGACAGAACTGATAGATACCAAGCCAAAGCTTTTAATTCATGTGGCAGGTGATATAGTAAAATCATAAATGCGAGTGTCTAAGAATGATTTTACAGTGTAATAATTTCAATTTGATCATGTGTAATCATCTATATAAAAGAATATTTTAAAAATTATATTTAGAGATTGCATATTTTCTTGATGAACAAATAGAAAATAACAAATGAAGGTATTTCTGGGTTTTGTGTTAAAAGTGGAAGAATAATAAGATTTTAAAATAGTTTAAATGGCCAGAAACTCAGCAGCTATGCAAAGTTGGTTTTTTTGAATTGACTTTTCTTATTAATTTACTCCTTTAGAGCTGTAACTATGTTTCACTCAGTGGTCATCTTTCTGATTTGCTGGAAATATTCTATAAAGTACAACAAGCAATCTCTGAGCTATCTGCTTTTAAAAGCTGTATTTGAACTGTAGGCTGTATTGAGTGTAAACTATGCTGCACTGCTTAATATCAACTGTAATGGGTCTCGAAACAACAACACTATTTATATTCAAGAGTTGATATCCAAGGAATGCCTCAAAGTGAGGTTTGCTGTGGAACACAACTTATTTATAACTTTCTGTTTGTTAAAATGGTGCAGTCAAACATGTGAAATCGTGCTATGTGGGTAACCCTTGAAACTGTATAATTTATGTTCTAATTCATTTAAAGGATATTTTGCTTCCCCAAATCATGTTGATACGGGTGTATCAAATCGCTGTCTTCCAAAAGATGACTAGATAATTAAAAAAAAAAAAATGAAGGTATACTTTGTAGTGTCCATGGAACAGTCCCTATTTTGGCATATTGTATTTTTAGCATAAAGTCAGGTTTACTCCTGATGTTGAAGACACATTTTCACCTCATGTATTTGCTTCCAGTAGAACAAGATTAAATTAGAAAAACTGAAAAATATACTCCATAATAGTTTAAAATTATTGGATTTCTAAATTGATGAGTGTTTTATGAAAATAAAACCATAGCAATTTCTAGGTAATATAGCAGTTTATCAACTGTGCACAGCAGGGTGCATCTCACCCTGTGACCCAAAGTAAACACAAATGTATATTTGTTTCCTCTGTTCACCCTTACTAGTACAGAATTGTACAGGAGGCTACAGCTCTGCCAAAATGTCATGGAGCTCAAAGCTCAGCTTGATTACTCATTCACTCAAAACCAAAGCAGTGCTCTTCAAGTTTCTAAAACCTGTCTTTGAAGGATTTCCCAAACACTTAGTTGCTATTAAAAAAACCCAAACACCATAATATAAATTATAGGATTTTTATATTTATAAATAAAAAGCTATTTCCTAGATTTAAGTAGGTGAAACTTTTGTTGCACTTTGTACATTCTCATGCATTACATATGAGAGTAACTGCAGTAGCTCACAGCATCTGACACAATTTAATGTCACATTAGCAGTGTTTAATTTATTATTCATTTTCAATGCCTTCCACAAAAGTAAAGAAACCAAACCACCCCACCAACCACAAATAAACCCTGTCTAAAAGTCCCCTGTCAAAGTGAGCAAATTTCTTTGTCAAGGAAGGATTTGTGGTGCAAACAGAGGAGCAAATTCAAGTACCCCCAAGTTTCTACCAGAAAAATAACAAAGAGTTAGTCCATGTGAGGTGAATTGTATAAGTGTACAAAGGAGAGCCTGATGTAAATTTAATGTTAAAAAGTGTTCTAAAATATAATGTTAAATTCTGGACTGAATCCAAAACTGTGCTGAGAGAAGCATTGTTACTTTTACTTTTTACATAGGTCTTAAAAAAATCTTTCATTTCAATAGACACAGTTAGCATACATGCATTAAGTTGTCTTAGATGATAACTGGTCCTAGATCAAAGCAGTTCAATGCTTTTAGGAAGGACAAAGTTGAACCAATGTTTTCTGAAATGTATCAGAATGTTGTTTGTTTGTTTTGGGTTTGTTTCAGCAGTAATGAAATCTCTTTCAGCTCATCCATATTTTTAGGACCTAACTTTTTCCATCTATCACAAATAGCTACTTTCTCTCTGTTACTTGCAGTTTCTAACAGTTCTTATCCTTGGTTTACAGCTATTCATTATATATATATAGTACATGCATATTTGTACGTATATGACAGTATGTGTCCTCAGAGGTGACGTGTGTTAAGATTCTGCATCAGTGAAGTCCCTGTTGTGCCATAAACACCCTCAGCAGCACAGTGAAGTATGCCCTTACATAGTGGCTTTTTTCTGGTACAAATCAGTGAACTGCTGGGATACTATCACTTTCTTGAGTCTCCTTCTCTGGAGACATTCAAAACCCACCTGGACAAGTTCCTGTGTGACCTACTCTAGGTGGTCTTGCAGGGCAGTTGGACTGGATGATCTTTCGAGATCTTTTCCAGCCCTTGAGATTCCATGATTCTGTGATTTTCTGTCAACCTGCTCCCACAAACACCTCCCTTCTGTCTTTCCCAATCTTAGCTGAAGAATGACTTTTCCCCCAGTTTTTCCAGGTTACTCCTGGGATTGTATCTTGTTAGTAGTAGAAATGTTGCCTGCCAGTTGAAAACTGGTAGGCCTTTTATGGAAATGCCCACACAACTTTATCTATAGCATAGCAGTGTAAACTATCTGTTTCCAATAAGATCGTTATTATCTTTTATTGTCAAACTTCTCACTTTGAAAATATTTTGCTCTCTTCTTCAAAGTCTGGCATATACAGAAATACAGTTATGGATGTGGTAAGAATGAGCTTTCCGAAAGATAATTTTCCCTTCTGATACGGTGCAGTTGATTTATCAGTTTATGCATATTTAATTGCCAGAGGCAAAGAGCTATATTGCTTTTTATACTCTGCCAGTGCAGCTCTTAAAATGGCTACATAGCCACTTGTATAAAAAATAAGGCAGCAGATCACTGTGCTGAAGAGGGATTGTATACAGTGCAAGAGTCTGTCAGTGATGATGGTGATCTATTAACGTCAGTGCAGTTGTACTTGTTCACAAAAATGGAGGGTGAGGTTTTGTATATTTTGTCTATGAAAATTTGTCTGTTCTTCTCTTTTGGTGATTTAATGCAATTCTATCTATTGTCTTTGGCATGTAATAGTCAGATTCATGACAACAGGTAGATAATAGGGGACTGTAAGCTTTGAAGAATTTTGCTTTAAACTTTGAATAAGGCCCTGATGAATAAAAGTAGAGAATTATGGTGTTGCCAACTCAGTGCTGAAGGCCTGCTGAAATTAGGCAAAAAGTCTTGTGAGTAGTCGAGGAGTATAAAATATATTTGTTTTATTACATGTGTCTAGTATACATTGCAACATTACTGAAAGTCCTGGGTCTCACGCGAATTTCTGAAAAGACCCAGGCAACAAAGCACTCTACTGAGGAGATGTGCATTCATGTGTCGTCAGTTCATTTTTAGATAACTGTCTTCTTTAAGGCAGAAGTTATGTTATACTTGAAGATAAAAAGCTGCTCTGGAGTGCTGTCTGTTCATCAAGTATTTGGAAGGTCTGGGTGCAGCACATGTGCATGACAATTCAGTCTGGCATGAGATGCAGAGCTTGGTCTCACTGCACGTATGATACAGTCTGGCTCGTTGGTATGTGCAGATCAGTGATGTGGCTCATGCATTGTAGGTCCACTATCAGACACTGAGCCCTGGGGGCACTCTGTCTGTCTCAAGTGAGCACTGGTGTGCAACTCCTTGATTCCTGTAGTGCATTTTATTTTAGAAAAATCCTTTAAACAACTCCTTAATGTATTTGATTGCAGATATAAGCCTACTAATAGTAGGATTAGTCATATTTTAAAAGAAGATAGGGATGGCCTATTCAGCTTTATTTGCACAGAAGATTGTTGGAAGTAGCTGCAGGACATTAGCACAAACAACTGGTGGAGAAGGAATTAGTGAAGTGGCAATATTATACTTCTTCATTAGTATGAATAAACTTAGCAGTAGAACAGCGTTATGGAAATGATCACAAACTAGTGATAATTATTAGCGATAATGTCGTGGTTTTGCCCAGCCGGAGCAAAGGGGAAGAAAACCGCGACTCCTCCCCCGCCCCCTCCCGGCGGAACGCGGAGGGGATCGGAGAGGGAGGAAAAACAGTAAAAGAGCCGCGCAAGTTGAAATAAGAACAGTTTACTGGGGAAAATTGAAGAGTAACAACTATAACAAAGACAAGGGAATATTACAAAGAAAACTGGTGAGTGATGCAGTTGCTCACCGCCCGGGACCCGACGTGAGCGACCGCTCCGCACCGGCGCCCCCCGGCAGAGCTTGTTCCGGCCAGCCCCCACCTGTACCCTGGGCATGACGTTAGGATGGTATCGAATACCTGCTGGCCAGGCTGGGTCAGCTGTTCAGGCTGTGCCCTTTCCTGGTTCCTCACGGGAATTAACTCTATCCTGGCTCAAACCAGGACAGATAACTATCACTCTAGTGCACTTTGTGGATAGATGCCAGCTCTATCTGGTCCTTTGGGAACTTTTTTAGTGAAGAGAAATAGATATCTCTGTAAAAAATCAGATGCTGATTGAGGGACTGAAAGTCAAAATCTTTGGTTGTCATAAACGGGAGAAGATTTAGTAAAAGATGTGGGGCTTTTTTTCCTAGGGAAAGAGTTTCGGATGAGGAATTTTGGGTTTGGAGGAAGAAGATGAAATGGAAGGGTTTTGCAGTTCAGAAAATGAAATTACATTGGAATATAAAAATATAGGAAATGAAGGTACTCTTTGAAGAACAATAAGACCATGAAAGGCTTAGGTAAGCTTGTGATGAGCTGCAGTTCATCTGAACTAAGCAAAACAGTATCTGAGCTTTTCCAGGGGGTCATTTGGGAAAAAAACCCCAAAGAGAGATGGTGAATGGACTTGACTGTTTGCCAAGCTGCTTCTTCAAACACAGAATATTGTTTAAATACAAAATCTGTGACAATTTCCTATTCAAATAGAGCTCCTAAAGAGGACCTTTAGGTCCTTTATGAATAAAGTCCTGAACTAGCTAGACTGTTCTCAGTGATGTCCAATGATAGGACAAGGGGCAATGGGTATAACCTGGAACACAAGAGATTTCAAAGAAATACAAGGAAGAATTTCTTCACTGTGAGGGTGATGGGGCACTGGCACAGGCTGCCCAGATATGTTGTTCAGTCTCCTCTCTGGAGACATTCAAAACCCACCTGGAAGAGTTTCTGTGTGACCTACTCTAAGTGGTTCTGCTCTGGCAGGGGGATTGGACTACATGATCTTTTGAGATCCCTTCCAGCCCTTGAGATTCTGTGGTTCTATAAGACTGAAAGAAGTAATTGGGCTGCTCTTATTTGTTACTTGTATTGCGATCTTAAATACTATGTGAAAGATGTGGTTGTTGATGCATTTCACGTACCACAAATAGTTACTCACTTCTAACAATCTATGGTTTTTATAAGGACCTGAAGTGACGCAATGCATCATGAAATTTCAGTGTTTCTAAATGTAACACAATAATGCTTAGCATGGGATTAAAGCCCACTGACTTTAATTGGGTGTCTTTTGATTGATGCCAGTGGCTCTGTCCCCAAAGGCTTACACTTTAATAGCACTGAAGTCTAAAGGAAAAAAACCCCAAAACGTTTTTTTTTTGTTTTTTTTGGTTTTTTTTCAGCTGGGTATGTACTACTATCCTGAACTTTTGGAGACAGCTAAACTAGGACATGTTGATTCTATGTTAAACAGTTGAAGGTGATGTGCTAGATTGCTATCTTCCAGCTCCTGATTTCCACTACAAAACCCAAAGCAGATTTGGTCACACAAGGGTCCAATTGTAAGTCGGGGTTCCCTGTGTTTTTTATATAGATTTCTGAATGCAATGGAAGACTGAGGATTTACACCAGCAGTGGAGTATGGTCATACTAGAGTGCCCACATGTCTTGAATTATTCCGTAAAAGTTCTCAAGTAATATCTAAGATGCATTCTTTAGGATGCGTCTCTCAACTTGATGCACATTTTCCTTCTTTCACAAAAGGGAAAATAAAGAGCGTTTCTGCATTTTATGTGTTTACCTGAAAGCAATTGCAACTCCTAACTCTGTTGTGAGAGTTACCTGGTGCAAAAAGATGTCAGTCTTTGTAGAACTTTGCTTTGGAAAAAATATTCTTGTAACTTGGATCCCGCTTTCTTGGGCTTGTAAAGGCTCATATTGAAGAAACAATAGTAGGATAAAATGAAAAAGATCTGAAAAGTGATAAAGGAGTTTTCAAAAGATGAACCTAAGGGAAATAGAAAGATTAAGTTCAAAGCAAACAGTAGCTGGAGGTGATGAAGGATGGTTTGTTTTAAACTACACATCCCTTCTTGAATTTTAATACATTCAGAATATTTTCAGTATGGACTATTTGCCTGAGAAAAGTTCATAATGCTTCATCCCTGAAATATGGAAGAATATCCAATGAAAAAGAGCAGGAGAGCCTGCAGGAAAGCCTTTCATTTCCTCTGTCCCAGAAAACATAATCCTGCAGGAGAGCAAAGTAATGGATGGTATGTATAATTTTAAAGAACATTTATCAATGTTATACATCTAAATGACAGGGTGAATAGGATTTCTTTTTTTGCTGATTTTTTTTTTTTTTAATATTCAGTGAATATTTTTATGCTCTTTTTAAGTATGTATGGACCAAGAATTGGGACAGTACCAAAGCCAAGTTAAAAATGAAATTGAAGTAAAAATATGTAAATTTATTCAAATGCATAACACAGTAACAGAAAGTCTCAAGATAGGCAAAGATACTGCAAATTCTTCTTTCACACTGGATTTTTCTTACAATGCCCTATTAAGACTAATGCCTTATTAACATTAACAAGGTTAATCTTACCATTGCCCATTGTTGCATAAAGGCAAACCAAGAAAATGGGTTTTGTTTAAACTTCCTTCTTTATTTTAATAAAGTTATGCAACACTCTGAATATGGAACTCTGTTCTTTTAGTAGGAATTCAATTAAAGTACTTTGGTCTACAAATGTGAGGGTCTACTTGAAGACATGCTGGAAGTTGCAGGATAAGACCACCAGCCTATGCTAAGGAGGAAGCTGCTTACAAAAATCTGTTTCTTCCCAAGCAAGTCCACATGAATTGAGACAACCTTAAAAAGCTTTCATGACTTAGTAATGATGAAAAAGATAGAATTAGGTGACATCAACTAAAACATTTTTTTCTCAGCTTGATTTGGATTTAACAAGCCTTTTTTTCTGGTATAATGTTCACTTTAGCAAGCCCCAATGTCTTCTTGGCTCAACTAGGTAATTACAAACATCCTGAAAATGAAAAGTTTCAAGTGGATATATGTAATAAGAGCACTTTCCTTGGTGTTTCAGTAATTCAAAGTTTTCAAACCAGAAGAATTATATTCAGTCTCAAGAATTTTCTCATCCTTAAACTTTATTGAAGTGAACTGAGCTCTACTCGTTAGTCATTGACATTGTTGCTTTTCTGCACTGAAAGGAAGGAACTACTTATTGCTCCTATGTCTATACATAATAAATAAGTCTAACTTGTATAAAAGTAAAACTCTCTCTTGGACATGAGATGCACCTAAATCCCCGTCTCTTCCTCATGTACATGTATGGGATTGCCTTCAGATTACACTTAAAGCTAGGCTGCTCCTTTATAACCTTCATCTCTGATGCTGTGCAGAAAGCAGCTAGGATGCCCCGAGGGCTGCAAATGCCTGTTCCATGTCATCTTGAAACCAGAAGTTGCTGACTGAGTTATCTGAAGTGTGGTAAAGGTAATGGTAGCAGAAAAGAAACAGAGGCTTTGTTCCTGGATTTTTTGCACACTTTCTTGCTTACCATTCTTTATTTTTTAATGTCTCAGAGGCCTGGAATTTGAGCAAATGAATAGCTTTGCCTCACAAACAGCATATTATGAGTAGAGCTTTCCAGCAATACCTTCCTACTCCACCCAGACACTGAGCCTGTTTGAATGCAAGGATTTACAATTTTTAATTATGGAACTGAATTTTCTTACTAATTACAAATCTTTATTTTTAGTTGAAAAAGAGGGTGATGTTACCCAGTAAGGACATGTTTAGGGGATTACATGAGTCTATTTTGCAAACCACAATATGGAAAATCTTTCTGGAAAAGGCAATGTGTAATGATAGGTTTGTATTGAACTTTGATGTGTTTAGCTTCAAAGAATGAGGATGTTTGGGCAGTGGTAAATGTGTTTCTCTGAGATGTAACAAGAAAAGACATCTATACACATTTTGTCTGACTTCAAAGGATCTAAATCCCACAAAACAAGGAAGGCAAACCAATTCTTTTTACAGCACATGGTTATTTTATCAATTAGACTTTGAGTATTATAGTATATATGAAACTATGTGGACCTTGTAAGAATTTGGATAAATTCAGAAAAAAGAAGGTCAGACTTCAGTTAGGGACTATAATTTAATGCATTTTTTCTTTGCCATTGAATTGGTTAAATCCAACTGTCTTCTACAATAGGATAATTGGCTTGGTGCACAAAGAAAGAGCAGTGGATGCTGTTTACCTTTAGGTTAGCAAGGCTTTTGATACCATCTCCCATACAGCCATAGGCAAATGGGGAAGTATTCAGTCCCATTTTCAGCATGGGATTGAATAAGTGGACAGTAAGGTGAAGGAAAACCTTGTAAGGCTATCAGGTTCAAAGAATAATGATTGGCAATTCAAAGTCCAGCTGATGGCTAGATAACGGTGACATTCCTCAAAGATCAGTGCTGGGACCATCAAGAAATAGCTATTTCATAACCTGGTTGACACAATGCAATCTTGCCCTACACAGCTTGTGGCATGGGCAATCATTTTCTGACTGTCTGGACAACCAAGATGGTTTCCTGTGAATCACTGACAGATTTCCTACAGAAATCCAAATGTACTGTGAGTGGAAAGCATGTCTCGCTAATACTGCACAGGAAGCAACTGAAAGAATTTTCTTCACAGCCAAAATGCATTATTTTTTTTACTGATGTCCAGCAGTCTAAAACTGGATTTTAGAAAGACCGAACCCAAACATTCATGGATTCCAGAACAGTGAGCCAAAGTAGACAGCAGAAGAATATTAGATTTTCATTGAAATCTTGCTATTTTAGACTTAGGTTCGATTTGCTTTAATTTGCAGTAGCAGCAAGTTGGGCAGAATTCCCAGCATCAGGGCATGTTTGCTTCCAGAATGAAACCTCTTACATATTAGGAAATGTTCTAATTCAATTTTAATTCTGTTTAAATTTTAAATACAATGCCTGTATTGCTAAACTTGTGAACATTCAGCAGTGGTGAGCCATGTCTCTCTTCTGCCTCTGCTGACTGCAATACTCTTGATGCATGTTCTCTTTCTTGACAAAAGAATCTGCTGTTTCTCTGGCACCAGCCTATCTTCATGCAAATGAAAGTCATTCTGCTTAAAAATGGCATCCCACAATCAAGAATGTGCTCCAACACTTTCTTTAGAAAATCAAATGATCTCTGTTGCCTCAAGCCTCTTTCTGAAATGATAAAACATAACATTTGACTATGGTAGGCTCTCTTTTTAGTTTTTTTCTGCTGAGTAAGGAAGAAAAGTGTGGTACAGGTGGCTATAGCTGAACTAACTTCACTGTACTTGCCTGACAAAGCCCAAGCAGGGCATTTATGGCAGTGTGTGCTGCAGCAGAGACCAGTTACCTTGCTACTGACTTCAGGTTTTGACTTATTTGCTCCAGCTGCTGAAATCTGCACCAGTGTTTTCTCAGGCATGCCCTGAATGCCTCCCCTTTCCAATCTTTGCTCAACCTTAGACATTTGGAAATAGTTTTATTTTCCACTGTACACTTGAGGCTTGATTGCTGTGATCTGAGAGTATTTTTATGAGCGCTGATGTCAGATCAGCCTCTTTAAACTCCTTCCTTCACCGTATTTTGTCCTACAGGCACCAAGCAACCTGTCTAGCCATCCTACTTGTGAACTGAAGTAAAACCAGAACAAAACAAGTAAAAACATGCTTACATCTTACCTTATTCATGGGACTACTCTAGAGAGTAAGTTTAACAAATTATTTTTGAAGTATTCAGATCCAAGGCTGTGGAGTAACCAACAGAAAAGGCCCTAACTGACCAGTCTTTCAGCAAAGTGTCCCTGCTGCACAGTTCCCTGCCCTGTCTGTAGCATAACAAGGAGAGTTTAGGATGGCTGAATCTTGTTCAATAACTCAGGAACAGTGAGATCAATGTGCAGATACAATACCATCAGATTGTCTTAGGGAACTGAACAGTATAAGAAACATTGGATAGTGCTGTGGGACCAGTAAGAGAGACCCTTTTTACAGGAAGGGATCTCAGTATATTCTATCTTGGTATCCAGTATGTGTTGAAACTTATAATATAGACATTGTTCGGCATTGTTCTGTGTTGGAAATTAACTTCATCCATAAAAAGGAGAGCAAAACTGTTCACATAAATACATGAGTTGGGGAAATATGGTCTACGAAACTAAATTTAGAGAAGTTATTGTTTCTATACAGATAAGGAAACAGCGGAGAAACAGTTGTATACTTTGGATGTGAATTTAAAAATCATTCAGAGGAATCTAACTGTATCCTAAACATAGTTTTTCTTTTAATTTTCCATATTCAGCCAAATCTAGAATCACAGTGCTGAATGGAAAACACAATTATTAATTTTGGCACAATTTTCTGGAGAAAAATTTTCTTGGGAGATTACAGCACCTGTGAGGCAACAACTTTGAAATCCCTTCTCTTCTTAACTGTGCATGTTTGCAAAATTTTCAAGAGCAAAATATCTTAGTGACCTCATCTTTCACAAGGTGTCTGTAAAACTTGTCTGAAATCAGCCCCTGGAATCAAATGGACTTGGGGACACGTGTCACATGCAACCAGCAGGACCACAGATGCTTAATTTCCTTGGGAAATCATAGGGGAAATGTTGCTACAGACCTTTTGCTGGCATAAAACAATACATAAAAGAGCCACAGACATTGAGAATGTAATCTCATTTTAGACCAGTGCATGTCTGCGTTAGTTATTCTTTCAGACACTTTGTAATGAATAAATTCTCTGATGATAATCTTGATTGATATTATTCATTGCTTATTCTGTTGGCTATGTAGGGAGTTTGCCAAATTTGAATATTCAGCTGAATTTGAAGCCACCAAGAGAGCATTCATCTTCTGTAACCTTTAGTGAATTAACAATGAGTTACAGACCTTGTTAGTAGTGAGTTTTTCCAAGAGAATACTGAGTTACTTGGATTTAAACACATTATTGTACTGTGGCTGCTGTCTAAAGTTCAATGAGATGTATGATGAATCCTGAAAGGAAATGTCTGAATGCAAATTTGATTTCTTTTTGACAATGAAATATTTTTTATTAACTGGATTGTTTCATAATTCAATCTTTTATTGGTAAGAGATTCCAGTTTCATCCCCATGTATGTAACTGTAAGGTACTTATGTGAGCTCTGTGTGTTAATCATTATTAATGAGAATTCTTTCTGTGCAACAAATTAGGTTTTGTATTTATCACTGAAAACTATCTGATTTTTAAAAGTAATTGCTGTTCACATGATTCACATGGAATGGTAATTTAGCTAATACTTTATTTATTACCACTCAAAAAGAAGCATTGAAAGATAAGCAAAACAGGTGATCCTTATTGGAGTAAATGAGAGACTTTTCCCATTGTTTTCATGTAAATGACATCAAGCCCTGCATTATTGTTGCAACAGGCTGACAGTCAATGATTACTAACACCAAGCTCCCCTTGTCCCTCTCTTGGTGTCTGTACACATGCATGACAGTACATCTGCAAAATGGTTGTTAGCATGTTATCTTTCTTCACTTTGATTTACTTCTGCACCTCTGCTTTGTGAGTCAGCATGACTGAATTTTGTCATTTGTAACTTGAAACTTAGCTTTTAATATACTAGGCTTTTTTAAAACTTAGAAAACACTGTATCTATGTAAATTTATATTTCCTCACACTTTTCACAAACTAGCATCAATAGTCATTAAAGAAGAGATGATTAAAAGCTACACAAGCTCTTTTGCTTCCAATCTTTTTTCATTAAATAACCATATATCTTCTAGTCTTTTTATGTTAAGAAATATAAAAGCATTGGGGTTTGGTTACAGTATACATCAAGAAGTCTCTCTTAGCAGAAGAAAGCATAAAACTGTCAGACTATGCTTTCAATACCAGTCATTATCTTTTCTGCCTTTGTTAGACAATGTTCTCTGCTGCTGTAGATTTATGACAGAATTGTTTAGATTGGAAAAGACCTTTAAGATCATTGAGTCTGTTAACCCAGCATTGCCACATCCACCACTGAACCCTGTCCCTAAGCACCACATGTAAATGTCTTTCAAATATAGCCAGGGATGGTGACTCAACCACTTCCCCTCCTTACAGGAAGTTATCAGCCTTTAGGCTCCTTTAATAATCCTATTGGTAGGACTAGTAAAAATACAATAAAATTGAGTTGCTTTGCTGTCCAATCCTTTTCTTTCCCTTACTGTTTCATCTATGAACTAATGTTGTTAATGTCTGCAGAACAGCCGTATATCTGCAGGTTCTGCTAAGACCACTTTTATTTCTCAGAACATTGAGAGATGTATTGCCTCTAATCGTATACTTGTCATCCCATCAGCCAAGGTAGTGGTGGTTGAGAGCTTCCATATTAAATTGACTAGAAAGAGAGACAGAGAACAGGAGAGTATAGTTTGATGTTTTGGGGACATTTCTGCAAGGAAAAAGAAGACCTTAAGATGACAGCTTCAGCAAGCCTCCCTGTTTGTATGTGTGGAGTAGTCTTTCTCACTCTTTTGCCTAAGACACTTTCTGTATTTCTGTCTCCCCGCTTTTCTCTTTTTATAGTGTCATTTTCCTTTTTTCTTTCTTTTTGTTCTGATTCCATGCCCAGGCCTTGATTTCATTGTTCATGTGCAAGGTATGAACCAGAAGTCAAAGAAAAGTAATGAGTACAGTAATGAGTATCTTTAAACAGCAAATCAAGCAACAGTGAATTTCCAGGTGTTGCTTTCAAAAATCATGTGTTGTCTGGTTGTGCAAGATTGAAGTAGTTTCATATGCTGTTTCTAAAATACTTGTCCTGCTGATGGCTTGTGAAGGAGTGGAACTAACCTTGAGGGGAATTTACTTGAAAGGAAAAAGTGCAGAGTATTAAAAGGCCTAGAGTGTGTCTCCCAGGCCTTTCCTGTGCAGAAGGTCCTTTGACTCTTGCTGGTGATGCTTGATGGGTTTTGACAGCCATCTAGTGGTGTCGTCCCCAGTAATTAGCACAATTTCAGTGTCATCACAAAACTGGGCCTGGGCCATGAAGTGATTTTTGCTTCCACAGTGTTGATGCATTGTCTCTGAGTGTAATGATTTAGTATATTAGCTCTAACTGACCGATTTCTGATCAAATAGTTTTTTCAAGCAAAAGTGATGCTTCAAGCAATCAATATAATTGCATTGTACTCACTGTGCTTTTCACTGAAATCCTTTTTCATGAAGATTCTTTGTGCAAGCTCATGAATGAATGAGTCCTTAAATATATCATAAGGTATTTCTTCTACCTTGCCTTTTATGTTTGCAGACTGCTTTGAAATGCATTTTCACCAGCTTTAGTGGATTCATAGCCATGTGGATTCTCTAGTCAGGTCTGATACCAATTAGAGTTGTGCTTTTTGCTGGTAAGAAAGGAAATGGCTAATGGGCAAGCAGATCCTTTTGCCATGTTAAGAATTTCTGAAGCTACTTCTTAAGCCATTTAGCACCATATGTTACAACTGTAAAGGCAGAAAGAATATGCAATATAAAGAGTTTGGTCTCTGTAATTTAAAAACCTTGTGGATTTCCAAACTACGGAGGAAATGATGAAACCATTTCCTTTGCTGCCTTTCCCAGTCTGGGTGTCGATGGATAATGTGCCCGCAGTTCAGACCTGAGAGAAAAATGTAAAAATGTGGTTGTGGGATGACTTGGCTTTGGAATAGTTACTCTTTTCAGATTACTCTGTCTGTGTAAAGCAGCCACAGTAGAAAGGAATACTAGAAGCATCAGAGGTAATCAAAATATTTAAAATTTTAAAAAAAGTGTTTTCTGGCAGTATTGTGAGATGATTTGTTTCTGTTTGGGTGGGCATTTTTATTATCAGCCTATCCACAATGTGATAGGAAAACAGATTCCAGGAGTTTGCATGTGTTTTTTTCTCCTGCCTTTGCCTCTTTCTCAGCTGCTGAGCGAGACCCAGGCAGAAGCTAGTCACCATCTGGCTCATCTCTGATTTGCCAAAGCAAAATTGCAATGTGGTTTATTTGAAGTTATGACAGAATTCTGACTTTGGGCTCAGTAACTCAGAAATTTCATTTATGCAAACTGCTGCTCTTCTCAACAGCACAATGAGTTCTATTGGTGATACATTAGGGAAGACATAGACCATATGCCAGACATCTGGAGAGAAAAGGCTAAATATGTCAGACAGTGCATTATGTCATACACACCAGGGAGAAGAGAGAAGAGTGCTTTCCAAAATACAATCTGCACTTTGGAAAATGATTCTCACAGTGTCATAAATGGACTGTATGGCACACTTGGTTGATGTCTTTACTTCACACTGAAAACATTTCCTCCTGAGCTTCTGCAGCACCTCTTTGAGTCATTTTGTCAGTTGGTGGGATAAACTAGTTGAAGAGAGAGAGTGACCTGATATAAATTTGGATTTCAGTTCCTGTTAGAAAGCTGCAGAAGTTAGTGGCAGCAGGCAACAGTTAATGACACATCTGCTCTATTTCTCTGAGCTTCAACATTGATGGAGTAGCTGGACCTGAGTTAAGGCATGAAGCTGAAATTCCAAATCTGTTCATATTTATTACTTTATTATTTTCTATTTACATCTGGTTTAAATTAGGAGAGAAATGCATAGAACAGTGAATCTGTCCTTGTATTTAGAGCTGTTAATTTTAATGCTAGTTACAGGTTTTCTTAAAGAATAATGGTCATGATCTTTGACTAATGAGATATGTCCAATATATGTGAAATATATATCGAATTGCCCTTAGTCCTAGTCTTGTATCAGTTAGAAGTCAGGGAATTTTCATATAAGGGTTTTAACTGGATTATCCAATTTCAAAGACATTTTTTGATAGGAAGATTTCTGTGGTCAGAGGGGGGAGCTCCTCCCAGGTAAGATTAATTCTCTCCCCAGCATCCTGGGGTGAGGAGAATTATTTTGGACTGTGTGTGACTTGAAGGGCATCTTGACACTGGGATTTGAGGGTTGTAACCCATTGCCTAGGGAAGCCTAGGCATAGTTCATTGCTTTTGCAGGGGCTTATTTTCCTTTATAAGATGAACTATTCATTGAGTCAAAGTGAAAAAAAATAGGGTTTTTTTTTGCTGATAGACCATCTATAAAACATTGGCTACCCAAAGAAAATTTTCCACTTCACTTGATTTTTAAATTCTTTATCAGATGTATTTTATTTTAGGGGAAGATACTGAAATATATTCACCTTATGATTGAAAAAAAAGCCAATCCTGACCAAATGGAGAGTGTTTGCCTACAGAGTAGGAAGAAGACAAAGGCATAGACTTAAGTGTGGGTAGAACAGTACCTAAACAGATGGTTATGTCCCCTTAAGTGCTGCTGTCAGTCAGATGGGAAAATTTCCAAGTTCTAAATTCAATCCACAGAAGCTGGTGTCAGGAGATTAGTTAGAGAGAGGAAAGCAAAAACTATATGGAATAGATTTATATATAATGAGTGAGAAATTACTTTTAATTTCTAGGAAAATTCTAATTTCTAGGAAAAGAAAGAAAAGTGACAGTATTAAAGTAAGAAAGTAAACCTTCTGTAAATGGAGCAGATTAGGATAAAAACATGTACAATTTCAACAAAGTAGAATGACCTCCATACAATATGTGAATATGTAAATAGGATATATGAATATAGTCAGTCGATGCTGTTCCTATATAAACACCAACTAGGACAGTCTTTCATATACTGTTAAAATATTTAAGGGATATTTTGTATGTTGCTAATATATATATATAGCAACAATTTAGCTGTGTACTGGGGCCATGACCAACTTATCATAAAAACAGAGCAATATAAGTAGTCTGAGGAGCCTCTCGTCACATCATCTGAGATAGAGACTCTGTTTGGAAGTACCCTTGCAATGGAGTGCTGTTGCCACTGGACAGGGAATGACCATCTGGGAAGATTCATTTCTGTGTTGGTATTACCTTACACAAAGACCCCAGTAAGTGAGGTTTTTTTTCTTTTCAACAAAAATAGATGTGCCTGTTCATAAGTGCCCTAAGTTTGGCTGTGTAAGATACCTGCAGCAAGGAGCAGGTAATGTATGCTCTTTGTACAGAAGTCTCAAAGGTTCTTCTCCTCAATCATGTATCTCTATGACCTGTGCACAATTGTTACAAGGAGCATGGCATGGCTGAGGTTTCCAATTGCAGAGTTAGTACTCCATGAGGCAATGTTCCTTTGATACTGTGTTCGTTTTGTGATGACCCTGTTTTACTTCTTTCTGATGAAGAAAAAACATAGTAAAGTAAGACAGTAATTTAAGATGATTGATATTGAATAGTCCTTAGTATCAACTTCAGTTATGCTCTTGGACTGTCTTTGTGTATTTGACCCTGCTTCTTATCTCCAGATGTGCTCTTTCCTTATCTAGACCTACTCCTCCTTTGATTTCCCATTTGGAAAATGTGTTGTATATTTTCTCTTTTATCCCAGGAGAAGATGCTGAAGAAGTAGCCTGCACTCAGAATGGCCAGATGTACCTGAACAGGGATATTTGGAAGCCTTCACCATGTCAGATCTGTGTCTGTGACAACGGAGCTATTCTTTGTGATGAAATCCAGTGCCATGATGTGCTGCAGTGTGAGAACCCACAGGTGCCCCCAGGAGAGTGCTGTCCTGTGTGTCCCCATACAACACGTGATTTTGACACCAACATTGGTAAGATTGCTTTCCAGTTTGCTTTTTTGAAAGGATAGACAGCCTAAAGAACTAGGAACCTTATGATAGTGAAATTTCTAATAGTATTTCCATGTTGAAAGTTTAAATCTGAAAATAATGGATTCTTGTCAGTTATCTTCCATCTTGGGTTGCACCTGAGCTGTCTCTGGAAACAGATTTCTTTTGACTATGAATCTGATATAAGCTCAAATGGCTTTATAACGGAAAAGTTGATCTGAATTCCATCTGGATATTTCAAGAAGATTGAATTCTGCCTTTTTTTTGTTTTTAACCTAGAATAGAAAGATAAATGTGTTAAGAAAAATATATATAATCACCATATTCTTAAGAAAATAAATTTATTATATAAATATAGAAAATTTTAAAGTGCCTGCTTTAATAAAATGTTAAATTTGAGGCCATTCCAATGGATGGATAAATGTAAACGTTATAGGTAAACCATATAAAATGTTTTCCCAAAGTGGATACATGGACATGTGATCCTCTTGTGAGACAGAAGAAAAAATTAACACACAATATTACTAACTCCCTGTTTGCATACTTTTTGCTGTGTACCTTAAAGAGCATGTCTTTTCCAGTCTATATTTTCTCCCTGTGGATACTTGGATGAAGCAATCTGCCCTCAATTTTCCTAAAAGACAATCTTTTAATTTTAAATTAATACTTGTTAATACTGTGTATTGAATTATGTGACCTGTGTTCTATCATTAATTATTAAAACAATTTCTTCAGGAGATATAATTGATTAGCTTAATGTAGAACAAAATAGTGACAGAGAGCATGCAATAAGGACTGTGTAATTGAGCAATGGAGCAAAGTCTTAATATGGAAAGTCTTAATAAGTAGATAGTTAGTCCTGCTGTGTTCTGGGAGGCATTAGGCCAGTGCCAACAAGGTACACCTAATAAGTATAAAAGCAATATGGATACATTCCAGAATTCCTTACTGTTATTCAAGCTTTAATAAAGTATTCCTCTGAAGCACTTTTGTGGATATGAGTGTAGCTACATGGCTCTGAATGCAGACACGTGATATTGCAGATGCTTTTCAAACAAGAAAAGGACAAAACTCTCTTAGCCAGCTCTATCTTTTGAAAAATATCATATAATATATTGTAGATCCATCAACATTGCCTGTATCTAAGTCAGTAATAAAGCTTCCTTTGACTTCAATGTGGACCATTAGGCAAACTTCTGACAATCCCCCACGAGATATTCTACTTTCCTAAAGTGCCTTGTCTTATTCTGTGCAATGCTGAAAAAGGCTGGGAACCAAGGGGCATCATGGCAAACCGTTCTGATTCCTTACACCTGACCAAGGGAACATACATGTCCGTGGGAAATCCCCCAGCTCCCTGTAGGTGCTACACCATCTTCTGTGCATCTCAGATAAGGGATGGCTCTAGCTACAACACCTTCACTCAGCTCTTGCCATGTGTGTCTCAGACTAAAAACATTAATTTCCTCTTTTCTTTTTTTATTCTTTTTTAATAGGTAGAGGAAGAAAGGTAAGATTTCCTTTATGTTCTTTTCTAAAAGTGTATTGCAACTGCTGTCAAGTGTTTCACAGAAATTAAATGTAATCTCTGTTAAAAAAAACACTTGATTCTTTCCTCTTGGTCTTCCTCAGTGGCTAGGGAGATTGTAGCCTACTTGGAAAAGATGCTGGGATACAGGCAAAAATCCTGGTCTTCATACTCAGAATCCCTTGCCTGAAAAATCCCTGCTGTCTACATCAAAAGAATTCCAATTTGAGTAGTTTGGTTGTTTCATCTCTAGCAGTGCCACAAAATGAAGGCAGGAACCACTAGGTCATTAGAGGCCAAATTGTATACAACTTGGAGCTTGTTTTTTGCTGAGACTGATGAATGGTGGGCAGCAGGTAGCACAGGGAAGATGTATTCTTGCCCAGAGCCACCATTCTGTGGGAAGTATCTCTCATAGTATGCATTAAACAAAGATAAGATCTATTCTTACAAAAGAAGTTTAAATACATTCCAATAAATGTGCTTGTAAGCAGCTACAAGACATAAATGAAATAATTTTAGGTGATCAAGTACTCACTAAAACTGAGTTGCTCTCAATGCAAAGGTAGTTTATGGAAATAAACCGTAACCACCTTACTGTTACTTGATAAACAAGACAGGATATTTTTTATCTTTAAGAAGTTGTCCTTTTTTCCTTAATGTAACAGTTACCACCAATAGGTCTAAATTACAGTTATTTTATTTAATGTGTAATCACTGTCAACACATTAATCTCAAAGAAAAGTCAAGTGGCAAATGCTGTGTTCTTCACTCTAAAGCTATGTAGTATCATTTTTCATTCTGTCCATACACTGTGGATGGACATGCAGGTTTTTTATATCTGTGGATTGAATGACATTAATTTTAATTTAATTAAGAAATGGAATCTGTGTACTGCTCTGGGCTCTGCATTTCATATAAGTCAAACTGTCCGGTAACTTCTGGACTTCAATATGTGACTCCTCTTTCAGCCAGTATGTTATGCAGTTAGACAAAGTCTGTTAATTTAGAGTCTTCATTTAATCAGTGTCTATGGTCATTAAAAATGGTGTGGATTAGCTATTATAGGTACTTTACTTTCAATTGTATCCTAAGAGAAGTCCTAGCATTTGTCACAGCCACAGCGATGTCGTTGGTGAAACTGACAGTTAATTGTACTCTCTATTGTTTTCTGCCATCTGATGGTTTTGTATCTTTTTCCTACAGGGACAAAAAGGAGAACCTGGAGTAGTGCCACCTGTAAGTCTGGTTTTTTTCTTTGTTTACCAGAACACCGTGGGAAGTGTACATTTTAGTGCTTTAAAAGACAATTATAGTAATTAAGGAAATATAACAGAAATATACAGCCTAGGAATGAAAGGAGTAGAATTAAAATATTGAGTTTAGTCTGTTATAATCTTTATTTTTATGGTTAAAATTTTGTGGAGATATAATGGTAAATTAGTATTTGGAAAGTATAGACACACTTGAGAAAACCAGTGAAGTAGTCATTTGGTGTCTTTATTATCTCTTTCTAGCATTAAGACAAATAAATTGAAAGGATCAATAAATTAGGACTAAATCATTGTAATTCCCTTATTTATTTATGTATTTATTTATTTATTTATTAATAATAACAATGGTACTTCCAAGGTATTGCTGATTTTGCTTACAAAAAGAATGCAAACTGTAAAAAGATAACCATTGAAATTATTTTTCCCCCAAAGCCTTACAAATTACTGGTAATTGAATTTTCTCTCCTGCTACTTTCTTTTCAATAACTAGTTTTCTGTAGGGTAGTCATGCCAAATATAGCCATAATATTGAGTGGTAACTTTAATTTTTATTGCCTTTTTAGGTTTCAGGAATACGAGGCCGTCCAGGACCAGCTGTGAGTAATTTTTGATCTTTTGTGTCAAACCTGTACATCTCTGCATTAAGAGCCTACAGCATTCAGAAAACTTTTGCTAAATTAACCTATGGAGCAGGAGAGATGCAACCATTTTGTAGACTTTTGCATCCAAGTTCTGCTCCCTTCAGGCAACTTACAACTGAGGAAAAATTTTGAATACTTAGTAGCTGTTTTCTTTATGTTGACGTGAAAAAAAACCACCCCCAAATTTTCAAATAAGCATTGCATTTCGTATTTTCAGAGCTTTATTAATCGTTAGCTAGTTTAAAAGATACTTAATCTTTCTTTTAGGGACCTCCAGGCTCACAAGGACCACGAGGAGAACGAGGACCAAAGGGAAGACCTGTAAGTTATTAAATATCTCAGAAATTAAGTACTGGACAAACCTCAAAAAATTAAATGGCTTTTAACTCTCTCCATGTCTTCTAGAGTATTCGGAACTTTCCTCATGTTTTTCAAGAGTCGAATAACAACCAGAAAAACACTTATATCTTGCTATTCCCTGTGTAGATTGAGACCTGAATGTTTTGAGATCATTGACAAAATTTTAGCAGTATATCCACTAAAAGCTATACTTTGTCAACAAACTTTCCCAAAGTGATGTCTAGGAGTATGGCTTTCTTCAGAATTTAAAAAGACAACTGAAAACAAAAGTGGAGCATCACATTTGCCTGTTTAAGAACTGTCTGATTTTTACTGGTTACTACTGTGCATCAGAAGCAGTGTGGGCTGTATGGCTCAGTATTTCAGAAAAGGCATAGCTCAGGAAGTTAGCAGGAGTTAATATGTGACTACGTATGGTGGTATGCTGGCAAATAACATAATGAAGATTGCTCAGTGGAAAAAAATACTTCATAAGGGAATTTCAGTGTCTGCATGTGGAGAACCACAGAAAGGCGAAAAGAGAGTGCTGAAAATACCCAAGACTACACATTCCTGTTAAAAAAGCTAGCTCAAAGAGCAGAAGCTGCTAAACACCAGTTTTAAAGACTTGTATCATTTGTAAATTTTATATGGATATTTTCCTATCCCTCAGGAGAGAGCAAGCCAATACTGAGTTTAGACAGGCCTAAAATGGACTCCTTTGTGCTGCTCCACCAGCGTGTTCCTGTTGTCTGTAAATGGTAATGGCACTTCTGCTTTCTGAGGTAGATGTCAAACCACTGCTGCTCCCTAAATCACCATAAGATATTTATCTGATGAATATCAAAATGCTTAAAGGAACTCTGGGAGTAATTGTGCAATCTTGTGGTGCACAAAAGAGTCTTGACTGTGTTTATACAGACTTCTAAAGTGCTTTCCTAATGTGCTTTGTTATCAATGAGATGCTAATTTCTGATTTCTGATTCTGTGCTGTGTCCCTTGTATGTGTGTCTACAGAGTGGTGGCTAGAAGCAACTAAAATTCTAAAAGACTGTAAATAGTTTTGAGTCCTCTTAACACAGGTTATGATAGTGGTTTCAAGGAATATCAAGGGGCTAGGAACCAGTCAGCTCCTTTGAAAATGTCAGAGATTCTGGTGAGCTCTGTGTGTGTCAGTGTGTAGGTCTGAGACCAAAGAGCAATGCTTTGAGATGCAGAGTGACTGCTAGTGTAGGATTGATTATTTATACTTGTGGGAAAAAAATGTCAGCTCACACCTGCAGTTTATATTGTGAAAATCTCTGCACGTTGTGTCATGGACCAGGTAACCTCCTACTGACAGCCTTTATAAAATACATTTGGGTAAATACACGACTGACTAGTGATATTACAGAATCATCAATCATGTTTCTAAGACATTTGTTTCTTTGATTTTTTAATTCAAATAGATTTTTCTTTAAATGAGCTCCTGCAGACTAGTGAGCAGAAGGAACTTAACCTTGCTATGGATCTCTGCCTTTTACAAAAGCAAGACCCTTGGATGTAAAATTAATTCAGTTGTATTAGTGTATTTTTTTACTTCACATTCTTTGTTAGTGTAATAATGAGAGAGCAAACGCTAGGGAAGAGCATGTTTCCATTTGCAAAATGCATCAAGGGAGAAGGAGTTTTAGAGCATGATAAAATTTTAGTTGTTTGTACCAAAGAGGCTTTTGAAGACAGAAAACAAGCTTGAGCATCCTCAGAACCATTGACATGTTTTATTTCAGTATGAATGTACACTCTATTGGAATTGCAGCAGCGGTTAAAATAGACAGTAGTTTGTGTGTGGTCTACCATTATCTGCATTTCATTTTAGTGCATTGTAGGCAAAACCCGTAGCAGTTTCCGCACAGCAGCAGCAATGGGGCAGATCAGGAAATCGCGTGTTTAAGCGGTGCCACCTCGTGGTTTACGGCAGAAATATTTTAATTTTATTTATTTATTTTTTAAGTCTCACTGACATTAAGCTAGTGAAAGAGAACAAAAGAGATTTTTAAACATACATCCAAACAGATAAATAGTACGAAATAGCTAGGCGTATAATCAAGAATTTATTACAAAATCCTCAAACATCAATTATATACTGCTGGTTATTTGCTGCCTCCAAATATAAACATGCTCTTCAGGGTCTTTTGAGGTGTTGAGGTGGGGGATTGCAGTGTTGCTTGTGAATCAAAGTGGTTTTTTGTGATTAAGAAGTAGGTCTTTTTTGAAAAAAACAAAAAAAATTTCTTTTTTTAGATCAGATTTTGTTAAGGTGTCTTGGTTTGGATGCTGAAAATCATTAGACCTTGTATAGAAGCTTTCCTAATTCTTTATAGGCAATTGTTGGTTTTTTAAATAATGGTTAGCTTTATTTTCTTTTTATTTTGAGAAGAATTGAAAGAAAGTGACTCTTCTTTAGAGTGTATAAACTTTTAAGTTTGTCAGTATGTAACTTCTGTTTATAATAGGAATATTAGATAATAAAGTTTTCTGCTAAAACCTCTTCTCCCACCCAACATGCACACATTTTCTCATTTGTTTCAGAATACTATCTATTCAGAACTTCTTCTGCAAGTAGGGGAGTATGTGTACACATGTCTGATGATGAAAACTTTTCCTTGATTGTTAGGCTTATAGGAATTTCAGACTGTAAAGACAGATTTAGAATTAAGACAATTAGGTCATTTCCCACGACTTTCCAGAAATCCTATTGTCAATGCAATCCCAGGGTAGTCAATTCCTAAGACAATTCTTTTTCTTGAATGTGTGAACCAGACTAGTTCAGATAGAAATTCCACTGAAATGTGTCACAAACTGCAAAGAAACACAGTTTTCATCTCACGGAAGTATAAACAATCTGCCTGATTATAACTTTGTGTGTAAAATGACTCACTAAGACAGATTTTCAAAGTTTTATGTTTTAAGGATCCTTCAAACAGAAGAGCTTATTATAAAGTATACAATTTTTCCTTGCCATAATCAAGTGTTTTATTCCAATAAAGGAAGCAGTAGTGACAAGCACTTTAAAGTCTGTATATATGATTGAAGTATGTCTTTATTGGCCTTGTTGCTATTGATTTTGTTCCACTGATGTTTTATTAGCTGTTTCCGCATTTAATTTTATTTCTGACACAAGTTAAGATGAATGCAGTTTAGGAGTCAAAGACGGGTGATCAAAATGAGAGCAAGGGGATGGCTTCCAATGCTATAGAGCATATCTAACATATGCTAGCTAGAAATAACATCTACACCAAGGGAGTTACTGTACATTTTTGGCAATGTAACTGTATTGAGAATTCAGCAATAATATGAGCTGTCTAAAGCACTTTTGGAGTCAGGAGGCTGTAGAAATCCAGCCTTATGCTAAATATGTGCATGTATGTTCACTAATCTGAGTATATGTGTATTTTAGAAGTAAATCAATTATATTCTATATTGTATGCAAAGCCAAATAGTTTTTCAGGAGTAGTATACTCTCTTATGGGATGATAGAAAACCCAAGTTTCTAAGAGAGCCTGTGAGATCGTTTACTGCAGTTTCTTGTGTGTTGAATTTGTGACTAATTTTAGTCAGTGCTTCTGATCTAAAGGTAGGAACAAGTTATGAGGTATGTGGTTTGAAGATCTTTGTGTAAAAACAGATTTATCACAAACAATGTCATTGTTTGCCAGATGCAATGTTTTTAATTAATACTTTTGCACACTGTTAACACTTTTTTTTTTTTTTTCTAGGGCCCTCGTGGTCCTCAAGGGATTGATGGTGAACCTGGTATCCCTGGCCAACCTGGTGACCCTGGTCCTCCAGGGCATCCTACCCACACAGGACCAGATGGACTAAGCAGAGTAAGTTTTCTGCTTGTTTTAGTAGAAAATGAAGTAAGTGTTGGGCTAGAGACACACAACACAAAGAGTAAATTCTCTTTGCTTCAGTGAATGTGGAAAGTTGTGTTCACAGTTCCCGTCTCCCAGTCATGAAGGACAAATTCTAGCAGCAGTGCAATTTCTACCAAAACATGGAGCAAATTGAATATGAAAAACCTTGGAAAGGACACACCTTTCACAATGGGTTTTAACATCTAGAAAAGTCAGGGTGCCCAAATCTAAAACCCTCAGTAGGGTTTTGTTGCTTCCACTTGGTTTAAATCCAAGCAATCTGGGCAATAGTACAGGGAAACTGATGTACC
Source organism: Colius striatus (assembly GCF_028858725.1). NCBI lineage: Eukaryota > Metazoa > Chordata > Aves > Coliiformes > Coliidae > Colius > Colius striatus. The sequence continues at coordinate 29,508,120 of NC_084767.1, read as the reverse complement.
AGATTAGGAATACAGAAAAGAAAAAGTAAGGTGAATTACAAATAATAGAATTACTATGTGATAAATTAAAATGTGATTAAGTATGCTTAGTACCTCCGTATACTTGATATTGGAATTTTTCAGACCAACATGGAGAAGATTAAGAGTCGTTTCTGAAAATGAGCGTTAACCAGCCATAGACACAGACAAGTTATTTTGCAGTACTTCTCCACCCCCCATTCTCTAATTATGAATGATAACACAATATGTATTTGAATTTCTCAAGTATATTTAGTTCCACATCATTGCTATTTGGAAGATATCTGTTTTGCTTTTTCACTTCATTGTTCTTTCAACATTCCTGAAAACAATAGACTTATGGTGACAATAAGCTTAAATATTCATTTTAGGCCAGCAGTTCGAAAGTTTGGGCAACATTTCTCGACTTAACCACTTTTCCAAGTAGTTGCAAATCCAGCAGATCCTGCCCAAGTAAATATATTCAGCACAGAGGAATCCTTTGGAATCACAGAAGCACCAGGATAGGTGTTACACCACAATCCTTTCATAGGCTTCCACTGAAAATATGGAAGAATAGATTTAAGACATTTTTGGTTTGTATTCCTGTCTCTGAAGTTGGATAATCTCCAGGTAACTGGAGTCATAGAAGACTTAAGTGCACATTTGTATTATTGCTCCTTCTCAGCCCCTGTAAGCTCTGAATTGCCATGAGTTAAGGTCAGGTTCTGAACGAAGGAAAATAAAACTGTTGATTTTAATAACATGCTTGCAGAAGGAGGATGTCACTGAAGGTTGTCCCTGTTCTAACTCATTTGTCCCTGTAAATTGGCATGACCAGCAGTTGCCTTTAACTTTGCTGGATAAGGGCAACATGCATAAAAATTTCAATTTGAAATCACCAAATCAACTATGTTTCCGTTTACCTTAAAATGTTTCTGAACTTGTTGAACAATAAATGAAAATGAAAGAAGACATGAAGGAATAGTGTGGGTGAAGTTAAAGTGTGATTTAAATGTGAAGCAATCTTATTAATTTCACGAGATGCTTCCCTCTTTTTAGGTAATTTCCTCATTTGTTTAATATTCAAGTGGGGGTAGAGTCAGAATAGTAAGCAGACAATATGATGCATTTGACTGTTTTTTGAACATTTAAAGCACCTCAGATTTACAGATTTACATTTTCGTGTAATGATCTAAACAAGGGTTTAGCTCTTAATGCTGCCAAGCTGGCGTAAACAACAAAACTTTGGTGACGTGAGTTCTTCTTTTATGAACCATCAAAATGATTGAAAGATAAAATCACTCATCTTGTTTTTTCAGCCCTTTTCAGCTCAGATGGCAGGACTGGATGAGAAATCTGGACTTGGTAGTCAGATGGGACTGATGCCTGGTGCAGTGGTAAGACCAGAATAGCCCTGTGCTGTAGAATAAAGTGGAAGTGGAGTACATATGCAAAAGCCCAAAGAGGAAGTAATTCTCTTCAACTTTCTATGCTACTAGAACATTTTGTACATTACCTGGAAAAGTAGTTAAAAATAATTATTCTGATATAGTGAAAGCTTTTTTTCCCCCCATCTCTATCCTTCGTGTTGTCTTCCTTCCCTCCTTCTGAATTATAACACCTACTAACAGTAAGGTACAGGAAAATAAAACTGTCCTATTTTTCCCTTACCTTGACTCACTGTAGAGTAATTGAAAAGCTTTGTGTGTAACACAAAACAGAGCAAACAAATATGTAACATTGAAGGCTTCTTTTCCCATTGTGACATCAAAGATAGTTATTTTTTGGTAGCAATTTAAAAAAAAATATTTCTGAAATCAACTATTAACTGAAATCTGAGCTTCATTATTTTAAGACAGGCATTTACAATGAAATTGTAACAGGGTAACGATGAAATTTTTTGTCATCTGTGAGAGCTGTAATATCTTGAAGATACTGTTACCCTTTTTACTGTTATTTTTAACACTCATTCTTAACAGAAATTAATCTTTAGGGATTGTACTGTCCATGAGTTTGCATTAATCTTACCCTTTAAAGTCCCCACTAGGAGCCCTCAAACTTGGTTTCAATAGAATCTGAAAGGGTCTGAAATTTTGCCTTAGCATTAACTTTCGTGGTGATTTCTTCCAAGAACTTCCCCTTTTTTAATGAATTCTGTGTACACATTCAATAATTTGTTCACAAGTCTGTCCTACTTACTTTGTTGCACTCCATCTTTTTTGCCTCTAAGGCCTTACAGAAAGTCTACTAAAGTCAGTTGTCGCTCACTGTCTTTGGATTGATTCATCATACTCTATGATATCCTGTTTTTCTTTTCCTTGTAAACTGACTGTTTCCTTGTAAACAGCCATTCAGCTGAATCATGTTTCTGTTCAGTTTTTAGCGTTGATTAGAGTTTTTAAATGGACTATTACTAAGTCTTCTATATTTGCTTTATGAAAATTAGTAAAGAATAATGAATTATATGTAAAAGACATAAATCTCAAGCCTCTGTCAAACTATGTCTGCTATAAATATTTTTGTATTGCTGTAAGCAAGAATTGCTTTTAGACAAGATTATGGTTTACTTCATGGTAGGAGTTACAATTAAGCCCAAGATTTTTACTAAAAAGCCCATGAAACTTGTTAAGAGGAAATCTGTTTTTTCTGTAACAAACTGCAACCATTTGGAAACTGTTTTGGTAATTCATATGATTCATAAAAAAATACATCCTTCCACTGCTGCTTATTGCTGTTCCCAGCTGAGAACAACAGCATGTATTTATTTTGTCTTTGGTTGCTTTGAGATTAATCAGAGTACTAAGATTCTGTTCAAGGGAAAACTATTGCCCCCAACTCTATTCTGTTGTTATCTATTTTTTTTCAATGGAATAACCAGGTTCTGACTGATTCCAGAGACTGTGAGGTTCCAGAAATCAAGCAAGCCAACCCATGTTTTCAGCTGCTAATGAGTGTACACTTCTGTGGCTTTTAGAATTAAAAATTTCCTTTCTATGTACTTCAGCATTTTGTATTGGTCTCCTGAGTAAAAATCTTTCAGAGGTTTTGACCATAGAAATGTTATCTTGGAGATCACTATCAGGCCATTTTGTAGTCTTTGTAAGATGAATGTTACTGGGGGAGTGTGACAAATTATGTTTTTGATAGGGTCCAGTGGGTCCAAGAGGTCCTCAAGGTCTCCAAGGAAAACAAGTAAGTGCTTAACCTCAGGGAATTTAAGATACTTGGCCAGAGATGAAGGCAAAGCACATAGTAGCTTGTGCTTGTGTGCATCTCTGAGGCAATGTCCATCTTCATGGATGCATGGGTGAATGCATCTTCATTTGGAGGAGCAGGAGCTCTCAGGAGCTCTGTTCCAGATGGTCTCCATACACAGAAATTATCTGAAAAAAATCCCAGTTTCTTAGACCTTTAACAAGGTTTTAACCGAAAATATTTTTTAAATGAAAGAACAGCAACGAAAATGATGACTCTTCTGGTTTGAGTATTGGCATGGTGTTAAGTTTCCAGTCAGATTTGTGTAGGGCATGGGACTTACCTAAAGCCTGAGAGATTTTAGTATCCAACTTTCAATCATTTTACAATGTGAGATGGTTCTGAATTAGAATCCAGACTAACTCATGAGCTGTAATTTTTCATAATCATGAATTTTAATTTATATCCTTATATTTTTGCTTTTTGGAACTTGTAACTATATTAATCTTTGATTAATTTTAGGGTGGTGCTGGCCCCACAGGCCCACCTGGTGAACCTGGGGATCCGGGCCCTATGGTAAGACCAATAAATACAATTCTTTCTACAATAGAATCATAGAATGGGAGGGGTTGGAAGGGACCTTTAGAGATCATCTAGTCCAACCCCCCTGCAGAAGCAGGTTCACCTAGATCAGGTCACATAGGAACATGTCCAGGCGTCTTGAAGACCTCCAAGGAAGAGACTCCACAACCCCCCTGGGCAGCCTGTTCCACTGCTCCATCACCTTCACAGTGAAATAGTTTTTCCTTATATTTATGTGGAACTTCTTGTGTTCCAGTTCATCCCATTACCCCTTGTCCTGTTACTAGATACTAAAGAAAACAGGGATGTCCCAACCTCCTGACACCCACCATTTAGATATTTATGAATGTTAATAAGATCTCCCCTCAATCTCCTCTTCTCCAGACTAAACAGCCCCAGTTCCCGCAGCCTTTCCTCGTATGAAAGATGTTCTATCCCCTGATCATCTTGGTGGCCCTGCACTGGACTCTCTCCAGCACTTCCCTGTCCCTCTTGAGCTGAGGAGCCCAGAACTGGACACAGGGCTCCAGACGAGGCCTCACCAGGGCAGAGTAGATGGGGAGAAGAACCTCCCTTGACCTGCTGGCCACACTCTTCTTGATCATCCCAGGATGCCATTGGCCTTGTTGTCCACGAGGTCACATTGCTGGCTCATATTTAGCTTATTATCAATCAGGATTCCCAGGTCTCTCTCTGCAGAGCTGCTCTTCAGCAGTTCAACCCCCAGCCTGTGTTGGTGCATGGGGTTGTTCCTCCTCAAGTGCAGGACTCTGCACTTGTCTTTGTTGAATCTCATGAGATTCCTCTCTTCCCAATTCTCAAGCCAATTGAGATCCTGCTGAATGGCAGCACAGCCTTCTGGGGAATCAGCCAGTCCTCCCAGTTTGGTGTCATCAGAGAACTTGCTGAGGATACACTCTGTCCCCTCATCCAGGTCATTGAGGAAGATGTTGAACAAGACTGGTCCCAGAACCGATCCCTGTGGAACTCCACTGGCCACAGGTCTCCAACTCGATTCTGTGCCATTTATCACCAATATAATATATCTTCTTACGTCAAAACAGATTTTTGTGTGTGTGTATTATCTCAACTGAAGCTTAAGTAACTTCAGTAAAGAGCTGTGCTGTTCAAAACTCTGGAGGTTTTCAAAACCTGCCTAGATGCTTTCCTGTGTGACCCGATTTAGGTGGACCTGCTCTAGCAGAGAGCTGAACTGGATGATTTTTAAAGATCTCTTTCAACCCCTGCCATTCTGTGAAAACACGTCATTCTGAATCAGTGAATTTTATTTGTTTTGAACATGCAATAATAATGACTGTAGTATAAACAATCATTATTATTTGTCCAGCACAGACTTAAGGATGATTAAACACTGGGAAAACCATACCAGGTAGTGTAAGTTAAGCAAAGGATGATGAGAAGATATATTTTTTGGAGGTGATAAAATGATTGAAAAGTGAAAGCAAGAGCTGGAGATGCTTAGGCATAAAAGAATTATTTTTCTACATTTTTTTTAAATAAAACCATACTTTGAAATAGACTAAAGATAAATTTTAGTAATGACTAAATGGACTTCTCAGCAAATATATTTCTTTTTTAGGGTCCAGTTGGTTCTCGTGGACCAGAGGGACCTCCAGGCAAGCCTGGTGAAGATGTAAGTTTGTTATTCTTTGTATCTTGTTTTATTTTTAATAAAATAAATATTGGCATCTAACGATGCCAGTAATGACTAATGAGCAGATGTGTCTGTCGTAACTACCTTTATCTCTTTTTCTTTGCAATCCTACTCCTTATTAAGTGCAGTGTCATAATTATAGATCTTAGCAACTGTTTTCAAACCGTACCTATCTTTTGCTTATATATCACCATCATATCTAAGTTTTAAGCCCTGACTCTTTACTATTTTATGCCTCAGTCAGTTCTTAAATGACGTATCTGTCTTGAAGTCAAACATCATAATATACCACAGTTAGGAAAGTGCAATTGGAGGCATGATGAGTTAGAAGAACTGTGATGATAACATTCACCTCAGTCTGAACAATATAATTTTAGTATTTATTTTAAAATATCATTTTAATAATTTATTATAACTGATTTTGTGACTCTATTCATGTATGTATATATATAAGGAAGATGTATATAGTATACATGCTGCATAAGTATATGTGTACGATACAGCAATATCCAAAGAATTTACTGGTAGATGTATATTATTTGTTTGTAAAGCACCCTAAATCTGTCTGAATTGTAATTTGCAAATTGGAAATGAGTTGAAAGCTGAAGATGCTGGATATTTTGGTATAAAAATTTTCGTAGCTTGTGTAATGGCTTCTCTCCTATTAAACTGTATGAAGAGTTACAAGAATCTGTGGAAACAGTTAATTCTCAGTGTATTGAAGCCAAATCTTGGTACTACTCTAAGAACTTCATCCATTTTCAATGCGTGTATGGGTTTCTTTAATTGCACTTGTGAAGTATTTCATTTTCTCTCTGTCCAGAAACTATTTTTTTGAAGCCTTTCATATTCTTGCAACCCAGAGTCCTGGTTGTATTTGAAATGAGTGATGCATACAAAATAATGTTTGGTTGTGACTCAGAAGGACTTTGAACAACCTTTGAAATCTGCTTATTTGGTTCTACCATATTTTCTTTCCTATTGCATCAAAATGAAAATAGTCACCAACCTAGACTGAAATTACGTATTTTTTAAAACTTTTAGAGAACTAACAAGCTACCATGTAGGCAGTTTTAGAATGCTTTTTATACAGAAAAGGAAAGTAGTTTTACTCTGTATGAAGATGACAAAAATTTGTCTATTTTTAATTCACAGCAAAAGTGTGTTGCAGTGCCATCTTGTGATGCAGAGATGCATTTTGGACTCTTCACACAATTCATTATTAAAAACCCTATTTAAGTTAATGTATCTAATGCACATTCCTAGTCAGGTGTGCAGTAGATTTATATTACTGTGATTATTACAGTAAAGAGAAGATATCAAATACCACTGTGAATATCTTCATTGGTTTGAATGGAAGAATGACAAGAGAAGTTAATTTTCACATTTGCTTTTTTCATGTGTTCCTTTTTTTTTCTCCCCTTAGGGTGAACCTGGGAGACCAGGACAATCTGGTGAGCCCGGATTTCCAGGATCTCCAGTAAGAGCATGACTATTTACATTTTAGTAAAATCATTATACTGATGTAATCACTTTCTCTTTTAATATCAAGCTCTGCCATTCGATTTCTGAAGGGCTTTTATTAGCTTACTCTAATAATCCAAATCAATGTGATAATTCAGAACCAAACAGGAGACTGAAAAGTCCTTGAGTTAATCCTGAGAGTCGTTTCATGGGTGCATGTTTCAATTATTTCATGGATGAAATATGCAAAAAAAAAGAAGACAGTACGTACAAGTTTTACTCCATTTCTTGGTATTTCACATGGTCATTTGCAATCACATGCAGGAAATTCTCAGACACTGTAAAATGATGTCAGGTTGAGATGACACTATTTACCTTTATAATAGTCTGAGGAAAGGTAAAGAGGAAGTTGTATCATATATTATTTATTTTTGTAAATATTTGCAATATGGAAATTTGATTAAAGAATTTTCAAATGATGTGTGCTTGTTCTGCAGAGAATACTCTAGAAATAAAAGAAAATGTGTATATCTGATGATAAAATTACATAATTTTGTCATTATGTCATTTTGGCCCATATGAAGAGTTCTGCCATCATTAGTCTAGTTTCTGTACCTGGACAGGAGCTGTAGTGTGGCTGAAAAGGCAAGAGATAAATCCCAGAACTGAAGCCACCTGATACACATCAACTCCTAAATGGTCTGCTTTTCTTTTTCAGCATCTAATTCTTGTCTGCAAATTTTGCTAGCTACTGGAGATATGTTCTCCTGGAGAGAGAAATGTTTTTTTAACAGGGTAGAGTTTCCTAAGCCTTGTAAGTTTTATGGATCAAAGATGATGTTTTTTAAGCTGCTAGATGCAAATGCAATCTATGGAGTATTTATTCTGTTCAGATCAAGCTGTTTTGTTCTGTAAAATCATCTTTTAGAAGACTTTCTAATGAAGGAAAGAAGTCTACAACTGCACATATACAAAAAAAGAAATCATTTGGAGTTTGCTGTAATTGCATAGCACTGTAGAGTGCACCACTGAATACTCTGATAGTTTACTAGAGAAGTGAGCCATGTCTTGATCAATGACAAGGCCCATAGACTTCTACAGAGATACCCATTGGCCATGATCTGCCTCCTTGCCATGTGACTTGTGGCATGTGTGTGTTTCATCATTCTGTTTCCCTGGTTGTGTAAGTTGATATACATGTACCACTGAGCACAGGACAAACAAACAAACAAACAAATAGATGTTTTTGAGGAGGCTACATTGGGTCTAAACAAGCAGGATTTATACAATTTCAAATTTACATGAAGGCCTTTTACGACAGGAAAACTCATCTTTCACTGAGAAACTCATGGAGTGTAAATAATTTCAAGCAATCTAATATACTCCTTAATTTCAGAAATCTCGTACCTTTATGAAGTAGTTATGAATGATGAAGTAATTTTCCCTTTAGGAGTGTTCTAGCTCTGGAGTAATTTCCTCTTGAACTTTATGTTCAAACATTATCCATATAATTGACTATGGGAAGATAAAGACCATTTTCATATGCCTTGATGCTAAGCAGGAAACAGCTTGTCTGTATGTGAAGTTCTCTGATGCTGGGATCTCAGATGTTCTTTTTTACTCTTTTTGCTCAGAGTTTCTTCGTAATGCATCATTTCTGTAATGTGTCTTCATTATTTTTTGCAATATTGAAAGGTAGAACTGAAATATTTTTGATAACTTTGGTTCAGAGATACCATAAAGGAAGGAATTACATATTTAAACAGTTTGCTGAATTGTTGTCTGAGTGTGTGAAGGTGTTAGTGTCAATTTCTTATAAATTAATGTGACTGATACTCTAACACGAGGCACCAATTCCATTTACTGCTTGGTCTTTCCTGAAAGAGGAGCTGGGAAACTTGGTGGGAAACTAAGTGCATGGCAACTTTCATTTAATTGTTGTATATGTTTAAATAACAGTAGTTTATCACCTTTTTTTGGCTGACATACTCTCAAAGAACATGTACAGTTTGAAGTTTGGTCTCAGTTTCTATTTTATTTTAAATGATAGCACTGAGGTTTGATTTCTGTTTAAGCTTTCTTCATAATAAGCTTTAAAACTCAATCTACTACTAGTCATTACTTCTCTTTGAGGTTTGATCATACATTGATGTATACCATAAAGCTTTTAATATAGTGAAAATACACGTAATGCTCAGACTATCTAACTTCATAGCATGTTATGCTGTGCCATCTATGACCTGCTCAAATGCCATATCTCACTAAATTATGTCACCAAGGAGAAGGAGTGTTAGGAGTATTGATATTAATGTTCCCACCCTCTTCTATATAAGCAGCATTACTGATAAGTTTATCTGCAGAAATATGGATTAAGATTTTTTTTTATTTGTCCTACTTAGGGGCCTCGAGGCTTTCCTGGTGCTCCTGGTCTGCCAGGTCTCAAGGGTCACAGGGTAAGAAACAGGGTTGCTTTCTATAAGAAAAATTTCTTCCCTCTCCTTATAGATAATTATTCCAGGCAGCTTCAGTATAAGATACTCAACTTCTTTTGTATTGGTCGTAAACTTGACTTCACTTTTAGTCCTAGCAATTGCACCAGCATCACTGGCATTTGAGAGAAAGAGGGCCTTGCAGAAAATCAGTGCTATTCCCCTTTAAGCTGACCTCTGTATTATATTCTCTAGTGCTTTCTTCACTCTATTTTCAAATGATCTGGGAATCTGGAAGGAGCTTGCATGGGTCCTGCCAAGCTTCAGGAGGTACAAACCTGACAGTTTTCTCACTTTGTTGGCAAGTCTTGCATTAGGGTGGGGAACTTGAGAGGTGGATATGTTTGCAACATGGAGTGATTACAAATTACCAAATTTTCTGTCCAGAATATTACTCCAGGGAGGAATAAATAGGTTTCCTATGGCTCAGAGCCTCCTTCTTGTTGTTTAAGGATTTTTAAAATAGATTTTTGTTTTAAAAAGGAAACCAAATCCAAGGAAATGTACCTTGTACAAATGGTTTCCATTTAGGAAATGTTTAAAAACTTTATTCCATCTGATTTTTTTCTTCCATATTTTTTTTCCTTTCTTGCTCTTGCCACCTCAGATCCATTCTTAACACTTCAGTTTTGAGTTATTTTAACAATAGCAGGAATGCTCTGTGTATGTACATGTATAAAATAATTTCTCCATGTTTTTATAACTCTTACAGGGATTGAAAGGACTTGATGGTCCAAAAGGTGAAATTGGAGCAGCTGGAGCAAAGGTATTTTCATAGCCAAAAGAGCTAAATGCTTAAGTGTGTTTTCTGTTATGCCAAAATAATGAAAGACGGTGGATCTTTCCAGTGCTTTGTATCTCCTCCATCTGTTAGTACAACTTGTATGGAGTGGAGAAGCTACTTGGAATTGTCTACATTTACTGTATGTTTGACCCATATAATCTGCTACACAATGACATGTCTTGGCCTTATTCAAGAAGGGAGTTCAATAGTGACAGTTGCAGATTCAAATGTGCCTGTGTGGTATGTCAAAGTGTGTTGACTGCAGTCCATATGTAACACCTGTGTACTACTGAAGACAACAGAGTCTACAATTTTCTGCTTGGCCACTTTGTGGTTCTTTTTGGCTTTATGTGACAAACTGAGAGACAAAAACCTATTTTCTAGTGTTTTTTTTTTTTTTTTGGTATAGTAAAATAAGTCAATGAATGCATAACTAAAACCTAACTCTCCTCTGTTGGATTATGATACCTGAGATAGCCTCAAAAGAGATGGACATTGAAGAGGAAAGAAAACATATTTTATCAAACTGACAATTTTTCACCTAATAATTTTATTATCTTAGTGTATTTGATCTCACTGGTACTGCATCATCCTTTCAATTTCTTCTCAAAGCAGTGGTAACACAGGATAGCCAGCTGGAAACAATTCTTTCAGAATGGTTTAAAAGTTGGTTTAAAACAATGCAGACTACTTCTTTTCAAGCTTTTCCACATTGTTCAGTGTTGATACTAAAACAGTTTTGTCCTAGTGTACGCAATCATCTATAATAAAACTATTCCTTTAGATAAAACTAGGGATAGAGATAAAACTATTCCTTTAGATTAAAAATGTAGTAAATGAAATTCATCTTTTGAAATCTAAATTTAAATGTGAAATTAATAGTTCAAGAGAGTCTGTGTAAGAGGCAACAAGAGCAGCTTGGTAGAACAGGAGCTAAGTCTGCTTTACTGGGGATATATAAATCGGCATTTTCCATCAGCAGTGGGAACAATGCCCTTGGTGTACACAAGTGACTGCAAACCTGCCTCTTAGGTCTAACATAACCAAGGAGAACAAGAATTAAACATTCTCTAACCTATTTCCTCTAATTGTGTCATTTCATTGCCATTTCTAGGGAGAATCCGGACCAACAGGTGCCATGGGTGCAACGGGTCCTCTAGTGAGTGTCATGTGCATTGAATATTACAAAAGTGGCTTTAAGATTCTAAAAGCTATTGTCAATAGGAATGTTAATGTTTTGAATATTTTGTACTTGGTATCATCCAGCTGAACTTTCTTTTAATTAAGGCCTTATTTTCTATTACACTAGCAGTAAGTCTGGCGCATTAAAGGGCGTTACTCTTTAGAATTCCCAGGCATAGATAATAATGATAAATCAGAAGGCTCAACAGAAACTTGAATGTAGGGTTTGTGATTTTTTACTCATGTAAATGTTGGGCAATAAAATTTTTTCTTCATGTCTCAAATAGAGTGACTTCAATATGAGAAAAAAAGTAGATTAGGTTGTTCTGAAAGAATTCTAAATGGAATATTTAGGTCAGAAACACACTAACTAAAAAAACAATGGACAGAAGATTTTGGAGGTTCCATGATGATAAGCACGCGTGACATGGAAATGAAACTGAGAAGCTTTTTCTCAGAGTAGTTTTCATTTCAGATGTGGTGTTGGATAATTGTATACTTGTGAGTAGTGTAACATGCCAAAAAACTACTCTCAGCAGTGCTTCTGGAAATAAAACACCTAATATCAAAAAATGACATTTGTCTGCAAAGCAGTATCTTGTGTCAGGCAGAATGTAATAGCCGTGAAATGGAACCTAGTTTGAGAACCATAGTAAATGATATTGTATTATTTACCTTGGTATGTATATACAAAATTTATTCTAATATATTTAAAACTAGAAATATTGTCGGAACAGGAAAAGAGAAATTGCAGTCTATTAAACTGGCAAGCCTGTGAGGCTGCAGGAATTTAAGTAAAGTTCTGCTACTTTCCTGCTGTAGGACAAGATGAGCTACACCTGCAGAAGGTTAGAAGAATGACTTGGTTCTGTAATTGGTGTTCACATAATCTGCCCTTACCATGTTTTTAGTCTCAGTGAACCTATTCATGTTTTTCTTAAAAGCAAAAAGAGAAGACTGAGCAGAAAAGTGCAGGAGTGATACAGTCCAAAACTTATTTGAAGCAAAGGAAAAGTCAAGAATGATTTAAAAAGCAAAGAAAAAGAAGAAACAAAAATAAGAGAGTTGGCGTGTGTTCTCTACGCTATGGGAGGAAAGTCAAGGATGTGTTTTCTGTCCACTATGGGGAGAAAAGTTAAGGGAACTATGTAACCCTTTTTGTTATTCTGCCATGATGAGCTCCTAAATAATCCACTCTTTTTTTCTGCCTTCAAGGGACCTAGAGGAATGCCAGGAGAAAGAGGTCGAATTGGACCACAGGGTGCCCCTGTAAGTAGGCTTTTCCTTCTCTCTCCTTGTAATTCTTTCCTTGTTTTACCTAAATTTAAATATCTGATCCTTACAAGTGTTTATTCATTTGACTACTAGTCAATTCTGTGGTGAGTTCTGCTGTAGCTTAAGAAAGTTAGGACCTGAGTAGAAAAAATTTTTAAGTTATAAGTTAGACTTTTAATTTTAATTACGTTTTGCAAATTAATTCTAGGTAGTAAAGCTGTGTTCATAAAAATTATTTTGGTTTTCAGGAAAAAAGAGATTATCCTTGACATGAGCTCATATTCAAGCAGAAATTTCTTTCTGTTGCTCTATGTCCAATGTTAAGTGCTGTTTTTTCTGGCATTTCCCCTCATTACTTTTCTGTGCTCCATTTATGTTATGTGCTCTGACAATTACACTGGTCTCTACGGAAATAGAGAAGTTCATTTACTTGAGGGGCAACATAATTTCTTGCAGAAGTTTTCCATGCCAATGTTTGGAAGATTCTGCAGTCCAATGTTACTTTGTTTTAGTGTATAAGGCTGTTATCACAAATACTAACAATAAATAATTAAAAAAATTAGTTCTTATTTTCTGTTCTATCTATTTTTCTATATAGGGTGGACGTGGCCAGCATGGTATGCCTGGGAAGCCAGGACCAATGGTAGGTTTCTTTCTTAATCCCCTATTTTTTTTCACCTTGGCCTTTTGACACTACCAAAAGAAACACAAAACCCTCTTCACAGGTGCTGGTAACAGTAAGTGCACCTGGAATTATCTTAAAGTGATTCCTAGTTCTACTTGTCATAGCTTTAATGCTGTCCTCTAAGAAATAATACCTGTAGTTTGCTTCATGGTTTTAATTTGTAGAAAAGTAGGCTATAGTGTCTTCCCTGGAGGGGTGATGCTTTGCTGCTTTTATAAAGTGGTATCTGTATTGTATGGAGAGAAATGTCTTCAAGATATGCACCGGAAAATAAAGCAATTTATAAATGTATGATATCTTCCTTTACATACAAAGCTGACAAATAAAGTTACACCCATTCTTAGAAGAAGGAAATGCCACTCACTGGCAGCAGAACTTGTTACCTGCCCTTGATCCATTACAAACGTGTAGAAGATAGCCTTTTAATTACGGACAGTCACACACTGAACTGAAGAACCAGAAGGATATGTGTGAATGTCTGCCAAACAGGGGAAGCCCGCTATGCATGACTGTAGTTCTCACACAACTGCAACAGGGCTGAAGATGACCATGGCAACTGTAGATGCTGATTTATCAGAGTGATAGTTTCAATCGTGTGATCCAGTCTCAGAGTGCATTTGCAAAATGCATTTGAGTCAATTTACATGAGCATATATGTTAGGAAGTCAGTGAGATTATTCACATATATACAGTTATTTGTTGTCTTGTAAATGAAAGCTTATGATAATTTTGAACTATTTGTGCAACGCCAGCTTTCACCTTAAGAATGTGAGGGGTTTTTTTTTTTCTTTCTTTGAAAGCATTCATTCTGGGATGACAGGTTCTGCCTGTTGATGCAGCCAATGTGAATCTTTGCCACTTGATGATATGCAACTTAAAAAAACCCCCAGACATAAAAAACCAAGAATTCCAAAACGCACCACACAAAAAACCCTCTTCAAAATCCTAAACCACACCTGTGCCCAATTAAAATTTTATTCTGTGCATGCTCTTTGTTTAATAGTGATATGAGTCCTGAGAGACATTCATTGACCTGTGTCATCTTAATAAACAAACTGTTTTATTACAAAATTCATTAAGAAATAATCAACTATAATAGCTCAAAAAATGAATGTGTCTAAAACCTGCAAACCTCAGTTGTTTAATGTATTGTGAAAGAAGATTAACTTGTTAGAAGAAATTTTGAAACTAAAGATTTTTTTCAGTACAGAAAACAAATGACATTTTAAAAACACTGCATCCTGAGCTCTGAAATTCTACGTGGAGCTTGAAATTTTTATTTGGCATAATACAACTACACTGGTCATGATAATTGGTTTACTAATATTTTTGGCAAAATTCCATCAAGTGTCACAGGGGAGATACTGGTACTTAATGCATATGTTTCTCATTTGTGGAAGCATAAATGAAAGGCATTGTTGTTTGAACTTGTGCAGTGTGTATTGTAATTCTGGAATTCTTCCTGAAACAAGACAGAGGTTTGGCAGACGTGTATTTTTGATCCAATAAACTGGGACACAGGTTTTAAAAAATATACTTAGTGAGCTGTTACATCAGTTCTGTAGAAATCTAGTGCAAGGTCATGGCAGAAATGTCTGTAATTAATTCTCAGTGGGACAGATTGTTCTTATTAAGTTTGTCAGCAGAGCTTTATAAGACAGAACATTTTTTTCATGACATGCATCATATTTTACAAAAAGAGAAAATCAGGAAAAGATAAAGAGGAATCATCTGAGAATTGTGTTGTAGTGAATGTTTATAACCACAGTGTGCCGCCATCCAGAGAGTTTATAATATGGTAGAAAGCTTTTCTTCATGTCATGTTCAGCACAAGAGGCATGATGAAAATGGAAAGAAGTTGCAAATTTACCCTAAACCCCTTAATATTAAGTCTTTCTGTTTATCAAACAAATTGTGCATCACACCATACAGATATGTTCAAGTGTATATACTTGAAGTATGCTTTCTAGTGAGTTTAGCCAGTCTAGTCTGTAATGTAGCCACAGCTGTTTGAATCCTTGCCCAAACTTCATGTCCTCACAGCCACATGAGGTGTGCCTACACTTTGCAGTACAATGCACCAAGGATTTGGCTCTAGAACCAGAAATAGTGGGGCCACATCAATACTGCTGTCTGCTCAAACTGTCAGCCCTTCTTAGATACAGCATCAACTGTTTTAAGTTGTGCTATTTGGGAAAAGTTGTACTAGTTTGAGCTGAAGATGTGCCTCTGCACAGCATTGTTTTTACCAGGACGATTGGACTGGATGATCTCTAAAGGTCCCTTCCAACTCCTACCATTCTATGATTCTATGGTTCTACAGTAGTGTAGATATAAAATGAGGATATAAAATTGTATTAACAACTGAAATTGAAAAACAATTGTTATAATTCTCAGCTGTGTATATTGCAATTTGCACATTAATTGCAGAATAAAAATATGTAACTTTGCTGAAGACAATAAATGCATTATTAAAAAGAATACTGCACTACAATTCCATAAAGTAAATGTATGCCACTTAGAAAAATGACATTTATAATTCCTTTGGTTTTTTATGAACAAATGTTTTATAATTAAAAATTACATTTAATCCCAGAACCTTATTTACCCAGTGATTAGATACTAATCTGTGTTATCTAATTGCAGAATTCATGTGTCTGTCTTTTATAGGGCCCACTTGGCATAACTGGTTCTCCAGGTTTCCCAGGTGCTCCTGGTGTAAAGGTAAAAAATAAAATAAAAATATCTTTGTGTTGTTAGACATGCTAAAGAATTAAAAAATGTATCCTAGACTACTTAGAGTTCAAATTGACATGTATATAGCTCCCTCAGAGTTGCTGTGAAATTAGTCATGACTTTGAACAGAAGATAAAAATCAGAAGCCAAAAGAAGCCATTGTAGTTTGCTGTAGTTGAGATATTTTCTTTGCTTTCACCTCTGTTCAAGATAAAGGATGATGATTATTATGTTGTGCCTCAGGAATCTTTTCCATTACATTCAAAGCAAAACAAGATGCATTATTACAAGTTAAGTTGCAAGAACTAGACTAAGACAGGATGGAATCAGCACCTTCTGGGGATGAAACTTCCAGTTTCATCTGAGAACGCTTTTTGAAATGACCTAGAATGGTAAATCAAAATACTTGAACTCTAACAGAGGTAAACCTCATTTCATCACAAAAGAGCAAGGATGATTACCACCTGTGGTGGCTTTGTGTGACTGGGCTGAAATGGAAAACTTTCACTGGCTGCCGTGCGGTCTTTGAAGGACTTTCCTCTCTCGTTTCTCAAGAAGATACTCAATTATAATTTTTTCCTAGCCTTGACAATATATCTGCAAAAATAGAAGGGACAACTCACAGAGCTTCCTTTATACTTCCTATGCTTGCTCTCTACCTAGTTCCTTTACATTCCTAAAACATGAAATTATACAAGAAGAAACTCTTAATTAGTTAGGTAGCCGAGTTCAACAGATGTTTTGTGTTGCTGTGAAGCTGGCAACGTTCACAAAACTTTTTTTTTGGAAACAAATCTTAATAAGAGTATTATCATAATGTATACAATTAAATGATAGATGTTATAAAATGTTTTGGTATGACTAAACACTACTTAATATCTAAATAAATGTTAAGAGAAGCTGTCACATGATAAATCAATAGAAGCTTTTGAAAACTACTTTCAAGTTTGATCATCAGATGATGTAAAATTGAAACAGATGCTCTGAACTCATAGGCACTAAGCAGACTACGCAGTGAAGATGTGGACTTCAGCTATGAAGACATGGTGTTAAGAACCATTGCTTCCAAAAAGGCATATTTCCTGTATAAAGACAAAATCCAAAGAAGTAACAGGAGATTTTTTTTTTTTATTAGAGCATCCAGTCCAGTCTTACAGGGATTTTATATTTAATGTCAGGGCTGAAACATTGAGTTAATTCGTACTTTGCAAAAAAACTCCAGATGTGATATAATGTCTAAATTGTAAGCCTCAGCTGTTAATGAAGGCTAAAAAGAAGTTGACAAGTTACAGAAAAAAGTCCATCTGAAGTATTTGATGTGATTTGGGCCACTGGATACAGAGCTGCTTCTCTGCAGAATTTCATAGTTCTTGTATACATTGAGGAAAAAATATTTTTGTCCTTTAAAGCTGACATTCACATAGAAGTGGTAAGAATAGAATTAGATAAGAAAAATATATTTTAAATATAATAAACCATTTCAAAACTTCAATTGTTTTTCTCCTAGAAACTCAATATTCCTTCTTAGTTACTTTGAAATTCTAATTTTTAGGGCAAAATTATCTCCAGTTGTTTTCTCATATGAAATCTTAGGGTGAAGCAGGTCCAACAGGTCCTCGTGGTCCTGAAGGTCCTCAAGGACAAAGAGGTGAAACAGGTCCACAGGGCCCGGCTGGATCACAAGGTCTTCCTGTAAGTACATTAAATTGAATTCTTCAGTACTCAGCTTCTGCATGTTGCCTGTTTATAGGGGATTTTAATTACTCACTTGATAGGCACTGAGTTTTGCTGAAAGAACTTTTTTTCCCAGAAAATAGGGGTATCATTAGTTTATTTTGTGCTTATTTTGTTGACAATAACTTTCCATTATTTAATGAAAACAATTTAAAAACTGAAGGTTAACACAGTCTGATACAGTCTCAGTCCTACAGGTACTTTAAAGCTTAAACATAGGATCTTACAGATTAAAATTTACATTAATTTGCACACTCTTTTACACACTCTGTTACTCATATGAGCATTTGCACAAGGAGATCTTAGGTTTCTGTGTTTATTTAATAGCCTTTATTGTCGGATCTTGTAAAGTGGATAATATAACTATCATCTTCTGCTTTTGTTATTGATACCAAAATGCATTTTAATGATTGATATGTTATTTATAGGGTTCTGAAGGAACAGATGGTTCCCCGGGTGCTAAGGGCCCAACTGTAAGTGATGAATCATATAATCTACTGAAGAAATTGTGTATGTGGATTTATTTTATTTCCTGATTTTTATTATTTTTCCTAACTGCTTGCTGATATTTCTATTCATAGGGATCACCAGGCACTGGAGGTCCCCCTGGCTTATCAGGTCCACCTGGTTCCCCAGGACCCCAAGGCAGTACTGGCCCACCTGGTATTCGAGGCCAGCCGGTAATGATGTCTTTGTCTCTAGCAAACGTGTCACACTATGAAACTAAAACAGCGATTAACAGTGAGATTCTTTTAACTAAATTAACAGCATGCTAGTGAATATGCTGAGACTTGCATCTTCTGAATCTTCTTTGTGTCCAAAATACTGTTTTTCCTTTTTTAGAGGCCTAACTACCTATATGACTTTGGACAAACAGAAACAATTATGTCCTGAACTTGTCCCATTTAAATTTTTTGTGTTGATAGCAACATAGTAAACAATCAGGCTCAGGGGAAAGACAATTGTAAGCATCCTCTCACATTAACTACAAGTAGGTACAAAGCTAGGGAATGTTTTTCTGCTTCATAGCATAAGTCAAAATGGTTGCATGATTTACATGGTTTTAACCTTATGGGTGTTATGTATGTTTGTTTTCAGGGAGACCCTGGTGTCCCAGGTTTCAAGGGAGAAGCGGGACCCAAAGGTGAACCTGTAAGTCTCCATCTGCTTTGTAAGATGGAAAGGAGTCACAAAGGCTTGTATGAGTATTTTGAATAGGTCTTATAACTTTTAAGACACTTCAGCTGCTTGTGATCAACAGATGATTACTTTCATTTTTTGAGTAATTATTATGGAAGAAAAACCACAGTGAACCTGGCTAGATGATACTAAGAATGAACGGTGAAACAAGTCTTTTGATGTTATAAATCACCTACTCGTTTCTGATTTCTGCATCTCATGACAGATAGGTCTTTATAATTCTGGACGTTCAATTGCACACAGTTCTATGTGCTAATCATAATAAAAAAGTTATTTTTATTCTAAAGGTACATTTAATACATTTTATAATTAAGCAGTTCTGTACCTATTAATTATCTAGACTATTTCTACATAGTCTAAATATTTATACTATTATGGTATGGATAGCTGCATTTGGCCCAGAGCTAAAGTTTATGAAAGTTTGAGAACATGGCTATTTCTATGCTATAACCATGTCATTCTGCAGAGTTGGAGTCAGTTTGGCTTAGAATCATAGAATCGTTCTTATCTTTAGGTTTTCTTACTCCCTAGTTAAATGATCATGTAATAACTGACAAAACTGTACAGATAAAGTAATAGTGTGATTATCACTGTTGTCTTCTTTCTTTGAGAATTTATATGAGTCTTACTGAATTTTCAATCCTTTGCAGCTTGTCCAGTTGATAATAATAAATAGAAATTGTTGAAGCTGAGAAAATAGGTGATTATAAGAAGTGTCCTATAGACAATTTGGAGAATTACTGAAATAATAATAATTGTAATAACCACTGTAAAATAGAAAAGATGATGCTGAAAAGTGGCATTTTTTTAACTGACTCAAAATGTAACTATATTTTTTTCTCCTTTATTTGATAACATTTTTATAATGCTTAGAAGACAGTCTATTTCAGTATACCTGAAAAGAAGTGAGTTTAACAATTTTTTTTAAAAAAAAATATTTTACAAGGGTCCACAAGGTCCCCAGGGTCCCATTGGCCCTGTAGGTGAAGAAGGGAAGAGAGGTCCTCGAGGTGATCCAGGGTCAGTAGGTCCACCAGGTCCTGTTGGAGAGAGGGTAAGCAATCCAAAGGAATATGTCTTGAGAGATTCACTGCTAAACAAAAAACTGTCTTGAACTAACCATGAATTTTTATACAGCTTTGTTATGGGTGTGGCCAAACTTCATTTTCCAAACAGTAGCTAATTTATATCTACAACTCGGTTCTATATCAGTTGTGGTATATTCTTTTTGACAATGATACTCCAAGGATCAGGATATAAAAATATGGGATGATGTTTTTTTGCATCCTGAACAGATCTTACTTCTAATTATTATTTTATTCAAAAAAAAAAAAAAATCTGCCAAACTGTGCATTATTTTAATCTGGATATTTTGAAGAGCTAATCTGCAGATTTTTTGCTTAAGCCCTGTACAATGGTCATATTCTTTTCAATTAAGCTGTTCATGTAGTTCAGTATGTTTGAATGAAACGTTGGTATTTTTATCACTCCAAGTGGTTAAAAACCCCTCAAGTTTAAAGTATTGTACTAAGAAAGTTGTAAGGAAATAAACTGACTCCCTCCCCAAACTGTAAATCTAGTACATTATTTGCAAGAAGTTCTGTGAAAATGAAGATGATAATCCAATATCTATGGATTTTCTTAGGGTGCTCCTGGTAATCGTGGTTTTCCAGGTTCTGATGGCTTGCCTGGACCAAAGGTAAATAGACTTAAAACATCTGTCTTTTATTTGGGTAATTTTAAAAATTGAGGTACATACAGATATACAGAAATAAAGTGTTCCATTAAAAGTATATGTTTCTTGGCAAACTAACAATTCCTCAAACCCATTGAAAGTAGTTTAAAAAGGAATTGATATATACCAAAAAGGGGTCTGAATGCCTTGAGACTAAAATTTTTTTGGGTGAGAAACTGCTTTCATTTCCTGTGATATTCAGCTTTCCTTGCCTGTACCTGACTTAACATGCTCAAATGTGAATACATAAGAGACATTGACCTGTTTCTTCTACTATATTGCTTTATGCATTACTCTATAGCAGGCGACTATTTGAAGAATTGCCTTTTCTTTGCATGTGGTATAGTTTTTCTAGATTTATCCCTTTATCAGACAGTCCTACCTGTCTGGATTTTCTAAGTGCTGTAATACTTTCAGGGAAGTGACCCATGTATGTATTTATCTAGTATTTCTGTAAATTCCTAGCTTTTTGGTGAAAATACAGAGACTCTAAAATACTTGTATACATGGAATAGACAACTTTAATAACTTTGGGGAAAAAGAATAACAATAAAAGTATTAATTATTTGAAGCTTAATGGGTCCTTAATACAAGATACCTGTTTTATTTAACCTTCTCTTACTGTCATTGATCTCTTGCTGTCACAACCTTTTAACTAGTAGCCCACTGATATCTTTCTAGGGTGCCCAAGGGGAGCGTGGTCCAGCAGGTTCTTCTGGTCCTAAAGGAGGTCAGGGAGATCCTGGGCGTCCTGGTGAGCCTGGCCTCCCAGGTGCAAGGGTAAGGAACCTAGTAGCAGTGTACTGTAAGCCTTGACATTTTTAATTTTCAAATGGCACCTATGAACTTTGCCAAATTATGAAGTCATTACACAAGGACAGGCTTGTTTCACTGAGGCTACTGAAAGGGTAAAAGCTAAAATACCTGTCATCTTTCCTGATGATAATAGGAAGCATGGATTTCATTTGTCTTTGAAAAAGCAGAAATAGCCATGCCTGAGATGGGCAACTGAAGGAAATGAGCTTGTAAGCCACATAGTTGTCACAGGTAACATGAAATGAAGATGATACCTTAATTAAATTGGTGATACCTTTATTAAATTGATGATTGATAGCTTACATAGTTACATGGCATGTGTCACTGAGAGATGTGTTTCAGAAAAAACATTTGGGGAGAATTTGAAATATCACTAAAGGAGAGAAAGGGAGAACAGCAAGTATATGACGTGATATAGAACACTGAGTAATGTTTGCAGAAATAAAGATGAGCCCATGAGTGGCTCAAGAGCTGTAAACGCAGGAAAAGAAAGAATAGGAAAAGGGAACATCAAAGGCAATGGGAAATGAAGCTGTACAGTGCAGATGAAAATGAGGACCTTTGATATAGAGAAGGTATTCTGTGTGTTTGTACTATTTAGTGTTTGTACTATGGTAGTAACTGATTTTATTTTTGATTTATTTATATATCTCCGTTGTTCTAGATTTATATTGCACAACTTAATATGAGTACTATTGCTGATTTTAGGGTTTGACTGGCAATCCAGGTGTTCAAGGCCCTGAAGGAAAACTTGGCCCCTTGGTAAGCAACACAAAAATTAGTCCTTTTGGTAAGGAGACAGTAATTCAAAGATCCTAACTCATTGAAATTACTTCTGTTAAGTGGAATATTCTTGATTCCTGAAGCTTCATTTTAAAGTGTTCACTTTAGATTCAAAACTCCAAAATTAGTGCAGATAAAGTTCCTGTAGTTTTGTCTATGTAGCAGACATGCTTTTTGAAATGTCTCTTTAAGGAAACAGTAAAGTGCTTATACATGGCTTAATTATGACTGTGTAGTATTTTGTTAAATCTAGCAGGGTGGCTAAAGCTATGTCTGCTTTAAAGACATTTTGACTTATAACCATGGCACTAAACCAAATCCAATGTGGAAAATGCTTTTTCCATGTAGGGTGCTCCTGGAGAAGATGGACGTCCAGGTCCAGCAGGTTCAATAGGAATCAGAGGTCAGCCAGGCAGCATGGGCCTTCCTGGGCCGAAGGGTAGTAGTGTGAGTATGGCACTTGTTATCCAAGATCTATTTAGCTTTAAACATCAGCATATATTTTAATGAATGAAAACAGTATCTAAACCTAGTCATTTTTATTTCTGCAAATTAGGGTGATCCTGGAAAAGCTGGAGAAGCAGGCAATGCAGGTGTCCCAGGACAGAGAGTGAGTATGACTGTCACATGCAATGATTACAGAAAATAAAGACTTTCTGTTATATATGTTCACTATACAAGACTTCTTCCTCATTTAGGGAGCTCCTGGTAAAGATGGTGAAGTTGGTCCTTCTGGTCCTGTTGGCCCATCAGTAAGTCAACTTCTGCCACTCTTCCTGCTTGCCCATCACTCTATTGCTTCATTAATTTTCCTGCTTCTATTTTTCTCTGCTTTCATGCCATATATTTATATAGTAATATATTAGTAAACATAGTATATATTATAAAAATAGTATAAAATTTGTACTAGTAAATTTCTTTACCAACTATTTCAAATAAGAGCAGAAGGAGCAAAATTTTCTCATAGTTCATTTTCCTAACTTCATTTCAATGGAACTGAATCATAGAATCATAGAATCATGAATGTTAATCCTATCAGCACAGAATTTTCAACAGGAGGAATTTTTGAGAAATAAGATTCATATTGTTATACCTTTTAGATAGGGTATATCTAGGTCTGAGGTAAGTAAAAACGTATAATAAACAAATACATTATAAATATTATTAATAAATGTATAATAAACAAATATTTGAAAATATACATATTTAGAGAGAAGAAAAATTATGGAGCCTGTCTATATTTCTCTGCTGTATACTTCTTTCTTTTGTGTAGGGTCTGGCAGGAGAAAGAGGAGAACAAGGCCCTCCAGGTCCTACAGGATTTCAGGCATGTGCATTCTTTTTTTTTCAAAGAAATTGTAAGCAACAGCCATATCTTATAAACCTAAATTGAAGAAATTCAATGACGTGATATTTAACAAAAGACAGCTTCAGAACTAAGGCAATGATGCTCATAATTAGGGATACTTGTCTTTCACGTCAGCTTTGCACTAAACTGAACTATCAAAGGCTAATGTACCAGTTCTGTATCCCTCAAGAAAACCTTTGCTGGTTTTCAGTTTTCATTTGGAGATTTTCCAAAGATCTTCCAAATGTAGAGCAAAATAATTGTCTTGATAATGAAGTATTAATTAAGTCAAGTCAGTCTCTGTTTATAGAGAAATTATTTTTAGGGCTGAGATACATATGGCGTGTGAATGTTGAAGAAGGGCTACTATCTCATTTAGAGGCAGGGGAAGTATCATGTAACAAATTTGCTTGGGGATCTCTGAGGGCATCCTCTTGTACTGAGTGTAACACTGCTTTCATTTTCTTAATGTCTTAATTAAATATGTATTTACATAACTTTCTATCATGTTAGTGGCCATTTTATTTACTTTTTTACAGGGCTTGCCTGGGCCACCAGGTCCTCCAGGTGAGGGAGGAAAGCCAGGTGATCAGGTAATTTCTGTGTAATTTCACAAGAGATCGCTTTATAAAGTAGTTTTACATTCTCTTTGTACTTGAATTTCCTGCGCTGTTTCAAAATATATACTGATGTAATTTGCAAGTTATCTAAGAACAGCTTTTGGATAAAATAATTACTAGAATCTGACCATATTCTTGGACTGAGTGGACTATTTCCTCTTGACCTGGACAGATAATATTCAGAACTAGCCATCTACATTCACAGCACTTTGAAAACAAAAATGTTTATGTCTAATTTCTGTAACTATAAGGCTATGAATAATGTTTTCATTCTAATGGTGGGTTCTCTTCTGAAAGGGTGTTCCTGGAGATCCTGGAGCTGTTGGTCCTTTGGGCCCTAGGGTAAGTATTTCTTTCAGAGTTTAAACCTCCATACAGTTCTCTCAGGTTGAAAGTTGACACATAATGTGAACTTAGTGGACAGCTAAAGTGAATATTTGTTCTTTTTTCCTAACAACAATATGGCTGTAAACATGGATGTGTTTTAAGATGATTTCTGTAAAACCTGTCACCTTTAATAGAGTGAAGTTCTCTTGACTACTAGCTGCCAAATGATTTGGTTTACAGGTGTGAAAGGACATCTTTTAGTTTGCTGAGCAATAAAGCTATTTTTCATTTGATTAGTTCTCTTAGAATTTGTTCAGAGGCTCTTTGTTCGCAGGCTCTTTGTTCAAATAGTGGTGCTGCTCTTAATGGTGTATTTAGGATTACTTATGGTGTATTTAGGATTTTGTCTACTAGAATTGTGCCCTGACTTATAAATAAGTCATAATTTTGCATTCTGTAGGGAGAACGTGGCAATCCAGGGGAAAGGGGAGAACCAGGTGCATCAGGACTCCCAGGTGAAAAGGGTATGGCTGGAGGTCATGGTCCTGATGGTCCAAAGGTAAGCTGCATAGAGATTTGTGTTGCTGCAGTGACCTAATGTATAATTCTGCTCGTTTTCATGAACATGAAAGAGAAAGAGTTTTATTGTAAAGAAGATATCTTTTAGTGAAAGGTATCCTGTTTATAGGGTTCAAGTAGGATATCCAAGTTATTCTAGTTGTAGATGCTAAAATGTTGATAAATCATGTTTTATATTGTTTTATATAGGCCTGAAGTTTAAAATGTTTTATGTGTTTTTTGCTAGAACAGGAGACAAGCATTTCTAAACTGCAGAAAACCCTCTGGGGTGCTCTGAACCATGTCAGCTTACACAAAAAAGAATTGTCAAAGTTGAGTGTTTAAACGAAAATATTGAAGACTGTATGCCTTTTTTGTCACCTGCATTTGATATAATTTGGCCTAGGAAGGTCACCATAGTAATGAAAGACTGTACTGGACTGTACTGGGCTCATGTAATGGACATGAGCTGTCAGAAATAAAGCATAAATAAAACTTCTCTAACCCTGTCAACTTCTGCCTGTAGCTAGTTTGTATAATAGACCCATATGGCATCAAGGTCAATCTAGAAAGATGCTCAAGCTTCTTTTTTTGCCTGTTCTCGTCCCCAGTATGTACTGAGTAAATAGTAATGTATTTGGAAGGACTATGGTATTGCAATTGAACTTCCTGAATAACACAATGGGGAAAAAAAAAGTATTTGGACATGAATAAAGTCCAAACTTAACAGAAAATTACTACTTAAAACTATACTCCAGAGCTTTTAACAGAGGTACAGTATGTTCTGCAGCCTAGAGACAAAGATCCTCCTCAGATTGAATAGACAAGAGCTTGTTCGTTATTTGTTTCAGGGAAGCCCAGGACCTAGTGGAACACCTGGTGATCCAGGCCCACCAGGCCTTCAAGGAATGCCAGGAGAAAGAGGGATTGCCGGAACACCTGGCCCTAAGGGTGATAGAGTAAGTCTGGTTACTTCTGTCGCCCTGAGTAGAATCACCTGTCTCTTAATACTGTAGTTGTTCCAGAATATGAACTACTCACAGTTCAGTGCCATAACTGAGACTTTCTGGGTGTTTTCCATAGGGCGGCATAGGTGAGAAAGGTGCAGAAGGTACAGCTGGTAATGATGGGGCAAGAGTAAGTAAATCTATCATTCTTTTTATACACACTCTCCACACACCAGATGATTTATTATGTTGGAAGTACTTAGGTCACAGAGTTAAACACCGCTCAGCTTGGTGATATCATGGGTTGACATTCATTCGTGTTCCACTTACCCTCCAATTTGGTTGTCAGTTTTTTCAAGACTGCTGTACTAAAAGTTTTGAGATGTCTGTGTTCCAGGCCTGTGATTTTTATAATCAATAATGGAGTTAAGATGTCAAAGGAAATGGTTCTCAGAAGTAGCATATTCATTTGGGATTCAGCTAGGCTGACTATAGTAAAAAGATGAAAAATGAAGAGATCAATAGAGAAAAAGGAAGGCCACCACCTGAGTTTCACAGGTGACAATTCCTGTAAATATACTGAGCCCCATACAGGCAGTAAGTCGTTGACACTTGTGGAAAGCTTGGAACCTTCTGTGCATAAATAACGTCTGGTATGCTCACGTGCAATAAATCCAGTATATTCAAGACCTGTTGCATGCACACTTCTGCATAAACCGAGTGTCCAATAATCCCAAATCAATTGTGTTTGCTCTATATGCAGTGACTATATTTTCTTCCCAGAAGCTGTTGGAGTTAGTTTTTACATAATTGCATGTACCCAAGACTCTTGGGTTTTGCAAACCGGTTGGAGTACTAACTGCTAGGCAATTGGAAATCTGAACTATGTAGGAAATGAGGATGAGGATTCTGACTGGACTAAATTGATACTTAAAGAAGAGACTGGTTTTGAGAAACTCCAGCATATAGAAGTACAGTTAGCTCACAGTTAACATCTTTTAACTGTAATTTAGTTGTAAATCAGATAGTATCCAAAGAAACAGAACAGTTCTTAGTCATTTTAAGACAACATGGCTTATGGTAACTGATGAGCAGATAAAGTAATTGTGAACTAAATGTATATCCCTCTTCCAAAGCTAGGTATCTGCAGATATCTCTGCTACTTATCACTAGAGCACTGATGATGATTCAGTATCCTTTGTTAATGCTGTATTTTTTTTTTTTTGGTTTCTCTTCACTTTGAACCAAGTTACAGTGCAGATTTTTGGGAGAAAGGGAATTTTGTTCAAGATAAACTTGGTTTTAAGTTTGTGGTACTCTCCTTCTAGTGAAGGAGAATCATAATTGGGATATCTAAAGGTTGAAGAAGGTAGTATGAACAGTGCTGCAGAACCATTATATGCACTTGATGGGTTTTGGTGGAGAGATGGGAAAGTATTTGCCGAACTACCATATGAAAATAAGAAAGGAAACTTTAAAATTAATCTTTAAAAGTAATGATGGACACATTAAAATTAATTAAAGCAATGAAATACTAGCGTAAAAGAAATAGAGAGGTTCTGTGCAAGTAGGAGGAAAAGAGACATAATTTCCACCTGAGAGCACAAAATAAAGCCAGGGCTTTTTTCATCATTGAACTTACTCATAAACACCTCATAAAGTAGAACAAGAAGTTAGTGAAGAAAGAGAGGATGAATGAAAGAAGGGCTTTTGAGATGCGAAGTTTTGGTCACTGAGAGAGGAAATTAAAATAATTTTTTAAAATTCTTAACAGTATTTCAGAGATAATGGAGAAGAATTTAAAAGAACGAAAAAACATTAAAAAAACAACATGAGTGGTTTTAAACTAACAGCTTCAAAACATGACTTTTAAAATTTCTTTTTATCTTAATTTGTTTAAAAGGGTCTCCCTGGTCCAATAGGTCCAATGGGCCCAGCAGGTCCCACTGGTGAAAAGGTAAACAATTTTTTATGTAATTTCATACCAAAGTTTGCTAATATCAGCATACTTCATTGCCACTTTTGCTACTTGTCTAAGAAGTTGCTTGGGAAATAACCTTTAATTTTATTTCAAGGGTGAACCAGGTCCTCGAGGTCTAATTGGTCCTCCTGGCTCCCGTGGAAATCCTGTGAGTAAACATGTTTGGGTTTTTGCCTGGCATAAGTTAACAATATCTAACACTGATCCAAACTCCAAGTTTTGTCTCATTTGCCGATATATATTGTTCTCTTTATATTCTGCTTTTCTCTGTAGCCAAAATCTGTGATTCTGTCTTGATGCTGTACACTTGCAATACTATTGGCAGATTTTTTTTTCTCAGTTTTTTCTCATACTTGTGTTAGGATAATCTTTACATAGAGTTACCCTCGTTTACCTCAGTCCTGAAAGTATGCCACCACTTCTAATTCTATAAATATTTTAAAATCCTGCCTATACCAGATACTACTGTACACATAGGGATTAGAGGGTTAGAGGCTCAACACTTCTAGAGCCTTCATACTACTTGGATTTGATTTTATCTCTGTCATAAAACATAACAGCCTTATTTTCAGCACAAATTGAAATAGCTTCCACTCCTCTAGGGAGGACTGGAGCTTGGAAACCTCTAACTCCTTCTTTTCCAAACAACCGCGGTGTGGAAAGCTCAGATGAAGCAGCTCATAGCCCGTTCTGACCCTGCAGAAGAATACATCTCTGAACTCCTTTTTTCTTCCCCCAAACTATCTGATTAGAATAGTGGGTTGCATAAAGTGTGCACTTCAGCTAATCCTGTTGTCACTGGAAGCAGCTATGAGCAGAATTTCTCTTGTGGTTTTAGTGCTTGCACAAACCTTCCATTTCTAAATTCTGAAAGTTTACGTATAGTCTTGAACACGTGGCACGTCTTAACATCATAGTTAACATAATTTGTTTTGTGATTAGAAGATTGGTTCTGATTAATAGAGAAAAAAACCAATCACACCGGACAGTAAATAGTTAAGTCCTTTTTTGTATATTTAACTGCAAATTACACCTTAAATAGAAAGAATTTTGTGTTCAATATAGTTATTCTAAATTTTTTAACCAGGGCTCCCGAGGAGAAAATGGCCCAACTGGTGCGGTTGGTTTTGCTGGTCCTCCGGTATGTGTTTTGTAATGAGTTTGCTTTAGTCATGCTTTGACATGCTTAGCTTCCTTCATTATGAATAATACTGCAATGTTCTGAACATGAGTCACACACATTTTTGTTACAAAAAGAGCTGTTTATTTTTCCCATTGGTGTATCAAGTAAAGAAAAGGGCTAGTAAATACCCTAGACACTTGAAAAGTGGTTTTGTTAATAAGATTATGTAATTGGTAATCACATTTCATATTTTCATGAATATGCTATATTGCTCCATTGAGATTAAAATGAGATAAGTTGTGAAATGTCATCCACAAAAGGTAGCAAGGATTTGCTCTTTAAGTACTGAAGGCTGGAATAGATTGATGGACCAAATGGAAGTGTTGTGAGTTTTCTGAGGAAGGTCTCAAACTTTCCCATGGCCAAAATATTGTGTTTCAGACAGAGTCATGCACCTACATCCTTTGGTGGGAAAAAAAGTCTAGAAAATGATTCTTCAATCCCATTTGCTTTTAGATATGTGATGACTGCTGAGAAAAACACAAAATCTAAAGAAAAGATAAATGAGTTATAAAATATTTGAAGTGGAGATTCTGATGTCAGAAAATCCCATTTGTGACCTTCTGAAAACTGTATTGAACTGTTATAGTTGTCTTGTACTGAACCGTGGAGCAAATGCACTCTTTTCTAGGCTGATTTGTTCCCCTGGTTTTTCTTTTGCCTTCTAGAAATTCCCTACAAAATTACTTTGTTAGATTGGAAAGATTTTATATTCTCTGACATGATGTCTCTTCTAAATATTATTTCTTATAGGGCCCTGATGGTCAGCCAGGGGTGAAAGGTGAACCTGGAGAACCTGGGCAGAAAGGAGATGCTGGATCTCCAGGACCACAGGGTCTTGCTGGGTCTCCTGGTCCACCAGTAAGTATAAATAACATTGTTAGAGAAACAGTGGCATAGACTGATCTTGCCCATTTAAAATGTGCTGGATATTCACTGTCACCTCTCTCTTTCTTCACTCCTCTTAGGGCCCTCAAGGTGTTCCTGGTCTGAAAGGTGGTAGAGGAACACAGGGTCCACCTGTAAGTAGATTTTATTGATTTTATTTTTTATGACCTGACTGCAAAAAATCTTATGAATTTTTTAAAATTTGTATATCATTCTCCATCTTAACTTGTTTGTAACAATCTGTAATTATAACATTTGCTCACTACTTCATCTGAGAACAATAGAGGTAACCAGTGATGTATTTCTTTTCATAAAGCCAGCATTAAAATATTTTTTAGGGTGCTACTGGATTCCCAGGATCTGCTGGAAGAGTTGGGCCCCCAGGACCTACTGTAAGTCAATTGTGATATTCTTAATAGATACCTTTTATAAACTGGTTGTTGAAAACTGAAAGACTAAGTAAAGCAGGGAAAGTGAAGCAGTGATCATGATCTGTTGCTATAGAAGAGAACAGCTGGTTTGCACTGACTGTGTGCTTACATCTGACTCGATTAAATAAAACTCCTTAGTCTTGGTCAATGTGTCCAAATTAATGCAAGACTTTTCACTAAGTAGTCTTTGAGCTCTTAAAGCTACGTTAATTATTTAATTGCATACAGGAATAAAACAACAACCTATATCTTACTGTACTTTTTACTTTTTTGTCTCTTGGTGGTGACTGCAGTTAGGAGAGTTTTGGAAAAGGCCTCTGCTGGATTATCTCATTGGTAGAGTTACTCATAAGATCCATTAAAATATATTAAAAGACAAAACTAATCCACAAAATTCCTCACATTTAAACACTTTCAGAAACCCTAAAAAAAGGTAAGTAGCTGTGGATCAACCAGTGAAAATTCAACTCCAGACAGAGAAGTGTGACACACTCTTCATATGCCTTTTAATGTTTTAATGAGAAAAATAACTTGCAGTCTTTGTGCATTTATAAAAAAATGAAGCTTAGGGAAAGCATAATGTAAAATGAGAAGTCTTTTCAAGTATTTGAGAAATGAACAAAGGTCTGTTAAAACACTAGTTTGTAACATGTGAATGTTGAATATGGACTTTAGCTTGATGATACTGGAAAGAATGGACAAGGGTGAGTTTTCTAGCAGTAGTTGTACACCTGAAGTAAAAAAAACCAAAAAATAGAGTGCCTTTTAAAGGATGGAATTTAGAAAATCAAATTGGAGGGGTGGGGAGGATGGAACTTGCACATAATTTGATGATATGTTTATTTCATCTAATTTATTTGATCATAAATGAAATGATAATAGCTCTTCAGCTCATTTACACTTTGAGCCTTCCTTAGAGTCTGAATATTTATAGTTAATAAAAAACACAGTCCTTAGAATTTAGTGGTCCTAATCAGAAACAGGTTGAATGTAACGAGGCATTTTAATCTTAGGGAGCTCCAGGTCCTGCTGGGCCTATTGGGGAGCCAGGAAAAGAAGGTCCACCAGGTCTTCGTGGTGATCCTGGTTCTCATGGCCGTGTGGGAGACCGAGGGCCGGCTGGGCCTCCTGGTGGTCCTGGAGACAAGGGTGATGCTGGGGAAGATGGGCAGCCGGTATGTACTGACTGATGTTATTCATTCTGCCTAGACCAACTCTAGGCTTGGTCTCATATTTACTTACATGTAATGCTACCAAAACAGTAGTAACATTATTTTATCCTTTTTGGATTTCAGGGCCCAGATGGCCCCCCTGGTCCAGCAGGAACTACTGGTCAAAGAGGTATTGTTGGTATGCCAGGGCAGCGAGGGGAAAGAGGCATGCCAGGGCTGCCAGGTCCTGCAGTAAGTAATGATGAAGTCAACTTACCACCAGCCTTGGGCATTCTCATTATCTTTTTGGGACTGAGAGCATAGTGCCCCCATTGCACAATGAGAAAGCTGGAAAACTCCAATTGCAGGAGTGAATATAGAGAGAATAGTAAATAACTAAATATCATGCAAAGGTACGAGGTAGAAGATCTGAACCTTAATTAAGAGTGATAGCACTAAGACTTTTGGCTAAAATGTTCCTGTTTAACTTAAAATTAGATCCTCGAAAGAAACAACCTGAGACCTAAATGATTTAGGTGCCCAAAGGTCACTTGAATGTGAATAAATACACTGTAACTGCTGTTTCATAAGTTGTGAACTACTGTTTTCAGAACTGCCATTTCTGCTCTCTTTGCTTTCATGTAAGATTTGTAGTTGTTTATTGTAATGCCTAATAATCCAGAAGATCATGTAGAGTAAAAGGGATTGTATGGAGGATCTGCCATTACCACTGGATCCATAAAGTCAATCTATAGTTAAAGTTGGCCAGAAATTATTCCAGGTTAACAAGACTTGTTGGTGTTGAGACAGAAAAAAAATATTTAAAAAGTCATGTGTCCCGGTTACCATGGTTAGCCTCAAGTACCAAAGACCTGAGAATTGCCAAAGGGCAGGGAAAGCTTAATTGCTGCTTATGATCCAGGACAAAACAGATCAGGCTACTCAGCTTGAGGAAGAAAACAGAAAATAATTTAATCCAACACCAACTAAAGCATAACCATAAAACTCCATAACCAACACAAAACAACACAAGAGTGGTACAATGATGAAGAGTACAACCAGCCCTTTAAGACCACCTTCTCCCCACCTGTCCCCTCTTCCCAGGCTTAGAGCCCCAATCCCGGTGTCTTTATCTGCTCCCTCTCCCCCGCTGAATGGCTCAGGGGGGCAGGGAATGGGGGTTTCAGACTGCAGCTCCTCTCCCCTTCTCATGTGGGTCTGCTCTGCGGCCCGCAGGCTCTCCAGCACAGCCTGTGCCATGGCTA
Source organism: Colius striatus (assembly GCF_028858725.1). NCBI lineage: Eukaryota > Metazoa > Chordata > Aves > Coliiformes > Coliidae > Colius > Colius striatus. The sequence goes on along the minus strand of NC_084767.1, from coordinate 29,475,086 downwards.
CCTCCTCACAGTCTCTTGGCTGTCTGGGTGCACTCACCCGGAGCTGCTGGTGGCTCTCAGTCCTGCCATTGGCTCCATGGGTTGCAGGGGGACAGCTGCGTTCTCATCGTGGGTTGCAGAGGGGTCTCTGATCTGGCACTTCTCCTTCCTTCCTCCTTCTGACTGTAGGGTCCGCGGGGTTGCCTTCAATTTGTACCACTCTTATACTTCCGACCTAGCACTTCAAATTCCTGTCCTTAAATAGTGATGACAGAGGTGCCAGATTGGCCCAGCTGGGCCAGAGGTGGGTCTGAACCCAAGAGCTGGGAGAGAGTCCAGATACTCTTTACCGGGTCTTCATTGCAACCTGCTCCCCCTGTTACCAAGCAAAAGTGGCTCCTCACTAAACCATAACATCATGTTACTTTCTTCAAACTGCATTATGTTTTTTCCAGAGTCAGAATGACCTTACCTATTGCAGATAATACCATCAGGCATACTGATATGTTTTGATAGAGAAGACTGAGGGGAGATCTCATTAATACTTACAAGTATTTAAAAGCTGCATGTCAAGAGGATGGAGTGACAGATTTTTCTGTTGTATCAAGTGGCAGAACAAGGGGTAATGGACAAATGCTGGAATGCAAAAAGTTCTACTTAAACATAAGGAAAAGCTATTTTACTATAGGGGTGAGGGAGCCCTGCCACAGGCTGCCCAGGGAGGGTGTAGAGTCTCCTTCTCTGGGGATTTTCAAACCCACCTGGATGCATTTCTATGTGACTTGATCAAAGTGGACCTACTTTAGCAGGAGGTTGGACTAGATGATCTTTAGAGGTCCCTACCAACCATTCCGTGATTCTATGATACATCAGGGGAGTGTGAGCTTAGAGTTGCAACTAGATAGACTACCTTCAAGTGCAACTTCTAGTTGATAAAAGCCTATGCAAAAGCAACTAACACAATTAAACTGCTTAAAAATACACAATATATTAAAAATATATTCAAAATCTACCAGACCACTTTCATTAGTTTTCAGTTTTTCGAAGTAACAAATGTTTATGGTATTTCACATTGGATTAATGAGTAGTGTTTTGAAGGCAGCAGGTTTTTTATGCCTTCTTTGTTTTGTGAGTAAAATTTTGATACAATATTTCTCATCTTTTTTTAGGGTACACCAGGAAAACAAGGTCCCACCGGGCCACCTGGTGATAAAGGTCCCCCAGGACCTATTGGCCAATCAGGTGCCACTGGACCTGTAGGTGAAGCTGGTCCAGAAGTAAGTATTACTTACAGCCCTTTCTCTCCTCTGTCTAGCGGTTATTCTCTTCAACTTGAAGTTAAAGGTGAAGAACAACTTTCTAGTTCTTCTTGTAGAAATGAAAGATTACAGAGCTAATCAATAGTCCTATTTTTATTCCATAACTCTAGGGACCTGCTGGTAATGATGGTACTCCTGGACGAGATGGAGCTGTTGGAGAACGTGTAAGAATATGTTGTTTTCTTGAGCCACTTGTGGAAATCTCCATTTTATTATTGACTTACTGTAGACTTTCTTCATTCAGTTAACTTGAATGGAGAACTTCTTCTGAAAATGTATCACAGCTTTGAATAAATAGTACTTCCCAAAGTTGAGGTCAAGGAAACCTGACCAAAGGCTAAAGAACACTTGCCTCTCCAAACTCAGACTTGTGTTCTTACAGAAGGAATGTCTTTGTAGACTGTAATAGTTAGAAAATAGCTTAACACTGCTACAGTACTCTTTCTTTGGTCTAGTCCAGACCTCTTTCAATAAATAATGTTGAGATTATGTGTTTCAGGGTGATCGTGGTGAACCTGGCCCTGCAGGCTTACCAGGTTCTCCAGGGGGTCCAGGAACTCCAGGTCCTGTTGGCCCTCCAGGAGATGCAGGTCAAAGAGGTGAAACAGTAAGTAAGAGTTTTATTTCTTTTTTAATACTTTGTTATAAAAAAAAAATCTGATTGTGTGTGATTTTGTGCATTGTTCCATATATCTTCTGTGTGCAATCTCTGTAGGGTTCTCGAGGTCCAATGGGTCCCCCAGGTCGTGCAGGAAAAAGAGGCTTGCCTGTAAGTTCTCCATGATTACTGTGATTTTATCAGAGATTTTTTTTTTTTTTTATAGGAAAGTATATGAGAAACTGAGCTGAAATTAGAATGTTGAACAGGGCTTCAGCTTCTAATTGCAAGTGTATATAAGCGGTCTCTGAGCTGCAAAGCTGTACAAATCTGTTTCAATACACTAGGATTTCTACATAAAAAAAAAAAATCTTTGCAAAGAAATAACAAATGCTTTGGAAACCTATTTATTTGAAATGTAATGCTGTACAGATGATGGTAAGACCTGGGTTAGCAAATGGCTGGAGTTTGTGTTTGACAATTCAAATCAGGGTAAAGAAATGAATATTGAGCAAAAAGGCAGATTTTTAGATTAAAATGGCAGAAATAGAACAAAATCACCTGTTCCCATGAAACTGCCTTAGTTCAACTCATGAGATTCTGACTTCAGTCCAAATGGAAAAACAAACAAACCCCATCCCTTTTTTGTTACATAACTATTTTATAATCCACATTTGGAACAAAAAAATAATTGCAAACTTGGGAAATTCAAAAGAATGTTGTTGTGTCCCTAAGCAGATGTCTTATACGAAAAGTTTTTTGAGTGATAATGATGCCATTGATAAACTATTTGGAATCTGGCATTGAGAAATTTAGCATGCAGTTTGGGCTGAGAAATATAGAATTGAAAGCAGAAGAAATTTGTTTTCCAATTATTTTTCTAATGCTTGAATTAGTATAAAAAGTTTGAAACTATCAAAACTACCAAGAATGAAGTTGTGATGGAAATAGACCTAATCTATTTGTACTGGGGAGCCCAAACATTGTCTGTAGTTTGGGAATGTAGCTTCAGTTTTATTATTAATCATGATGAAGGTGAAAGGAGCTGCGAGAAGTAAAAATAGGATGTGGAGGATTTAATTCTTAAAATGCATTTTATCACTGGGAGTCTGTGAGAGATCCACAATCATAGAATCATAGAATGGTAGGGGTTGGAAGGGACCTTTAGAGATCATCTAGTCCAACCCTCCTGCAGAAGCTTGCCTATGAAAATAATTTGCCATATTCAGTGTGGCAAATAAATTTGTCAATCTTAAAAATTTAGTATCATTCTTACAGGAGGGTTTTGACTGTATTATGAAGCTACATAGACTAAATTTATCACAACTATAATTAAGCACAACATAGTTTTCTGTAGTTAGTGTAAATTAATGTTTCTGTTTCTGCAACTTAAATTACTTATTCTTTGGTAAAAAGATTAAGATTCTTGGACCTGCCTGAACATCACCTTCTTTCTGGTGAAGAAAGTCTGAATGCAGTGTTTGAAAGCTAATGAGGTTAGGTTGTTTATCCAGTTGAGAATTTTACATTTCATCACTGATATTTACAGGGTCCCCAAGGACCTCGTGGTGACAAAGGTGACAATGGAGATCGAGGTGACAGGGGCCAGAAAGGACACAGAGGTTTCACTGGGCTTCAAGGTCTTCCAGGTCCTCCAGTAAGTTGTTCTGATTTTACTATGATTTTATTTCCTTGATAGTTAAATAGTGTATCAGGAAATAGTTATGTCAAATGGAAAAAAAAGTAAACATGAGGATCTTTTTTTTTCCCCACAAAGTGTTTGTGAATGGCTCTCTGTATTTGCTAAAACTTTTAATGAAATTTTACAATACTATTCCATGATGAAGTGTACTTGTGCTTTGCAAGTTGTCCTCTTGTTCTATTTGTGCCAGTCCTGCAGTGACCAAACACTGACTGTCTGTGACCTATTGGCATAAGTCAAAACCAGGAGTTGATAGTTTTAGATAAGCACATTAGTGTGAAGTCCTTTTTGCCAGCATTTGAACCCTTTACACTCAAGGAATCAAACAAAATCACATGAGGACAGTGGTAGTGTCTTTCACTGATATTTGCAAGAACTTCATGATTTCAATAGCAATTGAATGGAAATAGTATGGAATCTTTCTTTTCTTAACATTTGCTCATTAATCTTGTGCAAGAGCTGGAAGTTTCAACATGAAGGAAAGAAATTGACAAAAAAATTCCCAACACGCAAAGCATCTTTCCACTTCATAATAATACTCTCAGTTAATCTTTTGTAAGCCAGTCTGACTCTAAATGTCATGATAGCAAGAATTTTCTGCAGAAATGGCTATTTTCTATGTAGACAAGCACCAGTAAATACTATTAATCTAAATCGTGCTTACGGTATTTACTCTGTGACAAGAGAGAGCAATAGAATGAAAAAGAATGATAAGAGCAAAAGATGCTGCCCCTTATTTAAGTGTGTTATAATTCTATTAATACAGAATTGTGTGGGTCATACACTGATCCTTTAAAACTAAAGAAATATAATTTATGTGTCAAAATGATGCAATAATTTCTTCTGTTTAGGGTTCTGTTGGTGAACAGGGCAGTCCTGGTATTCCAGGCCCATTTGGTCCTCGGGTGAGTATAATGTTTCAGGTTTAGGGTTTTTCATGCCTGTTTTTTTTCCACAATCAGATTTTTTTCTGTTTCATGTTTATTTTCACTGTCTCTTATTGACTTCAGTATCATGTGTCATTATCCTACTATCTTTTGCCAAGAGGTATTACCTGGTTTAATATAGTAAAGCTTTGACATAATTGTAGTTTATAGCTAATTAAAAAGTCATTTCAGAGTAACAACAGGGCTACAGTCTCTTCATACAGACACTTCTGCTGCAGCTGATGCAAAACTGTATATAGGCCAGCTGTGCTCATTGCTACTCTATCTTTCATACCCCATGTATGTCATTCATCTAAAGGTAAAGCAGAAATATGACTTCCTCAGATGTTATCAAGTGACAGTGTATCTTTCAGTGTCTATATATATGTGGGTGTACAGAAGCCACTCCAGTCTGTGTAGAAACTTGAAATGAATCAAGTTAAATGGATTAGAGAAAAAAAGTATACTGTTTATCCAAGGTGTGTTGGCTGAGATGCCTGACCTCAGAAGAACAGCATTGAAATTGCCTTCTTACTTTTAGAGGAGAAGAAAAAGTGTGACTTTTAAAAGTTTGATAAAAGACACAAATAATTGAACTTCTTCCTGAAAGGATATTGCTTGCAAAGGGCTGTTTTATATAACTTTGTTATTAAATACTAAAATACAGTCATTTCCTTTATGTTTTCTAGGGTCCTCCAGGTCCAGTTGGTCCTTCTGGCAAAGATGGAAGCCCTGGTCCACTTGGGCCAATTGGGCCTCCTGGTGTTAGAGGGAGTGTAGGAGAAGCTGGACCTGAGGTAAGTTGATAAGAATATGGAGGGAAAAGGTTACCTTCAACTAATGAGGTGTTTTTACAGTCCATTGCATCACTTTCTGAAACATTCATGAGCTTAAGACAAATGATGAGATTTGAAACAGTTTGTCCAACAAATATCCAGGGTAACTGTATGAAAAGGGCTAATTTCTTACTTTGTTTTCATCTTCTGGATCTGTGACAATCCCAGTTTCATCCACCTGTGTTCTCCATAGGCCAACCTGAGACTAATTTTGCAGTTAGCTCACTGGATCCTGTTGAATTAACCATAGGTCAGCTAATGTAGCTGGAACCATCAGTACTTTAAAGTCGTTAGTCCCATAAAGACAGCACTCAATTAGAACAGCCATGTGACTGGCTGCCAGCAGCATACTCCATCGTGCCTTGTGTTAAGGAAAACCTTCAGTCCAAATGAACAGCGCAAACTCTGACATTGAGCTCAGCTGACCTTCAGCCTGATCTGAGGTTTACAGACGTCAACCATGACCTGATTTGCCACTAATGAAAAGTAATTTGACTATGTTGGAAGAAGTCTTAAAACTTTGCTAAAGGTTCCAGGTATATTTTGCATTTACCTGTTCATGATACCCTGAGTCATAAAGCCTAAGTTACACTGTCCCAAGGAAGATGGTTTGAAAATGAGAGGGATTTGAGAACAGGATGATCTGGATTATCACATGAAGAATTAAAAGACTGGCATTGCTTATTTTGGAGAAGAAGGGAAAAAAGTGTAATAAAATAATAAGGAAGACAGAGAAGGCAGATTCTGATGTTGTTCTGTCTTGTAAGATGTGGTGTTTCCTGTATCTGTCATGGGCTGCTGGAGTGCATGATGTGTATCCAGATCCTTCATTTGTGTAATGAGACAGTACAAGAAATACCACATACCAGTAACTTCAGTTTTGCTTTCTGTGGTGGCTTGCTGCAACTATAAATTGGAATCACCAAGCAAGAAGTAAAAGTTAAGAATTAATTTGTCAGATACAGCATGTACTTGTTTGGATGTGTGTGGTCTTGTACACATTTGAAGGGCTAGGGATGAATTCTGAAGTAATTACTGTCAAAGGAAATGCCACGTTCTGATATACCATCTGATGGCCCACAGCATCATACTTACAATGAAGGTATATTACAGGCTTTCTGCTGCCAAAAAATAGCTGACAGAGCTTGTGAATGGAGATATGTTTATTAACAGATGTATTCTGTTTCAAGACTCAGTTACCTCCCCAAGTGTCACGGTTCAGGTTGAGAGAAAGACATCACAGCTTGTCTTTCAGGAAGACATAATTGGTCAGGAAAAGACCTGCTCTGCCAAGTAAGGATGTTGGAGGGTCTGTCTTGCATACAGCTCACCACTGTGCAGGATAAATGTAAAGGTATTTCCAGTGACAAATTTTCTGTCCAGGCTTTACTAATTAGAAACGTTCCTGAAGAGACTCAGTTGAAGCTGATTTTAGATTACAAACCACAGCGGTTGGGAATGTTAAGAAATAGTTAGAAGGTAGGGATTAGAACAAGGACAGATGGCTTAAAAAAATGGAATGAGGAAGCCATTCCTTGATGACATTTTCCAGCTGTTAAGTCTGAAATCAGGAGGAAGAAAAAGTTGAGCAAGGTGTTAAGACAGGCAGAGAAGGTTTGAAGGAGAGAAAATACTTCACAATCAGTTCTAATTGCTTAGCACTGCTCCTGGAAATGTGACTTGTTCATTTATATCTGAGTTTTCCTTGTGTATTAGGGTGACTGGCTGTGAAGTTTTCACTTTTTAGTGGCTGGCTTTGCTGTAATTTTGCATAGTATTCACTCTGCTATGCCTCTATTGCCTTTTTTTTTTTTTTTTTTAAACCTTAGGGTCCACCAGGTGATCCTGGCCCTCCTGGCCCTCCAGGACCTCCAGGCCATCTCAGTGCTGCCATTGGTGACATCATGGGACACTATGATGATGCTATGGCAGATCCCTTACCAGAGTTTACTGAAGACGAAGCAGCCCCAGATGACCATAATAAAACAGACCCAGGAGTCCATGCCACACTGAAGTCACTGAGCAGCCAGATTGAGACTATGCGCAGCCCAGATGGGTCAAAGAAACACCCAGCACGGACTTGTGATGACCTGAAGCTGTGCCACCCATCCAAGAGGAGTGGTGCGTATAAACACCATCTCCTGTATGTGCTATATGATTCTGTCTTATTTTTCAGTCGATACTTGGTCATTGGGAAAAATATGTTAATGCAGATTTTGATGATCTAAAATGAGATTCTCGCTAGGAGCTTGAAAACTTCCTCTTACCAATGAAGTATATACTCTCATGTACCCTATGTTTATTTATTCAGCATTAATTCAGATGTATTTTAAAATCTGAAATATTTTATACTTCTACGGAACACTGCTAATGAAAGTATTTTCACCATGCAGTGCCACTAGACAGAGCTAGTTTGATGCTCCAGTTGTGAATATTTGCTTAATTGCTGTTAGCTCAAAACATTACCAGTGGGCTGATAATCCATGTCTTTCTGTCCAGAACAGTCTGCTGCTGCTCCAGAGCAGCAATGCACTAACATGCTGTTGGGACTTCCCTTGATTTATATGGATTAGCAGTGATAAATCAAAACAGGCTGGAAAGTAGAGGTAATTTCTGTCAGGCCTTACCAGCTTTTTCTTGTTTCCTGAAACTTTGTCTCCAACATCAACATGAGGAAAGGCTGGCATCAGTTTCTCATATGTATGGAAAACTGTTTTCCAGCCATTTGCTCTTTCCAGCCAGTGTGCTCTTTATGCACTTGGAGTGTCCAGGAGCTTTGCAATGGATTTAAACCACCTTAACCTTAAACAATTTTCAAGTCTACATTCCCCAGTTTTGAAACATTTGAAATGCTGATCAGCTTGTATCTTGAATTAACCTGATAGTGTATACCCGACGCACACATCGAAACGTACTTTGGGTTATGTGAAACAAATACCTGTTTTCTTTGTATTTTATGCTATCATGACATACTTTTTCTTATATCTCATCAGTTATGAATCTTAGTAGTGTTATAGACTCCCATTTTATGTTCTTTGTAGGAGAATACTGGATTGATCCTAACCAGGGATGTGTTGAAGACGCTATAAAAGTGTATTGCAACATGGAAACTGGAGAGACCTGTGTTTCTGCAAACCCATCTACGATACCACGTAAAACATGGTGGGCCAGCAGGTCATCTGACATGAAGCCTATTTGGTATGGCCTTGATATGAACAGAGGATCACAGGTAATGAAATATATTTCATGTCAAGAATCAGCTTCTCTGAAACTTGTTTCCTTCTGGTTTTGAACTTCATCTGCTCTTCTGAGCAGATTCTGCTTTCTGTCGGGTTTTCCGTCTGTGGTACCTTCGAAAGGTAGACTTAATGATGCTGTCAAATAACAGGTTGATGTTAAACAAAGTATATAATTAATTAAAAAGCTTTTCCTATTTTTATTCCTAATTAGTCAAATCAAAAGCACAGAAAAGATTTTCAATTATGATTGCATAAGAATTAATGAAATATCTTTAAAAAATAAGTATTTAGTATGTAAAAATAATATTGTTGTAATCAGTTGGATTGCTGATGGTAGTTTGGAACTTCAATGATTGAGAACAGCTGTGACTGATTGGACTTATTGAGATGCTTTCGTTTATTATTGAATTGAACTTTCCATGACACAAGATGTCACAGTTGATGTTTAGCTGCTTGCAGAGCTACACACGGGGTTTTTGTAAGATGTTCTTTGGAGGAAGAAACTATCTTCAGGAATAATATAAAAGAATATTTTATTTTTGAAAACACTGCCAGATTTCATAATGAACACTATGATCTCCTTATAGATTAAAAATAATAAATATGTCCAGGATTGCTAAACAAAGATAACAAATTTTTAGTTGGTGGAAGAATTGCTTGTGTTTTATAGAAACAGTAGCACATTGTAATATTTTTTTTTTAATTCTGTGTTAGTTGGTAATGTCCAAATACAAATTTATAGGTTTTTTTATGTAGTCAAACTTTGACAATGATGCTTCCAGATACAATCCAAAGCCTATAAACCACAAGCTGCTAAAGTTGCAAGGTAGTAGGTACACTTTCAAAGGATTTCCCTTGGTTGATGTTTATTATCTACTTTGAGATTGCTCTAAAGCACTACTTGATATGTAAGGTGTAGCTCCTACTACATTGCTTTTTGAAACAAGGCAGAATTCATTCTCAAACTTTGCACGTCTGCCTAACCGGCTTTGAGTTGTTTACCTGTAGAGCTTTATGGTCCAAATTTTCCAAAATTATCTCTGTTACAGGTTTTCTACATTTTTGTCTTCAACTGGAAGCAAAATACAAAACAAAACCATTCTTAGATTTCATATAATAAGAGTCCTACTAGTCTTGTCTGGAAAGGGTTATGGTAATGATGGATATTTCTAAAGTTCAAAAACTCTTAATGAAATTTCATGTCATCTGTCTTGACCTATTTCTTTATCTTCACAGTTCGTGTATGGGGACACAGCTGTCACTCAGATGACATTCCTGCGACTCCTGTCAAAGGAAGCTTCCCAAAATATCACTTACCTTTGTAAAAACAGTGTTGGGTACATGGATGACCAGACAAAGAACCTGAAAAAAGCTGTAATTCTGAAAGGGGCCAATGACTTGGAGATCAAAGCAGAGGGAAACAGCCGATTCAGATACACTGTTCTTCATGACAGCTGTTCTGTAAGTTTGGAGGATTTGTCATTTGTAACAGAGAAAAAGGACTTTTGTCTTGTTTTTCAGTTCTTCCTTGATGTAGAAAAAATCCATAGAATGGAATAATAAAAATGCTGCAGAATTCTATCTTGAATTGTAAAAGTAACTGATGAAATAGGTATTTTCCTGTAGTTCCAACTTCATGTAGGAGAAGTCAGAGGCTATTGACAAGCTACTGCTTATTAGTGAGAATACTGAGATACCTATCTGGGCATTTTGTATTCCCCAGTATTTGTTTACCTCTGTGTGGAATCACACAAACTCTTCAAATACCCATCTGGCAGACAAATAAATTTTGAGGTTAAGATCATTGCAGCAATACACTGGAGGAAACTCATCATTACTATGACTGAGTTGGAAACCAGGAAAATGTTCTTCCCCAAAATTCTTAATAGTATAAGAACCAGAAAATAGTAATTTTTTTTTCATGTTCAATAGCATTCTCAAGCCAAGTCCAAGATAGTGGCAAAATATTTCTAAAATTGGTTTTGTCCTTGAAATAAAGTAGAGCACTCTTTGTGCTTTGAAGTAATACCGCCCAAGTTTGTGTGCAGGCTCTAGAGAACAATTTCATAACACAAAGGAAAATCAGTCCAACTTGGGATAACTCCTGCTGTGTTAATCTGATTGGTCTGTCCATTACTAGAAAGAAGTAAGATGTATATATTTAAAAATAAACAAGATGCAGTGCAGGCAGAGGTGTGTTGCTCAGTGAAGATTCTGCTGAACTATTCAGTGACTGACTCACCAGCTGGAATGCAGGCTGTTTCTGATATGAGCTCTGACCTAAATTCTCCTTTTTCTCTTTTTTTTTTTTCTTCCCCTCCAGAAACGTAATGGGAACGTGGGCAAGACTGTTTTTGAGTACAGAACCCAGAACGTGGCACGTTTACCTATCATAGATATTGCACCAGTGGACATTGGCAGTACTGACCAGGAATTTGGAATTGAAATTGGGCCAGTTTGCTTTGTGTAAGAGGAAGGGGGCAAAGTAACACACTACGCAGCAACAGCAGTAATTAAACACATGAACTTAAACTGATTGAAGTTAATCCTGAGACTCTTGAAGTAATGGCTGATACTGATCAGCATTGTACATACGGTTCTTTTTAAGTGCCCAGCCTCCTTTTGAATATTTATTTTACTTACAAATCTTCTGTTTTAGGTGATTGAAAACAACATTTTAGTACAACAGTACAATTTTAAGAGGATTGATGACCACCTTTTAAAAGTGATATTCATCTCTATCCTTGCTTTTGTTTCAAATTATTTTGAAATTTACAAGTATTTAAAATAGATAGTTTTAATGTGGGACTATGTAAAGCTCTAAGGATTATTTCTTTTGCTTGGATGCGTACTGTTTAACAGAAAAGTAGAGCACTTTTATGAACCGTTGGCCATATTTCACTCATACCCAATCCCTCTACCCCAGTTTATCTTCCTGTGGTTGCCCTTCGCAGAAATCTGTATTTTGTGGAAGAAAACCTCTTCAGACAAGATCGTCTTAATTTGGCATTGTCTTTGCTGCATTTTCCTATGTAATACTCTGCCCAGAAGAATATTCTGGAGCCATAATTAATTTATGAAGTAAAAATACTACTGGGGTAAATATGAATTTTCCATTGGGATGTCCCATACCTTAAATTTTAAGGCTAGACTTTACCTCTCACAGTGCATCTGTGAAATTCCATTGAATTATCCTTAATATCCAAAACACATCTCAAACCCAATACTTGTTGATTTTCCAATTCTTGCCCATCTAAGAAGCCATTACTTATGAAATTATACTGACGCCTTATATATGGTGTCAATTTATGTGTGTTGCAAATCATTCACGTGTATACCAGACCAATTGCTAATAAAGAGAGAGAAAGTTTAGAAATCCATTATCATTAGCTGACATCCCAACATGCATCACCAGTTGTTTGACTTACTGTCCTTGATCTGTCAAGGCAAGAAAGTTCCATCATTTCTTAGCATGAGCTACCTCATCTCTGGAAGCTGGGATGCATTTGGTATTCCTGTTTTTATTTTAGATATTAAAAGGTGCTATGCTTCTGGTGTTATTTCAAGAAAGGAGATAGGCAGGGCAAAAACAACACAAAAGTGATGGTGCTAAATGACTCTGTAGAAGGCTGATGAAATAAAGATGCCTACTGTCTATGTCATTTTCAGAGCTTAGCTGTTAGGCTTATGGTGTTTGAGAGAACAATGTTACAGTGCATTTATTTGTTGGTCATACAATATATAGAATGTTTTGTACCACTAACATGCTTTATTTTGTAAAGTATGTGGGTATAAACTTAGATTTTTTTCTGTTTCTTTCTTGCATCTGTGTTCTCCACATTTTTTGTTTGCTCCTTCAAAAAGAAAAATAAACAGCTGGGGCCATCCCTAAAGAAAGTCATGCACATAGTTTTATTCATGTATCTTTGCAAAGCATTTAATTAAATACATGCTTCTCGCTATGTAAGTGGTTTCCTTTTTGTAGAATTCCTTCCAGTGTGTCCCGTATCAGTTAATTTACAGGAAATTAAAACCAGTAGTATTTTTACTTGTTTTGTTGCTATTTGAATAACTCCTTTGCAATGCATTTCCTGAAGTACTTTACACAGAGGAATACGAAGGTCTTGTAAAAACTAGCACACAGGGCTTTTTTCATAAGATAGGCATCAACTTGTATGAAGTAATCACCAGCAATCTTATTACCGCTACCTAACCAGTACTGTTTGAGACTCCAGAGAAAGAATTATTACACAAGAAAGAATAAAATAGTACTTAGCCCCTTCCAAGTGTCAATGTAGGTTATCCCTGATAGAAAACAGTTTCTGGCCAAGCCATGAAGTTACATTATAGCAAGGCAGGCAAAAATTTACATTCCTTTTCTTCTGAAAGCGAATCTTTTCAGATTGTCTATGTGCACGTCCATACAGGCTGGACAGGGACTGGAAACAGGGAAGTTGACAAGTTCACAGAGATGTTATGTTTGCTTATTTTCTATCATAAAATAACTTCTATGAAAGTGAATCAGCAGTTAGCTTATCATATGGAATCCTTGAGAAGTTTTAGAGAAGTTTCACTGAATAATACAAGGTGTAACGTCTTGCTCCAAGATATTCCTGCAAAAGTAGACATCCAGTGGCTGTGATCATACATCTACAGGACACTTACCCAGATGCACAAAATAACACTTGCAGTATAGGTGCATGTTTTAAAGTTTTTGTTAATCCTGATCTTTATCAGCAGAGTTTTATAATTTACATTTAGTAAAATGTTTTCCAAAGTTTTTGAAGAAGAGTATTTCATTCTGAAGGATACTTTTTTTGTTTTTTTCTTTTTTGAATCTCTTTGCATCTCTGTCTCTGGGTGAAGTGTGCACTGTGTCCTCAATCAAGTGCCTTAGCACTGAAAAAAAGAGCTTTAGTTAGAGAGGTGTCTAAGATAATATTCTGTAAAACCATCGCTGGAGATTCACTGATGCCTCAGGATCTCTCAATAATTAACTGAGGAGTCTTTGTAATGCAAGTGGTTGGGCGTGCTTTTTTACTTTTATTGACTATGTTTATAGCATACATGCATATTACATCTCTTTCCCTGTTGAACCATTCCTCAAAGTATTGTAGAATCTTTTTAGGCAGACAAAAAGTGGGGAGGGAAGGAGGAACTTTTTGGCTTTAAACTTCTTTGCCTCTTATCCAGGCAATATAAAATAGCCTCATGTAAATACAACTGATATGAATGAGCTGATAATTTGCAAAATGTCAATTAAAGTAGCATTAAGCAAATATTAACTACAACAGTGCAGTTCTGTTGCAAACGGCATCAGAAATGATAGAAAAGCCATTTTAGAGTAGTTGTAATAATGTAATATCAGAGACTGCACTCAAATGGAAGTCGTAAGAGTTGGCCATTGCTATTGTTTTCCATAACTGACGTGTCCTCTCAGTGAGGAACAAACCCCAGGGCTGCCAATTGCTGACACCTTCTCTCTTGATTTCTCAAGAACAGTAGTACAACAGTTGTGTGGCAACTATTCACTGAAACATCATCTAAAAGGTAAAATTCTGTTAGTCATTGCTCATAATTTGGCACTTACTCTAACTTTACATCAGTAGAGTTGATGCAGTAGTTTACCTTGAACATTTGTAGAGACTTTTGGATTGTTTTAGAATTTGATTTTAACCAGCTCATCTGGATTTGCAACATTTGTTCTGAAGGTATCTGTGTCATCACTGTCATGCTTTTATCTCTGTGCCACGGAACTCTAGATATAAAATACCAGACTTTGTATGTAATTACATAGCTGATGACAGACTTGAGACCAAGCAGAGCTCACCAAATGCAAGGGACGCTATCAGTGGAATGGGAGACTATCCTTTCTAATGTCTCACTGATAACAAAAAAGCAGCCACGTATGAAAAGTGACAGCTTCAGTCTATAGGGCTGTGATGTTTTTCAAAACTAATTTTTCAGCTTCATGTCTTAGATTTTATACAACTCAAACAGTGTCTAACACTGACCACTTTTTATGCTGTATTTTACTTTTAGATTCCTTTTAAGTTTCACGTTTGAAAGAATACACTCTTACTGTGGGAGGAAAAAGTGAAACATCTTTCAGATTTGTTCAGTGGACCTTGGGGTTATCATAAACAAACTTTTCTTTCTGGGAATATTTATCTGCAAAAACGACAAACAAGGAACTGAGATTCAAATGTTGCTGAGAATATTCTTATTTTGCTAGTTCAATAGTTTTAGTGATCTTTGAACTTTATGTTAAAGATTGTGGTGGTTTAAACCCAGGTGACAATAAGCAAACCACACAGTTACTCACTCCTCCTCACCTCAGCAGGATGGGGAAAAGAATCAAGAGGAAAATGTAGAGATTTGTGGGTTGAGGTAAGGACAATTTAATAGAATAACATGAAGAATAAACAGCTATAATGACAGGCAAGGGATACAGAAAATGAACAATGCCTGCTGTCACTTCTCACTGCCTACAGCCTGACACTCAATCCCCATGCTCAGTCCCCTCTCTGGCTTCTGCCCTGACATCCTGAACGTGACCTCAGCACAGTAAGAAAGAGCCTGGCCATGGCCAGGACAAATACATATTTTGTAAGGAAATTAGTAATGGCTTTTCCTCTTATTCCTGTTTGACATTTTATCTTATTTTGATCAGAAAGAGATAAAGAGGACAGAACTGATCAGAGTGCTATGTTTTTTTGATATATTGGCTGGGTTTAACTTTATATACTATATAACTAAGTAATACTAATATCATCAAGAAAAGGTGCTCATACTCCCTCTGTGTTTCATAGAGGAGCCCAACTCTGAATGCACACATTTGAATGTGCACATTTGATCATGGCCTCCCCACTCCATTATAGCCTTCTTGCAGAGAGCCCTTTATATTGAGCAATCCTAGATGCTTAAAGTGTAAGACAAAGAACCGACATTTTAAGTTCTCCTAGAACAGGAATCAGTTTTGGATTTCTGCACCTCGATATTAGAATGACTATGAAGAAGAGTTTACATTTTATCTGGAGGTTTGCTCTTCTAAAAGGCTGGTGAAGCAGCTTGAGGTGCATCTCATGCACCCTCCTTCCACACAGCAGATCTTTTCCCTCCTCTTCTGCTTAGCTACTAACCTGTAGCTCAGTGGTGATTCGGTTGTCTCTGTATGCATGAGAGCAGATCTATTAGCTGCCTTGTAGCTCTCCAATACTCAGCTCTAAGTTTTTAATATTTAAAAGACTCTGTAGAGTGCCAGGAGTACTACATACAGTAGAAGACTGCATAAAGCAACAGAGAAATGTAAGAAAATGCCACAGCATTATAACCAGAAACAGTGCAATCAAAGTCTACAAAACAGTGCAAGCAAATGGAGAACTGGGAAGATTTGTTTCTCTATGAAGGCACGTAGAGAGTCTAAAGATGGGTCAAGATCAAAAAGTATTATTTTTTCCGTTATGGTAATGTAAAAGCCCCTAGGTTACTTTTCTCTCCTGTACCTGTCTGAGATGAGCAAAGTAGTTATTGGGCTTGTAAACACTCTCATAATCTGTGGAATTTTGTGGGTTTTTTTCAGGAAATTAAGACGGCAGTGAAGGTTTAATGCTCGCTAGGCAGTTGGTCTCACTGAGAGAGGATATTTATAAAAAAGATAGGGTTCCAGGAAGACAGAGTAAAACAATTACAAAAGGAGAAGCAGAACTCAGTGGAAGTGTAGAAATGACAAGGGGGGAAAAAAAAGTTTCCTCTACATAGGCAAATATCTGAGAAAACAGGGTAAAAATGTTAGAATTAGACAATGATTGCATTATCATTAAAAAAATCCTGACATAGTGTACAACAAAATTAGCAGTTCAATAGTTGAAAGAGAAATAAAAAAAACCCTGTAGAGCCATAGACACAATTGTCCAAACTGTATGTTTATGTTAGAAAAAATACATCATTTTGATTTGAGATTATTGTGTCCAATGGATCACAGTTTGCTTCCTTGGAGTGTAAAGATTTTGTTGAAGTGTGTGATTTCATGTACATTTTGCAGAGTTCAGAATATCCAGGAAGGTGCCTTCTTAAGCAAGATTAATAGATGGGTACAGAGATTAAGATTCCTTTTCTTAAAGAGTAGAATGTGTTTAGACAGCCTATTTTACCTGCTATCATGCTATTCAGAAATCTAGCTTGTGTTAAAATCAGAGGTAATGCTTACTAGTCAATTAAATAGAGACTGTGAGAACTATTGTGAAGACAGTACATGTATGGTCACAAATAGAAACTAGGTGCAAAGATCTTCTTCTGAAATTGTGAGGTGATTGCTGGACAATATCTTCAGGAAATCTGCTTTCTCCACAAGACAAAGAAGAAAGAACACAATATCAGAGGTGAGAAACAGCATGTTCTGTTGTAGAAACAATTAATTGGACAGTGTTCAAGATGACTTGAGCAGAGTAGTAAAAAGATTAAAACTTAAATGCTTTACAGATTTACACAACATAGGAGAAAACTCAGAGAGTTTGATTGCTAATGTATCTATTGTGCTATCAGTGTTATATGTTTTATTATTTGCTGGGAGAAGGTCTGGAGAAGTATTACGGTATCAGACAACACTCCATTTTGAGCAAGATTGGAAAAGTCAACTTTTTCCTCCATGTTAGTTTTTTCAACATACTGATTTCTTTGCTGTTAGAGTTAAGAAGCCATATCTCTATTAGCTCCAGCTTAAGTTTTTTTCTAAATAATATTTCATAATAATCGTGATCTGTTGTATTGTCAATATCAGAGAGTTCCTCAACTGAGTTATTACTCTCCATCCCTCAGGGAAGACTGCAGCCTTATTTAGGAGTGCTTGTGCAGAAAAAAAACTATGCAAGTTCATGTCTGACAAAGCATCAGAGAACTGCTTTTTGGCTTTTATCAAATCAGTGAAAAATCCAATACAAACCCAACCCAACCAACTACAACAAAAGAGCATTAACGTTCTAGAAACTTCAGCAAAATATTTATACATGTTTGTTAAAGACTAGTTTTCCCTGTGACAAAGAAACACAGCACTGACAGATGATTGTGACAGTTTTAGAAGCCATCATTGTAAATTAGGAGCCTCTGCCCTCTAAAGAACATGCTGTACGGTTCTAACAAAAAACTCAGAGTAAGTCAAAAGCGTTTCCTGCTCTCATACCAATTCGGCCATTACCTGATAAGAATCGCAATCTCTGCACTGCAGATGCTATGAAACTGAATCAAGGAACAAGCAGATTCTTTCAGGTACCTTGTTACTATTACAAAGAGGATGAAACTGAAATGTGGGTTATGATGAGAACATTAACAAGACTCCACTGAAACTGGAACATCCCCAGTGCCTCCAAGGGATCTTTTACTGACTGTGCTCTCAGTGGATCTGGATTCAGCAACAAAACTTTTGACCTTTAATCCATAGATGGCCACGGCTAAGGGTATACTGAAAGAGGGTCACACAGTTTCTCCTGAATCTCCTCTGAAAGACAAATTTTGGGTAAGAATAGCTTTAGCAGGTATAACTTATGGCCAAAAAAAAGAAAAGATGATGACCTGTGACCTTCTAGAAAGGAGATGTTACAAACAGGAGTGGCTGCTGTGATGGCAAAGCAGCAGTGTGGGTTACAGTGCTTCCAGGAGACAGCCTCTGGGCTGAAGCTGTTGCAAGACAAAAAGCAGATGGGATGACAGGACCACCAAGATTTTTTTTCTATTGGGCTTAATCCTGGAACAGCAATCCCTCAGTGTAGGGTGAACTATATCTTGCCTCTTCCCAGTAAGCAGGTAGGCAGAAATACATAAAGTGTCTCTCCCAAATTCTAAGACCTCCTGCAAAGTATCTTTCTCTTCTAGTGCTTTAGCTCTAGGTTTCTACAGATTTTCTTTAAGAGCATAACAAGATAGAATCAGGGACATCTGACTGCAAGCACATGTTGAATTTAAATGCTTAATCATAATAAAAAATATTTCATGCATTAATGTAGCTTAAGATTTATGCCTCATTACTTATGTTTCCAGAAGAAAAGCACTTGGTTTAAAAATTGAAGCCTGCCAGATCTGACTTATTTCCTGATGGAAAGATAGGATTTTTCACAGAACCATCAGGATTTCAGTCCTGGTTGAAATGGGTATGATATCTGAAATAAGAAATACATTCTAATCTGATGACTGCAATGGAGACATGTTA
Organism: Colius striatus; assembly: GCF_028858725.1. Classification (NCBI taxonomy): domain Eukaryota; kingdom Metazoa; phylum Chordata; class Aves; order Coliiformes; family Coliidae; genus Colius; species Colius striatus. The sequence continues at coordinate 29,456,286 of NC_084767.1, read as the reverse complement.
CTGTCATAAGTAATAACTGGTCCTCCAAAGTAACACATTTTCCAACTAATATAAATAACTTTCAGTTGGCAAACACTAGAAATTAGATTGCTCTACTAAAGCTGTTAGGACAGCCATAGTATGGCAAAACAGGTGTAAGATCTTTCCCCTTTATGAACTTAAAATTCTCATAGACAGCTCTTCCTCTGAGTTACTTCCTGCAAATAGAGCTGAAGACTACTTACAAATCACACTGATGCTAACTTAAATCTTTTTAAATCATCATAACCCCTTGGTCTGGTTCTTGCTGCAAACTTGCCCCTCAGGTGAAGAGCTGCAGAAACTCATTGAATTGCTTGTCCCTTACCTACTGGTAAGGGGCCTTGCCCCTAGGTAGGGACAAGGTAGGATTGCTGAAGCCAACCTACTCCTGCGGTGATTTCTCATACTGCACCCACCAAGGGCTGGGAAGGGCAGGCTTGTGGGGTTAAGGCAGTGCCTGAAGCCATGTGGCTGCTGGGTATGATGGCCACAGAAGTTCCTTCCCCATCACCCAAAGCAGGGTAGGGTTGTGTCATTAAGTGATTCAGAGGCGTTTAGGAATTGTTTAAAATCAGGACCTAATCAGAGCAGAGAGTAAAGTTTTTCTGTTGAGAAGAATTTGCTGGATTATTGTCATGTTTTGAGTTTTTTAAAGGACGATGTGTTTTAATATGTGCTTAAAAATCAACTTATCTTAGAGCTTGGAAACAGATGTTGGTGTGCTGTACAACTCTGAAAGACCTCTATTAGCTATCTGTGAAAAAGGGAGTCATTGCCCCTTGTGTTGTAGTCTGTGACTTCGACATGCCACTCTATGAAAGGAAGGGTGCTGCTAGCCTGAAAGGGTGAAGTAAGATTTTTTTTTTTTAATTTGCCATGTAAAAGAAAAGCTAGAGCCTTTTCAGGATAGCACAGTAAATCAGAGTAAAACAATACCATTAGAATCTACCACCTCCAAAGGCTAACCTTATATTCTAAGCTAATTCTTATTAACCTGACCTGTTTCATATTTCTATTCTCTCAAAGACCTTTCTATATAAGTACAGAAGTAGCAGAATCATGGTGGCTTTCATGGTGACCCTCTGAAAAGAATGAAGGTATTTGGATCAAGTAAATTATTATGTGGTGGTCTGGGCTAGTTCTTTGTGCTTTCTACAAATGTTCCAGTAATCACCTTTCTCTAGTAGAAATTATTAGCCAAAGACTTTGTGACTGTATGTTTTTTTTAGAAAAAAAAGTCTGCAAAACTTCAGTTTGCAGGTTGAGTCATTGTACCCAGCCCTCCACTCAGCCACAGTAGCAATGGAAACCACAGAGACTGGGTTTTTCTGCTGTGAGGGGGGGGGTTAAGAACAGGTTTTCCAATGTATTTTTCCACCAGCCAACATTCTTACCAGCTTCTTTCATAAAATTTCAGCTCTAATCAAAAGACTTGCTACCATGTAATTTATGTCAGATTACTATTATTAGGTATCTGTAATTCTCATCTTCTATGGATAGTAGCTATTTTGACCATAAAACGAGGAGGTTCCCTGCAAGAGCCAGTAAGTCATATGACTTGTTGGTGTTTTTCCTTCATGCTGTGTTAAGTGTAGTTGTGACTGTGTTGATACTGCCTTTGTGCTGTTAAGATCTCCCCTGACCCTTACTTTTTTTGTTCTGTGTTAGCAGGTCCAAATTCCATGATGCTACAGCAAGGCAATGTCTTGGTTTAGACCCAAATCTGCTGAGATTTTTTTAAAAAACAGCATTTCTCTGCCTGTTTTTCCTGCCTGGCCCAATATAGAAAGTATTCTCAGAGGATACATGATCCTTAATCATCAATAAGAATCTTTATGTATCTGATCCCTAATTTTTAATGTGTGTGGTAGAGGGTCCTTAATGATCCTGAGCTGTGAGCAACATACAGAGGTGTAGTGATGATGTGAGAGCAGTCTCTGTGTCTTCCTTCATGGGAAAGACCAAGCAGCATCTGTCAGCATCTACCCCTGGGAGAGGTTTCATGGCCTGGATACTTGTGTGCAGTGACTTACACCAGGCATTGCCAAACTGCTGTGGTGACAGCATCTCTTTCAATTTTTGGTGAGATCTAGGGATGACAGAATTGTGCAGCTCCAATGGCCATTAAAAAAATTAAAATCAAGATGCTTAGATGCTTTATCAAACTGCTACTGCCCTGAGTCTACACTATGGGAGAACCTTAGGCCAGTTAAATGACCATCTGAAGGGAGAGTAGCCTATGACTTTCTATTTTTTTAGACTGAGGCATGTTTTGGGAGGATTAAGCTCTTATATTCCCTCCAAACCGACCTGCCTAAGGCTATGAGCACTAGTTTGGATCATGTTGCCAGCTGCAGCCCTGCTGCTAGTCATAGAAGTTCAATATGCTCAAAAAAGAGAGGAGTGGAAAAAGTTGCATCCCTTAAGATTACCATGTTTTCTGTTAAATTATGTTGGAAAAAAAAGTTAGTGATACCAGAGTTATGTTCTGCCATATTATTTTGTTTGAAGAAAGAGAGAGAAATAGGAAAATAAATTTAAAGAGAGTCAGGTTTATGAAACAACAAGGAGTTTTATTAAGATATTTTATTACGTGTCTCTGTAAGGAATAGACCAACGACCATATAAAAGCTTACAAAGATGGTTAACCTTCAACACTATAAATGTGTTAATGTGACAGAAGTAGTTCACAATTTTGCATCTTTATTGACTTTTACAGAGTGAAGGGAGAAGTTTCTCAACTATGACATGCCAATGACAATCTTTGACAGGAGACATTTACAATTTCTTTAAATCCTTTCCTTTTTTTTTTTTTTTTAAGCAAGTCAATAACCCCGACTTGCAGAGTTAGGAGTGAAAAATACATTAGCACCATCATATTAGTCTTTTACACTTCCCTAATTTTAGTGGTCTTGACCAGCAATGACAGGAAAGTAGAGAAGCACCTTTGATAAGAGAATACAATCCAACAATAAAATTATGGTGACTACTGCCATTAAGGTATTAAACTCTTAGACTGTACTTTTTCACAGCTGATCAGTACAGAAATAGACAATTTTGTAACAAATTACTGAATTGATCAATGGATCCAACATGTGTTTACTAATTGGTTTGTTTGATTTTTGGTTTGACTCATCAGACACATCCCAGTTTCTGTCCATGTTGAGGTAGTTGAAACAGGGAGGTCTTTCTAGCTTTCTGGACTGCATCGTAGAAAGAAGGGTAAACTTTGGTACTGGGAGCAATCAGTGCTTTGTAAATTGGCTAACATTCAACTAATAGAACACAGTGTTGTTTTACGAAGTGTTGAAGTTGTAATATAGCACCACGGAGACATGTTTTGAAGATGGAATTTGGTAAAAAAAATATAGCAAAAAAAAAAGAGCATTTTTTACTGTACTTTGTGTAATAGCGAAAAAAAATAACCCTTAATGTCAAATTGATTTTTCCCCCAGAAATTTTGTTAATAAATAACTGGGATACAGATGGTCACCTGTACTAGCTGACAAGGCTAAAACGAAGGAGCACAGTTGGAGTGTGAATCTGTTTGCTGGGGTTTCAGAAAGAGCAGGATCTTTGAGTTATAAGAAGCAGACTGGGCCAATGTCCACGCCAAACTCCTGATCGGGACCACCAACATCTATGGGGGCGATATCAACCACGGGCAACCTCATTGTCTTACGTGTTCTGTATTCAAAGACTGTTTTACCCCATTCGCCAGTGTGTTCCTGCAAAGTTAAGAAAACAGAAATCAGGACTGGACAATGCAAAAGTTATCCTCTAGTTTACCATAATTCATACTTTCTCTTTCCATATTAAAGTGTCCCTCTCAGCACCCTGAGAACTGGCTGCAATCTCTGTAGAAATGAAGATGTAGATAGACATTCTTCATTTCCAGACCTTTTCTGGGAGGTCTTGGGCGGCTGTTTATCTTGTGCTCTGCATGCCAGGAGATGGTATAATTGGCTACTGTTTGGAAAGTGGTTTTGGCCTCAGGAGAAGTGACATCAGTAATGAGGTAGCACAAAGTGGCTGCAAAGTAAATGTGTTCACACATTCTCAGGCATCAGATTTGCCATATATATCTGTGTTTATTGTGCTTTTGGGACCTTCAACATCAGGAGGGAGAAACTGTGGGTGGTGTTAGAACTTTCTGTAGGGGGAATTATGTAATAAACTACCATACTAAAGTCTTGTTTACTTACAGTACAGCCATCTTCCAGAACAGCATATGTGAATTTGCTGTTTCCTTCGGCTTTGATTTCACTTTCCACAGAGCTCATCAGTTTCAGAGCTTTTTTAACATTTCCATTGGCTTGATCTAAATAGGCAATGCTGTTCTTGCAGTGGTAGGTGATGTTCTGGGAGGCACGGCTTGAGAGGATGCGGAGGAAGGCCAGCTGAACTTCTGAGACGTCTTCTGGAAGCTCAGGATCTCCATAGCTGAACTGCAGAGTATGACACATGAGCAACAGTTTTTGTATAGTTATTATTTCCGTATAGTTATTATTTCACCCACCAAATGTTTAGTTTATTTTAACTTCAGGATGATTTTTCAGTATGTTGTGATAGTTGTGAGTACAATATGTGCACTTTCTTTTGGGTTGGTAACTGTGGTGACTTCTTACCTGGAAGCCTCCATTCATAGATTCCCCAAACCAAACATGTTTCCTTCCACTGCTCTCGCTGCTCCACCAGTTCTTCCTTGGTATGCTGCTGGGGTTAGCACTGAGACACGTCTCACCCGTTTCCATGTTGCAGTATACTTTAATGGCATCCATCTTACAGCCCTGGTTAGGATCAATCCAGTACTCTCCTGGGGGGGGGGGGTGGTGGAAAGTAAAAAAAAAAAGTTAAGAGGCTTAATATATTTGGAAAACAATCTGAATACATGATGATGAAGCTTATTTCTACGACACATTCTTGAGCCAAATTAAGAAATACATTAATTTTGACAGAAGAGATGCCATGGAAAATATGATGAACTCAATATATTTTTTTAATTATGTGAATACTGTCATATGGCTGATATTCTTTCCCCCTAAAATTATTTAAGCCCATGTTTACTTACAAACATGTAAGGAGAGAAGTCAGAGTACATACTGCATAAATGCACAGTACATTAAAGTTTAAAGTGATTATTTATGATTTTTATCTTGATATTTGTTTAAAAAAAAATTCTTTAAAGCAGATCTCTGCATTTAAATGTTCCAAGACAATAGCATACATGAATAAAAATCCACATCTGCTTCTATCGATGAAAACAAAAGGTTATCATACCACTCTTGAGCTCAGGATGGCAGAATTTCAGATCTCTGCAGTTACGAGCTGGGTTCTTCCGTGAGCCATCGGGACTAATGATGTTTTCAATCTGGTTGTTAATTGCTTTCATTGAAGACACGATGTCGCCCAGACTGATATCATTTTCTTTTGGCTCATCTCGATATTCATACCCGTAGCCCACAGGACCTTTTTCACCAGCACCCAGGGCAGCTGCACCACCACCACAACATGGACCAGGTGGACCAGAAGGACCAGGAGGACCAGGCTGGCCTGGTGGACCCTGAAAAAAAAAATAGCACAGAGCTGAGTAGACATTAAAACTCAAAGTCTGTGTGCACCCTAAAAATAGTTCCTACAGAAGTATTTAATGAATTTAGTCATTAAATAATGGCACTTGCTATGTATAAACATCTTTTTGACTTTCCAGGCCTCTATTTTCCTAAAATTGGAACTTTTTTTTTTTCCTAATTTTGTCAAGATGTGACTGCCCTTCTGCCTGGGCTTTGAGAAGAAGACAGAACCCTTTCCACTAAAGTCCAGAGAATAACCATTTCTCAGTTTTAGGAGAGGTGACTATGTCAGCAACCTTTGCAGGGCTGCCCTCTCTAGAAGAGTCTAGGAATCCTATTTCATAGTTTCCAAACCACAAATAGAGTCTCTGCTCTGAAGTGGAGAACCTCCTCTCCTGTTGTCCACAGAAAAGTCAGTGACTATCTGAGGCTAACACAATGCTCAGTGAATCAACAGTATCACTAAACTACAAATATACCTCCTACCAACAAACTGTCCATGAAATGACTTTTTTTTTCTGAGATATTTAGGTGGGAGAGTACCTTGTTTCATGAACTCCTGAGGATTTATTTGTTTCAGTGTGCACAATTTACTTACTGCAGGACCACTTTCGCCTCTGTTACCGCGGGGGCCAGGAGGGCCAATTGGACCTGGATAGCCACTTGTACCGTCTTTTCCAGGTGGCCCAGAAGGTCCTGGGGGACCCTAGAGCAATGTTGAACATAAATAATATGGTCAAAATAGTTAACCAGGTACCATCAAATTCAGAAATACTTTGTGAGATATTTCAAGCTCTTCTGTATGATTTATCAATGTGTTTTCTCCTTCTGCAGTTGCAACCTGTTAAGATGGCCAACTTCACTTTTTATTTATTTATTTTTCAAACTGTCTGAACCTTCCTTCCAGTTATGTCATGAGGTATTTTTCTTACCCTTGCACCTGAAGCTCCTGGACTTCCAATTGCACCTTGTGGACCCAGGGGACCCTATAAAGAAAAGAAAAGTAAAGCAAAGCATACACCTCCCAAGTAATACTATGCAACTAGCTGGATATACCTTAAATAAAGACATTGAAAACATCTCTAAGATGATGAGAATTACCACCTTATAAAAAGACTGTGTCAGATATGAGACAGAATGTTTGCCGTTCTGTAACCAGGAAAAAAAATTTCAAACGTCCTGTACGTGAAAAAATATTACTGATAGGACATCCAAAATCCAAGAAAGCCAATGAGCTCAGGATATATTGCTTTGTTAAATAGATTGGTATTGGCAGCACTTACAGTTAAGGTTTCCATCTTTTTGCCATCATTAGTAGATTAATTTGAATGAGGTAGATTAATTTGAGTTTTAGTTTCTCCATTCTCACTTGTACCATGAGTGCTATTAATAGCTCTTAGGTATAAAACCTTTTTGCATGCCTGTCCATTAATAGCTAAAAGACGTGAAGATTAAGAACTATTCAAACTGATAACTCATGTTTACAATTCAGTAGTTTCATGCCAATACTCATTACTACACAAGATGCATGACAGAAGAGAGATATTTGGACTCTGAGTAGCTTTTTCATGGATCTAGTGGTCTGTTTAGCATAGATTTCTATTAGGTATTAAATAGATATTTCAACCCCTATTCCTATCTTTTATAATTTAATCATGAATAGCATATATAAGTGAACGAAGAGTGTTTGTTTCAGACAAAGGTATACACATAGCTGTCAGGGAATATAACAAAGTCAGCTTTAGCTCCCTGCAGCTTCTTCCAGTTCTTGATGAATACTTATTTCAGGTTTATTCAGGGAACCTGGACTTTTGAATGCATTTGACAAATCAAGTTACACAGGTGTTTTATGATGATTTTCTCTGTTCAGTAGCTTAATTAAGTCTAACTAGTTGTCTGGGACCTAAACCCCAGAAAGTCAGAACAGACATAATTCCCAATCTAATGTAAAGTACTCACAGGAGGACCGGGGAGACCAGGGGTACCAGGAAATCCTCTATGACCCTTTATACCATTGCTGCCTCGTTCACCAGTTTCACCTTTATCACCACGAGGACCTTGAGGACCCTTTAAGATTAGATTTGCAATAGAAGGAATATATGCAGAAGTGAGACAAATGTTCAAATATCAGGAAATACAGAATGTATGATATCACAACTACTCACAGCAGGACCACGAGCACCAGCAGGACCAGTAGAGCCAGGAGGGCCAGGTGGACCCTGTGACACAATAAGAATAAGGTGGTATGGATCACTTGGAGCTGACTAGGACACTTTTTATTTCTAGATAAGAAGTATGTGCAGAGACAGCAGCTTTTTGGAAACAAGGGGAAGCCACACACAGACACACACACACACATGTGCATGTGCCCTATATAAAATCAGAAAGAATTTTGGCCAAATCATCTTTCTATCAATGTTAGTCTTATCTGTGGGCACTGATACATGCCACATGCACTAGACGTTCTCTTCATTTTGTGAGTTTCTCAGTGCTCAAGCTGTGCTGGTGTCAGCAAGTCTCAGAAATAATTTGGAGACTTCCAAAGCTACTCCCTTAGTTTAAATACATAACATCGCTTGTACTGCATGAACACCAGATGGAATGGAAGCTAAGATAGGGCCTGGTAGGATGATATGCTTTTTGGCATCCTAAGGAGTAAGTGGAGTTTGAGCTTCATTTATATACAGTTATCAGGAACATAAACTCCAATGACTTTCCCCTTGATATTCTTATAAAAGAGGTTTTCAATGTCAAGAAGCTATGACAGTAACAAATGTATGACTCTTCCAAAATTCCACTTCACTGCTGCATGGAATGGGCTTTGCACAGGAAAGGTACATAAATAAGCAGTAAGCTATTGACATTGGTCTTACCTGAAATCCTCTTTCACCAGCTTTTCCAGGTGCACCATTGTTACCTGCAGGTCCAGGGTGACCAGGAGGTCCCGGAGGGCCAGGAGAGCCACTTTCACCACGGTCACCCTGCAGATAGTAATGGTTGATAGAATAATAAATTTAATGTTTTACAGAACTACAATGTAAAGAATATATTCAGTAGAGCACAACTGGTTCAAGGAACAATTTACATACACAGAACTAAATGTATTTCATCTCTACAGAACAATTATTTTGCAATGTAAAGATACTGGTGATTCCTTACTTTGCCTCCTGGGGATCCATCACGTCCAGGCGAGCCATCTGAGCCAGGGTTACCCTGGAAAAAAAAGAGTGGTACAGCTTGTTCACAAACTTGATGACAGACAGCTTGCTTTCCAGCAAACTGAAATAACACTCAAAGAGAGAGTTTTCAAAAAGGAAGAATTCCTGGAGGTAAGTGGCATAAAAGTTCTATAAAAGTTCTGCAAGACCTGCGTTATTTTGTAGGTGTACAGACAGTGCAGTCTCTTGCTCAGTTCCAAGCAAGACAGAGGTGCAGTCCACAGGTAGCGAAAGGCATAGCAGAAGCAGCAGGCTACACTACCTTATGTGACAACATAACCTGCCCAGGCCCTTGCACATCATGTGCTTAAGGGAGGCTTTTTGAACCTTAAAGCATAACAACAGAGTTTTCTGTAACTCACAAGCTAGCAGGAAGGTCTAACACATCCACTCACATCTCTGCCAGGTTCCCCAGGTAAGCCTCTTTGTCCGATAGGACCCTGTGGACCAGGAGCACCGCGTTCTCCTGGGACACCATTGCTGCCTGGTTTGCCATCTTCACCCTGAACAAAGGGAAAGGATTGTGTTGCAGATAATGTACTTGTGAAATGCCATTGTATTATACACCTTTAATTAAATATGCAGTGAGTATATAGGAGGCAAAGGTGACTTTGGTGATTGTGAATGCTCAAAGTAAGAAAGATAACTTGGCCAAACTGGTTTCTTTCCATTGCTGGTAACTTTCATGCCAGGCCAAGGAATATTCCTTATTTCTTAGTTGACAAAAGTTACAACCCAAACCTTACACCACTTTTTTTGGAGAGAAGGGAAAGTATTTTTCTGTTTGGTTCACAATATTTAAGCAAGAATCATTGAGAATTAAGCAAAAGATAAACAATCTGCAGTAAGGTTAAACTATGACTCAAATCTTGTCTCAAGAAGAGTTTATAGCCCATGAACCTCAAGTACATGACACTGGTTATATACTTCTAATCTGACCCAGGACTGTTGGTTATAGAAATTAAAGATAACCCCACATTACACAGCTGCTGATTACCAGACATTTTAAAGCCCAGTCTTACAGGGAGACTAAATACTGTAGTCCTTGGACTAAAAAGCATTAACCACTATGTTCCTTACTTTTTGTATCTCTAAACTATTCTTAGCAGTTGGATTACAGTCACCTTAGCTTTGAAGCTATTTCTGCAGTGAATAGGCTCTCACCTTGGCACCTGCTATACCGGGTGGACCGCTTGGGCCACGCAGACCTGGCAATCCTGTGTTACCTCGGCCACCAACAATGCCTTGAGGTCCTGGTTCACCTGGTGCCCCCTGTTTAAGAAAAGGTCAGATCAGTCAATGTTGAGCATCTTTAACATTCAGTTGGTGGTTTCTTATTCCAAAGAGACATAATCGCTGCCTGTTGGTGTAACAGGCCCTGGCTGGAGGTGTACTTACCCTTTCTCCTCGTGCTCCTGGTGGTCCCTTTTCGCCTGGTGAGCCGGGCTCGCCTCTTATTCCAGCAGGTCCTGGACCGCCAGGAGAACCAGCACTACCAGGTGGTCCAGGAGGCCCATCTTTGCCTGCAGGCCCTGCGTTTCCTGGGGGACCTGGACTACCCTAAAAAGAATTTAAAGGAAATGAGCATGAGCTGTGTTATCTGAAACAGTAGAACATGCTTCCTGGCATGTGTCTGTCCTCATGATAGCCAACCAGACTCAAGTCATTGCCTGATGGCAGATTTATGGTCCAACTTCTATGGACGTAAATCTGATCTGGTCTTACAAAAATAATTCTTTTACCACTCACTTTGAAAACTGTTGTCTTGACATATAGTTTATACAATGCATGTTTTGGATGCCCGATGGTTGCAATGCAACCAACATACGATACACATTTCTTACCCATGGCTCTGCCACAGAACTTTTAAATAGTTGCAGACCCTGCTGATTTCTTGAATCATTCATGACAGATAAATTTAAAGTGGTGTCTTGGACACATGCAGAAGTAAATGTCTTTCATTAAAACTCTCAGCCAATCAATGGAAATAACTATGTTGACTGTAATGATACCTTAAATAAAATCCTACTTATCATTCAGGAAAATTCTAATTTGTATCTATCTGCTACTATAAGAATATAAAAATATGTTTATTCAAATATATAACAATTTTTTTTTACATCTCAGTTGCTACAGAAGTATAACATATTTTTTATCTTAAAATGAGTAAATCTGGTGTATTTTCTTAAAAATTTTAAAGAATAAAAAATCAGAGTCTAGTTTTTACTATGCCAGTCAGAAGTATACTGAATATGCAATGATATTACAAAACTGCTTCTCTTCACATAATTAATGTATAAAATACTGGAATTAGATGATGCATCAGCATACGTTTCTATAATAGGACACTGAAGACTGGTAGATAAACTTCAGATGTAGGCTGTATCACCAGAAAAATTTGCCACAAGAACCTTCCCAAACTCCTCTGTTCCAAGGTAATTAAATTCTATGCCATTGTATTCTACAGATAATTTAAAAAAAAATTCAACAGTGATATACAAAATGTAGTCATGAAAATGCATACCAGTTCAAGATCCTGAAAATATTTCTTGCATCATAAAAGAACAAGAGAGAAGACAAGATATTTGCTACCAACAGAAATACTCAAGGACCTGATCAAGGAGAAGGACTCTGCTAACTCTGTTGGTCTTTGGAAAGCAAACCGTAATAGAAAAAGGAGTATTGAGATGGGAAGTGAATGAATTGATATTCTGTATGAAGTAAGAGAAGAGTAAACTCTCCTTATGCAGAACTTTTTCCCCAAAGTCCCAACATCACATTCAGAATGCTTTTGATTATGCTTATATTTATATCAAGGTGTATACATAGCTTCATATAGTTCAAGATATTAACATATATCTAAATATAGACACAAGGTAAGAGTAAAAGAAACGGGAGATAGGAGAGCTTACATTGTTACCGGGGGGACCAGGTAGACCACGAGCACCAGGGAAGCCAGCAGCACCCTGTAAGAAATCAATAGTTCAGTTGTCATTTTCTGAGGACTGGAAAAACATGAACAAATTGATTGTTATATAACAGATGACTTTATTATTATATTTAGATGTTTTGTGTAAAACCTGAATTAAACATCCTGCAGCAGAATAAGATGTTCACTTTGTTCTGTTTTGGTTTGGGTTTTGTTTGGGTTTTTTTTTGGTGCAAGGGAAGATACCAGATGCCCCTCAAAGTTGAGCTACTGAGCTCTGAGAGACTCTGCAAATACAGCATGTGTATCTAATAACTATTGAGAAGAGCTGTTTTAGAACTTTGAGTCATTGTGCAAAAGCTACTTTGGCATCTTTTATGAAAATCAATGTAATCCAGACCTCTAAACACTTCAATTTTAATTACTCCTTCTGGAATACTTTAACAATATTTAAACTACAAACATTAAAGTCAGTGAAGGTCTTATTTTTTTATTTACATCATGCTTGTTGTAAGAAATATAATAATTTATCAGTGGCTAAGTCAAAGAGATACTCACAGGACCTCCAGGAGATCCGCGTTCTCCTTTTATTCCTTGGGGACCAGGTGGACCCTACATGGAAGGAAATCAACAAAGCAAATGATTTGACAAATAGATTAAAATTATAGTAAGTGTCATTAAGTTTTGGGCAGTTCAAATGCTTACACTTGGGCACAGCCACCTTGACATTAATGGAGAACTGAAGAAACCTTTCTTTGTAGCAATAAGGAAAAGCAAAAACTTACTGGTGCACCAGGACCTCCTTGTGGACCTGCAGCTCCAGGGGGCCCAGCCTCTCCTCTTAGACCAGGTGGGCCTCTTTCTCCTTTCCCACCAGGTTCTCCATTTTGGCCCTATAGAGAAATTGTTGTGTTACCACTCCAAAAATGAAGATGACATCACTGTGATGAGAAACTCTATCCAGACACTCTTCTAAAGTGCATTTTAATATTAAATGTGAATGCGTTTGAACTCCATTGGTCTACCAGTACAGGAAGGGAAGCAAAAAGAATGCTGCTCTGTGTGTGACTGAGTACAGAAAGAGTAGCAGATTAATCAAATCTATGTAGCAAGTATGTATACTAAAGAAGTTACAGAAAGTCTTTCTGAGATGTGGATGAACTTAGAAAAGTTAAAAACTGATAATCACATGAAATTGCTTCTAAGCATTTATACTTACTGGAGCTCCAGGGAAGCCAGCAGGCCCAGGAAGACCTTGTTCTCCTCGTTCACCCTGTAGAAAACAACATGTCAGATGTTGGAAAGATGGGTCTCACTTTACAAGTTAGAGAACACTCCCATGAATGCTGATGAAGTTGCTTTGTTTTTGTTTAAAGTTGTTTCTTCCCTTTGGAGGAAAAAAAAGCAGAGCAAACCAAAACAAACTACAAAACAGTTGCTCCTGAGCTCTGAAAACAACTATTCAGTAATTGTTGGATAATTATCTAAAGTATAACAAACTAATCTCAGTTACATATGTATAAACTATATTTGGTGCTGGTGAGGCTGCACCTTGACTACTGTGTTCAATTCTGGGCCCCTCACTACAAGAAGGATACTGAGGTGCTGAAGCACACCCAGAGAAAGGCAGTAAAGCTGGCGACGGGTCTGATGAGGAGAGGCTGAGGGAGCTGAGACTGTTTGGCCTGGAGAAAGGAGGCTAAGGGAGACATGATCACTAAAAGGGAGTTGTAGCGAAGTGGGGGTTGATCTCTCCTCTCCAATAATGAATGATAGGACAAGAGGAAATGAGCTCAAGTTGCAGCAGGGGAAGTTTAGATTGGCGATTAAGAAGTTTTTCACTGAGAAGGTTGTTAAGATGCCCCTGGAGGTACTTAAAAGAGCCATAGATGAGGTGCTGAGGGATAATGTTTACTGGCAGTGTTAGGTTAGTGGTTGGACTTGATCTTAAAGGTTTTTTCCAACCATAATGATTCTATGACCCATCACTTTAGTTATCACCCTATGAGACAATGTTCTCTTTACAGCTTTGACAGTTACATTAAAGTATAGATAATGAAAAGCAATCTAGACAGTAGTTTCTGGTACTTTAGAAACTTTCCTAATGTTTTATCTTAAAAAAATAAACAAGAGTATTTTTTAAAGTTTACTTAACTCTAATACAAGATGGAAACAACTCACACTCTTACCCTGACCTGTCACTGCAGCCCTGCGACCCCTTTACTGTGTTAAAAGCACTGATTTTCTGAAGTCTTTGGCACTTGTAATTCCCAGGAGTCAGTAAGAGCTGAACGTGCTTAGTTTAACTCAAGCTACACATGTTCCTGATAGGGTAGGTGCAACACTGATGCCTATACTAGGCTAGAAAAGCCACGATAGACTTATACTAGAAGAAAAGTACCATCACTTACAGGACCACCACGGGAACCCACTGGACCTGGGGCACCTGCTGGACCAGTCTCTCCCTGTAGGGAACAATAATGATTATTAGGTGCTGTTCTTCTCATGAGAAAGCCACTCATATTTGATCTTTACATTATCAAAGATTAGTAGAGAGTAGAGCTCTACCTTATCTCCGGGTGGGCCGGCAGGACCAGGAGGACCGATGGGACCTACATTACCCTAAACAATTAGAAAATAATATATTTGTATCAAAATATGACAATGTTAATTCCTCTATTTTGCTTAACAGTGTTTATGTTTCAGCATAAACAAGTTGCTAAAGAGGTTTAAATGGAAGGAAATGTACAATAACAGTGCACTGTTGCACATTATGTTTTGAAGTGACACTGATATCACACAATTTTTGTATTAGAGATCTTCAACCGATTGATCTTCTTTTTGTTTTTTTTAACTCCCACCATCTAAACTTAATCCAAACCTGAGGTTAATAGGTCTCTTTCAATGGTAGACAATAAGTTAACCATTGCCCTAACTTTTCATGTAGATAGTTGGTCCGCATTTCTTCAGTATACATTCAGCATTCTTGACTAGCTCCCTGACTTTGTTCTTTCTTGATAACTTAATGTGTAACTTATAGTTTGAAATAATTTTAAATATTTTCTCCAACTCATACAAGCTGCATTTCTATATTTGTCTTCCCTCATTATTTTGATGTATATACCACTTACATGTACTCATTAGATATATGCATATATTTCAAGTGTGTATTTTATGTATATACACTATATAGCTATTTAAATATATCCTCTATAGTAATCTGTAGAAGTATCCTGTATGAGAATACTTACTATTGTAATGTCTTTTAGTGCTTCATTATAATCAACACTTTCCTCAGTCAGCTACTAAAATTTTATCTACTTTCTAATGCTGCTTTCACTCCAAAACTTTGTCCCAAATAATTTTAATCTTCTGTTTGCAAAAAATTCTATTACAAGCAGCAATATCAAAATCTAGCATCAAGTCTCATTTAGTTTACAAAACTAGACTTGCACTGCTAGAATGAAACATAATGGGATTACTACTTTACCTCTCCTAGACAATATTTATTCACTGTAAGTTTACTCATGTTATAAATGTGGACTATGTGAAGTTAATTGATAAACTGTTGGATGTTTAAGCAGTACTCACTCGCTCTCCTCTTGCACCAGGAATGCCATCAGCACCTTTGCCACCAGGTTCTCCCTAGCAAGCATAAGATGTAGAAAGCATTAAGCAAAAAGCAAACATAAAATGAGCATAAGGTGGAGAGAAAGAAGAATCAAAACATTACCAAGGATCTCACTCTGAGGGCACCTCAACAACTAGATTTCCTTAATGTGATAACATGAATCTAAAATTGAGGATGACATTCTGCCCACTACTCAGCATGCTAAATATTTTGATGGGAAAAAAACACCCAAACTGATTTAAAATTGCATCTGTGCCAAAGTATGTGACTGTATTATGAACTATTCTCATTGTTTATTATCTTAATTAGAACTATTTTGATATGCCCCTCACCCCAGAGGGTGCTACATCAACAGTAATGCCACACAGTCATCATCTCTGAAATCAGGGCAAACATGATGATGTGAAAAAACCCAGTCCCTTGTGGGAAGCCAACACTAAATTAGCATAAAATCAGCAGAGTGTGGATGGGTCACCTTATCTCCTTTTGGTCCAGGACTTCCAGAAGCTCCTCTTTCTCCTGGCATTCCCTGTAATCCCGGCAGTCCTGTGCCTCCAGGAGCACCAGGGGGTCCAGGAGGACCCTACAGAGGAACAGAAAATAAATAAGAAAAAAATAAAGAATAAAAAAAAGACAATTAAGCTGAATACTAGACATACTAGGAGGAAAACAAAGAAGTCCCTAGTACCTTGGCACCTTCTGAGCCAGCAGGACCTGGCCCACCTCTTGCTCCAGTTGGTCCTGGAGGACCTTGTGCACCACGTTCACCTGGGACACCATTTTCACCCTGTGACAAACAATTGCATTAGTCTTTATTTTCTGGTTTATAGTTTGTTATTTGATTCATGTCATTATAGAGACATAGCTGTATGATTTACCTTAGGGCCTGGGAATCCGGGTCCTCCAATCTCACCTTTTGGCCCCTATTTATGAGAAAATAAATGCAAGTTATCCATGCACTTCTCTTCATAACTCTGCATTGCGGTTGGCATCCTGTTTCACTCATTATCCCTAAAATCAGACCTCTCTGCTCTGCAGAGTCCTGCTAGCTGTCTGAATTTGTAAATGTAATCTAGGAAGAACTTCTCATGTATTTTTTACTACTTAAAAAGTCCCGATGAGCTACCACTTACTGGTTCTCCAGGCTTTCCGTTCTCTCCAGCTGGTCCTGGTCCACCAGGCAATCCCTATATGAAGGAACAGTACATGTTACATAAATAAATTATGCATTTTCGTATTTAGCACATCTTTTTGATACAGAGATGTGTTGCTAACTCATTCCAATCATTTTCAAAGGGGGAGATGCTAATTTGATACCTAGTGATTCGACATGGTGAGCTAGACATGTGGTTGCAATTATGAAATAGTGAGCAATAAATTTTGTCAAGTTATTGATCTGTCTGTCTTCAAAATATGATGGCTGGCACCCTAATGAATGTTTTTAGATTTTTTTTTTTTTTTTTTTTGAGTGGGGAGTGTGTTAGTATATATAAAAACAATCAGAAACCAATAAACACAGTACCTGGAGGCCAGGTGGACCTGATGGGCCTGGTTCTCCTCTCTCCCCAGAAGCACCCTGAAATCAAACAAAAAAATTTAAAAAAGAAATTGTCTGAGAACATTTTGACATCTAAACACCTTCACATCTACAGTGCTTCTAATCTAATGCCTCCTTATTGTGATCTGATGGTGACATTGCATAGTCCCAAAGGCTAATGAGTATTAGTGTTTTGGTATTTGCTCTTTACAATCCAATCATTAAAGGTAATTCAGCAGCTATGTTTATACTTGATACTAGTCTGAAATTCTATAAATGTTAAAGGGAGCAATAATATGCTTCAACTTGAAAAGGGAGTAGATGCCCAAGAGCTCCAAGTTGACTTTTCAATTCAAATTAAACTAGGTATACCCAACTCAAGTTTGTCCTAACAAAGTTTGGAGTTTTCATTTATTAAAATAATGGTGAAGAAGAGCTCTTATATTTGCTTCATTAAAGGATATTTCTTTATCTCATTACAAACATTTTTCTTCCCTTAAATTCACAGTCTCTATTTATAGATGTAGGATGACCTTGACAATAACTGGTAATTATCTCTCATGGGGCTACCACACTTACAGTAGGTCCAGGAGGACCTGGGAGACCAACATCACCATTCTTCCCAGCAGGACCCTATGCAAAGACAAAATTAGGTTATGGGTTGATATAATTTTTCTAAGACTCATCAAATTATTAAGAATTAATGTTATGTCATTATTGAATTATTATAGTATTTTAAAATGTTAATGAAACTTACAGGTGTTCCAGGTGGTCCACCAGGGCCTCTTTCTCCATTCTTGCCTGGTGCACCCTTACAAAAGAGAAATCACATTTTCTAAAGCTCCAGCATAAGACAGGCCCCCCACAGAGCCATTTATTTAACATTTGACTGATAAAGCACAAGCCCAGGGGGAGCAGAGAAATTCCACTCACCTCATTGCCCTTAGGACCAGGGAAACCCATTACACCTGGTTGACCCCGTGGGCCTGGAGGGCCAGGTGGACCAGAGCGGCCAGATTCACCCTGGTTACCCTGGGATGAGGAAAAAATATAAATGAAGTTATGGCATCTGTCAGGCAAAAGAAATTAATATCCACCACTCATTAAATAGTGAGGGGGGTGAGACCAGACTAGAGACATTAACCCTCAGAACTTCTGCGTTTTGTATTTTAACTAAGCTTCTGTATACTATGTATTTTAAATAGTATTAAATGGCAAGATTTAGAGAATATTATTACGATGAGACAGCATATAAAGTGTTCTGACTATTAAAACAAACAAACAAAAGAGACAATCCGACTGTGATAACAAACTGTCATATAGGTAGTGTGAGATAAGGGTAAGGTCAGTAGGAGGACTAATATAAAATAATTACACAATGCACATACTGGAGGGCCAGGTTTCCCATCGCTTCCAGGGCTTCCTGGAATTCCAGGCAAACCCTGCAATTGAAGAAAGAAAGATGTGTTAATCCTTAGTTTAAAATGTGTAGAGCTAAGTTACAATATTAAATAGAAATATAGAAAAATAAATGTTAAATTTCTTGATCGATTTTAACCTCTTTAATAAAGATTAAAACTCCTCCCACTTTCCCCTGCCCCATTAAGGGGACAAATCAAAGAAAGCTAACAAATTCTTTTATTAGGAGCTTGTCACTTTCTCTGAGAGTCATTGCATTAGACATTAATCAAGATACACAAAATTTGTTTTCTTTCATTATTTGGGAAGGAAACTCATTTCAGATGATAAGAATCAAGGAAGAAAATAATTTTGACTAGATATCTCTTCTTAAAAGCTGCAGGATTTATCACATATTTAATTTATCTTCTTTTATATTTTTAAATGTTATTATTTTTGTTATATTTTTATTCAGCCATTTTCTTTTCCAGTAAAATCTTGTTTAGCTCCCATTACCCTGCAGTCAGGCTTACTTTTGAGTTTCAATGTATTTGTTGTCAGCAGTTCATAATTTTTAGTATAGCTCACATAACATTGTTACCTATTTTACCTATTACACAACAGCTACTCTAAATCTTCTTGATACATACTATGAAAGTCTAATCAACAGCTTTTATGTTTTAATTGAAAATGAGCAATAAATGAAATACCTAAGTATAAATACATAACATAATATATATTTTATACATAAAATAATGCATAATTTACATTTCAACATATTTAAATATTTTGTCTTTTTTAAAAAATATGTTTTAATACAATAACCCAAATGTTTATTAAATATAATAAACATAATGGATTTTATAGTAATTCTGGACTTCTCTAAAATGTAAAGAGATAATACAGAAAATCATCCAATACTAATTCGCATTAAAGCCATATCACATGATAGTGCATTACATATTCTGAGAACTGGGGAGCACATTCAGCTTAATGGAAGCTTCCTCATTTATTTGTGACAGATGTTCTCTGAAAGCCCTGTGTCTCTGCATGGTTATCCATTGCACTATGAATACGTGTGGTGTACTTAAAGGAATTAATAGAAATTGTAAAAAAAAATGTGTGCTTTATGGTATCAGTTCAGATAAAGCATCTCTAACGGAGTTTATCTCATTTTCTTGGAGACGTCTTACTCTCATTCCAGGAAGACCTGGGCCTCCATCTTGTCCACGCTCTCCTGCGGGTCCACTGGGGCCAGGAGGACCTGGGCTACCACGTTCTCCTGCAGGACCCTAAAAAATAGATGTTGAAATTCACATCAAGGAAATCAGCATCATATTGAATCTGAAATTGTTCATTCAAGTTGACATGGATTCTCCAGAGGTTTGGGTTTTTTTAGAGAACAATTTATACCTTTTCACCTGGGAGTCCATTGCTACCAGGTAAGCCACGGAAACCAGGGGAGCCCTGCCAAATAAAAGAAAAAGATATGGATCATGGGCAATATGACTTAGGCAATGACAGCTGTGGTTTTTTTCTAATCTATTTACCCTTAGACATATTATACATGAAAATTAATGAAAGAAATATATGGACATAACATTTCTCTGTAGCAAGAAAGTCCACAGAATTATTTTCACTTTGGATATAACCCCCTCCTGTTGAAATCACAGCCTGTCCTCCACTGTTTTTAACCAGCCCTGAATTCTTTATTTATGAGTTTTCTAAATTCTTATGAAAAACAAAACAACACATTCAATCTTGAACAAATATTTTCTTCTAATTCAATGCTGAAAAGAGCTGTTGTGTTGTTTTGATAGTTATGTTTACTAATATTTATGTTTAAATAGAAGGATTTTGCATTACAAAATTTAATTTGCAGCATCATTTATATATTTAACACAATTAATTTGTTCACTATGCATCTTTGGTGTCCTTATAGCTTCAGCAAATGGTGCAATCAATTGTTACATTAAGAGTCATAAATAGGTCAGCACAATTTCCTTTGATTTAAGATGGGAACACAAAAGTAAAATTTGTACAGTTGCTGCTATTTATTTGTTGAATAAATCAATTCAGGAATTCTTTTGTGAGAATGGTCTCTGGGAAATTATCAAATCTATTAGCCAAAACACCTGTTGCTAGTAGACATTTTATAACATAAAAGACATCTGGACAATGTTGTTGTAATTGACATTTAAGATCAATTGACATTTAAGATCAATTGATATTAAAGATATTCACACAAAGACATATCCCAAATATAGAAGAATTTGTATTAATTTCACTTTCCACAGACCAAATTTTGTGATTATTCATTTTTGTAACTGAGAGTAATTTTGAAACTTAATTTTTTTTTTTCCATCCTCTGCATAGTTCTCACAGTTTATGTCTGCTTTTCAGCAAAAACCTTTCAATACATCTTCCAGGTATATAGGATCACTGTTTCTTCAATATCAAAAGAAAAAAAAGAATTTATTTCAGTCTGAGATAGATCCAAGCACTGAAATTCAAGTGAAAAACTACATGAGAATTCTCTCCCGTTTTGTGACCCGGTTTCACATCTGGAATTTGCTGAGAATGGATATGAAGTGAAATTTCTCCTCAAAGTATTTCAAACACCATATTTTGCTGTCTCTGTATTAACTTAAAATGTATCTCATGTGTATGGTCATCTACAGCAGCTTACCCTTTCTCCAGGTGTACCAGGAACGCCATTCTGGCCGGGTTCACCATTTGCACCTCTTTTGCCTTCCTCACCAGGAGGTCCAGGAGCACCAGGTGTGCCATTTTCACCCTGGAAACAACAACAGAAAAGCCCATCAGTGAAGTCAGAAGTCTCAAAAAATCCTCCATGTTTTGAATGGGGAATGATTCAGGTTTAAGACTTCCTTGGAAGAAATCTCTGTATTTTAGAATCACTTACACGGTCGCCTTTTGGGCCTGGATCTCCTTTTGCACCATTCTTACCAGGTTCGCCCTAAATATGAGAAAATCCCATTAAAATTATGAATTGCAACAAGTTAGTGTTTTAGAGCTACTAGATGTATTAAAACAATAAAAAGTATACATGGTATCTTTCCAGTTAGTGACTAATTTTTATTATCTTACAATCTGCAAAGGAATTAGTATGCACTGATTGAACCTGGATGTGCAATGTATGGGTCTCCTTAAAAATCCAGTAAAGAAGTGATACAATCTTAAACACCCCTGAGTAAAATTTTATGCTGGTTTCTGAGTTATTTCAGCCTTCATTTAAACTTTTGCTTAAGCTCCTTGAGTATTTCCTCTGACAAAGAACTATGTGTGGTGTAAGGTTGTCAGGAAAGAGTCTAAATGATGGTATAAGAGTAGGTACATCTCCCTAGGTGTAGGGGACTGTGGACTCATCATATAGGAATTTAAACAGGTGAGATTAAGGTTTTAAAACAACAGATTTTATCGAAAGTAGTCATTTTAGACAAGCTATTTTGTATTGGGTGTTCACACAGAATCACACACAGAGTGGTAGTGTTTCTGAATTGATAGATGTTTTATGAAATCAGATAAATATTCTTATAATAATGTAATTACTAATTTTATTATATCAAGATATAAATCTGTGAAAGATAAATATATATTTATAGCAATAATTGCTTATTGTTATTATAAAATAATTTATTACACCATCTCAAGTGCATAGCACTTTTTTTAAAGGACATCAGAGCTACTTCCACCATATTTGTTTGTACAGTCACTGTAATGAATATTACTAACTCACCGGAGTGCCTTTTGCTCCAGGGTTTCCACTTGCACCTGGAGGACCAGGAAGACCACGGCCTCCTGGCAGACCAGGAGCTCCGGGAATACCAGAAGGTCCCTGTAGAGAGTGAACAGCAGACGGGGATGAAGAGAGCATGGTATTGTGGGACTCTGCCCAATCCAGACGGCAACCCTCACCAAGACAGTACAGTAAAAAGTGATATGAAAAGTACCCACCATTTCACCCTTGTTGCCAGGGCTTCCAGCTCTTCCAGGAGGACCCTGAATAAACACAAAGAAAATATAAGTAACCAACGCTGCTAACCTAGAACTACACCCAAAGAAATGTAGGGCTTTGTGAAGTCCAGGTTGCACAACACTTCTCAGTTCCCATGTGATATGTATATACCTGAGGCCCAGGTGGCCCAGCATGACCCTGAGGACCAGGTTCTCCTCTCTCTCCAGGACTACCACTAGAACCAGCAGGACCAGGAGGACCAGCTTCACCCTATGGAAAAATAGTAAAAGGAGAAAATTAATATCTTTTGTTCTTGTCTTCTGGACAATCAGTGGCATCTTTGTGTGACCTGGGAAGAAGGTTACCACCATCATTACTTGAGTGCAAGAGACAAATAAGCATGGTGATTCTGGTGCTGAGGCACACATACACATGCTGCAAAACCCCTCTTGGGGTGGGTATTTGTGAAGGTGATGAGGGTAGGGTTTGTCTCATGCTGCATATGAAAATGTCAGTTCTAGGTTTGCAAACAGTAATAGTAGCCAGAGAAGGAGGACTCGTAAAATACAGATGTATAGTGATATAAGCTGGCTAAGTAGAGAAAGGAACAAATTCTATATTACTATGCATTCTTAACTGAATACCTTAAAACCTGGAGAGCCTGGAAATCCTGCAGTTCCAGGGGGGCCTGGGGGACCCTTTAAAGTGAAAGGAATACTCTTAATGCAAAGGGTAAAAGCCATATGGAACTTATCTTAAGTTTTTTTTTTAAAAGAAGTCTGATTATGGGATTTTTGTCTAAGTAAGGAAACACATGGCAAAATAGCAAGTATAAATAATGCTGCAGAAGACGAAGTTTGGCTACTCATAATATATCACACCTGAATCTTTGTTACCCTGACTCTTACATGTTCAGCTAAATTTCTGTATTGTAAATATAAAAAACATGAAAGCTGTCATTAAAGAGATAAAGTTACAAAAAAGTTCAAAATTTCTTCAATTATAAAAAAAGGAGGAATATGGGAAAAAAGTCAATATAGCTGTTGCACATACAAGTACACCACATGCTCAGATTTCTAGGCAAATGGGAAAGAAAAAACTTTGCCCACCTCAGATATATTTTATAAGACCATTCAAAATTTGATCTGCATAGAGAACAGCAATTCTCTCCATCTATATGTTCTCTGAGAATAATCTGGTTTTGCATTTATGCGTTTTCTTATTTACAGTGTTAAAGCTCTCCTAATGCATGTTTATTTCAAGTATCTTAACCAACACAGGAAATATAATTAAATAAAAATGCTCTTAAATCCTGCTCTCCCAAACTTGGATCTGCTGGCATTGCAAAACATCAACTAGAAGAAACTAGACTTGAGCAACACAAATACTTGAATTTAAACATCAAGTTGAAGTCATCTTACAGGTGGGCCTGCTGCTCCTGGAGAACCATCTTTGCCATGGGCACCCTACAGAAAGAAGAGAGGTATTGGGTACAGAGCACTACCTTGGACACAGAAACCCATGTGCTTTAATGCCCGTGCCTCACAGATCATTTTTTTGTGTCTGTACATTCCCACTTGGTTGACCAAGACTCAAATATTCTTCATCTGTTAAGTTCTAAGATAACTAACTAAATGTTTTGTGAAGGAATATCCATCACTTTATGTGACTTACACTGTAATGATGAGAGAGCAAGACGCAAAAAATGTATTCTTATAACATTTCTTAAAGAAATAACAGCTATAGAACATCACCTGTGTGAACAGTTCTTAAGGTTAAATAAATACAATTGCAATAGATGAATATTTCAAAGTAAAAGTTACTTTGAATTCACAAATAAAATAATAAAATTTCACTCCAAAAACATAACAAACAGTGGTATTATTCAAATCTATTGTATGTCTTGCAGACATATTAGACAAAATCTGCTGCTCAGGTTGTGTAAGAACAAGTTGCTGTTACTTGGCTATGCTTTGTTGACTGTGTTGGATGCTACGAGCTATGACTTCCAAGAGAAGAATGTACCATCTAATCTCAGTCAGACCAATTTTGTCTGTTTCCTTTAACTTCTGAGATTGCATTTTTTAATCCCTCTGATTTCTGCTGTTGCCTTTTGCTTCCACTCTTGCCCTGTATTCCTCTTGTCTGAACCTGAGCTTATGGTGAAGTACTGAACTCTCAATGTCCAATCTACTCATTTAAAAAATAAATAGAAAGTAAGCTGATTAACATGTTATATGTTATGTGTGAAACTTGGGACTGAAAAGTTCCTATGTATGATTTTACAGATGTTAAATATTTTCCAGTCCTTTGCATTACAATTGTTTTAAGGTAAGCCTATGACGTAGGGAATTCTCAACACATTGCAACAAAGTATGTGCTGCTTCTGGAAAGAACAACTGCTACAACTACTTACAGGGCCACCAGGGTTCCCAGGTCTTCCTCTTTCACCAGCTGGACCTCTTGGTCCCTAGAAAATGGAAGAAAATAAGTTTGTTAAATGGATGCCAAAATAATATGGCTGAGCAGAGAGACAATGCTGTTATTTGCTTTTATCATCAGTGTTCAAAGCATGTGGTAGCATAATTAAAGTTAAAAGAAAGACAATTCAGTTAACCAGCAAGTGCCATTGGCACTTCTATTTAAATACTAGAGAATAAACATTATTTACCGGTTGGCCTGGTGCTCCATTCACTCCAGGAAGACCAGTTTCACCCTGTTGAAGAAAGAAAGCACCAACAACTGAATGCACTTTGGTGAGAATATTTTTTTTGCTTAGTCAAGGGGAAGAGGCCCAGAAATGAGACAGCACAATCCACTGCCCCTTCGGCATGGTGCTGTGTGTCCTCAGCATGAACTAAGGCTGGTGAGGTCTGAGAAGTCTAAACAAGTGCCAGAATAAAATATCTGAACAGACACATGTCCATGCATATCCTTTCCTTTTGAAATCTCATCTTTATTACGACTGGAAAATCAGGACATGATGTGGTTTGGTTTTGAAAGTCTAACACTTTTGGAATTATTCTCATTCTCTTCATTGAGAAATGCAGTGAGTTTCTTTAACATTTAATGGATTTGTATAGCTGTGTGAAACACAGTTATATAACAAATGATGGAGAGCATTACTTTGCCTATTAGAAAGATGACACTATAGGTTTTTACCTTTGGACCAGGAGCACCGCTGTCACCTTTTGCACCATCTTTTCCATCAAAACCCTGTGGGAAAGGAAAACCATATCTGTGATTAGTATTCCTCTTCTGCTCTGGAAAACTTGATTCCTCTTCCAAAATATTAAGCTTCAAGATAAATTCATATAAAGAGTCATAAATTTAATAATGAGTGCTGTGAGCTATTAGAAGACATTTTGAAACAAAAATCTGAATCCTCCATCTTTCCATGGCCGTTGGTTAAGAGTGGATATTTTCTTGGAAGTCTTCTTCAGCCCAGCATTCAGGATTTTTAACTGAAGATCAGATTACATTGTCCAGAAATTAGTCTTTAATTCTATGATTCAGTCTCTTTAGCTGGAAACTGATAACTGAAAGAGCATAGTAATGCAACACCATAATTCAAATAGAGTAACAGATGCAGCTATACTCAGTATGCTCAACACTTACTCGTTGACCTTTCATCCCAGGCATCCCAGGCATTCCAGGGTGTCCCTTGTGACCCTAAACACACAAATACAGACAGATTAATAAATCATATACTTGTGGTATGAAGGCATAAGCAATGTTTGTTGTGTGTCATGTTCACTTGACAATCTTAAAATGGGAAAACAAAATCTTTGATTAGAAGACCACTGTAATTGGGAGCTTTCCCTTACAGGTAATCCAGGGATTCCACGGTCTCCATTTCTGCCAGGTCTTCCTGGTTCTCCCTGTAGAAAGAAAGTAGATTTTTGACTATATTGCCATTGCTTCAGTTATGTCCTAGCAGATCAAAGCAAGCTGAAATAAGCAGGTGAAACTTCCACCAAAGACAGTGGGGAAATCTGTAGCAGAGTGATGGTCACTGTATGACTGCCTTCGGAAAAACAGCTGCCGGAATTTCTAAACTCAATTTTTAACACAATCTTGTTTAACATCTGATTTACTTCAAATCAACTTTTAGGAAGAATGATCAAGGAAAACTTATATTTCATGCTGAATCACTGAAAATGGACAACAACTTCAGCTGCTTGTCTCACGTTCTACTATAACTATTCAGGATTCACAGCTGTTACGCAAAAGATGGTTTTAACAGCCTTAACTCTCAAGGCAAGATTTGAAGATAGCAGACAACTATCACAACTATCTGTTCTTCTTTATAACTGCTGATTTATTTTGTACCAAATCAAACCAGCATATTTCATTCTTACTATTTTTTTTTTAAATATGTAAATCAAATTGTCTTCTAAAATGGCAACTTTTTTTTGTAATGTACATTTATGCCCAATGTAAATGCAATCTATTTTCTTACAGTCATGTTGTCAATTTGAGAAACAGAGACATGTTAAACATTTTTAAATGCAATGATATTAATGTGCTCTGCTGTCTTAACATTTAGTGAACTTTTTTTCTTCCCATTTGCTAATCACTGGATGAACAATACTGGACTTACATCTTTTCCTGGTGGGCCAACTGGGCCAATCATTCCAACAGGGCCTGGAGGTCCCTGCAGAAAAATAATTAATATTAGCTATAATAACAATAAATATTGTCTCTTTCAAATTAAAAAGGCACTAGGTGCCATAAAATACTTGTGCATTTGCCATACATGATAGTAAACAGATAGGATGAGTTGTAAAATTTCAGTCCACTCCAGTGGTGACACGGATTCATGCTTGTAAAATCATGCCTTTAAGATATACAGTGATAGGCAATGTATACGTACAGGAGGGCCAGGTTGTCCTGGTTCTCCGGGGGAACCTTGGTATCCAGCAGAGCCCTATAATGCACAAAAAGCTCAGTTAAGATATAACACATACATGCTTCATTCCATGATGCTATTATAATTTGTAATAATCTCATAATAATTTCTAATAATCTCATAATTCTAAAGAAAGCAGTAGTTAGAACTGTCAACAAATGACTAAGGGTGAAATTAGCAGAACTAAGCAGACTATGCCTCTGTGAAAAAAACCCAAATCTTTTGTGTGTTCATTGAATATATCTTAGGATTCCTACTTTCTTTTATCTCCTGTTATGTTTCTGTATGAATAAACATTTGGGAATGTTTTGAGAGAATGATAGGCAATAGCGTGTCTTAAGACCTTAGCTGACATCCAATAGAATTTCAGAAAGCTCAGAGGATGAGAGGGTTATTACGCATTGGAACAGACTGCTCACAGAGGTGATAGAGTCACCATCCCTGGAGATATTTGAAAGACATGTAGATGAGATGCAGAGGGACGTGGTTTAGTTTAGTGATGGGCTTTGCAGTCTGATGTTAGTGGTAGGATTTGGTGATCTTAAAGGTCTTTTCCAACCATAATGACTCTCTAATTATGATTCTATGAACACATGGACTTAAACAAGCTCAGGATATAGCCCTGAGCCATTGCCTTTTGATGTTGCAGCCCAATTAATAGCATTCATCCATAAATTTTTTTTAGCATGATATCTAGATTTATCAGTTGAAATGTACCTAATATTTAAGACAGATAAGCGGAGAAGTTAAGAATATGACATCATCATGAAAAGGTTACTTTTACTTACAGGGGGACCAGCATGGCCAGGTGGGCCAGGGGGGCCACTGGGTCCCGGAGGTCCTGGAAAGCCACTCTGCAGTGTAGATTAAAAAACAATCATTATAATAATGTAACAGCTATAAAACAATGTAGTTGCAATAGTCATCAGTAACTGTGAAATAAATTGTTACATATTAGTACAGAGAAAATCCACAGTGACATGTACTTGGTACGTAGACAATACATATACACATTGCTAAATACATTGTCTAATATCTACAATTTCTTTAAAAAAAGCATCACTGGGTTTCTCTTTGCAGCCTTGGCTAATATAATACACAAGATATTTTCCTCTTCTCTCGATGCCCAGAAGAATGCTTGCAGCTCAGCTTTTCAGCTACCTAAACCTGAAGAAGAGATAACTGCAACTCTTATTTTGTTAAATAGTAAATGAGCTTCAGCCTCTCTGTCATGTAACTGAGCTTCATTAGCATACTACTACATCTTTAGTAGTGGAGCCAAAGTGTACTAATAAACTTGCTTGTAAGTCTATTTGTTTCAGGTTTTGCTTTCTAAAACTAATTTTAAAACATATGACATGCATTCAGGAGCTATGTTCATATACTTACACAATCGATTAGAAGAACTTTGTGTGCTAAACTCTGTTTATGACCCTAGGCTTATCAGGACTTACAAATATACTGAGTTAAGGTCATATATTGTCATTGTCAATAAGGCAATATTTTTACCAGTGAAATATTTTCTGAACTTTAATGGTACTAAGCCATAAGAAATAAATTATATCTGGACTAACCAAAGGACTCAGAGGATGAAACCTCAATATACACGTGGTTTAACTCAAATCGTTAATACTGTTTCTTATTTTAATTGGTAAGAAGAGGGTAAATCATTATTAAAGAAATTATCAATTTGGGAACAGTGCTAACATTTCTACTTCCTGTAGTAACAACCACAAAAGCATTTGATACTGCAAAATAGAGCACCTACATGTGTCTCTTTAAAGAAAGCTTTTGTTAAATTACAGTTTTCATGGGTTTGATACAGCAAAAAAAAAAAAAAAAGTGTATGGATATGCATTGAGTTATTTTCTGATGTGAATTTCTGTTTTCCTGTGATCTAGGTTTTTTTTAAAAAGAAAGGCGTGGGGAAAATAATTTTTTATGACACATCTACAAGCATAATTTGGCATTTTTGTTTAAATTAGTGTATTTCAGGTATTTATTTGTCCACATTTAGCAAATTACTTTTTATCAATAAAGAAAAAAAAAAAGGGAGACATGAATATCTAGTATCCTGGATATACTTGGTAATATGAAAAGAGTTGCACTTGCTCACAGGATGTAAATACTACAAATTAGAAGGCAAAGATTTTTAGTCACTGTTCTCCACTGTCTTCTATTCTGCAGCAATCAGCTGCATAAGGATGTACAGAGGGACAAAAAG
This sequence comes from Colius striatus, assembly GCF_028858725.1. NCBI lineage: Eukaryota > Metazoa > Chordata > Aves > Coliiformes > Coliidae > Colius > Colius striatus. The sequence continues at coordinate 29,426,864 of NC_084767.1, read as the reverse complement.
ATTACACATGAAGTGATTTAACTGCTACTGTTTCTAAATTATCTCCCGAACTCATTAAGGTCATGTTATTTTCCTTGTAATACCTATGTTAGGAACAATTTTATGGACTGTTTCCATTACTAAAACCTTGTCTATTGATAGATATGTATTAGATGTGTTCTTCAGCAAAGCAGGAAAAAATGGATATTGCTCCCACAACTGATGAGCCAAGAAAGCAAGGCAGAAGGATAAAGGAGGAGAGTATTTGTTTAGCACAGGGTTCATCAGAATGATACTGAAAGATACTCACCAAGCTTGTGAGGTATGTCAAATTTGTTGCACTTAACAACAAAACAAAAGTGAAAGTCAAGGGTCGTCTTCAGTTGAAAAGTTTAAGATATGAATACCAATAACTTTGCAGATGATCTGGTCCTAACATTAATTCTGGGGAGAAATGCAATCTTTCAAAAGCATTTCTATATTTAATTTTGACAGATTGAACATTTTATCTGTGGGTAGGACACTGGGTTCTCTGGATACCTAGATCCCTGAGCCAGAATACAGGGATAGGGAACAGAACAAAGTCCCTTTAGTCCATGGGGAAATTGTTTGTGACCTGCTGCTCCATCTTGACAAAATCACTCTCTACAGCTCCCTGAAAGGAGGTTGTAGAGAGGTGGGAGTCAGTCTCTTCTCCCAAGTAATAAGTAACAGGAAAAGAGGAAATGGCCTCACGTTTCATCAGGGTGGATTTAGATTAGACATTAGGAAGAACTTCTTCACTGAAAGAGTTGTTAAACACTGGAACAGGCTGCCCAGGGAAGTAGTGGAATCACTGTCCCCGGAGATACTGAAAAGACATGTAGATGAGATGCAGAGGGACATGTTTAGTGGTGGGCTTGTCAGTGTCAGGTTAGTGGTTGGGCTCTATGATCTTAAAGGTGTTTTCCAATCAAAATGATTCTGTGATTTAATTATGTGAGAATCACTGTATGCTGCAGTACTGGTAGTATATTCCACAGCTTAATATTGCACATAATGTGTTTCATGGGATATTGTCATCTTGTGTCAGAACAGATCATGTGTTACAGATGTTACAAGAACCTAATTTTCATAATATATAATTAATAGTATTGTTATAATATATTAGTATACATAATATAGTATACTACTATACTACAAATACACTATGTTAATGTTAGTTTGCAGACTGTTTTTGTCTAAAAGAGAGAATCAATGGAATATTTTCTATTGTCTGGGACAAGAAGTACAGCAAGTAGCAGGGCAGTCAATGTATGAGTAAATCAGATTGCCTTCAATGTGTAAATACAATGAGTGGTCCCTTGCTGTTGTTAGAATTCACTTTGTATAAAATAACCCTGGACTCAACAAGAATTTGAGCCATCAATCCATCAACTGCAATCAATTGATTAGACATATAGCAAGAAACAAACAAGACATTTGTTTTTCCAAGGTGTACACTAAGGAGATAAACTGAAAGTTAGGTATGACACTTGCTGCTAGCATCTCCAAACTGTGAACAAATGAGCATAGGTTAGAAAATGTGCACTGGTGGAAACAGACAGAGACAATACGTGGAGGTTATAAAGATCAGCAAAGAGAAACTGGAGTAGAGTTCAACCTCAGCCTGCAAGCAATTGAAAACAACCTGGAAGGCAATACTGGAGAGATGTATGACTGAGGAAATACCAGGCATGATAATCACTCATGGACAAATTTGGTGCTGTAGCTGGCATTTTTTCATTTTATTGCTCTGCTAAATGATTTCAGTTTGGACATTTATTCAGACTAACTGTTTGATAAATTAATTTTATAAATTAATTGATGTATGTAGTGTTAATGATAAACATTACTTAGTTCTAGTGATTTTATTTACATCTGCTTGTAAGTGCTCTGTAGTTACTGTTCAGTCATGTACTGCATGATGCAATATGAAAGACCATATGACCTGAATGACAGTCCTGGCTGAACACATTCCAGGGTGCCCAACAATAAATTCTGGTTGGTTGTATTTTTTTTTTTTTAAACCCAAGTCTAGGGATCACAGCACAAGAAATCATAATGCACGTTAAGGAGAAAAAAAAGCCAAAATAGAAAGGAGCAATCATAATTGTTAACTGAAATGTATCTCTGTTTGTGCCTGGTTCAGCACATCCCATATTGATGTCAAGTAGCAAAATGTAGATGATACAATAAGCTGTGGGCAAAAAATTTGAAGAGTTGAATATGAGTAAATGAATTAACAAATGTAAAAATGGATGACTGAAGAAGTCCAATGCATAGATGATCATATTAGCAAATGAATGAGGTAGAAATAGATAGGTTAAAATAAAGGTGAGAAAGAAATGAACTATATTTCAGGCAAAACAGCTGTCCTGATTAGCAAAATTTGTTTCACAAGATGATCTGATGGAACCCTGAGAAATAACACATTTGCTTGGAACTGACTTTATGTCACAACACATGATACCCATTATTATTATGCAGCATTGGACTGAAAATAATGGCTGTGTTTAATCAAGCAGCATCAATTTCAAAGAGCAGTTCAGCATATCCTCTTTATAGCTGATTGCCTGAATCAAGAACACTCCATGTAAGTTGTGCTGAATATCTTTAAATTACAGTGCCTAAAAGGAAAATCATGAAGTGCAACATTCCAGTTAATGTGGGATGCAAAGCTCATGCATAACTTTGTAAGGCAATCCATGCTTTATCTCACTAAAAAAATTGTGAAAAGTTTGCACCAGTCTCAATAGCTATGGGTAAAAAATGGTAATTGTAAGGAGAAAGGTTAAAAGCTTTTGGCTGCTTCTGGGATGAAAAAATGTAAGAGTGATTTACTCACTTGTTATCAGTCAAATTTCAGCTGTGGAAAAGTAAACAGCGATGGAGTATCATACTGAGAAAAGACAGAATGCTGCTGAATGTAGAGGGAGATTAGGGACAGCAGAAGAGGTAAAAAAATGGTGGAAAGAGGAGAAGCAATTAGTAGAATACCAATTCAGGTATGCGAGGAAGGAACACAGGGGAAAAATAAATAAATGTTTAGATAATATAAGAAAGTGAATCTGAGAGACACTAGGAAAAAGGTAAGAAAAGCAAGAAAGGAACAGAAAAGACAAAACCTCCAGATAATCTATAGTTACTTCCTGTGATGATATTGTCAAAAAAACTGCTGCCTTACATTGCATTCCACTTGCAGGTAATAATTAAATTAAAACTGAGCTTATTAAAGTCAGGAAACACACACATCCAAGGTATAATCTACAAGCAGAAAATTATTTTTTTTTTAAAAAAGAAAGGACAGAAAAAAGGCTATATCATCTTACAATGGGCTGTGGGTAACCAATACCAGCCGAACCAGCCTTCACATCATAGGAGTCATACTGTGGAGAAAAACTCTGTAAAAGAAATAGAGAAAAAGAAAAAGAAAGAAAAAAAATGGTGATTGCTACAAATCAAATAAGTCTTTTCGTATGTTGGTATGGCAAATTATTGAGACATCTCTATTGAGTAGTACTTGTTTCACATATAGCTGCCATGTATTTAAATTACCTGTAAGAGAAACCCAGTCAATATCTTTCTTTTGACGTCATGGTAGCTTTAGGTCCCTCTGCTATGCTCATCCAGTTTTCATCTTGACAGTTGGGCCTCAGCTGAATCAAAAAATTACCATTGTCTCTCCTCTTATTGTTGTTTGACTCCTTTTAAGCTTTCCCCCTCATTTTATCAGTCTCTTTTGTGTTGGACTTAGCTGTCACTAAAGGAAGTTGATGAAGTATTTTCTCTTGCACTGAAGAATGCAACTGTTTTCTATTATTTTCCAAATTTCTTTTACCAGTGACTAATTAATATGTTGTTTCAGAATATGGAAAGTCTTATACATAGGTAAGAGATTTTATGCCTTCCATCTTTACTTTTCTCCCTTCCCATCCACTATATCACTCAAAATAATTCCAATATAACCAACACTTTTGAGCTCAAGCAACCAAGCCTAAATTCTTTTGATAATTTATCTTGAAGCAAAATCCAAAGCACGGAGTGAAAATATGTCCTGTGGGCCTTTCTGAGAGCAGATAGCACCTATGACACACCCATTTACATAAAATACTACCTAAACCCCAGAAGACTATAAATTTTACAGTCAGATTTTCAAGGACTTCCCATGTAATTCCCCTCTTAATTGGCATATGTTGATTTTATTGTGCAGATAATAAGACAGGAAAAAATGTCTCAAATTGCACCAGGGGAGGTTTAGATTAGATATTAGGAAAAATTTCTTCATCGAAAGGGTTATGGAGCCCTGGAATGGGCTGTCCTTTGAGCTAGTTGAGTCCCCATCCCTGGAGATATTGAAAAGATTTATAGATGTGGTGCTTAAGGACATGGTTCAGTGGTGGATGTGGCAGTCCTAGGACGCAACAACACATCTTTGATAAAGGGTTGGAATGGGTGACTGATTCAACCTATCATCTTGTAAAGCTAGACTTGCTCAATTGCAATGGAGACAACCACTGAATGGTAAGGGTTGGAAGGGACCTCTAGAGATCTCCTAGTCCAACTCCCCTGCTAAAGCAGGTTCACCTAGATCAGGTCACACAGGAACACATCCAGGTGGGTTTTGAAACCTCCAGAGAAGGAAGCTCCACAACCGATAATGTCATCTCTTAACAAAAGTGCCAGCTGTGGCTCAGATCTCTTAACAAATCCAACTACACGGAGAGTTTAGTTCCCTAACCATTAAGCTTGAGGTTACACACTTCCTCCTGCACACTTTCCTTCCGGTCATATTATTTCTGAGCTACCTAAGTCCTTCATAAGATCTGTCTCTAAGAGTTTTAAAAAGATAAGGCAAAGATTTAGTTGTGCTTGAACTAAATTTTGTGGACAAAACCCCAAAATATCAACAAAATCCCACCTACTACTCTGCTGTGGTTTTCAAAGGCACAAATGAGACACAGATGCCATTGAAAGCAAAGTACATGTGAAGATGCAAGGGATAGGTGCCTGCAATATTGCCTTGTATGGCTATGAGCAACAAGGTAGAAGCTGAATGTAATGGTAACTTACGCCTCCATTTATACTGGGACATGACTGGCAGATCCCAGGTGGGCCAGGAGCTCCAGGACTGCCTGGCTGTCCTGGAGGGCCAGGGGCACCATTTCTGCCTGGAACCCCGGGGGAACCCTGCAAAGACACAAACAGAACAGATATAAGAAGTTGGTACTTGCCTCTAACTGCAAAGGCATTGTAGGACAAATCTTTTATTTTTAACAAACTGTGTCACCATGGTTGGAAACTTTCTCTATTACACATACCTAAGGCCACAACTGAACACTCAGGAAAGACATAGTGGACAAAATTCACACACTGAAATACTTCCTAGTTTCTAGAGCCATATTGCAACTCATATTTGATCATATTGCAACACTAGAAATACTAAAAAGGTCAATTCCTGATTCTAAAATTTATCTGCTAGTGGAGTCCAAAGAATATTTTTTCTATTGGGCAAAAAGATACCAAAAGTATTTTGGTAGACTCTCTTGGTAGACTCTCTTTTTGGTAGGCTCTCAGAGTAGACTCTCTTTCTGATTTCCTACTCTGAATTTTTAAGAGTTTTGTTAAAGTTAAAGGGCTACTTCAGAATAAATATATGGCATGGTTCTGCAGACAGTGCAGACATCATTGAAAGCTGGATATCTCAGCAGCTTGAATCAGATGTACATCATTATAGGAACTGGCTCTTGATTTTGTTCATTTTCTCTAGGAAAAAAAAAAAAAAAAGAAAAGCTGCACTTACAGGATCTCCTTTGGGTCCTCGACTGATTACTCCAGGAGTCTAGAAAAAGGAATTAGATTATGACAGAAAATCAAAAGAAAACTGAGCATCTATTTATCTATGTATCTATGTATCTATCTATCTCTCTGTCTATCTAATCTATCTGCCTACTTACCTATAAAAGGAAAACACATTTAAACATTAGAATATAGTTTTATAAAAATAATGCCATTTATTCTTCTCCAATATATTTAAAAGCTGTGGTGTTTTTGTTCAGTCTGTCTGCATTTTCACTGTTCATCTGTAAAGCTAAATCTCACCTGTAGGCAAAAACATGGCACTAACGAAGTCAGTAGAGTTTTGTTATTGAGTGCAATGGGAAGAGAAATTCACTGTGAAAAGCTGTAAGACATAGCTTTCTTGTATTCTCAGTCCAGCATTTTAAGTGTGGTAGTGCAGATAATTTTGATTTCTCAGATCTACTCCTCCAATTTATTTATTTTTCAATTCATTTACACATTACTATCTGGATTCTCAATTACTAGTTAAGATTAATCTGCCAGTGGTAGCAAAGAATATTCAGCTGAAACTATCTTGGATTTTTCAAGGTGTCATTTCCCTGTACACCATCCAAGGTCAGCTGGACAGGTTCCAGTGGGCTGAGCAAGCTGTCATATATTGAACACAGAGGCTGGAGGACTAGTGCACATTTCCTTTACTATCAGGAACCACAGAAATGATGAAGAAGTCTCCAGATTCAACAGGCGAAGGATGCATGCTGAAATCTCCAGCAGAGATTTTTGTTCTGTAAAAGGAAATTTACTCTGAATTGAATTGATAAAAAATGCAGACCTGCACTATGCAATGAAAAATATCTGATTAACTCTGTGTTGGCACAAGTTTCATGGATATAGATTGAATATAGAGTCAACAAATAAGAAGTTTGTGATATTATTATTATTATTATTCTCAATAAAATGAGAAATGTAATGTAATTGTTATCCTCTGTCTCTTTCTGCTATTTATCTGTGCTTGTTGTCTATGTAAAACTGGACTGAAGGACTTCATGCTTGCAGCTGCATAAATCAAAGGGCTAACAAATATTTTATCAGATGTGGTACTAATTCTCTGTTAGAATACAAAAGTTTTTAATAAAAACAATTGCTGTGACAGTTCAACCTGTTTTTTTAATATAAATTGGCAAAATTTGCCCACCTTAAGTATTTGCCTAGAGTCAGAAACTGTCAAGCTTTAAAAAAAACACCGTTTAAGAGCATCTGAAAGAAAATTAATTCAAGTTGAATACAGCAACACCAAAGTAACAATATTGAGGACAAACTTACTCTTGTAGGCTGTGGTGTTGTTTGTGGACAAACTGGACAGCATTCTCCAAAGGGAATCTCTGGATTGGGACAGTCCAGCTCTTGATCGTCACAGATAATGTCATCACAGAGAACAGATCCTGAGTCACACACACAGATTTGGCATGGCTCTGGTTTCCAGACATCCCTGTCAGCATAAACCTGTCCAAGATGGGTACAACCTGCAACTGGAAAGGAAGAGAAAATAATGTTCAATATTATTTCAAACGTACTTTCCAAATCTGAGATAAATAACAAGAAAGATGTTGGATAATCTGTTTTGTTTTTTTCTTTAATACAGTTTCTATGTGTGAAGTAAAAGATTAAATACATCTTTTCAGACTCTGTGAGGATCTGTTACATTAATTAAAGAGTCTGCTCTGAATCTATGAATAGACATCAATGGAAACCTCCTGGAGCTGAGCCAAAGCCTAATTAAATCTGTGATAATCTTTCCCTTTGAGTCATTTTTGTGTCAGAATGAGTTACTGTGTAATTAGCAATTGAATTCTCTGCTGCAGCTAAAAAGAAAATGTGCCAAATCTCTCAAACAGATGTGTCATTTGCTCCCATGTGCCAACATGAGCATTTATACATGGATGCAGAATAAGCTATCTGTTCAGCATGAACTCTTTTTGCTAGCATCTTGCATTGATAGCTAGCACTGAATGCTTTCAGAGTGATATAAAAGCTAACATATGCATTATATCTAAAAGAATGTTCGCATTAATTACCAAAATGCTTTGCAATTAATGTGTCATCTGATCTGCTCAAATGTTACAAGTGTCTGTATTTTCAAAAGAAAACATCGTTCATCTGTAACATTCATGGCTTTGTGAATTCCTTCCAATAGCTCTTGTACCCTAATTAGCTTTAACCATTAAATTTTGTGTTTGAATTTTCTGAGAGAAACAAGATCCAGAAAGCCCAGTCATTTGAGAAGCCAATATGAAAATAACACTATAAAGTTAGGCAAGCTCCCTGTAAGTTTTGAGAAGTTATTAGAAGTCTCAGATTACAATTATAAGTATCAGTGAACATCTTGAAATGGAATCAGATTATTTCATTGATAGTTTAAAATAATTCAGTTTACAAACATAAAATTTTGGAGAAAGGACTATTTGTGCACATTATCCTTAAAACTTTAATATCACAATAAGTTACCTTTACCTTTCTATATTAAGAAAAACAATGTCAAAAGATGTAATTCAAAGCTCTGACATTAAAATTACCATTGTCAGAAAATTCTCAATGCCATCAAATTGTTGCAATGGTCATAATTACGTAGAACAAGCTAGAGTTCAAATTTATAGTGCAGTCCATTCCTATGGGTTGTGCACCCCCTTTTCCTTTTCTCGCATGTGACATCTTTCATCTGTTTTTTTTTTTTCTTTTCCACTACTATGTTAGCACACTGTTCTCTTTTTTATCTTTAAATTCTTCGTTTTTCTTTGTCTCTCTATTTGTGGGTTTCTGTACCCATACTCCTTGGAATGGTGCACACTTGGGCATATTTCCTCTCTTTCTGATGCTTCTACTTCAGTCCCTTTTTTCTCTGTTCAGTTTCATTGTTCCTATATTACATAACATTCCCTTTTCATCTTCCCTGAATCCTCTTTTGTACCTGCACAATTCACCTTCTTTACTATCATGTACTCAACTGAGTTTAGTTTTTCAGACTCTGCTCCCTTCCCAGTCTCCCACCCAGCTGCTTTTCATTGTCCATATTAACTTTTTTCCTCTATGTTACCAATGAAATTCATCACCTTCTTGTATAAGCTCTATGAGGTTGATGGGGAATACAACCCAGACCTTCTGGCTCATTGAGTTGGGAATCTGAATGGACATGTCAGAGCAGCGCACTCTATGGGACAGGAGGTTTCTCTTCCCAATTTCAACCCCACTACAGGTTTTCTGCATACACCAACTTAAGTTATGTATGCACTTCTATTACAAAAGAGGCTAACAAGAAAATGTTGACTTGTCAAGATTGACACTGCTTATGGTTAAGAGATGGTTTTGACCACCATCTTGGTTAGAACAAGATGTAAAACAAAAATCCTTCTCAGACGTTTACAACCCAGTGTTTTTTTTCATTACCTATCTCATGCTAGGATACAGTATTTTATCTTCTTTGGCAACACAAAAAAATCATAACATTGAAATCATTCCAGTGGCATATGAAGACTAATCCTTTTCAGGCATTTTCTATCATTTATAACTTCATTTTCTCCTTTGCTTTTCCACCTTTTGGGCCTCACCAGGAACTTATGATCCTTCAGAAGAGAGGTGGAGAAGTGTTTATTTCCAGGACAGCATCTTTCTGACATTTACTATGGCACAGTGTCACACCATCAGAGGACACTGCCTAACAACTACCTGTGAAAAGGGTCTAGACATTCTTCCTTAGTCTGCCAAGCTTAATTTAGTGTCTCAAAAAGTTGATTGGTTTCCCAAGGTCTCACATCCCAAAATAATGTCAGTAGATACAAACAAGCTGATTCTCTGCTTAATTAATTGCTCATTGTTTCTGTGAGAAACATTTTCCTCCTTTACCAAACCAAGATTTCACTGAGGGTATTTAGGAAAAAAGCCAAACTATGCAGCCTTGACAAGAGTAGTGACAAATGTTTCCTGACAAACAAGAAGGATGAAATGTATTTTTTAAATGTGAAGTACAACGTTATGAAAGAAATCTTCATTCTAGAATGTCTAATGGGTCATGAAAAAAACTGACTTATAAAGTGACAAAAGCTGAGAAGCTCAATGCCTAAGTGGTTCACTTCACACCAGAAGACTTTGAAAGCGGTACATTGTGTGTAGAATACAATCAAAGCTATTAGGGATGTTGGAGCTTGTTATCCATCTAAAAGGAGCTGGTTGGATATACCCTACAGAGCATAGGTGGACATAGACCCACCTCACCCAAGAGCAAGGCACTCAGCTGTCTCTCTGCTTCAGCACTTCCTAGCTCCACATCCCACCGTTTACAGACATAAGGAAGAAGGGAAGAGATGCTTGTTCTTAGACCAAAATCTAGTTTATACATAATTGTTAAAAAAATGACATAATACAAATCTAAAATAACTTAATACTGTTAGTGTGTGCACATATAATGAACAATTATAAGAATTGCTTGTGCATATAAAAAATGTAGAGTGTGCACACACCTCTGTACCCATAAGACGTGTTTGATAATTTTTAATATTTGGATTTTCAGCTCTCAGTATCACTCTCTTGGCCTTTCAAAACCACTTTTTTTTTTTTTTTAAATTATGTGTTTAAGACAGTAAGGTTTTTATTCACTAGGAGTTTTTTACCCAAGAATTTGCATTTTCAAATGTCCATATGTTCTTTATCTCGCTTCACTTTCATTGATTTAGGTTATTGTTTTTTTTTTTTTTATTTCCATCGATATGATCCTGCTGTATTCCAGTGAAAAGGACAGCTAGAATGAGCAGCAGAAAAGGACTACTTTTCCCAATTTTTGCCACTGATGATTAGAAAATATTCTAGTTTTGAGACAGCTGCTCTTTTCTTAAGCAGAGGCTTTTCTCCATGCTTTTTTCACCTCAAGAATACTCACCTTTCCATATTTTTAGTCAACAATATTGATTAAAAGTCATGGAAACTCAAAACGTGTCAGAAAACAACTGACATAATTTTACAGTAATAGATGAAGCAGATTTCTCTGCATTTTTACAAGGCTGTCATTCAGTTATTGTACAGTAGATGGCATTGTTTAACAGAAAGAAAAGACAAAAAATTGAAGACATATGGATATAATGACATTCACATTTGCTTCTAACTTTCTGGACATTGTTAAATGAATTGAAAAATAAGCTAAGAAAGCTGCAATGAAAATGGTTGCGGCCTTTGGCAGAATGAAAGTATTAAATAGGTTTCCAAAGGAAACTTACATCTGGGAAGACTTAAGTCTGTTCAAGACATCCCCTCTGTTCTCAGATGTAGATCTGTGTGTCAGCATGTTATGACATAATGCATTTTGCAATGCTCGTAAAGATTAACTGTTAGCTCCAAAATCCTTTGGAAAGCTGATTTATGCTAAAGCACTGGCAAGTAGCATATAGGAATAATAAGGTTATAAAAAAGCTGACTTGCTTACTTCTAGACTTGTGGTAAAGCAGTCACATACTTGCCTTCGATAGCTTTTCTTATTTATCCTTAAACATATATACTATTAAAAAAAAAATTAGAACTCAACAATATTTGCCTATGGAAATACAAAAACTTATTCTTCTTCATAAAGCCCTAAGTACAGTGGCTATACAGCACTTCAATTCTATGGCAGTTATTGCAATTATTTGCTGGGAACTGTGTCAATCTCTGATTCCTTGTACAAAACATTAGACTTTAATATTTGAAAGCCTGAGAAACTTTGCATTGATGCTGTTTATTGAGCATTCACATTTTTAAAGATTTTGCTGTTAGTAGTGTTTCTCTGGGCCAGTCTAAAAAGTGAAGAAAAGGGAAAAAAGACAACACAATCTTCATCACATGCTGATTTTTAATTATTTACTATTCTGTAAGCAGACTAGCAGCTGTATGTAAGCAGACCAATAACAAAAGCTGAAAGGTAAAAACATCATTGAGTCTCAAAGCACCTAGAAGTATGGCACATAAAAGCCAAATGTTTACATGGAAAAACCAACATTGTTGGTTGCAGGCCTGAAGAATGTCATACGGGATATAATCCCCATTCCATCGAGGTGAATGGGAATTAGTTACAAAGTGCTATGACCTGAGAAGTGGACCTGTCTTGTAGTTGCTTTTGGGTTTGCATTTCTGCAAGCGTTGCGATTGTGACTTAACCACATTTAGATGTTAAAAGGAAAAAAATGTCCTAATAATATCCTCAAAAACCACAGGCCACTTCGGACAAACCAAATGTCCAGCTATTGCATTAGTAACAGACTCATACATCCCATTTGCAGAGGGGTGACTAAATGGTTAGAAATTTGAGAATGTCTTGAACTTGTCTGGTTCTGTGTCAGAAAGGGCAATGTCCACACAGAAGTGACTCATAATCTTCCACCAGCTGCTTGATATTGGCTTGGGAAACAAAACTGAAGAGCTTTGATCTGTGAGAATCTGGTCACAAGTACCATGAGCCTAGCAACCTTTTTTTGCTGGTATTTAAAGTGAATCCGGTAAAGGCTAAAGCACAGTCATGAAAGAGGTCTTGCCTCTAACTTTGACTTGATCCAAAGCCTGCTGAAAAACTAAGGATTTTCCTGTTGGTGTTTATGGACTTTTAAAAGTACAAAGCCTGCCCTTCCTTACTTTGACCTGGTTTTGCTCATTTGATTTCAGGGATGCTACTTTAAAAAGCGACTTTACATTTTTTCTATAGTAAATACACCTATTTCTTGTATATGTCAGCATTGTTTTAGATATCCTTCAGCCAGAGAACAAGGTAGAGAGGAAAGATATTGTTCATTTTCAGTGGAAATGCTGTAATTCTTCCCTACACTGGAGTAGATGGAGGAATTCATCACAGTGTCTGCAGCATTGCTGCTTTCCATTTACAGAGCAGAAAAGAATGCCATGGCGTCTACCTTGAAGCAAATGGCCTGTGCTCCCTGTCTGGTATGATGATGATGTTTATAAGAAAATCAAACATACTTGTTCCATTCTGTGGTCAGTAATGGAAACAAACAGATTCTCATAATGAACTAATTGGCTTGTTGAGCCAGAATGGCCTGGTTTGTCTGCATGTTCTCCTGTCAGATAAGTATTGAGTACTCAAAAATCTGAAGTAGTGTCTATTTCACGGGAGTCAGGAAAAGAGAGGAAAATATGAGAAAATAATGCTCTAAGAAGATTTATTTTTCAATTGCAGGGCCTACAGACATTGTCTCAGCTCTGGTTGTCTTAACCAGATGATTAACTGGATGCATTTCACACCATGCATGGGGACCTAAGGGCAAATTTGGGCATACTTACCTATTAGGACGCTTTCAGATTTAATGGTACTGATGCAATATTTTGTAAGGCTTGTCCACCATGTGATTGGAGGCATCAGGAATGAAATCTCAGTTAATAAAACACTTAAATGCAGGTTGTGAAAAATCAGACAGTGTCCACCTCAAAAATCCTGTCCTTGCCTTGTGTCCCGCAAGAGAAAGAACTATCAGGTGGAATGGAAAAAGGAGCATGAATGGCTGACAGATTTCCCAAGTTGTGCATGAGAAAGGACAGCTATGTCCTGTGCTTTCAGACTGAAACCAAAGCTTTCTTACTTCTAGGGATGCTTATCTGCCAAAAAAGCTGGCATTTGAACAGTTTTAAGCCACTGTGCCAGTCCCAGGCATTTTCCTCTTTACACAGATGCTGAGCAAGAAAGTACCATAAATTAATGCTGCTTGATCATAATACCATACTTGTCTGTCAGAAGTATTGTGGAAAGGAGACAGAGTTTCACCGGCATTGAGAAGGTTGGCTTCTCAGGCAAAGGATCATTATATACTATGCGACCAAACAGTTCTTACTCTGAGACCCACCCAAACTGCCTTTCAGATTACAAAATACAAAAAAATACCCGTAGGAGTGCATTGGTACAAACAAGGATTTGCATTTTAGACAAATCATTGCCTGTTCCCTTCATTTTGCCTTATTGTCTCCAAATGCTGAAACTTTACTTCATCTTTTACAAATTTTAGAAATATCAGGATTGAAAAATACTCTTATGGCGTATGTGCTACCAAGTAAAACACAACATGCCAATATTTTCCTTGAAGATTATTGGGTTACTCCTAATCTTTCAATGTGTGATTTATGTTAAGAACCCAATTATTTGTCCTTCATCTTCAGAGAGCTCTTGTACTTCTCAAAGGTGATGTAGTCTAAAGTGGCTTAATCTGTCATATTGCTCTGTCTTGGTATTTATATTTCACAAATAGCTCTATTTGAGCACAGATGTTGACATCCTTGAGTGATGTTCTTCATGCAGCATTTAAAGGTCACTCTGCCACAGAAGTGTTTCTTTGAAATAAGGATCAGAGATATCCCATTAACGATATTGTTACACAACAGCCCCACTGGCTTCCGTTGGTGTCTGGCATGAAAAACAATGGCAGATTTTTTTTTGTTCAAAACTACTAATAGGAAAACAAAGTGCAAGGAGGGTTTTGGATTTTTTTTTTTTTGTTTTGTTGGTGGGGTTGGTTTGGGCAGAACTGTCATTTGAAACCGAGCCATATGAGGGGCAGGATAGAGCAGACTATATCTATCACTTTGCTTCTTTTTTGTGGTTGTTCAAAGAAATGTTATGTCTGTTTCTGAACTTATAAAAGTAATTTTGAGAAATCTATGTGATGGATGCAAGAGATGCTTATACTTCTTTTGTTTTTAGCTGTTCCTCAACAACACCATGGCCTAAACTGTTTTTCTGTAAGGGAAGAAGATATTCTGGAATTTCCTCTCCAAAATCCTCTCCCAACAGGTTGGCTTTGTACCTCAGATCATTACACTTATATTTCTGCCCTTTTAGCAGATAAAGACCTCTTTTGCTATAATCTGTAGAACTGTGTATCGTTCATTCCTGATTAAGAGTAAACACTGCTTGAAGTATCTGATAGATCAAACCTTTCAATAAGGGTAAACATCTGCCTTAGAGTAGGACACAGAGTAAGTAAGAATTTAATCTTAATTCTGCATTCAGTGCCTTTTAGAGGGACCATTGTGTAATTTTTCAGTCACTTCTCCTATTATTGGTAAAATGTCTATGAGATTTTTCCATCCCCTCTGTTCTTACTTTACAATACTTATTGGCACATCACCTTTTGTGCCATTTGGTGTCACTCTAAAAATAAGCAGCAGGCTGCAATCACTTTATTTGTGGCTATTTAGTTGTAGCACTGGCATAATTTCTCACTGTTCTGCAGTAATCTGATTTTAATGTGATGCTTGTCTTTACAGTGAATGACACCAAACGGCAAAAAGACTTATGTCTTAAACCAAGCAGAAACTGACATAAATTCAAGGTCTGATGTGATTACTGTTGACTTTATGGATCTATTAGTTTCCTTAAATGTGCATCCTACCCACCGCTTGGGCAGCAAATGAAGACTTCTACAGTCAGAGTCCAAGTATCAAGGTAATATTAATTTGAACACTGAAATGCATGAACATGTACAATTTTAGTCCATAAGAAGCTGGCCTAACATATTTATAAAGAAAAGCAATAGCTTCCTGCTCAATATTATTAGGATCAATTAAGTGGTAAAAGTTACCAAAATCCAGCTCAACATTTTGTCAGAACTTTAAAAACAAAAAAATCATCCCTAAGTTATATCTCAAAGACAAACTTCTGCGCTTTGATTTTAGCTGGGACCTGGAATAGCACATAACATTGGAAGGTTCTTTGCAATATTTCTTGTAGTAGGTGTGTCCTGACAAAAATAGAGAAAAACTGGAAAAGTCATTGTTACAAGCATGTTTCTCGGACTGTATAACCAAGTTTGACATGAGATTCAGCTTTTTCGCTGCTAAATCAAAGGGAGTCACTGGAAAGTGGCAGTTGTTACAGCCTTCTCTATGTAGCACCTGATGTAAAACACTGAACTGTAACTGCTTAATTTTTGATACTTTAAGCTTCTCACAGGATAAAATTCAAAGGCTGTGTGGGGAGAAAGAAAGAAAAAAAGGATGATTTTTGGTTTTCATTGCTTAACTTTGTAATTAAAACATTTTTTATCAGGTGATTAAAGTTTCAAGTAGGATATGATCTTCTTTTTCCCCTTAGCTCAGTGAGAGGGCTAATGATTTTATGCAATGCTGTTTCTGTGGTTTGGCGTGGAAGAAATCAGTTTGATTCAATGCTTCCCTCCTGAGACTGAAACAGATGGGAAATGTTACAATGCAGTATAGTACATATGGTAATATAATTTATATTTTAAGATACGTTGGACAAAGTCAGTCCCAGTATAACTCCATTGCCATAGTGAACTTACATCAGAGAAGAGTAAACCGGCAAGGGGTCAAATTCTACAATAACAAAACTCTGCACAATTTTATTGATTTCCCTGTAATTTCAGAAGTTGGAAGTAAGTGCATGGTTTGGTTCTTGTATTTCATGTTTCAGTGATGGATTTAAAAAGTCAGGTATACTGTCTAAAGAAAATAATCATATCTTTGGCTGACAATAAATTAAAGATATTTGTAATTCAGAATGTCAGGGAGGGATTGTGAATGCGTATAGCACCATTAACCTAGTTCAATCTGAAAAACAGTTTATATTCATTCACTCCTTATTCCAGTTTGTACTAATTCACCCCACATCCATTTTGGGCAGTTTGTTGGATACAGATGGCAGTATTTGAAATTCTTCTTAATCTGCCTTATAGAGGATATTAAATGGCTATTTGTGTACTGGATACAATGTTTTTATTGTCAACCTCCTAGGGCTACTAAAGTGAGTATTGTGAAGGTTTTCTTGGGGTACTGAGGACAACATTCTTAAATTTCAAACGCTTTTTAAGTATTGAGTTCTTTGCCTATTTTTCAAGCATGAAGACCTAAGAATCTTCCTATTTCTTAACTAAATAGTGGGGGGAGGAAGTGAAAAACTACACTTCTGGTGTGGTGAAGAGCCTGCAAGCACAGAACTGATTTTACATTAATATTAGGGGTCAAAAACATTGCTAATGAAGGCTGTCTGAAGCCTGGCACACATTTAGCTCTCCCTGCTCTGTGCCCCAATGTGTGCTAGCACAGGGTGAGAATAAACAGGGCCACATAGCAGAGGAGGGCTAGGACATCTTTAGCAGACACCAGAGCTTATCTGCTGGAGTCCTTAAAAGGTAGAAATGTAAGAGTCTAAGCCAGAGAACATCTGATAAATGAAAAGGCTCTGCATTTCTTAAAAAATTTTTCATTGAAAGAAGTTTACAGTGGTCTTTCTCTCTTCAGCTGTTCTAACAGTGAAAAAAAAAAACCCAGCTGGATTTGAAGGCCTCTCTTTTCTTTTTCTTTTCTCCCCTCCCCCGCCCCCCATATTTATATTATCCTGTTCATACAAAAAAGAGGGCTCTACAAAGAGGACCACCCTGCCAACAACTAAGCCACCAACAGGCTTAGAATATTGTGCAAAGAATCTTCTAAATGTCCAAGCAGATTTCAATTACTCTTTTCAAAGATTTGCAATTCCCACTGCACAGTCTATTGTTTGCTTTCACTAGGACATTCTTCACTTAAACAGCTGGCACAGAATGACTACTGCTCGATAGGGAAACAAGCAAACATCATACAGTAGATTTAAAGCCAAACAAAGAAAAAGTACATATATATACATATATATATATATATTAAAAAGAGCCTCTCATGAACATAGACGTGTTTTCCAAGATAATCTGAATTCCATTTTTGCTGCTTATAGCTGAAGGAAAGTATGGAGGATGTAGTTTTCCCCTTTGATTCTCAGCGTGGCTATTACATTGAACACGAAAGGAACAATGAGCAATGCTTCCCATATTTTCCATTAGCTCTGTTTGGGTTAGCAATTGTTTCTCTTTTGTCTCTTTGAAAAAGGAACTGCAATTTTGCCCTTGCCTCTTTTCCTAAAAGAAAATGGAAAGAGGGAAAATAAAGAAAATAAAAAGCAGCAGTACAAAGGGAAAGAACAGAGGTAAAGAGATGTTTGCAACAGACAGCCTGCTAATGTGCTGACTGGTCACAGGGCGTGAATTTGGGAGAATTTCAGTGGAAATTAATTATGTTCAGAAGTTTTCCAAGAGCTGCCAGTGTCAAATTGCTGTGGGAAGTAGCTTCCAGACAAAGATCATCCTTTCATATCTTCTGCTGCAAATGTACATATGGTGTTCCTGTGATTCTGCTGCCCTTTGCAGTACTGGGACTGGGAATAAGACATTGCCTGAAGCCACTGCAGTAGCCCACCAAATGTTTGCACATGGAAGGAAATCTTTGGTTGCCATGCAGGAGAACAGAGGTGTCTGCGTCACCCTTCAGAGTGGGATGCACAGTGACTGAAAGAGAAAACCAGCATCAGAAAGGGATGGGTCCTGTGGCTGTGGACAGCTTTGTGTTATGCTGAAGGCTATTTTGGTACAAACTCAGCTACAGTTTTCATACAAGTCCAAGTCATCTCCCTCATTTCTTCAAAGTAATTTGTGTGACCCTTTAGCTCTAAGAGAATGCCTAGGCTTTCAAAATAATAAAACACATTCAGCCTTAAAATACATATATTTTTCTATTTTCATCACATTCTTCCTGTTCAATGTCCTGTGCATGCTTTTTGCTACCTGGCAGACATCTCTTCATGGAGTACTTGTGTGAATCAAAGCAAGACAAAAATGTGCAGACATTGTTAAAGAAGGAGCTGTTTTCATTTGCATTCTGATAGTTCATGTTTAAATCAAGGGTTTGACGTAAATGAGGCAAAATGGAAGTAGTCTCTTAGCTAATCTGAAAAGAATCTCTTCTGCTAAACTAAACAAAGCCAGAAGTCCCAGTGCTGAAGTTTATCCAAACTAAAGCCAACAAACGGTTGTTGTTGGAGGGGGTTATATCATGTTTTCCATTGTCATTTTGACATGAAACAGGCAGAGACTTCCACTTTGCAAATCCAGAGAAGAGAAGGTTGGCTCTGAAGTGAGTATAAATAAATAAAAGCAGTGGTTAGAAGTGATTGTGTTTCTCAAAGTGGAATGGAGAGAACTGTTCTTAGGGACTATAAGATGAGAAAAAATAATTACTGTGTAAAAATGTAAATGAAAAATGCAATTTACTATGTGTCTGCAGGAAAGACGGATTGCTCTACAGACAACGATAGAACTCATTCCTTCCTGCACCCTTCCAGCATTTAAGATAGGATAAGCACACCTCTCTGTCTCTGTTATACTTATAGAAGAGACTTTCTGATTTCTGTAATATGTTGGGGTTTTTTACTGCCAGGATTGATGTAAGGGTTAATCTTTAAAACTGTTACACAATCTCAAAGCAATGTGGCATGGTCCCTACACATAAGTATAGGAATCTTATTTCACTGAAACACAAAATGTCTGACTCTACTGAGTGGAAAAAGATCAGGAAATTCCATGGGAATTCCTCACAGAGTTTTTTCCAGGGACAAAGCATCTCTTGTCAAGGAAGTCATAGAGAGGACAGAAAGTAAAGCTTCATACACCCTGTGCATCTAAAGTATAAAGAAAATCCATAGAGGAGTAGCTGTCCTGCAAGAATAACTAAGCTAAAGCACTGTGTCCTGTATCTAGTAGCAGCATGGCCATGGAAAGCCAATTGCAGTGAGTCACCATACAGCATCTCTATAATAGAGATAACATCACCATGAGCAACAGAGTCACAAATAGCCTTCTCTCCAGGAATAATCCACTGGATCCCCTGGGCTGGAGATGAGTAGCATGCTGAGGACCAGAGGCTGCAGCACTCTTCTGCATGCATCCACACTGAAGGTACAGAAGTAAAATAATACTTCATGCATCACTCTTGGGGAAGGAGTCACATCTATGCCCAGTTCTCCTCCTGTACAGGGAGTATTATCATGGATGTATTGAAGGAGGGGTAGGATGGCAGACTATTGCAGAAGGTAAAATGATGCAGTTTAACCCTAGCAGGCAACTAAGCACCATACAGATGCTCACTCACTCCCCCCTGCCCTACAGCATGGGGAAGCAAATTGCAAAAAAAACCACAGGTAAAACACATTGGTTGAGATAAAGACAGTCTGGTAGAACAGAAAAGGAAGATAATGATGGTAATAACAGTAATCATCATCATCATAAAAGAATTACGATACATTAAACAATTGAAGCTTTCCCCATAAAGAGGCATGACATAACATGGTATGGAATATTTCTTTAACCAGTTTGGGTCAGTTCTCCTGACTGTATCCCCTTGCACCTTCTGCATCCTTCCAGTCTTCTCACTGGTAGGGTGTGAGACGTTGAAAAGTCCTTGACTTGATAGAACCACTACTTAGCAAAAACTGAAACATCAGTGTCCTGTCAACATTATTCTTAAGTTAAATCCAAAACACAACACTATACCAGCTACTAGGAAGAAAATTAACTCTAATTCCAGCCAAAACCAGGACAAATGATGACACTAAAATTTTTGTTCCATTTTGGGTTGAAGGTTTTTATCATCTGCCAAAAATCAAAATCAGAATGTCTCAAAACTGTAGATACACAGGTAGTAGGTACTGAATTCTAAATCATGTTAAAGTTGTGAAATGTAGAGTTTACCAAGCCACCATAGGACAACGAGTTAACAGTTGTCATGTTGAACCAGAAAATATTTTATTATACTCTTTTCAAGCTTGAGTTTTATTTTTTTTGTTATTGCCAATAATAAATTGAATTTTGCTCCATCATATCAAATTTCTATAAAGATCTGTGAATCTAATCGAGTTACTTTAAGATCAAAAAAATCCCATTTTTTTAGGAACATATATTTGCCACTGCCAACAGTTTTCCTTTTCTTATATGAGATCTGTTGCCTAGTTTCTTAAACAAGTGTGACTTAAGAACAGGGAACATTAATGGATGTGACTATTGTACTAATTTCAACTTTTGTGAGTTTTGGCAAATTCTTACTTCAAACCAACAAATTATAACTTGTAACTGTTACAGCAGCTGTGGCTTACACTCTTCTCCAGACTACTAACCTACCAGAACAACATTAGGACAAATACAGCTTTCATAGTGCCTACTATCCTGGGAAAGCATGCTTTGTTATTATTTCCCCCTACTGGTAGGGTGAACGTTTCAACTCTAAAGAGATTGCTTTTAATCCAAAATGCTAAATAACAGTCTGCATCATTTCCATTACTGACCTACAGCATACTTTCCCAATTATAAAGCCAGGTATGTGCTATTTTCTATGTACTAAAACAAGGTTTGAACAACATTAGCACAGAACTGGGACAATAGATCCATGTCAGACTAGTTTATTATTCAGTCTGTGAGACAAAAAAAAAAGATAGTAATTCACGCCTTCCATTGTCTTGAATAGTACTAATTAAAACTAAAACCCAACTGTTGTGCAAGGCTGGCATCAGCTAAGATTTTGCAAGTGATACCTGGCTGCAAATTTTAAACCTCGAAACTTTGGCAGAAGCTGGAAAAGGAAATAGGATCTGCTTGTAATCTGAAGCATTAAGAAGGGAGCAATGTAATGACTCTGAGGCATCAACAACAGTATTTGTGCCAGAGACAACATCCTCCTACCTCTGCCTCTTCCCCTTGTATTAAAGCAGTGGATGTTTCCAACTTCCACCTCCTCTTTTAAAAAAATCAGTCTATGTAGATTTGGTCTCAAATCAAAAGTAAATCTGGAAAATAATGAAAGGGATATGCAATGGTCTCATTTTCCTAAGGCTAATATCTTCCAAGAATGTGTGATCTAAAATGTGTTTATGAAATTTGTCATATTTCCAAGAACATATATATAACATTTAGAGGGGGTGGATTCCCCAGGCTTTCATTTAGTGTAATTTTTCCAGACCAGAAAGGAATGATTCAATTTTCCTAAGCATAACTTTGCCTGTTGTGTGCTTGGTAAAACACAATTAGGACAAAAGGAGGAAGAGCAGCAGACTTCTGAATTTCACACATTTGTAGGTTACTTATCGTGGTGTAATTACCTGTTGACATATAGAAATACCTTCAAAATTCGGGTAGAGGACTTTCTTTTGTTACCAGAACCTTTGAGGAAATAGAATTCTGATTGTTGCTAGCATTACCCATAAACTAGATAATTTATCAACAAAGAGGGCATATGTACAATGTGGCATACAGGTAAGTGTTAAAAATATCAGTCTGTCAGTCTCACAAACATACTGCATCTGTGCAGCACTCACCTACTTCATTACCTCTCTAATCCTTTCCAATCAATAAACGAATAAAACAAAAAAAGTCAAATCAAGTTGTTTACAAATTTTATGAAAATATCATCCTTTTTTTTTTTTTTCCGGGGGCATCAGAAGTAAGTGTCAGCATAAAAAGTTCTTTGCATGCTGCCTGCTGAAATCTACATGTAATGGTTATATTTCAATTTAAAACTGTAATTCGCAACTGAAAGTAACATGAAAGGTCAATAAGTCTCCTCAGGGGTATTTTAGGATTCAGTCACTACCTCATAATTGAACTTCCTGTCCAATATCCAAGATAATACTTCTATTACAAGCAAAACACTAAATTACATTAAAGCAAAAAATTGTTTGGAATAATAATTAAGGGTTTCTCTCTCTGGTCTCACTGATTTTAGAGCAGTAGAGTTTTCTTGATGACCTCAGTTCCTCACAGGCTATGGGGTATATGTATAAGAAGTGTCATACTCCAGGTGATTGAGATGTTTTTTAATGATGTCAGATGCAACTGAAACAGGCCCAAATACATTTGACCTCTCTTTTGGCAGTGATGTGCACATGCTTACTTTGCAGTCAGTGGAAAGTGCCAAATAGCCCCAGTCTGTCTAGCTAAAACGTATGCTGTCTTCTGGAAGTAGCTGTCTTGATTGACTCTACAAACTCAAGGGGGCTATAAGGCTAGTAAATGCTTTCACAAATCGTGCTGTCTGAATAGAGGGTGGATTTCTTTGCCAAAGAAGTATTCTAAATTCTTACACTTTTTGATAGTTTAATATGCAGGGTGCCTTCAGATGGTGGAGATGAATATACATTACTGGAATCTGAATAATCTGCCATGTCTGAAGCATCAGCTTCATGCCATGACAGCCACTAGGAAGCATTTTGTCTTCAACATGGTCAGGACTTGCAATTCTTTACACTAACTTGACATACATCAGAAAATCTGAATTGTATCAAGGTAATTTCAGTCACAGACTAAAAGCATCCTAGTGGGTTACCAAAACATACAACTTTTGTTCATGGAAGTCACAGAAAATTCCCTGTTCCACAATATCCAGATACTGAGGTTTTGAAGAGGTTCAACCTGAAGCTGTTCTCAAATTTCCATTCCTAGCAATTACAGCAAGACAAAGAAACACATAGCCCAGCGGTACATCTGACTTTCCTAGCTTAGTGTATACTGAGCAGTTTCCTTCATATCTTGCCAAGTCTTGTCTCCTGGCAGGCTTTCCCAAGGAAAATTTTATATTGACTTACATTTGATACTAACCATATAAACATTTTTCTTGACAAAAAAGAGCATTTTAGCATGTCTGGAAACTCTCTTTTGAATTGTGTAAAATTTGATTTCCCAGTCCATTGCTGCTCTTCATGTGAATTAGTGACACTAACAATCAAATCCTTCAGTTATTATTTTCTCTGAGAAAAGCATATTCAAATGTGTGGAAAGGAACATTCCAAAGAGAAGACAGGATTTGATATTTTAAGGGAAAACTAGTGTTTTATCAGTCTCTCTGTGTAACCTCATCCCTGTAAGTTGTATGGAAGTTAGCCCAGTAAGGAAATGTTACTACACCATGAAGCAGGAATGTGGCTGACAAATAAGACTACTCCCTCACACTTCATTTGTATATTGCTCTTCTACCTCAAATTTACCATTCCTTGAGTCAAATATGTGTTGCACCTCAGAAATGTTTTGGGATATGACCAGAGTGAGGAAAAGAGACCTGATGCTCAGGGGGGATTTGTTTATCAGGAGAAATAAAACTGATGTCTTCTTTTCAGATTGGATAGTACCTTAGTCCATATCCCTCTGAGGATACATATAAAAATACACATGATGTATATTAAATGTATGCAATGTGTATATTATTCGATGCTGTAGGCAGAGAAAAAGCACAGCATACATTAGCTCAATTTTTTTCATTTTCTTCACTGAGGATTACAGAAGAATCAGTTTATATACTGGAAAAGCACAAACAGAAAAGTGTCAGTTCATGGTACTTGTACTGCTGTGTTTTTAAAAGATACTTTACAAGGCTTAGCCTGTGTCTGTGCTTGGGAAGGGAGGCTGGTATTTGGGCATGCTGCTGTTGGAGATGATGTTATCTGATTTGCTTATGCACAGAGCCCACCAAGCTCCATCTCAATTTCACTGCAAACAGCCTGTTGGTGGACTCACAGCCACCCCCTTGGCAGAGGTGCCTTTGCAGGGATGCTGAGGCAGACAGATTTGCCAAGAAATTGATAAAATAATCCTTTTCATGAATTCTATTATATAGAGTATGGTAGGGTGTGGTTTTAAAGGCATTTGGCTTTCCTTTATTGCACTACCATTTATTTGGCTGCCGCTTATCAAGTTATTTGTAAGGTTATTCATTGCCTCAATGCAGGAATACATGCATTGCAGATTTTTTTTTGCATTTACAAGAAAGAAAAATGCTTTATCTTAAGGAAAGTCTCATTTATGATATCTGGCAAGAGGAACAGAGCACGTCCAAAAATGGTCAACTGCACTTGTGGAATGTTATCTGTTTAACTTAAATACTCATACCACACTTATCTTCACTCTAAGTTGAATTATTGTATACAAAGTATTTTTTCCCCCTAAACTCCATGTTCATTTGGGTTTTAGTGGTTTTGCTCTTGGTAAACATGCACACACATACTTGCATGGGGTCCCAGATATCATCAGCTGCTAATCAGTCTCATGAGGGACCAAAACAGTCTGCAGATGCACAATTCAAAGTATTTCAGCTGAGGGAATTAATTTACTCTCCTGCTTTATGTCAAGCTGACATATTTTCATATATTGCTCCTAAAAAACATTTCCTCAAAACCATTTAGAATTTTAAGCCTATTTTCTGCATGCAAGTTATTTAAACAAACCCCCATGCTGATAGTGGAAAACAAACTAGTACAAAGGAGAATTTAAAATAAAAAAGCTGGAAGCAAAGACTTATTTCTTTTAACAAATGACTTCCAGCAGCACAGACCTAACAGTTAAAATGTTGTTCCAAGGATCAGAAGAAATAGTTTTAAAATTCTCCAGTGTCTGTAACAGGAAAACAAGTAAGAACAAGAACAAATGCAATAAAGGCAGACAGTGCTGTACAGTCTTTTTAAACACAGAAGAAAGAAAAGAGAAGAGAAACCTTTGGGATGGTAATGCAAACTCCTGTCGTTTTCAGCTTCAGCATTAAATATCTGACACTTCTGAATTAGTGGAGGAAAAGTGTTCTGGTGAGATTTGTGAACACACATTTCTTGCAAGCTAGTAAAGTCACTGGTGAAAATAAAAATAAAATAAAAACATTAAATCATAAGAAGCTTGAATTACTCACCGTCTTGTTGTGCCAAAATAACTGAGGGTTGAAACACGGCAAGAATGAGCAAAGTTACTTTTTGCACAAAGCTCATCATGTCTAAATATTAGACATGAGACTCTCCGTGCAAAAATAAAAATGGGGGGGGGGAGAGAAAAATCTATTCAAAATAGCAACATCGGTTGTTTCCTGCCCTTCTAGTATCGGGCCATGTACAGAACTCAGCCACAAGCATTCCCGAGCTTTGGCCTTAAATAGGAAAAAAATTGGCTTACTTTACTTTTCCACCCCCTTTACTGAAACATGAGAAGAAGACCCATCCCCTAACAGTAAATGAATGATTAATATTTCTCTTGGCTTTACAGAAGAATAAAGTCAACTAAACAAGATACACAGCACATCTGGAACTTTTGTGTGCGTACAAAATGCACACTGAGACTGTATATGAATAGTCTGTGCTGTATGTGAGATACATGCATGTAAGAAAGGGATTCCTGTGGTGAAGCCTTTATGGTAAAGCATTTTTTTCATGTTAATTAGGAGCCAATGGATACAGTCCAAAGAAGATTTTTAACTTTTAGTGCTGTCTAACAAAAATAAAAGGTAAGTACCTGACTTGGCCGCATACACTGAAAGAATCCCAGAAGTGGAACAGCAAACCTGTGTATTTCTGCTGATGAGCAACCAGTTAATGGAAGGAAGGCCTGAATATTGCAACACTTCTGTTGCAATGCTTTTCTCACCATGATTTTGTGTGACCTAGGAAGAAAACAAGCATAAAAAAAAAAATTATGAAGAGAACAAGATCGCAAATCAGAAGCACCAATCTCCCAAACTAAAACTTTTCCAATAATTCAGTTTGAGGCCATCATTACAACATTTGAAAGGAATGCAGAACAAGCACCACCTTTTTCCTTACTATTTGCTCCTCAAACAAGAAGGTATAGCAGACAAAAAAAAAAAAAAAAAAGAATCTTGAGACTAATAATCCCTTTACAGAGAATAGGATCAGGACACACAAACTTATTTTTCAAATAAGATGGCTTGAGCAGATTTTATTTAGAATGTAATTTTACTCAGAACATAGCTTTAAGATGGGGAAACTCCAAAATTAGTGCAGAAAGCTGTCACAGTCTGTTAAAACAATGACCAAAATAATTGCTACTCTAAGTCAATTAATTTGATCCAGGTCATTAACTTCAGGAGTGCCCATTCATTTTTTCTTAAGGGTTGCTTAAGTGACACAGGGATCCATTCCCCCTATCAATAATTTACTAATGTCATTAACTATCATCTCCAAAAAAGGGACCCATATCTCTATATGTATAACAAAAGAAAAGAAGCTTGAGTTTACCTTTTAATCTGACAGGTGTTGGGTCTCATTTCAAGTCTATGAATCTGAAATAAATTTCCACTTAAACCAAAAAGTCCTCTTCTGCTGGGGTCACCTGAGGTGGAAGAGGTTGAAGAAATCTTAAAATAATTTGATCCTGTTTTAAACATACCCTGAGGGTCTCTCCTGTGTCTTACATATTCGTAAGGTATGAATGGCTTGATACATTTCAAAGGAATTACACCTCATTTTTTGGCATGAATTAAATACCTTCTAATTTTTTACATTGTCTGAGTTGGGATGACGTAAATATTTCCTGCAGATTTGGGTTTTCATATCCAGTATCTTTATTAGTTACCAGGATAGGTTATTTGCTTTATAAACTTCAAGTAGGTACAATCAACAAACAGATAACTACCTGATATTAACCTATCCTAGGATGTAAGACAAAAGTTTTCTTCTTTTGGATTTATGCTTAGGACATAAATTAAAGTCACAATATCTAATATCTGGATTGATCTGTTCAGTGTTCTTCAGTAGAAATGTTTAAACAAATCCAACTCTGGACCAAACCATTCTCAGCTATGGAATGAGAAGTGAACTAAATGAGTTGTTTATCAAAATTACATGCAGACCAGTCTTTTATCACCACTGTTTTCTGTATTAATGTCTAAATGTTTAATATATATGAAATTAAATAAATGTTATGTGATACGTTTCCACACTTAAATAGTCAAGGAAAAAAATAAGACAAATTTGATCATGGCCTTTGACTTAAAGCTACATTCATACTGATTTCTATAATATTTTTTGTCCATTGGACCACAAGAAACATTTTTCTACAATTCTTAAATTTATCCTTTCAAAAAAAGAAGATATCCTCAGTGACTACTTTGTTTTCACTAATGTGTCCATTCATTTTTACAAACACTTGATTATTCGAGCAAAATTCAAATTCTAAGAACAATTCTAGATCACCTGGAGTATTAACCTAGTCTCTAACAAGATTACGAACCTAGATTTATCCATGACAACTACTATTTCCCATAAGCACTGAAGGATGAATCTATGTGTTTGAATTTGTACAGAAATGAATCCCAAGGTTTTTGTACAGCAGCATAACCGATATCACTTAATGATTACATCTCATAAAACCCAAAATAACCTACTGACTTTTTCTTCCTTGGGTTCTGCAGTATACTTGCTGCAGTTCAGCAAATAACAAATGTCAATGCTCAGCTACACGGGAACTTCTTGTTAGTGCTACTTTCACATAACAGCGGTTGTAGAATTGATTTTGTAACTCTTGTGTAAAATCACAAAGCAAATGCCATTTATTGTCATCAGTCAATTCCCTTTGACTGGTCGAAGGGGAGTTGTAGTGAGGTGGGGGTTGATCTCTCCAGTAATGAATGATAGAACATGAGGAAATGGGTTCAAGTTGCATCAGGGAAGATTTGGATTAGACATTAGGAAGAAAGAGGGTTATTAAGTATTGGAATGGGCTTCCCAGGGAGGTGGTGGAGTCATCATTCCTATTCAAAATACACATAGATGAGGTGTTGAGAGAAATGGTTTAGATTAGTGATAGGCTTGGCAGTGTGAGGTTAGTGGTTGGACCTGATGATCTTAAAGGTCTTTTCCAACTGTAACAATTCTATGATTCTCTGTTTTATTTTAATTACATGGCCTGAACAGACTATGGCAAAACAACTTTCCTGAACATCCATGGACACTTTATGATCAAAGGCTTCCTTTTCATATCATCTGCACAGGAACAGACCATATGGAACCGACCTTTCTTCATTGCTGCATCTTACAGGCAGTTTCTGAGTATTTAGTAAGTTACTCATACTAGCACCTTCCCAGGGATATATTGTCTTTGAATCTGGACTAAAGTGAAAGATGGTATTTATAACAGAATTGGAGCATTTTTGCATGAAGGAATCTGAAATAATTACTTGTGAAAGTTATTGAATATATCTGTGTTGTACTATGGACACCATGAAAGACGTGTAGAACAAAAGTATCAACCAATCTTTATGTCAGATGATGGGAGTATTCAGACTATTCCTACAGTTTGGTATTTCTTGTCTATGCTTGAGTCTTGTGGTTAGTGACATTCTGCCTCAGAAAGACAAATGAGAGGCATGCTTTTACATATTTATCAAGTGACCTCAGGTCTATCTCCTCAAAAAGTCAGTCTGTAAGCAAATGATCGAAGCATTACTTTAAAAGTTCCTGAAATTCTGACCTGCAGAACAGGCTGGCAGTTATCCCTTGTTTCCGAGAGAGATTAATCTGAACTGAGAATCTTCAGATTTTGTTGTTGTGATTATCCTTATGTCAGAAACAAGATAATTCAATTTTGTTCAGTGTGGACTTAAATGATAGTAAAGAATCTCATAATTTAAAAAGGAGTGTATATTTTCAAGAAATAAAACACTGCAGATAGTGATCAAATGCACAGGGATAAAGAAAAAAGAGACTGCATTTAGATAAATGTAAGTAAACTTTTCTTGTTTTACCAAATTGTTCTTAGTGAACCATCACACACTAAGTTGCATCTATGACACTGTTTTCTCTCAAAGTCCACTTTTTAGAAACATTTGACCAACAAGAAAAGCTGAATCTAGAGCTACTAAACAAACAAAAAAATCTCTATGTACTTCTTTATCCTCTCCTTTTTATGAGCTAGAAGTAAAGCAAATTATGGTTGATGTCTTAACAGACAATTACGGGAATTAGGGTAGCCAAGTCAATGATTTTTTTTCATTTTTCTCCCATGTTTCCTTTTTCACTGAAATTATTTTTAAGACAATGGGAAATGAGCTTCGGAGATGCAGCCTCTTGTTCACATATGCTCTGTTTTCAGTTTTGCTCAGCTACAATGGTTTTGACAATTGAAAATTCTCTTTTTTTCTACAAGTCCTGTGCAGATTAAATAAAATCCTTAATCTGAGTCATATTGGGAACTAACTGTGTTACAGCACAGCTGTGAAGGCTCTTAATGCAGAGCCAACATTATGACTGCATACGAGTGAAGCAGACAGCACCCACAGCATTTTCTCTTCACAGCAGGAGGGACATAAGCCAAACTAGTTTAATGACCTTTGGGTGTATTGAATGCTGGAGAGTTCAAAATCTACAGCCAGGGTGTGGTTTTTCTGTACTGAACACGCACCTACTCTTGTCGCCAATGCTGGAATCTATTAATTCAGAACATTGGCCCAATGCCTTTGTGAGGATGCTCCTCCTTTTCACTGAGGTGTCAAATTATTTTGCAAGGAATCTTTTCTTCTTGCCTCCAATCCAGATTTCCAGCGTACAACTGAAAAAACACCACAGAATTTCATTTTTTAAAGAAGTACCATAGTCCTATCCACCTAATGAAGCATCTAATGAAATGGCTACAAGACTTTGTGGCAGGAACATGTCTTGTGAAAGCTTCTGTGCTCTACAGCTTGTGGTTGTTGGACATAAAATGACAGAAAATATGTATAAATTTAAGAACAAACTTGGTTGTGAATTTGTGTCAATGTTTAGTTTTACAAAATCATCAACAAACCATACTTTGCTATATCTCTAAGTAACAAACACCTATCAAATCAGAATAGAAATCTGAGAATGAATTATCTTAAAAAGTAGTTTATCCTTTCTGTCACATGGTTTGTGTAGGATGTAGGGGTGTATCATGCACATCAATCACTCTTTTGGCTTTGCTAAGGGACCAGTTGCTGTCTCTGTTGTCTCTGTCCAATTCACCATTATTCCAGACAGTACATGTAGTTCCCAGAAGGGTTCAAGTGTACTGTACTTCAGCTATTGGTTCACATGGGACCTTGTGTAGAAAGATTCCAGGTTTTATGCTTCAGCACTAGAAATCCTGTGCATTTTATGATTTTATGAACACTTTTCTTCCCTGTTTGTTTTTGTGTCTTTAAAAAAAACAACCCAATAACTAAGGTACAGCCAGTTTTTCGTTTTTTTTTTTTAATTGTTGTTTTGCATTTTTCTGTTTGATGATTTGTTGTTTTTCTAATGAGGGAATAAATATTCTTGTTTGAGTTTACTAAAGAATAACAAAAGGCCATCCATACTTCTCTGACTGATCCTTTAGAAAAAAACCCAGAAAACAGAAGAACACAGGATCAAATGTTTTAACTCTTGATCTGTTCAGTATTAATATGATTGGAAGCAAAAGAAACTACCAAGGCAAAACAACTGAATTTTTGAGAAAAAAATCTCTTTTCTAAATGAAGGCCATTGGAGATGTGCAAGTAGTTCAGAGAACACAACAATATGAGATTCTTCCACTAAAAATGAAATCCTATTCTGAAAAAAAAAAAAAAGAATAAAAGAAAAAAAAAAGAAATAGTCTTCAGTAGCAGTACCAGACCAGTTTTCACTGGCTGACAATACGAGACAGGTATGACGTTCTGTTCTGGACTGTAAGTGCTCCATGTGTCTCAAAGAGCACACTGATTTCCTAGAATGGTGAAACAGCGTCCAGCTGCTTTTCTGGAAGGAGAAGTGTACCACGCTGGGGCCAGTCCTGCTGCTACTTGTGACAGTGGGTGGGTGGCCTCGAAGGTTGACTGCAAGGATTCTCTTGAAATCTATTTTATGTGATTTTTTCTGATCTGTGACCTCCTGTCACACTTTTTTCTCTGCTGTTAAATCTAGCATATTGTCACAGAGCCCATCATGCATCTCTTATTTGGAAGTGTTGGACTTTTGAAGTAATCTGTCGGATGTCACGCAAGGAAGAACAACTCAGGACCTTGGTTTAAATATATGGGCTGCTCTGTTTTGCTTTCCAAAGGTAGCTTTAAAAGTATTTTTCCTTTCAAGATGAGTCCTGTCCTAAGAACATTGAACTGCCACCTGATAGTAAGAACATCAGGTTCAGTGGCAGATAAGAAAATATTTTTTTTTTATAAATGTCAGTAAGTATGCAGTTACACTATTGATCTGAACTAATTTTATGGCTAAGCTCTATCCAGGTTTGCAGGTTTTGTTTTAATATTACTGAACAGACCAAACATACCAACTATCTATTGGTAAAAATTGTTTAGGGTATGATAGGCAAGTCTGGGAAAGTTTTGTTAGATACTCTGAGTAAAATGATACCACAAAACCACCCTGAACTACTAACAACAAAGGTGTGGTAAACTTGGATGACCAAGTAAAATAGGAAGAATCATCTGGAAAACAGAATGAAAATATCACACATTCATCCTTTTTCATTCCTGAAAACTCTGTAGCATGAAGAGGTGTAATAATGTAATAATTTTTATATTTTTACTTGAAACACTTCTGTCGATGAACTGGATTTAAACTATTCTGTGAATCAAAAAAGTGTTATGCCTCAGATATCCATTTACTATTTGTTTCCTAAAGAAAAGAGATGCTTTTCATCTTCTTTTTTAACAACTGTGTCTCATGGAAAAGTGGAAATAAACATAACAGATCTTTTAAATTGGAATAATACAACAACTTTTGTTTTAATAAACAGCTTTTAGGTGTGCATCCTTAATATAGGAACATATTCTTCTCGGTGATTTTCTACACATATCAAAAATACAGAGAAGTGTTTACTTCAATTAATTAAATCTATATTTGCCCTTTTTTAAAAAACTGCAGAACAGTGAATATCCTGGTATGAATATACCGAAAAAATAAGACTACAAGGCTAATATTGTAATTACAGAGGAGCACCTCAGTCATGATTTTGAGAGCAAAGAATTAAGAATATGCCTTTAAATTAGAGAACATGTAACCCCACCTTCCCAGCCCCAGATGAACTTCCCTTCCTCAGAGGGATATTCCTCCAAAGTCTTTCTAAAGATCAGTCAAGCTCCAGGACCCACACTATTGAAGAAATCTTGCATGTAGGAAATTAAAAGAAGCAGCAGTGGAATAAATTTCTCAGTGACTGACACTATATCTGATCAGTATTTATTTTAAGATTAGCAATCTGGTCTGGGTCATTCTTTCCTGATGATTGTAATACATTGTTTACTACTCTGTCAGTTACACCAATTCAGTAGATATTGTAGGGTAGAAGGAAGGTCTTAAATGAAAAGAAATTCCCCAGTGGGAACCAAGGACTATTGAAATTTCCCCCTCTCCTGGGTAACTCTGCATCTCATTGGCATGGAAAGAGTGCCAGTCCCCAGACACACACTCCGCATTTCCCCCACTGGCTTCTGCTTGTTCCCAAGGCCAGCACAACACAGCTGTTGGGTTCATGAAATGAGTGGACACGTACACAGGACTGAGAATCTGATCTGCTGTTATGGAAATCTCTGGCTCTTTGCACAACACAGCATTAAGCCTGTTTCCATTCCCAGAGCTTCTCGTGCTGTTTTTGATTTAGAAATTGCACTTTCTAATTTATAAAGGTCAGGAGGTCTGTGTTGTTACTGTAATATCTTTCCCATAAGCTGCCTTACTGCGTCTCTTTATGTTTTGCCATTGTGAACAAAAACCACTTCATGCTGTTATTTTTCCAGCTCCCAAGATATCATCCGTGACCGTTTTAACCACTCAGAAAGTGAAGAAAAGATTTTTTACTTCGGAAGAGTGATGAAATTTCAAAATGACTACCTACGTTACATATATCATCTCTAGATCTCTGAGAACTTTATCAAACATTATCTTTGTCTTAAGCAAATGGGAAACTACAACATAAAGGAGAGAGAGTATTTTCTAAAAATGAAAAATAAAGCAGAGCAGAATCCTGGTCCTGGTCCTTTACTATATTTAATGAATTTCAGTTTACAGAGGTTATCATGTACCTGAAATTTGGTCTTCACCAGCCATATGGCACTCACCATTATTCATCAGAAACATAACTGGCATTCCTGTCAAATATTGCTGCCTTTGGAATAAGAACTGTGCCACCAGCAAGTGAAACAGCTTTTGAAGCCAATTTTAATTCCTCTACCAATATCCACATACTGAAGATCACCAGATTTTACCTTCTACAGTTTTGTCTGCACTTCTGAAGTAAACAAATAAAATAAAATAAAAATTTCTTATATTCTGAGCTAAAACAGGCATTGCAATGCAAAAGCTATCAACAAACTGATTTTGCTGACTGATATAAAAAATTTCAGTGCAAATGGTAATAGTTTTGCCCCATACCTGTTCTTCTCAGTAACTAGAGTTCCTTCCATTTTCACGAGTCAAGGTCATTCAAAGCCTTAGGGAGACAACAACAAAAACAACAAAACGATCTTGCCTGATGCTTTCTATCAGTGTCTGCTCTATTGCTTTTAACCTGGGGCAATGTCAAGACAAAGTTTTATAGTAGCCTTCTGCAAGTGTGTGCATGGATATTTGTGAGAGATTTCAGAGAACAGCATGACACAAAACAAGCACCCTACAGGTTTTTAAGTACGAAAAAAACCCCCAACCTGACAAACATAGAATCATAGAGTTGTAGAGGGTTGGAAGTGACCTTTAGAGATCATCTAGTCCAACCCCCCTTCAGAAACAGGTCAACCTAGATCAGGTTGCATAGGAACCTGTCCAGGTGGGTCTTGAAGACCTCCAAGGAAGGAGACTCCACAACCCCTCTGGGCAGCCTGTGCCAGGGCTCCCTCACCCTCACAGTGAAATAGTTTTTTCTTATGTTTAAGTAGAACTTTTTTGTGTTCCAGCTTCATCACATCACGCCTTGTCCTGTTGCTAGCTACTCTAGAAAAAAGTGACATATTTACTTGTTCTGCCTCACAAAATAGAATAAAATATCATTACTTTTAAGCAGCCTTGCAGCCTTCTCTTATACACCCTTTACACATACAGCCAAATGGCAAGGTGTCCAGCTCTGGGACCTGGGGGCTGGAAAGTGAAACACTCACTGAGGGATGTTGTGAGCATACAGGAATGTGCACAGCACCTTGAAACTTTAGTGGAAAAAGAGGCAGCAAATTTGCCACATGTTGCAACAGGTTGTCACACGATACAGAGTTGTTGTTAGACCTTTGTACTATTTTGTATTCAGCTTCTATTTTAAAGTGGTGAAGAGCATGCGTATATGATGCCACTACAGCTTAAAACTTGATAACAAAGATCACGGAAAGGTTTATGAACTTCTGCTGGGATAAATCCTGACTATCATCAAAATTAGAGCTGCTCCTGCTCTCTGTGTTATCTCCCAAGCAGATACTCCCCCCCACCACACCAGGCTCCTGGCTGCCACAGGGGTTGGGTGCTATGACAGAAGCGACTGCAATGGCATACATAGAATCATATAATCATAGAGTTGTAGAGGGTTGGAAGTGACCTTTAGAGATCATCTAGTCCAACCCCCCTTCAGAAACAGGTCAACCTAGACCAGGTTGCATAGGAATGTCCTCAAGAAACATCAAGGAAGTGGAATCTACATGATATATTTGGTAAGAATTTATAACAACTACACTCAATAGTCTAAAAAATTACACCTGGGAATGTTACCATTAAAAAGTTTGGAATGTTAAGACTTTATTTAAAATAAAATCACATAAAATATGTCATAGTAAAGCCTGAGTGTACCTGCCCCTCGGTATAGATGATATTATGATACAAATAAAATACTAGTCACAGCATTATTTTTGTTTGTGCTGAGGTAGCTACCCAGACCCCAGAGAACTTGGGATCTAATATGATGGCAATCTATATAAAGTGACATACAATCTGAACATGACTCTGCAAATAGAGCTGGAGCATACAGGCATTCAACATACATCTAAATTAAGTGTCTCCTATACGCAAGCATGGGAGGAGAGGGGAACGGGTTATTTTCTATTCTTTTTAAATAATATTTTTAAAGTTAGAATAAAGTTGCTTTTTTAAAGCTTTTCTTCAAGGCCTTACTAAAACATTGCTTTCAAATAAATTCACCTCAGGAAAATTCACCTCATCAAGTATCTTAGGAAAGCTGCAAATCTGTCAGCAGCAATACTTTATTATTCTTGAGATTCTTCTAATGTACTTGTAAAAGTACACAAGTAGTGTGGATTGCAATTTCTACTAGGCAAAGAGCAAAAAATAATTCAAACCATAAGAATTCAAAGAATTTGACCTTAAATTACTTCTAGTGTTATCAGTCTATAAATATGTACTAGTTTTTCTTTGGGCTCAGTGCATTGGCTACTTTGGAATACAATGAGCAAGACAGTTTTAATCTATTCACACAGAGATGATAAACCGTCAAGAGGGAAAAATAGCTGTAAGTCCTTCCCAGAAACACTGCATCTGGTTATTTTTGGAATTGGTATTGAGGTCTGACATTCTGATAGGTTTCAAGCTGAAAGGAAATGTTGAAGAGTCTTTTCAGAACATGAGAGGTCCAGAAGACATAGATGCTCATTTTATGCAAGTATCAAAGTATATATGGACTATGATTATAGACACATCTAAGTTTATTAAGAGAAGGGAATAGTGTAAAGAATGCATAAACAAGTAAGAATCTTGCTCTACCTTCTGTTTCTCTGGAAGAGTCAGACAAAAACAACACTTGAAAGAAATAATATTCTCTCATCAGGAGAATATTCTCTCAAGAGCGGCTGTAGGAAATGATATTGGATGTAGAAGACAATAAGAAAAAACTGTGTTCTGTAATTTTTAAATGCAGTGTATTTTTTTCATTGAGTGGAATAACATATAAGCCAGACTCCTGAATATGTCAACACAGTATAAACACCAGAACCTATTGTGTCAGTAGAAGGAGACTTACCACATTCCTTACCATTGAAGCACTTTTGACTTCCCAAAAGTTATATTTTACCCTACCTAGGCTAGCTTGATATCCTTGGGAATTCAGATTCAAATCCATCCAAAACGTGCCTTGCCAGGCACAAAAAAGATTTTTGCTAAAAACATACTAACAATTTGTCTTGAGAGTGAAGTAGGACCCCTATATATATTCCCTTATTTCCAACAGTAGGAGTCTGTGGCTGCCTTTGGAGCTTCTGATCTGGTTCTTATTCTAATGACATATAAGTTTATTAATGACAAAAAAGAGCACCACTAACATCCAGAGTCAAGTTGGACAAAAGGAAGAAGACTAACAATTAGGTTTAAGGTGAGCTAGTCAGATATAAGAAATAATTGTGTTTTTAAGGATATCTTGTAATGTTTAAGCCATAAGTATTGTAAAGTGGGCTTCACATGTGGGAGACTGTAAAGTAAGTGTTGTAGAAGGCTCCTCTCACTTGCATTAATATAGTAATGCTTTAATACTAGTATTCTGAACATTTTCAATAGTGACTTTTATTTTCAGACAGCCTTACTTCCATGAAAGCATGTTTGTCTGCAATGTGTTACCATCTAACCTTGTTAACTGGGCTGTTGTGTCTTTTTCTTCTCCATGCAAACTGATGATAACCATCAAGGCAGGTATAGTGTCTTAGCTATTCAAGGAGTGAACCTCCAAGGTGTATAGGATGAGTATTGCTGGAGTGACCAGGAAAAGGGATGTGTAGGCTATGAAACTTAGCTTTTGGTGGGAACAAGACCAGGTAGTTGTGCAGAGAGTGGATGACATTTGAGCCATAGACTCTCTGAATGGAAGAAGACCCCCCTGGAACGTTTGTGCTCTTCTCTGGGAGTGGAGAGGCACAGTGGGACCCCGAGGGAGGGCAACAGCAGCTCTGCTGCTGTCTTCTGTCTCTGTCTCCAATTGCATGGGGTAAAGCCAGCAACAACAGAGCAGCACACTTTGTTTAGAAAATAACAATTTCTTCCTGCAGAGCTGAGTCAGACATTTTGAAAAATTAATAAATGAAATGTATGATCTGTGAAATAAATTAATATAAGAATTGACACTCTAATGCTCCAGAATGTGCTCTGTGAAGAGATAACACTACAACCAAAATACTGCATGTATCTTTAGCCTTTCCAATTTAGTACATTCAGTTAGTGATGTGCAAGGTTTGAGCTTTAAAAATCTTTCTTAAGAAAAAGACCTTAGAAATCGGATGTGAGTTTTAATTTTGTTGATTTTTATAATGATAAAATGATATATTTGGAGATCAGACACTAACTTATTTTCTTAATGAACAAGATAATAACATTTTTAACATATTCTCTTGGACCAGATCTTTTTTTTTCAACTGCCTTTGACTCATTTACCTTCACCTAAATTTCTTTATGTGAAAACATTGACTCCCACCCTGTTTATCCTAATGACACAAACTTCTTCAAAAAATGCAGCTTCTTCAGGTGTACCTGTCCTTTTTGCTTCTAAAAATTTTTATATATATATTTTAAAACATTTTGTTTTCATGTAATGTATTTTATTATAAACTAGTCTTCCTTTTCA
Organism: Colius striatus; assembly: GCF_028858725.1. NCBI lineage: Eukaryota > Metazoa > Chordata > Aves > Coliiformes > Coliidae > Colius > Colius striatus. The sequence continues at coordinate 29,388,882 of NC_084767.1, read as the reverse complement.
AAGGTTTGGACTGTTTAATTAGATGACTGCCTCAGAAAGCGTATTTGGATGTCCAAGTATTGATCTGTCTGCTAACCTTTCACTGATATAAGCATATAAGCAAATTTCAGCATGTCTAGGAATAAAACGACCTTACAGTGAATCTGTTTTTCTACAGATGATCTTCCTGAAGGACACAAGTTTATTTACAAGCTGCTTTGATGGTTTTGAAAAAATGATGGCCAATGTCTTCACTGAAAAACTGCCTGGAGATTTCTTCTACAGCGGAAGGTTTTTTTGCAACATTTCCTCATAAATTTATCAAGAGGAGAAGCAATGTGTGTAAACTCTGGGGTTGTTCTAACTCACCTGAAAAAATCAGTGGTTTTGATGTTGCAGACTTATTATTGCATATGCAGTATCATGAAGAAACATCCGTGTTATGCAATAGGTATACATTAGTTTATCTGAAAACCTTAAATTTATGCACTGATTGGTTAATTACTGAGTGACTAAACAAAATAAGGGTGAAAGCAGGTTAGAAATTTGCATCAGAGTTGAATGTCTCTGAATTCTCAAGTTTGAAAACTCCTCTAATTGACCAGAACACACAAAGCTAAGCATTAATTATGTAGGGGAGTGTGTGAAAAAGCTGTTGCGCACTTCTCTGGAAAGTTTGGATTGCAGTTCCTTTATCCCAGCCACATCTGCCCTCTGCATTCTGGGCTTTTCTTATGCCTCTGCCTTCCTCACTGTCCTGGAGTATTAAATTTCTGTCTTCAATGTCCACATTTTTTATTGTATATTCAGGAAACCCAAGTAAAAATATTATTGCTATTTTAAAAGAAAGTACAACTAATGCACCATTTCCTGTAACCTTTTCAATACAAAAATTCCTGGTATTTTCCAATTAGCAAATTTCAGACTATAGTTGATTGAGTTTTCTGAGATATTTATAAAAATCTGGGTAACTAGATAGCTACACTGCATCTACAAATTAGCTTATACCTATGCCAGCACGTATAAAATAACAATTTTGTTTACTATGTTGACTTTTTTTTTGTTTTTTCCTAAAAACGCCCATAGTAGTATCTGAACACAAACCTAGTCATAACTCCTCAGTTTTTGTTTTCATAATCCATCATTTTGGTCTTCCCTAATATCAGAATCTTCAACTGGTGAAGCATCTTTTTTCTTACAAAACATTTCACTGTCTTCCTCTACAGTGTTAAGTATCAAACACCCTTTTAGTACCCTTACCTAGATCATTAAAAAACACTTTTAAGGCTTTTTTTCTTAGCTTCTGTGAAATTAGGCAACATGCAACTCTTGTCTACAGAAGTTCCAGCTTCTCTTTTGTGAAAGCCTCAATGTCAGAGAAGTATAAAAGATTTACAAAAATTATACAGCAGCTCTCACAAAAGTTGACATTTGTTTTAGAGTTTTATTCTTTTTATGGAAGAATTGAAAAATGTTTTTTCTTGATCTCTGTATTAAATCATACATATTTTGTTATTGTACACACCATGTCCTTTACTTTCTGAATTCACATCTACTGAAAGTATCATCAAAGCCCCTGTATAGTCAGAAAAACTGTAGACTACATGAAAGAAAACAAAGTTTATAAAGTCCCACGAAAACTGATACATATGGAAAGATTGCTGTAAATTAAGTTGAGAAGACTTGTGTAGAATAAATTTGAATCTTCAGTGTTCTGTTTATCTAACACTGAGACTTCAGTGTTTACTTTACATCAGTCTGTGTTTACAATAGGCTTGTGGACATTAGATAAGATAGCAATAAGATCTGTGAAAGCCTGGGAAAAAAATGAACAGTTGACTTAATATTTCTAGAAAACATTTCAACTATCAGTAACTTTCAATACTCTGATGACTACCAAACATATGTTAGAAATAAGGTAAAGCAAGCAAGTTGTTTCAGCTGCTGAGAAAAATAAATCAATTCAGAATTAATCACTTTGGGTTTTTTGTCATTAGTTTTTTATTTTCAGCTATAGGGTATTAATTTTAAGGCACTCACATCCAGAAGAGCTGCTGTCCCTTTCCCCAGAGCCTGAAAAAATGGACTAGATTTTGCAGTTTTCTGTCCTAGATTTAAGTCTCATCTCAAATATAAAAATAACTGTGTTTTTTTTTTAAATTATAATTAATATATTAAAAAATGAAAGTTCAAAATTACTTTCTTGATTCAGTGGAATGATTTGAACTGTCTCTCTCTTTCTGCATAAACATCCTTAAAGGTAAACAAGGTATTTTGAAGTAAGTACCTATTAGTTCCTGTTGTTTTACTTGTTTCACTTGGTCTCATGGAGACTGAGCAATCAAGGCAAACTAGAATTAGTGGCAGAAGAGGATGTGAGCAACAGAAATTAAAATGTAACAGTGGAAATACTTGTTTATATATGTCACAAACAGTTAATACTCTATATAAAGTATATTTTAGTATAGACATCTTCTGAAATTTAATGTGTTTTCTAACTGTGTAGAAACACTGTTTAATTGTGTATACAACTTTAAACAGTTAAAGAGAAGTGAAATATAAGACATAAGGAGTTAACAGTGCACAATGTATCCATGTGTTAGGTAACTGATTTGATGGATAAACAGCAAAACATAGAGGTGGGTCTTATATCTTGAGTCCTGGAGCAAGAAAAAGTTTCTCAGAATCCCCAGTTATTTAGATAACTAAGTATTTTCTCCATTTTAAATAGATCAGCTGCAATTTGTTTGCAAAGGCCTTAAAAGGTACAGGAAAGAGGAAAGACTAGGTCCTGAGTGTCTATGGAGACTTTAAACATACCAAAGCACTTGTGTTTCTTCTACAATTTTGTGAGCACAGTACCAGAAACTTTGGACCTACTATGTACATCCATCTAGGAAAAGACATTAATCTTTGAGTATCTAGAAATCTTATGCCCAAAAGGATTTTAAATAGCAAAATATCATTTTTTATGATAGCACTGATGGATCTTCTGAGGATCCTTAACTACCTTGTACCTTGCTACACTGATGAAACATTTACCAGAGCCTGGTAAAAAAAAATATTGCTTGTGGTCTCAGCCTGAATAAGTGACATGGAAAATCTCCCAGCCTTCATATTTGCTAAAGTCAACAAGAGATGCAGAATACGCAAATTAGAGGCCATTCTCCACAAAGTTTTTATCCAAACTGTTAAATTGGACTTTGCTTTGTACATGGCACAAAATGTCAGTAGAAATAAAAACTGCACTGTACTGCAAAATCATTTAAAAGCAGACAGGTAAACTGGATGACCTAATAAGCCTTTTCCACTTTTAGTCTCCAAGACTATGTGAGTATACTCAAGAGAGTAGTCTTTTTATTAAAATGTCAACTAAAGATGAGCTCGTTTGGAAAATTATCAATTTTTGTAAAAGAGAGGAATAATTTTCCATGTAGACTTGTGAGTTGTTGACACAGCATTTGAAGGCATCCAGAGTAGTAGGCAAGATCTAGAGGCAGGACAAACTAGAAAGCTGTTTTGACTACAGAGTTTAGCAAACCTAATAAACATTTCCTCTCTATATGCCAAGGACAGAACAAAGGAGAACAGCATAACAGATTCACTTTTCTAGTTTTCAGTAATCTAGGCAACATTTTATAATAGTGCAAATAATACCTGATACAAATGCAACACCCTCCTTCACTTGTGTATTTTATTAAAATTTAGACTTTTGCCATAATTACATGTGAAGACCAGTCAAAATAATCCTTTGCTAAATTGCTTGTTAAATTCTCCTAAAATGTTTCAGCAAGATCTGGACCAGCTTGAGATTTGGGCAGAAAGGAATCTCCTGAAGTTCAACAAGGCCAAGCGCAGAGTCCTGCACCTCAGGAGGAACAACCTCATGCACCAGTACAGGCTGCAGAGCAGCTCTGCAGAGACCTGGGAGTTCTGGTGGCCAGCAAACTAAACATGAGGTAGCAATGTGCCCTCATGGCCAAGAAGGTTAATGGCATCCTGGGATGCATTAAGAAGCCAGCAGATCCAAGGGGGTTCTTCTCCCCCTCTACTCCAGCACAGGGCCATCAAGATGATCAGAGGACTGGAACATCTTCCTTATGAGGAAAGATTCTGGGAACTGGGCCTGTTTAGTCTAGAAAAGAAGAGACTGAGGGGGGATCTCATTCATATTTCCAAATATCTAAATGGTGGATGTCAGGAGGCTGGGACATCACTTCTTTCTGTTGTATCCAATGACAGGAGAAGAGGTAATGGAAAAAAGCTGGAACACAGAAAGTTCCATTTAAATGTAAGGAAAAATTATTTTACTGTGAGGGTGACAGAAAACTGGCACAGGCTGCCCAGGGAGGGTGTGGAGTCTCCTACTATGGAGGTCTTTAAAACCCACTTGGACATGGTCCTGTGTGACCTGATCTGGGTGGACCTGCTTTAACAGGAGGGATTGGACTAGATCTCTAGAGGTCCCTTCCAATCCCTACCATTCTGTGATTCTTGTTTCTGTCTGCATCTCTTCTCTGTAGCATACTCACAAGATGAAAATTAAAATGTGTCAAAAGACCTTACAGACCTTTGTGGACTATTTAGATTTGGAGTGTGAAATCATATTAGATTATCTGGTTATATTTAGCTTAATTGTTTTACTGGAGCTCTTGAGCAACTGAACTATTCCAACTGACATCTCCACTCAGGATGGCTGCTGGTTGTGTTGTCACGGTCTGGGTTGGAATTCACTGGTTTAATAACTTCAGGAACTATGACATGGTAGATGCAAGTCTGTTTTTCACATGGTATGGATTTTGCCCCTCAAAAGAAATATGCCTTCTGAAGAAAATGGCTAATATTTACTACAAATCAGTGATGTGGAAATTTTGTTAAATAATTTTGAAATTTTCTTAGATAAAATTCCTTTAATCTTTGAGTCTCTCAAAGATTAATAAAGATATTTCTGTGCCATGATTTTCCATTCATCTGGAGAGAGCTGATCAAATTGTTCTCTAAACAATGTGTGATATCAAAGACTGCTCTGACAACTGAGAGACAAAGGTATGAAATCCATGGTCAGGGACTTGGAGAGAAACAAAATGTTTCCATTCCCTTTTGTCCCCAAAAATGTTCATCTTGTCACCTGTATGGTCACTGTTTCGTGGATAGAAGATTGATTGTCATGACAGGAACAAGAATTATCCTCTGACTTTTGAGATAAACTTAGAACGTACCCAAAGCAACTGCTGGGTCAGAGATGGACAGAGAAGCACCAGAATATTTCATGTAAACAGTACCAGAATTTTCTCTTTTCAGAATAATTTTGGTTGTTCCTTGTGACTTGCTGTTTATTTTTTTTTTTTTATGTTTAAAAAGTGTGATGTAAGATTGCATAATCATGAAGGTCACACAACTATTTGAAATCTTTTGTTGCATAAAGGTTCCAAATCTTTACAAAACAGAGTGAACAGTTTGGTACTACAGACAATAATCAGTAGAAAGTCCAGAATGGGTTTTCTTGCAAATATTAGCTGTTTTGGTTATGGTTTTTGGAAATAACTAGCTGAAAAGAAATCATCTGACACATTCATCAGAAGACAGTAAAATACAAACAATAATTTTCTGAAAAGAAAACCCAGCAAGATACATGTAATTTTTGCCATGTTTTTCAGCATCATATAACCAATGCTTTAACTCTGTTCTTCCCAAATACTTCCTAACTTTTCATATATTGCTTAATACTTAAACTTCAGGCCAGTATGAGCTAGAGCTTCAGCAGACTTAATTCATAGTGACTGACAAAGCTGAGGTCTGTGCATTGCCTCAGCTATACTTCATCCTTATACGCATTCTGTTCACAAAGGCTTATGGCTATTTCAGATCCAAGCCTTATCTATTTGAACGCAGTTCTGCACTTCCGGCTCTGCTGCACGTACTGGTTGTTTTCTGACAGGTTTGAACACCAAAATGATACTTAATGACAAATAAAATAAAAAATAGGCAATTTTAAGGAAGCAGACAATCACTGTGGACTGCAAAAGCATTACTTGTCCCAAACACGTCAGCTGGCCTCATCTTGGTTGAGCTATATTTTTCTACATTCGGCAATTCAGAAATTAAGGTATACAGGAAGAACAAGAATTTCAAAATGCTGAATGAATAATAAAGCTCAGATATCTATTGGTACATGGATTTGTTTAATCATAACTTGAACATTAAGTTGTATAGTTTTAGAATTGCTTGTCCTTCCAAGGAAGAGCAACTGAGTTGTTAAAGTGCGTTTTTTTACTGAGCTGCCTACAATAAACGCATCAGAAAACTGTTGTTACTGAAAAATAAGATAGAAAATTGCTTACAGCTAAGGTTATGAAAAGATGCTGTGGAAGTCTACCAGATTACAGAAGACGTCAGCCCTGCTTTCTGAAGTTGTAAATAAAGATTACCATGCTACAAAAATGGTATGGGAAAGTAAATATACACAAATCACCCCCAGGAAAGGAATCATAACACCAACTTTCCAATTTCATGTGTCTTATACACAGGGAGTTTGTTTGCAGGAGTAAAAAAAAAAAATTAAATTACTATCAATTATATGAAAATTAAGAGCCCATCACCACAGGATACTGTGGCAGCCATAGCTCTTCATTTTTTGAGAAACACTTACTCTTTGGCTTAAGCCTTAGTTGGAGTGTCGGTAAATAAGGCTGAGTAGAGACTTTTGAAGCTTGTAATGTCAATATAATTTTAAAAAATATTTTTAAAAACCCCAAAAACCAAACTTATCTCTGTATTCTATATTGGTTATTGAGATTTAATGTTAATAAGAAACATAAAAAATGTTTTCTGTGTTATCTTTCGAGAGAAGCCTTCTATTCACATTCACCATGAATTCCATTTCTCAGTTGCTTCTGGTTTTGTTTCTCTACAGTATAATACAGTAGGGAAGCTGCACAGATCTTGTTTGAGGTTGTTTTGTTTAGCTTCCAGATTTTTCCCCTTAATTCTGTAAAAACAAGAAAAGCATTACCTAAGACCTTAAAAAAGGTTCAGCAACCCTTTTACACTTAATATGAAGTATCTGAATAACCCCAGTTAGGTCATTTCAGCATTTCATAGAATTGCTCTGAACAGTCTAAAGTCCTACCTTCTGGATTTTACACCTAACTTATTTAGGCTAAATTTAACATAAACTAGTAGGCTAAATTTCATGTGAACAGTTCTATGCAAAGAAAAATGTGTACTGAAGGAAAGAGATTAAAATACTGACATGATGATGTGGTTTCACTAGTTATGATTTGTCAGTGGCAGAACTTGCAAGAAGAAATACAGTAGTCTGCAAGAATATTCTGCTTTTTGTGTATAGATAGCACTTCTTGGACAGCTCTGCTGGACTACAACACAGATTATCAAGGACATTATCCCATTGAGTCCATGAAGACGTTTTTCACTATGTATGAAACAATTAGCAGTAAAATGCAAGCACATAAACTAACCAGAAAAAAAGGTGTCCTCTCCCATTATTATTATTTATTGTGTATGGTGACAAGAGACAAAAAAGGGTGCTAGGATAAAGCACTGCAATAACTATTAGTATGGTAATTCATAAATGTATAGCAGAGAGCACAGTCTAATGATCCTGAGGATTTTTCTTGTGTTCCACCTTGAAAAAGAGTATTTAGCAAAGAAGAAATTCAACCCCATGGACTTCTGAATGGCAAATGAACACCTGAAGTAAAAAGCTTGCATACAGTAGACAAAATGTTTTTGCTCTCCACTTAGACCAAGTTTTTTTGGAAAAATGTTTTGTGAGGGCTGAGATGCTATTTACAGAGACTAGAAGGAATGAACTGGAAGATCAGTCATATGCAATGGCAATATTGACTTCCAAGAGCCTCCTGTTTTGGAGGACTCATACTTTGCTCTCTCTGACCACAGTTTTTTAAATCAACTAATGTCAGCTGCATGGCTGCCATCCATACATTCTGGCGCTGTATGAACAGGATTTCATTGACTTGCCAGAGACGTGAGCTGAAGTGTGGAAAGGTTTGTGTTCTATAAAATAGCTTAGCAATGCCAAAGTAATAGCCCAAATCAGAGGAGTTAGTATTTTTTTTAAAGTGAATAAAGCAATGGAATACTCATTCATATAAAACTGCAAAGCTACCACCCTTATTGCCTACAGTGATGCTCCTTACATAATTTTTATGCTGTGAACAGCTAAAATTAATCAAACATATGTTTTAATAATGAATTGAAAACTTTGTAGTATCATTAGTCTTTCATGTTTTATTAGAAGCAAATTGGACATTATAAACTGCTATAGTGATCTTGCATTGTCTTTTAATGTGCCTTTACTGTATATAGATATATACAGTGAAATGTATATACACATATTTCTTGAAGTGTATATACATATAATTCTAACAAACATCTATTTTAGAGATTTGTTAATGGAAGAAGTAGATTTTAAGTGGCATACTTGTGTTAACACCAAATATCAAGCAGAAAAACTTGATGTGAGATGCCAGAGCTGTTTCCTCTCAGTCACTTTCTTTGTTCCTAGCCTATGCTATTAAAAAATGAAACTACTTAATATGTTGTCTGTGGAACTCAGTATATACAAATGCAACAAATTGAATGTAGTGCAATCAGTTGTTTCACATTTAGATATCAATATAAGTTGAAAATTACCTAACTGTATTTATAAGCCAAATGGCTGGTGGCTGTTAGCTACTCCTGGAACCAAGTAATGATGAGTGGGAAGTTCTACTAGCAGAAAGGCAAGGCAAAAGAAGATAAAATCATAAGCATATCAGATATAAGAAACAACAAAGTATTTAAATTAGTCTCAGAGAGACTTCAGAAAAACTTTGTGACTTTTTATAACATATATTTCTGCCTATGTGAAAGTCAAGCCAGAAACCTTGCTCTTCAATTTGCACTCAATATGAATTTTGTTTTTACAGCCTTGCAAAATATAAAGTTCTTACCTATATGGACTCTTAAAGCATTTGAAGAACAAAGCTTATGTACCTCTTGAACAACTTCACAAACAAAGAATTTTACAGGATACCAGAAGGAGATTTATAAATAGAAACAATTTACTCCAGAGATATGTGCAATTCTTTTTACTTTTTACTAAGTATGTAACTTTTTTCTCAGCTAGAACTCTGTCAAGACTCTTTTAAGATTATGTCTACCAAGAGAATTAGCTTCTGGAGTTCTTAACAGGAGTTGGAACCTAACAGATATGTTACACATTTTATTGAAAAGTTTGTGTATTTGATATCTTTTAGATTTTGTCTATCAAAAGGCAATTTAAACTACTTTAGATTCCTGAAAGAAAACATTTTTGAAAAAGCATTCTGAACACAGGGAGAAACAGATGATTTTAAGGAGCATGGAGAGTCAAAAAAAACAGAAGAAAAGAGAGTGAATGAAAAAAAGAAAAGGAAGTCTGAATTATTCAGAGGACTTTTCTTTTTTCCTCTAAAGACTTCAGTCTTCTACATTAGTAATCAATGGGACATCTGTTATCATTTGGCTAAGAGTATACAAAATGAGGACAGGAGAAAGCAAGTAGAGAGAAAAAGAGGAAACAGAACTAAAACTGCTTATAAAATGTGTATCTAAGTTTGGAATAACAATATTGTGAACTAAATGAATAAAACACATTTCTCTATTTCGTAAGTGATTAATGGATTACAACAAAGTATTCATAGAAGATACCTTTAATATTTATAAACTGGCAAAAAGAATTTAGTCATGAAAGTAATTTTCTCATGGAAGTATAAAAACTATAGCATTGTTATTTTGACTTAGTTACATAATATTCAACTGTTCCATGAAAGTCTGCTAGAAGTCCACTTCCACCTTTCCTTAAGTCCATGTCTCTTCATGCATGACCAAAAACTGGGCAAAATTGAATAAAGAAAAAACAATACCATAATTGCAGTACCCAGCTCAGCTTGACAGCTAGAAATTCTGAGCAGCTTGAACTGAATCATGGTCTACTGTAAAAAGTATGTAATGGCAACAAATATCTAACGTCTAACCTGAGCAGAGCCAAGCCTCTGCCTGCTAATGCTTACCTCTGCATGGATTTCCACTGATATCATTGGACTGCGTAGGTAATTGTCCATGCAAACAGATTTATCTGGAGGTGTGGGCCAGAGTTTGTGTCTGTTGAGTTGTCTGATTTGCTTTATTCATCTGGGAGTCTTTTCAGTTTGAGACATTAAAGTTTGCTTCTCAGTCCCCAGAAATTTTCCCTTCTCATTCCTCTCTCCAATTGACTGCTAAATTCTTCGGATGGAAAATGTCAAAGAGAACAAGATTTTCTGAAAGTCATACTTCGTGAAGTAAGACTTTGTCCTTATCCTGGGCCCACTAAAAACTTGCTTTGTATAAGAAGGAAAGAAATACATGAACATTAAATAACTCACTTCAGAATTAGACTTTAAAAAGCAATATTTGAGAAAGATGATGATAAATGCTACAAAAACTGTTTCAATGCCTAGGCTTCATCACCTCTGTTAAAAGGCAGAGCTGAAAGAAATTGTAGTTCTATTGTTCCTTCCATTTCCAGCAAAGTAGTAAATCAGAATGTGCTACTTTGGAAGTTATAAGCAGTCCAGGTTATTTGATGGTATTTACAGAGATTTGGCTCATACTTAAGTCATATACTGTATTTAATAACTTTTAAGGGAGATTCATACCACTATACATGATAATCTTAAGCAGTATTAAAAGAAAAAGGTATCTTAAACCAAAAATTAATTATGATTTTCATCAATTTGGAAAAATAGCATCCTAAATGTCAAAATAAAGAAACCTTGAATTTAATTTATACTTTGAAAAACACCCATAACAAAAAAAAAAGCATTAAAAGCCACTATCCAAGTATGCTTACTTCTGTTACTTGCATTGCACTAATGAGAGAAAAAAGAATTAAAATGTTGGCCTTTGAAGATCTGTGCATTTTCACATTCCTGATTACTTTGCATTTGATCCTGACTCATGATTTTAGAGGCTAAGATCCCTCCAAAGTATTTTCTTCAAGTGCTTAAATTCTACTTTAGTAGAATACCACCACAGAGTTTTTCCAGCTTCTCATTATGAGACTGGTAATTTCACATATGAAAAATAATTATATATTTCCATTATAGCTGTATTTTTAGACAGATGGAGAAAAAACTCTAGGATATAATCAGAATCTGGTACTGAATGTGAATTTTTCTGTAGCACAGAACCTTGCATATTCCTTGAATAAATACTCAGGTCAATCCAAATACTTGCCTGGAAGCTATGACACTTTAGAATACATTAATATTTTCTACTTCATATATCATACTTAATATATTAATGATTACTTTATACTTAATGACACTTTAGCATACAAGAGTGTTCAGGAAGAATGACCCCATGCACCAATACAGGCTGGGGATTGACCTGTTGAGAGCAGCTCTGTGGAGAGACCTGGGAGTCCTGATTGGCAATAAACTGAATATGAGCCATTAATATGCCTTTGTGGCCAAGAAGGCCAATGACATTCTGGGAGGCATCAAGAAGAATGTGGCCAGTAGGTCCAGGGAGGTTCTACTTCCCCTTTACTCTGCCCTGTTGAGACCTTATCTGGAGCCCTGTGTCCAGTTCTGGGCTCCTCAGCTCAAGAGGGACAGGGAGCTTCTGGAGAAAGTCCAGTGCAGGGCCACCCCAAAGTGATCAGGGGACTGGAACATCTTCCTCATGAGGAAAGGCTGCAGGAACTGAGGCTGTTTAGCCAGGAGGAGACTGAAGAGGGATCTCATTAATACTTAGAAGAATTTAAAAAGTGTATGTCAAGAGGATAGAGCAACACTTTTTTCTGTCATGTCCAGTGATAAGACAAAGGATAATGGACAAAAGCCAGAAAACAAAAAGCTCCATGTAAACTTAAGGAAAAAGTAATTTACTGTGATGGTGAGGGAAAACTGGCACAGGGTATCCAGGAAGGGTGAGGAGGTTTCCAAAACCCATCAGGATGCTTTCCTGTGTGATCTGATATAGGCAGACCTGCTTTAGCAGGAGGATTGGACTACACGATCTTTTGTAGTCCCTTCCAACCCCTACCATTCTGTGTTTTTGTGGTGAATACCCTGATTGATTCTTTACAATCTCCCTAGTATTATACGGTATTGACTGCTTTGAAACACAAAGGGGCACCATGCAAGAGCCTGTATCCAGAGCATTCTGGGTCTGTGAATTTGAATGAGGGTCATGCTCCCCATGACCAAACACCAAAGGCTGCTGAAGTAATGTGTGCCTGCCCTGGTAGCACTCTCCTGGCATAAGCCTAGGTGACTGCTCTTCTCCAAGTGCTGCTGTTTTTGTCTCACTCCCATTTGGCCATCAAGTTAGAGATACTCAGCTTGCCAGATTAGAACTCTCTGCTGTAAAAGTGTGTTTTTTACATTTAAGTTGCTTGGCTAAACGTGTCTGTCATTCTCCAATCACTGCAAAAGGTTGAAAAAACAAAGAAGAGAAATGATGGTTATACTTGGCTGATGTAAGAGCTTTCCTATACCTCTGCAACAGTCACTTTTAATAGCAAAGAGGCCATAAAAGATACAGTGACTTAGAAATCACATGTAAAGGTGGACCTAAGCCACAGGATTCATGCCTGTGTTTCCGTTCCTTCCTGTACACATTTGAGAACGTTTAGTTCTGTGATTCAACTCAGGGTGAAGCGGAGGAAAACCTTGACTTTCAGTCCACAACACAACAGCCCATATCAGGATGCAAACTAGAGTTTGATCTCTTCTCCTTTGCAGTAAAAAAGTTTAATGCAAATTAAAGTAGTGCTGAGCATGAAAGCATCATGAAGTTTGAAAATAATGTCCTCCATCTCCCTTCAGAAGAATTTCATAGGGTCTGCCTAGAGCCAACATAAGTAAAAAAGCTTCATTTGAAAGCACCATTGTGAGACCATGGGAAACTGGCTACTGCAAGAAGGTAAAAAAAAACCCAAATAGATTCTTAGAGAAAATTTTAGATTGGATTTCAATGGATATAAACCGTTTCATCATGTTTGGCCACCTAAGTGAAACTGAAGTACTGAAAAGTTGTGGATAAAAATCTTTTTATTCCTTTCTCAACTATTTATCAAAGAAAGTTGGGGTAAAACAAAACACACAAATGCATCTGCTGAAGTGCAGAATGATTTGTTTGGCATGTTTGGGAAGGGAAAATGAGAGAGAAGCTTGATCATAGTGTCCAAATACACTATTATATATGCAAAAATTAAAAAAAAGTTGAATAAAATTACTAAGACAAACAGCTTAACTGTAAACATGGTATTGTGTAAGCAGACAGGAGGAAAAAGAAATGGAGAAGAGAGAGGAGGGAAGGAAACCAAATACACTTACACAGTGGCCTAAATTAAATTGTAGTTATACCTAGTTTAGTCTGAAATGATAAAACCTATGTAATATTGAAGTACACTTAAAATTATTAGTAAAATTAAATTTTATTCCAAGTAGAAACCTATGGAAGATATAAATGTAAACAAATAAATTATCCTGATTTATTAAAAGCTTCCAGATTGTGAGGATTAATCTTTATCTCCTACATAGCAACTCTGATACATATACCTACAAAGGTAAGACCTAATTTCAAGCAGAATAAATAATAAAATAGTCTAAACAGATTAAAAGTATTATTTGCTCTAGGAAGAATATAATTTACTTGAGGGAAATAAATTTGTGCTGTAACTCAGATCAAGTAATCTAAAAAGCTAAAAAGGAGTTAGGCAGTCACTTCTCCCACTGCTGGGTAAGAAAAAGTCTCAGTGAAACTGTATCTTGCAGTGAAAAAAAAAAGGTCCTAGGGACTTTGAGTCTTGGGTTTGGACAGCAATATTGTTTACAAAAAGGATTGCTTGCCCATATATATGGACTACATCAATATTTCTTTTAAGGTAAATAAATTTTCTGAAAACCAAATTAACTCAGAAAACACTATCTCAAGACCAATTTAGGTCTACTGCCACTTTAAATGCTTGACAGATGGATTATAACAATTTCAGTTCTTTTATTTTAAATAATGACTTATGTAATTTAAGATATAGCAGTGACTTAAAGTTCTTTCTATAAGTATTATATATATAGCTCATTACTTTTACAGATCTTCTATGGAGAGGGAACTACAAGTAAAAAAAACCCCTTTTTATGCTAATGAACATTAGTCTGAGCAGAAATGTCCTCCTAGTTGCATAAATAGCAAAGTTGTGTAGACTCCAGCAGGAAGAAACCAAGCACCTTTGGCATATAGTAGAGCTGATGAAAAGCATTGAAAAAGCTCAAGGCAATCAGTGGTAAAAATTTCTTCCTGGAGTAATAAAAACACAAGTCATTTCAGGTTGATAAGGAAATGGAAATCACGTCTGCAATGGCCTACCTAACACTTGCAATGAAGTCTTCTTTAGAGCTTTTAAGAATATATCTGTATTAACAGATTTAACAGAAGCAACAAGTGGTCCCTGGCAGTATGTATGTGCACTCCTGCATGCATGTTCCATACAGTGATAGGTAACATTTTTGGCCTTGTTTAAATTACCACAACTATTAAAACTGGAAAGTTCTCAGTTTCCAAAGACTGTTTTATATATGTACCTAGAGCATGTACTGCAAGAGGACTGCCCTGTGTTCAGTTGTTCAGCTGTCTTAGTTCTTGGATTAAAATCAAATCTGAGTAGAAAAGTGAGGAAATCTGAGTTAGGTAAAGTTAGTTCTGCCCATGCATGCGAGCAACAATGGCCTGGGTATGTAAAGAACTGTAATGTCAAACACGAAAGTACCTTGGTGACAGCTGGCAGCACGTTTCACTCTCTTTTTTGCTTTTTTTTTTTTTCTATTTGTCTTTTTTTGTAATTTTTTTTGCTATAGACCTTTGATTTTACAAGGCTTAGGCTACTTTGGTCTTTCTTGAGATGCCAAACACTACTTAAGGTTAGATATATAACCCTCAGCCATCACCACAGTCAGTCATGCAATGCTTGAGAAAAGAAAAGCAGCAGGAGAAGCAGCATCAATTTTAATTTCTGGCACTCTTTCTATTTCAGTTTGATTTGGTGAATGTTTGGCCCCCTCTGGTCCTGTTAGCCAGTAGGGTTCAGTACCCCATAGTCTTCCACCCTTTGGGCAGCAGCAGGCTAGGTACTACGCAACCGTTCCTAATGAATAAATATTTCCTTCCTATTTCTTAGAAGACTCATTTTTGAATGTAAGCACTGAAAAATTAATTGCACCACTGTCTGTTACAGGGTCACACAGGTCTTGGACATTTTCAAATGTCTTTTCAAATGTCTTCTAAATTATGCTTGCAATTTTAGAACCAGCGTTAGATATAGGAGCATATATAATATACTAGTAAAAGAGAAGAAAGAGTTCACATTTATGAGATGACTTTTTAGAAATTTTGATGTAGTGTTATCACTTGATCTGAAAGGACTCTTGTGAATGCTCCAAATAGCTTAAGCAACAGGAAAACATGAACAGAGGAAAGTCCAGTGTCATACTTCAGCTTTGCTCATGTCCAGAGCTGACCTTACAGTGAAATTGAAAACCAGACAAATTTCTTTTAGAACAGTTCTCATAAATCATACAAATCTCTCAAACTCTGTAAAAAGAGTTGTTTGTTCAGGAAGCTAAAGTGTTTCTTTAAAGCTGCTTGCACATACATGAAAAATTCATACCATAAGAAAGCCTATCTTACACCCTGCTTTGCAAAGCAGTTAGCTATCTTGAGTAAAAAAAAAAGTATTGATTTACTTGTTGAACTTTGCTCAAGACATTTCAGACTGAAGCTAATACAACAAATACAAAATATTAAAGAGGAACTAAACAGACTTTAAAAAAAAGTGCTCAAGACTTTGCATTTGTTTCTCAAAATTAGTCGTGCAGAAAGGGGTATGATTCTTGAGCCTTGTTTTTGCTACTCCTAGACAGATCAACAATTTGCATTATTTCTAGTGTTCAGTATGTGAAACAGAGCACACAGATGGATGCCTGTCAGCTTTTCCAGTGCAAGACACAAATATTTTCCTTCCACAGAGAGCTAGGTCCTTGACTCAGTGTCCTAGTAAGCAGACATTATTCATTATAACACAACACAGCTGTAATTCAGATTTAATTTACATTACTTTCTTTCAATGAGTCAGTTCATTTAGATGAACAGAATACCATGTCCATAATACATTTTATGGGAAAATAACAGAAAACTACTCATGTTTTTTAAGACCTTCGAAGGGCTACAGAGATGGCTTTCTTGGCATGCTTAATCTAAATGCACTCCATTTAAAGACACTAGTAATGCTGTTTATGTCTAAAACATAGACATATGGGCATATTGATCATAATGTTGAGGATGTGTGTTACCTCATAGTCTTTTCTATCACTGTGCAAACAAGGCTATCTCCTTTCTCTTGTCTCAAAAACATGGACTATACTGGATGGGGAACTACTTTGCTGTCATGGTTTAGCAAGTTTCTGCTCTTGCTTGGTAACAGGAGGAGGGGGCTGCAGTGCAGACCTGGTAAAAAGTTTGTGGACTTTCCCTTTGCTCTTGGGTTCAGACCCATCTGCAGCCTGGCTGGGCCAATCTGGTGCATCTGCCATCAATATTTAAGGTCGAGAATTTGAAGTGCTTAGGAGGAGGTGTTAGGAGTGGTACAAGATGGAGGTGGCTATGCAGACCCCATAGTCAGAGAAGGGGGAAGGAAGATGGAGTGCCAAACCAGAGACCCCTCTGCAACCTGTGACAAGAACACGGACTGTGCCCCTGCAACTCATGGAGGGCAATGGCGGGACTGAGAGCCACCAGTAGCTCTGGGTGAGTGTGCCTGAACAGGCAAGAGACTGTGTGAGGAGGCAGCAGGTCGTGCTGGAGACTGTGGGCCACAGAGCAGACCCACACGAGAGGGGGAGAAGAGCTGCAGCCCTTGGGATGAACATATGTCGGAGCAGCCTGTGCAGGGCTGCCATGTGTGTGAGGTCGAACTCACTCGTCCAGTTGGGTTTTGAATGTCTCTAGAGAAGGAGACTCAGTAACCTCTCTGGGCAGCCTGTTCCAGTGCTCTGTCACCCTCACAGTGAAGAAATTCTTCCTTGTATTTCTTTGGAACCTCTTATGTTCCAGCTTGTACCCATTGTCCCTTGCCCTATCACTGGACATCACTGAGAAAAACGTAGCTCCATTCTCCTCACACCCAGCCTTTATGTATTTGTAAACATGAATGAGATCACCCCTCAGTCCCCTAAAAGCTGAAAAGCCCCAGCTTCCTCAGCCTTTCATCAGAAGGGAGGTGCTCCACTCCCTTCATCATCTTGATAACCCTGCGCTGAACTCTCTCCAGTAGCTTCCTGTCATTCTGGAACTGAGGGGCCCAGAACTGGACACAATATTCCAGATGTGGTCTCACAAGGGCAGAGTAGAGAGGGAGGAGAACCTCTCTCGACCTACTAACCACAGCCCTTCTCATACAACCCAGGATGCCATTAGCCTTCTTGGCCACGAGAGTACACTGCTGGCTCATGCTCATCCTGCTGTCCACCATCAACCCTAGGTCCCTTTCCCCTACACCACTCTCTAAGAGTTCATTCCCCATGGTACATGCGGTTATTCTTTCCCAGATGCAAGACTCTACACTTACCCTTGTTGAATTCCATTAGATTTCTCCCTGTCCAACCCTCCAGCCTGTCCAGGTCTCATTGAATGGCAGCACAGTCTTCTGATGTCTCAGTCACTCTCCCCAGTTTAGTATTGTCAACAAACTTGCTGACAGTGTTCTCTGTTCCCTTATCATAGAATCATAGAATGGTAGGGGTTGGAAGGGACCTTTAGAGATCATCTAGTCCAACCCCCCGTGCAGAAGTAGGTTCACCTAGATCAGGTCACATAGGAACATGTTCAGGCAAGTCTTGAAGACCTCCAAGGAAGGACACTCCATAACCCCTCCGGGCAGCCTGTTCCACTGCTCCATCACCCTCACAGTGAAATAGTTTTTTCTTATGTTTAACTGGAATTTTTTGTGTTCCAGCTTCATCCCATTATCCCTTGTCCTGTTACTATCTACTATAGGAAAGATGGATGTCCCAACCTCCTGACACCCACCCTTTAGATATGTGTAAATGTTAATAAGATCACCCCTCAATCTCCTCTTCTCCAGACTAAACAGCCCCAGTTCCTGCAGCCTCTCCTCGTATGAAAGATGTTCTATACCCTTGATCATCTTGATGGCCCTGCGCTGGACTCTCTCCAGCAGTTCCTTGTCCCTCTTGAGCTGAGGAGCCCAGAACTGGACACAGGACTCCAGATGAGGCCTCAACAGGGCAGAGTAGAGGAGAAGAAGAACCTCCCTCGACCTGCTGGCCATACTCTTCTTGATGCATCGCAGGATGCCATTGGCCTTCTTGGCCACAAAAACACATTGCTGGCTCATATTTAGTTTATTATCAATCGGGACTCCCAGGTCTCTCTCTGCAGAGCTGTTCTTCAGCAGTTCGACCCCCAGCCTGTACTGGTGTATGGGGTTGTTCCTTCCCAGATGCAGGACTCTGCACTTGTCCTTGTTGAACCTCATGAGATTCCTCTCTGTCCAACTCTCAAGCTGGTCGAGATCCCGCTGAATGGCAGCACAGCCTTCTGGGGAATCAGCCAGTCCTCCCAGTTTGGTGTCATCAGGGAACTTGCTGAAGGTACACTCTGTCCTGTCATCCAAATCGTTGATGAAGATGTTGAATAAGACTGGCCACAGAATCATCCCCTGTGGAACTCCACTGGCCACATGCCTCCAATCGACTCCGTGCCATTGATCACCACCCTCTGGGCTCTGCCAGTCAGCCAGCTCTTGATCCACCTCACTGTCCACTCATCCAAGCCACACTACCTGAGCTTTCTGATGAGGACGTTGTGGGAGACAGTGTCAAAAGCCTTGCTGAAGTCAATGTAGATGACATCCACTGCTCTCTCCTCATCTAGCCAGCTGGTTATGCACTCATAGAAGGCTATCAGATTAGTCAAATAGGATTTCCCCTTGGTGAAGCCATGTTGACTCCCCCTGATAACCATCTTTTCCTTCATATGTTCAGTGATAACATTCAGGATGAGTTGTTCCATCACTTTTCCAGGGATGGAGGTGAGGCTGACCAACCTGTAGTTTCCTGGGTCGTCCTTCCTGCCCTTTTTGAAGACTGGCGTGACATTGGCCTTTCTCCAGTCCTCAGGCACCTCACCTGTCCTCCATGATTGTTAAAATATTATAGAGAGAGGCTTAGCAAGAACATCAGCCAGCTCCCTCAGCACTCTAGGATGCATCCCATCAGGACCCATTGACTTATGAGCCTTAAGCTTGGCCAACAAGTCTTTAACCTCTTCCTGTTCTACCCAGGGCAAGTCCTCTGCTGTCCTGGCCATCATGTTATCCTTGATGGACTGGGCTTCCTGAGGGTCAGTCTTGGCCGTAAAGACTGAAGAAAAGAAGACATTCAGTACTTCAGCCTTCTCTGCATCCTCAGAAACCAGGGCACCCTCAGCATTTAGCAGTGGGCCCACATTCCCCCTCACCATCCTTCTGCCTCTGATGTACTTGAAAAATGCCTTATTACTGTCCTTAACATCCCTGGCTAAATTTAATTCTAGAAGGGCTCTAGCCTTCCTAGTTGCACCCCTGCATGCCCTGGCAATGTTCCTATACTCTTCCCAAGAAGCCTGCCCCTGTTTCCACCTCTCATAGATGGCTGCTTTCTGTCTGAGTTGTCCCAGCACAATCCTTGCTCAACCTGGAGGCCTCCTACCTCCTTTTCCTCCTTTTTGTGCAAAGGAAGTCACTAATGAATAGATTGAACAGGACCAGTCCCAGCACCGACTCCTGAGGGACTCCACTAGATACAGGCCTCCAAGTAGACCCTGCCCCATTGATCACCACTCTCTACCTTCTTCCCTTCAAGCAGTTAATAATCCACCTCACTACCTGATCATTCAGTCCACACTTTCTCATTTTTGCTGCAAGGATACTGTGGGAGACGATGTAAAATGCTTTACCGAAATCGAGATAAACCACATTCACTGCACTTCCACCATCTATCCACCTGGTTCCATCTTCATAAAAGGCGATCAGATTGGTCAAACATGACCTTCCCTCGGTAAAATCATGTTGACTGCTCCTAATGATCCTCTTGTCTTTTATATGCCTCGAGACAGCACCCAGGATGAGTTGTTCCATCACCTTTCCAGGGATGGAGGTGAGGCTGATCTATCTGTAGTTACCTGCTTCCTCCTTCGTGTCTTTTTTCGAAGACTGGAGTGACATTTGCTTTCCTCCAGTCCTCCAGCACCTCTCCTGTTCTCCACTTACTTATGGAGAGTGGTTTAGCAATGAATTCTGCCAGCCCACTCAGTAGCTGCAGGTGCATCCCATTGAGGCCTGTGGATTTATGTGCTCAAAGGATCCTTAACCCAGTCCTCATTAACCAAACAAAGCTCCGCCTTTAACCTGACTTCCTCTGGACTCTGGGGCTCCCCAAGACAGTCTCCAGAGTATAAATAAAGGCAAAGAAAGGCTTTCAATAACTGGTGCCTTATTGGTATCCTGTCACCAGGGCACCTGCCTCATTCAACAGTGGGTCTATGTTGCCTCTAGTGTTAGTTTTATCTGCAATGTATTTGAAGAAGCCCTTCTTCTTGTCCTTGATCTCCTTTGCAAGGTATAAATGCAATGAGACTTTAGCTTTCCCAGTTGTCCCCTTACATCCTCTGACAACAGTCTTATATTTGTCCCAAGAGGCCATCCTTTCCTTCCATGATCTGTAGACTCTCTTCTTCTACTTGAGTGTGCCCAGCAGTCCCTTTTTATCCATGTGGGTCATCTGGCTCCCTTTCTTGATGTCCTAACTGCTGAAATCCCCTATGAGAACCAGGGCCTGTGATTTTGAGGCTGCTCCCAGCTGCCTGTAGAAGGCCTTATTAACTTCCCCAGCCTGATCAGGTGGCCTGTAACAGACTCCCACAACAGTGTCACACATGCTAGCCTGCACCTTAATTCTAACCCACAAACTCTCAAATTGCCCCTCATCGTCACCTAGACAGAATTCAGTATGTTCCAGTTGCTTTCTTGTATAAAGAGTAACTCCAGCACCTCGTCTTGCTGGCCTGTGTTTCCTAAAAAGGACATAGCCATCCATGACCACATTCCAGTCATGTTGAACTGTCCCACCATGTCTCTGCAATTGGCACCAGATCATAACTGTATACAGATTTCCAGTTCCTCTTGTTTATTCCTCATGCTGCATGCATTGGTGTACAGGCATTCCAAGAAGGAAGTTGTTTGTGTAGGCTTCCCCCTTGACACTGGCTTGCCACCCTTAGGCTCAACTCTAGTGGGCCTGGTTTATCCCCTTGCCCCTTCAAAACTAGTTTAAAGCCCTTCCTATGACCCTTACTGTCATGGTTTAGCAAGGAGCCGCTTTTGCTTGGTAGCAGGGGGAGGGGCTGCAGTGCAGACCCTGTAAAGAGTTCTCAGACCTTCCTCCTGCTCTTGGGTTCAGATCCACCTCCAGCCCAGCTGGGCCAATCTGGTGCCTCTGCCATCACTGTTGAAGAACAGGAATTTGAGGTGCTTGAGAGGAGGTGTAAGAGTGGTACAAGATGAAGGCGACCACATGGGCCTGCAGGCCGCAGGGCAGACCCGCACAAGAGGCAGAGAGGAGCTGCAGTCTTTGGGATGAATGGACATTGGAGCAGCCCTTGCAGAGCTGCCGTGTGTGTGAGGTACCCCACAGAGGTGCAGGGAGGATTGGTGCAGAGCCCGCCTGCCCTGAAAGGGGAGGAGATAAATCTCAGTAGATTAGGGCTCTGAGCCCATAAAGGGGGAAGGGTAGGGAGAAGGTGGTCTTAAAGGGCTGGTTGTACTGTACATCATTGTAACACTCTGGTTTGTTTTGTGTTGGTTATGTTTTGTGGTTTTACGGTTGTTTTAGTTGTTGGTGGATTAAATTATTTTGTTTTCTTCCCTGAGCCAAGTAGCCTTGTTTTGTCCAGAACCATAAGACCTCCCTGCCCTTTAGGAATTCTTAAGTCTTTGGTACTTGAATCTAATTGTGGTCTTTTGTCCCTTGATGGGCCTAAACCAGGACACCTACTAACTTGTTCACAAGGATGTTTTTCCCCAAGAAGGTAGGTAGACTACAGAATCCAACATCAACATTAAAACATGTACAACTGGGAGCTATGTGCAGCATGAGCCACAGCTGTTCCAGAAAGTACAGAAGTCAATGCTTCTGTGTGGTATTATCTGAACCTTGCAGAGCCTCAAGACTCAAAACACTGCATATCATCTGTAAAACAGCAGCCGCTACAAATGGTTAAGACTATCTGAAAGTCTTTCTGGTACAAAAGACATTGCTTCCAGCAAGGAATTTGGACATGAGGGCCAGGCAACTTCAGCTTTGCCTTAGCTCCTAAAAGCACTTTGCAGTTGCTTGCTCTCCACCTCTTACCACTACTGAAGGTTGCAGGTCTGTCTCTAAGCTACCCTCAAACATATTCCCCCCTTCCAGCACAGTCAGAACTCCCATAGTGCACAGAACTCTCTGTGAGATGGGCACAGAAACATGACAAACTTTCCTATGATTCAAGATGAAATGCAATTTTCATTCTCTTTCATGCAACATGTGTTCATGCAGTTTCAGGAGGGGATGGAGGCCCAGAACAGACCAGAGCCAATTGCAAGGTCAGTCTGGTAAAAAACATTCTGTACTGACCTGAAGCATAGCAAAAAAAGAGACAGATTTTGTCTAGGTGAGAGCTAGGCTACGTCAACTTTTCCACAGTATACCAGACATCTCTCACACAGTAGCTATAGTACAGCAGTTTTACTGAGGCTATAACAGTCTCTACCCCTGGTTTGATAGACATCTATTAGGAAATGCAACCCTGAGGTCAAGCAGTTCCACCTAAGTAACAAAGATTCTTCAAGGGGAAAACTTAGTGAACAAGGACGAGGTACTTAATGTCTTCTTTGCCTCAGTCTTCAAAAGTAAAATCAGCTCTTCTCTGGGCACCCATCCACCTGCATTGGAAGACAGAGGTGAGGGACAGAATGAGGCCCTCGTAATCTTAAGAGAAATGGTGTGCTACACCATCTTAAAGCACAGAAGTTGATGGGGTCAGACGGAATTCACCTGGGGGTGCAGAGGGAGCTGGTGGAAGTGATCACTAAGCCACCCTCCATCATCTACCAGCAGTCCTGGCTCACCAGGGAGGTCCCAGTGGACTAGAGAATGGTAAATGTGAACCTCATCTACAAGAAGGGCTGCAAGGAATATCCTGGGAACTACAGGCCTAGCAGCCTGACCTTGATGCTGGGAAAGGTTGTAGAACAGCTTGTCCTAAACACCATCCTGAGGAACATACAGGATAACCAAGGGTGCAGGCCAAGCCAATATGGCTTTATGAAAGGCAGGTCCTGTTTGACCAATCTTCTTCTATGACAAGCTGACCTGCTTAGTAGATGAGGGAAAGAAGGTGGATGTGGTCTTCCTGGACTTCAGTAAGGCCTTTGACACAGTCTCCCACAACATCCTCCTGGAGAAACTGGCTGCCCTTGGCTTGGATGGACCTACTCTGAGATGAGTGGAAAACTGGCTGGATGGCTGGGCCCAGAGACTCATAGTGAATGGAAATTAATCCAGTTGGTGTCCAGTTACCACTGGTGTTCCCAAGCACTTGGTGTTGGGGCCTGTTTTGTTTCATATCTTTATCAATGACCTAGATGAGAGGATTGAGCACACTCTCAATAAATTTGCAGATGACACCAAGCTGGGCAGCAGCATAGATCTACTTGAGTGCAGGAAGGCCTTTCAGAGAGACCTGGACAGGCTGGATCAATGGGCTGAGGCCAGTCACATGAGGTTCAACAAGGCCAAGTGTCAGGACCTGCACTTGTGCCACAACAACCCCATACAAATGCTAAAGGCTTGGGGCAGAGTGACTGGAAAGCTGTTCTGCAGAAAAAGACCTGGGAGTGTTAATCAACATCTGGCTGAACATGAGCCAGCAGTGTGCCCAGGTGGCCAAGAACGTCAATGGCATCCTGGCTTGTATAAGCAGTAGTGTGAACAACAGGACTGGGGAAGTGATTGTCCCCCTGCACTCAGTGTTGGTGAGGCCACACATTGAATACTGTGTCCAGTTCTGGGACTGACACTACAAGAAGGACATTGAGGTGTTGGTACGCATCCAGAAATGGGCAACAAAGCTGGTGAAGGGTCTGGAGCACAAGTCTGATGATGAAAGGCTGAAGGACCCAGGGTTGTTTAGCCTAGAGAAGAGGAGGCTGAGAGGAGATATGATCAGTCTCCACAACTACCTGAAGGGGAGTTGTAGTGAGGTGGGGGTCGATCTGTACGGTAATGAATGATAAGACACAAGAAAATGGGATAAAGTTGTGCCAAGGGAGGTTTAGATTAGACATTAGGAAGAACTTTTTCACCAAGAGGGTTATTAGGCATTGGAACGGGCTGCCCAGGGAGGTGGTGGAGTCACCATCCCTGAAGATATTCAAAAGACGCATAGATGAGGTGCTGAGGGACATGGTTTAGTTTGTTGATAGGCTTGACAGTGTGAGGTTAGCGGTTGGACTAGATCTTAAAGGTGTTTTCCAACTGTGATGACTCTGATTCTGTACATTTTTAATGTACTCATGTTGAGGATAATATCTGCAGGGTAAGAAATACAAGTGATGTTTCAAAATTCTTCAGAAAAGTGAAAATCTGTCACAGTTTATCACCATCAACTGTGTGCAAATGTGAGCAATGTGTAAAATACAACAGATGTTTCTTTGTGTGTTTTCCAGATGAGGGAAAGACAAGATTTAACCAAGTACTCATTAGACCTAGAGGTTGAAGATGCCATGGATCATTTCAAGCATCATACCTGCCACAAATGTGAAGGCTCAATATTATTCTCTGTAGGGACTCAGATGGCTGATACTATCAGCAAGGATGTAGAAAGTGTGTAAGATAATGGTAATACCATACAGTATTTAAGAGAGAATGTAATTCAGATGTGGTGAAGCACCAGGGTTACAAATGCATACACCATCATAGCTATAGATTCATGAAAAATAAGCTGAACTTCCAACTAAAACCCAATACATAAATATATGATAATGGGAAAAATAACCAAACCCACAACTACAATTCCCCAAGCTCCACAATAAAAGATGCTAATTTCTGGATTTCTTTATTACTTCTTTAAAATATAAATTTAAAAAAAATCTTTAAAGAGATCTTCTATTAATATTCAGTTTCAGGGGCACTCAGGATCAACTTATTTCAATGTTCTTGTTTTGCCTATTTCAACAGCAATAATATTCTAAGTTCTGTTAATCTAAACACATGTGACACTACTCTTCAGTCTTTTGTGGCACATATTTTGTAAGGTAAGCTTATACCCAGTCTTATGGATTGGGAAGCAAATGTTACCTTTTAGCATTTAATCTTACATAGCCTAGAAGAAAAGATTCATTCCTCCTCTGTATCCCAGGACTGTTTATCTTTTCTCAGGCAAGTTCTGCAAACATGAAATTGCAACGGTAGAAGAAGTTCCAAAATTAGATTGTGTTTACTTTTCATTCTGTAACTAATCAGTCTATGGACTAGTCACAATCTGCAGGGTATCTTCTACCACTCCAGAAATCTGCGTGTTCTGGAAGTTCTTTGGAGGTTTTTTAATAAGAAAATGAAACAAGCTTAAGATTTCTTGATTTTCATTCACCAAAATAATTTTGGTGATAGTCACCTGTCTTCTTGTGTAATGTAACCTTTATATATCATTCAGGAAGATATATTGCCCTCCTGTTGTATTCTTTCAGAAATTGAACATTTGGCCAATAGGTCACAACTAAACATTATATCCAAGATACGAGAAAACAAGGGAAGAACAGGTTTTGGTCATATAATGAAACTGATGTATTGGATCAGAACTCTGATTGCTCTGACTCTCGTCTCCAGTAGTTTCCAAGAAAAGCATAAAACATTTTTGCAGATTTTTTTATTTGCTACAAAATAACAAAAAATAAAATTAATCTTTCCTCCTGATCCCTCATTGCCAAAGGTTTGTTTATATACAACTATATATAATTCTTTCCAAACCTTGTTTCTTTTTTATGCTGTACTGTAAATATTTTGATATCTGTAATTTATTGCTGAGGCTATCAGTTAAATCTGGGAAAAGTTTATGATTCTTCAGTCTACATTTTATTTCAAATTTGAAGTAGAATATTTTGGGGAGCAAATAAAAAAAATTAAATTCAGCATCTTGGAAACTGTCTATGACAAAGTACCATCAGTGGCTCTTCCTGCATGTCAAAGATATATGGCTGTACAGCATGAATGTTAGTGCTCCTAACTTCCAATTCAAGCATTGCCTATTACTCCATTAAGCAAAGCAATTGATTCACTAAGAACACACTTTGAATACTCACTTCTGGTACTTTATACATAATCACCATTTACTTGTGTTTCTGGAATGCTTAGAGCACGTGATCAACACTAGAATAGGTTAAAAATATCTTTAGTTTTTCAAATATATCAAACAATTCTCTATGACAATATAACATTAAACAAGCTACTAAAACTGACAAGTCTCCTTCTTTTGACTGCTTCTCTTCTATTACAATAAGCACAACAAATATATAGGTTTTGACCCCAACTCTATCCACTCACAGTTATAATTCATCTGCTTTTAGTGGGCACTCCAGAGAGGGCTCTGACCTGTCACTTGCACTAAACCTATTGGGGTCTGTGATGTAATTTTTTTCCTTTGTTAGAAGTAAAAACTCTAATTTCCTCAGACTGAGAAAGACACTGTTGCAATACTATTTTACACAGACTTGGTAGAGAATAGAAAACAAATCATGTACAGAGGCATATGAAACTATAAAATTTGTTTAAAGCAATATCAGTTCTTTCAAACTCACCCACATTAAATAAAGTGAAGCCTGCACATCTCAGGAAAGGGTGAAAAAGAATTAAAAACTACATAGTTGCAGAGTACAGCAGTACACATCTACCTTCTCATGTAGCAGTGTAACACACACTGATTGAACTGATATACTTTTAGAGTTAACCATCCAAAAGGACCTATGAGGGCTATTAAAATTACATGCATGCACCTTCACACAGATTCTTGACCTAAAAGTGGTACCATCAATTTTGTCATAGAAATGTTTGGGCCAAGGACTTACATTAGCAGACTCTCAGTTTGGTAGTAGAGAAAGGAAAGCATTGTAACATTCACTGAAGAATATCCTGTCACAGAACTGCAGACCTCAAGGGTAAACAGCTCTGAGTTCCAGATACTGATCTTGTTATCCTACTGCTTAAGTATCCTACTGCTTAAGATTGTTCAAAGTTACAGAACTATATTCCCAAAACTGTGCAGTATACCAAGAACTTGATGTTTTTGCAGACTGTATTTCAAACCACTACTATTTTAAAGTAAAAACAATAATTAAATTTCTGATGAGTTTTCCTTCATTCAGAAAAAAATTTAAATAATCTGAAGTAGAGATGGGTATTAAGGGAAAAGGGTGACTCACTGCAATGGCATTATGGTAAGCTGCAGTGATTTTGAAGCTCAGAAGATCTTAGTGGTAGGAATCTGAGTGCTACTTGGTTTTTCTTTCAACATAAACAGGTACGAAAAAACATAACATGTTTGGTTTCCCTATTGTGAAGTCACTGATTCTCTCTTTGAAAGTCAGAGTTGTCATGGGTTTGTGTTGAGCTGTTTTTTGCTTGGTAACGGGGGAGAGGGCTGCAGTGCTGCTCCCAGTAAGCAGTTCTCAACCCCTGGCTCTGAGGTGGACCCACCTCCAACCCACCTGGGTCAATCTGATGCCTCTGCTATCACTATTTAAGATGGGAAATCTGAGATAGAAGAGTGGTATAAGATGGAGGTGATCATGTGGACCCCACAGTCAGAGAAGGAGGAAGGAAGGAGTGCCAAACCCGAGACCCCTCTGCAACCTGTGGTAAGAACACAGGTTGTTCCCCTGCAACCCATGGAGGTCAATGGCAGGAGTGAGAGCCACCAGCAGCTCTGTGTGAGTGCGCCTGGATGAGCGAGAGACACCTTACGGAGGTGGCCAAGGCACAGGCTGTACTGAAGTGTCTGCAGACCCCAGAGACCCACAGAAAGTGGTCCTTTGTTCCTAGATGAGCCTAAACCTAGACAGGAGTATCATGTTTCTTTTTGTTAATATGTTATAGCTTTTCTTTTCTTTGATTGTGTCACTTTGGTTCATTTTTCTTTTCTATCAAATTTAGATTTTTTTTTTCTCATTAATACTGAAATGCTATAAATTTCCTCTCTCCTGATGTTCTAACTTCATCTCTAGGTATTCCAACATGTCATTTTTTGCCAAACTGTTTAGGCTAAAATAGAGTCGTAAGGAAAGAGTCTGAAGAAGCAGGGAATACCTGTAGAGTCAGTCAATGACAGGTTGCACAGATTATACTTTTATCACAGTATCCTGAGAGGCAGTCCATATGCATCACACAGTGACCAGAGAGGAACAGGCTCCATTCATCTTCCTCCTCTAGTAAATTCTTAGGATTATGTTCAGGTTTAGGCCCATCTAGGAACAAAGGACTACAATCAGCCAGAAGTACTGAAGCTCTTTGGAACACCCTAAGAACAGGGAGCACTCAGTTGCCATTTAAGTGGAAAAACAGACCAAGGCTACTCAAGTTGGGGAAGGAAACAGAAATTAATTTAATCCATCACCAACTAAAAACATAAAACTCCAAAACAGAAAATGACACAGAGTGGTACAACCATGAAGAACACAAATAGCTCTTTAAGACTATCTTCTTCCCTCCCCTTCTTCCCAGGCTCAGAGCCCTGATCCCAGTGTCTTTATCTCCTGCTCTCCTGAATGGCTCAGGGGGACAGGGAATGGGGGTTTCAGCCAGTCTTTTCCTGATGGCTCCTGCTGCTTGTCTCTCTTCAAGGCAAGTGGGCTCCTGGCTGGTCCTCCCTGCTCCAGCACAGGGTCTCTCACAGGCCATGTAGGCTTGCACGGGCCACTCTGATGTATATTCATCCTGATGGCTGCAGCTCCTCTCCAACTCCTGTGTGGGTCTCTGTGGCCCACAGACTCTCCGGCACTGCCTGTGCTATGGCCGCCTCCTCACACAGTCTCTTGCCCATCAGGTGCACTCACATGGAGCTGCTGGTGGCTCTCAGTCCTGCCATGGCCCTCCATAGGCTGCAGGGGTACAGCCTGTGTTCTCACCATGGGTTGCAGAGAGGTCTCCAGTCTGGTGCTCCTCCTTCCTTCCTCCTTGTCTGACTGTGGGGTCTACATAGTCATCCCCACCTTGTACCACTCCTACACCTCCTCTTCCATCTCAGATTTCCCATCTTAAATAGCCATGGCAGAGGCATCAGATTGGCCTGGTTGGGCTGGAGGTGGGTCCACCTCAGAGCCAGGGAATGTTTTGAGAACGGATTACTGGGACCAGCACTGCAGCTCCGTCACTCTATTACCAGGCAGAAAAGTAGATCAACACAAACCCATGACAGGATACTAAACCTGAGATATCTCTTCCCATATTTCCTTCTATTTAACATTCATGCTCTCTTCTGACTCTTCCTTCATAGAAAATTCCTCTGTACTCTTCACTAAAAAATTATGCAAAAGCTTTCTGTTGCATCATGTGTTTTTGCCCTTGTTTCCCTACACTTCTGACTGAAATATCTCATTGCATGTACTACATAAGCATGAAGGGCACTTAGTTGGCCTGCAAGAATGCCAGAATCTAAGTGGGTTAGGATCCACTAATAAGAAGCAAAAGGAAAAACTACTCATATTTTGGTGAATATTGTTCTGCTTAGAACCCAGAGAACAAATATTCATCCAGTTTTCACTGTGTACCATGATTGCTGATGTGGTATGTATAGCATGTTTAGCACGCTCTTCAGTTATCTAGGAGATCATGACAACTTTAATCTCTTAAATGAAAGGAGAGGAATTCCAAATAATTTTTCTTCTCTGTCAGGTGAAAGTGATTTTTTTTCTCAACATTTCTAGGAAATTATTTTAGGGATTAAACTAGAGAAATTAAAAAAGTTTTAAAATTGCCTTTAATAGTTTCCAAATGTAAGTAACAAAAAAATGGAGACACTAATAGAGCTTTAGAAAGCTAATTCTATCCTATAGTTACACAATAGAACTCAGAGTTGAACTGAAACATATAAATGGAATCAGTCACCCACAGTATCTCATAGGCTATTTCCATTGACCTCAGCAAAGTACAATATGTTCTAAAAACTGGCCTTTTAGGAAAAAGGAATTTAGCCTATAAGAAGATTCATTAGATTTCAGAAGAGGACAAATAGATAGTGATAGTTTCCTAAAGTAGATATTCTCCTTTAAACATGACTGTTGCTTGATAAAAAAATTTGAACACGTTTCCACGAATCACAGAATAATAGAATGGTAGGAGTTGGAAGGGACCTTTAGAGAAGATGTAGTCCAACCCCCCTGTAGAAGTAGATTCACTTAGATCTAATAAATTGTTGTCCCACAGATGTAATAGATTTGATGTAAAAGAAAAAAAAAAAAAAAACAGATTCCCTTGGGAGAGATAAATGTTTATATTGTAGAAGAGTTGTCCATCTGGTAGAGTAGCAGGATAAGACATAGCTAAACTGCTATCAGGATAAGACATAGCTAAACTGATCATAGAATCATAGAATCATAGAATCATACAATGGTAGCGGTTGGAAGGGATCTTTAGAGATCATCTAGTCCAAGCCCCTTGCAGAAGCAGGTTCACCTTGATCAGTTCGCATAGAAACATGTCCAGGCAGGTCTTGAAGACCAAGGAAGGAGACTCCACAACCCCTCTGGGCAGCTTGTTCCACTGCTCCGTCACTTTCACGGTGAAATAATTTTTTCTTATGTTTAAGTGGAACTTTTTGTGTTTCAGCTTCATCCCATTACCGCTTGTCCTGTTACTATCTACTATAGAAAAGAGGGCTTTCAAAATAATTCCAAATATTTCTAATTTTACATTTGTAAAATAAAAGCATTGCTCATGGCAGGGTTTTTTTGGTTTGGTTTAACTGTTTTTTTGGAGAGGAACCTTTCAAGTGAAGTAGATTTTAAGGATTAATGTCAATTAACAAGAATACTCATGCTCTCTAAAACTGCTTGTGGAACAGCCTCTAGTGTAAAATAAGGATGCATGATTGTGTTAAGCAGGAATTCCCCTTTAGCCTGGTTTTGCTCTGCCTATTTTAGGACTTAACTATTTTTATAGCTATTTAAAAATAAATACTGCTTACTTTCTATAATAGAGAGAAATAAAGTAATCCAGAATAAAATAATAAATACTAATAAAGTCTGTACAATTTGGATTTCAATGTGTATCACTGGCATACCAACATTTGTACAGTGGTTTTCCTCTTCCAAATTCCAACTTGTGTGCTGGAGAAGCATATCAATGTACCATCATATACATGATCAATCGGAGCAATGGAAATCATAGTAAGTAGGATAAAAATAAACAACCATTTGTTATATCTTTTGCACTTTAGATTAGCGCTTCTGTAGAGTGATGGTTGTTTCTTGTACTCATATGTGATTCATGCTGCCCAGTAGACAGCTGGGATTTCATTTTTCTTTTCCTTCACTTAGTTTCTAAGCATCACTATCTATATTCTCATAAACTCTTGTGATTTAAGAGACTATGATCAATATATAGTTTCACTGAAGCTCTTTGCTTCCTTTATTTGCATATGTATAGCTAGTTTGACCCACTCCATTTAAGGCTGTTATGGACCATTTGGACACTTCATTGTTATATTGTAGTTTCCTGATGAAAAATTTAATGCTTTGTCATTGTTAGCATAAATTTCTTTTCCTGGTCATGTGATTTTTTTTTTGGTAGCAATTTGCAACCATGAGCATGACAAGATTACTGCATATCCAAACACTCTCAGATAGAAAAATGTAATTATCTGAGAGGATGGAAGCCCCAAATTCCAAGGACATGTACCACAGCAAAGAAAATGTTGCCAGGGGTTTCAAATGTCTCATTTTCTTTGGTTCATGTTTGCATACAAATCATACCAATGCATGTGTGCGTAAACCCAATTCTTCAGAAATATTAAAAACTCTTAATGGTCCATTATGTGAAATGAACTCATCACAAAACTACTTCAGCTGCTTTTGGCTTAGGCAGAAATGATCCAGAGAGCTAATACATCACTTAGTTAAGATAACTCTGAAAAGATAACTGTAATAATCAACACAAATGTCTTAATTGTATTAAAAGAGTTGCTACCTGCTTACCTTCACTGCTAGGTGCAACATGAACTCTTCTAAGTTGTTCTCCATTATGTTCTGGTTCTTTGCACAGATGTCACAGTCCTAGCACTTTTGCATTATTTGTACTTGTTTGGGTGCCAAATGAAGGGAATGCCTGACTCCTTTTTACACAATACCTTCCCCAGCTGTCTTTCATGAACCTTTTGCAGAAGATCTACGTGTGTTTGCTTTGAAATCATGAATTTCTCCTAAATTCTCATTATACTTTCCTTCAGGTCAATGTATCGTAACTTTCATTTTTGCAGAAGCTGTGTCAGTTTGACGATCCTTTAGAAAATTCATGTTGTTGTTAATTTCTTTGACCATTTTTACACACTTAAATAGTGGTAAATTTTGAAAACCCAACTGAGGAACCAATAGAGGTTCCTATAGATTGTCATTCTAGCATTATTTATTGATATTTTTTTCCTTCTACTCTGCCTTCCCTCTATATTTGTCTCCCTCCTCAGCATTGTCTGTAGTCTACACTTGTAGAGAAGTTGTGATGCCTGGCAATCTCTTGTAGAATGCAGTCTTAAAAGATTGAGCAATGACATTACCTCATTTTAAAATTCTTTGGGAAAGTTAAAAATTTTGGTTTGTTTTAATCACTTCTGACAAATTCCAAGATAAGATCAGAGAGTTTTGCTGAATGATACAGGCACATGCAGAAGACATAAGTCTACAGGCACTTGTATCCATCTCTTTTCTGACTGCTGTCCGGCTCCTGGTTGCATAGTCCTGCTGCTCCCCAGATCCCTGCTGACACGGCACGAGTCTTTCTTGACTTAATACAAGGTTCAACTCTGACAAGTCTCAGAGGAGGGATTTCTTGGAAATAGGTATGAGTGCAGAAGCACAGCAGCCAGCAGTCAAACTGATCTAGCTTTTAAAAACCTGCATTTTACATGTGGAGAGACTGTGAGTTTAGCTGCACGCTGTAAGCTGTAAGTAAACCATCGTCTATCCACATGTAGGTCCTCCATGTCTACCTCTGTATAAATACAGAGTGACTCAATGTAAGTCACTCACAGTTTTTAATTTATACTTCACATCAATATTGCTCCTATAATTTATAATATTTTGCAACAAAACTCTTTAGAAAGAATGTTAAGCAAGAGAAAATTTTGCTGTTTGAGGTATTTGCAATCTACACTAAGTTCATTTAAATTGTGATATTTGTTAGCAGCATTTGAGTTATGTAAAGAATGCATTTCTGCATCTTATGCTTCCTTATTGGAATATATTACAAACAGCTAGTGGATGTAGAAAGCACCTTCTCTTCACAAAAGAACTGACATTATTGATTAATTGTTCTCGGCAGTACTTTAATCACCTTTTTTCATTCTTTAAATCTTTTTAAAGATTTCTTTTTAACTCAGAGTGATCCACCACTTTCTGATGACTACTCCACCATCCCAGAAACACGTGTACAACCCCAAACTGTGCTTTAAATAGCTATAAAAATCAGTTTCATTTGTAAGTTATTTATTATCAAATAATTGATTATGAATGCTCAAAACACTTCCATAGTACCCATTTTATCCTCCAAGCAACTAGACAAGAAATTTGATTGTGGCTTTTGACTGACCTTGTAAAGTTTAAAACCCGTTTCTTCTCTTGACTTCCTTTAGACAAATTGTATTCCCAGAAGCATAGCTATGCTGTGATAACTCTAAAGAAGCAATCAAGAAAACATAATAGAATTCTTCAAAACAGGCACAAAGACAACTAACCTGGAAATGAAGCTAATACTAAAGAAACTTTTCTTTCATGCAGCTCTGTTACAATAGAGGGTGGCTTTTAATCTTAAGTGCTTCTGTCCTGTTGTAAAAAACCTTTGCACATAAATGTCAGCTTTGCCAAATATCTCAAATCTATAAATATATTAAATGAACTTAACTCAGACAGGCACATTTGTTTTTGTTAACAGCCTTCTGAATATTTCTTCCCTTCAGATTTTCTCCTAGAACAAGCAAGCTTTTTTTAAGCAAAAAACAACTTTAAGCAAAAACAATGATGAAACCCCAGGTGTCTACATCTAAAGTCAGGTTTAAAGGCCAATTCAAACCCCATTCCCCTTTGTTGTGCACTCACACTATGAGTTGAATGAAACATTTATGCTTCAGTTTCTCTGGGCTGTCTGGAGTCGTTGTCCTCCTAATTCAGTCTTTGTAGAATTTGCTTTCCATTTTGAAAGTAAAAGGTTTGACTAAATCCAAAGAAAAATCTATCAGAATAACTGTTTCAGCAAGGCACATAATTTCTGTGCTGCCATTTGCAAAACTGAAGCTATCTGTACTGACCACTCAAGACCATTTACAGACTGATCTCTGCTGTGTGGAAGTGAATTTAACTGTATGGAAGTAAGCTCCCACTCCCAACTTCAGCACAGTCACAACAAAATACAGGAGAGAGTCAATAGCTCCCCGCAAATCATTGTAATAGTTCTGTCCAGGTCACAGCTCTGCTCACTCCTCTTGCAAAGCTGAAGAGCAGGCAGCTTTCTAGTGAGTGTGGTGAAGAGTAAGTGCGTGTCCATAAGTCATAATTCAGAGTTCACCATAGTGTTATATAAATTCAAAGAAGTTTTACATGGACTCATTGGCAAAGGTTAGGCAGCTGTGTTCACATCCACATCTTCCCTACTTAGCAGGAACTTGTTGGGTCTTTTTCCTAATCATCTAAACCAGTGCCTTACAGTATCAGTTTTCAGATTGTAGCCTCAGTAGGATGAATTAAAAGTCCATCTGCCAGAATTTTTGCTTAATTCTGACCGATATCTAATCACTTTTTCATACTAATCTGCAATAAATACTCCTGCCAAGAACTTCAGGCCCAAACCTGGTGACTTGAGCTACTTCAAAGGTGATTTATGCTTGTGTTTACACAATGGCTTCTGCAAAAAGTTATGCTTCCTAATGTTATTGGTTTTAAAAATGTATTTCAGCCTACATCGCCTTTGCACTAAATTTTGACGGGCTGATTAGTAAGTGGTGAGTGATGCCTGGCCATCACAGAAACCAATGGCTATGCAGAGCCGCAAGTTATACTTGAAGGGTCTTGTTTGACAGAACTTTAATCATCAACCAAGAGTTCTCAGAAGCCCTAATCTGCATAAATTATAATTATACGTGTAGGACTGCAATTTCTTGAGCACTTTTAACTCCTTAGTTAAAACAATATAGCAGCTAGTTGAAAAAAGTAGTGGAAAGCATAATGCATTTGAAGTGCTGGTACAGGAGTATACACACTGCTCTGAACACAGACTCACACACATACACACCTTGTAGACCATACCGGTAGAATCATCTTTATCACATTTGTCCCAAGTGTATCATCCCATAGCTCCATTTTTGGAGCTTTTTACAGCTCTAGCTGCTTATGTTGAAGTTATCCAAGACGAGACTCTCTCACACTGATATGGAAGCAGGGGAAGGAGAAGGAGGAATCTTGGATAAATCAGTTCTGCCACATCAAAAAATGATGCAAAGATGATGCATGCTTTTGGTTTGAAAAGCTTTTGCATCTTTTGAATTTTGAAAACCTTTGAAATTTGACTGGACATGGCCTAAACAATTTCATTTCTCTTGTGAAAACCCACCAAAACCTGCCAAACACAAACATTTGAAACACTAAGCCTGCAAGTGATATTTGGATTTGTCTCATCATCATTTCTCCAGAGATTCCATCTGTCCTGGTATCTGTCCAAGGAGTCATCAGGGATCCTCTGAAACCGGAGCTCTGTGTTGCACTGGCCTCTGCAAAGTCATGGCACTGGAATAAAGTATTCACACTCCCATATTTTCAGTTATTCGTGTAAGTCTTTAGTCATTGAATGGGTTGTTCCTAATAATAACAGTTACAATCCTAATTGAGCTGTTATCAACACCTCTGCAAGCAATGTGATGCTTAGCTTGGCCTGATTGAATCTGTGCAGAAACCTATTGAAGAGGGTTCTCATGTCCTTGATAGTTCCTGCTATATCAAGGAAACATGGGTGTTTGTATCTGCCGTTCTTCAAGAAGTCTGGGAAGATTTATAGAGACCATCTGAACCTATTTTGGTTCTTATCAAGCAACAGAGAAGTTCAAATTTTTTTTCCTTACTTTCCAGTTCTCTTTAAGTGAGTCATCCACTAATGTTTAGCCACAGCTTTCTGCCTTTGCCAGAATCAGTTCCCATTGAGCAGTAGGCCAAGGTGGGGGGTGGTGCATGAAGAGAGCTTAATTGCATCTCCAGCTTTGTATGTTTCGTGCAAGAAACTTCACTGTTTTAATAATGGATATTTCAAAATGCATTTAGTTATTCCAAATGTTTGCCCAGGTTTCAAAAGCCAGGGAAATCATTCAGGAAGGACAGAAATGGGTCAAGTAAAGTTATTTTTGTAAAACAGACTGCACTTCACTTTGATTTTTTTTTTTTTTTTTTTGTAGTGAGAGAAATTGATCAGAAAAAAGGAGCAGATAAAATCTGAAATTTCATCACCTTGATGAGGTCACACTTGATGAGAATGGCAGGTAGAAAGGTTTTGGATAGAAATGCACAGGAAGGGAAATGGAACAAAACATTAACTAGGAAATGATCAAGTTAGAGTCTGAAGACTTTTTCTTAGTAGAAAATACCAAATACTGTATTAATGAAAAATTTCATACCCTCATACATGGGTTCAAATGGCTCTCCATCTTATGAATCATTCACTTTTAAAAGCTCATTCATCTCCTCAGTTAATAAATTATTTGGTGTAACAATCAGTGTAAGTAGGTGGAATATGACAGAAAAGAACCTTCAGGCAACTTATATATACTGCATCACATAAGTCACAGGTTAAAAAGCAATAGACTAACATGCTAGGTGGCTATATTTCTATAACAAATGTTTATTAAAACCTATAAATAACACTTATTGATGTCAAATACTATTATGTAGAACATTCAAAGGAAGGAAAGTTTGAAACTCAAGAATTTGCTTAGTGACAGCTAAAGAAATCAACTGATTCCTATGATTCATCAGCATACAGCTGCAGACTTTGGTTTGTCATGAAAATGAGGTTATTTCACATGCAGACACTGAATGTACCATTCTTGATGGAAAGGTATACAAGTTGCATCCCTGTAGCTCTGTTCACATCTGAAATACTCACCTAACATCTAAGTGAGACTCTCTTTCCTCATGTTTTCTGTTAAAGCATATACAGACAAAATTCCTGATAGGTGACTTTAAGTGACAGTGCAAAACTTCCTAGTATTAACACCAGAGAAAGGAGGCTCCGTGCACACTAAAGCCTCACAGTACTGAGGTTCTTATTTCTACCCAAATCTCTCAGTATGGAATCACAGCCATGACACTAGGATGTCCATTCCAGGCTAATCTTTTGTTTTTAACTTGTCCTGATTTTACCATGGATATGTATACTTCGCACATACACATCACAAAAACCCTGTATGCTTTGCAGCAGTTTTGGAACTCTTTTGGAGCAAACTAGAAACAAGACAAGCCATTTGATTCAGAAAGTCTGAAAATTAACAACTGACTGTTCATAAAGCAGCTTGTGCGCTGGTAGCTAAAAGTTTGCTAAAAATTGTCAAATTATGAAGTCTTTATTCACAAATTACTTGCCAAAGTTCATTTATGTCCTTTAGAAAGGATAAAAATCTAGGATTTCGCCTTTTGCAGAATGTGCAAAAACAATGGGAGTTCCCACTCTGGTAAGTTAAAAATAAGAGTTTTAATCTACCTTAACTTGCATTTGTGCAGTCCAGCCCATTCCCTCACAAAATGAAGGGACCTGTTGATATGCTCAACACAACAAGCCTAGACTTGCTGGAAGAGTGAGCTCACTGGGCTGCATCAACAGAAGAATGATGACTAGGTCAGGGGAAGTGATTATTTCCCTTTCTTCAGCATTTATTAGACCATATCTAGAATACTACATCTGCTTTTGTACCCTTCCACTTAGGAAAGAAAGTTAAAAACCAGCCCACTACTTTACATGCTTCTAAAGGGATTTTCAACTAATAGATGGCAATAATTTAACAATAGGCCTGTGACTGGACAGAAAAAAAGGCACTGGATCTATCTATAGTCAACAAAGTCTACAACACTACAGCTTCTGTGTCTGGCACTGACCACACTTGTCTGAGTCTTCCTACTGCCCATTACTTCATGCTATTGACAGGGCCTCATGCTGCTTGGGCTATACTAATATGTGCTGGGAACATGTATTGCAAACTCCTGGAGAGCTGACTGTTCACCTCTGCAAATATGCAACCACTACCACAGAAACCTGAACACTCTATTTAAATTTCCAATGTATATACACAAAATATCTCTGAAAAAAAATAAAATGCTGAAACACTGGAACTAAATTGACATTTCTGCTGGGAGAAGGTCCTAAAAGAACATTTTGGAGATAAACCCTGCTGGTAATCAAACCTCCAGGAACTGCCAAGTAGTTTGTGCAGTAAACTCATGTTTAGAGGTAGAAGTATTTCAGTTTTTGTGATAAGGTCTCTTTACATCAATAGGATCTAACAACACTCACACTGGAGAGGTTAGAGCACTCGCTCAGCACAGCAGCTGTTCCTAGGAATTGTTATTTATCATCTGCGTGATGACTCTGCCTGGGTCACAGTACACATTTTTTTAATCCAAAGACTCTGGCCTATTACACCACAGCTGACTTGAGAATGCTTCATCTTTTACTGCAACCACAGAGAAGGAAAATAGTCCTCAGTTTGGCTGGTGCCTATAAAACATTGGTTCCAGATAACTTTCCTTGCTTGGATAAAAAATTGTGTTTGGCTTTTACAAAATTTGCTTAAGAAATGTACAAATTTTGTCAGGCAAGAAAGTTTCGTGCAACTCCATTTGTACATAGTGTGCATTTAAGGCCTCCCTGTGTTCAGACTCAGATGTTATGCAGGCATGGACATGCTGCATGTGTATTTATAGGTACACAGAATTATCAAAAGCATTATCAAAGACAAAAACTTCAGCTACCTGTGTAGTGGAAAAGTATGATTAGATGGTATTGTTTAGTCTCTGTGGTGGCTGAGTGGACAATGCACAAGGAGGGGTGAATTATTTTGTTTTCTCACAGTTTCCAGAATTAATCTTTCCTATTTCTGACTTCTCTCTCCAAATAGAACTCTTTTTTCCCCTTCACTTTGGAGAGTTTCTTTATTACATGTACTATTGTTCCATTGAAAAGTTGTGATTAGATTTGTCATGCTTACAAACTTCTAAATTTGAGTATAATTTTAAATGACCAATGCTTACATATTCTTTTGAAAACTGTACAAGTTATATGTAAACTTAATGTTTTGGGTTTTTTAAATTTTGTTTTCCCTGCCTTTGGCTGCTTTGTAAGTAATATTTGTCAGGATTTTTTGACATAGTGTTACACTGCAGTAATTATTTTCCTTGTGGAAAATGTTGTATTCAGACAGATTTTAAGAGATTCTACAGATAAAGAGTTATATAACCATGCTATTGATTTTAAACCTAGATAAACAAGAAATGTAAGCTTGCTTTGTCTACTCATGCCTATGTAGCAGTATAATATTTTATGTACACATCCAAAAGAAATGTTTTTGACACAGACTGGTTCCACAAAGTAGAAGGATTTGCTTTGGCCTTTGAGCAGGAGCTACATCTGTTCACTTA
This sequence comes from Colius striatus, assembly GCF_028858725.1. NCBI lineage: Eukaryota > Metazoa > Chordata > Aves > Coliiformes > Coliidae > Colius > Colius striatus. The sequence goes on along the minus strand of NC_084767.1, from coordinate 29,348,831 downwards.
TTGACACATTAAAAAACCATCACTTCATCTGATTTATCAGTCAGTACAGAGGAAGCTCTAAGTTTATTAGATACTAACATAACCTTTTCCATAAAACTATACTAAATAATTGAAGTTACAATAGATAATGATAATTTAGATGCCTCTCTCTCTGTATATTCCTGATGAGAATCACTGCAAAGCATCTTGAATCTGAAACGCAAAATACAGCTGCTTTCATTTCTGATAATGATTCATCGTTGAATAGCTCCCAAGAGCCAGAACTATAGTTCAGTGGAATCCAGAGTTATCAGTGTAAACATGAAATATTACTGCCACGATGGAATTATTTTACTTCATGTACATTAAAGTACTAATATACATGTACTGTACTTCTCTTACATTAAAGGGAAGACTGTATGTTTTACTAACTTAGGCAAGTATTTACCTGATTTGACAAAATTACAGTGTTTTGAAAAAAGAAGTTTACAAAACAGTCTTCAGAGATTCAGAAAAAAATGTTTGAAAATTAGACCAGATAGTTAATTGGTGCCCTCTCTGGACAGGCTGTTCTTGTGGATAAGAGTCAGTCAATGTGTCTAGTCTTACCCTGAACATGTCCTGCAAGATGTGCCCTGCTATCCAGCTGTGTTCTCAGCAATTGCATGACCACCATTACTCGGTGCTTGCAGGGATATTTTAAGCTCTTTTAATTAAAAAAACCAACCAAGCAAACCACAAAAAGAAAGTAAAAAAAAGAAGGAAAATTTTACTTGCAGAATCTTAACTTGAGTAAAAGTTGCTGCTGGCACAGACAGAACTCAAGAGAAGAAATAACAAGGAAGGTATTATTTCACTTACAAATCCTTCTAGATACTGCTAAACACAGTGTAGAACCCCAAGGAAAATTAATATCTGACAAGCACTAGACAAGCCTTAAGATCTCGTCCTGAAGAAATCACAGTATGGATTCATGTAACTAAGAATTCAAGTGTAAGTGAAAAGTTTCTGTTTTAGACAAAATATATCTATTCTGCACAAATCTAAGACAGAGAAACAATTAAAATCTTCCCAAATACTTAAATATATTTTCCCCTCTATGATTCTTCTGTTTATCTTTTCTTGGAGGATACAATCCTCACAATAACTGCATAATTACAAGGTGCTTTCAAGAACTCTTGGAAAACTGTTAATTCTTTTTTAAAATAATAAATATATAATGTAGTTAGCAAATTGCAGACAATCCAGTCCATCAAATAGGAAAGTCTGAAGAAAGAAGCTGAATTCCCCAAAGGGTTACTAAAAACACAAGAGCCGTCCATATACTCATCTGGAATATGAAACGGTTTGCAGCCCTTTCCACTGCCAGAAAGAGACTATCTGACAAAATGAATGAGATGTTCCCCAGTGAAGACAACCACAGTTAGTCACTAAAATATTTTCCTGACTATGAAAGAATAATGTGGTTTTAAAATGTCCAAATGATAATAGTAATAGTGGTTTCCTATTTGGAATATGGATGCTTTTTCATGGGAACAAGCACAATAATTCTACATAGATCTTTGATTTCATACCACAGATGGTTCTTGAGCAATTGTGCAACTTCACAGGAAAACATAAAGAGTATTTGATTATTTGTAATTTTTTAATTTTTTTTTTTAATATTTAAGAGCCTGACTGGACAAAACTGTAGCATGGTTTGAGGAAACAGAAATTGCTGTCTCAGATACAGAAGATGTAAGCTGTTAATACTAATTTAATCTTTTACACACTTGACATCATCTCTGTGCTATTTAGGTATTCCTCTTATTGGCATCCTTGCAATTTGCCTCCTTTTCCTTTCCTTTTCTGCCACCAAAGTCTGAACTAGTCCTAGTGGCTTTAGTGAGAGCTTTGCCACTGAATTTAATGACCATCTGGTTCTTTTCCCCTTATAATCTTTAATAATTTCCTTGACATCTTTTAATATTAGTGTTTCTGCTATCTATTACTGCCCTTCTTATCTTCCCATGCAGCAGTTTAGTCCCCAGCTAATGTGCTTTAAAACAAGCTTCCAGTATTTCAGTAAGTCCAAAAACACTTTTTAAAAAAACCCAGATTTTATAAATAAATAAATAAATAAACACGTTCCACTCTCCAACCAAAAAAAACCCCTAACCCACTTTACTACTCTTCCTTGTTCCCAGGATCGTAATTTTGGTGGAATCAAGGAGTCTTCTTCTATTCCCATTCCCTGCAGACTGTACATATTCTTCCATCTTCATGCATTTCTCACTGTCTTCATTCCTAAGCCTCAGCCACTTTGCAGCCACTTTTCCTGTGATTAGACCCAATCATAGAATAATTAAAGCTGAAAAAGGCCTTTAAGATCATTGTGTCTAACATCAGTCTACCTGCAACTGAGCCTCTACAGAATATCCAAGATGAAACTATTAAAATTCATTTTTCTGTCTCAACGTTGCTAACACTTGCCTTTTTCTCCATCCATCTACCTTGTGTATTCCAACTCCAAAGTTAAGCTCCTTATACTTGTATACAAAGCACATGGAATGTGCTGCTTTCCCATCAAAGCATTTATTATTGCATTTCTGAAATAGTAACATTAATTTAGCAGTTTATAACGTCAAGTTGTTCATATCTCACATTAGCCATCCCATTTCATATTGTTTTGGTTAATCTGTACTTTTTTTTTTCCTGGCAGCTCTTAAATTTTGACTCTGTCTCTACAGTTCAGCATCCATTTGTATCTATACGTAGGAATTACTACAGCATTGATGAACAGCTACATCCCTCTCAAACATACTTCATTTTACTGAATTATATTCCATTCTTTTACCAATCCTAATTATGCTTCTTTTAGTCTTTTATTTTTGACTGCTGAACACTACCTGTCTGACTGATACTGGAAGTGCACAGAAAAAAAAAATACACAAGTCTTCTGTTTTGTTTGCTTTCCTTCATGTTGGAGTTTTGTAGCATTAATTCCCACGTTCACTCCCATGAGGAAGACCAGTTTTTCATTCTATTTATGTTGTCATCTCTTGGGGACATTGGGCAGATATTTGTTATTTAGAAAAGGTCAATTGGATCTATAAATCCCAAGGAATTACAGTATTAATGCTTATATCCATTTAGCCCATTGTATTTTCAGCTCCGCAGGAAGCCCACAGGAATAGTTGGCATACTTTCCCAGACAAATCCTAAGCATTGAAGTCTTGAACTTTGGTCTTATTTTAGTGCTCCATAACAGCATTTCAGACTTATACAAAGAAAGTCTAAAATGTTCACTGTTTCATCATCCCTTCTTTATGAAAAGCTATTACCAGAATGAGTGACCTAAATTTAGATGCATTAAAAAACCTGAGGATGAGGTTGCCCTTTCCCCAATATTTCAACTAATTTGTAGTTTGTAGCTGCTTGCTTTCCTGATCAAAACCATAGTTTGGTTGATGAAAAAGACAATGCTTCCACAGAAAAGTAAATTACCATCAGTAAAACTGTCAACTAGGCAGCTGCCCCTTTGCTTTCCCAAGAAACATATGAAAAGGAGGAATCATGCACTTCGTACATTCAGTGCAGAGCTGACTAACAAGCCAAACTGCAACTAACCTATCAACTATCCCAAGCAAACATCAGTGATGGAGTTTACAGAAGTCCCTGAATCTTATAATAATAAGATAACCGTGCTCATCATCTAAATAATTCAGTAATGAGATACAGAACCTGTTCCCCTGAATCAACAAGTATTAGAAAAGTATGAAAGCTGTGCCATAACATGATCTGTGAAACAACTTTCATAGTCTTTATGTTGATCTCAATTCGGTCTCAAGCAGGAGCAATTCCATATCAGAAATCTGTTTAAATATTGATATTATCCTCACTTCCCACCATATTGAGGTCATTTGCAAAAAATTACTAGTATGACATGGGAATATCATGGAACAATCACATTATTTTCAGTAAGCACTGCCAGGAAAGTATCTGGCACTGGACTATTTTCTAGCCCTATATATGTATATTAATCCTTATAGCAAAGTGGCTGATAAACTGCAAAAAAACCAAGTCAATATAGAAGCTCTATAGCTGCACTAGCATAACACTGTAGCTAAGACCACCTGCCAGAAGCATCACACCACACCAGCTAGCTTCTGGCCAAAACCAAGCACTGACAGGAAGTTTGAGATTTGAGGGAGGAGTTCTTGTCTGTATTTGCTAGTGTTGACATCCCTGTGCCTGGCATAACAAGTCTTCTAACGCTTTTTTAATCTCTGGAATACTTGTATCCTCATTTCTCTGTACAGAATTTTCAAAGAAAGCTGAGAATATGCAAAAATTTATTTGAACAGGTACCTAAAACCTGTTGCTTCTCAGTGAGGAGACCTGCAGCATTGTGGAAATAAGAATGTCAATGTTAATCTCGTTGTATGTCCTTACTGAATCTCATTTTTTCCTTTTTTTTCCCTTTTCTCTCTACCTATGTCCCAACTCAGATGTATGGACCACATTTACATTGACTGTGCAGCATGTTTGTGACTTATTTTCCTTTCAATGACATAATCAAAATTATCTTTTCTCCCCAAGAAATATTACCAAAACTTATATACAATTCATAACACCAAGCTATGCATATATTTAATCAATACTGCAGAGCAACAGTGAAAACTGGGTAAAATAAAATATTAAAACCAATGGCTTTTACAAATACATATAAAATGACATGATCTCTTTGTTATTGGCAGAGGGGTTACTTACAATAACCTCATTTTGCCCTGGATATTTAAACTGTGGTTAGGACAGACATTGGATGGCTGTTGTATAATAGTATCGAATGTGTCAAGGACTATAAAGAATTTCTCATGATTCTTTAAAATAATTTTCTCATGATCTTTTGAAAGAACATCTGGGCTTGCTTATGCAGATATGTTGAGGAAATACTCAATTAGCTATGTGAAGCTAATGAGCCAAAGTTAAAGCATATTCATCTGCAGGAGAATTTAAGATGCTGTAGCTCATGACCACTAATCGTCCACCAGAGTCATATTTTCCTAAATATTTTCTCACTGTGCTAGCTATGTTAAAAAGAATCTTGTACTTCCCTGAATTCTACCAATTTTCATAAAACAAGCACTAAAGTCTCATAAATTCCATTACTCAAATCATAGAAATTCACTTTTTGCACTCTTCCTACTTTAGTAAGTAGAAGATGACTCACCAAAAGTCTGTATACTACTACCAGAAAGTGAGAAACAAGATATCATTATTAGTTGCACTAATATAACCACATCAAGACCATTTCACATTTTTCCCAGTAAAGCTAAAGTTCCAAAACAGAGGACAGAACAGTGTTTGCTAATATTAAAAAAAAGAAAAAGAAAAAAAGAAAAACACATATCCAAACTCACTCAAACACCAAGCTTCTTGGCCTGAAAATTTATTGCTTTAAGTACATTTTTCTTTTCACGTTTCTCTCAGAACAGTGATCCCAAAAAAAGCTGAGCTCAACAGGGTCCACTGAAATACAATATTAATTTAATGATTTCATTCTGAAAAAAAGCCTTGTGTTTTCATGGAAATAAAAAAATTCAAAAGGCAATATGCAATATCATACAGCAGTGGAAAATTTTTACTGTTAGGTAATTAGATACAATTTTGGCTTTACAGAAGTGTGTTCCACAAAATGCAAAAGAAATACCAGTCCTAATAAATAAAATATCTCTTATGAGTAATAGAATTTGGGGTTCAGAAAAAACAGTATGGTGGCTTCAAGAACTCACTATCCACATGAAAATAAATACACAGATCTCTTTTTACTTCATTGACAGTTTTCTTATACAATTTTCCTATTGTATTCTCAGATAGTCTATGTAATTTTCATTTCTGCGCTTAATACATGTCTTGCTTGTACTACTTTAATGAAACCTCATGTTAAAATCTATGATCCATAATACTATGCTGACATTTGAGAAGAGAAAAAGGATAAATAGCCACTGAGGTCTACCTGTCTAAAACGAATTGCATCTTGGAAATACATGCTTATTCTTCCTGGCAAGAGAAATGCACATTTTGTTAGCAATAGCTGTTTGAATAACCAGATGTAGAAAAAATTGAAGCACCAATGGGCAGTGTTGTTTCTCCATACAGGATGACGTGGGGAGTACCAGCACACTGACTATGAAATAAAATATTTGACTTGAAAAATGACAAGGATGATGAAAAACCCCATGTTTTTTCCACAAGCTGTTCCTTGGGTTTTACCAGCATGACCGTAACGCCACAAAAGACATCTTTAAAAAAAAAACCAAAAAACCCAAAAACACAACAAAAAATCCCCAAACAAAACAAGAGAAAACAAAAACCCCAGCATGACTAAACTTTTCAGAATTTTGCACCAGATATGCAACAGAATAAATTTCCAAACCCAGAATATTACATTTTCATATTGGAATGGAAAAATGATTGCTTCAACAGACACCTACATTCTTTTTAAACTAACCTCAGTAGTCTGTGAGATTCAGGACACATTTTAAGAGAATATTTAAAAACATTGACGTGACTAGAAAACGAGGTAGAATGAAACAGACCTCACAAAGATATATTGCACCAGAGTAAGTGGGTATTTTTCATAAGACAAGTGGTATTCAAAACAAAGGAAATTAAATAGATCTATTCTTTCTAAGTTCTACCAAAATATTTAACATTGCATCACATCATATACTGCCGGATTTCATATGCCAAAGTAGTTAGGTGGAGGGAAATGTGGCTAAATGGGAGGTAACTAGTGCCTTCTAAGAGGAAACAGGACTCTCTGTTAGTTCTGAGGCATGTTTTAATAATGTTAGTACTAAGTAAACTATGGAACTCATTGGGGTAAAGCTGGGAACATTGTCAGTAAAGATGCAGGAAAGTGACCTATCAAATTTGATATCACCATAATAGATATGACAGAAATGAGACTAAGTGAAGTACAAGAAAAAGCAAATCCATGGCAATTTGGGAACAATAACAAGCAAAATTTCATTAGTTAAAACCAGAGAAGGATTAAAATATGGATCCTATTGGCAATGACAGTAAGACTATGAACCATCAAGACCAGTTGATGCAGTGTTGGAAGCTTCCCCATATTACTGAAAAAGCAGAGAGTGGATTGCTCTTGTTCAAGAAAAATGGATTCAAAAAAGGATAGACTGAAAAATTTTCAGAATTAGAGGAAAACAGTCAATGAACTTACAAGGTGAAAACAAAATTTTGCTTGTTCAGTCTGATGAAATATAGTCTAACAAGGTTGTAATTGCTACCTAGAAGTTTATCAAAGGGATTAAATAGTGGGAGGAAAAAAAGAAAAAAAAAGGGGTTAGATATAAAGTAGAGGCTACAGATATAACAAGAAGAAATAGGTGCAAATTGCCATGGAAAACATTTATCCTATGAATTCATGAAGATTTACAATCATTGGGGGGCAAGAGAGGGGAGGATTTGATCCATTTAAGAGCCACATATTCCATTTTATTCATAGCAGTTGAATGAAAAAAACAAGTCCATACTCACTGGCAGGAGTACTCTTGAAGTTCTGTGCTACATGTAAACAGCAGCATGTAGGAGTGCAGAATTTCAAAACAAAATTTTTGAGTTTTCAAACTGGGAAGAGGTCCTGTGTAAAAGAATAAGGAAGGTGTGGATAAGTTTTCTGGTTTGTTTGAGTGGTGCTCAATGGCAGAGAATCAAGTTTGAGGCCTGTGGCCAGCAGGAGTCCACAGGGATTGGTTCTGGGGCCAATCTTTTTCAACATAGAATTGTAACAGTTGGAAAAAGCCTTTAAGATCATCGAGTTATCTCCATCTTCATCAGCGACTTGCATGAGGGGACAGAGTGTACCCTCAGCAAGTTCCCTGATGACACCAAACTAGGAGGACTGGTTGATTCACCAGAAGGCTGTGCTGTCATTCAGTGGGATCTCAATCGGCATTAGAGTTGGGTAGAGAGGAACCTCATGAGGTTCAACAAAGACAAGTGCAGAGTCCTGCACCTGGATAGGAACAACCCCATGCACCAGTACAGGCTGGGGATTGACCTTCTGGAGAGCTGCAGAGAGCAACTTGGGAGTTCTGGTGGGAAGCAAACTAACTATGAGCCAGCAATGTGCCCTCATGGCCAAGAAGGCCAAAGGCATTCTGAGATGCATCAAGAAGAATGTGGCCAGTAGGTCAAGAGAGGTTTTCCTCCCCATCTACTGTACCCTGGTGAGGACTTAACTTGAGTACTGTGTTCAGTTCTGGGTTCCCCAGCTCAAGAGTGAACTTCTAGAGGAAGTCCAGTGCAGGGCCACCAAGATGATCAGAGGACTGAAGCATCTTTCTTCTGCGGAAAGGCTGTGGGCTGAGCTGGAGAATAAAGAGTTAGAGGGGATCTTATCAATGTTTATAAATACTTAACGGATGGGTATTGAGAGAATGGGGCCAGTGTTTTTTCTTCAGTGTTACAGGAAAAGGGGAAACAAGCATAAGGCGGAACACAGGAAGTTCGACTTGAACGTGAGGAGAAACTTCTTTCCTGTGAGGGTGAGGGAGCACTGGCACAGGGTGCCCAGAGAGGTTGTGGAGTCTCCTTCTCTGGAGGTTTTCAAAAGCTGTGTGGACACGTTCCTAAGTGACCTGACTGAGGTGAATCTACTTTAACAGGGCTAGATGATCTCTAGATGTACTTTCCAATCCCAACGATTCTGTGATTCTGTGATTGACATTTATATTGCTGAGATGGTAAATTTGAAGTTATTGTATTGATCACTTTGTAGTGAGCTTGTTAGTTTACAGAATCTTCATTTTTACCAGTTTCAGCTGCAAAAAGTTGCAAATATTTGACAACTACATAACAAGAAGACACTACTGCTCTTCCACAAATTGACCACAACATATTTGCTTAATTAACTCAGAAGGCCAAGGCATATAGAAATGCAAACCTTTTACTTGGTATCTGGGAGGATGAAGGATCTTTGGGTTATATTGAATGTTATTTGCCATATTTCTTGTTATCATATATCACCCTTTTCATTATTAAATCAATAAACTATTCTTAACTTACACTAACCAAAGATCTAATCATTAGAAGAAAAAGAATTAATATATAATTATAGAACATCAAGCTTCTTTTTTCAGAGTAAAGCATTCATTGTTCTCTCTGTTCCTGACTAAAATCTCTTCCCACTTCCCGTCTTACAGTGTTAATTGACTATCATCCTTACTTTTAGCCTTTTATTATTTTCATTTATGTTTACATGGAAAATCTGAAGATTTCTGTTTTGGATAAAGAGTGAAAACCAAATATAATTTTCATATTGAGGCAGAATCCTGCAAAGCTATAAAAGGAAATCAAAACAGCTAAACATATCTATTAACAAAACAGTGATTTCTCAAGCTTGTAGTGTTGACTTAATTTTTCTCACATCAGAAATTACTGGAGGACAATGACTTCCACAAAACCAAACTAAAACCCACAGCAAGTGCTTCTATTATAAGACTTTACACTGAATAACAGCACAGAAATGTGTACTCCTGTGTTTATCCTGTGACATTGACACATTGTTTTCTGTTGGTTTACCTGTTCTTTTCCTCATTAAGGCTAGGGTTTTTTTTAACAGCAACTATTAATTTACACTAGAAGATGTATTTTCATTACTTAGAACTCAATGGTTGACATTATATTAGCCATGTTACTGTTTCTAAGTTAAAAAAACAAAGAAACAAAAAACCCAGTTACTGTTCCCGGTCCACAACTCTCAGTTTTTTCCAATAACATTGTTGTTAAGTGCACAGTTATTAGGCCAACTTTTCCTAGAAATTGCAGGTATCGCTTCACTGTCTGTCCTACAAACATGCATAGAACATTTCCCTTTTCTAACTAATACTGTGATACTATACTCCTTTGATATGTAGTCTTCAAGAGGTAACAATTTCATTTTCTCCAATCACATCTATGAGGCCAATCACTACACAATTATATATTTTTTATTTATTTCTACTGGTCAGTTATCATTTTTACCATTAGAAAGCAGGACAGTACTCATTAATAATGTGCTACTACTTCTTAACCTCTTCCTCTTAGGAGGTATATCAGTGCTACCAATGAATAGAAACTATTCTGAAGTCAGATAATACTGAAGTGTTATAAGGAATAAGTCCAGTACTATTTCTGCATTCTATTGCATCACCAAGTACTTCAACTTTTTCTTTGTTAGCAACTATTTACATTAATCAGTCACAGCCTCAAAAAAAAGGTAACAATGGATGTAGGCATCTCCCAGACTGTGCCCTGTAGCACTACTCAATCATAGCAATGTCTCATTTTATGGTTTCTTCCAGTCACAGGAGGTGTGAAAACTATGACCACATTCACTTAATTTAAAAGGATTCTCTCTCACAGTATAATCCCTTGACTACCCTAAAGAAATTTGACTACTCTAAACAAATGAAACTTAGTAAGGATCAGTACTGCCAAAAAATAAAATCCCTGAAGCAATTAAACGAGCTTATTAACATTAAGTACTTATGAATGCAGTGCCTCTTCCTGAATTGTAATGAGAATGAGAAGTGTGTTTTGGTAATGAACCCAAGGACACCATGGCCAGAGGACTTTTTTGTAACAATTCAAGAAGTGATAGCCAAAGATTTCCAGTATACTGTTCTTAATTGACTGGCTTCATGCCTTAAGAACTCTAGTGATTTGGGGACTTCATGTAAATGTTGTGCAAGAGCCTCAAAATTGCCTTTGGGCATGAAAAGACTACCTGGGAATGGAAGATGAGCATTTGCCATGATGGTCAATTTCAGGGGCAAAAATCAAAGCCAGAAATGAGTACCTTGATTTGTGCTAGTCATGCTGACAATCTTGTAGAATGTGCATGCAGGAATCTTAAACAAATCAGCACCCATGTGTTGCTTTGGTCAATAGTTTTGTTTTCTTAGAACTATGGTATCATAGAGTACAAGTTTTGATGCATGCAATATAACTAAGTTGTGAAACATGAGCAAAAGCAACTACAGAGATTTTAGGACAGATGAAGTCCAGTCTATGCTTTGTTTCAAAATTGGGGTTACATAACATGAAAAACCTCAGATGTTTAATATGGTAAAATGCCGTACATTCAAAATGATTGTACCATTCCTTAATTATTAGCTCTCTGTAATAATATGCAATTAGTCATTATCCAAGACAGTATTTCATGTGAGCATTCATATATCATTTATATATTATTGAGCCATTGATAAAAGTGACTACATTAATACTATCCTGCAGCTGTTGGTGGACGAGCAAGAAAATGCCACATCAGCGAGTAAGTCACTGAAGATTCAAAGTGTTAGAAAATGTTTGCCTTAGAACAGGACAGGAGTGAGGCTTAAGAATTTCTCATCACTGGGAGGTTAAAACACAGTTGTTTGCTTCTGGGTTGCTTAAACAGCTATATATGAGCTTAACCGTAATTTTTGATGCTACGAATGAACTTTGGCTACTAATCCAGAACTTCACATTCATACAATGGCTTAACTACAATAGTAGCTTCATTTATCATATAGGCTATTGGCCAATATTCCACAATCGTTCTGGATTCCTGTAAATCTACTACTAAGTGTTTCTTGAACATTGCCAATGGGGATTAGGACACTATTATGCAATTCAGAACAAAATGGTAGACTAGAGTATTAACATAGATAAACTGAAGCCTAAACAGGATTCACAGAGTTTATACACATCGTATTTTATATATACTCTCATGGAATCCCGTTAGTCAAGGTGCTGAGTCCTCACAGACACAAGACTTACGTCTTCAAGTTTTCTGCTTGGTTATCATTCAAAATTAAGATTCTGTCATTAAAATGTAACTGATAAATGCTAATACTTCTTAAACAAAGACTTCATCTCAAGGCCTGTTTATGTTAGTCACTGTAAATCATTCTCCATTTTCTGCAAGGGACAAACGCTTGATAACCATGCCAAAAACCCCCACAACCCCAAACAAAATCCTTCCTGTAATAAGCTGCAAAGTACCACAGTCACCAGTGCGGAATCCTCACATATCAGAGGATTATACTTAAGCAGTATTAGAAAGCTTTCTGACAATCGAGTTCAGCACTGCAGTTTGCTCAAAACTGTAATTGATAATAAAAAAAAATTAAAATGTATCCCTGCATAGGGGCTTCCAAAACAAACGTGTTAACAGCTGCAATAAAATAAACAGAAAATTTCCTCTATTCTCTGCTTTTAATCAAGCAGAGTTAAAAAAAATCAGTATTTTCCAGGAACAACCCATCTTCCTATGTTTATGCTTTCCTTAAGCCTTCTATTTCCTGTATTTTTGCAGCATAAATTCTATTTATGTAAAGACATGCTGAATAGTGCATGATTACTTCTCTTTTGCTTGATATTGACCTCTATTGTCTTCTATGTTTGTGCAAAAATGTGATTCCAGTTATTTACATTAAAAATCACCAAATTCCTTGCAATACTCATTTTACTTTATAAGTAGCCTTTCTAAGTTTACTATTGCAAGTTTATTTTCAAAGAAATGCAATTAACATTTCTTAAGCACTTTTCTCCTTGTTCTCTTACTTCTACTTTTCTTTTTTCTTTTTTTAGTAAGTATAGTAACTCTTGCACTCAGGAAGCTAAACCAGATTCTGTTGTTTAGCTCTCCCAACTATTATGTCACAACTCCACTGAGGCCACTGCACAACAACTTCAGTTGTTCCAGGTCACAGAATCACAGAATTGTAGGGTTTCCAAATAAAATACAAAAGGCTAATACAGTCTAGCTGCAGGTTTAGGTGGTACTTATAAGATGCAAGGTGTTCCTTTCTTGCCTTCTTCCAGTTATTATCCTTTCTCCCACCTGGGTACAGGAGCATAGAAAACAAACACCAAAGCAAGGAGGTATAACAAGATGATATGGTTTAACTTCTGACTTATGTGGAGGAGAACTCATGTTCAAAAAATTCCCTGTCCATAAACACCCACAGTATATTGAATATATAGTGATATATCTCATCATATACTTTGTAGATTGCAAGCTTCCCCTTAATACCTTAAATTTATTAATATGACCTTTCTTGAAGAGAATTAAAAAATTGTGCAACACACTACTACTACAATCCATGCAGAATGTACTCGCAGTCTAGGATGAACTGTATTCCATCATTACCCTAATGGTTTTCACACATCTCTGTGATTTCACAGTTGTCTTGCAACTCAAATGAAGGTGATTCTCTGCTCCCACAGCAAAAGGGCAAGTGTATGAATGGTGCAAGTAAGATTCAGTAGGTGTAATGGATGCACTTAATCTCCTTAACCAAACTCACAGTAGTTTGGTAGAGGCTCCAAAGGAGATAAAAGCTTGAGCTGTAGCCAGTCCAAGAACTTCTCTAGACAAAGGAACAAAGTGACCCAGTCAACACCAACACATTTGAGCTTGGGTCACCCATCATACAATTAACACATAAACAGCAGGTAGTTTTTCAAGACTCATTTATCAAGGAACAACAAAAGTTGTGGGTACATACCTTTCCTATTGTATGCGATTTGACTATGAGCCAACTACTTTACCGCCTAAATATTACAACCTAAATGAGCCCTCTTTGAGCTTGTAGTGGGTCTGAGACGGTAGTGATTTTCCACAGCAGCTCCTGCAGTGCTGTGCTTACTGTTGATATCATTATTATGACTACCACTCGCACAGCATCAGGGCTGTCCCTCCAGCATTCCTTCCCCCACCTTCACCAATAGCTGTGGGTGGGCATGATCTTGGGAGGGACTATGGCCAGGACAGCTGACCCAGGCTGACCAAGGAGATATTCCATACCATATGACGTCAGCTCAGTAATATAAACTGGGGGAGAGGAGCAGGAAGGGCAGACAAGATTCATTTCTGGCCTTCCCAAAGCAACCGCTACGCGTACCGCAGCCCTGCTTCTCGGGAGGTGGCCGGACATCGCTGCTGATGGGAAATAGAGAGTAACAGCTTTATCTGCTTCTGCTTTGCTTCCCGCGCGCGCGGCTTTGCTGCTTATTTATTAAACTGCTTTTATCTCAACCCACGAGACTCCCATCTTATTTTCTCCCCTTCCCTGGCTTGCTGAGGAGGTGGGGGATAAAGCGGTGTGGTGGGCACCTGGCATCCAGCCAGGCTCAAACTACCACAGAGCTCTTCCTGCTAGGCAGAGTGGCTGCATGGCAGGGATTCCTCTTGAGCTGGGATGACTCTGAGGGTTACTCTTTGAGGCAGAGAGACCTTTTACCAATGACAGATCATTGGATGAGCCCAATTTGAGTTCTACCAGAACCGCAACTGGACTGCACAGCAGGTGACTCTCCCCTTGAATAAAGATGCCTCTCAAAGTTTGAGATTCTTTACCAGATACTAAAATATTCTTCAAGTACGATGGTACTCATAACAGACCCTCTGCAAGAAGTCAATAGCATCCTGGATTTATAGTAATGAAATCTAGGTATTAATTTAATTAGACACAAGCCTTTGATCAAGTCTGAGACTAAGTCTGGATCCTGCCACACATAGAATCTCTCTCGGAGAAGGAGTTTAGAAAGAAAAGGTATCCATTCTAAACCTCATGATTCAATGTGAAGGTCTCCCTTTTCCTTTTGTGTCTCTGCTCTCTGTGTAAATAATTCTAGCTCAATGCTAACTTAATGGTTATCAGAGGGACTCAACATGGATTCACCAAGGGGAGATCCTGCTTGACCAACCTGATAGCCTTCTACGAGGGCATTACTGGCTGGCTTGCTAGATGAGGGGAGAGCAGCGGATGTCATCTACATTGACTTCAGCAAGGCTTTTGACACTGTCTCCCACAACATCCTCATTAGAAAGCTCAGGCAGTGTAGTTTGGATGAGTGGATGGTGATATGGATCAAGAGCTGGCTGAATGACAGAGCTCAGAGGGTGGTGATCAATGGCATGGAATTGAGTTGGAGGCCTGGCCAGTGGAGTTCCACAGGGATCAGTTCTGGGGCCAGTCCTATTCAACATCTTCATCAATGACCTGGATGAGGGGACAGACTGTACCCTCAGCAAGTTCCTGGCTGATTCCCTAGAAGGCTGTGCTGCCATTCAGTGGGATCTCGACTGGACTGAGAGTTGGGCAGAGAGGAACCTCATGGGGTTCAACAAGGACAAGTGCAGAGTCCTGCATCTGGGAAGAAACAACCCCATGCACCAGTACAGGCTGGGGACTGACCTGCTGGAGAGCAGCTCTGCAGAGAGAGACCTGGGAGTCCTGATTGATAATAAACTGAACATAAGCCAGCAATGTGCCCTTGTGGCCAAGAAGGCCAATGGCATCCTGGGATGCATCAAGAAGAGTGTGGCCAGGAGGTCAAGGGAGGCCTCATCTGGAGTACTGTTTTCAGTTCTGGGCTCAGGGACAAGGACAGGGAAATTCTGGAGAGAGTCCAGCGCAGGGCCACCAAGATGATCAGGGGACTGGAATATCTTCCTTATGAGGAAAGGCTGCAGGAACTGGAGCTGTTTAGTCCAGCGGAAATTGAGGGGGATCTCACTAATATTTACAAATATCTAAATAGTGGATTTCAGGATGTTGGAGCATCACTTTTTTCTGTTATATCCAGTGATAGGACAAGGGATAATGGAAAAAAAAGTTCTCTTTAAACATAAGGAGAAACTATTTAACTGTTCAGGTGAAGGAGCCCTGGTACAGGCTTTCCAGGGAGGATGTGGAGTCTTCTTCTCTGGAGATTTTCAAAATGTGTCTGGACATATTCCTGTGTGATCTGATATAAAAAATAGGAGGACCTGTTTTTGGCAGGGTTGGGGTTGGACTAGATGACCTTTAAAGGTCCTTTCCAAACTCTACTATTCTGTGATTCTGTGGTTTTTCTTTGTATGTTTATTCTGTGTAGCAAGTAATAGAGTGAACCTTGCTCTTGAATTCTGTTAAATTGCACTTCTACAAATTCATATTAAAGTAAATTTTGTTAATATCTTTGATGATACGTCAGTGATTGTGCAAGGCAGTAACCAAACTGACATAACTGTAATCCAGTCTTGAATTGGGATCAGTGTGGTCAGAGGGCCTGCTGGAAGCACAGTCAGCTCTAACAATATATAGCAATCTGGTCTTGGAGTTGGCTGTTGGACAAATTAATAGCATGCAACTGCTTCCTTTTTTGGGCTTTCATTAGTCAAAACTTCATCAGAGAGAAATACATAGAAAACACATGTCCAAAAAGATGACTTCTGGAATACCAGAAATTTTGTTTCAAGAGAGAGTTGTAGAAAAGAAGAGCACATTGAAACTGTTTTTTTCCCTTGGTGTGGAGAATCATGCCCTGTGCTACAATTTTTATTCATGAATACATTGGCTACTTGTAACTTTTCTTCCCACTTTTATCAGTTTGAACATACAGCCTACAATTCATTATTACACTAGGCATCCAAAATTACTTGAAAGAAATGGTATTACTGTTATGTTGCCAGTTAAAAAAACCCTGTTTACTTAAAGATACATTTGCTCAAGGACATGAAAAGTAATCTTAATACTGATAATACATTAAATTTTTTTAAAGTCTCAAACTTTTGAAAAGAATGGGTGGAAAGGAAAGAATAAGCTATTATTAAAACAACTTAGAACTATAATTGACCTATACATAAAGAAAACCAGAAAAATTAAAATAAGCATAACATTAGGTGATATGCAAGAAGATTTTCTTTCTTTCTGTAATGATGAAACTAAAAAAAGCTGTTGTGACTCTCCTCTTGTTCCACTATGAAGTTTCTGTAGGAATCAGTCTTATTTGTACAACTATGCTTTATTTATAGGTGCACTCATATAGAATCACAGAACCATAGAATGTTAGGGGTTGGAAGGGACCTTTAGAGACCATGTAGTTCAACCCCCCTGCAGAAGCAGGTCAACCTAGATCAGATAGCATAGGAACATGTCCAGGTGGGCAATAAAGCATGTAATAAATATATTTCCATAATTTTAGAAAGCAACCAAGACAAAATAGGCCTCCCAGTCTATGTCACTACTGATGTAATATAATATAGGGTTTCTTTTGTTTAGTGGAGTAGTGATGTTGCAGTGAAAGCAGTAAGGGTAACATCTCGAACTATTACTAGCACAAGATTGTGTTATTTTTTAATTTAAAAGAATCTGTGACTTAGTTCTCTACTAAATTTCTAATTACTAAATCTTTATAAGTATGATTTAAAGACATACACTTGAAATTTGAGTCTGGTGTTATTTGTACAGTGCAAATCCTAATTCCAGTTAAGACATCATTATCTTCAATGTAGCAAATAACATATAAAGCCAACTAGATTTACCTTCCGCTTTTTTGTTGTGATTTTATACTTTTTCAGTTTTTGGGGATTTGTTTAACCATAAGTATAGCTGATTTGTCATGCTATATTTCTGGTGTTACTTCAGTGGCAATTAATTTTGAAAATATAAGGAAATGAACTGTGATAAGAAATAGAATAAGGAATTATTTGAGATTATATGAGAAAGAAAAGAATATTTAAAATTTAGAAGAGAAGGCAGTGAACTGAGTATTACTGCAGTTTATCAATCTATCACTAAAAACATAGAATTTATTTTGTATGGAAGACTAAGTAAGATACTTGACCTTCAGTATAAATAATGATCAGGTCAGTAAGAAAAGAGTATACAAATACTAAATAATAATATTAAACATTATCAGAGATAAGCAAAGCAATTTATATACCAATTATTTATGATTTTTTTTAAATTCAGAATTCAATGAGATCAACAGCTTCATGTTTACTATTACCATCTAATATATGACTAAAATGTTGGATAAAATAGAAAGAAACATTTTCTCTCCTGAATGTACTTTTAAAAGGCTTTTTAAAAGAACAAACAAACAAACAAATCTAATTTTTGTTATCATTGCTTTAGTACTACTGGTTTACTGGGGTTTGGGGTTTTTCCTCACCAGAAAACAGAAGAGAAAAAGAAACTTATTGAACTGTATTGATGCAGCTGATTCCTCTGAAAGCATGTATCATTCTAATATTAAATTGCTAACACTAAATTTCTTTCTAACAAAGAAAATTCTCTGAAGCTAGACAGCTAGAGTACAGAAGTTTAATTAATATATATAAAATCCACTGAAATATTTCCAGATGCCTCACAATTCTATGCTGTGATTAACTGCAGTGGAAGAATTCATATTGTATTTCCAAGAGTAGCTCACAGAATTTCCGAGAAAAGCATGAATAAGGGGAACTCACATCCTACGAGATGTTTATGCATGATGTTATCTATTCACATATTCTCTTTGTTTATAGAGAGTGCCTAGGATAGACCTATAAAAAAATTAATTTTGTGAATTTCCATATTAATTTGACAATGTAATGCTTTGAAATACATAGCATTTCTTATTTTTAAAGTTTACCTACTGTCTGCAGGTTACCTGTTCCACATAAATGTTATCTGAACAGAAGTGGAAGGATACCTTTCACATAACTGAAGTACCAGAAAATTTTAAAATGAAACCTTTTTCACAGCTTTAAATTTAGTCAGATTTTGTTTGCTTGAGCCAAAAGAGTAAACAGGCATATTTTTTTCCACTGTGCATATACTATGAAATGAGGTACTGTAAAAACAGTTTTTCTCCGTGATTTTTGAAGTCAAAATAGTGCAATCAGAGCTGAATACAACTGCAGAAGGTGGCATAAAAATGACATTGAATATGACAGTAAGTTGGCTTTTGGCAATGTAATGACTCATACTGTCTCATACATATTTTTGAAGTTACTGAAGAGACATTTTTGAGATGCAGTAGAAACGGATCAGATCTTCATAAGGTCATCTTTTTTCACTGCTATAGGCTCAGGTCAGATGGATTAATTCAGGCTAAATGGCACTGTAAGGTCCAAAGAGTCCTTCCAAAAAGAATATTTCTACCAGAACGCAGTACTGCTCATCAGGAAGAGTGCAGTCCTTCACAATAAAATAAAAAGAAGAAGAAACAAAAAGTGATTTCGTGGAAGGTCTCTGGCTCTCTGAGATGAACCTATAAAAATTGATCTTTACAATGGGACCCTGTGTATGATGTTGATTTTTTTTCTCTAACAACAATATTTGCACACGGATGTTAGGTTTCTGAATGGAATTTTTTTCTAGTAGTTCTGAAGGCCGTCTTGTGGCCATGGCATTTCATTGTTGTGACTCAAAATTATTTTGACAAAGGGACAAATTCTGACCTCACAGCTGTATCAGTCAATAGTAATGCCATGGAAAATACCAGCACTACTAGGTTCAAGTGAGTTAAGTAGTCAAATTTTATAAAACAAAGCTCCTATTCAAGCTGTGTAGTTACTCTGCTTATATTAAAATTGAAAATAGATTTTTTTTTAAATGGGTATTTGATTATACACATGACTAAGGCTTCCAAACATAAGGGATTCTCGCCTTTAACCAAATTCTGGCTTCCTCGCAAGGCTAGGTGATGATTCCAGCTCTCGTGCACTCATTAGAGCTGCCTAGTACTCAGTGTTAATCAGGCATTTAATGAGGCAGTTTTCAGTAAACCCTGAAACCTCTACTGAAACAGCTTTGTCATTTATAACAGAATGCTACTATTGCCCCAAAGACCTGAAGGACTAATTCAGATCCTCAATGTATGTTTTCCTGTTTTGCATACACAATCCAAACAAGTGAATAGGAATTTGATAAGGATAGTGAGGCAAGGGATGTACACTAAAAAACCTGAGGAGAAAATAAAAAGATACTTTAAAAAGGACTGATATGACATTAATAGATGCACATCAGAACACTCATAGAACAACAATGTAGCATAATCACCCTTCTCTAGATTTCATGGCAGATTTTGAAGGATTCAAGATGATGGTTCTTTTATGACAGACACACAAATGCACATTTGTAATATGAGTTAAGTACAATGTTTTTTACCATATTGTGACAAAGCTTTTTTTCTCCTTTCCATGTTCTTAGTTGTAATTCAAGTGAAAATACTAATTTACTCTACTTAGACTATTTTAAACACTCTCTTTGGTTCTAAAAGGAATGGTATGTTGTTGAAGGTCCACATTAAATCACTTTTAATATCTCATCTTGTTTCATACAAAGTGAACTTTATGAGAGAAAGACTTATTCCTTGTGGCTTATTGAGAACAGTAGGTGGTATAAATTGTTTCTCATGATGAAACACTCTTAGTCACCACTTATTTTTCCATTGACTAAAGAAAATTCTCTTATGAATCTTAAAAATTCTGAACATTTCTAAAAGGATAATTACACATGCTGGCCTAACTGCTTTAACTCGGAGTAGGAGCCTTTAATGTTGCAGAATCTAGTACAGTAGGACAGTGACTAAGGACTGATGACTTTAGCTCATATTGCAATAAAGATAATTATATACTTTCAGCTGACTCTTTTAAAGTCAATTTAAAAATAAAAGTAACCCCAGGAAAAAAAATACACTTTTTTAATTGTAAAAAAATGTTAGTTAGAGGTAATATATTCTCACTCTTGGGACTGATGAAAAGAGTACAGTTTAATATTTATGTTGGTCTTCCTCAGAGCTTAATAAAGCACATATTACTTTGCAGTGATAACATGTGGACTTGCTACAAGCTCAAACCTCAGTGGCTGGACAAGAGCATCTCTTCTAGCAAGGCTATGTCTCAAAAAAACCTGGCAAACCTGCTGTGCTTGTACTCTCTAGTGCCTTCTGCCTGTTGACAGGAGACTGGCCATATTTTGTCTACATCCACCTGCCAGCTCTCAGCCTAGCTTCTGCCACATCCTAAGAGAGACTCTATTTGTGTCACCAAAAATTGAACCACAAACTTCGGGAAGTAGCAGTGTCTCCACACTGGAACATTTGAGAGGCATCTCTGATGAAATCACATTGTGATACATTTATAAATCCACCAAGATTGATTGAAAATGCATGCTTAGTGAAAGAAACAAGGGGAAAAAAAAACTCCATTGTCACCTGGAAGTGATTTACAAGACTGTGCTGCACTTGGTAACAAAAATAAGATTTCCCAAACATGTAAACATTTCTCTGAACTGCTGAAGTCATAGGTTCTATTTTTTCCATTTTCTTCAGGCAGGCAGGAGAAAGCAAACTACTCATCATCATATCACCATAGACTAGAAAGTACTTAATCTTGGCGACTGACCTACTGAGCAGGTAACTTACACAGTGCTATGCATAAAGACTGTCCAGGATGCACAATACTTCATTAAACAGGTATTTTCCCCGTCCTTCAAGTTTCAGTAGTCTAAATTTGTTTTTCTGTTAGGTATAGTTGGACATACTGTTGCATATCTGTATTTTACAGCAATAAGAAATGCCCAAGGGAGACAGAAGACACTAAAGGCAGAAAGCACTTGTTTACAGCAATGAGAAATGTAATTGAGCATCAGAAGTAAAAAGCCAAGCTGCATAATAATAACCTGTCAGCACTATTTCAAGATTTTCCTCAGATTCACTTGTTCCATATATTTTATCAGAGTAATTTTAATGCAACTGGGCCCAGAAAAGTAATTTTCACAAATTCCAGAAGCTGTAACAGTGAAAGAGATATTTCAACGGTTAGTTTACAGTTGGTCCCTAATGTAGAGAACAGTGTTAAATAGAAAACAGCAGCATTTTTACAAGCTGAAGGTGGTGTGACCATGACTACTAGAAAACTGGTGTCTCTGGCTTCTCACTCAATCCCAATGTGAGAAACCATGCCTCTGTTAGTTCCAATTTCACTTGAAGGTTTCAATTTGGGGTCACTAGTTCTGATTCTTTTCAGTTGTGAGGCTGTAAGAAAGTAGCTGTATTCCAGTAAGACTGTCCAAACTAATTTAAAAATGCTTATCAATGTATGCAAAGATCTTTGTGGAAGACTCACCTGAAAACAGCTCAGTAATGCCTAATAAACAAAAGCTGTGATTGTAGAGGAGGTTTGAGCATTAGAGTTTCCAAACCAGGACATGAAGGACCATAGTCTGCAGCACTACAGGTATAGTTCTGGCAATCAAGGAGAAGCATTGTGACAGACTAAAAATCGTCACTCTTCTGTCTCTAAAAGCAACAATAAAAAAAACTACCTGGGCTACTCAGTCCTTCAGAAAGTATCCTTATTGAACAACAGCTACAGATGCCTGGATTCAGGTAGACAGGTTTACTTACCAAGTGTTGAACCTGAAACCACTACTAAGTTTACACATGGCACAGACCTTTTTGCTGTCTTGTTTTACTGAGCCTGTTTGGGATCAAGATAAGTTTCTTCATAACTGTCTGTAGGGTGCTATGTTTTAGTTTTGTGATCAAAAAAATGATGACAGTACACCAGTGTTTTCATTATTGCTGAACAGTGTTTGCACAGCATAAGAAATCTCTGTCACTGCCCCACTAGCAGTTCGGCTTATGGTGGGCAGGAGGCTGGAAGAAGGTGCAGATGGGACAGCTGACCCCAAATGACACAAGAGATATTCCATACCATACAACATCATGCATAGCAATAACATCTGGAGGTGAGAGGAGGAAGAGTCTTTCCCAAGTAACTGTTGCTGTCCTTGAGTTGTGCTTGTGTGGTGCTGTGACAAAACCTTTGGACTGGCTATAGTGGGTCTGGGATGGTAGTGATTTTCCACAGCAGCTCCTGCAGTGCTGTGCTTACTGTTGATATCAATATTATGACTACTGCTCACACAGCATCAGGGCTGTCCCTCCAGCACCTTCACCAATAGCTGTTTGTAGGAACGGTCCTGGGAGGGACTATGGCCAGGACAGCTGACCCAGGCTGACCAAGGAGATATTCCATACCATATGACGTCAGCACAGTAATATAAGCTGGGAGAGAGGAGCAGGAAGGGCAGACAAGATTCATTTCTGGCCTTCCCAAAGCAATCCCTATGTGTACCGAAGCCCTGCTTCTCGGGAGGTGGCCGGACATCGCTGCTGATGGGAAATAGAGAGTAACAGCTTTATCTGCTTCTGCTTCGCTTCCTGCACTCGCGGCTTTGTTGCTTCTTTATTAAACTGCTTTGATCTCAACCCACAAGACTCCCATCTTATTTTCTCCCCTTCCCTGGCTTGCTGAGAAGATGGGGGATAGAGCGATGTGGTGGGCACCTGGCATCCAGCCAGGATCAAACTACCACACTGGCACAAACTATATCCAGTGTCCTGCTCCACTAGATATTTCTTTTTAAGACTCCAGACAAGTAAGTTTTATTTATTGACTTAAATGCACCAGAGACATGGAGAAAAAAACCCACACTAACAAAGCAAACCTTTCATTAATGTAGCTAGTCTCATTTTTTCCCAAGGGCAATTAGATATATTCAGGTTATCTCATCCACCCTTATAGCATCCCCACAAGTCCTTCCAGAAACTACACCACACAGAACTCTGCTTACGTTAAGTTCATGTGTCCCTTGAACTCCTATCCAAGACTATTTTGTAAGAAAGGAGTATGGGGGGAAAAAGGTCAGCTGCAGTCTAGATCTGAGCTGACAGCATGACATGCAGGTCCACATCCTTACCTCATAGGGCACAAAAATCAGCAGCCAGCACTTGAATTTGCTGCTCAGAGGCAGCAAATGCTGAGGAGAGACTCCCCATCATGCCTTACCCTCCCTAGTTAGCAAAAAGGCTAGTAAGATTTTCTTAGGAAGGCTTTGGCTAAGGGCACTAATATGAGCCTGTTTTGATAATATATTCAGAGGCATTCTACCAGATAAATTAAATAACTGAGAAAATCCCAATCACTTTCACATAGACACTGAACTCAAGAAGAGGAGCATGTGGTGTACTTACTAATTACTTCCTAAATTACTTCCTAAATTACTTCCTAAATCAAGCTTAAGGGATAAGGACTATGACAGTAAACCTTGAAAAAAAATCTCAAAGAAAAAGTCTATTCAAGCTTCCCAATTGAACCTGCAGGCTTAGTCTTAAGTATGGCTTTTAGAAATATTGCCTTTGGAAAACGTCCTATAGAGGCTTAGAATGACCTGTTATTAGATGTGTGTCTGTTCTAAAAACTACAGACCATCCATTCACTCATTTCTACATCTTTGGAACTTGAATGATCTGAGGCAGAAGAGATGCATTCCCAAATTCTTTTCAACCTCAAAACCATTTTGTGACTTTGTTCCAGACGTTTCTCTATAAAAGCTTTGTACCAAGTCCAGTGCTACTATGGTCATGCAAATCTGCAACAAAATCTAATGCTTTTTCATCTTTAATATCTCTACCCTGAGTACCAAGGCTAGACTGCAGAAGCTGGTGTGTGAATTTCATACATCTCCCTCAAAGGACTAAGTGAGCCTGTGGCAAGCTATGATAAGCCCCAACACAAATAACTACTACTCTAAGAAAGAAGCATGGCATGAAGATGTGATGATGAGCACTGCAGTGTTTCTTTGTAGCATTTGTATTAATGTACCTGGGCTGCTCTCAATCAAGTGCTCTCTGTTTCACAATTCTGAGTAAAAGTAATTTTCTGGAATAAAAATGTCAAAGGGCCATGCTGTCCTGACTATGGTTGTAATTCCATATGGACAAAATAATTGCTATCCAATACCAGTATTCAGTTCTCCCTATATTTTCAAACTGTGATTTAAAGAAAAAAAAAAGTGAAATTACATAGCTTTGTCCATAAAATCATGTTAGAATGCTTCCAGTTCATGCCTGAGGTCTTGTCATTGAAATCAATAGATTTACTTGTCAGGTTACTTAAACACAGACTACCTAGACAGGGATCACATCTAGTCACTAATGGATGAATCCTTCCTGCATTTTGTCCCATAGCTTTCCATTTCTTAACACAGACATAAATAAATGTACAAATACATTTGGTAAACATGATGGAGGAAAAAGGAAAACGCAAACATAGTTTAGTTCTTTTCAGCAAGGCCATGAATGATTCTGTTACCAGAGCATTTGGTGTCACAGAAAGCAACAAATAGGAGCAGGGAGGTAGTTCTTAGGAAGCTGAGTCTGCTTTCTCCCTGCTGTTTTCTGAATTTTCTAGGCTCTAACAACATTCTTGTTGAACTCTACTATTTTTACTCAGGGTGCTAAATTTTATAGCCTGAAGTAGAAGCTTTTAGGTGTAGTGTGAGTTTTCAGTTATTTTAGCATTGAAAGCTAGTTTTTTATGCCCTTGAGAGAAAGAATTAAATCAGGATATCAAGAAGCCTTTATTAAAACTATATATTTTGTCCTCTTCAGTGATTTCCAATGGCATTTCATCTACTTTTTTGTTCTACTTATACAAATACTGATGTATTATTTATTAAAGCAAACATTTTTTTCCTTTGAGAGAGATTGACATCTTTTTTTAATGTTTTGGTTTGGTTTTTTTAAAAATTGGTCATTATTTAAAATCATTTCAGTAAAAAATTAGTTACAAAGAACTCTATGGGGGACACTCTTGAGTGAAGAAGTGATGTTTTGGAACAGAAATTTGGATTCTACTACTCATTGAAGGATATTGCAGACTTCTGGTCTAGAAGCAGCATAGGCACATTCTGCAATACTCTATACTAGCCCAAAATCACAGGCCATGGTACAATGAATTTTCAGTTAGATGCAACACTAAAAATTGAGACTAAACTGAGAGAGCTGTAAGTGAGGACCCACTCAAGACATACAAGTCTAGGTGAAGAAAACACTTCTGCTTTCTATGTAGATGTTTTAATCATGGTCTATGAGCTAATAAAATAATACTAAATTGTAGCTACACTGGAAGGAGTTATCAGAAAATATTGGTCATTTTTCTGGACATTTCTAAAATATTCATTAATGGAAGAATACCGAGAAAGCAAAGAATATGAGAACATTGCAGAACAGATACTTGAGCACAGAAGTGAAGATTATTGCTAGTCAGCATGGAAAAAAAATGTCTCCTAGGCTAAGAAAATTGGTATGTTCTACAAAGCAGGTCAGTTAAGTGTCTGTGCCATGAAGTAATTCTTCAAAATTTTAGAAAAAGAAAGGGAACTGAAAACTGTAGGTTGGTGGACACTTCTTGTGAGAATTTTGCACTAATTTTACCCTGATAGTTACATGCTACCTTTTTTTTTTTTTTAAATTTACTACCTAAAATTAAATCACAGTAGAACATTTTGAGAACCTGAGTACATGTCAATTTGCTTTTACCTTGTTGCCACTGATTAGTTAAAGCTGAACCACTTTACCCTCAGATGATTTCCTTTCAAAGGATGGGATAAGGAACAAATGGTCAATGGCAGGCAATAGCATAGAAAGTGCTTGCTACAAACCTCAACTGCTTAGTTAAGTGTTCACCGTAGAGCATATGGCTATTCTATAGTAACATGTAAAGTCTTGCTAGCAGCATAAAAGTTAATATTCTTTTACTTCATTTTTGGCAGAATTCAGCATGCTGGGTTATTCCCAGTCAGAGGTGGGTAGAAGAAAATTCATTCTCTTCTATTCTCTTTAAGAAGTAAAGAATCTTTTTATGAGTATGTCGTCTCTTCTGTAAATGAAAATAAAGGTAGATGCCAAGACACATCACATGACTCTCACTACAAAATCAGTAGAAGAGTGAGTAAAGACATTTGGCTCATTTCCTCTAAAGACCATTAGGTTTTGAGGGAAGGTTTAGTTGAATATTCACCCATTCTAGTGATGGCTGCAAAACACCCAGAGTTTCTTGTCTTGTAAGAATGCTTTTTACTAGCATTGTTGGGACTGATTATTAATTACTACTTTTGAAATGCATCATTTGAAGGTTAGCAAGAATTTCCTGAGGTAGAACAGTAATCTCTCTGATGGTCTTAACTTCCAGATCATTTTTAATGTACTGCTAGATGTTATTTGGCAGAGAAATCAGGGAATACAGGACAGAAGGGGAAAACATTTTTAGTAGAACTTTGGATTTTAACAGATTTTAATTTATCCTTTCTTGGGCAGGAAATATTTAATGAAAGCAAGAAAAATACCACTGAGGCATTTACCATCTAAAAATAATATTTTTTTTACCCCATTCTATCATCTTTGCTTACTTTGGATAGCTTTTTTCGTACTGATATGAATCCATAAACAAAAGAATTATATAACCAAAGAGAGGATAAAAGAGACTAACATGACTTTTTCTTCCCTCTGAAGTCTTCAAATCTACTTTGTTATCATAGAAACCTTTTTTTACAGTATTTTCTGGTTGATTGCACAGCTCTTCAAACCTGAAAGATTCTATGTCATAAGAACAAACAAATGCCTGCCCTGATGTTGCAGAACTGAAAGATATTAAGTTTGAAATTGTGTAGGAAGATTAAAAAAACCCCAAAACAAAAATGGAGGAGTGGCCAGTATTCCACTGATCATATGTTCTGTTTCTTTTAGACTGGTTTCCTTCTTTCATCAATACATTACTACAGCAGGTAATTGACATGAATGGAGGAAAAGATTGCATTATAAACAGGGAAAAAAAATGTATGGTACCTGGAAATGACTACTACTGCAAAAAGAAAATCTGAAATAAATCTTAAGTGCTTATGAAAAATTTCAGAGCACACCTGCAATTGTGCTGCAAGCTAAGGGCAGTGTTATCACAGAAGTACTGACCTTTTTCTATCTATTCATTCAATCACATTAATTCTAATTTATTAAGTGGTTCCAATTCACAAAATCTGTTCAAGTATGAAACTTCATAAAATTTTGGTGTTGCTGCTCCTCTCCCCTGGAAGGAAGCCATCCTCTTATCCAGCAAAGCTTACTAAAGTGTGAATACTGTATTTTTTTCCACACCTAAATACACTGATATTTTCCTTGAAGTGAATTCACCAGGAGAGCAACACATTGTTTCATATCCTGCAAATATTATACATTAATTTTCTAATATACAAGTTATGAAGTGAATCTCTGGAGTGAAGATGAGAAGAAAGAATAACTGTGGAAAATACTACAGCATGAGTCAGAGAGATTTCCATCTTTATGGGATAATAAACACTCTAAAATAGTTAAATAATCAGATACTGGTTGTGTGGACCACTCATTCTTGTTTAGCTAATGTACATAAGCACCCTGCCCCCACCATTAACCTTATGAAAATCGGAAAGAGTTTAGCTGAAATACATGTAGAGTTAACTGCTAGTGTAAAATGAAATACATCCATGCCATAATTCTGCTTAAAAGATTTATCTACAGTTTAAAATCCCTTAGTAAGCTAGATAACAAGCTAGTAGAAAGATATCTTTAAACACACACCAATTGCAGGCTTCTATAATTCTCCTTCTATATACTGTAGAGAACATTCTGACTATTTCCTTAAGGTGTTGTGACACTATAACGTTCAGTATATTTTTGCTATGTTGAGACTGGATTCAACGTTGCATTTGCTAAGAATAGGCACTTGGCATCATCACTACTCTGACCATCCCAGATGTTTATTCAGATATGGTCAAAGTTTTGACAGGGCGAGAATTTGATTTTTGGGAAAAAAGTTCAGTATTAAGCGTTCATTTGTTAAAAAGAAGTAAAATTAAAAAAAAAAAAAAAACAAACAGAAAAAAAGCGGCTGCAGACAGATGTATTGAGACTAAGTTTCCTGAGCTGCTGATTCATCTTGGTGGAGCTCCACGCATGTGTTGCAAGTTCCAAAAACATTCCCTGTGTATACAAGCCCTGGCCAAAGGCATTACAGAATCCAAACTTCATCTGACAGCATCCAGAAATGTTTTGCAAGCCTGAAATGCTGCACTGTAGAAACAGCATTGCAAACTTAACATAGACAATACTGCTCCCACAATGCGAAGAGTTGTCTAAGTTTTGAAAATGGAAGAGTGACTTTCCCTCCCCCCATTTTTGTGACACTTAGGGGCACCATGACCATCTTCTCTAACAAGGATTTCCTGATGCTGCCTTTGGAAAATACTTACAGTATGCCAGCATCATGGCACAACCCATGAGACAAAGAAAGCCTTAGTACACTGCTTTCAAACTGTCTAAAACTACCAGATGGTTTTGGGAGAATGTTACCTGCTACACATACTAGAGTCAACTCAAAGTAAGAGCAGAGCTCAGCTTGGCCCAGCTCCAGGAACAGGCAGTGGCTCATACAAGATTCCTCTCCAATATTCTCTAAAATAATTGAGGATTTACTGCTGTCAAGATCCCAGCTCTGGTACTTGTTTTTCAACTGTTGTTTTAAGTTATGTAGACTGAGGGACAACCTCACTGGAGACATAACTGAACAAAACCGGGAGCATGGCAAACCTAAAACCCTACTTTACTGACAGTAAAAATCACTTCTAAAAAAAGAATACAGACTAGAATAGGACTTTGCACAACTTGACCTTACACTGCTTAAAACTACAGTAAGATTAAGTTTTAATAATTGTATCTTAGTGATGGAAATGGTAGCCTTAGAATTTCACATACAGTAAACTACCCATAGTACATCCAGTTACGTATTTGAGAGACAGGTTAAATCAGTGCAGAATTTTAATGTTGTAAATGTTGAAATTAAACACATATTTTAAAAATGACAGATGCATCAACATTTCTGCAGTGAAAATCAGTGATCTGTGATTAAGATGAACAATTATACAATGAACAAAGAAGTAAGAACCTCTTATACCACTTCTTCCTTAATCATCCGAACACCAGGCTTTGGATTTGGCATAGAGCTGATTCAAGAGCTAGAAAATAAGAAGGGGACAAAGAAAGCTGGCTTTAAGAAAACATTCTTAATAATCAAAGGGAAGAGATATCTACTAAATGTTTATATTTGCATCTGATTCACTTTGAATTTTATCACTTAATTGTTCAATTAATATTTAAAATGGTCAATTTCTTTTCACATTTGCTGATCTTATCTGTCAAGCCAAGTTTTATTCTTTAGAATGGTTCAGTCAAATTACCCCCTGTTTCCAAGATGCTAAACCATATTCGTCCAGAGTACAGAAATTTATCTCAAAATCCAAGTGTCATATGGTACCAGTCTGTCAGTCAAAAAAAGAGCTGATGAAGTTATGTTGGGAGAATTTCACTGCAGTATTTCACTGCATTGCTTTTCCTTACCTTTCCCAAACAATGCTCCAAACAAACAAAGAAACAAAAAAAAGCCATCAAAAAAACCCAAACACCACTCCCCTCCTCCCCCCAAAAAATAAAATTGAAGTGAGATGCAATACCAGAAGGAGGCTGCATTTTGGCCCAGTTATATTTTGCAAAAAAAACAAAGGCAGTAAAAGCCATACTCCACACAACCAGTAGCATATTCTGGTAATTTCCTGTGAGAGTTCAGTAGGCTCCATTTGTTTTCCTTCAGTTTTTAACAATCTCTTCCCACAGTGTCAAATCAAATTCACACATTCCTTGTATTTTGACAATCTGATATTTCATAAGTCAGCACTATAGCACTTCACCTTTCTTTAACTTACAGCACAATATTGTCCTACTGATATAAAAGATGCCATTCATGTTTGTCGTAAACATACACACATGATCATACCTAAAAAAAAACACTTGAGAATCTAAAATATCACAGAAACTCAGAGTACAAAGCAAAAATTAAAAAATATGATTACAGTTAGGATTCAGGTTTTATCAGCTACCAAAAATCAGACCCATCTACTCTAAACACCATCCTTCTAACAAGTGAACTACAAGAGGATAACCAGGCTGCTTAAGTAATTTTGAACCTTCCCTCTCAAAGATATGAAAATTAGATACCTTAATTTTCACACAGTTAATCTTCTTAAGTGTACAGCAATATCACTTTAGGCATATTAAACCAGAATTGACATTTTTTACTGTTTTTTACTGCTTTTTTTTTTTACTGCTATATGCAATCTGTGACTTCATTTTGGCATTTCCCCCTTTTCATGCAACTAACTCAGACAGAATGTTATGCATTTTAAATATAATTTAAGTAAAGAACCTATGTCTTTTCGTGCAAGCTCTTTTGTTGGTTGCATTATTCACCCTATACCAAGAAAACTTCAGTACTTGGATTGCCTACACATAACCTTCTGTCCCTTGGCTATTTTCCTTGCTTGGAAATACCTTGCTTAGACATCTGTGCTCATGGCAGTTGCTTCAGCAATCCGATCCATAAGGATAAATTCAGATTGGTTGGCTGAGGATAATTAAAAGTATTATTCTTTTAGTATTGTAACCAGGAGACAGAAGAAATGCAGCTCCTGAAGATATGAATGTGGAGTTGTTTTAAATTAAAAAGAAGTCTATTTTTCATTCTTCGGAATTTCCATTGCTATATTTCTGCAGTACGGAAACTGGAAATCTTTCTTTGTAAAGCAGAACAGAATAACACTCAAAAATTACCATGCCAGCAAGACAGCTAGTGTGATGTTGAACTGAGGACTAAACACAGTGAAAAACAGTTTCTGCAACAGAGTTTACCATAAGCTGGATGTAACATACACCTGGGTGAGTTTTTGCCCTGCTGAAGAAACACAGAAAGGCAGAGCTAGAGTCAAAGTACTACTACACAGAGCATGTCTAAATCTTCCTTGAGCACAAATGCCTTCCAAATTTCTCTGGAAAGTAGATATTTTTCAACAGTTAGTGTCCAATGAAAAAGGGATCTTGACCTGGGATAAATATGATAAAGAGAATTTGGCTCACTTTCCACTGTCTGGGTCTTGTTAAACTCCTACTGCCACTCATGTTTGCATTCTACAAAGGAACAGAAACAGTCAGGTGCATTCTTATGACAAAAGCAATGCCAAACTTTCCTTTCAATTACTTTATGGCCACAGTTTACACATATAATTAATTTGTTGAGCTTGTTCTCAAAATTGTTGGAATTAAATTTCAAAAAAGTGTGTATACAGCAGAGGATTCAGACAAAAGCTCAGTCCTAGACGAATTCCTCAGACTCGGCACTTTTAGGATTTTAAGAACAAAATTATCTCTGTTCTCAGAGGCTCATATTTTTATGGCACTAGAAGTCCATAAACACAAATTATTTTTTTCTTGTAAAAAATACCAGCTTTTCTGCTTTGACTTCTAGTAATCTCATTGGAAGGCTACTCCAGAAGAATTATAAAGCTTCCTTCTATTGTCCAGATTAAAGCAACTCAGACCCAGTTCATACATATCTGTTCTTGGCCCAGCCTTCACTGAGGGGGAAAAAAATATCCTCTAACAAATATGAGGCAACAACAGTAGTGGCCTTCCCAGTCTTTGTAGCTGAAGCAAACCAAGGTATTGTAGCTTCTCCCAGACTCCCTGAAAATCTTGGTAATTGTTCACTGCACTCCATCTTTTCTTCTTTAAGGTCTGTGTCAAAATGGTATTAGGGTACCAGTGTTCTAGGTCACTTCTAAAAGGTACTTTGTGCAACAGCATGTGCACTTCAGTGTTTGTAAGACTGCAGCAGTCTTACAGAAGGGGAAGGAGGAAGCAGGACATCTCAGCTCCAACGTCTTCTTGCAGCCTGTGTTCTATCCCCCTTACATCCCCACCTGAGTGCTCCAAA
Source organism: Colius striatus (assembly GCF_028858725.1). Classification (NCBI taxonomy): domain Eukaryota; kingdom Metazoa; phylum Chordata; class Aves; order Coliiformes; family Coliidae; genus Colius; species Colius striatus. Next base: position 29,316,358 of record NC_084767.1, on the reverse strand, counting down.
TTCATCAGGGACAGTCAGGTAGTGTCCTGTGAATCCTACCAAGGAGAGCAGCTCTGCTGCTGACAGCACCTGGCAGATCACTTCAGCTGTATTGGGGTCCCAAAACAAGGAACCCTGAAGGAAGCTGACTGCCCACAGCTCACCTGACTGACCACCAAGAGGGGCTCTGGAGCAGCGTACAACGCAGCCTCTGAGGGGCGCTGACCATGACGGGGGAAATAGCATAGGTGGCAGCTGGGGCACCGAGGGCACTTGAGCTCTGCCAGCCCGACCAAGTGACAGTGGTACCCACCCTGCAGAAAGCCACAGCCTCTCTAAATTCTGTCCAGACAGAGCTCTGATGGGTACAGGCTGCCACCCAGGTGCTGGGCTACAGGACGTGCCCTGCTCTTGGGCAAGTACCAACAGGCAGCAGTGAGCACAGCTGTGGGAGGTGTGCCTGGGTGGAGGAAATCCGCAGCTTTCTGGCAGAGCTCCGAGAGGAGGAGAGAAAGAGATTATTAGAACCACATTGTCTGGCAGACGATGACTGGGGAGGGGGTGGATGGTAAACTCCAAGGCAACCCTGAACTTGTTCAAGCCTTGATGCTCCATCTGAAGGTACATACATCTATGGGGCCCAATAGGATTAATCCCAGGGTACTGAAAGATCTGGCCAGTGTCATGGCAGGATCTCTCCATTTATCAATGGGTTTGGCAGTGTGAAGAGGTCCCAGTTGACTGGAAGCTGGCAAATGCCCAAATTTTCAGGAAAGGTAAGAAGGAAAACCCTGGTAATTATATATCTGTTAGTCTATCTTACTTCAGTGCCTGGTAAAATTAAAGAGAAGGTTATTCAGAGTTACTGAAAAAACACATGACAGGTATTGTAGTTATTGGTCATAGCACAGATTGCTCTAGTGGAGGGCGAGGTGATGATCTCTGTGGTGACCAGCAGCAGGACACAAGGAAACAGAATGAAGCTACGTCAGATGAAGTTCAGGATGAATACTAGGAAAAGGTTCTTCACTGAGAGGGTGGTTGATCACTGAAACAAAGTCCCCAGAAAAGTGGTCATGGCACCAAGCCTGTCAGAGTTCAAGGGCACGTACACGATGCTCTTAGTTACGTGATTTAGTTTTGGTTAGTCCTATGAGGAGCAGGGACTTGGGTTAAATGCTTATGAGTCCTTTCCAAGAAGAGATATTTTATGAATAACAGTAATTTGAGGCTGGATTAAGTGCATGAACTGTGAAGAAAACCTGGCACAGTCAAGACTTGGCACAAAACCTCATGGTGCCTGCAGAGCGCACTGAACACCATGTCATCACTGTAACACAAGAATGGCACATTAATCGGGAGAATGCTAGTATTCTTTTCTGAGCAGATTTCTGTGTCAGTAGCTTACAGATATGACAGAAACAGTTAATAAACCAAGTCCTTCTCAACACTCTTGCAGCAGGATTTGCTTGCACTGCTCCTCAAATCCATGATGCTATGCTTTTAAATTCCTGCTTTCATTAATATTAGTCCTGTTATTTTGTGACTCAAGAGATACCTTTAATACTTTAAACCTTATGAAATTTCACCAGCATGATTATTATTTTGTAGTGGCATATCAAATGATTTTACAAATAAGTTACAAGCATTGTTAAGGTACATGGATTTCTGAGATTCTGTTCCATTACACATTGCTTATATTGAAGATAAGTACAAAAGATTAAATAAATACACAATAAAGCAAACAAAAAGTCTTATGCATGCTATCTGATCTTCTTCGAGATGTATGCTAGTCTTAAAGGAGTATATGCACCCTCTTCAAATATTAAGGGATGTAGAATTGTTTTATTTTTAAGAAAAACAAATATACGTAAAGCATTCCTGTTACGTCTTCTTAATCTTGTGTTATAGCTATCTGCTCTTTAAGTATAGACATTCTATACTCTTAACATCAACTCCCTGCTTTCTAAGAAATGCCACTTGTACTAATCTTATGCCACTAATTCCCCTTACTATGTATTCTAGACAATAGGGTGTATGTATGACATGATAAATTAAAGCAGATATTCCTTAAAGGCATATTAGTATGGTAATAATTGAGCCTTGAATCTTGGCATCAAGCTGTGTACATATTGTCACAGAAGTCTCTCAACAGGATAAATTAAAGTACCAACAAGGGACATGAGTGAAATCAGTTCAGTGGAAATTTCATTACTGACTTCAGCCTTGCTGAAGTCACAGTAGATGACATCCCCTGCTCTCCCCTCATCCTGCCAGCCGGTTATGCACTCATAGAAGGATATCAGGTTGGTCAAACAGAATTTCCCCTTGGTGTATCCATGTGGACTCCCCCTGATAACCACCTTTTATTTCATATGTTTAGTGATAACATTCAGGATGAGTTGTTCCATCACTTTTCCAGGGATGGAGGTGAGGCTGACCGGCCTGTAGCTTCCTGGGTTGTCCTTCCTGCCCTTTTTGAAGACTGGCATGACATTGGCCTTTCTCCAGTCCTCGGGCACCTCATCAGTCCTCCATGTTTGTTCAAGAATGACGTAGAGAGGCTTAGCAACAACATCAGTCAGCTCCCTCAGCACTCTAGGATGCATCCCATCAAGACCCATTGACTTATGAGCTTTAAGCTTGCCCAACAAGTCTTTAACCTCTTCCTCTTCCACTCAGGGCAAGTCTTCTGCTGTCCAGGCCAACCTACTATCCTTTCTGGACTGGGCTTCCTGAGGGCCGGCCTTGGCTATGAAGACTGAAGCAAAGAAGGCATTCAGTAGTTTGGTCTTCTCTGCATCTTTGCTCACCAGGGCACCCTCTGTTTTTAGTAGCAGATTCACATTCCCCCTTGTCTTCCTTCTGCTGCTGATGTACTTAAAAAATGACTTTTTACTGTCCTTAACTTCCCTGGGTAAATTTAATTCTAGAAGGGCTCTAGCCTTCCAAGTTGCACCCCTGCATGCCCTGGCAATGTTCCTATACTCAAGAAGTCAGCCCTTGTTTTGACCTCTCATAGGTGGTTGCTTTCTGCCTGAGTTGTCCCAGCAGATCCTTGCTCATCCATGGAGGCCTCCTACCTCCTTTTCCTCCTTTCTTGCGTGTTGGGACACACTGATCCTGGGCTTGGAGGAAGTGGTGCTTGAAGATTGACCAGCTCTCTTGGGCGCTTCTACCTTCTAGAATCTTATCCCACAAGATCTGCCCAAGCAGGTCTTTGAAGAGGCCAAAGTTGGCCTGCCTGAAATCCAGGGTCACGGTCCTGCTTTGTGTCTTGCATCTTCCGCACAGGATTTTGAACTCTACCATCTCGTGGTCACTGCAGCTGAGGTTCCCTCCAACCTTCACATCCCCAACCAGATCCTCCTTATTTGTCAGTACAAGGTCCAGCAGCACACCTCTCCTCACTGTTTCCTCAATCACCTGTTACAGGAAGTTGTCATCAACAATATATAGGAATCTCCTGGACTGTGTGCTCTTGGCTGTGTGGCTTTGCCAGCAAATATCACGGAGGCTGAAGTCTCCCATGAGGACCAGCGATTGTGATCTTGAGGCAGCTCTTAGCTGTTCGTAGAAGCCTCATCCACTTCTTTCTCCTGATTGTCTGCCCATCAATTTTTACCCATAAGCACTCAACCGGCTCTTCATCCCCACCCAGGCACAGTTCAGTACACATTAATTGCTCTCTCACATAGAGAGCAACTCCACCTTCTCACCTCGTCAACCTGTCCTTTCTAAACAACACATAGCCCTCCATGGCTGTGCTCCAGCCATGGCAGCTGTCCCACCACGGCTCTGTGACTGCAGTGAGGTAGCAGCCCCACATCCACACTTACATCTCCAGTTCCTCCTGCTTATTCCCCAGACTGTGTGCATTGGTGTAGAGGCAGCACAGGGGCTTACTCAAAGATACAGATTTCCCTGGACAGATGCAGGAGAATCCTCCCCATTTTGGCTCTCCCTCAGGGCAATCAGCCTTCTGCATCTCAGCCCAGTGCGCAGATGAAGGGCACTTATCATTGCATTCCCTGTCCTGTCCTCTTTCCCTGCTAAAGAAGACAGTTTGTTCCATGTTGCTTCTCCCCCCACCCCCCAAGTCCCTTAGTTTAAAGCCCTCTTTATCAAGTTTGCTAGCCTATTCCCAAATATTCCAGTGCCCTTATGGGAGAGATGAATCTCATCCTATCCTATCAAGGTATAGTCCCCAAGGAAGGATCTGTTGTAGAATCCAAAACCTTCCCGCCGGCACCAGCCTCTCAGCCAGGAGTTCACTTGGCCAATTTTTTTATTGTAGACTCCTCCTTTATCTCTACTGAACAGGATTGGAGGAGAAAATAACCTGAGCCCCCCCTACCTTTTACTTGCTCCCTCAAGGTTATAAAATCCTTTTTGACCCTGGAGATACTACTTTTCATTACATAATTCATCCCCACATGAAACAGTAGTAGTGGGTAGTAGCCTGCATCCCTGACAAGTTGTGGCACTTTCTCAGCTACATCGCTGACCTTGGCTCCTGGCAGGCAGCACACCTCTCACGACTCTTTTATCTGCTCCACAGATGGGTCTCTCAGTGCCTCTTAGCAATGAGTCACCCACAACAAGCACCCATCACTTCTTTCTGTGGTGCCCATTACCTGTTGCAGGTGTAGCAGCTGATGGTGAATTGTTTGTTGGGTTTTCCCCTTCTGGAGTTTGCTCGTTGAAGCCCCTTGTTGCAAGTGCCTCATACTTATTTGTAGTGGGCACTCTGGAGAGAGGGTTTTTAAAATGAGCCCTTGCTTTTCTTTTTTTCTGTTACCATGGTCCAAGGCACATTGGATTCACTGGAGGCTTGTACCTTACTGTGGAAGCCTCTATCTACCTCCACCTCTGTCCCTCTAATACTGCAGAACCTAATCACAGTTTCCTGCAGCTCTTTCACCAGGTGCTGCAGTTCCTGAACTTGAGAGCACCTATGCCACACGGTTACCTCAGAAGCATAGGTCCCAGAGTGTCATACACACTCCATGCACTCTGCCTGAACTGAAGCAACTCTACTAACTGGCTCCGTGTGGGTGGATTCATCGACCTTCACCAGGGTTTTGTCCACCTGAGCCTTGGCTTTAGCCTTCAGGTGAGTGCTCACCATCTTGCTAGATTGAAGCAGGGCACTTCTCTGGCTTCTGTCTCTCTGTGTGAGCTGTGGGGTCATTCCCTCCCCATCCTCCCTGCATGAACTGCCACTCAAACTGTCATGCCACAACTGGGTGCTGCATCACACCTCATTTGTCATCCCTGTTTGCTGTGCTCCTGGTTGCTTGCACTCCCTGGGGGATGTTTAAATCCTCCGTGGTTGCTGCGGCTCTGCCTCCTGGCAAGACCATCCCCCTTGCAAGAGCTGCTTGCTCCTGGTGGCTCTCCTCACTTCTCCTGCACTCCCCGTGCTTCAGGAACCCCTGGATTACCTCAATTGGCCGCATAGCCACAAATAAACGAGCCTTTCCTCCACCATTTGTCCCACCATGTAGCATATTCATATCCTGATATCTAACTTCACATACAGGTCTTGTTCAGAGAAGAGAGAATGAAAAAGCAATCTTTTCATATGCTATGAAACAATATACACTTGTCCAAACATCTAGAAATTAAAGAGAATCAGAGACAAAATATGTGTAGCGACACTCAGAACATCTTAGCGACAACTTTTTGGATGGCATCTTGGGCAATAATGTTCACAAGTTTAAAAGTTCAGAACGGGAAGAGAGAAGCAACAAAATAAATGTCATGGATCTTTAGGACATAGGTTTCAGTAAACTCAGAAAATTGGCATGTGAACTGTCATAGAAAGTAAATACAAAACCAGAAAAAAAAGAATTGGATATTTCTCAATGGCAAGGTGAACAAGAAAACAGGAGGTTGAAATAACTGTGAAGCCAAGAAACAAACTGGGATAAAACCTCTCAGGAATCAGTTACAGGAAGATCATTCAAGCCTAGTCCAATGTTTCACCTCCCTCTGTCAGTCTTCTCTAAAATAAATAAAAATTAAAAAAAAGAAAACAAAATAACCCAACTCCCCTGCCCTCCATATCCCTCCACAAGCAAAAACCCAAAACCACCAAGAGCAAGCAGGTAGCTAAACATCCATCCTGGTGGTGAGAAGGTACTATTTTGAGTAAGCAGAGAAATATCACTTTAAAGAATACTAAGCTACAGTAAGGATTTTCAAAATGCAGATCTCACATATTTAGAAAATTGGCTCCTGTTAGCTCAAAGCTATGTGCAATTACCTTTGCAAACTGATAGAAATTACAGAAGACTGGAAAAGGGCAAATAGAGTGCCTAACATTTAACATCATGCAGGTGAGAACTCAGTTCCAGGAAAAAAAGAAAAACAGGGGAGTCTGTTAACCCTGTAAAGACAAAAGGATCCCAGTAATATCCAGTCTGAATTTTTTCAGAACAAATGGGGTATAGTCAATCCAATGGATAATGGAGAAATCTTGATTTTAATAAGACTTGTCTTGATTTTACATGACTGTCAGAAAAACTGAGGAAAAGTAGTCTTGGGCAAAACTAGTAAGTGGTAGGTAGAAAACAGAGTTTTTATTATTGATCCTCTGTCAAGAGCAAAGCAGGGCTTTATGTAAGACAGCAGGTTCTTCTGTCTGCTCTGGAGCAGTGCTTCTCTATATTCCAATTAGCCATCTAGATGCCAATGGAGACCTTGCTTATGAGATTTTCAGGTGTCTATGGCATTAGAGGACAATGTAAGCATTTTAAATAATCTGAGAAATTGGAGATAAGGGCTGGAAAAGTAGAATCTCATTCAAAAGGAAGAAGTGCAAAGTATTGCCTCTGGCAAGTCACACTTGTTCCAGACAGTCATATGTGAGCTCTGTTCTCTGAGTAAGGGATGCTTAAGTATTACTTTGCATCACAATCTGACTCACTGATATCATACTACTAGGAAAAGACAAGCACTACACTTACAGGGAAACAAAAGGCTGTCTTACAAAATAGTAGAAGAATAACTGCACCTAATACTGAGAACGCAATTTGAATTCTTAGCCCTGTACTTCAAGAAACTTGTAGATCATTGTGAAAAATTTCAAAGGTAAACAGTATAAACAATTTGGGATGTAAGCAGACATTTAGTCAGTGGCTTAAAAGCATGAGGACAGGAATTATAATTCACACAGTACTCCACAACTTACAAAAAGCTGAAAGAAATTTAGATGTTTAAAGGAGAAAAAAAAAAGTTTAAAGGGCAGAATTCATAGACATGACTTAATGTATTTGAAGACCAATGTAGAGCATATTCTCGATGTTCTATATGGATACAACAAGAAATGTCAGGCCTAAAGCAGAAAAAAGGGGAAAACATTTTGACTAGACAACATTTCCTAACAATAAAGACAGCAAAAGCATGGAACAGAGAGATGATTTGGAAAGACAGTATAGTCTTGAACACCAAAAGTCTTAGCAAAGAGGCTGGGAAATTCAAAACTATCCAGAATGACATAGATGGCTCAGGAAAGCTAGGTGATCTGTAAAGTGCCTTTCATTTCTTTTTCTTGGATTGAGAAAGGTGTGTTAGGGACTACCTAACCACACTTTATAAATTAAGATAACTGAGAACATAATCCTATAGTACCAGAAGTACTTCAGAATGAAAAATAATATTCCTATTGCATTTATTTAGATACTAAACCAGAGCCAACTGAAATAACACAACAGTGACCAAACCTCAGTGTATTGAGAGTATATACATGCCAATGAACCTGCAAGGGTTTTCTTTTTCCCCTTCAAATGTTTTGAAAAATATGCCAAATGCTAGCAAACAAAGCAAATTCTAAAAGCATACCAGTGAGTAATTTAGAATAAACTCTTCACACAATATATAGAGACTTCTACTCTAACTCCTTAGAGGCAGAGGCTTCCAACCATAAATTGATTGAATATCAAAAGCTAAATATTTTCTGTAATCTCTTCAACACTGTTTGGATCTAGTCCTGTTTTGCAGAAAGGCACTGGAAAAAAAAAAAACATAGTGAGGACCTGGGAACCTCCTTACTGCTGTTGGACTCTTTGTCTAGCCAGTTTTCCTGAATTGTTAAGAAAGCTAAAAATATCACACTGACAACACAGACTGTCAGAATGGAAATAGGTGGTGGGATTTGGCTGCACTTAGAGAAAGAATTACCTATCTCTAAAGGAGTTTAAGGGGATTATGATTGAGTGGGAAAGTTGCATAGCACTCTTGTGAAACAGGCACTATTTTTAAGCCTCGTGCAAGAAAAACACTGCTTTGGGATTAGCAGAGACTATAAACAATTCCATGTGTTTTTAAGAATAGCATTTAGAAAAAAAAAATCATGCTGACAAATTTCAATGTCATTAGGCCTTTTGAAAATAATTTAATTGTGGCTTTTAAACAAGCTACAGAGACTGTTTAGAAATAGCCACTTTTTCTTTGATATCAGATGAGGATTTCTTTGATATATTTTTAGGGTAAGTCATATTTGAGTTTAGTTCTCTTATAAATATATAAAGACTTAAATTTACTATATACGTCTGTGATGAGGATGTAGGATTGCAAACACCGTGTCCAACAAAACAAAACACTGAACTTCTAACCAGCAGGTCCAATATCAACATGGAGCTATACATAATATGAGTAGAAGAGACACTGACATTAAACTGCTGTTTTTCTCTTGAAGCAGAGATGCTCTTTGCACTCTAAGTTCACAAAAGGAACAAAATTCATCCCACATACCGTTGTGTAAAATGGAAAACATGGATAAAAGGAATACATTTTAACCTAAAAATGTGCATATTTAATGTAAACACCACGTAGCATCTGGAAAATTTTGGCTCAAACCTATGTGTGATAAAGCTACTTACCTGTATTTCTCTTCCATTACAGCCTGTCAGTCATTTTTACTCCAATGGTAGTGTTGGGAAAGAACTATTAGATTTTGCAACACAAGTTACACAAGCAGCCCAGTGTAAGTACAATCTTATGGGAGATAAGTGCGAAAAGTCAAAACCCCAAGACTGTATCTAATTTAAGCTTGTGATGACTCAAATATCATTCTGGTGTTTTTATCTCCTAGCAGCAGAGAGTACTTTAGCCTGTGATATTGACCTCCTAGTGCTTCAACTTGTCCAAGTTAATTGGAGGATCAAATTCTTAACCTGGCATCATAGAAAACCAAAAAATCTCAGGCTATTTTAGTGTCAGGATTATACAACGGTATTCTTTTATTATCTTGGAAGAGCAAAAGAGTTGATTTTCTATCCATTTCAAACTCCACTATGTGTACTTTATCTGCAATGATAAACATATTGAGAACCACTCAGTTTTCTGTTGAATGGACCCCAGTGTAAAAGCAGTGAAAGAAAACACTACATTACTTTTACAGTTAACACAAATGAAAGATTTTGTCTTCCCCTTATTTATTTTTCTACTGGTGAGGCCTTATACTACGTCATCTACCATCCCATCCTCCCAAGAATCTAGTAAAGGATTTCTATCTTTGTTCAAATTGTGGAAGTATTTTGAGTCATGTGACTATACAAACAAATAAAGTATGATTTTTTCCTTTGAAGAAATCTCCTTAGCTAGTAAGTCTGTCTTCTCTCTAGAAATCTCACAGTTCTGCAATAAAAATATGTTGCGGATTAGTTTAGTCCTTCCCTCCTGTTTTGATCTCTTATCTTCTACTTATGAGACAATAACAATTCATAGTTGAATGAGTAAATCATAAATCTCACCAGGATGTGTTAGTGTCAGCTGTACGTTTTGAAGTCAGTATATTCTTGCACTTGATAGTTACTGCAGAGGTGAACTTCAACATTAGCTACAATTTTTATGTATTCTCAAATATTTGTGATAAATAATTCTACGACTCTAGACAAGGCATTAGCTTCCCCCTTATTTGATAACATAATTTCCTTTCACCCACCTCTCTCTGGCAGCTTAGTGGTTTTGCCTAGGACAGGTTTTTGGTAGTTGGTGGGTGCTACAGGGGTGGCTTCTTTGAACAAAGAGCTGACAGAAGCTTCCTGTCTATCTGGTACAACGAATTCCAGTCAATTCTAAGATGGACCCAACTCTGACCAAGGCCAAGACAATTAGTGACTGAGATAACGCATCTATGAATAACGTATTAGACAAGGTGAAGAAGTTGCTGCACAGTTGTTAAATGACAGCAGCAACAGAATAAGAATGTGAAAACGTCTCCACAGACACCAAGGTTGGTGGAGAAGGATGCTTAGGCCCTGAAAGAAAGAATTCTCTGTGACCTGTAGCATAGACCACGGTGAGGCAGCTGTGCCCCTGCAGCCCATGGAGGCCACCGGGGAGCAGAGATCCACTCACAGCCTGTGGAGGACCCCATGCTGGAGCGGGTGAATGCCTGAAGGAGGCTGTGAGTCCATGGGAAGCCCACGTTGGGGAAAGTCCCTGACTGGACCTGGGAACCTCGTGGGGAAAGAGGAGCCCATACCAGAGCAGGTTTGCTGTGAGGACTTGTGATCCTGTGAGGGACTCAGGCTGGAGCAGTCGGTACCTGAAGGACTGTTCTCACTGTGGATGACCCATGTTGGGGCAGGGTGTGAGGAGCTGCCCCTGTGGGAGGCCCTGTGTTGGAACAGTTCATAAAGAACTGTAGCCCATGGGAAGGAATCACATCAGAGAAGTTTGTGAGGGACTGTCTCCCATGGAAAGGACCCCACAGTGTAGCAGTAGGAAGTGTGAGGAAGCCTCCCACTGAGAAGAAGCAGCGGCAAAGTCCATCTGTAATGAACTGACTGCAACCCCCATTCCCCATCCCCTGTGCTGATGGGGAGGAAGGAAGGAGAGTCCTGGGAAGAGGGAGGGGTGGGGGTAGGTGTATTAAGATTTGGGTTTATTTCTTATCTCTCTGTTCTGATGGTTCATTTAATAAATCAAACCCTTTTCTCCCCAAGTTGAATCTGTTTTGCCTGTGATGCTAATTACTGAGCGATCTCCCTGTCCTTATCTTGACTCTCAAACGTCTTGTTACATTTCTATTACCTCTATCCAGTTTAGGAAGGGGAGTGAGTTTAGGAGGTAGGCACCTGGCACCCAGCCATGGCTAAACCACCACAATTAGCTCTTTAAACAGATGAGTTTGCAGTGGAGAATCAGTCTTCTATTTCCAGTCTCAGATGTCAATTCTACACATGCTACTGGGTGTTCAGACAGAAGAATTGGGTTAAAACCAGAAAGTATTTTTTCCTGTGACATAAAAAGCTATTAATTTTTAATTGACTGAGAAATCCAATCATTTTTAAAACTGTTGTTATGCTTAAAGTCCTTTTTGATTTTATGTGCAAGAGTCCTATCATTTTTTCCCCTCATTGCATGAAAGGTTGAAAGCTGTTAACAAGCAGCACAATAAATATTATATTCAGTGTTTATGGCTTAAAGCCTTATCTGACTTGATATTAAGGAAAAAATCCACAAAGCTTCTTTTCTTTTCTATGTATAGTAAGTTAATTCAGAAAATACTAGAAAATTAGTAACTCAAGGGAAAAAGTCATACATGATTGCTCCCAAAGTATTCTTATCAAGAAACAGAAACTTTCCAGCGCTCAGAACTTTGACCTCATTCCCTCAGCACTGATTCTTGCTAATGACTGTCCCAGTGTTATGCTGAACAGATGAATAGGCATCCCTGGGCCAAAATACTCTGCTGGGAATTCTGGCACATGCTGCAACACTAACTTCTACACTAACTTACTCTCATGCATATATACCCCTAAGCCTCCATCTCACATGTGGTGTTCTTGTGATCCAGTTCAAGCCATGTCCCTCTGAGCATCAACATAGATACAAAAAAGTGTATAGAGACCACAGTAAGTATTACAGGATTGCTGTTTGGCAACAAGTAGGAGTCATAAATAAGATTTGACAGTTATATTTTTTTTCTGCATTGTGTAACCTGGTACAATGCAAAGACTTGGTTGTGCATAGGGAAAACTTCTTAATCCATCCAGGAGGTTAAGAATCTTGCATCCAAAACTTCAGGAGTTGAGAAGTTTTCAGAACCCAGACTATGCCAGAAACGTCACACTAATGGTCAGTGAATGTAATTTTAACATAAAAGAAGTTGTAGCAAAGGTCAAGATAATATCTCATTTTATTTCACCAGACCATACACTGCTTTCCGGGGTAAAAACTCTTATTCTAGGATACATTAACAGCAATAGTACTGCCATACATGAATTAACTCAATTGTTTTGCTTTCACATAAAAATATTAGTAAGCAGAAAAAAACTGTGAGAAAGTGATTCCTTTGCTACAAGAATCTGACTTTTCATTCCAAGAGGATAGTAAATTCTGCCTTACATTTATCCTGATAGAGTAAAACTCTCTGCAGCTCCATTGGTGTAAATATCTACACTAGTGTCAGGACAATTACACCTCCATTTTATTGGGCAAAACTCTTTCATACTTTATTTTTTCCGTGTTATCCAAGAGAAAATGATACAATAGAAAAAAAAGAGATGAGCGAAACATGGGATCAAGACAGGTTAGAAATACAGTCTCTGGAGATAAAGTGAAAAAGAGGTATCTTTCAATTACTTGTGAGGGAAATGTTGCATAATTCAAATAAAATAACTTGCTTATTATCATAATTAAAGAGCAAACTTAGTAACTATTTGATGTGTTTAAACAAGGAGAAAAGAAATATTAAAACTACATAATGCTTAGGCATACCCTTCAAAAGTAAACCCCACCTTTAACAAGATGAAAGATAGCAAATTGAAAACCCACTGAGTTTATCACACTATCAATGTGTGATATCAATTCACTACAATTACAGCACAGCTGGATCTTTCACAGCTACTTCTTACATTATTAATGACTGAGCTTTCCCACCGTTAGCACAGATGAGTTATGACTAGCCTATAAAAAAAAGTTTTAATTATGACTGTTCATGAGAACTATTACTCAAATGTCATTCAGCAACTACAGCTTCTTTCAGCTGTGTAAGAACCAGGATGAACAGCAGCACTAAGAGGCCAGAATCCTACACAAGTGTTAACAATATCTTGCTTGAAATAAAGAACCCCCCAAAAAAATAAAAAACCCATAAAAAAAAAAAAACAACAAAAAATCAAAAAACACAGGAAAAGCTTCTGTTAACCAACCAAACTTCCTTGCTCATATACAAAGGCAGAAAAATCACCACATATTGAGAGCTTAACAGCAATATATTGACAGTACAAGGATTTAAACCTACAGAATCCAAAGGAAAGGGTTAACACTAAGGTACTTATCCATACTGAGGATTACCTCATGACATTTCAAACACCTTGCAATGCACACTGAAATCCTTAACCCCTAACTTTCAACTCAAATTAGCCAACCTCTAGCCTAGCAGAGTCTGCACTCCACATAACATCAGTCTACACAGCTCAGACACCACTTAACATCACAGCTTCTTTTAGTCCTTTTCACATTTGCTGTCACACAGGTAAATTTGAATCAACTCCACAGCAAAAAACACCTTACAAAATCAATTAAAAGAAAAATATTGCCTTTAATGGTGAGGAATCCACTCAAAAACAGACCCAAAGTAAACAGATTTAGTCTTATTTCATGCTTCCTGACCCACAACCCTCTCTTCCTGGGATCAAAGCCATTGTCTTAGCCCCACTTCCTTCTCTTCCCTTGGCAGTGGGCCCTGATTCCTTGATAGATCCCAGCTGCTTTGATCTCTGCTCCTCTTAACTCATTCCTCCCCAGTATTGCAGCAGTAATGACACAAATGGGGAGTGTTTGTTATTTATGCATCTGACAAAACTGGTTCCAATTACTCTCTCATTAAATCGAAGATAAATAAATGTCATAGCAAAAGAATACAAGAAAACTTTCAGAATATTTTAGCATAAGTGGTCCCCTCCAAACTCTGAGACGTCAAAATCTCTGGAAAAGCAATATTTTATATATACATCTGGATAAAGGGAGCACACATCAGCTTAATCTAGCACTTAGAAGTTTCTAGAGGAGCTACTTTCCCATGTTTTTTTCACAACTTCCCTCCCCCCTGCCCACATGATTATTATTACCAGCAGAAATGTATTGTCTATCCCACTCCTTACTTCATTGTCTCCTCTAGCAATTACAAGAGAGATCCACAGAAAGGCAAAAGGCAGGGGGAGGATTTAATTTCTGTTTTCATGGCTTAATGAGTAGTTTGAGATCCAGAGAAACATAAGCAAGAAAAAAAAAAGCCTAGAACACATTACACACGCAAACTAATTTAGACTCTGGAATTAAGACAAGAGTTGCCACAGTATATGTCAAAGGGAGAGGCAGACCATGATGCAAGTTACCTTCTAGTTGATTTGGATACACCAGTGGGTTATTGTCCTTAGGATGAATAAGTCCATATCATGGGAAACCTTTTTTATTTACTGTTTGCTATACAGTCCTACTGACTACACTGAGGTTACATAGAGCTGAAAGACAGCAATTTGGGCACAAGCATGGTATTAATTACACCGGCTTTTGCCAGCTGGTAGTTCTGCTGCTGCCTGAAAATGATTTCAACAAGTCTTTTTACTCCATAAGTCACTGAGTAGGTGCTCGGTGCTGGACAATCCATGCTCGCTTTTTATCTCACCAGTTTTCCCACTGTGTCATTTTTTCCCTTTGAAGTTTAGAAGAAAAGAAACTAATTTTTGCTAATTCCTTTCCAAGTTTAAAGATCCAAGAGCTCCTTTTCCTTTTTTAACCATGAAATTTAATTTTCTTCTGAACACCTGGATTAAAAAGTGACAAGTATACTGAATTCCTGGAAATCACTGTGTCGCGGAGTTATTAGAAACCACATGTCATATTACCTCTTAAATCCAAAATTAAAGTAATGGGAACCTGGTCCTCAGTAAGGTTTGAAATGCATATGACACATGAAATTCCCACTAGTTCTTCCTGTAGTGTTTTATGAGACTGGTATTACACTGGTGTTATCCTGTGATCTCTGAAGTGGACTGTTCAGGGCAATGGCGTTCAGAAATGTTCAAGGGCAATTAGACCTGCCTGTGCACAAAACTGACAACTTTTCTCTAAGATTCCTCCAATTATTTAAACAGACCTTGCAATATCATGGGAAAGTGTTCTTGAAAGGACTAGAGGCCTACTAGGAAGAATTGAAATGGAGAAAAAGCTGAAAACTGAACTCATCTTGCACTTCACTGTTTCATCGGTTCTTGCACAAGAAACAGTGAATTCCAGAAACACTGACATTATTAGAATCTGTACATATACAAAAGGCCATCAGTAGCATCAGCAGGATTCTCTACAGTGTCAGAGATAATACAGCGCTATGTGCACTTCCATTTATACCTAATGTTCCTTTCCTGATGCAACTTCAGAGAGGTAAATATTTCCACTGTGAAGGATAACTATCAGGAAACTACAAGATTTTTAATGATGGTAACTTTTTCATTTAAGTGATTGTAACATTTCAAAGATCAGATGTTTAATAGCATAACTCTAATATTCCCTCACTCTACGGCATACAAGCCATAGAGTGAGGGAATAAAAGGAATCTGGTAGATAATGTACTTTCCAATAGGATAGGCTTAGGAGTTCAACAGTCGGCTACAAAACTATGAATTTCATTACCTTTGGATTCTACTGGTTTTCATTTGTGATTTGTTTATTTATTAGTAGTATGTCCTGATAATATTTTATCTGTTATTATAGAAGCTGGATTAAAATTATGGGTGTTTTTAAACTTTTTTCCAGTAGCAACTTATATAGGCACATGGAATCAAAATGTCTAATTTCACCCTTATCCAAGGCCAATGGGAATTTGGATTATCTGCAAATGGATTATCTGATATCTTGACCTACATTTTGTACAGCAAGGAAGTTTCAGAGTAGCTAAATTTATTGGAGCAGCTCCTATGAATTTATTAATACTATACTCTAATGAAGTTCTTGTTATATAGCTTACTACAGTAAGCATCAGTGTCAGCTGAAAAGTGGCATCTTGAACTGTAATGTTTCATTTGAAAGTAAAGAAATCTGCATGACAATAATTTTTTTCCATTGTGGGAATTCTCAGGGGAAATATTGAACTATGACCACAGAATACGAACCAGAATAAGGAATGGGTAGAGAAAAATACAGTCAATGTACTATACATTAAATAAACTAAAATGACATTCACACTTTGCAAATATACAATTTTGCTCTTTAGAGACTATTTAACTCTTCCCCAGACAAACTTGAGTAATGACTTGAGTGATGTGGCCAGCAGGTCAAGGGAGGTTCTTCTCCCTCTCTACTCTGCCCTGGTGAGGCCTCATCTGGAGTCCTGTGTCCAGTTCTGGGCTCCTCAGTTCAAGAGGGACAGGGAAGTGCTGGAGAGAGTCCAGATCAGGGCCACCAAGATGATCAAGGGTATAGAACATCTTTCATATGAGGAAAGGCTGCGGGAACTGGGGCTGTTTAGTCTGGAGAAGAGGAGATTGAGGGGTGATCTTATTAACATTTACACATATCTAAAGGGTGGGTGTCAGGAGGCTGGGACATCCCTCTTTTCTAGTAGATAGTAACAGGACAAGGGGTAATGGGATGAAGCTGGAACACAAAAAGTTGCACTTAAACATAAGAAAAAACTATTTCACTGTGAGGGTGAGGGAGCCCTGGCACAGGCTGCCCAGAGGGGTTGTTGAGTGTCCTTCCTTGGAGGTCTTCAAGACTTGCCTGGACGTGTTCCTATGCGACCTGATCTAGGTGAACCTGCTTCTGCAGGGGGGTTGGACTAGATGATCTCTAAAGGTCCCTTCCAATCCCTAACATTCTATGGTTCTATGACAGCTGCAAGAGACCTCCCTGCAGCTAGAGGGATCTGCACACTTTGGTATTTTTTCCTCCATTACACAGGAAATCTATGGAATTCAGAAATACAAACTGAGATGAAGAAGAGTGTGTAAGAGCAGGACTCACATCACCATCTTGTACAGGGAGTTGCATAAAATTAAGCACAGGAAATACTAGATGTCTTAAATCCTACTATTTTCAAAGTTTCTCCTCTCACTAAAGTTTCACAGATGAGAGGCCTCTAAAGGGTGACATCTAAAATGAGATTAAGTGCTCCTGTACCAAATGCTTGGATAGCTAGTCTCTGTCTCAAAATTGATTCTGCATTTCCTCCTCATGTAGTTAAATACAACAGAAAATAACTCATAGGTACATAATATATTACAATGATGCATGGTGCTGACTGCTACTTAGTTTTTAGTAGAAAACATTAGAATGGGTAGGGAGGTGGGTAAGGAGAAATCAGTTCTGTTATGTGAAATACACAAAATTGACTTATTTTTGTTTTTAAGACATTAAGATTGACATGAATACAAAATAACATTGTAGCAATTAAAATTTGTATGATCATGTTACAGTTGCAGTTAGAGTTTTCATAAAGAATTATAAACCAAATTATATAGGCACACTACGATTCATTTATAATTTACCATAAAACCACAAAAGACAACTCCCAACACAGAATCTTCAAACCAGAAAGACAGTGATGGATCACAGTTCAGAGCCTAAGCCAAGAAAATTTGCTAATTAATCTGATACATAAACAAATATGATTGACTTTACATGGATATAACTGGATATAAACTTCAAAGTCAAATGAAAGAAATAGATAGAGAGAAGAAATAGAAATAGAAAAGAAATAGATGTAAATATTTCATAGTGTATAGGGAGATGGCCATTATAGTAACTTCTTTTATATAAGGCATTACAGAGCCTATCCACATATTGTGTAACTGGAAAAGTGCACCAGGGCAAACCCTAAAGATGAAGTAATAGGGTAAGTGAGCCAAGGTTTCTCTTTCCTAGCCTGCTTTAAGTGATGTTTTTGTCACAGATGTAACTAATGACACACAGTATTGGAGTGAATGTGGAAAAAATTTCGTGCAAGAAATATTATACTTTTATTTTCCTTGCCAGGCATAAATTGATTCCATATACTGTTACCACAAATCCTGTGAATTCTCTATTCTGTGCAGAAACATACTCTTCTGGCACGGATATTCTGTGTTCTAGTTTTGCTGGTTTTACTCAAAACTACTTTTTGTTGCTTGAACTTTTATTAGAGGCATAGGGTTTGTATGAAGGTTTAGCTTGTACCACTATAAATGCTTGAGAAAATCACTGCAGCTCACTTGTCATTTTTGTCTGTCTAGTTTTACTTTAGTTCAAAAAGAAGTGGGAACTCAGCTTTATGCACTATCTGCCACTTTTCAAGAAACTCTCTCTGAAGATACTAGTCATTTGAGAGTGTATCCATTAAATTGGAAGATATTTGAGGAATATTGAGCAGAAGGAGAAAAAATGCAATAAAATAACCAAACTTTTTTTGCCTTTCAGCAAACGTCTTACTGTTCACAGTATAAGTGCATATCAGTACTCTAGTTTAATACGAAAGGATTAATGAAAACAGTCAAAAACTTTTACTTTTTTCTTTTTTTTTTTGGCTTGTGACACTAAACTGAGATGAAATATCTCCTTAGCTTCCCTATGTGCTTAAAGGGCACTGCAAAGCTCTGATTTTCCCTTTCCCTCCAGGTCCTATATAATTGATCCTGACCAAGTGTTAGCAGTTATGTCCAACTCCCCGAAGTTTTTCCTGAACTATGGTTATTCCTGGTGATTCATATGTCTGAGAATCTTACTGAAAAATAAACTATTGGAACTTTTAAAATAATTAACTTGGCTCTTTTAACACACAGGATCTTTTGAAGAGATTACAAGGGAGGGAGAAATGTAAAAGGAGTAGATGGCTGGACTGTGTGCTTGTGGAATCCTGGCATTGGGAAAGCATTTGTCTTTATCTACTTACATTGAGGCCAGATGCAGAAAGCCAATGGCAACGTACCTCCCAGATGCAATGACTAAGGATGTGTAAACATATCAAAGAGACCTCTTCTTTTCCAATAAAACTGAGTCCAATGTCATTTTTGCTTCAGAGAGTGAAGGGGAAATTAGAAAAAAAGCCCTAGACATACAGAGAGCTTGAACTCTTATTTAAACTGGCCAGTACCTTTTCAAGAAATCATATAACATAACATTCCTTTGCCCTATTTCATGCAAACATAGGTATTCAGTCTTGTCCACACAGAATAAGGTTTTAGGAAGGGTAATAATCAATAAAGATTAAAAACTCAAAAGATATGCTGCTAATCTTGCTGCTGACTCACTCTTGGAGGTTAGCAAACTGCTTAATCTATTTCTAGTTCTGTTTTTTCACCTGGGAAATTAAGGAGCAAGTCATAATTAGTGTCTACAAAGAGGTCTGAAAAAACCCACAGAATTATTTCCTTATTACAAATCTGTATGACTTGTCTCTGTACACCACCAATACCCTTGTGCATCCTTCTAACTCAAGGACTTGGCTGTGAGCACTTCTAGAAGACTTACATTGTTGCTTTACTGAACACTTTTAGTCCTCTGCTTTCTCCATGATTTGGTATATTGTAAAAATTGAAAATAAAGGTCGTCATCAGTGAACTTCCTGAGGGTACACTGTCCCCTCATCCAGGTCATTGATGAAGATGTTGAACAGGCCTCCAACTTAACTTGGCTCTGTTGAACATTACCCTCTGGCTCTGTCATTCAGCCAGCTCTTGATCCACCTCAAAAAATAGCCCGGTCAAAAGCCTTGCTGAAGTCAATGTAGATGACATCTGCTGCTCTCCCCTCATCTAGCCAGCCAGTTATACCTTCATAGAAGGCTATCAGGTTGGTCAAGGAGGATTTCCCCTTGGTGAATCCATGTTGAGTCCCCCTGGTTACCATCCTCATATGTTTTGAGATGGCATCCAGGATGAATTGTTCCATCACCTTTACAAGTATGAAGGTAAGGATGACTGACCTAGAGTTTCTTGGGTCCTCCTTCTTGCCTTCTTTGAAGACTGGAGTGACATTGGCCTTCATCCAGTCCTCAGGCACCTTGCCAGTCCTCCATGATCATTTGAAAACAATGGAGAGTGGCTTAGCAACCACATCAGTCAGCTCCCTCAGCACTCATGGGTGCATCTCTCAAGTTTTCTAATTAATTATTTCTTAATAATTTCCAATTACTGCTTTTCCTGTAGTCTGTACTGAGGGGAGCAAGTTCCCTGTTTGTTACAGCTATTGGAATTGCATCCTTTGTCCAAGATTTACATTACCCAGGCTAGAACCCCCTATTCCCTGGAAGCTTAAGCAAATCTGCTCTCAGGCCTCATTAGCTGCAGTTTTTATAGGAGTACATATTGGTTGAACACAAAAAGATATTAGATTCATGAGTTTTGTTTTTCATCAGCATGTGGAAAATATCTCTGTGTGTATGGATTCAGATAGACAAATATATAAAAAACCAGTCTAACTTCTCTGCTTTTTTTGCCTCAATATTCCCGAGCTTTCTTTTGTCTGTGGTTGAATACTTGACCTTTTTGCATATACTCAGAACCGAGTTACTTTTTCTGTCTGTCTTTCTGACTTTTAAGGTCAGTGCTCCTCCACAGCCCGGCCACTGCACTCTTTCTCTCTGAGTCTTTCTGTCCTAGTAATTAAACATTATGTCCTTCCTTTACCACTTGGGAAATTCCACTGTGCCAAATCCTGGCTATGGAGAGGACAGGGGAAGACCAAGACTTCCTCTTATATCTTCACTTTTTTTTCTTCTTGTCTTAGGCACATGCATTCACTGTTAAGAATTGATTGATTCGGTGATGTGCCTGTAGAACGCTCCCCTGCTCTCCTTAGCTCAAAGGGCATGTGAACACCAAAAGGCAACAATCATGTTCACATATGCTCAGGGAATCTTTGATATTGTTTCTATTTTGTTTCCATCTTAACAGAAAACTCAATTACAAACAGTAATAACTAAACTAAACCAAACCAACTCCTTTTGCCAATGCAGTGAGTCATCAGGACTTTCCATAATAATGAGATGAACAAGCATATTTTTTAAGCTTTTATAGTCAACTATACTTTACAGAAAAACAGCTTTGACTCTATTTCTGGACCATCACTTTCCTGCTTCTAGTAAAACATGGTTTTACATCAAGCTTTTTACCCTGTGGATGATAAAGGAGTTATGCACTTTTTAATCAAAATTGAATATTGTACATCTTGGTCTTATGAGTCAACACAACTTTTAACTAAGCTGTACTGTAAGCAAGATAGCATCTGCAAGATGAAAATGAGAAACAGCTGTATCACAGGGCTTTGCAAAACAAAGCCTCGTTACCACACTGTATGGATATGCACATGGTGAACCAATGATATTCCAAAAATTACACCAGCTTCCTGAAAATTAAAGGCTACTATAACTTTTGTTAATTTTTATGTTGATTTGAAACAAAATGTGGTAGATGGGCCAGTTGATCTGTCAGTGGGATAGACACAGCATGCAGTGAAAGCCCACAGCACTACAGAAATCTAGTTCTCTCTCTCTGGCAAGTCTTTACAGGGATATCAGTGTATTATTTCATATCACTGGAAAAAATGACAAGTGGAAATGTTAAGTTTGCTTAAAGGAGGTTTTCTCAGTGCAACTGTAGAACTTAAGATATCTTGCTTTTCATAATGTAATGTTTCCTACAAATGATCCTACAAATGTGAGAAGATCATGCTTAATTGAGTTCAGACACTTCAGATGAATGCAATTCCTATAACAATCAGAAGAAAAGAAGGTAATCTATCAATTTAAGGACTTGAATCATATATAATAGGGTTTTAAAATTTTTATATCATCATTCTGTAAATTAACAAGGAACCAGTGAAATTAAAGACAATATACACTTCACCACCAAGAGCAATGACTGAAGAATTCTTTGTACATGCTGTCATTAAGAGTACTGCAGTCATGAAGGGAAACGCCACGTCACTGAGATAAAGAAACTCATACTTGACACGGATTTCAGAGCTAGGCTTGCTTTCAAGCCTTTTCAAATTTGAAATCCAGCTTTAGAAATTACCAAAGTCCATGGGACCTTTCTAGGACTAATCAGTGATGCTGCCTGATTTCTACAGGATCACATGATAGCACACCCTAGAAATATCTTATGATTGGTCCTTTTCTTACATGACACATTCAGAATGTGGTAATTTAAAAATGTGTGTACCAGTATGCATGCAACATAGGGAGTTATCACACACTACCTGCTATTTAGGGAGTTATCACACACTACCTGCTATTTTCTGCTTATACTCCTATGTTTTAGATTTACAGAGTGTTACTGTGTGGGGCACACCTAATTTTCTAAGTCAGTATCATTTTTGCGCTTCATTCTTAAGATATTCTTTACTTCCAGTTTCAGATAATGTAACTAGTTGTTAATTGAGGCATTCTATTAACTGCTTTTGCTTCTGAATATTCACTCAATTAACTCCCCTCACACATTCTAGTTTAGTCCTATTTATTATTATGCCTTGTCCTTGTGATTTTTATAATCCAGAAAATTTAGATGGAGAGTAGAATGTTAAAAGGTATGATATCAAATAGATTGCAAAATAATAAACTGCATAAAGTATTCTGTAGAGCTATGCTATGTCTATAATTAGCATACATCAATTCATTTTGATGCATCATGCTTAGCACAGGGGTAAGTGGGCACGTAATTAGCTCATTTATTTAATGTTTCTTGACCTAGTAATACTATATATTTTTTTTTTTAAGTAATCAATTTATTCCAGCACAAATTAACTTAAACCTAGATAATTATTTACTACACCAAATCCTGTGATTTTGTGAAGGCATAAAAATTCCTCCTACACCTCCACCTCAGCCCTCCTAACATCTGCCTCATTTCACCAGGTGGAAAGAAGTTACATGACATATCACGTTCAAAGTCTGAGCATAATCCTGGAACGTGCAGATGTGTGATTAACACTTTGAGGGGACGTACTAGTTGGTTTAAAGGAGTTACTGTGCTTCCCTTTGGAAATACCTGTTTATACAAAGAAATGAATGCGAGCCTTCCACTAACTTCAATGGATTTTGTCTGAAATCTTGCATTGACACCAAAATACATATTCATTTGTAAGCTATCATGCAGACTTGTTTTTCCAGGATGACCTATTCTCTTTTTCCACAAGGATTTGTTTATTCATCTGTTCCTATTTCCTTTTACTCTGCCATGTTATAGAACATTACTGTCTCATGAGCAACAGCAAATTATTTGTTAATTCAGGACACAGAACCTGGACACAATGGTCCAGATTTAGCAGGGGGAAGACAAATAATTTCTTAGGCACTTGAAAGCATTAAGTCTGTGCAGATTGAAATTGCATTTGACCTTTGTTGCTCCTAATCAGATGAAAAAAAATATTTTGGTCCATACTAAATCTGCTCCCAAGATTCCAGATTTTCATGGGTAGAGTTGGTATTTTGGCTAAAGAAATCTATGATATATGTTGGATATTAAAATGGAACATAAAGTCAAACTATTGAAGCTTCTTATGCTCCCAATAGATGTTTTGGCAGGATAGTTGTGTACATCTTATGAAATGGAGAATGACCAGTCTGCCTTGAATCCTTCAGGATCATCTAAGTTGGCTGCTTCTCTGTGCCCAAGGAACTTGATAAGTTGCAGAAAATGCTGTCTCATATGATTCTGAGCATATGAACTGGGTACTTGCACTTTAGAAATCTATTTAAGCCATCATATCTGTGGAGTTCACGAAACTCCAGTATTTCCCCTGGAGAATGAAATGAAAATGGAAAAAGTCTTTCCTTACAGTATGGTAGAGACCTTAGCTACATACTCCAGAGGAGTTCAGTAGAAATGTTTGAGAAAAGCACCGGTCAATGTTAATCATTGGTCAGAACCAAGCTCTCACAAAGACTTAAAGTACAAACAGTAAAAACATCACTACATACATTGTATGTGTTTGAGACAATGTGTGTCTTACATTGCTAATGCTATCTACCTGCCTTAGACAGAAACGTCAATGTTATTTTCATTACTGCCTAGAGAAATCAGCTTAATCCACCACTTTAGTTGAAGATAGGGAATCAAAGCTGGTCTGTGTAATCAAGGATGTTGTCTTCTCTTGTGTCTTTACAAAAATTTATGTAAAAAATCCCTCTTTGTTGATATCTAAAAATATGTTGGTGGTGTTACATATTATATTCTGTTGCTGTTAACAGACCTGCTGCTTGAGAATCCTTTATTTTCCAGTGAGAGGTAGAAAGGCTGTCTTATTGCAGTGCTAGCCTGCATTTCATTCCCATATTTCAATACAAAACTTATATTCACATGACACACCCCTACCCCAAGAACTCTTGACTCATTCTGTGTTCTGTGAAATCCATAAGGAAAATGTGATTTATCTGTTTGTGCTTGCCTCACCCGTGACAGAAGTGGCATCTAGTGAATGAAGTGTAAGGTGACCTATCTCCTGGAAGAAAATCAGAAAGAATAGTGTTAGTTAAGGTAGTTCAATGGTGCCCTTAACACTAACATAAAACTCACTATCATGGAACGTATAGCATCTGTGGTAGATCATCCCAGGTGTCCAATTAGGGCATGAATGTATTATAGAACCATTTTGATTGGAAAAGACCTTTAAGATCATTGAGTCCAAAATCAACTGTGCACAACTGCAGGCAAGCCACAACTGTGTCACTAAAACCCATGCTTCAAAAATGTAAATATAAGATTGGAAAAATATCTGCACCATCTGAGACAATTAGACGCTCTGATGTTAAACTGTTTAAAATGTTTCTGGAAGTCTGGCTAACCTTTCTGCATTCCATTGTCTTCACAGGAAGCAATCCACAACCTTAATATTTGCATACTTTAGGTAGCGCTGACAGTAAATAAAGTACAGGTGACACAGGGGGAATTGCTTTTTAATGAGCAATTTCCTTTAACAGAATGAAACAGAAATCAAGTATATGATACCGTAATCAAAGATTATACTAAACTGTATATGCAAAAAAGAACTGAGAGCTGGAAAGGCAAATATATCACCTGTAATTTAAACCCTTGGCTTTGCTACCTCATATTTCATTGCAACAGTCTTTTAACCTACAATATGCCATTTTAAAATTACTTCTTTCCTATCCTATACCTCATTATTCTCTTCAAAAGGACAGGTACAGGTACAAGGGTAAATGATAAAAAACAAAGAAATATAATAATCATAATACTTCTTCATTATTTAGAAAACTAAACAGTTATCACTTGTAATTAATCCATTTTTTTAAGATGGAATCACAGTACTTTTTTCCTTTAAACTGTGATAGTCTCCATGTGTCTGCTAATAACTGTATGTTATTATGCTGCCCATTTGAACAATTTTCAATATAGATGTATGACAGTACAAATTGATTCAGCAAATGAAGTCTTCTCCTGAAAAGTATAATGTTTCAGAAGCTGAAATCACTGCCAAATCACTGCCAAATGTCACGAGCTGGAGATTAGTGCTTCTCCCAATTTAAGCAAAGGCTTGAGCACTGTAGCTGGCTGCTGCATAGAATATTTTGTCTTTTAAACTATAGATTTTATAATTACAAAAGCAGTTTCTCTTTTAAGTTAGGGAAGAAATACGACAGTGTACTTGCCCAAATCACATTCAAAGAAATGAAAAGACACCAGGGTATTGTGCAAGAAAGATATTTTGAAAGTTTGATTATTTCTTCATGTCACACACCTCCATGCATAAAAGCAGCAGCAAATTCAGTCCATTTTCCTGGGCCCTCTGGAGGATGACTACAGGCACAGAAGTAGGGGGAACAGACCACATACTCCATGTACTTGCATAAAAGAAGCTTACATTTTTCAAGTTGGCACCAAGTCCCTATGTGTCAGCCAACAGATGTGACCAGATTTATGATGGAGAGTGTACTGAACTTAAAAGAGATCTGGAATAAATTACTCTGTTCTGACAACTGAGAAACAGCAAAAGAGACAACTTTTTCTCCTAGTACTTCTCCTGAAACAATACAAGTTATAAACTGTGCATTACTAAGTTATCAGGTATCTAGGTTATCATTAATTCCATTGAAGCTTGAAGGCATAACTAAGTCTATGAATACTAACCTCTTATGTACAAGAGCAATGTACTTACATACTTTTTTCTCTTCCATAAACCAGAAACTCATTTAATGTCAGGAACTCTGTATACACCAAAACTGTTCTAATTTCTCTCTGCATCTATCAGATTTTGGATTAAGTCAAAATAGAGTTTTAGTGATGCAAAGGAGTTAGAGTGACTTCTCAATAAAAAGGAACAATGCAGAAACCCTTTCCTTTTGCTACATAACCATAAGTAATTGACAATATTTAATATTATACATAAAGGTTTTATTTTCTAGTGACTTGAATTAGTTGAGACTTATTAAGATAACTCACCCTGTAATATTGCATACAGATTTTAGTTTTATCAAGCAACAATAATGGTTAATGAGTTATTTAACATGCCCAATGCATATCTTTTCTTCCTCTGAGAATATGAAAATTAAAGCTGAATCTTTCTCTACAGATCTCTTCACCTTCAGATTAATGACTTCTGGCATACCTCCTGCCTCAAGGGACTATGGGCTTTTGGAAAAGGAAATAAGGTTTTCCTTATGGAACGCTTGATGTTGTTGTCACTCATCATTTCAGTTGAGTGCATGTATTTCCAAACAATTAAACACTTCTGCATCCAGTAATGAAAAACCTTACTTCCAAAATATGTTCACAGTTTCAGAGAAGGAAAGCATAATGTGGTACATTATAGTGCTTCTTTTCATAAAGTATTTTTGGCTTTTGTGACGTAAATGTCCTATGCTCAGCAGTCACGCTTATTAGGAGGTGGCCCAGGCACTCAGTTGTTTGAGACTTATACCCATCTTGTTCTTGATAATTTACTCGAGCAACATCAGTGTTCTTAGTTGGCTAAGCACAGGTTCCTGAGAAATTCTCTGTGTGTCTAATTCATTTGATGTCATATTTTTTTCTGGGAGGAAAAAAATAGCATTCAGGAATAAACATTCTATTCTATAGTATATGACATGCACAGATGCTTGGTCTTTTTTCAGCCACAAAATTGATTTTATTTTCTAATTTTTCCTCTAAGAGAACATTATATTTTTGATTTTTTTTTAACCTTGAATTAGAGTTTGAAATATCCTGTAATAGAGTGTGTTCTTTTACTCTTCACTTTGTCTGAGTCAAGGCTCCATCTTCTCATTAGAGAATAACAGCAGATGATTAATTCTCACAAAATAGGGAGTCCAGCAACTGTTTTTATTAAGTGTCACAATTAACATCTTCATACCAAAATCAAGGCATCAATACAGGCTGGGGATTGACCTGCTGGAGAGCAGCTCTATGGAGAGACATCTGGGTGTTCTGGTTGATAATAAACTAACCATGAGCCAGCAATGTGCCCTCATGGCCAAGAAGGCCAATGGCATTCTGGGGTGCATCAAGAAAAATGTGGCCAGCAGATCAAGGGAGGTTCTCCTTACCCCTCTACTCTGCCCTGGTGAGGCCTCTTCTGGAGTCCTGTGTCCAGTTCTGGGGTCCCCAGCTGAAGAGGGAGAGGAAACTTATAGAGTCCAGCACAGGGCCACCAAGATGATCAGGGACTGGAACATCTTTCTTATTTGGAAAGGCTGTGGGAAATTGGGTTGTTCAGCCTGGAGAAGAGGAGACTGAGGGAGGACCTCATTAATATTTACAAGTATTTGAAAGGAGGACATTAAGAGGACGTGGCAACAATTTTTTGCTGTAGTGTCAGGGCCACAAAGATGATTAATGGAGTGGAGCATCTCCCTTATGATGAAAGGCTGAGGGAGCTGGGGCTCTTTAGCTTGGACAAAAGGAGACTGAGGGGTAACCTCATTAACATTTACAAATATGTAAAGGGTATCTTTTATGACATTAAGATATCTGCCTTTTCACTGTGTTTCTCAAAGGCTGCTGTTCTGTTTTACTTTTACTGAAAACAGAAAAAAATATTTCCTCTGACTTCCAGACTTCCCAAGTATGTTTCTGTAGGGCCTTAAGCCTCCTTTCAAAGATGAGGCATCCACATACTTCCATCAAGCAGCAGTGGCAAGGCACCAAAGAAATGTCCATATTTCAGCAGAGCAGCAAGTTGCCTGAATACCCCTCAAACCCTGAAGCCAGGTGTTTTCACTGATATCTGAGGCATTTGATAAACAAAGCCACTAATCTGTTAAAATATTAATGATCTTGTTCTCTTTTTGTCTAATTCTTGTGAAAAACCCTGCCTTATTCTAGTTTAATGTTAATATAAGATCAAGGAAAGATAATTTACTAGTTATTCACTGTATTCAGATGTTACTCTTGTGAGGGCTTCCTCTGTGTATCCCATGAATGAGGGCTAACAGAAACATTTCACATTGTATAGTTTTGAAAGTAGTTTTCCACATTTTTTGTGCTGATAATCCAAGCAAAATATCATGTGGTTGTTAGGACTGATTTACTTTTCCCCTCTATGCCACCAGTGTGGGTATTATTCAAGAAAGTAAAAGCAAAAGTCTGCCGTGCACTTTGGCTTGCACCTGTCCCCTTTCTATAGAATTTCCTTATGAGAGAGGAAACATTGTGAGCTTTTGCTTTGAGTCCAGGAGGAAACATCATGATGCAGCTATTCTGGAAATCTATTTGGGGCAGGCTGAACAAGCTGGCCTAAAATATGTTAGGAAATATGGTTTTCTTGTCTTGAGAAAATGAACCAAAAAGCTTCCTTCCAAATAGTACATTTGGAGGCTGAAACTAGAAGTATTGTTGAATGGGATGTACTGTGAGTAGCAATATTTCAGTCTATTTTTGGATATTGGTCACTGATAACAATAGACTGAGAGCTTAAATTGATGCTGCAGGTTGCCAAGTAGTAATCTGCAATGCCACCAGGCTGTGATGGCTTTTGCATTACTCTTCAAAGCACTGCTGGGAGAGATATCACACTGCTGGCTACTGGTGTGATTTCTGCAAGTACTAGTTAAGAAATGGAGCATGCTGCAAAATGCCTCTAAGCATGCCAGGACTATAAAGTATTATTCCCTGCCTCCTTGGCTTCTTTATTCCTCTCTGAAATACTATTTCACCCCTAATAACAGGAGTACATGGACTTCACATATCTGAATTTCCAGTTGCTCCTAGTGCATGCATTCTGTGCAACACTCCTAGATGCCAAGAGATTTTAGTAGCAGGGACATAACTCTACTCCTACCCATTCCCAGGTCTCTTCCCCATTTTCCTCCCTACAAGGCAAAAAATAGTCCAGGAGGAAGAGTGCAGGAGTCAGTGTTGTGCTTCTGCACCATGGAGTGCTGTGGCTACTCAGATTTCTCCTTCTACTATCTTACCTCCTCTTACTCAGGATTTGTACTGGAAAGCCTCTGATTAGCACAGTGCTATCAGCACAGTCTAGGGAGAATAAATGTTGACTCCTTTATTTGGAGTGAGCCTCCAACTAGCAAGGCTTAGGTAGCCTGCTCTGGCAGGGAGGTTGGACTAGATGATCTTTTGAGGTCCCTTCCAATACTTAAGATTCTGTGATTTTGTGATTCTCACCAGCTTATCCAGATAAGAAAAATATCACTTATTCCCAGCATCCTGAGCTGCTTCTCATGGGTTTATTCCAGAGCAGCCTGTGTTCCATGGAGATTTGCAGCCTCGGAGCTAGGCAGGGCTTTCCAGCCTTCCTAGGCAGCTTCAGTTTTTGGTGGAAGAGGCTGGGAAAGCTGTGGGGTGACAGTTTAACCAGTGGCAGTGCCTCCCACCCAGGCCAGACACTGGATGCAAGGCAGCAGCCTCCATACTGAGGAACAGCTTCACGCTCCACAGTGGTCAGCATAAAGCAGCATGTCATATTTAAAGACTTATTATCTGACCACCACTCTCATTCACTACTGGGATTTTTTTCACCAAGCTTGCTCATCCTCAGTTATTCAGTCACTGAAACATTGAGATTAATTCACTAGAAAAAAGAGAGGATCCCCTTCATCTCCTATGGGCTGTGAGTAACCTTTGCACTAGGCAGCAACAATAATGGAGCTCAGACTTAGAGAGGTCATTAACAAAACAGCATCATGAACACAGCACTCCAAGTTTTGGGACATCTCACTTCCTTCCAGCACCAGTGATAACTCTGGCTGGAGCCACCACTGCTGCCCTATGTCCCAGCTCCCCCAAGGCCAGTGCCTGGCAAAGCGCTCTGTTTCAACTCATAGTGAAATCCCTGAAGATTTGGGCTTTACTTTGTTATAGAGGACATACTGGTGGGGCATGACATTTGCTTCACAGGCCCTGGAAACATCCCATGTAAAACTATGGTTAATAGTTGTTGGTTTGGGACTCCTTTTATTACATACTATGAAAGAAAAGAGCCTCACCGAGAGATGCTACAGTTTTATATGATGCAACGAAGAGCAATTTATGCGAAACATAACATTACCTTTTTATATGACAGTGTGTTCGTTGCATCAACAATGGGTCATTTTATAGACGTTTTACTGTGACTGTAGAGCTCGGGCTCCTATGATAGACACCCTCCCTGCCCTGTTGTTGCCTTTCCAGTTTTTCTAACTATTTTATGAAGGAAAGTAAAGATATAGCAAAGAGGAGAAACACCATTTCTGCCCAACCTGTAAACTCAAGCCGTTACTAAAAAAAATCCGTATTTCAACTATGTTAAAATTGCTTTTCCTTTTTCTTTTTCTTTCTTGTTACAGTTTTATCTTCATAAATGCAGAGATATATTTTTAATCTCTGTAAATAACTTTACATATTTCCACCCATGCAATTCTGGATAGTGGAAATGCATAAAAGCTTCAAGCCATAGCTTGTATGAGAATTATTCCTCTTTTTTCTGAGGAATTTTTGATTCCTCCTCCAATAGTTATTGACATCAAATGAGGGACAGAAGGCACTGAAGATAAGAAAAATATATGTCCTCCAGGAAACATTAAGCACTTCAGATCAACATAGAACTCTACAAAAAGTTCTGCAGATACTGACATAGAGGAAAAGTGTGGAGGAATGCCACAACAAAGAACTCCTCTGGGCCTCTGTAGCATATGCTTATGTAAAGTATCAATTCTGTGTGATGACAAGGAACACATAAAAAAACAGGGAGGAGATAAACATGGTTTTTTTTTTTTTCTGATAGAATAAGAGTATTAAAAGTTTCTGTTGAATGAATCTAGAGCTCGAACTCTCAGCATTTCTCCTTTCTGGAATATAGCTACTATCATGGGAAGGAGTAAGGGAGGGAGTAGAAGCAAAATTGTAAATGACTGTCAAAGCCTGGCTCAAAGACCACTGCAGTAAACAGAAACATGAAGTGCCACTGTCTCAGCACGTGTCTATACAAGACAAGATCTGAAAATCCTCATTGCTTTGGGTCAGATCCACAATGTGTAAATCCAAACAGTAAATGTTGCTTGAAACCACCTCATCCAAATGGTCACAAAGGTCTAGATATATTGTAAATGGTAGATAAAATAGAAATTTTACAAACAAAATGAGTGTTTGCCCCAGTCATCTATTTTAGTCTGACTTGAGAGAATTACATGGGGTCCGAAATTGAAGAAAGTCTTGTATTTATTTTCTATTCCTGGCTTCATAATCTTTATTTAAATGTAAATTTATTTTGATCACTGACTTTACATGCAATAGAAGGGTAAGCATTCACTAATAAAGCCTGTCACAATTATAACTTCATTTAAAAAATTTAATCAGGGAATAAAAGCTATAACAGATTTTCTAACTGGGAGTCTTAGAGCTTCTAGTCATACTGAAGTAATGTCCTGGAGTAAAGGCACCTGGCACAAATTCTCATCACAGTGAAAGGCTGCCAGTCAGTTTTGGAAATGGTCTGGTAAACCCATTCTTCTTGATTTAGAACAACATATCCCACTTTTTCCTTATTTTTTAAATTGATAATTATTTTTGTAGTCATTCTTCATTATATGAATGCCAGATATAAATGTAGTCTGAAAGGTTAACCTAACTTACTTGATCCATATTTTCCTTAATGTTGCCTTTCTTTTATCATTTTATGATGGTTAGCAGACACGAGTGAGCAAATGGAAAAGTTAATTTTATGGCTCCCCTCCAATACTGGGATTTGAGTATTCAGGACCTGGTAGTACCATATAACCAATCTGGTGCATGTTGTTCTGGGATGAACATTCCTGATTTTCTTATCTGTCCTGTCTCCTGTAGTGAAGTCATCATTAAGATGGGCTGAATACAGTGGTGGGCTACCTTTTGCATTTAGGCATTGGGTCCTGTTGAATTGGTGTTGTTTCTCTTACAGAGTCTTTATTTGTAAACACAAGTACAGCATCAAAAGAAAGAAGAATCTCCTAAACCATTCCCAAATCTCAGGGACTGATATTTAGCCTCCCTACTGGGTAATAGGAAGTGTCATTCGAACTCCCTGGTATTAGGAGGAGAACTTATGAATAACTTCATAAGATAGTTTCAAGATGAGAGAAAAACGTCTAGTTATTTAAACCAGATGAAATAATAATAAAAAAAAGCTCAATTATAGATGCCATTTTTTCCTATCCACACTGACTATGAAGAAGAAAATAAATGCCAGTCATTATTTATCATATCCTTTAGATAGTTTAGTACTGATTTACTTGTAACTTCAGAGCTGTTTGGGATGCATGTTTGCTCTGTCAGGCATGGTGCTTGCTCTTTTGGTCAGCAGAGCTACTACAAATATATTTTTAATTTTACCACCTATGCAAACTGTACCACAGAGGTAAAAAAACCCCCAAAACCTATGCAAGAACATTTTTAGTGCTTTATTAAGTCCACTCAGCCAAAAGGCTCTTCTTAGTGTGAAACAGGCAAGTTCAACAAGAGAAGCCCCCTTGGAGCTCAGAAACATGGAAAAGGAGAACAGAGGAGAAATTTTGTGTGGGAGTAGGGTCCAAGTCTGCAGTGGCACACTGTATTGTGTTTCAGTAATTGCTGAAAGGAGAACATGGATCTAGGGAATATCTACAGGACAACTTAATTCACTTTTGAACTCTATGAAAAACCTTAACTTGACTTGCATCCATTTACTTGCTTCACGTTGGAATATTGGACCAGATCCAGACCAATATCCAGATGCAGCCCAATATTGGCCCACCACATGAGGCTGCTGGGGTGTAATAAATAATAAGGACACAAGTCCTGAGGAAAAACATTTCTCATCATGCTCTGGATATGCAAAAAAGCAGAGCTGAGGGCCAAGCTTATGGAAAAAATACATCTGTCTTTTGCTTCTAAACTCCCGCTTTTTCCTTCTACTTTCACCAATGGCTCAAACTTTCAACTTCAGAGAGCTCTGCTAATCTATGAAAGCTTTCTGTCAGGTTTTTCCTATTTTCTATGTATTCTTAAAGTTCTCTTTCTGCATTTGCTCAGATTTGCTTCAAACAATGCCATGGGAGGAGAGGATGTTCCAATAAAAGCTAAAAAAGAAGAGCTCATATTATGAGACGTGTTGGCTTTGAAAGAACTATATGTTTTAGAATAAGAGGAAAGATCCAGAGCAGAGCACAAAGTCAGTGTGCGTACAAGAAACCAGATCATTTGACACTCATAACCTGTGACTTTGTCAGTTCTAAGCATCGATCATGCTATTAAACAGTGTCATGAAACGGTTAAATAAGAAATACTGCTCTAAGCAATACAGCATTGCAAAGTATAGTATTTTTTTTAAAAAATAAAGTTTTCCAGACTAAAAAAGGAACAGCACTAAAAGTGGCTTGTAAACAGTTGGCCAAAAAATTCTCAGAAGTAGTTGCATAAAGCAAATAGGAATGCAAAGAGAGTAAAATAGGAATTAGTTTTCCTTTGTGGCAGAGACAGTGCTAGCTGGCCACATACATTATAATACTGAATACTTCAACCAGCTCCACAACACTGTTCTCACTATGAATAACAAGATAGAATGAACAATGGAAAGTAACATGTCAAATCTAGCATGTTAGAAAATATGCTTAGGAATTTAAAAGGACCAGATGCTTTGTTAGGAAAAACAAGGGGTACAGTCTCCTCAGTGACTTTCAGCATTGGGCCTGATACCAAAGCATTGTATTCACAAAGATACACAAGTCTTTCAAGAGGTGCCTCAGAAATGTTTCTACATCATGCAGCAAACTAACAGCCCTTAATTTTAGGGCAAATAGGCATTACAGAATTGCAGAGAATCCCAGAATGGTAGGAGTTGGAAGGGACCACGAAAGATCATCTAGTCCAACCCCTCTGCTAAAGCAAGTCTGCCTAGATCAGGTCACTCAGGAGAGCATCCAGTTGGGTTTTGAAAACCTCCAGAGAAGGAGACTCCACTCCCTGTGCTGCCTGTGCCAGGGTTCCCTCACCCTTACAGTAAAGAAATTTTTCCTTGAGTGTAAGTGGAACTTTTGTGTTCCAGCTTTTGTCCCTGTCATGGCTTGACATGGCAGCCTCTTTTGGTAAGGCAGAAGGAGCTGTAAAGATGGCTCCTGTAAGAAGTTGCTCGAAACTCTCCCCAACTCTGAGGCAGACCCAATTCTGAGGCTGAGTCAATTAGATGCCTCCAGGATCACTTTTTAAGAGGCCGGAAGAGGAGGCTTCTTCTTATTTCTTATTTCTTCCTTCTTCTGTCCCTTCTTTTCCAGCTGGTGGTGGTGCAAGGAGTGGGAAGAAAGAGAGAAGAAATCATGCGGACTCCAAGGTCAGTGAGGGAAGAGAGGAGGAGGTGTGCTGGAGCAGAGACTCCCCTGCATTCTACAGAGAGGACTGGTGAAGCTGTGATTTGTTTGCATTTCGTTAAAGACCCCGCATCAGGGGCAGTGACTCACTTTGCTAAAGATCCTGTGCCAGGGGCAGTGACTGTGGCCAGAGGAGACTGTGTCCCTTGTGAGGGACCCCATATTCACAGAAGCTGTAACTGTGGGGAACAACCCACACCAGAGAAGTTTGTTAAGGACTGTGTCCCATGGGAGGGACTCCATATCAGAGCAGGGGAAGAATGCCAGGAGTCATCCTCATCTGAGAAGAGAGAAGCAGCAGAGCCCATCTGTGAGAGATTGACCACATTCCCCATTCCCTGCCCCCCCGAGCCATTGATGGGGAGGAGGTAGAGATATGAGGAGCAGTGAGCTGGGCCCAGGAAGAAAGGAGGGATAGGGGAGGGAGGTCTTAAGGTAATGATTGTAATATTCTCATCATCCTACTCCCACTTTTTCTTTTGTTCTATTCTACTTCTCATAGGTAATAGAAGAAACTTTCCTACTTTCCTCTCTAAATTGAGTAGTGGAGTCTGTTTTGACCAGAACTGTAATTGGCAGCAAACCCTCCCCATCCTTGTCTCAATCCACAACAACCTTGGTTATCTTTTTTCCCCTCCACCTCTGCCATCCCAAGGAGGGTGGGGGTGAATGGGGAACATCGAGTGAGAGACTTCATGGTGCTTCTGTGTTAGCTGGGCCAAACCATGACAGTCCATTACACCTAGTCCTATCACTGGACACTGCAGATAAAAGGGCTGCCCCATCCTCTTGACATAACAACTTTCAAATGTATTAATGACATCCCTCCTTAGTCTCCTCTTCTCCAGGCTGAATAGTCCCAGGTCTCATAGCCTTTCCAAAAAAGAAAGATGCTCCAGTCCCCTGATCATCTTGGTGACCGCATGCTGGAGTCTTTCTTAGAAGTTCCCTGCTGTCCTTCTTGAGCTGAAGAGCCCAGAACTGGACATAGGACTACAGATGAGGCCTCACCAGGGTAGACAGGGAGGAGAACCTCCCTGTACCTGCTGAACGCATTCTTTTTGATGTATCCCAGGATGCCATTGGCCTTCTTGGCCACAAAAACACATTGCTGGCTAATGTTTAGTTTATTATCAATCAGGACTCTCAGGTCTCTCTCTGCAGAGCTGCTCTCCAGCAGGTCAGTCCCCAGCCTGTACTGGTGCATGGGGTTGTTCCTCCCCAGTGCAGGACTCTGCACTTATCCTTGTTAAACCTCATGAGGTTCCTCTCTGCCCAACTCTCAAGCCGGTCAAGATCCCACTGAATGGCAGCACAGCCTTCTGGGGAATCAGCCAGTCCTCCCAGTTTGGTGTCATCAGCGAACTTGCTGAGGGTACAGTCTGTCCCCTCATCCAGGTCGTTGATGAAGATGTTGAACAAGACTGACCCCAGAATCGATCCCTGTAGAACTCCACTGGCCACATGCTTCCAACTTGATCCTGTGCCATTGATCACCACCCTCTGGGTTCTGTCATTCAGCCAGTTCTCGATCCATATCATCATCCAACCCACACTGCCTGAGCTTTCCTATGAGGATATAGGAGAGAGAGTCAAAAGCCGTGCTGAAGTCAAGGCATATGACATCCACTCCTCTACCTTCATCTAGCCAGACAGTTATAATGTCATACAAGGCTGTCAGATTTGTCAAACAGGATTTCCCCTTGGTGAATCCACGTTGACTTCCCCTGATAACCATCTTTTCCTTCATGTGTTTTGAGATGGAATCCAGGATGCGTTGTTCCATCACCTTTCCAGAGATAGAGCTGAGGCTGACTGGCCTGTAGTTTCTCGGGTTCTCCTTCTTGCTTTTTTTGAAGTCCTCAGGCACCTCACCAGTCCTGCACATTTAATCAAAAATGATGGAGAGTGGCTTAACAATAACATCAGCCAGCTCCCTCAGCACTCATGAGTACATCCCATCAGGTCCCATAGATTTACGGGTATTAAGCTTGTCCAACAGGTCTCTAACCTCATCCTCGTTCACCAAGGGAAAGTCTTCCAGTCTCCAGATGCTTCCACTATTGTCCAGGGACTGGGCTTCCCGAGTGTTGGGTTTGGCATTGAAGAATGAAGGGAAGAAGGTATTCAGTAGTTCCCCCTTCTCTGCACGCTCTGTCACCAGGATGCCCTCCTTGTTCATCAGAGGGTTGACATTCTCTCTAATCTTCCTTTTGCTGCCAATATATTTTGAAAAAGCCCTTCTTGTTTTCGTTTACTTTCTTTGCTGGGTTAATTCCAAATGGACTTTGGCCTTTCTGATTTTTTCCCTACATACTCTGGAGATGTTCCTATACTCTTCTCAAGCAACCAGACCCTTTTTCCACCTTACATATATTTCTTTCTTCTCCTTGAGTATTCTCAGTAGTTCTTTTTTCCTCCATGCACGCCTCTTTCCTCCTTTTCCTGGTTTCCTACTTGTGAGGACACACCAATCTTGAGCTTGGAGGAAGCGGCGCTTGAAGATTGACAAGCTTTCTTGGGCACTCCTACCATCCAGAATCTTATCCCATGTGATTCTTCCAAGCAGATCTTTGAAAAGGCTAAAGTCAGCTTGCCTGAAATCCAGGGTCGCAACCTGGCTCTGTATTCTGCTTCTTCCACAGAGGATCTTGAACTCCACCATTTACTATTACTAGATAACTTTATGGGATTTTAATTGTCTCCTCAGCTCATAACAGTATTAATTCCTTCCAAACCAAAATAATTCCATTTCCCTCAAGGTCCTTTTCACTTTTTCACTTTTGGCTTGTCTATAGATGTTTATTATTTTAGGGCAGAGGTTTTATTGGAGGCACTGGAAATGGAAAGGACTTAGTCATTTAGGACTGAGTTAGTCACAGGCATGGTCTTGCAGTCCAGCTTATTTTCAAGTGACTTTCATTCTTGCTCTATTTCCCCATGTTATTGGCACTCACAATAGGGAAGTTCCCCTGAGATTTACAATGGAGTCTCCTTTCTCATCATTTTCCTTCTGTCCTGTGATATCGGTTGTTTGCCCTTACTCTCTTTTGCATGGTTTCTTCTTTGACAAAATATTTTTTTACACAGTCAATCTACTTCACTTCTGCTTTTCCTTATTGATATGTTAATAGTAACACTTTTGCACTATGGACAGGTTGCTGTTTGGGAACCAATACCGACCAGTATCTGCTGGTGTTACAGTTTTCCTCTAGTGGCCTGAGAATCGGATTATGCAATGAGGTCTTAGAGGAAGTACAGAAGACTAAGGCCTTCAATATTGTATATGAGAAGATTCTCTTTATATTAACAGGTATATTCAGAAAGAATCATCCAGATATTTCAATTGTTTTTCTCTTTATTTCTCTTTAAGGAATGAAAAATGCCGTCAAGTCCTTAGAATTTGGGTATTAAAGACTTATAACTGTATAACAGTCTGGAATTAGTGGTGCGAAAAGCAAGTTATTAATAAGCAGTTTGCAAGTTATTGCTGACTAGTTCATGTTTTCCAAAATGTGGACTACAACTGGAGTTTGACCCTGACTGAGTCATAGGAATAGTTCCGACAAGGCTAGTACTAAAAAGCAGCATAATGGACCAGTGAGCACCAGTACAAAATCTCTCTCCCCACTGGTGATGTATAAAGACCTAAGAAGTTTTAAACTACTTACTGTGAACAGTACACAAGCTATTCATGCTGTCTCTTCTGCCTCTTGATTGTATATTTTAATAACTCTCACAGCCTTTATTGATAGATCTGAGAATGAAAGTCCAAAATTGATCTGTTCAGAATTGAAAACACAGTGAACAGTAACCTATTGGTCCAGTCAAGTAAACTGTCTTGTCTTTTATTGTCTACTGTTTTATAAAAAGGCTATAGTTTTTCAAAGTGTGATTTGATTTTATCATGGCAGGCTTTGATGATTTTAAAATGTATTTTGGATACTGAATAAATAGTCTATGCTAATAGCATAATGAATTAGCTAACGTTCTCTTCAATGTCCTACTCTTTCAACTACTAGTTTATAGCATCTTTGTCAACACAAACCTCCTGATTCCTTGAGCAAAAATCAAAAATGATATCCAAACTAAGGGCAGAACTTCCTACCTTTCATTTCGTTAGTGAACCTGGATAGGATGTAATTTGGATTTCAGACTGAAGTAAGGGTAAGGTACCAGTTTTAATTTCGTGTTTATCAATTAATCTTTTTCAATTAAGTTTTCAAGTACGGTAGGGGTTCAATTTGTTCTTCCATTTGCACCTATCTTCTAAAAATCCCTACCATATTTTCCTTCCAAATGACAATTAATTCAGGATGTCTCTCTTGTCTTCTCTCTTGTTATTTTTGCTGGAAACAGTGAAAATATACTGAAGCCGCTCCTTGGCAGCCATGTAGATCATACTGACCCAATTTATAGCATCTGTCTTGCAACAGTGTGTACCATCATTTGCCAAACATTCTGTAACTGCAAAATAATAAGAAAATCACAGTGAAGTGTTCTTACCCTTTCATGATCTCTATTCTTTATCCCACATGTCCCACAGAGACTACATAATGAAATGTTTTGTTTGGTAGGTTGTTGAGTCAGCATGGAGAAACAGAGTCAAACCCATGCTGGAAGTATTCATTGAGCCGTGCTCATGGCTCCCCAGGCCAGGGTTCCTGCATCAGCTGTTAAATGTACAGTGCTGTATCTGTAATTAAAGAAAGGTGATTAATAACAGTGATTAACTAGTAGAGTTTAATGGCAGAACAGAGTATCCTTCTTCAGACATGAAAAAAAGTGTATAAAATGGTACCTAAATTCTCTGAGTTATGTTATACTTTGAGATATGTGTATGTTGTTCTATTCTGATTTTTAGTACATTGCAATTAACATTGGGTTGGGTTTTTTTAACTTCTTAACCTGTATTTGTGAACAGCAAGGGTCCAAATCAATTCGGTACACTCGGATTACTATATAGATGAGCCTTAACCTTCTTCTAAAGCTTTACTGTGCATTAAAACAATAAATATGTGAAGTATTCACTGAACTGTGAAATTACCCTTTTGTTTTTAGCTCAAACTCTGAAAGATTAATGTAAAATGGATTAGTATTTTTCTTTCTGACAG
Source organism: Colius striatus (assembly GCF_028858725.1). Classification (NCBI taxonomy): domain Eukaryota; kingdom Metazoa; phylum Chordata; class Aves; order Coliiformes; family Coliidae; genus Colius; species Colius striatus. The sequence goes on along the minus strand of NC_084767.1, from coordinate 29,276,503 downwards.
CTGTAGACAGAATACTTCCTTTTTCTCCTCTTTTCCTCTTGTACCTTTCCAGAGAGGGGCTGACAAGATTTTATTCCAAAATCTGCAGAACAGAATTGAATGACCCATTGGTTTCTGAAAGTTGACTCCTTCATCTCCTCAATGAGCTTCTGTGATTTTTCCAGTACAAAATGTGTTAGCCACATTTTCAAAATTTTCTTCATTTCCCTAGACATTTTGCAGCAAAACTATTTTTGATGGAGTATGTTAAAAATAATGTTATATATGGCCTCAAACAGGAATGATCTAGTTGAAGCCTCAAATTAATTCTTTGGAGAATATCACTTATTATTTTTTGGGTGATACTCTTATTGCATCATTTATGAGAACCAGCTATCTGGAAGAAATAGTGATATGTAAAAACTGTGATAGGAAAAAACCAATAGGAGAAAAATCCTTTTCAAATGGGCAAGCTGAGAGGCAAATAAGTTTACAGAAACCTTAACTTTCTTATTATATATATGAGTATATATATTTATTTTTTCATTAGGGAGAGATGAGTTGCAAGAGGCATAGCAAAGCATGATGGAAGCCCTGTAATAAGACTGCTAGTAGGAAAATTCTTCATTTCCAATACCAATCTCTTGCACATGTGCTATGGCACTAACAGCCAAATCATTGAAGCTGGTGCAGAAAACATCCTTGAGAGAGAAGCCAGCCTTAGGCTGCCTCTCTCACTATAATGATGAGTGCCATCACTAGCGGACTCTAGAAGCAAGGCTAATCAGCCTTGCTTTATACTCCCTCAAATCCTACATTCTGTGGTGTTGTTATGATACAAGAGAGGTAAAAGAGCTTTTTGCCCTCTGGCTTAAGAGAATATTCAACTGGTGTCTCCTACATGCTGCATCTGATCCTTTGGGCACCATGCTAAAGGTATATAATATAGCTCCCTTACCACAACTGAACAAGCTACTCATACCAGAGGAAATCGCTTCAGGAATAGTGCTCGATTTCCCATCTGCATATGCCCTAAATAAAATCTGCGTTCTTTTCAAGGAGGCCTATATGCACCATAGCTTATACAACCATATAAGCTTGATTGTTAGACCTACAATTTTCAAATAGACGTATCAGATTCCTTAATATTTTTGTTTAATAGGAAAAGTTTTGCCACCTAGCTGTATCAAAGCTTCATAGCACATGTTTAGCAACTTACACAGTCAAGTAGGACATAAAATACTTGTATAAGCCTAACAGTTTTGGTATCCTTAATTAGCTGAGTCATAACAGGTGTGGAGAGGTCAGATCAGTAGAGCCATTAAATGAAAGTTAAATCGCCAAGTTTCCCTGAATACACAGAAAACAACATAACGTGGACGTGGGCCTAAATAAATGTACTTTTCTTTTTCTGCATGAGTTGGATCTGCAGCTGACTAGCTTGTCACAGAAGCCAAGATAGGGTGGGATAAGTTGGCGTCTTGTAGATCTCCCACCCACATCACATCTCATCTTTGCTCTAATACTGTCCTCAGAATAGTTTGACACCTCATAGAATCAGGAATTGTGAAGAATTACATAGATTAGTGTATTTTATTATCAGTATATTTTTTCATTTGTTCTTCAGATTTAGCTTCCCTGCACAGCTGTGTCTTAGAAGGCCCAGCACTGCACCAAATCAATTGCTTTTATGGGTGTTGCTTAGTGTTTGCTCAGTCTTTCAAGGAATGTAAACAGATCAGTCAAGAATAGGTGAAAGGAGGTAACTAATAATGGTTTCCAACATATAGATACTTAGTGATGCCCATACAAAGATACCATCTGACAATTACTGAGCAAATGGATTAATTGTGTCTTGATAATGAGAAAAGGGAAACTGATTTTGGCAGTGCTAATATGTTGAAGTATTTTGAAACCAGTTTTATTCCATTAAAGAAATCAAGTACTTGAAGCTATAACAGACAACTGAAACCACTCTTTAAAATTATAGCTTTAAAATCAGTGCTTACTAAGTGGAACACCACGTAACTGCTAGGTGAGGATGGATAAAAGATGCAGGATGTTATGTGCATTCTCAAAAGTAAAACCAGTTTGCAGACAGTAATTTTAAAACTTAATTAGAAAAATACTGGTTTAGTACAGTATTTATTTTAGAAACACTTCCTACTTCCTACTCATGGAAACGCTCTGCAATGAGACTACAGAAATAATATAATGCTTCTGAGAATGAATAGAACACACAAGTTGACATGAATATATCCTGAAGCACACAGTACTGAAAAATACTGAAAACTGCTATGAACATTGAGTCATGTTATGTTATAGTTTTGCTTTGGAAGTTAGAAACACCCATAGCTCTTAGGGACTTTGCCTTTTTAAAGTTGAAGACTGACTACTCTTATGTTACAATGACTTCTGTTCTATACCTGTGAATTTTGAAAGACTATGAGAAACCCTTGGCCAACACATATCCCTTCATTCTACGATGCTCTGAAGCTGCATTTAGAGTCAGTATCAGTCATCAAGCATTGGACACTAAACAAACAAAAAGCATATTTTTGGATGTATTTCTGTGAATACCTCACTGAGCTGTGATAGTTTGTTTACAGAGTTGCTCAGCAGCTTCGCTTTCCATTGAATTCAGTTGCTGGCTCTTCAAGTCCTTAGTTTACAAAGGGAAGTGTGATGGAAAAGACAGCATATGCACTATTTCAAAAGCTATACTGTAAGATTTTTGTAAAATTTTGATCCATTCTGACCAGGTGTTTCAGTTAATTTCTAAACATTTCAATTTAAAAGGTGACTACATTTATTTAGTAAAAGCAGAGAAAATTATAAGCCTTCTATGATTTTTCAAAGCAGTTAAGCCAGTTCAGGGTCTAGCAACCACTGAAATTTACTGGAATTTGACTGTTTAATTCCTCTAAACTTTACTGAAAGTAAAGTTCAGCTATGGAAAAAATGCAGTCTTTGCTATTAGCCATGCCATAATCTTAACATATAAAATAAAAAAAGGCCATCCAAATGCCACAAAATTGCTCAGAGAAAAAGGGAGTTCTTCTGGTAGGGATCTTACATGATTCAGAGTAAGCTAAGGGCAAAAAAAAGTCAGGTCCCAAGGAAGAGAGAGTATTGGAGGATCATCTGAACTGTTTTGCATCAAAACGGAATACAGAAAATTCTGAACAGTTTGATTTTGAGGAATTAACCTGTAATAGAATCATAGAATGGTAGGGGTTGGAAGGGCTATTTAGAGATCATCTAGTTCAATCCGCCTGCAGAAGCAGGTTCACCTAGATCAGGTAAGATAAGAACATGGGTTTTGAATATCTCCAAGGAAGGAGAATCCACAACCTCCCTGGGCAGCCTCCTCCGTCACCCTCACAGTAAACTAGTTTTTTCATATGTTTAAATAGAACTTTTTGTGTTCCAGCTTCATCCCATTACCACTTGTCCAGTTGCTAGCTACAATACAAAAAAGGAATGTCCCAACCTCATGACATCCATCCTTTAGATATTTGTAAATATTAATAAGATCTACCCTTGGTCTCCTCCAGACTAAACAGCCCCAGTTCCCGCAGCCTTTCCTCATATGAAAGATGTTCCAGTCCCCTGATCATCTTGGTGGCCCTGTGCTGGACTGTCTCCAGAAGTTCTCTGTCCCTCTTGAGATGAGGAGCCCAGAACTGGACACAGTACTGCAGATGAGGCCTGTCCTGGTTTAGGCCCATCAGGGAACAAAGACCACGATTAGCCTCGAGTACAGAAGAGGCTGAGAATTGCTCAAGGGCAGGGAGAGCTTAATTGCCGCTTAAGGTTCAGGACAAAACAGACCAGGCCACTCGGTTTGGGGAAGAAAACAGAAAATAATTTAATGCAACATCAACTAAAACATACCCCCAAAATCCAAAACATAACCAAAATGAAACAACACAGAGTAATACATCAATGAAGAGTCCGACCAGCCTTTTTAAGAACACCTTCTTGCCACATCTCCCCTCTTCCCGGGCTGAGAGCCCTGATCCCAGTGTTTTTACCTTGCCATCCCTTGAATGGTTTCAGGGGGGTGGGGGGGGTGTGGAGGGGAGTGAGGGTTTCAGTTAGTCTGTTCCCGATAGCTTCTGCCGTTTGTCCCTCCTCAGGACGGGTGAACTCCACACCAGTGCTCCCTGCAAGTCCGTGGGGTAACTCACACACATGGCAGCCCTGCACGGGCTGCTCCGACTCGCACTTATTCCAAAGGCAGCAGCTCCTCTCTGCCTCTCGTGTGGGGCTGCTCTGCGGCGTGCAGGCTCTCCAGCACGGCCTGGGCCATGGCCGCCTCCCCACACAGTCCCTCGCCCGTCCGGACTCACTCACATGGAGCTGCTGGTAACTCTCGGTCCTGCCATGGGTCTCCATAGGTTGCAGGGGCACAGCTTGCATTCTCGTCACGGCTTGTAGAGGGGTCTCTGGTCTATTGCTTCTCCTTCCTTCCTCCTTCTCTGACTGTGGGGTCCGCGTGGTCGCCTCCATCTTGTATCACTCTTACACCTCCTGCCAGCACTTCAAATTCCCGTCCCCTAGATAGTGATGGCAGAGGCGCCAGATTGGCCCAGCCAGGCCGGAGGTGGGTGTGAACCCAGGAGCCGGGGGAGAGTCCGCAAACTCTTTACCGGTTCTTCACTGCAACCCGCTCCCCCTGTTACTAAGCCAAAAGCTGCTCCTTGCTAAACCAGAACAAGGCCTCACCATGGCACCTATTTTGTCATGATCATCTATATGAACTTTTGCAATATTACAATTATCAGACACACTGATACTTCGTGACCAAAATCTTATATGCATTAATGGAACAGAAGCATTATTCATGCACGTGTCTAAAAATCTTATCATTTACATCTGCATTCCACTCTCAACAACTTTCATTTTTCTTATAGTGTCATCAAAATTCTGAACAATTTCATCTCACATGAAATAGAACACAATTAGACACAGTAAAAAGTACCTTTTCCCATCCTTGAAAAGTTTCTAAACTCTGAGGCTAAAGATACTTAGGAGCATTCTAGACATCCTTAGGGTTAGCAACTTCATATTAGAAGTGAAACTTAGAGAGTGACGTTATTTTTTTCTGAAATATAAAGCATGTGTTAGTAAATAGTCGTGAATGTTTTGAGGACATATAAGAGTGAACATAATCAGAAATGCCAAAGTGGAAACAGAAAAAAATAAAATACATAAGAACTGACAGTGCTGAAGTTTTTGGTTCTGGTTATTTTTTAGGCAGAAATACCATACCCCAAAACCTGGGTCAAATTGGAACTGTATGTCTTCCACTCTTGTTATCATGAATTAGCACTGCATAGTTCACAGAATCACACAATCATAAGGGTTGGAAGGGACCTCTAGAGACCATCTAGTCCAGCCCCTCCTAATAAAGCAGGTCCAGCTAGATTAGGTTACTCAGGCATGTATCCAGGCGGCTTTTGAAAACCTCTAGAGAAGGAGACTCCACACCCTCAACTGGGCAGCCTGTTCCAGGGCTCCATCACCCTCAAAAGAAAGAAATCTTTCCTTAAGTGGAACTTTTTGTGTTCCAGCTTTTTTCCATTACCCCTTGTCCTATCACTGTACACTACAGAAAAAAAAAAGTACTTACACCTTTCAAATACATTTATGTGTTAATGAGGTCCCCCTTCAGTCTCCTCCAGGCTGAAGATACCTCAGTTCCCGCACACTTTCCTCAGAAGAAAGAGGCTCCAGTCCCCTGATTATGTTTGTGGCCCTGAGCTGGACTCTCTCAATACGTTCTCTGTCCCTCTTGAACTGCCCAGAACTGGACACAGGACTCCAGATGAGGCCTCACCAGGGCAGAGTAGAGGGGGAGAAGAACCTCCCTTGACCTGCTGGCCACACTCTTCTTCGGTACATTGCTGGCTCACGGTTAGTATATTGTCAATCAGGACTCCCAGATCTCGCTCTGCAGAGTTGCTTTCCAGCAGGTCAATTCCCAGCCTGTACTGGTGTATGGGCTTGTTCCTCCCCATGTGCAGGACTCTTCACTTGCTCTTGTTAATACCAGCTTTGGCCTTTTTGAATAAACATGAATATCTACCCCAGGCTCAGTGCTAGAGCTATCAGGATCATGTTTTACATGTAACAGAAAGAGGTCCCAAATTACATTGCTACTAATTTAAAGACATTCATGTATTCTCTGAATAGGGAATCATAGTAGGGAATCTTTTGCTGCTATCAAAAGTAAGCGTGTGATAATGCAATATTCTGATAGATGTGAAGATTAAATAAAATTGATACAGTAAGGTAATGTTGAGATGCTTGGCAATATTTATGAACCCCAAATTGTATAATCCTGATCTCTCAGACCTTACTCAGCAGAAATTCTGAACTTGTGCTTTTCATTATGTGCTTCATAGGGATAACAGGTTTGTCACATGAAGGCAGATTTATTTACCTACAAGAAAGCCTCTGACTTCCCAGACTTATCATCTAGAATCTAAACAATCTCCAAAATTACTACTCTATGGTTACTTTAAGCCAAAGTACAGCAATTTATAGATTAAGGTTTTCCTAAGGTACATAAGAACACGGAGGCATTAGTCTAACCCTGTCATAAAAGACTTATTGGTCCAGTTACAAACATCTATCAGGGTAGTTTGGATGAACTGTTGCTCTCTGAAGTCCTTTCTGTCCATTTGGTACAGAGCATAAATGATTCAGATTCTTAAAGGCCTACTATTTCTGTTTATTCGCACATAAAATTTGTTTTAAGGAAAAGCAAAGAGAGAAAAAATTAATTTCTTAATTTCTTTACAAAACATTAATGAATTTGCTTTTATTATTTTTTTGCCAGTTCAACTTTTAAGTCTAATGGCCACAAGATGACTGTTTCCTCAAGCATGAAATCATAATAATCGTTTAAAAGTACCTGTAGTCTTCATTTAAACTTGTCCATTCTTCACAGGGCCAGTTGATGAATCATGTGAAAATTTTCTGTGGTGTAAAATAATTATTATGCATTGTAGTTTTGTTTACTTGGGATAGGAACGAAGTTTTCACTTGAAGAGAGTTGGAAACGTATCACAGAAGAAAATAACATAACTTTTACAGGGTACCATAAAGATCGCTTTAGATTTTACATTTGCCGCTTGCATTTACTTTTATGAACCACGTAAAATGTGCATCTGCCTGCTGTTCAGTAAAAAAAGAGAGAGTCTCTGTGGGGATGGGAAACTCAAGTACGTTTTTGAAAGTTCTGTTTCAAAATTTTATTTTAGCTGCAAAGATGACACGGAAGAGATGAAATACTGTAGCTCTGGTTCAAACAGGACTCATAACAACATAACAGAAACCACGCATCTGTGCTGATTACTGAATTATTAATTTGAAGTAATCATAGGCTAGTGTTTGTAGCAACTGGAAAATCTATTTTAGGCTAATCTCATCCCATTCATTTAAAAAAAAGAAAATAATGTTAAGGAAGATTTCAAGACAGGTTGCAAACAGTATCTGTTTTCACTAGTGGATTTTAAAGTCTTGATCCTTGTGTAGTTTCAATGCATCCCAACATCAATACTTCAGTTGTCACACTTCAAGAAATAACTGCTGTTAAAGAAGTCATCTGTATAACGTCTCCCTCCTGACAGGTCGTGTACTGATTAGAATGGAGCAGTATCTGGGCTGCTCTACTGGACATCTAAATGCTTCAGGGTCTCTTCTGATAAAGATAATTTGGGCCTACCATAATTTTTTTCTAAAAGGCATACAGGCTACAGGACTAGTACAAAGAGCTCAGAGATCACAACTGCAGGTCTGATCATTCCTGTACTCTGGGCATTTTTCACATAATTTTTAGGGTGATTTATAGACCGTGGAGGACTGCCTTTGTCATGTTCTTGTGGGAACTCATAGTCTGTTTATTGGTGCAAATTTAACTCCTGAAACAAGATAACTGTGTTTATTGTGAGAAGGGATTATGATGAAAACTGTTCTGCTGCTGCTGCTTTTAAAATTATGATGTTTCTATTCCACGAATAGGAAGAGGGTACACATCCAAACTTTTTTCTCTAAAGTTGCTTCCTGAGCCCATATTTCTCCTCATGTGGAAGCAAGAGAGTGGTCCACCACCCATCTGACACAATAACTCTACGACATCCATATAGAGAAACTCAGCGCCTGCACAGAGAACCTAAATAAAAAAAGAGAAATGTTTGTCCCAAGTTACCACTGCACAGTGTAAACCAAATGCTCCATGTCAACAGATAGCATCTGTCATCATAACATGATGCAACTGTAAAAAATTTAATACCAAAATTCATAGTTGCTTAATGCCACAAGAATTTTTCACATAATTTTAAAACTGATCCTCCGAAGATCAGTGACATTTAGATAAAAACTAAAATTGATGCTTTGCAAAGGAAAAATCACATATTCAAACCAGCAATGTTTCTAGTAAAAACACTAGGCACTTTCTTCTAAATTCACTGAAGAAATTATAGGTGTTGCCTTCGTGCATAAAACATCAACTGTTGCTAGCCCAGCCTGACATAAATATACTTTTCCCTCTGAGCAACCTTCCTAAATCTCCATTTTCACTACGACAACATTAGCCCATTGCCTGACATTAGACCCCATCATCCCCTTTACTCCAGTGGAGACAGATTATAGGTATCTGAGGCCAGTGTGAATCACAGAAATTCCTTCTTGCATGAAATCCCCAATGCTGTCTGCCCAGGATGCAGCATTGATTCATAAGCCCTTCTAGGCTACATGCCAGCACTACCTCTAGTCTTGAGATCTCTGGTCTTGACAGAAATAACCAAAACGAAAAGCTAAGGAGCTATGAATAAGCCTGCATTAGGAATATATTTTTTAACTCATGCCTAACCCTATAGCATTAGCCCTTACTGAGACTGTGTGTTCAACCACATCCATCACCACATAAGAACTCATTAGCTGCAACACAGTGTTGCTATTTCAAAATTAAATTCTTAGTTCCCCTACCAAGTGATATTCTGACCCATTGGTGTTATCCTATATTTATCCATAAATCAGCTACCTCTGTCTTCCATGAGACCCAGTTTCAGCACTGCCTCAAATCCACCTCCAATGGCTCTCCGAGCCTTTTGCAATGCTAGTTTCAGGTTGTTCCTTCAACTGTCATGTTAAACATAAGCTAGAGATGTTGGATGTAAAGAGGCCCGTAACTAATTTATCTGTGTGGAAAACTTTTCTCTTGCATGGAGTTACAGTTCTGCAGCACTCAACATGTCTGAACCCTAATTTCAACCCAGTAATAAGCTGATTTTCCTCTAATCTGAAATTCTTGGCAACTAAAAGAACTCAGTTAGGGTGTTTCTGTTGGCACTAGTTCTTTTTCTGTGAGGGTGAAAAATATTTCAATCATATGTAGTTCAAGTTCCATAAACACCGCCAGCCAAAACACAAATTTGAAACTAGCTGAGCATCCTCTCTGGGAAATGGAAATATTTTGAAGTCTGGCATTTTAACACTGTTAAAAGTAGGCAAGTATCACAGAATCACGGAATCTTAAGGTTTGGAAGGCACCTCAAAAGATCATCTAGTCCAATACCACTGCCAGAGCAGGGTCACACAGGAACTTGTTCAGGTGGATTTTGAATGTCCTCAGAGAAGGAGACTCAACAGCCCATCTGGGCAGCCTGTTCCAGTGCTCCATCACCCTCACAGTGAAGAAATTTTCCCTTATGTTTCTTTCAAATCTCATATGTTCCAGCTTATACCCATTGCCCCTTGTCCTATCATTGGACATCATTAAGAAGAGCCTGGCTCCATCCTCCTGACACCTGCCCTTTATATATTTATAAACATTAATGAGATTACCTCTCAGTCTCCTCCAAGCTAAAGAGCCTCAGCTCCCTCAGCCTTTCATCATAAGGGAGATGCTCCACTCTCTTCATCATCTTTGTGGCCTCATACAGAGCTGCTTATTGGCTCTTGTCTGCACTAAAATTTAACCCTAGCACTATAATTAGCTTTAACCTTAACCACTGACCAAAAACTGCTACTTCTCAGACAGAATAAAATCATTGAATCCTGAACAAAAGCTATAATCTCATTCACAGAATCACAGCATTCTGAAAATAAAACAATCTAGTTTTGAAGCCTCTCTCAGCTCTAGCACTGACCTTGATTTCGTTACTAGCCCTAACCTCAAGCTACTAGTCCTCTACAGGACACAAACTAGAACCAGCCCTCCAATTGTCTATTTCTAAACCAATACAATAACCTTAATTTATAATCTCCCGTCTTCTGAATCCAAAACCTCAGCAAAATCTCACATGGATTCATTGAATAATGTGTGTTAAACATCGTTGCTCTTGGTGTCTCAATAAAGCAGTTCAATAAATTGAGTCAAATCAAAAGAATTATTTGTTTTTGAAGACACAAAATCATACACAACTTGAGGAGAGGGAGCAAAAGAAATTTTTTTATTTATCTTACTAGTTCCCCTTACTACAGCAAATTTCCATCTCAGACTGAAAGACATGAAATGTCCAGCTGGAATAAAGCTCTGCCTGAGCTTCTCAGTCAGCTGACAAAATGCTTATTTCTTCTGCTGGATATGCCAGCACTGGGAAACATCCAGAACTGCCTTGGAGCCTTAGGCAGTGCACCCTTACAAAGAACAATCTCAGCTGGCTGGGGTCACATAGGTAACTACTTGGCAATTTTTCTTGTTATGGTGGCTTTCTGAATTCAGGGAATTTCCCCCTGGAATTTTTTCTACTACTCTCAGAAATCTGGCTGGTGCCAAACAGATCAGCTGAGAGATATATGCCTATATTTTTTTCTTAAACATAAATACAACTCCTTCTTTCTTTATATAAAGTAAAAATTCAAGTTAAAAAAAAGATCAAGTGAATAATTAAACAAGAGAACCACCGTACATAATTATTACTGCTAAAATTACATATCTTAGCCTATGCAGTGCCATTTTGCATGTTTAACAGAAACCTTTAAGATACAAGATCTTCCAGACAGCTGTACTCACTGAAGTAGAATCAACTTCAGGCACGCACACAAATCCTTTGAAGTGTAAGATCACTTGAGTTCAAGAAAGAAAAAAAAAATTAAAAACTAAGTCAAGCCAAGACAATTTGAAACATGGAAAGAGGGGGAAGCAATGCTGTATAGGCTGCTGTGTTTGCCAGGGAGTGATAATGCAAGGCCTGGCAGAAACCACAACAGTATTTAGGTGTCCTTAACTACTGCCCAGCTCTCCATAATCTTAGGGATCCATTTGGACATCTCAAGGTACAGATACATTTTCTTCTTTCTGTGTTATACTAGGATCATTTCTGGTCAGTGACTACCTTCTAGATAGTAGCATTGTCATGGGAAAGCCCAGAACTGATCACATTATAGGTTTCAATGTTGTCATGGGAAACCCCAGAACTTATCGCATTATAGGTTTCAGTGTCGCCAGAACAGAAATGTCTGGACACGGGAGGTATCAATACATGGGACCTTTGACCTTTTGATATGTGGGATTGTTTCTCCCTGCATCTGTTGCCCAGCTGTTTTTTTGAGTTGCATCATGGTTTGACCTGTGGAAAGGTAAGGGTTGGGCATTTGTGCGAGATTTCCCTTGCTGTAGTCCATTTTCTTCCATTTGTAGCTAATCCAGCCATTCACTTAAAAATAATAATCATTGTACAGAAAGAGTGTTACACACACCAGGTTCAGGATTTTCTAATAAAGCACGAGGAATTATTTTTTATGATAGCATTGCTAAATTTACTTTGACCTCGTATCATTACTGAAAAACATATAAGGACAAAGTTCAGTACTATTTAGGAGCATCCAATGGAAAAGTGACAGGCAACACAAACCTGAAAGTTAAATAATACTTGGTAGAACTACAGGTCGTTATGGACAAACAATCTTTTTAATGAAGAGTGCCCTTTTTGGTACCTTTTTCATCTTGGAAGTGGAAACACTTCCCATTGCAGTCATAGGGGAAATGTTACTGGCATTCACTCTATGTGCCTAACATGAGCAGAACTTTGGGGTTTAATTAATTTTTCCACATGAATGGCCAGTAGTCTTCCAAAGTATGGTGTGTATCACAACTGTTTGAGCTTTCTCAACAGTTTCTCAGATATTGCTGAGATCAGTAGCCAAATCCAAACTCTCAGATAAATTCTACATGCCAGGTGCTCGGTGTCTCTGGACTTTATGAAGTCGAACAACACTCACTCATACAGGGTTACTTCTCAGTTTGTGGTTTCTACTCATGAAAGTCACTTCTTAGCTGGCATTAGGCAATACACATGTGATTTGCTCTTAATGGATAACTCTGATTTGAAAAACTGCCATGATAAAGCCCAACTAACTTTTTCTCCTTTCTATTGAAAACAAATCTTGTAAGATAGGAAAATACCTATATGGTGCCTATTAATCCAAGCCCCAAGCAATGGTTTCTCTCATACAATAATCAATTCCAAATAATTGTGATAAAGGACAAAGATAAATTGTGATAAATTTAGTCAAAGGAAAGATCACCTGTATTGCACTGGACCAAGCTATACCATGAATACCACAACAATGAAGAGTGCGCATGTGAGGGAAGAGGTAACATGGAAAAGAGTAGAATAAATGATCCACAAAATATTAGAAAATATTAGAAAAAATCATTAGAAATTTCTTTTGTGAATAGAATAAAGAGGAATGTAAGAGCAGAATGATAGGCCCAGATTAGAAAGGAGTTATGAAAGAGCAATGAGGAAAAGTGGAAATCATTCCCCTGAGAGCATAGAGATTTACAATTAACAGGAGCAATAGAAGACATGAAGAAGAGAAAAAATTAAAAGGCAGAAATCAGGAATCCTGACATATCCTGAAAATAAGACATGACAAATTGGCAGAAAGCTGTCCAAAGTCAAAAAATGTAAGGATTGATTATAAAATGATACGACTACAAAAAATGTAGTCATACAACTCTGCTAAGGAGACGCAAAAATACTGCTATTAGCCACAGAGGTTTTGAATCCTACTAGCACCAATTGAAGGAGTGGGAGGAAAAGGCATTTGGCTGCCCCTTGGTCTGGAAGCCAGACAGCAGCACTGCAGAACCTCAACTCTTTTTCCCTTTTGCCTTTTTTCCTACTGATTAAAAACCTTTCTTGCTGTGTCTAAGAGGAGACCCTGTTGGAGAAACCCACTCTTTTTTCTCCATAAACTTCCTCTCACACTGCATATGTTTTGGCTTTAACACTATCAAAAAAGCCTTTGCTAATTGCATCAATCTCCAAGGCACAAATTATTCCATGTCCCTACACTGAGATTTAGTTAGGAATTTTGTACATAACAAACTTTTAATATTATCTTATTATTAAATTATTTTAAATCACCATCTGATACCTCCACTTTCCTTCATAACATCAGACTAGATTCTTTGCTGATTTCTGAAAATGTTTTTTTCTTGTTTGTTTACCACATAAATTTGTAAATGATAAGTTTGTTTCTTCAGTTCTTTTTAATACAAGTGGAAGATGTCCTAAATCAATTATCAGTGAACATTTTGCTTGTTGCCAAGGATTTCTAACAACTTTGTCAACCTCCAAAATTCTGCTAAATACCCTACAATTTTCATGTTTGCACCCCTTTTAGGTTCAATGTAAAGTAAAGAGTTTCTTTTCCAAATACATCTTGTTTACAGCTCTAGCATAATTGTAGTTTTTCTTATTACTCTTTTGCAGCAACAAAGCAACTCAATAGGTCTGTAGGAAACCGAAATAAACTGTCATAGAGGCTGAGAAAGGAATATTTCAGTTGAAAATATGCTCTCAAAAATGAAGGATCAGTTGTAAACAATTTTGTTAGTTCAGTATGATACCTGATATTTAAAAAATCACAAATGAGCATGTGTTCCTTTTCTGAGAGACTAGGGGTTTTCTATGACAGCAGAAGGTCTAGAGAAATATCAGTTTCTATTAGTTCTTACAGCATTCCTTCTGGCTATGCCTGATCCAGTAAATAAACATTGCCTGAGAAAGTGTTTGGGTTCTGAGGCCAAGTGGACAGGGATGGCCTACATCAGTGCTAGTCAACAGCTTTCCATCTCCAAAGCGAGAGGTTCCAAGAGATCTGCTTACAGGGAATGGCCATCACAATTGTTTCACTGCTAAAACACCAAAATATGCCCAGGAATTGCTTGGGTACAACATTGTTTGGAAAAGAATGAATTAATGTCAGGTAAAGTTGTGTTTAGTAGCACAGATTATTCACAGTCCACACTTGGAAATGTTCCCACGTATGCTTGGATTTACTCAGACACAATCCGTGTCCCATGCATTAGGAATGTGTTTTACGATCTCATATTTAATGTAGATCTCTTACTGGTGTCCTGGAATCCCCATGGGAGTAATTAAGAATATAGTGGTGCTTCTCTATCTTTGTGTAACATGGAAAAGAAGAAAGAATCACGATTGACAGTGGATATTAAACAGGTCTTTTTCAGTCATTCAAGTGATAGAATTTTTCCTGCTCATTTTGAAAACATTTTTAAAATTTATCATCTTACATGTACCAAAGTTTCCTTTTCTGGATTGAGACAGTATTGCTAAGCCATGCATGCCACACACATGCTCACAGATACACAGCCTGGACTCCATAAATTATGGGAAAGCACAAGCTCAGATCCATTCCAATTGACAGAAAAGACACCAAAAAAGTAACAAATATAAACCAGAAGAAAAATCTAAATAAAATATTTCAGAAGTTTCCCTTATCCTGTTGTGTTCCAGTAAATTATGCATACTTTCCTGTGTGTTTTGGCACTAGGTAAAAATACAAAGCTGCCTCTTAATTCTGCAAACATGGGGAATATACATGTCATTTACAACCAGTTACTTCAGCTCTGCTATGAAACCTTTTAAGCAATTAATATCATTCTGACATCAAGTCAATGCAAAGCAAGATTGTAACATTTCATCACAGGAAACATGGTTTATTGAATTAGGCTTTACAAGGTATAACACAAGTAAAGTGCTGCACAACATCTTTCAGGGTTTACCTTGATTTCTGTTCAAAAGTAGAAATGCTTCAGATAAATTCTCTGGCAAATACCTCCTTTATGCAATTTTCACTGTCTTCAAAAATTGATGGAAATTTTCTAGTATTAATAAAGACAAGTGCATATATATGGTTCATACCTGAGCATGGGACCTATGTGAAATGGCTGAGGAGGAAACAGGATTTGCTTAGACAATCATCATACTTAAGGTCATTAACCACAAAAAAGAAATTATTTTCTACCTGCAGCCTGGCCAATTTGAATGTTCTACTAAATGCAGACATCAGAACGATTGTCTGATTTTTGAAACACGCAGGCTGCAATCAGTCTGGCTGCCATTCAGATGTATATAATTGTTTCAGAATAAGCAAGAGCATGATGAGGACATGTGAGGCCAGCAATAGTTTGGATTAGAGACTAATGGAAAACACCTGTGCTGGAGCTGGAGATACTGCACTTTCACTGTAGCATGGCTTAGAATTATATGTCTGAGGCAGCACCCATTGCTCACCCAGTCTGCCCAAGTAAGTGGCTTTGGGTGATCCTGGGATACAAGAGCATGTTCAGAAGCATGTGTCCTTTTCCAGAGGCAGTTACCCTATTTAGTGGTAGTTATTCAGAACAAACTTTTGAAACAATAGCATTCTGTCATCAGTTTGTCTGTTGGCTTCCCCCTGAAAATAAAATCTTGTAAATTATTCACTTTATATTTCATTCAGAACAGTTAGATATTTGAGCCACGAAAGTCTGTGCTTTCTCATAACGTGATTATAAACTGAAAAGGATTTTTTTGGTGGCTACAAATTGTATCCTGTCAGCTCTAATAACCTTTTGGGGAGAATAGTGTAATTAAGTTCATGTTTTTAAGAACTTGTTGCATACATGTCATGGCAACTTACCTAGTTAAAGAATCCTACAGCAATAGAAGCCATACGAACAAAAGAAAGAGACATAAATCCAATAATTTTCCAAATTTCTCTTAATAAAGCATTACCTTGTTTTAAAAGATGATAGTCTTTATGTTTTACATTTCTTAGATAACGTATTTCTTTAGTGGTGTAAATATTTAGTGAGCATGACTGGGAGTATCATCTTGAAAATCAAAGTGATTATACATTATACCTCATCCCACTGACATCCTGCAAAAATCTGTCCTCCTAAAGATCATTTCAGTTTTTATCTCGTGATAAAAACACTTCTCACTCATGCACTCTCCTCCTTTCACCCCAGCAACTCCTCCCTCCTCCACTGCTATACACAGGCTACCAAAGTAACAGGAACAGAAGACAACTTGTTCTAAGTTGTGCAGCACATAATTTCCAGAAGACTATCCTCCAATTACGTAATTAAGTATCAACAGGATAGGCAAGACATTCCTATGGTTTAGGAATTTCATTAGGAAAAACATAACTCAGAAAGCCTTATGGCAATAAAGTTAACAAGAACAGAAGCATAGAAGAAATATAGAATATCAGGAGAAGCTCTTTCTGCAGCTGGAAATGATAGTTTACCATTGTGATATTACCATTCTGCATATTGTTGTGGTGCTTATCCTAACAAAAGCATCCTTAAGAGAATTACAACAATGTTTCAAGAACAGGAAAACTGGAAAATCCTTACAGGACACGAAGATATAGTGAGTTGATGTATATAAATATATGCTTAGCAGAACATTGATCATGGTCTGTAAGAAAGAAAGTAGCAAAGTACTCTTAATTTACCAGATCAATGCAAAATAAGATCAAATAAGTGATAGTTAAAGCATAACAAAAATCAAAATAGAAAAAAAATTAATTATAAGAATTAGCTATTAGAATTGTTTTTCACTTTATGAGATTTGTTTGAGTTCTTGGAGACTTTCCAACAACATTAGATATCTCTTAGAGCTGATAAAACTCTAGCACAAACCATGGACTTGCTACAAAGCTCACTCAGAACAGATTGTAAGCCAGAATTATACCATTATTCAATTCTGACCTTACTCAAAGCATAGACAGTGAATTCCTCATAATCAGCAATATGCAGTCTATCTAACAGATGGAATGCTACAGATCCATGAAAGGACAAATTCACATCATAAAGAGCAGCATTAAGAGGGAGTAGGACAGGTATGGCCATTCCTGCTCTATTTTCCTGAAATTATGAAGAGATGTAATAAGTATCAGATGCCTATTGCCAAGGGGAATAACCAAATGGTGAGAGGAAGGATGTAAACAGGACATTTTCCTCAAAGCACAAGGTCACAGTGGAAGGATAGATAGTTTCTCCTGTGCAAACAAGATATCAGAGGGCATCTCCACTCTGTTTTCCCATTGCAGTCAAGTGAGGCAGAAGCCTGTTAAGAGCCAGCTTCTTCTGTCCTCATGTGACCCCAGTAGAAGATGATGAGGAGGCTAGCTAGACATAGCTTGCCAGTGGGTGCAGTCACTGAGAAATTCCATGTCAGACTCAGTGCCTTGACTGTCTGCCAGTGATCTAGCATGCCTGAACACTGCTTCAGATGCATATATTGCTGAGTGACTTCAATGTGTTAGGAAATAAGATTGATGTAGAAAGTGATGCTATAGTTCTCTGTACCAAATTTAATTTACATAAAAGAAATACCCTTCTAAGAACACTGTGGAATTCTTTCTAGCTCAGACAAACTATTTTTACAAGTTGTATTGTTCTGGTATAATGCAGTGACTAAAATCCATTATATTCTATTTTACTATGTATGACATTTACATATCACATTATTTCTGATTAGTAACATGAAAATAAATTCTAAGATTCATTTCTACTATAAATCTTTACTTCCATTTGCCATTTTGGGATCATCATTTTACAAAACTGATACATGTGCTCTCAGGCTGGAAGCAATTTTGTTTATATGGCATGAATTGTTCTGAATCATTAAATCCTATGAGGAGATCTCAATTTCTGCTATAATTGTTTCCACTTAAAACCAGGTCATTTCCAATATATAAACATCCACTCTGCTATTGGTATTGCCTTGTGTGTCTGGTAAGAAAAACATTTCCATTTGAAATAAAAGACAGTGCACCACATATCCCAAACACTGGCTTACTGCAGTCCAAACTGAAATACCCACTTGAATTATCTTTGCATTTGAATTCAAATTTATCTCCCTAGGAAGACATACTAAGAAGGAATAGCAACACAACATTGCATCCTATTTTCACCTTACTAAGAACTGATACACATTAGTTTGTATGTGGGATCTTAAGATCTATCTTTATGTGGTTCCACAAATCTATGGACTTCTGATTGCTATCTTGCATAGATTATAACTCTTTTCTTGGAAAAAAAATGCAGGAGCAGACATAAAAGCATTAGAGAACTGTCTGCTGACTTGGTAAAACTTTTATTCACTCTACAACTCCTCCATAAGCAGAAAGTGTAACTGCATAATTAATTTCCTCTTCTGGCAGTCTCATAAATTGCAACGAAAAAGGAGCACACAGTTCTTTGCTGCCTTTACTCTGCAACATGTCATATGCATGGCACAGATTTTATTTGGTCTGACCATATCTGTCTATATGATTAACAGGTGGCTCAGAGGCTGGTGCCACCAACACAACTTTTGAGTTTTTTGACCATGGTGAAATTTTCATGACACCAGGTCTGGTGACAGATGGAGGTCATCTGTCTCAAAGGAGGAGACAGATCAAAGAAAGGACTTTAAACTAGTTTGGAAGGGGAAGGGGGATAAAACTAGGCCCACTGGCATTGAGCCTCAGGGTGGCAAGCCAGTGTTGAGGGTGAATCCTACCTGATGAGCTTCCTTCTTGAAATGCCTGTATGCCAATGAACTCAGCATGAAGAATAAACAGGAGGAGTTGGAAGTTTGTGTATGGGCAAGGAGTTATGATCTGGTGGCAATTGCAGACACATGGTGGGACAGCTCACATGACTGGAATGTCATCATGGATGGCCATGTCCCTTTTAGGAAAGACAGGCCAGCAAGGTGAGGTGGTGGAGGAGTGGAATATCACATATGATAAATATCTGTTTCTGAGTTTAATCATAGTGAGATGAGAGCTGAAACTTCTGTATACTAAGAAAGGACATTATTTCTCTGATTAAAAAGAGGATGACCAAAGACTGGATAAATTCTTATAAAAGCATATTCATGAATTTACTTCAACTATATAGAGATGTGAATAGTCTTCATTTCGTCTCTGATAAAAGATTATAACTACCTCCTTTTTGAAGCTTCTTTATTTACTGGTGTCTCTTATTTTCCATGATAGAGGTTTCCCTGTCTACCTCTCAGGAAACCACTTATTTTCTACAACTTGTTCTGTTTTGAATAGAAGACTGAAGTGGAAACATCAGTGACTAGCAGACAAAAGCAGGACGAAGATCTCTACTTACTCATTATCTATTTGTAAATCAGACCTATTCATTAAAGTTACAGCCTGGGAGGGGGAAGAATATAGATTCAGAGTTAAAGTAAAACATTGTACTACCTGGTCTCTTCTTAATGAAGCAAGGTCCTTAAAAATCAAACAATTGTGATGATAAAATTATTGCAGAGATAATTTCTCAGGATTTATCCTACCAAACCAGTCATTAAAATGTATTGTTATGGTGAAATTTTGTTATTTTTTTTTTAAAAAAGCAATTTGTTAAATAAGATGTACAGAGCACGGAATAGTTGGGTAAAAAAAAAAGAGTTTGTAGTAGAAGTCTCCTAACACTACTGGGAAAGAGTGTATAAGTAAGAATTTGTAGGGTTGGCAGTTGACTACATCGCTTACAGCTGTCCTTAAAGAAAAGCAGAAAATGAATGCTGGGACACCAAACACACAGCCAATGCTTTCTACCTAATACAGTTTGGGAAAGTGATCTCAGCCTTCTTACAGTAAATGTTTTAATGAAGTAAAGCAATGGGCTCCTCCTTCGCCAGGAGCAGACACAGTGAGTAAGTGAACGCAAATGTAACAAATCAGCAAGATGTCGAAATAACTTTTCCAATGAGGAATGTGATACAGAACAAGTTAATTTGAGTGAAGATATCTGTTGCATTTTCATTCTTGTCAGTGGGCAGCTCAAGTTAAAAGCATTCTGGACTCAACAGTCACTCTGATGGGCAGCAAGCATCAAAGTGCATAAATGCTGCACAGTCTCAACAAAGCCAAGCTGTGTGTCTGACCTGAAGCCCAGTGTGAGGCACAAGGCTCACAGGTTGTTTGGGTTTAAGCTAGCACATCAGACACTATTGTATGGTAAGTGTGCCAGCTCAGATCAGTAGCAGTACAACTTCATTCTTGCAGCACTGTGCCCAAACTCCACCTTTTGGCTTCCTGAGGACAAAGCTGTACTTTATCCTCCTGCACTTCATTTGCTGCTTGTCTGAAACTACCACACAGCTCACTGCATTCTCACTGAAGCTGCATCCTAACACACTGAAGATCTCTGCAAAACTCTCTCAATGCCAATATGCCAGGCACTTAGGGAATGAGATCAGTGTCTGTCTCATGACAATTATTATGTTCAAAGCACTTTGCACTTCTTCAGCATTCATTTGGTTTGAGGTGGAAATTTCTAAACTCTTTTACCACAGTAAGGCTTTAGAGGCAGGTCAACATCATCTTTACTACAAAACTGGGCTCCTCCTTACTTTCCTAATTTGAAGGTAGACCATGCCTCGTGTACAAAAATCAGTTTTTTTGGTTTTTTTTCAAATGCAAAAGAGATGGGAGTAAGTGTATCCATTACAGTGCTGTCTGGCACTGCCTGGGTACCACAGACCCAAATTAAATGCAGAACATATATACCAACTGTTTCACTTTTTTTATTTCCCCAGAAAACACGGACTATAGAAGTCCACATCCTTCGTAGGCTGTTGCAGAGAAAGATATCATTAATTCAAAAAACCCAGTCCTACTAGCAGTACAAATTGTAATTTTGTGTTCAGTACTTTTTCTATGAATATGGACAGTTGGATCATTTTAGTTATTTAATAAGATAAAGATGAGTTGGAATTCAAAGTGTCTGGAGGGATTTCTGGTTTCCAGGAAACATCAACCCTATTCACTCTTCACAACTGGAAAAAAAAAAGAATGGCATTCATGATCCTAATAGGATCTGCCATATTCAGTGCAAACCAGTATTTTTCTAATAGCACTCCACCTCTTCAGCTTGAAGTAGTTTATTCTCTCCAGTGGTATTTCCTGCTCCTTTGTCACTTTAAAGACTCTACGTGATGTTTTAAGGTTGCAGAGAAGAGAGGTGTATTTCTTGGGTTCGGGAGATACTCCAGATCACAGAAGGTAACCATGCATGACACAGCAGTTGCTTGATTTGTTGAACATGATACTTCACTGGAAATGTAGAAGCACATTATAGTTGTCCATGCACGAGCTTGTAATCCATCCAGATAGTCCTGCTGTATGGGTAGATTGATGCAAGATACGTTTCCTGGGAATCAGACATCTTACAGCTGCTGCCTCTTTAGTGACACCAGGGAGAAGATGCTGGCTATACTTTGTGACCATCATCCACTGAATTGCTGCTGTTAAAAAACTATGAGCTGTATATAGTAGAGAAAAAAACAAGTACATCTTCACCAAGTTGCAAGTAAATAAGCAGTCAGGTCAGAGGAAACACTAAGGCACAGTAAAGACTCACACAGTTGGAAACTTTATTTAGCAAAATAACGATGACTGTAAGCCCTGTGGTTACCATTGATAGTTTCCAACAAATGCACACCTTTTTTCTTATTCAATGAAGTATTGCAGTTAATTGTAGAAGGACTAATAAAGCTGGTGTCACAGCTGAACATCTTTCAAAATAGCATGGGATTTTTCAGCCATATAGTGTTTCAGTAAGTGTAAAATATTAGTTAATAGCACCTATAGCATTTTTTCCATAAATCACATTCATTTACTTTAATGCTATCTTACAGATCTATGACACTTACATAAAGTAATCTACAAATTATGGTATATATGTGTAAGTTTCACAGGTTTTTCATTCATAACCCACACAAAATAGTATTAGATGATACAGGATAACAGAGTACAATTTTTAAAAGTATATTCCTGGAACAGGATTCTGTTCATTTTTTTCCTAATTTCACCTTAATCCCTTGTCTTTTCTCAATCTGTTTTTTATATGAAAATCCTGGCATTATGTACAAAGGACTCAGGTTTTTGAAAATTTGAACATATGTTCCAGAATATTATAGAGAGGAGGTCATAGAATGGTAGGGTTGGAAGGGACCTTTAGAGATCATCTAGTCCAACCCCCTTGCAGAAGCAGGTCAACCTAGATCAGGTCACATAGGAACATGTCCAGGTGGGTCTTGAAGACCTCCAAGCAAGAAGAATCCACATCTTCCCTGGGATGCCTATGCCAGGGCTCCCTTACCCTCACAGTTTTTTCTTATATTTAAATGGAACTTTTTGTGTTCCAGTTTCATCCCATTGCCCCTTGTCCTATTGCTAGATAAAATAGAAAAAAAGGGATACCCCAACGTCCTGACACCCACCGTTTAGATATTTGTAAATATTAATGAGATCCCTCCTCAGTCTTAGTCTTTTAGTCTTTTCTAGATGAAACGGTCCCAGTTCCTGCAGCCTTTCCTCATATGAAAGATGTTCCCGACCTCTGATCATCTTGGTGGCCCAATGTTTAACAATTTTCTGTTACTCCCTGTAAAATACACACAAGCTGTAAGAATATGTCCACACTTCTGACATTGCCATGTAGTGATTTTTTCTCTCCTTTAAAGGACACTTCAGACAGCAAATTGATGTGTTAGATAAGTATTTAGTGCCATCTTGCAAACACAAGATTATCAAATAAGTGATAAAAATTAACTAACACCAAACAATAATGTTTTTCTTACTTAAAGATCACATACAGCTCTGAAATAAATCAAACTAAATGTAGCTACAATTTCTGTTTGAGAAAATTGCAGCGCAATGATGTTTATGATTACTTAAAGTTGAAAATAGACAGAGGCATGGATATGGATGGCTCCCACTTTTGCATCTTGGTTTTGAACATCTAATGGCTATACCTAATTTTGTCTGATGATCTTTCTTCTGCTCTCAGAAACAAAGATAGTGATGCTGCCTTTTCGATAAAGGAGCTGGAAGGAACTTGATATCGTTACTTTTTTATCAAGAAGTTATGTAATTTTCAAGATACGTTATCCAGGCCTTTCGCTGTAGCTGCCTATGAATTGCAATATATGTTCAAAGTGTGATCTCATGGAAATAAAAGAAAGAAAAAAGTCAAACTTCTTCCTTGTAGTCATGATCTTTGTGGACAAATATGCAGTGGTATTCCTAATATCAACTCAAAACTTTTGTAAACAGATTTAATTGCATGATAAAATTATCAACTAGGTATGGAATTTCTTCATTATCATAAGTGGTTATTGATTCTGTAAATATGTTTTGGAAAGGTGATGAAAGCTTTATGAACTATCATTCAACCAGGAAACAATTTTCTATTTCTATTTCTACAGTAAAAATAGGTAATTAATGTTACTCTTTTGTGTAACAGGTCAGTCTCCAGCCTGTACTGGTGCAGGAGGTTGTTCCTTCCCAGATGCAGGACTCTGCACTTGTCCTTGTTGAATCTCATGAGGTTCCTCTCTGCCCAACTCTCAAGTTGGTCGAGATCCCGCTGAATGGCAGCACAGCCTTCTGGGGAATCAGCCAGTCCTCCCAGTTTAGGGTCATCAGGGAACTTGCTGAGGGTACACTCTGTCCCCTCATCCAGGTCGTTGATGAAGATGTTGAACAAGACTGGCCCCAGAACCGATCCCTGTGGAACTCCACTGGCCACAGGCCTCCAACTCAATTCTGTGCCATTGATCACCACCCTCTGAGCTCTGTCATTCAGCCAGCTCTTGATCCACCTCACTGTCCACCCATCCAATCCACATTGCCTGAGCTTTCTAATGAGGATGTCGTGGGAGACAGTGTCAAAAGCCTTGCTGAAGCCAAAGCAGATGATATCCACTGCTCTCCCCTCATCTAGCCAGCCAGTTATGCCCTCATAGAAGGCCATGAATTTGGTCAAACAGAATTTCCCCTTGGTGAATCCATGTTGACTCCCCTTGATAACCATCTTTTCCTGCATATGTTTAGTAACAACATTCAGGATAAGTTGTTCCATGACTTTTTCAGGGATGGAAGTGAGGCTGACTGGCCTGTAGTTTTCCAGTACTTCCTTTTTGCCCTTTTTGAAGACTGGAGTGACATTAAAGTCATGCCATCCACATTAATGTATTAACTTTTCATGCTAACAGTTCATTCTGCATCTCTGTAATAATGGAAAAATAGTTTTATTTTGTAAGGACTAATAGTGATGGATGAATAGTTTTGTTCTATCTTGGACATGCTTATGCTCAGCACATTATATAAGTCAAGTCAGAATTGATGAGTGACATTTTTGTGTTAAAGTACAGAAAGCATTTACTATTCTAAAAGACAGAAGAACGTTAAGCAACTAAAGATACTATTGTAGTATATTATATATTGTTAACACAGACCTGAAATACTTGAATAGTGCTGACACCTGTTGCATATTCCCCATATTTAGTTTGTGGTTTTGTTACCCTGATGCCTTGTTCCCTGGGAAAGCCTTTTTTTTTTTAATTATATTAAACAGGGAACAGTCAAATAGATATGTGGAGTTTGTCTCTCATATCTTTTCATATTGTAGAGAAGAAAAGAAGCAGACAGAAATTTGAAGGTTTTTTTTTTTTTTTTGGTGACCCACTTTCTGCTAGTTAAAAGGTTTTGTTTGTGTGTAGGCATAAGGCAAGAGATATGAGAATTAAAGTCCTGGACTTTGTAGCTCTTGACTACAGGGAGTTGATGGAAAATATTTTAAAGAAAAAAAAAAGTTTGGAGTTGCAAGATAATTAAAATTCTTTATAAGACATTTTAGAATGGGGAAATAAATGAAGGACTAGGGGGGAAAAAAAGATTGACTTGATAATAAAACATGAATATTTGAATTTATGACCTTTCAGTGTATTGTTAAAAAACTGTATACAATTAATGACAATATCTGTACCACACCATTCACAGAATGCCCAGAGTCAGTAATTGATTTTTCTAAGAAAGAAGCATTCTTTGACTTTACTTTTAAAGAGCAGTGGTTGGTTTAAAGAGCAGGGTTTTAAAGGTTAGTGATTGGATTTGATGATCTTAAGGGTCTTTTCCAACCAAAACGATTCTATGGTTCTGACATGTACTTCAACTGTGGAAGACTTTACTGGATGAAATTGATTTACAATGTATATCTTCAAGGATTTCTTTCATTTTTTATTATAGGGGGGTTTATGAAGTATCTATATATATTTTTATGTAATGAAGTTACTTAAACCATGTGCATGGTCTTGCATCAAAAAAACCCACCAAACCAGCCAATCAAAAAAACACCAGATCACATCTATCTTGTTTAAATATCCTCCTGGATGGTTTTTATAGATTGCATCTTTGCTGACTGGCTGCATTCGTACTACTAAGAGCTATATTATAAGTGTTTATAGGAAGGCACACAGGCATATATGGAAAGGATTCATGTCTTTCAGCATTTATATTAAATTAAAAATGTAGAAGTATCTCAACAGATGAGGCAGTTAAGTGCTGCTTTGCCAAATCTCTGCCTCTATAAACCTCGATAGACAATCAAGGAACAGTCACACTGAAATTAATTCAATTTTTCTTTTCCTGCATGGCGGGTGATTATACCATCCAAAGCTCAGTTCAACCCAAGTCCAGAGGTGCTTTCCTAGCCAGCAAGATCTGCAGGGCAGGGACATTAAGGCTAAAGGGAAGCTTGTCTGTTGAACTGTTCTGGTTGTCTGAGATTTATTATTCAACTCACAAAGTTGTGAGGTAAATAAAATAATCTGTATGTGGTAAAACTGAAGACTAGCTTTAACTCAGATGATAGAACACAAGAAAAAGAAGCAATGTAAGCCATGTGTCATGAATTTTGTTTTGGTACTGTACTTGCTTCAAACAGTGATTAAAAGAAATTCTTAGGATAGATTTTTTTTTTTTTAATAGATATAATTGATCTCTGAGAATAATCTCTGATCTGTAAGACCTCTGCTTATTTGGAAATTAAATTATAGACTGGAGAACCCAATTATCTGCTGCTAAAGAGCTTTGTGAAACAATTTTCCACTGTTACGGCAGAACAAAGGACAGAGTAAGTATTCCTCTAACTGTGAAAAATTCACAGGGGACAAATCTCATAATCCACAGTTCACAGACCGAAACTATTTATCCTTTAATGCACACAGTTCACAGGATTAACGTTAGTATAGAGCTGTTAACAAATGGTATCCCTAGCACATGGTATCCTTGGTGTAATGGATTGGACTGTCTCAGTCTTATTAGGAAAGAATTGCATTTCAATTAAATTAGTGCTCACTAGCAACTGGAGGATGTCTGGAGAAACTA
Organism: Colius striatus; assembly: GCF_028858725.1. Taxonomy (NCBI): domain Eukaryota; kingdom Metazoa; phylum Chordata; class Aves; order Coliiformes; family Coliidae; genus Colius; species Colius striatus. The sequence continues at coordinate 29,250,019 of NC_084767.1, read as the reverse complement.
AAATGACATTGAAACGTTATTTAGAGAGGAAAAGGTGAGAGTGATCTAAACAACTGCACATAAATATGGACAATTTGGGCCCTTTAAATGCTCTGGAAATAGGGAGATATGTTCTGTGCTGTTTACAGTGTTACAGATTATGGCATGATACTGATAAAACTGTCACAGGTTTACACCAGGGAGCAGAATGCAGCAATTCCACTCATTTAATTAGGCAAGCAAACAACAAAATGTGCTCAGTAAAGTGACTGTCGGCAGTTGTGATGGATGATACCACAGAGCGTGATCATGTTCCTGGGACAAGGAGTTCACCAATAGAAGCTGCCTTGTGTTTCACTTCTAGCACTGTTGAGAGCATGGTGTGTTGGAAGTATGGGGCAGTAGGCAGCACATTTCTGTCCTAAACAGAAAATCCAAGAACAATCAGCAAATGATCTCCCCAATCTATCATGTCTAGTTAGCACTCTGCAGATGAACAGAGATGTCCATCCTAAGCACTTCTCTGCTATCTGTCCAGACCTCCTCCTGCTGCATCCAGTGTATAACTTACCCATTGCTCTCAGCACAGCACAGAGCTGTTTGCCAGATGCTTTCACATCTGCGTGCATAAGGCTTTGTTGGCTGATTTTAAAACAAGAAATTCGGGACAATGAAACAGCCTTCCAGGTGATCACCTTCTTTTAAGGAAAACGAGTTCCCAGCTCTAGAACCTTAAGGTTCTGTGATTCTGTGTAATTCTGTGATGAAGCAACACCCTGTGCTGATCCATGGTTATCTTCTCAGCTGCCAGACATCTGATAGAAACACAACTGCTGTGAAAAAATGCAAGGACCATGCAGAATTTAGATGATCTTAAGGGTCCTATGTATGTCTTTGAGCAAAACAGCATCCAAATGAATAATGGATTGCCTTTTCAACTAGCAGCCTTGCTGTGCAAGATAAAGACCTCAGATGAAACACTGCTTTACCAAGGAGGGTCTGGAAGGGGATTCATAAGTTTAATGCTGTTACATATTGCTGGCAACAATTCAATGTATAGTGGACATAAAGGAAAAGTAGCATACAGCACAAACTCACAATCAATGAAGTGACCAGTCCATGCCACAGGTCCCCAGAGGTGGCAAAAGTGATATGTGAGGCTATCTGGGCCTCAGCCTCAGCTGAAACATCAATTCAAGCAGAAACACATGCACTAGTTTCCTAGGTTGAAAGCATGACATCTAACCACTAAACCGCAGATCTAGAAGCACAAAAAACTTAAATGTGTCCTCAGACTAACCGTCACACTGTTGCAATCTAGAAAACTTAAGTGCCCCATGAAGTGACTAGGTGAATAAACTCAAATCACCTCTGTGGGGACCAGGAGCAGATGTCCCGCTCTGGGGTGCTGACAGCTCTGCTAGTCTTGCAACTTTCATGCTGGTCAAAGCCAGTATCTGCATGGGGCATTCAGTGTGTAGCTTAAGGGAATTACACTTTAAGTCTTATTTTTGCAGCTCAAAAATGCAAAATCTCTGTCATGTGACAGAGCATTAGAAGTAGCAATAAGTCAAATTTCCTACAAATATGAGAACTATTTTTTTTTTCTTATACTACTATTCATTTGGTACAGAAGAATGGTAACATCATCTGGAGAAGCAGATGACGTTACCACATGCTATTTGTTACATATTCAGCACTCAGAAATCTGCTCACTGATGCAGTCAGTCAAATTCACATCCACCAGTTCCAGGAAAGAAAACTTCTTTAGGTCATCTTGTAATTCCGGCAATAAGAACTTTTCCTTTCCAGATCCCCTTCTCTCTTAAAACCTTTGGACTAGATATAAGCTATGGAAAATTTCTGAAAAGTGGGCCATTGCAGATCACAATTGTGTCCACAGATCCATTTTTCATAATTCTCTCTTAAAGCTTTATCAATTTTACTGCTGCATGTCGCTGCACGTCACCAACCTGTGACAGGATCTGGTCTGGAGGAAAAAATTACCTATTGTCTCACTGTAGTGCTTGAGCAGGTCCCACAAATGCTCTTGATGATCCAGTTAGCATCTGCTGTGTGTAATGCTTCTTAATCTCTGAGTGGAAAATGTATGTGGAGAGGCTGGTAAGTGTATTTGTAGGCACTAGTGTTTTGCACTGTCATTTGTTCATATTAGTTAATCCCATTGCTACACAAAGGATTAACAAATGTTTTTTCATGACCAAAAGCAAACAGTCCTGATGTCCTGCTTTACCATGTGATAGAAACAGTGGCTGCATTATCCACTTTGCAACTTTACGGTCATTCAAATTTCTTTATGCTTTTATCAAATCAATCATGAGGAGACAAATGTGGATTTTGTCACGTTCGTGACATGTTTATGAACATGAACACTTTCTTCACTACTGAAATGCCCTATATATATGGGAAGTTAAGTAAAGGAGATTTTGATTTAGGGGTTTTAGTGTGCAGCCAAGACTTTCCTCATCTATAGAACAGGATTTAAACAAAAGAAGATTCTAATTGGCTTTTACTGCATGAAACTACTTAGGCTTTTATAAACAACAATAATTATGTCCCAGATGGCATGTTTGTGGTTTGTTTTTTTGTGTTTTTTTATGTTAAAGAATAAAGGTGAAGTATTCAGTTTATTAGTAAAATACAATTTAAAATATTTTTATATCTGTTAATTTCAATACATTCACTTTAAATGTGAATGAAATAAAATATAACAATGAGCATAGACGGAAAAGAAAAAGATGAGATTCACATCTTCAGGATGTTTGGTTAAAAGGGATCCATACTTATCCTGACCTTTCAAAAGAACTGCTTTCTTGAAACCTGGCTGCAGTGAATTTTGACCTTGAAAGTCATTTATTGGTAGTTACGATATATGCAGGGTTCTGGTGACTAGGAGGATTTTCTGCTTATCAGGAGATGTTGCATTTTGTGCCAGCAACCCCATCTGACACCAAGTAACTTGTCTGACCAGGTCTGACCTCCTATGCATGAAGGAAAATTATGGAGTTTATTGGTTCAAATTCTTGCCTATTTTCCATAGGACAAGCTGCAATATTTAGGAAGAAACTCCATCAAGAGAACCTTCTTGTATGCTTATGCATATCTACTCATAAAAAGGTTTAGTTGCCAGAAAAGTGTTTTATATTTATTCTATATTTATTCTATTTATATCTTGCCTATTTTCCATAGGACAGGTTGCAATGGTTAGGAAGAAACTCCATCAAGAGAAATTTCTTGTATGTTTATGCTTATCTACTCATAAAAAGGTTTAGTTGCCAGAAAAGTGTTTTATATTTATTCTATTTGCCAGTTTTCTATATAAACTAAAAGGATCTGGAATTAAATGATCTGCATTCAGTACAAGCCACTAGCGTATCCAAGCGCTGTTGGATGTTGAAGCAGTAAAGAATGGATTTGTTCGATAATCATGTCTTTCACAAAACACATGCCATATTTTACTTAACTGTGGCTGACAGAAATAATTGCTGTTACAAATGTATTCACTCTCATAAAACATTTCCTTTTATCAACCTTTTTGCTTTTATCAAACTTTGAGGAAAAGATTTTCCTGACCAACATTGCTTTCTACCTTTATGTCCTCAAGTAGTCTAAGGTTTTAATAAAGTTTTGTTAAAACTACAGACTTAAGGCCATGGAATCACTATGTTCAGCAGAAAGACAAAATCCGCAGTTCGTTTTTGGGCACATAATCCTGATTTTTAAAAGATAAATAGACCTTTTAAAATAATTTCCGTGCATGCAAGATAATAGTCTTTTGCTTATTCTAGTCTTCAACTGAAAACTCTCAAAACTTCGAGACTGTGTTTCCAAACTGACCTCTAAGCCAAAAATATTTCCTCCAAATATATTCCTCCAAATCAGTCCTCCAAATGATATTGACATGATTTGTGACAGCAATAAAGATTTGGACTAAGCAGGAGACAAATCTGTAGGTGGCTACAGTTCACAACAAGGAATGCTATAACCGAAGACAATAAACAAAAGCTTATTTTACAAATAGGTACATATATGTTTTTAAAAGATTTCTATTCCATTACAAAAGAAAGGAAATAAATTGAGCTGAAGAATTACTTTGGCTTATTAAATGAGAAAAACAAAACATAGGAAAGGAAATCAGCCTCCAAACAAAACACAATTAAAGAATAAGACACTAAGCCAGAGCACTGCAGAACTCAAATAGCTTTTTGATTTACAGTCTGGAAGTAATACATGTCTTTCAAAGCATATACACTGGGTGTATAAACTTGCATGTGTTCTTGAGATGGTCCTGCCAGCTAAGGTTAAACAAAAGCATTCAAAACATATTACTCATAGTATTTTCTAGAAAGAAGTATAGTTGAGGAGGAAATAAAAAATAACAAACAAATAAATATATAACTCAAAACTCATCTGAGAAACAAAATGGAAAAGGTTTGTTACGGAGTCTTCTTTTTTTTTCCTTAAAAAATAGAGCTACATAGAAAAATTCTAATAGTCTTATCTGTCTATTTTTGGTGAATAATAGACTAAATACCAATGAAATAACTGAATACATTTGTGGCTAGCATTCTTTGGACACATTAGAAATTGTCTACATACAATTTTATATTTGGATTTATGTCTAGAGTCAAGCCAAGCTCTACTTAGGCTTTCATCAGCTAACAAAGAGATAGTGCAACAAGCAATCTGCAGTAGAAATACTCAGGGTTTTTTTAATATTATGAATTTGAAAAATAATATTTTTTTCTTTCATTTTTGCCAAATTAGAGCTGGTAACTCTCCCCTCAAAGCTACCTGATCCCCATTTGAATTGTGACCAGAACCAGAACCAAGAAGTGACATTTAACTTTGTGAGCTGAAGAGAAGGTTATTTATTTCTGTTATTGAAGTGTAAAAACAAGATAAAGACTGTCTTACCAATTGATATGGCAAGTTGCTAAGTGCTTTGCTCCTTGTGACTTCTCTCTGAACTCAGGAGAAAGGCAAATCTCCCCCCACCTGCTAAGACATTTAGCCCCTTGGATATCATGTGTGGTAAGGCTCATTTCCCACTTACACATTGAGGAGTATGGTACAGGGTGTGTTTTTCGTGAGTGCTCTGTTTCACTGGCCTCTATGATTTTCCTCTACTGGGTATTTCTTGGTTTGTACCTTTTGTTGCTTCCCAAATGGTTCACATCAGAACCAGAATAATTCCAGCTGGGAGGTCTCTTGCAGGCCATATGGTCCCATCAGGTTCTCAAGGCATGGTTAACTTCAAAGTCAGGTCAGGCTGCGCAGGATCTTGTCTAGCGCAGTACCAAATGCCTACAAGGATAGAGAGCCCATAAAGTCTCTTGGATACCTGCTACAGTGCTCTCTCACTTCAACTGTGGATTCGTATCCAGTACAGTTTGCCTAGCTGCAATTTTTGACTTTTATGTCTCATCCCTTTGCTTTGCACCTTTGTCTGAGCAGAGCCTGAATCCTTGCCCCCTGTAACATTCACTCCAAGGGAGCTGAAAGCAGAAATGAGATGTTCTCTGTCTTCTGCTCTCAATGCTGAACAAACCCACCTCCCTCAGCCTCTCCATACATAACATGGTCCAGTCCCAACCATCTTGGTGGACCTCTTGTCCTGGGATGCCCAAAATGGGACACACCACTCCAGATCTGACTCCACAAGTGCCACACAGAATGGTACAATTACTTCCCTCAGTCTGCTAGCTATGTCTATGCTCCAAACATTGTCTGTTTATTTTAAGACCCCTTGAGGATCGGGGAGTCAGCCTGGGCCACTATCCAGCTGTGCTCTCAGTCTTTCTTTCAGACTGTCTTTCAATATTAAAATTAAAAAAAAAAAAGGAAAAGAAAAGAAAAGAAAAGAATTCTCCCTATCTGTCTCCTGCCTTGGAGCTCCTGTAGACCTTTTTTCTTACTCCAGCTTAAGCTCTAGCCTGTCTTTTCTGGAGACACTCTCCAACTACACTCAATTTTATCTTTCCTCTGTCTGACAAGGTCTCAGCCACATCACATACTTCGTTGTCATACTGTGTAGCTCAGAAACTATCAATTACTGATGCGCTTGCTTTATGGTCACACAGTACATCTTTCTGCTAAAGTATGAAAAAACCTAGTTCAAAACTCAGGCATAATACAGGGGTTTCCAGCACAAAAAGACTTGTTTGCCAATAGGTACCACACAGTCTCACTGTGGTAGGAACAGTCAAGGCTGTAGTATCTCAAATATTGTCATATGAAAGACTTTTCTAAGGTCTTAATTTTTAATACTCTTGGACAGTCACCAAGTTGCTACATTCATCCTGGCAGCAAACAACAGAAATTCCCTTAGTCTGGTACATCTGTTTTCCTGTCAATATGGAGGACCTTAGCAAAGACTGAAAGAAAATATGTACTGCGCTCATGTATGATGACATTGCTTCAGAAAAATCCTGCAGCAGAAACAGATTAATACATTACTATGCACAAAGTGCATCTCAGATGTGTGGTAACTGTAGAGAAACACAATCTTTTTGTAATGCATCTTTGCTATTTATACTATACTATACTATAGTTATACTGAAATCTGAACACAACTCTTGACTGCTCCACCAAAAAGGCATATTTCTTTATCAGATGGAAGTACAGCTATGCAAGATAATTGGAGCTTTCTTGTTAACATTCATGTAAGAAAAACAGTACCTAGATATTCACCCCTAGGCTATGGCCAGACAGGCTAGTCCAGCATCTGGTGAAGCTTCATTTTGGCCCGCATGGGATGGACTTGTTAATCATGGTTATACGTCATTCTTTTACCACGTTTTGCAGTTATTTTGATACAGTGCTGTCACTGTAAAGTGCTGCTGATGGTATCTTAAGCTATGTTTATTTAGAAAACAGGCATGCTTATTTATAACTCTGCTGTTGCGGTAAACTGTTGTGCAGACAATTGTGCTGGCTTCCTCCTCAGGAGCTGATATTTTAAAGCTACTTTTGTCAATTCACTATATCCGATAACTATGCTCTAGTTTGTAAGCTGTGAATGTTCTCCATTGTACTACCTGCTTTCATACTGTGTAGAAACATAGGGGGGTTTATGTATTGATTTATTTATTTTTAATACTCTGTTCACAGACAGAAGTATGACATCACACGTGTCCATACCCATTAGAGATGTGCATGCTTGAAGCAGAAGCTGCTTCTTCGTATTCAGGTATTTGAGAACTGCCTCCTTTGTTCACATTTTGCCAGTTGTTTTCTAAAAGCAGACAGTGAGCAAGAAGGACCCAGACAACTTATTTCTCAGTAATTAAGCCTCGAGAGGTCACATGATTCACGGCCTCCGCTTTCCTGCAGATGATTTTCATCAGTGGTCGGCAGGGATCTGCCTTCCGGAAGGCTCCCAAACAGATGCTCCATTTCTGCTTCTCTGTCACATCTTTGCCTAGAAGGGTGCTTTGGACTACAGAAGTCTAAAAGGCAAAAAGAGGGCAGAGGAGTGAGAGCTAGAAGAATATATCAAAGCCTCAGTAAACTACTTCTTTAAATTAATGGTTAGAAGATCTTACATGGAGAGGAAATCACAGGTTGGCTTGGAGGGAATATTAGGCTGCTGGTTGGAATCAAAACTCCAGGGATATGAAGACTGTCATGAGAAAACTGGAGAACAATGAAAGATTTCTTCATTGCATTAGTCAGAGTCTGAATGCCGGTACTGAAAATTTTACTGTGGTTAATGCCAGGTTTGGTTTTGGCTCACTCCTTTCAATCTCCACTCATTACATATTTGAGGCGTGACTATATATATATACACACACATGTTTTTAAATGTGTTTTGTTTGACTTTCGCTATAAAATGGAACTATAAAATGTCAGAACTGTGCCTCAAGCTGCATGTTTTGGAACAGCCTGAACAATATAAAAAGAGAGACTAGTGCAAGCTACAGTTCCTCCTAGAAAAGCTTCTATTTCTACTCTTTAAAAGTTCTTCCTTTCTTTCAACTTAAAACATCTGCAAAGGAAGCATTTTCTAACAGTTTTATAATAAGAATATGATGCTTCAGTATAACTAAGTCTAACACTGAAAATTATTTTATTTAACATTAGACTATAGGCTAAGGTTGCTAATTAAGTTCCAATAGTAATAACAATTGCAAAAAATATGCTGCTTAATTTAAACACCTATTGAAATAATAACGTCAACATAATGCTGGCTTTTATGTCTCCATCTACTAATATTATTTTTCCCCTATTTTAAGTACGATTTGCAACCTAAATGGTGCCAACAGCAAATATTCACCAACGTGAGTTTTTACATTAAGAAGACCATTTCACTCATGGTTTTTTCCCTCTCTGATGAGTATTACTAAATTATGTTTTTACAATTGACTGCTTTAGCTTTAACCATCAGAAAGCAAAAACTGCTGCTTCTATCTAAAAGACAATAAACTAAATAGAAAGAGCATCATTAGTATTGAATGATTCAGGATGAGTGCTATTCATCCCTTCATGTAAATATCTGACAGTCTTAACTTTCATTGACCTTGAGTAAGACTACTTACAAGATTTTTATCTATGTCCTTTTATTTTTCAGGGAGTCAAACACTGATTTAAGCCTGAATTATTTGGACACTTACTTGGTGCATTTCATTTTGACCACAGTTCCCCTATCTGCCTCACAAAGTAAATTAGAAACTTTCTCATCTAACTGGCCTTACGTGAGGCCAGTTTACAGTGAGCTGCTATGTGCATGACACCACTGTCATAATTCAGTTCATTTGGCAAAGCTGGTTTGGATAAGCCCCAGATGAACTCACCCTTTTTATGTAAAGCAGCCACTTTCTCATAAGAGTTAAAGTTGAAAGATAGGCCAGTGTGGTACAGACAGTCTCTGTGCTATCACGCATGCCATTAATTATGCTTCATCCTTTATCTCCTATGTGATATGTTCACTAGGATGAAGCATGTATTGCTTAATAAGTCATTTGCCTTTATTATTGTTTCCCAACTGTTCAGGGAAATCTATATTTGTGAGCTTAAAGCACAGCCAAATTGACAGTGATAGACGGTTTGGCATTAGCCACTTTTTTCCAAGATTTAGTCCAACAGTGTCTTATTGAATACAGCTGCAAAATTCAGATCTTACAGATGGTCATCACAATTCTCAGAGATTAAAAAGCCAAAATGTTGGTGCCAGCTTATGTAATGACCCTTAAAGTACTGACATGGACAAGAAAATCCACATGTCTTTACTGGGACTTGTTTCAGAAGTAGGCATGGTTGGAAAGGGGACCTTAGCTGTATGACATTCACTATGAGACTGGTGGTACCAGAGATGAATATGAGGGTATACACTTTGATTCCCTAATGGGAAAGTAACAAAACCAGACTGTTAATGATAACTTTCCTGTAGTTGTGGGAAAGATGGATGGCAGACAATCTTTGTTAGGCTTAGTTTTTCTCCAGGGCATACTGACTTTCTCATGGCAAATAATGATGTGTTTTTTTTCTTTTTTTTTTTTTTTTCTCAATCTGAATGGATAAACACTGCTTGTATTTTGTGGGGGCTGTTCTGCAGGGAAAGAAAAGAAAAAAAAAAATAAAATCAAGCTGCAGTCGGTAAACCAGAGGGGTTTTCTTTCCTTCCTCTTTCTACATGACTAGCATCTGGCTAAGAAATGTGCTGATACTTCATGGAAGACATAATTTAACCTGTAACGGTTTATAACAACAAGAGGGGAGGTTGTTCCAAGGCTTCTCATTTTCTTTCACTACAGTTTGCAATCCATCTTCCTGGATTTAAAGAATTGTATAAAGCTAATAATGACCTCTAAAAACATTACTTAGAGAGAGCTCTGCCCACTATTTAAATACTTGCCTTCCAGTCCCAGTGGTCCCACTTCTTATAGAGGAATCGACACATTGACACGCAGTTGATTGCTGACTTTGAAGTCACAAAGGGACAATTATGCACTGAAGCAGAAAATAAGAATTGAAAATGTATAAACTTTGGTTACAAAAAGCAGATCCTATTCATATATTAAAATAAGAATTACTGTGCATTTGGAAGGAACAGAACTGTCTCCTGACAAAATCCAATGTAACTTTATCTAATACTTCTCTGAGGCATCAGCACCTCCCTGAGAAGAAGGAGGAAACTGCATGATATTTTAAAGTTTAGATGATTCAGCGGGCAACTACACCAATGGCATAACTCTCTCCTACAACCCCATATAACACTTTGTCTAGATTTTGGCTAAGCAAATTGTTTGAGTACAGAATTTCTTTCAGCATGATAAAAATATATTCCTTTTTTTGTCCCAGTTGCAGAGATCACTTGTTAGAAAATTCTTAGAATGGAGTTTCTGGAAGTGTTTTGCATTAATTAATTATTTGTGCTTTAAATCCTATTATTAAATAAGATTTGAACTATTCTTAAAATTTTATATTCTATTTTAATAACTACAATTTATAATAATTTTATGATGTAATTAAATATCACATGTTTTCATCTTAATTGGTCTATTAATTGGAGAATATACAACTATACATAGCTATATACTTACAGATTAATGTTTTGATAGCATGAAGCAGGCTGTAGAGATACAAAGTTCTAGACACACAGCTAGACCCTGTTGAATAAAATAAAACCATGTCAATTTAAATCAGCTGCGAATCTGGCCTATGACTATGTTGTTTTCCATTTGGACAGAGAGATGTGCAATGCATCAACTGGCCATATCCCCCCCAAAACAGTCCAAAAGTTATTCAGCCAGAGAAATCATTAAACTGCTTTGATTTTGTACTGTGTCCATGAACTTTACACATCACTGTGGGTGAACATATAATTTTTCTTCCCAGAAAGAAAAGAAGAAAATTGTCCTAAATACTATATCTTTCCTCCTCTGCCCTATTTAAAAGGGGTTAGTAGCATTAAAAAGTCATCATTGAACTAAAAAAACTACTACTATGGTGCAAAGCTGAAGGCTTTGAGGAAATAACCAGTGCCTGGAGAAAGTTTGGGAGGGGAGAAGAAAGGGAGATGGGAACATGCCTAATTAGGACAAGGGTAACCCAGGCAAGAGGAGAGGGATATTAAAGCACTAAAAGACATGAAGGAAGGGGAGGAGATTAGATATAGAAGCAACATGCTTTGTAAATAACCTGAGAAGAATGTGCATTGAAGAAGTGTTATACACATACCTCTTTTTCTTTTGTTGTTGTCTGGAGGAAGTTTTCCTGAAGTTTTCCATGACTTTCAGTGCTTCTTGTCCTCATTGCTTTTCTACTCTCTTCCCTCATCATCACATCATCATTAAGCTCTCTGGTTCCACCTGCACAGCAGCACTTCGTCACACATCCAGTCACCCTGCACCATCTCACAGAAGATGCTTCCATCTGTTTTTTTCCAGTGCCATTCAAAAAGTCCAGACCCTTGCCAAACATCACCATAAATATTTTGGTTACCAGTGTACCACAGTGACCATAGTACACAACATAAATACACACATACAGAATATAAATGATGAATACTCTACAGCATGAATGATGCATTTCCCACTAGACCTCCAAATATCATTGTTGACAGATGCTAAGCAGCCCCTTAGCTCCTTAAGAGCCACATGTGGTGGTCCCACCACCCCACAGTGCTCAGTGCCTCTGCCTGGGCTCCATGCAGCCTTTACCTTTGGCTCCCAGCCCCAGGAGCCCTTCAGGTGCATCACCATTTCAGGAGTCCACTCAACTGCAGCCTCATAGCTGGCAGGTTGACCCTTGAGTTAAAGCACAGCAGCTTCCCATCAGGCTAACACAGGTTTCATAAAATAGAATAAGCTCCTAGACCTCAGTGTCTTCTGTCTCCTGCCTGATCTGTCTCGTGGTGCTGCACTCCCTGGGGGTTGCACAGAAATTATTTGATAGTGCTGGCACTGTGACTCAGCACTAACCAAAATATCCACATTGTTCTGCCATCTTTTTTGAACACCTTTTTTTTTTTTTTAACAGCCTGTTAGACTGAAGATAAACATACTTGGAATTTACTCCATACTACATAGAAAATTGCTGAGGTGTTTGCTAAACCATTGCTACCTGCCACATACTCATGTAAAAGACACTGCATCTAGCAAACATGAATTTGATTAAAGATCACACAAATGTATTCTGTCTGAGATTAAGCCAAATAACCTTTTTTACCCTCCTTTCTTCTACCTAGTCTTTCCAAGAAGTCAATTTATCTATTTTCAAAAGCCTTAACAATTTCCTTATGTTTGCTGTTTATTTAGGGCCAATGTAAACTGTCTACTATACATCCCAATCCTTAAATGACCCTTAAAAGTCAATTTAAACACATTTTTTCTCAAAATTGAAACTAAGGACTAACATTATGCTGTAATGACCATGTAATGACCATGTTACTTTAAAAATCCAATTCATTTTCCTGGGTCTTTTCCTTTACATGAGTTCTACAAATTGCAGATCATACTCTTTTGGAGTTTAGACAGTTTGTATTTTTTTTTGTATAAAGTTGAAAAATGTAGTTTCTTGCTTTTCAGTGCATTTTTGCCACACATCTGGAAGAGTGTTTCTTCAGGCATCAGATATCTCGTGATCATAATCAACATGAAATTTTCACAATTGCTGCCAAAAACCAATTTTTTATGAGCTATTTGCTAAGTGTCTATTGCTCACTCGGTCCCGTTTAGAGTCCCTAGTCTTTCTGTTCCACTGCTGCAAAACCCATTCATACCTAATTGTTTTCTGATTGTTGTCATCCTCTTGTTTTCATTGTTCCCTGCAACACTGACATCACTTTGGTTTGCAAGCCTCTGCTTAGTTTAAAATTAAGTAACTTTCAATTTTCTTCTGGAATGACAATTCCATCATGCTCTGAAGCTGTTGTGCCCATTGATCACTGCTGATACTCCTGTTCCAGTGATCCTGGTTCCTTCAGAGTTGTGGAGGTGGCTGCAGCCTGCTTGCTGCCTGCCACTGGCTATGGTACAACTCTAGAGCCATGGGAAAGCATCTGAGTACAGGCTGGACGACAGGAAGTCCATAGCTAGGGCAAATTATGAGACACATAGCAAAGGCAGGGCACTGACTCATGGCAAGGTCTCTGTGGGGATAAAAAGGAGGTTTTTCCCCTAGAGGACTGTAAAAATTGATGCAAAGTAGAAAGCAATAGAAAGTTTACTGACTGAAAGTGAAAAAAGTGAAAAGCCCTCTTTGTTCAAAGACAAAGAGGGCTGGCAAAGGTTATCTTCAGATTCTTTTATTTTCATCTTTAGATTCTTTTATTTTCATCTGCTTTCTTTTCAGTTTTCTCTGTTTCATTAAGTTACCTTGTTCCAGACATTATGCAAACAAATCTGAATTATTTTTTTTATGTTTGCTTTGATTGAGAGTGCAGACAGATCCCAAACTCTTGGCTGACTTGGGTTCCTGTCATCCTTCCTAAACTAACAGTGCTCTTGCCATCCTATCTGCCAAGGCACTAATCACTCTTCTATCACTTTTGAACCTGCGCATGCTTCCTACAGAGGCAGACCACTGTTCTGGTTTGTATATCCTGTGGCAAACATGACAACATGATATGCTTTTTGATGCATACTCAAGTTTCTTCAACTAAAATATTTTGGATTTTATCTCCTGAATGTGAGAAGTTAATCTGGTTTCTACACCTCCCATTTGAAGTGCATTCACTGGCCAAACTCTAATTATTTTATCAGGGTTTTTTTCTGGTCCAGCAGCAGTCTCCAACAAAATTTTGTCCTGTATCCTGGTTCCTGTAATTTATTAGATTTTCAGCACCCTCTTTTCACACAGTGTTCAGAAATCTCTGAAGGTATTTCATAACTTCCCTCTTCTTCTTTCCCTGACTTGATCAACTTCACTTAATTCTTGCACAACACACACAGTTATTCACAAAGAAAAATGGGCCAGATCCATTTGTTAGGTAAGGCAGTCCCACTTCTGGAAGAAGATCATTGTTTTTGTAAGCTATTAGTTTGATGATTTTCATGAACATCATTTTTTGAGACAAGAGAAAACTGGAAAAGACATAATTTAAACTGAACCATGAGAACGAGAAAAGAGAAAACACGACCCAGAGACTGCTGATTTTCTTTATAGCTGTATAAAACTTTCCCAAGTACTCCAACTCTAAATGGAGATCTGGATGATGATGAAGGATTACATACCTATTACTATCTGTGGATATTGACAGTAATCTATATAATGCAATGGAGTTTTTCTAGTTTCTTGTGGGAACTTTCTGCAGTTTCATTAGAAAAAGAGTAAGAGACTACAGAATTTAATTTAGATAGTCCTAGGGGATTTAATGACTGCGTATTTTTTACTGACATATTTGAACAGACGATTGTGCAAAGTTTCTGGTTTAGTTATAAACCTCATAAAATAGATCCAACACAAGAAGTACAGAACGGTTTTGTAGAAGCATGGAAATGTAAAGTTCCTTGGAACAATGATATCATCATTTACTATTTTACTTACTTACTATATTTTTTTTTGGTCAGTACTTACAGTTGCATCTGCTTCAAGACCACAATCTTTACATCTACTTACCTACTTTTACACAACCTCTTTTTTGGTACTTTTTGGATATCACTCATCATTGCATATATTTTCTGTTCATGTTTCTCCAAGTACATATACTTTGGCCATCACCGAGTCACGCACACTATTGCAGTCAGAGGAACTTTACAGTGAATTCACAGGACATCAAATCACATTCCTTATGGTTTTCAGACTGTAAAACAAAGTATGGTCATACAGCAGAGAGCTTTTAAACATAATGGTTCATGAGAATGGACTGGGTTAGCAAAGTGATTGCTAGGCAGAAATGGAAGAGTCCAAGTCCACACACAACCTGAGCCACCTTATCCTTTCTTTAAAGAGAAACAGCAGCTGCACTGCCTCAGCTTCTGCCTTGTGTGTACCTATAGTCTTGCATTGGCATTTATGTAGCTATATCCTCACAACTAATGAAGAAAGCTTGACTTTTGAACTGTCAGGCTTACAGTGCAGACTAAGCCTGGAAAAGGGAATGAGCTCAGTGTTGCATATAGCCAGTCTGAGAGTCTGGGAAGAACAAAAGTGTTCATAACAGATTCAAAGGATGTTCAGAGAAAAATCTCAATGAAGAGCTGGACACTTCAGGTGATGTATACTGATTCAAGCCAAATGGGAAATAAGATACATGGAAAATGAGAAACTTTGAATCTCATTACATGAGCAACATTATTAATGGCTACATCAGGTACCAGTAGACTCATTCATGTGATTGGTAAGCTGATATAAAATGGTAGAACAAATTCATTATGACAGTAGTTTACACTGTGAGATTTGCAACACGTAGGGAAGACAAAATTGCTTGAAGCCTCTGAATAACAACTGAGGAAATAATTTGGGAATTATCATGGTGGATTCTTACTTCTACAAATCTCCAAACCAAGAAAACCCTGACTAACTTTCTCTCAGCATTACAAAAGTATGTTAATTATTTTTCCTTCTTTCTTTTTGGTTTTTAACTACATGAGATGTTGTATTTTAAAAATATTTTAAAATCTCTCGTTTAATAGCAAGTAGGTTGAAATCACCTTGTTTACAGTTACAATGAGAGGTATAGATGAGTGGCAATGTTGGTTTTTTAACTACACTTTACAACTTACAACTTTACAATTTGCAACTATTTCCCAGAATAGATGGATAAAGACCCTTCCCTCAGCTTGTCTTAAAAGCAAAATCATTAAATAAATAAATAAATAGGATCAATTGGGAAAATTCAGTATCTTGCACGATGACACCTAGTAAGGCTGGTTCACAAATGTGTCTCAGAAGACCTCATTGCAGATGCCTTTATTTTCTGAAATTTTCACTCTAAAAAAATCTAAGTGTCCAGCTTTATCTACTCTTTAGTTTTATTCTTCACATTGAAACTGTTGTTCTTTCTTCCCAATGAGAAATCAAGCCTTGGATACCAGAAAGTTTACATTACCTCCATCAGTTTTAGGCAGGCCTACAGAGTCTGAATCTTATAAAGCAACTCTCGAAGATTTCATACAAATCAAAGGACAATTCTTTCTGTTTAGGCATGGTATGGGATGGCCAGAAAGTTTCATGGCAAGCATTCCATAGGCAGGCGTGGCACAGGGTGTGCACTTTCAGGCAGCACAGGAGAACAGGGTGGCGGTTAAATCCTCAGTGCCGAGAACCAAAGGGAAAAGGGTGAGCATGATGGAAGGCTGCACAAGGGAGTCTTTGAGTCAGTCACATAAAATCTGAGGTTCAGGCAACGACTGATCAAGTCTCTGGGTTCAAGTAGCTCAAAGAACCCAGAAGAACTCAGGTCTTTCTTGGTAGACCTCTGAATTGCATCTGTCTCCCCAGTGCTGCTTTCTAATCTTGCAGTGAGTTGTATGAGTTGGTATTTTCCACTGTTGGGGATTGAATTCTCCTTTGGTCCTGAGAAAGTCACTTGAAGAATGTCTAAAAATCATTCTGCATGTAAGTGAGGCTATCTTAGTGAGGTTCCACCGACATCTGGTATCTTTTAATACAGTTTTGACAATGTTCAGTTTTCAAATGTCTCAGGTTCCTAACAGGAGGACTCTTTCAAATAGAAAATTTTCGAAGTAAAGCACATAATGTCAATCAACAAGAATAAAAGTAAGTAATTTCACTTTTTACTAACAGATGGAAACACCAGATGAACCCAGATAATTTAATAATTTCTGGCAATATTAGTTTTAGATCCAAAACATTTTGAGAAAAAAAAAACCTCAAAACTTTGGATTTTTCCCAAGGACATCTATAAAACCAAAATCAGCTAACTCCCAAATAAAACAGTCTAATAAGCACATCACTAAGTGTTTTGCTAATTCTTGCTGTAATTTGGTACAGTGTCACCTTGACACAGAATGCTGTTGCAGCAAAGTAAACCACACAGAGAGAGCCATCTGCATGTAATAGATATTAAATTGACTACACTGTGGTCAACATTTCAGCAGGCAATCATTTAGAAAGGCTGTTATGAAACACTGTAGGCTTCTGCTGGGACTAGGTTTCTAGAACTGCAACCCATTTAGTTGTTTAAAGCAATAGCTGTGTGATATGCTTTACTGGAGAGAACTACAGCAATGGAGTTAAATGGGCAATTCATCCAAAGTAATAAATGGAAACAACCAAAATGAAGATCTTTGTCCTGTTTAGGATTTAGCAACCAATACTGCCAGCAGTCTGATAGCTACTGCTTCCACTTCTTTCCCTGCTATCCCTCACAGCTGTATAGCCTATTACTGAGCCTGCAATAGAGTTTCAGCATGAATATAAGCTGCAATCAGCTTACATATTACACAGATTTTATACTCACAGTTTAAAGTGGTAGAACAAAGTGGCCAATATACATTTTAGTGTCTTGAAAGAACCTCAAAAATATACTGGACTTTTCGTGTAGGAGATATTTCTTACTAATTCCTGTTCAATCTGTAGTAAGATATTGACAGAAAAGCACAAGCACGTTGCAACGGTATAAAACGATGAAATATTTTATTATTACACTTTTCTCCTTTTTTAAAAAAACAAAACTCAAACTCCATGACCTGTTATCTTTAAAAGGATGTAAAGTCTCCTGTTTAACAGCAAGGCATTTTAAATTATCTTGTTGACAGTTCTAGTGAGAGGTATAGATGAGTGGCAATGCTGTTTTTTCCAGAGGTCTCCCATAGCCATCTTCTCAGACTCTCTTTCATCATTTTTGTCCTTCCTCCCTGTAAAGGAAACATTCCTGCCTATCCTCCCTTCAGACTGCTTCACTCCTAATACTATGGCACTTTTTCCTCATCTGTTGAAACAAACAAAACCCCTCAACTCCAATCAAGCAACCAAAAAAAACCCTGCAGCAATAGCAAACCCAAGTGACACGCAGCACCACTGCTTCCTGAGATACCATGAGGCATTCCCAGCAGTCATATTGAACCACAGGACGTTGAAGCCACATCCAGGGTGACACACTCGATATTAGCATGCCAAGGTTAGGAGCCACTGAAGCTAACATCTTTATTCATCCTCCTTTTCTTTCCCTAAATTCCCCTGTGCTTTTGATCACTGTTCCTAGGCCCTGGACTAATACAAAAGCTGCCCAGATTTTAAGTACTTGACACAATCAGGTCCTGGGAGGTCTTCTACCCTGTCTCAGCCTGGGAATGCCACTTGGAGGTGAGATGAAGCCCTTCTTGCTGGGCTCAGGCGAGGTTATTTCTGTCTTGCAGATGTTTGAAGGCACAGACACAGTGGCACCTGTGTAGTCTGGAAGGGTTTCTGTGGGCTGCTGTCTCAGATAGGCATCTCAGCCCCTTCAGCCTCTTGTCCTGTGCATACATACAGTGGGACAACTCCAACGGCAACAAATCAGTGTTGTTATGGAATAGCCATACAGTAAATGATTACTACTTTAATATGAGCTTCTCTCTCTACCAAGCTGCTAAAAGAAGACAAAATTGGGACAGGCCTGATTTCACTCTTCTGTTGTGCTAACAGCAGCAAAGCTAGGCCATTGACTAAACTAATCTAAGATTTTCGTTAAGTAAAATGAAACAGATTGTTGTCAAGGTTTTCCTAGCAGAGAAGCCTGAGATTTGCAAACAGCATGTTCAGACTTAGATCAAAACCACAAAGCATGTTGGAGTTTAGCTTGGATTTGAGCTGTTCCAGAATCAACAGAAACTTGGTATCACTTCAGATTGGGGTCAAAGAAGTAAAATCTTCATGGCAGAGTTCAGCTTATGGTCATGTCACATGAAAGGTCAGGTTACTAGTGACTGTGCAAAAATCTTCACTCATAAATGAGTTAAGGTTTCATGAGAAGTGAAAAAAAGCTCACAAATACTTGACCTAAAACCACTGCAGCATAGTGGTATTAAGGAAATTAACTTCAGTTAGAGTTTGCTAAAGATTGCTAAAATACCAACTTAGAGACGAAAGTAATTTGGGTCCACAGAAGAAAAACATGAAGAAACTCTTCCATTGCTTTCAATTGTTTGGGTTTTTTTTTTTTTTGCCTTGGAAGTAGTGGCTGCATATTCATCTATATAATTTCATTATATTGTTCTAAGTGTGGCATATCAACATCTCAAACTGAGGCAAGCCAACAGCTTTTTAGTTTAGCAAGAACTTTATATTCTTGAATACATTCTTTGAAATTCCCTTTCATTCTTCACTGAAAACACCAGAGCAAATAAAAATATTCCTATTTTCTCCTACTATTTTCAGATCCCCAAAGCAAAGTTAGCATAAAACCATGTACCATGTAAACTGAGAATCATTAGAGTATGTAAATTGGACTGGATGATTTTTAGAGGTCTCTTCCAACCCCTGCCATTCCATGATTCTGTAAGTTTGTAGATTGCAGTAGAAGTCTGAGTAGACAACAGTATTTCACAAGATGCATGGCAATATTAATCAGGCAGCAATGAAGACCACAGCTCTTACGCTTAATTAATCTGGTTACTTACTGTGCTATTGTGGGCTCTTCCAGAACTGTGGGGTTTATTTTTTTGTTTAAAGATATATATATGTATATCTATATATATATATATATGCCTATATATGAGCATTTGCATTTAGACACACACATATATACATATCAGCATTACTAAAGCACAGAGCTGGTATTTAATGGGTTTGTTGACAATTTATTGCTAGGCAAGACATTCATATTCTTTTTAAAAGTGCAGGTTGACTCTGTATAAACATAGACAATAAACTTTATACTTAAACGGTCTTCCTTATTCCAGTTGGGGAAAACAAGAATTAACCATACCCTTCAGAGACAGGATCAGAAATACATTATGCTAATTATTGTAGGGGAGGAATAATGTTTGCCAACCCTGGAGGAGGTAAGTGCCTGTGTTACCTGACACGTATCCAAGGGTACCTATGGGACAATCACAGGGAGACTGAAAGAATTTATTATACTTTGTCAATCAAGGCTATTGTGAAACAATACCAATTAAATGCCTAATAATCCATGAAAAGATGGCATAAAAATGTACTCCTGTCTACCAAAATAAATATATATTCCTCCAACCAAGGAGTTCCTTGTTCTGTGATTTGGAAACACATTGACTGGAGAAGGACTGCTTTCTCCATGCATGATCACAGGCTGTACACACAACGATCATCAAAGTCGGGCAACAAGTACTTGAGATGCCAAAGAGGATGGCCTGTCATGGAAGGTCTAACATAAATGTGCTGTGCACATTGATATAAAATTCAGTAGTTCATTGCCTCTCAAGCAGCTGCTAAAAATGCTGACACAAGACAAAAAGAGTGATTGAACAACAGAGTTATGCTACTTTCTCTTCCCTTTCCCCGCACTGTCCTCAATTGCAAGTCCTTTCTGTGCCACTTCCTTTTAACTAATGCTGCTAATTTTCATCCCCAACCCAAACATCTTCTCCCACCAACCTTTCTGCTTACTCTTGTTTGCCCAGTCACACTTTCCAGACACCAGCTCCAGCCACAGCCTCCGTAGGAAGCTGATAAAGCTCTCATAACCTGGCCTTGTGCAGCCAAAATCTTGGCAGCCTGTGCACAGACGGACTGCACCCAGCAGCTCCCGCAGCCTGGGATGCAGCGCACAGTCTTGCTTTCCACCACAACCATCTCTGGTTAAAGAGGATTTTTCCCACAGCAGAAATCAGCAAAGTCCCTGGCCATACTGGCAAAGACTCAGAAGAAAAGCTACTTATATCTAATAGAGTCAGAGGCAAAAAGTTTGTGGGAACTTTGACCACAATAACCTTCTAAGAGCCTGCTTTTTCATTGCTTGACATGTTTCCTCCAACTGTCAAGGAAATTCCTCATACAGGAACCCAACTGTGTCCTTGAGTTCCCAGGACTTGAGATGGCTAACTAACTATTTGGGAATTAATCCATCAGTCTGTAGTGGAGATAAAGCCTGAAGCTTTACAGTCTGCCTTCATGTGTGGTCTTATCCTGAGTTAAGGCACAAATTTAGAGGATGCACTGACTTTGGTCCCATTTTTTTAATTCCTAAAAAATAGCACATTGGCCTTCGGCAATACACAGGAAGGTAACCAAAATATGGGTCACAGAGAATTATGTGGATAGTAAAATTTGGATAGTAAAGACAGCCAAGCTTGTGAGGCAGAAATTCACTTTTCTGAGTACCTTTAATCTGTTGTAGCCACGGACTAGTCCTGAGAGAGCACTGTGGAAATCAAGAGAACATTTGGCTTGACCTCAACTAGCACCTCCCACCAAATGAACTGCTGAAGACTGTGATGGGAACCATACAAAGAAAGTAATTTCAGCCAGACTTTACCAGGAAGCTGGGATTGATTCATAAGAAGTATCCAGTCTGCTTTTCATGAGGTTTAAATACTTAGGCTTCAAACAGATTCTAAGGAGTGGTGTTGGAAGCCTGTTTTCTCTCAGCAGATGCCCCACAGGAAACATTTAAAACTTGTAGCAAAAAAGTATATTAAGGCCTTCCAAGTGAGGTTCAATACAGGATTTGAAAAGCAGGAAGGAAAGGCCTCTATAAACTAGTCAACAGACTACATTAAAGACTGTGGCTTTAACTATACAAATACAATTCTGGTTCCTGCACAAGGACTGCTGGAGTGAGGATGAGAGGAGTCATAAGAGTAAGAAGGAATCCATAGCTGAAACATCAAAGGCTCATTTAAGTTCAGAGTAGGGTACCAACACATCACCAGTGTATGCAAGACATTCTAGAACATAAGGTATTCCAGAGTCAACAAAGGAAGCCAGGGTTGAGACTCTTGGGCTGCCCTGTCCCGTTTCCACTTTGATTGGAATGGATCCTCACTGTCCCAATTGCTTTAGTTATACCAGATGCCATCTCTGTGGAGCTGGTGCAAGAAGAGCCTGCTAGTCCACACACCTGCTCCTGCATGAGGGTCTAATGAACCTCTACAGCAACAGTGATCTCCAACTCGCTCCACTTTGCAGGAGGTGACCTTCTCCATCCACCTGACTTGCTTAAGGTACAGCAGAGGAAAGATGGCTTTGCAATACAGCACACAATTAATGGCCAAAACAGACTCGATCATCCTATTGCATTGATGTCCATCTCTGAATAATTGGACTAGAAACAGGAGACTGTTGCTGTAATGATGGCTGTGAAGGCACATGCAACTTTGCTTGCCCGTTGCTGGACATGGACATGTTGAGCATCACAGAGTCACCCGAACAGACAAACCCAGGGGTCATATAGCTTCCCTCAAGGCATACAGAGACAACTGTGGTGCTAGAGACCGAGGGTGAATCTCCTTGATGGTGCTGCCTCCTGGAATTTGGCTGAACTGCAGAAGGCCTTTAATGTACTTATCCTGAAATTCTGACATTCTTTTACTTTAAGGGAAGAGCAGTGGAGCAGTTTATACATATCGTATAATCATAGAATCATAGAATAGTAGGGGTTGGAAGGGATCTTTAGAGATCATCTAGTCCAACCCTCCCACAGAAGCAGGTCCACCTAGATCAGGTCACACAGGAACATGTCCAGGCAGTCTCCAAGGAAGGAGACTCTATATCCTCCCTGAGCAGTCTGTTCCATAAGTTTTTCCTTATGTTTAAATGGAACTTTTTGTGTTCCAGCTTCATCCCATTACCCCGTGTCCTGTTGTTAGATACCATAGAAAAAAGGGATGCTCCAGCCTCCTGACATCTACCATTTATATACTTGTAAATATTAATGAGATCTAATGATTCTCTAGACTACACAGCCCGTTCCTGCAGCCTTTCCTCATAAGGAAGATGGTCTAGTCCCCTGATCATCTTGGTGGCCCTGCGCTGGACTCTCTCCAGAAGTTCCCTGTCCCTCTTGAGCTGAGGAGCCCAGAACTGGACCCAAGACTCCAGAAGAGGCCTCACCAGGGCAGAGGGGGAGCAGATCCTCACTTGACCTGCTGGCTACGCTCTTCTTGATACATCCCTGAATGCCATTGGCCTTCTCTATATCTTGATATGGAAGTACATATGAAGATAAAGGAATGGCCTGCCATCAAATGACATTAAGTAGAAAAAGAGGCAGAAGCATTTTTCAGATTTTATCCCACCACACCAACACCAGTTAAGAAACTGGGAAACTCCTAATACAGCAGTGCAACTGGAAGGCTACTAAAAGGCCTAATAAATCACCTTTCAAAAGCTACTAGATAGAAGACAATCCCAGAGCAGCACATCAGAATTTTGGTATTAAATTATTTTTGTAAAGCAAAAATATGGCACTATTCTCTTTTACAACTTTATAAATTTGGCAATGTGTTTCTAGTATATATTTATTATTCAATGTTGGATATAAACTATTAACACCAGAAGAAAACTAGCAGTCAACAGCTGGCTGGACAAAAGAAAGAACCTAGGCCCTATGAACCTGCCCAAAAAAGAGAGTTAAGGAGACATTACTTAGATCACAGAAAAGACAGCAGGGAGGTTAAAAGAGGTCTTAGCATCTTGTGTAGAACTAAAAACATACTATACAAGTAGTTTCAGAGGTGGTTGCATCGAGTTGTGAGTTTGCAGTGACATCACCTGCCAGTTATTACAGTCTCCCAACTGGAAATGCAGCGGGTATCTTGGGTCAGAAAAAGTGGAGTCAGGCTTTTCAGTTTGCAAAACTTCAGAAACCTTGAACCGTCCCTGCCTTTGGGCAGGTCTCAGTACGCACTGAACTTGCTTCTCTGTATGCTCACACCTAAACAGCTACAAACTGCCCACTAGCTCATGCTTAATACAGTGTTTTCCTGGAAAGCAGGCACAAATGCTACTTTCCAAATGTGTAACACTGGATTGCTTTCAGTCAATGTTCAGGCCAGGTGATGCTCTTGCATAAGGTGTGAAAAAAAAAAAAAAGGACAACCATAGGGAGATATGGAGCTGTAGATTACAAGGTAATTCAGCATTCCTGGAAGACAGTATGCTTTGCAGGGCCAACCACTGTACTTTTTCCAGCTGTCCCAGGTAGGCTTGCTTACCTTTTGAAACATAAACATGCAACTTTGTGATTCCTAAGAAGGTTTTAAGAAAGTAAGCTTGACTTGTTATTATTTCTAGCCAGAAACATGTGAATATTGAAATATCCACAGTGCACCTGCTTATACTTTTCTCAAAACGGAAAATCAGAAGCTAGAATGCTCTTTATACAGATAACTACTCCAGGTTTCAAAAGCCTGCATTTATAGAACATAGTGGAAATGCATTTTTTATATTTACCATTGAACTCTTGCTTACTGTGGTTTTGCTTTTTAATTAGTACTGGGGAGTTGGAAAGTGCACCTATTTAATCTAAACTCTACCTGAACATATCTGAAGGTACCTTATCCCTTGGGTTTAATCCTAGGCTGAGAAAATGAGTTTTAAACGTTCTCTGCTTTGTAACTGCAGAGAGGTGTCAGTGTCTGAAATGCCTTTGACATCTGTCTGCACTTATTTGCATTGTGCTTGAAATCCTGATGGAGATCCACTTGACATTTCCACCAATGCTGACAGCTCTGACAATCTGTGTTCTCACCCATAAATCACCACGTATGAATCATCTCCCCATTTACCTACCTCAAACTTCCCTCCTGACCCCAGAGCTATATTTTGAAGCACGAATCTCAGTAGGAAAAGCATTTAGCATACTTATTTGCACACTGATGCCTGCATAATGCACAATGACACACGTACAGCCAGAGATATCGGCTTCCCTGTTCTAATGCAAATATCTATAAGCAAATGTCACTTGAGATATTGTTAATAGTTTGTCTACATTTTTTTCCCAGAAAAATGAAACCAAGTCCTAACATAATCCTGAAACAGGCATAAAATGTGTTGGGACAGAATGAGAGAGTTATTGAACCAGTTAAGTTTCACAAAAAAAGTAGTGTTACCAAATTATGTTGCAGAAAATGTCTCTTTTTCCACTTCATGTTTTTTCTCTACTTCCTTGAAGAGGAGGAAAAAAAATAGTCTCCAAAGGTTCAAATATACTGATTTTGCTGGTTGTTACTCATATGAGGCTTAAAATAGATTAATTCCATTCCAGAGTTTACTGTAGAGGACTAAACTTGCAGGGTTTATCCCAAACTATATATAAATTAGACTGTCAATAAATTTCTTAAACACAAATGGTGACTTGCATATTTATACACTCAGAAACTTTTACCCCACCTCACACAAATATTATGTGTGCAGTCCATGAAATCTGCTGGAAAAGTCTTGTAGTTTCAGGAAGTGTTTTCGTCTGATGAATAAATAAATGTGCAGTTTCTCTAACCTATGCACTGACATTCAGTGAACACTGAAGCATCTCAAGGCTGCATACATTACAAATGTCAGAATTTTGTTTTGACAAAATTCTGAAATAACTAAACAAAATTATGTATTTGAACTCCTGTTCTGTTTTGTGGATGATAACTGCGAAGTACTTTTCACCAATTGACAACACAACATATGTGTCTCATTAAGAAGATGTTTTAAAGGTGGTGGGAGGAAATGCTAGCTAATTATGTACCAAAGCTTACTTGCTGTCTTAGCTGAAGCTTATAGAACACCTACTAGCTGTCATTTTTGGTTGCATTTTAAAACATATGGCCTGTTATTCAGACTTTTTTTTTTTTACAATGTGACTTCTGCACTGTCTCATTTTAAAAACAGCAACAATATCCCAAAGCATCAAATATGAAAGTTAAGAGCTTGCCTGCCATTGTTAACACATTTCTTGTCTGAGAAGAGGGTGTCCAAAGGGTGACAACCTCTAGTAGTTGACAGGGTATTTAATGAAAATAGGAGCTTCAGATGTTTAAAGATTTCTCAGGCAGTGAGACTCTTTCAGCGAAGAGACTCTTTTTGTGAAGCAGAATTGCTCAGTGAGAGTGAGATGGTGCTTAGTTCCACAAATTTGAAAAATAATTGTCATAACGAAGTCTCAGAGCCAGTCTCATTCCTTGGCAAGTGCAATCACCTCTGGGATTACACAACCACACTTGCTTCTGCAAGTGTGAGAATTATCTTTTTCCTTTCTTCCTTTCCATAAGTGAAGCCAAAAGGAAGTGCAATTCCTTTTGCCACATGAAGGATCTGATCTTTGCCAATTTGAACGGTTTGATCAATTATATGTTCAGTACAAATCACATCTGGACAAAAGAAAGCCACATACAAACCCATGTGAAGTAAAGACAATGGAATAAGCCAAGAATATTCTGCAATTATGCTCTATAAGTTACCAAATGTTAAGAAGAAATACACACAAATTCAGCATATATCAGCTTATTTGACTTCAGAAGAATTCTAACCTAAGCACCTCAGTCATTCAGGTATGGTGTAATAAGGAGGCTAGATGAAAAAATAGCCCATCTCATACCAAAAAAAAAAAGGAATGGAAAAGCAGGAATCTTGCTTCTAGGTATTAATTACAGCTTCATATGACACATCAGTGCAGTAGTTGGGCAGCTGGCAAGTGGAATTGAGATCTAGCATTACACAGCCACAAAGTGACACAGTCACAGTTAATATGATAAGCAGTGTGATCACAGTTTAAAGAAGTTTAAGGGAAAAAAAATGGAGAAAGAAAACATACCCAAAAGAACCAAAACAGTGTGGACAAATCTGGCAGCACAGAGTTGCACTTGTATTTTATTCTTGTCGGAGGGCAAATTTACAGCTCTCAAAAAAGTCTTGTTCACAACTCATTTAGCACCATATCTCAAACTTAGTAGATGATGTTACTGTCTTTTCACAGGCTTCTGTCAAGTGAAAATGCCTATGGTCACACAATTAGCAGAATTATTTCACATTTTCATTCCAAATCAGCTATTTTTTTCTTTAGTAAGCTTAGAGACTATGCATTTCATAGAAAAAGCAGGAATTGGCAACAAGATAGCTTCCACAGACAAAATTCTGTTCTGAGTAACCTTGAGCAGAGCAAAAGCAAACGCCTAGACCCTTTGTATTGCTCTAAAATATATATATCTCTTCTGAAATTTTAGCACATGATGCTACTGCAGTATCTATTAAAGAATAATGATACTAGTGGGAACATGACATTCTGAGGAAAGGAGAGATGATGTTTCTGCCTCACAGGTGATTATATATGCCCTACTTGCAAGCCCTGATAGCATCGATTTCAATAAACTGTGCAAGCCCCATTTCCAGAAATGGGAGAGGTTAGATGGGTTTTGAATATTAGCTTGGAGAGAAACTTACAATGGAAGTAATTACCAGATGGTTTAAGATCAGTTTTCTCAAAACCATGAACTCCATGTGCAGGAGATTGTCCCGTTAACACACCTGCTTTACAGAGGTTGTTTTCTAGGATTCAGAAAGGCTTCAGTTACACTCTTTACTCCTTAAATAATCATCAGAGTCATCTAGCAGCTAAGTATATTGAACTGCTAAGTATTAAAATACCACAAAAGCAACGGAGTCAATTAAATCCATGAAGCTCCATGGAGAGAGTTACTCAGTATTAGGTAGCTGCATATAGAACAAGATTTTTCTCTGCCGAATACACACTAGATCAAATTCAGTAACAAAGGTCAAACACTGACATCATGCTATACTGGCTGAGATCAGATTCTTTTCAGCACATAAGGTGACTTGGACACATTTCAGGACCCATTCTTCATGGCAGGTCCTGCCCAATATTTAAGCACCTCCCCGCCCTCAATTTACCAGGCATTTTACTGAATGAACATTGTGTTCCAGGAAGAAACTTCTTTAAAAACTTTTATTTTAGGCAAAATTAAACAGGACATTTGAGATTACATAGAAATACAGTTTCCAATTGGATCACATAACCTTTTCATTAAAAACGCGCTGCTGTGTTAAGTATTGTTGTATGGATTAAGCAGGTATGTAATATTTAACCATGCCATTTGCAGTTGACTATCATAAAAATCAGTAACGAAAAAGGTTTCTTAAAATGTGCAAATATTATCTTAGTGTTACCATTGATAATAAATGACCACTAAATAGATGCTTATTATGTAAAGTTTTTTCAGGTACAATAAAAATACAAATTCTATTTGTTAAAAAAAGCCATTGCTGTGGTTACTAAACATCCTCAATTATATAAATTCCAAAATACTATATGACAAACAAAATTATAAAGATTTCTCTTTATGAAACATATACTATTCTATTTGTTAGTGACTTTATATATTTTAATATATATATTTATATATAATACTTTATATGGATGTTGAACACAGAGTAAGACTAAGGAAGACTGAGGCCCCCATACAGCAAGCTACCTGAGCATATGCCAAACTCAGCAAAAGAATAATCCCATTCATTTCAGAAGACTTCTAAGGTATATGCAGAAGTACCTTGTTGAACAGGGCATTAAGAGATATATGTGAGGAAAAATTGACAAAATGCATTTTTGGTGTAAACTGTAACTGTTAAGGGCAAAATCAGAAGTATCACAAAAAACACTGCCATGAAAAAAGAAAGACAATATTAAAAAAAATGCTCTCAATTTTTTTTTCCACATCTGTATGTTTTGAGGGAAATCATTAAGAGTTTTTAAAAGTTTTGAATTGAACTACTGTGGGATTTGGGCATCAAAACACTAACTATAGCTTTCAGAGACAGGTTTAAGATGGAATTGTATTGCTTGTGCTAAAAAGTAATGAGAGTGTGCATAGACAGGACAGAGTTCAGCTCCATAGGTGAAAATTTTGGTGTGCGGTTATTTCTGTAACATGTACAACCAGTAGGTATGAAGGACTTACTAACTTGTATTGAACTCTTGCAGCAAGCTTCAAAATTATACTAAGACACAAAACATTAAAGCAGACAGTGAAAAAAACACTCCTGACGGTAATCACTAGAGTGTGGAAAGTAACTTACAGAACTGAGCCCAGTCAACAGAGTGCCTGCTTATACACAGAATTATGTGACTTCCTAAGTGAATGCAAAGCCATAATCTTATTTTAACATTATGGTCATCATGTGATGAATTCCAAATTACATACTTTACAGTTCAGCTACAAAACGTCAAACCAAAAGGCAGTTACTTTGTCCAGTCTGCAATTTAACAGTTCCATGGTCACTGAACACTAATTAGCGTATTAACAATTTGTTAGTTTCTAAAGCATGAAGGACCTAAAAATCATCTGGATTTTATAAATTAATACCAACCTATATACAGCATAGTAGCCATACACAGTAATGGAAATCAATTACACAGCATCCAGATTTACCTTTTAAGCATATATTAAGGGTTAGTATTTTCTGCCTTTTCACTGCAATTTGAACTTTTTGTACTAAATTTTACTACCCATTTTACTGCTTGATTATTAAATAATGGCTTAAAAGCATAATTTCAAAATGCTGCCAAGTAAAATATAATGTAAAAATCAGGCTTGCGAGGCCAGAAACAGATATGTGTCAGCTTTCTGAAGAACTTCTCCAGGCTAATAGCCATAAAGTATAGCAAACTCAGGCCAAAACGTCAGAGAAAGAAACATCATGGCGTAATTTAACTCATCTTTCATTAACAAACACAACTTTTTACATTTGTACAGGGAAATAATGGAACTAAGTTGGATTTTTACAGAAGCAAACCTCAAAAGAGTTTACATGTGGAAAAAAAGCAATATTTGGCACATGGATAATATCTGCATATACGTTTTCTGAATTAAAAATATAACACTGTGTAGGAATTTCACATTTATTTCTTGGCATCAGCACCTGCTGTCTAGTGGGTCAAGACAAAATACTGTTCCTTCGAGAGTTAATCCCATTTTGAACCCCTCCTGCAATGAAACAAGACATAATTAATAAAAAGGAAAAGGATTTCTGGAGGATTAAACTCTCTTGCTAAAACCACCTAAATTTTAGCATATATTTAGAGGCAGATAAACCATAAGAATACTTCAATGAATCCACATTTACATTTGGTCAGCCCATTTTCAGTAGTCTTACTGGTTAACTTATTAGAGGGTGTATCTCATAGAAAAAAAAGAAATACAGTATGAATAAAAAATGAAGAAAATATTATAGAATTAAAAATGGAGTATTCATATACGTAAGTTGATAGAAAAAAACAAACAAACTTGACTTGTACCACGTTGTAAACCATGTTTACTTATGTTGTCCCTGATTAAAATTCATTATTTATAAGCAGGAAAGATTAGAGTTATATGAACAAGGATTGTATTACTTTCATACTTTAAAGATTCAGATAAGTCATGGAGAATGTAACTAATACCAGATGTCTCCTACATTCAATAATCCAACAAAAAGTGCCGTACTCAACCACATTTTTGAGGTCTGTTCTGAATTGCTCCCTGTGCAGTTAAATTAACAGGTGTATACTTTGCAGCCTACTGCCACCTAAGCTTCACTAAAAAGGCAAATAAAATGATACTTGCTCTACTGCAGGTGATAGAGGCATGTCACTCGGTGAAATAAAATACAATGGTCTTGGGAAACTGCAAAGAATTTATTTAACTATTTGGACAGAAATTCCTCTTTTTTACTCACATTCCTTAGATTTGTAGAAAGACACAAATGGTTTTAAACTAGATGCTCCTTCAGTAGAAAATAATTTTACAAGTATCTGCATTTGGCTTACAAAATGTACTTGCTTGCACCAGTTCTAAAATAACAGCAGCACATTTAACATGGGGAAAATGCGTTTGTTTTCATTTCCCTTTTTGCTTTAAAAGAAGCCGAGTAATCATGGCTTGACCTTCAAAAGAAGTGTTACCTTTGAGTCAAGAAAATGTCAGTCTGTTAAGTAGAGGTACT
The DNA here is from genome assembly GCF_028858725.1 of Colius striatus. NCBI lineage: Eukaryota > Metazoa > Chordata > Aves > Coliiformes > Coliidae > Colius > Colius striatus. The sequence goes on along the minus strand of NC_084767.1, from coordinate 29,219,230 downwards.
GCAAAGCAGTAAGCAGCTGGAAGCAAGGGCTCTGAATTGAAATGCCATGAGAACATCAATTCCAGTGGCAGCTGGAACAATGTTCAGTTTAATGTTGCTTTAACATACAGTTCACTTAAAGAATGCTGATCATAGGCTGTGAAGTCAATAATATATGCTTTCATGAAATAAACACCTCTGAAACAAAATCTGTTATTGTAAAGTACTTTGTATTATACAGAGATTAGGCAGAAACTCAAGCCTTTTCTCATAATGCACAGCAGTACCTCAAGTGCATGCCTTTTGGTTTTAAAAGATAAATCCCAATTCAAACATTTAATAGGCCTGTCAGCTAGTGGTATCGGAAGAGTAATGCTAGGAAACAGAATAAACTGCCTTGCAATAGTTACTAAAAGATCTGAGATTTTCAAAGTAAAATTTGAATTTTTGTAAAGACAGATCCCTACTATGGGATGGTAAGTGAGTAGCAGTACTGTAGTGCAATCCTTCTACAACTATGCTACCCAGTTTGCCCTGCCTGGGTGACATGATACTGCCAAAGCTCACAGGTGTACGTGACTCTTTTTTCCCTCTGTAGTTTGCAAAGGGCTAACAGGAAGAACTTTCAATAGAAAAGATACTTCAAGCAAACACCATCTGAAGTTTCATGTCAAACACATCCTGTTATAAACAGACACTGTTCATTTACTCAAAGGATATTATTAATTGATGCAACTGCAGCCAAAGGAGGACTGCCTACAACAGAAGGGAGAATTCAGAGAATTAGCCTTGCAGTTTAGCCTGTTAAGTTGTAAACTCCATAGTCAGTGTGTCAGAAATGCCAATCTTTTAAAAGATTTAAAGGCTACCTCCAGTTTTGAGGTTGTGAAGGGGACAGTTAGCGCTTCAACCTGAGGATGCTTGATACAGCTGCAGTAGGAGAAGAGTTACAGCAACTGGTTTAACAAGGATAATCATTCTTAGCAATCCAGAGAGTCCTTTCACCAAAGACTCATCACACTCATGTCCTGCATGCTTTTTATCTTTCTTCTATACATTTAATCACTGTTTGTTGATGTCTTAGGTAGCTGCACTTCCAATGTCCTTTTTACAAGCCAGCTAAGAGCACATCAGATTATGTACTTTGCAAGCACACACACCTCGCTGCTCTTATGTTGATCTTGTGGGGTTTCAAAATTTTTGTTTAACTCCATAAATACAGCTACTTTGTCATTTATCACTTAGCTTGTGTTTGCTATGACTTTACTTTAAACTATTTCTACTTTCTTGAAGAACAGTGGTCTCGATCTTTCCTTCTACAACTTCACTCCAGATCACTTCCCTCCCACTATTTAATCCTCCTCCACCTTTAAGATGTGATATTTCACCTTTTAAACAATCACATTTTCACATATTTGCAATGTGATAAATGTTAATCCATCAACAGATTGCTGCACTATATGTACTAGATTTTTTAAAAAGCTTTTTAATTACCATCATGAACTGTTGTCTGTTCTAGAAGAAAACTGTGATCTAGTTGCCAGATGCTGTTATCTGTTGCACACCTGACAACCAAACTTTTATTACAGGCAGAAATGATAAAGAAGTAAAACCTACTACTGCAGTGCCAGGAACTGTACCTGTTAACATATACATACTTAGAACGGCTCATGCACATTGCTGTCTATAACAGGAACATGACATTTCAATATTCACCTATTAAATCCCACAAAAAGTATTGTTGTCAAGTGTCAGATACTATAGCTACCAGTAGGCTCAAAGTTCCATGCTAACCACAGGATAAAAAAGTCAAACAACATCAAGAGGACATCAAGGAAATCTAGACAGCCAACAAGGCATTTTTCAGATTTTTTTAAAAAAAGTAACATGCAGATTTTTTTCTTCATAAACATTTAAATGGAAGAAAAGACATGCATGGGAGTATAAAGCAAAGAAAGCTCTAATCAGATTAAATACAGCTCTCAAAAGGTAAAAAAAAAATCACAATATCCTTTTCCAGCAGACTCTTTGGTAAACTGAGTGCAAATCAATTTTCAAAGATCAGGAAAGCAGAGACTTCAGATCTCCCACAGCCATCTTCATTCCTAATCCCTCAAGATTCTCAAAATAACTCCAAATTCTTAAATAATTTTTTGAATTTCAAAAAAAATATACTTGGGCAAACATACGGTACCATCAAAAACATCCATTCAGCTGTGGTCAAGTAAGCCCTGGGAAGACTAGGTTTTAAGAAAAGAATGTCCTTTATGTCCAGACACAACTGAATTGTGACTATTGCAGGTAACAGTAAAGTATCCTATGCTGTAGTTCTCACTGCAATGCTGAACACTGAGCTTTATGGCTGCATTCAGGAATATAGTTTATATATACAACTGAACTGCATATGTCTCTCAAGTCTTATGGCTCCTACTTGAAGCTGCTGTGTGATTATTATTGTATCCATCGTACAGTACACACCTAATTTTGACTCTACACTCCAAAACAGCATTTACAGCTGCAATAATAATGAAGTCAGTTGGAACAACAGAGGAGATTATAAATTATTATTTGCTTTCATTTTTTTTCTAATAAACTCAATGTGTTTGGTGGAATATTTTTTTCTTTGAAAATGACATATATAGTCAGGACTTGGTACACATTACATACAACATATAAAGAAAATACATCATTAATTTTAATACATGGAATTTTAAAGATTTTGCCTTGTGAAAGTGAGATACTTCAGCTTTTAAAAATGTGTTCTCAGCATAACACACCTCTTGTTGATTAGTAAACACGTGTGCTATGCCTTCCTGTACTTTAAGGTTCAGAAAACAGTAAGTCAGAAAAATATCTTTCCCTGGTACTGGACAGGAGTGGGAATAGGAAGGGCTATGAAGTGCACAACTATATTCTGTCTTGCTTCTGTGTTCATATCCCTATTTTGACAGTGTTAAGTAACTTTTTTTATTTCACAATGCTTTAACACAAAAACTGAACATCTCAGTTATCCAGAAAACGAAATGATATTGTACTAAAAGATATGTCTGGACTCATTAAGAGGGGAGCAAAGCTTGTTTTCACTAGAAAAAGTAACCTGAAAACAATCTCTTTTTTTCAAATCTCCCACTTCTTTTGTGTCTATGATAAGGTGAGTTATTCTGGTTAAAACCAGTAAACGACAAAGAATTTCCACTTTAACAGGAGATAGATCTGTCAAAGTCAACCTTATGGCTCTGAGGTTAAGTCTCATTTCACAGAGACTTCACTCAGTGCGCTTAAATCAGCACAAACCAACACATCTCTGAGAGGATAATTTAGAGGGCTTATTTCAGATGGAAAGATGTCAAGTCTATTGACTGCTTGAGGATATGCAGGGAGAATAGTCTGCAGCTCCTGGAAGCGTTATGGTATTAACTACCTTGAGAATTTCATAAATTATAGCAGCTGTTTCTGGTATGATTCATGATCCAGCAAAACTTCCCCTCACTGCAAGACTTCTGGGAAAATAGACAGATTCATTTTATTAATGTCTGGATACAGTCAAAATAGAGAAGATGAAAATATGTTTTAGCATAAGGATGGGGGTAAACAGGAGGTTGGACAGTTGTCAGAGAGAGGCCTGAGTTGTAAAAGTCACATCTCAGCACGTTTGAGTTTTAAGCTCTCCAAAAAGAACAACAGAGATTGGAGTGAGAAATGGAGCAGAAAGAGTTTAAGTGTGAAATCTGGATCATCACTAAAGTTTAAACATAAAAATATTCCCCCAGAGGTCAAGGAACTTGATCTGATCTCATGAAGTTCGGAATATCAAACATGAAAGGGAAGCACCCAGTACTTAAGAGTTTATTCTCCCAACATCTCTTCTGCTCTGTGCTTTTCTCTCCCACTTTGCTTCCACGTTACCTTCCAACACACACATACTCCAAGACAGCTTTTCTGCAGACTGAGGTCTGTCTGGTGAGGCATCTGACACAACTCTACATGAGAAATAGGACAAGACAGTCCGGACCTAGCTGCTTCAATTGGGCTACTGGCTAGCGCCAAGGCAGTTTGCTTGCCACTCGAGCGTAGGACAAGATGTATTTTAATACTTTCTCAGACAAAAAATGTGTTTTGAACTATTAGATGTGCTCATAGACAACTTACCTTTGTATATGTAACAACAGAATACGTATTTACTGAAACTCAGGCTGTACTTTCACAATCTGAAGACAACAGACTCTTCCACTTTGGATTCCAGAGAAGGAAAGAAGCCTATATTTTTCTTAATGTTTGATTTCCCAGAGCACATGATATATTCTGTGCTTTTAGCTCTTGTAGCGTCCATTTTGCCTTCCTTCTTATAGGCTGAGTTTCTAATAACTGCTGCATTGAAGAGCACAACTCTCTTCTGCTCATTGAAAATTTAAAATAATTATTTCCAAATAAAAACACATTAAAAAATGTGACTGTACTAACACAGCAATCTATATCAAAGGTTTTGCTTAAATTGTTTCAGTAATGACAATCTGACAATGAAAACTTGAGATTTCACCAGTACACATGGTAAAAAAAGGCCATGAAAACAAAGTCTTAGTGTCAGCAGCTGGTAAGACCGATGCAAAAAATGTTGCTAGCTGTCCATATTTTACAAATTGTAGGTCCCTAAACATTAAAATGGCCCTGACTTGCAGAACTGTCTACATAAAAAATAAATCTTCCAAGTTTATATCGATATATATACACATAGATACATAAAAATGAAAATGCCAGACAGAAACACATGCACATTTCAACTGTAAATGCTTTAAATACCATTATTAAAATATGATATACCAACCATCGCTGACGCTAGGCACCCAGGAGAGCACAAGAAGATAAAAGAGATATCAGGAAAGACATGTTTCAATATGTATTTTGCACAATCCACCAAGTAAAATCACTGTACGTAGCTTTTGCTTTGGTCAAAGTTAGAAATTATTTTTTCCCCACATTCTGTCAGCTTTACACTTGTTCTTAATTGGATTATACATGAACAATTTTTGTTCCTACATAAAGACCCACAAATTAATTTTCAGGGTATGTTAAGACTGAAATACTAGATTTGCTTATTGTGACACTAGTTTATAAAACTTATATAAAAAATGGAAAACCAAAACATCTGTATGTGCAGGGGGGAATACCTGACCAATGCAATATTCTTTGAAATAGCACATAGTAATGCCCTAAGGTTTGTGGGGTTTGTTATTGGTTATCTGCTTTTTCAGGTTTTGCAGTCTTACATGCTAACAATTCAAAATTTTGTCAAAACATTACCTGTAATAAGAACTCTTAGTTGTGCAACAGTTAGGTATTTTCATAGGATTCCTCCTAGCGGACACAGATGCTACAGTATACTTTCTCCTAAAATGGGCTATAGGCAATGTAAACATTGATACAGATCAATGGAAGGCACTAAGAGATTTGCTTTTTGTCCTCAAGGACATTATAGCATTCACAAGCATCTTTTTTACTGGTATTGTAAAGAAGTTAGTTTTGGCTTTTAGCTGCTATCTGAAATTATCAGGGCCAGAGCACAGGTGAGCAAGTATCTACATTTCTTACTTTACAGTGAGTGGAATTTGCCAGTGGCACCATCCTAAATTGACATGGAAAATAAAATTTCACAATGAAAAGGAATTAAAAAATTACACTCAGGAACGTTTAAATCTGATTTTAGCCATTTTTGAAACGTTTCTGCTGCCCTCCAGGCAGAAGAGAGGAACTGAAGAAGCCCAAGACCTAGCACCTTTGGACTTTGTAGGCTCTTGAGACACAACAGGGCTGGAAGCCCTGGGAACACTTTCTGATGAGGAGTCAGAATCCTAGAAATTGAAGTTCCCAGTATTTTCAGCCTTCCATTTTGCTGTCAGGCCACTGGAAAAAAAAAAACCTAGATAAAAAAACTGGCAAGGAACATGCAGTTTGGAAAGTCTGACTGAAGAGTGATTTATTCCAAAACTTGAAGGCTTTTTCCTAGAACTGCTTCAAAATTGTGTAAATAACTGAACAGATACCGTTGAGTGTTTCAGTATCAACAAAAATTTTCTGACAAAAACACATCAGTTCAGAATTCTTGAATCAATTCTCAATAGTTTAATTGTCCTAGAGTGTCATAGTCAAATACATCTGGTTTTAAAGGCAGCAGATAACTGCCGTGGCCCCTGAAGCATGCACTTTGCCTATGCCACTGCTATGAAAAAACCGACTGATGTCACTGAGGGAAGGATAAGGGTATACTATCTGGGTGTGACTGCTGGAATGGAAGAGTAGCAAGATCAGCCTATATGTTGGGTTCCTGCCTCAGCTCTCTTTCAGCTCATTCAGCCCCTTCCCAGGCAGAAGGAGATGTATCACATTTTGATTACATTGCTGAAAAAGTCTGAATTAGCATAGGTGTCCATACTAATACCATGTAAGGATCTTCAGGCAAATTGCAAGTCCAACTCAAAAGTCAGAAACAGGGATTTTTACTATGTATTTGTGCAATCTGGAATATGTTTTCAGAATACCATAAACATTTATTTCAAGAATAGTCATACAGCCACAGAAAACCACATAACTGATAACTCAGTAGATACCTGCATCTCATCTAGTTTGGACTGAATGTCTGGAGGGAAATCTCCTGCTCCGCAGTTAAAAGGGTCAAACGGTTCTGCTCCAAATAGGTCTCTCTCTGGAACAAAAGAAAAGTGAGTCACTGAGAGAAATGGTATGGGCTACAACAGCACTCTCAAAAAGTCAGCTTACATTTTCTTACAAGCTGAATAATAGCACCTCCAGATAACATTCAAGTTTGAAAGCCAGGTCTTGATTAGTTTTCCAAAGCTTAATACTCAAATATTCTTCCACCTCTTTCTGTTTAAGCCTCTATTTAGCTCTCATTAATGCTTATGCCTTCTCGAGGAATTTTAGAGATGTGATGAGAAGAAGTTGCAACTTGAAGAGGGCATCTACTACTAAACTGCCCTCTGGAATTGATGACTATACAGAGTTCCATAAATGAGAACAAGTGCACACAGTTGTGAAATTTCATAGAATGGTAGGGGTTGGAAGGGACCTTTAGAGATCATCTAGTCCAAACACCTGCAGAAGCAGATTCACCTAGATCAGATAACATAGGAACATCTACAGATTGCTGACGACAACTTTCTGTTGCAGGTGATCGAGGAACCAACAAGGAGGGGTGTGCTGGTGGACCTGGTACTGACGAATAAGGAGGGTCTGGTTGGGGATGTGAAGGTTGGAGGCAACCTTTGCTGCAGTGACCATGAGATGGTAGAGTTCAAGATCCTACGTGGAAGACGCAGGATACAAAGCAGGACCGTGACCCTGGATTTCAGGCAGGCCGACTTTGGCCTCTTCAAAGACCTGCTTGGGCAGATCTTGTGGGATAAGATTCTAGAAGGTAGAAGCGCCCAAGAGAGCTGGTCAATCTTCAAGCACCACTTCCTCCAAGCCCAGGATCAGTGTGTCCCAACATGCAAGAAAGGAGGAAAAGGAGGTAGGAGGCCTCCATGGATGAGCAAGGATCTGCTGGGACAACTCAGGCAGAAAGCAGCCATCTATGAGAGGTGGAAACAGGGGCTGGCTTCTTGGGAAGAGTATAGGAATATTGTCAGGGCATGCAGGGGTGCAACTAGGAAGGCTAGAGCCCTTCTAGAATTAAATTTAGCCAGGGATGTTAAGGACAGCAAAGAGGCATTTTTCAAGTACATCAGCAGCAGAAGGATGGTGAGGGGGAATGTGGGCCCACCGCTAAACGCTGAGGGTGCCCTGGTGACCGAGGATGCAGAGAAGGCCAAAGTACTGAATGTCTTCTTTGCTTCAGTCTTTATGGCCAAGGCTGACCCTCGAGAATCCCAGTCCAGCAATGATAACAGGATGGCCTGGACAGCAGAGAACTTACCCTGGGTGGAAGAGGTTAAAGACTTGTTGGGCAAGCTTAAGGCTTGTAAGTCAACGCATTCTAGCTTGCTGAGGGAGCTGGCTGATGTGATTGCTAAGCCTCTCTCCATTATTTTTGAACAATCCTGGAGGACAGAAGAGGTGCCTGAGGACTGGAGAAAGGCCAGTGTCACGTCAGTTTTCAAAAAAACCAGGAATGATGACCCAGGAAACTACAGGCCGGTCAGCCTCACCTCCATCCCTGAAAAGGTGATGGAACAACTCATCCCTGAATGTTATCACTGAACATATGAAGGTTAAGATGGTTATCAGGGGGAGTCCACATGGATTTACCAAGGGGAAATCCTGTTTAACCAACCTGATAGCCTTCTATGAGTGCCTAACCAGCTGGCTAGATGAGGAGAGAGCAGTGGATGTCATCTTGACTTCAGCAAGGCTTTTGACACTGTGTCCCATAACATCCTCATCGGAAAGCTCAAGCAGTGTGACTTGGATGAGTGCATGGTGAGGTGGATCAAGAGTTGGCTGAATGACAGAGCCCAGAGGGTGATCAACAGCACAGAATCAAGCTGGAGGCCTGTGGCCAGTGGAGTTCCTCAGGGGTCGATTCTGGGGCCAGTCTTGTTCAACATCTTCATCAACGATCTGGACGAGGGGACAGAGTGTACCCTCAGCAAGTTCCCTGATGACACCAAACTGGGAGGACTGGCTGATTCCCCAGAAGGCTGTGCTGCCATTCAGTGGGATCTCGACTGGTTTGAGAGTTGGGCAGAGAGGAACCTCATGAGGTTCAACAAGGACAAGTGCAGAGTCCTGCACTGGGGAGGAACAACCCCATGTACCAGTGCAGGCTGGGGGGTCAAACTGCTGAAGAACAGCTCTGTCGTGAGAGACCTGGGAGTCCTGATGGATAATAAACTGAACATGAGCCAGCAATGTGCCGTCATGGCCAAGAAGGCCAATGGCATCCTGGGGTGCATCAAGAAGAGTGTGGTCAGCAGGTCAAGGGAGGTTGTTCTCCCCCTCTACTCTGCCCTGGTGAGGCCTTATCTGGAGTCCTGTGTCCAGTTCTGGGATCCTCAGCTCAAGAGGGACAGAGAACTTCTAGAAAGAGTCCAGTGCAGGGCCACCAAGATGATCAGGGGACTGGAACATCTTTCATATGAGGAAAGGCTGCAGGAACTGGAGCTGTTTAGTCTAGAGAAAAGGAGACTGAGGGGAGACCTTACTAACATTTACAGATATCTAAACGGTGGGTGTCAGGAGGTTGGGACATCCCTCTTTTCTATAGTAGCTAGCAATACAACAAGGGGTAATGGGATGAAGCTGGAACACAAAAAGTTCCACTTTATAAGAAAAAGCTATTTCACTGTGAGGGTGACGGAGCAGTGGCACAGGCTGCCCAGAGGGGTTGTGGAGTCTCCTTCCTTGGTAGTCTTCAAGAACCGTCTAGACACATTCTTATGCAACCTGATCTAGGTGACCCGGCTTCTGCAGGGGGGTTGGACTAGATGATCTGTAAAGGTCCCTTCCAACCCCTACCATTCTATGATTCTATGTCCAGGCGGGTCTTGAAGACCTCCAAGGAAGGAGACTCCACAACTCGCAACCTGCAACCCCTCTGGGCAGCCTGTTCCACTGCTCCCTCACCCTCACAGTAAAATAGTCTTAATATTATGTCTGAAACACATTCTTGCAGCAAACTACCTTTCATGTCCCCTGTCTGTCACTTCTCACCATGAGCTTAAGGACAGCTTTCTAAGGAAATGCAACTACTCTTACCCATGGAAGGTAAGGCCTTCATTTAATAGAGTTCCTTAATGCACAGCTGGTAGTAACTAAAGCTGATTGTCAGGGTTTAAAACCTTGGATAAGACCAAGTCAAGAAAGAATGAAAAAAGCACGGGACCATGAAATACAACAAATGATTGTGAATTTCTCTCTTTCAATACCATACAGTTTCCCACTTTTCTTAACCATAACATGATTTTTAGTTGTCAGGATTGTTTTTGTGTTTTTTTCTTTCTTTTTGCCTGGTCAAGAAGAAACACCTCCAATAACTTTCTATTTTTTTCTTATTAGAACAGTATGATGCTAGATCTTCGCATCTGACAGCCCAAATATTTTGGGCTGGGCTATTTAGGTTTGTTTTTTATTTTTTCCATCTCGGTGGTGGGATTTTTTTTTTCCTCTACATGTAAAGGTGCCCTCTACACAGACTTTTTCTGTCCCATATTGGGTTGAACTATAGCAGTAAGAAACTCACTATGTTAACCCAACCCAACCACACTGATTGCAACAGTAACAGAACCAAGTTAATATACTATTGTTATTGGTTGAGAAAAAAAAATAAAACCATATCCTATCTCTTAACTTTCATGGTTTTCCAGTAAGAAATGTAGTAAGCATACTACCTACCTTAAAACTATGTTATCTGAAGAGTATGAAAGCAGCTACTAACATTCACTCTCACAATAAAGCACAGAAAGAAGCTGAACTTGATTAATTACTTATTTCAAAACCTATGTCTAAATGACTAAAAACTGTCACATGGGACCAGGATGGGAGCCTTACTCCAAAAGCCTACTTAAGCCAAAAAACATCAAGTCTTTCCTGGCAGAGGCAGTGCACCTGCATGCAAGAGAGACTTATGCCTACCAAGTGACCTTCAGATACGTAGCAGTTTTGACTTTCAACTAATCTCTACTGGGTAAAAAGTGATTATGCTTTATTTTCCTTTTATAACACTTTGCTCATTATGTTCATATAGCCATTGTGTCATTATTGTCCTTTTTCTTTCTTTCCTTTTTTTTTTTTTATTTTTTTCCCCATGCTACATATGTTCTTTCTACCCTTAAAAGAAGCTGACAGTTTTCTTTGTGGTCAGACAGCTAAAAGCAGCCAGTTTCAACACCAAGCCTTACCAAACACTCAAAGAATGTATTCAGGAAAAAACAGTAAAGAACAGCAATCTTGAATTTCTTAGTACTGAAGTCTGACATCACTATTTTTGAAAGCAAGTATATTATACACTATTATTATCTCATTCATGCCTGATTATTGTGGTTTTATTAATAACAGCACTTCTGAGCTCATTAATGGGAGACTGGCAGAAGCTTTAGTTCCTTTAATGTCACCTGCCGTCAGGTGAAGGATTACTTACATTGTTATTTAAAGTAGACTTCAAAATGAAACAAAGTTTAACTTATTCTAGGTGGCAGAGTCTAATAAATCCTGTACAGAAGCAAATTCAAAATAGAGTATTTCCTAACTGAACTTACATGAAAAATTATTATTTTGTGGACTATCTCTACTGGAACTTGCTAATCATTTCAGTAAACCAGCTGAAAATCCCATATTAAAACTGCTCTTCTGCATTTAAAATGTGTGTGTTATATGAGAGATTGCACTGCTAAGAGTCAAGTAGAGATAAAGCTCCATGAAATATTTTCAGCAGTATTTTTCTTTTCAACAGAAGCTAGAAAAACATGTGGAACTGGAAAAATACTAAAATTTAGTTATGGCAGAGCTGCACTATTGCATGGGATCTCCATAAGCTTATCTGCTAGAGTTCACTCCGTTGTTCACAAGAGGCTTCTTTTTAGCAGAGATGGGAAAAATCAGTATTTTTTTATTTCAGGCTACAGTATTTGCATGAATATTAACTATAAGAAGAATATCTTGCTCAGCACACTTCTCAAAATAATTGTAGTGTAGGCAGGCATTTCTTTCTCCAATACAGAGCAACTTTTAAGCCTTTGAAAATGATTCTTTCCAACAGCATATATAATTTCCTTTCTTTTTACCATTCCTTTCTGGATGGAAATAACTTCACAGCTTGGGAAATCAATGAACACATTCAAAATCACGAAAAACTGATGTCTTACATCTGCAACTCAAACCATAGAAAGACATGAACAGGTAATAAATTCTAGTTTCTGTGACCTATCTGACATTCGGAACAAGAAACACATAATACCGGAGACCAGTAACTTGCACTTTGTAATAAACTGAAAACTAGTAATTACTTAAAAAGCCTACAAACATTTGGCATTTCTGTTGCCTTTTGCATCTCAATCTTCTTTACATTAGCTATAATCGAGGCACAGAGTTATGCTGATATAAGCTTTCCCCAGATGTCCTGGAGCAGCTGTGATGACACATAAAAATTAATCACACTGAAGACAAGCACCCAAGAAAACATTTGGAATACACTGCAGTAGTGAAGGCCAGGAAGCCTTTCCCTTAACTGCAGGGTATTCTTTTTTTTTTTCTTTTGGAATTATTCCAGTATAAAAAATGGTTTCACTGTTGTTCTGACAACATGCTCTTAAATATCTCCGAAAAGATAGAACCTTGGAGTAGTTGTGACCTTGGATTCTCCAAGATGCATTTGAATGAAACAGATGTTAAGCAATATGATAACGTTTCTCTTCAGTCCTTTTCTGAGATATGGCACTAATGTTGTGCAAAGAAGAAACACAAACTAATTCTTCCTTTAAGTAATTAAAATTAACAAATTAATTCTGCCCTTTATGATAACTTTCAAGAACATCTGTAATCCCTTGCTCCAGGAGGAAGCAACAGCACAGTTTCTGACATTGCAGTTTTAGTTGCACTAACTACACACTGGTGAAGTGTTAAGCCATCACTCTACTGGGTGGCAATGGTTATGTTTAGCCTGTAAGATTGTTACTGCAAACTTAGTGGTAAAAGAAATACTTCTCAGCAGTATCTTGAGTAGCATTGCAATTCTGGAAAGATCTTTTGTTTCTGAAAGCATCTTTGCAATTATTACCAAAAGAGACACAGTGAATTTGTCAATCTACAACTTCCTGTCAAAAATAATGCAACTTTCTCCTTTGAAGGAGGTAAAAAGTATCCATTCAATTGCTGAGAAACAATATTGGTATATTGCTGAAAAATAATTTAAAATTTGATCAGCCTTCTCCCTTTTTTGAAGCTTAAATGCTTTGAAGACACCTGCCTTTCTGAGAAAAGGCCAGTGTTGCTCTCTTCCAGCATTAAATGCTGGGTCTCTTGAACTATGCACTGTAAGCAAGTCAAAGAAAACGATATCATTTATAACCCCCTGATTTTTGCTGGAGAAACTATCAAAGGATAGCAAGAAAAAGTCTAACACAAGGCATTTCTGTTTATGAAAAGCTGTCATTCTGGTGCCAATTATTACCCATGAAGAAACTTGGTCTTAGAAGACTCCGAGGTGGTTGATGTTGTTACTGGTTTCCTGCAAATGAGGCCTTTTTAGCCTGTGCAGTGTTATTACTAGGTGATTTGTCAAACTGGGCAGTTGATGAGTAAGATGAACTTTGGCTTTTAAAATCACATTTTTCTAGAGCAGCACAAGTGCCATCCCTAGGTATCAGGCAGATTAAATTCACTTAGACAGAGCAAATGAGGGTGACACTAGCAAATAGATGCTTCTGTCCTTGCTTACAATTGAACGTGATAAGGGTGAAAATCATAAAAAATACAAAATCCAATGAAGTAATTTCACCAAAAGTGATGGAAAAAAGTTGCTCAAGTGTAGTGAGAAAGTAGAGATAAGAACATGAAAATATGCCCTCAGAAAATGGGAGACTCCAAACATCGTCTCCACTTGGTTGCCACCTGACTCATATTGGAGAAGGAAATGCCAGCTTGCTTGTACTGGCAGCAATAACAGCATATAAAACAACGAATCATTGTAGATTACTATAGTAATGGGACATTACACAGCTTGAGTAAGGTTCTTATGGATCTGAACTTTCTCATCTGAGACAGTAAGTCCTTGTTTGATTATAAAATATTCCTCTTCTGTTTCAAATTCCATTTTTGTAATATGCCAAAGAATGTTAACAGCTGATGAATGTAACAATTTTCAACATACAAAGTACCATGACATTGACTGAAAGAGCAGGGATCAAATGTACAAAGACTTCTGTAAGTTCTCACTGAAGCACAGAGCGCTGAGAAGCACAGAGAATTAACAGACACCTACTGCCATCTCTCTGAACTGCATCATCTTCATTTAATGCAAATGAATGAAGTGCAGAAGAAACAATTATTTTAAACAGCATATTATCAGTGAAGGAGGAACTTATTTGCAATATCTTCTATGTCACAAAACCCACTGATTAAACACTTACAAAACCTACATAGCTGTAATTCTCAAGACCACTGAGCCTTGAGCACTGACCCCTGAAAGATTTCTCGCCACAACTTCAACAGAACTGAGATAGGACAATCACTAAAAAACCCTCATCTTACCTTGTAATTAAATTAAAACTATTTTTAAACCTGGATATGCACATTGAGATCAATTTTATGGCGTTATCTGTAGTTTCATATGAACAGATTTAAAAACACAAAGGAGTTCTTAGTGACCTGTCTTTGAATTATTTCTTTGCTGTTCTTTACAAAGCTATAAAAATTCTCTTAATCAAGCAGTTCTAATATTCTATTAGAATATTTTAATATTCCTTAAAGTTATTTAAGAACAGTTGATATTAACTATTCTCAATAGCACAGTTTTAAATTCTGTTAATATACCCTTTGAGAAACACACAGAAATTAATTTAAAATCTTCTCTTAAAAATAGCTTTTTTTATTGAATGCGTAGCCTCAACATTTACCTTCTCTACGTTCTCTTTAGCGGGTGATAGTCATTCTGAGTAATAGAACTGACTGGTGTGTAGGATATGGTATTGAGAAAGACAATCATTGACTCAAGTTTTACAATGCAATTTCATAACTGTGCACAACAATCATTCCCACCTGAAAATTCTAAATACTAGCCGCATTCCCGAAAAGAGGCAGAAGATCTTCAGATGTGGTTTTACCTGGTAGCAGGCTGTAACACTAATGTTCCTTATCCATACTAAAACAGGCACCAGAAGTAGAAGATACTATGCACAGACTGCTGTTTCTACAACCTCTAACACTGTGTATGTTCTCTTTCGCAAGGAATTTCCAAAGCTTTTAAAAATACTTTGTGGACACCTAAAACATTTCCAGTGGAGTTAATAACCTTACCCTAGCTGCTTTCACACCTTTTGAAAATAAAATAGCTACTAATCCTCTTTGAAGACCTTTTAGGAGTGGTTCACAAATCTGGAAGGGGTCATCAATTACAACTGAAAAACAAAGCTGTAGATGATTTGAAAAGTATTATTAAAAATAGCAGTCCAAGACAGTCTACATTTTGAGGGTTTTCTTCTGCTTTCCTTTCTGCACCATCATCACCATACTTACTCCACCCACTGTCTTCCCCAGAAATGTAGGCTTTAGATGATACAACTGTGGCTTGACAAGGAAAGAACTAACAGGAAGTATTTATTGAAAAGAAACAAAAAAGATACTGTAAAAAAAAGCCAAGTTAAAATCCCCAACCAAACCCATTCAACTGTTTATATTATAGTTCCAGCATGTAAATAAATGTGTTTATAATGCAACTTGGCAGCAACATCAACGACTTTGGGAAGATGGTATAAAGATGAAATGGCATTCTTGAATCCGATTTACAAAAACAGTATTTGTGTTTTCATGCAAAATGTATGTAAATCTTTAAAGAAGCTTTATTAAAAAAATATAACGTAAGCAAAAATTAGGTCAGTTGTTACAAAACTTACTGATCTCTGTAGATCTACTGGGTACTGGAGGAGGCTGTGTACCATTGCGGGTAGGTGTTGATGACTGAGGGGATATGGGAGAAAAGGGAACCATATCAAAGATGTCAGTGGAGGGTGATTTAGGTGTCACACTGCCTGCCTACAATAAGGACAATAAATATTAGGGCAATATTTCACAGGAAAAAGATCACAATACTGAATTCTTCAGCATGCAGATAAGAGCCATGTTTTCAAAAAAGTTAAAAATAACCATTAGCATGCAAAAAACAGCTCCCTGACACCAAGCAAATGGCATTTGCAGTTCAGAGTCTGAGACATGCTAAAACTCTCCAATACACAAGCAGTACTGTAATTTTCCATTTTCAGTCCATCTCATACAGCCAGAAACATATCACAGTTAAACCTGAAAAAGCTGGTGTCAAGCAGTTCTTTGTCGCAGATGTAATGCATGTTCACAAGACCCATTTAAGGTAATAGTGCAACAACAAAATGCTGAGTGCACAGAACAAGTAGCTAAAATTAAAAGACACAATCCTAGTACTTCTTGTTTGCTACTTCTTCCTTACATGCTTGCTTATTTGACAACCTAAAAAACTTGGTGTGATCAAAGCTTCAAATGCATTTTTTCAATCTACACATGCAACACACTGAATAGTATTTAAAAAAAATTAAACTCTCATCCTTGAACATGAAACAGAAGAGATTTCATTAGTAAGGTCCAGGAATTTGGAAGGGTTCAAAAAAATACTGGATAAACAAAGCAACCCTAAACCCCCAAATTACTATGGTTCTACAACCATGTTTATTTTTGAATAAACCAGTCCACTACTTCAGGACACAAACGAGGCACATCAAGTCAGAATAAACTGAACACTAAAGATAAGTGATGAAATAGATGAAAGCTGATTAACAGGCTGAAGGCAAAATATATTTGCAAAACTAGTTTGCATGTTACTGTTATTACTAAGACAACACAAAACCCCCTATATTCTATGCATTAGAAAGATTATATAGCCAGGCACAGGGAAAGCCTGCTACCCTGAAATAAGATTCATTTTCAAAATACTCCCATGAAAATTTTAAAGCACAAGTTAAATGAGTCACATGGAGCTTTTTATTCAGAACAGATGAATACGAAAACCTAACAAGTAGGTAGTCTTTAGCACTGCTGATCTATGAGAGATTCGTGGTCTTAAACCTTATTTTGGAATGCCACTTTGTTTAGTACCTCTGCTGAAGGAACTGCAGTTGTCCTCTGACTGCACATGCCGTAGATTGTTAAACAAAGTCTATAGGTATCCCTGAACTACTTCTATTTCTCTCTGGGGACTGAGGCTGCTAAAAAGGAAGAAAAGGATATTATTGATCTACAGTCCTCCACTGAATACCCTGCTTAAAGAGAAAGTTACACTCTGAAGTTCTACATTTCCTATGGGTTTTGAATTCACATTTTAAATTTGGATTAAGAGAGACCTATAACTCTACACTATCTTAAAAAAGCACTGAGATATTTCTACCTAGGTATAGTGAAATATACCAAGCAAAAAAACCTGCCAAACAAGGTCTTTTTTTATTTTTTTTAATCCACATTTAACATGTTACTTTTTCTTTGTTCTATTTTTCAAAAATGGCAAGAGATCACAAATGAAGTAACTTCATAAAATAATAATTTTTAAGATTTTCACACATACAGAACTCTTACTGCCCTCATCATGAGTGAGTGCTGCAACTTCAAAGACTGTTGTGAAAAGATTTCAGTGCATAGTGTTTAGACACAATAGGCTCTTATTATGGTCATGGACCCTGCATACAATGTAACATAATGTAATATAATGTGATGTAATATATCTTTTTAGTATCACTGGATGTCATCTGCTTCCACTCAAAGCAGGGCAATAGATGTGTTTGACCCAAAATAAAGTTACAATGGCTCTCATATTCCTTTCTTCATACAGACAAATCTCTCTCTGATTATAGATAGGTTTTTGTCAGCACCAAGAAGGTGGTATCAGGTTTAATGCACTATATGCTATATATTAACTTATATTCCCCATCAATATTGGTAGATAATCGTAGAACGTCTCAGAGATAGTAAATGCTAATGAAGATTCTCCTTATTTGCTAAGTGTTTATAGCTACCTAGAAGGTTTGTAAATAAACAAACAGTACTTATGTTCAGTCTTAAATGAATCTTTTAGGCAAAAAAATGCAGAATCAAATGCTACACTTTAATTTTCTGTCTCTATGCCAGTTTGCTGAAGTTACTAGCAATTTTGATACTACTGATAGAGCTAGTTTAAGCAAAACTACAATGTAATTATTATAAGAAATGTATATATTGAATACATTTGAGCACAAGAAGCATTTTTATCTAGTGAACACATGCAGAAAGCAAGGATGTTTGCCAAATACAGCCAAACGACACTTGCATATGGAAGAAAAGTCGAGAGCATAAGCATATTACTACGACAAAGCAAGCAATATGACCATTTAGTATGTAATAATTTTCAATCTTCATTTTGCACAGAGTTTTTATAAAGTATACTAAAAGATATTTAATGGCTGATTTATTTCTATTAATTTATGGAGAGGGAAGAAAAGCTGTTGAAGTTGGACCTTTAGAATTGGGTTTTTAGAATAACTGTTCTTAATATAAAGAATTTTAACATAAGATTGTCAGATAACACGGAGATAATTCACCTACAGACTAATTTAAACACTTTGGGAAAATTAAGTTTATGTTTTGGGGGTGGGGGAGAAAAAGCTAAGTAGAAATTAAGAATAAATCTTCACAAATTCCACATTTTTAAAAGTATCCCTAGAGAATTTAAGATACATCTGCTATGTACTTTAATCACTGTACAAAATGCATTTTTAATACAAGATAGAACAGAGAACACATGAAAGCCCAAAAAAAACTGAAACAGCTTTTGCACAGCAGAATTACACGAGGTCTCGGGCAGCTGTATTCACTGGTTGGCTTTGGAAGACCACTTTTTGAAGGTGGTGGTATTAATAATCCAGATGGTTGTCTAGAGTCAGGAGAACTCCTAGGAGTAAGTGTAATGGAAGAGATATCTAAACAAGGAGGTGAGTCCTCATTGTTACACCAGAAAAAAGTAGAGGGTCTTTGAAACATATGTTCATCATTATCAAACTTTATGTGCAGCAGCTGAAAAGGAATCACAGAAAGAGAAAATATTCTGAGGAACAGAACATGGAGGGAAAGAAGGAAAAAACCCCACATTTCATACTTCAAAAAAGTTCGTCAGCAACTTGCTGTTCAGTGCTATAGTTACATGACACGTTTTGGAAGAAAATTTAAAATTACAACACAGTAAGAGGTAACCCAGTGTTCACTGGAATGAAGATGACTTCCTCCTTGATAATTATGCCACATAAAATGAACACAGGCATCATATCAGTAATATCTCGTATCTGCACACGTCAATTAGCAAGTAAGCACATAGCTGGGGAGGAGAGTTACTTTGCTGGTTACAGCACAGGTCAGCATTTTCTTTCTCCAAACCAGGAAACACGTATCATTTATATCCCACCAACATTTAAAGAACATTATTTAACTAAAATCTTCTTGCAGTAAAAGCTTGCAGTGCATACATTTTAACATTTACATTAATAATAAGCTTTGTTGTATTTTCCCATTCACAGAAGTTGAGCACCTGAACATTTATGGTACCCATCTGCATATTTTATATGAGGATGAAAAACAAATTGACCTTTGTATTTTCAAAAGTTAAGACGACTTGTTGCAAAGCAAAGGAGTCCTCCTGTTCCTACAACAGCAGCATAGGATACAGGACAGAATAAAACTTTGCTGCTGGAGAAATAAAAGCAATGAAAATTGTAAGATTCTCTGGATCTCTTAACAAATTCACAGAACAGCTTTGAACAGTAGCAAAGGAGTAATGTTCACACCAGAAGACAGATCGTAAGAGTGCTCACCTAAGATGACAAAGTAGTAACTACAAGGTTCTGGTCTGAATTAGGCAGACAAGAACCTGAAGCTGGTTGCCTCATATGACTGGGAAGTATTTAACTGTAAGCATAAACTCTAAGTATTAACTGGCAGAAATTGCCATTGTGTATCAAGAGTGAAGCTGAGGGCTCTTTGCTTGAATGAGAAATATCTGCAGTCCTGAAAGGTTTCAAAATAAAGGGATTTTGTCTAGGTGAAATTAGAAACAAAGAGCCTTTAGGACTGATCCTAGAAAGAAAAGTAAAAAGGAAGTGTTTTTAAATATTTGATTTAAGAAGCGTGCTCAAGTAATATTTCTGTTGGAGCCAAGTTGTAATTCCTACTTCGAAATCTGAGGAAAACAGCATTGGACAGTTAAAACAAGGCTTTAGAGGACAGATTCATCTTCAAATTTTAACAGAGGGGACTGAACAGACAGAAGACAGCTCTTCTAGTCTAAGGCTAAGAGTTTATACACTGAGAAGGTAGGAACTGCATCTGTGCTGTATGCATCTTATCCAAAAATCCAACTTGCCCAGTCTGAAGCAGTGGTAGATACATGCAGCAAAAAACCTGAATTTTTACTCTCTTCATATAGTGTTACACAATTGATACAACTTGATTATTTCATCAGAAGTCTGTATCACTTTGTGGGATTTAATAAATGATTTAAAATAATTTCTTTTCAGAGTTATGTAGAAAACAAAACATTTCAAATCCTTTCAAATTAGGTCTTTAGTTCCTTTCTTCACTTTCTTTACAGAGAAACCATGTATAGGAATCCAAATTTGGTAGCAATGCCATCCTTACGAGAACACCGGCAAAATCAGAAAGATTTCTATTCAAAATGTGTTGTTCATAAGAAAAAAAACCAAAGAATTCATTTGTTGCCATGCCGGAACTGTGAAACAGAGGAGTTTGGAATGATAATTGATTAAAAATGAAAGCAAAAAACGACAACACAAGGAATTTTGGTTATTATTTCAAGAATCTAGTGATAGGTCAGAGACTTGCGTAATTACTACTATGTAATATAGGCTGCTATACATATATATGGAAAACTAGATCTCATAACAGTAAACACTGGAAGATGGTAAATACCAACAATCAAATTAAGGAACAAAATATTTCCCTGAAATGCAGAACAGCAAAGGATGAGTAGTTTTCATAAGAAAGCATGTGTATTACATAAAAAAACCTCATTCAGAAACCAGTAAAAAGCCTGTAGGATGTAAAGTGGTAAATTATAAAATAATGAACATTTATCAACAAATCCAGGCAATGAAAAGTTTCAATAAAAAACCCAAATATATTTATATCACTCAAGCCTTGAACATTGAGCAGTCACATCTCTCCCTGTTTATCTAACAAGTGATGATCTCAGGACATTTCACACCATTTAGGGTGTTGAACTTCATACAGCAGTTTTGTGAATGTGTCTCATCAACGACTTTTCACCAGCAGTTCTTCATTTGGAGAGTGCTACCATGGTATCTGGGAACTGGGATCTGTGCTGTGCACCCAGAAAGTCACTCAGGAAGACGTATGAGGCTGACAGCCACCTTCTGCTTACAGCCCTATGTATTCAAGCAGCCCACACACAGAACAGTTACATCAGGGAAGCACTTTCAGCAATTGAAAATAATAATTGGACGGTCACAAAGAGAAGGATTTTAAAATGTAGAAAATAACAGCAGATTCAAGAAATGCAGAAGAAACAGACCAAAAAAAGGGTATAAGTTCTGAAATTTCATATTCTTAAACTAAAAGGAAGAAAATATAGTAAAAATATATTAAATTGTAATTTTATATGGCAATTATATTTTGCCCAAGCTTCTCACTGTGTAATACTGAACATGTAGTATGGGTCAAGATGATCTATTACTTTCCAATTTAGACCGCATTTTATCAATACATGAAAACAACATTAAATAATTCCTAATGAAATGAACATACCAGTTCAATGGACTTAGTCTCTATTGTCATTAGATGGCATTATGTGCCTGTCAAAGATTTATTTTTGACTCATTCTGCTTAGCATGATGCTGAAGATGCACTGTTTGGCTGTATCACACTAGAAAATGTAGCACATATGAGTTGTCATTAATCAAGAAATCCTTTCAAAATTGTTTCTTTTTAATGGATGTCTCAAGACATTGATTGCAATCTCCGTGTCATACACAGGAATCAAGTAAGTGTATTAATGAATTATAAAACGTTTCTCTTCCTTGGAACATTCAACTCAGTAATACACAGAACAGTCACAGTGGATAATCACAGTGAGTGCTATCGTGAACTGTAAGTGACCTTGAACTGGAAATTATGCACTTAGTTACAAAATCATTGATTACAAGCTACTGGGGATTTGGGATTACTAAGGATACATTAATTTACCAATTAATAAATACTGTATAAGCATTAGCAGTTTCATTAACTGCTATGTCTTCAGTTAATTTAGAGCTTTTTCAGTGACATGAAATCTCACATAGGCAATTTCAAATGGTTTTTTTTTAACATCATAAATAGAATCAAGTTTTAAACCTCCATGAGGAAATGCTCACTGAACTGAATACAAAATATTATAAAACCAAGAGAATAGAAGACAAGCAAAGAAAGAAAATGTGCATTGTGAATTTTCCCACCTGGCAGTCTTAATGGAAACATGAATCAAGTGATATCCCTTAACACATTCCAAAAGTGTTTTCTGAAATAAGCATACAGGTCCAACGTTTATCTTGAGGTTTTCTCATGAGCATGTTAAAGCTTTTTAATGAGAGTAATAGGTGCAGGTGGCCTATGTTTCTAAGTCACAATTAGAAAGAACTTGAAAAAAAAAGGCCTAATCAATCAGTATCTTTAATGCTCCATTTAAAAATAGAGGGTTTTTTTGCAACACTGCCATGATAAGAATATATATTACATACAATTTCTTTGACATTACTGATGGTAAATAGAACACTGTTCCTTTTGTGGTTGTGTCACCCAATACCTTTTCCTGCTCCCTTTCAATTCTGCTTTTCACATATTTCATCGTTCTCTCTTTAAGTTATTTTCCTGAATATTCCTGTTTCCTTCTAAGTTTAGAGTTGTGTAGATATCACAAATTATTCTCTGCCTTAAAGATGTCACTCAAAGAGAAAAACTTAAAGGTATGCCTGATAAACTGTAGCCAAGCCCAAACCAGACTAAAAACATCTTATCTCATTGAAAGTTCCTTAGTGGCCTGCAATGGTTTACAGACTGTAACAATGAGAGTGCTAACTGTTTCTTAACTGTTAAACCACACAGAGGCTGTGTGTACAGGTCACCCAGGCTGCTGTAGACAACACTAGCAATATAAATAGCAAAAGATGCCATGTGAAACAGCACTCCCAGGGATGCTCTGATCTGTGGAGGTTAGATTTATACACAGCAGCAGCATCCAAAGACTCATTCTAATACAATCTTGAGCAGTGTCATCACAAGCAAACAATGAAATGAAAATCAGATTGTCTTTGTATAATCAATACCAAATGCAAAAAAGACCAGTGACTAATGTGTCGCCAAGCCACGAAAACAGATGAAAAGTAAACAGGACAGATATAAAAGTAATGGAAACTTTGGCCGTACATGCAAGGGAGCCAGAGACAAAAGAGATACCCCATGCCAACATTTCCCATGGCACATGTAAGCACAGCCATAAAGGCAAACTATTTTAAGGAAACTCCTATGTTGGTATACTACGACTTTGACAGATCCATTCACAAAATGAAAAAAAAAAAAAAAGACTTTCTGTTGCATAACAATTCTGCATTGGCAAATACAGACATTTTAGCAAATAACTTTTTAAAGATTTATCAAGATATAAGAACATTGTCCCAAAGCAGAAAAAATCTGTCTCCAGGCAGTTTATTATTTCCTGAATGTGCTGAACAAACTCAAATCTAAATAGTCACAATACTCTGACAGTAATATTGTAAAGCACATTAATAATTTGACATTCAATTTTCATAATATATTTTATGCCAAAATATTTGGTTATACAACCTGATTCTCTTTTTTTCATTTCCAACTATGACCTCACTACTTTTAATGGCTTTTTTAATAGGTTCAGAAAGAAAATTTAATTTTCCCATACAGTTTATGAACTGATAGAAAAAAATACTTAAATTAGACTGTTGTTGATTTGACCATTTGGCTAGATTTATAGCAACCACAGAAAATTTTTGTAGTGATATTGGTAATCAAACAACAATATAATTTTGACAGCTAATGTATCCCTCAAAAGCAGAAGCTTAGTGCTGTCACTGCTTTGTACCTGCTTTCATGTTGCAAAAAGGTAAAGGGTATGTAATTGCATTCTTCATGCATATGCAACCATTTCAGTCTGCCAGTAATTTAAAATAAATCCTCAAATAAACCCTTACATGGCCTGCAAAAAAACCTGCAATGCAAGCAAGAAGACACACAAAAGCAGATTTAGATTTCCCTTTGGATTTCTCTAATTTCCACTACTTATGAACTGGAGAGAGCAAAGTTATCCTTAATTTTTATTACCTTAAATTTTCTCATGTGACTAGTTTTGGTGTTTTTTTTAAATACAGCAACTGAAAGCTCACAATAAACACTTTATTATTATTGACTTTAAAATAATTCAATTAAAACAATTAGTATGATAGTTTAGCTGGAAAAATACTCTCTTACATGTGAAATTATCAATCATATAAAATATTTTTAATTCTGTTCTTGAAATGTAGCTTCAGCTTACAATTCACTGCTTTCATTTTCTTCTCTAGTTAGATCCCTGATGGATTTTGGCTAAGTCACCATGTGTAATATTCTTTGTACACATTTTCTTGTTAGAGATCACAGAATGGTTTGGGTTGGAGGGACCTTAAAGATCATTCAGTTCTACCCCTCCTGCCATGGGCCTTGAACACTTCCAGGAATGGGGCATCCACAGCTTCTCTGGGCAACCTGTTCCAGTGCCTCACCACCCTCACAGAGAAACCTTCCTAATATTTAATCTAAATCTACCTTCTTTCAGTTTAAAGCCATTATCAAGTGGCTTTATCAGCAATTTAAGATGTTCCAGGAATATATTTTGCAAATAAAGTGTTCTGCATTAATATGCAAGAGTTTAAGATGTGAACACGTGACCGACTCCTTTTAGGTACGTAAATCTGTCAGTGAAGTCACATACTGCAGTCCAGCCTGGTATGTCTAATTTGTTCTGGAGTACCATCTTTGATAAACTACAGATAAAATATTTTAAAAATATTTCAGAAGTAAAAAAGGATATAAAGTCTTGATACTATTACATTTGACCCAAAGTATTTTACATGACAAGAAGTTAGAAGAGTTTATTTAAAATGACAAACTTAGAACTGAAGCATGCTGAGACTAGATTTTTTTAAAAAATGTGCAATAAGCCAAAGTTATCCATCCAGAGTTTAAAGATGCTTTCAGATTCCATTGTCTTTTTGATCCTGAAGTGAGAACAGGAGATGCAATCTGGTCCTGTTCATGGGAAAATGGTCTGGGAATCAGTGAGTTTTAGCTTCATTGTCAGAAACTGCATGTTTTAAAAAAAACCAACAGTACCAAGAGTCAGTGAAATAACAGCAGAAGTGGATTTCAAATTTCTGAAGGTATTTTCTATTTACCACAAAAAGGACACAAAAATCATTCAACTTCAAAGGAAGAAGCAGGAGTAAAGAAAAGATGATCTAATGCTGCATATAAATTGAGCACAGCTGCTCAGTTACTGACAAGTGGGAAAGTCAATCTGTCCTACATCAGTATTTTAACAGTCAGAGCATGACAATGACATCACTTGGTGGCTATGATAGCACCGTTTCAAACTACAAGGGCAATAAAAACTAAAACCTTTAAAGCCTTCTCTCATAGAGAAGGAAAACATACATCCATTTTTGGTCTTAAATTATCCCTGCTTAGACTGAATGGCTTGTTGTCCCCTTTCCACGGGGCTGGTGACTGAAAGAGAAGAGGACATAGCACACAGTGTGATTACAATGTTTACATTTGTCATGTCTGTGAACTGTCATTACAGGCCCTTAACACGTCTTCTGTTATTTAAGTATTTACTTGTTTAATCAAGTCACAAGTGTTGACCTCTGAAGTGCCAAGTGTTTCTGTGACCATGCATTTATCACCAAAGGAAGAGCACAGTCAATGACCTATAAGATAGGAAAGCTTCTTCAGCGCATCTGGCAAACGTTGAGAAAGTACAAACAGCATGCAAACAATCAAATAAAAAAAGGAAAGCATAAGATATGAACATCCAAGGTACTATCTAAGCATAAGCAGAAGTAACTTGATAAACATCTGGAGCTAGCTGCTGGAAACTGAACATTTCTCTACAAACTACTGTGACGGCAGTTAGTGGCATGTGTACTTTTTATCATATTGAGTATCAAGGATGGGTGTTTAAACTTTCCACCTATCATTAAACAATCCTTCTCTAGACCTCAGCACATAGAATAACATCAAACTGGACTGACAGGTAAGGACTGACTGGTATAGCTGTGTCAAATTAATGAAATATAAATAAACCGTATCACTTATGTCTAAAAAAGCTTCAGAAAGCTCTCATATGGCATTGGCATCTCTTTACAACTCAACAGCATGGATATGAGAGCTGTGAGGAAACCTAAATTTATATTTAATCAATCTGTTTTTAATCACAAGGATGATTATGTTAGGTTCATAGTATGTAACACGAAGAATATCTGTAGGGAAGTAAGCTTTCCACCAAAAGCACTTAGGAAATTAATCAGATGAGACACCATTCCCCACGTTGGATATTCTGCTTCATTTATGTAAGCTATTTATTTTCAGAATTGATTTTGTTATTAAACAGGCTGTTAGATGGCTCTTACTGAAATTGTAATTGTGAGGAAACTCAAGTAATTTTTGACAAGAAAATGCTGCAGTTTTCTTTCTCAAGATTAAGAAGTAAACAAAGCAATAACAAATATATGTGAAAGCTACTAGCTGATAGTGATTTATTAAAATTAGCTAATATTGTATTATCCATAATTATCAGTATTGTATGATTTTATTGTAGTGTAAGTTCTGTTTAAGTAATATACACATTAATTGAACCAACAGTAGTTAACAATGAAACATCATTTAGCTAGAGAATTTACAATTCGCTGGCAAATTTACAAATTTAGATTTTAACTCTTTAGTGAGAAATGTGACACTATTGTCTTAAAAGACAAAACAAATCACAAGCTACAGGATTGTTTTGGTCATTATTAATAACTCTCTTTACCTTTTTTGCTAAATGCAATTACCAAGTTCTTCATTAATTTAAATGAAAGGGAATTGCATCTACCACAACAGACTTGAGAGTCTGTTTAATTGAGTTCAAAGATGCATTTAGTTACTAAGTTAATAAATAAACTAGCTGCCATTCCAGCTGAGGAAAGGACTAAAGAATTGATCAAATGGATTTTAAGTCTAGCATTAAAGTTGATTACCTATCAGCAAATGCTTCATAAGTGACAAGACATCTGTAATTTATAATTTTCACTAAGGCAGTTAGCAGTATTTATAATTTCAGGTGCTCTCTCCTCCTAACAGATCTTAATAAAATGAAAAGACAGTTTCTCGGAGGAACAAATATCTGATCAACATCTAGAGAGTATATAGACACAACTGAAAAATTTTCATCACCATTACATGCTTTTACATTGCCCAAATTTCTAAACATCCATTTAAAGTGAAGTAGTGCACATTCAGGGCAGAAAGAAGGTGGGCCAAAAAGTAACACATCTTCTACTAAGATTCTGCTATACATACATTCAGTAATTTTATTTATTTTCACAGTTACCTAATGCTGTATTGATAGAAAACACTTTTAAGAGAGAGGAGGCATTAGAATCAGTCTACAATGCAACCGGTAAGTTTTAGAGCTCCTGCGTAGATATAAGTAATTGTCAGTCAATCACTTAAAAATACTTTTGTTGTGATCATCTGAAAGAACTGCAGCATGTCAGAAATTTTGCAATAATGAGGAATCTGCCTTTGCTCCTTTTTACCTACACATCCAATGTTAATTACTACTTTGAAAGACAGACAAAAATTTTACAGGTAATTTAGAAAATGTCAGTTGTAAGTGACAATATGCTTGTGACAAAAAGTTCTTAGAAAAAATCCAAGCAGCATTTGTGAATCGGATCCTTTATGTGCAGAACAGGGCTCTTCATTCTTAGCTGGCATGCTGAGGTGTCTACTAGAAAGCATTTTTACTGTTTTTACACATAAACAAATAGGTTTAACAAGGGGATTAAAGAACCACAATTTGAAAGAAGTCAATTTGCACTTTTGTTGGCTTGTCACAATTCTACTGTTACTTCAATGCTGTATTTCAACAGATACATTACATGATCATTATACGTTAATCACAATCAAAGTATGCATGTTAATAATTAGTGTAACACAATGACTATAAATTTAGAATAAGCTCAGAAATAAGTGTTTTGTTCAGATACTTACTGGAGATGCGTGTAGTTGTGTTATTCTTAGCTGGTTTTCCAAATCTTGAACTTTATTCTTCAGTTCTGTGTTTTCAGTTTCTAATTCTTGAATCTACAAAACAAGTGGTTATTGCAACAGCTATTGGGATATTACTTTCAACAACAATCTCTGTATCTTCCATATTTCAACGTTGTTCTTTAATGACCTTGCAAGACAGCAAAACATGAAATATAGTTTCACAGATATCAGGTCTTTTTTCTTTTTTTTTTAGTATCTATTGCAATTATTAGAAATCTGAAAATAACACTAGAAATTATACTGTCATAGAAAGCAGATATCACAAATACAGCAGCATCTTTTTTTATCTCTTTAGAAAAAACATAGTTCAGAACTTACTCTTTTTTGTAAACCAGCAATTTGTTTCCTTGTTTCAACGTCTTTTCCTCCAGATTCCAGAAATTTCCTGTAAGCTAAGTCAAATGCTTGACCAATTGTTAAAGTTATTTCTTCTGCCTTTACACAAAATATAAGACTGAAATTAGTATTTTAAGAATATTTTATATAATTACTTTTATTTCAGATGATGACAAAATACACCATGTTTCGTGTTCAACGGTTTTACTTCATCTGTCATGAAGTCAACACTGCAAAGGGGCATGGCAAACACACATCAGCATAACACCTTGACAGAAAATGTTAACAGAGCAACTTAAAAATACTTTGGGTTGAATAAATTGCTTTAGTTTTAAAGGAATAATGTTGGCATATTAATGGATGTTTTGAGCCCTACTGCTTTTCAACTTAGATTTCAACACTTACTTTTACAAGTCCTATAAAATCCCAAACAGCATACAGTAGATAAATACATTTATCTGTGCAAGCATTTCCGATTACAAAAATCCAATCAAAAAGAACTTGCATTTGTATGTGCAAAATACAATAATTTGGAAGTTCCATGCTGATGTGCATCATATGATGTGTATACACATTTGATGCAGAAAAATTGCTTTAAAAATAAGCATGCAAGGAGTTCTGGAGCATACTCAGGTTTCAGAAAAGAAGTTCTGACCTGCAAGAGGCATCAATAAAAGGTGAACATATGGATATGCCCTTTATAAATAAACACAGTAATAACTTAAAAAAAAATAAATTCATGGGAACCAAAAAAAAAACCCAACTCAACCAAAATCCATTAATATGGATAAAGCTAACCTAGAATTTTCATTTGTTTATTGAAATTAAATTCTGACATTGTTTTTTTCCCATGAAAGCAGAATATTTTGCCCAATGTGAGTTTTTCCTCCACTATCCATAAGAACATGAAGGGCCGCATACAGATAAGAGGTACAGAACACAACGCTCACAGTCTTTTATCCATCATGCAACATTCAGTAGAGGTGTGTGAAGACCTGAGTTCTACAGGAATGGAGAATTAACCCCTCTACCTTTAAACTGTGAAAAAAACCCATATAGCCAACTTTATTTTAAAAAATAAAATCACACAAAAATAGTGAATTACATTAAAAAAAAAAAAGCTGAACAAGAATTGCTTTAGAGAGTAAAATAAAAGTGTACTGATCGGAGAGAGTACAAAGTCCCATCTTCTTGGAAGAATGAAGGTTAACTGAAATTAAAAATACCAACTGAAGCAGGATGCTTTGAAATCTGAGAGTACCAACGAAGACAGAATGAAACAGAGGAAAGGAGAGGCTGTGGGGTCTGGGACTGTTGAGTCTAGAAAAGAGAAGACTAACGGGTGACCTTATAAACAATTAGAAGTATTTAAAAGGTGTATGTCAAGAGGATGGGGCTGTACTTTTTTTCTATTGTGTCCACTGACAGCACAAGGGGTAACAGACAAAAGCTGGGACACAAGAAGTTCCACTTGCACATGAGGTAAAACTTCTTTCCTGTATGGGTGAGGGAGCCCTGGCACAGGCTGCCCAGGAAGGGTGCGGAATCTCTTTCTCTGGAGGTTTTCAAAACCTGCCTGGACACGTTCCTGTGTGACTTGATTTAGATGGACCTGCTTTGGCAGATGGGTTGGACTAGATGATCTTTAGAGGTCCCTTCCAACCCCTATCATTCTATGATTCTATGAAAAAACCATAGTGATTACAGTAAATAATTTTAGGTTAGAGAGAAGAAACAGTGGATTGGTCTGGAATAAAAAATGGTACTGATGCGAAGAGGCTGCAAGAGCAATTTAAAATCACAGGAATATGTGAAAATAGGCACAGGACAGAAATTTTGAAGACAAATGGACAGATATGTATAGCACTTCCAAATAATCCCTACTGAAAACACAGAAGCGACACACGAGAATAACAGACTGAAAAACACGGTGAAGTAACACATAATGCTACATAATTGCATGTAAATAGAAATAAATATGTATCTATTTCTTAAAGTAATATTGTTTCCTTAGTATTTCTTTTATATGATATCCCAAATACATCAGAATAAAGCAAAAAAATAAGCTCCAGAATGTTAAAAAAACCTAACATTGATTTTTTATCTTGATTTCAGTGGTTTTATTTATTAATTACCTTCTGCCACGGTAAAAACACATCGCTGTTTAAGCTATCCACCATTTTCTTAATTTCCTGTCCTAAAGTTTTGGGTTTTTTTCTGCTATTGCACATTTTTGAACAGTTGCTCTTTTCTGTCTCAGACAGGAGAGAATATCACTGGTGGGTACAATGAATTCTCTGGTAGTGCATCATGGCATTAACAAATTTGAGAGACGTGGTAGAGGGGTGGGCAGAGAAGAGGGAATCTTGCTGTTAAAAAAAAAAATCTAAGAAAAATTCTGAGACAGACACAGCAGCAGCAGAGCCTGTGAGAGTGCATCAGCCACGGAGTTGCAGCAATATCTGCAAAACAGCTGTGCAAACATTTCAAGCTTGGTGGGACACAGTCTGTTCTCTAAGAGTATTGCAGATGCTTGGCCTAGAACACTGAGCTGGGTAGTAAGAAGAATTGTCCCAGAAAACCACCTTAGACCAAAGAAGAAAAAGGCTCTCCTTGAAACTGATACATCTAAGTTACAAGACACTATATTGGCATGAAAGATTACACCAAAAGGACTCCAATTAAAAAGCAGGCTACCCACCTTCATTAACCATTCCTGTTTTATTTCAGAGCAGAGCAATGTCACACAAATTCTTATAAAGCATCCTGCATACTTACACACTTTTCACTGTCGAACACATAGCACAGATGCTTATTTGATTCTGAGTCTTTGCATATGAAAGTAAATATTCTCTTGTCAGTTTTATCATCAGCACAAAATGATATCCTATGGAGCTGGCAGTTGTGCTGGACTTCCTGCAAATAAAAAGAAATTTTATTTTCAAGAAGTTAATATAGTTGCTTAGGATAAAGATGCACAAAATAATTCTCTGGATTTCCACATGTACCTGAGAGCAGGGAAGTTGTAGTAACATTTCTGAATATTTCTCATTGTACATGAGCGAGCATAAAAATGTACTTGAAGTAAAACAGAAGTTACAAACTCATCTCCTAATAAATGTTCCCATTTTTACAGAATGTAAGCAGGAAGTTTGTGTTTGGACAGAATTTATCTGGAAGCGTTTATCTGGACAGTAATTGCTGTTCTAGAAAACTGGCTTTATTGTTGCTTTGTGTCCCTGTACAATTTGTTTAGGGATTGATTATGTAAAATACTTTTTCCAGGTGCACATCACATTTAGATTTCATCACCTCCCATGGTTAGTTAAAATGGTTTTACTGAAATAAGTACTACCTTTCTATTTTAAATACAAAAGCCAGAAATAAAGTGATTTTGTTATCCAAATACTTGGGCACAGAGAAATAAATCATAAATCTAAATAATTGCTTACTTAAGGTGCAACATAAACAGCTTAAAACATTATTATTTGCATGTTTTCTTTACTATATTTCACTTGCCATGAAAAAAACATGTTCCAGCTGTTTGAAAAGTTGCAGTGGTAATGCTTTTCAGCTGAGAGAGCTTGACAAGACTGAAAAAATTATATCAAGTATTTTCTTTTTATTGTTGCTTCTCTTCAACAAGTTTCTTCTTGGTATTTTATTTGGCTTATTACATGGGAAAGAATTACTTGCTTTAAAGGAAAATATGCTGTTTAGATGTAAACTATTATCTATGAAAAAATCCCAAGTTTTTGTGCAGCACTGGAGTTCCCAGATTTCTAAAAGTTCATAAACAAAGGCATGCCCTCACTCTACACAACTGTTTATCAAAAAACCCTTACCACAGGGGGAATCTTTTCCCCTTGCCTGAATTGGGTTCCCTTTCTCAGTCTTTACAGCTGTTCTTTTGTGCATCCTATTTCTCTCATGTTTCAAAATGTCTCTAATATTTCAACTCTTTCTACTGTAGCTCTTAAACAGTTATATATAATATATGCTTCTTCTGACTCTTTTAGGTTTATACTTTCATAACATTATTTATAGAATCAAGTCATGATATGTGAGCAGGCCTCCTGTTCTTACTACAACTAATAGTAATCACATGAATACAAACCAATATTCCTCTGTAATGCCACTAAAGTAATTTGTTTCAAAAACACACAGAAAAAAAACCCTTGTAATCAGCAACTATTACAACTTAAGTAATTTCCTAATATATTTATAAATTGTGCAAAAAGAAGGAAAACTCAATTCAACTTTATATTTACATGTAGCTTTAAGAATTTAAGTGGGAAAGACAAAAAGACTACTTATAGTTGATTACCATTTGAGTTGTAATAACAACACTGCTAAGAGATGAGAATCATAGAATCACAGAATGGTAGGGGTTGGAAGGGACCTTTAGAGATCATCTAGTCCAACCCCACTGCAGAAGCAGGGTCACCTAGATCAGGTGGCATAGGAACATGTCCAGGCAGGTCTTGAAGACCTCCGAGGAAGGAGACTCCAAACCTTCCATCCCATAGCTTTCTGTTCATCTCTGCAGGAAGAGTTTGGAAGATTATCATATTTTGGCATTTAAAACTGCTATTTTAAATATTTTCTTTTTTTTTCCCCAGGATGTGGGGTTTAGTACCCCTTTCTGTCCTATGACATAAGGAAGATGCAAATACTGCAATTAAAGTTGACATGGATATCTCTTGCCTCCTCTGCTTATGAACTGTTTAATTGTAGTATTAGCAAGAGTCTTAAGTAAAAATAGGTTGGGTTGCAAGCAGATATAGCCTTGAATTA
The DNA here is from genome assembly GCF_028858725.1 of Colius striatus. NCBI lineage: Eukaryota > Metazoa > Chordata > Aves > Coliiformes > Coliidae > Colius > Colius striatus. The sequence goes on along the minus strand of NC_084767.1, from coordinate 29,186,017 downwards.
AAACTACCTTTCCTCAAAAGGCAGTATCAGGGTTTGAATGGTAGCAATTAATCCAGAATCAAGAATCAGTAACAAACAGTTCGCTCAAATCCAATATTCTAAGAGCACTCAGATATTATGAATTACCGACGATTAACTAAATACTTTTTAGTTTGATTGGATTTATCTCATTATTCCTCTCTGAAGTCCATGAGGATGTTTTGCTTAGTATGTAACCCCTTCCAAAATACCAGAGCAAACAGGAACAGAATCCACAGAATGACTCAGTGGACTTAATTGCTGAAAAGACAGGAATTGTCATGCTACATCAGATACAAAGCCTGCAAGAGTGCTTATGGCCTGCTACACGAAGTTTATAGAGAAGTGGGTAACATACTTGAGAAACATAAGCATTCTAGGGAGGCGGGATACAATTAAAAAAAAAAACCAAACCCAAGAAAAGGAGGAAAAAATCCAAACAGATTCAGGAAAATGAGGTTCAGCTCCAAAGCAGCAGCATGAATAATGAGTCACTGCAAACAAATTGTCTCATCATTCACCTGCAACCAGCTGGGTGACCATTTGGAAAGGTGTTTATCATATGTAGTGTTAATATTTCTTTGCCACAGCGGTTCATCTTCCTCACAGCTTAAAAGTGTTGGTGTGAAAGGATTAAAAAAATGAAATCCCATCTTAGCTACAGTTTGAGTATTGCAGTATTTTGTACCTTTCTGGAAAGATGTCACCTGTATGTTGTAACAACGAAATAGCATTTTAGAAGAATTTTCCATCAACAGAATGGCTTTCATTATATTACTTTCAAAAATATAAAACAATAAAAACGTTAAAACCAGTTGAAACAATATTTAATTACCAGTTTAGAACCATAAACATGTAAGTTTCTTACCTTTGTTTTTGGATCTAGAATTTTTACACCATAGATTGAGATTTGTAATTCAACTTTGGGTGTCTTCTGGCCTTCAGATTTCTTGATATGTCTTGCAAACTGTACGATGAAAATACAATAGCAATCACACAAACAGTAACTTTCCTAAATTTTTTAAAATTCTCGTTTCCTCTCAACTCCTTCCACATGTAGTTGTTTCTTTCTGTTCTCAAAAGACCTTCTAAACAACACTAACCATTCATAAAATCACAGTTGGGCACAGAACAACATTTTTGACTGTACACTATAGGATATTCTTGTAATTCAAGAAAAAAATACTGCAAAATTGCCGTTTATCTTGAAACTTGTATCTGCTCTTTGTGCACCTAATTCAAGGTTTTGCATGAGATTTCTAGAACAGCAGAAATATGAACACTTTCAGAGTTTGTCAGTTGCTTGGCTGTTGAGAGGTGAACAAGTGTATGTTTTCCACATCCCACTCTTTCTTCACTCATTTCTGCATAGATGCATGGAGGGTGGTTCCCATACGTTCCTCTTAAGACATCAGTTCTTTTAAACAGGTTCAGTGTGAAAGCACTACAGCTGTAACCACCTAAAAAATACTTTGATCTCTTCTGTTGTATTCTCAGGATTTATTTGCTAATAGTTCACAAGATGATGGCTGGAGAACATTTTATATGACCAGGTTGGGTAATGTCTCCTATTCAATACATTTTCCATCCTTTTTTATCTCCTCTTCTACCTGCTAGATCTGACTTGTCTTTCTCTCATGAACATGGTACATAAAATAAGCAGAGGATCTTAAATTTGCTACTGCATGGCATTTAAGAAGTGTCATGAACTTGGGTAACTTTTTTAGCAATGATACAGAATTGTTCTACATTTTGCCTCTGCTTCATAGCTGTACGTTTGAACACATTGTCCTCAAACTTAATCCCCTCAAGTACAGTTGTGTGCATAATTCACCATCAGTACAAATAAACTGTATAAAAAGTCAGTGAGGACAATGACTTCTAGTGACATAAAGACATCTGTGATCTACGGTAATCTTAAGGATTAGACCTGGAAGACAGAAGCCTCACTTACTTTGTAACTGTGAAGTACTTGGCCATAGCAAATTGACTCCTCCCCCTCAAACACCTAAAACCCTCATTGTGATTATTTATTTATTTAATAAGTTTTGGTTACTTTGCCCTGTTCCCATTCCTATGACAACTAGCACTTGGTAAATTTTTCCATGAACTCAACTCTTAAACACAGTAGGATTGTATCTATTTTACTTCATTTAGTTGCAAGCACACTTGCAAGCAGCTCCATTCATGGTGAATTATTAACTAGTTTTAAGAATTACCATAAAAGCACATAATTAACCTATTTTTCCCTTCCTCCCTATTTTCTGCCTTATTTTGAATTCATGTGTACTGAAAAACTTAGTAACTAAACATTAATTTGTAACTCATCCTAATAACTTCATAGGGCAACATAACCTATCCAGACTGTTTATTACTGATTAATATATTCCATTAACTAATAAGTATCATGCGCTTCACAAATTAGTTAAAAAAAAAAAAAACAACAAAAAATGACCACAGACTCCCCACCTAAACCACTCCATACTATTCTCAAAACCAACTCTTGAATCTAAAGACTCAATTTACATTTCAACAGCTAGAATTGCTACAGTCATTGGTCAAATATTTGATGAAGCTTTTGTCATGATGACTTACTAGTGAAAACTAATCAGTTAAAGGTCAAACAAATCTAACATAACTTCCAGTTCTGCCTCTCTTCAGAATGTATACAGCTCTTGTACTAAACACATCCTTTTCCTGTCATCCTGTTTGTCTTCAAGGCCATTTTCACATATTCAGAGTACACTTTTAATACAGTTTAATGACTATTCCCACCCCTTTATTTCAATTAAAGTGAGTCATCTTATATGTAGCTTTTTATTTTGTATAAAATAACATTACTGTGGAAAAAAAAATAAAAACCCATACCACTCATTTACATACATTTTGACCAGCAACTTTTGACAACAATTTCTTGATTTTCTAGGACAATTCAAATTTACTACAGAGAAAACAAAAAAAGCTAATTAACCTCCCCCTAAATGTGACTTAAATTTTATACTACCAATTTAATGTGTTTGATTCTTAAGTCTCTGCTTTAAAAAACAGGAAAATGAAAGGTCAGCCAACACTTTATAAGCACAAATTTCTTATTCCAAGATGAATATAAAACTTGAAATTGTCTTTCAGATCATTTTTATACACTTATTCAATACTCCCAAGTCTTCCCTTTCTGGTTTGCAATTTGTGTCCTTTATTGGATAAAACATTGAGGACATATGTGGTCCCTTTTCATGATACTACAGGGCATTCTGCTTGTCTCATTTTTGTCGACATTCAGTAGAATGATCACAAAAACTACTGATCACCTGTACAGTCTGAGCATCTCTATTGCCAATGTGCAATGAAATATGCAACGTGTAATGAAAATGAGACATAAATAGTATTTTATTTCACTGAACTAAAGCCACGGTGTATGTTGAGAATGATGATGAAATGCTACAGTTTTCCAACTGTTATCATCTCACCGGAGTCCTGAACAATAGCTACAACACAAAAACTTTTAAAAATAAGTAGATCTGAACAACTAGAATGAGTTTGAAAACAGCTGGCCAAAGTTTGCTCCAAGTAGTCAAAAAGTCTTACAACACTGAGGAATTTCCAAAAGATAACTCTGTGCCATTACTAAAAAAAAGGAAATAAAATGACCCTACTCCGTGTCCACTCTTGAAATGCAAAAATTAAATTCAAGTTCTAGAGAATTCAAATGAGATTAAATTAATGACAATAAATATGGATTTAACAAAAAAATGCAGATCGCCAAAACAGAGCTTTGGACTGGGTTTTGCATGTCCTTATATTTAGCAAATTAAGCAATACAAATAAAGCATTAGTTAAGTTAGTTGCATTAGTCTCCAGATGCAGTTATAAACAGGAAATTGTCATCGGGAAGATATGTTTCTAATGTATTCCAGCAGAGTTTATTTCTTAAGCGTGATGTTACTGAACAACGACCAGAAAAAAAAAAAAAAACCAAAAAGGAAAAATGGAGAGGAAAGTAATAAATTATCTGAAATCAGGAATCATTACAGAAGGAGCCTGCAGATCATGAAGGCTGATGGAAGAGAAAACATCACAGAGAACACCTCACTAACAAGACCACCACAGATTGTTTGTAAGCAAACAATCTATCTCTGTTCCAACACCAAATATGCAAATCGTACACATGGGAACAAACATTATTTTGTTGGGAGACTACATTGTGAAAATGGAATTAAGAAAATCTTGATGTCATGGTAGGCTTTCTGCTAACCCTTGATCTTCTCATGAAGCTGCAATTGGGAAGATTAATGCAGTCCTTGGGTATTTAAAAAAGATTTTTAAGATGAACAATGGCTGAACTGAATCAGCTGCTTGTGAGAAACTCCTAAAATTTTATGTTCTGAGGTTTTCAAACACAAAGATGTTGACAAAATGGAGAAAGATCACAGGATATTTGCAGAAGTTAGCACAGGACTGGAAACCCATCTTATAAGAAACTCCATCAAATGAAAAACCAGCTAACGGTGAAAAAACCACACATATGAATCTCTTCCACAGACATCCAGGGGACAAACAAGCCTTTTAATTAAAGGTTTGCTACGATACAGTGACTGTAAAGTACACGTAGATATATTCAGATAATCTGGTGTGGCTGACTTAATGCTTTTCCTGCCATTCCCTGTTCTCTGTAATAGGAGATAACATACAGACATTGATTGGTAATCTCTTTCATATCTGACATTCAGAATGCCAAGTTCAGCCACCTCTCCAACTTGTCAAGGTTTCAACAACATATTCTAACACTTAACCAGGTATCAGACGATTTGCTCTTTTTTTTCTATTTTTTCTACTCATTCATTCTACCTCTGGACAACGGAGATTTACAAACATGTATCTTCTTTCAGCACACATTTGAAACACAAATGTGTTTCGTAGCTCACATAGTAACAAGATTATTTAAGAGGGTAAAAATCTGTAGCCTCCCATTGGCATCAAAATGGACAATGATATAAAATTATAATGAATCACAGCATGGCTTGGAGAGAGATAAGATGGGCCAAATTCTTAAGCTATTAGCTTATACATATATTGTTCTCTGGCAAGGCACCCATATTTGGCCCAGTAATGAGCAGCTCAGTGGGACAGGCTAGCTTCTTTATTTAACTGTTTTGGAATTAACATAATTTTCTTGAATCTTTTAGGGAAAGCAACAGACATATGAATAAATCTATTTTCTATGGTTTGGTTTAGTTTTTAAAATAAAAAAGAAAAAAACTTCTGCCTATCTTGTCTTTTATTACAGTAGCAGGGAACACTGCATACTTTGAGACTCTTACTAAAATTGCATTTGAAATGCTTATGCATCAAGTTCTAGCAAAACACAATCAGAGGATTAATCAGTAAAACAAATATGAGGGAAAACTTCCACATTTTAAACAGTCAGGATTTCTAGTAGAAGAAATAATGTTTAAGTCAAATTCTATTAAAATAAATTTAAGCTATGCAAACCAAAACTGTGCTTTTATTTAATATTTACATTTCACCAAACATTTCAAAAGTTTATTAAAAACCCCTCAAAACATCAAAGGTAGATGTTTATGTGATTTGGATGCTAATCTTCAGAGGTTCAATTCCTTTAATTTATATTTATGCAGGCTTCCGGTGAGACATCAGATATTGCGCTTCACATGGACACCTTAAAAGCATCTGTCTGAAAGCAACGTAATTGTCCATACTGAAACGTGGCTTTATATTTGACTTTGAGAAGATGCTTTTCCTCTTTTATTTCATAATAGCATTGATTATAAAGATGCCTGAAGGAAGATTATTAAAAAAAAAAAAAGCCACGCTTATTTTGCAGTGGCTACATATCATCTTTCTGGTCCAAAATCTCATGCACATTTATGTGGGTATAATGAAATTAGGACCTCTAAGAAATAGCTGTAAAGAAGACAGATAGGATGAAAAAGCCACAGACATGCAAAACTGAATCTCTTGATAATCATGTGGGAAGGGAAAAAGCTGTCTCAGGAGTTCATTTCTACAGAATCCATTGCATTTTATTTTACAAACACACATCTGACTGAGAAAGGCTGTTCATATATTAACCACATGATTAACCTCAATGCAGTACAGTCTGCACCACTCTGCAGCGTGGTGTTGGTGTTTGGGTTGGGGTTTTATTTTGGTTTATATTTTGTTTGACAGTGTGGGGTTTGGTGGTAGTGTTTTTTTGGTTGGATCTTTTTTGGGGGGTTGCTCAGTTTTGGTTTTAGGCTTGAGGGGATAAACAGGTCTTCTTTTCTTCAACTCTTCTCATCTGATCTGCTTTGGTCTTCCAGTTGTCCCTATCTGGTCCACGACCACACATTCTATTTTTGACGGTACTTCAAAGAGAAGAGCCATGGCTGTAGGGTTTGACTAGAAACCTCTTTAAACCAATATTAAAAGATTTTCTGTACTCCACCATCCTCTGTCCTTTCAACAACAGATGAAACCCAGTTTTAATACAAAAGGGACCTCAGAACAATATCCACTGATGGTCCATTAAGAGCAGTGGCAGCATGACAGCATCACAGCATGTTTGTAGACATGTGAATGAGTACCCTTCACTTTGTGTATCCTTATAGGTCAAGGATCTGAGGAAGAATATTTCAAGTGGCTTCAAAGTGATTAATTTTATTTACATTATCTTTGGTCATCTCCACTTACAGAAGTAAAGAGACAAAAAAGAGACTGATTGTTGGAAGCTGGGTAGGAGAACAACCTTAAGTTTGGTCCTCACAAAAACATCCCTTTGAAGACTCTAAAAAGAATAGCTCAAAACTTGTGAGTTTACTACTGATTTCTCCCTAACATCTTTCCATCCTGTTTTCATACAAGGGGGTAATGCTACCCTTTCAGTTTGTTACCCTGATCTCTCCACCTTTTCTCACCTATGGCAACTGTTCAAGCACCTTTTGAGAAGAATCAAATTGATTTCTACAGCCCGATTTAGAAGTTATACCCTTCATTACTCAGTGCAAGTAAAAATTTCACTTCATAGAATAAAGTGTGATTTGACAAAATTTACACATTTGAATACTGGAGACCTGTTCTGATACAACATCTTGGCATAATTTTCCTTATTTTTACTTCATTCTATGAATTAGTTTGGCTTGAAAAACAGAAGGAAAAATAGTTTGTAATAAATTATGAGAACAATTCACCTTATGTTAGAGATAAAAATACACATTTTAAAACATTAGTGTGCAACTTTCTTTTTTTTCCTGCAGTACAGCTCCAAAAAATTTGAAAGCACAAGCGGAAATCCAAACTAGATAAAACCACAAGACAATCTTCTAGAAAAATTAAATATAGATGCAAAACCTGCACATTCAAATTGCAACTGAGCCAGAAAATTTGTTAGGTTTTTAGAAAACGTAGTCATAGAAGTTGGGGTAAAACAAGTAAAATGAAGCTGCCAAATAAAATTTCCTCAACGTTCTTGTATTTTACTGCAGGACATCAGCTCCACCTGCTGGTAGAAGTTCTAGAATGGTGTGCTACACTAATGCCCAAACCTATGGCATGCGAAGAGTCTTTGTACTGTACGAGTAAAGAGCTTCAGAGTTAAAGTAGTACAGAGCTGTATATCAAATGTATATTCTGACACAGTCTGATGACTTGAGGGCTTAAGAAAAATCGTTTACATTGACAGTATTTCATGGTCCATAAAGCACTATAAGCATGTGACTTCAAAAGGTTATTAGTCTGATGCATGCAACTAAAAATAGCTCCAAATATTAAGCGTCTGCTGTTTGTCTGCTATTAATTTTTATAAAAGTAAATTACGATTAATAATAGTGATTAAAAGTCACATTCATGTAATAATTAAAAAAAATAGTATAACAAGCCACACATATTTTAAAGACTCTTCTATTTCAAAAAGCACTGTATACGGTTTTCTTTATTGGACATCAGTTTTCAAGCTGTTTTCATTGGTCTGAAATTTTTATTTAACATTTTCTGAAAACAAGATAGAGGTCTTGGTTAACAATAAAACCCAGTACCTCAAAGACTCCTTTTTAAAGAAGCTGGATGCACAATATAAATCAGTGTTGAAATGATTATTCAGTTGAGGATTGTTTCAAACCTAAAACGACTTTCTTGCTCTCCGATTTCTGCTCTAAGGTTTTTCAAATCTTTCCAAAAGTTCTTTGTAATTACTTTGTGAGTTTTCCAACAAACTTGTGATTATATAAGATCCCATTTGATATTTGTCATCTAAGCTCCAACCTTCCAAGTGTGAAGAAAATAGTGTAATTCTAGCAGCAACAACCCAGACTCATATCGCCAAGGCAGTTTATTTAGGGAACTTGTGTAAAAAGCTAGAACAGATACCTACACATTCCAATGACGTCACAAGTACAAACAAAAAATTTCTACTTTCAAATTTTAGTGCTATGCTGATACATGTTCGTTTGTTTTCCCAAGAAGAGGAAACAGTTCTGACTTTTCCTACAATTCAGGGAACAGTTATTTGAAAACCTTTTTGGACCTGCTTTCATGATCAGTGAGAGGCCAGGTGAGCAGTGAATTCTATAAATGAGACACAGAAGATTAGCAGCTGCTTTATTTAGGAGGAGTCAATGATGATAAAACATTATTAAAATAGAATCAAAACTTCTCCACAGCAGCAAATTATCTTGTCAGACCTCTATATAGAATTATCTTTGCTTAGGGTACAGTTTCACTCTGGTATTAGTTGAAAACGGTATGAAGTGCACACAAAGCCATATATTTTGTTTCTGCTGATAAAATACTGTCGCGGTTAAAAAAGGGTCATATTTACATTTAGCCTAAAACACTTGAAAACAACTAGGCAATAATGTTTCTGATGAATTGTAGTAACCTTTTGCATGAAGCACTGTAAGAATTGACTAGGTGGATGTTTAAAGGCAGCTCTAGTATTTTGGTAGAGTGAAAATAATGGCAAAGAACTTCTGTTTCAATACCTTAACACAGTTAGTCGTCAATCTTGTAAAGATGGCTTTTTTTCAAGAGAAAGATCAAGTCTTAAAAGCTGAGCTGCACATAAAGCGTTTCATGCCTTCTTTCTTCCTGCTATAGTAATAACACGTAATCATATTTTTCAATATTGATTCCCAAACTTTTCTGCCAATTTGTGAGGACTTTATGTTTAAATGAATAATGAAAACCCCACAAAAAAAGTTATGGAAAGTACCATAATAGAATGAAGAATTTTTATTTCTACATAAACTAATGCTCCAATAGCTACAGGCAGCTAAGCATGAAACAGCAATGCAATTCCACAGCAATGTCAGTAAGCAGACAAATCAGATCTGCATTCCCTACCAGAAGTCATACAGTATTTGAGGAGTTTTAAGCACATTAGCTGTCACTCAGTTGAGTCAATGCCATGTTACTGGTTCACAAATCCCATCAAATAATTTCACTAGGATACTTTCTCATTCTCTACTGAGTCCAAGGACATAAAATTAAGAAGAAAATGTGTAAGTCTGATCTTCTCAGAGATGGTATTTGTGCACAGACCCTTTCCAATGAAACATGAAGTCCTGGAGGTTAAGGCAGTAATATCCTTTGCCATAAACAAGGCTTGGTATGCAATCCTTCACCTCTCACTACTGCTTTTTCCAGATATATCACCACTTATCACAGCTGGAGGGTGAAAAACATTCATGCCAATGTCATAAACTTCACTTCCAGTCTAACAGTCATCTTCTGTGGATTTGCTCTGGACGAAGAGCAGTCAGGGATAGCCAGTACCAACAGAGATATCACAACCAACTTATGGTGTGGTATGACATTCTTACTCCTGTTATCTGGCACCAACATCTCACCTACAGTGTGTGGGTACTGTGTGTTTTACATGTAAACATGAACGAAATCTTGCCTCCATCACTTCTCTAAGCTAAAGAGCCTCAGCTCCATCAGCCTTTCATCATAAGGGGGATGCTCCACTCCTTTCATCATCTTTGTGGTCTTGTGTTGAACTCTATCCAGCATCTCCCTGTCCTTGAACTGAGGGGCCCAGAACTGGACACAATATTCCAGATGCGGTCTCACGAGGGCAGAAGGGGAGGAGAACCTCTCCCGACCTAACGCCCACAGCCCTTCTAAATATACCCCAGGATGCCATTGGCCTTCTTGACCACAAGGGCACATTGCTGGCTCATGCTTATCCTGCTCTTCACCAAGACCCCCAGGTCCCTTTCCCCTACACTACCCTCTAAGAGTTCATTCCACAACCTGTACTGGTACATGAGGTTATTCTTTCCCAGATGCAAGACTACGCTTGTCTTTGTTGAATTTCATTAGATTTCTCCCTGCCCTCCTTTCTTCAGCCTGTCCAGGTCTAGCTGGATGGCAGCACAGCCTTCTGGTGTGTCAGCCACTTCCCCAATTATAGTATTGTCAGCGAACATACTGACAGAGTCTCTGTTCCTCATCAAAGTCATTCATTAATATATAGAACAGTACTGGTCCCAGCACTGACCTCTGATGGACTCCAATAGATACAGGCTTCCAAGTAGATCCTGCCCCATTGATCAACACTCTCTGTCTTCTTCCCTTCAACCAGCTCACAATTCACCTCACTACCTGATCATCCAGCCCTCAGTTTTGCTGTAAGGATGCTGTGGGAGATGGTGTCAAGTCATAGAATCATAAACTGGTAGGGATTGGAAAGGACCTTTAGAGATCATCTAGTCCAATCCCCCTGCCAAAGCAGTTCGACCTAGATTAGGTTGCAAAGGAACGTGTCCAGGTGGGTTTTGAAGACCTCCAACGAAGGAGAATCCACGACCTCACTGGGCAGCCTGTTCCACTGCTCTGTCACCCTCACAGTGAAATAGTTTTTTCATGTGTTTAAATAGAACTTTTTGTGTTCCAGCTTCATCCCATCACCTCTTGTCCTGTCACTAGATACAACAGAAAAAAGAGATGTCCCAACTCCCTGACATCCGCTTGTAGACATGAATTAGATCCCCCCCCGCAGTCTTCTCTTTTCTAGACTAAACAGCCCCAGTTCCTGCAGACTTTCCTCAAAAGGAAGATGCTCCAGTCCCCCCAGCATCTTGGTGGCCCTACACTACACTCTCTCCAGCAGTTCCCTGACCCTCTTGAGCTGTCCAGCAGGTCAGTCCCCAGCCTGTACTGGTGCATGGGGTTGTTCCTTCCCAGATGCAGGACTCTGCACTTGTCCTTGTTGAACCTCATGAGGTTCCTCTCTGCCCAACTCTCAAGCCGGTCGAGATCCCGCTGAATGGCTGCACAGCCCTCTGGTGAATCAGCCAGTCCTCCCAGTCATCAGGGAACTTGCTGAGGGTACACTCTGTCTCCTCATCCAGGTCATTGATGAAGATGTTGAACAAGACTGGCCCCAGAACAGATGCTTGTGGAACATCACTGGCCACAGGCCTCCAACTCGATTCTGTGTCATTGATCACCACCCTCTGGGCTCTGTCATTCAGCCAGCTCTCGATCCACCTCACTGTCCACTCATCCAAGCCACACTGCCTGAGCTTTCTGATGAGGATGTTATGGGAGACAGTGTCAAAAGCCTCACTGAAGTCAAGGTAGATGACATCAGCTGCTCTCCCCTCATCCAGCCAGTCAGCTATGCCCTCATAGAAGTCTTTCAGGTTGGTCAAACACGATTTCACTTTGGTGAATCCATGTGGACTCCCCCTGATAACTGTCTTTTCCTTCATATATTTTGTGACTACATTTGGGATGAGTTGTTCCATCACCTTTCGAGGGTTGGAGGTGAGGCTGACCGGCCTGTAGTTTCCTGGGTCGTCCTTGCCCTTTTTGAAGGCTGGAGTGACATGGGCCTTTCTCCAGTCCTCAGGCACCTCGCCTGTCCTCCATATTTTTTAAAAAGTGATGGAGAGAGGAGTAGCAATAACATCAGCTAAATCCCTCAGCACTCTAGGATGCATCCCATCAGGTGTTGAGCTTGGACAACAAGTCTTTAACCTCTTCCTTATCCACCAAGGACAAGTCCTCTGTTGTCCAGACTGTTCTACTATCCTTATTGGACTGGGTCTCCCGAGGGCAGCCTTGGCTGTAACGACTGAAGCAAAGAAGGCATTCAGTAGTTCAGCCTTCTCTGCATCCTCTGTCACCAGGGCACCCTCTGGGTTCAGCAGCAGGCCCACATTGCCCCTAATCTTCCTTTTACTGTAATGGGATGAAGCTGGAACACAAAAAGTTCCACTTATAAGAAAAAACTATTTCACCATGAGAGTGACGGAGCAGTGGCACAGGCTGCCTAGAGGGGTTGTGGAGGCTCCTTCTTTGGAGGTCTTCAAGACCCATCTGGACATGTTCCTATGTGACCTGATCGAGGTGAAACTGCTTCTGCATGGGAGTTGGACTAGATGATTTCTAAAGGTCCCTTCCAGCCCTGATCATTCTATTATTCTATGATTCTATGTACCTGAAAAAATCCTTCTTGTTTACCACAGCTTTCCTGGCTAGATGCTTTACTGAGATCAAGATAAATCCCATCCAGTGCACTACCACCATCTATCCACCTGGTTACACCTTCACTACCAGGTTGGTCATACATGACTTTCCCTTGGTGAAGCCATGTTGACTGCTCCCTCTTGTCCCTTAAATTCCTGGAGACAGTACTCAAGATAAGTTGTTCCATCATCTTTTCAGGGATGGAGGTAAGGCTGACCGGTCTGTAGTTACCCAGGTCCTCTTTCCTGCCCTTCTGACAGTTTTCCTGTTCTCCACAGCTTAATGAAGATGATGGAGAGTGGTCTAGCAATGACTTCCGCCAGCTCCCGCAGCATCCACAGATGCAAGGATTTAATTGAAAACAAATGATTGCTTCCTACTTTTGTATTAATGCAGCCCTAAAGTTCCCAAAGAACAAGGATACATTAAGATACATAAACTTTATGGTCTAAATAACTGCATAATTTAGGAGACAACTAATTGTTGGTTCAGCAGAACATTTGATAATATTGACATAGTAGTGAAGGGCCCGCAGACCAGTGAAGGGATCAATAAAAGTAGCTGCTTCAAGAACCAATGAACTGAACAAGAAACACAAAGTGTCTTATCTTTGAAAACATTTGATTTATAGTTCACTAAAAGATCTTTCTTACCTTTAATTTTCTAACAGCATCTCTTACAACTTCTGTGCCTTTGGGTTGCTCTACTTCCGTATTGCCAAGAAACTGAAAAGATTGCAATTTGTGAGAGGTAAGTTATGCATTGGAAAGCCTACTTCACTCCAGTAATCTTTTTTCCAACTATTTCCACATAACATTTTTGAAAGACAATTGTTTCAATAGTTGATAAATAACAAATCTTCATACAGCTATTTCTGATCAAGAATTAAAAGAATTATAATTAGGCAAATACCAGAATTATCAAAAGCAGTTTTATAAACATTTTTTAAGTCTATACCATGCAAGTATGTAAATTCGAGGTGAAATACCTTTTTTCACTGGGAAATTGTCATTTATTTAATATCATATATTTTGGAAAACAACGAAAAAATGAAGAAAACCCAGACTGATGTAAGATACTTCCCATGAACGAAAATGAGCCGATAGTTTGGACTATGTTACTAAAACTTTTATATAGTGATATAAGATAAATTTCAAAGACCTGATTTTGCTCTCAGAGCTGCTTGGTATAGTAATTTCACAGATTTGAAGAACTAGTCTCTAGAACTAGTCTTACATAAATACAAGGCTCATATTCAAAGAATTTCTATTAGAGGTCATGTCTTTACCAAGTAAGGTATTAATGAAAACTAAACATACACCTGTTAATACAGAAAGCGTAACACTTCACATGGACCTTACCATTTCTTTATTTGTATACTGAAATGTCTTTACATTCTTCTGCACAGTTTTGCTTGCCTTCTACTATACTGTTATGAAAGGTATGCTTAACCTGCCTGAACCATATCTGTGTAATAATTTAATTAATTTTTAATTGTCTGATTTTCACTTTAAGGTATAGTTTATTTAAGTCACACTATGCACTTGTATATGCCAAAATAAAGCCAGCAAGAAAGAAGTAACCTTTGTTTTCTCCAAGGACACAATTTTCTGTGTAAAATGACACACAGATGTATGTATCTGCTCGGCAGTTTTAAAAGCAGCTTAAATTTGTCAAGCTACAGATGCTTTTAACTCTTAAGTTTTAAATTTTATTAAAAGTTCAAAATATGTTTACTGTAGTCAATACCCACAAAGAAACTTTGCAGGTCTACTAATATTTAAGTCTCATGAGAATTTTGCTACTGACTCAGAAAGATGATGTGCCATCTTAAATACAACACTGTGTAAATCAAAGCACCAAGCACATCTCCTGTCAACATTCTGTACTATTACAGTTCTCCAGCTAGGAGACCAAGGTTTTGCAGTAACAAAGCAGAAGCCTTTATTATTGATTTGATGTCTTGCATGCAACATCTCCAATGACTTTATATGATGAGAGTTGCAGAAAAGGCACACGGATGAAAAATGGTTCTTGGACATTATGGACAGAGTGAAAAAGGGAAAGATGAGTGAATATAAGTGAGCAACAGTGTGTGAGTAAAAAACCTAAAAGGTAATCACTAGCTTAAATGGGCAAGAAAGAAAGTAGATACAGTCAGATAAGAATCTTGAGGAATGCCAATAATAACAGATATCTGTACACAAGCATATTTATACACCACACATGTAGCACAACACAAAAGGTAGAAATATAATTGCTGTACAGTTTGTAAGGAGGCCAGAGTACATTACATACAGCACAAGAATCCTGCATGAACATAGGAAATAACAGTGTGGACAGTGTGAACTAGGCTCAGTGAAGAGAAAGGGCAGGTCAGTGAAGTGGAAGATGGCTGAGGATATTTATCCATGTATGCTTTCTAATATTTGCATAGTTTTGAAACTAGCAGCTCCAGAGGCTTTATCAATGTAAGTAGCCTGGTATTTCTTGATATAGATTTAGAGACAGGCCTTGGGTGGAATTGTGCTAAGTACACTTCTAGATGCCCCACCATACACTGCCTTGCCTGCAGCCACTTCTCCAAAAGGGCATAGTGCTGCCCTACATCTCTTATTTACTTCCATCCAGATGACCAAGATCTGAGATAGCAAAAGATCTCTCAAAAGCAATAGCGTCATTTCCTCTCCCCTTCCCTATCAGCTCTCTCATTCTGATTTCAAGTCCAAGAAAGAAGGTATCTTCACTGTATTCAATACACTCCAGCAGCAGATCAATCTTTCCATGAAGAAAAGTTTCCACAAGTACTGTTTTCCCGGGCACTTGTACCTCATACTATTTCACATTACTGCCTTACAAAGTGTAAGCACCAAATTAAGCTTTTGCCACAGCTGGGGAATCTGTTAAATGTCACTGAATGTTTAAGTCCATACCATTTCTAACCATGGAGGAGAGGAAGAAGTAGACATCCAAATGGAAAGATAAACTGCTGAAAGCAGAGGTTTAAAAGACTGACAAAACCTGAAGAAATGCACACTAATTGGGTTTGCTCAACAAGTGACAAAAGAAATAAAAAACTATGACTGAAAGTATATGGAAACATCATGAGCATTATGTCAATGTTTATGGAACACAACACAACCAACTAGAATTTCACCAATCATTTGCAGTGTGCCATCTTCCACCTGAGTATGTGGTTTGACAGTAAGCATCACTACTGAAATTTTTATTGCTTTCAGTAGTTTTGAACTGGATGTGGAATTAGAGGTCATGCCTAATAAATTACTCAGTGTAGGAAAATAAATTTAAGCTAGAAACAAAAAGGTTTGTAGCTTTTGTGTTACTATCAGAGATGGAAAGACCATTGTTTGTATATAATATATACTTGTATCCCTGTTAACCGAAGTAATTTATTTTTTAATTCGTATTAAGGTAAAATTTTAGTTATAATGGCTCAAACATTTCATGCCTGACCTTTCTAAGTGTTTGTATTTAATTTATCTATTTTTGGTAGGACAATAATAAAAAGAAAAATTAAGAGCAAATATTCTGAACATTTGCATTAATCAGATTGATCTACTTTGGCGCAAAATATTAACAGAATTTCAAATCTTGACAAAGTATTTGCTAATTATATCAAAAGAATGACTATGTAATATAGGTTCAACATATAACTAATATATTAACTGAAGGCTTTTTATTGCTTGTTTTTTCGTCCACTCTGTATCTTTTGTCTGTGAGCTGCCCTATCATTGTATTTTGTTTATTATTAGGTAGCAACTACTACAACATTTCTTGTAATAGTTAAGCTAAGCAAACACATACATATTTGCAAAGCAGAGACTTTAGATGAGAAGCTCAATGTGATGACAGTCTCTCTGTATAATCCCTAACATGATGATGTGATGTCATCTCCAGGATTTCTAAAGTAAATAAATAACAACTAATTTACCATCCTCATGAAATGTGGAGATGGCCATTTTATTATGGTCTTTTCAGCAGTTTTTTCTTACGAAATCTCACACAAATAGAACAAAAAATTGTTATATCAGGGATTTGGTATAGCTATGGCATGAATACTATAAATATTCATTGTGGAAGTTTCTGCACCAAAAATTTCAAAGTAAATTCTGTAAATATGAAACTTCCCTCTTCAAGATCAGGCTCCTTTAGAAAGCAACACTGATGCAGAATTCTAGATGGGAATTTTAGAAGTCAGTGATTGCTTTGATCACTTTGGGTTCCCTCCTGTGGCTATGGCTCTTTTGCAGACACAGTTGATGAGGAACAACAACCAGATGAAATGTAAATCTTCCTGAGAGTCAAGCTAATGCAACTCCTATACTTAATTCCTGGATGGGGAAACAGAAAATAATCTCTCAGCTCTCCTTCAGATCACTCAGTATTAATCCTATATGCAAATTAGTAAATGTGTTAAATTCTTATGTGCTCATTAACATCAAATACATCATAGATGAACAACATCATTGAACAAATACAACATAGATGAAATGTTTACCTATGATTGTTACTTATATTTACTGTTTGACAATAGTAAAACAGTTTTCTTGGAAGTTGATGTACTCCATACGTAATAAGCCAATTCAAACAAAAATTATCAATGTCAGGCATGCCTCTAGACTTATTTTTTAAAATACTTACATACTATTTAGTGCTAATGAGAAGTTCACTGATACAATATTGGGTTTTACTTGGATACTGTAAGAATTTTGAAGAAGGTGACATTTAATGTTTTGTATAACACAAAGCAAGGTAAGGCAATGTTTTTCCCATATAAATTACAACACATTTTTCATTGCCATCTGCCATTCTTCCAAACATAAATCTGATGAAAGGTTATTTTTCTAATATATTACTTACTGTGATCTCACTTGCAGCTGTACATAATCAGAAATAACTTCTATGAGGTCAATGGATCTTCTAACTCAAAACAGTTTAACTGTTCCTTTAAAGTATGTTAAGGCTTGTTGGTCTTTCATTGAATGTCTGCCATTATGAAAGTGAGCTGCTGACCAGCCACATACCAGACAAACACCTCGGTTCAAAGATGTAATATTGGCAGACAACCAGATCTGCTTGCTCCACATGCAAAGATTTGCAAGATAACGCAGCTGCAGAGAATTAACAGACACTATTTGCTCATAGAATCAATAGATGTTTTACCATTGACAGCAACTAGGAGAACAACTCAGCTCTGTAATGACCAGAAGAGTTGTCTTACACAGCAAGCTAATAAACAGACCTGTTGTGAGGAATATATCTTCTTTCAGATGATAGTTTAAATGAAAAATTTCCCATGCTTTTAACTTGAGCAAGACACACTTTGGTCCAATTCCACAGTGAAATTATTACAAATGTTTTAATATTTGCACTTTGGATGGAGAAACTATTAAAATAAAAAAATAAGTATGTTTTACTTTTATTTTGTTGGCTCAATTAAAAGTCAATACAAATGCATGACAACTTCAGGCATTCAGAATCCTTTACAGTTCTGACAAGTCTATACCTGTTATCACATGCCCAATAGCTATTAATAATGTTGATTAACTGTCAGGGTTAATAGTTCACTTTTTTTCCTTGCCATCAACAAGACACTCTCCAGTAATTCTTCCCCCTGTAAGCTCACATTTTAACCCTCCACATTCGAATTTTATATATGTAAAATCTATGCAGGTGATTTTCTTAAAAACTTAGCGAGAATACAAAAAAACCCATCTATCCTTCAGAAAAGTTAGTTATTAAGGGTCAAAAAAATAATTACACTTAAAACTTGACAAAAATTAGTTTTGGGTGCACTTTTGAATATTTAATGTAGACTTCCACTCTTCCAGTAGAGAGCACTGTAGGATATTTTAATAATAAACCAACATCTGTTTTTCTTGTCATCACATTTTGACCTTTAAACCAACTCCATTCTTTCAGAGAGCATAATTTCTTTATTACTCTGAAACTTATGAACATTAAAAGTTATCTTTTATGCAGATTTCAATGCAATTATATGAAAAAAGTGTTTATCAAACTCATATAATAAAGAAAAAAAAATCAATGCAAAATTGCCAGATACTTGCTGTCAAAATTCAACAGATTTCTACAGCAGAAGTGTTAATATACTGAAGAAGGGAAGACAAATGAATCCACAATCTGATAACATCAAAATGACAGCATATAATAGAGAAAAAAAAAGAAGAGGGACTACCAGTTATAAAGCTACACAGAAAACAGATGAACAAATGTCTAAGCTGTTAATTGCTTCTTAAAACATGCACAGTTTTTGTTCTGCTCAGCCTTACATATAGATGTGTTCTCTGTCACTTAAACAGCAGAAGTACAATATGGACCATAAAATAAACACCCATCGCTACTTTGGGTTCCTTCTCTTTCCCCATCCTATAATCCAGTTCCCTACATGTAACAGCCTTCTCTGTTCTCAATATATTGTTTTTTGTTAGAGTACAAAAATGCTTGAATTTTTCCCCTTTGGGGAGAACTTCTTTAGGAACCTTAAAAACAATTGGCTCTCCCAGGCATGATCGCTGCTCAAACGAGTGCAGAAATCAAACTCACCAAGGGAAAGTCCGAGAGAAAAAAATGACACAGACATCAGCACATTCCCTGAATATCCTCTGCTTGTCTGACATGTAATGTTCTACAGAAATGCTGACTCTGACACAGGGAAAAAAAATCTACGCATTTTCTGAGGTAGTGTTCAAGTATGATTTGCAAAAAAAGGATGCATGACTGAAAACATAGAGAAAAAAAGATGGCTCTTCCAATGGAAATAAAATATTCCCAGATATTTCATCCATGAGTAGAATTAAGTGAAATGCATGTGAGAGTTGAAAATATTTACAGTAATTAAGATATAAAGCTTATCTTCTTCATATTGAAATGGGGGCAGGAGGGAACAGAACATTAGAGGAAAGACCACAAAATGAATAGGTAATTGTTAATGAGACAACCTTCCAGATGCAGTGATGTAAAAGACATATTGTGCTTAATTTTATGCTTAATCTCTTAATAAGCCACACTAATTTAATTCATACTTTCCTCTCTTCTCTAGCAATGCAATACACTGTCAAATGTATAAACAACCATCTCAATCTTAAAATTGGGTGCTATGACTAAATAGTAATGAATGGAATTTGATAACTAAAGCTTAATGTGTCTCTAAACAGTTGATGGACATAGACATTATAGATGTTTCTCTGGAGCCAAATACCTCACCTGGCTCTGGATGTGGTTATTGCCAGGAATGCAAATGTCTGGAAGTAAGAGTATCTATCTAATAGAAATATATTTTGGTAAAGATGCTCAAAAAACTGAGGATATGTGGCAGTTCTTATCCTACCTACATCATTCTTAAAACTCATGTTTAGATTTGATGAAAAATTACATTACTCATTAGGATGAAACCTAAAGCATGGTCCAAGCAAGCCGAATCTAGCTTGGTGTAATTTTAAATGCAAAGAATAAGAGTTAATTATACCAGGCTGTATTCTTCCTCAAATCCCACTGCTAGATGGGAAAAACTAAAGTGGACAGAAAAATAGAGTAGGAGTTCTAGTGGTTTTGCCTGGGCCAGGTTTTGGTAGCAGAGGGCGCTACAGGGGGAGGCTTCTTTAAACAAATTGCTGCCAGAAGTTTCCCTTGTAGCTGACAGGGCTAATGCCAGTCAGTTCTACAAAGGACCCCACAGCTGACCAAGGCCTGGCCAATTAGTGACTGAGGTAATGCCTCTGTGAATAATGTACTGGAGAAGGGGAAGAAGTTGCTGCACAGTTGCCAAACTGCAGCAACAACAGGGAGTGAGCATGTGAAAATATCTCTGCAGACACCAAGGTCAAAGGAGAAGGAGGGAGAGGAGGGTGCTAAGGCCCTGAAAGAAAGACTCCCTTGTGACCTGTGCCCCTGCAGTCCATGGAGGCCACCAGGGAGCAGAGATCCACTCGCAGCTCGTCGAGGACCCCATGCCAGAGCAAGTGGATGCCTGAAGGACGCTGTGACTCTGTGGGAAGCTCACCCTGGAGTGAGTTCCTGGCAGCACCTGGGAGCCCATGGGGATAGAGGAGCCCATGCCAGAGCAGGTTTGCTGTCAGGACTTGTAATCCTGTGAGGGACTCAGGCTGAAGCAATCAGTACCTGAAGAACTGTTCTGCCTCTGGATAACCCACACTGAGGCAGGGTTTGAGGAGCTGCTCCCATGGGAGGCCCCATGCTGGAGCAGTTCATGAGGAACTGCAACCCATGGGAAAGAGCCACATTGGAGAAGTTCTTGAGGGACAGTCTCTCGTGGGAGGGACTCCACACTGTAGCAGTGGGAAGTGTGATGAGGCTTCCTCCTGAGAAGAAGCAGCGGCAAAATCCATCTGTAATGAAGTGACCACAACCTCCATCATCCCCCATCCCCTGCGCTGCTGGGGGAGAAGTAGGAGAGTCCTGGGAAGAGGGACAGGTAGGGGGAGGTGTTTTAAGATTTGGTTTTATTTCTCATCTCCCTCTTCTGATGGTTCATTTAATAAATCAAACCCTTTTCTCCCCAAGTTGAGTCTGTTTTGCCTGTGACGCTTATTGCTGAGTGATCACCCTGTCCCTATCTTGATACACAAATCTCTTGTTATATTTTTCTTTCTCCTACCCTGTTTAGGAAGGGGAGTGATAATATGACTTGGTGAACACCTGGCACCCAGTCAGGACTAAACCACCACAGGAGTATGCATTTATACTAAGGTAACCAGATTGTTTGTAAGCAGAACTTCAGAAATATTTAGGATACATTTTGTAAATTGTCAAACCAACCTTCTTCAGAGAGATCACTGTGGTTATATGCTAAGGGGGATATCAACAACAATTATTTAAAACCAAATTAGATTGCAACACAGATATCAAAACTGGTCTCTGCACAGAAGTGTCTAATCGTAAAAGAATAGTAAGAAATACAGCTAGTAACTCCATAAGGATGATCGGAACAGGCTGGAATACAGAAAGCAAGCAAAAAAGAAGGCAGAAAGCTTATATTGTCAAGACTGTCACTGTAGAAAATACCAGTTGTACAAGAAAAAATATGCAGTATTTCTTCAGTCCATCTATCTACAGAGCATTTCAGAAGCACATCTCAAACTGTATCATGCCCTGAAGAGCTGTCAGGCTGAACCTGAAGATTATAATGAGCTGGGGGGGTGGCGGTGGTGTGGTGTGTACACTGCTCTTCCATTGCATACATCATTATCAGCTGTGTCACAGTGGCCTAGAACTCAACGACTAGCTGAGAATAAACACAGCTACATGCAGACTTACTTCCACCTCAGACAACTGGATGATGAAAAAATGGTTCCTTGGCTCTGATCTGCAGACTTGTTAGCTGGAGCTAAGTGAGCTCAACATTCCTACCCAGTGAGGCATGTAGGCAGTAGGAGGGTAACAAGAATGTCACTTAGGGAGGGATACGCCAGCTTGAAACAAAAAGCAAGCTCAAGTAATTTTTACAAAGTTCTTTCAAAACTTATCATGTATGGGAAAAGGAGTTAAAAAGCAAGACTATAACAGTGCACAAATGACAGTGATGATAGTAGTAGTAGTGTATCATACTGAAGGCCTGTTCTATTTTTAAGCCCAGGAAGACTTCCCATGGCTGACAAAAAGAATCAGAGACGGTATTTGGCATGAAAGAAACAAGGGCAGGGGAAATTTATCACTGGAGAAAAATCACCTTTTGACAGTATTCTTTCTTTATGTGTGTTGCAATATTCATTAGCCTTCACGTGCAAGAATCCTGTGCTCAGATATTGGATAAAAGGAAGAAGTAAATTAAGGAACAACATTTTTCCAAACTTTTTTTTTTTTTGGCAGAAGCATCTGTCAGCTCCTTTTACTGCAACAGGAAATGTCTGTGGGCAAGCCAAAGGCATCATCTTCAAGTTATTGTAGCTCCTTTGCTTCAATACAGAAAATATGAACACTAAACAGATTAATCTAACATGGAACAATGGCATCAAATTACTATCCTCTCTGTTTTTCCACTGCTGGTCAGCAACTCCAAAGAGCCCCCTGTAGTGCATTGTTGTTACTGCCTGGAAGTTTTAGGATAACTAACAAAAAGCAACTAATCAGATGAGCATACTGTTGACTAACGTGGTCTGGCTTGACCATATTCATGGCCTTCCTGAGTTGCTTCTGACTTGTATAAAAAATGACTGAGACACACAACTATAAATGCTGAATAACATCCTTGCCAGCTCCTGCAATCCTCTATCACTACTCTGATAGTAGTTTAGATTTTATCTAGTCTCCAGTGTCCAAGAACTAAGAACTGGCATCTCTAAATTCACTGTGGAATCTTAAAATGTAGTGCCCATTTCTGTAAGAGTTTACTGAACCAACATGCAGTGAATGTGACTATTCAAACAATTGTACTTCTGCTAATGTAGGTGGACATGGAAGAGTACCTTTAAGTTGACAGGAATCATTCTGTATCCAGACACAGAAAAGAGAATTATCAAACTTGGCACTTCCTTTAGAAAGGTATATTCCAAACATGAAGTGCCTCTGACACTCACTCAATGAAGACATATCATACTTCTTCAATGTCCCAATTCAGAAAATTTGTGTTCCTGACTGGACTGTTCCCAGTTAAAAAAAAAAAAACAACAAAACTTTGACTTAACTGAAGAGAATCCACCTAAAAATCATTCATATTCACTGTTTAAAACACAAAATTTTAAGCTTTAGAAGTGTATAATAACAGACTAGACAGATTTTTTCAGCTTTACAAGTCCATAATTAGACATTAGACTTAGTTCTGCACCACAGAAATTAGATTCAACCCAAGTATTATTTCTCTATGCAAAGAGTAGTCAGATTAAGCC
This sequence comes from Colius striatus, assembly GCF_028858725.1. Lineage (NCBI taxonomy): Eukaryota > Metazoa > Chordata > Aves > Coliiformes > Coliidae > Colius > Colius striatus. Next base: position 29,162,639 of record NC_084767.1, on the reverse strand, counting down.
TGTAAACTTAGTGAAACACCGTTTTTCTCCAATTCCTATGTATTTTCAAATATCTTAATACAAGGAAGTTTGCATTTTATTTGCACTTGTTTTCATAAACCAGATGTCAATACAGTGATTTAATTTCTATTAACTGTAAGCCACAATTTCAACAATTCCTATATTCCTCTCAAAGGCAGTAAAGTAGTACAAACAGCTCTATAGCTATGAACTCTTCTGCAAAGATATCAAATATACTGTTAGAAACTTCAGAACAAAGACACCACTTTGTTTTAACTCCCACTTAATCTCTGCATATGTTAGCTAGCAACACTGGCAAGTCTAGGTGGAACTTCACTGCACTGCAATGTGAAAAAATGTTCTCATTGTTACTACTTGTATAAGCCCACTTCCCTCTCCAAACAGGTGACAGTTCACCTTCTTTACCATTCCCAGGATGCTAAGGAACAGATCATCCCATCATCCCCTCAAAAAACTCCCATCCCAATCTAGTACAATGCTACAGTTAAAGACACAGCAAAATGAAGACGCCAAGTGCTGGTATTCTCACAACAACTTTCTGAAGAGTTCTGCTGTTAACACCCTACATGAGATATGAAAAAATGTTGCCCTGGTCTTTGGCTCTGCTTTGCCCTGCTGTATCAGCTCACTGGTTTTCATGACACAGTTCCTTTAACTGCAGCATGTACTAGTCAGTGCTATATTAGCATTCTGCAGGCCATCTAGCCCTTTTTATAAAATATAGCAAGTTAAAGCTTGAACTCAGTGTTCTCCAGCTCCATCTGTCCTGCTTTTTTTTTTTCTTGTTGCAAATATCTAGCTTATTAAACACCTCCGCCCAAGAAGAAGGAAAACTGAAATAAGATGATGAAAAGATTCTTATGAAGAAACAAGTTGTGTCGCCAAGTATTCAATAACAAAACCAATCCTAGTTCATTAAACTGGCAAAACTATTCTGCTTTTATAATAAGATGAAACTTTCTAAAATTTTGAGCATTTTGATTTACCCAAGAGCTTCTTTAATGGAGTGTGGCAGCTGAATCAGGGGTGCACCTCTGAGCCATGTAAGGAAATAGGCCATGGTGTTATTCTGAGAGTGTCTATTCCTTCAAAAATGTATTTCTCAGATGACTTGTTAGGCATGAACTCAAGCACAGGCTTCAGATTATTTCTTTTGTAACATGTACAAGAACAGTCACGAGTGTTTTTTCAAGGTGGGAATTGTGCAATTTTGAGTGTTTAGCTTGCAATAACTTCTTCAGATTGAAGTTGGAAACAAAATCATTAGTCTTTCTCTGTTCATTGTAAATAAACTCTACAAGTTGTGGAAGGAATTGTGATGGATTTATAAATTTTATACATATATGTAAAAACAAAGACAAGAGGAAAAGTACTAAAGTTATTATTTTTTCCTGGAAAATATTATCAATATCTTATAAATACAGAGATACAACTCCACAAGCATTTTCAAATTTGTGAATAAAGTTTATTTTGGTCTAAATCAGTTTCTGCCTCCTTTGTCCTTGATTAACATGATAATGTTGAACTTGTATCATGTTATTTTGCCATGGCAACATGGAACGACATTATAAACTCAGAAACAGAATTCCCTGTGGGATAAAAAACAGAACAAGTCACAGTTATGAATAAAATTCTCATTGAAACATAAAACAGCTTCAGTAATAAGAACAAATAACTATTGTCCATTACTCTCGGTTTATTAAAGCCCTTTTCCAGTTTAATGTAAAATACGAAAGAGCCTATTTTAAAGACACTGTATCTCTTTTGAATCAGAAATTTTAATACTGTGAGCATTACTGCACAATAGTGAAATGACTCCTCTTTTAACTCTTGATTCATAGAAACACTTGGCTGTCAAACAGAGGACAAGAAGTAGAACAGAAAATAGTTATTCTGTGTGGAGCTAGTGGTTTAGTTTTAGTAACCTGGAAATTCAAAACCACTTTTAGCAATTTTTTTCATGCAACACAAATTTTGAACATAATTTGAACATTTTCTTTGAAACTATCATAAGATCATCAGAAGATGATCTGTTACTTTGAATTCCAGTATTGTAACTACTTTAGTGTGTAGCAAACAATTTATGCACACATTCTATGAAGAAGATAACAGGAATCACAGGACAAATATATGTACTGAGGTATATTAAAGGACAGGAAAATGTAGTGGGAACTACCTTTGTTGGGTTTTTTTTGTTTGTTTGTTTCCTAAACTGTAGAGTTCCTACACTGAGAACCACTACCTTTGTAGAACAAAGAATGAATCTAACATTTTCTTGGTAAAGCAATTTCTATGAGGAAATATGCTGAATCAGGATTTAAAGTGTAATCCATAATCACATGGATAATGTACCAGAAAGTGCTAAAATAAATGTCATACATAAATTAATTGCAATATTTTTATGTAAGTGGCCAAGAAAATGTTTTCTAAAAAATTTCTTATTTTTCTTTGCTCCTAAAATCTAAGTTCCATGTATTACTATAAATGTCTTGTTAATTTTACACAAATTACACTTGTAGACATCTCTGAGATACAGTATTCACAGAGTACCCTCAGAATTTTTCAGAGAACATTTTACTGGGGTGGACAAGTGAAAATCAGATTAGCTGTCTATCTGTGAAAGTTAGAGAAGCTCCATACAGCAGTGAAGAAAAAGAGGACAAAGCAGAGTAGTAACTGTAACCTCAAACTGCATTGTGTTTGAGGTTCTGAGAAAATCTCTTTAAATAAAGTGGGTAGCTTGTGGGGAAAGAAAAAGGACAGAGAATCCAGCATTGATTCTGGGTACTCTCAGTACTGGAAATGAAAAGGCGTAACAGCACAATGAAAGCACACTTTGGAGACACGCTGAAAGAGCAAATGAAGAACCAAGATTGAAATGTACTGGAACATATGGAATCTTAAGACTAAATAGGTGGCACTTAAACAGGGCAGTTAGACAGTATTTTCATCTGTAACTGATCCATAACCACAGTACAAATAAACTTTAAAAACATCTTTAAATCTTTGGGAATTAATGTCATATTTATTAATTATGTCAATTAATGACATAATGTAAACATTATTTTGAAGACTGGGAACATACCCTTAACATAAAACACTCTGGCCAGTTTGTCTTTGAATGTCCTACCTTCATTAAAGTCAAAACCTACTATGAATCTCTCTTTTTCAATTCCATCACAGATTCTGGAGTTCAGTACTACACAGGCAATAAGCCTTAAAAAGAAAAGCACTTCTTACATTGACTTGGCTATACTGGATCTCTCACTTTTCCCATATGTAACTTGAAGTGTCTTCTCTGTTTTATGAACCTGTTTATATTCTCCCTTGTTAATCTGTTTTTTTAGAAGAAACTGTCTTTTCTTCACATAATCTCACATGAAAGCCAGCTATAAAACATACCTGATCATGTAATCCAACACTTGCCCTCAAGGCATGTCATGAATATCAGTAATGGAGTTTTTCCAAAAGCTGGCTAGGATGAGTATAATTTATTTCAAAATAGCACTTGGAACAGAAAGAACTGCCTCTTTAAGCTACCATTTTGTAGATATTTAAAAGAAATGTGCAGAGCACTATCTAAATATAGGAAATATTTTCACTCTGAACAACATGGATTAGGGAATTGGATTTTTTATTAGGAAGATCATTTTAGCAAATAACAAAAATGTTTAATAGCAGCAATTCCAATGTGACAGCATCAGACAGGAAATGAACGCATTATTAGCATGATCTTAAGATCCATCAATAGATGAGACGAATATCTCAGATGAACTGTTCTAACAGAACATAACTGAGTTGGAAAGTAATTTATAAATTATTTTACAATGACAATTAATCCAAAACTAGTGTTGGCTCTCACTTCTTACTTCATTACAAAAAAAAAAAAAAAAAAAGATCTATATTCTGATACTCAAGTAGAAAAAGTATGCTAGTCTCAATCATTACAGCCATTGTTGGGTGAACATAAAATAAGAAACCAGTGTATTTTAAAATCCTTCATAGAATGACTTACAGTGTTCTCTAAGTAGTAAAATAATCCTTTCTACTAAGAGAGCAGGTATTAAGAACATATCTAGTCCTGAACTCAAGGCACTGAAGTAGAAGGTAAAATTTGGGATCTAATTTGAGAACAGTTTGGGGCAGACTTGTGGAAAACCTCTGGTGGTACCTAATTTTTTATCTGAGAATAATAACTCACCCATTTCTTGCCTGCATTATCATTTAATTATTCCATCAGAGAAGAAAGCTCATAAGAATCAAGTCTAAGGTCTTCTGTTGCTTACTTATTCTGAACTTTGATCTATAACTATTTGCATTGGAGTGGCACCTAGAGAGAGCATCCATCTCATTACTCTAGACGCTGTACAAACATCAAAAAGCTAGCCCTTAGCTTCAAAGAATTTATCATCTAAAGAACTATGATAAATTAAACTAACCTCCTGGAAATGCACAGCACAATTTCAGTTAGTAACTCTGAGTGTTACTGATAAAAATCAATATAAGACATTGAACCCCACTCTTCTTGTACATTCTAAAAACAAACAGTGATACAAATAAAAAGCTACAACTAGTACAAAATAAACAGAATGCTCTCCAATTTTGAAAATAAAAAAACATGTAAAGATGTGCAACTTTCACATCTCTCTCCTGGTTACCCAAATGCAAGAGAGGGAAGATGGCAAGCCTCTGAAATACATCACTAAAGGACTGAGCATTCACTTGAACACGTCATGCCTAGTCTCACAATAAATAACATCTAAACACCACACTTCCTATACCTGAAAAAAAAAAAATATGGGCACACACAGAGAAGTATATCATTCCTTCAGTTTATAGGCCATTCCCCTAATGTTCCCATTGAGTCCATCTAGTCCATAACTTCAGGTCTTATTCATCATAAATCTTTCACAGCAGGGCAGTTGGGGTGTGTGTGTGAGATAGGTCATTGCATACAGTATGAGGAGTTTGCAGCTGGTCTATTCGATGTGTCTTTCCAGTAAGTTGAAGGCACTGATCTTGAGGATGTCACTGGGTGCCAATTCACAATCTGTCATTCTGTATCTTGCTCGTCCAGGTCCATCCTTCTGTGATCTGGGTGGTTCTTACTGCAGTGTCAGTGATATGGCATAGAGCAACTACAGTAATGGTGACATACAAGAGCAAAGTTATTTAACAACTAAGATAATACAATTCAATTCATGGAATTCAAGGGCTATTCTCACCCAAAATAAAATTTCCTTGAGGTACACACTGAATTTCCCCATCTTTGCCCATCATCTACCAAGTGCACCCAGGTCCCTGAGCAAAAACAATCCCACAAATGGGTTTGCCTTTACCCGAGGTAGGACTCACCCAGACTGCTTTCCCTAACAGATCTTTTATGTGCACTACAGGGACTTTATTCCCTTCTACAGTATGTAAAAGTTCTGACTGGGCAGAGCCAGCTCTGTTGACAGATCCTCTGGAGTTGACTAGCCAGGTGGCCTTTTCTAAATTTGTATCCTAATGTTTGAATGTCCCACCCTCCATTGCTCTCTGTGTGGTCTTCAATAGTCCATTGTGTCGTTCAGCTTTTCCCGAGGCTGGTGCAGGATAGATGTGACAAATCCATTCAATGCCATGCTCTTTGGCCGGGGCATCAATGAGGTTGTTTCGGAAGTGTGTCCCATTGTCTGATTCAACTCTTTCTAGAGTGTCATGTCACCAGAGGATTTTCTTTTCAAGGCCCTGGATGGTGCTCCAGGCAGTAGCATGAAGCACAGGATACATTTCCAACCAGCCGGTGGTTGCCTCCACCATTGTGAGCACATGGCGTTTGCTTTGGCAAGTCTGTGGCAGTGTGATGTAATCAATCTGCCAGGCCTGTCCGTATTTGTATTTCTGCCATCACCCTTCACACCATGTGGGTTTCCACCGTTTGGCTTGTTTGATTGTAGCATGTCTCACATTCATGGACAACGTGTGCAATGGTGTCCAAGGTTAAATCCATCCCTTGATCACAAGCCCATTTATAGATGGCATCTCTTCCTTCATGACCTGAGGTGTTATTGGGCCTACTGAGCTAAAAATAACTCCCCCTTGTGTTGCCAATCCAAATCTACCTGAGCTACTCCAATCTTTGCAGCCTTGTCCACTTGCTGGTTATGGCGTATCTTCACAACTAGCTTCTCCAGTCGAGCAGCGATGTCTTGCCATATTGGGGCAGCCCAGATGGGTTTGCCCCGTTGTCTCCAGCTGTTTTGTCGCCATTGCTGTAACCAACCCCAGAGAGTATTTGTCGCCATCCACAAGTCAGTGTAGAGATAATGCCTTGGCCAGTTTTCTCATTCAGCAATGTCTAAAGCCAACTGGATGGCTTTTACCTCTGCAAACTGTCTCGATTCACCCTCTCCTCCTGCAGCTTCTGAAATTTTGCGTAGGGAACTCCACACAGCTGCCTTCCACCTCCGATGCTTCCCCATAAGATGACAGGATCCATCGGTGAACAGGGCATACCGCTTCTCATCTTCTGGAAGTTCCTTGTATGATGGGGCCTCTTCAGTACGTCCCCTCCTTTTCTGGTGATATTTCACTGTCTTCACACTCTGGCCAGTTTGTGATCAATTCCTGAATTCCAGGGCGGCTAGAACTTCCTACACGAGCTCGTTGTGTGATCAATGCCATCCACTTACTCCATGTAGCACCAGTTGCATGATGTGTGGAGGAAGCCCTTCCTTTGAACATTCAGCCCAGCACTGGCAGTCGGGGTGCTAGGAGAAGTTGTGTTTCCATGCCAATCACTTCTGACACAGCTTGAACCCCTTCATATGCTGCCAGTATCTCCTTCTCGGTTGGAGTGTATGGGGCCTTGGATCCTCTGTATCCCTGAGTCCAGAACCCAAGGGGTCAGTCTCAGGTCTCCCCAGGTGCTCTCTGCCAAAGACTCCAAGTAGGGCCATTCTCCCCAGCTGCGGTGTAGAGCACATTTTTAACATCTGGTCCTGTCTGGATTGGCCCAAGCGCTACCACATGAACAATTTCCTGTTTAATTTGTTCAAATCTTTGTTGCTGTTCAGGACCCCATTCAAAATAATTTTTCTTCCGTGTTACGTGGTAGAGAGGGTGCACAATCAATCATACTGCAATTTGGAATGTGAATTCTCCAAAAACCCACAACACCTAGGAAAGCTTGTGTTTCCTTTTTGCTAGTTGGGGGAGACATGACTGCAATTTTGTTGATTACATCTACTGGGATATGGCGACGTCAATCCTCCCATTTTATTCCTAAAAACTGGATCTCCTGTGCAGGCCCTCTGACATTACTTTGTTTAATGGCAAAACCAGCCTTCAAAAGAATTTGAATGATCTTCTTCCCTTTCTCAAGAACTTCCTCTGCTGAGTCACCCCACACAACAAATGTCATCAATGTACTGCAGGTGTTCTGGGGCCTCGCCCTTCTCCAGCGGGGCCTGGATCAGTCCATGGTAGATGGTGGGGCTGCGTTTCCACCCCTGGGGCAGTTGATTCCAGGTATACTGAACCCTTCTCCAAGTGAAAGCAAACTGGGACCTGCACTCTACTGCCAAAGGAATTGAGAAGAATGCACTGGCGATGTCGATGGTGGCATACCATTTGGCTGCCTTGGACTCCAGTTGATATGGGAGTTCCAGCATGTCCAGCACAGCTGCGCTCAGTGGCAGCATGACTTCATTCAGGCCACGACAGTCCACTGCCAGTCTCCACTAGACTGGCCATATGGGGCTGTTAAAGGGTGAGTGAGTTTTGCTGATCGCCTCTCCAGTTGGCAAATCAACTTATGAATGGGAATCACGGAATCTCTGCTGGTGCGATATTGCCGCCAGTGCACTGTTGTGGTCACAACTGGCACCTGTTGTTCTTTGACCATCAGCAACCCCACAACAGAAGGGTCCTCTGAGAGGCCGGGCATGCTGGAGAGTTGTTCAATTTCCTCTGTCTCCACTGCAGCCACATCAAAGGCCCACCAGCACCCTTTTGGGTCCTTAAAATATCCTCTCTTGAGGTAGTCTACGCCCAGGATACATGGAGCTTCTGGGTCTGTTACAATGGACTGTTTGTGCCATTCATCCCCAGTTAAACTCACTTCAGCTTCTAACGAGGTTAGCTGTTGAGATCCCCCTATCAATCCAGAAATACAAATGGATTCTGTCCCTTTACAGCTTGATGGCATCAGAGTGCATTGTGCTCCAGTATCCACTAAAGCCTTGTACTCTTGTGGGTTTGATGTGCCAGACCATCGGATCCACACTGTCCAATAAACTCGGTTGTCCCTCTCCTCCACCTAGCTAGAGGCAGGGCCTCCCTAGTACTGGCCATGGCAGTCATTGGATACTTTTTGTAGAAAAGAGCTAGAAGTCCCCTTGAGGGGATCAGAATTGAGATCAACCCTTCTATTCTGTCTAGGGAGTTGCTCACTGGAAACTGGAGATGCATCTTTCCAGGAAAAATTGCTTCTTGTAACCGTTTTTCCCCATAACTCCTGTGCCTTTAAGGCTGAAGTAGTTTGCCCATGCCACTTGTTCATGTCCTCTCTGTGGTCCTGCAGGTAAGACCACAAAGCACCTCATGGTGTCTGCCCTCTATATTCCCTCTCTTGAACAGAGGGACATCTACTCCTAACAGCTGAAGTATGGACTCGGGCAGGTGGGGGGTGGGACATATCTTCTTTGAACTGGCGGAACTCTTGTGACATTTTATCTACAGCTGTAACAACAGCCTGCAGGGAGGAAGACAGACTTTCTTCATATTGCTGAAGTTGAACACCCATTTACCCCACCGTTTTCCCCTCACCTTCTTTCCAGGAGATGACTGCCAATGAATTAGCATATGATGATGGTGCACTTTGCAGAAATCTTCGCCACATAGACTGTGTGCACTGGACCTCATCTGGGTCTGTTGGAACTTGCTCATTATAAATCATTTCCTGCACAGCAAACTACCTCAGGTACTGGATACCTTTGTCCATTGTGGTCCACTTGCCTGGGTGGCATATGATATCTTCTTTGAAGGGGTATCTTTCCCTCACACCAGACAAAAGTCTTCTCCAGAGGCTGAGGACTTCTGTCTTTCTTCCAATTGCCTTGTCAATGCCACCATCCTGGGACAGAGAGCCCAGCTGCCTGGCTCCCCTGCCCTCCAAGTCCAAGCTGTGGGCCCCATTCTCCCAGCATCGGAGCAGCCAGGCAACAAGGTGATCACTTGGATGGCAGTTGTAATCCTTTTGCACTTCTCACGGTTTGCTCAGGGACAAGGACCAGGAGATTATCTCTGGCTCTGATTCTTCCTCCTGCTCCCGTGATGATGCTGGTTCATCTTCATCCCTCACAAGGCGAAATTATTTTTTTATGTATTTCTTTTTCTGGACAGGAGCAACTAACACTGGCACAGGTTGATCCTCTGATTCAGGATCAGTGTCTGCTGTTGGAGTTAGGGCAGCAACAGTGTCAGTTGCCTTGGTTTGAATAGCCACAGTGGTTGCTAGGGTGGCATTCCTAATCTGTACAAGTAAAAAACTCTTCCAATACCTGTTCATATTCTTCTGTATGTCAATCCCTCCATAGCTAACCAACCTCATAACAGTCTGAAAAACAAATTTTGCAACTCTACTCAAGAAAAACACCCTATCTAGAGCACAGAACAATAAAACCACGATGGCTGGAACATCCCAAGTGTATTCCGAATTGTCAAAAGCTATTGCAGTTACCCTGAATGAGTAAGGGAGGATGGAAAAAATTGGAAAAATTACATCACTCTATTTTTTCCCATGAATTGAGTGTCATTATTGTCACTAAATTCTGAGAGGAAATGTCCAAATTGAAGAAATGACAACTAAGTCATGTACAAGTACTGGCCCAGCTCCATACCCAGTGATACAACCATACCATAAGCCAATAACAACCAGTATATCAGAATGAGTGCTTTCGTCCCTTTCCAAAGGCAATGAACACTATCACAGAGAATACATAGTGCATATGAGAAATTATTGGCCAATATCATTTAAGCATATAAATCAACATTGTGACTAGAATTTTTTTAACTAATATCAGAAATGTACACAAAAAAATTGTTTCAGCCCACTCTGTCTTATTTCAACCCTGCGGGCCCCACGTTGGGTGCCAAATAATGTTGTGGTTTTGTCCAGCTGGGAACAAAGAGCCACGAGGGTGCTCACTCACTCCCTCCCCCTCCTGGTAGAACAGGAAGGGGAACCAGAGAAAAAGGGAAAACCTGTGTAGGTTGAAATACAAACAGTTTAATGAACAACAATAAGAAGAAACAAGTTCAGGAAAAACAGTTATAACAGTAAATGAGAGGATATACAAAAGGAATGGTGTGTGCCGCAGCTGCTCACCACACGGGACCCGACACAACCCCTCTCGACTGGCAGCCGAACCCGCAGTTCCGCAGAGCTGCCGCTGACTAGCTCCCTGCCTGTATGTACTGGGCATGACATCAGAATGGTATCGAATACCTGTTGGCCAGCCTGGGTCAGCTGCCCATGCTGTACCCCTTCCTACTTCCTCATCAAAGTTAACCCTATCTTAGTCCAAACCAGGACAGAGCCTCATAAAATGCAAGCTGGGATATGACTTCTAAATTCTGACTTAGGAAGACTACATATTCCTGACTTCAATGGATTTTCAGCAAAATATTATATTCATGAGTAGATAAGACTTTCCTCCTATCTAATTTTATAAACAGAACGCTCTAATTAACTCAGAGACTTACTGAGTTACATATCTCTGTCTTCCTAGTATTACCCATTTCAGAGGTATGTCAGCACTAAAGCAATAAGAGATATGGCTAAGGGACAGTTTCAGTCCATGTTTCAATTGATCTCTTCCTTCAAATGCAATCCAGGTTCAACACATATCATTAAGATTTTATATATATCCTTATTTCCACATTTCCCCTCTTTTCAGTAACAGTGCAGCAATAAAGTGAAAAACTTGTAAAGCTACAGAAATTGACTAGATCTTATTTCCCTTAATGATTCAGAATAAAGAAAATATTACTTATGCAGGGAAACCCGTGTGTTTGAGTAAGCTCCTGTGCTGCCTCTACACTAATGCACACAGTCTGGGGAATAAGCAGGAGGAACTGGAGATGTGGGCATAGATGCGGGGGCTACGACCTCATTGCAGTCACTGAGACGTGGTGGGACAGCTGCCATGACTGGAGCACAACCATGGAGGGCTATGTATTTTTTAGGAAGGACGGGCTGACAAGGTGAGGAGGTGGAGTTTCTCTTTATGTGAGAGATCAATTAGTGTGCATTGAGCTCTGCCTGATGGGGATGAGGGGTGGGTTGAATGTTTGTGGGTGAAAATTAAGGGGTGGGGTAAGATAGGTGATGCTGTTGTGGGAGTTTGCTACAGGCCACCTATCAGGAGGAGGATGTGGATGAGGCCTTCTACAAACAGCTGAGAGCTGCCTCAAGATCACAATCCCTGGTCCCCATGGGAGACTTCAACCTCACTAATATTTGCTGGCAAAGCCACACAGCCAAGCACACGCAGTACAGGAGGTTCCTACAGATTGTTAATGACAACATCCTGTCACAGGTGACTGAGGAACCAACGAGGGGTGTGCTGCTGGACCTTGTGCTGACAAATAAAGAGAGTCTGGTTGGGGATGTGAAGGTTGGAAGCAGCCTTGGCTGCAATGACCGTGAGATGATAGAGTTCAAGATCCTTTGTGGAAGACACACGACACAAAGCAGGATCGTGACCCTGGAATTCTGATGATCTGACTTTGGCCTCTTCAAAGACCTTCTTGGAGTGATCTCATGGGATAAGATCCTGGATGGTAAAAGTGCCCAAGAGAGTTGGTAAAGCACCACGTCCTCCAAGCCCAGGATCGGTGTGCCACCCCATGTAGGAAAGCAGGAAAGAGAGGTAGGAGGCCTCCATGGATGAGCAAGGATCTGCTGGGACAACTCAGGGAAAATGCAGCCAACTATGAGAGGTGGAAAAAGGGCCTGATTTCTTGGAAAGAATATGGGAACATTGTCAGACTATGCAGGGGTGCAACCAAGAAGGCTAGAGCCCTTCTAGAATTAAACCTAGCCAGGAAAATTAAGGAAAACAAGAAGGGTTTTTTCAAGTACATCAGCAGCAGAAGGATGATGAGGGGTAATGTGGGCCCGCTGCTAAACACAGAGGGTACCCCGGTGACCAAGGATACAGACAAGGCTGAACTACTGAATGCCTTCTTTGCGTCAGTCTTCACAGCCAAGGCTGGCCGTCGGGACACCCAGTCCAGTAAGGACAGCAGGATGGCCTGGACAACAGAGGACTTGCCTTGGATGGAAGAGGAAGAGGTTAAAGACTCATTGGCCAAGCTTACCCCTCGTAAGTCAATGGGTCCTGATGGGACGTATGCAAGAGTGTTAAGGGAGCTGGCCGATGTGGTTGCTAAGCCTCTCTCCACCATTTTTGAACATTCATGGAGGACAGGTGAGGTGCCTGAGGACTGGAGAAAGGCCAATGTCACTCCAGTCTTCAAAAAGGGCAAGAAGGAGAACCCAAGAAACTACAGGCCGGTCAGCCTCACCTCCAACCCTGGAAAGGTGACGGAACAACTCATCCTGAATGTTATCACTGAACATATGAAGGAAAAGACAGTTATCAGGAGGAGTCAACATGGATTCACCAGGGGAAATTCTGTTTGACCAACCTGATAGCCCTCTACAAGGGCATAACTGGCTGGCTAGATGAGGGGAGAGCAGTGGATGTCATCTGCCTTGACTTCAGAAAGGCTTCTGACACTGTCTCCCATAACATCCTCATCAGAAAGCTCAGGTAGTGTGGCTTGGATGAGTGGATAGTGAGATGGATCGAGAGCTGGCTGAATGACAGAGCCCAAAGGGTGGTGATCAATGGCACAGAACTGAGTTGGAGGCCTGTAGCCAGTGGAGTTCCACAGGGATCGGTTCTGGGGCCAGTCTTTTTCAATATCTTCATCAATGACCTGGATGAGGAGACAGAGTGTACCCTCAGCAAGTTCCCTGATGACACCAAACTGGGAGGACTGGCTGATTCACCAGAAGGTTGTCCTGCCATCAGTAGGATCTCTACCGGCCTGAGAGGAATCTCATGAGGTTCAACAAGGACAAGTGCTGAGTCCTGCACTGGGGAGGAACAACCCCATGCACCAGTAAAGGCTGGGTAATGATCTGCTGGAGAGCAGCTCTGCAGAGAGATACCTGTGAGTCCTTGTTAGCAATAAACTAAACATGAGTCAGTGAAAAAACTATTTCACCATGAGGGTGATGGAGCACTGGAACAGGCTGCCTAGGGAGAGTGTGAAGTCTTCTCTAGAGGTCTTCAAATCCTGCCTGGACACGTTCCTGTGTGACCTGATAGAGGTGGAGATCAACTCATGGAGATCAGTGTATGTGAAAATATTCTGACTAACAGCCTGGATTTTGGAGATTCCTGTTGTCTTGGTTTAATTGGTAAAATTTTAAGTCCTTGTAGCAGTTTCTTTTCAAAAAGTTGTCCTATTCTCTTTTCCTATGATGCCGATCTATTGATTTCTTCTTGTTTACTTTGGGATTATTTTTGGTGAATTGTAGATGTAAAAAGGTGGCAGTAGCTCTATAAACAAAGGAAAGGCTGAATAAACAGAAATAATCAACTTTGTTGAAAGTAAAAATAAGATGTGAGAAAGAATTAATTCATCTGCAGGTCTCAATTTAATTTAAGCAAAAACAATCTAAGAATCACTGTGGGCAACTGTCATCACATGTGTGAAGTCGTTTCTGGTAAGGGGAAAGGAGCTGTAAAGGTGGCTCCTGTAAGAAGTTGCTCAAAACTCTCCCCAGCTCTGAGCCAGACCCCTTCTGCGGCTAAGCCAATTAGGAGCCTCCACAATCACTTTTTAAGAAGAAGTCATAAGAGGAGGCTTCTTCCTGTTCCTTCTTGCTTTTTCATCTTTCTTTTCCAACTGGTGATGGTGCAAGGAGTTGGAAAAGACAGAAAAGCAACCATACGAACTCCAAGGTCAGTGATGGAAGAGAGGAGGAGGTGTGCTGGAGCAGACTCCCCTGCATTCTACAGAGAGGACCGGTGAAGCTGACATTTGTTTGAACTTTGTACAAGACCCCGTGCCAGGAGCAGTGACTATGCCTGGAGGAGGCTGTGTCCCATAGCTAATCTGTGTACTCTTCAATTAATCACTCCATTGAAATAGGTCTTCCTAACCACAGACCATGCTAGATAAACCAACACTACAGAATGCCCTGCTGCAGATTTTCAAACTTCACCAAAACAATGCATATACCTAAGAGACTGAACCTTACATTAAAAGGCTACAAAAAGGTTTGAGCCATAGGTTTCCCATATATATCTATGTAAACACTATGTGCCTCATAATCCAGAAGTCATATGACCTCTGAAAGTTTCACACTCTAGCCCTTCTACACCTTGAATTCCATGATGAAACAGAGCAACAGTATCCCAGTCTTAAAGCAAAACTGTCCTGGTTTAGGTCCATCAGGGAACAAAAGACCATAATTAGCCTCAAATACCAAAGACCTGAGGATTGCCAAAGGGCAGGGAGAGCTTAATTGCCGCTTAAGGTCTAGGACAAAACAGACCAGGCTACTTGGCTTGGGAAAGAAAACAGAAAATAATTTAGTGCAATACCAACTAAAGCATAACCATAAAACCCCAAAACATAACCAAAATAAAGCAACATAGAGCAGTACAATGATGAAGAGTCCTACAGCTACACTGCACAGTGCCTGGCACTGGCCAGACAGAAAATGTGAGTGTATAGAAGGTGAAGGTGGACATGGCAATGGGCTTCTTAGGAGGAATACAGAAACACTTTTCAGGCATGTAGGATCAAATTTATGAAAGTTAGATCTTAGATGGAGTTGAATCTGGTGAAGAAGGTGACAGACAATGAGCTGGTGAGGAAAATGGACCACAGCGTATATGCTAAGGGAACTGCATCTGTTCAGCCTGAAAGTGATTAGACTGGTGTGTATGTGTGCATGCCTATGTAAGGACGAGTCACAAGTGGCTGCAAAAAAAAAAAACGGAGAAACAAAAATCACAATGACAGGAATTAAGTACTGAACAGGCTGCCCAGAGCCCAAGAATCTGTCCTTGCAGGAATTTAAAGCTCAACTGCATCAGGCTCTCCTGTGTCGCACCTGATTTTGAAGTCAGCCACTTTTTTCAGATGTAAATCAACTGGATTATCTCCAGAATTTCATTCCAAACAAAAATACTCTGGATTCTTGAATTTCAATTTCTGAAACAAATGCTAATACAAAAGCAATGGAGCCAAAGGACAACTCTAATACTCAAGGAATAGTAAGGCACTCCACCTTCCATTTCAGAAAAAGTTTTACAATGAGTTAATTGCAGTTTTTTATTTTCAATCCAGGTTACAGTCATTAGATGTACATCTGCAGTGCCAAAGAACTGATTCTAGAACTTTCTACCAAAAAAAGTACTTTAAGCTGATAGTAGTCTATTTTTCCTCTGATGAGAGAACTGAAACAGACAGCTCAAAGTAAGAAACGGGGGAAAAGGCTGTAATTAAGCAGCCAGGGTGCTAAGGAGAATGAATGTGAAGGCAATCCATGTGAGAGAAATAAACTGCTTGGATACAAGGGAAACTTAAAACTTGCTCAGAAAAGGGAACACTCCAGGGTTATGGTAGGCTACAGATGACCTTAAATGCAGACCAGGGTTTCTGTCCCAAACCAGCTTCACTACACAGTTTTAATACATTACTTAATATATTGCTGAGAAAGGGTCATAAAATACTTCTCAGATCATACATTGTATTACCATTAATTGCTGTGCTCTATTTTTTATTCCTCCCATGAAATTATAGCTTCCATCTCTTACTTGCATCGTAAATGGTTTTTTATACTTTTAACTGGAGTGTGACATACAGTAGTGGGATGTTTCAAGCAAAACTGAGCTTATGAAGAGACCAAGGGATCACAAGCAGAACCTGAGAGAAGATGAGAGCTCTGGAGAATAAATCAAAAGCTACTGCTTTGCCTTTCAGTTGCTGTTTAAAATATATCAAAAAAGTGATCAATATTTTTTTATCTTACTCTCACAATTAAATTCATTTTTTTTCTAATAGAATCTATCAAATATATTTCACTAAATCACATGTGCTGTACTGACTGCTTTTCTTAAGAGAGGAAAAGAAAATATTGCAGTACTTCAGAAGTTTCAAAACTTTGGGGTTTTTATTAGCCCTGAGTGATCAAATGATGATGCCATACCAGATACAGATGTACAGTGGGTGCTATAAATAGCTGTCTTCTGTGGTAGCCACCATGCTTTTGCACAGTCTCCTCATGCACCTGGAGAAGACTTTGCAATAGTACACTTTAGCTGTGCTGGACAAACAAGAGCAAAAAGGGTATCAGCCTGGAGTGCTTTTCTCTGGGCCAGATTTTGGTAGTGAGGATCTACAGGTGTAAACAAAGAGCTGCCAGAAGTTTCCCCTGTAGCTGACAGGGTTAGAGCCAGTCAACTCTAAGATAGACTCACCATTGACCAAGACCTGGCCAATTAGTGACTGATGTAACACCTCTGTGAATAAAATATTGGAGAAGAGGAAGATGTTGCTGCACAGTTGCTAAACTGCAACAGCAGAAGGGAATGAGAACGTGACAACAACATCTCTAAGTCGAGTAGTGGAGTCTGTTTTGTGCAGTACCGTAACTGGCAGCGAACCCTCCCTGTCCTTGTCTCAATCCACACCAACCTTGGTTCTCTTTTTTTCCTCCAATTTTGCTGAGGTCTCCACCATCCTAATGAGGGTGGGAATGAATGGGAGTACTGAGCGAGAGACTGTTGTGATGCTTCTTTGCTAGCTGGGGCCAAACCACAACAATGCGTTCCTGTGTGACCTGATCTAGGTGAACCTGTTTTATCAGGGGCTTGGATTGAATGATCTCTAGAGGTCCCTTCAAACTCTGACCATTCTCTGATTCTGTAATATGCCACCTCCAAATTATTCAGAGGAAATAAGGACAGACTGAAGCCTTTCCTCAGTAGCCAGTCCCGGAAAATGGATATTTAAACACTCCTCATCCAAAGATTTTATCCTATTGTAAAAATTTGAGTGAGGGGGTGGAAAGGGTCAAGGCTCTGTAGTAGGAGCTCTCCCCCGGCACATGTGTGGGCATGTCTGGGACACATGTGATTGGACGTGACCCACCAGACACCCCTGTGAGCTCACAAAGGTGTTCTCATACCTGACTGCCTCTCACCTCAGGCCTCGGCAGAGTGCTGGAGACCAGACACACACGCTGGCAAGCACGCAGAGGGGCTGCCACACACTTGGCGCTGCAGCTTCTGAAGCCTTGAGTAAAAGTCCAGCTTCAATTGAGGCCCCTGGGTTTGGATATCATGCCACAGGCTGATCCAGGAGAGAGGCTGCTTGGCAAGCTGGGCTATCGCCTGGGCCAGACATTAGGGGAAGGCAGCTTCTCCAAGGTGAAAGCGGCCACCTCCTCCAAACACAAAGGCCCCTTGGCCATCAAGGTGTTGGACCGACGGCAAATGTCCGCAAATATTGTCTACAAGTTCCTGCCACGGGAGCTCTCCATCGTGCGCAAAATCCGACATCCCAACATTGTGCACGTCTTCGATGTCATTGAGGTCGGCAATAGGATGATCTACATTGTGATGGAGGCCGCAGACACTGACCTGCAGCAGCTGGTGCAGGAGAAGGGGAGGCTGCCCTGCGTCCCCCAGGCCCGGGGCATCTTTGTGCAGGTCGCCAGAGCTGTGCAATACCTGCACGACCGCAACTTGGTGCACCGCGATCTCAAGTGTGAGAATGTGCTGCTCACTGCTGATGGCCGCCAGGCCAAACTCAGTGATTTTGGGTTTGGCAGGGAGATCCATGGCAAGCTGGACCTGAGCAGAACCTTCTGCGGGACAGCGGCCTACTCTGCCCCAGAGGTGCTGATGACAGTCCCCTATGATGCCAAGAAGGCCGACATGTGGAGCCTGGGGGTGATCCTGTATACCATGGTGACCGGCACGCTGCCCTTTGGCTACGCCAATGACCACAGCATCGTCCAGCAACAGAAAAAGGGGGTGGTGTACCCAGAGGGGCTGCCCCCACTGCTGGAGCCCTGTCAGGCCCTCATCACCCAGCTCCTCCGGTTTAGCCCAGCCGAGCGGCCCAGCGCTGGGCAGGTGGCCCGCAACGCCTGGCTGACAGGGCACAGCGCAAGGAGGAAGCGCGCCCCAGAGATCCCGGCACAGCACTGATCTGGCAGCGTTTGGGGTGTTCAGGGATGGAGTAATTCAAGGTTCACATTGCTGTAGTGGAAAAGTGTTTCTGAGGTTTAGTGGTCCTTTTAATCCCTGGGCTGCCTGTCCATGGAGCAGATTTAACTTAAAGCACTGGCAAGACCCTCTGTTCTTGGAAGGGGGTCAGATCCCTCCACAAAGCAGATGTGTGAGCCTGGGAGCTCATGGTAAGAGCAAAGCATGAAACTGTTCACACCAGCAGCAGCTGCCTGACTGCAGTGGGGGACCAGCCTGCCAGGTAGGTTAGGCGTCTCCCATGGAGGGCCTGGGCAGGGTGGTTAAGTAACAGCACTTCCTGATCCGCTTCAGAGGAAATCTAGGGGCGTTTCTTTGATTGCCCAAACAGAAAGAGAGCACCATCTAGGCCACATCCTGCACGTCTTCTGTGTGTGGGAGATTCCCTTTGCTCTACCTCCATGCAGACATTAGCCCCAGGCAAAACCCTTGCCATTACAATTGCAGGCCCTGGTTTTCATGGAGGACTTCAAACGCCCGGTTACTTCCTTTGTAAGCCACACAGCTTAAGAATGCACAATCAAGGAGGTTCCTGCAGTGCACTGATGAAAATTTCCTGACACAGATGGTTGAGGAGCCAGTGAGGAGGAGTGTGCTACTGGACCTTGTACTGACATATAAAGGAGGTCTGGTTGAGGATGTGAAGATCAGGGGCAACTCTGGATACTGTGGACATGAGATGGTGGAGTTCATGATCCTGCAAGGAAGGAGAGCAGCAGGAAGGAGTGCAACCCTGGTCTGCAGGAGTGATAACTTTCTTCAAAGACCTGCTTGGAGTAATCTGATGGGTTAGGCCAGGGTGCCCGGGAAACCTTATTAATCTTCAAGCGACACTTTTTCCAAGCCCAAGATCAGCATATGACCTATTTTTTCACTTGCAGGAAAGTAGGTAAGGGGCCTGCATGAATGAAAACAGAGCTTCTGAAATAACTCAAATGGAAGAAGGAAGTCTCTAGAACATGGGGAAAGGGCCTGGTTTCTTGGGAAGAGTACAGGAACAAAATCAGGAAGGTCAAAGCCTGTTTGGAATTAAACCTGGCTAAGAAAGTAAAGGAAAATAAGAAGGGCTTTTTCAAATACATCAGCAGCAAATGGAAGATTAGAGAGAATGTGAAACCACTGATGAACAAGGAGGCTGTCCTGGTGACGGATGATGTAGAGATGGCAGAACTACTGAAGGCCGCCTTTGCCTCAGTCTCCACTGCCAAGGTTGGCCCATGGGAAGCCTAGGCCAGCAAGGATAGTAGGATGGTCTGGAGAATGAGAGACATTCCTCCTTGGTGGACAACTATTAGGTTAGAGACCTGTTGGGCAAGCTGGACACTCACAAACCTAAGGGACATGACAGGATGCACCCACGAGTGCTGAGGAAGCTGGCTGATGTTATTGCTAAGTGTCTTGGTTTAGCAAGGAGCAGCTTTTGCCTGGTAACAGGGGGAGCGGGTTGCAGTGAAGGACCTGGTGAAGAGTTTGTGGACTCTCCCCCGGCTCCTGGGTCCACACCTACCTCTGGCCCGGATGGGCCAATCTGGCGTCTCTGCCATCACTATTTAGGGACAGGAATTTGAAGTGCTGGCAGGAGGTGTATGAGTGATACAAGATGGAGGTGACCACGCGGACTCTTCAGCCAGAGAAGGAGGAAGGAAGGAGAAGCAATAGACCAGAGACCCCTCTGCAAGCCGTGGTGAGAATGCAAGCTGTGCCCCTGCAACCTATGGAGATCCAGGGCAGGACCGAGAGTTACCAGCAGCTCCGTGTGAGTGAGCCCGGACGGGCGAGGGACTGTGTGGGGAGATGGCCATGGCCCAGGCCGTGCTGGAGAGCCTGCACGTCGCAGAGCAGCCCCACATGAGAGGCAGAGAAGAGCTGCAGCCTTTGGAATAAATGCACATTGGAGCAGCCCGTGCAGGGTTGCCATGTGTGTGAGGTACCCCACGGACTTGCAGGGAGGATGGGTGCAGAACCCACCTGTCCTGAGGAGGGCCAAACGGCAGAAGCTATGGGGAATAGACTGACTGAAACCCCCACTCCCTGCCCCCCCAAGCTGTTCAGCTGGGGAGGAGGTAAAAACACGGGGATCAGGGCTCTGAGCCCGGGAAGAGGGGAGGTGTGGCAAGAAGGTGTTCTTAAAGGGCTGGTTGGACTCTTCATTGTTGTACCACTCTATGTTGCTTTATTTTGGTTATGTTTTGGAGCTTTAAGTTTATGTTTTAGTTGATGTTGCATTAAATTATTTTCTGTTTTCTTCCCCAAGCCAAGTAGCCTGGTCTGTTTTGTTCTGAACCTTAAGTGACAATTAAGCTCTCCCTGCCCTTTGGCAATTCTCAGCTTTCTCAGTACTTGAGGCTAATTGTGGTCTTTTGTTCCCTGATGGGCCTAAACCAGGACACTAAGCCACTTTCCATCATTTTTGAATGACCATGGAGGACAGGTGAGGTACCTGAGGACTGGAGGAGGTCAACGTCATTGCACTATTCAAAAAAGGCAAGGAGGATCTGAGAAACTCCAGGCTAGTCAGCCTTACCTCCATCCCTGGAAAGGTGATGGAAGAACTTATCCTGGATGATATCACAAAACATATGAAGGAAAAGATGGTCAGCAGGGGGAGTCAACATGGCTTCACCAAGAGGAAATGCTGCCTGATCAACCTGATAGCCTTTTACGAGGGCATAACTAGCTGGCTAGATGAAGGGATAGCAGTGGATGTCATCTACTTTGACTTCAGTAAGGCTTTTGATACCACCTCCCATAAAATCTTCATCAGAAATCTCAGGCAGTGTGGCTTGGATGAGTGGATGGTGATATGGATCAATAACTGGCTGAATGACACAGCCCAGAAGGTGGTGATCAATGGCACAGAATCGAGTTGGAGGCCTGTGGTCAGTGGAGTTCCGCAGGGATCAGTTCTGGGGCCAGTCTTCTTCAACATTATCAACAACCTGGATGAGGGGACAGAGTGTACCCTCAGCAGATTCTCTGATGACCCCAAACTGGGAGGACTGGCTGATTCACCAGAAGGCTGTGCTGACATTCAGTAGGATCTTGACTGGCTTGAGAGTTGGGCAGAGAGGAACCTCATGACTTTCAACAAGGGTAAGTGCAGGGTCCTGCACTGGGGAGGAAGAACCTCATGCACGTGGGTTGACCTGCTGGAGAGCAGCTCCATGCAGAGAAAGACCTGGGAGTTCTGGTTGATAACAAACCAAACATGAGTCAGCAATGTGTCATCGTGGCCAAGAAGGCCAATGGCATCCTGGGATGCATCAAGAAGAGTGTGAACAAAAGGTCAAGGGAGGTTCTGCTCTCCCTCTATTCTGCCCTGGCAAGGTCACATCTGAAGTTTGTGTCCAGTTGTGGGCTCCCCAGCTCAAGAGAAATAGTGAACTTCAAAACACAATCCAGCGTAGGGCCACCAAGAATATCTTTCTTGTAAGGAAAGCCTATGAGACTGAGGGTTCTTTAACCTCGAGGAGAGTGAAAGTGAACCTTATGAATGCTTATAAATACCTTAAAGGCAGGTGTCGAGAGGATGAGGCCTGTCTTTTTTCTGTAGCACTCAGTGACAGGACAAGGGGTAACTGGCACAAGCTGGAATACAGGAAGTTCCACTTGAACAGGAGGAGATTTTTTTCTTGTGAGGGAGCCCTGGCACGGGCTGCTCAGAAAGGTTGTGGAGTCTCCTTCTCTGGAGGTTTCCAAAATCCAGCTGGACACTTTCCTGTGTGACTTGATCTAGGTGAACCTGCTTTAGTAGGGGTTTGGACTAGATGATCTCTAGAGGTCTCTTCCAAACCCTACCACTCTTTGATGTTCATTACTGTTGAAAGTTTAGATACAATCCTTTTGCATCATATATTTCTCATTTATTTTGCAGGATATTAGTGGATATAATGGTATCCTCTCCTATCCCTCTCCCATTTTAAGTATGTAATCTTGTGTGATTCTGTGAATAGGTACATCCATTTCCCTGTGAAGCAGAGCAATGTGTTGACAGTACCCCTTGCAGGCTCTAAATATTTCAAGTTTTATTTACATGATTATTCACTTTCAGTTTAATCAGTCCCCAGCTTAATAAGTGTAATGTATGAAAAAAAACTAAGAAGTTCAAATTTGCACTTCTTTGGAAAACTATAATCTTCCAGTTTCGTATTTCATTTTATCATTTCACAATACTCATTTATCTTGTGCTTAAACATGAAATTAATTAAGATTACGTCCAAGACATTTTGACTAATGAAAGTTAATTGGAATTAAGTTATAAATTCTAAGTATAATAAATTAAATAAAGGAAAATGAATTATTTCTTTCAGTTTCATCTACTTTTTCATTGATTTCCAATTTTTAACATTTTCATGGGTTTTTTTTGGAATATCTTGCTATACCTAACTTCACTACATAAAGTTAAGTATACTTTTTAATAGTGTGTTTTGCATCTCTGTTTAATTGGAAAACCTATGTGAAAGCCTCCCTTTGATATTCTTTCAATACTTTTACTAACAGAAATCCATGACCACGCTGTCGTCTTCTGACCAGACAGAAAATGAGAAATCACTAGTGTAGCTATAGTAACAAAAATTTGTAGTAAAATGTGGTTTATACCGTGAAAATGTGACTTTGTTAATACTCTAATGACTGTGATATACAGATAACCAAAAGACATATTTGTACTTTGCCCTTGCCCCTGTCCTATAGTAGCAATTTAGGTCCAAGATATATATTGAAAGAAAGACTGAGAGGAAAGCATGAAACTGCACAATTCACAATTAAGTGTCACCAAATTCTCAAATTAATTAAAAACAAAAATTTCGCTCATTTATCTTCAAAATTTCAAATTTAAATTTCACCAAAAAGGATAATTATGTACATGACAATATAGAAAGTTTTAAAACAAGTCTGAAATAGATATTAGGATAAGTAGCTGTCTGATCAGTAGGAAGGCATCACATCTCTTGCTAAAATAAATTCCCAATGGTTTAACATGCCATCAATACTATGTAAAGTAGCTCTTCAGCCTAATGTAAGGTCAAAGCTACTGACTCCATAGTATAATTGTGGCCAAAATAAACACCAGGTTTGTAATGCAGAACCTCTTATCTGCAAAATAGAAAGATATGCATGTGAAATATATACATAAAACATTTACTACTTGTGGCTTCTGGATTTTACTTCCAGAAGAAATAACTCTGCATTTTTTTTTTCCTTGCAAAGAGGATTGTTGCCATAAATAACACTGAAAATCTGTGTCCTAAGAGATACAAGACATTACTAATTGTCTATTAAATAAAGTCTTCTTCAATCTGTAGAAAAAGGCCAGTTGTCTATATTACAGGGTTCTTTTAATTTCCAGTGAAGTTTGCTAGAATTTTTTAAAATTAGGTAACTCATGAACTACAACTTATCAACAAGTTCTTTTTCATTATTAAAGATGTCTTAGGAATCGAGTAAAGAAAAAACATCCTGTCTTTTCCACTTGTTCTTAATAAGCTGTCCTTTTTCTGACAAAATTGTTACTTGCTTTGGAAAAATGAACCAAATAACTGACGGTTCTAAATAACAATCTACTGTGATCCAAATGAAAAAATAGGCAACTTCTCTTTTTTAAAAAACACATGCTGTAGTACATTGCAGCTTCCTGCAGGTAATATGACAAGTCTTCAAGGCAATAGCATGTAGGTCGTGGAGATTACAAGAGGTCAGAACCTACAAGAAACAGGAGCAGAACTGGAGAGGACACTTGGGCAGGTATTAGCCTAAATAATAGGAAAGACCTTTTTTTGGACCAAGAGTCTTTCTAACAAGGCTGACAACTTCCTTTGGATTGAAATTATTTATTACTTTGTTACATGGAAGTTCTTGATGCTGTTGTTGCTTCAGTTGCCACCATCTTACCACCATCTTTTTGTTTGTTTGTTTGTTTTTTCTGCATAGCTGTAGACACCTAGTCATGAGATATGCTCTTAAGAAAGACAAGGAGACATGAAAAATGAGGGAAGTTTCTATTTTCTCTTGAAGTCTAAACCACAAATGAATGGGCACTGTTTATCGCATTAACAGAATTCATAGCTTCAGCTTTCTCTTAAAACAGATGGCACAGTCACTCCAGCAAGCATTTCTCCCTCTCAAAAACTCTAATATTAAAGCCAATACAGATAAATGGTAATATATCTTTTGTTCAAAAACTCAGTTTTAGAGCACAAAATAAAAACATGTTCACCAGGGAATCAGCAGAATGAGAATCAAATTTCCACTACAAACACTTCCTTACTATGTGACAATACTAAGCAAAATAAAATTGCAAACATAGCAGCATGGAATACTAGTGTAGGAAACTCAGTCCTGGCCTGGGACATTTTTTTTAATTTTTATATCAAAGAATACCAATCATATGAGAACTTTGTCCAAAACAGACCACAGTAGAATCTTACAGAATAATCCTCCCAGTTTAGGCAAGTAATAGCTGACTGCTCAGTTTACTCTGAGTTATGCTGATCACTATGCATCTCTTCCTCCTAGCAAACTATTTTCAAAATCGTTCTTTTGGGGAAGATGCATTTCCTGTAAAGATATTTCACTAGACTAAGTGAAAAAACATTGTAAAACTGTGTTGTAACTGGAGTAAGAAAGTATGAGTAAGACTTCTGCTTTTACTGTGTAAAAATTCCATTATTATTCTACCGTAATTCCAGAGTATTTGACATTTCAATATATCCAGCAGATAGGATCACTACTCATTGCCTTTGCTATTATTCAAAAGAAGTCTGTGCTATTAATTTTAATTTTTCTAGCACTGATGTTAAATTCCTTTGCTTGCAAAACTTCCATTCATTCAGAATCCATTAAAAGGAAACAAAACATCAAACTGAAAAGAAACATTGGTTTTCTTTCTAAAAATCCAGTAATTTGGAACAAGAATCCATTGTCCATTATTTAAGAAATAGAACTTTTTCATCTGCAAAACCAACATTTACCAACTTTTTTTTCACTGTTTCATTTATCTAATTCATATCTGCAGTTTTCAAATGAAAAGTAAGATAGAACGCACTGCATTCTCAAAGAGGACAAAATATCTTCGTATTTTCTTACCTTTGCATTATAGGGAATATAATGCTTTGATAAGGCTTCAGGAGTATGCATCCATGTTTTGTCTACAGAAAAACAAAACAGAACAAGCACTGAATAAGTTATTTAATTGGTAATTTAATTACTATAATATCTATCTGGAAAACACCAACAACCCTCCTTTTACTCTGGTAAGTATCTACCTGAAGTAGTTACTAGGACTGGAAGGAAATGCAGTATCTCTCCCAACTTGCAGAACATTTCATGAAAGAACCTGGTTACTCCTCTTGGGCATACTTCCTATTTTAGCTGACCTAATTTACCGTAAGAAAGCCAATGCCCACCCCTGAATATATTTATTGATCTAAGGTTGGTTGCTCTTTCTGCCTCAGATCAGTATTTTCTGCATCCTGCTGTTGTTGTTTAAAGCATTGACTGGATGTTGCACTTCTACTGATTTTTTTTTATGAATTATGTGCTTTTTTGATGAATTATCAAAATATTAAAGGGATAAAGGTAATAACTTTGGAAAAATTATCAGTGATAATTGATTAAAAAGCTCTAATCCTTCCAAAGAAAATAAAAACAAAGCAGATTGCAGTAACTGGTTCAGAAGCTTAGATCTTTAATCTTTCCGTACCTATCCTACATGACTTTGCATATTTTCCTTTAATGATTTTCACATGATAAAACTCTACAATTGTGTCATTTTTTTTCTATTGCATCTTTCACTTGGTAATGAGTTCATTACTTGTGAAATACATCTTCTTTATAATGGTCATTTAGAATATTCTACATAATTTAAGGTGGAATTACATACATTACTAACAACTTATTTTTATTAGAAGTTTAAAAATCATTTTTTAAATGGTTCTTATTTGAAAACATTTGAGACATAAAATATAAGATGTTCCAGAATACTAAACTGAATTGTCAACCGCATGAGAGACTCTGTAACACTGGGTGGTATTTTATACTCCATGCATTTAATATTTAGGAGTATTTTCTAACATGAGACAACTCCTGTTTTAATTAGCAGGAGTTTAAGTCACAAATCTGGAACTAAATAACAGAATAATAGCTTAAAGCAAAATTCTATCTTTGGATATTCCCTCTGCCTTTAACAGGAGTTGCAGTTATAGCAATTAGTAAGTTCTTTGTTAATTACACTGACAAACAGCAAAAGCCAGTTCACTTCTAACTGTTCAAGAGCAAAAGCTGTGACATTTGTTGACACTAAACACCTAACTGTTTTTGAATACACCGAAGCAAGAAAAACTTTCAAGATTATCACCACACCACAGTAACAGGATCAAAGCTGTAAGACTTTTTTTTCCTTTAGGTATATTTCATTCTAGATGATGGTAATATTCAGCTTTGTTACTGAAGAGTGATATTATCACTTCTTAATTAAGGATACAAGATTTGCTGTTCAGTGGCACCGAGGAGTATGATTAAGCACTGAAGTTGCTCTTCCTTTCAAGCATGGCTTGTGATTGAAATACCAGAACCAAGAATCACACTTTCCTGGAAACTTTTAAGACTTGAATGAAGCCTGATGCTCATTTTGAGTACAATATCAAAAGCTAGTATTATCCACAAGTAAAAAATAACAGTCAGTGTGAATTAGGAATGTTAAAATAAAGCTTGATGACCCAAAAGTTAACCGTAAGCATTCCACACTTGAATGGCTGACAGCCAGACGATCCAGGCTGGTGATGGGGCTTGGCTGCAGGTCCCAGACACAGAGGAAGCTGGCACATAAAGCACCACTGCTTCCAGCTTCAGCATGGTTACTGTAGCTGAGTGAAGATCTGCATAGTGCAAATTTCAACTCCAAAATGTGCGCTCACATTGTCAGTGTCAATGTTTCATTTACCCACTTCTTACATATCAACTGCATGGTAACTTCAGCAAGGATACTGCCACATTTACAAACTCATAGAGGAAAATCCAGTAAAAAGAAAACATTGAACCTCTTAAAAAATTAACAACAAAACCAGTCTTCCATTAATTTTATGCCTGATACTAGCAAAACAAGTGATAGGACAGTGGCTTCTAAAGCAATTTTACAGGCAGACAACTGCCTACACAGGTATCAGTCAAACTAACTATTCCTTGCAAATATTTCCCCCTGCCTTCCTCCCATTTCCAAGCAGAGTAAGTTCACATCTGAAAGTGATTTTAGAAGTCAACGTTGAAATGTTGGCTTTAATTAAGCAGCTAGTAATCTCTGCAATATTATTACTGGATGCAAAGCTTTACTTGGAAACGTTTTTGTGAAACCATTCACTTGTCTACCAAACTCAAACTGTAATGGTATAGGGAGTTCAGCACAGAATAACACTGCTAGGAAAGTTTCCATAACTGTTGATACCTCTAGTAAGGCAGAAGAATGGGAATTATGTCTGGATACTCTCAGCTCAAAAGGAAATCATTAACTTAGCAGAATGCAAAAAGATGCCTGATTTCTCCGGGTCTCCTGCCATTGATTAAAACAGTGAGTCAACAAGCAGTATTTTCAATGCCCAGATGTAGATTTGCAGACACTGTGACATTGGTATTAAAATTTTCCATTGACAATGGATGCACCTTTCACAGAAGCAGGTAATAATTATAGGGTCGTGGCACTTTGGAAGGAACTCAAAGCTAAACAAAAATCAATACAAGGCAAAATCCACACTGACAGCAACGACATGCAAAAAAAATCATGCAAGATATTCTGGGGAACTTTGTTACCAGCATTTCCCTCTGAATTGTAAGCTCTGATTCTGAAATTAATTTTAAATAGGTTTTCACAGCTTAGTACTTAATTATTCATTCTGAATCAACAAACAAAATATAAAACCCTCCAATAAAAAAATGTCAGTTCATATTATTATTTTATTATATAGCAGCAAGAGTTCTGCATGCTTAATAAATAAATAAAACAGTAAGTCCTAAAGAAAGGACCAAAATCCTAGATAAAATAAAACTGACAACTGCATGTATCTAACATAACATTAGTAGAAAGCACAAAGCGACTCATCACATCAGGTGAAAACTACAGTTATTTCAGATCTTGTATGAAGCTCTTAATCTAGGTCACCTTAGCATTTACATTAAAATTTAAGTAAGTGCTGGAGCCATCCAGAGTCCATTAAAACCTAAGCAGAGTTTAACTTGAATGAGGTATGAGATTCTAAGAGGTACAAGTCTAAGTATGTGGTGGTTTTGCCAAACATACTGGTACCGTGTGGGAGAAAAGACAGAGAAAAGTATCACTGTGAAGAATTTCAGTGCACGGGGTGAGCCACAGCCCTGCTTAAATAGAGTTACTAATTCTGTAGGCACTACTCAACACTACCTTCACTTATGTGGCATGCTAACTGTGGAGCACAGGCTTTTAGAGAGCCTCTGTAGCAGTGGCATAGTACTCCATCTAGCTTTTAAGAGAATTTGACTTGGGTGAGAGCTGCTCAGGTTTTGCTCGCTGTAAGCAGACAGCAGTCTGTCAAGGGCAGTGTCAAAACTGCATACAATCAAGATCTGGAATATACGGAGCTTGAGAGACAGAGTTGCAAGGTGGAGGCAATGGATTGAGCATTTTCATGGTCAGGAGATTAACTGTGCTCAGAATTGAGACTTCACTCCTTTCTAGCCCTCCTTAAATTACATCAGTCCCTTTCCACTCACTATAAAGTATTTCACATTAAATACTTGGTCATCACACAATCTGGGAGCATCTGTGTGAGACATTTCAGAAGCCTCAGCAATGTTGGGAGGGAGCAGGAAGGTGCTGACAAATCACACGCTGAAGTCAACAGACTTGAGGACTTCATAAAGCATCCAGAACAACTGTGCTGCACTTACTGAAGGATGACATTGGGTTAGATGACAGCACAGCTGACAATTTATCTACAAAAAAAGAAAGCAGTAACAGTGCCAAGAAATTGTTCTCCCTTTGAAATTAATTTCTCCACATACTACTTCCCACAGATATTATAGAATGGATTTAGTACAGAGGTATTGATGAACTGTTTTCTAAACAGCAAAACAATGCTCAACAGTGCAAGTTAACTCTCTAAGCCCCATACTCATTATCAATTCATACATGCTAAAAGTGGATCTAGTCAACTATGTTTCCAAAGCGTTTATCAAAGTATATGAGACATACTGGCCATTCCACTTAATATGGTGAACAGAGAAAGACTCTGTAACTTTTTTTTTTACATGCCACAGAGAAAACAGTCATTTCTAGAAGGTAAAAACCAAAGCCTCTGTTCTTTACTGAATCAAAATCTCGTTGACATTAATGGATGTTTTCCTTGCTAAGAGAAGAAAAGAACTTTTGGAACTGTCTTTTCTTCCTGTTTTACAAAACTTGCCAAGGAAAAAAAAATCTTCTGTGACATTCAACCTAATAGCACTCTCCTGAAGAAGAGAGCAACCCACAAGATCAGTGTCACATCTAGGTATTAATTAATCAGGGAATGAAGAGCTTATTTGCTTCAGAGTATGCATATATGTATCCATATTTTTATTTTCCTAGATTATCTGTTTTCTTACAAAGAAAGACAACTTTCACAAAGGAACATACAGAAATTGTCACCCTGATAAATCATTTCCTTTATCCTGCACTGTAACAGAAACAGGCATGTTCTCACAAACCTCATTTTTGCTAGCCAACAAGGTAGAATCTGTGTTTTTGACCACTGCAGGCAATAAATGAACTGATAAACTGAGCCATGAAACTTCATATTTCTTAACAGAATTTTCACTTGAATGCAACAGCTAAATGTTATTAACAAACATGAGTCTACCTATATTCTTTTACAATTCAGCTACATTATTTGTTCCAACCCACTTCTATAGGAATCAGAACAATGAGAACAATCTCTGTGTCTAATAGCAGTAATTTATTCAAGGAATTACCACCAGGTTACTACCATTAAGCAACTGAAATTACGAGTAAGATTCTGCCCTAAGCATGCATAGGCAAATACCCATCAATACACATAATTAATAAGTAATTACTTTTGTTATTGGGGTTTTTTTGTGAACATAAAACGTTCTCTGGAGGCATACTTATTCTTCACCACGACAACAGAGCTGCATCTCTCTCAAACAGAATGAGCTCTGCAGAATCCTTTTGCCTTTCTTTCAGTGTCCTTCTCATAATGTTTAGGACTTTATGAAGGGTTTTAAACAGAATTCTAGTAAATAGCAAAATTATATCATAGAATGTTGGGTTAGCATAGTTACAAATCTAGCACTTGCATTTCCACTAATAGTATCACTCAAAGCAGAACCTGTGCATTTTATAGCATGATTTAAGATATGTATGCTACTATGTAGGTTTTTACAAGGAAGCAAAATAGGACAAAAATAAAGTATTGGTGCAACTAACCAGCAAATCTTTGCTTTTGCACTTCTAATTTATTGATGTTAAGAACTTTTAACAAGTTCAGTTTCCTAAATTAAAGGGTAAAACAAGAAAAAAAATCTAAGTAATTTAGCCTGTACCTCTTACACCACCTTGCCACAAGAACAGCTACACAGTAGGTCTTTGCTAAAAACTTCTAGTTGAAGTTGAAAAATAGGTGACTGGTATAGCACAATTTCAGTGATCATATTTTCACAAGTTTTCACTAATGACAAATCAAACCTCCAACTTCACCTTTCACTTTTGGAGTCAAGAGTTCAGTCTGTTAATTAGGCTGTATAATATTAATCAAGTTGTATAAATTTTAATAGATAGAAACCAAAAAGGTTAAGACTCCTTCAATGCTGTTTCCATTCTTAAGTCAGTATTTAGTGCTTTACGGTTAAGCAGTATGCATACGTTCTTCAAAGGAGCTTCTTGGGTTTTGCAGAAGTTACAAATAGCTATTGTGGTAAATATAATTGTTAACTTGCCTAGAATATTCTTTCAAGCAGTCAATAGATAAGATTATTTCTGCAATACCTTTCTGAAGATAACACAGAGAAAATAGCCTACAGGAAATTATGCTTCTATTCTCATGTTAACAGAAAGAAAAATCAGGCTTATCTGTGCAGATACAACGTGAACCATATGGAAAAAGTTTCCAAAGCATACTCCTCCTTTGTAGCTATGCATTCTCTAAGGACATATTGTCATCATTTATTTCCTACACAATTAGATCAGGGGGTTGGATCTTTAGTGGTCCCTTCCAAACCATACCATTCTATAATTCTATGATCTGTTCCTTCTGCTTTCATACTATAAATATGTACCCAAGTTGCATACAATTCTTTGTCCCACCAAAAGGACACTATTTGGTCATTTCAAAATTAAGGTAGTAACTCTTCAGTTCTCCTTGTTCACATACTTGAAAGAGTACCTTCATAGCCGAATAAGAACAATTTCACACTTAAAAGAAAAACAAAAACAAAATCATATTCAGCTACTAGTGAAAAAAAATAAACAAAACTTGGTCACTGACAGTTGTTTTTCCAGATGACTCCATATTTTGAAACCCAAGGAGCAGCATTTGGAACAAACAAAATCTCTTTGTGGAAGTATTACAAAAGTATCAAGGTAATTGATTCCTGTGTCAAGTGAGACTGATTGAATAAAGAAATATTTACTATACAAAAAAAGCACCCTTTTTTTCTCTCAAATTTTGCTCTTGAAAAAATTGTTATTTACCAAAACATCCTATAAACATCAAGCAGCAGCTCTTCTGGTGTGGGAGCAAAAGAGGAGATTTATACCTAGTTTTGTTTTTTTCCTGGAAAGTTATGACTGCTTTTATCAAAGGTCAAAATCCAACCACAAGAATATCTGAAGACCACATGAGGAATATTGTGACTACTTATAGGCCTTTAAAGTGTGTCTACTCTATTTTTTTTTATCATTACTGTTAACATGGAAGGCCAGTAGACAACAGTCTGTTTAAATCACTGATATGAAATACTCTTTCTGACAGAATTACAATATCTGCTTTAGGACTATACTTATCCCTTACACCCTTCTAGGGCTTCATCTGTTTTCTACTCCTTCAGAAGAAGAAATATAAAATAAAATATTTACTATCTCTGGAATGCAGCATAAGTT
The DNA here is from genome assembly GCF_028858725.1 of Colius striatus. NCBI lineage: Eukaryota > Metazoa > Chordata > Aves > Coliiformes > Coliidae > Colius > Colius striatus. The sequence goes on along the minus strand of NC_084767.1, from coordinate 29,130,149 downwards.
TACAATAAAACTAAAAATCATATTCTAGTCAGTCCATCCACATAAAACAACATCCTGTAACCCCTGACTATTTTTTTACATGTCAGACCCTGCCCATTAAATACATCTGTCTACACTTTCATAAATGAGACTCATAAAAAGCCATTGAACAGAAATGTTATCGCTGAAACTTAAGATTTATGACCAGCTATTCCTTTAATACATTCCATTTAGCATTAGGAATATTATCTATATGTCATGAACAGATAATGTGGCACCAATTGCCAACCTTATGAACTGCTATTATATGGAAAAAAATGTTAGAAAATTCAGATTCCTGCACTTAACAGCAACTTTGGTACTGAACTTTGTGCAATATGTAAACTAAGGCTGACATTTATTCTGTAACGAAGGAAGACCACTGAGGTCCAAGAAAGAATCAACTGAATTCAACTGTGATTTACACCCTCCACAACCTCACTGAAGTCCAGTGGATTTCACATGTCGTAATTCAGTACTAAATTTAGCCCAGAGTAGATATATATGCTTATACTTCTAGCACTATCTTGAGACATGCAAAACATTTCTCTCTCTTATTCCCTGAAGGTTTGGATTACAGTAATTCCATATTTAGAACTATCTCTAGGAGGAACAGTAGTTTTCTTTCACACTTCTGATGAGGCAGAAACCAATAAATACTAGTTAAGTTTTGTTTACCTATATAAACCAGTTCTTATACTAGTGGCTTTGAATGGAAGGCCATGGAATCAGCATAACTTGCCAAGCTCATTTGGGAGAGGCTCTTCTACTATAAAAAAAAAAACAAACCAAAAAACAAAGCTAATCAAAACTTTCATAGTTAATACTTTCTGTTTAGTGTATTCACTTTACTGTACACACAATCGCATACAAGTTAAGAATGAGCAGGTAATTCAGTTTAGATTCCAATACACTTATAATCATAGAATCATAGAATGTAAAGTACAGCATTATTAAAGATCTCTTCATTAATACTCCTAAGCTGCTTAAAACTGAAATTATCAAGATGCAAACATATTTCATGATGAACAGACGTCAATCTGCATTACTGACTTTTTTGCACTACAACATATCTAAGTAAGCAAGTTGCCATGTCTGACTTCAAAGGAAAAAATAAAAGAAAAACTAAGAGGACTCTTCAGAAACCATGACCTAAATCCGTATCATAGAATCACAGAATGGATCACAGAATGTTAATAAGATCTCCCCTCAATCTCCTCTTCTCCAGACTAAACAGTCCTAGTTCCCACAGTCTTTCCTCGTATGAAAGATATTCCAGTCCCCTGATCATCTTGGTGGCCCTGCGCTGGATTCTCTCCAGCACTTCCCTGTCCCTCTTGAGCTGAGGAGCCCAGAACTGGACACAGGACTCCAGATGAGACCTCACCAGGGTGGAGTAGAGAGGGAGAAGAACCTCCCTTGATCTGCTGGCCACACTCTTCTTGATGCATCCCAGGATGCCACTGGCTTCTTGGCCACGAGGGCACATTGCTGGCTCATGTTCAGTTTATTATCAATCAGGACTCCCAGGTCTCTCTCTGCAGAGCTGCTCTTCAGCAGTTCAACCCCCAGCCTGTACTGGTGCATGGGGTTGTTCCTTCCCAGATGCAGGACTCTGCACTTGTCCTTGTTAAATTTCATGAGGTTCCTCTCTGCCCAACTCTCAAGCTGGTCAGGATCCCACTGATGGCAGCACAGCCTTCTGGGGAATCAGCCAGTCCTCCCAGTTTGGTGTCATCAGCCAACTTGCTGTCAACTCTGTCCCCTCATCCAGGTCGTTGATGAAGATGTTGAACAAGACTGGTCCCAGAACTGATCCCTGTGGAACTCCACTGGCCACAGGCCTCCAACTCAATTCTGTGCCATCGATCATCACCCTCCGGGCTCTGTCATTCAGCCAGCTCTCGATTCACCTCACTGTTCACTCATCCAAGCCACAATTACAAGAGCAAGCTCCTGATACTGTGGTAGATACATAAATGTGGTAGAAACATAAATGTTTTCACAAGCTTTGTCATAATAACAAAGCAACAAGAACATAAATGACATAATTTTTCAATTTGGTTTTGTGGGAGTAGGAGAGTGATTCCTAATAAAAGATAATCTATAAAAATCACTCATTGATCAATGAATGCAAAATAGAAGATGTGATTTTGCACACTTTACGCAGTCAAGTAATATTTCTGCAACAAAAAAAATTCTCCTTAACACATGTAACTTTTAGTCCAATCAGCCTGTACTGAAGTCACGAGAAAGGCTATTTTACTATGAAGAAGAACTAAGTTTTTTTTTTCATATTAAAACACGTAACTTCAGCAGGTGCTGTTATCAGGTTTAAACCAGAAATTATGAACTAATACTGATGAAAAAATTTAATTTTGTTTCCCTGTTACATGAGCTCATGGCTAAGTGATGAGAACAAGTATTACAACTAAAAGATTCCATTTATTCATGATTATTTAAGTACTTCCTGAAACAAGATTAAGTAGTTTGAACTTCAAATTTTCTTATATTTTAAATAGTCATTATTAAGATAAAAGCAGAACAGCTAGATTTTATTCAATTTGAGACTTAAGCATATCATTTAATTCTTTGATTAAAATGACTATCAGGCAAATAAAAATAATTACAACTAAAATACAAACATCACTTGAACCAGGCTAGAAGCATTGGTTTGCGCTAAATTTCAAAGGAGGTAGACTGGCAATGACTGTACCAGATATTTTTAAAGTCAGAGCATTTGGCACATCTTGTTGGTTAAGCAGCTATTTTCACGTTCAAACCATGGCCCTTATAAAAATGCAATGAATACCTTCTCCAGATAGGAGATATGGCACAAACCTCTGCTGAAATTTTAAATACTCTTTAAATGTTTAAGTACTGTTAAGACTGAAAATGGGGGGGGGGAGGGTGGAAATCTGCTCTAAAGAGGACTGCTCCAATTCAGGACAAACCTGCTGTTCCCATAAGACAGACTCTCAATACATATAAACACATCGTATCTATAAAAAACTTTTTTCCTCCTTTAAGAATCAAAGTTAATTTTAAAAAGGGCTCACTTCCTTTCTCTCCTAGGAACTCACATTTCCTTTGCAACTCTTGTGAAAGCACAGGTTGCTATCAAGCCTCTAACAGTTTAACTAAAAAAAAAATAAAATCAAGAAAGTTAGAATTCGGTGCTTCTCTTCTTGCTTTTTCTATCAATGTCTGTCAATGATGAAATCATTTCCTGAACACTTAGAAATTTTGATGCTTGAATCAAGTGATGGCACAAGAATAGAGGTCTTCTAAAAGTAAAGCACAGTCCAAGTTATCCTCTTTATCAGCTTACCTGGCTCAAGAAGATAAGATGCTATGGCACTGGCTACTATTTTCTCTATATAGAATCATAGGATCATAGAATGGTAGGGGTTGGAAGGGATCTTTAGAGATCATCTAGTCCAACCTCACTGCAGAAGCAGGTTCACCTAGATCAGGTCGCATAGGAACATGTCCAGGCGGGTCTTGAAGACCTCCAAGGAAGGAGATTCCACAACCCCTCTGGGCAGCCTGTTCCACTGTTCCGTCATCCTCTCAGTGAAAGTTTTTTCTCATATTTAAGTGGAACTTTGTGTTCCAGCTTCATATACATCGTAGTAAAAGGCTAGTATAGACTGTGGCAATGAAGATTAGGAGACACTTATTCCATACACATGCACAAATAATCATTCACTATTATGAAAGTACCACTTTTATTTTTTTAAACTCCCATCACAATCCTACATATTTGAGACTGCCACTTTTGTAGATCCAAGGCAACAAACTGATATCAACCTGTACTTACTATGAACTCTACCAGTATAGCCTCCAGGACACTAATTCTAGTTGAGACAGAACTTCTAGGGAAATCATGGCACTCATGTAATTCAATCCTCAAAATACCCACATTTTTTTGAACAGAAGAAAATCACAAACAATTCTACCCAACACAGGCATGCAAATTGTTCTGTCTCTGAGGTCTCAGAGTAAAATCAGGAAATACAGTAAAGGAAGTCCAGTAATTTAACCTGTTTAAATCTCTTCTTTACTGCAGTTATTACACATGAATGTGGATACAGTCAAACTATTCTGAACTTCAACTGGCATGAAAAATATTTAATTGCTTAACTGAAGTTAGCTTTTTTCCTAGGATACGAGAATGAAAATGCCATGTGCTTTGCTATGAATAAAATTAATGGATGACTGTTTAATTTTTCTGGTTACTCAAGTTCTGAATAATTTTAAAGAATCTAAAATAATTGCATTTCACTGCGCCTGTCAGCTTCTTTTATGATACTTTTTTCTTGTTGTGGTAAAGAGAATGGCACACAAAATCAATTGAACATAAAGCAAATGTCCTTGAATGCACTAAAATTCCAAGAATATCCAAGGATTTCAGACAGGTTAGGAAGAATTTTCTTATGAAGTAGTGAAAACAAAGGAATGAATTCATACCCTTCAAACAATAAATAGACACCTGATGATACAACTTCACACTTTAACCATAAAGGCAAGATCCAGATACTGGCAAAAGGCAACAGGAATTAGTGAAAGAGCATTGTAGTGCTCTAGGTGCAAGTAAAAACACTGAGTAAAATATCTCATAAAACATAACTGGTCTGTTTCTGAAACATGGCAGGCCAAGTTTCAAACATTATCAGAAGTCATTGGAAAAGAAACAAAAAAAGTCTATGGCCACCTAGATAAATTAAAATCTACAAAACCCAAGCTTCTTTCTCAGTTGTGATAAATTAACCCACAATTGAAACTGTCTCTCAAATTATTTGGAAGGAATTAGGCAACACTATTAAGCAGCTGGTAGGTACAGATCTCTCGATGGAGTTGTTATAAGTATCTACACAAGAAAATAATCAGCACTTAAGAGCATGGGCGCTTAAGCCCATTTTAGCTTATTCCCTTAGCATTAATCATGCTACTGAGGTATTAAATTATCTATCATAGCTTTTGTAGCCGTTGTGAAGAAGTGTATCTTCCCTTTGTCATCAAGCTACATCTGCTGATATTTTGGACTATTCAAGCTATATGATTCATCTGGCTTGAAAAAATAAATTTACTAGACATGCAGTCTAGATGCAGCGATGGTACCATTTTATGTTGGGATAAGGTGAGGCACCTTGCTTTTATTTCCAGCTTTGATATTGATAATAAAGCAGGAAATCTTTAACATTTACTCCACTTGCATTTACACCTAGTTATTAAAGCAGGGGCTTTACTTAATGTGATAACACTGAAAGATTTTTAGAAGAAAACTGGAAAAATAAAGAAATAAGACCTACTGAATTTTCTTACAAATATATGGGAAAATAGCACCAAAGCTGTCAGTAAAAGAGCTGCATTTCTAATGCTCCATCTAAAAACTCAGGTTTAATCCTAAACAGACCATGAAAATCGAATAAGTCGGAAGAGTAACATACATCACTCCAAATATTTAGTGTTTCGATATTCTGTTAGGAAGCATATAATTTCAGTTTGCTACAAACTCAGAATAGCTTTTCAAAGCTAAGGGATATTCTGCTGCATGAGATATTTCAAGTATATTAAACATGGTTTTCTAAAATAGCATCTCTAAGAATAAGAACTTCATTAATACATATAATAAATACAGAACTTGCTAACTCTTTAGAAGTTCTAAAGCCTTCCAGGACATCCTTTGGTGTATGTAAGGGAAAAAAAAAAAAGTACATCTATTTTTTTAATATATATATGTGCACCACCCTCAAAGAAAATAAGAAATTAAACACAATCCTTACAACTCAGAAAGCTCAATCAGTTCAGAATGCCTTGCTCCATACATCTTACAGCAGGCTGACCCTTTCTACCTAGTTAATTAGGTTTGACTATTCATAAATATTTCCTTGTATAATTCTTGATATTCTAAAGAATTTGTACAAGATATGGATGTCTCCCATGGAACATAAGCTAAATTACTTACCTTTCTTCCTGCTAAAAGCACGATTCATGTTGAAAAATCTATCCAGTCAATGATGTTTATGGGTTTGTTTTGGGGTTTTATCACACCTTAATCTGCAGAACAATACAGATAAGAAAATAGAGAAGTCCATTATTACATTTGAAGTTAGTTCATTATCCTCGTACTAAAGACAAAGCAAGTGATTTTAAGAACTTTGAAATAATTCAGAGAAATAAACAGGAGACATGATTTGCTGATGAAGAAATGGCGAATTGAAGAGATTTATGTTTCTGTGCCCACTGGTTCTTAATATAGAAAAACATTTTAAAGCTTTCTGTGAGGCCCTCCTCACTTCAGAGACAGAGAGCAGATGGTATTAAACATATACATGAAGACAAATCTACATCCAGATAGGCTGGCAAGAAAGGTTTAAAATTAAAGCCAACTAAAAGACTCAATACAAATATTCCTTTCACATTTCCACTTCCCCGATCTGTGTCATTTAGGCTGTCAGATTATTTAAAGCTAAGCTTTCATCTTCATGTGGACTTGACATTGAGGGGAAAAAAAAATACTATAATCTAAAGACTCTTCTTCAGGGATTCACTACTGAAAAAATTCCCTTCTTTCAGTTCAACTACATCTTTGCTCTGATTGCATCAGCCTGTACAATTATTTTCATTTAAAATCACTGATACATTCTTACATTCTTGTCTTCATTTTGATTCACAATATTATAATTTTATTCTTTACCAAGATTTTGTAACCAAAAAAATAAAATCCAACACATGTAACACTGTTCCAAAGTATCCTATTTTGTACTTTTTCAATCATATGTAAAGATATTCCCACCACTCCTTTCCCTTCTTTTTCTTCTTCTTCTTCCAGTCAAAAGCTGCCTTAGTGCCCATTCCTTCTCTGCTCTCAAAGCAGTCCAGCCAAAGGAGGAAGAAGAAAAAGGAGCAGAATTGGAAAAAAAAAAAAAAAAAGAATAAAGAAAACCAAAACATTTGGTCTGAAATTAGCTTTGAAATCAGTTAAAATATTATCTTTGCTTTGAAAAATAACCCAGAAGTTAAGCCAGTATTTAAAATATAAGCATCAAGATAACTGACAATTCACTTATGCAGCTAATAAACACTTTTTATTGTGCTCGTCCCTCGTTTTCAAATAATTAAGTCAAATAACACTTAAAGCAATTCTACCCCAATTTCAATTTGGCAGTTGGTATTTTTCAGATTAGAACATGTAGGCAATTACAGACAAAAAATGCCTCCGTTTTATTTTCAAATAATCACCAATGTAGTAGGACTCCATTTCCATACAGTTCCATGTGAATGAACGAACAATCCCTGTTTAACTAAACCGCAGTGTAGTTCGATGGAAGTGTAAACAACTAACATTTGCTCTTGAACATGCACCAGATCAGTCTTGGTTTACAGATTTTACTAAGTATTTAAGAAAGGAGGATGTGATGAGGGAGGTTCTCCCCTCCCCTCTCCTCTGCCCTGTTGAGGCCTCATCTGGAGTCCTGGGTCCAGTTTTGGACTCCCCAGCTCAAGAGGGACAGGAAACTTCTGGAGAGAGTCCAGCACAGGGCCACCCAGATGATCAGGGGACTGGAACATCTTTCTTATGAGCAAAGGCTGTGGGTCCTGGAGCTGTTCAGCCTGGAGGAGACTGAGAGAGGGGCCTCATTAATACTTAAAAGTGTTTAAAAGATATATGCCAAGAGGATAGAGCAACACCTTTTTCGTAGCGTTCAGTGGCAGGACTAGGGTTAATGGACAGGAACTTGAACAAAAGAAGTTCCATTTAAACTTAAGGAAAGACTTCTTTACAGCAAGAGTGATGGAGCCCTGGCCCAGGTTGCCCAAGGAGGTTGTGGAGTCTCCTTCTCTAGAGGTTTTCAAAACCTGACTGGATGTGTTCCTGTGTGACCTGTGTGAACCTACTTCAGCAGGAAGTTGGACTAGATGATCTCTAAAAGTCCCTTCCAACCCCTACCATTCTGTGATTCTGTGAAGTAATGAGCAGTAAGTAACATGTGGATTTCTGCTTTTCAAGCAATTGAGAGCTGTGTGTAGCTTAGAGGCTTACTTTCACAAGGAACATAGGCAGCCTATTACACATACTTAGGATATATCAGCAATGCCAGAACTTCATCTTCTTCATGAGCTACTACTCAGTGAAGAAAGCAGTTTTGAGTAAAAAGGGTATGGATTCCCCTCTTAGATACTTCTGGCAATTGTCTGGAACAGCACTAGACCGGTCACCTCAATTCTCCACAATGGTATCATAATATGTCCTTTTTTGGAAAGCTAAGTAACATATTTGAAATGGCTTACTGAGTAGAGGATCTCCTAAAAAAGCCTATGCATGCACATCATGAGGCTGTTGGCTGACCATATTTCTAGAGATCACCATTCAACTATTTTGTTTAAAACATGGCATAAATAAGTATGTGTTTTTTCCTCATGGACAAGGATATTTTAATAGTAAAGTTCTCTACACTAATAAAAAGCAAAATCTATTGATCACTTATCTAAAAATTTACAGTATTTTGCCAAAAGTGTGTTAATTCCAACAAAATGCCAATTGAAAAAAACACAAAACCCAGTAATGGCTTAGGAAACAACTACTTTTGAAAACGTAATTGATGTATGCTCACTTATCACTGAAAATGTTATTAAACAAGGAAAGAAACACAAGTAGTTACATATAACTACTTTTAAAATTCCCTCAAACTCTCAACTTCATCAACCTCTCAGATTAAAGAAAAAGGCAGATGGTTAAATGCCCACCAAAATTTTGCTTTAAAAAAATCCAATCCAAACACCACAAGGATAATTCCAAACTCCTCAGATGGGTCTAGGGCAAGAAGATGATATTAACAGCAATGGGAACTTTTTGATCAGGAGAAAAGTAAACTTATGGTTAGATACACCTGTGATATTTTTGCTGGCAATGTTCCAATAGGCAAAAAAAACTTTTAAGAATAAGAAAGTTGTTTTTTGATCATGGACGCTAGATGGGTTTCTAGTAGAATATAATTTTCTTTGTAACAATGCTCAACACATAAAACTGGAAGAAACTGAGTAATGAAACAGTGTGTTAAAAGCTTGTAATGAACTCAAAAGGAAGATAAGAAAGAAAATCTCACTATGGTACAGGAAGCCAGCCCTGTGCAGAAGCAGGGAGTCCTTCCTTTGATATCCCTTGTTTGGAAAAGGTAAAGCAGTGTTAACAATCAGAGACATTATAGAACAAGAATGAGGCCCAAACCATTTAAATACTCATCGCACATTTACGTAAAGAATGTTTCTCCACCTTATTCCAAGAAGCTTTCTTCAGCTTTGTCCAGAAACCAAACCATACTAGGAAATACGAACCACCATGTGATTCCACAAAATAGTTAATTGACAAAATATTAAAGAGATTTGACAGGTATAAACTCAGAAAATTTGGGGTTGTATAAGATTATTTATTTTGGAGAAGAGGAAAAAGGCTTAGAAAACAATTTTATTGAACTAGCAATAATAAAAATAAATGATAGCCAAACATCTTGTGCAGAGGGAAGATGGGCCATTCCCAGTCTGAACAGTGACACAGGTCCATGGCATGGGAAGCAGAGTAAGATGCTATATCAAATTTTAAAAAGTGAAAGCAAGCACCTTCATCTCCTTTTGCCTTCCTCTTCACTCACTGTCATTAACTCCTTACTTTTGGTGAAGTGGTGCTTCACAGTGGGAGGAAACTGCAAAATGTCAGGGGGTCCAACGAAACTAATGGATTTGGTGACTGTAGTGTTTGGAGGCATTTGGACTACTGAATTCAAGAGTGCTAAGATTTGAAACTGAAATAGTGTGCCTCGTAATTACTTTTACTACTGAAAAAAATGTTGGTTGCTGTATTCTATGCTTTATGCAGCAGAGGAAGCCAAACAAAGGAAGCAAATTGGCAGGCTTCCATCTTCCAGCACAAGCAACCACAGTCCTCCCTGGCTGCTGAAACAACAGCAAAGCTACCACATAGACATTTAAATGCCTGCGGACTTCATCAGAAACGTTGTGTTTTGATATGTTTTCTAAATTTAGAGCTGTCTCAGACAAATCAAGAGAGGGGATATTTTGGAAGGGAATGAAACAAACCACCAGTGTAACTCATTTCATTTCTCTCTCGTTTCCTCTTTAAACAATGGATATTCCTCAGGATTTATTTGGGGTGTTTGTCCCCCAGCTAGTCCTCCCAAATGGCACAGGCTGTAACAATTGACTGAACCTTTTCTTTGTGTACCTCTTTTTCATTTCACAAACAATTCTTCCAACAAAACCCTCCTTAAATACTCAATTTCCACCCATCTGCTCCCTTTAAAAACATGGTTTCCATACAAAGCCATATTCATCTTCAGAAGAACTGAAGATTCACTCTTCCCCCTCTCAGATCTCAGCCTTTCATGCATACTGGATAATATTTCTTAAAGAGTGAAACACAAAATGTCTTGAACTCTGTTCTCAAAAGGGCTGCAGCACGCAGTAATGTGTGATTCTTGGCTTGCAACGAAACTTAGGCTTATAAAGTTACTTCTGAAGGTAAGGTAAGAAACTTAGAGACTTAGGTAAGAGACTACATTAGGCTGTCATCTCCCCACTACCAAAGTACATGCTGCTTTTGAGATGATGATATTCTCAATGGGACAGAGCTCAAACAATGCTGGTGAAACACCAGCCTATGGTGCTGGCCCTAGAGCCTGCAGTGAGGGAAGGAGGTGTGAAGTGACCAGAGCTTTTTGCAGAGCTTACCAATTGCAAGTGATTAGAAAACATAAATGGCCTGACAAATACTAAGCCAGCTGAAAACTACATTCCTAAAATACAGCTCACCTTCCAATATGATCACTTTCTGTGAAAGCCAGGAACAGTCTAATCTGAAGGTTAAAAACCTTCCTCTGGTCTGAGAGAGATCACGGCCCCTGTTCGCCTGAGCTCCTGAAATCAGCTGAAAGGCACAGAAAAATAACATATGCACTGTTTTGTTTTTTTTTTTTCTTCTCTCTCAACCAGTATAAGCCTAGTACCACCATGACAAGTGCTTTTCCCCCCACAGCAAGAAGTCTTTCGGTCCATAGGTTAATCATTTCTTATACAGGAGATCTGCCAAAGTTCGAGGAGTATTCACAGAGACTTTTAGGACAAGCAGACGGTAGTGTTTTGTTATAAATATCAACATCAAACAGAGGCCAAGAACCAAAAAATCTACAGAAACTCATGTATTTTATATCATCCTCCAAAACATTCAGCTAAATCGCTTTTTTGTCTCCCGTTTCCTTAAAAATAACCTGTTTCTTTCAACAGGAAAAAAGAATATGTAACAAGGGGCTATCACTGAGACATTCACCAGTAAAATTAACTCCACTAACTTCTGTTTTACAGCAAATAAAATATCAACATCAAGAAATATAACAAGAATGAATTTCACTGTTCAAGTAGAACTCTGAAGAAAATATGTTTAAAACTACTGTGAACAACAATAAATCTGCTGCTGCAAACAACAATAAATCCGCTGACAAGTTGATAAGAGAAGAATCTTTAAAAAAAAACTAGTGAAATAAAAAAAAAACCCACTTTTTAAAAAAGATCCAGCTCCCTAGACTTGGCTTTTAAAGGTTTAGAAAAAATATTTCATTTTTTAAATATTGCATGTTACAGCACAATTATTTCTAAACATTTATTATTACTCTTAGCAATAAATATGCAGATATATATTAGTGGATAACACTACTCACAGAAAAAACTAAAGTTTACATTGTATTAATAAAATGAGTAATTTTTAAATCAGGAATAGTCTTTTCTTCCCAGACTTGTTCTATTTTGCAAGAAAACCTGATAATCTTTTTTTGTTCCCTATGATAGAAATAACATAACAGGATTCAGGATGAGCTTCCTCTTTTCTCAGACCTGCAAACACTAGTGTGTAGTGAAATCTGGCGAAGGATTTCTATCATGTCAGCCTAATTTTTTATGCTGCTGTACAAGAACTTACAGATGTCAGATGCCTAGAGACAGTAGAAAGCTTTTATAGTTGTTCTCTCTCAACTCTGACAGTTTCATCCGCTTCCAAAAGTCAGACAGCTGGCAACCATCTTGGTCACTTGCAGACACGAAACCCTGCAGTTGATTTCCCATTAGCCATTTAATCATCTATGTGGAATCTGAACAAGATTTTCAGATGGGTAATGGAGAGGCTGGGGAGCTTCCTTAGTGTTTTGTTTTCAACAGCAACAGAGTGTGATTCAGTGATGGGGTCCACCATGAGCAGGTAAAGAGAGAATACTTCTTATAACAAACCAGTTCTGTTTGAAAGGATACTGGACTATTGAGCTTCCGGATTCACAGCCATGAATAATAATTCTCCAAAATTCTACACACAGTCATTGCTTGGATGGATAGTACAGTTAAAAGGAAAGATAGGACCTGACATTGAATTTGTCCACTTCTATGTTGGTATTATCCTTTCTCCCCAGAGACTTGATTGCTCTGTACACCATCTAGAGAAGCTATTTATTTAATTACTGGCAGATTATTTTCAAGCCCTCCACTGCACGCCAGGGAAGGTGGGGAAAGTAACTGAAATCTTTGGGTTTCCAAACAATAGCACATCTTTGTTAACCTTCTGAAATTTTTAAGGTTATATTTATTGTATTCATTGTATTTTCACAATTACGTTGCAAAAATTGGCAATGACAGAGGTAGAGTTGGAAAGACCCAATAGGTATTCTAAAGGAAATTCCCAAATAAAGCACAACCATTTTAGAAAGAACTTAGTTTAGTTCCACTTATAACAAAAAGCTCACCAAACTTGTTGTAGAGGTACAACAGTTTTTAAAAAGGCGCTGTTTTACTACTATACCAACATATATTTGGCCAAATTTGCAAAATACATTAGACATACTATTGTGATCACACGCTCAATGGGTCCCTGGAGACCACTCTTCTGTGTTTCCCTCAATATGCATTAACCTCAATTGAAGCTCCAAAGCTGGTTCATGATACTCAAAAGACGATTAAGAGGAAGTGAAAAGCCCAAATGTCTGCTTAGACAGAAGCAACCATAAAATTTCTGAGTAGGTACCAGCAAACAGCCATCAAGAGAAGGAGGAGAAATATGCCTGTGTCCCAACACACCACTCCCTGTATTATCTTGGCTCCTGTACAGACTTCATAGTACATACTAGATGTTTTCTCTGCTGCAGTTCTCTCTCCAGGAGCTAAACAGGCTTGCTCCAATTTACTATAAATGCAGAATGAAAGAAAAAATTACCCTTTATACAAGAGCTCTGAACTATGACACTACAACTGGTTTCTTTACAGTCACAGTTCGTTTTTTTTTTTCTAATTGCAAAAGCTTTTTGAGGTTTTCCTAAGAGATTATTATCATCCTATCTTGTAGATGCATAAATTAAGATAGAGACACAATACATGACCTCCCAATGTCACTGAAAGAATTGACACCTGCAGTAAAATCCAAGACTTCTGAAATTCACATTCCTGCTTAAGGGTTTCCCTAAACAAAGTATTTTCTAGCAGTTATTCAGCACATTAAGATGGAGCTATTTTCTTGAAAGTTTTTTTACAGCAAGTTCAAATAGTTCCTCTTTAATTTACAGTTAGCATAACATTACTACAGAACCAGACTATAAGTTCCACCTCTAGTGGTTCACTGACTGATAGCTAAGTGGATATTTCAAAGCAAAAAGGAAGAAGGAAAGTGGAACTACAAACAGGACTGTGTGCAACCTTCCACTACTTTTATGGCCCCATTCCTCATTTATGACCAACAACACAGATGGGATCAACCAAAGGGGACAGACAACACTCCTACACGTTCTCCTCCTGCCTCATTACCTCTGCACATAGTTAATAATGTGAATCCCTGGAACTTTTGCCTATTTGAGACGCCCACCATGGAGTCCAGTGAGGCTCTACAGTAAGGTCATTCTCCTCATTATGCCTTTGGGATCCTTCATTGAAGTATGAGTTCTGTCATGTAAATGCTTCTAGCTGCTTGGCAGGGGTGTTGGACTAGATGATCTCTAAAGGTCCTTTCCAATCCCTACCATTCTATGATTCTATAATTCTTTTATATTGATGGCATCTCTCATATTCCTTGCTGTTGATTTATGAACACATGATATTTCACTTGATCAAGTTCTTCACCAAATGATACTCTTAAGAAATTTATAATCAAGGAGTTTCTCCTCCAACTGCCTGGAATAAAAGGAAGAGTAGTTTGCCACCGTACCTTGAATTCTACACAGTTATCCGATAAAGGAAAGAATCAACATTTATAATATCATTTCTTCAGCTGTTTATTGCTATTTGCATTCAGGATCACGAAATTTGGGGTTAATTGAGCTTTTATTGCTACTTCGCAACACCAAGAGGATATTTTTTATTCAAGTACTTTGCCGCCATATTATTTAAAATGTTAGCAGTTTTAAGATCTTGCAGAACTGATCTAAGTATGTAGTACAGATCTCCGCTATTATATAGCATCCAGTCAAAAAGATGTCATTTACTTTTCATGGTTTTCGTTTCCCTTTTTTTTTTAAAGCAAGAGGGCGCAAATCCTCACACAAAAAACAGTCAAACTTTCCTGTGCATTCTCCCAAGGTTGTTTTGCATGAGATAAAAATTTTTGCCCTTGTAGTGGGTCTGGGATGGTAGCGATTTTTTTTTGCTGTGCTTAATGCTGATATCAATATTACAACTACTGCTCGCACAGCATCAGGGCTGTCCCTCCAGCACTTTCACCAATAGCTGTGGGTGGGCACAATCTTGGGAGGGATCACAGCCAGAACAGCTGACCCAGGCTGACCAAGGGGATATTCCATACCATATGACGTCAGCTCAGTAAACTGGGGAAGAGGATCAGGAAGGAGAGGCAAGATTCATTTCTGGCCTTCCAAAAGCAAACACTACGTGTACCGAAGCCCTGCTTCTCAGGAGGTGGCCAGACATCGCTGCTGATGGGAAGTAGAGAGTAACAGCTTTATCTGCTCTTGCTTCGCTTCCTGCGCGTGTGGCTTTGCTGCTTATTAAACTCCTTCTATCTCAACCCACGAGACTCCCATCTTATTTTCTCCCCTCCCTGGCTTCCTGAGGAGGTGGGAGATAGAGCGGTGTGGTGGGCACCTGGCATCCAGTCAGGGTCAAACTACCACAGCCCTGAATTCTCATACATGTATTACCTTTGACTCTTTCTCACAACTCACATTAAATAGTTAATGTTTTTTTACACACCTACATCTGGCATTATGTCCTCGGTCTCCAGCACTGAATAGATTAATTCACATGAAATCAAGTCTCTGCTTTGCTCAGGGTGATGAATAACCTCACTTGTGACATTTACATCTATTGATTTGACTGCTTTGTAAATACTCCATTACAATATGTTGATCAAAATTATATCAATTGATATTTCACTGCATTAGAAGATATGCACTTTTCCTCCCAAAGTAATTATTTTCCTTTTTAACTCATACAAAGAACCATCCTTTGATTCCTCTTTATTTCTCTGCATTGTAACAGTTTCAAATTGGTATTTTTTCCACACTCAAAAAGTCGGTAACCAGACTATATAAAATTTCATCAGTTGATAAACAGAAAATTGCTAGCAGATACTATTTCTCCTCTGTTGAAGAAGTTAATTATGAGAATTCTCTTTATTTAATAGACTTCTAGATATCAGAGATCTGTGCATCTTTCTCTTTGACAAGAATTAATATGCTGCATTTTTGCTATTGAAAAGAGATCCACCCATTAAAGTTTGATCACAAAATATCACTGTAAAGGCTAAGAACATAGCTCCAAAACTCTGTGATATCTACCACTAAACTCTATGCTAAACGTCATTGCAGTCCAAGCTCTGTAACAAACGAGTATTGGGATACTTACAAGCACAAATTCAGTTTTATGCTATCAACTGAGGGTCTTTTAAGATCTACAACTTCCCAAACCAAAGAAATAAAGAACCATAAAACTACCTTTAAATTTGTAATGAATTACCACTTGCACTCAAGGTTAAAATACTGTGTTTTATCTTGTAATTGTCATGAAACCTTGTCTGTGCTATTAACAGAAATTCACTGAACTGTAGTAAATCATTTCTCTAGCTCAATGACAATTTAGCTACTAGAAAATCACCTGGCTTAGCTACCTATTCTTCTTGAAGTCCATTTATTTAAGTTATTTCATCACATAATAAGGGCTTGCCAATTTCTTTGGTCAGAGTTGCATTTTGTAGACTGGAGAGCTGAGACACAGAGACTGATGTTCAGGAGAACACATTTCTCCCATCATTTTTCAGTAAAGGCTAGAACACACTGCAAAGACCATGTTTAAAGCCGTATATTAAAAAAAAAAAAACGCACTGAATCAGGTACTGCGAACCAAGCACCTGGAAACATGCTCTATGTTTTGAGCCTACAAAGTAAAACAATCAGAAGTGTACAGAAATATTCAGATGCAAGTTTTAATTTTAACAACTCGGCAGAGGACAGAAACAAATTGAGTCTTAAGACTGGCAGTTTCAGATGGGCACTGTTTTTCAGAAATCTGTTGAAACATTGTGTGAATGACAATTCAGAAAATATACAGTGTTTTGGTGACAAAAAATTGCAAATCACTGAGCCGTGTCATTCATTCTAAGGTAAGAGAGTACTATTCATAGATCATCACAACACAGCACACACCCCTTCAGGCTGCCTCCTTGGTCCAGAGCTGCTGAAATGACTACTGCCACAGGCTGTATGCACTTTTTAAGTCTTACATATTAATGTCCCAGTATGGCAGAGTAAACACACGATAATGGACATGCCTGAGAGTTACTTTTGGAGCTGTAAGTCCACAAAAAGATTAAATTCATCCAGGAAAATAAAATATTCTTTGAGAGGGTGAGATGAAGGAAACGTGGAAGAGGGCCTGTAAAAGAATCCCTGCTTACCAGCATACAGCCATGAACCTCACAGCAGCATTAGTTAAAAAATAAATTTAAAATATGTTATGTTCAGCTTAATGTTTCTGATTTTTTGAAGTTTCTTCAAAAATGCTTTTATTTTACATGCTACAAACTATGCAGAAGGATTTGAACTTTTAATAAATGTCCCAATGTTAAAACAGTAATAAGGTAGGCTTTATTTTCTCGTTTTAGCAACATTGAAACATGACCTATTTGGCTACTCAAGTCTGATTTTCTTCCCTTTGATTTTTAAAAATTTATTTATTATACCAAAATATAACTATTTCTGTCAAAGTAGATTTTGGTTTAAATCTAGCAAGATTATATTATATTTATTTAGAAATCTCTTTTGTTTGGATTTTTATGTCCATCTCGAATTCCATAGTCACTTAAAAATGCAACACAGAGGTGTTTTAAACAGTATTCAAGTCTACTGAGCCAATTAGGTACGTTTTGATAAATAGCTAAATCACATATGAAGTATTTCAGCTGTCAAAGTAGAGACTTATGTAAAGCTTTTCAAAGTGTTGTGAACGTGGCTGTCATGTATAGATCAGGAAATATTTAGGTGAAGCAAAATAACTCTTCTCATGTTGTTTTTCAAACAGTTGTAAGTCTAGTTGGTCGTTCTACTTCCAATCCAGGAGCAAGTGAAAGCATCTTATTACCAAAAAAGTTAATGAGATCAGCAAATAAGGTAATAGACCTATGGAAACATCAGTTCTAATACATCTAAGTCCTTTAATACACTTTGGGTAGCTCCAGTCTTACCACTTCTGTGGTATGACACAGTTATTAAAGACGAAGATGGAACGGAGGCAGCAATTTACTACAGAGAAGATGTAATCGAAATGAAGAGGAAGCACTTGGCTGCTTTTATATTTATGTTATTATTAATCTTTTTTAATTTAGTTATGGTACTTCTGTCTGTAAAAGGCAAGACTCAAGCAGCCTTGTAAGTTAGATTAACATGACAAATCTGTGAGTTTTTCAGTTCTGGAATTAAATTACAGGTAGTGACTTATAGATACAAAACTAAATATATAAACAATCAAAAAATAAATACAACATGAATTATCACACATTCTTAGTATTCTTAAAAATACATTAGTAGTCTTAACAAGAATACGATCTGTTTTCAAGCTAAAGCCATAACCATTGAGTTGTGAAATGTAATTCTTTTGCTGTCTCATGAAGAGTCAAATAAAATATTGCAGTTGATCTTTTCACTCCAGGAGGACACAAAAAATACAAAACACTCCATACTTGTTAAGAATGTTAATTTTAGGCAGAGAGATCTTAAAAATAAAGTAGTTTCTAGATGAAAAGAAGATGTGGCAAGAGTTTGCATTTGAAAGTTTAGAACAAAGTCTTTTTTTAATTCATATATCACGTAACAGATGGCAGATAAAAATACCCCAAGTAAACAAATTACCTAATAAATAAATATCTGCTGCATAAAGTCACTGAGCTGCTTACCACTGGTTTTTAACTTAATGCTTCACCATGACTCAAAAGTATGCAAAAAACAGACTTGCATTTAAAAATAAGATTGAGTTAGACAGAGGAGGGCTGTGTAACTTCTCTGTCTTCATCTCTACTACAAAGAATAAAACATTATACAGAGTTGTCTCCCAAAACCATTTGAGTTGACCTCTGACATTTTGATTCATGTGTTTACTTACAGCGAAAAGTATACCTCTATAAATGCAGAATGTAATAGCCATTAGATAATCCTAGTAAGGTCAGATGTCATATTTTTGTAGGTAAGAAAGGAAGTAAGACGTTTTGAGGGGGAATTTCAATAGTAGAATATCATTAAGCATTTAGGTAGTGAATGAACAAACTACAGACAAACACCAAAAACACTTCCAAACACAATTCAAGCAATAGTTGTGGATGAGGGACAACAGGGAAGAATCACAAATGCAAGAATAAAATTTATTAAGTTTTTGGGTTTTTTGGTTTGGTTTTTTTTTTTTTTTTGAACACATATTACATGTATTCAGGCTGTTAAGAGTCAGAGTCCAGTGTCTAAGAAATCAAGCAAGGGAGCCAGGAGATCCGCATAGTTAAACAGTGAACTTATAGGCACACTCAAGTGGAAGAAGAGAGTCTATAGATCATGGAAGGAAGGGATGGCTACTTGGGATGAATATAAGACTACTGTCAGAGGATGTAGGGAGGCAACTAGGAAAGCTAAAGCCTCATTGCAGTTATACTTTGCAAGGGACATCAAGGACAACAAGAAGGGCTTCTTCAAATACATTGCAGATAAAAGTACCGCTATAGGCAATCCAGGCCCAGTGTTGAATGAGGCAGGTGCCCTGGTGACAGAGGATACAGAGAAGGCAGAGTTACTGAATGCCTTCTTTGCCTCCGTCTATACTGCTGGAGATTGTCCTCAGGAGTCCCAGGCTCCAGAGGAAGTCAGGCAAAGGGAGAAGTTCTGTTTGGTTGATGAGGACTGGGTTAAGGATCAGTTGAGCAATCTGGATGTACATAAATCCATGGGTCCCAATGGGATGCACTCGCAGGTGCTGAGGGAGCTGGCAGAAGTCATTGCTAAAACACTCTCCATCATCTCCAGTAAGTCGTGGAGAAGAGGAGAAGTTCCTGAGTACTACATGAAAGCAAATGTCAGTCCAGTCTTAAAGGGCAAGAAGGATGAGCTGGGTAACTACAGACAGGTCAGCCTCACATCCATCCCAGGAAAGGTGATGGAACAACTTATCCTGGGTGCTGTCTCCAGACATTTAAAGGACAAGAGGGCCATTAGGAGCAGTCAACATGGCTTTACCAAAGGGAAGTCATGTCTGACCAACCTGATAGCCTTTTATGAAGACATAATCAGGTGGACAGATAGTGGTACTGCAGTGGATGTGGTTTATCTTGTAAAGCATTTGACACCGTCTCGTACAGTATCCTCACAGCAAAACTGAGAAAGTGTGGGCTGGATGATCAGGTAGTGAGGTGGACTGTGAACTGGTTGAAGGGAAGAAGGCAGAGTAGTGATCAGTGGGGCAGGGTCTACTTAGAGGCCTGTATCTAGTGGAGTCCCTCAGAGGTCAGTGCTGGGACCAGTACTGATCAATATATTAATGATCTTGATGAGGGAACAGAGGGCATTGTCAGCAAGTTTGCTGACAATACTAAACTGGGAGAAGTGGCTGACACATCACAAGGCTGTGGTGCCATCCAACGAGATCTGTTCAGGTTGGAGAGTTGGGCAGGGAGAAATCCAATAAAATTCAACAACAGCAAGTGTAGATTTTTGCATCTGGGAAAGAATAACACCATGTACCAGTACAGGTTGGGGAATAAGAGAGTAGTGTAGGGGAACGGGACCTGGTGGTCTTGGTGGACAGCAGGATGAGCATGAGTCAGCAATGTGCCCTCGTGGCCAAGAAGGCCAATGGCACCCTAGGGTGTATTAGAAGAGCTGTGGTTAGTAGGTCAAAAGAGGTTCTCCTCCCCATCTACTCTGCTCTCGTGAGACCACATCTGGAATATTGTGCCCAGGTCTGGGCCCCTCAGTTCAAGAAGGACAGGGAGCTGCTGGAGAGAGTTCAGTGCAGGGCCACCAAGACGAAGGGAGTGGAGCATCTCCTTTATGATGAAAGACTGAGGAAGATGGGGCTCTTTAGCTTGGAGAACAGGAGACAGAGCAGTGACCTCATTCATGTTTAGAAATATGTAAAGGGTGAGTGTCAGGACGATGGAGCCAGGCTGTTCTCAGTGATGTTCAGTGATAGGACAAGGGACACTGGGTATAAGCTGCAACATAAGAGGTTCCAAAGAAATACAAGGAAGAATTTCTTCACTGTGAGGGTGATGGAGCACTGGAACAGGCTGTCCAGAGGGGTTGTTTAGTCTCCTTCTCTGGGGACATTCAAAACCCACCTGGATGAGTTCCTGTGTGACCTACTCTAGGTCATCGTGCTCTGGCAGTGGCCTTGGACTAGATGATCTTTCGAGGTCCCTTTCAGCCCTTAAGATTCTGTGATTCTGTGATATCACACTGGTCCCTCAGGTAGGTCTCTAAAGAGCACTTAAAGTAAACACTAATTTATGACATTACACTCCTGGACTTCAAGTATCTCAAATTCCTCCTTCAGAGTATTACAGAATCACAGAATCTTAAAGTTTGGAAGCGACCTTGATAGATCATCTAGTCCAACCCCCCTGCCAGAACAGGACCTCCTAGACTAGGTTACACAGGACCCCTCTCCTCCAAGCTGAAGAGCCCCAGCTCCATCAGCCTTTCATCAGAAGGGAGCTGCACTCATACCTTCCTCATCTTGGTGTCCCTGTACTGAACTCTTTCCAGTAGCTCCCTGTCCTTCTTGAACTGAGGGCCCAGAACTGGACACAATATTCTATATGAGGTCTCACAAGGGCAGAGTACGTGGGGGAGGAGAATCTCTTTCAAGCTACTGCTCATAGCCTTTCAATACACCCCAGGATGCCACTGGCCTTCCTGGCCAGGAGGGCAAATTGCTAGCTCATGCTCATCCTGCTGTCCCCCAGGACCCCCAGGTCCCTTTCCCCTCACTGGTCTCTAAGAGTTCATTCCCCAACCTGTACTGGTATTAGGCCAACTGCTGTTTAAATTATATGCAAGTTAGCTGAATCACAACCCTCCACTGGAAAAATCTGCTTTATAGATCATGTCCTTGGGGAGTCGAATGCTGTAATAACAACTTACTACTGAGCTAATCAGAAAATCATGTTAAAATTAACTAAATCAGAGGCATCAGAAAAAAAAAAATCAATAGTGTTGTGCAGCTGAGTCAGGTCATGCACGCATGAACCTCTCACCACTTACTAAGGCAGTATGTTACTGCCACCGAAAAATAGTAATGCTTCATTCTTCATTTACTCATTAAATGATGGATAGTGAAACTACATACACCTTTAAATGCCCAAGGATTCAGTGTTCTCAAAATAAAGAGCTTTGCACATAAAACCAGCTTTGTCTTTAAATTCCAGAATTCCAAGTGTGCCATAAGCCTGCTGCAAATCAGTAAAAGAATTTGTATCAAAGCATCTTAAATAAATTTGTTTCAAGTAAGTTGGTATCTCCAAAATGACTCTGTGTTTTGGACTGGTAATGAGCACTGCCAACAAGGTTTTTTTGCCCATGGCTCTTGCTTTGCCCCACTCTGTGGCAGAAGAAACCCATTAGGCAGTCTTTATTAAGTGCAGAGATAAAAGAATCATCCAGTACACACTTAGGAGAGATTGTGAGTTGCTTTTGTCAGTTGCTTTTTGTTCTCCCATTTGTTCCCAGGCTACAAGATGCTTTTGCAACTGCCAAGCTTTTATTTTAAAATTACTATTCCTCTCCACATACACTCACTTTTTCAGTCTCTACTCCTGTTTGCCCCATGAGAAAGATCTTTCAACAAGGAACTCCCTCCTAAGTAGTGAAAGAGTCTAAGGAAGAAAGTCAATGACTTGTGCATGTTATGTTCTTTCAGAAAGAAAGTCAAGAATGACAGCCTTTCGTCCCATTCATCCAGGAAATGACAACCAGAGGACCTGTCCAAGACGGTATGGGGAAGTAATACCATGAAGTCTGAAACATGCACATCGACTTCGTAAAAAAACAGCACTAACTAAAGCAACCTTTGGTCATCCTACAAGGTAAGGCCATGATCCAAAATCCAAGAAGCTTTTACTTCAAACAAGTATTTGCATATCACTTACGTCAAAGACATCAAGATATACAAAGGCAGTTAGAAGAGAACTGCATACTAGCAATCTGACTTTGAGAAGTACAAGAAATCATGTGAGTACTTTGAAGAAGCTATAATATCATAGCAATAGCCATCTTGGTATCAGATTAAAGATAACCTTTGGGAAAGCCAGCAGAATCAACAGACTGACTCAGCCTAATATCACTTGAACTCCACATTTTCTCAGAGGTACTTCAATGGATTTTGTCACAATCAAATGCACTAGTACAGGCTGGAGGTTGACCTGGTGGAGAGCAGCTCTGCAGAGAGAGATCTGGGAGTTCTGGTTGATAAGCTAAACATGAGCCAGCAATGTGCCCTCATGGTCAGGAAGGCCAATGGCATCCTGGGATGCATCACAAAGAGTGTGTCCAGCAGGTCAAGGGAGGTTCTTCTCCCCTTCTCCTCTGCCCTGGTGAGGCCTCATCTGGAGTCCTGTGACCAGTTCTGGGCTCCTGAGCTCAAGAGGGACAGAGAACTTCTGGAGAGAGTCTAGCACAGGGCCACCAAGATGATCAGGGGACTGGAACATCTTTCATATGAGGAATGGCTGCGGGACCTGGGGCTGTTTAGTCTAGAAAAGAGAAGGTTTGGGGGGATCTTATTCATATTTACAAATCTCTAAATGGTGGGTGACAGGAGGTTGGGCATTCCTTTTTTCTATTATAGCTAGCAATAGGTAATGGGATGAAGGTGGAACACAAAAAGTTCCATTTAAATATAAGAAAAACTATTTTATATTGTTAGACAAATGCTTTTGTTTATCTTCACTTTGGAATATTAAAAATTTGCTACAAAGTTTTAGCTTACATTGCTTTCACTGATCTAAACAAAACATTCAGTTTTCCAGAGGGCTCTTAGTTCCCTACCCACATTTAGTAAACATTTAAACCATTTAATGTTTCTGACAAGTATATCACAACTACTTCCATAAAAAAATGTTATGAATGAGAGTTTAAATCCCGAAATTTTGCTGGCTCATGGTAATCCTGTCCCACCAGGATCTCCAGGTCCCTTTCCCCTACAGAGTTCATTCCCCAACCTGTACTTGTACATGGGGTTATTGTTTTCCATCTGCAAGACTCTACACTTGCCCTTGTTGAATTTCATTAGATTTCTCCCCACCCAACTCTCCAGCCTGTCCAGGTCTCCATGAATGGCCCAGTCTTAAAAAAAAAAAAACACAACAAAAACCTGCATGAAACTTCTCTGTCAAGTAGTTCATAGTAACAATTAAAAGAGCTTACCCTTCCGCATCCAAATTTCTTGCACATGTACAGAGTAGACACTAGTTCTCATGTGGAAAAATCATTTGTCAAAATTTTTGAACCTTTGTTACTGCTGCTTTATAGTTTCACATGTACTAGAATAATAAGGTGTATTATCAAAGTACAAAGATTTTCTCACTTGAATAAATTCAGTGCAAACAGAGTAACTGAAATATACTTAATACAATTTGATAGAATTCTGCTGGATTGGTCTAAATCAGAATAAAAGGCTAAGAGTAATAAAGCTGTATTTTCAAACAGGGATTCTGATCCAAATTATTCCTCATAATTGTTTTATTTGTAACTGCCTTATGCCTGCAGAATAACCATTTGACACACAGAACAGTACCTTGACCATTTATTAATTCCACTAAATATAGTATGTGCAATATATGCAGTAAAATCCTGCTCCTTTGAAGAAAAATTGATTCATAGGCTCATAATATAAACAAAAAAAACAAAAAACCCCACCCAAAACTAAACAAAAAGCACACAATGATTAAAGAGTTAGAAAAAAGAGAACACTCCGCTCCCACAGATCCTAGGAAATGTGTGTATATGACATCTTGTTACAACATAAGAAAGTTCAATCAATTTTCCTGAAGAACTAGGAGCCAAAAAAAATCTACTCTTGCACTGTTTCTGCTTTTACCAGAGAACAGCAGCATGTGACCTGGTTCCTCCCAAGTAACCACTCAGGCCTTCACTTCTTGATGTTTCCAATTCAACATATTGTCAGAGGACTTTAAAATACTTTTACTGTCTTCACTGAATGCTTGGTCAAGCCATACGAATTTCAACCACGGTATTTTTGATGGTTTACTCTAAAGTGTTCAGTTACACTATTCCCTTCAATCCTCTTGGCTCTGTTAACTTTCAGATATCAAGAATTAGAATGTTACCTAATCAGCAAGGGGATAGTCTTTCTCCAGTCCATGAAATGAATAACTGACTCTACATCGTCTACACACTCCTTTCATTGGTTTACCTTTTGCTGCCTTAATGTAACAACTCTTGTTTCTCTACTTCATTCTTCTTGGAATTCCTGACATGGCTGCTTTTTTTTTCCCCTCTTCAGTTTAAGGGAAAAAAATCCAAACACAAAACTCCTTATACTATGTGGTCCTTCCTCTATTATTAGTCATGGGGTTTTTTTTCACTAGTTTTCAACTGAGTTTCACCTAAATCAATCCAATTAATTATGTTTCCCTTTTTCTTGTGTTATGAGTCAAGCTGGCAAGTAAAATCAGGTAACATTATTTGACAATTCTCTCCGATTTGATTTATCATTACTTTTTTTTTTTTTTTTGTCAACTGTTACCAAGAATCACGAAGCTGTTGCATTTAAAAAATTTTAAATCATTTTTCAACTACAAATTGGAAAAGCACAGATGTCAAAGGCTTTTCAGCTATAGTGGAGAGTCCACCAAAAATAATTACAGCCTGATACTTACAACATTATAAGAAGAAATGGGAATCCCATTCCTTATCAGATACATAATTCTTACTCTTCCATCTTCATACAAACTTGAGAAGAAAATGTACTAAAACAGATGAAAAACTTGAAAGAGTGACTGCTTGAATTATCTTTTAAAAATTTTTGTCATCTCTAAGACTTCATACCATCACACATGCATTTGCTATTTATGAAAGTGAATTTCTCAAGTTTTCACTGTGGTCTCAATTCAATATGAAAGCTCATATTAACCTTTAACATCTGAGTGTCTCAGATCATGTCTAGCCACATGATCAAATTTTACTTAAATATATTACTCAAATCTAGACTTAGATTCTTACCTAAAGTTTATTTTAGGTAAAGACTTTTTGTTGATTTTCTTTTCCTAGTCAAGAGCAGAAGGAATAGCATTGGAGACAAAATGGCTTCAGAATCTTGCACCACGTGCCTACTTATTCTAGTTATGCTACTAGGGGCTCAAGTCAGACCAACCAAACAAAACTTACCATCTCTGAAGACTAACATTCGAAATATTTTCATCTAAAAAGTTGCCGATAGTCTTGGTTACCTACGTACCTCAAAATAAATAGCAATGGTTTAGCAAGTTCATTAATTCAATCATTTATTACTCAATAGAATATGTCCTTCCAACAGCTGATTTGTACTGCTACTTATACAACACATCATTGACTTTTTAACAAGAAATTAGTAGAAAAACTCCATAACCTTCTCCATTTTTCCTATGAAGTTGTTTTAAGAAACAATTGATAAGTCCTCTAAAAACCAACTCTGAACAAAAAAATAAAGTGAAAATGAAAATCTGAAAATTACCCTCTTTTACTAGTTTGTCTCTCTTTCTACATAATTAAAATCCTATTACTCTGTTTCTATAATTCCCCTCCCTTCTGATGGGAATAGAGGGTTCAATCCATTGGACAGATCTTCCTCTTAGGGAAGCCTGCTGACTCCCTGGGGAGTGGGTTAAGGACACCACTAGGAAACTTTCTAGCCTGGTATACCCCTCAGACTTTCACCCATCATTGCTCTTCCATGTGAGTGGCAATGAAGCTGTAACACATAGTCCTAGGGCAAGCACAAGAGATCTCAAGGTCTTAGGAAGGGTATCTGAAATGTTGGTAATTTTTATTTCTCTCCTAGTTGCAGGGAGTGACACTAGAAGAACCAGATAAGCCCAGTCTGCCAATATATGGCTCTGTGACTGGTGTCACTATCACAATTTTGGGTACCTGGAGCACTGCACCCAGCTCTGGAGCCCTCAGCACAGGAAAGACATGGAACTGTTGGAGTGGGTCTGGGAGGGCTGCAAAAACGATCAGAGGAATAGATTACCTCTCCAATGAAGAAAAGCCAAGAGAGTTGGGGTTCTTCAGTTTGGAAAAGAAAAGGTTCTGAGAAGACCTCAGTGTGGTGTTTTAGTATTTATAGAGGGCTTATAAGAGAGACGAGACCAAACATTTCAGCAAGGCCTGTTGCAATAAGACAAGGGGTTTTAAAAAGGTTTTAAAGTAAAAGATGGTAGATTTAGACTAGATATAAGGAAGAAGTTTTGCATGATGGGCATGGTGATGCATTGAAACAGGTTGCTCAGAGAGGTGGTAGATGCCCCATCCCTGGAAACATTAAAAGTCAGCTTAACAGGACTTTGAGCAACCTTATCTAGCTGGGAATTTCGATGCATTTTGCAAGGGGTTGGAATAGATGACCATTACAGGTCCCTCCAACTCAAATGATTCCAGGATTCTATGAGTGAACAACAACGCCTTCTGCCTTCCAAACTTTTCCTGTAACTTGGTAACCGAAGTGCAAAAAGACTCTAAAAGCAAGACTAATGATATAGTGTATCAGTAGAATAAAAGCTGAGTGCTAATACATCAGAGACATTGTCTAAGAGCCTGTATATTGCACCACAATGTTAAAGCTTCACTGCCTTGTTATACTGTCAAGCAAAATGTGTATCAATTTTAGTAATTATGCAATATATCATGCTCACCTATTTCACTTACTTCTATCATGTCCTGATAGGAATACCAAAGAAATAAATGCTGAAGGTCATTTGTATATAAGAATATTTCTGGAGTTACAACATGTATTGATCTAATGTGAAATGTATCCTGTACTGTTTCATCATTGTGACAGAATTAAACTCAACAACTGAATGCAATATCCTCACACTGATGCTCTAATTCTTAAATTTTTATTTAAAAAATAAATGCAAAAGGTAGAGAAGGGGTAATTCCGGCTTTTGCTGTAACATACTTCTGTTTCTAATCTAAATCTGTACTATTTAAGAGTATATCCTCCAGACAGAAGATAAAACCATTAACCTACTCCACATGTAATGATTTTGTGGCTCTACCTTAGCTTGCACCTCCTGTCTCCTTGAAGACAGCAGAAGCTGTAAACCCTTAGCCCCTCTCTGTAAACTCAGGTTTTGAAGACAAAATATACTCTTTAACATTTTCTTGTCTATTGACACAGAATCCAATCCAGCAAATAAGACTGAAACACATATTTAAGTGTTGTTCACGCCTCAGTGCCAGAGCTCAATCACACTTACAGTAAAGCAGCTTTTCCTTGTGTTTAAACGGAATTTTTTGTGTTCCAGTTTATATCCATTACCCTTAGTCTTGTCGCTGGACACTACAGTAAAAAGTGTTGCCCCATCCACCTGACATCCACTCTTTAAGTATTAGTAAGTGTTGATAAGATCCCCTCTTTCTTCTAAAAGAGGTCCCACAGATTCCACACTATACTATTTTTTTTTAAGTTCAAAACCTAAAATTCATATTAAAGTCTCCACAGTTCCCAATAGCTTCAGCTAAGCAATGGATCCTTCCAAAACTTCCCTTTCCAACTTTTACATCCACCGCTGTCTACTTATCTTCTTTAGTTCATAGATGAACTATTGCATTCTTACAGAATTTAACCCCTACCATTCTATGATTCTATGAATACTCTCCTCTTTCTTTTGCAAAATATTTTGCATTCTTCTTTTTCAGGGTTATAAAAAATCATTGTTACAGATATTCTGGTCTAACAGATGTAAAAAAATCCCTGCTATTCATTAGATTGAATTAGAAGTCTTCTGTGTCTCAGTACCTTCGTGTCTATGTATTTCAAATTACAACTGGCTTTATGTACATATCCATACAGAAACGCTGACAATCTACATTTTTTAAAAAGTGCATCTGTGGTGTAATGTAAAATAATCCCGACTAAATCACAATACTAACATGTAAAGGCCTAAAGTAAACTCTAAGGTGGGTAATAGAAGAGAGAAAGTAAAGTTGAAGTACTCAGAAAACTTAAAGACACAATGCAATGTTACTGTACCTCCATAAAATAATGAGTTACAGCAGATTAAGGAAGAAGTAGCTAGAACATGGATTTAACAATAACTATATGTAAGTAAAAATTGACAAGTCCTGACAGTTGTCTAAACAATCCACTGCCATACAGTCTCTGAAAAAGGTGTATGTGGAGGAGGAGCTTTCAAAATTTTGATGTGGTGGTAAGACCTTTCAAGGAAATATAAGTGAGCAAACGAACTGGTACAAAAGTCAAAATCTACTAAGCCAAGTTCTTAAAGTTAATTCAGGGAGTGGGATGTTAGAGTGCTTCTCAGGGGAGGAGATCTCTGACTTTTTACAGTTCCAAATCGTGTTGTTTCTATACAAGGAAAAAAAAAATCTAGATGCAGTCATTACACCCACTTTAAATAAGAATATATTTGCAAACATGAAAATAAAGATGCAAGCACTCTCAAGTAGGGAAAGTAGATTGCTCAATTCCTCTGTATGGGAGAGTTTTATTCCAGAAATATTCTGAAGATCTCAAAGACTAGAGAAAAGAGCAATATGTATGGTTCTATCACAAGATGCAACAGCCATTTCATTATTACATCTTAATTTATGCCTAAATAATAGTTGGAATATCTCAGGCCTGAGTAAGGAAAATCTTACAATTGCAGAGAAGTCTTAAAATCTGACTGCACTTTAAAGAACCCAAGGAAAACTAAAGAAATGCCATCTGTCTAAAATCCTACTTCTCCTATGGTTTCTTGAGAGCCATCAGGTCCAGTTAAGACTACATAAGAATTGTTTTAACACATTAATATGAGATGCTTAAAACTGATTCAGAATACACCGTCTTCAGGATGCACATTTTCATTTGCCTCACCATGTATTCAGGCAGTGTATCACCACTGACAGGTCAGCAGCTGCAGGACTCCACAGACATCATTCCCCATACTCCCCTACAGATACTGGGAAGGAGTACAATAATGTAATAAATTTGGTTTATGCTTGTTCTATTACTATTCTCACTAAAAATCAATAACGTAGAAAATATGACAATTTATACACTGCAGGAATGCTGGACAAGAGAAATTTTCATGAAAACATAAGCATAAAAATTAGATAGGCCAGTAATTTCAGACTTCAGATAAAAGCTCTCTGCTTATTTCTCATCTGACCACTAAATGCCACCTGACCGTGCCTTGATTACTGACCTGGAAAGTGTAAACAGTGTGAGTCCACCATGCTGAGTGAGTAAGCAAAACAGTCCTGAAAAAATCAGAAAGAGACTCACAGGGGTTTTTAGCTAATGGCAGGTGGCACATATTCTACTACTATACCTCATTTATTCATTTTAACCTTCTCAAAAATATTTATAAGAAATTGAATCAAAACAGTAATCAAACAGGAACTCCATATAGTTGACAACATCAGCTTGGAGTTCATTATCTAAGAAACGATCATGTAAGTTTCCTCAATAGACAGTCTTTACACACATACAAACCCCTTGTTCTCATATAAACTCATTTGCAGATATACACATGGGAAAATTATTTGCAAACATAAACACAAAAGTTTGTCACAATACACTTTAATGCATATTATAGAAGATGTCACAGAAACAAAAAAAAATTACTGACCAGTTAGTATTTATATTCTTCAAGAAAAGAGCAGGAGAAGAAACCTTTCAATGTCTAGTGTTAAAGAAAAAATGCAAAATTCAAAAATATTTGACTGCCAGAATATTTATTTTAATTCATAAGATTTTTAAAAAGCTTTTCTGATATATATCCACATGCTAGCTCCAACACACCGACGAGATTAATAGTTTCAAGCAGATCATGACAGTCTCACAAGAGTAAAAAGAAGTTAAAAATCAGCATGTTAATTCACACTAAAAATATGCACTACACACTGAATTACTTTTCCCCTGTCTTTAAGAAGTGGCTAAAAGTATGTATACATGCAAGCATATACACTTGTCTCTATGTGCATAGAGCACCAACATACAATTTCTCTACATTTTACACTTCACATACAGATATTAAGTAGTATTGCTTTTAAGGGAGCATCAGAAGCAAGTAAACAATCTTTCCTTCAGCTGTAAACTCTTTTCCCCTTTAAATTTGAATTGAGATGAGACAGGGAGAGCAATGCAATGCTCAAACTATTTTGCAATCAAGAAGCACAAACTTCTTGATTTACAAGTTGGGATTCAGAACTCTTTTCTCTGTACACTTCATAATGTAATTATAGTATTGCTTCTTGTTCAACATGAGTCAAGCAAGATCATTTTGTTTTCTGTGGACTCAAGCATGTGAAAGTGCCAAGTGCTAGAGCTCCTCAAGGACAGTAAAAATACCTCTGCTTTCAAGGGTACCTTTGGTCTCTGAAGATGCTCTGCACTGCACTGAATTTACTCCAGTCGGATCCCTCTCCATTGTAAAAAAGATTTATATTGTAAGCCCACGTAGTGTGGAATTTATTGTTTGGGATGGATGGCTTCTCATACATGGCTGTGAGAGCCTCTCAAGTTCAAGTACTGCTTCCATCACCTAGAGGCAGATGAAATCAGCCTAGAATATATCACATCACCACAGAGTTAATAGAAGTAGATTACATCAGCCCAGAACACATCCCACTCCCCACGCAGCAGAAAGCAGTCTCTACAACACCACCAGTGATGCCTTGAAGATGTACTGCAAATGCAGTTGTTAAATATTTAATGGGAAGGCTCATGAAACATTATTAACAAACAGAGATGAAAATAATAAAAAGCCCCTAAACTTCAGCCATGCTAAGACAGGTTTCAGTGTATACTGAATATATTGTTATCACAGTAAAGAAGGCGGGGCGAGGCATGGCGGTGGATAGTAGATGACTACTAAATTTACTTCTCCACCCCATAAAGCCTTGGGTAAAGTTCCTTTTACATTTCAAAAAGGACAATGATGTGCTTATTAAGCTAAGAGCTGAGTGATGAATGTCAGCAAAATTTTCCTGTTTGCTAGGCCAACAAACATCCATACAAGGCTGTGGAGTCAGGTTCAGCTACTTAACACTGATTCTTCATTCCTGAAAATGCTGTGTTTTTCAGGCTTTACTGAAGTTCAAATCACAATACACAAATTAAGATCCATTTGAATTAGCCAATACCTAAGCCTCATCTCATGTTCTGCCTCTTTAATAAGACTTGAAAACATTTGCACAATCCTATGTTCAACCTCACAGATCTCCTCAGACATTAAAACATATTTCAAGATACCAAGGCATCACATAGATTAAGCCTGAACTTTTCATCAAGCACCAAACTTATTCTCAGACAACAGTTTCATCATTTATCACTTGCAAAAATCCAGCCCAAAGGAACACCACATCACAATATTTAAGCAACCAGATACGCTGATTTCTTCAGTACGTATTATCTAAATCTAGTACTCCTATCTAAAGAGAACCCAAATTAGAATTCAAATCTTTCTCTGTAAACCTGCAGTCTGCTTGTCTCAAGCTGATATAAGGAAATACACTGCTTTTTTTCCTCTTGTTCAGATGGCAATTGTGATTTAAATTCTCTGACAAGTTACTCATTTGGGGCCAGTTTTAAAGAAAATAATTGTTTTCATTTGGTGATAAAAGTTTGATTAGGCCTGTGATTTATAAGAAATTATTTAAAAAAGGACAGATTACTTATGAGCTGCATAAAACAGAGTAACTTCAGCATTACAGCCCTGGTAAACATGATTTACGATGATCTAATCCTTCTATAAATGTGTATAGAAAGAAAACAGAATTGTTATGCCTGGAAATAAAGTTGTCAACACAAATATTGTAGTCCAAGTAATCTTCTAAATGGCCATATTACTTCCCAATAATAAAATAAGTTTGCTCTGTATCCAGGCATAAAGTAGTAAGCAAATGCACTGAACATCAAAATATGAATTAGTTTAACTCTTTAATCCTGGGTTTATTTAGGAAAAGAACACAAACTTTTTGAAGTTATCCAGATAGTACATAAAAGCCCCAAATCAACAATGCTCAATCCCAGCTCTTTAGACATCATGTTGATAGTGGTCTTATGTTAATATACAGTCACATTTGAAGCAACTGTCAGTGACATCACTCTAAGAAGATGAACAAGAGAAAAATGTCCTTGGTACAGAAATTTTCCAAAGAATAAAATTTATAACATATCTTATGATATGTTAGATGTAGCTATTTTAATTGCTGCTGTTATCAAAATCCATGAATAAAAATGTCAGCATCTATTTGTTCAGGATCGTAAATCAAAAACGCATTAAAGCTAGAGAATTTTGTACATTGATGCTCAACCAACTGCTAAAGCTTGGCAGGGTTCAGAGATTAGCCCATACCATCTGCACATGAATATGTATCACGTGTTTATTTGATTAGTAAAGAGAATTTACACGGATTACAACTAAACATATAAAGTATCAATTAAAGAACAGATAGGAAGTGATTTCAGCCCATGTCTGATACAAGGACTCTTTTATCAGACATGTTGACATCTTTGGAACATATACTGACCCTCCAAATATTCTGCAGCGCAATGCTTTTAATCAAGGCTTAAAATAAACAATTGTCAAATCAGGATGGACAAATTTATACACTAGCAGTTGTCAACATGAAAGACTAACATCTGTGAATGTCTGAATGCAAAAACTCCATACAGATTCCAGGAAGAGTTTTAATCTGACCCACTATCTTTAACTAAAGATATGAATTTACCCAATTCAAACCAGGGAATGATTCTCCCCCTTAGTGTTTTGAGGTCATAGTGAATGCTGCTGCCACATACTCCTCAGAGAGTCTTCACTTGAGCTTTCAGACTGTCTCAAACATCAAGTTCCCATGACTATGTCTCTGCTGGGTTGTAATACTGCATCTCCTTCATTTTTTTCTGAAAAAGTCTTCTGTTTATTTCTGTTTCACAGACCTACTGAAGCACTATTGATTCTCTCACTTTCACCACCCTGTAATGACCTAAGCACACTCTTGCACAGTCCTTCAGTCCCAGCCCAGATTTTCCTTATAGAGAGTATCTCAGTTGAGTTTAGAACCACTTGGAGTAGGTACATGGAACTCTCCTCCCACATCTCTGAACTTCTCACATTTAATCATATATTACTAAAATAGGCTATAATCTTTAGAATATATGGTGAAATCATTTACGATTCACTGCATATTTTCATCTAAAATAGAGATATTGTATAGGTACTTACAGAATATAAAAACTCATTTATCAATAAGCAAATAAAACAATTATAAAGTATTTTAGATAGGTTTCTCAACTGTATCATCAAATTAAAGTATTATGCATTTTATAAATCTGTAAGATGGTCAAGTTTAATTTTCAAAGGAACTTCTAAAAGCTCTCATAGATCTATTTGCTAAACATATTCTATTAGAAAAGGCTGTTCAGTTGTAATCACTGACCTAAAACCACATATACTCCAACTCAGTTTTGCAAATCACATTACATATAGCAAGGATAAGGCTAAGTCATAGAGGAAAAATATACATTGATAAAACAGTTTTAGATAAGAAGCTCATAAATTATCCCTGAACCAAAGCTATTAATAGGATTATATTTAAATTTATCTGACAAGCTTCAAGCAAAACAAACTCTAGATGTCACCTATGACAAATATAACACCATATAACATTCTTTCAACATTTTATATTTTTAATGAAGGCTCCTATGGTCAAGTTGAATGCAGATACTATGCATCATCACTCCTCCCCAAGGTCTCACCACTAAAGTAAGCAAGTCCCATGAGTTTCCATGAAATTAAGAGACATCCTGTAGTGTCTATCTGGATGGCCTTTTTCAGATTGCTCTTACTTTATATAAAAACGCTTTATATAAAAACGCTTCCCTCCATTGCAGTAATAGTGTCTAGATTATCAACAAGCATCACTTCTACCACCACAGTTGCATTTCACATACATATTTTCCACATTTTTAGGCAAACCCACTCACACTGGAATGAAGTGCAACACTCTCAGTCAGGCACAGGCAGTACACTTCATCTTACTCGGGTCCTCACTGGCTATCTAACATCTCCCACCTAAAACAAGTATTTACTTTTGTCATAACTTGGATGTGGTTGCCCCTGCAATGGATGAACAGGTCATGGTCATGACAAGGTCATTTATCACTGTAAATGCATTCAGTCTGTCTTGTCACAGAAGCAGGAATATACACAGCAAGTTAATTAGGAGAGAAGATAAGGTACAGCTCCTTTCTTCTACTAAAGCTTGATTTGATCTTTTAAAAAGAGTGCAAATTACCTTTGTAGAAATTGCACTAGTTAAAAGTTCTTACTGTTCATATTCTTTGGTCAATTTATCTTCCTGAATTATTACTCTGATTCTAGCACTCATTTTTCAGTCAGTAACTACTGGTCTGCTCCCCTCTTCGTGTTGGAAACCATTTTTCTGTTCACGTGTATCTTTATTTTTTTTCCACCATTCCTTCCTTTTTTAAAATGTCTCCTTGCTGAGATGAAACAAATAACAAGTTGTACTGACCAAAGACGGGAGATCAATAGCTGCAGCAATTCACAGTTTCTGGATGGTACTGCTACAAGAACCTTGCATTTTGTGGCCTCCCATAGACTGCTACTGTTGGCTTTGAACAGCATACACTAAATGTTACTATGGTGGACTTTTGGTGATGTTAATAGTCATAGAATGGTAGGAGTTGGAAGGGACCTTTACAGATCTTCTAGTCCAATCCTCCCATGGAGGACATCGTTAGAGACAGTGTCAAAAGCCTTGCTGAAGTCAAAGTAGATGACATCTGTTGCTCTCTTCTCATCTAGCCAGCCCTTGATAAAATCATGTTGACTCCCCCTGATAAACACCTTTATTTCATATGTTTAGTAGTAACATTCAGGATGAGCTGTGCCATCACCTTTCCAGGGATGTACGTGAGGCTGACCTGCCTGTAGTTTCTTGGATTCACCTTCTTGCTCTTTCTGAAGACTGGAGTGACATTGGCCTTTCTCCAGTCCTCAGGCACCTCACCTATCCTCCATGTTTGTTCAAAAATGATGGAGAGAAGCTGAGCAACAACATCAGTCAGCTCCCTTAGCACTCTTGGATGCATCCCATCAGGACCCATTGACTAATGAGCCTTAAGCTTGGCCAACGAGTCTTTAACCTCTTCCTCTTCCATCCAGGGCAAGTCCTCTGTTGTCCAGGCCATCCTACTATCCTTGCTGGACTGGGTTTCCCGAGGACCAGCCTTGGCTGTGAAGACTGAAGCACAGAAGGCATTCAGTAATTCAGCCTTCCCTGCATCCTCGATCACCAAAGCACCCTACGTGTTTCGCAGTGGGCCCACATTCCCCCTAATCTTCCTTTTGCTGCTGATGTACCTGAAAAAACCCTTCTTGTTTTCCTTGGCTTTCCTGGCTAGGTTTAATTCTAGAAGGGCTTTAGCCTCCCTGGTTGCAACCCTGCATGGTCCGGCAATGTTCCCATATTCTTTCCAAGAAATCAGGCCCTTTTTCCACCTCTCATAGATGGCTGTTTTTTTCCCCTGAGTTGTCCTAGCAGATCCTTGCTCATCCATGGAGGCCTCCTGCCTCTCTTTCCTGCTTTCCTACATGGGAGGACACACAGATCCTGGGCAAGGAGGAAGTGGTGCTTGAAGATCAACCAGCTCTTTTGGGCTTATCCCATGAGATCTCTCCAAGTAGGTCTTTGAAGAGGCCAAAGTTGGCTCGCCTCAAGTCCAGGGTTATGGTCCTGCTTTGTGTCCTGCTTCTTCTACACAGGATCTTGAACACTATCATGTCATGGTCACTGGTTAGCAAACGCTTGAATAAATAAGGAAAGATGCTGCTTCTAAACGCTCTCTAAACAATTCTGTTGTAAAAAGGCCCAAATGTAATACTGTCTGTACAAAGGGGTAATCATAATTTCCTCAAAACCTGCACCACTACTCCATAGCCTTCACAGTAATTTATATAATATCATAACTTCAGCTTGTCTGCATCATCTTCAGAGACTGGAGTTTTAATTAATCCTTTCTTTCCAAATAAGATGAAAAACATCTATCAGGTATTCTTTCATTTGGTAATCCTTATGAGTATTAAACATTTATACATAGCAAAATGAGATAAGTAAAAGGATCTTCTTTTTTATTTGTAGTTTACAGGTGTTTCTGCTTCAAACACCAGTTCAAGCCTATAACCAGTGACTTTCCCAACAAGTATTAGAGGAAGTAAAAGCCTGTAAAAAGGGAGTAAACTCATTTGGACAGTTCAATTTTGCTTAAAGACTACTGCTAGACATTCTGTCATGTTCTTTAGGATATGTTTTGCCTTTTCAAGCTTGGAGGCACACTGTAATTCTACACTCCCCCCAAAAAGTATGAATACAATTCAGGTTGATGTACAGAACTTAAACTCTGCTGCTGTTTCCTGAATTTCATTAAGGCACAATATTGTATTCACTTTCACAAAGACTAGTATTTCATTTTAACAAGTTACATCTGGACAATCTTTGTGTGTGCATTTAATGATCAAAAGGACAATTGCCAAGTGAGAAAAAAACACCTTGTGCTTTTGGGATTCTGTACAGCACATTTTATTAAAAATAAAATACCACAAATCATTGATAGAGCTGCTCTATTCAGACAGTAATTTTAATTCCCAAATCCAGTTAAAACCAGCTCTACAGTACAATCACTTCCCAGAGTTTTTGTAGAACAAGGCAGGAAGGTTAGAGCTGTGACTCTGTATTTTTCTATTTCAGATTAGAACCAACCTAATCCTGCAGTGGAAAGAGTAAATAGGTACTTTTTTGAAACAGACAAGTATAAAACCTTAATTCGTTCTTGTCACATAACAGGAAAAACACAGATATAATTTTTAAATATATTATGAGGAGAGATAAACGTGTATAGTCCAACAGTAAACAGACATTTCTTCCAAGAAGCCTGGACTACCAGCATTTAACTGCAAAAACACACCTGACCTTCTTTTAAGGCACAGTAATGACCACATAGTCAAAGCCAAGTAAAATGCGGCCCAACTAAAAAAAGCACTTAGATATGTACACTCAGGAAAAGTCAGGATATGAGATATCTAGTAGAGATTAGCAAAATATCAAATCAGCATTTCATTAAGCGAAGTCTGGTCAAATAAACTTCAGTTTCATAGCAGATTTCACACTTACTTTTCTTACTTCACTGGCTATTAAGTCAAACTTCCCACAGCAGGGAAGAGGCTAGCGCTGCACAAAAGAACTGCAAAAACTACAAAACTTGCTTGTAGACATTAATGATACCAATATGAGATGCTAAAGATACATTATACTTATTTCACTTAATTATTCTCTGTAACAAAACACTAACTGTAGCTCTTAAAACTCAAAAACACAAACACACTCATGCTCAAATCTTTTATTACAAAGACAACAGTGAAGGTTTTTCATCACTTCCTACGGAACACCTAACAGAGTATTAACCCTAAGCAAGACAGTTGGGTGAACAACAATCCTCAGGTCTTTGGTAATTGAGGCTAATTGTGGTCTTTTGTTTCCTGATGGGCCTAAACCAGGACATCAGCTCAACTTCAGCCTAGTCCGTAGTTTGTCAGCCTGTAAAGTAGCTTACTGCTTCTACTCCTTATGGAGAACTACTGCATGGTCTCCAGGGCTTTGCTAGCACTTTGCTCCTCACGGCAGCTGCTGACACTTAATGTGAGCTTGATTTGGCAGCATTTGCCAGGTATCATGCTGAAAACTCATTAGCTCAGTAAGCCCATAAGCAGACTCATTTGCCCCAAAGAAAGATGTAGCCTCCCTTCTTCCACTTGTACCTCTGATCCATACAGTCTTAAAAAGGAATGTAAGCATATAATAAATGACAATGAAAAGAAAAAGTCTTTCCAGGGATAATTTTGTATTATCACAGAAATCATTCTACCTCAAGGAGAGGCAACAACCAAAAAGGGACCTGATCACAGCCGCCATGCCTACCTTGCCATTTTACCTCTGCTGTTAAAACTGAACCACGTCCATTTAAATGACAACACTTCAGAACTTTTTAGATATATGTTTTATTACAACATGTAAGTAGAAATTAAATGGACCCACTACGCAAAAAAGGGGTAAGATGTTTCATCCTCTGGATTTCCTAGGTCCTGTGTAAGGAATATAGTTGTGTTTTCAACCTTACAAGAATGAGGAGACCACAGTACTAAGAAAACAATACTAATGGGAGCTCCACTAAAGGTTCATCCTAATGCGTTCATGCAGGCACCAAAATACATCTGAACACAGCCTAAAGTCACAAATACTAAAAGACAAAATACCAATAAGTTAATGATCTAACCTTTCTTGTAACACAGCATGTTACAATAAGAAAAAGAGCAAGGTGAATCTGTATCTGTCACAATCCTAAGAAATTGCTCTTTTCTCAAATACCAACATAGCAAATTACTGAGTTTTGGACAATACAACAAAAGCAAGAAGCACAAATCAAAGAGAAGATACCTATTAAAAATATTCACTAAGACAGCAGAAGCTTTTGTAAAACCAACAGATGAGCTGTTAAAAAAGTGGTTTGGAAGCTTTTATCTGGACCCTAAGACTACGTGACATTTTAGCAAAAAACACTAAGTAAAATAGATTGCTACATACACAGCAGTCAACGCCACATTAGAGTGCACAGCAAGGAAGTAAGAGCATTCCTAAATTTAAGTGTCAAAATTACCTGTTATACCTGTCACAGGCCATGAAGTGACATGTAATAAAGACTTTATGTCTGAAAAACTAAAGCAAAAACTTCCAGTTACCATTTAAATATTTCAAAGGATGGCCATAGTGATGTTCCCAAATGGTAGTTGTTCAAAAGATTAATCACCTTCATTGTCAAAATCACATGCCTCACCTCCAAAGTGAGTTACCTAGCATCTGGTTTAGTGATTGATTGCTGTCATGGGTCTCCCTCTGAATAAACACAATCAGTATTACCTGCTGATTTCCAAATAGCAAAAGTATTTTCCATTTCTGTTTCTGGTAAGTTTCAAGTCTCTAATGGCCAATCTTATACTCATTTTTATGGATACTTTCTACAGTCATGCACTTTGTCTGCAAGCAGACATCATGGTCATGGATGTATTTTAGAATCAAATTTCATTAACATGTAGACAATACATCCTAACAGTGTATATCCTTCACTGTCTCTTGCTAATACATAAGAAACACAGTATACATGCATTTCAGACTCACAGGTGCTACAGAAGGCAGCCTCCTTGGAGATTAATTATTTCAGGTATTGGTGATTGGTAAGGCCTCAAAACTGTAATTCACATAAACAGTAATATAGTCAGTCACACCAGAAGATCTCAGTCATCTATACATGCCTGTATCACCTAGAATACACTAGTATCATCTGAATCATGGAATCATAGAATGGTAGGGTTTAGAATGGAACTTTAGAGATCATCTAGTCCAACCCCCGTACAGAAGCAGGTTCACCTAGATCAGGTCACATAGGAACATGTCCAGGTGGGTCTTGAAGACCTCCAAGGAAGGAGACTCCACAACCCCTCTGGGCAGCCTGTTAACAAACAAACAAATAAATAAATACAATTTTAAGTATCTGGCCCAGATGAGACTTCTAGAACAGCAATATGTATCTGGTGAATGTCTGCACACTCATGATACCATCTGCTGCAGCTCATCTTGTCTCATTTAACAACTCTTACACAAGGTTGACAGAAACAGAAACTCTATTTTGAGAGTAACAAGCAGGACCTTAAATGTAATTCCAATTCCCCACATTCCAACATTGTCAAATACGACAAAATATACGTCAGAAAAAAGTGGCTGCAGTATCAGCATACCAGAAAATTACCATCAAGAAAACCTGCTATTTCATTATACCATAAAACCATTATCACTTCTCTGCTTAAAAAAACACCAAGAGAAACACTTTGGAATATATAGCTCACTTTTTTTTTTTGGCAAAACACAAAGATCTTGCAATTAACAGCATGAAATACAGGCCACCAAGGAGACTTCAAATAAAAATTCCCTCATACAGGCAGCTGCCAGGAATCATTTCATCTTGATGATACTGGACTCTATAAACTTCATTCAAGCAAATCCCAGAAGATAATACATATATATCTCTTACAAAACTGGAAACAAACATACTGCGACTGCAAACTTCAGGCTGATGCTTACTTTTAAGAACAGAGGGATATTACTAATGCTACAGAGGTAAGAAAGTTCACTAAGCCTTCATGGCTGTAGCAGTGTTCCACTGTTTCACCTCTCCTCCCGCTATTCCCTGATCTTTTTCAGAACAGTCTTGTAAGAGATAAAAGCTACCAGGTCTGAAAACAAGATGTTTCTCAGACTGCAAAAATCTCAAAAGAGTTACTCCATGGTTGTTATTAAAGTCTTAGTGCACTCCAAAGAGAAGAATAACTAAGAGTTAAAATAATTATGGCTACAGAAAGCTTCTAAATAACTTCACGTAAAGCTGTTCTACTTTGTATTAACATGATAGATTTTTGGCTCCTACTTACCCCAGGCAACTATAACCACCCAAGAAAAAAATGTTTGCCTAAACCTTTAACCTCCAAAAGAATTCCAAAAGAGATGTCGATCTGCAATAGCAGTCTTTTTGGTTGATTGGTTGGGTTTTTTGGTTGGTTGTTGGGGTTTTTTATTTGTTACCAACCCTGGAATTTCCTATTTCACAATGCATGTTGTTCTTCTATTACACTGAGTACACAGGCATGAGAAAGTGGAGCCAACTGTTTAATATGTGTCTTCTTAACTGCATTTATTTCCTGATACAGCAGCACAGGGATTCTAGGAACACTCTAAGTTGGACAAGCCCTGTTTGGACATTTAGCTCTCTGACAATCCATGCCTACAAAATTTGGGTAATAAAGTACTTTTCAAATTACAACACTGTCTTCTCTTTACAAAAATTAAAAGCAAGTCCCACCCTTTATTTCCATGAAGGCTAAGTATCTCTGGCAGTGAAACAAAACAATTTTAACTGTGAAAGGGAAAGTTTGGGACAATCAAATGCCACATTTAAGTGATTTCATCTAATGAAGTTACAGTAACAGATTTTTTTTTTCACGTTCCCAACATTATTCCTACACTACCTGAGGAGAGATCTATGAGAAGCAGCAGATACAGCACTAACTGCTATCTCTTCTAGGCATGGCCAAAAAGCCATAATATATGTCAAGATATGCAAAAATATAATGTAGATCCAAATAACCATTATAGCTTGGTAGAGAAATCCAATTTCATAGCTTCTTCCAATTCTTCTTTGTACACTTGGAAAGAAAATAAAGTGAGCTACTGTTTTTAACTCTGTCCTTACCAAAATGGCTCCAAGCATCATTGTGGTGTGGTGATCAGGGTCTTCCGTAATTCTCTTGGAAAAATCTCTTTTAGTTGCAAGGCATTTGCCTCACAATACTTCCACCCAAACACCACTCTTTTGTTGTAGGCTCGGTCCAGTAAAGCTGGCCATGGTAGTCTGATGAAGCACTCATTTCTCACCAAGTACTCTGCCAGGCTGAATATAGCATGCAATCCTTTTATTAAGGAATTCAGCTACTCTAGAACTAGCATCCCTTATTTCAAGTTGTTCTGGTTTAGCAAGGAGCAGCTTTTGGCTTAGTAACAGGGGGAGCGGGTTGCAGTGAAGACCCGGTAAAGAGTTTGCGGACTCTCCCCCGGCTCCTGGGTTCACACCCACCTCCGGCCCGGCTGGGCCAATCTGGCGCCTCTGCCATCACCTTTTAGGGGATGGGAATTCGGAATGCAAGGCAGGAGGTGTAAGAGTGATACAAGACGGAGGCGACCACGCGGACCCTTCAGCCAGAGAAGGAGGAAGGAAGGAGAAGCAACAGACCAGAGACTCCTCTGCAAGCCGTGGCGAGAATACAAGCTGTGCCCCTGAAACCTATGGAGATCCATGGCAGGACCGAGAGTTACCAGCAGCTCCATGTGAGTGAGCCCGGACGGGCGAGGGACTGTGTGGAGACGGCCACGGCCCAGGCCGTGCTGGAGAGCCTGCACGTCGCAGAGCAGCCCCACATGAGAGGCAAAGAGTGCACGAATAAGTTTGGAATAAGTGCGCGTCGGAGCAGCCCGTGCAGGGCTGCCATGCGTGTGAGTTACCCCACGGACTTGCAGGGAGGACTGGTGTGGAGTTCACCCATCCTGAGGCAGAAGCTATCGGGAACAGACTAACTGAAACCCCCACTGCCTACCCCCCCAAACCGTTCGGGGGGGGCAAGGTAAAAACACCGGGATCAGGGCTCTGAGCCCGGGAAGACCGGAGGTGTGGCAAGAAGGTGTTCTTAAAAAGGCTGGTTGGACTCTTCATTGATGTATTACTCTGTGTTGTTTCATTTTGGTTATGTTTTGGGTTTTTGGGGTATGTTTTAGTTGATGTTGCATTAAATTGTTCCTCTGTTTTCTTCCCCAAACCGAGTGGGGAAGAGCCTGGTCTGTTTTGTCCTGAACCTTAAGCGGCAATTAAGCTCTCCCTGCCCTTGAGCAGTTCTCAGCTTCTTGGGTAGTCGAGGCTAATCGTGGTCCTTGTTCCCTGATGGGCCTAAACCGTGACATTTTGATTGAAAACATCAGTAAAAGGAAATCCCTCCACATTTCACAGCTTAATGTAGATACTCTAAGGAAATCACCTTTTCATTTCAGGCTCCTTTTGCAAAAACCATGTGTACTCCTCCTCAGCCAACTAAGATTTTCAGATATTGCTACCACTACAAGAGAGCTTTACTATGTTAACAGCAATGGAAATAAAAATTAGCAGGCAGTCTAACAAATGAAGTGACTTGACATCTACCTGCAACTACAACATCTTCAGGTAACTGTAGAAACCAGAGCACAGATGTCACTGAACATAAAAAAATTAAAAAAAAACCAAAAAACCCAAAAACCAACAAAAAAACAATCATGTTCTTAGTATTAGAAATAAACCACAACAAAACAAATAAACAAACAACACAAAACAAAAACAGGAACAGTTGTCTTCAAGAATTGAAGAACAATGATCTACTCCACTAGTGTAACCAAGATGGCCTGCTAAGATATTATCAACTGACTACAGAGTTTCCAATGCGGAGAAAGCAAGGTTTTTCCTTCCAACTCCCAACAGCTCATTCCTCTGAAAGGTTCTGTGCAATGAAATATTTGGCTAGTGCCAAGTATTTTGATTTGAAGAAATCCAAAGTCCCTTTATGATATTGACAAATACTTTCCTCAATAAAAACTTCCCCTTTTTTTCCCCTCCCAAAACAGCTATTAGATTCGTACTACTCATACAAATAGTGTCAGTCAAGAATAACGTTGTTTTAAAGATGAACTTTTTTTTCCACAGAAGGAGAAACAGGCATACTCATTAAGAATAACTCTGGATGAGGCGCACTCACCGTCTTCTGCTGATAGTCAGTATGCCTTACTGCACAGCAGGACAAGTGTCCCTCTTCCACAAGAGGTACAGCACGACCAATTGCCTTGCCATTGTCTGCAAGTAAAGCAGCTTTTGAAAGTCCCAGAAATGAAATTGTTAAAAGCCATTCT
Organism: Colius striatus; assembly: GCF_028858725.1. Classification (NCBI taxonomy): domain Eukaryota; kingdom Metazoa; phylum Chordata; class Aves; order Coliiformes; family Coliidae; genus Colius; species Colius striatus. Next base: position 29,085,756 of record NC_084767.1, on the reverse strand, counting down.
ATTCCGTAATCGTAACTGTCCAGAAAGATCCACAATGAAGGCTGCTGCAAAAATAAGGGCTTTATGGTGAAAAAAAAATTGTAGAACTTGCAGGAAAAAATGGCTTGGGACTGTCAAATTCAGAATGCAGGCATACAGAGACATACCCAGGAGAAATGTCAATCATATCTAGATGCTGCAGAAGAAAAATCAGGACTATTTCCAAATAATATTAGTGCTCATATAGCTTCTTATTTGATTAATATCCGTGAAACAAATCAAACACCTGCAGAAAACATCAGATATAAACAAATACAAAATGAAACAATTATTTTAATAACCCTTAGCTAATGTTTGGCTAAGTGACTACTTGGCAGAAGTTGGTAGCCAGCACTCCTTTCATTTTGTTAAAACAAGGAATCGTTGGTAAACCAAATCCCATCAAGTAACGGTATGTTAATGCCACAGGCACTATGGTAGGACTGGTAAGAAACTGTATGCCTTATACTACTTTATTGCTTTATCAGATAATAAAGTTTTGTATTAACTTTCTCATAAGAAAACGTGGCACGATATTAGCACAAAGTCTGGAGCAAGAATTTACCAAAACGAAAATGCAGCAGAAACATTCCATATTCCATCCTCCTTGCATTGGGTTTGTTATCCTCTACAAACCAGCAAGAAATTCTAATGAATATTGTAAACTTGAATCAAGCAGAAATTACACATAGCATCATCTGTCACTCTAGTTCTTGCTTATAACTAGATTGTATCAATATTTCTTTCTTTCACATGCTGAAAGATTTTGCCAAGGGTGACCATGAACTGGGTGAATACATTAGAGCTATTTTTAAAATTTTTTAGAGATAAGACAATATTTTGCATATAAAACAGGAATATATCAATTATTTCTACATTCTGAAGAGGCTGACATCCATGTTGTAAGCAACCTACTATCTGTTCAGCATTTTCTTTCCCATAAATCAATTAAACGTTTACAGAGGTGAGAACTTGAGCATCACAGGCATAGTGGATCTATACAAAATGTATTCATAACTACATTTTCTTCCTGATCTCTCCTATAGAGATTAGTTATTTCATTATTTTTTTAATGTCTAATGTGTCCATATCATCAACATATTTCTGACTGCAAGAACACCAAAGCTCCAATAAATAAGGTTGCCTGTCTCCTGATTTGGGGTACATAGTTGTAGCATTAATTCAATCAAATTCCACCAGCATATTCAATCACTGGATCTTTTGAGTTCAATCAACACCTTTCGCTGTATCTGGCATTATATTAAATTGTCCTTTTGTGGCTTTCAACATTTTCTGTGTTGTCCTCACAATATCAAGATATGGTAAGAAGAGAAACATGAATGAGTTTTGTAAATTCAGAATTAAAACCCAGAAAAAGAACTACTTTCCAGAACCACAGAAATAGTTAGTTCCTGATGGGATTATAGGAACTGTCCAATAGTACATAAAACCAGAATGAGGGATTTGAGGGAGATTCTCCCCTTCTACTGAACTTACTTATGTGTTTTTTCATTGAATTAAAAGGAGAGTTCATTCTACAAGAATACAGTGGATCTTCCTGGTTCGTATGGACATCTTAAGAGCTAAGATTCTCACTTCACCTGAATGCTTTATTAAGGTTCACTCCTAATCTGAAATATCCTTAAGAAAACCGCAGAGTGGACATCTGTATCAACGTATGAACATGTCTGTATCCCGAAAAAAAAGAAACATAATACCGGATAATAAAACTTCTATTAAAGATGAAAAAGTTGCATTCCCAATTTCTATATCAATACATTCTTGTAAAACTGATCTTCAGCTTTCTGATTAACAAATCAAGCAGCACAGATGACAACTGGTAACCACAGGGAGCTTCAAACACACTAAAATAAACTTATTTATTGTCAAGATGTTGCTGCTTGAAGACTATGATCTCAAAAAAAACCTATTTGTGCAGTTAATACATTCTGAATAATACATTACATTGTTTTACAAAGAGCAGTTCTCAAAACCTAATCCTTTAAACAGAATCGAGTACAGTGATTAACATTATCCCAAACAGTTTGAAGATTAGAATTCCCTGCATTTATGGAGCAGAAGATAATATGCATAGTAATCACCGAGCCTAGTAGAAAAAAAAAGTGATTTTATAATGGTTTTGAGTTCTTTGTTTATATCCATGCTTTATCATTTATTCCATATAAGAATCTCATCATTCACCTTACTTCTCAAACTCTAGTTACAAATAAAAGAAGCTGTTCAAAATTTATCTCTCTTCAACAGGTAACTCTGAAATTCAGGGGCTAAATTCAGTATCTATGTATTTACCAGGAAACCTTTCCTCAAATACTACTCCAAACATCATTATTCTTTTACCAAATCATAGGTCAACAGGACAATATGAACTCTCTAAGAGCTAAGAAGGCATTGTAATCCAATATGATCGTAGCTTGTCTCCACGATAGACTTTCCTGTCAAATCTCATCGTCACTACTCCATGACCATTTCTTTAAAACTTACACACAAGTATGCTCCATCCCAGGCAGCTGTCAATTTGCTGCACAGAAAAATGAGGGGCCTGTATTTTAACACCTGTCTATCTGTGGCAATAATCTAAAATATGGCAGTTAAGTAGAAACATTCTTTCAGATATTAGAGCAATTTACTATATTTAGGAAAAGAAATAAGCTTTCTTATTAACTGAGTTTTGTCAGGTATTTCTGAACTTAGAAATATATCACATAATTAGAAAAAAATAAAAATTACTGGATGTTATGAGGCACACACACATTTAAAAAAAAAAAAAAAACAAATCAACAAAACAAAAACCCACACATATTCCCAAGAACTAACAATTGAATTATTTGCAGTCTGTCAGGCATAACCTGCCAAGCCATTAGCTTGCACTTCGAGACTTGCATTTGCTCAATAGCTGACCTGCACATGGCAGTCTTAGCATGAGAAATGGCTTTCAAGCTCAGCTGTCTTCTAAGTGCCATCCATCATCAGAAGAAACACATTATTCCCTTTACAGACGGCTACTTTGCCAAATTCTTCTGGCACAGTTCCATCAGTCACACCCCATCACCCCAGGGAAAAGCAAAACCTAGCTCTGTATCTTACTCTTTCTGAGATGTGGAAGGAAAAGCAATTACTGTTTGAAGCCACTTGTAAGGAAACTGAGGCAGAAAGACAGCTCTATCATTTACTAGCCTCATGATTGCTGCAACAGGCAGTAGTTCACAGGGGATAGACAGAGGCAGATTGTGCACTTAGAACAGAAGGAAGGTTGAGCTGACACTATACTATGTTTTGCATAACCCAGAATTATAATAAGCAAAGCAACACATGGCAGGCTGCCCTTTGGAAATCCTTCTAAAAATACATATACATACATTCGTCATTGATACAAAACAACATAAGGGTTACTACTTTTTGTCCCACAACTCAGTTTTACAAGATGGTCTAATAAGGCTGTTCAGGTTTCTAGTAAGGCATCCTCCCTGCAGTTCGTTTATACTCAAGAATTATAAATAAGATTATAAATCAAAACAGATGCTCTTTCATTCACAGTAGAGGGAATAAATTATGGAGAAGGTTTATTTGCAACTGGAAAACAAAACCAAAATGCCTCCACAGATGGCCTTTTTCTTGCCATTACTGCCTTGTTGACCTTGCAAAAGGGTCTGTCAAGTTAAACCTTCACCCACAGTGCCCTGTGAGCAGCGTTCATAATGCTGTCAGATGCAGCTACAAAACATGCCACAAACACAGCAGGATTCTGCATCACAACATGCACTGAAACCTAGATGCATCCCAAGGACGCCAGTTCCTTCTAAGGAAAAGAGAGAATAAGAGAGAGAGGTCATAGGATTATCAGCTCATTGTTCAAATCCAGCCCAGAAAATGATATGTTTGGAAGAGCCTTTATTGTCTTTTCTAACTAGACTTGTAGGAGGCTAGGGACAAAGATAACAGTCACCCCTTCCCTGTGTGTTTGCGTCTGTGTTCAAAACAGTGCAGTCACTTTGAGAGAAATGCAGCCAGCTGGGGTCAACTCTTCTCACATTCCTTTTACATTCCAACTTAATTCTTGTAGCCACTAGGATGCAAAGGGTTTCATAAAAAGTTAAGGATGACTAGATGTCTTTGTGTCCATTTGTTGTTTTGCTGCATTCCGGTTGTCAGTGACACACACCATTAAGCAGCTGAGTGAAAACCTGGCAAGAAATTCAAAGATTATCCTTAAGCTGAAAATTATTTTTAAATGCTCTATCACTGGAAACTTACACATCTGAAATGTGTTCCTCATTTTAAAATACATGCCCAAATCACAATCCACAGACACATATGACTACATTTTAAAATGTTACTACTCCTTACTGCCAAACACAAACCTATTGTGCCAGCAGAAAACAGAGAAGTCCCATATGTTCAAGGGATTCTTGAGACCTCAATACAACAACGTGTTCTGAAACGTAGAACAGTGTTAGAGATACAATGCACTGTACTTCATAGTCAAACACCTAAAAACAACTACAGCAGCACTGGAGTTTTTTTGGAGGGAGCAAGGGCCTATATTTAATCCCTCCTCATCCTCAAAACAAAGTGTATTCATTCAAGCATCCAGTTTCCTATCTGGAAGTGAGGCAACAGACAAGGAATCAGCTGGTATACATCTTAACACTGCCCTCCAGCTTCTGCTCCTCACTGAAATCAGAGCAGGAACATTCCCCTACTCCCCATTACTAGCCTTACACCTACAGCAGCTGCTGCACTAGCTATTGCCAACACTTTACTTAAATGTGTAGGAGGACCCTTCCCCAAATGGTGGGTGCAAATGTCACCAAAAATAAGCAGTCAGGGCAAACAGGCTGCATTGGACTGGCCCTTTCTCACCAAGATCCACTACTGAAAATCTGACCCCAACCTTCACCTTGTCTACAACAGACACTACTTTTTGACCAATACTGTCCTCTGTTTCTCACTGCATAAAGGATCACATCACTAAGTCTTTGGCTCCTCTATTCTCGTCCTTTTTTTAAAACAAACAAGTTCACTAACTGCAACAAAAAGTGGATCTCTTCCTGACACTTCTGTGGCTCCAGCAGTAGTGGTCCTGTATATTCTCTCCTTTAACTACAGTGGCAGACCAATAGGTATGCCTGTGAGTTTGTATGGAGTCGCTTATGCTTGCTAACAGGGGTAGGGGGCTGCGGTGTTGCCCCTGTAAACAGTTCCCAGACTTTCCCCTAGCTCTGAGTCTGGACCCACTTCCAGCTCAGCTGGGCCTATTTGGCGCCTCTATGATCACTGTTTAAGAAAGGGAAATTTGTAAAGCATAGTAGGTGATAGCATGGTGAGACAAGATGAAGGGGACTACACAGAGCCTGCTGTCAGAGAAAGAGGAAGAAAGGAGAAGGGCAGGACTAGAGATCCCCTTGCAGCTCACAGCAAGAGAGCAACTGTCCCCCTGTGACCCACTGTCTTGGTTTAGGCCCATCAGGGAACAAAGACCACGATTAGCCTCGAGTATCGAAGAGGCTGAGAATTGCTCAAGGACAGGGAGAGCTTAATTGCAGCTTAAGGTTCAGGACAAAACAGACCAGGCCACTCGGTCTGGGGAAGAAAACAGAGGAACAATTTAATGCAACATCAACTAAAACATACCCCCAAAAACCCAAAACATAATCAAAATGAAACAACACAGAGTAATACATCAATGAAGAGTCCAACCAGCCATTTTAAGAACACCTTCTTGCTACACCTCCCGTCTTCCCGGGCTCAGAGCCCTGATCCCGGTGTTTTTACCTTGCCCCCCCCGAATGGTTTGGGGGGGTAGGCAGTGGGGGTTTCAGTTAGTCTGTTCCTGATAGCTTCTGCCTCAGGACGGGTGAACTCCACACCAGTCCTCCCTGCAAGTCCGTGGGGTAACTCACACGCATGGCAGCCCTGCACGGGCTGCTCTGACGTGCACTTATTCCAAAGGCTGCAGCTCCTCTCTGCCTCTCGTGTGGGGCTGCTCTGCGGCGTGCAGGCTCTCCAGCACGGCCTGGGCCATGGCCATCTCCCCACACAGTCCCTCGCCCGTCCGGGCTCACTCACATGGAGCTGCTGGTAACTCTCGGTCCTGCCATGGGTCTCCATAGGTTGCAGGGGCACAGCTTGCATTCTCGCCACGGCTTGCAGAGAAGTCTCTGGTCTATTGCTTCTCCTTCCTTCCTCCTTCTCTGGCTGAAGGGTCCGCGTGGTCGCCTCCGTCTTGTATCACTCTTACACCTCCTGCTTCGCATTCCGAATTCCCGTCCCCTAAAAGGTGATGGCAGAGGCGCCAGATTGGCCCAGCCGGGCCGGAGGTGGGTGTGAACCCAGGAGCCGGGGGAGAATCCGCAAACTCTTTACCGGGTCTTCACTGCAACCCGCTCCCCCTGTTACTAAGCCAAAAGCTGCTCCTTGCTAAACCAGAACACCCACAGAGGGCAAATGGCAGAACTAATAGTCTCCAGCAGCTCTGGGAGGACTCCATGCCCAGGGGGACAAGCGCTTTGGACCCCAACACAGAGGGGATGAGTGTTGCAGACTCCATGCCAGAGGAAGCAGAGAGGAACTGCAGTTTTCAGGGTGAATGAACGTTGCCAACAGCCTGTGCAGGGCTGCAGGGTGTGTGAGGGACCTCATAGTGGCAAGGGAGGACCAGCAAGGAGTCTATCTGCCCTGAGGTGAGAAAAGCAGAGGCAGAAGCCACTCATAGGAGAAAGGACTGACTCCATCTCCCATTCCCTGCCCCCTTGCACTGCTCAGGAGGGGAAGGAGGTAAAGACATCAATCAGGTCCCTGAGCCTGGGAAGAGTGGTGGGGAGGGGAGGGGAGGCAGGGAGGAGACAAAGGGGGTGGTTGTACCTTTCATCATCTCCCTACTCTGTATTGCTTTCAGTTAGGTGTTCCCGTTTGTTATGTTTTTGGCTGGTGGTGGATTAAATTTTCGTTTTCTTCCCCAGGTTGAGTATTCCTGTCTAGTATGCCCTGGATGGGCCTAAACCACAATAATGCCATGAACTACCTAACCCAACTGCCCCAAGAACAGGTGGATATCATGTGCATTCTGTGACTCTTGACTCAAACAGAAATGGGAAAAACTACTCAATCCCTCCCTAAATCCCAGACAAACTTCTTGCCTGGAAACTGTGTAGCAATGATAGGTACTAAATGAAAGGAAAAAAAAAAAAAGTAGGGAATGAGGTGGGAGCAGAGGGACATAAATCTATTTATTATTTAATTTCTTAATTTTATTACTTTACTATTTATTATTCAATAATATTTTTATTATTTAATATTTGTTATGTATTATTTGGCTTTCTCACCCTTAAGCAACATTTTTTTTCCTTTCTGATTTGAACATAATAAGCATACAGTATTACTATGTAAATTAATATTAAACTCAGAAGAGGGAAAGCAAACAAATTTTTATTAATCTCACAAGTGGGTTTGAAGACGCAAAGACAGAGCTTCACATTAATGCCACTTATAGTATATTAATCTAGCACTATGAAACTATAAGAATAGATCGGCAGACCAGGCTTTGCTCAATAAATAAATAAATACACAATTGACAAGGCAGTTTTTCATTAGATATTTAGCATGCTAGTGAGAGTAATCAGGGAATATAGATATAAACAAGTTTCCTATTTATCGCCTCCCCTCTTTCCCAATAAGTAAGTCACTAGAGAAGTGTTCATTGTAACTTAAAAAATTAATTTTCATAACACAAGTATTAAAATTTAGAATTTATACTTGGGCAAAAAAAGAAAAGGGAAAAAATGACAAATGAGCAACCCTCATACAGACTCTTTTACACAAAGGCTGACTGTCTCATGTGACAAACACAAGCAGAAAGGGCCCATTTATATTTCTCTGTCACTAACAATCACAGTTGAAATGCATCTTAGGAGCCTGACTTGAAGTTCAGAAGACTTCCAGAACATTGCTCAGGACTCACATTTTTGTCATCTTTTTTTACATCTCTCAATTTATGCAACAGATCAACTTAATCTGATGCTAGGGAAACCCAGAGTGAGGACTACAGCACTGAATGTTGCTTTGGAACACCACTTCTTTACAGAAAAGAACTGGCTTTAGGTTTCACAAACAAACAAAAAGCAAAATACAAAACTCACAATCAAAACAAGTAGCAAAAAGTCAAACAAATCCAAAACATTCTGTGAAATCCCAGCAACTCCTGTTTATACAGGACTTCCATTAAGCTAAGAGGCCAAAGCTCAGAATTTGTGGCATACCATCAGAATGTCTAGTTATTTTTGCTTTATTTCTCAGAAATATTTTAATTGAGAAAGTTCAACATCAGCTACAATACTTTACATGTGCCAGAACATCATTTGTTACATTGTAACTTCCCACCCAGACTCTGACAGCACTGCTCATGCTCCACACAGCTTTTTAATACTGTTCATGATACAGTATATGAACATATGCCTTCCCAACCCACACGCCCTGAATCACAAGCCTTGTAACTGAAATGAAATTATATTCTTATGACAAGCTATACAGATTAAAATCAATTTCATTTTAAGAATGATAAAAGAGGTTTCTAAGTAAGTAAGCTAATAAAAAATATAATTGTACTTTATTTCATGGCAAACTATTGCTACATCTTCATCAGGAATCAAATCCATACTGACCTTCTCGTGTATCTTGAGCACAGACAGTGCCTGTCACACTCTTAACAGTGATTTCTGCTCCCTAAGTCCCTATATCACAGCCTGAAATTTAAACCAGTAACCAAAATCACACAGCAGATCTTAACCACAGAGCCTTACTGATTTCAAAGTCCATCTGATCAGGCCACTAATACTTGCATGTTATACCAGTATGCAGAAACTAGAATGGAAACAGAACAACTTGAACAAGTACAACAGAAGTTCAGAAGTACAAGTTTTTAAGCATTACACTTTCCTAAAAAAACTGCCACAGTTAAGTAACTAAATTTATGTTCTCTCTCTAAGCACTAATGACATTACTCAAAAGAAAAGCACCTATCATCTAAAGCACTGAAAACTACATCTGCATGTTCTGTGATCCAATGCCAGTTGCGCATTGAAATAAAAGTAAAGTAATAGATAAAATAAGCAGCATGTGAAAGTGAGATAAAGAATATCCAAGAACAAAAGTCACATTGAGGAATCACAAATTAGTAATAAAAGTTGACATGTTTGAAGATATGTACTGGTTAGAAAGATCATAAACACACTGGTCTAAGAAAAATAGTAGCTTCCTCTATTTTACAATTACTATGTTTTCATCTGCCCTGAAGTGACAACAGAAAGCATTCAGGTGGTGAAAGGACTGTATTTTTTAAATTTTCTCCTATGTAAAAAAAACTCATGTCATATTTCTGATACAGCAAGGAATAGCTACACCAGGTAACCAATGTAAATGACTACCCGTTAGTGTTAAGAATTGCCTCTGTATGATAAGGTATAGATAGTCCATAAACCAAATATAAATTACATCAAAAAAGGGTTATTACCAGACCTGTTTTAATATTCCCCTCTCCACCTGTCTCACTTCTCACCTCAAAAGTATCTGTCAAAAAGCTCAAAAACCACAATCATTAGATCAAACTCCTCATAACTCGTAGAATTAGTTCAAAACTGTCAATCCATACTTGCATATATTATGAGAGCTTTGGACATCAGATTTATCTAACCTAATACTTGGTCAAATATGAAACAAGAGATGATTTGTAGTATAGTTGATCCTTCACATTTAATTCTCCAGAGGAAACATCTGCTTGTACCAAGGACTAATTAACTGAATGAATGTATGAAGTTTGATGAGGTATGCACTCTCTGGGACACATATCCACTACAGCTTTTTCAAAAACAGGCTCTTATGAGCTCTTATTACAAATCACCAAAATGCCTTCTTTGGGCAATTTAACGATGTCTGGTATAGGGACTTTGCATATATCTACTGTCCAAACAATGTGTTAAATAATCTCATAAAATGCATTAGCAATTTATTTCCCCAAATATTACAGATTTAAAATAACAGGTTTTAATAAGCAAAGGCATTTCCTCTAAAGATATCAAATGTGGAGAAATAAAAAGATAAAAGGCAGCTTTCAGTGGTGTGAAGAGGTCCATATTGAAAAAACACTGCATTAGCAGCCAGAAAAGTGTGAAACTAATGCTTTCCTGTGCAGAAAGTGGCCTGTTCTCTGGGCACGTAACTGCTCAGCAGTCCTTGCCCTACAGGTTTATGCACCTGGAATAAGGTCCACAGGTCATTTTTCAGACTCATCACAGGAATTTGTAGACTCTGCCACCTGAACTTGACACCTGAGAGAAGCCCTTTGTCTCTTTAACAACTGTGGAAAATCAGTATTTCTGGGATTTGGCCAGAGAAGTCATGCAAATATGTAATACTGACAATTAATTATTTGCTAATCCTGTCTTGGATTCAGGCTGAATACCACCAGCAATGTCCCATTTATTCTTTTAATTTGTATTAGACATTCATTGTTACAATTACAAAAACTGAATGCAGACCATTCCAGAAGACAGTCTCTAACTGGCAAAGACTTCAAAACAAGCTCAGTTTTGTACATACAACTTAAACAGTTCCATGGCCACCATGTTACTCAGAGCTGATCTGCAAACAAGGAAGTTCTGAATTTGATAGAAGTCATAGAGCAAAATTAAATATTTTGGTGCCTAACTATGCATCATAGCTTAATTAAAACTTATAATGTTCTTCCCATTTTAGAGAAATTAGATCCAGACACCATTCCTAACTATAGCATTTTTTCCACTGATTTTTATGGACAATGATCAATGAAGAAATTTTCTGGACAGTGGTATGACATTTTAAGCTGCCTGTATTTTCAGAACAAAGAGAGTTTATATTTCATTTATACATGTACTCAGCAATCAGAAAACATGCCAACATATTTCAGAATAAGACAAGTTTTATGTAGGCATCAACAAATTTAATTTCCTGCTTGCTTATGTTTAAAGAGTTCTAAAATTTGCATATGCTGAATATAAAAAGTAAAACATTTACATTCTAGTTGACAATGAGCTCATGTTAAATTGTTAGGGACAATGGAATAGCTGATGTTCCTATCAGCAGGGGTAACAATTGGATAGGCTACCAAATACATGTAGCTATTTTTTTACTGGGCCATAACTGCCACACACTGTACTTTATGTCTCCATAACACTGTCTGTCATCAACATCTATTAGTAAAGCTGTAATATAAATATTTATAAAGCAGATACAATGCACAAGCCTAACCACTAATGCACATGATTTGTAATACAGAGCCATATGCTGAAATTTCATCTCTCTTCACATTGAACTGTTACGACCTAGGCACATCAGACAATTGCATGGCCCAGTCTACAAGAATTGCTTACTGAACAGAAAACAGGAATCAGCTGCCAGTTCAATGTTTTTTACAACATTCTAAATAAAACAAGGGAGTTACATTGCCCTGACTTGTGAAAGAGTTCTACTGAATACCAATTATAAGAGTAATTAAAGGATCAAACCTAACATCAGAGGTTTCTCCATAAGATATTAGCTCAATGATTGGGGTTTTTTTTAGTAAGCAAATTAGTCATGGCCACTAAACAAGAAACAGATAATCCAGAAACAATGACTCTTCAAAAATGTTTGCTGTCAAATTCCATTAATAATTTAATCCCTATAAACTGTTAAAAAAAACCAAATCAAAACAAAAACACAAATGAGGGCAATAACCCTAGCTTTCCAGTAAGAACTCCGTTTGTGACTGTCAAATCCTTCAACTGTATTAACAGTAACAAGAACAAGAAGATATGAAATATACCAAGCAAGACAGGCTTCTGCATAGTTCTTACATGTCCAGTATTTACCAATGCTCCCTCTGCCAGAAGCTATGATGTTAATCAAATATGAGATAAATCTGCAGGAACTGAGCAATAGGAAGACAGGAAAAAGTTTTCCATGTAGTAGTGAAGTTGCCTCTTCCTAAAAAGAGCAGAAAACATAGCACTCTGAAGTGGATGCTTCAGTTGACAAATCTGCTTTCCAATGAAGCAAGCCCAGACACCAGCACATCACAGTAGAAGGATGTCTAAGAACTGATTCAGAAGTCTTCTGGTGTATCAGTCCAGTTTAAAGTGCTAGACTTTTTAAAAAAATGAATTACTGGTTATGGTAGTCTCCCGTGACTAAGATGAAGTACCTCATGCAAGGTCTGAGCAATGTAGAAGTTCACTCAAATGGCATAATAATATTGTCTATGTGATCCTAATTGGGATTCCTTACATATAGAAATAAAGACAGACTGTGATTGTTTAATGAAAGACTTTTTATATAGGCTATTGCCTTGTTCAGTACACAAAATGGATGCTGTTCACTAAATGGGTAATTTATTGGTCATCAAAACTGATGGCCATTGTATAAGCTTGGTGCATTATTTATGTCAACTCCTCAAAGCAAAGTCTGAAGACAGAAGACACTCACAAGAGAAGGCTCTACGGAAGTGCTCACTAGAGTATTTCAAACAAATGTCTAAGCATTTCAAAATTCAATTTCAAAAAGTATTGCTGTCCTTATTTTACACTTAGTCACAGTGGTTATTCAACATTACCGGAAAACTGAAAGCCCTAGTCTGAAATTATTATCATCATCAAACATTCAGTTGCAAGCTCTAGTGAGAGGAAAACTCGGCTACACTCTAAGACTCCATTCAACTGATTTGCTGCAGATGTAGTAAACCCTGGCAGAAAAGAGTAATAAAAGGTAAAGTACTTTATGTTCACAGCAAGCTGCTCTTCATTTAAGGTATGAGAGTCAGCACTTGCCCAAATCAGAGCCAAGAGCTAAAATCAAGTATTCCTAATATCAGTGAAAAGCTTACTACAGCATCTTGACCAGCATCAAGTAGTAAAAATGGAGCAAAATACCACATTCTCCAGAATAATATTGATTGGTTAAGTTCCATTCTAGGCTCTGGAATTGGCTATTAAGTTCAAGGACAAAGTTCTGTCATCTCATCATATGCAAAACTAATCTTGTCTGTTTGATTTCCTTCTTTAATGTTTGTTCTCCAGTCTGGCTGCATAAATTCCTGCTGTCTTATATCCCATGATTATCCTGATTCCCAGTCCCTTCTCACTTACAGAAAATCCACATAAAGGCTCCTTGGCTAGTTCATGGTCTCTGCTTTTTCACCCATGAAGTCTAAATTCTGCTTTAACTACCAGATTCTCACAGGTTATCTACATCCACCGGACAGATATTCTGTCTTCCCAACAGAACTTGCTTTTCAATTCCCTTCAAAATTACCATACAATCTAGTACTGGCTCCTAGTTTAACTTCTCTTTTCCTGCCAGCTCCAGGCTCTCTGTATTAGAATCGTAACCCAAGTTATTATAGAATCATAGAATTATCTAAGTTGGAAAAGACTTTTAAGATCATTAAATCCAACTGCTTGATATTTGAGTATCGGCTTAGTTTCTCCACTTTGGTATGGAAGAAAGAAGCAAACAAGTGACCTCTAGCAGCTCCTTTCAAATTACCTTGTATGATTATTCAAAATATGTAACCAAAGAAAATGTTGGTATATATAGATAAATTGCGCAATTTTCCTAAAATCAGAATGTCCCTCAAAGACTCGCTAAGAAAAAAGCAATACTGTGATGTCACTAATTCATTCCAAGTTTTCAGACAAGACATTTTTAAGATTTTACAGCTAGGAGGACCAGACGATTTTAAATCCAAGTTTTACAGAGTTCTACTTTTTTGTTTGGTTGGGGTTTTTTTCTTGATTTTTTTTTTTTCATTTAGTAATACACCTCAAGTAACCAACCAGAAAACTTTAAAGTTTAGTAAAAGGTCAAGATAAAAGTAGCATCCTATGCTCTAAAGTGTTTGGCAATCTTAGTAAAATTGTGTCATCTGCATTAATAATGTACACATGCATACCACTGACAGGAGAGACAATTCATAACCAAAATTATTATCTAATCTCTGTCTACTTGGTAGACCAGCTATGAGTCTCTGTAAGATGCTTCTAGAATAACAAGTATATATTCAATCCTGAAACCCGGTCATACAGTTCAATGAAAAAGCACCTTCTGAAAGTTGCAAACAAAGTGATAGTGAAAATTCATTTTTGAGAAGCCATAGAAAGAGACAACTAATGCTTTGATCATACATTAGTGTTCCATCAGTAACAGATCTGATTTAAGAGCTTGCCACTCCTGCTATGACACTCTAGTCACAGCCTCCTCTCACTGTACATTATTAGTGGACCATTAAGGTACATCCATTCTTATATATTTAATATAGAATTACTTATATAATTCTTATATATATATGTTTTATATATATTATTAGACATAGTCTTACATAATTCTTATATAGCTGTATAAGAATATAGCTATATTCTTACCCAGCTATTTTTTTAAAGTTAAAAATACCAAAGTGAAATGCAATAATTTGACCAATTTCCCAAGGCAAATGACCCAATGTGCAGAGTTTACAGGTGGTTTTTGTCAATATTTTGTGGTAGTTAAAAAGACAAACAAAACTTTGTTTGCTTTCCATTACATAGTTTAAGTATTTTCTCTTTAGTATTATCACATATTTGAAGGGTAATATATTTGTGCTTCATGGAAGTATCTGTTCTTAAAAATAGTACAGCTGTGTTTGTCTTCAAATTGCAACCTGATCACCTGAAATAGTAATAACACAACACTCACTCACACCTCTCCACTCTTCCATCTCCCAAATAGACATTTTCTTTCCATTTGAGAAACACAGTAAGTTCAAATTAGTAAATTCAATTCAACATTTAATTGAAACAGTCAGGGAGTTTGTTTACTCACACATGTATACAGACATTTCTTTAAAAATACCATCTCATCCAGAAGCCACATCAAAGGCTACTACTTTTACAGAGGAAATAAAAAGTGGCATCAGGCAACACAGGTAAAAGTTTTCACATGAATCCACAGCTTTTCTCAGCGTAACATACAAACTCCTCAATAACATTACAACCCACTGGCTAATATGAAAATTAGTCTAAAGGTCTCTCTCAATGTGTTACTCCAAATAGCTTATGACTTGATAAGTTACTCCAAATAGCTTATGACACAAGTGCTAGAAAACCTATAACAATAGTACACACCAGGAAGCTACAAAAAGATAGATTCTGACTGCACTCATACACTAAGAAAAAGTGATGCAGGGACAGTCAGACCTTGCACCAAGAAATATAAATGGAATAAACAGAACAGTAATAAATAGGTGAAGCATGGAAATCAGATTTCCACAGGTTGCCTTTCAATATCCCATTTGGTGCTGATGCCATAAATCTTTGAATCCTAACCAGCCCACATAACCTCTGAAAATTCACACGTATGAACTTATGACTACCTTATGTCACTCTCCTGTTCCTAAATCATCTTAAGAGTGTATTAAAGCAGAATAACGTGACTATGGAAGTATGTGCACCCACAGTATTTCTGGAATGAAGTTGTTTCCCATAGGAAAAGGAAAGGAAAGGGAAAGGAAAGGGAAAGGAAAGGGAAAGGAAAGGGAAAGGAAAGGGAAAGGAAAGGGAAAGGAAAGGGAAAGGAAAGGGAAAGGAAAGGGAAAGGAAAGGGAAAGGAAAGGGAAAGGAAAGGGAAAGGAAAGGGAAAGGAAAGGGAAAGGAAAGGGAAAGGAAAGGGAAAGGAAAGGGAAAGGAAAGGGAAAGGAAAGGGAAAGGAAAGGGAAAGGAAAGGGAAAGGAAAGGGAAAGGAAAGGGAAAGGAAAGGAAAGGGAAAGGAAAGGGAAAGGAAAGGGAAAGGAAAGGGAAAGGAAAGGAAAGGAAAGGGAAAGGAAAGGAAAGGGAAAGGAAAGGGAAAGGAAAGGGAAAGGAAAGGGAAAGGAAAGGGAAAGGAAAGGGAAAGGAAAGGGAAAGGAAAGGGAAAGGAAAAGAAAAGGAAAAGAAAAGGAAAAGAAAAGGAAAAGAAAAGGAAAAGAAAAGGAAAAGAAAAGGAAAAGAAAAGGAAAAGAAAAGGAAAGGAAAAGAAAAGGAAAAGAAAAGGAAAAGAAAAGGAAAAGAGAAAAGGAAAAGAGAAAAGAAAAAGAGAAAAGAAAAAGAGAAAAGAAAAAGAGAAAAGAAAAAGAGAAAAGAAAAAGAGAAAAGAAAAAGAGAAAAGAAAAAGAGAAAAGAAAAAGAGAAAAGAAAAAGAGAAAAGAAAAAGAGAAAAGAAAAAGAGAAAAGAAAAAGAGAAAAGAAAAAGAGAAAAGAAAAAGAGAAAAGAAAAAGAGAAAAGAAAAAGAGAAAAGAAAAAGAGAAAAGAAAAAGAGAAAAGAAAAAGAGAAAAGAAAAAGAGAAAAGAAAAAGAGAAAAGAAAAAGAGAAAAGAAAAAGAGAAAAGAAAAAGAGAAAAGAAAAAGAGAAAAGAAAAAGAGAAAAGAAAAAGAGAAAAGAAAAAGAGAAAAGAAAAAGAGAAAAGAAAAAGAGAAAAGAAAAAGAGAAAAGAAAAAGAGAAAAGAAAAAGAGAAAAGAAAAAGAGAAAAGAAAAAGAGAAAAGAAAAAGAGAAAAGAAAAGGAAAAGAAAAGGAAAAGGAAAAGAAAAGGAAAAGAAAAGGAAAAGAAAAGGAAAAGAAAAGGAAAAGAAAAGGAAAAGAAAAGGAAAAGAAAAGGAAAAGAAAAGGAAAAGAAAAGGAAAAGAAAAGGAAAAGAAAAGGAAAAGAAAAGGAAAAGAAAAGGAAAAGAAAAGGAAAAGAAAAGGAAAAGAAAAGGAAAAGAAAAGGAAAAGAAAAGGAAAAGAAAAGGAAAAGAAAAGGAAAAGAAAAGGAAAAGAAAAGGAAAAGAAAAGGAAAAGAAAAGGAAAAGGAAAGGAAAAGAAAAGGAAAAGGAAAGGAAAAGGAAAGGAAAAGAAAAGGAAAAGAAAAGGAAAAGAAAAGGAAAAGAAAAGAAAAAAAGAAAAGAAAAAAAGAAAAGGAAAAAAAGAAAAGGAAAAAAAGAAAAGGAAAAAAAGAAAAGGAAAAAAAGAAAAGGAAAAAAAGAAAGGAAAAAAGAAAAGAAAAAAAAAAAGCCTTGTCTTTGTATTAACAGTAATTACTACATTGTGTTATCTGTCTGTAGAGAATACAATATGCCAATAGAATTTGAAACTCAAGCTTTGTCAACATCTCAATCTGGGGACTGAACAGATGCAGGTGCACAAATCTCAAAGGAAAAAGTTTTATTTCTCTGCCACCAATTTTCCAGTTAGTCTCACCAAAACATCTAATTTGTTCACCAGTGCAGCTTAAGCTAGGCCTTGTTTTTACATGCTTCTTGCACCACAAGGAGATATCTCCTTTATATTTTCACGGTGTTTACATTTTCAATCCAGAGCTCAGTACAATCCTATGTATCCTCCTTTCACAGGTATCACCACACTCTGTGTGTATTTTAGGACTAGAAAAGCAGCAGGACACTGTACTATCTGTTGTGACACTAGTAGTATGATACTAGTATGATACTATTATTTTAAAGTCCAGGACGTGAGTATTAATGCATTGCATTCACTCTACAAAAAAAAAACTATGACTACTGCTGTGACAGAAGCTTACGTCAAAATTATTTTTACTTGAATGGTTGTTTTCTCTTTCAATGAAAACTGGAAAAAACATACTCTAAGTATATTGACCCTAACAGTTACTATAAATCTCCAAAAAGGCTTGGTGAAACTTATTATTTTAATCACACTTAGAGTCTTTTCATTATTTAGCTCAGCAGTATATTCCAGTTAAAATTATACAGATTGTTTTCTTCAGGACATTGTATTTCTCATCACTGAAGACAAAAGAACAATAGGAAAAGCCTCCTTTGTAAAACATACTAAATATTTAAAAAAAAAAAAAAAATCGCAGGAGGTTAAAAACGTCCTGTTACACGGCATCGTTGCAATGCAGCAGATGAAGGGAAAACAACTTTGAACAGGATTCTTGATTTGATCCAGAGAACATCAAATCACATTTAACCCAAGAAGTTTTGGTATATTTTTTATTTTCATAATTTACAACCAGCATCAGATCTTAAAAACCAGTTTAGAAACCCAGGTTATGTGGAGAACTGCAGAGTAGACAAGGGAAATGAGTATTTATGAAACATGACAGAGACTGAAATTGCATCCTTGGTTAAAATTGCAGTCACACCTGCAAAGGCAACACAACAGCATTTCTATTGAAAAAGCCATAGGGAGAGACATGGGAGAAATCATGTTTCATGTCTAAGTCACACTTAGTCACTCCTGAGAAATTACTGCTAGGGATCAGGCACCATGACCAAGTGTGGCCAGTATTCCCTCAAATTTTGAATTCTTGCTTTCATCAATTAAATTATCACTAATCTCTAAGTGAACTTGGAGATGCAGAAGTACACAGTTTCAATGCAAGAACAAAACCACTGAAATAATACTGAGTTGAAGAAATTAGTAAATGAGATCGTAAGAATCAGTGACCCAGTTTGCCATTTGGCAAAGTTAACAAAAATGTGGTGGAGGGATAAGAGCATAAAGAGAGAAAAAAAGGGGATTAAACAAGCAACTACAGAAAACACATTAAAATGTAATGTTTTAAAATTGTATCCAACTAAAAAGAATCATAGGAACACAATCTTTCCAAGTATAGATAAAAAACTAACAAGCAGCGAATAATAAACAACAGAAGTAATATACAGAAAAAACTACCAATCGAACAAGCACGGTTGATGAAGCAAACCCAGGAATGCTTCCCAGTAAAAGACAGAAGATCCGAAAACTCTTTCATCTAGTTACCTTTAAAGCCGCTAGACAGATGTTGCTACAAAGCTGCTTGCAAGGGGAGAACAGACAGCAGAGACAACGCACAAGATTTCCAACTCCATCAGCTTTTGTTCTAATTTACAGAGGATGCTAATGTATACCAAGCTATATTAAAAAAAAAAAACACTAAAAAGAAAAAAATCTGACAAGTCTGTGTCTTGCACACAGAGAAAAAGGTCATTTATAACACTACTGAACAAAGAATATTGAAATGACATCTGAAAAATAATAAGCCCAACTGGGATAATAAGCTTCTCCTTAAAAAAAAAAAAAAAATACACAGAACACAACCAGACATACTATCCAGTTTTTAAGCCACCCAGGCTTCTGAAGGTATCTGCAAGAAACAAGATAACTGCAAATTCTGGGAGCATATGGGATGTGTAAAAGTTCTTCAAGCCAGTAGAAGATATCAATAGCAAACTGTGAATTCCCACAGAAAAAATGTGCAGGCTATTTGATTTACAATCCCACCCCCAAAAATCTGGAACAGTGGAGAGAAAAAAAAAAAAAAAAAGAAATTCATATGTAGTGTATGTACACATTGAACATGCCATGCTAAATCCACTAAAGCACAATTAACTGTGAGTTAAAGACTGTGTCTACTGAAAAAGCAGCCTGAAGAGAGCTACAAAGAAAGATTCAAGAAAACAGAATGTGCTAAAATAGATTAAAACAGAAAATAAATAAATGATGATTGACTGAACTTCATGAGCATGATAATGACATTAAATTTCAAAATGTTGTGCACCTGGAAGGCCACTCCAAAATAAACTGCTAGAAGAGTTTAATCCGTTATGACAGGGTTTAATAGATAAACTTCTAAGAACAAGAAAAAAACCTTTTCATCAGGGGTTGTCTTACAGCTTAGTGTCACTAAAAAATCAGCAGACTCCAGTCAATTCACAAGAATGCATTGTTTTAGCCCAATCATTCTCGAGTAAGCAACAAGTATTCCACCCGGACACTAGTGTCAATCTCTCATTCATCATTTGTGAAATGTGTAAAAATTTTCGTGGAGCAAGCCAAAAAGTTCCAAAATCATTGCCAAGGAGAGAGACAAAAGGCAAAATGGAATTACTCTGCTCTAGCCCAATTCCACTACAGACCAGATTGAAAAAATCAGTTTACACGGTAAAGAGATCCTCCAAAATGCAATGAGGTCATGGCCCATTCTGTTCTACATTATGATAAAACTTCAAATAGTGGAGAGTCAAAGTAAAAAAATTTCTCTTATGCTATAATATATTTTAATTGGGGATGAGTGAGGGTGCCACCACAACAGTGAATGGCTCTGGCCTGAAAACCGATCAGCCTACGAATCTAATCTACATAATGATACTGACCCTCAACTGATCTATTACACAGTGATAATATGAATATTAGCTTGCCTAATTCCAATTTAATAGCATGGAACAGTAGTCTTAAATAAAAACCACTTAATCTCGTAACAAACATATGAAATCTGGGACCTAAATTCAGCAAAAAGTGTCTGAAATCAGTAGACACTTCCAAGTAGTTCTGATGAAAGATAGGCATAAGCACACCGAAAATGAAATAAAAGCTACAGCTATAACTGGAGTGCTACAGAAAGATGCATTTTTTGCTATGAAATTTAATCTTCACAATGTCCAGTCTGATGGTTAACACAATGCAATGTACAATACCATAAAGCTCAGATTAAGACATTCTTGGTTATCTGCCATGGAAAGAACACTGAATACACAAGTCTGCATTTTAAAAAAGAATAAAAAATTGAAACACAAAACAAGTTTAAGAGTCCCAATTTCTGTAACTTTTCTATTATTACTTATATCCATTATTACTTGCTGGATAAAATAAGCATTCTGTTGCATTCAGCAGTCAATGCATTCTCCATTTTTATAGAAAGGTAAGAGCCAAGAAAAAAAACCCACATTTGTGGTTTTTCTGATAGAGCTCAGAAGGAAAACAAAACAAAATCTCCCTAATATAAATGTCTGGAAATCTGAACTTATGACAAAGCTAAATAAACCAGATAAAGTAACAAGCAGCTTTACATTTTTATACAATACAGCACTGTTTATCCTCACTCACTGAAGTGGTTGTGTCTTGAAGAGTATGAAACTACATCAACAAAGGAAAGATGGAGATTATGTTTATATGGATGAATCTGTTCTGACCAAGTCAGTGATGAACTACACTGCAAGCAGTGAAAAAACCTGTATACACTGAACCAAGGCTTACAGTACAGCTTCTTTTTACTTTGAAAAGCAAGTTTATTGCATCTTCCACTGCTGTTCCACAGTCAGATTGAATGTGAGGAAATTGACTTAGTCCTTCCATGTCCCAGTTCTTGGTCATAGTTGATCAAGTTCCAAATGCAATGTTGTAAATACCTGAGCCAGTACCATAAGAAATATACGTTGGGCTGCTAAAGAGTGCCAACAGATAAGAGAAAAAGACTCCAACCATTATTTCAGCAGCAGTCTCAAACAACTTACTAAACTGAAACACGAATGTCCAAACCGAACACACCCTGAGAAATCAAAGCACAGACATAAGAAGAATTCATACATCCCTAACAAAAAAACTTGTAACCATGTAAGTTCAGTCATTTACAGCAGTTTTTCATGGGTCTGCTGCTGCACTACAATACTTTGCCATATAGGTTTTCCTAATATCCACATGCCAGGGTAGTCTTGAATAATTGAAACGTTTCCAAGTGACAAGCTAGGACAGTGCAGAGAGCTCCCTTTCTACCATTCATCCCTACACAATGTGAGAAACTGAGAGTAGAGTTAGTAAATCACTTTCTCCAGATGTTACAAATAAGTCTTTGAGTTTCATTATCTCTTCAAAGATCTTATCTTGTACAATGTTCCTAGGTATATAGCAAAATGCAAGTTTCAGAAATCTGTCAAGATATGTCAACATTTAAAAGAAGTTTGCTAGCCAAGAAGAAATACACTTCATTCTGCTTTATACAAGGACTGCCTGACATTTGTATCCTGTGTTCTAAAAAGCAACTGAACATACTGCACAATTGCATACTGCTGCAGGGGGAAGTATTTAGACCATAAGCAAACAGGATCAAATTACTCAGAAGTACACATGCCTCGCAGCAAGCACAGGAAACACCACAGTAAATAACATACACAAATATTCAAGAGCGTCTGGCAAAGTTCATCATAATGAATTCAAAATATTCAACGTAATTATTTCCAGTCAACGACTTCTTTCAGAATTGAGATCTTTAGACTTTTATTACCTTCTTTATCATCAAGACATACTTCTTCACTTGTTTGACTTTTTTTATTCCCTATGCCATTTGGATAAGCAACTAAAAACTTTATTTGGCAAAAGTAACTTCTAGATAACCTAGCAAATGGAATTGACTTAGATTGAACAGCAAGAGATTATTTCAGTGTTTAAGGAGTCACCAGTATCCCAGCAATGTAACATCTCAAATATATTACACTAATACAATTAATTATGGTTTTATTTGTGTTTCACTAAGTATCTCTTTTATGGTCCATGTCTTTGAACCTTTTAATCACTGCTCACTTACAATGTTGAAAAACGTCACAAATTGAAGAGCACCAAGAGTAACAACACAGGTAATTCTTGGAGTAAAAACTACATAAGGGACTGCTGTGGAAACATTAGGGTTTATGACTATATGCCTATTTACTGTTTTGCATACTTTATACATCAGATTAGTTACAAGTTGAAAGCTTTCCCTTCAGGATCTTTTAAAGAAGCACATCTAGGCATATCCCACAAAGTCATCTAAGGAAGGCAGAACAGAACTGTCCTCGATGAATTTTTTGAGAGTGCAAGAGAAGGAAAAAGAAATGAAAAGATGGGCTAAAAGAACTTAAACTACACTTAAAGAAAAAATATCTTCTATTTACCAGCTGTTGCTTGATCAGATTTTATTTTTCTAACTCACTGCTCAGAAAGTTCCTATATCCTAATCATGTCTAACAATGCTACAGAGGAAACACAAGATGTGAAGAGGGAGAAAATCTTATTTAGGAATTTTTCATAAGCCATAAAATTATAAAAGCTCAGGATATTCTCCAAGAACGATAAGAAAAATGCTACATAATAAAGTCCAATATCCATAAGTCATCAAAATATGACCTGGTTCTGTTTGCTGGATGTCAAAAGCTTAGACGATAATGATTAGTTCTGTTTGAGGTATCCCAGATTCCTCCAGGAGTGGGGTTTGGAAAGAAGTTAAGGTTCAGGCAACAAGTATCACAGATGAGGAAATTCTTACCAGAGGACCAGCGGCCAACAAAGACATAAGGATACACAGAGTGTATGAAACATACAGCATCTGCCCAAAAAGTTTCTGTTTTCAGAGTCTCAACAGGAATAAGCTTTCTACTGCATTTTAAATTATCACCTTGGCCAGTAAAAGCAGCTACACATTTCACTTCATCTAAAATCTCACATATTACAACTTCAGAATTATTCACTTTCCCCACACAATACAATCTCTCATCTCCATTAGCTCTCTGTCATTTTCTGCATCTGGCTTTGAGTAGGTACATAAATTCTGTTGCACCTATTTTAATCAGTTTTTAGTGACTACATTTCTTTCTTTAGAGATCAAGAAATAAAGACTGCATTGCTGCTTTATTTATAAAATTTAGGAATTTTTAAGTAAACAAAACTGATTACTGTGAATTTATTCTCATATTAAATATAGACAATCTGTAAACATGTTCTAGTTCAACAGAAAAACATTTTCTCTTAGGGTATCCCTTACCAGTTCAGGCTCAAGCTTGGGAACAAACAAGTAAGTCTCCGCAAATTGTTCACTAAAGCACATCAATCTTTTCTGAATGTGGTTTTATAATTCATGGTGCAAATTATTCTGCATTTTGAAAGCAGATAAAGGACATCAGTTATATTGGGAGCAAGTTGTAGCATGTGTATTAGTGTGTATTCATGATTGCAACCAAATACAAAATGCTCACCATAAAATAATCTATATTGTATACACTGCCTTATTTCTTAGTCATCTACTTAAAAAAAGATGTCTACATGAAACATGTTACCATGGCATCATATTATTGCTAAGTAAAATCCCTCAGAAAATCCAAGTACAAAGGAGAAAGACCAAACAATGTGACAATTTTCTATCAACTGCTGTGGATAAGGACCAGCCATTCCCTGCTGTACTTGGTGTAAGACTGCAAAGTAAGCACACATATAATACAGAATACAGTGCATGAAAGTAGTTTCTCAAAAGTCTAGCACACCATCCTTGCCTACTGTGATAGAGACATTCTCCTTCCTTGCTGCAGGAATGCCATTTTTGCAGTAAAACAACTATTGTTTTGCCAATCTGTATAAAAGCAAATACTAGCATTTTTCTAAGAGAAAGTATCAACACTGCTGTCAACTGTCCTTCAGTTTCCCAACAGATTACTACACTACCTATGTAGACTGTGCTTGCTCTGTGAATTTTAAACACTGGCTGATTTGCCATGTCTGTAGCCATCAGCTGTCTAATATCATCCCAGACAAAACCAGTATAAAGAACTACAGGTCACATCCAATGTTACCTGTGCCAACAGTTGTGGATATTACCAATGCAAGTAGGTTATTCCATACTTCGTAGCTGAAATGTCACCTAATGATTCCTATTCAAGAGATACTCTTTGTATTGTAGAAAATCACTAAATACAAAACCAGTCCTGCAGTTCAATAGATATATTCAATATCCTCAGACATAAAACATGGGCCATGAAACTGATGCCTCAGGAAAAAGTATTTAATCTCGCAAGAGAAAACAATAAACAGCTCACATGCTTTTAGAGCTTACATTTGCTGTTAATGACAGACTACTTCTGATAAACATAGGAGTTGCAAGTCAGTATGGCCAGGTTAAACCCTAGCTTGCAGTTTCTGCCCTCTCTCAGTGCTGAAGCAACGGTCTTTGAGAGAATTGAAGCTGGGAACTATAAAGTTCCCCAGTTCCTTCTCTCAGACTGGTTGATTTCTCTAAGAAGTACAATTTCAAACCTGTGGGGACTAAGCCAGAAATAGAGCTCCCATCGCAGCATGAGATGGGAAGGGAGGTCGTAGAATAATTTTTACAAGCTGGAATGCTTCTAGGTGAGCTGACCCTAATGCTTTTTTTTTTTTTTTAAATAGACTCGACTTCAGAGAGTTGCAATAAATTGTAATGATATCAAGCAATTTTATGACAATGACAACTTTTTAAAGTAGCTGTGTAAGAAAATGTTATTTTACATCCTGCTTTCCCAGTCATATACTTCAGCTCAGCTCCATTAATTTGTTGCCTATTTAGTGTGTTGTGCTGGTAAAAAACGTGTGAAAACAAAACCAACAAACTTTCATTACAAAAAGATGCATAAAGCACTGCATTGGTAGTTTCATTCTTTCATTCAGTTAGGTGAAATCTAGAAATTGTCTCTTTCAAGAACATTAGCATTACACACACTAATGTTTCAGTTTAGCAGTGTTGACATACTGCATTTCACACCACAAAACACAGCAGAAGCAAGCAATTAAGTGCAATTACTGTATAGCACAGAAAGATAAGAGAATTAGTAAAACCGCCAGCTGCAAAATTTGTTGGAAAAGGATTTCTTCCATCCTAAGCCTATTTGCACAACAGGATAAATTGAATATTGAAAGAATATATAACTTACAATATTAGCAATGCAATTTTTAGGCTGCTTGAATCAAGAAAAAGATTGTTCTGATCTCAGGACGTTCAAGACCTTTGTGTTTACAGATCCACAGTACACTGCTGTAAAGCTTACACATGTGAAACAGATTAAGGGGCATAATGGTGGGGGTGAGTCTCTCAAACTATTTTCTGCTGGCCACGTAGTCCCCTGGTATTATTCTCTGTCCTAAGTAAAGATTCACTATCATATTAGACCATGTACACTTTACCTCTCAATATTAATTATTACTGACGTTTTCTGATGTTATTTTAACTACAGTTACTCTAAAATAGGTATGACTTGTGCACATCATACCCTCCAATAGGAAGCCACCATTTATCTCTAACCCAGCTGCCTACTGCATCGGAAATGATGATTCCTTCAACTTATAAAGTGGGAAGCAGAAGAAAAAAAATCCACTAGCATTTACTATTTTCAAGTCTAGCAATGAAACTCCTTTGACTTCAGCACATGAACAAGCTATCACAACCATCGGCAGAAGTCTGTTGTTACATCTCCATATAAACACAGATTAAAATGAAACATTTTTACTATTATTTTTCTTAAGACTGAAGTGTCTAGATCTGCAGAAGCTCAGACACTGTGGTGCCATCATTCATCATCTGTTTTTCTTGAAGACCCAAGTCCTGAAATTTTGAGCTTGTATTAAATCCTGTTTGCAATAGAAAATGTTTCAGATCTATGCAGTTGCAAAAAAAAAAAACCAACCCCAATGAAACTGTAAAGGAGGAAAAGAATATTAAATGTTCAAAAAAGACAAAGATTGTGGTATTTTAGATCTCATTCTTTTATAACATTTTTGCTAGGGAACCTGACTCATAATCTTTGAATGTATACAGCTGCCAACACAGTACGTAGGAAGAAAACACTACAGACAGCACATTATCTGCACCGCAAGGCATTTGGAAAGATGGTCTGGACAAATATTAAGAAAATAAGTTTGAGGACATACCAAACTTTTTAAAACAACTTCTAACGTTATTGGCATGCAAAGATGACTGCCGTTCCAAATAACATTTGGAGGTGTGATTGCAGGAAAAAAAATCATCTTTTATTGGGAACACAGTCCTTTATCTATGCTGATTACCTCACTTCTGTTACATGTTCCAGAAGATTTCACAATATATTAGGAAAAATTGCTGTTGTTTCAAGGTGTATCTTCTTTAAAAGACATATACACACACAAAAATTAAAACCTCTCAATCTGACACAAGAGAAAATACATTAATACTAGGAGTACCTTTATGCATAGGAAAAACAATCGTTACACACGGCAACACAGAGAAATTGTCAGCACTAGCAAAGCACAGCCCAGATGGCACAGACTGCAGCTGTGAAGAAACCAGCTCTATCCACTTTAAGGAGAATCAAAAGACTTCAGGTGAGAACAGGCAACCACCACCATTCCAACCACCTTTCCCCACTGCAGCAGTATGTTATCCCAGCCCTTCATCTAGTGGAAACAAAGTTTGATTTTGCATAAACTGCTGAGAACTCTGAAAAAACTTTTAAGGACTACAGGGATTTAGAGTGTCCTAGATCATTTGGAAAGTACAATGTTTAAGTTGCTAATGGCCCATTCTGCCTAGAAGGAACTAAAGATGTAACATCTGCATTTAAAAGGAGAAAAATGAAAACAGAATAGACTATTAAATGTCACAGCAGGTAATAGTAAGGATTCCATTTTGCACACAGAACTTCTACTGAGTTTTGCCTTTGTCCAAGACTGCTCCCATTAAAATTAGAGGGATAGAGAGAACAGGGAAAGAATGAAAAAAAAAAAAAAACCACATTAAAGATTATGAATAGTTTCAGAGAATCCAGCTACCCTCAAAAAACGATATAATCTAAAAATAATAAGTAGGAACTTGAATGCAGTTTTAAACCTTTTCATATTATCTTTGGAATTATTAGAAGATCAAAGCGCATTGGAGAGTAGGCTGTTCTATCTATAGCTGTTCCCAGGTACTAGAGTACTCGCATACCCCGCCCCAATAAAGCAATACCGCATGCTAGAAACGGCCAATTGACCCTTTTAAAGGCCAAAAGATTTGCTGAAAAGTCACACATTTTTTCAAAACAGAAGTATTATTTACTTGAATTGGTCAGGATCTTTCTACAGCACAGGAATAACCAGACCATCCAAAGAATTGCAACAGATTACAGTTCTACTTTCAGGTGACAAACTCCCAAATTGCAGCAATTTCCTCTTACTGTCATAGAGCTAAAAATGTAACATTGAGCCAGCTGCAGTCTCTGCTCTGACCAGTGAGTGCATTAAGAGACTTATTTACCAAGATGCAGTTGTGCAAACTTGAGCAAGGCAATGGTGTTCATCAGGTATCACTGACAGAATAAACTGAAAACTATTTGGCTGCACAGATGTTTCTCAATCTTTTTAACCACAAGTGAGAGAGAAAATGGAAAAAACCCAGCCCAATTCTTGGAATAAAACCTGAATATGCAAGCTCAGAATTAAGACATGGAATATACACAGTACTGAGTAGAATATACAGTATATACTAATAAGCTGAGTAGGTCAGACCCTGGAGTTAAAATAACAAACATGATCTCTCAATGCCTGTCCTTCAAAATAGAAAATCTTTTTGCAGAAGTTAAAGAAATCCATTACGTTAATCTAAGGGGCTTTCCAGTACTTCTTTGCCATATTATCAAGTAGCTTGGATGAAACCATAGGCATTACTAAGTCCAAGCTATGCTTGCTCCAGTGAGAGCTTACTACTTAGATGGCTATTGGAAACTCAGATCTTGTCTCTTCTACAGAAATGTTTGCTTCATTAAGCTACAAAATTCTACGTTTGCTCTTTTTTTGCCTAATATGTAATTATACCAAGAAAAGCCCCTCATTTTAATCTGAGGAAATTAAATTTTAATATTTTAATCCAGTACCCTCTCTTAGCTTGTTGATTAGAACATCTGCTTAAACTGGCAGAGGGGAAGAGGAATGAAAATGTAAATTCTTTCCTGGGAATTCATGTTGAGCTTCCAACTGGATAAATTCACTACTGAAATCTTGGATAAAATCTATGTGATAAAATCGCTTTCCTCTTCTGGTCTACAGTTTAGTGTAACAAACATGTTTTGAAACCATACAGCAAAACAAGGCATTCCAGATGACCTGCTTATTAAATAGGGTGGAGCTGTAGCCTAGGTAGAAAGCATTTTTAATACTTAAGAGCTATTACTGACCATTCCCAGAGTTCTTTCAGTGACTCTGGGCAAATGAAATGGCACAGACAAGGTCTACACTTGCATATCTAAGGCTGAAAGTGTGGGCAATAACTCACTGTACTGCTACTACTGCATTTTTCCATTCCTGCTAGGTCACGGGTATATGCCTTGAGGATAGATCACAGAATTACAAGTAATTGAGTAAATACAGTACCTCCTTCCTCCTGCCCCTAACTACCACAGGCCATAATGATAACAGTTGGCTATTCTGCAACATCAAATCCACAACAGTTTGATGTAGCGTTTAAGTCATGGGGCAAAATACCGACAGTGGGGTTGTGAAACTAACTGTACGAAAAGAGATTGATCTTAGGGATTTAGGAGATAGGCGCAAAGAACTGGCTTCCATTGGGAACATGAATATTAACAAATATAGCTATATGAAAAGTTATACACTGAAGGTAAGAGGAACAAAGACAAAGTTTTTAGGTAGCTGTGCAGAGAGACTGTGTATTCTACTGTTTGTTCTTTTCTGGGATATAATCTGATTTCCTCAAGGCACTTATCCTTTAAAAATCAGACTACATTAATAAAAAAAGGGGATAGAGAATATATTTATTTGTGCCCAATTAGCGTATTCTTATGTAACAAGTCCATTAATCCATTCAGGATTTTTTTTCTTGAGAGCAGATTTACTTGAAACACATCCTCAACCTCTGCCACACATTTCACCTTTGAAGTAAATGAAAATTCTAAGGGAGCAATTTTTGTGAAATGAACCTTGAGAACTTTTCAGCTCTTGGTGTGCTACTCTCTCTCTCTTGAAAAAACGGACAGAATTAGAATCCCGCCACAAGTGGTATTAGATACGTCAACAATTCAACTACATGGTAGTTAATTTTTTTTCTCTTTCAAGTTATGTTAATACCCCAGTTCAAGCCAAAGTTGGCCTTTAATTATTTCATGTGATAGTTCTAATTACGTTCTTACAACATATTCAAGCAATACACTCTTGAGGGATTATCTCAAGAGGAAAAACTAATTCTATAATTATAATACAAATGCCTGTTTATTGTACTTGACCTCTCACATTCTTCATATAAGTCTTTTGATTATAGTTTTTAGAGCACCCAGTAATATTTACAATGTTGTACGAAGACACACATGCAGACACACTGCTATTGAATCATGAGATGTAACCTTGCTTATAGGCAAGGGACCTAACAAATTACGTCAATAAGCTTGTACAGGAAATTCTGAAACATCACATCAAGTGAGTATTTGGCAAAGCAGTAGATGCCCAACCCTTGAACTCTAAAAAGAACCTCGAAAAGATTACAAAGTGGTCTCCAAAGTCTAAGGAGTTTGCACAACAAACATTCATACTGCCCTCTCTTGCTAAGTACACCTTCCTCCTCTCCAGTCCTCTAGTATGAGTTTTGTATTTCCCATATGATGTAAAATGCTTTACACAGAACACCTTATTGCAGTTCACTGCTGCAATCTAGCATTTTCTCCATTTTTTCCCTGACACCAAAATCATTTTCTGTACTCATCACTTGCAAGACATGGCCAATGTTAGCTGGATCACATCCAAGACTGTCATCCTTACTTGTCAGGCAACCTGATTTGTACTTTGTTCTGCTTATTTCCAGTCTATTTTTCACTGATGTCTTTGCCACTCTAGCTCAGCTAAAAGCACAAACCAAACTGCTCTCTTGCATCCTTCAAGACTGTGCTATAATTCCAAGGCTTGTATTCCATAAATTGCTCACTCTATTCAACCTCTTCACATAAATATGTCTTCAAGGAAGTTATAATTGGTAATACATCCATACACTTAAAAATCAAACGCGTACCAAAAAGTGTAAGGTGTATAATCACGAAATTAATGCCCTTTTTAGCTCCATGTGGATGATGTCCAAATATCAGAGGTTGTCTCTGACACACTGCTACACAACAAATCAATGAAGCAAATCTCTAATTACGAGGCAAACTTTTCTGTTCATTTTGAATTGACATAAAAACAGAAGCTTGACCTTCAAAACAATCTTTTTTCCCCCTCAAGTGAATTGTTTTATCTACTATTGTAAGCAGCAGAGGTTAGAAGCTCTGAAGTAATTTTTTATCAATAATGATACCTTTGAACTCCCATAAAGTTATGAGTTGGTCTAACATATAGAGGAGAAAAAATCACAGAAAATATAGCAGTATTTCTATAAGGACAGGTTCATACTTACATAAAGTGAAAAATGGATGCTTCTTTATATTTATACTGAGTAGATTAGATGTACTGCTAAAACATTGTGTAAGTATGTACACACATTGAATGCACCTTCATAATCACCTTCATGTATGGCTTGCTTTCCACTTTATTAGGTTTAATGCCTTTTAAATTATGTCTACATAAAGATGACTTCTGAAAAACTTAAAACTGCAATGAAACTCTAGGAACTAAAAATTTTAAAAGTAAGAGTTGCATAAGATTTGAATTGGAAATGTAACGACTGTCTTAAGTTCAAAAAAGACCCCAGAAATCCAGTTCTTTGGAAGAAGGGAAAATCCTTTGTTTGAAAAATACAATTAACCTCTACAGGCCCTTGATCGACTCGGTTCCTTTCGATACAAGCAAGGACGATGAAATTAAACGTGCAACACAGTTCTCCGGAGGCTTATGGAAAAGCATCACACAGCTTTCAGGCCCCTTCAAAGTGAGTATTTCTCCTGAAATCACCCTCGCCCAACTCCAAACCCACGGCTGCAGTCCTTGGTCAGATTTCACTTTTCTATTCATAGAACGATCCGACAAACTACTCCAGTACTCCACCTTCCCAATACTCGGCTGTTACACGGAGTTAAAATTAACTCGGTGTTTTGGGTCTGTCTGCGAGTCGAAGATCCTCCCTTGTAAAACAATTGCGCGTTCATCAGCCTCTACGGCGAGCTCGGCTCGCCGCCCAGTACTGCCGAGCTACCGCGGCTAAGCCCTCAGAAGGAAAACAAAACCTTGCCTCAGATAATGGTTTTACTGTACTTACTAAGAAAAGAAAAAAACAAAAACAACTCAGAATGAAAGGCGTTTGATTACTTTCAGCTACTTGACATTCAAAACACCCTAAAGCACGAGTAGAGGCCCTAAGACCTTTCGCGTTTCAAGTTACGAGAAGCAAATAGCTGCAAACTGCACCCCCCTGCAAGTTTCGCGGGCGCGCCGTTAGTGCAGTGAGCACTGGCCCTGAGCTGGCAGACAGGTACGGCCCACCAAAGCCCACCGGCACCGCCGCTGCCCGCGGGACAGGCATGCCTCGACAGGCAAGCACGTCTGTCCCGCCGCCAGCATCGCTCCGCCGGTACTCACGCAAGCCCCGGTACTCATGCCGCTCCTCTCCGCAGTGCCGGTGCCGGCCCCGGCCTGCCCGCCTCGCCTACTCACCCTCCGGCTGCGAAGTTGCCAGCCAAGGGCAGCAGCTGGTCAGCCAAACCCGGGGCAGCCGTGCCCCTGCGGCGATCAACAGGCGCCCAGACCCTCCCGCCCCGCTGCCGCTCGTCACTCGCACCGCAGGACCGGCGGGGAACAGTGGGCTGCGCCGTCCCAGGGAGGGACGGGGAGGAGCCCACACCACCACCTCGAGACTCTGCCACGCACATAAGCCGAACGCCTTCGGTGTACGGGGCCCCGCGCCGCCCCTCGGAAAGGAGCGCCGCGTACCTAGTAAGGTGATGAACACCGTCGCGCTGCCGCGCCGGCACACGACGCCCGCCTCGGCCCGCTCCCGCCTGAGCCTCGGAGAAAGTTTCTTGACGTCAGCGCGGGCAGGCGGGGGAACCCGCCAGCCTGCCGAGCTCGCTGCCCGCCGAGCCGGCCCGCGCCGCCAGTGCTCCCGAGCTCCCCCTGCCTTCCGCCGGCGCCTCGCGGCGGCGGCAGGGGCGCGCCCGCGGTGCTCGGCAGGGGGCGCCGTCGCTGCCGAGCGCGAAGGGCGGCTGTGGGGGCCGTTGGCAGGCCCAGGCTGCACGCGCGGCGGGGCTGTGGGGCGAGGCGGACAACACAGCCGCGAGGGGGGGTGGCCCCTCGAGCAGAGGGTCAGTCTGTGACGGCGTCGGCGGTAGCGCAGTTTCCCATTCCTCCGCCTTTGGGTGAGTGGCCGGGAGCTGGCCCAGGCCGGGGCCTCTGAGCGGTAGGAGGTTTTCCCCGTGGCTGATGCAGGGAGGGCAAACTGATTCAGCCTCCCATCTCCTTGAGGATGGGGAGTAGGGACTAAGGAGGAGACATGGACCATAGATGCCCTTTAGTTGAAGGCTCGTGGCAAATGGTTCACCTCTTAGCTCAGAGGCCAGCAGCATGGCCTAGAAGGGGAACAGAACAGGCTGCTCATGCCTGAGCAAGAGTCAGCTGCTTGTGGCTGGGATAGAGTTAATTTTCTTCATAGCAGCTGGGAGGATGTCCACACGTCACCTGGCATCTTATTTTAATTCAGCCTTGTCTTGAAAGTGATGAAGCAAAGGGGAGGAATAAAAAAAGGTGTATTTGAGAGAGGAATACAAGTTAGTTGCTCTGCCTTAGTCAAGGAAACATTTTCTGTGACATTTTGTCAGGGAAAAGAGGTTAGGCACACTTCCATAGGTCTTGGGTAAATCTGTAGTGAAAAAGACAAGTGTTGTGGTAGGGTATGGCTGTGTAACGTCATTCTGACTTTGAAGGTGTCTCTGGCATACCATCACAATTAAAATTTATTTTAGAAACACCGGAATAGGGGAGAAATACAAGTTATGGACAATATATGTCCTGGAGAAAGGCGAGGAATTCATGTTTGCCATATTTCTTTTATTCTTGGTGGCCTTCAGTCATAGGAGTGCCAGGAAGGGGGCATGTTGTGTCTTTGGAAAGGCAGGAAACCCATATTTCATTTCTCTACCTCATTAGGTTTTTCAGAGCACAGTGAAAAATACCCTTAATTTTTCATTAACAGATAAACCTCAAGAATATGCCATTTACAGACCAGAAACAAACGTGTCACTGAAATCAAAGCAAGGATGTTTGTCTTTAGAAGGTATTTTCTTCCTTATTTTAAAGGCAAGATGGAAAACAATTTAGAGTGGCAGTTTATAGGTAGTAGAAAGATCATGACAAAAAATCTGAAGGGTAGGAGTCAAGAGCAGGCAGCTCTTTAAATCAGTAAGCCGTAGGTGATTTTATGCATAGATATGAATTGTTTAAAAAGTGTGACTGCCTTTTTCGTTCATAACTAAAAATCCTCCAAAATACATATATGAAAACAAACTAAATTAGTAGTAAATATGTCTGCTCTAGAGATTATTATAAAGCTTTTGAAATCAGCTCATTCTCTTCCTCAGAGGAAACATACCAACTTGGAGTGGCTGGACTCTGTGATCTTAAAGGTCTTTTCCAACTATAATGATCCTATGATCATCTTAGAGTTACATGTAAGCTTTACTGACAAACTAACAGGCTATGAAGCAGTTGCAGAGGACCATGGTGTACAAAGTTGAGACTGCACTGGAATCATCCCACCTGAATTCTAAAAGATGAATAGAAATTCTGAGAAGGAAGGAAAATGGAAAACACATTGGGGGAAGTCATGTGGGAATTATATTCTAGATAATACCACAGACAGGAATTGTTTGGAGCACCCAGAAAATAAATCTTTCTGGAAAATCAAAAAACAAAACAGAACACCCTAATAAACCTGTCTTTACTGCAATATTAAGACAATTGAAGAACTCTCTTATCTGAGCAAAACACTCTCGATTCACAGCTGATACCTGACTCGTCAATACACAAAACTTTTTTGTTGCTGTTGTTAACTGACTGCGACTCTCATACACACTTTCATAGGGTCTTGTTGGAGGCTGACAACTTTATCACATTTGTGTTCTTAGCCTTTTGTGCCTGTCAACAACAGCGATAGGAAGGATGGAAAGAGGTAATTTATGAATTCTGTTCAATCATGGAAGAAAAATAAAAATAATTGCTACCAAGAACCTTGGGGTTTATGAGTTTGCCAGGAATAAAAACAGACTGATCTCATCTATCACAAGTTTGACTTGTTTATTGTTAATAAATATTTGGACTTTGCCTGCTTTTCGGTTTTGTGTGATTGTTTTTTTTCAAGGAACAAAGTGTTGCAGATACACAGTTATTTTAGTTAACTTATCATTACAATAAGTAGTCAAGCACTTGTTAAGCACTTCTTAATCATCTAGTAATGGTTCAGTCGATTAGCTAAACACTTGCAAATAACTCAAACACCTATTGATTAAGTAGGTATTCATTTCAATCACATAAGGATCAAACTGCAAGAGTTACATACCACACCTGATAGGGACCTGTTACCTTAGCCAGGAGACCCTTGTAAATGTATTTGTTAGGTTACCTCAGCTGTTACCTTAGTTGTTACTAAAACAAAGGGACTGATATCTTTTTTTGACCAATCACTGTGATTTTGGAAATTTTATGATACTTAGGAACCAATCAAGGTAAAGGGCAAAATTAAGAAATGGACATTTTATGCATGTTTTTGTTGGCAAATGTGTTTCTTTTGTT
Organism: Colius striatus; assembly: GCF_028858725.1. Classification (NCBI taxonomy): domain Eukaryota; kingdom Metazoa; phylum Chordata; class Aves; order Coliiformes; family Coliidae; genus Colius; species Colius striatus. The sequence goes on along the minus strand of NC_084767.1, from coordinate 29,050,423 downwards.
TGAGGTGTATAAAAACCCTGAAAATTGTAACTAACAACGAAGCATGTTTGGAGGAGCTATCCCCTGTGTTTTCCCAGCACTGCATAATAAAGAAGTACGTGCTTATCAGCATTCCTGTGTATATAAGTTTTTCGTCAACAAAGGCAGTTCATGTACTACTTGCTTAGGCAAAACAACAGTTCATTTCAGTATCAGGAAGCAGCACCACGTGTTTGTCATTTCATAACATACATCCAGAGTTGGCCTTTGTTGTCTGTATGTATACTCAAACTTCTTCACTAAGTGTACTGTTTTTAATTTGATTAGACAAGCTGCAGTCTAGTTACTAGTTGGCATCTCAAAGTTTTGATATATCTATTATAAATATTTATTTGTAAAGCTGCAGACTCCCTTACATGTTGGTATAATTTTACTAAGATTCAGTATAATTTTTACTCAGTAGGATTTTAATAAATATCTAATAAAGGTCAGTAGGTCAGTCACAGCAGCAAAGTAAAGCACACAGTAGGCAAACAAAATATTTTAGCTACTGAAGTATATGTTTCCTTCAGTTTTTCAAAGGTGATTCAGAAAGAAAATAGAATTAAAGTAACTTGAAAATTCTTTTAGGGTACCATAGCAAATTCTTCATCAGAGAAGTTTACAAATTAAATAAGAGAAAAAGGTGGTTTTTCAGTTACCATTTTTCTCTGACCTCCACTATGTTAAAAGAGATCAGGGTAGCCATTTTAAATGCAATAAAAATATAAGTATAGAATATGTTACTTCAGGAAAACACATTTTTCAAAGTCTCTTTGGCATGCAAATTTTTCTTAAAAAGTGAGACATACAAGAAAAAATAGTACATTAGAAGCTTCATACGTCTTCTGAGATATATTTTCAACACAATATGTATGGTAGTACTTAAATAAAAGGAATGTAGAGCAAGAGTGGTTTTAACTTAAATGCATATTAATTGAAGGAAATAGAAGAAAGTGTGATTTATTTTACTTTCATTTTTTCCATCAACAGTGACAACCTAGGGATGGAATTATAACAGTATTTGACACGAAAATTAGAGCAAATATATGAACTCTAGCATTAGCACTTCATCTTAACTATTGATTTGGGGGATCCAGGAACAAAAAGAACAAGAAAAATTACTTCCCTTGTGGTCCCTCAAAAGCTAAAGCGGACGAAGTCAGGTCATTACTGGTGCTATCATTCTTGAATGTTGGGAAGAAGTTGAGCAAAGAACCTGGCACACAAGAAATGGAGAGAGGATACCCAAGAAAGAAGAGAATCACATTCATAAACACATGCTTGCACCTTGGCTCCTTACGGAAATGGATTGCGTTTGTTCTTCTCATGAGGTAGTGAATGTCAGTCTTGTAAACAGATGTAGTGAAGACTGAGTCAAGATAATAGAAAACGAGTGAAAGCAGTTTAATCACTGTTCATTTAGATCTGGACCTATGCTGAAATCCAAGAGTAAATGTTAATCATTTGGACCAATTTACCAGAAAAGGGTTACTAGAAGGAACAAATATTCAAGTATTGCACCAATTACAAAACCTGAATAGTTTTACCTACCCAGCAAACAGTCTCACCTCACATAGACAAAAACTGCCTAGCATTACTCTGCAAAGATGTTAAACAAGACATCAAAGTGATCACCATTCAGTCTTATGAAGAAACATTACCAGGGAAGATTTCACTCCTGATTTCATATTTAACTCCTAGAGCTTTTAATACTGTCATAATGGTATAATGTACATTCCCATTTTAAGTTTTCCTTACTTCAGAGAACTGTTAATGTCACATTGTAAACAAAAGTCGCATTCCCACATTGATCTTCAGATTATGTAAAGGAGTTCCATTTCAATTGCAGGAAAGACATCATTAGTGCGATCAGTTTCCATATCAGAGATGGCAGAGGCCAAGAGGGCCTGGGTATCCAGACAACTAGTTGCCTACAAACCAGATAACAGCATCACTGTTGGTTATCTCAGAGTATTCTGGTCTCTTGAAGCAAACTGTGTAACATCATGTTACCTGAATTTTCACTGTGACAGTTGACCAAAAGCCTCTTTTGAGACAGGCTTTATTGAGAATGTATGATAAAGGCCTATATACACTAGTAGACATGGATGATATGGAGCAGGTTGGGAGAGGGAAGAACATGAGAAAAAGATATTTTGCCAGCTTAAGTAGGAATGCAGTCTTTTTCAAAGATTTAGGATTATTGACTCAAAAATCACAGTATTTCTTGTGTTCTCACATTTCTGTTTATGAAAGGATTCTTGCTGGATATTTAAGACTCTTTTTCCTCATTATTATGTTGTTACTGAGGCTTCTTACATCACTGGAGACAGAGCTATTACATTACTTTGATTTAGTATGTGTCATAGGCTAGTTTTATCCCAGTGTCTTAATTATTGAGTTGTTAAAGGAGCATCTTGTAAAGCAACAGTTAAAGCTGTGTAAAGCTATTTCAGGAAAATAGTCTCAGATGAGAAAAAAACCAAATGTCAACAATGCTCAAGTGTAGGTAGTGGTGAAGCTGACTGATCTGTTGTTGATTAGCATAAGCCTGAGCATGAGTGACGTCATCTAGATGCACCTGCTTTATCAGAATTGTTGGGTTAGATGATCTCTACAGGTCCAATCCCTACCATTCTATTATTCTATAATATCAGCTAGCAATGTCTCTGAAGAGGAAGGTCCTCTGACATAGCTCATAACAATTTCCATCACAAAAGGAGTCAGTCTCTGTATCACTGAAGCTTTCTGTAGAAGTATGTAACATTAAGAGTACTGTAGCCGTGGTATTTCCTAAATAGAAAAGCCTATTTTCTTGTGGAACTTCAGACTAATGGTAATGATATATCTTGTGTCTCCAAAGCCAAGAGCAAGAACCAGACTTAGGAAATTTAATTCTAAAGTTTTGAGAAAAGGAAGAAGCAACAGAGAATTTTTGTTGAAAATAGAAGGCTACTATGTAGTATTCTTTGCAGATAAAAATGCAAGATGCATTTGTATTACTTTTTCTGAGCCATCTTTGAAGTGTGTCAGAAAGTTTACTAAGGAAATTGTTTGATACAATCTATGTTGCTTACTCCATGACAAAAACCTAGAATAATAAGCCTAGAACTGAACCATACCCTTAGCTTTAGACAGAAGTATAAAAGAAATCACTGTCCTCTACAGTACATATGACCATGAGTTTTAAAACCTGCCTGTTAAAACGGTGCAACAAAAATGTACTCAAGGGTGCCTAAACAAAGTGAAATTTTGAGTCACATCTCATTGAATTTGCAAGGATTTTTCTTGTCAATTACAGAAAAAGTAATGATATATCAGTAAAATATTTTTACAAGAACATTTTTTTTTCTAAATAGAAAAAAAATAATCTGTTTAAAGCCTTTGCATTTAGGGCTTTTCTTGGAAGAAATGTTATGACGCCAGTTGAGCTCTGGAAGACTCTAAACCCTTGACATAAACACTGCAGCATTTGTCGACAGGTAAATTGGCAACCAAAATCTTCAAAGCAATATAGCCTATCCAATATTTAGCCTATCCGAAATAGCTTTTCCAAGACCTCACAAAAGCTAAGAGTTATTTGAAGCCTTTAATCAATGCCGTGAATATTTTATATGCCTGTCTCAACCTTGACTTTATTTTCCTTTACTTCTTTCCCATACATAATACTTCATTCTACTTTATACAAGACTGGATGTAGAAGCATGTGCATTTAAGGATGAGTTTTAGCTATTGACATTAAGAACATTTCACCAGACTGTGATTTACATCTAAGACTATATAAGTGATGAATGTATTTAATATGCAAGTTAAAAGCTCCACATAGAACATAATATTGAAGAGTTGCAAGAGACAAGAAATCTGGCAATACTGGTAGAAGGCTAGAAGGAGGATAAAAAAGCTGAAGACAGCACATGGTTAATATTGAAACAAAGGACCTAATGCTGGAAATAAACCCATGTTATACAATATATGTTTGAACTGCAGGAGAGGAAATGAATAGCCAATTACAGCTGCACTGTAGCTGAAATTCTGGAGCGTAATTATCTACATTATTTGTGTTCTTCAGAAAGGAACTCTTCTAGTTGACTGTGTCATCATTTTAAAAAACGCTTGTCCCCATTATGGTTTGTTAATACTAGGAAAATTGACACATCTCTTGCTCATTCATTTTTCATAGGGAAAACATGTTTTTTACCCAAGTTTAATACTATAAATATTTTTATATACACCCTTCATCCTGGGATATACATTTTGGGAAAGCAGAAAGTGTCATTAATATCTTCAATTAGTTGTTCCATCTAAGATTAAGAATCCTTGGTGAATTCCAGACAAGTTATCTTCTTACGTAAAGCAATAGGAATAAGCATCTCTCTGGAGTCTGGGATTAATGATTGCCTGATTCTGGTAAGGAGTTCTTCAGAGCTGGCAAAAAACAAGTATCTTCAAGCAAAGAGAACAGAACACCACTTTTAAATTGTAAACCAACCCCTGAGTTAGCATCTGCAAGTAGAAGCTTTGAGAAGACTTGTTCAAAAGAGTTGAATTAACTTCCATATTTTCCTCTAAACGTTAGATACAGAAGTGAGAAATGAACTATAGAATTATTTCCAAATTGACAATTGACATATGTGATTTATGAACACCTTCACAAGTCTTAAATGCTTTCATCTAATGCAAGTTCACACATTTTGATGGCTACCAGACCATAAGACTTATCTGTTATTCTCTGCTAAACATTTAAAACTCTGACATTTTTTCCGTTTCCGTGGTAGATATCTACCATTGAATTGTTAGTGGGTTGGTCTTTCCATAGTAATCCTTCTTATCCTCACTTTATGGTGAAAAATAGCTCAGCCTGTAGACAGCTTGCAAATGGACTTGGATGTTGGGGGTAAAATTAAACTCATTTAAAAGCTCATAATGCATTATATAAAATAAAGCAACTGGTGAAAGGAACTTGTGCAATTGAGAACTTTAAAACATGTCGCAAAATCTACCTGTAACTGATACCATACTGCACTCTCAAGTAAATGTATTGTCTGTCTTTGAATTGTAACTCTTAGAAAACCAAACTAGTCTTTCATACATATGCTTTCAACAGTCCTGTAGATGTGCCTCTAGTTACGGAGATGGCATTCCTTTGGTCAGAAAACTGGTTTCCTCTTCCAGAATATAGTTAGCATTGCTGTTAAAGTTATGTTCATGACAGTGATCTTCAGATGCTTTTAATGAAAACAAGAAGTTAATGAATAACAACAACAAATAAATAAATGACAAATAAATAAATAAATGAATGAATGAATAAAAGAAATTAAAGTAGTATACATTTCCCAGAATTTCTACCCTATGTGGTTCTACCTCTGAAATAGCTATTGTCTAAAACTAACTTGAAACTTGTCAGGCAAAAAGCCCAGCTCAGCATTCTAAAGAAGTGCCATTGAGAGTGCATTTAGAGATTATATGTAATTGTAGAGTACAACACTTTACCTGAAAGTTCAAAAATTGCTGTGATGAAGCAGCATTTTAATACTGTGGTAAAAATTCATTCAAGATAAATCTTTATCCAAAACTCCTACATCCCCCTAGTGAATATTTAACATTCAGCATATCTCAAAATGGAGCCTAAGCATCCCTTTGAGTAAAGAGTTGACAGAACTATGCTAATGCAACATGTTACTGAGTAAAATGCAGCAGTATATTATAGCTGTGCCAAAGACAAGAAGTTTTAGTTTTTCTGGATGCTGAACCTCGTAGAGTCTATTCATATAAGCATATGAAGGGAGAAAATTTACTTGGTTTTGATAATGGCATTAATAATGACTGATCAATCATGAGCCTTCTGTAATAAAGTATTTTTCTAACCATTTGCCTTTCACTAGTTAATATCTAGCAAGTAGATTTATTTTGGCATGCTAATACTTCCTGATATCAGCTCTCAAATTCTTACTTAGCTCTAAGGATCAAACACACACTTTCACATCCCCACACATGTGAATGGAGTGAATTTCTGGTATTGCTTATTTGGATACCTAACTCTCGGTAGCCCATCTATCCATATCAGTTGATAAAAAGAAATGATATTTGTTCTACCAAAATACAGTCTCAGTTACAAGACTGAGAATAAAGTTAAAGAAAACAAAAATAATGATATGTGCATCTGCTATCCATCTCCTTTCCTGTTTGTCACTTAAAATTTCTAATACATGTCTTGGCTGTGGAAATAAAATTAACAATTCACTACTTTTCCCTTCATTTGTTGACCACCTAATAGTTGGGATCACCTTCAAAATTTGCGAGAAGAATGGAAGCTGCAACTGGTAACAATACATAATAAAACAATAAAATGTTTTTATAAGAATTATGCATACTGTCAATTGTGACTACTTAGCAATCTGAAAGTATGAAATTTTCAGAGAGACTGTACATAAAAAGATGACTAAAATTTGGTATATAGAATGGCTTTTCTAAATTGCTTTTTTTCTACTTTAATATTTTCTTCCTGTTTCCCAAAATAAATACCAGATTGTTTTCCCTACTTAATATAGTTATCTTTTCCTTGAATAAACTTTGTTCTGTTGTCTTTTCATTATTTTTCTGAAGTCTTGGCCAACTCTGCACTCAATGCTATGTGATCTCTATTTTTTTTTGGTGATGTCTACAAAAACTTACATATTGCTATTGCAGCAGCTTACATGAACCAGCAACTTATTATGCCATAACCCAGACATGCTTTATTCAGAACAATCCTCTTAAGGCCAAGCTTGTTGCTACATGAGTTTTTGTCTCCAATTGTGCATTTTGCCGTACATTTTCTTACATATTCTATATAGATGAAAAGCTGTTCTATTTCCTATCTTCTTATTCCTTCCATTAATCATCTAGAACCTCCCATTCAATTTAGTAGAAGCTCTCTAGTCCTTGTAAATCATCCCACTTCCCAGTAAATGAAAAGGCTCATCCTTTCCTGCTTAAATACTCTTCTAATAAATACTCTTCTTAAATACTCTTCTAATTATAGAAAAGTAATAAGCAACTGCAGAGCTAATTTCTGTGTGAAGATCAAAATAGGAAACCATCTCATGCATGCTAGATGACAAGAGACAAAAAGATAACTGTCACTCTATACCTACTTATTCCAGATTTATGCCCTCACTTCTCAAATTGCTATAGAAGACTAACATAGAAGCATAGAATCATAGAATGGTAGGATTGAAAGGGACCTTTAGAGATCACCTAGTCCAACCCCACTGCAGAGGCAGGTCCACCTAGATCAGGTCACTCAGGAACGTGTCTAGATGGGTCGTGAAAGCCTCCAGAGAAGGAGACTCCACACCCTCCTTGGGTAGCCTGTGCCAGAGCTCCCTCACCCTCACAGTAAAATAGTTTTTCTTTAAGTGGAACTTCTTGTGTTCCAACTTCCTTCCATTACCCCTTATCCTGTCACTAGATAAAACAGAAAGAAGTGATACCCTAACCTCCTGACATACACCATTTAGATATTTGTAAATATTAATAAGATCCCCTCACAGTCTCCTCATATCTAGACTAAATAGCCCCTGTTCCTGCAGTAGAGGGGGAGCAAAACCTCCCTTGACCTGCTGGTCACACTCTTCTTGATACATCCCAGGATACCGTTGGCTTCCTTGGCCACAAGGGCACATTGCTGGCTCATGGTTAGTTTATTGTCAACCAGAATTACCAGGTGTCTCTCTGCAGAGCTGCTCTTCAGCAGGTTAATCCCCAGCCTGTACTGCATAGTACAGCATATGTTCAACATTATGCCTGAGTTAAAAAAGCAGAGAGATTGGTTGGGAATATTGTAATGTGAATATTGCAATGGAAGAGCTCAACTGGTTCTGATATTAAACTTGTCAGGTAACTTCCCCAGTTCTACAATTATCATGATTTTATCCAAAATCAAGTTCATGTTGATTTGCATCCTGAAGTAGCTTCTGGACAATAGACCTTCCTGTATTCTCTGCTCACACATGACACACCAATGAGCTCCACCAATTTCCATTTTTTTACGTCTGAAAGGTGCAAGATGGCAGCCTTTTATTTAAACTACAATACAAGAGAACTACAACTACTTCACAAACAACATACCAGGAAGTAAACATTCGACACAGATGAAACTTATTGCTCTGAGATGTTTTTTGTAACCATGATTTTGGCGTTCAACTGCCTTTAATCTACATTTCTCATTGTCTGGAAGAATTGCACACTAGGCATTATAGTAAGTAATGCTGAAATTGGTAGTGCTTGGTTATATTTTTCCTGCATTCATGCGAGAACTCAAAGGAAACAAAACAAAGTGAAACTCTCCCAGTAAAGGCTGCTTGACTGAAGTTAAACTTCTGCACAAAGGATCAAAAAAATTTGTAATTACTAATTATTTGTAATTACTAATAATTTGCAATATGATAATTTCTGATTGCAAAAGAACTATTAAAGGATTAGATTACTGCTCTTCACCCTCAAGCACTTGCTCCCTCACTTTTAATTCTGCTGAATTGTTAATATGGCCTCTTTACAAGTTTAAGTTCAGATTTTCTTTGTTGAAGAAAAAACCTAGAATTATAAGGTTCATTTTTTTCTTTTTCACTTACCTGTTTAAGAGCAGGGACTTAAGTGATTGAGTAGGGCAACTGAAGAGAAAGAACTGCAATAGGGAGAGACTGAGGGAAAAGCAAGAAACAGACTTAATGCAGGAACTGCTTAAATCAGCTGTAGGTCAACAAAACTCATAGGGTAGAATCACTTTGTACAGTGTGATATTTACTTCTTTCAGAAAAAGGAAAGTGCTCCAATTTTGCCATTATCTTTGGTCAACAGATTCCTAAGGAATGCAGGACTGGCTTCTCTATGTGAAATGCAAATAAACAATTTCCTTAGTATTGGTTTCAATGTCAATGATATAAGTTGTTCTGCTGGAACAAGTGGGATCTGAAAAATCATTAGGTTTAGAACCATAAATTAATCTATGAAGATCTTGCTTCCTAGAAACTTATGCTTTTGTTTTTCTCAGCTGAAAATGTCTTCTAATCGTTAATGTTCATTCGTTCCTCTCCTTTCAAATTGCTGTTTCTCAGTGTATACCCCTAGTTAGTTAAGTCTGTTTTTTTCCTTTTAAAGCAAATTTTAACATTCTTTATAAACGTAAAAAAAACCAGCAAGCACATACTATTACTTCAAAAGAATTGCACAGCATCTCCAAAGAGGTATATTTCCAAAGAAAACTTTGAAACTTAAGTCTTGAACTCCTTTCCTCTAATGAAATGAACATCAACAGAATTGCAAGTATTTTATGTACATAATTTTATAGTTCTGTAGGAAATCAGCAAGAGTTAATTAACAAGATATCTCAATAGTTAATTCATGTAGGTATTTGAAAACTGAGTTTAAAAACCACAAACACAAAGAACAAAACTCTGCAAAAAACATTGAAGTCTGGGGAATCAATATGCAAAAAGTAATTAAAAAAAAGTCCTTATTAGGAGAGAATAAATCAACATCTTGTTCTATGAGTTGCATATTTCTGTGCTTGGTTGCCCTCTTGTAGTCTGAAATGTTTATATTGAATAGCAGTAAATAGGATAACAGAAGCCTCTTGCCTTTAATCACAGCTGATGAGGATAAAAATGAAATATTAAAATGCTGTAGTCTGCAACAAGTGGAGTGTAGCAGCTCCACATATCCACAACCTTAGTGTGGGTAGAAAGGAATTGTTATTGAAATATGTATACAAAAAACCCAGAAAGTAAAGATTGAAGAAAGGAAACTGTTAGAAAAGGAAGAGAAAATGACAGCTGGGGTAACAGATGACCCGAAGAAGGGAGAAGACAATAAAACCAACTGGATTTACAAGCTGTGGGACATACTTCACTTGTGGTTTATGCATTGATTGTTTACTGTCACAGCTTACTACATTACAAAAATCTCAGCTTCAGCAGAAAAAGAATTGATGTTTCCCTCCTTGGCAATCATTAATAGATCCTCTTTGAGATGAGACCATTAATCTACCTTGATAACTTTCCTTGTACTAATCTTGCTTTTTGTACTGTACCAAAGCAGTTTTATTGTAAGCTAGGTTTTGGAACCAGGTACTGAAACGTCAAAAAAAGATCACTTAGCACATACCCTGCTATTTCATCATTGTTTCCCACAGTTGTTTCTCATATTCTATCTAGTCTGAAATTTTGACCTTATAAAATACAGCAGAGCAAAAGAGAAGAATCACTATAGGTTAGTATGATTTCCACAAAACATTGTACCAGTGTATATGAAGCTTTGCACTTTTATGAGAGCTTTTGCTGGCGTGCATCACGTGTCACTGCATCTGTCTCATTGTGAATCTTGCTATGTTACACAATGCCAAGGAACATTCAATTGTTAAAAGTTTATGTATTTAAAAATGCATTCATAAAGGCACATCTATTTTTGCCATCTTATTAGTTTCATTGTTTTGGAGACATCTTCAGTGTCCATAAAATTGACCATGTTCTTTTGCAATTTTATTAAAGAGGAAGGATGGCCAATTAACATTTCCTTATTGAAATCAACACCAGCTGTATTTTAAGTCCCAGTCATAATGCAGAAAGACTGTCTGTATTCAGCATAGGAGCAGCAGAACAGAGAAGTTCTGTTGCCTGTTTATTTTTCATATAGCAAAGAGAAAAAAAAATATTAAAAAAAATAATAATAGGGGAAAAGGAAACATGAGTGGCCTGAAAAATTCAAATTTGAAGGAAGCTAACATCAATAGCAGTAAAAATGCTGCTTAGTTCTGTGTATTCATTTCCAAAAGAAACTATTAACATTTAAGCAAAGTATAGCAAAACAGACACAAAGGGCACAGAATCAAAAGTTTAAACAGCTGTTTTCAGAAGAGATTTACTTTGCTACCAAAATATTTGTTAGGAAAAACCCAAAAATTCCAAAATAAAGAAAACTACAGTTGCAAGTCAGCAGTTTAAGTTACAGATGCTTTGATGTCCTCAGTTAGGAAACATTATTAAAACATCTAGAAAGAAACAAGTGGCCTGTATTGATCTCCATGGATGGATAAGACCTTTCAAACTGACTTGTTATGTCAAATAGTCTTTTAGCCAGCGCTGTTAAAAGAACATCTGATATGGACCAAAATGGGTGCACTCAGCTATAAAACAGAAAAAAACTTAGACTGGTTAGAAACATGACTTTGAAAAGATATGTATTTCCTCCTTGAAGTGTACGGTATACATTTAGAAAAGAAAATAAGATGCAGCTTTCCAAATTATGTTATCCAATTATAGCTTTATTTTTTCCTATGTAACTTGTTTTGTATTAGAACAGAAATATCAAGGTACTTGATAACCTTCTGTGCAAAGGTACTCCTGATCAGAAAAAAATGGAAGAGGGCATAATTTTCCTCTCATTAATTCGTAGTACATAAAGATTTGTAGTAAAGGAAGAAGGAAGAGCCATTTAGTAGAAAATCCAGCTTATATTACTTTAAATTAATTGAAGTGTTTGAAAGGTGATAGACTCTGTTCCACAGTGAAGTTACTGTGTTATACTAATTACTTCTAAGAGTTAGGAAAGTTAACTGCTGATCTCTAAAAGCAAATCTGATTTAGAATACAGGTAACAGTGGTTTGAATAGTAACACTCTACTATGTTATCTTAGTGTTTGTTACTAATTAGGACAAAATGTATTGCTGGACATTTATTTCTATTACAACTGAGTTTAAATCTGTACCCTGCAGTAAACTTTATATAGCAAGCCTGTCCTTCAGGGGAAAGTTCTACTGTGAGGTAATACAGCAATGCAAGAGAAGAATCCTTAGGACAATAAAATGTGAGCACACTGTGGAGTAAAGGTCTTCAGATCTTCAGATTAATGTATTGGAACCACTACAGATTAGATAAGTGTATGATAGAAATATCTGTCAATTCTCTCTGAACATGTGTGTAACTGCCCAGATGTAAGTTACTCTGTATCTTTTTGCATTTGATTTAGGGTTAGAATTAAGACTCCAATTAAATTAATATTAAAATCCAGGGAACTGGTAGTATAAAATTATGAATTTTACATTTAATAAAACCTGCTGATCAATGTGTGGTAATAGAAAAGTTTTTCTTGGCATTAATAATCAAGTAAATGGCATTCAGAAGATTGTGCACATTATTCATAGTACAAAAGCTGCAAGAATAGGTTAATACTAAATAACTTGGGCCCTTAATTTTATTGGCAGCAGCACTGAATCCTAAAATTAGTGGTTTTTAGAAGGATACTTTCTTCCTCATTCCAGATGTATTTGCAGACTGAAAACAAAACAACCCTCCCCTTCCCAGTCCTATAAGAGGTAAAGAATATAAACCACACTATTTAAAAAAAACCTTTAAAAGCTGATTAAAAGAAAAACAGGAAAATCAAAGTTCTGTGGAACATTTGCATAGAGGTTCAACCTTTTTCTAGTAAATCAAATTCTTCACGACAAGGAAAATCTAATTATAAAGAAACATTAATACAGTATTTGTACTCAGTCATTTGGTTATATTCTATAAGGACTCTAACTTTAAAATGCACTTTTCTTTTTATATTAGAATGCCTTATCAAAACAGATAAAGTAAGCTGTTTTTCAAACAAACACATTTGTGTTACAAAATTGAAATCAAGCAAAAGCTTGCTTTAAGGCAAGCCCTAGGAAAAAATGTCTGTGCAGAAGTCTCCTCTCCAGCGTGGCAAAAGGGGAAAGTCAGTCAGTGCATTTAGTTGCATCAGAATCTACTACTTCAACTCAAACTGGAAAATATCTTAAAATATGTCAGAAAGTGCAAAGCACAGATGAAGTCATGGCCATCATTACATGACTGCAGAACAGACCAGATATTCCTTGAAAGCCAACTGCACTGTGTACAAACTCTAATTTGAACAATTCTTCCACTACCATGACACTGATTAAAACCATACTTCAGAAGAGATGCATACTGTAATTTTGCATACAAAACACACTCAACATTACACATTTCTTAAAGTGTATTTTCCTATTATCTCCTCAATTTCATGCAATTAGAAGGCTATGTGTTAATTTTCAATCACTTGCACAGGCTGCAAAATATATCCTAGTCTAAAAGTAGATTTTTTTTTCTACTGCTCAAGTTATGGTCACCTCTTGCAGCATTAGCACCGCTTCCAGAGGTCAAGAAATAAGAAATGAGGAAGAAAGTTTGCACATTTCGATATACACTGTGAAATTGCAGACTATTTTGACAATACAAAGGTCTGTCCCACATTAGTCTGTGGTACTCAGCTAACATGATCAGTTCCAATCATTTTTTAGACCAATAACTGTCTTCCTAACAAGTGAAGTCCAAAAAGTCGAACGCCCATTGCAAATCACTTCAAAATGCACATAGCAAATGTTAAGAGTTAAAATACTGATTTCTCTCTTATCTAAGCTCCTTTCTGAACTTATTTTTAAGTCACTGGTAGTTGTTACAGCACTTCTGCTTCCTATAGTAAGTCCTCAGAGGAATTTAAGTCCAGTGAAGTAAAGTTCCAAGTTGTAGTCCAGCAGATAAGGAAACTGGATTATCTGCTCAGTAAACCTACATGTAGATATACATCCTAGCCTTTTTTTAGCTTGTTTGGTGAACCTTTACCAGAGAAGGTTCACATTCCATATCATGTTGATAAACTACTGAAAGCCTGAAGAATACAGTTGCACTAGATAACTGCTTGCTTGCTTTCTGTCTAGGCAAAAGACCTGAAAGCAATCAGTCTACATAGTGTCAAAGACGTGAAAATCCTTCATGCAAAAATAACTGTCCTTAACTGATTAATATATGGGAACAAAACTCATTCATCTGTTTATTCTAGGAGTTAACACCTCCCACCTGCTAATCAATTTGTTTAGAAGTTGTTTACCTGTCTCTGGGAGTTGGCAGAATACTTTCATTACAAATTCACAGCGAAGCGTATTTTAAGATAATTGCTAAGCTACTGTTGCACCTTGCTGTGAGTTAACCTTATTAATCTCTCAAGGGTAGTCTTAGTAGGCACATAAGACCAAAAAAAGAGAGTAGTCATGCCTCAAATTAATCTCACTCCATCTCTAATCTGATGATAGAAAAATGAAATCTATCAATCAGGCATGATACAACAATAAGTGACTGATGTCTGGATAATGTGATTTTTCTACATTACTAAGTTCTTAATGTGAAAAAAACTTATTCTTCTGACTACTTACATATGAGAAATGACTGAATATGGTAATTTGACACATACAGGTTCTACTAATTTAGCAAGTTGTTAAACAGGCAGTTTACCTATTGATGCATATTGTGGTGTTATGCAGTAATCTAAATTATGATTCTTATTCTTGGTTGGAACTATTGCTTGTAATGCTGCACCCTCTTGCTGCAAATAAGATTAAGCCAGTAAAATGTTTCTTTCCTGAGGTATTATGGACCTGTCCTTTTCTGAACAAGCAGAAGACTTGTTCAAGCCTCTGTCCACATAGAAAGAGGAAACCTCTGTCAATTAGCAAAAGAAAGCAAACAAGAAAACCTTTGCTTTGGAGGACATTACTGGAAAAGACATCACAACCTATTGACTTAAATTACAAGAAAAATATTCAAGTCTCTGTATCTTATCTATTATTACCTGATATATAAAGTTGTGGCTTTGATTTTTCTCCCCATTACTTAGCATATGCTGTTATAGTGGACTCAAAGGTAGTTACTATAGAGCAGAGATGGAATAACTCTGCTTTAATGCACAACTGAACTGAATACAGACAGTTCTTTCTGGTTACAGGCACAATCCCCACTCAGACTTCTGAAACTGATTATCTATAACTTGAAGCAAATAGAGATGGAATTATTTTTTTAGATTTAAATGAGTGATGTGAACTAGCTGGAAGAGATACTAAAACATCTTTTTTCTTTAAACCTTGAACAAGCCAACTTCATACTTGTTCCTGCTCTCCAGATTTTTCTTGATAACTGTATTTCCAAGCAAGAGCCCAGGGGAAAAAATACTAGGAGACTTTGAGATTGATCTAACTTCTATTATGTTGTAATTCCAAACAGAATCCTGAGATTGTTCAGAATATCAGATAACATGACCATACTGTTTAAACAACAACCAAATCATAAGTATCTAATGAACTGGAAGGAAGAAAAAAAGAGCAGAACTACAGAGAAATAAATCTTTCCTAGGACAGATTTTTTTATACAAAAATAGTCATTTTTCCTTCTCTTGAAAAAATTCATACATATGATACAAAGAAATAAAAGGCATTTATCTTTGATATTTCTTCTGGGAAAGGAAATGATCAAATTACAGTAAGAAAACAGATCTACTAGTTAGATCATAATGGATTCAGAAATGTTTGAATTCACTTGACCCAAAATTTTTCAGCCAGTGAAATATGCTAGTTACTCCATTCAAAATACAGATACTGCTTAGTTGCGTATCAGTGGGATCTCAACCGACTTCAGAGTTGGGCAGAGAGGAACCTCATGAGGTTCAACAAGGACAAGTGCAGGGTCCTGCATCTGGGAAGGAATAAGCCCATGCACTAGTACAGGCTGAGGATTGCCCTGCTGGAGAGCAACTCTGCAGAGAGAACATGAGCCAGCAATGTGTGCTCGTGGCGAAGAAGACCAATGGCATCCTGAGATGTATCAAGAAGAGCATGGCCAGCAGGTCGAGGGAGGTTCTTTTCCTCCTATACTCTGCCCTGCTGAGGCTTCATCTGGAGTCCTGTGTCCAGTTCTGGGCTCCCCAGCTCAAGAGGGACAGAGAACATCTGGAGATAGTCCAGTGCAAGGCCACCAAGATGATCAGGGGACTGGAGCATCTTCCTTATGAGTAAAAGCTGTGGGATCTGAGGCTGTCTAGTCTGGAGAAGAGGAGACTGAGGGGGGATCTCATTCATATTTAGAAATATCTAAATAGTGCATGTCAGGATGTTGGGACATACCGTTTTTTGTAGTCTATCTGTTGACAGGACAAGGGGTAATGGGATGAAGCTGGAACACAAAAGGTTCCATTTAAATATAAGAAAAAACTATTTCACTGTGACAGTGAGGTTGTGGAGTCTCCTTCCTTGGAGGTCTTCAAGATCTGCTTGGACATGTTCTTATGTGACCTGATCTAGGTGGACCTGCTTTGGTCCAGGGGGGTTGGACTAGATGATCTCTAAAGGTCCCTTCCAACTGCTACCTTTCTATGATTGTATGATTCCATGATATAGTCATCCTCAAGCACTTCATTGAGTCTTTTTCTTAAGTTATAGGAAAAAGGGATGTCAGGGCAAGTTACAATTGGTATTACCTTTCCTGCAGCAAGACTTCTACTTGAAGAGCTTATAAAAGCTACATTGTCAAGAAAAGAGGAAGAAATTTATTTCTTATTTGACCTCTTTTGTAGACTGTCAAGAAGACCTTGTCTTGAAAAGACCTCATCTTGAAAAAGAAGAAAGTCTAAAAGCAGACATTCCGCTTTTCAGAATGTAACTGGACACTCATATTGAGGCAGTTATTGTGTCTTCTAAGCAAGACAGCTGTCATGGTTTAGCAAGGAGCCGCTTTTACTTGGTAGCAGGGGGATGGGACTGCAGTGCAGACCCCAGTAAAGACTTTACCCTGGCTCTTGGGTTCAGACCCACCTCTGGCCTGGCTGGGCCAATCTGGCACCTCTGCAATCACTATTTAAGGACAGGAATTTGAAGTGCTCGGGAGGAGGTGTAGGAGTGGTACAAGATGGGGATGACTATGTGGACCCCACAGTCAGAGAAGGAGGAAGGAAGGAGGAGCACCAGAGCAAACTGTAGTGAGAACACAGACTGTGCCCTTGCAGCCCATGGAGGGCAATGGCAGGACTGAGAGCCACCAGTAGCTCTGGGTGAGTGAGCCCAGATGGGCAGGAGAATGTGTGAGGAGGCAGGCATAGCACAGGCTGTGCTGGAGAGCCTGTGGGCTGCAGGGCAGACTCACAGGAGAGACAGAGAGGAACTGCAGCCTTTGGGATGAATGCGTATTGGAGCGGCCCATGCAGGGCTGCTGGGTGTGTAAGGGATACCATGGAGGAGCAGGGAGGACCAGCGAGGAGCCCACCTCCTCTGAGGAGAGACAAATGGCAGAAGCCATTGGGAATAGACTGACTGAAACCCCCATTCCCTGCCCCCCTGAGCCGTTCAGCAGGGGAGGAGAAAAAGACACTGGGATCAGGGCTCTGAGCCTGGGAAGAGGGGAGGGGTGGGGAGAAGCTGGTCTTAAAAGGCTAGTTGTGCTCTTGATCATTGTACCACTCTTTGTTGTTCTTTATTTGCTATGTTTTTGGGGTTTTATGGTTATGTTTTGGCTGGTGGTGGATTAAATAATTTTCTGTTTTCTTCCTGAAGCCCAGTAGCCTTGTTTGTTTTGTCCTGGACCATAAGAGGCAATTAAGCCGTCCCTGCACCCTTTGGCAATTCTGAAGTCTTTGGTGTTTGACTCTAATCTTGATCTTTTGTCACTGCATGGGCCTAAACCAAGACAATAGCTCTTCCCATAAAAGCAGTATTTCGCATCAGTATTTGTTAAAAGAGCCTGATCTATGCCCTCTTTCCTTTTGTACACTATCAGCCATTCACATTTTTAGTTTGGTGTAAACTAGAAGTAGTTTAGATAAAATACTATGCTAGCAGTGTTTGTCTTGAAAGGTAACATACCATATGGATGTCATATGCTATGTCTTCAAGGCATTTTCTTCCCTTGTGGTTAAAATCACACCTTTTCTCATACTTGAGGTTTCTCCCATCTGTCCTCCCAGACATTTGTTTTAGTGAAACTTCAAAGCTAAAAAGTATTTTAACTTGTCAAATTTGTTTATAACTAACTTAAGGTTCAAGTAAGAAAGAAAGGAGAAGTTGGGACATCTGGAAGAGGTCATAAGATTAAGATTTCCAAGATAACTGGCAAAAATATTTAATCCAAACTAAACTACAAACATCTTGATTCAGATTGTTAACTATTTCATTTGCTTATGAGAAATCATTATTTTCAAAACAGTATGAAAAAAGTTAGTAGTGGTGTACCTTAATCTTAGAACAATTAAAACTTTTGAGTAAAATCCTGAGCCCAGTGGGATTAAGTGAACCAAGTACTGAGAAGTTATAGGTAGCGAATAAGTAAAGACTTCTTTGCTCCATGATAACAGCTATTAATTTTACCAATTCATAAAAAGCTAAGTTGTGACTTGACCAACTCCTGTGACGCTTTTGGGTTTGACTCAAAATTGTAATTTTCAAAGACTCAAATGTTTAACAACTTTTCCCTGAATGCTTCCCAACCCAGTCAGCCTGCCCTAGCTATTATACCTTCCAAGACATGATGTTTAGTAAGCAGTATTTATCCACTTCGAGTCAAAAGCCTTGCTGAAGTCAAGGTAGATGACATCTGCTGCTCTGCCCTAATCTATCCAGTTAGTTATGTCTTAATAGAAGGCTACCAGGTTGGTCAAACAGAATTTCCCCATGATGAATCCACGTTGAATACCCCTGATAACCATCTTTTCCTTCATATGTTTAGTAGCAACATTCAGGATGAGTTGTTCCATCACCTTTCCAGGGATGGAGGTGACGCTGACCAGCCTGCAGTTTCTTGGGTTCTCCTTCTTGCTCTTTTTGAAGACTGGAGGTGCCTTTCTCCAGTCCTCAGGCACCTCACTTGTCCTCCATGAATGTTCAAAGATGATGGAGAAGAGCTTAGCAACCATTGACTTATGTATGTTAAGCTTACCCAACAAGTCTTTAACCTCTTCCTCATCCACCCAGGGCAAGTCTTCTGCTGTCCAGACTATCCTGCTATTCTTGCTGGACTGGGCTTCCTCAGAACTGGCTTTGGCTGTAGAGACTTCTCTAGAGATGTTCAAAACCCACCTGGACGAGTTCCTGTGTGACCTACTCTAGGTAGTCCTGCTTGTCAGGTGGGTTGGACTAGATGATCTTTTGAGGTCCCTTCCAACCCTCAAGATTCTGTGTGTGAAAGAAGCCATTCAGCCTTCTCTGCGTTCTTTACCATCAGGGCATCCTTTGTGTTCAGCAGTGGACCCACATTCTCCCTAATATTCCTTCTGCTGCTGATGTACCCGAGAAACCCTTTTTATTGTCCTTTACTTTCCTGGCCAGGTTTAATTCTGGGAACCAAACTCTTTAGCTTCATTTGTCAGGCTGCAATCACAATTTGTGAGACTATGTCATGGATCAGAGTTTTTAATGCTTTAGAAAAATAAAAAAATACACAAAGTTTAATTTTGTTATATATATTCTATAGTCAGAAAGAGTATTTGAGTAACTAAATGTCATGGTTTGACATGACAGCCTTTTCTGGTAAGGGGGAAGGGGCTGTAAAGATGGCTTCTGTAAGAAGTTGCTTGAAACTCTCCCCAGCTCTGAGCCAGACCCACTTCTGGGGCTGAGACAATTAGATGCCTCCATGATCACTTTTTAAGAAGAAGAATCTGGAAAAGAAGAGTTCTTCCTGTTTCTTCCTTCTTTTATCCCTTTTTCTCCATCCAGCTGGTGGTGGTGCAAGGAGTGGGAAGAGAGAGAGAAACAAACATGCCGACTCCAAGGTCAGTGAGGGAAGAGAGGAGGAGGTGTGCTGGAGCAGACACTCCCCTCCATTCTACAGAGGGGACTGGTGAAGCAGTAATTTATTTGCATTTCATTAAAGACCCTGCATCAGGGACAGAGAAGCATTTTTCTAAAGACCCCGCACCAGGGGCAGTGACTCACTTCGTTAAAGACCCTGAGCTAGGGGCAGTGATTCTCTTCATTAAAGATCCTGTGTCAGGGGCAGTGACTATGGCTGGAGGAGGCCATGTCCTGTGTGAGGGACCCCATATTCCCAGAAGCTGTAACTGTGGGGAGGAACTCACGCCAAAGAAGCTCATTAAAAGTATGCCCAGAAGAGGCCATGTCCCAAGGGAGAGACCTTGTATCTGCAGAAGCTGCAACTATGCGGAAGAAGCCACAACAGAGATATTCATTAAAGAATACATCCTGTGTGAGGGATCCTGTATTGGCAAAAGCCATAGCTGCTGGGAAGAATCCACACCAGAGGAGTTTGGTAAGGACTATGTCCTGGGAGAGGGACCCCGTGTTGGAGTAGGGAAAGAAAGCCGGGAGTCATCCTCATCTGAGAAGAGAAAAGCAGCAGAGCCCATCTGTGAGAGACTGACCACATTCCCTATTCCCTACTCCCCTGAGCCAGTGAGGGGAGAGGAGGTAGAGATATCGGGAGCAGTGAGCTGGGCCCGGGAAGAAAGGAGGGATGGGAGACGGAGATCTGAAATTGCTGGTTACAATTTTCTCGTCATCCTACTCCCTTTTCTTCTATTATTCCGTTCTGTTTCTTATAGGTAGTAGAATAAACTTTCCTACTTTCCTCTCTAAGTCAAGTACTGGAGTCTGTTTTGCCCGGAACTATAATTGGCAGCGAGCCCTCCCTGCCCTTGTCTCAATCCACAACAACAGAGTTCCTGTGTGACCTACTCTAGGTGGTCCTGCTCTGACAATGGGGTTGGACTAGATGATCTTTCGAGGTCCTCTCCAGGCTTTGAGATTCTGTGGTTCTGTGACTCTATGTTATTAGGTAAAAATCCAAACTCTGAACAGTTCTGAAAACAAAGACTTTTGTGGATGTTGTGCAAAATTTAAGCCAAGAAAAAATAGAACTTGAACGGTGATAACAAAACAATCTTAGCAAACAGAGTTACAGGAACAGCAAGGAAGGTGCATACAAGCTGTTAGAGATTAGCACTATATTGATGTTATATTGAGCTTTTGAAACAAAGCTACTTAATGCTTGTTTTACTTTAACTGAAATCAGACTTGTCACAGGGTCTGTGACTCAGAGACATTCATAGAGCTTTATTCTTGAAGTTGAGCCACAGTAATGTGTTATTATTTAGTATTTTTTTAGTTATTTTAGTAATTATTTAGTTATTGTTTAGTAACAATAACTACTGTAACCTGTGCTAGGTGACAACAGAGGTCGAAAGCATTCAAGAAAGCTAAGGATTGTTACACAAGGTGAAAATTGAGACTTTCAAAGATAGAAGTGGGGAGTGTCTGAAAACTTAATCACTGGATTTAATATATATCCACTTCTTCAAAACTATTTAAGTGAACTGGCTGATCGGTTTTAAAGAAATATAAATTAGGAGATGTCTTAATCTTCCAGTCAGACTGAATAGAGCAGATGAGCATAAGTGTTCTTTTGACCTTTCAGATTAACTACTATGCTGAATGGTAAGATATTTGCTAGACTTGCTAGAAGATGTTGACTCCTGCCAGTTCCAGGTCTGTTTAAATAGAAACTCAGTGACAGGGAATTGAGTTTTAAATTATATGCATTAAGTTTTAACTTCTCCTACTCCTGTGGATTCGATTAACTGCTTGAAGGATCTGGGTGAATTTGGATCTTGACAGGTCTCCAGATGCTTGATAACAAGCATAATTCTACTGAAGAGAGTACAGATAACAATTACTTGTCATCTCTTTTAGAAGTTTATACTTATTAGACTCTTCCAGACAGGAGCTTAGAAGACCTAGAACTAAGAACAGGGAAACATGAAATGTGTGAAATGTGGTGCTAGGAACAGATAAACTGGCTCCAAAGTGAAGTCTCTTAAGATTGTTATTTTGAGAGACTGGTCAAATGATGTAGAAACTAACAGCAAGGTGTGATTCTGTTGCATATGAAAATTTTAAGCTTCAGGGTAAGACTGTCTTGCACAGGTATCTTCATGAGCCAATTTAGACTTAAGTCGATTCTACCTCTTCAAAAGGAATTCTACACGATTTCTTTTTCCATTCATTTTATGCAACAGAAGAGCAGAATATAAACTATGCATGTATTCTTGTTATTTCTACAGATTTATGTTTATCCTTTCTTATACTTGCTACTTTGTCCTTGGAAGTTAGTAATTGGCTCTGCATAGAGTAAAATAAATTCTGAAGAAAATATCTATTTTTATATAAACTGCTACAGTGTCTATAAGTTCAGATACATTTGCAAGACTTTTATGCGGTCTTTAATTTTACATGCTTTATTACTCTAATCTTAGTGTTGGGTTAAATTCCATTTTTGAAACATTAATTCTTTGTTTTCAACATAAAAGCCTTTCTTTGATGTTGGACTTGAAACAGCTATCTGGTTTTTGTGTGCTCCTTACCTCTAGGCTTGCTCGATAGGACAGTTGAGATCAGATGTTTGGTATCAGCAACATCAGAGCTTTTAGCCTAATGTGGTAGTACAGCTTTCTAAAATGATTAAAAATCTCGTGATGTAACTCTTTTGTCAGTTCCTCATAGCAGATTAGTCCTTTTGGCTGCTTCCCGATGAATTACACCCTGAGAGCTTGTACATCAAGGGTTTAGAACTCTATGGGACCTCCGGTATAGGACTAGGCAGAAAACAAACTTGTCTTTTTTTTCTGCCTTCCAAGGAAGGAGGAAGGAAACTTGCTGTCATTCAGATTTTCTTTCTGCAGCAGACTTGACACATCATTCATTTGAACTCAGTTGATATTTGAAAGATTTCCGTTGCAGAGTGTGTCTGGAAGCTTTTCTTCCCTTCAAAGCTTAGACTCGGTAAATGCTAATGATTGTCATGTGAGAGAAGGGGTTGCTCTGAGTCTTGTCCCTTCTCCTTCCCAATCTTCCAGTGAGAAAGTAAGCCACTTAGTTCTTTGAGCTTTCGTCTTGAAGATTTGCCTGATAAGGATTTTACCATTTTAACTCAATTGATTAGCTGTAATAAGATCAGTTACTGGTTTTTTCCTTTCCCAGAGGAGATACAAAAGAATACAAGCTGTGTATTGTGGAAAAAGTTGGGTTTTTTTTCCCTTTGAAAAACCACAAAGCTACTTTATAATATGATTAGAGAAACTCCATTCTTAGCTAATTTACTGCACTGACATGAAAGCCTCAGAAAATATTTGTGTGTAGTCAAGACTAATACTTTGAATTTGGTGTTCTAACGTTTACAAAAGAAGAAAATGTCTTCAAATACCCTGAAAATTCAGGAAAGACTCATAGAGTTAAAATAATTGCTCCCTTTTAAATTAAATGCATTTGAACACTACACCATTTGAATGATGCTTTTAGGAAAGTTTATAATATAACTGTAGTTGATGGTTCCTATCTTTAGAATTGAGATTGTACTTTTGCTATATTAAAATTTAAATTTTTTTTTCACCTAATTTACATAATTAAAGGTGCTTTATTGCATAGGATATTGTTTAAAAGGCTTAAAGAGGCACTGCTAATATTAGGAGAAACATGATGAAATAGATTAAAAATTTTCATTTCCTCAAAAGAGACAAGATGTAACTAGAAGTGATTAAAAATTCTTTGAAGCTGATATTCGATACTTTTAAAAAATGACATTAGAAACAATATCATGCAAGCTATGACTGAATATTCAAAGTAATGAGTGTAAAAGAACAAGAAGAAAAAAAAGATTAAAGTAATTACTTTGGTTCTACCAACACAAGTATTTAAGTGGCCTCTGATGAGTACCAGATGGCCAGGATGTCAGGTGATCATCTGACTTGATGAGAGTTGATATTTCCAAAGAAATGGAGTTGAGACGAGAAAGCTCTTTTAGGGATTTCAGAGAATGGGATTTCAAACCTAGTGTACTTCATCTTGTATTTTTTAACATAACACAAATTGATGGTGAAAAGCAGTGTACAGCTCAGTATAAAATTCTAGTTCAAACCTTTGGAATCAGTGTTTTGATTCCTCAGGTTAGCTGTGTAATTGAGCACCAGCATTTAATGTATTGGTCAGTGAGATCAATTGGATCAATTTCAGCAACTATCTAACCTTATCTGTTCCTGTTACCTGTCTGTGCAGAGAGGATAATGCTTACTTTCTTCTTTGTCTACAGTTAGATCTTTGAAAAATAATCAGGGAAGCATTATGTGGCAGGAATAGAATGTTAGATTATTTGAGCCTTTGTAGAAAAGTAATACAGATCCCATGCATATTTGACTTGTAGTGTATTTGTATGTAGTAATAAATTATATTCAGTTATTGATGTGCAAAAGTAAACCTTGCAAGATGAAAGAAAAAGAGTTGCAACATTGTGCTCTCAGTACAAACCTTATTTTCTGGCAATATTCTGGAGGCTTACCTTATAAAGATCACACTTTACAAGAGATTAGTGTTTAAATGCTATTTAGAAAATAATTATTTAAGACTTATGGTCTGCAGTAAAATATCTTAGCTTGCTTATAAATCAATTAAAACTTCAATTTTGGTTACAGGAAGAAAATAGTCATGATTTCAAGGGAATATATTGAGTGAAAATTACTTGCTAGCTTGAAACCTCGAAGCCATAGAGTCTGAAATTACTTTTCGGTATAAATATATTTTCTAAATACAACTAAAGTGTTTGTTAGGAGTGGACATATGGTCATCCTCCTGAAAACTTGGAATTACCAGTAGAAATAATTGTACAAAGTGTATGGGAAAAATGTATTAACTTTGGAGAGGTGGCTTTGTGCATCTGCTGGTCCACATGTGATGTGTGACACACATACTCTAGTCATGATCTGTTAGCTGAGGATGGAGGGATGCAGCCTACTTTCTTGAATCAGGTGAGGTTATAAAAGTAATCATTTTCCAAAAAAGAAGTAGAAAGGTTTTTTACCTTTTTCCTCCTTGTTCAACAAGTGGAATAATTGCCTCAACTCAAAGAGAAAACTAAGACCAAACCCCAAATCAAACCTTGTCATCAATGATGATTCAATATTTCTATCATTAAACACGTACTGTAAAACACATTTCTGTTTGGACTTCCTAAAAGCTGTAATCTCTTAAGAGTAGCTGCATGCCTAGCATCTTTACTACTTTATCAATGAGATATGGCATAGAAATAAAATTGCTTTGATTGCTGATTTAGAGCAGGAAATCTGTTTGCTTATTCCTTGAACCATCTCAATTGTAGAGACATGGACACTGTTTACTGTCTTTGTTCTGGCCTCTAACTTAATGGCTCCTTCCATGACAGATTTTACATGGTTAATGATTTAGTAGGTAACATTACATATTAAGTTGTTAGCTTTGATAGTTTTGCTTAGCTTCTTTTTTTTGTGATACAGGAATAGTTGAAAACTTGGCCAGAACTTCATCAGAATCTGATGTTGTATATGGGAAATGCACTGTCCTTACAACGTCCTCTACCTTTCTTCCAAAAATTAGTAAACTATAGATAAACCTTTATCTTTTATAGATCTAAGTAATTAAACACTGCTTATTTGAGCTTGTTCCTTCCTAAGTTATCATAACTGTTTTGGAATATGTCATGATGTTTATAGAGTGGTCCCTGCAAAGTAGCTTCTGTTTAGTCATAGATTCTTTGCAATCGGGGTTGACTTTGCTCATTTAGATTTCCTATGGAATAGGAAAGGCAAAGAGCTGCATTGCTCAGTTTCCTGTTGTGATTGGCACCATGCCAATGTACAAGAAGAATATACTTATTTAATCGTATTTGTTTTGTAAACTTTTCAATTTAGCAATACTGGATACAAAGTAATTCCTGGTACATAGAAATGCCCCTTAGGAAATGTTCTTTCTATGTTAATTAAAAAAAAAAATAATCCATATACCTTGGACAGAAGCATGCTAAGAATTTTGACATATTATGGAGTCACATTTTTAACAAAACACTGTATCATCTCAATCTGGCTGGAGATCAGAAGTAAACTTATAATCAAGAATTCTCGGAAGAGGTAATTCAAACAGTTATTAAATCCATGTTCTATGGCAGGTCTCCAGACTGGGTAGTTTCCCCTAGTTTCATGAAGTATTTAATTACTATCTCAACTTTTGACTCATCCTTGCAATTAAGCAGACTAAAGATCCTATTGAAATCACAACAACCTTTTGATGTACAGGCTGAGGGTTGAACTGCTGAAGAGTACGTCTGCAGGGAGAGATCTGGGAGTCCTGATCGATAATAAGCTAAACATGAGCCAGCAATGTGCCCTCATGGCCAAGAAGGCCAATGTCATCCTGAGACGCATCAAGAAGAGTGTTGCCAGTAGGTCAAGGGAGGTTCTTCTCTGCACTGCTGAGGCCTCATCTGGAATCCTGTGTCCAGTTCTTGGCTCCTCAGCTCAAGGGAGACAGAGAGAGTTCAGTACAGGGCCAGCAAGATGATCAGGGGACCAGATCATACAAGGAGAGGCTGCAGGAACTGAGGCTGTTTAGCTTAGAAAAGAGGAGATTGAGGGGAGATCTTATTAACATTTACAAATATCTAAATGGTGGGTGTCAGGAGATTGGGACATCCCTTTTTTTCTTTTGTAGCTAGCAACAGGAAAAGAGGTAATGGGATGAAGCTGGAACACAAAAAGTTCCACTTAAATATAAGAAAAAAGTATTTCACTGTGAGGGTGAGGGAGCAGTGGCACAGGCTGCCCAGAGGGGTTGTGGAGTCTCCTTCCTTGGAGGTCTTCAAGATCCACCTGGACATGTTCCTATGCGACCTGATCTAGATGAACCTGCTTCTGCAGGATGATTGGACTAGATGATCTCTAAAGGTCCTTTCCAACCCCTACCATTCTATGATCCTATGATTTTCTATGAAAAGCTTATGTTTGTTTTCGTTAAGGAACAGAACAAAAATTATTTTTTGTAGCGGAGAGCCTCTAAGTTCAACTCTTTTTCTTCAGAGCTATAGACTTGTGATACAGGCCAGACGTTCTGAATGCTAGGGGAATAACCTGCTCTCCAAAAGCTTCTTTTCTTAACGTTTTATGTGCCAAACTCTGAAAATGCCAGCTGTCCTGAGACAATGTGTGCATCACACTTCAGAACAACATTGTGTTTTCCTTGTTGACAACTCTAAACTAACTGTGTGAAAGAGGGAATTTGCAAATCTCTCAGTTTTGACATAAGTTTATGAAAATCAAGGGTTCTAATTGTATTACTGCAGTAAAAGGTATTGTAGGGCATTACTGGTTAGATAACCTCAGTTTATAATTTTAAAATGATGACTCATTTTGCTGAAAAATGATCTTCTTGCCTCAATGTCTTGACACTATTGTGTAAAATAGAAAGCAATTGCTTAGTTGACTGTATCAACTGAAATATTGCCTGAAAAAAACCTCCTTTTTTAATCTAGAAAGTACTTGGGGGAAAATTTTAAATAAATAAATAATTAAAATATTCTTTGATATTTCTGAAATTTTCTCAGAGCTCCTTTTAAGATCAGGGTCAGTAATGAAACATGTCTGACAACGTCATTATTATGTCATCCACATCAAAGTGAACTTAAGCATCAAGAACTATTGTACTATAAATGGTAAGCAGCTCATTAATGACACTTAAAGCTAATCAGCATGAAGCTAGACAGCATACTCAAGTTTTCCCAGTATTTGAAGAACTATTGATATGACTAACAGTTGATACATCTGTTGCTTAATTTCTAAAATAATTTAAGTGAAACAGTTAACTTTTCCAGAATAATAAGATCTGGGGTTATACTGTGTGCAAGGGACACATATGCTCAAAATGCTGTTACAGCAGTCTTTCCATGATATTTTTTCCAGTGAAGGCACTTCAAAATCGGTTTAAGATGAGCTCTTTGTAAAAGAAGGTACTCTTACTTTCTTCCCTCTATTTTTGTCTACTATGTATCATGCTGTGGTGCTGATAGCTACTTTCAGGCACCGTGATTTTAAATATCATGGATCATCAAAATGGAACATACTCTAATTTGAATTATAATTTGAATTGTAATTTAGTATGATGGTAACTCACTTCTAAGGTAGGCACTGGTTGGCTATATTTATTCATGAGGAGTATAAACAATAGTAAAGGCTGTTTGTAGCAAGTAATATGCTATTTGTAACAAAATAGCTCTGCTTTAAACAACTGAACACCTGTTTTCCTAGAGTACTTGCTAGAGTAAATTGAAGACAAAAAGTTTGAAACTAATTTTTGACTGGTTGACTTTACTCTTTTAGTCTTAATGTGATGTTTCTGCATTTCAGTAGACCTTGATACATGTAGAGCTTTGATACTAGAACCAAACCTAGGAAAACCACTCTTATTAAGCCCTTTTTGACATATTATTTTCAATATTTATAAGAAAGAACAAACAATCTAGGCTTTTATAATTTGTTTTCAGTTGAGGCATGCTTTGAGGATACTAGTTTGTATTCACAGAGGAAGTTTTTTATTGTTTGCATCAAAGAACAAGTTTATTTTACCCCACCCTTGACAAATTAACGTTTGTTTTAAAGGAAAGATTCTTGCAGGAAATTAGTGGCTCTACAAATAATAATTCTGGAAACAAATGAAACCTCTCTAGATTTGAGGCATTATTGGATTTTAGAGACTAAAAGAGAGGTGGGTAAAAGGTCTGGTAAATATAACCTTTCCTTGGCTTTGAAAGAGGATAAATAATCATTTAGCATTTTCTGCATAACTCAAAAAAGTGTTAAATAATTTCTATATTACATTTAAAACATAGCCTAATGTTAGGAGTTTCAAAAACCAGATTAGTTGTCATTGCTCATTTTTTTCCAAAAAATTTTAAGCCCCAAACCTTAATTCATCACTTAATACAAACTTGAGGATATAATAAGCATTCTAACTTGATGCCTTGGCCCTCTAGTGATCAGATAAGAACCTTTGGTTATGCCTAGTTAGGGCTTCATTTAATACATGCAAAGCTTGAAATTAAATTCAAGAAAACTATTCCTTCCAAGTAAAATCATGGTATCTTTATAATTCTTCCTATACCTTTGAGATATATGTAAATGCAATTTCTTGTGTATGTTTTATATACTTAGTTGACTTCGATAGATAGTTAAGTACTTGAAGATACAAAAAACTAATGGAAAACTCTGTTTCTGATGCTGCTTCCAGCACTTCAAGATGAATTAGGATTACTTCGTGGTTTCCTAAACGTTAGGTTATGGGCTACTTTGTTTCTGTATGTCCTGAAGTATTGAACGGTTGTAATCCTGAGAGAAGTAAGATATACAATAAATGAATATTTGAATGTTAAATAAAAACATTTTTGAAATATTTTAATTTTCATAAAGCTGGGTTTTTTTGGTTTTTATTAGCATCCTTTTTGGAGTGTAGTGAGTTTTTCAAGTTGTATCTTCAAATTCTTCTAGGTAAGTTGATGCCTTTGGGGTAATGAGCAACATGTGACTAATTTCTAGCAATTTTATCTCTGGACCATGTCTTGGAGGGCTGAAATACTCAGATGAAAACATTTTTTAATCAACCTGTCAATTGCCTGATACTGCAATTACAGCAAACATCTTGGGTTTAGCACTTTTATTCCTGTCAGACTTTATGTGCATTATTTTTTGTAGACTAGCCAAGAATATCCAGTTCTGATCACTCTTTAAAAAAAATCCCAACAACCAACAAAACTCCCACCAACCAGAAAAACCCTAAACAAATGTTCTGGTTTAGCAAGGAGCAGCTTTTGGCTTAGTAACAGGGGGAGCGGGTTGCAGTGAAGACCCGGTAAAGAGTTTGCGGACTCTCCCCCGGCTCCTGGGTTCACACCCACCTCCGGCCCGGCTGGGCCAATCTGGCGCCTCTGCCATCACCTTTTAGGGGACGGGAATTCGGAATGCGAGGCAGGAGCTGTAAGAGTGATACAAGACGGAGGCGACCACGCGGACCCTTCAGCCAGAGAAGGAGGAAGGAAGGAGAAGCAATAGACCAGAGACCCCTCTGCAAGCTGTGGCGAGAATGCAGCTGTGCCCCTGAAACCTATGGAGATCCATGGCAGGACTGAGAGTTACCAGCAGCTCCGTGTGAGTGAGCCCGGACGGGCGAGGGACTGTGTGGGGAGGTGGACATGGCCCAGGCCGTGTTGGAGAGCCTGCACGTCGCAGAGCAGCCCCACACGAGAGGCAGAGAGGAGCCGCAGCCTTTCGAATAAGTGCGCGTCGGAGCAGCCCGTGCAGGGCTGCCATGCGTGTGAGTTACCCCACGGACTTGCAGGGAGGACTGGTGTGGAGTTCACCCGTCCTGAGGAGGGACAAACGGCAGAAGCTATCGGGAACAGACTAACTGAAACCCCCACTGCCTGCCCCCCCGAATCGTTCAGGGGGGGACAGGGTAAAAACCCCAGGATCAGGGCTCTGAGCCCGGGAAGAGGGGAGGGGTGGCAAGAAAGTGTTCTTAAAAAGGCTGGTTGGACTCTTCATTGATGTATTACTCTGTGTTGTTTCATTTTGATTATGTTTTGGGTTTTGGGGGTATGTTTTAGTTGATGTTGCATTAAATTATTTTCTGTTTTCTTCCCCAAACCGAGTAGCCTGGTCTGTTTTGTCCTGAACCTTAAGCGGCAATTAAGCTCTCCCTGCCCTTGAGCAATTCTCAGCCTCTTCGGTACTCGAGGCTAATCGTGGTCTTTGTTCCCTAAACCACGACAACAAATAAAACCAACAACCCCAAACACAAAACTGTCCAAGTCTTGCTCCAAAGCAGGTGAGGAACTAATTACAGCTGACTTTGTCCATTGCTGTTAGATGTAGTGGGGGCAAAATATATTGCCTCTGCGTGCATCCCTGAAGCATGTACATGTGGGCATGCTGAAGCTGCCTGACTTCTGTCACTTCTGCCAGTGTCAGATGTTGTACCACTTGCTCAAATGAAATTAGTTGTACAAGTAACTATGAAATTAGTTATACAAGTAACTATGAAGCAGAAATACAAAACTGGATTGATTTTTCGTTTGTTTAGTATTAATATGCATAAAAACTGTGTTACATTAACTTTTAAAATACATTTAGTGTCCTCATTTGGGCTAGGATAGGGTTAACTTTGATGAGGACAGAAAGGGGTACAGCATGAGCAGCTGACCCAGGCTGGCCAACAGGTATTCAATACCATCATGACGTCATGCTCAGTACATACAGGCAGGGAGCTAGTCGGGGACAGCGCTGTGGAACCGCGGGTTCAGTTGCCGGTCAGGAGCAGTTGTGTTGGGTCCCGTGTGGTGAGCAGCTGCAGCACACACCATTCTTTTGTATATCCCCTCATTTACTGTTATAACTGTTTTTCCTGACCTTGTTTCTTTTTATTGTTGTTCCATTAAACTGTTTTTATTTCAACCTATGCAGGTTTTCCCTTTTTCTCTGGTTCCCCTCCCCGTTCCGTCAGGAGCGGGAGGATTGAGCGAGCACCCTCGTGGCTCTTTGTCCCCAAATGGACAAAACCATGATATTTAGCTACAGAGAATTAATAACTCCACTGTGAACACTTTTGATTTCCTGGGCTGAAAGCCCATGGTTGTTGTCAGACTTCTGAAATATACCTACGACAAAGCAGCTCATTAAAATTATCCCCAGAAGAGGCCATGTCCTGAGGGCGGGACCCTATATCAGCAGAAGCTGCAGCTGCTGGGAAGAACCCACACCAGAGAAGTTTAAGGACTGTGTCCTGGGGGAGGAACCCCATATCGGAGCAGGGGAAGAATTTGAGAAGTTGTCCTCCTCTGAGAAGAGAGAAGCAGCAGAGCCCATCTGTGAGAGACTGACCACATCCCCCATTCCCTGCCCCCCTGAGCTGTTGAGGGGAGAGGAGGTAGAGATATCGGGAGCAGTGAGCTGGGCCCAAGAAGAAAGGAGAGATGGGGGAGGGAGATCTTAAAGTGCTGGTTGTAATTTTCTCATCATCCTACTCCCTTTTTGCTTTTATTCTGTTCTGTTTCTTGTAGGTAGTAGTATAAACTTTCCTACTTTCCTCTAAGTTGAGTACTGGAGGCTGTTTTACCCAGAACCGTAATTGGCAGTGAGCCCTCCCTGCCCTTGTCTCAATCCACAATAACCTTACTTATCTTTTTCCCTCCCATTTTGCCAGGGCCTCTGCCATCCTACCAAGGGTGGGAGTGAATGGGGGCACCCAGCGAGAGACTGTCATGGTGCTTCTGTGCTAACTGGGCCAAACCATGACACCTTGTTAGAGCTTGAGACTGCAAATTAAAACCGAAGCTTGCAAGTGAAAGTAGAGAATATTCATACCCACTGTTGGAGTCTGCTTGCAAATCTAGAGGTGATATGCATAGACCAGCATGCAGAGACTTAAAGTAGTGGTTCTGAGATTCCTCCTTGGTTACAGATCATCTAAGAGCTCCTACCCATCTGTTCATGATACTGAAGATCTCAAGATGAATCTGTCACTCTTGTGATGGAGGGGACAGGCTTTTGGAAGAAAAGAAACAGGAAATAGGGGGATTGGGAGGAATGTGGTGCATCTCTCTCCCTAAAACCTTTTTTTATGTTCTTTGTCTCCCTTGGTTTTGCCATTTTGCTCTCACTTTCTGTGAATGCTTTAGTCCCCTCTTTGAAGACAGGAATGAAGCTTTACTATTCTCAAAGGAGAAAGTAAGCTAATGAGTTATTAAAAGAAAAATGCACTTTTTGCCAGACTTCAGGTGCAGTTATCTCCCACAGATGGCTCTCAAAGTGAATTGTTCATAATTGTCGTGGTTTGGCATGACAGCCTTTTCTGGTAAGGGGAAGGGGCTGCAAAGATGGCTCCTGCAAGAAGTTGCTCACAACTCTCCCCAGCTCAGAGCCAGACCCACTTCTGGGGCTGAGCCAATTAGACGCCTCCACGATCACTTTTTAAGAAGAAGCCGGAAGGGGAGGTGTCTTCCTCCATCTTCTTCCTTGCTTCTGCCCCTTCTTCTCTTCTTCTGGCTGGTGGTGGTGCAAGGAGTAGGAACGGTGAGAGAAACAACCATGCGGACTCCAAGGTCAGTGATGAAAGGGAGGAGGTGTACTGTAGCAGAGACTCCCCTGCATTCTATGGAGAGAACTGGTGAAGCTGAGATTTATTTTCATTTCTTTAAAGACCCCGCATCAGCGGTACAGACTCATTCTGATAATGAGCCCGCATCAGGGGCAGAAACTCATTTTGCTAAAGCTGACCCCGGACCAGGGGCAGCGATTCACTTCATTAAAGGCCCCGAGCCAGGGACAGTGATTTTGGCCGGAGGAGGCCTTGTCCCGAAGGAGGGACCCTTTATCACTATGGCCGGAGCAGGCCCTGTCCCGAGGAAGGGACCCAATATCCACAGCTGCAACTGTGGGGAGGAACCCACGACAAAGCAGCTCATTAAACTTATGCCCAGAAGAGGCCTTGTCCCGAGAGAGGGACCTTGCAACCGCGGTGAAGAATCCATGTCAGAGATATTCACCAAGGACTGTGTCCCGTGTGAGGGAACCTGTATCGGCAGAAGCCGCAGCTGCTGGGAACAACCCACACCAGAGAAGTTTGTTAAGGACTGTGTTCCGGGGGAGGAACCCCGTGCTGGAGCAGGGGAAGAATGCCAGGAGTCATCCTCATCTGAGAAGACAGAAGCGGCAAAGCCCATCTGTGAGAGACTGACCACATCCCCCATTCCCTGCCCCCCTGAGCCGTTGGGGGGGAGGAGGTAGAGATATTGGGAGCAGTGAGCTGGGCCCGGGAAGAAAGGAGGGATGGGGGAGGGAGATCTTAAAGTGCTGGTTGTAATTTTCTCATCATCCTACTCCCTTTTTGCTTTTATTCTGTTCTGTTTCTTGTAGAATAAACTTTCCTACTTTCCTCTCTAAGTCGAGTACTGGAGTCTGTTTTGCCCAGAACCATAATTGGCAGTGAGCCCTCCCTGCCCTTGTCTCAATCCACAACAATCTTGCTTATCTTTTTACTCCCATTTCACTGGGTCCTCCGCCATCTTAACGAGGGTGGAGGTGAATGGGGGCATCGAGCGAGAAACTGTCGTGGTGCTGTTGTGCTAGCTGGGCCAAACCACGACAATAATGCTGGCAGACAGGTGGTTTTATGAATCATCCATAAGAAATCTGATTTCTGGAATTATTTTCTGTTCTTCTTTGGTCTTTAGTCTCTCCCATTCTCTGCCAGTGAAAACATTTGTGATAATGAACATTGTGATAATCCATGCACACCTATATAGGCCTGACTTCTCACTTCAGCATTTAGGATGAGCAATGAAGAGTCAAAGAAATGAACCTTCTCCTTACTGAGAGTCCCTTTATGTTACGGATTTATGTGCCAGCTACATTTGATATTTCATTTTAGAATCAAATGATGTCTTGTGTCAAGGTGTTTTACAATCAGCCAGTTGGGATAATAGATTCAGTTCTGTCAAGGAGCATCCACTTAAAATATATTGTCTAAATGCTACCCTGACTGCAGAAGAATCTTCTGTTGATTTTGTATCATGTAGTAAACCTCAGCAGTCTTCAAGTTTGAAGTCATTGTGTAAATAAGCATTTTTATAGAGCAGGGTATTTAGAAAATGAGCTTTCTACCTTAAACCATGTTTCTGTACTTATTGTTTACATTTCTTTTTGGTAGTGGGAGGATTTTCTTTTTAGTCTTCTCTCTTTTTCCTCAAACTTATGAAAGATTGTATAAAGTGGTTTTGAAGGCATTAATCCTGGAATGAAGTTTGATTCATCCGATTTTCACCAGAAGTTGAAACCTCTGAGAAGATGAGTGAGGAGAGAATGGGACTGGAATACAAATGTTCTGGCAAAGTAGTTGTTGCAGGCAGTAAAATGCTGGTAACATATTTTTTCTTGAGCTGTGTTTTGATAATCTCATTGCTATGGCAGAATTAATGAACGTTTCTCTATCCAGTAGTTTAATAACTTAGTGTAGAATCAGTAGATGCAGGCTTAAGTTTTTATTATTAATAAAATTTAGTATTGCAAAAATCAAGCAATGTGATAAAACGTGGGCCATGTTTTTATCATGACAATTAAACCTGTTACACCTAAATTAAGAAAAAAAATGGTTTAGCCTTTTTCTCTACACTTCTCACCTGTAACAGATTAACTTCAATCTTCCTTCAAGCACTTTGAGATTGCATTTTGCTAGAAACTGGCAGTATGCTAAAGCAGTCTTTTGTGTAAAATGTGCTGTTAATTACTAGTTTACATTAATTGAAGTAAATACAATCATGAAGGCATGCTGGCTATGTTCAAGTGAATGACCCAAGACGTAATTACTTAGTACAACTTAGAAGTTCATTCAAGGAATTTCAAACTATATAAATTAGATTGTGATATATGGTCACAAAACTTGGAAGGTATGATTTTGGCCACTGTGGGATAGCCCTGATGGATGTAAGCTTGAATAAATTAACTGTGTAGACAATTGCTCAATATTCATATTTTTTCAAGAAGTTGAATTTGCAAAAATGTGCATGTTTATGTAAAATCTGGGCATGTAATGTTTATACACGCTCCTGAAGTCAAGACCCAAATTGCATTGAAGTACCCATTATGCTAAGTACTGTATCAACCTTAGGAAGACAGCATTCTTACCTGAAATGTCACCAGCAAATTTAAGGTGAGATAAAGAACATGAGTTAACAACAAAAAGATGGAGGACAGAGGATATAGTTATGGTTGTATATGGTGATAGATCTGAGTCAAAGTTTATTGAAATAATAAGAGTTCTAATCCTTCAATTACTTAAAGTATTGGGAATACATTCTGTTTTACAAGTCTGAGTTCCACTTCTACATGTGAATTCAGAGTTTCCAGGTTGTTGGAATGTTTCTTCCAGGTGACTTGAAGTTATTAGAAGACAATTGATTTGATAGAGTGGGTTGGTGTGATAGGAACTGTGGAGTATTTCTCTAGTTCTCTTCTGATAATACTTTGTAATTCACATTCATGGTTATTCAGTGATATTCTGCCCAAGTGGTTTTGGGGGCTTCTTCTAATGAGCAGACTTAAACATTTGTTTTGATGCATTGCATTAATGATAAAATATTGCATTAAAGACAAAATTATAAGGATACCTGTCTTGTCATTATTTGTCATATTTTTAATACTTTTCTTCTTCCTTTTTTACTTCAGTCAGTTGTGGACAACTTTAAATAGCTCTGCAACTTAAGGAAAAAAGCGCCATATCTCACCATAATGTATGTTCCGTGCCATCATATGCATAAAAAATTAAATCAATGCAGTTTCCACAAACCATCTTTTTGAATGCAGTAACCTGTCAGTCTGGAAGTACTGAGTTATCGCAGGTAGGTTTGAAAGCAACAGTCAGGTTTTAGCTTATTGGATGAGCACTAAAAAAAAAGTGAGTATAAGCCACTGTGAAAACACAAATAAACTTTACCAATAGCAGGATCTTTTAATCTCATTTTAGTGTTGTGACATAATTACTGAAGTTTCTAACTGAATGCAACCAAACCCTGCAGAGTGGCCTTGTGAGTTCGTGAGCATGACTAGACTGAAAGTGCAGCCCACTATCAATGTATCCAGAATTGTGATAGCTCACAGAAGGTGAACGTGACTGGACTGATTGTGGCAAATGGGACATCACTCAGAATTTAACTCAAGTTAGAACTCAAGGGGTTTTGTTTTCTGCCAAACTACTGTCTCCTCTTAATGTGACAAGTGTTTATCCAGCAAAGCCATCCTTGTCCCATGAAATTAAGTCTGCAAGACTTAGAGGATAAAACAAGATGCTTAAGAGCCAAAAAACAGTCGAAGGGACTATTTTCCTTCCATTTTATTAATTGATACGATATGATGAAACATTTTCAGGAAGGTACACTGGGGCTTAGAATATGAGTTAAACTAGAATGTAACTGCCTTCCTTAAGTATCCAAAATAAACTTTCTACTAGAAGTAGGGATCCAAAAATACAGTTCAGTTTAATAAACTTGTGTTTTGGGCGGTACAGTTCTTAAATTTGAGGTTAACAGACATAAAAAATACACATAAGCAAGACAATATTGACTTAATCCATAACAGCAAGAAATTGTAACTGTAACAAAGTGCATTATTTGACAAAGCAGATGTGCATGTTATATAAAGAAAATACTGCCCATGTGATTAGAACTGACTGGTTAAATCAAGATAGTTTTGTGGTGTTTTTTAGCTGTGTTGAATACAGTCAGTCTTCTGAACGGGTGAATGAGCTACTGCTCACCTGAACATTTCAGCTCATTTCCTCTCTTCTGTGAGCAGCACTGAATCTTATTGTTATTAGCGAATCTTGAAAAAGATGCTATTACCTTGTGTATTTAATGTTTAAATAGGATCATTGAGGGACGTAAAAAGGCTATGCTGATAAAGTTATCACAAATTATTTTCATTACTGTAATGTTTTACAAATTCCGCTTTTGCCAAAGACAAAAACTCATTGTGAGTACCTCCATGTTAGAAAATAATAGGGAGTTTAATAGATTATAGTAATCTCTGTGTGTGTGCTAACTGCAATATTGTAGTACCTCCTGTAGACTGAATCTTGTCTCAAAACTTATAGTAGTGTTTGATTTCCTTTCTCCTTAATTTAAGGATGACAACTAGACCCTACAACGTGACCATCCTGTACAATAGAAATTATCAGAACTCTAAATGTACTGTTTCTGTGAAATCCCATTGCTGTACTGACTATAAAATATTGGGCACTAATGCCCTTCTCCTTTAGAGCAGCACACTTAAAATCGTCATCTCCCCAGTGGTCCAGGAACAGGACAGCACTTGCAGTGAGATTGCTGAAGAGTCATAACCGAACTCCTGTGGTATTTTGTGGAAAGAAACTTTGGAGGCCGATAAAATTGGTTTTTCCTCCAATTACCACTAGATACTTCTTTCATGACTACACGGGATATGCTTACAGTGTTTTTTACAAGATTTGCCTGGACTTTTGCTGTGCCTACCCTAGGCTGTAACTTTTTTCAAGGCTGCTCTTCTCTTATATTCCTCTAAGGTTCTATTACTTTCAAACTGTCTATCTTTACTTTATAATTTTTCTTTAGGTTCAAATATTTATCAAAGATCAGAATAACTCAATGTGACACACTTGCCCAAAGCACTCTGCAAAAAATCTGTGGATGATTACACATCTTGTAACTTCTACAGGAAGCAATGAGGGAAGTAAGTAAATGCTCACTGAGGACACATTTCTCAGACTTCCTGACAGCAAATGAAAGATCTCAGACATACATACCATATAAAACAGGAATGAAATTACAGCCTTATTAGTTACACTGTGGTAAATAGCTGCCCCATTAGAAATGCTGGAGGAAGAAAGCGAGAAGAGGGACAAAACACACTTTTTTACAGCAAGAGTGGGGAATGGAGGGAAATCAGTGGTAAGAATAATTGAGGATGTATTGTCATAGCACAAAATAACTAGATGGAGCTTTGATGGTCATTAGGTTCCTGTACTTCTGTGAAACTGAAAATCTTTGATAAAATAATTGTCTGTATTTAGACCTCTGAACTTCACCATGTTAACAGCAGGACTGATTTAACACGACAGTGCAGATAACTAAACAAAGCATCTGTCAGACTGAAGGTATTGCAAAGGATTTAGTTCTTTCTGCTGTTAATAGCACAAAGCAAGGGGTGATTACCAGTGAAAAACTTTGTAGGGATAAAAGTACTGACAGAGAAACGCTTTTCACTGCTGGTCTGTGGGATCAAAAGACATTTCCTTAAAGTTCAGCAATTTCCTTCTTGTTTCTGGAAGGGATGAATGTCAGTAAGCTTTCTTACATTTCTAGGTCCCCCTGCTGTTTTTACCACAAAATAGAGTAAAACGATTAATAGACTCTATAGCTGAGTTGAAAAAAACAAAACAAAACAAATATTAAGGAATAGCTCAAATATAAAATAAAGTAGTCTTATGTGTTTGTGAGATGTGGTAATCTTACAGATATGAGATGTATTTTTTAACATATAGAATAATTGGCCTCTGATTTTTGAGCAGATAAGTATCTCCTCATAATCAATTGTGATAATCTAGTACAAATGGTATTGAAATCTTTTCACCTGTAGCCTCTAGTTCTATGCTGAAGCCTCAGTGGTTAATATTGAAATTTTCCTGAAAGTAAATTGGTTTCTAGAAATACTACATCTATTCACTGCAGGTGTCTAGTTATTTCAGAGTGCAGTGCTAACTGTGGTGCAGCTGTATTTCAAATGTTGTCAGAAACTGCTTCAATGAGAAACAGAAGTCTGCTGCATCTATTTCTGCTTTATATGTTCTAGCCACCTCTTTCATAACTACTGCCTCTGTGTAGCTGAAGAACTTTCTGTGACACTTAAAATACAGCCTGCTAGAATTATAGAGTTCTGGTTTGTTTGTTTTTTTTTCTTGTCAGATGTTTCTATGACTTTCTGGTGTGTGTCTGTAACATAGAAAGAGGAGTCTACTATCTAAAAATGAAGGTGACAAAAAGCTGGGTTCATACCTAAGCTATTCAAGGCATGTCTCATTTTATTTATGTTTACAGCTTTCTGATTAGATTCCAGATATTGGGTACTACGAAAGCTATGTGTAGTTTGTTTCAAGCAATGTAATTGATTGAAACTGTCTAGAGACATTAAGCCTTTGAAGAACTGGCATGGCTCTTAAAAATGTGTGTAAATGAAGAAGCTTAGTTCCACATTCTCAATAACATTTTGATTCCTTCCGCTCTACACTGAGTACCTTTTTTGTGTCTCATTTCAACTCTGCATGTAGAATTCTTAATGTTAAAGGCCAATTATTTCACTTTTCCCGAGACTTTTGATACATCAGTTTAATAAAAACCCAGAACAAACAACATACCTATGTGAAGAAATCTTAAAGAGTAGACAGTAATATTCTTGTCGTGCTTTAAAAACAAAAACAAATCCACAAAACAAACAAAAAACCAAAACAACAAAACAAAATAACAAACAAAAGTCTGTCAAACCTTCATCTCTGTGTTAAGCATTACAGTGTTATTTCACAGCATACAACTAATTTAAACCTGAATTACATTGTTATATTTACTATTAAATGAATATTAATTATAAGCAATTTCCCATTGTTTGAAGGATAATGGTAAAATGGTGAAGGATAATTGGTGAATGGGTAATTTTGGAAAAAAACTTTCCTAGCCTCTGGAATTTAACTGGATGTTTTAGAGATACCATCACAGGTTAGAATTTAATGAGAGTCTGTACTTGAAACTCAAAAGCCGTGGTTGCTGACTCAAGATATTCAGCTAATTTGCATGAACATTCAGGACCTTCTTGTTGGCCCGAGTGTGCATGTATTCATCTGAAGCTCCTACAAATTGAAATAATAGGGCAGCATGACCGGAAATGACTTTGTGTATAAATGTTTTAACATTGGTAATCTGTTTAATCTTTATTACTATCATTACTGCGTTACTCAATGCTACTTCTGAGTTATATTAACAAAACATTTGGAAGACTTATACTGCAAGTTAAGATTGTACCTGTAATGTGAAGTTTATCAAATGGAAGTCTACAGAATGTAGAAAAAGGGATTGATTGTTTGGGAAAAGTATTAGGAATGTCATCAGAGTATGCACAGATGAAACAAGGACCTCTTGGAATTGAATCTGGCATAGGATATAAAACAAGAAGGGCTTTTTCAAGTACATCTGCAGCAAAAGGAATATGAGGGAGAATGTGGGACTGCTGATGAATGAGGTAGGTGTTCTGGTGATGAAGGATATAGAGAAGGCAGAGCTACTGAATGCTGCCTTTGCTTCCATCTTTACTCCTAAGGCAAGCCCTCAGGAAGCTCAGTCCCTGGGGGACAGGGAGAAAGCCTGAAGAATGGTAGACCTTCTCCTGGTTGAGGAGGATTGGATTGTCATCTCCAAACACATGAAGGAAAAGATGGTTATCAGGAGGAGTCAATACAGATTTACCAAAGGGAAATCCTAGTTGACCAACCTGATTGCCTTCTATGAGAGTATGACTGGTTGGGTAGATGAAGGGAGAGCAGTGCATGTCCTCTGTCTGACTTCAGCAATGTCTTTGACACAATTATGTGGGCAAACACAATTGACTAGAGTTTGTTAAAAGACTGTAGGTGTTTTTAAGTCACGATTCTTGATTTTTAGAATACATTTGAATATGACTTGATTAGAAGTCCTAGTTACAAATTTAGAAAGGTGTTTAGAATTAAAATGGATTATGATATTGTATTAATATTTATAACTAGGTTTAGAACTGAAAAACTTGAGTAGGAGGTATGGTATGTCATGTTTGAATATACAGTTTTCTTGAATCCTGTTTTTTGTTTTAATTACCACCCTTTAACCTGCAATCTGCTACTTTTATTAGCTTGGCATATTGAAAAGTCTGATGTGCACTGTTTGACATTACATTATTTTGGAAAATAGGTGGTAGTAGTTAGGGGAGTTGATGTAGATTTTTTTGCTCCTTTGCAAAGAAGTTGGCTGAAGAAGCAAAGCTGACTCCTTGAGAAGAATATTTGAGTATTTTAATGTTGTAAGGCATGCGTTATTTTCAGTTTAAGGATAGGTTAAAATGCCTGTTCACTATCCTTTTCTGTGTAGGACTATATTATGAGTTTTAAGATATTAAGGCACCTTATGAAGAATTTAAGAACAGAGCTAAACTGTTTCTTGTGTGGTTTTATCGAATAACACATTGTATTTTTTTGTTGTTGTTGCAGCTCTACATAATTCCCAGTGCTTTTTAAGATCTTCATATTAACCTATTTCCTATTGGACATTTAATGTCATATAATCGATTTCTAAAGATTGCAGCCTCTTCCCTATTTTGAAACACCTACTTGTAACTGACTTACTTAAGTGTTCATACTTTTCAGGGGAAAGACTTGCTAAATTGCTGCTTATAGAATCGCATTGTTTGGAAAAGATCTTTTAAGATCATCAATGGACCTAACACTGCCAAGTCCACCACTAAATCATGTCCCTCATGGAAAAACTTGGTCAAAATTTGTAATTAAATTTTTAATTCATATGAGAAAAACATGATGAAAAGACTAGTTCCTGTGTCTTCAGGCCCAGTATGCATTCCAAATAATATGTAAATTAATTTGGTTTCATTACCATAGCGATACATTATAAATGGCCTTACAGTAGCAGAAAACCCTATTTGGAAAAAAGTCTACATAGATTTTATCTGACATACAGATTTTATCTGTATGGTCTTTTCTTTCTGAAGTACTGCTTGAAGGTCACTGTGAAGTAGGCAATAATTAATTATGTAGCTGTCAGCTAGGAAACTAGACCTGATTAACCTTGACATGCCTTCTAGATCAATATTCCTAATTCCCAAGATGTGCCTCCCATGTGGAACATAGGGAAGGAGTTGTTCTCTGCCTTTTTATTTGGCTGGTTTTTGAGAGAATTGCCAGAATCTGAACTCTACTAGAAGCCCTGCATTTAAATTATGCTGCTTGAAAGACCAAAGAGGAAGAGATCAAAGCCTCCAGCTCAGTTTCCAAAGTACTTTCTCTCAATCTCTCTCCAAAAATTCTCATCAATTCTATGCAGTGTTCTCCAGATTAAATTGAATGCAGTTACAAGTCAGAAAAGTCCCCAAAACTAAACAGTACTATGAAACCAATGTGTCACTGCTTGTAGGTCTATTTATATGCTGCTTTATAGGAAAAAAAAAAAAAAAAGAAACTGGGAGAAGAGAGATCAGATACTTTAGATAACTATTTGTAGTCTAACTACTTAAATTCTAAAGCATTTCCAATGACCTATGCTACTCCAGAATTGTATATTCTCATTTGGGTTTAACACTTATATTGCATTCCTTCCTAATTTGGAAATTAAAAAAAAAAAATCACAACAACCCTCCTGAGAGTATTTGAAAGGAAACAATTGCCTTTCTCATGCTGCTTTGACTTGAGAAATTTCAAATTACATTATAGAAGGTAATAGTACAGAAAGACTATCAGGAAGTTAATAAACATC
This sequence comes from Colius striatus, assembly GCF_028858725.1. Taxonomy (NCBI): domain Eukaryota; kingdom Metazoa; phylum Chordata; class Aves; order Coliiformes; family Coliidae; genus Colius; species Colius striatus. The sequence continues at coordinate 29,007,616 of NC_084767.1, read as the reverse complement.
CATGCTGTTCCCTAAACTTTTCATACTTGCATCTGCATGTTTTTGTACAATGTCTTCATCAAAAAGACCTTAACAAAATCTAAGTTCTCTAAATTATTTTGGGTCTTAATATTGTTTTCTCCGTGTGTGCATGTGAATCATGTAGAGTTCGTTCTATTAAAATATTGATTTATCTGGAAACTTACTGTGTGGTTAAGGCTAATCAGTCTTAACAAGTGTGGATTAAAATTGTGTCTAAACATTCTGCACTTTAACTCCTAGGAAATTAACACTAATCTCCTTTGACAGGGAATAATTTACTGACTGTTTTCAGTTTATTTTTCTCCATACTCACAAATACATTGTTCTCTGCAGTTGAGAACAATTTTAATAGGTAAACAAAAAGTCAATGTTCTTAAAATATTTTTCTTTCTATACTGTGCATCTATACTTCTAGTTATTTTAATTCAACTGGTGGATAGTGTTCCAAAACACCTTTTTTTTCAAACCATATCATGGTTTTATTTTTCTTTATGTGGCTGTCGGAGCCCGAATTAAGCATTTTCAGTTGCAATATGGTAGCAGAAATTCTGAGCCAAATATTTATAAATGTATTGCACAATACTCCAGTCTGTAGCCTAGATCTGAATGCAATAATACATCAAATTCAGAATCCTAGCCAGAGTGCTTTTAAAGATTTAAAAACATTAGGGTGTTTTTTACATTGTGGACAGCTCTTGTAATGATTTGTGGTTAACATGATTTTTCCTTCATGTTCAGAACTTAAGACAATTTTGGCTTAAATTCCTGTTCACAACTGCTGAATATCCAAAGCAGTCAAAACAAAATTCCCCAAAGCTTCCAAGTTATACCCAATAAAATGTAAGAGGGTTGCAAGGGAGAAGACTGTCAACAGAAGTTAACTTTGAGAATATAAAGCACTATGCTTGCATTGCAGAACATCACAAATTTATAATTGTCTTTCAATATGTGGTGTATCCACTGACTGTTTCATCCTTAACTGTTTTGAAATGAGAGATGAAATAAAATATCCTGCCAGATCTCTTTGTCAAATGTGTTCATCTTGCTTTCTTCATAATCTCTTGGCATAGACAAAGACATTATTCTTTCCCTTAAGGATGAAGATGTTTGGGGGACTTCTTTCTCCTTTTTCTCCATTTTATCATATCTTAATGGAGATTCATAACTTTTTCCAAAATGATGAATAACTGTGCAGAGGCTGAAGGAGAACAGTCATTAGAATGTGGTGTGTGGTATATGATTTTATCAGATGTCTACATAATTATGGATAAATGACTGTAATACTTGATCTTGAAGCCATAGTGTGCTGTTAGGGACTTGCACAAACTATTGAATGAACTATCCTCACCTGACCTGTATGAGACCCTAGGCATTTTTCTTGCTGATGAATAAAGCTTACAAGTGCTTCAGATCATGGAGAATGAAGTGTACTTCACTCCTGTGTCCTTAAAATCCCTACAGAATTCTGACATTTCAGTGCAAGATCTTAAATGCTAATGTTGTCTCTGGGGACCTACAGCTATGTCCAAACTGAGAGCACAAAATACTGGTGCTTTCTTCTATTGGCTAGCTCAAGTGATCATATGTGACCAGGTCATGAAGTTGAAGGTGCTGAGTACTGCTATTTACCACCTTCACTTGTGTAGTAGCTAAAAGAAGAAATCATGAGCACTCCTGAGGAAATTATAGTAATTGTCGTGATTTGGCCCAGCTAGCACAGCAGCACCACGACAGTCTCTCGCTCCATGCCCCCATTCACCCCCACCCTCGTTAGGATGGCAGAGGCCCCAGAGAAATGGAAGGAAAAAGATAAGCAAGGTTGTGGATTGAGACAAGGGCAGGGAGGGCTCACTGCCAATTACAGTTCTGGGCAAAACAGACTTCAGTACTCAACTTAGAGAGGAAAGAAGGAAAGTTTATTCTGCAAGAAACAGAATGGAATGAAAGCAAAAAGGGAGTAGGATGATGAGAAAATTACAACCAGCACTTTAAGATCTCCCTCCCCCATCCCTCCTTTCTTTCTGGGCCCAGCTCACTGCTCCCGATATCTCTACCTCCTCCCCCACCCAACGGCTCAGGGGGGCAGGGAGTGGGGGATGTGGTCAGACTCTCACAGATGGGCTCTGCCACTTCTGTCTTCTCAGATGAGGATGACTCCTGGCATTCTTCCCCTGCTCCAACACGGGGTTCCTCCCCTGGAACACAGTCTTTAACGAACTCCTCTGGTGTGGGTTGTTGCCAGCAGCTGCAGCTTCTACCGATACAGGGTCCCTCACATGGGACGCAGTCCTTGGCGTGGATTCTTCACCACGGTTGCAGTTTCTGCAGTGGTAGGGTCCCTCTCTCAGGACAAGGCCTCTTCTGGGCATAAGTTTAACGAGCTGCTTTGTCATGGGTTCCTTCCCACAGTTACAGCTGTGGATATTGGGTCCCTTCTTCGGGACACGGCCTGCTCCGGCCATAGTTTTAAGGAAGAAAATCACTGCCCCTGACTCAGGGTCTGCAGTGAAGTTGTTGAGTCCTCCCCACGGGACATGACCTCTTCCGGCCATAGTCACTGTCCCTGGCTCGGGGCGTTTAATGAAGCGAATCGCTGCCCCTGGTCCAGGGCCAGCTTTAGCAAAGTGAGTCCTCTGCCTCTGATATGGGCTCATTATCGAAATGAGCCTCTACCACCGATGCGGGGTCTTTAAAGAAATGAAAATAAATCTCAGCTTCACTAGGTCTCTCCATAGAATGCAGGGGAGTCTCTGCTCCAGCACACCTCCTCCTCTCTTTCATCACTGACCTTGGAGTCTGCATGGTTGTTTCTCTCTCTCTTCCCACATTTTGCACCACCACCAGCCAGAGAAGAAGAAAGGATAGAAAGAAGGAAAGAAGATGGAGGAAGAAACCTCCTCTTCTAACTTCTTCTTAAAAAGTGATCATGGAGGTGTCTAATTGGCTCAGCCCCAGAAGTGCGTCTGGCTCAGAGCTGGGGAGAGTTTTGAGCAACTTCTTACAGGAGCCATCTTTACAGCCCCTTCCCCCTTACCAGAAAAGGCTGTCATGTCAAACCATGACAGTAATATAAAGAGTGCTTGGAACGTCTTGTTGGCTCCTAAATAGTAGTCAATATTTTATTCACCATCCACTTATGTACCTACAAGAATGGGCAGCAGTGCAAGCTTCATTCTCCAACAGCAGTTTTTGTTGCTAGATGTCTTCTTTTAGCATTCCAAGGTATCCTATACTGAACATTACAGAGTCTACAACATCTGAAAATAGCGCAACACTGTTAAATAGAGGCTGAAAGCTGCTTTAGTGAATTGTAACAGGGAGATCTCTGCAAGTGGGTTTCTCTAATGATAATGCTTCTCACATGCACAGGGTGACCATAGATGTTTGAATCCAGGTTATAATGGAATTGAGCAGTTTGAGATTATATAGTGATTATCTGTAGTAGGTGAAAAGACCAAGTGAACGAGATAAAAATGTATTATCAGAAAAAAATTTACCAGCTCTAAATATAAATAAGGCTAAAAGAACGCCACTTACTGTATATATAGCCATCTCCGAGTTTCCTTAACTCCTTGAGATTTGCTATAAACCCAATGAAATGCTGAAGATTAGTTCAATTTCTAGACTGTACAAAGATCACAGATTGAAGAGAAAGTTTGTTAAGTTTCTTGGCCTTACTAGTCTGAATATAGCATGCAATCATGCTTGCACTGCCTTGAAAGTGGTTGCAGGAACTCCTAGAGAGCTGACTGATTAATTTCATTCCTGAAGTGTCACATTTTGAGTTACTGTGCAGTAGCATGCTTTACATTACTGTAGGTTTATGCATTAAAAGAGAAACTTGTCAATGTGATCTATGCTCCATTAATATCTAGTCACCTCAGCAAGCAGAGATGGCTGCTATATGAGAAGCCTATACCTTATAATTCAGCAAGCCAAGAATAGCCAAAATATCTTCTGGATTAAATGCTTATTCTACAATCTATGATTTTTCAAATTTTTATTGACTGAACTAAAAAAAGTAGTAGCAAGTTAAACTTATTGACTAATGTATTTATGAGAAATATAGTTCAAAAAACCAGTTTCCCAAAGTTAGACTAAAAGGCTGATTTTTTTTTTTTTGAGCCAAAACCTCATTTTCAGTCAAAAAAAATTTCTTTCCTTGATTTTCTATGGTTATTTATTATCTGGTTTTGGAAATGAATCTTTTAGAAATGTGAATTCTTGACAGTGAGACACTGTTTCTTTCCCTCTTCCCTCCCATACTGCAATGGATTACTGATTCTGGCAGGTGACCAAGAACTTCTTCCTGAGTAGAGATTAAAAATGAGAATCAAAACTAAGTTTCCAGAGAGTAAAAGCTATGCTAATCCTTGTATTCAGTATTGTTCTAATCTGTAATTTATGTGTAGATAGAGAACTATAACACACCATATCAATCTATTGTCCACTGCTTAAAATTTTAAATTTTTTCCACCGTCCTGAAAAAAAAAAATTGGAGAGGTTATTTAAAGGAGAAAAAGTGGCACATGGTTCATGTTCAGTGATGCAAATGATGACTTATTTTACTCTTTTCTACCATGTTTTTGTGTTTTTCCTGGTGATTATTTTATAAACACTGCCTGTGAGACATTCAAAACAAGAACTGCCAGCTGTGATTCCTTCTCTTCTCCCTGTGTCATATTTGGCCCAATATATTACATTTCTCCATAACTGTTGAATACATTTTGGAGTTAAAATATGTATCAGAAAAAATTATTGATTATAAATGTTTCATGAAAGCTTCTAAAATGATATTTTAATGAGGATTAATATGATACAGAAATATGTTACATTACACAAAAGGTAAGTATTTCCAAATCTCCAGTTTAACACTATTGGTAGAATACTGTATAATCATGTCCTCATAAAGCAATGAGCAAGCCACCTAGGCATTTCCGTTGGAGAGAGAAATACTTCTTATGGCCATGAGTCTTCCTATTTGTGATTAGAAATCAGGAAGAAGGAAAAACTGCTTAATTCTTTTGATGACAAATATTAAATACCCTAAAAATAACAAAAATATACTTGAGGAATAGGACTTGTGGCATTAACCCTATAATGCTGATTTGATGTATATAATAACATACCCTCTCAGTAACTGGCAATATTCTGTGAATTACTTAAAATTCCTGTTATGTCCTCTTACTGATTACTGGCAGGACACATCACTTGGCCTTGTTAAACCTCATACAATTGGCCTCAAGCTCATCAATCTAGTCTGTCTAGGGCCCTCTGAAGGGCCTTCCTGCCCTCGAACATATCTACGTTCCTGCCCAGCTTGGTGTCACCTGCAAACCTACTGAGATTGCACTCAATGCCCTTATCCAGATCACTGATAAAGATACTAAACAGAAGAGGCCTCAGCACTGATCTGTGGGGAATGCCACTGGTGACTGAAAACCAACAGGATGTCACTCCATTCCCCACCACTTTCTGGGCCAAGCCAATTTTCCACCCATCTCAGAGTAGGTCCATCTAAGCTGTGGGCAGCCAGTTTCTCCAGGAGGATGCTGTGGGAGTCTGTGTCAAAAGCTTTACTAAAGTCTAGGTAGACCACAATCACAGCCCTCATCTACTGAGTCATCTTGTCATAGAAGAAAATCAGGTTACTCAAGCAGGATCTGCCCATCATGAAGACATATTGACTGGGCCTGAACCCTTGATTGTCCTCACAATAGCACTTGGGATGATCTGCTCCATAACCTTCCCTGGCACCAAGGTCAGGCTGACAGGCCTGTAGTTCCCAGAATCCTCCTTCCATCCGTCTTTGCAGATGGTTGTCACTTTTGCCAACCTTCAGCCCCCTGGGACCTCACTGGTTAGCCAGGTCTGCTGGCAGATGGTGGAGAGTGGCTTGGTGAGCACTTCTGCCAGCTCCCTCAGTACTTTTGGGCGATTCGGTCAGAGTGGCCAGATGAGCATCCCGGGGCAAGTGGCCATTAAGTTTCCACCTGGGTAATTTTACAATCACCTCAGTATTGGCATCTCTTGTGGTTCGGCTGGGGTTGCTGCCCAAACACCCCAGGTTGGGCATCAGATAAGGTTCATCTGGGGTGACCAGACCACCAGCCCAGGGTAAGCAGTGGGTGAGGTCTGGCCCAGGGAGCCTGACTGCCACTCTGAGGTGAGTGACAGGTGAATTTTGGCTGGTGTGGTTGGACAATCACTGTCGAGTGGGCAGTGGGTGAGATTCAGCTGAGATGTCCAAATAGATCACCAAGGCAGATGGTATGTGAAAGTTGAGCTTTCTTGGTGGAAATGTGGACAGGTGAGAATAACCTCTCAGATTTTCCATGTTTGGCAGATTGTTACTTATATACATATTTAGTGTTCAGTCCTACACAACTTTTGTTGTTTTATTAATACATCCATGCACATACAATTTATTTTCCTCATTTGAAAATGTATATTTATTCTATTCATTCAGCAGACTTTTTATTTTCCAAATAAGCAAATGCTAGTATGAGAGAAGTGCCCATCCTTAGGTTGCTGTTAAGGAGGGAGGCTGCATTCAGGAATCAGGTCTGTGGCTACTCAAATCAGGCTATTAGGAAAGGAAATGACTCTGCTCTGCTAGCTCTGCTAGCTGACCCAAGGGAATTCAGGATCAATCCCGGAGTGCTGGCCACAGCTTCCCCGTGCTAGTATGAGTTGGGGAGGGGAACAGCATAGTGCTGCCAAAGGGATGAAACAGATACAAGATGGGCTTTATGTGCTGCTGTCTGCACTTTACAGACTGTAGAAAAATGAAACTAGCCACTTGCACGTGCAGTGATCATCTGAGCAGTATTGCATTTTGTCACTTGTTTAAACTGTGCAACTTTCCTCCTACAGTGGTAGCCCATAAGTATTTGTGACTAGATTCCAACTGAAAAAAAAATGGATGAGCATGGCTTAGGTTTGTTTTTCTTCAGTCCCAAGTCCTCTGATATGGGTAGAGGAGAAAATTAACTAATCTTTTTCTTGTATGTTTTTTTGCTTGATCATCTATGTACTCTGGGGGGAATTAGTTTTTTCTCTAAGCTCTACTTGTATCCCTTTTGTTTTCATTTCTTTTTTCCTTCTCCCTACAGAAGTAGCTAACAAACAACTATTCATTTTTCCTCAGTGTTTTATGAACGTGGCAAAACAGTAGCCTCTGGGCTTCAGGGACACTGTTCATATATAAAGAGTTTTCAGACTGAGGACTACAGAGCGAGGTAGATTGAGGATTACATGTAATAAGATATTGCCATGAAGTAAACACCATACAAGATGGCACTTGAAATGAAACATAGTTAGATTTACTGGGTACTAAAATCAATATGATGTTCATTGCAATTGAAAGCCAAAGGAGGCTGCTGTTCACATCCATGGTATTTCAAAAATAACAGTTTGCTATTCTTCTTCCATAAGGAAAGACTTATGTGAATTTACTTGTTCTTTGTCAAGCAAAAAGGCTGCTGTGAGAACGTTCTGGCAAGGAAAACAGCAACCCAAATAACGTCCATTTATTCAATTTTAAATCCTGGATATTTTGCAAAGGGAGAGTATCAAGTGTATTTTGCAGCTAAGTTAACTTGCCATTTTTAGCACTTATTTAGACATACCTTTTACTTTACCACAGATCAGACCCTTATTACTCATATGTGAGTACATGCTGTCTTAACTAGATGATAAATAAAATTACTTTATATGGCATTGGTAGTCTAACAGCTTTTCTCTGTGAAAGTCCTTACATAACATCAACTAAAGATGAACTTCCACTTTGATTTCTCTTCAGGGGCTGATTATTATGAAAATTATTTGAACTAATTTATTCTTGCTTAAATACATTATGATTTTCTTAAACTTTTCATTATCACATTCTTGTGATCCAAGTTAAAATGGCACAAGCTCTGACTCATCTGTCAGGTATTTCGTTTGTGACTTAAATTTTTGGCAGTTAAATCTCAGATTGCAGTCATTCCCTACACTGGCATTGTGGTAGGGGTTACAGCAAGTTTTCTGCTACTGTTTTACTCAGTTTAACAGTCAAGAGACATCAGTGTAGACAATTGCCAGAATAACTCAATTATTATAATAAAAATTGTAATAAGTACTAAAGGTACTTTCCTGATGAGAAATTCCTGACAAGATCAGTTTTCAAGGTTTTAAGACTTCTGTAAAATAATATTTAGGCCATTTAAGGCATTGACCCCTTGTAAACATGTGAACTTAATTCCATTTTTGAAGGCACTTCTCTAAGATCTTAATGAGTTATGCGCCCTTAATAATTACTTTGTTACCCTTTATCCTGAAATAGGGAAGGCTTTCAAAAGTATGATATATTTATCTGTTCTTGATATTAGTCTTAACAGAACATGGTATATTACCACATACTTTTGCTACTGTGTTTGCTGTTCATAGAATCATAGAATGTTAGGGGATGGAAGGGACCTTTAGAGATCATCTAGTCCAACCCCCCTGCAGAAGCAGGTTCACCTAGATCAGGTCACACAGGAACATGTACAGGTCAGTCTTGAAGGAAGGAGACTCCATAACCTCCCTTGGCAGCCTGTTCCAGGGCTCTGTCACCCTCACAGTGAAATAGTTTTTTGCTATGTTTAAATGGAATTTTTTCAATTCCAACTTCTTTCCATCCTATCACTAGATACAATAGAAAAAAGGGATGTCCCAACCTCCTGACAATCACCATTTATATACTTATAAATATTAATGAGATCCTCCACAGTCTTCTCTAGACTAACTAGACCCACTTCCCATAGCCTTTCTTCATAAGGAAGATGCTCCAATTCCCTTCTCTCCAGAAGTTCCCTGTCCCTCTTGAGCTGGGAAGCCCAAAACTGGACACAGTACTCCTGATGAGGCCTCAACAGGGCAGAGTAGAGGGGGAAGAGAATCTCCCTCAAACTTCTGCCCACACTCTTCTTGATGCATCCCAGGATTAAAAATTATTTCTCATAGCAATGAGTAGAGCCCACTGAGGCAAGTAATAAGAATCTTTAAAAAGTGAGAATGCATCAGATATTACTAAAAAAGAGAAAATTGATAGATTAAAGTAGATTTTTTTTTAATAACATTCACTTAGGTAAAAGCCTATCAAGAACTTGTAAAAAGTATGTCTAATGGAGTGTAACTTTAATACTGAAATTTATTAATATACTCAAATGCTTTGAAATTAATTAGCAGTGGGACAATCAAGCAATGACTGTGGCTTTGTCAGGACAATATTGCTTGTTACTTGTGATTGTTGGTTTCCTACATTAGAAAATATGAGTTCTTTTCCGACTCAAAGAAAATCTTGAACTTGAATTAAGAATATAAAGCTAATTTTATAATCTTAGTACCCAAATGGAGTCAAAACTTGTGTTTCAGTGTCCCATGTTTTCCCTTCAACATATGGGAACTGAAAAGTCATAGCTTAACATAGCGACTGTAGTAGCTTTGATACCAACTACCAGCTATATGCTTTCTTTTAACAAAGAAACATTTCCTGCAGACTTCTTCACAAAGAAAATTCAAACTTATCTGTTGTATCTTCTTCTGAGGAACAGCTGAAATAATTTTTCAAAGCTGACAAATGATTTTGAAATAAGTTTTCCGAAGTCTTTGTCAGACTTACCTCCTTTACTTGTGATTAAATGTATACTGTATCCTAAAAGTGCTCTCTGTTAATGTAGATTTGGATTCAAGCTCATTTTTATTGCAAATAAACACATCATAAAACACAATAAATAGAAATAACTTTAAATTTTGTTTACTGAAAGGTGGTGTTCTAAGATATATTTCACATTAACTTCTGAAATTAAATGTCAAAAATGTTCTAGTAATTGAATTACCATGTTGCATTGCTGCTAAAAAAAAGACAATAATTTAATGTTCATGGTCTTAGACCATCTTAGACTCTCTTATTTTTATTGCTGTTTTGTGTACCCTAACCTCTCTATACTGTAATTGTACTTCACTTTACTGTTTCCCTATGACATCATCTTGAAAACCAGTTTCTTAACCTTACTTCACTGTTTGGGTTTTTTGTAATGGTCTCCATAGTTTATGGAACAGTCAGAAGTCCTTGTCAATATTTATCTTCAAAATCATTCTTAAGACTTGATCCTCATGTGGTGCCTAGAGGCATCACGTATACTGTTACACATGTTAACAAAATTTATCATCAAATTATGAAATTTCTAACTTTTAGTACACTCATTGAGAGTAATTTTTTAAAAATCTGATAGAATTAGTTCTTTACTTCAGAATCTCAGCCTTAGATTCTGACAAGATAATTCTGTCAAAGTGCTTCAAACAAAGTTGTTTTGATTACGGAAGTTTGACTACTGACTAGCTAATATATAGCTCAAAGTATGAGATACAAATTTGTGTGAAATAAATAATACAAATAAGTTGTCGGCACTGTTTTTGTGACTTCTGTGAGTGCAGCTTAGCTCAAGGCCTTGTGTCTTTTTCCCTGTTACTACTGATCATGCAAGATATTAATATTATAAAGTGCTCCTGTGTGCTAAGAGATGAATGTACAGATTTGACATCTGTATCATCATTAACATTGACATAACACTTATTTAAATATCTTTGTGATTAATAGAAAAGCTCTAAATCTATACTGGGGATTCTGTGTGGGAAACTTAAGATAATTCCTCTTGACCAGTTGAAAAAGCCATAGAGGACTGAAAGTGTTAAAAGGGATTAAGCAGCTTCTTAAAGAAGAAGCACTAATTTTTTCTGCATTGCCTGTGTGGTTTTGACTCTCTGTTCTGTATTTGAATAATTTCAATATTGAAAGCCAGGTCCAGCTTGTTTCATTTATGGTTACTAGCATGGGTATAAGTAGAGAAATTCGACTTCGTTGGAAAGTACTTCCAGAAAATTCCTGGTAGGAATAGTTATGCAAAGTAGATAAAAGGAATTACGACTACTGGGTGAGCAGATAAAGGTAAACACTGATTCAGATATATAATGCTTAATCTTCTGTCACATTTACAATTTTCAGACCAAAAACTGCTCTGCTTAATAGAGAATATATCTACAGGAATAGATCTTCACAAAAGAGCGATACGACTCTTACTGGGGCAGGACGGGGGGATTATTTTCCTTTTCAGATTATTCTTTCTAACTGATTAAAGTACTTTGAGCTCCACTTTGCTATTTCAGTCTCTTGACCTCCATATTCACCACCTACTTAAACATGTAAACACAGTATCTCTTTTGATAGCACCTACATAGCAATGATACCTTAGAAGAGTGAGAGACAAAGACAGAGCTTGTTCTTTCCTGCTAACCTCCTATCTAGTTTTCTTTTAAGATTAACTCATGTAATTCATGTTATATTTTTATTCATTTAAGAATTACAGGAAAATATACTAACAAAAATGTAATGCATTTTGGGAGATTTTCTCCCTTGATCATACCTGTGAACAAGGTGCAAATCCAGATATAGAGCACTGACAGCAAAAAGTGTTCTTATAGAACAGCTGGTCATAGGCTTTGTCTTGCTTGCTAAGCTATGGTTTTGGGTTAGACCCCAGAGAACTACTGTGGAGAATTAGTCTGACTGGGAAATAGTCTTTTGTATCTAGGCAGCATCAGTTTCCATACTCCTGCTGTAGTTCATATCTGATCTGTAAGGAGACATCAAAAAGCAGATAACTTTCATCAAAGCAATCTCTAAATGAGGGAATACAGTAACAGTGTCTGGGAATTTACAGATGGTAATTAGTTCTATTTACAGGAATCTCTGTTATTCAAATAAACTATGAATTTCCACATAATCTGAGGAAGACCTTTTTTTCTTAGATTAGAAATCCATTTCACTGAACATTGTATCAGTCTGTTTTCTTTTGCTTTCAATCTACTTGGTGGGTAATCATCAAATAGTCTCCTACAGTATTTGAAAATTTGCCTCCATCAGGTTCAGTGTGCTATCTTATGTCTTTAAGGGCTGCAGTTTACCCTAGCTTTGTGGATAGACAGATGAGAGAAGCTTAATATAAATTTCCACAGTATCACACTATAAAACTCATAATATAGAAAAAAACCCAGAGTGAATGCTGTAAACATAAACAACTCCACAGTTTCATTATTTTGAATAGAAACCTCTTAAAATGTGAAGTCCAAAATGATTGCTGCTGTTCTGACCATAAAGTCTTAGTTTTCTGTTTATTTAGAAGGATATTGGACTTTCAGTTAAATTTTTTATTCATAACTGGATGTCTACTAGTATTTAACTAAAAGACATTTTCCTGGTCTTTCAAATGTAATTGAATTTTTATTAAAGAAAAATGAATGCATTTTAAGGAGCAACTTTAAAAGCTCTATTAAATTGAAGAAACAAAAGCAAGCTGGCAGTTGCATTTAATAGGATAAAGATCACTTACATTCGTTGTGTATGGGGTAAATGCACCTTAAGTCTGACCAAAATGAATAAATCATGAAGCCAATATTCTGTCTTCTTATGACATTAATATATTGCAGTTATTTGTCTTGGTTTTGCTACTTTGTTGTATTGTGTGTTGCTCAACAATTAAAATGTGTAGTTGAAAAGAGGAGAACCTTAGTCACTCAACATAAATTCTTCTGTGTTTTCTGCAAGAGTGGGTCACAAGTTATATCCTCAGGCTCTAGCTATAATAACTTTGGAAACAGACAGTTCAGTCAGTTAAATTTCAGTGGATACTTGATAATTTTGCATTTGTATTTCAGATTTTCACAATGGTAACCAGAGTAAGAAAAGTGGACTTTGTCAAATGGATATTAATATTAATATTAAACCATTTCTGTACTTGTTCGGAAATAGATACTATCTTTTTTAAATATTGTAAGTCTATGTAATCAAGACTGTTCTTTGTTATTAGAATGATATGGTATAGTCAAAAGCCATTAACAGTGACAGTTTCAGGTGTTTAAATAAGCCAAATAACAATCTAAACTGAGGTGGCTGAAACAAGGGTTATGTTATGAAATGAATTTATAAATCTGTGTGTACCTTGGGTTATAGTTATATCTACTATTTCCCTTCATCTTATTTTAAAGGGAAAAAATATAGCTCCAGTTTCAGTCTTCTGTGAAATTTTGATTTCTGAAGTCTTACAGGGAAGTACTATCATAATAGGATACTCTTCATAGTCACTTAGTAGTGCATAATCAGAGGCAATGGTGGGAAAAATCTCCATAAATATTTGGACAATGATTACACCAAAGAATGGGCAATTACTTAGCAAGCTTCTTCGAGATTTTGTAGGCATTTTTTCCATCTATGATTTAACTTCCTCCAAAGCAAAGCCCAGGCTAAATAAATTTATCTCCATGCCTATCTTATTTCAAGGAGAGTTCCTTAAAGATTTTCTCGTAGGTGCTATAGATGAAACATAATACTATCTGTATTTCAGTGTTAAGAAGCTACTACAGTCCTATTGAATTTCTGGTTCTACGCATGAATCAATTCTTCGGGAAAGTGCATCTTTTTCAATCAAAGGCTTGAGTCTACTGTAAATAACCAAAGCAGTCTTATTGGAATACTTTCATTATTGATGAAATGTTTCACACAAGAATGTGTTATTTATATTTGAGTTTGTCATCTATGCTTTGGAGTAGAACATGTATTTTGATTTCCTATATTTTCACAAATTACATGAACATATGTGTATCCATTTAAAGTATACGAGTAAGGATCCTTAAGGATCTTTTATTAGTAAATCTAGTAACAAAGGAAGGCAGAAAAATTGTGGGTATGTATCTCATGTTGGTTAAATCACAAGCACTGACTGTAAAAACAGATTATGCAGAATAATTCAATTTTTTTTACAATCAGCAAATTACCCAACAGATGAATTTTGTGACTAAAAATAAGCCTTATGCAATATCTATGGCCTTAAATGGTGGTTAGTAAATATATGAATATTAGTTCAGACAACATGTGAAAGCTTGTGAGATTCATTCATTCTTAACAGAAAAACATGTATTTTTAGAGCCTGGAGGTATTAGGTTTGGCTATCATCTATTTGAATAAACCCAAAGCTTTCAGTATACAAACACTAATTCAGTACAAGAACAATTGGGAATGAAAGACATAACATCCTTGATTGTTTTGATGCTAATTAATATATTCAGCACCTGGCACATTCTGTCAGCACAGTATGTAATTCTCCTTAATTGAAGAGTAGTTTGTGAATCTATTTCTCTGATTTTTCTCTTTCTCTGCTGTAGAATGTTCTTAGTGCTCAGTTTATTCTATATGGAACTGTTCATTCTTTAATGAGATCAACATGAACAAATAGATCCTGTGAGATAAATTTATTAGAAAGCAGTGTTGTGAAGACATGTATGTAAGTTTGGGCCAATATTTGATAAGTTCCAAGAGCTTCTAGAAGTTTCGTGCTAAAGAAACTTACTGGATTAATGCCATTTGAAGCTCCTGAAGTAGCCTTTGCTCAGTTACAGTAAAGATTCTGAAAGGAAAACAGTGTACAATGTTCCATGTTCTAAAGTGAACAAAAGTTTGATACATATGGTCAGTAACTCAGTGATCAAAACAAATATTTATATGGAAAAATTGGTATTGACCCTAGGGTCTTGGGTTTGTTTTTTTTTTTCTATTCTCCCATATTCTTCTTCTCCCCAGTCTATATGTGACTGCTAAACTACATTGTCAGTGATGAATAAACTAGAAGAACCTACCTTGACATTTGGGTCACTGGATGAATTATCAGGAGCTTAAAAAACCCACAGAGTTATATTGCACTTGTATCTCATCAAGATGTTTACACATTTCATTTTCCTCACATTAAATTGCTTTTGGGCTGTGTTGTTGAAAGTTCATCTTCTGGTTTGACTTTCTGATGCTTTTTTCCACAGAGCTGACCCAACTATGTTGAAGTATATGGGAGTCTGAGTTATATAGCTGTTCAGCATGTAGAACAATTATTACAAGTAGGTTGAGGATTATTTCAATAACAGTATTTACAGACATTAATACAAAATAAAAGAAAGTGGCTTGCTATTCCTATCCCAGCAAAGAGATGTGAGTTCCTCATGACAGTGATTGATGCAATTTTATTATACTAATTAATTTTGAGATAAAATAATGAAATAAAGACATCTTTTAAAATACTGGGTTACCTGAAATCCTAGATTATAAATTTTGGAGGCTTAAAAGAATTCTTGTTACTTACAATATACACAATATTTATTATGTACCTATTTCCTTGAAAATGTTTGCAAAGATCTTTATTTAATATATGGGAATATTGCAGAACCTGTGTAAAAATTCTTGATTTCAGTATGAAATGTGAGTTTTTTAATATGTGTCTCAAAATCATTGTGGTAATTACACTAAAATCTGTAGCTTGGAGCTAGGATCAAACTAAGGAGAAGAAGGAATTACAGATTCTATTGGAACAAAAATTTGTCTTTGTGATTCTATTGCTTGAGTATGTTATTGATACCAGAACTCAGAGATTTCTCATTCTTTTCTAACCCTAATTCCCTGTCCTCACTTGTTATTTTATTTATAAGCATCATTTGAGCTGAAGCTGCAAGCAAAGAGTTAAAAGTTAAAAATGCTTAAAAGTGCTAGTACTCGCTTACCTGATGTATGTACACTTGGAGCCAGGGGCCTTAGGAATCAGCCTGAGAAGAGAATGAGGGAGTGAACCTATCAGCTTGAGAAGAGGCCAAAGGAGAGAGACTGATGGCAGCAGTTAACTATGTTTTGGCTTCAAAACAGTTTCAGCAAGGTGACTGTTGTATCCAGTGACCGGACAAGGGGTAATGGGATGAAGCTGGAACACAAAAAGTTCCATTCAAATATAAGGAAAAACTAGTTAACTGTTCAGGTGAGGGAGCCCTGACACAGGCTGCCAGGGAAGGTATGGAGTCTCCCTCTCTGGAGGTTTTCAAAACCCACCTGTACATGTTCCTGTGTGACCTGATCTAGGTGGACCCGCTTGAGCAGAGGATTGGACTAGATGATCTCTGGAGGTCACGTCCAATCCCTACCATTCTGTGATTCTATGATCCCACTTCTGAACCTTGATGGATCCGTGGGATCACAGGATCTGCGGCAGGCATCAAGGCATTCTTGGGGAAAACCTCCAATCACTGGACTAAAGAGCTCCAAAGCAAGACCTCTGGAAGGTTAAAAGTATTCCTTACTTTTTTTAAAGGAAAGGAATGAATGCCTGGTGTCTCTACTGGAGAGAGACTTGCTAAGTAAATTAGAAGCACAAATAATTTTTTAAAATGAGGAAATACAACTATTGATATCTGAATCAAAAGCCATGGAAGCAAAAGTTATTATGTTACAAGATGAACTAAAGAATGATGAAATTCCCGGAGAAGTAGAAGATGCAGTTACTCCTCTAGTGTGAGCTAACGGAGTTCCAGGACGATTTCATTTCATGCAGTGCATGTTACATGGAGTTGTAACCCATGCATCCAGCACTCCAATAAAGGAATGTCTGCTTCTTTTTGCTACGTTGGTGTTATTTCCTGATTATGGTGACATAGAAGCAGCACACAGTTTAAAAATGTTGTTAATAAAAATAAAGTTTTTATTTTTAAAAATAAAACTGTCACTTTCAAAGGCAAATATAAATATTTGTTTCTCTATTTGTTTGAGCATATTTCCCTGCAAGGAGATATGTGGAATGCTGTGGAAATAAAACAAGTTATTTTGCATGTTATATATTAACTGTTTTTTCATGCAGAGGGATCTTCAAATTGATCTGATGTTCCATCACACTTCATAAGCTTCTCTTCTATGTCTTAAAGCAGCACTAATAAGATATGATAAATAGAAATAATACTTTAAATATTTTTAAACTCAATAAGTAAGAAATAATGCTTCATCAGATCAGACTTTTAAGTCAGTGCTAGTTAGGCAGGCCGTAGACTTCCTGAACCAGAATCATACCTGCAGTCTGTACATACAAATTTGAGCCTTAGATAAATTCTGTCTAATCATTTCTTATGTGTCTAAGCCATGTACTTTTATTTTGAAGTATTAAAAATTATGTTAATTCTGTCTTAACTTGTATTTATAACTGCACTTTTAGGTCTGTCTCATTAATTTTCTTTAATGACTAAAAGTACCTTTACTTTTAAGTTCCTCAACCTCTACCTGACATTAAAGAAGAAATAGAAATATAATAGGGGTTTTTTTAATAGAAAATATTTTCACCTTCATCTCTACAGTGAGTTTGAGACTTTTTAATTATGTAGTGTTGTTGGTTTTACTCCTTTCAGTTAAATAAAGTGGTAGTCATTCATCCATGACCATATTCATAAGTGAGATGTTCTGTAACTTTGTAGAATACTTGCCTGACTTTATATCACTCAACTAAAAATGTTTTTCATGCTGACAAATGAAGAGAAATTTTATTTAAATTCTCAAACATGCTGACTTAGAAATTCAGGCAAACCTGTACTTGAAAGACACAATTAATTTTGGAAAACTTATTTTCCAATTGCTGCTGAAGCAGAACAGTCACTGTATAAGATATTTGGGTATTGGAACACAGTCTGCACTACGCAAAGTATCGTCAAGCATTGTTTTCATAATATTTGATGCTATTCCTCAAATATAAAATGCAATGCCTGCCTATTTCCTTACAGCAGACTATATTTTTTCCAGAATGCCTATGTTATCTCTTGTAATTTGAATCTGTTGTGAATCTGTGAATTAACGGGGGAATCCAGTTTCAAGAAGTTCTGTTTTGAAGATGAAAATTCTTATGATTTTGCTGCTGTGGCAAGAGTGCAACTCAGTTGAAAATCATCTGTGTAACACCCAATGTCTTGTAAGCTCTCCCATCTGTGGGGAATAAAGGCGTGTTTAATATCCTGGAAGAAAATACCCTTTTCCTTCTCATGTCTATAGGACTTAAGCAGGCACTTTTTTTTTTTCCCCCCTGCAGAACTGTTTCTATCAACAACTGGTTTCTTTGCAAGATACAACAAAAAGCTTCTAATGATTACTTCAGGATGTACCTGTCATGGTTTGGCCCAGCTAGCACAGCAGCACCACGACAGTCTCTCTCTAGGTGCCCCCATTTGCCCCCACCCTCATTAGGATGGCGGAGGCACAAGCGAAATGGGAGGGAAAAAGATAAACAAGGCTGTTGTGGATTAAGACAAGAGCAAGGATGGCTCACTGCCAATTACGGTTCTGGGCAAAACAGACTCCAGTACTCGACTTAGAGAGGAAAGTAGGAAAGTTTATTCTACAAGAAACAGAACGGAATAAAAGCAAAAAGGGAGTAGGATGATGAGAAAATTACAACCAGCACTTTCAGATCTCCCTCCCCCATCCCTCCTTTCTTTCTGGGCCCAGCTCACTACTCCCAATATCTCTACCTCCTCCCCCCTCAACGTCTCAGGAGGACAGGGAATGAGGGATGTGGTCAGTCTCTCACAGATGGGCTCTGCCGCTTCAGTCTTCTCAGATGAGGACAATTCCTGACATTCTTCCCCTGCTCCAACACAGGGTTCCGTCCCCAGGACACAGTCCTTAACAAACTTCTCTGGTGTGGGTTGTTGCCAGCAGCTGTGGCTTCTGCAGATACAGGGTCCCTCACATGGGACATAGCCCTTAGTGAATATCTCTGATGTGGATTTTTCACCGCGGTTGCAGTTTCTGCAGTTACAGGGTCCCTCTCTTGGCACAAGGCCTCTTCTGGGCATAAGTTTAATGAACTGCTTTGTCGTGGGTTCTTCCCCACAGTCACAGCTGTGGATATTGGGTCCCTTCCTCGGGACACGGCCTGCTCCGGCCATAGTGATAAAGGGTCCCTCCCTTGGGACACGGCCTCTTCCGGCCATAGTTTTAAAGAAGAAAATCACTGCCCCTGGCTCGGGGTCTGCAGTGAAGTGGTTGGGTCCCTCCCACAGGACACAGCCTCCTCTGGCCATAGTCACTGTCCCTGGCTTGGGGCCAGCTTTAGCAACATGAGTCTCTGTCCCTGATACTCATCAAAATGAATATTGAAATGAAAATAAATCTCAGCTTCACCAGTCCTCTCTGTAGAATGCAGGGGAGTCTCTGCTCCAGCACATCTCCTCCTCTCTTTCATCACTGACCCTGGAGTCCGCATGGTTGTTTCTCTCACTGTTCCTACTCCTTGCACCACCACCAGCCAGAAGAAGAAGAAGGGGCAGTAGAAGGAAGAAACAGGAAGAAGATGAAGAAGAAGCCTCCTCTTGCTGGCTTCTTCTTAAAAAATGATTGTGGAGGTGTCTAATTGGCTCAGCCCCAGAAGTGGGTCTGGCTCAGAGCTGAGGAGAGTTGTGAGCAACTTCTTACATGAGCCATCTTTACAGCTCCTTCCCCTTTACCAGAAAAGGCTGTCATGTCAAACCATGACAATACCTTATATATGAAAAAAATGGATAGTTCATTTACTATCCTTGGAAGGTTGTCTGGTCTCCAATATATCATACTTCTGAATTTATTACAGGCTGTTTTGCTTTCAGATAAAATTATCCCTGAGGCAGTTAAGAACTATTAACTTACATCAGTTGTTACTTTTTTTCTTGTCCTTCAGGAAGTGGGTTGGAGTCAAAGAGGTTCATTAGCTACAAAAAACCTAAAACCCTACAGGTCCTTTCTTGTCTTAATTTAAAGAGAAACTTGTGTACTTCTGTCCTCATGATGGCAGTGAGTTTTGACTATTTTCCCCTGCATCAGAGCCTTCTATTATGTCAATTGTAATAGAGGTTTTGATCCCTGTATTAGTCTTAAGTCCCTTGCTGTGGCCATCAGCAATCCACTGGTCACCTTGAGAAGGCACAAGTTTAGCTGTAGCACGGTGAAAACATGCAAAAAGAGGCTACCAAAGTTAGTAATTTGGAGCATTTGACAAAAGAAAATGGATTTTAAGGATAAAAAGTGTTGCAAGATGCATATGCTTTTTGTTTAATGAAAGAAAGATAAAATTATTTGGAAAGAAAATATAAAATTAATTCTTTCAGTTCCAGAACTGTCAATGGGTTTTCTGCCTGACAGAGATACTGGGAAAGAACACAGCAGGAGTGTTTAATTTCTAGCTTTGATCCCCCCTAGTAAGACTATATCATCTTACTTCTTTATTCTCACTTTCTGTAAATGAGGAGCTCCATGTTCACTCTTGATCTCTTGAATGAAGTGAGGGCACAGCTTCTTCTTTTCTGAGAGCACCCATATTAAGCCATAAATTAGTGATCTGATTATGCAGAGAAAGTTCTAACTGAGGTTAGAAAGAAGTCAAAGAGAAGTCTCCAGAAGGTAAGATTTAGTATGTAGTGGCTTTTACTGGCAAAACAGTGGCTGGTATCTAAAATTACTAGGTAAACTTAGCAGAAATGTTCCACTTTATTGGATCAAAACTTGGAAAAAATCCTTTTGTTTTCTGTAAGGCATCTCCAGACTACGGCTTCTGATAGGAACTGTTCTCTAGTTTGCTGGACAAAAACAAGAGGGAGTTTTAGGAAGTGGAGAAGAGAGAGAGAGTAAAATGTGAATAGAATGAGGTTATTGTTGGCTTAGCATACTGTGTTCACTACTAATGTCCTCTACTTTGGGATATTAAAACTACATCTTTGATTTTCCTTCTAAAATCTGTAAAAAGCATTTTATAGGACCCAGGGAAAAATTACTTAGTGCTGCTATCTCACTTTGTGAAACTGAATTAATCTCTTATTTAACAATTACTTAGAAATGATAAAAGATACTAAAAAATAGCATAGATGCAAAATAGATAACCTGATCTCTGTCACTGCTTTCCTGAAGAGAAAACATGATTAAAAGAAACCCAATTACATTCTTCTCAGAGTATTGCATACAACTTTTGTCTGCTAGCATCAAGTAAGAGGTACACTGCTTATAGTGAACACGAAATGCTGAGTGATATAGGAAATATCCAACACTGGTTTATCCAAACTTGAAAGATCTTAACCAAATTTTCATTTTGCACAAAATTTTCTACACTTTCATTATTATATAGTCCCACATCTCTATATAAAAATGTGAATCTGATATAGTTTTAAGGTATTTTTTCATTGAATTTAGGTATTTGACAAAGGGTTTTTTTCACTCTTTTGCAAAAAAAAAAAAGAGCTTAGACTAACAAAATCTAACTTGCTATTTTATCTTTTTTGATCTCTTTGTTTAACAAGGCAAAACAGTCTGACACAAGAATTTATTTCAGTTTTTCTTCAATATCTTTTCTTGAGTCTGACTATGTTTAATTTTTGCAGTTACAAGGTAAGTCAGAATTGTAAATGGAAGAGAATGAGAGCCAAGACCTCTAATCTCCAGTCTGACAGTTCTATCTTTAGGCAAGTTACTTAAATTTTGTCTCAGATTCTCATAAAAGGTAATAACATATCTCTTGCTCATCAAGATATTGTATGAATTGATTTATACTTGTAAAATTTTATAAATTTTTTTGCATTACTGCATTTCACACAACCTCTTTCTCCCCTCCTTACCTCCCTGCTGATTTCTGCTTTCACATTAGCCAAAATGGATAAGACAGAGGGAAGGAAATTATTCTCATTACTATTCATAAATATAAAAGTAAAATTGTACTTAAGTATAAAATTGCTACTTAAAGCAATACTGTCATATGAATTCAAGTTTGCAAATGGAAAACACATGTACATTACCAAGTTTTAAAACGATTCTGGACAATTATCTCATGGTCACTTGTTAAGAATCTGATAGGTAAAGAGATACGTTACAGAATCTGCCAGACTGAGGAAGGCGTGAAAGCAAGAGGTGCATGATGGCCTGTGCTGTACCAGTTGCAGAACTCTTGTATCATTTTTTGAGCCAGCAGATTTTGCAGCTCCTACAATGTGACTTCATCCCACTTTGGAACAAGTCCTGTGCTATAGGAGTCTTGTTTGCATAACCCCATCTCTACTAACGAAGGTACAGGTACAGAGCGTTGTAGATAAAACATAGAATGCTTGTTGACAAGCTTCAAAGGCAGGTTTTAAACTATGTTTAAACTTTAGTTTCAATTTTCTTAAATTGTCTGGCCCTATGTTTACAAACACTGAACTCAGCATAAATTCTAGATGGGTTTTGAAGAATTCATAAGTGATCTAATTACTTTTTAACAGTAAGAACAATGTTGAGCTCTGGCCAGATAGTCTTATGTAGACAGCTACAGTTGCAGAAGCAAATGAAGCCAAACTGTGACATCTCTCTAGTGTGGATGGAGGAAATGCCATCAGAATCTCCCGAATACCATAAACTAATCAGACAAAATAACACTTCTGTAGGGAAATCTGTCTGTACTGGAAATTCTAATGAGGTCAAAACCTGCTGAGCAGTATATGTGATTTGAATTGAATGGGTGCAACTCCATCAGTAAAACTTTGGAATGCAGACTAAGACAAACCTTAATCTAACCATTAGTTTTCAGAAAATGTTCCTGTGAGTATATTAAATGCTAATTTTAATCAGTATAAGAGACATCTAAACTAGTCATGGAGCTCCAGTCCTCTTGAGAGCAATAGGATTTACAGTGTTGCCTATTGGCTGATGAGCCTCCTCAGCAGTCATATGAAGAAATGCTTCAATGAGAAAGCATTGTATTTTGGTAACTTGTGACTTTGAAAATGTTTCCAGCTCTTTCCTTGAATTTAAAATACTAAAGAGTAAATTTCTAAACATTTGGCCATTTGTTGCTACAAAAGTATTTTGTTTTCTTATACCACTGTATATTGAGAGCACTATTATTTTTCCTGGTCTTAGTAAAAGTAAGAAAACTTGAGAGTGGGAATAAGAAAGGAGCATAAGGAAAATAAAAAAAACAGTAATACTGTTATGCCATATGGGAGATCATGATGTGTGCTATAGGAAAATAGGTGATAGTGTTGTTTGCTGTGACATGTCTGGAGAATACATTTCCTCTATGCCCTACCACTTTTATCTGCCTGTATGCACTGTCAGCCATCTGTATCAACTGAGAGGGACATTGAGTCACTGTTGAAGTGTCCAAGGCAATACTATGTACTTATCACTGTGGTTTGTCCATGCAAAAAATCCAGCAGGGACTTTGACAGTTTTAAACATCAGTGGGACCAAAGCAAGCATAAGGTGTGATAAAGAATCTCCCAGCTGTCATTTGAGACAGCTGATGAGTCAGCCATCACAGTTCTGGCAGGCAAGATTTACAGTGACATCTAATGGTGAGATATGCATTTTCTGTAAATATCTTGAAAATTTTCCCTTTATTTTCTTTAAACTTGTCCTTTTCTGACAGATTTAACTCCGCAGGATATGTTTATTACTGTATAGACTATCAATCTGATCTGAATTATTTTTCATTTGTTTTCTTCTTAAGCGGGTAAATTGTGTGCAGAAAAAAGTATAAAAAGTGATATTGCTTATTCATTCTTCCAATACCTAGAAAGTTTCTTAAGAGTGAGTCATAATGGTAATTTAGCATGTATAGTCATGGTCAAAATAATTCTGAACACAAACTCCTTCAAGCATTAGTAGCAGTGTTAACAATTTTTGTGATATGGATGAGCTGATATAGCTACTAGCACTATTGTTTCTCTGTAATAAGTTTACATATGTGTTGTAATTGCTCTCTTTTATATTCTGTATGGCAGACATTATACAGTCTGAATATACAAGAAAGATGGCAGTATGTGCTGAGAACTAAATTTCTTCATAATTTTGAATAATTAGTATTCATCTATTAAGCAGATACTTCTGTAATTGAAGACCATGGGATGAGGAATGAGCTTTGTGGGTGATGGATGAAAGCTTAATAGCATGAAATGAAAATGTTTAATTCATGTCTATTACTTTTCCAATTGCTTTCATAAGAACTAGTATAAAATAGAACCGAGTAACATGGTTTAGTGGTCTAAGGTTAATGGTTGGACTCAATGATCTTATACATCTTTTCCAACCAAAACAATTCTATGATTCTATAAAAAAATTATTCAGTTTGGATTGCCTGTGATCAGATCTGATTCTAGGATTAATTAACTCAATTGCCTGCAGTTTTCCCTTACGTATTTCAGTGACACTGCCTGAAGAGTACTGACACTCAATTTCAATTATACATACAAGTTAATCAGCACAAGTCCTGTTAAGATTAGGCACTTTGTCTAGATGTATAATACATAATTACTAACTTTGATGTGATGTTAATATTCCAATCTGTGGCCTTTCCAAAAATAGTATAAGGCAGGAAAAACTTTGAATTTGAGTGAAAGAAACTTCATGTATTTTTTCTCTCCTTTCCCTGTCCTTTTTTTTACCTTTCTTCCTTAGATTCCAGGCCATTTGCTAGGTACTGTTTTTCTGCAACAACTGTCAAACTTCACAGCTTTGGATGGCTTGTATTATGCAGTAAAAATCCGTTAATTTAAACTCTTTGGGTTCTATGTTTGATTACATAGCCTCCTGTTCAGCTTCAGAAGATAATTTATATTTTATAAGTTTTACTTTCATTATGAAATGATTTGTAAAAACACATGATGATGTGGTTGGTTTATACCTGTCCTACTGGTTTAACTCTAATATTGATTGTTGTATAAGCTTTAATGATGTAAATAAGTAAAGTTCACTATCTGCTCTAAAATACTGAAGAAGCGTCAGGAATATGAAGTGAATCGGATTCTTATTGGTTACTCAGCTTTTCCATCCCAATTAATTGTAGAGCTAGTAATTTCTTAAAATGCACAGATAGGATGAGAAAAATCTATTTTTTTCTTAAGTTATGGGCAAAAGAAACCTCCTAATTTGAAAGTTTTTCTTCTGTAGCATTAGGAGAGTGTTCTGGGTAACTGAATTTCTGCTTGCTGGCTTCAATAAACATCCTATTATTTTTTAAAAATGAATAAGATATTAAGAAAACTTTGTAAAATAAAATATCAGCACTATTTTGAAGTACACTAAAATGTGTTTTTTTAAAAGTTACTGAAAAGTTAAGTTGTCAGAATAGCTAGGTTGTTTGCTGATTGATAGTCATGTAATTGGGTTGCTAATTAACCACTGTACCGAGAAGCATTTTATTGAGTTTTACATTAACATTACCTAACATTTTCACAGTTATTTTAATGAAACAACTCTTGTGATGCAGCTATATAGTGGGCCTTCTTGCTAGCTCTCAAATTGGCCTAAAGTAGTGGTTTTGTGAGGCCAGGTTTTGGTAGTAGGGGCTACAGGAGTGGCTTCTTTAAACAAATTGCTTCCAGAAACTTCCCCTGTCTCTGACAAAGCTAATGCCAAGCAATTCTAAGATGGACCCACCACTGACCAAGGCCAAGCCAATTAGTGATGGAGGTAATGCCTCTGTGATTAACATATTGTAGAAAGGGAAAAGTATCTGTGCAGATACTTATCTTCACAGATACTAAACTGCAGCAACAATAGAAGGGAGTGAGAATGTGAGACCAACATCTGCTCAGACACCAAGGTCAGTGGAGAAGCAGGGGAGGAAGTGACCAGGGACTGGAGCAGAGATTCCCTTGTGACCTGTGGTGAGGACCGTGGTGAGGCAGCTGTGCCCTTGCAGTCCATGGAGGCCACCGGAGCGCAGAGATCCACTCGCAGCCCGTGAAGGACCCCATGCTGGAGCGAGTGCATGCCTGAAGGAGGCTATGACTCTGTGTCAAGCCCACCCTGGAGCAAGTTCTTGGCAGGACCTGGGAGCTCATGGAGAGAGGAGCCTACACCAGAGCAGGTTTGCTGTCAGGACTTGTGATCCTGTGAGGGACTCAGGCTGGAGCAGTCAGTACCTGAAGGGCTGTTCTCCCCGTGGATGACCCATGTTGGGGCAGGGTGTGAGGAGCTGCCTCTATGGGAAGGACCCACACTGGAGCAGTTCATGGAAAGCTATCTCCTGTGGGAGGGACCCCACACTGTAGCAGTGGGAAGTATGAGGAGGCCTCCCCTTGAGAGGAAGCAGCAGCAAAATCCCCAGCACTGCTGGGGCGGGGAAGGAAGGAGAGTCATGGGAAGGAGGAGAAGTGAGGGGAGGTGTTTTAAATTCAATTTTATTTCTCATTTCTGTGCTCCATTTTGATTGTTTGTTAACACATCAAACAATTTCTCTCCAAGTTGAATCTCTTTTGCCTGTGAGAGTAACTGGGCAGTGATCTCCCTGTCCTTATCTCGACTCACTAACCTTTTGTTACATTTGTCTTCCCCCTGCCAGTTTAGGAGAGGGAGTAGTAGAATGACTTGGTGGGCACCTGGCAACCAGTCAGAGTAAACCACCACGCCTAAATAGGACAGGAGAAATTTCTCTGACATAATAGTAATTTTGGGGGGTTACATATAATCTTCATGTAACTAATGTGGCAACATCTATTGTAAAAATGTTAATAAAAATATTACTTCAGATGTGTTTCAATGCATTTAACTTGTTCCTTAACAATTTTGCATGGTTTAGTTTTTTTACTAAGACAATCTCAAAATGCAGCAGCTGTAATGTTGCTTTATAAATGACCTCTTTCAATCATTACTTCATTTTGTTCCTAGTTTAGTTTCACTTCACGTGGAAAAATTTAATTTAAACTCTGAAAATGCTGTTGTCATTTTCCCATTTCTCATTAGCATTTGGTTTGATGTTTTCAGGACATGATGTGATCAGAATCTGTCTGTTTAAATTGGCTTGGTTCCTGTCACAGTAAATCCATTTCAGTTTTCATCTGTATGATTCCTCAATCTTTAAAACTACTTTTATACTATTATATAATGCTTCCTCCTTTTATCTCTTAATAATGACGTCCTTGGCGTATAAAAGAAGGTTGATTTCTTGTGTTCATAATGGTTGAACTACATAACTTGGTTGTAAAACTTTGCATACTCAAAGGTGAAGCTCTTTTAGCACTTGTGTAACTTACTGTTTTGTACTGAAACAGAGTGATGCTGGTTACTGCATTTCCCTTGACAGAATAGTGGGGCAGAAGCTTAGCTTCTAGACAGAACCTGCAATTTTCATAGCAAGTGCAGGAGCAGTTTGAGCATGAACTGGGAACTTTTAAGTCCTATGGTTTTGATGAATATTCACCTGTTGCTGCACGTATCTTCTCTTTCCTGTCTGTCTCACATCGACATTGCTCCAGTTTTCAAATCTGTTAACTGCAGCAAAGATTTGGTCTCTCAAAGCTACTGGAAAGTGTGCAAGAGGAATTTAGTGACTTTTCTTTGACCGGGAGGTACAGTACCCACAGAGGTTAAAGTTTTTTGAGCAGCAGAGTTGGTGCAGCTCCCCTTCAGGAAGCTCTTTTTTGTTCACCTGTAGTCCTGGGATCTGACTTTCAGGGGGCAAGTTTCTAGCAGTAAGTTGGAAAACTGACAGTTGGATTTTCAGTTGTTTGGACTGAGTTATGTTGAACTGCCTCTAATTCAACTGCTGCTCTTTACAGATCTATACATTAAAGTATTTTCTATAGAAACTGTAGTAGTATTTTCTAAGAATGTAAAAAAGTCTATAATGAAGAATCCATACTAAATGGAGATTTGAGAACAAAATGGGAACAGATAACTATTGAACCTTAGCCCTCATAAGAAATACAAGAAGTCAAAGAACGCTAAATGTAATAACCAATCAGATGTTCTGCTATCTGCTGCATGTATAATGCCTGACATATTGCTATAGAAAGACTACAAGTATCTATGAATTTGATGCTTACAAATTTAAGGGAACAATGTTCCTTTTTTACCATATACAATGATATGACTTCATAATTTGTAAATGAAGATATTCTGTCTTCCATCAACTATAAGGAAAGGCAAAATTAAAAT
Organism: Colius striatus; assembly: GCF_028858725.1. NCBI lineage: Eukaryota > Metazoa > Chordata > Aves > Coliiformes > Coliidae > Colius > Colius striatus. The sequence goes on along the minus strand of NC_084767.1, from coordinate 28,979,796 downwards.
CTTTAGAAACAAGCTAAAGCAAACTAAATTAAATCAATAGCATCACAATTGACATTGTCAAGGAAGCAAAGATGGGAGGTAGCAAACAGGACAGGTGTGTTACCAGGTTTATTTTACCTAAACAAAAGTTTTTTCACTGCAAAAATACGTTTTTAGACCATTAGTAAATGGGACAATAAAATTGATAAGTGTGGTCAAAATTAAATATTTTGTATCACTGCAGAATAAAAAATTATTAAGAGATATGTTTTAAGTGTAAGACAGTAATTTCACCACTATTGCATCAAGACTGATTATCCCATTCTTTATCATTTCTGGGAACAGTGCAAAGAAACATTTAGCACTTCTAGTTGTAAATGATAAATGGGCTAAGAAGATTAATTGATATAAACTATAATTCACATAATTACTGTAGATTATACTGTAGAAAACATTTTTATATCAGAAGTGCAAATAACTGTACTTCCCATGCCATTTTTTTAAACTCAATTCTCCTACGTAAGGATAAGTGGAAACATTACTTAGACCGTACTCCTATGAGGGGATTTTTGTCTTCAAAGACATCCCATGTATTGCAGATAACGTTTTGCAACTTGGACTGAGCTCAGAAGGATAAGTTAGCTTTAAAATTACTATTAGGAATCATTCAGCAATATAATCCATCATCTAAGAAATCTAATACAATCAGAGGAAGGGAAAGGTATCGGTATACTCAGTATTGATCAGAGAGATGGAGTAGGACAAAAGAACACACAAAGCAGGCTACAATGTTGTTGCAGAACTCAGTCTGCATTGGAGAGGATATTGAGCTCTTCCATGCACAGGAGTTGAGCCTTAGCAAACGTCTTTGTAGAGCTTCATGCAGAGCAGCTATGGAAGTTGGAGAGGTTAAGCAGTTGTCTGAGAGTCACAACTGTGTTATTATGTACAGTTGCTTAGAGCTACCCAACAAATGAAAAAGTTGACAAGTAGTTTTCTGTTTATATGCATTGGTCTGCCTCTCTGTGGGTTCTGTAGGAGACAAACAGTGAAGCAATTTGATTACAGAAAAAGTGATTATAGGAAGACAAAGGGAGCACACTAAGTTTGAAAACAGAGATGAACACATCTATTTTTTCGGTCAGCTTGAGCTGATAATGGAAATGTTCATGAAATATTAATTGGATAGGAGCTTCTGCTAATAGACTAGAAATGTACTTCTGTGGAATGAGTTTATTTTCTTGAACGTAACTGTCAGTGATGTAATACTGAAGGTCTTTTTAAAATAGAGGAAAATAAGCATTAAATCCATTCCTCATGAAGACAAATACTCTTGCATTTCCTTTCCATGATAGCTTTTATATTTTCACAGTATGGTCTTAAAAAACTTGGCTTTCATAAATGTTACAAATTAGAATGACGTTTGGTGCTGTTACATTGCTGGCATTTATTGCTCCAGGACATTTCACCAAATATGCATTAATCAGCATGGATATTTATGAAAAAAAAAAATCTAAAGGAAATTAATCGTAATACATAACACATCACCTATATTTTAGTTCTTATGCATGCAGGTCTGTATTGGCACTTAAAATATTATTTGCAGTTCTTTTGGGATTGTCTCCAATTACATTAATGTATTAAGCTATTTTTCTGTGCCCAAAGGTTTACCAATGTGATATTTTGGATTTTATGTTGTACTTGTCTATCAAAATTTGGATTCGAATGACTGAATAGTTCATTTCTGTTGAAGTCAGTTTGGTTTGACAGGTCCATAGTCTGTTTGCAAACAGTTGTAACTTTACCTTAATGAAGTTAAATTTTTTAATTTCTCTACTGGAACAAGCAATGCTTGTTAAATCTTTGGAAGGCAACATTAGTCAAAATGCATTTGGCTTATGACTGATCTATTTTTAAGTCTCACTTTTTCAGCAGAAATGTTCTATTTGGATAGTGCTGTAGTACTATTTCAGGGAGAAAAAACCAACACGGCTTAAAAACTGTTATGGGACTGTTTATGCCTTAGTCGATCTTTAGAAAGTTTATATTATTTATGATTATGCATTCCCTTTTTATATATTACTTTACAGGAAGACTGTTTCAGCAAAAATCACTTCAATGTGATTGCCAATTAAAAAAAAATGCAACCATTATTTGCAATATCAATTTGAATTAAAATAGATTTATACTTAACCACGGGCAATTTTACAGCCAGACTTCCTCTCCAAAAAAAAGAGTGAAATGTTTTATCAGGAGGCTTGACAATATCATTCTATGTGCTTAGAAGTCCACTTAATTTGTAGGCTAAACCTACTTGTCCTGTAGGCACATCTACTCTACCAAGAGCTGTGTTAGAGGAAGAATTGGACTCTCTCCTGTTTTGACACCTGGTGCCCTGTAAAATAATCCATAACTCAGATCTGCTAGTGTAAGCTATTCATGTATCTGTTTACTTTAGGCCAAAGAAGTTAGTTTGAAGTCTATAAATAACAGGTCTTTACTTCTAGTTCATTTTGACTGAAGTAAAAGAAATAGCACTTTTAGGATACTCTTACTGATATCTAGCCCAGAGAGGGTGTTGCTTGCACAGGTAGTGTGGATGAAGACATTTTACTTTCAGCTTTAGAAAATGTTCTCTACAGAGCAAGTGTGAGCAAGCAGCAGCTATTTTAAGTCTTGCATTAAATGCCTCACCTAAAGAGGAAACTTATATAAAGCTATGCCTGACACAAAGTTATGTCAGTCATATTTAAGCCCTCCCCACTGACATCAATGTGGAGTTCTTCACAAATATTGATGTCATAATATCACAGGCAGGTCATGAGTCCAAACATACATTAAATGTTATTATTCTGATAAAGAGGAAACTGTGGTTATTTTGTTAAAAATTAGTCATAGGTAAACAAGGTGTGTTGAAAGCATTACACTTTTAATATTTTAATGCACTCAGATGTTTAGAAAAGTTTATAATACTGCTCCTGCAGAGATTAAATACAAAATACAAGATAGGATGATTATAACTAATGTGTCTGAAAATTTGTGTGACAAGTATTGTACTCAACAGTAAGTATAATTAAAATACATCTGAAAGACTTTTTATTCAGTGAACTATGTATAGATTTTTATGTAGCTTTATTTTCATCTGGTTTATCTTATTGAAGACAGTGTAAGAAGACTCAGAATAATGTAAATGATGTGTGATGTGGTTTTTAACCTGGGAAGATTAAAAACAGAAGGAATACCACACAGCACAATTTTGTCTATAAGATATTTTTAACAAATACTCTTGATTGCAAAATTCTATTATATATATTTTGAAACTGGATGAAATTGGATAAGTTGGAAGAATGTTTGAGTCATTAGTAGAGATTTTGCATCTATTTTCATAAGTATATCTTTTGTCTAGCTCCATGATTCTCTTAAGTTTTGGTACCAAAACTTAATAGGATTCCATTTGATAGAAGTATAGTATTTCATTATTCAGAACTAGAAGATCTATAACCAGAAACAGAAAATTAATTAAAGACTTAGTAACTTCCATGCATAACTATTGACTGAATTGGTCTTCCTGTAACCTGGTAAAATATGATGATGAAGTGGATGGGTTTTCATTCTGTGTAGCACTATGATTCAGTTAATCACTATAATATTGTTCTAGTTAATGATAAATGTGCACCTCTTTTCAACAAATACTGTACCAGAAAGAATTTATTTGACTTTATTGGTAGGATCAGACTGTGTAATGGGAGAGCTAATTTGTGGCACAATACTGGTTGCTCCATTTATTTGCCCTGTCAAACACATCCAGTGTAGCAACTTTCACAGAAGATATGTCAGATTCAGTTAAGAAATCAAACATATAGAATCTATAGAAATCTATAGAAATCCTTTCATTATGCTATATTATCTTTCCAAATCCTGTGCCTAAATGCAAAATAATTCATATTTAAAGGTAAGTTATACAAAAGAACTACATGAAAATGTTTCCCTTCTAACATTGAATGTTAGAAATAAAATTTTTTCAGAAAATATAATTAGTATTTAAAATTCAGATTGTCATAACAGGAAATGAGGAAATTGAGTATTTTACCTTTCAAAATGTGGGGTTTTTTTTTAAATTTCCCAATTTTAAAGAATTATAAGCAAACATTTGGAAAAAAAAGGATTATTTTGTTTCTTTTTAGATTTGTAATACTAGCAAAGAGAGGATTTGTGGAGTGCATGGATTAAAACATTTCATTACAAATACTTGCACAGATTTCTTGAAAAGTTGTTAAAATGTTCAAGTTTAGCTGAGCTGTTCTAAAGACTAGCAAAACAGATTGTCCAGTAAACAATTGTTTATTGTGTATAAGCTTTCTGTTTTAATTTTTAGCATTTCTCAAGTACAGTGGTATTAGCTAACACACTAGTTAATCATTATTCTAAAATCTTTAAATTAAAAAAAATAGAGTAATAGTTGTCATGAGAGATGGTTTTGGTGTGGATTTTTTTTGGTTTTTTTTTCCCATTACAATTCAATTGTAACTTCTGGAATTGCTATTAGCAAAAGGAGCTGCATATATTTGGCAACTTTTTTGGTAAACACTGAATCTTGATTTTCTTTCTCCTCCTTGTGTGAAAGGAGAGTTAACAATATGCTGCTGTTGATCTGTACTAGTATTGTTGTAACATGTTCTGCTCCACCACAACTGTTAACCATAAGATAGAATACAATTTCCAGGTTCCATTCTTTTGCCAGCCAACCTGTCTACCACCTGCTGAAGTGAATTAAAGCAAATGTAGTGTGAACTGAATTAATTTTGCATCCACCTTCTGTTCTGATAGTGACTGGATGTGATTATCAAGGTCATGCAGTCTTGCTGGGTTTTCAATATCTATTCACTTATAGGAAAGTTAGACACAAGTGTTCAAGAGTTTTTTGTGCCCCTAGCAAAAAGAAAGCAAGTGATTTTAATATGATTTTATTTGAAATGTGTATAACTATCAGTCTATCAATGCTAATATACTGAGTGTTCCTGCACTCCATGTATTAAAAGATATTAATATATGGAGGACTGATTCAAATCTGTTCAATAATTAAAGACTACCCTTTGTAAAACTTATTTTCTGCATTTGTTAAAGAACATGGGTTTGAATCTCATGACTAGAAAATAATATGTTTGTGAAAATCAATTAAGTGAAATCATGGGTCTGTTAACAAAACATTTAATTCTGAGTCCATAATTTTCTCTCTTTAGCACTGAACTTTCCCGTCTGAAAGTTTCATTGAACTTTATGTATTTCAAAAAAACACATCAAGGCCATTAAAGATTATCTGAGTTCCCTTCATGTTTTGGAGGGCATAGGTGTGTGCCTTTTCATTAATTGGCTGGGAATCAGGTTCCACCCTCCAAGTACCTTTTGTGAATTGGGCAATAACTTGTTTCAGGGAAGATTTCATAAGTATTTTCCTTCACTCATAAGTTATCTGATATTTATCAATGGCTGACAAAAGCTTCTACCTCATAGTTGTCATTTCAGGATACGGCTTTTACTTTCAAAGTATAGAATAGATTATTTTTATAACTTCTTTTTAGAGGAAAAAAAAAATGGAGGATACTCCCTAAAGCTTTCCTGTGGAGGAAAATGTCTTAACTAAGTCTCAGTGGGCAAATGAGCATGCATACTTATGTTCAAATTTAGACTGTTACTGATATCAATGAGCATACCGTTGAATTATACTGAATTAGTGAAAGTGTGCTGGATCTGCCTCTAAATTTCTGGGTTTCTTTTTTGTGGCCCTGCATGAGTGAGAACAAATCAGAGAACTCATTAAAATGTATGGGAAAGAGCAGTCGTAGTGTGCAGGTTCTCAACAGCTGCATGAGTTAGTTTTGTTGATACTCCCACCAAATGGGATTAGAATTTGGACCAAAAACTTTCATTTTTTGGTCTGGGTTCTAGGACACACACCGTGTCATGAGACAGCTTTATCACCAGTTGATTTTTTTTGAGCCAATATTCATTCTTGCATAGTTATTAGTTGTATTACTAAGTATTCATTGTGTGCATCTTTGCCATATCCTGTTCTATTGGCCCCTCTTTTGATCCAGAGGTGTGTTCTGTTGCTTTTTTTTTGCTCATCTGATGACTTTCTGAATCTGTTCTGTCTTTATGTGGTGAGGATTTGACTAGAACAACCAGGATGATGTTTGTCATCTATGTCATAGAAAGATTTCTTGTAATAGTCAGAAGTGGGGGAGGAAAAAATCCAAACCTAAATTGATGCTAAAAGAGTCTTTATATATTTAATTTTTGAAACATTGATTTTAATTGGTATACTTCGATTTTTCTCTCAAAGATCACTGAAGGTGTGATAGTCCATTGGTTTTCTTGAAGTAAGTTGTCTTCCTTTCAATGGCTTTGCTTATACAAAGGAATTGCCTGACATAAATAAAATAATATCTTCTTAAATAAGCGTTTTATTTAGAGTTGAAGATATACAATACAATATTGTTGATTATGTGTGATTATGCACTTGTATTACGATTATGTATTAATGATCTATGTTCATCTCCAACTTTAACATGAGAATTTCTCGTTTTGCTGGTTTAAGTCTAAAACTAGTGAGGCACTTTTCTTTTTTCCTTGTTCTTGTAATATCCTAAAAGGACAAGTTAAGAATGTGAAATGAATTGTCTTCTTGCTGATTACATATCATGAGACATATGTTTGCATCCCAGATGCTACTTAAAATCTGACAGAGATAAATTTAGGTTGCTGGTATAGTATAGTATTAAAAAAATCAATTAAATGTTTTGCAAATAAGGTCAAAAAGGATCTACTCTGGCCCTGAATTTACAGCTTCCCTTATTGTACTCCTTACTATCTACTGCTCATTAAAAATTTCTTAACTGTACCTAAAATGAACTTCAGTCACACACCCATATCAATGAGACTATCCACAAATCTAAATGCAAACCATAAAATATAGACTTCACTGTAACTTCACTGAAAGAGCTATATAGATGTCTTAGTAACACTGATACTTTAAGATCATTACACTTTGCTTTCACAGCATCCTGAATGAGGTATGTACCGACAGGTGTACTTTATGCCTACCTTCTAGTGTAATAATTCATCTGTCTTTGGTATTGAAGACAGGATGACTAAAATTATAAATATAGACAAGTAAAGGAAATATACTTTTTAATAAATTTGATATTATGAATTACTTAACAGCTTTGTCATGCTTTAACCATATAAATGTTACGCATTGTTATTCTATTATGGTCTACTATGGTTTCCCAAATTTTTGCAAACAACAGACATGTTTGTTTCAGATGTTAGAGTTTTTTCTTCATCAAATAAGCGGTGATACTGAGATACTTAAAAGTAGGTGACATCTGAATAAAATAGCCAAAGCTTTTGTGAAAATTAACTATTTTAAAAAATTGGTATGACATTGTGAAATCTTTGTTTTAAAATTTATGACACATGAATGCCGTGAATACAGACACTGTAAATGTGAACAGAGTATTTGATCATGAGCACAGATTTGTGAACTTCAGTGAGAGCAGAAATGGTTTGCTGTTCTCTGCATCAGATTGGATCTGTGTACCACATGTCAGGTGTCATGGGAGGCATCACCAGTAACTCTCATTGCTTTGTTTTGTTTTAAGTACACCGATATTCATATCAAAGAAAGCAAGTGTAACCATGTGCACTTTCTTCAGACATTGACTATAGGAATATTAATTCTTTCTCTAATAAATATTCAACTATTTCTATCTAGTAAGATAATATAAAAAGGAAAGACTGAAATAAGTTATTTTCTGGTGTCTTGCTTCAGACAGTACACGTGAAGCACAGTAGCCTTAGGCACTGATTAAAATGCTTCTAGTAGAAGGCAGGGATTGAAACTAATTCAGTGGTATGTAGCAAGTTACTGTAAAGAGTGAAATGCTGAATATGAGGAGCATTGTCAGCTTCTTTCTTTCTCATTTAGGTTTGTTGAAGGTTTCTCAATGAAACTTACCCTCTGAGATGTTTCTGTATCTTTTTTCAAAGAAAAAGGCACTTTTCTCCAAAAGATCTTTCCTTAGATGTAATTAAGTATTTTACTACTAGGATACTGCAGCTTTTTAACTTTCTCGATCTTATTGTGTCACAGCAGAGTGTATGACTCTCGCAGGATTGCAAAGGGAAGACTTTCTCATTTGTGTATTGGATTGTTTGCCATTTGCAAGAAAAATTTCTCATTATATATTAAAGAATCATAGAATCATAGGGGTTGGAAGGGATTTCTAGAGATTATCTAGTCCAACTCATCTGCTCAAGCAGATCCACCTATATCAAGTCACGCAGGAACTCAACCAGGAGGGTTTTGAAAGTCATCAGGGAAGGAGTCTCCACAACATTCCTGAGCAGCCTGTTCCAGCGTTCCTTCACCCTAACTGAAAGTAAGTTTATCTTCAAGTAGAACTTCCTGTGTTCCAGCTTGTGTCCATTACCTCTTGTCACTAGGTGTTACAAAAAAAAAAAGACTCATTCCATTCTCCTAACACTTGCCCTTTAGGTATTTACAAGGGTTGATAAGATTCTCCCTTAGTCTTCTTCAGGCTAAGCAGCCCCAGTTCCCACAGCCTTTCCTTATCAGAAAGGTGCTTCAGTCCCTTGATCATCTTGGTGGACCTCCACTGGACTCTCTCCAGAAGTTCCCTGTCCCTATTGAGCTGGGGAGCCCAGAATTGGACACAGTACTCCAGATGTTGCCTTAGCAGGGCAGGGTAGAGGGACAGGAGAACCTCCTTTAACCCGATGGCCACACTCTTCTTGATGCACTCCAGGGATGCCATTGGCCTTCTTGGCCATGGGGGCACATTGCTGGCTCTGCACTTGCCCTTGTTGAATCTCATGAGGTTCCTCTCTGCCCAGCTCTCATGTTGGTCGAGATCCCATTGAATGGCAGCACAGCCTTCTGGGGAATCAGCCAGTCTTCCCAGTTTGGTGTCATCAGGGACCTCATCCAGGTCCTTGATGAACATGTTGAATAAGAGTGGCCCCAGAGCTGACCCTGTGAAACCCCACTGGCAACAGACCTCCAATGAGACTTGGTGCTGCTGATCACCACTCTCTGGTCTCTGTCATTCACCAGTATTTTTTCAGTCCCTGTGACAAACAGTGTTATCTTTCAAAATCTGCAGTGTGACACTTTAACATAAGTTAATAAAAGTAAGTTTGTTGTTTACTGTCATGGTTTAGCAAGGAGCAGCTTTTGTTTGGTAACAGGGGGAGCGGGTTGCAGTGGAGACCCTGTAAAGAGTTTTTGGACTCTCTCTCACCTCCTGGGTTCAGACCCACCTCCAGCCCTACTGGGCCAATCTGACATCTCTGCGATCACTATTTCAGGACGGGAATTTGAAGTGCTGGCAGGAGGTATAAGAGCGATACCAAATGGAGGTGACCACATGGACCTTACAGTCAGAGAAGGAGGAAGGAAGGAGAAGCACTAGACCAGAGACCTCTCTGCAAGCCTTGGTGAGAATGCAGGCTGTACCCCTGCAACCCATGGAGGGCAATGGCAGGACTGAGAGTTACCAGCAGCTCCATGTGAGTGAGCCCAGACGGGCGAGGGACTGTGTGGGGAGGTGGCCATGGCCCAGGCCGTGTTGGAGAGCCTGCACGTCGCAGAGCAGCCCCACACGAGAGGCAGAGAGGAGCTGCAGCCTTTGGAATAAGTGCGCGTCGGAGCAGCCTGTGCAGGGCTGCCCGCGTGTGTGAGGTACCCCATGGACTTTCAGGGAGGGCTAGTGTGGAGCCCACCTGTCCTGAGGAGAGACAAATGGCAGAAGCTATCAGGAATAGACTGACTGAAACCCTCACTCCATGCCCCCTTGAGCCATTCAGTGGCAGGGGGGAGGAGATAGAAAAACCGGGATCAGGACTCTGAGCCCGGGAAGAGGGGAGGAGTGGGGAGAAAGTGGTCTCAAAAGGCTGGTCAGACTCTTCATTGTTGTACCACTTTGTATTTTGATTATGTTTTGGGGTTTTAAGGTTATATTTTAGTTGATGTTACATTAAATTATTTTCTGTTTCTTCCCCAAGCCGAGTGGCCTGGTCTGTTTTGTCCTGAACCTTAAGCAGCAATTAAGCTCTCCCTGCCCTTGAGCAATTCTCAGCCTCTTTGGTACTTGAGGCTAATTGGGTGTTTTGTTCCCCGATGGGCCTAAACCAAGACATTTACTAAGTCAGATTTTCTTACATGCTTATTTGACTGTAGGCAAGCTGTATTTTCTAACCAGCTTTTAATTGAATTAGAAATCTTTTTAGAAGTTCATTGAAATACAACTGCAATTTTATGTGAACTTGCAGTAATCAAAATTTTACTAGAATAATATTAATAATGATCATTTGATACTTGTATAAAACTTCCTTTTCTACCTGTCAAGAAATAAATGAATGCATATGAAGGAGGGGCTTTCTCCAAATAAGTTAGTATAATCAAAGACAAATCTTTGATACTTAAGTTATTAAATATTAATTTGTTATCCACACTTATATTTAAGTTTCTAAAAACCTGTTTATGACCATGTGTTTGATCTGTAATCGGACATATAAAGAACCTCCTTTAGAAAAATAATTTGTTTCTTAAGACTTTGTCTGATATACTAAATTTCTTAGTTTTGTCCATGTCAAACATGGAATAAGCATTTCTTTAAGAAAGAAAAAAAGTTCAGCAAATGACTGTCATCATTAGACGTCCACATATATTAGGTGATGCCAATTTCCAAAAGGGAAATTTCCCAAGTGAAATGTTAGGTAAAATGAAATTCACACTTGCCCTCTCAACTCATTTGATACAAGCAGCCTCCTTTGCAAGCTGCCCAGATTAAAGTATATGGGAAACCAGTGAACACTTTCTTCTTGTTGAGGGAGATTGAGTCCAAGAAAACCATAGTTGCTGTGTTTTGAAGCTCCTATCCAAGTTTCATTCCTGGTTTCCAAATGAAAATCATCAAGAATCACAGAATTTCAAGGGTTGTAAGGGACTTCAAAATATCATCTGGTCCAACCCCCCTGCCAGTGAAAGACCTCCTAGAGTAGGTTACACAGTCAACAACTCATCTGGGCAGGCTGTTCCAGTGCTCTGTCACCCTCACAGTGAAGAAATTCTTCCTTTTATTTCTTTGAAACCTCTTATACTCCAGCTTGTGCCCATCGCCCCTTGTACTATCATTGAACATCACTGAGAACAGCCTGACTCCATCCTCTTGACACCTGCTCTTTACATATTTGTAAATGTTAATGAGGTCACTCCTCAATCTGCTCCAAGAAGAGGAGACTATCCCCACAAAGAGCTCCAACTCCCTCAGCCTTTCATCAGAAGCGAATGCTCTGCTCCCTTCATCGTCTTGGTGGCCCTGCACTGAACTCCCTCCAGCAGCTCCCTGTCTTTCTTGAACTGAGGGGCACAGAACTGGACACAATATTCTAGATGCTGTTTCACGAGGGCAGAGTAGAGGGGGAGGAGAACCTCTCTCGACCTACAAACCACAGCCCTTCCAAAACACCCCAGGATGCCACTGGCATTCTTGGCCATGAGGGCACATTGCTGGCTCATGCTCATAGTGCTGCTCACCAGGACTCCCAGGTCCCTTTCACCTATACTACTCTCTAAGAGTTCATTATCCAACTTGTACTGGTACATGGGGTTATTCTTTCCCAGATGCAAGACTCTACACTTACTCTTGTTGAATTTCATTAGATTTCTCTCTGCCCAACTCTCCAGTCTGTCCAGGTCTCATTGGATGGCTGCACAGCCTTCTTGTGTGTCAGCCACTCCCCTCAATTTATTATCATCAACAATCTTGCTGACAGTGTCCTCTGTTCCCTCATAAAGGTCTTTAATGGATATATTGAACAGTACCGGTCCCAGCACCAGCCCCTATCCACTAGACACAGGCCTCTAAGTAGACCCTACCCCATTGATCACCACTCTCTGCCTTCAAACAGTTAGCAATCCACCTCACTACCTGATCATGCAAAGCACACTTTCTCAGTTTTGCTGCAAGGTTGCTGTGGGAGGTGACGTCGAATGCTTTACTGAAATCAAGATAAACCACATTCACTGCACTGCCACTATCTATCCACCTGGTTACATCTTCAAAGCCATCAGTGTGCCATGTAGTTCAAAATTTCCCTTTTTTGATGCTGCTAATCCCAATTATAAATTACACTGCACTAATAACTTGTATTAAATACTTCCATCTTCTCTCGAAGTCTGTTGCCTGTACGCAACAGGGAAGCAGCCGGCTGAGTGGGGCGGGCTGCCATGGCTGGGGAGGCGATGACGCTTCATTCACCGCACAGCGCCGCGCCCAGCACCACAGGGACAGGGGCGCAGCGACAGGCCCTGCCGTGACTCACGGTACAGCGGCTGTCACCTGGGCCCAGGCGCGCCTTTGTTGCTCTGCAAGCACAGTTGCACTTGGCTGTCACTGGGCACCCCGTCAATTCAAAAAACTCATTATGACAAGGTCTGTAAAATGTGTTTTTAAAAGTAAGATTGTGCTATTGAGATTTATCATCTTCTTTTCGTAGAATTTTTCATTTGATTTTCTTTCCCTTTAATTTGAGTAGATTTGACACCTCCAGAATCAGGGGAGATGGTGATATAATTGCAGCTTTAGAACTCTGTACCTGTGGCAGTGAAATATTTCAAATTTAGGAAAATTCACCGTCACTGTTTTTGTGGTGAAATGGAAAAAGATTTTTCTTATTTCTCAGAGTAAAATAAAACAAGAACTGTAAAATATAGAGAAATAACATGGAGTATTTGTTGACATCACCACAAGGAACTAGGTTTCTTTGTTGCCATGTAGGCATTCCTAGAAGTATTCAAGGATTAAGTTGTTTCTGAAATAACTTGTCTATGTGAGACAGAATCCACCAAGGTTATAAAGCAGATGAATGTTTGAAAATAATTGCTATGTGTAAAAATCGGTTTGGCATCCTGTTCAAAGGATCAGAGGAATCGTTATGTTAAAGGGAGGAAGACTGTAATTTAATATTTACACTTAACAAAATTTCTCAGCACTTCTAGGGCTAAGATCTTTCTCTAGACTGGACATGACAGACTTTATTTGGGCAGAATTGTATTCTTAGGTCAATAAATAGCTTTTGATGAAATTCTGAATTTTTTAGCTTGAAGCAATTTTAAATACTTCCATGTCCATCTATCTGTTTTAAAATGAGGAAATCTGGACTTTCCCTGATTAAACAATTTGATAAGCACATAAGAGAGCATCTGTGCATCTCTGTCTTTGAGATTTCTAGTGTTAAGGTTGCAATATGTCTACATCAAGCCCAGTCCTAAAATATTCCATTCATTCATGTTCATGTAGAAGGTGGAAGACATGAGGCAAAAGAAAGAATAACTGTTCAAGATAAACAACCTTCTACTCCTTAAAATTTGGGCCCCCAAATGCCTTTGAAAAACACAAAACTCAGCTGAACGTTTCCTAAACTGTCAGACACGCTGCACCGTGTTGCAGCTGCTGTACATGAGCTGCTTGCTCTGCTACTCCAGTCCAGCTGAGTACACGCTGAAAGGTGAAAAACCCCAGACCAGGTTTGTCTGTGTAAGAAATGGGTAGAACTGCCTCCCTTCTTTACAGTTTCAGAGAATTGGGGAGAAAAAAGACAAATGCTTTACCACAACCTGAAAGGAAACCATTGAGATATGATAAAGAGACAACAGGAGTATCTAATGTGGTGTCATTTATTCTAGTTTCTTTTCCAAGTCATACTTATTTTCCCCATTATTTGTAGCTCTATTGAAGATTGTACCTAGCTAATAAAATGTAACACAACACTAGATTTCCATCTGCTATATCAGTGCTGTTAATCATGGCTGGAAATAGCTGCAGATATACAAGGTATGTGCAGTTACCATCTGTCCACGTAGTTCAATGTTATGGTCATAGATGAATTGCCTGACAGAGTAGCCACTCGTGGCAGTTTAGCTGTTAGGGCCTTGTTTTCATTTACACTACATAATTAACTTTGATTAATGCAGATACTGATTTCCATGTATTATGCAGTCTCTGTACAAAATTACAGCCTCTTTGTTAACTAAAGTTGACCATGATGCATAAATCTACACTTTGCATTGAAAGGTAAGCTAGCAGCAAGGATGATACATCTGTGTTAGCCTGGGAAGCCTGTGTTGCTCTCAGCAGAGAAAAGTGAGACAATAGCCTCATCGGTGATGTGAAATTTTCTCGGATCTAATTAGAGTCTTGATCAACAGCAGATTAGGTCAGCTGTACTGTTCTCTAACGTATGGGGGGACATGGCTAAATATTTCAGGCTTCTGAAAGCATGATCTCTATTTCTTCCTGGATATTTTTGACAGAACGGGGCTATACTTAATTTCCTAGTTAGAAGGTTGAGGTACTGTAAACTCTTGCAATCAATCCTACTTCTTGTGCTTGGTTTTCAGTCTTGTGTTTTAGGAGTGCATGGACAAGACTCATTTCAGATGAAAACAAATTTTTAGATGCACTTTGAATGTGCTCTGTTTAATCATCTGGCTAGACAAGAGCCATTGTGAAGTAAAACAAGATACTAAAAATGTGTATAATGTAGCTGTCAGGTATCAGGTGTCTAGCTGGTACAAGACTATTTTGCCCCACAGAAATGGACTTTTTGGGTTCTGCTGTTGCTAAAGTAGACAAAGTCACATGGCTCATCTAGATCAGGGTGTAGAAAGCATGGCAACATCAACATGACATGCTATCTGGGAAAATAAGCTATGCAGGCTGTATATATTTCTGTAACATTTAGCATGCAAGTAGTCTGAAAGTAAGCTTGAGATTCCTTATTCATTCAGACTATAGTATATCAACACAAGTAGAAATAGTTAATAAATATATAAAAATTAATACCTAATTAATATGTAAATATATAGAAAATTAATACTTAATACTACTAAGATATGGTAAATTCTAGTGATGTGAAAATGCCAACTTGCTTATTCATCGTCTTCTTTTTTTTTTTTTCTAATTTCCTATCTATCTAGTCACGTTCTAGTACAAATTTTGTCTCTACCTCTAAATACCACTTTGTGTCTATGAATATTCTAAACAGATGTTAAGTGTACTTTCAGAAAAAATGAATATCATACTTGTGCTTGGAATAGTACCAACTGAAGCATGAATCTCCAAAATTATCTGACATTACCTCTGGTTAAGAATTATGTCTAGCTGAACTTCAGTTCAGTCAACACAGAAGCATAAAATGAGTACTCGAAGATTCATTTTTCCCAAATATTAGAGAAGCTATAGGATATCTCAGTGTTGTCATGTGGGGCAGAAATATTTCTTAACAGAAATAAGGACTCATTACAGTGACAAAATAAAACTTGATTTATCAGGTTTTGACATCTGCCCAATATTTTGCTTTATGAAGCACTTAATTAGTTCTGCTGTTGCTGTAAATCTTCCATATAACAATATGTGTAATTTGTTCACGGTAGTTCACAAATTTATTAGAGCCTTTCATTCAGCTGGCTGTCTCTGTATCAGCAATAGTGGAGAAATCCATGACTTTGTCTAAAGTAATTATTTAGTCTCAAATCAATTTCACTGAACAAGTTTGGAACATAATTGCAAAGAGAAATGCTTATAAATGATATGTCATGATATGATTTGGAGAAGTGCTGGGCAAATCACAGAAGTGAAGAATCTTGTCTTGCAAAATTTTGATCTACAGCAGCTTCCTTATCCTGTGCCAGAAATTACTTTGGTCTCCTGCATCTGGTCAGAAACACTAATTGAGCTTGATTGCATTATGCACTGGGAAAGGATATTTAATGGAATGGATGGTAAAAGCTGTCCAAATAGACAATTTTATGGTAGATTATAATCTTAAATGAAGCATTTTTAGATGTTCTCCATAAGCAAATTTGATCTTTTTCTATACAAAAGCAAGTATGAACAGCAATATTAATATGCCCTTATAAGCACTTTATTTCTACATATCATTAAGCAAACATAAAAGCCTAGAAAAATTGTCTTGACCTCTCTTATTGCTTTTAAAAATTTCTTCTTAACATATTTTACAATTAAGCCTGCCTTAGAAATGTCTTTATTGAGGTTATTTTGAGGTCTTTATGCTTACAAATCGTAACAGTACTTTTTTTTTTTTTTTAAACTTTATGAAACTTTTTTTTTTTTGGATCATGGTGACCTCACTACCATTTTCAGTGTACCATGTGGCTAATTACATTGTACTGATACTGTAAAAAAAGCCACTAACTGTCGCTTTAGATATAGTTCTTTCTATAGATCTTTCTTTTGAGAAAAAGAAAGTCAGAAGTTATTTATTGGGGTTTTTTTTCAGCTTTTGGTGTTTTTTCTATGTAATTCTACCTGCCACATGAGAAGCTTGATATTTGAAGTGTGCTTCTGTGGTAGACATTAGCATATAATTGGACAAAATACAGTGTTCCATCTGCCAGAAGCGGGACTCTAGATTTCATATAGGGAAACCCAATACCTTTTGGCTTAATAAAACCCTTCCAAGTTTGGAAAACATAGGAGGCTTAAATATGTAGAGGGTCTGGCAAAGACTGTTTTTCCTAGTACTTATACAGCAAGTCTGAACAAAACTAAGAATTCCTAGTTTCTTTGGAGTTTGAAAGAAGGCTTCATGTGCCCTGTAAAGTAGTATCTCTTCTAATATATGTATTTTATTGCTGAAAAAAATAGATTACTATATCCACCAACTTCCATGAAAATTAAATTATGCATAGAAGAAATTTAGCTAAACTGAAATACCATCTGTATTTGTAAGATACCAACTGTGTATATTGAGAGATTCAGGCTATCAAAGCTTTTAAACAGACATTCATTTTTCAATAAATCTTACAAACTGACATTTTGTGTATAAAGTGCATTGGTTACTATCTTTGTCTCATCTTCACTTTGTCTCTTTCCAATCCTGGTCCAAAAAGACACTAACTTCATGACATTCACAGCAAATACAGGAAAAAAATGGACCATTCTGTTAAAAATGAGAAAATTAGAGGAATTTGAGGCAAAAAAAGGTTACAGCTTAGCTGTAGCAGAAGTTGAATAGGAGTGACATTTTCCAAAAGAAAGTGTATATTCGAAGAACTTGTCAGAGTTCACAGAAAGTGATATTAATTTGCTGAGAAAATTACTATTTTTAAAAGGTTCATTTTTTTTGTCAATGGAATTTCAAATATTCAGTTCTTTGTCATGATTGCTCACTGTTCATACTGACACGAAATATTTGCATGCTGTTTTAATTCAATAGTAGATTTTTTTACCAAAGTTGTACTAGATTGGTTTTTTTCAGCTTATTGTAAATATATCCAATTGGATGTTGCAAAATTTCATATAAATGACAACAAAATTTCAAGCATATTTTAAGTTTTGTCTTTAACTGTCAACACAAAATATTGTATTAAGATATGACACAAAGGTAAAATACAGTATTTGAAATAGTTTGGGCATATTTTGCTGAAATTAGACAAGAACTTTATGTTCACTGAGATGCAAAACAATCAAACCAGTTAGTGCTTTTGAGACCTCTGCTGGTCACTTGGTACTGGGTTCAGACATAATACCCTTCTGCATAGTATCATTTTTTTTACTATGGAGAGCTAATTTCCCCCCGAAATATAAAGTATAGTAAATATTTTACATATGTTTAAACACAATTTGACACCAAAGAACAACCAAACAAAGGAGTTATGAAGTTTATGAGAACAGGAAATGTTCTAGTGGGGTTTTTTTATATCACACAGTTTAAGTGTGACAAGACCATAGCAATTTAGCTCCCCGGTCAAAATAATTACCCATGGAATCTCTCATTCTCCCAGTAAATAAAGGGAGCAAGATGAACCATTTTAATGAAAGGAAGGATTGTCAGTTTACAGTCAGGATTTACAAGAGTGAATAACTCAAAGTCTTTTGTAGTGGATGAGAAATTAGTATGAAATAATGATTTACCAAGAATTGGATTTCTTTCACATTTCTTGGGTTGTATATTGAAAACTAAATATGCCCCAAATTGTTCCTTGTTAATGAAAATCTAAGTTGACTTCTTGCAACTTATTGTTTAGTCCTCTCAAACTTACTGTGTAGTAACAAAAGGAGCCAATTACATTAATTATAAATTTTTGTCTCATGTAGTTAATCTGTGAAATATATTTATCTCTTCAGATCTCTGAATCACTATACACCAAACTTTTTGATGACAAAACCTCCAAAAGTGAAGGGAATCATTACCCAAGACATTTTTAGTAGAATAAATGGCAATTTAGGATGTCAAAGGCAGATACTGACAGACCATAGAAAGTGCTTTGAAAACAAATGCACAGGGAAATACATGAGTGCTTATAAGGTTTTATTAAAGGGTGATTAAGTCGGTAAAAGTGCAAATAGGCACCTGACTAATTTTATTTAACTGAACTGAATTCCTTGAAAATTCTTTTTTCTTCCTATTTACATCTTTGTTATTAAATAAGTCTAAAGTTCTAAACTGGACATTGCACACATTGAAAATTCCCATTGTATTCATGGAAATTTAATAATATAAGCAGTGAAAGAAGATATTCAGTCTCCTTCCTGTCCTGAAATAATTTTCCTTAAAACTATTGTCATTACAAAAACTAATGTTATGCATTCTGTAGAAGAGAGATATTTCTGTCAGCTCCGGGGCGTAATAAATTATGTACATGTCATAATTAGCAACATTAGGGTGTTGTATTATTTATAAGGATAGAAACACTTCCAAGTAGCTTGACATCCAGGTGTTGTATGTGAGGTAGATAAACAGTTATGTAATTGTGAAACTCCCAAGGGAAGGTCATGACTCATACTGCCTCAGGCAGTCTGGGGGTGTTAATTGCTGCAAATATTTTCAAATTAAAGGGAAATGTTCATCTGGAAAGTAATTAATAGTTAAAATAATATTTTCATATGAAAGATGATGAAAAACTGGTAGGCAACTTACAACAAAGAATGCCTGATAAACACACCACAACCATGCTTCCTTTCAAACTCAGCTTTGCATTAGATGGTGCTTGTAGGCTGGATAATTGGATATTAATTAAGGAAGATATTTTTAATTTACTTTGATTAAGGAAACTTCTACCAAACCTGCCTAGTTCAAATATTTTGCTAATTTCAGGTTAATCTAAGAGGAGTTTTAAATCAAACTCCACCTGGAATGGGGAATGGGATATCAGGGAAAGATGTTTCTTGTAATGAATTACAGAACTGAAACCCAGTCAGTTGTATTTGTAAAAAATCTTTTTTCTCAGTTTACTATTAGCTTTACCTTCTGAATGTGTCAGA
Organism: Colius striatus; assembly: GCF_028858725.1. Taxonomy (NCBI): domain Eukaryota; kingdom Metazoa; phylum Chordata; class Aves; order Coliiformes; family Coliidae; genus Colius; species Colius striatus. The sequence continues at coordinate 28,960,441 of NC_084767.1, read as the reverse complement.
CATGAAGTGACAGCTTTGACTTTCCATATGTGATGAAATTCAATAGTATATCAGATTAACTGCCTTATTTGACTTTTGCATCCAACATTAGTTCCTCTTCACAGGAGCAACTGATATTGGCACAGGTTGTTTTCCTGATTTAGTTACAGTGCCTACCACCAGAGTTTGAGTAGTCACGCTGCCTGTTGCTGAGGTCTGAATAGCCACAGTGGATGTCATTGGGGCTGGGGTAAATGCGGTGCCTCTTGGCCTATTTTTCTCCCCTTCCCTTTCCCTGAAGATGCTGTCTAATGTTGAGCAGTATTTGGTAGATACTAGCCAGGCCCCAGCACAGTGCAGTCTGTGACTGTGGAATAGCATTATGGCTCCCAGCGTCTCGTATGCCTCTGAACAGAAAACTGTCACAGGAGATGGCTTTCTTACGGAATTATCATACTCACTGTCTCTCTGTATTAAGACCATTTGAGATGCAAAATGAAAGACAAAAGCTTTCAGATCTGACTTCTAGTTGGAACTCCAAGAACAGACAAAATTTTTCTCTAAATATATAAACATATAAAATGTCTTACTTCAAATATATGTCAAGATATACCAGGTCATACAATTCAAGACTGAGCCATTTCAATATGCCATTCTCAAATATATAATGTACAGAGAAATGTCTTAATGTACTGTCCTGGTTTAGCAAGGAGCAGCTTTTGGCTTGGTAACAGGGGGACCGGGTTGCAGTGAAGACCCTCCCCCGGCTCCTAGGTTCAGACCCACCTCCGGCCCGGCTGGGCCAATCTGGCGCCTCTGCCATCACTATTTTGGGGACGGGAATTTGAAATGCGAGTCGGGAGGTGGAGAGTGATACAAGATGGAGGCGACCACGCGGACCCTTCAGCCAGAGAGGGAGGAAGGAACGAGAAGCAGTAGACCGGAGACCCTTCTGCAAGCCGTGGCGAGAATACAAGCTGTGCCCCTGAAACCTATGGAGATTCGTGGCAAGACTGAGAGCCACCAACAGCTCCGTGTGAGTGAGCCCGGACGGGCGAGGGACTGTGTGGGGAGATGGCCATGGCCCAGGCCGTGTTGGAGAGCCTGCGCGCCGCAGAGCAGCCCGTGCAGATCTACCATGCTTGTGAGTTACCCCACGGACTTGCAGGGAGGACTGGCGTGGAGTTCACCCGTCCTGAGGAGGGACAAACGGCAGAAGCTCTTGGAAAACCCACTAACTGAAACCCCCCCTGCCTGCCCCCCCGAACCGTTCGGGGGGGGGCAAGGTGAAAACACTGGGATCAGGGCTCTGAACCCGGGAAGAGGGGAGGGGTGGCAAGAAGGTGTTCTTAAAAAGGCTGGTTGGACTCTTCATTGATGTATTACTCTGGGTTGTTTCATTTTGGTTATGTTTTGGTTGATTTTGCATTAAATTATTTTATGTTTTCTTCCCCAAACCGAGTAGCCTGGTCTGTTTTGTCCTGAACCTTAAGCGGCAATTAAGCCCTCCCTGCCCTCGAGCAATCCTCAGCCTCTTCGGTACTCGAGGCTAATCGTGGCCTTTTGTTCCCTGATGGGCCTAAACCATGACATGTACAAAACCTGATTTTAGAACAGATATCACAATTAATTGACAAATTTATAAAAACACTGTCAAAAAACTAGGCAAATTATATTTTCCCTCCTCTTTAAGATAGCAGTACTTTAAATAGGGAGTTAAGAGCAAAGGATCCTGTGACATTTTATGGAATGATATTTTACACATGAATTGTACTTTTCTCTGTCACATTGAGACACAGATGAAACAGTATCCAATGGTCATTAATAACCAAAATCGATCCAAACAATTTCTTGTTCATTTGCATAATTCCCTATAATGATATTAAAGACATCATGTTTGAACTTTATTATTATTTTTTCAAGAACTGTTATGTTTTCATTTGCTGACATGAACAATTTTTATTACATACCTTCAATTCCACCTGCTTTAATTAATATTTCTTCCTAATAGTTTTACACTGTATTTCCTTTTTTTTGATAGGTTTTATACACACATGAGAAGTGTCGAAGTGAAGAATGTGAGACAGCTCACTGCACATTAACAGCTAGAAGACATCTAATGCTTTTTTTTCTCTGTCTTATTCAAATACACGGTTGTAGTGGTTTTACCTGGGCCAGGTTTTTTATTAGCAGGGGGGCTACAGAGATGGCTTCAAAAAGAGTTGCCAGAAGCTTCTTGTTTAGCTCACAGGGTTAGGGCCAGTCAGTTCTAAGCTGGACCCTGCACCTGACCCAGGCCTAGCCGACTAGTGATGGAGGTGACGCCTCTGTGAATAACATATTTGAGAAGGAAAATAAGTTGTTGTGTAGTCGCTAAACTGCAGCAGCAACAGGGAGGGAGAATGTGAAAACATCTCTACAGACATCAAGGTCAGTGGAGAAGGAAGGGGAGGAGGGTGCTTAGGCACTGAAAAGGCTCCCCTGTGACCTGTGGTGAGGACCAAGGTAACGCAGGTTGTCCTCCTGCAGTCCATGGAAGACCACCGGGGAGCAGAGACCTATTCATAGCCCACGGAGGAGCCCATGGAGGTGACTCCATAAGAAGTTCATTCTGGAGCAAGTTCCTGGCAGGACCTAGAAGTCCGTTGAGGAAGTGCCCATGTCGGATCAGGTTTGCTGTCAGGACTTGTGATCCCATGAGGGACCCAGGCTGGAGCAGTCTGTTCCTGAAGGACTGTTCTCCTGGTGGGTGACTCACACTGGGGCTGTGTGTGAGGAACTGCCCTCATGGGAGGCCCCATGCTGGAGCAGTTTGTGAGGAGCTGCAGCCCATGGGAAGGACTCACAGTGGAGAAGTTCGTGAGGGACTATTTCCTGTGGGAAGGACCCCATAGTGTAGCAGTGGGAAGTGTGAGGGGGCCTCCCCCTGAGAAGAAGCAGTGGCAAAGTCCATCTGTAACGAACTGACCTCAGTCCCCATCCCCCATCCCCTGTGCTGCTCGAGGGGAGGAAAAGGAGTCTCTGGAAGAGGAGGGGTGGTGGGAGGTGTTTTAAGACAGTTTTATTTCTCATCTCCCTGCTCTTATTGTTTCTTTAATAAATCAAACCTTTTTCTCCCTAAGTTGAGTCTGTTTTGCCCGTGACACTAATTGCTGAGTGATCTCTCCATTCTTATCTCAATTCACAAGCCATTTGTTTTATTTCTCTCTCTCTCCTGTCCAGTTTAGGAGGGGGAGTGATTTTATGACTGGGTGGACATGGGGCTAAACCACAATTGTGTAGAACACATCAGTAAACTGTCTTTTTATTGGCTTTGGTAAACTTTTGAAAGCAAACACATTTAAGCAATAATCTATGAATGCAATGCTGAACTCTACTACCTTACATTCAAATAAATAAAGTTAGTAAGTCATATGTATGCAGGTCTATAGTATGTAGGAAGTCACACAAGCTCTTCAGGTAGAAGACAGAAGACAAAGTGACTATAATGGAGGACAAGATTTTGCAATTTTCTTTAGGAGGTTTAAAATATGGTTATTACATGTAAATTCTTCCAAAGTCCTGTCATGGCATTATTCTATACTATAACTTTACAGTGCACAACTGTCCCACATTAAGGCTCTAAGAGAAGGAAATGGTGGAAAGTTCCTTTTAAAATCAGCCTAGAAGCTAAGGATTTTTATCAGAAGCAACAATCAAAATCAGGGACAGCTGCATTAAATGTTGAGATGAAACATGAAAAATAGGGCATTCTGAATCAAATACTTGTGAAGAATTTTAGAATAAGTTCTAATGGTAACAATGGCAAATATCCAGCCTTCTGCTTTTAGTCTAATTTCAGTTTTTCTACCAGAATGTTTAGGAGAGGAATAGTTGTGAACTTGATGTTGTATATATTAAAAAGTTTGCAAACCTGATATAAATAAAGTGATACCTTAGAAAGCATACCTTTGCCCATGGGGATAATTTCCTTCTCCTGTTGACTTACAATTAAAAAATCCCACTTAGAAAAGTTATCAGCCTTTCAGTTCTACAACAGTTTCTTAACTAACCACAGTCAGGATATACTTGCAAGGTATTTAATCATATTACAGATACAAAGCAAAACCAAAATTTTAAATGCTTGATCCAGATCAGGGATCCAGGCTTAAGTAAAAAATGTATATCTGAGCTTTCCTTTAAATCTAGTGAGTTAGATTTTATAACGTCAAGTATTGAATGCAGAAGTAGTAAATTGGTGCTGTCTCTAAAGCAAATTGAGAAATAATGTGCACTGATTGCTATTGTAGTTTGCCCACTGATTTATCAAATTTTCAGTAATCCATGGACTGTGGATTCTCATTCATCATCAGACTATTTTTAATTACTTAATCTTCTTTCTTTATGATTCCAATCTGGTGTTCACTGAATTTAAAAGAAACAGATAATGACTCCAAGTCAGCTGCAGAACCAAGGTAAGGCACATTTCAAAGTACAGACAAACATCAGAGTCTCAGACTGTGGCAGCATCATGATCAGCCTTGAAACCACTGAGGGAGGAGATTTCAAGATGGATACTCTGATTAGGGTCCTGCAATCTTTATTCCTTCCAACAGATTTGTAAAATGCATATGCCCTCTCCCTGATCACTTACTGCTGTCAGGTTGTTTACATGCCCTGTCTGGCTCAAGTGGAAAGAAGTATTAGAATCATAGAATGATATTCTGTACAAAGCCTTACCCCTGTTAGAATATTTTGAACAATTAAATCCTTTTTACAGCATTTGTCCATTGTACAGTATCCTTTCATAGCAATCATATTATATTATAGCTAGAAGACCATACAGCGATACAGTGATATTAATAATCATAAACTCAAGATATTAGATTGAAAGAGTTGTTTCATTCATATAGCGCTTACCAGCAGGAATACTAATAAATACCAATGTTCTACATACACGCAGTGTATGATTACATAAATATTTTATCTAACCTGTTTAAATCCTGAAAGTGCAGACTTTATCTACAAAGCAAAATCATAAGTCTATACTTTTCTCTTCCAGAATGCTAAACAAAAAAGACCATATGTTATATTTATCAATAATAGTTAACAATAGGTAATTCTTCTGCTTAAACAACTGGAAACTTTCTTTTCTTTCACTTTGGTCTTGTAGCTGAGATAAATGATCTGCATGGAAACACTATTTTCTCCAGTCCTGAAAGTTCTATCCATATCAAAATGGAAAAGTTAGTGATAGAATAACAAAGAAAGCTTAGCTATCACAGCCTAATGCTGTAGCTGAATACAAGTTATCATGGATTTTAAAAAGAATTTTGGTAGCTAAAGCTAGACTCTCAGGCTTAATGCAAAATGTATAAAAATTTATGTAATACATCAACAGATCTCACTGGGTTTGATGATCTTAAAGCCTATGAATTTTGTCAAAAGATAAAGATAAATCTAATTCAGCATGTATTTGAGAAGGTTAGTCTATTATTTGAAGTAATATATATCCTAAGTTTACAACATTGATGTATGAAACTTTAAATACAAGGAATCTTGCACATTCCCATGATTCAAATTTAATTAAATCATAATATTGTCTTTTATTGGGTTGTAATACTTCTTCAAGAATTCTGAAGAGAATTACTATTAAACATTTAAATACATGTAATCCATTATTAACATATAGAAAATGGAAGCTTCAATTCACATTTGTTCCATAATTGTTAACTGATTTCAGTGGAGGTACTTGGATTTACACTTTATAATTGAGATTAATTCTACACTCTCACTGGTGTAAAATTAGCAATCCTTTATAGCAAAATGTTTCTATTTGCCTAACAGAGACACCATAGAAAACTATGCAATGTGGTTGGTCTTGAATTTCATCGGTTCTTCAATCAAAGTCAAAGGAGAGACTTTCTTTAAAGACTGGGGAAAAAAATACATCATCACTGAGGTCAGTGAAGCTAAAATTTTACATAAAATGGTTTACTCTCATAAAGTTAAGAAAGATTAAACTACGTGCAACTGTACCTTTGCAACTAAATACAAGAACATTTTACAAAGGCAGTAAATTTTACTAAAAAAATAAGTTTTAAGCTTATCATTATTTGAGCAAAAATTGAAATAAATGCTTCCATCTAAGAGGTCTGTGATACCAATGCAGCTTAATTTGGAACCTTTATAAGATTAACATAATTTAACATGAGCTATTACTTTTCAATTGTCCATCTTTGAACTATAGAACTGGCTTAAGTTTTTGCCAGTTCCTCTCAATAAAGAAATCACTGATAAAATAAGGATTTTTCCATGAACTTTTTAAACAATATTACAAAGATTTCTTGGTGTGATCTATCAAATTTTGTCTCCTAGTAATGAGTTAACAATTATCTAAGTAAATTAAACTACTGTTCCATAAGCCCGTAACTGAGACAAGGGAAAACACGTTTGTTTTTGCCACCAAGCAACTATTGCTCCTTTCTCTCACATTGACATTGCTGCAGAAGCTGTAACTGATACAATTACTTGCTGGTATGTTTGCATTGCCAGAAATACTTTGACGTGGTTGCTTTGCACTTGCTCCTTTGTTGGAGCTCCAACAATAATGCTACTATTGTGTGTGCAAATGAGATAGCAGAGATAAAAAACATTAATTAAAAACCTTACTAAAGGACTTATATTTCTCTGCACAAAGTCCTGTCTCCCTGAAAAGTGAATCAGACTGTTCAGAAAACATATAACATTACTGAATACTGTTGAAATCCTTTTTTGGTGACTTGGGAACCAGTAACTACTGTGGCACAGGCATTGCACTTTAGATGTATCCAGGTGAATGGAATAAAAGAATTGGAAATTGGAAAATGTAAAAGTATAGCCTACATTATTGATACTTCAAAGTTAGAAACACAGGAAACTGAAGCACAAACTCCATGAATCACTTGACTTAAGCATCCCTGTCATGTTAGATATTCCAGAGAAGACAACTTATGAAGCCCGAGGACATAAAACAGTATATTATTCAAACACCATCTAAATCTTATTGTCAAAATATCACATTACCTGTATCGAGCACAAGAAATGAAGCATCAATTATATCTAATACACATAAAGGACTTGGGGTGAAAAGAGAGTTTTAGGCAAGTTCATTTGATAAAACTAAGCTGTACATTCAGCTCTCTAAAATCCATACAGGAGTTACAGAATTTCGTGATTTCTAATTAGATAACTAGTATCTCTTCTGTCTTCTGCTTTACTAGAAAACAAAATAAAAATATTCATTTCAACTGGACATGAAATGGGACATAATATGTTCAGACAACACAAGGGCAACAAGAAGACACAGCAACAGATCAATGCTAGAACTATTGTTTACACCTTAAACCAGGAAGTAAGATATATTACTTTGACAAAAAGTAACTAGAGTGTAAAGCAATGTTTCCTGAAACAAAGATTTATAGTAACAGCCTGAGACATGGCTCAGGAAGGAGGCCCTGGCAGGCATAAACACATGGGATATGTGGCATCACGAAGTAGGAATTCAGGAGTATCACAGTAGAAAATGCAATTGCTATCATGTTGGGTTATTCTGGCTGCCAATACACCAAATACATATCTGGTCTCACTAATTAGTGCCGCGAAGTTTTCGGCTCTTGGCCTGAAAAACCAGACTCGAAGTCTGCAACCCAGACTCTAAGTCTGAAAAACCCAGGCTCGAAGCCTGAAACCAGGCTCGAAGCCTGAAAAACCCAGGCTCAAAGCCTGAAACCAAGCTCGAAGTGTGAAACCAGACTCTAAGTCTGAAACCAGACTCTAAGTCTGAAACACCAGGCTCGAAGCCTGAAACAACCAGGCTCGAAGCCTGAAAAACCCAGGCTCGAAGCCTGAACAACCAGCTCCAAGCTTACTTCATGCGGCGATCAACCCAGGGTCCGATTCTCAGCTGGGTGGGAAGAAATCAGTCCTACTCAATGTGAGTGATAGCAGAAATCTTCTCCTTTATTGAGAGCAGGCTCTAACTTATATACACAGAAGCTTCAAAGCTAGCTCAGCAACAGCAGCTAATAGATTACATTCTTATGTTCATCCTACTTGCGGTTTCTGCGATAAGCAAGCTCCCTCACATTTTCCCATCTTGTTTTTCTCCAAAGTTGTTTTCCACCTTGAGCTGTTAGCTCGTTAGCTGAAAACAGCCCGACCTTGAAGGAGCAGAAAGCGGCCTGCTGTCTATGTTGACTACGTGACAGCAACTGCTTTATCCATGGCTCTGACTCTGGTCTTGATTGTGCATTAAATTCATATAACTAGAACTCAGATTGCCTTGCCCCATCGGGCCTAACATTATACCCTGGGATCCATGTCCATTCTTCCTTAACCATTCCTCCACAAATTAGTTCTTACAGTGTACACCAGCCTCTGATAGCAGATTTGGTAGATATCAGTCTACCATCAGTGACACTAGTGCTGCATGTACCTTGAGTGAGGCCCAGCAACTTTCATGTCTTCATTTGCATTCCTAGGAAGGCAAACTGTAATCCTGGGAAAGATTATTTATTTCAATGTTGTTCTGTAAGGAAAATCTGCCTATCATGGCCTCTGCAGGTCTTTCCATTCTCATTTTTAATGAACTGCATAAACTCTGTTAATTAGCACCTGATTTTCTGCTTATAAATTGACAATGGAAAGAAATGTAGTGTGCATGACCATAAACAAACATCCAATTTGATATGGGTCAATGATCCCTCTTGCATGCATGCATCTAAGACGGTAAAAAAAATGTTACAACAAGGGCTTTCCAGGCATTCCCTGGTATTGCCAGCGTTTCATAGAATCACACAGAATCTTAAGGGTTGGAAGGGACCTGAAAAGATCATCTGGTCCAACCTCCCTGCTAGAGCAGGCCACCTAGAGTAGGTCACACAGGAACTCATCCAGGTGGGTTTTGAATGTCTCCAGAGAAGGAGACTCAATAATCCACTTGGTCAGCCTGTTCCAGTGCTCTGTCACACTCACAGTGAAGAAATTCTTCCTTTTATTTCTTTGGAATCTCTTATATTCCAGCTTATATCCATTGTCCCTTGTCCTGTCATTGAACATCACTGAGAACAGGCTGGCTACATCCTCTTGACACCTACCCTTTACATATTTATAAGCATTAATGAGATGACCCCTCATTCTCCTTCAAGCTAAAGAACCCCAGCTCCCTCAGCCTTTCCTCATAAGGGAATGCTCCACTCCATCATCTTGGTGGCCCTGCACTGAACTGTCTCCAACAGCTCCCTGTCCTTCTTGAACTGAGGGCCCAGAACTGGACACAATATTCCAGATGCTGTTTCACAAGGGCAGGGTAGAGGGGGAGGAGAACTTCTCTCGACCTACAAACCACAGCCTTTCCAATACACCCCAGGATGCCACTGGCCTTCTTGGCCATGAGGGTACATTGCTGTCTCATCCTCATCCTCCTGTCCACCAAGTCCCTTTCCCCTATACTACTCACACATATATAAAGACTATGCTATGAGTGTGAAATGATATAAAAATAAATTAGTGGACTCTTCAGACAGAAATATTCTTTGCCTATATTATGCCCCAGTAATCCAAGATATCATTGTAGCTTCAGTTGCAGAAAGTTACATATCATTGTATTGATTTAAAAATATTCTGTCAGATCCTCTGGAAAGAAATCAGTTATGATCTATATTACTATGGATAATCAACTATGATTAGTTCCAGGGATAAATAATTACATTTATAGCCAGTCTCTCTCTTTCCTTTTGCCTCCAGCTTTCCCATTTGTGTAGCATCATCCTAACACTGATAGCAGGACACATTGAACTCTTGTAATACTGCCTTGATCTGGCTGCCTTGCTAAATTTAAAAGCAAGCAAGGGAACTTATTTGTTCATTTTGCTAGAGGAAGAGGAAAAGAGTTAAACTCCTCCAAGCAGAAATGAAACTTTACAATTCATAGAAATTGTTTCAGAGAGAGTTTTAGTAACATAACCATTATAAAATAGCTTTAGATTTGTAGACATCACAAGTCTTTCTGTTTGGAAAGATTATATTCTTGTCTCTTTATTCTGAAGCAATACATAATAATTTATTCATGTAGAGCAGCCTATACAGACTAATGTACAAAATGTCATTCTCCCAGCATTTTAAGAAGCATTTATGTGTGCTTTGATTATCACCTACCTTAAAATATGTCTTCAAGACTGAACTGTGCCTTCCAATACTTAAAGGTAACATAGTTATCTTAAGTAAAATTAGTAAGCGAGCGTGTTGTTTTTGTGGAATGACAGTAGGTATTAATTTGAATTCTTACCTCAACTCGAACTACTTACTTACTTACTTAGGTTTTATTTAGAAAGGGAAGAAACTCCAACTACAAAGGGGAAGAAGGAAGAAATGGAAGCAGGGCCAGCACAAGAGGAGGAGGAGGAAGAGGCAGAAGTCATGAATGAGACGATTAATACATGATCACTATCCCTGAATGACTCGTGAGACATGCAAAACGACTTCAGTTGTCACCCAGGGGAGCACATTGTCACCTGGATGCTCAGGTGCTGGGATAATAGGGCCAGCAGCCTGGAACTGGAGGGTAGGAAAGCCAAACAGCTAGGCTCCCTGTCAAGGGCAGAAGATACTGATAAAGCAATTGGAAAAAGGGCACAGGTGTGCAGCCTTTGGAGGTGACTTCTGTCAGGTGTGAAGGAAAGGTATCCAATCAAGAAAAGTATTACATGTCATCCAGGCAAGTGGACTACCATGAAGAAAAGTATTCAGTACCTGGGGGAATTGGCTGTACTAAGTGATTTATAATGATCCAGATATGGATCATTATATGGATCATGTACAGTTTTCCATTGATCCAGAAGTCCAGTGCACACCTCCCACGTGTCAAAAGTACCTCTGGAGCTCACCATCATCTTATATCAGCGTGTTGGTAGTCATGGAAAGAAGGCAAGGGGCAAATGGTGGATGAAGTGGTCAAGTCTTTCTTCTTCTTTGCAGTCCTGTGTCTCTGCTGTGGAGAAAGTATCTCAGAAGTTCCATTGATTTAAGAAAGATATCTCTTACTCTCCTCCTTTACGCACCCATGTCTCCACTGTTAGGAGTAGGCATTCCTCTGATCAAAAGAGGAGATACAGAAGGTACACACACCAGGGCAACCTGTGGTTTTATCTATGCAGCAAGGGAGAGGACATGAGGAGGTAGGATGAAAAATCCACTTTGGTTCTAGTGACAAGACCACAGGAGCTACAAGCAAATACAAAAGGGGATTCTTCATGGAAAAATGCTGCTTCCTGTGTATACCAATATTTGACTGAGCATCCTGAGAGAAAATCTGATAACAAATCCCATTAAATGGTGTTATATACCAATAATATATTAGGATAGCTTAATTTAAAATGATCCTGGCATCTGTTCTTTCAGTGATGTGTATTTCTGCATCATGCAAACATTTTTCCTTTAGAGCACAAGTTGAATTAGTATCTGCTTTTCAAATTAATTCCCATATTACTATCAACAATATTGGCTGACTTTCCAAGATACTTTCATATCGAAAAGTTTTAATAGTATAGGTGGATTTTAGCTGAAATTTCAGTCATATTATTGAACCTTTGAGGAAGTGTGAAAATAGTATCAATTCAAAGTGGTTAGAAGAAAATGGTTAGTGAGTTGATACTGCATCAGTTATCTTTGATTAGTTGGACTAAAAACTCCTTCAAACATATTCTTCATATAATTTCAGAATTTCAAAATGCAGGTGTCATTAAGTGTCAATGTAAGAAAGGGCAAATAAATCTCACTCTAGACATGTGCCTTACATAGGGAATCCTATTTGGATTCTTCACTATCTAATGCCTGAAATGCCTTTATATATCTCTAGCTCTTAATGGGGTAAGACTGTGTAAGGATCTTTACATCTCTATTATTATTGCACCTTTTTTACAACAAAAGTTTAAAGTATTTTCATATGCTGCATATTCAGAACCTTTTGTACACCTAAAACAATTGCCCAGAAGCCATGAAACACAAGTAAATGTGGATAGTTTGGGGATTTTCCATCTCCTTGCTTTGTTACAGGTCTCAGAAATGACCAGGCAGGGATGTTCAGGGAGACTTAACTGCATTCAGGGAGACTTAACTTTTCAGATTGAAGTAAAATTGCAGCCAGATGCAGGCATGTTGCTTTGCAAAGTGTGCAACATGACCTTGTCAAATAATGATGAGGCAGAAACTACAATTCCAGTATTCTATAATGCTTTAAATTGTAGTCTTCTGTTCAGTAATAAATAGTGTTTTGTGATGCAAGTTAGTATGTCTAAAAGGAGATGAAGATACTCTTAAGGACAACCTTGCAAATACCTGTCATTTAAAGGTAGATGAAATTGGAATTTCCCCCATATCATTTACAGCTAGTATTTCCACAACCAGCAGAAGTAATTTTCAGCTATTCAAACGTGTCCAATGTATAGGTTGCAACTAGAATTTGATGTCAGATATTAAAGTCACAAACTTTCTAACAATAGGAATCAGAAGAAGCAATTTTCATTTCTAAAAAGTGTCATCTCTCTGAATTAGGGTGGTGTTTTTATGTGTAGCCTGGAGGGATGTGGAGAGGTAGGACTGAAAGTTGGAGAGAGGATATGGTGTCATAAAAACACTATAAGGTTCAGATATGACATTGTATCTTAGCTGTAGTAGGTGATTTTTTTGAAAAAGGTTTTCATATACACTGTGTACACATGACTATCTGTAGTTGTTTAACCCTGGCAGCATGCCAGATGCCCACCAAGTCATTCTATCACTCTCCCTCCTAAACTGGACAGGGAAGAGAGAAATATAACAAAGGGGTCACAATTTGAGATAAGGACAGGGAGATCACTCAGCAGTTACCATGATGGGCAAAACAGACTCAACTAGGTGAGAATTGGTTTGATTTATTAACAATCTATCAAAACAGAGTAGGGAAATGAGAAATAAAAACTGAATCTTAAAATTACTGCCTCCACCCCTCCCTTCTTCCTGAGTTTCTGCCTCCTCTGCCTCAGCAGCACAGGGGGACAGGAAAGGGAATTTACAGTCAGCTCATCACAGATGGTCTTTGCTGCTGCTTCTTCTCAGAGAGAGACTTCCTCACACTTTCCATGGCTACAGTGTGGATCTCTCTCAGCAGACATAGTCTTCCATGAACTGCTTCAATGTGAGTCATTTCCATGGGGTGCAGTTCCTCACAAACTGCCCCAATGTGGGTCTCATCCATGGGTGAAAACAGTCCTTCAGGAGTGAAGTCTTCCAGCGTGGGTCCCCGCTGGAGTCACAAGTCCTGCCAGCAAATCTTTTCCAGTGTGGGCTTCTCTTTCCACAGGTTCTCAGGTACTGCCAGGAACTTGCTCCAGTGCAGCCTTCCCACGGTGTTACAGCCTCCCACGGGCATCCACTCTTTTCAGTATGGGGTCCTCCATGGGCTCTGGGTGGATCTCTGCTCTACCATAGACCTCCACAGGCTGCAGGACCAGGGCCTGCCTCACCATGGTCTGCACCACAGGTCACAGGAGAATCTCTCTTCCAGTGCCTGGGCATCTCCTACCCATCCTTCTCCACTGACCTTGGTATCTGCAGAGATGTTCTCACATTCTCACTCCCTTCTGCTGTTGCTGCAGTTCAGTACCTGTGCATCAAGTTCTTCCCCTTCTCCAATATGTTAATCACGGAGGCATTATCTCCATCACTAATTGGCTTGACCTCAGCCAGCAGCAGGTCCATCTTTGAGCCTGGTACTAGACCTATCAGATACAGAGGAGGCATGTAGCATCCTTTTTGTTTTAAAAAAGCCAGTGCTGTAGTCCCTTGCTACCAGAATCTGACCATACAAACCCACTACACTATGCTTATGTATTAATTCATTTTTTACTTAAGTTAGGGATAATTTTATTTCAGTCTGAGCAAAGATAAATTTTAAACCCAGTTTAAGTTATATTGATTTCAACCTAATATTATTTATTTAAAACAGACGTTGTAGAAGAAAAAGCACCTATATATTAAAACTGTAAAACAATTATGTTGTATTAGGCAAAGGTTTTAGAAAATCAACAAACACCTTATAAAAAATATTTCTTTTTAACAAAGTAAATTTTATTTCCATGAATTGTTCTTAGTTTTTAAACCGATACTGAAACACTGAGGGAGAAGTCAATTAATGAATTCCAAGATACACATATCTAATGATATAAGAAATCGAATTTGGCATAGGAAAAACTTGTAGTGTACAAACAGTGATTTTTATTATACCTATTATTTACCACAAACTTCAGTTATAGAAGATGTAATGATTTGATGATGAGGGTTAACTTTCAAAGAAAGCAGCAGTTGGTCATGAATTCCTCCTTTACTTCTTCTCAGGGGGAGGCCTCATCACACTTCCCACTGCTATGCTGTGGGGTCTCTCCCCACAGGAGATAGTCTCTCATGAACTTCTCCAGCGTGGGTCCTTCCCATGGGCTACCGTTCTTTATGAACTGCAGCAACATGGGGCCTCCCACAGGCGCAGTTTCTCACACACTGCCCCAATGTGGGTCACCCACCAGGAGAACAGTCCTTCAGGTACCAAGTGCTCCAGCCTGAGACACTCACAAGATCACAAGTCCTGACAGCAAACCTGCTCTGGCCTGGTCTCCTCTCTCCTCTCTCCCCATGGACTCCTAGGTCCTGACAGGAACTTGTTCCAAGGTGAGCTTCCCACAGAGTCACAGTCTCCTTCAGGCATCCACCCACTCCAGTGTGGGCTGAAGTGAATGTTGTAAGATATGGATGGCTGATATATAACTGACAGTTTTTAATAACACTTGTAAAAATGCATAAATGTTTGGCTGAAAATATTTCTGTCCGCTGGAACTGCAGTGGAATTCCTGTACTGAGAAAACTGCTATTGAAACAGGGAGTTGCTTAAGGAAATATATTAATTTGTTCTTTTACATACATCTGCACATTTGTCTCCTTCTTCCTGAGTCATTGCAATTCTTTTGAAAGTCAACAAGGAGCTAAAATATCGTACACTCTTCATTCAACAGTTTTAAACATCAATGCTTGAATCTGACCAATTGACTACATTGCAGAAGGTAACAGATGCACTATGGCCAGCGGCTACAGGAACATTGCCATTTCCATGGCTTTCTCTTCTATACAGTTATATCTATGCCCAGAGGAACAATATTACAGCTTGCAGTGTTTAATAGTCTCAAGATCACACAAGATTCAATATCTGAGTCCATTCTGGTTTCCAATTTGCCACCGGAAAAAGTAAGCCAGACGATTGCACTTGCAATGGCAGTTCTGATATGTATGGACATTTACTGTTCATCAGCATCAAAGATGAAGCTCTCAGGCTCATAAGACAATTTCACCAGAACCATCTTTTTATCTGCTTCTGAGTAACATTTCATAGAATACTGACTCTGAAGTAGATCAATTTTGTAGGGTAACCACAATTTAGTTATAGAAGATATAATTGCCCCAAATCAATTATTTTTTATCTGAAATACAAAATTTCTAGTTAAAGATTTGGGTAAATGGAATAGGGACAGATTTTTCTGTTAACATTATACACTTAGGCAATATACGCTGCATGTAATAGTGTGTCTGTAAGTAGGCAAATATGGGCACTTTAGGGTCTGAATAGTATGAGTAAGTGGCTGGTGTCAAGGCTTTATGTTCCGCATATAAAGCAAAAAGAAAAACTTGGTGACAGAAAGTCCCTCAACTGCTGAAAATGTAGAAGCCTGATTTTATCCTTTGAGACCAAATTCCATTTTTAGTTTTGACTGCACAAGCAAAATAGAACAGAATGAATAAGGAATGCTTCATGTGGTGGAAGTATCAAACAGCATGGTACTCTGTTTTTGAATTGTGTCCCTTTGACAGTTGTATTTGGAAACGAAGATAAAAACGCTGGCTAAATCAATATCTTGAAGGCATTCTGTCAACAATGTATGTTAGAAGAATTACTGTAATGACATATTGAAATTGTATGGTGATATCCTACTATGTGCTACTGAATTATCTAGCTATAATAAAAGTGTCAGAAGCAGAAGATATGTATTAACCCATAATTACCAAGACAATTTTGTCCACTGCAATTTAGACACCATGAGAAAACTGAACAATCTTATATAGCAATGCAGTATTAATAGGTTCTGTATAATGCTTTTATTTACATATTTATATTGTTTCAAAACATGTCTGTTTTTAAAATAAGTATGGTGGGCAGAAATAAAACACAAAGTAATCCAGGGATTCATAATGGGATATTGAATATTTTAGCACTGCATCATAGATTTTAATGTTGTCTCTACTAGTAATGTTTCAATGTGACATGACAGATGTCTGATTGTTTATGTGAATGCTTTTGCTGGAAGATTCAACTTCACTCAGGCTTTTCATATCCTGGATATGTCTGCCTGGAGGATGTAGGTGAAGTGATTTCCTTTCTTGGTCTCACAATGTGATAAGAAATGGAAAACCATGAAACACCAGGGATTAAGGGACTTGCTCAAAGCAAATTCCTGTAAATTGCTGTTTAGGACAGTGTTATAAAATAGAAGATTTCAGCTCTGATTCTCTTGAACTAAAAACCACATTCTGTACAGGTCTTCATTTCAAAAGATCTCTTAAGCTACTCATGTACTTGGGAAGAAGATTATCTGGCAGCACTTCTGATGATTTTGAAAACTCAATTCTGATTATTTTTTTCCACTTAAAACAAGTCAGAGAACGTTATTCCAAGCTCTCTCTGTTCTCTCTAATTATTATTCACTCTGTAAATTCTTCAGTCTCTTGGACCACAATCTACTTTCTATTTGTTTTGAAAGGTATCTTCCTTCTTGAACTGGAATTGTGTGGAATCAATTATTTTTCAGTGTGACTAGTGAATCACAACTGATTCCTGTCTATGAATTGTAAAGCTATTTTACCTAGCAAACCAATAGTTTTCAGCTGCACGTAGCTACCCTGAATTCAACTGGTATCTGTAATACTATCAGTTGGTGCCTGAAAGCTCATTCTTAAGGCTGGTTTTGGATATTCACTCAGTCAGATGACAGCTATTTATGCTTCAGGCAATATTTGCTGGATTTAGCACAAATGTTTGGGTTCCTTCAAGATAATATGGCAACTCAAATTTGGAATCCTGAAATTAGTAGTCAATTTTGAAAGTATTTCTTCATGTTTCTTTTTACTAATTTCCTCAATGAAGAGGAAATATTAAAACATATGCTGAAGTTCTGTGTCTGAAATGCTTAGGACTTTTGTAAATCTTCTGTCAGGAAGGGTTTAAAACATAATTCTCTCAGTTGTCCAGATCACTTAAGGAAATGTTTGCAATCATCATTTTTTTTTTGGTAATAAATGAGGTAAATAGACACTTGGCATATCTACTACTGTCCAGTCATAAAAGCATTTTATTCTGTCACCACTTTCAGTAGCAATTTAGAGTTGAACTGTTGCCATTCAGACTATAATATGACATTTATGGAATCAAAACACACAGAGTCCATTGAGTTATCCTCAATACTTCAATGATCAAGACTCAGAAGTAAGAAATGTTTGACTCTGAAATAAATTGTGCTTCATCTGTTCTGCTGGTTTATGTTAGCCAAACAAGAAGTAACCCATACAGAATTAAGCAGGCTGAGTAATCTTTGAATTCTTTGATTAGAGAAGTACTGAAGTTGGTAAGAGTATCAAGATAACTGAATCAACTGACTTGAGCGGTTTATTGATTTTAATGTTTACACATACCTGACTGAAAACCTAGACTGTTATTTTATTAGCTTTCTAGCAAATCTCTTGATCAACCTATGCATTTCCCGTCTAACATTGTATTACTTTCATATTGGTTTTTAGGATGATTTCAGTTGTATGTAACAAATTCAGAAGCTTGTGAAGCTAAGGGACTAATTAAAAAACATCTCTTCCAATGCTTGAGAAAACTGAGTATTCCGGGAAGATGACTTCTGTGAGTCCTCTTGAAACAGTACAGAAGTAAACCATTCATACCGCAAACAAGAAATAAGCCATTGAAACACTGAATGATCAACATAGAAACCACCTAAGTTCATGCCCATCTAAGCCATTTCTCTTTCAGATTTGTCCTAGAGTAGCTTACATGCTGTGAATATGGGGAGGTTGCATACTCCTTTCTGATTTACAGAACAATTTTTGAAGAGGTGGCAGAATTATGCAGTTGTATTTATATCTTCATCTGTCAATGCCTGAAAGCACCTAATAAAGCTTCTAAGCTATGAAATAGTGCTGACTGCTCTCCAGAACAAGGACAGGGAGTGAAAAGTATTTCAGAATCAATAGTGTAATTTCAAATTAAGTCAGAGTATTTACCTCTTATTTTCATGTCTTATCAATTACAGTCACATATTCTGTTGATTACAGTGAACATTGATTCATTTTTTATTTAGCTACAAAATGAAAGGTTTATTAAAAAAAGAAAAGGAAATCACTACATGAATCTGAAGCTGTACACCCATTAAAATGATAATTTACTTCAGATACCTAGAGGTATAATTAAGCCTTCTCTGGATGTGGGCAATAGCAAGTTAAGTGTTAACATTTTTCAACTGAATTTGTACTATTATTCCAGCAGTTAATATATATGGAGAGCTGCTTTTGTCATTATCACTGTTCTAATGACCTTCCAGGGAGATTAACTGTTAAAGCAAATCTGGTACCAATAAATAACCCATAGGAATTTCTTCATTAATGTTGTTTTTCTGGAGAGCAGATATATTTTCAGTAGGGACTTAAAATTCCATTTTATAAAGGTCTTGGCCTTACTCTGAAACTTTCTTAGAAAATAATAATCTTACTTCTCTGACATTACCGCCTTGTGTGCTTTAGTATATGATTAAACTAATGCTTCCAATCCATTTCACCCTAAGTACCTCATTGTATCAGATGAGTGGAAGCAATGAACCATGCCCTGGGCTGCTTGCAGGACTTTTTTTCTCAAAAATAGTCAAACCTCTATCTTTTCGAAATAGCTTAGAGTATTCAGAGAGGTCTTTGGTGAATGATTCATTCAGTTATTTTTAAAAAGAATAGATGGTATACGTTCAGCAGAGTAATGGTGAAAAGAGTAAGGAATAGTCACTAGTGACCTTTACTGCTCTTATCAGCAACTGTTGTATTTCATGCTTTTATTGCTGGTTTTGCATACGTCTTGTCCTATGTACTGGACTGTGTAAAAGTGATCAAAATATTCTTTTTGCAGAATAAAATTCCTGGTGGTATCCTCTCTTGGTGTCATTTAAGGATCAGCTGTGATGAGATTTAAGACTTTGGGGTTTTGTGTGTTTTGAGGGAGGTATTGACTTTCTTTTTTGCTTCACAGATTTGGGAATTTTTTCTTATGATATTCATTTCTGGAGCACCAAGCAAGCTAGATTTCCCTTTTTCCTCGTGTACAGCTAAACACTGTAGAGAGTCAGGATGGGAGCTGGGAATGGATTTCAATTTAAATGGTTAAATAAAAATTTAATTTTTCTTTTAAAAAATAACTTGGTGGTTTGATATTAGGAGAGAAAATAGACAAACAACTGAAATTTCTATCTTTTAAAAGTTTTATGAATAACTTCTGTAATATTTGGAGTATCAAAACAAGATTTTAGGTACTCTTGTGAGATTGTGTGAAACTTAGTTTTGTGTTGTATTTCTCAGTGGTATTAACCATTGAAAATATAGAAACTTTTGCTTTCAAAGCATTTAAGTTTTGTTCTTTTTTTCAAGACAGAATTCTTTTTTGTCTGGTATGGACAAAACTTTGGTCAGCCTTTTATTACTTCTCAGTTTTAACCAATCTCATTTCATTTTGTGTAATATGACTCTGCTTATTTACTTTCCCCTATTTTACTTTTTTTCCCCGTCAACTTCCTAAAGCAACATGAACAAATTAAAGGCCATGCAATTGTATGACAATGTTATACAGAAAGGACTTCTGGCTTTTAAGATGTAACCAAATATTTTAGTTGTTGTAATTGTAATTATAACCTTGTAGTATTGGCATATTGTATTATGAGCAGGAAAAATGCCACTGTAATATTAGATGACCTTGAGTGCATAGAAGAGATAGTGAATAGATTTCCAAAGAACAAAATCACAGCCTAAAGAAAGTGTACCTATTCTGTGCATGACTACTCCTGGTTAACATAAATATAAAACTACAATGCTTTCAACTGTTCTGATAAAAAGGCTCTGTACAATTTTTGAACTCAGAATACCGCGATTCATCTTCGGACGATTATGCCCATATACTGCATATACTGTATATCCTTCTGACAAAATGGAGGAAAATTTATAACATGATGATTCTGATTTCTAAGGTATCAGGGATCGAATGTGTTTCTGCACACATACTCAAAGGAAGATAGATAAATGGGTTGAAGTTGTGATCTCACAACTTTGTCAATGACAATGTGCCATTAATTTTCAGAAGACTAGTCATTTCAGTGACAGGGTTTTGCCTCTCCTTACAGAGAGAGATATGTGAACCTAGATTCTTGAAAGAATCCAGTGAATGTAGAGCTATGTGAATAAAATTTTTTAAAAGTTATCTCCCCATATTTCCTGTCCTTGAAGCACACTGATACCTTTAATGATTGTCATGCCTTATAATGATCAATACAAGATATAATGTAAGGATAACAAGAAGGAACATGGGAAGAAATTAGAATCTGCATCTGTATACTTGTACAGCAACAAAGTTGAAATACATAAATGTTGAAATATAGAAATAAATAATACTGAAAAAGTTTATTTTTAATAATAAAAAAGTTCTCTACTTCACTAGTTATTTCTATAACTCTTTTTATTTACTGAGGAATTCCCCTGACTCAGTTTGTTTTGTAAGCTCATTTTTCCAGCTGAGACAGATATGTCTTGGTTCTGTTTCATTGAATGAGTCATTGATTCACTTAGAGTTAAAGCTAATTTTTCTTAGTTCCTGTTTTGCTCTTTCTACTATAGTTTTCATGAGTTATTGCAGGGAATACAAACTGGCAATGCAGTTTGGGAACGGGAACGATAAAGAATAATGCAAACGGAACTTCTAATTCAACTAATTTCCAAACAAATGAACAAAACTCATCAGCAATTAAAATGGCTAAACGTATAGCACTTTCTTGATTGTGAAAATAGATGGAAGCACAAAATATAGTAGATTCTCCTTCTCTGGAACTAATTCCTGCTTTTATCTTTATAATCACTTTATGTATGTACTACTGTATTATGAGAATAAGTCCTTGATTGCTATGTCATCAGCTTCCCAGCATTGCCATGGAACGTGGAGTTTATGAGTACTAAGAACTGCATGTAACTCCTGTGCCTATATCAGAGGATTAACATAAAATTTTGTGTGGTAGCTTTGGTATTACAATGAGAAAAACTACTGTTGTTATTTTACAACTTCTATGTATTTTAAATCCTGATAACATCTTGTGGAATTGAATGTGGTGATTTATTTTATTTATTTATTTTATTTTGTTTTGTTTGAAATTTATTTACTATGTAGCCATACAAAGCTTTCCTATCTATGAGCTTGTAAATTTCTGTGAAATAGGAGAAATTATATAAAATTTCTGCTAATATGGTAATGTGTTTTTTTTTCCATTCCAGATAGCACTTTGAGGAATAATAAAATGAGTTCTATTTTCAAATAATTCTGGAGTCCTAGGTGCCTAAAAATGGAAAAAATTAGAAGTTGGCAAGGTTCCATTTCTAAAGCTCTTAATGCTGTGCTCATCTTATAACAACATGAAACCATAGATTAATGGTTTTGATAAATTTATTAGTCCTTTTTTCATGAGGTTTTTATTTCTTAAAGGGTTTCACTGTAGAGAAGACTTTCACAACTGAAGGTATCAGAATGACAATTAAAAAAAAAGCTATTAACCAGATTTTAGTTACACAATAATATGCATCTCAAAGAGTTGTTAGTGTCAGAATGTGATGAAAACATGTGGCATTTAGTGATCTGTGTCTGAAGGCTTAATTTCTGTGACTATTGTAAAATCAGAAGCAGAAATATGAATTTATGAGGAAGCGTACCTGGCTCATCCAGCTAAACTAAATTCCCAAAGGTGAAATCTCTCTGCAGATGAAAGTTTAGAAAGGAAAGAATGAACCAATTAGACTTGAAAAGGTTACTTGGAGAGGCAGATGATCATGATCTATTTAGCTTTTGCACTGGTTGGGAAAAAGAAGGTTCTAACTGTTAGCTGAGAGTCACTGAAAGAAAAATGCAATGGTTATGTAAGTGCTACTAAAGAGAATGATCAGAAAAATAGAAAAAGCTTTTGTCTATTGAGGCCTGTTTGAGAGCCTGAGGTTTGAGTGTGTTTTCTTGTATGAGAGGCTCATAACTGGGAAGGAGGCCATATGAAAATAGTAAACTCTCAGGTTTGAGAATAAGGGAAATATGAAGAACTTGTTGTTTTCTCTGTCATCTGCTTTCCTTATCACCTTTGACTTGCATCAGTGAAAGAGGTGAGAAAGTAGAATAGGACAAACAGAAAGCATTAAGTATCATTAATTTTATCTCTTTAGAATTTTGGAATTGTCTTGCGCCAGCAACGTCAACTACAGCAATAAAAGCTTGTTTTTAAAGACAGTGACAGTGTTGCCTGATGCTCTTATCTTAAAGTTTAAAATACTTTGCAAACCAACTGAATGGACAGTACATCAAAGCACATCAGAAGTCATAAAGAAAAAGTTGCTTCCTTTTTAGGCAAAGTTATAGCAAGATTAACATATTTATAAGCACCAAATGTTAGAGGGCAGGTTTTTGTTCTTAGTTATAGCTGGAAACTGAAAAAAAGAAATCCTAAAATGTACAAATATAATAGTTCTTACCTGCCTTAGGAAGCCTAATGTTCACTTATAGTATGACTGGTTCGTAAAGTGCATCCATGTTTCCATCCTTGGTTATTAAAGACAATGCCACTGAGGTATTCCTCTGTGTCTCCTTTAAAATGTTTGTAATCGTCACTGAATTAATAAAAAACAAAATACCCTGAAGCCTTAAGAGCCATTAGTGTTTTCCCTTCTTGGCAAAATTTTCATTAGGAAATAGTTGTAGGTTAGAAATATGTTCAGTTTTGTGCATTTTTAGAAAGCTGATCTAGAAAACAAGTTATCGTAAATTTACATGACTTAGTAAAGTTACTGAGATTATTTTATTCATTTAGGTTCCAGAATAGGATTTTCAGTTACCATTCATCACCTTAATTGACAACTTATATGCCAAGACCTGGGCAACAGGCCTCAGACAATAGTTGGCCTCTATATGCACCATCAGCAGATCAGACAATAGTTGGTCTATTATTAATGGAAGATGCAGCTTAGACAGAATATAATTATTGGTAAAGAAAGATGCCATGAGAATATATTCCTTTGTTTGTTCAGAGGCAGTCTGTCAGGGCTATGCCTGGCCTAGTGTGAAAATGTGACCAAAGCCAAATAGAAACTCCCTTGGTTCCTCCCTATTCCCACATTTGCAGTTATATAGCTTGTTTATTCAACAATATAAAAGCTGGATCCTCTTGAAGTGACTTTGGAGACCTCACCTACGAGTGGACACACTGCTTAGGAGCTCCCAGTTTCCAGGACAGGCTCTCCAAATCCTTGCTGCAACCGGGGCTCCCCAGTGACTGCAGATCTGGGTGATCACCAATTGGTGATATATCTTTCTTAACCACTATGCTATTCCCCTGTAGTATGGTTAGGTGTATTAACTTGCTTATGCTTTTTACTACTTAAGAATAAGAGTGTCACAAGTTTATTGTTGTGACTGAATGCTTTATCTTATTTTCTGTAACATTTTTAAAGTAGTTAGTAAAGACTAATCTTTTTATTGGTGTCTGTGTCTTTTCTGCCACCCTTCATCCTTTGGCAAAACATTTGGCAACACATCAACACAAGCTAAGATCATTAAATAATTCCCTCTTCCAATTCCTAAGATTTTTCAATGGCTATTATGGTTTAACCCCAGCCAGCAACTAGGCTCTGTGCAGCCACTCTCTCACTTCCCCCTCTCCCAGTGGTGTGGGTCAGAGAATTGCAAAAAAGAGTAAAACTCATGGGTTGAGATAACAACAGTTTAATAAAGAAAATGAAATAAAATATAATAATAAAACATGTAGTTATGGTTTTAATGCAAAAGAACATAACAAAAAGAGAAAAATAAAACCAGACAAGTGATGCATACTGCAATTGCTCACCATTGTCTGGCTGATGCCCAGCCAATCCCTGAGCAGCAATTGACCCCTCCTAGTGAATTCATATATACTGGATATGACAACCTATTGTATAGAATAACTCCATGGGTAGTTCAGATAATGTTTCCTGGCCATGCTCTCTCCCAGCTGCTTGTGTACCTCCTCACTGGCAGAACACAGGAAACTGAAAAATCCTCCACTTAGGATAAGCACTACCTAACAACAAGTAAACCATCAGTGTGTAATCAACATTATTCTTATACTAAATAAAAAACGCAGCACTGTGCCATCTGCTAGGAAGAAAATTCACTCTATCCCAGCTGAAACCAAGATAATGGCTTTCATGAGAAAGTAGATTTTCGTTAACCTTGCTTTGCCATGCTTTTCAGAAAAAACAAGAAATCTTACTATGTTTTCATACTTGGGTGGGAGCATAATCTTCACTTTGCCTTGGCAAAATACCTTGGCTAAACATAAAATCTTAAAATAAATAATAAAATAAATAATGTAAAAAATCAGATTATTTCAATTTTTTAATATCTGACAAAATGTAAAACCTTCCTTTTCTTATGGTTTTCAGTTAAATAAAGACATGTAAAAAAATAGGAGGAAAATAAAAAACCAAAAACAACCAAAACAAAATGAAAAGGCACTTCTCAATGGTTTCATTTGGTAAAAGGAATGAGGAAATCACTAAAGCAGTTATTCATGGGTATCCAGTGCTTATGAATGTCATTTCCACAGATCATGACAGCAAGACCATTGGCAGTTTCATTACCTCAGACAGTGGGTAGATATGGTCTATCAGACTTGCAGGACCTTCTGCAAACTATTGATCCCCTTGAACATTAACAGGACTCCTTCAAGTAAAAATGTTCTCATGGTTTATGCAAACACTTTTTACAATTTACCTCAGAGATTAATTGATTTTGTATTCCCAACAAAACATTAACCAAAGTGAGCAGATTCACATGCTGATTGAAAGTTTGAAATTGTAAAAAGGAAAAGCAAAAAGCTCTTCATCTTATGGCTTACTATCTGGGAACTGACCATCACCTATCGGTTTTGTTCTAGTTTTGTTTTTTTTTTCTTATGTTACCCATCTTAAATACAACAACAAACACAAAAGACTAAATTTGCCTTCTGTGTGTATGACTGCAGGAGACCAATGATGTTGCAGAATATACGTTATGCATAGCTTTAAAGGTATTTTCAAGAGGCTATCAAAAGTTAGTTAATTCTCACTTTTCATTTTTTAATTATATATATACATTTATATGCTTATATGTAGTCTTATAATCTATAAATAACTGAAGAATTTACAGATTAAGACTGAATTATTAAATGAATATGCCAGTACTAAATGACTTTATATAGTAGTTTGTTATAGCAGTTAACAATAGTTAATTGTTCTAATTGCCTTTTACATATGCTGTTAAAATAGTCTGGGCCACAGCCTGTTTTAGGGCTTGACTAATGAGAAGGGTAAACTGTGGTCAGCACAGCAGCAGAAGCTGGTCAGTTCTTTTCATATCTTTCAGGTAAAGATTCTCAGCAACAAACCAGCTTCT
Source organism: Colius striatus (assembly GCF_028858725.1). Classification (NCBI taxonomy): domain Eukaryota; kingdom Metazoa; phylum Chordata; class Aves; order Coliiformes; family Coliidae; genus Colius; species Colius striatus. The sequence goes on along the minus strand of NC_084767.1, from coordinate 28,934,622 downwards.
CTAGTTTGGACTCAGGCTTCTAAGCCCAAACCTCAATCACTAGCAGCAATTTGAACTAATGTCAACTGGAGCTTAAGAAATACTTTTCCATGCTCCTCCTTAAAAAAAAAAATAATTCATTAGTTCCTCTGAGTTTTCTTCACAGAAGGGTAAAAAAGAAAAGGAAAACGTTAAGGATATAGTTTACAGCATAAAGGAGAATAAACTGAAACTCAGGATGCTGGGGACAGATAGGACTGTTTTCACAAAAAACATTATTAATGTACCTGCAAATTTTTCTAAAACTGCTGTTAGTACACAACTTTGTCCTCTCACTTCATCAGTGTCACTCATGTCACAAGTCAACACCTCTGCTGAAAGAATGACAAGACTTTGGTAACTCCTGTCATTCTATCTCAGGAAACTACTATTTGAAGGGACAGATTGCAAAAAAAAAAAAAAAAAAAAACAAAACAACAACAATGCAATTGGTGTTAGACCACACACGAAAATTCAGAAGCATGAAAAGATATAAACAAGCTAAAAATGCTGCTCTTTCTCATTTCATTACACTCCATATTTCTCACTAGAAATAGACTCCAGAAATCAACCCTATTTCAAACTCTATATTTATTTATCATAATTAATTGCATTGAAAAGCTTTCCAGAGTAATGGCTAAATGTACATTCTGTGTGGGTTTTTTTCATAATGAAGTTTTCATTTTGTCTTGTGTTTCCAGATATAAATGTCTGTGATTTTGCTGTCTCACTGAGAGGAAAATCTCCAATGCTTAATGTAACCATACTATTTTAAAGTATTTTTTGAAAGCTACAAATAAAGATGAAACTAGAAAGAAAGGAGTAGCTCATTTTCTGTCAAAAATAGAAATGGAAGAAAAGGTATATATTTTGTAGGCACAGACATAGCTTGGACCAGCCAGCTTGAATAAAGATGGTAGGGATAAGTTAATGCAGCTGGCATGCTACTTCAGAAACAGGTGCTGCAAGTTAATCAATTGGGCCCTGGGTGATCTCATGGGCAGAAGCAGCATATAAGGAGGTAGCTAGCAAAGGAAGGGTGGCTGTGAGTCAGCTCTGGTGGTTGTACTACGTTGCCCCTGTACGTCTCTGCACGTGCATTACTTAGACTCTCTACGTCTTTGAGTGAATATTGCCTTCACAACAACAACATTTGGTGACCCCGACGTGATTCGCTGATCCTCGGCAGAAAAGCACTTGGATTCCTGCTGGAGAAAAGGCAAGCGATCTGAGTAAACTGATATAATGGGAAAAATGCCAAGCAAAGAGGAAAATCCTATTGACACCCTCCAGCATATCCTTGCGGAAAAAGGATTCAATTATGAAAGAGAGCCTTTGCTAAGACTTGTAAGATGGGGACTGGAAGTAGGTCTCTTTGCTTCCCCCCAAGAAGTATATGAAAAGGGACACTGGGATAATCTAGGAGACATGTTGAATAATGCTATTGGCTTGTGTAAATTGGTATCATCCATTATACACCAGCTAGAAGCTGAGCATGCTGCCGCTGCTGCCATGAAAGCAGAAGCTGCTGCACCATCTGTGTTCCCTGTAGATGCTAAAAGATTCTTTGGAGGTGGTGACTTTATAGTACCATCGGCTCCACCTCTAGAAGAAAATACTCAGAGACTCTTCGGAGGGGATAATGTCGTAATACCCTCGGCTCCACCCCTGGAAGAGGAGAGCATGGATGTGAGCCCACCTCCCCCAGAACCCCCTAGAGCACCGTTCCAGGAGCCGAATACACGCATTGCTTCTCCTCCCCTTCCACCCACTCTTCACCATCCTGCCCCATCCCACCCTTCTGCTATACCTGAAGGAGTACCTAACAGAGAACGAAAGGTACGTTTTACAAATGATACTGTGGGTATGCCGTTGCCCCTGAGCTCATCAATCCCTGAGTGTATTCCTCTGCCATCATCACCCCCAACATCTAGTGAAGATCAACAAAGACAATTATTAAAGGAAGAGTTAATACAACACGGAGAAGATATGAAACACACTTTGGCCCAGTTGGAGGAACTGATAGAAAAACCAAAAGCAACAGCTAATCAACTGTTGGAACGAATTAATGAATTAACCAAAACAAAGATTAAAGTTTCATCCCCACAGGTACTCAGAGATCCTCGGCCAGATGACTATGATCCGGCTAAGAAATGGAGAGGCCTCATACGTGATGCAGTAATCGAAGGCGAATTTATTCCACAAGCCTTTCCAGTAATAACAGCACAAAGAAAACGACAATGGGCACCTTTAGATTGGAAATTGGTAAGAGAAGGCCAGAAAGCGGTAATGCAATATGGCTTGTCCAACCCATACGTTCAAACGTTACTGGATCATATTTTCGCCAGTGGGTTAATGACTCCATTTGACTGCCGGAAGCTTGCAGAAACTTTCCTGAAGCCCACTCAGGTATTACTATGGGAGTCCGAATGGGAAAAAAGAGTTGATCTGACAGTGGTGGAAAACATGGACTTACAACAGGGAGATCCGCGGCGAGTCGTCACAGCAGACATGATGCTGGGTAAAGGACCATTTGCTGATCCTCAGGTACAAGCCCGACTGCATGAAGCTATCTTGCAGCAAACACAGACACTGGCACGTCAAGCATTTAAGATTGTTCCTGATATGGGGGTGCCAGTTCCCTCATATACAACTATTATTCAAAAACCTAATGAGCCTTTCATGACCTTCTTAGACCGTCTAAGAGCAGCTCTGGATCGTATACCAAACATGTCGGCTGAAGTAAAGGCGGAAATAGGGTTACACTTAGCAGTTGCTAACGCTAATCATGACTGCAAAAAGATCCTGCAGGCTCTCCCGCGGACAGCAACTTTGGTCGACATGATAGAAGCCTGCTCTAGGGTAGGATCGTCAGCACATTTAGCTGAGGCAATGGCAACAGCATTGAAACCTTTAGTTCAAGCCCACAAAGGAGATCGGAGGCCAAAGTGCTTTAACTGTGGAAAAATAGGACACGTGAAAAATCAATGTCGGTCCAGACCATTGGTATGGACAAACAGCTCCGCCAGGCCATCTGGGTCCAATGGCAGATTTCATGGCAATTGTTACAGATGTGGCAAGTTTGGCCATAGAGCCACTGAGTGCCGCTCTCGAGTGGCCAGACATACAATGCATAAGGGAAACGGGCTGACGAGCGCAAAAAGGGTGAGCGCGATGACACAAAAACGCCCTTCAACACCAAGAGCTGCCTGGATGGCCTCAGATCAGCCACTGCAGGAAGCGCAGGAGTGGATGTGGAAACAGCAGTAGATGTAACCATCCACAACACAGAGGTAACAATTATCTCCTCTAACGTTAATGGACCCCTTGGCTATGGATTAAGTGCTTTACTTTTAGGACGGTCATCGGCCTCTCGACAGGGTATTTTTGTGCTCCCCGGTGTAATTGATGCAGACTATCAAACTGTAAGCAAACTAAGCCTGTAGTTTCAAATCTCTATTGTCTCTTACAGATGGTAATTTCCTGTGCTGACTTTATACAATCCTCTATGCTAGTCTACTCAACAATGTTTCGGTGGATAAGTTAAGACAGCTTTCATCATATTTAGATTTTTTATGGAAAAGAAAGTAATTAAGGATAGTAGATAACTCATAATTTCATATTATAACTTATTGACACCTTTACATTTTCTAATGTGGTAATATATAAAGCATTTGTGTGTCAAGCTGACAAGTCTTTTAAATGTTCTTTTGGGCTGAAGAATCACTAATGTTTGTGTTCACTACATGAAATCTGTCAGAAAACTTCTGTTTTTTCCTTCCCAGCAAAATGATACTGATGAACAGGGTTGCATGATTCTGCTGATGTGTATCTAAATTCCCATCTGAACATCAGGTAGTGTCACTCATTTTTCCAAATTGTTTATAGTTTGGTATATTTTGCACTTTCTTATGGCCAAAACATTTTGGGTCAAAGAAGGTAATGAAATAACATAAAAATCACCAGAAATTCAAGTTAAGAAAAACACTAAATATGGGCTTCTGAAAGCTATTGTTCACATTCAACATTACTGATCCTTTGACTGTTTCTTCCTTTATACAAAGGCACATGATTTGGCTCAAAATCTTTTGCTAATGGCTGTGTATGAGAATACTGACACCATATTCACAGAGTCCTGTTCAATGTCTCCGCTGAGACACTAAGCCTATTGCTCATTTTGTATGATCTGTCAATACTTTTCTGTTCCAGAACAAAGTTGAACAGTTTGCTTTACCTAAACTCGTCCTTCACACTGCTGCATTATCAAACGAAGCTTGAAGCAAACTTGTTTAACTTTGCACTGGGATTTGCTGCATAGGCACTGACAGTTTAAGAGATCGTCTTTTATCTGTCTTTCAGCATTTAGTTGCTACTGACAGCTGAGATGCAGTAATAGGCTTTCTACTAAATGTAAAAGGCATAGGAGTCAGGAGCATCAAAACCTACATTGTTGATTATCAAGACAATATTAAAAAGATAAGCATATTAAAACTGTGTCCAGAAAAAGTGCATATTATCATACAAAGGACCTTTTCATATTTTTCTACTTATGCTTTTTTTTTTTTTCTTATACCAAGCTGCCACATAAGTCACTGAGTTTTGGAATAGATAGCAGAATTCCTACCAAGGTCACAGGTATATGGATGCTGAAGGGCTTGATAACTCTTACTGTATTTCTTTTTTCAACACTAGAAAATAATTGACAGGGAGGTTTTTTACTTAGCAAGGCTTAATGAGATTTGATGTCTCTGATAGCGAATGGTGCAGATGTTACTTATTTATTTAGTTATTTATTTAGTTTCCAGCATTCATTCTGAAATCAGAGAAATTCAGCCTGAGCCATATCAACTCAGACTTGCATATTCCCATCATAATTGTCATTTAATTATGTAGATTTTTATTCAGCTTTTCAGCAACTTTATCTACCTAAACAAACTCCAAAAATCAGTAGCTACACTCTAGTATGTCTAAAATTAAAGCAAGAAGGCCCTGGTCTGAAATTAAAGTATCTGCCATTTTGTATGAGCAATAAAAGCAAAACATGTCCCATCATCTAGAGATGCAGATTCTGCACTTTTACGATCTGATACTAATTTCTTCTCCCTTTAAGTCTTTACAAGGGTCTACACCTAAGATCATATTTGAGAGCTGTGGAATTAAGTCTTGATCAGCTGGCATGTGGAAGAAAAACACTGCATGGAGTGTACCAGAAAAACATTGGGCAGATCTCTTTGGAAACTGAGAATTCTTTGAGGGAAAGTGTTTTTCAGAAGTGTAGAGCTGCCTTCACATAGGCTAGCCAGACACGTAAAGATTGCTGTGACTCTTTTTCAGTTCTCTAGTCCTTGTTGTGTTTCCTGTCATCCTTTATTTTGTCCTTCCCCCCCCCCTCCACTTCACTCTGTTGATTGCATTTAACCTTTTCTAATGTCATGTATCATTGCTCTGGCAGTCTTCATAGAATCATAGAATCATAGAATGGTAGGGGTTGGAAGGGACCTTTAGAGATCATCTAGTCCAACACCCCTGCAGAAGCAGGTTCACCTAGGTCAGGTCGCATAGGAACATGTCCAGGCAGGTCTTGAAGACCTCCAAGGAAGGAGACTCCACAACCCCTCTGGGCAGCCTGTGCCACTGCTCCCTCACCCTCACGGTGAAATAGTTTTTTCTTATGTTTAAGTGGAACTTTTTGTGTTCCAGCTTCATCCCATTACCCCTTGACCTGTTACTATCTACTATAGAAAAAAGGGATGTCCCAACTTCCTGACACCCACTCTTTAGATATTTCTAAATGTTAATAAGATCACCCCTCAATCTCCTCTTCTCCAGACTAAACAGCAGTAGATGGGGAGAAGAACCTCCCTCGACCTGCTGGCCACACTCTTCTTGATGCATCCCAGGATATCATTGGCCTTCTTGGCCACGAGGGCACATTGCTGGCTCATATTTAGTTTATTATCAATCAGGACTCCCAGGTCTCTCTCTGCAGAGCTGCTCTTCAGCAGTTTGACCCCCAGCCTGTACTGCTGCATGGGATTGTTCCTCCCCAGATGCAGGACTCTGCACTTGTTCTTTTTGAACCTCACGAGGTTCCTCTCTGCCCAAATCTCAAGCCGGTTGAGATCCTGCTGAATGGCAGCACAGCCTTCTGGGGAATCAACCAGTCCTCCTATTTTGGTGTCATCAGCAAACTTGCTGAGGGTACACTCTGTCCTCTCATCCAGGTCAGTGATGAAGATGTTGAACAAGACTGGTCCCAGAATCGATCCCTGTGGAGCTCCACTGGCCATAGGCCTCCAACTCGATTCTGTGCCATTGATCACCACCCTCTGGGCTCAGTCATTCAGCCAGCTCTTGATCTACCTCACTGTCCACTCATCCAAGCCACATTACCTGAGCTTTCTGATGAGGATGTTATGGGAGACAATGTCAAAAGCCTTGCTGAAGTCAAAGTAGGTGACATGCACTGCTCTCCCCTCATCTAGCCAGCTGGTTATGCACTCATAGAAGGATATCAGGTTAGTCAAACAGGATTTCGCTTTGGTTAAGCCATGTTGATGCCCCTGATAACCATCTTATCCTTCATATGTTCAGTGATAACATTCAGGATGAGTTGTTCCATCACTTTTCCAGGGATGGAGGTGAGGCTGACCAGCCTGTAGTTTCCTGGGTCATTCTTCTTGCCCTTTTTGAAGACTGGAGTGACATTGGCCTTTCTCCAGTCCTTAGGCACCTCCATGATTGTTCAAAAATGATGGAGAGGCTTAGCAATCACATCAGCCAGCTCCCTCAGCACTCTAGGATGCATCCCATCAGGACCCATTCACTTATGAGCCTTAAGCTTGGCCAACAATTCTTTAACCTCTTCCTGTTCCACCCAGGGCAAGTCCTCTGCTGTCCTGGTCATCCTGTTATCCTTGCCAGACTGGGCTTCCCGAGGGTCAGCCTTGGCCGTAAAGACTGAAGCAAAGAAGACATTCAGTACTTCGGCTTTCTCTGCTTCCTCAGACATCAGGGCACCCTCAGCATTTAGCAACAGGCCCACATTACCCCTCACCATCCTTCTGCTGCTGATGTACTTGAAAAATGCCTTATTGCTGTCCTTAACTTCCCTGGCTAAATTTCATTCTAGAAGGGCTCTAACCTTCCTAGTTGCACCCCTGCATGCCCTGGCAATGTTCCTATACTCTTCCCAAGAGTATAGGATGACTCATAATTCTATGATACTCATCATCCTATGATACTCATCTCTCTAGGATGACTATGCCCTTCTTATCCTAGCACCTCAAATCAGTAGAATTCTTCAAATGAAGCATACTTTAACTGGAAGACTGATGTAGCAGCAAGCAGGCGAAGTAAGTTCACTTAAATTGCAATAAGTAGATACCTTATAGCTGGAAGTAGGACAGGAAATTGATAACTGACAATTATGAACTTGGGCACTTTGTAGTAATAGCAGAAGACTCCTTCAGTGCATTTTGCATAAGATAAAAGGATGATAGGATTATATTAGTCTTTACTAACTGCAGTGAATTGGTTTTGGTTTTTTCATGTTTGAACTGGCAAATCAGTGGAGCAAGTCTTTGATTTTTGAGTCAGAGACAAGGAAGGCAAGGTGGTTTACCCACAAAATCTTATTGGCTTAAGGGAACACCTAACACCATTTTAAAAACTTGGATGCTGTTGTAGCTGCACAAAGATGTTTTTATTTATTCAAAAGCAATTCTTCTGTTATCAGTATATGCCACGAAGAATGGTAATATTTGGGTCATCAAAGGCAAACTGATCAATCAAATGTATGCAACAAAAAAAGATGAGAGAACTGAGATGTCTACAGTCTCTCACAAGGGAATCTCTGGAAAGGTTTTGTAGGAGTTCTGCATAGCTGAGAAGTCTTCAATCCTACCCATAACAGATTAAAAAAAGATTGGTCTAGATAGATCCCATTGTGCGAATGTGATCTAGGTTTACATGTGGGCAATTCAAAATTCAAAGGTGAGATGTGGGATGCTATTTTTTCAGACTCTTTTATATGATTCCATTATACTTAACAGGAATCTTAGTGTTGCAAATAATAGAATTAATTTGCTATTGTGATGAAATCTGTGTAAAATTCAAACTTGTGGCTAATTTTGATCTCTATTTCAGGACCTCCCAGAATTTAATTTAAAAAGAAAGAGTTGGGAGTGGAGGGTGTGATATATAATTATGGCTATTATAATATTACAGCTTGTGAAGGTATGATACTAAGCCAACTGATTGACAAATTGGACCTGCTTCTGTGATCACAGTAACAAATCTAGAGGGCACAGTGAAACTATTTCAGCTGCAGTGAGACGTATAGAATATGTATCGTTTTTTTCCATTGAGTATGAAAATTTCCATTCCTTGCATTTCCATTATGTATTAGCCATTCTATATTCTAAACTGAATTTCTATTCCAACTTCTAGAGCCTAGGTAAAGAAATACGTAATGCAGCTCTCTGTAAATTGTTTAATTTGGACTTGTTTTAATTTTCATGAATGGAATTTGCTTTGGAAAAAACAGAATAGTTCTGAAGAGAATTTATTTGGTTAGGTTTATTTATGTTGACCCCTTAGGAGATTTCCCACTTTTTTATCAAAATTCATTTTGTCAGAGGTCTAAACACTCACTCTATTCTGTCTTGAGTCTAGTCTAGAACTTCAATGAGCTTTCCGCTAGGTTTATACTGTCTTTGCTTTGCTGACATAGAGCAATCCCATATGTACTATCATCAAAATGTCTGTGTTATCTAAATTGTGTTCTAAATTTGTTCCTTGTAAGTTTTCAAAAATCAATTTTTCACTTAATAGTTTCAAAAGAAATGTTGTGTTTCAAAGGTTAAGAACATGGACAAGGCAAATCTTATCTTTTCCAGAATATGATTGTTTGAATATAATTGTTTCAATCTCTGACTCTCTGACCACTCTGCAAAAGCAATTTGGAAGGAAAGGTATCTGAGCAGTATGTGTTTACTAAATTACTGCTTGCTTAGGGACTCCTAGGAAAATTTTTTCACAGAAACAGATATTGCTTGAATGAATGTAGCCTGTAGTGTCCATCTGTCAAAGTGAATGTCTATTATAAATAAAGTTTAAACAACGAAAATTTCCCTTATTGTCAATAGAAACTATCTCATCCTTAAAAAAAAAAAATCTTTATATTAAAGGAATGCTTCAGAAGTCTTGAAGTAAAAAAGCTGCTCTTTGTAGGTTATGAGCACAAAAGTTTAGTCTGAAAGAAATTTTGAAGACAAAAGGATCAGGATTGTGGGGGTTTTTTTTCCTCAAAAACAAGTTCTTTCACAACCTGAAATTGGTTCATAATTTTTGAGATTTTGAAGCTCCTTACTTTGCTTTACAAAGAAATGTAAGTCTTTTCAAGTTGTTGGCTGAGACACATATGTAAAGGTCTCAAAGTGATTAAATAATATTAAAAACTTGTGATCTATGGTTCTATTTGACTTGGACCTCTGTTTGTAAATTTCAGGAAACTGCTCTAGATTTCCTTGTGATTATGTTTTGTTGTGTATGTCTGGCCAAGCAATTCCATCTTGGCTTGAAAAAGTCTTTCCCATTTTCCTTTCCTTTCTCTGAAAGTTATTTGATTAAATTAATAAGTATTTTCTGATACAAAGTCAAAGAATTCCCATGAAACTTAATCTTCTTATCATCCTGAGAATTTGTGTGAGAAATTCCATTACACAGGTATGCTGGATTTGTAGACTAAGGCAAGAGCAAGAAGGTGACATTGAGGGTTAAATAAGAGAGTGGCTTAATGGATGGGACAGTTGGTAAAGGTAAGCAAGTCTGAGGGGAAAGGCAATTGTGAGGTTTGCCACAAGCAGTGGGAGGAAAAGTGTCTAACTAAACAGTAAAAGTCTAATAATGAAAGATGTTTGTGTACTACACTTGTGCCCAGCAACATAAAGATGTGAAGTGTTGTGCAATTTCTATTATTTATTAAGAATTCATGAAATTTTGGAATAGCTATCATATTTTCTAATAACAATCAATATATTTATAAGTGTATTTTTGGCAAATTTATTTAGTCAACCATTTCTAAATGTATATAATTTTTTACACCATTTTTAGCATGCACTTTGGAATTTTTTGCATATAAAAAGCTCCTATTTTTTTTTTAAATGGGACTCTAAGGAATTCAACGCCAGGAACAAGATTATTTAATGACTTCCTGAATTGCCCAACCACACTTGTTTATAGGTACTTGAAAGTAGTACACAATTTACCTTCTCCATTACGAAATGGGTTACAATTGTTTTCTTTTGTGGAGCTCAAAGTTTAACAACCAGAGCTATGAATATGTGTGGTAATTCGACCCTGGCTGGATGCCAGCTGCCCACCACACGGCTCTGTCATCTACCTCCTCAGTAAGCCAGGGAGGAGAGAAAATAAGATGAGAGTCTTGTGGGTTGAGATAAAAGCAGTTTAATAAAGAAATAGCAAAGCCACGTGTGTGGGAAGTGAAGCAAGAGCAGATAAAGCTGTTACTCTCTACTTCCCATCAGCAGCGATGTCTGGCCACCTCCCGAGAAGCAGGGCTTCACTATGCATAATGGTTGCTTTTGGAAGGCCAAAAATGAATGTTGCCTCCCCTTCCTACTCCTCTCCCGCAGTTTGTATTACTGAGCTGATATCATATGCTATGGAATAGCTCCTTGGTCAGCCTGGGTCAGCTGTTCTGGCCGTGGTCCCTCCCAAGATTGTGCCCACCCACAGCTATTGGTGAAGGTGGGGGAAGGAATGCTGGAGGGACAGCCCTGATGCTGTGCGAGCAGTAGTTATAATATTGATACCAACAGTAAGCACAGCACTGCAAGAGTTGCTGTGGAAAATCACTGCCATCCCAGACCCACTACAATTCGGTATCTTCTCCCAAGGAACTGTAATATCAAAAAGTAGAAATTCTTCAAGTAGGATAAAATCTTTAGCCTGCAGAGCATAACTGGACTTGCTTTACACAGATTTCTTGACAGAACCTAACAGACTTTGAATCTGCTTTCCATTTCTCAAGCCTGGCAGGTTTAGCTTGATGCCGTGTGCTGTTCTGGCAGCTGGAAAATTTACTCTGAATTCCCCAACAGCTTCATGGCAAATTGACTCAAAATTTAGCTAACTCATTTGTAACATTTTAAGCCCTGTTTTTCGTCTGCAACACCTACTGTAAAATCTGCATTTCTAATTTTAATCTTATTGCTAACTTAAGCTTGTGATAAATCAGAACTCTCTTCCCTGATAGATTTCCTCTTGTAGCAGAATTTATACACACTTGTGGTTTTTCTTTAAAAGATATTGATGTTTGCTAAAGCAAATTTAGAAATTAATTATTCTTTAGTTTGTGCTTTATGGTTTTTTTGTTTCTTTTTTTTCTGGGGAGAAGTGATGAGCAGGGAAAAAAAAAAAATCTTAAATACTATCCCTTTCTGGATTGTTGGTTTTGAAGTGATCTTTGGAGTGAACCTAGAGATTTAAATTGAAGCATGTTATCTGTAGCTTTAAAAGATTCATTGTAATTGAGGTTTGCGTCTTAGCTTGATGATACACAACAGACTGAATGCAGAAAGAATTCAGAAGCTTATGTTTTTCTTTTAAAATGTTTTAAAATATGAGCCCTGATTCTTTTTACATAAATGTTGAAAGGGGAAAAGAATTGAATATAGATGGAACAACTAGATTTTTACCATAAATCAAGTGTGTGGGTTTTTTTTGTTCCTCCACCTCTGTTCAAGACACTGAATATTCAGCTACATCTGCTACATGTTACTTTGACTTCTCAATTTCAGACAGATTAGAAATTATATTGGGGAGAATGGGTTATGAAATAAATTCCTAATTATTTCTGAAATGCAAAAAAGTAGAAACCATTAGAAAAGTCAGACTATCTTGTTAACTAGGATGTTAGAGGAAAGGAACAACATTAAGAAATACTTGAAATATGCGTTCTCTTGTTTGAATTTGTATTTTCTGAGTTCTCAAGCTGGTCCACAAAACAGAGAATGATTTTGTGTTGATAGGCATGACAGATGTATGGAGATATATTCAGCAGCTGTATGTCATTAGAAGTTGATAATTCTATGCAGATTAGTCTAAAGGAACAAAAGGACTTTGATTTGCTAATTATGCTTAAGGACACCTGCTCAAATAACTTCAATATGTTCCCATTTATTCAATTCTATCATTTCAGTTACCGCTATGCAAGTGTAGCAAAATAGTGTCAGATAATGTTTGATTGCTATTTAATGGTATCTGACATGTTGTCATTAGACATGATCACCTTTGGGCAAAGGAGAATTTTCACTGTTGCTCTTAGTTTCAAAATAAAAATTCAACTTGTGTATGTCCTGTGTCTGCCAAGTTCCCTTTTTCATCTGAGTTAATAGTCCCCTCATATATAGCAGGCTAATCATTCCCTTTCAGAGGCACTGAAGATATAGCCAAAAGTTAATGCACTTAAATTACATAATGATAATTTTTCACTGTACAAAAATGACCTTATTGAAATGGGATAAGTAAAAAGACTACTTTACACAGTATGTGTAGCCCCAGGTGTTTGCATAATACCCAGTGGTGGGCATGGGATTTCAGGATGGGGTCCAATGAGGCCAATTACCTGGCCAGAGAAGGCTCCTTTTTACTGTTGTGCAAAGACAGAGGGGTCTGAAATTTCAGCTCCTCTGCAATGTCCTCTACCTCCTACAGGAATGCCTTAATTGAAGGTTGGTATCCTGTTTTCCAAAGAAGGCATTCTTGAACTCTTTGCTTTTGAAGAAGATGGTGTTGGAGGAAGAGCATTCAGGATTAAAACATTATTTCAAACTACTATATCTGCTAGTGGTGTGTAAATCAACACCTCCTGGCCTCTGTGGAATGTTCTAAGCACAAAGATCTGAGCATTCTGCCTCAGCACAGCCAGGATAAAGAAGATGCCATTTGCTTTCTTTATCCATTTATATCTTAGGAACATTTCTCCCATATGTATTACTTTATAAATCACCTAAAAAATGGGCTGAAGATAGCATGAAGGCAGTTGGCACTGACTTAGATTCATAATACTACTTTTAAGAAAGCAGATGATATTGCAGATGATTTTAATAAATGTCAATGAGGGTACAGAATTATGACAAAGGGGCTTTCAGGCTCTTGAGAAAACTGCTTCACCCTATGGAAATATTGCTTTAGGATTCCTGCTGATTTGCAGGCAGCTCTCTGGAGCTGAATACCTTTCCCGTCCCAGTTAGTGCAGCAAAAGCTTTCCTTAGCCACAATTATCATGTTCAGATTGCAGTCTAGCAATATTTGGAGCCACTGTTACAGTTGAATATTGCATATGTTTTCACTAGTGAATTGGTGGAGAAGCTGTCAGCTTGCAGATGAGTGGTCTCCAAACACTGTTCCATGTCACTAGGATCGATTATCTTGGAGGAAAAGAAACCATACATGGAGCTTTCTTTTGACTGTTTTGATACTATTTTCGCAACAGTCTTTCAACTGTCTTATATATTTCAGGGTCAAGAACTTTCAGATTGTAGCTTGTGGGCAGAAAGCTCTTTGGTTTTTTGTCCAACGCCTTGTGAAATGGTATAATGACTATCATAAAATGTTAAAAAGTATTAGCCATTTTGAAGCCTAAGATTCACTTTATAAATGGAAGTGTGAATAACTAGAGCTTTATAAATGGTTTCTCAAGAAAAAACAATTGTTAAAAGAATAAATGCAGGGAAGAGCAGTAGAATATTCAATTGCACATTTTTTATTTCTTTGGAAGTTATGATTAATAGACTTAGCCCACAAAATCTTTGATAACTGTTCTTGGACTGCATATAAAACCATTTGAATTGTAAGAACTGAACTTTGCCTTTTTACAAGACGAATGAACTTTACTTTTTAAGTTGCGTTCAGTTTGAGCTTGTTCTTGTGTTTAGTCACTGGTTAAAGTGTCAGGGAAACTGCATATGTTTTCTTCTAGAGTAACATGATGAATTCAGTAGAAATAGGTAGAAATTTGATTTCAGTATTGAACGCAAACTTATAACTTGTATTTTTTCCACTTTTTTGCCTTTGTTTGTAGGGTAGTTCCTATTTGAGTTTTAATTGGGTATTTTTCCCCTTAATGATTTACTATTGATAGATAAATACAAAAGGACCATCTTTTAAACTCTTTATTTAATCACTAGCTATACCAGAAAAGGTCAAGGGATTTGATTTAAACTCTGGAAAATGTGACATTAGGCCAAAATTTCCATTTTCAGCTAGGAAGTCCAGTTTAGACAAAGTCAATACATAGTATAAGCTCACATAGAAGATGAGTAGGAACTGATTTTTTTTTCTCTTCATCAAAATCAAGACAGTTCTGTGTTTGTAGTCTTTCACTTGATTCAGAGACTGAACTTCTTTCTTGATGAAATCACAGGAATTTGGCAAGTATTTGCAGTTTCTTATCCAGCTCTGTAATATTCTGAGCTGTATCAAAGTAATGAAAAATAAATATATTGCTGAGGCTTAAAAGTGCTGATATATATAAATGAGTGAGTGTATCCTGTATGTGCACACATTCAAAGTGAAAAACAGGTCATTAAAAAACATTCTTTACAAAAAATTGTTACTGTTATTTTATAATAGAGTAATTTTTGTAAATCTTATTATTTTTATAAACTTAAATATTCCTCACTTGCTTTATACACAGGAGTTTTCCTCATTGCTCAAAAGAAAAAAACAATTTCAATAACTAGTGTTTTATTCTCAACTGCAGCAAGCCTAAAATGTTGTAAGCTATATACCTGATTGATTTCCCTCTATAGTTTATATAGTTTTTGTAAAATAAATATGCCCTTTGAGAAGTGTTCTGTCTGCTTAATACATTTGTAAACAATTACAGATTGTAGCTCATTTTTCCTACTGAAAATGGCCTTCTCGAAATGCATTTATGTTAGAGTGGTCCTATACCCAGTAGTTTCCTGTTTAAAGAGTTTACAGACATCTTTTCTCAGTTTTGATTTCCAAACATTGCCTCTTTATCATTCCCTCAAAGCCCATCTGAGTTATGAATTCTGAAAAGAAAATTAATTTTTATAAATGGGTAAAAAACATGACTTCCAAAACAATTCTCTCATAGACCTGATTTCTGTTTCTGTTCTGACTGATTTATTCCTATACTCCTACTTTGTGTGGCTTGTTGACCAAACTGACCCCCAAACCATTCTGGATAACATTACCTAACCAAAATGCTGGACCTGATTTCCTCAAAGGTCAGCAGTTCTCCTTTGCTGATGGAGATATCACAAGGCTGAGCAGACAAGTCCTGTGGCTGTGCAAACACACAGGAAAAAGGGCTGTGAAGGTCAAGAGAGAGGAGAAAACTGAGTCTTTGTTCTCTTCTATGTCAAAACTTGTTTTACGTGTCTTCCTACAGTATTTAGAGTCAAGACACCACACTTTTTAGCACAGCACAGTCAGACCCAGGTGTAATTTCTGGCTGTCATAATACCTACTTAGTTCCTTGACCTAGGAAAAAAAAAAGAAAATGACCAGCAGGTAAAAGATGTCAGCAACTCCTGGCTCAGAGAGACATCCACAGCCAATAAACAGCAACACTCTTAACTCTCTGATCCTTTGCTCTACTCCAGGGAGCACGAGCCATTGCTTTCAACTTTTTCTAATTTTTATTTACATTTTTTTAGTCCACTTATATTTTCTTTCCTAATCCTTTGCAATGCTATTTGAATTCTTCTCTACTTCCTAAGGGACTTTGAGACACAGATTGAAAAATACTGCTTACTCTCAACTGTTTGGCACTGTGGGAGTAGAGTATTTACCCTGGGGCAAGCTGTGCTCATTTGTCACAGACCTTTGAGATCATAAAACTGAAAATGGCCCTGAACAGACTCTATGTAGTGAAATACCCACATCAAAAACAAGAAAGAAATCTGGAGTAAAAACCTCTTCAATTTATCCCGATGGTCAGTGTTTATGTCAAAGGAAAGACAAGAAAAGGATACAAACTCACAAATATTGTCCCATGTGAATTGCATACCAGTTTCTTGATTCAACTCTTTCTCCAGTTAGTAAGCCATATTTAGACTGTTCTTAGTTTTCTTGACCCTTTCCACAATCGCAGGATTTCTAAAGCCTTCACCCTTCTTATTTTCTTGCTCTGAATAAAATGGAAATTTATTTTATTTCCGTTGTTTCCAATTATTGCAGGGTTGGCTTTGTATTAAGGCAGATTTTTTTCTGCAGAAAAAAGCATTAGAAATAATGTAGATGCATGAAACACTTCTTATAATATAGGATATAATATAGAATTCTTTTTTTTCCCAGCCAAACACACTTTTAAAATTCTGAAATCTTCAGTTAAATAGTCTAATTCTCTCTAGTTTCTGTCTTGGCCTGGGGTCAAACCAGAAATGTTGTTGGACTGTCTTTTCTCAATATGCTTAACATTCCAGTTTACTGGACTCGTGAAACTTGATAAGATCTGTATGTTTTAATGGGTATCCAAATTCAACCTTAATTCAATGTCTTTCAAATTAGGGGAAAAAGTCCTGTAAAAAGATTGTAAGATTCAGAAAAGCATGACCTATATTGTTTTTTCTTAATTGTGCAAGAAGTCTCAGTCTTCCCTCTCTGCACCGCCCCTTCCAGAAAATATCATATTAAAGAGAAACATTTCCCTTTTCAGTATATTTCTTCTTATGTTGATACACGCATGCAAAACTCTCATAAAAATTGTATGAACAGAATCTCCAGTAAGTCTGCAGTAAGCATTGATTTTGGAGGGAGATGTTTCTTAAGCCAGAGGTATCATATTCTCCCATCTCTTGCAAATATTGAAGGTGTTCTGGTACAATCTACTGTCATGAAGAAAATTAAATGCAACTGCCCACTTTGTGGTTTAAGAACTATTACAAATGAGGTTTGACAGGTACAGTGGCAGATGTACTTAGGGATGGTATTTAGAACAAATGCACCTTCAAAAAAAAGGAAATGTATGATTGTATCAAGAGTTGGATAGAACTTCACTGGAGTCAACAAAATTTTTCACTATAACTCATTGGGACAGCAAGGTCATACCTTCACAGAAGCATTTAAATTTTTTACATGCCACGAAAAGCTCAGAGGGACCTTGTTCTGCTCAGTTAGACTTAATGGGTAATGACTAGCTTTCTTGTTTTGCAGCCAGATGTTTGCAGAGGGCTTGTATTACAGAAATTTAGTGTTGTAGTGGGATATAAAAGTTGCTATATAGCACATGATCCAGTCCAGGACATCAGTGCTTTCCAGAATTTACATAGATTTAATTGATGCTTTTCTATAGATCTGGTATTTGTGGCATAGTAATTTAGAGACTGAACGTGTCTTTACTTCTGTCCTTGCAAAGTATGCCCACAATAAAGTGAGAGAAAGGAGAGAGTCGGAGCCCTGGGGAATCCTATATAGGAGAATTACTGAGAAGCTGTTTTGTTAGCTAGGTGAGAGAAAGCAATGGAGGAGCAAGTGCTAGAAGCAAAGCAAAAGCATTGGAGATTGTAGTACTGAAATAGTTCATTACTACTTGAAAGCATCTGTACACAATACTTACGACAAAACATTTTGAGGATAGTTTCCTCAAAAAAGTCTTACCAGTAAAGATAATTTAGACTATGATCAGTTATGGCATCTGTTTCCTCTCTCTATGTGAGTAGTTTTACTTTTTTCTATTGTTGAACAGCAAAATGCTGGTTTGGAGGATTCAGTTAAAGCTAGCACTGAATGCTTCCCATATGGCAAATCTGTCCACAGTTTATCCTTGCTACAGCACTCTCACAATAGGTGTTGAAATTAATGATAAACAGAATTGGGAGTGTTTCTTTTGGCAGCTGCATATTTTCATCTTAAAGTCTTTTAAAGTGACCTTTTGATTGTTCTCATTCTGATCTTGTATCTAAATCCAAGTAGTAGAATAGTAATATATAATATTTATAATAGTTAATAGTATTAAATTGTACAGCTGAGAAAACCAGCTTTATCCATGGCCAAGATGGACTCTGAATTCTTGGTTTCAACCTCCTAATACGGGTAAGGTAAAATAGGTATCTAAGTTGAATTATATGTTTTTTGCAGTTTTGTTTCACCTTCTGTTTTCCCAGAATCTTCTTCAAATAATAACTACTTACTTATCAGTGTGTCAGGAATTTTGTAATAATCTCAGTAATTTTTTGTCATCTGCTTATGATTTTATGCAAGGATATGTAAGTAGGTAAGGAATTGTTTTCAATTTCCAAGTTGTTTATTTTAAAGAGAGATCTGCATGGAGTTTTGAGGAACTCTGTAGGACAAAAGTGTCAGTAGGACTGTGACATTGAAGCAAGATCTAAGTTAAATTAAAAGAACGATCAATAATTTATTTTCAGTAGACCTGAAATTGCATTAACCTGATTTCCTTTTTTTTGACTGGTAAAAAGTACTGATTGGAACATGCAACTAACAAGACACATTGCAGGAAAAAAATATATGTGCTTAATACAACTTCCACAATTTAAAAGACAGTGATATGAATCACTTGTATGTCTCTTGTAACATAAACTTCAGGACAAGCACGACATAACTTGAGTGCCAATGTTGCATGTGAACTGTTATGTATGACAGAGCTCCAAGAGGTCTACTTTAAAACAGGAGTAAATTTTACTCATGTAAAAGTTAATGGAAACAATATGCATGAGGATTTGGATGTGACTTGACACACTGTTCATGTAACCATCCATGAAGGATCTAAAGATAGTATTTTGCTCATTTTTAACGGAAAATGACAAAGCTGGAGGGTACACTTTCTCTCTTTTTCTAGTTTTTCTCAAGAACCAAAATGTGGCAGGATAATGTATTACTGAGGCAGCTCATGAATGTATAGTTCTTGAACTCTGAAAATACACTCTGAAAGTAGAAGGTGAAAAATGAGACATACATAGCTCATATTTAGCTCATATATAGCTCAACAAAACTTTGAATCCCTTCAGCTTGTAGCAAGATTGAGAGAGAAGAGAAAAATAGACAAAACACAAAAGAAAAAACCCAGATCTATAAATAAAGCTCGAAGCATACCATAAACGTATATTTTTCAGTCAACCATGATTTCATAGACCAAAATCAAGAAAAGGTAATTAGATGCACTTTTAATATGGGAATGTTAGAGGAGAAACACCACTCAATCAAAATGTTATTATTTCCAAACAGAATAGACCAATGTGCTGTTTGAGGAAAATGGCAGTTGATAATTACTAGAATTCTGTAAGGAACAGAAATTTTACTGTCCAACCTAACAAGGAAAAAAGCATACCATAGTGGCAGAGTGCAATAATCTACTCTTTAGGCACTAGTTCAAAAACCACAAGACCAGTTCTTTCCAATACGTGCCAAAACCTTGAGGTTGGATATCTTTGTACGATGTATGCTTCCTACCCATGTAAGCAATAAATACTTTTTTTTGTCTTCATGATGGTATTTATCTTTAGCATACAATTTGGAATCATGTTTAGAATGGAATTTAAGCCTACATACTTATTTCTGTCCTGCACTTATTCAGTGGAAATGCTAGAGGAGCTTTAGAACAGAGATAATTAAATTGATGCCAATTCCAATTTATAAGCGTTTTCCTATTAAATGATGGTATATGTTCATGCTGCTGTCTTCTCAATCAGACACAATTTCAGAAAGGTGAAAAAACTTTCCAAAATATCTCACTGAAGAGTATTTCAGTGGAACTGTTGCCAAAAGCAGACAACTGTGAAATGCTATCAAGTGTGAAAACTAGAAAGTCATTGGACATTGATTTGAATTAACCAATAATGACCTGGTTTATATTTCTGGCCTCTGGAAAGATGATTAGAACATAAAAACAACTTTCTGTGAAGGACTATTAATGAACTAGTCATGCAAACATGAGCAATAAATGTCTTTAAAGTCCTCAGAAAACAATCATCCTGCTAAGGATGCAGTAGGCTAAGGAAAGGAATGAAAAGACCAGAGCAGTCTAAAAAGAAAATGCTTCAACTTCAGAAGCAAGCAATAACTAAATCAAACAGCTATTGCAGCTTTTAAAAGTGTAGCTTGATTATAAATATCAGAGAAAACACATATGATATTGTGGATTATATGATCTTGGCACCCCTGCAGAATAATGAAAGGTTAGTTTGTAGGAGGAAATTCAGTGGTTTTCCTTTTGAAGTGTCTGCAGTGCCTCATATAAACAATTGTGTTGTCAGTGGAGATACAACTGTATGTACTGTGAAGATCTGTTTTGGGATTCTGGTTGACAAAACATTATTCTTTAAAAATAAATTTTAAGAAATTTAATACAAAACCTGAGAGTGGTTCTGTGGTCTTGGAAATATCTTCGAGATTTAAAAAGGAAACTGATGCTTATTTATGGATTGCCCCATTACATTTCTTTAGTTTTATGTCTTTGCACTTTTTTAAATTTAGGGGGGAAAAAGCCTGAATGTAATTAAAATTTAGCTCCAAATGTCTAAACTGGATTCCCTTTTTTTATACAGTATTCTAGTTTTGACATTATAATGGTCTCAAGAAATGCAAATGCAACAGTAGAGAATTCCAATGTTGAAATATGTGTGGGAAATTGATGATTTAGTTGGTTTTAGGATTAGTAACTTAAAAACAATACCAGTTGTATTTGTAGTCTCTACTTGGATTGGGAAATGTTATCCTATTTATTTTACAAAAGATTTCATGAATCAAAGTTGATATAACACATGCATAAGCATTTTAGAAGTGCATAGGAACTGTTTAATTCTGGGTTGATTCAGTGAATTTTAACATATTTTTTACAATTTTTAAATAAAATTTATACATTTCACACACAGAAAACTAATAAATGTTTAAAAATATGTTAAAATACTTTAAAACCATATCTTTTTTTTAAATATCATGAATAAAAGATATTATGGTATCTGAGCTTTAATTTATTACAAAGATAAAAATAATAGCTTTTAAAAGCAAGGCAAACCTTCTTAGATATTTGGCATCGAATGTTCTGTCTCTAGGAAGGTCTTTATTTGAGAGAAGAAATGTTTGAAACTGACAGCCAAAAGCTCTCTAATTGACCTCTGCTAATTATAATATTGATTGACCTTTATAATTCTACTCTTGTTTTATTCATGAGTTTTAATGGTGGAAAGAAGTCTTCAGTGTAAACCTCTTCTTGACTGAAAGTCTTTAATGTTTAAGACTACCTATCAACACCATGTTAAACGGACATCTTTTCAATATGTGGGACTTGATAAAATTCCTTAGTTGGCAATAACAGCCAGAGATTCAATTCCTGTGTGGTATACCCCGGAAGATCTTCTTAAAATTTCCATCTAGCTCACAATTCCCAGGTAGAGCCCCTGGTGAATAAGGTGTGAAAATGCAGGAGTATTACTGCATTTTCATTCTACAGTGATTCATTAAATCAATCCTTCCTGTGATCATGATGTCTTGAGTATCAATTGTTTTTCTTATATTTAAGTAGAATTTTTTGTATTCCAACTTCATCCCATTAACCCTTGTCCTGTTGCTAGATACAATAAAACAAAGGGATTTCCCAATCTCCTGACACGCACCCTTTAGATATTTGTAAATGTTAATAAGATCTCCCCTCAATCTCCTCTTCTCCAGACTAATCAGCCCCAGTTCCTGCAGCCTTTCCTCATATGAAAGATGTTCCAGTCCCCTGATCATCTTGGTGGCCCTCTGCTGGACTCTCTCCAGAAGTTCTCTGTCCCCCTTCAGCTGAGGAGCCCAGAACTGGACACAGTACTCCAGATGAGGCCTCACCAGGGCAGAGTAGATGGGGAGAAAGACCTCCCTTGACATGCTGGCCACACTCTTCTTGATGCATCCCAGGATGCCATTGGCCTTCTTGGCCACAAGGGCACATTGATTGGCTCATATTTAGCTTATTATCAATCGGGACTCCCAGGTCTCTCTCTGCAGAGCTGCTCTTCAGCAGTTCAACCCCCAGCCTGTACTGGTGCATGTGGTTGTTCCTTCCCAGATGCAGGACTCTGCACTTGTCCTTGTTGAACCTCATGAGGTGCCTCTCTGCCCAACTCTCAAGCCAGTCAAAATCCTGCTGAATGGCAGCACAGCCTTCTGGTGAATCAGCCAGTCCTCCCAGTTTGGTGTCATCAGGGAACTTGCTGAGGGTACATTCTGTCCCCTCATCCAGGTTGTTGATGAAAATGTTGAACAAGACGATGTTTTAGGGTTTAGCCGTACCATGTTTAAAGTGTCAGAAAACTTGTAGTGGGGAGAAGCTGTCATTTCCAGCTTAATGAGATCTGTGCACCCAGTGTGCCTTTAGCGGAATGGAGTGGAATAGTAATTTGTAAGTGAAAAGGTGGTATATAAAAAACATTCAAAATATGGATTTAGAATGGTTTTATTGATGGAGCTTTTTCATGGTTTCCTTCTCTGGGTTCAGATTATGACTCAGAAGGTCTAGCAGGGGTTGACAAAGTCATTTTACAGAGGTAGAACTAAGGTTTGCTAATCTTAAACGATTGATGTGTGTTAAATAAACTAAACCGGAAGGATTTTTGCATCATTGTGGTGCTCTTGTGTCTTCTACTGTATGCCTTGTCTGTGGATGTTGTCACATTGATGAGCAAGTAAATGACGAACACGTACATTTTTTCTCTTCCACATAAATTGTGTATAGTGTCTATAGACATTAAGATTTCTGTTTGCTTTGGGAATATCTGACCTAAGAATCAAACCTCTTTAAAGACTTCTATTTTCAAATTTTTCTTCTGTTGTGCAAACCTCTTTGAAAATCACAGTCATATGAAAATAAATGCAAAAAGTATAAATATATATACATTACATATAGCAGAAAATATATAGAAATATAGACATACACATATATAGACTAATACCAATGATGAAAATTATTTTATGCAGTGAAGCAGGGGATTATCAGTGTACCACGCCAAAAATAAATTTTCTAAAAGTGGCATTGTAAAAAAGAATTCTTACAGGGTGGAAAATTCTTAAGGAGAGTGTACACAAATAGAGAGTTTTGAAAGGAAATCTCCCTCTTGCATACTCTGGGTTTTCAAGGCATTTCTCTTCCTACAGGTTTGTTCTGTATAGCTATTTTTAACTTCCAGATTACAGCAAAACTTTGATTCCCTTCTTCCTAGGAAGAATGCCACTGCTTCTCACTCTTCTCAGAATTTCTGGAATCAGCCTCTGCTGCTGTAGAGACCTTGAAATGTGGTGTTACGTCCCTCTTGAGTACCTTCCCCTGTTGTAGTATTCTCAGGGATGGACCTGACTATCAGTTACCCAGCCCAGTCTATATTGAAACAAAAAAATGTAATATATGACACAGGGAGAAGAATATTGGTAATCTGTAACCAAACAGAATATCTGTATAAAGTCATTATCAGTCTCGGCCATAATCTTCAGTTCAGAAATAGTGTGCTATGCATTCTTTAAATAACTTGCATGAAATCAGTATTGATGTCCATCAAATGCAGCATTCTGGAATCTTGTGGGATATCTCTCATGGATTAATGCATGGGAATTTAATGTATTTCTATGGATTTTTGAGAAATCCTTTGCATTTTATTGTAAACTTCTCTGAGGAACAGAAGCTAAGAGAAAATGCAAGAATATTGTAAAAAGGCTATAAAGAACAGTAGATTCCAGAACTGTTTATCACAGACTCCACAGACTGCAGACTGGAGAGCAATGCATTTTCTTCTGACAGATAGCAGAAGAGCACACTGGAATTTTCTCGCTAACATAATTTCTAAATATATTCCAGCTGAAACTATCAAGTCAGTTGTAAAGGTGGACTGGACATGTAGAGGGCACGTAAGAGCTGTGAGGAGGTGGGCAGGAGGCTTGCCAATGTTGCAGGCATTGTGCCTAGTTGATGTCTCTTTCTTAATAACAGTGAAAAGCTTAGAGAGATTCAGATCCTTCCAAGTTCAGACTGGCAACAGTTTGAAAAGCTATGCTGTGTAATTCTGCACCTCTTACTGATCGTTTCCTCTCCTGAAAGATAATAGAATATTAGCAAGTTTAACTCTGTTTCTAAAGTTTCACTTTCAAATGTTTATTTAGTTATTCAAGATCACAAAGTGTAAGAAACAAATGTTATTGCATGTTTTCATCTTATTTCCCGTGGTATTAACTCCTAAGTAAAGGCATCTGAATAGGAGACAGTGATGGAGTGGCAGCGGAGAGGAGTAAGAAGGAGGCAGTACTGTACACTGGGTTGAGACTGGTAGAACTGACAGTTCCTAGGGGGTCATGGGTGCAAAAGAATGAACCTTTAAAGATATTCATAACGTCCTCCTGTATTTACTCATCTGACTTTTATTTATTTACTTATTTACTTCCAAAAGCCTCTTTATGTAATCTCCTTCGATATACATTTAAAAATGTATTTTCTTTTAGTTCTATAGAATTACAATTAAGTCATGGTATAATGTTAAAAATAGTAATGAAAACAAAAAAACCTAACACTTTCCCCTGCGAGTCATTATTTTTCACTTGAACAAAACTAGAATAAATACTGAAGATCAGCTATGAAATGAGATCTAGGTCCTTGTAGTAATTTTGAATTTCAGTAAAGTCTCCATCATACTCAGTAAAACTCTTACTTCCAGAGCTTCTAACAAGGAAAAACCACGTGAATCCTAACTGATTTTGTCTTAGGAATCTAATCAAGCAACAAACCCATTAAAAGATCATCACTTACTTTTTATGCATTAGCTAAGGGTGGCTCAATTTTAAGAAAAACTGCCTGTTACAATTAAATAGCTGCAAGATATTTGGAGGCAAAAATAGAGGATTTAAGCCAGGAAAGCAATTAACCACAGAATCAGGTTCACAATATTTCAGAATTATTGACCCCTCACAGTAAGAGGAGAACTACTACTTCAGTATGAAATCACGAAGATGATGTAGCTTTGGAGAATGATCATGACTGATAAAATTTGTCATCTGGTCAGTGGACTATTCCACTGTATATCATGATAAAAAGTAGAGTTTTTCCATTTTGCATGCAATAGATCAATTGCCTCAATATCTTTAATATCATTCAAGTGGCAGGAGATACTGGGTGTGTTCCTTAAAGGAGACTTTAGCTACAGTTCCTGTGCAAGGATTCTTGTTTCTTAAAAGATTTATTTTTTAATGCAATAAAAGATAACAATTCTTCCAGAAGATTTGGAAAAGTTACTTTTATCTTAGGCCTTTAACATGATGCAGAGAAAAATAGGAGCTGTTTAGTCTGAAGATAATATTAGAGCTAGCATAATTTGGGGAAAAAAAATACTTATCTCTTGATAATTCTTGTCCATGTTGTTGTTGTTATTATTATTATTATTATTATTTTAAAAACTTCATACTTATCAAAGTCATTTTCTGCTGCCTTATGTCTAGAGGAAAGACAACAACTAAGAAAGAATCTATATTACAGTGTTGGTTGCTGTAGTGGTTTGAGTTTGTTTGGGTTTTTTTTAATCACTCGAGAGCAAACAGCTCATAAAGTTTTCATAAATTAGCTTTAATGTGAATAATGTTTTGCTACAAAGTGATAAAACTAAGAGAATCATGTTTGATAGAACTGGAAAACATTATTTAATAAAAGCAATACTTTTACCCAAATAATTTTCATTACTGAACCTGCCAAATATAGCCCAGAATTGTTAACTGTGTTGCATGTTTTAGACTTCTAATCATTCAAAAAAATGTCATCTGAATGATGATAATTTTTAGTGATTGATGATATGGTGGTATCATTATTTTTGTTTAGCTATTATTTCAGGGAATGCATTTTACATATTTCTATTTTTTGTCATTAAAATAATTCAGTTGTCCATTCCACAAACTTAGAGCAATCAGCAACCCTTATGATTGACAGAGAGCAAATATTTGTGGTGAGCATAACATTGATAGTAATACATCTTGTATTGTAGTGGGGAAGGTGGAGGGAAAGGGCTCTTGAAAGAAAACATTGCAATGCTAAATGGAAGAATTACCTAAATGAAAGAATATTAGGAAAAAAAACAAGAAGACTATACAGAAAGTTATACATCCCAGAAAGCTATATGTTAAAGGTGATTATCAGACCTAAGCAGTAATTGTCAAAAGACAAACACAATTAGAGAAGAAAATTATGTTTACAAGGGAAATGAATATGAAAAAAAAATGATCTTTTTTGTCGTAAGATAAAATGATATCTCCATGGGAATGGGAATGAGATTAGAAGCTGATCTAGATATTGCTCCTGAACTAAAGGAATACATTAATTCAGTTCTCAGTAAGGGTGATAACATGGAGCACAAGGATGGAGACAGGATAACTACTGGAAATGGAAATTACCATATCCAAAGAAAACATAAATTAATTCATTCATAATAAGGATGAAGGGAAGATAGACAATTTCCATTCTAGCAGAATGAAATTGCAATGAAATTGCTCTTTGATAAAAATATGTTAATAAGTCTATCAAACTGGGTGTACTATTAGATAACAGGCAGCAAACAAATATACTGAGGTAGGAAAGTATCAATCTGTTGTTCTGACATATAAACCTCTAAGACTATAACAAATACTCCACTTTGAAAGGGAATAATTAACACCCTTATAATACAGAGTTAAAAGCAAGTTAATAACAATCTTTTAAAACCAAACTTAGCTGATTTTGTTGTCTCAAAAAGTTAATAGAACAAATATTTTTGCGTTTGTCACCTTCATTTTATGATTACATCTCACTCTCTGTGTACTAAGAATTTAATTCCAATTAATAGTTTATGCTAGCTGCATAACAATGTTTGTTAAGTAGACTCTGCAGAATAGAAACACCAAACGCTTGTAGTACATTCACAGCATTTGAGCTTTCCACAAAACTTTTATTACTCTTTGGCACCTGCTGGTTTTCAAATGAAAATTTGTAGTTAAGTACAGAGCACTGTCTCTGTCTGTTTCCTTCTTCCACAATTGCGCAACTTAGAATATTGTTTATATGTAATGTTTTACGTCATTTGTAAGCTATGGATGTCACCTCACATACATGTTGAGGGGAGTCAAGCTGAAGTAGCTATATAGCAGCAGCTGGGTTTTTTGTTGTTTGCTGATCGTTTTTAATCTGGTCAAGTTTAACTTTAAAAATCCACAAACAAAAGTCTCTGACAATGGGTGCTGTATCATCACTATCTAATTCAGAGAGGCACATTTGTGTTCCAACGAAATTACTATCACGCATTACTTTTCATTCATGACTTTGAAGATATTTAAATTTGGAAAGTCAGATTTGTAATTGTTTGATAGAAGGATGTTAACTTCAAGAAAAAAATTAATACGTAAACAAGGTTATACAACCCCAGTATACCAGCCTCCTGATGTAAAAATGCAGATGGTAGTTGAGTTGATTAGCAGTGATCACAAACCAGGACTGCAGAATGTGTGTGAAAAGGATGAAGAAATAAAAAAAGAGGGTTATAGTAGGTGATTCCCTTCTGAAGGGAACTGAAGGCCTTGCATGTCAACCAGCCCCATCCCACAGAGAGGTCTGATGCCTTCCTGGGGCGGGGGTAGAGATGTTGCCAGAAACCTCCCTGGTCTGGTGCACCCAATTGACTACTATCTGCTCTTGGTAGTGCAGATTGGTACGAATGAGGTTATAGAGAGGTCTACAAAAGGACTTCAGGACATTAGGGAGAATGCTTGATGGATTGGGAGCACAAGTAGTGTTCTCTTCCACCCCTCTCATGGCAGAGGGAATACTGAACAAATAAGGAAAACTCAGCTGATTAACAGATGACTCAGAGAAGGGTGTCACCAACACAACTTTGGGGGTTTTGACCATGGTGAAATTTTTAAGATGCCAGATCTGGTAACAGGTGGAGTTCATCTGTCTCAGAGGGGGAGAAAGATCTTTGCAAATGAGTTAGTAGGGCTCATAGAAAGGCCTTTAAGCTAATTTTGAAGGGGTAAGGGGATAAAACGAGGCCCACTGTCATTGAGCCTAAGGGTGACTAGCCAGTGTCAAGGGTGAAACCTACCCAATCGACTCCCTTCTTGAAATGCCTGTACACCAATGCACTCAGCACGGGGAATAAACAGGAGGAGTTGGAAGCCTGTGTATGGGCAAGGGGTTATGATCTGGTGGCAATTGCAGAGACATGATGGGACAGCTCACATGACTGGAATGTGGTCATGGATGGCCATGTCCCTTTTAGGAAAGACAGGCCAGCAAGGTGAGGTGGTGGAGTTGCTCTTTATGTGAGAAAGCAGCTGGAATGTACTGAATTCTGTCCAGGTGAGGATGAGGCTCAAGAGTTTGTGGGTTAGAATTAAGGGGCAGGCTAGCACGTGTGACACTGTTATGGGCATCTATTACCGGCCACCTGATCAGGCTGGGAAGGTTGATGAGGCCTTCTACAGACAGCTGGGAGCAGTCTCAAAATCACAGGCCCTGGTTCTCATAGAGGATTTCAACTACTCAGACATTTGCTGGAAGGCCTACACAGCTAGCCACTTACAGTCCAGGAGGTTCCTTCAGTGCATCAATGGTAACTTCTTGATGCAAATAGTGGATGTGCCAACTACGAGAGGAGCACTCACAAACCAATAGGGTCTGGTTGAAGCAGTGAAGGCTGAGGGCAGCCTTGGCTGCACTGACCATGAGATGTTGGAGTTCAGGATCTTGTGTGATAGGAACAGAACACCCAGCAGGACTTTAGCAGGGCCAACTTTGTCCTTTTCAAGCAATTGCTAGGAGACATCTTGTGGGACAGGGTATTGGAGGATAAAGGGGCCCAAGATAGTTGGTCTCTGTTCAAGGATCACTTTTTCCAGGCTCAGGAACAGAGCATCCCAGCGAGTAGGAAATCAAGAAATGCAGCTATGAGACCTATATGGTTGAACAGGGAACTGTTGGGCAAACTCAAGTGGAAGAAGTATATAGATCATGGAAGGAAGGGATGGCCACTTGGGATGAATATAAGATTGTTGTCAGAGGATGTAGGGAGGCAACTAGGAAAGCCATGCCTCATTGGAGTTATACCTTGCAAGGGGGGTCAAGGACATCAAAAAGGGCTTCTTCAAATACATTGTAGATAAAACTAATGCTAGAAGCAACACGTAAGAAACCACAGACTCCAGAGGAAATCATTTTAAATGAGGAGTCTTTTTTGGTTGATGAGGACTAGGTTAAGGATCGGTTGAGCAATCTGGGTGTACATAAATCCATAGGCCCCAGTGGGATGCACCCATGGATGTTGAGGGAGCTGGAAGAAGTCATTGCTAGACCACTCTTCATCATCTTTAGAAAGCCAGGGAGAACAGAAGAGGTACCTGAGGACTGAAGGAAAGTGAATGGCATTCCAGTCTTCAAAATGGGCAAGAAAAAAGATCCAGGCAAGTACAGACAGGTCAGCCTCCCCTCCATCACTAGAAAGGTGATGGAACGACTTATCCTGGGTATTGTGTCCAGGCATTTGAGGGACAAGAAAGTCACTGGGAGCAGTCATCAAGGTTTTACCAAGGGTAAGTCATGTTTGACCAACTTGATAGCCTTTTATGAAGACATAACAAGGTGAATAGGGGGCGGTGGTACGGTGGATATGGTTTATTTGAGGAGTGACAACATTAATGTTTGCAAATACATAAAGGACAGGTGTCAGGAGGATGGAACCAGGCTGTTCTCAGTGATGTCCAGTGACAAGACAAAGGGCAATGAGTAAAAGCTGGAACATAAGAGGTTCCAAAGAAATACAAGGAAGAATTTCTTCACTGTGAGGGTGACAGAGCACTGGAATAGGCTGCTCATATGTATTGTTGAGTCTCCTTCTCTGGAAACATTCAAAACCCTCCTGTGATGAGTTCTTGTGGTGTTCTCTAGGTGATCCTACTCTGGCAGGGGGTTTGGACTAGATGATCTTTCAAGGTCACTTCAAGCACTTGATATTCTGTAATTCGGTAATAGAAGAAACTATCCACAGGATGACCAAACAATTAAAATATAGTTTGCTTTTTCTTTCATCATGAACGTAACCCTGATTAATATTGAGCTGATTTCTGTACAACAGAGGTCAATAAAGTGCGAATCTGGTGTTTATCTCATTTTGTAGCATTTATGACTAGAGGGATATCTACCCAACAATACAAAATATTCACAGTATCTCTATGAAAAGTAGTGCTTGTTAAGCCATAATTTCACTCAATCATTTACATATGATTAGTATTCTCAGTGTCTGAACAGCAAGAGGGTATAATGAACACTTCCAAATAATATGTAGCAAAATGTATACCAATTTATAGGCAAGTTGTAGATGACTTTACTGTTTTTTAAGAACTCTAGGGAAATTTTTCTGTTCTATTTTCCAAATTCCGCTTTCAACCACCTAAGTCAGTCTTTTGCTGCATCCTTGTAGTCACTATCAGTCAGTGTAACTTCACGGATCTTAAAAAATCCAAATATATTTCCACCAGCCTCATATGGGTAGCATTGTCAGATATGCTTCTGAGTTTTCTAGGTATCTGCCACAGCTTTCAAGCCAAAAGTAATTATAGTGGAAAGTGTAGTAAAGTAGCTAAAATATCAATATGTTTTTTTCTGCAAACTCTGAGAATTCAGAAAAATTTTAAAATAGATTTTAATTCATGTAGCATTTCTAATCTTCCTGAACAACAGAATATGAAAATTGAACAAATCATGAGACCTCAGTTGCTTGTTCAACTACCATGAGAATGTGTATTAGACAAAAAGACTTTGCTGCCTCCTTTGTCAAGACCTGTTAGCCCTTACAGAGAGATCATGGCTCCTGCCTAATATGTAAAATGGAAAAAAACCCCAATCTGCTGAACAGATAAAAGTTTACCTTCATACTATGAAGAAAAATAGCTGGAGTGTTTTTGTATTTATTTTGCTTATTGCATTTGTTATAGTTGAATACACAAAAGGCAATATGCTGAGGAGAGGAGCATAGGATGTGGATTCCTAGTACACAACATTCAAATTCATCTGTGCAAATTCATTTAAATTTATCTTATGTGTAAGCTTAATTTTTTGATTGTGACTTTCTGGAATTAAAAATCTTTCCATTTTCTATATACTATTTAGACACAGCTTGCTGAGGTATATTCAAGTTATATTGTAACACAGATACCCCAAAGACACTGAGTAAATGTGGAATTAAAGTTGTAGAATTTGTGCTTGGTTTGTTATGAAGTATTAAGGAAAACCTACTCACTTCAAAATTAACATATACTTGCACTGGCTTTTTTTCTCTAGGTAATCGTCTGAATTTGTCATAGGTCAATAGCATATGAAGTCTTTGTTTCTTTGTTATTGTATACATGCTCCAAGCATCACAAGTTAGATGAAGCATCCCAGCACAGGGCCACCACAATGATCAGGGAACTGGAACATCTTTCATACAAGGAAAGACTGGGAAATGGGGCTGTTTAGTCTAGAAAAGAGGAGACTGAGGGGAGATCTTATTAGCATTTACAAATATCTAAATGGTGGGTGTCAGGAGATTAGGACATCCCTTTTTTCTATAGTAGCTAGCAATAGGACAAGGGGTAATGGGATAAAGCCGGAACACAAAAAGTTCCACTTAAACAGGCTTGGCAATAAACTCTGAGATTTAGTATAATTTTGGAAAAAATCACATAGGGTGAAGATTCTATAACAACTCTTTAGGTGAACCTACTTCTACAGGGGGTTTGGACTAGATGATCTCTAAAGGTCCCTTCCAACCCCTACCATTCTATGATTCTACCATCTCCCAGCTGGTATTTGCCAGTTCTTCAAGTATTGCATAATGAACAGCACAAATGGAATGGATAGATGTGTCAAGGTAGCACAGAAAGTGGCTCAGGGTTACCTTTCAGAGAACAATATTTTTGTTTTGTTTTCAGGAAAAGTTGCCAAAGAGATAATTTTCAAAAGATTAATTCCTTCCTGTGTCACTCCCAGTTTTTCTAGGGATGTACTGGAAGTTTCCTCTCTAGTGGAAGAATATCTTCCCCACCATCCTTATCTCTTATGTAACATTTAAATCAAGATATAGTTCAAGGTTTCCCTGAGATTGAAGCTCTGAACAAACTGGAGCTGTTGGTTTTGAATTGGACTTGCATCTGACCCACCTTTCTCTTTCTTGATGAAATTGTGTGATTGTTATATTGGAATGTGGTCATAACATAGACTATACATAGACTGGCCAATTCCCCAAAAGGCTGTGTTACCATTCAATGGGATGTCAACCAGCTTGAGAGTTGGGCAGAGAGGAACCTCATGAGGTTCAACAAGGACAAGTGCAGAGTCCTGCATCTGGGAAGGAACAACCCCTTGCACCAGTACAGACTGGAGATTGACCTGCTGAAGAGCAGCTCTACAGAGAGAGACGTGGGAGTCCTGATTGATAATAAACTAAATATGAGCCAGCAATGTGCCCTCGTGGCCAAGAAGACAAATGGCATCCTGGAATGCATCAAGAAGTGTGGCCAGCAGGTCAAGGGAGGTTCTTCTCCCCCTCTACTCTGCCCGGATGAGGCCTCATCTGGAGTCCTGTGTCCAGTTCTGGGCTCCTCAGCTCAAGAGGGACAGGGAACTGCTGGAGAGAGTCCAGTGCAGGGCCACCAACATGATCAGGGGACTGGAGCATCTTCCTTATGAGGAAAAGCTGTGGGAATTGTGTCTATTTAGTCTAAAGAAGAGGAGACTGAGGGGGTATCTCATTAATATTTATAAGTATATAAATGGTAGATGTCATGAGGTTGAGACATCTCTTTTTTCTATTGTATCTAGTGACAGGACAAGGGGTAATGAGATGAAACTGGAACACAAAAAGTTCCATTTAAACATAAGAAAAAGCTGTTTTACTGTGAGGGTGAGGGAGCCCAGGCTACCCAGGGAGAGTGTGGAGTCTCCTTCCTTGGAGATCTTCAAGACCGGCCTGGACACATTCCTGTGTGACTTGATCTAGGTAGACCTGCTTTATTAGGAGGGTTGGACTAGATGATCTCTAAGGGTCACTTCCAACCCCTACCATTCTATGATTCTATTCTAACTGAAAAGTGTGAGCAATTACTTCTGTTCACAGCACAGCAATAATACACCTGAAAAAGCAAAATCTTTCTCTTCGTATTGCACTGAGTTTTCTGCAAAGGGCATGATTTTGTAGGAAGGTTGAATGTCTAAATAAAAGTGATGGACTGTACAGACAACCTTTCCAAGGAATATCACTTCTGTGGTCTAAAG
The DNA here is from genome assembly GCF_028858725.1 of Colius striatus. NCBI lineage: Eukaryota > Metazoa > Chordata > Aves > Coliiformes > Coliidae > Colius > Colius striatus. The sequence goes on along the minus strand of NC_084767.1, from coordinate 28,901,297 downwards.
TGTACTGTAAATACAGATTCAGATACTTTTATTCATAAGAATTATTAGGTTGTTTCTTGAGAATAGCTATATGTTTGGAATGCGACTGCACACATTAGGTTAGGTAGTAAAAATAGCTGGAGCGATGTATCGTGAGGCAGTTCTGATTCAATGTGACAAGAAGAACATTAAATTAAATTCTCATTTTCAGTTTTCTGAACTTCTTGAGATACTTTAGATATTGTTCAGAAAATTTGGATTCTGTAGTTAAGGAATTAGTACAAGAGAGAAACATGCTAGCAGTTCATTCCAAACCAAGGATGGGAAAGAGGGTTTTATTCTTATAAGGTATTTACCTTAAAGAGTTTTCTTATCTCTCAAAATTGCACAAAAGGGGCTTTTTTTTGTTCATCTAAAGTGAAAAACATCAATTTTGTGTGCTTTATTTGCAAACAGTCTCATTTTCCACCCACCAAGTTTGGTTAATAAATCTAATTTTTTATTGTACCCACTTCATACCTTCAGTCATATTTCTATTAATACTACATGGAAAGGCTGTGATTTATCTGGAAAAATGCACGGAATTTAAACATGATGTTCCAAATTGAAAGGATATTTTTTAAACTAATGGATGTATTTATTTAAGAATGAGTTCAGATTGTCTTCATAATACTGGTATAATTAACCATGGAATTACCAAGAAACATATTGCACCTGTGACTCAACTATAGTTGTACAGAGACATTTAAAATTTCCAAAACACAAAAACTCTTCTCTATGTTTATGCTTTATAGCAAAAACCTTTTACCTTGATTACAAGCATGTAACGTTTATGACTTCTGGAAAAGCTTCTAACACATATTTAGGAGAAAAATCTGCTCTTTATAACTGAAGAAAAAAATTGCAAAGGATTTTGAAAGCTTGAGTGCAACAATATATCATCCAACTTGTCTACACGGTCTTATTTTGTGAGCAGAGTGAGAAAGAAATAGACCAATACAAGAAGAAAGATTGGAATTCTCCTTTATTTCATGCAGAAAGATTGTACAACTATTTCCAAAATCAATGTGAGTATAATCCTGTCTATCTTTTACTGCCAAATAAACTAAGAGACTTAAGCGAGAGATTTGCTTTTACACAACACAGGGCTGAATCTGCAATTGTACAATTTTAGTTTAAAACCCAGACATTTTAATCTTTGTCTCTAAATGTTTAAAGTTAATATTTTTCTGAATGTAAATAAGATAAAATGGGTCACTTGTCCAATTAATTTCAAGGTTCAACAATTAAAATAATCATAAATTTTACAGAAGGAAAAAAATCAATGTTTTCGCACAAGACTAGGGTTTTTGGGCAGAGGGGGTATATGTGTTTTATTTGTATTTAAATGCTTTTTAAAATTGCCTATGCTTCCTTTGTTCAACTGTGTTTTCCACTTTAGGCGCTTGGAGGTGACCAAAAAACGATCACGATAATGCATTTTGTAATAATAAACTGCCTTTTAAAAATCATAAATTAGCATTTTGTTTTCACAAAGAGTATTATATTCTTCAAATAGTGTGTTTTCCATTCATAGGTGTCTGCATATGTTTTGTAGGAAAAAAAATGCACCTTATTTTTATTTTATCATTTTGTTTAGGTTTGAATATATGTGCAAATGAGATCCAGGAGTCCTGGTTTATAATAAACTAAACATGAACCAGCAATGTGCCCTTGTGCTAAAAAGGCCAATGGCATCCCAGGATGCATCAAGAAGAGTGTGGTCAGCAAGTCAAGGGAGATTCTCCTCCCCCTCTGCTCTGCCCTGCTGAAGTCTCATCTAGGGCACTGTGTCCAGTTCTGGGCTCCTCAGGTCAAGAGGGACGGGGAACTTCTGTAGAGAGTATGAGTATGTACATGATGGATGTCGGAGGTTGGGGCATCCCTTTTTTCTATTGTATCTAGTGACAGGACAAGAGATAATAGGATGAAGCTGGAACACAAAAAGTTCTATTCAAACATAAGGAAAAACTATTTCACTGTGAGGGTGATGGAGCAGTGTCACAGGCTGCTCAGGGAGGGTGTGGAGTCTTCTTCCTTGGAGGTCTTCAATACCTACCTGGACACATTCCTGTGCAACCTGGTCTAGGTAGACTTGCTTTAATAAGGGAGTTGGGCTAGATGATCTCTAAAGGTCCCTTCCAATCCCTACCATTCTATGATTCTATGAAATTCTCATCTCCTATATATTTTTCTGTTTGCTTAGGCTAGACTTGGACACACACTCTCAGTAGCTTCACAAGAAAGTTTAGCTTGAAAGTGAGAGCTGGCTCACACATCAAGACTTACCCTTCAGATAGACCTTTTTTAATCTTCTGGATATGCTGTTTTCCCAATCACAGGAAAGAATAAATAGAGCACATTGGAGTATTTTTGTTCTGTTTTTTCTTGCCGAACTCCTTCATTAGTAAACAGAAATTTTCCCTTGTGAATTTAATGGATTTTTTTTCCTCTTCGATTTGTTTTCTCTTCTTAACACTGTATGAGTGCTACTGTCTGATTGCTGACTTGAGATGTTTCATTTAGCATTTTAACTCTGCTACCATTTTCAGAAAACTGGAATGCATGCTATTACCTGCTTATGCACTTATTTAACCAAACACATTTAAGATTAACACAGGGTTGGTACATGCTCAGAAATAATATTGAGAGAGCAGTTGCTGTATTGATACATGGGTAAATTTGCTGTATTTTTATTACAGCCATAGATCTGTGATGTTTTCTGTTCTTTCTGAACATTTCTCAGGAGTCTGACCTATTCCAGTAATAGAAACTTGTCTGCTGTTGAAGCGTTTTTTATGCCATAAAAAAATGTGGGAGGTATTATAAGTTCTGTCAGCAGTTCAAACTGATGTAATACCTCTTTGTAGCAGAAGACATTTAAATTTTTTAGTGTTTTGCATCTCTTATAGGAAAGAATGAAATTTTTTCTGAAATGTCACAGACTACAGTATAACTATGTAAACTTTTAGAGTAAACCCATGGCTTCCTTAAAACAAATAAACAAACCTGCAAAATTGAGGATTATATGGTTGTGCTGATAAGCCAGTTCAGTGCAGTGTTTCAGTACTTGCTGCAAATGAACCCATGAACTTAAGGCTTGAAGTTTTTTAATTCTATACAACTTTTCCCAGAGTCCCAGGACAATGCAGACAGTTTGCATATTAATCCTTAAAAATCCTAGCATAAAATACTTCTCTGAGCATATAAAATGGAATGGTTATTTAAATAGCACATGCACATTTCTGCCAGGATCTGTACCAGCTATGCTGTTCTTCTAGGCCTCTGTCTGAACAGCAAATCCCAAATTTCCTAACAGTGCCAGCAAAAAAATGTGTTATGGGACAGGTGCTTAATTTGCAGTGCTAGAATTCAATCTTCATGTTCTGTCCACAATATTGTTCAGTCTTACTGTACACAATATATGTTCCTTTTAGAAAAAGTTTGTAAATACTTCACTACAGGTTCTCATAACATGTGTAAAAGCTGATCTTTCAGGTTTTTTATTACATTACTTCTATGTCTCTCATTGAAGTTGAATGATTGCTGCAATCCATTCCTATAATCCTATAAACCTGGAGTTTTCCTGTCTGACTTCTTTGTAGATCGTTCTCTGGATAGTATGTTTTTTCCACAGTTCTTAAAAGGACAGTTCAGCTTCATACATCCATTCAGATTCCTATTTCTTTCTGTTTATACAAAATCATTTTTTATCCTTCTTCAGCTTTAAAGTAAGCCTAATCTTGTTAGAGCAACTGCTTAAAGGTAAACTTGGTTTTCTGTATTTATTCACCATATTCTGCCTGTAGTGTTGCTTGATCTACAGAGCCTTGTATGGTATTCCTAACCATCATGTTTTCTTTCTGCAGAATATCCATTGAGACTCTAAGCTCATTGCTAGAGTGGTGTTCAGTGGGGTGACAAGGAAATATCGGTGTCACAATCTTTTTTTCCATTTCTTTTCCATCTCTTACCACCTGAGCTGGCATTAGGATGACCCTAAAGAAAGACTGCTCTAGGATTGCTATTGTAGCTCTGTGTCTAAGCCTCAGCCAATATGTTACCTCAGCCTACTGCTGCACTAATATGGTTACTGGCCTTCATCTCAGATAGCTTCATATGCAATTACTTGTGACATACCTGTAATCCAAAATGTAGCTATACCCACTGATATCACTACTCTGAGGTTTTGTGCAGCAGCTTCAGTTTAAGGCTCTAAGTTACATTTTAGGGGCTGGTGAGAGAATAAAGGGTAAATCTTATTACCATGTTAGTAGAACTAAAGAAAAAAAAATAGGCCACTAGTTTATTCCCTTAGCCTTGACCTTTTGTTAATAACTAGGGAATTTTTGTGTTGCATTTGTACTTAGTTTTTAGTGCATATAATACAGTCATGATTCAGGTTATCAGTTCAGTAACTTTATTAAAAGTCAGAGGCATCAGAAAAAGCTAAAGAAATAAAGCAAAATATAATTACTGTTCATCTAATCTGTTCTCAGTTCTGTACATGCTGTGCAAAACAAAGAACGGAATTAGTGGCTCTTTACCTATGGAGGACATTCTGCAGATTCTTGCAAAACATCCCAAATATTACCATGCAAAATTCACAAGACCAGAAAGACTACTAGTTGGAGATATCAACCCACTAGTAAAATGCAGGATTACTATAGTTATTTAAAAATATACACAAGAATCTACTCTGATCATAATCTTTTAATTATTTTTAGAATAACTGCTTTTGCCTTCAGAGTTATTTTTAAACAGCTGTCTGGTCCTTGGCGTGTGCTATCAGTTGATGATACTGTTTCTATTTTTGTTTTGTCCTGCTTATAGGAAGTGGTTTTTTTTGATGTTTAAATGTGTATGGAGAGCTGTTATTGGAGAAATACTTTACCTGGCACGAATAAATCACATGTTGACAAGGAGGACTCTCTTGTTTTTCCACAGGCTATGATGCTGATGCAAAAGAAAAGGTTATTGAATTTCATCAGTTTCTAAAGAGTTTTGTAGCTCTTCTTGACAGGTCAACACAAACCATTAGAGTCTAAATTAGTCTGCTCAGACTAGTGTGTTCAGACTAGGTCTGGGGAACGGAAAAGTGAAGTACAAGTTTACATTTTCAGTCGTCCTGTTCCCTGCCCAGTGCTCTGACAGAATACAAGGAGAAGATGCCTTCCTAATGTTTACTAGGTCACAGTGCAGCTGCTCGTTCCCTAGGGATGGCATCTTTAGGTACATTCATTGTCATAAAGTTCTGAACTCTCATGTAGCTATTGTTATTTCTGGTTTATATTTCTTATGATTTTTCACACTTTTTAAAATACATTGCCTAATTATAGTATTTGAAGTTCAATATATTAAAGAAATAAGTATGGAGTTAAAAATAAATTTATGTATGTTAATGAATTTCTATTGCTTTATAGAATTTCTTTTCAGTTGTGGGGTTTTATTTTTTGCTATTATAAGCAACGTTTGAGTTGAAACAAGAGTATGTGAAGAAAAAGTCAGTACATGACATGAAAACTTTTTATCATAAAGTTTTCAGAGTCCAATTGGATGAAGTAGAACACAAAAGTTATTTTCTTCTTGGGAGAAACTGAAAGTTAATTTACAAGGGCTTTGCTGACTGTAGTTCTTCTTTATGAACTGTTCCTCATCAATCATATTTATTGCTAGCAATCCAAGTTGTGCATGTAGTAAATTAACCTCTTTTCAATCCTTTTTCACTAATCTTTTACCATACTATCTAAATGAATAAAATATGCAGTAAGTGATATGTATTATAATTCTCAGACAGAATACTTACATTTATATGAATATATTCAAAATAAAACTATCTTCTTGATAATGTTCTGAATTAAGATACTGATGTTTTAAATCATACTTCTGACACCATGCCAGAAAATACATTCTTTTAAAAAATAATTCCAAAATAAATTTACTTCTATTTCTTCCACCGTATCACAGGAAGAGATGACTAATATTTCTCCTTTTGAGAGCACTGTCTGATTGTATTGGCAGCTGAGCATACCAGATGTCCTTTTGGATACTCAGTTGCAGTAAAAATAAAATATCCACCTACTTCGAAAGACAAACAGTAAAAAAATAGCTGTCTCAAGCAGTCAATTTCAATATCTTTTGAAAATATTTCTGTATATTGCAGATTTTTGATTCTTTGTCTGTAGGTACAGAAGACTTCCTAGAGTGAGTCTTCCACAGATTCCTATCACTTCTCCTGTTAGTGAAATATGATTTATGATGAAGATGAATGACAATGGCATTTGAAACCAAGTTGGCTCTCGTGCATGGAAAGCCTTCCTATTCAGGAAGTATGTAGCCTTGTGTACAATGCTATCAACAACTTCAGTGGAGTTATTTGCCTAGAACTTTAAGCAACTACAGTGGATTTGAGACTCAAAAATGTTTTTAAGCCAGTTATTTGTTGAAATGGCAAAACTATTCATGGGCCTGGACTATCCACATCTCCTAAAGCTTCCTGAAGCTATCTTCTCACATTTGATCTCTATGAAGAATGACACAGGAACCTTAAACTGGAGATTACTTTCAGCACTTTTGCAATCCTCTCTCTCACTGTGTGACTCAGATTTTGGTTGTCTTGCTCTCTTACTTGTACAAATTAATCTCTGGAAAACATGAGAAACCTTCGCTTTATTGTAGTAAATGTGACAAAGTTAATTTTCTGCCCTAACAAGGATGGCCAAAATTAACTGAAACTGTTGAAGGAGTTTTATGTTTCCTCAATACAGCACTACTCTTGGGAGCTGGAAGAAAGGATATTCCCTACAAATCACAAGCCTCTTTTGTCATCATTACAGACAGAAAAGCCTGACTTACAGAAATGAGCTATGACATGACATAACCTTGGCAATGAATTACTGTAAGTTTTTCTCATCGATGAATTTCTTTAATTTTTCCTTTATGTATTTCATGGACAAGGTCATGCCTATAGGGGGATCAATAAAGATAAATATTGTGGAATAACACCCACAGATTTAAATTAAAATTTAAATTAAAATTTAAATTAATTTAATCCATACTGCTGAGATAGATTAGTCTGGATGCACTTTTTTTAGCAATAGAAGGATGAGAATAGGAGATAACTCTTACTTTCTTTTCAGAAGTAAAACACCAAGAGGCATAAAATGAAACTAGCTAATGAGAAATCCAAAGCAAAGGAAGTCTGTTGGTCCTTAACAACACAAATCATTACCTGCAGAGAACCTTCTTTTTCTGGAGATAGTGTTGAGCTAACAGGACTCCTAATCTAGTATGTCTGGTATGTATGGTATAAAACCATCTTTTAAAGAAAATTCCAGTTCTAGTTTTAAGCCTCTTTGCAGCCCAAAACCTAATTTCAAAGGCACACTTTCTTCCTATTTTTGTTTTCAAAGTATAATTACACATGAGGTTGATAAATTCCAGTTTCTAAGCAACTGACATTTAATTTCTTTTGTGTCTTCTGCACTGGGATCAATAGTCCATTCAGCTGCGATAAATGCACTGCATCAGATATAGGGTGTTCTGAAATGTTGAGCTATATGAGATATTTTAGACAGCTTGATTTTCAATAAGCACATTCTGCACAGGAGGGATTTGTATTTGATTTTAAAAAGATCTGCTTTAAAGGAAAAAACCTGAAGTAATTGTAAAGAAAGACATTTCAGAATGCATAGAAATAGTTTCATTAATTTGATATGTTCTTTGAAGGAGGGGAAGATATTCTGGGATTTTTATATTTTAATTAAAATAATAAGAGAGACCAAGGTCTGTTCTACCTCTGAGTCTTCTGCCAGCTCTTGCATTTTGTGAGATCAGACAGCTTAACCCTTTCCCAGAGAGTCAATGACAGACTTTTCTGTGTGTCTGCACTTAGGCTTACTGACTTATTGAAGTGGTCAGCTGGGGACAATTATTTAGAATTTGCTTCAACTGCAGAGTTTGCAGCTCACATAGGAAGTTTTCTCTAAGTGTCCCTGAAGCTAAGGTATTTGAAAAACGTTCACATAAGAGAGGCAGTAAGTCTCAGAAGACATCTGCCCTAGTAGTACCCAAACACATAATGATTATTAAAGACACTCCCTGGCTCCACACAAAGTTGCCCTGTAGTATTACTGCTACTGTCAAATATCATAGATGAACACTATGAAAAATACCATAGGTGTACTATTCAGGGCATGTAATTAAACTGTGAAAGCCCAGATTTATTCATGGAAGAAAAACATGCATCAAAGAGTGTTAACTGCAAAGACACCATCTCTGACCAAGAATGAGCTTGATCTAAAGTTTTCTGAAGACAGGAAATGTATTTTGATGCCTCTTGTGTCATATTTGTATATGATACTGTATCATAGATGAATATCATATCACAGGTGAATACTATTCCAAAAAACACATTAAATATGTTACTGTATTAGGACCATGTTTTGTTTTTCACTTTCCTGCTTTTCATTATAAATGAAACATTTTACATGCCAAATTTTTGTGTCATTATCACGCCTGAGGCAGGTAGTGATCTCACTTACACAAATCACTAGACAATAGGGACTCCTTTCTTCAGCAATCTAGTGTGATTTGGAATATATTCATACACTTTCTCTGCTATATATACTTAACCTGAAAGTTTCATCACCTCCTTGAAAGATAGCATCATGTCACCACTTGACATTTGATAGAAATTTTGTCACTGCTTATGACAGTGAAGAAATCTGCTTCAAAGTGAGGTCTCTAATCTTATTTGCCATTGTAGTGTTTCATCATAAAGTTAGTTAAATACTTGTTTTTCCAGTTGATACATTAGATATCAAATATGTATGCATTAGATGCTTTCATTTTCTCCAAAGCTTGAATTACATTCAAAATCTTCAGTTTTCCATCAGCAGTTATCAGCCATAGGTGAATTTGCAACAAATCTTTACAATTGATCCTTTGCTTTTATTAGTTCATAGTATAATTTCATCAGTCTTTGGTTTTCTCTCATCTAAATTTTAATAATATTTCAGTAATGCTTAAGCTAAAAGTAAATAAAATCAAAACATAATTAAGTATGGCAAAAGTTACACATTCAGCAGAGAAATTAACATAGGAAATTTTACAACAAAACATTGCAGAACCAGGTTCCCCATTACATGTACAGACTGATACCCTGGAGATGTTTCTCATAGTTAATTACAGAATCATTTATGTTGGAAAAGACTTTTAATATCATCAAGTCCAACCATGAACCCCACAGTGTCACATCCACCACTGAACTATGTCCCTGAGCTCCACATGTACACGTCTTCTGAATATCTCCAGAGATGGTGACTCAACCACTTCCCACGGCTGTCTCCCCACACAGTCCCTCGCCCATCTGGGCTCACTCACATGGAGCTGCTGGTAACTCTCAGCCCTGCCATGGCTCTCCATAGGTTGCAGGGGCACAGCTTGCATTCTCGACACAGCTTGCAGAGGAGTCTCTGGTCTACTGCTTCTCCTTCCTTCCTCCTTCTCTGGCTGTAGGGTCCACATGGTCACCTCAATCTTATGTCACTCTTACACCTCCTGCCAGCACTTCAAATTCCCATCCCTAAATGGTGATTGCAGAGGCTCCAGATTGGCCCAGCCGGGCCGGAGGTGGGTGTGAACCCAGGAGCTGGGGGAGAATCCACAAACTCTTTAGCAGGTCTTCACTGCAACCCGCTCCCCCTATTACCAAGCAAAAGCTGCTCCTTGCTAAACCAGGACACTGTAGTATTCTTAATGTTATAATGTCTGGTAGCATACAGTTTCATAAACGTGAAGTTAAGTAATTTGAGTAAACACAGGTTTTTTGAGAATTATAGTAAGTTAAGAAAAGTGATAGAGGCAAAGGATACCTTCAAGACCTACTTGGACATGTTCCTATGAGACCTGAACTAGGCTGACCTGCTTCTGTGGGGGAGTTGGACTAGATGGTCTCTAAAGGTCCCTTCCAACCCCTACCATTCTATGATCCTATGATACCTAACCAAATATAAAGCTGTAACAAGTGATGTTAAATTACAGGCTGACATGAATGGCTTTGTTGTTTGCAGATCTTCACTAGAAATTTAGGAACAAGAACATCTTACAACAGAAATTAAAATGCAACGGAATAGATTTGCCTGTATGGAGACACACTTTTCATTTCTCACTCAACAACACAAATCAAATAATCAATAGTATGAATTTCTAAGAGTCATCTAACTTTTAAAGTTCCGTGTCCTTGTTTCAAAGAAGACAGTTATCATCCTACAGGATTACTGACTTTCACAAGTACTTTCACAAGTACTTTCATCAAAGCCAATGCTGAGCAACAAAAATTCTACTGTATATAGTTTTAAGCCTTTACATGAACTGATCTGAAGATGATTGCCTCTGGGACAATTTGTTTTGATTTCTTAACTGAATTCCCTTGTATTTCAAAGTACTTTTTTGTCTGAGTTCATATATATTTACAGAGTTTTCATGGTTTTTGTTATGGTTTAATTTTACTCCTCAGAAAAGAGATCAGTGCAAGCTTTTAGTTTTTTCCTTAAGTGACACTGATTTTTCATGATCTTTATGAGCAAAGAAAAAAGAAAAAATATCTTAAATTTTATGCCAGTGTTGCTGATGTAAAATTTCATTCCCTGGATGTAGACCTTGGCTACCACATATTTTCTGTGTGACATTTTCTTAGGCAAGACGTTTACATTATAACTCAACATAGTGCTGTCTCACTGATTTCTGGTGGATGTCATTGCTAAATGAGGTGCTGTCTCCAGGCATTTAAAGGGTAAGAGGGCCACTACAAGCAGTCAACATGGCTTTACTAAGGGGAAGTCAAGTTTGACCAGCCTGATAGCCTTTTAGGAGGATGTAACCAGGTGGATAGATGGTGGTAGTGCAGTGGATATGGATTATCAGTAAAGAATTTGACAGTCTCCTACAACATACTCAAGTCAAAAGTGAGAAAGTGTTGGCTGGATAATCAGGTAGTGAGGTGGACTGTTAACTAGTTGAAGGAAAGAAGGCAGAGAGTGTTGATCAATGGGGCAGGGTCTACTTGGAGGCCTGTATCTAGTGGAGTCCATCAGGGGCCAGAGCTGGGACTGGTACTGTTAAATATATTCATGAATGAACTTGATAAGGCAACAGAGGGCACTGTCAGAAAGATTTCTGATGATACTAAACTGGGGGGAGTGGCTGACACCCCAGAAGGCTGTGCTATCATTCAACGAGTCTCAGACAGGCTGAAGGTTTGGGTGGAGAGACATGAAATGAAATGCAATGGAATGAAATTCAGCAAGGGCAAGTGTAGAGTCTTGCATCTGGGAAAAAATAATCCCATGCACCAGTACAGGTTGGGGAATGAACTGTTAGAGAGTAGCATATGGGAAAGGGACTTCAGGGTCCTGGTGGACAGCAGGATGACCATGGGCCAGCAATGTGCCCTCATGGACAAGAAGACCAATGGCATCCTGTGGTGTATTAGAAGGTGTGTTTACTAGATCAAGAGAGGTTCTCTTCCCCCTCTACTGTGCCCTCTTGAGACCACATCTGGAATATTGTCTCTAGTTCTGGAACCTTCAGCTCAAGAAGGACAGGGAGCTGTTGGAAAGAGTTCAGCGCAGGGCCACTGAATGATGATGAAGTGGAGCATCTCCCTTCTGATGACAGGCTGAGAGAGCTGGGGTTCTTTAGCTTGGAGCAGACTGAGGGGTGACCTCATTAATGTTTAAAAAAAATATAAAGGGTGAGTGTCAGGAGGATGGAACCAGGCTGTTCTCAGTGATGTCCAATGACAGGACAAAGGGCAATGGGTACAAGCTGGAACATTAGAGGTTCCAAAGAAACACAAGGAAAAAAATGTTCACTGTGAGGGTGATGGAGCACTGGAATGGGCTTCCCAGATGGGTTGTTGAGTCTCCTTCTCTGAAACATTCAAAACCCTCCTGAATGAGTTCCTGTGTGACCTACTCTAGGTTATCCTTCTCTGGAAGGAGGTTTGGACTAGATATTTTAAGGTCCCCTCCAGCCCTTGAGATGCTGTGAAAACTGAATCTTAAAACAACTCCCCCTACCCCTCCCTCTTCCCAGGACTCTCTTTCCCTCCCCACCAGCAGTGCAGGGGATGGGGGATGAAGATTACAGTCAGTTCACTACAGATGGACTTTGCTGCTTTTTCTTCTCAGGGGGAGGCCTCATCACACTTTTCACTGCTACATTGTGGGGTCCCTCCCATGGGAGACAGTCTCATGAACTTCTCCAGTGTGAGTCCTTCCCATGGGCTACAGTTCTTTATGAACTCCTCCAACATGGGGCCTCCCATGGGGGCAACTACTCACACCCTGCCCCAGTGTGGGTCATCCACTGGGAGAACAGTCCTTCAGGTACCGACTGCTCCAGCCTGAGTCCCTCACAGGATCACAAGTCCTGACAGCAAACCTGCTCTGGCCTGGGCTCCTCTCTCCCCACAGGCTTCCAGGTCCTGCCAGAAACTTGCTCCAGGGTGAGTTTCCCACACAGTCACAGTCTCCTTCAGTCATCCACCCGCTCTGCCGTGGGGTTCTCCATGGGCTGTGAGTGGATCTCTGCTCCCCAGTGGCCTTCGTGGACTGCAGGGACATAGCTGCCTCACCATGATCCTCATCACAGGTCACAAGGGTGTCTTTCTTTCAATGCCTAAGCACCCTCTTCCTTCTCCTTCTCAACTGACCTTGCTGTCTGTGGAGATGTTTTCACATTCTCACTCCCTCTTGCTGCTGGAGTTTAGCAACTGTATAGAAACTTCTTTCCCTTCTCAAATATATTACTCACAGAAGCATTACCTCAGTCACTAACTGGCCAGGCCTGGGCCAGCTGTGGGATCCCATCTTAGAACTGAGTGACTGTAGCCCTATCAGCTACAGCGAAGACTTCTGGCAGCTCTTTGTTTAAAGAAGCCACCCTTGTACCCCCCACTGCTACCAAAATGTGGCCCAGGCAAAACCACTACAACTATCAAATAATTTTTCCAGTTTCTATTAAGTGGGCTGCAGCCATTTTCTCAGGGGGAATATTTAGAATTGAGCAGATCTTAGTGTTAGTTTTTACTAATTCCTTATATTCATCCTAAATTTTTCACTTGTTCTGTATCATGTAACTGCTTCTAAAATTATCCTCTTAGACTTTTCTCAGTGAAGTCCAGTGCTCTTTGAAAAAAAATGCTACTTCTTTTTTTCTGTTTTTTTATAAAAATCACACAGACCATGCTTGTAGCTTAAAATTCTTCCCTCTTTCACATTGTAATCCATTGTTCCACAGAAGATTGACAGGTAAATTTACAGAACTTAAAATAATTGCTGTGATACACTAAATACTAAAGTATAATTGCTATCTGAAAGCTACAAGGAAATGTTTTTAATCAGTTCCTTCCAGAACAGCAAGATGACTTAATTTGGTGTATGATAAAGAAAAACATTTGTAAATGATGGTGTTTTTTTTCATATTAATCAAAGTTGCAATTACTAGACCAATTAACTTTTTGATATCTATTAAGGTGCAAGTGAAATCAACAAAAGTTAAAAATGACACAATGTTATCTTCTTGCAATTAAATGGATCAGCAGTATCTCTCAAGAAGTTTAGCAGTGAATCATACTCTTACACATACAATCATTTTGTCCTTTTGAAATGTATGCATGACAAGTACAGAAAATAGTAACATAACATCTCTTTCCAGTGTTCATCTATTAAAACTGGATCAATAGGTCTTCAGATTCTTAACTTTTTGGGGAGTAAATAACAGAATTTTACACAACTTGTGTATGGTCACATATAACCTCAGTTTACATTTAATCAGGTTCACTGCTCAAAAGCTGTTGTACAATGAATATTTCATAAGGCCAAATATGTATCGTACATGTGTTGCATAAGTTTACAATGGATTTTTCTGGCTAAATAGCTTTAAAGGAGCAGTGTCATTAAAAAGAGAATACTTTTCCCTATCAAGGCAAAATTATATGAATGTCATATTCTATTTTTGCTAGTTAGCACAAGGTTTAGTTTCATTGGCTCAGGCTATCACAGATATTCTCCTTCTAAATCTAAACCTTGGATATCCTAGAAACACTCAAACAAAAAAATGAGGGAAAAAAAGCCCTTCCATGCTCAGGATAAGTATGAATTGTGCTCAGTCTTATTTTGTTCCAATAAAAAAGGGAAATTCTTTTTTTCAACTGTATATAGCCCCCTAGAGTACTATAGCAATATAGTCCACTGCAGGATCTTGAAGGCCTCTGAATCTTCTCATTCTGGCAGCAAATATTTTGTACCTAAACTTAAACTAGTTCTTTGCTTAAATCTACACACATTTCCATATTCCTGATCTTACAAGGAAGAATTTTCTAGATTATTCTTACTCTTCTTATTAATTATTTTTTTCTGTTTCTAGATTGCCATTTCACAAAATCTTAAGGGTTGGAAGGGAACTTGAAGATTCCAACCCCCCCTGCCAGAGTGGGACCACCTGGAGTAGTCACACAGGAACTCATCCCAGTGGATTTTTAATGTCTCCAAAGAAGGAGACTGCACAGCCCATCTGGGTAGCCCAATTAATCATAAATATTTACATTCATTTGTTCTTGTGACAGAAATGTCTGTTAGCATAAGTATCTTAAGAAACTCTAAATCATCAGTTTTCAGAATGATGAAGAAACGTCAGCAGAATGCCTCATTCGGCTTCTTACATTGTAGTTGATAGATAAAAATGAACCATATTAACCTCCTTTCCTCATGATGTGATATCTAACAGGACTGTCCGTTATTGTTAAGCTATGCATAAAAACGTTACACCTGAGCTAACAGGATGTGAAAAAATTAATAGCTAAAGATACAAAGAAGATATATGAAAAATAAAAGGTTTTGAGTCAAACATCTTACATTACCTCCCAGTACTTGGTGAATTTTTTTGGTTAAAATCTCTACAAATACTCATTTCTGTTTCATTATCACATACCACTTATTTGGAAATAAAATGCTGGCTCATCTTTGATACAAAATCTTTTGTTCCTCGGTTCCTGTGCCAGGATTAGTTATTGCTGATACTATCAAAAGCCTTGAAAATATTTGCCCTGGAAAGATGTTCAGAGCAAGAGAATATTAATGTGAACTTCAGGCAGTGAGGAAGTTACAGAAAAATCAAAAGATAGCTTTGATAGAATTGGAATATTGTCTTATGAATGATTTTGTTTTTGTAACTTACTTCCACAAACTTTAACCTACTAAGAAGTCTTACTTGTCTTCCCCTTGCCCCCAGTTTCAGTTTTTTTAGGGAACTTAGACATTATATTACTAGAAATTTAATATAGAAATTTAATATATCATAAAAATATTTTGTGTTTATTAAAAGCATTTCAACCAATACACAATTAATTGAAATTCTCAAGAATCTGAACAGTTGGGGAAAAAAAAATCTTTATGCTACTTTTGGGGCTAGAAGAAGGAACTGCCCCTGACAGTTTACAGTATGATTTCATGAAAGATTAGCAAATATCTCTCAGGATAGCAATGGTATCCAAATTTATAATATATTCTATAAATTTAATATAGGTATATCAGTCTTCACATTATTGTTTCCATTTCACAAATGTAGTTGATGATGTATTTAATGCCACATTCAATTTAATTATCCTAACAATACAGTAGAAACCTAAGAAAGTTATATTGTTTTAATTTTGCCAAAAGAAAACCAAAATACAGAAAGTGTGTCTTATCCCACATGAAATAATTACAGTCTCGGTTGGTAAGTCTGTTAATAATTTGCTCATTTAATTATCTATCATCCTGAAAGAGAAAGAAAAAATGACAGAGAATTCTTTGCTCCTTTTTTAAATTAAATAACAGTTTTCCATTAGAAAGCAAGGGATCTTTCCATTGGCTGTGAATCATGGTCACTGGAGGAGGCTTTAAAAAATGATCCTTCTAAAATCTCATGGAAAATGAGATGGCTAGGTAGCATAAACACAATTTTACTGTATTTTTTAGTTAAAGCGGTGCATAGATAAATACAAAAAATATTTGTTAACATATAGTACCATTAAAGCCAGCACGTCTGCCTTCGAAATACTAAAATAAATCCCTTAGAAAAGGTAGAATTACAGCAACAGTGGTAGTACCTCTTGTAAATTCAGGCATAAAATATGATAATGTACTGCAGTCTGGGCAGAATTTGGTTTTATACCAGATAAACTATTTTACATGAAGTTGAGTTAGACATTTGTTCTAGTTTCAATTTATTTAATTCAATTCAAATGCACATTAGTAACTGATAATCACTTTCAACAACGAATTTTTCACACAGCATTTTTTTCCACGAAATAAATCCAAGGCCATATTAATTTGTATTCATTATAGAACATGCTTCTGCTAATGTTAAAAAGTTAGTTAGGTGTTTGAACTTATATCAGCATTACAGTATGTAAAAAGTTGTTCAAAAGGTGTAATCTAACAGATTATCATTCAATGCTTAGTTAAAACTCTACACAAGTTTCATTTTTAGTAGTATACTGATGCACAACCAACTTTTAATGCAAATGTCTTATATGGAACCATGAAACACCTGAAAATCACCAGTTAATGGCCAGCAGAACAAAAGAGATTACAAAATTGTCACATGCAATAAAGAGATCACTTTTATTGCCCTCTCTTTACACTCACCTTGACCTACTAGACATCTCAGGAAATAAAATACATAAATCTATACAACTCCATTTAATGAGGCTTTTGTTTCTAACAAAGAATAGTCTGAGATAGTTTCTCTTCTGTATATACACCTTGAATATTCACATGGAATTTGTAGTACTGTCTAAACCAGAATTACTATGTTCTCTATTCTGTATTGTCTTGCTTGACCCTGTACAAGCCATTTAAAATGGTAGATTTACTGTATTTCAGAGATTACACATTCAAGAGCAATGCTCTTCTCAGGGGATATCTCCAGTAAGAAACAAAAATGACAAGTCACCTGATGGGACAAATCCTTAGAAGGTAGCCTTATTCAATCTGAGCATTACCTAATTAAGTAAAGCAAAATTGAAGAGAAAAAAAACTGGGGACTACATTAACAAGCAATTGTTTATCTCAAGCACTTGTGCTACAAAAAACTAATTTCTGGAGAGACGACTTAGTGGATAATTTAATCTTTCATATAGCTACTCTAAATATAATTGAGACTAAATGGCTATCAATAGTTTCTTTTAAATGCAGCAGATAAGAAAGATGAGTAATGTGAAAACAGTGTTGGTTTTCCCTCTCAATCTTGTTCCTAGACAGAGGGATTCTATTCCTCAAGACTGAAAAGCTATCATTTTTCGAATGTCATTAAAAATGTAATATGAAAATAGAGCTCTTTCTATTCCCTCTTGTTGATTTTATTTATTCCAAAATTAGATGACATTGTTTCTATAACACATTTCAAATAAATGGATAACAATAACTGATGTTTCGCACTTTGAAATGTATGGATAGAATAAGCATTCCCTTCCAACAGAGTAAATTTCTACAGTAAAAGCAATAACATCCAAACATGCTGAGAAGGAATATGAAAGAAATCATTTGTATTTATGATTCTTCAGGTGAAATCAATCAACTAGCAAACACAGAAAAAGTGTCCAACTTAGTGTCAGTGTCATGTAGTTGAGAAATGTTTGGTGAATGAAGGAAGATACAAACATTATTACTCCCAATTATATTCTAATCAAACTGTTATGATGGTGAGCTCTGCATGTATGCAAGAGGCAAATACATTAAAAGTCCTCCAGGAATAAACTGCTCCAACATGGGTCTCCCATGGTGTTCACAAGTCCTGCCAGCAAACCTGGTCCTGCATGGGCTCCTCTCTCCTCACAGTTTCCCAGGTCCTGCCAGGAACTTGCTCCAGGGTGAGCTTCCCACGGAGTCACAGCCTCCTTCAGGCATCCACCTGCTCCAGCGTGGGGTCCTCCATGGGCTGAGTGAATCTCTGCTCCCCGGTGGCCTCCATGGGCTGCACAGGGAAAGCTGCCTCACCATGGGCTGCACCACAGGTCACAGGGAAATCTCTCTTCCAGTGTCTGTGCACCTCCTGCCCCTCCTTGGTGTTGGCAGAGATGTTTTCAGATTCTCACTCCCTTCTGCTGCAGTTTTGCATCTGAGCAGCAACTTCTTCCCCTTCTCAAACACAGAACTGTTACTTTCATCACTAATTGGCTCAGCCTCAGTCACTGATGGGTTTTTCTCAGAATTGACTGGCACTGGCCCAGTCAGCTACAGGAAAAGCTTCTGGCAGCTCTTTGTTCAAAGAAGCCACTCCTGTAGCCTCCCCTCTACCAAACCTGGTGTACATTATTCCACTGGCTAACTGAGCTGCAGTGGCAGCTGCCCTTTGTATTTCTGTCTGGAAGTCAGTGATTATTCAGGGGCTCACAAAAGGCGTGAACACACATGAAGCATCTAAAGAAAAATAAAGAAAGCAAGCTCTTGGGGTTTGAATGTGTACTTTGCATGAGTGAGAATAACACTTTTTTTTTCATTCATATGTTCATAATGTATTTAATAATGAGACTAACAGAAAATTATTATTCTGTCATCCTTTTCACAGCCTGCGTTATAGGAGGTGACACGACTGAAAGTTTTACTTGGTTTATGTGGCATACAAGTTTATGAAAAAAGTCCTAATATATTTTATTCACATTTCTATAATACTACTTATTAATGTATTTCTTATGAGAAAAAATTGTATAGAGCTCACAAGGAGAAGATTATTGGTTATTGCTAGAGCTGAAAGAAAATAGTAAGTGTGTTAAACAAATCAGGAATCCATTATACAAGTGCATTACTGTCACAAACAGATGCCTGAATTTTATTGTTTTCTGTGTGATTGTTTCCATTAAGACATTTTTCTTGTTGCTTATGCAGTGTTTTGCACTCCTTCACCCTTAGGAACAGCTGCAGTATGTCATCTACTGACCAGGGCTGTTTTCTGACCAGGGACAAGGCTGAGAGTAGATGTCTATAGCTCTGAATATGTTTCAAGAGGTGGGACATGGTGATGCCAGAAGCGACAACAGGCAGGAATTTCTTCCATCCTCAGAGTAGAGTCTTCCATTTGTTAGCTCACTAAAGCAGCCACAAGTAAGGCACAAAGAGGGTCCTCCACTTGGGCCACAACCACCCCCAGCAGTGCTACAGATGTGGAGAGAAGTGGCTGGAAACTGCCAGGCAGGGAGGAACCAAGGAGTGTTGGCTGACAACAGCTAAACATGAGCCAGCAGTGTGCCCAGGTGGCCAAGAAGACAAATGGCATCCTGGCCTGTATCAGGAACAGTGTTGTCAGGAGGAGGAGGGAGGTGATCATTCCCCTGTACTCAGCTTTGGTGAGGCTGTACTTGAATACTGTGTCCAGTTTTGTGCCCCAAATTTGTGACACAAAGGTCATTGAAGTGCTGGAGAGGAGTCAGAGGCAGGCTATCAAGCTAGTAAAGGATTTGTGGGCCACCTCACTGGCCCACAAACATAGTGAAATACCTCCTCTACAGAAGGCATCCATGCTCTCTGTACAGCACTGCAACAGGGCATGAAGCCATAGAGTAAGTGTCCCACCTCAGAGCCCTCATGTCGCATTAAAAGGGGACAGAGTGGTTTGGCAGAAAATAAACCCCCTTGCATTCTAACTCTCCTCACTGAGGTGGGAGCTTAGGTGCAGCTAAGTTTAAATTCTAAGTGATGCCCAATTTGCCACAACCAGTCCAGTCACATTCACCTTCTGTGAGCTATCACGACTGGATAATGGGCTGCACCTTCAGTCCAGTGGTGCTCATGAACTAGCAGAGCCACACTCCAGGGTTTGGTCGCATTCAGTGAGAAACTGTGACTGGCTACTTAAACAGTACAGTTTTATTCATGTAACAGATATTACAGGTTCTTATGGATTGCTGGTGATAGTGACTGTTTGCAGAAGAAAGCACGTGCAAAAAATAGATATATATAAGCAATACAGTGCATGAAGTTACAAAATACAGCCTTGCTATAAAAAGTTAAAGAGTAATTACTCAGTTTAAGTCTCACCCAAGGGGTCCCAAGGTGGGGAGGAAGAGAGGCTCAGTCTATCAGCTGATCCCCTGAGTCAGAGGCAGTCTGTGAAGGAGCTTCCCTGACTTGTTTGTGATGGTTTCTTTACCCAAAACTTCTCTTTTCTTTAAGCCTTTTTATACTTTCTTTTACCCTCAAAGTGGATTTTAGTCATAAATACCTTTATTACAATTGCTGTAAAATTCTCTTGCCTCACATTTAAAGGTAGAGCTTACAAAATATTTGGGGCACAGACTCAAGGAGGAGCGGTTGCACCTGGAGGCTAGTAGCCTTTGGGATGGAGGTATGTTTTGATGTTAAAATGACATCATAATGAGCAAAGTTCTCACAAAGGACAGCATTTTGTCAAGATTTGACAGATCATTGGCTTAGGGTGCCAAAAGTGCTGCTTATCAGTCATAAAGGACCATCTCCTTTCTGTGTATTGGCACAAAGTTGGAACACAGAGCTTCCATTCTGCTTCACTCTCCATGGTATTTGCAGGGAATTGCTGTTTTGTGAATTCCTCACATACCAGCAGCAGCTGTATCCACCCTGTAAGCCTTCTTGATTTTATACCTTTCCTTAATTGGTGAATAATACTGATATTTAATATAAGTTTTAATGTAAGTTTTAATTTCCAGGCCACTTAGGTAACTATGCCACACCTCAGTAAAATGAACAATCCCTATGTGACTCTCCCATTCCTCACAGAGCCATCACTTTCACTAGCCAGATGAGTGAGCACTAAGACCAGAGGCAGAGGGAACAGTCTGCAGGGAGATTGCCTGGATCAAGGTGACAAAGGTTATCTTCTCATAGCCACTGTTCAATGCCCCAGGACTTGGATCCTGTTGCTCAACTCACTAGCTTATAATTTATGACCCAGCCTCTGTGGGAGAATCTGCCTATCTGCCTTGATAAGCTTTCTCTCTACTAGCTCTGCATGATCAGGCTGAGGACCCCAGGACACAGGCCATTCCCTAAATTACATAGCAGCCCTGGTCTCAAAGTTTAGGGAAGGCTCTTTTGACCAGATATAAGGGGTATTTAAACAAAGCAGGCTACCAGCCAAGCAGGAAGCTGGGAAGGGAGTCACTCTGGCTGCTCCATGCTGGCACTGAGCCCCCCCATAGTGAGAGGCTCCAGCCAACATCCACTGGACAAATTAGCCGACCTGGCTGCAGCACAATGTGTCTTAAGGAGCCCAGGAAGAAATCTGGACCCTGTTGGCAGTGGAATGGCCAAACCAAGACAAAAAGCAGTACAAAATCCTAGACTACTCTTGCATGTAGCAGCAATTCCTCAACTTGCTCCTCACTTATGGGTGCAGGATGCTGGTTGAAGCATCAGACTCCATCACTGCAGTCCTTGAGCCCTGCTTACAGGGTGCTCAAGCTGCTCCAGGCAGGCAGGTAAGCCATCAATGGAGCCAGCCATACACCTTGGTGACCTGTGCTCTTGAATATGGACTGGTCCCTGACACTTGAGTGCCATTGTCCTTTCTTCTTTTTCCTCTACTTTCTTACAAATTTTCTTGCTGTTTCAGACTCATGTTTTTGTCTTGATACAAAAATAAAAAATGATACAAAGGATAAAAAATCATAAAGATTTTAAGTTGAGAGCTTAAGATTTAGTTTCTCAATTTTTTAGGAATTACTGCTTTTGTAAATATAGTAGAAAATTCTTGCCCCAGCTGATCTGAAAATCTGATGTGATTTTTTTCATGCCTTGATGCACCATTATTTTTTTCTAAACTCTTTCAAACAATGAGATACGGCCTTTGATTCAACTGTAATGTTTTACCTAGCACCTAGAGTTATAACTGTCTGTTGCAGTCAAGAGAGCTGCTTTGGCACTTCCCACTGAAATCTTCATCCAGTCTCCTGCTTTGCACACTTACCAGCTTTGACCTGTTCCCTCACACACTCGTATTTTCTTTCCCCTTTCCAGCAATGGTTTTCTTTAGCTTTTTTCTCCTACTCATACTGTTCTTCCTTCTTCCCTTTTAAAAGGACTGTCTGTTCCACGCTATCCCTTCACACAGAGGATCCATTAGATTTCATATATATTTATCCTGATTTTTTTTTCCCCAGTGAATTAGTTGGTATACTCTTTAAATCAAACACATACTAGCTGTCAAATAAATGCTTTTGCAGTCCTCAGATAACTCAGTACTTCCTACCTGAACACGGTAGTACCACCTCAGTCCTCCTGCTCAAAACATTCTGCTCACTGCACAGAGGTACTTCAGCTATTCCTGCTCAAATTCTTCTGCACTCCCTGCTGAGGAAACTCAAGGCTTCCTGCTGAAACCTTTCAGCTCTCCTCACTGTCATACCTCAGAGCTCCACCTGAACTCTTCTGCTGTCCTTACTGAGATAAACCATAGCTTTCTGCCAAAACCTTTCTACTGCCCATCCAGAGGTACCTTAGGGCTTCTCACTCAATCTCTTCTGTTCTCCTTACTGAGGTACCTCAGAGCTTCATGCCAAACCTTTCTGCAGTCCTGATGAGGTACCTTAGTTCTTCTTTCTCAAACTCCTCTGCTATCCCTGCTGAGATACCTCAGCTCTTCCCAACAAAACACTGGAACTGCTTTCATCAATCCACTATTTCATCATGGTATTACAGTCACTCAGGCATTGCAGTGTTTCTTACTTCAAGATAGGAACTGTCCTTGCAAAAGTACCTCTGCTCTCCTTGCAGAGAGGGCTCGTAGTCTCAGAGCTTCCCAAATAACCTTTCCATTTTCCCTGATGAAGTACCTCAGCACCTCCAGTCTCTAATCCCTCTGTCTGCCTTGCTAAGGTGCTTCAGAACTTCCTGCTCAAAGTACTCTACTTGCTGAGGTAGTTTCCTACCAAAACACAGAGGAACTGTCCTTACAGAAGTATCTCAAGGCTTCCTTTCAGCTGTTCTTCCTGAGGTACCTCAGAACTTCTCACTCAAAATGCTTTGCACAGGCAAGGCATTGTCTCCTTCATGTCATCTGAAATATTTTGGAGATCATCCTGAATGGGCAGGAGAAACAATCCGTGAAAAAAAATGAAGGAAACAAGTGTTAAAGGGAGTTTAAAAATGCAGTTCAGGAACAGGCAGAAATTCATTCTAATGAACAGTATTTAACACTTCTGAAATACTTGCCCACTGAACTGCTTCTAAGCAGTGCTGGGTTGTTACAAACAGCAGGATAGAATATGCTTTGAACATTATAAACAACCATTGTACACAGTGAGAATACCACCTATGTAACGGAGCCAAGCTGACTGCAACTATTAAATAATGAGATGTTATTAGAGCTGTAAGATACATATGAAAACCAATCATCAGAGTACTTGTGTAATTAACACTTCAGTTATTCATCAGACATCTGAGTGTTGCAGTCCACTGTGTTAAATGGTGTCACATCAAGTGTGTTTGCAAGAAGCAGCTTGTCACCAGGATACAGTCAGGATCACACTGCTGTGCTGATTGCTATGTTGATATTCATGTCAGGTGAACTGATTATGGCTCCCAGTAACTCAGAACTCAGGAAAAAACAATAAAATCAGGACAAGTCAAACTAAGCCTCATAAAGCTCAGCATAACTGCTACTGTATTCTTTGTTCCCAGTTCTGTGTAAAATTCATCACCTTCCCAGGGGTGTCAAAACATCTGACAGTCTTATTCTGTCATTTGAAACTTTGACTCTTTGAAAAATAACCCTTAAATCTGTGAAGAATGTCTTACTGTTTTTTTCATATTCCATCATTTGGTCTCTTCAACTTGAAGTGTATTATAGCCTATATCTAAGCCAATTCTTCTGTGTCTAGGTAGGTTTTGATTATTGAGCTATAGTCATCCTTGGCTAGATGTTTGCCATCTCAGAGGGAGATTTTTCCAAACTCTGGAGGAAGATCTGTATTAGTGGCCTCCTTGCCCCAGACTGCACCGGTACATCTGGTAGATCTCTAATCAGTTTCAGCTATTCTCCTCCCTTACCAGCTTCAAGGCAGTCACAATGGCTTGCCTGGCTCTCCAGTGTTCATGTTTGTCTCTGTACAGACATTTTGAGTTTTGTCTCTACTGTTTGGCAAACAATTTGATCTGTATTTTTTGTCTACATTGCTTTAGAGGACCACCCTGGTTCACCCAGAGAGCCCTCAAGCCTGAGGCACCAAGCTAAAGCACAGAGCTCTCAGGAGCCTGCACAGCTAGCAAGGGGAAAGAGTAAGCTGCACCACTGGTCTCTACTGCCTCCAACAGAAGCTGAGAGTTGTGCTGAGAATAACTCTCAGCATAAGTGTCACAGTTTAAGCAATTGGGAATCCTCTTAAATTCAGGGTCAACTGCCTATGCCTTATTATGGTAACAGGTGAACAATGGCTGGTCATGTGAAAAGCTTAGTGAACGGGGACAGATTGTATCAGGAGGAAAAGACCTTATGCCTTCATACCCCACCTTACTGTTAGTGCTTTCTGGGGGCCCCTGAAAGGGGTTCTTTTGAAAATACTACACACAGCTCAGGATAAGAGGGTTTGATTTGTGTTTTCTATGTGGTTTTGTGTTATGGTGGACTGGCTTTTCTTTTTGTTTTTTTTTTGTTAAATTTTACTTTAAAGTGTGGGTTGTTTTAAGTTCCATAGTCTCACTTTCAGACAGATACAACTTTACGGAAGGAACAGGGCCAAATAATGAGTGATTTACCAATAGAATGATCATACTTTTACTAAGTATATGGAAAAAGTAGGAATTTACTCGCAAGCTTGAATTGATCTGAAAATGTCTTTACCATTATGCGTTAGATGCTTTTTAAGCAGAAGTCTTGCCTATTGCTTAACACATTCTGGTGGATGAGTGTCTGAAGTATTGGAACAGTCAAAGCTGATGACCAGATGGAATCTGTGGGAACTCCATGTGGTGTGTCCATTTTCAGGTCAGGTTTGCATGGAAATGAGGGCTTTCTGAAGTATTGGAAATGGTAGAGTCAAATTACAGTGCCTTTCTCTATGACAGACCATGTTCAAGGACTTAACTGATGAAGACAATAAGCACATAAGTTTTTAAGTAATTTGGAGATGTGGTGTATGCTGCATCCTGATAGGAGAGTGTCCTGGTTTAGACCCATCAAGGGACAAAAGACCATAATTAAACTCAAGTACCAAAGATTTGAGAATTGGCAAGGGCAGGGAGAGCTTATGGTCCCAGACAAAACAGGCCAGGTTACTCGCCTTGGGGAAGAAAATAGAAAATAATTTAATTCCAGCACCAACTAAAGCATAACCATAAAACCCCAAAACAAAACTAACACAAAACAACACCAAATGGTACAACAATGAAGAGTACAATCAGCCCTTTAAGACCACCTTCTTCCCACCTCTCCCCTCTTCCCAGACTCAGAGCCCTGATCCCAGTGTCTTTATCTCCTCCCCCACTGAATGGCTCAAGGGGGCAGGGAATGGGGGTTTCAGTCAGTCTATTCCTGATGGCTTCTGCCATTTGTCTCTCCTCAGGGCAGGTGGGCTCCTCATCAGTCCTCCTTGCACCTCCATGGGGTACCTCACACACATGGCAGCCCTGCATGGGCTGCTCCAAGGTCCATCACTCTTACACCTCCTCTCAAGCACTTCAAATTCTCATCCCAAAATAGTGATGGCAGAGGTGCCAGATTGTCCCAGCTGGGCCGGAAGTGAGTCTGAACCCAAGAGCTGGGGGAGAGTCTGAGAACGGTTTACCAGGTCTTCACTGCAACACACATCCCCTGTTACCAAGCAAAAGCTGCTCCTTATTAAATCATGACAGAGAGAGAGCAGAATTGTGTATGATGGGGAATAAACTATTAATGGAGCAATTACAGAAGCAATGTCTTTGTCGTGCTTTGTACTTCATGAAAGCTATTAACTCCTTTGTGGTAGGAGGAGAGGGAAAAGGATGTTTCCGTTAGCTGGCATCACCAGTAGCTGCCAGGACTTCAAAGTGCGCTTTGAGTATTGCAGATAGAACATATGTATTGCAAAAAAGATAACGGACGGTAAAGGTCAGACAAGTCTGCTCTGGGCCTCTGTAGTTATCATCACAGTATTTTACCAATAACTTACAGTGGTATGTGCTTGCCATATATGTAAACTACTAAACAGACTCCTTGAAGGTACAAAAAAAAAATGCTTCTGCCTCTACTTTGTCTGCTTTGAATCGGAAAACATATTTCTGTCTCAGTGTTGATATAATGAATTTAAAAAAACAAAAAGGAAACTAACTCACATGAATACTTGAATAGTTGCAAGTGTGCTGTTGGGATCCCTTCTAGTATGTAAACCAACTTCTAGGTACATAAACAATGCTACAACAGTCTGACCTCAGTCTGGGTTAATGAGAAATGGTAGAATAAATGAAAAATTCAGGTATACCATCAAATGCAACCTAAGAGGTACTTTTATTTTCTACCTAATTTTGAAAGACTAGAAGTGAAAAGTAAGTGCATCTAGCAGAACTGTGCATTGGATATGGTTAATCATTAGAACGGAAGAGAAGATTCATTATTTTCCAAGACTGATAGTAAACTCTTTCATAGAATGTTGACCAGGCAGTGTGTTTAAGGCTTAGGAATTTTCTTTGTTGTGGCATTAGTAAGTCCAAAGGCAGCCCACAAAAGTCACTCTCCTTCCAGGCTATCCTGTGGAAATTTCAGCTTCTAAATTTCTTCTTGTACTTTGTAGTCACAGATGATCAAATGACAGACTGATGGAAGCACTCCTAGGACCTTCCTGCAAATGGTATGGTTGGATTAGATAATGATGCTTAACAGAATTCTGATGGCTTCTGCTGGGCAGAGTTAAAGGATAAATGTCTCACAGTGGTTGTTCCTTTGCCTTTCCTTATCTCTCTAGGAGTAGAAGAGACTGTATAAGCAGTATGTATCTCTTCTTTCACTATTAAAAGACATACAAATTGATAACCATTGATTTTCTTGCTTCTGACCAACTCTGAATATGGAGGCTGGTCCATTCTTTTGCTCTTCCTTTATGGACTCTTAATCAGTTATGACTCTCAGACTTTGAAAATTTAGGTATTATGGCTTGTTTTCTCCAGAATGTTAGGCGTGGCCAGACTAAACAAAACATAATATTTGTAGAGTAGAAAGAAAAGAAAGTATGATTTTTTCAACAACTTTTATCAAGCTACAATTTTTTTTTTTTTTGTCACAATTTACTTTCTTTTTGTATCAGTAACCTTTTCAAAGCTTTTCAGAGAAAAGCAGTGGAAAGAATTACTTCTTCAGTAGCAGTATTGGCAGTAACATTGCTCAAAAGAAATAGCTGTGTTACAGTTGGAGACCAGAATTTTATGTGTACTTTATGATATTTCCATGATAATTAATATGGTTATTTCTATTTTAGCCTCTCCCACACTTTTGTACTGTACTACTTTGCCATAAAGATACATGATTGTGACCAATCGGTTTCAGAAGAGACTTCAAACTTCAGTCTGAGATCAGTACATTAAATGGAAGCAAAATCCTCCCAAGTTGTATCTAAAAGAAAAAAACCCAATTTTTATATTTGGTAAATAATTCCATATTGAACAGTATCATTTTTATTCTGTAATTAGTTACTGTAATAGTTAAACTTTTCAGGACATTTATTTTCAAAAAGACTATCTTGGAAATATAGCCTGGTTTTCTTACAGTGACTTTGATGTTCCCCTTCCTAAGTACTGAGCTTTCAACTCCAAAACATCTGATCTTTACATATGTCCCTTTAGACATACTATCAATAACATCATGAGCCAAACAACCTAGAAAAAAAAGGCACATCATTTATATCTCTTACTTCATGATGATGTACATATCTTTATGAAGCACTCAAGTGTAAAGTATCCTCTTATTTCTGTTACGTCTACCACCTTGCAATCTGCTTTTTTTTCCTGAAAGTAGCCTAATTGTGCAATTAAATGAAAGCTAGAACAAATAAACGTTAAGTTTCCATTCTATTTTTAGCCAATAAACTTCTTGTCCTGTTAGGAACCTAAGATATCAGGAATATAATTTCTTTCTTAATCTTTTCTTGTTAATTGAGAGTAGATGTAGCTTTCTGTGATTTGTTTTATGATGCCCTGGGGGAAAGTACATCTGCAGCTTGCAGTTTCTGTTGCAAGAGGATGGAGAAGTAATTTGATGTTCTGCGTGCTTTGACATTTGTCTGTAGCTGCTTTTAAAATGGTTTCAACTGGATTCAGCTTCCTTCTCCTCCATGTTTTGTGTTATCCAAGTGTTTCACATATGCATAAAACATTGTTAATAAGCATTATGTAAGTGTTTTGTTGACACTTGTACAAGCTTTTGCTGATAATTTTTTTACTATGCCTTATCTTCAAAAAAATTAAAAGCTGTTTATTTTCTTATTGTTTCGCAATTTTAAAAGGCTGAGTAGAACTGGAAACGAAGTGTTAATTGTTAGCATTACAGGAAATGGTTCAAGCTATGACTTTTACTATGAAGTATGTTCATAATTGCAAAAAGTTAAGGTTTTCTATAAATCGGCATTAATGTAGAATTATTATGTATTTTTTGAAAGCAGAAAGTATGGATTCATCTGGTGTTGATTACCATGTTATCACATGTTAATTCTGCCTGGCAAAGATTTAGTTCTTTTCCATTACATGTTTGTGGAGAAGCTAGCTAATTCTACTTCTTTCAGCACATTGGGCGGATGCCCAGAGGGCTATTATTAGTAGCTGCATTGTCATCGTTTATGTCAAATGGCAAAATTTATTAGGATAAAAAGTGCAACCTGAAAGGGAAATTTTTGGGGAAACAAGTTTTGGGGTTTTTTTCTCTTCATAGTTATGCTAAATTCACGACAACTAACTTTTCAGTTTGTTATTGAGTGTTTCCAACAATTAAAGTATCCTTATATTTTGCAAATTCAGTCTTGGAAAGAGGGTTGTTTTTTTTTGTAATGCATAGCCATATGAGAAAATCTGTTATAATAAGTATCTAAGGAAAACACAAATAATGTAGCTGAATCAGAAATCAGATTGAAGTGCATTTCTCTGATGTAAATCTGCACAAGGAGATCCATCTACCTTCATGGATAGTTTTGCTACAAGGATACTTTGTGACTGTTATTTTTTTTAAAGCAACCACTGTATTTCAGCACCACCTACAGGTATTAAAATGAAATCTGCTTGAATTTTTGACCAGGATCTGCAAATGGATTCCATGTTTATGGAAAATAAGACTATTTGTGATTGAACAGCTAATGCTACAAATATTTTAAATTTTCAATCTTGAGTCAAAAAGTTATTATACACCCTGTTTTATTCAAGAATTACATATTATGAAACTGAATGACCAGAGAGCATGTCATTCATGCATTAATGAGATGCAGTTTTAAAAAATACTGTGTTTTGCAAGGTTTTACCCCTCTTGGTGTAACTGAAGTGCTAGGAGGCAAAATGTTTTCCATAGAGGAAATTTTCCTCTTTATTCAGAGATGGATGTTATATACTTTAGAAAGTATGCTTTTACTGATTGAAACCACAGAATTAGTGATCACTCTTAAACTTGCACAAATTTGATTAAGATTTCTAACTATAATTTTGATCCTATCTCTCATTTATATTGAATGATTCATATGTTGGCTTTGGGCCAGAGTGGTATAATTACTAGCCTTTCAAACAATCAAGCTAGGAGAATTCAGGTTACCTACATCTCCCAGAGAAAGTATTCCAAAAGTAACAAATGCATGAGTCCTTTCAGTAGAAAATGTACTGGTTTGCCATTGCCCACAGAATTTAATTTTAGTATTTTGTGGAGTAACTGGAATTCCTTGGAGAAAGGAAGGGGGAAAAAAAAGCTGTAGTGCATGTTTCAGTTGCAAAGCAGAGGAAACAAAGCTCTTCAGGATTTAATCATGTCAGGTTTTTAGAGTATATAACAGAAGAATTCATAAAACCCCTAAACAGGGAGAGCATAGATTCCTTGGCTCAAAGCTCAAAACCAGGGCTTTATCTGTGAAAAGTGTACTTTACTGGGGTTTTAGAATTCAATCTTGCTTTCATTTCAGTAGGTGAGTAAAATCTGACTAGCTGTCTTGTTGCAAAGGCCTTTTCTTAGTCCTGTCACTCACAAACTGATGGGACTGAAGATTAACTGATTTGCTTCAGATAGACCTAACTACTTGTGAGTACAGGGGCACCTGTTACTCACAGGAGCAAAATTTATTCACATGCTTTTGTGATGTGTGTTTTACTTCTATTTTGGTCATATTCTTACACTAGAATAGCAAAGACATAACATAGTAGTATTACACACCAAGGTACATACGTATCTGCCTCCAGCAAATCATTAAGTGACCTCAGTAATGACAGGATTGTTTCAATGAAAGTACTGATGGTGGCAGATGGAATTTTTTTGAGAGATTATCGCATCATTGACATTATTTATGAAAAGAAAGAGTAAAACACTGGGAGGAATTACCTGTATGCTAATTCTTCTCTCAACACCTCAACATTTTTAATGATGATGGTGTTGACATTTTTCCATTAATGTCACCCACCTACTTTAAATTACTTTTGCACTTCTGCAGCATTTTTTTACATTTGAATAGGAGGTGTGTTTGGTGTTGAATCTTCCTCTGTTGATACTGTTGATTGCTAATGTGGAAAAGATGATTTTAAGCAAAAGTCAGCTGATAATACAAGAGAAGAAAATAGAGTCCCCATGAAGATGGTGCTATTATTTGTATTCCTTTTTCCTATTTTTTGGGGTGGGAAATTTCTTCCTCCAGGTTTATTCTTTCATTCTATGCTAGTAAATTTTGCTCAATACTGTAAAATTTTAAGAAAACAAATGCAGCAACCTGCTTTAATTTCAAGCCTTCAGTGTTCCTTGTATGATGTACTTACAGATAGCCTTCTGGTATTAGGACTGCCTTTCCTTACTTTCGGGCTGTAAGTGATGGGTGAGGCATAAAACATTTTCTCTGGGTAATGAGAACCTAAGCTAGAGCTACTAGTTTGAGAGGTTAAAATTTTACTTGTATTGTTAGAATTTGAATATGGTTTACTTTCATTTTGATACTTATGTCACTTTACAGCATTACCAAGATACAAGAGATATTTGATTAAAGTAGGATCTTCCTGCTAACTTGTCTGAGCAAAAATTAAAAGAAATAACTCCAAAACAACTTTTAAAGGAATAACTCTAAAGGATTTTTTTCTGTTTGTTTTTGTTTGTTTTAATTGGGAAATAGTGTATACACAGAAATAGTATGTAGCAAATTATGTATTATTTAGATGTTATGTGATATTAAAGCTTACAGCAGCATTGAAATCAAACAAATATTCAGTACTCCAAGGCACTTTATAACACTTGTGAATTGTATTTGGAAATTGTGGAAGTGCTCACTTGTATGCTTTTACGTTAGGTGGTAGAAAGCTTGTGTAACTACATTTTTCAAAATGTGCTTGTAACATTTGATCAGTATTTTAATAATTTTCTGCTTTTCTGGAATTAATGGACTTACTCCCCACAATGAGATGCCCTTTTAAGCCTGAGACTGAAGTTAAAGTAACTGATTACTAGTTTTCAATATACTTCAATGCTATCTTCAGCATATACACTGGTTGCTTAAGTACTGAAATACAGTAGCACAAGGCCAGGCATTATGTTTTTCATTAGAATTCCAGCCTTTATTCTTGACCTCGTAATTCCCTTTGTTATAAATTAACATTAATAGCTAATTTATCATGTAATTTAGGTAAATCAAATGCTGAAAGTACTTAAAGCTTTCAATGATCCGTGGACAAAAAAAGGCCATTTAAGAAAACTTGGCCTCAATTAACTCAGTTTATTGCTTGCCAAGTATCAAGGGGTTTGATAAGTGATTCAAGCTTTGCATTTTGCTCTCAAGTTAATTTCCAAGTTCATTGACACTGTAGGCAAACCCTGAAGTAAGTTGCATATGTTGCATTTTAGTACAAAAATTACATCCTAGAATGGAAACATGGGTTAAAACTCTGCAAGTCACAAAATAATAATAATAAAAGACAAACTTCATTCCATGGATGTGAGCTGGAAGAAATGTTGTTTCTGACATACTTAATATTTTCTGAAGAACTGCGTTTATTCCAGTTCCAAATATTCCAAGTTTAAGGATAATCTTGTTCTTATCTAGGTCTTAAAAACACCATATTTGCTCATACTTTTGTTTTCTTTTCAGTGACTTCTTGGCAGATTTATGAAATATCATTGACTCCATAGAATTATCATGGTCAAATGTAAAAGTAACTTAAAACTCACCTCAAATAGAGTCTAACTACTGCTCCTCAAGTGTTTTCTTATCAAATTGGCTTAAATTTTACTTTTAAACTGTAGTTAAATTATATTGTTGCTATTTCATTGTCATTGCATCTTATGAAGTGTTAGTGTTACCTGATGTTGAGCTATAGTCAAACCAGTTAGAAGTGCTATATTATCTATTCTGAAACTACTTCTATGACAAGGATTGTATTTTCACTGTCACCAACTCAAGCATGTAATGTGTTTAAATGTATTTTGTATTTTATTAGAAATTATAGGGAGGACAAAGTAATTGTAACAGATATTTTTCTTTTTCTTTTGAACCAAAGTGCTGTAAATGTCGCTATTTGCTCTTCTGTCAGAAAAGGGCATATTTTTAATGATATTGAACAGGTAGCAGAGAAAGGAAAAAAAATGTAAGCTAAGTTTATATCATTAAAAACTAGAAGAAGTATTAGCAGTTCTTGCTTGTTGTGGCTGTTTTTTTTAACAGATGAATTTAAGTGTCTAATAGTTGAAAAGCTAGAATCGGACACTGTGGCATCAGGAGTTAAATGGTCCATCCAGCACCAAGAATAGAGAGGATAAGGTTATTCACCAGCAAGAGTCTATGACACTGAAACCAGAAATAGTTCTTCTCTGCAGGTTCTCTAATGCTTAATTAAGAACAGATGTTACTGTGGGTGGAGTACGAAAGGTCTCGCTGGGGCGCCTGTGCAGGATCAGACTGACGTTATAAACCTTGTGCAGTAGTCCAAGACTGAGGAAGGGGAATGTTGCAGCCTTGGCCAGGAATTAATCTGTTCCTGGTCTGATGGCTCAACATTAATGAGGCTTGTAAAACAGTAGTTGTATTGTAGAATTCATCATGGCTTTTGGTCTTCTAGGAGCCATAGGTGTATTTAAGATACCATGTAGTATTCCTGTAAGCTTGAACACTATGTCAGCAGGATTTGTCAATATTTTCCCTTAGGCCATGGCAAGCAATGGTGTTTCCTTATTAATTGTTTTTAGATGACTCGGGCTCATTAGCTGTAATTAAATGTCTAGCAATTAAAACATACTTCTCTCTAATCATAAAAGTGTTTAAGTTGGTTCTCAGCCAACAAAGTTCCTGCAAGACTGATTTGAGAAATTTGTTCTGATTAATGGTGACAAGAAACAAGCTATAAGACTTTGGTTCATAAATGTGATGCTTATTGAAGTTCACAGTACCGTCTACTTAAAATGTGCAAAAGATTCAGCGAAGTTAAAGAAAATTACCCTGGTTGTGTGTTCTTCATAACCAGACAGCAATGTAAGTACACTATTCAAAACATCCTTTGTAAAAATAACCAGTTAAGGAATGTAGGCCTGATTCTCTGCAAAGTTGTCTAGGACCATGTCATTATGAGCCTCTGTCCTGGTTTCAGCTGGGGTAGAATTAATTTTCTCCATAGTAGCTGGTACAGGGCTGTGGTTTGGATTTAGTATGAGAATAATGCTTGCAACACTATTTAGTTATTGCTAAGTAGTGTTTTTCCTAAGTGAAGGACTTTTCATTTTCTGACACTCTGCCAGTGAGAAGGTGCACAAGCAGGGACCATGGCCAGGACAGCTGACCTGAACTAGCCACAGGGCTATTCCATGTGACAGGATGTCATTCCCAGTATGTAAACTGGGGGGAGTTGTCTGGGAGGGGCAAATCAATGTTCAGGGAAGGGCCAATCAATGGTCAGACACTGAGTAGGCATCAATCAGTGGGTAGTGAGAAACTGGAATGCACATCACTCATCTTTCTTGGTTTTTATTTCTCTTTCCATTTTCATCACTACAATATTTTAACGATTAAATTATTATCTCAACCCACAACTTCTTTTTTTTTTTTTCCAGTTCTTCTTCCCATCCCACAGAGGTAGGAGGAGGCTAAACCACTTCAGCCACACTTTTACTTAGCTTGAGAGCTGTGAGGCACAGAATTTACTTCATTCCTTGACCATCACATTGGTCTTTCTATTGAGTATGCAGAGAGCAGTGCATGGTCTCACTCTGTGCATAGTGAAAGAGCTGACTTGCTTTCCTTAAGACTAGCTCAATTTACATCATATTTTGTCTGAATAAAATTGCCTATGAATGACTTCGATTTGCATATTCCATGCTGATTGAAAGCCTATTACAATTATTACTTTCAAATCCTGTTCATGTAAAGCAAGCTTTTACTTTTGGAGTATCAGATAATGATGAAGGGTTAATTTCTTAATTCCTCAGTGGTTATACTTTATATGTACCCTTTATTTTCTTTTCAAATTTTCTCTCTATAATTTATTTTGTCTTACAAAACTATCTTGCATTACCAGCTAAGATAGCTTGTTCAATAGTTTTTGTTAAATAACTGTACCTTACTGTGTGCCAAAAGAAGGGCAACGAAGCTAGTGAAGGATCTAGAGAACAAGTCTTATGAGGAACAGTAGAGAGAACTGGGGTTACTTAGCCTTAAGAAAAGAAGGCTGAGAGGAGATCTTCTCATTCTCTACAACTACCTGAAAGGAGGTTGTGGTGAGGTGTGTATTGTTGTCACCATCCCTAGAGATATTTAAAAGATGCATAGATAAGGTGCTGAGGAATAGGGTTTAGCTTAGTGATGGGCTTGTCAGTGTTAAGTTAGTGGCTGGACTTGATGATCTTAAAGGTCTCTATCAACTGTAATGATTCTATTCTGTTCTACTAATAAATTATTATTTCTTCTTTGTGAAACAGTTTGATTGAAGAGAATAGATAATATAATATAGCAATGCTGTACACAAATAAATCTAGAACATACCTGAAGAGGTGAGATGCCTTCTTCTTGAACTAATTCTGCAACTAGTTCCAAGATAGGAAAATCTGTACAATAAATTCACACTTTTCTTGAAATATTATGTGAGAAATGTGGAATCGTCTTTGAATTACTTTAAAGTTTTCCTGATCAGATCCCAAAATTATAGAAGCTAGAAGGAAGAGCCATGTTTCCAGAATTTCTCCTTTTTCTCAAATAATATCTGTTTTCTAAACAGCCTTTTCTTGGATGTGTGTTATTCTGGATGGATCACTCTTGCTTGGTGACAAGTGTTCCCAATACAGGAAAAAACAGGAAGAAAGAGTCCTAAGGAAAGAGTATTTCAGTATTCTGACTGAAGATGACCTTTAAGCATGACCTCAAGTAAGATGGGTCATTAAATACTGGGTTTTCATACATAAACTTGCACACAGAGCTCATGGAAAATGATTCCACAGAAAGTGCTTTACAGAACAGAAATTCATGCAGAAAATCTTCTTGTTGGAAGCTGGTGGAATTCTATATGTGGTATTGTTTGTGCCTCTAAGAGCTATAAATTCTAATGTGGGGTGGTTTTATAGGCAGTCATGATATAATACATGTTTCCTATAGCAGATTGAAAAAATTAATCCCTATAGTCAGAGGCGTTTTTTAAGACTGGGGACTGTTCTGTGTAGAAAGTATTACAAAGATTAATAATATATAGAGGCAAACTTAAGAGTAAGGGATACTAATTTTATGTAGTTTTCTGGTGTTAGTGACCAGAAGTACATAAACAGAAAATCTAAATATATATCAGACAGTAAGCAAATCACAAACCATATTTCATCCAGTAACATATTCCATTGTTTAACCTTCGATGTGTATATTTTAGTAGACCAAGAGCATTTTTTACCTAATAATACAGCTACATTGAGCAGACTGTTGGTTTTCAAATCCATTTTGAAATAAAAGCATTTTGCAAGTATCACTTGTGGAATAATTACTGGAAATAAATTACAAATGGAACTTATATTAAAGATACAGCATTGTTCACACTCTA
Source organism: Colius striatus (assembly GCF_028858725.1). NCBI lineage: Eukaryota > Metazoa > Chordata > Aves > Coliiformes > Coliidae > Colius > Colius striatus. The sequence goes on along the minus strand of NC_084767.1, from coordinate 28,865,070 downwards.
AGGAAAGGTATAACATCACAAAGAGTCCCAGGAAAGACTGCAGTTGCTATGCAAGGAATCCCTGGTTCCCTAAGGCAACCAGCAAGGAGGTTAGAAAGGAGTGGAGATTCTGTAGCCAAGTTCTGTGAGATGTTAGAAGAAGGGTACCACATGGTACTATAGGACTGATACACTACAGGCCTGACATTCCAGGTCAACCACCTGTCATGTTTTGACAAAATGTCATCATGATAATACTAAAACACACCTCCATCCCAAAGGATACCTGCCCCCAAGGTGTGACCACCCCTACCTGAGCATACTCTTTGAGTTTTTCTTAGCCTATACCTTTAAAAGCAAAGCAAGAGAATTTTACATCAATCCTAATAAAGATATTTATGACTAGAGTAACTCAAGCACACCTTGAAGGTAAAAAGTGTTATAAAAAATGACCTAACAAAAAGGAATTGTTAGGGAAGATACTATCATGAATAAGTCAGGGAAGAATCTGTCACTGACTCTGACTCCTGGAATCAGCTGATGAGCTGAACTTCTCTTCCCCACTATAGGGATGCCTTTGAGTAATATCTGAAATTTAAATTTATAAATCTCTATAGAGTCTTTCTCTCTCTTTTCTCACTTTGAGAGCTGTATCAACAATATACAAGTTTGCACATGCTTTTTTGTATGCAGTCACAGAATCATAGAATCACAAAATCTTTAGGATTGGAAGGAACCTTGGAAAAGATCATCTAGTTCAAACCCCCTGCCAGAGCAGGCCACCTACAGTAGGTCACACAGGAACTGGTCCAGGTGGGTTCTGAATGTCTCCAGAGGAGGAAAGTCAACAACCCATCTGGGCAGCCTGTTCCAGTGCTCTGTCACTCTTAGAGTGAAGAAATTCTTTCTTGTATTACTGTGGAATCTCTTATGTTCCAGCTTGTACTCATTGCCCCTTGTCCTATCATTGGATATCATTGAGAAGAGCCTGGCTCCATCCTCCTGACACCCATCCTTTACATATTTGTAAACATTAATGAGGTCACCCCTCAACCTCCTCCAAGCTAAAGAGCTGCAGCTCCGTCAGCCTTTCATCAGAAGGGAGGTGCTCCACTCCCTTCATCATCTTGGTGACCCTGCACTGAACTCTCTCCAGCAGCTCCCTGTCCTTCTTGGGAGGGGCCCAGAACTGGACACAATATTGCAGATATGGTCTCACAAGGGCAGAGTAGAGAGGGAGGAGAACCTCTCTTGACCTACTGCCCACACCACTTCTAATACATCCCAGATTGCCATTGGCCTTCTTGGCCACAAGGGCACATTGCTGGCTTATGCTCATTCTGCTGCCCACCAAGACCACCAGATCCCTTTCCTTTACACTAATAACAGTTCATTCCCCAACCTGTACTGGTACATGGGGTTATTCTTTCCCAGATGCAAAACTCTACGCTTGCCCTTGTTGAATTTCATTAGATTTCTCCCCACTCAACCCTCCAACGTATCCAGGTGCCGTTGGATGGCAGCACAGCCTTCTGCTGTGTCAGCCACTCCTCCCAGTTTAGTATCACAGCCAACATGCTGACAGTGCCCTCTGTTCCCTCATTAAGATAATTAATGAATAGATTGAACAGTACTGGTCCCAGCTCCAACCCCTGAGAGACTCCACTAGACCCTGCTTTATCACTCACCACTCTCTGCCTTCTTCCCTTCAACCGGTTAAGAATACACCTCACTACCTGATGATCAAACCCACACTTTCTCAGTTTTGCTGTGAGAATGCTGTAGGAGACAGTGTCAAATGCTTTACTGAAATCAAAATAAATCACATCCACCTGGTTATGTCTTCACAAAAGGCTATCAGGTTGGTCAAATGTGACTTCCCTTTCATAAAGCCATGTTGACTGCTCCAAATCACCCTCTTGTCCTTTAAATGTCTGGAGATGGCACCTAGGATAAGTCATTCCATCACCTTTCCAGGGATGGAGGTGAGGCTGATTGGTCTGTAGCTACCCAGCTCTTCCTTTTTGCCCTTTTTGAAGACTGGAGTGACATTTGCTTTCTTCCAATCCTCAGGCACCTCTCCTGTTCTCCACAACTTACTGAAGATGATGGAGAGTGCTTTAGCAATCACATTCACCAGCTCCCTCAGCATCTATGGGTGCATCCCATTGGGGCCCATGGATTTATGTACATCCAGATTGCTCAACTGATCCTTAGCCTAGTCCTCATCAACCAAACAAAACTCCTTTAATCTGACTTTCTTGGGAGTCTGGGGATCCCGAGGCAGTCTCCAGCAGTGTAAACAAAGGCAAAGAAGGTATTCAGTAACTCAGCCTTCTCTGTATCTTCTGTCACAAGGGCACCTGCCTCATTCAACACTGGGCCTCTAGTGTTAGTTTTGTCTACAATGTATTTGAAGAAGCCCTTTTTGTTGCCCTTGACCTCCCTGGCAAGGTATAACTCCAATGAGGCTTTAGCTTTCCTAGTTGCCTCCCTACATCCTCTGACAACAGTCTTATATTCATCCCAAGTGGCCATCCTTCCATGATCTATAGACTCACTTCTTCCACTTGAGTTTGCCCAACAGTTCCCTATTTAACCACGTGGGTCTCCTGGCTCCCTTTCTTGATTTCCTACCTGCTGGGATGCTCTGATCCTGAGCCTAGAAAAAGTGATCCTTGAATACAGACCAACTATCTTGGGCCCCTTTGTCCTCCAGTACCCTGTCCCACAAGACGTCTCCTAGCAATTGCTTGAAAAGGACAAAGTTGGCCCTGCTAAAGTCCAGAGGTGTGATTCTGCTTGGTATTCTGTTCCTACCACATAAGATTCTGAATTCCACCAACTCATGGTCCCTGCAGCCAGGGCTGTATTTCTTAAAAAAGACTTAGCCATCCACGACCATTCCAGTCACGTGAGCTGTCCCATCATGTCTCTGCAATAGCCACCAGTTGTAGGGGTTTTGCCTGGGCCAGGTTTTCTGGTAGCAGGGGGAGCTACAGGAGTTACTTCTTTAAACAGAAATCTGCCAGTAGCTTCCTCTGTAGCTGATAGGGTGAGAGCCAGTCAATTCTAAGATGGACCCTGCAGCTGACCCAGGCCTGGCCAATTAGTGACTGAGGTAACACCTCTGTGAGTAACGTATTTGAGAAGAGGAAGAAATTGCTGTGCAACATCTCCACAGACTCCCCTGTGACTGGTGGTGAGGACCATGGTGACGCAGCTCTGCCCCTGCAATCCATGGAGGCCACTGGGGAGCAGAGATCCACTCACAGCCTGTGGAGAACCCCATGACGGAGCGAGTGGATGCCTGAAGGAGGCTGTGACTGTGGGAAGCTCACCCTGGAGCGAGTTCCTGTCAGGACATAGGAGCCTAGGGGGAGAGAGGAGCCCAGGCCAGAGCAGGTTTGCTGTCAGGACTTGTGATCCTGTGAGGGACTCAGGCTGGAGCAGTCGGTACCTGAAGGACTGTTCTCCCAGGGGATGACCCACATTGGGGCAGGGTGTGAGGAGCTGCCCCCATGAGAGGCGCCATGCTGGAGCAGTTCATGGGAAACTGTAACCCATGGGAAGGACTCACACTGGAGAAGTTCATGAAGGACTGTCTCCCATGGGGGGGGACCCCACAGTGTAGGAGTGAAAAGTGTGATGAGGCCTCCCCATGAGAAGAAGAAGCAGCGGGAAAGTCCATCTGTAATGAACTGACCACAACACCTATCCCCCTTCCCCTGGGCTGCTGAGGGGGAAGGAAGGAAAGTCCTGGGAAGAGGGAGGGGTAGAGGGAAGTGTTTTAAGATTCAGTTTTATTTCTGTTCTCCTTGTTCTTATTGTCCTTTAATAAACCAAATCATTTTCTCCCCAAGTTGAGTCTGTTTTGCCCATGATGTTAATTGCTGAGCAATCTCTCTGTCCTTGACTTGACTTACAAACTGCTCTATATATTTTTTTCTCTTCTGTCCATTTTAGGAGGGGGAGTGATATGATGACTTGGTGAACACCTGGCTAAACCACATCCATACACAGTAGGACTTCCAGCTCCTACTGTTTATTCCCCATGCTGTGTGAATTGCTGTACAGGCATCTCAAGAAGGGAGCCAATCATGTAGGATTTACCCCCAACACTAGCTTGCCACCCTTAGGCTTAACTCCAGCCACTATCACCAGCAATCCATAAGAATCCGTTTAACTTGTTGCTTTTAATAAACTGCACTATTCATTTAGCTGCATATTGAAGTTTCTCATTAGGTGCCGCCACACTCTGAGTCGGGCCATGTGAGTCCATGGAGCACGACCAAGCTGAATGTGCAGTGTACTATTAGTGAATCCATAATCATGATAGTTCACAGAAGGTGAATGCAACTGGACTAATAGTACTGAAATGAGCATTATTCAGAATTTAATCTTAGCCTCACCTAGTCTCCTACCTTAGTGAGGAGAGTTAGAAGGCAAGGAGGTTTATTTTCTACCAAACTACTTTGTCCTTTTATTGCAACATCAGCATAAAGTATACAAGTCCATCTGCAAGCTATGAATCTCCAAGCTTGTTGTACTCTGTATAGCCATGCTTATTATTACAGAGCTGCAGTTACTTGATTTCAAAGGCAGAAAAAGTAGGTTGGTATACAATAATGAAGGAAGAAATATTTTCCCACTTTATTTCTAGTAAAAGCTACCACCTAAGTCACAGATAATTCTGCAAAATCATTAACAAGTATCATTAACAAATTAAATATTGTGAAGTTTCATTCTTTTTGCCAAAAAAGCAAAAATAAATCACCAAGAAACTGTTTTAATGTTTAGTGCTTTAAGCACATGCCCCTTGATATGCCTTATGTCCAGATACCTTGTCCAGGCAAGGTATTTCCATAATAGATCACTTAATTGATTATTCAATGCCCCTTTAAGGGCAAAAGCAGGAAGAACTGGTAGCCCACTATTCACACACATAGTTGGTTTACTAATTTTTCTCCCATCTATTCTGAGCAAAGGACTGATAGTTGAGAGTGAGATTTTTACAAGAAAAGTGAATATTCTCTGTAAAAAAATCAAAGGACTTTCCTTTGATGACGTGAATCAGCTATGTTTAGTAAAAAGTTTACTTTCAGGAAAAAAAAAGTTATTTACTAAGGGGCAGACCTAATTTAGCATGAATATTTTTATTTCCAAAAAAAATTTATCTCCCTAGGGATTTGTCTTTAAATAAATTTATCTCTTGCTTTGAGCAATTGAAGCTTCTTTCTGGGTTATTTTTTTTCTTCTGTTTTCCAGCTGGCCTGTCCACCTGCTTACAATTTGTATCCAAAATGAACAGTTCAAAAACCATGAAGATTTTCCTATTTAAAATGAAACAAAACAGTCATAATAATGCCTATGCTCTCTATTATTGCTAAAATTTTGACATAACCTTAAACAAAATCACATCCTAATCAATTGCAATGATTGAACTAATAGTCTTTGAACTTAAAAAAAAATAGTAAAGATTCATAGGTTGAAAATGATTAATTTCTGTGTTCTTGAGTATATTTTACAAAGTATTTTTCTCCTTATGAGGAAGTGATTACTCTGAACCACACTCAGATTCATTTTCTTGTAAAACTTGACCTCATCCTCCATTCCCTGCAACATGCTAACAGAAATTAAGAAAATCTTAGAATTTTAAAAATGCTTTTGCGTGTATACACATAATTTTACATCTCTGGAAGAAATCTTGAAAAACTGTACCATCTTGTATTTCAATGTATTAACTTTTCTAAACCTAGTCTCAGTCTTTAACCTATTTAAGCCTCTGTTATTTACAAAGCATTGACATTTACAACAAAAATAAGAGAAGTTTGTAGATTGTCATACTTCTGATTAATTGATCAGAGTCATAATTTATGGAGCTGATACATGAAAGGGTATAGCAGTGCAGTTACAAGATTTCCATACTAAGGTGCAAATAGAGATCACTTGGTTCACATTGCACAAAAAGGAATGTTATTTCTTTAAAGCATAACTGAAATGTTTATGCCAATTTAGTCAACAAAAATATCTAAGGAGCTTCTGAGAGTGATTTACACTCCCATTCTATGATTCTATGATTCTCCCATCCTGCCCAAATAGGAAATACACTTCATGCTATTATAGCTCAATCCTTTCAATGGGCCATATGCTACAGACCTGTGATGTCTTTCCAAGTACAGTGCAATCTCCACAATGTCCCAGAGGAAAGTATGTTGAATTGTTTGTTTCTTCAGTGTCTTGGAACAGTACTCTTGCCAGTACTTACTTGGCACTTCTAGTCTATACAAGAACACTGAAGCACAGAACTGCATGTAGAGATGTGGGCAATGTACCTGAAGGAAAATGGACATGTGGCCCACCCAGACTTTGGTTATATGAAACTGTAAGCTGCATGAGGCTCAGGCACAGGCCTCAGATGCAGGCTCAGACTTTGGTTACATCAACAGTGAGCCTGAAGAATAGTCAAGGACGAGTTGCTTATTAGAATGTAGATATGAAGGCAGCTGTACGTTTGGGAAAGAAACTGTGTAAGCTTAGAATAGAATTACATAGAGAAGGAATTAGGTAAAAGAATGTAGAAATCGCTACTATCAAAATACTAACAAATCAAAACTTAACAAATAATATTCTATTAGTCACATGAACAGAGCATGATAGACTGAGCTATCCAGTCATAATAGATAATCATAATACTTCATATATTTAGAAAAGAATACCATATATAATGTGACTGAATGCTAAAATAAACAGCTTCTGCATTGATCATATTGGTCTGATGTGTGGTTCGTGAATCCTGTCCCATGAGGTGGTCCTTGCAATAGTCAATAAAAGTTATTCAGACTTGAAAGTATTCACATTTGTGTCTGATGTGGCCTTTAGTTTTGAATAGACATTAACCCAACCGTGCATATATGTAGACATGTCTAAAGAGAATCATGATATGCAACACATGTACTAGTTGGCTGTTTTATTTCTGCACAGCAGATCAAGGTTGTGTCTTGGTTCATAAAAACAAATGTGTTAGAATATAACCAGTCTCATTATTGGAGGTGGTAACCTTTACTTTACAGCAAAAAGGGGTGCTGGTTAGATTCCAATTTCACACTTTATTTTGCTGATTTTCCCAATTGACTTGGTCACCTACTGGTTATGCTTATTTAGTCAATGCTCCCTTTGCTGAAGTGACCTGCTGAGAAAAATGCCAGTCTTCCAGACTCAATGAGTGTGCCCCATTGAGTTGAACTTTTCCAGCATGAGTCCAGTTGTGGTGCAAAGGGAGGCTAAGAAAGATTGACTTCACATATTCTGCTTTGAATATCACACATACTGTCTGGTTGGCTTACCCAGTCTATATTCTGACTCATCTGCATAATGGGCAAGATCTTATTTCACAACCAGTTTATGTAGTGGGTTTGTGTGGGCAGGTTTTGGTAGTGGGGGCTACAGCAGTGGCTTTTAAAAAAAAAAAAAACCTGCTAGAATCTTCCAGTGTATCTGATAGGGCTGGTGTCAGACAGCTCTGAAATGGACATGCTGCTGAACAAGGCCAAGCCAATTAGCCATGGAGGTAATACCTCTGTGATTAGCATATCTGAGAAGGGTAAGAAGTTAGCATGTGCTAAAGTGCAGCAGAAAAAGGGAATGAGAATGTGAAAACAACATTTCCACAGACACCAAGATCAGTGGAGAAGGAAGGGGCGCCCAGATAATAGAGCAGAGATTCCCCTGCAACCTGTGGTACAGCCCATAGTGAGGCAGGCTGTCTTGCAGAGATTCACTTGCAGCCTGGGAAGGACCTCATACCAGAGCAGGTGGACCTGTGGGAAGGCCACCTTGGAGCAAGTTCCTGGCAGGACCTGGGAACCTGTGGGGAACCCACATTGGAGCAGTTCATTCCTGAAGGACTGTTTTCCCTGTGGATGAGAACCACTTTGGAGCAGTTTGTGAAGAGCTGTAGCCTATGGGAAGGACCCACATTGGAGAAGTTCATGAGGGACTGCCTCCTGTGGGAGGTACCCCACACTTGTAGCAGTGGGAAGTGTGAGGAGGCCTCCCCGTGAGAGGAAGCAGCAGCAAAGACCATTTGTGGTGAACTGACAGTAACACCTATTCCCCATCCTCCTGCGCTACTGGTGGAGAGGAGGTAGAAACCTGGGAAGAAGGGAAGGATGGGTGAAACGTGTTTTAAAATCCAGTTTTTATTTTCATTTTACTCTGTTTTGATTGTTCATTAATAGATAAAACCAATTCTCCCTGAGCTGAGTCTGTTTTGCCCATGATGGCAATTGCTAAGTGATCCTCCCGTCCATATCTTGAGTCAGGAGCCCTCTATTATACTCCTTTCTTCCCTATCCAGTTTAGTAGGGGGAGTGACAGAACGACTTGGTGAGCATCTGACACTTAGCCAGGGTTAAAGCTATGAAACTGGAAGAAACAACAGAATGAACAGAGTTTCCTTAAGGAAGTTGGTATTCAGAATCCATTTATCTATATACAATGTGTTTTTGTCAGATTTCAGTCATGAATGAAAATTACATGTCACAGTATTTCAGAATTTCAGGGTAGGTATATAATAAAAGTCTAGCTTTTCATCAAAAATGTCTGAAACTGGAAATCTTTCAAACAATATAATAGTATTTGAAGGAAAAGTGAATTTGGTCAAATTTTATATGAATTTTTAGATATGATGAAAAGCCACCACAAATAGGTATCTTGTACCTATATATCAGCTATTTCTCCTAGAAGCAATGAAGTTAAAAATTGGTATTGGAGGAAAACAAAGTCTACTGGACAAAATATTTAAATATCTCTAATTAGATACATTTCAACAGTGTGCTCTGGTGAATGTAAGAAAACTTTGTTCGCCCTACATTTAGTTACCAAGAGGGAACTGTTTCAGTATTTGAATTATTGCAAGGAGTTTGTATTAAGAGCTTCCTTGAAACATAGATGTAAGCAATTGCAACTTGTTTGTATAAAGGTTATTCTGTGAAAGACATTTAGAAATTTATATGCTTCTATTAGAATATGCAGTGTATTAGAGCAGTATGTGGATATTATAGTGTCTTAACTCCAGATAGGTTTTGTTACCCTGTAGTTTAAGGAAGTAAAAAATATCACCCCTGCTATCTCACGTACCATTAAAAAATAAAATCAGCTGTCAGGCTTCTGCCAGAATCTAGCTAGATTTATATGGTGCTGGAAAGAGATTGCAGGATCAAAGGAAAGTAGAGAGTAATTCTTAATCTTCTTTTACCAGCAGCACATGAGCTTTAAGAAAAATCCTTCTTCTCCTCATATTTTCTTATTAAAACAGGCTAATTCTGAGAAGGTGATCAGAATAGTGCAGTGGAAGATTCTTAACATTTTAAAAGCTTGCTACTCATCAAATTAGGATTTTAAGGAATTTAAATTGGAATTTTTCCATAGAAAACACACGGATTTCCGTGTGTTGTAAAGACAGTTTTTGTAAGCATTCTGACCAATTCTATTGAACTATGATGTATTAAGAGTGTACTTAGTCCCTATGAAGAACCTATAAATACTGATTTTTCTATGGGTGAAACAGGATCATAACATTGTTGTCAGTCTTCTATAGAAACTACAGTTTCCAACCTGACATCTTCTGGTAGTATTATTAGTAGATCTTTTACATCATGTTATGAATTCATTTCTATTAAAGAACTATTGCGGATACAGTGTCTTTTGATTTCATTCATCCATTTACTGGCCAGACTAGTGTAAACTTGCTAGATGAGAAAAGTAAGTAAAGCAGTGAATAAAATTTCCTGTAGTGATCTGATGTGTTTTTCTCCTTATAAAAATACTTGCTTACTCCAGTGTTATTACTTATGTGTTTGTTGATAGGCACACACAAGTGATTTTGGCTGCTTAGCATCCCAGATGTCTATCCTTAATTTTAAAACAATCAAGCCCAAATGGAAAACTCTTGTGAAAGGCACTATGTTCTATTTCCTAACTCTTGAGACAGGCAGTCTTGTGAAGTATCTGTTTTGGTTTTTTGTTGCTTTGTATGTGTGCCATGAAACTGTGGCACACAAGAGATGTTTTGAATCCAGCATATTAGTTGAAATCATTTTGTAAAGAAAGGAGAAAATGTGAATAACCAGTGAATAACTCCATGCAGAGCAATCATCTAAGGTAGCTTTTACCTAATTAGTTTGGAAGGTGTCTCCTGTCTAGAGTAGTCTCACAGGATCTATGACATGCTACTTGTTAGTATCACATCATGAGTTTGAGTATTACAGTGTACAAATATTCTGTTTGGCATAGTCTTCTATTGATTGACAAACTTTGAAACAGTAAGATACTTGACTTTGAACATACTTTTGGCTTTTGCAATTTGAACTCAGTACTTCCCCCTTCCTTGAGGTACAGATTGATATTTAGACTTCCTAACTGTGTCTAAGCTGCTCATTATTTATTGCTTACTCTCTCTTACTGGAAAGAATAGTAATAATACTGGAAGAACAAGGGTTTTTTCCTCACTGCTAGGTGGCAGAAGCTTTGTAAAGATGGATTAATATTGTCTTATTTGGGGAAAAAAAAAAACTTTTCCAGCTTCTTAGAGAGCAGAAACATGGCAAAGGGCAGATAATTGCTCTGTGCTTTCTCAGAGTTATGAATACTGTGTAAACAATTATTTTTCATTCTCTAGTAAGCATATGCACTGCCATAACTGTCACACAGAAACAACTGGCTGAATGACTTCTCATGAGAACACTTTAAGAGCTTGTTGACCTTAGAGATATCATCTTAGATATTGGAGAGAAGCTGAAAGCAGTCAAGACTTATGTGGCATTTCCCAAACAACTTTTGCTCTCACTATATCTACTAGAGAAGCCTTTTCTTCTCCAAATAAATGCCTGGCATTCTGCAAGTCAGTGAGTTGGTAAAGAAGCAGCCAGCCTTTTGGCTTTTTTAGCAGCACAGCAGAGTTGGAAAACAGGTTTCCTGCTCATGTGCTTGGATTGCCTTCCGATGTCTGGATTAGACATTAGGAGTCAGCAGGTGACAGAACAGAAATGACAGCTGGGGCAAGGATACTGAGAGCCACTCTTGGCAAAAGGGTACAGCACATCATTCAGGTGCAATGAACAGAGGAAGCAGGTCTGATGGTGCAACAGCAGGGGCTGAGGGGTGGATACTTGTTTGGCATGTCTGATGATAAATGCCTCATTATTAGCTGCTCAGACTTCCCAGACCTGGCAGCAAATAGTGATGTCCTCAGTTGCCATCTATTTCATCTATTCATGTCCTCAAAATACTTTTCTGAAAGCATATTGTGAAACTCCTATTGTTGCTCCTTATGTCATGGTTTGAGCATTTCCTGTATCTTTCTATTTATTCCCCGGCCATATCACAGAGGAGGATTCAACCTGTGAGAAGCTGGCATATTAAAATAAAAAATGGCATAGAAGGTGACCAGGGTCAGTTTATGGGAGCATCTATAACTAGCACCTCCAAGCCAAATTCACCATAGTGAAAATAACTTCTATTCAGCATTTATCAAGACAAAGGATGTATAAACATGCTCACAGCATTCTGAGTCCAGTGAATAGGAAATTCTGCTTGTTTTGTGATTGTCTTTCTAAAACCAGGTTCCATTTTAATTTAATTTTGTTTAATTTAATTGTTTAATCAGTTTAATAATACTGTGACAGTATATTTCTAGTCGATGACATTGGTGCCAATGCCTGTAAGAAACAAAACTGAATTTGTAAGCTACTTATCCACATGCTTAGGTTATTCAGCTTTTAAAATTATGGACACGTAGATTTCCTTCTGTTTAGCTTTCCCTCAGGCTTGGTAAGACAAAGTGCGGGTGTTTTAATTTGGCAATAATTAATTGTTTAAATTTATTGTTTATATGTACATATCAAGAAATTTATTTTTGAATGGTTTATAAATCTTATATTGATGTTATATGTACATAATTATATATAAGTTTGCACATAATTTGAGTACTGGTGTATATATATATGTGTGTATATATGTAGTACCAGAATTATGTACACTGTGTCTATATAAAAATATATTTAGAAATAAAACTCTTATCAAAGCAGGAAAACCAAAGAACTCAGAAAGAGCACATTTTAAAATTACAAGAGAAACAGACTTTTAAAACATAAATGAAAAGCCACTGGGAGACGAATATCCCCTGAAAAACGTAAATTATACTCAAACCTGAACAATTAATCAACCTATAATAAAAGTAAAACTGACTTCAACCTGAGCAGGAACGTACCTATTTAATAATAATGAAGGAATAAAATACAAATAAAACGCATAAAAGTATGCATGTCTCTTGTACCCAGATAAAATACCTAAGCTCTTAGTGCTGCAACAGTGACATCCAGTGACGAAGCCCATTAGTTCTAGACGTGATCTGCATTTAGAAGGAATGCTAAAGAACGTGGAGGGAAAGAGAGGCTTATTTACTAAAAAATAGAGTAAGGCATTGGATTCATTGAGTGATAAACAGATCACACCCAGATAGAGAATCTTAAGGGCTGGACAGAGCTCGAAAGAGCATCTAGTTCAATCCCCCTGCCAGAGCAGGCTCACCTAGAGTAGGTCACATAGGAACTCATCCAGATGTGTTTTGAATGTATCCAGAGAAGGAGACTCCACAACCCATCTGGGCAGTCTGTTCCAGTGCTCTGGCACCCTCACAGTGCAGAAATTCTTCCTTTTATTTCTTTGGAACCTCTTATATTCCAGCTTGTACACATAGATACTACTTGAGAGTGCAAAATACAACAAATAGCTAGTCTGAAAGAATTATATAAATGCTTAACCTGTATTTCCTAATAAGACATTTGCTGAAGAATAAATTGTTTTAAAACAAGTGCTTGGTCCAGTGAGGCAATTTGTTTAACAAGGCTCTGCAGCATTTTCATAACCCAATTTTTTTACTTTTAAGAGTTAACTTTTAAGAGTTTTTGGTTATCAGTGGCAGTCAACATGGCTTCACCAAGAGGAAATCCTGTTTGACTAACCTGATAGCCTTCTGTGAGTGCATACCCGGCTGGCTAGATGAGGAGAGAGCAGCGAATGTCATCTACCTTGACTTCAGCAAGGCTTTTGTCACTGTCTCCCACAAAATCCTCATCAGAAAGCTCAGGCAGTGTGGCTTGGATGAGTGGACAGTGAGGGGGATAGAGCACTGGCTGAATGACAGAGTCCAGAGGGTGGTGATCAATGGCACAGAACTGAGTTGGAGGCCTGTGGCCAGTGGAGTTCCACAGGGATTGGTTCTGGGGCCAGTCTTGTTCAACATCTTCATCAACGACCTGGATGAGGAGACTGAGGGTACCCTCAGCAAGTTCGCTGATGACACCAAACTGGGAGGACTGGCTGATTCCCCAGAAGGCTGTGCTGCCATTCAGCGGGATCTCGACCGGCTTGAGAGTTGGGCAGAGAGGAACCTCATGAGGTTCAACAAGGACAAGTGCAGAGTCCTGCATCTGGGAAGGAACAACCCCATGCACCAGTACAGGCTGGGGGTTGAACTGCTGGAGAGCAGCTCTGCAGAGAGACACCTGGGAGTCCTGATTGATAATAAACTGAACATGAGCCAGCAATGTGCCCTCGTGGCCAAGAAGGCCAGTGACATCCTGCGATGCATCAAGAAGAGTGTGGCCAGCAGGTTAAGGGAGGTTCTTCTCCCCCTCTACTCTGCCCTGGTGAGGCCTCATCTGGAGTCCTGTGTCCAGTTCTGGGCTCCTCAGCTCAAGAGGGACAGGGAACTGCTGGAGAGAGTCCAGCGCAGGGCCACCAAGATGGCCAAGGATATAGAACATCTTTCAAATGAGGAAAGACTGCGGGAACTGGGGCTGTTTAGTCTGGAGAAGAGGAGACTGAGGGGTGATCTTATTAACATTTATAAATATCTAAAGGGTGGGTGTCAGAAAGTTGGGACATCCCTCTTTTCTATAGTAGATAGTAACAGGACAAGGGGTAATGGGATGAAGCTGGAACCCAAAAAGTTCCACTTAAACGTAAGAAAAAACTATTTCACTGTGAGGGTGAGGGAGCCCTGGCACAGGCTGCCCAGAGGGGTTGTGGAGTCTCCTTCCTTGGAGGTCTTCAAGACCCGTCTGGACATGTTCCTATGCAACCTGATCTAGGTGAACCTGCTTCTGCAGGGGGGTTGGACTAGATAATCTCTAAAGGTCCCTTCCAACCGCTACCATTCTATGATTCTATGATTCTATGATTCTAAGAATAGAATTGGTACGTAATACTTCTATTATATTTTGCTTCAGATATGACCTACCTTAGATCTCAATGGTATGATAGAAATTTAATTCCATTTTTGTCACATTAATGATATAAAAAGACCAAAAATAACCAAGCAACTTTCCTTGTGTAGGGAAGATATAGGAAGCCTCTTTTTCTGGTTTGGTTCACATCAGTGTTAGTTTTAAAATATTCAGATCTCATATAGCTTCTGGTTTTAAAAATGAGTGTCATCGGGTACTGACCTGACTCCCTATTTGCTCAGTTACCCAAAAGTTTTTTGATTGGAATTGAGTCTTGAAATCTCCACATTATCCAAAATGTTACATGATATGTTTTGGACTCTCTGATTATTGCAATTATACTACAGAAGTAGCTTATCTCTGGGCTTTTCAAAAAGGTAGTAATAGGAACAAATTCTTTAGGATTTCAACTCCAAAGTATGTTCCAAGTTATCTGCGTTTTTACTCTTAAGAAGTTGATGAATGAAGAAATATGTATACAAGTTATATAAGCAAAAAGATATGCTCCCCCCTAAAAAAAAATCCCAACAACCCCTTCCGCCCCCGTCTAAAAGAAAAATAACAACAAAAAAGCAGATTACAAAGAATTAGAAAGGAAACAACTACTAAATGTGAAGTTTGTCACATCTGTCCTTTGGCAAGAGGCAACAGTTTGACTAGTCATACAAGGAAAAGAAGAAAAATGTAAACCTTAGTCATAACTGCATTGCGTCTCGGTGCTTTTTTTAAGCAGTTTTCAAATTACTAAAAATATTCTGTTTTTCAACCACCTCCCTTAATCTGGTACCCACAAAGTAATGTTATACTTTGCTAGTATGCTAATACTGGATTTCTATAGGAAGAAGATAATAAATAGTGTTGATCTTAAAATAAAATAATAACTTTTAAAATAAAAGGACTTTTATTTTGAATTCTGGATTTGATGGAAGGATAACTTAAGAAAGTAATTTTTTTCTGGAACATGTGCAGCAGCATCAGCTAACTGCAGAACTAGTGTATTTTTGCTAGGCAAAATAGAAATTTACTTTCAAGGAACCAGTTGCGCACCATAAGATGATCAGCCTTGGAAATCAGAAAGGCATCTGTTGAAAGTATTCCTTGCTTCTTCTCAAACAGATTGAGTAGTTCAGCTGCAAAAACTTTAAAATAGTAAGAATTTGATCTGATAATCAGTTTCCTCTCATCCATCACTCACTTCTTCTCACTCCAAGAAAAAAGAAGTTAGGATAATCCACTTACCCAATTTATCTTTGTTAGTGCTACTGAATGTTTGACTTTCATAGTGAAAAACCCCAAGACATATGTGATTAAATAAATTTGTGTGTAAAGCCTGAGAACCTTGAAGATTCTCTCCTCTTTAAAAATGTTCTTACATTTCTATTAGTCAGTTTCAGTAATACTGTGCCTTACTCTTTTACTTAAAGGTATTGCTGCCTTTGAAGCGAGGACAGAAAATAAAGCCTGTGTTTTTAATTTCCTCATTATACTGCCTCAATATTCTGCCATGAACAACAACAGTCACCCTCTGTGTTCATTCTAATTTGAGTCTTTAGAAAACACTTGAGATAGCTATGGGTTTTGTATAAGAACAAGAAGATACAGGAAATAAGAACAATAAGGTGAAAGAGAGGAATATATTATAGAGATAGGTTTTTAAAGACCTGCTGCTGGATTCTAATCTTCCTTTCATTGCAGAAGATCCTTCATTTTCATTTTCTTTCATATATTTTAGTTGGGTTTTAAATAATAGATATTATGAAGACCACAATAAAAATAATAGATATAAAAGAAAACAATAATAGAGCCATTTGCAAAATGTGCCATTTGTTAAAAGGAACTTACCTTAACTTCCTCTTTAGAACTTGGCTGGGGTTTTGAACTTGTATATTATCAACATGTAGATGATCTCAACTGGAAAATCAGGCATGTACCTCAACGGCCTCAAAAGATCAGATACTTTTAAGATAATGTAGTGTTTAAAAGACTGTCTACTAATACTCCAAATGCAAAGTCTGTGATAGGTAGTTGATTGCCCACGTGCCATTGCACATAGGAAACAGACACTTTGAGTTACCTTGTGCTTTGTAAGATTAGTTTCTGTGATGAGGAAAATGCCTTTGGGAGCTTTTATCCTGTACAGAGACAATGACTACTACATCTTAGCTCTGTCTTAAAGCTCATTAGGGCAAGACAACAATGCTGGTGCTATTTTTCTTGTAACCTTGCTATCTGTTTCCTTATGAGGATTCAGAAATACTTATGCTTTTACATTTAATTCGAGCACCAAGTAGATGTCTTATTATTTGCTTTGTTGAAGGCATGAGATAAGAAGCTCCTGCCTCTATGAAAATTTTTAAACTGAGGAAAAATAAAGTGGCATCACTAGGGGGCAATGAAACATCACAAACATCTCTGTTGTTAAAGCCCAAGCAGTGTCACACCCTCACTGAGGCATTTGTATTACAATCTGAAGAACAGCTTGTGTAAGCAAATGCTTTTGTGGTTTTCCGACTGTGTAATGTAATAAATCTTGCTTCAGGAATGAGAGAGGCCAAAAAAATAACAAGTATACATTCACATACAAAACTTTTCATATAGTTTTGTGCTACTTTGTTCTGGTACAGTAAAACAATAACAGACACTGGATGTTTGTGTATCAGTTTCATTTCTGAACACCATTTATTTATCACTTTAGTCAAATATAACATACTCTTCTAAAGCTCATCCACCTTGTAGAACATAGTACAGGAGAATGTGAATTTGAAGGTTACCATCTTTCCCTCTAACTCTTGCATATGCAGCCTGACCACCAATGTAAAGCGATGACATTCTGGAAGACAGTGATTCTGCCCCAATTCTCTGAAGCTATTGAGTTAGTTATTAGCCCTTGTTTTCCATCTTCCAGATGCCTTGGTGGCATTAACAGTACTTACAGTGTAGAATCAATAATAGCTGGCCACACTGTGGTAGAAATGGAGGCTGCGGTAGTACCATGGCAGCTAATGGAGAGTGGAAAGTGGAGCGTCTCACTTAAAATCACTGGTGTGACAGTAATTTTTGACCTGTGGGTTGTAAACATTCGTCAAATCCTAACACATTTACTCTTAGGATCGTTATCCTTGCCTATCCTTGCAGACCAGTAGTCAAGAGAGATCTCCAAGCTAGGAGGATATTCTGGATGGCACATTCTCTCCCGTTTTTACTGTTGGAAAAAGTGGAGCTATCACCAGAAAGCGCTCCACAGTAAGACCTACCAGTTAAGAACATGCAGTTGAAGGATTTTTGCTGTGGTCTGATGGTGCCAGTGTGCCTTTTCAAGCAGTGTTTCTTCACTCATAAGGTTTGTAATAATGATGACCAGTCACATAAAGTTTTCCTCATTTGTTTTTTTCTATTCCCTGATCTCCCAATTTGTGGGTAACAATTCCATTCACTGTCAGAAAGGTAAAATCTAATAATTTCTTCTTCAAACTCTTCAGAGTTAAACCACTTTTGAGTATTGCAAGAATTTGCATAAGACACCTCTGATTTAGTTTACTTCAGATGTACTTCTGTATATGTCTGCTTCTTCATACATGGGTACAGAGGTCATGACAAATGGAGCTGTAAGTCAGGGGTTTTTTTTGACAGAAATGCAATATAAACTGTGCTCGTGACAAATTTATTTGTGGAAGTTCTCAGTGATATGAATGGTCTGGAATGCATTTACTAATACTGGTCTTGTCTACTATCCTTCAGATCTTCCTGCTGGGCCTTTTCTGTGGCTCTCCAATCTGTCGTGTTCTGGGATTGTAATCCCTGAGTAAAGCTATTCTGGTTAGAGATGAAGAATTGTATAAATGCCCTCTGAACTTTACTTTGACTATCAAACCTCAGTCCTTTCAAGGTAGGCCAATAGAAAGCAGTTTGTAAAGGGGGCTGGAATATTAGGCTTGCACTGTCCCTGCTGCATGCCGGAGTAATCTATCAAAGACAAGTAGAATTTGTCTGGTAGCTAGTCTGGTGAGGTATGTACTGTAAATAGTCTTTTCTCACATAATTTCAAGAATGTGTGCAAGTACCTCCTGTTGCATAACTGGTCAGACCTTGATTATGTAGGCTGACCTCAGAATTCATGTGAAATGGTCATCTTCCAAACTCTAATCTTTCTATTGGCAATTCATTCAGGTAGCCCACACTATACTTAAACGTGAAGAGACAACATAATGTCACATGCTCCAAGGTCAGAAATTCCCTAAGTAAGGATACTTAGGGTCTTCAGAACAACAACAAAGCTTAGTAAAAATAATCATTTAGGTGATCTCTTCAGGAGAAGCTAGGTTCGTGAGTTTTGTGATTTGCAAGTTTTACTTTTTGAGAGTTTTTTAGACTCCTATAGAACCTTAGAAAAGTGCTTTCTGGTGACTAGTTTTAAAGCTCACAAATTTCATTTTGCTCATCTCAAAAGCCCCTTCTAAAAAGTAACAAACAATGTTTTTTAGAATTATAGAGACTTTTTCTACTATGTACCTTTAACTATTGACCACTGTCTTAAGCTATCAGTAGATTTCAGGGCAAGCCAGAGGTTAGCGTGATTGTCTAGGTCAGGTCATAGCTGAATGGAGATCTTTGATCCCACTAAAGGTTTAAAATAGTGTTGTTTCTGTCTTCAGTCCCATTCCAATTTCAGCTGAAGTTACAGTGTTACAGTTATCGTTACAGTGCAAAGGAGTCCAGAGACCCTCCTGGTAGCTAAATTGAGAGGACTGCATGTGGGAACTGGAGAGACAGTAACAGACCAGAAAGCAAAAACAAAAATTCATTTTAAAATGAAATACCGTTTCCTTTGAATTTTTTGGAGGCTTGTTCTTGCACATAGTAGTATTTCTGCTCTTCTCCTGTGTCCTTATTTCCCAAAGATCTATTAATTTAACTTCTAATCAAAATAAAAGTTTTCATTTTCTTATGTTCTCTAAAGTACCTTTCTTTATATATGACCCTCATCTTACCATAAGACAACAAATTTGTTTTAAAACTGTAAAATTGTCTTTTTTTTATGTTTGTATGGATTCTTTCATAATTACTTTATTAATTTGCATACCAAATCTGAGTGAATTGAGTAAGATTTTGTGGGTGAAGGAGGAATTTTCCTAGTACATTATATGGCACGAACTTTGAAAAGTCTATTTTTGCATCTTCAATTAAAAAACCCCCATATTTCTCATTAAAACTAAGAAGACCTCACTAGAACTTTTGACCAGGTTGAGTCCCCAGATTTGAAGATACTTATATAACACTTATAGATAATAATTCTTAACACATGGTCCCCCACAACATGTTTTTCAGAGTCTTGGTGACACACATGGCAGACTGATCATTTCAATTTAACCATTTAGAGCTGAATTGCTCCATGCTTTATCTGAGCTAGGAGTTGGTAATTAGTAACTGTATGGCAGAACCCCACCCCTACCATTTAAGTTGCCCCTTTACTTTGTGAGTGCTCCTAGTCCATTTCAGGACAGTTAATCCATTCGATTATTGGCCCAGTTTAATAGTCAGCAGACTCAGCTGACTACTGACTTTGCCCTGAAAAGTATTGCAGACATTCTTACAGTTAGGAATAACACACAGGAGATCTAAGACACTGACAGAAGCATTTCTATTTGTATCAGAGACAGTTAACATGTTAACTAACTAGGAGAAACTTCCAATCTATTTCAGGATGGTGATGAACAAATACAAATCTTCAATGAAAGACTTAACACCTGTTTGTCTTTTCCCAGAAGTAATTGTAATTAGTTATAGATACTGTGTCAGTTACTGTTCTTCAGCTATTACTTCTGTCCTGTTTAGTTCATTTTTCTGTGAAATTCTCATGTTGCATGTCTAGGACTAAGATTCTGGTCATCTGTCTCAACATCTGCAAGTTGAAAGGTTTCAGTCTTACAAGTAGAGTCCCCATTCCTATCTTCAGACAGGGCAGACTTAATGATTCTTAACTTCAGTTTTAGCCCACACTAGTGTGATTTGTGGAGCGATGGTATGTTCCAGCTGAAGGCAGAATAGCCCTAGTAGCACAGCTCCAGATACTGTGATGAATACAGCCCAGCCCAGATCCAGAGTGAACAGCACGGCTTTAAAAAGAAACAAACAAAAAAACCAACAGTAAACCACAATCTATTTCTCTTAAATAGGCAATGAATACGGCATCTTCATGATCCATATTAAAGCCTCCAAGGTATAATGAACATAGTATCTTACAAACTGCCTCTCATTCTTTGAAAGTGCATTTCCTTTTAGCTAGTGTTGTTGAGAAAACAGTTGCTTTAAACAGCAGCTGGATTAGAAAACTTTACGCAGGAAGCACCCCCACCGCTGCTGCAGATCTTTGACTTTTAAACCAAGTGAAACAATGTGTTCTACAAAAAGCAAGAACGACTGACTGATTAATTCACAGGCAGGAGGGTGCTCTAGGAAGATCAGGTTGCAATCCTGCCTTTGTAGCTTTACACCACACCCCTTCAGCGTGAGTTGGTAGGGGAGGATCATATTCAGCTCTGATTCAGGAATTCTTTCTTTCGCCAAGAACTGTTGCTAGGAGTTTGGTGAGTACTTTGTAACGGACTTTCAGTTTTACATGAGAGATATTTTTTTTTTTTTTTTGGTTGGTAGAAGAGAGTACCTATTGTTATGTTTTATTTAAAATGTGGTAGATGTGGCAGTCAGATGTTTAGCTTCAAAGTCCAGCAATGAGTGCTGTGAAAAGAAATACTTCTTTTTTCTCTGTACATTTGAAACAGTAGGACAATGAATATACTTTTATGATTACTGATACAACTAATGGTTGGTTGTCAGAATCTCAGACTAAAGTATTTGAGCTCCAACACAGTCCTTTGAAAGAAAGCCATCCTAAAGATGAATATGTTAATTTTGATCAACAGCTGGAGTTTTGGAAAAAAAGTTCTTGTTTTTTAAAACCATTTCTCCACTACAGTAGCTCCAAGAAAGGCATGATTTAGGTAGAGTGGTCTGCCAGGCTATTTTAAATCCCTCTAAGGCATTAAACATTTGGAGCAATTAATACTTTGAGAAGTACAAAAAACATTTTAGGAGAATCAAATTAAGCTGATACTACTGTATATCAATTTATCTCACAATGTGTATTGCAATCCTCAAGAAATCCTTGAACAGCATAGTGAATGAGGCTTACAGTGGTGTCAATGTTACAGACAAACACTACTATTGGTGATTTTTGAAATATTTTACCTGGAAGAATTGACATTAACCTCACTTTTAGTAACTGTTAAATAATAAAAAAAAAAAAAAACCCAAACAACAAACAAACAAAGACACAAGACATTACTGTGTATTAAAAAAAAAAAAAAAACTTTTCTAAAATTTGAATAACTATGTTTTAGAAAATCTAAATGAAGTTTAAATTATGAAAAAGCACATAACAGTGGGAAAAGTGGAGTAGGGAGAATACCAAATTGGGAGAAGGGGGGGAGTATGTGAAAGGTCGATGTGACTCATTACTCTAGAAATTAGTCATCAAAATACTTCATGGAAAACATGTAAAGATATAAACCTTCCTTCCTGAATGTCTTATGGACAGTCTTGAAGAAAGGAAGTCCGTCTGTCAGTAGAGATATGAACAGCAAAGACATGCTGTAGGAATTACTAGGCATCTCCTTGAGAATATCTGCCTGCCTTTTCCCTTCATTATTTAATTCTACTAGGAGATAGTTTGTGATTTTCCGTGAAGGCAGCAAGTAGTTACAACTATAGTAAATTTATATGGATTAATATTTAAGGTGAATTTGAGAACTGTAATCAAGTTGACATTGTGTGTAATGCACACAGAGCAATATTGGAGAGGTAAGACTGATTAAAACATATCCTGCTCCAGCCTTTCTTCCTGTCAAATATGTCCCAAATGAAAGGATTGCATAAAAAATAGTAATGCAGGCAAATGCTAGATAAATCCATTTCTTTGAAATGTTAATAATTTTTATGTTGGAGAATCTCCAAGTGTGCTTTAAAATTACTTTCATTAATCTTTATGTTTATCCTTACATGGTATAGTTTGTAACCTGGAGATTTAATGCATTTCAGCTGTCTAGTGTAGTTATACGATCTTTAAAGTACATTTAGCCTTTTAGCTCAATGCCCACATTTACTAACATCGCTAGTGAAAATTCAATTGTTACTCATCTAGCTAAATGCATCTACTAAATGCATAATAACTTTTAGTTTTATGATCTTCTTGACTCAAGATAGATAGAACAATTATTAGCATTGAATTTATCTTTCTTTATTCTCACCAGAGAGTTGATTTTGAAAGTCTGATGGTAAAAGCTTGCAAATTATTGGTACCTATTTTAGTGTCAGACCTAAACAGTAGTGAGGGAGAGTGTACAAAAAAGCAGCAGAGTTTGTTAGAGAGAAATTTTTAAATGATTGTGGGGAAAAGTGATCCAAGATACAGTGTATCTAGGAAACAAAGCAAAGATGTAAAAGAACAAGCTTCTTAATAGGTTTTCAGAGAACATGTCCAGAGCCTTTAGTGAGTTTGAAGTCTCACTTCTAGCTACACCAGACCCCCGGTTAGAGAAGGAGTGTTACTGGATTCCAGATCTATCTTTGAGGATTGTTTATATGTTTCTCTAAGGTAGGTGCATGAACACGAGCAGACTCTCACTGTCAGATTATCTGTTTTGCAGCACAGGGGCACTAATATCTTCTCTACCAGTCTTCTGACTCTGTGGATCTTTAATTCCTCTTAGGGCAGAGAACATAGATTGCTCTCACAGATATATCAGTAGGATTAGGATCACTTCTGGAAATATAAATATTAGATCTCCTCTGGAGAGGAAAAAAAAAAAAAAGAGACATTGACATACACTCTAGGAAGCTGCTTTAGCATAGACATTTACTTTAAAATGATGATTCTGGTAGTAACTCTTTCCTGCATTTCAAAATAAAGTGGTAGCTACTTGAAATACTTGTGGTTATCATTATTTTCTTGATGTGCATTCAATATGTTCTGAGAATGTCTGTCAGAGGCAGTCAGAGCATGGATAAAGGAACAATAAAAGGAAGTTTTAAATTAAAAGGTAGAAAAGCAGTATATTTTAGGGCTTCAAGAATTACATGACTTTTATCTCACAATTTTGGAGCAAACTGCTGAAAATCTAATTCCAGTGCTTACTATTGCTCTTTCTTTGGGCTACATTCCAAACAGTTGTATTTTCTCTCTAAGAATTGGGAGAAGCTGATGGAGTCTTCATATGTAAAGCTCTTATTCTCACTGAAACCAGGGAGAACTGTCTTAAAAAACAAGGACAAAGTATGTAGTTCTGTGTGCTGCTTCTATGAAACTGTTTTTACTTTAAAATAGGGACAGAGTGCCCCTGGGGACAGAATGAAGGAAAACCATATGGGGAACTGTAGAATTTCTTTCCTCTCATGGTTATTTCACAGCAAAAGAGACTTATTTTTAGTCCTTTTAATTTTATCTCACAACTCCTTTGTTTGGTTTCCTTAATTATTTCCTGTTGCTGTTAATACAGCTGTTCATTTTCCATCATCAATATTGTTGCCATCTTCCCTGATGTATGTCATTCCTAACTGAGTTTACCTCTGAAGTTAATTGATTAATTTGATTTACTTATTAGTGAAAAAATAAAACTAGGCATTTGAACATGTTGACCCAGGAGATAATCTGCACAAAAGAAAATTCATATTTCTACTGGAAAATGGAATATTTCAAAAGAACTGACTTTAAAACAATTGTATTGAAAATAGCAATTGCAGCAAGTAAAATAGAAATACAAGCTTTATATGAAGGAAATATTTAGCTGGAACAGTTTTAATGAACTTCAGAGAAAGGTCTGCAGAAGTGTATTAGTGTTTCCTACAAACATTTTATACTCTTGAGAAGGAATTTTTTCCTCTGTATTGTACAGTTTCTAACATAATGAGGTTTTGGACAACCTTTTATGGTTTCAGTAGACAGAGAAAAGGTAGTCTAGAAAGATGAGGCTGAAGTTTGCTGTGCTCTGAGACTCATCTAGTGAATGCTCTATATCCGTAGAAGCTGGCACTGCCACCAGAATAAACAACACAACCTATACCATGATGGGAGATGAAGGGAATAAGGCCCCTTCCTTTTATATAACAGCAGTATTTTATTTTGTTTTTACGTAATTGCAGGGTGATGATCTGAGTCAGTCTGAAGCTGAGGGTATTCCAACTGATAGCAATGACAGCCTTTCTAACCTATGTGACGTTTCAAAGCTCATATATCCATTGCAGTAAAAATATATGTGGTGTCTCCAGTTGGGAAGATAGACAAAGTGAGTTAATTTGCTTGCTAAAGCAAGACAACTTTAATTTGATCTTTGATACGTGTGCAAAATGCCATCTATAGGATTATAAGGTTACCAAAGGTTAATAGGTATGGTCAAAATTAGTCATGAGAGGCATCAGTGTGACAAGTAGTTTCCTCCTAGTGCCTGCCTATTATTTTCAATAACTGACAGCTTCACTTTAGTGAAACTGAGTAATTCTGTTTCTATAATGTGAAATTACACATATCTGAGTTGAAAACAAACATACAGTACTGAAATGACTCTCCATTTGAAAAGAAGGTTGTGATATGTTAACTGACCTCTAACCTGACTCTCAATAAGCACAACTGAAATTTGAAAACACACACTATACTTTTCCAGTCTAAACAGCTAGAAAACAAAAACAGCCAAAATATTTTAAAACTATGAAGTCAGGACTGCTATGCCATGTTCCTAAAACCATAGCTACTCTTGCTGCTTATCTGTTTTGATAGTTTCTTTTGTGCTTTGAGATTAGCTATCACTAGAATGCTGAAGGCATTCCTTGTTTAAAAATTAGAAGACCTTAGATTCTGTGCAAGTGATACATGTCTGAGTGTGGTGGGTTCTGCTTTGTAAGGTTTACGAAATTATGTAAACTATTAATTTGATTTTGTCCATATTTTAAAATATTTTAGCAGTAGCAAAAGAATATTTCCATTCCATTGGGGGTTGGACTAGATCTCTAAAGGTACCTTCCAACCCCTACCATTCTATGGTTCCCTGTGGAAAACTATGTCACAATGAAAACAGGCTGTATACATTGAGCAGAGATTTACCTCATATTAGGATGTGGCATGCCAGATAGATGCAGTTTCAACACGTAAATTAAAAAATGGCTTTTTTCTTCATTTCTGTTTGAATCAATCTCCTACGAGTTAGAAACTGAAATTGAAATAATGTCTTCAGTATGTCCTTTGTGATAAGCTCATAATGTTGGATTCTATGCCATGTCTTTTTTTTTTTTTTTTTTCCTATGGCTGGGAGAAGTAGCCACAAAATCATTATTCATTCTCCATAAAGGTATGACAAATTGATGTAGGGAAATTCTGTGTCCTTGTGAAAGCTAATTGCATAATTCACAAATGAAAGCATTTAATCAAACTACTAAATAATTCAGTGCCAATTATTACCCATAGATCTTTGATCTCCTTGGGCAACTCAAATGTTATCTGTTATAGACATAAAAATGTCTCATTCAAAAGGTACTTTGAGAACAGTAGAGTGTCAGTTCCAAACTTAGGAAGTTGTGAAATTTGCATTAACGACCCTTTCAGGTACAGTAAAAAATCCCCAGTATTAATTTGCTGTCCTAAATTAGAAACTTTCTGGAGTAACGGGTTATGTTTGCTCCCACAAATTTTCAAAATTTGCCTAAATAATCAGATCTTTGAATATTAATTACTTAAGCTTGAAACATTTCTAGTCTTTCCCATGATGGATAATACTTCACAAATGTGTGCATTTAATATTTTACTGAGCCAAATGTCATAGATGAAGTATTTTGAAGTGTACTTTCAATATAAATACAAGAAAAATAAACAGAATACATCAAAAAGGAAATGATACCAGTATCATAAGAGGCTTATAGCTTTGAAGTTCTGGTACTGGTCAGCTGAACATTAAATCACAAAACTTGGACTGTTCTAGAGGGTTTGGATCTGTAATCGAAAAAGCTGTGCCAAGTTCACTTTGATCTTTAGGAATCATAAGTAAAAAATAAAAAAATAGAATAACATCTCAGTGCTAAAACTTTTACCCCCTTCATCCCACCTCCACCCATACATGACACAGTGTTCTGGGAATGTGTGACTTCGGGGGAAGTTTAGCAAGAAAAAGATTGTGTTTGGTCAGTACTTTGCAGCAAAGCAGGTATGCAGTTATACAGTCTGAAAAGTAAAAATAGATTACTAACTTTTTCAATCTAAATCTATAGCCTGCAGATTCCTGGAAGAAGGAACCAAGACCTCAACCTGAGTGTTCCAAAACCAAAGTCAAATAGAATATTCCTGAATTAGTAAAAGTCTTGCAGTTATGTTTGGAAAAACTCAGATATAGAAAATGAGAGTCCAGGGGCAAACTTGGAACTAAATCACGGTCAACTGAGGTTGTGGATAATTTGCAAGTTCCCTTGTGGAGAGTCACAGCTGTGCCAATGATTACAAATTAAAACTTTTGATGGAAAAAGTGTGCTCAGAATTTTCCCCCTTTCCATATAATTTCAAATACTAAAATTTAAACTGTGTTTTGTAATTTTTTTATTCCCATGAATACGCAGGAGCCAGGCAAAGTGTGACAGTTATTACTATCTAGCTAAGCATCAAATCTGAATATTTGATCATATGTTAGCTTTTATTTGGCCTAGATGATGTCAAACTATCGCCATCTTTATTTACATTATAATGCTTAGTACTTACTCTTGTGTAGTCCATTGAAATTTTTTACTGAATATTTCTCTGGATATCAGAGTGGATGGACTGTAAAAGCTGGAAAGAAACTGTCACTTTGCATGGAATTATAGTCAATAGAACTCATTTTTAAGATGTTTATTTTTTATCTATGCTATATTCTTACATGGTATTATTTTGATATTTTAAAAGCTTTGCTTATTACATGCATGACTTATTTCTAGCATCTGAAGTCTATGGACTATTTTTGCCAGGCAGTGTATAAAGAGTCCTATTTCTGTGTATCTTTCCACCCTAAACTTCATCCACTTTCACAGAAGCTGGTCAAAATCAGGGCAAACTTCTTGATGCTGCCCCAATAAGGTCAAGGTTGGCCATTGCCCTCAGTCTGCAAGAGTCACTTTGAGTCAAGTTAAAGATATCATATATACTGTACTCAGAAAAAGACAGGGAGGTAATATCTGTCTTTATATTAACTGGGAAACTGAAAATTAACTGAGTAATGACAAGTGCTGAGAATATCCCAAAGAGAGAGCGTGCTAATGTTAATGTTGAGTCCTGAAACTGAAAAGTGTTCAGTGGATAGCAATGACCATTTCAGAAAAGACTCTTCCTTTCCTTTAATGGTATATTTTTAAAAGTCAGTGATGAGATAGTATTGGGGCAACAGCTGGAAGGAGGATGGCATTAGAAAATAATTAACTAGCACATAGTTATCACATAAGCAAGAGACTTCCAAACACAGTGATAAAAAAGTAAGGCAAATGTGGTACACAAGCAAACCTAGACAGTAGCATTAATGAATACAGTTAAGTCTAAATATCTAGCATGTTACAGTGAACTGATAACACATAAAACCATAGCACAGTGCCATGTTTTATTTCCCTGTCTTTTAGCAATACTGTAGGGATGTTCTGCAGTCAGATAAGCAGCAAATACATAAGTCCTCCAGTAAGGAGGCTGAGGAAAATTGATGGCTTCTACACTCTTAATGAAGAAAACAGACCACTGGAATTTTGTTGCTGGGGCAAGGGGAAAAGTAATACATTAGATTAAGTTTTAACATGTAAAATAATGCAGGAAGGTAGAATTAGAATTCTACATGAATATGGAAATTATTTCTTTGAAAAACACCTGAAAGTGAGTGATTGCAGCTCTTGCACATTTTCTCAATTTAGATAATTTTTCAGAATTTGTAACAAGTTATACTCAAAGAGTAGTAAGCAACAATATACTCTAGTAGTAAGCAACAATTTCTGAATTTATTTGTAGAAGTGAAATACAGTATTTGAGAAAAAAAGTTTTAAAAATTGTGAATGACAACACAAAATGAGATCTGAAATAGTTTGCCAAACATTTTTCCAATCTTTAAGTAGATAAAGGATTTCATTTGTCAGTATAGAAATTCAGCTTTAAAATTTCTCTTAGGAGACAAAGACATTCTCTTGTTTATATTGACAGGAAAGCATTATGATGAAAATTTAACACTGTCATATTTTCCAGCGAAAATAGAAATTCCTTTGATGATGAAATTTCTGATGAAATTCGGGAGGGAAAAAAGAATAAGTTATCAAGAGAGAAATGAAAAATCATTTCCTATGTGACCTATTTTAGGTGTCCCTGCTCCAGCAGGGAGTTTGGACAAGATGATCTTTCCAGGTCCCTTCCAACCCTTAGGATTCTTTGATTCTGTGATTTGGTGCTGAAGATACAACTACACTTTTGGGCTCTTGCACAGTTCAGAGTGGCTGTGGCAAACTGGTTAATCTCTGCAGATTTAACCCTTCTAAGACATCATTGCTTGCTAGTGTGCTGGGGGTTGTTGTGGCCCGAGTACAGGACCTGGCCCTTGGCTTTATCAAAACTCATGGCATTGGCCTTGGCCCAGCCATCCAGTCTATCTAGATCTCTCTGTAGAGCTTCCCTACCCCTAAGCACATCAACACATCCACCCAGCTTGGTGACTAAATAATTTAGCCAAAGTTTAGTATTGTACTTTAAGAAAATAGGATATCTAAAGAGAGTTTATCTGTTGTTAGCTAAATGTGATTTTGAGCCTGTTCTCTAATTAGAATTCAGAGATCCTTAAGGAACTTTAGTTAGTTGGAAAATGCATATTTCTAAAGAAGTCAAAGCAAAAGTTTTCCATAGGTACTGTCATATGTACAAGCATAGTGTCATCTTTGGCAACTTGAACATACAGCTGCTATGGAATAAAAGTGGGTTTTTTGTGTGACTAAGTAGTTTTGCACTTAAGTGAGATATTCAATAGAATATCAATAGAGGGACCTGCAAGATACAAAATACTTCTTAAGGCATTGAAGCCCATATTGCAAAAGATCGCTGAGTCCTCTAAAATACAGTTTACAAAGAAGTCCAGGAACTTCATAACTATAAATTGACATAATATTTGTGTAAAATAGAATTGTATGTTTGTGGTAGTCAATCTGAGGTCTGTAGACAGAGTAAAACTTCTTTGGAAGGACTGGACACGTGAGCCAACTATACCTTGTGTAAAACTGATCAGGACATTAAATGTACCAACTATTACATTTTATATCATTATGTATTCTGGGAAATGATTTCAGTTGTGACACTGTTGTGGTTTAACTCCAGATGGGAACTAAGCCCCAGAGAGCTGCTCGCTCACTTCAGCCCCAGTGGGATGGGGGAGAGAATTGGAAGAGTGAACGATGAGAAAACTTATCAGTTGAGATAAAGACAATTTAATAGGTAAAGCAAAAGCCATGTACACAAGCAAAGTGAAACTAGAAATTCATTCCCCGCTTCCCATGGGCAGACAGGAGTGCAGTCATCCCCAGCACAGCCCAGTTCCAGCACCTGTAATGATTATTCAGGAAGACAAATTCCATCATTCTGAATGTGTCCTGCTTCCTCATTCTTCCTCCAGCTTTATATGCTGAGCATGACACCACGTGGTCTGGGATATCCCTGGGGTAAGCTATCCTGGCTGTATCCCCTCCCAACTCCTTGTGCACACCCAGCCCACTCACTGGCGGGGTGAGATGAAATGAGGAGCAGAAATGGCCTTGGCACTGTTTAAGTGCCATATTACAAATGACTAAGACATCACTGTGTTATCAGTGTTTGCAACACAAATCCAAAACATGGCCCTGTACCAACTACTATGAAGAAAATTAACTGTATCCCAGTCAAAACCAGCACAGACTTAAAATAGAACAGTAATGCCTCTAAACTGTTCTGAAAATGGGTTAGGAGACTTGCAATCAGCTGAGCACAAGTATAAATCTTGTCTTGGTTTTTTTTTGTGCTTACAATATCATTAAAATAATATAGCTTATTTTATTCTGAAAGCTTCCAGTTTTTCTGCCTTCCCATATGGCTATGTACCATCCTGCTAATGACTTTTGCAGAGCACTCAAGGAAATTGATTGAAGTGTATATTGTCATTTATATGTTTTACAGGAAAGATGAAAGGAGAGCAGAAGGCATGTTCCTTACCTTTAACCTTTATCTTGCTGTTCATCTGTATCACTGGGCATGCAACTACTGACTTAGATGACACCGAAGAAGAGGATGTTCTGGGTAAGAGGATACCTTGTCAAAATTGGTCACTACAATTTAAGATATGCACTGTTCTGCATTAAGCATATGCTTAGCATGGTCAAGACTATTTAATACAGAATACACTTGTTTCTTTTAAACTCCTACATACATAAATGTCCTTGTTTGAGGGCAAGGCCATATTTATCTTTGCCCTGCCCTGTAATTAGTAGTTTTGTAACAATCCTTAGCCTAATCTTGCAGTTAGTTCATGAAGGCCAGATAACTTACTTTGTCACCAGAACAAAAAATCTGCTGGATGGTTTGTTTGTTTTTTTCCCTCTATTTACTTTTTTTATAAAAAAACAATAAAAAATAATCTCAAGTTAATTAAATAGTCCTTTTTGGGACAGTATTATTATCACTGGTTATTTTCCAACCAGTTATTTAGGATTATACAACCAGTAACTGATTAAGGATAAGAAACAGTTCTGAAATTTTGGGCTTGTTTTCCAAAGTAATAAACCAATCAAATGTTATGCTTAGAAATTAAACTGGGACCCTGGTTTTGTGGCTACTGAAGACTCGGTTGCAGTGTTTAAAAATTTAAAATTTTTTTGCAGTGCTGTTTCTATAAAATTATTAAATTGTTGCTAATTAAAATTATGTTTGTGGTTTCCTAAGAGCACAATTTTGGTTTTGGTGAATTTAACTGTAGAAATCTTGAAGCATGTAATTTCACTGAGTGCATTTATTTTCTGAATTAGTTATAAATTGTAACATAAGTTGTGTGCATCCATTGTTTGTGATATTATGTTTTAGGATGACATTGGGGAACAAGTGCTCTGTGAATCTAAAAGGGGAATTTTGTCTATTAATATTTAAATTACAGTCATAATTAAGATGGCAAGTCAAGTCCAATGAGGTAAAAAGGGTAACAAGAAAATAAAACCAAAACAAAAATACAACAAAAAAACCCCCAAACTACTTCATGTCTATCTTTCAGTAATATTTGATGTGGTTCAGAGCATCTCAGTTGATGTTCCAAAGTCTGAAGAAAATGACTCACAAGTTGTATGTGCTTTTTATTCATATGCGAAAGTTTATCAAGAATAAATGTGACTGCTTCAAGAAAAAGAAGGAAACACATGGGTAGGAAGAGGACTGAAGAGTGTGTGGGTGGGAAGCTGTCAAACTGACAAAGATGGAGAGAGAAGAAACAGCTATTCATTAGTGACAAGGTGCATAGTATTGATATCACTTATCAAAGTCACATTTACAAGAAAGCTTGGAAAGATGACAGCATATCTTTATAATTAAGGGTAACCACAGAAACTTGTATAAGGTTGAGAATCCATAACCTAAGCAAACAAAACCAGAAAGTAAAAAGTCAGAAATATTCCTGACCAAGTTTTCCCCTTTTAATTTATATAGTTTTGTTCTCAAAAAGCAACTCTGCAGTAGTGTTATCTTTGATATTTGTTCTGCAGTAGTGTTATCTTTGATATTTGTTCTGACATAGGTATAATACAGAAATCAGTTCACTTTCTAATGAAAAGGCTATGCACTGATCATATGCTTAGGGCTACAGCATGACTAACAGCAGATTATCAGAGCTCTCACAATGATCTTACTGCATGCTAATTAATAGTGGCTGTTCATGTTTTAAACTATGTCTCGAGTTGAAAAAAGTCGTCATGACACTGAGCATCAACTGTAACCATTATTTAATGTATTTCTACCAAAGCAAACACAATTTTGTTGGTCTAAGATAGTACAGCTGTATAATTCTATAGAATTTCTAATTTTTTTTTTTTTACCAGACACCTAAACTCTATGAGTAATAGATACCAAACAGGGCCAGATCCAAAGTGAAAGGTTAAACTAATTTTATTGTTAAAATTACAAATGAAACATGCTATACTTTAAAAGGAGAATCAATGCATTCATAAATATAAGGTAGAAAATAACTGTTGAAGCACCTGTATAACAAGATTGTAATGCTTAAGGTAGAGGATTATGTTCAGCTCTGGGCACTACAATTTAACAATAACCCATAACAATAGGAAGAATCATAGAATCGTTAACACTGGAAAAGACCTTTAAGATGAGAGGCACCCAAAGGAGAGTTGTCAGACAGTTAAAAAGCAAGGCCAGTAAAAAGATTGGAATAGGTTTTTTTGTATAGTGATAATTAAGAGGAGACAAAAGTATTTCAAAAGAAGGAAAGTAGACCAGAGGTAGGCTACTGAAGTGTTACAGTGAGTGCTAGGGGACTGCTAAGTATGTAGACTTCAAACAACCTGGGAAGAAGGTGATCCTAGACAACCCAAAGTAAAGGCTGATAGTGCAGTAGGCCATTTTGCCTCCTGCAGTAGCCTTGCATTGCAAGCCACCAAATGGCATACTAGAAATCAAAACAAATTTACTATATATATATGGTTTTCATTTATTCTGTCTATGAACTGAAGAAGTTAAAAATTTATTTAAGATGTAATAAAGAATATTTAGGCTTCATATTACAGGAAAAAGCCTGTCTTGCAAGAAGGGTAGTGAAATCCTGGAACAGTATGCTTCAGATTGCTGGGAATTTTACTTCACTGGAGATTTTTAAGAACAATTTAGACATCTGTCAGAAAAGATCTCTATGTATTTATCCCATAGAAATATGGGATTAAAACATTAATTAAAAACTCCATTAAAAACCCTTACAATTTTAACTTCTATTGTTTGTAGTGAAGGATATTTACTTACTTTCTTCACCGACATCTTTGCTAAATGTTATATCCTGTGTTATTCACGCAGGACCTTAAACATAGCAGGGAGGACTTGTTCCAGTGCTCAGTACAGGAGAGGAGGCCTTAACACTAAGAACTAGTTTTCTCGAGGTATATTCCACATGTGAAATGAGCTCAAGCAGATATGTATCCATGCACATCTAGTGGCCAAACACTCACACTTGCCTTCTCATCTGCTACTCTAATCTGAGGAGGAAAGCTAATTTAAAATCATCTGTGTGACTTAAATGTTCCCAGGTGTAATATAATGAAGAAGAATTCTTTCACTGTTCCCAGACACAAGCATGATTCAGTTCCCATTAATCCCTTTGAGACTGCTTTCTTCAAAGTCATTTGGTTATTGCTCAATGTTGAAGGGTTTTGCCCCTGGAGGTTTCACAGGGTACAGATTTTAGTCAAGGCATGTTAACTTTCTACCAGTCCTAAGAAAATAAATGCCTGTGAGACAAAGCCATAATGTTTACAGCAGATGTCAGTACATCTAACAGTGGTAACAGTACCATTGTGATTGCAGAGAAAGGCTTAGGATGTAAGCAAAACAATGTTTAAGTTCTGTGGGTTTGATGGGAAATAGGCAAGGAGTTGAGAT
Source organism: Colius striatus (assembly GCF_028858725.1). NCBI lineage: Eukaryota > Metazoa > Chordata > Aves > Coliiformes > Coliidae > Colius > Colius striatus. Next base: position 28,831,110 of record NC_084767.1, on the reverse strand, counting down.
CACAAAGTTTCTAAGATAAACTCTGCTAAGCCGTTTGTTCATCAGCTTTGTGTAGTTTTGCAACCATATTTACACACTCTTTCTATTTTGATACCCCACAACATTGGTGTGGCATAATGTACCAAGCAAAATGAGCTGACATAACCCTATGACTCAAATTCCAGTAGTTAGGAAACCTACTAAGTTTTCATAAACTCTTGTAGGCTGAACTAGGTCACTGAGACAGGTCATGCAGGAGATCTCATTTCCTGTGTGCCAATAAAATGTTTATAAACCAGCTGCCAGCTCTCACCCCAACCCCATTTGAGTTGGATTTATTTCCGTGGAGCTATGAATGTTTGATTGTACCGTTTCAGGAGTTATTCCAAAAGTTACTGATAAGTTTGTTTTGAAGGCATTTTTCCCTATTACTGAGTGGGGGAACTCCAAAGTTTCATTTTGCAGTGCTGTATCCTCTCAACTCTTCAAGTTGAGCCTTTTTAAGTCCCTTCCAAAGGATTCCCAAACCTGTTAAGAACATCAGACCTTTGAACTCCAACTTGGAAACTCCTGTGCCTTCTAAATCCTCATTCTCCATGGACTCAGGATGATATAGATAAGGAAACTGGCAGGAAGCAAATTCAGAAATCTCTTTGGCAAGCTGAGTTTCATTTGAAAGTTTTATTGGATACAATGTCTCTTAAAAATGTTTCTTTTAATTTATCCACATTTCCTATTGAACAGTCTTCAAGAATATTTTCAAATCTATTTTCCTGACTTCAAAATCTGTAAATATAAATTCACTAATGAAGAAACAGCCACAAACTATTTTAAGGTCAAATATTTAAGGAGAAATTTGAAATTAGTCATATTAATCAGTATTTTAACACAAAAATGTCAATTTTTTTAAAAATCTGTGTACTACATTTTTTGTGTTGATGATAATTGTGTAATAAAGGTTACTAGTTTTTCAAGGATTTAAATGCTAGAAGTTAAGAGATTTTAGTGCTGCAAATTGTTTCAGTCCTGTAGGTTTAATAGTTATAAGAGTCTCAAATGAAATAAAATTAATAAACTTCCACTGACCTCAGTATTTATGAAGATTTCTCTCAGCTGTGCATTTCATTTTAAATTTACCTTATTACATAATCTCCACATGTTAAAATTAGGTATCTGCAGAGCAGGTAGGTAGTAGTTATACCAATTCCCTTTTTACCATGTCATGAAGCATGATTTTTGTGAATTATTTTAATTAAAACTGGAATTTTAATCTACTTAGTAGTGGGAAGCTGTACAATGAGCATGTGAACTCTTGGCCCCATCTTTTTTTTTCCTTCCTGTTTCCTGGACCACTGCAAAGACCACTGATGTATGTGTATTTGCATACACATATGAAGATATATGAATCTTCTGATAATCTCTGGCAGAATTAATGACATTTTTTTAATTCTGGTTACTGTTGCAAGCACACAAGCTCAAAGCTTTCAAAATCCTCTAGGTTGAAACAGACCCTTTGAAAAGCAAACCAGAAAAATATATTAAACTAGATATAGATAAGGGAGTAGTATCTCAGACTGGATCATGAGTCAGAATTTCTTTATAGATGTTAACAGTGTAAAACTTTGCTAGTGTTCTTCACAATGTACATGACAATTTTTACAAAACATTCCTTGACCTAATAATGTGTATTGAAACACATAGAAACTATATGATTTGAAAAGATACAGTTCCTTTTTACCTTAACTTTCTACTTGTGCACTTCTAAGCTCTTGAAATGTCTAATCCAAAACACTGAGGTGAAAGAAAATAAAACAATATGCTGACCTTTCAGTATAATCGGTTGGATTTATGCACCACTAATGTGTAGTCTGACAGGGGAATTGTGCCCTCTGCAGGGCTGTCTGGTTTAGGTCATCCTATGCTGTTGACTATGAGATGTCTTTATGAGGTCTGTTCACTATTAGCAGTGCATGGAAGAGTACACAGGGAACCCTCTTTCTGCCTTTTTTTATGCAGGGATAGTCACTATGTCTTTCAGAGTTAATAGGATTTTGTCCATGTATTTGTTGTTCAGAATTACTCACTAGCTATTGTGACCAAGCCAACATCCATAGCTATTTAGAGATTTATGATCAGGAGTTAAAGTTTCTAATACAAACTGTTTTGGTTGAAAATTGAAAACACACATTTGGTTTGTGTTCCAGTGCAGATGATGATTTTCTTTTTACATTTATGTTTAGTGTGTTCAGAGCTTTACAGACAGATGTTATGCAGCACCTCTGTAGATGAAGACATAAGAAATCTTGTCTTGAAGATTGGCTGTGCAGCGAAGCAAGCTAACTTAATACGGATTACTCTACTTCTCTGTATTACAGGTCTTATTTTGCCACCACTGAAACTAGGGCATTCCATCTGTGCCATGAAAGCAGATGAAGGTCCATGCAAAGCAATCCACATGCGTTTTTACTTCAATATTCAAAGCCATGAGTGTGAAATATTTGAATATGGTGGATGTCATGGCAATGAGAACAACTTTCTAACACTGGAAGAATGTCAGAAGAAATGTGTGGTAACAGGCCAGTACCCATTCTCTTATTCTCCTGTCAGTTCTTCATTTGCATCTGTTATTTGTCATCTACAAACCACATGATTTTTTGAAGAAGAGATTCTCTTCTGTTCCTATTAATACAGTAATGTGATGTCTCTAATTACATTCCCAAGTATTATACTGTGCTGTAGTCATCTGACTTATGTAACATTGTGGAAGTAAACATTCAGGATTTGGAAAGATAAATGTCACTCTATTAGTGGACCTGTGGAATAGAGAAGCCAATAAAAGAAAGCTTATTTTGTAGTTAGAACCCTGTTTCAAATGAGTTCTTAAAGTGAAATTGGTTTTGAGTCTGGGCTAAGATGGTGAGCAGTACTGATGATCTTTATTGCTTTCATATTATCTAACCCAATTTTTTATCTCCTTCAGTTGAGAAGCTGATAGAAGCTATCCAAAATCTTGGACATCTGCTATGATTCAACATAAGTAGAACTACAGCAGTAAACAATTCTTATTAAAAGTGTCAGTTACAGCTGTTCGTCATAAAAAATCTGTTTTGTGGAAATCTCATCAATTAATCTTTAGAAAGAAGAAAATGAGATGCAAAATAGGATACACAGCAGAATATGCACAAAGTGCCTTGTGAGTGCTGGTTTTGCTAACAGAAGTGATCCTTGTAACTAATTAAAGCTTTCAGCCTTATGAAAGTAACCATCTCCTGTTCCTCATAGGACTGTATGAAAGGTAGAAGATTCTTAAAATTGGAAGTTACTGCCAGTGGAGCTACAAATTTGACAAGTTTGTAATTTTAGAGACTGAAGGAATTCAAGTCTTATAGAGAGTTTCCTCTGGATACTTAATATGGGGTCTGTTTCCGTGGGAATTTGTTGGAATGTGTCTGGCTGTGTAAACAGGAAGCGATAGTCAGGGAGATACTGGGAGGGGGTGTGAGGGGAAGAGGGCAACCGAAATAGAAAAAAAAATTCCAGAATAGCTACTCAAAGGTGTACCTCAGATGATATACCAACTGTGTGTGAGTTTTTTTTCCCCCAAGTGAATTCATGTGTTGGATGTTCATTCATTTAGACTTTGAAGTAAGATAGAAGGATTTGTTCTCTATTGACGGTACTTTTTAGTCATGTATAACTTGCCCAGCAGCAGAATATGTCATTATTACTGAACTCAAGACAGTGATGCTGGTCAGTCCTGCAGGAGAAAAGAGGCCACAGGTTATTCTGGGGATGGGCAAACACTCAGATTAGAATTGTTAATCTCTCCCGTCTGTTAGAGATGTACCTTGATAGAAACCCACTGCTATACAGATCTCAGCAGGTGTCACTGTACCATCATGGTTTATTCTAGCCCTATCCCTTTCCATAAAACTGGAACTCTACTGATGTACTACAGGCCCTAAGTCTATATATAGATTTGCATGATGTAAATTTGTACCTTCTAAGATTAGCATAAATAACATTCAAGCAAAGCAAGTTTATATATGTTACAAAAAATACTGCCAGAAATTTCAGATTAGAAAAATGATTTTTAGATTTTTATCTAATAGAACAATTTGTTTTAATACAAACTAATGCAACAAAAACACATGTCATAGTCTAACATAGGCTTTGCAAGTTACTCAAGTATGTAGTTCACTTCTTTGGCTCAGACTTTTCTCCCTCTTTATTCAGTTCAGCCACATGAAGGGAAGGAATAAATGAGTACTAATTTTTATTATATATTTCTAATATGACAATTTCCAATGTTGTTTACAATTTACAGAACAAAGCAGGGTTGCTTTCTTACATACACAAAGTAAGCCAGAATAACGTGACTGAGCAGAACAAAGTCTTAAAAGAAAAATTTGACCTGAAGGTTTAATCATAGAATCATAGAATGGTAGGGGTTGGAAGGGACCTTTAGAGATCATCTAGTCCAACTCTCCCGCAGAAGCAGATCCATCTAGATCAGGTCACATATTAACATATTTGACTCTTGAAGATCTTCAAGGAAGAAGACTCCACAAGCCCTCTGGGCAGCCTGTGCCACTGCTCCCTCACCCTCACAGTGAAATAGTTTTTTCTTATATTTAAATGGAACTTTTTGTGTTCCAGTTTCATCCCATTACCCCTTGTCCTGTTGCTAGCTACTATAGAAAAAAAGGATGTCCCAACCTTCTGACACCCACCCTTTAGATATTTATAAATGTTAATAAGATCTCCCCTCAATCTCCTCCAGAATAAACAGCTCCAGTTCCCACAGCCATTCTTCGTATGAAAGATGTTCCAGTCCCCTGATTATCTTGGTGGCCCTGCGCTGGACTCTCTCCAGAAGTCTCTGTCTCCCTTGAACTGAGGAGCCCAGAACTGGACACAGGACTCCAGATGAGGCCTCACCAGGGCAGAGTAGAGGGGGAGAAGAATCTCCCTTGACCTGCTGGACACACTCTTCTTGACGCATCCCAGGATGTCATTGGCCTTCTTGGCCACGAGGGCACATTGCTGGCTCATGTTCAGTTTATTATCAATCAGGACTCCCAGGTGTCTCTCTGCAGAGCTGCTCTCCAGTAGGTCAATCCCCAGCCTGTACTGGTGCATGGGGTTGTTCCTTCCCAGATGCAGGACTCTGCACTTGTCCTTGTTGAATCTCATAGAATCATTTCTGCCCAACTCTCAAGCTGGTTGAGATCCTCCTGAATGGCAGCACAGCCTTCTGGTGAATCAACCAGTCCTCCCAGTTTGATGTCACCAGGGAACTTGCTGAAGGTACGCTCTGTCCCCTCATCTACGTTGTTGATGAAGATGTTGAACAAGACTGGCCCCAGAACTGATCCCTGAGGAACTCCACTGGCCACAGGTTTCCAACTCGATTCTGTGCCATTGATCACAATCTTCTGGGCTCTGCCAGTCAGCCAGCTCTCGATCCACCTCACTGTCCACTCATCCAAGCCACACTGCCTGAGCTTTCTGATGAGGATGTTATGGGAGACAGTGTCAAAAGCCTTGCTGAAGTCAAGGTAGATGACATCCGCTGCTCTCCCCTCATCTAGCCAGCTGGTTATGCACTCATAGAAGGCTATCAGATTGGTCAAACAGATTTCCCCCTGATTAATCGATTTTGGCTCCTCCTGATAACCATCTTTTCTTTCGTATGGTTAGTGATAACATTCAGGATGAGTTGTTCCATTACCTTTCCAGGATAGAGGTGAGGTGGACCGGCCTATATTTTCCTGAGTCATCCTTCCTGCCCTTTCTGAAGACTGGAGTGACATTGGTCTTTCTCTAGTCATCAGGCACCTCACCTGTCCTCCATGATTGTTCAAAAACGATGGAGAGAAGCTTAGCAAGAACATCAGCCAGCTCCCTCAGCACTCTAGGATGCATCCCATCAGGACCCATTTACTTATGAGCCTTAAGCTTGGCCAACAAGTCTTTAACCTCTTCCTCTTCTACCCAAGGCAAGTCCTCTGCTGCCCTGGCCATCCTATTATTATTTCTGGACTGGGATTCCTGAGGGCCAGCCTTGGCTGTAAAGACTGAAGCAAAGAAGGCATTCAGTACTTCGGCCTTCTCTGCATCCTCAGACACCAGGGCACCCTCAGCATTTAGCAGTGGTCCCGCATTCCCCATTGTCATCTTTCTGCTGCTGATGTACTTGAAAAATGCCTTATTGCTGTCCTTAACTTCCCTGGCTAGCTTTAATTCTAGAAGGGCTCTAGCCTTCCTAGTTGCACCCCTGCATGCCCTGGCAATGTTCCTATACTCTTCCCAAGAAGCCAGCCCCTGTTTCAACCTCTCATAGATGGCTGCTTTCTGCCTGAGTTATCCCAGCAGATCCTTGCTCATCCATGGAGGCCTCCTACCTCCTTTTTCTCCTTTCTTGCGTGTTGGGACACACTGATCCTGGGCTTAGAGGAAGTGGTGCTTGAAGATTGACCAGCTCTCTTGGGCACTTCTGTCTTCTGGAATCATATCCCATGAGATTCGTCCAAGCAGGTCTTTGAAGAGGCCAAAGTCGGCTTTCCTGAAATCCAAGATCATGGTCCTGCTTTGTGTCCTGCCTCTTCCATACAGAACCTTGATCTCTACCATGTCATGGTTGCTGCATCCAAGGTTGCCTCCAGCCTTCACATCCCCATCCAGATCCCCCTTATTTATCAGCACCAGGTCCACACACACCCCTCCTCATTGGCTCCTCAATCACCTGTTACAGGAAGTTGTCATCAACAATCTGTAGGAACCTCCTGGACTGTGTGCTCTTGGCTGTGTGGCTTTTTCAGCAAATATCTTGTATGTGAACACAAACATTCACTAATTAGAAAATATCAGAAGAGTAGCTAACAGAGAAAAACTCACTCTTACTAAAAGGTATCCCTGGTCTTGATCCCTTTGACCTTTTCAGTGAGGAGACTGCATGCATTTTATTTACACACAAGATACTAAGTCAAGGTATTATTTATCATTCAAATCTATTTTCTCATCTACTGGCACCACTGTGCATTTCTGTTATTGTACTTGCCATAACAGAAAAATCCATTCAAACAAAAAAAAAAAAAACAAAACACAAATATGAACATTCAATTTTAGAAAGCAAGCAGATTAAAGTTGTTTTTTTCTAATAAATTATATTTTACTTTCAAAAAATTGCATGCTTATAAATCTATCAAGATTGGAAAAACACTATGTTTTTTCACTAAATATTTGTCAAAGCAAAAAAGATCATATCACTATTTTTAAGTGAATAGCAGTTTTTTTAGTGCATTTTAAGGATTTATTTATAACTTATCCTTTAATGGCTTTTGGTAAGATCCACTAATGAGCCTCAGAAAGCAGATATGCTTACAGGAAGAAGTGGCAAGTATCAGTCATGATATTGCTCTGATTTCAGTAGCCTTATACTGGTAAAATGTTGTGCTAATGATATTAAAGTACTTCTTGAAATGATATCCCATTGAGGAAAAATTATGTGGAAATTGTAATTCCTTAGTTACTAAACAACATAAACTGGCATTTCAAGTAAAAATATATATTTTTTTTTAATTATCTAGAAAAAAAGTATTTTCTTGAATATAAATATGTTGCCCTAAATGCAAGCACATGCAAAGTCAAGGTACTCATTGGATCTGAAATGGCTTTTAGGCCACCTCTTTATGAACTAGCTAGAGAAGGGAAAGAAACTTTACCTCGATGATTCAGTTTCTTTTCATATTTAAGATGACTTGCTGCAGAGCATCTCTGTGGAGAGAGACCTGGGAGCTCTGGTTGACAGCAAACTAAAGATGAGCCAGCAATATGCCCTTGTGGCCAAGAAGGCCAGTGGCATCCTTCAATGCACCAAGAAGAGTGAGGCCAGCAGGTCAAGGGAGGTTCTGCTCCCCCCTCTACTCTGCCCTGATGAGGCCTCATCTGGAGTCCTGTGTCCAGTTCTGGGCTCCTCAGCTCAAGAGAGACAGAGAACTTCTGGAGAGAGTCCAGCGCAGGGCCACCAAGATGATCAGGGGACTGGAGCATCTTCTTTATAAGGAGATGCAGTGGGAACTCAGGCTGTTCAGCCTTGAGGAGACTAAGGAGGGACCTCATTAATATTTACAAGTATTTAAAAGGTGTATGATGAGGATGGGGCAACACTTTTTTTCTGTAGTGTCCAGTGATAGGACAAGGGGTAATGGACAAGGCTGGAACACAAAAAGTTCCATTTAAACTTAAGGAAAAACTTCTTTACTGTAAGAGTGATGGAGTACTGTCACAGGCTGTCCAGGGAGAGTGTGGAGTCTCCTACTCTGGAGGTTTTCAAAACCCTCCCTGATGGATTCCTGAGTGATCTGATCTAGGTGAACCTGCTTCTGCAGGGGAGTTCGGACTAGATGATCTCTAGAGGTCTCTTCCAACTCCTACCATGCTATGATTCCATGAAGTCTCACATAGTACTAGAGGTGCAGATTGCCATTTTGATGCTCATGGACCTGTATTTGTTTCTTTAGAAATCAGTTAGGACAGAAGCTGTTTACAATATTGTTCTTTTTCTAGAGTATACTATTTGTGTCTTGGTTTCTTTGTAACTGACTAACAAAAAAATACAGAAGATACAATTCAAGTAACAGATCTTTAAATTTTCATAAGAAACCACTGGATAGGAGCAGAGGACAGTTCTTGGCAGAAATTCATTACATAAGAATGGACGATCAGGGCTGTACTTAAGCAGTATAGAAATGACATTTTACTCCTTTTCTACCTAGGTAAGGACATAGAGCTTGAGACTTAAAATGTACTAGTTAGTCTTGCTTCCAATTTGGGCTGAAGGTTGCCACCCATCAAACCAGTATAAAAGACTTACATTCAGTGTACATTCAGACTAAATAAACTGATATCTTTCTTCTACTTGACTCAGCCTGGGCAGATTTTTGAGTATTGTATTAATATTATGTATTCTATAGTAATTCAGAAGATGTATGTCTATCAGAATTGAATGATATTTTTGTGAGCATTCAAGGGAGATTAATATAATTTTAAAGAGTTAAAAATATTCAAATTATGGTATTAATATTTTATATAGTAATTGTATCTTATGTGGCAAATGTCCTTTCTAGACTTAAAATTATTATTTTGCCATATGGCTTCCATGAGTCATGGATTTAACAGATTTTTCTGTCCCCTACGGGCAACCAGCTTAAAAGTATCTTTCCATATTTGTTAAATTTTCATCACAGAAATTAATGAAAGCTTGCTGCTGAACTCCAGTTAATACCTACATGTAAATTTTAAAAATGAGTGTTTTCAATATCATTCTAAAAGAACGACATTCCTTAAAATGCTTTTTTTTTTTTTTTTTTACTTCTACAGTGCTTTGTTTAGAAAGTTGTGGTTAATCTATTTCTAGTTATGGGTCCACAAAGTTTAATTAATACAATCTTTCAAGATAAAAAATGCAAAGTTACTTTTCTTGATCAGCATTCAGTGTTGGAAAGACCTAGGCTAGGATATGAGGAGAGGGTTTTTTCTGTCACCAGACTGGCTTTTGCTACTTAAAATCTGGTATTTGGCTTTGGGTTTCAGCTGGACCCATTTTTGCCATTCTTGGAGCAGGATTGTTTGCCGGACTGCCACAGCCACTCTCTCACCCAAATCATGTGATTTCCTGGTAATTTGGAATGTTTATCCTAAATTCCAGTTTAGAGGCTAGGACAGAGAGCTAAACTGAAAAAGGCAGGATTGATAGAGAATTTGAGGTGAAAGTGCCTGGAAGTCATGATTAGGTGCTGTAGTGAAGATCTATAAAATTAAATCTTCAGTCTATTGTTGCTACTTTACAATATTGTTGTTTTGATTCTGACCTATATGTTGCATCAATATCTGGAACAGATATTCGGGACCAAATCCTGTACTGGCATATAATTGTCATTGCTCCATAGAATAAAACAAAGTTGTTTAAAGAGGACTGGCTGATGTCTACATCTTGGTACTCAGCTCAAGAACAGTATTTGATGCAGGCATAATAGTGGCCCAAGACTACACCAGCGATGAATCTGCTATAAAGAACTGGACCAATAAAGGCTCCTTCTTTCTGTATTCTCAGATGATGGACAAAATGGTTTAGTGGCATATGCAGTATGCTGTCAGCCATCAGCCATTTAAAAAAATAAACAAATAAGTTAACCCATTTTTTACATTGTAAATCAGTAAACCCCCATACAATTTAGTAGGTTCTTTTTATGAAATCTGGCTCTGTTTTTGCAGTGTTGTACTATATGATTATATTCATCCAGTATTGGTTACTGTAGGAAAATCACCATTTAGTAACTGTAGAAATCAGACTGAAAAGAGAATATGAGTTATAGGAAAATGCTTAAAAATAAATAAAAACCTAAGAGATACTCAGATAATTATCACCATGATGAATGTGAAGGTCAAAATTGCCAAAAACAAGTTAAAGGGAAGTTATGCAATATATACACAGATTCAGAAGAAATGCTGTGAATCAGTGTCTGGTTCTCAAATATTAAGCACAAACATAAGAAAAAAAAAAAAGAGCCGACATGAATGAATCACAAGACTCTTTAAATCAGAACAACTTTTTAAAATTTTTAATGAATCAAAAGATGGAATTTAATAATTCTCAGAACACACCAAAGTCAATACAGTAAGAGGTGAGAAAGGCAAACTACAAGTTGGCTACTCCAAAGCTCTCTAGAAGTGTTCAAAGTTAACAGTCCCAGTTCTGATTCAAGTGTTCTAGAAATAGAAATCAGCTGCATTTTTAGTTATTGTGCCTAATAGTCACAACTTCAGGGAAGAAAAAATTACTTTAAGAGGAGTTTGCCTGTATACTCCATTGTTTACTGAATATGAGTAGAAACACAATTGTCATCACTAGCACAAAGGTCCTAATTTTCAAGGAAATGAATATGTTTCTCAGACTACTTAAGCTTCTAACATGGGAAAATATCTACTGATAAAGGTTCTCAACATGACAACAATTCTAATATCTATTATTTACATAGCAGATTTACTGAGAAATACTTTGTGTACAAAGAAGTTGTGGATTTGACTTTTGGACAGAATACAGAAACAAAAACTAGTAAGATTACAGTATTCTAAGCCTTTATAAACTCACAATAAATTCTTCCTGTTCTGTGCCAGAAAGTAGAGATCATATACCAAAACGGGATAGATTTTTTTTTGCCTAAAGCAGACAGCTGAGTGAAATTAGTGAAATGGCTTGATGTGGGTATCCATTGTTTAGGTCATAGGTTTAAATGCTGAAGGCACAGCCTCCTACTAATAGGACGCATTGTAAAATTGTTCGAATTAATGATATGTCACTCTAAAGTGCATGTCGTCTTTAATATTTTTTAAGAATGCCAGCTGCATTATCCCAGACATGGAAGGATAATGTATCATGTCAGAATTTCTATCCAATATATTTGTTTTGAAAATATAACACAGGCATATCTCCAAATGAAAAAGCAAGATCTGTGACAGAATTACAGTATGCAAGGACAGAAAAGCTAATGCTAAAATCCTATTAGTAAGCAGCCATGGAAGGTATATCACTATATAAAGAATAGTTAGAAACACTTGCTCTGGAATGTGAGTGGAGAATAAACTGCTGAAACTCCTTTCAATTTTGGACCATGAAAAGATTATTATAATTTGGAGGGGAGGGGGGAGGTGTGATGTGTGCAGCAATTCGGGCATAAAAGTAAGATGGCCAGGGTCAGACAAATGTACTGCTTCATTACAGTATGTTTTATTTCATTTCCTTTCCAGCATGCAACTTGAAGCAAGGTATTAGCTGTACCACTCTACCCCTTTTCTCATATGCAAGATGTCAGTAGGCAAAAGAGAGTTTTAGAGAAACTAGCATTTTATAATGCCATTAAGAAAAGCACAAATACAAACCAAGAATTATGAAGCTATGCCATTAAAATGGTTTAGGTGAAGTCCAGAAGCTGCTATTTCATGTGCCTTGCAAAATATGTATGTAATAGAAAATGTATGAGCTATCCTTGGCCACTTTTCTCTCTCTCAGCTGCCAAAAAAATTTCAGCCTTTATTACATGTTGGCTGAGATGGTCTCCCCTTGAAATCCTTTGTAGCTTTATGATTAGGCAGTATCCTAGAAGGGGAAGGTTTGTTTTCAATTGCTGAAAAGGAAGACAGAGTTGAATTCAAATATCCAGCTTCTTCAGCATGTACAATTAAAATCTGGTCTCCTCCATTAAAAATGACAAGAAGTCCATCACTGCTGATCATGCACTAAAAGAACAGTGCAAATAATTTGTTGTTTATATTACCCTAAAGATAATTGCAGATGCTTGGCCAAATGGGCTTTAATATCATAAACAGCACATCAAAACTTTACTCAGACCCTACCTAGCATGGCAAAGGGAATTGGTTCCCTTAGAGAAGAAGGAAGGGAAAGAGATGCTATATTCTTTCTCTCCAGTACTCATCATCATTCCTAAGCACTCTAGTATCCCAGGTGAGACATAACAAGTCTGCTTTTGATAAATACTTGTATTTTTATTTATATTGCAGAATTGCCTCGGAAGATGATGTTAGCAAAAATTAAGAAAGGTAATTATGTTTACATTGTAATCTAAGACTTTTATACAACAACAAGGGATTCAGCTGCTTTTGATTAATTCTTTATTGTTCCAAGATGGCCCACAGCAGCAAAAGCAATGAAAGAATAAAGTTAGTTCTTTTGGTGAACAGACTTCTCTGTTCACCAAAGACTGTGAGCACAGCTGTGGTCACTGAAGATGATAGCTGCAAAGATTCAATGTCTTCTCCCTAAAATGAACACATCATGACACTTTTTTTTCCTTTCTTCAGTAAAAAAAGACTCTTCAGGGATTCAAGCATTGCATCATTAGCCATGAACTCATTATTAGTGTACTTTGAGAATAATATAAATACTTCCTCTACTGTTAGAAAAATAGTAAAAAATCACAAGTAAATAGAACTTTTCAAGTATTGCCTGTGTAGGAGCTAACAGAGGTTAAGGCAGATGTACTAATTACATATTATTCAGGGGGACAAGTTTCCCATTCCTGAAGGGGCAGATTGCTAACAGAAATTTAAATGTCTGACACTCACATTTCCTAAATAGCCAGTGCTTAAGCATTGCGAATCACTTGTCTGAAACTATTGGTCTGGAGATAACCAGTGTTCCTAACAAGGATATTTGAGTTTGAGGCTTACAGTAGAGCTTATGAAAAGTTATCCTACCCTTCTGCTTTTCACATTAGAGACTTACCTGGATTGAGCCAAGTGCTGGTAGCCAGAGCTCCCCAAATACGGACATCATAGAATCATAGAATGGTAGGGTTTGGAAGGGACCTTTAGAGATGAGTAGATTTCTTTACAAGATAGATCTTCTTTCTCTGTTTATCATCCTTCATCCCTTCTTCCAATTACTTGCTCTTGAATTGTTGTGCTTTTTATTCTTTGCAGAAATACCAACATTTGCACATACATTTTGAAAAAGACTAATTAATTTATCTTTGCAAAATGATATTTTATATATTTTCATACTGAGAGGATGGTTTTGTTTTCCTGTTTTCTACTGTCTTTTCTATTCTTAATCCATTTTAAAAATCCCCAAAACCAAAAAAAAACCCCACATGATTCTATGCTATGGAAGTTACCAAAGTTGATTTTTCACAGATGTTGCAGACATTTGGCACTACTCCATTTGAAGGTCTGACCCTAGTTCCCTGTTTTTAATGACAAAACAGAACATAACCTGTTAAATTCAGTTGGTGGCTCTCATCAGATTTATAACGTGTTTACTTTTGTTTCAAGTAATATAGTCTTGACTATTGAGTCTCTGGAGAAAGACATGGCATTTAGAAGTGTAATACTAGTTTATAGAGTTAGGATTATGCTACCTTCGTGACCTCTCTTCAAAAGCAGCTATACAAGTTAGCTGAAAAGTCAATTTATTTGGACTTCATTTCCTTTTTTCTGCAAGAATCATTTCAGTACAAGGATTTTCTAAATGAAGAGCAGCAGTTTTTAAGAATCAGTCATAACTCTGCAGTATACTTTACATACCCTCATCTGCCTTCCTTTCTCATAGTTAATATCTATCTCATAATATTTTTCTGTTATTTCACAATATTATGCAATGTTTGATGAAAGAATTGTTGCTGTAGTGCCTGTGAGGTCTTTGTAGAAGGTACATGGAATGGATACCACTGGTAGATTCTTGCCTTCTACTTGTCTATGTAACTGCCTCATTTCCGCTCTCATCTGAAAGTATATCATATCACTTGTCCATACTTTTTGTATTTGTTGGGTTATGTGAACTTAGTTTTGTAAATCTGTGAACATCAATAAATGCTGCATTTGAACAGCAAGAAATGTTAAATATCTGAACTGTAGTACACATATACTTACTGGCAGACAATGAAATTGAGGGTGAAACCCCAAAATTTAGCTATTCAGGACTGCTTAAAATAGTTGATTTTGTTACTTTATGTAAGAACATTTTAATGGTTTAATTTCATATGTGATCTCTGAAAATTACATCAGGTTTTATGACAACTGAAATGTTGAAAATATCAACAATTATTTCTTGGAAAAACACTATTTATGAGCTATTATAATGTTTTATATAAATATATGATGTGCACCGTTTGAATTTAATAACATTATTGTCCTCACAATGATTTTTATTGGATATTTGGCTAAAATAGATGTATCAGGATTGACTTATAACTCCATAATCTACTTCAAATGTGTTAGGGACTTTAAAATAGTTGTTCTACAGTCATTTTTATTAAAATGGCAGCCCTCTGCACAGTTTTAGTCTCAATATTCTTTTAACAGGTAAGAAAGACTTTTTATATTTTATGTCTGATATGATTGTCTGATGGCTAGATATGCTTTTCTCTGCAAATCAGCTGAGAAAAAAATCATATTTCAAGTACTCATTAGCAAGAATTTGAGAATACCACCACATATATTTCATTATTTTCATTATTTTCTTTTAAGAATATACTTTTGAGAAGAAATTGAATATGGCAAGAAATTTACATTTAGAGATCACTGTACAGCTATGTGGGGGTTTCTTCTATGCCAGAAGACATGATATAATGCCTTCATATTCAGTCAAATTACACAGTATTGATTTGTTAACTGGTTTTGATTGACATTGTATTTATTGTTTGAAAACTAGAAACTGGAACTGAAAAATAATAGAATGGCTGCTCTGTCTCCTAATTTCCTGTATCTTTTTATAGCAGTTGACTGTTCCAGACAAGATGCATTGTTAGGTTTTTTCTGTTATTTTTTTAAGAAAGATTTCCTTTTCCCTTCTATTTTAACAATGCTTTCTCTATAATTCACACTAACGTTGACTAAAATGACTACATATATGACAAGAATATGCACTTGGATTCAAATGATTCAACTGAGATTCAAGTATTGGTTTAAATGCAAAGTAAAAGTTAATTTTCATTTTAGAGCTTCAATGTAGGAGGATACTTAAAGGAATCATTAGTCCTCATTTTCCAAGATACAATTTAGAATTAAAAAGGCAATAAAATTGTCCCCATAATGTTCCAGCAGTGTTATATACAGAGCAAAAGCAGTATAACAATACAGCAGTTATTTTATTGTTAGTCTTTAGTCCAAAGTTACAGGTTTATTTCATAAATATCCTCCAGTTCTATTGTTGTCTTGGAATGTGTGTTGATTTTTTTTCTTCCCCCACCCTGTTCATCATTTACTGTTGCAGAAAAGCCCAACTTCTGCTTTCATGAGAAAGACCCCGGAATCTGCCGAGGCTATTTTTCCAGGTATTTTTATAACAAAGAGACAGAGTTATGTGAAGTATTCAAGTATGGTGGGTGCCTAGGAAACCAGAACAACTTCAAGAACTTGGAAGAATGCCAGACTACCTGCCAAGGCAACTGTAAGTTGTTGTCCTCATTATTCTTAGTTTTATTCTTGTATAAACTATGTTATGTTTTGAAGGTATCTTGCATGGAAAAACAAGCAACTTAGGGTACCCTGAGGTGGCAATATTTATATCCAAAATTAATATCAATTATATTTTTTTAAAATAAAAATACAAAAGTGAAAAACTAAAAACTGAAAAAATGGTAAGTACTATTAACTTCAGTGATTATTACAGGACTTCTACCTTTTTATTTTTTTCATGAAGGTTAATCTAAAATCTGCCTGCTGATTGGCTTTATAATATCATAAAATGCTAATTTATACTAACCTGTACATCTGAATGTACTCTTTTCAAACCAAACCTTGTAATGAAAAGAGGTCCCAATATAGGTGTTTCTGGTTTTACTGTTTCTTTTGGCTTCCTGACAAAGAGCATTGGAACACCCGCCCTTCACTTGTGAATGATTTGGCTGTGCAGCTTAGGACGGAAAACAACCACTCACACTGACCATAATCATTCATCTGTTTCTTTGTCCTACTAGTTCCTACAGATTGTTTTATATCAGAGTATAGTAACCTGCATAATTTCTCTCCTCATTACAAAGTACTTTATTCAAAGTGCAAATACATTTTCCCTCCCAGAGCTTCCAGACTCTTGTCTTACTTGTCTGAAGTGGGTCTTATTCCAAGGCTGTTTCATTATCAGTCATTTTGGCAAGAGGAATTAGAGCTTATTCACATTTAGAATAGGCAAGACTCATTATGGTTCTCTTTAAAAGACTTTTTAGAATATATACATACAGAACTTTTTGATTTTCCTCTGCCTTCGCTGAAGCACTTCTTCCCGAGCAATGATTCAACTTTTACCTTCTGGGCTAAAAGTTCCAGAATGCTTTTTTGACCAGGAGCTGACTTTAATCTGAAGTAAAATCTCCATTTAAATTTGTATGAATCCCCAAGAAGAGAGAATTAGGGATCATTACCATGGTTTAAATAGATGAAATTTTTTACCTTAGTGCTATTGAGTTATTGATAACAGTTGGGGTTTTTATTTTTTCTTATTGTTTTCTTTTTGGTTTTCTTTTAGCAAACTTATTGCCAGTTGTTCCATCTAAAGATCATCCCAACACTGTGAATAGTAGTTCCTCAGTGGAAGAACCCAACCAGTTCCCAGGAATTTTTGGTAAGAATTTACTTAGCTGTTTCTAGTTACCCTTTTTTAATGTAGACACTCTTTGGCTTGTCCACTCATTTTCCTGTTTATTTCAAGATATGTATGTTAGATGAAATACATAAACACAGTGAATTCAGTAACAATATTTTAAAAAAAGCTTACCAAACCATGTATGATTTAAATATTACATTGGTAAATTTAAAGAAAAAGGATTCCATCCCAAGGTTTCCTCACCACATCAATCTCTCATGCCTTTGGCTTTACAGAAACATATTGCCTTTTAGAGGTATTAATACTAGCATAGAGCAAGGTAAATGGATATCAATCATAGCTTATTTTCAAAGCTTTGTTTTGCATATATATCACATACTGTTTTGCTTCTTTTTTTTCCACCTTTTAGTAAATTCATTGCCAACTGCTTCAAATGAGGAGAAATCCAACACTCTGAACAGTAGTTCCACAAAAGAGAAGCACAAGCAGTTTCCCATATTTTTTGGTAAGAATTCACTTTTGCAGTTCTTAGTTCTCAGTCTTCTAGATCTGCTCTGGATTGCTTTTTTTTTCCCCTCACTCGTTTTCCAATATATATGAGACTAAAGAATATGTCAAATTATAAGCAGAAAAAGTTGAAGCAATGAAATCTATTGCTACTTACAAGTCTTCCATGAATATTAAAGTGGAAGACTGACCACAGCTTGTCCTCTTCTGAAAGTATGTGCTTCTTGAAAGTCTGAATTTAAGGACCAAGAGCAAAAGAAGTAATGCAGAGTTCTTTTAGTTGAAAACAGTACTTTTGTGGCAATCTAATTGGCAGCCGCTTTAAAGCTCTTTTTACCCATTAAAAAAAGACCATATTTGGATTTTTTATTATGGCACAGTATATGTATCATAATATATTTTTTTTTCACTAAGGATATATTAAACTCAGTTCTTGATTTGATTGTAATCAAAGAAAGTATGAATTAATTTTGTGTCTGCTTCAAGATATTTTTGCACTGTGTATTATACTGCAGATGAAAATCTGGACTTTTGTTGTAGAGGGCTAGGATTTAACAGTTTCTGCAGCTGGATGCTGTCTACTACAGATTGTTGGTACTTGCTTACACTGTAAAAGGTGTTTGAATTTGAGGCATGTCATTTTTATGATCCACAGTTAAGCAAGAGGAAACAAGAAACAGTTGGAAAAAGCCTGAGCGTTCTTACCAAGTATTTCTGTTGACTATTTTGCATTTAAACATATTTGTGCTTTTGAGGATTCAGTAATGGCTTACAGATTCATTAAAGTTTTTGTGTTTTATATAATCTGTAAGCTAATGGGCATGTTGGAAAGTATTCCTGTGTTCTTTGTTTAGAATGGTATGTCTAATAAAGGTTGAATGACTGTTGTATTCTAATTTTGCGCTTGCGTTGATATCCACATGTACCGTTGGGTTGAGGTAAGTTTCTGTGACAGTTGAACTGTTTGTTTGCCACATCCAAAGCATCAATACACTCTGTTATTAAACTGACCGTATATAAACCAGTAAAGCTTTTGGCAACTTATGTTACTGAAAAACATTTGAATGATTTAAACCCTGGTAATAAGAATAAGGACATAAGAGTATACACATTCTCCGAAGGATTTACTCATAACATGAATCCCCAAATCCCCAAAACAACTAAATTATACAAGCAAAGGGCTACAATACATTGTGTTTTCTCAGAGGACACAGAAAGATTCTTGGAAGTATCAGCACTAGAGAAGTTTCTGGTAGACTAGTTTCTGTGAGGGAGAGGTAAGGATAAGAGGAGAAGACTTGAAGGTTGATAAAGAAAGTGTCAGTGAACAAGAGTGGGTGGAGTCAGTGTAGCTGGATGGGAGAGGTAAGAAACATGACCTTGGAAAGAGAGTGTATTTCAGTGGAAAATCTGAAGACCCCACAGGTTCTTCCCTACTATCTAACCTTTCATAGAATCATAGAGTCATAGAATGGTAGGGGTTGGAAGGGACCTTTAGAGATCTAGTCCAACCCCCCTGCAGAAGCAGAGGTGCACCTAGATCAGGTCGCACAGGAACATGTACAAGTGGGTCTTGAAGACCTCCAAGGAAGGAGACTCCACAACCCTTCTGGGCAGCCTGTTCCACTGCTCCATCATCCTCACAGTAAAACAGTTTTTTCTTATATTTAAGTGGAACTTTTTGTGTTCCAGTTTCATCCCATTACTCCTTGTCCTGTTGCTAGCTACTACAGAAAAAAGGGATGTCCCAACCTCATGACATCCACCATTTAGATATTTGTAAATGTTAATAAGATCTCCTCTCAGTCTCCTCTTCTCCAGACTAAATAGCCCCAGTTCCCACAGCCTTTCTTCGTATGAAAGATGTTCCAGTTCCCTGATCATCTTGGTGGCCCTGCGCTGGACTCTCTCCAGAAGTTCTCTGTCTTTCTTGAGCTGAGGAGCCCAGAACTGGACACAAGACTGAAGATGAGGCCTCATCAGGGCAGAGTAGAGGGGGAGAAGAACCTTTATCTGCATTACACTAGCCTGCCCTGTGAAACCACCTGCTGCCATTCTGTTTATCAGCTTGTATCTTTCAGGCTGTTGGGATGGGCTAAAATCTTGTGCTTTTGCGCAATGACATGACAGAATCACCAAATGGTAGGGGTTGGAAGAGACCTCTAGAGATCTAGTCCTACCCACCTGCTAAAGCAGGTTCACCTCAATCAAGTTGCACATGAATGTGTCCAGGAGGTATTTGAAACAGCAAGAAGAAAGAGTAGGGACAAAACTGACAGCTGATTTCTACATTTCATGGGAAGGTAGAGGAGGTAGCCTCCACTTCTGCTGCTACTAGAGATAGAAGTGTAAACTGAAGTTGTGAGGTAGAGCCACCTCACACAAACATGCACTATGACTCCCCATGGCCCTCAGAGAGGAACAAGAATATGTGCACATTTGAGATCAGGATGGACTCTTCAGCATGGAGTAGCAGATGCCCATTTTCTGAGGAACAGGCAAAGTAGCTGGTCTGCCACTGCAACCTCTATTTAGCAAGTCTGGTTATCTATCTACCTATTTTAGATACATGACTACCATTATAAAAAGAAATTGCAAGGAGTTATCTCTTACAGAATACCTTACCTCACAATTTAAATGTCATTTCATCTTGAAGAAAAATTTCATATTATTGGTAGTATTTATAACTCTATAATGATATCAGATATATAGACTTCAAAAAAGTTCTGGGTCTTCAGAAAATTACTCTCTTCCTTGGCCAATCAAAACACCTTTTTTTTTTCTTCATAAAGGAAACTTCTAGTGCTATCTCTCAATGAACTTTCTTCAGAGAGTGAAGATTGTTTTGGTCTTTTGCAGACCTAAAATAACTTTCTTAACAGGAAAGTTGAGAGAAAGTGAAGCCAAGAATCAAAGCTTTCATTTTTAGATTATATGAAGTGATCTATGGTGGGAAATTATGAGTGCTGTACTTTACGTTTGATTTATGAGATCTAAGTGGAATGCAGGACTAAAAGTCAATTTTCAGCTCAGCAAATATGGAATGGCATACAGAGGCAGTTCCTGCTATTATTTCTCAAAGTCAGGGTCATATCTATTGCTGATATAAACTAACACAGTTCTATCCTCTATAATGGATCTGGACCAATTTGTACCTACAGAGTACTATCAAGTGCAGATGACTTGTTATTTTTGTAATAGCTTGTCTACTTGAAGATTCTTTTATTTGCTCTTTGCTGCAACTAGAAATGAGATAGTGAAGTCTGCATATACAAAAAATCTGACAAATGTAATGCTTTGTGAATGTCACACCCCCACATCTTGCAAAAGAGAAAGCAGTAAGCATTGTTTCTCATCCAGCTCACCCAAGATCATTTCAAACTCCTTTTGCACTGTGGTCAATTAACAGTTCAATGTCACGCAACTGCAGATAAGCCTGAGAGATATTGTTGCAATGCAAGGTTGGGATTATTTTTTATAAATATAAGTCTCTATCTGAACACACATGTTTCAGAGATTTTGAGGTCATGCCATCTGTTCACACCACAGGGAAAGGTGTCTGTGATTCAAGAAAATGCTGTATTATAAGATACGAATCTTAAACCATACACATTTAAAGATCATTTAGGTAGCAGTAAAGGGTAAGATATGATAGGCTTTTTATAGGTAAAAACAATAGGAATCTTTGTCTCTGGCTTAGCTCATGTAAGTACTACATGTTTTTTCAGAAAAAAAATGTCAAATATTGCAGTTTTGGGTCTTATTCTTTCAGCAAAACAAAACCAGTCCAAACATCTACCTCATTGAGAAAAAGAATTAACAGAAAGATCTATATTGTATTTTTCTGTTGTGGTGCCTGAAACCCATTTGAAAAAATCCTGTAGAGCTAGTGATGGGAGTTACAGTTCCTAAGCCCAACTTGAGATAGATTCCAAGGTCTAATTTCATTCAAAAGTTTTTTTATTAGATTGGCATGTTTCTGATGAACACTTTGTATTTCATCATATCAACACTTTCCAGAAGAAATCTTTATACCTGGAAGTGTTTGACTTAATTTCGAAGCTTTCATTTGTCCTTTGCCTGTATGAATTGCAAACCCTTTTTTCCTGTGCCGATTCATGACTTGACTTACGTTGCATATTTTTGGCAAATAATATATATAAAAAATCCAAGTTTATGAGTCTGTTATTGGATATTTAAAACCTGTTTAAATTGATTATTTTGTATAAAATGAAAAGCATGAACAGAAGGGTGAACTAAGAGTCTATAGACTTGGTGCTGTCAAAGTAAATAATTGGTTGATTTCTGTAGAAATTGCATAAAAATCCATAGGATGGACCATGCAGTTGCACATATGAAAAAGTTAGAAAGTATTTGATGACAATTATTCACTTTTAGGCTCATATGATCCACTTATCCTAACATTAATGAGTTGTGTAATGTAATGAGTAGTGTTAGTTGCACTATGAAAAAAAAAAAGAAGCGAAAATGTAATCTAAATTGAGATGAAAAATAGAGTTAAAACCAGAATTTCTATCTCAAATAGTCTCTCAATGAAGTTGATATCTGTAATTCATAGACCTGTAATGAATAGATCAGGGTAAAAAAAGCCCTTTAAAATAAAACCTGACCAGTAAAGTAAAGGAAAGGAAAATAATAAGTGGTTTTTCAGGTATATCAGGAGCAAAAGGAAGATTAGGGAGAATGTAGGCCCACGGCAGAATTGAGAGGGTGCTCTGGTGACAGAGAATGCAGAAAAAGCTGAAGTACTGAATACCTTTTTTGTTTTGGTCTTTATGACCAAGGCTGGCCCTCGGGAAGCCCAGTCCAGAAAGGATAATAGGATGGTCTGGACAGCAGAGGACTTGCCCTGGGTGGATGAGGAAGGGTTTAAAGATTTGTTGGGCAAGCTTAACACTCACAGGTCAATGGGACCTGATGGGATACATCCAAGAGTGCTGAGGGAGCTGGCTAATGTTGTTGCTAAGCCTCTCACCATCATTTTTGAACAATCATGGAGGACAGGCGAGGTACCTGAGGACTGAGGACTGAGAAAGGCCAATGTCATGCCAGTCTTCAAAAAGGGCAGGAAGGATGACCCAGGAAACTACAGGCCAGTCAGCCTCACCTCCATCCCTGGAAAAGTGATGGAACAACTCATCCTGAATGTTATCACTGAACATATGAAGGAAAAGATGGTTATCAGGGGGAGTCAATATGGATTCACCAAGGGGAAATCCTGTTTGACCAACCTGATAGCCTTATATGAGGGCTGTTTAGATGAGAGGAGAGCAGCAAACTTCAGCAAGGTTTTTGACACTGTGTCCCATAACATCCTCATCAGAAAGCTCAGGCAGTGTGGCCTGAATGAGTGGATAGTGAGGTGGATCAAGAGCTGGCTGAATGACAGAGCCCAGAGGGTGGTGACCAGTGGCACAGAATCAAGTTGGAGACCTGTGGCCAGTGGAGTTCCACAAGGATCGGTTCTGGGGCCAGTCTTGTTCAACATCTTCATCAATGATGTGGATGAGGGGACTGAGTGTACCCTCAGCAAATTCCCTGATAGCATCAAACTGGGAGGACTGGCTGATTGCCCAGAAGGCTGTGCTGCCATTCAGTAGGATCTCTACCGGCTTGAGAACTGTGTGGGGAAGAACCTCATGAGGGTCAACAAGGATAAGTGCAGTCCTGCACCTAGGGAGGAGCAACCCCATGCACCAGTACAGGCTGGGGATTGGCCTACTGGAGAGCAGCTCTACCTGGGAGTCTTGGCCAATAATAAACCATGAGCCAGCAATGTATCCTTGTGGCCAAGAAGGCCAACGGCATCCTTGAATGCATCAATAAGAGTGTGATCAGTAGGTCAAGGGAGGTTCTGCTCCCCCTCTACTCTGCCTGGGTGAGGCCTCATCTGGAGTCCTGTGTCCATTTCTGGGCTCCTCAGCTCAAGAGGGACAGGGAACTTCTGGAGAGAGTCCGGTACAGGGCCACCAAGAAAATCAGTGGACTGGAGTATCTTCCATATGAGAAAACTAATGTAGGTGGTCCTGCTCTGGCAGGGGGGGTGGATTAGATGATCTTTCGAGGCCTTTTCCAGCCCTTGAGATTCTGTGAAAGTCTGTGGGAACTGGGGTTAATTTAGTCTAGATAAGAAGATACTGCAGGGGAATCTCATTAATATTTACAAATATCTAAATGTTGGATGTCGGGAGGTTGGGACATCCCTTTTTTCTATAGTATCTAGCAACAGGACAAGGGGTAATGGGATGAAGCTGGAACACAAAAAGTTCCATTTAAATATTTGAAAAAATTCTTTTACTGTGAGGGTGAGGGAGTCTTGGTACAGACTGCCCAGGGAGGGTGTGGAGTTCACTCCTCTGGAGATTTTCAAAACCTGCCTGGACACATTCCTGTGTGACCTGATCTAGCAGGACCTGCTTTAGCAGGGAACTTGGACTGGGTGATGGCTAAAGGTCCCTTTTAACCCCTACCATTCTGTGATTCTGTTAAAATAATTCTGGTCATGTGACTGTTAATTTTTTCCCCATTTTCAGTGTGTACTGATTCCTTTTTATGTAGTTTTGGGTGTTGTGAAATTTGCTGCATTATTTTTTTTTCATCATACTAAAAGCAGGAGATTAGACATTTCAACAACTTTCATGAAAAAGAGGTTCTAAAGCCAAAACATTGAGAGAGAAACTCAAGAACAGACAATATCTAAATGTGCTGTAACATCACATATATAAGCACAGCTATAGAAGCTGGGGCTGAATAGGGAAAACTTACCTGGATCTAATTCTCTCAGTGACTGTATTAATATACTGTCTCACAGGCTTATTGATTGTCTTGCCAATAAAGATGCTATGCTGAGAATGACACGGAACATACTTTGCATTTACAGTAAAGTTAGCAGGTCTTTTAGTGATCAGTATATTTAAATCCATTAATAAGTTTTATGATCTTCAGTAGATGGGAAGTTATGAGTTATTTAATTTTTTTTAAATGCACTGTTTTACTGGAAAAAAATGCTATTATAAGGTAAAAATAAGAGGTTTTCCTCATGGACTGGTTGTTTCTGTGAGCGTAAAGAATATACAGATATTTTGAAGATGAACAGGAATAGCATTTGGTATCTGGAGCATTTATTTAGCAATGATCTAAAGAAAGAACAAACTTTTTAGAAATAGGACAACAGGGATTCTGAACTATATGTGGATGCACATCTGCCAGTTGCATTATACACACATAAGTATGTATAATACACATACATATATACATACTCATGAGTAACCACATCACTAGCTACATGGCTCCCTTAAAGCTTGCTTACAGTCTTTGTGAGAATTCCTTTGTGAGAGGACTGCGGAAAATTCTCCCTGGAAAATTCTACATACCAGATAAGTAATGTATCTTACAAAATATATCTTTAAATTCTGTTATATAATTAACAAACCTAGGCTGTTTCTCTCTTTCATTACTGGCAAAGCTTTCTGCTTTGTTCTTTTTAGGTTCAGAAATTAACAGGTTAAAATAAGCAAGCATTTATTTTAATGTTGCTGGATATAACATCTTCTCCAGCTAGAGAGATTAAATTAATTCTAGGCACAAGAGTTCTCAGAGTGGTACCAAAAGCATTGCGTAATTTAACTGCCATGTTCATTATAAAGAAAACAATAGATTTAATATAAACTGTATCATATTGTGGGTTCTTACTCTGGATCCAGAGCGAACTTTACTCTTAGAATAATACCACAGTTATAAAAAGAAATTAATGTAGTGCTCATTCTATGATCTGAAACTAAATCTATCTTGAAAAACCAACTCATTACCAAGTTTTTGTACTTCATTATTATTTTTAGCAGTATAATGTTGCTAACATAGCTTCAAATATAGTATTTATTTCATTTCTCTGTCTTAGCTTTCCATAAATTACTGTCCTATTTCTTTCTCAGCAACTTTTCATGATTTTTCACCATGCCAGTTAAGCTATTATACCTGGCAGATGAACCTCTTTCAGCAGGTATATGTGTAAAATATATAACTAGCATATTCTTTTTGGAGATTTTCTTGTCAGTCTTGTGAATTGCCCTAGTTAATTCAAACTTGCTTTCAGCAAATCAACTACTTCTCACTTTTGTGACAGAAAGATGTTTCATCTCTGTTGAAAGTCAAACTATTGCCCAAATTTTTTTACTTATTTTTTTTCCTCTGAACCACATCTGCTTGGCTTTGTAACTTAAAGGCCCCCTGCCTAGCTTCATGTTTCAGTTTACACATTCAGATCTCCACTATCTCAGTTCTGATGCTTCTTGAAGGAAAATGGTGCTCCTTTATGTCCTTTATAATATCCTTGATATGATGGTGCCCATTCATTTTCTTGCATTCTGTGTGGCAATTATATCCATTCTGATTTTGTATGAGTCACTCCAGGGTGATAGATGATGGAGTTTCTCCAGGTTTTGGAATTCTGGCACAGATTTGCTTCTTGAAGTTGTTCCAGTGCCCAGGTACTTCGGACACTTCAGGTTCATCTTCCAGTGTTTCAGTTCTCATACTCTAACTTGCAACAACACTGAAGAAACAAACCACCAGCCGGCTCCTTGGAATGGTAAAAACCTAAGAGCAACACTAAAGCACCAGCAGCTCAGTTCCTTTGTGCACCTTCCTCACTTTCTGTGAGTTACAAGCTATTTCTTGGTAATTGCTCAGTGTTTTCCAATAGACCAACTTCCGCTACTAAGGTCAAGCTTTCCATATTCATATGACAAACCCAATATCAAGGTATTGAATCTTACAGTAGAAATGCTGGGTATTTTTTCCCTCTACTTGTTTTCAGAATGTGTAGCAGGAAAAAGGAAAATTCACTTCATTAATTATCATAAATAGTTACCATATTTTTAAAGCTGTCTAAGTTTAATGTACAAATGCTCCACTTAAAGCTTCTCTAACTGAATTTGTACTATCTATCTCCTATCACAGAAATGGCAATTTTATCACTAAATATATAGGAAACAAACCTTGCTTTTAGGTAAGCTTTTGTTGGCTTTTGGAATGGAAAGAGAGAATAACATTTGCTGTGTTATTTTTTGTAATCATAAAAAGACAGATGATTATGTATAGTATCTTGGATTTTCAGGAGGACAGAATTAAATTTGCCAGTAAATTTCATATAAATTTCAAAGTTCTGTGGGTTTCAAATCTCATATATAATATCAACATAACAGAAAAATGATAAACTGCAGTCTTGTCTCTAACTTTGTTTTTCTTGGTATTTCTAGAACCACCACCTATCCCTTCTTTTTGCATGACCCCTATGGACAGAGGACTTTGTAGAGCCAAAGAGTTAAGATTTTTCTATAACTATTCTACTGGAAGATGTCACCCATTTAGCTACAGTGGTTGTGGTGGGAATGAAAATAATTTCACCTCCAGAAGGTCATGTTTGAGGATCTGTAAGAAAGGTATGGAAAGGGATACTGCCACAGACTATCATAAGAGGTAAATATTATGCAGGCTGAAATGTTCTTTCGGCTTTTGGTAGTAAGTATTGGCTTGATAAAATGTGATAGTTGAAAGTCTTCAAAAAGTGAAAATGAAAATTAGAAGACAGACAGAGCTAGAAAGATGGAGAGTAAAATACAGTGTACAAGGACAGAAATAAGACAATCTGGCATTGGTCAGGTATGCAAAGACTTCATGTAAGAAAAAGATATTTTTTCTTTTTTAAATAGTACTTCTTGTAAGAAAGACCTCTCTTATTTTGAATAATCTTGGATGTATAAGTCATACAGCATTTAATCTTACCTTCTTCATTTAACCTTTAGGATTCAATAAAAAAAGAGGTGAAAGAAGATTAATAAAAATCAAGAAGAAAAGAAAGAAACTGTCAGTAAAGGCTCTGGGTGAGGAAATCATCCCTGAAATAATACAACTTTGATTTTTATGGAAATGTGAAAAAAACTTCTATTCACCTGTGAATTAAAGCCTTTAGCGTGCACCATTTCAATACAATTGCTGTATTGATTATTTTGATTACATATTATTAAGCTGCTTATATTTTTATTATGTATTGCTCATTCATGTTAATAAACGTAACATTCTACTTTGATAACAGGTCTTAAATCGTAGTTTGATTGTATATAATTGTCACAGCCGAAACAAGACAGAACTGGCTGTGTGGGTATATAACTTCTAATGATTAAAAAGTAGACAAAACTCAAATTTACTTTATTACCCCATTATCATTTTTTGAAATTTATTTTTGTGTTACAGAAAGTATAATACTTGTCAAAGTGTAATCACTTGTCAAGCATGATTGTTTCAATCATCAATTAAAAGACTATAAAAAGAATATAGACATTGGAGTTTTTAAATTCAGATTTATTTTAGATTATGCAAGTTAGATTTAACGCCATCAAAGTGGATATAATTACACTATTGTAACATGAATGTCAGGTCAGAATTAACCCACCAAAAAGCATGAAGAGAGTATTATAGTTGTAAATGTGTGGGACAACATGACAGATATTTGCAAGGATTTTAAAATATATTTGCTGAGATAATATTTTTATCCTTGTTATTGAACTAGAATCGTACCTAGCACGGTAACAATTTCCAGAAATGCATATAAATTATTTACAAAAAAAAAACCCCAACCATTTTCTTTCATATCAGTAAATAAAGTTGCTTTAGAGATAACACTCTTTACTCTCCAGTTAACTTTGAGAGGTTTTACTGGTTGGGTTTCATTGGAGATTTGTAAGACTGACATTAAACAGTAGTACAGTTTCTGCCCTTCTCCAAGATACCTCTCTGATCTTGAGTAAATTTGCTATAGCGAGATTTTTTAAAGGAAAGAGGAGGAAAAAATAGTAATATTTGGTTTCCTATTAAGGTTTTTAGAAGCATCTTGCTGCCTATGAAACAAAAATAGCAGGATATTTTTTATACTCTTCCCTGTCTTCTTGGATGCTATAATTTTCTTTTTTTTATTGTATCATATGTTTCCTCTTTATCTTAAAGTTACACTGCTGTTTGTGAGAGATGGTGTAGGAATAAGTAGCTGAAACAGATGTAACATGCTCAGAAACTACAGCAAGAAGAAAGGAGAGCAATGACGAAGTAATAAATGATCTGTTGGACTAAGTTGCCTTTGCCTGTGTCCTTTGAATCTCACGTGCAATTTCAGAAAACCTATGTTTTATATTTCTGATGGACTTTCGACTAAATTCACAAAGTGCCTAAGCTTTAATGTTGAAAATGAAAGTACTTATGCATTCTAAACATCTGAGTTGGGCAGCAAGTCACAATTTTTTATACAGAAATTCTATCCAAATCTCTTTTTGGTGCCTAAGTCCTTTCACGACTCTTCTAATCTAACATCTATTAAGTTTGATTTGAAAAATGCTCATGGAACTGAATTGTACACTAGGAAATATTTATGTAGAGTCTTGTCATAGAAAAACATAAGAGCACCACAGACTTACAAGGCAGTAACTACATAAATCAGAAAAGTGCAGTTCTGACAGGAAACCTATAAACTCCATAGGCTGCTGAAAGCTAGTAATGTCAGTTCTCTACACAGAATTAATTTGGCGTGTGGCTACCTGCCAGTTTCAGTTTGTTTGAAATTTTCCCATTCTAGTTCATCATTGTTACTGACCTTACTCTCCAGGTATCATCTGTACTCCACACACTGGGAGTTGATTCTCTAGATGCGAGTTGCACTGCGCAGGAGCAGAGCAGTATATTAAATACGTGCAGCAGCTAGAATTTGTCATTGCAGGCAAGTGGAGAGACTGTGGTTTAAATTGCTCCCAGGCCTTCCTACTTGTAGCATAGCAATTGCCTTAGCACAGCAGTGTACATGGCCTCCAAAAGCAGGAGCTGCTTTAGGCACACTAGGTATTGGAGAGACAGAACCTACCTGGGGGCTGAACACACTGCTACTGTCCCAGCTATCCCGCTTCTACACTGACACAGGCTTGTGTCTGCCAGTGGCTGAGAATGCTGGTGAGTGCATAGGTGTCTACACCTTTTCTTGTATAAATTTTATGATGAAGGCAGTAAAAAATCTAATATTTTATTCTTCAACATAACAATTTGCTATCTGCTGCCACTATTAAAACTTATATAATTGCTAGATCATATGAGGTACCTCAGAATGGAGAGACAGCTATGTTCAACTTCACCTCTCCAGCAGCTCAGTGATTCTGTGTGGACATTCTGATTCCATGATTTCAGATTAAAGGAAAAAAAATAAATAAATCATCAAGTGCTGGATAAGTAACAGATTTGGAGCAGCCACCTTCTGTGACTGATGTCTGACAGGCAATAGTATTCCATATACCATGTTAAAATACTTTTAGAAACAAATACAGTATTCTCTAGTATAATTCTGAGGTATTTAACCATCATTTACATTAAACTAAAACATCTCGAGTTTTCATGTAAAAGGTAATGAAACTCAAATCTTTAACAGCAGGACTACAATGTTCACAGAACTCAGTGTTTATATGAGTCTGCATTGGCAGTGTTTCTTTAAGGAAAACTTCTCCTCAGCATCAAGCCCAAATAGCCCTAGACAGTGTCCTCAGCGTAACTGTCACAGCACATCTAAACCTAGTGGTGTTTTCAGTTGTGGTGGGACTCTGATCTGAGCCTCTGATCTGAGCCTCTCAGAGGTTGGGAGAAAGAGGAGGATGTTTGCCCTTGGGGTTTCTTAAAGCAGTCCCACCAAGAATGCTAGTAAGTATTTGTATACTCTATAAGTTTTATGAGATCATAAACTACAATGGTGAACTTTCTAAAAAATTGTATTTTCAGAATGAAACAATATATATAGACAGATAGGAAAGAATAGATGTATTGGTTTGTACCATACATTGTCCCATGATCCCAGTGTCATTTCACAGCAATATGTCTCCTTCAAACTTCCTCTTGGTCCAGTGACTTGTTCCTGGCTGCCTGCAATCAATATGTTCAAAATCCTCCACAGAAAAATCATCATTTCTGTCCCTTTAGAAACTTGACTGTGTGTCTGCTTCCCATTCTTCTAAGCCTCCCGTTTGCTGAGCTCTCCAGCAAACTAATAGGGTCTCCTCACTGTGCATGCTCAGTTGCTTCCCTGGACTGTGAAGTGTTTTCCAGAACTGCTATTGCTAGGATGGGGCTACTAGGTACTCACTCAATTCTCCCACCCCCTACTTGCATTACACTAGAGAACCTTCTTGTGCATCTGTTTTGCAGTAACAGTGATTAAATAAGTTACCTCTTGAGCAAGCTCTGATGTCATTGTTGAGATAGAAAAAGATAGCATCTCAACTGTATCTGTATTTCAATTGACTAAGAAAATATTACGAAGCAATTCATATTTTAGACCTGTTAGCGCAATGAGAATAAAGACTGGAATGTTATAGACAGTATAAAAACCAATCTGATTTTAATCAGAGATTTGATCTGAGACTGCACACTCTTCTTGGTGTGCATACTAGGTTTGGCCACCATACCAGCTCTCCAGCTGTCTTTCTATCTCGCTTTTGTATAGCTATACAGTGCATTGAATTAGTTTTCCAAAAAGCATCCAAACTGCAGTGCGACGTGGTTTCATTTTCATCAACTGGTTTCTTCTGTGCCCTTCTCTTTCACTCATTTCTTTTAATTTCTGTTATCTCCAATATCTGCAGAACAATCAAACACAAGAAAAGCTTCCCAAAGATAATTAGGAAGTGAATGTAGAAGAGGGGATAATTGAGCCACAATACAGGGAACAGAAGGAATAAAATGTCAGAATGGTGAAGAGGTCAGAAAATGAAGCTATGATAAGGTGTTAGGGTGCCTGTGCATTTCCAGTTAGCTGGTGTCCCTTTATCCAGTCATTTTGTTCCAGAATCAGTCTCTGTTGCTTTGAAGGAAACATACAGTGTGCTGTGAAATTTCTCACACTTTGCATGATGGGAGCCAACAAGCTGAAGCAATTTCACAGAGGTTTGATGAGTTTCCACCTATCATCTGACCTGCAATAACTTGGTATATAGCCTTAGTCCATACAGATGATGAAGTAAAATGTCTTATAAGAAATAATTTAAAGTATTTTTATCCATTTTTTTCCCTTTTTTTCTCAGTTTTAGTTTCTATTCCCTGTTTCCCTTTTCTTTCTAGCTTGAGCCAGCACCTCCTTGCATATCCAGACCATCTACTATTTCAAAGCTGATAGACTCATTTACGTTCTAAGAAAGTGTTCCTCTTCTGCCTTTCCAATGTCTTAAAGTGGACATAGCAATTATGTTTTCTACCTGGTTGCTTTCAGTGGTCTCTTCTCTTGAGAAAGAACCAGCTTCAGATAAAGTAGAATGTACAATTATATACATGAGCACTTGATATTTTATTCATAGGCAATACATTGCTAAGCATGAGGAGTGTCCTTGCTTTTGTTTACCCAATAATACTGTTGAACCTCTAGACATGCCTCAGCGCAAAGCACTTGTCAAGGATTTTTTTTCCGGTGTGACTATCCTGTTACTGACCGCTGAGGCAGGCACTCTGTCTCGGAGGGTACACGGCACACGTGTAGGATACTCTCGGCGGTTCGGACCGCTCGGCTCGGCGGCGTACGCTGGGCTACCTGCGCCGGCGGCACGGCACCCGCGGGCCGCCGCCAGGGGGCGCCGCTGCGCCAGCAGGTGTGGCGCCGCTGCAACCCGCAGGACATAGGAACAGGGACACCGCCCACCCC
This sequence comes from Colius striatus, assembly GCF_028858725.1. NCBI lineage: Eukaryota > Metazoa > Chordata > Aves > Coliiformes > Coliidae > Colius > Colius striatus. Next base: position 28,798,768 of record NC_084767.1, on the reverse strand, counting down.
CCGCGGGACAGGGAGACCATTACCCACCCCCGAGGGACGGGGACACCGCCCGCCCCTCCCTGGGACACGGAGACCATTACTTATCCCCGAGGGACAGGGAGACCATTCCCTACCCCTGCGGGACAGGGAGACCACTACCCACTCCTGTGGGACAGGGACACCGCCCCCCACCGCCACCCCCACTCCCCCGTGGGACAGGAAGACTGCTACCCACCCCCGCGGGAGAGGGAGACCTTTATTCCCCCCGCGGGACAGGGAGACCACCCCCTTCCTCCGTGGGACAGGGCCACCGGCAAGGCCTCTGCGAGAAATGAGTTCGGGAAATACGGCGTGTCCGCTGTTCCGGGCATGGTCGAGGGCGGGCACTGCTGTACTGCGTTGCCCGTTCGAAAGGAAAATAACAGTCTATCCCTAATTAGCTTTTATCGTCAGTGAAGAGGCGTTTATCACAACGGCCACGCTAGAGAGATTCTCATAGCCGATCATGAGTAGTCTCTTTATTTGCAAAACCCTATTTATCCTTGAACTTTTCAGATCCGCATAAAGTTTGTGCTGAATGGTGGAAACATATATTTATTTAATTCTTTTCCTTGAAGGGTTTTAAGCCTTCTCTGATTGAAGTACAGTTAGTTGAGTTCATTTAGATCCCCGTTGAACTGCTCGCGCCCACGCTGTCGATAACCGAGGCATCCCTACCAGTGCAATTTACATTTCAGACAGATAAAGGGGCAGCTCAAATAGGGGTTGGGGAAGGGGGGCGGGGGGGTTACTATCTGTGACTTTGAAGTGCAAATTACACCACCTGAGATATCTCAGATACCTAGAGAGTGGGAGTGAGAAAGCTCTAATGATAGCTGAATAAGTAGAATACAAGACTTTTGAACTAAATTTTTGAAACTCTAAACCCCCTACAACCCCACTGAAGCTGATGTGCCAAATCAAATATGGCCTATGTAGTGCATGGCTGGAATACATGGATTATTTTCTACCTTAAAGTGTGTAATATACCATGTTATACCCTATAGCCTAGACCTAACTGATCTAAAATAATGCTGCCACGCTCACTCCTAATGAAATTCCACTACCCGAGGTGACACTGTTTATTTTAGAGAAGTTAATTTCCATTACTGTTCAGAGCTACTCCCTGGTTTGTATCTGTTTACATTGCTTAGAAGTTTAGAGTGCTAGCTCTTAGTTCTTCCCTGATTGTAAAACTCAAACATTCTCCTGTTGATATAAGATCCTAGATGTACCGAGTCACATGTGCCAAATGTGTATTAAAGTCACATGCCTGCTCCTTTAGTGACCTTAGAGTGTGATTTCACAATTCATATTATTCAGTGGCTGTATAAATTTAAAGTATTCTTGCCCCTCTTTTCTCGCTTTTGATTTTTCTTGGCCATGGATTGGTGTTCAGTGGCTTTTTACTTAGTTCGGGGTTTCTTGATGCTTTCATGAAAAGATTTTCGATGGCACTCATCCAGCTCACAATGTTTTCTGCAAATGTTTATGCTGGGAAAAAGAGTGGATGAACAACAGGTAGTGCGAAGCAAGCAGAATGTTTAATATTTTTATCATGAGCAAATTAAATTGTTAGAATTTTGATGAGCACTTCCTAAACCACAACCTCCGGGAGGTCCTTATGGCGTTCCATAAGGAGTACTGGGAATTACAGGTGTTACATTATTTCAGCTTGATGCTCCAGGAGCTCCCCACTTGTGCATTGACATGCGCTCACAGCACCTGTCTATTGATCTGGGGGGTACAATCTGCCTACAGTACAGGTATCAATGCTGCAAAGAAAAAGTGATAAATGATCACAAAGAAATATTGCTAGATCCTGATAAAAAAATCTTTAAAGTTAGTGGAAGGACTTCCATTAATTTTGTCTTTAATTGTACAAGTTTTCAAACTGGGCTGCTCATACTTGTGCTTTCAGATCACTGGCAGCCTAGAGTTCTGTGCATCAGTAGCAATATTTTTGTCATTTTTTCTTTTCTAGCCTTGCTATTTTGAAGACTTATTTACTTAAACATAGGTTCTCTCGTTGGGTATAAACCAAAGTGCCACTTGGAATTACGCACTTACATTAATCTGAAAATTTGTTTCTGATCTATAATACAGTTTGAAGTTTGAGGAGTAAGAGTATTTCTCTATAGCACTTTCCAGCACTTAAAGGATGGGATGTAACACAGCACCAGTGGTTTCTGGCAAATGTGGGTCAGGTCAATCCTACGAAGAAGCAATGGGGTTGTTTTTTGTTATCTCTGAATAACGGTCCAAACTGGTTTATTTCTTTGCATCTAATTAAAGAAAGAGGACAAATCTTACTGGCTCGGTAAATACAGACAGGTCCCATGGTCTCCCCTTTTCCAACAGAGCGACTGGTTTCAGAGGGCTAGTTTCTACTCAGGGCGGGCGAGCTCCTGTCGAGCTCGGGCAAGGTGCGAGCACCCCCCCTCCCGTCAACAGCGCTGCTGTCTGGGGGTAGATGACCACCACGGGCAACAGGGCTCAGCCGGTGCTCCGCTCCCCTTTAGCACTACCAGAGCATCCCGGCTTCCTCAGGACGTGCCGTTTGAGAGAGAAAAAGTAACTCAAGGCGGCGGCAGGCGGGGCTCGGGGTGATGTAACAGGAAGCTCTGATGCTCCGCCGCTCCCCGCGCAGGGCCCGTCCCGCTCCGTTGCTGCCGCAGCAGCGCGACCTGCGGAGTGGACCGGCACGGCTGGGTCAGCGGCAGCTCTCCCCGGCAGCTGCCGGGCCCGGCCACCGTGCTGTACCCAGCGGGAGGGCAGTGGGCGCTCGTAGGTCTCTATTTGGCTCGGGAGGGAGCGAGAGAGCGAGACACCTCCTTCCACCGAAAAGGGAGATCGCAGTGATTGATCTGAAACCGTTCTGGCAAAAACTCGGATTGGTGAGTACTGATCACCAGAGTTTCGTTGTTTGACCTAGGAACGGTATTTTTGCGCCATCTGATTGCATTTCCAGTTATGCGTGTGTGCATGCTTTTGCATGAACTTCTCCGTGTGATATGCAGGGAGAAAGGATATGAGGAGAAGCTGCGTTTATTTTTAGTGAGAGAAGCGTTGAGCTGATTTTATAACTGGTGTTGTTATAGTATATGCTTGAGGAAGTAATCAACGATAAATAGGTAGAAAGGGAGATAAAAATACCCTAATCAGCACTTATATGATTCTATCTAAAACCTCTAATATTACCTAACCAAATTTCTGTCTTTGCATCTGGAGAGAATTAGAGGCTCATTGGTCTGAGAAGAGTCCTTAAGACTAATTCAATACAACTGGAGCTCTTTCAAGAGAGACTGAATTAGGTGATAAAAGTGGTGTAGATTTTCTTACTGAATATTAACATCTTACTGATGTTAATGTACCGGAAAGGGGTCATACTTGAGTTATTTCATAATTAGGTTTTGTGTTTTAATTATACAACTAAGAAGATAAAGCTTCTGTTTTGTTTGGACTGTTTGCTTGAGAAAAAGTTATCTGGAGTTTAAAGCTTGTACATGTGCCTAGTTGTTACTGTTTGAAATTTTCTTTCCCACAAATACCAAATTGCTTTATTGGAAGGTATTTATTTATAGTTTTTCAATAGTATTTCAAGTATTTCAATAGTATTTATTTATAGTTTTTCAATAGTTTTTCAAGTATTTAATTTCCTTGAAAAACTATTGAACAGTGGGAAGTGTGTGATTCTGTGCCTTCCAGTATCAGCTGAGAGACAGTTAGGAATTTTGCCACTTGTTCAGCTTTCCAAAACAGATGTGATGTCCTCTGTTTTTACAAATATGGTTTGCAATACTGAGATTGCTAAATCTGGTCATTTGCTTATGTTTGTAAGTGATGGATCCGTAGAACTGGAAAAAAGTAGTCTTGTTTCTGAAGGACACAGATTGCACTTGGATTTGGTCTATACTGATTCTATGATTTAATAATCCCTACATTTTATAGGGGCTGAGATTGTAATAATAATACAAAGAGATTAAGTTTTTTGCTCTCTGCCATGATAAACTTATGCCAGGTACCTTGGGGCCAGGTTTTGCTGCTGTTAACAGTTGTGCTGTTACAGGGTCATTCCAGTCATGTTATGCATGCTGTGGATCTTGTCATTCATCTGCAGTAATAATGCATTTACCTTTTTAAACAGTTATTGTAATTGTAACAATAATATAATATTAATATTATAAAATTATTATATCAGATCAGTGATGTGCTGAAAGCTTGATTGTGGTGTTGTGAGTCTGAGGTTTTTTTCAGTGGATTGAATAGTGTCAGACTAAATCTGGATAAATACAAATAAGACCAGATCGGAATCCTTGTGTTTTGTTTCAATGTACACATGCTGCAATACTATTCGAAATAACAATCTGTACTTGTAGTCTGCTTAAACTTGCATTGACTTCACTGCATATAGAAGCAATGCCAGAGTGTTCATCAAACTTTGCAAATCTCCAAGAAAAAAGGTGCTTCATGATACTAAATTAAACAAGATGACACTTCAGATAACAGTTGTTGATCAGTGCAGTAGGAGCAACTGTCTTCTGAAGTATTTCAGCAAAATTATTTATGTTCTTATTTTATGAACTTCATGAGTAACTGTTTTAGATTGTGATGGGACTGCCCATGTAGGAAATGTCAGGCATATGTGTGTTTGCAGGTTTGATACCAGAATCTACATTATTTGCAATTTAAACAAACATGGTGGCAAGATAGCAATGTTGAACATTGTGACTGCATTTTTAGTGGAAAATAACCCTAAGTACCTGAATGCATAACATCCATTACAACTTCAAGAATTGCATGATATGTGTCATGTCAACTTCAAATGTTACAGTGCTCTGAATTCCTAATCAGCTGGAGCCTTGCTCTGCATTAGGAAATGTAGTGTTTGACTCTTTGAACATGCTTTTCCTGATACAACACAACTGTGTAAGTCCTGTCCCACTGAGAGACAGTAGGAATTTTTCCACTAACTGTAAATGGGCAACATATTCCTAAATGTGCGTATTTTTCTCGAATTATGCGTACATCACCCATCCAGTCATTTGCATTCAGCAGTCTGTTGGTAGCTGTTTTTTTGATACTTTCTATAATTTTTTTAATATTTGAGTGGCAAAATAACACATCTGCATGTTCAGGTATTGGTGACTAATGACTTACCTGGCTAAGTAAAGGGGCCTGCTGTGGCAATGCAGTATTGTTCTGGGGGCTGTCTGAGTATTGCAATTTCGATTTAGACTAGGACACAATTGAGACAATTAACTTATCGTCTGCTTCCAAGAGGGTTCATAGCATGTGCAAGAACTGTATAGGACTGGGCCCAAAAAAGACCACAAAATCGTACAGATAAGAGAATCAAACTAGCCCATGATCTTTTGGAAGAAACTGTAGCTGTTAATATGTTTTTTAAGAATAATATGTACACTGTGATATTTAAAAAGTATCTAGTCACTTCTATAGTAAATACAGAACATAATGTATTTATGAAAGCAATTAAAGAATTTCTCCAATGAGAAGTCCAAGAATACGGTCAGGAAAACAAAATTTATCTTCAAGAAGTTGTTCCCATCTGTTCCCAATGTGTCTACAGTGTTCTTGATCTGCTAGAAAAATTCCTTCCATGCTTCTGATTAGCCGTTATTCCTATAGAGTGTATTTTCAGTGCTGGCATTACCTCATTGTTACAATCACCTTTATTCTACAAGCATGTGTAGCTGTGTCATTGGGTTTCCTTGGTTAAGCTTTGCAGTTATTGGAAACAGTCTCTTAGTTGCTAATATAACTGGGAAATACTTTAAATCTTTGTTGTAGCAAGTTGTCACAGCTCTGGAATTAACTGTATCCTTGATACAATGTCTAGGAAGGAATGAATGCTTCTATTACTAAAACAGGTGTGAGTTGACAAATAACTTTTAAGTAAAAAAATAAATCTGGAAGTGTGTTTGTATATGTATTTATGTGTATTAGATATGTAATAATACAATAGATTATTTCAGTGTTAATATATACAATACATGCATGACTATGTCATTCTGACTTATTGGTCCAAATGTGTCAACTTGAAGAAATTATTTATTTTCTCTTTCAGAGACTTTCAAAGTAAATTATTCCTAAATCTTATAGTTTGTTTAGAAAACAGTATAATGGATGTTAATATTTTAAATTGAACACATTTGGCTGTTGTTTCCTTTTAATATTTAAAAGGAAAAGGAGAAAGCTTTCCACAGGTGTTCACAAACTTTTGGGGTTTTGTGCTCATGTTAGCAGTTCTGTTTTTTTCACTGTAATATGCTTGCACAAAGAGCAGCAGAAATTAGAGCAGTAGAATACGAGAACTTTTAAAATTTGTTTCCATCAGAGACATTTTTGTAGAATTACTCTCACTTTTTGTCCTTTTTAAAAATCTGGTCAAAACTGGGAAGCTAAACTTTCACAATTTCAAAGTTTTGTTTTCACAATTATCTCATGCATATCTGCCTTAGTCTCCCAAGCTTGTTTATACTGTTTACATTTTCCCAGCAAAGTCATTCTTTTTCTGCCCTAGTTCTGTGCAAACACTTTCAATCACTGCTGCAGTCCAAAACAACAGCAGTGATTTATTTTGAGTTACTTTTCCTTGGTAAGATGGATTTGAAGTTTACTTAATTGAATGTAGTGCAGTAAAATGAGACTTTCCATGAGAGATGTGATGTACTCACTTCAAGAACAGAATACAAGTTCTCAACTGGTGTAAACTTATGTGTGTCTGTATCTATGGCCTTTTAACATAGCATAGATGTCACCCAAGACTTTTTTTTAGTTTGGGCCACTGTTAAACTGTAGCTGATCACTGAGATACTAATTAATTTTTAGAAAAGGATTCAATATTGTATTTCTGGATTTATGCCTGTCCTGATCATGCAGTCCTTATTTAAAAAATACCCCAAACAAAATTAGTGACTGAGTTTTGTTTCACAAAGCCAATACTGCTCTGACTTTTCATGAACTACCAAGGACAAGGAATGAAACACTAAATGATTAGTAATTAAAAAAAAATAACCTTCACAGTACCTACCTTGTATATTGTAGCATATTGTCATCTGTGTTTAGGTTGACTATCTTTTTAGTTCCTAAAAACTATAATCAACTATTCTCACATATTCTTTGATAATTCTGAGCTTGAAAGCTACACAACCTTGACATACAATATCACTCTTCATATTACCATTCAGATTTTCTGCTCAGGTTTTTTTCACCTCTGTAACAGTGGAAAATATTGGAAATATATTTTAATAAGTTTTGTGTTATTTAATATTGGCAATGCTGTTAAATTTCCATCTAAGTTAATCAGAGAGAACATATTTATTATACAAAACCTAATTTGGTTTAATATTTTTGGAATTAATATTATCAGAAATTAATTCATCTTTTTCTCTGTAATCATTTCCAGATAGAGACTTAAAAATGTGTATTTCAGAAAGAAATGAATGTTAGACATACTTACTTCTTTTATGGTTGAATATATGTGTTTATTTACTGCTATAAAATATAATACTGTGCAACTTTTTTTAGTAAAGGGCTCATTTTTGCCATGGTTATCCTGAAAGATTCTGTATAATAGGGATATCTGACCTGTTTCTGTTGGTGAAATCCAGCAGGTGTCACTCTGGGGACTAAATAAGGAATATCTCACAAACACAGACAAATTTATTTGGGAGATGAGATGTAGAATTTAGAAGTATTTATTCTAATACATTCTTTTCAGGATATTTTTTTGACCATGTGTGCCTCTAAGTTTCTTTTTTTTTGATTATGTGACTTAATGTGTGTATTCATCTTTCTTTGTGTGCCTTTGAACAAGAAAAATGACATAGTAGTTATTATTGGATTATACTATGAGAAATTTTACTCACAGGTGTAAAATTTAAACATAAAAATCTATGACTGAGTTGAATGTTGACTTTATGACACTAAGAAATGCTTTTGTCATCTCTAGGAACCAAAATTGCTTCTTTTGTTAATGGACATTCTAGTTGCACAAGTAATGTGTTTTCAGTTACAATGAATCCAAAGAGGTGCTCTGCAGAAGGCTGCTGTCTAAATGTTGTTTTCTGTTTGAATTGTCTGAAGTTAATATGATAGGTGGCTAATTATCCCAAGTTTCACAGTAAAAATATTTGGAGAAGAGAAACTTTTCCAAGTTGCACTGAGTTGCTACTACAAGAAAGTATAAGCTGTGGTTTTGGGGGAGAAAATTGAAAAAGAAAAGTCTTGTTTATAGGGACAAAGGTCTTGTTTATTGCAGAAAATTTCTTTAGAGAGTGCTATAAAATTACGTTTGTTACATTCTGGTGGATTTTTACAGGAGTCTGTCACTCTGCCCTGTGAGTTCATTACTGGCTGAAATAGGAACATAATTGTTAAAAACTTTTGGATTTCTAAAAGGGATTCTTGTTTATTTCCCGTACTGTGTTAATGCCACCTTGTACTGAAACAAACACCCCAGCAGGCAGCTTTGGAAGGCAATCTACAAGTAAAAGTCTCCTTTAAAATAGAAAGAAGATGGATTTTATAAGTACATGCATACATACATATATTTTTATATATGCATAAATATGTGTATGTTTTTACATGTATTTAGATATATTTTACATATATATTTTTTTTAAATCATCTCAATTTAGAACTTGTAACCTCAGGCCACGTTAAACAATCCAGTTTCCTTTCTCTCACTTCTTTCTGCTGTTTAAGCCCCCATCCTGTTCCGTTTTTTTATTCTGTTCAACTTCCTTTCCTGTGATGACTCTGAATGAGTCACTTTGCCAGGCATTAAAAATGTGGCTTGACAGTATTTCCAAAAGCTTATCCTACACTGGCTCATGCAGATGAAATTAACCTCTGCCTTATCCTTCCTCTCAAAGAGAAATGTCTGTCTTCACATGTCTAGTTTCTTGGAAGTGGGAGGTGGGGGTGAGAACCCTTTCCATAAATGACTATATATTGAAATTCATAGTCATCTTCCTTGAAGAGGAACAACAGATGTGTATATTGTAACACAGTATCAAGATTGGTAACCTCTTTCAAATTTATCTAGTATTCAGTCAGGAAAAAGTTAGTTTAAACAAGTTCAGGAAGCCAAAATTAAGGCTCTTTCCTCATGGCTATTCATGGGTTCTCTGCATGGCCACCATTCTGTATTTTTCATTTTGTATTAATTGTGTTGTTCATTGCATCAGAATACATTGAAGGAAGGCCACCAGGATTGTGCTTTTTTTTTTTTTCTCTAGAGCTAGCAGCAATACGAAAAACCACACGTTTAACATTAAGTGGGCACTTAAACACTAAACTAAATTGTAGCCTTTCTTGTGGTTGTGTGCATGCCAGTGCAGTGTGGGGTTTGGGATAGTTTTGGGGTTTTTTTTCCTTTTGTTTTCGGTTTTGAGGATTTTTTTCATCTATTTTGGAAGGAGTGGGTAAAGAGGTTTGGTTTTTTTTTCTTTAAATGCTAATTGCATATATACATCAGGAAATAAAAGCCTTTCTGCTGAAAGCAAACAGGGAGAATAATAGTCCTAGAGAAGAGTAACTTTTGAAACAAATACGCAAATGAGAGTACTCTCATAAAATTAAACTCTGCTATTGCAGTGTTCTCCTTACCCTACAGAGCTGGGGAATCTTGTACTCCATCAGTTTTCACTAAAAGAGATGTGAATGGTTATGTTATTTTCTATGTGTTATGTCAGAAGTGTAATTAACACTGATACAAATTACATGCCAGTCAGCAAATTAGAAATTAAAAAATTGTTCATTTCTATTTACTATCACAGTATCAGTTTTATGTAAAACAAGAACAATGGTTGTAATTGTAAGATCAAAAAATTTTAGCTGAAATACTGTCACTGGGTATTCATTTATAGTAATTTCAATTTATATTTGGTTTCTCATAATGGAAATGCTTAATTTTTGACTAAACGAGATTATTTAATATCAGCATTTAAGAGTTTCAATGAAAATAGGTAGAAAAACATAATTCAGATGTCTTTAATCTCTTAGCATGAACCACTGGGGTAGTTGCTAGGCCTAGTTTTTGGGGGGTTTTTTGTCTCTTTTTCCTCTCCAGTTATTTCAGAAGAGATTGTACAAGTGGAGTTTCTTCTCTAGAGAAGATCCCTCTTCTAAAAATTATGCATGCAATCCAAGGGTAGAATTCAATCAATGTAGTTTAACTGGACAGTTTTTATTTAGAGCTACAGAGATAAAATAGCCTGCTGACATGCTAAGCTTTTCCTAGGGTCACATTACAGCCCAGTGAAGGACATGGCAGTAATTCAGAGTTTGTTGGAAGGATGGCAAAATACTTGTGCTGTCTCTACAGGGGCACTGGGGCACCAGAGCATGTCAATGTATGCTGTCGTCTGTAAAGTTTAGTGTATGCAGTGAGGGTGAAGTAAGTGCCAAAACAGCCCAGGTTCAAAGCAGATTTTAGGGACCAATTGCAATAAGCTTTCCCTGTCAGATTAGGCAAAGGGAGAAAAGATACTGCTGAAATAACATTTTGTCCAATGAACACAGACTGGCACAAGAGATAGTAATCTGTGATAGGGAATGCGAATTTCCAAACCAAAGTTTTCAAAAATAGCATTATACCATGAAGGAATGTTTTGGTTTAATTTATTTTTACCATTTCCTTAGCCCTTATGTGTCCTAGATTTTCAAGGTTTTATATTTTTAAACATCTGAAGCTTTTAAACAGGATGGTTATCCAGATCTTCCTTCCTTGAGCACTAAGTAAAATGAAGTGTGGTAGCAAGGAAGATAAAATGATAGAAGGACTGACAAATGCACAAAGAAAACAAATCTGAACTTCAAAATGCAGTTCTCATAGGAAAGTCAACAGTGAACAAACCAGTACATGGAATGATGCTGCCTTTAGCATTGACCTTTTAATTGCACAGACAAAGTTGAATCAGGTATCATGTGGTCAGTCAAAAGCCATTTTTTTTACATGCATAGACACTTGGATAAACTAAAATATTCCTTTAGATGGTGATAAATCTGTATTTGGACTTAAGTGTATGACATTGATTCACAGTAGGATTGCTGAATTAATTTTCTATTCAATATTAGAATTTGACAACAAAGCATTTGCTGGTTTCAGTACATCAACTAGTTAAGATGCCTGTGGTGATGTTAGTTCATTGTTTCTCATACACACTGACGGTGAAATATCCAGTTGTCACGCATGGAAGATGCTTGTTACTACATCTCTTCTTCATCTGTGCAAGTGAAGGATACTTCTATTTATGCTACTATGTTAACTTTAAATGTACTGGGTATAAGACTGCGTGATCTCTCAGTATTTAAACCTGATTTTCCTTTCTTATTCCCATTCTTGTTATTCATTGCCCTTAATAGGTAAAATGATTCTTCTGTCTTCTCAGTGTTTACAATTCCTTCAGGTATTTATGGTCAAATATTTTAATTTGCTTATTGGAATTATCCAGATATATGAGATTGTTTTGTAAGGCTCTACATCCATTTAATAGCCCCCTCAAAACTTCCCTCAGTGTGCCAGGGTCTTTTTCTCACCTCTGTTATATGACATGATTTGTGCACGTGCAATCCCACATTACATTGGTTCCTTTGCTGCTATGCATCCGCTATTAAAAAAAAAAATGCTGAATGAGAGTAATAGAGAGGAACAATGGGCTATTACAGGATGTTCAAGACAGGGTCATTACAGTATGTTTTCTTGTGCAATCTTGTTATGAAAAGGCTTTATATTTACCAGCTTGTTTCATTTGTCAGCACCCTATTATTAGTGTTGTAAGGCTACGAACTGCCAGTTTTCTAACAAAGATAAATTTGATGAAGTACAAATTCCATCTAGTAGCTCTCTGGAAAGCTATTTTTCAATATTTTTAACAAATATATATGTTTTGTAAGTATTCAGTGTTTATTTATCATCATTGGTAAATAAGAAAAGTTTTTCACTATCAAACTGCAGATGAGCTCTAGTATACTTAGCAAATTGAAATCACAGAAGCTTACAATGGGCTGTTGAATTTGAAAATCTATATAAATCATTTAAAAGAAAAATATTTTTCTCTTGAAGTTTGAAAAGAAAACAGCTTATTTGCAAGGTATTTTTATTCATAATTCCCAACATTTGGCATCCAAAGGTTGAGTTTGATGTAAAGGTGGGGATTAGAAACAGCACCAAGTGGGTCTTTGAAGCAACTGTCATCTGTTTATGTGATGGGTCATTAGAGTAACGATTTCCTAGCTGAAGGACACCTGCTAAGGGGCACAGTTGCAAACATTTTGAAAAGTTTCAAAATAATGTGAAATAAGAATTTCAAACGAGAGGATTTGGTATAATTTAAAAAATCATGAATTTGGGATTGGGCTCTAGGAATTAGTAGAACAGACTAAAAACCAGTCCACAGGGGTTTGGTATGCTTATAAAAAACTGCATATGTTTTCAGCATTGTATGAAAATGTCTCAATCTTTAATCAAGACACATAGTTTTCTTAGATGTGAAAATGGTCTCTTTTTTGTGTTCTTGGAATAAACACAGCTTAATTTGGAACACTGGGCTCTATTTGTGTAATAGAGTCTAACGAATGGAAAACTAAGGGTACTGTAGGTCAGTAGTGAGGTTAGCAGAACAGTGAGGGGGAAGTCTGGCAGCTGAATGTCCTGCAGCTAGTCTCTCTGCTGCCTTTTTTAGCATGCAAACAAAAGAGAGGTGGGGGATCAGCCACAGCAGGAATATATATGTGAGTCTGGTTCTTGTAAGAAACATATTAACTGACACAAATGAGATTTGAATTAATGTACAGCTTTTGTTCATTTTGACAAATGGCTCATTAGAAGTGTTAGAGACCTTAGAGTCTCTAAGAGTTAAGAGAAGTGGTTTTTTTCAGCTCTAACTCTGTTTGACTTTTGAGTTCTCAATCCCTCAGAATCCTTAAAGTCACAAGTAGTATTCTTACACAGTTCCACATACTTAATGAAACTCTGTGGGTGACACACTGAGCACAAATCAAGGCCAAGAATTTTCACAATCAGCAACAATTTAAAGGAAGCTATAAATGGTTAAAAAAACCCCTAGTGGCCAGCACCAGAGTGTTGAAGAGAATACATGCATTGTTGAAAATGTATCTTGTCCTCAAGGTCCACACAATAACTACTTTTCGAAAGTGAGACATAGAAGGTACTCAGTAGTTATTTACCACATCTAATTTATATTTGTATACCTTTAACAAAAAATATTAATATATTGCTTGGTATAGAAAGGTGAGTGTATACTGCTTACTGTAAAACCAAAGCAATGAATTAATCAACAGTATTTCTGTCACTTTAATAACATCACAATAGTTATTTTGTTCCTCCTAAAACACCACATGATTTTATGTGTATCTATGTTAGCAGTTTTTTTAACTGAAAAAGCTCCAAGAAATACAGCTGGGTTTTCTTAGAGTGTGACCATTTAAAGGAGCACTAAGATACTTGGCTGTAAGTCATGCCAGGAAAGGGACCACAAACATGGTTAGAAATTCTTTGTTGGGTTTCCCGTGGGCTAACCTGCAACTGGTTGCTGAAAAATGTTACCTTGACCCGCTCAGAGAAACTGTAAGCATACCCTGGTAGAAAATACATTTGTTTCGGTCCCAAAGAGGGGGATAGACTCAGCTCGCCACAGAGACAGTTGTTTCCTGACATTGGGCACTTGGTTAACAACTTTAAGTGTTTGAAGGTGTCATAGGTTGTATGGATTCTGTGTGTTTGTAGCCTTTTTGGCTTAAAGGAAGGTCACCGAGTTATCAAGCAACTGCTGTCTGTTTGAAGAGATTTAACTGCCTTTCCTGTCCTGCTATTTGAGAACCTCAGCGTTCAAACAGAAAATACTGCTGCTCCTGTGAATTTGACAGTAGCTAGATTTTTTTTTTCTAGCTAAAAGTGGCAAAACAAAACAAAAAGACTCAAGTGTCATTCTTTACATTCTCATTTCCTTTGTGTTCTGTCTGATCCTATTGACTCTTTTCATCTCTGTGGAGCAACCAAATATATCTTCATGCCCTTAGTTCTTCTGTGCCATGAGAGTCTTGGACTACTGCCTTCCAAAGCTGTCTGTATTCTCAAATCTTTAGGAAAAGGATTCCTACTTCTCTGCAACCATCCCAAAGAACTTTACTGTATTTTCCTCATATAACCTGACAGTGTATGTTGTAATAAAACAAAGCACATCATAATCCTTGCTCAACCAACCTATATTGGTAATAAAAAGGGTGGTTGAGCCAGAAACTTTCTTTGCCCAGTACACCTCTCAACTTGTGTTATCCCGATGGCATGGGTGGATAGTAATAAGACTTGCTTTTAATTTGCATTTCTTTTGAAGAAGTGGAAGATATAGATGTGGAATTTTAGTTACATGTGTGTGAATCCACAACATAATGCTCAAGAAAGACAGAAATCCTTGACATTTATTAGAATACCATTTGGTAGCTGACTGTGACTCCAGTCAGGTGTTTCTTTTAAATAGGACCAACTAATACTTCTTTTCAAAACTAGAAAAGACTGAAGTATTTCAAATAAAATCAGAGTCCTCTTGTATCATTCCTAAAATTCAAACTGTACCATATTGTGCATTGGTCAGAACTGGGGAAAGATAATTTTATTACTGATCACTCTCTCTTTAAAATTCATATGGCTCTGCGGTTCCTACTTTTTTGCTGGAGTTGGAATTGATAGTACCAAAATACTATGGAAAAAGGCTGCTCTTTGCATTATTGCTGGCATGCTTATAAACTGGGAGCATCTAAAAAATCATTCAAAAGTCTGTTCTCATGAGATTTCTGTCCAAACTTCCAGACCAACAAATCTGGAACATTATCGAAAAAAGTGTAGATGCTTATACAATCACACGATTACAGCAGAGCTTGTGGTTCATTTTTTTGGTCTGATGGGTTCTTTTGTTTTGTTTTCCTCTGGGTTTGGGGTTGAGGTTGAGAGGTTTTTTTTGGTTGCAGTTCCTTTCCGTGTCACTTTTTATATACAGATTTTGCACAATTTTATCTCTTTCTGTTCTTTCACTCTTGTCCTCTCATCTGTGTGAAAACATCCTTTGTTCCCTTCCCTTGTTTTTATTCAGATTGACCATTTTCCATTCTCTTTGAAATAATGAACAAGAGACAAGTGGAAGGTAATGAGGAATTTGCAGAATGACCTATAGAACCTGTTCATACTAATTTTCAAATTATGACTGAATCAGTACTGAAGATGAGCTCAAGTTGGCAGGTTGATATTATTTACAAAGATGTTTTTACTGTGCTTAGTTTCATATAGATTTAATAATGAGTTTGTGTGCTATTTCTATTTTCACGTTCTCCATACTAACAAATATTTGCTATATGTGTTTCATAGTTTTAGACACAGAAGACTGCTTTTGTCAAATATTACTCCATAAGTACAACAAATGCAAAAATAATTCTGGAAAAGCTCTGTATTAAAGCAGTGGCCCCCATGAACAAACAACTACTGCTAGACAGTATAGGTGATGCAGTTGTTAGTGCTATTGCTGTTTTAGTATTCATCAGTAATTAATTCTCTGGTTTGAAAAACACTGTTCAGAGACCGTGTTAGCATTCTAGTAGAGTCCTGCCAAGCAGCTGGTGCTGTTTCTTGGGGTTTTTTGGTTTGTGTTTTGTTTGGTTTTGTGGTTTTTTGGTTGTTTTTTTTTTTTTCTGAGGGAACAAGGATTGAGCTCACTGGAAATGTTTCTCTTCTTTCACTGATATAAAACAGTAAACATAATCATTAGAAGAAAAACACATTTCACATACATTAGCTGTATGAACAAATATATATTATGAACTATTTGTGGTTTCTTGATTCTATAATAGCTAAACTAGTAATATATGTGTTGTTTAAATTTTATAAAATTAGCATCCATATTCTCCTAAAATACAGTTTTACGATCAATAAGTTTAAATTAATTTGCCTTCTAAGAGGAAAAACTCTTTATCTGTGTGATGAACGTGAGGGGAAATAACATCGGTCATCAGAACTTATGACTACAGAATGTATTAGAGTGCTCTTTTATAATTTAACATTATTTGGTTACATGTATTTTCCTGGGTAAAATTTACTTCTTTGATACCTATGTTATTGTTGTAGCTGCTCTGAGGAAATAGCTGCATGCAGAGGTAATGTTAATGAGATTCCTCTGTTAGATCAGAGACTTATGAAAATATATTCTCTGTGAATAAAGAGGGGAAAATACAGTTCTCTGTAGACTGTTAGTGTTTTTTGCACTGATCAAACCCATCCTGGAATCTTTGTATCACCCTCAATTCAGCAAACAATGGTTTTGGTTTTGAAGTTGTACTTAGGTAATTATTAACACTGCACAGAGTCACAATACTATGTAGGAACTTGTTTGGATTTGGAAGCATATTAAGTATACAGAAGGCTACGTGGCCTATCCAACTATGCTGCAACTATTTGATGAACTGAATTTGTTCATAAATTCCATATCCTTGGGTTTCAACTTCACCACCCTGCCTAGTATAAATTTGTACAGAGCTTTTCTGTCCACTTAATTTTTAGATCTGCTGCCATGAAAACAGCGTGACAGAAACCATATGCCTCCTAAATAAGTCAGGTTAGAAAGGACTTGCTACTAATAGTCCATTCTCCAGTCTGAGATCGTTTAAGTATGTAGTTATTCTTGCTGATAAACTTTAATCCATTTCCCTTTGCTCTTAATTGGGGAATTGGATCCTGACTTGCACCTACACTGAGTAAATAGCTTAGTTTTTATGAATTTTGAATGGCTGTTGCTTGACTTCTATAATATGAGGACCAGAAAATCTCTGGCTTATGCAGTTTCAGGGTGCTGATGGCCTATGTTAATTATGGCATATATTCATGCTGTATTTTATACATATTTGTACCTTGCAACTGTAGCTTGAAAAATGTTGTAAAAGTGACAAATGTGTCAAGTTTCCAGTAAATTAAAGCAGTTCGTTTGCACATACTGGGACTGAGCTCACTTCTTACCACCATCACCTTCTCTCCAATCCTGATGATTTTTTTTACAGTTTTTAAAAGTTTGGCTCTACAGCAAATTGCTCATAAGACCAATGAAGGTTGTGGAAACAGATGTTTTTTATTTGATAGCACTGATATGTTGTTTTCAGGCATCGGAATATCGCAGTGATATAGTTTTGTAGTGCAACTCATGCTTTGCATTTATTTTAGAATACTTAATTCATAAGGATAATTGATCTGGAAACTTTGCACTCAAAATGGAGGATTTACCATCTTGAATTAGATCTAAGTCAGTGAGCTTTAGTATCCTCTTCCTTTTGACTTATCTGTATCCTGTGCATTGTGCCTCCTGGAATGAAAAAAATGTGTGCATCATTTTCAGAAACAGAATTGGTTTTTGCAATGTTTTGCATAAAGAAAAAATAATTTAGAATTGCTTACTACTCTGAAATTCATGCATTTTTATCTAACTACAGATTTAGCTAACAAAGATAGTATAATATTTTCTAGACTTGAAAAAAAGACAGTAGCTGGAAGTTGAATGAAAGATCTTTAGTGTTTATGCAAGCTATATGCTGGGCTATATACAGTAACAGTATTTTTATAATTATCAGACATTAATTGTGTTGACTTCCTGCCCCTCAAATTAGCACAGAAAGGAAGATAAGGTCACATTTTGTTTAAAGTCCTGATCAACAGCAGCTCCCTAACTTCTCTAAGCTACTTTTGCTCATAAATGATATTTGTCATAGTGACAAAATTTAAGTTTGCCAGCTGGGCAGTACAGTTGTTAAGACTAAACTTTAGTTCTCCAAGAATGGTAATGAAATGTGTGTACAAAGACCATTAGAGCCTCTAGCATTGTTGAGGATAATGATCAGTACTGACCAGCTACTCTAATCTTGATTCTTCCTACATCAACGTGACAATTGGATTAATACTGTGAGCACAAAGCATTTTTCTCTTTTGTAATTTCGGACACCCTCAACATGGTAGTTACATATCAGTAACTGTTTTCTCTCATGATGATGTAAGGGATAATGGAGCATGGAGAAGAGTAAAGAAAATACAATTACAGTTTCTGTAAGGAAGAAGCTTTTCAGGGAAAAGTCATGATCACACCGAGGCATCTCTTGAGCTGAGAGTGCTAACAAGCCACAGAAGCGCTGAAGGGGAGTAACACTGAAGAAATGACATTGAACAGTCAATTCCCAATGTCTAAACAAGCTGCAAGGAGAGAAGTAACACAGTAAGAGTAATAAATGTGTGAAGACTGACATTTTTAGTTGTCTTAACAAGTCTATCTCTGTGGTTAAATCAAAAGACCTCAATTCAAATCAACTCTGGGATGTACTAAAAAATGACAGGACTTTCAAACAGATTTTCACAGTTCTAAACACCCCAAAGCTCTTTAACAGTTACATGGGAGATAAATTGTGTTAACAGTGTTAGAACTTGCCTTTAGAAATTGTAGATTTGTATAACTTAAGCAGCTCTGCTTTCTTGCTTCCATAGTTTTTAGTACAAACATAATATCCAAATAACACTGAAAGTTATTGAAGCGTTACATCTCTTGGATGTAAATGCAGCTAATGCTGCAAAAACACATCTCTGAAGAACAAAATTCTGAAACCCATAGCTCAGATAATATCTTTCTGTAGTAATTCCCTAGTTATCGCTATAGGATGTGCTAGATACAGCTAGGATGAGGAATGCTATCAAACCTTATGATGTAGCAGCATGTACATCATAACCACTTTTGCCAAGAAACTAATTCAATCCCATAGTGATCAGCTCCACCTATGTCACAGTCCTGTAGGAGAATAGGGATGTTGCTAAGAGAAATGCACTGGAGCTGTTTTATGGTAGAAAAGAATGGAGATGCATAGGTTTTCAATGAGAATTTAATATAAACCAGATGGAGATTTAGATTTTTGTTTAGTTTTGGATTGTTTTTTTGGTTTTGTTGTTGGTTTGGGGTTCTTTTGCCTTGCAGCCTATTACAAGTTATCATAATGAAAATACTTTATTATACTGGTCAGATGTGAAATGCAAATGATAGAAAAGTGAAATATGGAACAGACTTTTCACAGCCTGTTTTTGTTCCCAAGAAATACATTAGAATTACACAGTATAGCTTTCAAACCTACCTGAGCATAGGGAGAAAAAAGATATTTCAAATAATAATTAAGTTTTTATAGATTAGGAAACTCTTACTTAGTGTACCATCTTTCACAAATAAAACACTTTTAATAGTTAAAATACAATTATATTGAGGCTCCGTAAGCACACAGTGCGGTAATGAGTGATGTTCATAACACAATTCACACAGTTTTGGCTGTTGGAAGCTGTATTGTTAGGCTGCTGACTGGGACTCAGGATATCCCTTACTGCTTTCAAAAGGAGTCTCTTGGGCCCTTCATTTCCAGCTGAACAGTCACCAAAGGTCCATGGAAGAGACCTTGAAAAAAACTTAAATGTAATACAGCAATGCGGATGCTTTTTCTTTGAGGTTTTTTTGGTTTGTTTTTTTTTTTTTTTCTTTTTTAATGCTTTGGTCCTTTCAGCTCCTACTTATGTGGCACCTCTTGAATACATATTTCTTTGTCATATCTTGTCTCTACAAATATATATTTCTTTTGAACTGTTTTGGGGAAGTAGAGAATGACCCTGGTGTACTGCTTTTATAAGATTATACCTTATAAGATATGCCATTAATTAGGATTGTTTGTCAAAGCACTGCCCAGCAGTGTCTATTACTATCACAGAAGCAAGCATCTATACTCAACAGATAATGCTACTTCAGTAAAAATAATCTTTATTGTGAAAAGATACCACCCTTTCCTTCAACTCCACTCTGTACTTCAAGGTCGTTTGAATTTTTTGGTCATCTAAACTCTGTGAGAAGCCATTTTCTACAAAAATGACTCCGTATTTTTGCATCTGTCCGTGTTTCTGGTATACATTGTTTAAAACAATAAAAAAGCCCATGTAAACAGGACAGATTAAACACAGACTACAGTATTCATCTGCCCTAGTGACTGTAATAGATTACAGTGTCTGGAAAACTGCACAAGTTGCATTTGCAATATTCCTCCAGCTGCCTTCTGGATTCTGACAACCAGACTGCAAGGATATTTCAGCTCTTTAGGATCTCACCCAAAATTTTCATAGTGCTCTTCTGGCTCTTGTTGGGGTTTCTATGAAAATTTTACTTACCAATTTAATCTTTTCTTCTAGTCTGGAGATGGCCCAGTCTGTGTGCCCCCCTTTTCACATAGCCTTTGTTTTTGAGTTGTTTAATTCTGCACTGAGCATGTCATGACTTAGTGAGTTTAATGAAACTGTTGGGAAACCCAAAACATAAGCATACCGTATATTTTTTTTCATTATTATTATTTATTTTTATGTGTATGAGGGTTTGGTTGATTTGGATTTTTTTTTCCTTCTTCCTGCTCCTTCAGCTAGGCTGTTTATATAGAAGCTGTTAATAGGAGAAGCATTTGTAGTGTTACCTGTTTGGGATGGGGTGTGATTGCCAAGTACATAGGCAAGTACTCTTGCCTGGGAAGCCCTCCAGTCCTGGCTGCCTCCATACAGGATGTCCCAGAAACATTGGGGCACTTTGGCAAATGTTTCTTACTTCCTCAGAGCATCTCAAAGGGCACTAGGACCCTATGTGTGGGCAAGCAAACTTAGCTTTTGGCCTTGATTTCTCTCATTACCTATACACAAAAGGAGTGGTGTTGGCAAGATGCAATATGTACGTAGTCACACGTAGTTACATCTGCGTAACTGTGATGGAGTTAATGCTAGGGACTGATTATGCTACTAACAATTTGCAGAAAAAATCACAATGAGAGACAGTCATTTTGTTCTTAATGCATTTTTCCACTTACTGCAATATTCATATGCATTCATCACCTTTTGCTGTTGTAAAGGATCAAGTAAAAATGAAAGGATGATTATGATTAGCTAGGCAGGTCCATTTCCACTTTACCAGCACACGTTGTGAATGTCCCCAGCCTAATTTTGGAGCAGTAAAATTGTTAATGGTGCTAGTACTTAAAAAGCTATAATTAGCTTCTGAAGTTAACACCCTTTCAGTTCTATTGTTTTGCTTTGAGTGCAGAGATTTGAGAAATCCTTGGTGTATTGTGACCACTACCATAAAATCTCCTCAGCTAAAAGGACTGTAGAATTGTTCAAAATCACTGTTAGTCTGAGTACTTCAAGTACTTCTGAGTACTTGTGATGGCTTGATCAACAGCTGTGCTTCCTTTCTGATTATATGTCTAGAAGTAGATTCCTGATTCCTCCCATAGTAGAAATGAAGGAAGTCATGAAATGGGAGAAATGAAGGAATTACAAAGATCAATGTGATTCCTTGAGTTCAACACTCTGGCATTTAGTTCACCTTTAATAAGTCATTTACAATATTACAAGCATGAATATTTAGTGGAACGTAGCACTGCTGTTTCATTACTACTTTTTTCCGTATACTTACTGTCAAGTAGGTAGTCTCAAATTATCAGTTGAAAATAGCAAGGAGTACACAGTGTGAAGGTGTATTTGTTTATTGGGATGCATTGTCTAAGACATTATTAAGATGTCTGAAAAAAATGTCATTCAAAGTGATGCTATATGCAGTTCAAACTGAGTGAGTGCTTGGAATGGGCAGCAAGAGATTAGAAAATGATAGAGCTGGGTGCAGGAGGTCACTTTAGAAGATTATTATAACTTCATTTTACTGTACAAGAAGAGCCTACTTCATGTTTCTTGGATGCATAGAAAATATTATGGTAGATTCACTCAACTACCTTAACACTGGGAATTTCTTGTGGGAAATGAGTTGAAACTCAGCATCTGAAGTGTCCCTTGTGATACCACAGACATTAATGTCCAAACCATAGCCCAAAAATAGATTTTTTTAGTTTGTTTGGTTTGATTTTCTTTCCCCCCCACCTGTCTGCAGCCACCTTACAGACAGATGTTTAGAGTTACAGATGAAAGACTTGTGTAGAAAATACGTGACTGATAATTTATTAGCAGAACTATTCAGTTGTGCTTTCATTACTTAATTTGTCTGGATTTTCTCTTACTTAGCCTAGGGACTCTCTTTGTAGTCCTGTTAATGGCAATTGCTACAGAAATGGATGGTAAACCCAGTGGTGGTTGCTGAGTGGATGTTTAAACCACAGATATGACATGACGACATGCAAGGTGGTAATGGATAATTTACTTAAATTCTTACTTTTTTTTTTTCCCCTCAGACATATCAGGACATTTATTTCTTACATCCTTCAAAATTTACCTACAGGTTTTTGCAGGTCTCTCAGAAAGTGTAAATCAGAATAGACTGTTTTTAACACTGCACTTCTCATTGGTATTCTCTCCTAAAGGGAATGAAAATTTAGTCTGTATTAGCAGTTGAAAGACACTTAGATTCTCAGGACTACCTGTCAGACATTAAGCTTGTTAAAACACCTCTTGCAATAGGTATGTCTTACTGAAGATAACAACTGACTCTCAACTCTTTGATTCAGGATCAGTATTTTTAATTACCTTAGTCTCATCTTCCCTTCATGTTCTTTCATGGTGTTTTTCTGGGGCCTTAAAGGAAAAACTGCTTTGAAGGATTTTTTTTTATTCTTGATTTTAGAACGGAACCCTTTTTTTTCCATAGTGTAATCATTCTACAATTGGTAGCACTCTATATAGTTTCAGTAGCTGATTTGGCTTCCACATTTGGATTAGTCTGAATTTCCCATCAGTTTAGTAGTCTGATTTTCAACAGATGTTTTAGGGTCATCCTCCTTCTAATGTCTGACCCTGAAAGATGACCAGCCAAGTAGGGATCAGAGTTCAGATCTCTGGGTGATGGCCAGTTCAGATTTAAAGTTCTCTGTTCCTTAAAAATACTCATCAAAAGTTCATTTTTCTTCTCCATAGCTGTGTGAAGTGAGACAGCCTGAGGATCGATAATGACCTCAAAGTTAAAAGTTACCTGATAGCAACAACATGGGAATGAATGATGTTGATATCTCAACATCTTACTGAATTAGGCAAAGCAAGAAGTACTTTGCTTCCTAGTCTAAAAAATGTTTATATGAGATCCAGAATAATTAATGACATCACTAAAATGCCACTAGTTTCAGAATGATGTGCAACAACAAGCCAACATTGCATAGCTAGTAAATTTGGGATGTTGCAAAAGAAAGTGAAGGATAAAGATTTTTTTTTTTTGTGATCGTTTGTACATTATCATCGAGCAGTTATAAAATTCAATAGTGCAGTAGGGTTTTTTAAATAATTTCCTGAGAAAGGGAAATAATTTACTGGGTAGGAAATCAACTGGGTTTTATTCCTGCAAATTTTTACTTCTTTTGCAAAACTTGGAGATGTTAGGGTAATGAGAAGTTAGCTTGTGAAATGTTACCTATTCTTTGTGTGGTGTAAACCTGTAGCAATAGGCAAGCATTTTTATTTCTAGAAAGTTACTTACAGTGTCAGTAAGACACATACCTCTTATGGAATTTATTTGCCAGCAGGGCTTGCATCCAATTAAGAATTAGTAAAGAAATTTTATATCTCCTTTTGACCCAGTTATGTATCTCACTAAAGTACTAGATAGTTTGGAGGGGAAAAAAAGAAAGAGAAGAGAAAAAAAAGAAGAGGAGAAAAAGATAGCTGTTCTTGTAGCTTCAGAAGAGAACACAGTTCTCTCTCCATCCTATCTACTGATTAATTTGGAATATCACATATGTTACCTGCTGTGTTTCAGCAAATATCCTGCTCTGTCAACAGCAGGAGGAGGCCAATACAGGAGAAATCTGGATTTCACCAAAGAAAGCTTGACATAAACTACCTTTATAGAAATACAAGCAGGAGATTTTTTTGTTTGTTTGTTTCTGAACAGTTCCCTTGCATGGAATCAGCTGGGTGATGTTGTTTCCGTTGGCTCCAGCAATGTCAAGGCCATTGATGATGAAAGTTTTTGTACTGTTTTTCCACATCACTTGGAAAATTGTTTCTCCTCTCCTCCCTCCCACCCCCCAACCAATTCTTTGCCAAACTAGCAGCTGTGACCAAAGTAGCAAGATGAATTTGAAGTCTTGTGTGCTCTATGGGATGGAGTACACAAATACAGCTTTGAGAGAATAACAATTGATGAATACCAGTCCAGATTCTGAATTAAATGCATGTGCATGGAATGGATGAGCCTTTTAAAGTGTCTTGAAGATATGAGAAAGAATAAAAAAACACATGCAAAGGTTAATTTTCATAGTGACTTTTGATACCTCAGTCTGAGGTAGGTAATAAAGTAAGATATCCAAGCTTTACTGTTAAAGTCAGTTAGCAACACTAGTGAATATGAGTACTGCAGTTGTAACTGAGACACTGGCAGATCAATGCCAGGAACTGGTCTGTAGAATTACAAACGCAATTGAATATGTTTTAACTTAATTTTGGTGGATGTTATCCTTAGTAAAGCTAAGGATAGCCATCAAATTTATTGCATTTTGTTTCCACCACAGATTTTTAAATGGAGTGTGAAATCAGTATGAGAATTCTGTGACTTGTTTTGTTCTGTTTTCATGGAAGGAAAAAAAAAAAGCAAGATGTGAGTGTAGAGAAAATAGACACTTGTATTAAAGCCACCTAATATTTTCAATACAGTGGAAATGTTTAGTGGCTTGCAATTTTGCCAAGCTTTAACTGATATTTTCCATTACATGTTTACATACCTTTATATTATTATTATTTTTATATTTGAAGGAGAGATAATGTGCTTAAATGTGTAAATGTCACATAACATTTATATGTAGTTTATGACCAGAATAGCTATGCTTGATTCTCATCCCTCTGCTGTAGCTGTAGTGCTTGTAATGTTTTATTACATTTAGTATGCAATATTTAATTTTCATCAAGTACCTTGCCCAAGTGAGACTTGAGTTTATCAAGGCAGTGATCTTTGTCTCTCATTTATGCAAATTTTTTTATATTCAGAATTGTTTTGGTTTGTATTCAGGTAAATCAGGGTGGAATACTGCAAAAGGATATGGAAAAGTCTGTTTGTAATTAAAGGAACGCTAATTGGACTTTAGGGACTGTGTGTAAGTACGCTAGCCTTTCCCATGGCCACACCCTGAGCATATGATCTTTAACTGAATTCATGGAAACATTCACATTGCTTCCTACAGATTGCAGCTGGCACTGTCTATAAAATCTCTGCTTCACAATGAGTGGAATATTTTATATGACAATGTCCAATGACACATTTCATTCTGCTGTAGTGTAACTATACAGCTGTGTGAAACAGATGGAATGCATTGTAAAAAGACTGTAATACGCAATGCAATTATGCAATAATATTGAAATCCTGGTAATGGTCATCCTTGCAGTTCTCATTGAGAAGATGTGAAATAGTGCAGTGCTTCAACATCAAATATGTGCGTGGTTTACAGATTGCATGCCAGTAAAATTGTTACATGACCCACCAATTGCTTTTGTTATTTCAAACTCTTAATATATTTCCCATCAGCATAAATTCTGTAAGTGGAATTCTTCAGTGGCAGAGAATTACTTTTCTATTAACAGTATGAAAATGTAGTAGAACGTCAATTGAAATATAAGGCCAGTATTCAGCAGCTGTTAATCTCTGGTATTTTGATAAAGAATTAAGACTTTGTAAGACACAAATGAAAATTAGAAGAGGGTTAATTTTTCTCAGGTAAGGACTGATGTATACAATGTCAAGTGGAAGAAATTTTACCTAAATGGTATTTCGGAAAATATATGCAAGCATTTATGTCAATTAGTCATAAAGATATCTGCTTATACACTCTCCATATTCAGAATAAAACAGTGTCCTTATGTAAAAGAAAAATTATTCTTTTAAAAGTGAACATTGTCAAAGATAATTGATAAAGATGACCAAATAAATGTGTTCTGCTTGGTTGAATGTGGCTTTAGCTGTCCAAACAGTCATCAGTGGGGGATTGTGTGTAACATAAAATTTGAGACTTCTGCATTTATACTGGTGCCAGTTGTTTTATGTTCTCTGTGTACACTGTCAAATCATAATTAGAAGTGCATAGGGTAAATAGCTTGGGTTAGTGTAGTCACTTGGTAGCAGTTTGCTTCCTGGTCAAAGGATCTTACTTCTCATTTTGTTAAGTTGGTTAGTTAGCTGCTATGGTCTTGTAATCAATTTTTTGGAATGACAGCAACTCTAGCAAAACAAGTATTTCTTCACCCTAGATGCTTCAATCTGTGTCAGAGTTGTGCTTATGTCAGTACGCCTGTGGGTGTGGTAGGGTGTGGATGAAGCTGAAAGGAATTCCCATTTATAAGACTTAGAAACATTGATGGGTTATATTTTCCTCAATGTGTCAATATTTATGTTAACTCAGATAGATGCAAAATGATGTTTATGTAAAATATCATTGGCTGTAGCAATATCTCGTACATATCTTCACTTGAAAGAGATGTAAGCATAGAAGCACTTTTTATCACTCTGCCTACTTTATGGTCATGTTAAGATGATTTCTGCAGTTAGTCTGCAAGGAGAAAGGGAGTTAAGTATAAAAAGAAAAGCTCTAGTTAAAAATGTTAAGACAAAAACGTTCAAGTTGTTATGTTCTTAATCTGTCCTTTGAGTATGTGCACCATTCACTAGAAGTCATTCACAAGCCTGTGTTCTTAACTTCACGGAGTATAGGACCTTGGAATTCAAGACTGTGTGGGTCTGAAGATGTGTATACCCTGGTGTGGAGCTATAGATTTATATAGATGGTAATTCTTTCTATACTGTTGAGATTAACTTTATTTCTGGTTTTTAACTATCTTGAGTCTCACAAATTCCTTTATGGTTAGCATACTCTGTGTGAGCCCAAATTAAAACATTTGTTGCTAAAATGCCATTTTAAGAATGTAATGGATGAAAAAACATAGGAGAG
Source organism: Colius striatus (assembly GCF_028858725.1). Taxonomy (NCBI): domain Eukaryota; kingdom Metazoa; phylum Chordata; class Aves; order Coliiformes; family Coliidae; genus Colius; species Colius striatus. The sequence goes on along the minus strand of NC_084767.1, from coordinate 28,771,750 downwards.
ATGGGGAATATCTGTAGCTGATTAAAAGCAAAGGAGACGAGCTTCAGACCACTAGAATTCAAAAGTTTAATTTTGTCTGCCTCTTGTCTTTTGCTACAGGATGGATTAGTAGTTTTAATAATTTATTACAGTACAACATGTATTGTCTAATATTCAAAGAGTAAAGTTTTCCAGATCTTGCACTTTTGACTTTTGGCATGGGGCTTTTTAAATTCAAGAGGAAATGTTCTGAACTGTGGTAACGTAGGTTGATCTACTACAGGCTTTGAAGTAGCTAGTAGATTATTTTGTTTCAAATAATTATATCAAGCAGAATTTTTCTAAAGCTGCTTTAAGTTTACCGGAACTTTTTTGGAATAGTAAATACATCAGAAACATCTCATGAGAAAAAAATGTTGATGTTTGACATGAACTATCTGAAATTTAATTCTCAGCAAAAGCAAAATTATTGATAGTGAAAAGGAACTCCTTTTGGGATATTTTAGTTCACTGTACTCTGTTTAAAAACAGAATATTTATCTATAAATCTGTAGACAATTTATCTATATTTAGTTCATTGGTTGTGTTCAAGTCATTGGCCGATGGTGAACCCAAATTTAAGACACTAGTTTTGATGCAGTGCCTACAGCAGCACTGTGTTTATGCTGGCATAAGCAGTTCCCTTTCCCAGCCACCTGCTCCCTTCTCATCCTGTTCCAAGTTGCTGGTGTCATATAGTCCACCTAAAAAATAATTTATAAATTAAATTATCTGAAAACTTTATTAAAATGTATTTATAACAGAATAGTAGCATGTTTGTGTACTTTTATGTGTAAATATTCATAGCTCTAAATGTGAATCTAGAAGAAACTGATGTAAAACCTAAGAGTTTCATAGAATATGTTTAACTATCAAACTGGTTTGGAGAAAATGAGAAAAAGCTTGAGTGGTAAGCTCTGAAAAAAAACCCCTCAGAGTGCTGAAGCATTTTAGTTAACCCATTCCCTCATCCCCATTGTCCTGTTCTGACCTTGAGAAAAGTCTGAACTGGAAATACTGTTCTTGGAAAATTATCATGTGTCAAGGAAGAAATAAGAAAAAAAAAAACTTTAAAAACTCAGGGAGTTGAGAAAACAATTTTATGCTGTAAACAGTTTCACAGAGAAACCTTTGAATCTCTTCTGGGTCATTACTGGGCAAACAACATCAAATAAGAACACTGACTGAAAGGGATATGTAGAGCAGCCATTCATTCTCTGCAGCTTTAAGCAGCAATGTCTGGGGAAAAAAACCAAACTTCAGGTACCTGAGCAAGGGTTTTATACAAATGTTAAAGCCTATTTGGATTAATAAATTAATACTACCATTGTTTTAGTTCAGAACTTTGCTTGGAGATAAAAAAATTTCTTTGGAGGACTATACCAAATTTTCATGTATATCTCAAGTTGGATAGGACCCATAAGGATCGAGTCCAGTTTCCGGCTCCTCACACATCTACCTAAATCACATGACTAAAAGTGTCTTCTGTATACTACTCCTTTTATTTTTTTTTCTTTTTACTTTCAGGTTACCCTTTTGTTATTTGTATCAGCAGGTGAATTGTGGGGAAAGCAAGGAAAATGTGATTTTTCCTTAAAATGGGGCATGTGGTTAATGCCCTCTGTTCTCTCCCTTAGAGTCATGGCAGAGAAGTCATTGTCTGCTCTCAGCTAAGGACTGCCATCTCACCCTTCAGTGTTTCCTGAAGGCTTCTCCTAAATCCTTAAGACATTCGCTGTTTTTGATTTGCATCTAGAGTGAATCAATAGAATTTGGGCTTGGGCAGGAAGATGTAATGGCTCCACTGGCGTACTTGTGATGCTTTCCTGTACTGTGTAGTTGAGTTGGAGGTCCTGCCAGTACCACATCCATGTGCATTTTGGGGTTTGACCTGTGCAGTTTGCTGCGTATGTATGTTGTACTGCTTATGGGTAAAAATTAATGGCCAGGGCAAGGCAGGCGATGTTGTTGTAGGAGTTTGCTACAGGCCACCTGATCAGGAGGAGGAAGTGGATGAGGCCTTCTACAAACAGCTGAGAGCTGCCTCACGATCACACTCTCTGGTCCTCATGGAGGTCTTCAACCACCGTGGTATTTGCTGGGATAGCCACACAGCCAAGCACACGCAGTCCAGGAGGTTCCTGCAGATTGTTGACGACAACTTCCTGTCGCAGATGATCAAGGAACCAACAAGGAGAGGTGTGCTGCTGGACCTGGTACTGACGAATAGAGAGGGCCTGGTTGGGGATGTGAAGGTTGGAAGCAACCTCGGCTGCAGTGACCATGAGATGGTAGAGTTCAAGATCCTGTGTGGAAGGGGCAGAACACAAATCAGGACTGTGACCCTGGATTTCAGGCAAGCCGAATTTGGCCTCTTCAAAGATCTACTTGGAGTCAACATGGCTTCACCAAGGGGAAATCCTGTTTGACTAACCTGATATCCTTCTATGAGTGCATAACCAGCTGGCTAGATGAGGGGAGAGCAGTGGATGTCATCCACCTTGTCTTCAGCAAGGCTTTTGACACTGTCTCCCATAACATCCTCATCAGAAAGCTCAGGCAGTGTGGCTTGGATGAGTGGACAGTGAGGTGGATCAAGAGCTGGCTGAATGACAGAGGGCGGTGATCAATGGCACAGAATCAAGTTGGAGGCCTGTAGAGTTCCACAGGAATTGGTTCTGGGGCCAGTCTTGTTCAACATCTTCATCAATGACCTGGATGAGGGGACAGAGTGTACCCTCAGCAAGTTGGCTGATGGCACCAAACTGGGAGGACTGGCTGATTCCCCAGAAGGCTGTGCTGCCATTCAGCAGGATCTCGACTGGCTTGAGAGTTGGGCAGAGAAGAACCTCATGAGGTTCAACAAGGACAAGTGCAGAGTCCTGCATCTGGGAAGGAACAAACCCATGCACCAGTACAGGCTGGGGTTGAACTGCTGGAGAGCAGCTCTGCAGAGAGAGACCTGGGAGTCCTGATTGATAATAAACTAAATATGAGCCAACAATGTGCCCTCGTGGCCAAGAAGGCCAATGGTATCCTGGGATGCATCAAGAAGAGTGTGTCCAGCAGGTCAAGGGAGGTTCTTCTTCCCCTCTACTCTGCCTGGTGAGGCCTCATCTGGAGTCCTGTGTCCAGTTCTGGGCTCCTCAGCTCAAGAGTGACAGGGAACTGCTGGAGAGAGTCCAGCACAGGGCCACCAAGATGATCAAGGGTATAGAACATCTTTCATACAAGGAAAGGCTGCGGGAACTGGGGCTGTCTAGTCTGGAGAAGAGGAGTTTGAGGGCTGATCTTATTAACATTTATATATATCTAAAGGGTAAGTGTCAGGAGCTTGGGACATCCCTCTTTTCTGTTGTAGCTAGTAACAGGACAAGGGGTAATGGGATGAAGCTGGAACACAAAAAGTTCCACTTAAACATAAGAAAAAACCTATTTCACTGTGAGGGTGAGGGAGCAGTGGCACAGGCTGCCCAGAGGGGTTGTGGAGTGTCCTTCCTTGGAGGTCTTCAAGACTCACCTGAACATGTTCCTATGTGACCTGATCTAGGTGAACCTGCTTCTGCATGGGGGTTGGACTAGATGATCTCTAAAGGTCCCTTCCAACCCTACCATTCTATGATTCTGTGATTCTATGTCTGGATATCTAGCTCTAGTTTTTTAGTTATTGGGTCGGGTTTTTTTGTTGTTGAACACATGAGGAATACAGGTTGGCAAAGCGTAGTGAGTCATTAAAATATACAGTCATGGGCATACTGCATCAGGGCTCTGAGCCCGGGAAGAGGGGAGGGATGGGGAGAAGGTGATCTTAAAGGGATGGTTGTACTCTCCATCGTTCTACCACTCTGTTGTTTTGTGTTTATGTTTTGAGGTTTTATGGTTATGTTTTAGTTGTTGGTGGATTAAATTATTTTCTATTTTCTTCCCCGAACCAAGTAGCCTGGTCTGTTTTGTAGGCAATTAAGCCCTCCCTGCCCTTTGGCAATTCTCAAGTCTTTGGTAGTTGATTCTAATTGTGGTCTTTTTGTCCCCTGATGGGCCTAAACCAGGACATATACCTAATAAGAATGTGGTAGCTCTCATACTTTTTCATAGCATGAAAACCATGGAGGAGAGAGAACATCATGAACAATGCTCTTGTATTTAAAAATGTCATGTTAATTGGAAGATCCTTGCCACAGCATAGAAATCACTTTGGAGGAAGTGAAATTTCAGAAGAGTTTACTGTATATGTTTTTAACTATATTTTAAAGTTACTATAGCAGGAAATTAATGTGGTAGGCAAAAAGAGAAGTACCAGCACTAAATTATCTTAATCAAACAGCTATTGGAATTTAATAATTCATTTTCTACTGTCATCTTAATTTCCATTACTAATATTTTCTAGGGTGTTTTGATAGTGGCTACTCTAGCCTTTTTAAAGGTAACTGTGTTCAGCAGAGCAGCCTTCCTTCTAAGGTTCTTTGTTCTTGAATGAATGCTACAGAATCTAAGTAAATAATTTTACTGGCTTTGATATTTTTAACATTCATATGATGCTTTTAGTGGCACAGTTGGATATGCTGCCAAACTGTAATTATAACCCTAATCAAGTCCATGCCTATCTGCCACATACAAATGCAGCGTTTGCTACTCTTAGCCCTGAAGTCTGTTATGTGGAGGGGAATAATGTTGCCCAAGAGCAGTATCATGGTTTGGTTCAGCTAACACATCAGCACCATGAGAGTCTCTCAGTCTCTCTTTTGGTGTCCTCATTCATCCCCACCCTCATTAGGATGGCAGAGGCCTCAGCAAAATGGGAGTAAAAAGATAAGCAAGGAGTTTCCTTCCTTGGAGGTCTTCAAGAGCCACCTGGACATGTTCCTATACGACCGATCTAGGTGAACCTGCTTCTGCAGGGGGGTTGGACTAGATGATCTCTAAAGGTCCCTTCCAACCCCTACCATTCTATGATTCTATAATTAAGACAAGGGCAGGGAGCTCTGGGCAAAAGAGACTCCAGTACTCGACTTATGAAAGTAGGAAAGTTTATTCTACAATAAACAGAATGGAATAAAAGAAAAAAGAGAGTAGGATGATGAGAAAATTACAACCAGCACTTTCAGATCTCCCTCCCCCATCCTTCCTTTCTTCCTGGGCCCAGCTCACTGCTCCTGGTATCTCTACCTCCTCCCCACTCAACAGCTCAGGGGGGCAGGGAATGGGGGATGCGGTCAGTCTCTCACAGATGGGCTCTGCCACTTCTTTCTTCTCAGATGAGGATGACTACTTGCATTCCTCTCCTGCTCTGACATGGGATCCCTCCCCCAGGACAGTCCTTAGTGAATATCTCTGGTGTGGGTTCTTCACCACAGTTGCAGTTTCTGCAGATACAGGGTCCCTTCCCTCAGGACATGACCTTTTTTGGGCATAAGTTTAATGAACTGCTTTGTCTTGAGTTCCTCCTCACAGTTACAGCTTCTCTGAATATTGGGTCCCTTCCTTGGGACGTGGCCTCTTCCGGCCATAGTTTTAATGAAGAAAACCACTGCCCCTGGCTCTCGGTCTGTAGTGAAGTGACTGGGTCCCTCCCACAGGACACAGCCTCCTCCGGCCATAGTTACTGCCCCTGGCTCAGGGTTCTTAGCAAAATGAGTCTCTGCCCCTGATTCAGGGTCTTTAAAGAAATGCAAACAAATTACTACTTCACCAGTCCTCTCCATAGAATGAATGCAGGGGAGTCTCTGCTCCAGCACACCTCCTCCTCTCTTCTCTCACTGACCTTGGAGTCTGCATGGTTGCCTCGCTCTCTCTTCCCACTCCTTGCACTACCACAAGCTGGAGAAGAAGAAGAAGGAAGAAACAGGAAGAAACTTCCTCTTCCAGCTTCTTAAAAAGTGATTGTGGAGGTGATTGGCTGAGCCCCAGAAGATGGTCTGGCTCAGAGGTGGGGAGAGTTTTGAGCAACTTCTTTACAATCCAGGAGTCATCTTTACAATCCCTTCCCCCTTACCAGAAAAGGCTATCATGTCAAACCATGACAAGCAGAAATTGCAGAATATTCCAGGGAAATAACTTTGTGGATGGTTCCTCCTCCATACCCTCGTTTGGCAGGTTTTGTTGTGATAGGGATTTTTTAATTTACATTTCTTTGGTTTAGCTTTTAACTGGACCTCTATAGCCCAAGTTTCTTCTCAGGATGATATACCTCATTCAAACCTGTGAACTGAATAGAAGGAGAAAAGTGTTACAAAACAGAGAAAAATCTGTCCTCCCTGGTAAAAGCTAGCACCACTCTATGATGGCTTCCTAGGATTTTAGGTATTATTAGAACTGTTGAAGAGTGTTGTCAACTGCTGCTAGTAATACCTGTTGAGTACAGAAGACAAAACTTAGCTGGACAGTAGCCAAAAGCTATTAATGTGAAGAAGTACACAGGAGTAATTTAATCTTTGTAATCTTATCTACAGATGGTTCTGCAATCTCTGCAAGGTCTCTGGCAAGCAACTAGAGTGATGCAAAAACAAAACCAAAAGTTCTACATGCTAAAAGAAAAACTAAAAGATGTGAAGCATCTTTGTGAACTAGACTTAATTTTTGGCTTGCAATAATAAATCTGAGACCTTGAGATGTGTGTAGAATGTGACCCAAGAAATAAATAGCAAATATTTTCTTATACTGAGCTGAACTACCACTTAATGCATGAAGATGCAATAATGTAATAAAACAGTAGAATTGAGATATGACACTCTGTTTCTTCTTTGTTTTAATCCTCAATAAATGAGTAAGTACCATTGTGCCGCAACTGCTCCTGAGGAAAAACTCCTGGAAAGAAATGTAGAAGGAGAAATGTCTCAGTTCTTATTTTTAAATAGTGTCTTCATGCATATGAGGCATACTGTGGATTCAGAGAATGAGACATCTAAAGGATTTTGTCTTGTTTACAAAAAACTTGGGGTTTATTTCCTGTAGCAGTTTTCACAGTGGTTTTATGAATATTGCAAGTCTTTTCTGAATTCCCAATTCTCTTCGAGATGTCTTCATGTGCCCTATAAGCCTCTCTGTTTTGCAGTGAAAGGACAGATCTTGGCTTATCCCATTGTAAACCGCTGCAGTTCTTACACAAGCTCTTTGCAGTGTTTTCTTTATAATGCTGCTGGTTACCAGTTGGTGGTGTGCAAAATGTTCTATCATAATACTCTTAATGAATTCAAAATAGTATTAAGAGCTTTTAAAAAAATATATAAGAAAAACAAAACAACAAAATGTGTGCTTCATCTGAGGAGAGGTCACAGTGGAGGTTTGAAAGAATATTTGCAGTGAGGTTAAGAATGACTTCTTACAACAGTTCCATTAACATCACAATTTAGTTGTACCAGTGTTTTAAACCAGTACAGTAAGTTAAATGCTATTTATTGTTAAATTCAACAACATATGGATGTGACATTTAGGTAATAACTGTCAGGACTAAATTAATCTGGTGTGTATTAATGTTGGGCTGATACTGCTCATTTGTAAAGCCCTTAATAGTTAGAAAACAACCTGCCCCTCTGCATGCAGCATATTCCACAAAAAGTTTGAGTGCTGATGTAAGTGAAGACTTTATCTGTAATTCTGTTTGAAACTACCAGGGCTTTTCTTTAACAGTGCAGTACAACAATTCAAATTAGAGATGCTTGAAAAGGTTTCAGCATTTTCCAGTTTGTTACTTTTGTGTGTGTCTTGGGCTGAAACAACCAAACATTGCCTGGAGTTTTGAATACTTTGAGTTATATCCCTCCCCCTAAAAACCAAAAATAACAAAATAGCATATATAGCTATTTCTGAGAGGTATTACAGCAAAACAAAACCAGGGAGTGATAGAAAAGGTAGGAGTGGGATAGTGTCACGAAAATCACCATTCTGATCCCCATTTTCTGTCAGAGAGGAAGGCTATATATCTATATATGTACATGGAATCATAGAATGGTAAGGGTTGGAAGGGACCTTTAGAGATCATCTAGTCTAATCCCCCTGTAGAGGTAGGTTCATGTAGATCAGATCACACAGGAATGTGTTCATCTTTAGTGTTGCAAGATCATAGCGCAGTGCAAAATAAGTAATTTATACTGAAAGTGTTTTGGAGGTTGTGAGGTTATTGGTTTTTTTTTTTCCTTGGGAATTAGTTAAAAACGTTGGTGCATGTGTGTGCATGTACATGCTGTGACATAGTAGACTCTCCGTTCTGTTCCACTTCTACAGAGTTGCATTCTGACTTTAAGTTAGACTTAAGGGCAACTAGTGGAAGCTGCTTTTGTTTCTTCTTTTGTACTAAATGTGGTCAGATGATTGAAGTTCAGTCAGTTATTTTTCTTGCTGACTACATTTTTTAATCCTTTTGCTGTATCATTGAAATGGGATGTGTCTGGACCTCGGCAAGGGTGACATTCTTGGGAGGATGAGAATAGGTTAAATTTAGAAATATAGCGGATGAGGAAGGATGGCCTTGTAGAGAAAGCAGGAGGAAGAGAAATGTGAACATCTGTTAAAGCTATACCAGTGACTGTTTTGGCTAAGTTCAGCTTGCAGTTCCTTTTGAAGTCTTTCTCTTGCAGTAGATGTCACTGATATCAGTGACAAACACAACTCAGGACTTTGCAGTATCAGTATTGGATATCAGAGAATGTAATAAAGAGGAAAAACCATCAGTTCTTTTTCTTTATTTTTTTAAAGCAATCTCAGTCTTCACTACAACATGTACTAAAAATAAAAGATGAGATGTTAAACATCTGATTTGCTATTGCAATTCCCAATTCTCTTCCCACTAATATTCCTTTTTACTGGGAAAATACTTAAGCCAGAGGACTGCTAGTAGTTGTAGTCTTTTGTCTGCTTGCAAGTTTTATTCAATGCCTATCATGTAAATCATGATCCTGCTGGCTTTTGTTCAGATCCCAGCAGTCACAGAGTTGAGTTAGGGGATTCTGTCTAAGCTTCCACCATCTTTTCCCTCAAGCTAACATTCAATACACTGAAATTAATCTAAGTCCAATAAAATTGTCCTCTTTTCCCCACAGTAGACTTGTCAAATACGTTTAATAGCAGAACAACAACTTGGGAAGCAGTATTACTTAAAGAAACCTAAGAATGGGTCTCTTTCATTATTAATTTATTTTCCTTGTACATCTAATACCTCTGAGCTCTGAGAGAACTTTCTGCCAATGGTATTTGTTTTGCATCTCATCAGAACAGATGATTAATAAAAGCAGCCTGACTTTTTCAGTGCTACTGCATTGTTTCTTCAATCAGTGGGCTACGTTACTGTCCATTCTTAAGAAAGTTTTTCATATTCCTGTGAAAGTTCTTGTCCAAACTGGAATAAACATAGAGTGAATGAATTCATGTATTGATGCAAGAAGTGCTTCCATGAAGTCCAGATCTGAATGACTGTCATCCTGCATTTTGTAATTAAGTCCACAAGTACTGATTTTTTTTTCTATGTAAAGTTTTTGCAGTTAGCAAATGTGAGAATTGTGTGGAAAGCTAGCAAATTGTCTGAAATTAGTAGAAAGCACAGAGCAAATTACAGACTTAATATTTTATCTCCTGTGAATAATTAATAATTTGGCAGTGGATACTGGAATAGTTGATAGGAAATGTCTACCAAACCACTAGACATGAAAAAAATTGGACCATTAAAGGAATTGAGCTAAGACGTGACTTTTGGTATTGTGAAAGAGAAATAACAATGGTCTGTGAATCAAAGCAAATAAATTCTGCCTTTGTTTATATGATATTGTATCTTTTAGATAAATAAAATATAGGCAAGGCTAAATGAGAGCAGTATTTGAATATACATTTTAAATTTTCCATCCATTTTGGTTTAGCTTAAGAATTTTTGCATCTATTATAGAGAAAATTATTTTCTCTGGAGGTTTTCAAACCTGCCTGAATGCATTCCTGTGTGACCTGATCTAGCTGGACCAGCTTTAGCAGGGGATTGGACTAGATGGTTGCTAGAGGTCTCTTCCAACCTCTACCATTCTATGATTTTGAACTCTTATCTATATGTTGAGAAACATACAATAAATTATGGTTGCCATGTTCTACTTGATTGATCTCTGCATGTCCTGTAAATGTGTGCAAATATACTTTGGCATACTTTGGACAGAAAAGATTAATCAACTGCTGTAAAAACAAGTAGCTAATTCCAGCTTCCTTAGAAGGCCAGTGTTTTTTGTTTGTTTGGTTGGTTTTTTTTCCTACGTAAACAGACACAACTATAAATGAATGAAACTTTTGATAGTTTTGAATTAACTTCCCTTGTTCCCAATTATTATACAGAATCGAAAGCCTCTTTGCTAATTTATATCTCCATTTGTATTTGGTTTTTGGTCAATGTTTAATCATTACACATAGATATTTAGACTTTTTCTTTACTTAGGCAGTGGTTTTTACAATTATCTATTCACTGTACTTCTCATAACACATGGATTTTCCAGAGAAGTATTAACTGAAACCAAGAATATATTTCATGAACCCTAATTGGTCTTCCTGTTAGTGTTTTAAGAGCCTTCAGAACAGCATATTTGAATTTCAGTGTCTTGATGAATTACCTGTGCAATTTCCAGAAATCAGTGTTAGAGGATTGCATGCCAATAGTAAAAATAGAGGGAAAGTCACTGATAAGCTTTTAATTCTTGCATTGCCATTATCATCCTTGCAAATATGTAACTTCACGATAAAGTGTCTACTTAATAAATCAGTTCTTCCAGAAATGAAAAAATAAAAAAATTAAGAGAATAGGAAATAATTGTGTTTATGTTTGTGAAAATCAAAGTCTACTTCAGAGGAAACTGAACTGCAGTTTGCTGTGGTTGCCCAAAGGCAGAGATGTCAAGGAGTAAGCTCGTATCTCAGGGCTAGTTGCTACATATCTGCTAGGGTTTACACCAGCTACCTGACTAAGACAAACACTCTGGAGAATTGATGTTAGTTGAAGCAGTGGAGGCAGCAGTGCAGGAATAACCCTGCTGCTGGAATTCACTGCTGATGAATTGGGTGCATTCTTTTAAGATCACATCGTACATCTCCATGTATATCACATGGTATAACTATGCATGAATATGAGAGGACTTCCATTAATTTGTTTTAATTCAGAAAGAAAATATGAAGTCTTTAATGAATTACTAAATTTCTTCCTATTTTTTTTTCCATTGCAGCTTGAATTCATTCAACTACAATATAAAATACACTGCACGGGATATAAAAATGACAAAAAACTGGATCACATTTTTGCTGCTGTTCTTCTTATCAGTTACTATGGTGAGTCTTATGATTTTTTTAAATTGTTTCCAGGTTTAACAAATGTGGACAAAATATCATCGAAATTATTAATATGGAAATACAAAAACAACTAATCTTGTGTTCCATTGTAGTTTTTGTACAGAAAGATCTTTACCTACTTTTTGTTCTTTTAATTCCTGTGGTAAAATAACAGAAACAGCATTTGCCTTTGCTGAACTAAACATATCTGTTGCTAGCAGAGAATTTTACAGTAGCAGTTAAGAAGCAACACAAAAGCAGTACTATGCAGACCCTGGGAAAAGTAGAGGAGATGTCTAAGGTGGATTTAGAGGATGTCCTTGGAGCTTTTAATTTCAGCCCTTGTATGACAATGGTACAGTATTTCTATCTGCAGCTTTGGTTTTTCGTGAGGTTTGGTAGTTTCTCGTAAAATGTTTAACTTCTTTTAAAAATGTATTTAAAAGATTGAGGTGTTGATCAAGATCCACTTTTTTATTTTTAAAAAATATTTTTAATAACTGCGAAAGTGATATTCTGAGAGGTAACTTCTAGTTCACAAGATGACAGAGATATCAAATTGCTCTAAACAAGCTTCAATGCATACAGCATTGTATGGAAAAGCTTCTTCATAAAGGTTCATTTGGGGCTTGATTCAAATGCCTTTGAGGCTAATCTAACTTAGATATATTTGACTGGATTTTGCAAAAGCTGTTCATACGCTTCTGACTGTCTCTGCTTTTTATGCATTTTTCCATTATTTACCAGTCTTGCAGATTATTTCCCCATACTCATTCAGGAGATATTTACCAATATTTACCAATAAGAATTGCTAAATTATCCAGAAAAACACAAAATCATGTTGTTGGTAATAAGATCTGAAAGTAATTTTCCTTCAGTAAAGTAATATTTAAAGTATAATATTTTAAAGGATTGACATTTAAGATGTTGATATTGCAGTTCGTAAATTACTTGCTAAAAATAATTTTTTTTTTCTCCTAGTTTTTTGCCACTGCTGTACCATCTGAAGGGCATCAGAATATGACAGAGGACTTCACTCAGCTAAGTGTTACACGGAATAAAATCATGACAGCACAGTATGAGTGCTACCAGAAAATTATGCAAGATCCTATTCATAAGAAAGAAGGTAAACATTTTTTCATGTAAAGTTTTACAAAGGCAAAAGGGTCAACATATATAATTCCAGTAATACAGAATCCTTTAGCTATATTAATTTCTTACCTTTGTTGCAATCATTTTCAGGCTGTAGCTGTGTTTGTTGCATTTTTTTAGAAGCATCACTTAAGGATTCATGAAGATTAAGTAATATATTTTATTACCTGCCCATAGCTCCACTTGTTATATAACACAAAGCTTATCTTTCTGGTGAGATAACAAAATTTTAATTTAGATAGATATCTAGACTAAAAAATGATCCTTGATTAATCTTGCCACTTTATCTCATTTCATGCTGTTATAATGCCTCTGTCTCCCTGCTCATATCTGCCTTGAAAAAATGAAAGTATCTTGATTTGTATAATTTGCCTGCTCTGAGGGTTATGTTAATGTCGTTAAAGTATTTTCTGATAACTCATTCACAGCAAACCTAGGTAACTCTTCTCTGTATTCACTGTTTCTGACTCTTAACTTCTGGAAACAAACATTTTTTGAGATAAGAGATATTCTTTTACAACGAGATTTTTTTTCTCTTTTGAAATAATTCTTTGGAGGAAGTGAATGTCTGGATGTCAGAAACGGAGCATGACTGTGGAAGCTTATGTCCAGCTTGGTACATCACAGCTTCAGAAAGATCTGGACAAATTAGAAATTCATAAGATGAGAAGAGGAGGAATTATATGGTATTTTAAAAAAGCAGCCTTTGAGATGAGCAACATCATTAAAGAAAACTACATCTTCAAAGTTGTAGAGGATAAGTGATTCTGTGTGCCTTTTGGGAAACAGCTTGTTTATAAAACCCCAACTCATTCTCAAGGGAGATTTACTTTTGTGAGTGCAATGAGGCATTGACTCAGGCTCTTGAGGGATTCCTTGTCCTTGGAGCACTTAGAGAAGTGTCTGTCCATGATGACCACTGCAGGCTCAGCTCTGCCTGAGCCAGAGGACCTGTGGCTACCTCCCAGCCAGGATTTCTGATGGCTTCCAGGACAACACTGTGTTTTTAATGAACTACTAAACATATGCATCGGCTTGGTATATATCAATATGTAAATAACTTCAGTAAAATGATCTCTGCAAGCTTAAGGTTCTTTGTTAATGTGCGTTATTTGGTCTGAATTGATGTACTGTGCTCTAGGTCTGAGATTTGTAAATGGTAGTTGTAGACTGTTTCAAAGTGAATGATGATGGATTTTAAAATGTGTTCACAGAAATGTACACACAAGAAATTAGTTCTATTAAGTGGAATTTTACTTAATGTCCACTGAATCTTATGTTTGCTTTCTCATTTCCTATTGCTGCAAAGGAGAAACTTACTTCATGCAGTCCTATATCTGCCTTTTGAAAGACTATTCTTGTTAGAAGAGTTGTTATTTTATTATCGGGCCTCTGCTTGTTTGCAGGTCCCTACTGTAACAGGACATGGGATGGCTGGTTATGCTGGAGTGATGTTGCTGCTGGAACTGTGTCAGTACAGCGTTGTCCTGACTACTTTCAGGATTTCAACCCATCAGGTAAGTGTGTATGGGCTTCTAAATCAACATATTTCTTAATAGAGTGAGGATTTGGGTGCTTGGTACTTCATATGTCTCTAATGCTCTGGAATTTCAGTGACTCCAAACCCATTATTTGCATTTTTCCCTTTGTCACATAGAAAGCTGGAAAGTTGCTTCCTTTCTGAAATATGTCCTTGACAGAGTCTGTAGATTAGGAAATAGAAATTCAAGTAGATCACAGGTTTTTTCCTCTCTTCTCTCTGTCAGGCAAGCAGAAATATGACCTTTTACCTCAATTTAGCAGTTTAAGTTGACAAGAATTTCTCCTAAAAGTGAATCTTTTCCTGTTTCTGTAGGATAAACTTTGCATGTGTGAGCATATTGAAAATGTCACAGACTTCCACTCTTGCCTTTCTCTGATCAATTTGATATTTTTTAGGGTCTTTTTATGCCTCTTTCTGTTTAACAATAGAAATCATTACGTGGTCTCAGAAATTTTCCAGTTCTTGAGTAGTTTCTGTATTGATGTTTTCTTGCCTGCTTAGTCCTAGTTTACAGTGGTGGGATATCATACTTTAGGTCTTGGATGTTAAATAAATCATTTAAATATTCCTGTCACTTCATCTGGTACTTCTCTGTTAGTTTGATATAGTTAATTGGATCAGAGGAGAGAAGTCTATTTGTTTTCTTAAGAAAAATACATCACCAGTTGCCCTTGCCAAGCAAAAGCAACGGTTTCTAGTTTCTCAGAATTCATAGCAACACACAATGTCTCTGTAGTCATATTAATAAAGCTATCTTTCATTTGCCCATCTGTCTTTGTTAAATACTAAGCATGAGGAAGTAGAACTTCAGGGTTAACTGTTGTGGTTTTATTTTGTTTTTCTGTTTTTTTTCTTTCCATCTACTTGGACTGTAGAAAAAGTTACGAAGATCTGTGATCCAAGCGGGAATTGGTTTAGACACCCAGAAAGCAACAGGACGTGGACAAACTATACCCAGTGTAATATCTATACACATGAAAAAGTGAAGGTAGGAAAGGAGTGAATGCATATCGCTAGTATCAATAAACTGATCTGAAAAATTTCCCAAGTCTCAAAACTTGAATGGCAGTAGAGTTGATGCAACATGAAAATACAAAAAGAAGAAATCACATCGAATAAAAAGGATGAACAGTGCAAAACAGACTCAGAAAAACCCAGCCCACCTGATTTGTCTTTTACAGCTCATCTTAACTGCATGAAATATATGATAATAATTTTGTTTATGAGTATTTTGAATGTGTGGGTACTAGTACTTATCCAGATCATCCAGAGTCATCTACTGGTGAGTAAAGTGTGTGCGTTTTAAGAGCAGACCTTTATATTTTGCTCTGTAACTTTGAAGAAGGGTCCAAGTTCAGCAGAATTGCAGGAGATTTGCATATCTCTGGAAGATATGCTGAGTTTACGAGTTTGTCCAGTTATCTTAGAGTGACGGATTTTCAGCAGGTGCACAACCAACGTTTTGATTGAGATTAATACATCTTCAAGGCAGCTTTAAGTAGAGTTCAGATCTTTTAGTTTTATTGGGTTTTCCTCCATCTGAAAAGCAGAGCTAATCTTTTTTTTTTTTCCAAAAGTATAAGCAAACTGTAGCTGAGTGGATTTACCACAGGATTTTGAAGGCCAAAGGAAAGTAACTAATGTGAAGCATTAGGATTTGTTCTTCCTTGTGATCCTTTTCCTGTGTATGTCTTGTGTCTTGGCTCCTAAGTGTAATTTTTTTTTTCAGTGTGTGAGATAACGAGCTGCTCACATGAATGGAAAACATATACTTTGCATTTATTTAAATGAAATTTTGCAAACATCCAAAATTATCTTGGGCCAAGTAGCAAGAAGCTTTGAGAGTGCTGTTTTCTATATATTAAAAAAAAAAAAAAAGAGAGAGAAAAAAATCTCCGGTAAACCTCCAAATGCCTACTTTCAGAGATATTCTGTGACATATTGGGATACAATGGGCAAAATTGCATGTTTTGTTGCCTTGTCCCCAACTGTATGTCCACTAATATTCTTTATCAAACATTCAGTTGTGGGAAGAAGCAATAAATTTAAACTGCAAATGCCCAAGAAGCAGGAATGTAAAATGCTGGTCAGGATACAATGTAAATTAATTTAAAACTCATGGGAAAAAAACTCAGTAATAGCAGATTATGTCAAGAATACTGACATCGAGTAGAAATCATTACTCCTAACTGCATCATTGCTGTCAAGAGTATTTAGGGTATTTACCTCTAAACCATATAAAGAAAAGGGGGCAATAGATGATAAGGCACTTTTATATGGCTTTTGTTCAAATAATGAAAAATTGAATATGCTGATGGCGATTTAATTTAACTAGCAGAGATGCTATAATTCGTTGATTCTTGCTAATACTTGGCTGGAAACTGAGAGGATATTATTGAGACAGGAGCCAGATCCAAGCAGGTCTCTCTTTGAGTAATGGTCTGGTTTGCTTTGGGCTGTTTTGCCCAGTGTATTTCAACTGTCATTCATCAGAAGCTATTGTTTAAATGGAATAATAACTCCAAAGAAAACCTTACCGCTTCCTACAGTTCTGTGTGGTGTTACATTAAACAACACTATCTTTTCACTTTGCTAGGAAGGCAGGCTTCATAATGCACAATAAAAGTGATTGTCGTCTATTGCTCAGCTGTTCTTCTTGTTGCCCCCATCAGCAGTCCCTGCTGCACCACTGCATCATGCCAGTCCTAAATGGTGCGGAAACCTTCAAAACCCTTAATATTCACCTTTGCCTAAATTGGTCACTGAATGAGGTGGTGATAGGGGATAATGACCTGTCAGAGAAAGGCTGTCATGATGTATGACATACAAAGCCAAGCTTAGTGTTTCAGGGATAGCCCTTGCTTTTTCTCACTTCCAAAATTTAATATAAAAGTTTCACTGAAGCCAATGCATTTCAAATCCTCATTATTTTTTTTAAAAGTTCTAGCATATACAAAGAGATACCCTTGTCTCACCTTATAACCTTCTTAAAGCTTCACCTAGAATCTTTTCATGTCATTTCAAAAGTTAATACATGTAGCAAGCTGCAGTTAGTGTATCTTAAATTAGTATGGAGTACATGAGCACTTATATATATGCTGTCATTCTTTCCATAGAACCCAGGTAATTGTATTTTACTGTGATAATATAAGGTTCAACCTGAATGTCTTCATTTCTTTACGTGCAAAATGATATCTTTAATGTAAGAGAAATTTTCTGAAGGCAGATTCCATGGCTGAAAGCAGGGGATTGTTATTAGTAAAATTTAATATATTTATTTATTCAAAGAATTACTGATAACATGTTATATATATTGCAAATATTCATTTACTAGTTCCTTATTTTTACCTTCATCTACCCAGCTTTTCATAATTATAGAATTTGGCTGTAGACTTATTTAATGAGACTGTTTATTCTTCTTTCTTTTTGAGTTGTCATTAGTTTTTTTCACTCTCTGCCTTAAATGCCAGAGGAAAACTAAATTTTCACTATCATAATCACAGCTTGCATTGAAAAAAGTATTTGTAAATAATAAGAAAAAGCCTTCCATGAGGAAAACCACAAATTGTTACAGCAAACACGTGTCTGCCTTAAGATTTCTGTTAATGGATGAATCAAGCCTCAGGCAGGAATGCACCCAGTTCAATAGCATAGCCAGAATTATGTAAATACTCAGAAAACTAATGCTTTAAGTGGTAGGAGATAAGTTCTTATGATGAATTCGTCAAATCTGTTGTGTGTTGTGCAGAAAGAGATTTTTAGTAAAATGTTGATTTGCAGGATTCTATACCTGACTCATCATTATCTGTAAGATTTTTATTTTCTTAATCCTATAATATTCATTTTGTATCCAGAATAAATGTACAAATGTGTGTGTTGCCAGCAGTAATTCTGTATGCATCACAGGTGCTTGGTTTTGTTCTTGTATTGCAGACTGCTCTGAATTTGTATTACTTGGCCATCATCGGACATGGTCTTTCCATTACATCACTTCTGATTTCTCTTGGCATTTTCTTTTATTTTAAGTAAGTATATCTAAACATCTTTAATAATCATTTCAATACTTTGAAACACAAGCCATCCAAATGAAATTAGGTAGAGCAAGAAGATGAAGAAAATCTGTATATTGGTTTGGCACTGAACGTCATACGTTCCTATGCGACCTTATCTAGGTTGACTTGTATCTGCAGGGGGGTTGGACTAGATGATCTCTAAAGGTCCCTTCCAACCCCTACCATTCTATGATTCTATGATAATAAAATTTTAGCTTACTTTTCTCAGAAAATGAAAATCAGAAATCTACAAACAAAAAACCACGTTGAAAAGAACACGTTGAAAATGGGAAAATTATTATTTTGAATTGGTAATATTATTTTGGGTTTTAATAATAATGAGGTACAGTTGGGTTATGACAAGCATCAGCCAAACTAAAATGCAAATTGAATCCAAAATAATGATGATATATGATAACTACAGTAACATTCCAAAGTAGGTAGTCATAAAATGTGATAAACTATAAAGAAAGTAAGACTAAGAGCTACCTCAGAAATGGAAATAATAAAAATAATCTTGGGGTTTTATTAACATATCATGTCTATGACAGCTAAGTCAGCTCCTCTGACCACAGTTATTACATTACCTTCTTGAAAGAAGAGCAGTGTATTGCTACTGTCAAAGCTTGTAATGCACAGGTCTTTTAAAATTAGCCTTCTTATGACTTCGCATTTTATGAACTTAATTTTCTTTCACATTAAAGGCTCACTTTTTTTTTTTTTTGCCTTCCAAGTAGTTGATGAAGCTTAGTGGAAAGGTGAAACTGGGAGTATTGTCACATGATTAGAGATGAGCAAGACAAGTTATTATCTCTGCCAAATACTGCACTGCACAATGTGGGCTTTCCTTATTAACTGGCACTAGTTTAATCATTTCTACATAATTTTTCATAGGATAATGTAGAACTGCTCTATGGGCTTACCTGTTTCTTAACACTGTACCCTACCTCTCAATTGTGTTTTTGTTTTTTCATAACTTCTATATATTAATAGCACAGCTGGCTGAATATAGTATTTCCAATTTAGATATGTGTTATTTCCCCAGGTTCTGGGACAACATTTCCACCAATCCTCAACAAAACAGAGTGCTTCCACTTTGTAGCCTCTTTTCATGAAATCCAATATACAAGATGACTTTTCAGCTGTTTATTTCAATGAAACATTTGTGCTTTTAAATCAATTTATTTGCAAATGACCTGTAAAAACTATGCTTACTATTTCCAAATTCACTTTCCCACCATAAAATCAACATGTGAAATGGCTTTGAGTCCTTATAGGAAGGTTGATTTTTGCATTAAAATGTGCTATATGTTGCTATAAATGTGAAAAAGTTTAACAGACTAAATATCTAATGTGACAGAAAAAAATGATTTAACATAGACTTCTCATGAGGAGACAATATGATTTTAAAAGTTCAGAGACAGTAAAGAATGACTTTTCTGTACTGTAATATGAAAACCACACCAGTTTCATCTTTGTTTGTGGCACTTACTGCAAAAGCAGCTGATCTGCTTTGCCACCATTACAACTATGTCATATTAATCTAACCCTCCAGGGGTTCTTTTTTTCTCTCTCGTTCTCTCTTTTTCTTTTTCTTCTTTTTTTCCCCTCCTCTGGTAGAGGAGCATCTCTCCTCAGAGAACCACATGGAATTCATCCAGACCTACATACCACATTTTCTAGACTGTAGTTATGTTGGGATATAAAAGGAAACTACAAAATTTAAAGGAAGCTAAAGAAAGTCCTCTACATGCTGTTCTCTTGGGAATATACAGTTCCTCTAAAGTATTTTTAGTACCAGAAGGGTATTTAAAGATCAAGATTAATACCAGGATATATTATGTATCGGCTGAAGCTTGTATAATTATTCATAGCTTTAACAGGTGGACTTTTTTTTTTTTTTTTGGCTATTGTGTAGTGGCACCTTTAATTTAGTTCTGTTTCCAAAAAATGTATTCTCTTAGTCAATTGGCAGTTTCCAGACATTTGCTGGATTAGAATATCTTTAGGTTGGACTAGAGAGGTAGTACATTTCTCCATGGGAAAAATTAAACTTTTTTTTTAATATTTTCAGCTTTTCTAATATTAACTATTTGGATTTTTAGTGAAATGTCTTTTAAAGATTAAAATAATTTTGTGCATTTTGTTTTTTTTAGTTGAAATTCTGTTTTTTCTTCAGAAAATAGTCTCATTGGAAATACTTGTCCAGTTTATGATTTGTGTTCCCCAAGTGGATTGGAGTTTTTGGTTTAATAGCATGAAGTGGTCTATAAACTAGGAACTTCAATGTTCATCTCTTAAAATTCATCTATAACACATAAAAGTAACTTTTTTACAGAGGCTCTGCATTCTCATTCTGTTCCACGCTCTAGATCACATACGTGTTCATTATAAATCTTCTGATAAAATGGTTTTATAGTTTTCATAAAGAAGGAAGAACAAAGGAAGAGAAAACTTAAAACAATGAATTTAGAGAAAGGGGAACTGTGATTTGAAGGATACCCCCAACCCAAAATAAAAACAAACGAAACAAAAATATCCACCTTAAATAAAGGAGTTGCATTCAAATACTGCAAAATTCAACCAGTGTTACAACCTTAAAAAAATCAGATCCCAAACACATCTGGGAGCTGTTGGGAATGTTACCTTTTTGCTTTTGGACAAATGTTGGAGAAATTAATGTTTTCCTAATGCCCAAGATATGCAGGAGTCAAAATAGGAAGGGAAATAGGTAATTTAGCAGGAGATCTGTTTTTATTTTACTGCACATGGCTTAATCCAGGGGTAGGTCATTCAAATGTTCTTAGATCAGAATGATGAGAATGAAGTGATTAAAGGATATTATGTCATTAAGAAAAACAGTCAGGAAAAGGAATATAGAAAGGGTTACAGAAGAGGGAGGGTGGGGAGACTTTAGGAAAAACTCCTTTATTACCAAAAGCAGTCTTTGCTTTTAAATGTCATCAGTCTGGCTTTCTCGATTTTTGTCCGGTGATCCTTTCAGCCCTTTTATGTATGGGTGGAGGTGGGTGTGGATGGGTGTGTTTGAATATTCAACAGGAACAGCTGCTGGATGACCCTGAGAGATGGCCCCAGTAGCTGTACGTGCTTTTTCTTGCCCGTACATTGAATCTTAACAATAAGCAGGGAATTCCTGAGTCCTTCAGGACTTATGTACAAAGTACTTAGCTGAAATCTAGTGTCTCTTTTCATATATAAATCATATAGGGAAAAAAAAACCTGTATAAAAATACATTTTCAAATAACATAAAAATCTGAATATTATAACCAAAGCTTTATAAATGCTTTAGCCAAATAACACTTGGCAGCCAGAGGTTTCCTTATCCCGTATTTAGTAACAGGAAGTGGGGAATGTCTCAAGGCTCCAAGGTTTGACTTGCAGGTGTTCTGCCTGAGTCATGGCATTGCGCTGTGTATACCTGAACCTCTTAACTCCATGTGTCTGTGAGATGCTTCATACGCTCTTCTTGTGATGCAGTCTCCTGTGCAGCCTATCTTTCTTATTGTCTTTTGTTCAGTGGGGTCGTGTTGTTTCTTGTTTGATCAGTCATCTCCTCAACAGTTTTCAATACATTCCTATAGCTTTTGTGACTCTTCCATATCTGCATTTCTCTGTTGAAACACAATATTCTTCTCCTTCCTGCCCTGTCAAATTAAAAAATTCATCACCAATGTCCATACTTTTTGAATAGCAAGCCTGAAAGAAAAGAAAAAGCCTTGACAACTTTTTTTTTTCCCTAATGTGAAAATTTAGGCTTGTCCCCTGCTAACTTTGTCATTGTATTTCTGATTTCTGTAACAGCGAAGAGCATTTGCATGTGTGATAGACTTTCCTACTCTAGTTAGTAATTATGTTTTGTTAATCAACCGCACTCTATTTTACTGGCTATTAAATGGAGGTAGGCAGGGTGAAATTATAAAGCACAGACTTCTTACAGCAGAAGCTTCTGCAAATGCTTTCTCCAAAGTAACCAAATAGCATTTCCTGACAGTGACCACAATACCACAGTCTTTGTCAGTTCTCTTTGCTTGTGGGAGAGGTTTCTCTGAGTAAACCCAGGCCTTGCTCCCATAGTGCTGGTCCTGACGTTCACAAATGACTGGCTGAGTTGGTTTGCTCAGATGTGCTGCAATCTTCCTATCTTAAACCTAAAGGTATCATTTTTATCCAGATTTGGAAGCTGATCATCCGCTTTCATAACAAAACAGATGTTATTTGCTGTTTTGGGAATTTTGAGCTTTAAGGTTTCATGTCCCAACAATCAAAATTTGTTATGTATCCATATAGGCTTTCTGTTTTCTGTTTTTCTGTAAAGCTGAATTACTTTGGAAAAATTTGAATGAGAAGCACTTTTACCTCTTGGAGTGGCAAAAAGTTAGGCCTACTTTCTCTAGAATTGCAGGTAACAAAAATTTACCACAACTACGTTCAACTTGTAGTATTGTTTAATATTTTTGATACTTTGCTTAAAAAAAGCAAGCCCTTCTGAAGATGTGTTTTTAATTTTATTGCAAGATTCAAATCAAACCTTGACAATTAACACAATTAGATTCAGTTATAGGTTGCATTTTACTGTTTATAACTCATACAAAAGTCAAGATAAGATTTGGGTTATCTTACTTCTTTAGATGTTTCTCTAGCTGTTAGGATTAAGAAAGAAAAATGACAATAATATGAGTAAAAGATAATTATCCTAAAAATATCTTAACAGGTTTGGGTAAATGGAAATGTAGGTAAGACAGCATTTTCAGGCTCAAATGTGGTAGTTAATTGGGTAATTCTTCAAATACTAACCAAAAAAAAAAGTATAAACCTTCTGAAACTTGTTATTACTATTCAGATCTTTTTTAGATAGTCACTGTAGAACAAGTCTTTCACTGTAAACATACTGGAACTGAATGTACTTGCTTTGCCTCCTGTTGGCGTTTAAGGGAAGGTGCTACCTTTCGCATCATTCTCTTAAACTTGGACTGGAAATGAAGGAAGGCTTGTTTTAAGACTTCTTAATAGAATAAAGTGCTCTAGTATTTCAAAATTTCAGAGTTCTCCTCAAGTACATATGGTTGTCCCCCCGTGTATTCATTTGTTCTTGTTTCTCTTTTCTAGGAGCTTGAGTTGCCAAAGGATTACTCTGCATAAAAATCTATTTTTCTCTTTTGTTTGCAACTCTGTTGTAACAATAATTTCACTGACTGCAGTTGCCAACAATCAGGAGTTAGTTGCAACTAATCCAGTAAGTGAAAGTGTATATTTGGCAGCCTTGTTGATTTCTATGTGAAAAACTTAAGCAACGCAGAAGAGATGAGATGTGAATGGCTAATGATATGTCATATATAGCAAGGTTAAAATGTTCAGTAATGATGTGTCCACGTTACATAGTACAACAGATGACTAATGGCGATTTGGATATTTCACACTGAGGTTTAAAACGATGGATCACACTGACCTGCTCTTCTGAATTTCTACAAATCACTTTCACACTGAAACAACTGCAATAAAGTAGCTTATTCGAGATTATGTCAGAGAGGTTGATGATTGAATTTACCATGGAAGCACTGTAAAAATAAAAGCTATGCAATGTATTTTGGATCTGTCAGCCACTTTCCTGTGGCTTTAACTTCGCTGTCTTTAATTACTATGAGAAGAATTAATTTTTTTTTTTTTTTTGTGAAAGAAGATAAAGCTAACCCTTATAATCCAAAAGTAAAAAAAAAAAAAACAAACAAACCCCAAATGCTATCTATTTGGTTCTGATTTTTCTCTCTTCCATTTCACGATAATACTGGGTTAAATGTGAATCAGTAGCTTCTCCCAAAAGGCTTGGAGTTATAGCAACGAAAGAGCCTGAAAATGAAATACATAAACAAACAAATCCCTAACTATGGCTTTATTTTTATTTAGGCCAGGGAGATGAATTTAAATTCTGTGAAAGTTAGGGCAAAACTCCAGCAGCTCAATAGAGTAAAAAGATAAATTCTCCTTCTCCTGTAAAAGCTCATCAAAGTGCTGGAAAACAGGCTTGATATAACTGCTAGCAGTCATCATTAAGTTAGGTAGCAGGACATGGTAAAACAGCTTGGTCTTCACAATGAGATATAACTTCTCAATTGAGAAGAATATCTTGAACAAAGCTAAATTACAAATCTATGCCAACATTAGAGCTTCCTTCCAGAACCCACCGTGTGCCATTTCTTCACTGGTCTTAAGTGCGACCTGATCTAGGTGACCCTGCTTCTGCAGGGCGATTGGACTAGATGATCTCTAAAGGTCCCTTCCAACCCCTACCATTCTATGATTCAAGCAAGTTATCACTAGGTTAAAAATTGAAATATTGCAAGTATTTTAAAAAGATACATTGTTTTCTGGAATGAACTCCAGAGTTCACTCTGGAGTGGTGACTGGTAAAACTAAGGGGATTACCCTCATCAAAGTACATTTTTCTGTATGGTTGCTATCAGCTAATTTAAGGATTCCCTGTTAATTAGTATGGTCAAATGTGGCAATGTTTGCAACAAGGGAAAATATCATTACAGCTTTCTGACCTCATGCTTGAGGATATTGATGTCTTCATGTTTGAATAATAAAAATAGAGGCTCGATCATCAACTTTTTGTCACCACTAAGTATGAAATTACATGTTAAAAAAAAATGTAATTGTAGTGAAAAAACAGAATAAATATCAACATTTGACTTAAGCAGTAGATTTTCCCATTTTTAAAATTGAAATTTTGCAACTTAAAAATTTATATTGTACTCTGCCTTTTTCTCAGGTTAGTTGCAAAGTATCACAGTTCATCTACCTGTACCTAATGGGTTGCAACTACTTTTGGATGCTGTGTGAAGGCATTTACCTGCATACTCTCATCGTGGTGGCTGTTTTTGCTGAGAAACAACACTTGATGTGGTATTACCTTCTTGGTTGGGGTATGCAATTTAATTTTCTGTATTTTCAAGCCAATGCAGTCTCTTTCTCCTTTTCATGAGACTTTGAACATCTATACCTTTGCTTCTCTGAGCTGCTAGTTTTGAACAATGATGGTACACCCTTCATCTTTGTAGTGTTTTAACAGGCTTAGATATATTAATGTAGGAAGTCGCATGTACCTCTGTCTTTGCTGAAAGAGAGATTATGCATTTCTGGAGTCAGGAAGCAACTCCTCCTTTGTATAGAGAAAGAAGTCTCCTATTATGAAAAAGACATTAAGAAGTAATTATTCATTGTTCCTCTTCTAAAAGATGTTTATTCAGGAATGAACGTTTGTTTTCAGAGAACTCTCACCATGTCTAGGGTGGAGGGTCAGAACTGAGTTAGAGATGGCCAAGGATTTATTTTTTCAGCAGTTCCACTTGACCTGTATTGTTCATTAAGCAAATACAGAATAGCTGTAGCTGGAGGTCTCAAATAATTAAAGGTCTCAGTATCAAAGCTAACATGCAAACCTGGCCATTTCAGATAATGCACAACAGCATGTTCACAAAGTGCAAATGAGGGCTTTCTGCTCAGCTGCAGTGTATTGGCACATCTATCTATAATGTGACGTAGTAGCTGGGTTTCAAGATTTCTCACTACAGACATAGTTGAGATGTGGTTAAAATACCACAGATGCTCAGCAGTTTCTGAGCGTTAGGTACCACCAGTGTGACAAGGACTCCGGGTAACGAAATTATGGATTCTTTAAAGTTTTTAAATTCTGAATAAATTCTAATTAAATTTTAATTCTGATTTCCAGAGTCTTCTTTCAAATAGGTTTTGCAGATGACCTTGTATTTTGAATACCCAGAAAGTATCAGTGTGGACACAATCAGAATTGTTAATATTGTTGCAGCTATGGCCATATATACCTATATACTTAGCATTATTAGGTATTGCAGTCTGAGGAAAAATCTGTGTTAATGACGGTTGATTGTTACATTCTAGAAAGTTGTAGTTTGATTTCCCTTTTCTTTCTGTGTGTTCATATGAATTTTTGGGCCAGATATTGGGAATAAGATTTCATACACCTCTCAGAAAGAAATCTGAGTAAACAAATGAAAATGGCTCCGGTTACTTTATTTGCTCTGCAGATGTATAGTTTGCATAATGTAAAAGTATAGAAGATTCCTGCAAGAGATATAAGTTTACTTAGTTATTAGTCAGGCTTACATATGAAGAAAATATTGTTTTTTCTTCGCAGGTTTCCCACTGATCCCTGCCTGCATACATGCAGTTGCTAGAAGTTTATATTATAATGACAAGTAAGTACCATCTCTACTTGCTTTCAAGACTTTGATTTTCTTTAAGGCAAAAAAAGGGAATCCAAACAGATAATGAAATGCCAATTTTTTTCTTTTCCTGTTTGTTTTCTCTAGCTGTTGGATCAGCTCTGATACTCATCTGCTGTACATTATCCATGGCCCTATTTGTGCTGCTCTCTTGGTAAGCATTTTTCAGATAATAATTTGGTTCTTTTTTTGTTTTCTGTTGTTTTGTTTTTTTCTGTTTTTTTTTTAATGGACTTACAAAGTTGGTAAGAGCCTAAAGCTAACTTTTGTAGTCAGTTGTTATTCACAGGACTGTCATTTAAGCCAGTAGGTGCCTTGAGCAGTCCAGAGACCAAGTCTTGGCCTTATTAAGGAGCTGTTCTTTGAGAAACGGGTTTTGCAATGTTTACTATCAACCCCCTTAAATGCTAGTGAGAAAGACAGTATTACCTGGAATACTGTGGCGCCACATTCAAATCCTTCCTTTAGCTGATAATGCTTTTGGACTGCCCAGACCATCTGCCAGATTGATCCTGCAATGACCATCATTGTGTCTCTGTGCTAATATGGCCAGACAGCTACAGACTGGACTTCACTCAGGTTCAAAAAGAGGGTTCTTGGATGTCAAGACTGACTGTGGGTGGGAATTACAGGATGGAGAGAAGCTGGAGCTGGCCCTTGGGAAAGAACCAATGGAAACAGTTCTGCAAATATCTGTGTCTTCTGTTACGATACTAATGTAGCAATGGCCACTGGGTATTGCAAGTCCTCTGCTTTGTTAGTCCTCATGGAGTTCTTAAAGCACGGTGTTCTATATTACACTCCAAGGTCATGCCAGCTCTATTAAACAAATGTTTGCTACTGGAGACATTAAGTTCTAGGCATGTAACTTGAGACATCATTGTATAGGAATCCACATTGTACTTCAGTTATTCCAGGATAGAATTTAACCTATGAAATTCAGTCAAGAGATGATTCCCAAACAGAAATAGATGCATAATAAAACAATATACTAATATATACCTACTTACACAACTATCTATGTAATTGATATCTATGGATGTGTAATGCAGAGGATGCTGCTGTGTAGAGGCCTTCTATATGTAACTGGAATTAGCTGCTGACTATATATTGCAGTTACCTCTTTTGTTTTAACAGAAACGTCAAGCTGATCTGGCAAAAGTATTGTATACATGTCTGCAGACTTATCTTTCATTGTATGATCGTCAGATCTGTAAATGTAAAACCAATTCTAAATCCTTTCAACTTTTTTCTTCTAATTTACATAGAAGGTAAAAACTTGTTTTCACACACAGGGACAGGGGATTTTTTGCTCACTTCAGTGGTACTATATTTCATCCAGAATATGTAATGCTATTCTGCGTTGCCTTTTGAGTTCTTACTTCCTTTGTCCAGGTACCTCTTCACAGATATATCACTTAAATAAAGCTCTTTAAAGCTGAAATATAATTTGTATTAGTCAGAGCTTGCTTAAATAACAACAGAAAAATTTGTGTTAAAGTTGTGTGACTATAACATCTTCTGTGAAATGGTCTCATTTTAGGATGTAAGATCACTTTCTCCTTCTCAGCAGTGACCTTCACCAAGTCACACTGAAAAGTGTGGCAAGGCTGGTTTCAAATATACTGGATCAGTCCCAAACTGTCAGGTCTTCTTTCCATTCAAGGCAACACTAAGAATGCTCTTTAGTTTTAGTGGAGGGATAATAATTGCCTCTGTTTTGGGAGAAGCCTATATCAATTATCTTTGCAATTTAAAAATATGTATATCTTTGTTCCTATATTTTTCATGGACTGACTGAAGGTGGGCTTTTCTGCGTTTTTCTAACTCTTCAGTAAAATCAACAAATTTATTTGAAAATCATGTAGGAATAATAGAGATTAAACAACACCTTGTGTGTGATGTGAAAATAGCTTAAAGGAGTTACTCTCCTTTCTGGTAACAACAAAAAAAAATGTTATATGTCAATTCAGGAAAAACAAGCCAAAGACTAGATGAAATGCATGTGTTTCTACTTTCTGAACAGAACCCTTATTTGCTTAAGCAGCTTGCATGCCAGATAAAATTTTCACACTTTACTAAGCATGACCTGCTTTAGTAGATGTTTAAGCAACAATATTAAACTTCAAAATAGATAACAAAGGAGAAGATACCATTTCTACTTTCAGGAGCAAGATCTCAAAGAACACAAAGAGGACTGGGTAGTCAGGGTGGTGGGAAGTGGATGCCAGGGAGAACTGGCAGAAGCCAGTATGTCCCTGAAAATCCTACAGTTACACAAAGTTAACAATAACGCTGCTTTTATAATCCCTGTTATTACATAACTGTGGGCAGATCCCTGCCAAAGAAACTGGAAATGGGAGCAGACATAGGTTGCATTTTGACTGGAATTGTCTTCAGTTCACCATTTAATTACAACTGTTTGTCTAAGCAACCACAATTAATGGAATAGTGTGAGAAGGAAGCAATAGAGGGTGATGGTAGTTTTTACACTAGACAAATATTGATCAAAATAGAGGAGGGGAAAAAAAACAATTAATTTGAATGTTTATGAAAGCAGTGGTCATTTCAGTGTAGATTTGTGATGTGCCTGTGCACTAATGACTTAGTTTATATTGGTGACACTGAAAGAGATTTTCATAGAATCATAGATCCGTAGGGGTTGGAAGAGACCACTAGAGGTCATCTAGTCCAACCCCCCTGCTAAAGTAGGTCACAGGAATGCATCCAGGCGGGTTTTGAAGACCTCCAGAGAAGGAGACTCCACATCCTGCCTGGGCAGCCTGTGCCAAGGCTCCCTCACCCTCACAGTAAAACAGTTTTTCATTTTGATTTGGTTATGCCATTATTTATACAAATAGTATTACAGGGATGTTTGTATTGTCCTATAACTATGTTATCTATTAGTGTCTTAGACTGACAGCCTTTATATCTGTACATTCTTTTACAAGTAATAAGTGTAGTTGGTGAACATGTACTAGAAGAAAGGTCAGGAGTTCCTAACTTTGTCACTGACCTATTTAATGACTTTAGGCTTGACTCAGTGCAAGACTTAGGAGTTTAGAAGCTGAATGCTTAACGTTCCTCCTCCCAGCCTTGGGAATGTCCACAGACCAAGTGTAAGACCTGTCTTCACGAACATACACATATGTTCTGCCCAAGCAAGTCAGGCTCAAGCAAGCTAAGATCTCAAGCTGCATAACTATATTTAAAGCCACACAGTGGCTACCAGATAGTATCTAAGCATATCTGAATTTTTTTATCTGAGAATGGTCTACTTATGTCATCCTAAGGATTACCATACTCAACATGGAGAGAAGTACAAATACTATGGACCTGAGGAGAATTTCATTCAGAACTTCAGCCCCTATTGACTAATAAGCTCAGCTAAGTCAACAGCCACTCTTAAGGCAGAACCTAAATTCTACTAAGTTCTCAGTATAAATTCCCACATTTCTTTTTATCTAGGATTGCCTTCTCTCCCTTTGTTTTCATTTTTGTTCATTTGCTTGGTTCACTGTGGAGCTGCTGGTATTTTACAATGTATTCATACTGCAGCTAGCACAGTGGGACTCCTTTGGGGCTTTACAAAGCATCACAGTCAATTTGATGATAATATATATGCAAGTAGTTCCACTGGCCTACTTTTGCTTGAATGTAAAAATCTCCTCACTGCTTTGCTGAAGTCAAGACCTTTTTTCATCACTTTAAGAATTCAGTTAATTCAGATCTCTCTGTATTTGTGACAAAAGAGATACACATCAAAAATTGGTGCAGCATACTTTTAGTGACAATCATACTGTTCTCTGTCCTCTGCTTTCCCTCATTAATCTTTTCTGTTTGCCTTCATACCTATTTGCAAACTCTTGATGTGCTTGTTTTTTATAGTTTTTCATTTTGGTAGGTAAGTGGATAAATTAATAAAGTTAGGTATATTTTAGCATGTTGTTAATGAAATAGTGGTGGTATTTTCTTCCTGGCTGCAACTTTCATCTTCAGTTGCCATCAAGGCCAACTCCTATGAGTTGACCATGCTACATAAACACAAGGGAGCTGAAAACTGAGACATGTTGATGTTGAACTAGTAGATTTGAGAAGGATTAAGTTTAGAAATGGAGGAAGGACTTATTGTCTAGATGTACTATAGGAAGTTGGATGAAGATCATGGACTGCATAAAATCTAAATAAATCCCTTGAGAAAAAAAATCAGAAGACCTTGGTGCTTAAACAAAGCCTAAAGGTAGCTGGACAATTCCAGGAGAAATTCATGCTGTAGTTTCCTATATAAAACAATTTCCTGTTGAAATTATTTAAATAGTATGTAAGTAGAATATAAATAACATCACATATCTGTCAAGGGCCTTGTTGCTATAACAATACACAGCTGTTTATCATGAAAACCTGAACTGACATGAAAGAATTCTGCCAGGGTTGTGGAGGACAAGGAAGAAACATATGCTCTGAAATGGCTTCCTTCTTTGCACTCGTCCTCACCCCAGACCAGGAATTCCTAATCTTTCTACACTTCCCCCCACCCGGCCCGCCATACCCCCATCCCCATCCCTTTTGTCTCTAGATAGTTGTTGACAAGGACAGACAATTATCTGGAAGAAGAGATAGGACCAGACTCTAGGTCTCTGTCTTCCATGGAGGCTCCCTTAAGCAGCATTGTCCTGTCTCTGCTCCTGGGACAGGGTGACAGAACTGAATGAGCTCTCTGGGTCTCCTCTAGCTCTGGTTTCTGTACTACCATTATCCCACACTGCACGAATCATCCCTTGGGTATAGGTGTATGTTTATGCTTATACACACATATAGGTCTGTATTAGTTTTGTAGTTGCTCGCAGTGAGTGCTCACATGCTGAAGGATACAGTTTGCATAGTTGTCATTTCAGTTTGGGATTATTTCAGGTTTTGTGAAACTTAATTACTAGATATACACCACTGTTAACAAGAAAGTCCTTAATAGCCGTAGAAATCATGAAGTCCAGTAGTGCATGAGAATGACATAGGGCATCATCTTACTGCTTTGCTCCATTTGCATTTCTGCTGAATGATGAAAAAATCCAACCATTGGCCACTGTAAGAATGTTAAACCTGCTCTTTGACTACAGGAGTACGTAGTTCCTTGTAGCAGGAATTTTTACCGCAATTTTAAATTTATTTTTTAAAATTCAGATTTTTTTTTCTCTCGAAATGTATCAAATTTGTATTTGAAAAATAATTTTTTGAAGAACCATATTGAAGACAAAGACAGAAGAATGTCATCCTTGTTCTTGAGTGACCTAAAAAAAGGCATCATTTTTTAAACCTCTAATTCATTCACCTGTGTACCATTACCATGGTACTGAGCGAAAGGTGCATGGATTGGTAAGGCTAGAAGACTGACACTGGGTGGACACTTGCTTAAGAGGAATGGTACTAGAACTGTTACTTGACGGTGTTTTCAAAGAGTTTTAACTCTGTCGTACAGTCACCATGCTATCTGTATAGTATGATTTATCTTGAGTTTCTTGTTTCTAGTATCAGAAAAGCAGTGTGGAGGACTGTTATATTTCTCAGACTGTCGTTTTCTTTTCGAACAGGTGAATCTTTTCTTCCTGCTAAATATTGTTCGTGTTCTTATAACCAAGCTGAAAGACACCCACAAGGCAGAATCCAACCTGTATATGAAAGCAGTGAGAGCTACCTTGATTCTTGTTCCACTCCTTGGCATTGAATTTGTGTTGTTTCCATGGCGACCAGAAGGCCGGATCGCTGAGGAGGTGTATGACTATGTGATGCACATCCTTATGCACTACCAGGTAGGAAGCGTGACACATTTTCTGCTCACTTGAGTTAGACAGCAGTTGGCATGGGAAGCAAATGAAGGAGAAATCCTTGTGTTACTTTAATTTTTAATGACCTTCATGCAATGTTCTTATATGTGACCTGAACTTTGTTGTTATGCTGAAGTTTAATCTCTTAAAGGAAAGAAACATCATGCTAGACAGCTGGCCCAATACTTTTTAATAATGGATTTTTAGAAATAATTCACCAAGTTTAGATCTGTACTACATTTTCCTTGCTATGTATCTGAATTTTATCAGTAACCTCTAATTATCTCAAACCTGGAAAAATCCACGTGCGTGTGAAATAAAGCGGAATATTTTTGTTTTTGTTTTACAGGGTCTGCTGGTGGCTACAATTTTCTGCTTCTTTAATGGAGAGGTAGAGTAGCATTATTTTAAGTAACATTATATTATTATGTAATACTTTTCCTAGTCTATATTTTTGTATGTTTCAGCAATTAGAGAGGTGATAATTTTAAAATCATTCAAAAAAATGTTCAAAGTCTAAATTTTACAAGTCTAAGTTTTACAAGGAACTAAGTAAAAAAAAAATCTTGCTGCCAAGAGCAGAGCTTAGTAGACTGTCCTGTCATTGGTGGCATCAGTAAGTACTTTCAGGGTGACTTCTTCTGAGCTGTGTACATATCTCCTGATTATATAAGGAATTGAAGACAATTGTCACTTTGATATGAATTCTTAATAAATATGATAGTAAAGTAAAAGGTAATTCACTATCCAGAAGGTAGCTTTGTCTATGTAAGAGGCTGTATGTCATCTGTTATCATGGAGAATCCCGTTTGACCTTTCTGAAGCAGGAATAGAGCATATTGCAACATGTTGCCGTGCTGAGATACTGCTCTACTTATGACAGCTCTTTGGGGAAATCTTAGGCTGAAGTTCAGTAAACAGTTTTTTAGCACTGCTAAAAAATATCATTCCAAAAATAAGGACTTAATAGCTTATTGTGCTTAGGTCAGAAACATGCATCAAATAAGCAGTGTGCTTTTAAGGAACCAGTCAATTCCAAGAACTAACTTCTTTATTCTTACGTTTGAGGATTGTGCTGTATCTCAGTAATATGTGGTACTGACCCTGTTGAAGCTGACAAGTTTTGCTGTTGTCTTGACTAGATCAAGGTCCTGTAAGTTAGACGTGCACACAGTAATTTGTGTAGAGCCTCTGGCCCTCAGGCTGTAGAGGGTACTCTTAAAGAATCAGAGATCAAAGGAGTAGAAAGCCTATAAAAAATACTAAATTTTTAATATGGCTCTTGCTTGCTAAAAAAAAGACAGGAACCCCCCCAGAGATGAACAAAAGCATTCCGCCAAAAAATTAACTGATACTTTGCAAACACTCTTGGTAGAGGAACAGTTACAATGCTACACTTATTCCTACACATCTGTTTACTTGTTCTACATTGAGTGTGGTTGCTGTATATGGCTATAAGCAAATGTGTGGGAGTAACCAGATTTTTTCATGGGACCGGATGCTCAGTTTCTTGATGTTCTAAAATCGTATCAATGTACTTATATAATGTTATTGGAGATAAATATTTACTTGCAGGTAAATATTTGGCTAATACTAAAATTGATTTATGCAGAGCTTTGTTCCTCCCCTTCCTAAATCTGAAGCTGACTGAATTGCAATGAATCTACCACAGGATTTCAAGGCTTATTTCTGCTCCCTCCCCCAAGATGTATGAGTCTCAGTGGTTTGAGGGTTTTTTGCCAAGGAGACAGGAAAGATGGAGAGGCTTTCTGACAGTTCAGTGGGAATGGAACAATGATTTTGATCTGATTTTAACATAAAGTAGGTCCAGGTTCAAGTCCTGTTTCTACATTTGCTTCAAAGCGGAACACATCATTCAACATTCTGGATGTAATTTGATCACTTGCTCACTTTCAGCATTGACATTTCCCACACCCTTTCTTTTCTAAATTTTATAATTCAGATTGCCATCTAAAACAGATTTTTGGAAAAAATCATACAGAATTTGTTCTTCTCCATTGCAAAATTGGAGGAAAAAAACCCCTTGACATCTCTGCAGTTTCTATGAAATAGCATTGTCACTACTCAGTTCTGCCTTTCAATTCTTGTAGATCTTCTGAGACTACTTGATTACCTAAACAAGTCAAAACTCTAATTTTAAAATATTATAATCAGTAAGAATTTTATCTGTTAATACTCTGTTGTTACAAACTCATATTTTTTTACATGCTTTCTTCTGCTGTGTAAAAAAAGTAAACCTGAGTCATCCCATGAATTCAGTCTCTTAAATTCACTATGAGCTGGGCAGTGGTAAAAGATGAGCTCTTACACTGCTTCTACAAATGGTCACAGATGCATCACTGCTGGAATGTATGCCAATAGGAAATGTTAAAAGGAGAATTTAACCATTTTAACATTTATTAATGCAGTCATTTAATTTCTAGACCCTGAGCCTCAACTGTGTCAGTTAAACATACATGTTTGTGTTTGCTTTCCACAGAGTAAAAATCTCTGCTTTTTAAACCACTTTTGTGTTCAGTGCTTCAATGACCACTATTCACTTTTTTTTTTTTTTTTTTTTACACATAGAATCATAGATCTGTAGGGGTTGGAAGAGACCTCTAGAGGTCATCTAGTCCAACACTCCTGCTAAAGCAGGTCACAGGTATGTGTCCAGGCAGGTTTTGAAGACCTCCAGAGAAGGAGAGTCCACACCCTCGCTGGGAAGTCTATGCCAAGACTCCCTCATCCTTGCAGTAAAGAAGTTTTTCCTTAAGTTCAGGTGGAACTTTTTGTGTTCCAGCTTTTGTCCATTACCCCTCGCCCTATACCTTTCAAATACTTGTAAGTAATTATGAGATCGCCCCTCAGTCTCCTCCAAGCTGAACAGCCCCTGATCCCACAGCCTTTCCTCATAAGGAAGATACTCCAGTCCCTTGATCATCTTGATGGCCCTGAGCTAGACTCTCTCCAGAAGTTCCCTGTCCCTCTTGAGCTGGGGAGCCCAGTACTGGACACAGTACTCCAGCTGAGGCCTCAGCAGGCCAGAGGAGAGAGGGAGGAGAACCATGTTCAAG
Organism: Colius striatus; assembly: GCF_028858725.1. Lineage (NCBI taxonomy): Eukaryota > Metazoa > Chordata > Aves > Coliiformes > Coliidae > Colius > Colius striatus. The sequence continues at coordinate 28,736,523 of NC_084767.1, read as the reverse complement.
AAGAGACTTTTGGCTTTATAAATAACTATATTAGTAAAGAAATCCACAGGGAGAATGACAGTGTAGTTAGAAAACATCTGCACAGAAAAAAAAAAAAAAAGTTTCCTTTGAATACTAAAGGCTTCAGCTTCTGGCCTGAAAACCTGCAGGCACACATGTATTCTGTGGCCAATCTCTGTTCAAGTGCCTCTCTGGCAAAAAACAAGATAACAGTGGTCTTCTAGCTGAGAGCTCTAGTGAAAAGAAACCAAGAAAAGAAAAATAGCTGGTATATCCTGCTGATTGCATCCAAGGAACATCTCCAAGCTTCTTGAGCAGCACAGCCAGGCAAGGTCTGTCAAATCCAGTTCTAACACACAGAGCACCCGTTTGTCTCAAACAGTGCAAACTCATCATCTTTATCTTCTGTATAAGGACACACACATTCTACTCATGTCCTAGCACTCCACAAAATAAGATGCTTCTTGACTACCTCATTGTGTTTTCCAGTTTGAGTTGGACTAGAGTGGCCTTGGGGGTGACACAGGCTGTACCCAGAGAACTTTATCCCAGATCTCTGATAAATCAGTAGAAAGATTCCTACTGAGCTATCAACAGCAGGTGACAATAATAACCCACAGTATCCATGTAAGGCTTGTGGGGTTTGTTTGGTTTGGGTTTTTTTTCTTTTGTTTCATAGGTCTACAATAATGTTGCAGTAAAGATTATGGTCTTGAGTCTGCAGGGTTATACAATCCCTTTGTCAACATTTCATTAAATGTATTGCTTAATACTCTTCCTTGTAATCAATAACAAAGTGTAGCCCCTCCTAAGCTGAATTTACAGCTCTCTGCAACTACTCAAAGCTGAGGAAACAGCAACAAAAGTTCTGGTTTCACTTCAAGGGTAGACATGCATATTGTTAAACTGTGCTAAATATTGTTAAACAGTGTTAGAGACTGTTAACACCCTATAAGAAGAGATGTGTGGGAAAACAGAGGTGAAATATTGATTCAGCAGTAACAGAGAGGGCTTAAGAATGCCAGAATGCACAGCTGGGTTAGAAGTGCACAAGAGAGGCACGGGGGTGGACACATAGGATGCACTCTGTATAGCAGTCTGTTGCTGGCCTTGCTTGGCCTTAGAAGTAGCCTGAAGGCGCTGGTGCTGCAGTGATACTCATGGCTCTCTTGAGCTGTAAGGACTGATGTCCTTTAGGACTGGTTTACAAATATTATAAACGATTGAAAATAAGATGCAGAAACAAATGTTACGGAAGCAGGCAGGAGGAAGTGAAGAAGACCTCAGCACAGGCTTTTGTGCAATTCAGCAGGTCTAGTTTATTTCCCATCTCTGCCAGTAGACACCTTTGACCTTGGTTAAGCCATTTAGTTGCAGTTTCTGACATTTACCATCTCCAGCCTGTCTTATCTAAAGTGAAAATTGCTTAATATCTAATTTTTTGTGTGTGTCTACAGTAAACACTAATATTATTGAGGTAATTGACTATGGAAAGGAGAACAAATGGAACATAACTTAGTGATATACACACATTGACTGATATGATTTAAATAAATTCCAAGCTTATTTCTTGGAAAATATGGAATTTTGAATGTGCCTTTTCTCTTGGTTTTATGAGGGATCGCAGGAACTAGATTCAACCCATGTGAAGGTTCAAGGCTATATCATGGAATCATAGAATGATAGGGGTTGGAAGGGAACTTAAGAGATGATCGAGTCCAATATATTGCTATGCAATGCAAATTAATTAATCAAAAACTTCCTGTGATGAAACAAGAACTCTCCATTTATACTTGGAAGAAGTACAGAATTTTTTTATGAAGAGCAAAAAGATCAGATACTGAGAAGTATTAAGACACTTGATTTTTCTTCAATGTTTTTAAATCTTTGTTTAGATGTTTTGAGTGGATTGGAATGGTTCTATGAACAGCAATAGGCCATATCCTTTGCCCTAAAATACTAATTTCTTATGTTACTCAGTTGATAGTTATTCCCTTACCCTTTAACATTTTCTTTACAAGGATTTTGAAAAATGTTAAGTTCTCCTTTAAACAGACTGCAGGAAGTCTGAAAATTACATCCCTTTTCTTCTATTTATTTTTATTTTTCATAATTAAAGCCAGAGTAAAGTTAGACAAAAGAAGCCATTGTGTTAGGGAAATGTAAAGCAAACACAAAAGAAACCCTGAAGACCTATGGAAAATCCTAAAAATGATTACTCACAGTATCAACATTTAACTGGGAGAATCACTGTTCACAGTTCCTTTGTCTGTAACAATGTGAAATGAAGGTCATGCTCGTGACTGAGGCCTTTAATTTGGATTGCACTACTTAGATAAATTCAGTGGCCCCCAAACACTTTGTGCAAGTCAGTGCCTTGCCAGTCAATGCCAGAATACTTTGTGTACAAAGTGGGGCTGAAGATGAAATGAAATATTCATAATCTATGGGTAGGTCTTTTTAACATTTGAAAAAAACCCAAAAAACAACTCTCTTTAAAAAAGCAACAACAATAGCTGTTACTATTCTTAGCATTCCCGGCTTGGCATCTTCACTGAACAACTAATTCCATGTGCATCTCCTGAATGTGATGCTTGGTCAGTCCCACATGCACAGGTGTTTAACCGTACTGTAGGAGAAAAAGGCATCACATTCTTTCATTGGAGATGTAAACCATCTGGGGCCTTCAGCTGTTTTATTGGCTTGATTTTTAACACTCGTAGAAATAGAGAGTTTGGAAAATACTTTTCATTTCATTAAAGTACAATCAGAAGTTAACAATTCCTTTCTTTTTCCAGAACTATAGTAAATGTAAATTATGGTTTGTTGAGAGTATAAGTATTTACAGCTGCTGAGGATTATTTTGAAGATAAGGATAAATAGAACTGACTCTTTTCACCCATAAATCTGAGCTGTCTACACTGGTGGACTTCAGTTCACACTGGAGAAAGCAACAAATCTGATGCTGATGCTCCTGTAATCTTTGCTTTTCCCGAGCAACTAATTCACTGCAATTGCAAAATATATTTTTTTCACACCATAATTGCTAAAGAATCATGCCTACTTCAACTGTAAATATTTCAGAACATCTCATGTGCCAGATCACATGTAGGTACTCCCCTTTTTCAGGAGTACTGAGCCTTACTCTTGAATTTACTTAGACACATTATGGCACTTGAGAGTCAACGACTGAAGTCCAATGATATCTTTCCAAATGTTTTACATGCATTTCTCTTTGTTTCCTGGCACAGGTCCAAGCCGTTTTGAGAAGACATTGGAATCAGTATAAAATCCAGTTTGAGCACAGCTTCAGCCACTCGGATGCCATGCGCACTGCTTCCTACACCGTCTCCTCAATCAGCGACGTGCAAGGCTACAGCTACAGTCACGACTGCACCAGTGAACACTTAAATGGGAAAGGCTACCATGACATGGAAAGTGTTGTTTTAAAAACTGAAAAGCTGTATGGTTGACTGCTGAAGGCACAGCATATGCCACTGCACTCTCCCTCATGAACTCCAAGTGTGATTTAATAACTTCATGGCCAGGAGATTTTACCTAACTTGGGGCATGTAATTCTCCCAAATGATGCAAACTAACCCAACACAATTTTCATATGTATGTATATAACTGCATATATACAAATATTTGTGTTTCTGTGTATCTATATAGTATGGACATGTGTACATATATGTATATGTATGTGCATTTATATAAGGATGCAGACTTTGCCTCTTCAGTTTCTACTGTGTAGATGAGGTTGACAATTTTTTGTACAAAGGGAATCAATGAAGGATTTCTTATTTTTTCTGCAAGTTTGTATAAGACTGTGTTGCATTGAAACCACTTCATTTGCCTATGGAATCTTAGAGTGTAAATACCATAGTACTGTATTGTCTTAACGCAAGCTAAAACAGAACAAAGGAAAATGGTTGAAGTAAGTGTAATAATAACAATAAGTTATCCAGGTTAATTTTGTGTCCAGTATTTGACTCTCAAAAAAGCCCAACAGGTAGTCTGAGATAACAGCCTCCAAGATAGTGGTGGTTTGGTCTGGCCAGTTTGGTTTTTCCACCTTTTTAAAATCAAGCATAAAGACAAGAGGGCAAGTCTGAGACTCTGCTTACTTCTGTACTGCAGTGTAAGTCTTACTACAAATCACAAAAGTAAAAGTTTTATTGGTTTATTTTGTAAGCAAGTCTACTTCAAGTGGGGAAAAAACAAAACTAAGTAAAAGAAAAGTAGATGCTGGAGTTGATAGACTGTTGTGCTAATTCATGTATATCTGGGGCATGATAGCCAGTCAAAAAAAAAAAAATGAAACACGGTTCTTTGAGAGCACTTCAGTTTTAAATAAGCAATTTTGTGTATAAACAACTTGAATTCAACATATAAACATTTTTGTCAGTAGCTTTTCTGTAAGCGTCATTAGCATCTAGTTAATTTACTGTCACACAGTGTTTATTGGTTTGTGAGTTCATAAGGCTTTGAAATACTCTGCATTTAGAAAGAAAACTTTAGGAGGAAAACTTTAGGTGCAAGTTCACACCACTTGCACCTTTCTGTAGTTTTTTACAGTTCTTATGTCTGGATTTTGAATTTAGAAAGTGTGTTATTAATTATTTAGTTTCATAATATAGAATCTCAGGATGCACAAATCAATACTTCTTTTCTTCTACAAGGCTGTCTGGTTGATTGATGGAAATGATCTGAAAATCAGTTGGATTCTGTACTTTACATAGTATGCAATCTGGCAATCAGATGTCACAATCCCTTTGATTGTAAGAGTACAGTAACAGTGTCTGCCAAAACACCAGAGGTTACTTAAAACTCTGCCTGCTGATCTTTGTAGTGTTACTTAAAATCTGCACAATGTTCTCAAAATACTAGTGGTGCAGAAAGATCCCTGCTCTGGTATAGCATCTTTACACTTGGGAGGACCTGATCATCAACTGGTATAAAGTTTTCTTGAGTTCCATTTTCAGAATCGATGAGTACCAGCTGAGAATCCAAGCCCAGGCAGATATCTATCAATTTAAAAGTCCTTTATGGTATATTATCAGACAGTTATTTCAATGGTACCTGGTAGGTTGCTGTAATTAAAACATACATGACAGTTTAGAGTGTGATACAATATTCAGTTTTTAATTAAGCTTCCTTTTTCAGCTAGGCAGTTCAAATATACATTTTTATCATTTACTGCAAAGTACTAGTTGCCAATTGTTGCCTGCCCTCTGTTAGAGAATCTTATAATAATTTAGGGTTGAAAGTGTTTTTCCACAGAAATCATCCTACCTGTAGGTGGACAATCAGAGCATGCTTCTAGACACACACACACACACACACATCCAGCTGGATGTGCAAGAAACTCTGGCTGTGGAGGGTTACCTGACATGAGAGAGTTGCGTTTCCCTTCCCCATGAGGTTAACTAACCTATTTCCTATTTGGGATGGGAAAATATAAATTCCCTATTTTATCTTCCTACCTCACCTGTTTCAATTCCTACACAACTAAGAGAAGAGTCTACTGCTTAAAATATTTTTCTGTCACAATAAATTAAAATCTTTATGCCAATTTTTCATGGCTTATTACCTTCTTCACAGAATGTTGTAGTCGTCATTATTTTCTAGGATGGAAATAAATTCTATTTGAGTGAAGCTCTGAGATTCCTTTGAACATGTAAAGACTTTTTTGTTATTATTTGCTCCTTTTTTGTTTTGTTATTTAGTGGGGATTTATTGTATCAATCTACAGGGGCTACAGAAACACTTTCCTTGTATTTGGTATCTGTAATACCAGCATGTTAGTATTCTGTGAGAGGGACTGTCTGTTCTTAATGCTACTGTCTTCAATTAATAAGTCATACCATTTCAGGGTCCCCTCTGTTGTTTGTTTATTGTTAGCATTTGTTGAATTTTTTCATTGTGATGATCTACTACAGTATTTGGCTGTAGAAGTGCTGCAACATATATTCCTTTTCATGTCATAAAACATTTGGGCTGGAAACCAGGCTACATTCAAGTATTGTACTATGTAAATAAGATTAATAGAAGCTATAGCATTGTATTTATTGCTTACATTAAGAATGACATGGGAAAAAATGTGAAGTTATTTTTTTGGTTGTGCTTTATTTTCAGTTTGTTCATAAGAATCATCTTGCATTTTAATTGCTGAAACAAGTATTATGTTTTTGATCAATAAAATATTACTACATTTATTCGGATATCTTGTGCTGAGATGCAATAATATATAATAAGAATGCTGATATCTAATCTAGATTTTCACAGATGTTTTAACTGTATGTTAATGAAATATTAACTGAGAGAAGGTCATTACATAGAGTCACTAACATTTTTTCAGGTTTTAATTATTTATTTAATACATTTTTAATGCATAGTAGAGTGTTGCATTTCTGGAGAAAGCTTGCACAGATGAATTAATATAAGATGGCTGCACTTAAAATTATTTAGCAAAAAGCTTCATATTCCTGCTTCTCGTCTCCTGAGTCTGCCTTTTAATAGCAAGTTATTGATACTTGCTTAAGAAGCCAAATTTTCTGGTTCATCATGAGCTGGCAGCAGAAAAGATACTAAAGGAAATATATCTTATCGTAATTCCTTCTGTCTACATAGAGTTCCTCTCACTGTGGTGTTCAACCAAATCTTAGCCAAGAGACTTATCTCTGCAGAAGCTGTTTTGTTCTGCAATTACATGCTACCCAGCATGTAATTGCTAAACTTTTGAATGGTATTAGCTGATGATCAAACGACTCTGATATAGATGGGGAAATGCCAAAGTACACAGGTGCTTAATCTACAACTCATGGCTCAGGCAATTTGTACTTCAGCACGAACACGAGCCACAGCAGTACAGGGGTCTAGCAGCTCCATGGGGGAAGTGTTATCATTGTAGGTATGTTGGGTCAACTTGGGTCTCTCCACGTTCTTGCAGGTCTTCATTTCCATAAGCTAACTGGTACACTGAGCTTCTACCCACAGTGACCACACATGATGCCAGCTGTGTCATCCAAAACTGGAAAGGTGTTCTTTTTGTTTGCCTTTGAGTAATTCCCATTGAATTTGGAGCTGGACTGCTTAACTGCATCCAGTGAAATATGCTGTTTCAGTTTTTTTAACTCATTTGAATGAGTTTCTACTATATCTGCTAAAAAATCTGGCAAAACAGCTTTAGAATAACCCATAACCTACCTGCATTACTTTTTGTCTGAGACTGCTACTCCTAGACTTTGTGTCTGGGTGAACTGAAGGTACAGATCACAGCTCTAGAGGTGCCAGTAAACTCCTATCCTTCAGCAGACTGGTATTAAAAGGCATATGGGAATTCACCATGTAGAATTGTTAGAAGTCTTAATTAAACAAACACAAGTGGTTCTTAGCTAATTTAACTAATTTATAGCCATGTAAAGCAGCTCAATACTGCATTTAGCCTGAATTTCCTCAGATCAGAGAATTGGTTTACAAATAAGCATGTGGTGGCTGTTTATAGTATTGTTGTGATCGCACAAAAAATTTCAACTGAAAGCAAAAATCCACCAACACTTGATGATTTATTGGCTATTAAAGGTCTTGCTATAGAAAGAATTGCCATGACTCTACACCTCAAACTTATTTCCAAATGAGAGGTAATATTACCCAGAACAGAGGGAATACAGCTAGAATTCAGTTCTGTGGAGCCTTGTTATAACTGGAATAAGCTATGACCGACTCTTTTATTTTTATATACCCTTGTTACATAAATGACATCAGTAAATGTTATATACTAAGCCAACAAATTAGTGCTGGCAAGTACGCTGCAATTTTTATTCTTTTTTTGAATTCTAAAGCTTTTCACGTTCTTTACACATCGTAATAAGAATTCGTACCTCATTGTCTATGTGAAAAAGCTGAAAGTGGTTTAACCAGTGATAATGTTGGGATGTAGCCAGTGTCTAATTGAAAATATTTCACTGCACATAAAGCTGTAACCACTCCAGAAGAGAGCAGAGTGAGGGTCACATTACAATTTGGAAGGGAAGATTCATACAAACCACAGAATGGTGACTGACTGAAAGTTGCATTGGAGTAAATTGTTTAGCCTAGCTGTTTCTTGACAATGTAAAGAACAATTTTTTTTTTAAAACTTTCAAAAAGAAAAGAATGAAACCTGGCCTTTGCTTCAAATGACAGAATCCTTTTGAGGCTGGATGTCAGGAAAGGATGTGTGGCAGTGATTGAGGGTGAAGAAGGAAGAGGAAAAAAATCAGTCCTTGATTTTTAAAACAACTTTACTCTGAAATCTAATTTCAGCTCAGGCATATAAGCAAGCCTGAGCTAAATAAATGTTCTCAAGGAAAAAAAAAAAGGAAAAAAATCCTGCCTAATTAAGGCAAGTGATATTTGAATTACACATAGCGATCTTAATACCAGGTCTTAATACTACTGTGTGTATAATGCCCATGTATATTTAAAGTGAGCTAATGTGCAACCAAGAAATATACAATTTCTCAACTTCTATTCTTGATTTTTGAACAGGAGCCTATAATTCCAGGTTATTTTGTCGATCTCCAGTTCCTAAGACTAAAACCATGTGTCAGTGAAAACTGTTTCAGGGTCTACTACTAACTTACATCTGTTACTCCAGCTAATACTGTTTTTGATCAAAACCTGCTAATACCACTTCCTGCTGCTTGGTGTTTCTCTGTACCTGCATATACAGAGCTCAAATTGTTGCATTGAATGATTTTTTTACTTTTATATAAGTAACTATAGTGAAAAAAAAGTAAAGCGAATCCCTCCTATCCAAATGTTACCACCTGTTACATTTTGTCTGTATGCCCAGCAGTAGAAAAATAACACAAATGATATCTATAGTAGCATTTGCAATTGACATATACGTGCTTAAAACCATGTAAACACAATATTTTGCTTCTGAAAGCAAAATTTAATTTAGGTTTTAATTTAGAATCTAAATTAAAAATCAAAATATTAAAAATAAAAGACCATATGCTGACTTCCCTAGATAAAAAAGGGATTCTTATCTTTTTTATATAATTTTCAAAGAGGAAATGCTCTTCCAGCACAAGTAGCCTTGTAATATTTAAATATGCCAACAAATACACTAGAAAATAAAGACAAAATACGCCAACCAATTTTATGTCACCATTCCACCCTCTGCATGGTGTGAAGATTACAGTCTGAAAATATTCCAAGTGCCCTGATAGTATATCTTGCAGAATCTTGTAGTGGCAGTAATCATGGAAGTTAAAGTCCAAATCCAAACTTTTAGCTTTTTATAGTTATCAGATTCTAAAAAAAAACCCAGAAACCACCAACAAAAAACCCCAAAAAACAAATGCAAAGAAAATACAAAATCCCCTTTGAACTAGTGGACCAAATATTGTGGACCATTCTATGATTCTATGAAATATATGCTAAAGTGAATAATTCTCACTGTTAACAGGCCTGCAGCCTGACCTGCTTTACATTGAAGAAAAATTAACAGAATTAAAACCCTAGTGAACACGAGTAAGCTTCTTCACAGTTAGTGTTGGACTGTAGTGTAGGCTCTTCATTCATTAAAAGTCACTACTAATCTTCTGACAAAGGACAAGCTGAACCTAAATGCAAAACTCTGCATCACAGCATGTTTTGTTCACTGAAGCAATTTGTGTTCAAATCCATACTTGAAACTTGAATAGGCAAGTGGAGGACAGGGAAGAGCAGGTGAATGTGCCAATGCACACATTTCGCAGTCTACAGCCATGTGGCTGCTGTGCAGACTGTGTCGAACTCCAGCATTAGCTATTATAGCAGGACAGAAGCTACAACTAGAGAGCTTAAGAACCCGCTTTTGGAAAGCAGGATAATTCTTTCTCACATTGAAATAGCAACAACACACATAAGAAAACACGGTTCTGAGCACAAAAATCTTACGGGAAAAATTCCAATTAACTTTTTCCAAATCTTGTATAAAAGCCTGAGAAAGGTCTATTTTTACATATGCTACTCCTATAAATAATAATAAACAAAAAGAGTAAAAGTTTTTTCGCTGTCACTTCACCCTTACACAGTATGAGCACTCTCTTTTTTAGGAACGCATGTCTATATATAACAACAGCCTGACTGAAAGTCCAGAACTGACAGCCCCGTTTGTAATTAGAATTATTATCTCTCATCCCATGGCTATATAGATATAGTGCCTAAAGGAAGAATTTAGATTCATCCACTTTGAGTTCATGATTCATTTGAGACCAAGCACATATAGGATTTCTTTTGAAATTAAACTCTGTTTTGTCACTAACCAAAATAAAAATGTGCACAATATATTGTAAAGATACTTGTGACTACAGTTCCTAATGACTTTTTCAACACTTTCTTCCCCTCAACAAAACTCACCACTTTCTAAATGAAAACTGTTGTAAAAGGAAAAATATCTTCTGATCAGTGCTAACTCACATAAAGCTGAATATGTTGTTGTTTTGAAAAATCAAAACTCTACAGCATGTTTTCTGAAAATGTGCTTACACATGATTGTTAATTCCTGATTTAAGACAGTCAGGCTTTTCTGGAAATTCAGGTTGCATAATTGGTGACAAACTAAAAGAAACCACAAAGGAAAAAGGGGTGAGCAGGAGTGCTGGGGTCCCTGTGACTGGTTAAAGCAAGTTTTAATGGTAAGTGCAGTCACCTGGAAGCAGGCTATCTAAAACAAGTTTTTTTACTCTGTAGGAGCTAGAGTTTCTCAAAAACACAGGCTCACCTCCTACTGTTTAGTGTAAGATAACAACATTCCTTCCTTGCTGACTTAGAAGAGCATACTTTTATCTACAAAAATGGTTCAAAGTTGCAAATGGGCCTATGGCAGAGTGTAGGAACAAGTCCCAAAGTTCTAAAGCAAACTATATAAATGCACAAATTATGAAAGTATAAAGTAAGCTTGAACACAAGTATGTATTTGCATAGTTCTTTACTTTGATATTTGAAAAATTAGACCTGACAGAAGTGGGCCTGTAGCGGAGTAAGTGCTTCGGAAGGTCCTCCATGCACCAGATGGGGATTGCTGTTAAAGTGGTGGGGTCTTTGACAAAGTGCAATACAGTCAATGATCATCAGACCAGTTTCTTCTGAGGAAGAGTATTCATAAACTGTTGCTCCATGTTGTGACAATACAAGCAATAGCTTTGCACGTAAACACATAAGAAAACAAAATATTGGATTAGTAGGGATCATCCATCTCCTTGTTGCAACAAGTATATTGTAATGAACATAAATATCTATTAAAGAATTTTGTTATTTTAAAGATAGTTATAAATGTGATTATTAAAATATTGCCAGGAATATTTAAGACAAAAAGAAAAAAAATTGGAATTAATTATTTTTGTTTTATAAATGTTCTACAGAAAGTTTTAAAATTGAAATATTTTTACCTTTCATATCACATACAGAAGACTTAGACAAATGATAACAACTTTGTCCCCTAAGTCCTGTGGATATAAGATCTTAAATATTAGTGAAGAGCTTGGAACACAAATAATCGCATTATACGTAGCTAACCTTGAATAGAAGCCAAATACGTGCATTTAACAGAGAACTCAAAAGCACTTTGGCTAGGTTTCCTGGAAGGATATGTGGCCATATATGACACAGAATCATGTCCATACCCAATTTCTTTCTCTTAGTCACAAGGGACTCCCATTGTGTCAATCCTAATGGACTTCAGGAGCTGTCTTTGAGGACTGGCTCATTCTGTCACATTTTGAGCAGATGATGACAGAAAGAGTTTCCTTGTTCAAGTATTTCTTTCAATATTCTGGGGGCAGATAGTCCCCATGGATACTTCTGAATCTGCAACAACAATAAAATTCACAGTGAGAACTCTCAGACTCTGATGACTTGAAGAATCATAATACAGTCATATTACTATTCTGTGGTTTGTAAGGCAGTAATACTGCCTTGATTTTCATGTTCACAACTCTCTTACAAAAGACATGTGAATGTAACGTAATTGAGATACACTTTTTCCAGATGATAGAAAGGACTAACTATAGTAATTCAGATGAGTTAGAATATCAATGCCTTCCAAATCTTCACAGCAAATACCTGAGGTAAATCTAATTCAATTTCAGATCATTTCAAGGATCAGACTCTGACCCAAACAGTTCTTTCCAGTCCAGGTCTGTATTTGCTAGAAGATATAGAAAATAGTTGCCTTTCTTTCTGACAGTGGAAAGTCACAGTAACTATTTTTCGATTTCATTTAAATCTAATCGCCTCTTTTTTTTCATATTTTTTTGCACACGGGGACTTGTTTATAACAGTCAGGAGTGCTGTAAATAGCCTGCTCTAGTTGTAATTAAAAAGCTGATTAGAATAATCTGTAATTAAAATAGAGGAAAGTATTAATGAAGAAAGTTGAATCAGGAAGCTTTCACAAAAATAAGACAAATATTGAAAACAAAAAGGGAAACATGTTAGCACCAGAATTCTTGAAATATGGCTTTGTTGCAGACAACAACAGCACAACAAACAGTTATGCTATTTCACTATTTAATGCAAAAAGGGGTTTTTTTAGAAATTACATAAAGTAAAAATAAACTACACATTTTATGTTAGTTCTAGCAAAATATTTTGTGTTACATCTTGCTCTCTTTCCTACCACCTCAGTACTTCACTAGTATTGACCTGATTGCTTTTTTTTCTTCCAAATAAAATCCTCCCTTCATTTCTTAGTATTCACCCAAGACCAGCACCCAGTGGATATCCACACTCCTGCAAGATACTTCCCCTTCCACCAGCTATCTCCAAAAGTCTTGGGAACTGGAGGCAATACTGCTCCAGCTGAGCATCTTGTTCCTGGTCCCACCAGCTGTGCTGGGCCCACAGAAGCAGCACAATAGCCCTGTCACTAGCACTCACTGGCTTTCTATTTCAGTTGAGGTACACTTGGCACAGGAATGAAAGAAGAGAAGCCTCAGAGAGTCTTTGTCTCACACCCTTTTCCTCAGTAAATTATTCTGGCACTGGGGAACAACTGGCATTGCGCCTTCCTGCAAGGAAGAATGTACTGAGCTGGTTTTCTCGCTGTACTCTCCTCACGGTGCTGTGGAATCTCTGGCCTTCTCCTCAATCACTCCTTGTTTATGCCTTTTTAATGTTGTTCAAACTGAAGGGAGAAGGAATCCCCATCAGTTTCTTCATGAAGTGGCAGCTGAAAGTTGAAAGGCAAATCTAAGAATGCATTGTGTTTCTAATCCAGCAGAGGCATAAAACAAATATAGCAGAAAATTACTAAAAATTCATAGATGATGTGAACATTTTGTGAGGCAATGGCAATACTGCAAATACACAACAACTACATTAGCATGCAAAGCCTACAGCATGGTGTTACCAGAGGGGGAAAAATTAAAAAAGGGAAAAAGATACTTGTACAGATACAGACTGCTAGTGATTTAAGAACTCTGAAAAAAGTCTCTCCTCTACATTGAAAAGGCATTGTACTTTAGAATAAAGACAAATTGTATATCCCTCTATTTACAGACATTCTCCACCTGCTTTCCAGGCACACATATGCTGGTGAGAGGAGAGGTTAAAGGGAATCCTGAGGCTTATAATGTAATATAATCTGTCTTTAACTACAGTTGTACGTAATGAAATCCTTAGCCATCCAGCCTACTTTCCTGCAATGGTTTCCAAGATAAAGAAATCATTCTTATTTCTGTTAAAGTAATATTTATTGTTGAAGGTACTTACTGTATAGTTACATATATCTTGTGTTTCTAGACTAAGCAAGATTCCATAGACTTGAGTAAAGCAGTTTTAATAAGATATCTAGAGCAACCTAACTGTGTAGGAGTGAGCATATTTTTAAAAATTGAAAATAAATTGTTTTTTAAAAAATATAAGACTCTTTTGGTTGGATAATATATGAATATAATGAGAAAAACTACTGTAGCAATGGTTCACTCTGAACTGTAACTAACTAAACTGTACAGAACTACCATGAGTTTGGATTAAAACAATGTGGATGTGCATAGAATCCTAGAATCGTAGAATCTTAAGGGTTGGAAGGGACCTGAAAAGATCTCCTAGTCCAACCCTTCTGCCAGAGCAGACCATCTAGAGTAGGTCACACAAGTACTTGTCCAGGTGGGTTTGGAATGTCCCCACACAAGGAGACTCCCCAATCCATCTGGGCAGCCTGTTCCAGTGTTCTGTCACCCTCACAGTGAAGAAATTCTTCCTTGTATTTCTTTGGAACCTCTTATGTTCCAGCTTATACCCATTGCCCCTTGCCCTATCATTGGACATTACTGAGAACAGCCTGACTCCATCCTTCTGACACCTCCCCTTTACATATTTGTAAACATTGATGAGGTCACTCTGCAGTCTCCTCTTCTCCAAGCTAAAGAGAAGAATAAAAAATAATAAAAAAAAAAGATTGTCCTGCTTGCTTCCACCTAACCCTTAAATTAGGATTGCTGTCACATTCACAAGTCAGCAGCATCTATGTGGTCTACCCATGAACACCTTTTTTTGCACATTCATTTACCAACTTCTTAACAATCACTGTGAGATCATAGATTTCAATTAATACACTTGATTGCATTTGACCAGCTGACCCCATGGCCTGTGTTCATCATAAATTTCCTATAGGTTCTGCACAATCTTTGAAGTCTTACACATTTCTTTCAAAGCATATATTTAAAGTAGCTTCTGAAAGTTTACCAGCTACATACAAGGAAAATGTCAGATCTTAAAACTAACTGTAGGGGTGTGTCCTCTGATCAAGAGCATGAGAGTTGTTTGTGAACACTGACAGATGGGCTGCATGTTTAGCAAGATATACTTAAAGAATTATCGTTTTCTTCAAGTCAAAAATAATTGAAATTCACCAGAGAATGAGAGTTACCATAAAGAAAGAGAATATGCTCTCAAGTACATTAAAAAAAGTAAAAAAAATCTAATTAACAGTGCTTTCAGAAAACCTAAACACCAACATTATTATGTTTTCTAGGCCTATTGTATTATGGTTCCAGGCTCACAGTGAAATGAAAGATGTGATCTATTAAAATTACTACATGCACATCTAGCTTCAGGGTGCAACTGGAAAGAAAAGAGTGATACCTAGCAAACTTTGGTTCTATTGTTGCTAAAATTAAAAGGCCTCATTGCAATCCTCTTCTGCATACTGTTTTGAATCTCTTTTTCTGATCCAGTATAAGTTTGAACAGTATAGGTAATACACTACTGCTTGATAATCACAGGACCAAGTTAGCACTTATTGTATCTAAGGGATGTTTAAATTTGAAGGTCAATCCTAGTAGATACTGCTGTTTCATCATCTTCATACTATATTCTTCAAGCAATGCAGCTCAAAAGATATACTAAAGAGACATGAAATGTTATACAGTACGTTGCTTTGAATGCAGAGAAAGTCCGAACTGACTTTTTCAATGTATAGTATTGCCTTTCAGTATAAATAGCTGTTTAAATTGAGAACATGAGATCCTCTCAGTAGCAAGTATAGATGGTGTGAGCCCCATGTTCTCATTTCAGTGATGACAGAAATCACAATTCATGGAAAAAAAAAATATTGATTGTCCACACTTGTTTTGACATTGGATAATTGGATAATATAATTGGATAACATTGGATAATATCCAATTATCCTTTCTGGTTGACATTGTTTGGTGCTGAATTATTCTCTGTTTCATCTACAGGAGAAGAGCTCCTTGAGACCTCCACTTCTCATGTGAATTTGAACAGGAACAAACATATTTGGGTCCTCTTTTGTTTAAAGTTTAGTTTATGTTGTTTCTTGCCTCATTTGGGTCATTTTTTCAATATCTACTGTCTTTTTTTTAATTTAATTTTTTTAAAAAACAAAACTGTTACATACCTACCAATAAGTGCTTCATATGCTGGCAGATTACCACAATAGCTACTTCAGACTACTTATCCCCTGTGGACAATGTTCTACCAGAATAAAACAGGATTGTGAGTTTTTATTCTTAATTTACTTTATTCATGTTTAAGTAAAATGCTTTAACCATAAATAAGCTTTGTGGAAATCTATTCTGGAGAATCTCCCAGCCTAGTTGTCCCATCAGTAGCTTATGGGGAAGCAAAACATAAGGCTCTCCAAGACTCCAGGGAATATTTTGGACCTATAAATCAGCCTACCCTATATTAAGTCCTAGAATATTTTTTGTTTAATAATGTTGAGCTAAAAATTATTTTTCTTGTACAGTTGCCATGACTCCATATCTAGTCTGATTCACCATTCAGCACACAGTCGTGATAGTAAAAGTGTATTATACTAGCTTATCATTTCTCCAGGAGGGGGCAAAAAAAAAGTCAAGTTTTCTGGGTTTGCTGAAAGAAACAATGAAAAACATGTTGCAGAAAGCTTATATTTAAGCCTTCAAGAACTGTGTCACTAAAAATCCATTTGTGGGTGTATGTGTATTTTACAAATGCACAAAAGCACAGATATTGTAACCAGTTTTCAAGAACATGAAACAAGGCTATATACTCAAGCCAACTCCCCAGTAACTTTGGCTTTATTCCTGTGTAACTCTTCTGAACTCAGTATACTTCAGCATAGCTGACATCAGAATCTTCACCCAAGGGGCAGCCTACTTGGAGACAAAGAAACAAACCCATTCTTTTCTCTGTTTAGGTCATACTTATTCAACATTATTTTCTATAACAGCAACTGAACACATTAATCAACAAGCTTTCTGTTTTCAAATAAAGATCTAAGCAATCAAATCTACTGAAATTTTCAAGACTGCCTTATCTGTTCAAGTTTCTGATATATGTGTTGTTGTTTGCTAGGCTGTGTCTAAATGAAAATAATATGTAAGTCTGACAGAAATATGCCAGAAATATGTACTCTTTGGTGAAAATCAGTGCCTTTCATACAGAACAGGATGCAGAATTGCTGCTGTTTGCCCATTCTGCTGCTGAGGTCTCCATCAAAGGTAACTTATTAGAAAGATCAGGTTATAAATCAAATGTCAATAAATGTTACAGACTGAACTTGACTTCCATCACTCCAGAAGAAATACAGTATCCAAACTCCTCTCTAAGGAAGTATTCCATTTAAAAGTTATTTAATGCAGGTAGTTTCCAAATATTGAGGAAATAGTGAAGTAAAGAATTGTTTACTTTTTTAACAATTTGAATTTATTCACATAAATTTTTTTGTCAGGAGAGGTCATTATTTTTGAGAGGCTATGTTAATATATGGAATGCAAAATTAAAATATGTAACACTCATAAAAAAATACAGAACACAAAAAGCAAAATTCTGAAATGCTAAAATTTCCCATATTCCCTTGTCTCTAGCCTTTGTCATTGTAGCCAACATACCCTGGGTTTATTTTTCCCTGACATTTTCCTCTTGTCAACATGTAATATCAAAACTTAGTAGACTAAAGCTCTTCTCATCACAGATGCTTTTTGAGTTCCTGTTTTAAAATCCCTGACTTTAGGGAAGGTTAATCTTACTGATAATACACTCCTAACTACTGTTCAGATCTGCTCTAAATGCAATCTACTACTTTCCTACCAGCTCTTTTTTTCAGGTTCTAGAGCCATCGTTCAAAGGCTCTGAGTAGATGTGTTTTCCCAACTCCTTTCAAACATGCTCTTTAGGCTTCACAATGAATCTGTAATGAACTCAAGAATTATGCCTCAGTAGTTTATGTTACTGTCCACAGCTCCAGCTCCAGCAGCCCTCATGTGACTGTCCTCCCACAGCACTGACCTCTAACCAGTGAAACCATATTATCAGTGTTTTCTACTCCATTTACACATTAGCTAAAAAGAAGGCAGATCTACTGTGTTGGTTCACTCCTTCTAGTGGGTATCTTGTCCCATTTCAGCTGAAAACAGCTAATGGCTACTTCATAGTTTTTCTCACATATTTTAGCATCATGCAGTACCCGGACTTCCAATTAAACAGGTTATTTAACTGTATCTAATTTCTGGTACTAAGGAAGACATAGACTTTCTTAATGGCTTTAACATCTCCTTCAATTTATATAGTACTTTTAATCTGACAACAGTTAGTATATGTACTGATAGGCATGCAACACTCTTCTAGAGATAACAGCAAACTGTCTTAACATCTTTAATAAGATTTTGGAGTTTCTCATCTTGAGCAATAGTTTGATATTTTATTTTTAAAATCTTCTAATATCACTCAAAACAAAACAAAAAAAAGCTTTAGGCTTTATTCTTTTAGTCAATGCTCTCAAACCCTTAAACAATTTCAGATTTACATTCAATTTGAAAAAAATTTTTTTGTATCCAAAATACTTATCTGTCTGCTCTTGGAAGGGAGAAGAATTTGCCAGGAAATTTTCTGCAATAGATTTTTTTTCCTTTCAGACAGTTTCAGATGTAGCTCTTGCATATCTCCAGACGTTTCTTTTCCCAGGCCAACCCAATAGATTACAAATGTTTTTCTTTATCTGATCACAATAGTACTAAGATTTGTCAGCATCTGTGATGCACAAGCTGCAAAACTACAGCTTTGCTTATAGCAGAACTGTGCCAGTATTCCTCTTGTTAAAGTCTCCAAACAGCTGAAGTTGACACTTGTCCCAGTAACATAACTACTCAGTCTAGTCACTGAGACCTCAGTCCAGCTCTCATCCCATTACAAAGCAGTAGTGTCACATTGCTGATTCATGAAGCTAGGTTAGGCAAAAGAATCTCCATAAAGGCACCCTGCCAAAGAAATCAATACACTGTCAGCCGAGGCAGGCAGGACGCTTACTTTGACCTACTTGTAAATCTTTGAGCATTCACCTCTTTCCCAAGATTATTATATCCAGGATCATAAATTACATTATCTTTTAGCTGTGGGCTGATGTTCCTGTTTCTTCCCATTGTGGTTCTGAGCATCTCCTGTGATGATCTCCTGTTTGTTGGGTTTCTAACTAAATCCCTGTACTATTACATTTGCTTTGTGTTCAGGAACAAATCAGAAGTCCTGAGAAGTCATCAAATTGTAGCCTACTGAAACAAAGTCCACAAGTTCTTGTTTGCCCGTTTCTTTAAATTAGTACAGAAAAACTGTTGGAAAAATATCTGACACAGCTATATTTCAAATTATATATTTTTTAAGAAGTTAAAATATTCCCTTTTTTTAAAAAAAAAGAGAAAGTCTGTTCATAGAACACAGGCCTTTGGATGTTTTTAGTCTATAACAAAATGCCTGGTATTGTTTCTCTATATTTCTCCCCAGAATGATAAACATGTAAGTATGGACCCAGGAATGCTAGGCTCTGCATACAGCTTTCATGTTACTTGCAGAATAGATGCTTAACAAATCTTGCTGGCACATTGTTGACCACACATGAAAAGCATACTGAAGAATCTATGTATTCTTAGTCACAAACTCTGCAGAAAGTCCCTATACTTGAAATTTATATTTTAAAAAAAAGCTGGAGTTCTCTCCAATGTTGACAACTTATGATATGCTTACCTATTGCACTTTTCATACAGGCTAGTTAGTTGTATACTGAAGCCATGCATAACACTGAAAGTGGAGTGAGGGTGGCTTTTATACCAAAATGAAAATACAGATGAATTTGACACTGTTTTTTCTTAATCCCATAGTACATATAATTATTTTTTGTGAATTTCTATGTGCGAATTAAAGAAAGTAAAACTGCCAAAACTTAAAATTACCCATAGACATCAGAAGCTATCTCCAAAGCTAGAGTTCCCTTTAACAAAGACATTTCTGCTGCCTGCCATGTAATTTTGTGAATTTCTTTTTAAATAGCTGTTTTCCTTCTCATTGACAGCAAGCGAATGTGAACTGTGAACAGTAACTCTGAATTGCTCGGAATGTTCTTACATTTTTATCATTACTTCAGTTCCTTAAAATGTATTAATAGCAACCTTTAGAAGAAACATTTCCATTTCAGCAGTCCAAAATCAATAATTAACAAAAAGCAACAGCAATCCTGGGAAAAATATAGTCACCAAGCTACAGATTTTCTTATTGCTTGTCCCAAGATGATCAGGAACAAAAAGTACAAGGGACAGAGTCTGGAGGTATTTCCTCCAAATAGATGATTGAGAAACTTTGCCTGGAAATAACATCACTTCCTCCAATGGATTGATATATTTTAGGTGCTCTTAGAATTTTTCATTTTTCTCCCTGCATCTCCCAGCAAGATAAACTTTCTAGGGTGAATTGTGCTGCAAGTCACATAACGAGTTACTGAAGACAAGAAGCTGCAAGTAAATGTTTTTCTTACGTAGAGTTCAGATGCATTTGTTGAAAGAGTTAGAAAAAGGAGTGTTTAATAATTGAATTACTGTGCTTCCTTACTAAAGTCACTTCCTGATAAGCAGCCAACCTAATTTTTTTAAATAAATGAGAGAGCTTGAATAACCCAGTCATCTTGTCAGTTCACAGTGTGGTATTATTCTGGCTAAGACAACCTATGCTATTCATTTACTCTTAAACACTATGTACAAGCCAACTAAAAATATTGTGAATTTATTATAGCATTCAGACTTCTATATTCAAAGAGGTATAACCATTTATAGCAAACCACTGCCAAAGATTTTTACACTGCCTTCAACCCTAATCTTTTTTTTATTTTCCTTCCCAAAGCGAAGTCTTGCCCAGGTTTGGCAGGTAATAAATTGTATTTTCATAAAATACATTTAAAATACATGGATATATAAGAAACTCCAAAAACATACAATTCCATTGGAAAGTCACAATGAAATAAGCATAAGACTATTCCCACAGAATTTAAAAAGCGAGTGAAATGATGATATATATAAGGCTACATAGTGCTGAATATGTTTGTAGGACTTTTAATATACACGAAATTAAAGAGAACATGCAAATTCAGAACTTCCAAAAAACTTTCTGAGATGTTTGACTAAAGCTATTTGTGATGTTTTATTGGAAGTGGTTCCCGTCCTCAATACACTTCTGTCATGTTTTTCTATCATGTCAATAAACTTTTGTTCATTTCTTCTATAAGAAGGTAAGGCAGAGGAAGTAGCTTTCTCTTTTTTTTTCCTTTTTTATTTTTATAGTAACTACTTTTTCAAGGTTATAACCTTAGTCCAGAACATTTAATTGCATTTTTAAATTTCTCATTGAATTCAGAGCAATAAGCTTAAAAATCTTAAAAGTTCTGCTGACAAGAAAGCATTCTGTTTATGCATATTAAAATGTGCATATTCTGCGTATCAGATATCTACTGAATCTGATAAGCAATCTGATGCTTAAAAGCTATAAATCTTTCAAGAGATTGTTCTTAGCCGAGTTTAAAAACTTCTGTGTTACTGTATATTATAGAATCGCAAGTGAAAGTAAAAAGATTTATAAATGTTTTTTACTAAATCTACCTCTCTCTTGGGCCTCTCCTACTAAAGAAAGGCATAATGGTCTTGTGACCTTTCCTCAGTCACTTTGGCATAAAGGCTGAGCCTGTTTACACAGCTTAAACTGATTTAAAATTATCTTTGTTGAACAAATGACCAGACTTTGTCAGGAAGTGCTTAAAGAAAATATCTACATAAGCAGAATGCTCCACTGAGGGGCTGCAACAATTGCACTCCCAAGCACATATCTGTTAGATTTGGTCCATCACCATATTATTGCTCAGGGTATTTCATTGTTGTATGCTAAAAGGTTGGAAAACCTCAGGGTTTTGTTAGTGAGAATACAAACATTACAGGAATCTGTCCACAGCATCAGTCACAGTGACCAGACGGCAATGAAGACAATTAGACATCATTGGTCATCAAAGCTGTCTGCTGACTATGACTAGTAAATAATAAACCAATAGTTTTTATAAAAATTATTCCTTAGTAAACAAGTGTTTCCCTGAACCAATAAGGTGATACACCATGAAGGTTCTGGTTCACTAGCATAATAAATTTTAGGCAGAAAACTATCTTTAAACCTAAAATATTCATGTTATTTGGTATAGTGGACTTGGTATCAAACTGCATGGAAACAAATACAGACACTGAGTTTGATACTGGAAACTGAACTATCCTGAGTCAAATCTGTTAAGCCTTATCCTAAGATACTTTAAGCTGGCAAAAGGCTGCATTTTCAACTTCAGTACACTAAACCCAAAAAGTTCTGCACTGGAAGCAAGATGCCTTGGATATAGAAGCATCTCCACCACTGGCAGTAATTTCAGGTTGTTCTCTGCTGACTTGTACTGGATGCATCTCAGTGGTTATGGTGAAAGCCTATGGACAATTTATAATGGTGGGAGGCATACTGTGAGCGGAATTTGAGAGATATGGTAAATGTGTTAGGATGCTGAAAAATAATAAAGGATATTTCAGAAAGCATAAAGTTATGAACAAAACCACTGTTAGATTTCACGTGCCAGTCTCTGTAGAAAATATTTCCTAGCTAACTAGATTCAAAAGTGGTAACAATTTCACTATGTATAAAAGAGTGTGGCATTGCCAGTTATGAAACAGGATGTAAAAAACCTAACAGCGAATATCAAGAAGCTGCATTAATAGCATCAAAAATGTTTAGGGAATTCCAGAACATCAAAATTGAAAATGTTTGCAAAGTAAGCTCACTCTAAAGTACAGGTGCACTTAATATCACTGCACAGGAAAGTGATCATTCTCAAATAAACTATCTTCTCACCTAAATTTTTCACCACATTAAAACACATTCCCAAATTCTATGTATTTAATTGATTTAAAGAGATAAAAATTCTAGACTCTATTTCATATTTAAAATTATTTTTTAGTTTAGTTGAAATTACAGGGTGTAAATTTCTGTTTATAGAATGCAATTTAATATATTACATCATTAATAGTCTAGCACACGCCTCTGTCACTCTGTTTACTGTGACTAAGAAAATGGGACCAACCCAACAACTACACAAACATCCAATGGCAATTTTTAAAATTACACTTACCTGCTACATCTGAGTTACTCTGAGACTATTTCTGGAGATTTATTATACACATGCCTGAGCAAAAAAATAATTGCAAGGTAATATTGTGCAATAAGTAATAATTACCAAGCATTTCTTTTACATTCTCCTCACTTCTTTCCTTCAACCTCTTGCTGCTTAGGGCAAAAGTTCACAAACACAGGTCTGTCCCATCTGTTTGCAAGATGACTGTTACCACTTAGGCTCTCAGCAACTTCACTTTAGAAATATTTGGCTGCAGTAGGAGATGATGTGCTTTTTATTGTTAGAGGGGTTTTTTTCACCCAGATTGAACTCTCACACAAAACTTTCATTAACTCCACCTTAATAGTAACAATCAGTGCTTAAATGGGTAGATTATTATTTATTATTACCAGTTATTTTTGTTCCATAATATTCAAAACTCCATAAAGGATCAGAACCATATGCTGTATGAATCTGGAAAGATGCTGCCTTTACACCGGAGTTTATGATTTTATCAGAAAATAAACAGAAACAAATCCAAATGTCCTCCTCCCCCCACCCCCCCAAAAAACAAATCAAAGTAAAAAAAAAATCATTAATATCAGAAAACTATCCAATAACAAAGTAATTTTGTTAGTGTATTCAAGGTAATAGTAATTAGTTGTTAACTTGCATTAGGGGAAAAGCTAAATATATTGAAAACCAGCATCACTCAAGAGGTTAGAAAGAAAGAAGTGAGAGGAAGGATACAGTCGGACTGATGAGCATAGTAAATGATTGTCAGGGCAGTCAGAGTTAATCTGTCCATATGAGTGTATAGCCAGTGCTTTGCAAAGCTTTGAAAGGACTGGAGCAATACAAAGTAACAGCATAGTATGATGGTGAGTTACTTTAACTGAGAGTCACAAAAGATTTATCTCAATTAGAATGGTAAACACAAAATTATTGAATTTCAAAATGGAACATGTGAATATGAGGATGCTTAAGAACATATATTGTTCATTTCTTCCACATTTAGTGGAAATATCCTTTGTTGCATAAACACCACAGTGTTTATAAACACCAGGATGTGAATCACATCAAAATAGCTTCACTGGTATACAATGTCAGTGCAAAAATAAGTTGCTTTGAAAAGTTCAGGAAAGTGTTTTTAAAAGCTTTAGAACAAATTTACTGATCAACCGATCTAACCAACTGACATGTTGTGAAAGGCTAGAGTTTCTGCTTGTACTTCAATCCTGTTATTTTCAGATATTACTTCCAAAGGATTTCATTCTAAATATATGTAGTACTCAATATGTCATATGAGAACCAAAATACTCATGGAATATTCCTGTAAAATAATGACAAAGAATTGTAAACATAATTCTGAGCATCAGTTTCAAAATTGTGTCCTTTGCAACGGTGTTGTGGGTAGAACTACTGAATGTTCACAGGCTCCTAGTAAGTATGGGAAACTCACCAAGTTATCCACTGCGAAAACAGAGTTTTATGTACCATATAAAACTCTCAACCCATTTTTTGACAAAAGGCAATAGAGTTAGCTAAATGGACATTTTAGCAACCAGATTCCAGATTCTAAAAGTCAAGTGCTTTAGGTGAATTTTTCCCAAGATTTAAGTCTAATTGAACAAAAGTCAGAGTGAACTTTCATCTGGTATTCCACTTAAACAGAAAACTGATATCATTTGTGTCTTTGAAAATTTAATCAAGAACATTCTGATATGGTAATGTAACTCTTCTCTATTGGCCAGTGTCTGTATTTCAGAAAGCATCAAACTCAAGCTTTTTTGCCATTTATTTGGGGCATCTGAGATTGATCTTCCACCATCTGACAATTCCCAAATAATTCTTCAGAATTCATTAAGAAATCCACTTGCTGTCAAATACTAAACCAACTGGAAGCCAGCTGTACGGCAAAACAGAAGCCAGAAAGACTGTGAAAAAACCCATGACTTCTAAACTATCATTTCACTACTTGCTTTAAAAATGCAATTGTTATATTAGTAAAACGTATTTCTCAAACTTTGCAGTTTAACTTTGGGATTTATTTCTCTTTGTCAAAGGCATTTTTATTTTGTTCAAACTTTGCCTATTTGCTGAAGAAGAAATTTATGCCACCTCAGGATTTTTTTTCCCAGGAAATGGAGGATACTTATGGTATTGAAATTCAGAATTCGCCCAACTTATTCTTGGGAGGAACAGATTCTTTATTCTGATTCTTCTGAATATTCTCCTGCTTTTGTTAGGCAAAAAAAGATTCCTCAGATATTTATGGTTATTCTGATAAGAATTAAAGAAGAATTTATAATCTTAGTTGATAAATTATCAAAAAAATAAGTACAAGAAGAAAAGAGATACAAAAAAAATAATTAAATGACCTTATGCACTGTTACTAAGGCATGTCATACATTCATATATGTATTAATTTACTATTTGATTAGATACTGTAGAACAAGACTCCAATGAGCAATCTGTCTGTCGAGGTAGCTCACGAAAATGGCTTTAAATCCTGGAAGGAAGAAAAGATGAGGGTTTTTTGGACCCAGTGGTAAACAAAAGATTACAGTTAAAGATGATCTCATGCTTTGATTGTGGGGACAAGAGTTGTACTTTGCAATACAAATAAAAAATGTACAACAGCTTATTTCTTGTATTGCTCTGTTTATATTACCCATTGTTAAACATATTGATACATCAGAATGAGAAAATTGCTAACTTCATTATCTCAAAAAATAGGAGCATTAATCATTTATTATGGCTTTAAATGACAATCACCACAATTTCCTTTGAATCATTCATCAAAAAGACTGTGAATTCTATCAGGAAGAAAAATTATACCAGTTCAACTTCTGTCATTTTTCACCTTTTACTAAATTAGTCATTTATATTCCTTTTAATTTTTCCATATGATGAGATCATTTCCAAAGCTTAAAGTAACCTGGCAGTTCTACAAACATTTTTGGTTTTTCTTAACATTTCCTTGTTTACTTATTACATGCATTAGATTTTTGAACAGTGGCTTCCTGGCAAATTAGTAAAAGTTTGCAATGTTCTTTAAAGGGAAGATAAGAAAACTCCCTGTTCATGTACAGTAAAAGCTGAAAGGCTCAGTTTTGGAACTCTTCATTGACTGCATCCTTGACTCCAGCAACAAAACTATTTGCTGAAGTGATTGTTCCCTAGTGTGGAAAAGATTATAAAAGTTGGTCCAAAATGCTGAAGCTCACAAAATGTGAGCTACTACTAGGGTAATAGTAAAAGATAAAATTCAATCAAATTAAGATTCATCCATCTTGTTATTTATATAGTTGCTGAACATACATATTTAGGTATGAAATATTTTTTTTGTAGTCAATTGCTTTGATTCTTTTTTCTTCCTTTTTAGTTTACAATCAATTTATATTTTTAAACCTTTTCTCCACAATCTAGATGTTTACATCAACTGTTCTAACAGATTCATAATATAGCTTTGGGAAAGCAACCCAGGTATATAAATGCTTTTCTCTAATGAAATCTCTATCTCTGATTACAGGTCACCCAACTTCTTCAGAAACAAACATTTGTTTCTTTTTGCCATAATCTATAAAATCTTGATTAAATCTCAAAATATTTTCTACTTTTAAGAAATGTACAGTTTCACTTTGCAAAAATCATGAAAATATTTTCCATAAATGTATGAATGCTTCCATTTGACAACAGAAGAGAGTACAGACCCTAAGTCTCCAACAAATGTATTTTAAGCTGTTCTATATACTCCAGTCTTCACCTCTCTGCTTCAGCATAAGATGTTTTGGGAGTGATAAGAGTTTATGATGCCATCTTTCAGAACTGCCAAAACTCACTGTCTGAGCTTTTATTTATGAAACAAAACCAGAAATGCTTGGAAGCCCAGGTGTAATTTATGGAAATCACAAAAAGCTTCACAGCTGGTTTGGGTCAGTGTAGCTCAATTGCAGTTATCTGATTTACATCACATTAAGTACTTAATCATAAAAGTTGTGGATAAAGCCAACAATGTCTTTCAATTCTGTCTTTGTCAGTACAAGATAGCATTTACTTGTCTGTTCAAATTTCTTCAGTTCTTTAACTTTTACAGCAGCGCCCCATTGCACGAGTTATATATATTCAAGGAGACTTTTCCACATCATCATTAAGAAAAGTTAAAATCTTAAAATCACTGAAAAACTCATAGAAATTCATATGCTGCTGAAAACAAGAGAATTGTTTAAAAAATAAAAAAAAAAAAAAAAAGTCAAAGGTGACTCCTCATGTTAGATAGTCATACATACCTAAGAGGTGAAGAGCCCTGAAGTTTTTTGCACCACTGTCATAAATATAGTACTTAAAGAATGGAATACAGAATCCGTGAGGCCTCTTAAGAAAAAAAGGAGGCATGCAGAGTACTTAATTGTTAAAATATCAGCTTCAGTAAAAACACACCTTTGGCATGTACCAGAACAGGCCATGGTTAAAAACTCATTGACTATGAAAAGGAAAAAAAAAAATCCACCTACCATTTAATTAATATTAGCAAACATGTCAGAAGAGATTTCAAATTCACTGGGAACATTTGAAATTCTTCAGGAATTCAGCACATCTTTCCAGCTTCTTGCAAATGTCTAAAACATTTTGACTGTACTTTTTAATTAAATCTCAGACTAAGACAGACATCTAGAAAAAGAAAACAAATCCCCTAAATCAGAGTTTTATAAAGTTATATGCAGTAGAAAATGCAATTGTATAAGAGTTATCAGGAAACATTAATATGATGAATGATTCTGTCTACGCTTCCTATACTGCAATCTATGTTTTCATCTTGCAATGAAACCACATATGTACTATTTATAACAAATTAATTTTTATAAGACTTAACTAGAACCAAAAGGAGTTATAGTAGAAATTCTATTTTTAATAAAGGAAACAAACATGCAGCTAGACTGGAGCCATAGGTTGAGTGCAAAAGAAAAAAAAATGCAAAGGAGAGATAAGAATTTACAGAGTAACTTTTTATACTTAAGAGAGGAATATTCAAGTTAGGACTGGGGGACTTTACTCATTTTTACTATTTTCAGGTCATATAAATAAACACAAGATTTTAGCACACAAATCTAAACAATGAAAATACCCTTTATTGAACAACAGAGGAAGCCTCTGAGAAAGAGCTGTTGGGATAGGGGAGAAATTGGACTTACATAAAACTTCATCAAAATTCAGCTACTGCAAACAGGTTTCTAATATAGTCTGATGTCTATATATTCTTCATGCGTGAGAGGTTGTTCCCAACCAGTGTCTCTCTATCTAATGCCATTAGGTAGATCATAGATAGTGGTTTGCAAAATTGACTTTACACTTGTTTAAAAAAATGTCACATCCTCCCATTCTAGTGGATGAAGACAAATTGATGAGTACATCAAGCACTCTGTTTTATCAATTTGTTTGTCTTCTCCCTCCTGTTAGATGGTTGAGAACTTTGTTCCACATCTGCTCTTTATATGTTTTACCACCAAGCATCCAGATAAGTACCGTAGTGAAAATTCTGATGTTAAAGGCTGACAGCTCCTCCCTCAATGCCAACCAACACCAGGGATGCCAGAAGTATATTTTATGTGAGTATTTCATTGCAGTAACATTAAAGAACACAGAAAAATCTCTCTCCTCTTCAATATAATCATGGTGTAAGTGAAATCTTTTCAGTTATATTTAAAATCCATTTATAAATGTTCAAAGTTGTACCCACTTGCCTAGGCACATACAAGTTCAGTTGGCAGTGCTTGGCTGAGAATAGTTGAACTAGACTCCTAAGAAAAGCCAGAATGTTCAAAAACAGATTTAGGTATAGATGGCGGTGATAAGAGTTCCCGGAGGTATCCTAATACATTGAAAAATCAGTTTACTATCTACAGTCCTGGTATGCTTAGACAGTAAGCTAATGCATGACTTGTTCAATGTTATTTGTTTTGATTTGGGACTTTTTTTTTCTTAAAGACACAATTAAGATTGTAGTTCTAATTCAATATTAAACATTGAATTATTTGTATTAGACAAACATAGTCATACAAAGATTGGCCAGAAGCCAGGTTTGCTGAAATTCAGTTATTTTACACCAAGTAAACTATAAACCAAACTCTTTTTCTTGTCTTACTACAAATGTTAGGGGTTTGTTTTGTTTTTTTTTTTTAAAGCAAATAAATTCCAGGTTTCTTCCAATTTTAAACATTCTGAAAGAGGCAACTGCATTGCTGATCTTGACAAAGAGTAGAAATCCGTTATCAGATATTGCTTGTTCATGTCACTTATAGTAAGGGATCCTTCTGTGAAAATATTTTTAAAATAAGCTTTTTAAATCTTTCTCTACAAGATTTGGATAAATTCCCTCAAAACAAAAAACAGGTAATTTCAGCTTCCATGTCAGTAGAAATTCCAATCTTAGGTTCCTAATGCTTCAGAGCAAATTCCAGTAAGGAGCAGACAGCTTTGTGATTTCATATGGAAGCCTGAGAACTTCTCTATATCTAAAATCTATATCTCTACAGTACACACTAGGTAGTATTAAAAAAACAACAAAAAAACAAACAAAAAAAGACTTTTGCATCTCTGTTCTAAACCAAAATAGAAATGACAGATTTATTTTCACTCCTTCAGACTTAGACCATGTGTTTCAGGGGTAAATGGGGTTCAAGGGCTGCAAAGAAAATAACATCCTGTACAGCATTTTATGGTACTTATTCCCTGGAAAATAAATATCAATGTCTTCTGATATGATACAGTTGCTTTGATTAGAAGTGTATTTCCAGCAGTGAGGCACTGAGCCATTAAACACTTTATTATTAATGAATTAAAACATTAATTCTGTAAAAGCAGACCCTCATTCAGAAACACAACTCATTTAGCAAAATATACATTATATATTTCATCAAATCCAGTCTGTTAAACAGGTAGCCCTCACGGCTCAGGGAAGAGGGAAGAGCGATACGTTTCAATGCTCTGCCTAGGGAGTCAGACAGTCTGGATTCTATTCCTAGCTCAGATCTATACCATTATGCAAGGCACTTGATTGCTCTGTTATCAATTCCACATTCTTAAATTAGATAATAACATTTCTCATATTTTGTCCCTTTATAAGATAATTCTTCATGGCAGAAGGACTTTCTTACTATATGTGTCTATAATCCACTGTAGCTTGGATTTTGTTTGGGTTTTCTAAATAATTGTTTCTTTTACTAATAACAATGGAAATACTCATCACAGTATTCACTTTTTTGGAGGCTAAAACCTACAACAGATAAAGTTCCTAAATCTTTATTGAACTGCCTAAATATGGAAGAACTAGAGACGTATATAAGATGCCAGCACAGAAGAAGATGATTGAAAATTAGAGGAAAATTACCCTCTCATTATCAAAATAAACCAATGCTAGTTGCAACTTGGCAGTTAGGAGCATCAAAGAGGAAGGTAGAAAATTGGTGTAAATTATATTCTAGTTCTTCAGAACAATAAAGAAATAGAGATTTACTTTTGAATCTGTGAGTTTTAAATTTAAAATCTTTAAATAAACTTCATTTTTTTTTCTTTTTCCAAGTTCTGCACCTGCTTATCCATCGATTCTTTGTTTTAGCTCTTAGTTGTTTTCTTCCTATTCTGCAATGAGCTTTGCTTTTCCTAACAATAGTTGTCATTCAGGCACTTTCTTTTATCCTTTCATGTTTACATCCCTTTGTGTTTAGATGTTACAAACAAACACAGAGTCAAATTCTTACAAGAACACATTCTCAGAATTGTCTTCATTTTTTTGTTTTCTTCAGAGCATGTCTACTTTTTCTTCTTCTGAACCCTAGGCAAGACTTTCCTGCTCTGAGACTTACTATAGAGACATGGGAATCCCGTTTGCTCTTCATGTATTTCCATTATAGATCCCATCAGTAGCACATTAAAAATATTAGTGCTTTCTGGGGCTAAAACTTCCAGTGGGAGATCTCATTAAAATGAATAGAAGTTCTGGTTAATATCTTTCATTGAATCTTTTCTCAGGGGATTAATAAAGGAGCAAATAACTTTTCTTATAATTCACATACTATTCACAACAAAAACCAAAGCAGTTGAGTGATACCTAATCTTTTCTCTGGGCCAGATATTCGCATGAAGGACTGGCCTTGTAGAGGTTCAGGACAAAGCTACTTCTGCCTCAAAAGTACTACAGCTTTCAGGCAGGAAACACAACTTGTGTTGGTCCCTCCATGCTGACAAAATGTTGACTCAGTTTTCTTTGACTGCAAGTCCATGCAAGCAATAGGGATTTTTTTGTGCTAACACAGAGCCAAAGAAAATAGTGGCAACCACATTCACAACAGGGATTCTCAGGTTGCAGTTAGACTGACCTTTGCATACATGTTAGTGTTTCCTCTGCTCTTTTACTGATGCAGCTGCTTTCTCACGTGCATCTCTGTGATTTCTGTAAGGTTCCTGCATCAAAGGGCATAAGTCTCCTGTCTTTATAAACTACAGCTTGGAGTAGAGAAGAACTGACTTCTACAATAGTCGCCAATGCAACTTCATTGTCATACACAAAAAATTGAATAGAAATCACTGTGAGATCAGCATGTAAGATGGTAAGATACAGCCCAATGCAGGAACAAGTGAACTGTGCTACTGCTGCTACAAACTGATTTTAAACATATACGCAACAAATTTTCTTTGTTAAATATTGATCTAAAATAACTTTTTTGTTGGTCTATAAAGCAATGGTTCCTAACAGAGTACTGTATTTCTCCTACTGTATTTATCCTTTACTACCTCTTCCTTTCCATAGGATTCATAGTTACAGCTTACTTTAGGATCCTCCCTCCATGAAAACTCAGTGACAATAGAAAAAATGGCAAAAGTTAAAAACAGACACATGATAACCAAACAAGATTGTTGCATAAAAGTTTGTTTGCTGTAGCAATAAAATCATCTGTTCCTCTTCAAAACTTAGAAAAAAAATACATAAATTAAAAAATCTAAAGAGAGAAAGATAAACACTGAAGGGTATATTTCTGCAATGAAGAATTTAAAACTGGCATATTTTCTTGTGAAAGGATATACTTTGGGATAGCTTGGGTGAACTGTAGTAGAGATTCCAAATTTTTATCATTTTTTGCCACCGTTGCTCTGTCTTTGTACATCTTCAGAATGAAGAAACAGAGGTACAAAAGGGTGGAACTATCCCCCGAAAGTACATATGGCATTCTGTGATTACAATTAGAAATGAGATTTCTCTGTCTCTGACTTTTGGACTGCCATTTAACCTATTCCACAATTAGGCAAATATAAATAAAGATTTTTTAAGAAGCTATATTTGCCAAAAATGCACACAATATTTTAAAAATTAATAAAACTGAAGGTATTCATGAAACTTAGTCTCTTCTACTTAAGAAGTTTCAGGCAGTATATGAAAAGTGGTTTAGTTTGCAACATAACTCACTTCATGCAATTGGCATCGTCAACATTTCATTGCAATTTCAATTTTCATGGATAAGTTTGAACCCATCATAGGAAACTGTAACTCCTTTGTTGTTTGTTTAAGCAATATGATTTGATTCTAAATCTAGATTATAAATTCAAATAGATTTTATCATCCTTACTAATGAAGATAAAGGTGTTAATTTTCAGAATGTGCAATGTTTTCCTAGAAAATTACAGTATCTTAATATGAAATGTTATTTTTAAGGCTATATTAAGGACATATTAAACATATTTAACTCACTGACGGTAAACCACTGTAATATGAACTTTTGATCTAAACAGATTTCCCTTTGTTTTAGTCAGAAGCGAGACTAGATCTGCTTTCTCTGAAAGTTACGTTTCTTTCAAGTTAGTTCATTAGTGTTAGGAAATTTAATGCCAATAGTAGTATTTTCACAAAAGCAAAAAAAAGTAAAATATTGCCATATTTTTACATACTTTTCTGACATAAATGTGTTTTATTAGCCATGTGGGGTTTTTTTTCATAATCCAATATATGACCACTGCCTTGAACATTGAAAAGACACAAAGGCTCAAATGAAGTTCTAATAAACCTATGAAAAAATTACATTGCTAATACGTAACATACCAAAAGAAAAAAAAGACATCTAAAAATAGATCAACTGAGTTGCATGAGGGAAATACTCCTTCCCTTGTTTTCAGCACAAGCTCTATACCTACTTTGGGCAATATAAAAAAAAATATTTTTGTCAATAATTTATGCTATATGTATTAGTAGTATGGAAAACTGCTTCTTTTATGTATAAATTCAAGAAATGATAAAAAGTAGTTTAAGAAGGGGCAAGTCATGTATGGAGGGATGGAGAAAGAGAGCTTGGAGCAACATGCAAAAGAATTTTGTGTGAGAAATGACTTGAAAAATAAGTGATCAGATGAAGTCACTTGGTATAATTTAAAATCCTGCATGTCCTGAATCAAATGCAGTTGAGCTTACCTAGAATTTAAGTCCAGATGTAATAACAAATGCTAGAAACAGAAGAATATAAAATCCCAGAAAGTGACTATGAAAAAAACTAACTCTGTGTGATTCAGCAAACACAGGGAATTGTTAACACTACTGAAAGATCATCACACAATTGAAATTGCAGGAAAGGAACTGGCACAAAACAAATATAAATCAAAGGCTAAACAAAACCTTTACATCAAAGAAAAAAAAAAGAAATGAATCTAGAAGCTGTCAAGAAACTCGGAGGGTTTAATGTACTGAATGAGGCAATGCTACAAGGAAACAAATGTAGAAAGAGATAAGAAAAGTGATGAGAATGCAACAGGAAAAGCGTCAAAAAGTGACATAACTGATGAAGTAAAACAAGAAAACATGGGCAAGAGGATGAGAAATGTCACTTGTGAGATCATCAGTGAATGCTACAGATCTTTTATATATCAACAAGGAATCTGATCTGTAGCATGCAAAGCAATGGAAATGTTCTTTTGGTCTTTTTTGCAACTATGTGTTAGATAGTTACATACATTTTGTCTGTTTGACAAAATATCATAGAATTGGAGCTCCTCAGTTACACAATACTTGTAACATCTTAATGGAAATCTACATATTCTGAATAAATGAGAAGTTAATTAGAATCATAAATAAAAGGAGGAGGGAAATTTTAGGATCTGATTTCAGATGAATATCAATGTATTATAACACTGGGAACAAATCAAATAACCATCAATAATGTAGTTTCTTTGCCTTTTGAAAAATCAAATTTATTAGCATATGAAATGTTTGTGGTGGAAGGAGACAGAGGAAGAAGAAGAATCTGTTCAAGGCATTATTTAAAAGTGAAGTCCTTCATTGCCCTGCATTGTATTTATCCCTGGAATATAATACCCCTCATATGACATCTTTGCCTTTTTAGGACTGTACGGTTACTTGGAAGGAAAGCTAAACTTAAAAAGTAGCTACAACTTTCTAGTGTCATACAAAAGATTAAGGCTGAAATCACAAAGGCCTACTGAACCCTGTGGAAGAGCTGCATGAAATGAAGTAATTCAAATATCAAATGGATGTACCAAACATTCACTTCTGCTGCTGAAACAAGAGTGGTTTGTGCATTGATGTAAGTGACAGATTTATGTATCTGTCCAGCTCCAGAGCATCCACAGTTCAGAGCAGCTTCCTGTGTATTTCCAATGCAATGCTCACCTAAACTCAATCAGGAACCAGAAATTAAGTGTTTGTCCTCTACCTTTTGACATTTGATTCAGTCATCAGATTCAGATCATTGTCTAACATACACTAACAAGATCTGAGTCCTGTAAAATACGATTATTGCAACTTCCATTTTTAATGAAGGAAACATGGAGGTGATTAAATATAGAATTTGTACAACAATCAAATCTCTCTTCCAACCAAGGGAGTTCAAATATACATCTCTTCCATTCAGCGTCAGCTTTTACAGCGTTTAGCATGTCTACACCTCTCTTTTTCAGTTAAAAGAATATGTTTTACATAGGGAATAAGACAATGGCACATTGATTGTTACTGACCATGTATATAAACATTTCATTTTGACCCGTCTTCAGGATGTGTGTCTTTTATGGTAAAATATCCTTACATCTAGAGTCCACTTTGAAGTCTTAATTCTTACATGAAACCAGCCCCATACCTAGTCTAGCCTTTACACCTGTAGCTAACATTAAAAGGGAAAAAAATATAATTCAGAAATAGCAACATAAAATTTTGCTTTGAGCTATACAGTGGAAAAAGCATAATGGGTAAATTTGAAGGACTGAGATGTCAAGGACTTTTTAAAGTATAATTACTCTTATTCTCTGATCTTCAAGGGAAATGGTAGGAGATCCTAGTGTTAGGTCACTAGAGAATATTATCTTATACAGTTCCACTGATTTACACCAGCAGATGATCTAGAACATGGACAGCAAAGCACTGGTCTAAAAATAAGTCTCATAAAAATGTCTTTATTTGGAACACATACTCTTAGTATGTGCCTTTTGAATAGAATATGTCTTTACTAATGATTAAAAGAACAAGTATTTTACTACATTTATCATCATGTATTCTAGGAAATAAATACACAGCATCTAAGAAAACATAATACTGCTGCAGAGAATGTTACGGTTAAAACATGAAAATTCTTATAAAAAACTTTTAGTAGAGTAGTTTGGTTAGTTTTTTCATTGGTTGTTTTTTAAAAATAAAGGAGCTCAAAGGGTTCACATTCACAAACTCATTTAAATGCTAGAGTAATTTGTTCCAAGGTAAATCACTCCAACACACTTAAATAACTTTCTGAATTGAAATAACATAAAAAATTTATATTTGCACACAGATTCAAATACAGACTTTGTTGTGTTACAACAGTTATAATAACATTCATATATCATCACATTTCCTAGTAAGCTTTAGTGTGTCATTATGAAATAAAACACTAAGATGACCAAAGGAATCAGTAAGAAATCCAATTCCAAGATTCACATGAGCAATTTTAGAACCTTTTCTTGTTCCTTATCTCAGCAAGAAGTATTATTCCTATAACAGCAGCTCTTATCATTGTACTGGGTAAGTTATAAAGCAAGTATTTCTGTATGCCATTTCTATCCTCAAAGTCTCCCAGGGTTCAAATGGGTTTTAGAGCCATAGGTCAGTGCATCATTTGCAAATTTGCCAGTCCTGTGGTTTTTTGCAGTGTGAAAAAAGTCTGGCAGAACAGCTGTGTCAGACTTGGAAAACACAGATCTTCTTATCTATTTGCAGGAACACTTATTAAGAGGTTATAAAACTTCTTTTTCAAAAAGAATAAATACATCTTACTGCCTGGATAATTTTAGTGGGTTTTTATGTCAATAGAATTTGTAATGAAATTTAGGTACTATCAGTCTGCACAAAACCAATGGAACTGTCCTTAAGGACATCGTAAGACTACCTGACCAGTATATATTATGGACAGTATCCTTTACTTACACTGCACAGATGCAAAGAAACAAAGTTGAATGAAATGATCAGGGCATAACATACTATTCCAAGTAGCTCCAAAGTCATTTTGAATAAGGAAAGGGGTTTTTTTAAATGTATCATCTACACTAAAATTGAAGGACATATTTTTCTGTAATGCATAACAAAACATGTTCAGTCCAGTTAAACAGGTAATTACTTTTGATCTCCAAGGTCACTCAAAGGAACTCTTCCTAGATTTGCTATGAAAAATAACTGTGTTGGTAAAGAGAGATCAAATTTCAAATATTTGGTCAGTTTTCATAGAATCATAGAATCGTAGAATGGTAGGAGTTGGAGATCATCTAGTCCAACGCCCCTGCAAAAGCAGGTTCACCTAGATCCAGTCGCATAGGAACATGTCCAGGCAGGTCTTGAAGACCTCCAAGGAAGGACACTCCACCACCCCTTTGGGCAACCTGTTCCACGGCTCTGTCACTCTCATGGTGAAATAGTTTCTTCTTATGTCTAAGTGGAACTTTTTGTGTTCCAGCTTCATCCCATTACCCCTTGTCCTGTTACTAGCTACTATAGAAAAGAGGGATGTCTCAACCTCCTGACACCCACCCTTTAGATATTTATAAATGTTAGTAAGATCACCCCTCAATCTCCTCTTCTCCAGACTAAACAGCCCCAGTTCCCGCAGCCTTTCCTCGTATGAAAGATGTTCTATCCCCTGATCATCTTGGTGGCCCTGTGCTGGACTCTCTCCAGACGTTCTCTGTCCCTCTTGAGCTGAGGAGCCCAGAACTGGACACAGGACTTCACATGAGGCCTCACCAGGCAGAGTAGAGGGGCAGAAGAACCTCCCTCGATCTGCTGGCCACACTCTTCTTGATGCATCCCAGGATGCCATTGGCCTTCTTGGCCATGAGGGCAAATTGCTGGCTCATATTTAGTTTATTATCTATCAGGACTCCCAGGTCTCTCTCTGCAGAGCTGCTCTCCAGCAGTTCAACCCCTAGCCTGTACTGGTGCATGGGGTTGTTCCTTCCCAGATGCAGGACTCTGCACTTGTCCTTGTTAAATTTCATGAGGTTCCTCTCTGCCCAACTCAAGACCTCGCTGAATGGCAGCACAGCCTGGGGAATCAGCCAGTCCTTCCAGTTTGGTGTCATCAGGGAACTTGCTGAGGGTTTTCGTCAATAACAATGTATTGCAATTATAGAATCACAGAATCATTTTGGTTTGAAAACACCTCTAATATCATCAAGTCCAACCACTAACCTAACGCCACCAAGCTCACCACTAAGCCATATCCCTCAGCATCTCAAGTGTGTTTTAAATATCTCCAGGGATGGTGACTCCACCACCTCCCTGGGCAGCCTGTTCCAGTGTTTAACATCCGTCTTGGTGAAAAAGTTCTTCCTAATGTTCAGTCTAAACCTTGCTGAGCACAACTTCAGCACATTTCCTTGTCTTATAGCATCATAGAATCATAGAATGGTAGGGGTTGGAAGGTATCTTTAGACATCATCTAATCTAACCCCCCCTACAAAAGCACCTAGATCAGGAACATGTTCAGGTGGGTCTTGAAGATCTCCAAGGAAAAAGACTCCACATCCTCCCTCTGCAGCCTGTACGAGGGCTCCATCACAGTGAAATAGTTTTTTCTTATGTTTAAATGGAACTTTTTGTGTACAACTTCATCCCATTATCCCTTGTCCTGTTGCTAGATACTATAGAAAAAAGGGATGCCCCAATCATCCATCATTTAGATATTTGTAAATATTAATGAGATCCTCCCTCAGTCTCCTCCAGATTAAACAGCCCCAGTTCCCACAGCCTTTCCTCATAAGGAAGATGCTTCAGTCCCCTGACCATTTTGGTGGCCCTGCTCTGGGCTCTCTCCAGAAGTTCTCTATCCCTCTTGACCTGAGGATCCCAGAACTGGACACAGGACTCCAAATGAAGCTTCACCTGAATTCTGGGGAATCGGCCAGTCGTTCCTGTTTGGCGTTATCAGCAAACTTACTGAGGGTCCAGATCATTGATGGAGATGTTGAACAAGACTTGCCCCAGAACTGGTCGCTGTGGAATCCTCTAATGAGACTCCATGCCACTGATCACCATTCTCTGGGCTCTGTCATTCAGCCATTCTCATTCACCAAGGGAAAGTCTTCCATTCTCCAGATTATCTCACTATCTTCCAGGGACTGGGTTTACCAAGACCCAGCCTTGGTAGTGAAGATTGAAGCAAAGAAGGCATTCAGTAGTTCAGCTTTCTCTGCATCCTCTGTCACCAGGGCACCCTCCTTCTTCAACAGCAGGCTCACATTCTCCCTAATCTTCCTTTTGCTATGGATGTACTTGAAGCTTTTCTTATTTTCCTTTACATCACTTGTCAGGTTTAAACCCAAAAGGGCTTTAGCCTTTTTTTGATTTTGGGGATACATTGACCTTGAGCTTGGAGGAAGTGGTGCTTGAAGATTGACCAGCTTTCTTGGGCATCCCTAACATCTAGAATCTTAGCCCATAAGATTCCTTCAAGCAGGTCTTTGAAGAGGCCAAACTTAGCTCGCCTGAAGCCCAGGGTCACAACGCAACTTAATGTGCTGATACTTCCACACTGAATCTTTAATTCTATCATTTCACAGTCACTGCGGCCAAGGCTGCCTTCAACCTTCACATCCCCAACCAGACCTTCTTTATTTGTCAGTACAAGGTCCAGCAGCAACCCCCTTCTCATTGGTTCCTCAATCATCTGTGACAGGAATTTGTCATCACCATTCTGTAGGAACCTCCTGTACTGTGTGTGCTTGGCTGAGTGGCTTTGCCAGCAATTATCAGGAAGGCTGAAGTTTCCCATAAGGACCAGGTGGGGCAGCTCTTAGTTGTTTGTAGAAGGTCTCATCTACTTCCTTATCAGGTGGCCTGTAGTAAACTCTCACAATAGTATCACCCACACTACCCTGCCACCTAGTTCTCATCCATAAACACTCAACCTGCCTCTCATCCCCACCCAGGCAGAGCTAAATGCACTCTAATTGCCCTCTCACATAGAGAGCAACTTCACCTCCTCACTTCATTAGCCTGTGTTTCCTAAATGGTACTAGCCTTTCACAACTGTGCTCCAGTCATGTGAACTGTCCCACCATGTTTCTGTATCTGCAAAAAAGTCGTAGCCCTGTAGCCGCACTTACATCTCCAGTTCCTCCTGTTTATTCCCCAGTGTAAAATCATTGCAGGGGCTTATTCGAGCCTGCCCAAGATGGCCTCCAGCCATCACATCTCTCACAACACCTTTGTTAACAAACACCAGGTCAAGCAAGGCACCTTTCTTCGTAGGCTTCCTCACCAGCTATATGAGGAAGGACTGTTTCCTCTCTGCTGTGTTGTATTCCTGGCAGAAATCTGGTCAGTAGAAGTGTCCCATGAGAATGAGGGTCAGTGACCTCAAGACTTTTCCCAGCTGCCTAAAGAACATCTCATCTACCTCCTTATTCTGATTGTGCAATCTATAGCAGACTCCTACCATGACATCCCCTTTGTTGTTCTGATTCATAAACACTTGACCCTATCCTCACCATCACTAACCTCTAAACAGTCGAGATACTCCCTAACAGAGGGCTACCTCTTTGCCTCTCCTCTTACCTATCCCTTCTGAAGAGTCAGCAGCCATCCAGTGCAGCACTCCAGTTGTGTGACTCATCCCACCATATTTCCATAACAGTAACAATGTCACACTTCCCTTGGTGCTCAATGGCTTCCAGCTCCTTCCAGCACACAGCACTTCAGATGGGTTACCAATCCTGCCAGCTTTTGGGGGAAAGAGGTCCTGACCTGCATGTGACTATTTTCAGATGTTTCTGTTCCCTCCAACACATTAATTTTTGCCTCCCTGCTGCCACAAAGATCTCCATCTTCTGTCTCCACCGAGGTGGCAGACTCAAGGATGTCAGCAGCAGAGCATGGCTCACATACTGACATGCTGCTCCTAGGCTTATCCCTGTCAAGCTTGGTTTTGGCCCTTACACCCTTCAAATCCAATTAGTATCAAATCATTTAAGGTTATTTTTTGTCAGTACATCTGAATTTCTAAATGTGGCTGCCATCACAGGTTACATAGTAATGACATTATATTGCTCACTTTCTTGATTCTAGGATTTAGGACAGGGCTAGGGTATTAGCAACTCTTATTGTATGCCATATAATGTTAAGTTTTTCAACAGAAACATAATTTAGACATGTAGTTAAAAGAAATATGGCTGAATCCCATAAATATAATCTGATTACATACAAGATCTGTAATTTCATCCTTATTAAAAAATAAGTATACAACAATATTTACTAGGTGTGTCCCACATGGAAAACAGAGCAATACGATACATTCCTTTCTTATCCTTCAGTTTACATCTGAAAAAAAAAAAGTTCTTGTATTCATTGTCCAGTTTTATCTTTACTAAACCAGATAAAGCGGGTGTGTTCTTGTTCTCTTTGAAGTTGTACCACTCACTTCAGTAATAGTGGGATTTGAGCTGCATATTTAAACATCAACTAAACAAAAGCTTGAAAGACATTGTATGTAGTTTATGTAGTAATATCCACCCTTCATTTATAAGTACAAGATATCTTGTTCTGTTATGAAAGTAACAGTACATTAATTATTACAATGGTCACCGAAAAGCTCACAATCAAAATATCTTTACCATTAGACTACATTGCTTCTTATCAGTAGCATTTTCCTGTCCCATCAAAACATTGTTTAAATTTAAACTAGCCATTGAATAACAGTAGCAATCTTTAAGAGGTTTTATTAAGATACACTGTAATTATTTTTCTTCCCAAAAATGGTTCCAGTGGCTCAATGAGTTTTCTATCCCTGGTATCAACTGATTCTTAAGGGTTCTTCAAAAAATATAACACAATTCTGGTTAAAAACTATGCGTGGGAACTCATTCATTTCATAAATATAAGGAAATGAACTATTTTGCTGTACACTTCCTATAGTTCTCCCTCTCTGTGTCCCATTTGTGTATCCACCTCCTGCACCACCACCTAGAATAATTTTCCTATCTCTGCACATATACTCCATTCAAAGTCCAATGACAGAAAAATTGCAGGGCTCAAGCACCAAGTGTGCTGCTATCAGGATGTGGAAAATAGTTATTGCATGTCCAAGTAAATAACAGTGAGGGAATTGTTCCCTGATTAATTCAAATTCAGATGTTCTGTCAAATCTGCTTCTGAACAGTATGAAGAGACTTGGTGAACAATAAGTGATCTTGTAAAATCCTCACAAGATTCTGATTTCATTTAATAAAAATGTAAGTGAAAGTACAAATTATTTAGAATATTCTTGCTGTCAAAATTACACTCCCGGATTTCACAGAACTACAGAATCTTAGGGGATAGAAGGGACCTTGAAAGATGATCTAGTCCAACACTTCTGCCAGAGCAGGACTTCCTAGAGTAGGTCACACAAGATCTAAAGCAGGTGGGTTTTGAATGTCCCCAGAGAAGGAGACTCAACAACCCATCTAGACAACCCGTTCCAGTGCTCCATCACCCTCACAGTGATGAAATAAGAGAACCATAGAGTGATAGGGGTTGGAAATGACCTTTAGAGATCATCTAGTCCACCCCCCTGGAGAAGCAGGTCCACCTAGATCAGGTCACATAAGAACATGTTCAGGTGGGTCTTGAAGACCTCCAAGGAAGGAGACTCCACAACCCCTCTGGGCAGTCTGTGCCACTGCTCCCTCACCCTCACAGTGAAATAGTTTCTTCTTATGTTTGAAAGGAACTTTTTGTGTTCCAACTTCATCCCATTAACCCTTGTCCTGTTGCTAGATACAATAAAACAAAGGGATTTCCCAACCTCCTGACACCCAGCCTTTAGATATTTGTAAATGTTAATAAGATCTCCCCTCAATCCCCTCTTCTCCAGACTAAACAGCCCCAGTTCCCACAGCCTTTCCTCATGTGAAAGATGTTCCAGTCCCCTGATCATATTGGTGACCCTGTGCTGGACTCTTTCCAGAAGTTCTCTGTCCCTTTTGAGCTGGGGAGCCCAGAACTGGACACAGGACTCCA
This sequence comes from Colius striatus, assembly GCF_028858725.1. Taxonomy (NCBI): domain Eukaryota; kingdom Metazoa; phylum Chordata; class Aves; order Coliiformes; family Coliidae; genus Colius; species Colius striatus. The sequence goes on along the minus strand of NC_084767.1, from coordinate 28,694,074 downwards.
GATGAGGCCTCATCAGGGCAGAGTAGAGGGGGAGCAGAACCTCCTTCAACCTGCTGGCCACACTCTTCTTGATGCATCGCAGGATGACATTGGTCTTCTTGGCACAAGGACATGTTGCTGGCTCATGTTCAGTTTATTATCCATCAGGACTCCTGGGTCTCTCTCTGCAGAGATGCTCTCCTGCAGGTCAATCTCCAGCCTGTATTGGTGCGTGGGGTTGTTCCTTCCCAAGTGCAGGACTCTGCACTTGTCCTTGTTGAACCTCATAACGTTCTTCCTTGTATTTCATTGGAATCTCTTATGTTCCAGCTTATACCCATTGCCCCTTGTCCTATCATTGGACATCACTGAGAAGAGTCTGACTCCATCCTGCTAATACCCACTCTTTATGTATTTCACACAGAGTGGTAAACATTAATGAGATTACCCCTCATTCTCCTCATCTCCAAGCTAAAGAGCCTCAGCTCCCTCAGTCTTTCATTGTAATGGAGATGCTCCACTCTTTCATCTTTGTGGCCCTGTGCTGAACTCTTCCCAGCATCTCCCTGTCCTTCTTGAACTGAGATGCCCAGAACTGGACATAAAATTCCAGATGCGGTCTCATGAGGGTAGAGTAGAGGAGGAGGAGAACCTCTGTCAACCTACTAACCACACTCCTTCTAATACACTTAATTTTATCCTGTGTGAACAAGTACCCTTGCTTTGAAGTATTAACAAGCAAAATCATTCTCAAATATGAATATAAGTCATAATCTTTAAAGAACATCTTTAAAGGTTAGAAGGGAGTCTTCAGGAGATATTTCCATTGTTCACTTATGTTCACTCCATATACATATATCCTGGTTACATCCATTGAAGTTCTAAATCCAAAGGCACCTTGAAGTTCTGGTTTTGTGTCTAAGCAGTGTTTGTGAATAGGACATCAGTGACAGCATTTGTGTCACTGCATAACTATACCGAATGTACAGATTTCAGACTCTATACTAGTTTTGGATGATCCACTTTGTACATGGTTTTGGTACATTTTCACCCGTTGCAGTTTTACATGCGATAGAATAATAATGATTCACTCCACCCAAGCTAGGTATTTCCTGGTAATTAATTAATGGCAGTTAAGGGATTTTAAATTTGTTGTTGGCACCGAACTTAATGAATTGTCAACCATCAGGAAATACCCTCCCTACTTGTCATATCTGTCAAATTACTAATTAAGCATCTAACACTGAAAAACAAACAACATTTTTAGGTTGTTATTAGTTTCATCTGCTCCAATGAAACTAGTCAATTACACATTGTACTGACTAAATAAAAGAGATAGAAAACTCTGCCTACAAACTCTGTGCTTATGAAATCGAAATAACTATTGGGTATGGGTAGCTATGATATACAATTCATGATAATTTTACAACCCAGTGCTGGAAAGTCATAAATTTAACTGAAAATACTCACATATTTAATCTGTATTTACTACATAGGAAAATGTCCCTGCCTGGATGGTTTAGAACATTTTTATTACAGCTGTTTGAAACTGTAAAAAAAATATACAAGTTGAACAAGACATTACTATTTTATCAGAAACAAATTTGCCTCTTTTATTGCATATTAAAATTAATTGTTTTCGTATTGACTGTTAGGAAAAGAAACCAGTTTGTGTATGGGCTGAATAAATAAATCATATTCACTCACTTAAAGGAAATTACTCTCTGGTCTTGCTGCTGTAAATGTCCAGCCCACTCTTCTTAGGTTGTATATTTATGTCTTCTGCAGAGATCCAACAGACTTTTAACTCTTAAAAGGGGTTGATTACACAGGAGATGTGCTCAGTCATGCTCAGGCATTGGGTCAGAAAAACAGACTTCTTTTGACTTTCTTACTACCTTTCCTTCTGTTTCACTAGTGTGAAACTCTCAGAAACTTTTAGCATGAAAAGCCTTAGTGCCTATTATTATCTTACATCATTAGAAGCGGCCAGAACAAGAACAATGCGAGCTGTTTCAAGGATTGTTTGGATTATCCCTTGGTATAGTGCTTACCATTGGGTAGCATCATAAGCATTAGGTAATTACACATTTTTCAGCCACTTCTGTAATGTCACTACAAGGAATTAAGCTTTCGTCTCCTTAAAACAAATACTGTCTCTTGCTTCAGCATAAACTTGATTTACCCTATTATTTTTGCAAAAGTTAAAAAGAATAAGATTTATCAAATGTGACTTCCCTTAGTTACGTAACATTTGAAAAAGTGAGAACTCCTGTTAGAAAAACTACATGTTTTTGTCAGATTGCTGTAATTAATTATTAAAATATACTTTCTAAGCACAAATTGTGTGTTCTTTACATGATTAATTAGTAGGAGCCTGCATTCATGCCTAAGGGAGTCAGTGAAAGACCTTGAACTGATGTCAGTTAAAGAAAATTTGTTGTTGTTGCTGTTAGTCAGGGTTAACAGGATTTTCGTGTTGCAAAGGAAGTAGTGAAGGGTTGACAGCACATACAGTTCGATGTCTTTTAAATAATTTTCTTTTCATCTTTTCAGAGATATTTTCAGAAGCTACTAACAAAGGACTTGCTATGTTTCAGATGAAATAGAAGACAAATTTCTCCTTAACTTCAAAAGCAGCACGTTTTTATTAACCCTAAGTTCTCTCAAGTCTCCTCTCAGAGACTTAAAACCCATGTAATTCCAAAGTAATTGATAGAAAAATGCTTCTCTCAGCATTAGTTATAAGTGTGAAGAGTCTGCACTCATGTACTTTCTTTAAAAAAAAAAAAAAGAAAAAAAGTCCTCCTGGAAAAGAGGTATTACCTTTGCAAACACCATATGCAAGTAAAGCTACAATCAACAGAAGCAATCTTTTAAATTATGCTGGATCTCTTCATGCTTCTAAATGAAAGTTTTGCATTTCCTATAAACTTAAATGCATTTAGAGTAAAAAATCCTCTACCTTTCTTTGTGAACACTGAGCAACAGTATAATATCATATCATATCGTATCATATCATATTGTATGTTATATTGTATTATATTATGTTGTATTATATATTTTTTTTAATTTTACAATTAGGTACTCTACTATTCATGTTATTACAATTCAAAGTTTTGTTACCATTACTAGAAAGTGGAGACACAGAGAATAAAACAAATGTTTGCATTCCTATATCTTGTAAACACTGCCCTTCAACTTAAATTCCAACACTTCTCTGACTTACAGCAGCAGTTAACTGCTCCAAAGAACTAAAACAGCCTAAAGAGGTGCCAAATCATTCTGGTCACTGTACTTCAGGTGAGTTGGGCAAGCAAGAGGACATATGGAAAAGAAGCACCATCGGTGAAGCACAAAGAAGTTAATTCACCTCTGAGGCATGGACACCAAATAAAGAAGACATTTAGCCCTCAAAATATTCTCATTTACATCAATGTTGCATCTATGTCTGTATATAGCACAGGATTTTACACCACCAGAACTGACAGATTTAAATACTTATGGTAAGGCAATGACATATTCAATGCAAACGTAGGCATCTGGATGAATCCTGATTTTCCATCTTCTAATTTTCTTTCATCTCTTCCACCTTTAAGAAAAGTTTTAAGAACCTGACACATCCCAGCATCAGATCCTTAAGGCGTGTACCATGTAGTAGGTCCCAACATTAAACATTGTAACCTAAAGAAGACACTCTTGCAAGTTTGTACTGTCTACACACAGAATGCTCATACCTCAGCCCTCCATTCCTTTCAGGGAGCATTTAAGCATGTTGACATGACTATGTATGGACAATTGTGTACCCGCTCCACCCAGCTCATCAGATCTGAGAATGCTCCAACACGGAAGCGATGCAGCAGCATTAACTGGATGCTGAGAGGCAAGGTATGTTAGCTCAGGCTCAGTGCCACACAGATTAGGTTACACAACTCCAGGACAGAAGTGCCTCACATCCGGCCCACTTAGGATACAGGGAGAACAGATCTATAACAATATGTTCTTGTACTCTAACACAGGTAGATATCCTTCATATTTTCTCAAAACATAGTGTACAACTTCCATATCTTCCTTTTTTGGCACTGAACCTGATAGGAAGATGGGTTTAGATGGGAAGGAAGTAGTTCTGTTCTAATGAGTAATAATCCATTCCTTCATCAATAGAGGATCTCGGTGCTTTTTAAGGTACTTGTGTATCAACTGAAAATTTGCATAGAAAACTCTTGAAAAAAGCATTAAACAAATACAAAAATCAAAATAATATATCTATTCAAGGGTATCTGAATGTAGCAAAAGTACATGAAAAAGTATATAGGTATATTTTTAATTCAGTTTATTGCCTATAAGTTCAACAAATGATCTAATTTGTTTGTGGCTGCAATAAACAGATGTGAACTCAAAGCCACTACCACTGTATGACTTTTTGAGGAAGAAACTCAAAGTCAATATAGAAGCAAGCAGCAAAGCAGTACGATTGAAAACCTGTGAAATATAGATATTTAGTTGATTATTCAGCTTTTTATGAGCCACATGTATACCAAATATAAAAAATTTGTAAACAAGAATCATTCAACATCAGAATTCTTGAAGTTGCCAGCAAGCTGCAAAAACAGTCTACAGTACTGAGCCAAATATGTTGTGATAAAGAAGTAAAAGCTACACATAGACACAAACTTGTTTGCTGAAAAAATTCTCCATGTTTCTTACTTTTTCAAAGGGTAACTTAAAAACACAGTGACTGATATTTTGGATTGGCCTGTAGGGCTCTGAGGTTGCAGAAACAAGCTGCAATTAAATAGGGTGTAATGAGGAAAGGTCATGAAAAATGAATAGGAACATGACCCAGTACTACACAGCAATGAGGTACAAAAACAAGCGGGATGGGAAGGCGCCAGCCAGCATGCTTTCCTATCTAATCAGCTGTGTCTCTGATAAAGGAGGAAGTAAGTTAAGGGAGGGAGTCTTCAGCACTTAAAACAATCCCCAGGACTCCATTTCTCCACTGGTAATGTGATGTCTTTAGGATTCAGGCCAAGAGAATAACTAAAAGGAAGCTTAGCAGTCACTAATTCTCAGCTTCATATTTGTTCATGGATATTAATGACCTATTTGAACTGGGACAGTAGATACTACTCTTCACAAGTTGCTTAGCACTGGCAATAGAATGCTATATATTTCAGTCTATGAAGCCTTACAAAACAAACCCTGATACACATCTCTGCCACGGCAAGACTGTGCAGGTGCATTGCAAGTACCCAGTCCTGTGGTAACTTTCACATTTCATTTCTCCTTAAGCATCTCAATGAAATTTCAAGCAAACTCTTCTGTTTCTTTGCTTTTTGTAACAACAATATGATCACTGTGGATGCTCTCTGGGAGAAATCTGACAGAAACTGAGTTTAGAAGAAGCATAATGCTTCTTCAGATTTCTAAGATGTAACACAATGTGAAAAGATTTAACTTAAGAGCTCTGATTCACAAACACCCCTGACAGCAGCTAAGAAGGTGAACTAAGACCTGCCATCTACTCTCCACAAGGGTGTACAGGCAACAGAGATCTACAAGACTCTGCTGTTCATTTGCTGTAGTTTATGGACTAACACTTCAGGAATCAGGATCAGTAATATATTTGCATGACTGACTATCATGTAGTAAAAAGAAAAAAAAAAAAAAATCTACCAGAAAAAAAAAAAACAACCCAAAAAACCATAAACAAGGGGAGATATCAGTACTTATATCATAAGCTATTTCATTCAAAATCTGCATTTATTTATATTTTAAATTTTCCCTTGGGAGTTACCAGGTGTTGGGTTTTGCTACACTTTTCTCCATTAATTTAGGGAGTTTCTGTTGATGCAGTAATTAAACAGAGGATTAAACAAAATGGCACAGAAACTTGAGCTGGAAAACCACGAGAGATGGAGAGCAGTGAAAAAGTCTATTCCACTTGTGTCCTCAACTTTCTCTTCCTATCATTTTAAAGATATGTATTTGCTAGGGTCCTATGTATATTATGTAGCTGGATCTGAAGAGTATTGATATCCATCCCTCACAATGATGTTCTGACAAAACTGTTTGAATTCAACACCTTAGGTAACTTTACCTGAATTGTTGCAGTTTGTTCTTTGTCCCACTTGAAGATGCAGAATCATCAAAAAAAAGTAGGCAGAAGGCAGGTTTTCTAGCTGCATAAACCTCCAGGATCTCTGCCTCAAGAAATGAAAGGTGACCACCAAGGGAAGAATGGAGCTTGCAAAGAAGCACAGGACCAAATGGCCCTATACCTCTAAGGACTCTCTTTTTATTGACAATTCATTCTTAAATATGTTTCAGTGCTTTGCTGCATTGATTCTGAACCACACTCTAGAGCAGATCTGCAACATATTTGAAATGATTGCTTTGGCTTTGATTCAATAATTATTTTAATGAGAAAAGTGAGATGTTTATATTAAGATATCTTGCTTATACAAGACAAGCTGCTTCACCACAGCTAGAATTCATTAGTCATTATTAAACTGGTATACAGAAAATTGCAGGCTCCAGCTTCCCAGAATTAATTTTAAAAGGCTTTAAAGCAAAGTAGCTCATTCATTTGCATGCAGGCCAAACAACATTGTCACTGATTTTAAAAACACTAGTTGATTCATATTTACCTCTTCATGGTTCTAAAAGTAAAAGTGATTGAAGAAAGAATTTGAATATTCCAAATTAAATGGGAATAGTGGTTCAACTGAGTATTCCTCTAAATTCCAGATTATGTTCACATCCCACTAAGTATCTCCTCTTGTACTCTGGATAAAAACATTCTGAGATGAATTCTGCATTTTGTCTTGCTCCATGTACCCTGTCAACACTTTATAGTCAAGGAAAAAATGTCTGTTCTGAAAAACAACCAAAGTAATAATTTTCCACACTTGGAAATTACTTCAAAGATGCTAAAACAACAATGAAAAAGCCCCAAACCCAAATAATAATAATAATAATAATAACTTCATATTTTACAATATGGTAAATTGAAAAGTTGAAAACAGGCTACATTTTTTTAAACAAATTTCAATACCTTCTCAGTTTTCCTAAGCCCCAGTCTTTATTTTGAAGGTTGTTTCAAAGGTCGACCTGAAGTAAGTATTAAGGCAATATTAATATATTATTAGGCTGCATTTGTGGCTAATTAGCCTATTATTTCCTCCCCTTTCAGCAAACTAGGCTGTGCATTCACAGAAAGGATTATGATCTTGAAATTATCTAGGAAAATCACATGTTTTTACTTGTTTCTATGGTCACTTTTCCTTTCTTTTTCTTAGACAAGTAAATGACTACCTTTTGTTCTCTGGTCTGTTTCACAACTATAACACCTCGAAATATTTTGATGACACCACTTTTCTTCCTTGTTCATATTACAGGGAAAGATGAAGCCCTTATATTGATTAGGAACAATCAAAAATAAGTACTTCTCTAGAACTAAACTCTTTGTAAACGGACACTATCTGCATTCAACCAAACATTAAAGAAAGAGGATTAAAACAGAATGCTTAATTTTGAATTCACATCTAACATTCCTGCTTACATTCTACATCTGACTTACATCTTTCAGAGATGACAGGCACAGAAAAGCTATCCCATCTTTAAATGTATAAATGGTTTTTCAAAGTTCTTAAGAAATTACAACAGCTTTTTACACATTTCATAGAATCATAGAATCGTTTGGTTGGGAAAGACCTTTAAGATCACCAGGTCAATCACTAACCAAACACTGCCAAGTCAGCTACTAAACTGTGTCCCTCAGCACCTCATATATACATCATTTATGCATATTATTTATGGTGACTCCATCATCTCCCTGGGCAGCCCATTCCAGTGTCTAATGTTTCAGTGTCAGTGAAAAAAGTTCTCCTAATGTCCAATCTAAAGCTCCCCTGGCACAACTTCAGCCCATTTCTTCTTGTCACTCTTTACTTGGCAGAACAGACCAATCCCCACCTCACTACAGCCTCCCTTCAGGTAGTTGTAGAGAGTGATCACGTTTCCCTTAGCTTCCTTTTCTCCAGGCCAAAAAAACCCCAGCTCTCTCAGCCACTCCTCATCAGACCTGTGCTCCAGACCCTTCATCAGCTTCATTGCCGATCTCTGGACACTCTCCAGCACCTCAATGTCCTTCTAGTAGTGAAAGGCCCAGAACTGAACACAGTACTTTAGGTGCGGCCTCAACAATGCCGACTATAGGGTGACACTTCCTTTGTCCTGCTGGTTACACTATTTTTGATACAAGCCAGGATGTCATTCACCTTGGCCACCTGGGCACACTACTGGCTCATGTTCAGCCAGCTGTTGTTGATTAACATCCCCAGGTTGTATGGGTTTGGCTCACTAACTATTAAAAATATGCACTGGCAACGGCTAGCGCAGAAAAAATTGGCATATTTCAGAAATTAAGAAGTTTACCTACATATAACAAATGAAACTGAAACATTCAAGGAGCATAGATTTTAAATCCAATCCCCATGTCATTAGAATTTTAAAAAAATTTGAACAGTAATAACAACATGAATGAGGAGACTCACTTTTTTCTCATTTTTTTCATCTTTGCAATTCCCACAAATTAAATCAGAATTGGATTCTGAACAGCAACACACAAATTCTGAAAAGATTCATTTAACGAAAAATTAAAATATATATTAAAACCTCTCCTAAACATATACAAACCCAAGCACGTAGTTTCAGATTGGATGAACAAGCCTTTCTTCTCATATACCCAGGATTTTATGTTATTAATCAAGCCAGTGTCAATTTTTTAGGCCATTACATGCACTGTGATGATCTGTGATTACAAATATACAATGTTATGGGTCAGATCCTAATAGGATGTTCTTGAGCAGTCACAATGGAAAGATTATTCAGGCCTCCCAGTCCTGAGGTTCTGGACTGTCCCTTCTTCCTGCCTAGGAGTCCTTTAAACAAATCCTTTTATGTTCATAATATTCATCCATGTATTCCAGACAGGCATGACATGCAACCACATAATAGACCTTCTTGACTATTACCATTAAGAGGTTTTTCTCATAGTAAAGCAAATCTAGAGTGCTTTTATATGACACTTTTGGATTTTTTTGCACTGCCAGGATAGCACAACAAACTGTAAAATCCTAACTTAGCCTTGCACTCTTATCAACATGTTTATAACAACAGAATACAGCAGGTATTTTTCACTGTATCATAAATCATTCACAAAATCGATAGTCACCATGTCTGCAGCTAGGAGACATTTGCATTTTATCATCTCTTCTTTTAGTGTGACTAATTTCTTTTACAAGTGCCTTTTTGCAATTCAGTTACATTAAAAAAAAAAAAAAAAAAAAAAGGAAGCAACAAGTCTTCCCAGTCACTGGCTTGTATATTTGCAAATGAGAGGCTTTGCAAACCTGATCTCATAGTGGCATAATTACAATACTGGTTTCATGACTCATTCAGTGATTAAATGCTAACTGCTAGCTGGCCACTCCTTGTCACTCAAGATTTGCCAACATAGTGTTTATCTAAACCAGAATGTGTTGACTGAAAAACACATGCTGCTAAAAATGTATTTAAATTAAATCACAAAGTTGTTCTTTTTCTTTTTAACATCCCTGTGTAATTTTTGTATATGTAACATAAACACTGAAGTTGCACACCTTTTACACTGTAAAATCAAACCAGTTTGATTTGGTTTAGTTTCAGTTCTTCTCCATTATATTTACAGGCAGATTTAAGAATAAATCATAAAAAAAGACTTATAAAACCTTCAGATTTGTTTTGACTTTGGAGTAAGAACATGTTCCTAAGCCCATCCCTGAAGTCTGTCACCATAAAACTGACCACAAATGGTGAGTTGCTCCCTAGAACTGACAAAGCTCTACACACTTGCTATTGTACTGCTGGAGAAGGAGGAATTGAGAAGGGAGACAGAAATTGCTACGGCCTTTATTTAAACATACCACCCTTGTTCTGCCAGATTTCTGTCTCCCATGTGCCTAGTCTCCACAGGGAGGTGAAGTGGGCTTTCTTCACTTCTGTCAGTTTTTCTACAGGTTGGACTATGCAAGTTTGAGTGCACATTAGCAATTCAGCACTGTGGCCAGCATCAGTCCCTTTAACAACGCTGAGTTTGCCTATCTTTTCTTCAACACCTTTTGTGTGACATCATACAAGGCAGCCCCACAATGTTGTCCCATTACAGAGATCTTGAAGCTTTCCAAAGTAATTGATTCATGTAAGGAGCGCAGAGTAGACATTTCAAAGTTTTTCTAAAAATGATGATCATCTTGATCTCCTTTTAAGATATTAATCAATTAGTGATGTCTTCCCAATTATAGAACCTGGCTTATCCAAAGGCTTTGGAACTTATCTACAGGACTTGTTTTTTTCTAGTTCTATTTCAGACTCTGAAAATTATTTTAGTGTATGCAATTTCTAAAATTTGTCATTATAATTTCAAATTAGTAATATCATGCTCAAGGTCAAAGTTCTACCATATGAAGCTGAAAGTATTAAATTCTAAGGAAATCAGTTAAGCCCTATTCCATGATGTTTTCAGTACAACAATACAATCTCAAGAAACTTGAAAAGTTCAGATAATAACATAAAGTTTGAATAAACAGTAAAGTTGGGTGGTTTTTTTTTAAATTACAATCAATTTCCTGTAACTAATAAACCAGGGCCAAGTTGGAGAGAGAAAAAAAATGTTAAAATGCTAGAAATATTGTTCAAACAATACTTAAATTGTAAAACTTTCAATCATTGATGGTAAATGGGGCAAATAGCTGCTTGTAAGGCTGTTTAACATAAGCCAGTCTACTGGATGTATACAGTTGCCATATACACACTTTGATCTACACAGTAGCATAAAACTGCAAAACTAAACATAATTTTGCCACAAATACATGCTGATAGGTACAGAATCGTCATTCCTTTGTCAAAAGATACATAGAGGGTAGACTAACTTCAGGTATTTCATTTAGGTTTATTTCCTCCTACTCAGCCACTGTGAGGATGGTCAAACACTGAAACAGGTTGCTCAGAGAGGTCATGGAGTCTTCATTCTTGGAGAAAGTCAAAACAGAGATGGCTCTGGACAATATGCTCTAGTTGATGTTGCTTTGAGCAAAGGCACTTAACTAGATGATCCTAACATGTCCCTTGCAACCTCACTCTGTAGTTTTAAAAGAAGAGCTCTCTGAAACTCAGTCTGGAGACAATGGAGACTTCCATGTTTTGCTGAGTTCTAAAGCTAAGATCAAAAAATAACATCTTTTCTTAATTTCCCTTTGGCTCTTCTCAAACTAGAACTTCTAGAGACAGCTAAAACTACCCTAGTGAGACTAAAGTTTATATTTGAGATACATATTATGATGATATTTTTGTCTTCACTTACAACCTTAAAATAAGCCTGACTTGCATTAGAGTATATTTGAAAATAAATGGAAAAAGAAACACTGGATGTTAGAAAAAAAACACAGAGGGAAATGCTTCCTCTTATATTTATATTTTTAGTATTAAGCTTGACTTGACCTTGAATTTCCCATGATATAATCAGACATAAATATGCATATTTACTAATGACATTTTACTGATTACTCAGGAGGACAGATTATGTACCTTTGTACTCTAATTATACTCTTACCGGGTTTTTAAAACCTCAAAACTGAAACATTCCATACTTAAAAATACTCCACATTTAAAAGCACTCTTCATTTTTAAAAATTCTGTATGGATTATATTTCAGATATTAAGGTTAATTTTTGTTTAAAAAAATGCATCACAAAGAAATCATTAACCCACAGAAGACACATGACATAGTGCAGTAAATGGATAGACTGATTGTCACTGGTAAATATTTCACTGTATATGTAACCTCTGATTTTTCTTCTCCGGTAGATGTCAAGCAATAAAATCACCATTCTTCTCTTTAGTGAGGTTTTCATGCTAAAGAAAAAAATACAAATATGATGACTATTCATTATTGAAGAAAATTAGAAATAAAGAAACATTTTTGTGTGATACAGTGTGCAGAGCAAAATGATTGTATATATTGTCAAAATTCTGGTGCTGTTCAAAAAACATTTTCCATTTCATTACTTAAGCCTATAGCTGGGCTGAAAAATAAGACACAAATTTCGTCTTCTTTATCTTCAGTCCAACTATAGGCATTTCTCAGCTTTGTGTGTAAATACCATATACAAGATAAGGACTTAAAGGTTCAAAAGTTCAAATAAAATCTTGATTCTTCTCCATTGTAAATATCATTCAGTGTGACTTAGATTTAGGAATAATTAACCCCATGCCCACCTCTTCTGTACCCTCCACCTCTCGCGTTACAATCCGAGATCTTCCAGACGCCTACTACAAGTAGCTACAATCATTTTCAGATTCTTTCAAAATATTTTTTCAACTCCAGTGTCTGGACTGCAAGCATTGATCAGGAATTCAAAACTTAGCATCTGATAGACTACTTTTATTGACATGTCGCTAACCTTTCTAACATACTTATAGGAAACAACTTACAGCTTTCTGTCTCTGGTTTTGTGTGTTCAACTTCAGATAGCTGTAGGGATTCAAGCACAGTTCTTACCAAGAGAGGCAAATTTAGCAAACTAACACATATTTGTTCAAAAAACCTAAAATTCTCAAACCAAAAAACTAATACATACAAGTAAACATAAATTATCACTACTGTACACAACAAAGCATTTTTTGAAGTTACTTCTTCAGGCATTCTTATTGCCCAGTAAGACATTGTGTACTATCAAATGTGCAAAACCCAAGGTACAGTATCCACTGGTCTTTATTACAATGGAAATTAGGAAGTAAAAATACTCCATTAATCGATGCTGTCTGTCTGAAGGAAGGTTCTTCACATACATTTAGAACAAAATACTTCTGATACTATAAAAAATAAGATGTTGGGAGAACAGAAGGTAATATTTTGGACATCTCTCCAGGGACATTCACTTTCATTTGAACAACTTATGTGGAAGCACAAAGCAGAATGGTTGAGGTACTTTATGAAACCACTCGGTCCTGTTTCTGTCTCAAGTGATCTCACAGGTTGGAAGAATCATGTCACAACCTCAAGAAATCATGCATACCTCAATTAACTAAGGGTACTCATAACACGTATATGCTCCCTAACATGCTGATAGAAGGTAATTCATCTTACCATGATGAATCACCATAACTTCTGACACCAGTGAGAGAGCCCAACTTCATGAACCACATAAATGTATACGCAGACCACAGAAGCACCTACATCTGAAGATTTTACTGCAGCTTAAGATCAGAAATAATTCAAAGATGAGTTCTGAAGAAATGATATAAGACTTAAGCACTAGCATAAGTGGTAATGACTTCAGACACAACAATTAAAAAAAATAATAAAATACTATTAAAAAAATGTAGAGCAGAAACCACTCAGTTATTCTTAACAAATATTAACAAATATTCTTAACAAATATTAAAAAATATTTTGTCTCTTGCTCCCCTACAAGATTGTTGTGGTTTTGCCCAGCCAGGAAAAGGAAAAAAACCCATAACTCTCATCTTGGTCCAAGATGACCATTTTTAACTGATTGTTTCATTTTGAAATGTAGATATTTTGTATTCCTCAAAGTGCATGTATTTCTACTCTAAAATTCTGTTCTACAGGCATTGGACAGATTGCACAATTCCTTCCTTCCTTGATTACCCGCTTTCTCTAATATAGTAGGAAAGGTGAAAGTGATGGTAGGAGTGCATCTGAAGACTGAATTATCTAGAAATCAGCAAAAACTGCTGCTATTTTAAGCAACAAAAAAGGATAACAAAGTGAAACCTCAAGCTGCCCGCCATGCCATTTTCTTTGCAGTTAAGGATGGAAAGAAACCAACTTTCTGTTAATTTTATTTCCCTATTATTGTCAGGTTTCAACAACTGGTATAAAACACAGAGAAACCCATCCCATCTGATTGTGTGTCTCTCTATGACGTTTTCCCTCCAAAAATCCTCATTTGCATCATTATTATTAATTTTTAATCCTTTGCTAGCCCTATTCCACACCAGCTAGTCCATGGCTGTAGCTAATTAAGCTTAGATTGGAAACATCCTCTTAATCAGTGCAAATCCTTACCCTTCAGTGGTGCAAACCTCTCACACAAGGCCCAACCTAGAAACTCATGCAAAATCCAGATACAAGTTGGTTAATCCTGGGACTCCAGGCATCAAAAATAATTTCAAAACATATCAGAACAGTCTATTTTTTTTTCCTTATAAGTGCTATTACAGTTTCATACCAAAGACAGAAAAGTGTGGAAAGCAGAACTTTTAATATAAGAAAAAAAACTCCAACCATGAAATAGAAGTAAAATTGGAAAAAGTAAAATGTAGTTGAAACTCAAGTCAGGCAGGCATTATTTTTAAAAAAAAACATTACTATTCCTCTTTTTTAAAAAAATATAATGTGTTTTAAAATATTGGAATTCAATATAAGAAATTATTGAAACCACAACACTGCCAGACTCATTCTCCTTTTTTTTTTCACCTAGATTTAGTTGACACAACACAAGTCTTGCTTTTAATGCCTACTTATTTGATGCACACTGTTGAGTCCAATGTTAACTAAAGAGATCATTACAAATACATCGAAAAAGTAGATTTGCCCAAGAGTAAAAATTATGCCAGTAATTAAGAGTAAAAATTAGCCTTAAAGACTAACTTACATTGTGAAGATATACTACCATGACTGTGATCAGTGACCAGTCAGAATCTGCCATTTCTCTCACTGTTTATACAGGTTATACAGTTTCCACTGAAGCATCGAACTCAAAGGTAACTGTTAAACTTGCAGTTACAGAAATCCTCAAGAATAGGCTAACATGCAGACCTCATTCTAAAATATAACATTCAGACATCTTAAATATTTGGGTTCTGTTCCATAAATAACATTCATCAATCTTTTTAGGTACATTTTTCCTCTTTTTAACATTAACTAGTGAACAAAATGACACTGATTATTAAAATTAAGAAATAACTCACACTATTAGCACACTTGTGCTTTCCAAAACATTGCTGAAAGACATATCCATTACTGCCATTTCCAAGGTAATTTCTACAGGCTCGCATAATAACTGTTCCTGTTTTGTACAACTCACTGATTATGTTCTCAATTTAGGGCAGTGTTAACCTTAAATGTCTTGGACTTTAAAAATCAGAAAAGGTAAAGAACTTGGGCAATAAACTCTCTCTCTTCATTACATTTCCTTTATGTATATAAAACCAGCCACACTGTAAAGATCACACATTGAATTTCACATGTTCTCCTATAGGTAAAAAAAAATAATTCAATTACACAAAAAAAAATTATCACAAATTAAAAGAAAATGTGAGGATGGAAGTGATCTCTGGAGACCAATTAGTCCAATTCTCCTGTAAAAGCAGTATCAACTACAGTAGTTTGTCCAGGGCCATGTTCAGTTGGATTTTGACTGTCTCCAAGGCTGGATACTCTACAGCTTCAAGCTTTTACCCTGCTCAGCTAAACTGATCTGCACTTGTCATAAATTTTGACTTAAGCTTCTTATAGTCAGCATTTTGCTCAGAAAAGTTCAAAGTTATGACAACGGCACAGCTTCACAACCACAGTCTGAGGAGAAAGTATGGAAGACGAAAAGGAACTTTCTATTACTATGACTACTCAATCCTTCAGTGAAAGCAGGAATTTACTGGAGTTAACTGGTCCAGTTTTCTTTGCTGTGAGGACTCAGAGACAAGACCATTTGCACAGCTTATCAAATAATAAGCTAACAAGTTCAAATTGCTCCAAGGTTATCAAGCAATCAAGTGCTCTGGACAAACTCAAATGATTTAAGAACAGTCATAAATAATTCTTTACTATTTCGGTAGTCTGTAGGGAGATAGTTTTTTTGTTTTCTGCAAATGAAACGTTACATATGGGATTAGAAATTGCCCATAGCAACAGTTCCCACAAATACAGAAAGTAGTTGTGTCATCCCAAGTGTTATGTCCCTAAATAGTGGGTGGAAAATTTGGAAAAGAAATCTCTTGAACCTGAATAATCATTTCGTTGGGTGGAGCACTCACTTTGCAGCACTGAATATTCACCTCTGAAACCGAGTTCACATCCAAGTAAAATTGATGTAACAGAAAATTCTCTAAGCAGAGCATTAATAGTGAAACTTCTAGTCAGAATTCAGCTTCAGAAAGATAATGCCTGGAGTAATTTTGAATTTCTTTTTTTAATTAATTGTTGAACCCTATGGTCAAGGTATTCCAGAGCTAGTCTGAAAGAGAAATTCATAATACATTGCTTTGTTTTTCAAGTTGTAACTGCTAAATAAGATGCTAAGTTGGTTGCAACTTTAGATCTTTGTTTAGATCTCTGAAGGATTTATCAACTGCATGTTCAGCTTCACAGAGAAATAAACAAGCCAAAAGAACTAAGAATAATTATTAAAGTCGAATTTCCAGAAAACTGATAAAGTTTTGGGGCACAGAAAAATACATTATATCTCATCCTTTTCTACTCCTAGTAATTTTCTCTATAGAAACCAGTTCTGAGTGAGACAGAAGATTCACTCAGTCAGAAAGTCAGAAAGGTGAGGAGGTGCCACTGAGTGCTACTTTATTGTATTTTTTCCACTTGTAGGATCTAAACAGTATCAGCAGTGCGACATCATGAGAAAGGTGTTTTTTAGTGTGTGTTTTTGTCAGAAGAAAAGACATTCTAGAAATCCTGCTAAATTCCCATACAGTTCTACAGATCTACAGAACCATAGGTTCTCAACAGGTAATTGTACTCTCAGATGTTTACCTGTGATTAAAAATGCCTTTGGTATTCATTCAGTGACTCCATAGTTGTGAAACTTTTGGTTATTTTACTTCTGCTAAAGACAATAATGCAAGAGTTGCATCATAGAACTGCTTCAGAGTGCATTCAAATGCAGACATTGTATTGTCAGCAACAGTACAGCCACAGGTGACCTAGCTGACTACCAAGATAGCTAGAAGCCTCATCACAACAGAATAATTTCTATCACTACTGAAACATCCATTGAGATATATTAAAAAAATAATCAACATTTAATCTCACTACAGCCCTGAATAACACTTTAAGTCAGCATATTGGCAGCTAACAGATAATACAAAACGAGCCACTGACTTCAGTGGAACGGGTAAGAGAGAGAGTTATTTTCAAACCTACATTCAGAAGGATATAAAACAAGTTGTCTTAACAACCACAGTTAATACATCATAGAGTAGTTTCATCAAACCTATGCTGTCTTCTCAGGGAAATGTAGTGTTCCGCTTCCCAAATTTAAAGCTAAAAAACCAGTAGTACAACCAAAAAGGACACTTAGCATCACTGTTCATATTTGGCCTAAAGGATGGAGAAATTAAGTATTTCAGTATTAACTTGCATATATATAGAGGAATGCTCTAACAAAAAGGCAGACAAAAGAATCCAATTTCCCTCTACTGTCTGTTGTAAACGTTATCTTTAAAATAATAATTGACTCTTTCATCCACCTTATGAAGACTTTTGTTTTTATTTGATGCAGAAAAGAAAGACTTCAGGTGAATATTTTTGACAGATCTTTCTGATAAAGTGAAGCATAAGCCAAAGTAGTGCTGCAGATATGGCGTGAAATGCACAAATGTGATGCAACTGAGGTTACAGAAGCATGCCTTTCCTTTCAGTAATCTTAAGGCTGGTTGTAACAAAAAGTGCTTGCTTTACTGATGAATTTCATATGAGAAAGAACAATGCAAACTTGGGGAGAAAATGTTTCCAACTTCAGATATTTCAGAAGAAGTATTTTACAAATGTATGTATTTTCTTAGGAAATTAAAATTTCTGCCCTTTCTCAACCTTTAACCAGGCTCACAGAGCCTGAATGAAAAGGTAAGAATTTCATCAGTAAACCTCAGGCATATTCTGCCAGCAGAGCTCTACATTTGATATACTGTATTCTAACATTTTATTACTAGCTGTGCTCTGACACAATAAAATGGCATGACACAATCTGATAATTTCAAATTAGTGGAGGATTTTAATAGAATGTTTTTTCCTAGGCACATCAGTTCATATTTGTATTACTGCAAGAGGCATTAGAGTTCAGAGCAATGACATGAAAAAGCTACCAATTTTCAAAGCAATGTGGAGCAGTGGTAACAAAGAAAATAATCAATTTTAAGGCTTATCACAATTGCCTCTCTCCTGGAAAGTCTTCTATATTCTTTTATTCATATTCTATTTCTGTCTAAGATGACAGTGAAAAATTAAAAAGAACTCTCAGAAGATGTAGAAACAGGTAAGTTTTTTTAAAAAAATATCATTATCTACATATGCTTTTTGGAAATTGTTACAGATAAAATAAGCTACCTTGGCAATGGAGTTATGCACTTAGTGTCAAAGTTTTCATGTTCAACAAAAGAAGGGAAGCAAAGGTTTTCTTGTTGTGTACTGGTATAGTGCTTAACACAATAGGGTTTGGGCCTATCACAACAGACCTCTACTACTTCTGTTCTGATTGTAAAAATATTTTATGTGTACCAAGATATTATATACTCAAACTGTTGTTTTCGTTTGGTGAGTAATCTTTGAAAAGGATTACAAATGCTCTGAGTCCACTGGATAGAATCACTCTATTCACTGTGGTATTTTCCTGCTACTCCCTTACGCATCTGCTAATAAATACATTCAGAAAAATACACTACATTAGACAGACATTTGGTCTGACAATTAAAGCACTTTGTATATTCATATTGACAATATCTTAAGATCTGTATTAATGTGAAGTGAATGTTATCTGTCATGGTTTAGGCCCATCAGGGAATAAAAGACCAGGATTAGCCTCAAGTACCAAAGACCTGAGGATTGCCAAAGGGCAGGAAGGGCTTAGTTGCCACTTAAGGTCCAGCACAAAACAGACCAGGCTACTTGGCTTGGGGAAGAAAATAGAAAATAATTTAATGCAATATCAACTTAAGCATAACCATAAAACCCCAAAACATAACAGACATAACACAACACAGAGTGGTACAATGATGCAGAGTCCAACCAGCCCTTTAAGACCACCTTCTCTCCACCCCTCCCCTCTTCCCAGGCTCAGAGTCCTGATCCTGGTGTTTTTACCTCCTCCCCCCTGAACGGCTCAGGGAGGCAGAGAGGGGGTTTCAGTCAGTCTATTCCTGATAGCTTCTGCCTTTTGTCTCTCCTCAGGGCAGGTGGGCCGGAGGTGGGTGTGAACCCAGGAGCTGAGGGACAGTCCAAAAACTCATTACCGGGTCTTCACTGCAACCTGCTCCCCATGTTACCAAGCAAAAGCTGCTCCTTGATAAACCATGACAAGATTAATTTCATTAGAAGAGTTCTGATACATCTTTTCACTGATAAGTGATGATATCACTTTGAGTCTTGGGAGAAATCTGTATTATCATCCATAAACTAAACAAGTTTTCTGTTTAATATCAGATTTACAAGGGGAAAATTCTAAATATCTTCCAAGTTCTATGCATTTGCTGCAGGCTTCTTTCCATTTAGGTCTCCTAAAGAATCTTTCAAAAAAGTCTGCTTAAACTTTTATTGTTATTACTTCTTGTTTGTTTTATTGTAACAACATTTCTCAGTGCTAATGGATCTTACATATTTACCTGGATAGTCAGTTTAATCACGTAATAAAAGGACAGCTACTATCCCCAGAGGACTTTTCTTAGACCTTATCTGTAGTGCTGCATGTGCATTAAGTGCCAAAACTACAACTCTTCTATTACAGTCTTCAATCTGTTGGGAAAGTGAATAGGCATTATTGCTGATATCTTTTCTGTTTAGTTTATCATATTTGAATGTTTGCTTTTCATAATAACAAATACATTTCAGTCCCTGTACAAACACTAGGGCTCTAATCCTAAGAAATGTTAGATGTAGTTCTTAGGATTAACAGAAAGAACAAAGCAATTAGCAAGGTGCACGTAGGAGGTGAATGTTGTCTTTCAAAGCTTTTTTTTTTTTTTCCCAAACTTTTTCCATAGGATTGGTTACTTTCCTCATTTGCAAAAATAAAGAGAGAAGCTGGATATGATTACATGGAGTTTTTAGTCACAGACTAACTAAGTCAATTACATTTACCATGGAAAGAGTGAAAAATGGAACAAAGAAAGAAAATGATAATATAAGCAATGAATTCCTGGCATAAACACATGACATTTAAGAATTGTTTAGTTCCTGATAGAAATATTAGCTACTCTTATAAATAATTTTGCATATTTTAAGTATTTAATGAAGCTGTATAGAAGTTTTTAAGGAACTTCTGTTTGACTAGAGCAACTCTTTGTTCTTTTTTCACTGAGAACACTTTTCACTGAGCTAGAGCATGCTATGTTTATCATACTCTCACTCATATAAGCAAATTCCATCAAAGAGGCTTTTTTTGTGCTATACTTGCAAAAATTCTGGGAGCAGCCCCAGCTCTGAGTGCACTTCCTACCATTGTCATAAATCACTAGCTAGATGTTTTTGCCTTACTTGGGAATTCTTTTGTAAATCATTGGTTACACTAAAATCTGTTGTTTATGAAAGTATGGTGAGAGCTACACTCCGAGGATTTTAGTTTTTCTAGGAGTCAAACAACTTTTTTTTCTCCTTCTCCTCACATTTTGTGTAGTCTTTGAGTTTGAAAAGATATCTTAAATACTATAAACCCCATAATTATTGATGTTTCAGTAATGAACTTAAAATATAGTTTAATGTTGTGTTCATTCCATGATAAAAGACTCTAATTGATTTTTAGTTTAAACTCTTACCACTGCTTCTGCTTTGAAATACAGGATTCTTCTGTTAAATAGCTCTTAATTACAAAATTACACACATGTAATTTTGAGTTTAAATCTCCCATTTCTCTGTTAGGTGATTATTTAAAAAAAAAAAAAATTGTCTGTGTTTAAATCCTAAGTAGGAAGCATTCTTGTCAGGGTTTATCAGTGTACAAATAAAGTTTGTCATTTGATCTTATAACATTTAGCTTTGTTGGGAGAGGCTGTGTAAAATGCATAGATTAAGAAAAAATAATCACAGCGGATTATATTTTCTGAGCAAAAGTTCCTATGTCTAGCTATTCACTGTTTTTCTTTTGAAATCCTATCTATCTATTTTGAAATCCTATTTTCTTTTGTCATCATAAACCATATGGAGTCTTCTCTGCTATTTTAGTGATAAATTAATAGTAACTGTATTATTGAAGTGATTTAAATGAAAGTAAGATAATTATTTTAAAGTATTTTTCAATTATTGATAGATGTAATTGACAATGGAAATCTGCACTGGGACATTTTAAAATGTGACAATTCTGATCTCAGTTGTATGTTTGCATTTTCCAGCATATATTTAACAAATACGAAATGTTACTGAGTTTAGCTGTGTTAAACTAGCTGTAGTAGATATTGCTAGCTTTTTGAGATCAACTCTGTTTAAAATGTAATCTTAAAATGTTCTCAGCACTTATTCCTCATCATTTTATTCCCTTCCTTCGAGATGGAGGTCATAGTTCCCTCAATTCTGCAAACTTGACTGTTAGCATGAAAATACTCTGAAACTAATCTATAAAGTAAGCCTTAAATGAGCTTAAAAAATCCTTTCTTTCTAAAAGCTTTAAAAAAATAATTTCTTTCAGTGTGTTATTTCTTTTATTTTAAAAACAGACTATTTATATATTCAATCTAAGGTGGTGCTACACCCTACACACTGAATCAAGGAAACTGGTTGAGTCAGCAAGATGAAAGGTCTTGGAACAGGCCTAGTTGAGAATAAAATTTTATGGGTATAAAAAGTCCCATATTATATATCCTGTAAAATAACCTAGTTTGTGGTAATTACTCTTTGGATTTAATCTGACCAATAAAAGCAAATTTTCCTTTGGACTTTATTCTATTTTTTAATTTTGAGATAGCAGCAGTTGACATTGATCTCAAGCTTTTCCCAGTCTGGTTCCACAGTGCATTCAGGGATATTATTGTAGCATAATAAACCAGTGTGTTTTCTATAGAGAGGAATGAGTTTTAATTTATGACTTCATCAACTGAAGCACTTTCATGATGTATTTGTAGATTCATTGAGAGTAAGAATTGACCAAAACGAGGCAAATAGATTCAGGTCATTCAGCTAATATCCTTCACAAAGCTTTAAGTAACTGAGCTCTGTTCCTGATTATAATTTCAGGAGCTGTCGAACTGAATGTTTGCTGTGCTTACATGTACCTAGCAGTTGAAATGATTACACAGTATTTCTTAAGAAGACTTTCTTCACAGGGATAAATAATGCTTTCTGAAATGCAGGGCCATGGCAGGACTGAGAGCCACCAGCAGCTCCGTGTGAGTGCACCTGGATGGGTGAGAGACCTTGTGAGGAGGCGGCCATGGCACAGGCCGTGCTGGAGAGTCTGTGGGCTGCAGAGCAGATCCACACAAGAGGCAGAAAGGAGCTGCAGCCTTTGGGATAAATGCACATAGGAGCAGCACGTGCAGGGCTGCTATGTGTGTGAGGTACTCCACGGACCTGCAGGGAGGACTGGTGTGGAGCCCTGGTCCTGGACCTTAAGTGGCAACTAAGCTCTCCCTGCCCTTTGGCAATCCTCAGGTCTTTGGTACTTGAGGTTAATCCTGGTCTTTTATTCCCTGATGAGTCTAAACCAAGACAACCTTCTCCAAGTCAGAAGTTTACAACTGAAAGAGGTAGTTCACAATTGTCTTTCAGGAAAGAAGAAACAGTAAATAACACTTAATTCTTTTAATTTTTCTATCAAGTTTTGTAAGAGTTTTAAAATGTAATACCACAGAAGAAATCTAATCTTGGAACTATGATAAGATCTATTGCTTGACAGGTTATACAGAATTTTAAAATGGCATCACAGTTATATGACATTATTCTTTTTAATGAATGGTGCCAACATGAATTAAGTAATTAAGTGCACATTGCACAGCCAACAAAAACTCAACAAATTCCGTTAATGAAATTGTTATATTCAAGAAATACTCTGGCATGCTGATTGTTCTAAATATAAAGTCACATTTCAAAAGCAATCACAATAGTCAGTTCTTTATTTTTCCCATGTCATATTAATTCAAAGCAATTGTGCTGAAAGTAAATCAGTTGCATTGTAATTACTTCATGCTGTTGTCAAAGGCCAAAAGGCAACATATGCTCCCTATCATAAATAGTTAAATCACTAGCTCTTCACCAGCAGGGAGGAGTAAAACTTTTGAAGGGTTTTATCTCACAGAGGATATTTTTAAGAAAACACAGATTTACCAGTGGGAGCTGGATGCATAGACACGAGAAGATACACAAACAGTTACGAGCAGGCTGTTAATGACATATCAAGCATTGTTCAGTGGGTTCTGCATAAAAGTACATAAAGGAGTTGACTTAGCATAGGAGGCACAGAGGATTGCAGTGCTCTTTCACAAGCACTGTGCAGTCCCATGCACTCATGTCTGGCCAGAAAATTGGAGTGCACTAGCACAATTGTACATCAGAGACTCAGAACAAGCTGTTAGGCAACAAACTACAGTAGATTTTCATGTCCCTAAGAAATACTTCATACAAGAGATAACCAAACTTCAGATTTACAGATCTAATTGTACCAAGACTTGGTCTCCGAAGACCACTATGGGAGGTAAAGTAAAAGCAAGGAAGCATGGCCCAACGCTTGGCTTCTGTGACCTTTTATTAGCCAGTTGAGTCAAAAAGCGAACTTATGGTTTCAAAACTGTTGCTTTGGCAGACTAGAATAAAAAAAAAAAGAGAGAGAGAGAAGGCAAAAAACCAGTCAGATGTTTTCCAACACTTTTAAAATCATTCTGCAATTATTCCTTTCTTTCTGAGCCAAATGATTTGGTTCTGATTTTAATTAAAAGTTTCTCCTTTTTAACTGGGCACTTAGGTCAGGAAGAAGACTATTTGGAGGTGCTAGCCTTAGAGGTTAAAAGGACCTTCTTATCAAAAAATACTTTCAACAAGGGACCAGTATCACAATATATGCATTGTGAAGCATTTCAGATTGGGGCCACATATTGCTTCTTTTGACTCCTGTTCTACAAGCAAAGGAGAGACAGTACTACTACTAGAAGAAATTGCTAAGAGTGTTTCAAATTTCCTTTAAAAATCTTGTTTAAAAAGATTGTTTCCTTTGAAAATAAATAACAGAAGATAGGATTGTTACTCAGTGTTCACCCCATCTTTTCCTGATGATACCTGAAGAGCTGCCATCTTTTACACACAATCTGAGCATATTGTTTCTGTGCTATTTCTTTTAATATGCTCATGGTTTATCCAGTAACATGTACAGGTACATGTTTAACATGTACCTCTCCAGTAAAATATTCTGAGCTATTTGCTACAACTTTATAACTCTTACAGGGCTTACAGGGTTATCTATTCAGCAAGTTTCAAAGCAACTCAGAATCAGCAGGCAGCTTGAAAAGTTCTCAGCCCCTCCATGGGCTCACACATTGGCCTTAAACAGTTACACAAGTATAAACACAATAGCATTCTTTTTTCCAGTGTGCTTCTGGAGCATACTTTCCATTTCTGTTTTGTTCGGTAGGCATTGGCTGCTCTGCAATGTGCACTATAGCACAATAAGAGTGAAAAATGGGGAGACCCACTTAAAAACTTCACTCCTGATCCAAAGCAAAGACCAAGTGAAGATGCATTCTCTTTATATCCTATTACACAGATTTAAATACTTATACTGAGTTTTTCTATTAGAGTTGAGACTATATCTGGATTTTTACTTGCATATTCAGCAAAGGTGAAAATGACAAAATGTATGGGCTGTCATTCAGTCCACAGAGCAGTCATACAGTAAGTTCAAACTGTTTTCTGGAGATAGCCCTTCAGAGTAATCTCCAAGAATGCCATATGTTTAAGTGAGGGACATCTTTGCTGCAGAAAGTGAGAAGAAAATGGTAGCAATGAGTGAAAGACGGATTTAAAAATGTTAAAATATGATTTAAAAATAGAGATATAGGCAGAGATAGGTAAAAAAATCCTATCTTTCCACATTAAATTTTGCCTTACTTTATCTGAAGTACATTCTCTCTCCTGCACAGCTTAATATTTCTAGGCACTTGTGAAGCTCCTGTTAACTGATCGAAACACCAAGATTGTATTTTAACCATAAACAACAAGATGAAATAATAATCTATTTTTATGCACAGATAAAAACAAGAAGTTGGATAGCAGCAAAGTACACATCTTTTGATGTCTCAAAGACCTGGTGATATTTACTAAAAATTTTGTGGGTATTTTGTCTAATTGTTATCAATAAAACTGCAAATACACATTTCACATTTAGCAACTTAAGTACATTTTACATCATTAAATCAAAGATTCCATTTTTCATTCTCTAGTCATAGCCTTTAAGTATGGAAACAAATCTTATTCCCTGAAAACATAATATAAATATATCTTTAAGCCATTTACAATTCCTAATATAGTGAGATTTCACACTTTGTGTCTACTGAATTTTACAATATTTACTATCAACAGGATAAAAATCTCTTATCAGTGGGAAGTAAAACAATCTGCCAGCTAAACTAATATGCATTCAATTTAAAACTATGATTTCCCAGGCAGAAACAATCAGATCCTATCATCACCTCCAACACTAGTATGATTTCATGCCCTGGGAAAGCTTCCTCTATTTCTGTCAGCATATACCAACATTTGTTTTTCTGCAGTGCAAATTGTATTGTTTCTCTTCTGCACAATGAAAATATTTTTCTGTTTCCTGGATATTTGAAGACAAGAAGTTTCTATGTAATCTTAAGGAATAAATCAACTAATCTATTCTAAAATTAAGCACATACATTGCTGTTTCTAACATCTGAATTTTAGCTAATTTCATAGTTAACTATGAAATAGACTTCTTGTATTACTTTGTCTGTGTTCATAGATTTCTCAGAGGCTTTGCATCATTCATCTCATATATTACTAGTTAAATTTAATCAAAAAATCTCAGTACACAAAAGACTGTAGCCAGCACTTCAATACTGAGCAATACAGACAAGGTTTATTGAACAAAGCAGGTCATACTAATCAAGACTTCTGATTCTGAACTTGCCTTCAGGCACTTGTATGCATATTTAACTAACAGATACTGGATCACCGACCCACCTTTTCTCTGCAAGAACACACATAGATCCATATCCTGTGACAGACTCATCATGAATGTCATCACTAAATGTATGAAGGAAAATATGGTTATCAGGGGAATTCAACATGGATTCACCAAGGGGAAATCCTGTTTGACCAACCTGATAGCCTTCTATGAGTGCATAACCGGACGGCTAGATGAGGGGAGAGCATGGGATGTCATCTACCTTGACTTCAGCTAGTCTTTTGACACTATCCCCCATAACATCCTCATCAGAAAGCTCAAGCAGTGTGGCTTGGATGAGTGGACAGTGAGGTAGATCGAGAGCTGGCTGAGTGACAGAGCCCAGAGGGTGGTGATCAGTGGCACAGAATCGAGTTGGAGGCCTGTGGCCAGTGGAGTTCCACAGGGATTGGTTCTGGGGCCAGTCTTGTTCAACATCTTCATTGACAACCTGGATGAGGGGACAGTGTGTACCCTCAGCAAGTTTGCTGATGACACCAAACTGGGAGGACTGGCTGATTCCCCAGAAGGCTGTGCTGCCATTCAGTGGGATCTTGACCTACTTGAGAGCTGGGCAGAGAGGATCCTCATGAAGTTCAACAAGGACAACTGCAGAGTCCTGCACCTGGGAATGAACAACCTCATACACCAGTACAGGCTGGGAGTCAAAATGCTGGAGAGCAGCTCTACAGAGAGAGACCCGGGAGTCCTGATTGATAATAAACTGAACATGAGCCAGCAACATGCCCTAATGGCCAAGAAGGCCAACAGCATCCTGGGATGCATCAAGAAGAGTGTGGCCAGCAGGTCAAAGGAGGTTCTTCTCCCCCTCTACTTGGGCCACCAAGATGATCAAGGCACTGGAACATCTTTCATATGAGGAAAGGCTGCAGGAATTGGGGCTGTTTAGTCTGGAGAAGAGGAAACTGCAGGGGGATCTCATTAATATTTACCAATATCTAAAGGGTGGGTGTCAAGAGGTTGGGACATCCCTCTTTTCTATAGTATCTAGCAATAGGACAAGGGGTAATGGGATGAAGCTGGAACACAAAAAGTTCCATTTAAACATAAGAATAAACTATTTCACTGTGAGGGTGAGAGCGCAGTGGAACAGGCTGCCCAGAGGGGTTGTGGAGTCTCCTTTCTTGGAGGTCTTCAAGACCCACCTGGACATGTTCCTATGCGACCTGATCTAGGTGGATCTGCTTCTGTAGGGAGGTTGGACTAGATGATCTCTGAAGGTCATTTCCAACCCCTACCATTCTATGATTCTATGATATTCATTTTAGCAGGTGCAGTACTATAAATTTTAGATAAATGAAAGTTCAACTTCTATTATCTTCAACACAAATCACATTCCTTCTAATATTGTTGTGACTACTATAAACAAAGGCAAAAGTAACTATCATCAATAAAGTTAATGTTAGTTGATGATTTCCATAAAATGTTTTCAGTGTGTCATTTAAGTAGTATACAATGAAAAATTCTAGTGGCTTGGAAAATCTTTATTTCATCAAAACTTCAGCTTCTATTCTAAAAATTAACCCAAAAAAACTTAATTAGTTTGGTTTTCTGTTCTAAATGTATTGATTGAAAAGAAGAATCTAATTAATGTGTATTTTTAATCTCCAAGGAAAAGCTAACCAGCATAATTCAGTTTTAATCTCAATGTTTAAGTCCCTTCCATTTTAAAAACATTTTTTCAGGCTTTTAAAAACTTAATACTTTGTGTAGAATTTATCTTTTCTTTTTAAATGAAAGAAACTTATTTATTTTCAGAATAATAATACACAATAGCTGAGTTCCTGGAACTCAAGAGACACTTCTAAAATTGCTGTCCAAGCTTTTACCACTTTCATCCAAGCTTTGTTTTGCTATAAGCCACAGCAAATGAAAGAGAAATAATTGGAGAACACATGCACAGAAACACACAATGACCTTTAGCTGAACTTCTTAAGGAAGCTTCTAATGAAACAGCTAAAAACAACGACAAAGATGACGATGAGGAGGATGATATATAATGTGCATTTTTTTTTTTTTTAGTGAAAACTGAGTTAGGGTCTTGATTCTTTGGCCCTGCTACAAATGACACTCCCCTTCTCAGTTTATGCAATAAGTAAGTGAATGTTATGAAAGCTTCACCCATGATAGACTGGGGGACTGATGTCATACCATTATATTGAATCCACAGATTTCCCTTTAAAATGTCTTGCAAACAATGAGAACACACTAAATATTAGTGAGTTACCGCCTTCACACAGCAGAGCTAATGCATGAGGATGAGCAGTTTCTGACCTTCCATGTGTTTTTTTTTTTAAAAACATCAGAAATTTCTGTGAAACGCAGTCATATAAAGATTGTTTTAAGAAAAGCGCTGTTTCTGGCACATGCAGCCTCCCAGCTAACAGTTGTTCCAGTTTTGGCTTTTCTCACTCATGAGCTTCTCATAGCAATGCTGTATTAAGTAGGCCAACAAAAAGAGTGACTCCAAACTGTAAAAGAAGCATCCATATCTGTTTGGGTCTGTGATGGGAAACAATACTTGTCTGGATACCATGGCCAATATAATGTATTGGCAAAATAGCTTTAAGCTTTCCTAGCTATAAGGCAGCATAATTAAAAAACCCTAACAGTTAAACAAAGAAGTTCCACATCCTCTCAAATAATTTTGCTTTTATTAGTATTGTTAATTTGCGTCCTCTGACTGAGGGAAAAAAATCTTTTTCTCTTTTCTGTTTGCCCCAAATGAATTACAGTAACTAAATAAAATCTACCGTCTTAAACCAACTCGTTCATCACATACATCCATCAAAGCAAGATCTGACTGTGATTTAATCCAGTGCTAGATTATCAGAAAAATAACCACAGATGTTCTTAGGACACACAACGCAATAAATGATAATGTCTGAATACCTGTCTAGTATCAGACATATTTGAAATCATGCTGGAAGAGAAGTGAACGTAGTACTGAGATAGCTCTTGTGGCTTCATCAAGGAAGCTGGGTTAATTCACAACAATTGCGGATTTATTCTCTTAAAGAATCCACAGTGCCTCCACAGAGTATTTCTCAAGCCAAACAATATTTCCTAGCCTTTTTTATCATTTCATGGCAACTTATCAGGGAATTGCCCAACCTGCTGCAGCTATAGATTTGAACAAAACAACAAAAAGAAAGCCACAAATACAGAATTTAGTCCTGATATTCATGGTTAAGAGAGAAAAAAAATCTGAGAAAGCAAGAAATACTTGACTGTAGAGTAGAAGTGTCAAATTGTGAAATATGATCAGTTTTTTAAATAACTTTGTCGTTGTTCAGTCACCAGTGGAAAACTCCTACTACTTGTGAGGTTATAAGGCCATAAATCAAACAAAAGAGGAAACGTCTCCTCAAGCCCTCAACAAATAGGGTGCAGCTGCAATAATAATGTTGTGAAATTAAAGGTTTGGGTTTATTCATTTTTAAAACACATTAAGTCATTAATAGTCAACATTCTAATTGTGTTTTACTGTGCAATAATCAAGTACTGTTCTACTTGGAATCCACTAAATTTAAGTTGAGAATTATTCTGTATATTTTAGCATTGTTTACATTGAATTTTAGACTAGCTCAGACTGGTTGTATGACCCTATTCCCAGGTCAAATAACAGACCTTCTACCATATTATGTGATTTAAAGTAAAGTACCATCTGAGCTAAAATAAGGAAGCTGAAAAGCAAAAAGGAAGCAAGTTCAGGCACCATTCAACACGAGTGATTGTAATAAATCAGTTGAACAGAAAAGTGAAAAAAACCAAAAATCCTTGTAAGGTACAGCCAGGATGTTTGTTCAGTTTTACAAAATGATGCTCCAGTTACTGCCTTAGCAGTTTTATCCATTTGCAACTTAATTCTTACTTTTAACGTGTTTATATTTAGAAAAAATAGCACATGATTACAGCTTTACCATCAGTGTTTGAAACTAAAGATCAAAGAGCAAGTGACATCTTTTATCGTTTCAGACTTATCCCAGGAATAATCAGTGTTCAGCTGCCACATAAGAAGAGAAAAGTTCTATCTTGAAGGCAAACTAAGTTTTCCTAGTGAATTAACTGAGGAAAGAGTGAACATTTACTTCCACAGAGACTTCACCTGGAGTGGAGGGATAAATAAATGAGGAACAGATAAGAAAAATGAGCCGTTATTTTCACTCTTACTAAAACTTTAAATGATTTAGAAAAGACAAAAAATGGAATAGATAATTTCTAAATATTATTTTACAATTTATTTTGGCAACCTAGACTCTTGACAAGAGTAGAGCTTTTAATTAATTCTGTATTTGTGTGTTTATAATGTAACCTTCTTCCTTCATGTCGACAACTACAATACAGTTTGATTCCATTCAATCTATGGAGTTCTAAATTACAGTTGCAATACAACATTCAAGAGTTTTGTTAATAAACTTTCCCAAATGTTTTCTATAAGAATAATTCACAGAAAAATCACTCTTTAAAGAGTTCAAACTCTAAACCAAACTCTTTTTTAAATCCTCAATGTATATTCCTAGGCTTTTTAGATGCTTACAAGCTGTATGTGGGGGTGTTTTTGTTAAAGAAATGTTATTTATGTACTGGCAAAATGGAGATATTTAGGTAGTTAGGCTCACAAATTTAACTACCTGTCATAAAGTCTATCTGTTTTTATCAGCATCTGTTAAAATAACATTAATTTAAATCATATAGTAGTGGGTGAAATAAAGTAATGTTAAATCAGAGCCAATCTCTGATGGAAACATTCCAAACACACTGTTTGGATGTACATATAGAGTGCCCTTTGTACTGTGTGGTGGGGGAGTCCATGATTCAGATGACTTCTGCAACATTGGCATGACCTATAGCTTATTTAAATCATTAGAAATCTTTTCATTGAAATCTTAGTCTTTAGAATTGACCTTTATGTACTTCTGTTTACTTAGCCAAATGCTTCAATTTCTCTCTACCTTACCAAACATTTGGTAGTTAGTCAAGGAAATTATATTCAATGTAAAGAAAAACTCTGTGACATTTTCCAGGATAGCCAATATGAAAAAAATATCAAATATGAGCAAGACTTTGCCTTCTTAGGTAAAATAGCCATCTAACACAATCTTTTACTGTATTATAAAGTTATATAATAAATTTGAGTAGATAGTCACCTAGACAAGACTTTAGTGTTCTCATTAGTACATTAGGTAATGCTCTAACACTGTTTTTCATATCTCCTTTGATAATTATTACACTCTATTATTGACTGATAGTCTGTAATACCCATAATATTTTCTAATATCCATAACAACTTCGCTACTAGAGGCTGAGATTCTTCAGATTTCATTTAAGTTCTGAACTCTCAATAACAGAAAGCAACAGTTTTCTAATTCTTTAATTAGATTTTTCAGAAATTATTTTTGGACTGTCAGATTCATACCACTTCTGAATTTAATTTCTATCCAATTCAAATATGAAAGAGACAAGAGCAGATTGAAAACAAAGGTGAAAAAAATGATAATTTCCAGTGAGTGATCATGCATTAAAATACACTATTGATTTAAACTGAATTTAAATCTATTGATCTGCAGTAGATAATGTAGTATTATAAGCAGCATGAAAGACTGAAGTTAAAGCTCTGCATTTAGCAAGATAACGAAGGGAAATACACAGAGACTCTTCAGGTCACTGAGTCTTGTCTCCTGTAAACAATCATGAATATATTCCTATCCACAAAGTTTTCACAGTCCATCTTAAAAGCAAGTTGTGAGTTTTCCTCTCCACTGCTTAGATGATGGTTAAAAACCTCTAATTTAGAGCCTGAATTTATTCATTGCTAATTCATACATTTATTTTAATTTGTATCGTCAGTAATTTAGCTTAGATAGTACTACTCTCAATTGCTACGTAAAGGGAGAAAGTTAGGAAGAAGAATGGGAGGAAGAATAGGGAAAAAGAAACCTCAGCATGCTTTTTTTTCTTTTTCAAAGGTTTAAGCTTAGTTGGTCTCCATTTGTAAGCTAAAAAAATAGTAGACAGCATAAAATTGAACCTTTAAATCAGTTTGTCAAATCTATTTAAAAAACAGTAGTACTAATCACATCATTTCCATATACGAAATATATGACCTAAAAACTTGAGTTAGCAACATGAAGGGTGTAGCAACATGTACACTAAAAACTATAGGAGCAAACTGCAACTACGGGGTGGAAAGGCTTCCTCTAGTAAGTATGGAAGATTTATTTCTCTGATGACAGAAGTGGTTCTAGTTCCCAGAAACATTTTTACCAACAGAATATAGAGCTCAGACATTTTATGTCACTAAAATTCAAAGACTTATTTACAGAAATGAAACCTTCAAGCCTTAGTTTACTGAGCTGAGTAAGACACAGTGAACTATTACTCCAGATTGTCAATTAGACAATTTTGGATCAATGAGTGAGAGGCCTAAGGTGATTTCTGTATTAAATGTATTTTCAGTGTTCCTTTTAAGCAGTTTGTAGAAGTATAACCAAAATTCATTTGAATTCTTAAAACTAACTGAAATAATATTCTGCAAGCATCACACCTTAAACAGTCATGAATCTTTGTCTTGATGCAATCCCAGAAAGCCTACTCTTAGTTAAAGCTCTTCATCTCAAAACCTTCTGCAAGCATAAGGAAAGTATCTAGACTCACATAGGTGATTCCTATTTGTAATCTGATAGCATTCTGGAGAAATTTCTCTACATGGCAAAACTCTCTATCATTTTCCCTGTGGTGAAAGTATCATATCATTGTGTATTAAACTCTACAGCGTATCCACAAGTAAACAAAAATCTAATACGGTGGTTTAAAATCTTAGTATTAAAGTGTGTGAGATTTTCCTCAAAAAAGAATTTTTTTTCTCATCTGCTACAGGTGTCAATGCAACGGTTTACAGTTATGCTGCAAAATTAGCTTAACAATTTACTGATAAAATACTACCTGCTTTCAGCAATGTGAGGGGAAATCTCCATTTGACCTTATCAGTCACTTAAGGAATTCTGATAGACACTGCACCTGTCCTTGAATACAGTGCAAAACTGAAAAAAAGTTCTGTCCTTCACCACTTCCTCCTCCCAAAACCAGAGAAGCAACAAGAAAAGATAGGTGATATATTGGGCATCCTTCCCAGGAATATAATGGCTTGACTAAAACAGGGGTGCAATATTGCTTTCACTGTCTTTACACATGGGAATGCTGGATTGTCTTGTTGGTTTTGAGTCTGAACTATTCTGATCTACTGTCACACTGGATTAATATAGCTATCGAGCAGAAACTGTATATGACAGTTACAATGGATTTAATGGTATTTTTAAAAGGTCTTTTATTGCCTCATATCTGTCAGATTAAGTCACATTGCATTCATAAAAAATATTCTTTCCTCATTTCCAGACTTCAAATCTTTCTTATGCCATGCTTCCATGTCCAAAAACTCCTCTTTTCAAATTTTAAAACAGATTTCAAGTTATACTCTCTCTTCCCCATTAGGAGCAGTGCAATAGGAGTCAATGTGTAAGCTATGAGTAACGTCCTTTTAGAGCAACTGATGTTAAACAACATAGTCTTTCTAATTCTTGCCAAAGAATCGCTGAACATTAACTCCGTAGTGTCCCTGCCAACTACACGTGTATTGCTATCACACTGCAAAAAAGACTTCAGTCCTAAAGGCTATGCAAATGCCATCTTAAATTCTGAATACAGATCATGACATAGGACCAGTATCTGCCACAGAAGAATTGTAGAAATTTAACAAAATTATATCATAAGTCATGAAACTTAAACCAGTCATTATTTTAACTATTTACCAATCAGAGTTAAAAAGCTCCTCAACATTTGTATTCTTCAAGAAAAAAAACTACTTTTGCTTTTGCTCAAGGAGCTCTCAAATTATAAAGCTTTTTGTGCCTATACACAATTGTAGAGTTGCAACAGGCCTACTGTTTGGGAATAGTCAGCTCTGCTGGTTAAAATGAAAGCCTATGTGCCCCTTTCCTTTTGAAAACACTTGGTTCTTTTCAATAAACTCACAAGAAGCAAGGATCACTGGCAATTGTTGTTGTTGCTTTCAATTGTAGCTAAAAAAATTTAAATGATCATGATGAAATTTTGCATCATCTGTGAAATCAAATTATTATCTTTACATAAAACATATTCTACAATATGTTCTTCTGTCACTAAAATAGTAACTAGGTTACCTTACAGACTAATAGCCCAGGATTTTTGAAGAGATTAACTAGTGATCCATTTAGCTTACACTACAAGTAGAGATACCTAGCTGATAGGGCAAAGATTTTTTTTCTCTGAGTAAAGCTAAATATAATTCAAAGTTTTGCTACAGTAATAGCTCAGGGCTTACTGTGTGAGCAAGTACTCAGCTAGTCAAGATATGTAAATCTTCCCATTTTGTAATACAATAAGTACTTACCTGTAAAATATTATATAGTGGATACTTACTAGGTAATAAATTTCTTGGACCAAGTTTTTCAATCCTTTTGAAAACAGTTCTTTACTGTAAAAAATAAGCACAACACCGTAACAAAAGTAAAGATAGTTCCCAGTAGTAGGGAAACATCAGAAAGTACCAACTCTTGGTCAATGACTTAAGTGAACACACATATACATTCTCTTTGTTGATTATCAACAGTAGTTTGGCCTACAATAGATTTGTATTACTATTTTAATTATATTTATAATATTATGTACATTTCACACTTATTTAAACCTCTCGAACTTAAAATATGTTCATCTCCAATGTTTTATCTAATTTTTATAGAATCATAGAATCATAGAATGGTAGGGGTTGGAAGGGACCTTTAGAGATCATCTAGTCCAACCCCCCTGCAGAAGCAGGTTCACCTAGATCAGGTCGCATAGGAACATGTCCAGGAGGGTCTTGAAGACCTCCAAGGAAGGAGACTCCACAACCCCTCTGGGCAGCCTGTGCCAGTGCTCCATCACCCTCACAGTGAAATAGTTTTTTCTTATATTTAAGTGAAACTTTTTGTGCTCCAGTTTCATCCCATTACCCCTTGTCCTGTTGCTAGATACTATAGAAAAAAGGGATGTCCCAATCTCCTGACACCCACCATTTAGATATTTGTAAATATTAATGAGATCTCCTCTCAGTCTCCTCTTCTCCAGACTAAACAGCCCCAGTTCCTGCAGCCTTCCCTCGTATGAAAGATGTTCCAGTCCCTGATCATCTTTTTGGTCCTGCACTGGACTCTTTCCAGAAGTTTTCTATCCCTCTTGAGCTGAGGAGCCCAGAACTGGACACAGGACTCCAGATGAGGCCTCAGCAGGGCACAGTAGAGGGGGAGCAGAGTCTCCCTAGATCTGCTGGCCACTCTTCTTGATGCATCCCAAGATGCC
Organism: Colius striatus; assembly: GCF_028858725.1. Lineage (NCBI taxonomy): Eukaryota > Metazoa > Chordata > Aves > Coliiformes > Coliidae > Colius > Colius striatus. The sequence continues at coordinate 28,658,516 of NC_084767.1, read as the reverse complement.
ATTGGCCTTCTTGGCCACAAGGGCACATTGCTGGCTCATGGTTAGTTTATTATCAACCAGGACTCCCAGGTCTCTGCAGAGCTGCTCTTCAGCACTTCAACTACACCATAAAAACAAACTTTAATTTTACAATTACTTATGCACTTCAATTTTTGTCCACCCAGTTTAAGGGACTGTTATTATGCTCTAGAAGCCCAGACAACTGTCCAAATGACGCAAATAAGCTTTATTTCCTTGCATTTGGAAATACTGTAGTTCGTTACATTTAAATGAAATTTCAGACAACAAGATGAACAGTGAATAAGTCTTTTAGAAAATGGTAACTGATTTTTTATTTAGAAATCAGGTTCCTTTGGGAACATATCTGGCACTTGTTTCTGTTTAAATTATCTTTCAAGGCAATAACAATTATAATAATGCATCTATGTTTGCTAATACTAATCTTGTAATTTCTTTCTGCTATTGTAAGATGTTTCTGTTATTTTTTTATATGAGCTCTATAGAAATTTTAAAGGTCTTGGTGTAGTCTGTGGGCAAAAATCAGGCTGACATAAGTCAAGACAGTTACATGAACTCATCAGAGCCCATTTTCATTTACAATATGAAATAAATTTATACTATTTCTCCAGATAATCAAGAAAGCATTTTGAGGCATAATTTTTGCGCAGTACAACAGAATGATTCCAGAATTCTATGGTCCAACTATATATTCACAAACACCAAAGTTTTAGGCTCTAAACTATTTAGTACAATGTATATGATTTTGTTGTCTTTCATACTAGAACATAATACCCTTCTCACTCTAATACCCTTTCCAACCTACTTCTTCCTTGATTCTACTATTATCACTTCACAATAGTCTTCACCTGAGGTTACACAGGTTACTTCTGTTCTGCCAAGTGAAAACCATGCCTGTTTGTGCTTCACATAATCACTTATTCAAATTTTCTCTTCTTTTCCATCTCAACAGGTCTTTCAGCTCACCTGTAATCACCATTATTTGCAAGCTTCTCCTGCCATATCATACTTTGGTAAGAGCCTCTTAATGTAGCTAATTGTCTCCACACATACTCCTTCAGAGTTAGTCTCATATTTTCAATGTCCAAATTCCTAATCATATCACCAAGCAAGTTCTAGATTCCTAATTAACATACCCAACATCCCCTTTTACCCCAAGCAATTGGGAAGCAGCTTTGTCATGGTTTGGCCCAGTTAGCAAAGAAGCACCATGACAGTCTCTCGCTCCGTGCTCCCATTCACGTCCACTCTCATTAGGATGCTGGAGGCCTCAGAAAAATGGGAGGAAAAAGATAACCAAGGTTGTTGTGGATCGAGGTAAGGGCAGGGAGGGCTCACTGCCAATTATGGTTCTGGGCAAAACAGACTCCAGTACTCAACTTAAAGAGGAAAGTAGGAAAGTTTATTCTACTACCTACAAGAAACAGAATGGAACAAAAAGCAAAAAGGGAGTAGGATGATTGAGAAAATTACAACCATTACCTTAAGATCTCTCTCCTCCATCCCTCCTGTCTTCCGCGGCCCAGCTCACTGATCCCCATATCTCTACCTCCTCCCCCTACAATGACTCAGGGAGGCAGGGGATGGGGGATGTGGTCAGTCTCTCACAGATGGGCTCTGCCGCTTCTTTGTTCTCAGAGGAGGACAACTCATTGTGTTCTTCCCCTACTCCGATATGGGGTCCTTCCCAAGGGACACAGTCCTTAAAGAACTTCTCTGGTGTGGATTCTTCCCAGCAGCTATGGTTTCCACTGATACAGGGTCCCTCACACAGGACACAGTCCTTAATGAATATCTCTGGCATGGGTTCTTCCCCACAGTTGCAGTTTCTGCAAATACAGGGTCCCTCCCTCAGGACACAGCCTCTTCTGGCCATAATTTTAATGAGCTGCTTTGGCATGGGTTCTTCCCCACAGTTACAGCTTCTGTAAATATGAGGTCCCTCCCATGGGACATGGCATCCTCTAGCCACAGTCACTGCCCCGGCAAGGGGTCTTTTATGAAGAGAATCACTGCCCCCTGGCTCAGGATCTTTAACAAAATGAGTCTCTGCCCCTGATGCAGAGTCTTTAAAGAAACGCAAACAAATCACTGTTTCAGCAGCCCTTTCTATAGAATGTAGGGGAGTCTGTGCTCCAGTACACCTCCTCCTCTCTTCCCTCACTGACCTTGGAGTCCGTGTGGTTGCTTCGGTCTCTCTTCTCACTCCTTGCACCATCACCAGTCAGAAAAGAAGAAGGGACAGAAGAAGCCGCCTCTTCCGGCTTCTAAAAAAGTGATCGTGGAACGTCAGCCCCAGAAGTGGGTCTGGCTCAGAGCTATGGACAGTTTTAAACAACTTCTTACAGGAGCCATCTTTACAGCTCCTTCCCCATTAGCAGAAATGGCTGTCATGTCAAACCGTGACAGGGATGAATTTAATCTGTAGCTAAACCTGTGGAGTTAAAAGTAGAGCCACTATCTAACTTTGCAAGGCACTTGCAAAGCATGGTGTCAATTTAGGAAACTATCTTTTAGGTCAAAGTGTAGAGATCCAAGAACACTGTCAATTATAATGTTAAAATCAAAATTTTAAAATGGAAACAACATCATACCTAAATATTTCAAGATTTGTCTCTGCTGACAATCTATGGAAGAAATAGTATTCTTGGAAATCAGTGGACAAAGCCTTGGCTTTTCTTAGAATGAAAACACACAACAGCAAGTTTAGACATCATTTGCATGAAATGTTTGGTTTATATTTGGACATATGCAGATAGATTAATATTGAAAAGTAACCATATTTATTAATCTATACTTCTAAGGATTATTTAGTTTTGAAAGAGTAGAATAAACAGTATCTCAGTAGCAAGGCCATGCTCTGACTAGCACTATCGAATCCAAAAGAGGCTCTGTTTTGCTGTTACAAGTCAGAGTCAACAATCAAGAGACAGGAAGGTAATTAAAGATTTGGCTTAAGGTCAGGCCTACAGCAGTTTTAGGAGACTAAAGATATTATTTTCTTAAGACTTTATGTCATGGTTTAGGCCCATCAGGGAACAAAAGACCAGGATTAGCCTCAAGTACCAAAGACCTGAGGATTGCCAAAGGGCAGGAAGGGCTTAGTTGCCACTTAAGGTCCAGGACAAAACAGACCAGGCTACTTGGCTTGGGGAAGAAAACAGAAAATAATTTAATGCGATACCAACTTAAGCATAACCATAAAACCCCAAAACATAACAGACATAACACAACACAGAGTGGTACAATGATGAAGAGTCCAATCAGCCCTTTAAGACCTCCTTCTCTCCACCCCTCCCCTCTTTCCCGGCTCAGAGTCCTGATCCTGGTGTTTTTACCTTCTCCCCCCTGAACGGCCCAGGGGGGCAGAGAGTGGGGGTTTCAGTCAATCTATTCCTCATAGCTTCTGCCATTTGTCTCTCCTCAGGACAGGTGGGCTCTACACCAGTCCTACCTGCAAGTCCATGGAGTACCTCACACACATGGCAGCCCTGCACGTGCTGCTCCGATGTGCATTTATCCCAAAAGTTGCAGCTCCTCTCTGCCTCTCGTGTGGGGCTGCTCTGCAGCCTGCAGGCTCTCCAGCACGGCCTGGGCCATGGCCGCCTCCTCACACAGTCTCTCACCCATCCGGGTGTACTCACACGGAGCTGCTGGTAACTTTCAGTCCTACCATGGCCCTGCATGGGTTGCAGGGGTACAGCCTGCATTCTCACCAAGGCTTGCAGAGAGGTCTCTGGTCTGGTGCTCCTCCTTCCTTCCTCCTTCTCTGACTGTGGGGTCCACGTAGTCGCCTCCATCTTGTACCACTCTTACACCTCCTGCAAGCAGTTCAAATTTGCATCCCTAAATAGTGATTGCAGAGGTTCAGAGGTGAGTCTGAACTAAGGAGCTGGGGGAGAGTCCAAAAAACTCTTCACCAGGTCTTCACTGCCACCTGATCCCCCTGTTACCAAGCAAAAGCTGCTCCTTGCTAAACCATGACACTTTATTGAAAAAAATAAAGCTACACATACATAACCAGAAAGCATCAAACTGAGGCAAACCATTTAACAATCCTGCTATAATGTCTTGACATCATTATCCTTCTGTTTTTATGGAACTGACATCCAACATTTCTCTTAGAAACCATATCCAAGTAGAGAAGCTGCAATTTCATACCTCTTCCCCATCTCCCTGGGAACCAGTTTAATTTTGTCTGGAAGGGTTCACTAAGGTCTTCCTTCAGTGTTTATTCTGGAATCGGGGAGGTGGGTTGCTACACGTACCAATTGTTCTGCACTGCAGCTGATCAAGTGGATATTCAGGACAATATCTTATCAGGAATCAGGCCTGAAACCATGCTAATGCCTGCTGGGCTCCTCCCTGTCTGCCACTTTTCAGGCAGAATGATCTCACTCAGTATAGCAGTATTGCTTGTAATAAGGCAGGAAAAGGTAGAGGTTAGAGCACAAAAGCAAAATGGAAATAGCACTGGAAAATTCCCTTTCCTACAAATTCTCAGAAATTGCCATTAGCATTTATTTTCCTGTTTCTGCTGTGTGCCACCTCCTTGAACAGAAAGAAGACAAACAAAATTATTCCACCCTTGGGATGAAAGAATTGCCTTTGTTCCCTGCTGTGACTTCTTCACAGAAAGTAGTAATCCAACATGAGATTTGAAAATCATCATGAAAATAAGGCAATAGGAGGTATAGCACTGACTGGGGAGAGAGGGGAAAAAATGACAGGCAAAAAAAATTACTAGTAAAGGAAAAACAGGAATACAAAAATAAATGAGAGTAAAAATAAATAAGTAAGGGGAGAAAAAGTCAAGACAAATATAGGATAGTAGTCAGTAAAGAAAAATAAGAGTGAAGGAAAGAAGCAGAGGAATCCACAGGAAGAGAGAAACAAATGGATGCAGGAGTACTAAATGAAGTACCACAGGTCTAGAGACAGTGGAATCCCTTCCATGCTCACTGGTAAAGCCTAGTATATAAATTCAAACTAAAAAATATGTGCAATCTAAGTTTGTACACTGAACTCATAAAAAATAACTAGACACGCTTCAAAACCAACTTCTTTAATCTAGAAAATTAGTTATTTTCCATGCAAAACTGAATGAAAGGTTCTTCACCTACTGCTTTTTGCTAATCTGATTTTAACACATACTTTTTTCCAAGCAAAAATAAACTCTCTCTTTGATGTGCTACCATGTGATAGAACTGAGAGAATTATATGATTGTAATATAACCTAGCATTGAAAAAGCTAAGGCATCATATACAAAAGTAGTGTCAGAGACAAAAAGTAGTAAAACAGCCATTGGGGATTTTTAGATTTCTTTATTTCTAAGTTTAGTTCTTTTATCATATTGTTACTTTGTATAGTTAGAAGGTAATATAATATTTTGGGGAGAGAAAACACAATTTCAAATTTTCATTCTGTTAATATTGCTAAAGAAATTAACCTGGTCAGAGAAAAACAAGAACAAAACCAAAATCAAGTAGAAATATGAAATGATTTTGTTTGAAAATTCTGCTTCTAAATTAATTTCTTATCCTCATTATCCTATTTCTACTGGGATTAAATCTATAAATAGAGAAATCTGCCTCAGGTTTCACGGAAATTAACAGAAGCAGCATTTATGCTTCACTCATGAAGGCATTTACACCTATGAGTTACCATTTTAATCAAGGGATCCCATCAAATTATCTGCATGCTGGATTTCATAGCTGATGTAATAAAATTATCACTTCCTCCTGATAGCCAGGTAGGGAGTAGGCTTACTAATGAAAAGTAATGTCATGTCAGCTTCTCAAAAAAAAATGTTTTATTTTGAATCTCCATCTGTTCTGCTGATCTGCCAACATGGAATCTGCTTCTCATAATGGCGATTTGTTTATGAGGATGTCTGCTTCAAAGTGTTCACAGTCTAACAGAGAAAAAGTGAGCTACAGTGCAGCCAGTAAATACTGAAAACATAAAAAATAATGCCAAGAAAGATATCGCTCCCTACTGGCTCATCTAGATAAGAACAGAGAGCATTTTCCCTTCATATTAACCAAAGTAACTTATTGTTATATCAATAAATCACAGTTTTCAACTACAAAACAAATATCCAAAAATCAGTAGCCAGATATTTATTAAAAAAAGAAGCTGATCAGATGAAGCACACAAATCATTATGCTTTCTGAAGGAAGATTGAGGAAAAGGCCAAATATCTCAAAAGCAATTCTTCTTCTTCACTTCTAAGCTTTATAAAGGTAAAAATTAGAAAAAAACAAGCAAACAAAAAGGAAAAAAAAAAAAACAACCCCGTACAAGCATACAAATTAGCTAAGATATACTAATTATTACTGTTAAGAGCAAGGATACCTAAATTCTTGGCAATAGCTAGATTTTGCTCAGTTTTTATCTGTCAGCTTTGGCTACATGTAACATTCCACTACCATGCCTAATTTCAACTGAAATTGAAACCTAATTTCAATCTGAAAGTGGAAACCTGGAATATTGCCAGTGTGCATTAGTGTTGATTTTACTGTTTTTCAAAAACATTGGATAGAAAAGCAAGAACAATTTCAGGGACTTGACAGTCTGCAAATCTTAACAAAATTTGTACCTTGATTCTGGCACATCACAGCAATCTCATATAAGAACTTATCTATCCAGAGAAATGCAAAACAAACTGAAATGGCAATCTTTGGCCTAATTGTTATTCTGTACAAACATCCTACAAGGTCACTTACTGAAGAGGTAAATGGGTCATTTCTTGGTTTAATTTAAACCATTTCCAAAGGCACTGGCATTCAACACATGAAAATGCTTGTATATAATCACTGCAAAAAAGAGATATCAGCCTTTCATTAAGAATTTTGTGCTATTTCATTAAGTGGACTACATTAATTTAAATTTGGGGGACAAAACCCAGAACTTCTGATCATTTGTCCAAATCAGATTTTATATACTTTACATGTGTGACTTAGAAAAGTCTATTATATCTGGAACTCTAAGTGAGGTCTGATTTTTCCCTGTCTGCAAAGAGCAGAGGGTGAATTTTTCTCTTTGTTTCTGACCTATTTCTGACTATAAATTTTTTGGATTTTTGCAAAAACTCTAACCTGTGAACTCTGGACTAAATTATTACTACCATCAAGAATCTAGGTGTTTCTCTTTACATTAAATGACACTATCAAATAACTCTAAGCCTTAAAACCACGTATATTCAATTCTAAACTGTACTTTATGCTAAGAGTTTAGTTACTTAGACACACATTCCCATAGTAAAACAGATTTGTTGTTTATTTGCTATTTTCAATGGTATGCAGCTGAAAGGATTCGAGTTGTGTTTTATTTTGTGCAATAGCATAGTAGATATTTATCTTCCAATATGTTTGGGACACACATACAGGCTACCAACTGCATAACAGTTCAGCAGTGTTTTCAAGTTGCTAAGCAGAACTGGGATAAGGAATGTCTGTGCATCTGATATCCATCTTGACAAGGTGGCAGCTATAGTAAATTTAAATCTTTCCATGTGGCCATCAAAGGAAAAGATACAGAATGGCTTTGCAGGAGAACAGCAATAAGATTCTGCTTTCTACAATTCTATGAATGGGGAGATATATTGAAATATTTCTTGCTCAGTTGGCTGTCCAGCTTAAGATGCTGCTGTAGAATTCCATTATCAATGAAGATATCACAGCTTATTATATCTACCCCCTCTCTGGCAACAAGTCGGGTAACAGGCAATTAAGAGTTCCAGGATCCTACCTTTTCCCAGCTAAACACATATCTTCTTCAGCTTAAGGTGGAACAATTGCAGGAAATGGTGGAATTAGAGCATTTTTTTTTTCCTAGAAGGGGACTTTGAAACTTAGAAAAGAAACGCCTATCAGTGCTCTACTTACACAACCATGAATTGGAGGAAACTGGCTGCATCAAGTGGATTTAAGCTGACTGACATGACATACAACTAGATTGTCACTTCCTGAAAGGGACGGACAAATACACTCCCCGGATGCACCTTCCTCTAACATTTCCTGTGCCTTTCCCTATTAACTCCCAGTTTTCCACAGAAAAGTTTGGTATGTGAACACTAAAATAAGCCCTCCAAGTTCCTATTCCTCCAAACACATTCAGTGTAAAAGCTAATAGCTCTTCTACAGAAGCGCTACAAATATAAGAAGAACAGACTTTAAAGGAAAGTAGCTAAGACATCCATTATGAAAATCAGCTAAACTCCTAACAAGCTCACTGTCTGATGTTTCAAAAATAGTACCAAAAACTACAGTGTGGGGCCAAACTCTTTGGAGTTAACGCAGCACCTCAGCTTCATAAATCATACATGACTGGAAGCTCCTTAAGCACTAAAGACATAGGAGGAAAATACATTATTGAAGTCATTAGTTCCAATGGAAAATTAATTATTAACATGATCTTAAGATACAGTTGAAATCTTATCAAGAGAACTTTCAGATAAGGAACAGAGATTGAAGCCCAAGAAATTTCCTCAGGATTAATGACTGGCTGGTGTCAGCTTTTGGCACTTGGCTGAGCTTCAAAGACTCTGAATCCCAGCTGATCTCTAAGTCCCAGGAAACGTTTCGAAACTCAATCATTACTGCTATTGCAATATGACAATTAAATAAGTACAACACACATGCAAACATGTCTACAGTGTTTTAATAGAGGACTTGCTGTTTCAGTTGGTATTCAGGAGGATATCATTGCAGAATTAGAATTCTGTAAATTAGCCAGCTTGAATCATTTCTCAACATGCCATTCATCTTATAATAGATTACATATGGCATTGCTACTTGACAGGCTACAGCATGGACATTTTGCATCTATTTCTACACCTCTTCCTGTCTTAAATGTCTGCTCAGAGAAATAAAATCTCTGAGTCAAAACTAGATTTCCTTGTTTAATCACATTCAGCCAGACAGACTAAATTCAGTTCGGTATTTAGCCTGGAACTTTAGCTGCATGTGTTTTACTTCTCAAATAATTGTTTTAAATATGTATAAGAATATTTTCTTCTTTTCTTTTTGAACTTATGCTGGTCGAGAATAAGATTTTATGTACCTAATCTTAATATTTTGCCTTTCCAAACTACAGAGACATACATTACTACACAGACAATCTACTATGCTCACCATAAGCAATCAGAGACTATTTTGGACATGTGTGTCCTAAGTATGATTTAAGTGCACCCTAATTTAACATCAGATTAACTAATCCAAATCCAGGAGCAATAGAACTAGCTAGTTTGTTTTGGGTGTCCCAGGTTCAGTGCTATGCTGATTTGGCTTCATGATAGAAGTTACGTGTCACAGCTGCGCTTTGCACCTATTGCATAAGGGGAAACTTCAGTGTTGCACTGTGCTATACCATACAGATGCCTATGCATTGAAGCTCACAAGTGTTCCAGCAGAACATAAGGGAATGAGGGACACAGTGCTTCAGTGTCCTGATATGATCAACCTAAATAAAGGAGAATAAAGCAGGTCACTTCCTTAAATTGATACATTAAGTTCCAAAGCTTTCATGTAGCCTGGTCATGCACAGCATCAAAGTATTTGACTCTCACGGTTTTATAAATTTGAGGAAATTAACAGGTGAGCTCAGTTTAGTTATTAAAGTTGTGAAGGTTTTTAATAGCATAAACACTTTGGCAAATTTGGCATATTTATCAATAAAGTCACTTTGCATTTTGGCAGTATTTTTTCATTCCAGACTAAGGATGCACTCTCCAATCCAGAACAGCCCAGAGGAAATCTAATTTTTATGCTCATTCTAAAGAATTGGAGGCTGAGATGCAGAGGTTAAGTCTCAAACAAGGCCACACATTAAGTTTGCAGAAGAACTGAGAACAGAGGTCAACAGTCCTGAATTTCAGTCCCCTGAGCCTAAACACACATCTCCTTCAGAACAGACAGTTCTACAGGAATTGTCTCAACAGCAACCAACCATAAACTGCCTTTAAAATAAGATTCACAATCTACTGGTTCATTGTTAACGTGTAAACAACAGGGAACTGAATAAGTACCACAACACAGACACTTTTTTGCAACTTTATTATTATATTGAATGATACAAGTGTTCCTTCCACATAGCTAACACTAAAATTACATGAATAAAGCAGCTATTTTTCTCCTCCATAATTTTTCATATCACAATAAACACCAACAAAAGGACTCTACGGCAGAACTCCTAATATTTGTATTTCTGCAGAGAAGAGACATCGACTACACATGGTCTTCTATATGGCTAGCACATTGCTCTTGAAGTCCATTAGCAGTGTTAGGGCACCTGCAACACATGGCTAGAGCTACAGATATTTCCCAAAACACAGGCTGCTTCTTTCCTCCAGTGGATTGCCTTTTTTTTTCCCCCTACTCTTAGCTAAGAGCTTCGTAGCCATATATAGTGTAACTCCTGAACCAGGTGTGGCCCTGAATACTGAAAAAACATCTGCAGACAAGATATGTCTCCTTTTTATGCCATGAGAAATGAAGTGAAATGTTGCCTTTTTGGTCTCATGAGGAGAGCTCTGGGACTAATTCAATTGCAGATTTTTCCCTTTTCTCCTTCCTAACAGAGAGTCTGTTCTAATCTAATGACTAATGCTAGGGCCAAAAAAGGAACAAGTTTATCCCAACAGGAACAAAACCTCAGGATGAAATAAAGGAGCTATCTTTCACAGAGATAAGTAACTAAGGAATCACTAAAATAAATATCACATTAGCATCAGTCACTTAATACACAGTAGTACTGTTTTATTTCTGTCTTATCATATTGTATTAGTTTCTTATGTGTAAAAATGATCTTAATGGAAATTCTATCTATATGTTTAGCCAAGCTGCTGATCTGCTAGTATCTCATAAATGATAAACTACAGGAGCCTTAAAACATGCTGTGCTTCAAAGAAATTTTAAGAAAATTATTAAATAATAAAGAAAAAATGTGAAAACTGAAGCAAAATTTTATAGCATTCACCATTTATCTCTTCTTCATACACAAGCAATCAAATCAAACTGTTTATTTCAGAGAGAAATTCAAAACAGATCCTTTTTAGGAACTAAGAATCAGAGACAGAGATTTATTGTTATAGATGGATTTGTGCAACCTATTATCCCACTGCCTCAGGTTAAAGAGACAAGTGGGACTACTTTGCTGTCAGAAAGAGCAACTGCCAAACAGAAAAGAATAATAAATTTTCTTTTACAGAGAAGGTGATGGTTGTTGCCTGTTGTATGCTTAAATATTGGATAATGCGAAACCAGACAGAGTGGTGCCTGTGCAGTCGAGGTTGTAAAGGATGGTCAGAGTTATCCTGGGAATGAGCTGGGTGGTATTAGAGCACATTTGTTTTCTGCCTCATCATTAATTCTTTGCACAATCATTATTGCCTAGAATTTCTCAGAATAAAGTTTCCAGTACTATAGCACTATGCTCTCTGTAAACTCTAGGAACAGTACATACAAATACTCTACCTGAAAGGAGCAATTACAATGTTTTTAAGAGAGTAGTTTACCCAGAAACTACACCAGATACAGACATCTACCACTTGTATGGTAATTACGGAATTCTTCCTACATGTTAACTATCAGCATGAAAAATCTCTGAAACAATTGAAGGTAACTGTGTACACACTAACAACCAAGAAGTTTCTGAGTCACCGGGATTTCTATTTAAGAATTCATTGAGTGCTATAATGCCTTCCCAATTATTCAGTAAAAATAATGAAGAACAAGGTAGGTTACTCTCTTGTGTGCTTTTCATGTGCATCCTCTGTCATTCAAGAACAACAGGATAATGCTCCACAGTTTGTTTTCATATAGCTTGTCCAAAATACCAGGTACTATCTTTTTCCCAGGCAGATAAATCTTACTTCAGAGTTCAGATATTCAATTGAATCCTTACATTGAAGGAGAAAGTTAATCCATTTTATGAGGCATGCAAGCAGCTGTTTAACAAAGCCACCACAACAACTACCTTTTATGAAGAGACATAAATAGAGTAGATTCTATTTATAAGCCTCCAGTTCTGAGCCAATGTTCCTTTCAATTCCTCTGTCAGAAAGGAGACACGAGAATTGAACAAATAAGGAACAAAAGTTGACCTTTAACAGTTGAGGGAAGTTGGGATGCAGGTATGAATTCGAATGCCAGAACTTTGGAGATTTATGTATTTTATTGAACTGATTCATATCTTGCGGTTTGAGATCACTTCTCAGAATAAGGAAGATCTTTGGTCAGCAACCTATAACAGAGAGATATCCACGCACATTTAGGGTTGCAGAAGGATGGCAACCCCATGATGATTCTGTGAATACATTTTATGTCCTTTTCTGAAATCCAACATTAAGATATTTCTCCATGAAATTGCATTGATTTCAGTGTAAAATGGAATACTAAGTCAGAACAGAATACTGTCTGAATCACTTCTACAACTCATTTCTTAACACTGCATATTTTGATTACTCTTACTTAGAAAGATACATTTTCCTGATCATATCATTCTTCAGCACAGTGAAGCAGCATCAAGAAAAAAAAAAAAACCACCACATCTGAACTAATAAACCATGTGTCAATAGTTATAGACTAAGAAAATTATTATGTTTCTAAAGCAAGGCTTTTAGTTACTGACAATTAACCGTGCTCCAGATGAGACATGTAATGAACACTAGATTGTGTACCTTTCCTAAAAAAAAAGAGGACAAATAACAAATTATGACTCATAAAACAATTAAAACAGCACTTCAGACTTGACAGAAGGGGGAAAAATGACACTTCATGTATCAGTAAATAATTTATGCAAAAAAGAGAAGCTGTATAACTTTTTGTTAAGTCTGTGAAAAAGACACAAGCTAAGTTCTAATGAAAAGCAGATAACCTGACTCTTATCATAGGCTGGAATGTCTGAAGAAACTAACTCTTGGTATTTTTCTCCATTAATTATTAACTGCAGTGTTTTGAACAGCTGATGTTTTCTGAATCCAAAAGACAGACACGTCAGCAGGAGATGAACTACAGTACACCCAGTTATGTCAGTATTTTGCATGGTTTTTATCACTGGGCGTGAACAGTAACTTCCACGCATGTGAAACTCAGAATTAGATGCATTTCTCAAACAATCATGGTAACAAAAATTCCTCGTATTTAAAAAGTAACTTGTACATGGGAGATTTTTATTTTTTTTTATGCAATGCACAAGTTCAACTATTTCTGCAAGAGAATTATTCTGATGCCTTCCTTTCTAAAACCAGCAATGTCTTAGTTGCCCAAATGTTACCCATTGTGTGACCAGAGAAATTTTACGTAATGAAGTAACTTTGTCTTTTACCATTGTAATTCTGAAGATATGTTACAGTCCAATGAGAAGATATTTTCAAATTATGGATTTCTGCAATTAGTCGTAATTATGCTAGACATAAGTACTGTAAATTTAAGTTTGAACAACAGATATCCATGTTTCAAGATTATTTTTATTTCTATTTTCACAAATTTAGTATCTAAGTGAGAATACTTATATTTTTAAGATGGAATAGGCTCTGTAGTAGGCACACAGCATAACTAGTCTGACCTAGGGCAACCGTAGCTATGCTCAAGGATTTTAATTACAATTTCTGTGTCAATGATTCCCAGATTTCTCTTCTCACTCATTTCCCTTTTGTTCACACTTCTAATTCAGCTGCTTCAACAGAATCTTCTCCAGATGTCCTCTTGCCACATGAAAATCTGCATGTCAAAATCGGTTTCTCTTCTCTCCTCCCAACTCCTTCCTTCCTGTTTTGCTGTAACTGTCAACAATTCCACCATCCTCCCTATCTCACAAGCCCTTGAGTACAGGTATCATTTTCAACTCTTCTCCACTTGCAAAGGTTCCATGCACCCAAGCACATACTTAATGCTAATCCTTCTGCCTTTCATATAATCTCTCTGTGCAAAGTTTCAAAATGGACATCAAATAAACATCAAGTGCCACAGACTGATCAAATGAAAGGAGGATTTACCAGCTGCAGAAAGCCTTACCTAAATCTGACAAGAAAATGGAAGGTTTTACTCCTGTAAAACAAGCTGTATTTGCTTGCTCATATCAACTATTAATCATTCATTTTTCTACATAGAAGTATAGGAAAATGAGAATGACACAGAATGCAAACTAATCATTAGCAAGTGAACAACAATTTAGGCAATTACTAAAAAATCCAAGCAAACAAACAAGCCATCTGTATTAAACAAGGCTGCATACTGTGTAAGTCTTACTCAATATCAAGTCCTACTCTCACTTCAGTTTGGGGATGGTTATGGCATTGTTATAGAACATATAACCAAACCAGCCACCATTACTAGACTTTAGTCACTCATTCATCTTAGTTCTCTTTGTTATCCACATGATTTTAATTCATCCATGGACACAAGCTCTTTGGTTACTACCTTTAGATTTAACCCTGTAACATCTAAGTTGAAGAGACCTTCTGTCAACTAAGATTTCAAGATACTTTTGTCTTTTGATGAAAGACATAAACCACAACAGAAACTTCAATAGTTTTTGCATTCCATTTTAGAGTTCAACTACATTTCAGTGGCATCATCTTGAAGCAACATACACTCATAAGGAAGCACAGCAAGCTAAAACAATAACATCATATACATCATCAAAGATTAGGGATTTAATCTTTTTTGTTTGTTTGTTTCCTTTAGTCTATGTGATTCAACACAATGTGAAAAATACTCTTCTCTGTTGAGATAACAAAAGTGATCCAATATATTCCTTATGAATTCGGAAATTCCATAAATTATGCAAATGTAATAATGTATATTCTGCATTATCATGCTGAAGTATTAAATTTGACAGAGAAACTTACCTATTCTAGTCTTCATGAATGTGTAACATTTTCAATTACAAGAGAGTCTCCTATTTATATTTCAAATTAAAACCAAATGTTGCCATAAGCATCTTAAGTTGCCCTGAATATGATGACTAAGGTTTCACGCTTAGTAGGATTTTCACTTTATGTAGTCAGAATTTGCTCTCATCTTTTAACCTGGCTGATGTACTTTATGTAGATGGACTGCATGAAGTGATACACTTCAAAACCATCACATGAAGCAGAAACAGGTTTTACAAAATTAACAAACAAAAAATATCAAGAAATCCAAACCAAATCCAATGATCAGGAATCTCTGATATCTGGACCTTTTTGCAAGCAACACTCTGACAGACAGTTACAGCTTATTCAGTTTCAGATAAGTTTCACAAAGCTATGCTGTGTTTGACAGAATTCTTTTTTTATGTAGCACTAAACGTTCACTGGCTGTCAAGACAGTTCGAATATGTCATAGATATTTAACATTTATCTAGCATAAACTGTCAAAATGTTGTCTAATCTGATGTTTCTCAACCACTGAACAACATAATTCCCTCAGTACCAAAAAAAAACCCATATCTGTAAAAATAGTTTCAGCTTACAGGATATGATAACTGGCGACTGATTTGGCTTGTGAATTTTGATTAAGAAAATACTTTCCAGAAGTACCCAGTTCACATAAAGCTGAAATTCCATGGAATACAGCACTTTTTTGAAGGGGAAAAAACACATCTCAAGAGATTAAGTGTTGCTTCCTAGTTAATGAATGTTTTCGTTGTCTGCTGTTCACATCTTTAGAAGTACCATCTGAGTTTGTCGTTTTGCAAGCGGTCCTCTCATCCATGACTCAGTGATTTCTGTCTATCAGCGTAGCTCATAAATAGGGCAAACAAGCAAGCAGAGAATCATATGAGAGTGTAAGTACAACTAATTACTGGCTTGTCTCAGTTTCAGTCAAACTTGGACTTCATCCTAGTACTTTATTCATACAAGCCATTATGTCAAAAGCTCAGGCAAACTAAGAGATAAAGAAAATTCAATCTAGGTTAAGAAATCAATAAAAAGTTTGCAGATTGCACCACTGGTATTAACACTGACATTTCCTACTGGGGATTCCTTTAAAAAAAGGTGATAGAAGAATCAATCCCAGCCCAAGCCTGTACATGGGCTCCATTTTTTCTGGCAACAGGCAATGTTTTTGCGTAGTAATACACTCCATGCCAGTGGAGCCCTGGAACAAAACTCAGAAGCTAATAAACCCTCAGCAAAAGAAAAGTCTGCCATCAGCCACAATTGCTCAGTCACATAGATTGTCACATAAATTTTGCAACAAAGGAGATCTAATTGACAACATAGTAACCTGACCTGCCAAGGTGATATGCTTTAAAAATATAGTGGCAGTCCACCTGAAGGTCATGTAATTAAAATCCCTTTATACACTGTTTTCCAGTGTTTTTTAAAGTTTCAAAAGCTAGTTTTCTATTTAGAGGTTGGGAGTGTGGAGGGAGATGTGTACTTGCTGGTATTTTTTCCTTTTATTTTTGGTTCTTTTTTAAAATGGCTCTTTCTTTTGCTTTCACAGTAGATTAGTACAGAAATTAAACAAAAGCTTATTACAACCTTTCTACATTTAAAGATAATTCAAATAAAACAAAAAAATTTGCAGGCACGGCTATGAGGAATACAAAGCCAGTGACCAAAGGACCCAAAATGCCACCTGGCATGGTATCAGACCAGGTAAAAAAAGGAAATGCACCACAGTGAAAATACACATGGGAAATCTTTAGATTTGAGAAAAGACATGACAAGATGAAGAGTGACATAGAGTAATTATTCCGTTATTGCTTTATTCCACCGGGAGAAGAATTTTTATTTTAAAGTGAAGTTCACATATGATTGATTCACATTGTCGAATTTAGTTTCACAGAATCACAGAATCTTAAGACATTCGTATACTCACAAGTTTTTAGAGCCTTACTTTTATTAATTTCTCAAATTTAAATAATGATCCAGTCATTTGAATGCATTTTCATTTATTGTATTTTCATGCTGCATATACCAGCAACACTAGCTCAAAGGTCACAAAGCACTTCCATAAACAATATATTGGTACACGGTTTTCATAATACGTTGATTAATCAAGGCACAGAGATTATATGTTAAAGAGTACAATAGCTAGAACAAGTAGGAAACAAGTGTTTTCCTAAATTTTAGACTTGTGGTCTTTTATTCAAAATTTCTTCAGTATTAGCACAATGAAAAAGCTCATCTTTTTCAACATGGCTCATCTGGACAAGCTTATGATTTCACTCAGTACAATAGCATTAATATTAATTAAAAAAAAAAAACCTCAAATCTCTTCAAGCTAAGTACATTACAAAATCAAGTTAAGGAAGAGAATAGCATTTGTTTAGAAACAAACTGTTGAACGCAATACTTGGCTTTTATTCCCTTCCAAGATTTATTGAGAACTTGGAAGCCAAAAGTATTTTCTCTTTTTGTTGTTGTTTTGTTTTAATTTAATGCCAATATCTAGAAAAAACATCTGGTTATTCTACACAATATTATAACTAAGACTGCCAGAGAACAGAACATCTTTCGCAGAGAGTACTGAATGTACCTCTCAATTTTCTCAGGTTTTATTCTCAAAACGATAGCGACTGTTTGCAGTTTTCTTCAATGTCTTTCCATATAGATGCAATTCTTGTAAAATTAGTACTGAGTATAAGTTATCTACTCAGTGATGTCAAAGACCTAGTTTTGTTTCAGGGATGTTAATTTATCTGGAATATATAGAATCATTAAACATCAAATCTTTGAGAAGCATTGAGAGCTGAAAGCTGGTTTTAAATGTGTTTTATTAGAAGTATATTTTAACATAAATGTCACTGCATAAGGATGAACAAAAAATGGAAAACCCCGCAATTCCTCATCATGGCTTTTCCTGCATTGGAAAGCACGAAACATTCATTTTCAGGATCCTTAAATAGCAACTGAAGGAATTTGTAACATCATATAAGATTTTTGGGTGTAGAATTCTGTTCTTACATGATTTCATTGTAAATGTGTCAGCTGAAAACTTGATCTCAATTAAACTACATTATAAAGCCTAACATTCCATATGAATAAAAAAAAATCCCATGCATGACCTTATTTTTCTTTTTGTGGTTATGTCAACATAGATAGAGACTGCTGATGCCTTAACAAAGAATTTGCAGCATCATTTTCAGAATTAGCATCAAACAAAAAAAGATAGAAGAGACCTAGAACACATTGTTTTCACCATTTTGTCAAAAAACATTCTGGGTTTTATTATTCTAACCAAATTTTATTATTTTGTTATTTTTCATTTTTCCTAACTCCTTTTCTTATATTTGACTCTCCTACCTCTAAGTGAAACTAAAAAATAAAACAAATGAAAATCAACAAAACATTGGCTTCTTCAAGAGTTTGTACAGATTGCTTTGAATGTGTGCATACAAGAAGTTTAATTCATGAGATCCATTCCCCAGCTGGTGTTCATCATTCTAATACTACTGATTGTACTGGAGCTATGCCATTAACATCTAACAAGTCCTTGAACTTGGAAAAAACATAACAAGTGAGAGAGCTACCAGATCAGCATGCAGAGTACTTCAGTCAAATATCAAAGAAAATCTGTACAAATGATTATGCTTTATTTCTTTACCATTTGGCAAAAATAATATCCTGAGAACCCAGAAATATCTGTAAGAAATTTATCCTCTTCAAAAACCTGCTTTGAGCAACCTCATGGACTAAGATTCTAGATGGTAGGAGTGCCCAAAAAAGCTGGTCAGTCTTCAAGTGCCACTTTCGCCAAGCACAAGATCAGTGTATCCCCACAAGTAGAAAATCAGGAAAAAGAAGAGGCCTGCATGGATGAACAAGCAGATACCGGAACAACTCAAGGGAAAGAAAGAAGTTGATGGAGGTTGGAAAAAGGGCCTGGTTGCTTGGGAAGAGTATAGGAATGTTGCCAGAGCATGTAGGGATGAAACCAGGAAGGCTAAAGCTCTTTTGGAATTAAACCTGGGGAGGGATGGAAAATAAGAAGGGCTTCTTCAAGTACGTCCATAGCAAAAGGAAGACAACTGTATGAGCTTGCTGCTGAATGAGGAGGGTACTATGGTGACAGAGGATGCAGAGGTGGCAGAGCTACTGAACACCTTTGCTTCAGTCTTTACTGCTGAGGCTAGCCCTTAGGAAGTCTATCCCCTGGGGGAAAGTGAGATAGTCTGGAGAATGGAAGATCTTCCCTTGGTGGAGGAGCATTGAGTTAAGAGACCTGTTAGGCAAGCTGGACATCCATAAATCCATGGGTCCTGATGGGATGCGCCAATGAGTGCTGAGGGAGCTGGCTGATGTTATTGCTAAGCTACTCACCATCATTTTTTAATGGCTGTGGTGCACAGATGAGGTGCCTGACTACTGGAGAAACCTGGAAACTACAGGCCAGTTAGTCTCACTTCTATCCCTGGAAAGGTGATGGAACATCTCATCCTGGATGTCATCTCTAAACACATGAAGGAAAAGATGGTTATCAGGGGAAGTCAACACGGATTCACCAAGGCGAAGTCCTGCTTTACCAACCTGATAGCCTTCTATGATGGCATGACTGGCTGGCTAGATGAGGGGAGAGCAGTGGATGTCATCTACCTTCAGCAAGGCTTTTGTCATCATCATGCATAAAATCCTCACAAGAAAGCTCAGGCAATGTGGCTTGGATGAGTGGACAGTGATCTGGATTAAGTGCTGGCTGAACAACAGAGCCCAGAGGGTGGTGATCAGTGGCACAGAATTGAGTTGGAGGCCTGTGGCCAGTGGAGTTCCACAGAGATCGGTTCTGGGGTCAGTCTTGTTCAACATCTTGTTCAAAGACTTGGATGAGGGGCCAGAGTGTACCCTCAGCAAGTTCCCTGGTGACACCAAACTAGGTCATTGCAGAGTCATGCACCTGGGGAGGTTCAACCCCATGCAGCAGTACAGGCTGGGCATTGACCTGCTGGAGAGCAGCTCTGCAGAGAGAGACCTGGGAGTCCTGATTGAAAATAAACTAAACATGAGCCAGCAATGTGCCCTCGTGGCCAAAAAGGCCAATTATATTTTGGGATGCATCAAGAAGAGTGTATCCAGCAGGTTGGGGGAGGTTCTTCTCCCCCTCTGCTCTGCCCTGCTGAGGCCTCATCTGGAGTACTGTGTCCAGTTCTGGGCATCCTAGTTTATGAGAGATGGGGAACTTCTAGATTTATTCCAGCACAGAGCTACCAAGATGATTAAGGAACTGGCTGCGGGACTTGACATTGTCTAGCCTGGATAGGAGAAGATTGAGGGGGACCTTATCATACTTATAAATACCTAAATGTAGGTGTCAAGAGGGTGGGGTCAGTCTTTTTTCTGTAGTACCCAGAGACATTACAAGGGGTAACAAGCAAAAACTGGAATACAGAAAGTTCTACTTGAACATGAGGAGAAACTTTCCTGTGAGGGTGAGGGAGACTTGGCACAGGCTGCCCAGGGAGGCTGTGGAGTCTCCTTCTCTAGAGGTTTTCAAAACCTTCCAGGACATGTTCCTGAGTGACGTTATAGATGTGAACCTGCTTTAGCGGGGGATTGAATTAAATGATCTCTAGATATTCTTTCCAACCCCTGCCATTATGTGACTCTGACACTCACAATAAATATGACATAAATTATAAACTACTGTGTACTGTGATTCAACAGAAGTGTCTGAATGAAAAATGAAGGTACTTATTTCAAATGTCCTCTCTGTTTATTAATTACTTTGTGCATCTCACCACAAAGCTTTTACTTGGCTGAGGTTTTTTCCAAGTGCGACAAGGAATTATATTCCCTGTACCATCATTTAACTATTTCTGTTTAACAAATTCATTCTAATTGGAAGATAAAAATCCCCTCTAAAGATATCTTCTGACAGTTATATTCTACTTGGCTCAAAATTCTAAGAAATGTACTTCAAATATGTATTTCATATATACTTCTTCAGGGCTTCTGCTTCTTTAACCATGCCTGTGTGCTGTCTCTTCTTACAAATATCCGAAACAAGGCTTAGCTGTACTAATTAAATACTAAGCACATAATCCATGAAATTGTAGCTCTAGAAATGGATACAATAACATATATCTGTAATTTGCACATAATTTGCTTTGTGTGGTTAGGTTATTTATGAAATCAAGCAGTCACAGGCCTGGAGTCCTCCTATCTGGTGTTTTTCAAAGGCATCAAGCAAAACATATAGATTAAGAGACAATACTCAGGATGGAGAAGAGTCAGGAGTGCACGTAGGTGAGTGGCCAGGAGAACCCATTTTCTTCATCTTGATCAATGACCTGGAGAAGTGAGAAATAAATTTCCATCTGTGGATGATATCATGCTCCTTCAGGTAGTTAACTTCCATGCCTTAGCAAGTAACTCAAGTCACCAAACTCTGAGACCAGGAAAAAACATGGGAGAAGAACTTTCATGTAGACTGCACTGCAGGGAAAGTGAAAGTAAGAGATGAAGAATTTAAACTATGCTAACATGATACTGAAATTGGGACTCTCAGTTACAGCTTAAGAAAAGGACACTGAAATCATCCCTATCTTTTTTTAAAACCAATGATTGAAATAGGCAGTGGCAGACAAAAAATGCCAACTGATCATCAGACGTGATTCAGGAAGGGTATGAAAAACAAGTGTTTTGTTTTGTAATTATATAAAATCTCCCTCTATCTACAACCTGAATGCTGAATTGCAGTGGTTAAGCCTGGGCCAGGTTTTTTGGTAGCAAGGGGGCTACAAGGGTGGCTTCTTTAATCAAAAAATGTTGCCAGAAGCTTCCCATGTAACTCACAGGGTTAGGGCCAGTAAATTCTAAGCTGGACCCTGCAGCAGACCCAAGTCTGGCCAATTGGTGACAGCATTTTTTGGTTTTGACTATGCTATTAGGCATGAAATATGACAAAGCTCTTTTAAATAAAAGCAATGACCTTCAGTAAATATGGATACACATTCTTATTCAGAGCTTTAATGAGATATTGGTTTCTGCAAAAATCCATTTATGTATGAACATCTTACTTAAATGTATATGCTGAATCAAGCCATTTTAAAATTCAAAAGAAATAGTCATCCAGGTCAGAATCTAGAGAAACAATGGAGCATTAATATTCCTTATTATCAAGTATTCAGTCTTGGAAATCTTAATTACTATACTCCTTAAAAGGAAATGTCAGTCCCCATCTTCACAATAAGATTTTAATTTCCATCAACATGCAACCTCTGTTTGTACTCAAATGAAAATAGATTTCTAAAATAGCTTAGTTACAACCATCTTAAGTATTTGTTTTAACTTTTAACTAACAAATAGTTTAACAGACTGATTTATTTCATTGTCTACTTTAAACATTTATCAAAGCATTTGTAAGTCTCTCTTCTAGCTACAAATTTCCTTACGATATTATTTCAATAACTTTTCATCTAAAAGAAAACTTGCAGCTGTTGAGTTTCGAAAAATTTTGGCAGAGATGTACTTGTGTGTTGTGAGTGATGTCATCATCTTGTGACAAGCTACAGCATGCTTTTGGCTGGGTCAGCTTTTGTAAAGGCCACAAACCCTTGTAAATATATCTTTAAAATTCACATGCATGCAGACATACAGCAACGAAAAGTAATTCCTTTAGTTTGTTTCATTTGCATAGCTAATTCACGATACCAACAATACCATATGTTCCTTCTCAATAGAAATATTTCATTAACACATGGTATCATACAGATTTACATGGCTATTAACCTTGAGAAATAGTCTCCCAACACACACTATATGTCAAATAATCATTTTGTAGCAGGATAACTTTGTCCTAAACAGGGCTGACCCCACGCATCTGTTTTAACAGTTGGCAAAGAAGGCAGTTGCCTAAGTCTTCAAATAGGACAGCAAAAATCACTGTGAAAGCAGAGGCTGTATGAGGAGCCTGGGGAGAAAAGGCCATGTAGCTTCCAGGCATCACTCCAAAAGGGCTGGGCATAAAGAAGCAGAGAAGTGAAAGCACACAAAAAAGGAAGGCTGAAGACTGACCAGGCTGCCACCTCCACAGAATTTAATTTTGCCATCCCTGGGCCTGAGGACTGAATAAGTTAATTCAATGTATTTAATGGGCTGGAAAGCTTTAAACAAGCCTTGCTTTTAAATGTCTGGTCAGGAATACAGAAATCTTTCCAAAGCATTAAATCTACTACTTGCAGAGAAATGTTGCCTTGAGGTAGTAAGAGTGGTGAGAGACAGAAAAGTGTACAGCCCTGTCAGGAACCTCAGCAAACAAAGCATTTTTAATTAGAGCATACAGTCTTCTCTGAAATGTTAATTACCCTTCCTGTCTCCAAGACACTCTCTGTCCTATTTGGGAGCAATCCAGGTTGGAAATTGAGTTTCCACTTATAAGCGTGTTCATGATTATTTTTCACAAAGTTTGATTGATTTTCTTGGAAGAAATGAAGATTCTGCCTTCATACTATATTCTCTCTGAAAGATAACCGTAAAGGAAAAAAAGAGAAACTGATCTGACATTATTATATAAAAAATGTCTCACAGTATTTTTTGTCAGGTACATTTTTCTTCCTATAGTAAAAATTGAAATCTTTTCTACTTAAACATTTATGATGTCTTTAAAACTTACTGAGGACATTGAGTATGCATGCTAATCATAGATTACTAATGAAGCCTGGTTTCAACTATATTGTAATTATTCTATGAACCTTGACAAATATAACTTTTGAAAGCGCAAAGAATTGTAATAAAATGTTCTCAAATTGAAGTACCTTACTTTTACTTTTTTTTCTCTGCAGTGAGTGACATCCAGACATGATGTTTGATTCTCAGGCATTTCAGTAAATTACAGTTCCACAAATAGAATATTAGATTTCTGTCTAACAGATTATGTTACTTTCTGCCCATCATCTATCATCTTCCAAAAATTATAAATATTCTTGAAGAATGCCTTGTAAAATATATTTTACCTTCAAAGTTCCAGTTTTATTTGATTCCACCATGTCATTTAAAATAAATTGTCTATACAAAAGGAAAGCAATAATACAAAATATATTTAGTATTACAACAAATACTTTATATCTTTGAATTTTTTCTCCAACATAGTTAAAGCTATTGGTATGGTTTTTGACTGATCCTACCTAAAGCTGAGATCCCCCAGCGCACTCTGAAGAAACCATTCCACAAAGCAAGTCCTCTTCTGTAAACGAGCATTCGCATTTCTTGCGATTACATTCCATATCCCTCAATGCCTTGGGTTCTTCCTATGAAAAGCTCTCTAAAATAAATTTTTAAAAAACTTTTCTCTTTTTAACATTTAAAAAAATATGTTACCTTATTTCATGCACTTGATAAGAAGCTGGAAAAAAATAAAATCCAAGTCAGGTGGTTCTTAAGAACTCTGAATGCTGTGCTTCTAGGACGTCAGAATTATGGAAAAACAAGCTTAACTCACTTTTACAGCCAACTGATAAGACAGAACAGGAATTCTGTGCATCAGTTCTTTATACATTTTCAGTCTGCAGTTTTACCACTAACCCTAATCTAGAGCATTGCTTTTGGTACTCTAATATACATGAATTATAATAGCAATAGTATCATAGAATCATTACAATTGGAAAAGACCTTTAAGATCATCAAGTCCAACCACTAACCTAACACCGCCTAAACTGAACCAAATCATATCCCTCAGCACTTCATCTATGTGTCTTTTAAATATCTCCAGTGATGGTGACTGGAGCAGCCCATTCCAATGCTTAATAACCTTCTCAGTGAAAAAGTTCTTCTAATGTCCATCGCGAGCCTGCCCTGGCACAAATTGAAACCATTTCCTCTTCTCCTATCATTCATTACTGGAGAGAAGAGATCAATCCCCATCTCACTACAACTTTTTTTGAGAAGATATAGAGAGATATCATACCTCCTCTCAAAGCTACAGTGGTAAAAGAAACAGGGAAGAAACAACTGAATCATGATTCTACAGATAGACATTTCATCTCTAAAAGTTATTATCACTAAACATTTGCACAAATAAATGCATTTCTTTATTAATTACAGAAAGGACTGCAATTTTTGTCAATGCTGTCAAAGTTGTTCCACTCTAAGATTTCAGCTACAGAGACTTTGTAATAGAAAATACTGTCATATCCACTAATTTTATTGGTTATTTATATTGTTATTTTTTTAAGTTTGACTCCATTCTCTATTTTCCTTTAACCTACAGACTAAAATCACTCCTCATCACAATCATTTCCAACTTTTATCTCATTAAACTTTCATCAACCAGTATAAAGAAAATGCTACATTAGTCTATAAACACCAGCAAGTGTTTGAAGGAAATGAAAGGTATACTACATGAAAGAAGAAATCTGTGGCTTACTTTGGAAACAGAATAAAAATGAAACCCAAAAAAGACCTGTTATTTTGAGAGAAGATATTTGAAAATGATGGCTTTAAGTCTATGACAGATAAGAATTGAAATATTAGTGACTCTGGTCATTGCATCAATTTTCACTTTTCCTGGTGGGGGAAAAAAAAATCCTAAATAACCTGAACAAAGAGACAAAATATCTATCAAAGTATAAATTCTGCTATGTCTCTCTTGCATCAGTCCTACAAATTCTTCTAAGTCTGACAGATTCTATTTTCATAGAAGCAAAATATGAATTTTAATTTTAGAATACTTCTAAAGCACAGAGAGTGGTTGTTTGAAATGAAAGGAATAGTTATCAAGGCAAGACCTATATAGACCATCCACTGCAGACTACCAAAGAAAAAGAAACTGAGGCAATGACTGAATACAGGGACTATAGTTTCACTGATTTCAATAGAGCTTTCCTGTGAACAAAGCTAGAGATCCGACACAGAGTAGCAGAGACTCAGTTATGTCACTATTCATTGGTACAGATAAAGCTACTGTAAGCCAGAGGGTTTGGAATATTTTACAAAACACATTGCTTCAAATCATTCCAACAACAATAATTACTATGGAAAAATAACAATTTCGTTTTCTCTTTCATATCACAGTTGGCACTACTAACAAAGTTCATGTATTAATCTAACCTAATTTTCTCTGTCCCTTGATGAACAAATATCTGGATAATTTCACAGAATCACAGAATCTAAAGGGTTGGAAGGGACTTTGAAAGATCGTCTAGTCCAATCCCTCTGCCAGAGCAGGACCACCTAGTGTAAATCACACAGGAACTCAACCAGGTGGGCTTTGAATGTCTCCAGAGAAAGAGACTCAACAACCCATCTGGGCAGCCTGTTCAAGTGCTCCGTCACCCTCACGGTGAAGTTTTTCCTTATGTTTCTTTGGAAACTTTTGAATCTTAATTCTAGCTTGTACCCATTACCCCTTGTCCTATCATTGGACATCATTGAGAACAGCCTGGCTCCGTCGTCCCAACATCCCCATTTACATATTTGTAAGCATTAATGATGTCACTCCTCAATCTCCTCTTCTCCTAGCTAAGATATTTTGGTTTGGCTGTTTTAACTGAAGTCAGAAAGAACTGACCATTTGCTATTTACCATAGAAATTAACCAGTATTTAACAAGTGCAACATTGAGTTCAGGAGGTTCTCTCAGTTTACTGCATTGCAACATTAGTTTACCACAAGATTAATTTTGAAGAATTTCAAAATTTCAAGTTTATTACTTATTATTTTGCTGGATTGTGTTAATGTTTGCCTAACTCACTGCCAAAGCACGAGATGTTGTACATAATGACCTACAGAACAGGCCATAAGCCACAAATTTGATTGCTTTCCTGTCATCCAGAAACCTAAGCTTATATAGAAAAAAACAGCTAAATAGAGAATATTACAATTTTCCACCCACAATGATTCTGTGTGTTTGTTCTGCTGTTATCATAGCATGTGAGAAATTGTTACACTTTGTGAATTATTTACTATTTTATCTTGGAAGTAACAGGTATTGATATTTTCTCCCAGAAACATGACCTCTGAAGGGCTAAAGCTACTGCAAGTATTACAGAAACAAAACCAACTAATTATTTCGTAAAATGAAAATCTGTTTTATGAAATATTTTTTCTTTACATTTATTTCCCTCTATTTCCACCTCAGTAGTCTGTTTATCATTGTACCATGATATCTTAGTTGTAGTCACTTTATCTTTCCTAGTAGATGCCATAATCTGTCTTAATGAAGAAAACATGAGAATGAAAAAGCATAAGAAAAGCGTCACATATTCTCGAGAGAAAGACTATTTTAGACAGGCTTCAAGTAGACATTAAGACAGATTTCTACCACCTAACTTCTCCTTAATCAATGGGTCAATTGTGGGAGACATTTAGAACCACAATCAGAGTATCTCAGCATGGCTAGATAATTAAACTCCTGTGGCTACTAAAATAACTGTAAGTAATCAAAGTGCAACCCTGTTCATCACCTTCAATTATTCCTCAAAATGTTACATGAAGATGACTCATTTACTCCAGTAAGGGAGCTAGAAGGTATGGAGGGGCTTAACCTTACTGTTCAGTCAGCATTATGGCTCATTCACAGCTGATTCCTACAGTAACCTATCCTTAAAAATAAAATCTTTTCTAGAAAATCTAATCTTGGAAAACTGATATGAATTTAAAAAAATGTAAAACACTTCAAACGTAAAAATATCATGAAGAAAAATGCAGCAAGTTTAGGGTGTTTTTTTGCCTTTTGCATCCTTATTATTCCTTTATCTTTTCATTTTGTTTGATGCTAAGTGACACTATGAGACTTTGTAATATTTGCTATTTTCCACAGAGTTAGCAGCATCACTATCTTTCAGTGCGTTCCACTTTTTTTCCTTTTGGGTATATTAGTATGTCAGATGCTTTAGAAAGTAGTAAAAGGAAATAAAGGTTGACCTTTCATGGAAAGGTGACCAGAAGAAGGCAGAATATAAAAGATCAAAACTACAAGAAGATGACACTGAACTGCCTTCTTTTTTCAATAAAGATACTTCAGGATACTCCACCTTTATTTTAAGATATACCTGGAAGTCAGGCATTCTCTACTAAATCAAACAGTGAAAGACTATCAATAAATACTACATCTTTTGGGATTAAGACTAAACTCTTTACTCCAGAAATAATTCCTCTGATTACAGTAAACTGTAGAAAACTAATTTGTGCATCAAAATGAGAAATACACAATACAACAATTATCAATTGCCTGTTCTTTCCATATCTAAGAATATGTTTTTTGTTGACCATTGAAGCCTGGGCACTTGTATCCATATAGATAACCGTCTTTCAAACAGATAAGTTTCCTAGGAAGGAACTTATTAACAACTTCTTTGATTTAAATGCTTTTCCTTCCATTGCTCCCCCTCCACACACACACACACAAAGATGAAAAATATAAAAAGCTTTTATTTCTTTTACTATGCACTGTAGAAACAAAGAAAATGTTTTCCTGCACTGATTCAATATTTAAAGTCATGCTATATTTCAGAAATAAAGGACAATGATGGAACAATAGCTCTTTCTGAATGTATTCAAATGGATGACTAATACAATCATACTCAAGTGAAGAAATATGTTTAAAATAACTATATCAAACCTTTAGTTAAAACTACTTAAAATTTTCTCTCAGAGTGATGGGAGTCTTTCTGCTGCTTTTGATAGAAATAGGAGTTGTCTCAAAAGACAAATCAATACACAAGGTGCAACCCCATACTGAAATACAATTCTACTAAAACTACAGAAAAAAATGTGTTTCTATAGCACATATTGGCCTAAACAATTCTGCAGATGTCATCCAAGTGGCAACAAAGTGGACAAGCAGTCTAAGCAGGAAAACAAGATCTAAGAGCTCCATAGAAATGAAGATAAGCAGGATGATACATCAGCCTTTCTTAAGAGCAAAAAGCAAACCTTAGAGCTGGATCAAATGACAAAATTGTCATAGTTGGCACTGGCAGGAATGATTTTTACTTTTTATTAGGCAATAGCTTATATTACAGAAGTTTTACTGACTACTATCTATAGCAGTCTGTTGAAGATTCCATGAGTAGAAGTTGACACAGAGCCAGCTCCAACATGACACTCTTTGCCAGAAGTGAAGAGACATTTGACACCTACTGACAAACAACAATTTGCTCTTTGGAAGGTAGGATACATTTAAACTTGCACAGGTGTCTGAAATAGATTCTCTATTTTAGAAGTATGAGAGACATTTACAACTCTTCAAAACTATTTTAAAAAGTCTAGCAACACTATTTGCATTTCAGTCTGGACTACTATATTCATGTTAAGAATACAAGCAGGTATTGTACATTACATTACCCACAAGGTACAATATTTCCTGCATGTATTCATTTCATACAAATTCACAGAGATCACTGTTTGTACATGACTGAGAAAGTAATTCAGTACTGGACTTCATAATAACAGCAGAAAGAATAGGATTCCTTCCTCAAAGAGGACTTCCTGTCATCAGGAAATTAAATGTTTCTTCTGGCAGACAGTAAAGCACACATAGAAATAAAAATTAATCTGTAGACTTAATCTGTAGACATGCTTTCTCAAAGTTAATTAAGAGAGAAGGTTAACCAGGGTTCAAGGAATGAGACAATACAAACTCGGGAAACTGTCTCAACTTATATGATATGAAAATTACAAAATTCTGTTTGTTAAGCATATTAACATATATAATAGATTTTTCTACTGTCCTTTTCTAAATTATCTGGTTATTTGAAAGTGTGATTCTTTGAAGTCCTATACATTAGAGGCACACATTGTCAAAATTTTTTTAAAAATATTACAGAATGTTGGATATTTAACACAGACTCAGGATAGGTTCTGTCTGCTTAACAGCTGGACTTTCCTAGATATCAAGAATACATTAAAGGAAAATGTGGCTCAGCTTGGCCAGGTAATGGCAATTCAAGAACTGAACTACACGTGCAAAAGTTTCGCAAGTTTTCATGTGAGTGAAGATAAAACATTAGATTAATTTGTTTAAGGTATCAATGATGGCAAAAAAAAGGATCTAATGCAACTTCTTGGGTGACAGAAGTTTCTCCATCAACCTATAATTAGTGACTTTGTCAGGGATTTATTTTTAGATATGTTTTACCTTTTTGTCATTTTAACCCCCAAGTTAAAGTCTAACCATCTGCACTATAATGCTTTAATTTTCAAAATAAAATCCAAAACAACATCTCTGTGAGTTCTATGCAATCCCATCTTTGCAGAAGCTACACTGATACTTGGAGAAGTGAAGAATTACTTTCTCAGTGTTAGCCTGGACTATGCATCATAGAAGTTGGTTGTACACAAAGAAATTTATATTCTGGGAATAGGAAATTAGGAAATTGCTAGGAAAGCCTAGAGAGTCAAAAATGGCTAAGATTTACCACTGAGTTCTTCTGAGAACAGTGTGACAATACGCCATAGGGAAGGCACTCTGCTCGATACTGTCATACAGATGTGGTCAAAATAAAGTCTTTAGTATAAAATGCACAGTCTCGTTTCACTTAGGGTGTTTTCCAGATGACGACACACATATACTTATGTTCAAAGATGTCTCTGCCACAATTTGGAACAGTAGTTTATGAAGGGTATTTTAAATGCGTATATTAATTCCACTTGATTCCAATGACTAGAAAAGAAGAGCATACACGTTCTGGGAAATCTACATTGATATTATCTTTGAATATCATACATTCTCAAAATTCTAGGATAAAATATTCTAATAGATCAATATTTTAGGGTGCTCTTTATGATGGTCACATTCTCTGGATACTCTATAATTTAGTACCATCAATGTAGTTAGAGAGACAAACAGTTCATCACTCAAATCTATGGTTAGGGCCCCAGCTAGGTAAGGGAAACTTTATAGGTTCTTTTGAAGATTACAACCCTGGGATTAGGACTGAACTGTTAAACAAATAGCTTTAAAACTTTACTGGCATTGACTCATGATAGAACTACAAATTTTTAGATTAATTTTTTCATATCATAGAATGGTAGGGGTTGGAAGGGACCTTTAGAGATCATCTAGTCCAACCCCCCTGCAGAAGCAGGTTCACCTAGATCAGGTCGCATAGGAACATGTCCAGGTGGGTCTTGAAGACCTCCAAAGAAGGATTAAAGCTTACACTTTAAAAATCCCACACAAAAACTGAAAAGTATGAGGCTATCTATTATTTTTGGTAGGATAAATAATTTTTATGGTACACTAATAAAGTTTATGCATGAGGTAGTAACATGAAATAGATGTGCTTTACTGTAATAGACTCTGTTGTTTTATTTTGACATTTTAAAATGTTTAGATAAGGTCAAAGTAAAATTAACATGCAGTAATCACCCTGACCAAAACAGTAAGTCTAAGTAAATCTGTACTGCTGCTCCATTCAGAATAAGTTACTACATACAAGTTTAGGAATATCAGTGGGTCATCGAATTGCTTGCTAGCTGCAAAAAAAAAATCAGTACGGAGCCACTATTATCAAATGCCAGGGATAAGGAGAGAATTCATTCATGTTTACTCCATGGTACTCTGGCTGGGAGCCAACAATAGCAAAGGAACCTAGAACAGCAGGACTAAATTCCCATTCATCTCACCCTTATAGTCATAAAACTGTTTATGCAGATAAAAGAGCTGACAGAATTGTATTGTGTCCCATAAAAACTTCCAAGTGCTCTTTTTTTTAAAAAAATGGGTTTATACCTCAGTTTCTTACTATCCAGCATGGAAATTTATACCACTAGTAAAAATATGGTGTATTTGTTGTTGTTCTGTGGCAGGGTATCATTCTGTATTATTTAGCACAAGAAATATCATCTCAGAAATTCTCATTTTGCGAAATGAGAAATATAACCCAGAAGTGCAGTGTTTGTATCAAGGAAAAAGAAATTATGTATGCAATGTGGAGGAAAAAGTAAGGATGATTGGTAGTAGATTTAAAACTGCTTTAACACTTCAGTTTTATAGTTAAAGCAAATACCAGCCATTGTGGGAAAGGCTAAAACAAGCAGCAAAAAGCAATGTGAGTTTTTAACTGTTACACTGTTCACTTCTGTTAAGCAATGTGACAGCAGTCATGTTTAACATATTAGACTAAGTAAAAGCAAAAAGATTTAAAAAGCCAAGTTAAAAGCTTCTCTACTTCACATGCTTTTATAGCTTCTCTCTATTCCTTGACCTTGCTGTCTTTAATTAGATTTTCAGAGTGGACTACTATCATTTAAGAGCTTAAGTAGTGATATCAAATTTCCTAAAATTATCAGAATGTGAAAGGTTCTCTTTTTCTCCTTTAAGTATTCACATGAAAGGCATTTCAAAAGTTTAGGTATTCAAGTATCAGTCACATTTTCTTCTTGCCTTCATGTCAGTGTATCATGGCATAAACTGAATCACATGGACTATTATTAAGCTCATTTTGATAAACATTTTTTTCTTCCCAATTGACCATGCTTCTCTTCATAAAAAAACTTTAAATTCACAATAAATATTTATTTTACCTTTCTACTAAACAGATTAGCTACATTTTAAATTGACAGTTAAAGACTTACTAGAGTAAATACACAAAACTTTGATGGGTACTTGATATTTTTTCTAAAGAGAGGCTATTAGAAATATTAGAATCTATAACTGGTATCTAATATTGTCTTTCCATGTGCAGCATACAGTAAGTGCTTCTGTGGTTAATTTGCTGCATTCCAGATATGGTTTCAAAATAGTAAATAGTGGGAAAATCATCACAAGGTATTCCTGCTCTCCACACACTCCCTGATTCCTTTAAGTCAGTTCATTGCAATGTAAGTGATGGCAAACCATGTAATAGAGGCAGTAAGGGTAAGGTTAAAGGATGGTGAAAATATCCTAAACTGGTATTAGCACTAAACTCTTTAAAATTGGACTCATACACTCAGAAGATAGATATTTAAAATGCTTTCTTCAGTAGCCTTCCCTGATGCTCACAGACTTCCCACATTCACCCCACTGTCTTTGACTTTCTCCTTTATGTCAGAACAACCAGTGCAATTAAAATCCTAAACAGATACAGGCTTAAAAAATTAAAGTCCTCTTTCTTGATGTGTTGCCTTCACCCTGAACTAATTAAGACATGCAGTTTGAAAAGATCTACCAAAACAATTGCTCTGGCAGACCAAAAGCAAGGGGAACTGTGATCACAGTTAGGACAGCCTTGCTGTGAGAAAGGCATCTCATGGAACTAAAAGGAATACATGAGAGAAAACAAAGTCTGCGTTATGGCTTGTTACCCTACACAGCTGGTGACATTTCCCACAGATGCTGCTACTTAATATCAATGATACGGAACAACATGGAGTAAACAAAAGATAATTTACACATGCCATCTGGCATGGGTCATAGCTGAGGTGACAATGCTCCAAGTATCAGTGCAACAGCAGAATATTAACTTCTGTGAACATTCATAATATCATAAAAACTTAAGATACTAAAGATGGATTTACAAATCTTACTAGAGAATGGAATAAGTAAATATACCACTGTTCAACAACTCTTAAAAGTTCAAAGACAACAAAGTATATTCAAGGGCCCTAAGAATATCTCCCCTCCTGGAGGCTTGTCTGCCTGGGCTCAGGGCCAAATTAGAGAACACAGCTGCAGATTTCTCTTTCCCTTCCTCCATTGACCATGCAGAAAAGCTCTCACGTAGCACCCGTACCCAGGTTCAAATACGCAACCCATGAGAGGTGCTTTCAAGCTAAGTCTCCATCTTTTGCCCCCAGCTTGAGCTACATGTCCTTCTGTGATGCAGCTGCACCCGTGCCTCATCATTGATCCAGCCCACTGAGGACTGACACCTTGGCATGGCCTCACTTTGTCTTGATGTCCCTGCCCAGCCATCCCAGGGCTATGCTGACCCTGGTTCCCCTCACTGGACCTGTCTTTCTTACCTCACTAGGGTACTGCTGTCTGTGTTGCCATGCTCAGCTCCTGGTTCACCTTCTCTCATGGAGCAGCTAGCTCTCTTTGCTCCACAACTGTCTAAACTTATATTTTCTCTCAAGCATTCATGAGGGAATATAAATAATAGACCCACTTGGACATGTTCCTATGCAATCTGACTTGGATGGATCTGCTTCTGCAGGGGAGGTTGGACTAGATCATCACTAAAGGTCCCTTCCAACCCTACCATTCTATGATTCTATGATAATGATCTAATTACAACTGAAATAACTATTATTTGGCTAGCCTGAGAAAATAAAGCTAAGAGGAAGTATTATAGAATCATAGAATGGTAGGAGTTGGAAGGGACCTTTAGGGATCATCTAGTCCAGCCCCCTTGCAGAATCAGGTCCATCTAGGTCAAGTTGCATAGGAACATGTCCAAGCAAGTCTTGAAGACCTCCAAAGAAGGAGACTCCACAACCCCTCTGGGTAGCCTGTGCCACTGCTCCATCACCCTCACAGTGAAATAGTTTTTTCTCATATTTAAATGGAACTTTTTGTGTTCCAGCTTCATCCCATTACCCCTTGTCCTGTTGCTAGATACTATAGAAAAAAGGGGTGTCCCAACCTCCTAACACCCACCATTTAGATATTTGTAAATTCTAATGAGATCCCTCCTCAATCTCCTCTTCTCTAGACTAATCAGCCCCAGTTTCTGCAGCCTTTCTTAATAAGGAAGATGCTCCAGTCCCCTGATCATCTTGGTGGCCCTGTGCTGGATCCTCTCCAGACGTTCTCTGTCCCTCTTGAGCTGGAGAGCCCAGATCTGGACACAGAACTCCACATGAGGCCTCACCAGGGCAGAGTAGAGGGGGAGAAGAACCTCCCTCGACCATCTGGCTACACTCTTCTTGATGCCTCCCAAGATGTCATTGGCCTTCTTGGCCACAAGGGCACATTGCTGGCTCATATTTAGCTTATTAATCAGGACTCCCAGGTCTCTCTCTGCAGAGATGCTCTTCAGCACGGCAATTCCCAGCCTGTACTGGTGCATGGGGTTTTTCCTCCCCAGATGCAGGACTCTGCACTTGTCCTTGTTGAACCTCATGAAGTTCCTCTCTGCCCAACTCTCAAGCCAGTCAACATCCTCCATCACTCAACTGTGATGGGACAAGAGGGTATAAACCAAAACAGTGAAGCTTAAAGTGAGCGAATTCTTTCCAACAGCTATGAACTTTATAAATGTCAAAATAACTTTGTAATTATGAAGATTTTAAACTCTGTAATGAGTATTAGGGTTTATCTGGACAGCCTTCAGGGAAAATGTATTGTGGCTTTGGTAGTTCTAGTCATAAATCGTTTGCACCTATTCAAGTCACATAGCTCTTCCTCAAGGTATGGTGTCAAGTGACAGGCCTGTACTCATTGTTTTAATTTTCTTGTTTAAAGTCTTTAGAATGAGATCACTTACATTAGATTACCAGATGCAGTTCCAACAGTTAGAAATGAAAAATCAAAACCTTCCATGGCATTATTCCACAGAATTTCCCTTCTGCTATGAAGTTCTTTTTAACATACTGTACTACATCATCAGAGACATAGTTCATATCTCTTAGTTCTCCAGAATTTCAATACTCTCTTTTCCATCAAGACAAGTTACTTGTGCTAGAAAGAATCAACCTCTTTAGGAAAGAGTTACTTTAAAAAGAGACAAAAACCCAAAAGAATAAAATAACCTAGTACTTGGCCTCACAGAAACCTTGACAAAAAGGGAAAAATTTTTGGAATGCAGGAATAGGAAACAAGTTCATATTTATAATACATAAGAAATTAACATTCCACTGAGAATCATTACAGGCACATCCCTAATTGGAGGAAAGTCTGAGCTCTCTTCATCACTGGAGAAATTATTTATCTAGGGCCAGGCTATCTGATGGATCTAATAATTACTGGGCTAACCTGAGACATAGGATGAGAACAGAACTGTTCTATACTACTGGTATTGAGCTAGTTTTCTGACATTCCTTGTAAACTACACTGGTAGCCAACAGTGCAGGATCCATATACTAACAGAAATTCTAAGAAAGTAATGACACAGCCATCACTTTTCTTCCACTGAAAGCAACTGGGACTCTGGAAAGCTGATCCTGAGCTTTTGCAGAGTCAGTGTATGTTATCACATTAGCAACGTTATGATGTAGATAACCATCTACACCAAGTTACAGCAGGAGAAACCAGAGCATGAGGTAAAATGACAGTAAAGAAATGCAGCTGTTCTAGGATTGCTCAGTTCTCCAATGAGATAGAAAAGATCATAAGTAACGGAGTACAGATACAAATAAAGAGAACAAAGAAGGGTGAGAATATTAAAAGGATTAGGAAACAGAAAATAACAGAAAAAAAAAGGTGTAAAAGAGAGAGGAGGAGAAAATATGCTAAAGGATCAAAGACAAAGAAATTAAATTATCTAAGTGTGCATACACATTCACCACAGGCTTTTGTTATCGTAATAACACTGATTCAGTTACAGATACTAAAAAGGAGGTGAGAACCTATCAGAAAAACTCAGACAAAAATAACATATTCCTGTATTATGACTGAAATGAGATGATCAATTTGGCCCTCAAAACTTTTACCACTTAACAGTTTCAAGAATAACTAGCTTGACAATTTAGGGATCATCGATGACCAACTTGACTACTTAAATTGACAAGTGGATACTAAAATATCTGCAACTTGATACATAAAGCTTTCAAGTGATTAAGTGATTCGGAAAACATATGTTATTGTTGTCAGTAAAGTATACTTTTTACATACAAACACAGTTTGCAATCTTTTGAACCTACAGTAGAATATATTTAAAGCTGCACATAGTACATCAGTTCAGCATGCACAATTTCTTAAACAAGTAAAATACATGGTGAATTTAATTTCTACAGTAACAGGCAGGATTTACCTTTGCTTCGGCTAAGAAAAAAGAGCAAAGAAAGTCTCCGACTAAAGCTAAGTTGGGAAATTCATACAAAGACAAAAAAAATATTTAACTCTAAATCCATTGGCTTTGGTAGTTCAAAGGCAAATGGTCTGCTGACACAGGCCAGATTCACAAGCTCTAACTAACATCTCCTATTTGCCACTCATAGAGTACTGGCCTAGACAGATCACAGGCTCAACATTGCTGCATTCTGTTTGTCCTTAAGAATTTCTATTTGTAACTACATTCAAACTCAGAGACTAGGGAAATGACCATCTACATAACTTCTCAGAATTATACCTTCATTTTAGAACCCCACTAGTAAAAATGCTGGGTAACCATAAAGTAACAGACTAGTAAAGCTAGAGAGATACTGCAAGGCTGTGCTTTTATGACTTTTTTATCTTGATTATTTTTTAGTCCATGCAAATTACTTGTGTTCCACCAAAAAAAGTCTATCAAAAACATATTGCACACATTCCCATGTATGCAAGCAAACAAAATATGAAGAAACAGAGGTAATAAGAACACTTCAAAGTGTAGCCCAGTTTAACTTGGCTAGTAATGAAAATCATTGTGGCAAATTACACAAGAGAGGTTTGTATATTGTGTTTCTTCAAACAAAAAAAGACTGAGGAATGGTAAGTTTTTAATCACATCTCTCAGTGTTGTTATGTCTTCACACAAACAGCACTCTTCAAATGTGTAAGTTCAATACTCAAAGGTTCATCTGCCTAAAAACAATTAATTTACCGTTTCTGAACATTTAATCATCTTTTCACCAGTGTGCAGTTACACTCCTCACTGTTTTATACTCAGGAATTTTATGAGTCATACTAACCATAATAGCACTAGTCTTGCCATTTATGGAAATACACACAGTAAACTAGACAGAAACAAAAAAGCAAAGATGGCTGCACTTTCATCTGAAAAGTTTGGAGATGAGCTTTAAGTAAGAATTTACCCTTAGGTACTTTACATTTCTTCCTTAAAAAGGAAGACTTTCTAATGGAAAGGAAGCAAAATTATATATTTAAATTTTCCCAAGGATTAATTTCACTCCTTTTTATTTCAGCAAAATTTGAGGGGGAAGGGAATTCCAAGGAAAGAATTTGGCAAGCTTTGATAATGTATTCAGACCTCACTGAAACCCTTCAACTTTTATTTTGAATAATATGTAAAATAATTCTATCAGTTTTTCAAATAATATTACTTTTAAATGTTTCTATCAGTGCATACACATACAACACTGATTTGTGGAAAAATATTACTTTGTTGAAATATGAACACTTAACCAAATCTCTGTCATTCCATCTCAAATATGTAGCTCAAATTTTTTGTGATATTAATTCACAGATACAAGCACTGTTCTTCTTCTGCCTAGGCCAGTCATTCCTAACTCCACCAACAGTGATTGGTGCTCTTAGTAAATTTTGCCATGAGAGGTAATTTCCAGAAAAATGGAGAACAACTGAGTGCAAGGGTGGAGAGGACCTCTTGGGGCTGGTAGCCAAACAAAGGGTTCTAATCTCATCCAACACAGTCAAAGCTCAAATGATCATATCCCAAGAGCTTTGCACTACCTTGGGAAATCTGTAAAAAATCTTACATGAGGCAGGTTTTAATGTAGCATGATGCTCCCTCAATATGATGAGTTTGTGTGGAGCCACTTTTTGCTTGGTATCAGAGGGAGGGAGATGCAGTCTTGCCCCAGTATGCAGTTCCTGAAACATCCTCTGGCTCTGGAGGTGGATCCACCTCCAGTCCAACTGAGCCAATCTGGTGCCTCTGCTATCTCTGTTTAAGAATGGAAATTTGTAGGAGGTAGTGGAAGGTTGGGACAAGATGCGGGTGACCATGTGGACCCTGCAGTCAGAGAAAGAGGAAGGGAGGAGGAACAGCACTAGACCAGACAGTCCCCTGCAATCTGCAGTGAGAAAGTAGCTGTCTCTCTGCAACCCACAGAGGGCAATGACAAGACTAATGATTACCAGAAGATCTGAGAGGACCCATTGCCAGAGGGGGTGAATTTTGGAGACCCTGTGTCAGAAGGGGTGAGCATTTTGGACCCCAGCCTGGAGGAAACAGAGTGGAGTTGCATCCCCTGGGACAAATGCACGTCGGAGCGGCCCATGCAAGGCCCATGAGGGGCTCTGTGCTGGGGCGGGGACGATCAGCAAGGAGACCACCTGCCCTGAGGCGAGACAAGTCACAGGAGCCATGGGAAAAAGGACTGACTGAAACCTCCATTCCCTGTCCTCCTGAGCTGATTAGGGGAGGAGGAGGTAAAGACACTGGGATGAGAGTCTTGAGCTGGAGAATAGGGAAGAGGTGGAGGGAAGGATCTTAAAGGGGCTGGTATACTTTTCATCATTGCCCTACTCTCTATTGCATTCAGTTGGATGTTTCTGTTTGTTATGTTTTTGGTTGTTGGTGGATTACATTAATTTTTGTTTTCTTCTTCAAGCTGAGTAGCCTTGTCTGTTTTGCCCAGGACCATAATTTTGAGTGAGCTCTCCCTGTCCTTAGGGGGTTCCAAACGCCCTCCGTACTAATGGCTGTTTAAGGTCCTTTTTTCCTGGATAGGCCTAAACCAAGACATCTCATAATGTTGCCAGGTAGCCTCTTCCATCTTCAGTCTCTAATCTCAGGACTACTGCTTCCGTCTATCAAAGGAGAGGAGGGGAACAGTAAACAGAATCTTAGCAGAAGGATGCACTTCTGGTTATCTCACTCATATGCCCTCCTCCACTTATTTCTGTACTACACTCTTTTTGATCTGTGATAAATATTTTTGCGGAAAAGAGTGGTATTGAGTGACAGAGTCAAATGATTTGGAGTGTTCAGGAGAAAATGCAAAACCTAAAACCTAAATTATAAGAAAGACATTGGAAAATAAAGAAAATTACTTTTTGTTTTAGAAGAAGGAACAGTCAACCTTTCCTGTCCTCAGTAGTGTAGTATTAGTAAATGCTTGTGACTCTAACATTACTCCATTTATTTTTGAAGGTACATGACAGAAACCAAATTTGTTTCTTCTGCATGTGTTTCAGAGAAAATGTGCTTTACTTCATCATGGGCACTACAGGTAACCTGGAAAATTTCAATAATTCTAATGATGAAGAAAATGGTCCTGGCTCACGATTCTGATCGAAAATTCTGAGAATTTATTTCAGTTCCCTTACAAATTAAAACTAGAAAATAATCAAATATCATGCAAAATTACTTTAAAGTGCTTATATATCTGTACTTAGTTCTAATGTATTAATTTAACAAATACATTATACATATTTTTTTATTCTTTTGTCACAGTAGTACCTTTTGTAAATTTAAACACAAGATGAGGGAAAAAGGGTGATGAAATATAATTTACAGTCAAAAGTAACTGTCAATTCCACATTAACTATAGTCTTAGGATTCCAATAACAATTTTATTTCTTAATATTAATATTAAGAAATATTAAATTTCTTTTATCTTGAATAGTTAGAACTTTGTTCCCTAATGATAAATATGAATCTAAGAAACCTACATTGTGCCCAGGTTCTGTAAAAGGAATAGAAGGAATGCTGTTGTATTTTAAGTCTCAGTCTATGTCAAAGTGACATAAGCACTTTTATCTTCATTATGAAAAAAGAGAAAAATCAAAAATCCTGATTAACGATTTCATTTCTTACTACTCTGACTGTCTTCTGTATTTCTTTGCACCAATGATTTACACATAAAACTTTCTTGAATTTCTCTGGGTTTAAAATATGCAAGGTAAGAAGTCTTGGAGAAAGAGATTGGACCTAGCACTTCTAAACTACCACTATAATCTCTTTCTTCTAGAAACTAGCATACAGATGAGAAACCATCTTACTGGCTATTTTAAAGTGAAACCAGTCATATTTAAAGACTTCCATGGAAACAGATGGGTAAAAAGTTTAGTGAGGAAATATTTAATCAGCAGAGATTTGGCAAATTAATCTGCAAATGAATCCTTGCACATGTACTCTTTTCATTACAGGAAGGCAATATCACTGCTGTTGATTGTTGCCGAGCATTTCCAGTGCTGAAGTGCACCTTTCCACACATTGCCTCAACAGACTTGACTGTCTTAGAAACAGCCTCCTATACTTACAGGCCATGAAATTTTCTTTATAAAGAAAATACAATCCTTTACATAAATAACTCATCCAGATTTCCTATTTTCTCCCCTCCAAGGATCCCAGAGGAAGGTTCTACTTCTGGAGACATCTAGTGTGTGAAAGCTTCTAATCTATTTTAGAAGGATTATACAACAAGGTAGTGATTGCACATTGACAACTTTTTGTTCTTATAGATTTCCAGATACAATCATAATTTATATGCAGTTCTTCACAGAAATCTATGCTGAAATTTCTGCTTGAAAACCTACATGGCTTTTCTTTCCAGCCCTTACTGAGCTTATAAAAGGCAACCGGTGTTAGAGTAACTGCTGTGTTCCTTTCCTCTTGAAGTAATGATATGTCACAAAGAAATTGAGAAGCTCTTGCCTGAATTTTTCCAAGTATATCTTAAAGGATGCTTTACTCTGTACATATTTACTAGAAATAAGAACACTAATTTACTTCCACTTACCACAGCTGCCTTCCATCTACTTCATATGAAACTGTAATTATCCCTGTGATCTCCCTTTAGGGACATCTTCACTCACCATCCATATGGCATTACAATAACCAATAGATTTGGGGAAGTTACAAATTCCAAAGCAAAGATACTGCATTTTTAAAGTAGAAAACCTTAAAAAAACAAGTCCAGCAAACTAGATACCCTGTAACAACAGATCTTACAGACCACAAATGTGAAAAACCCCATGATTATTGACATGAGTAAATCTGTAGATCCTTGTTCTTGCTTTTGTCAAACAACCCGAATGGAAATGGTGTACTCATGATTACATTCAGGAACACATTGAAATACTTGGACAATGGTTTCCATCCAGCCAAAAGAATAAAATGAAGTTCATAAACATTTGAAGATATATTTTTATACAGACATGTGAGTACACTGGAGTCCACAAGTCTCTGCTACAAATTATGCTAGAATTTATTTAATGAAATTATAGTGGGTGAAACAGCCAGCTTCAGTTCTGACAGAAAATGCAACATCTCATCAACTCTGGCTCATGATACCATTTTTTAATGTCAACTTTAAAGGAAAACTGCAGTGGTAAGCACTGAAATGTATTGGTGTAAGCTTAAAAAAAAAAAAAAGTCTTCATTTGTCAGTATAGTTGCTGTACTTTCCACCCTTAAAAAATTATATTTTATATCTGTTATAAATGCAAATGCATATTTGTGGTGAAGGAGAACAACTACCATCTGTACACGTTCCTGGTACACAAAGGCTATCAGAGATATTGTAAACTTGATGCCAGTTTACCCTCATGCTGTTTAGAGAAAAAGAAATATGTAGATCCTCTGCTGGTACAAACTGCCAAATGTACAGGAGTGAATGTTATAATCATTCATGTCAAATATTACTCCTGTCCCCTAAAATGCTTACCACTAGTTTTTTTGTTATTTCATTATGATAACTCTTTAAAGTTATACATGCAACCCCCAGACATAGTCCCTAAAATAACAAAGCATTGAGTCAAACAGTCATAAAAATAGACAATGGCTAATCCTTCTGAATCCAATTTGAGTTCATTTGCAGTATATACA
This sequence comes from Colius striatus, assembly GCF_028858725.1. Taxonomy (NCBI): domain Eukaryota; kingdom Metazoa; phylum Chordata; class Aves; order Coliiformes; family Coliidae; genus Colius; species Colius striatus. The sequence goes on along the minus strand of NC_084767.1, from coordinate 28,616,018 downwards.
TTCTGGAATTATCTGATTTTAGCTCTTCCAGAGTATTCTCATTAGACAAAACTAGGCAACTTTGAAGTATTCAAAATTCAAGTATATTTACTTAAAATCCAAGAGCCTGAACAGCTGAGTCACAGTTCTCCATACCATGGCCAACTATGGGCTAATGATTTATATGTTAACCTCAGTTTGACTTGGTAGACTGACAGCAATGTGGAAGTACATGATTTATGAGGTAAAGAAAGTCTAATCCATTAGAAGAAAAATACAAAGTCAAGCACACCACATTGTGGGCTAAAAAATAAAAGGTTCTTTTCCACTAGATTTTTATCCCTATCTGGATCAAATATTTATGTTCACTAGCTGCCCACCCACAAAGATCATAAAGGATCATGTCAGCATAAATTTTAATGCAAGTCTAAGAGAGAAAACAGGATGTTTTATGCTGGCTTCTGCATAAGAGCAATTTCACCCAGAATGTAAATCTGATTTTTTCTATGACTCAGTTTGCTTCAGGCTATTGCCTAATAATTTCTACTGCTGTCAGAAAGATTATGAACAAACAGATTTTGTCAGGGGTATAGCCTAAACAACTTCTTGAGGCCCTTTCCAACCTTATTTTTCTGTGCTCCTATAATTTTGAATTGAAGGTAAGTTTTTCATACTGAAGCTGGAATCTGAACCAGAGTATTGTTTCACGACTCTGAATGGCAAAAGTGGAGCTTGAACATCAGAGCATCAAAGCTGACCATTAAAGTCCATGACATACAATGGAGGAAATGTTCCATCCAACTCCCCTGTGTCCAAACTGGAATTCTTCAAAATCCTGGCATTGTTTCCTTTTTCAGACAGTTCTGTTAATACTGGGAAACTGCAAAAGCCCAAAGAACCACACTGCAATATGATTAGTAGTATATTTTGCACACTGCATGATAAATATAGAAAGCAGGGCAGAGTAAAAGCAATATTAGAGTACGTATGTCCTTAGGCACAGAGGAGAGAGAACTGAACTCCCGAGATTCCTACGGTAACTTTGGGCAAATCATTCAAGTTAGGTGTAAAATGTTCATTTTATTATTTTGGAGTGTATCTGTACTTCTTGTTAATATGCTTTTCTCCTCCATGTTGCAAAACCATATAAAAGCAAAGTCGACACCCTCACCACAGCCACTAGAAGTATCACTGCTCAGTCTTTCAGGAGTGCTCTCCAGTGACATTCAAATTCCATATCTGGAGGTATAATAGATATCTTAACTGGAGAAACAGTGCTAGTTAGTCCTATTGTGGTGCTGTAACAATACAACTGTATCATTTCCAGGATTACAGCTAGTATTTCTAATGGCTATATGCTTTATGCTGTGCATTTCCACAAGATAAGTAGAGCTATCTGAGAGTCTAAGGTTTGTTTTGTATAGTGTAATATAAACAGATCCTTTATGGTCTAGTTCTCCATCAAACATGGGCCTAATACTCTCCACCTGCAATAAACTTTTACTAAAAATATTGCAGCACTCAGGCACTAAACTATTGGGAGTGAAGAGAGGTTTAAAATGTGAAAACTGGGACAGAATAAATAAATAAAAAATATACACTGTTATTTTGAATGACATAATGGCGGCCATTCCAATATATTTCAGCAAAACAAAACAAAACTAGACCCTGGTAATTGCAGCAACTCCACACCATTAGATACAAGAGATGGGGATTCTCTACAAAAGGATTAAGAATGCTTTCATCAACAGGTGGTAAAACAATAACAGAAAGGAGACTGGCACTTTAATAGCAAAGGGAATATCACCCACCATAGCCTTTGGTTAGTCAATCATTGGTCTTTTTGTGCACTGTACAGTATCTTCACAGGTAAAGCTGTGTTTAGCCTGCTTTCTGCCTCACATTGAACAAAGAAGTGACATTTTTATTTCAGACTTACATTTTACCTCTAGGTGGGGAAAAAAAAAAAAAGTGCAGAAAAGTATCTAAGTTAAGCAAATCTAGAAAATGCAACATGTTGATTAAACTAGGCTCCCTCTAACCACTGCCAGTTTCAGTAGGGGACTGAACTTCATACTAATCCATATGCCTCTAGGATAAGATGTAACATCCGTCTCTGTTTTCCAAGACTTCATGATGCAATATTAAAACTGCAGAGTTGTGAACAGATCAACACAACTCTGCTGAGATTGATTACACTGTATAAATACACTGAAATGCATCAGAACCTCCTTGCACTTCAAGATGCATTTCTCTGTAGTAGCACAGACAGATCAAATAAAGCAGTCTATCCTGATTTACATACTTCAGTGATTATAAACCACAATTATCCTTTTGTGTTATCATTAGATGCATAAAGAATTTTTTTATAGAACAGCTGCAAGACATAAAATACTTCTTCCCAGAAGGGAAATTCTATAGTCCATTTCATTGCTTTTAGAGAGAGGATAAGTGTGAATAATATGATGGGAACTTTCAGAACATACTGCATCAATCAAGTTCTGCATAAGTAATTATAATGACGTTTTATAACATCATTAATTTTGTCTGCAGAACATGTCTCATAGTTCTGAAATACAAGATTTCTTCCCCAAAGGACATTCACTCTCAGCATAATGTCTTGGTAAATTACTTTGACTCTGCTGAGAACATCTGAGTAGTAAACATTTGTTTTCTGGACTAGGATTTGGATGTTCAGGTCACAGAAGTTATTGTCTGCAAGCTGGCCATTTTCCTTCTGTGGTAATTATCATTTTGAAAGATTTTACAAATGTGTACAAGCTGTTAGGTGTAGGAAGGCTTATGTCAGTAATCAATAAAATTCTTTTTCCTTCCAGTGAAAAGCCAGCTCACTTCTTTATTGCTTCTCAAATGAGAATGTATCCATTTCTTATGACTTACCTTCAGTTTTCAAGTTATTTTTTTATTTTTTCATTTCAGTATCATAAAGATAGAAATTAATAATTTCTGAATTTCTGCAGAAGTAAACTAGTTGAAAATAGCTTTACTGTTATAAAAACAATAAGTATGGTTTACTTTCAAAGGGCAAAAATAGGGTAAACGGGGCAAAGAACTAGTCTGTTACAGATTCCATAAGCTTACAGTAGATTCAGAGATTCATATAAGTAAGGACCCTTCAAGTATCTTGTAACAATAGTGAGAAGAAAAACTTCAGAGAAAGGCCAGAAGTTGTACAGACAAGACATATGGAGGAAAACAGAACCAAAATGTTGAAGAGAGGTCTAGAAAGATGAACTGATCACTTGAACTGATGACAGGCCATCCATGAGGAGATATCAGAACTGTGAGACTGTTGTCAGTAACAATATGACCCTAAGATAGGTTCTGCAAAAGAGGCCCTCTATCTTCTGAAACAAATCTGTTTCTGCTTACTTTATGTTCATCTGTCTTAACACATAAGAAATATGGTCAGGCTGACTAATAGGCACTCAGGATATTTGTGAAACTAAAATTCTTTTTTAATGAAGAGTCATATTAAGTGTCTTGTAAATTAGACCATTTTCAGTTAAACCAGCCCTGAATCAACAATTTCACAGGAGTTAACAAACAACACTTTTCAAACCAAGAAAACTTTTTTTCTTAGTTTTCACAAGGCATTGGTCTGATTTGAATGCAAAACAAGACAGATCAGATCACAAGAATGAGCCAGACCTGTTGGCATGGAGTTCAGTTCAAATACAATATTTGCTCTCTTGCAAGTAAAAAAAATCATATACAGGATTACTCTTTTCCTCAAATTTTTATAATTTATTTCTCTTCCTATCCATTTGTACTCATTTCCCTTTTTTCTCCCCTACCTTTGCAATACGTGGTGTAGACATTTCATTAGCAATGCATTGGTGTGAGTGAAAATTTCGATACATTTTCAACTTCATTAATTTCAGCCAAAAATTTTACTGGTGAGCAGCTTGATGATTGATGAGGCATTTCTCTACTATGATTTCAATTGCTATCTTTCTACTTGCTGTGTTTCACAATAATCCACAGTAGTGTCTTCTTAAGATACTATTGAAATACTTGAGATACAATAAAGACAAACACCTTTCCTTTCTGTATTTCTTCAGTTCCTCTATGCACTAAAGGGAAATTAAGAAAATAAGGCTCCTATGCAGATGTATAACAAATACACTTCTCAAGGATAAGCACGTTCTAATAAATGCTAGTGATATGAAACGTTTTTCTGATTACGTGTAAGTCTCCCATATTTCATGTTCAAAGGGGTTTAGATGTCTGCCTTTCTTAGATGTGTTTAAGCTGCATGGTTACTAGTGCAATGTTTTACAATAATATAAAAGTGCTCTCCTGAATGCACTCAGTCTCCATAATTCATCACGCCCTTCAATTGCTCTCATTGGGAAAAATGGAAACCATAAATGCAGTAAATATTATAAAGGCATTTCGCTGCCTCTAACTTTTAGTCTTCTGAATATTGTTGATCATCTTACACCTAAATAAGCTATTTTACTCAAGTATTTAGACATAAGTGAAAGAAAACTCTCATAACTGTTCAGTTTTCAATAACAGATCTGGCCACTAAAAGTACACAGAGGAAGATGTATTGTTATTTCTGCAAGTCACAAGCTTTTCACATAGCAGTCTATCCGCTATATCTGAGCATGCATAGATCTGTCATATGTAAAACATGCAGGTGTATTCGTGTCACTGTACTGCCCAGATTTCTGATCACAATTTCTATAAGCATGCAATCTGTGTATTAAATAGTTCCTCTAGAATACAAACTGGAAGCCTATACCAAGAAATTCAAGGGATAATCACTGGATGTAGGCCTGGCATTTTTCTTAACATAAGGCTGAAAAATCCTTTCATAGATGATGTGAGCCTTAATCTGATGGAACAAGCTGAATAGAATCCTCAGAATGTTTACTTCTCGATATTAGTTCCCAGTAACAATTTTCGTTAGGTTAAAAGAAATTGTAATATTTTTTCAGGATTTTTAAAAAAATTTTTGGTGTTAACTAAATTTTTATTGAAGAAGTATTATATTAAGTTTTTAAGATTAACAATTTTAAACAAAACTGCCATTTAAACTAATTCCAGTGATAATCTACATTTTGTAAGCATCTCTGAAAGTAGTTTAAATGCATTTGATTGTAAAACACCTTTTGAATGAAAAATATTTGTCTATAAAATCATAGAATCATAGAATGGTAGGGTTGGAAGGGATCTTTAGAGATCATCTAGTCCAACCCCCCTGGAGAAGCAGGTTCACCTAGATCCAGTTGCATAGGAACATGTCCAGGCAGGTCTTGAAGACCTCCAAGGAAGGAGACTCCACAACCCCTCTGGGCAGCCTGTGCCACTGCTCCATCACCCTCACAGTGAAATAGTTTTTTCTTATGTTTAAATGGAACTTTTTGTGCTTCAGTTTCATCCCATTACCCCTTGTCCTGTTGCTAGCTACAATAGGAAAAAGGAATGTCTCAACCTCCTGACACTCACCATTTAGACATTTGTAAATGTTAATAAGATCCCCCTCAGTCTCCTCCAGACTAAACAGCCCCAGTTCCTGCAGCCTTGCCTCATATGAAAGATGTTACAGTCCCTTGATCATCTTGGTGGGCCTGCGCTGGACTCTCTCCAGAAGGTCTCTGTCTCCCTTGAGCTGAGGAGCCCAGAAATGGACAACAGGACACCAGATGAGGCCTCAGCAGGGCAGAGAAGAACCTCCCTCAACCTGCTGGCCACACTCTTCTTGATGCATCCCAGGATGTCATTGGCCTTCTTGGCCACGAGGGCACATCGCTGGCTCATGTTCAGTTTATTATCAATCAGGACTCCCAGGTCTTTCTCTGCAGAGCTGCTCTCCAGTAGGTCAATCCCCAGCCTGTACTGGTGCATGGGGTTGTTCCTTCCCAGATGTAGGACTCTGCACTTGTCCTTGCTGAACCTCATGAGGTTCCTCTCTGCCCAACTCTCAAGCCAGTCAGGATCCCGCTGAATGGCAGCACAGTCTTCTGGGGAATCAGCCAGTCCTCCCAGTCTGGTGTCATCAGCCAACTTGCTGAGGGTACCCTCTGTCCTCTCATCCAGGTTGTCCTGTCAGCCAAGACTGGCCCCAGAATCCATCCCTGTGGAACTTCACTGGCCACAGGCCTCCAACTCGACTCTGTGCCATTGATCACCACCCTCTGAGCTCTGTCATTCAGCCAGCTCTCGATCCACCTCACTGTCCACTCATCCAAGCCACACATCTTGAGCTTTCTGATGACAATGTTATGGGAGATAATGTCAAAAGCCTTGCTGAAGTCAAGGTAGATGACATCCACTGCTCTCCCCTCATCTAGCCAGACAGTTACGTCTATGTTGTGTGACTATTACCGGAATTTTAGAGATAACTGAGATTTTCAAAAAAAGTAGAATTTCATAAATTGCTTACCATTTAGCCTTGAAGACAGTCTCCGAGGTTTGTATGCAACACAGAGTAAAACATTTTATCTTATTTTAAAAATGAGTTCAAATTTTTTATGCTGATTTTTTTTTTAAATATCTCATTTTTCTAAAATTATTTTGAGATATTTTTTAATTTCATAATGGCCTCAATAATGCTTTAACCTGCAGGCAGCAAAGGCACACATATACACACCTTTGAAAGAGAAAAAGATGTGAAGGATTATCTAAGAGACTTCATCACTTTAGCCCATATCAGATATAGCCATCCAATCTGGCTAGCCACTGAACAGGCCACTCTCCTGAGTACAAAACCATAGAAAAGTCTAGAGTGGAACAGACATCTGGAAATATGTGATTAAGCCTTCTGTTGAAAACGAAGGTTTAGATTAGGTTACTCAGGGCTCTGTGCAGTGAAGTCTTAAATATTTCCTGTGAGAGATAGTCCACCAGTTCTCCAAGAAATCTGTTCCAATGTCTAGTTGTTCTTATGACAAGAGAACTTGTCTGTAAATACCTTCCAATATTGCAGGATTGTGATTAGATTCCATTGAGCATTCTTTTCTGTAGGCTAAACAAACCAAATTCCTTCAATCTTTCTTCATTTTTCAAGTTCTAGAACCCTCTAAACATCTTGGTAGGTACTTGCTAGATCTTTCACAGCTTTTCAATGTCTCTTGGAGAGACCAAAACCAGACACCGGTGTTCTATGTGTGGTCTAACAAGTGGTTGAGTAGAGTGTAATAATTGCATCCCTTGATATGCTGGTTACACTTTTGCTGATACAGCCCAGGCCGTAAATGTGTTGATGTACACCCCAGTGACTTAACATGGACAGATGATACAAGATCATGCAACAGGCTATGCTGGTCATCCCAAATATCATATATGGTTTCCCCACTGAACACCTCTGGACCCAGATCACACAGCTGACTACAGTCTAGGGGGTTGAAGAAAGAAGTATTCCCAGGCAAACGATCTGCTTCTCTTCTGCCTCAGCAAATAGAAGATCCAAAACAACAGGCAGCTGTTCATTCAAGGTGGCTCCTCAGCACGGTAACACAATCTTAGATCTAATGATCCTAAGCCTAATTCCTGCATTCTGCCTAAAATAACAGGAAGGGAAACACTTTTCAAAAAGTAAATCATCCCACAGATAAACAAAAGCCAATCACACAGGTTATAGTGATTTTCTTTTCTAGGTTCCTTTAAAAGAATATTATTAAGGCACAAAATTTCATCTATGTTCAAATACATAAATTTACAGTAATGCTACTGTAACATTCCCAATCTGTCTTATTCCTTAACTCAGCCCAGTGAAAGAAGTTTTTTTGGACTCAATTTCTTTGATCTCCATGGCAATTTAGGTTGGTTTTAATTACAAGGTTGTTACAATATGTCCAGCCTGAAGTATGTAACAGAAAAGCAAATCAACTTTGAAAACAGAAAATGCTTGTGTTGAGTAGATTAAACAAATAGTTCTTCTATAAATCAACTGATAAGTTGCTCTATATGAATCTTAGCTCTCAGTTTTGTAGCAAACCACAAGGAAAATTACATCAGTAAATCTATCCACTGTGCATTGAAAAACTTACCCGGGGTTTGAATAAAACATATTCACAAAGTCAGGTGGAAAGGCTTTCATCCTTTTAGAACTACTTAATTTTGAATCACTTATAAGCAGTAAAACAATGCTAATTTCACACATTACACTGTGAAGTGAGGGAGTAGGCCACAGACTTCAACTGCTAAATGAGCTACCATGGTAGTCTTCAGTCACTGTTATTCACATTCAGTGATCAATTATTGATATTATCCAAAATAGAACAGCAGCAGCAAAGTACAAAAAATTTAGACAGAATTCAGTACAGGATGATAGTTAGGATATTAAATCAGAAGGCAATCACAACTGGAATTTCTAGTTATCTCTTAGACTAAACAATTTATTGAAATCTATTGTCAGTCTAATAATATGGAGAAATCACTTCACACAGTACAGTTAAAAGTATGTAAAATCATGTCCTTGAACATGGAATCCTTTCAACTTCGTTATATCCTGAAACAGATGGAAGGTCTCCAGATGAGACTTTTCCTTCCTCTTCATAGGAGTTCCTCACATAAAAACAGAGTTGCTTCTTTCCTGTTGTTCATTGTTCCAACCCTGTGAGGTTAGGAGATCATTTTGCCTAGTAGGGCATCTCTTTAATTAAAGATATCCTTTTAGAAGATAGCTCTACACACCTTCACAAGGGTTGGACTGGGTGAAGTTTGATCAGATATGGCTGATCCCCTACAGAACAGCACTATGGCATGTAAAAGCAATGTCTTTCAGGCTATTGTAGCTTTTGTAGGCATGTGATTATTAAAACCACTGACTACTGAAAGCTTTATTTTGCTGATATTCATACAAAGATTTACTCTAAGTCATATCCTTTGATGGGAGGAACCCATGGCTTGCACTTAAATATCTGGATTTAAATAAACATAAAAGATGTAACTGTAAATCTAACAAAATCTCTATAGGTAATAGATGTCTTTTTAACTATTTGCTCAACCTTTGCCTCTAATATTTGTGCCTAAATATTTCCACAACTCCACAAATGCATTCCACAATTTCATGTCTTTTCCCCCCAAATAATTAGCAGTTTTCCTTTTAAATTTTTTAACATTAAATGAAAGTTAGATTATATTCATTCACTGGTTTACACTTTTCTGAATTCAAGAGATTGGTTTTAAAACCAGCTCTTCCAGCTGCGGAAGCAGGTCAAACAACCTTAAAAGACATAAAAGTTATCTGAATGTGCTGAAGTTCTGTTGAACAATTTAATTGTGTGCCTTTAATAGAATATGCTAGTTTTACAATATAGGTCCTCAGGACAAAATCTGTCTTCAAAAAGAAATGTATTCTTGTCCTTTATTGAAAACCTAAGAATTACATTTATCTGCCATTTAAGGATTCTGCACAGGATTTAACATTTGAAGTAATGACATCTAACTACATCTAATATTTGACACAGTGAAATACACTGAGAGCCACATTTGAAAAGTAGGGTGCTATTATAGAAATTACAGACACTATCAAGATAAAATGCACAAAAAGTTTTAAATAATCTGATTCCATTAACTGTTATCCATAATCTTCAATGCAATAGAAGAGAGAAAACAGTGGAAAACTTACTGGAAAAAAACAAAATGCAGAATGGCAGAATGCATTTAGGTCAAACATAATTCTTAATTTGTTAGCTTTCACAAGCAGTATAAACTTATATAGCTAAGCAATACTGCACAAGTCAGTATGAGTAGCATTAAAAAAATGGCTGTTATGAGTTAAATATATAATCCTGGTATCCTTGGAGCTTCTAGCTTTATGTGTCTAGCTTTGATTTTAAAACACAACTGTGCATCAAAAAAGCTAGGGTGGATGTGGGGAAGATATGTAGCAGAACAAATCATTCCAATGACCAACACAAATATGGTGAAATAATCATGACCATAGAGCAAACAAGATAGCAGTGCTTGAGCAACACTGTAATCTTTTCTACCTGCAATTATTTCACATACAGCTCCATTTTTTTTCTTTGGATCAGCTGAGAGTCAGTTCTTAGTGTACTCCTCTCTTTGTCTCTCAGTCATTTCAGAAATGCTCACACTATTTTTATTTCTTCCAGGAGAATGCAAAAAACCCCCAACTCTATATTCTTATCTCAGTTACATCAGTAAATCATATACTTGCTGTCAGTCCTTATTAATAGCTTGATGAAAATGAAAGCAAAACAGCAGCCCTGCACAAGAATTAGAGTCATAGGATATACACACAATGTTCTGATAGAAGCTAGCATTCTGGATACACAGCCACAGAAGAGTGTAAGGAGAGGAAACTGATGAGAAGCCTCATTCTTAACCAGTCAGCCATGCAGGACTATATTTCTGGAACTATAAAACATGGTATGTACCCAGAAGCTATCAAGCAATTTTGAAGACTCACAAACATTTCAAAGAGTGGCATTCATAGCTTGCATTCCACATGCACTACTCTTTTTAGAATTCACCAAAAGAATGGACTCAGAAAATCCCTTTATTGTGGTTCTAACTTCCTTTGCAAATTGCATTGTCCTGAACAATGGTTCCAAACCATGGAGGATCAATAGTGCCGTTTTCAATCTCTAATCTAGAAAATAAAACCTTCCAGGAAACAGAACTGAAAGGTAAGCATGATGATCCATAATAATAACTTTTCTACATGTTATTGTGCATTTCGTACAAACACCATAAGATTGCTTAATAAATTGTAGGCCAAAAAACACTACAAACATTTCCAGTATCAACATTAGACCAAATAACTTCCAATTGTAACATATTTTTTTTAACACTCCAGGTATGTATATGTTGCCAGGGAAGAAAAGAGGGGCAAAAATAATCTATGCACTTTTTTTTTAATCCCGGAATATTGTAGGCACAAATGTGGCTTGGACCAGCCAGCTTGAATAAAGATGGCAGGGACAAGTTAATGCAGCTGGCAAGCTACTTCCAATTATCAGAAACAGGTGCTGCAAGTTACTCAATTGGGCCCTGGGTAATTACATGGGCAGAAGCAGCATATAATGAAGTAGCCAGGAAAGGAAGGGTGGCTTTGAGTTAACTCTGTTGGTTGTATTGTGTTGTCTGTGTATGTCTCTGCACGTGCATTACCTAGATTTCCTACATCTTTGAATGAATATACAGCAGAATATCATAATAAAAATGAACATCAAGAAAACAGTGTATATATCTGGATTATTTCAAAATGTAATTAACCAAATTTGACTCTCATGGGGGTATATTTTCTGATCTCTTTAAAAAATAAGCCAAAAAGCTTTAGTGGATACTGTCAAAAACAACCAACAGCTAATGAGAATAACTTTTATTTCCATTCATAAAGCTCTCCAAACTCATAAATTAGAATATAGGAATAAATTATTACTTATTTATTGGTTTAGAGAAACTATTCGTACTTAAGGTAAACTTTACATGATAAGCATTATTTTAACATCAATTGTTATTACCTTCCTGGAAATGTCACAAAGTTTATATTTTCTCTCTAGTTTAAGGGAAGATACTAAGGAGGATAAAGAGAAGATAGATACAATATTAAATTAATTAACAGTTACAGTTATACTTTCCTTTAAGATATAACAAAGATTAATCATAGGGCACATTAGGGAATTAAAAGAACACTTTGAGGTACTCAGGGATATTAATGTGTGAAATTTACATTGGTAGAGAAAAAATAAAAGAAATTTGCCAATACAGTTATATAATTATTACACACAGATGATATCAGTATTTATAGGGATGGTTCATTAATAAAGAGCTTGAAATATTAGCAGCTATGTTGTTAAGAAGAAAAACAATCCATCAGAAGCAATGCCTTTGAGCTACATTCACAAGCTCAACATTACTTGGTATTTGACTCAGGGGCAGATGGTCTCCCTTGGTGCTGATAAACGCAACATTCAAAACACTGGACAGATATTTCCTGCACTTTTCTAGAGCAGAATAATTCTTTTCAGAAGTCAGTACTTTCTCAGACCATTACTAGCTTCTAGCACATCTGGCTGCAGGTAAAAACAAAAGATGAGTAGTCCAGAGAACTTATGTTCCAAGTGGCTCACAAGGTCCCACACAAAGCATGAATAACCTGCTCAAGATTTTGGACAGCCTTCAAGGTAAACCCTAAGCACAGGCCCAAGGCAGCAATAACAAACAAGCTTGGAGGGAAGGTGACAGAAAATCAACACAGTGCATGCACAGGTCATTGCACAAGCCCATGTATAATAAGCACTTTCTATCCCAAAATTCATAATGCAACTCAACACAAGTCAGTCTACTGACACTGTTGTTTCTTCTGCCTTCGACACTCTTCTCATGCAGAAGTATACTTTGAAAAGTTACGTGATGGGTTTCTTTAAATCATTTTGGGTCAACAACCAAGATAAATCACTCATTACATTAAAAAAAAAAAAAATGTCTGAGACTATGCAGAATGTACATTGAAAAATCTTAGACTTCCTGTTCAGTCATCTTTGGCATTTCTACTTCAACATGCTGAGGACAAATAAAATCAATAGTTCAGAAAGAACGCAAGAGCAGGCAAATATGGTATCAACATCTCTGTTCTGCCTGGACTGGTGTACTGACAAGCACAAGTTGCTTTCCAGAAGCAGGAATGCCACTTTTGCTTGTATCCACTGGAGATAAGATCCTAACTACAAAGCCTAATTCTGTGTGAGATTTAATAGCCTTTGTATACAACGGACATAATTTCTGGAAGAAATTATTATTAGAAATAAGTTGCCTGCCTTGTAGAATTAGCTAGCTTTGAGGAAAATTCATAGAAACCAGTGGAAAAGAATTCTATCCTACACATCACAAATCAACTAACTGAAACACTCTTTGGCTGATTGTGAGGCAACTTTTAAACTGTTGTAGTAGCTCTTGAACAGGAATAATGAGTTGATGTTTGCTTTTTGTTTTCCTTATTACAGGATATCAGCATATTTTTTTACACCCTTTGTGGACTGCTCTTTTAATTAGTTAGCATTCTAATGAAAAAACATTAGAATGAAGAGCTGATAGCAATCAGCATATTACAGATTTCTATATGTAATATTGTAATTGAAATGTGTTATTACAAAGAAAAGGCTTAAAGAAAAAAAATCTAAATGCTAAAAAAGTCTTCATGCTTCATGCTTCATGTCTAAAGCTTAATTTAAAAAAAATATGCTGTTGTGGTTTAGGCCCATCAGGGGACAAAAGAACATGATTAGGCTCAAGTACCAGATACCTGAGGATTGCCAAAGGGCAGGGAGAGCTTAATTGCCACTTAAGGTCCAGGACAAAACAGACCAGGCTACTTGGCTTGGGGAAGAAACCAGAAAATAATTTAATGCAACAACAACTAAAGCATAACCATAAAACCCCAAAACATAACCAAAACAAAACAACACAGAGTGGTACAATGATGAAGAGTACAAACAACTCTTTAAAACCACCTTCTCCCCACCCTTTCCCACTTCCCAGCCTCAGAGCCCTGATCCCTCTGTCTTTATCTCCTTCCCCACTGAACGGCTCAGGTTAGAGAATGGGGGAATGGGGGTTTCAGTCAGTCTACTCCTGATGGCTTCTGCCATTTGTCTCTCCTCAGGGCAGATGGGCTCCTCATCAGTCCTCCCTGCACCTCTGCGGGATACCTCACACACATGGCAGCCCTGCACAAGCTGCTCCATTGTCCGTTCATCCCAAAGGCTGCAGCTCCTTTCTGCCTCTCATGTGGGTCTGCTCTGCAGCCCACAGGCTCTCCAGCACGGCCTGTGCTATGGCCACTTCCTCACACAGTCTCTCACCTGTTTGGATGCACTCACACAGAGCTGCTGGTGGCTCTCAGTCCTGCCATTGCACTCCATGAGTTGCAGGGGTACAGCCTGAATTCTCATCATGGGTTGCAGAGGGGTATCTGGTCTGATGTTCCTCCTTCCTTCCTCCTTCTCTGACTGCAGGGTCCGCATGGCACCTCCATCTTGTATCACTCTACACCTCCTACCCAGCACTTCAAATTCCCATCGCAGAGGTGGCAGATTGGCCCAGCCAGGCTGGAGGTGGATCTGAACCCAAGAGCCAGGGGAAAGTCTGAGTACTCTTTACCAGGTTTTCACTGCAACCCCCTCTCCCTGTTACCAAGCAAAAATGGCTTCTCGCTAAACCATAACATTTGCACATGTAGAATACATGACAAAATAGCAGTTTAGAAAATACTCTATGTTCATTTGTTGATAATCAGTAGTCTGTTCTTAAATCAGTTTTAAAAGTTCCTTGAATGTCTTAGAAAGCATAAGGCAATGCAAAGACACTCAAATTGACATGGTCCAACTGGTTTTCATTCAGATACCTGACTTTTCCCAAGGGAAAAACTGGAACACTCATTGCTTGAGCAATGAAAGCTCTTCCAGAAGTCAAAAGTCTTCACTTGTGTCTGATGTAGCCTAATAGAAACAGTTGCTGTCAGCTGTAGGTGATGGGGGAAGAAGACAGTCATTGACCGAAGGAGATGCCAGTGTAAGAGAGAGATGTCTAGTTCTCCTTCAGAAAAATAATGTGGAAGGAAGGAAAATGTGTCCTGAGGAGATGATAGCAACATTTAGATTTCATCTAAATGGCTACAGGTCTTGGTCATGAGAACATTTAGTCTGAAAAGAACTTCTGAACTGTTTCTCATGTCTGTATCCCAGATTGCAGTCTTACATTATGTATTGTATCAGACATCTTCCTATAGAAAAGAGAACAGTGGAGGGACAAATCTAAAAAAATTATTGTTATACTCTTTATTCTGTGTTTCCAGGAGAGAGGTTACACTGAATCTAATAATTTACTCACAGAATCATAAAATGGGGGGGTGTTGAAGAGATTGCGAGGGATCTCTGCAGGTTCACCTCAACGCCAGAAGCTTCCCTCTTGAGCTGAGGAGCCCAAAACTGGACATGGGACTCCAGATGAGGCCTCACCAGGGCAGAGGGGGAGAAGAACCTTCCTTGACCTGCTAGCCACACTCTTCTTGATGCATCCCAGGATGCCATTGGCCTTCTTGGCCACGAGGGCACATTGCTGGCTCATGTTCAGTTTATCAATCAGGACTCCCAGGTCTCTCTCTACAGAGCTGCTCTTCGGCATTTCTATCCCCAGCCTGTACTGGTGCATGGGGTTGTTCCTTCCCAGATGCAGGACTCTGCACTTGTCCTTGTTGAACCTCATGAGGTTCCTCTCTGCCCAACTCTCAAGTAGGTCAAGATCCTGCTGAATGACAGCACAGCCTTCTGGGGAATCAGCCAGTCCTCCCAGTTTGGTGTCATCAGTGAACTTGCTGAGGGTACCCTCTGTCCTCTCATCCAGATTGTTGATGAAGATGTTGAACAAGACTGGCCCCAGAACTGATCCCTGTGGAACTCCACTGGCCACAGGCCTCCAACTCGATTCTGTGCCATTGATCACCACCCTCTGGGTTCTGTCATTCAGCCAGCTCTCGATCCACCTCACTGTCCACTTGTCCAAGCCACACTGCTTGAGCTTTCTGATGAGGATGTTATGGGAGACAGTGTCAAAAGCCTTGCTGAAGTCAAGGTAGATGACATCCACTGGTCTCACCTTGTCTTGACAGTGAGTTATACCATCACAGAAGGCTATCAGGTTAGTCAAGTAAGATTTCCCCCTGGTGAATCCATCTTGACTGCCCTTGATAACAGTCTTTTTCTTTGTGTGTTTAGAGATGATATGAGCTGTTCCATCACCTTTCTAGGGATGGAAGCAAGGCTGACCGGTCTGTAGTTTCCACGGTCCTCCTTTTTGCTCTTTGTGAAGACTAGAGTGACATATGACTTCCTTCAGTCCTCAGACACTCATGATCATTTAAAAATGATGGAGAGTGCCTTAGCAATAACATCAACCATCTCTCTCAGCACTCTTGGGTGCATCACATCAAGACTCACGGGTTTATGGGTGTCAGGATTGCCTAACAGATCTCTAACACAATCTTCTTCCACCAAGGACAGGTTTTCTGTTCTCCAGACTATCTCACTGTCCCCCAGGGACTGGACTTCCAGAGGGCTGCCCTCAGCAGTAAAGACTGAAGCTAAGAAGATGTTCAGTAGCTCTGATTTCTCTGCATCCTCTGTCACCACAGCACCCTCCCTACTCAGCAGTGAGCTCAAATTCTCATCTTCCTTTTGCTACGGATGTACTTGAAGAAGCCCTCCTTACTTTCCTTCAGATCTCTTGCTAGGTTTAATTCCAGACGGGCTTTAGCCTTCCTGGTTTCATCCCTACATGCTATGGCAATGTTCCTATATTCTTGCTAAGCAATCAGGCCCATTTTTCCACCTTCCATTGACTTTCTTTCCCTTGAGTTCTTCCAGTATCTCTTTATTCATCCATGCAGGCTTCTTGCCTGCTTTTCCTGATTTTCTACTTGTGGGGATACACTGCTCTTGGGCTTGGCAAAAGTGGCACTTGAAGACCGACCAGCTTTCTTGGGCACTCCTACCATCTACAATCCTAGCCCACTCATATGGTTGTCATCTGTTTTATAATTGTGGAGGTTTTAGCCCTGGCTGGGTGCCAGGTGCCCACCAAGTCGTTCTATCACTCCCCCTGCCAAACTGGACAGAGAAATATAATGAGAGTTTTGTGAGTTAAGGACAGGGAGAGCATCATGAGCAAAACAGACTTACCGTGGGGAGAATTGGTTTGATTTATTAATGAACCATCAAAACAGAGCAGGGAAAACAAGAAATAAAATAAAATCTTAAAACATCTCCACTCACCCCTCCCTCTTCCCAGGACTCTCCTTCCTTCCTCCACAGCAGTGCAGGGGATGGAGGATGGGAGTTACAGTCAGTTCATTACAGATGGACTTTGCCGCTGCTTCTTCTCAAGGGGATGTCTCTTCACACTTCCCACTGCTACACTGTGGGGTCCCTCCCACAGGAGACAGTTCTCCATGAACTTCTTCAGTGTGGCTCCTTCCCATGGGCTACAGTTCTTTATAAATTGCTCCAGAATGAGGCCTCCCACGGGGGCAGCTCCTCACACCCTGTCCCAGCGTGAGTCATCCACGGGGAGAACAGCCCTTCAGGTACCAAGTGCTCCAAAGTTGGTTCCTCACAGGATCACAAGTCCTCACAGCAAATCTGCTCTAGCATGGGCTCCTCTCTCCCCACAGGCTCCCAGGTTCTGCCAGGAACTTGCTCCTGGGTGAGCTTCCCACGGAGTCATAGCCTCCTTCAGGCATCCACCCGCTCCAGCGTGGGGTCCTCCACAGGCTGTGAGTGGATCTCTGCTCCCCAGTGGCCTCCATGGACTGGAGGTGCACAGCTGCCTCACCATGGTCCTCACCACAGGTCACAGGGGAGTCTTTCTTTCACGGTCTAAGCACCCTCCTCCCCCTCCTTCTCCGCTGACTTGGTTTCTGCAGAGATGTTTTCACATTCTCATTCCCTGTTGCTGCTGCAGTTTAGCAACTGCACAGCAACTTCTTCCCCTTCTCCAATACGTTATTCACAGACGTGTTACCTCAATCACTAACTGGCCAGGCCTGGGCCAGCTGCAGGGTCCATCTTAGAACTGACTGTCATTAGCTCTGTCAGCTACAGGGGAAACTTCTGGCAGCTCTTTGTTTAAAGAAGCCACCCCTCTAGCCCCCCAGCTACCAAAACTCAGCCTAGTCAAAACCACTACAATAACTTACTGAAAATTTACAGCAAGTTTTCTATCTTAAGGTAAACTGCTATTGATCTTTATTTAAATTTGCAGTGTAGGCAAAATAAAGGCCTTTTAACACCCATAAATTTTAACTGTACTAATCAAGATATAATTAACATTTGCTTGCATTTCATTCAAATATCAGTACACTAAAATAGTGTAACTAAGGATAGTATCTAAGTTTTTTCTAACAGTGTGATGACATAACTGGACATAATGTACAAACATTTTACATAAATATATGACGGAAATGATCACTAAACAGAGAAAGACAGGTGAGTACATGTAGCAGGCATTCAAATAACCAAAGCTGTCATAAAAGATAAGCTGAATACCCTCCTTACTCCACAAGAAGGATGCCCAGTAAAGCCAAAACCAAGATAAGCAGCACTGTAACACTCCTTTTGAGAGGGAGTAGGTAATAGCATAAGAATATCACACACAGTCAATCACTAAATACAGCCTTAAATATTTCTCAGTCTACAGTATCTGTAAAACATCAAAACGATAACTGTGATTTTGCAAGAAAGTTGAAACAGTGGTTATGTCCTTAGAATCTAGGGAAGATAAAATCAAAGACATTATTTTGATTTCTCTTTCTTACTGCTTTGGGGTTTTTTTGGAAATTCTCCTAGGACATTTCAGGTTGGTCTCTACACTTTCTCAATTGGTCTATGGGGATTGCTAAAAACCAAGCTACAAATGAAGATGTGTAATTTATAATGACATCTAGTACTAGGCACTATTAATAAAGGAAATTTTGATGTGTTTATATTAGTCAGAATAACATAATTTACAGAGGCAGGCATAGCAGTTCAAGTGGACTGGAGAGTTGTACTCTCAGCAGATAGTACATAAATTAAAATACTGAACATTTATCGCATGGAGTGATTTTTCTGTGTCCTAAAAAAGGAGGAGTTGATAGGAAGTCAGTCAGGCTGTAAACAGGAGTTTATCGTATTCCACTTCCTACTGAATTGTGTAATGATTTTATTTTTTTTTAATGACTACCTGATTTATGGCACCATACAAAGCTCAGCTGCTAACTAAAAGTGAATCTCAGCAGCACCAGAGTCTCCTCTCCCAGACTTTAACTCCATTCTCACTGTGCCTCACAGTGTCCATGTAGCAAATGTTTGCTGAAAGCAAACTGGTCTATAGATCAAATAAAGATAATCAAATAAAGTCTACATTCGGGAGAAAGACATTATTTTCCACATTCTGAGGGTGTGCCTTCCCAATGAAAGAGGAACAAACTACAGAAGCAGCACCCCTAATCCTATTCTCATTCAAATTCTATGGTAGGAAGGAAGATATGGCTTATGCCAGTCTAACATCTGAACTTTAAACTAACACTGACATTAAGTCACCTCTAAACTAATCACCTGCATTTTTATCAGATAAGAAGTCCAGATTGTGATATTTTATACTAAATAATCAGCTAACTTAGCAAAGAATTGAGTACATATTTTCATAGCAAGGCATCAGATGAGGCTGATAAATAAAACTTCCCATGGGAACAGAGTACTAGAATATAATAGATAAATATAACTAATTCAAAAAAGAACAAGAGAAAGTACACTTAATTATAGAAACCATAGTGCTTACAATCTTCACGCTACTGGAATTACATTTGCAAAATATAATTGGAAAAAGGTGACTTTCCCACAGCTAATAAATGCCAGCAAACTGCTCTTGAACGTCCTGTTCTTCACCTATAGAATAATTTTGCAGTAACACAGGTATTATCAAATAAAATAATTGTAACTATGGCTGGTCAGGAAAGTTTTATCAATGCTCTTCTTCAGAATTTTTTTTTATTATTACCATTGATACTGAATTTTTGGAAGAGAAGGTTTGACTGATGTCTTATCCCTGGAGTGTCCAATTCCTATGATATTTTTCACAGACAAAATGAACCTTTCCTTACTATTATTTTTATGTCAGGATAGTAATCTAAAAAGCTTTAAGCTAACAATAGTGAGCTTTGCTTGCTGATTTCTCTTTACTCATTTTAGAACTAAAATATATTACAGAGATTATTTTCACCCTTCCTTCTAAATGTATTTTTACTTAGGAAAAATATTAAGCTATTATAATGGCAGCTTATCTGTGATAAAAATGAGGAAAAAAAGTTTATTTAACAGTACAGAACAAAACTTGCTTTGTTTTGACTAATGTAATTTGTATGAGAAAATACCCATTATTGACAATGGGTCAACAATGGGTTCAGTTGGAAATTGAGTTAGCTGCTAGCTCTGCACATCTCAGAAAACTCTTTCTTTCTACAGGCTTTAAATGGGCTTTCTCAAATACACAGTACAGTCTCTGTGATTCATATTATATGCACGATTTATATTACATTCCAAAACAATTCATATTGCTCTTACCCCAGGATATTCAAAATCATGAGATAACATTGCTTTAGTGTCAATGCAAATTCACTGGATTTTGGTCCACCAGAGCTGAACACTTCATTATGCCATTATCACTCTATTTGGTTCATTGCTCAGATTGTACATAAATTTCACCTGAGATTACCAGGATTCTACAGTGCAAGAGCTCTGCCTATACACTGGCCACCAAAAGCCAACATGAAAACTGTAACTATATAAAACGAGTAGCAGCTGATGGTTCCCTCTGGTCTTTTATGAGGCTTACCTGTCTAGGATAAATGGATTACTCACAAAGTAAGTGTCATTCAAGCTGGAAGGAATTTACAGTTGTCATGTAGGATGACATCCTGCTCAAAGCAGGGTCAACAGAGAATACATTTGTCTTAAAAGATAGACAAATTTAGTAAGTTACCCTGTTAACTTGCAATCTTCTAAGTTCTTTAAAATTTATATCTTTAATATTAAAGACAATAAGTAAAACTAATAGCATTAGTTGAATTTAAAAAAAAAAAAAAGCTCTTTTGTTTGGTAGTGTAGTATGACACCTGATTCTTTGGGCTTATGTACTAATTCCTCAGCAGGAGGACAACAAACAGAGGTATGTTTCTTTGAACAGCTGAGGAACAGTGCAAAGAGTTTATGATGGGTATACTGTGACCTACAGCCATCTTCTCTATTACCAGCTGGCTTAAAAGCCTGTATAAATTTGAAACTATTATATATGATAAACAACTACGAATTTCTTACTTAGTAAAGAAAAGATCCAAAGTCTCTACCCGATGATTCAACAGAAACTAAAAAAAAAAAACAAAACAAAACAGCATTTTATTTTTGTCTCTATGTGTCTTGCTCTTAGAGATAGCAAACCCTGCCAAAATATTACTGTTCTTCACATATTTCAGCTGTAGAAAAAAAGTCAGAACAAATAATGAGCTAGGAGGAGGTAAACTGTGAATGCAGGCTACAATTCACATTGGACAGGCAGTGCCTACCCTCACATTTTGAATTTTTGGTCACAAGACAGTAGCGTTGAAGACAATGTGTACGTTCAGGCTATGTTCTAAAGAAAAAACACTGTTGAGAAAAGAAAGTGAAAAAATGAATTTGAAAAATTCTTCAGTGGAGAATCAATTGCAAATGTAAGGAAAAGCATTTCTGATTTGAAAACAAAAGAGAGTATTCATTTTATTTACTGATATAGGATAAAATTAATGACAGTATCTCATAGAACTCCAGTTATGAATTTGCATTATATTTAGGTTCAAAGATACATGTCATATTCTAAATATAAAACACCATGCACACACTATATAGATTCATTCAAGTGTGGGAGAAAGAATAGTGTGGGAAAATGCAAATGGGAGGGGTAATGAAACTTGTGCTGACCTTTGTTCAAAGTTCCCAAGAGTGAATATAAAACAAAATGTAGCTCATATTGTGGTGAGTTTTTATGATACCCTACATTTGATTTGTGAATTCTGCTGTACTCAGTAAAAACAGTAGAAAAGAGTGAGGATATAATCCTTAATTCAATAATTCTAAGACAAAATCTAGTCAAGTGTAAGCTATTTTTTTTTTAACCAGTACAATGTCCAGGATATTTTTTCTTTTCTTTCTTTTTTTTTCCTCTGTTTTTTTCTTTTTCGTTGGGATTTTTGGCAGAATATCCAAGTAAACTAAATAAAGTTGAAAGGAAAAAAATGGTTTGTTTCTTTTCAAGAACAAAAAGTAGTCCTCCATTATGCTGTTCCTCATAAAGGATGCATATAGTCTCTGACTATATGATTTCATATGTGTTATCAATGTTTAAAAGTTATTATTCTTGACTTTGTATTCAATATGTACCATTACCCTAAAAACTATGTCTTTCCTCGAAATAATGCATTTTTTTTGTATTCCATTAGTTTAATTCTAAGAAAGGACAGGTAACAACTGTTTTCAGACACTGGAAACATAAAGGGATAAAAGAAAAAAGCCACTGCCAGAGCCCTGCAAAGCCGCTCAGCTGTGTACAGAGATCTTCCAGGAGCATTGCCAATGTTTTAAAAATCTTGAATTGCTGCCAGACATGCAAGATATGAAATCGGTTTATTGCTGCATGGTGAGATTTTCTATAGAAAGGTCCAACCCTCATGATGCTTACAGGCAGTTAATACAGACTATACAACACAATAGAAACACACAACGTGTCTAGTACAGATATGAGTTTAAAAGTTTTTCTAATGATTAAGGGAATATAAACAAATAGTTCAATGAAAAATTACTAATTTCTTCATAGCATTTCAAGAACAAGGTTTAGATTTCCCTACAGGCAGAAGGGGGATTTCTGCATTATCTTTCTTGCATAATAATTCACTACTGATCGAAAGAGTCTGCAATCATTTACCACCTAAGACACCTTGTTTCTTCTCTAAACCTAAAGAATAAACCTTTGCAAACTTTTTCTTCACCAAATGTGAAAGACATCATCTTCTAAGTCACATCATCTTACTCCATTATGGAAAGTGAAGGTTTAGCTATTTTCATAATAGTGTCTATGCTTTTCCCCAAACATTTCAAAAAATGCACTCCTCCTCCTGATCTGCGTCCTTAGAAGTGAATGAATGAGACAGAATTCCCTGATTTGTCAGATTCTTTAGAGATTATCCAGAAGAAAAAAAAGAAGAAAAAGAGGGGGGAAAAAAGCATCTAGAGTTCTATTGTTATTTTTTCCAAAATCTCTTCCCAGTGAGGATTCGGAAACAGGGCAATGATATTGATCACTCTACCTCAAAATAAAAGGAGAGCCTTTATACAGGATGCTGTATCCTATGAACACCAGTATAAACACAGATGGTGTCTTAGGTGGACAAAGCCTCATCATTTCATTTACCTTCACTTAGTTAGCTGGTGACTTGGATTCACTTTGTGATAGTTCCCAACAGAAATGTAGTTTCTCTCTGAGATTTCCATTGAACTCTTCTTCATGAATTTCACTGCTTAATAGTATGATCATGCCCAAGAATGCTTTTTACAGTTTTTACAATTATATATTTGCCATCAAAGTACAAAATGAAAATTAGTATGGAACAATTGTTTTCTTACTAGCTGCCAATTGTTTCAATCTAAGCTTTTCAATGATTTTATAGCCTACGATTAAAAAACAGTACAATACAACAAGAAGGCCATAATGAGAAGGACTTCATTTATCATCCCATTAAAAAAAAAAAAAAACCTCGAAACAAAACACCCTTTCCTAGCTAAAGCGAAACGCCAGCTTTTATAAACTGCAAAGACCTACAGCCCCCTCTTGTGACAAATGATCAGAAAACAAGTAGAGTTTCACAAAGACACTACAGTTTGAAGCAGCTTCCATTCAAATAAAATCCCTTTAGAAAGATTGCAGTACTTTTTTTTTGCTGATTTCTTCCCAATAGCAGAACAGATGTCATATGAAGAAAAGCATCATAATACAATGTCAGCATTCTGTTCCTGCTTGCTCTCTGGATAATAGTTATTTGGCTTCCTGTAGTCAGGATTCTGTCTGTCTTAACTTACATCAAAAGGTTGTCATCAGATAAAATGGCACAAGATAAGAACAAAAAGTGTTTACCAGTCAGTATGAATTCCTTCCATCTCTGTTACTTAAGGACCATTTGTATGCCTACTATACCTCAAAAAGAGGTTAAAAAAAAAAAGGAAGTATTTCACTGACTTTATGCCATCTACAAATTTGTCTACGCCATTGAAATACTCAGGTATAATCTAAATTAATTATGGATATAAAAACAATTTTGGTATAACTTCTTGTTCCTATGGTGCACAATAAACATAGTGTTCAGGACCACCAAAATACACCACTTTCAGCATAAATTCTTTTCGAATATAATTTGCACAAAGGTAAGGAACTAAAAACAGAGGAACATATATGTCAAAATGCCAACTAAAATTTGACCTAGCCTGATGTATCTCCACATCTGCTTCTATCTAGAAACATGTATGAAACTACTCTCAGATTTTATCTCTCAGAAATTACATTTCAGCACTGAATAGAATACTAGTTTATATGAACTTTCTTACTCTACAAACAAATAAATTCAGTCCCTTGTGATACCTGTGTATTGGGAAACTGCCAGCACCAATTTTCACTGCTGTTAATGGAAATTTTTCAGAGACCTGTTTAGGGTTCAAGAAAGCAAATGACTTTCAGAATGAAGGCAGGATCCCAAACAAAAGATCAATCATCAGGGTTCAAACAAATTAGATTGGCTCTTCCATCTTATCTAATGTAACTTCTAAGCCAAGATTTTACCCACAGACATGTTTTGAGCATTCAATCCCTATACAATGTAAATTCATCCACTTTAGCGTTTACTCTTTCCCCTATTTTGGTCAGTTTTGAAAGCCAGCACAGTAGGACACAATTGCCAGTCCAAGTTACTCACCCCTACTTCTCACCCCTTGACATTTAGCTCTCAATTGAGGGAAGCTGATCAGCTCCTTATCAGTCTGACTTTATCTCTTGGTATGGTGTCCCTTCTTCAGTTGGTAATTCTAGCAACAGACTCACACTTGTCTCAGTAAATGTCACACTTCTAGAACAAATCCTGGAAGTGGTTTGTTTCTGCTATGCAGACTGAAGAAGCATTTGGGATCCAGAACGTCATCAGAGTTTAGAGCTCTGACAGGCCGATAACTCTGTAGAGACATACTGATCAAAACTTAACAAGCCTTCTGCTGAGCATAACTGGGAAAGAGCCTATTGCTTCCAACAGGCACAGAAACATTTAAAGTGCCTGTGAAAACCTCTCCTAAAAATTTCCAAGATACAAATGCTCTGAACTACCTGCTCATGTAGTGACAGTATTCCAAAGATATCTATATAAACCTTTTTTTATATAAGTCCATTAAGACAGAAAGCTATCTTATTCACTTCCTAAAACAGTTACGAAAGAGCAGAGCCATCAGATGGGTTTGAAAAGCTTTTTTTTTCTTCAGAGCACCTCCAACACCTCCAGTTTGCATGTATATATACTGCAGGATTTCACTAGAGGTACAGATGTCTGTATTAAGCAATACAAAGCTTTGAATAGTATTGTTAAGAGTCGGCCTTCTAGAATACCAGAACTAGAAGTGTTTAATACTATTTCTATGAACTGCAGATAGACAAAGATTACAAGGGTAAAAGTAATTCAGACGGTCAATTGTATGTTCAAACAGCTCACCTACTGAGACGTTATTTAAAACAAACTACTGGATCTCAACAGTTCAACTCAAATTAGTCTATTTACTGTCTTTGCTCTAAAGATTGAGCACTCAATAAAGAAGGAAAATAGTATTAGTCAGATTTCATATAGAATTAGAAACATAGTCCTGCAGGCATCTCTTCTTTGAGTGGGCCATCTACTCAAAATGAGCAGTTTAATAGCCAACTGAATAAAAGGTCTCCCTCAGCTTTATCTCCTCTTTCCCTCAGCTTCATCTCCTCTCTCTCTAGTTTCACTGTATGCTTAATTCTGGGCATTTCCTCACTGACATCTTTTATTGGCATTTGGACTTTAGCTAACTCAAAGGGATGTCAAATCTGACTTACAGATTGCCTTAGTGATGAGTATCTCAGTTTGAAATTGTGGAAAGGTGTATTGTTTTCAGTCAAGCTTAAAGCAGATGTATGATGATATATGGCCATGCTCTTGGCCAAAACAATAATGCATTTAATTTTTCATTCAATATGTCATCTTCCATTCTGCTGTCTGTCTTTGTTTCTACCTTTAGCCATGCTTCTCACCTCTACAGGTAGATATCCACTATTTTGTCTATAAAGGCATGAGATCTGTTATGTCAGGTGGTCACACATCTCTTTTCCAGTTGGCAGATAATATTTAACTGTTAAACTCTTAACTTGCTTTCCCTCTTCTATCTCCCCAGAAAAATCCTGAAAAACTTTTCTGATGTTTTGTAAAAACAGACATTTACATGTGCACAAGTGAAGTCTGCAGTAATGATATAGACCATAATCCCAAATCACATGAAATTGTTTGTGCACTTTCATTAACAAGTAAAACAGAAGAGACTGACAGGATCACAGCAAGATGGTGAGTAGAGGCCAGCTGTTTATATTTGCAGTAGCAACTCTATGATGAAACAGCAACCGTTACTTGCCATGATGGTCTGTTTCTCCTAAGTTGTGATTGAAAGCAAGTAAATATTACTGCTACCTATATTTTCCACCTCAGGGCAGTGACCTAAAGTAGTACCACTAGTCTTTAGGGACAACCTCTGACCCCAACTGGTGCCATCCCTAGGGTTAGGTGAAAAACTTTATCATGATCTCTGAGCTTCAGTTGCTGTGAATGTACCATTTCTTGCTCTTGGCGTCACCTGCTAGACACACAAGCACAATAGGAACTCAGGTTTGGTTTGAGTAGTGACATAGTCCTATTTTAACTTGTCTATCACACCTCTTCATATCTCCTTACTGTTTTCATCTATATGGCACTCCAAAATGTCAGGACACTGGCCCTTGATGCTGAATCTGTACTTCTGATGGCTGAAGCTCAAGTGCTGGTTCCACATCTAAAGTGATCTCAACAGAGGAAGCAAACTATTTTAGGGTCCTTCTTAGGGTATATTAAGCTCTTGGCATAGCCACTGAAGGTGTGAAATCAAAGCTATAACAAGCAGAAAGACGGCACATAGTGCAGTAAGACGGTTCACTGATGTAGTGCTGTACTCACTGTCACTGATGGGCAAGTAGTGGGCTTGACACTACTTTTGTAGTCTTCTGTTCCCACAGGTATCTGTATGTGTCTTATTTATGGTGTGGCCTAAAACTTGCAGATAGTAGCAGTACATCATAGTAGAGCTTCAACCAGTCCTTAGAGACAGGAACTGGAACTCAGTGTGCCTGACCTGATTTGTTCTGTGCTGAGCAAAAACCAAAGGATAGGACCTAGTATAATGTATTGGAAAGACTTTCCTGAAGCAGTAAACAATGTACCGGAAGCAGAAGACAAGTTGCAAACAGATCCAAATTTAGCACTTAATGAACATGGTTTCAAAACACTGGCTATCAGTGTTGAAAACATAAAGCTCCCTCTAAGCTGACTGCACATTCCAAAATCACAAGGAAGCGGAAAACCTGCTTTTACCAACACTAAGATGTCCCGAGACAATGCTTTTCATTATATGAGCTTGCTAATACATTGTACATCATTTTAACCTAGATATACAACACACTGTATGCTAAAATGAGGGAATCTAGAACAAATGTAAAGCAATTCACATCCTGTTTGTTAATTAGGAGTGTGAAATTGTATCTGTTCAGATGAACTTAACGTTTAATTCATTAGCACTTAATCCCACTGCAGCTTTGTTCTTTACTGAATTATTCTTTTATCTTTATGCAGCCCCATCTCAAGAGACAATACCACCTGTAAAAGGTTTTTAATTGACATCTGTACTTAGGCTATAGTAATATTAAACCAACCAACAACAGATAATCACTGTTCCCTGATCCTGAAACATCCACAGCATATAAGACTAGTAGTATTGAATTACAGTACTATTAGCTATAGACTACCCTAACAGAGCAGCATCAGCTTTTAACTAACCTGACGCTCTTCCTGTATTTGTACTTTGTTGAACACAAGCAGGCTCCCAGCTTCCTCTGTGATGGTGATAACATATGTCCGACTTTGTTGTTGGCAGCTGGAGTGAAGGGGAAGACAATGCCCTTTGACCTCTGAAAAGCAGTATAAAGCTTATCAGATCCTCTCCAGATATCACTAAAGGAAACGGGCTGGAAGAGTTGGCCCCACGTAGGAAATATATATAAAAAAACCTGTCAGTACTAATCTTTTTGTAATGTCACTAAAAACATACCTTTGCAAATCTGAGTTCCTGACAGACAATGTCATTTGTAGAAACTGAACTGAAGTAAAAGTGGAGAGGCAGAATTATACACCACACATTAAACTTAGGTTCATATCACTTGAAATGACTCCGTAGTATCAAGAGTGCTTTGCTTTATGCTACCAACATAATTTTTTCTTAGTGATTATTTCTCTGTTCCACCTCTGAGGTAGACCTTTAAAGGTCACATATTGCATAAACATACACAACGTTTCCCACTACACAGCTCATTTGGGGGATCTGTTTATCTGCAAGGTCTTCTACATGAACTATGAGAAATTAAGACCATAGACTGACCCCTGCAAAAACCCCCATAACTGATGAAAAATGTATTTGCAAGTATGTATTAAGATTCTGTCATTTCTGCCCTGTCAGATACTCTAGGCAGCCCTAGCATTTAAAGCTTTTAATAAGAATCATGATGTTTCAAATTGGTAGTACATGCATCTGATTTACTTTGCACTATATAGTTGCAAAATCAGTTAAACAGCCAACACCAGTTACCATAATTAATTCACTCAGACTTTTTCATATGATTGGTGAAAAAAAGCCAAAACAAACCGAACAAAACAGTGTCAACAGCCACAAGGTGGAAAAGATTATGAGCAGAGATTCAGGAAACCAAATTCTTCGTTTTGGTGTGCTCACTTTGTGGACATGGTATCACTAGTTAAAAAGTAAATTTTCACTATCTCCACTGACATAACAGGGCATATACCTAGTCATTTCAAAAAATGAAAACATACAATCCATCCTCTTTATATTAAGTATGAAAGAAAAAACCTATATCTGCAATGTTCAGGTGAGGTGTCAGTAACTGTAGCACCTCAAATTCTTTCCACAGAGAAGACTGGGTTTTTTGCTATCCCTGTACCAGTATTAATACACAGTAGTATAATACAGTTCTGTGATTCACATTCCAAACCTTTATCCTCTTAAGTAACAGTAAATTAACAACGATTAATAAATTATTTAGCAGTCAGGAAATCACACTGGAAATCACACTGATGGTGTCAATATAAGAATGTAAGCAAAAGTAAATATTATTTCCATACTGTTTAAAAATATATTTTAAAACAGTATCCAGGTAAGATTATAGGCAAGACTGAACATACAGTGTTCCCCTGCTGATCTGCACCAATTTATCAATGCTGTGTTCATTTCCAAATATCTGTCAGGACCTGAGCTTCACACTTCTAGTAGAGAGGAAGAGGGGAAGTAGGTTTTTCTGATTTGGGGATTTTGTTGTTTTTTTCTTCTATTTATAGCTTCTGAAATTATGTGGAAAGAATGTAGCTGGTTGATGCCTGCCAGAGATCAGTATCTGTGTGACTTTACTCAGAAACCACTGATCAGTTTTGGAAGCTCACAGAGTTCAGTGTTCTACTGAACAAATTCATATATTAAACTTAAGATTATTGCTTAACAACTATTAATAAAGCAGAAAGTAGTTGATCAGCACTGTACTGTGTAACTGTCAATGCATGATGAGAGAACTCATTCAATATACACTGTGCACCCTGAACTTCCCCTCCTTAAGAGGGGGGATGATTCTAAACAGACAAGGCAGGGAAGAGGAGAAAGGAAACATTCCCAATAGAGAACTGAGGCACTGAATGATTTTGCTCAAGGTCACTCAGGAAGTCTATAAAAGAACCAGGATGATGACTTTCTTCTCAGTCCTGGTCTACAATTAAACCATAAGGTCATCCTATTTTTGTGAGTCTTAAAATATTTAAGGTTTTGACCATCTCTGACAGGAGATATATCTCTATTTTCACGATTTGCAGATTTCAGAAATCTAATAATTCTGATTTCCAAATTTTTTTATACCATATTTCAACTTTTTTTAATTAAAGAATTTCTTTGGAATAATTTTTTTTACTGTACTACACCACAGTATTTAGAGGTTCCTGAGACAAAGTAGTTGTGAAATACACTTTGGAAACAGATATAATTCATTCTCAACCAAGGCAGGGAGTGTATATTACTTAACTCTAAGGGAAAAGAAATATTTATCCTGAAAACCTTGCAGGCTTAAGCACTACGTAGGTGCGAATGTATAGAACAGGAGCAAGGCATGAAAAAGAGAATATCTAACCCTAAGGTGAGCACAGAAACCCTCTTCTCCCCAGAAATGGGAAGGTCAGTACTTTGAATTGAATTTCAAGAGGATGAAGGGTGAAAGGGAGTAGTAATACAGACATTCTCCACTCTCTTTTCCTGCTGCCAGTATATGGAAAAGAAGACAAAATCTGCTTGGAGAATATAATGAACATAGCATAAAATTTATAACTAGGATGCTTACCTGGAAGAGGAAATATTTAAGATTATGTATCTCCTACTCACTCTCATTTTGTTCAATGATGAGTGATTACACAAAATGATACAGAGTGATTATCCAAAAAACACGTGCTCGGGCGAGTGTATAAACTAGCAAGGTAAAAAATTACTTTCCTGATCTCTAAGCCAAATAAATCTTGGCTTACAACAGTACAATTTCAACAACAGAGGGGCAGAGTTCCCTTTCCTGTATGATTTCACATACCTTAAAGTCTGGGTGTCTGAGGCTTCCCAAGGAGACAGAAAATGTAGATTTGACCTCCCACAGAGGTCGGAACTTTCCACTTAAAAATTACATTCAAATACTTCATGGTAACAGTTCAGAGAGATGAAGACAGATAAATCATGCCACCTATCTATTCCTCTTACAAAGTCAAGAAAACCTAGAAGTTCAACAAGCTTTTATGCTTTGACATTTAAGATGAAGCTCTCACTGTGTTAAAATACAATAAAAGAAATCAAAAGGTCCATTCCATCTCAAATAACATTAGAAAAAAATGCACTATCACACAACAGTTATTTCTAAAGCCCGTTAACATTGCTGGATCCTGTCACATAGTGCAAGGGTTCTCATGTTAGAACTATTCAAACTATTCAATACACTATTCAATTAGAGCTATTCAATACACTATTCAAACTGTTAGACCTGCTGGCAAAGATCCGTACTGGCTGATCAGTTTTGATGGTGAAGAACACAGTGTCATTTTGCATTCTTTAACATTTCAAGAGGGTAAACACTAAGAACACTTGTACTTTGAGGCTAATGAGCCAGACAGACAAAAGGTGAACAAACACAAGACCAGAGTTAGAACAGGAATAGTTTAAAAGGCAATCAATTTGCAGGAATAAAATTACAAATATTGTGCCATGTCATGGAACCGTTTGTAACTGCAAATGGGAATGATCTTTCATGTATTACATCTAATAACCAAATATAACAATATTCCCTATTTGCTTTATTTGCTTACAAGAACTTCCTATACCATGACTTGGGAAAACTGTGTCCAAAACATGCACTATGTAGCTCTTAATCTGTACCATTTACTGCAACAGCTTCTTTTCTGAAGCTCTTCCTGTGAAGAAGTTAAAAAAAATCTGAAATTTAGTCCTTTATATATGCTTGTACCCTTACACTTCAAAAGTTTATCAAGTTACATGCATTGCTAGGCACCCTTCTCAAAGCTGTCATTGAGAATTGTATAAATCACAAGACCATGGACTGGTTCCTGCTGTTAAAATGTCTCTTCCCTCAGAGAAGATACTACACATTTCTGTATTGGTTTATGCTAAGACATCTATGTCTAGGAGTGGGGAAAAAAAAGAGAAATATAATCCTTTATTTCCTAAAACATCATTCAGGAGAGATGATACAGTGGTGAAGAAAAGGAAAAGGACGTGAACAAGCTGGTGTACATTTTACAAGAACTCCGTGGCACCTTGCTAAAAATTACACTCTGAGAACTTTGCTTAAGAATGTTGCACCAAGGGATTTTTGAATTATTCTCTTTCAGCTCCCTATCCTTTAGCCTCAGCCTGATGGCAGAGGCCTTATAAACTCTGAGGATTATTCAACACACCACTTGGTTAATATCAGCTACTTCAACTCTTCCACTTTGATTTGTCCACTGGAGTTGACTTGTCACATTTGTGACCAGTACACCAAAGCCAAAGTTCCGTGTCACTCCATCAAGCAAGTCTCTACGTAGTAAGCGCCTTCCACATCATTTGACAGCTCTTTCAAACCCAGACATTTTTTTTGTGAACCTAGTAACCAAAGAAAACTTTTTGTCTAACCTTGTCCTCACCTCTGTACTCATCTGGATCAGAGTCCTGCAGCTAGATCAACTTTTCTTCACCAATACTTTTCCTCCATAATCTGGCACAGAGGGGAGCCCATTGGTGGGTGAGTGGCAGTGAGTGCATCCATTTTCATGTGGTACAGTGCCAGGCCCCAGTCTCCAGTTGCCTTCAACCCCAACTTCTCAAGCATTCCCAGGGGCCCTGCTGCTGACTCTTCCCACCTGTCTGGGAGCTCTACCCCATCTCCATCACTTCCCAGCAGGGCTTAGTCACTGCTGAAATACAAAGGCAGTTCAGAGAAGCCTAGCACAGGACAAAGACTTTCTAAGAAGTCTTTAGAAAACATAAATGGGAGTTAGATTCCCATTACCACACTATGTCTCTGTATATTCCAGTAAAAACGACACAAATTCCTTTTATATCATCAAGACTCGTAACTATCAACTGTTTGCAGAATACAAACATTTAACGAAAACAAACACATTTTTAAACTATAGGCGGTACAATAGTTCCCCCTAGCGACTGGGATACGCAACACCAACCCACCCCCCTCCGGCCTCACCAAAAGCAATAAAACACGTGTATTGCAAGACCATTAAAAAAAAAAAATAAAAAGAGAACCGAGGTGTGCCGAAGGAAAAGAACAAAGCTGGGTGATGGGGTGAAACTTCACCTTCCAAAAACATTCTCTACCGATAACAGAAAGTAAAAGCACCAGTCATACACTGAGCATGTTCACAGCTTTACAAGGCCGACGCTGTGACAGGACTGTGTCCTGTGTGAGGGACCCTGTATTGACAGAAGCCACAGCTGCTGGGAACAACCAACATCAGAGAAGTTCGTTAAGGACTGTGTCCCATGGGAGGGACGGAACAGGGGAAGAATGCCAGGAGTCATCCTCATCTGAGCAGAGAGAAGCAGCAGAGCCCACCTGTGAGAGACTGACCACATTCCCCGTTCACTGCACCGCCACCCCCCCCTTGCCCCCAGGTCGTTGAGGTGTGATTGGTTGTAATTTTCTCATTATCCTACTCCCTTTTTGCTTTTGTTCTGTTCTGTTTCTTGTAGGTAGTAGAATAAACTTTCCTACTTTTCTCTCTAAAATGTTGTGGTTTGGCCCAGCTAGCGCTGAAGCACCATGAGAGTCTCTCGCTCAGTGCCCCACGTTGGGCATCAGGAGGCACCGAGCGAGAGACTGTTGTGGTGCTCCTGTGCTAGCTGGGCCAAACCACCACACAAGCTGTTAAAAAATTTAGTCTTCCTGTTTTTTATATTTGTGGCTTTGTGTCACCAAATCTCTGAAACTTCCTACCAGAGGGTATAATCTGTATAGCCAGATTAGCTTTCTAACCTGAGTTAGAATTTTAGGGCCTTATGATAGATTCTCAACTGTTTTGTTTGCTTTCCCAGAACTGCAGAAATTCGAACACGACAAATGGTGTAAGCATTCTACAAAATAATTAAAGATCTTTTCCCAAGCCATAACAAAGCAGCTAAATACAAACGAACCATAAAGAATGGCTATCATTCAAGAAGATATTTTTTTTTAAAAGAAATATATTTACAAAAAAAACCAAACACCTGGTACTTACTCGGAACTTAGCTTGCATTTTTCCATCTGGAGTACATTGTAGAACCTCTTACATTCTGAAGTTTTGTGTAGGCAATACAACTTTTGTAGAAATCAGTGAACAGGTTTTCATCTTATCACTAGAATTTGTAACTAGTTTCTGGCTATGGAATATAATGACACATGATATCAGAACTGTACCAAGATTGAGTTTCAGAGAATAGATGAATTTGCTGAAGCTGGCTGTTAGCAGAGGAATTTACTACCTTGCATCATTTTCTCCTTGTGAAAATAAGGAGAATTCAAGGAAGGCCCTTCAGTGTTTCACTGAAGTGTCAACATTTGGTTATGAGATTAGCCTTATGAGTCTTGACTGAGGAGCAAAATACATTCAATTCACAAGCACCATGAATTATACTATGGAAATAATGTTTATTATTGTGTTTCAAAAGATGGTTCAAGGCTTAATACTTTGGAGTTTGAAAAGCATTTTCAAGTTAGTTGTTTGTGGGTTTGGGGTTCTCAGCCCCTCTCTTCATCATTTACAAGACTGTTTGTTCTCTGTATCTTGAGTTCAATTTGTCTCAAGTACTTTTGCATGTTCCGTAAGAGACATAAGAAATGGAGAGTTCGAAAATTTACAACCCAAGCAGGTACATCTAAAAGCTTTAAACAGGAAATAATTCTGAAGGAGAGTTACTGTGTCTTCCCGAGAAGATGCTTGTCTTTTTCTGTACTACCTATTATGACAATGTGAAATGTTCTTTTAACAGTATCTTAACAGTATTTGAAAAAAGTTCAATAAAAATATTTTTAAGTACTTCAGGTAAGTATTAGCACTTCTAATAAAGCAACAAGTCATCCTAACATAGTTAAAATTAAATATACCTAGAAAACCAAGTAATTATCTTCACGTAGTTTAGAAACTCACAGTAAAGGTACTGAAACAATATTTTAATTTTTCACAGTGAAAATATCCTGCAGTTAACAGTATTTTTTAAAAAATGCTACCAGTTTTTCACTCGAAAATATTTGAAATAACAAATGCAATGATCAAAATTTATCTGGCAGCTTTATTGTACAGAAATTAAACAGATGATACAGATAGAAAGAAAAAGCTTTTGTTCATCTTTCTATCTGCCTCATCAGGGCACAAGGATTTTCACCAGAAAAACACTACTATTTGATGTAGTAACTGAATGCCTAAAAGGTCAGTATGCAAAAATCTTTCAGAAGGGATTACAGGTTCACATTCCAGAATCATCTTAGAAATGAACTGGTGCTATCCTAAGTAAAGACTGAAATTTCTCTACCCATAGACTACGAACATGTGTCTACAACACAGATAAAGCAGTCATTCTTCTATACCACGTAAAAACATCAGCACTATTAGCTGATCAGCCTTGTATCTTTACCTTACACTTTTATCAAATAAACAAAAAGAAAACTGGAAAGAATGAGATACTTATTAAAATATGAATCGCTTATAATTAAAAACTACAGGAATATCAATTGCTATGCAAAGTAGATTACAGGAAGAGATTTAGAGTCTATAATCTTAGACAGAGCAAGATACAATCCCACAATTTCAAAACTAAGGTAATTTAGCAAGAGATCACAATATTTGGGTTATGAATTCTGAGCTCAGGTTTCAAAAGGTCATGAAAACTTCTCTAGCATTTGTTCAGAGAAACTGATGTAGAAGTTATTGCATAAAATCTAATGGCTTACATTATGCAACTCTTCAGGCTAAATGAACACACTAGTTTATTTTTCTAGACTGTGTTTGGTTGTGCATGACTGTTACACTAATGTCAACACCACTGAATTGACTTTCAGAGCAGCTCTGGTTTAAGAGACTGGTTAACCCATTCAGTAATTTAAGATACTATTGAAGAGAAACTTTTCTCAAGGGATAAATTATTCTGATGCATTATTCAGCTTTAGTTGCTGTTTCTCTGACTTTATTGAGTTTTGTTTTCTTTTAGGACTAGTTGTACCCCAAAGAACACTGTAAAATCTTTACCTATCATTCTAACTAGTAAACATAGTAATTTACTTGCCCCGAGTACCCAGTGTAGACTTTGTTTGAATAGCTTTCACTTTGGTCAGCGTGTAAGACCCTTGGCATGTGATCACAAGGGAAGAAGGGAAAATGTTCTGAACATTAAATAGCCTGTTAACTTGTAGCACATTGGACTTCTGACACTGTCATCCCTGGCATAGCGCATTGGATGGAACTCCTAAGGCATCAGTTGTAAGGGTCGCTAGTCTGACAGTTCACATCCTTGCTTGACTGCATGCTTCAGTCTTAGCATCTGCTTTAAGGAAAACATATGGTTAGAAATGGCAGCTAAAATAGATGTTACAAATCATCAGCAAGAAGCAGAACAGTTAAATGTTCTGATACATAATTCTCTGCTAGCAATGAATCAGCTTGTTCCTGTAGTCTGCATTCTTATTCTTGGAGCGTAGACAAGGTAAATAACATTAGAAACAGAAGTTGCATGAGGGATATGTATGTTTTATAGCTATTAGTGACAATCCAGATACTCTTCACCATTATCTACAGCTTACTTTTCTACAGAACTACCTCTGAACAATGTGGTACTTGTCTTCCAATTCTGATACATTCTGGAAGAACTCAGTAGCATCTTGCAGAGCAGATCATCTTGAACAAGTTTAAATTTTAAAAAACATTAAGCCAGATTATTTTGCAAAGATTTAGATCATGTGGGATATTGAAATTATGCAATATTGCCTGTTCAGCTTTGTAGTTTATCAGCTGAGGCCAAAATAACCAGATTCTGATTCTTAATCAGTGTCAGTTAGCACCTTATCAGTATTTGAGAGGCCCATTTACATCCTCTGAGCAGCTGATCACTTCAAACATCTCCCAGTGGAACTTTCATCTGTCTCAGGATGCTTTTTGCAAAGAGAAGCCAAGCTTACTTACAGGTGAGATTTTTGCAAACCTGGAGCAAATTCCAGAATTTGGAAACACATATTACACAGCCAGCCTGTGAAATTCATCTTTGCTAGTTTGTACCAGCACCTTTAACCAAGTTCACAGAAGACAGGCCTTTCTGGATTTATTTACTCAAGCTAGCTTACTGTTTCAGCAAACTGCTTATTCACTTATAGGATGCTGATTACAATCTCAGTAGTTACTGCCCTTTAAGTCCAGAATTGATAAGGAACAGAATCAAAAAAGGAATTAAACTGAAAGGGAGGGCTAGCAGAGTCATCATCTTATAGTAGTGAATATATATGTAATTATATTACCTGTTACCCTTAAGTAATTTGATATTGCAGCACCTTTAAAAGTGGGATTTCAATATCCAGTTTACAGCAGTCAGTACAATTTTAACTAACTTTCTTTAGCTTGTCAGTGTCCAAAACTTAGGTTATATTAATTCTATACATAAGCAACATCGCCCTCTAGCTATCACTGAAGTTCCTCTGGGTTTGCACTTGTAACATCCAGAGAGGCTTCTCTGAATTACAGTTAAATGCAAGACCTATATTTAGCTAAGAAATACTATGCAACAGCTGACTTTCCTTCTAAGTTTCATAGGGAATGTATGGATAGTTGTCTACTGCAGCAGAGAAACATGTCCTATTGATGAATATGTTCTATACAATGCTCTGACTTTGAAATATACACCAGCCATATTGGAAACTACCCAACAGGCTGTCACTCATGTCTCAGCAAACTTGCAAAGACAGAGGAACCAGAATTTGTCTATCTGAAAATGGATTATTTCTCAAGCAAGTATCATCTGAATATACATCAAAAGTTTTAAGGTAGCTTCAGAAAACTTTCTAACAGAGATGTGCCAAAGTCCTCTAAGCATTTGAGATTTTTTAGCAACCTGCTTTTAGGAGAATCTGATCAGAACAATGGTAGATGTCCAAGTGACCCTCTATACAGCTTTTTCTGGGAGGTCCAGTACTGTTAGAAAGGATGACATAAATAACACTTTGAGAAGCCAGCATCAGTTTCATTGTGACAATACGAAGTAGTTACTTTTAAAAAATGTCTGTAATAATTCCACAATTCTAAGATAACCCACAGAGTTGAATTTCTAAATGAATTTGTGCACATCAAGCCATTCCTGAAAAGGACAATAAGAATGTTGGAAATGCCAGCCATCAATGGAGGCTCCTAACAAGACCACCACCTAAACATAATCAATCATCTGAACTTTAGAACAAGAATGGATTTATTGTTGGAAGGAATTCCACCGCATACCAGCTCATGACTGTCTTGCTTTAGAAAACACACCTATATTCTTACTTAAACTCCATACACAGGATTTCTTAAGAGACCAAGAAACAAATTAACAAGCAATTAATCAGATGTTATGAACTCTCTCTAGTATAAAAAATAATTCAGTGCTGTTCAATGCTGTTAGAAATGTTCATATTAAATATCCTTAAATAGAGAAATTGTCTGGTGTAGATGTATTGAGAAATAGCCATATTCTTGTAAAACTGTCACTATTTCTTATTTGCAAGTTTTTAATCTTCAATCAAGTGAAGTATTCAAATGTAAAATACAGAAAGCTTTTTTATTCTTCAAAGATCATTTAGGTAATGATTCTTAATCAGATGTAATAAATTAAGCTAGACTCATTTTAACATTATTGCTGAAAGAAACAGTATCAAATGTATTATTTCCAAATGTGCAATAGTTATAAAAGCAAGATGGAAATAAACCTATTAATGGTATCAGATATGTTCTGTAAGGTCTGCTATGGTGTCCTTGATAATTAATGCTCAAGAGGAGCAAAGCCTCTAAACAGTACACAGGAACCACCCACTTAGCCATTTTCAATCATGTACATATGCCCAAGCCAAAGAATTCTTCTAAATGGCAATATAAATAAATTTTAGTACTTTCATATTTTAATACTTCTATTTTTCTCTAAGACGTAGATTCCCACTTAGTGTAATGAAGAATTAAACCTAAATACCTGCAATAAATGTAAATATAAAGCTCGAATGAATGAGAAATAGAAGTATTTCAAAACAGTTGCCAACACCGTTGATAGAACTGAAAAACATGTGCAATAAGAGCCTGCCATTTTTAAAGTTTTATTCTAAGAGTCTAAGAAAAAGGAACATTTTGTTGAAGCTTTGCCAGATTTGCAACTTGACTTTTTCCAGTTATCTTTCATTATGTTTTAATAGAAATCAAAGTGTGATAGCACATCTAACAACTTGTTAAGAACAAACAAACAAGTATAATCTGCTCCTACATACTTTAACTCTTATTAAATTAGTAATCTGTAGTTTGGATTTTGTGTTTTCTATGATGACCTAGAACATGTTAAACTTTTATATTGATTTAAGTATTTGCACTTACAGATCAGCTGATGACCTAGATATCCAATTTTTTAAATAAGTGAACTATGACAGAAAATACTGTAATCTTTTTTTGGATTGGAAACAAAATTCCTGAGATTTCTTTAGCTTCCTGTACAAAGAATGTTCACTCCATCTATTTTAAAGAACCTAATGGACTTGCAAAGTTTTTCTGTTTGGTTTTTTTTTCCTAAATATAATGACTTCTCAGGAAGATTGAAAATAAAGTTTTTCTGTGAAAGTAAGAAAATACCCCAGACATTTACTACAAGACTGTAGCTTCTCTAAGCATTAAAGAAGTGATCATAGAGCACATGCAAGTGCTCTGCAGGGTAGGTGAACCTTTGCAATGAACTTTTCTGCAGTCTTGCAGGGTGTCTGAACAATGGTGAAAATACTGAAATATGGCTTTTGCGAAGCTTAGAAAAGTCTTGAGAAATACTAGTATTAGATACAATTAAGAACAGGACATTGCACTCTGAAGTTCAGTTTAACTCCTCAATATTACAGAATTGCCTTGCTCTTCTACTTGGATTTCAGTACTTGGGAGCTTATTTGCAGTTGTAATTGATGCTTCTGTTTTATGTACTGTGCAGACATATGGAAATAATCTTTTA
Organism: Colius striatus; assembly: GCF_028858725.1. Lineage (NCBI taxonomy): Eukaryota > Metazoa > Chordata > Aves > Coliiformes > Coliidae > Colius > Colius striatus. Next base: position 28,576,335 of record NC_084767.1, on the reverse strand, counting down.
TTTGTTTGCAGGGCAAGGGAAAGTCTCTAAATAAAAGAATGGAGAAGAGACAGATTAGACATAAGAACAAAATCTGAAATAATATTTTTTATCTGGATATGCCTTTCCAATTGTGACAAAAATCAATGGACACATGGGATAATCTCAGATGCACTAAGGAACATATTTTATATTTCAGGTGGATATAGATGTGTTTCTTCAGTAGAAATGGAATAGAGATTGTGAGTGAATTGGAATTGGTAAACTTAAGGATAACATTATTTTGTCATTGGAATTATGGTGATGAGAGCAAACAAGTTTAGTGATATTTAGCAAAAAAAGTTTTAAGTGAGAGAGGTATGACTCTACACAGCATATAACTTAAAAATAAAAATAAAAAAAGGTAAGACACTGATGAATTTTAAAAACTTTTATTATATTGCATAAGCTATAACATTTTACAAATCTTAGTTACATTTCCAGCAACAGATACACTGATACTGTAGTAAATAGAGATGAAAAGACACCTCTGACAAAATATAAAAAAGGTAGAAATACTTAAAAGCAGGATGTTGAATATTAAGAACGTTTTACATGTACAATATCCATACTAGAGTGTGTTTTGAAAATGATTGCCAAAGTAATTAAGTGTTTGTTGAATATAAGGCTCCAATGTGCAAGGTGGTGAGCACAGGAAGTACCATCACTTCACTGATCTTTCAGCATCTTGGAGCCAGACTTATGTACTCCACACTATAATGAGCACTAAAAAGTGCCTTTCTAGACAATAAGGTGTAAAAATATTACTGTTCTAACATGTATTGAAGTGCAACAAGTGCTTCAAAGGAACCAAGTCAGTTAACTGAGGAATAAAGTACCAGTACATTTCAGGGCAGGGGAATATAGGATTGTTCGTTAAACAAACAAAAAAACATTTGGTAAAATAATTTTCAAGCTGAGAGTGCTAATACTATAAATAATGACACAGTTTCCCCTGTCAGTCTTGAAAAAGGAACTTGAAGCCTTTTTCTTTTTTTGGTACTTAGAACATGCTGAATACTGCTTTTAAAATAAAATGAAGCTCAGATTGAAGTCTTTTAAACGATCTTTCATATAAATTCTGTAACACAAATGTAGTTGCCTACTGTTAGAAGTGTGGCACAAATTAGTACAAACTACTATAAAAGTATTCTCATTTTTAACTCTGTAGGCATTGTACTGTGTTTTGCATAATTCCATTGAATTTAAAAAAACAAATCAGAAGTTTGGTTTATATCAATAATGCCAGTTAGTCTCCAAATTGAGATAAAAATTGGTTCTAGAAAATAAGAATTAAAGTACTTATCTCCGTACATTTTCTGCTTCTACTGGCAGGGAAGGTTAGCAGCTGAAAAAAGGATTTTTATATTTTTTTAAATATATAAAAACATAATAATTTCAATTTTGAAGTTAAACTCTCAGTTTCATACATGTAAATCCAGTGACTTCAGGATGCTTACTCTTCATAAGTTGAATCAGATACCAAATATGCATTTTTAGAAGATACAACTGTTCAGATGGCTAAAGATATATTTTTTAAATTTCTTTTCAAACGTAAAATACAAAAAACCAGGTTTTACAACAATTACCACCATCATCAACATGCAAGAGTTGGTATTCCAACATAAAACCCACTAGGTATGCCTTTTAAAATACTATAAAAGCTACATCATTCTCAGTACAAATTGAGGGTTTTTTGGCTAACAGAAAAAAACCCCATAATGTGCTTTTCAGAGAGTCAGGTGTCCCACTGATAAAATAAGTGTGATGAAAGAAAAAGGTACTTCAGCAGGCCAATTTATCTTCAGATTTTCCTAATACAAAGTATGAGACAACAATGAAGTGTACTGTCTTTGCACAGTAATTTGCAGTGTTACATCAATCATATTAACCTGGTTCACTTGTTCATGAGAAGATTTTAGATTGGTATCCATTCATTTCATCCTCTTTGGTACAAATTATTGCATAAAATCAAAATGGATAACTAAACATTCTTACATCCTGGATTATTTTTTGTGCATCACCTCTAACTCTACATTGGTAAATAGTATCCCTAATGATCAAATCAGTTTTGCTGATACCAGAGTTGTTGTATTTTCTTACAGTACTATAAGGATTTTTTCCCTGTTTATAAAATGGAATTTAAGTGATTTCCGCTTCTTTTCCAAATTTCTGAAATATGTAGCATTTGTTAACAATCTGAAAATTGCTGTTAATTAGCTTATTCCAGGTAACACATCCAGATTAACATGCACAGAGCCACATACCATTTAGCCTGATCACTTCCCTCAATTTACGATCCATCAAAACACTGATCTAAGCTACATGAATTTATCTGCAAAAACAAGCCTTGGCTAATTCCACTAACCACCTTATGAAAAACAGGTGAGACCTGGAACTGGTATATCCTTCTGCAAGAAGAATCTCAACATCATGTATTGCAAACATGGCAAGCAAACCATCCTGAAGTTTCTTAATGCCCTTCACCTTAAATATTTGGTCTTTAGTGTTCTGTATCTACCTGAAACCTTCCATCTGAAATTTTATGTACAGGTATGTGTCTTTTATTTTTGGGAAAAGCCAACAGCTCAAGAAGTGTCTTGTGAAGAGTCACAGAATCTCAAGAGCTGGAACCGGACCAAACTGAGGCATAATTCTTACAAACATTTGTGTTCTTCAAAAAGAATTGCTCCCAATTTGGAAACAAGCACCAGAAAGAAGCTATATCCTTTACAATTTTCACATCTATTCCCCTCACCTTACAGGAGCTTACTTTAAAGGTGTTTCAGGCACGTTGTTCTGGTTTAGCAAGGAGCAGCTTTTGGCTTAGTAACAGGGGGAGCGGGTTGCAGTGAAGACCCGGTAAAGAGTTTGCGGACTCTCCCCCGGCTCCTGGGTTCACACCCACCTCCGGCCCAGCTGGGCCAATCTGGCACCTCTGCCATCACTATTTAGGGGACAGGAATTCGGAATGCGAGGCAGGAGGTGTAACAGTGATACAAGATGGAGGTGACCACACGGACCCTTCAGCCAGAGAAGGAGGAAGGAAGGAGAAGCAATAGACCAGAGACCCCTCTGCAAGCCGTGGCGAGAATCCAGCTGTACCCCTGCAACCTATGGAGACCCATGGCAGGACCGACTGTTACCAGCAGCTCCGTGTGAGTGAGCCCGGACGGGCGAGGGACTGTGTGGGGAGGGGCCATGGCCCAGGCCGTGTTGGAGAGCCTGCACGCCGCAGAGCAGCCCCACACGAGAGGCAAAGAGGAGCTGCAGCCTTTGGGATAAATGCGCGTCGGAGTAGCCCGTGCAGGGCTGCCATGCGTGTGAGTTACCCCACGGACTTGCAGGGAAGGACTGGTGTGGAGTTCACCCGTCCTGAGGAGGGACAAACGGCAGAAGCTATCGGGAACAGACTAACTGAAACCCCTACTGCCTGCCCCCCCAAACCGTTCAGGGGGGGACAGGGTAAAAACCCCGGGATCAGGGCTCTGAGCCCGGGAAGAGGGTTTCCACCAGCCTTTTAAATGGACCTTCTATCAATGGGAAAACCAACAATTAATACAACAAGTTACCACATCAGGGGTACCCTCTTTTACTCCAACATTATGCCAATTAGCAGTTATAGAGCCATGTCAGGACAAAGTGGGATTTTACATGTGTCCCAGTTCAGGGCCCTCATACTGTAATAGCCCGGGACACTACTATTGTGTCTATTGGGGTTGTGAAACTATCGCCTCAAATTGGGCTCTGACAAATGCTGACAAGTTTTTAAAGGTTGCATGGGGACCTAGTGGATGCATTCCCCCGACGGGAAAAAGAACCCGGTGCCACCGTCATGCTTGCAAGGTAAATCAGCAAGCAAAGGATGGCAGTTGTAAACATATAGTCCTTAATGTGACAAATCCTGAACATATGGGGTGGTTCATTGGGAAAACCTGGGGAGTGCGATATTATGAACCAGGTGAAGATAGGGGAGGCATGTTTTTTATAAAAAAGGAGCAGGTTCCCACAACCCCCCGGGTCGTGGGACCTAACCCTGTGCTGAAATCCCCTTTAGCACCCCCGGTGGCTCCTTTGATAACAGCCCCTTCTGTCGTAAGGGAAAGCACCCTACCTACTTCTGTTTCAGGGAACACCTCCCCAGCTCCCCTGGGGACATCTGCGGGGGTATCCATAAGGATAGTCACTACCGCACGGCCAGTAACTGAGGCCCAGATCCAGTCAAACCCTTTATGGGACCTAGTAAAACAAGTTTTTAAGTCCATAAATCATACGTCCTTTAACACGACCGCTCAGGGGTGCTGGCTGTGTTATACCATCGACCCACCTTTCTATGAAGGCATAGTGGTAAATGGTACATATAGTCATAGTGATGACCAAACAACTCCCCAATGTGACTGGACAATGAAAAAAAGAGGAATAACCATGGAGTTTGTAACTGGGAGCGGCTTATGCATAGGGAATATACCAACTTGGAGAAGAGCAATTTGCTCTTAAAACCAAACCATTAGTCGAAAGAATGGATTTTTAATCCCTCCTAATGGAACCAGATGGATATGTTCCCATACAGGACTGACTCCTTGTGTATCACTTAAATTGTTTAATAAGTCTGCCGAATTTTGTGCGGCCATAATCACTCTTCAAAGAATGTATTATCACCTAACAGAAGAAATAATAGACCGTGTAGAAAATAGGATGTATCGCACCAAGTGAGAACCTATTACTGTTATAACGATAGCTACCTTATTGGGGTTGGGAGCAGTCGGGGCGGGAACCGGGACCGCTGCTCTAATTACGCAATGCCAACAGATTTATGAATTAAAAGTGGCAATTGATGAAGATCTGGAAAGGACTGAAAGGTCAATTACGGCTTTAGAAAAATCTTTAACCTCATTATCTGAAGTAGTATTACAAAATAGAAGAGGCTTGGATCTCCTCTTTTTGCAACAAGGGGGATTGTGTGTAGCATTAAAAGAAGAATGCTGTTTTTATGCAGACCACACTGGAGTGGTCCAGGATTCAATGGCGAAATTAAGGGAAAGAATAGAGGAAAGGAAAAAAAGAAAGAGAGAAGATGAAAAATTGGTATGAGACTTGGTTTACCCAAACCCCATGGTTAACTACTTTGTTGTCCACAATAGTGGGCCCCCTGATATTATTATTATTAGCTTTGACCGTTGGACCCTGTATTATTGATTGAATTATAGGGATGGTAACGAATCGGATAGACAAGGTACGTATTATGATTTTGCAAGAAATAGATAAGGAAGATCAACAATCATTATTGTCTGAAGATGCCCACATATAATTGATCAATAAATGGAAATAAAAGAAGGGGGGAATTGTAATAAAAGATGAAGCTTTATTGATCAATTAAATGGATGTTAGTTAACACAATGTTGCTGGACATTGATTGTAATAATTGAAGGTTTGTCCAAAGAAAGTTAATTGTTTGTTAGTCTTAGAAATAATGGTTTTGGACCTGAGATGCTGGCGAGGGGTGGCTCAGCTGAATTGAGACGGCTGATGCAACAGGGGCTGGAAGTTTCGGCAGACACACCATATTCGGCATAACAACTCGGCTAGACCTCTCACCAATCAGAGGGGAAAACCTGAGCATGATCTACACGTGAACACCTGAGACTGTCCAATCAGAGATCGTTGTTATGGAATATTGGGAGCATGGACATTTGTAAAACCTATATAAATTTGAGCCAATAAACCGAAGGTGTGCCGTGGTGGAACTGCTGAACTTCCCCCGGTCACCCAGCGCTGTTTGCCCTTTTAGCGCTTGCTATAATTGGTTTAATAAAATTCTGTTTGTTTAAGACAGTTTTAGAGGCTGATTCCTCAATAACAAGGGGAGGTGTGGCAAGAAGATGCTCTTAAAAAGGCTGGTTGGACTCTTCATTCTGTGTTGTTTCATTTTGGTTATGTTTTGGGTTTTGGGGGTATGTTTTAGTTGATGGTGCATTAAATTATTTTTCTGTTTTCTTCCCCAAACCGAGTAGCCTGGTCTGTTTTGTCCTGAACCTTAAGCAGCAATTAAGCTCTCCCTGCCCTTGAGCAATTCTCAGCCTCTTCGGTACTCGAGGCTAATCGTGGTCTTTGTTCCCTGATGGGCCTAAACCAGGACACACGTCCCACTTTATTATTCTCAAGGTAATCAACCTCCAGAAGTCAAAATCTCTGAATGTTTCCAAGAGCAGTGTGTCACAAATCCTTGCTACTTTTCGTATAGACCTGATTTTAGCACTAGCATTTTAGCACTCTGTTAGTACTGCAATATTGAGCCAACAGAAAAAAAAAACCCTTAAAAAATAAATTCAGTGATTCCTATAAATTTGTATGTTGAAATTATATATAGAAATATAGAAAAGCATTAGTTCAACCACAAAAACAAAATATTGTCATGAAATCTGTCTTTTCCACATGTTACATAACCTGTATGGTTACCTCTGGAATTACCATTTTCATAACTCAGGATCTAAAATGAAAAAGAATTCTTGTCACTAATAGGTAATACATATTTCCTGTGCACAAAGTCCAACATACAGCTGGAACTTGAAGACTCAGATAATATATTCTGTACTGAATGTAACTATGAAGCATGATCCTAAGAATTTTGGAGTTATACAGAGTTTTTAAAATCCAAAATTCAATATTCATTATAGGGTCAAGGAAAAATTCCATTCCTCTGAGAGCTCAGGGACATCAGCTGTTCTTATGTGGCATTTATCTTTGCAGATATAACTGCCGCAAGCATTTCTCTGGAACAGGCTGCCCAGAGAGGTTGTGGAGTCTCCTTGCTTGAAGGTCTTCAAGACCCGCCTGGACATGTTACTATACAACCTGATCTAGGTGACCCTGCTTCTGCAGGGAGGTTGGACTAGATGATCTCTGAAGATCCCTTCCAACCCCTACCATTCTATGATTCTAAGAGTTGTCTCTTCTTCCAACACAGAAAACAAGTTATGTAACTATTTTCAATATAAAGCTCAATTGTAAAAAAGCCTTTTCAAGTGTAACCAGCAGCATAAGACATTATGCAATGAACACAGCAAGTTACATACAGAAAACTGGTGTATGGGATCTGCAAAGCAAACAAAAATAGCTGTTGCTTGACTGGCATGGGTAGAAGCAACAGCTAAACACAGCCTTGGAAATGCTATTACTAGAACTGCAGTGTGCACATTCCAGCAAAGAATTTAAATATTCTGCTAAAAGAAATGTCCACATCCTCATTAAGCAAGGGACAAGCTACAAACCAGTAGATACTAATCACAGACACGACGAGTTGCCCTTTTTTCAGAAAATTTTGCTCTATCTTTAACACTGGGAAGTCTAGCAGCAAGAAACTCTTTCACTTGCTTTGTTGGCTAAAAGCTGAAGTGCATCACATGCACAACCCTTAAAGGGGACATTTTGCATTACCATATGTGCAGAGTAAAAATGTGACTAATCCAGACAGCCAAAAACTCCTTTATATTGATAATACAGAACCAAACTCTGCTCCTGATCAGCTAACAGAGCAGATGAAAATCTGCACTACAGCAGTACATCTTCTGGCATTTTTACTCTGAAGTCCCAAAGTTATAACCGATCTTTTCAATGCATCTCATCCTTTTTCTGTAGTGACCAGATGCCTACTCTGATATAGAACAAGAACAATGGAGTGCAAAACTTTATTCATTTGAACTCACGTGAATAAAGCCATTTATAGTAGTCTGTATTTTTTAAACAAGTTTGAGGAATCAGGTCTTCTTGAGATATGCAATGAAAAAAATCTGCAATATATTGAAGTTACTGTTGATGAACAAAACTTCAAGTAAAGACACAGTAATTTAATATTAACACCTAAAAAATGTCAGTTTGTCAGGGATTTTCTGTCGTATCTTTTTAAAATGAGGACCATACGAACTGATGTAACTCTAAGAGCAGGGCAATACTAAACCTCAAAAGTCAAAGTTGCTTTGAAAATGTATTAGGTTCAGGAAAATTGATTTACAGTTATCTAAACAGAGTACCAAAGCCATGCTAAAATGACAAGCCATCTTCACCTCTAAACTAGATTATTATATAATTATATAATTATTATATAATTAAACCAGATGCTTTTGGTCAATTTAATCACAGACTTATTTGCACACCTATCTCATATTTTACACTTTCACAGAATTACAGAATCATTGAAGTTGGAAGAGATTTAAGATCGTCAAGTCCAATGACTAACCTCACACTACCAAGCTTATCACTAAACCAAACCAAATCCCTCAGCACCGCATCTGTGCATCTTTTGAATATCTCCAGGAATGGTGACTCCACCACCTCCCTGGGCAGCCCGTTCCAATGCCTAATAACTCTCTCAGTGAAAAGTTCTTCCTGATATCCATTCTAAACCTTTTGTGGTGCAATTTGAACATATTTCTTCATATCCTATCATTCGTTACTGGAGAGAAAAGATCAACCCCCACCTCAATACAACTCCTCTTCAGGTACTTTTTGAGAGTGATCATGTCTTCTCTCGGCCTCCTTTTCTCCAGGCTGAACACCCCCAGCTCCCTCAGCCACTCCTCATCAGACTTGTGCTCCAGACCCTTCACCAGCTTCATTGCCCATCTCTGGACACACTCCAGCACCACAGTGTCCTTCATGTAGTGAGGGGCCCAGAACTGACCACAGTATTTGATGTGCAGCTTCACCAGCGCTACAAGAGGACAAACGCTCCCTTGTCCCTTCTGGTCACACGATTTCTGATACAGGCCAGGATGCCACTGGCCTTCTTGGCCATCTGGGCACACTGCTGGCTCATATTCAGCTGGCTGTTGGTTAACACCCCCACGTTCTTTTCTGCAGGACAGTTTTCCAGCCACTCTGCCCCAAGCCTGTAGTGCTGCATGAAGTTGTTGTGAAACCCAACAGGATTATTGTATTTTGTCCATGAAGCAACTGCACACCAGAAGAAGATGGACTGATGTATTACTAGTACCATTCTGGCTACCTTGCATATTCTTCTAGAAACAGGACCAAACAAGTGACAATCCCAAGGTAACAAACATATTTCACAGTAATGTTTCCTGAGTAAACATTTCCAGAAGCCCAGCTGCATAAGCTATTTCCCAACTCTTGAGTGTACTACACAGCAGACAACTGAGAACATCTCACACCATAATTCAGACATACATATTGTACGTTTGGGCCTTGGTATAGAACCTTAATCAAGCTCTAAGGAAACATTGCTAAAGCTTTTTTAGAATGATTTATATTCAAACTGCCAAAGCCAAAATGCTGGAACTTATTTCATCAGGGAAACAGCTTCAAAGCCATAAAAAGACAATCTATATAGTATATGAAGCACATTATGGGAGACATCTACTTTTCTGTTAGCCAAAGTTGAAGCGATCACTTTGATGAGATGAACATTTAAAAAAAAAAATATTCTGATGGCCTTTTCCTTCCTCTATACATATCTTAAGTTACATTTCATGCATTCATGACTTTTGGTAAATTTAACTCTGAGATGAGTCATAAGTACTATTTGTATTGCATTATAGACCTAGTTTTGTGATCTGCTCTCTCATGCTCATTAAAATCTCCAACTTTTAAAGCCTATTTAACCCCTCTGCAATGCATAACCTAAGCAGCTCAGGCTGGCAAAATGTAGGCACAAAAACCTCTGATGAGCTTGCATTTTTTAAAACATAAAATGAAAAGCAACAGTACCGAGCTTTCCTGATAAATGTAACTATTTCTAAGTCACAATTCATCTAAACTTGATTACTTTCTCATTATTGGCCAAAGTCTAACTTAGAAATACACAGGGATGCAAGACTGTCATGGAGCACAATCAGCCAAATATCATGAAGAAGAGAAGATTTAAACTGACAGTGAAGCCAAAACAACACTGGTATCAGTAGCAGCAGCTTTGAATGCTACAAGAACCAGTACTTTTCTGCTGGATGTGGACCCTTCATGGCGGATGTCAGTCTTCAATGTCCACAGTACATAACAAACAGATTAAAACAAAGCAGATGGGCAATATCTTAAGATAGCAGGGACCATGAACTGCAGCAGTGACAGAGTTTGTACACTTCCACTTTCCGCCATGTCTACATGGAATGGCAACTTTTTGCACACGGATGGGCACATAGGGAGGGCAGTAATGCTGTAGAGCTCTGCTGATAAATCCAACAGAGCTCATCTGGTGTCATGGGACTAACTGATGAAAGAGTTTACAATGCATAAAGAAGTAGCAACAAATTCCTAGAAAACTTCACATACAGGATACCGTACAGATGGTTACATATATTAGGAACAAGGTTGAGGAATGGCTTTAACTAGCCTATCAACACATTAGCAACAAGTACAACAAAATCTAAAATATGTGCCTACATTTCTTACTATGCATTCCCACAGGTATGTCCAAGATTGACAGGCTAATCAAAACACGGGCCTTCCCTATACTGCCAACAAAATTAGGAACTGGAAAATTTTAGCATTTCCCTGTTTTCAATTCACATTGAATATCAATTGCCCAGCTGAAGTTTAAAAAAAAAAATAATCTGATACTAGAAAACAACATTTCCCTTGTAAAATCCACACTGCAGAATTACAGAAGCAGCCAAGAGGTCAATAACCAGCAGGGAGAGCAACAACACAAAGCACATAATGTTCTAATTTATAGGAATAAGTGGCCTCTCCTCTCTTTTCTTCCAGATATTGGTTTTGCTATCTCTTTTAGTGATAGACGGCCTATCCCTCTTTTTAGTGGAAGGGATACCAGACTCATGACTTCCTGATACAGTTTTTCTTCTTAGACTTTCTTCATCCTGCTGTTCTACAATTGGCCCATTCCCTCCATCCAGAATGTGCCTCACAGCCTGGTCCTCTGGAGTACAAACAGTGGTCCCACTTTCACTGCTACTCAGATCCAGATCTTCCAAGTAAAGGATCTTAGAATGTGGCATATTTTTTATGAAAGTTTTCTCTCTCTCCAGTTTCCTACTAGGATGATGCTCATTCATATCCACACCAGAGTCCAGACTGGTATCGTTGCTCTCTGTTTTCCTGCCCTTTTTCAGATCTATGAAAGAATGCCTCACTTGAGCGATTGGTTTTCCATCCAGGGACACAAACCACGCTCGAGGGTGTGGAGATGGTTTTCCTTTAGAGAGTTCCAATAATGTTTGTTCTGAAATACCTTGAAGTTCGGATGAAAAAGGAGTCATTACAACTGCTTCATTCAATGTCCCAGGAACAGAGACAGATTCTAGTAAGTTATTAGCGTACCGGCCCCAGTTTGACGTTTGAGAAGATAAGCCCTCTTCACTATCCAACACACTGTTTTCATCCCTGCAGGCAGAAGGCTGAGGATGTGAGTGCACTGGCATTTTTGGTAACGTTTGCATGTAACTGTCCCGATTCATGGGTTCCATCATGGGGCTATATACTAACTGTCCCTTTCTTGGCAAAGTTGCTGATTTAGCAGGATGCAGTTGTTCTGGGGAATGGAAAAGGTCAGAGGTTTGAAGAATAGCAATAGGTTGATTGTAAATATGCATTAGATGTTCTGGGATATGGGAAAGCCCATACATCTCCTCTTTCAGTGAAAGGTACCTGGTTTGGTCTTGACTATCCCTAGGAGCCTGAGAAATAGTACTGTTACTATGTACTGGCTGCTGTAAATGCCTCACTCCAGCATTAGGCTCCAATGAATGGGTCAAATTCCTTAACTGACCAGTCTGACACGATGACTGATAAGAAGCGTCCTCTATGTATATTTTAAAATTATCTCTTGATTTTCCATCATCCATGTCTATGGACATCTTTCTTTGAGTGCTGTATGAGGAAATCTTTGGTGTATATAACTGTGACTTATCCTCCAGCTTTAAAGACCCTTTGATGGCATTGATGTGATTTATATGAGTTGTCGATGTTGTCTGGTCTTTTTTGATGACCTCCAGCTTGGTTGTATTTTTCTCCTTCTTTTGTGTCCGACCACATTTATCCCTACGCAAAAGAGATGTAAGGTGACTAGAGCATACTAGGAAATGCCAGACTGTTGATTACTAGAGCTGAAGGTTAGATTTTGGTTAAGAAGTTACAGTGTAGTGTGATGTCACAAACTTAAGTTCTGCAATAACTGTAATTTTTTAAGAAATATGAGGCTACATATTATAATTTAGCAAAGGAAACAAATCCCATCTTCAAAATATTACTTTATCAAACTTAAGTGTGGTTCACGCTGAGATTATTAGAGCCCCTCTTTTTGCTTACCTGCAGTAACAAAGAAGAACAGCAAAAAATCCAATGATAATGACAACAGTACCTCCCAGTATGGCCGTAAGGAACACTGTATGGTAGGTTGTTATGTCCTTGGAAACTGCACTAATGATGGATTCTAGATTGTCAAACAAAACCAGACACAAATTAGTTGTCAAAACCACGGAATTCTGCTTGAGATGTAGAGTTGTAGCTAATAAATGAAACTGCACTGTTCCAGTGACTATGTGTTCCTATGGCACCATGTTCATCCTTCTCTTTACACTTTACTATTTCAGCAAACTAAAAAATACAAAGTGGTTACAATATAATGGATCTTAATCTACTCAATTCCAGTCAAGTTACATTTGTATTAGTTGGCTAAACTGACTTAGAGACACAGTCTACATTTTCTCTGTAGTGCTCTGTCAGAAAAGTGCTACTTGTTTTTAAGTTCTGACATCGTGTTTCTCCAACAAGAACCCTTCTAATGGAGTTGCAAAACATGCAACAAGTACACGTATGACAGAATCCATTGGGATTGTTTTACCCAAGACTAATTTTCTTCTTGTATTTTCTCCTGTCATATGGTTATCAACAGCGAGAGATACAATCCTACTGATTTTAAGACTTCCATAGTCAACGGTTCCCTTGGAAGCTTCTTCCAAGAGATGGTGATAGTATAATCATTTAAGTTCAAATGCAGTCTGAACTCTTCCCCCTCGTAGCATTTTAAGTTTTAGAAAATGGTTATATGCACAAAGGCCCACTATCAGGATTCAAACACAAGTTACCCAGTTGTTCAAATTGCATGTCATTTTTCCCTTTTTGTTGTTAAATAAAGGAATCAATCTGAAAGACTTATGATACATTGTTACATGGGCTACTTGGTCATTTCCTTGCCAGTTGTTGCCATACCTCTTGTTCCAGGTAGTGGAGCTGCTATCCAGTAGCCTAAGTGTTGAGCAGTGTATGTCCATACTAATTGACCATCTGCTTCCTTGACCATTCCTACCCCACGGCTTACCCAAGCACCTGAAAGGAGAAAAAAAAAAAAAAAAAGGACCAAATATTGCCTATGTTGTGCAGGATTCTTCCATACCTCTAACTATCAGCAAGTCAGCCATTACCAAAAACACAGCAAGTCACAAGAAAATCTGACACTCCCAATACATACATTGTTTATTACATAGCTTTAGCTAAACACACAAACTTTCTCTCAACAATTTCATTGCAAATATCCCTGTGTGAACACTTCCTTTGAAACTAAGCATTGACATTACCAGAATTTATTTAATTATTTTTCTATCAACAAATGTCTTTGATAGACACACAAATGACTTGAAATATTCTATTTTATGAGCATATGCATGTATGAAGGACAAGACTAAAAAAAAAACCACTAAAAAAATCAAGAAGCGGGTGACTTGAGCATATGAATAGAAGTTTAACATTAGCTTAGCAGCACTTAATGGGAAAACATTTTAATCTAGTAAGATACAACAGGATATACAATTTTTATCTCAAATGTTTGTCTCCTCCTCCCTGCCCCAAGGCAATAACAGTTCAGTTAGGTGAACTGTTCAGGAAGGTGTGTTGTTAGGACACTGATTCCATCCCATCTGTTTGGCAATAACAAAGGACAGATATTATGGTATGGCAGCTTCTACAATTAATAAAGCACATAGTAGAAGAGACAGAATTATACTTAATACACTTAAATTCAACAAATGTACTACATTCAACAAATTTATTGTGGGTCATCTGTGAAATTCTAAGGATGGAAGACAACCTCATATAAATAAACTTCCACTTTCGATCTGCAGATGCTGAGAAGGACAAAGAATCAGCATTTTTTTTTAAAGCAAAAATAACCAAAGCATGCACACGGTATAATTTATATAAGCCCTATAATTTTCCTCCAGTACTCTTCTCTCAGCAAAGTAAAATAAAAATTCTACCAGATAGGAGGTGAAGTTGAGAATTCACACATGCCAAATGTGCACAGACACAAACTGTAATTTGGCAATAAAATCTGCAGCCTTTTCATGCTAATTCGTGATGGCTGGCAGAGGAAAACAGCAGCATGAGCAATCCAGAGCCCTGAAAGAAGTAGTTCCTCAGTTACCTGGAAAACCTCTTGTCTAGACTCAGGAGCAAACCAGCAAGACTTGTTGTCTCATATGGAGACAACAAGTTCTCTGTCTTGTCAACTCTAAGGCAAGATGTCACTATACTGCCAAACTGTTGTTTTACAAGTATAGAGACTCTTTACAATAGATAAAAAACAACATAAAATACCACATATAAAAGGCAAAGACAATTCTATTAAGTCTCCAGAAGGTCTATCCTGACTGAACAAATCTATAAGAAACTATATAATCTCTGCTGTCCCCTTCAGTAAATTATATCTCCCCCCAGTACAATCCACTGAAAAAAGCATATATTAAGAAAAACATTAAAACATGATTTCAAAGTAAGTATGTATTCTTTAGGATTTACTGCCATTCAAACAGAAGGGTATCATTCTCAATTTAATGTTGCAACATAAGGTTGCTTTATTTTTTTTTATTGGTAATTGTATTAAAATCCACAAAGTACTTTCAGTACTAATAAGGCAAAATATTTAGTAAGACGGAGATTACATTCAGTACACATCAACAAATGCTACATTTACAGGAGCTGGGATAGAATTAAAAAAGCTCATTTTCCAGAAACAGGCTGAAGACTGTTACACTTCAAGTAACCCCCAGGCAACACTGCACAAGCAACAGTTTCTGCTTGCTCTGGTAGGTATGGTTCATTCTACACATCAAACACAGAGAATCCCTTACCACCATCAATACTGACATGGAAGCTCTGATTACAATTATGACATTGCCCAAGGGCTTCAGAGTTTAAAAGTGTGTGTAAACATCTTGCTAGAGACATTCTGTATGCAACACCTTGGATGCCAGAGCCTCATTATCCAGTGCAGTGGAAGCTCTTCATTCAGCTCAAATGGGAGCCTACTGCTAAAGGACATTCTGGAAGGCTTGCTGGAGAGCTGAGATTTCAGGTGTCCTCAGTCACCCCAACATTGTTATTACTCAGTTAAATCAGAAAAAAACAATGCACATGTCAGCTCAAAAGTAAGTATCAAAGAAATACACTTCAGAATAAACATACAGAACAGTGAACGCAGTTACAAATTTTCACTGTAGAGAAGAAATGAGTAGGTGGAAGAAAAGAAACAAGGTTAGAATTATGGCCTCTCTCTCTTTCTCCACTGCCCTCCTCAACCTCTCCTCAGTAAGTGGCAGTGAAGGCTTCAGTGACTGACTGAATGACTATATGTCAGTAAGCACTCATCACAAACAATTTACCTTTATGGAACCTCTATTACTTTACATCGCAGCTGTTTTAATTGGTTTTACTGGGTCAGCATGCCATGCTCCTGCTCTTACTCTACCCTCAAGGTCAGCATGCCTAGGTAGGGATGTTGAATAGGCCTCCCAATACCCACATAGACACTTTATACTGGTTTAGAATCTAACTTGGCCCTGTGCCAAGCTGCTCTAGTTCTGTCAACTTCTTGTTTTACTAATATTGCTGGCCTAGTTTTCTGTTTCGTGAGTTAAAACAGTTTAGCATGGATACAGATGAGCTAGCAAAAGTGGCTGTGGAAGCAAGAAATGAAGAACCTTTTACCTCAGGTTACCTGTCTGAAGTCTTTCAGGTGTATAGATAGACTTAATCTGTCAAAACTTATTCACTCTTTTCCCAAGAGACAACCTAGTCACTTTTTTTTTCATTAACACGTTCTTTGGTTGTTCTTCATTACGATGATCAAGTTTTTTTCTTGAATATGTAAACAATGCTTTGTTAGAGTTGGTGTCCTCTCCTGTACTTCCAGCAGTTGCATAAGAGCTTTTTGCCTTAAAGACACTTCTTGTCTCACTTGCATATTTCAAGATGAAATGTGATGGAAAGTGCAAGGTACAATGTAAAACATTCAGTACACTAACATGCACACACACACTGCCCTAATACAGGACATTTAAATGAGTTAAGTATATGTAGCTCATTACTCTTGATTAAAATTAGACATGAACGGATGACAAAAGGTTTAGAATGCCTAATCCCCAGCCTCCTCTTCCCATGTGTACTGTAAGAACAATGCTGATCTCTCTGAAAACTCTTATTTTGCCATCATTTCACTTTCCGAATTGCTTTTGTTAACTGAAGTAATATCTATTTCAGTTTTAGTGTCAAAGGATCTTTAAAGCTATACTCTAGGAAATAAAGCATCTGAATCTTAAATTCTGATTTGCTGTTTTTAAAAAGGTATCCATGAAATTACCAGGCATAACATCTAACACCACCTAAAACGTACGTTCCCTGAATCCTTAATCTCTCATGAAAATAAAAACACATTACATTAAAAAAATTTTCAATGCTAATGAATTTTAACAAAGCCTTCTGAACCAATGAAAGCAGGAAAATGTTATTGAACAATTCAAGCTATTCAATCCAAAAAACCATATAGAACCCCTAATAAATTTTTTTACTATTTACCTCCACCTAACATATTAGCGCCATCACTGTTCCATGACATACGGTATCAGTGCCCAAAACTATCCACATGTGCTAAAACATGGAATAACAACTCATCCCACTTACCAGTTTTCATATCAAATGTCCATGCAGGTATAGCATCTCCTGCTTTCACAGCACTTGTGGAAAGAGGAAGTGTAATCTGAATAGGACCATTTACTTTCAGTTCTTTCCCAGTCAGAAGAATGTTTATGCATATTGCGGCAAGAGGAGCTAATTCCATGCTTTTGAAACCTGAATGTTAGAAATACATTGTAATTCTTCACTCATAGCGTATTTAAAGAAAAATAAAACTTAGAATTAAGAATCTATCCTCATTGTAACTCAAGGCAAGTCCTAATTCACACACAGCTACACGGTCAGCTGTCACTAACTTAGTCAAATAAAAACCAACATTTCTTCTCTCTTGGAATTTTAAAATCTTTTGTTTAAAATAAAACCCAGACATTTCTATGCTAAATCCGTAAAAGAGAAACAGACTTTTTACATATAGGTTCAATGCTGACTGTAGAGCAAAAACATGTGCAAAACATGGCCCAGGGGTGAAGTAAGAAGGGTTTTCCCCCCTTACAAAATTAATTATTAATTAGCAAATGTACATGAAATAGTGATAAGAACTTCAACAAATAATTTTAATATATGTAACACTGCATCAAACTGAAGACTTATGCAAATATCATAGAAACATAGAATGGTAGGGGTTGGAAGGGACCTTTAGAGATAATCTATAGTCCAACCTCCCTGCCAAAGCAGGTTCACCTAGATCAGGTCACATAGGAACATGTCCAGTCAGGTCTTGGAAGACCTCCAAGCAAGGAGACTCCACATCCTCCCTGGGCAGCCTGTTCCACTGCTCCCTCACCCTCACAGTAAAATAGTTTTTTCTTGTATTTAAGTGGAACTTTTTGTGTTCCAGCTTCATCCCATTACCCCTTGTCCTGTTTTTAGCTACTATAGAAAAAAGGGATGTCCCAACCTCCTGACACCCACCATTTAGATATTTGTAAATATTAATAAGATTCCTCCTCCTTGAGCTGAAGAGCCCAGAATTGGACACAGGACTCCAGATGAGGCCTCACCAGGGCAGAGAAGAGGGGGAGAAGAACCTCCCTTGACCTGCTGGATACACTCTTCTTGCATCTCTCCCTAGTTGAACAACCCTTTTAAACTTTCCTGTAAGGATTAACTTGCTAATTTGGCTGGTATAAGTAACTGAATAGTTAATTGCGAGGCTTGTCAAAGCACTCAAGAGGAAATACTGATTATAGAAAGCTTTACAGTGCAGCCTGAAAGTTTTTTTCTTTTGTTCTCCTTACACAAATTTGCTAATACTTCAGAATGCACAATATGACTGGATGGTGAAAGAAGTTGAAAAAGAATTAAAAAGTACCAGAATGTTAAATTGATGCAAGCTGTTAGAAGCCGTTTTTGACAAAACTCCTGGTGCATCAGATATCAATTAGTTTCCACCTGCCCTAAAAGGAAGCCCGTTCCTTTAGGAGTATATGAATAATTTAAAACATCTGCTAGACAGATTGAAAGGAAAACTCAAAGGGGAGAAACACTGCTCATTCTCTTAGGCTTTGGATTTAAATAGGTGAAATATAGATAAGAAAGGCTTTAAAATATCTAGAGTCAAACCAGTAATATATATGATGATTTTAACAAAAAGAAAATTTAAACAGAGAGCATGACAATTTCAAATAAGCCATGTAGTGGCCTCCCCATGTGCTGTAACAAATTAAAAATCCTCCAAGCTTCAGGTCCACTGGGAAAAGAAAGAAGAGAACAAAAGAAAGACGGAACATCCCACAGTACCATCTACCAGAGATTACTGTATTTATGCAAATAAAAAGAAATATTTGATAGAATGACAAATACTGAAAGATCCAACTGCATATAAGCAGAGTCATAATGACTCATTAAACCACTTACTGCTGCTCCAGTGAAACAGATGCACAGAAAACATTACTACAATCGTGCTCTGTATACGTAGTGACTACTTGATTTCAAACAGGCTTATGCGTAACTGCTTACAGCTTAACTGCCTGTGAGGCAAACTAGAACTTCCATATAACCTTTATGTGAGGTGTAAAGCTCCTAGAGCCAATCATTCTAGCCAAAATGCAGAAAACCCCCCAGCTGAAGCCAACTGCTGCAGTTTCAATGATTTCTTTGTGTTTGCCTAATTTACACTTTGGCCATAAACATATTTTTAAGGTGTTTACGAAATCAGTTCCACAGTCTTGTGAAATCCTGAACATATAAACACACACACAAACACATATATATATATATATATATATATATATATATATATATAAAAATATCAGACACTGAAGGAGTATTTCAGTGTACTAAAGTATGTTCTCATACTACACGGAACAAGACACATGCTTATAGCTTACTACAATAGAACTAATGCAAGGGAAGCAGGTTCAAGCTCTTAATTTAAGCATATGTTTTTCTAAAACACTGCACTCATCTGCATTATAATTTGAAGGTTTCTTCATTTAAAAAAAAAATCTTAAAAAACATACTTACGTACCTGATTTATTTAGAAGAATTCCTGTTGTATACAGATAGCTGTCCACTTTCAAAAATTGCTCTGGCACGGTCAGATAGGCTGTAACATTTGTAATATGGTGACTTGTTGGAAGTTTTATTAAAAATTTGGGAAACTGAACACTTGGTTGAGATTTGGCATCTGTAAAAGAGTAATATTTTGTTGTAGTAATGGTAAAACACATAAACAGTGTCTCTATTACTGTTCAGAAATCCATTTAGCATAACAACCTGGTTTATTTTGCATTGTTTGTGTATTACTAGCCTAGCACTTGTCACAGCCACATAAATAGCTGCACAATTAACTGCAAACCTGGATTTGAGTAGATAAGTATTATAAAAGAATATGAACATGCTAAAGTTTTTTTTTAATGTGTACAGATTTTTAATCACAGAGTGTTTAGATTACGGTCTGCAAACACTGAACTTACCAGACAGTTTTCCAGTAATTAAGACAGTATCTTCAAAGAGCCACACATTAGCTTGACTTTGTGGGAATAACGAAAGTGTCACAGACGAGTATACTGTGGAAAGCAGTAATATCCGTTACACCATGCAGTCAACAAAAGTCCTGTAAGATCTCCAATTCTGAAGGAAATACTGAATAGAACAACTAAAACAGAGTATAAAAATGCTGAATTAAATAAATTCCTTCTCTTGTCCAGAGCAGGAATTTTAGTAGTTAGGCAGGAAGGCCTCTGTTGTACGTTTGCTACTGTCTTCCACCTTCTAGGGATAAACAAGTGACTAAAAATCTTAAAAGTTCACTTTTTTTTTTTTTAAACAAAAAAGTAACTTTAGTAGCATGCAATAGTTAAGCAGGAAAACTTGTGAAGAAACACTGCTAGAAGGAAGCTATTACAGCAGGTTTTTACGCAACACTCAAAGCAATGGCAGTCTAGGAATAGCTGAAGACAACATGATTTTTGTCAAAACACATTACCAACCCTCTACTAAGTCTAAGTAAACATTTTCTCAGGATGCACTCACAGTACTGCAATATAATCTACTTAAGAGTTAAAAGGGGCTACTTTCTGTTTTGGAATAATAAGAATTTTGACATATCTAACAGATCATTCATCCTTATACCTGCACTAACAAGTACTGCCTCCAGTACTGACTTCATTCAATCCTTTCAGTTAACAGTAACTACCCAGACTGCTGATGAAGAGAGGAATTTAATTACTGATAGATATAGTTTAATAATAGGATTGTAAGATGCTTACGTACTTGGCATTCTCCCAGTCTTCCAAGGCAAAGGTGTTAACATGTATCCATCCTTGTATGATACAATAGTTAAGCTTAATCCTAATTTATAGGGAACTTTTATTAATACTGCTCCATTGTTTCCAGTAAGAGTAGAATTTGTCTTCGTGTAGTTAACAAACACTTCTACAACTGCTTGTTGCACATACAGATGACTGATGATGTCATTTACTTGAACTTTTAGCGTAAAAACAGATCCTACTAACAGAAAGAAAAAAACAGCAGGTCACGATATATTGCAAGCAAGGACCATAACTTAAATTTTTAAAGAAGCCCTGGAGTTGATGTCTTAGCTATTCATGCACTGTATGACAGATGTCTATCACAACCGAGGGTAAGCTCTGGCCAAAGACAGGTGTAATCACACTATTATATACCACACAAAAGGCAAAAAACCTTGAGATGGGGCACAAAGATAAAAAAGAGTGTTAATCAAACTCAGAAAATATAATACCTAACAAGTTAAAAAAAACAGACAAAACTGAAATTTCAAAACAATTCTTCCCGCTTTTTTTTAAGTTTGAACAATGCATCTGTGACAACACGAGATTCAACGTGCCTTGCAAGTGCTCTGCAATATCACACCGATAATTCAGATGGTCTTGTTATCCAAGTGTAATCTTTGGCTTGGGTCACACATTTAAAGATGTCCCCTGACTTTGTAAAAACAGATAATCTAATGTCTACAGACTGTGGGATGACTCATTTATTTTTACACGTGTAAAATTACAATAAAGTACCCAAATGTATCCAGACACCTTAACTGTTTTCATCTATCATCTCCCACCAGATTTCTAGTCTAGTTTTCTGGTCTAGTTTTCACCTTTCTGTATTTCAATTTCTAAAT
Source organism: Colius striatus (assembly GCF_028858725.1). Classification (NCBI taxonomy): domain Eukaryota; kingdom Metazoa; phylum Chordata; class Aves; order Coliiformes; family Coliidae; genus Colius; species Colius striatus. The sequence goes on along the minus strand of NC_084767.1, from coordinate 28,554,782 downwards.
AGCACTTGTCCAATGCTAATTAGAGGATCTGACATTTGTTCATATCTTGTGTCTTGCAGAGATAATAATCACGGTGACTGAGCAGCATGATGAAAATAAGTCTCAAGGTGCTCTGAATTACATTCATTTTTTCTATTACTTTTTCGTAAATAGAATACTAGGGAGTCTTTTCATAGATAGTAGCTACATGAAAATGTTCAGAATTCCATGTTATTTCCAGTGTGAAATTAAGTTATTACTATAAATTAAAATATCTATAGACCACTGTTAAAAATATTTCTAACAATTTCCATCAATTTTCTGGTTACAGACATACTATTCACCATCATTGCACTACTTTATCCCCAAATATTTTCAAATATATTAACTATGAATATGTATGTCTATGTAGGTCAAATGTCAGGTAAAGTTGGTTTGAAATATATCTACATAAAACTGTAGTTCAATTTCATCATGTTATCGCCTCTATAATTGATACTGACATAGCATCAAGAGATTACTACCATTGACCTTGATTTAAGTGAAAAGGCCTTGAGAAGGGGAGTGCAATCCATCAAAAAAACCTAGTAGGTAGTGAAGACATCCAAGTTAGGCCTCTCTGAAATGAGTATTTACTTAGATATATTGTACAGATGGAGTATACCATATTAAAGCAAAATATAACCTGCACAGAAAAGCTTGTTGGCCTTGTTTTATTGCATACACAGCAAAACCTTACCAGCCTTACCAGTTTAATGCTCTGTAACACTGAAGAAAAATCTACATTTCCTTGTGCAAACTAATATATACTTTCAAAAGCAAGAAGAAAAAAAAAAAAAAAAGATATCTATGGTACTTGAACATATTTGAATTTGAACAGAAAATGCACAATAATCTTAGAATCACGTCACCTGACTTTTTCCTTATGCATGATACTTCAATAAGAAAACTGCTGTTCTAGAGGTTTTTAAAATCACATAATATACAAAAAAAAAAAAAAAAAAAAAAGTAATGTATGCAAACTGTGGTTACTAAACAGATCTTCCAGGCATTGATCCAGTTACAGATACACTAACACAATTTCAGTGGTTTCCAAACTTGGAAGACAGGTCATTTGCCTTTGGCACATGACTATTTCAAAGACTAACAAATATGGGAAACTGACCCTGTACAATACTCTAATCTTGTAATTGCTTGGAAGCCAGCAGTATTTTATGAAAGGGTATTTAAAAATAAAAATTCAGCAGTACAAAATTCAAGCTCATTCCAGTAGGAACCAAAAATTCCATATACCATATAACAGAAATTCCTAGTATAAACCAGCATTTTAACAGCTGGAATCAAGTCAGGAGAAAAAGAGTCTATTAACAGCTGAAATAAGTCTTTAAAAAAATGCAAACCTAGACTGTAGTCAGAAAGACACTCTCTTTCAATCATTTCACACTTTTACTGTATATTTCACTATTTCCTGCTAACAAAAGCTTAATGAAAACACAGTGGTAGGGAGAAATCGCTACATTCCCCTTCCATCTGTTAGTAAATTGAAAGGTTATTTTGTGCAAAAAGATTTCTTTCATCTCCTTCAGTTAGAGCCATATTAAACCAAACCACATTTTGTAGAAGTTTTTGACGGAAAAATGAAATTTAAAAAAAGACTGCAAAAATGTAGAAAGATATACTATTTTCACTCTTTCATAGTGAACAGACAAACATCATTTGCTGTTTTTAGCAAAGCTCAACTTTTATTACTTTTCTGTGGGTTCAGAAATTGCTGCAGCATTTTTCAGAACTGATGCTCCATTTGAAACAGTGTTGTGAAGATGCAAAAGTGGGGTTGTAAATGCAGACTGAAATCCTCGGGGAGGGTTACTCAGACAAAGTTTTCCTATGTGAAAACAAATGGTCTTACACTATGCAAACTCTAAAAGTAATTACCTGTGTATTACTGTCATATGTAAGTACCAGTTACTCAAGCAAAAAACACTCAGTTCACACTAATATCAAGACAAAGATTAAAGGGGACTAGATCGCTAGGTCTCATTGCTTTCAGTCTTATCTTCTGTGCTAACACAAGAGTCTTCCTGACAAAAGTTTACCAATAGGCTGGGAGTTGTTCCTTCCCTGCAAGTAATATCTATGAGTAAAACCATTTAGATTTTCTAATATCAGCTAGAATATACTCCCCCAACAAGTCAATTGAAGTTTGTGTGCAATGATTTTGGAAAGACTATTTTTTTTAAATTAATCGTTCAACTCCTTGTTAATAACAGTGACAACTGAAGATACAAGGACACAGAATCACACCTCTGAAACCAAATGTTAGTGAAATGACGATATATTAAAAAATCTCAGTTAAAAAAGACTAAATCTTAACAGTAACAACAATCAGTCTAGCTAAAAGCAAAGCAATCCTCAGGTTCTAAGAGCTCAGACTGGGTGTGCAGTGGTGGCCCAACATGTATGACTGATCTGTACCTTTCTGAACTTGACATCCCTTAACCAACTCTCTCCTCAAACCAACACACTCACATGCCTTGCATGGAGAAATTTATCAGTCATATATAATGCACTGAGTTATTAACAGCGTCATGTCAACACTTATGACTTCTAATTTGCAAAGAAAATCCTTTTTTTTTTTCTTTTTATGAAGACCTTAAGGCACAAGTTCTTAAAGACATTTTTAACTCTCAAATATGATGACAATTAAACGTAGTGAAAAATTTTGGATGAAAACATTAACTGTTGGTTAACTGTTTAACAAAACCAAAGCTCAAATTAAACAACAAATGAAACTTGTACTTTTTTCTGGTCACTAACACTTGCCAAACACAAGTGGGTCAGCTGTACCTCAGTATTAAATGGACTTGACAGGACCTCCACAATTGGAACAAAGAATTGTCTTAGCTAATTTGATTTGTGCTGCCTCAGAGATGGGAGATTCGTCTCTTGGCTAGTCCACTGGAAATGCCTGTTTCTATGACATTCAAACGTTTGCTGATAAATGTTCATAGAAATGCAGCAGTTACTTAGACAAATGAAAACAAGACCTTCTACCACATTTAGCTGCTTCAGACATGTCACAGGCACCAAAATGACACTTCATTTGTTTGGACAACAGCATCTAATGCCTGGAATTTAGCTTCATGTCACTGTCCTAACTCAGAAATCATACCACAGAACTAAGCCAAAGAATTGGTATTGCAAGCTGGTTACAAAACATAACAATGCAAGAAAAAAAAACCAAAAACAAAACCCAAAACCCTCTCTTTATAATATCCCTATGAAATTTGTTCCTAATTATTTACTTGCATGTAAGTGTAACATCTGGTTATTTATTTATTTGAGATTTAACTAACATGGTCAAAGTCAGAGACCTTACAAGCACCAAAATATTCCAAACTACACGTATCATTAACTGTGAGATACAGCAGTAATTACATATACACAGAGCACTGCCCAGGAAGTATTCTACTCATTCTGCAACCCAGTCTTAAGTCCCTTCTCCTATTTATCACCAAGATCCTATAGCAAAATGGGTTCTACACCTTCAAGGAGCCAGTTACGCTTCTCAAACACATGGACAACTATCCAATTAAAGAAATGTCTTATGGAGTGGATGGAATAGTAACTACAATTAAATTACTCATCTGTTTCTTCCTTCAGAGGACACTTTTCTCATCCTTGCCTAGAAATGTTTAAACCCATGCCAGAAAAGCACACGGCTACATGTGTTTTATGGAAGCTGCCTACAGTGTATTACAGTGCTTCCAGATAACCAGACAGATAAAAATGTGTGCTGTGCAATTTGCTTGGTCCCAGATGACTGAACAATCGTTTTTTCCATCTTCTACATTCACAGAACACCATAATTTTTGGCTTAATATAATTAGGGATGAGAAAGGTGCACTCATCTGTAAAGAAGAAATCACATGTTCTATCAATATCAGGTTTTACTACACAGGTAGTATTACAATGGATATCACCACTAGGGAAAAAAAATAAAATCATTGAAATTTATAATCTACACAGTCAACACACACATGGGTTTAGTAAAAAAAAGTCATATAAAAGCAATCCTCCTGCCCACAAACACCAATCACTACCTCTTAAAAATTCTTTAAATCTATAGTAATGCCAGTGACAAACTACAAAAGCATATCTATAAAAAGTAAAAGCCTATTATACCTTTAAAGCTCATTAAAAATCCATGTACAAGAAGGTGTGTTGCGGCAGCAACTGACATGGGAATGACTTAATGCTGAAATAAGCCCTGCTCACTACTGCACACCATCAGTCTGTGGTTATCTTTTCTTATTAAGGTATGATGCATGGCCACAGTACAGATTTTTCTGCCTTGCATAGTGCATTAAAATGACATAATAGGTGAACCCTAAACTCTAATAACTGTTTTATGGCTATGTTCTGATAGTTATTGTCAGATCCTAGGCTAGGCTCTCTGACCAGTTTTCAATTACACTTCTTGTAGCTATCAAATAACCTGAAAATCTCATTAATAACCCCCCCACCCCAACAGAGTCTTCATTTGCTAGCTGTCATTATTCTTTTATGCTGTCTTACTCCACGCAGTCATTTATAGATCTTCTATAGAGATGGGCAGGTACATGCATAAAGACATTTCTAACTCTACACAAATATTTCTATATATTCCAAATATAGGGAATATATATATTTGAACATCTCACTTAAAAACGTGATTCTTAATAAAGATGTTTATATGGTATTCATATGCTGCTCCTCCAATTTAAAATAATAAATAAAAGAAATTGATTTTCTTCCCTAAAATGATACATCATAATACCAAAACATAAAACACACTGCAAATAATTCAACCTGTGCAATTTTAACTTTGTCTTTATTATGTAAAGTACAATCTACACATTTTATTTTCAACGTATGACAACTGAACTAAGAGGCAAAGAACTTCACATAGTTCACAAAAGGCCTGAGGAAATTCAGCAAAGAAATATCTAACTTGCTGTAAAAAAAAATCAGTCTCAGTGGAAAAGAGACAGATTTAGGTAAGAACACCACAAACATAGGATAATAAATATAATCATTCTGCTTGGCTGAAAAGAGAAAAACCATTTGAAAGGTGACAACTAGGTGAGTTTCATTAAAAGTTGTACCAATCCTCTGCAGAATCACTCCTGAAGTTAAAACTTACTTGTCAGTTTTGCTAACTAAGTGAAACAAACTAAAACCTTGAAGTGACCAGTAGATATTGCATGCATGTGAGTGCATACAGACTCAGGGTACAGCAATAGCTAAAACTTGCTTTTGATTAGGCTGATCTTGCAGCAAGACAGCAGCATGATTACTCTAATTTTAAAGTAAGTGTGGACTGTTCCTTGAAATGCACTTGGGACATTTTACTGCCGAGTGTCATGGGTGCTGTTCAAAAGCATTCAACTGCACAGACTAACAGAGAACTACTTTAAAGCAATGCAAAGATATTGTAAAAAGATAAATATTAGATAAACTGGAGCCCAGAGCTAATCAACAGTTGCTCCATTTGTGTATGAACACCTGATCCTGTGGAAGTAAAATGACCACATAATCTATGCAGTACAGTTCTGTAATTTAGCACTCCCTTAAAATATTTTAATGCAGAATTGAACATGAAGTGTATATTTAAAAGAACAGTGTTGGCAAAAAATTCTGCAGAGGCACAGAATACATTACCAGCTTCCAGGGACAAAGCAGAAAAATGGGGTCTGAGAAAGTAGGACGCTACAGTATTCCTAATGCCCTATTTCTGGTCAACCAATTTCCACAGAAGCCATCAATGAAATTCCAATTATGAAGGAGCTAAGGCTAGGTCCTGAGAGGGACAAGCAGTATCTTCTACATAGAATAAGGCTGTTAAAGTCATTTTACAGGAGAAAGTTTAAGTTAATCTAGTCAAATCTAGATGTCTCCAGCAAACACTTGTTTCATATTCAAGAGAAACCTTAGCAGATCAGACACGAGAAAAAAAATGGAACACATTGTTACTTAAGCAGGGGATTTGTCACCCAACAGGTTACTCTGGTGAGCTTTTGCTGTTAAAAAAAAAAAAAATCAATTACATTCTAAATCTAAGAGCTCCTCAAACATATCTTTTTATATTTTCTTCAAATAAAGCATTATTTCAGTTACAGAGAAACCCTTACTTTAACAGTATATGCCGTGATATGCACACACAGACCACAGTGCAAGGAATTTATTTACTAGAAGCTCACTCATGTTGATACATATAATATTCTGGCACGTAATACAGATTTCAGGCAGCCCTTCTTCCTGCCTTAGTGGGGAAAATAGCACCCTGTAGAGTGTACATATATATATATATATATAACTATAAATACAGTTCTTTGTAGAGAACACTTCAGACACTATCCCAATTCCTCAGTTCCCAATCAAGACTGGGCTTCATGTCTTAAAATAATGTAGGAAATATTTAAATCCACCAATGTACTGTCATCCCAAATAAAAATATCTTATCCTTGCTCCCATTCACTGCTTTCTGAAAATTCTCTTTCCTCATTCCTATTTCTCCATGTCTTTCCTATCATCGTCTTTTCTTAGCAGTCTCCTTCCTCTCAGCCTTCATCCCATCCTGAAGTAATCTCTGTGATGATAACTCCCCATAATACTTTAGCCCATGAAATCACTGATCATGAGGAAAGATCAGTTCTTTTATAAAGATGAAGTTTTTTGCAAGCTTCATAAACTAGAATGATTAATGAATTACACACTGTTAAATGAATCAAATCAAACCCATGTACTTTAAATGGAGATTTCAAAATTAGCAGACTAAAAAACTACAAGGGATTGCCAGTGACTAATTAGCATCTGATCCAAACCAAGCTCCAGGCTTTAATTTCCAAAGTAGTGAATAGTCATTAGGTCCGTGTAAACCAATACATTTATTTCCCAACAACTTTTGAGACTGGTTCCTCCAAATACAGAAGCACCTTAAAAAAAAATTACTCGGGACTAAATACAGCCAGCATTCAACAATGGCAAACTTTAGCTGTCACCTTTTGATAGCAGATGTACTTGCCTAACGTAAACTAATTATTCAAAGAAGTGAAACAGTTTAGAAACTCCTAGCATTTTCCAAATAATCACTACTAAACCTTACAGCTATTTACTTCCATGACACACTTGTACAGATACAGACTACACCACCACTTTGAGTTTGTATTTTTTACAAAATTACCACACTTCTCAAACATGCAAAGTTTTAGTGCTTGTAATTATTTTATCAGATTGAGATTATTTTATCATAGTCTTAAGAGTTCAAAATCTGTATTAGTGCACAGGCAAATTAACAGTTCAGCTTTTTCAGTTTTAACATCTATTGTATATGAGTGGACTGATTTAATAAATTAAATAAACAAAAAAAAAACCAAACAAGACAACCCACTTCTACAACCGATAGCTAAGTATCACCACTGCAAGTGGTTACACTTCCAACCATGATCTCAGATGAGACACAAAGAAAATGAGTAAACATCATGTTCATTCCACAAATGTTGACATAAACCAAATATTGATGAAATGAAGGTTCTGCAAAATCAATACAATAAATCAGATTATTATAAGCTGTAACCTTTGTGATTATAATTGCATAATTAATAAACACCTTCCTGGAATGAGCATCCTTGTGAAAACTATGCAATGCCATCAGGTCAATCCATAAAGCTGCTAACAACTTCTCTATCCAGTGGGAACATAACACTAAACACTTTCAAGTGCGAAAGTAAGATAAGTGAAATCAAAAGAAAACAGGCATGCCCATTTAAATATTTTTATGGGCTACATAAGCAAAATTTAAACAGGATTTTTTTTTTCCTGTATTCCTTTAACATTGCTTGGTATACATGTCAGTTAAAAAAATCCACTGGAATATTTTTAAGTACACATCATGTACTCCTTTAAGGTACTTATTTGGTAAGTAGTTGCATGATGTTTTTTCACCGTTAGATGCCTTTTTCATTCAACTTAAATACTAGAATTAGAATGTTCCACAACCTAAGACAAACCATGAGAATACATAGGATAAAACAGACCAGAATTTTCATTACAGAACTGTATTTCATATGTCTCGCTGGATTCGTATATTGGCATAAATAATAAGAATTTCAATAAAATTCAAAATTCACACCTGCTGGTGAAGCTATGACAATTACCATAGCAATTCTGCATTTTTATTTGCTGCTACCTTGTTGCATCAGCCAGCATGGTTATCAGAACTCTGGTTACTATGGTAGATGAAAGCTGAGAAATTCACCTTCCTGGGGCCAAGGAGATATACAGTAGACAAGCTGAAATGCTGTAGAGTCTGTAGAGCTTCACTTATTGAGGATCCATTTATTTTAAAAATCAAAAATGAAATTTGTGTATCAAATAAACATAAAAGAACAAGCGAAAGAGATTTAAATAAGCAAGGAAATACCAGTAACAGAGGTTCCCGAAACCTACAAAATGGAATACCTTTTCCCATTGTAAGATGATTTTTTTCATTTTGGTTTACTCACTGGCTAATACTAAACTTGTGATGCTGCTCTTTCATGTTTTTAAATGACTGCCTGTAACACAGTTGATGACTACCTTGCATCACAGTTGAGGGGAAAAATAGTAAAAACTCACACTTTGTTATAGAACACTGGAAAAAAAATGCAGAAGGGAAACAATGAAATCTGCATAATACTCTTTAAAATATCCTATCCTTAATACTTACATTATTTAATATACTATTGAGAAAAATAGGCAAGGTCCTATTGAAGATTAAGCAAACAACAAGTGTTTCCCACTCACAAACTTTATAATCAAGCCCTCATTATGTGAACATGAAAAATAAAATCATTGGGCATTACTTCCTTGACAAAATGAGACCATTTCTTATAGAGAACTCGATGATCTGACAAACCTCCCCTTATAACAGTCAATATACTTCAACAGAAGAAAAAAAATGCAGTAACTCTGTGGCATGAATCATCTTTTAGTGGTGAATAGTGAGTGCAACTAGCTGGGGGAAAAAAAAAAAAAAAATCTGTGCAAGTTCAAACATCCCCTTAATTTGACAAAGCTAAAAAAAATTCACAGCAAAATAAAGTAGTATCCTCTTCAGACATGACATTTAATGCCCTGAAGGTATTACCCTTAAGACAGATATGTCTAAATAAACTCAGTGACATGATATAATCTACACCCTAGTAATTTGAACGTCAGTGCATGTTACTCTTTCATCACAAAGGAAAACTACTGATGCATTCAATGGCATTATTCAGTAATATTCTGGCTAATATTCTTTGATTGGAATATTCCTCTTTTCTAAAAATTGTAAAATCACATACAAAAAGAAATATATTTGCAATATCTCAGCAATGTTTTTCTTTGACTTACAAGAAAAGATCTCTAACCCCTTAGAAGAAGATCGGTGAGTAGAGATATATATGAAGAAAACACAATTCAAAGTGTGCAGGCCAACATTTCCTAACTGTAGTCCTGTACGTGTAGGACAGGAATTTTTTTATGCACTAGTTAAGAAATTCAGACTGTAAAAATAAAACAAGAGCACCTAACAAAGCTACTAGCTCCTTCATATAAAAATTTTGATTACAGTTCAATTTCACAAAGTGAACAAACAAGAAAATCACAAACCAACAATAAATGACATTAGGTTTTAGGAAAATTATTGTGCATTTCTACTAATTTTAATTAAGTAAAATTCCACAGATGTTATAAGAAGAGTTCAAAAAATAGAAGGATCTGTCAAATCAGATCATAGGATAAAGCAAAACAATTGAATCAACCCTGTTCCCACAATAATATAACTCTTCTGCATACATAGATACCATCAAGTTACGAGGCAATACTGAATATATTAGTGATTCAGCCGTTGCCACTTTGAATCATTATTGCTTCTCTACAGTTCATCACAGGTTAAAGTGCTCCAGAAGCCAGGTTAAGGATGTGAGAGATGAACATACTATCCACCAACTGTGTCTCCACCACAAATACCACCAAAAGACATACAAGTTCTCCTTCTACACCAATTGGTCAAATTCCTGTAGGGGATAACTGGAAATCAACCTAGCACTATGGAAACCTTTCTAGGCTGATGAAAACATTTTCACTGACAAGAAGACTAAAAATGGGAGACTGAGGGTTTTTTCCTCCCCCTAAGAATACTCAGATTCATTCAGCGCCTCTGACTGATACTGTGCCAAGCAGACTGAGGGGAAAGAAATCCACTTTAGTATTTCTGAGACAATCTGTTCCATGAAACACTGAAGAATCCAAGAGACAGAACTGTAGAGGGGACAGGTTTCCTATACTGTGCCTAGGAAAAAAAAAAAATCCTAAAGTGGGAAAAGGAACCTGACAACTGATTAACAGCTGTGACAGATTCTTTTGCCCAACACTACACCAAAACCATGCAGTATCTCCCAAGTGATTTGCTGGACCTCTATTCCAGTTAACTTAATTGGAGGATTTTCTCAACATCAATGGTCCATAATTAAAAGAAAACTTCTTTAGCCCATTAAGAGGAAGTCTTCTCCTTTGCTCTCACAAAGGAAGAAATAAGCCCCTTATTACAAGGTGTAATTCCCATTATTAACAGCTTGTATTGTTCCAAACGATCTACCTATGTCCTACAGTTACCCAACACAAAACCATTTATTTCTCCCTACTCAGTCACTTAATGAAAGGCTTCAGAACAGAAGAAAAATATTTTCCACAATGATCTAAAAAAACTTTTTATAATTCCATTAGTGTCTATAACAAGTGAAGGGAGCAAGCACCTCCTCATTCATTCTAGTAAAATATTTTCAAATATCTTGACACCACTGACCTTTTTCTGGTTTAGCCCACATTAGCAGAGACAAATGATCAACCAGATTTGCCACTTCACAGAAGGTAACTTATATGAGAATGTTTCAATCCGTTCTGTTTGGGAATCTTGTCCATATAAAGTAAGTATTAATAAATAATAATAAATATGTTTGGTGGCTTGCCAAATTTTATAACCAAAAGTCCCTGATAGACATTAGTATCTATTTCGACAGCCTGAGCCAACTATATGTATTGTATTTATAAAGCAGTTCCAAATCTGCAACAGAGGATATAATTTCACTTTCTCCTAATGTACATGCATTAGAAGAAAATTGTCTACCCCAAATGAAATGGAGAAATTTCAAAAGAATTAAGGTGCAGGGTAACGTGAGTGATACTAATGTGGGAGTTTACTATAGGCCACCTGATCAGGAAGAGGAAGTAGATGAGGCCTTCTACAAAGAACTGAGAGCGGCCTCACACTCACAATCCCTGATCCTCACAAGGGACTTGAATCTCCCTGACATTCGCTGGCAAAGCCACTCAGCCAAGCACACACAGTCCAGGAGGTTGCTACAGAATGTTGATGACAATTTCCTGTCACAGATGGTTGAGGAACCAATAGGGAGGGGTGTGCTGCTGGACCTTGTGCTGACAAATAAGGAAGGTCTGGTTGGGGATGTGAAGGTTGGAGGCAGCCTTGGCTGCAATAACCATGAGATGGTGGAGTTCAAAATATTGTATGGGAGAAGCAGGACACTGAGTTGGGTTGTAACTCTGAACTGTAGATAGGCTGACTTTAGCCTCTTCAAAGAGCTGCTTGGAGGGATCTCATCAGATAGGATTCTAGATGGTAGAAATGCCCAAGAACACTGGTCAGTCTTCAAGCAGCAGTTCCTCCAAACCCAAGATCAGTGTAATCCCACAATTAGAAAATCAGGATAAGGAGGCAAGAGGCCTGCATGGATGAAAAAAAGTGCTAGAGTACCCAAGGAGAAGAAATAAATATACGTAAAGTGGAAAAAGGGACTGGTTGGTTAGGAAGAGTATAGGAACATTGCCAGAGTATGCAGGGATGAAAACAGGAAGGCCAAAGCCCTTGAATTAAACCTGACAAGGGATGTGAAGGAAAACAAGAAGGGCTTTTTCAAATGCATCAGCAGCAAAAGGAAGATTAGGGAGCATGTAAACCCGCTGATGAACAAGTAGGGTGTCCTGGTGACAGAGGAAGCTGAACTACTGAATGCCTTCTTTGCCTCAGTCTTTGCTGCCAAGGCCAGTCCTAAGGAAGCCCAGTCCCTGAAGAGCAGTAGAGTAGTATGGAGAACAGAAGACTTTTCCTTGCTCGATAAGGATGAGGTTAGAGATCTGTTGGGCAAGCTTAACACCCATAAATGCACTCACGAGTGCTGAGGAAGCTGGCTGATGTTATTACTAAGCCACTCTCCATTTTTGAATGCAAGGACTGGTGAGGTGCCTGAGGACTGGAAGAAGGCCAATGTCACTCCAGTCTTCAAAAAAGGCAAGAAGGACCCAGGAAACTCCAGGCCAGTTAGTCTCACCTCCATCCCTGGAAAGGTGATGGAACAACTCATCCTGGATGCCATCTCAAAACACATGATGAAAAAGGTGGTTATGAGGGAAACTCAGCATGGCTTGACCAACATGATAGCCCGCTAAGAGGGCATAACTGGCTGGCTAGATGACAGGAGAGCAGCAGATATCATCTACCTTGACTTCAGCAAGGTCTTTGACACTGTCTCCCATAACATCCTCACAGAAAGCTCAGGCAGTGTGGCTTGAATGAGTGGATGGTAACAGGGTTTGAAAACTGGCTGAATGAAAGAGCCCAGAGGGTGGTGATTAATGGCACGGAGTCAACTTGGAGGTCTGTGATGTTCCACAGACTCCAGTCCAGTCTTATTCAACATCTTCACATCAGGGAGGGGGTGAAGTCTACTCTGGAGGTTTCCAAACCCACCTGAATGTGTGACTTGATCTAGGATCTACTTTAGCAGGATTAGATGATCTTTAGAGGTCCCTTCCAATCCTTACCATTCTGTGATTCTGTGAATAAATTCCTCTCATTTAGTGCTCACTAGACTGCATGTGAAAACTACATTCAGCCTTGGACCCACAGAAAGCAATGAGCCTTGTTTACCTTCTCAAGGAAAGGCTTTGGGAGACCTAAACAACAGGCTTGTAATAGCCACAAATTTACCAAGAAGACAGGAGCAAATTCTCTGTCGAAATGCATGGCAAGATAACAGGAAGCGACAGTCACAAATGACAGGAAAGGATCTGACTGGACATGAGTAATATTTTTTAGTCTGATGATAAACAGTCATTGGAATAGGTTGTCCAGAGAGGCTCTCCTTTCTTGGAAGCTTTTGTGGCCTGACATGAAAGAGCTCCCAGGTCTGAATTCAGTGACAACGTTGCTTTAAGCAGCTTGGATCAGAGTGCTCCTGATATCCTCTCCGGCCTGACTACCAGATCCTCACAGTTACTTTCGAATCACAGAAACCATTGAAAGAAAAACCCACAAAGAACAATCATCAGGGTCAGTTGACTGGTTTATTTCAGCTGCTAGTTTTAATACACTTTGCAAATCCAGTTTGATGTTTTAGTAGGTTTTGCAAGGAGCTGCTTTTGTGTGGTAACAGGGGGAGGGGGTTGCAGTGCAGGCCCTGTAAAGGATTCTTGGATGTTGCCCCCCGCTCTGAGGTTTGGACCCATCTCCCACCCGGCCAGGCCAAGCTGGCACCTCTGCCATTACTATTTAGGATGGGAATTTGAAATGTGTGGAAAGAGACGGATGGAAAGGGCAAGACTGAGGCATCCATGCGGACTCCACAGCAAGGAAAAGTCAGAAGAAGCAATGCCAGATCAGAGACATCCTTGTAGCCCGTGATGAGAAGCAGAAACCCTGTGCCAGAGGGGGTGAGAGCTGGAGACTGCAGGTCAGACGGTGCGAGCAGTTTAGACCCTAACTTAGAGAAGATGAACTGGAGTTGCAGTGTCCTGTTGGAGTGGCCAGTGCAGGGCTGGCCAGTGTGTGGGATCCTGAGCTGGAGCAAGGGAGGACTGGCAAGGAGCCCTTCTCCTCAGGAGTGTGATAAGTAGCAAGAGACATCAGGAAAGGACTGACTGCACCCTCCATTCCCTGTACCCAGCTCTGCTTGAGGGCTCTGAGCCCTGGAAGAGAGAAGGGGTGGGGGAAGGTTATCTTAAAGGGCTGGTTGTACTTCCATCATTCACTCTTCTCTATTATTTTTTCTGTTGTATATTTCTGTTTGTAATGTTTTAGTTGGAGGAGATGAAATTAAGTTTTGTTTTCTTACCCAAGCTGAGCAGCCTTGTCTGTTTTGTCCAGGACAATAAGCAGCAATTAAGCCCTCTCTGTCCTTCAGGAGTTCAAGGGTCTGTGGTACTCAAGTCTAATCGTGGCCTTTTGCTCCTGGATGGGCCTAAACCATGACACTGGAGTATAGCATCCTGTGATAATTTGGGGCTCAAAACTTGATGCAAATTCTACACTTTGAGAAAATGCAATGAAAAGGATACACTTGATCTTGTATGGGCTTACCCAATAAAACTTGCAAACAAAACCAGAAACACTAATAATTCTGAAAGTAAAATCAGTTTGAATAAAACAAAGGGTTATTTGGATCTGCAATCAAAACTCCCTATAACATGAAACCTGAAAACTATATGCACATGCCAGTGGGAAACACAGGTAAAAGTGGGTTGAATGCAGGTAAAAGATTGATGAGAAATAAAAAAGTAAAAGTATGTTAACCAGAAGAAAACATTTCAGATGAAATAAAATGACAGGTTAACTATTAATGACCACCTAGAAACTACAAAAGACCCCACCATCTAAATACAAGTCTTTCCTCCAAAGTGAACTGCATGGTAATAGGTCAGTGCTCCAATTTATCTGGCTGTAACTACATTGTGGTTAGTAAAGGCACTCAAGCAAACACTCAGTTGTACAGGCGAAAGCACTCATTAATTGAACAACACTCTATAGACTTTACAGTGCTTTTGGGGTGTTGTGGTCACATCAATAACGCATTTTCAAAAGAGCATGTTCAGGACATGTTGATGCAGTTCTGAGAACCTCTGTCTTTTGCTGCTTCATGACCTGCTAATGTATATGGCTCAATATATGCCTCACAGTCATACCTATAACCAGAGCACCACGTTCCACACAAAAAAATCCTCTCCACTGAAGCTTTTCAGCCACCATTTGCAGATTGACCTGCTGTAGTTGCCAGTAATTCAGACAAGATCCACATCAAAACCATCAAAATATTCAAAACAGGACAAGGCAAATCAGAAGCTAGAGGGACCCTGTATACAGACTGTCTCTTCTGTAGATGTGAAAATGAGATGTAGTGGAGTTGTACAAGAGTACGTTCTATCTGTGTTGTAGTCTCACCTGTGGTTTCAAAGGACTGTCCTTTCCAGTGGACCCAATTCTTGCTGGATGTATCTGTGGTGCCTATTCCAACTGAAAAGATGAGTTACAGTTTGAGTGAAATCTCCTTTACTGAACATCCAGCTTAGGGACAGAAGGCATGCCTAAAGATAAATTCATTCTCTGGAGTTTTCTAACCCTAACTTCCCTAGCACAGGTTGTTTCAGCAAATAGACTTTCATATTGTTGATTGTAAAGGTGTGCACACTCATGCCCCCCACAAGCACATGCAAGCATGAAAACAGCTTGCAAACTTCATGTTTTCTCTACAACAACTAGTACTAGAAAAGCAAAGCAAGAATCACAGAATCTTAAGGGTTGGAAGGGACCTGGAAAGATCGTCCAGTCCAACCCCCGCTGCCAGAGAAGAACCTCCTAGTGTACGTCACACAGGAATGCATCCAGGTGAGTTTTCAATGTCTCCAGAGAAAGAGACTCCACAACCCATCTGAGCAGCCTATTCCAGTGCCCCATTACCCTCACAGTGAAGATGCTTTTCCTTATGTTTCTTTGGAACCTCTCATGTTCCAGCTTGTATCCACTGTCCCTTGTCTTCTCATTGGACATCATTGAGAATATATATTGTATAATATATTACAAGCTTCAGTAAAGCAGGCCTTCAGCTTAGCAGAGCTGCCTACCTCTTCAGAACTCCTCAGTCTCTTTTTGTTTATATCAATTCTTATCTCAAAAAATAAATATTTTTTCACCTGCGCTCTACTATGGAAAATCTTAAACTCCTCTTTTTCTTGTATTAGCAACTGAGTGACCAAAATCATGGATCACACAGACAAATAAAAGAAATTAGAAATGAATAATGAAAAAGAAATATTCACAGATGTCTCAAACTGCAGATGCTTTATCCCCCCTCAGTGTCCTGATGTCCTTCTTGATGTTTTGTTGCACTCCTAAGCCTTAGATCAGCACAGAAAGCTAAGTCACTTAAGAACATCACCTCCAATAAATCAGGACAAGGCTAAGTCTTACATTTTTTCTCTACTTTCTCACCTAGCTGAGAAACCTTACTGCAAATCCTAAAGCTAAGAATGCTGAGAAAACCAAACAGTAAATCAAAGGACATTTTCTAAGCTTATTTCCATAGATGGAGTTAGCTACTTGCATTAAATAATTTTGCTGGGGTATGCATGTAATACTTTTGGAGTTCTATTTCATAATAAAGGAATTACTTTTAACCACATCAAAAGTCAGCTTCAAAATCAAAAAGTTTCATGAAGGTTCTTCATATAAGAAACACAGAGATGCTCAAAATTTTGGTTTAGAGATATCAAATGTAATTATGTACGTAAACCGAAAAATCTTATTTAAAAGACTGTACACCATCTCCTCCATGTCCAAAAAAGAAAACAATTACTATAATTTATCCCATAAGCTTTGATGACTTAAAAAGAAATCTTTTCCTTGAAACGAGTTATATAACAATTTGTATTGGCCAAGGTCATGTTGCTAGTTGTATGAAACAACTCTAGTGCGATCAGAAGTCCCTAGGTAGCCCTGACTTCTTGAGCAGGAACTGATTCCTATGTAATCACTCAGTCATGAAAATTACTTTCTTTATAGGAATGCTGCAAAGTTTACCATACAGATTCTAACTCCTTACTAATTTTCTTATGACCTGTATCTGATCAACAGAAACTACAAAACAGAAATTATGTATTGTCGCTATACTAATCCCCCATCCAGTGACTATTGAGACAGTAAACCATAAAAGTTGTTCCATCAAGCAACAAGCCAGTCATGGGGCAATACATATGTATTTTTTTTAGTGCATCATTATGTATTATTGCTCAAACTAAGACCCATATCAACAGAACAAACTATCAAAACCAAATGCTGCTCTAAATACCTAAGTACCACCTACACAGCAACATACAAGTCAGTAGGAAAAATATTTCACTACTAGAAACCTTGAAAACAAAGACAACAAAATCAGTAAGTCCACACAAGGATGCATCAGAGAAATATTTCTGTTCCAGCATTTCAAATAAAAAGGAAGCACCAGAAAGTTATCTTCTCTTTCAGTGATCAAGAAGAATAGGACAACATACAAAAAAGTTTAGAAAAACCTTAACTGATAATCTCTTGTCTACAACATTTGTTTTCATCAGATAGCAACTCATCTTTACATGCAGATAGCAATGAGAAATGAGCACAGAATCAAATTCCATTGGCAGCATCCGTACAGCATTTGTCTCTAATAGGTACAAAAGTAAGCTCTTACTTTCTTCTGTGTTCACCAATAATCATATATTTATCTCTACAGTCTCAACAAACAGAACTAACTGTGTAAATATGCACAGTGATTCCAGTTCTGTCCTCTCCTTTGTTCAGGACCACGATTAGCTGCTACTGCTCTTTAGTTTCATTCTGCAAAAAACAAGTTAATCTTCCCACCACACACATAGCCACCTGTCTAGAAAACAAAGGCAAAATATTTTTTTACCCTGAATTCTGGAATATGAGGCAGATTGTGAATGGTCTGTAACAAATGTGATGGCAAGTCTTGACTTGTTTATGCTGGGATTATGTAAAGTATTGGGAGCACCCACAGCATACACTATTCAGTTATATGACAGATTAAAACACACTTCAAGTCTAACTTAAGGTGGCAACGTGGAAAAAAAATCCAACATTAAGAAAGTGTATGTTATCTTATGTGCTGTCTATACATAATATTATAGTTTCTATTTACACAACTGCTGTTTTCTCCAACGGAATCTTGTTCATTCAGTACCTGTCAGACCTGTCATGGAACTGATGCATTTAAGTAACACTTCCTCCATTAGTGGTCTGTGTTTGTTACCCAATATTTGCATTACTAAGCAAATAACAATGCACCATGTCCAGAATATTACAAGCATTGTGAATATTAAAGAACACTGTTCTTATCTCCTGTAAAGAATGCATCTCATGCCACATTACCAAAAGGGAAAAAGAAAAGCAAATTCAGATTTGCCTGGATCAAAGACAGGACTATAATTTACTGAATTCTGTGCTCAAGTCTGCTGACCTCAATGCCAGTATTCAAAGCTCCCAGCAACTTCTCCTTCAATTGCTTCTACACACCAGAGTCTAGGTATCTAAACTGCCACTCAGAAAATGGAAAAACTCACTAAGAATAACAAGGAACCAAGACAGGTTCTCCATTTGAGAAATCACTACCGTAACCAAAGAGGACCGTCTCTCTCTCTCTCCAAATACTTGTTTTCTAAAATTTGGAAGAATAGCTACATCCATTAGACACCATGAGTCAGAGTAACTCCATTAACTGAGTCCCTCTTGTGCATGTCCTCTCTATCTCAGCTCTAGAAATTACTTATTTCTTTTGTCAGTGCCTAAGTTTGTTGGTTTTTTTAAGGGACAAGAAAAAGGAGATGAACAAAGGAACTATTCGGTCAAGCTCTGCAACTACCTTCTCACTGTTGTATTTATTTAACAGTAGTACAGTATGCACACCAAACCTTTATACACAGCTGTGCTGACTTCAGCATCTCTTCTCAGACAGGATAATAACTACACCAGCATAAGTCTGTTAATCCAGGGGGGAACTGATCTGTAAAACTATATAATTAGCTTTAACAGAACAGCGACATCAATATAGGAATGTCAAAAGAGAAAAGGTTGTGAACTCCAGCCTTAGCTCTGTATCTTCCGTTTTAGGATAAGGCTCCTTTGCTCTAACAACACTGGGGTCACAAACATGCAGCATAAATCCAAATTCATCCAGACTCCTCTTTACTTCCAGAAGCCATTGCTGACCTGGACCTGCAGCTGCTGCAGGAATGGCCTCTTCAGAGCACTCCCCTTAGGGATTGCTTTGCTGCCAGTCTTCTGCTGGAAAGGCAACATTCATTTATTCTGCCAATCTTTTAGCTGTAAACTATCAACAGATAATTTCACGGAAAAAGACATTAGTATCTGAAAGAATGTGTATTTGGAGTCTGGCTATTCCTTTTTCAAATTTCTAAGTTGTTTACATTGCAAAAATTACTGACATGCTTAACTGAAACAAAATACCACACAAAAAACAAACGTGCTTAGCAGCTTCTTCAGAATAACGAGATTTTGTAGCAGTGATTAGCTTGTCTTCTTAAAAAAAAAAAATAATCCCTATTGGCTTTTAAAATATTTTTAAGAAAGGAAAAAAAAAAATGAATCAAGATCATTTAGAAAGCCAGTCACCAAGCAAAATAATGCTTTAACTGTATTTAAACATAACATAAACACATACCAAGGATTAGCTCAAATGATAATTTTAAAAGTGTCTTTAAACTGGTATCAATCATGAAAGCTATGTACCATGAGATCCTCTCAAGACTCTCATATGTCAACAAAACCTGTGAAGCCTAATAAGCAAATAAAATAAAGCAACAGCAGCTAGGCACATGGATCTGCAACAACTACAGCAAACCAGCAGCACTGGCATCAAATTGTTTGGTACCAACAAAGATTTTGGCCCGGGTTGAAGGTGATATGGTAACAGAGCTTCTTGAAAATAAATCAAGAGCATTGATTTACAAAAATTGTCTCTTTTTTTTTTTCCCCACTCAATTTTTTAATGAGCAAAATGTCCACTGCACAGGTCAGAAATGCTGCCAATACCTATTAAGTGGGGTGTACTGGTGATTAATGGTATATTCCTCTAAAAGCATTATAAGAAACAAAACTATCAGTTGAAAATGAAAAACAAGAATCAAGCTGTTCAAACACTCTTCTTTAAAGTCCTATAGTTTAAATATTCAAGAAAAAAAAACCACAGACGAATTAAAAAACCCAAACATCACCAAAACCACAAAAAACCAAATTAAGGCATTTTAAGAGCGTATCAGCAGATTTTTAAGAGTGTTTTCAAATTCTATCAATCTAGTTTTTAATTTTACATCTTTAAGAAGTCACAAGTAGACCATAATTCAGGGATCTTTGTAAATTGGCTTCAATTCAGCAAAATATTAACCATATGCCTGACAGTAAGAACATTTCATACCTTCTTGAAAGCAACTGGAAATAGAAACATGCATATATGTTAAAAATTAAACATATGCTCTACCATTTTGCCCATACAGAGTCTTGGTGCTAGAAGGTCTTAAATAATTCATGTTTGAAACCATTTTGAAATTCTTTGGTGAAAGGCAGCATGTCAAGAAAAGTACCGGATTTTTCCTAATTTGAGCCACTAAGACTTCAAAATATGCACGTATTTTTTTAAACTAGATGACAGAACAAACATCTTATCACTTGCCCCAGCTCTGGAAAGGAGTAATCTCGCACATTTGACTGTAATACCACGGCCTAATGCTGAAAGAAGCACATTATTTTCATACTCTCAGCTGTTGGATGAACGACATATTTCTTCACTCAGCAGAAGAGATGCAAAAACTAATGAGCTCACCAGCCCTATCACGCATTTGATAGGCCTAAGACACTTGCACTCGTATCTTCGTGTTTTTTTTCCAATTTTTATATTGATATAAACATATAGAGAAATAAATACGCATATTCCTGTATTCTTGTATTTTACATATATAAAGGTATCTTGCTCTGGTGACTTCTACCAGCAAATACAAATTCACAGTGCCACGGTTCCTCTCGAGATCATTTGCCTGACACCTGAGGGACCACATCCATCCAGCTAGGTAAAAAACCGGATACACGATTACTGGGTTGGATTTTTCACCACGGTATCGACGAGCTACAGCAGCTGCATACAGACCCTCTGATATTAAAGATGGATCCTTCTCGCCGCGGAGCTGCCGCCACCATGGCTCCGCTAACCTGCTTCGTTAAAAACGCAGCGGCTTATTTTTTCCTTCGGGAATGCCGCCCGTCCTTCGTACAGCAGCACAACACTCTGGATTCACAGACCGGCAACGGAGCACTCGGTTCAACCGCCGAGCCCCCCAGCGGGGAGTGGCTGAGAAGGACGCCGACCCCTACCCCGGAGGAGAGGGATGCAGCAGGGCTGAGGGGACTCCGACGGCCCGGCCCCCGGGAAAGAGAGAAATCTCCAGAGGGAAGGCGGGAAACGGGAGTATCTGCCCAGCGGCGGGAGAGGCGGGGATCGGTACCTGAGGCCACCGCAGCGGTGGATGCGCCCCCCGGCAGCGCCGCCCGCTGCTGCTGCGGGCGAGTGGCGGCGGCGGCTGCGGCATCGACGTGAGACGGCCACCCCATCAGCAGCAGCAGCAGCACCGCGGCCGCCAGCCCCAGGAGCAAGGAGGAGAGGCGCCCGCAGGTCCCCGGCATAGTGAGCAGCCCGAGGGCAGCGGAGGCATATTGCGGGCAAGAACGCGGGCAGGAGGCCGGGACCCGAGGCTCCGGCGGCGGCGGGACTGCGGCGGCAAGGGGCCACCTCCACGCGACGAACCTACCAGCCTCCCGCCCGCACGCCCCGCCCCGCCCCCACACGTGACGAGGCGGGGCCTGGCCTCCGGGCGGAACCATGGCCTTGGCGAGGGGCGGGCCCGGAGCAGGGGAAGCGGCGCGCTGCGCTGCGGTGGGGTCGGTCCTGCCGAGAAGGGAGCGAGCACCCGGCGGTGAGCATGCCGCCGCCTCCGGCCCAGCATGGAGGCCCGGCGCGAGGGCAGGCCGGCACGAGCTAACGGCTTTCCGGAGGAGCCCTGCCGGTGGGCAGCGCTGAGGGAGAGCCGGACCGCGTTACCGAGGAAGTGAAGCCGCGCCACGGTCGCTTTCTTTCAGCGCTCCCAGATGTCAGAACTCATATTCTGATACTTGAGTGTTGAAGCGCATTTAGTAACCTCTGTGTAGCATGTCCTGTTACGGGGCAGACGCTTAAGACTGCCTTGCGTCAACTGAAAATTCACCTTCTCTCGGGCACTGACAAACGTGGCAGGCAGCCTGACTGTATTCCTAGCGTCTCCCAAGGCTTCAGTGGTGCACACAGGCAGCACTCTCCTCCATTTACATGTTTAGCCACAATAACAGCCCTGATAACAAGTGTTACACAATTTTTAAAATCAAGGATACACATTAACACAGGTAAAACGGGAATGGCATGTATAGACACAACTTAGGATGAGATCATGGAAAAATTACTGAAGGAAAGGCAGCACATGGGACAAATCAAACTCACTGCATGTCTGAGAGCTGACCACATATTGGGACCACCTCACAATGAGTTTCAGTGTCATGGTGATGTGTGCCCATGCCATGATTTCAGTGAGGACTTTCAGAATTGATGGATGACCTCCAGCTGAGGCCTCACCAGGGCTGAGGAGAGGGGGAGAAGAACCTCCCTCAACTCTTCTTGATGCATCCCAGGATGCCATTGGCCTTGGCCACAAGGGCACATTGCTGGCTCATGTTTAGCTTATTATCAATCAGGACTCCCAGGTCTCTCTCTGCAGAGCTGCTCTCCAGCAGGTCAACCCCCAGCCTGTACTGGTGCATGGGGTTGTTCCTTCCCAGATGCAGGACTCTGCACTTGTCCTTGTTGAACCTCATGAGGTTCCTCTCTGCCCAACTCTCAAGCTAGCTGCAATCCTGCTGAATGGCAGCACAGCCTTCTGGGGAATTAGCCAGTCTTCCCCATTTGGTGTCATCAGGGAACTTGCTGAGGGTACACTCTGTCCCCTCATCCAGGTTGTTGATGAAGATGTTGAACAAGACTGGCCCCAGAACTGATCCCTGTGGAACTCCACTGGCCACAGGCCTCCAACTCGATTCTGTACCATTGATCACCACCCTCTGGGCTCTGTCATTCAGCCAGCTCTTGATCCACCTCACTTGTCCACTCATCCAAGCCCCACTGCCTGAGCTTTCTGATGAGGATGTTATGGGAGACAGTGTCAAAAGCCTTGCTGAAGTCAAGGTAGATGACATCAGCTGCTCTCCCTTCATCTAGCCAGCCAGGTATGAAGGCCATCAGGTTGGTT
Source organism: Colius striatus (assembly GCF_028858725.1). Classification (NCBI taxonomy): domain Eukaryota; kingdom Metazoa; phylum Chordata; class Aves; order Coliiformes; family Coliidae; genus Colius; species Colius striatus. The sequence continues at coordinate 28,531,559 of NC_084767.1, read as the reverse complement.
AAACAGGATTTCCCCGTAGTGAATCCACATTGACTCCCCCTGGTAACCATCTTTTCTTCCTATGTTTCAATTTCTTTTCAAATAAAGTATTTTCAATTTCTTCACCACGTTCTTAAAATTACTTGATGTGGCAATTCAAATATATAAATATAAAAACAGCATAATTCAACTGGAGGCAGTGGAGTTATGTTGATGTAAATAACCTCAGGAGGTGGTCCAGCATTTTGTTTAAGGCGGTTATGGCACAAGATGGGAATTTGAAAGACCACTCTGTTGCCTTGATTCTGTAATGAGACAGATCTTGTCACTAATTTCTCAGTAATGCATTAATTTGGAACTGCTTAAGATCACTGTGCTGATAATCAGGTTATCTAGCAAAAACTAGGCCTGTGGTAGCTGCAGTGCATATTGAACAAATTATAAGAGTCATGTTTTGACTACTGCTGTGACGTCTCTTATTATGCACATTTGTTGTAGCTACTGTGAGGTCACTGAAAGCTGTTAATTAAAACACAAAACCAGGTTTTAATTTTTTTTTACTGTTCTTTTTAGTTGTTTTGAGGTTTTTTTGTTAAATTCTTTAGCAGCAATTCAGGGAACTCAGTAGTTTGGAGTTTTTCTAAAGGGTTCACAAGTACCACCATTTATTCTAGGAACATAAACATATAAGCTCTTGTTGTGACACACAATATTTACTGTCACCCCATTGACAAAGATGAGTATGACTGCTAATCAGAAAAGATGTAATACTAAAATAAGTCTAGTAATATAAGAAAAGAAACACCACCTCTCTGAGAATTTTCCTAATGAAAAGTCAAGAATTCACTATTTTCTACAGTGATGTGGCAGCTATAAAACCTGAAATATTTATTTTTTGTATGTAAAAATATTTGTAAGAAAATAGTTTTCTGATGAAAGAATGTAATTTGTGATTACATTCTTGCTTGGGATTACAACATTTTTTGACTCAAGGTTAATATGTGCCACTTCAGCTGATAATGTAGAAGTTGTGTAAATGTGACCTTTTCATATTTAGTACATAACTGGATTACAAACATATACTGTGAAATATTTTCAGGTTAATTAAAATGCATTTTAAAAAATATGCTTAGGACAAACCACTCAGATTTCCTGTTAATAAGGAGGTATTTTATTCAAAAATTCTAAATATCAGAATCAACCCAATACTAACGTTTTTCAGTTTATCCAATCATAGTATTTTGAAATTGTACACATATATAGAAAAATACAATGTAAGAAAATCAATCAAATTTGGATTACGATGAAAATAAGTAGTTGAAAAGAAAACCATAGCTTAATAGCTATATATTTGATACCAGTACAAAATTATTATGCCATAACCACCCCATTTTTTTGCAAGACTTATAATTTAATAAAAATAAGGTGGCATCAAGTGTATATTGCTCTCCTTAAATGTACCGAAGACCTCTGGAATAAGTTCATAGTTACTGAAAGTATTTTCATTTATGTTACAAGTATTTAATACACAACTAAGAAACCAAGAATACAGCACTCTCCTTAGTATGTTAGTTTTCTGCTTGTGCAAACAATGCTCTACTGACTCAATGCACAAGCAAAAAAGGCAAAACAAAAATTACAAAGAAATAAAATGTTACATTTTGAAAATACATCATAGCAAATACAGGTTTTTCTTCATAGACTAGAAAGGTCCACCTAAACCTGTACAAGTTTTTTGAAGATTTATATGCTAAATTAAATCTTCATGCAGTTTGCAAAAGCCAAGAGTCAGGTTACTCAACCGTAATGCAGCATATTTGGAGAAAGTCCTTGCATGAAAGGTTAGAGTTCCTGTGTTTTCTACACACTGGAAAATTCTACACACTGGAACAAAAATAGACCAAAATACTAAATACCACAACCCCATGAAACAGTAGTAGCACTACAGACTCTAAACCATTACTGTATAGTCTCTAGTCAAATTTTCCACAATGGACAAGAATATTGTACCAATTCTCCATAACTCAGGAGTTAGTAACGGGTACGCTTTAGAATATACATCACATTTCACCCAATGTGGGTGATCAAACACTTTCTATACCATTCATTTATCACCTCAATTTAACAAATTGGTTTGTTAATGTCCTTAGAAATATTGACCACAGTAAGTCAACAAATGCTACATCCCTTCTCAAGCAAACAAAAATACACAGATGACTTGGCAGTGAACTAGATCTGACCATATTGTATTGCACTTGGGAATCAGAAGCTAGAGATTCAGTACCAGAGTTCAGGTCCCACTCAAGTCAATGAGTTATTAAAGTTCAGCATATAATCATGATCCAAACTGTGGGATTTTTTTGTGTGACGAGGCCACTGTCAACAGAGAACTAATGGGTTCTTCCCATCTCAGAAACACAAACAAAATCATCTCTTTGTAAGGCTCATCTGTGGTCTGCCACCACCCTTCTAGTTTTTTAATTTCCATTTTCCTTTTATAAAATCCTATTTTACAAAACAGCCAGCAGCATTGAACAGAAAGAGTCACATTCAAAGCTGACCACAATGAATGTCAGGTTTTCTGTGACTTAAGACTGTAGAATACCAGGTCTTAAGTCTGAACCCAAGAGGAAAACTGACTAGATTTCTCACCAGGGTAATGCTGCTCTGCGACTATTTATGAAAGTGTAAGAAAACAATAGTGCAGGGTCTATACCAGACTAACCAACAGCAAGCCCAAATATTGCAAAAATCTAAGTGCAACGTGGATCATCAAAACCATTTGATTATAGCTGAAATATTTTCAAAATACCCATGAGAGTTTAAATATTAAGCACAGACAGAAATTCTGAAATAACTAAATATTAAATCTTTGTTTGCAATAAATGATTTATAAAGAAGGAGCATAAAGGGGCATATATCATAAACTTTCTTAAAATTTCCACAAGCATTATGTGAATCAAAGATGAACATGTAAATCAAAATTTAAAACAGAAAAATCAAATAAAATTATTAACTTGATACTGATATCTGCAAATATTTTCTCAAAGATTTCAACTTACTCCCACGTTTGACTTTGCAGTCACGCTTAAACAAAAGCTATCTCCCCAGTCTGGTAGTTTCTTGAAAGAAATATAAACCTATAAATTCGGTTCCTGGCTTTATGTTTTCTAAGTATTGTGAAATATAGTAATAGAGAGTATGTATTTTTAATATAAATTGCTTTTTAATATTGATCATGAGATCTTGCAATAATTGCAAACTGAAGTACTTAACAAATTTCATATTTCATTATAAAATATATAGCTCTTAAAATGTCTTCATTGTTTAAATAATTACATATGTGTTGATTTTCCATTCATAAAAGATACGCTTCTGAAACAACTCTCAAAAGAACATTAATTCTGTTACTTGTATTTTTTTAATGCTTGCAGTACATATCTCACGCTCATCAATTTTGACTCAAGGGCATTAATTTAATTCTACAATTATTTTTTTTTATTTAAGTTTTAACATCATCCTACAATATTTGCTATAAGAATATATCAATGCTCTAAGTCAGTATGAAATTCATACTGAAATTAAGTACGCATACAGTCTGTAATCTTATACCTGAGTCTAGAATGTGATATCAAATGTTTCCTGCACCCCCATTCAGGAAAACATCTTGTTCAGAGTCTTCCTGAAACACGTATGTTACTTTAAGCTGAATTTAGGGTGTTATACCTATGTTCACTAAGTAACCTGTATACTCTTATTTACATGTGTTAATGGATTTGGTTATTTTAACCAACTGGAAATTAATGGACATGGGAGAAGCGCCTATTTGCTTTTATTCTCCAGGAGAATGCAAGAAAATGAAAATCACTTAAATACATTTTACTTTATGTAACTTCAATAAATGGAAGTAACTTTCCATAGCTACAGTAGTTATACCAATAAAATGTACCTTTTTATCGTGAAAAATCAGCAAAACAAGGGCTTCCAGTTGCAACAATAAAATTAAGATGCATTTAGCACTGACATTTACAATGCTACAATATCCCTTCCATGTTACTTTCATCTCCTTATAATGCCTAGACGTGCAAGTAGTCTAATAAATTTGAAGTCAACACAGTGTGTATGTGTAATGAAAGCACACATGTAAGAATTAGAGCTATAATCTGTCTGACAGTCTCTTAAACCTCTTAACCTACCAAGATTAAGACTGGGTAAAACCGATCTGCTTGCATATAGATAATCAGTTGACAAAGTGTGCGAAAAGCCTGTGTAACTGAAACTGTGTTTTATAAAAGTCACATTTTGAGGCCAGGAGCAAATCCTGACTCTTGATTCTTTAGTACATTACTAGTAACAATATTAGAAGATAAAAATAAAACCTTGGCCACATTGAAGACAATGAAAATACAGTAAAAGTGAATTTATGTCCTACACTCTCATATAAACTAATTACATCTAAACAAATTATCTAAAACTATAACACGTAAATAGATAAATACGCAAGCCTATATCTGATATACACACTGGCCCCCACAGACTTTGTGCTGTCTCTCTTAATGACTCAAATGCCATCATGGTTCAGCAAGTAAGAATGGACTTACAAACAAAATCAATTTTTAAATCTCAGAAAAGATACAGAAATGAGAGTTCATTTCATTTCATATAATTTTGGGTTTACTGGGCATTGCAGTATTTATGGGGGAGATGCAGCTTTGAACAAAATCCCCAAGACAGAAAACCAAACCTGAGGTTTTGTCCTCTTAACAGCTTGTTTACATAGAAATCTCACTGGTATAATGACAGTAGAAGTATTCCTTTCTATATGTGACTGCATATGGGGAGTTTATAACTTAATTTATTCCCTTTTTGGAGCAGAGAATAACCAAATCTTATATAATGCACCTTTGTAATAGTTTAGGTATGTTCACTTGAAGATTTGTGCAACACAGCTACATGTGGTTGCATGCAAAACTACTTCCTAATTTGCAGTTACATGTCTAGTGAAATGCATATAGACAATGTTCTTGTGTTTACTAGCAAGTAAAAGAAGCTTCACTCTATGACACCAGTGCCAAGGAAAATAAACCCATGGCTTTAAATCACTGAACTTACGTTTAAAAAAGAACAACAAAACAAAATATTTAGTGTCTTTTCATTACCAGAAATGTATTGAACATAATGAAATGTATTGTGCAACTGAAAGTCTTCATCCTTCTTAAATCTTTTTGTGCTGCCAGATATGCCCCGCTCTATTTTGACAAGCTCACTGAGGGCAGGTAGGAAAGCAGGCATGAGTACAGCTGAAGTACTCGTCTACTCCAGATACATTTGGCTGGCAGCTTAGTTTAAGCAGTTCCTGTATTACTCCATCCTGCGCTCAGGCATGGTGAACCACAGAATGTAAGAATTAACAACAGCTTCCCTACAGCACATCAGGCAACCTGTCACAAAGTATCCCTCTCCATTGTTTGGCCAGAAACTGAAATTCAAGCCAAGTAATAGGCAGACTCGACTTCAAATCCTGTTGAGGTTTGGCCTGTGAACATAAATACTATGGGTTTTCTCAACAACACATCTATTGGCAGATGAAGTCTAACATCTTGTCCCTGGCAGTATCTGAATGGATCCATGCTGCCAAGAATTCTGTGGAACACCTGGATTTTGCTCCTTGGAAATACACAGCTTAGTCTTTGGATCTTGACCTGAATCTATCTTTTCCCTAGGTCCCACAGAAAGTATATCATCTGCACCTTTCTAATGCTCACTTCTGTTTGTGTAGGCTCAATCCCTACAGTAAGAGATGTAGGACCTGGAGAACCGTATTTGTGAAGTTTAAAGGGAAACCAGAAGACCTGTGTCTGAGCAGGAAGGAGAACAGACATGCAGAATAGGTATCAGATGTGTATAATTCCACTAAACAATCTATTTCTTTTTTTTTTTTTTTTTTTGGGCAGGACAAAAATCATCAGCAGATTTAACAAGTCACAGAATATTTTCTAGTTTTGTAAAACAGGCTATGTTCAATGTTCAATTTTTTTGTGTGCAACTAGTCTTCAAGAGCTAGGAAATGAAATGTAGTGTGCACCAAAAAAAACCTCAAAAAACCCCCCAATCAAACCTAAATGTGTAAACCACTAAGTATCTATGGAACTTGTTGGCTTCAAGAGCAAATGCAGAATCCATGTTACAGTTCATGTTAAGTCAGTCCATGATTCAAAAAAGATGCTGTCTCTGACATCCCAAGAAGGAAAATCATAGCATTACATATTACTCTTTTTTTCACACACAAATCAATGCAGATAGTCAAATGTATGAACATAATTAAAACAAAAAGGAAGATTTAAATATATCGCTCTTATTTTGTATATGCTGATAGCTTCCGAGAGCAGCAGCTTTGCAGTTATGAGTGTTTTTTCCTTAAGAGGGAAACCAATGTTCGTAACCAAGATGTAGGCATTTTAAAATTTTAGAATGTCTTACAGATAAAACTCTGCTTAAGCTTCTGATGTTCCTTCTCCATTCTCATGCGGTTGCAGTTGTTCTCTTTCTTGTTCTTCCTGAGGTGGTCTCACACGTTTGAAAAACCCCATCTATAACACAGAGAACAATAAAGGAATTGCATTGTGATTTTCTAAACATACAAACGTTCTTTCTCTTCTCTTCTCTCCTCTTCTCTCTCTTTGATCTGATTGGTTACTTGATTTTTATTTTCCCCTCCTAGTCTCTCTCTCCTTTACTTTTCATTTCTAAAGCCAATAAACAACTGCTAAAACATTAAACTGAGCAACTCAGTGCCATCAGAGACATCGTCTTAAAAATGCAACTTATTCCTGAAAAAGCTAAAAGGCTTTTACAGTTATCCAGGCACTTCTTCAGGTGATAGGGGGACGAAAGTATTTCTGCAAGCTGCTGGTATTATGCAAGTAATACATCACTAGTAGCAAAAATACAATAATATGAAAATCAAAATACAGTACTTACCCTGTACATAACAAAGACTAGAACAGCCAAGAGCAATAATCCTGCTAGGACAGCCAAAATTATAACCCACACCGGCACAGGCATAGGTTGTGGTTGAATGCCCCATGTAATATTTGTAGTAACCTAATACAAAAATGCAATAAATCACACTTTGCACAGCAGCGACATGCCAAGTTTATTCATGTAGTGTAAGTCACAGAATCTTAAGGGTTGGAAGAGACCTGGAAAGATCATCTAGTCCAACCTCCCTGCCAGAGCAGGCCACTTACAGTAGGTCACACAGAAACTATTCAATTAATAATCTTAATCCGGCATAAATTACTTTTTCTCTCCCATGTGAGTAAACAGCTATAGATAAATAGTGACATAAAGACTTCACTGTCTGAAATTTAATGGGATTTTAAAATTAAGTCAAAACAGGGGGTTGAGATTTTTTGGATTGGTGTTTTGCAATCAGTGATACCATGGCAAGACATATTCTGTAATGTTTGATGATTTTTAATAAACCTGTGGGAATATGGAAATACTTGGAAATTAGAGCAAATAATTCAGGGCTTTTCCTTTTTCCTCTTAAAAGGCAGTAACCCTTGAAACTAGAGTTAACTCCACAAAGCTTAAGAGAGAAAACTCAGTAATAGGTATTAGAAACATTTTAAAAAAAAAATTAAAAGAAAAACAATCACAATCTTTTTTAATCTCTTTCTTAAGATCTTTTGTGCTGTAGTGCCTACCAAAACCTTTTAATTTGGCAATGCAAATAAATGGGCTGTATCCTCCTTTCTGTTTGCATCTTATCTTGTTTCTCATAGAAATCCTCTTGGGCATTGATTGTCTTTTTGTTTCACATGCACATAGTACTTCATAATATAATAAATGCCCATTATTCAAGCTCCAAGCACTACTCCAGTAGAGGACAATTTTGAAGTAAAATATTTAACAACAATGGCATTAACAAGATCATTTTTTTTCATTTTCAGAAGACTGTTAACTCTAACATTATGACAAAATTTTGTTTTACTCTCAATTGTATAACTGAATTTATATGTGAATCAAATATTTGATAAATGACAATTCTACTAAGTCAGAAAAAAAGATATTCAATAGTCTTTGGTTTCATATTAATTTAAAAGTTATTATGTATGGTAACAAGCGGGATATAAATGACTTACTACTGTAGAATTGTGGATATCTTCAAAAGAAAGGTTCTTATAAGGGAACTCTATAACATTGAAAGAAGCAGATGATTTGAGAGAATAGGAATGATTCTGATTTTCTTTCTGTGTAAGAAAAAACAAAATTATTATTGCATGCAAATACAAAAAAATCCCTTTTTATGTTTCAGAAGCACAGACAGGATATTCAGTGTCACTCACATTCATGAAAGTTTGGGTCCAGAGGCGTGATTTTAAATACAATATTGCACTTTTTCCTCTTTCCAGGTGCCCAACTTGACAGACTATCTTTAAGCAATCAGCAGTTCCACAGCCCTGCATATAAAAGTAAAAAAGATTTTTCCAATAATGAAAATGTTTAAAAAAATTGTTAATGGCATTACTTTACTGACATGTATACATCATCAGCCTCACAAAGCACCATAAACTATTCAACTATATTCTATAACCCAAATACTGAATAATTATTTATAACATCCTATCAGTTTGCATTCAGAAAAATATAATGTGAGCTGCTCAGATCCCAAAGATGAAACAGTTGGCAGTAGCTTTAAGGTATGGACTTCATCTACATAGGCAGCATTGCTACATCCAACAGGAGTTCTGAACTTGAGTGACTAGCCTAATCTGTAAGGCATACTTAGGACTACAGAAGTTGAACGGGCCTTTCACAATAATATTGATGCTAAACAGAAGAATGATGAGCAAAATGAGGCTTCATTTTATAATTGTCACTTAACTATACTATAGATAAAAGCACTGCACAGTGTAGGCACATCTACCACTGTTAAGTACAACTCTGTGAAATTATTATGAAGATGAGATATTAGACTCTGGGGTGAAATCCTTCTAAGTCATTGGTAAGATCTGGCAAAAGCCAAGCCCTTAAAAAAGATATCAAAAGCGCCTTCAGAAATGCACTTATAAACACTGAAGTATATTTGTAGCTTTTATCTAAAAGAAGTAGCTTTTCTCAACATAAAATAAGAAATTAATCCCTATTTTCACTTTCTGTGCTCAGCCCTTTATTGTGCCCAAAGGACTACCATAGCCCCATGAGTTCATCCTGAACTCCCAAGGGTTTCTCCTAGCTGTTTTGTCTGCCCTGCCTTGCTCAAAGCAGGGACAGGCCCATGTCTGCAAGTTACAAAGACATTAGAGTAATACATTTACTTCATATTAGAAATTATTAAATTATTTATAGTCTCGTGTCAGACCGCAGAATGTCCACTGATCAGCTAGGAAATGTGTTGTGAAATCAACTGTATATTGTAGCAAAGATGATGACTGCAGCACTGCTTGCTCTCAATTATCCTATTTTACCAGCCTTCCTCCTCTCAAGTACTGATTTTCAAATTCAGACAACAGCATAATAAAGAAGACTGACATCAAATGAATGACCCAACTAGACTTTTGTTTTTAAGGACTTAAAGTGTTAATAGCACAAAACTCTAGGCAAATGCCTCACTGTCTGAAGAAAACCCCAAACCAAACCAAACCAGCTCCAGAGCATATGACTTTTTTGCTGTTAACTGTTTAACATGTATCACCTATATGATACTTCATCTCATGGAGGTTTCATCTCCACCTTCTATTTTTTTCCAAAAAATGAACATTCTAAGAACATATTAATGTTGAGAGCTTACCAAAGTCTGTACATCTCCTTCAATAGCAGTTATATCCCTTCGACTGATGCGATGATCGTGGTTATCTTCCCTGCTAAGTGTATCATTCTTTTCATCATCTTTAGAAGCAGAAATCTAAGATGCAACCAAGGAAATCCAAATAATAATTCTTATATTTGGATATTTGCAGACTTATGTAACTGACCATGTTTCTCCCTGTGCATTTTTCAGAACCTGGTTTTACCTACAGCTGTAATTAAGAAGTTACTCCTGCCTTTTCTAGATCACTGATGCAAATTTCTACTAACGCAGAGCCCCGAGTATCAAATTCTTCAACTCACAATTTTTTCATGTGCAGAAAAAAATGTAGTCTTAGACTGCAATAAATTAATTTTGCAATCCTTTATAAAATATTTTTCATCCACACTTCAGTTTTTAACTATGAAAGAATAGCAGTAGCATGGTTCTGATGTACCACATAAATTTTCATTCAGATGCACAAAAACTAGTTTAGGATGGGCTTGAAAAAGTATATGGTATGTTTAATAAAGTATTTCAGTAATCCCTTAGAAATTCCAAACATAAAATTTCAAATTTACATATAGGACTAGGCCAAGCCATGCTACTTGTCTTCTACATAACACATATAAATGAAAAAACTTAGAAAAGAGTTGTAAAAAAATATATTATTACAAATGGTATAGCAAAAGCACAGGAAATTTGTATATATATGTTCACTAAAGTTGCTTTCTGATTATCAAAGATACATGAGCACTCTTCATTGTTCTATACACTATCTTCCCTTAAGTCTTTCTATACAACTCTTTGCTTAAATTCTTCTAGAATTAATATTCTGATTTTTCCTTGTTCTAAATTGTCTTAGAATTCATCTCTCTACTCTCAACTGAACTTGCTGGTTCATAAATACGCGGTGTTTCTTGGTCTAGTCCAACCTAGGAAAAAGCAGTTTCTTCTGCTCTGTGCTCTGCCAACTGCATGTTTTGCTGGCAGTGATAGCATACTATAAGCAAGTAACAGAAAATACAGTGACATTTTCTTAAGACACAAACCCCAGAAAATTTACATAAATGGCTCAGAAGTATCTGGAATGGTTTTATTCATGATCACGCTCAATATAATTAATTGCTTTGGACTTAAAATGCATACAGTTTAGGCTTCAAGAAAAAGAAAAAACAACAAAAAGAAACAGGACAAATTTATCTTTGCATTTACAATCCACTGTCTGCTGTTTATTTCACCTGCTATATATTTTGACACGTATTATCAAACAGTGAAGTCTTGTTCCTCAGCAACAGATGAAAACTTAACTCAGTGTTAGACTTTCTTAGGGATCTGGTATTTTGAGTGTGTTTCTAAAACAAACATACTTTATTTCACTCAAAAATAAAGTCCTGCTTACCTTAATTTTCAATGGATTGATTTCCATATCAGAAGTGCAGTTCATGGGACCATCAATTTCATACTGAACAATGTACAACAGTGTGTAGTTTTTATATTTGTAAGGCCACTGCAGAGTCATCATCACCTTGCTGAATGCACTTGGACCATTGTTTCTCAGCTGATGGTGAAAATGAAGTTAGCAGATGTAGGAAACCCCAATGCTGCCTTCTTTGTTAATGTGCATGTAGTTTTTATTTTCAACTGAGTCATAAATTATACAGCTGCTACGCCTACCCACTTATGGCACTACCATCAACAACTTCACCTAAAAATTCAGTCCTCAGCAGAAAAAATTTAAAAATATTTCTGTAATTTGATAAAAAATACTTTGAAGAAAAGTCATACGGCATTTGAGGGGGTTTTTTGCCTTGAAGAAATGTAATTTTTTGCCTTGAAAAAAAAAGTATTTTTCATTGTCTATTGCATGAATCACAGGCACTGTATATGTCTCAGCCAAGATACTCTGACCACAGATTCATACATCTATAGTTTTTGTTAGATAAATGGTCTCTTAAGTACTAGAAAAAATCTTATCTACTCTTATTCACACAGCTTTCAATAAATTTTGTTTAATTAAATCATCTAGATTAAAGCTGTGATCATTCCTTTAAGAAGATTTGAAATACAACATTTCTAAAGGCAAGACTTCTCAATAATGATTCATAACGTGGACTACAAACCAGGATACTGAATAATTTATGAGTCGTTTAGGAGTCGTTTTCTGACTTCAAGATACTTCAGTTGTTTCATCTAGGTTTCAAAGGGCTTGAAAATAAAACTTGTGTAACCACGTTAATAAATCAGCCTCTTCTCTTTGGCCATTCAAACAGAATCACAGAATCTTAAGGGTTGGAAGGGACCTCTAAAGATCATCTAGTCCAACTGCCTCTGCCAGTGTAGGACCACCTGGATTAGGTCACAAAGAAACTCATCCAGGTCGGTTTTGAATGTCCCCAGAAAAGGAGACTCAATAACCCATCTGGCAGCCCCTTCCAGTGTTCTGTCACCCTCACAGTGAAGAAATTCTATCTTGTAATTCTTTGGAACCTCTTATGTTCCAGCTTATACTCATTGCCCCTTGTCTCCTATCATTGGACATCACTGAGAACAGCCTGGCTCTATCCTCCTGACACCCACCCTTCACATTTTTGTAAACGCTAATGAGGTCACCCCTCAGCCTCCTCTTCTCCAAGCTGAAAAGCCCCAGTTCCCTCAGCCTTTCATCATAAGGGAGATGCTCCACTTCATCATCTTTGTGGCCCTGCACTGAACTCTTTCCATCAGCTCCCTGTCCTTCTTGAACTAAGAGGCCCAGAACTGGACACAAGATTCCAGATGCAGTCTCAAGAGGGCAGAGGAGAGAGGGAGGAGAACCTCTCTCGACCTACTGCCCACAGCCCTTCTCATACACCCCAGGATGCCATTGGCCTTCTTGGCCACGAGGGCACATTGCTGGCTCATGGTCATCCTGCTGTCCAGCAACAACCCCAGGTCCCTTTCCCCTACACTACTCTCTAACAGTTCTTTCCCCAACCTGTACTGGGACATGGAGTTATTCTTTCTCAGGTGCAAGACTCTACACTTGCCTTTGTTGAATTTCATTAGATTTCTCCCTGCCCAACTCTCCAGCCTGTCCAGGTCTCACTAGATGGCAGCACAGTATTCTGGTGTGTCAGCCACTCCTCCCAGTTTAATATCACAGCAAATTTGCTGACAGTGCCCTCTGTTCCCTCAGCAAGGTCATTCATGAATATATTGAATAATACCAGTTCCAGCACCAACCCGAGGGACTCCACTAGATAGAGGCCTCCAACTAGACCCTGCCCCATTGATCACCACTCTCTGCCTTCTTTCCTTCAACCAGTTAACAATCCACCTCACCACCTGATCATCCAGTCCACGCTTTCTCACTTTTGTGGCAAGGATATTGTGGGAGATGGTGTCAAATGTTTTACTGAAATCAAGACAAACCACATCCACTGCATTACCACCATCTATCCACCTGGTTACACCTTCACTCCTGTTACACTAATTGCAGGCATTGCAACCCTTCTTGCAGACATCAATTGACCCAGCATTAAAGAAAAGGATAAAATCTTTGTTTCCATGTGAGAACAAAATGAAGAAAAAAGTAGTAATTTATTCCAGGGAAAAAAAATATTTTTGTTTATCACAGAACTGTGTAATTACATACCTCATAGATATGCTGAACTAGAGGCCCAATATCATCTTCTGTTTCTGGATTCTCCTTTGGCTGCCAATTTGCAATAGGAAGGAATATGTGATCGGGAGATGACACACTAAACAGTAGAGCAAACAAATCATTACCATGAAGTAAGAAACAGTAAAAGTAAAGCTCTAGAAAATCTCAAAAAAAAACCCCATGATTAAATTACAACCTCCAAATTTTCATCATCTGTACACTAAATCTGTATACTAAATGTTCAGTTTTCTCCTCTACATGAAAAGAGGCATTTTGTTTCCTGTTCTAAACTTTGGGTTCATCCTATGACATCTAGTAAACCATTAATAGAAATAATATACATACAGGTCCTCTAAAAAACACAAAGTGTGAAATACTTCACTAATGAGAAATATCAGCAATATAGAGACTTTATCAGTACGGTCTTAAGAATAATTCTGCATTCGCTGAAAACAGTGAAGCTAGAAATAAGAGTTTTCAGTTGCTCCATCCCCTCGACCTCTCAGATTCTAACAAAATTAGATCACAATAATGAACATAGGCAAAATTTTAAAAAACATGATTCAGAAATCTGAGTTAACTGGACAAGCAAGAGGATTATATAGCTTTCAGTATTGAAGTATATATTTCTGGTAAGCAGAAGTAACAGAAATAATGGAGTCATTACAATATTAATACTATGCTTAAGACTGAAGAAGGTGAGGGCATGGCAAACTTATCTTCAATCGGATTTTTAGCTTTGGTTTTAAAAAAAAGTTTTCAGATGAAAACACAGCCAGTCTGTGGAAGAGGAAAGTGGCCAGAGAAATGTGTGCAACTGCAAAATGAGGAGTATTTTTTTTTTCTTTTTCTATAAATCCTAGTTACAGAGGCACATCCTGCTTTTTTGGAATTGATTTTGTAATTTAAAATTATTTAAGATCTGAAAGTCCAAAGGCTGAGTGGAGAGAACAATGTTTTCTTGATGATTAATGATTCCTTAAGGCTTACTGAAAACTTACAAAGACCTGAAGGGAAGTTCCTTAAATACAAAGAAGTAAACTTGTAAAATTCATTTGAGAAGGACATTTATTAAAATGGTATCGATACTTACCCTCTAATTTCAACAGCTGCTAAAATAGCCAGATCAGCCTGATAGGATGCTACTGGACTTAGATTGTCATACAGGTTGGAACTGCAGAAAAATAAAATGTTCATTTCTTAAATGAAATAAGCTGAGTATTTTTTAAAAAGCTACAACTTTAAAATACTTGTATGTAACAGCATAACGACTCCTGAGCCACTGTAGGAAAGTACAGTTACTAAAAACTAAGGAGCAGATTCCAGCAACTTCTCACTTATATGCTTGACAGTTTCACCTTCAGCAGTTTGGAAGGTCCCTCAGCAGGGCCGACTGCTCCTTAGCTGCCAAATGCAAGAAAATCCGAATGACAGCACTGAGTGATGACATCAACTATATAGCTAACAAGGCCTTAAGTTCCACTTTAAGACAACTGTTTTGCTCAGATATTTGTTGGTCTCCAGTCCCAAGGCAAAAAAACGTATGCTAGGGCTACTTTTGCCAAGTCCACAGTCTTCAAACCAGTACATGAACACTATTAGCATCTGATTTCAACACTTCAGATACTCCAGGAGATGATAGATATTAAGGCATGTAGCATCACTCGTATATAACATTTCTTTGGGCTTTCTTTGCAAACACAGAGAGCATTCCTATTCCCCTCAAACTGAAGCAGGGAACAGAAGCAGCATCTCCACAAATACATCTGATCATTCCCAATACCTAACTAAACAATTGCCTTCAAAAAGATTTTCTTCAATTCTCTAATTGTTCTTCACTACTGCTGTAATAAATAAAAAAAAAAACAAACAACAACAAACCGTGCATCAGTGTTTTCTTCCCAACCTGTAAATACCCCATTCCTTGAGAGACTAGAGCTGTTGCACTAGGAATTGTGCCAGCTTTGGAAATCTAGCTTTGAGAGTTTAAGACAAGTAATCTTTAAAACCTCTTCAACATAATACCTTGATAATGCCTGTCACTATGAACTGTGATTACCATGTTCAATTGCACCACTGTTCTGGCATTCAGAAGTCATACAAGGAAATTCCTTTCATAAAAGGTGGAAAATGTTACCAGAATCTCCTTTCTTTTCTATCAAAAAGAAATATGACTTAAGCAGTCTGGATCAGTATGGCAAACCACTGTATCAGTAAAACAGAATGGCAGGTTTAAACTTACTTAACTCTTGTAGGCAAAAAATGCTTATATAAATGAGAACAGTTTATTCACTCACAACATTAAAAAAAAAAGAGAAGCCTTTAAATTGAAAAAAAAAAATCTAAAGTTTTTAGCCCACTGCAGGAAAAAAAAAAAAAAAGCAGCTGTATTTGTACTGTCCATCAAGCAACATAAAACTGTATTGGGTAAAAAGACTCCTACTGATCATAACTCTAGATGTTAAATACCATCTCCAGTAGGCATAAATTCAGATTTATGTATCATATTTACATGAAAGAACAGGAACACTACTGTTTTGTTCCATTATATTTTTAGACTATCATATGCTAGCTATAGTAAAATACTTAAAACAATTCACTGCATGTTGCTCCTGCTCACATCATCACATGTGCTGACTCTTCTGAAAGACTTATTACCTCCCATCCTCAAAACACCTAAAATTTGAAATTCTGGCTCTACATCAGAAGGAATTCAAGAGTTCAGTCATTAGTTTTCCTCTATTATATAAAACATAATTCATTATAAAGATGTGTTTATGTTTTAAACAATTACAAGGCAAAGACCAGAGCATTAGTCCAGAGTAGAAACTATCTGCTTAATTCAATCTGTTTACTTGGTTTCTACCAGATGAGGTAAATACTTATAGATTTCCATACCTTCGGATTTGCAAGTCAAACTTCACAGAGGTATCCATTTCAGACTGCTGGTGCACACTGAAACGCAGGCCAGCTAACAGCTTTAGAAAAAAATCACCATGGTTCAGTGGAGGCACAATAAAACATGTGATTAAGGCTTCTTAATACTATTACACTACAACAACATTGCTTGAGGTTTGTGGTCATAAGAGAACACATGAAGAGAACTGGCAAATAAAACTAGTCCAGTTCATCGAGACTAGAAATGTATCATGCACTCTGTAGACTTCAGCTGATGTATCACTGACACCAAACAGAAATGTAATATTTCCATCATGGTCACCAACTTGCTTCAGCTATTTCTACACGTAACTGAGCCTTCCTATGTGTGACGAAAGGTACTGTGATCTAAAGAACAGGGCACACTTTAATGATTCTAAATTCAGTTCTCAAGGTTTTTTCTAAGTCAGTGGAAGAGAGCTGCTTCAATATCTGTACAGTTCAGCTTGATATGCAAGACTTTGGAAATAGCATTTATTCCTCTACACAAAACGTCTCTTGGAAGAAAAGCATCAAAGTGTTTATAATTACCACTGATTCTTATTTTATTTCCTCAGAAACTAAGATTTATAATGTGACATCATGTTAAAATCTGACAGGTCTCAATAACAGTTTTTTATTTCTTCCAGTTTCAGCTATATTTTGTGGAAGTGCAGAGGTTTCAACTAGACAAAACTCTCTAACTTCACAAACCTAGCAGAAGAGAGAAGCACTATTAGGTTTCCACTAAGGGTAAGGTGCCTTATGAGCTACTTTTTTATTGTATACTAAAATATATGTATCAGGTAAATCTAAAGACAAACTCATGAGGGATCAGAGTTCAGTAATTCCACCGTATAATGAACTATTCCTTTTGAGTTGCGTCACAGAACTCATCAACACTCCTTTCAGCCTTTAATTTAGTTGCAAAGTTGAAAACAATTACCAATGAACTAACAAAATGTGAGCAGTTAAATCTCATCTTAAATTCCTGTGAGTAAACATTTTGCTGTAAGATTAAAAAAAGTGCTCCTGTTTGAGCTACCAGATACCTGTTGGACCAAACCTTACCTTGGTGCCTGCTTTCATGGGATTTCCCAGGTCACAAACTACCATGCGAGTTTGATTCTCTGTTTTAAAAGCACATGACAGTCTTGCTAAAGCCTACAATAAATCAGGAAGAAATATTAAAGGATGTCATTCTTTACTTCTGGGCATCTGGATGAAAGTCTGGAGAAAAGTTCTAGATATTCTGCATTAATTTAAATTTACTCAGTCCTAACACTGTCAAACACTACAATGACAAAATTTGAGTATGAAAGTCTTCGTGAAGGCAAATATTTTTAATACAAGACAGATGCTCTTTCCAAGGTCATAAAAAGAGATACTCATTACTCATATACTGAATAGCACTACTGACTTTTGTAGTCTAAAGCACTTCTCCACATGGTTCTTTAAAACCTATATGAAAAAAACCTTGACAATCACGCAGACTCTACCTAAGAAAATAACAATTGGAAGGCAAAATAATATGCACATGTATCAGCTTACTGTAAAAGAGGTCTTAGAGGGGCTATCAGATTTTGATAAAGTCACATCACAGAGCTCTAGAGTAGAAGAGGTAAACTGGAAGAGCCAAACCAAGGCATGGTCTATCATACATGAAGGATGTGGTATCAAAGTTGAAATCCTTTGATACAGGGGGAAAATAATTTTCCCTTTAAGATTCTGCAACTTTACAGATGTATTGATTGATCATAGGTTACACCAAATAAAAACAAAGATGAAGAAAATCTGAAAGTATATTATTTACATATAGTTATTATGGGCTAAACCAAAATTTGGGCTATACTAATGTGTCTTGAAAGAAACAGAAGTTATAGAGATATTTTATAATACAAGGGTTAGTCAGAAAATATACTTTAGTATTCTACCTAGTGACAATAACTGACAGTCAAGACTTTCAACATACTTAGGTGGAAGAAGATAGCAATATACAACATTGCTTTTTGTTTTACAGGTGCCCAGCTCTTTACCTAGCACGTGACATGCTAAGTCTAAATTTAAACTAATTAACAAGGGCATTGCTCAAATAAAATAAATTGTGGCAGATAGAACTCTCTATGTCAAGCTCCATCACATAGATGATTTTCCTCTGTTGCAAGCGATAGGCTGTTAAACTGGAACCATCTAGACGGGTGTTACATAGCCTTGGGGCTTGGAAGAATTTTACCATTTTTTTGGTGCTTTGCTTTACATAAAAACCACCATGGATAAACCCTCTCCCACACACTTCCATAACAGCACCTAAAATATGATAACTTGAAGAAGAAAGATAGTTGGAATTTTACCTCATTGTTACGAACAACACCAATGAAATCTGCTTGGGGCGGAACAATGACAAAGAGTTCTGCTTCATAGGCTCCTTCTCCCTGATTCTGAGCACTGACAATTAGTGTCAATGGATTGTCATCACCAATATAGATCTGCTTCTGATCACTACAAGAAACAAGTGTAAAAATAAGCTCTCTGTTCAGGTTTTAAAATATATTGAACTATTGAGCTTGTAGAAACAAGAGACATTTTGAAATTGCACAGAGTAGTGTAGAGGTAGCACCCATGCTTAAAGAATGTCAGGAGAGCTCTACACTATGTTTAAAAAAAACACCATGTCTACAATCACCAAGACAGAGCAAATATTATATGCTGCTTCATAAAATTTTGTTTAATAAACCACAAAACAACAAACATCTTTTTGTAACAAAGAACAAACAATTATGAACAGTTAAATCACTGTGTAAATTTTTAATCAAATGTCTACTTAGCAGAGATAAAAGCATATATTTTTAACAAAATTCGATAGAAGGCTCAACTACAGAATACAGCCAAGATCTTGGAAACGCTTTTTTTTCAGATACTTTTTGTATCATTTCAAACAATATACTTTCATTTCACCAACTACAAGGAAACCTAACTATACCTGCACTGAGGTAAAATGTTTCTGAAGTATTTGCATTAATTAGTATGCCTGTGAACTGTACTACCTACACATACATACATATAGCTCTGCACTAGTGAGAAAAAAAAAACAGATTACATTTATGAGTAGTAATAATATCTTAAATTAAAGAGTTAAAATACTTCATTTCCAGGTTTAATAAAAGTATTACCAACACTAAAAGTTTTTCTCATAGGTGGGACAACAGAGTCCTATTTTACCCCTTGCTATATAAAATCACACCTGTTCACATACTCATGTGAACATATCTCATACTGAATAACAGAATAGTGTTTGCAGCTGTCACCACTTTATGCTTGCTATGCATGTCCAGTGCAGTAAATATACAAATAAACACTGTGTACATATAGTACAGGCTGGGGAGAAGATGGGTGTTCTTCCAGCATTATATGCTAAAGACATTAGGTTACAAAGCAGAAAGTGAGGCTTCCTTGAAACAAATAAGCATGAGCTTAGATTGCATACATTAAGGAGTCCTACTTATTTCAATACATACTTTTAACAGAACTATTACAAGTATTACAAGTATAGAATTCAAGCAGAAAAGTTACTTTCCCCTGTAGTATTTTTATCACGTATTTACCTTTCTACTGAAACCTCCAGCTTGGGTTTGCAGACATTATCATCACCACAGTCTAGCAGAATATGTGCCTATGCAAAAATCAAATGCAAATTACTGTAGTAATTCCTGTATCTGTTCTAACATACATTTCCAATAATATTGTTTCATCATCAAATACATTTTTTTCTGAATAGCTGATTATGAGATAGATTCATTTGATTAGTCTCAGAAGACAACAGATGAGTTTTTATATACAGGAGGCCTTGCGCCTCAACCTGCCACACTGCAATTCCAGGACTGATGTCTAAAGATCTACAAACAAATGCAAAAAATTGTATAAAGAGTAGAAATAGTAAAACTGTAAGAATAAACATAATATAAATAGAGCACCATAGAAACATCCCAAACCTTCAAGATTAACACCTTCAATACTTCTCTATTTGCATTTCTCCAGAAAACTGTTAAGTAGTATGTGTGAAAAAAAGTTCAGCACTAAGGATTAACATGTCAAAAAAGAAATTAGAATGAGGAAAGAAACCAGAAAGACAAACAAACAACAGCCATCAATATTTCCATAATTCTATGCCTAGACTAAAGCATTTTGGTATCTTAATTTTTCAGAAGTCCTAAGATGAATGTAAACTGAAAATACATTTTGGGTTCTTTCCTCATAGATTTTGTATAAGCATACCTGTCTGCTCATATTAGCAGGAGTGAACTGGTTGAGGATAGGGTGCAATCCTGTTGCATCTGCAGCTGTTCTGTAATCCAGACGATACTCCATAAAAATAGTAATGGGAGTTAGTTTGTCTCTGAATTCAGATTCATCCTGAGGAAACCAGAAATTTTAATTACAATTAAATCAACTAAGGAAAACAGCAAAAAAAATATCCTTCTGTAGTGGTTTTGCCTAGATCAGGTTTTTGGTAGTGGGGAAGGCTACAAAAGTGGCTTCTTTAAAGAAAGAGCTGCCAGAAGCTTCCCCTGTAGCTGACAGGACTAATGCCAGTCAAATCTAAGATGGGCCTGCCATTGATTCAGGCCTGGCCAATTAGTGACTGAGATAATACCTCTGTGAATAATGTATTGGAGAAGGGGAAGAAGTTGCTGTGCAGGTGCTTAACTGCAGCACCAACAGGGAGGGAGAATGCGAGAGCAACATCTCCTCAGACACCAAGGTCAGTGGAGAAGTGGGGGAAGAAGGTGCTCAGGCACTGGAAGAGAGACTCCCCTGTGACCTGTGGTGCAGCCCATGGTGAGGCAGCTGTCCCCTGGAGGTCACTGGGGAGCAGAGATCCACTTGCAGCCAGTGGAGGACACCTGCAGGAGCAGTTGGATGCCTGAAGAAGGCTGTGACTCTGTGGGAAGTCCACACTGGACCTGGGAGCTGAGAGGAGCCCACGCCAGAGCAGGTTTGCTGTGAGGACTTGTGATCCTGTGAGGGACTCAGGCTGGAACAGTCTGTCACTGAAGGACTGCTCTCCCTGTGGATGACCCACATTGGGGCAGGGTGTGAGGATCTGCCCCCATGGGAGACCCCATGCTGGAGCCCATGGGAAGGACCCATGCTGGAGAAGTTCGTGAGGGACTATCTCCCATGGGAGGGAGCCCTCATTGTAGCAGTGGGAAATGTGAGGAGGCCTCCTCCTGAGAAGAGGCAGTGGCAAAGTCCATCTGTAATGAAGTGACCATAACCTCCATCCCCTGTGCCACTTGGGGAGAGTCCTGAGAAGAGGGAGGGATGGGGGGAGGTGTTTTAAAATTCAGTTTTATTCCTCATCTCCCTGCTCTTATTGTTCACTCAATAAATCAAACCTTTTTCTCCTCAAGTTGAGTCTGTTTTGCCCGTGACACTAATTGCCGAGCTATCTCCCTGTCCTTATCTTGACTCACAAACCTCTCATTATGTTTCTCTCTCCCCTGTCCAGGAGGGGGAGTGATATTACAACTTGGTGGACACCTGGCACCCACCCATGGCTAAACCACCACACCTTCCAAAGCTTCTATAGGAACAAATAGTCATCCCACTAGCAATACTGAACAGTATCTTTGTTTCTTTTTCTTGTTGTAGTAGGATTGAGGAAGTCAAAACAATATTAAAACTTCTGAGCACTTTTCAAACTGGAAAAATTCTTATCAAAAAAACCTGCAATATAAAATGTGAGCATGGACAATTTTAGCAGTAACATGCCTATTTTACAAATGGAAAACTGTCCACATTTGTGGGGACTAAACCCAAAAAAGACAGAGAAAAATCAATCCCAGTATTTCTCCTGCTATTTGCTGATCTTTTTTTTTTAGTTGCAGTTCTGTATTTTTCTTTATTCTTCCACATCCAAAGTAGAAGCACAACCTTTGCTTATTGACTTTCATGCTCCTTGGAAATTATAACTAATTTTGTGCCTAGATGGCTTGTCCAAGAAATCTCTAACAAGATTCAGAACTAAATTGTCAATCTACTCAATGACCAGGACCTTAGTCAAAATAATATCCATCATTCACCCTCTGACAACATTAACAACCTGGGAGAGGCATATGTTTTAGTCATTTTAGGTGTAGCCATAGGCCATGATGTTTCTCTAGCTTTTTTTTTTTTTTTGGCATGGGGGTTGAAACACTTAACACAAGGCCCTTATAACAGAAAACATACCAAAAATTGTTTGCCTAAAATGTAAATGGCTACTTACCCTCAGAAAGGCATCAAGTTCTTCACAATTCATTTTGCCTCCCTTCGTAATTGTCATGTTTTTAGAGTGGCTGGGCTGTTTGCTGTGGAGAAAGAGAGCTCTCCTTATAGCTCCTTTCTGCTTAAGTTTATCCAACAGCAGCTCCACTTGGAAGTCTGTCCAAATCAAAGCATTTAAGGTTAGGCATATCTCATTTAAATACACTGCAGATTCCCATCACAAATAGAACTGAATACAGATTTCAGCTAAAATGAAAACTTAGTTTTTGGAACTTCTAAAACTTCCACTTCTTTCAATATAAATTCTGCTACTACATTGGTTCTCAAAATAGTAACTAACAAGCACTGTTGGCCCTTTCTCTTAAAAACTAGAACACTAAGAGCAGCAATACATTTATAATTGCTATAGAACTGCAAGGACAAACATTAGAATACTTTCTACCAGAAAATTTTAAGGCAATCTTACACGTAACACTGGTATTAACTGTATTGCTAATCTAATTGCTTCAAATATTTCATACATAGCACCTGTATAGATGCCACACAGAAAGTGAGGAAAAGCTTTTGTAATCAGACAAAATCTGACTATGTCAGGCTGACTGCCACACTTCAAAATCTCTTATAGACAACCTAAAAACCTATTTGAAACAATCTTTTCCTTATTCTGATCCAGAGAATCTGATGAAGAAATCTGTGATATCAATCAGAAGGTCATGATTTCAACAGAAAAGTGAGAAGTCCCTTGTGGCTTCTCTGTACTTTTCAGGCCTAACAATGCACACTATTCATTACTCTTGTATAAAACTCCCCTCAAGAAGAGTTATCTCAGTTCCATAAAATACAAAATACTTTTGAGGCTAGTTCCACAAAGTGGTTAAACATACGCTTGAAGTCTCAAGTATGCCCAAATCCAACACAACCTCACCAAAAAAAAGCCCCACTGATGACAGTCGTATAGATGCAGATGATGGCTTAACTGGACTGTGCTGTAAAGGGTAACCAACTGTTTCAACAAAGAACAGAACAATGAAATAGTGCTCATGTCTGCAGGAAACACAAAAAGGCTTCAAAGTTTTTAAACTAGCAGAACTTACTGAGTGAGGTAGGAAGCTTTCCTTTGCCATCCGCTTTTAAGCAGAACTTCACTTTGAAGCTGTTTTGGAGGAAAAGAAAATATTTATTTCACACACCTTTTCTCTAATTTCTTCTAAATTTCTTTACTATTTTTCCCAGTTGAAAGGTAATTCTCTTTTGAGATTGTCTCATTCCAAAAAGCTATTTTCTACTGGTGGGAGAGAAACTGTAATCCATTACTAAGTAGACAGCAACATAAGCAAAGAAAAGGTTTGGAGCCTTGATTCATGCATGTAGTGGTCTTGTCTAGGCTAGGTTTTGGTAGCAGTGGGGAGATACAGGGGCTTTAAACAGCTTCTTGAAACAAAATGCTGCCAGAAACTTCCCTGTAGCTGATAGTCAATTGATTGCCAGTCAATTCCAAGAGGGACCCTGCAGCTGACCAAGGCCAAGCCAATTAGTGACTGATGCAATACCTCTGTGATTAACGTATTGAAGAAGGGGAAGAAGTTGCTGTGCAGATGCTCAACTGCAGCACCAACAGGGAGGGAGAATGTGAGAGCAACATCTCCTCAGACACCAAGGTCAGTGGAGAAGTGGCGGAAGAAGGTGCTCAAGCACTGGAAGAGAGACTCCCCTGTGACCTCCAAGTTGAGTCTGTTTTACCCATAACATTAACTGCTGAGTGACCTCCCTGTCCTTACCTCAACTCCCAAATCTCTCATTATATTTCTCTCTCCGTTGTACAGTTTAGAGGGGGAGTGACAGAATATCTTGGTAGGCATCTGGCACCCAGCCAGTGCTAAGCCACCACAATGCAGAAACAGTCACTCGTGAAGCAGAGTGTTTATTACTGAAATCAAATGTGGCTCATTTCTTTTTAAAGCTAGAAGGAACTGGCATACTGAATTGAAAAGGAAGTTAGGGCTAGAAACAAAAAACCACTTTGGATACCCATCCAGGAGTAAAAACCATACCAGTTTGCAGAACTGATCATTTCCCAAGTGATTTCCATAAGCCCATCTACAAAGTAAGCTAATGGTTAAAAACACTGCAGAAGTTGTGTAGTGTGTTACTGTCTTGGGAAGATCTTACTGAACTCAACACAACTGCCAGTCTCTGCAGAAAGGATGCAGTCCAGCAGCTATTGAAGACAATGTCGGTCCTTTCACTGTTGCCAAGTTTGTATTTTTTATGGTCCTTACAGAAAAATCTGTGTTTTTCAGATGACTAGACTTCCTGAATTCTTTCAAAATTGAAAGTTTATAAAAACAAAAAAAATTAAAAATGTCTCTCCCCTCAAAGTAAAACAAAGCAACTGCTTACCAAGAAACTTTTACGTCTGACAGTGAACAGGCTTTGTTTTCTGGGTTTAGAATGGTTGGATTAACTTCTAGGGCAGCATTTACTCTAATAACTGGTCTAGCTCTGCAAAAGAAAACATCATCTTTGACAGCATTCAAACACTATGTTAGACAATACCCTCCCCATCAAATTGTGAAAAACACACATACACACATAGACAATATTTAGTGAAACTGCAGTAACAACAAATAATCATTGAGTAGGGAACAGCAGTAAGCTTTTCTGTGCCCGTTCCTTATCATTGGAATCAGAACATAGACAACTGTGTTAAGAGGAAGTCCTCTTTATTTCTGGCACACACGTTATTCCAAAATTAACACAATCAGGATTGCAGTATAATAGTTAGCAGCACCCTGTATGTGTCAGAATCTATAAAAGTCACTCAGAAAGCCTTGAAGACAGCTTATTTATATTTTCTCTTAACTATAGATTATTGAGAAATATAAACAGTAAATAGCAGACTGTAGATTTACTTAGTGAAAACAGCAGTATGACCTCCTTTAACTATCAGCAGTTTGGAAGGTGAAGGGGCTGCATTTCAGACTTCCCTGATCTGCTCTCTTTTGGACTTCAGGAACACTACTGAACTTTCCATCTGCTCACACTTACATAAAAGCATAGAGGGACACTTACCTATACAAAACAGCTGTGTCAACACCAAAGGCTCCAACAATCAAGTCTAGCAAGAAGAGAGAAATACATTACAACTTATTTTTTAATATATGCTGTTAATCAGCAATGGGGCACTATTAGGTTATTCTAAAGTGACATTTAGAGCAAAGGACCTGGATATCCATTTTTGTCCACATCTGTGGCTCCTTTCAGTGAGTACCCAAAACTCGGTGGCATAGTGCGAGCAGCCCACTGCCCTTCAAGAATTTGAGATGGGGCTGCATTCAAACCATTTGCTCTTCCGTTATAAATATAGACAAGTCCTCTCTTGTCCTCTCCACCATATGGTGCAGCAACTGCAATGTCTGTAAACCAAAAGAACAATTGTCAGCATCTCCAGACACAGACTAGGAGAACTTACAGTTTCAATGTGCACCTGTAAGAAGGAAATGCAATCAGCCTTTAAAATGCTCATCAATCTGTTTTTGTTTTGGGTTTATTTTTCCCAATTGCATATTGTTTTTTCTAGAAAGTGTAAATGCTTCATAAGAATAAATACCATAGACTTGTATGTGGCAGTGGCAGGAGAAGGAGAAGTTCTGGAAATATTTCTGCACTTCAGTAATAGACTTATAGTCAAATCATATGGATCTGAGATTCTTTTGAGAGCTTTAAACACCCAGAATTAGTCACTGTTGGCCACAAATCACAAAACTAATTGGGACTATCTGCCCATGATGTTAACAGACTCATATTGTTCCAAAGGGTGTGACATTTTAATAATTCTGGAAAATTTAAATCAGCCCAAAGCAACAGTAAATATCAAATTCCAATCTATTCTGATCATAGCTTGGCAATATGTTTTATGGAGAATTTTCAGTTGGTGCAGTTAAGCTTAGTAAGTCTTAAGCTATTTTATTTATATGCTTAATATATCCTAAAGCTTAATCAATTTGAGAGTAGTCATTACTAATAAACAAAATGTTAACAGGACTATCTATAATGACAACTTTAGAAGTGTACATATTATCTAAATTCAATATGTGCAGATGGTTCAAAGACCAAACATAAACACTATACAGAGTAATTACACTACTCCCTCCTCTTCCTTTAAATTTGAGAAAGTTTCATGACAAGAACAAGGCCTCAGAAGTTTACCATTTTGTATTTCTGACTTATCCTTACAAACTCTATGAAAGCAGCAGAAATTCCAGTTAAGCACCAGACTGTGCTGAAAAGTATTTTAACTAACACTCCCAAAATAAAATAAGGCAGAAAAAAAAAGACTGAAAAAACAGACTTAAGAATGATCAAGTAATTAAAAAGAGGCAGTTATGATTTTCTCACCTAGAGTGTATTTCAGATTGAAATATGGTGGAATCACAACATTTTTTGGATACTCTCATCAAGTGACCAGATTTTTTGCCATCACCTGTAACTTTTCCAATGTCTTTTGCAAATAGCTGCACTGATATTGCATCTTCACACTAATTCTGTATATTATTAGCAACTAAAAAGGCCCTTCCAGACTTGTTCTGTGATTCTATGATTTTATAATTTCATTTTAAAATTAATTAGAGCTACCTGGAAATTCAAAATATTAGCCTATTATATTTTCTGATCTTTCAGAAAATACTTAGCTTGCAAGCAGGACAGAAAAAAACACAACCAAGCATTTTCTGTGAAACTCTAAAAAAATTCTTTCCACTCTTTAGAAGTACAGGAGTATGACTTTTAAAACAAAATGTTCTCCCTAGGGCTCCTGGAAGTCACCATACCCAAACTATATGATTGTCTGTTTCCTTGTTCTCCATTCCTAAGTGAAAGTAACATAAAGCTCTGACAATGCATTTGAAAGTCCATAGCTGCAGTTGTATCAGACTCAAACTTCTCATTTAAATACTTGTGAAAGACACTCAGCTCTTGGTATAGCTGGCTGTAACTGTTATGGGATATTTTCAGTGTGTGCCATTTATAAATGAAAAAATTCTAGATTTTTCACAGGAAAATTTATCAGAACATTTTTAATCATCTCTCTGAAATAAAATCTTCCCTTCAGTCACAACTCTGTTTCTGGAAATTCAAGCTTTAAGCAATGGAAATAGGAAAATTATATTGAGATGTCATAACAAGCCACAGTGGAGAGTCAGATGTTTCATCAAAATTTCTACTGTACTTATCAGTGTAACAGCTAAAATAATCCATTTTGTAGTTTAAATGGTATAGTCTCTGCTCGATGCATACATGTAACTCCTGTTAGCAGTCTTGGGAGTAGCATACAAGCATCGAAAGGAGTCTAGACCTTAGTATCCAACATGCAGTCATGGTTAGAATGCCTAATGTTTGTGTGTAGAATCCACATTCAGTGTGCTACCTAGATTTCATCTATGAATGGAAAATATCGATCAGTAAATGATGTCCTACCATTGAAGCCGTCCTGATCTAGATCCCCCAAAGGTGCAATAGAACTGCTGAATCTTGCAAATATTTCAAAACCATTCAGCTTGGTGATGTGAAATCCTCCAGAGGCTCGTTGAAGGCAAATGGAAACCTGTCCAACCTCTTGAAGTTTCCCATCAGAACCTCGATCCATAAAAAGAGGGGCTCCAATAAACAAATCTGTATAACTGGAGTAAAGAAGGATAAAGTTTTTCAGTAACAAAATGAAGTTTCAGTTTCATTCCCTAAAGTATCCGTTAGTAGGACCAACTCAGCATTGAAGTCAACGTTGAGATGACAGTTGCCCATCTTTACATTGTAACTGAAGGCAAAAATTTACTGACAAAGTAAGCACAAATATGTTAGAATTTAACACATTTAAAACATGTGAATACACGTGTACTTATGCAAGTAGAGAAACAAATCTACAATTGTTAAAACAAATGCTGAGTGTTAGCAAGAAAGTGTGTTGCACAGTTACGTCTTAAACCAGTAATGAAGGTGGAAAGCTATTTTGCATAAAAAAGCTTCTTTTTTTCCTTTCTATAAACCAGTTGGGTGACAGTGAGGAGAAGAGAGCAATTACTTGTCGCCATTGATATCTGTGGCAGCCACCGAATACCCAAAATAGGCAGCCATCTGAAAAACAAAA
Organism: Colius striatus; assembly: GCF_028858725.1. Classification (NCBI taxonomy): domain Eukaryota; kingdom Metazoa; phylum Chordata; class Aves; order Coliiformes; family Coliidae; genus Colius; species Colius striatus. Next base: position 28,502,813 of record NC_084767.1, on the reverse strand, counting down.
ATTAAACAAAACTTCTTAGTTGCAGTGATATAAACAAGTTTATACAAAACTGTACAGAAAAGATGTTAGAGAGATGACAACATAGAACACATTTTTGTTGTCTCCTTACATTTCTTATCTTTCTTTTCTTCATATAAGCTAGAACGTAAACTCATCTGCTACTTTCCCCATTCTGCCCTTTCATGATCCAGTCTTCTTCCCCAGTTCTCCAAATAGGCAGGATTTCCTTCATTTAAGTGAGATTGTTTTTCTAAGTAGTACTATGAAACAGGAACTCACAGAACATATATTTTTAGGATTCCTACCAACTTTATAAAATGTTTCTTAGACACATAAGCTAATACCACACAGAATATTGTATGTTTTAATACTCTAAATACCATCTCAGTGTGTCATCTTTCTACAAGGATAGCCTCCTGGTCACCCACCACACTGAACAAAGCTACATACCTGCTCTCCAGTGAAGTTGTACATGGAAGACATGTTTTTCCCATTGTAAATAGACACCTGCACATAAAAAAACCAAAATACACCTTACAGCATACCAACAACAGGAATCTTTTTTATTCTCCGTTAAGTTTAGTATTTCAAAATTCCTACCATGCCTAGAGTTCTTGCTGCTCTTGGGACTCCTGATACAAAGTCTGAAATATAAAGCAAGACACTCAGATAATTTTCAGGTACCAATGCACCAAAGCTTTGCTTAAACAGAGTAGCTCATTCCTAGTACCTTGTGCATTTTCCTGTACACTGTATCATTTGTTCTATATCATTTATTTGAAATATCTGCTCAGTCAATTAAAGGTCTTACCTTCTATGCCATCACCATTGAAGTCTCCAACTGCCACTGAATAACCTGATCAACAGAAAAAAAAAATGTATATCACTTTAAAAATCTTATTAAACCTAGACGAAAGGTTAATGCTCTTCAGAGGTCTCTATGCAGAGTCCTCTTACTTCATCTTAAAATGCAACGGAATATTGCTCCTAAGCAGCTTAGACTATTAACAGTTAAACGAGTAGACTGTAATTCATCTGCACCCATGAATTCGAGATCAGAAGATGAACATGTTAAAATTATCATCCTGGGAACTCTCCAGGTCTATCCTTGCTTTTTTTCTGAATCCTGTTAGATACACAATAAGTAAAACAATGTTTTTGCAATTCACTAAGGGACTTTCTTCATCATTTTTCTTCCCAAACATGATTATTTCACATCTTTATTTTTTTTTTGTAGATTATTTAGAAACAGCTGCTTCCTAAAAAAGTAGATATGGGATTAACTTCTCTCATAAAAATTATACCTCAGCCATTCCCATAGTCATCCTGAATCACAAAGCACAAAAAATCATAGACATATTTCCTTTTTTTTTGGTCATCAGTTGGTTTTTGAAGTCTACTTAGAGATAACTGAGTTTCTATCATACATAAATTTATGCATTTTCAGGTATGTAGCTCTTCAGGTATGTGTCAAGCATTGACTTGATAGCAGTGTGATTTTGACATAAATATGAACAACGCAAGGGAGTTCAAGTACAAGTAAGATTCCTTCCTTTTCAAACCACTCACCCAAATAGCTGTCATCAAAAGCAGCACTGGCAGGTCTGGTTGCTAATTGGTCATCATACTTTGTAGTGTAGACTTTGGAGTCGTATTTAGCCACGATCTCTGTCACTCGATCAGAAATAAGTTGTCCTAAAGAGAATGAAAACAGTCTAAAACCACAAGTAAAATATGTGTGCACTCATTCAACAAGCAACAGGACTCATCTACAGAATGCTTGCTTCTAAAGCAACAACTTTTCCACAATACTTACCATAAAACTGCCAACAGCAGCAGCACTAGAAAAGATCGAAGTGCAAATCTGGATTCTACTTCAGCAAAAATTTATGCACATATTTAATGAAAAGCTCAGAAAGAGTTCTCACTGAAAACAGAAGCTGCTTCTACAGATAAGCCAGGACTTGCAAAGAACTGCTCAGTTAGGTAATAGTAGGCATATGCAGAACTGGGTCATCACTCCAATCTAAGTGTCTTCAGATGAGAGCTGAATATGGCAGACAGGAAGCAAGTAAGATGAGCATCGGATATTATGGCACTGTTTTCACTTCACTAGCCAGTAGGTGGGGACTCCATTACAGTCCTTTGAGTTTAAATTATATCTTGAATTCAAACTTTTTTTTCAGAAGAGCACTTACTTCACATACATATTCATACATGCGTGCAATACAGGGAAAACTACTCCTCCAGCATCTCAGAATGTGTAATAAAAATATGGCATGAAAAGTCTATTTTTTTTTTACAGATATACTATTGTCTTCTATTCAGAGCTCAGGTGGTGGGTTTTGGTAGTAGTAGTAGAGAATAAGGTTGTTTCAGCAGATCACATGTCACTTTTGACAAAAAGCAATAAAATCACTACATAAACATAAGGTGTATTATACTCTATCTGCTGTTTAGCTTCAAAAATTCCATTTTGCTCAGATTTTCAAACAGGGTACTGGAAACAAGCCCCCCATGATGCTGCATCTACACGAAGGCTAGCATAATGCAGAAAAGCTTTCATAAGCATCAGTATTTACAATAACAAAAGAGGTAACAAAGTTTGGCAGCTATGTCTTCACTGTAGCAGCACCGTCTTTTGAACAGATTGATAGTCAAATATTATATGATCCTGAAGAATACTGACCCAAGCCCACATCAGTAAAATATATAGGTAATGATCTGTGTAAACAGCGCAGTTAGATGAAAAATGCGCACTATGGCACAAACAGATCAATATAAACAAATATGACACATCTCCACTGTCAATGGAAAATAATGATGATTCTCTCTTTGCAGGGTACATTTCTAGAAAAATGCATGCTTCCTATGTGTGTCAGAAATTACAAAACATAGATTTTGAAACAACAAGCAAAATATCCTAAAGGAAATTTATCCTGCTGGTGGAAACAAAATCCACATTCCTCAGAAAATGCCTTGAAAACAGTCATAGTGTCATTTAAAAAGACAACACAACTATACAATTATTACTTCAGCTTTAATCTGTGGTGCCTTAATTATTCAGGAAATATCTTGAAGGATCAGAAAAACTTAGTTTTCTTACTGACTGTCATGGTTTTGTGAGGAGCTGCTTTTGCTTGGTAACAGGGGGACAGGGCGACAGTGTAAGGCCGGTAAAGAGTTCTCAGACTTGATTGTGTGAGGAGGTGACCTCAGGCTGCAGAGACCCACAGGAAAGGCAGAGAGGAGCTGCAGCCTTTGAGAGGAACAACACTGTCAGAGTGGCCCGTGCAGTGCTGCCGGGTGCGTGAGGTGTCCCGCAGAAGAAGAGGGAGGATCTATGAGGAGCCTGCCTGTCCTCAGGACACAAAAAACAGCAGAAGCCATTGACTGACTGAAACCCCCATTCTCTCTCTCCCTGAGCCATTAATGGGAGGAGGAGATAAAGACAAGGTGAGGGCTCTCAGCCTCAGAAGTGTGGTAGGCAGTTGGTTTTAAAGGGCTGGTTGTGCTCTTCATCTTTGTATCACTCTGTGTTTCCTGTTTGTTATGTTTTGGGGTTTTATGGTTATGTTTTTGTTGGTGCTGCATTAAATTGTTTTTTTCCCCAAGTTAAGTAGCCTTGTATACTTGGGACCATAAGCAGCAATTAAGCCCTCCCTGTACTTTGGGAGTTCCAATGTCTGTGGTACTTAATTCTAATTGTGGTCTTTTGTCCCTGGATGGGCAACACTGACAGACACTTTGACTTGACGTGGTTGGAGGACTATAGATCCAAGTAACTAAGCGAATAAAGACAAAAATCTAAGAGGTCTCTGCGACTTAAATGATATATCTCACCTTGCCAGTAAAAGCTTCCAGGTCCTCCAAGCAGCACTCTGTCTCCCTTGGAGGAGAAAGAAAAAAAAAAAAAAAAACACACCACAAAACCATATTAAACTATCTAAAGACAAGACAATATGTCCTGTGTAATCTCAAGCATGACTATCACTGCAGTGCACTGATTCTCAATACATTTTATTTTTTGAAGGTATGTTTAATCAAGAACACATCTTGCAAAATGCTACGATAACAAACAATATCACTGATTTGCCTCTCTATTTCACCCATTTAAGATTCTAGGATGAATTTTACTTTTATTGTAACAGACCACTCTGCACACATTAAGATAACAGAAATACAATGAAGAGAAAACTTGAAGACCATTACAAGGTGATCACAGCATGTTTTTAGGTCAGTACACAAAACTAGTTTCATCTTCAGCCCCTCTCACTTTCTGTAACTTACTGTCAGAGTAACTCAGTAGGCTGTGATGTAATTCCGCTACTCTGTATTCCTTGGTACAACTGCAACCTACAAACCACTTTCTAAAACTTTAACTACATTAGCTATCCCAGCACTGTGAATTTGCTCCGTAAGTACTGAAACAGGCCATGGGCTTTGTTGCATAATTAAAGTATTTACTTGGGTTTTAATCTTAAAATCTCTCATATTCCCCAATCAGAAAAATCTAGGTCAGAGATTTGGAGAAACCTTTTACTCAAGGCCTGCTAATTTTGCTACAGTTTTGGATTAGAGTTCAAGGCTGGTTTTAACTGGGGTTACAGTCCGCATAGTAAACCTGAGAACTGGATTTAAAATAACTCAAACACAGTCCTTTGCACACTTTGCACAATTTCCTCTGGAGGAAAAACAAGGGTGTGCTCAGACAAATAGTGATTTGACCCAACTATAAGGTGTGAAAAACCCCAAAAACTGCTACATCACAAACTTGACTTGCAGTCTTAACATGTCCAGACTATGATAAACAACTTAACTGTACAGTATAAATAACGATAGTTACCTCTCAGATTTGTGTATTTTAATTGTGCTTGGATTTTAAAACTAATTGCAAATATTTAAAAAAAAAAAACCAAAACAAAACAATCAAAAGTATAAAAGGCAGCAAGAACATCAAAGCAGAATAAACATAACAGATAGCAATAAAACTCTACTTCTGCTGATAAGAAAAACAAAACATAACTCATAACAACAGTTTTTACCACTTCCCTTTAGCAGTAAGTTATTCTTCCTCAAGAAGTAACACTAGCTATGCACCATTCCCTTCAAAATAAACATCTCAAAAAACTACAGCTCATTTCACCTAAGGACTAGCTGCAGCAAAGGTTTATGATGTAAGGCTGGAAAAGCAGACCAGTTACTCAAGATGTGATTCCTACATGAAAGTGTGTTGCTGTCAAGATGTAGGGAGACACAGGTTTATAATACTGGAGTGCTTTGAAGTTATTTTTATTTGCAAGGATGCCTTTGGTTGTGATTTTTTCCCCTCCAGGAATGGTAGTTTATATTTAGTTTCATAACAGCTCTGCTTCTATGTGGTCTATATCAGAGATGTTGTTAATTTGCAACTGTCAGCTGACTTGCAGGAACTGAGAAAGAATCACATACCTTTGTAAAGTCAATGCTAAATCCACCTTGACAAAATCCCTGCCCATCTGCATCGATTGTGGCTACAAAAAAAAAAAAAAAGAAGAGAAGGAGAAAAATAAATAAGTGTTCTCAGCACTAGATCAGATGATTCCATGGATTTTCCAATGAATCTTCCTAGGTAACCTTGCACTCTTGAACTTCAACCTTGGAATTATTTTTTTTCCATCAAATCAGTATCTTCTCTTATCAGCAATTTCCAATCAAATGCTGTGACAATTTTAGGGCTGGCATAGCATAAATAGAACATTAACCCATGTTCTAGCCTAACACAGTAAAAATAAATACCAATTATATACTCTTTTGTATTTTGATCTTTAAAAGTTTTTTTGGGAAATAGTTGCATTTTTATTGAGGAAATAAGGTATCTGGAGTAAGTTTTGGTATGGAAGAAAAATCTGAAAGGTACATAAATGTACATTTTTTCAAGTATTGCCGTAAAACAAAAAAAAAACAAAGCCTGAGTGAAAAAATCTCTACATACCAAGACTCATTCCAGTAACATTTGTTATGGCTGAATTAATCTTACAATTATGTATCTACAGAGTAGAAATGTTGAGATCCTCTTATCTGGATGTGTGACTAATTAACTAGAAGGATTTAGTTTTAACTTCCTTTTATGCCATACCATGCTGTATTTCATTCCTCCAGTTCATCAACTACTTTCAGCAAATAATAAAAAAAAGAAGGTTATAACCATCTGAATAAACTGGAATACATGGTATAGATGCAAAGCATTTGAAAAATAAGTCTCAAGTTGTTAAACAACTTTTAGAATTAAAAACAAAACAGTGCTACGCATGTATGCATACACAGAAATCAGAATGTACTTGTGAAAAACCTTGACTTCTAAAATGAGCTTTCTCTTAAAAAATTACTTGAATAACAATTCAGCTTCAGAAAATTCTAGAGGTGTTCTCTGAAAATGATACTTGGATCTAAGATTTTCCTCTGGCCTTCAGTAGAGAAAGCAAGATCTGCATCAACTGAAGGAGAATTCAGATATCTGCATCTAGCTTACTTTTTTTTTCCTTCTTATTGCTGTGAGAGTTAAGTATTGAAGGGGGAAATACCTGTAAAATATCCCACTTCAACTGTACACAAAATATGAGAAATTCCAAACAGAAAAGCAATAAAACTCTTAACACGTACTTGACCTGCAGGGTGCATATTCCACAGATCTAGATCCAGAAAGCAGGTAGCAAGTTCCTACAGGCTCTCTCTCTTGTTTTGTTTCAGTTCTCCAGTGGTACAATGGGGCACAGGCCTAAGAAATAACACACAGCAGTGAGGAAAAATTCATCAAAATGTTGAGAATACAACAGAATTCCAAGTGTCTAGAGAATAATAATCAAACAAAATTTTGGCAGATGGGTTATTAGAGGGGATTTATACTATCAAAACTGAGGCAGAAATACCACTAGGTTATACTTTTAGAAACACCTGGTTTATCACAGGACTTTTAGAAATAACATTTTTTAAAGGAAGAATTGTGAAGAGTTCCTCAAGAATTTATAGCACTTGCTAAGTTTCGCAAACTAATTCTACTACTTTCTTCAAAAACAGAGAAAAATGCTATAAAAATGCTATTTGTTTATATAGAGTTATAAAGAGTTAAGAAAAGTCTAGCCAGTAAATGCTGAAAAAGACAAGTCAAGCTGATTAGTGGGATTTTGTTCTGAATTTTACAGATATTTCTACATATTTTTCCACTACAATATCACAGTACTGAAACATTTGAAAGGCATCAGAAACATACCAGAATTTTATCATTTTTGGATCTCACAGAGGCTCCAAACCACTGATGAGATTTAAATTCCAGCGGATCATCAGGAGCAAAATCCCTGTTGCCTACAAAAAAATGAAAAAGAAACATAATTTCACTGAAAACTGTTAGCACAAAAAAACCTCTGAAGTAAACGGTTTTGACAAATACAGGGAAAAGCAGAAAACATAGACATTGGAAGACATAATTACTTCATGGAAATAGGCTTTAAAAAGGGATGTATTATTAATTATTACATCTAGGGTCAAACATAACTAGCTATTTTTACATACGAAGCATTAGCACAATACTGATTTGTTGTTAGGAGTACAAAGCTTATAGCATCTTTGACAGCAACACAGTAAATAACTCATACCTGAGATATTTGACTTTCAAATCAGATTACAGCACTTCCCAATAATTAGTGCCAAAGCCAAGTTAGGACTAATGCTTCTAGAAGAAATATTGCCCTGATAGTTGAAGTCTATACTCTGAATGTCAGTGCAGTGTGTGAAGCATGGTAACTACCATGCTTACCAGTAGGAAAGTGAAAAGGTATTCAGTAATGAAAACATTTGAGAGTTTTCCATACAGAAGAGTAAGGTAAACAGGATAATTTGCACTGGTATCTGTATGTTAACTGTTCGGTGAGGAAGGCTGGTAGAAGCAATTTAATAAGTGTCATTTCTGTAAGTGGGAATATTAAAAGTCTTGAAATCCTTTAACATTTCCTACATATTTTCATTGGAAGAACTACAGAAACCTTGCCAGCCTAATGAGAAAATGGATGTAACGCTATGGAAAGTCACTTAAAGTGCTGGTTTATGGCACTCAAAGCTAAAGTAGTCAATGAGGCCAACAGCCATACATCACTTCCACAGACTGCTGGGGGAAATCCCCAAACCCAACCCAACTATGAGTCACAGACCTGTGAACATTTGAATCAAAACTTCCTTGTTCTCTTACACCTTCTAAAGGATATTTTGTCTTGAGAGACTGTGTTACTTCCATGAGGAATATCCCACAAGAAGGACAGCAAAATTGATTCTAATCTGCAGAGTCAGCCAAACCAAGCAAGTGTCTGGACTACTTGTGCTCCTAGAATAGAGCTATACAGAAATCCCATAGCATTATGGAGAACTGTTGTGGTTTTTCTATTTAAAACGTAATTTACAAAAACCCACTTCCTTCTATCACTCCCTCCTCCACTCTCTTATTGAATAGGTGCTGAAAACACAGAGGATCTGACAATTAGGACAACTGCACCGATACATGTACACTTGAACATTTATACTGTCAGTCTATCCTACAGATAGAATGTAGTTTGGAGACCTGCATGTCCCTTTCTCAGGGTACAGAAAACCAAGAACAGATCAAGATGTTCTCCCAATAGGGAATTGTCTTTACACACTTCTAAAATCCTGTTTATCATCACGTTATCTCTTTCTTGCCTGTAATTAAAGAAAAGCCTTCCAAGGATAGTTTGCAGTTGCACAACTGGATTAGTTTTAGATAAAGCAGGCACCAAAGGGGACGGCAGTTCTCACTTGCTCTTATCCTTATGTTCCAGCTGCCAGTCCCTATCTTGGCATTAATACCTTCTAGTCACATAGTCACAATGTGAACCACCTGAGAATGAACTCAACTAGAATAATACACAACTAGATCAGGGACCAGCCAGCTGACTGCATGGGGAGGGAAGTATTGCTAACCTGCTGGGGAGGAGACAGAAAAATATGGCTGGGAACCATATCCTTTCTGGCAGCATCAGGGACTTAAAATTGGGTTATTCTGCTTGCAACCACACCCAAGGTTACACAGCCTAGAAAGACTGACTTGGCTCCTACCCTCTATTTGTCCAGTTCCTCTCAAACAGAAAGAAATCTCTCAGCTTTACTTGTGAAACAAAGCTTTAAACAATAAAAAACTTTAGAACAGTTACATCATGGGATATGACACACAATACTTACACAACGCTATATATGACTAAAAGGAAAGATATATAGCAGTTTTACAGTGTAAAGCAGAATTCTAGCATGCTAGGTACTGTAAAAGTGTCTAGGATGTGAACTTCAAATCAATAGGCTGCAAGTAGAAGGAACAGCCTTGTTGCAATAGCAGGTAAGCAGCCATTCACTTTATCAGCAAACTGATTTTATCATCTGAATGCACCAGCTGAGACAGCATAAAACAATTTAAAAAACCCAACCAAACAAAAAAAGAGTATTGGTGCTATCTACCCATAGTCTATGCTGATTGCACTAGAAAGGACCCAGTAGCTTAACCAGCACATGCTGACAAAACAGACCCTTCTCTGCGTTTTCTCCGTGCATTCTTGAGCTAGAGGTGTTGCCCTGCCTCACGGGAGAATCAATGTCTAAGCACCTAAAAAAACTTTTTCCCCTCAGTCTTCAGGCAACAAAGTTATTTCTTTCTAGAGTACTGAAAAAGCCCTGGTTCAGCTCTAAAGTGATGATAATAAAATTAAAGAGAGGTTTCTAATATTACAATAGGTAAACACCTAGGCTTTGAGATACAGTCAGAAGTTGGCACATAAAAAAACCAAAATTATCAAAATCAGAAAGCAAAGGAACATGACACTGAATGTATTATGTTTCAAATGTCATGACTTCAGAAGCCAATATCATACCTTCTGAAGGCCTAAATAACAAATTAGGAATTCTTACGTTTAAAAAAAAAAACCTCCACCATGTAGTAAAATGCACTCCATTAGGCAATCTGGCTAAATAAATTTTATTTATTTATAGTATGCTATTATTGCCAAAATATTTTACAAACATTTTACTCAAATTGTCCAGTGACAGCGCAAATGCACATAATACACTCAACCTCTGCTACAAGAGTAAGATGTCTCACATGGCGTTTATCCTGTATTCAATGCTTCTTTAAGTTCTCCAAAACTAGGTGGAGGGTTTTTGGGAGAGAGGGCTGCTGTTCAGTTTGAGATTGGCTGTAACACAGGAAAGTGCATTAAGATACAAAAACTAGATCAAGTAGAACACTGGAAATATGAACTTCTCAGACCAAAAATTGCAAAGATTAAACACAGGCTAAATCTGATGTTAACTCTCCATTGAGGAAGAAAAGTAACCATTATCTGCTCACACTCATTCAAAATTCTCCCCGGGAAAACACTGCAAAAACTAGATCAAGAGCCTTTCCCTCAGGTCCAGAAGAGAAACCAATATTATGAGGAAATCTGGAAAACACGCTGTCATTAAAAATCCCCTTGCTTTAAAGGAGAAGCTATTTGAGTTTCTGTTCCTGACTGAGAAGAACAAGCATAAAGAACACTTAAATATAAACCCTCACTGGAGCAAATCAGAGCTAAACAAGGAGTTTTAGCTACCCTTTAAAGTAGATTTGTTACGGAAGACGCAGGACTGACTGCAGCATTTCTGTGTTTCAAATACAGAGCCTGACTACATTATTATTCCATCATGGTGTAACTTTTCAGTTATAGTTGCATAAAAAAAAGTTCTCCCCATACACTTTAAAAACAATACCTACATTAAACGAAGTGTAATACGGGTAAAATTTAAACAAACAAAGACTTATAAATCCAGACCTATGTTTTGACGTATTCTAGTCAGCCTTACTATGGGTAATGGTTCTTGTAGCTACTGCTGGTTTTCCTGAATTTCTGAATTCTTTTAGTGTCTCAAGGATACCTTAGAAACACCTTCAAACCATTCATTCAAACAAATATTATCTAGGCAATATAAACTATGTCCTGACCATTCAAGAAAACATTCAGATTTTTTACACAATGCCATTTGTCAGACTAAAATGCAGCTGCTACAGGGCCTTCTACTGGATAGGTCATTAATTCCAGGATTATGTCATTTGACCATAGGGTATTATTTCATATCTGTAAAGGCAGCTTACGCCATGTTTTTTTCCTTTGCTACTTCTCCTTATAGTCAACATCACATGACGACTTTACGTCTCTTTAATTAGGGAAAAAGGGCTGACGCACCAAGTCAACAGTGCTTTGTGCTTTTGTCTCACTCATCAAGGCAGGAACAGAATTGCTTTAAAAATCCATGACATTGGTGCATTGGTGCTGCTGGACCAACAGAACACTGTCACTTTACTGCATTACATTGCATTTCAATTGCTAAATGGAAATGTAGATATTACAGAAAAAGGGGGGGAAATAGTCTAAGCTCTCTTCTGAGTATATATAATAAAAAGATCAAAAGTTCTTTCAGTGATGGATTTCTTTTGACTATCTGCTTTGGATAGTTGGAAGCTTCTTTTTCCAAGTAAATGTTATCAGTTACAGAAACAATGGTGTCACTACAAAGTGACCACAGTTGAGTAAGTGGATAAAGTTGTAACTTGCAGACTCCCTGTCTGCATGATAATGAGAAAACTGAACAAAAGTGCCAGACTTAACTGAGATAATTGTGAGTCAAGAAGCAGTGAACCAATGAAGCCTGGTTGAGAAGTTGGAAAATTTACATAGTTACTCATTTCACAGAATTTCCTTAAAAGAGAAAAAACCTCTTTATAATTATGACAACTCAATCTAAATGATGTTGCTCTTTCTAGTTAAGGGAAAATGTTATGCAGCTAGCCAGAAGACAGACAAACTTATAAAGTATACAAGAGTGCTGTTTTGATAATAAGAGAACGTTGTGTGGTATGAGTCTAGCTATCTTTCATCCAAAATCTAAGCAATTTCAGCCTTAGCTAATGAGGCAAGAGCAAGAGAGTACAAGCTTATCTTTACTTGAAACTCCCCACACTGTCACACAGCTGATGGTTTAGCAACCTTGATTTCACCACAGTATTTTGTTAATGACTCAGGGAGATGTGAATACAAAGCTTCCCACTACTTCCCTTCCCTCTCCTGAAGTGCAAATCCAGCATCTGTTCCTGAAACATGCAGGACAGAAGTATCTTTTCCCTTTGCCTAATATAAGAGAAACACTTTTTTTTTTCCAACTAGTCATATAGTCGAGATTCAGCTACACACACACACAGAGCCAACAGTACTCACACAGGAGTCTACCTAATCACAAAAACATGAGCATTTTTCCACTGTCAGCTATAACAACACGTGAAAGAGGTTTTATACATTCTGTCGCTCTGTGCTGTTTTCAGACCAGTACCCAGAGTACACAGGCTTCAATTATACCAGCACTCACCATAAGGGAAACAACCAAACTTCAATGGGATGGAGGTAGTGACAGATTTGCCCAGATAAAAATCTGGTTTACGACAAATGAATGAATGGTCTTCACAAGATGTATTGCTTTATTGAGATTCAAATCCCCATACAGATTGCACTCTAACACCAATAAAGCAATCAGATAAAATCAGTTATTCGAGCATGTCATTTTCACAAAATATCAACCTATCCCACACCTTATCCGCCTCCTTATTCCATAAATGTAAAGGATCGACTTATGAACAACTAACTCGTTTGCATAAATGATCAAAATCTCCAAAAGGCAAGTAAGTGCTCATGATATCTGCTCCAGCCTGAACTGCCCAACATCAGCTGATCTTATGCTGTGCAATGCTACAGTACAAAGCCGTGCAAGACAGTAAAAATACCCACTTCAAACTAAACAGGTCACAGATAGATACAGCCATTCTAGACTGGTGGCTTAGGCTTCCAAACAAAGACTCCTATTGTCTAGAATCACCCACTTAGATAGAAAAAAACTTCAGCAACCAAACATGGAAATCTAAGGAGGAATCATGAGAGGGTTTTTTGTAAGTATTTTCCTTTCCAAAAGTTTCTCTCTCCTCTTTTAGCACAGATCAAAATAACTAGTCTTAAAAGTATTTCATCCAAAAATAATTAAAATCAAATAATTTCTCTAAAATTACTCTTTTGTGTAAAAACACGTGGGAGCGGGGAAAAAAGGGACAGTACAACTGTCAAAGTGATAAAACCTTACGCAGCCAGAGGCTACCCTGAGTTCTTCTCCCAAAGAAATGAAAGCACAAGACAGAGCTGAAGACATTTGAGATGCTCTCAATTTATTCAACAGCTTCTGTAAGTTTCCCCAGTCTTGAATTCTGATATAGAGAATTAAAACCGTAGGGAAAGCTTTAGCAAGAGAAGAAATGACAATTTAGCAGTGACATCACTCTATTTTACTACGTATCTCAGAAGAGTAAAATAATCCATTGTGTGAGCAAGCAGATCATTCCATGCTAAAACCAGAATCTGCTCAAGAAAGCTGCAATTAATTAGCATAGAAGTTTGAAGTTGGTTTGTGAGTATATTTTCCATTGTAATGGTCTGTAGAGCTGTCTGCATTTCATCAGATTATCACAAATGCAGAAGCTCTTGAAGCAGGCTCGGTACTGCACTTTCTGATGCTGACATCAAGAGCTGCCTTTTCAAGCGTTCTGTACTGTAGCAGGTACATTTCTCAATCAATATTTCCATGAAAAAACTGGCAGGTTTTTCCAAGAGAAACTTTATCATCACAAAACTGTTCCATTACATTTTTTCTGAAAAGCCATGGGAGCATTAAGAAATGTTATTTCTACTATGCCACTTCCCAATGTTCTTGACTGATGAAGAACTAGGACTCTAGACATGAAAAGTAAAATAATATGAGTAACTATGAATAATATTGTTTCATTTTGGAAAGCAACACATAAGAAACTCATTTGGTTTACATTAGTTTGCCACATATTGCTCACATGTGTACGTACAGTCAGACTAACTCCAACTGGTTACGTGGGTCTCCAAAGAATTTTTTGTTTATTTGTCAGAACGAAAATTCAGAGTGATTCTGCTCTCTAAAATTCCATGGTCAAATAACGGAGGTATTTATCTAGATGTCAGACAATTAGCTATGTGTATCCACTCTACTATTCATTGTATGCTAAACTGCTGTTAAATACATAAATTAAAACATAAAGATGACTTGCTGATTTATTGAAAGACACATTTGACTACCTCTTTGCTCACTGGTTTTTTTGTTTTCTGGCTCAAAGAGTTTTTCATCCTCCTCTTGAACAGAAAAAAAAAATGTTTAGTTTTATACACAAAAAATGGATGACACAAAATAAACACGTCTCACAGTTAAACCTTTAACTTTTCAAGAATGCTTTCCCTGAGAAAGATGATGGAAATACTTTCAGTGATATCTGGTGCTATTTATGCCAGTTTTGCTGTGCTAGTCCATCAAAGCTGCAGAAAAGGGGAGTGTGACCCTATGTGTCTTTAAAACAAATGGTTTTGGATCGCTGTCTCAAAACTAATCAGAAACAGGTAACGGACTGCTGTATTAAGTGCATTCTTTTTATAGTTTATCCACAAGAAACACGTTTTTTCCTGGACAAAGCTGATAAGCAGATGGCAGGTGAAGTCAACTGCTCAGTAGATATTGCTGAGCTTTCTAAGAGAGAAACCACTTCTCCCATCAGTCATGTAGAAAAATTAGTACCATGGCTCAGCAAACAGTAAGAGCTGTTTTTCCACCATTTACTTTCCCAAACTCTTTCTTCTTTATAAGATTCAGAACCTCCCCTGTTGCTATGGATTAAAGCAAAAAATTAACTAAATTTTCAGTCACAAAATTATCTGGTGTGGAAACGGGATAAGAATGAAGATAAGTATTTACTCACTTGACCTGTAACTTGTGGGTTTTAGTAAACGGAATGTAAAATGTAAAACATCTTTTAAAAGAAAGCATCTACTGGTATTTTTCATATTCTTCAAATTTGTCATAAGCATACTATCTTGAGAAGGTAATTTTTCTCCCAGTGTATGCCTCGAAGAAATAAGAGTCTCCTACACACTCTGAAAAAAACGAAAGTTAACTGACATAGAGGGGAAAAAAACCCAAGTATTTTACATAACAATACAAATGAAATTGCAGTAATGCCATGACAGCTGTAGTAGGAAGCTGCTGTACAAAACAACACAAATGCCAGAAACTTCAGTTTTGTGACAGTGGCATATTTAGCATCTGCATTAACAAGGTAAACAGAAGTAAGGCAAAAGAAAGTTCAGCACTTACACAGCACTTCTCCATCAGATCTATTTCTATTTTAGATTTGCAGGATAAAAGAGTAACAGATAAAAAGCACTGCTTTGTATTTCTGTTTTGCAAAAGCATCAGCAAATGCATGCCTGTGAGGAAGCTTGATCTGATGTTCCTTTTGAACTTCTACCTTTATGTGCTTCTAAGAGCAAAAAGCAGCCTGAAACACATGTCTAATGAAACCTGAAAGCCTTTAAAAATATACTCAAACTTTCTGGCCATGTACACACAAGCACATGCAGCACAGATATATGCATCATTGAATTTGAGGGCATTTTGTACCATACACTTGTTATGCAATTTTCACATAGTCATAACTATGTTAAATCAAAGCCAACTGATGTCAATGCTCAAATGCTCTGGAACCCCACAGTGAAGCATCTTTACATTTGGAAAGTGTTAATGTGCAATATAAACATTTCCAAAGCCACCATGTATACTAAAACAGCAAAAGAAATTAGTATAACATGCACCGCAACACATGTACATAGATGTATATATAGAATACTCTCTAGAGTGTTTTTACACAAGTGTAACTATTGTGCTGGGAGATCTAGGAAAAGGGGAAATCCCTCTTCCCCTTCACAAATATACTGCTGTTTTACATCAGAAAATACACTGTGTAGGACCAGTGAAAACATTTTTTTCTGTCCAGCAGCTTAAAAATTGTCATATACAGTTTATGAGGATTTTTTAATGTTATACAGAGTGGTGAGAAGGGTGTGAAAGAAAAGTAAATACATGTATTTCCAGCATGTGAGCTGAGTTCCATGAATGGACTCCTAGCCAGCTCTCCTCCTGAAAGAGCTGAGTTGTCACGCACAGGAAGGAAGAAACTAAGTAGTAAATTTGATACTACCAGGAACTATCAGCTTAATTACTTATCATTTTCCTCCAGAGGAGCTGAGGTGAGGGTAAATTCAAGTAACAAGCAATGCTGGCATAAGGTAAGAGCTTGAACTCCTCCAATGATTAACATAAAGCAGCTAGTACCTTCTCTCTTGGGCTACATAATAGCTGTTGCATGTCTTATGTATATGACTACGCCCCTGTGCCAATAAAATATTTAAGCCAAAGGCAAGTTAGAAAATAAAACCCAACTCTGTGCAGTCACTGCTGTGCAGCTGAGCTGCCTGTATATAGAAAAATTAAGAGATAAAAATAACATTGCTTGTTGGGCCTCTGTAAAACTCTACTCTCATATTTATTTGTGATACAACCATGAGACAAGCAGACCAACACAACCTCACAGTCAGAACAAGACTTGTTATTTCTTCCATTCCATTTCTATGTTCAGTTCACAGCACAGAAAAACAGCCTTCTCCCTGCTCTCACTGTGTGTAAGACTCAGTGGCTTGTCCTAGTTTCGCATCTATCAGCTGTGCTATCTGGCACAAGGAAACACGATAAAGAATAGGGGCAAGTCTTCTAGTAATTATAATTTTGCAGCTCCACATATGGAGTTTGGCGTTGACAGATAAACAGAGAAAAGCCACACATGTGAATGTTCTCATCAGATGTCTCACTAGCTGTAAACAATCAGAACAGAACTCCAAACAAACATTTAATTCATTGTGCAGAACCTCTGCTGCTTCTCCCATTAACAAAATAGCTAAATCATCTTGGAGGGAAAAAAAAAAAAAATAGTCTGCCTTTTACTATAGTGTTAAGCAATACTTCTGGAATTACAAATCATACTGCACAAGTGCTGAAGTAACAATGGATGAACCTGAATTCTTGCAGAGGATTCATTTAGTCAGCTGCAAAAAGCACCTCTACCTTAGCACCTAAAGTGGATGGTCAAATCTTACACTTCCTGTGAAGTGAATCACCCTGGTAATCTTATGAGACAGGGGCAGGTCAGAGTGGGGGTTTTACACTCTGCTGGCAGTAAGACATTGTCATCGTAACATAGGGAATTAACTATTGTATTATGCACACAGAAAAAAACATTTTCTTTTGTCTCAGTGCCTTTATTATTTTATTATGCTGAAATACAATGCGCCTTTTCATCCAGAGAATAATTGACAAATGCATTATTTCCCAATTTGTTGCCCCAAAGCTGGAATGGGTTAAAATAGGCCTGAAGAAATCCTCTTAAGCCAGTATGACCTACTACTTTAATTGTTAAATTTCAACATGCCAATTACTTAAAAGCCAGCTATAAGCAACACACTTTGCTCAGTAGCATGCACCTTTATCACAGACACACAGCAAAGCAGCTTGGCCTCTGCATCTATTTACTCTGCCTGGCCTGTGGCAAGGCCTATTGCAGATGTTCACAGTATAAACAGATAAATACACTGCAATTCCCATTGGAAGGTGCATCCAGAACCTACCTAGGTGGTTCATCTTTTCCTAGCAGAGATGATTGGTTATTACATTAGTGGTGATTATCCATTAGGGACACAGAGATTCTTTCTTTAAAAAAAACAACCAAACAAAACCCACTTTTGTATTCTAGTAAATAATAAGCCCAAAGTAGAAAAAAAAAATTAAAACAATTTCTGTTGTCTTGCACTGTGGCATACAAAATGTCATATTTCTCAACTTAACTAGAGATCTGAAGTAATCTGGCAGAAATAGTCGCAGACTGAAGAGACTGGTAATAACGTTGGCGTTTGTGTGTACCATTATGTGCTACTTCTTTTTTTTTTGCAAGTGAGCTTGTAATATAACAGTTTTCAGAAAAATAAATGGAGATGGTAGAAATCTGGTATAACTTGTACAATTTGACAACGGAACAGAAAGAAAAGCTTCTCCACTGTATTTTCCATGATTTACAAAGGCTGCCATAAATCTAATAGCCTTCAGACTGTCTAGTCAACATCCCAGAAAAGTCAAGAATGAATTACAACCAACTAGATCTTAAAAGCACAAGTGTTTCCTCTTCCCTGCCACATGGGTCTTGCTAATCCACTCCTGTGACATGGAAAGGTTTTTCCACTGGCCTGAGACATGCTGCGGAAAACAGGATTCAACTCTGAATGGCTTGACGAGAAAAGCTCATGCAGTGCTTTCTCATATGACCTGCCAAAGCTTGTGGAAATCACTGTGTGTACGAGAGCATGAAGACTGAGTAAAACATTTAATGTCAGCATTGTTGCTGCTCAGTTCTAGTATACTTCAAAATGCTAAGCAATGCCTCTGACCTGAGGCACCCTGAGTGATGCCATCAAAAATGTAACAAATACTATGGAACTGCATCCAAGGAAAAAAAAAAAAAGGACATTTTTTTTCCAGAGTTTTAAGTTTATATTCCCCGTTTCAAATTAAACTTCTGAGTATTTCGTCTTGTAACACCTTCACTGATATTAAAAAGTATCTTCCCTCACATGCCATTTTCTTAATAGGCAATAAACCCCTGGGGTTTATAAGGAATTAAATTGCTAAAATTTAGGATTGCTGGAAAGTATGGAGAAGTATAAATGGGTTAAACCAAAACAAAAATAATATATGCTCACTTGGGCTTTCAGCACATACCAAGGACAATCAAATTCTAAGAGATGAGAGGAAGGAAGGGAAGAAAGGGAAGGAGGGAGAGGGAGAAGAGGGAGGAGAGGGGGGGAAGAGACAAACAACAAATTAAAAAAAGCAAATCTTGAGTAGTTGCCAGTCCAAAGACAGCTGCATCAACCATCAAGAAACTCCATATGAATCTGAACCCCTTCTGCTCTCTCACATAGGTTTAGAGACACCCCATCTCCCATCACAGTAAAGCACAGGTTACCTGTGGAATCAAATATAATTGGCTGACAGTTTCTGTTTGAATTCCAGTTACATTTGAGCACCTGGCCTCCTTCTACAATGTTGTGCTGGGTAGTGTTTGCTTTTGGAGCTCCCACCAGAAGAAATGTCCTGCAGTAAAAAGAAGAAATAAAACAAAGGTTTTGGCACTCTAAGGTACAGGTGTTGTTACTTTATGACATCTGAGGCGTTCATAAGCAAAAGCCTTGTCCATTCAAACCTAAATCTGACTAGAGCTACAGTGAGTTTCAGAGATATTCACATGAGGTTTTAGAACTTGGGTCTCTCTTTTCTCTATGCCAAGGTAGGCAAAAAAACCCACTCAAACAAAAACCCCCAAAATAACCAAAACATTTACCAAAAATAAGAGATAACAGAAAATTAAAGTATTCTAACCTACTTAAAGTGATATTTTAAGTGAGATAAACGCCTTCTTTATTCTTCTACGTACCTATTCATAGGAATAGTAAATTGTGTACTTCCATAATTTAAGAAAGTCATCAGCTGTCATAATTTCTGGTTAACTTTGAGTAAGAGTACTAAGAGTAATTCAAGGAAGTCAGTCAGAAATAGAAATACTATATAAGCAAAACAGTAGTGTGTCTGAGCTCAGAAGGTCCTAAGTGATGAGTCAGCTTAGTATTAGCAAATGCGCTTTTAAAAAGAATCTCCAGATACCCAAATTACTGTCAGTCACAAGTTTGTACATAAAAAGACAGACAAAACAATGTTTGTGGCATCTTTCAACAAGGTTATTAACATCTTCCAGGAACTTTGACATCTCTGAGTCACAACAGGACTTTCCTGAGGACATCAATTTGAGGCACAGAGGTACAGAAGATAAACTAAATAGTTCCTTTCATCAGGATCTTCTCTGCTTTTTTCTTTAGACTGCTTAAGAGAGAACATGGCTTGCAAGAGCAAGTCTTATCACCCCATATCAGGCCTTATGGTTATTTAGTTTTGAAATGGGTTAACTGAACAAGCTGCAAGACTGGTTGGAGTCTACATGTAGGCAGATCCAGACTTATCAAACATGCTCTGGTTTTCAGAGTCTTCTTCCAGACTTGGCATTAATACAGAGCTATGTTTATATTTCTTAACACATTAAAAAGGAGGTATAGCCACGTAGCAACCTCATCAAAGCTCAATTCATATGAAGATCAATGTAAGCTGCTAGTTTTAACTCATGTGAATTTTCAGAACAATTTCCTGGTGTGGGCCCTGATAGAAAATGTAGGCTAGCTATTAATCTGTTTGTTTTCCTTAGTTGCCATTCACAGAGTCTCTAGATTCCAAAAACAAGAGTTTTAAATGCTTTAGTCAACATAAAAATGTTCTCTCTGGGGCATAACAGAAGTACTTAAAAATAAACATCATAACGCTAAGTAAAGAAACACATTTATTGTTATAATTACAATCTATTAATCAAGTGGTAGTTTGCCTACCACTGTACTCTTGTACCACTAGCTTTTAAGAAGCCTCACAAATTAAATACTTATTTAAAAAAAAACATTCCTGTTCTAATCATATCTTTCAAATCTTTCTTAAGACAGACTTTGTGGTGAAGTTTATTAACAAGATTATCAATAATGGAATCATTACGGGACTCCATGAAGGTTTAGTCACCTCTTTTCCCAAAGGAAAATTAAAAAAAAGCATTTTTATCATTATCGACCAAACTCGCAGATTTTGTCATAGGTCTTATTATCTTAACACAAATAACTTTCTAGTCTCTATACTTTGGGAAAAGAGGAACAGGCAAACAATCTGGCAGGGGTGTTGAACTACATCTTTTGAGGTCCCTTCCAATCCTTAAGATTCTGTGATTTCCATGGGAATATATCACTGTGGTTTGATACTGCCTGTCTCCTACATAACGCAATCATTTGCCCCAACACAATGCCATGGATAAGACAAGAGTGTACTGGCATCCTCAGCACTTCAGCTTTAGTAGGTGTACTTACAGTAATCAGCACTTGTCAGTATTTTGCCATGGGCCAATAAAGAAAAACTGGTATTTCCACGTACTTGTATGCTAGAAGACAGACTATTAAATTCAGCTCTTCTAAACCATAGAATGTATGAGAAATCTTTTTCAGTGTTATCAAGTCACATTCAGTCAGTTAGTATTTCTCATGCCTGTCAGGCACCACCACATAGCACCCTGACACAATGATGCGTGGAATAGGTCTTTCATACCCCACTTCTAAAAATGCTTTATTTTGGTATCCAGCAAGTCAAAACAGACTGTGAAACAGCAGCTTGAGCATTCAAGAACTAATAACATTCCTCTGTTATCAGGCTAGTCAATATGAGTAACTTTAGTTCAATTAAATTTACTTATCTCCAAGTAATCATGTAAAGAACAGGTGATAAAAAAATAACCAAACCACTAAAACAACACCACCAGTCTACGAACCAAGTGACACATGACACTCAATACAAACAATATAACAAGGCTCAGTTTACTAAAAACCTTTTGCTAATGATACTGAAAAACAGTTCACTGTTTTCTGCCTAACACTGAACTGGAGACATTGCTGCGCCGGCTGTTCATCACTACCTTTCTTCCCCTTCCAACACCCTGAGGGAACGTGCGGACACTCTAGTCTGTGGTGTATGTATCTGTTGATCCTTGAATAATGGGCCTATGTCTGGAGGGCACTGCAGTCAAGTTTTTTTTACTATTTCAAGAAGCAAAATATCAGTATCCACAGAATTTCACAACATTAGTGCATATTAAATTTAAGATAACATGCAGTACTAAGGATTAGCTTAGCAGGTACAGACTAACTTCTAGTGACATCAAACAACTGAGGAGAAAATTCCCTTAAAAAAATGGAGTCCTTCACACGTCCGAAAACCACTAGCATTCAAAGAGGATTTAAAATAAAAAACCCACAACATTATTTTCTTTTACAGACATGCACTTTGAGGTTAATAGTTATTTTAAAAATAATGGAAAGGTTCCAAATAGTGATTTCATTGAGAGCTGTCTCAAGTAATTCCTTATCAGAAAGTGGGGATGAAAGTTTACTACACACATTTACCAGCCTCCTGACAACTTCTCAGCCATATATACTAACTTAAAAATAAAGGGAAGGACACAAATAGAACTGTTTTTTTCTTTTAGTACTAAGAATTACAGGATTACGATAGCACAGAAAGATGTTGCAACGCATACAAGTTAAAACAAGATGACTTCTAGTATCTGCAGGCAATCAAGAAATTCAAAAAAGGCTAGCTGATGTGCTGCAAGAACACTTGCTCAATAGCTACAGAATTTTTTATAAACTTTTATGAGCTTGAAAGAGAGGGAAAATCAAGATGGAAGCCAGCAGCTTTTCTAGCTTTACAGCCCTTTCTTAAGGTGGAAAAGAAGGAAGGGAAAAAAAAAAAGGCAGCAAAAGCTGGATCTGAACACAGCCTTCCCTTGAGAAATAGAAACAAATTTATTATGGTAGCAACACAACTTTGAAGTTGGTGGCAAGACTATTCAAAATCCGAAGCACAGCAGCTACTGCCCATTGCCTAATTTTTGTTTAACATGAAATGAGAATATATGTTAGAAGCAGACGTGGAGGGCATGGACACAGAACTTTCTCTTCCTCTGACTCCTTAGCAGTTGTGACCAGCACAGGTGCAGCACCGTTCAAACATGCACTTCTGAGAAGGGCAGTCGCAGAACACAAGAACTTCTGAAATCCCGGGAGATCAAACCTCCGGTGCGAGATGCAAAACACCATACCTTCATCTTTATATTTATGACCGCCATTATTTGCATAAATTGGACACTGATAAAGCTATTCAGAAAATCCAGCAGCGTAAAGTTTGTGCCCTGTTAGCACGAAATCAAGTCAGACTTTGCTGGCTCTCGGAAGCCAGAACCGTCCCAGAACGGCGAGAAGATGCAGCCAAGCCAATGTGCCTGTTAGGGCTCTGCCGCTTCGCCCCCCCCCCCCCCCAATGTCCTGCCCACCGGAGACGTTCCCGCAGCGGAACCAGCCCGGTTCCATCACGGCATTCCCGTCCCTCCATTCATCGCTTCTCTTCCGAGAGCCGCCTTGGCCTCTGCTCCCCCTGCCCGCGCTAAGAACTAGCGAGAGCAGCTCGGCTGCTCATAAGGGGAGGGCTTTCCCTGGTCTCCACATCGCGCTCCTCATCTTCATCTCCCTCCTCACTCTCACCCTTCTCCTTCGGGACGGCTGGGCTCTCGCACCTCGCCAGGACGTTGCCAGCCTCGGCTACACACAGCCCCGCCGTGCCCTCCCTACAAGCGGAGCGGGGCAGAGCAAAGCCAGTAGCAAGCCTGACGGGGCGGCCACCCGCGGCGGGATGGGGCAGGATACTTACGAGGATGGATCGGGAGCGAAGAAGTCTACCGCGAAGCCGAAGTAGCTGCCCTCGGGGCCCGAGTAGACGGCCGGCTGCTCCACGTCCAGGTTGAAGGTGCTGCCTGGGGCCAGCGCGGCGGCCAGCAGCGCTAGCAGCCACAACCAAGCCATGGCCGGCCCCACGCAGCTTGGCGCTGAGGGCGCCCGGCCCGGCGAGAACGTCGGGGGGGCGGAGGGGCCGCGCGCTTCCCGCGGCGGCGGCGACGGGCGGCAGCGGAATCACTTCCTCCCACCCGGCGCCCAGTTCCCTTCTCTCCTCGGGACAGAGGCGGCAGGAAGGAGCAGCGGCATCATGTGGTGCCGGAGGCGGGCTCTGCTCCGCACCGGCCGCCGCCGCCGCGCCGCGCCGCTCCCCTCCCGCCGCTCCCTTCCGCCGGCAGGCCCGCCCCGGCCCACGCAAGCGCTGCCTGGCCTGGGGGTAGCGGGGCTGGAGCGGCGGGGTGGCGAATGGTTCAGTGGTGGGAAAAAGCACTTGCCCTCTCATTTCCCGCAACCGAGTCTTTAAACAGAGGCTACTGGACCCGAAGGCTTGAAGAGGACAAGTGCCCAAAAAAAGGAATGGGGCACATCCGTGCTTAGGATTTCGGGGCAAGACTTACTTAGTTAAAGCTTTTCTTTCCACATCTCAGAATCTGTTTCAGGAAAGCTGTTGACACAAAACAGGAGTGAAATAAGCACGCATGTGAACCGGTGCTTTGGCAAGGGGGTGGGGCGAGATGATCCCTAAAGGTCCCTTCCAACCCCAACTATTTTATGATTGTATGATTAAAAAAACCTCAACAATTGTCAACCTAACAGACTATTAAATGAAGGAATTTAAAACACAAGTGTCCTCACAGAGCCCAGCCACACCTCCACAGCTCCAGGGATGCCAAGCAGCAGTTGCTTGAGCACCTGCTGCAGGGTCTGTACAACCTCCCAGATGGAGATCTTGGCTCCTGTTTTACCACAGCACTAAGCCTCACTGTCCAGCCTCCATCTTGAACCTCTTCAGTCACAGTTTGTGGCCTTTATGTCATCTCTCCCTAATAAGATTTGGGCACTACCGTTGTGGTAGGCTGCTGTCACATCCATCATAGTCTTACCCACACCAACATACAGCAGAGTTCATCTACTCAGTATAGTAGTGTTTCAGGAAAAAGAAAGCATGCTATTATGTGGAATTAACTCATATTAGTTGAGAATATTAGTTTGTAAAAACCAAGTCCTGTTACCTTGTAAACAGTTTCACCCAATTCCCACCAAAAGTCTAAACTTTCTGCTTGGCTTTTGCCATGTGAGCATGATAACAAATAACAGTTTAAGCCCTAAATACAAGTTAAAATCATTCCATATATGTTTACCAAGGGACAGATTCAGAGTTAAGGGAATCCTGAAAGAAAATTACTTATAAAATAAGCATATGAAACCCCACAGAGGTATGTAAAAAAAAACTCAGAAAAAAATATTATGCAGAGATTTTGCTGAGGCCTCTTAACAGCAGTGATAGATTCTAATACAACAATAAATGTAAGAAGTTGAAAATGCTACCTTAAAGGGCTTCTTAAGTGTAAAGATTGGAAGTTACACCAGTTAGAGTGGCTTTCTAAAATACTCATATAATTCCCCTCAAATTTCTGAGCTGGATATGGGAACCACTGGTGAAATTTTGGACTTGGACTTTACAACAGATCATTCTACTTGGAAATGTGTTAAATTGACTGTAAGTGGACTTTGGCAGGCTCAGTTCTAAAAAATCAGGTGCATCAGGTTGACCTAAAAAGATTTACAATTTACAAAATTATAAGTCTTACTGCAGATGTTTTCAGTGGAGAGAAATCGTGATGGCAGAAAATATTTAAGATAATAAAAAGTACAGGGGTAGGCAACTTAATACAGTTAGACTCATGATGTTTATAAAAACTGCTAGTTAACCTATTAAGGAGAGATGTGATTTAATAATCAAGTATTCCTGAAGTTCTGATAGTCGTACAGTTGGCTTAATCCAATGTAGAGAAAGTAGTAAAGTAAAACTGACTTAGGTCCCTTTAATACTGTCTGTCTTGTTTTTGTTTAATGAATTATTCCTTCAAGTAACCCAAGGACCTTGCACAAAAAAAAAAAAAAAAAAAGCTTTCTTCATCACTAACTAATGAATCATGTCTCAGAGTTAGTATCAGTTTCCTGTTTTCCCTTGGAGTGCAAATTTACAGTCACTGGGGTCGTTTTTTGGTTAATTTAGTTTTGGTTTTATTTTTGGCTTTGTTTTGGTTTTTTGTTCCAAGAGCCTGCATTGACACCATGCTATTTAGGTTTATAAGAAAAGAAAAATTCTGTGTAATGTATAAAGGATTCCCAGGGTAAGGAACTTAACACTGATATTGAGAGATCATTTCAATTTCTCACTAAATGAACAGAGAAAGTTACTTTAAATTAAGAATACTGCTACATTTTAATACAATCAGACTTTTTGTTAGCATGCAAGCTAAATTAACTCGACTTGAAGCCAGCAGAAAACACAATAGCCTAAGAGAAAGAAGCTGAATGACAGCAACCTTTTAAAAGCTGGATGCAAAATATGCAAGCTGTATTGGACACTGTGGATTCTTGGCAAGCCTACTGCTACTTACCTACTGTTAAATTTGGATTTTGCAAATGAATTTCAAAAAATTACCAACATAAGGGGAAGAAGAAAACAAGGAGAGAGAGAAAAGATTTCACAATAAATTGTTTCCATTGAAAAGGGGTTGCAAGTTAAGAGTTTTCCATTTTAAAAATGCTTTACTACTGAACTGTTTCCTCCCATCTAGAAATATGTGTGGCCCTGATATTTGTGCAACGCTGCAACACTCTTGCTCCGCTGTAAGCAGTACATTGATATTTTTAATATTTATACATAGTTATACTTCAAAAAAGTGTATTTTAAATGTAGGTTTTTTTCAGTATATCTCATAGTTTAAAAAGGAAAAATCCCCCCAGACTCACCCATTTATTCATTCTCACAGCTTCTCTGGCTGCAGTGATGTGTGTCACAGCTTGACAAACTGCAGCACACAGAAGGTAAGTGATTTGGTCGAGTAAAGCCATGGCAGAGCCAGAAAGACGAACTGGTTAATCCTGTATTCCAGTCACTTGTTCTTGCTACCAAGTGATAATAACAATTTCTTCAAAACCACGACAGGAAGCTAACTCAAAAAAAAATTATTCTATCAACTAGAGGAGGAGGGTTCCTATATTTAGACTTCATCCTTGTGTCTGATTTTCCCATATTTGCTGGCTCTTCATACGAAAAAACAAAATCATCAGTAAAGATTAAGTTTTATTGTTATGTACCAACTTCTCTCATAGCAGTTGTACTACAGACCTGATCAAAACTGCAGATGAGTTAATAATTTCCCAAATTCTAGCAAACAGAGCAATTAACTAAAAAAAAAAAAAAAAAAGAGAGTGGTCAATGGGTACTTTTATCAGTAAATCAGTAGATTAGGGAAAAGGAGGATTTCTTTTTCCTACTTGATTGTACAGTTTCACAACATTGCACCAACAGTGAAAGATGAGTAATTTTTTAGATATTAAAAGTGTTTTTACCAAATAATAAATTTTAGCTTCCTAAGGATCATCTGTGCAGCACGACTGCTTGTTGTCTGAAAATTACTAAAACACAGGCCAGAGGAATAACTCAGACTTTACACAGAGTCAGGGGTGAGTTATCCCTAGGGAAATCTTTCTTCAAACCCTTTCCTCTCTTCAAGAAGATAAATGCTTTTTCAGCAACTGTTTGGTGCATATCTGCTTTCTTCCCTCATTTGGGCTGAGAAAGGTAAAGCATCCTGTTGCTTTGCTGACTCAGCACTGAGCACCCTGCTCTGCTCCCACTGAGTTGAGTCATCAGTTGGAAGCGGAAGTGGTGGCGTTGCTGCTGTCTGGCCTTAATTCAGAACACAATCAGAGTCAATCAGTCTAGACAGCCTGAGAGCATAACCACATCTCCCTATATGGTATCATACACCCCCAGATTTCCCCATGGGAAAAGAAATAAGTGTACAGGCTTGGGATTATACTTCTGATCAATGTTAATCTTACTTTCAATGAAGGAGAGTATTTTCTATGTGGTAGAGACAGAGTGATTCTATTACTTGCGTTGAGCTACTACATCTGACAGACTCATGGTCAGAGGAATGGAAGCCTACAACAGACTTTGCTGTTGACATAAAGCCGGAAACCTGCCAGTCAAGATGTGATTTTTCTTTACTAGCTTGCTTACTTCTCAGTGTTACTAACAAATAGGTAAATGATACCTACTGAGATTATATTACAGAAGGTAAACAAATGTGTTCTGTGTTTCTATATTTAGTCTCCTGTTATCTCAATTTTTCAACTTACTAAAATATTCTGTAGGGAAAATTAACTACTAAGAAGTGGGTAGGAGTGTAATGGGTGATGGTCAAAATTGTTATTGTTGAACAAATCGAGTAGGATTCAGTTATATTGTGCATATTGTTGTAAGCAATGACTGTGTTTGTTTAAGTTTGATTATGTTTTGTGGAACCTTGTAATAGTAGTTAAGTGGTTAAGCCAACACCTGGTCAGCGCTGGGATGGTGCAACAAAATAGCGAAACTTCAAAGGCAGGAACACCCAGCAACATTTTTCACCAATCTGGAACTGGTAGATGAGTGAGGACGGGGCATGGACACTGTCGACTGACCAACCAGAGGCCGATTCGTCTGAGTGTCCCAGCCCATGAAGGGAGGGATAACATATATTAAGTACATACCAAAAGATGAATGTGTGTGCCGTGGCGGAACTGTTGGACTTCCCCCGGTCACCCAGCGCTGTTTGCCCTTTTATCGCTTGCTATAATTGGTTTAATAAAGTTCTGTTTGGTTAAGAAAGCTTTAGAGGCTGATTCCTCAATAACAGGAGGACTAAGATTCCTTTTAACAAGGCACCAACAAGTTTTTACTTTTACTTGAATAAGATAATGTTTCATGTCTTCAGGGTTGGAAGAACTGCTCTCCATATAAACTATTTACTAACACAGCTGAATAAAGCTTTGCAAGACGAAAAGCACTTCTGTTAGGCAGGTACTCATTTTTTTGCTATTCCCAAGTCTCTAGTCTGTAAAACAGATAGAGTATTTCAGAGAATTTTTTTTCTGCACATGACATGTCTTCTGTTCATGTAATGTCTTCTGCTCATGACATTACATTCATCAGGAAGAAGTGGACAAAGTCCTATAATTTGGTAGAAACTGCAAGTGTGTAAGCCGCACACAAGCGGCTTGCTGAGCCTTACACAAGCAAGTGTGTAAGGCTCAGCAAGCTGTCCTGTATGTAAGCCATAAGCTTCAGACTCTTGAGTGGATCCAGTGTTTTACAATATGTCTTATTAATATCTGGAGCAAAGAAAGGATTACCACTGATTTGTTCATTGATACTACCCCCAAAAGCCCTTATTGACCTGAGTTTTGGTACGTATTTTGCTCTTGTGCCATCCAGACACTGGGACTTGTAAAGAGGCTTGGCTGCCCTGGACAGATATTTTAAGAAATAACTCAGTTTCTATCAAGGCATTAGAGAGCAAGCCTAACTTGACAAAAAGCAGTTCACATGTTATTTTGGTTTGGTCAGTTGATGCCTTGTATTTCTGTTTTGTTTAGTACTAATCTTTAATGTTTGCTTTCTTGAAAAAAGAAATTGCATCTGGAAAACAACAGAAACATTACTAAGTGAAAAACAAGAGGAAATCACTACTGTGATGTTTTAAGCTTGATTTGTCTTATTGCACCTATGACAAATTCCCCACATCAGCAAAATCTCGTTCAAAATTATGCAAAAGGTGTCTTTAGCCCAAGGCTATAGGGCAATGTTTTCTTTAGCACAATGAGGGTATGCCTACATTCTCAAAATCTGCTTCTAGTTGGTTAACAGCTTTCAGTGTAGAGTTTGAAATCTTATTGTTCAAAAGGAAACAAGTGGTACCGATTTTTCAGAGAAAACCGTCTTTCCTATGAGGGCGCCCTGGCACAGGCTTCGCAGAGAGGTTGTGGAGTCTCCATCTCTGGAGGTTTTCAAAACCCACCTGGATACCTTCCTGTGTAACCTGATAGAGGTGAACCTGCTTTAGCAGAGGAGTTGGATTAAAGACCTCTACAGGTCCCTTCCAGCCCCTTCCATTCAGTGATAATTTGTTCAGTACCAAGAATTGTATTACTTCAGTTTTAGTCAATAGCTTTCCACCATCTTTTTTGTGTTTTATAGAATGTTTTTTTCTCACCAGGTCTTTTGTCATATTAAGATTTCATAGCACCAAATTCAGAGACAGCTCTGCTTGATTTACAGAAGGATTGGTCTTTCGTTAGATAAAATTAATCATTTTAAGTCATATGTGTGTCTCAAGTTTTGCTTCACAGAGCACTTGTGCAGAGCTGAAACAAATGTATCTGGCTGTAGCTCAGCAATACCTGCCAAAAACTGGAGTACTTTTACAAGATATTTTTGAACAGTATTTTTAGTCTAGATAAAAGGCTTTACAGGAAATAATGCAATGAAGGAGAAACAGATTAGGAAAAACCCAACCAACCTCTGTAATATTCTCTACATAATCTTACTAAAAATGTTTTCATAGTATCTGCATATATGGCAGGTAATACAGAGACAAAAAGTTCAATAGCGCTCTGTTCTGTTAAGAGATGGGGTGGGGGAGTGAGTAGCCCAGTGGGGGTGGAGGAAGGCCTGAGAAATTGCCACACTTACCTCCAGAATCAGCACTGACCATAGCTAACACAGTGAGAGGGTTCTTGGGAGACAGGCAGGCAGAGACAGGGATCTTGTGTCTTCTGGTGGGAAAGGCCTCAGCAGAGATTTCTAGAATGGGAGGAGAAGAATTAACTCATCTAGAGAGGGTAATAGAGTTAGCTTTTTGTTCCAAAATAGAAAGAAAATAGATAAACATGGAAATCACATGTTTTCTTCACTTTCACATAGAATGTGTAGTCTACAGATGTTTCTATAATTCTGCTTCTCCTCCCCTACTGAAAGCACTGTTGTGGCACAGCACCTAAACAGCCCACTAGACGACAAAGCTCCTGCTCCCAATACTAGTAACTACAGTAGTGGTAGCTCCTTTACAGCCCAATTTCATCAGACAGAACCATGTTTAGACTTATCCTTCTTCCTAATCCTACCTACCCTTTTCATCCTGCAGAACTAGTAAATATGCAGCAGGCATAACAAATACAGGAGTGCAATATTCCACTTGATCAAATTAAGAATCACTGCTACTATCTTTTCGTCACTCTCCTCTGCTTTTTTTTTTTTTCTCTTTTTCAGAGAAGGTAAATGGCTGGCTGTATGCCATGAATTTAACTCTACTCTTTCACATTCACAACGGACCGTCTAGAACATGCTGCTGTTATGAAGTTCCACAAGGATGAGGAAGAAATTATTTGCCTGTCTTCCTATTTGTATATACATTTATTTCCTAAGAATCTGTCCACTTTTTTTGCCTGTTGATGTTTTCATACAATTTAAGTACTCTCCTTCCTGATGAGACCATCAGCCACAGCAAACACATATAGAACATGTTACTAAAGAAATTCTTGTGAAACAGGATTCCGTCAAGAGCAAAAAGCCAGCACACTTCCCTGCACCCAAGATCTATAGCCACAGAAGACAGGGCTCACTTTCTAGTAACTTCCATATATGGAGAATTTCCAGAAGAGGCATTTTCTAGTTTTCTTACATTCTTGCCTGCTTCTGGTTATATAGAAATACCCGATATTGCTGCTTCCTGATACAGAGATATTTTCATTCCTGTCTTTAGAGCAAATATTCTTCTACTTAAGAGTGACAGTTGGTTATATATGACTTTCTTCCTATTACCGAGTCTTTGAGAATGTTTATTGATTTTTTTCTATGTTTTCTCTGTCATGTATTTTCAAAGTAATCTAATAAGGCTCAGTCTCAATGAGTAGTCAGCTTGTTTTTTAATGTATT
Source organism: Colius striatus (assembly GCF_028858725.1). Taxonomy (NCBI): domain Eukaryota; kingdom Metazoa; phylum Chordata; class Aves; order Coliiformes; family Coliidae; genus Colius; species Colius striatus. Next base: position 28,471,391 of record NC_084767.1, on the reverse strand, counting down.
ACTCCAGAAACATAATATCACATCTTGCCTTGAAGCATCTGTCCCCCAGTGCTCCTGTATTACAGTGGTGCTTCTATGTTCCAGCTAAAGGATTTGGAACAAAATCAAGTTGAAAACTTCTGAGGAATTCCCCAGTTAACAATAATAAGATTCTTCAACTGCTCTATGTTTAGTAATGAGTTCAGACTTTAAATATGTTGAAGAATTATACAGCAGAATAATAACAGGATGCAGAGCAAGCAGGACTGAAAGGTAATGGGGTAAAGCCAAGCCCTCTTCTAGCTGATGCTCTGAATACTCTTTTGCACTGAAATACCAAAGCTCTAGAATATTGCAGTAAGACAAACTGACAAGGAAAAAGATATTCCCCTCCCCATCTCTAATAAAAAAAATGTTTAAGGTTTTTGAGCCCAGGCATCTCTGGCCTTGGTAAACTATCTCAGCATTCAGCTTGACCTCTTCGCTTCAACCTTAACTTCAGAGGACCTCAGAGTTCAAACTCCCTCTCTCTTACCCATGCAAAAATTTCCTTTTTCCCAAAATGCACCAAGAACCCCAACTCACCCTCACTTTAAAAGCCATTCTCTTTTAATTCTCCATATCCGAGGCCTACTGCCCTGTCTGATATTACTAAACCAAAGTATGTCTTCACCTCCATAACATTGTACTGGTGACTATGTCTTTGCTGGGTTAAAGAAAAAATATCAAGGAATAAATCTTAAGAAAATGGATCCATATGGAATGAGGTCTTTAACCATTCTGACAGAGGGTTTGCCAAGAGGTTGTTTGATGTGGGTTCATTTTGTTTTAAAAGTGTTTATTTCTTGTTTATAATACACTAGCCTGAAATTGTCAGGAGGTTGTTACACTTGGGTGCTGCTGGTAAAAGATCTTGGGTTTTTTGCATCTATGTAAAAGAAGTCTGGCCATTACTGCTGACAGCATTTATCAGAGACAGGAACTGCAGACACTTCTCTGCTTTGAATAAAGACTGCATTTAAAAGCTATTTCCTTTTACTGTCTTGGGGGAAGATTCCTCATTCTACTTCCCCTTGCCTCTCCAGACATACAAAGAAAGGACAATTATTTATGTACAGCAAGTATTCTGTAGAACTGTAACTTGATATTTCTGCGTGGAACACAATCTGGAATCACTATTTATAGAATACAGCCTTTTTGTACTGACAAGAAAAGACACTAAGAGTCTGTGGTGTAAGGTTGATATTATTATATCAGCTATCGCGTGTAGCTGTGAGACATACTAGGATCTTAGTCAAGGAAAATGTTCATAAAAGCTAGATGACTGCAGCTAAACAGACTCCTTCAGATCCCTTATAGATTATCCCATCTTATTTTGACTCATCTGATGTATCTGAAGACATAAGATCTTGACTATGTCCCTCCTGACCAGCTTCCTTAATTCTTCTTGCAGCATCCAGAGCACCAGACTGACAGCCTCAGTGGCAGTAGGTAAACTAAGGAATAACCAGTAATGAAGGCTGGAGTAGTTTTGCCTGGGCCAGGTTTTTGGTAGTGAGGTGGGGCTACAGGGGTGGCTTCTTTAAACAAAATGCTGCCAGAATCTTCCCCTGTAGCTGACAGGATCATTGGCAGTTCATTTTAAGATGGATCCACCATTGACTAAGGCCTAGCCAATTAGTGACTGAGGTAACACCTCTGTGAATAATGTGTTTGAGAAGGGGAAGAAGTTGCTGCGCAGTTGCTAAACTACAGCAACAGCAGGAAGTGAGAATATTGAAAACAACTCTGCAGACACCAAGGTCAGTGAAGAAAGAGGGGAAGGAGGTGCCTAAGCAGTGGAAGAAAGACTCCCCTGTGACCTGTGGTGCAGCCCATGGTGAGGCAGCTGTGCCCCTGCAGTCCATGGAGGCCACCAGGGAGCAGAGATCCACTCACAGCCTGTGGAGGACCCCACACCAGAGCTGGTTGATGCCTGAAGGAGGCTATGACTCTGTGGGAAGCTCACCCTGGAGTAAGTTCTTGGCAGGACCTGGGAGCTCATGAGTAGAGAGCCCACACCAGAGCAGGTTTGCTGTCAGGACTTGTGATCCTGTGAGGGACTCAGGCTGGAGCAGTCAATACCTGAAGGACTGTTCTCCCTGTGAGTGACCCACATTGGGGCAGGGTGTGAGGAGCTGCCCCCATGGAAGGCCTCATGCTGGAGCAGTTCATAAAGAACTGTAGCCCATGGGAAGGACCCATGTTGGAGACATTCATGAGGGACCCCCACATTGTAGCAGTGGGAAGTGTGAGCAGGCCTCCCTCTTGAGAAGAAGCAGTGGCAAAGTCCATCTGGAGGGGAAGGAAGGAGAATCCTGGGAAGAAAGAAGAGTGAAGAGAGGTGTTCTAAGGTTTGGCTTTTATTTCTCATTTCACTGCTGCTTTGATTGTTCATTAATAAATCAAACCATTTCTCCCTAAGCTGAGTCTGTTTTGTCTGCAACTGTAATTGTCGAGTGATTTCCATCCTTAATTCACAAACCTCTTGTTCTATTTCTCTCTACCCTGTCCAGTTTAGGAGGGGGAGTGATAGAATGACTTAGTGGGCATCTAGCACCCAGAGAAAGCTAAAACCACAACAGAGATGAAACATAGGCAACAAGTCTCCTAGCATAGCAAGTCTGTTAAAATTTATGCAAGGCCTGAAAATGTAACATTTTAGCAGATTTTTTACAATTCTAGAAGACACATTATACCCATATTACATGCTGACAAGACAGTTTCATTACAACACAGGCCCAGCAATGCAGGATGCATAGAATAGATTTCCTGAAGAGTTTACTACACAACTGGACGCGTTCCTGTGTGATCTGATCTAGGTGGACCTGCTTTGGCAGAGGGGTTGGACCAGATGATCTCTAAAGAGCCCTCCCAACCCCTACCATTCTATGATTCAATTATTCTAAGTAAGGCCTTTGCAGTCATTTTTAAATGAGCTTTTACTGACTGAAATTCCCTAAGAGCTGCAAATTTAGGCTTTTTTAACTCACAAGATTAAGAGCCTTTAACGGAGCTATATTCAAGCAGAAGGAACAAGTAGCAGCATAGTGCAGCTGATCCTCAAAAGCACTCCTGAATGTTACACTAACAAAGAGTTCTTTAAAAGCAGCTGCTCTGCTTCCATCCTTAGTAATCTAGCCAAGGGGCTACAAGTCTAGTCAAAAAGTGCCCAATAAGTGAAGTCACATGTCAAGAGCTGCTGCCTATGAAAATAAGCTTTTCTTCAGCTAACTCAAAGATATTCAACACATTTAAATACTACACAAGGTGACTGTCCTAATGTTTAAATGATAGCCATAAAGGCATTAATGCACCACAGCAGAGTCCATTAGACACAGAAGTGCACACATGCACTCTGCCCACCTAGCTCAGTGTTTATTAGCTGAAATTAGTATGAGTTACTATTATTCCTCCCATCAAGCACAAATAATATTGACACAATTATGGCAAAGGCTTATACTTGTGAAACAGATCATTGTACAGAAATCAGTACTATATACAATATACCAACCTCTCACCGACACCAAATAGAGAAAGCCATTTTCACCCTTGGTAACGATTAAATTACTTTTATTTCCACTCAAAATATACAACTTTAAAAATTATGCATTATACATTTAAATACCAATTGCATTCTTAAGTGTCCTGGTATCCAGGTATCCTATTGCTGGCCAGCATAATCCAATAATCTGTCAACACTGTTTTATTTATAGCCACAGGAGTAAAATCTCCATAAATAAATATTTATATCTGATACTGCAGCTTCTCCTTAAACACTTACATTTAGATGTCAATTTCAGTAGGCCTCTTTCTCAAAAACACAGCTTGTTCCTATAGGAAAAAACAAATTCCACAAAGATCCCAAAGAGGGAAAAAAATATGTCTGAAGTCAGCTATTTTACAAATAGCATTCAAGATACAAGAGTCCATTTAGCAGTGTCAGAAATAACCATTAAAGCCAATATTACCACCCAAAAGCAGATCAAGAAAGCTCACTAACAATGCCACGAATCTTAAGTCTTTAAGTAGTACCGTAAAAGCTTTATAAAAGTCAATATCAATGGTATCATTAGTACACAATATTGTTGCAGATACTATTAGTAGTATGGCAAGGAGGCATAACCTACAGTCCCTTTGAAAGAACACCACCTGAGAAGTCTTTACGGCAGGGGTTCTATTAATTTTGCAAGGACATGTCGACTTCCCTTAAGCCCAACAGCAAATGCCCCTGCAGGGTACACCACCACTCTTTGAGGCAACTCCCTACAGCATAACTTCCATCTTGTTTATAAACACTAACGGTATGACAGGGATTTCTTTAGATCGTAACATCCCTCTCTGCAGAGCTTGAAGTCTTCATTAAAATACAAAACAGTGGGGAAAGAATGAGATTCAAGTAGCAGTGACTGAAGTATAACAACATATTAAACCACTTAAGGGTTGGGCAGGAGATAAGAATGGTAGGGGAAGAGTCAGCTCCTGAATTTTACACTACATGAAGTGTGGAAAAAAAACCTTTTAATTGGAGTTCGCTCTAACTGAAGCCAACTGATGATCACTTCCATATCAAGACTGGTAACTGTATTAGAAAATGAGGTTATTAACAGTTTGGTATGCTAGCTTAACAGAGAAAAATCAACACAGATATTTTAAAGTCGATCATTTTTATTTACAGTTTTGTTGGCCAAAGACAATGGGAAAGTTTAAAACATTTGAAACAGAGGGCACCATATTATATCATATGATGTATCAGTTCACAATCTTCAGTATCCAGTTGGTCAAATAAAGCTGATCACCACTTAAAGAAGCATTATCTGCAACAGCTCCCGTAGAGTATACTGCCTGAAAACACTTCAGGCAGTTACTAGATAAACACAATCACTAATAAAAAAAGCAGTTTTGGTGAAAAGTGTATAGTGTGATTTTTATACTGTACCTGGTCTCAAATTGCCTGCTTATACTTGCATACTGGCAAAGCAGTTACACTTTCTACTTTTAGTTGAAAGTTATCATCTCATTTTCTGCAAACTCAGCTGTCGGGTAATTCTGCACTACTCTGAATATTTTACTGTGAGCATAATCAAGATTGGAGTCGATGAGATTGAGGGAAATTACTCCTGGTATATGATATCAGAATCAGCTGGGTAACCATAAACATCCTGTTTAAGAATTCTATTCAAAAAGGAGAAAAAATGTACTCGGTTTTCTCTGTCACATGAATTTAATTCCTCACTTGAGTGTCTTAATTCATTCTTCTAAATCAAGAGTATTTAGTTCTTCTTCTAGTTCATCCAAGTCCTCTCCAGTAAAAAGATTTTCATCAACTGGAACTGCATCAATTACTCCATTTTCCAACTCTCCACCTCCATCATTATCTTCCTCTATATCATTTTGCTCACTGCTGTTCATATCACCGCCAGAAGCTTCACTTAATTTATTAGCTGAAAATAAAGATACATCTTTTCAGTGTCACAAGTTTTTAATCACTAATTCACAATCCTACCAATCAGGCTATAAAGTTTTGAAACTATAAAAAGTTACTTAATTTCAAATTCATGTAGGCTTATATTGGTTAATTTGCATATATCTGAATAATATGCAGGTGTGGATCATCAATTATTAAAACAGACTGAAAAAAGTAAACTCCCAACTCCTTGAATTCCCACTTTTCACAAGTGGTTTGAGCTCAGTGAGCTGCTCCCACTGTGTCTGCATTTTTAAGTCTCTGTATTAAATACTGTTAGCAATGCCTAAAAAATTAACTCACCATCCTTGTCTATCGAACTGTATGTGCTGAATCGCTCAGGACTAGCCACAGTAATACCAGTCTCATCTACGGCCTTTGGGACATATAGATTCAAATCTATATCATTAATGCATACAGGGTCTTCCATCTGAAAAATAAACCAAGATGTTCTGCATGTATTGCTTCTCTACAGTAGGTCTCATTTCTGCAGGACTTCTGCAAAGTTTTTTTTTAATCTTTCTTTTGACATCAACATTTTGACAAGATGTACTCTGTAGTGGTGGTAAATTAAGTACCAGTTATTAATTGCACTGTAAAAGCTCTCCAAAGTTTTCCAATTTGAACATAACTTCAAATGTTATTAAATATTCAAGATTGATCTCTACCTCATCATCTTCTCCTGTTCCTTGAATATAATGAGTGTCGTCTGCTTCCTCATCGTCAGCATCAACCAGCTCTGGTCGGAATTCAAAGACTTCGCGTCCACTAATCTATTCACAGGAAAATAAATCTTGAATTATCACTTCATGGGACTTACACTGCTATAAAAGTACATTAAAAAACCCCCAAAACCAAGCAAAGCAATTCCAGACTAACTACTGTATTTATGAAAGCTTAATTACTCTTTAAGAGTAAGACTGTAGAACATACCACCAATGCTTTGCCAGCTTTAAAATCTGCTTTCCTCCTCTCCATATCTTGCTCAGCCTTATCAATTTTCTCTTGTCTTTTTCTTCTCTTCCAGGCAATAAAACACTCTAGAGTAATTTTGGTGACATTTGGTCCTAAGGCAGCACGCTGTCAAGTAAAGAGACTGATTAATGCTACAAATTGTTTCCAAAGGCTATTAACAAATTAGAGATTTAATTACTCTTTTCCAGACACTAATTAAAACCATTTCTTAATAATTCCTTCTTAACGCTCACCATTGTTAAACACACATCATCAGCTTGAAGTTGGACTCAATTTTTCACTTAGTGAGATGAGTTTACATCAAAGTTAAAAAAAGTGGGGAAGGGAAGAAACCAGTGGTAACAGCTCAGGTTCTCCTCAAATTGACACTTCCAGACCATGATGATAGAAATAAGCAGAGCAGCAACCTAAGACCTTCAGAAGGCCCCTTCTCTTGGCATTGCTTCCTCTTTAAAGTTATGTGAGAATTAAAGAGGCATTGAGTTGGGGATGACAAAGGTGTACAGAAGCAGTCCTAACAGATATAGGAAAAATAACACTAAGAAATAGAACTCTACAAAAGGATTAGCAACACCTGCACTAAGTATTCAGCTACAGCTTAATCTATTTGCTACATAATAGTTTCTAAACAAAATAAAGGACCAAATACTACACATCCTTCACTCAAGCTCATACAGATTTAAAACATCTTACACTCTAATTATTAATTAAGAAGTTTTTTACAACTGTCTCTTCAGAGTAAGAAAACAAATACCACCAAAAGATACCCATCTGACAACTTTACCTCTTTTTCTATTAGATCTTCTAAAGAAATTTCATCTTGCTTTTCCTCCTTTTTTTTGTCTTTTTTCAACACAAAACCTGGAGGCAGAGCATGGCGATACATGCAGTTGTCTCCTCCACCTGGACAGACCCAAAACCATCCATATTTGTTGTTTTCAATAGCATCAAGGAAATATTTGCAGACCTGTATAAAACAACAGTTTTTAGCACTGCATTCTCTTTTCACTCCCAGTAATTTACACCACAGCTACATCAGAAGTACAGCAATTCAAAGCCAGTTGTGCTCAAAACTGAAGAGACATATAAAATGCATTGCTACTACAAAAGTAGGTAAAAGAAGTTGAAGCAATTATCTAAAAATTCATGTAGTCAGCAGTTATTTACTCTTTTAAAATGTGGGATGACTCAGAAGACTGGCAACTGTGTATTACTGTAAAGCCAGCAGCACATGTAGCATGGAGAAGCATGCTGACTCTCTTCTGGCTCACCAAGAGCCATGTAGTTTTTAATTAAAATAAACTGAATCTACCTCAGATGTTAAAACTTCCAGCTCATGATCCTGAGGTAGAGATGCCATTATGGAACTTTTAACAAGCAATTCATAGTTCACACTTAGCCATATCAAAGTTTAACTTCTGCATATTTAGGCAGCATCAATGGAATATTTAAATTTTTAGTACTGAAAACAAGATGAAATAGTTCTGAAGAAAGAAAAATGGATTAAGATACTATACCATTTAGTACAAGAATTATATTATATTCTTTAAGTTAGAGGTCAGGAACTACAAATGGGCCTCAACTATTCAGCTTACAGAAGGAAATTTAACCTTATATACTTATGTGTTACCTAGTACATAATAAGCCAATATACATGGCAGTTACTGGAATGAGCTGACAGACCTAACTCATCACAAAACTTCATTCTTCTGAGTAAGTAGGATGGATTCCTTGAACATTTCTACTTTGAAAGCACTTAATCTACTATTGATTTGTGTTTTACTTGAGAGAATATCTTATGATGACTGAAAGGACTTTAGAGTGGAGTTTTTTTTGGTTTTAAAAATACATTAGAAATTCTGTCAACTCAACTGTATACTCAGAATATTGTTACACTATTCCATTCAAAATATTTAGATAACAATACATAGCTAATACCAGTCTCTGGTTCATTCTCTCTACTACAGCTCAAGTGGAAAAAAAAAAAGACATACTATTTGAGTTTTGGGTTTTTTCTTTTCCGCCTCACCGTGCTTCTTATTCACCACTTCTTCCAGCTTCTTCTCATCCCAGTTATCCATTGTATCTAGGAAAAGACAACAGATGGTTTCACAAAAGTTCCAAATACTGAACAATGCAGTCAAGTTGCTTTTCTCCCTAGTAACAGTTTTAAATACACTATACTTAGATTTTCTTTATGGAATGGAAAAATAATTCAGACTTTAATATTTTAAAGTTTCATACTCTCCTATGCTGTTCACAAAGCAATTTCCTCAAAGGGCTTAGAAATTTGTACTTTGATATGCATAAAGTGTGCCTCAGTTAAAAGACTAAAAAATATGTTATTCCATCTGTACACTCCCAAGTGTGGACAAGGGAAGAAAGATGACTGAAGAGAATCTTGGAAGCTAATGTTTATAAATTCAGGTAATATAACCTGAGGATGAGAAGAGGTAATACCAAGTGTGTTAAAAGTTAAAAGAATGTGTCATCAACAGGGGTAAGACCAGCAATGATAACAGGATCCCATAGATTTGGTACTACTACTGTATTAATTTAGGATGACAGAGGCTGAATTCAAATAAAGACCAAGACATGATGCATTGTGGAAAACCAATGATTTTGATATAAAAATCTCTAATCCCTGTCTAAAAGGAAAATCCATATCTCTTTGCCAACAAATGATTTCAGGAGATGAAGTCATAGAGAAAAATTCTGAAGTATCCTGAATTCCAGTACTGTGCATATTTGGGCAAACACTAGTATTAGTTCTGGAAGGCAACTGTGGTTGCTCATTACACTTAATGTTTTATAGAACTTAGAAGAAACTAGCCACTGCAAGACCAAATACTGTACAACTTGCTACTGGTATGACATAATATATTACCCAGTAGAATTTAAAAACCACTATCACTACATCATACATTTTCTAAAAAAACAGGTCTAAAGAATACTTGTGAGCACACTTTTTGTGAGCAATGGTGAAACTTGCTGTAATTTTGACCTTAATTGTATGGGTTGGCTTAGTAACTGATCAAACTCTTCAGGATTATAACCACAGCACAGCATTATTCTTAAATCTTAAAAATCCAGTTTCAGAATCAGAGTAGTTTAGTTGTCCTTTTCTTTATACCTTTTTCAAGGTCTTCATCTCTTGCATCAATATAGACACTTCGTTTTTCACACTTCCTTTCCAAAGACAAATCATGAGAAAACTTGCACTTGTCTCCTTTAGTGCATTGTCCTTGCTTGAAGAAAGCACAAACTACAGATTTGGGGTCAGCACCTGAGTGAAGAAAGATTTTACATTTCAGTACTATTTTTAAGCAAAAGCTGTACATTACAAACATCTAGGATCATACAGTCTTTGTAGGTGTAGTGAATGAGAACACTTTTTAAAAAAAGGAAATGTGCCTGAGAAAACGATTCATTCATATAATACAATACACAAGAAGTGTCGTGTTGTGCAACTTCCCTATACAGGACTTCCCTTTCCTCTTGTGGACATCAGCCTTTCCTTAAGAGATCAACACACTAGAATAAATTATAATAATCTAACCTGCACTCATTCAGGCCACTTCCTTTAAGATGGCTGCTCACAGATCCCAAAATAAACAACAGCTGTTATGATATTCAATCAACCTATCTATAGTTTAAGTAAAAATCACCCCGGTAAAGGAGTTATTTGACCATTAGGAGATCAATGAATGCAGGTAGAAATGAATTTATGAGACATGACTAAATCAGAAATACTTTTCTTGCAATACTCATTAAGTGTTCATGTAAGATTTTAAATCCTGAGTTTTTCACTTGCTGATTTTATGCTTGGTGCAAGCAACCAGTGACTAGAGTACATACACCAACTCCTATGCAACACTAACTAAAAATATAGTATTTAATCAGTGTGTAGATCCCTAAAAGAACTTTGGGTAATATAAGTCTCTTTGTTGACAATCCCAACAGAAAGCCAGAGCTTTAATTAAGACAATATTAGCATTCCTAAGTAAATTTAAGTCAAGGGCTACTTGCCTTGCAGAAAGCTGACCACTGCAGATCATTAACAGAAAATCAGCCTTAGTTGCTACTAAGTGCCAAAACCAGCAAATATCAGGTTTGCTTTAATGCTGTGGACATCACACATTTAATTAACAATTATTGTGCATCATCTCAAAAATTCCAGAAAGTTAAAAACAGAAGGAGTTCATAACATTAAGTTGATTTGTAACAGTATGATCATTTTTTTTCTCCCACGTGGCAGCCAATTGTAGAATTCTTGATAAAGCACTGTTGAAACTTAAGATTTCATCACAAAACTAGTCTGTATAATAAACAAGTCCAAGCAAGACACTTCTGAAACCAAGTCTTAGTGTTAATTGTGAGGTAGGACAGAAATAATGTCTGTGCTCATTTGAGTACAAGTTTTCCATGAAGACCATAGTTAACATACTATATTCATCGTAATTCCTGGATGTTCACATTTTTCTGGGAGGATAGTCATATCCATACTGACAAACTACTTGGTGAAGTAGAGAAGGAAACAGATGTATAACAATGAAAAAAAAATGAACTTGCCTTTTTAAAGGGCTATTTTAACTGAAGTAGACATATGAATAAGTGTACAGAAGAGAATTCAGTCACTTATACCTTTGCTAATTTTCTGTGCAGCAACCACAGGCTTGAAGAGTTCATTTAATTCTTGTAATTCTTTTTTCTTATCTTCTTTCTTTAATTTCTTCTCACTTTCTGTTTGAGCAACCTACAATGATCCCAAATTTGAAGTTATTAATGTAAAATTAGAATGACATTACTCACTTGACATGAACTCTAGATTAAATTAGCAGACGATTCTAAGTTTAAGGGGAAAAGGGAAAGAATCTGAGATTTCAGGGCCAGTGCCATCTAGCGGTACTGACCTTTCAAACATAAAAGACTTCAAATGCACCTATAGTCAGAGATCCAAGATGCTGGTAGGTAGTTAGATAACAGTTACCTCTACAGGTTAGGAAATTATGGACATTGAGACTAGAAGAGTTAGAGGCTCTTTAGTGGTATGTGAGCAGCACAACTATTCAATGCATTTACTTCAAGAACTATGCAAAAAGCCCCTCTCAGTTTACTCCCCTACACATTGCTTTGCTTTTGCTTGTCATGTATGTTGGTGGTAACTCCAGGAAACCTGTCTGTAGAAATTGGAAAATGCTTTTAGAACACTATTTGTCTGCATTTATATATCAAATGTTTTACTGAAAATCGGTGGTTTGTAAGACAAGAATATTTATTTTATAGGTATTAGAGGCCTAGGACTGAAAAACAATCTGGGAAAATTTGTTCAAAAAATCCCCTTACTTTACCTAAGACTAAGACTCAGCCTTACCATGTATCTATACTGGAGTGGTAGAGAGGGATGAAGACAGATGAAAGAGGACATGGGAGAAATATTAGATTACCTGACTCTCATCTTTAAGGGAATCTACTAAAACCACTATACAAATATAGATGCTTTACTGGTAAAATACAGTGTAATATTAAAAAATGAACTTTGTTCTTAAGGTGAAAACATGCCAAATCGTTTCAAAATCATTTCTTCAGTTTTCATACTCAGTTTACAAATCTTGGTTTATGCAACATACAGGCCAACACAAATCAATTCCAAAAAGTAGTACTCGAAGAATGTTCTTCTTTTACCCTCGGGTTCTAAAAGCACGATAATGAAGCTTGTCTTTTTTTAACAAAAAAATCACCAAATGTGACAGCATTCCACTATCTCAGGACACAGGAAAGATTGCTTTAAAGATTCTTCCCCCCCTGCCAAGGAAGAACTCTAACTGAAAACTATTTTTCCAGGCAAGAAATGTATAATCAGGTCCAAAAATTATCTTCTGACATCTGTCAATAGATAAAAGTAATTGAGAAACAAATTATTGTAGGTTGGCAAATTTATATACTGGTATTCCTATACATGCTACAGATTTGAGGATTTTATACATAAATTTCAGGACTGAGAAACAATGTTTTTCAAGGGACATCAAGTAATCAATTCTACTGCAGAAACTAGTAGATCTAATGACCTAAATATCTACTTTTGAAGTTGTACTTGACATTTGATAGCTTATCCTTATATTATGTAAGGAATTTAACATAAATTATGACATCATTAATTTAGCTGTCACAAATATAATAATTCTACAGGCTTATTCATAGAATAGGAAGCCATGTAAATACTTAACAACTAGCTTCCCCAGCACTGTAGGAATAAGAAATCTGGCTTATTGCCCATACAGTAATATTGTCATGAAATTTGTGCTTTCCAATTAAGTACAACCTAAACATGGTATCTCAGCCACATCACATTTTACTTCGTAATCATAGAATGGTAGAGTTGGAAGGGACTTTTAGAGATCATCTAGTCCAACTCCCCTGCAGGTCAACCTAGATCAAGTCACATAGGAACATGTCCAGGCGGGTGTTGAAAAGAAGAGTAATAGACAGCAGCTCAGAAGTTCAGTTTCTTTGACCAGATGACCAAACAGAGGCAGACTTGTGAGACGTTTCCTCTTGAAGTTACTTATAACAAATACTTCCCAAGTAGAATAAACAGCACATATGGGCAATTCAAATTTCAGTATTAGTAACAACTATTTTTCTTGTTAACTGTTCACTATTTCTTAGATTATGTGGGAATTAAAAAGAGAAAGAATATACAACTGCAGTTTGCTGATAGTCAGTTTCTACAATTTTATTTCATGCATACCTTAAACTTCATTATGTTACTATTAGAATACTGAGTAAACAAAACCCCCACCTATATTAGATAAGTTTGATTTGAGAGTAATGAGCACTCTGTATTGCCTTTAAGCAGGTACATAATTCTCTGCTAGACAAGCTGTACAAGAAGACTACTCTAGTCATAATACATTAGGCAAGTAACGTAAATTTTTTTATACTTCAGTATTTTATGACAGTATCATGAGAGATGATTTTACTATACAGTGGGAAAACACTGCATAATAAATGCTTACCTGACGTGGATTTTGCTGACCAAATTTAACCTGGTGAGTCACAGCCTTGATAAACTTCTGTTGTTTTGCACCTTTTTTATTCTTTAGACCAAATGTTTTGTCCTAAATAATGAGATAAATACAGTTGGATTAACTGAAACAAGTTTAAATTGTTACAAAAGACTCCCACAACTTGCCACTCCTCTCAGGTTTTCAGTTAAACCTTTAGCAACATGAGCTATCCAAGAAACAGTATGAACAATATTTAGACCCGTCATATCATCTTTGAAATTTGCTTTTCAAAAGAACCTATCAAATGCTGCTTTTGTCCAAGCTATTGCTTTTACCACCAAACCTACTTGTGTCCAGGTATTAAAAGCACAGTGTTTTCAGACCTCTCAGGACAAAAGGACAGATGGTTTTGGTGACTTCCCAAGTAATATCTGAGAAAAATACATGAGTGCTTAGCCATAAATACAGCCTTTTCCCTCCTCCCATCTACTTGAAATCAGTTATTACTTTTATCTTCAAGTGTTTACATATAAATGTTACATATTTTTAATGCAGACAAACATTGTGACATATATTACTGTTTGTTTTCAATTATTTTAAGCTTCTTGTTTTCTAACCCTACTAATTTAAAAGACTCCCCCATATATCAAGTCCAGACAGGTGTTCACATCTCCTCAACTCCATTGCAAGAACTTTCTATTTACTGCCTGAAACAGTTCTTCCTGTACATCTCCAGTTTTACTGTTACAGACAAGTTTCTACACCAAATCTATTAAAAATTTAATTTTAAAAAAGCTCACTTGAACATAAGTATCTGAAGCAGAGATTGTTTTTTGCAACTGAACTACGTACATTAAAAACCTACCCATGCCCTTCATTTGATACCAACATTTTTTTTTTCCTTTCAGGAACAAGTAGCAACAAGTTTTGGAAACTTTAACAATCAAAAAATATTATTATAAAATAGTTACAGAATAAACAGTTCCAAATTTCCAGAGTCACTCTGTTGTCATTTACAATGTATCCCCTTATGAACAGAAGCTAGTCCTCTACTACTTTATGCTAAATTGAGAAGTCTGTAATTTGTCAAAATAACTAGCTGGGAAAGAAAATAGATAATTCACAAACTGGACTTCCATGGCAAATGCCACTTGGACTACATAATAGTCCTTGTGTATTTGAATTAAATAATAAAGTGTTATTAAGAATCAATGCAAGTTTTTGGCCTTTCAGCTGCAGGGTTGGGTTTTTTTCTTAACAAAAAACGTAGTTTTCCTATGTTGATGGATTCAGCAAGAACAGAAACACTAAAGCCAATGGAAAGCAAGCATAGCCACTAACTCAACATTTCCAAAGAACACAGGAACAATACTCTGCAGTGCTAGACTTAGAAGAACACTTGCATTACACAGATATTCTGCCTAAACAGCTGAGCAGCTGCTTTCGTGTCAACAGATGATTGCTAACATTTAATTTTCTGTTACTGCTCACTCCTTTTACACAAGACATAGTGTTTTGTTTAGTGGAAGATTTGCACAACTTCTCGAATATATAACACACACATACTCCTCTGTCAGGTTCGTTTGCTGTTGATTTTCTGTTGGTTTTTTTTTTTTTTTTTTAAGCGGAAAGGGTGAAATAAAGAGCGCTCTTGCCAGATCACCTTCAGCGCTCTAGTCTGAAAACGTCCAGGCTGAAAAGCCAAACCCGAGTCCATGCAGCGCATCGAGCATTAGTACAACGTAAAAGGGGATTTGACAGGTCTGGCCCGTGGCTTGGGGCGCGAAGGGAACCCGACTCCCCCAGAGCCATGCCCCTGGGCTCGGTTGCGTGGCTAGTCAGGTATCAGGGTGTAAACTACCCCCCGCACACTCTTCGGCTTTAGGGCCGTTTCCTCGGCTGCTTTAGCTGAAGAGGCGGCCTGCCGGCCTGGCTGCTCATAGGCTGTGACGGAGGTCTTGGGGGAGGCCGGCGTCTGCCAGCAGCAGCTTCCGCGCCTCTGCAGGTCGGAGAACAGCAGAGAGGGGCGCAGGGAGCTGCTCGCCTCCGAATGGAAAGAGTGGGAAGCAGCAGGTCCCCGTCGGGGCAGGGCGAGGGCTGCGGCGGCAGAGCGGCCCGCCCGGCGCGGCCCTGCCTGCCTTACCTCGATGATCTTCTCCTTCTTCTTCTGGTCCGCCTTCTTGCTGCCCCCCGCCGGCTGCTGCTGCTTCTTGGGGGGCATGGCGGGAAGGGCGGAGCGGCCTCACCCCTGGCCCGGGGGTCTCACAGGGCGGCGCGAGACAGCAGAGCGGGACGGGACGGCGCCGGCGCCGCCGGGGAGCCGCAACGCAGCCGGCTCGCGAGGCCGGCAGCCGCGGAGCACGCCGGGAAAACAGTGCGAGCGCTGCAAGCCAGGCAGCGCGCGGCGGACCAATTACCTCCCGGCAGGCAACGCGCGGCAGGGCGACGACCTGGCGCTCCGCGTGACGCCACGGAGGGGCGGGGCTCGCACCGCCTGCGCGGTGCCGGGGCGGTGCCGGGGCGGTGCCGGGGCGGTGCCGGGGCGGTGCCGGGGCGGTGCCGGGCTCGGGCTCCAGTCGTGAGGGAGTTTCCTTTACGTGGGGGTGGGAGGCGCGTTCCCACCGGGCGTACGCGCGGTTGGGGGCGCGGCCGTAGGCAGTAACGGGCGCGGGTCCACTGCGCCTTCTGCAGGAGTCGTGCCTCGCCGGTCAGCGGAATGGTTGAGTGAGGGGGGATGGGGGTCGCCGAGAGCCTTTCCCAGTCCAATCGGCATCCAGCACTAGTAGGGCAGTCTTTTGGTAGTCTGACAGGCACTGGTTCCCTACTGGGAACGGTGGCCAGTTGCGCTCATGAGCGGGGTCTGGATGGAGACGCGCGTACCGCCAACACCGCTTCAGATGCAATCATCTAGCCGCGAGCGGGGTGGTAAAACTTTCTGCCTTGAGGAGCCTGGACCCAGCTAAACGCCAGCAATCCTAGGCAACCTATCCTTACCCTGCAAGCTCCAGGGTTTCAAGGAAGCGATCCGGAAAGCAGCAAAGAAAATTTTAATTACTACCTGTACAGATGCAGAGCGACGGTTGGGTACACCTCTGTCACCTGCAGCAGTGGAAAAGCTTGTCTTCCGGGAGCACCTGGTGACTGAATCAGTACTGATCCATATGACGTGTATCTTCTGGAGGGAGTGGGGATGAATAAGGGGATAGGGAATTCGTGCATGTATGGAACTGTTATTTTCTGCTCCTATCTCATTGCCAGACAAGGGGGAAGCAACTGCTTTATGGGGACACAAGACACTTCGCTGCTTACTAACTGCAATGATTTTCTTAAGATCAATTAGGAAAGTAACATCCTAGAGAGTGTAGAAACTAGAAAATCAAATATTAGGGAGAAAAACAGGCTCTCCCAGGCTGCTTCCAATAGTCAAGTATTAAATATATCTGAAGTCAGACATTTGCATGGTCATCTCTTTTCCATCTGAGTTCCCTCTGACAAATACATCTGTCTCCAAAGATTGCCTCCCAAAAACAGTGACAGTGCTGAACTCTGATTTTATGTTGGGTACACAGACCCATGCCCACTGAGGATTAATGGGAGAGAATTTGCTACTGGAACCTATGTCTAAAAATATTTTAATATCAAGATGTACTTTGAAAATGATCCCATATACGAGGTAAGAAAACAGTCTGTTCTGTAAGAAAACAGCAAGCTATTCTAACAAGATTTTAAACTTAAGACCAGAGATCCTTCTCACAAAAGATCCAAATAGTTCAATAAAATATCTTCAAAGTGCATAGCTAAGTCTGTTCCAGACACTTGTAAAACACATCACTACTTGTATGTATGAAAAGAATGGAATATTTCGGTCCTGTGTAGTCTGCATAATACAGGAGAATTTCTGATATTAAGATCAGAATTACAAAGCAGCATGAGGCAATGGAAGGTCTAAGAGGCTAGTAGATTAACATGTACTTTATTGTATTGGGTGAGATTTGTAGTAACTAATGATTTCTTGATCCATGAAAAAGTATGTAGCATCACACAACTGTTGGAACCTAACACAAGAGGAATTCAGTCTAGAAATGAGCATATTTTGGCAGAGTTATTGGGACAACTTGCTGCCTTATGTCAGTCAAGCTCCCACTAATATCATGGTGACTCCACTGTACGATGAGCCAGGCCAAATATTCCTTTCCCGTGAAATGTAACGCATTTGTAGCAAAATTTATTGTATCTTCCAACTTAAGAGAAAAATTATTCCTATTTTTTTTGTCTCCTGTCATTGTGATCTAAAAGAAATATGAGCAATGAAGATTATAATAAATATTTTATTTTGTATATGTTATCAAAACCTGCTTTGTGGTCTGAGTACATTTAACCATTCATTTAAGTAGTTTATGTCCTTCACTGTTGCAGGCTCGCAGGATGAATGTTATATTTTGATCATTTTTAATCTAAGAAATAATTAAGCATTTCTGAGACTCAAAAATCTAAGTAAAATCTCCAAAATGTAACACTAAGGACCAGTTCTGTACTAACACATACAGTACTGCAATAAACTTTGGTGGGAGTTCCATTTTAACAGAGACTGCAGATCCCTATGTGCCTGACTGGTTCTTCAGATAAACTTGAAGTGCACATGTCAATGATATCTTGTAGATTCAAACGCGAATGTCTGAAAATTACTATTTAAAAAATAAATTGCTCTATACTAAATATAGGGTAGACAAAAAAATAAATTGTTCAAAAATATATTGTAGGAACAAATCCTATAAACAGTGTTGAGTAGGCTAATAAATCTTTGTTTCGATTGTACTTTATAAAAGACATATTACAACATTTACTCACTTAAGCCTCAAGAACAGTATTTTATTTCTAGTTCCTAGGTATTTATGCAACTTGGTTCTACTTTACATCCATCATTATGTTTAGAACTAGAGGCTAGAATTATGAGCAAGTACAAATCAGTACTATGTCTAGTATTTAATTTTAAAAATTCTGAATAACAATATAAATATCAGGCTTAACATGAGTATCCCGATTTTCATCCACTTTCTTTGCTGTACTTTAAAAATTAAGATCATTACTGTAGTTCTTATTAACAATAACTTCAGAATAGTTAAATGAATGACAGAGTTTATGAGTAGTCCAAGAGTCTCATATTTTACTAATCTGTTTCACTGTTATGTATGTGTCTTTCACAATTTAAAAAAAAGGCAAAGTTTATTACCTTGTACAGCTCTTTCCACAGAACTTTAAACTGAGGTATATATTCCTGCTAAGAGAGAAAGTTAAATTAATGTGAACTTACAAAAGCACAGCCTAAGGACTGCAGTTTGCATTCCAAGTGGAACAAGGAGCAGTTTTCAGATTCTTCCTTCTCTGTCAGAAACCAGTTGTGTAGTTGGAACTTCTACTTGAGTATTTCATTTGCATTTGAATAGTCCACCCCACAGAAAGAACACTCATTTATTCTTCATCTCCCCCAGCTATCTTTTTACAATATGTACTAAAATAACATTTTAAGCCGATGTCCCTCTGAGAAGCTTTCCTGAAATGGAATAGAAGGTTCAAAGTTGTAAAAAAAAGCCTGACTGTAATAAAACAAACATTTATTCTTATTTCAAGAGCCCTACCTCTAACAGCTTAAACAGGACCAATGATCTCTTGCAAGCCATCCCACCATGTCTTTCCTCAAGCCGCACTAGTGTCCAGTGGAAGGTTTTCTAAAATAAAACCTAACTTAATTGCTTAAGTAAGTTGGAGATGTCCTGGAGATGTCTCTCATCATTATGAGAGACAACTGGATAACATTTGTCAGCTCATATCCTAAGGGAAAGGCAGGATTTATGTAATGTTCTTCAGGCATCGGAAAGCGGCTTAAAATCCATAATTGAAATGTATTGCAAAGTGAGTGCTGTTATGATCTTCTGCGTGTTAATTTATATATAATATCTTTTTGTTCAGGAGAAGCCTGAGGAGAGAGTGGGATGGACTTACATAAGCCCAGAGTGAGAGGTGTCTGGAGGTGCTATTCAAATGGGAAGGTTGCCTGGGGTAGTGTGGTAATAATGGAAGGTAGTGTCATCTTTCTATGCCCTCGCTGGTCAGGTGAGGCTCTTCTGGGTGCATTTGGGTATGGCAGGGTGTTACAGTTCATTTGTTCTTGACATGAACCAGAACAGCGTCATGGCTGAGTGCAGCTCAGTAGTGTGATGGAGTGCCAGAGGAGGTGCTTCAGGCATTGAAATGTTGTGGTGAGAATTTCTGCCCCAGGGGAACCCCTTCTGCAAAGAAGGCTTTGCAGAGGGTGAGTCACTTGTATCCCATAACCAAACCAGAATTTGAATTTGTAACTCTGCTTTCTACCTTTTTATCCTTAAAGTCCTGACTGCTTCTCCCAGCAAGGTTGGAGGTTTCTTCTCAAGTGGATTTTGAGGTCTTAGGTACTATCTTCTTTCTCTTGGGAAATAAAGAAGGGAAAGAAAACAAAGAGTAGCTATTTTTTACAATGTCAAAATGAGAGGGTGGTTTGGCAAATGTGCAAGCCACATACTGGTAGGATTAGTTGAACAGACATAGAAAAATGCCTATGGGTGTTGAACTTGGCTGAATTTAAAATAACGTACTGTGTAGAGAAAGGCCTGTGCTCAGCAAGAGCTGCTGTCAGGCATCTGCATGAGGGAAGAGAGAGCCTGAGGAGGCAGCATGGCTGTGAAGCTGCTAGCAGGGAGCATGTAAGTATATATACACCATTTTGCTGTGGTTTTATCTTTGTTCACTTGCATTTGATTTGCTACATGGCCTAATAGAAAGACATTTTGTTTTCTCTGCGCTAGGCTACTGGTGCAGAATGGCTGGATATGGAGATTGAAATCCTGGTGATGGTAAGATGCTGCTAGGCCCAGAGAGAAAGGCTGGGAAAGCAGGGTGTGAATAATTCTTCTCAGAGAAGGCTGCTCTGAGAGAAGCTGACTTAGTGACTGTATTGCACAATTAGGCATCAAAAAACAAACTACCCAAGACAAAGATGCAATTGTCTGAGTCTTCAAGACTAGTTATTTTAATCTGTGCTTACATTTATTGTGTTACAGTAACACTTTCTGTGTAGAATTACACAGCTGATTAGAAACATTTATACAGAGAGTGAGGGAAAAGATGGACTTAAAGGCCTGAGAATTAGTTGATATCAACATGTGTCTTGATTATTGCAGGCCTGTTCTTAAATCCTAGTGCTTGGCCAGAACATAGCCTCTTTCACTTTCCTCATAGCAAAATACTCAGAAGTCCTGAGGACTTAACAAATGTTTTGTTTCTTGCGACATTATGCCAAAGTGTTGGACTATTACAATGAGCCATACATGTTAGTATACACGCCTTTCTTTATTGTTACACCAATATTATTTTTACTGCAATAACAGATAGCCAAAGAGTGTATCCATCAAAAATAGTGTTGTGAAATTGCTTTCATTGTAGATAACACTTTGTAGCTGTTGTTTCAGGTACTTCAATGACACTTTTTTCTCAAATTATTTTTTTTAGCTTTCTTGTAGGCAGAAATACAGTAGAAGTATTATTTCAGTCAGACTGAAATCCTGTAAAAAGAAGCTGCTGAGTGCAGATAAGCTTGATTTTGATCAAGAGTGCATTCCAGGCTAGGATGCACTACAATAATGTTTAATATTTTTACTTCATTTCTAAAACATTTAATAGGCTCAATTAAGTAGTCTCAATCAACAAATAGTTAAGACATAGCACTTGTATAAATATAGATATTTAGTATCATATCTGTCATTGTTTGCAACCATCTGGTTCTATTTATTAACCCACAGTAGAAGTAAGTCTATAAATACACTGTCTTTATGCTTAAATATTATTTCTTGTCCCAAAAATTATTATATGTCACATACAGTCTTCACATCAAATGAGCTGTAGTTTTCTTCACTGAATTTTGCTATTGGAAATTTTTTATGATGACTTGTCACATATGTGGTAAAGTCGGAACATAGATCACTGCAAGAAGAGGATATTTCCCTAGTTCATCAGGATTCATTTTAGGAAGGTATAATCTTGTGATATCCAGACTAATTGAATTATTAAGAAAAATACTGTTGGAAAGAACATGCCTTGATACAGAAATAATAAAATTATTTTAATGTCTACAAACAGCCATTTAGGACATTCCTTTTTTCTATAGCAGCTAGCAACAGGACAAGGGGTAATGGGATGAAGCTGGAACAAAAAAGTTCCACTTAAATATAAGAAAAAGCTACTTTGCTGTGAGGGTGATGAAACAGTGAAACAGGCTGCCCAGAGGGGTTGTGGAATCTCCTTAATTGGAGGTCTTCAAGACCCACCTGGAAATGTTCCTATGCGACCTGATCTAGGTGAAGCTGTTTCTGCAGGGGGGTTGGATTAGATGATCTCTAAAGGTCTCTTCGAACCCTACCATTCTATGATTCTATGATTCTATATTTTCTTAACCACGCAATTGCTGGAGCTAATTCAAGGGAAGGCATGTAGATCTGACTCTGCTGTTGGTAACCAATGGTTAACTGTGAGTTAATAATTAGCATAAATTTATGTAAGTTTCTTCCTTAGCACCTAGATGTAACTACTTCATTTGCAGGATTTTGTAAACAGATTTATGTCTCCCAGGGTTTACTTTGTTCTGGCCATTTCTCAGTAAGGGCTCTTGTAAATTCATGAGGCCTTCTAATTAAATATTGTTACAGCATTCCTGCTGCCTTTAAATATCATAGAATACTGCCTTTAAATATCATAGAATCATAGAATATAGGTGACAATATTTTTTTAATTAACTCTGTCTGTTGGGATGCCCCCTCACCTTGTGCCTTATGCCTTTTTATTAAGTCTTAGAATTCAAAACACCTGCTTAAATTAACTATGCCTTGTGACACCTTTTTTTCATAAATTTTAGCTTTTCCTGAGTGGTTTCTTCCCTCCTCAGTGCTTTTGTTTTTTGTTTTTTTTACAAAGCAAGTAGTTGCCATTAGAAATAATCTGCTTGTAGTCCTTTGTCCTCGTGAAACTGAATGAGGATGATGTGACATTCTGGAAAGCTATGAAGTTGGTAAGTTTCTTCCTTATGAGGAAAGACTCTGGGAACTGGATCTGTTTAGTCTAGAGAAGAGGAGATTGAGGGGGGATCTCATTAATATTTACAAATATCTAGATGGAGGATGTCAGGAGGTTGGGACATCCTTTTTCTCTATGGTATCTAGCAACTACCCAGGGAGGTTGTATAGTCTCCTTCCTTGGAGGGAGGTCGTCAAGACCTGCCTGGACAAGTTCCTGTGCAACCTGATCTAGGTGGACCTACTTCTGCAGGGGGCTTGGAGTAGATGATCTCTAAAAGTCCCTTCTAACCCTCACTATTCTATGATTCTATGATAATATATTGGCATTTACCATGAAAAAAAGACTTTATTCATGTATTGTTATGTGAAAAGTATTATTTTTCATTTCATTATATACAAATCTAATTATACCTTTTTGAAAGAGAGGATGACTATTTGCCAGCTTTCTTGGAGGAGCTACAGAGCTACACGACTCTTTTGACAACAGAGTGTGTCACATTGTCGTGGTTTAGGCCCATCAGGGAACAAAAGACCACGATTAGCCTCAAGTACCGAAGAGGCTGAGAATTGCTCGAGGGCAGGGAGGGCTTAATTGCCGCTTAAGGTTCAGGACAAAGCAGACCAGGCCACTCGGTTTGGGGAAGAAAAAAAAACCAGAAAATAATTTAATGCAACATCAACTAAAACATACCCACAAAAACCCAAAACATAACCAAAACGAAACAACACAGAGGAATACGTCAATGAAGAGTCCAACCAGCCTTTTTAAGAACACCTTCCCGCCACACCTCCCCTCTTCCCGGGCTCAGAGCCCTGATCCCGGGGTTTTTACCTTGCCCCTCCCTGAACGGTTCGGAGGGGCAGGCAGTGGAGGTCTCAGTCAGTCTGCTCCCAATAGCTTCTGCCGTTCGTCCCTCCTCAGGACGTGCCAACTCCACACCAGTCCTCCCTGCAAGTCCGTGGGGTAGCTCACACACATGGCAGCCCTGCACGGGCTGCTCCGACGTGCACCCAGTCCAAAGGCTGCAGCTCCTCTCTGCTTCTCGTGTGGGGCTGCTCTGCGGCGTGCAGGCTCTCCAACACGGCCTGGGCCATGGCCGTCTCCCCACACAGTCCCTCGCCCGTCCGGGCTCACTCACATGGAGCTGCTGGTGGCTCTCAGTCCTGCCACGGATCTCCATAAGTTTCAGGGGCACAGCTTGCATTCTCGCCACGGCCTGCAGAAGGGTCTCCGGTCTACTGCTTCTCCTTCCTTCCTCCTTCTCTGGCCGAAGGGTCCGCGTGGTCGCCTCCATCTTGTATCCCTCTTACACCTCCTGACTCGCATTTCAAATTCCCGTCCCCAAAATAGTGATCGCAGAGGCGCCAGATTGGCCCAGCCAGGCCGGAGGTGGGTGTGAACCCAGGAGCCGGGGGAGGGTCCGCAAACTCTTTACCGGGTCTTCACTGCAACCCGCTCCCCCTGTTACTAAGCCAAAAGCTGCTCCTTGCTAAACCAGAACACACATTAATATTTTCCTTTCCCTCATGTGTTTGTGTAAGTATTTGGGAGTGTGGATTTTCTGAAGTTTTCAGAGTTTTGACAGTTTTGCTGAAGAGTGGAGTCCTGCACAGTGAGCGCTGAGCTCAGTCAAAAGATATGGGCAGTGGAATTGTGAGTATAGGCTGAAACACCATTTTTATTCTGGTGAAAATCTGGCTTTACCTTCCTGATATCACTAGGTCATGTACTAGCAGTTGATTTTAGAATAAGCAAAATATGCTCAATGGTTATTTCAAGTACTAGTGAGAGATGCTGCTTCTACCTTGTGCAGATAGATGGTTAGTTCTCCTGTACTACAGGTGCAATTGCCATACTTTCTGACTGGATTTGCATTGACTTAGATGAGATGGGTGCTAATTGACACCAGCCACTGTTGATCATTCTTGCTAGTGAATCTAGTGTGTTAGAAATAATGAATGAAGACAGTTATAGATGAACCAAGAAGAGGAACAATAAAACTTGTTCAGCAAAAGACACAGAGGTAAGTTTGACCATCAGGGCACGCAGTGCAAGGTGTGCAAGTTAATTTACAGGAATCCAAATGGTGTTTAAGCTCATTGTTTTGCTTCTGATACTGCTGATGCCATGCTTATTCAGGACTTACAGTAGGTAATATACAGGAATAGCCATAAGGTGTCAGAATTCCCTCACATTCCAAGTAAATTATAGCTTGTACAGTCAAAGTCTGCTGTCTTTTACAGAGTAGTTACAAGGATTCACAAATTACAACTCAAGGTTCAGAAAGATTATGGGGTTGCCATATAAATATATGAATCTTTTGATAACTTTTAGCTTTAAAAAAACACTTCTTTCAGAGCAGGGATAAGGGACAGAAAAATATGACCATGAATAGCTTCTTGTTACATAACAAAAGAAGTGTGACTTAAACGAAGTAATTTCAAAGACTGCAAGATTCAGTGACAGGTTTAGTAGAGATGATCCAAAGGGATATAAACCTACAGGTTGTTTCCCATTTTTTTCTTTAATGTGTCATACTCTTGAAACCACGCAAATTGTACCTGGAACATGACCAGTGCCAATATAGGGATGTAAAGGAAAGGAGAGGTATCTCCAGAGGCAGCCATGCTCTTTTCTCTGGACTTGCACTAGGGTAGCATCAACTCTATGTCTGGAATTATCCTGTTGTAGTCTCGATCATATCACAGAGATTATATGCTAGATGGTGTTGCCTTTGAAGGGTTTGTGCTCTGGGAAGTATGCTGTAACCTTGGTTTTATTTTTGTACATATTCCTAATCAAGCCTGTGGTATTCTAAGTGTTCTCTGTGTATATAAATTTAGGTTAGAATTCTTAGAGCTTGCACTGTCCCTCCAGAAGAAACCTAAAAATTATAATCTCTCTACACAATTGTATATTATAAATTCAGGAGTCTCTTAGAGGATAACGTTCCTTTAACATGAAAGAATAAATAATTAAGGAAGTATTTTTAATAGGAATTTAAAATATTAATCCACTTTAAGAATTAAATGGATGCTTTTATTGAAGTTTCTCATATTACAGACTTGTTTGTCAGCTCCTGATACCATAGCTATTTTGAGACAGCTGTTTTACATGTCATTTGAGACAGCTTTCAAAATTATGGTGATCTGGTGTCAGCAGTATTGAGTTTATAAGCTCTTGGTAGGACTACCCTTTATAAGATAATGAATATTAGAGATAGTAACAGCATTTGATGTTGCAAAGAAAGCATTTTAATGAACACCATGGTCTTCAGGGAAAAAAAAAAGATATTTAAAGGTTAAAAAACTTTCATAAATTTTCATGAAGTCTAAATACCATATGATTTCCGAATTTACAAAATTGAAACTACTCTGGTATTTTATCCCATATTAAAAGTGTTAAAAACTGACTAAGAACAAATCACAGAAGGAAGTGTCTGTGGGGAAACACGATCCTCTGTCAAGATTAGCAGAGGCCCTCTCTGACTATTTTTATTGTTGAACTGGAAATAGTGATAACATTTTTATGATAAGTATTATGGATGAGAAAAATAAACAGCTTGATAAATGAGAAAGATGAAGCAATTATGCAGAATAATTGGACCATTTAGTGAACTTTGCTAATACAAAATGTTTTCTTACTTCTCAGTGTATTTTTTTTTTTCCCCTGGAAAGAAGAAAACTGATTAAGAAAATTGGTTATGAAAGGGACTTTCTTTGGCTACAAGCTATTTTCTGAAAAATACTTAAAAATTCACCATGAATATTTGTTGTGATACTTGGCAAAGAAGACTGAAGTGATGCTAAATGTATAATAAGCAGGGGAGAACTCAGTTGTAGCAAGGAGGACATTTGGTGATCAGTATTGGTGACATCCCAATTAAATAGTCAAATTGCTGTAAAAAAAAGTTGAAAAAATGGAAAGAGTATCAAGAGGAGAAAAGCAAACAGAGAAAGCACATCTCCAATGGTGACGAAGTCAAAGTCTAGCAAAATAAGCTCATTCATTTGTCTTTACGCTTACATCCTGTGTGTAAACATAAGATGGTAATCCTGAGTACAATTGAACTCTACCTTGGAAAGGCTGAAAATTAGAACTAAATTACAGTATGTTTGTAAACAATTTATAGCTGAGGAAAACCCCCCTTATTTTATAGTAGAAATGCAGTAAATAGTTTTCCTAGATGAATCTGAATATAATTTGGGAAATTTTGAGTTAGTCATATGTGAATTATTTGGAATCAAGATAGGAGTAAACTATAATAGACTGTGATGTAAAGAAGGTCTTGCTAATTGATTTTTTTTTAAGACTAAAGCTCAGAGAATCTCTTGTGAGCCTGAGAGCCAGACTTTCTGTCCTACAGTTTTTCAGATTCCTGAAGTGAGCTCCAATATGAGTATTAGAGCCAGAAGCTCCGATCCATGATCAATATAGTTACTTGGTTTCTTTGTTACAAGGATCTTTGTTCCTGGCCCTCTTTTTGCAATAGGTTCTTCCCATAGAAAAATTAGTCAATAGTTATGTCTCGTTTATGTCTGCTTGAGTAAGTTGTCACAAATCTGGAGTGTGTCAATATGGAATCACTGAGACAATTGTCTTTATTTGCCATTATTCAATGAAGTTTACTTGAACTTTTTAATGCTTCATTAACCCAATCTTGTGCTCTTGATGCCTGTATTGGTGACATCTAAATTAGGCATCAGACTTGTTCTGAAGGCATTCAGGAAAAGTAGTAAGAAATCTTCATTGTGTTTCAACATCCTGGAGTCAAATTAGTTACTTGGAATGCATTGTATGTAACATATAATTATATGTATGATTAATGTGTACATACTTAGCTGCCATTATAAATTAATAATTGCCTGTAGCAATTAGAATTCTGCAGTTCTCCCATTGAGAGTTGGGGGAGCTCCTATGTTTGAGCTTATCAGCAGTTATTAAAAATAAAATAGGACATCCTTTCTCTGCTTTGCAGTTCTTTTTTCATTTCTTTTAAAAGGTTATGACAAAACAAATACTAAAACATTTTGGTAATTTTCCTTGCAAGATAAACTGCCTACAATCAAGTAAGGATTCTTCATTATCCACTTTTCTGTACCTTCTGCACTTTGTAACTCTTGTATGGTATAAATGCGAACTGGGAAAATATGTGGTGCGATCTTGTATAGTATTTTACTTACACCTTGTATAGCATAAGTGGCTTTAATGGTTTTTCAGTGCAGAAGTATTTCACATTGTGTATATAAAATTAAAATATTAAAAATTTTTGGTTTGGCAAATTTGTGGACTAGATTTCTGTCAGAAAATTCTGCAGAGCGGGGTGCTATTGTGTACCTAAGTTCAAAGTTTTATGAAGTGAATCTCAGTTGTACTAGAGTTTTGGCTGGCTTAAGTGTCCTAAGTACTGCACCTGAGTCCATGCTTTTTCTTAGAAGATATATGATGTTACTATGTTTTGATTATATTAGAAATAATATTGTCTTTATAATTGATTTTAAACAAATGTTTTGAGTTCTTCAAGTCTTTGGTGTATTTCTGGGAAGTTTCAGCTTGTTTTTATAAGAATTGATTCACTCTGGTGTAGTTATCAAGCAGAAAAAAGACATAATTAGCTTTGGTTTTATTGTACCTTGGGGAGAGGACCACTTGCTTCCTTCCATCTTCAGTAATGGCTCTACTGTAAAGAACAACGTGCTGTAGGTTAAGACAAACAGGTACCCCTGAAGGTGCCATTACATACCTTTTTTGCAAGTGGAAGGTAACTTCAGAGCTAGTGCAAGTTGATATGGTAGTTACTGTCTACTTCATTCTGTCAGCGGAAAGGTTCCAGCACTAGAAGAATTAAAACTAATATACAGATGGCCACATTTTAAATATATCTTGAAATTCTCTTGGAAGTATTTCTCTGTCACGATATAGATAGTGACATATATGACACACTGACTATGTAATGTCTTAAGGTATTTATCTTATTTAAACCCTAGTTAAATAGGTAGGTTAAATAGGGAGTGGGAAAGCAAAGGAATTGTAACACTAACAAAAAGTCTGAGAAAACCTTAGGATGGAAACACTGTCTTAGCTGAGATCCGTTTTTGAGATAGTATTGATTTATTTGCCAGTGCTTTGCAACCAAAAGCAATCATAGATATCCTTTTTCTATAAATAGAAAACTAACTTATACGTAGTCATCCAGGGGGCTGACAGATGAGCATGCAATAAAAAAAAAACCCACAACCCAACACAACACCAAGTGATGTTTTGTTTAATAATCTAATGCAGTATTGACTATGCTAACCTGCTTTGCCTGTTAAATAACCTAGTTTTGTGTGCATTTGCACATTTGCTATATTACAGCTTTATCAAGTCTTCTTAGGTGTCTTTTTTAAAGGGAAGAACTCTGGATTTGCTGAAGAAACACTACTGTAACTTGGGAATGACTTAGTCTTGAGAATTTCAGTGTCATAAATGACACCTGAAATAGATCCAATCGTCATAGAAATTCAGGTGATTCCTTTAGCTCTAAATGAAGAAAAATATCATTAAATGGAAGCATATCCATGAATGAAGCACAAGATTAGCCTGAATTATAGTAAACAGTTATCCAGTAGCCACCTTCTGAAGTGCATTGAATTTTGTCTCTTGTATTCACTTGGTGTCATAAGAACATTCATTTTCAAGCAGTAAGCTTTTTAACTGAATCTTCCTTCATATTAATATTAGAACAATCAAATAAATCGATCTAAAATTGATCTTATTCAAATAGTTATAAAATGCAATGGATAGATCAGTGGCTGATAGTAAATGTATTCCCATGAAGAGACTATTTTAGGTAGTGTTACATAAAATGAGGTCGAGGATATGCTAGTAATTTTCTTTTATTCCTGGATTTACATTGAGCTTAATAAAGCAGGTAGCGGTAAAGCATGATTTGTTCTACTGAAGTGAGTTCTGAAGATGCTCCAAAAGAATGAGGGTCCATTTCTTCTGGCCCTCAATACAGAAAAAAAAATGGAGGCTGGTAGGGAAATATCCAGAGTAAAGAAGAGACTCAGGAAGTTTTTAGCATAAAGTTTAGTCTTCGTTTTTGCTACCAGGGGTTTTGTTGAGTTCCAAGATGAACCATGGCCTATTCAAAGTGGTCATAAGCGGGAGTTCAAAAGACTCTTGCTGCATCACTGGTCATTCTGGAGAAAGCACAGAGCTGTCAGGTAGCTTCTCTCTGAGGGTGTGTTTGGAGTTTTCTTTTATTCCTGGTTGTCTTGTTCTTGCCTGCTTATACAATTAAGAATACTGTGCTGGAGTTTCTATTTGAAGAAATGTGTGTTGTTAATTTCAATTGAAGTGAAAAACGTCTCCTGTGGACTATTGGAAGTATGAAAACATTTGCTGTTGTCATGTTCTGTCTGATACCATTGTGTCATGGTCTTTGGAGCAGACAGAATTTGGAGTAGTGCATGGGGCAGGATCGCAATTTTGTATTTGAGGTAAAAAACTCCTAGAACATGCATTTCTTAGTTACGGTGACTTAGAAAACTTGTCTCTTTTTGAGTTAAAGAATTTACCTTACGAACCTGAAATTTTGAATCCTCCTGTGTTTACTCCCAGATTTAATTTTTGATTATGGAATTGCCTGCTGCCTTTCCTTCCATGATACTAGTCCTCTGTTGAATAAGAATTTCAAAGGCCGATGGCAAAAATCTAACGATTTATGTAAGTGTTGCTTTCTAAATAGCGTGGTTTTCTTCCCCTTGTCATATATAATTTGTTTAGAGAGAGAATACCTAATTTCATACTGTATTTCTCAGGTTATATAAAAATCAAACACCGTTATGAAAGGGAAAAAAATGTTTACAATCAATTCTTTCAGCATGTTATTCTATTCCATTAATGAAAGGAAAATGCATCAGAGGTCACTAGCTGGTCTAGATGCTGATATTGAAATTAATTAACCTCATAAATCGGCAAGTGTTCTCCAAAGTCACCCGTTTCTAGATTTTTTTTTTGTTCTGTTACAAATTGCATGGCATGACATTGTGTGTAGAAGCAAGTATGGAAACATAAATAACAAGTGCGGTCTTGCAATGACAATGTGAAATTGGCTACACTTTGAGCGTGTGTTTGCTATATGACTTAACAGATGCTACAGATGTTTCTCATGCAAGCTGAGTTCTGCCCCCTATACCATGTCCAGACATGTCAACCCGCTATATGACTCCAAGTCATGAATTCCACTGTCTTACACAGGAAAATGGAACCTGTGTAGATCATGTTGTTTTTTTCCAGTGATTATAATCAGCTTTTGATGAAAAGTGAAAACAATGCCTCTTTTTAGTTATTGCTTTTAGTTTTGTTTGCATTATCTTATATGCTATGAATCAAAATGTCTCCTTTAGAGAGTTAGTTTTCCATTTATTATTTTCATGTCTGGCCTATATATATGTGGATTCTTGATGGATAGTTGTTCAAAGATATATTTGGAAAGTGAAAAATGCTACAAAAGCTGTTTAAAGATTTTATTAACTTATGTGCAAGAGAAAGGCTATATTTCTCAGTACAAATACATTTTGCCTAGATGTGAATGTTTTCGTGCTTGCTTTGCAAAGCTTGGTATACATGAAGTAATTTAGAATTGACTAAAAGGTTTTATTTGCATGTAGCTCTTAGGAAAATTTGTGCTCTGCTTTTGCTTAACCATTTACAATACAAGGCATGGTTTGCTAAGTTTTTTAGTGCAAATATATGAGGAATTAGCAAGTATTCGTCACCTTAAACAGATATCATTGTTCTTGCTGTGTTTCAGTCTAGAATGCTAAAAAGCATGAGACGATGCTGCTGGTATTGATTAATTCAGTTTTGAGGATCTTTGAGTTCTAAATGATATAGAATGCTACCATCTTAAATTAGCCATATAAGCACAAGGTATGAGTTTTCTTCTACTGTTTTGTATTGCATTATCTGTTAATAGAGACAACATGGAGCAACAATGTACATATCTGTTTACATCTGTGCTGAAAAGCACACTTAGGTATGTATTGTCGACTTGTATGCTCAATCAGTGAGGCATATATGGTCTATGTATACCTGTTTGTAAGCATATGATTACTGCTGTTACATTGGTAAACTCATTGAACTATGAAATGTCTTGATCACTTTGAACTCAAATATTTTTTGGAAGGAGAAATATCTGCTGAGACCACCTCCCATAATTTTCTCTTGTTTGACAGGGAAGGTTCCACACGCATCTTAATCACTTTCATAATACAATGCATACTGAAAAATAAATAAATGGTTGTACTGTGCTTATACATCTGGAGTTTATAATTTAAAATTTATAAAGAGATAATTTTATTTCTAAACTATCAGGCATACTGAGTAATGTAACTTAAAATTTATTACTTTTATCAGTCTACCTAGAAGGTATTAAGACTGTCAGACTGATATATAGCATCTAATCAAAGGAAGAACACCCAGTTTCAGATTATAATTATTAAAACTTTGATGTTATATATGACAATTAATCCTCAATGCATCCTAAATGCTTTGATATTCCTGTGCAACAATAATCCTCCAGTGGATTTATTATGATAATATGTTTTTCTCTTCAAAGATTTTTTTAAAAGCAAATTATAATTATTATGATTCCTGGCACTACAATAAAAAAACCATTCTGAAATATAACACCATTTTCACATTATAAATTGTTTCACATTAAGATCGAAAGGGAAGGAAGCCAAAGCAGTATCAAGAACTAGGGACTTCTTATTTTAATGAATAATTTCCAACCCTTGGGTTGTGGATACACTGTATTTTTTTTTTTGTTTTAACCTAGATTTACTCTTCTGTTTTTAGATCTTTGTACTTCAAACCTTTATTTTGGTGCAAAGTATACTAGCTTTTGATGTTTCTCTCTACTGTTACAGGGACACACAGCATCCCTGGTTTTCAGTATTTTGCATTTCTAATTTCAACCTCAAAGTCAGAATTTTTATGCATTGTGCTGTAACTCAGGCCCAGTAGAACCAGGACTACTATGTAAAGATGTAAAATGACCATTTTTTTCCTCCTTCAAAAATAGAGGGAGATCAAGAAACTTCCTGCTTGGCACTAGTCCTTACTATATTCCAAATTTATCTGAAATGCTAGGAAGACTTTATGGGGGGAATGATTGAGATGAGGGTTGTACCTGATAACCTGTGATTTTCTGGATTACATAATACAGCCTAAAGTTTAATATTCACTTACAGTATCTCACCACTTGCATTGATGAAAGTCTCAGGTCAAATCCATGGAAATGGTTTTCCTAGTAAAATGTTTTTCTCTGAATCTAGAAGAAAAAAGAAATTATTTTCCATTGAAGTTCTTTGAATGTCACACAGTGTTCTTAGAAAAATAAATTTTCCAATCCGTAAAGAGGTAACATTTTGAGTGCAGCCTAGACTTCAGCATAGGGTTCAACTTTAGGAATAAGCTTCAGTTTCCAGCTCTTCTGCTGATAACAAAGCTTGTTGTTTTCTAGTGCATCTTACACACAACAGTAATTTTCAAATTATTTTCTTAAGAGTACATACAGTTTATTCAAAGAAAAAAATGGAGAGGTGACTGAAAAATACTTAAAAAGTTTGCATGTTTTAAATGGAGTAGCGTCTTTACTGAGGAAAGATTCTAAATTCTCTTACTCTCAAACTATCCTGATTTCTTTTCATGCTTTGTTTTACATCAAACAAATGTTTTATAAAAATACACTTTTTGATTGGTGAAGTAAGCATGACTGAAACAGCTGAAGGGGGAACCTTCGACTGCTTGTACAAAGCTAAAGGGTATGCTCAACACAGTGCTGATGTAGTCAGCTACTACAAATCTATAAGTCCCTTGGCACAACACATTTAGATATTTTTACTCATATATCAATATACAGATGGTCAAGTTGTGGGAAGTTACACAGGGAATAAAAGACGACTTCAATTAGCTTTAAATTATGTTTAGCTTAGACTTTAATTTTTTTTTTTCTCCATTAAAGATATTCATGTGCTGGATCATGACACTCAAAAGTTTACATGTTGGTTTTCCTATGGTCTTTGTTTCTCTAACCCCTTAATGAGTTTTTGCTGTAGTGGAATAAAAAGTAGTAGTAGATGTGTCCTTCAGAGTGTCTTGAACTTTGATACACTTAGGTGCATAGATGTTGATGAAGCAGCATGTGATGTACCAAGGTTATGTTCAGTTTTGGAAGTTTATAGTTGTTTTTTTTTTTTCCTTTTGATGCATAGAAAAGATACGATGATGATGATGATGATATAGCAGTATCTCGTTTGATAATGAAGTTAACTGTGCTCTGTTACTATAGAAAGGAAAATTTGTAAATAGTCATAGTGTCTTGAAATAAATGCACTAAATACTCCAATGAGAACAGTTATTTCAATAGTTTATAAAGCATGGGCCAAATACCAAATTCTTTACAGTTCAAATTTTTTGGTAGGCTAGTTGGTTTGTAGTGACTCTGCTCATCCCAATTTTCTCTGAAATCCTTTTGAACATTACTGATGCCAAATAGAGGGGAGGTTGTAGGGGTTTGCAATCCATCAGCAATATCTCTTGTCTTTTGTGATGTGACAGCAGAAACAGTTTGAGTGAAAGAGTGATTATGAGCTAGAATTTTTCCAGATGTGAATTTCATAGCACATCTGATCCCAAACGTATGTTCTTTTATACACCTCTTCTTTTTACAGCTCTTAAAGTGAAATGATGCTAGTTTCACAACTGATAAAGAATAGCAGTTCTTCCTTACATGTGAAACTTCATATTCACAGGACAGTCAGTGGCAAAAGTTGGATTCTCTTCCATGTGAATAGTGAGCTGTAAAAAGCTCATCAAGCAAAGAACCTTTCATTAATCCTCTACAAAGGGAACTTCAGCAAACTCTTAATAAGCACCATCTTGAACTCAAATATTCCTTAAATAATAAGAAAATCCCTCAGTTTTTCTAAAGTATTTTCTCATTAATATGTTCCATATTAAAGCTCATACTGCAGATGATAAACTTTTGATGTGCAAATAATTCAAGTCTGGTCCTTTTAGAGATGGCTCATGTTAGTTAGAAAATAATTATATGTTGTTAATAATATAACCTCCAGCTATTTCTGACAGACCCAGATGTCCTCACAATATAGAGCTTAGTCACCAAGCACTTCTGAATAGTACACACTTAAAAAAAACCCACAAAAAAAATGTGTTCAAAATACATTGAAATCCTCTTCTGTCATCAGAAATACTGTAGTATTTATTAACAGCAGCAATAAAAAAGCTGAAGATTCTCGTGATTTACATAATGATGCAAAGAGTCATGTTAAAAATGTCCTAGGAATCAAACAGTAGAAAGATTATGAAAAAAATTGAGGTATTGTGGCTATCTTAAGGCCATTAAAGATGACCAAAGATATCCAAGACATCCACATGGTATTGTCAGATAACAGCACAAACTTCAGGAGACCTGCATGCCTCTGGAATGGCAAGTGATAGAGTGAGACAGGTTTTGGCTGCAACAGCACTAGATAATGATCTTTGTGTACAAAAATCACTTTCTCAAACCCACTTATACTGTGTACAGAGAGTGGCTTTTTTTTTTTGTTAAAATTATTACCTTATTGGATGATAGAAAGATGTTAGGTGGCACAAAATTTCTCCTTTGCCAATGATAAGTTAGCATGTTTAATTTTTTTCTGTGTTTTAGTTTGTTTTAGTTTGCTTGAGCAGGCTCTACTTCTTTTACAAAGTAAGATTCAGAAGCTAATTATGTCAATTCATACCAATAATTTAAAGACCAGAAAACAAGATACTTTTAAGAAATATGAGAAGTGTTAAACTAGACTTGGAAAAACAATTTATTCAGATTCTGTTTATCACTCATAAACACTCATCACTCATCAGTCAAGAAGATTCTCTATATTTGATAATACTCCTCACTCTGATTAAAACAGACTTAGATTAATTATGTTGCAGGTTGATTTATTTATTGTTTATCTACTTAAATGAAACCTTAACATGGACAGAAAAATTTGTAAGAAAATATTATTCTGTATCAAACTGAATATGAAGACCGGTTAATTTAATAAGTAAATGTTAATTGTTTGAAAATGCTGCTGTCTCCCAGATTATTTAAGAACATACCTAGAAATTGAAATGCATCTTATCATATGAGTCTGTAACTAAAAGTGCACGTAACATCTTAAGAAATTCAAATCAAAAGGACATTTCAATAAGGAGCCACTTGATCAGTTATTTAAATACAGAAAGTAATAGTGTGGAAACTTCACACAAAAATGCAAGACAATAGAGATGCATCTGTTTATGAGCCAAATACCCAGAGTTTGGGGGCCAAGATTGTTATAGAATGTATAAAAATTAAAGTAATTTTATTATTATTTTTTTAAAGTAAAATTCATAACTAGGCAAAACTAGGCCTCCTTGGTAAAGCCGCTCCCAAAGAGAAGAACATACATAAGAAATCAGACACAATGAAAGTAAGAGTGATAGTAAGAGGGATTGTTTAAATCCGTGCACCTGCAAGGCATAAAACATCTAACAACAATGTTGGGAGTGATTGCTTCAGAGGAAGAAAAGAGTTTGTTGTGTTAACCATTAGGCTGTTTCCTGTCCTGAACCCCCCTAACTTTTTGGTCCAGAGCATCAAATAACATTCTGGTGCAGAGCACCAGATAATTAATAGCATTCTGGTCCAGAGTGCCAAATAATCCATAGCTTAAATCCATTATGGCCAAGTGATTTTGAAATATAAATGAATATGTATAGCTAGTTTAATAAGTGACTAATCGATTAGAGTGATGTAATGTGCAAAAGTAACAAATAACCAATCAAGGTAAAGGGTAAATTTAATGAACAATTACAAGCGGGCTTTTATGCGTAGTAATAAAGAACAAAAGAATGTTGGGTATAAATATTTGTTAATTCTTATACCTTGGTGTACATTCTTTGGGAATGATCCCTTGTCCCCAGTGCATTGTCAAATAAAAGACATCTCTAACTTTGTGTAGGTAAGTATTTCTTCCCCAGCAGATTTGCAACAAGATCACCAACTACAAAACAGAACTAGATCTAGTCTATTTACAAATTTTCAAATGTGCTTCCTGGAATTAGTCAACTCTTTCCATAGTCTGCTAGGAAACCTGCCCTGCTTTATGTGTTCCTTATGAGGATTGTTCTTTAGTTAGTTGCTTGTTATATGCAAAGGTAACAGGAAGATTCTTACATGACTTGTTCTAGTCACCTTTCTGTCCTTGACTTCAGTCATATAAAGTGAAATTAGCTTGTATTTTTCATGTTTGTTTGGTACTGAACTCGGTTCTATTTCTTTAAATTTTGAAAAAAAAAAATCCCAGGATTCAGTAACATGAACAGAAAGCACTTCTTGTTAAGTTCTCTGAATTGACCTATTTATGATCAGTAGATGATGTCCTTTGTCTTGGGATAATTACTAAGGCCCAAGATTTGCTGCTTAAACCATCTTCATCATTTGTCTGGTGCCTAGTATTTAGTAAGTGTATCTGGTGAAAAATTTCCCATAACTTTCACTAGGTGAAAACTGGTTGGCTGAGAGAAAGATGCTGTACTCCAACATGAAATTTGGAGAATTTGAAGGAGAAACAATATTTGAAAATTACAGTTAATATTGAGTAGACTATCATAATATCATAAACATCACGATCATAGCATGATCTTACAGAACTAATAATCAGTCTATTAATCTTTTTGCGTTTTATTGTAGATTGCTTTTAAACCACTTGACTTTATAAACTGCTATTTAAAACATTAATATATTTCATTTACTGTTGGACTATGTGACAGTAAGATATTCAGAATTTTGATTTTTAAGGGAAAAATATTTTTAATCAGTTTTGAAAGATGACTGTCTATTGTACCTGAATGATTGTGAGACTTTAATATCCTGCTGAGGGAAAAACCTCTTCATCTAATTGACTATGTGAAAAGAGCCAATATTATATATTCAAGATGCATGTGCCTGCAAAGGGAAGATTGAATGGTTCTATTTCTATTGAAAGATGTGAGAGCGTGTATGAGCAGAGAAGCTTCAGCATTACAGAAATTGAAGTAGTAATTCTTTAATTATTGAGTTTCTTTGGAAATCTGCTAGACGCAGTTTCTGAAACTAGCAGAAAGAATATATGTCAGGATTGTATTTTTTTTTCTTTCTAATTATATTTAGAATAAGTTTTGTAGTATTTGTCTAGATTACTTCTGTGCAAAAATCAGCCTTGAAGGGATTGTCAACACAACTATGGGATATAGACCTGCTTCTTGAGTATAAGACTCCAAAATGAAAAAAGCAAGAATATTCTTGAATAATACCTCATACAGCTGAGCTATCAGATAGACAGTCTGTATTCATTACCTAAAAACCAACCCTGTAAAACTGGTGGCTGGATAATAAAATTCTATATACTCAACCTTTCCTCAAGCTCTTCCTGGAAATGTATAACACCCAAATGTGGTAATGTTTCTCGTATTTAAGAAGTCATGATGCTGCTTGGGTTTATATTCATAGCTCAAGAATTATCTTAGTAAGTTTGTCGTTGACTTTGGTGAATGTTCAATCTGGCTTGTTACTCAAATAATTGTGTTACTCAAATAATGTATAACTTGGAGTAGATAATGATTGTGGGCTAATTTTTTAAATGCAACACAATAACTTTAGAAAAATATACTAGTAATAATGCTTTACATTATGTTTTACTTGCCTGTTATGTGAATAGACCAATTATGCATTTTATGTTGGAGAATTGGTACTTGAATAGAATACTACTGTTTTATTGGAAACTCAAGTGTAACTTTAAAGCCACAGGGGCAGAGAGGAGATATTTAACAAAAACTAGTTACAAAGTTCACAGAATCACAGAATAGGTTGGAAGAGACCTTCTGCTTTGCCATTTCACGGTTTTTAGCTCTAGTGATAAGGTGGTGGAAATAGTCAGGCAAATAAGGGATTTTTAGCCAATTATTTCCAAGACACAGCAACTAAATTTTGGAAGATGCCAGATAATATTATGTAAACTTTTACTTTCAAAAATCAGGGATGAAACGATATCATGAGTCTTTGTACTTAAATAATGGTTAAGAAGTACTTTTGACTTTGCCATGGACTAAACAATATATGATATATACACTAAATTATAAAGGTAATGCAGGCTTCTGAAATTTAATTTTGTAGGATGTATCATAGAATAGGGTTGTCACAGAATAGCAGGCTTAATTCTGGGCAGTAATCCTTCTAGGTGATGAAAATCCTGGAGGGAATTTCACACAGATAGGCAAGTTATTTAGCTGACAAGAAGCTTACTAAACACCACAAGAAAGAAAATACATTCACAACAGTTGGTACATCAAACCAGTAGTTAATCTAAAACTGTCAGTGGAACACGTGAATGACTGTAGCTGTAAGAAATAAATTGGGATTTAGGTCATAGGTTTCTTCCACATTTGTACTAATAAGAAATCTGGTCTATTTTCTTAGAGTATGTTTAAGAAACTTTTCCATAAATGCATGCAAATGATCCAGAATTTAAATGTGTGGAGTGACATTGTTGATGACTTTCTTTCTGTGTTTAATTAAAACTATTATTTTCTGTATATAGGAACGTATCTTGAAAGTTTCCTGGATGAACATGATAAAATTCTGTAAGAGTTGTTTTACATAAGGTTTTATCAACCATGTCATATAGCTACTATTACTATAAATAGTTAACTGCTGCATTTTTTAATGCAAAGCAGAGTAAAGTTCCTTCAAAATTTAGATTGCCTATATTGTTATAATTTTTAGGTTTCAGACCAAAATTCTTGCAGTTTACATTTAATTGTTAACCAGAAGTACCAGTTAACCAGTTTTAGATGTTTAAAATAACAAAAAGATACCTGTAAATTAGTTTTGTGTAAGAACTGATCAGCATTCATTGAATAAATGTACGGGTCATGATTAAACACAATGAGAAGTTAGATTTATACTTATGCAAGTATATAAAAACCCCTTAATTGTTGGTAATTTTTCTTTCCTATTTTCTTGTTTATCTGCTGGCATACGGTGCAAAGTATTTTTCTATAAAATTGACATTGTGAGGAGATAAGAGCATTGCAGAACTTCACATTTATTTGCTTTTTAAACATAAATCTGTATTATAGACTTTGTATGTAGTTAAAAAAATTTTACTGTTTTATTTAGAAACTGCAGTGAGTAATTTCTAGTATCTCTGAAAATTGAAAGAGAAATGCCTACGTAATTTGTGACTGATTTCAAATTTGTTACTGCTAAGGGTTAGAGGGAATGGGAATCCCTGCTGATTATATGAACACTGTTTGGCATTGCAGCCTTAAGCCAGCTTGTAAATTAAAGAGGGTCAAGCTCTCCCTTGTCTTGCAAACAGGGTCAGTAAGGGACATGGAGAATGCTGCTGGCAAAGGTGTTGATGACTCAGGAGGTGGCAATTATGAGTCAGCAATGAACCAGAAACTCTGCAGAGAGCTGGAAGGTGCTTCTGCTGGTATCATATTTTAGGTGTCAAATAAAGTTTTGGTCTTGGCTTTTTTCTTTTTCCTGGCCAATGCAGAGTATCTGATGCAGCTGATGAAAGAACATAGCTAATAGTATCTTCTTCACCATCTATCTTGTATTTTTTCTTATAATATGGAGATTTGAAGGCTTGCATAAGTACACAAGATGAAACTGTAAAAGGCATTCCTGAACTCTCACTGTATAAATTAGGTTACAAATAGCAACCTGTCATCCATCTCAACCTCTCAGATCCCTTAATAGCTGTGTGTGCATTGTGAAGGAT
Organism: Colius striatus; assembly: GCF_028858725.1. NCBI lineage: Eukaryota > Metazoa > Chordata > Aves > Coliiformes > Coliidae > Colius > Colius striatus. The sequence goes on along the minus strand of NC_084767.1, from coordinate 28,430,958 downwards.
TAAAGTAGGCAAAATTCTCAATAATACTCTCAAAAGTACTATCAGTTTGTAGTCTTGATGGATAACTTGTTAGTGACTACTCAGATTGCAGAGTAGATGTATGGTCTGGAGTTCCTCCTGTACATAATTTCCTGTTATCTGTTGATGTTTTTCAATTCTTCAGTTCTCCAGAATGGGACAAAAGAATATATGTCCTTACTATCTTAAAATACACTGGAAATCCTAAACGATCTCACAGAAAAATGTTTTCCAGATACCTATATACATCTGTCATTTGATTTATAAATATTATGTGCAAAACAAGAGAATTTTACTATCATTTCAATGAGCTGAGAGAGTTTATGGTTCAGATCCAAAAGGTGCAGACAGAATTAGGTGCATGGACTCAAATCTGTGATGTGGAAATACTATGCTACTTGGTTGTTTAGCTATACTAGTTGCCAAATTCAAAGAATAAGTACACAGTGCACTTGAACCTAAATCTTAAATCTTTTCCTAGGTAGATTTCTTTGAAACCTGCATTGTTTTTCCTCTGTCCTGTGAAATATGCTAAGAGGCTGGCTCCAGAAGATAATCAGATGCAGTTTCTTAATAACTACTTTTGCTATTTGAACTGTACAGAAAAGGTATTGTGGCACACTGTATGGAATTGGATTTTATAGAATCCTAGCTCTTAATCTGCTCAGATTCTCACAAACTTTTTGACTGCCTATTTGAGTAGAATTTTCAAAACTTTCTCTGCCAATCTTGTACTGTGATCCACAGATAGTAACCACATCAGCTGGAATCAAGCTGGAATGCTAAAGCTGTTACTCCAGCACAGGGATGGAATCTCCTATTTTTTCTCTTTACACAAGTAAAATATTTGGACTAAGAACTGTAATGACTTTGCTGAAATGACAGTGGAAAGAATACATGGGATTTTGTATCTACTTGTCATTTGTTCCATGAAAAAGCCAGACAGTTGTCAAGTGCCAATCTAACATGTTTCCATCTTGCAAGAATGTACAAAAGTTTTGGGGTTTGATATACACTGGAAATGAGAGTTCTAGGTCTTACCAGTATTTCACTCTTCCTTCCCTTCCCACTGAAGTGTATTTTGTTAAAATAAGTGCAGTAAGTGATTATTTACTTGTCTTTGTTGCAAGGTATCACTGTAGTGTGATTCTGTAGCTGAGTATAGTAATACTTTCTCACTTTTTCACTTCTTTCTGCTAAGGTCAAAGTAGCCGATTGTATTAAATGTGAAGTTTCTGAAGTCAAACATGCAAAAAAAAATGAAAGCCTTAGATAAAATAATGAGAAACTTCTTGAACTGTCAGGAGACTTTTTTTTTTTTTTTAGTTTTGGTGTCAAAAAAGTAATAATGTTCTACAACACTGACTGTCAATTTGTCTTCTAATTAATTGACTACCAGTTTAATTGCATCCAGCAAGATATTTTTATTATGTTTTAAAAATTGCAGCAAGTAAAGACACAGACCTCTGATTATGGTGCAAGCAGAATAAGAATCGGAATTGTTTACTGTGCAAGCATCCCCTTTACTTATACTCCTCTTAGTTCCTTCTAATCAGGATTGTTTTTGTTCAGTGGCCTTCAGAGCAGCTGTGCTGATAACGTGTTTGCTTCTTGAATCTCCTGTTCAGGTGGAGGCTCCTCCAATCAGCTGCATGTGTGTGCTCTGTTCACATGCCAGTCCACTTCTTTCTCACACTGTACTGGGTCCTGCATCTTGGTTTCTCACATCTCCCCCTTCTTTGTTTAATTGCTAAAGAAGCAGCACAGTCTGTATCTGAGCATGCGTTACTTGACTTATTGTTCTTGCAATCATAAAGTGCACAAATCTTGCAATACAAAGCAAGCAACAAGCAAATGCACATAGTGCTAACAAGAACACAATTCCCATCATTAGTGTTCACTTTAACCAAGAGCCCAGTCCTGACCACCAGCTCAGCCCTGAAAAAGGATTCCAGTCAGTCACTTTAAGTTGTTTGGTGAGATCCTTCAAATCCTGAATACTCTATGTATTGACTCTGAGTGATCACTCAAATTCATAAAACACATGCCTTCAAAATCCTCACAACCATGTCCTTGTGCTAGCAATACAAAAACCTATGGCAGCTCTGTTCTGCAAAGTAGCATGTCTAATTGAGTCTACATCAGATAACAATCCAGTTAGTGCTAGTGAAGTACTATTCCTAAATTTTGCAAGCCAGCACCCTAATTTATTAAGCTTTGCCAAAGCGTGAGCACTCCCAATACCAGGGATAAGTAACCCTCCAATCCTTTCCACTACAGACCAAAATTGTACTTCTTTTTCAAAACCGTGCAGATCCCTTCTGTGTCTATGATGGTTCCTTTTCATTTGATGTATCATGGTGATGTTAAGTGTTAGTAAGGAAAACTGCCCAAATGTACATGGACCCCTCATGATGCATGATGGAATACCTTGCCAGACACACTCACCACAAATTAAAAACAACCCAGGAGGAAGATGGATAGGAGTATTAGTTCCATGTGAAATGCTACAAACGATATCATTACACTATATTTTTATATACAAGTGATGAGATAGTTGCCAAGTTTTGCTTTGATTTCTACAAGCGTAATTTATGTAAAAGCATAAATCAACCCTCATGGTTCCAAGTAGGGTTAGTTCTTGCAGCTCTAATGCTGCTTGTGGCAAATATGGCATCCATCCATCAATTATTTTATTGTAAATACTATTACAGACAGCCTTTACCACAATACTCACACAATTTAAGCCATCTTTGGTTACTCAGAGGAACTCCTACCAAGCAAGGGTTAGTAGACATAGCTGTACTAAGACAGAGTGTGTCTTGTCCTGTGACATTTGCTGAAGTGACCCAGACATTCTGTTGGGGCTGTGTGACTACCTATCCTTTTGTTATTACCCATAGCAGTATTCCTGTAAAGACAAAAAGCCCATTCAGGTTAACTCCTCTGGTGTCACTCCACTTGGCATTATTTTCTCATTTATCAGATGTGGCTGAATGTATCATGCAGGAACCCACTTTGGTCCTGAACCTGTAGAGACACAAGCATATCCCTGTCCCCAAGTTATTAAATGCAAGGGTCCTTCCCATTGTCTTGTAGCCACATCTTGTACATGGACCAAAAGCTGTGTCTAGAACATAGGAGAAACCCCAAAATGATGATCCACATGTGTCATATCTGCACGATCACGGTTTAAAACATTTAACACAAATATGACATTCCGCAATCGTTCAGAAGGCGTATCTCCCATATTCCCCCTGGTGACACTGATGCACCCGCCAGACATGGTTCCCACCATCTCATAGCCTATTGCCAGCTTTTAGCAGATGGCGGGGGGACTCTGGGGGCTATCAGGCTTCTGTTGGCTCCACTGTGGGCCCACACCACCTTCGGCTTCAGGGGAGCCACCGGGCCATTCTGCACAACCTCCTTGCACCAGAAACCGCTGGCAGGACCCTTTGCTATGGGATGCGATGTGGGCTGGGGAGGTGGGGTCTTCCGGGCTTCTCCTGACTGCGGCCCTCTTCTTCCTCCTCTTTCCTCCGGGACCCAGCTTCTTGCGGGGGCCCTTCCTGCCCAACAGGACCACAGGCAGCTGCTTCTGCCCCAGCACTCCGTGCTGCTCCAGCACCCACCGCTGCTGCACAAACTGTTCTGGGCTCCTTCCTGCCACGCTGCTCGGACAGAGCAAAGTCCACGTCCCCGAATTGGTTGACCTCTCTATACTCATCATTGCAAGGAAATAAATCCTGTCCTTGCTCAGAAACAATAGAACCAGTGTCAAAAATAAAAAGATTATCCTCCTAAGAATCTGAGCATTCCATTGCTGAAAACTGTGGCCGCTTATCTTTTGACTCTTTCCGTGTTTGCTCTAAGGCTTTGGACACCTGGCTCCACACTGGCGGATGTGCAGATTTTTATCAGTCCTGGTGTCTGCATCCCAGACCTTTTCACCTATTTTAGTCTGCATTCCCCTGTAAAAAGTAGCTGTAGGAGGGAAGCCCGGCACATTCTTTTGAACCCAATCAAGAAAAGTCACTAAAGACAGCGTAGTCACAATTCGCTGCTGACTGTCCAAGATGTGGTGTAACACATCTAGATTTATTTGTTGTTCCCAGGTGACTGAATTCCCCATGACTCCCATTTCCAACCGCTCACCTTCTGTCCTGCAGAAAGGTGTGGATGCACATGATGTGTCCTGGTCCTCCTGTGGTTCAGTCGGGCTATGCTGCCGGAGTGGACTTCTGAAATCCTCTTGTGAAGTCTTTGCCTGGGATCCTTAATGTAAGGATCACCCCACAGGGACCCTTAATGTAAGGGGACCCTGATGCTTGGCGCCATTTGCAGCAAGTGAAGACATGGACCCTGGTTACAGTGCAAGCAGAAGCAGAATCGGAATTTTGTATTGTACAAGCATCTCCTTTACTTATAACCCTGTTAGTTCCTTCTAATCAGGATTGTTTTTGTTCAGTGGCCTTCAGAGCAGCTGTGCTGATAATTTGTTTGCTTCTTGAATCTCCTGTTCAGGAGGAAGCTCCTCCAATCAGCTGCATGTGTGTGCTCTGTTCACATGCCAGTCCACTTCTTTCTCACACTGTACTGAGTCCTGTATCTTGGTTTCCCACAAAAAATGAATAAATTAAGTCTAGCAAGCAGAGAAAAACTAAAGAGGAAGCATTCGCAGTATGGAGAAATTTGAAGTAGACAAATATCGGCCTTATTCTTTATCCACGTTTTAAATAAGACAAAAATTGAAATAAAAAAAAAAGAAGCATGCTAATATGGCTCTAAGTTATTCTAATTAAATATTCTGACGATAAATTTTAAGGTATGTTCAACAGCATTCAAGCTGGCACCAAACAGATACTGAAGCCATAAGCTCTGGAGAGGATAGTACAAGTGCTAGGGCTCATTTCCTGCTGGCCAGCTCAGAAATGCATTTACATGTTACAGTCTCATCAGGATGCTAAGTAGGTAAAGACAACCTTATAAACTTGGTTCTGGATCTGAGATAGCAAGATCTTAAGAGGCTTCACTGTGCTGGGTCAGCTGGACCTCTAGCCATTCAATCTACCACGTATAGGAACCTGCCTAATGCTCTGTTGTGAAGTTATGTATTGTAATATGTTAAATATTACATTGTAAATAATTTTAACAATGGTAGGGGAATATTTCCCATCGAAAGTTGCCAAGAAACATCTGCTGCAGTCATTGCCATGGTAGGAATGGAGAAAGATTATCATAACATTACAGGAAATGCTTTTCAGTGTGTGTCCTTTTGATGTGCCTATGAAATAATGTTCTGTTTTCCTCCTAAAATACTCTAAACGTTTCTTATGGTGCAGTTTTATTTATTTGATTTTCTCATTTAAAAAGTGGGATTTTTTTCAAACCTAGCTCTAATCTTGATAGCTGTTATAATTTTGTAGAATCTATCCATTTGTCCAGTGCAGTGTTTTGGAAGATAAATGTCTAGCATCTAAACAGTTTTGGACTTCCTTTTAGTCCTTCCGACACTTTTGGTGACAACCAGTTCCAGGACAAGCATTATGTTTTAGTACTGCTCTGGGTTTTGGAGCTTTTGTCTAGTAGCTTTACATGATGTCCAATAGATAAGAAGATGATAAAACTATTGGACTTAATGTCTTTGTTTAACAAACCTCTGATAACTCTATATTTAGTTACTTTAACGTAATGAGATGAGAAGAAGTTAGAGGGTTAAAGAACTGACTGAAAAAAACTGTCTTGAAAGCTGACTTTTTTGGTGTGTGTGAAATAAGGAGACTGAAAGAAGGCAGCTCTTTTCAGAATATTCCTCTTATTCTGTATATGCCTGTTTAAGCACTGACCACTCTCAGTAATATAATTGAAGTAAACAGTGTATTGCATGACATTGTATTTCCATGGATGATTTAGATATTGATGCCCATTGCTAGTGATCTTGTTCAGAAGTTGTTTACAAGACACAATAATATATAGAGAAAGCTAAGTTAAAGAGTATGGATGCTGTGACAGAGTAAATTTGAGGTTTGTTCATAGAATCATAGAATGGTAGGGCTGGAAGGGACCTTTAGAGATCTAGTCCAACGCCCCCTACGGAAGGAGGGTCACTTAGATCAGGTCGCATAGGAACATGTCCAGGTGGGTCTTGAAGACTTCCAGTTAAGGAGATTCCACAACCCCTCTGGGCAGCCTGTTCCACTGTTTCATCACCCTCACAGCAAAGTAGCTTTTTCTTATATTTAAGTGGAACTTTTTTGTTCCAGCTTCACCCCATTACCCCTTGTCCTGTTGCTAGCTGCTATAGAAAAAAGGAATGTCCTAAATGGCTGTTTGTAGACATTAAAATAATTTTATTATTTCTGTATCAAGGCATGTTCTTTCCAACAGTATTTTTCTTAATAACTCAATTAGTCTGGATATCACAAGATTATACCTTCCTAGAATGAATCCTGATGAACTAGGGAAATATCCTCTTCTTGCAGTGATCTATGTTCCGACTTTACCACATGTGTGACAAGTCATCATAAAAAATTTCCAATAGCAAAATTCAGTGAAGAAAACTACAGCTCATTTGATGTGAAGACTGTGTATGACATATAAGGTATTATTAATTAATTTATATTAATTAATATTATGCTCCATCATCCTCACAGTGAAATCGTTTTTTCTTATGTTTAAATGGAACTTCTTGTGTTCCAGCTTCATCCCATTACCCCTTGTCCTGTTGCTAGCTACAACAGAAAAAAGGGATGCCCCAACCTCCTGACACCCACCATTTAGATGTTTGTGAATATTAATAAGATCTCCCCTCAGTCTCCTCTTTTCTAAGCTAAACAGCCCCAGTTACCACAGCCATGCCTCGTATGAAAGATGTTCCAGTCCCCTGATCATCTTGGTGGCCCTGCGCTGGACTCTCTCCAGAAGTTCTCTGTCCCTCTTTAGCTGAGGAGCCCAGAACTGGACACAGGACTCCAGATGAAGCCTCACGAGGGCAGAGTAGAGGGGGAGAAGAACCTCCCTTGAACCTGCTGACTACACTCTTCTTGATGCATCCCAGGATGCCATTGGCCTTCTTGGTCATGAGGACACATTGCTGGCTCATGATTAGTTTATTATCAATCAGGACTCCCAGGTCTCTCTCTACAGAGCTGCTCTCCTGCAGGTCAATCCCCAGCCTGTACTGGTGCATGGGGTTGTTCCTCCCCAGATGCAGGACTCTGCACTTGTCCTTGTTGAACCTCATGAGGTTCCTCTCTGCCCAACTCTCAAGCTGGTCAAGATCCTGCTGAATGGCAGCACAGCCTTCTGGGGAATCAGACAGTCTTCCCAGTTTGGTGTCATCAGCCAACTTGCTGAGGGTACCCTCAGTCCCCTCATCCAGGTCATTGATGAAGATATTGAACAAGGCTGGCCCCAGAACCGACCCCTGTGGAACTGGCCACAGGCCTCTATTTTGATTCTGTGTCATTGATCACCACTCTCTAGGCTCTGTCATCCAGCCAGCTCTCAATGGTATGCTCAGTGTCATGAGATTATTTTTTTTTTTAATTCAAATACCTAAGACATCTGTCTCTTCTCTTAGGGGGATTTAAGAAAAAAGGGCAAGAAATGATTCCTGGAGAAAATTTCTCATTTTCTGTGAATGCATCTGCTGGTCTCGGGCCAGCTGGGATAGGGGTGACATGCTTGAACAAACAAAATCCACTCCAGTTTGCTGAAGGGGGAGCATTGCCTAGAGCAAGTGCTACCATACTGTATGCAAACCCCCAATTTATTGTCAAGGTTACATAATACCTGTTTTTGTTTTTACATTCTGCTGACCTTCAGCTTTTGTCTGTTTTCCACTCTCATGCTGCTGCTTCTCAGATGTGCAACAGGGTATTCTATAACATTACCTCATTTGCCAACAATCTCATACTCTGAAAGTCGGTTTACATTTTTCCTAATTACCAGTTCTTTGTTCCCACATGCATCCTGAGATGCATCCTGTTGGATATCCTGAGATGAATTGCACTGGACCTTTACAAGGCATGGGGATCATCCATCTTAGTCTTTGTATAAATGTGGCTATCTACAGCTGCAAACATTGTTTAGTCTGAACAGTATTTGTATTATTTATCATCTGCTGCTCACTCTGACTTTATGGTGCACAAGTAGACCTAACTCTGTTAAGGAATTACTCCTAGATAATTAGTCAGCATGTCCTACTTCAGACAATTGCCTCCTGGAACTTACCATATTTCACCTCCATCAGCCAATACATATAGACTTTAATGGCCTCATAATATTGTCAAGAATACATCCACTAATATTCAAAGGATCTGATCACAGCTCTTTGAGCTAAGTAACATATATTAGTGTTGTCACTATTCTTATTCTGCACATTTATTTTACCAATGTCATGAGCTGGACTGAGGACACATCAGGGTGCAATCAGGAGCAGGTTTGTCAAAGTGAAGAGTAATTTCAGACTTGAAGTGTGAAAAGAATAATTCCTCACAGAGCAAGCTGCATTAACTACTGAGTATTTGACAGCTGGAGCAGTAGAAATTCTTCTTTCAGTGGAACTATTTTTAGACAGAAAGATGAAAATACAACATAAGGCTTAAAAGGTGCAAATAAATAAATAAATAATACTTTCTTTTGACTCAGTGATATTCACTCAGATTCATTATGAAGCAGTGGAAATGTTTTTGAACTTCAAAATTATCTAATTTTTGGAGAAAATATTCTGATTTAACACAGATGTGGTTTCTTGTCTAGATCCAAGACACTTCTGTATTGTTATTATGATTAATGTGTTGGTATTCACTGACAATACATAATGTGGCCTTACTTCTTCAGTTTATAATATCTTATAAATTGCTTTTTTATTAATCTGTATTTGGATTCATCTCCGTCCCTATGGAAAAATATTTTTGAAGATACAGTGAGGTGGAACACTTCAAATGGAAGGCCAGGCTAAATCTTCGTTAAAATGGATAAGACTCTTTCCCTTGACTTTAAAGAAAAAAGCAGCAGAGTATTTAAACACAATTGAGGGAAGGAAGAAAAGAAAAAAAAAAAAAAAGAGAAGCCTTGGTTTAAACATGGTTTGGAACAGAGCAAAAAGAGATATAAGAATGAGTTCTGGTCAAAATAAGAAAGAGCAAATAGCAATATGGTTCAGACCAGATACTTAGTACTGCAGTATAGGCAGATCTAAGTGTAGGGTGTCAAGAAAATACTCTAAGAAGGATTTGATCATCTGATGGTTCAAACAAACTCTCTGTCAAGGTCTCTTGGGAGCTTTTTCAAGTGAAGGGTACATGTGAACTGTTAACACAGTGTAGTTCTCTGATTTATTCTAAATGCAGTAGAGAATTGGCCCCTTTGTCATAGTCTCTGGGTTCATACCTGTAGAAGATCATGACAATGGCATCTAAAAGTTGCCATAACTGGTGTCCATGTGCACTGACTCCTACCAGTATTTTCAGTAAGTGTTTCAGAAGCCATTATTGACAGGCAAGGCATTCTTTCAAGTGTCTGTCTAGTTCATTGAGACACCCTGTTTCTTGACAAAAAATTAAGAACCATTATAAATGGTCATGATCATGATGGTTTGTATAGCTGTTGTTCAGACCATGCTTGCCCTGCCCTTCTCCTCACTCTCTATTTAATTTTAGCCCCAACAGGGCCAAAATTTCAAGAAATATTAAGTCACTAGAGAAAACTTCATGTTGAAACAAATGAGACAGACAATAATCAATCAAACTAATTCTCTTATAAGCAGGAAACACCTGCATGTAGAAGGACGGCCAAAAGTTTTAGGTATGCTTCAGTACATCCCCTCTCCACTGCATGGCAGGAGATGTCTGATAAAATGAATATAAAGTAATGATATGTGAGTTTGGGTCTGTATACATATATAAAAATACGTAGAAATTTTTACCTAAAATACCCTACAAAAATTTCCCCTTGTGGCAAATAAAGGTAGCATCTACAACTGATTGTTTATAACAATAATAAGCAAATTAATTAGTTATCTCACAGAAGATATTTTATTTTTTATTCGACTAAACCCATGAGGAATTAAAGAAGGGTAGGTTGTGGATGCTGAGTTTGGAAGAGTCCAGGTGAGTTCCTCGATGACATGCAGGTGGATGAGATTGTGAGCAGCTCCTTCCCTTAGGTGTCTTATATTTCTTTATCATTGTTGTAGGCGCCCGGAAGATCTTGGGCTGTGACGCGAGAGGTGGAGAGTACAGAAGAGGCGGGCACGTGGTGGGATGAAAGGAGATGCTTGTGTTAGCAGATAAAAGCACATGGTGCAAGCAATAAAGCTGGAATAAAGCATTATCCATACTGCGTATGCAGTGATCTTGTCCCCTCAGCGGTCGGTGAGCTGTGTGATCCATGTGGGCGGCCTGGCGATGTTGCTGGTAGCGGCAATATATGATCTTTCTTAACCTGTTGAAAATACTTGTATGTGCTTGTATGTGGAGAGATGAAATGTCACATCTTGCAAATGCTTGGAATTGGGTGCTTGTCAACTTACTTTCAATTTTGTAGATTGACTTTTGACTGATGGTAAGCTGGAGGTGCTGCATCTACGTTGGAGGTGTTAGGGATTTTTTTGTCCCTCTTGAGAGTGCTCTGGCTTCTGTCTGGGCAAAATAATACTGAAACCTGGTCTGTCTGACCAAAAAAAAAAAAAAAAAAAAATTAGGGCAAACCTCGTATGCAGCTATTTATATGGACATAAACTAGTAAACACTCTTTACTGCTAATAAAAATCAGTGTCTTACTGAGTCAGATCCATGCTCCACCTAAAATAGCATTTTGTCTCTGGCAGGGGTTCTCACCAGACACTTAAAGTGCAAAACCAAAAAAGGGCAATAATTTCCAAGTACTCTAATAGTGTCCAACATATGTAGCTCAGGTACTTCCTGAGACAGTTTTTATTGTGCAGGTACAGTACATCTCAATGAAATTTTCTTCTATGAAACAGTCCAGCCTCAAACTTTTGTAAGCTCTTCACAATTGTGTAGCATATTCAGAAAATAGAACCAAGAAGGGACTGTGTATCTTTGAGAGGTGAAAGACTATAAATTAGAAATGATATGAGAAACTGAAATTTACAGTAGGATACTGAAATTTGATTACAGTAACCTTGATCCTCTACACTGATCAATAGCAACTCATTGAGCATCAGGCACTTAGTAGCAATTTAGAACAGAGGATAAGTGTCATTCTCATAAAGAATTGCAAACAACCACAAAGGTTACTCCAAGTTTTTACATTTAGAAGTGCTCTAGTCATGTAGATTTCTTCTAATTGAAACATTGGTCTGCAATAGTTTTAAACAGCTGATCATGCTTAGATTTTCCTTATGCTGTCTTTTCTGAAAATTCCCAACTGCTCTGTTCAGGATAAAACCAAGTTGCAATAGCTATTTGTAGACTGACCGTATTTGTCTTCTGTTCTTTTCCTATAAAGAATTGATCAAAAGTCAAATGTCTTAGTTTTCAACCTTCTTAAGAATTGCTTTTTTCTTTTTGGAACTTATCCTGCAGTAAGAAAGATTTATACAACTCTCTTTAAAAATATAGTAATATAGAAATATATAATCGAAAAATATGACTCCTATCTAATGGGACACCGTCAAGACAAGAAGTCCACATCAGGGTGAGGAAGGGCTGCAATTAAAGTAGTTTTAACTCTAATGAAGTCCTTCAAAATGCAACAGAACTTTCACTGTCGTCCATGTTGATTTTTCTGATCTACTTTCTACGTAGTAGTAGAGTACACCTTGAAGTTCTAATTTGAGGAGTTTATGCGCTCAGAGAAATGAGTGATTTTGTTCTTGATTTAATTTTTTTTCTTGCTTTCTTCCTCTAGCTGGAGTATTCATATTTTGCATGAAGTATTTATGTTCCAATCATTTAACAGAATCTTAAAAATGTTGAAATAGAGCATAGTATGATACTTTGATGTAAACTATTTAGCTGGTTTTATTTAATCTGTTAGTGCTATCTCCCAAGCACAATGCTTACCAGGTGCAATGGGTTTACTTGGCACAGTGGCAATAGTTTAATGTGTCAATCTTTTAAATTAAGCAATTTAAAAATGGTTTAAACTGCTAATTATATTTATCATTGCATGGCAAGTGATAAATCTTGAGTGTGTGTCCCATTTTTTTTTTTTATTGCCTTTAGTGCTTGGAGCTACCTCCTTCAATATACAGTCTTCTTTCCAGTGGGAGTGTTACCAGCTTTAATGTAGACAATGTTATCTGTTGTAAATGCCATTAGAGATGTGAAAATAAGTTATTTATTCTCACTGCCTAATCTCTTTTGGACTACTTTCCAATAGGCTGTGAGTTTCCATAGAAAGCTGATCGACATTTCAAGTAGTTGCCAAGACTTATCACTTCATAATTTCTGCTAGAAACATTTGCTTAGCTGTGGAAATTACACCTGGGGAAATAAAACTAGCCTCATAGCTTGGAAAGTGTCTCCTGTTTCAAGGCTGGCTTTGTTTTGTATAAAGCTGCCAAGGAAAGATTGTTCCAGAAATAGCTTCTCTTTCTGGCACAGATGCTTGTGTCAGAGCTCTGATTAAATACTAAGTGGCTCAAGGGTGGGGAAAGGAAAATCAAAGCTAACCACAACAGACCTTCCATGGGACTGCAGGGTCCTGAATCAGCAAGGCATGAAGGATTGCTTTTCTTTGTTGGAAATAGCTCTTATAAGTCTCTTCATATGAATAACTTGTATCCCATGATATATCCCATGTCAGACCCATCTCAATGGGCAGTTTTCTGTGTACAACGTGTCTTTCAGAGGATGAGAGCAAGCAAGCCAGAGCTACTTGAGTGCTGGTTGGTTTTGTGTTGGGTTTTTTGAAAAGCGTTTTTGTACTCTTTCGCAAGTATTTAGCAAGCTAGTGTGGCTCATTGCTTATGCTCATTCCCTTTATGCTTTAGCGTAAACCTTACTTTGGCTTCTCTGAGAGTGTAATGTAAACTACTCAGTGTAAATTGTTAGGAAACCTATAAAGTTGCTACCCTTTAGTTCTACGGATAAATTAATGTTATATAAATTTGATGTGTGACAATGACTTAAATTTTCTGTTGTCAGACTGGATTTTAGCACTGTTGCAGAAGTATGCTTATTTAAACATAGACACACTAGCTTTTTCTCATCTCTTCCCATATAACTTCTGAAAAAAGTTAAAGATAAGCAGCTAACTTTATTCCTTTTCCCATTTTTTTATATGAACAAACATGCCGATTAACTTCTTGTGAGTGAGATAGCTTCTCCCACCAGTACTAAAGAATCAAAACAAATATTCTAAATCTTAAAATCACAGAATCACAGAATCTTAAGGGTTGGAAGGGACATCAAAAGATCATCTAGTCCAATCCCCCTGCCAGAGCAGGGCCACCTAGAGTAGGTCACACAGGAACTCGTCCAGGTGGGTTTTGAATGTCTCCACAAAAGACAACTTAACAACTCATCTGGGCAGCCCATTCCAGTGCTCTATAACTCTCACAGTGCATGCAACATATAGCTGTGGCTTACTTTATAGCTGTGAATATTGCACCTCTCCAGAGAATGTCCTGTTTAGTAGAGCATAGAAAGGAGAATTCACCTTACTGCTAAATGCTTGTAAGTTGGAGTAATTTGTTTAGCTGTCTGGCTGGAAAATGCCAGTGTCTTAGCAGTAACTATGAAGGCAGGTTTTACACTTGAAATAAACAGGGAAAGGAGAATGAAATGGAAAATAGAACGTAAATCTATAAATTAATAAATCACCCCTCTCATTGCATTTGTTTTGCATGTAAGTGACATATTTCTTGGCTTTTTTTTTTTTTTTAAAGCTTGGTTTGAGTTGGTAGACTTTGTCTTTCAGAATCTTTTTTTTTTATTATTTTTTTTCCCTGTTATTTCAGTTATAGTGCCCAAAAGTCAATATGCCATGGTTGAACTAAGCAGAACTTCTTAAAGTTTTTTTTTTTAAAAGATCTTACTCCAGGGGGAGGCAAAAAAATAAGTAATTACTGTATAGTTTGTCTACTTAAAACTCCTTCTGATATCTTTTAGTGCATTCATTTCTGAATTTAATCAGAATCTAAACATATTTAAAACCTTCTCATTTGGAGATGGTCAATTCCAAGGTACCTAGTGTTATGTAGTTTCTTTCCAAGAAGTGCTAATGATGCATCAGAATCCACTTCATTTTTCCGGAAGAATCAGAACTTTCTGGTATTGTGGAAAACTTCAAGTCACTCCTGTGCCAACCTATAACAGTTAATATTTTGGCAAAATGAATCTATTACACCAAACAATTTCAATGAATTTTTTATACTAATTCTGCAGCAGATGGTCACATGCACATTGATTAGTTTGGCTGGCTGGAGGAGTGGAGACTGGGCGTTTAATGTAGTTAACCTCTCTTGGGATAGTCATGTCCAAATTATGTCTTTATGGATATTATCTCACAGTACAACCTATTTCAGCTGTTATGTTGATTTTTTTTTTTTTTAAACCCAAACTCAGGTATAGCGTAATATTGGTGAGTATCATTTTAATTTCCATTGCAATTTATTTTAGTCTCATTTGTGAATATCTTTCCCTTTTAGTCACCTAGCTTTAACACATACAAGTACCTAACTAACTAGTGCTAAGTCTGTTGTACATAAACCAAGAAGACTGCAAATCCCCTGGCCCTCTTTCCTTTATCTTATTCTGTAAAATATTCATGCTTATAATGTTTGCAGCTCAGACACACTAAAAGATGAGCCAAAAAAAGACGGAATATTTCCTCTGAACTCTACTGTGGCTCTCAGGAGTCATTCTGATTCACATCTAGGGATTTCAAGAGGATTTGACATGCTTGATCTTTAGCTTGTAACTAATTGTCAGAGCTTCCATCGGCTTTAGAAATCAGTTTCTACTAACTGGCCAAAAATAGAGGTGTTGGTCTTTCAAACCATTTCCTTTTATGTGTGAAATCAGTTGCACCAAGAGCATGTTCTTTTCACAAGTAACAGAAAGAATCCTGTTCTGTAATGTCATCCAATTTGTTTGAAAATGTTAACAGTTCTCATTTCACAACACTTTCTGTGCGTGCTAAGGATGCATTAAATTTGGTCTCATAAACCCCACAAATCCGCATCTGGAAACTTACTATAAAATTGCTAGATGTATATGATTTCTCTTTATTTGAAAACTTATTTTAATGTGATAGCTCCTATGAAGCCATTCAGATGGAGAGCACTCTTTTATTACTGAAAATGCAGTTTTCAAGGTTGTCATCTCCCTTGCTATCAGTGGATGCCTGATGGTCAAGAAAATCTTGGAACTGTTATTGTTTCAACCCATTTTTCTCCTCTTTCCCTCTTTGCTGCAGTAAAAAGAACAGGTTCAATTAGGTAAATATTTGTCCCTGTACTTTCCATTTAAACAAAGATGAAATGTATAGAAATGATGGAAACACAGACTGTTGGCAACTGCTGCACTGCTAGGTATTGCAGCATACCTGTAATTCAGATGTTTCCCACCAGTAATTTTTTTGCATTGAATCAATGTGATCCTTATTTTCCATAATTATGGAAAAGTGTGCTGTAGCTTCACTTTTAGCTATGGCAAGAGCACTGGTAGCAGAAATATGTCTTATCAGAATATATGCATGTTCTATTTCACTGCACGTTCCTTTGTTTGCAGCCTGACTTAGTGCATGTTTCTTCAACCACTGGGAATGATCCTTAGGAAATCTTTGAGGCTACTCATTTATTGCTTAGCCCAAATGATCTAAGAAATCAAGAACAAGACAAAAACAGCAATATGTCTGTCTTAAAGATATGCAGTAGAGACTATTAGACCTAGCAGATGTGTTTCTACTCCAATTCTAGTCTCTTGCACTCTGAATATGACAACAAGGCAGATACTGGTATTGTAGTGTTTATCTCAGAGAAGAAAAAGTCATTTGACAGCTTACTTTCAGTTAGCTGTTTTCAGTAATGTTGACATTTTCATCATCTGTTTGAGAATGTGGGTCCTCACATTGATAACTGAGATTTCTTGCAGTAAATGGAAATATTTTTTTCAGCTTAAGTTAGAAGGAAATATATTTGAATGTGTCCAGCTGTAGTATTAACTTGTGAAATTTATTTGTGAGCTTTGAAAAGGGGAAAACTTATTAAGCATTGTTAAAGGTAGACAAAAGTGTTATTCTTTGAAGTATTAAATTTTTTCCTAATTTTTAGGAATCTGTATTTTTAGAGATACCAGGCTGTTATTTTTTTCTTTAGCTGTAGGATGTACTACTGCCTGTCTCAAGAGAAGCCAAAAAAGGAAAGATGAAAGCTATTTGGATGAAACAATTCACACTTCTGTCACTTTTCAATAGCTGGTGGTCCAGATGAGTTGCTCTGCAAAACTTAAAAACAAGCAAGCAATCTCTCTCTGGCCTTGTAGCCCCAAGCCCAAGAAATCCTCTAAATGCTCTCAAGCTACTCTTTTTGTGAGGGGAAACTTACTGGTTTTTGTTAAGTGGAAGTTTAAAGAATGTTAAGTTGTGCTAATTGTATTAATTAATGATCTCTGTTTTGCAAGACTGTCTTTTATAATTGCTTGTGACAACAAAGAGAATATATTAAGATGGAAAACTGAGATTGATGTAGCATTCTGTCATCTGATCTGTAACATTTATCAACAGAGTATTTCATGAAACATTGTATTCGGTCAATTTCAGAAGTCTCCTATCAAGGGAAAATATAAAGAAAGAGTACTTAATATTTTCCTATCTTTTATTGATGAATCATCAATACCATTTCTGTTACTTCCTATAGCAAACAAACGTAAATGTTCATGTAATAGTACTCCTTGAGCCTGGCTAGAATCTCCTTTTAATGGTGTTTGGTATAGCTACAACATTCTACTGGCAAGCTGCTGGGTTTCTTTGTATGACATGTTATTTTGAAATGAATGAATATGCCTTGATCTGACTTATCTTCTGAACATGGATATTTGTTATTACAGGAGATACAAACAACACATTCAGGGAATGATGACACCTGGGAAACTTTATCTTGCTTCTGGAGAAAAAAGTCTAACTTCTTTACAGCACATTTCTCATTTGACCCTATTAAAATACATGGATACAAATCTAACAAAGCTGTGTGGTTTTAGTTGTGGATATAAACATATATATAAGTGTAAATGTATATTTCAATATTCATAGTGTAAATGTAAATATACATACCTCTAGGCATACATATGCATGTATCTGTATAGAAAATGTGTAGCAGCCAAATTACTTTCTAGCTGGTACAATAAAATGAAGAGCTTTGTTAGGGTCTTAGCTTTGTATATATAAAAAAGAAGTAGGGGAATTGGTACTAAAGTTTTAACTTTGACTTTTCAAGTAGATATGAATGGATAGTCAAATGTGAATCAAACTCCACAATCTCCACACCAGATTGTCTGTCCTGGGTGATTTGTCAATGTGCAGTTTTAGAATGGTTAATATTTTGTGCAATATAGGAGTCAAAGAAAATAGTTATTTTATTTAAAAGAGGTTTTCCCTTGTTTTAAGAAAAGGGAAAATTCATGAGTCAACTCTATGGACCCTTTTCCTTCCCCTTCAACATGCAATTATTTTCATTTATATACAGGTTATTCATAAAATTTTAGATAAACTTTAAATGATACTTATTTTTTTAAAGTTTTGCTGAATTCTGCTTTGCAATTCATCATTCAGTCTCTGTGGACTTGACTAGGACTGCACACATGAGTGCATGAACTGAACCATGACTCTTAAGCAGTACTTTTTCAGTTAGTCACCTTCTACCATTTGTGGCGTCTAACTCTTGCTTACCTACAATCTTTGCAAAACAGGTGTTCTTTTGCAGTCACTTTAAATCACCCAGCATAACAAACTGGCATAACAAACTGAAGCATTCATAAATGCATACACTAAGGAATGTGCTTTGTTATTTACAGCCATAAAAACAAGTTTCACTCATGTTAGAAATTAAATAGTATAGCTACAGCTCTCAAATCCTGCTTTTGCCTTATGTCCATGAGTTCAGTTTTTAAAAGTCAGAATGAGTTACTAACCAGTTGGCATTTGATAAATATGACCCTTTATCCTTGCAGGATAAATACCTAGCAAAACATCCCCATTACTCACGCTTCAACAAATAAACTGTGACACTGGGCTCTGTGGCTATTATCTCCCACCCACACTTCTTTTTCTTCTCTTGAGAGAAACCTTGGTCATTTTATTCACTAAACTGGTATATGCTTTAAGAGAGAACCTTAAGACTATTATAGAGACTTTTATATTGGGGTTTTTTTTAGTTTCAAATTGAGTGTTACATATTCTATAAATTATATGGCTTGGCACTACGCAAGAAGAAAGATTAATTGTTTAAGCACTACTTGAATTCTGCGTTTCCCTGTTTTTTGCTTAGTGTGTACCAAGCCTTGAACAGAAACTTGTAGTGGAACTGCAGGAATGGAGAGCAGAGATGACACAAAGGAAGATTCCCACAGGAAATCCTATTACAGTTAAGTAAATGCAGCAGATTTTGAGCAATGCATTTTGGTCCATTTATATATGGATATATATATATGTGGATCACAGGATGTATGAGATAGGATCTAGGAATATCCTAAATGAAGTCAGGAGAGCCAGAAACTGGAAGCCAAGACTTTGAGGAACTGTCTATAGTAGAAGTGTAGAGAAGCCACCTAACTGCAAGCTGCTGGCTTCCTGTTACTTCTAGAGGCAAATGGATGAGTGTTCCTGCCTTGCCCTGGAGCAGAAAACCATTGACCGGGTGGCCAAAAACATGTTGCTGCTTTGAAGGAGTACTTCAAGGTTCCCCAACCTTAGCCTCCTTTAGAAAATAATGGGACTGTCATCAACAGAGAGCTGCAGTGTGCTATTGCAAGATCTTTATTTCTTGCTGAGTTGATGTTTTTGCTTCTTTAATCTTAAAAGAGCTTCACAAAACAGTATCTTGAAAAATCATGGTTAGTGGGTTTTCATTATTTTAATTTCACCAGGGTGGTATATGTTGCAGAGTTGATAGCAAAGAGATTAGGTCTGTGGATTTTTTATTAGAGATCAACACGTTGCTGTGCTATTGGGAGAAAGCAAAGATGCCAGAGTATAGGTTCCCAGACTGTGTTGGCAAAGTAAGGTGGCAGACAGACCTGCTGTGAAACAGAGGAGAATTGCCCTTGGAAATAATCCGCTCAGATGCAGGTGTTTTTCTTTGCTTCTGCCCTCTTAATGCAACTGTGTGTGCCAAATCTGAGTAAAGCAATCTGTATCCAGGAAAGAAGGAAATGTCGATGTCTTATTGGGTTCTTATTTTGTTCTGTGAGATAAAACTTTCAATGGCTTTGTGGGGCTGAAGCTGGCATTTTTTAGTTACATGTCTTTTGTGTATAAATTTAATACATGTTTTGAATTTATCATTAGAGAAAATAATGGAAATCTTGACTATGAAATGCAAAGGCAAAACATATATGGTGTGCATGCAATTGTCTACTTTCTTAAAAATAGTTCTTCAGAGCCTATCCCTACTAAAGATGTTGGTAGAGATAGCAGAACACCTCTGCCTTTAAAGGAGCTGGGCTTCAGCTGTAGAGGAATTAAATACAGCATTTTTCTGAGACCTTCAAAAAAGCTGAAGTGATAAATAAGCTGTTATTGAAAGTTTTCTAAATGCTGTCTTACACAATTCAGTCTAAGTTATTCAGACTTTCTTCCATGAAGTGTTTGGGATTTGGTCTTTCTTTTCTGAAGAGTACTTATGTAGTCTTTTTCTGTATGGGGAAAGACGTTGAAGATGGAAACAGGAATGAAGAGGGCAAATTGAACAGCCAATACTGTCATTGGCAAATAATTTCAAAGTTCTTTGCAGCTTTTAAGTTAAGGAAACCAACACTTCCTGATGCTTTAGTTAAGAAAACAACCATAAACAATCAGAAACATGGTGACTATAAGGAGAGCTTGTAGGCTTTTAAATTAGTAGCTTTTTCCAGAGGTCTGGAATTAACATGCTTCCTTAATGATCCAAACAGGAACATTTGTTTAGAAATCCCAAAGGCAATCTGTGATTGCTTAAACTATTTCCAGTATTTTTCTTTACTGTGTCTCCAAGCTGATTGGAGCTTATTTTCTGTTTGCCTTTGGGAAACATGTAGTAGATTCCAGCATCAATTAAATTCCTCCATGGAAGTATTGATGAGAAAAAAAAAGACTGAAAACTGTCAGATTCATAGAATCATAGAATGGTAAGGGTTGGAAGGGACCTTTAGAGATCATCTAGTCCAACCCCACTGCAGAAGAAGGGTCACCTAGATAAGGTTGCATAGGAACATGTCCAGGCGGGTCTTGAAGACCTCCAAGGAAGGAGACTCCACAGCCCCTCTGGGCAGCCTGTGCCAGGGCTCCCTCACCCTCACAGTAAAAAATTTCAATTCAATTGTGATGGAAATTCAGTCACAGCTTAAACAATTAGTCATGGACTAGGTTGTTCCTATTTAAATAGAATCTCATACTGTAGTGCTTGAAACATAACATTTTGGGGAAGACTTGAGTAGATACAAAGTATTAAATGTGTTTGTGTAGTGATATATTTTATTTCGGGGGAGTATTAGCTTCATCTGTTAGCACCAGTGTTAGCCTCTCCTAGCACTGTCAAGAAGACTAGATTCTCTGACACATGAACCAAACTTGAATTTTACCTTTAATTATCTAGCTTGAGCCAGTTGTTTGGTGTAGGAGCAAATTATAACTGCAAGGGGATTTCTTGCTAAGAGCAAAGGAGGAAGATGGACAACGTGGAATATGATGCAGTTGTGAGTTGTTCGTCATGTGGAAGGTGATATAAACCTTGTGCTGTCATAAAGATGTAATCCTGTGAATTTTATTTTATTTAGAGCAAAGATAGGATAAATTAAGATAAATCTGCAAGCAATTTTAAGAAAGTTGCTGACTAGCAATACTGCTTTAAGCAGGTCCAGATAGGGCAGGAATAATGTTAAGATTGTTTTTGAAGAAGGTCAAAGATGACATTGTTAATGTTGTCCAAAAAGCAGATCTGGTGTACAACTCACCAATAATTACATATTGAAGAGAGATGTTTGTGCAAGCACACAGATGGGGCTTTCTATGTTGCACTTATACACAAAACCATTAACATAACATACATACATATGTATTGTTATTTTATTACATGACTGGTCAAAGTTGTATGTATGGTTATAATATTGCTGTGTCATTCTAAAGGACTACTGCACATGCTTTAAGAGGGCCTTCAGTAGCCTCTTACAGTTGCTCATGAGTCAGTTTTCTCCAGTCAGTTTCATCTGGTTCCATGCAAACTCCTCCCTTAGTCTTTCATCATTATGTTGCACTTGTTGACAAATGATATGGGGCCAGCAATACATTAGTATTCAGTAGTGCCTGAATTGTAGAACATCTTGACCCATGTTAAAACCAAAATTCACCTTTATCTTTTCCAGTTTGTGTAACGCTGAAGACAAACCACCTATGTTATGTATGATAAAGTGTAGAGAAGCTAAAACTGAAATCTAAGAAGCACTTTATAAGCTCTACAAAATGACATGGGTTGGTTGTAGGTCCATCAATCATGTGACTGTTACTATATGAATGATTTTTCAATTGCATTGCCCTATGAGTTAAGTCACTGAGACAAACTAGGCTAGGGCAGGTAGTGCACGTGCCATAAATGTGCTCAACAGCTTTACAAGTATATGCTTTAGAGAGCAACTATAGAAAGTATTCTATCATTTTTTTTTGCCAGAAGCTATGTAGTCTGAACATCTCTGATCACATTCTCAAAAATGATAGAAAGATTATATACCTCTTTACTCTGCCTTTCCTTCTGATCTATTTTTCTTCAGGCTATTTTTATACAAACATGCAGAAATATAAGCTTCATAATGTTTATATGTGGTATACAAATTATATGAATGTCTTAAGTTCCTGACAGTAAAAGAAGTTATTGGACATCTTTTTGGAAAATGTGTCTATAAATGTAAGCAATTTCACTTTGTTATAGTGTATTCACCTATCCATATTAACAAGAGAGTTCAAGTGAGTCAATGTGGGTTATAAATTATGCATGAATATAGAAATTGTCCTTAAAGAATACATCTCTTTCAAGGAAACTGTGGAAAGGATCATGATATGCTTGAGAAGGCTCTTGGACTGAGCGATACTTTTCATTTGCCTCTTAGCAAAGGGTTTTAAGTCATACTTTAACTGAGAATTCAGTTTGAGTGTCTGGAGAGTTTGTGTATTCCAGCTTCTCACCTCCTTCAGGGCAATACTAACAAGAATAGCAGTCTGCAGCATGTATCCTCTCCAAAGTAGCTGAAGTTTAGTGTTAGTGCATTAGTCTTGAGTTCACTGCTTCATGACTTTACTCAACCCTGGCCATCCTTGTGAAATTATACACGTTGTATAAATGCTTGTAAATCCACGTTGACCGGGAGGGGAGAGTGTTTAAAAGTCCCGTTGTAACTTTTTCTGTATTTTTCATTGATAGTGAAATTTTTAAATTGTACATCTATTACAAAATTATAAATTTTAAATTTATAATTCTATACTAGGACTACAAAACTTCTGATTCCCCCTTATATATACATACAGACTTGCATAATAAGTCAATATTTTTTAAAAGAGTTTGATTTGTATTAGTACATACTTACTGAAATGAGTGAGAATCTGAATTATACTTTGTGTTGTCATGGTCTGTAGATGTGTAGGAATATGAGATTTTGTGGTAGTTTGAGCCTGGCTGGATGCCAGGTGCCCACCACACCGCTCTATCTTCCACCTCCTCAGCAAGTCAGGGAAGGGGAGAAAATAAGATGGGAGTCTCGTGGGTTGAGATAAAAGCAGTTTAATAAATAAGCAGCAAAGCCGCGCGCGCGGGAAGCAAAGCAGAAGCAGATAAAGCTGTTACTCTCTGCTTCCCATCAGCAGCGATGTCCGGCCACCTCCCGAGAAGCAGGGCTTTGGTACCTGTAATGGTTGCTTTTGGAAGGCCAGAAATGAATCTCGCCTCCCCTTCCTGCTCCTCTCCCCCAACTTATATTACTGAGCTGACGTCATATGGTGTGGAATATCTCCTTGGTCAGCCTGGGTCAGCTGTCCTGGCCATAGTCCCTCCCAAGATCATGCCCACCCACAGCTATTGGTGAAGGTGGGGGAAGGAATGCTGGAGGGACAGCCCTGATGCTGTGCAAGCAGTAGTTATAATATTGATATCAACAGTAAGCACAGCACTGCAGGAGCTGCTGTGGAAAATCACTACCGTCCCAGACCCACTACAGATTTGTTTGCTCTTTTGTAATTCAAGAGAATCACTGTCCTACTTACTTTAGTGATTTGGTTTCTTTTTGTTTTAAGCTTACTAAATTCCACTGCTCTTGACAGAGGTTACAAACAAACATACAAGGATGTGTCAATTGGGAAAATTCTTCATAGTAAAGAAAATGGAAATTAATTCTAAATACAAATATGGGACATGGAACTTGAAAGTGAACATAGGTGCTGCTCAAAGGCTTAAATATTGGGAGTATTTGGAACACAGAAAGGCATCCTGAGTTAGGAGCAGTGAAAAAATGTTCATGTTGTCTACATGAGATAATGAATTCAAGAACCTTCTGAATGGGCAGTGGAAGATTGTTTAGGGGACAACTGGATATCACGTGTGATGAGAAAAGTGAAAATTTTTCATGTTGTACCAATTTTAATAGCAATGAGAACACTAATAATACTAAGAAATTTTAAAGTGGGAGTGGTTAGTCCTCCTCCCTTTAATGGAATTAGGCCTACTTTCAAAGGAAGTTACAGCTGAAAGCAAAAAAATCCTCAAAGACTGGAATAGCATCAGAAATTAGTAGTATCTGTTCTTTAACCTTCCAGATTATATTTCATTGCATCATACATCTTTAGAAGGGAATGTTTCAAAATTGCTATTAAGTGTGCAGGAGTAACAAAACCTCCCCAAAATAGCGACTTTTCATGTACTTTTATGAAAAACAACATAGAAAGATGGCTTCTGTCAAAAGGGTCAAAAAGTCAGTACAAAGTAACTAATTTTCTCCAAGTTGAATAACGTATCTGGTAACAAAAACTAGTTGCTTGGAGCACCAAACAAATAATTAGTTTGTAGGCAGATTCCAGCATGAAGGTAATTGTGATGTTTCTTTGAAGTAGAGAGATATTTTCTTCTGATCATTAAAATCAGACATGCAAGCTGTTTATATGGATGATGTTAATGATTTAACCTAAACTTGTAATCAGTAAGGCTTCTTTCTTTGTCAGTGTATCCAGTTTATGGATAAATGAGTTGCCATAGCTTCCAGAGTCAAAGCTGAAAGAGCAGCCTTAGTGTGTTCAGTTGCTTTTGATGTAAACACAGAGGCTAATAACAATATATCGTTGTGGGTAGTTACACAAACATTATTTCACATTGCATTCATTCAGAATTAGAATTTATTTTGTGAATCTAAACTGTGTTTAATTGTTTGCAGTAACTTAGAATTGACTTTGTAGTCAATGATTTTTTAACCTTAAAATATAACCCAAAATCTTTATAAAGCTTAAATTTTTGGAGGTTGAGAGTTCTGTAAATCTTGTATTTATTGATCAATTTCTGAGATGGCCCCTTCAATGGAAATATTTTTTTCCTGATTATACAAAGGATAGTATTACACTTAATAAATATTCACATAAATTACGTATGCAGTGAATCTAATATTATGGTAATGTTTACAAAATCAGATGAAAAGTGTATTTCTTTTTAGGAATGCAGTTTTTCTGGAGAATGAGTCCTCTCATTTCTTGATGGAGCTGGTCCTTAATAAGCAGTTTTAGAACAAATTTTATTACAGCATCTCTCTTGAAATGAGAATATTTCTAGATGACAGGAAGGAAGAGTGGTTCATGATCCTAAACCAAATTCATATGCAGCAGATTGAACTCATGAGGGCAGTGTGTAGGAGCTTGAAAGCTAATAAACATTTTGGAAGGATCTTGAAAGCTAATACCTAATGATTGTTTTTTACACTGTTTACAGGACTCAGTAGTATTCAAGTGGTACTTGATGGATTTTGATTAGAACTACAGAGTTTTGCCACTCTTCCCACCACTTTTCAGTCATTTCAACTGCAGACTGTCATTCTAGCAGTGAAGTTACTTGTCTTTTCTGTGCTGTTCCTGCATCTCATTGCACTTTGCATCAAGTCCTGTAAGTATTTCTGTTGCACCAGTCCCTAATGTAAGAAATATTATGTTCTATGGATATTAAAACTTTTGTATAGCCTATGGTCCCTTTTAATGATTGCTTTATGGTTTTAAGTCTTCAGAGCCCTGATGTTTTTTTCTTGACTGATAGCTTTGCCTTTCTGTCCTAGGTCCACCAAGAAATCAGAAAATGCTAAATGTCAGAGAACTAAAGAATAAACATGAACACAACAAATAAAAATCTTCCTGGGCAGATCTGTCCCCTGCAACTCCAGAGTAGAGGCTGATGCTGTAGCTACTGTTTTGAATGAGGCAAATGGAAATTCACCATATTGCAAAATATAGCTTAATGTCCTATTGATAAAATTAGTTTTAGAGTACAAAAGGTGCTTGAATACCGCAGGAGGGGCTTCCAATTTTTATTTCCATGGATTTTTCTATGGCTAAAAGAGGAATGGTGGTATATGTTTGCCAAATTACTTTCTCCGGTTTCCATTGGCCTCTTCAAAAAAGCAAACAAAAATTGCCAAAAGAACCAACCACCACACAGCACTACTTGTAGAAGAGCTAAATTAGCATGTTCATGTGGTGAAGAGATTCTACCTCTGCTTAACTTACAGAATTACTGAAGTATCTACCCTTGCTGTCTTGGTTTGCAAGAAGTAGTTTCAAGGTAGAAAAATGTACCTTTTTTAAAGGGTCTAGACGATGTCTTTGAGTAGATTGAAACATCACATAATCCATGAACTCTTTGTGATTGATGACAGGAGTGACAATTAGTTTTAAATGGGTCTGATTTTGGTTGTTCTTGCTAAAGACTAGAATGAGATCATCAGCTTATATTCTTAGTCTTTCTAATACTAACAACTAAAGGTCAGTACTGAGCTGGTTTGAATCATTCATGATCTGATGCTCTGTATCCAATTACAAGTTTCCTGATGAATCTTTTCCATGCGGTTCTGAATTACTCTATTTTTGGAAATGCTGCCATTAAATGTTTATACTGCTTGCAAAAATACTATAGTAAAAAAGACTAATTTTTATTCTCTACAGCTTGATTCTTATAGTCCTGCTTAGAGCCCTGGAACATTATTTTGCCTAAATAATCTTCGCTTCAAGTTTTCTAAGTGCCTGAAAATCTGACTGCATCCACTGAGACCTCTTCTATATGAACTATTTGAGGAGGGAGGTTACAAGTTGGGTGATATGCAATAATAAATGTTTTTACCATTGCTTAGTAACTGAAGTGGGAAGTAAAAACCCTCATCCCAAAATAAAAGCAACAAACAACATCTATAATGTTGGGGTTTTTTAATGGATCAAATGTTAATCTTCACTTGTTCTATTGCTGTAGATCTCAAAAAGATTGGACAGTGATAATATAATATGCTAAGAGATGTTAAATTAAGAAGTTAAGCAAGGGAATAGTTTAGATTGACTGTAAGGAAATACTTGTGCTTCTGGTTATAGGAGATTTTCCCAAGGATATTTAAAATAACATCAGTTCTTCAGAATAGTGACAATTCAATTTTGAAACAGCAGTGAGCAACTTGGAGAATACAATGATGTTAATGGAAACACTTGCAGTTTCCAAGTGCTTGTAAGTGGGAACAAACAACCAATCTACACTAGCAGGAATCAAGCTAAGAATGTGACAAGATCCTTTCCTGGGTTTTGGAGATATTTTATCTGTTTTCCAAAGACATCTGCTTGTGTCTGGCTTATGGCCTCTGTTACCATTTTACCTTAATGTAAATGTTTTATATATGCTGCTGAGAAGACTATTGGTTAAAAATCAAGTTCTAATTCTTTGGTAGGTTTCACATACTCATACTAAAATTTTCATTTAATATTTTCACATTATTTATATGTTCATGATCTCTTCCTTTGTTGACTAAATTATAAGCCTTAAGCTGATGAAAGATATTTGCCACATTTCTAGCTCTGAAATGGGACAGCAGTGTTTTGAAGCATGTAAGATTGTAGTGCTAGAATGTAAACTGAGTTTTACCACAGATAGTGGATTGACAAGTATTATTGATGAAGACTATAGTTTAACTTGCATAGTTTTCAGAACAGTTTCTATTTTTATTACTTTACAAAGTTAGCCTTGAGAAATTATGGTCTATTCAGATAGACACTAACATAACAATTTGTGATAGCTTTTCATACGGCTTGAATATCATGGAAGCCATCATGAAGACTCTGTCAGAAAGGTGTTTTTTTCAGTAAAAAAAGGAAAAGCTTTAAATTTTCATCTTAATTTTCTGAGAGATTTTACTGTCTATCTTCATATCTTTGTAAAAAAGATAATGAAATATCTTATGATATAAGCAAATATTGAGGGAATACTGCAGCATTATTTTGCATAGGTGGTTTATACCTTGATCCAGTGGGAAGTTTTTTCCCCTAGTTTATTGGGTTGTTATCGAGAAGGAATTGTAGACATTGCAATGACAAAACTCTGTAAAATCTGATACTCCATATGGCTATCCTGTGTATTTATCTGCTCTTCCAACTGTTTGAAATCATAGTGTCAGTAATTATTTTATGTATATGTCTCCATACAATTGCATATTGAGGTCTTGATTCAGATTAGTGTTTCCAACACATCCATTTAAGGTGAATTGACTTTGGGATATGATCACTTTTCTGTTACATTTTGAGATCTTTTTTTCATTGTAAACTCCATTTTTTTTTGTCAAATCATTTTATTGCTCTGTGTTTGTCAAAAGATAGAATGTATTATAAATATATGTAATAGTATACATAATATGTAATAGAAGGTATTTTCTCCTTTTACATCACTGTTGGCAGTTGAACTTGGAAAAGAGGAAAGTCTAATGTAATCATACACTTTATAAAGATTACACCAACATTGATTTCTCTGCTTTCTACTAGTGTGTTATTTATGTCACTGAACTTGCCATGTTTTTCTTGGACAAAATTTTTCCCAATGGAAATGGCTTAATTAGCATTTGCTTTTCTGTGCCATAGTTTATGGAAGATCAGCATTCTGTCTTTACAAAAAAACCCTAAAACTGAAGAATCCTTTCTCCTCAAGTTATGAACTTTCCCAACCTTTGAACTGGATGATTATGTATTGAAATTTTTATTGAGTAATTTAATTAAATAAAATGCAACTACTGTCATGATCAGAGTAATTACATTAGTGTAATGAAACGTCCTTACGCTAAAGAAAATGCTGCTCTGTCCAACTTGTGAAAAGTGACATGTAAGCATGCTCCAGTCTTTCCCTCTTGTTGCTGATATTATGTATTTTCAAGAGAATGTTCCAGATAGCAATATTTCAATTAAACTAGAATTAAAATTGTACCTTAATTGCAGTCTACAAATGTTTATGCTCCAGCTTCTTCAGTATTTTGTTTCAGAAGACCTTTATTTTATTTTGCTGATCAAAAGGCGTTTTCTGGAAAAATTGATGTTTAATGAACTATTTCAAATAAACACTGATAGTAACTTTCTACAAAGAGATTAAAAAATGTCTCATTACTGCATGTGTAGGCTCAAGTAGAAAACTTATCATTTGAAACCTCCAAGGTCTGAACTGCACAGACAGAAATTGTTATCTGAAAAATGAAGTTTATACATATTGAGTAGGAAATATTTACTGGACTTGCTGAGATTAGGGTATTACATTGAATCACAGGGAAACAGGCCACTTTTAAACATGTAACTATTGTCTGCTTTTTGGTGTTCAAGTCTGAGCAGGGATTTGCACTACACAATATCCAAATCTTGATTTCTGTCTCAACTTTTCTGTGCTTCTGTGGTTACCGAGTACAGTAAGTTCATCCTCCATATGGATCTCTTGTTCATAGTTTAACCAAATGAATGCTGACAATCCTGTAATACAGAAGTCAGGCGAATTTTAATATTTGATAATAACCTTTGTGTAGGAATAAAGGTGTTGTTTTTGCTGGTCTTATTAAGCTAGTCCTCAGTTCTGCTTTATGAAATAAATTTGTAGACCCTGTATTTCAGAGTTCTTTTAAACCGAAGTGACTATTAGAAGGGGACAACCAGATGTTCAGAAGGGGATGAACTTTACCTGGTACTGTTAATCACTTCACATTTCCATTGTTGTAAATTCATTAGTCACCTTATTCCAGCAGCTGTTGCTTCTGAGTCATTGGTAGTCATCCTTAACAAACATCTCTGTATCTAAATACTGATATACTGCTTTCTCAGGAGTACCTTTCATTAAGCCCAAAATCTAATCAGTAACATCTAAGAAGTCAAACTACAGCTTGCCAGAAGGTGTCAGCCTTGTTTATGTAATGCATGCAAGAAATACAGTGGCAATAACCATCCCATTAGTTTGCTATCTGTCTCCTAAACCCACTAAATTTCCTCTAGTGGTCTGTAAAAGAAAGATGTTCATGAAGCCTTGCCTTTAGGCTGACAGGCCCTGGAAAATTACTACAGGCACTGGCCTAGATGTCGCTCACAGTGTTACCTCTTTGTGCTATGTGAAAGAGAAAATGCAAGCAAACCGACAAGTTACTAGATAAGTGTTCTCATGCAGTCCCAACAGTGAGCTAATAGTCTGATACAAAATCTGTTTAATGTGTACCACTCTGTTGTGTGCCACTAGTAACATTTCAATAGTGGTATTTATGGGAAATCAAGCCACTGCTCCTGAGCACCTGTGGTTGGGCAATAATTTTGCATAATGCAAAGTAAGAAATATAGCAAATAACCTATTTTTCAAGAATGTAATTGATGCTGCCAGTAAAATTCCTCTTGAAGGGAAGGTAAGGTGTTCTTTAGAGCCCTTGTCAGATGGGGTGAGAAGGCAGATGGCATTCATGTGAAGAAAGTGATTTTTAAAGTTGCAGATAGACTAGTGGAAGTTCATCACAAGAACAGTTCACAAGAACAGTATTATTTTGCAATACTATGTCTGAAAATGTTAATTTTTTTGGTTAACCAATGAATGTAGAATTGCCTAATACAAACTTGATAAATAGCTTCTCCTGAAAAACATGTCTGCCTGCACACACTCATTCTCTCTCTCTGCTTGTAATAATAAATTGAAGGTCATTTTACAGCAGTACGGTTCATCTCTTTGATCTTCACATTGTCTTGTAATGACAGATTCAGAGGGGTGGCTGTCAATTCATGCCAGGCTGAACAAAATGTATGCGATTTGACAAAAACGTGGCTACAAAAGCATCTATTGACCTCTGAGTTGAGTAGGTTCTGTATTTTATGACCTCTGCAATCATTAACTTTAAAAATGCATTGTGGTATGAAGAGACACTTTAGAATTTTAACCGCTAGGACTGAGGATATTATACATTGTCCTATAGTCCTCTTGATTTACATGAGTGACTCAGGAGAGCATTAGTGTCTCATGCCTGCATTTGGAGGAGAAGGAAAACATGGTACATTGAGGAAAAGATAGCATCTTGAAAACACTTTTTTTTTTTTATTCCCATAAAAGCTGTCAAGTAAAAATCAACTAAAACTCAGATTTGTTGCATTTTGTTGCTTGTGTAATCAACTTTAGACTGATAGATGTTTCAATGACTTCAGATGACTTTGAGGGGGAGAGGAAGGGGGAAGAGAGTAAAAGACCTGCTTCTCCTGGTTTGTTTTCTCAGTGCTCATTTTTTGTGTATGCATGCATATACTGTGAGGGAGCACAAAGACTGTGCAGCTAATTTAAATGAATTAAAAGGGGAACAGGAGACCTTTATTTCAGATTTGTTAGTACATTCACTTAAAAACAGAGCTGCGGTAAGGAGAGGGTCAAAGTAGATTTTGTGTCTCTGGTTTAAATTAAAACCTCTTACATTTCATTTTAAGTACTCCAGAACTATGATACAGGAGTGACAAGGTCAGGGGAGAAAAAGAAAAGAAATAGATTATTTTGTTTACTTGTTTCTTTTATTTCGAAGACTAATGTCTGTTGGATATAAGACAGTAGGTCAAATTTGTCAATTGGGAAATGTAGGCTGAGTTTGTGTTACTGAAGTGTTGCTGTTGTGCCTGTACTGTTAAAACCCTCGTAGAACATACCTATGGTATATTTGGGATAACTGCATTTGTGCTAGCAATCCTGCTGACTGAAGAAAACAAAACCACATATTAACAAAGTGGATGTGCCTCTTGGGCACTCTGTGGGGATTGTCACAGTATAATTACAGCATTTTCATGTAAAGCATGTCATTTGAGGATGAGAATCTCATTTAAAGTTTCTTAAGAACTTTAATTTCAACATTAGCTTTAAACAAGAGGAGGGAAACTTTGAAGTAGTAGTAAACTTATCACCCACAATTTTCACAATAATCTTCTCTGCTAATAACATTTTTTCCAAACACGAGCATACTCAATCTGGATTGCTGTTATTTACTGCTCCATATGAAAAGCTTATATTGTATTTCCTTTTCTGAAAGTTACTTTTTATAGTAATGTTTACATTTTGCCTGTAGTTTCCAGTATTACCACTTTACTACTTATTAAAGGACTGCAATGTGTGTTCATGTGAACCAAGGCTGATACCTTGTTGCAGTAGTTTTACAGGGTGAGTGAAGCAACCATAGTGTAGGTTCTGTTAAAATTCTGCTACCAATTGAAATGTTAAATTATGCTGCCTCTAGATTTTACCTCTTGTGTATTTGAATGCTTCCACGTAATATCTGTTAGAGCTGATGTTTCTGAAGGCTGTATCAGTACTTTATCGAAACACATGCTTTTTCTCTAAAAAGTATCAGTTGTACCTAGGCTCTTGTCCATAAAAAGAGCCATAGAGATGCTGCGTGGCTTGCAGTTCTTAAGTTGCTTAATGTAGTATTGTTGTTTTCCCAAGTGAGCTATATAGCAGATGAATTGCCCTTTCATTTTAATCGGAATCAATGTACATTCTGGTCCTCTGTATTGTCTAAACTCACTGGTTTTGTAAACATAAATGCAGTTGGTATTAGGAAGAAGTATAGACTTGCCTTAATGGATTAGACCATTGAGTTTCTCTGTTAAGATCACCATATCTCCAACCAGAGCCAATTTCTCGCAAGATAATTATATCAGACAAGTCCTTTAAACCATTCTTTAAACACATCCTTTACTACCATGTAAAAAGAAAGTGGGGCTAGATAAAGGGGAAAAGCTAGTTGTTCAGACTTACCCAGAGAAAATAATATCTTCTTAACAAATAGATGGTGAGAAATCTTTGTGTCTGAGATGAAAAAAAGAAGCTTTTTATTTAATAGTATGAGAGATATACTGTAACAAAACTTAGTTGTCAGTGCTATTTCTGCAAACTTTAGAAAAACCTGAAGTCTTTGAATTCTTGTGGATGTTTTTGCTATCTCATTAATCAGTGTATGTAATCAATCTGATGAGAAAAATCTGGTCTGTAGTAGCTAGACTTGTGAATTTGTTGTTAGTTTTGGATTTAATAGAATTATGTACACAGAAATACCTCCATAAAAGCATATAATTAAGGGAAAGGTTACCAGATTCTATGGGGGAAAATGGTTACACCCAAGCATAAGATGCTGTTAAAAGTTGTTATGCTAACATAAGCATATTTTGGATCAGAATAAATATTAATTAATGGATTTTACTTTTTTTCCCCTTATGTAATAATTCGATATACTGTGTTTTCTTGGGATGAATGCAATGATTCAGTGTAACAGGAGCTTACCCAAGTAAAATAACCTGAACAAAGTAACCATATTATGCAGTGTTAAGTAGTTTGTTACATGTATATAGTTTATATAAACACAGAGTTAGAGAAAGATAATTATTCAAATTGCCATCTTTTAAATTAGAACTGAAACATCTTTCATTGAATATAAATAAATTCCTCTTTAATTGCATCAATGGTGTACAGGAGTGAGTGGCTCTGAATTGAGAGAAATCACAGAAGTGTTGTGAAACTAATGTAAAAATAGGGAGCACTTTAAAGTCCTTTTGACAAACAAACTTGCAGAAAAGTACCATTTCCAGTAGAGATGCTGTTGGAAAGAATAAATATATTAAACTGGTTTTTGAGTGGCTAGTGGTAATTTCCCTTTCTGTTTGGATACTCTGTGGTTTTCCTTAGCAAACATGCTTCATAAGCAAGCTAAACAGCTAGCCATTTCTTCAGGAATTGAATTGTATTTGAAACAAAATGCCATTTAAGTGATGCCAGTTGAATGAATGGTTCAACTATCCCTATTTCCAGCAACTTTCCAGCACATTTCACTGCTTTCTTTACTAGGAGACTTCAGTTTGATGTACAAATAAGTTAGAACTTGAACTTTGTAACTCACCTTTAGACTTCTGTGCTTATTGTAAGTTGTTCTTAAATGGCAAAAAATAAATAATCACTGTGTAAAGTTTGAAATAATTCTTCAAATAATAATCAAAAAGGATCAGAAAGTTGGTGTAAAATCATAATAGCTCTGCTGAATTCCTTATAAGCTACATAAGATTAGAACAGAAGCTAGCTCAAGGAATTTACAGGAAATTGATTGTATTTTCTCTAGATGTGTATGAGAAAAGAAAGTGATGTAAAGCCATTACAGAAAGACTGGTTAAACTTTCTTTTTTCCCATTTCACTTGTTCAAGGATACTGTTGTATTTTTTTATACTTGAATCCATTTATTAACTTGAAATTGTTGACTAAGTTTCTGTGGATATCTTGCAACCTGGAACTTATTGTGGGACTGTTACTTCTGCAATACTCAGGCTGTTTTTATTAAAAATGTCATATGGCCTGACCATCTTTGGTTATATAACTCTCAGCAGAAACCTGATTCTAAGAATTGCTGTCTGCAGAGGCAGTAGACTTCTAATAGTAAAAAGATGAGTTAATGAAGGTGACAAAGGTACAGCATAGCAAACATGGATTGTTATGATGCTAAACAAATGCAGCCCTTTGAATACTTGATATCTAGGGCTACCTCCTTAAGGCAGCTTTTCTACTGGAGATGACTGTATCTGTTTCCCATCTTGCTGTGCAAAATACATATCTTCAACCAAGAAAACAGTTCTAACGCGTCAACTTGTAAAAGCTAACTCAGTGCAATACCAAGTATGAGGCAGAAACTCATCACTTTGTACTCACTTGCTCCTCTGTGAGATAGGGTGCTTACTTGGTGATCTATCATTACAAGTGTTTCTGCCCACAATGTAAAAAAAACCTATCCACCTTCTCTTACTAGAATTTGAGGAGGAGAATATAATAAATTACCTGGCCTAAAATTTAGAGCTGGAGTTTAATCTCTCATTTGGACTGTTCATGCTTAGGCAGTTTCTTACTTTTGTTCATTTGGTGACCAAAAAATTTAAAAAAAAATTGTATGAAAGCAGAGAAGATAACCTTGAAAGTGGCCAATAAACCTTAATTTTTTCCTGCTTTCCTCTTGATCATCAATATAACTACTCATCAAAATCATTTTGGCTACTAAGCACATTTATGAGAACATATTCAGAAAGAAAATCCTTGTGAAGTGAAAATCATGCCAGGATAAATTACATTGCAGCTAATGGAACAGGCAGCTGAGAAGTCAGTGGATTTTTTAAAAAATGTCACAGATTTACAGCTCTGAAATAGTCTGGAAGAATTTGAACCGTGTAGGGTTTATGTTGGAGAAAGGAAGAGCTGTGGCAGTTATTCTGACAAATTCTATTTTGTTTTTCTATCACTTCTGATTTCTCTAAATCTGAAATTATGCAATACAAAATGGGAGGGAACAGTTCCTTTCGCTTACATTAAAAGGTTGATACACTAACAATGTATGTGATGTTTTTCTGTGTTTGAACTCTTGGCTTGATGGATTTTAGTAAGTACTGCTCTGTATCAGTCTTTAACAAACGTAGGTTCAAGTTGATTTATTATTCTTTGTGCTGTAGAATAAATACCTCAGTGTAAAAATTCATGATGGGAAAAAATTGTTCAATTATGCTAACCTTTTTCCTCTCCTTTTAATCCATTTTTGTCTCTTGTTGCAGTGACCCTCAGCATTGTTTCCAATTATCCTCTTCCTAATGGAAAAATATTATTTTCAATGTCAGAGTACATTTCTCAGTGTCTGTTTTTCATTAGCTGTAGGCTTCCCCTTATTTTCTATGAACAACCACACTCTGCGCTCTGCACTAATAGTACACACACTCTGCACTAATAGTACACACTTCGTCATGAAAATGGGGAGAAAAATACCATTCATTAAGCTCTATGTTTTATGGCAACAGATTTCTCAGTTGAATTTAATAGTTGTAATAGAATGACGAAACAAATTATGGGTAAAGATAATTTGGTTTGAGGTGGCTGTTCCATTAAATGAATAAAACATGATGTTTCCTTACATTTAACATGCATGGTGCTTGACAGTTTTGTTTTATTTTTAAAATACAGATCTATTGAAATTAGTAAGACACTGTCTACAAGGTTAAATCTAATGATCAAACTTTGTAAAAATTATTATGACTTGCCACTACTTCTATCCATTTACTTTTTAGAATAAATGTACAAGGAAAATGTCTTCTATCATTATGAATGCTATAAGTAGGACTATTACAACAACTTGTTCTAAAATAGTGGAAATAGATTTAAATCCCAATACAGATTTATTTACCAGACAAATATTGAGCAAAGTGGAGTTTAAAACATTGTCATAAGATTAATTTATTTATTTATTTTAAGTTCCTGATTTTCTTTTAAAGAAAGTCTAATAAAGTTGCATGTAAGACTGGTTTCTCTAGCAAAAGAACAGTCAATAAGGAAATATCAATTCTTGCTTATTTAGAGTTATGCAGGTTAAGGAAAAACCATTGACATTAGAAAATGTGAATTCCTGCCTATTGTTGACTTGTCCACATGCTCTTGCAACTTTCTGATTATTTATCATGTAGATAGTTGAAGGTAATGACTGTTCTGCTTGACCTACAAGCTCAGAGCTCTGAAACAATTGCTAGATATGGGCATCCCCTTCTAGTGCTACTTACTGAGTCATTAATACAAATTTATTCATATGTTTGTTGTCTGGGAAAATCCCAAAAGAACCAACACAGAAAGTGAGAGCAGTTATGCTCAAAATAGTGTCTGCTGCTCTTCACTCCCTAATTTGTGTCTAGAATGAATTATAACAATTTTTCTCTTTTGAATAATTTCATTTGTCTAAAATCCAGGCTCCAATCAAGCTGACCACTTCCTTAAGAAGTATTTTTGGCATTAAGTCTGTCTTGTTCAATGATTTTAAAATGCTTTTAGAGCATCAGGGTTTTTTCCTCCATCTTCTCATATGTTTCAGAAAATATGTTGACCAAAGCACTTTAAATTTAATGCTATCAGTAAGACAAGAGATACAATTACATGCTTACGAAGGAAAATAGTGTTCAGATTTTTTACTTTTCAGTAGGTGTTTTCTGTAATTTCTCTCTTCTTGCAAGTGGACAAAGGTCAGAAGAAGGTTCCTGATCTACAGTGTTGAATTAATGTGTGTCCAGCAGGGCTTAGCATTTTAGAATTGAACGGTTTGAGTTTATGAAGTCGTAATTGAGCTATTGGACTTCATTTGCCAAATACAGTATGGCCAAACAACCAACCGGTATTTGGTCAGGTATTTGATGTTCTGAATAATAACCTACTTTGTGAAATGAAAAATTTCAGTCAAGCCATTTATGTGCCTCATTCAAAGGAGTTTTTCTGTCAGAATCACTTGAATTGAACCATATCTTGGTACTCTGGGCACTTTGTCTAGAGCAAACGATTATGGTTAATAGCCTTTCAAACTTATTTCAAATGCATTTTTTTTAAATTGTCCCCATGAATATCCTGATCTGAAAGGATGTGTAGCAGTCATATTTATTATGAAATTTCTACTTATACAGAAGGTCTGCCTGAACACTTCTACCTCTTATTTGCCTTCTCTGTCTGAAGACATTAGGTAACGCTTTCTTTGTGGCACTCAGTTATTATGTGTCTGCTGATTCCTCTTGCAACCTTACAAGGTTGTGAAAAGACTGATCTAGTGGATATTTTTGGAGGTCAGAGAGAAAGCTTTTATGGGTCAGTACTGGTATTTCTTCTCCCTTCTAGTATTGAGAGTAAACATTTTTCCTTCATTATAAAAGATATTTCTTCAGGTAGCTAAGAGGATACTTACATAATGTAAAAACTGCCTTCCATTCCATATATGATTATAGTAAGGAAAAAGAACTGAAAAGAAGTCCTGTTAATTTCATGTTTTGAAATGTCGGTTAATGCTAACAGCGCTCCTCTTCTAGATACTTACTATGCTGATGCATTTTGGCAGCAATGTACTAGATGTCTTGTCCTTAAACTGTTTTTAGTGTGGTTCAGCTAGTCTGTCCTCTGACTGTGCAATTTACTTTCTCGACAAAGATTCTCTATCCCTTCTTCAGGAAAATAGGTTCGTGTGATCCAAATGCTGACAGCAATGAAACTTCAATTTCTTAACTTGGTGAGATGATACTTTATTGGAAGCTCTAAGAAAATAATCCATGTAATTTTTATCTCTGAAGACTAGAACAATACTATGGACAAACATTTCAGCAAGATTTCAAAAGTAAGAATCACTAAAGCCAGATACCTAATGTGTTAGTAACAGTTAAAGCTGTAAATTAATGCAGATTAATCCAAACCATGCACACTGTATTGGTAGCATTCATCCCATTGTCTGTTTTAAAATATTATTTGGATTTCTGCATAAACAAATAGCTTCCATGAAAATGGATTCCTTTCAGAGTCACTGAGATGTGCCAAAAGGACGTATGAAGGGCTAAGGTACAAACTGGTCACACTCAAACATAAGTTGTCAATGTAGTTCAAGTATAGAATTTGGGGAAGTGGTTGTCTCTTTGAAGAGTTCATCTGTTTTTGCATCAGTTGGCAGAAATGTTCTGATGAGTGTGGTGTTTGTATTAAAATGAAATGTATAGCCCTGTAATGGAAAGATTAAAATGTCTGAAGACTGGCTTTCCGTATTTCTAGAGAACAAGACACTGTGATTTTACACAGATTTATGCACCTTGAAGAAAAGCAGAAGTTTATAAAGTAGCATTAATATGTTACCCAGTAACCAGCAGTAATGAGATTCAAACCAAATTTGTGTATCACCTCGTGCACAAATTTTGGAAACAAACCTTCTGTAGCACAACTAGTTAAACCATTTTTTATAGTCTTAGATGTAAGACTCATGTAATTTTATCCTTGGTGTGTGGAGTTACTCTTTTTTTATTGCCTCTGGCAACTTTTATTGTGATCCTATGGAAGAACTTAATTTTAAATACTAGCACACTTATTTCTATGTTTTTAAATTAACAAAGATATGTTTTTTCACTCTGGAAGAATTAGAGTAAAATTAATTTAATCAAATGTATCAATTTTTATTTATATGCACACAATTTACTAAAAATCTCAGTAATTTAATGCTTTTTCTAATCCACAGGTTGTTGTTCTTGAGTCAAGCAGTAGATAATATATGTATTGTTTGTTTACAAGTCAGTATGTTGATGACAATTGTATTCTCACTGCAGTTAATATCGCTACAGAAATGCTAAAGAAAAATGTACAGCAGTGAGCAAATAAGATCAAACACCACTGATTAGAAATGGGGAATGTTTGAGAAACTACTTAAGGCATTGTTTATCTTGTCCCTTACAGCATTCAAGCTGCCTTCTTGTCCTTTCATGAGTTCCTTGACTATTTCAGGTATTTATTTAAATTCCTTCTTTTAGACTGCATGATGAGGGACCAATATAAACCTTCTTCAAACTAAAGCTAAGTTCTAGTTTCTCAGATAACACACCCAAAAAAGCTACAGCACAGAGCAAGAGAATAGTAGGGATAGTCTCAAATTGCTAGTGTCTACCAACAGAAAACGCCAGACGCAAAACATTCTTAGTTACTAATAAATAGTTGTTTAAGCTTCAAGGGGAAAATGTTTTCAGAGAGGGTAAAGCCAATCTCCAAGATAGGACAATTGATAGGATGTTTCACAGAACTTGCATCTAAAATCATTTCCTCTTGTAGCAATGGCACTTACAGAAGAACCGCTTTCTACCCTTTCTGATAATATACTGAATTTAGGAGGAACAGGGAAATTAAACATAAAAATGTCAAATTAAAATTAAATATAGCAATTAGAAAGTACAAACAGAAAAAGTATGATATTCTGCCAAAGACAGAATATTCTACACCCAAAGAGAGGGATTTGAATCCCACGTGACATCGACGAGAAACTTTACTTCCTCCTGTTGAAAAGGATGAAGATATCAAGCAGTTCAGGCATGTAAATTAGTTATTGGACAAAGCAAGTCACATCCTACACACACAAGTCACCACACATCAGTTGCCTTGTAGGAAGAGCCAATGACATGCCATTACCCTTTTTTACTTGCAGTTTCTGTGCTGTGGAGCTACTGTTATGCAGGTACGCTTTTCTAGTTCTCTCTGAAATAATGGACCTAATGTTTATTTGAATTACAGAAGTAACTTAATCCTTAAAGCTGTGGCAAAGTTAATTTTAAATGTTACTGCTATCCTCCATTTGCAAGAGATAAAATTAGCATCTTGATAAGGAAGCTATAGATTACACTGAGCATCCAGATATGACATCCAACTACCAAATTGACATTATGTCGTGTCATACGTATTCAGATGCATAAATTGAGACCATACAGCAATAAATTTTCTATCTTGCTTTTCTATGCTATGGAGAATATTGCAATTTGCATATGTGACTGGCAGACTTTTCTGCGATCACTTGAAATGAACAGCAGCTTTAATGATTAAGCTACTTGGATACCTGCTGGCTGGCAAAGCTTTATGTATAAACCAGATCGAGTCTTCACGAGGTGTTGGGAGGTAGAGTAGGATGAGAATTATGAAACTAAAATTTGATTATACTGTTTTTTTCCTCTAAGCTGTGTAAGTAATTCAACAGGAATCCAGAAATCAGGCACAGTAAGATGGAGATGCTTTGACAATTTGTGCCGTCAAACACTGAATGGTTGTCAGGAAGTTAGAAAAGTTAGAGACAGCTTGGCAGGGTATTTGGAAGTTTAACAGCAAATGATATCAAACTCTTGTAAGATGTATTAAAAAGAGCTAATGTTTCAATTGAATGACTAAATATTCCTACTTCTTTGAAAAGGAAGGAGCAAAATTTTATGTGTAATCAAAGTAGACATAAACTACAGAGAGGTATTTGAAGAGGATGGGTGTGTTTTCTTTATGAATACAATAATTGTAAGAAACCTTGTTTATCATTATCTGATAGCAGAGAATTGAAGCTGAACCTATGAATCCTCCTGTATGTTGAGTTCTTTTTTAAAAACTCAGACATTTAATACTTAATTGTGAAGCCCCCTGTCATATGCCTAGTTTATTTTTGAAGATCTTTTGGACTAGTTGAAACAAATGTTGATCACATCTGAACTGAGACTTAAATGAAGGAACTTAACAGATGTGACTTTAAAAAAAAAAAAAAAAAGAAAAACAGTTTGAAATTTGACATTTCATAAAGCTAAATTAGGAGGAAGTTACAAACTTTTGAAAGAGATTAAGATAATAAATAATCAGTTCTAAATTTTAAAAGAAAAATAACTCAGACTAATAAAGACCTTGAGTGAGGAACTTGAGAGAAACACTTCACAAATCATGTCAGTTTCGTCTGTAGGAGACCTGTGGGAAGTTATTGCAAAGTAGAGCTTGCACATTCAGTGTCTCTTCAGCACGTACCTTCTACAAATATCAAAGCAGATTATAAATGTAACACTGCTTGTTTGTGTATGTGTATGGGTCAGTTTAGTCCACAAGTTGTCATACTGCAGTAGTGTTAGTTCATTTTAGAATTAAAAACATAAATCAACTTTCCCATAGAAGAGTAAGGAATACTTATTCCTTTAGGCAGAAGAATGTTTCAGCTGGAGTGTAAAATAGCTGAGTCAAAATTACTTGCTACTAAAAAAGGGTGCTTGGCTTTGTCACTAGTTATAATTTATCGGTAATACTTGAACATTGTGTCCTCCTTTTGTTGCATCTGAGACACCATTTAGAAATTGTTTATCAGTGGACATGGTATAGAGAGGCAGGACAGACTGCATGAATTAAAGGTTATGACTGTCATTTAACTGAAGGTGAACCATTTTTACTATAGCATGTTGTAGCGGTGCAAGCTATATTCATTCAAAGATGTAGAGAATCTAGGTAATGCACGTGCAGAGATGTACACGGGCAACATAGTACAAGCAACAGAGTTGACTCAAAGCCACCCTTCCTTTGCTAGCTACTTCCTTATATGCTGCTTCTGCCGGTGTGATCACCCAGGGCCCAATTGATTAGCTTGCAGCATCTGTTTCTGATAATTGGAAGTAGCTTGCCAACTGCATTAACTTGTCCCTACCATCTTTATTCAAGCTGGCTGGTCCAAGCCACATTTGTGCCTATAATTCCCCCTTTTTTCTTTTTGGACCAGCCAGCCTTCAGCAACACATTTCAAAATTAAAGGTACATGAAGAAAACAAATATTTTTACCCATGGCCATGAGTTTACAACAAAAGGTCAATAACAGCTACAGCGCTGAACAATATAGTACAAAAATCCATAAACTCAAACTAAACATAATCTGATATATGTTGCTAGAAGGGACGCATACTGGCTAGAAGGGAGGAGTTCTCTGTAACTCCACTGATATTTCTGTTTCCTGAATGTAGTTTCGGACTTTTCCTCAACTTCTTTAGCATGCTTATCTGTGAGCATTATCTGTAAGATGGAAGTATCTCTTCATCCATAGCAAACACACCATTTTTGCTTCCAAGTTTCCAGTGGCCATCTTGTCAAGTTCTTCAATTCTTTTAATGCGATACCGATTGCTGGAGGAATTTACAGCAGCACATATGGTGCCACAGTTGACAGGGTTTACATTTTAATAGGGTGATGGATTGAGGGTGGATCACTTGGTTCTTTCCTCAAGATTGTTTTCTCCATTGCTCTTACAGTCATTAAGTCCTTTCGGTTGATGTTGCTTGATCCATTTTGCTGGAATCCACCAAGGACCTTGATCTGTAATGACACAAGCATAGCCTCTTCCCCATGTTAGCAGATCTGCAGGTCCTAGCCGCTCTCCAGTAACAGGACTCTTATACCAACA
This sequence comes from Colius striatus, assembly GCF_028858725.1. Lineage (NCBI taxonomy): Eukaryota > Metazoa > Chordata > Aves > Coliiformes > Coliidae > Colius > Colius striatus. The sequence goes on along the minus strand of NC_084767.1, from coordinate 28,388,511 downwards.
TTAGGTTTGTCAGTAAAATCCAAGTCCCGACTCATTTGGGCAAAGTGTGTTAATGCCGGTGGTTCATTCCGATTTGCCACAATTCTGAGATGATTCATTGTATAAAGGGTTTTCATTAGTCTATCTTGAGGGCTCACCCCCTCTTCCCCCATTTTTTGTTTTTCTAGCAGGCCTTTTAAGGTTTGATGTGTACGCTCAATAATGGCTTGACCGGTAGAATTTCCTGGGATTCCAGTAGTATGTTTGACACCCCATAAGTTCAGAAACTTACGTGTTCTACTGGCTATATATCCCGAACCATTATCAGTTCTCATCTCTTGTGGAACACTAAGAACTGAAACGCAACTCCTCAAATATCTTAAGGCGTCTCGAGCATTGTCGCTCATTAAGGCTGTGGCCCAAACCACGGCTGAATAAGTATCAATAGTGACATGTATACATTTAAATCGTCCAAAGGGAGTATAGACAGTGATATCCGATTGCCATGTTCCTAATGGTGCCAGACCCCTGGGATTGACTCCTACTCCTAGGCCGATTTGATTCTGGCATGCAGGACACATGGAAACAATACCCTGAGCATCCGACATGGTCAGGTCAAACTGCTTTGCCAGCATTTTCACACCTTGGTGAAAAAAGTCATGTGACCTTCGGGCTTGAGAAAATTTGTCAATTATTGGCCCCATAGGTATCAATAAAGGAGCTGCTACTATCTTGTCTACAATTTCATTGCCAACTGATAGGCCATCTTTTAAGCCCGAATGGGTTTGAATATGTCCAATATAATAAGCAGTTTGACTTTTATTTATCTGATGCCAGAGCAGCAGAAATAAGTTATACAGATTCTGATTAGAGATTTCTTTCAACAACGCTCTCTCTAATCGAGTGACGGCATCAACCACATATAGGGAATCAGAGATGATGTTTAATGGGACATCTGGCCATTTCTCGAAAGTTTTAACTACAGGCATCAGCTCCAGCAGTTGAACTGAACTGCCTGGGGAGTGAACAGTTAGGTTTTGCCATTTTCCATTCTCCCACCAAACCACTCCTGCTTTGGCTTGGATCTTACTTGCATCAGTAAAAAGAGTCAGGCCTTTAACTGGTACTGCTGATCTCAATGGCTGGTCTTCCAATTGAAATTTAACAGAAAACAGTTTATGGGCCAGATAATGATTACTTATAGTCCCTGAATATGACAATAAGGCCCACTGTAATTCATCAGATTGTTGCAGTGCCCACTTCAGGAATTCGTCTGTGAGAGGAACGAAAATGATGTCTGCCTCAATCCCTGCTATTTCCAGCAGACGTTTCCTGGCCTTAACTATTATTTTTGCAATTGCTTCTAGTCTCGTGGTAATTGTTTTTTGCAAATTATATGGCAAAAATATCCACTCCAGAATCCTCAATGGGTCTTTCGCTACTGAATCCCACTGCATCAAGGCTGCCATTACATGCTGGTTTTGACTTATCACAGCAATGTTATAAGACAAGCAATGTTAATAGACAAGTCAGGATCATTTTGATGACTGTAGTTATTGACTATCTTGTTTCCTATCTCTTCTATTGCTTGTATTTGCTGCCGGGACAGTTTTCGCGCACTGTCAGCCTCTACTGAGCCCTTTAACAAAGGCATTAGTGGCGCAAGATCCTCATTTGTGATACCACATATGGTTCGTACCCATTGAATATCACCTATTAGCTTTTAACAATTAACAATTGATTAACTTGTTTCTGATAATTGGAAGTAGCTTGCTAGCTGCATTAACTTGTCCCTACCATCTTTATTCAAGCTGGCTGGTCCAAGCCACATTTGTGCCTACAATAGCATGCAAGTCTGCTTAACATTACCTACCGTTCTTAGGTCTGGTAAAAATATATGGTTATAAATAAGCCCCTTCCAAATAACTGTGAGCTCTACTGCAGAAGTTGCTCTTTATCTCTGAGATTGTGCTTTACTCTTCTACCACATGTTACAAAAAGTTGCACCTTGAAATTAAAAATATTTGTGAAATGGATTTAGAGAAGATCCTTTATCACTAAATCTTTCTCTGAAAGCCTTTGACCTTGGGAACTGTTATTTTATTACAGAGGAGCATGCTTTCCAGCAGACATGATTTCTTTAATGAAAGAACAATACTTGTGTGGCTGTACATGCAGGTCAATAGCCTGTTGTTGACATTTCTGTTTAGCAGGTGTCCTATTAGGTTAGCGATTGCACTTTCCTTCAACTGTAGCCTTTAAGAAGATTCAGACATATATTTTCCTACCCCAATCCCTTTCCCCATTCCTTGAAGGTGTTGCTATGCTGTCAAGCTGTGACACATGCACTAAACCAGAACATGGTTTAGTGGTAGGCTTGGCAGTGTTAGATTATTGGTTGCACTTGGTGATCTTGAAGATCTTTTCCAATTGAAATGATTCTTTGAAAGTTAACTTCTCCCATATGGTACTGAAATTAGCATTTGTATGCTTAAAAAGTTTTCTGTGTTTTAGAAGCTGGTCTCATTCTGACACCTTAGCCCACATGTGCTTCTGCTATTAGACTCTCATATTGCTGTTTCAAATCATAGAATAGTAGGGGTTGTAATGAAATGAAGCAGCTGGCTTTCAGCAATAATTTCAATAAGAAAGAGTATGTACAAAGGTGAATTTCAAAAAATGTCTCTCTGAAAGTAGACTGGCTTGAGAGTTGGGAGGAACCTCATGAGGTTCAACAAGGACAAGTGCAGAGTCCTGCATCTGGGAAGGAACAACCCCATGCACCAGTACAGGCTGGGGATTGACTTGCTAGAGAGCAGCTCTGCAGAGAGAGACCTGGGAGTCCTGATTGATAATAAACTAACCATGAGCCAGCAATGTGCCCTCATGGCCAAGATGGCCAATGGCATCCTGGGATGTATCAAGAAGAGTGTGGCCAGCAGGTCAAGGAAGGTTCTTCTCTCCCTCTGCCCTGGTGAGGCCTCATCTGGAGTCCTATGTCCAGTTCTGGGCTCCTCAGCTAAAGAGGGACAGAGAACTTCTGGAGAGAGTCCAGTGCAGGGCCATCAAGATGATCAGAGGACTGGAACATCTTTCATATGAGGAAAGGCTGCGGGAACTGGGGCTGTTTAGTCTGGAGAAGAGGAGATTGAGGGGAGATCTTATTAACATTTATAAATATCTAAATGGTGAGTGTCAGGAGGTTGGGACATTCCTTTTTTCTATAGTAGCTAGCAACAGGACAAGGGCTAATGGGATGAAGCTGGAACACAAAAAGTTCCACTTAAATATAAGAAAAAACTATTTTACTGTGAGAGTGATAGAGCATTGGAACAGGCTGCCCAGAGGGGTTGTGGAGTCTCCTTCCTTGGAGGTCTTCAAGAACCTCCTGGACACGTTCCTATGCGACTTGATCTAGGTGAACCTGTTTCTGCAGGGGGGTTGGACTAGATGGTCTCTAAAGGTCCCTTCCAACCCCTACTGTTCTATGACTGTATGATTGTATGATTGTATGATTCTATGATTTTGGGAACCTTACGTTCTTTGGAAGTATGTTTTCAGACTATTATAAACATTATTCAAATGCTGCTATAATGAATGGTTATTATGTAAGCAAATTCAACTAATTCCCCACATAAAACTGCTAATACTACTTGTTTTTCTGTGTTTTACTTTCCTCATACTAATACATTTTACTGTTACTGTTGCAACTAGAGGTAAACAATTTACAGATAAAATAGAGCCTCTTGGATGATAATGCTGCAGTGGGGAGATTCCAGGATAGATCCTGTTTGGAAACAACAGTTTGTCTGTTAACAAGACCAAATAAAGTGTGTGACTCATGTAATGCAGCTGGCGATAGGGCTCTGTAATTACGTAGCTATTTTCCCAACAGTGATAACCCTGGCAGTAGGGCTGTAACACATTTTTGATGCTGATTTCCCACAGGGACGTGTTTATGCTGGAGACTGTGCACAAGCTGCTGTGTGGACATCGAATTATTCTATTAGTTTGAGGATTAATGAGGTTAAATTAGCTCAGTCATTTACTGCACACTTTATTGAGGTTCAAGCTGTTCAGACTGTTGCAGTTAATATAAGTAGCCCAGAATGTTGCCAGTTAAATGTAAGTTACTCATCAGGGATCCAGAGTTCATTATTGGAAGGAATAGGACAACTTAGTGATAAAGTTGAACTTGATGGGAATACTCTTCCCCATGTTATTTGAGAGGCATAACTGGAGAATGATTCATTGCATGGAATCATACCTTGATAATATGTTAAGAAGGATGTATTGGTCTCCTCATAATACTTCTACTAGTAGAAGTACTGGTGATTAAAACACCCCTTGAGGGCTGAGATTTACATAAAAAATGACTGTTGTTCATTAATGAAAAAATGTTAGAATCTAAAAGGGAAAGTGAAGAGGCAGAAGTATCTCTGCTTAAAAACTAAACCTGCTGAAGAGGTGAATTGCTGTGAATTACTGCTATGTCTTTCTTTCCCATTAAATCAGAAGCTGTTGCATGCAAAGCGGTTCATGATATAAAAGTTTTTCTGAGGGTCTTATAAGTCTATCACTTAAAAAAAGATCTTTGATATAGATATATTCACTACTTTGATATAGATATATTCACTACATTTGAATATATATGCTCCAGAAATTGTAGAAAAGTTTGGAAACATCAACCAAAGCCCCATTATAGGTGATATTATAAAAGAAAATTTTGTATGTAACTTCTGATGTGGAATAGACTCTTGTTTTTTATCTGATGTTACAAAATATCTATCTAAATTTCAATGGGGTTTTGTACCTTGTTATGTAAGTTATGTAATGCTATGTTTACTATGGTATGTCTGGAATGCCACTGAAAGTAATAGCAAGGCAAATAGACTCAACTCATAACTTTGATGATCTTAAGGGAGCCTGTTTTTACCTCTTAAGTTTTCAGTGTTCTCCAGGTCAAAAGAGTATCAGTGGTGGAAGGTGATGCAAATTTTTTTGGAGAGAGGAATCTCCTCATTGACAATGGAGTGGACTGAGCTTCTTTCAGTAGTACTAAAGGTGTACCTGTTAGGAATCATGGGGAAAATGAGGTCTAACTATAGTTAAGACAAGGAGTTAGAATCATAGAATGGTAGGGTTGGAAGGGACCTATGGAGATCATCTAGTCCAACTCCGCTGCAGAAGCAGGTCAATCTGGATCAGGTCATATAGCAACATGTCCAGGTGGATCTTGAAGACCTCCAAGGAGGGAAACTCCACAACTCCTCTGGGCAGCCTGTTCCAATGCTCCATCATCCTTACTGTAAAATAGTTTTTTCTTATGTTTAAATGGAACTTTTTCTGTTCCAGCTCCATCCCATTACCCCTGCCCTTTCCTGCAGCCTTTCCTCGTATGAAAGATGTTCCAGTCCTCTGATCATCTTGGTGGCCCTGCGCTGGACACTCTCCAGAAGTTCTCTGTCCCTCTTTAGCTGAGGAGCCCAGAACTGGACACAGGACTCCAGATGAGGCCTCACCAGGACAGACTAGAGGGGGAGAAGAACCTCCCTTGACCTGCTGGCCACACTCTTGATGCATCACAGGATGCCATTGGCCTTCTTGGCCACGAGGGCACATTGCTGGCTCATGGTTAGTTTATTATCAATCATAACTCCCAGGTCTCTCTCTGCAGAGCTGCTCTCCAGCAGGTCAACCCCCAGCCTGTACTGGTGCATGGGGTTGTTCCTTCCCAGATGCAGGTCTCTGCACTTGTCCTTGTTGAACCTCATGAGGTTCCTCCCAACTCTCAAGCCAGTCGAGATCCCACTGAATGGCAGCACAGCCTTCTGGGGAATCAGCCAGTCCTCTCAGTTTGGTGTCATGAGCAAACTTACTGAGGGTACCCTCAGTTTCCTCATCCAGGTTGTTGATGAAGATGCTGAACAAGTTTGGCCCCAGAACTCCACTGCTGAACAAGTTTGGCCCTGTGGGACTCCACTGGCCACAAGCCTCCTACTTGATCATCACCTTCTGGGCTCTGTCATTCAGCCAGCTCTCGATCTGTTTGTTGATCAAACAGATTTCCCCTTGGTGAATCCATGTTGACTCCCCCTGATAACTGTCTTTTCCTTCATATGTTTAGTGATGACATTCAGGGATGAGTTGTTCCATCACCTTTCCCGGAATGAGAAGACTGGCTGATTAACCAGAAAGCTGTGCTGCCATTCAGTGCGATCTTATGACATCATTCATACCTACATGGAACACAAGTAAGGGACAGTAGCCCACATCCCTGAAGAGCTGTGGCACTCTCTCAGCCACATTGCTGACCTTGGCTCCTGGTAACCAGCACACTTCTCACAACTCCTTATCCACTCCACAGATGGGTCTCTCAGTGCTTCTTAGCAATGAGTCACCCACAACAAGCGCCCATTGCTTCTTTCTACGGTGCCCATTACCTGTTGCAGGAGGAGCAGCTTTTGATGAATTGTTTGGTGGGTTTTCCCATTTTGGAGCTTGTTCGTCGAAGTCCTGTGTCACCAGTGCCTCATACTTATTTGTAGTGGGCACTCTGGAAGGAAGGTTTTGAAGATGAGCCCTTACTCTTCTTTTTTTTGTTACTAGAGTCCAAGGCATATTGGATTCACTGGAGACTTGTACCTGATTGTGGAAACCTCAGTCCATCTCCACTCTGTCCCTCTAATTCTACACAGTCTACTAAGAATTTCCTGCAACTCTTTCACCAGGCGCTGCAGTTCTTGAACTTGAGGGCACCTATGTCAGAAGCATAGGTACCTAAGCATCCTAAACACTCCCTGCATTCCACCTGGACTGAAGCGTCTTTACTAACTGACTCTGTCTAGGTGGATGTATCGACCTTCACCTGGGTTTTATCCACCTGAGCCTTGGCTTTAGCCTTCAGGTGAATACTCACCATCTTGCTAGATTGAAGCAAGGGCTTTTCTCTGACTTCTGTTTGTGTGGGCTATGGGATTGTTCCCTGCCTATCCTCCCTGCTCGCCTTGCCTGCCCAAACTGCTGTGCCACACCTGGCTGCCATGCCAGGCCCTGTTTGTTCTGTTGGCTGCGCTCCTGGTCGCTCGTGCTCCCTGGGGATCATTTAAGTCTTCCACAATTGCTGTGGCTCTGCCTCCCGGCAAGACCATCCCCCTCATGAGAACTGCCTGCTCCTGGCGGCTCTCCTCACTTCTCCTACACTCTCTGTGCTCCAGGAACCCCTGGATTACCTCAATCAGCCACACAGCCATGAATAAATGAGCCTTGCCTCCACCATGTATCCTGCCGAGTTAATACATAGTAGTCTCAGCTAAATCATGGTTTTCTTCTAAATCATCTTCATTAATTGAACAAAATACTTCTGAGGCAAGCTGAAGTGCCATCTTACTCCCTGAGACTGAATATGTATGGTTCATAAGAAATGAAATGCAATATGTCAATAGCTTTTTTTTTTTTTTTTTTCCCTGGGGGAGAGTATAAAGAGGATGGTGGCACAAAAGCAGAGACCTTAACCTCTTCCTCATCCACCAAGGGAAGATCATCTATTGTCCAAACAGTCCTACTATTCTTGCTGGACTGGGTTTCCTGAGGGCTGGTTTTGGCTGTAGAGACCGAAGCAAAGAAGCCATTCAGTAGTTCAGCCTTCTCTGCACCCTCTGTCACCAGGGCACTCTCTATGTTCAGCAGCAGGCCCACATTCCCTCTAATCTTCCTTTTGCTACTGATGTACCTGAAAAAACTCTTCTTATTTTCCTTTACTTTCCTGGCCATGTTTAATTCTAAAAGGGCTTTAGCTCCTGGTTGCACCCCTGCATGCTCTGGCAATGTTCCTATACTCTTCCTAAGAAACCAGGCCCTGTTTCCACCTCTCATAGATGTCTGTTTTCTCCCTGAGTTGTCCCAGCAGATCTTTGTTCATCCACGGAGGCCTCCTGCCTCTTTTTCCTACTTTTCTACTAATGGGGACACACTGATCCTGGGCTTGAAGGAAGTGGCACTTGAAGATCAACCAGCTCTCTTAGAATCATAGAATCATAGCACTTCTACCTTCTAGGATCGTATCCCATGAGATCCCTCCAAGCAGGTCTCTGAAGAGGCTGAAGTCAGCTCACCTAAAGTGCAGGGTCATAATCCTGCTTTGTGTCCTGCCTCTTCCACACAGAATCTTGAACTCTACCATCTAACCGTCACTGCAGCCAACCTTCATGTCCCCAGCCAGATCCTACTTATTTGCTAGCACAAGGTCCAGCATCACACTCTTCCTCGTTGGTTCCTCAATCACCTGTGACAGGAAGTTGTCATCAACAATGTGTAGGAACCTCCTGGACTGCTGTGCTTGGCTGAGTGGCTTTGCCAACAAATGTCAGTGAGGTTGAAGTCCCCCATGAGGACCAGGGATTGTGACTGTGAGGCAACTCTCAGCTATTTGTAGAAGACCTCATCTACTTCCTCCTCCTGATCAGGTGGCCTGTAGCAAACTCCTACAACGGTATCACCTACCTTACCCTGCCCCTTAATTTTCACCCACAAGCACTTATCCTGCCCCTCATCCCCACCCAGACAGAGCTCAATGCACATTAATTGCTCCGATACATAGAGAGCAACTACACCTCCTCGCCTTGTTGGCCTGTCCCTCCATGGCTGTGCTCCAGTCATGGTAGCTGTCCCATCACGTCTCTTTGACCGCAATAAGGTCATAGTCCTGCATCTGTATCCACATCTCCAGTTCCTCCTGCTTATTCCCCAGGCTGTATGTGTTGATGTAGAGGCAACTCGCGCTTACTCAAACACACAAGTTTCCATGGATGGATGCAAGAGGATCTTCCCTGATTTGATACTCCCTCAGGATGGTCAGATTTCTGCATCTTTCATTAGATTTAGGGATTTTCTTTTTCCTTGTGTTATGCAAACTGGAGAATACTTTAATCTCATGTTTCACAGTTATGCTTGCAGTTATTTAACACTTGCTGATTGACTCCTGAGTGCTTCAGGATCTCTTAACCTGCATGTTTTTGTGCTCCAGACTACCAACTGTAGTGTCTGTCAGTAAAACTGGTAGCTCTTTGGGAACACCTGAAAGAGACATTCTTTTTGTTTTCATTTCAGATAAGAAATATTTTGTTTCAAAGTAGAATGAATTCCTCTCTTCTCTCCTCAGACCTTTTCAGAAGTATTAGTTTTACAGCTTTGCTGATAATGCTTTTTAAGCAAAGTTGAACTGTGTAATGCATTACATACATAAATGAAACATAGACTACGGAATTAACTCAATATTAAGGAGAGATTCTTGAACATCCCACATGGGGCAGTTCTCTCTTTTATCCTTGGCTCTAGTAAAATCGAGCAGTATTGTAATTCAGTGGAATCATATTGGATATTTCAAATTGGTTCTTCGACCCTTTTAAGTCTATATTTAGCTCTAAAATATCCAGAATAATACTGTATTCAAGACTATAATTTTTCCTAAGTATATTTTTTGTTTCTTTTTGTTATCATTTTTTTTAGCATACTTTTCTTTCTTTCTTTCTTTCTTTTTTTTTTTTTTGAAAGCCCAAAGAAAATCTCCGTTATCTATATTTTTTGATATAATACATTTACTTTTCCACTTGCACGTAAAACACAAAGCATTCAAACTTTTGTTTGATCTCCTTGGCAGCTTCTCATCCCACAGTTACTGACAACACCACAACAAGCGCATTTGCAGGTCAGAAAGTTAAGATGAAAAGAATTCAGGAATAGAAGAATTCAGCATAAAACATTGTTATGATGAAAATTGCTGTCAATGAAACTGGTGGGCTAAGAGGGAAAGTCTGCTGAAGACTACTTTTTATCATGGACTAGCCCTTTATCACTTATTAGATCATGATAAAGCTGCTGATTATGTGGAACTCTTCATTTTCAAATTAGATGAGGGAGAGGGATCCTACTGTAGTACATTCTCAGAATCTCTTCTCTTTTGTCTTGCCCCTCATCAACTTGGAAAAACACTAGGAAAAGCATGAGAATGGATGTCTCACAGAATGGAGAGAGTCAAAGGGCTGATTAGGAGTTTTCTGATTAATAGTCAGGATTTGTCTGGGTGAGACAATGTGAGTTAATCAAAAGGGAGGCTGTTTTGTACAGTCTTTTTCAATTGAACTTCAACCAGGGAAACCCTGCACCCCTCCCAATTAAAAACTCTCAAACTTAGGATGAAGAATGAAAGGAGAAGAGATAAAAAGCCTTGTAATTCAAGCTTCTAGTTCATGTTCTGACTTATTAAACTAGACTCTTGAACTTGATTTTTGCATATACAGGAGGAGCAACTCAGCCTACAAACTCGTGTCTATTTTATAGTAGGTCTTTCTCTGCCTTTTAAAACAGCCTCTGAACATTGATTTTGTGCTATATAAATCAAGAAAAGATTAAATCTGGAAAAAAAAAGGAGGATGATAGAAAAATACTGTGAAAAGCTCAGGAACACTTTATAACTTTTGAAACTTGTAGCACAGATTGATTAACACATTACCTTTGAATTTATCATGGCATTAAAGGAAAAATGTTAAACCTTAAATGCTGTCTGAATAAAACTCAACAATGTTCTTTGTTTTACAAAATGAATATGTTGCACATGTTTTTTTCCCTAAAATTCTTGAAAATTTTTTGTCTTCATTTGGTGGAGATGGCTGTTTATCTGAGAGAGGTGTGTTAAATTTGTGGTACAACCTTGTGCTAAAGGTCAAAAGAATATGCAAGTTTCTGAAACAGTGTGACATTAGGAATAGTGTAGAACTATTGTGTCTTCCCAGTCTTTGAAGCCTGACAGTAGTTTTCTCCTTCACATGTACCGACCTAAGCAGATGTTATTTATGTGCAGTTAATTAGTGCATATCAAGCTTAAGATGACATCTCAGTAGTGCTTTATAACTCAAAATCAGTGTTGTGCTTCCCATGTTTGTATGATGCCTGACTGGATTAGGGTTATAGACAATGTTCATGTTTTGCTAGCTAGAATAATGTTGTGTCAGTTTGACCAAAATTCATGACCTCTGCAAGGCTGATATGATAGTTGTTACTCAGCTAAAAAAAAAATGCAGTATGTGTAAGGGTTCAAAAGCTTATAGAAATTTGAAGCACAAGAGAAGTGATCTCTAGAAAAGCTCACATTATTCTTCAATGCAACTGATCTGGACAATTGGCAGATTATTTGTTCCTCTTGTTTGCCTGTTGGTGTTAAAATTGAGCTTGATTTAGAGACTATCCATCCCTAATTATGGAGTCACCGTCAATCTGTAGTGCCTGGCTGATTACCTCAATAACTTGAAGTATATTGCAAAAGCAATTGTAGCTTGCTGAGAAAGGGCTTAGTAAAGAAAAGATGCACTAATATTTTAGAAGTCCTTAACATATGCTGCTTATCCTTTCTCAAACAAGGAATCAGAGTTGCAGGAGTGCCATACAGTTTCTGAATTTTTCACTTTGGACTAGGGTTTGTAGCAAGCATACAAAATAATTTTGTAGTTTTTTAGCAAGTTGTCCTATTTTGACACTGGAAATAACCATTACTAGTCAGAGTTATCCACTTGTCACCATTGCACTGAAATTAGGCGTGTCTACCCATTAAAAGTGATACTTGACTTGGAAAACCATAATTGAAGGCAGTAATTGACATTTCTAACATCTTAGAAAAATTCTGCAGTGGATTTGAAGGTGAAAAAGCCAAATTCTAAACAAAGTGAAAATTTGCAATAATGTCCTTTTTATAACAAAGAAAAGCAACAAAATATGACTTATTACTGTCATTGTCTTAGCACATAGAAATCAACCAGCTTTACACATGCATTGCACAAAGTTTTTTCTGGTCTACCACGAAAGGCCATCAGAGTGTGGTTCAACTTTGATTGCATGTTTATAGTTGGTGACCTATGTGTAGTGTCAGTCACAGTCAGGGTACAAAATTAGGTTTGCTTGTCATGAGGCTCTCCCTGAAACTATAGTTTTGCTGCTTGTCTGTAATCATGTGCACTGATGTTGTAAAAAAATCTTACACTTTAAAAGAATTAAAATACCCCATTGAAATGATTGACTGAATATGCCTAAAGTAGACTCACTTTATTCTGAACAGAGAAGAAGATTCAGTCCTTGATCAGCAGAGATTACCATTTGGAGAAAGATGAGGTAGAAAAATAACCAAGTGCATCACACACATTTTTAGAAACCATGAAATGACTTTCATGTATTCATTCACATTTTTCTGTCAGAATAAGATGGTTACTCTTCACCTAGTGACAAGTGAGTGTTCTGAAGGTGTTGAAATCTGGTGACAGGAAGTCTCTTGAAGTGTCACCTTATGCATAAGGGTCCTCATGCATGCCAGACATGGGAGAGAAAAAGCATCAAGCAAGTGCACAAGCCTGATAATGTGGTAGTAAAAGAAGTGGGTAGATTAAGTAAAACAAACCAAATAAGAAAAAATTAGCAGATGATGAAAGATGGACAGTAATCGTGGAAATAGAGAAATGATGGTTTCCTACGCAAATGCAAGGTAAACTGAGAGGCAGGTAGCTGTAGCATTGCAGGATGGAGCTGCAAAGGACTTGAAGGAAAGTTGTAGGCATAGGGCTAAGGATAAAGGATTTTATTGAATTATATTTTCTTTCAGAGGAAAACATTGTAGAAATTTATGAAGAGGATAGCAAGCAAGATCTACTTGCATTCAAGACAAAAATAATTTTAGCTAGAAATGGAAGTGAAAAATTCTCCAGATGGCAATAAGGTGCAACCTCTATAAATGAGCTAGTTGCTCTACATAGGAGAACATGAATCTTCTATTTGGGTAAAAATTGCTTTTTTTTCCTCAAAAATAACTAATATGACTTTTTTGTCAAGTAGATACTTGTCCAGTTAGAGGTAACTGTTCTTGGCATTTTATCTTTTCTTTAGGTAAAAATGTCATTTGTGGGAGATGTCATTGTAGTAAAAATTAGCTTTTACTTAGTATTTATATACTGGAGAATTAAACAGTGTACCATTTTCGTATCTTGACATAAATAGGGACAGACAGATGTTAGTGCATGTAGTATTTTTATATTATATATGGAAATGTTTAGCACTTTGGAAAAGAGGAAGTTAAGAAAACTCTCTGTAGATTTTGGGCTCACTCATATGCTTTATCTTTGCATTAAAAAGAGAGAACTGCACAGCTGACCAATCACGAGAAAAAAATCTTCAGCAGATATGTTGTACCTGAACAAAATTCTGCACCTTATGCAAGGTATCAGTTCTTAACACTTAACATATAGCTCTCTTTAGTGTTATGATTGTTAGTTGACTGATAGCTTTTTCTTTCCACTGGATTCAACTGGATTAATATTATTTCATATTTTCCTCCAGTTTCTTGTGATGTGTAGACACTCATAATATTTTAAAAGAATGAGTCCCTTGAGTGGTGCATGCTTATTGAAAGGGAAAGCATTGTCTTCCATGCCACCAACCTTTGTCTTAATATGTGAATGTCAAATTTAAGGAAAATAGTTTTCACAAAAACTAGTAAATTAAAGCTTGCCTAGATAATGTTTTATTTGCAACTTCCGTTGGCCGTTTCCCTTTTCTCTACCTTTGTATTGATCTCTATTGAAACTCAGACATAATCCCTCAGCTACACTGTAACAGCATATTTTAATGTCCTCTGGGCAGACACTTGTGATATTGATCTCTGTAGTTTTGAGTAATCGTTATATTCTAATACATTAAGCTAGACAATAATCTGTCTGTTTTGAGGTTAGATGGATCACCTTTGGTTTCACTAGCAAATTAGAAAAAGTGAAAATGAATAGAAATTAAATAGAAAAGTGGCAATAATAATGTGAAATGTTTTGCTTAGTTGTGACAATCATCAATATACTTTCTACTGGGTTTTCTAAAAACAGGATACTTGTTTTATTTTTCCTAGATTTTGATTTATGCTTTTGGGTACTTAGTAATGAAGCAGTATGCTATCACAGAACTGAAAAAAAATCTACATTTTATAGAACTAAAATTAGAACTAAAATAAATAATTTTTAAGGAATTCACTGCAGTCCTAACAGTGTTCTAAGCTTGTTGAGTTTATTTTTCTCTTTTTTCATGTGCAGGAATGTGTATGTAAAGAGTACTTTTTATAATGTAGGATTTTTTACATTTGCTTATATTTTTTGCCTGTATTTGATTCATATGTCTCTGCAAGAACTTTAGGCTTTGCCTGGGAAAGTTCAATTTTTTCCATCCCTACTAAACTGCAACTAAAATTGTTTGAAGGCCTGTTTATTGAATTTATAATGTTTGTTTGATATTCAAAATCTTTTTTTATTGTTATGACTGGCTGCTAAAGAACAGTTGAACAATGCCTGTTTTAATGTAATACGTTTTTCAGACTATTGCTTAAGCAGAAAGACATGAAACTGAGAGCAAATGTGAACAAATGAAAATAATTATACAATTGTAAAGAAAATTCTACAAACATAGTGATAAAGTTTTAATGCTACTGGGGATGTACAGACATTGTTCAGGAGAAAAAACTTCAAAAACAAAAATAGAAGAAGATTGTTAGATTAACTTCAATAAAAATAGGGTTTGGGTGTCCAAGTAGTTTAAAAAGACCTGTGCTGCGATTGGTACAAGTGTTTTCTAGCCCAGTTGTAGTTAGTATGGTATAAGAAGTGCAAACAGGACAAAAACTAATAGTAGCTCTAATCTTTAAGAAAGGCTTTACAGCTGCTTGTAGACTGTAGAATGTAAGCTCAGTTAAACTGGCTTCCAATGCCTCCTTAGAACAGCAGTGAATAAAACTGGTCTGGAAGAAATTCTACAGAGATAGACTTTTCCAAAGTCATAGTAGGCTGATAAGATTGAAGTAATTAAGGTTGGAAGAAACCTGTAGAATCCTGCTCTAACCTGCTGCTTAAAGCAGTTCCAAAAGGATCAGGTGGCTCAGGTGCTTGTCCAGTTGAATCTTGAACACCTTCCACAATATCTCTGAGCATCTTGTAGTTAGTCTTTTTCATGGCATTTAAACATCTGAAAAAATTTCTAATATCTAGATAGAATTAGCCATGTCTCATCTTGTCTTTTGCCTTTTCTATGGCTGAACAAGTCATGGTCACAATGCTGTCCAGCTGCAAACTTTCCTGCAAGACTGCTTCTTAGATATATGTGATAATAGATAGATAAATGGATAGAGGACTGGAACATCTTTCATACGAGGAAAGGTTGCGGGAACTGGGGCTATTTAGTCTAGAAAAGAGGAGACTGAGGGGAGATCTTATTAATATTTACAAATATCTACATCACGGGTGTCAGGAGGTTGGGGCATCCCTTTTTTCTATTGTAGCTAGCTACAGGAGAAGGGGTAATGGGAGGAAGCTGGAACACAAAAAGTTCCATCTAAATATAAGACAAAACTATTTCACTGTGAGGGTGAGGGAGCAGTGGCACAGGCTGCCCAGAGGGGTTGTGGAGTCTCCCTCCTTGGAGGTCTTCAAGACCCTCCTGGACATGTTCCTATGTGACCTGATCTAGGTGAACCTGCTTCTGCAAGGGGGGTTGGACTAGATGATCTCTAAAAGTCATTTCCAACCCCTACCATTCTATGATGATTCTAAATGATATTTTTAAAAAAACAATGTTGTCAATAGGAACTGTGAAATTTTATTTCAGAATCTTATTTCAAGATAGCATCTCTAGGAGTAAAGGAACAGGCTGAAAGAATTGAAAGTGGAGTATTTAGGGTTTTTTTCGTATCTAGATAAGTAACTGGATAAATATTTAGACAAAATTAGAAATGGAAAAATATTTTTTATTTTTGCATTGAAACAGACTGAAGTAGCTTGCTTATTGAAGTTACATGACTTCCTTAAAAAAAAAACAAACAAAAAAACCCCCCATGTATATGATGTATATGATTCAGAGTTATTTATGTTAACATGTAATCTGTGATATACTTCTGGTTGAAAGCCACTCTTGTGCAGCAATCTTAACAGATGAGAGCTATGATGATTTATTTCTCATGCAAATTCAATGAGAAGATTAAAACTGGTTCAAAAGTAGTAGTTGTAGTAGTTTGTAGTAGTTCTGGAAAGCTTTTGTTTCATTCTGGGTCATAAATTTTAGTGTCATCAATATGCCATTTACAATTAAGTTGGTGAAAGTGAAGAAACAGCATGGAGTCTGTCATTCTGAAGCAGGAATGTCACGGTAAAATGATGAGCTGCAACCTATTACTTAGAATATCTTCGATGCATAAATCCACATATTAGAAGCACTTACCAAGAGGGATTTTACTTGTAGATATTAACATTTAAATATATGTGGCAGACATTCTGAAGTGAATATTCTCTTGTAATCTAGTAATCCAACGTAGGTGTCATAAGAAGAACAGTGGTTTACTAGAGAGTCGGGGATTCTCTAGCAGATATTTTACAAAGGTGCCCTGGAGGTTCCTCTCAAGTGTGTCAGAAGTTAGGTTGTCTACATGTCTCATGTAGAAGTAATAAAACAATGTGTTAAAAAGGAATCTTCTTAATAGATTAAAACAATATCAAAGCTATCTTTTCCCACTGATTTTTATAATTTTCTGTGATTCAATACTATTTGATCATATTAGCCTAAATCGCTCTGCATGTAATGCATAATGCTACTAGAATAATAAAAAGCATACAATAGGGTTGTTCCCAAAGGGACCATGTACCAGTAGGTGAAGTTACAGTACCTGACACAGATCTGATTAGCAAAATGATGTGTAGCAGAGATGCTGGTCTTTCTCAGGGTCTTGTACTGAACTACATGAAAATACCTCTGCTTCTGTTCCCTACCTTTTCATAAGTACTCACTTTGACAGGCATCAGGGGAATTACAAAGGCAGCAGATGGTCCATGTACAGTTCCCTCAAGCATAAAAACCATTTCTGTACTTGTCGTCAGGACCTTAAATTGCACACTGCTCTATTTGATTATTTTCAAACTCTGGATTGGCCATAGGGACTCAGATGAGAAATATTTACATATCATAAAGTGGGAAACAAGAGCTGAAGTGGCAAGCAACTGGATTGAAACTAAATTTTAAGTGGAAGTCATATGCACCAATTTTTAACTTGGTTTGATTTTATTATTTTCAGGGAAAGAAATTACTTCTATTAAAATTTAACAAGACATTATATAATACATGTAGTTTGTGTATGGAAGTCTTTTGCTGTTTCCCTGTCATTCACCAAACATACTGGAATTTTTTGTTTATGTATAAAATGCAGAAATTAAGAAAACAATCCAACATTGTAGCATGTACATTTAAAATATATCTCTAAAAGTATGCTAAAGAATTATTTTATTGTTCTTAATGTTTTCAAAGTAAATGTAATGTACTAGTCTCTTATTGAATGCAATGCCATTCTTAAAAATTCAATTTCTGCAGGAATTTTCTCAAGATCCATTAGATAATGTAAAATTTCAATCTGTATGTGACTCTACAGAAATCTGCATGCAGATTCAGCTGTGCAAACACAGAGCAAAGATTTTAATAAGCACATTGTACTTAAGTACATTAATTTAATTTGCTTTCCTCCTAGCTCCAGTTTTTAACAACTTTAACTTCCTACATATTCAAAGTTATTTTGAAGATGTTTAATATAGAAAAAAAAGTAAATACAATCTGAACCAATACAGTTATTTCAGGAAAAGAAAAAAGATTGATGGAGAAAACGTTTTGCAAGTGGTGGGAACAAGTATGTAATAGGCCTGTGGGAAAGCAAAGGAATAAGTTCACTACCACATGAATTCAGTCCCAGACTGAACGACTTTCCTCTGAGCATGACTCCATACTAGGTCAAAAAGTTGGCTTTTTCTAATTCGTCTTCCCCTTGCTGCATGAGGAAATTATAATAATGAAGCAAAGGATCTTGTGCATCTTCATTGCTTTTGGTACATGGCAGCAATTTAAATGTCTTACTCTTTAATAATGTCACGAACAGAAGAGATAGAGAGGGTAAAAATTTTTAGTTCAGATGGTGACTATTTTTTAAGAGGTTATAGCTGTATTATTTTCCACTGGTGAGTGTTAATTGGTGTTAGAGGCCATTTCTTGTGTTTTAGTAATTGACTCTAGATGCGTGCATGGAGAATATCTAAAAAACAACTGAGCTGAGATTTGCCAGAGACCTATGGTTAGTTATTAGCTACTTCTCAGGGCTTTCTGAACTTATGTTGCTACCTTTGTGTCCTCCTGTTGCTACAATGCAATGGATTAATAAATAAACATTCAAGATGATAAACAGCAAAGATTTGTAACAGTTTGGTAGATACATATCGAGAGCATGCATTTGGGTTTGTCCAAGTACTGATGAAAAGTGAGACCTGAGTTCTCGTAAATTGATATATAAAACTAATTACTGTGTTTTGCAGGTATTTTCTAATGGTGTTAAGAAAAATACCTGGCATTGTCAAAACATTTTTAAATGGTACTGAATGCATCAATAGGTATTTGGTTATTTTTTAAAAGAACCTTTACAAATCATCCTAAATGTTGCTAATTCATTGGAGGATCCCTTAATTATTCATCATTTCAGGCTGTAAAGTATGTGAACAGTCAAAGTTACTGCAGTCACTTATGCAAATATATGAATAAACTTGCTTATGGAAGAGTCACACCCAACTTGTGATTATAACCTATGAGTGTTACAGTGAACGAGAACAAGCAGGAATATTTCTAGAAAAAAACATATTTGAGCAAACTTGGGGAATAATTTTCATTCTAAATATGGTTTTAAGAACAATGCCTATAGAGTTGGGACACATGGTGCATTCATTTTTTGGTTTTGTTTTTCTTCAATATGAAATTAAAATTAGTGACATACTTCAGATTTTGAATAGCATATATCTTAGGTGATGGAGATACTTTACTATCTCATAATAAATCAACTCTTGTAGTAGAAAATATTGCTTTATGTAAATATATCTTCTGAAGCTCAATTGGGTAACTTTTTACTAGTTACTGAAAGATTGCAATCACAATAGAAGTGAAATGGGTTGTTTCAAGTGAACTGTTAAATCTTATTGGTTTACTCAACTGTAACTCATAGCAAGAAGTAAGCATGGACTTCAGACTAAGCTCTGTTCACCTAATCAAGGGACATTTGAAATTATGTATCAGAAGAGAGCATCATAAACAGACATGAAATTCAACATATGTATTATGTAGATTTCTTTTGAGGACTTGTCATGGTTTAGGCCCTTCAGGGAACAAAAGACCACAATTAGCCTAAAGTATGGAAGACCTGAGGATTGCCAAAGGGCAGGGAGAGCTTAATTGCCACTTAAGGTCCAGAACAAAACAGACCAGGCTACTGGGCTTGGGGAAGAAAACAGAAAATAATTTAATGCAACATCAACTAAAACACAACCTTAAAACCCCAAAACATAATCAAAATAAAACAACACAGAGTGGTACAACAATGAAGAGTCCAACCAGCCCTTTAAGACCACCTTCTCCCCACCCCTCCCCTCTTCCCAGGCTCAGAGCTCTGATCCCAGTGTTTTCACCTCCTCCCCGCTGAATGGCTCAGGGGGGCAGGGAGTGGGAGTTTCAGTCAGTCTATTCCTGATAGCTTCTGCCATTTGTCCCTCCTCAGGGCAAGTGGGCTCCGCACCAGTCCTCCCTGAAGGTCCATGGGGTACCTCACACACATGGCAGCCCTGCACAGGCTGCTCCGATGTGCATTTATCCCAAAAGTTGCAGCTCCTCTCTGCCTCTCGTGTGGGGCTGCTCTGCGGCCCACAGGCTCTCCAGCACGGCCTGCGCCATGACCACCTCCCCACACAGTCTCTCGCCTGTCTGGGTGCACTCACACAGAGCTGCTGATGGCTCTCAGCCCTGTCATGGCCCTGCATGGGTTGCAGGGGTACACCTTGCATTCTTGCCACGGCTTGCAGAGGGGTCTCTAGTCTGGTGCTCCTTCTTCCTTCTTCCTTCTCTGACTGCAGGGTCCGTGTGGTCACCTCCATCTTGTATCACTCTTACACCTCCTACCAGCAGCTCAAATTCTCATCCCTAAATAGTGATGGCAGAGGTGCCAGATTGGCCCAGCCAGGCCGGAGGTGGGTCTGCACTCAGGAGCAAGGGGAGAGTCCAAAAACTCTTTACAGGGTCTCCACTACAACCCACTCCCCCTGTTACTGAGCAAAAGCTGCTCCTTGCTAAACCATGACAGGACTTCTGCAACTGATTTGTAGATATAACTTCTAAATCCTTCTAAGATCTTTATCCACAATGCAAACAGATTAGCATTAGGAGTAAGTAGCCAAGTCTGTTCTGTCATTATGAATTTGAATGATGATGTGCAGGACAAACATACCTTCCTCCTCCCATTCCCTATCATATATTACTGTTTCTCATTACTGTCTTGTCAAAGACTCAGGAAACTGCAGTAAACCCCACATCCTGTGGTCGTGATGCAACTACACTTGCTGTTTTGTGTGTATGCATGCATATATAAATATGTATCAAAGTGGTACCAAATAAGCTGAAGAGAGATCTTGAGTTGCGTGGCTTCCTTTGGGTGGGTAGGAGCATCAGGTGCAGCCTGATGCTAGGATTGTGGATTATCAGAGAATAATCAGAGTATGACCTCAGCTAGGAAACATCAGTTTCCTGCTGTACAAGCAACCACAAAATCATGATTTCTAAAATTAAAATATTTTCAATCTGTGAGACTGCTCCTCTAAGGGAAGATTTATTAAACAAAAAGTCCTAAATAAGAAGGCTGCAGAGAAGAGATGCATTTTGTCATACATGCATGACTACCTGTGGGAATGTTAGAAACAGTAGATCTTGTTTTCCTGCCACCTCTGTGTTGGAGGAAAAATATGGTTGGAACCCTGTAGAGTCTTGTAGTCTTGATAAGCTCTTGGAAAAGAGGACTGAGTACCAGAGAGATATTACCTTTAGAAGAGAAACCCCAGGTCTTGTGGTGAATGGCTAAAATGATTTTTAAGCAATTTTTCTAGACAAAATAGAATATATCTGTTTCAGAACAAATATAATTGTATTCCACTGGATTTTCTGTATAATAATTCCTAGGTGTTAATCACAAAATCACAGAAACTCAAGGGTTGGAAGGGATCATCTAGTCCAATCATCTGTCAGGCCTGGACCATCTAGAGTAGGCCACACAGGAACTCATCCTGATGGGTTTTGAATATCTCCAGAGAAGGAAACGATGCAACTCATCTGGGCAGCCTGGTCCAGTGCTCCATCACCCTCACAGGGAAGAAATTCTTCGTTGTATTTCTTTGGAACCTCTCATGTTCCAGCTTGTACCCAATGGCCCTTGTCCTACCACTGGACATCGTTGGGAACAGCCTGGATCTATCCTCTGACATCTGCCCTTTAATGATTTGGACTGAATGTGAATGAATATGTCCAAATGTGGTTGCTTTTATTTAACAAGTTTGTGTCCCAGTTCTGCATTGCTGGCTTTTCTAGCAACTGCAAAGAGCCAAGTGGCAGAGCAGTTTTCTGTAGATGGATGGTGAAAATTACTGAGAAAAGTGTGGTTAGTGGTGTTTGTGAAGTTTTTTTATTCTGTAGCATTGATCTCCTTCGAGAAATGCAGCTGAATGTGTGGAGCTGCTCCAAAGGTAGCTGGTCTGGACTTAGCTGTGGATCATTGCTTAGACCTGCTCCCCCGCCCCTGAGAATGGAGAATACCTCCAGAAATCCAAATATGGTGCAATATCAAGTTATACGTTTTTCCCTATGCATAAATTAATTACAAACCAAAGTATAAATGAACCTTGCTTGTCTAGGGCTCTCACAGAAAGGGTGCAATTGGTAGTGTGTTTAGGAAGTCATCAAAACCTTTTCCTCATGTTTCTTTTCTGTGTCCTTAGGCCATGAGGAAAGCAACCAGTGAAGTGAGGATGTTGAACTTCATGCTTGATCATATGGGAAGATGTTTTAGAAGTGGAATGTACAGCCCTTAAGTGGAGTAGTTACTTGCAAGTAACTACTACTAGTAACCTAGTAGTTCGGCTGCATTGCCAGTTTGTAGTACAGCTTAAACCATCCAAGCATTCTAGGCATGTCCATAAAGTTGTTTTTTGACTGTGCTTTTTAGCTCAAGACTATTTTCCACTGACAGCTATGTGAATTATGCATTGGCAATGTGCCTTTAAGACACAAGGCAAACCATGAATATAACTTTTTTTTTTTTGGTCTTTTGTTTTAAACTGCAGATTAACTCTTGGTTCATTCAATGAATTAGTGGGGTATTTGAGGCTGGACTGCATTTCTGAGGCATTTTCTCTATTTTGGCTTTATCTAAAACTAATCACAGTAATATGTATCTTGTCTAAAATATGGGTATAGAGAAAGCCTCATTAAATCAAAAGCACGTAATTTTTTTTTTTCTAAAAAAAGGTTTGACCCGGTCCTGGTCTTATACAAAACATTTGTATCTAAATTGCAGTGTATTTTCTATGTGTATGTATATATATCAGTCTCTATGCATGCTTCTTCAGGCATATTAACATTTTTTTTTTTACTGCGAGAATTTTGTAAAAAATTTCTGGAAGAGACATGAGACATTTTACCTTATCTTTTCTATGTAACCTAATATGGTTCCTATTTTGAATACGTATTACTACTATAAAATTGTTGGAACTTTTTATCATCAGATAATTTTCTTTTCTAGATTAAACGGCCCCAGTTCCCACAGCCTTTCCTCATATGAAAGATGCTCCAGTCTCCTGATCATCTTGGTGGCCCTGCGCTGGACACTCTCCAGAAGTTCTCTGTCCCTCTTGAGCTGAGGAGTCCAGAACTGGACACAGGACTCCAGATGAGGCCTCACCAGGACAGACTAGAGGGGGAGAAGAACCTCCCTTGTCCTGTTGGCCACACTCTTCTTGATGCATCCCAGGATGCCATTGGCCTTCTTGGCCACGAGGGCACATTACTGGGTCATGGTTAGTTTATTATCAATCAGGACTCCCGGGTCCCTCTCTGCAGAGCTGCTCTCCAGCAGTTCGAATCGCAGCCTATACTGGTGCATGGAGTTGTTCCTTCCCAGATGCAGGACTCTGCACTTGTCCCTGTTGAACCTCATGAGGTTCCTCCCAACTCTCAAACTAGTCGAGATCCCACTGAATGGCAGCACAGCCTTCTGGTGAATCAGCCAGTCCTTCCAATTTGGTGTCATCAGCCAATTTGCTGAGGGTACACTCTGTCCCCTCATCCAGGTTGTTGATGAAGATTTTGAATCAATTCCTGTGGAACTCCACTGGCCACAGGCCTCCAACTTGATTCTGTGCTATTGATCACCACCCTCTGGACTCTGTCATTCAGCCAGCTCTCGATCCACCTCACTGTTCACTCATCCAAGCCACATTGCTTGAGCTTTCTGATGAGGATGTTATGGGAAACAGTGTCAAAAGCCTTTCTGAAGTCCAGGTAGGTGACACTTGCTGATCTCCCTCATCAAGCCAGCCAGTTATGCATTCGTAGAAGGCTATCAGGTTGGTCAAACAGATTTCCCTTTGGTGAATTCATGTTGACTCCCCCTGATAACCGTATTTTCCTTCACATGTTTAGTGATGACATTCAGAGATGGGTTGTTCCATCACCTTTCCTGGAATGGAGGTGAGGCTGACCAGCCTGTAGTTTCCTGGGTCGTCCTTCCTGCACTTTTTGAAGACTGGAGTGACATTGGCCTTTCTCCAGTCCTCGGGCACCTTGCCTGTCCTCCATGTCTGTTCAAAAAATGATGGAGAAAGGCTTAGCAATCACATCAGCCAGCTCCCTCAGCACTCTAGGATGCACTCCATCAGGACCCATTGACTTATGAGCCTTAAACTTGGCCAACAGTCTTTAACCTCTTTCTCTACCACACAGGGCAAGCCCTCTGCTGTCCTGGCCACTCTACTATCCTTGCTGGACTGGGCTTCCTGAGAGCCAATCTTGGCCATAAAGACTTAAGCAAAGAAGACATTAAGTAGTTTGGCTTTCTCTGCATCCTCGGTCACCAGGGCACCCTCTGTGTTTAGCAGTGGGCCCACATTCCCCCTTATCTTCCCTTTGCTGGTGGTGTACTTGAAAAATTACTTACTACTGTCCTTAACTACCCTGGCTAAATTTAGTTCTAGAAGGGCTCTAGCCTTCCTAGTTGCACCCCTGCATGCCCTGGCAATGTTCCTATACTCTTCCCAAGAAGCCAGCCCCTGTTTCCACCTCTCGTAGATGGCTGCTTTCTGAGGAACCAGGAGATTTTTTTTTTTTTTAATATATGGAATTCATTATTTCCTTACTTGCCGCCTTGTTAAATGATTTAATTGATGCCACTTACCCCTTTCATTTTAGCACAGGACGGTCAAATATTGAAAATCACTGAGCATTGAAGTCTCCTGTAAATACGTCCATGTTTGTAAAACATAACCAAAATCATAACAAAAGCTTATTACGAATGGTCTCATTGGTTCAGTGTTCTCTCCCTTTGTATCTGCATGCACTTTATTTTAGCTAGGTTAAGGACAATCATAGAATGATAGAATCACAGAATCACAGAATGGTAGGGGTTGGAAGGGACCTTTAGAGATCATCTAGTCCAACCCCCCTGCAGAAGCAGGTTCACCTAGATCAGGTCGCATAGGAACATGTCTAGGCAGGTCTTGAAGATCTCCAAGTAAGGAAACTCCACAACCCCTCTGGGCAGCCTGTTCCACTGGTCTGTCACCCTCACAGTGAAATAGTTTTTTCTTATATTTAAGTGGAACTTTTTGTTTTCCAACTTCATCCTGTGAATCACTGGCAGTAAATTCATGCAAAGATGACATGTTAGATATTTGTGTAACACATTAGAATTAAAATGAGCTGTGTTCCTTTGGTAGGATACATGTATGAGTAAGATCTGAGTGTTATTAGAATGAATGAATGGGGGGAAATGAAGATTTGGTATTGTCAAAGCAAGATTTCTGTGCTCATTCTATATGTGGACATCATGTAATGTAGATGCAACAATTATTTTCTACTCCTTTTCAAAGCGTATGCCACATACTTCTGTTGATACATGTATGTGCTTGCTATGTCAAAAAGTCTTGAAAACTACAAAAAAAATCTCTCATTTATTGAAGATAACATTGACATCAGATAAAAATCCAGGTATATTAAACCTAAGGTACTCAATGATTAACTCTAATTATGATACTGATGAATTCAATTTCATTCTCTAATGTGGTGTGTGATGCCAGAATTTCATGAAAATTGAGCTGTCTCCATTGAGCCCTTTCAGATTAGCTTCACAAGTGTTATAGTTATGTTAAAAGTCCGAGCAGGGATAACTGGGGGTAAAACATCACAATAATATGTCTGTATTACTGGTGAAAGTGTTGAGATCAATTGGGCTATATATGGCATTGCCTTTTGCTATAAGGACTTGAGCTACTTTGGTATACACTAGGGATAGAGAATATGGGCTCTCCTTGCACTCTCATCTACCTGAATATTTCCCTCCCTGGAGAAAATCATAGTGCACACCTTACGAATTCAGAAAGGAAGGGCAAAACAATGGAAAAATTTGGGACACTTGCCATCTGAAGGGATACAAAAGATCAGATCTAATGTAATGTGAATATAGGAGATTAGGGGGACACCTTCCCAAATCAATCTTCTAAGGTTGGACTGCATACTTTAAACGTACTGGAAATATTGTTTATTCCCTCCAAGAACATTTGATGTAACTTTATGGGGTAATCACTCAGGTTATCTTAGCAAATCTTATCTTTGTACTATTGACCTGGGTACCTTGTGTAATAAAGAAATTGTAAGGGTATTTTTATTGTTAATCTATTATGAGCCCTCTGTTTCCTCTTTGCACATTTTGATTTTAAAACTTAGCTTCTATAAAGCCTTTGGCTTCATGCATTTTATAGTTTATCCTTTTGTAAGCAATAAGATCACATGCAATTCTGATACAACGATAAAATACAATGATTTCTACTAGTGCTGCTTTCTCAGTGACATGTGAAAGCTGAGCTGAATGTTGGCTCATGGGGAAAAATCCTTACCCACAATGTACTGAAAATCATGGTAAAGTTCTAGGGGGATAAATGTCTTTTCTGGTAATGTTGATTTCTTTAGTCTGTGTACTATCTTGGAGGCTTATGTTGTCATGTGCATTTAACTGTACTAATCCTCTTAGGTTGGACCAATTAGGCTCTGAGAATCTCAAAACAATGAATGATGTCAATTAGTTGTACCTATGAAGTGCTACTTCAGATCCATTGCAGGAACCAGAAAATGAAATCATGTTAGCATTCCTATTTGTCCATTGCAGATGTTTTTTTCAGATCTGACTGTGTTTTGAAGAGACTAGAAAGATGGATTTTCACGCCCTCAACCCCAGTGTACAAGAATGTATTAGATGTTGATTTCACTATTTACATTACTAATTGCTTAGCCAGGAATCTTTTATTTGTGAATTGTTTGTATAAACATTCTTCTAACGGAATTTTCTTGGTAAACGATCTTCATGTTATATTCTAATTAATATGAAATGATGAAATTTAATTGAGAAATATTAAAGGAGAATTTGCCTAATTCAGTCTCCTTCTCTTAAGAGGTTTCTAGGACATACTTGCAATGGTACTTTTAAAGTATTTCCTGGAAAACAACTCCTGGCAATGGTAAAAACCTGGTAAAATTCAAGTAAAAATGATAAATTGTTCTGGCTCAAAAAAAGGAGGAAAGGAGGAAATGAAATAACATTCGTATGTTCCTTTTGAGCAGTGTCTTCATTGGTAATGCAAATACTTTACTTCAAGATGACCGTTGCTATGAACAATTTACTGAAACATTTCTTATATGTGCACAGTGACAATGTATTTTAAAATAGTACTAAAATAGAAACTATTAGAATACTAATCTTAAGGCATCTTAACTTCATCATAATCTTCTATTTTAACAGTCAGTTGTACCTTATTTCTTTTTCTTCTTAGTCTTTTTCTTTCTTAAATGTGAAAATCCTTTTGAAAGCATTCTGTTTTGTTCAGTAATTGCTAACATTCCTCAAATGTCATAGTCTCTGTAGGAAGAAAGAAAAGAAATTGCTCAACTGTAGATAACTTGTCTAATATGTAGCAACAGATTTAACTCCCTAACTCAGTATGTGTCCTTCACATACTTTGCTGGTCATTTCTGTTCCTCTGATGCAGCTGCCGCATTAGGTATTGTCAGGCTACTATGGTCAAGCTCCCTTTTTGTCTAGAGGTAATCTGGTTGCCTAGCATCAAGGCAAATTTATTCCAGCATTTTGGCTTTTATTTTTCTAAATATATGAAGTACCAAACTCTGCATCAAGCACAGAAAATGAGCTGCTTTGCAACGAAGCATTGGATTCCAATCATCTAGACACATGCACACAAAATTTCAGCTCCTTCTATTCAGAAACACTGATTCTGTGGAGGATTCTGGACAATATACTGAATATTTATAGTAAAATAACTTTCTAAACTTGAGGACTTTTTATATATTTTTCCAAAATTAACTTGAAGTTAATGTCATAGTAGAGATGAGTACAACAAGAGCTTACTTTAACAGTTAAATGCTTGGTTGCTTAAAAACGTATCCTTCATAAAAAGAAGGAAATAATATCTATTATTATATTTAGCTGTCTATTCCCAGACTTTGAGTCTTTCACCTCTAAATGGTAGCAAAATCAATCATTATCTCTCAAGAGTACTGTGAAAGAAACTTGAAACTGAGTATAAAATTAAATTCAATAAAATATCTCAAACCCACACATAATCAATGCACGCATACAAATTCCTTAGCACCTCAGACGTTAGTTCCTGAGGTAGCCAGTTAGTGTGTAGAATGAATTCAGCGAAACCGCTTCTGTAGTTTGGAGAGTGTATCTAACATGCAGTAAAACTGGATATGAAACTTGTTTAAAACCTGATTTATCTTAGGAACTTCATGCTTTAAAACTTGTTTAGTGGTTGTGATTTGCTGTAAAACTTCCCTTTTTGTGTATGTATTTTACTGTGAAAGCATAATCCTCTAAGTAGTAAAACATGTTGTTTGCCATCCATTTGCTGGGTGTGACCCCTCCATCCTCCCTTTGGATTGTGCTCCATAAAGGCATTTTGAGGGGGCTTTAGGATGGAAAATTTTTTATTTGGAACTTGTGTTTATTCATTAAGTTTTGATGTTGGCTTTATAGCAAATAAAGGTCTAATTGCCAAAGATACTGTATGTAATCTATCAGTTACACTTAATAATAAATTTTCACAATGCTTTTGGGATGTTAATTAACTATCTACTATCAAATAATTATGAATATTTTAAGTGACTACTAAAGTGTTTTGTTCATTAATTTCTAAAATGTTGGTTGATAGAGTGGGGAATCATGTTGCTATATGCTAGCTACCCATGTTCAATGATTATACTGATCTAATAAAGAGTAATTAGCTGTAAGAAGCTATTATAGGCAAAGTTGCTTTTCTTTTTCTTATAATCACCTATTTAAAATATATCTTTCTGTTCCTATATAGTAGAATAAAAAATGGCAACATTTTAGATCGTGCATAGCACTTCTCTTAAAACTGAAGAATTATTGAATAGGTAACCATAACCTTATGGTGGCAGAGTTTCCTTCCTTTCTGAGTGTTTCTGCTCACTCAAATTTAGTTTCCTTCCCTCAATTTCTTTAAAAGCTCTTGGCCTAGGTAGTCATTTTGTCACACCAATAAAATAACTGTACAGATCTATCTTAAATGTACATATTAACACAATTTTTACTCTTCAACACAACTGTCATTTATATTGTAAGGTTTCACCCCAGGCTCTGAAAGTGTGGCAAATGAGCATCTTGTCCCCAGATGGGGGAGCACAATGATAACCTGAGCTGTGTTGAGTAGTCCTTATACCAGAATAGTTTGCTGGAATATTTTAATATGCTACAAGCAAATCTGTTCATATTAAGGTAGATACAAGAGTTAAATATCAAAGTTAAAATTCATTGGCCTGGATTCTGATTTTGTATAACTTAACGCATATTAGACCATCCAGCAGGTATGATGTCAAGCACTGTGTTTTTTTAATATTTCTATCAATTTAATCTATAGCTTTTGGTAAAATGAACATGTGATAGTAAAAGAAGACTTCTCTTTTGTGATTGCTGATGTAGTTTATCTTTTCTTGATGTTGGTGTAGCTTTGAAAGATTTTCAACTAGTGGGAATTTACAGTCCCCAGCTTGTGAACTATTAACAGGACAATCATTTTGCCACCACAATTGAATAATTGTTTTTGATTAATGTAATTAATTTTATTTTGTTAGCCTGAACATTAATTGTGAAGATGCCCTCATCTATTACCTAATGAGAACAAACTTGAATTCCTCAGAGGATGTCTAAGGGCTGTGAAATATGTATTTTGCAAGTAGAAAAGCTCTTTTTCATGTCACCAGTCACAGGGCTGTGAAACCAATAAAACGGGAACCAGAGCAGGATGATCAAATGTGGTGAAAGAGGGTTGCATTGCACAACTGGCTACAAAACGAATGCCTTTTGATATTCAGGTATCAACAGCTATTTTAGGAATGTAAATATTTTTTTTAAATCTAATTGAAGCAAAGTAGAACCCTAAAACTGTGATATGTGCTCATCATAGACATAGGGCCCTGTTGTGGAGAAAAACGTTGCTAATGATCTCTTTTGTTTTTAGCTTCGCAACCTAAGGAACATTTCAGCAATTTATCATTACACCCATTAAGAAAGCTTTTAAAGATGTGTCAATAACTGGGTATAGTTGCTTTCTTTGTATTTGCTGCAGAATAAAGCATGCCACTGTGATGTTATGAATCTACTTATTTGAAAGGAAGGCTATGTCACTTTCCTATATAGAGTCAAAAAGCTGCACATCTTATAATAAACCCTAATAAATTATGATTATTAAAGTAGCATTTACCTGCATAAAGATATTTATTAGACTATTCTGAAATCCCTGAAAATGTTTCAAATTCTGTGTGCAGGTGAACTGTGGGTCTGCCATGGGCTGGGTTATGATGGTCTAGTCACAGTGTGGCATAGATATTGTGTTAAGCAGTACTGTATTAAGTAGAGTGGTTGACTTGGTGTGTTCTGTCTTTATGGATTTTGTTCTCATACATATTACCATCTTCAACTCAAATACATCATCTTGATATCAGTGAATGGAGAAGCCTTGCCTCTTCAGACATATGAGCTGTTAGAATTTAGAACAAAACTTTTTTCTTTCTTCCTCTTGCTGCACCACTTGAGCGATCATCATTAATTCTACTGCTTGTAAGTGCTGTTTCATGTGCCCATTTAACAAAAAAGCACATTCTTAGTGAAGATCTCTGCAGAAGCTCACAAATTCTGTGCTCTGCAGCTGTCTGTTTATTATGAGGACAGTCTAGAAGATCTTGGAAGAAGTTCTTGACAGTGAGCAGAAGGAGGTTTGGGGGGTACAGGGAAGACAACTTTGTAAGACATTATTTTAAAGAACTGAATTTGTCTGATGTAATTGAATCACAAAGCGCTGTAGAGAAGTAGCCAAAGATATTTAGCAAGCAGGGATTAAAAAATGTTTAAGTACATAAATACAGGACTTGCATTTGCTGCAAATTTTTGCAGATAATATGGTGTGACTTATGACAGGATAGGGATTTTTGTCGTAATATATCTGACAACTTTATTCAGTCCTCTGAATTAAATAGTACTTTAGATAATTCAGTCTCATCCTCAGCATGCTCAACTTAGGAAGGATGAACAGCCTGAATTGGGAACAAATTTGTCTGACCTATGACAAGACAGATTGAATTCAGTATTTCAGACCATAGATTCTGTTACTCTAATGTGGTGGTAAAGATTTCTGAGAATCATGTTATTTGAAAGATGGTTTAGGAATCTTGGGAGACTGAAGACACTAATTTCTGGTTTATCTAGAATATGGTTGTGGTCTATGTGAAATGAATCATTATTCTAACTAAAAATATAAGGAAGTTTAAACCATTTAAGCTTATGTAACTTTGTTGTCACTTGACACATTTTGGAGATCTTAAGTCAAAAGTAAATGAGATGGGAACTTGACAGGTATAGGGACCTATGCATTAAGGGATTCTTAAAGTTATCTTGAGAAGTGTTTGTACACCACTTTTGAATGAATCCACTGATAGCAGACTAACATAATTGGAATTCTAGGTTTTAATTTTACAAATGTATGTGCAGTCTCACTGTTAAATCAGATTAGTAACAAGTTTCTTTAAGTGTATTAGGCAAGTTGGATAATGGGCAGCTTACTACCAACTACAATTACAAGTGGACAGTAGGCTGTTGAAGATATGACATATAAATTAGATTACATAGATGCATTAGATATATAACTTCAATTATAATGATTAAATTTAGTTTAACTTTCTTATTCATTATTAATGTTTTTAAATTTTTGTTTAGTAAGTGTGAAAATCATATTCTGAATGAAAGAGAAATATTTTGACTTCATCACTAACATTTGCATCAAGAAGTTAATTATAAATGTATTAATGTACTATAGCTCAGAACAAGTGTGCAAGAGCATTACAATTCCAAAATTGCAAGTTCCAAACACTTGTTGTAAGAATAGAAATAAGAATATTCTTAAGAAAACATGATATACCTCAGGGTAGTGCAAGATCTTGCTAAAATGTCTAGATGAAATAATTGACCATTCTATTTGAAACAAGTTGTAAGAGAAAACAACCAGCCTTTCATCTGAAGTGCTTCACTGTAGGAGCACAATCTGAACACTGTCCGAATAACTAGATTTATTCTAATTTCTTTGATATTCATCTTGCTCATAGCCTGGGAAACAGAGAATTAATGTTCTCATTACTTCCATGTTTAATGTTATTTGCTTAGACTGCTTCCAAACTGGCTACCTCCATATACTTTCTGCCACAACAGATCTAATATTTCATTAATGAGAGCATTCCACTGAATTTCCCTCTGAAATGCCCTCTGGGAGTTGCTCTAGAAAATGAAGCCAAACGAGTTGTGTGCTCTGTGTTGTAAATGTTATATGTTATGGTCACAGGTGCAGTCACATAATCTGCATGAATTACTCTTGCTTTTAGGTCATATATGCAGAATTAAAGTGAGATCTGTTTGGTTTTTTTTTAATTGTAATGAAACAAACCTTAAAAATAACTACTGATGAAGATTTTACACCAAATTAATACACTATTAATTTTGTTTCTAAGTTCCTATTGGAGGGAGGTACTAAAAAACATATTGACTAACTAGAAATAGAACATGCCATGTGAATCTATTTCACACTACATAAAGGGAATTCAGGTGCAGCAATTTTGTAAGGATACATTTCTGGCTTCCTTTTCCTTTAGCTGTACTTGTACTCTCCTTTCTGTGTTACCAGAAGTGAGCTTGTTTTGAGGAGAAACGGAAAGCAACTTTTTTGTTTTACAGATGAATACAGATCTTTTTTTTTTACATAAACAGGTTTTTTTCACTATTGAAGTCTTTTGACAACAACAGAATGACAAATAATACATAAATACATGATGATGTAAGACTTACATATGGTTAGCTTTGTTCTTTGGAAATACAAGCACAGGATGTGGTAGAAGAGATGAAGAGGTTTTACTTTTTAACTAAACTGACTGTGAATATGGAACTATTTTTTTTTCTCATTTACCTCTATTGCAAATCAAAATATATCTAAGGACTGAATGCTCAAATGCATTTTCTTCAACTTCCGTTACCCAGCTCTACTTGTTAAAAGCCAAGGGAATGATCGACAGTGGATGAACAGATACATTTGGGTAAGAAACAGCCCTCTTGTGACTACTTGGGGGCTGTTAAGAAGTTCTGGAAGAATGTAATGTTGCTGAGTAACACTGCCATATTGATATCTAAAAGCTGTCAAAGAATTGGATTAGATGATCTTTCCAGGTCCCTTCCAACCCTTAAGATTCTGTGGTTCTGGAGTTCTGTGAAATGCTTTAAGAAATCTTCCAGAAACAAGATAAGGATGTTCATCCAGTATCTTCTGGTGAGGGGTCCTGAAAGATGTCTTCTTCAGACCAGGGATGACAGATTGATGACATGAAGAGAAATTGGTAGTGTTTGTTATTATGCTTTGAGGAATTAGCAGCATTTTAAAATAACTTCCATAATTCCACCTAGTGCTATTTCCTGAATTTTAATATTCTGATGGGAAAACAGATAAAGAAGAGAAAAATATTATGAGTATCTCCATATGCTAAGCTTATTCCTCTTTGCTTTTGGTGTTCAGTTAAAACTAGTTTTCCTTTCCCATGTCTTGATAAAAGCCCTCTCTAGTTAACTTCTCTCACAACTCACAGCCTTAAAGAAAACATTTTTTCCAATGAATTCAGGAAGGATCAAATATCTTATTAAAACCAATCAATCTATTTTGTGATTTGCTCTAAAACATTATTTAAGACTGAAATTTTGAGTAAATATCTTGCATAGTATAGCTGGAGATTTAATTTCATTTACTTTTCACTTTCTCTTTCTTGTCTAGCTAATAATTCTGAACTGTAAACATAATTTTAATATACCAAGCATTTTATAGAAAACATGATTAAGTATGCTACATTACTCCTTCCATTTCTCTTATTTCCAGTAATGCCCATTGAATTAAAAAATCCCCCAAACCAACCCCCCCAAAATAATCACAAAATTAACTAAAAAACCCACCTGAAACCAGAACCATGTGGTTTGCTTATGTCTTGTTACAAGACTAGCTGCAAAAAGACAGCACTGATTCCAATTCTGATACTTATTTTCCTATTAGATTCATCAGCATTTGCATTTATTGGCTTCTATTGTACAAGCCTATTAATTGTATCCTGACTGAGAGAGACGGAGTGGGAACCTGCTTTGATTGATTCATCTTCACCTATGCTTACATTAAAAGCACAGTTATAAGCTTTTCGTACCTCTACTTTACATTACTCAGTATAATCTTTCTTTTCACCATGGTTATCCTGAGGTCTTTTTGCCTCTACTCGTGTAGCAAAAACCCCCAGTTTCTCATCATCAATCTTCTTTGCCTGTTTGTTGGTTGTGCTCTTCAACTTATTTTTCCTAAGTCTGCTATGGCAACTCTTCTGACTGATGTTAATTTAATGCTTTAAGTTCCAATAGTCGAGTAGTAACTATTTTTCACTTGTTTTTTTAATATATTCACTTGATATTTTTGCTTTTATCTATATTGTATAATCAAACTGGGGGCATTTTTGCATCTGAGCCAAAGAAATGCAAGTCTTATATATTTGGAAATTAGTCACATCTCCTTATGGAAATAAGCTTCAGAATCTAGTTCTCTGGCCTTTGTAATTCCTGGAATTGTAGACTAGCAAAAGTTGTAGTGAAACTTGAAATTTTGTGTAGATACATGTGGGCATATCTGGATATATTTGATCTAGCTTTAAATTAACTAGTTTAGGTGTGTACAGCTGTGAAACTATGCTTCAACCTTCAAACAGTTACTCAGGTTTCTTAGCCAACCTATACAGCTTGTTGCTGTAATGGGATTTGATAGCTTGTGACCCGGTAAAACTGCTGTAAAGCTAATTTGAGTGTTTTGCATAAGATGTGGCCATCTTTTGGCTTGTGGCTGTAAATACTGTTTAGAGAAGTTATCTGAAGTCTGATGATCATTGAAACTTTGCAAATAAGGCATTAATTTGATTCATTCTTGTGTAGAGTGGCAACATGTAATTTGGACAGGTTATTTGGTGTTATTGGAATAGATGCTTACAAACTATGGTATCACTTAAAAAAATAAAAAACTAATAAAACCCCCACAAAACCACCTCTTTTGACCCCAAAAGTAGCATTCCTGTCTCTGTTTGCAGTTGCTTAGTTCAACACCAAAGTGAATATTTCCACTCATGTGGTTGCTAGGGATTTTTCAATAACTTGACCACGTGCAGACTTTTAACAAGACATGTACATGTGTACAGCAAAGTCTTGGTGATCATAAATGGGTGTTAATTTTCTGTACATGGCTACAACATGGCTACAAGCTTCCCCATCTTTGACATAGTTCTGGCTGCAAAAGTATGAACACTTTTGGAACTCTTTTGGAACACTTGCTGCATAAGTGGAGACACAGAGTAAAGCAGGTAGCACAAGGTAAAGACTAGGAGAGGAGCAATGGGAGCTGGAAGTATATTAGTTGAGCTTCCCTTGAGCCCAATAACAGAGACAGATTTTCAATATCATTACAAATGGTGAAGCAGTTTAAGTGGTAACACTTGTAAGAGTTGCATTTCAGATTTCATCATGTAGTCAAGAATAGCAGTCTCAGAATTTTTTATATTGTCCACTTCTGTTTCCCTGGTAAAAAAGAGCATAGATTCCAGCTGAATTGGTTGATACCAATTTTTACTTGAGACAGTATTATATAGTAAATACTATATGACTTAAGACAGAGAGCTCTAAGGAGCCCTAGTCTTTAAATGGTTTATTAAGTTTTGGTTTAGATATTGACAAACTGCTACTTGAATAGCTAGCATTTTAAAAATTACTATCCATAATAGTACAAAAATGCTCCATAACAGATGACATTGCATGCTCTGATACTATGTGATAAAGGAAAATACTATATAACTATGTTCAAGATGATTTGATTTTCAAATTTAATAGAGCTTTCACTTCTACAGTTCTAATTTATAGTCATCATCTATGATGAAATAGCAAGTCATCACAGACATTAAGTGCAGCATATGGTTCTGTATAATAAAACTCATGTTGCACTCTACCCTTTAGCCTCTACCATATGGTTTTGATTTAATTTGTATCCATTTGTTATGCCAGATAAGTTTAAAAAAAAAGTTATACAGTGATTTACTATTAAAACTGTAAGAAAACCACTTTGCTTCTTACACTGTCATTGATCAACTGTTTTTATCAGCTTTGGTCCACCATTTTTCCACTCAGCTTATAGAACATCTTAAGTTAATTATTGGATCTACCTACTGTCTGTTAAAAGGTTCTGTTAAATGTGATACTGGCATACAGTTTAGCTAGTAAAAGTGAATCTAATATACGAAATTTTGAATTTGTTGTAACAGGATAACTTATAGAGTTTCAATTGAGTACTAAATATACTTAATATTTTGTAGATGAACTGCATGGGGCTTGAGTGTCTGTGTATAAATATGTATACATATCTACTCTCACAATTGAAGCATCAGACCTGCCTCTCCAAGCCTTTGAACATAAGTCAGTTAATAGCTGTACGATTTTACTCAATCTTAATTTGAGTGCATCAGCCAAAGTGAATCATTCCATTCTGCAACACAAGCAGTAATATTTGAATATTCTTTTTTTAAAGTTTCAGAAATAATAAGTTGCATCACTATTCAGGTTGTAATACTATAACACTGAAGTCATTGGTCCAGACAATTTTCTGTATATACAAAATACAGGAAATCTATTTATTTCTTCATTCTGTTAACAAGTGGTGCTGTTAGTTATGCCTTCCTGAATCTTCAGAGACTGTATGTATTCATGACTGCTCTGTTTTCCTAGAAGTTAATTTGTTTTGCTTTTCTTTTGGTGGAAGAGTCACATGGAAGATACCCTGGTATATTGGATTTTACTTGGAGACATCTTGTAGAGGATGACTGTACTAATTTGGAAAAAAAATGCTTTTTGTAAATATATAGAAGTTGGGATGTTTATTTAAAGTATATTTGAAGATATCAATAAGTTGACTCAAGGAAGAGACTTCTCTGAAGATCTCATATGATCATGGTTTCAGATGAGATTCTTATTTTCCCCTAAGTCATACAGCACCAGATGTACTTCACCAGTCAATTTTTTAGTATCACTAATGTGAAATCAGGAAAATAAAAAATTTGGGAAAACTGAACCTTCAAAGATGAAGACAAGACATAATCCTTGAGTTCTGACAATTGTATCTTAAATCTCCTTGCTCCCTTAAGCTATGAATGCCCTCTGAGCTGTGAATTTACTGATGTCTGGCAAGCTCTAAGGCCTTTACCCTTTCCAGGAATTTGTTTTTCACATAACTCAAAGGATTTAATGTCCCTAAAACCTCTGTCCATGTGGAAAATTTCTTGAAATGCAAATTCAGCATTTAATAGGTAGGACAACTGGATAGATAACACAAGGAAGTAGGTTGTGCTTCCTCTGGGAAATAGAGTAAAAAAGTGAGCAACTGATAATGATTAGGAAACAAACACTGAAGAAGAAGGTGCTACAGCTGCTACAAATAAATTTTTACACATTTCTAGCGAAATTAGTGATTCTTACTCTGATTAATCCATGGGACAATTCAGCAGTGTCATAATTTTCAAGACATCTGTAACATTGATAGTCCCTGAGTACATATCACTTTTGCAAGTCATGATGAAATTGTACAGTATGTGATAATCTTACCAAGAACTTAGTTTCAAGGTGGCTGTACATTACTATTTATCAGTTTTTCATTAGTTTTCACTAAATGTAATTAGTCCAACTTAGTTTTCTATAATCATTCAGTACAACAGATCTCCTACATTGCAGAATATTTGGAGAAAGACTTGCTGAATCCTGAGGTCTATATTTTTATTGGGTCATCAGATTATTGTGCCTTGTAAAATGACTTTAATTTATCAGAGTAGTGCAAAACAGTAAAATAACTTTTTTTTTCCTAAGTTTTAAGCAAAATACTTTTATTATTCTACCAATGGATCAAAACTATGAATATCTTTAAATGGAAGCTGAACTCTTAAATGAATTTGAGATTTGCTACATTAGATATGTTTAATAACATGGAAAGTAACTTATGAAATAGACAGTAGAGCAAATATCTCTTTAGGTATTTGCCAGTAGATTATGAAAAAGTGCTTATACCTCTTGATGCATTCTATTGTTTTAGTCTCTTGTGTTTAGGTTATTTTGTTAGATGTTAGTGTTTGTAGAGATGCTTTTAGGCCAACAATTTGCATATATAAAACTGTCCTGGTTTAGGCCCATCAGGGAACAAAAGACCACAATTAGCCTCAAGTATGGAAGACCTGAGGATTGCCAAAGGGCAGGGAGAGCTTAATTGCTGCTTAAGGTCCAGGACAAAACAGACCAGGCTGCTGGGCTTGGGGAAGAAAACAGAAAATAATTTAATGCAATACCAACTGAAATAACCATAAAAACCCAAAACATAACCAAAATAAAACAACACAGAGTAGTACAACAATGAAGAGTCCGACCAGCCCTTTAAGAACACCTTCTCCCCACCCCTCCCCTCTTCCTGGGCTCAGAGCCCTGATCCCAATGTTTTTACCTCCTCCCCTTATGAATGGCGCAGCGGGGCAGGGGGTGGGGGTTTCAGTCAGTCTATTCCTGATAGCTTCTGTCCTTCGTCCCTCCTCAGGGCAAGTGGGCTCTGCACCAGTCCTCCCTGCAAGTCCGTGGGGTAACTCACACACATGGCAGCCCTACGCGGGCTATTCCAACATGCATTTATCCCAAAGGCTGCAGCTCCTCTCTGCTTCTCATGTGGGTCTGTTCTGCGGCCTGCAGGCTCTCCAGCACGGCCTGCGCCATGGCCACCTCCTCACACAGTCCCTTGCCCATCCGGGTACACTCACATGGAGCTGCTGGTGGCTCTCAGTCCTGCCATGGCCCTGCATAGGTTGCAGGGGTACAGCCTGCATTCTTGCCACGGCTTGCAGAGCGTGCTCCTTCTTCCTTCTCTGACTGCAGTGTCTGCGTGGTCGCCTCCATCTTGTATCACTCTTACACCTCCTACCAGCAGTTCAAATTCTCATCTCTAAATAGTGATGGCAGAGGTGCCAGATTGGCCCAGCCGGGCTGGAGGTGGGTCTGAACTCAGGAGCCGAGGGAGAGTCCAAAATCTCTTTACTGGGTCTTCACTGAAACCCACTCCCCCTGTTACCAAGCAGAAGCTGCTCCTTGCTAAACCATGACAAAAAAGAAAAAAGAAAAAAGTATTAATCTGCTATATATTTCATCTGTTTGTGTTGCTATTGACTGTCACTCACATAACTAGATAAAGTGAAATGCTAGATAAATCTACAGTAGAAGCCAGTGAGATTTTTCTTTTATTATTTTATTCAATGTCCTTCTGATAGGTCAGGATTTTGTTACTGTGGTTTTGTTTGTTTGTTTTAGCTTTTAATTACATATTGAAGGTCATTTTTCACTTAAAGCAACAACCTTAAATTGCACTTTTTAACTGCATGGGCATTACAAATTTTATTTATTCAGTGCTTTGAACAGATGGCTAGAGCACTGAGCTTCAGAGATTGCACTAACTTGGGCAACCATCTCCTGTAAGCCTGAGGCCAAATGATATTTTTATACTTTGTATATGGATTTATAAACTGCAATTAGTCAGTGTTTTGCTCTACTTAATGCATTTGAAAAGCTATTTGCCTTCTGAGCACATCCAGGTGTATTATTTTTTTAATTTTAAGGCAGACCTGGTGGGAATTCAACAATAAGCATAATCAAAGTAGCCTTTTTTTTCCAATAAATTTATAAGCACAGAAGTTCTTGAATTTCATAGAAAAGCGGCACTGGTCAACAAAAATAACATGCTAGTCTCATAGATCATGTATTTTTATGCACAGTGCCATGTGTGTTCTACTTGCTGCACAGGAATATTGGGAACTTCACGAAATAATTTTGTGGATAAAAATGACAATTAGTATGTGCCTAGTCATTCTATATATACAACTAA
The DNA here is from genome assembly GCF_028858725.1 of Colius striatus. Classification (NCBI taxonomy): domain Eukaryota; kingdom Metazoa; phylum Chordata; class Aves; order Coliiformes; family Coliidae; genus Colius; species Colius striatus. The sequence goes on along the minus strand of NC_084767.1, from coordinate 28,348,768 downwards.
TGATTCTGTGAAAGTATTCTCTCTATTAAATGCTAGGTAGGTATTTGTTCAGATGAAGACAAAATTCATGGAAACAAGATGATTTGAAACAGGTGGTACTAAGAAAGAATAGCTGACCATAAAGATTTACCAGTTCTGGAATAGTACAAGCACCTGCAATGGGGGAAGTTCAGTATATAAGAACTTGCTTTAAGTAGAAATAGCAAAAATTATACTCAGAACCTTTAAAGAGAAGATTAATGTGCTGTTCTAGTAGATGAATATGCCTAAATATTTGAAAAGGTGATTAAAATTGAAGGGTTGAAGGGTGGGCTTGGTACTATGACTGGTGGTGGGATTAATATACAATTATAATGGTTGCCTGTTTGAATAGGTGTTGCATTAAACCACACTTCCTTCACTGACTTGAACAATAAAATATTCTCTATAGTGTAATGAAATGCTCCAGTTCTAATTTACCTACATTTTCTCTTAAACAGGGGGTGATATTTTCATTTTCAACATATTAACAAAGACAAAATAGGCAAGCAGAAAAATGTCTTCAAAACTAATGATCTGAGCTTTCTTTATAGCATGTTTATACTATTAACTATTGTGTAGTTAACTTTGTTTTGTGTCCTCTAGCTTTACTATAACATTATATGATAGTGAAGTATTACCTGTAAGACTATTTGCAATGACAGTTTAAGAGCTCTCCTGAGACCAAATTAGGGTCTTGATATTGTTTTTTGGTTATGATTTTCTTGTTTTAAAAAAAAAAAACAGATAATTTTTCAGCAACTTTTTTGAGCTATGACTGAAGTGAAATGTCTGGATTTACTTCTATGATTTAAGTAATAACTTCTAAAAGTGTGTATGTGTACTTTGTTGACAACACCTATTGAAATTTCCCAAGCAATTGTGTGTTAGTTGAACATCCGATGTAGCAAAACACAGAAAGGAAAGAGAAAGATTTTTTAAATTACTTTTACTGTTTTTGAATAAGGGGAGAAAATAACAAAGTTCATATTTTGTTAATTTATCATTAAGAATTAAATTGACGTAAGTAAAACCATTTTTAATCCTCGGCTCTGGTCCTTTTATTCTGCAATAACTTCAGTCATTTGAAGTAAATTGTCCGTTAAACCACTCTTCTGGTTTTTGACAGATTACATCAAACCACTTCCTCCAGGGAAATGTGGCCTTGAGTAGTTGTATAAGTTTATTTTTTGTCAAACACATAGCTTACCTGAATTTGAAGACTCATATGCACTTAGCACAGCAGAAATAAGCAAAAGGAAGGTATATGGGCTGGCCAAGTCCAAGGGAAGATATTAAAAACTTAATATTTGTTTTGTGTCTTGGCAAAACTTGTTTCTTCCCTGTAGTGATTTTGCGTGAGCCAGGTTTTTGGTAGCAGGGGGACTACAGTGGTGGCTTCTTTAAACAAAGAGCTGCCAGGGTTAATGCCAGTCAATTCTAAGATGACCAAGGGCTGGACAATTAGCAATGGAGGTAACACCACTGTGACTAACATATTGTAAAAGGGGAAGAAATTGCTAAACTGCAGCAGCAAGAGGGAGTGAGAATGTGAAAATATCTCTGCAGACACCAAGATCAGCGGAGAAGGAGGGGGAGGAGGGTGCTTAGGCCTTGAAAGGAAGATTTACCTGTGACCTGTGATGAGGACCATGGTGAGGCAGCTGTGCCCCTGCAGTACATGGAGGCCACCGGGAAGCAGAGATCCACTCACAGCCCGTGGAGGACCCCATGCCAGAGCAAGTGGATGCCTGAAGGAGGCTGTGACACTGTGGGAAGCCCACAGTGGAGCAAGTTCCTAGCAGGACCTTGGAGTCCACACCAGAGCAGGTTTGCTGTAAGGACTTGTGATCCTGTGAGGGACTCAGGCTGGAGCAGTCGGTACCTGAAGGACTGTTCTCCCAGTGGATGACCCACATTGGGGCCGGGTGTGAGGAGCTGCCCCCATGGGAGGCCCCATGCTGGAGCAGTTTGTGAGGAACTGTAGCCCATGGGAAGGACACATGCTGGAGTAGTTAATAAGAGACTATCTCTTGTGGGGAGAGACTCCACAGTGTAGCAGTGGAAAGTGTGATGAGGCCTCCCCCTGAGAAGAAGCAGCAGCAAAGTCAATCTGTAATGAACTGACCACAACACCTATCCCCCATCCCCTGCGTTGCTGGGGGGGGGAAGGAAGGAGAGTCCTGGGAAGAGGGAGGGTAGGGGGAGGTATTTTAAGATTTGGTTTTATTTCTCATCTCCTTGTTCTGATGGTTCATTAATAAATCAAACCATCTCTCCCCAAGTTCAGTCTGTTTTGCACGTGACACTAATTGTTGAGTGATCTCCCTGTCCTTAATTCAAAAACTGCTTGTTGTATTTCTCTTTCTCCCCTGTCCATTTAGGAGTGGGGAATGATCTTATGACTTAGTGGGCACCTGGCACCCAGCCAGAGCTAAACCACCACATTCCCCTCTACCCACCCACCCCCTGTGGGTTTCAATCACTTTTCAATTTGTAACAATTTGAATAGCCATTACAATTATGCAAATATACTCCAGTGATTATCAATGCCATGCTAAAGAGATAGTCTCATTTTGAGTATGAAGGGCTTAAAAAAGAGCAATATTGGGAAGGAAGCTGAGAAATACAGGAGTAGGACAGAAACAGGTTTTTTTTTAAGATTACAGTTATCTGAAGTCACTGCTGAATTTTAAGTCTTCATTTTGAAAATATATCATAGAAAACATGAAAAACACTGATGTTTTTTAAGCTGTTAATTCACTGTAAACTTGACACAGCATATACATTTAGGTTGACACATTAATCAACCTTATATGGAGTGAACTATTCTAAAGAAAATATCATTGCCTAATCTCATTAGTCTCTGTTTTGTCTCATGTGCAGGCTTCATGGATTAGAAGTCTATATATTCTTCCTAACTGTGTTTTTAAAGGGAAGTTGTATCAGTTCAGCCATCACATCTCTCTTCTTACAAATTTCTCTTACATAATTACACCAGGGCATCCCAGCTTTTAAGAATGGTTAAAATTATTAGAAATTGCATGAGCTTTGGTAGGTAGCATAGAAGAAGCCATATCTGATCAGATCTGTCAGGAAAATACTGAGAAGGGAGAAAGAGTAACATTCAAATATGGCACAGATACAGTTTGAGCTGAGAACAGACAATCAAAACTAACAGGTCAAAATGACTAAAATATCTGTATTCTGGTCAGTTGCCAGTCATTGCTATTAGGTGGATCTTGTCATCCACTTAAAACAATGATGTGATGTTTTAATCCTGGCTGTGTACCAGGTGCCCACCAAGTCATACTATCATTCCCTCTCCTTAACTGAACAGCAAAGAGAGAAATATAACAACAGGCTTGTGAGTCAAGATAAGGGCAGGTAGATCACTCAGCAATTACAATCATGGGCGAAACAGACTCAACTTGGGGAGAATTGGTGTGACGCATTAAAAAACAATCAAAACAGAGTAGGGAAATGAGAAATAAAACCTGAACCTTAAAATACCACCTCCCCCTCCTCCTTTATTCCCAGGTCTCTACCTCCTTCTCCCCAGTGGTGCAGATGGATGGGAAATGGGAGTTTGAATTTTTTTTTTTTTTAGAATGATAGGGTTGGAAGGAACCTTTAGAGATCAACCCCCTGCAGAAGCAGGTTATGGTTGGTTCATCACAAATGGTCTTTACCTTTTCTTCCTCTCAGGGGGAGAACTCTTCACACGTCCCACCTCTACAGTGTGGGGTTCTTCCTATGGGAGACAGTTCTCCCTGACCTTCTCCAACATAGGTCATTCCCACAGGCTACAGTTCCTCATGAACTGCTTCAATGTGGGTCTCGTCCATGAGGGAGATTGTCCTTCAGGAACAAACTGCTCCAGTGTGGGTCTCCCACAGGATCACAAGTCCTACTAGCAAACCTGGTCTACTGTGGGCTCCTCTCTTCATGGATTTCCAAGTCCTTCCAGGAACTTACTCCAGTGTGGGCTTCCCATGGGGTTACAGTCTCCAAAAATCCACCATCTCTGGCATGGGGTCCTCCACAGGCTGCAAGTAGAGTTTTGCTCCACTCTGGACCTTCAAGGGCTGCAAGGGGACAACTTGCCTTACCATAGGTTGCAGCGAAATCTCTCCTCCAGTACCTCCTCTGAGAGGAGGGAACCTCCTCTCTTTCCTTCTCCACTGACCTTGGTGTCTGTGTAGATGTTCTCTCATTTTTGTTCTTTTCTGCTGCAGTTTAGCACCTGCACTTTCTTCCCTTTCTCCAATGTGTTAATCACAGAGACATTACCTCCATTGCTAATTGACTTGGCATTGGTCAGCAGTGGGTCCATCTTAGAGTCATCTGGCACCGGCTCTATCAGATACAGGGGAAGTTTCTAGCAGCTTTTTTTAAAGAAGTCACCCCTGTAGCCTTTTTCTACCAAAACCTGCCCACACACAAACCCACTACAAATGGATATTCTTCCACAAAAGATATCTTGGGTGGTTTTTGGACGGGAGGTTGGGTTGGTTTTGGTTTTGTTTTTTTAATATGGGTAAAGAAGTTGTTCCTCCTTGTTATAGGTAACGGCTTGTGTTTAGTTGACTGGATTGAGCAACGCAAACAAGCTGTGTGACTCTGGTAGGAGACAAAAATGCAGAAAGATCTTGAGAGAATGATATGCCTCAGGGTTTCTAAGCAAAGAAATTCCCAGATGACACTGAGACCAAGTAACAGAGAGAGAACAGATGCAATTGTATTTTCACAAAACAAGTCTTACAGAATATACTTAGCCATGAAAAAAAAAAAAAAAGGTCAGTGGAATGGTTTCATACTTACATTCTCTACAATTCCCAGAGAAGAGAAAAAGCCTCACTAGCATATACTCTCAGGTTTTGGTGGTTCAGACAAAATGTCACAAGTAGTGTAATCTGATTCTTGTCAGACTTCAATAAAAGACATAAAATCCACATTTTATATCCATTTGGACTATAAGGAAGAAACATACTCTTCCCTATTTTCTTTCCAAAAGCATAAAGATGAATATATACTTAGTGATTGTGGTTAAAAGACATGTCTGGAGATGGCTCAGTCCATCCACCCTGCTTGGAGCAGGTTATTCAACACCATGGCCATTTGGGTTTTGAATGTCTTCAAAGCTGGGGACCCTATTATTGACTTGAGTATACTGCTAACTGGACTGTGCTACCAATACCAGCCATTTGAATGCACCAGTCCAGCTATATTTCAATCCAACTTAGTTTGAATTTCAGTTTGTGATATTTATACATTTTATCTCTGCTATTTTATTAATATAACAAACAATTTATATAATTTCAACATCAACTTCAAATCATAGAGATCAAAATTAATCCTCAAAATTAAGTAGGGGTAGCTGCCATTGTGTAACTGTTTATTCAACCTCTGGAAAGGAATTTAATTAATGCTTCAGGTGACATTTGACAAGTGTGAACTTTGGCAACTTCTTGAATATTTTCAAGTGCTTTAAACACATACATACTGACTGATGTTTTCAAAAGATCGCACTTAAAATGTACTAAACTCTAACTGTCTAAGAAGAAAAGTTGAGAATTGATAGTGGTGAAATAATTTTAATAGGCAGGAGTATTTATTTAGCAGCAAAACTAGGAGCTGAGTAGTTGCACTAATGCCTAGTGATTCTTAAAATATCAGATAATGATCTCAGAAATTGCCTCTACTGAAATTTTCTTGCATGCAGAAGAGGAGATATCTAATTCATCCTTTTGTTTGGTTTTTTTTTAGAGGCTACAATCTTGAAGATTTAAATTCAAGTCACATGTTATGCATTTAAGTTCTTATTCATTGAAAAGTGTGAGCAACGTTATTTTGTCTCATACTGAATGATTTAAAAATGCAACTGAAAAGCAAAACACTTGTAAAGGGAAGTTAGGAGGCTGGTAAATTGAGGACAAATTCTGAAGTTTGAATTATTTTGTTTTTGATGCTGTTGCTTTTAGTCACTTTTTAAGTATTGTTCAGTAGCTCCACAACTTTTGTATGCACTGAAATACATCATCTTTCTATTTAGGGCAGCAGCAAAATTTTGTCAGGAGATTAAATAGAAAAAACTGGAGTTTTCTGTTAGAGGACTTTGGCAGGTGAAAGGTATTAAGAAGACCAGGTTGCTCACATCTGATGTTGGAACTGAAAATGAATTGAGAAAGGCTTTACAACTGAGTGTATTGTAACTATTTTTATGAAGATGGAAAGACCTTAAAACCAGGAATATACTGAGCAGATAGAAAGAGGATAAACCAAGGGAGTTAAATAAATACTTTAGCTGATTATACTCTAGGTCTTTGATGTGTTGTTGGTAGTGCAAGTGCATTTGCTTGTTCACTTGCTTCACTTCACTTGTTGACATTATTAAACCATAGTTTTACTATGGCTTAATGATACAGTTGATAAAAGATACATCTGTAATTCTGGTTAGCAAGAGTGTTGTTCTTAAGAGAATGTTGTCACCTACCTATAATTCAGTTTTGCATGCTTTTGCCAGTAGTAAAGAGAAAACTGGTGAAAAGTAGACTGGTGATGAATTTTCAAGACATTAGAATGCTCAGTCTGACACAGACTAGCACTAATTTAGTAACTGCTCTTTTACTTTGGACAGTTACTTCTAAATATTTTTTTGCTTCCCCTTTGATCTTTGGTCGGTCTTTGCTAGTAAACACTTTTCAATGTCTCTGTTAGACTACATGTCAAGGGATTTCATAGGTACAGTACTGTTTTTCATTTTTTTCACCTACAAGTTAAGATTATTTTACAGAGAAATACTCTATTCTGATGGGCTCTGGAGTCAAGAGTCTAGGAAGCATTGATAATGAAGTACATAAAACTGACCAGATATTATTTTCTGTGGGTCCCATTGTATCCTTGTAACTCTTAACTGTATGATCAGCATAACTCTTTTGTTCTTTTCCAGTCAGGAGTCACTTTGGAGGCATACAGTCCTGCCTGGTAAATCTAACCATTATACCTAGGTGAGGGTATAGGTGTGGGAAAAGGACCTTTTTTTCTCAAAGTCTGCAGAGGGGTTGGACTGGATGATCTTTTGAGGTCCCTTCCAGCCCTTGAGATTCTGTGATTCTTTGATTCTGTGGTTCTTATTAGGTCTTCAGTGTTTAAGAACATAAGAAAAACTTAAAGTTTTCTAGAAGAAACATGTCAGCAATCTACATTTAAAAAAAAAACAATCCTGAAAAATGTATGAAGTTCAGTTCTTGTACTCTTTCCAACTACAATAATGAACCAGTTAAGAGAGCCTCTTTCTCACACTAATGAATAAATACTTACACTGATTTGAATGCAAACAATGTTCCTATTTGGGAAAAAAAGGCATGGCATAGATGGTAATTAGCATCTGATGTGTTGGAGATAATAGGCACAGTAGGTTTATTGTTTCTCTAACTAGAGGTTATTTTATTAAATCAGTTCTTAAATATCTGCTTTTCTATTTAAAAAAATGTTATCAGTATGATATTTACCTTGATTTGTTGTCTAATTATGTTCTAATGAATAATTTATATGAAAACTGTGGAAACGGAGGATTAAATCTAACCAAAGAAAATACTTCTAATTGTGTTTATATAGTCATCACCTAATGATGATCGTTACTTCATTTATGGGATCATAAGCCTAACTTTTTGAAGTTTGTTTACTTAAAAATATCTTTTTCTCCTTTTGTACATAATATTATGACAAAGGAACACTCATGCTAAATACATTAAATTTTAAATGAGTCCATCATATTATGGTTTGCTGAATAGCAGCAGTGTGCTTTTTATCATAAAGTTGAAAGTCAAGGCAGACATGGGTATCTTAAGTTATTTTTGCAGTTGATTGAATGGCATTTAATGAAGTGCTGCCATTGCAGTTTGGGGAAATTCTGTACTCTACTAGTAAGCCATTTTTTGTTAGTGTCTTAATATACAAGTCAAACCCCAAAGTATTAAATAAAAATATGCCTTTGGTTTCTACTTTAATAAGCTGAAAAAATCTACCTAGCAGAAGACACTTCAATGCTGCTTTTCCACAGTATGATCATAGTTACTTGCAAGCAAGGTAGAACATATACAGTAACCTGCCTTTTTTGACGTAAGAATGCTAAGTTTAATTTTCTTGATATATTCTATGACAGCATAAAGAAAATATTTTTAAAAAAAGTAGTTATGGCCAAGTTCAAGTTGAATATTCAGGAAGTCTTACATTTCTTTTTTTATAATGCTTTTAGTAGGCACTATATTAAAAATTGATTCACTCTTATTTCATTTTCCATTTCGCGGATCTTTTGATTCTTCAGAATTTTGAGGGACTAATATATTATGATTAAAATTATTTAGTGAAGGTTGCAAAATCTAGTAGTCAGATATTTTTGTCATTGGATATGAAATTGAAAACTTTGCACATCTGTCTTCCCCTTTGTGTACTCCAACATACATTTGGCATTGTATTTTGCAACATGTGAGAGTCTCGGTATAAGAAGGTTACAGCTGTCCTAAACCATCATGAAGACAGGCAAAGAACTGCAGTTTCTTAATAAACATTAATATCAGAACAGTGTTCAAACTGAACATATCTGCTGTATATCTCTATGAATAACAACACATTTTATTAGGGAATCAGATTAATGACTGCTTAGAAGACTAAAAAAATCATACTAGCTTTAAACTCTAAAACTTTTACTAAATTCATTAGTAACACACTTCATTCTAAGGATTAGTTCTTAATCATTATCACTGCAAATAATTACATACACAAAACTGTTTTTCTTCAACATTTATATCCTTTTTGATCTTTGAGTATACAACACTATGAAGCTGAGGTCATATAGTCAGTAATGTCTTTGGTCCTCAATGATTCTTAGTCTTCAAGATCAAGGCAAATGAGATTTGGGAGCACTTCTGCAAGATAAGTTAGAGTTGAAACAGCTTTGTTTTCCACTTTGTGCATAAAGATTTTTGTGCTGTTTGTCTCTACAAGAGCAGCTGCTCCTGCTGATGCATATCTTGAGAATAAATATGATGCAGAGTATGATAATATTTATGCAGAGTGCTTGATGCAGTCTGAAATGCTTCTGAAAGATATTTCCTAAACCAAGAGTTGAAACAGAGTTTTAGTTAACTGAACACTCATTTGTGTTCATAGCTATATTGCCACTCAATAGTTGGATCTTGTCAGGCAGGGCAGGGGTTTTCCAAGCTGTGATATGTGTCAGTGCTATAGACAGCTGGGCTCAGTTTGATATAAGTAGTATCTATCAGCAAATGTGTTCTGAATTAATGAATAGGAATCTTCCTGTTTCATGTTACTTGATTCCAGGATTTACAGATGCTGGTACTGAATTTTTCGAAACAAAACAAAACTTCCAATTAAAAGAGAAGTTATTTTAAACCTTGAAGTAAGGTAGGAAAATTTCTCTACTAATTCATCTTCAGTATGTGATATTCCATGAACAGATTATTTTAAAATAAATTATTTAGCTAGTGCTCCAAATTCCCTTCTTTGGGTTTAGAATATTCAAGCACTTAAATTTTTATTCACTAGAACTAACTAAAATAAAAATTCTGTATATCACTCCTTGATGAGAAGTGGATTCTAATAGTTGGCACTGGATGACATTAGCTGTGAAACTGAATGTTATCATCATGTTAATGCTTTTAACTTGGGTAACTGCAGATGCAATTCAATGTTTTTTACAGTTTATAAAGACTAGTACTTTGAAAAGACCTACTGGACCAAGACTACTAAAAATTAAAGCCTCATGGCTATTTACATGTAGGTATGAGCAATTTTTTCTTGGATGACAAAAATTACAATGGTAATCAACAATAGATACAGGAAATGATCACCCCCTTTCAGCCAAGTGGAAAAAAGTAATATTTGGGCAGTTCCTGGCTCAGTTGAAAGATGAACATTTCTTTTAGATCATTCTGTCAGCTCATTTGAAAAGACGTTTTGTAGCTTGAAGGGAAGACAGACTTGAGGATCTTAAGAAACATGGAGGAAATGAATGTCTGTTGTTTATAGTAGCTATGATCTGCATGCATTTGTAGTCTGATGTACTTAGTAATTTTGGCGGATGATGCCTTGTGGTTATTCCCTAAGGCATTTCACTGTTGAGACTAAGGCTTAAAGAGAATATTCCAGCAGTTTTCTGGCCCCCTGCCAGCTTGTTAATTTAAGGAAGGTGCTTCCTTTACTCAATGTAGTCAAGAGAATTTTGTTTTCTCACTACTAAAACTAACCAAATAGCCATCTACCTATTGGTCTGTTTGTATCTTGACAGTTCACTTTTTAAATTTAAGGCACTTGTTCAGCTTTTGTTTAAGATGATATTTAAGAAAGTGGGGTAATACTGTTCAGCTAACTTAATCATATGTATGACGGCAGGCAAAGACTCTGCAATACAGTTCTTCTAGTGTAAGAACTGATAAAAGCAATAAAGAGTAATAAAAAGACTCAATGTGCTGAAGTGCCTCATCAATGACAGCTGATAAATTATTAAATTATTTACCTTCTCTATTGTCTCTGGAGTACAGTGTTGGAGCTGTGTTTTACCATGACTGACAAGTTGGAAAGCCTCTTGGAAAAGTGTACAATGAATATACTAGCCAATGCATGATTTCTGTCTCCTGTAAAATCCCTAATAAGAGTAATGATTTATTTATTTTAGTGGAAGTGTTATCTTCTCACTGACCTTAGTATATTTTGCATTGGACAAAATGACTTTCTGGGAGAGCTGGAACTGACTTTTATATGAAATTTGAAATAAAGCTCTGACAGTACCATGTGATCACTTGTTACAGCTGCATTTGTGCCTACATGAAGACTGAGGAAAAAGAGAAAGAAAATGTTTCAGAATATATATATATATATTTTTTTTTAATGACATGAAGTTATTAGTGAATCATTGTAAAATTGCTACTAAATCTAGTACATAAGAAGACAATATAATGTATACTATGGCCCTAGAATCCCAAAAAAGCAGCACGCACAAGACTGTTATTCACAAGAGCTGCTAAATAGATGAGGAAAATGAATTATTTAGATATTAAAGGTGTAGCTATTTGAATAAATGTAGAAATGTATTTAGAGAGGAAAAGCACATGAGGAACTGTAAAACTGAGGTGGAGGCAACAGCTAAAACAAAAATCCTTCAAAATATGGAACCAAATTTAATAAATAGCACAAGGTCTGTTCACCAAACAGAGGAAAATTAGGACATCTATATATGTGTCTTTCAACTTTGTCCATGGTTAAGCTTTTCTAATTTTATGTATTTTGTAAGAACAGCAGTTGAATGATAGACTGCAGAAACAGCCTTTGGGATCAAGGTGGGAAGCAGTAGATAGCATCACATAATAACAATACTGTGTTTTGAAACCTTTGGTTTTTCACCATTTTCTGTTTAGATCAGTCGCAAGCAATTCTACTTTGTGTCAATTTGATGCAGCAGGTGAAGAATCTGTTTCTGATCCTTTGGACTTGATTATTTTTCCCAGTGTGAATATAAAAGTCTGTGTTAAGGAAAATGATCTAGAAACTTTATTATTGTTTTATTATTTCATTGAACTGTTTCCAGGTGATGTTATGGATTTATGTATCACTCTTATACAGAAACAGACCCTAATATTTACTTGACTTTTTTAGGAACTGTGAACTGAAATGGATAAGAGGGGAGAAGATAAATAAATTGTGGTTAATCCTTTGAGGTCAAGAGATTCAGTCATTTTTCATCTCTAACCCTTTCCCCTGTCCCATTACTTGGTTAATTGTTTCTATGTTTCATATTTCCTTATATTTTCTCCTCAGTGCAAACTAAGATGCTGAAATAATAACTAGGCAAGTATATTATACAGAAGAAATAGTTTCATTACAAGGTCTTAGTTAAATCTCAACAACATGGAAATATTGCCAATAAAAGGAACTAATTTGATTCACCTCTAGACATCATATACAATGCCAGGAGCTTTTCTCAGAACAAGAAGTAAAGCATGAACAATAGCAAGACAGAAGTTATTTATCTGGAGTGTTTAAAATGATGGAAACAGTTAAGACAGGAGAGCTGTGAGGTGTGATTATTTCCAAGTTATTGTTCACCTTTTCCTGACACTTACAACATGTGGTTTTGATTTTTGTTCACTGAACACAGTGTACAGTTTGGTCTTTTGATTAGTGGAATACATGTATGGACAAAAACTAATTATTCTGCTGTCTGACTGCCTTCTGCACTGTCCAGGGTTCAGCTGGGGGGATGGTTTATACCATATTTTCTTAAAAATTTTCCTTATCTGCCATGTTATCATTTACTAATGGTTTGCTAATAATACTTTACCCTAAGTATTTGACCATGTAAATGGCCTTATCAAAGCTGGGAAAAGTGAACTGTCTCTAGGAAACAAATCATCTGAGCTTCATTTGAATACAGTCAGTATGAGAATACTTCCTTTGCCCACTAAATTCTTCCTTAAATATTATGTTCAAAACCAGTTATACATACATGGATCTCAGCGGTATGTATCAAAGCAGTTCATATCAAAGCATCATTGTGCTTCAACTCCTGTACAAATGTTAATATATATCCTAATATGTTACACATAGATAAATATATATTTGTAAAAGTGGATATAGGCAAGAGTGGAGAAAGTTGTTATAAAGCTACTGAACTCATGGTACTTAAATAGAGCTTAAACAAAAAATATTTTGCAGTTCACACGAGAAGGACCTCAGGCGTTGCTTAGCTTTTCCCATTTCCTTGCTTCTCTTCATAACTTTGACTTGGTTAAACTGAATTCAGGGTTGGAAAATAACAAACTACTCCACCACCACGAAAGACCATATTTTCCCACATGTGAACTGGACTCTAAAAGTTCCTTGTAAGAATAGCAGAATTAATTTGTTAGCATGCTAACATACCAGAATTTATAATCAATTCTCTTGCTGTCAGTGTAAAGGATGCTTCACTTTTACTTAACATTTAAAAGATGCACTGGTGTATGTACCCTGGAAATTTCAGAAGACAACTTCTTTGAAGACTTGAAGCTCCAAATTAAGAGAATTTTCATGCTCATTTTCTGCTTGTAGATTAAAAATTTTAAAAGCTAAGGGCTTTATTTAAATTCAGTGGAGAAATTCTGATTTTGTGGGCTTTGGGTCTTGGTAGAGGTACTTAATTCAGTTAAATAAAGTTACATTTGGTATTTGTGTAAGGAATTGCACTCATGATGATAGGAATAAGACCTAGTTTTTCATCATGTAGTAGAAGCATTCTTTGAAACATAAATATCTGTAATGAAAATTATTACTGAAGTCAAGAAGGAATAAGCAACTTAGTGCATCTGTTTTAAATTAATTCTTCCCATTTGTGATTATGCAGATGAATATTTGAGAGCATTATGAAAACCTAATGAACCTAAGACCCCAATAGTAATAAAATAGTAGTTCTGTTTAAAGAATAATTTTATAGTTTATGGGGATAGCCTGTTAATTTGAAAGATTGCATTTAGTTTTGTTCATTTCCCTGCTGGCTGAATCCAAACTGTGAGCATTAATTAGTTACCAATGTTTTGAAAGGGGAGAGTAGTATTTAGTTTATTACTAAATGCTTTTGAGTGTAGAATTAAATCTTGAAGAAGTGTGTCAAATTTTCAATCTAATGTGAAATCAGTACTTTAAAAATCTATCTAATAAATAATATTGAGGAGCTTTGTTAACTGTCTCAGCTTTCACCTGTCACAGATTTTCCTCAATCTGCCTTATTACAAGACTGAGGACTAAGTCTAGAGCTTGATCAGCTTTTCTGCGTCTATCGGTTAGTGAAATGTCTGTGAAGACAGTTCCCTTATGGTACTGGTTTAGAAAATTGGAGAATATGCACTTGTAAAGAAGTATTGGAGATGATAAGTGAAATCCACTTTAAATAACCACAATAAAAAAATTATATCCTTTTCCTTTAGTAGCTAATTTAAGTTGCTTTACTGGCTCTTACACAATGATAAAAGGTTTTCCATTTTTTCCATGTCCCTAAGTACTTTGCCCACAAGCATATAAACTAATATTCAATTACTGCCATACTTATCTGGTGCTAGAACATTCAGTATTCTGTAGCCTACAGGAAAATGTCATAGAGAACTGGAAAAACACAGAATCAACTTAAAAATAGCACAATGACTCATTAGAAAGATGAGAGCTGTTTATATTCATAGTTATGAAGCTTTAAAATAAAATAGGAATGGTTGAGATAAAAACTAAACAGTGTAAAAAGACCAAATCAAGACACATTAATTAGTTTTTCTTGAATCAGAAAAGTAGACTTTTGTAACTGAGAAAATTTGAAGCAATTGAAAAAGCTGTGATTTTGGAATACTAAACAATACCTTACAAATACTTAGGAGTTAATTCTAATAAAATTGAAGTGTATTTTAATCCTACTTAAAGCATTGAAGAAAACTTCTGTAGTCTCAGAACAGACCTTTGTTTCCATTGTCAGAATCAAATGATGCTTTCATACTTATATAATGTACCATAGTTTCAGCTATCCTTTAAAATGGACTTATAACAGTTTTGATATGTCAGAACGCATTTTAGTACCTTCTGTTATAGTGACAGTTTTCCTTTCACAGCTTGGAAGAAAATGTCATTGAATGAAAGATATACTGGTTCTTTGTTTACTTGTTGGTACTGGAAAACATGAGTGCAAAGGTGTCTACAGATGAAATGAAAAATAATGTGATGTTTCAATGGCATGTAATTGTGAGCCGGAATAGGAATGCTCCTGGATATTGTGCCAACTGCTAGTATCAACTTTCTGTGCAGAAATTTATTTTGAATTTCTGATAATAGGATTTTTGAAATGTATTGAAATGATCTGGAGTTCTTAAGTTGCATCAGTGATTTTTAGATTTGGGTATAGGTAACATCAGCTACTTGGGACCAAGTAAAATTTGTTTCCTGTCTTCAACAATTTCACTTTAATTACACTATTTCATATGCTATCTAATTATTAGTTATCTTCCTTCTAAAATTTGGTTTTAAGCTTAAGCAGTTCAAGAAGACTTGATTTAAAAACTAAAACTGATACAAAAATACTTAAGCACAATGAATACATCTGATTTTGTGCCAAAAAAATAGCTTTTTACTATTAAACTTAATAATTTATTGGAAACTTATTTGATAATTTATTACTGTCTTGTATTTATGTGTATTTTGTAAATACATGAGCTGAATACATAGGTCTTTCACATAGGTCTTTTCTAAATGACTTCCCAATGGATTTTCAAGTCTACTTTTCCCCTTCCAACCCCTACCATTCTATGATTCTATTACAATATCTGATTAAATACGTATTACTGATGGTGACAAGCTGTAAAGATCTAAAGAAAGAATGTTGGTGTGAAAATATGAAAGCTTTATCGACAAAAAGGTTTTCTGCATCTAATAGTTAATATGATTACAGTATTACACCCATATTCATGCTCCACTTGCCACATACAGCTGTCTGCCTTTGAAAAGGAAATATTCTGTCAAGGTTTCCTTTTATCTTGATTTAAGCTGCTCTGTGATGTTCTGAACAAAACAATTTTCTTATGAACCTTACTGAAAAGTCCAGTGAATCAGAGAGACTTATAACTTGGCAGCTTTATTCTCTTGTTCTGTTAATTCCCTCTGTGAGCCATTATAGGATTCTGGACACCTGTGGAGCAATTTCTTATTTAATGGTAGCTATCACCATTTAGCTGCCACTGTCGCCCTTTTAACTTAAACGCTCTTTGGTATTTTTGATTGTCTAAGCATATTGCTTCAATTCTATAGTGCCTCATGCTTGGAGCTTGTGATGTTGCTTGCTAACAAAGATGGTTTCTCATATGTGTTATTGGTAGTGAAAATAAATACTTTTACAAAGAAGAGACAATATTCTGTATGCTTTGGAAAAACTATCATTTTTCTAGTTAATGAAGCCTTTGTTTCACAAGTCATGTCAGTCAGACATTAGATAATACAATAGTATTATCTAATTATCTAATTATGAGTCTATTTCTTCAGCTAGTGTCTGCCATAACTATGTCATCAACATGTAACTCAGGTCAAGTATTTAAAATTACACTAGTGTGCAAAGCTTGTGGGGAGGAGCTCCTCTGAACACTATTGTGTCCTTCACTTCTGTGTATTTCAGACTGTTCAAGCATTTTTGACAAGTCTTTTTCACTCTCTGTAACAGGAGATATCTGTGAAGAGTGTTTACAACAGTCTGATTTTAGGTAGCTAACCAGAGTCCTGGGATTTTGCTGCTGGGGATGTCTACTTCTATCTTCAGCTTTATTGGAAATGATATTGGCTGCCAATTTTATGCAGGCTGAAAGTCTAAATTATTGAAAGAGCTTGGGGATAGTGGAATGGAACATGTTAATAAAATTGCCAATCATTCTTACACATAAGGCCATTAAAAACATTACAGATGCATACTCTTTCTGTCAGAATTGTTGTCTCTCAATTGTCTAGGATAATGGTCCCAGATAATAGAAGCAAAAAAGGGGTAATCGAGGTACTAGAAGAATGTGTGTAGAGATATAGGAATGACTTAAAACTGTTTTCTTTCCAGGGATAAGTTACTCCAAGGAGCAGTATAGTAATGTTTGTGTGATGTCACATTTGCGTCTCACCATATAGGTCTGTCTTTCTGCTTGCATGTGAGCTCAAGAGTCTTCTAGGGTAATTCTGAAGGATCTACACTGCTGTGGGAATTAATGAACAGATAAGATGACCACAAAGTTGCAAGTACGTGTTGCTGATTGACAAATGCTTTCTTCACATATCATTTAGACTTAAATACACTTTAGAAAACATTTAACTGTCCGGTTTAGTGATTAAAATACAGGAAAATTGTTTTAATAGTAAACCTTTTGAACTAAAAAATATCAATTTGCTTGTGTGATTCAAATGAATTCGATGCTGAAAGTCCTTGTTATCGGGACTCTTCTGTTACACTGTTTCATCACTGTACCTTTGACAAGTGTAAGTGCCTCACAAGGCCTGTAATCATGTAGTGGGATAGCTTTTCAAGATAGCTGTGTGAAACCTGTCTGTGTCTACAAAGCTCCTGGATTTTGTAGTCTCAGTTATTGATTCTTCTACATCAATTTAAGTTGAAATGGTTAATGTCTTACTATGTCTTACTCTAGCTGTACAAAATTCAGTGTCATAGTACTGCCAATATACTTTCCAGTGGGGTGCCATAGGTACATCTCCAAATGATGAAAATTATGGCATTCAGCTGGCACTGCTGAATGTTAGCTGTAGTCAATAGAAGCGTGGGTATGTTGCTCTTCATTAAATTGTAAAGAATGCCTCTGCTGTAGTCAGGTGTCGGAGGCAATAACATTCCTGTATTGCTGACTCACTGACTTTTCTATGTTGTTTAGTGGACTGTCAAAAAATATTAGCATACACTGATCTAAAAAGCAGCACACTGAAGAGATTATTCAAGGTAGGAAGCTATTTCATGTTTGGGGGAATATGTATGCTTTCAACATTGGCAGTTTTGTGGAAACTAAATATAAACACATTCCTTCTAGCTAGGAGGAATGTAATGCTCTGTTTTCACATAGTGGATAATCTTAGATTGGAAGTTAGTTCAAGTCCTATAATGTTCTAGGAATGCCAGATATTTGCCAGGATTTTGTGACTTCTTCCATGCTCATTTTGAATGTAACTTGGATGTATTTTTAAATTACATGTTGATGGTATTATCTAGACCAGCATTGATATGACTGTGATTGCATATATGACTCTGTATACAGGTTTTTCCATATATTTCTATATGGTAATGGGATGAAGCTGGAACACAAAAAGTTTCACTTAAACATAAGAAAAAACGATTTCACTGTGAGGGTGAGGGAGCCCTGGCACAGGCTGCCCAGAGGGGTTGTGGAATCTCCTTCCTTGGAGGTTGAGACCCACCTGGACATGTTTCTATGCGACCTGATCTAGGTGAACCTGCTTCTGCAGGAAGGTTGGACTAAATGATCTCTGAAGGTCCCTTCCAACCCCTACCATTCTATGATTCTATGAATAGCTAGAGCCAAGATCCAGGTGTTACTAGATATAACCTGAATATATTTGGTAATATGAAAAGAGTTGCACTTGCTCATAGGAGGTAAATAGTAAAAAGTATAAAGCAAAGATGTTTAGCAATCGTTCTCCACTATCTTCTCCTAATCTGCAGCATCTATCTGCACATGTATGTACAAAGGAACAAAAAGATTACACTTGAGTTTATACAGTGATTTAAATGCTGATTTTTTCTAAATTATCTCCTGAACTGGTTAAGGTCATATTTGAGATAGATTATATTATTTTCCTTGTTAGTTAGGAACAATTTTATGGAGTGTTTATGTTATTATTGACAGATATGTATTAGATGTGTTCTTTAGCAAAGCAGGAAAAAATGGATATTGCTCCCACAACTGATGAGCCAAGAAAGCAAGTCAGAAGGATAAAGGAGGACTGTATTTGTTTGGAACAGATTTCATTGGAATGATACTAGAAGATACTCACCAGCCTTGTGAGGTACAACAAATTTGTGGTACTTAATTTGTTTTGTGAAACAAAAGTGAAAGCCAAGGGTCGTCTTCAGATGAAAAGTTTAGGGTATGAATACCAATAACTTTACAGATTATCTAATCCTTACATTAATTCTGGGGAACACACAGTCTTTCAAAAGTGTTTCTGTATTTGATTTTGACAGATTGCACATTTAATTTCTGGGGAGGACATTGGGTTCTCTGGGTATCCAGACCCCTGAGCCAGAAGATGGGGTCAGGGAACGGAATGAAGTGTCCTTAGTCCATGGGGAAATTGTTTGTGACCTGCTGCTCCACCTCAACACAATCACTCTCTACAGCTCCCTGAAAGGAGATTGTAGTGAGGTGGGAGTCAGTCTCTTCTCCCAAGTAATATGAAACAGAACAAGAGAAAATGGCATCAAATTGCCTTGGGGAAGGTTTAGATTGGACATTAGGAAGAACTTCTTCACTGAAAGAGTTATTAAACACTGGAACAGGCTGCCCAGGGAAGTGCTGGAGTGACTAGGCCTGGGGATACTGAAAAGACACGTATATGATGTGCTGAGGGATATGTTTAGTGGTGGGCTTCGCAGTGTAAAGTTAGTGGTTGGGCTTGATGATCTTAAAGGTGTTTTCCAGCCAAAGAGAGTCTATGATCTAACAAAATAACAGAACATCAAAGAGTCTACACTGCAAAAACTAATGTACTCTTCAAATGTCATTTTTGTTACTGGAATTTGGATTATACTCCTTAACACCAAAGTAGTATTAAGAAGCAGACATTAATTTGTTGCAGCACTGGACACATGGGGGATCACTCCACCTAACATGCATACTGTATATTGCATTTGTTACAGTTTATATTACCCTGTTACATACATAGGTATTGAATTTCCCAGAATGGTCATACATATTCACTCTATTTCCTGGAACTAATTATCATAGGGATCCACCTCTTTATGCATGCTCAGTTTATTGGGTCAGTGGTTGTGGTGTTATCTCAAGATCTTTGATGACTGCTTCTCAGCTGTCGTCTTGGTGAACTTCAGAGTTTTCTGCTTTCCATGGTCTGCCAGTTTCTGTTATATTCCAGTGTTTATCTCTTCATCTTGATACTAATTTTTGCTGGTGCCTCCCATGATGGGGTAATTTCTGCTTGTTCCTGTTCAGGGTTCACTTTGTTCCTACTCATCAAGAGTTTCAGCTAAAGTCTTAACTATCACATATTTGAAAACTGCAAAATGCATAAAAAGTCTGATAGTTTTTCCTGCAGAAGCCAGTGATTCTTATATCCTCAAGCAAATGTTGCATAATCCATAAAAATTACTAGTGAACTTGTTCTTGAGCTCCACAATTTCACAGGATTTGAGAGGTATTGATAGGATGTATTTATATATACATACAGTGGTTGTGTACAGTGTGCCACTCCATTATTAGGAACAACACTTGTGCTTTACCAGCTTGCTCCTCCCACAAAAGTAGAGGGTAGCTGTAAGCTCGTTGCTGTAGGAAGCAACCAAAGGAATTTGTTGTATGTTTGATTCACAATGGAAGCAAATTCAGATTTGTCAAAGGAACTACTTATGTGCTTAAAACATGGGGAGGGAAACAGAATATGATAAGCAACATTTGCTGCTCCAAGGCAAAATTACTTGTGTCTAATTCCTGCTAGTATTTAATTACAGTGTTAAACACCAAAGGAGTAAATTACTGACTCAACAAATTTGTGCTGAAAAACTGTCAATGACCAGTCCAGAAAATGGAAACTATGTGGTCAAGGACAAAGAGTTAGAAGAGAGCAGACTTATCAATTTTTAAATCTTTCTAGGTAAGAACTGAAGTGATGTACACTGAGTAAATTGTGGAGGTAAATTTTTACTACTAATAGCTAACACTTTCGAATTCTACTGAGTATGTTCAGAATATATTTTTAAAGGGTTTCCTTTCTAGAAAGTTTCCTCTAAGAGTCACAAAGTTCCACATAGTGGATATATATACAGCATAGACACTATTATTGACAGTTGCTTAAAAAATAAACACAGAATGTCATTGGTGATAGAGTAATTCTGTCAACAAGAAAGATAACAGTAACTTTGTCAAGGAACAAATGTCAATATAGTTTTCATTTCCATGACAGGAAAAACTATAGAAGAAATGAGCATGACCCAGAATGCCTACTGTCAAGAGAATGCCTAAGTATTTGTTGGGCTGAAATGAATATGTTGCTTGGCACTCTACAGTGAGAGTTTTGAGAAGTCATTAGGGTTTTGGTTTTTTTAAAATTTAAATACTTGTGTGTATGTATTTGATATAGGCATATGCTTTTTCTCATATGCATAAATATCATCTAGGATTTTTTCTTCTTAACTTTATCATATCATATCATATCATATCATATCATATCATATCACAATCAGTTATGAATTTTAGTACTTTTCTTATTCCCATTGTACAGCAAGTTTTGCCACAGCAGAGATTGCCATACTGAAGAGATACAAGTATTCATCTGATATTTTAAAAAAGATGTTTGATTGCCAAATCATATGCTGAGCATTACAAAACTTATTCAAAGTCCTCACATTGCAATCACTTGTAGCTACCAAGCATTTAGAGATCCTAGAAGGCCTCACTGAAGTTTACAGAAGTTTTTTTCATTGTCTTCAGTAGATTTTAAATCAGGTTGAAAATGCTGTCAGTTTTCAAAAGGAGTTAATCCTTTCATCATGCTTCAATCTAACAACCAATGATCAGAAATAAATTCCAACTTATTAAAATTTGACATCAAAATTTTGGAGGTATAAATCCTTGCTATTATCATAAGATAGATTTACGTCATGATTGGTTAGGACACTGATTGAATACATATAGTTTAATTTAAAGCTGATTGACTTTAACAACAAAATTTAAAAAGCCTTTATTA
The DNA here is from genome assembly GCF_028858725.1 of Colius striatus. Classification (NCBI taxonomy): domain Eukaryota; kingdom Metazoa; phylum Chordata; class Aves; order Coliiformes; family Coliidae; genus Colius; species Colius striatus. The sequence goes on along the minus strand of NC_084767.1, from coordinate 28,327,240 downwards.
ATATCATAATGATAGAAAGCATTTAATTTAGTCAAGAATTATCTGATACAATTATCTATAATTTACATTACCAATATCCAAATGACAGTAAATTAGATTTTATGCTCTTAATGTTTAAAAAGCTTACCTCACTTTAAAACCAGTTTGTTTTATTTTGAAGTATGGATCTTTAATGTTAATCTCCTTTTAAGTCTTTGTTTTCTGTATAGGTCTTATTTGTTTTGCAATGTGTTTGTGGAATGTTAATCAATAGCAGTATTTATGGGTGTCTCTCTGACTTGAGGATCTATCTATAGAATATCCTGTTTAATATAATGATATAAAAATGTGATTTATAGTGATCTGTCTCATAGTATAGACCAGGAGGTTAGGTTGTTATTTTCTCTTCCATGTTCACAACTACCAAGAGACACTCATGGCTCTAGATAGTTTGCAGCAACAGTATTGCATTGTCTGGTTTTAATTGCTCTTTTTTAAAATGTGAAGTATAAATTTATCCCATTATTAAGGAAGTGTGCAGCATATCTGATTATTTTATTCTGTTAGTATTGCTCTGCATCACAGTTGGTGATAGAAAGCTGGAGGAGAAGGCCAAGGATAAAGATTAAAAAGCCTTGGAGTAAACCTGAAAAGCTAAAGGTGATAACTAAAGTGAAAGTCCCCTCTGAAATCTAAGGGCTTCATTACAGGGGGTTTTTTTTGTGATTCATTCTGTGAATCTGCATTATCATTTTTCTATATGTATTCAAATATATGTAAGTAAATTTGGACTCTAAAGCATAAAAAACCGGTATTTCCTGTGACTAATTTCAAGTGTGACTACCACAGACTACTTAGAAAACTAGCTGTGACTTTTCCATTTGTGTTTTTGGTGGTTAAATTTTTAAGCTCTCTCAAGCCAATTTGTAATATAGTTCCAATTATTTAGTGATGCTACATTAACTGCTGTTTGCAACTCAAATGGAAAACCAAGAAACTAATAAAATAAACAGAAAATCCATTCCCAAAGTTGAATGAAGGCTGAGTTTTAAATGTGGTTTTGGTAAAACCTTGCATGTAATACGTGCATTGGTAGATTGTAGTCAGCAACTAGGATAGTCCATCATGCTCTGTTAATGCAAGCGTGTTTCACTGATGTGATTTCCTATCATTTTGGAGGATATCTGAAAGTAAAGTATAAGCAGATATAGGCTTCATTTGCCCTACTCGTCTGCTATTTTCCATTTAAAGCAGGGTGTTAGATAAAACCTGTCTAATCAAAATGGTGTAAAAATTGTGCCTTTAAATCTAAATAGAAGCCTGCTGCAATCAGCAGATGCCCACCTTTAGGAAAAATGGGTTACATATCTACCGTATAACATGTTCCTCTATCGCTATCTCATTGTGATCTTACCAAGAAAACAGTATGATTTGAATTATATTTACTGTTTTCTTTGATGCATTTGTTAATGCTGCATTTTCATGCTCTTGTCATGATAGATTCTAGAGGTAAAATATCTATTCTCTCGAATAAATGATAGAATACTTTTCTAATTCAGCAGGATTAGGTTGTTTAATACAAGGCTACTCCTCTGTAGTTACAATGGCCTACAAGCTTCATAGTGAGAATCCTAAAACAGATGTATGACTTCCCAAATTTCATACCTTTTAAATGGACAAATAGGAAATGAAATGGAGCTCTTGAAATAATTGTCAAAACTCCCCTAGTGAGCTGGATGCAGCTTTTTGCCCATTATTTCAGTTAAATTAACTTCAGTTTTTAATAAATTAAAATATTGGTTTTTAAAAATTTAATCATCAGTAAGGGGAAACAAAAGCTCTAAATACTAAAGCAGATTCTCAATTTCTCTAACTCCATGCAGCTTTATGGAAACAAGATGTGCATGTCATTAATAGTACTGAATAATTAAGCCATGGAAATGGCATGGAAAAAAAGTGAAAGGCTTTCAGAATTATAATCTGAGGACATGATAAAATAAAATTATAAATTATAATTATAAATTATAAAATTATAAATTTCTTTGGTGAAAGGAGAAATTGAGCCATAAATGGTAGTTGTGCTCATGAAAACCATCAGTATCAGAACTTAATGATATACTGGAAAAGTTAGTTCAATTTTTGTTAAGTGTGCAAAACTTCCATGATAAATAATAAATAATAGGGACGATCAGCAAGCTCATAATATTTCCCTTTTTATCCATTTTTTTAAAGATTGTTAATAAGGTTGCTGACATTGCTCATCTGGAATTCTCATGCTAAAGATAGACCCCAGTTGTAATGTTATAGGAACTAAGAGGCCCAAATAAAATGACGTAGCATTTAGCTGTGAAACTGCCAATTGTTTCAGACTAGTTGCCTTATAATACAATACTTTGTGTGACAACATGCAAGTTATGATTTACTTAACATAATTACCTTATTAGATGTTGAGACCAATTAATTTGAAATAGACTCCATTCCTGTGTTAACTTTTGACATAGGAAAAACTGTAATTGCCTTGTAAACTATCAGCATTTGGAATATTTATATCTAGAGTGAGCTGCAACCTGCTTTGCGTTTACCCTTCCATGGGAAACAGAGATTGAATAATTTTGTCATGTTGATTTATCTTAGGAAATGTTATAAAAGCACATAAAAGATTATAGAATATAATATTCATATAATATAGTCTAGATGGATTAGTACAGATGCATAGACCATTTAAAAACATTTTAATTTTTGCCAACTTTGTTATGGCTACTTGGATTCATTTATGAGATTCACTCCTTTTTGCACAAGTGGCATTGGTTTTGCATATCTTAAATTTTTAAGATCTTGTTTAAAACAAAAGTGATGAAATTAGGTTTTCTCTTTTTATTTTATCTTTTCATGTGACTTGTACTAGGTTTTTGATTCTACTTTATCGTCACGATTTTTTTGCTTTTCATTTGATATTCTCTGGATGTTACCTCTTTGCATATTAGTTTAAAGCATTTTTTCCACTTTAAAATGTCTTACATAATTGTAATTTATGCAGCTCATTACTCTATTGAATTACAAAGATGCATTTAGATTTTTAAAGAGCAATCAATTTAGCTGTTATAAAGTCTTTTCCAAAAAGAAACCCAAATAGAAATTTGAAGCTGAACATATGAGGTTGCTTAGCATTTTGTTTTCTATTGCTTTTTTGAGGAAATTAAAATAGGAGAGAGGAAGAGGTTATTACTAATAAGTATCAGCTATTATAATGAAAAAGAATCATATTTTGAATTTTATTTTTATTCTGACCAAAGCAGTTTAAAACAATACATGTTGTAATTGAATACTGTCTTTTATATTATGCTGTTAAAACAAGCTAAACGTTTCTCTTCATTTGCAGATAATAAAGCTGATGCACTAAGTTTGAGAATTACTGTACTTAAAATTTAGGATTTGTTAGAGTTTCTTATTTTTAATCTATGAATTGGACCGTTTCTGTTTATTTCTAGAAGTTTTTGATTTAGCTTAACAGTGTTACCTAGGATAGAACTTCAAGAGGATATAGAGATTCTGGTTCTGTGTTTTAACCACCAACAAAAATGGTCTCAGCAATTTCTAATTCAGATGATGCTGCTAGGTTTTGACCTGGGCAGTTGCCTCTTGTTAACTGTTTTCTGGATATTTTCACCACTTTTATTTCACCACTTTAACAATTATTTAATAATTATTACTATTCACATGCTTTTATTGCATGTTTTTGTAATATAGTGTATGTTTATTAAAAGAAATACCCAGATTAATTGCATCTTGTATGTATATAATAATTAGTTTATAGTATTTGAAACTGCAAAAGCAGCAATAATGTTTGTGGAAATGGAACCTAAGTCAACTAGTGGACTACACATATATCCCTAAACAGGTATTGGAACATCTTATCAAATTAATGGTCAAGAAATTCAGCTTTTTCCAAATGGAATTTTTATGAAGTAACCTTAAAAAATGTTTACTGAAAAGTTGCCTAATTACTGCATTGCCTGGGTGAACAACAGGGTTGTGTGTGTTTTCAATCACTATCAGGAATATCCTCCACTACACTGACAGGGATCTGTTAAAATGATTACTTTTGCTAGTACAAAAAAAATCACTGAGCATATTTTGAATATTGAGAAAATTTGTAAAAATAGTCTTACTTAACTGTAGCAGCTCGGAAATGATGGATCTATGTAATGAGGTCAAGCACTTGTGTATATCAATTCCTGTGTCAGCACGGTTACAGTACAGTGTTTGGATTTAGGGGCAAATGGACTACATGTGAAGAAAGCAATAGTCTCTCAGAGGTAGTTCTCCACCACTAAAGGTTGTGATTTGCAATTATTATTGTCCATGCAATGTCTATACAACAGACGAACACTAACAGTCAGTGAGGTGTCGCTGGGACCAATACTGTTCAGTATCTTCATTAATGATCTTGATGAGAGAACAGAAGACACTGTCAACAAGTCGGCTGACAATACTGAATTGGGTGAGTGGCTGACACACCAGAAGGCTGTGCTGCCATTCAACAAAACCTGGACAGGCTGGAAAGTTGAGTGGGGAGAAATCTAATGAAATTCAGCAAGGGCAAGTGTAGAGTCTTGCATGTGGGAAATATGAACCCCATGTACCAGTACAGGTTGGGGAATGAACTGTTAGAGAGTAGTGTAGGGGAAAGGAAGCGGGGGGTCTTGGTGGACAGCAGGATGAGCATGAGCCAGCAATGTGCCCTCATGGCCAAGAAGGCCAATGGCATCCTGGGGTGGATTAGAAGGGGTGCAGTTAGTAGGTCGAGAGAGGTTCTCCTGCCCTCTCTTCTGCCCTTGTGAGACTGCATTTGGAATATTGTGTCTAGTTCTGGGCCTGTCAGTTCAAGAAAGACAGGGAGCTGCTGGAGAGAGTTTAGCACAGGGACACAAAGATGACGAAGGGCGTTTGGCATCTCCCTTATGATGAAAGACTGAGGGAGCTGGGACTCTTTAGCTTGGAGAAGAGGGAGACTGAGGGGTGAGCTCAGTAATGTTTACAAATATGTAAAGGATGAATATCAAGAGGATGGAGCCAGGCTCTTCTCAATGATGTCCAATGATAGGACAAGGAGCAATGGGTACAAACTGGAACATAGAGGTTCCAAAGAAATACAAAGAATTTCTTCATTGTGAGGGTGACAGAGCACTGGAACAGGCTGTCCAGGTGGGTTTATGAGTCTCCTTCTCTGGGGATATTCAAAACCTACCTGGATGAGTTCCTTTGTGACCTACTCTACGTGGTCCTACTCTGGCAGGGAGGGTTTGGACTAGATGATCTTTCAAGGTCCCTTCCAACCCTTAAGATTCTGTAATTCTGTGGTTCTGTGATTTTTGAGTAATTTTAAGATGAAATATTGAATTGTATGACTGAAAAATTTTCTGTGTAAAATTATCTAAAGATATTCTAGTAATCATTCACATTCATGGTTGAATCAATTCTGAAAGCAGAAATAACTTTCACTAGCTTATGCTTCATTTGAAGAGTATCTTACTGCAGTTATTGTTGATAAAATGATTGAAATAATTTTATTTCCATCTGAAGTGGATCTTAGCTGTTATGGGTGGGTTGGGTTTTTTGGGGTTGTGAGTTTATTGTTTTGATTTTTTTAAGTAATAATTAAAAACTTCTCTCTTAAAAATACTTGAGAATACATTTAATTTAAGACATTTTTAAGTATATCTGGGGAAAAAAACAAGCCCTGTATTTGCATAGTTATGTTCAGGTCATTGCAAAGAAAATAAAATGGGTTAAGATCAAGTTAGTTGTTCCATTGTGTGATGTGTGTGACTTTCTTATCTTGATGAAGCTGAAAGGGTGTACTAAACCAAGTTAAAGATATTTCTACTTTATTGTCTTGTTTCTGGCAATGTCCATAACTATGCACCTGGGATGTACAATTGTCAAAAGGTCATCCCACAATACATTGAGAAGAATTTTGGTTCCTTTTGAATCTGTTGTCTGCTAGTTTAGTTTGATGTTTCCATATTCTTATGTAAAAGACAAGGAGCAATTGCTTCCTCTTCACTTTCTCTGTGCAGTTTCTTCATGGTCAATTGTTTTTTTTACCTCTTTCTTCAGTTATGTCTTCTCCAAACTGAAGTGCCCTCATCTGCTTAACACCTTATATGGAAGCTGATCAATAGCTGTAGCTAAACTGATTGCTCTACTCAAATTTTTTTTATTAGTTCTAACATCCTCTTTGAGGATGAGGCACTCACAGCAGACTTCTCAGGGTGTATTGAAGGAGAGCACTCATGCTTTCCTTTAGTAAAAGATGAGGTACTGCTACCAAAATCCAGGATTCTTCAGAAATGCACCCCTGCCTCCCTCCTTCCCATGGGGTTTTTTTTGGTTGTTTTTTTTAATTATTATTTTTTATTTTATGCTCTCCAGAAAAAGTTCCCTTAAGACAGATTTTAAGGATTTTCTGTATTGGTCCAGATTTTTTTCTTGTATTTTAATTTTGGATTGGTTTGCATTTGTTTGGAAATGATGTATATCTCTAATGACCTTATGTTGCTTATGGGCATGAACACCTTTCTTCCATGGGAAGTTCTAGTGAGGCATGTAAAACTCTTAATTATAGATTCTGAAGTTATGGGCAATGTTGAATGGTGCAGAAATCACCCATGAATGTCTATTTGGATGAATGTAGATTTTATGTACTTGGTCTTGATAGTGAAGTAACATTTTTGGGCTTCTTCAATATGTAAAACATAGAAGAGCCATGCAATCACAATTCACAGCTTTTTCAAATACAAAAGTTGAATTAGACTCCCATATTTAGCTGACTAGAAAGAGATACTAATAAAACAGCCATAGGAAGACACATAGATACTCAAATGATCAAACAAGTGTATATATTAGTAGACCCCAATACACCTATTAAAAAAAAATCATACTGTAAAGGTGTTAAAGTTGCACAACACTGTATCAGAAGAAAAATATTAAGAGGATAGTGAGCATAGGGTGAGTTCAGACACTATTATTTAAACAACAAAGATGAAGAGATAAAAAGCAAATCTTTTGCCAAATGTTATTGCAGTCATGCTGAACAGTAGGAGGAGATGCTTTGCATGACAATATTTGAACTAGCTCTTTTTCACAAAGTGCAGTTAACACAGAAGTGGACAGTGAATAAGGCTGGAATGATCTAAGATTTGAGTGCCACTGGCTTTTTCCAGTGCATTGGAACTCTTTTTCCAGTGCAGACTGCTATGATAATCAAAACTAACAAATAACACTGTGAAAGTAGATGTTAGCTATTTATGGGCCTTATATTATAGACCTCTCTTCTAAACAATGTGGCTGTTCTTTTAATTAGATTTCAGTTTAATATTTTACTGTCATGATTCCATTTCCACTGGTGTCAGTGGCTGAAATTCCATTTGTTTTGTGGCAGCAGAGTTAGGCTATATATTTGCGTAAGCCTTAAACCATGCAAAACCTTAGAAGAGAATGTTAAATGTGATGACAGCTGGTTGAGTTTGATACTTTCAGTTTTCTGAACTGAAACAAGCTCAAAGTGAAGATGACTAAGTGCTGTGTACAGCACAATCCAGGACAGGTTACATTAGCAGGGACAACTGCCATGCTTGGATGTCATGCTCTGCAGGGATTCAGCCCAATGTAGCTGCTATTACTTTGATTAAAATAAAATGAGGCTTTTACCAGTTAGAAGAGGATATTTAGTGAGTGTGAAGGCTAAGGCTGAATCAAAGTAGCCAAGTTTCTAGAATCTGCCAAGAATGGAATCATACTTTTCTCAATGCATCTTGAATCGTGCCTGAAACTCACAAATCTGATGAACAGGAGATTTTCACCTGTTTTAGTTGAAATGATTTCTGATGCATTCTAATTCACAGTCTTTTTGAAGTTTTGGTGCAGGGTGGAGTGGGAGATCTCAACTTGGGACGAATAATTTGATCAGTTTTAAAAAAACTTATACAACACATTAGGTCTGAAAGGGACAGATAAAGAATACTTTTTGTTCATAATTGTTTTTTGCATTAATAATAATTTAAGTTTCAATCAATAAGTATAATATAGTATTTAACTAATAGTACTTTACAGATTGTTTGTAAAAATTGGTATGAAATCATACAAAATTGTGTTCCTAGAATGCTTACTCTGCAAGAAGCTCCAGTTCCATTTTAAGGATGATGTGATGTGAAGAAGTTGCTGAGCATGGGCAAGAATGAGAGAAAAGTGAGAGAATCAAAACTTCTGCTGACTACAGATATTTGCTCTTCAGTCATTCTGAATGAGATTTTGTGTGTTTGTGTGACTTCCTTCATTTTTGCATTGCAAAAGCACAACTACTTTTGTCCAAGGCTTTTCACCCTTCTGCAATTTCATGTCTTTTTTTCTTTCAGATATAATTTCAGAGTAATTGCATAATGTTTATTTGATACCCCAATTTAATATTTTTTTACCAAGAAGTGCTGCAAAGTATTCCACATAAACACTTTTCTTCAAGAGTATAAATCAAACATAGAAATCCAGGACACAGAGAAGGCGTCTACCTTTGTATCTCTCTCTCAGTATCTCAGTACATGTGTGAGAGTCCCTGAATCTCTCAAGAACTACAATAAAAATGCAGTGCTCCTCAAAAGAAGAAACAAATCCATGGAAACAAAGATTTATGGGAGTTTGATTTTTATATATATTTTTAAAAGCTTTTATCCAGTATACAAGAAACTTCTTTAACTTTTAAAGTTTATGATTACAGATGCCTTGATCACAGCTGTTTAGAGTTACACATTAAAGAGTTATGAATTCCTTAGCAAGCCTTTTTTTTTTTTTTTAATATAAAGTGTATCTGTGAAATCTTTTGGAGTTGCTTTTATTTGGAGTTCTCTACTGGGAAATGTTTTCTGTAAAACATATTTTACAGGGAATGAAAAATGCTGGTAGACATAAAGATGGAATAAAGTCTTCAGGAAGTTATGTATGAGTAGTCTTCAGTTTAGAGAAACATCTTGAATGTGGGAAATAGGAGAGAAGTTTTTAAAATGTAAAGGGATTTTGGCATCCACCAATCATGTGCTTGTGCTATTTGTTTTGGATAAAATAATTCATACTTCATTCAAACACTTAGGTGCCTTAAGTGTGTTTAATAAAATACTCTAGTTTTATAAGATGGCTTTTAATGTGCTATTGACATGCACATTGACCAATATACAAGGAATTGCAGTTACATAGATTGCATTTAGTGTGGAAAAAGAATTTAGAGATCTCTGCTGGGTTCAATGAGCTCACTTCTGGCAGTGCTCACAAGCAAATTTCTGCACAGGAAAAAGTTAAGCCTATCCGATATTTCTTAATGCTTTTCCAGACTCCAGCTATTCTTGGAGAAGGGACTTTTTGAGTTACTATGTATTTTGTAACCTTCATCAGATTCCTTTTATATCAACTTATTCAGGCTGCCTTTGAGCTCATAAGAAAAAACAGCTATAGATTATAAAATGTGAAAATATTTTTCTTGGTGAATGCTTGAGAAATCTCATGCTTTTTAACAATTTAATACTTCAAGCCTGGGGAGTCCTGATCCCAGTGAAAATTGACAAAACTATGTCAATTATGGTTAGATTCATATGGTCATCTGAGATCATTTGTGCCAACCTCATAGTCACAGATGCTCCACATGTGAAGACATGTGATACTACTTATCCTATTTTTTTTTTTTTTTTTCCTGAAGGTCACAGGGGAAAAATATTGTCCATACCCAGAGCAGTCCTGAGACTTGTAACCCTTATTGTGGAAGTACCTTTCAACCTTTTTCTCCATGCTGAGATGATGGCAATAGGTCTTTTTAGAACTCAGATGTTTACTTCAAACTCCTGCAGCTCACAAAATTAATTTCTGTTGGAAGCAGAATGTTGTGACGAGGCCAGCTATTTTGATGGGGCTTTTACTTTTTCCCCTATACAAAGCAACCGATTTACTTTCCATTAATTATGCATTAAATATAGAAACCACCTGGTGTTTTTTTTCTTCAAAGCACTCAGCCATTAAAGCTTATTCTCAGGTCTGCTGTTTTGAAAAGTAGAGATGACAGGAGAGAGAAAGGGTGTAGTAGAAAGAGGCTGTCTTATCCTGAAGCTTAAAGCATGTCCCAGCTGTAGGATGCCAGAGAATTGACATTACATGTGAGGAATTATATTCTACTTACACACAGCACAATATTACTCATCACAACCCTTTCTTATTTAAACTCTATGGGCATAAGCAAAGGAAATTTAAAAAAACTTGCTTTTTAACTAATTATAAGAAATGCAATAACACTAGAATCTTATTCCTTTCTGAATAAATATAATGAGATTCAAACATTGCTTCATCAGGAGAATGACCTAATACAATAGTTTATTGAACCATGAAAGATTCATTAAAACTACCTTGTAATATTGGGTGGTTTTTTCTAAGGTTTTATATAGTATATTTCAGAGTTGTTCTTAAAAAAAAAAAAAACAACTAAGAACCTAAAGCACTTGCTGCATGCGTTTCTTTTTGTCCACTTTATAACATTAGACAACATGTTTGTTCTTAATTAGCTATTATGTTATAAAGATGGTTACAGAAAAACTTGCTTAGCTGATTTGTCCTTCATTTGTCAGGGGCTGAGGTTTGTAGCCAGGTGACTTTGCAAAGTAACTGGATGTTGTGGTCTGGGATTTTGCACAGATATGCAGGGGTGAGTGATAATTTTCAAAATTCTAAAAAATTTTTATTCCCAATGAGCTAAATGAATAAGATATCTTCTTTCCTGATCTAAGTTTGAGTGTCTTTTTGCTGAAAGACAGAGACCAGGACTGTTTCAGAATGTTTATCAAAGGTACTAAAATGTAAATTATGATTATTATTTTTTATGTTGAAATGTCATAATGTTTTCAGGAAACGGATCAGGATCTGAGTTTATTAATTTTTCAGCTGTGTGGTCTAATGTTTAGAGTGCCTGAGTGAGAGAGTGAATTCAATTGTATTTTGTCCCCTGGTATGTTTTGCTTAGGCTATTACTGAGCAGGACACTTTAAAGAGGCAAAAATATTTCAAATGAATCATACATCTAATAACTCCACCTGAGTTCTGTTGCTACGTGTAAGCTAATCGTTTCCAGAGATCCTCATTCAGTGTTTGCTATTGAGTTAGGGGTTTCTAGTTTTAGACATCTTTGAGTCAGAGAAGTTCAGTCAGGCACACAAGACAGGCAAAGTGAAGTCTTTCATCTTTATCCATTATGCTGAAATACTTGAATTCCTAAACCGATGTTCTTTCTCTTTCCTCAGTTTTATTCTCAAATGTTCAAAGTAACAGTACTTCTGTACAACTTTTGGGAGACAATGCCAGTGTTATGGATAGGACTTCACGTCACTAACTTGTGTCAATTTTACTCCATATACTCCCTCTAAAAGTTCCCAAAAGAAAGTTGTTATTCTACTCTTTGTGATCAATAGTATTCTGTCTTCCCCACAAGCTTTAGATATATGGGAAATACTGTTCAACTGTTTGGTTTTACCTCTTAATTGTCCAAGCGTCTTTGTTTTTCTACATTTGACCATTATAATAAAACTCAACAAAGGCAGTAGATGTAAACTAGTGAGTTCCATTCTTCCCTCTGATATAATATCTATATGATGGATGGTGACAATTCTGTTGACTTTGGTGAAATTCTGTCCTTTAAACAGCTCTGGGCATTAAAGCCAGAGCTTTTAAGCCATCAAATTTCCCCCTCTAAAACCCCTCTTTCCTGATCACAAGCTCACCTGCACTTTATCCTGGCAGTCTGATCTGAAATCAGTCCTAGGAAGGACAAGTCAAAGTAAGATAGGGTGGTGTCTCCACCAACACCCATATAAATTCTTTATGTTTTTAGACTATTAAAATATTTTTCAGATGTACCTCAAGAGGGAAGAGGCACATTTGTGCACATTTATAGGACAAGCCAAACACACACTCAGGCTTTAGTCTGTGCTGCTTAAATACATGTTCCAAATGTTTTCCTAGCTGGCAGCAGAAAGGACAAAATGGACAATTAGGCTGATTTAAGTGAATTTTAAAATTTCTTATTTATTTGTTTAGTAAAAAGTTAGGTTTTTTTAATGCATTTGCAAATTATGACTTTACATTGTTATTCAAGAGTCTGTTTACCTATCAGTTGCTACCAATCAAGATATGCACCTGTAAAAAGAATTATTACCTAAATTAAGAACACAAAATTAAATCTGATATTTAGTAAACATAAGAGAGCATGTGAACTTACTATAGATGTGTCTATTTTTTAACTATAGCCTTATTAAGACATTGTATCATTGTATATATCTTTTTAAGTCAGCTCAAACAAATTTTATCAGCTTAAGATTTCCTTATGCCTTTCAATATAGATGTTAGAAATTATTCCTAATATTTTATGATCAATAGGTTACCTTTTTTTAATACACAAGCTTTTTTGTAATAGTGTTTCAGTAGCCCACAAGTATCACGGATATCAAAGGGGAGCTTAAAATGTAATAATGTATCAGAAGTCTAATGAATACAAAGCTAATGGGTAAATGAAAATTATGTACCCTTCAAGATTATAATTGTTTTTGATAAGTAAACTTCTTTATAAATCTTTAAAAACCCAAAAATCTCTTGCCTCATAATAAACATATATTCCTTCTATTAGAAAATGACCTGTCCTTGAGATAGCTGGTAGAGTCACCCTGCTGATCATATGCAGCAGAGATACAAACTTTATTTAATGTATTACTTCTGCTTCAATATGTTATATCAAAGACTTTTATTAGTAATAGTGTTAGTAGTTACCTGTTTTTATGTTGAGATATTTAATAAACATTTTCATTGGAGAATATCTATAGCTCCTCTAGATAGTTAGACTGACAGTAATAATGGAAAAAGCTAAATGTCTGTCTGACAATGTTAGATAAGAACCCCCTAAAAATGAGGGTTTTTTAAAATAAACTGAATTGGTTTGGGTTTGTTTTTCAGACTCATTTTTCCCTTTCTTGCCAGTGAGTAATCTTCAGTGAAGACTGGATAATCACATGGAATATAATACTGTTCAAAAAGTATTTAGCTAAAATTAAAAGCCATTCCGCTAACTTTTTTTAGTTACACTGCTAACTTTCTGCATGCTTCATTGCAGAGTCCTGAAAATGTGCCTTTGATTGGGAGGAAGTGGTGCGCTTACCTGTTCTTAGAATATAGCCACCAACACAAATGTTAGTTTGCCTGGATTCACTGGTTTTGCTAATTTACTTCCATCCTTTGTAAAATGGCTATAAGTATTGAGAGGAAAATTTTGTTTGGATAAGAATTTATTCTGCAATGACAGATAAAGTGCTTTTGTACAGTGCTCTTAATAATCACTTCAGTCAGTATTGTATTTTAGAGCTCAAAGTCCTGGTAGCTCATCTTTTGGTTTGCAAATGCTCTTTAGGCTAGTATAACTCTTTAAGTTCAATTTAAAATACATCCAGCTGATATAGTAATAATAATAAAAAAGTTGATTTTTCTGTTTGGCATGGTTTTACTTTTTATATATTCAAAATTATTCAAAAGAGATGTAGTACAACTTTTTATGCATAATGGCTACCAGTTTTATGTGATCTAATTCAACTAAACTGACTTTATTCAAAAAAAGCTTAGAAAAACGCCAAAAAAACAGCCTAACACCAAAAGAAATAACCCACCAAACAAGAAAACATACCCTTATAATTTGCTGAATTTCTTTTGTTTGTTCTTACTTTTCTCTGAAGCCTAAATATGTTTCAGAATAATTAAATTTCCAAGCTTAAAGATATACTTTACCTGTTTTTTAAGATTTTCTCTGATTTAAGCAAAGTAAAGAATTATTTATTTATTCATTTGAACAAAAATTTCTAACTACTTACTTGTTGATGGAAATACTTGTTTTAAATTGTGAATTAATTCCATTTGTATAGTCTTTATGCATTTCACATTCCACTGCTGGTTTTTTTCCTGAAAAATATCATTCAAACCTGATTCTTTATTACTTGAAATACAGAGAGATTATTTAATTACACCTCAATTTTATCACACTCTGAGTTGTGGTGCAAAAGGATTCTTTATTGAATGTACCAGCTACCCTAGTGTAACATTGATGTTTTGGTGATATTCATATTGTATTGTAGGAGTTGCTTCTTGTCATATCTTTCTCCTAGTGCTATTTCATGTGTCCTAAATTCCATAAGAAAAGCTTTCTAACTGTGTGAAAACACTCATGGGACAGTTTTGCTGAAGTTAGAGCCACTTGGCAAAATTCTTCAGATTTTGTGAAGCCCTTCCTATCCTATTGAAGACAGTCCCTTGGGCCATATGGATAACCACAAAGCTTAGCCAGAAAAACTTCTTCAACAGGAAAACTACTTGTTTTAAAATTGAAGTTTTGTAGGTTTTAATTGACTTTTTTTTTTTTTTTTTTTTTTTCCAAACCAGAGTATTAGTGGACTTTTTATTTTGTTCCGGTACAGAACAAAACCTTCAATAGCTAATGTGATTTTTTTTTTGTTACTTCAGAATGTTCTACCAATAAATTTCAGAATTTCTTAACCTTGAGATGTCTTTGGGTTGTCAGTCTGGATAGACTTTTCAGCAGAATTCATTTCAAATTCTAAATAAGGTCATATTCATTTAACAACTTGAACTCTGCAACAACTCTGCAAGGCATCCTAGTGGAAGGATATTTTAAAAAATTATATTACTTAAAAGATGAAAATCCCATTCTGATTTAGAGAAATATAAATCTTTCTGAAATGTAGTATATTAATGAAGGAGTGTGTTCATTTTTCTACTACATTTTCTGTTTCCCTTCTGAAGAGTAGAAGTTATTGCAGTGAAGGATTTAAATGAAATGGCTTGAAACTATGAGATTCTCAGAAAAAAGGATGACTGAGAAGAAGGTGAGGAATCAGGGATGGATTTTTCAGGCTGCACATTAAACCAGTCAGCTGTTAGCACAGCTTATAGCCCATGAAGGGACTTAAATGATCCAAGATCAGAAGGAAGGAACTGGGCTCTCTGTAAGACTCTGGGGCCTATGGACACATAGGATATCTAGAAATAAATTCCCTGATAGCTGAGTGGTCAAGTGAAGATTTGGTCCAATGAAAATGATACGCAGTAGCTATTTGCCGTTGCTTGCAAGCATGTATATACAATCCTCTTCATGGAAAAAGCTACCATTTGGAATGAGCGCACACAAACTCCTGAGCAGTAACTGTGCATACAGCAGCAATTAGAGCATAGACTCTCAGAAGCATCTATATTGAAATGATAGAAACACAGCAAAACCAAATAGTTTGAACCCACAGCAAAAGTTATTTTTAGATACAGCACTTCTTAGGAAGGACTTCAAGTTGGGTAAAAAAGAAAACAGAAAGATTATCTTCTTTTGCTTTATCTGTATTCAGAAATATGCTTACTTTGCAAATGAAATGAATACCCAGACTCAAACACTGATTTTTGCTTCTACCTGCTGCTATCTACTAGATTCTGAAAATGACTATTTACAACAGAGAGACTAGGGGAAGTTTTCACACCAATGAAGTGTAATTTCACAGAAGCCAGGAGAAATGCAGAGTCATGGTGTCCCTAAAATATGGAGTTACTTAATATGTTGACAAATGATAGAGCAAAACCATGACAGTTAGAAAGCTTGAAATGTTTTTCGTTGATTTGGAAACTACATTTAATTGGGTGCTCTTTCTGACTTCTACCATAACTAGCAATTTTTTTATAGCTGTGCCAAAAGTAATATCATGTCCACAACATTGTATTGAAGAGAAATTCTATCATCTTTTTTCAAATCCTTATGAATGTAAGTGCACACACATGTATCTTGCAGTGTTTTTCAGGAGTCTACTGTGCAACAGTCCAGATTCAATAATTATAATAGCTATTCCGTTTGTAAGCATGGCTTAGGGAAAAAACCCCCACACTTCTCCTGCATAGACTAGAACGATTATATTATTTTTTCCAATACAAACAGAATGGTAATTTTAGCCATCAGAAATGTCTAACTTTTAAAAGAATAAAATCATTAAAATCCTTGATTCCACCCTAGGCTTGTCTTGTTGGAGGCTCTCAAACTTTTTAGCTTCTGACACTATTTTCCTAGTACTCTTATACTGACCTCTCATTAGACAGTCCTTTTCTCTGGCAAGCAGTTATTTTCATTAACTTAGAGTTGATTGCATAGATTTATTATAAGCTTATTGCCAGTTAACATGATCAAATTAGGAAGCAGGTGTTTTCTTATTCAGAACTGTGATCTTGATGCATTCTCCAGTGCTATTTCATTGTAAACTCTTTAGTACTTAATTACTATGGTTGTGTCCTTAAGTTAATAGAAGAATGAAAAGTTAAGTTTCTCTTTAATAATAAATTATTTGAAATCAGTTTGGATTCTAATACTGTATTATGAAAGAACAGTTTGAATTCATTTAATTTTCACAGTGCACATAGGTGATGCAACAGGTTGATTCAAGCTGTGAAGAAGATTGCTACTATTCCATGTAGGAATCATGACAAGATTCGATTTCACCTTCAGGCTATCTGTAGGTTTTTCACATTCTTTGTGCATAACATATCTATGGCATACCCTAACCTATCCATCCACATAATTGCTAGTCAGAATCCTATCATTTTGTAACTCCATAGTTCTACCTTTGACAAATTCACAATTTCATGCTTATCTCTGTGGAGACTGCTGCTGCAAGGATCATTTTCCTTACTCTTTTTTGTCTGTGTTATCTACTATGCAACTTCCAAACCTTTGTGTTGTCTTCTGTATTGTTATGCAATAATTGCATATGTTGTATATATAGTATATTGTATACAATAATTGTAATCGATATACTATTAGGAGTCTTTGCATATCTGAAAAATCCTTTCAAATTTGCCAGTGGAGAAGTTTTTCAAAGTATCTGCAAGACTACTCTTTTATCTCTTTTAAAAATTACTTTGAACTTAGGAATACCTGGACATCCACCTGGTGTACTGGTACTATCAATTCAGCCAAGAGATCTTCTTTTTTGGTATTCCTCTATCGATCTGGTTATAATGTCTGAATTTGTCTTCAACAAAATATTATATGATTATCAGTAATGTCTTGCATACCTGACAACTCTCCTTTTATTTTGCTTTTCTGTACTTCCTGCATAGTGAGGTCATGGCCTACAACTTGGAACTTGTAAGCGGTGTTGTAAAATAAATAAATAAAAAAATACATATGAGGGAAAATGAAGCGGTGACCAAGATTTAACACCTGTGTTTTGCAAAAGCATCTTGTGATTTTTATGAGTAAATGACATTTTTGATCTTGAAGGTTCATTTGTGACCGAACCACTGAATTTTGTTCACAGGGTTGTGTAAAAACGAAAAATCTTTTTATTATTTGTTTCTATAATGCTCCTCATGGTTCCTTAATAACAGGTCATTCTCCTTACTATTAGATCTTTTAGTAAGGCAGCCAGTATTTGTAGCTTTTTTTGGCATACTAGTTGCTAACAGACTCAGTAACACAGACTTTGAAGGAGGGATTTGTAGCTAAGCATGGTTCCTTCTTTTTGGTGTGTACAATCTTGAACAGCAATGACTAAACAGAGCTACAGACTGATGATTTAAAGGAATTTATTCAGAGAACAAAAAAGGGAACATTTTTATCCCAATGGAATAAACCAGGGGAACTATATTTATATGATTGCGAGGTTAAACTTAGGCCCAATTTTTAATGTTCAGTCACTTCAGATAAAGACTTGGTAACAGCAGTGCCAGTCTCTGTAGTTTTGCAAATCTCTTGGTTTAAAATTTACACAAGGAATTTGTTCTTAATAAGATTACTCAGATGATCGACGAGAAAAATTGAGCAAATCCTTTTATTTTTTTGGTAAATTTGCTCTTTCAAGCAAAGAGAATAGAGAATTTTATAAGTGTTTCTTCTTACTAGCTAAGAAATGCATCAGATTTTCTGTTATGTCAATATCACGCTATTTTGACAAGAAAAAGACAGAAGGGAGAATTTTGTCTCATATCCTTTCATGATATATAGCTGAGATGGGGAAAACTTTGTGCAACAATATGCTGCTTAGATGTTAATGTAAGTGTATTTTAATTATATTACAACAGGTGTTACACACTATGCTGAAATAGGCATAACATGAAATTGAAGCTTGCCTATGCCTAGTGTTAATTGTGACTATGTCTTTTGAAAAATTATTCACTATGTTTGTTTCTGAAGACTTTTTTTTGAAAGAATGCTCTGTTCTGCTTTGGTTTGATGTTTTTGTTTTTGCAGGAGTAGACTCATTATGTTGAAAAAGCAATTTGTTTGATTTTTTTTTGTCCTTAATTCACCATTTTTCTTTAATCTGATGTTTTTATAGAAACAGAAAATTCTTTATTTGCTTTCATAAAGTGAAAAGACTAGTATTTTAAGGAAAGTGAGCTGAATTCTACAGACTGATTCTATAATATTAGCAGAATCTGTTTACTTTCTGTTTATTTTGCAATGTAATCAGCTTATCAATTATTCGCATCATTAGATCAAAGCTTGAATAGATCTTGAAATAAGTTCCTCGGGACTGAAATGTGAACCTTTTGAGTGACTTGTGCAGCCTCACTAACTTCAGGGAAACTAGTTGAATGACTGAGCCCTTGCCAAACAAATAATGGATTTGCTATCCACTCCTTACTGCATTGTAAGGACATGCTCAGCTAACAAAAAAGAGTACAGAGATGTTAAAGCTAACATAATAGCATTCAGCATTATATTGTTTCTACAAGCACTCATATAGATAACTGTCTTAGTATGTATTAATTTTTATATATCAATTTGTCTTTTAAGGACCATTAAAAGGCAATATTACTGAACGTTTCTTTCAAGCCAAATGTCATAGTCTTTCTGGACACCTTTTTTTTTGGCCAAAGCTCATATTCTAAAAGTGTAACTTTTTAAGGGAATGAGACCAGACCCTTATCTGGTGTATACTCTATACAATCACTACACTATTGTTAAGTATTGGTTTGTGACAAATAAAACATTTTACAACTTTAAGAACTGGAAACTAAGCTGCTGTATTTTAAAGGCAAACACAATGAAAGGATGATTTCCTAAGTCTATAGGTGGTGCTCTTGTCACTAGAGAAAGACTTCATCCATGGAAAACTGCAACTATTGTGCTGGAGTTTTATTGTTAATATTTTTTAACCAATCAGTCTCGTGGCAGGATTAAATTCGTGGCAGGATTAAATTGTTACTTCTCATCTGTTTTTTTTTTTTTTCATATGAGGGAGAATGAGACTATTTACATCATAGTTCTGAAAAAGGTTGTTTGACTGCAGCATATTTCCCAATTACTATAGTAAGACTTATTTTGGGTGAGGAATTAGGTATTCACAGATTTCACATAATATACATTGCACATAACAGCCTTCTACCACATAAACATCCCAACTCTGATGCTTTTTCATGGCTTCAGTATTACCATGACAATTTTTAGACAATCAGTGATCATCAAGCAGTAAAGATTTCTCCTCTACTATATATTTGCAGATAAGTAGGAAGTATTGCAATTCAGATGGGTATAAATACATCCATTTTGCATATTACTATTTCTTTCTCCTGTTTTACACACTTGATGCTTTGCTGGAATATTGTGTACAGAGTATATTTTACAACAATAATGAAAATGAAATGACAACTTATGTGTGTGTATATATACACAGAGAAGCAAAAATGCATGAAAAATACATTAAGAAAAGAAATTTTGGGTGTTACTGCTTATACTAGCTCTTATCTCAAGGCTTTTGTCGGAGATAGGAGGAATGATGTGGTCAACATACAGGGACTTTTTGCTGTATTGTGGATTTTAATCTACTGACTAGATGAATTTTGTGTTTCTGTGCTCGGGGTATGTGTAGGGTTTTTTGTGGTTTAGTATTTTGTTGGTTTGAGCATTAGGAAACCAATTTTTGTGACTAAAATTCATTTTATGCTTGGATTGTAGTAATCCCCGTTACTTTATTTGGAAGTCTATATAGCTATCTGCAAATATACACTTAATCAACAATCATAAAAAAATTGGTGATGTCCTAAAGTTGTGCTGGCTGGCTGGTGCTTTGAAGTGTCTTGTATGTTATGGAATGAATGTACAAGTGTCTGTACGTTGTCAATGAACAGAACAATGCTGTGAGAGATGAGTTGCCTGCAACTCTGTGTTGCAATTCTGTGCTCTGTTTCTGGATATTATTTTGGCTGTGAAACATATAAAAGAGGATTTTAGATTTTTTTTTTTTTTTTTGGTGGGCAAAAAGCAAAATCTCATATTCCCAAACTGCTTTTGAATTGAATATTTATTCAGTACTGAAGTTGGTGAATAGTAAATAGAAACTATTAGTTTACCATCCAGAAATCTACCAACACAGTATTACTTTTGTAAGGCTTCTAAAGATCCATGATAGATTGAAGACTGATATGCTCGATCCTTAAATAATCTTAAACTGTCTATGTATAAGAGAGCCTAAAAAGTAATTATATCTATCATCTATTGTTTTACTAACTAAAAGGAAAGCGAGTATTTCAAAGTGGTAGCAGTATTTTTTGACAGTTGTATGAGCTAAAGATAGATTTTGTAATATATTAATATACATCATTTACCTTCTATAAATACACGTATGAGAAATCTAAACTTAGATTCACTGCAGGTTTTTAAGTACTGACACTTTAACTAGGATCATTAAAACCCCAAAACTTAGGATCATTCCTACTGTTGATTTTACAAGATTTTGGACAAGACAGTGTTTTCTTGGAATGCAGAAAAAGTAATTAAAATTTACAGTAAACTGACCACTTAATGTTTTCTAATACTTTTGTGCTTGTTAATGTATATGACATCAACATCAATCTGTTAGAATACAGTCTTTTTTCCTGCCACATTAAGGTAAATATTAGCTGTAGAATCATTGAGATTGGAAAGAACTTCTTGGGATCATCTAGTTAAACCTTTTGGTTCCAGTAGGGTCAGGTAGAGCAGAGTGCCCAGGTCTGCATCTGATTGGGTTTTGATTATCTCTGCAGACAGAGACTTTACAACCTCTCTAGGCAAACTCGTTCCAGTCTTTGACTAAAACTCATTTTGTGGCAAGTGCACCCACTAGCTAGTGTAAGTATAAAGTATACTTATTCTTATACTTGACCTGTTGTTCTCATTATAGTTAAGCAATGAAAAGATGTATTCAATGGAATTTCCCAATAAATGAATATTTTTCACATATTTTCTCATGGTTAGATTGATCTAGAAATATGCATATACATTTGTAGCTTAATCTACTTCAACTTTCATGTACCTGTATGCAGTCCAGCTCTGTATCAGGTTCCTCTGAACTGATGGAAACTTGTCTTTTCTCCATCAACTTAAAACTTTTCTCTACTTGTAAATTACTTATGTCTTGTTTATTGTTGTTTTTTTCCCAAACCATTATATCTTGAAATTAAAAAAGTTCTGTGCAAAATTTTTTGATGTTTTTGTGCAGTCCTGTTGTCCTGAACATTCACCACTGATTCCTACTCTGTGTTTGGTGCAGCCAGTTTGAGAATTGGTGGTGCATCCATGGAATTCAGAGATGTGGGTTTTAAGATGTAGTATTCCTATACAGCAGTATATCTAATTTGTATAGGATTTTTAGTGATATATTTTTTAGCTAACTTTCCTATGGGAAATTTGTGTTGACCCCTGCATAGGTATCGAGAAACATGTGAATCTTCCTGTAAAAAAAAAAAAGAAAAATTGAAGGTGGGGGCATGGGGGAGGACATACAGCTGTTTTACTAGCTTCAGAAACTAGCTAAACTTCACAAATTAGAGCAGTTGCCCTTAGGAGTGAAATAGGCTTCTGCCTAAGCTGAACTTTGAAATGGAAGTAAATCTCTAGTGGTGTAGGCTTCATAATTTGTGTCTAAAAGGTTTGAGCCAATCAGCCTCATCTAAAGTAGTCTCATAGCTTTTAACCATCACAATGAGCTCTCTTCAATAATGCATAGCCCTAAGGTAAAAAGTGTATTGTTTCAGATATGGAGAAGTAGAAAGTGAAAAGTAGTAAACATTCCTGTAGAGCACACTCAGTTTGCTTTGTTGTTCATTTTTCTCTTGGACTTAGAAAATTTCTATATGAATAGCATCCATTATGTATTTAACACTTTTGCCACCAGCCATCTGGGGTTCTGTGCAACCTAACAGTCCAATCTATCACACTCACCAAAGAATAGAAAATTTACAAAAAAGCTAGTGACTTCAGGGATTTCTTTTAAGGATTTTCAAAGTCTGTTTGGGTGTTATGTGTGTCAAGTGATCTGTAATTCCAGGCAGGCCAGTGGTGCAACCACTTCATCATCAACATATCAAGCTAGATGTTTGTAGGGTCAGGAGTTTCTAAAAATAAATATGGAAGAGTTTGCTGACCAGCTGAAAAAAAACTTTCCTTCATCCTACTCTATTACAGGATGCAGTAGATCTCAATACTGTTAGTATTGATTTTCCTTGGTAGGTCCTAGTGAAATCAATGAACTGACTAAGGGATAGTGTCTTAATTTAAAGTTGCAGTTTTGATTGGTGAATTTTAAAATGCAATGATATATGGGCTTCTCTTATTATGATACTGGCAGTTTAACTAATACTTACTTGCAATGTGCATAATTGAAATACCAAAATTTTCCAAATTATCTTGGGTAGCATTCTGACTTTTTTTTTTCCAAGCAAAATTTCAGAAGAAAAATTTCAGAAGTATCTTGTTGAAGTGTAAGGTGAGTTGTATGAAACGTATACTGCCTCAGAGAAGTTGTACGATGTATTTTTATCTATATAGCTTTTTATAGAAGTCTGATTTTGAAGGAAAATGAAGGATTGAATTTCCCTTTGTGGTATTTAAACAGTTTGGCAAAGAGTCCACAAATACTTGCATAATTATTTTTAGATTATAAAAAGACCCAACCTGGAAAGTACTTGAGTAGGTCTAGTGTACCAAAAAATATTTTACCAAGTTACTATATATATATTTCTCTTTTTTTGATCCTGGAAAAATATAACGTTGCTAGGGCAGAGAAGCTATACGAACTGAAACAAATTAAGATGTAAAGACTGAAGGTAATAAAATGTTCACAGAAGCAAAGCATTGTACTTAGATATTTTCAGTGGGTAGCATAGAAAGACATAAACCAAACTCTTGCTATTTCAAGAACGAAGTTTTGTGTGTTGCCTGGAAGAATCCACCAACCAACTGGCTCTGCAAGCAAAAGTTTAGTATTTTGGAGGAACTGTGGTCACCTGCAAACAACTGATGTATTTAAATATTTATTAAGAATTTTAGATAAGGAATATGACCAAAAGGCATCTGATTCAATGATTTAGAACATATATGGAGTGATAAACTTGCTAAGACAAACAGAAAACATGGTCTTGGTATATTTCCTCAGAAGGAGAGGAAAAGAAGAAACGTTTCATGGTTTAAATATCAGAAAGTCTTAAAGAAGTGATCTTTGACTTTCAGACTTAGGAAACGGAGTAGTTCAACCTAGCGGATTGTTGCATTGACAAATAATCCCTTGCAAATACCTGGAGGGGTGAATTGCTCTGTTTATTAGACTTAGGTTACTATAAGTAGGCAAAATCTTTGATTTTCTGCAAAAATAATTAGTTCAGAATGAGAAGATGGAGTGAGAGAGGAGTGGTCCTAGTAAGTTGCCATGTTTGCTCATGTTGTAAATACGACCATGTAAAAATGACCTCAATCAGAGATTTTTCTCTTCATAAAATTTGTAAAGATTTTCTTCAAGTTTTTAAAGTTTCTTGATTAGATTATATTATAAATCATGTAATAAATTACTGAAAGTTAAGAGAAAAATTATACCTCCAAAATCTTTTGCCATTCGTAACCTATTTTCTAATTAGCTTTCAAGTTTAATATAACATAGTCTTTCTGTATTAGTGGTTACTCTGATGATTAGGAAGAGAAATTGGTTACTTACCATATTCACTGTTCAAAAATAATCCCTAATGTCTCCTCAGAGACTTCTCATTAGTTTTCTTACTAGTAACACTAAATCATATAAGTAGTTGTTCCAATATATTTCCAGAAGAAATTTAGAAATTTAAAGGTGGAACTTAACTTTTTAACATTATTGAGTATTCCTAATATGAATATGGGTAAACAAAATTTTCATGCAGGCAAGATGCTTATAGTGGTAACAATGAATAGTCACTTACAGAAATTCTCATTAATCTAGAACATCTAACAATAATGAATTTAAGATTTTGTATGAACTTTTGTTTAATTGTTGAAAAAGATGAAATTACTTCAGAGAACATTATTTTTTAATGCATGGCAGACAGAAGAAAGTGTTTCTATTTTACTTTCCCTTCCCTGATTTTTTCTTCTTTATGTAACACAAATTGTGCAAATCTATGATCCCAATGAATTACTATATGTTATGTCACTAGAGACTTGATAGTGTATACTTAAGAACGATTGGAATATACCTGATTTTAAAAGTGCAGAAGATTTTTCATGGACTGTATTTGGATTTAATGATACTTTTGAAAGAGAAAGTGGTTATACTTTTCAACTGGAACAGCCCTGAATAATGTGTTTCTGCAAGATCCAGAGGCTTATTGTACTTTAATAGAATATATAAACAAATGTTTCCCGACGAAATTGGTTTCTCTGGTATTTTTAACATAGATCCACACAGCTGTTTTCATGGTTCTGAATTAGTACCCCTGAGTGCATTGTGAATGGAGAGCTGAGTTCTTGTACTTTGAACACTCTGCTGTACATAGACATAAAAGCTGTCATGCCATGTGTCTAGGACAAACATGTGCGTTAGTAGCTTCTTCAGACTTCAACAGCCTGATCTGCATATATTTATAGTAAATACTTTATCACGATGCTTATGAAAGGTTCCTGATAGAAGATGTTAAGATGTTAATTCATGCATCTTTTACTGAACTCTGACATACCTAATTCCAGACTTTCATTTCATTATTGTTAATTGCTCAGAATTAATGAATGTTTAGATTCCCATTAGAAAGACAGAACATAGCTAGTAATTAAAATGCAATAAGTTACCTGATTTTATTTTACTTCCACGTTTTCTTGATAACTTAACTAAAAATAGTTGACTCGTATATTTTAACTGTAGTACCTGATTTAAATTTGAAGAATTGGAAACGACATACAGCTTGGGAACAGATTACGTCCAAGCTGCCACTGTTCTTTGGTATGAATGCAGAAGATTGAAAGATCACATTTGTCTCTGGATCTAACAAACATATGCTATGGTATAGAAAGAAAGAGTTAAATTAAAAAAAAAAAAGATAAAAGGAAAAAATCTCCTGTTACAAAGTAAAAAGAAAATTTTACAGAGGAAAAAAAAAACAGAGAGCTGCTCCCCCCCACAAAAATACCAGAGAAATCCCATTGTTAAATATTAAGTGGACAGGCATGCACAGATCTATATATAAACACTGTTATGTATTCTCTAGCTTTAGTTAGAATGCCACTGCTAGATTGGCCTGATTTTTGTTCTGCGTGTTAATGGAAAACAATGTGATATGCTTGTACTGATTTCCCTTTAAAACTGTTTAAAGTACTATTTGAAAAAGGAACTTATATTCATATAATACCTCTTTTTTCAATCTATTTCTGCTGGTACATTTATGCCACAATGAGCAACCTAGAGCTTTAGTGATGTTTTGGCGTGTAGTTAAAGGTAGGAACTTTTGCTTAATTAGAAGCCATACGTGAAAACTGAAGTCACCAAACTTCATGATTATAACAAGTGTAAAAGAAAATATGATTTGATGTATTTAATTCTCATACATGAAATGAGTCTATGAGATCTTTACTTCTTTTTTAACATCGTACATTTGTTTCAGGGACTTCCACATATATGTTTTTTGAGTCTGTCTATTAGGCATGTGTGTATTTAAAAGGTGATCAAAAATACACTCAGAGCTTGTGAAACATTGTGATATTTTTTAAACCTTTCTAAAGCTTTCTGGCTAATGTATTGTTACTAATGGATTTTCACTTTGCCAACAAGTTCAGAACAGTCCCTCTTTGCACTGCTTTCTACTTCAGCTAAAGCATCCCCTTCAAAGTTAACACAAGAAGGAAACGAATGAGCATGGACTCTTTCATCATCTCTTTACCAATTAATTATTTAGGTTAAATAATAGCATAATTGATGAATTTCCAAATTATTCACGTTTACTACAGTACTATATCATTATTATAGGACATTGATAACTGCGGTCTTTTTTGTAGAGACATACTTGGACAGGGATATCTTTTAGAATGGAGGGCAGAGCAACAGCAAAATAATCCCCTTACCTTCATCAGTGAAAGGTACTCTAATTTCCGTAAAGCAGGTTTAGTCCTTGGGAAAGTTTTTTTCTGTTCTGCAAACAAAACAATATGAGCATTTCAGTGAAGAATACAATGCGTCTGCCATTTGTGAGTACATTGAGTTCAGTTTGCTTAGGCATCTGGAAACATCTAGTATGTACTTCACACATATAGACATTTAATATGGTTAATTTCATCTTTGAAGCAACAGATTACAAATTACTGAAGAGAGTCAATTCAGAGCAAAAATGTGAACAGAGATTTTCTATTTTAATGATTTTGTTGATGCTAAAGAATATTAGAACCAACTAGGAAACGTATACTGAAGCACCAGAAGTTCTTCTTATTGAAGCCAAGATTTTGTGTATTTCTAAAGGACTATTAAAACATTCCATATAACACAGCACAGCATATTCTGACTTAACAGAGATATAGAAAAGGTAGCATTATCACTGTGAAGAACTTTTCACCGAAATATCTTGTTTGCTGCCCCCACACAGGGCTTTATGTTTTTTTTTGATCTGAAAAGTATTACGGCCTGACAGATAGCAAAAAGGACTCAAATGCCATGTTACATCTACAGTTGTATTCGGAGCAATCCTGGAGAAGGGAACAGAAATTAGTCAGATAATCAGAAAGAACAATTTCTTTACATGTCTGTTTCCTTCTGTCATTATTACTCCACAAGCTTCTTAACCTCTTTTCCATTTACTTGTCCACTAGTCTCCTTTAACTAAATTATTTAACAATATGATACTAAAAGTTTCTTTAGAGAATTTATAGACTTATCTGCAGTGGGGATATAACATGGAATTTACAGATTTGTATTTGCTTCATATTAGTACACTGAGTAACATGTGGAAATGGAACTCTTCACTTGTTATAGGAAAATATCACTAATGATAACAGTATGTACTGTACCAAACCCTTTTAAAAATAAATTTCCTGAGGATCACTGTTGAAGTGTGAAAACTGTGTTGAATTTTACGCATGCAAAAGTAATAGAGTGTTATCATTAAATGTAAACAGATTATATGTGTCTGCTTTTCATTCCTACTCAGTGATCATCTGTCTTGTTAAGTACTAATACACGTAATTAATTATACATATAATTAAACTCATTAAACTAAAAACATTTCTTCGGTCAGTAGAGATCTGTTGCTACCATATTTATTGTTATATATTCTCAGTAATATAAATATGAATGGAATTTTATTGAAATATATAGAGAATCTGTTAGACTAAAAGGTTTATATAAAATGGAATTATCTTAACAGAAACATCTTTCTTCTCAAATTGTTGTGTAGCAACCATGCCATTTCTAAAATGGTAAAGTGTTATTGAGAAATATTTGGGGTTTTTAAATGCAGCTACTTGATGAATACAACTGAAATAGCCAAGATATGTAGCCATTTAGCTTGCTGACAACTACCTACCAACAGGTATATCATAAGCCACATGTTGGGAGAAGTTACAGATTGAAGCTGTTCATGCTGCTTTGTTTTCTTTTTTTTTAAAAAGTAATCAAATATTCCACATTAAGGAAATCAAAGGTACACGAATCTTTGTATACTGCATTCGGAAACAGTGTTGCTGCCTTCTTTCAGAAAAAGTTTTCTGAACTATCACTTCTCCTTTGCACATTTTTTCTCTGCTTTGCATGGATGTCTGTGACTTTGTCAGGTTTTTGTTCCTTTGCTTCATTTGTTACACATGTCTCTTAGTAGTCAGTATTTCTTCTGACTCCTGGAGTTTAATTTTTCAGACTAATCTATGGTGTCTAACGTGTTCTATCACATGACTCTTTCTAGACACTCCAGTGTCTAGAAAAACTGGAGAATGATAAACCTTGAGAACAAGTGAAGATTTCACAGGTATTATCTGTACTTATCCTTTGAGTAAGAAGGCAGTATGAGTACTTGAGGGAGCTTTGTTGACAAATTAGAAATTTTCCCTGTTGTTTGAAAAATTTACAAGTAATTTCTGATAGGCTGCAATATATCTTGAAGCAGAGCCAGCCAAGACCTAAAAAGCCTGTTAAAGTGCTTACTATTCATTTATTTGAAGAATAAGCAAATATACATTATGTCTGTGTTGTATACTCAGCAAATACTTTTCCAGTAAGAGAAAACACACAAATAACAGTAATACTTCTCAGATACATTGGCTAAACAATTGACTGTGTCTGTGGCTTTTTTTTCCTTCTTGGAAGGTCAATAAATAATAGTAACATATTATATCACTGTGTTAATGTAAAAAAAATTGCAATACACATGGTACATTAATATTTTACAGTATTATAATTTTTATTTTTTAAGTGCTAGATGACAGGCAATGGCAGACAGCTTTTAAGAAATGGTCCAAAGATCCTCAAAAACCTCAACAAGCAAATTATATTTCCTACCAGTTCTCACTGAACAATTTGGGGAAAAATATAATTGCTTTTAATGATTAGTCAACACTAAGTCACTGTTTGTTGCTGTATCTTGTATAAAGAATCAAGTGGCTGGAGATGAGGTTTCATTTTGGACATTTTTGTTCATATCTGTGCAGGATAGGATGGATTAGATAAACACAGCTATTGATCTTGTAATTTTAAAATGTGACTGCTGATTTTTTTTTTCTTACAGCAGGTACGTCTGTGTAGTAGCATTTATGGCAACATAGTGAAAGAAGTGTGAGACAACATCATAAATTTAGAATATGTAATAATTATTTGATTAGCTGAAAATTCACACCTTCCTTGATGTATGTTCTTTGCTTCTCTGTGTATTTCTGTTTGTATTCATCTGATGCAATGTTTGCAATCTCAGTCACTTTATTTAAATGTGATTTTTCAGGCTCTTTTAATGATCTGAGAACATATGTTATGATGAAATTCGTTCCACGTGGGAGAGAACAAATTCAAGTAACCTGTAGTGATTAAAGAAGCTTTTAAATCTAACTTAAGACTAGCTTAAACCTAACTTTTATCTGACTGATGGATGGTATGACGCAATGTCTGTGACATTTTTCTGTAAATCTCTGAAAGTGTTATACAGATTGTTGTAGGCTTTTTACTGAAAAGCTTTAAAACAATCTCAAAAATTAATGGAAAATATTATTGATATGGCCATAATACAAGTTGACCATAAAATATGTTAATTAAATGTCCTCTTTTGCCTGATATTTCATTTCTCTTCTTAATACCTTTATACATATATATACACACATATATACATATAAACTGTGAAGTCTGGTTTAATTTCCACAATACCATCTGTCCTCATCTGAATGATTTGCTGTTGGGGAGGCACTGGCTTAGTAAAAAGCATGGGATACTCTCACTAAAACTGGTATTGCTGACATCACCTGCTGCTCTCCTCTTAAAATGATTTCTTAAAACATAAGATATTTTATTAAGTCAGCTAAAATTCTGCTACAGCATCACTCCTCTGGATAACACCCTTTATTTTCCAAATTATCAAATCTCATTTTACAAAATCATATCATGTTTCTCCTTTTTTTCCCCTGTTTGACTTTAGAGCAGGTCTTTGTATGTTTCTTGAAATGATAGGCAGGATTTAATCTTTGTGAGAGAAGTAAGCAAAAGCAAAATCCCAAATGATGAGTAGAATAAGGTTGTATGATATCTACATATGTAAGTAATGGCAAGCAAAATGTACCTCAAAGGTTGATTGGGGAGGGGTGTTTGCTTCAATATCATACTCCTACCTGTTACCCTCATTGCTTGCTTTCTTCTTCTATTTGAGTTTTCCAACCCTATTCCTGATTTAAGGGTGATTTGAGAATGAGGATTTTTTGATGTGCATTTATGTGAGGACTCTGAGGTTTGAGATATAGTTTCGATATAAAAAATAGATATCTTGTTTAGAAGGTATGCAACTTGCAATAGTTTAATGACTGTTAGCATAGAAGGTTTTATGGGTTGCTATTGAAATGCTTCAGAGGGTGTCAGAGGACTCTGTGTGTATCTTACCGATGTGTTTTGGATTTTGTGTGTTTAAAATGACTAAATAAGAAACTATTAGTAATGTATGAACTTTAAAAATGTGAAGTCTGGAGGTTCTGTCAATCTAAATTGTGTTGGCAGAGTTAGGTTTGTAGAGTGCTCTCAGGAAAAATCTTGTGCTTTCTGGACTTATTATGCTTATATTATTCTAAAACGCTTTGTTTCTCTCAGTATTATGTAGCTAAACTAAGTTCAGAGATAGCTCACTGCCTTGTATTGATTTCTTCTGCAGTTTCAATGAGCATATCTATGGCTTTTGTTGTACTACAAAAAGTTAGAGTAAATTAAAAGAAAAAAACATCTACCATCACTGTTGTAATTTAAGAAATTATGTTTTCCTGGCTAAACTGTGTTTATCTGCAAAGATAATGGTAAGAATCTGACATAAACTTTCATTCAAAGTCTATTGGTGTAAATAGAAAGAGCTCTTATGACTTATATATGATTTGAATCAGATGCTTAAAACTGGTGTTACGAGAAAAAAGACAATCGCTAGACATATTGTGAACTTGTAGAAACAGCTATAGTGAATTTATTTCATACAGAATTTAGTTACCTGGTGCTGTGGAGACAGAGATAAGATATTCTTCTCTTAGTTGTTCATCTGAATTATTGCAGTGACACTGGTTGAGTAAGGAATTAAATGTACGATTTCACAGGTATTGATCTTCAGAATACCATCAATGTTTTGGGTAAGTATCTGGAATTTAAAAGATGCTCTGCTTGATCTTGGAGATGCCTCAAAGTTGTAAGAGATGGAAAATGAAAATACATGATTTGGGTAAGTACTTGGAATTTAAAAGATGTACTACTTGCTCTTGGAGATGCCTCTAAGTCCAGTGCAGGGCCACCAAGATGATCAGGGGACTGGAACGTCTTTCATACAAGGAAAGGCTGCAGGAACTGGGGCTGTTTAGTCTGGAGAAGAGGAGACCGAGGAGAGATCTTATTAATATTTACAAATATCTAAATGATGCGTGTCAGGAGGTTGGGGCATCCCTTCTTTATATGGTATCTAGCAACAGGACAAGGGGTAATGGGATGAAACTGGAACACAAAAAGTACCATTTAAACATAAGAGAAAACTATTTTACTGTTCCGGTGAGGGAGCCTTGGCACAGGCTGCCCAGGGAGGCTGTGGAGTCTTTTTCCTTGGAAGTCTCCAAGACCTGCCTGGATACATTCTTATGTGACCTGGTCTAGGTGAACCTACTTTTACAGGGGATTGGACTAGATGATCTCTAAAGGTCTCTTCCAACACTGCCATTCTATGATTCTATGATTTTTTTCAAACTAACCATTCTTTTGAGTTTAATATTATTTCTTTGGCAATATTGGTATAACCTTGCTTCTGCTTGAAAGGAGATAATTTGAATAATCTGCAGGGATCAATCACAAAATGGAACATTTTGTATCCTTTTGAAATGAGCAAGTCCCTCAAACTCTGACAAAAATAATGAAGAAGTAAGTTTAAAATCGAACAAACAAGAATAAAACCTAAGAAAAACACTTTTGTAAACCACTACCTATTCCTTTTGCCTAAATACTTTTTGTTTATATCATGAACTTTTGGTAAAGATTTTTCTTTTGAAATGCTGTAATGTCACTTTTGAGTGCA
Source organism: Colius striatus (assembly GCF_028858725.1). Taxonomy (NCBI): domain Eukaryota; kingdom Metazoa; phylum Chordata; class Aves; order Coliiformes; family Coliidae; genus Colius; species Colius striatus. Next base: position 28,295,170 of record NC_084767.1, on the reverse strand, counting down.
ATTCAAGAAATTCTAAATTTTAGTAAATTGCATTGAGCTTCTTGGCTGAAAAACAGACTATAAATGTCTTCATCTGTATTATATGATGTGGTTATCTAATAATATTTTTATAATTGAAGTAAAAGATGTCTCTTGTTAGTATCAATTTTAATTTTATTTATTAGATCAACCTAACATGTTTGAGCTTTGTGTGGTACAGGAACTACTCTCACTGATATAGTTTATTATCACCTCTTATGCATCGGGTTGTTTGGCACTAGGAGGTGGCCCAGACCTCAGTGCGTGCCTGAGCTGCATCTCTGAGATTTGGAAGGATGTTGCTATAGCTCACTCTAGGTTATGTGCCAGGCTGCTTCATTTCCTTCAATGGCCAGATATAAGCTGTACCTCATATTTCCAAGAGAGGAAACCCCTCACCCCCAAAACACCCCCAAAAAATCCTCTTCCCAAAAAACTTGCATGTGTTATAAATGAATGTGAGGAGGCTGATGTACCCTGTGTTCTTTGTAAGTATTGAATCAGTATACAGAAACAGGCAACTGGTTTTCACTCTTCCTCAACTGTCTGTTCCTGTTCATACAAATCCTTACTTACCTTTTCCTTTTGCTATCAGCACTCAATTCCTCACAGAATGTATTGCCAGGTATATTATTTTCACATGTACCAATCTGTAAGAACTCTTGTGTTCATGTCATGCCTCCAGCAGATTTCAATAAATCTCCATAACTACTGTGATTCAAGTAGTGCTTCTATCTGCTAGGTCATTCTGCACCCACTGATGTCTATTATTTTGTTCTAAGGTGAACAATTTGTACCTTCAGTGGTATATGACACAATTGTGTAATTAGGTGTTGATTTGATACATTTCTTTCTTGGCATTAAGATGATAGGATGGTAGAAGTGATGAAGCTGGCTTTTGAAAATATTCTGCTCATTCAATAATAGGTTAAGGGAAGAGAGTCTTTCCTTCAGAAATACTTCTGATTTTTGACTTTTGGAAAATTTGACCTTAAATCTAAAAATAGGAAAAACAATTACTATTCATAGATAAGCTCTGTCACATCTGTGTACTTTGACATTGTATCACCATTTACCACCTAGATAGGAAGCTGTGGAAAGCTCTGTACAAAGGAGTAAAGTCCAAACTGTTGCCAAAGTTAAGATGCTTTTCCTCTCTAGTCAGATTATTGCTGATAATATTCAGGAAGCCTAATGAAGCTAAAATATTTATCACACAGCCTTAGTGCCAACCAGTATTCCTGTTGTGGCTATATTTATTTACACCAGCAGATGTCCAGACTTCTATGTTATAAGTGGAAGAGTTTTTACTTAACCTTTTTTTAGAAGTAATAACTAGTTATAAGAGATTTTTTAAAAAACATTTGTCAAATTTAACTAAAATATATTCATTTTTAAAATGAGAATATTTTAAATATTGTGAGAGGTGGTGTATTGGCTCTGAAGAGGAAAAAGGGACAAGCTATTTTTCTTTTTACAAATGGATATCTGTGTGACAGTGACCCTTAAGCTTTGCTGTCCATTAGCAAGGTATGGTCAATACCAGGAAAGTTGTCTCTGCAGCTGTTTGTGACTCTGAGCATAGCCGGACGATTACTGTTACGCACTGACTCTATTGAAAGATTTTGCACTGAAATCAACGAGTACACTAAGTTTAACACTCTCTAGCATTCATGCTCTACACAGCATAGGTAATGTTTTGTTTTGATTTTGCATGTATCATGCACATATACTTATCTGGGTTGACTATGAGACACAGGTTGTCTCTCTTCAGATGAGATTTCCAGAGAAGTGTACATATGCAGAAGGAAGCTGTGGCATAGCAGAATGCTGAAGGGGAAAGGAATTACAGTAATAATGAAGACTTTAATTTTATATTACATTCATTTGCTCATCAGCCAAGAAAGAGTGATTGTGCATAATAGAAATTCATCCTATAAACATGTTTGAATTCCTTAATAAGCACTCAGTTTCTTAGAAGATAAACTTTTAATTAAAAAATGTTGATTCACTTGGCAGTATGCTTTGGTGAATTCTTTTCTCCTTGCCTGATAAAATATTTCTGGAAAGTAGACTAAGTTTTCACAATTCAACTGTTTGTTTAAAAAAAAAGGAAAAAAATCAGTTTCCAATTTTTGTAACAAAAGATATATTTTCTAGGATGGGATATGTGTTTTGGATAGAATTTGTATCGATAAGTTGTAGAATTAGGTAGAAAGTAAGGTTTTAAAAAATATATATCTGGGTATAAATAAGATTTAATGAGGCTATTTTTATGTAAATGTTTGTTTGCCAGAAGGTTGAATATGTAAATGAAGATAGGTAAGAATTAAAGAATAAACCTCAGATTTTTATAAAACCCATCCTCCCTATTGGATTTTATATTCTCTATGTTCAGCTCAGGTAATATTAATAATCAAAGTAATTTCTCTAAGGAATATGTACAACTGGAGTAGTGTAAATTTCTGCAAGTTTAGGTCTGCCTAGGATTTTTCAACCATGTTTCTAGACATTGCAAGGATGGCAGAAGACATGGGTCTACACTTATCTTTGCTGTTCTTGTCAATACTTTCAGGAATTATAGCAGTTACAACAAAATGTAGTTATTTCTTATGTCATTTTAATGCTCATGGTTGTGAAGAGCGCTTTAGCTGGAGAGTCTCAGGTGTAACCTTTCTCACCTCAATGACAAATATGCTGTTCTGGAATGCCTGGGTGCTATGTTCAGTTTGATTTTTCTTTTTGATTTTTTTTTTGTTGTTGTTGTTGTTTGGTCTATAAAGAGTAGAGTACAAAATAAACCAGGAAAAAAACAGTAATTTTGTCTGCAGCAGGAAGATAAGCAACTAGGCTCATGGCTCTGCTTAGAAAAAGAAAGAAATTTGGATTTCACTTTTTTCCCTTACTCCAGCCTTGATTCTCCTTTGGTTTTTTTTCAATTAATATAGCTTTTTTTCAACACATTGTAGTGCAGTTTAATTGCCAAAACTTGGTTCTGCTCTCAGACAAACCCTTTAGGCACTGCTAAAATATTTACCAGGACTAGGACCTTGTTGTTTCAGGTTCTACCTTCCAAGATATATCTGAATAATAAATTTCTCTTTATTTCTATATGACTGCAGAAGTATTTGCTTCAGTCTGGTGAGAGCTTTATCTGAGCATCCATACACAGAATGCTCAAGTTAATTTATTTGTGTGTTACAACAATATATGAAATATATATATTTTCTCCCATTCATAAGGGTTGTTGCTTGTAAGCATGAATTTGAGAATTGGACAAACTGTGATTTCATCAGATTGTCTGTTAGCAACAATGTATTCTTATTTAATGCCAACAGAGTTTTCTTCAGTCATGTAAAATGCCCATTATCTTCTCAGACTCATTACACTATTATTTTAGATGTATACAATTAGGATACACACTGTGTATTAATTTTACAAATATAATTTTCATTCTATTATGCTCTAGTACTAGGAGGGAGAATGATCATTTTATATAAAAAATTCAAAATGGTATCTGAATATGAAGTTATGTAGGGAAAAAATGCTGTTTGTAAATGCACTTTCCTCTACTTCAGCAGAAGCCAAATCTGTGCATCTGTGCCTATGCTGATTTACACACTAACAGTTTAAATTATTTGGCCAACACATGCAATAGAAGAGATTTTTTCTATCCAGACTTCTGAGTACTATTCTGTTATTAGATTGTAACATCCTGTTAAAAACCTGACTCTGAATCTTCTGTAACTATAAATCCAATTTTGTGATGATGAATTTTGTTGCACAAAGGATCATCCATGTTAGGTTGACTTAATGCTTATTATTCCCAATATTTCTTTGAGATCTCTTCCACTGGCTGCATATGAGTTCTTAATTAGAAATGAGACTGTTATACGGAATTCTCTTCCACTTTCTAATGAGAGAAGATATCCATGTGTTCAGAGAGTAATGAGAAAACTGGAGTGTATAGAGTTTGGAGCACATAGACTGTGCCCGTTAATGAATTCCTGGCATCTCATTCTATCTACCTAGAGGAAAAATTCTCGTCTTGTATATTAATTAAATCTTCTAATTTGCTAGTTGCATCAAAATATGTTTAGTAATCTAGTGAATAATAATTGAATTGATAATCCATGTTCTGCTTTTGAACCAGTGCATCTCTCTGGAGAATGAATCCATTTCCTGAAGAGCAGAACTTATTATTTTGACATTATTTTGAATTGACTGTGAGATATCAGGAATCTTATCTAGTTATAGTATTGTGTGAAACCAAAAAAAATCACTGAAAATGTTAGTTGCCCACTTATGTTTCAATGACTATTTTTTTTTCTATTTACAACAAATAGAATCACAGAATCATAGAATGGTAGGGTTGGAAGGGACCTTCTAAGATCATCTAGTCCAACCCCCCTGCAGAAGCAGGTTCACCTAGATCAGGTCGCATAGGAACATGTAGCAAGGAAGGAGACTCCACAACCCCTCTGGGCAGCCTGTGCCAGTGCTCCATCATCCTCCCACTAAAATAGCTTTTTCTTATATTTAAGTGGAACTTTTTGTGTTCTACCTTCATCCCATTACCCCTTGTCCTGTTGCTAGATATTATAGAAAAAAAGGGATGTCCCAACCTCCTGACACCCACCCTTTAGATATTTGTAAATATTAGTAAGATTCCCTCTCAGTCTCCTCTTCTTCAGACTAAACAGCCCCAGTTCCCGCAGCCTTTCCTCATATGAAAGATGTTCCATTCCCCTGATCATCTTGGTGGCCCTGCGCTGGACACTCTCCAGAAGTTCTTTGTCCCTCATGAGCTGAGGAGCCCAGAACTGGACACAGGACTACAGATGAGGCCTCACCAGGGCAGAGTAGAGGGACAGAAGAATCTGTGACCTCTTCTTGATGCATCACAGGATGCCATTGGCCTTCTTGGCCACGAGGGCACGTTGTTGGCTCATGTTTAGTTTATTATCAATCAGGACTCCCAGGTCTTTCTCTGCAGAGCTGCTCTCCAGCAGTTCAACCCCCAGCCTGTACTGGTGCATGGCGTTGTTCCTTCCCAGATGCAGGACTCTGCACCTGTCCTTGTTGAACATCATGAGGTTCCTCTCTGCCCAACTCTCAAACTGATCAAGATCTTGTTGAATGGCAGCACAGCCTTCTGGTGAATCAACCAGTCCTCCCAGTTTGGTGTCATCAGGGAACTTGCTGAGGGTACACTCTGTCCCCTCATCCAGTTCGTTGATGAAGATGTTGAACAAGGCTGGCCCCAGAACCAATCCCTGTGGAACTCCACTGGCCACAGGCCTCCAACTTGATTCTGTGCCATTGATCGCCACCCTCTGGGCTCTGTCATTCAGCCAGCTCTCGATCCACCTCACTGTCCACTCATCCAAGCTACACTGCTTGAGCTTTCTGATGAGGATGTTACGGGAGACAGTGTCAAAAGCCTTGCTGAAGTCAAGGTAGATATTCTTCCTATAGAGCTTGACACTGTAAGATGAAATTATCGGCTGATGTGTCATACACAGTAGTGCAGATGTTATTGGCCCAAAATTACAATAATCTGCTTCACTGTCAGCTTTGTTTATAGCTCTCAGGTGAAATCTTGTTCAAATATAGGATGAGAAAGTTGCCAAACTTCTGTCACTGCTTTTTTACATGAGTCCATACATTGCATAAGTGCTATTTTGACCTACTTTTCAGCCAAATTGGAGTCATTGTAGAGAGTTTCAATTCTAACACAGAGACAGGATTGTTGAAATAGTATGTGATCACTAAAATGAGAGAAAATATGACCTTAAGCTGTCTGAATATGAAAACAGTCTTCAGTATAAACTATTCAGACCAGAATTTAAGGTCCTGACTGAAGCAGGATTAATTCAGGCCATTTTCTATCCACATATATTCTTCCTATGTCTGAAAGTTTAAATGTACTGTTTTGTTTACATTGATTACATGCCTCTTAACAAAATTATTTTTATACCTTTTTCAAGATGTATTTTTTAATATAGATCTCAGGAGACTTTATGGAATGCAATTTGACTGATGGTTCACGGTGTCATCAATGAATAGATTAGAAAGCCATCAATATTTCTTGTGTTAACCTCATTATTCGATAGTATCTAGTCACTGCTTTAGCAAATAGTGCTTCTTGATCTTGGAGTACAATCAATATGATTGGTACCTGATTTTTAAATTCATTTTTTGCCAAAAACATTCACAACCTTTTCTGTAAGAAACCACCAGTGAAGTTCTCTGCAGGGGTGTGAATCCAGGGTTTAAATTTCTCTAGAATCTCAGCATCAAGAGTGTGTGTCAGTTCCACGGAGGCCACAGCTACATAGAGAAGTAGAATGTGTGTGCCTCTCTTACCAGAAGCTTCCCTGTTCAATCACAGAACATAAATAATAAAGAAATCTAGTTTATCAACTGGGTATCTCAAAGAAATATGCACACCATTTTTGTCAGGAAACACAACTGTATTGGCAGCTATAGAAAAATGACTTTTTAATAAAAATAGCTTTAAACTAGGAAGCTCCTAGTATTTCACTAAAATTTCAACCCTGATCTATTACTGGAAATGTTACCTACTCTTCTATGTACACTGTTTCCAAAATATTAACATGTTCTTCTCCAATTAAACTCTTCAAAAAGTCTTTTATTTCTCTAGCTTTCCATATGCCAAAGTTCTTGTCCCCCAAACAACTGAAATTATATTTCTCTGTTGGCTGGATTAATTACTTTCAAAATGGACTGTGCTCCTCTGATTTCCACAACATCAGTGAGTTCCTGCCAAATTAATTTTCTGTTTGTAGATGGTCCATTAACTACAATATAAAGCCTCTGTCCCCCAGGCAAAAATGCAAGCAGCACATATACTCTTGTTTTGCTGTGCTGGAACAAGCAAATAGAGAATAAATACATCTGCTGTCATGTTGGATCCAGGCAGTTTTACCGTTTGTCTCCAAATTATGAACAGATTGAATATACTTTAAGGCTTCTGTTGACATTTTGAATTCACCTATTTAAAACAGATAATGGCAAATATATTTTACGTAGCATTGAACAAAACAATGCTACTGACCATCCTTGCCTCGAAGTCTACATTCCAAAAAATAAAGGAAGCCCAGGCGAAGGGATATAATAATTAAGACACCTTCTATAAAAGAACTGCAGCTCTCTCAAGCTTAACTCTCATTATCATACAACAAAGACAGTGATGTTTTCTGAAATCACATCAAGTGTTTTTTAAGGCTTTAGGAAATTTCACTTTCAGTGAGAGATAATTTACATAACTTCCTCAGCTTCTGCCTGCTGATGGCCTAACACAATAGCTTGCAGGCCATGTTAATCTAGTCTAATACTGGAATAAATTCATGAGTATAACAAATAATATAACCTCTTTGTGTTTCTAAACATGTTTTACTATATTTTAGTTTCTTTTACAGTCTTTAACCTCTGCCAAGATTAGGCATGATAATAGCTAATATTAGAGCAGCTCAGCAGCTGCAGCAAGTTTTGAGCTTTGCAAGGTATTTTTCTTCAGAGAGGATGATGCTGCTTTGTTATATACTGTAGTGCAATTTTTTTTTTTTGTAATTCTGTGAAGAAAACTGATCACATACAGTATAGAACAGTGTTTCCTTTACAGCCCAAGCAACCATAGCAGTTTCCTAGCATTACTTCTGCTTTGTGACCTTGTTCTACCTGGAGAGATTAAACCAGAGGAAACTTGTGACTGGAAACATCTTGAAGAGAGCTTGAATTATAGCTTTTTTATTTTCCCAGACTAAAAACAGAGTCTGCACAGAGCTGAAAGTTGTCCCACTGCACAAAAGCAGTTTACTGGACTCTTTTCCAGACCATACACACAAAAGATCCCATAAAAGGGACGGTAGAAATGCAATTAAAATTTTTGAATTTTCATGCTTGCAAGACGTAAAAGAAAGAAAAGTGAAAAAAAATCCCCTGGTGTGTCCTCAGTCAGGTGATTACCTTCAGGCATGTTAAGTGCTGAAATTAGTGGAACTTAACAACCCGTTTCACAAGTACAGGCAGAGTGTACCCAGTATTTGCCTGTCAAGGTTACATTCACTTCTCTTGGAGAAAGTGCCAGACTTCACCATTTTCATGTTGGCTCTCACTTGACCACTGCCTGACAACAGCCATTTGCTTGGCCATCAATATGGTCTATTTCTTAAAAATTTTGCTTGCTTTGCATTCCCTGCAAAGTCATTTCATTCACTTTGCATTCCCTTTTACTGAAGGACCTTCTCAATTTGGGTCTGCATTAGTGCAAATCACTGCTGACGTAAAGAGGATCAAGCTTCTAGATTTTATAACACAAGGTTACCAAATCTTAACTTCCTGCTTATCTGCTTTAAAGTGTCTGAGATAAACAAGACTGGGTTCATGTGGGCTGAGTCCAATAGGTCACTAGTGCTTCAGATATATCACATATACCTGACACAGTTGATGTACATGTGTGCACTATATCTGTACAAATTATACATACTATTCTAACTGGGTTTCTGGATGTATGAAAACTGTTTACAAGTGTCTAGATGTTTATTTAGGACAAAGTTTTCAAGTGGAAAATGATAATATAAGATTACTCCTTGATATAATTCTTTCCTACTTACTCTTTATAGCATGGATTTTGGTTGGTTATATAGCTTCTGGAAAGCACATCCTTCAAGTGCTGCGTTCTTGTTTATGATGGTGATTGTGATGCAGCAGCTTTCTTAATGTTTACTGGTAATAAAAGCACCATCTGAAAAGACTTCAAAGCTACTGCAAGGAATGATTAGGCATTGGAAGTCCAATGTGAATAATGTTCTCTTAATAGAATGAATTTTTATACCAAAAGTTTGCAAGTGGGAAAAGATAATAATTCGTCATTTTGCCTCTTTAAACTCCTATGCATAGAGCAAAATGTTACTGAAATAAATAGTGATATAATTTGGCCATAAGAATCCAATTCATTAGTTTTCTGTTAATAGAACAGTGACTAGTGTAATTGAATTTGTATTGTACTCTCTCATGAGGAAATAATGGTCATTATTATTTTCATGTATAATACAGAACATTGAGACTGTGAACACTGTTAAAAATTGAAATAGGCATATGCATTTCAACAGGTTTTTGAAAGAGTTATAACAGGCCAGTCTAAAGAACCCGTTTTGATGGTGCCTGAGTATGCGAATGCATATTACATGCGTGTGTATATAAACACATGCATACTGTCCTCCTTCTGATATGTCATTGTTTTCTTTATTTTTGGTAAACGCTTCAGATCTAAATCCTCTTTCACCTTCTTCTATGATATTGCTAGGCATAATGATGTTTTTTTTGACTTTAAGATTTTTTTCTGTGTGAAAATATCTCTTGAATTCCATTAATGTGTTTGGTTTTGGCAATATTCATTATGTTGAGTAATACTTTTGGAAAAGTACTGCAGAGAGGTTTAACCCATGCAGAATCCTAGAAAGTATTTGTAACCTTACAAGAGATCTCCTTGGCTCCAATCATCTTTTAATCTTCAATTGAAAATACAGTAATCTCATCCAAAACTCAACCAATCAGAAATCTTTTTTGCTCAATTACTTGCCATTTTGTTATTACTTGAATGAATGAAAATTTAGTCCTTTCACAAACCTCAGTGTTTCTGATTTTCTTATTTTCTTTCCTACTTCACAAAAGTTCATGACTGTTTAATGAAGACTGGAATAACATTAACCAAAGTAGTTCAAATGAACAATGTGATATAATTGCAATATTTGTATACTTTTTAAAAATTAAAAATAATTCTTGCCCTCAGTTAAGACCAATTGTGTCTATATGGGCTAAGATTTGGGAATCAATGTTATTAATATTTTATATTGGCAATGAAATTTACTCAAAAATTTTAACAACAATAACACTCCAAATACCTGTAATGTTACCTCTTTATGACGTGTTTGTCATCAACTGAAAATCTTTACTTTCAAGACAGTATATAAACGTATAACTGTTTAAATATATGACTAACATGTTTACTGGAAACCTGTAGATGTCTATGGCTTGCTACTTGAAATGGCACGTATTGAATTTTTAAGTGGAAAAGTAAGGCATAAGATTCCTAGCTGTATTTGATAAAGAGTATCTGATGCAGAAGAGTAATATATTCTTCCTTAACTGTGCTAAAGAATAAAAGGATCCCAAAACCAAAAAAGAAGGAACACAAATCTATCACATCTAAGAATGTTTGAGAGTCTGATTCCAATTCTTGATGGTGCTTTTGCTGCATACATTTTCAGAGATTGTAAATAATTTTATAGAAAGCACTAGAATTATAACACTTCAAAATTAAATGTCTCCTACTAAAATTAATTTATAGTATCAGAAAATATCAGAATATCAGAAAAGATAAATATACACGGGACAGCTTCCATGACTGGAGCACAGCCATGGAGAGCTATGTATTGTTCAGGAAGGACAGGTTGACAAGGCGAGGAGGTGGAGTTGCTCTCTATGTAAGGGAGCAATTAATGTGTACAGAACTCTGGCTGGGTGGGGATGAGGGGCAGGTTGTGGGTGAAAATTAAGGCCCAGGGCAAGGCAGGCGATGTTGTTTTAGGAGTTTTCTACAGGCCACCTGATCAGGAGGAGGAAGTGGATGAGGCCTTATACGAACATCTGAGAGCTGCCTCACGATCACAATCCCTGGTCCTCATAGGGTACTTCAACCTCCCTGATATTTGCTGGCAAAGCCACTCAGCCCAGTACACACAGTCCAAGAGGTTCCTACAGATTGTTGTTGACAACTTCCTGTCACAGGTGATTGAGGAACCAACGAGGAGGAGTGTGCTGCTTTACCTGGTGCTGACAAATAAGGAGAGTCTGGTTGGGGATGTGAAGGTTGGAGGCAACCTTGGCTACAGTGGCGATGAGATAGTTTAGAGTTCAAGATCCTGTGTGGAAGAGGCAGAACACAAAGGCAGGACTGTGACCCTGGATTCCAGGGGAGCCAACTTTGGCCTCTTCAAAGACCTGCTTATATGAATTTCATGGGATAAAATTCTAGAAGAAAGAAGTGCCCAAGAGAGCTGGTCAATCTTCAAGCACCACATCCTCCAAGCCCAGAATCAGTGTGTTCCAACACGAAAGGAAGAAAAAGAGGTAGGAGGCCTCCATAGATGAGCAAGGATCTGCTGGGACAACTCAGGAAGAAAGCAGCCGTCTATGAGAGGTGTAAAGAGCCTGGTTTCTTGGGAAGAGTATAGGAACATTGTCAGAGCAACTAGGAAGGCTAGAGCCCTTCTAGAATTAAATTTAGCCAGGGAAGTTAAGGACAGTAATAAAGCATATTTCAAGTACATCAGCAGCAGAAGGAAGATCCGGGGAATGTGGGCCCGCTGCTAAATACAGAGGCTGCCCTGGTGACAGAGGATGCAGAGAAGGCCAAACTACTGAATGCCTTCTTTGCTTCAGTCTTTATGGCCAAGACTGGCCCTCGGGAAATGCAGTCCAGCAAGGATAGGAGGATGGCCAGGACAGCAGAGGACTTGCCCTGGGTGGAAGAGGAAGAGGTTAAAGACTTGTTGGCCAAGCTCAAGGCTGGCTGATGTGATTACTAAGCCTCTCTCCATTGTTTTTGAACAATCATGGAGGACAGGCGAGGTGCCTGAGGACTGGAGAAAGGCCAATGTCACTCCTAGAGGTCCTAAAGGTCCCTTCTAACCCTACCACTCTACAATTCTATGTGCTTAAAGCATTAATGGCACAAAATGTGACACTAAAACATCCTTGAGATGTTTTACTGAAGTAATCTGATGCCTATTTTGGGGTAATAATAGACTTTTTTTCTGGAACTGACTCTCTAGATTACCTTCCCACAGAACATAGTTTGAGAGGAGGGAAGTTGTCTAGAGCAGTGGTAGGAAAGTGACAAGTTTCAAGCACAGATGTCATTGTGACTCCAAGATTCTGTACTGAAGTGACAATTCTGGACCGAGCTTGCACAGGGCTTTCTTATTAGTGCCCCATGGTTGCAAACCCTCCAATGCTCTCTGAAGCACTCTCTTTCAGTTTATGGAGCAGATGCAAGTCCTTCTCCCCGTACTGCCTCAACCACCCTTCTGTTGTACTTTTTCTGGCAAACTGTATCATCACAATTTTTATTTCTATGTTCTTAAGTTTTTTACATAAAAATTGAATCATTATGCTTCTGTTCTGATTTAAGGAAGTCCTTGAAAACACTGATAAATTACCCTGTGAACAGAAATCCAGTCTTTTGTTTGACTGCCCATGTGCTTTCAGGGGAACAATGGGTTCTTGTTGCTGGAAGAAGGATTAGTGTAGTACAGAAGACTAGTGTTGTACTAAATAGCAAAGTGGATAAAGAGCATGCTAGAGTCCTGAAATTGTGCTAAAAAGGGAATTTCAGAGATGGTAAGAATGTTACTGCTGGATAACCTCAATGAGCTGTTTTAGAGCTAGTCTTAACTTGTTTTCATTACTAATCTTAAGCCATAAAACTAGTATGTGCTAATCAAAATGTACTTTTAAAGTCAGCAGGGAATAGTCAGTATATAACAGGATTATAATATTGTGAGGGAAAAAAACAGAATGATCTGGAGGGATGGAGCACTGAAGAGGAGAAAATTGGCACTATGAAGTGCAAGGTAATAAACCCAGTTATGATTAACATGGGCATCTTTAAGTCACTCATCAGCTGTAGATGGATGAGGAGAACCATGTCAGGATAACTTCATAGAAGCTGTGGTGAGGGAAGAAGTCATAGCTGGAATGTGATGTACAAGTCCACACATGTTTTCCAAGAAGAGGATGATGAATGGAAATGATTACAAAGGAAAAGAGATGTAGATGCGTTATGACTACAATGCTCATTAAGAATTAAGTTTTAAAACACACAAATATTCTGCATCACTTTGTGCTTATCAGTAAGTAACAAAGTTAATGCATCTTATAAGTTTATGAGGTGTTTAGGTTGTTTGCCTTCATTATTTATTAAAACACTTTAAGTTTTCTGAATATATTTTTCCTGCAAGTGCAATGTAGCTATAATAAATTACCGTTTTGATGAATATTTATAATACAACAATGCCTTCAGTGCTACTACACATTATATTAGTCATGCTGGCGGTTGGAACTTCTGTGTTTTTACTAATGTTCAATATTGTTATGCTTTGACTTACATTAAGCAGTTCAAGACAAGTGGAATTGTTTATTTTTTTATTTGAAAACATTCCTTCTTGTTCTGGTTTAGCAAGGAGCAGCTTTTGGCTTAGTAACAGGGGGAGCGGGTTGCAGTGAAGACCCGGTAAAAAGAGTTTGCGGATTCTCCCCCTGCTCCTGGGTTCACACTCACCTCCGGCCCGGCTGGGCCAATCTGGCGCCTCTGCCATCACTACTTATGGGACAGGAATTTGAAATGCGAGGCAGGAGGTGTATGAGTGATACAAGATGGAGGCGACCACGTGGACCCTTCAGCCAGAGAAGGAGGAAGGAAAGAGAAGCAATAGACCAGAGAGCCCTCTGCAAGCCGTGGCGAGAATGCAAGCAGTGCCCCTGCAATCTTTGGAGATCCATGGCAGGACCCAGAGTTACCAGCAGCTCCATGTGAGTGAGCCCGGACGGGCGAGGGACTGTGTGGGGAGACGGCCATGGCCCAGGCCGTGTTGGAGAGCCTGCACGTTGCAGAGCAGCCCCACATGAGAGGCAGAGAGGAGCTGCAGCCCTTGGAATAAGTGCGAGTCGGAGCAGCCCGTGCAGGGCTGCCATGTGTGTGAGTTACCCCATGGACTTGTAGGGAGGACCCGTGTGGAGTTCACCCGTCCTGAGGAGGGACAAACGGCAGAAGCTATCGGGAACAGACTAACTGAAACAGTCTGAGCCCAGGAAGAGGGGAGGTGTGGCAAGAAGGTGTTCTTAAAAAGGCTGGTTGGACTCTTCATTGTTGTATTACTCTGTGTTGTTTTGTCTTGGTTATGTTTTGGGGGTATGTTTTAGTTGATGTTGCATTAAATTGTTTCTCTGTTTTCTTCTCCAAACCGAGTGGCCTGGTCTGTTTTGTCCTGAACCTTAAGCGGCAATTAAGCTCTCCCTGCCCATGAGCAATTCTCAGCCTCTTCGGTACTCGAGGCTAATCGTGGTCTTTGTTCCCTGATGGGCCTAAACCATGACACTTCTCTTTTTCAATTGAGGGATATTAGGAGTGCATTTTTGTAGACAAAAGAGCAGAAAGAACCTTTTTTCTAGTATTCTGACTTGATAGTCAATATTTTACTTAGTTGTCCACTTTATTATTGCACATTCTGCTTACATCAGGATCCAGGGAGCAGTAAAGTAGTTGATACATACTGAATCACAAACAGATGCCCTCCAGCCTGCACACATTTCAAATCTTCAGGTACATTTCTTCTCTTTTTTTTTTCCCCTTCAGTTTTGAAGATCTGATTATACAGGAAAATGTAGAGGCATAGCTTTTTTCGATGTGGCACAACTAATGCTCGTATTTATTTATATGTGCACAGAAGTTCAGATACAGTGGAGACTTTAATTGTACAAAGAAAAAAAATTGAGAAGAGTTACATGAGGAGTATTGCTTTTATTTCATCTTAGATGTCTCTTTCTGAGTGACAATGGTAGTCTGCACCATATGCACTTTGTGAACCAGCCTAATGGCTTAGCTTTCTAACCTAATCATCGACTCTCTCACAGTGGCATAGCACCATGTGTCTCCAAAGGAGTAAAGCAGAAAAGCTTCTTTAAAAAAATGTTTTCCTTGTACTGAATCATGCTTCCTTTATTTATATTGTTATGTTTTATACCTATGTTCAATACTGTGAGTCATGCAATTCCAAAAGGGATGACCTTCTGTATTCTTTTCTGTGCAGGGCTGTTTACTGCTAATGCCCTGACTTATTTAGAAATAAGATTTATTGCAGAGTCGAGGAATAAACAAAAAAAAGTATTTTATATGAAAAATAAGAACTAAAACCAATGATTTGTTTACCTATGCCATCTATAAGAAGATTGAATGTGTCTGCAACCGTTATGTTCACTGCCATTGGTGAATAACAGGTAAACCATTTTGGACACTGGAAGGATAATTCCCCAGTGCCATACTGCTTACAAGTGACAAGTGGTGGAATTTCCATGTAATCTAGGTAATGTGATATCTGCAGTAATAAAAGCCCTGTACTCACAATGTTAAGTGATAGTATTTGAAAAGTATTCCTAGGTCTGCTCAAATAACTTTGATTATCATGCTGTTCATCTAAAAATTGAAATGATAATCTATAAATCTTAACAAATAAATAGAAATACATAATGTTTAAAGATTTTCTTTGAAATTTGAACTGAAAGATAAAATCAAAATAATCACTAATCCAAGTGATTATTTGTTTGCTTGGACGGGTTAATTAATAGAAACAAACAAAAATAATACAACAGCTGAACTTCATAGAAGTATGAATAAAAATATATATTTTTTATTTATATATATATAGTGACTAGGATACAAATTATAATTGTGAGTCAAGGAAGACTTTATATTTTTCAATATTTAGCGAGATTATCTTGTCATGATTTTGCAAGGAGTTGTTTTTTTCCCGGTAACATGGGGAGGGTGTTGCAGTGCAGGCCTGGTAAAAAGGTCTTGGACTTTTCCCTGGCTCTGACGTTCAGACCCACCTCCGGCCTTACTGGGCCAATCTGGAGCCTCTACCATCACTAATTAAGGATGGGAATTTGAAGTGTGTGGAGGGAGATGGAAGGGAATGGCAAGATGGAAGTGACCATGCAGATCCTGCAGCCAGGAAAAGACAGGAGTGATGCCGGACCAGGGACGTCTTTGCAGCCTGTGATGAGAAGCAGAGACCCCATGCCAGAGAAGGTGAGAGCTGGTTCAGAAGGAGTGAGCAGTTTAGACCTCAACCCAGAAGAGATGAACTGGGGCTGCAATGCCCCATCAGAGTGGCCTATGCTAGGCTGCTTGGTGTGTGGGAGATCCTGAGCTGAAGCAAAGGAAAGCTGGTGAGGAACCCTTCTCCTCAAGAGTGTGATAAATGGCAAGAGACATCAGGAAAAGACTGACTGCACCTTCCACTACCTGGACCCAGTACTGGCTTGAGAGTTGGGCAGAGAGGAACCTCATGAGGTTCAACAAGGACAAGTGCAGAGTCCTGCATCTGGGAAGGAACAACCCCATGCACCAGTACAGGCTGGGGATTGACCTGCTGGAGAGCAGCTCTGCAGAGAGAGACCTGGGAGCCCATCCTGATCCTGGATGGGCCTAAACCACAACATATCTTTAAATTTAGCTTCACAGCATTAAGGGTACCACATACTTTTGAATCAAAAACATATTCAAATAAGTAAGTTGAGTCTAAAATGTTAATTTTTTTGCCCTGTCCTTCTAAGCAAAGGGTATGTAGTTGAAAAATGCAAAGGTATCACTGTGGATGCCCAATTTTCTGTCTACATATTACTTTGTTGCTTTGTGATCCCCTGTAGTCACACTGAATGATGACTCTAAACGTTCACAATTAGCATCACAGGTGGAAGCAAATTTGCCATAAATAATCTCCTAACAATATCAGAAACTGTAATTTTCCTAGCTATAAACAGAATTGCTCCCATTTGGTATGTGCTGCGATGAAGAAGAGCAGGAGATAAGCATTTACTAGTTCAGACGTTCACTCCCACTCACAGAGCACAGTGAGTGATTGATCACCTCAGATGCCATTAGCTCTGCCTGAAGTAGCAAGCTAATGCAATGTAAATTAGAGGGCCTGGGTTTGATCCAGACTTAGACCAAAAAGCATAAGGTAGCACTTAGCAATCTTTATGCTGGCTCTGCAGAAGACAGTATGACACAGAATGTGGAGACTGAGCACCAGATTCCAAAACATAACTATCAGATGTTCAGTTCACTTTTCTTAATAACCCAGAAATATTCTTATGTAAATAGCAAAGCACTTAAATGGAGGTGTAGTTTCCCAGGGAAATGAAATCTCTATTTCTTATTGCATTTATCATTGCTTCCCAGTATTCCCTGGATTTGGGAAGTCTTGTAGTCACTAATCAGCATCTATTATGTATGAATATGATTTTTAACATAATTAACTGTTAAGAGTCTGCAGCTACTAAAAGGTAGAACTACAGTTGTCTTTTGGTTTTATTTTAGGATTAAAAATACAATTCTATTTTCTGGGCCTTTCTTAGGAACTTGGACTTAGAGATCCCACATTCTTCAAAGACATCCTGTAAAATGCCTAGCTGTGCAATTGTTCTACTGAAGTCAGGGATATTGATCATTAAGTAAGGTTGAATTATTTTACAGTGCTCAGAAACCTTTAAGATTAAATCTATTGTTAGGCTCTTGCGTGGCATGTTATACAGTTTTGGGCTTGTACCTACCTTCATATCCTTTTCTGGTAGAAGTTCAAGTAGCTAGTTCAAAAGCATATCCTGGTAGAGGTGCATTTAAAATAGGAAAGAAACTTGATTCATTCTGTGACATATTTTTGACACAGATATATCCATTATGTCTTGTTTAAACTTATTGGCACGTCTCTCTCGTCTTTTTTTGGACTGTTTTCTGATCGTTCCTTTTTTTTCCTTCTTAGCTGCTTTAATTCTTTGTGGTTTGTTTCCATTATATGTAAACTGAAATGTTTATACTGTAAAACTTTAACATGTAATTTTTTACCAAATTACTGTTAAGCTTTTTCCTCTCTTTCATTCTTCTTTCTTTTCTAGTATGTGTTTCCCTCTGCTTTTCTTGGGCTCTTCGCCATTGGCCTTTTTAGGTTTTCCTCTCCCTTTTCTTACCTCCTCATTGATTTTCTTTTCTTCCTCCTCGTGTTTCCCTTTGTGCAATATATCATACACATATACACGTGTTCCTCTTGCTTATTCCATTGTAACTGCTAGGTTTTTTGCATGTCATTACCATGATGCCAAAGAGCCTGGCAATTTCCACAGAAAAAAATCCCATGAACTGATGTAAGAAAGCTATTAAACAATACCTTTTGCAGTAATTTTTCAAGATAAAGAAAAGACCTTGGTTTTGTGCTTAAAACCTCCTAAGGTAATGGTATTTGTGAAGCAGTATTATTTGTGGTAGAAAAGCTTTTTTTTTTTTTTATGACAATCACTTTTCCCCTGTAACTATATATTTAGATGTCTACAAGGAAAATGGGCAATTCCTTTGGTCAAATGTTGCCATATAATTAAATTTTGTATTTTTCTGTGCTCAGTTTTGTCCTCTTCAGAATGGTACTTTATCCTTTACAATGCTGCTCTAAGCATTTCTGAAAGATGCTGAAGAGTTATAAATAACAATTCATAAACCTTTCCCCAGGGAGTCTAAGCATACATCATAAATACTGTGGTAACTTAGCTTGCAGGAAAGATATTAAAATGTGTAATCACTGTTAAAGATTGTACACTCAGTAAGTTAATTCCTTAAAGTTTATGGGAGGAAATATCTCATGACAATGTAGATAGAACTCATCTCTAAGCAGAGAACTCAAGCATATGCATAAAACACGTTCTTCCTCTCCCCAAATCTTTCGTAACCTAATGTCAAACCACAGAGCTACTACTTACTGGAAGAGATTAGGACTAAAATAGACTACAGAATTCTCTTGTATACTTTAATAATATGCAGATTCAAGACCAGTTGTAAAATTAATTTTGATGACTTAGTATTTGAACTCAGATGATATTCCTGTACTTGATCATTTCAATCAATGTATTTCTTTTTCAGTAATAATATCCTAGAATTATAGAGTTGGTAAGCATATGGAAAGAAAGCTAATTGATATCAATAAACCAGGCTTATCTAAAATATGTTTCAGCACATCGGACAACTTCTTTTGGTCCTGTGCAGTTTTCCTGTGGAGCAGGATTTCCAGAGTTTCCTTAAACTTCCGTGAACGTTCAACACAGCTGGTGAGGAGATGACTATATAGATTTACATACCATGAGGCCCTGCTGCTTCACATTGTTGCTGCCAGTTGTGTAACTGCAGTTGCCTCCTTTGCCTCTATTGGTTTTCTAGCTCTTGGGAATGCTGCAGCTTTCTTTTCATTGTGTTAGCACATGTGGGTTGTGTAGGAATCCACTGAAGTCCATTTAAGCTGGTATCAAGTTCACTGATATCCCATTGGAGCTGGTAAGAGCCTTTTACAGAGCTTTCTTTTCATGCCACTTGATTCAGACTCACAAACTCCCGCTGTAGAGTTAGTGGAAGAGAATAATGAAGTCCTGAGGAAAAACAAAGAGAATTAGTTCTGGTAAGAAAAAGTGAGAATTATCTTTCTCACTTTAGTAAGAGGAAGGAGATAGAAAAACTAAATATGTGATCCAAAATTTTACATCAATATATTTAGATTGTGCCTTCTCCTGCAATGTTTATTGTTCATTAGTCTTTCAAGGATTTTTGTTTGTTTTCTTGGGGTGGTTTTTTGGTGTTTTTGTTGTGAGTCTTTTTAGTATAGTGATTGTGAAAATATATGACTGTGCAAAAAGGAACATACAGAGAAGTCAAAAGCCATAACTCTTAACAGCTATATGCGAGAGAACAGGTCTCAGAGGCCAAGACAGTCTGGGCCTTTTTCACAGCCTTCCCTCTTGTATGGAGGTAGGAGCAGCAGCTGGAAAGATACAGCCTTTTTCTGCCTCCACAGAACTTTAGTGATCCCCATCTTTGACTGGAAATAACCTTTCTATTCCAGTCCTGTGGTCTCCTCTGCTGATACAGCCAGCCATCCATAGTTGCTGTGCCAATAACATAAACTATTTTGCTGTAGGTAAATGTGCACTAGAATTAAAATGATACAGTAAAATTATTTTTCTTAGTAGTAATGGACAGGTGCATTCTTTAACATGCTTTACCATCTTATGAAACAATACCATACCACATTTCTGAACATTGACATTCTCAAATTTTAGAGCTGCTAAACTGAAACAAATGCCAGAGATAAGTGAAATGACCAGGAGTATTTTGGATTGAGAAGGACTGAGATACCTTGAAAAAACTGGGAAGGAGTAAGAAATAACAGCAAAGCTGAGACTAAATGGGACTGTGAAAAGGAGTCAGAGAATAAAGACAAGAATTAAAAACTGCTAAAAATTAAATATGTTGGACATAAACTTGAACTGCCAGTATACCCAGAGTCAGGTATAAATGCATCTTCTACTAAAGATACCAGTGGTGATGTTGATTACAAAATAGAGATGAAGACATAGTTGCTTTGTTAAAAGAATAGTTTAAAAATATTTCAATGTATTTAATGTACTTGAAAACCCTCAGATAATTCACTGTCTTGCTTTAAGACTAAATATATGAAAATCATCTTCTAGAAACAGTAAGCATTATTTTTTTTTTAGTTCGTCTCTCTTCAGGTAGTAACTGAGTTAAATCATCAACCTGTCACCTTGTTCAGTGCTCTCAGTAGGCCTGAAAGAAATTACAGGCTCTGATTGTTAACTGTTATTGCCAAAGTATACTTTTGTTCTAGATCATACATGTGAGCAGCTATCATTCTCAAACTTACCGTAGGTAATTTGTTTGGTAAGTGTTCCTTGTTCTTCAGTTTGCAGCTGAAGTCCTTCAAAAAGGGAAGCAGATGTCAAAATAAATTAATTTTAAGTGTTGATTCTTAGCAGAATAGCAGGGACTAAAATTGCACATGTAGTGCCAGCTACTTCCTACTGTGATGTTATTTAACAGCTGTGATGTGTTGCCCATCTCTGCATTCTTCAAAGTAAAAGAACAGATAAAGAAGTGATGTCTGTCATGGTGATCTTAACAGCTAACCTATGCATAGTGTAGAATTTATATGCCCATCAATGTGTTGTGTGCATCTCTGTTTTTATAACATTTTTGCTGCTTGACAAAAGACAGAGAATGCTGATTCTTGCTGTCTTTTCAGTTTGTATTTTCTTACTGCAGTGCAGTATTTCAAGTGATTGATTCATGCATAACACTGCTTTTATGCTTTAGCCAGTTCGCTTGCTATTACCTCATTTATTTGACTGGCAAGGTACAGAAATGATGTCTGCCTAGGAGTTAATAGTTGCTGCTTTGTGGGAGGATGATGCAACATTATATGAATGCTATATATATAGATGAACAAAATCATATGTCCTTTTTCCTATGTTGTGTTGTATTTTCTCTTGTTCTCCCCTCTTTGCAATTTATTGATCTATTTCAGTCTGTTTATTTAAAAAAAACCAACAAACAAAAACCCAAACAAAAAACTCCACTTCTGTGCAGAGAAGTTCACAAAATAAAGCTACCTGAAAGGCACTAGGTTTCTATGGGTGTAAACCATAGAGTATATTAATGGGTGTTTTCTTTAATCATAACAATTGTAAAAAGATAGATATATCTCAGGCTGTGTTTATCTTGTCTGCCACATGTTTACTTGCAGAACTGTTGGAGCATTCATGTCACAAGATTCTTCATTGTGAGGATGAAATTGCTGGGGCAAACATAGCGTGCAAGCAGGTGCAGTATTACTGTTTTAATAAGCAGATTGGGTTAATGTAACCATATTAAGGCAAATATCTGTTTTGATATGAACAACCCAACATTTAATAAAAAAACTATGTATCCCCCGCGGTCATTCAGGAGCAAGTAGCCACTAGAATTCAGTTTAGAGCCCTGTGGAAATAAGGAAATTGACTCATTGAGGGTAGACTTGTTATGTATTTTGGGTAATGTATATGCTCTATTTTGCAGTATTTAATCATAAACACTCTTGGGAAAACTAATTAATCTCAACAAGGATGGTTAGGGAAATGTCCTGAGATATATAAATGTTTTCAACATTGCTAATGCCTGGAGATAAGTTTCATGGAGTCTATCTTGCTGTACAGACACAGATGGGTATTTTGGGCCATGAGTTTGTAACCAGCCTTGATTTTGGAAATACTGATGCAGGAGAGATAGGCCTGGCTTTTTCTGGCTATATTTTGTTTCCAAAACAATAGAACCAGTAACCTGTGAAAAATGTAACTATACTCTTGCTCAAATCAGAAGTTTACAGTGCAACATAGTCCTACATTTTCTGAAATTGAACTAGATATGTTCTTGTTTCTTTACTGAAATGGTATTAAATCAAAACTTTCCCATCTATGGATCAACGAATAAAAGAAATCTAAAAGTATGTGGAATGTACTGATTATTTACCTTTGCAATTAATTTCTGTGGTGTTTCTGAAAATCTGCAAAATTTTGACTTGTGATGGCGTGAGTGGTACTCCTGTAAATGTTTCTGTCTCACTTCTAATCATTGAAATTCTGAGACATTTATTACTGTGTGTCAGGTTGTATGTTCTTATCAAAGACTTCAAATAGTTGTGATAGTTATAATTATCCTTTCAGGTTTGGATTCTTTTTTTTTTTTTTTGAAGGAGAGGTTGTTTGTATCAGTTTAAGAGGGAATTATTTCCAATTTCTTGGATGTTAAGACTAGCAACCAAATACTTGAAAAAAAAAGAAAAAACTCATTAAGAATTACTTACTGCTATTTGTCATGTTTACTATGTTTTAGTAACAGGAAGTCTTTCGTATAGAACTTCGTTAAGGGCACACAGAAGTTGGAGACTGTAAGGGTGCTTGATCCAAAAGCCATAGAAATAACGAGCCATGGAACAAACACCTTATGAAAATCTCATTGTGTTTTTGTCATCTAAGTAATCATAGAATCATCTATGAGAATCATCTATAAGTAATCATAGAATCATAGAATGGTAGGGGTTGGAAGGGACTAGAGATCATCTAGTCCAACCCCCCTATAGAATAATCCTTGTTTGGCTGGATCATATTTAACAAGTGTTTGGGAAGGGTAAAACCTTGAGTAGTCACGGCGGGGTGGTGGGTGGGAGTGGGTGGGGTGAGTGAGAGGAAGTTGCCAGAGACCAAAAATCAACAAATTCGTACTGCAGATGGCAAGCAAGTTTGCAGTAAAAAAAGGAATTAATGTAATCAACAAGAAAATTGTTGCTTGCATTTTCGACTTGAAAGAGTCGTTGTATATCTATCCATTCAGTGTTTTTTTTGAGCTACTCTGTTGAGTCTAATAGAAGATCTTAGTGATCCTTATAAACCTTGCCTCCTTAAATCTCTGAAGTGCAATTCCATGAAATACCACTTTCCATACAGATAGTTTTGTATACATACAGATTTTGTATATCTGTAAAAAAAGAAGGAAGGCCTTACAACTGGATGTTTGAAGAGATGTGGAAAAGTATTTTGTAATGAAGCAAGTGCATCTAATTTCTTGCACTTAGTTGCAGTTTGAGATGGGTTTACATATCTGAAGATGGGGAAGAAACAGAAGGAAACAGTCAGTGTTTTTTCCATCACATAAAGCTGGTGACCATGACATGGGTGAAAAAATGTAAAATACTGTTACTACTACTACTTCTATTACTAATGTTAAATTCCTTGCTTGTAGCTTAATTTTTTTTTTTTTAATAATTCAATATTATAAGATAGTTCACTTATGCATTAAAAGATACTCCAAAGGTGTGTAAAAGGACAGATGGTCTATAAAAATCTGAATTAATATACAGAAAAAAGAGTGAGAGAAAAAGAAGAATCCAGTTGTCTCTTATTCTTTTAGAGTGTTTTTAACTTATAAAACTTTCTGAAAGTTCTATTAAATCACTGTTTATTTTTGAAGTAGTCCTTCTTATAATTTAAATATATTTTTGCTTATTTCATTAGATATTGATATGTCACTGCTTGTCTCTAGACATTAGAAATTTGGATAGCTTTCCCATAGCATCAGTAGGAGCCTGATATGAAGCCATAAATAGCTTTACATGTTTTTCTGTAAGAGTAGACATATTACTAAGAATATAAGCTGAAAATTTTTAGTCAAGATTGACTTTACTTGTGTTGGAGGACACATGTCAATCTGCTGCTATCCTGCCTATTAGAATTTATGTAATTGGATACATTAAATACACCCAGTACTGTGAAGCATAATGAATTAACAGTCTTAGTATAATCTATCACAATCATTATTGAATGGTATCTAGTGTTTTGTGGACTGAGTAGATTTGGTCTAAGATGGGCATATTCAAATAGATCCTGGAAAAACTGTTGCGATTGAAAAAAAATCAGCCAAGATTAATCACAGCTTTATTTTTCTCTGTACAGACATCTTAATTAACTTGAACCTGGCTTTCCCCAAATATATTTTGACTTTAAGTCCCTGAAATTGTGTCTTTGTGTTATTTTTATGTATAGTAAATTCTGCATTATTTGCATGTTCTTCAAAGAAGATCTCTGCAGGTCTGATTTTTTTCATATTTTGAAGAAACCCACCAAATAAATCTGCTCTCTCTTTATTCAAATTAAAGTGTGTTAATGCACAGCGATGCTCTGGATTCTTATTTATATGTGACTATGTCTTGCTGACAAGTCCTGTTGTAAAATGAAGGAAGGATAACTGTGTAGGACTGATCACATGAAGTGGGAAAGTGTTTGTTGTGATAGCTTACCTAAATGCTAACTTATTAAGTTTAAAGTTGACCCTCCATGATTGAGAAATGTGTTGGGAAATGTATAGTGAGACAAAAGGAACAGAAAGCCTGAAGAGGAAAAAAGAAAGAAAAAGTCTTTTGTGTGAAGATTTCCAGCCTGAAATGCAGCCTCCAAAGAGTATATAGAATGGCATTTAGGAAGGTTGGAAAGAAATGTTCTTGAATAGGAAAAGGTTCATAGCAAAATATGTCCTAAACTTCAGACAGGAGAGATGGAAGGAAAACGCTGTGTACAACTTCAAATTAGAATGCAAGACTCTTTGGAAAAAGTTCAAAGAGGAATAAACTGCTATAAAGTTTAACAGTATGCATGCTCATAAAAAAATTAATCTATAGACATAAATAGGTGACAAATTTCTTTCTGGTGGGAGAATGTCTTTGAGAACATCAATGCATGTTCAATTATTTGATTCAAGTGAGTTAATGCCTCAAATATTGAGGAATTCTTGTTTCTCTTGGAATGTAGTGCAGTGTGGCTAAAAAAGCTAACCGTTGAAGAGATTTCAATTTCTGTGTTGCTGGAAAATAAGAGAAAAATAGATGATTATACTGATACAACTTCTGAGACACTAACAAAAATAACACTGTAAATTCAATTCCATTCAAAATGCCATACTGAACCTAATGCTTACCAGTAAACAGAAGTTACTTGTGTTATTCATGCGATCTAAGAGATGTTTACTGAGATGTCATGCTGAATGTTAAAACTACTGCAATCCCTAGAAGTTCAATAAGGAAAACCTAAGTCACCTCAGCTGTGATGTACATATGGCTTCTCATCCAAAAAAGAAGAAAATAATAGAAAAAAAGGAATAATGCCTTTTTCTGCACCCACAGATACCTCTGAATCTGCTCTGGTATATCAGAGAATGAGAAAGAAATACTATATCCTGTAGTATGTATTTCAGAAGAAGTATCACTTTCTATACTCCAAAAAGGAGAAGAAGTGCTTGGCAATTGTGGAGATTCTTGAGAAACTGTTATCCTGTTTGTATGTGTAACCTTCTATTTGTTATACACTTCTAAAATTATAAGATACTACAAAGAAAGGGAATTCAAAACGTATAAGGTTAAATTTGTTCTTGACAAACATATGCTAGTAGCTAGTATGCTAGTAGCAACACTGACAAGCTAAAGTATTGATGTTTCTAACTGTCCAGGAACATGCCCTTAGAGGACAAATGTTGAACTGTGTCATATCAGGAGAGACTCCTTCTTGGATTTCTGTGGGAGGAGTGATGTATGACAGATGGCAGAACTAGACTATTTACTTTCAGCCCTGTGCTATGTTAAAAGCTATGTCTCAGTAAGAAGGCCTGGAGGAAGACTGCCACAGTCTTGCTACAGCACTTCTGGGTGCTGTGTCACTTCTGGAGCCTTTGGCACTTAGAGAAGCAAGTTGATAACACAGTGAGAAAAAGTCAAGGCAGGAGAGAAAGAAACTTCTGAGGGGATCAGGGGATATTACTAGCAGCTATGCTAGCCAAGCCTCAGAAGTGAAGAAATTTTTTCCCACGCATCCACTAAAATGACCTTTTGGGCTTTGTTAAGCTCAGGCAGTGTGAAAGCTGCTGAACTGCAAAGCAAAATCAGAGCAAAAGTCTTACCCTCTATAGATGCAGTAGTTACAAGGACCTTTGTTTTTGAACAATTTTATGTTTTCCACTGAGAAAAATGAACTTTCTCTACTTCAAATTACATTGCTACAGTTGGCTATTTTTGTGATCTGTAAGAACCCTGTTGCAGCAAATGAAAGTAGGGATTGCTTCAAAGGAAACTGGTAGGAAGAAAACCATTCCACATCAAATGTATGTCTGATAACAGGTCAGGTACGAGCTTTGCCTGTAATGTTGAAATTCTGGTTTTAAAATATTAGTGTTGAAATCAACAGCTTTGTTATTATTTTCCTTATTGTGGCAGAGTTGTTCAAGTTGCATATGGTCTTTGTCTTTCCCAATTCTGGAAAACTGTGGCTATGGGATTACATGCATGTACTTGAAGAAAATGTAATATTTTAATACAGTTATGAACTCAACAAAGATTCAAAATTTGACAGTAGAAATTAAGACCTTGAGTTTACCTATAAACTTTCTACTGTTTAGCATCTATTTTGCTTTGTGGACTAAGATCATTAGAGTCATAAAAATTGTCCAAGATGTACTTCTTGAGTTTCCTCAGACAAATGATCCTGTTGCTGCTAATCATTAGCAGGCAGATGGTAGGTGATCAAGATTTCATTATCAAACACCAATTTTCTTTTGACACGAAAAAATGACCATCTGTTCCTAACATTGTACATAAGGGAGTCTACAACTGTGGTTTCGTTGATTACAAAACAGAGTAAGAGCCTTCTCTTAAATCATTGTTATATTAGATTTAAAATATATTATTTAAATTCTGCTAGGGTTTCAAAAGAGTGGAGGTGAAACTAATTATCAGGTGGATTTTGTCTTAAAGGTGACCATCTGGGAATGTTGGAAGAAAAATCCTCTAAGCTCAACTCAGAGGATTCCTTTTTTCTATAACAGGGAGTTACGTACAGAATAGAAAGCTTGATGAATTTTTTATTTAAAAAATGGATATTTCAATTCCAAATTTTGAAAACTTCCCTTACCTTGGGACAAACTTTAATTTCATTGATGCAAGATCCCATCTGACAGTGAAATCACTTTGACTTAAAGTACAAATTCTGCAGCTACATGTGTGTGGTAGAACTTGGCCTATGGAAATCTGGGAAAACAGAATGCTTTATTTTTTGCTCGTTTTTTTCTTTCAAAGATTAAGATTATGTAATTGAGTCCATCTGTGTGTCAATTATAACTTTTAAACCAATTTACCGCTGTTAACCAAATACAATTAGGGAGAAAATCAAAGAATCTTAAGGATTGGAAAAGAATAATTCTCTGTGATATTGCACCCTACAAGTTTTGTGACCTTCAACAGCTGTACAGAGGAAATGAGTATTCCTGCTAATGACTAGGCAAGCAGGTTTCATTATAAATTCTGTTAAGCAGCAACTGCTTAGGTAATCAATATGCATATGCAAATAGGTTGTAACTTTGGCATGTCTTGAGTGGCAGAAGTGTCACTGGAAGCACGGTGGGAAGTCGGTGTTACAGCCATAACAGTGATGCACTGCGGGAATTAAGACAAAAAACATCTGTAGAAACTTCATTAGCTTATTCTCTCAGAAGTGCAAAGCAAAGTTAAGCAAATAGTTGCTGACTAGAATAAAATGCGATGTAATTTCAATAATTTTTTTTGGTTTTCAATTGAAAATACTATTAGATTGATGGAAAGCTGAGTTCATATTTCTTTCTCTAACACTTGCAATTCATGTAACGTACATTTTCAGTATCGTATGATTTTGCATTTCTCTTAATCTTTTTATTGCTTCTAGTTCAAATTTTTAGACATACCTCTTTTTGTATATCTAAACAAAAAAAACCCCAGCCCACAAAACAAAGACTCATATGCAAGCAACAAACAACTGGATATTTTTGAAATAGTGACCAAATATCTATATACATAAACAATACACTTTCTGCTTTTCCTGCTATATACTTATCTGTGGGTTTGAGTAATGATAAGCTGGTAATAGGAAACTTCCCTAGACTGGCACAAAATGCATTTCCATGAGATTCTACAAATTCCTATAAGAAGGCAATCTTAAGTAAAAAAATATTGATAAATCTGAAAATAAATCCACATATCTGTAGTTAACCTGTTAAATGGTTAAGCTGAATTTATAAAATCCTTACAGATATGTGGAGATGTTTAGGACTTGACAGTTACGTGATTGTCTTGGTGATGAAACCAGAATTTGTGTACAAAAATTTATTACAGCTCTGATATTTTAAGAACTGGATGATGTGAAAAGATGTTTCCTACAAAATATTTGAAATTCCCATCACCACATTCTAAAAAAATCTGAGAATCTGTAGATCAAATAAGTGTTTATGGCAAAACAGCAAGTTCTTTATTTTGATTGATGTTCCTTTGATGTGAATCCAAGCTACTGCATCAGAGCAAAATGAGAAGGTAATATAAGTCAGGTTTGCTTAGTCAGTTTGCCTAGTCAGTCTGTATGATGTTGAGAAAGTGACTGTGACCATTAATTTTTCATTTGTGATTTTCTCGTTTTTGATGTTTGCATGGAGCTTTGTAGATTATTGTTGCCTGAGGCAGTGCTTGGGGAGATGGTACTTCAGTAAAATGCAGTGAAACGTATGCCAGACTGGTTTTGCCTTTCTTCTGCATACTGTTATTCTCTTGGTATATGACACATGTAAAACAACTACGTATATTTTACATTTTGTACAGCAATTAGAATCTAAACATAATGTGCTTTCAGTTAGAGAAGAGGAAGTTTAATAAATCTTATGCTACAGTTAGATGCAGCTTGAAAACAGAGAACCATGAATGGCTCTACTCTACCTGTGAATAGATAATTTACAGTTACTGATAAATAAAATAAAATATTTTTCGTTTGTTTGTTTAAACTACCATTTGTTGAAGGTACTCCTGGTTTTCCTTCTATCTCATTGTACTCTTTTGATTTTATATTACTAAGCAATAGTAAAAGCAAGAAACAAAACTTCCTGACTTCTGCAGCGAGGAAGAAACAAGAAAACAAAAATTAAAAGATTTGTTAGTGATCATTTCCCTATGTAAGTATCACAGAGTTTCTTGACAGTAGAACTCACAAAGAGCTTATCTGTAAGAGAGAGACTGTAATTGGCTTTTCCAAAAGCAGTGAGGTAAAAATGACAGCCAGCTCCAAATGTTATTCACGAGAAAAATAGTTTTAAAATTCAGATGAAATTCTGCCTTTTCCAGCTTTAAAATAGATCATATGCAATTTTAACTCACAAGGGAAAGAAACAATTCATTTGGAATGTACTTCACAGTTCTGTATTGAGTTTCATATATTTTCTCATCAAGGATTGACTCATTAATAGGCCAGCTAATTTTGAAGAAAGGATGAACTTCAGGTGAACTATTACAATCAAGAGCTTTAGAGTGCTTTAAGTCTTTGACAAACAGTAAAATTGTAGTAGAAAGTTTGAGTAACACTCTAAAATTTGGGAAGTTCAAAATTCTGATGCTATACTGTTGCTATAGTATATGAAGTATATGGTATATATTAGGAACTTTGTCCTCATGTCTGAGAGCATTGCAAAGCCGGTCAGCTTCTGTTTAGATTTCAGGGAATTAAAATCATATTACGTTTCAACCTCATATATCAAGACATTCTTTTTGTGAACAGTCCCAAATAGCTAATTAATCTAGATTAAATCTAAAATCTTTTAATCAGTTCCACTCAAGTTGGGATGAAGCTCATTTTATTTATGTACTATTTTTTAGAAAACATTTTCTGATTTTCCGAAGAATTTGAAATAGAATCGTGAAGAAAGTGTGTTGAGGTAGCCTGGCTTAGTGAATGTAATAAGTACTCAAAAGATTGATGAAATAGGAAAGTCAAATGCTACCTGTAAATTACATTTTTCTATTTACTAACATGGTAGTTAAATGGTCTGGAAATCACAGAGGAAAAACTCTGTTTTTTAAAAGCTTTCCCTGGAATTTGTGCAGTATGAGGTATCGATCAAGCTAAGTAATTTAATTTACATTCCTTTAATTAAAAAAAAAAGAAAAAAAGAAAAAACTCCCCCACCCCCCAAGCATCTGACTCATGTATTTTTATCAAGATTCTTTTGCATCTTTTCAGTCATAAAGAGGAATCTTTCCATTAAATGTATTTCTTCACTTACTAAAACAAAATGCTTCTCAGGTAAATCCTTCTTCAATTTCAATTGAAGAAAATTAAATTCAGGCAGACTTCTGTATTTTCAAATACAATGTTTTCAGTTCCTTTGAATCTGCCACTGTTGATAAGCTGTACCTGCATGTTCTTTGCCTTCCCAGCTTCTATGTCTGACAGATTGCACAGGAGTTTCACTTGAGGATCTGTTTATTTTTTATTTATTTTTGTATTTCCTCTATTAATATGGAAAATATTTAAAACTAAAAAGCATTCTGTCTCTTTCATCATAATTCTGTTGCTATATAATAATATTTTAGATTATAATATTCTGTGTATTAGGGATACTTTTAAATTTGCCTTTGTGAATAAGGAATGGATTCAAGCCATTATAGAGCTGCCTACCAAGTTCCTAAAGTTATTGATATTATATACTGAAAGAGCTTACAACTTCATTAAACATGTGTCCATCATGACTGCATAGGCTAGAATTAAGAGATAATGTTCTCTACAGGAACTACTCAAATGGGAGACTTCGCACAATTTAAAATTATTCTGGAACTGAAGATCTTAGGGACTAATACCCTAGAAATAACTAATATGATCATAAATTAAAACATTATTGCTCTTCACATGTCACAAGTGATGCAATGGTGTAACTAAAAATGCATATTCAAGAGATGCAATAATTCTTTTCCTTGTGTACAGCTTGGACCAAACAAGACCAAAAGCAATGAGTGGATATCACTCCATAAAGTGATACGATAATTTAGAGGAGTGGTGAGAAATTGAAATGTTTTTCTCAATAATAAGTTGCTTTGAAAATCACAATTTGTCTACTTAAAAAAATTAACAGCACTTGAGATACTGAGACCTTACTGACTGTATGTGAGACAATGAAATAATAATAATAATAATGAAAGAAAAAAAATCTTCTGGTTAGTTCATGTCCTTGCCAAAAGGCAGATGTGCAGTGACCATTTTCCTATGTAACTTTTCAGAGTTAATGTTTAAAATGTTTTCTGTTCTGTGTTACGTATTTGGAATCAACTGTTCAACTTAGAAGAAACTTATTGTAAGTTTTCTTTCAGAACTCAGACTTGTATGGTTTTGTACACAAAACTTTCAGTTCTTAAGAACCTGAATAGATTTAAATGGACTCACCGTAGTTTCAGTCATTTCAATATCATTGATGATTACTGCTTTGAAATTGCCCCCCTTTTCCTTTCAAAAACAATTTTTTTTCCCCCTCTTGCTATATAAGCAGTCAACATAAGTCTCAAAGGAATAAACTGTTTAACGGTGGAATTAATATGACATTCAGAAGAAAAACACAATTACATAAAATCTTGAAGGAAAATAGTTTTTTGGTCTCTCAGTAAAACAAATGTATTGTTGGATTGCAAGGAATACTTGCATACATACATGACTTTAAAAGTCTTATCTGCTAAATTTCTTGAAAACTGACCAAATATTTTTGCATTTTGTATTACGATTGAGCTTCTTTCTTTAGTTTTTCAGAGATTTTCTGCTCTGTTGGATTTTTTTCTTGTGTTTTCCATGGCTTTCATTTGCCACATTTTATGAAAAATTTCTTCCATGTTGCTACAGTAAAATGACTACAGGTAGGCATGGTTTTTAATCCTGGAGTCCACTAGTGTCTCAAAACATAATGCAATGGAATTTGCAATAGCGTGCAATCAGCATAGAAAATAAAACCCATTGAACTGTTTACAGTTTAATTTTTATAAAAGAATGATGAACTCTTCAGACTGTGTAAAGCAGTTTTCTCTGTATAATGTACTGAAATCTGCTTCCTAGGGCTTCCCAGTTGATAATTGTAGTTTTTCCCCCCTTCATTCCTTTATCAGGGATCCAAAAGTTTGTACCTGAAACAAGACATTTTACATAACACCTAAAAAGAATTTAAATGTACCTCAGCAAAGATTCCTGAAGTATAATCAATCTTTTAAGGTATATTTGGAGCCATTCTTTCTTAGTCTTGTTTAAAAAGATTTACATAGCTCTTACTAATTTTATCTTGAGAAACTTCTACAGCCATAAGGAAAATGAGAGCTACCTATGTCATATCCTGCAGAAATTGAGAGATGTACTTAAGTAGATGCACTGGATGTTTGAGTCTTAAGACACAAGATATTCTAGTGCCATGGCCTCATGGCTGTTCACATGGACATTGGAATCCCCAGTATGAGAATGTCTCACCTGAGCAACAGTTCACATTTACACCATGGGAGGTGCCTGGTGCACCTCTGAGCTGGCAACAGCAGTGCCTTGTCTGCACTGAACTCAGTGGTGGTACCCAGGGCTGAGCTGGGACCCTTGCCAGGGGCAGCTACCCACAGCTGAGCTCCTTCTTCTCTGCAGCGTAAAGGCAGAAAAGTTATTATGAAATGAAACCCCAGTGAGAAGAAAAACAGCAGTACCTCTATTAGGTTTTTGTTTGTTGTTGGTTTTGTCTTTTCTCCTATCTGTTGTTTTACTCCTTCTCTGTTGCTTTATTTAGCATACAGAACACTGAAGCACACGAAGTACATTATCAGGCCAGGCATGATTGCACCAGGCACTGGTACGTGAATAGCAGTTGCAAACTTCAAACAGCTGCTCCTGTTCCTTCTAGGGATGGTGTGTCCCAGATGTGTAGCACTATCATTTGCTTTTTTATTGTTTTTTACTGTCTCAGCTCCCAGGTAACATTCTGTTTTCTTTTATGGTTTCAAAACTAGTTAATATTTTAAAACACTATCTAGAGCTATTTTGATCTGTTTGAAAGTGACAGTATTTTTTTTCCACAGCATTTCTGAGGAATAGGTTGGTATATTCATTGTGGAACCCACATGCATAACACCTGATATGCACTTATTCAGTATGCCAAAGGACTCTTAGTGCAATTGATTTAAAATTTCACTTCCACTGGTAACATTTTGATGAAATAGAGTAACAGGTATAATCAGTAGTTTCCTTTCACTGAAAACAATTGAGGGTAGATTTTCAAAGTCAACTGAGAGATTTTGATGGTTATATGTAATTCCATTTACAGGTAGTGCTGTGACAGAAATTACACTCAGTGCTTTGAAAGTGCTTTCCCTACTGCTTCATATCAAACTTGTGTTAACAGGAACATTAAATTGATTCATCATCATAATGTCTTTTCTCTGACTACAGACTCAAACCCAAGATGATTACACAAAAAAAGAAGAAAAAAAAAAGAAACAAAGTCCTTAGTGCTACATCTATCCATTAAAAACTGTCAAGTTAACTAAGTATAGAATTTTATCTTAAACATTATAAACATGGGCAGGTATTCCTCATTGTATTGTTTCTTCTTGCTTCTCATATTGCTGGCAGTTACTCATAGCTATAATATGAGCAGCAGGTAACAACATCTACATTGAATTTGGAAGGACAAGCTTTAAGCAATGGCTTTCCCATTGCTATGAATCAATGTTTCATGGCAGTCTATCTGGGAATTCAGCTGGTGTAGCTGAGTATCTCTAGACCCAGTGCATACATAGCATCCGGCCTGACTTTGGAGTCTCTCTGCTTTCTTTGAGAGACTCTGTACATCTCTGACAGTGGCACTGGAATTTGTTGGGGACTTAGGTGCTCTCTATGAACTGTCTTCCAGGACAACTAGTGGTAGTCCAAATCCACCATCTTATATTGAAAAAGGTGGAATAAGTCCTAATCTTTCAGGCTTTGTACTTCATTAGGCAAATGGGACAAAGAAACTGTTCTATGTACAAGTTCTGTTTCCAACTCTTTCTTGTGAGTACACTTACAAGAGTCACTCATCTGCCTGAAACAAGATTTAGTATTGAAAGATGTCATACATATCCATTCTCAGTCTCAAATATTGAAGGTAATTTCAAGTGAGAAGCAAAAAAAAAATGTATTTATATGAACATAAAGTAAAACCTGAATATTCAGGTACAGAATAATCTTCATACCATTTTCTTTAGTCCTTAAAAATCAAGATGAAGCTCCAGAAAAAAAAAAAAAACCCTTGCATTCAATTTTCTTTCTCCTTTTTTTTTCTTTTAAAAGTGTTATCCACGATAAATAAAATATTAACAATCTCCTTTTATCCTCTGTTGAAATATTTATAGCTAATCTTACTCAGTGAATTGCAATGAAAATTTAATTATCTTTGTGCAACCAAGGCAACCATATTGATTAATATAGTAAGCTAGAGTCTCAGTATTTCACTGTAATATAATCAGCATCTTTATAGTGATGCAGTTAGTATCAGATGTATTTTATTAATTATTAAAATGTAAATATGGGGCTTGCCTAAATGACAGGGCAGGCTAGTGACAGGGAGAAACAAACTAATGGTAACATGGTCATTCTTCAATTGTTTAAGAAAAAATATGAAGCAATTTCACAATTGTAGTTCCCTTTGCTTCACAACTTTGAACCCTGGAGTTTTGTGTCTGTTACATCTGTAGATTGCAGAGTATTTGACAGTAAAATAATTGTGACGATTGTTAAAAATAATTCTGGATTAGACCCAAGAAACATGTAAACAAGCCTGCCTCACACAAGGCAAAGTTGGCTCAGTTTTTGGATCTCTCAAAAACTAGTAACTATGGGTCACTGGTCATTGTGAATGTGTAAAACTCTGGAGTCTAAGGATTCAGATAAATTATCTGAATGTTCAGATGATGGATTTGCATATCTAATAGACTTGGGGGTTTTGCAGCTAGTACTGGAGTCAGTGGGGCTGACACAGGCCCCATGGTGTAATTTGGAGTTCCTCTTGCTAAGCACACCCGAAGTGTGACCTGTGTGGGGAGTTTTGTGGAGACTTGGCTAGAGGAAAGAGGACATGATAGAATACAGTAATAAGCATTAAGCGATAAGATATTGGACTCTTGCTCAAGGACGTGAGAGCAAGAGAGTTGTATGATAACAGGATGAGAAAGCAGGAGCTCAGTTTGGGTTAAGCAGCCACAAGTATCTGGAGTATGTTGAAACAAGGGCGAGGTTTGCATCTAACTGGGACCAATGATGAGCTTAGCCTTTGAAATATGTATGAGCCTGATTATTGTATCTATAAAAGAGTTGTATCTTTGCAAATAAAGCTGAGACTTGTTGCACTACAGGGTGGGCTTGTCTCCCGTTGTCTTCAGCAGACCTGAAATTGTCTACCCCTCCATATAGAAAAAGGGCTTTACACTGAACGATAAGCTGGCTGCATGTTAGCTGCTTTCTCTCTATTGCAGCCCTACTTTGTTGTTTGAATTGCAACAGACAGCCTAGCACAATGGGAATTCAAGGACAGAAAGGCTGGGTTGGGATGTGGAGAACAGTGAAAGGGAAGAAAGAGAATACAGGAAGGGGGAACAAGGGTAAAATTTGAAGATACAGTACAAGCATTGCTTTATGAAAACAAGCACCATGTTAGATGGGAAGATCTGTCAGTTTGGAGTACGGTGGGGGCATAGGCTGCTCCAGCTGTGGGAAAGTGATGGGGAGCAAGTGCCTCACTGCTATGATGACATTGGAGTATACTGAACTAATGTAAAGAATATACTCTCAAAAGGTAAATAGGCAAATAGATGCATTGTGTGCATAAATGGTTTAATTAATTCACTGCATTTATTAGCTACAAATTATTTCCTTTCTTCATGACTACAGATATGCACATGTACTGTTTGCATGTTATAAGCTTTCTTCAGATGCACACTGGGATAGTACGCCACTTTGAAAAAGCAGTTAAAACCGTGCCTATCTAACTACAGGAGTTATCTCTATTCATAGTGGTTCTGCTTATAAAAATGGACATGTGAAGCTGAGTCCTTGCTTTATGTAGTGATATCTAGTATAACTCTAAATTTCTAGGAAGTGCTGTGGTATGCTATAATTCTATTCACAGGACATAATGTGCTGGAAGAATTGCAATAGCTACCATAATGGCTAATGGTGCCAGCAACATTGCCGTAGTACTGTAGCAGGTTGCATTGTTTCATGACAATAGTAAATAATTTCTGTCTGGTTTAAATGGAGAAATGACCCTTCTCTATGACTATTTACACATACATAATTGCTTCTAATGACTAGTTGGTAAGATGACAATTAATGAATATTTTAAATAAATCAAAGATATTCTGTTTAAATTTGAAAGTCTTATGGAAATGCTAATTTTTCATTTACTATATATGAACAAATAATGATTTCTCATCTTATGAAAGCTTTATGAGACAATATTGAGGGATTCAAATGAGGAGAAAAATGTCTTGAGCCTCACTGAAGAGAGACTGCAGTATTTTGTCTTGACCTTGTAACTTCAGTTTTATAGTTTTGTGTACAGCTGATTTGGTACAATGGATTACTCTGTACAGTATAATGAGTCAAAACCTTGTGTGTTACTAGAATACAAGTTTTTAAGCCAATTTTTATGAAGTGCTAAGTTTATAAGGTATTTACCTCATATATTGGCTGCTATCATAGGAAATGTCAGTGTAGCATAGACTTTGATCCATCTTGAGGCAATAATTTATTTGGTCATGAGAGGAAGGAAGGAGATTTCTTAAAGATCTCACGTTCTGTGGACTTCGTTAACTAGGCTAGGAAGCAGAAGGTGCAAATAGCCTCTCGAGGCTTTGTTAGGTCACATAAGTCCAGAGGTTCATTTCATTAGCTGCTTTGACACCTGCAGATGTTTGCTTTTCTGACTGGGGCAATCAGTTAGAAACTGTCATCAATCACCTTTAATTTCTGATTTGTATCTATTCATGATTGAAAACCTGGTTAGCAAAAGTAATGTAGAATTTTTTAATATGATGACAATTGTAAAGAAGTGGAATTATAATGAGTTTGCTGGAGCGCTTTCTTTTCTCTATGTGTCCCAGCATTTCACTTGTCAATCTATACACTCAAGTTCTGTATTCTAGACAGCAGGGCAGGCTGAGCTAGCTCCTTTTTAGATCTGATTGTGCAATCCTAGTTTAGGTAAGAATCCTGGCAAAGCCAAAGTATGACTTAAAATGACATTTCAAGGACCAGTCCCATTGAGAAGACCATCAATTTTCTTGCCACATCTTTCCAACCTTTTTGGTCATGTAGGAGAGGGAAGAAACACTTGCATATGTGAGCATGACTAAGAGGAAAATGAAAATGTATAACTTGATTATGGATTTTAATTATAATTGTAAATTAAATTTTATGGTACATATTTGTAGGGAATTTTCTTTAATAGACCTCTTTTACCATCTTTTTAAAATCAGTGCTGGCTGATGCATTGTTTGTGCTTTTAATATAGCTAGCACTCTTTAACATAATGGGCTTTGAAGTTTAATACCTCCTTCAGTGTACTGTTAAACATAGTAAGAAAAAAAGTATTTTTAAAAATTTAATAGACAGAGTCATCAAAATGAAAGAGACAGACTTCAAGAATTAAGGTATGGCTTCTTGTTTTCCTGACAATTATTACCCTTATAGGAGGAGGAAGGATTGCAACAATCAGGGGATCACAGCAGGAAACTGACTTTGAAGGCCGTTTTTGTTGTTTTCTAACATTCTCGAACTGAGTGATTTCCTCTTTCCACTGTCTTAATTCTATCTGATTCCAGAGTGAAGCTGTAAAGGCAAAAGCAGTTATTCAGGGGCCATGAGAATGGAGAAAGAACAGGATAGAAATGGTAGGAAATAATATCTTATCAGGTATGTCTCTAAGATTCAGTCATGAATACCTTACACTAAGATGACCACTCAGATGAAAGAATTTGAGAGACAAAATGATGAATGGGTTTATCAAGCTTGAGTACAAAATCTTTGGCTGAAGAAGAGACTAAAATCAGAGTTTGAGCTTTAATCCATTTTTATTGTCTGCACAGTATAACACTCTGAGACAGGCACTATTTGTTCATCCCTATTTGCCATGACACAAATGGGAAATTTGGATATATTGCAGTATAAATTAGTAACAATGGAAGACATTTTTAATACAAAACAAGTTAACAGCATTTTCCTCTGATTTTGATGGAAAACATGTAGCCAGCTCACTTTCCATTGCTTGGAAATTATTAACCAATACTCAATAAAGGCAAAGAACTCAACTCATTTCAACCTTCTTTTCAGAAATTCAAACCAAACAAACAAAAAAACCCATATGAAAAAAAGAAAAAGTGAATCTCTCATAAATGTTAATTTTTGCAGAATTTAATATATTTGTAAGTTTTTCTTCTGGGAAAAAAAAATCACAAGAGTTTTATTTTTTCCCCCAGCTTTTAAATAGACCAGATGCATTATATAATTTCATTCAAGCACTTGAGAGCATGTGTCACTGAAGGATCTTATCACATCTAGCTTACTTGAAAGTTTGTCCTAGAAGCAAAATGGTAGGTAGGCTTGTATAAATTATAGGACCAATAAAGTAATGTCTAGTAACATAGATAGGAACCTTCAAAAGTAGCTTTTGGAGCAGAAAGCAAAACTAAAAGTTACAAATAAAACCTCTCACCAAAATATGCGTCTTGTTCATCAGATTGAGGATGGATGGTATGCAGCATAATGGGGACCAGGATTCTCTGGTGTAAATAAAAGTTAATTTGATTGCAAAAAGTGATATAAAATAATGTTAAGTGAAGTGAGAGTCAGACTCAGCTATTTACGTGTATTTATTGAACTTGATTTCCTTGTTTTATTAATAAATATTTAATACTTCTGAATTAATCTTAATTTAATATTACTTCAAATCAAATATTAACACAGAATTTAAGGTTGAATTCCTCCCTGCACAGGACAATGATCATCGTAAAGATCTTTGAGTCAGCTGTTTGAAAGCTGCCTTTCTCAGCAGGGAGAGACTTGTATGAGTTTACGTTTGTCAGATGTGTTTTGGAGAAGTGACATCTTTTGAAGATATCAGCATTAAGAAGAGTTTTCCTATTTATCCTGCACCAGATCTGGGCCAGATTTGGATGGAGATCTGAAATTCCTGCAGCAGACCCTGCTGTGCCCCTCCAGTCTGGGCTTCCCCAATGCTGGAGACACCCTAGCCTGTGTCTTCTTTTACAGAAATTTTATCCAGCAATGATAGAGGGGAAAGAAGACAGCCAATTACTTCCTTAACAAATGCTTTTCAGTTCCTGTTATACTGCTCTCTTCTTTCAGTATTGTTATATCTCTTAATGCCTTTTTCCTTTTCTCTTTATTGGGCCATCCTCTTAAAGTATTTTTGAAGGAGAGAGTTCAGTGTTTAATTTCTCATATCAGATGTTTAACTTCTCAGATCAAATATATATGTAATTAAGCAAGAGTTTTCTAATAGTGACATGGCTTTCTTAGTTAAACTGTTTAGAAGAAGATGACTAACAAATACTTGATAACCAGGAAATTCTGAATGTGTTTTCTATAATTGTCCGCCTGTATTATTAAGCTGAAGTAGAGGCTTCTGACGAAGGCAAAAAAGCTAAGGAAACTTTTCAGTCACACAAACAGAAAGCCATTGCTTAGCAGGCAGCCTTTGCTGTGTCTACAATGTCATTTTTGCCAGCAGAGAGGTTAGAAAGTCAGAGGTGTTGATACTCTTGGCAGAAATATAGTACTTGTTCTAAACAGTATAGACTTTGTGGCTGCCAGAACTTTAATAGGAATAAATAATGATAGGATTGCATTTTAAGTAGCAATCATATTTTATCATGCGCTCTAATGATGTGTTTGTGACTTCATACGGAACATATTGTGCTTGAAGACTGAAAACGGAGGAAATATTGTGAATCTTCAGCTTTTGCCTACAGAAGACAAACTCAACAGTCTGTCCTTGCAAGAAGCATATGCTAAATCTTTTCATTTTGTATTGCTAGGGATAAGGGGTCTGCACACTATCAGCTGATAAGGGCTGATAGGTAACTACATAAAGCACTCTGAACTGCTTGCAATCACAAGGCCACATTCTAACAATAATTACATTCTCTGGTCACTGTAGCACAGAGAAGAAAATGAAAAAACAGGATGAAATAAGGGTCCTTCTTTATATATCTTTTTTCTTATTTGTAGCCACTACCGACAAGATCACCAGCCCGCCTGCACAGATCACTAAGCTCACCGACTGCTGAGGGGACAAGATCATTGCATACTCAATATGGATGATGCTTTATTCCCACTTTATTGCTAGCGCCATGCGCTTTTATCTGCTAACAAAAGCACCTTCTTTCATTCCACCCCGTGCCAGCCTCTTCTTTACTCTCCATCTCTTGCGTCACAGCCCGAGATTTTCTGAACGCCTACAACACTTATGAAATTGATATTTGTTCTACACAAATAAAACTGAATTTAAACACCGGATTGATTGGAGCTTTATTCATTAACTTG
Organism: Colius striatus; assembly: GCF_028858725.1. Taxonomy (NCBI): domain Eukaryota; kingdom Metazoa; phylum Chordata; class Aves; order Coliiformes; family Coliidae; genus Colius; species Colius striatus. The sequence goes on along the minus strand of NC_084767.1, from coordinate 28,254,475 downwards.
TTCCAAATAAACTTATGCCTTGTGTTGAAATTCTAAGCAGGCTCAAGCGGTAGGTGGTCAACTAAGAAGATGGTGTTTTTTCTCTCCCCTTCCACTGACCTTTACAAGATAATTGCTATAACATGCACTGAGCATGGTTATATGTGGCCATATCAGCATGGTTTTGCAGAGCGTTATTTCAATCTCCAGCAACATGGTTGTTTCTCCACTAATTCTCTTCATAGAACAAACAGTTAAATTTGCAGTGTTTACAATAGCTTGGAAAAACTTTCTGGAGTAATTGAATATAGAAATAAAATGCTGTTCTAATGGAAAATAATAAGTCTCAAATTTATTTTAGGTGTTCCTTTTCCTTAAGTAGAATCTCAAATCACATAGAATTTTCGCATTTCCTACCAGTCTGATGAACCATTTCAAAAAGACATTTGAACACTTGTGTCTACTGAAACTTGAAATGTTACCCTGGTTTACACAGGAGAAAATTCCCTACAGTCTAATTAAAAAGACATTAAAAACATAATGAAGTCTGTGAGAGACTTTATGACAAGATTTTAGTGGATTTCTGATGAGTCCCATAGATCTAAATCTATATTTTCTCATCTTTCTGTCGCTTGCTATATGAACATTCAATATTACTTTCAAATGAAGAAGAAATTTCTCATTTCATTAATTAATAAACTATAAATTAAAAAAAAAATGAGATACTTGTACCAGAAACACAATTGTTTTTTTCTGTATATAAAATTAAAATAGGAGCTATAAAAAGTTATTACTATCTATAGCTTGACAAGCAGACTAATTCTGTTATTACTGCTAAACATATCAGCATTATTCTTTTTTTTTTTCCTACTCTTTTCTCCCATGGAATAGTTATTACTTACTATTTTTTCCTTTGCCTATAGCTTAGGAAATCACATTTTGGAATGCATATGAAGTCCACTGAGACCAGAAGAAATACTGGTTGAATTAAATGAGATTTGTTTCAAGATCCAAAGATTAATAATTCATTAATTTGTTTTCATAGTTTCATTTGCACATTTATCTCTTCATTGATGCTTGGAACACTTTTTAATGTAGTATATTGATGAGAATTTTCACTGATTTCTTGTTTGTTCTGTCTTTTGAAATCATAAGATTGAATTCATACTATGCATCAGATTTAGAGGAAGCATCTAGTTATTTGCTTCAGATTTAAAATTATCTGAGAGCATTTTTAACATCTTTGAAAGTTACATGTATGTATCACAAAGAAATTTTCCAATATATTATAGTTTAATAATTCTGTTGAAAAGTGACAGGTACGTGGAAGGGCTTGTAGTAGAAACACAAACAAACTATTGTCTCTTCTTTCACATTACTCTAGGTACTTGATTCTCTACACAATTGGTCACTTTTTAATGAAGATCAAATGATGAGATCCTCATCTGTTGGTTTTAGTTAATAATCCATTTTCTATTCTTTATTCTTGGAAGCTTCTCAGACTTTTCTTAGCTTTTGAATAGAATAACTAGTGGAATTATCTCTACTTAAATTTACTTTTTTTTTCATATCATCTAAGTCCTGTATGTTAAACATTGCTGAATATTGCCTTAACAACTCCTATAACATGCAGTATGGGAAGTTTGGCTGTTGGTTTGGATAATAACTTCTCCACTGCTTGATGTATTAAATATCTTTTCTGTCTCCTAATATCTTAAAACAGATTTCAGAAAAAAAAAAATCATCCTCACCAACCTTTGACCTCCTCGTTTGCACATTTCTGAGAACATTAATGTGCCAGAGCCATCTTTTCTGATCCATGTGCAATACCTCTGAAGGAAGTACCTCTGGCCCTTAGCAATAATTTGTTAGTTTTCCAACTTTGATTTTCTCTTGACAGTTAAAAAAATTAATCTCTTTTTGTTGTCTTTAGTTCCTTTGCCTGCCCATAACATTGCTCTTTTTCTATGCCTTATTTTTTCACCTAAATATCTAGAACATATATTTTTGTTTGATTCTTTTCTTGTGTGTCAAATACAGATTTTTCTTTTAGCTTAAGCTTGTCTGATTTCCTTTGAAAGGGCATTGTTTGGTTGTCTTTCTTCTACCTTAATCCAAAGGGAATGTGTGATTTCTATTTTAAATATTTTTGGTGAAGTTTGTAGTTTGACATATTACTTAATTACATTTACAAACTAGTACTTTGACAAATTGACAATAATCACAGCATCATAAAATGGTAGGAGTTGTAAGGGACCTTTAGAGATCATCTAGTCCAACTCCCCTACAGAAACAGGTCAACCTAGATCAGGTCGCATAATGAAGATTGATTATTTGAGAAATGTAGCTATATCTAACGCACTCTGGAAGTAAGAGCATGTAAATGGACATATTGCATTAAAAAAGATATTGAACTATTTCATTAGATATTTGTTAATACAATTCAGTTCTCACAGACGGGTTAAGAAATTATATGATTGCTTTAGTTATAGCAATGGCCCACGGATCTCATGCCAAATAACCTTCTATTGCTTGTTCCATGTTTTTGACAATAGATTATTTATCCAAACTTGTGAACATTTTAAATGTTAAAGGGAGACTGTATAAAAACATAACATACCCGAATTGGTAATATACCATATGTCATGATTTTGGTGGATCAATGTGTGTGTTCAGTTATCCCTCAGCCATTCCAGCTGGTTACTGACATATGCTTTAATAGAAGCAATTTTAAACATTATCTTTTCCCAAGTGAGGTTGGCTATTAACAACTAGTATTAAGGAAAGACAATCTATTCTAATGATTAAAACTAGCTTTCCACCTCCTTCATGAGCAGTACTCATAGCCACAGAGAGGCACTGATACTCACCAGAATTGTTGGGTAATATTTGATTTTAGACTTGCAGTGACTTGAATTAATTTCTTCTCAAATTTATTGCTCAGGTTTCCATTGCATATCTGTGCCAGTAGCGGTTTCAGGACGTTGTTTCAGATTGATGGGTTAAGAACATTTTTCATGGAAAACAAAACAAAAAAATTCTAGACCCTGTACAGTATGATGGGAACAGATGTGTTAATGATGCCCATCTTACGATGGCAAACTAAAAATGGTTTTCTGCTAGAAGGCTGTGAAATACAGTTTTAGAAATCTATTAAATCTACACCTTAGGATTTAATCTAGTTCTATGATACTTAATGATATCTGAAAGGTTCGTATAGTGGGAATGCTAAATTGAGTCTCTTATTGCTTCCCTTTGCACTTTAAATTTGCAAGTTTTTTCCAATTACTTGACTTCTTCCAGTGACCTTCAGTGAGGCTAGCAGAGTCACCTAAGTGACAGAAACCGAGGAACTGAATATTATTGCTCACCATTGTAATGGGGTGCATCTGTTTTCACGTCTTTTTAGTAACATATCATTATGAAGCATGTTGAATATGTCCTTATGAAATTGAAGCATATAAAAGGACAAAAAGCCTGGTCTTTTAGTTTACAGTTGGGAAATGGACTGTTGAATTTCATCTTTCCATAGGTAAGCTTGATACTCCTATGCCCTTGAGTATAGAAATAAAAATGGCCAAGTGGTAGTGTCAGCAACTGCAGGTGTTGCTGGAACAAAAAGAAGCAACATTTGTTCCTATCAAGTTAATATCAATGAGATGTTCTCTGCTTGATTTTTATGTCTCTCATCTACAGTCTGAAGGGACAGATTTTTTTTTTGTTAATTCAGGGCGGAGGATGACTTGAAAGTACAGGTTTCAGTTCTGAATCATTATAACAGTACTTAATTTTGATGTTCAGGATTGAGTGAGGGAAGGAACTTCTGGTATAGTTGGTTGTGTTTGGTTTCCATAGAATCATAGATTCATAAAATCATAAAATGGTAGGGGTGGGAAGGGACTTTTAGAGATCATCTAGTCCAACTCCTCTGCAGAAGCAGGTCCACCTAGATCATAGCATCTGGAAAAGACCTTTAAGATCATGAAGTCCAGCCTTTGTGCCAACCCTATCAACCACTAGACCATTTACCTAAGTGCAACATCCGTCTCTTAAACATCTCCAGGGATAGTGACTCCACTACCTCCCTGGGCAGGCTGTTCCAATTGACAACACTTTCAGCAATGAAATTCCTCCTAATATCCATCCTGAACCTCCCCTGGCACAACATGAAGCCATTTCCTCTTGTTCCTTCTAGTTTTAATGCAACTTAGTGAATTAGAAATTGGATAGAAATATGTAGTTTTTGAAAAAGCTTTGGTTTCTATCTCAGTGACAAAGATTATAGGGTAGAAAGTACTTTTAAAAAGTGGGAAAACATTTTTTTTTTTTAAATGCAATGCTCTAATCAGTAAGCCTCATAATCCATTTCAGGCTTAGAGATCTTCATGCTCCATTGTCTCTTCCATGGCTTACTGAAGATGTGCTGTGGCTGAATAGCTGCACAGTGAATACTTCTCACACTTACAGGAATCTTGCTAGCAGTGCTAATGATAAGCTATAGATAATGCTCATCCACCTTTAAAATCAACATCCTGTCCTCCTTACTGATTCTTTGAAGAATATTTGCTTTAAGGATTTTTGGAGCACAGAAGTCTAACCTTCAGTAGTCCCTGAAGTTCAATTTCTGTCCCTTATTTTAAGCAGGAGATGTATTAGCTCTATTAGTAATTTTGAGTGGGGAAAGGGATTTTTTGGTGCAAGTTTTATGATTCAGGTTGGTTGCTGTTTGCAGCACTAGTAGAAAGATCTCTGTTTTATTGTTATTTCAGCTGTAGTAGCAATTTTGAGACAAAGATGAACTCTGAATTTGGTAATGGACTACAAGTAGAGGGCTATATTACAGCTCACTTCCACTGAGTTAGCTTTACTTCCTGTCTTCTAGGAGCTGCTTGTTTCATACTTGCTAATTCTGTTGTCTCATAAAAGAACAATGTGAAATCTAGTGGTTCATTGTTTGGTCTTGCAGGAGGATTATGTACCATATGGCAATAACTATGGCAATAACTTATAACCTGAGACCCGTTCACATTGTTTCTGCAATTTAGGCAGTGCACCAAGTCAAGTATTCTGGTTCCTATTTGGGAAAAAAAAAAAAATGTCGGGAAGTTGATAGGGAAAATAAGTGGGAGTGATGGATAGTTCTTCTATTTATAGATAACATAATTCATTCTTGCATAAGTTCACAGCATCATATTCCTCCTCATCCATATTTGTGAGGGAATGTGAATATATTGATTACGTGTCACCTTTAGGTAACGATTGGATGCAGGTTTTGTCACTATGATTTCCATTAATCAGTGAAGATGAGAAGCAATGTGTGTTCTTAGGAAAAGAACAGCACATAGTGTATGCAGCTGGGAGGCAGTTTGGAGACAGAGAAATTTGGCAATGAGTCCACTTTACTAATACATAATAAATTATTTCATGGTATTTATTTTTCTTTTTACTATTATCTCTAACTGTATGTTTTTAGTTGATGTGTTTAACTGATGTACTGAAAATGTGCTCAAGTTGTAACAATCATTATAATTGCATATTCAGCACATTTTCAAAAAACCATCTGCTTATTTTCACTGTGCAATATTGCACATATCTCACAGATCTCTTTTACCCTTTGCTGGATTGTCATCCATGTGTAACTTGTCATGAAAATGTTATTAGTACACACTCAAACATGTGATTACTGTGGTAAAGTATTGAGCTAGAAATACAGATGGGAAGACTGCAAAATAGTTTTGAGAAAATGTTGGGGTTTTTTTTGTTTAAAGACTTTGAAGTTGGATGTTTGTTGTATGTGAAACTGTCATTTAGTAAGAAGTTTTATGATACTTTTCATAAGCATTATACTGATTTCATATTTCTTTTACCCACATCTTAACTTTAAGATACTGAGAAAGTAGCGTAGAGAAGAGGGAATCACAGTATCTAGCCATTTGTGAGTGAATTATAGGTGTTACCTCTGTCTTGGTTAAATATGATATTTAGCGGGGGGGTTGGACTAGATGATCTCTAGAGGTCCCTTCCAATCCCTACCATTCTGTGATTCAGTGATTACACATGGAATCCACTCTATTATGTTGAGTATCTAGGAACAAGAGTGATAACTATGTAAATCGTGTTACATTTCCTGCATACTTGTTTCAAGAAGCCATGCTATATTTGCTTTAGATTGATGCTTCCTCTCTTACACAGGCTGGTACAAGTATCAGAGTGCATGGACAATTGTAAATATTTGATCTCTTATCCTGTACTTCAATCTACATGTGCATACGTATTTTAGGGCATGAAACTTGTAATAATGACTTTAGTTCTTTTACTTATGGGTAAAGGGTGTGTTTTCAAAAGCAGGATTAATTTCACTAGTTGATACATAAAAACTGATTGAGGATTAGGAAACTCATATGAAAAGCAGAAAATGCTCTTAAAATTCAATCAGTTATAATTTGTAATATTTGAGCTGACTCCTTTCAAATACAACTCCTATCAGAATAACTATTTTCTTTACAAAGTATCTTGGATGTTTCAATAATTCTTCAGTTTTATGGTCCCATAAGTCAACATCTTTCTGCAATATATTAGTAAACATTTTCCTAGATGTTTCAGGCATTCATTGTATGTGTTTTTGTTGTTATTCTGAACTAAACTGATAATTTCAATATTATGATATTTATATAAAAATAAATTTCCTGAAGATTGTATTTAATTTGAAATTATTATCATATGCTTAAATCATCTCAGACAGGTTTTTCCCTCCTTCTCAGCTTTAATCCCATCTTAAAAGCTCTATTTATCTCTGCTCTGATTTAGCTAGGCAATTTAAAACCGTTTACGTTCATGCAAACAGGACTTATTAAATGTTTCTGTCATGGTTTGACATGAAGCCATTTCTGGTAAGGACGAAGGGGCTGTAAAGACGGCTCCTGTAAGAAGTTGCTCGCAACTCTCCCCAGCTCTGAGCCAGACCCACTTCTGAGGCTGAGCCAATTACACGCCTCCACGATCACTTTTTAAGAAGAAACTGGAAGAGGAGGTTTCTTCCACCATCTCCTTTCCTGCTTCTTCTTCTTTTTCTATCCCTTCTTATTCTGGCTGGTGGTGGTGCAAGAAGTAGGAACAGTGAGAGAAACAACCATGCGGACTCCAAGGTCAATGATGAAAGAGAGGAAGTGTGCTGGAGCAGACTCCCCTGCATTCTACGGAGAGGACTGGTGAAGCTGAGGTTTATTTTCATGTCTTTAAAGAGCCAGCATCAGCGTTGGAGACTTATTTTGGTAATGACTCCAGAAAAGGGGCAGAGACTCATGTTGCTACAGCTGTCTCCAGACCAGGGGCAGCGATTCACTTCATTAAAGGCCCCGTGCCAGGGACAGTGACTATGGTCAGAGGAGGCCGTGTCCCATGGGAGGTACCCAATCACTTCACTACAGACCCCAAGCCAGGGCCAGCGATTTTCTTCTCTAAAACTATGGCAAGAGCAGGCCGTACCCCAAGGAAGGGACCCAATATCCACAGCTGTAACTGTGGGGAGGAACCCACGACAAAGCAGCTCATTAAACTTATGCCCAGAAGAGGCCTTGTCCTGAGAGAGGGATCCTATAGCTGCAGAAACTGCAACCGTGGCAAAGAATCCACGCCAGAGATATTCACCAAGGACTGCGTCCCGTGTGAGGGACCCTGTATCTGCAGAAGCCGCAGCTGTTGGGAACAACCCACACCAGAGAAGTTCGTTAAGGACTGTGTCCCAGGGGAGGAACCCCATGTTGGAGTAGGGGAAGAATGCCAGGAGTCATCCTCATCTGAGCAGAGAGAAGCAGCAGAGCCCATCTGTGAGAGACTGACCACATTCCCCATTCCCTGCCCCCCTGAGCCGTTGAAGGGGGAGGAGTTAGAGATATTGGGAGCAGTGAGCTGGGCTTGGGAAGAAAGGAGGGATGGGAGAGGGAGATCTGAAAGTGCTGGTTGTAATTTTCTCATCATCCTACTCCCTTTTTGCTTTTGTTCTGTTCTTTTTCTTGCAGGTAGTAGATTAAACATTCCTACTTTCCTCTCTAAGTTGAGTACTGGAGTCTGTTTTACCCGGAACCGTAATTGGCAGCCAGCCCTCCCTGCCCTTGTCTTAATCCGCAACAACCTTGCTTATCTTTTTAATCCAATTTCACTGGGGCCTCTGCCATCCTAACGAGGGTGGGGGTGAATGGGGGCACAAAGTGAGAGACTGTTGTGGTGCTGCTGTGCTAGTTGGGCCAAACCGCAACAGTTTCATATTATTAAATTAAAATATAATGGATATTGAGTGGCGGGATTAATTTTGCAGGTGAACAGTAGTGGTGCAAGTGTGGCGATTTAGCATAGATGGATGGTTACAATAAGGTCAGATACCTGAAGAAAGAAGGAAAGAGAGAAGTTGATTTGGAACTATGAGTATATCATTGATTTACAAGGCAGGCAATGTTGGCTGAAAAAGGTCTGGAAAAGATGAGAGTCTTGTTTGGAAGTTATAGATTTGTGTCAGATGAAATGACGCTGGCTGAAGATGACCTTGGATTAAAATATCTCAAGAGAAACAAAGAGGATGCTTGTTAGATATAAACAGAGGATGAAGGCAAGTGACACACAACTTTCTGTACCAAGGAGTTTAGTTCCCTGTCTGTGATGACTTCTGACAGCAAGTACAGCCTCACCAGATGACTACAGAACTCTGGTGACATTAAAGTCAATTTGGACAGCATTGAGGTCAATAGAGCAGAGATTCTATATTTCTCTGTCGTTGTTATTTTCTTCATTTGTTTTGCCAGCTTTCTCATCCAGCTTCTCTTATTTTCTTATAAGAAGAATAGCATTCATATAGCTCTTTTACTGGCAGAAGATAGAAGAGTTCTAGCTGTGTGCTTTTTTTGTTAGATAAATATTTTTATACAAATTGTTAAGAAACAACAAACAACAATTCTTGACACATCAAACTGCAGTTCCTTCACAACACTTGAAATCAAAGGAAGCAGTCTTTAAAAGAAATAATAATATATGTCTTTAAAGGCATCTGAAAGTCATTACCTTATAAAAAAAAAAAAAAGACAAAAAGTGAGACAAAATACCAAACCAGCTAAAACTGTGTGGTACTTCATATTACTAAAAGAATGGTACTGACACTTTCAGCTTTTGAGCACATTGAGTGAATCACAGTTTTAATGCATCATCTATTTCCTTTTTTTATAAATATGTATTTAGAGAAACTAGTGCTTTGAGAAGAAAACAACATCTGATGTAAAAATGATGCTAGTATTTAAGCTTGTGGAAGACAATAGTTTCAATATATGTATAAACAACTATTTAGAAACAAAATAGACAATTGGGATTATGCAATTTTGTACTGAATATGCAGATTCCTATTTCTGGTCCAATACATACACTGGTTTGTCCCATAAAAGAAAATTAAATTTCTTCTAGTATTGTTATGTTTTTGTTGATAGTAGGACAGACCATCTCTGTCAAACTTGAGACAATGGATTTGGTTTATTAAATTAAATTCCTTATATTATCTCATACTGTTTCTTCACAGAAACAAAATAAAAACAAGGAGTCGTTAGTCTCTTACCTATCTTGTTTCACGTCTCCTGCCTTGCTGACATATCTCCTTCTTACAGTTCATCTGTTTCTTTAGTATTTTAGTCTTGTTCAACAGTTTATTGAATATGTCAAAATATTTTAGTGTATGTCTTCTCAAGTAGTGCAGCCAGATATTCCCATGTCATTAATACTGTATAGCAGAGATTAAAAGCTTGACATACATTTAAATGTGTTACTTTCTGTCCGTGTCTCTATTTCTCCGGTGTTTATAATTTCATTCAAATATTCATTCTTGCTTTGTACTTTCTTACCATCAGATTTATTTTTTGTCAATTTGAAACATGTAAAATACTTAAATGGAAGATGCAACAGGGTATCAAATGTAGCAGAAGCTCCACTTCCCTGATAATTTACAAATATTTATTATTTGAGGAAACAGGAGATTAAAAAAAGAGATTTTTTCTCAAAAGTATATATATTAAAAATATAAATTAAGGAACAGACCGATAGATCACACTGTGGTTTTAGATCCACAAGCACTTTGATGAGAACTGTAAGCATTTTCTTACTGCTTTTTAGAAGGACAGGGGTTTGCTATATTTATTAGGCTAGATCCTGAGCTGCTTTAATCTGTCCTCGCTCTTACTGCCTTCAAATGAAACATGTCAGTTGAACAATTTAGGATTCAGCAGGTGCTATGCATTAATTTAACATTCATATTGCTTGTTGTTTTCCATCACAAATTACAAAGGTATTTTTTAATATGAAATACATTTTGCAGTGTGAGCTCTCAGATCCAAACAAATAACTTTAGATTAATTTACTATGTACACACAACACAGACCCAGGCCAGGGTCAGCTGCAGGATACATCTTCAAATTGGCCCTAGCCCTATCAGCTACAGGAGAACCTTCTGGCAGATTTTTGTTTCAAGAAGACATCCCTGTAGCTCCCCCTGCTATCAAAAAACCTAGCCCAGGCAAAATCACTAAAAGAATGTATGAAAAATCATAATTCTTTATATCTAACAGCTAGAGGTTAAACACTTCCACAAATTTGGCCTATTTTTTGTAATGTGAAAAGAAAACCGCCTTTAGTGCTAACAAGATCATCACCATATTAAAAATTAATTCATTACTGAATCTAATAGAGGCACTTATCATGAGAAAGTCTCTGTTCCTGGTGAGCATTTATAAATTGTGCTATTAAGATGAAAAGCATTTATTCAAATTACAAATTTAAATTATTGTACCATTAAATTCTTCTCTTATTTTCTGTCTTGTTTTTGTTCAGTGCTCAGGCTTGATATTGTGGCAGTAGAGGTGAGAATTTGGTAGCTCAAGTCAAGTAAAATAATGTCAAGTCATGTGCACTTAATTCACAAATTCATTAAGTTTGTGTATAATATTAAATTAGACAAGATAATTGTGTTTGCTTTTCTTAGTCTAAATAACAGTTGGTGGACTTTACCCTATAGAAGTAGGTTTAAAATGTATTGGGAGTGGCAGGAATAATTTTAGAGGCCCTTTCACATCATTGTATTTGAAGATTTATTAGCATTTAAGTTTTTATTTTTGTTACTTCTGATTTTGTAACTTTTATGTAAAATGTTACTTGATGGTAACTCTTGCAACAGAAGGTCTCTGCATCAGAGCAATTTCTGATTAAGTAATATTTGAAAAAGAATGGAAATACTATGTTATGTTTTCTGTATGAAATTTTTGTTGGCTACAGCTTGGTTCATTGTCTTAAAGGCATGAAAATTTGCTGAAATATGCCCAAGTTTTCCTCTATGTGCGACACCTGTCACAGCACTAAAAATTGCACATAGTTGTTTTGGTCTTTGGCATTTCCAGAGTCAACCCTGATTTGTGCTATACAGAACCTTTCTTTACTCCCTGGTGATGGAGCAACAGGTGAAAGTGTTCATGCTAGAGCAGTTCTGTCAGTGTGGGCTTCAGACTTAGGAATGTCAGCAAATGGACTTAGAACAGACATTGTTCAAGGAAAGAAATATACTCTCCTACAAGAAATACATACATACATAGGCTTGCTAATGAATGTAATCTGCTTGAGCATATATTGTTGGGAGGCAATTACAAGATCTCATTAACTTTTAAAGGATCTTATCAAAAGAGTGAGTCACCTTTATATAAGCTCCTTTCAGGTAGTTGTAGAGAGTAATAAGGTCTTTCTTCAGCCTCCTTATCAGAGGAGTTCTCTCGGTTGCTTCCCAACAGGTTTATTCTCTCTTCACCAGCTTTGTTGCCCACCTCTGGACATGCTCCAGTACCTCAATGTCTTTCTTGTAGTGAGAAACCCCAAACTGAACATAGTATTTGAGGTGCAATCTCACCAATACTGAGTAGAGGCGTAATCACTTTCCTAGTCCTGCTCACCACATTATTTCTGATACAGGCCAGGATGCCATTGGCCTTCTTGGCCACCTGGACACACTGCTGGCTCATATTCAGACAGCTGTTGATTAACACGCCCAGGTCCTTTTCTGCAGGACAGCTTTCCAGCCACTCTTCCCCAAGCCTGTAACGTTGCGTGGAGTTGTTGTGGCCCAAGTACAGGACCCAACACTTGGCCTTCTCGAACCTCATACAATTAGCCCATCAATCCAGCCTCTCTGAAGACCCTTCCTGCCTTCAAGCAGGTCTACACACACAGACAGTTTTTTATTATCTGCAAACTTCCTGAGAGTGCACTCGATCCCTTCATCCAGGTCATTGATAAAAGTATTAAGTACGACAGACTCCAACACTGAGCCCTGGGGAACACCAAAGGTGACCAGTCATTGAGTGGATTTAACTCCATTCACCACCACTCTATGGGCCCAGCCATCCAGCCAGTTTTCCATCCAATGAAGAGTATGTCTGTCCAAACACTGGGCAGCCAAAAGGATGCTGTGGGAAATGCTATTGATGACTTTACTAAAATAACACTAGAGCAGTCTGTGTTTCATACAGGAGTCCTGTCAATGTCCAGGAAAGCAACAGTTCCACTCTGCATTGGCTTCTGTCTCAATTGTTAGCAGACAAAGGAAAAGACGTCTTATTACTCATCTTTGCCTAGTGTGTGAGCTCAGGAGGAGCTGATTGTAAATCTTTCCCAATTCACTTTGACAGTTTTATCATTAAAAAACCCATTCTCAGAAAATTCACTAGAATGATTAAGATGTTTACATCTGAACATGCTCTGTCCCATGAACATGTCCCTCCTCTGCTAGGTGTGTTAATGTTACAAGCACAACCTGAAACTGCAAAGACAGGACTAAAGATAAAGTTATATATTCAAAACACAGTTAATACCTCAGCATCTGTAGGATACAGCCTTTTGATGTGTTCATAAAATGTGCATAAAGCCATCATAGGGATGAGACAGTAAATGAGACCACCATGGTGGGGTGAAAAAGTTTCTTGTAAGGATGCTGCCACTCACTGTGGGGTACTAGGAGAAAGAATAGTGGAAGTAGAGTAAAATGTTCATGTGGGATGGGTAGATATGCAAGAGTGGGAAATCCTGTTTTCTACTGAAAGCATTTTTGAAATCCCTCTGACCCTTCTTAACCCTTTTTGTTTTCCTGGCATTCTACTGATCCAAATTTTCTATTATCCTTTAAGGATCAGCTCTGCCATTTCTGTAGAATTGACATTTTACCCTCTTCAAAGCATGGAGAAAATTTGACCAAAGGAAAATTAAGCTCTGCTTACACTGCTGAGAAACCATGAGCTATGTCTACAAAGATCATGCTCCTCTGATATGAGGAACAGAAAAACAGGCCTTTAACTAGATCTTTTTTATACTATGTGACCGCATCAACCACCAGCCTTTCTGTGTTTCCTTCTTTCTAGTTTATTGTGAGGAAAAACAATCAAGACAATTATTTGGGTTTTGTTTTAATAAGAAACAGAACCCCCCCTGAAATCTCACTGAAGGTTTGTGGAATGAATGTATCAGTGCACACTGGAAAGAAGGATATCTGTTTTACTACTGATGCATAGATATCTCTTTCTTAGGTTAATAAATATGCTTCCTGAAGGGTTTATTGGTTTTATTGCTAGCCATCATTAATGTGCTTTGCTTATTCTATTAAATTCCATTTGAACATCTGCTGACTGGATTTTTCACATGGATACAAAACAAACTGTGCTTGACATAAAATTTATCTGGATGAAGTGTTTTAGATTATGGCAGTGAGTCTAATGAACAAAATTTAATGGGTCACCCGAGGCTCTATTAAGTTGAGTACATCCAAACATATTTTCTTTTCAGGGTTTAGAGGCCTTCTGTAAAGCTTCTGATTCAAATTCACTGGAAAAATTTCTTTTAAAAGAGAGCTCAGCTTTTCAACTGCAGTATAAAACCTTGACAGGTCTTTTAAAAAACAAGTCCTTTTTTCAGCACATGGTACAATACCCGTATCTAAAACTTACAGGATATTCTCACAATAAGTGTAGCAATATCATTATCTTTTGGACCAGTCCATCTTTTTTTACATCATTTTCCAAATGATAAAACTGGACATAAAAATGTAATGCTTGACAAGTCTTGTAAATTCTGAAAAATCTGGAAGCATGTGCTCTGTTAAATGATTAGGTCATAAACTTTTCGGTTTGGCTTTATATGACAATGGGAGGCAACATGTTAAGTCTGTCTGAATATGCATGCTTGTATTTTTCACTGACTTGTCCTGTTACATTTCAAGTCATATAGCAACAACAAAAAGAATAAATGTTTTATTCTTCAGGTACCATGTTGTTATGCATGAATTGACAATTCAATAGGAATTACAATAGGAACAATTATCCAGTGCAAAAGTGATAAAAAGGTTGGATGCATAAGGATAGTGGTTCATTTCCAAGAACATTTTGATTACACATTAGGAAGAACTTTTTTACCAAGAAGGTTATTAAGCATCAGAACGGATTGCTCAGAGAGGTGGTGGAGACATCATCCCCAGAAATATTCAAAAGACACATAGATGACATGCTGAGGGATATGGTTTAGTTTAGTAATGGCGTTGAAAGTGTTAGGTTACTGGATGATCTTAAAGGTCTTTTCCAACCATAATGATTCTGTGTTCCTTGTACCATTAGTGCTGTGATGAAATTATTTTAGATGTCTTCTCAGAGTTGATTTATTGGAAATTTATACTAAAGTACAGGCTGTTGTGAAAATAGCTGTGTAGGGAAGAAGCTCTTGAATAATGTGTGTTGCATGATTCCTACACACGTCTGACATTCTTGAAAGTCTTTAGCAACATTAGAACTTCCTACAGGTGTGTTATGAAATGCATGAAATTGTAGCTAAGTCTACTGTTTCTGAAGGAGTGATAGATTCTGGATGTCCAAAATGCTGTATATTTTCACGTTACATATAAAATGGAATTATTTTGAAAACTTAGGTCTGAATCCATTTCATCTGAGATGAATAAAAATCTGTGATTACAGCGGTAAGACTAAGAGATGGTAGTCTGGGAAATGCCCATGACGATTTTCCCCTTAAGCTAGTTGTAAATGGCTGTACAAAGAGCATAGGCGAAGTTAAAGCATTTTTATAATAAATTGTAATTATATAATATCACATAATCTCAGTATTATTTACAATCTGAAAGTGTTGCTCTGTATTTAAAACATAAGTTCCTGCTTCAAATGTATTCTTACGAGTAGTGCTCAAGAAAAAGATTAAAAGAGAGGATAGAGGTCAGAGTGATGCAAAGTAATAGATTCAAGGAGATTCTCAGGAAGACTCATATCAAGAAACTATCTTTACAGACTTTTTTGTTTCCTTTCACTTTTAACAGGTATAGCATTTCATGTTTTTGTCTCCTCTAACAGAAGTTTAACAGCATCAAAAAATTGTATACTTCTTTGCAGTAGATAAAGGACAACATCTAATGGGGTACAATGAGCATGCTATTTTAGTCTCTCTAAATGCTTAGTTTTTGATAAATAGAACTGTCCTCAGAACACAGCTACAAAAAATCCCCAGAAACTGAGACCAAAAAGTACTCATCACACAAGGAGGTAATTTACAATTCACCACAATGCACTTTGCCTTGTCTATAACCCTACAGGCTTTTGATGAATATGGTCTTAGGAGACTGACAGCAAATGTTTTGTTTATTTACATAATATTAGTCTATTTTCAAAATCTGTTAGAGGACTCTTAAAATGATTTGGAAAACTGCTTGAAAGGTGAAATATATCTTAAGTTAACATGTAAGTGAAAGCATGGCTTCTTAGCCTAAAATTAAAATAACTTCTAGTGGCAAACCAGAAGATTGTCAATACACCTGCTTTCCTTCAGCACTTTTATGACCTAATTGAGGCTTTAACTCTCTTCAAAAGAAAATACTTTAAAAAAAGTAGTGTTGTAAGCATGAAGAGGATGTTGCAATGACATGAAGAAGGACTTAACACTTCTGAATTACAGATGATGGTGGGCAGAGGCATGTTTTATTTCTCAAAACTCCTGAAAGTAATAGTTTCTACTCTGAAATCCATGTCATAAGCTCAGACTTAATAGACATTAGGTTGAGGGAGGTTCTACTCCGCTTCTACTTTGCTCTGGTGAGGCCTCATCTGAGTCCTGTGTCCAGTTGTGGGCTCTTCAGCTCAAGAGGGACAGAGAACTGGAGAGAGTCCAGCACAGGGCCACCAAGATGATCAGGGGACTGGAACATCTTTCATACGAGGAAAGGCTGCGGGACCTGGGGCTGTTTAGTCTAGAAAAGAGGAGACTGAAGGAGGATTTTGTTTACAAATTTCTAAATGGTGGGTGTCAGGAGGTTCTATGGTACCTAGCAACAGGACCAGGGGTATTGGGATGAAGCTGGAATACAAAGAGTTCCATTTCCTGTTCCTATGCAATGTTCCTATGCAATCTGATCTAGGTTGACTTGCTTCTGCAGAGGGGTTGGACTGGATGACTGCTAAGAGTCCATTCAAACCCCTATCACTCTACGATTCTATGATTCTTTAAGTTGAATAAAGGTCTTAGTGAATGGAAGGAGAAAGTGTATGAAAATTAAAGCTTTGCTTGACTTGAAATATGTTCAAGCTAAAAGGACTTAAAATCCCACACAACAGAACACAGAACATCTGGGTATAACCTCTCATATTAATTGTGAGTTAGTATTGATAGTTAACCTCCCATACACTAGTTATATTTCTAACAGTCAAAAGCATTGAAGTCCAAATAATTCTGAAGCTAAAAATTACTAATTTTATCCAAAACAGTTTTCTTCATCTTACTAACTACTCTACTGTTTAAGATTTGTGCCAAGGTTGCTTAGCCTGAATTACCGATATTTTTTAATGATTTTTGATAGAGTACAGGAAAAAATAGATAGTATGACCACTTCTAATTGATTTGACCCCAAATTCTTGTTCTGGATTTTTGGTTTTGTGTTTTAAAGGTGATAACTGCCATCTAGAGCTTCAAAGCAAATTCCAAATCAAATAATAAATAATTTTCCTATCAAAACTTTAATAGGAGGCACTGTACTAATCAATGCAACTTAATATTTTATATTGAAAATGTTTTAAACTACTCAGGTATTTGGCCTCATAAAGAATCTGCTAGTAAACATTGCTGAGAAGAAGGAGTAAGGATTATTTATTGTATATAAATTATAAACAAGAATTGACAGACTAAGTGGTACTTGCCAAAGAATTAACAATTAAAAGGATTAATTAACAATTAAACACTAAAATTAAAAATTAAAATGAATCCTAATTAAAGAAAATCCGCTGAGCTGGAAGTAGTTAGAGGCTAGATGATTATGAAAGGGAAGTAGTCATATATGTATGCCCTGGTTTCACCACTGTTCCAGTTCATGTCCTTTACAGAGGAATATTTTTGCATCTTCTTCCCCGCCCCCCCCCCCCCCCCCCACTGCCCAGGATACTTCCAGACTCCTAACGCTTCTCTCTGAATGAATCTGAGTTTCTTCCAGGTATCTAGTCTGAGATGATATGGGAGATTAGCAGTCTTGTTACTCCATTTTACACATTCAGAACTGAAGTATATTGAGATGAATTTGGGAAAGGAGAAAACTGAACATAGGATTTTTGTCCTACTTAGAGGCCTGAGAAGTTTTACCTTCTCAGTTCATTTACTTTTCTTTTTTTCACAGGTGTACTACATATTTACACAAAATGCCCATGCAGTTCTGCAATGAGTCTTGACTGAGATGACAACCTATGCTGTCTCAGAGAACGTTAATTCAGCTAAATACTGATCTCTTAAAGTTTTGACCTCTGTGTCTTTGGATGGTTATGACACAGGGATGATTATCCAGTGAAATAAAAACAAATATGTGGCAGACATATAGCATGCACCTCTCATCTCATCTTTTTGGAATCGTGTTTATTGGTATTCTGCTGCATTAATATCCATGGTTAATAAAAATGACTGTGAGTTATAACTCACTTGTTAGAAAGGCATGAAAGCTCATTCAAATGAAAAGAGAACTGTAGTCAAATAGTTAAATGATGCACAGATACCAGAAAATATCATGCTACACATCAGCATTTGATTCTAAAAATTTATTTCATTCAAATGGAATTTGATATGACATCTAGAAAATGAAAAAAGATTCTCAGATTGACTGATGGATAAGTGGCAAAGAAAATTACTTTTTTTTTTATTTTCAGGATAGATTCGTAAGCATTTAATGAATTTGCCTTCACTTTCTCTTTCATACTCTTGTATAGCATTAGAAGAGTAAATGTAACAAAATAAAATTCCTGATTCCTAGTGTCTGAGGTGAAATGTCTCATTGAAGAACTCTCATTGGTATGAATTGCTGTGTGAAAAAACAAACATTTCATTATCTAATATTTATCACCCAGTGAGCTAAAAAAATACCTAATTAGCATTAAAATGGAAAGACTAGAAAAACTTCACAATTTTCTTAAAAGCAAATGTTCAGCACAAGGCCACAAAGATGATTAAGGAGACTCTCCCTTATGATGAAAGGCTGAGGGAGCTGAGACTTTTCAGTTTGGAGGAGACTGAAGGATGGTATCATTAGTGTTTACAAATATGTAAAGGGCGGGTGTCAGGAGGATGGAGCCAGAATGTTGTAAATGATGTCCAATGATAGGACAAGGGGCAATGGGTATAAGCTGGAGGTAAAAGAGGTTCCAAAGAAATGCAAGGAAGAATTTGTTCACTGTGAAGGTGACAGAGCACTGGCACAGGCTGCCCAGATAGGTAGTTGAGTCTCCTTTGGGGACATTCAAAATTCTTTCTCGAGTGAACGAAACCTATTTCCACTTTCATTTAACACAAAACAAATTACTTAGAGATTTAACTGGGAAGAGAGGAAGATGGACTGCTTTGTCCAGATCAGGAAACGATCCCAAAATTAACATTTGTAATCATACTCTCAGAATGCTGTAAGGAAGAAGGACTTGGGAAGATGGTAGTTACAATTTTGCAGCTTGTTCTGGTGAAATCTTCTCCCACTCCAATTATATAATTTTTCAAAATCGCTACTAGCAAAGATAAAAAGGATATTTCTTTTGAAATGTTTGTTTTGAATGCTCCCAAATAATTCTGTTTACAAATTTATTACGAACTTTTCATTTTTTAGTAAGAACATTGTCGTAGAATCATAGAATGGTAGGGATTGGAAGGGACCTCCAGAGATTATCTAGTCCAACTCCCCTGCAGAAGCAGGTTCACCTAGATCAGGTCACATAGGAACATGTCCAGATGGGTCTTGAAGATCTCCAAGGAAGAAGACTCCACAGTCCCTCTGGTCAGCCTGTGCCACAGCTCCGTCACCCTCATAGGTATAAGGAAAAAAAAAGAAAAAAAATATTTTTTTCTTATATTTAGGTGCAACTTTCTGTGTTCCAGCTTCATCCCATTAGCCTTTGTCTTGTTGCTAGCAACAATAGAAAAAAGGGATGTCCCAACCTCCTGACACCCACCCTTTAGATATTTGTAAATAAGATCTCCCTTCAGTTTCCTCTTTTCTAGATTAAACAGCTCCAGTTCCCACAGCCTTTCCTCATATGAAAGATGTTCCAGTCCCCTGATCATCTTGGTGGCCCTGCACTGGACTCTCTCCAGAAGTATTCTGTCCCTCTTGAGCTGAGGAGCCCAGAACTGGACACAGGACTTCACATGAGGCCTCACCAGGGCAGAGTGGAGCGGGAGAAGAACCTCCCTTGTCCTGTTGGCCACACTTTTCTTGATGCATCCCAGGATGCCATTGGCCTTCTTGGCCACGAGGGCGCATTGCTGGCTCATGGTTAGTTTATTATCAATCAGGACTCCCAGGTCTCTCTCTGCAGAGCTGCTCTTCAGCAGTTCAACTCTCAGCCTGTACTGGTGCATATGGAGTTGTTCCTTCCCAGATGCAGGACTCTGCAGTTGTCCTTGTTGAACCTCATGAGGTTCCCCTCCACCCAACTCTCAAGCTGGTCGAGGTCCCACTGAATGGCAGCACAGCCTTCTGGGGAATCAGCCAGTCCTCCCAGTTTGGTGTCATCAGCAAACTTGCTGAGGGTACACTCTGTCCCCTCATCCAGGTCACTGATGAAGTTGTTGAACAAGACTGACCCCAGAACCGGTCCCTGTAGAACTCCACTGGCCACAGGCCTCCAACTCAATTCTGTGCCATTGATCATCACCCTCTGGGCTCTGTCATTCAGCCAGCTCTCGATCCACCTCACTGTCCACTCATCCAAGCCACACTGCCTGAGCTTTCTGATGAGGATGTTATGAGAGACAGTGTCAAAAGCCTTTCTGAGGTCAAGGTAGATGACATCTACTGCTCTGCCCTCATCTAGCCAGCCGGTTATGCACTCATAGAAGGATATAAGGTTGGTTAAACAGGATTTCCCCTTGGTGAATGCATGTGGACTCCCCCTGATAACCATCTTTTCCTTCATATATTTGGTAATAACATTCCAGGGATGGACGTGAGGCTGACTAGCCTGTAGTTTCCTGGGTTGTCCTTCCTGGCCTTTTCGAAGACTAGAGTGACATTGGTCTTCTCTGCATCCTTTGTCACCAGGGCACCCTCAATGTTTAGCAGTGAGCCCACATTCGCCTTGTCATCCTTCTGCTGCTGATGTATTTGAAAAATGCCTTATTACTGTCCTTAACTTCCCTGGCTAAATTTAATTCTAGAAGGGCTCTAGCCTTCCTAGTTGCACCCCTACATGCCCTGGCAATGTTCCTATACTCTTCCCAAGAAACCAGCCCCTGTTTCCACCTCTCATAGATGGCTGCTTTCTGCCTGAGTTGTCCCAGCAGATCCTTGCTCATCCATGGAGGCCTCCTACCGCCTTTTCCTCCTTTCTGGTGCATTGGGACACACTGATCCTGGGCTTGGAGGAAGTAGTGCTTGAAGATTGACCAGCTCTCATGGGCACTTCTGTTTTCTAGAATCACATCCCATGAGATCCGTCCAAGTAGATCTTTGAAGAGGCCAAAGCTGGCTAGTCTGAAATCCAGGGTCACGGTCCTGCTTTGTGTCCTGCCTCTTCAACACAGGATCTTGAACTCTACCATCTCATGGTGGCTGCAGCTGAGATTGCCTCCAACCTTCACACCCCCAACCAGGCCCTCTCTATTTGTCAGTACCAGGTCCAGCAGCACACCTCTCCTTGTTGGTTCCTCGATCACCTGCGACAGGAAGTTGTTGTCTGCAATCTGTAGGAATCTCCTGGACTACATGTGCAGTTTCTACTTTGTGCAAATTAGAAATACTTGTGCAAAGAAGTGTGCAAATCATTTCTACTTTGTGCAAAGACGTGCTTCTTTCTTGATAAGATCTCACATTGCTTCTCACATGAAATAATATTTTCATGGTGGTTTTCTAAAAGTTTTATAAAATAATTTTAAATCAAGCAAGTATTTATGCGTCTCTTTATTGTGATCGCACTCATGGAAATACAAAAGCCATGTTAAGCAGCTGGCTAAGCATCTGGTTTTCTTGATTTGGTGAAAGAAGCAGTCTTACGAAGTGTACTAAATTTAGCAGTGTGAAATGTGAAAGTTATTGGGACCCTGAGTTCTGGACTGTAGTATTTTATTAGCATAACTTTTTCATTCCTGAGTTTTACCTTGTACTGTAAGATTGAAATCCTTGAATGTGTCACTGTGGATATAAGTTTTTCTATAAAACCCTAATGCTGAGACAAACTCCCTAAATTAAAAAACTAATTGGAATAGTAGATTATATTTCATCTGTCTGTTGACTTGACCAGACTAGTTGGAGAACAATCAGAACTTCCTTCTGAGTGTCCTTGCGTCCACTGTCATTTGGTATTGCTGTAGATCTCACTGGAGTACTTCAGGGGGCATGAAGAAGTGCAACCTGGCCCTGGAATTTAAATAAAAACTACGCATCTTTCTCTTCTCAGGGCATTAAAAATGTTTCACTTGGGTCTGGTGTATTTTCAGTACGTGTGCATTTTGCTATATGTTTTCATTAATAATAGGATGATGAAACTTTACATAATGTATTTAAAAGATGTAGCAAAGAGAGAAACTGATGTGAAGTGTAAATCTATCACGTTTGAAACAGCAGTAGAAAAATGTGATAGTAATTGTGGTAACAATGATGGAAAAGGCAGGTAGAGAAGTTACAAGAGCTATTTTAATACTCTGGGAAGTAATAAAGTATTCTCTCTTGCTTCTTGCCCCCATCCTATCATGAATTCTGTTGTGATTTGTGAAATTTCTCTTTCCTGGCAGCATGCATAGAGTTACAGTGTGTGAAGATGTTTAAACATTTTGCCCCTCTGTGGCAACATTCTCCCTCTTGTTTTCCTCCTCTACAAGGTGGAACAGAGATTTTAAACATAATAACTCTTCCTGTCCTGAAGCCAACTAAGCTTTGAAGGTTTCAGACTTTCCCAAAGCTTTATAAGTTTTATTAGAGATTTGAAACAAAACTATTATCATATTCCTGTCAAAGCTATGATAGGAATTTATTCTTTCTATAAATATAAGTATTTGAATTTTTCCTCAGATCTTAAGATACCTTCTTTTCAGTTATCTGAATAAGATAGTGATAAATGAGGAGTTGGACTTATCTAATGATTGTACCATTATGTGCCTAGAAAATATCATCAGTTTAAAATGCTGATATAATTCACTATTACACTACTTCATTTTAGTGAAATAAATCCAGTGTCTTTTGCTGTCAGAAAATTGGAATGAAGGCAGATTAACATATGCGCCAAGGCTGAAGATTTTTCAGGGGAATAAACCTCCTTCCCGCTCCAGTTAATTGGGCCTGGCTCAGTAACGTTTCATTGAGGAGAGACAGAACAGAATGCTTATGGTGCTATTATGTGCTTTAGGTGAAGAAGAGAGTCAAATTGGCATAAATATTAAATTTTCTGTTCATTTTACAGAGCTCTGTATTTGCCAATGAATTGTTTTTCCACAGGAAAGATAATATTAAGTTTATTTTATCTTCAGACCTCAAACTCTGAAAAGGTACCTCAAGTAAAACAAATTTATTTGAATGCATGTTTCTAGCAGCGTTCAGCCAACAGATAACAAAGCCATATGTCACGTATATTTTATGTGGTGATGTTGTACCTATGATGGTCTAAGGACAACAATCTGACTAGTATAGTTTGAAAAGTTAGCATATTTCTTCAGTTTTAGAGTAGACTGTCAGCAATGAGAAAATGATAAAAACTCTAACCCAATAAAGAGATTTTGGTATCCTGGTTGCAAGCACTCTGTAGGATGATCACTGTAGGATTCCCACAGTGAATTCACAAAGTAGGTCAAATTCTCCATTTAATGATCAAAGTAATCATCAACCCCAAGCTTATGAAAGTTGTCATTCACTCAGTGCACAGAGCTCTTTTATCCTCAAGGACCAAAACAAAGTCTTTGTCCATACAACAGGAAATTAAGCATCTAAAGAATTACCATGATTTTGGCAGTAGAATTTATAGTATTTGGTAGTCAAAGAATAACCATGATTTTTTTTTTCCCCCTATTCAAACTTGATTGGATTTCACTACACAGAGAGGCTAGAAATAAGCACCACTAATGAATCATAGAGCGAGAAACATAATGGAACAGAAAATTTCTTCAGGATCTTGCTAAGCTTCTTTTTCAAGTCAGTTTTCCATAAACTACTATATCCTGTTGTAAGGCACTATTTTAGTATGAGGAAGACCTTTGTCAATCCTGTATTACACTTTTCAAAAAGATGCAGGCAAACAGTAATTATAATTAAATTATGATAAAGAATTACTAGCAGCAGTCAACAAAACAGGCGTGAATTGAATTCTGTGGTGAATACATGATCTCTTTTTTGTTTGTTCTAGACACAAAAAAGTTTTGTTGTATCTTTTCAGCATGTTAAGTATTTAAAAACTATAGTAATGTAGACTATGTAAGAATGTAATGGAAAAAGCAATTGTACTGTGTTGATAGGCTCCATAAATACTATTTTATGAGAAAGTCAAAGGACAGAAAATATTTCTATTACTACTGGAACTCTTGTTGAATGTAATGATGAATGGTAATAGTCTTATTTTCACCTGATATTCTTGCAAGAATTTAGAGGGAAGAAATGTTTTAAATTAAACACTTCTTAAAAAAACCCTAAAGAGTTGAAAGAAAAGTTTCTGAGAGTTAGGTGCAAAACAAGTGTCTTGAAAAGTTATCTACCTACTCAGGTCATGGTCTTATGTGCTGTTGTGCTAAGTGGAAAAATCAATCAAGGAAGGTTTTTAAACCAGGGTGTTGAATGAATGTTAAAACAGTAGGGCAATGTCAAGGACCTGGAAAATACAAATGGAGCTGATGAGGCTTTCTAACTCCTTCTTCACAATCGCTTTTCTTTCTCTCTATTTGGACTGTGTTGTCTTGTTTTTTTTTCATTCTTATAGAGAAGTACTTAAGTTCATTCTTTCGTTGCTTCTTATAACAATGATGTTGGAATCTCAGTTTAACAGCCAGTCAAGGCTATTTCTGACATCAAAACCCAAGAGTCCCAAGAGAAAAATTCTGACTATTATATAAAATGTTGAAAATACACCCCAAAAAAGTATATATACTACATTTTCAAACAGTATTAGGGGAACTGATGACTGTTAATGTGACATTTGAACTGATGGCTGTATGGAAAATATAGTCCTCTGTGCATTTTAGCAGTTGCAGATAAAGCCTGGAGGATTTAGATTTGACTAAATCTAAAAGGACTAACATATAGTTTTCTTAATTTATGCTTGGCTGAATTTAGGATACTTACTACTTACAGTAAAATAAAAATACATTATTCATAAATTAAAATAGCTATAAAATAGCTACATTTATCAAGTCATTAAATATAAATTAATTTCCAATAAAAACATGCTTTATTTTGGCTAAGTCCCTCGTGTTTAATATAACTGGGTTTTTACTGCCACTGTGGGTCATGTTTTCAGCAGCAACTGCTTTAATGGCTTGCAAGGTACGGACTAAATGGGGATGAAGCCTTACGAACAGTTTGAAACAGAGGTTCTTGAAATATCACACATACCAAGCTGCTGATTTATTGAACTGCTTAGAAAGTGCAATGCTGTAATTGGCTGTATCTTTTATCCTGTTTTCTTTGATCCGATCTCACTGGAGTGAGTGACTGCTTGCCATTTTCAAACAAGATCCAGTCCCTGAAGTTGCACAACCAAGGCTTTTATTTCAGTATGAATTTAAGCTGAGAGGAGAGTGTAATGGAACATTATCCATTTGGGATTGCCAAGAAAACTGGCAGCCTGCCCTCGTTTTGATTATGTTAAAGTCTTCTTTTGAAGAGTGATACCTGATTGCTCTTCAAAACTGTGTCAGTTAGAAAACCCCTTTGGGACACTGAGAGCATCACAAGTACTTTTCATGAAGGACAGAAATGATAAAAATGTAAAAAGGTATTTTCTCTGATTACAGTATTTGGCTTGTTATAATGTTTCATTTAACTGATGTCAAGCTGAAACATGATGAATGAAATTGCTAACTTGCTGAAAATTGCTTCTAGTTATTTCTGCACTTGACCAGATTTGTTCTACATTTGCTTTTTTTCTAAGACATGGTAAGAAAAGCTAAACCAGATGAATACATTTAAAAAATAACAAGTACATGGTACTTCAATAAATATCTTCTATGCACTTTTATTTCCATGACTGTGAGATTTTGAGAATCCTGAGAAAAAAAATATATTCAATCTTAAAAGTGAGATCTAGACCAGTAGGTTAAAAAACAGAACTTTTTCAGAGGTTGTCAAATTTTCTGTATTCCCAAGCAAAGGAATTTTTAATTAATGAAATGGGGTTTTTTATAGCAAATCTGTCACTGATACAAGACTGAATTCTTTCTCTTAACTCTTGAACTTTAGGTTTTCTTTGTTTTTTTTAATTTTTTTTATTGTTTTGGAGGAGATCAGAGAATGTTAGAGTACTGTGAAGGGAAAAAGTAAATACATCTGACTCGCTGCTTTTAGAAAATGGACAGTGAAGTTGCTCAGAGATCTGTTATGTTACAATACATTCTGGGGCCCCTGTATTAACACGTGATGAAGTCAAATGTGGATGATAAATATGTTTCAGACAGGACTGTGCAATTTATTGTTTGGATATAGGCTCTAAAAAAATTATTTCTGTATGACATAAAACATAAACTGATCGTTAGTACAAATTGCATGAATATTAGGCATACAAAATGCTGTTCTTTGAATTATCATTTAAAAATGCATATGGATACTGTTAAGAACCAAAGCAGCGCATTTGGAATTCTTGGATGGATTCTTGTCTTTTTCTCCTCTAAACTGACTAGTTATTGAAGATACGAGTTTTGCATACATAATCAGAAGAATATAGAAGAGATAATTTCAAGAGGTCAGAAAATATCTTCAGTCAGTTGGAACTGACAAAAGCAGTCAGTTTTACAGACTAGAATCATAGAACGGTAGGAGTTGGAAGGGACCTTTAGAGATCATCTAGTCCAACCCTCCTGCCAAAGCAGGTTCATCTAGATCAGATCACACAGGAATACACCCAGGCAGGTTTTGAAGACCTTCAGAGAAGAAGACAAACTGCCTGGGCAGCCTGTGCCAGTTCTTTGTCCCCCTCACAGTAAAATAGTTTTCCCTTATGTTTAAATGGAACTTTCTGTGTTCCAGATTCTTTTCATTACCCCTTGTTCTGTCACTTGACACAACAGAAAAAAGGGATGTCTCAACATCCTGACATCCACCGTTTAGATATTTGTAAACATTCATGACATCCCACCCCAGTCTCCTCTTCTCTAGACTAAACAGCCCCAGTTCCCGCAGTCTTAGTGGCCCTGTGTTGGACTCTCTCCAGAAGTTCTCTGTCCCTCTTGAGCAGAGGAGGCCAAAACTGGACACTAGAATGATGTACAAAAATTTACTAAATACAAACTAGCAATACAATCATGGTTATAGTGTAGTAAAGTATGCTTAACTATACAGTAGAATATATGTAGTTTGCTGTCCTCATCACAGAATCCTGGAATGGTAAGGATTAGAAAGGACTGCCAGAGACCATCTAGTCCAATCTGCCTGCTCAAGCAGGTCCACTTAGATCAAGTCATATAGGAACGTGTCCAGGTGGGTTTTGAAAACCTCCAAAGAAGGAGACTCCTCAACCTCTCTGGACAGTCTGTGCCAGGGCTCTCAACCTCACAATAAAGAAATTTTTCATTACTGCCTTGTACAGCTGGAAAATATACTCTACTCCTAATTACATAAGATTTATATCTTTTTTTTTTTTCCCCAGAATAGATAATCCCTTGAAAAATATATTGTTGATCTTTCTGGTATCTATTTGACTAGAGAAAGTGAATACATAAACGAGTCCTCTTTCAAAAAAGTGTGGATACATAAAAACCACCTGCTAGTGAAGAAGAAAAAAGAAAGTTCTGTGGATGCAAAAAAATATATTCATAACAAGATATTTGTACTAGATTTTTGGTGCATATTTAATGGCACATTTTGTGATGATTTCAGACCAAAACATATATCTCCGTAAGAATTTTTTTTTCCAAGGGAGACAGTAGGATTAGAATTATATTCCTTATATTGCTAGTTCACTAATTTCTAAGCAATTTTGTTGTTTAGCTTATTGACTGTCCTGAGACTTTTTGTTTTATCCCATATGATCTTATATTCCACTATTGTAGAGAAGATTAATATGCAGCATCTTACAACAGTATTAAAATAGGTATTTCATTAATTTTAGCATGGATTGTGGCAATTTAATTTAATTTTGCAGGGTAGAAATACCAGGGAACAATAGCAACAGAAGTTTTGTCTCTGAAATACAATGCATTCAATGTCCTGAGCTGCCATTGAAATTGTTATCTTGAACATTTAGAAAAGTGTGGAATGGAGACAATAACATAGTGGTTTCATCACTAATAAGAGGTGCCACATTTGGAATGTTCACTGGTGCAAGAAACAAGGGCATTTCGTTTCAGTTCGCCTTAATAATTCAAATCTCAGTTGTCAATAGGTATATAGTTCTCATTGTAAGTCTCTTTATGAACTGCTAAAGTGTAAAGGAATTGAAGTCGGTGAGAAAAGAGAGGTTTGAAAGCTCCTTCCATCTGGCATGTTGTTTGGACATGGAATTGTGTAAAGCAGTTATTTTGCTTTTCTATCACCTCCAAACTTTCCATCCCTTAACAACTTAAAGAGTCATGACTATAACTCTTTAACGTTTCCTTTTGTCCTTACATGATCCAAAATGAATCTCTTTGCACATATGGTTTGACGTGACAGTTTTTTCTGACAAAGGGGAAGGGGCTGTAAAGATGGCTCCTGTAAAAAGTTGCTCGAAACTCTCCCCAGCTCTCTCCATGATCACTTTTTAAGAAGCCAGAAGAGGAGGCTTCTGCCTGTTTCTTCCTTCTTCTGTCTCTTCTTCTTCAGTGGCTGGTGGTGGTATAAGGAGTGGGAAGAGAGAGAGAAGCAATCATGTGGACTCCAAGGTCAGTGATGAAAGAGAGAAGGAGGTATGCTTTAGCAGAGACTCCCCTGCATTCACCAGAGGACTGGTGAAGCTGAGATTTGCTTGCATTTTGCTAAAAACCCTACATCAGTGGCAGAGACATTTTGATAATGACCCCGAATCAGTGGCAGAGACTCATTTTTCTGAGAACTCTGAGCCAGGGGCAGTGATTCTCTTCATTAAAACTATGGCTGGAGGAGGCCACGTCCCAAGGGAGGGACCCAATATTCACAGAAGCTGTGACTGTGAGGAGGAACCCATGACAAAGAAGCTCATTAAAATTATGGCCAGAAGAGGCCATGTCCCAAGGGAGGGACCCTGTATCTGCAGAAACTGCAACCATGATGAAGAACTCACGCCAGAGATGTTCATTAAGGACTGTGTCCCGTGTAAGGGACCCTGTATTGGAGCAGGGGAAGAATGTGAGTCATCCTCATCTGAGAAGAGAGAAGCAGCAGAGCCCATCTGTGAGAGACTGACCACATCCTCCATTCCCTACTCCCCTGAACTGTTGAGGGGGGAGGAGGTAGAGATATCAGGAGCAGTGACCTGGGCCTTGGAAGAAAGGAGGGATGGTGGAGGGAGATCTTAAAGTGCTGGTTGTAATTTTCTCATCATCCTACTGCCTTTTTGCTTTTGCTCTGTTCTGTGTCTTGTAGGTAGTAGAATAAACTTTCCTACTTTCCTCTCTAAGTCGAGTACTGGGGTCTGTTTTGCCTGGAACTGTAATTGGCAGCGAGCCCTCCCTGCCTTTGTCTTAATCCACAACAACCGTGCTTATCTTTTTACTCCCATTTCACAGGGGCCTCTGCCATCCTAAGGAAGGTAGGGGTGAATGGGGGGCACCGAGCAAGAGACTGTCACGGTTCTTCTGTGCTAGCTGGGCAAAACGACAACAGTATAAAACTCGGAGCACCATGTGTGAGGTAAGAAGGGACCTCAAAAGAGTGTTAAGGGCATTTGTTCTGTTTCAAAAACAGTATCTTGTAGTCTTTACACATTTGAAATTTAGACCTCATTTCTGTGTTCCTCTTTCTAATTGGGAAAACATGAAACAATTCCTGTAGTTAAGTGACTCTCTTATCGTGCAAATTCAAAAAGTACTTACACTTTATAATTTGCCTTTCACATCACTCAGGTCAGTTAATCCATATCTTCTATAGGTACATCTCCTTGTTAAAATAAGAACATGTGTCTCACATTGCTAAGTTGAGCTATGAAAACATTGTTTTTAAATCATAGAATCATAGAATGATAGGGTTGGAAGGGACCTTTAGGGATCGACTAGTTCAACCTCCCTGCAGAGGCAGGTAAATCTAGATCAAGTCGCACAGGAACATGTCCAGGTGGGACTTGAAGGCCTCCAAGGAAGGAGACTCCACAACCCCTCTGGGCAGCCTGTGCCAGTGCTGCATCCATCACCCTCACAGTGAAATAGTTTTTTCTTGTATTTAAGTGGAACTTTTTGTAATGCTTCCATTCTTGTCAACAGGTTTCTCTGAGTGCAAATAGGGAGTAGATGTGAACAGAACTTGACTGTGATTTAGGATTAGGGGTGATGACTTCAGTAACAGAAGTTGAAAGCATTCAAAAGCCTGACTGATTTTCCAAAGGAATTGTTCTTATATGTATGTGTATGTGTATGTGTATGTGTGTATATATATACACGCGCACACACACACACACACATTTCAGATTTAGGATACTCTGATTTTATTACTGAATTTAACAATTGAATGACATGATGTTCTGACTCTGAAAAAAAAAAAAATCTGTTGTGATGTAATTATGATTTGTTTGTAAAGCAGACACTGAAAAGATAGCATAAAATCTTACAACGTACCAGTTGCTTTTATTTTGCTCCTTGTATGCATATCATATGTATCAGAGAGGAGAAAGCAGACAAAAAATATCTGAAATCTCTTTTTAATAGTCTGAGATAACTTGACAAAACATCTTTAATTAATATCCAAAATAATCATAAGTTCATGTAGATTTGCTGCAATTTTATATTATTTTTATATGTCCAAAGCCAATTCTCTTTAGTCAGCTCTCCTACTCAACATCTTGTTACTAATGTTTCTGACCTGTGCATACTGGGGATTGGCTTTCTACCAGAACTGCTAGATGGTATGGGTTAACTCTTTTCCTGAGGCAGAACCCATGAAAAGAGATCTCTCCAGTAAAAGAGCAGGTATTACCCTGAGTTTGTTTTCTCTCACTCACTGAGGACAGTTGTTTTTGCTGGGAACATGCGGTATCCATCTGCCTCTTGTTCCCTTTGATGTAGCCCCTTTAGAAGTTATTAAGTATTTTCAACAATTTGTCTCTCTACTGTTTTTATTTTCATTTTGTTTAATAACATTAAGGACATTTTGTATTTAACAATAATACGTTTACATTTTTGTCGTGGTTTGGCCCAGCTAGCACAACAGCACCACGACAGTTTCTCGCTCGATGCCCCCATTCACCCCCACCCTCGTTAAGATGGTGGAGGACCCAGTGAAATGGGAGTAAAAAGATAAGCAAGATTGTTGTGGATTGAGACAAGGGCAGGGAGGGCTCACTGCCAATTATGGTTCTGGGCAAAACAGACTCCAGTACTCGACTTAGAGAGGAAAGTAGGAAAGTTTATTCTACTACCTACAAGACACAGAACAGAATAAAAGCAAAAAGGGAGTAGGATGATGAGAAAATTACAACCAGCACTTTAAGATCTCCCTCCCCCATCCCTCCTTTCTTCCCGGGCCCAGCTCACTGCTCCCGATATCTCTACCTCCTCCCCCCGCAACAGCTCAGGGGGGCAGGGAATGGGGGATGTGGTCAGTCTCTCACAGATGGGCTTTGCCTCTTCTGTCTTCTCAGATGAGGATGACTCCTGGCATTCTTCCCCTGCTCCAACACGGGGTTCCTCCCCCGGAACACAGTCGTTAACAAACTTCTCTGGTGTGGGTTGTTCCCAGCAGCTGCGGCTTCTGCCAATACAGGGTCCCTCACATGGGACGCAGTCCTTGGTGAATATCTCTGGCGTGGATTCTTCACCGCGGTTGCAGTTTCTGCAGTTGCAAGGTCCCTCTCTCGGGACAAGGCCTCTTCTGGGCCTAAGTTTAATGAGCTGCTTTGTCGTGGGTTCCTCCCCACAGCTGCAGCTGTGGATATTGGGTCCCTTCCTCGGGACAGGGCCTGCTCCGGCCATAGTGATAAAGGGCCCCTCCTTTGGGACAAGGCCTCCTCCGGCCAAAATCACTGTCCCTGGCTCGGGGCCTTCAATGAAGTGAATCGCTGCCCCAGTCCGGGGTCAGCCTTAGCAAAATGAGTTTCTGCCCCTGATGCGGGCTCATTATCAGAATGAGTCTGTACTGCTGATGCGGGGTCTTTAAAGAAATGAAAATAAATCTCAGCTTCACCAGTTCTCTCCATAGAATGCAGGGGAGTCTCTGCTACAGTACACCTCCTCCCTTTCATCACTGACCTTGGAGTCCGCATGGTTGTTTCTCTCACCGTTCCTACTCCTTGCACCACCACCAGCCAGAAGAAGAGAAGAAGGGGCAGAAGAAAGAAAAGAAGATGGAGGAAGACACCTCCCCTTCCGGCTTCTTCTTAAAAAGTGATCGTGGAGGCGTCTAATTGGCTCAGCCCCAGAAGTGAGCCTTTTCTGAGCTGGGGAGAGTTGTGAGCAACTTCTTGCAGGAGCCATCTTTGCAGCCCCTTCCCCCTTACCAGAAAAGGCTGTCATGTCAAACCATGACAATTTTGTAGTGAGCAATAGCGAGATCTTGTGGATTTCAAAATCACGATCTTGAACAAGATAGGGCATTATCTTAAAGGAAGATGGCCTTCAGTCTTTGCCTGTTCCTGTCAGTCCTTTCTGCAACACCTGTAACAGCTTTCTGCCTTAGCCTCTTTGGATAACTGCAAGCTCTTCTCTGCAGAACATTCCTGTGCCCCGTCTGTCTTCTTTCTTCACAGAAATGCAGTGATAAGGCTGAAATTTTTATCTCCCTAAAATCCAGCAGAACTGCAAGATTTGCATCCCCTTCTTCCTTCCACTGGTGACAAATCTAGGATTGGATGTGTAATTTAGGGCAGCATTTAGAAGATGGTACAGCAATGAAAATATCTATGAATATTTGCTTGCCTTTGAGCATTGCATTCATAAGCTAACTGTGACTATTGTGTTGTAAAGTGGGTGGACAAAAGGCAAAATATTTCTAGCAAAAATACAAGAAAAATTTGGCTTTTCTTAAATCAAAAGTAGATTTAAAAAAAAAATGAAGAACTAAGAACTGTGCATGGCTAAAAAAATGCATTAATTTATTCAAACTGCAGAGAATATGCTCATTTTTCTCTAATACAGTTCTTTGAAATAGGATCCTATTACTGATTTCTGTCCCCTTTTTCAATGTGGGAAGGGCTGAAAACAGGAGAGAGGATGACAGTCAATGCTGAAAAAAATCTTCCTCCACACTTCAAATCAATAACCTTGTATATTTGTTCTAGATTATGAAGGCAAAATGAAACCTTTACATAAAATGTCAATAAATTCTTGCCATTTAGCTCATTTCTTTCCAATTCCTGAACTGATACTTAATGGTATTGTTTAAAATATTTTTTTCTAGAAAACATTTTCTTTAAAATGTTTTCTGGCTTCCCATATTTATCAGGATGTCTGTCTGAATCAATGCATCTTAAATAAATAAACAGCATACTTATATTTCAGTTAACATCCATCACCTTTCTTCCCCCCTTTGGGACTTTCTCCTCAAATGCAACCTGGTTTTGATGTGGCTTAGCTAATAATGATTGTAAAGGACAGATTTTAAAATCAATACCAGTGTAAAACCCTTCCTAAGTGTCAGACAACTGGTTCTGTAAGCTAATATGTTATTAATGGCTAGATATGACACACAATATTCCTTTGAGCGTTTAAACTGTTCTTCACTCTGTAATATTGGCGTAAGAGTTTCACACAAGAGAAACTTCTTCTTTGGACTGAATCCATGTCTATGTTTAAGACTATACTAAATTTTTTCTACTGTTTTCTACTGACTCTCATTGTGTTTAAAAAATGGGATGAGGGTTGTATACTAAATCCAAGACGCAGTTCCTTTTGTCAAGCTTAATCATGTCTTTAAAAGGAATAACACGATGAAATAACATTATTATTTAGATAATTTTTCAGCTTTCAAAATTCTGCTTAAAATACAGTATTCTTAATGCTCTGTCTTTAGAGTTTTTATTTGTAAAATTGTATTCTCATTGGCAGATATGTTTATGTAACATTATTTTTATATCATAAAAAGTAAAACCCATTCTTAGCAAATATTTTTTGAAATTACAAGAAAGTATCTTCTCTCTTCTCAGATGAGGATGACTCCTCACATTCTTCCCCTGCTCCAATACAGGGTCCCTTACACAGGACACAGTCCTTAACATCTCTGGTGTGCGTTCTTCACCATGGTTGCAGTTTCTGCAGATACAGGGTCCCTCCCTTGGGACATGGCCTCTTCTGGCCATAATTTTAATGAGCTTCTTTGTCGTGGGTTCCTCCTCACAGTCACAGCTTCTGTGAATATTGGGTCCCTCCCTTGGGACGTGGTCTCCTCTGGCCATAGTTTTAACAAGCTACTTTGGTGTGGGTTCTTCCTCACAGTTAAAGCTTCTGTGAATATGGGGTCCCTCTCACCGACCTGGCCTCCTCTAGCCATGGTCACTGTCCCTGGCTCAGGGTCTTTAACAAAGTGAGTCATTGACCCTGGCATGGGGTCTTTAGCAAAATGAGTCTCTGCTGCTGATGCAGGGTCTTTAACAAAATGCAAACAAATCACTGCTTCACTAGTCCTCTCCGTAGCATGCAGGGGAGTTTCTGCTCCAGCACACCTCCTCCTCTCTTTCCTCATTGCCCTTGGAGTCTGCATGGTTGTTTCTCTCTCTCTTCCTTGCACCACAACCAGCTGGAAAAGAAGTGACAGAAGAAGGAAGAAACAGGAAGAAGCCTCCTCTTCTGGTACCTTCTTAAAAAGTGATTGGTGAGGCATCTAATTGGCTCGGCCCCAGAAGTGGGTCTGTCTCAGAGCTGGGGAGAATTTCTTGTAACTTCTTACATGAGCCATCTTTACAGCCCCTTCCCCCTTATCAGAAACAGCGTCATGTCAAACTATGACAAGAAGAAAATAGAGATTTCAAGCAGATCAGTGTGAGAGAAGCAAAAGAATGTAGATATTTAAACATGCGTTTATAACTGCTCAAACGACACTAACTTTCTGAAGACAAAGGCTATTATTGTGTTCAAGGTGAGCTTTGCAAATTTCAGTAATGTTCACATACATTTCCTCTTCTATTAAATAACCTTCACAGAAAAAATAATGTCTAATTTAAAATATAGGACTATCTTTATGCTTAAAAATATGCCATTGTGACAGCTTTCATCAAAGACTTTTGCGTTTGTGTTTGAAGGATAGAAGATGGTTTTGTTTTTATTTTAGCCAATTTGAGCTAAGGACACAGAAATGGAGGTACTGGTGAAGATGAGACTCCTAATCATAAGTTCTTCAACACTAGACTTGATACTTGGAGAGGGAAAATAATGTCAGATCAAGTATCAGAATGATGGCTTAGCTGATATGTCCTCTCATCTGGGATTTCTTGCAGTTGTTTGTGTTTGTTAATAGCTCTGATGAATGAACAAAAGAAGTTCTCCCCAGACACTGAAATATGATTCAAAAGTTGCCTTTCCTGTTCCACTTCATTTGTCAGAGGCAATATTAAATTATGTTTATATAAAGTCTCTCTAAAATTTATTTTATTTTATGACAGTGGTTATCTTTGCAATCAGTGTATAGCCTTGCAAAATACCATATTGCAAAATACACATATTTAATTTCAGGAGATCAGATTCTATTTGTTCAATTTCTTAAAGTAGCAGCCATATCAACTAATATGACATCTGTATTACTCAACATCATTGCAGGCAATGACATATGGTGAAACATAAGGACAAATATGCAAATATGCATTTTATCAGAGACAGGGCATTGTCTAAGTTTGAACAAACCCTTTGTTAGCACAGCTGTACATAAACAGCAGCACACTATCCTCAGTGTTTATCTGACAATTTCTTCTTAGGTGAACAAATAAAATCTCTCCTCTTGAAGATTGTAAAAATAGTTATATACTTGTAAAATAGGATTGCTAAGAACAGCTGAAGGCTTCACTGATCTCAGTAAAAATGACAGTAGTTAAAAAATATGTTGAACAGTTGTCCATGTTCAAGTTTTGAGGGGGGAAGAGATGTGACCACTCTCTACAGCTACCTGAAGAGGAGTTGTAGTGAGGTGGAGGTCATAGAATTATAGAATCACAGAATGGTGGGGATTGGAAAGGACCTCTAAAGATCATCTAGTCCAATACCCCTGCTCAAGTAGGTCTGCCTAGATCAGGTCACTCAGGAATACATTCAAGAGGGTTTTTAAAACCTCTAGAGGAGACTCCACAACCTCTCTGGGCAGCCTGTACCAGTGCTCTATCACCCTTACAGTAAAGAAGTTTTTCCTTAAGTTTAAGTGGAACTTTTGCATTCCAGTTTTTGTTCATTGCCCCTAGTCCTATCACTGGACACTGCAGAAAAAAGTATTGTCCCATCCCCTTAATGTAGACCTTTCAAATACTTACAAGTATTAGTAAAGTCCTCCCTCAGTCTCATCTTCTCCAAGCTGAACAGTCCCAGGTCTTGCAGCCTTTCATCGTAAGAAAGACACTCCAATTCCCTGATCATCTTGGTGACCCTGTGCTGGAATCTCTCCAGAAATTCCCTGTCCCTCTTGAGCTGAGGAGCCCAGAACTGGACACGGGAGTCAGATGAGGTCTCACCAGAGCAAAGTAGAAGCGGAGGAGAACCTCCCTCGACCTAATGTCCACACTCTTCTTGATGCAAACCAGGATGCCATTGGCCTTCTTGGCCACGAGGGCACATTGCTGGTTCATATTTAGTTTGTTATCAACCTGAACTTCCAGGTCTCTCTCTGCAGAGCTGCTCTCCAGTGGGTCAGTCCCCAGCCTGTACTGGAGACGGGGAGGGAAGGAGGAAAACAGTTAAGTGTATTGCATTAGTTCACTTTTTGACTACATCTTCCATTTTATAAATAAGCCACAGTGCAGTGATGGTACCCTAGGGGAAAGACTGGCCTTCAACTGAGATAGCATTTAGTATTTGCCATGCCACAGTTTTTTAAAGGAAGATAGAGTGGGGAAAATATCATAATATTAGAGAACATAACCCTTAATATTTTTTTTAATGATGAAAAATAGTTTCAAAGTTTTTACCCTTTTCTGTTTGAAAAATAGTAAAGTAAATGTGGTTTTAGGAACCTTTTATTTAGTAACAGATATTAATACATTTTGGAAATGGACTTTAAGAAAAGACCATATTTTAATTCAAATGTATTTGATGATTTTGGTGAGGGCTGCTGACTGTGAAAAGAACCTACAATAAAATATATTCTTCTTGACAGAATATACTTTATGCTTTCAACTGGGAATTCTAACTCTTTTTATTGAGAGCAAGGTATGAGATTCCTGGCTTAAACAGTTTATAACATTACCAGTGTTGCTTCTTGGGAACCATGAGCAGTAATTCATCTTGGTGTCCTGCCTCAGTGCCTACAGCAAAATAGAGCACCTAATCTTGCGTTGGCCACAGAGCTTTCCAAGCAGAAGCACTTTTTATTTATCACCTGGAGGATACAGGGCTAAACTTCCCTCAACTATCAACAGGCCCACTCATTCAGATGCATTTTCCATTTCCTGCTCATCTCTTCTCTATCTTTCCTAAATGATGCAGCCTTCACGCACAGCGTACAAGAGCAAAATGTTTCCCATGTCTTTAAGATCTCAGTTTTATGTGTAGCTTTACATTTACCTGGGTTTAGTGATGTGAGAGAAACTTCGAAAGAGCAGGAATAACAGCACTGTTATCTTTTCCCACAGGTCTTTTTCTCTGAAGAAGAAAGGATAGTCACTCGGTTGTTGTTCTGAGCATTTCTTTAGCCCTGAAAATATTGTTTTTCTGTCTGCTTTGAGCCATCAAAGCAGTGCAAAACAACTGAACTGGGAATGTGGCCTGGTCGCAAAACTCTGTCAAGTTCACAATCTGTGTACTAGTTGAAGTAATATAAAAGTCTTCATAAACATGTTGGTAAAACATATTTAGTGCTATGTACCTTCTAAACCAATTAAACAAGATAGTTTAAGCTTGCTTACTATTATTTTCCTTCCTCCTTATCAAGTAAAGATCATATGGTTTGAAAAGTGGTCGGTTGCCTTCAGAGGATTCCAGCTCAATAGTGAAGTAATTCAGTATTAGTATCTACATCCCCACAGAAACACAAGGCAAAATGAAGTATTCTGCATGAGTTAGTATATACTCCATATGTTATTTGTACTTATTCCTTGAGACATTGTGTTATAAATAACAGAAGCTGAAATGCAAAGTAGCATTCATTGAGGACAATAAAACTAATAATTCAGAGATTCATTCATAAACATGTCTGTAAGGGACATGTTATGGTTGCAGAGTTTGATCTTCTGCAAGATAAGAACATTGCTTGTATTAATTTCTGCTGAAAATAAGTGCAGCTTTTTACTTATACAAAAAGTACAGAAAGATGGGTTTATTTTGTGGTGAAAAAAAACGCACCTGTCTTTGAAAATTGATTTTATCACTTAGTAGCTCAGAGAACTGAGATAAGCTGATTTATTTGAAAACTGAGCCACATTAGTGTCAAAAAGACTTCCCAGGCTTATTTGAACTCTACTTGAGCTCTTAACTTTCTTCATAGCATTAAATATATATATTAGTATAAATGTTCAATTTTTATTTAGTACTTGAATAGAACATTGAAATAAGAAAAAAAACCCAAAATTTGTCTCTTAAATAAGCATGTGTTTGGAAGAAACGTATGTTAGCTAACTTAGTCTTAGATTTGCTATGCTCCACCAGCAACAGGTAATGGGCACTGTAAAAAGAAGTGAAAAGTGCTTGAGGTGGATGTCTCACTGTTAAGAGGCACTAAGAGACCCATCTGTCAGTCAGATGAGGAGTCACGAGAAGTGTGCTTCTTGCTGGGAGCCAAGATCCGTGATGTGTCTGAGTGAGTGTTATGTCTCATCAGGGATACAGGGTACTATCCCCTACTCCTCTCCCCCGTGGGGATGAATGATGGAATGAGGCATGATATCTTAAGAATCTAGGATTTTAAAACCCTGGGGGAGCAAGTGACGGGTAGGGGCACAAGTTATTTTATCTTCCATCCTGCCCACTGGAGAAAAAGGGGAAGTCAAAAATGCAAAAATTACACAAGTTAACTCCTTGCTAAGAGGCTGGTGCCGGCAAGGTTTCAGTTTTTATGACAATGGAAACTTCTTTGGGGACTGTAATTTGATAGGACAGGATGGAATACACCTCTTTCACAAGGGCACAAATATTTGGGACTAATCTGGACAACTTGAACAAGAGGACTTTAAACTGAAGGACTTGGGAGGTGGAGGGAGAAATGACAAAGAGCAAGCTATCCTGTCTCACAGGGAAACAGGGCACAGCAGGGAATGCAATGATGAGTGCTCATCAGCTCCACACCAAGCAGAAGGCTGACCACCCTGAGGGAGTATCAGATCAGGGAGGATCCTCTTGCATCCATCCAGCGAAACCTGTGTGTTTGAGTAAGCCTCTGCATTGCCTCTACACCAATGCACGCAGCCTGGGGAATAAGCAGGAGGAACTGGAGATGTGGGTGCAAATGTGGGCTATGACCTCATTATGGTTACAGAGACATGGAGGGACAGCTCACATGACTGGAGCACAGCCATGGAGGTCTATGTATTGTTTAGGAAAGACAGGCTGACAAGTCAAGCAGGTGGAGTTGCTCTCTATGTGAGAAATCAATTTGTGTGCATTGAGCTCTGCCTGGGTGGGGACGAGGGATGGGTTGAATGCTTGTGGGTGAAAATTAAGGGGCAGGATAATGTAAGTGATTATGTTGCAGGACTTTGCTATAGGACACCTAATCGAGATGAGGAAGTGGATGAGACCTTCTACAAACAGCTGAGAGCTGCCTCACAGTAACAATCCCTGGTCCTCAAGGGGGACTTGAACCACACTGATATTTGCTGGCAAAGCCACATAGCCAATCACACACAGTCCAGGAGGTTCTTACAGAATGTTGTTGACAACTTCCTGTCAGAGGTGGTTGAGGAACCAACAATGAGAAGTGTGCTGCTGGACCTGGTGTTGACAAATAAGGAGGATCTGGTTGGGGATGTGGGAATCACAGAATCACAGAATTTTGAGGGTTGGAAGGGACCTCAAAAGATCATCTAGTCCAACTCCCCTGCCAGAGCAGGACCACCTAGAATAGGTCACACAGGAACTTGTCCAGGTGGGTTTTGAATGTAGTCTGTTCCAGTGCTGTTTAGTGTAGAAAAGAGAAGACTGTGGGGGAATCTCATTAATATTTACAAGTACGTAAATGGTAGATGTCAGGAGGTTTGAGCATCACTTTTTGTCTGGTGTATCTAGTGACAGGACAAGGGGTAAGGGGGATGAAGCTGGAATACAAAAAGTTCCATTTAAACATAAGGAAAAAACTATTTCACTGTGAGGATGATGGAGCCCTGGCACAGACTGCCCAGGGAGGTTGTGGAATCTCCTTCTCTGGAGGTTTTCAAAACCAGCCTAGACATGTTCCTGTGTGACCTGATCTAGGTGGACCTGCTTCTGCAGGGAAATTGTACTAGATGATCTCTTCAGGTCCCTTCCAACCCCTACCATTCTATGATTCTATGATTCAATGTTATCTGTGATTTATGACTTTTATGAGACCAACTGCAGGAAGATCTGCAGATTATCAAGCATCTAGCATAGAAATCCACATTTCCAGCATCCACATTTTCCAGCAGATCCAACATGCAGCCTGATTATGTCCTGGCTGCATTTCAGGGCATAATCTGGATCAATCTCCTCCTTGGATGCTCTGCAAGGAAATCTGGAAAGATATCTGTCCCAGCATATCTGCTGGGATGGTTTTTCTGTGGACAAGAGGGAACACTATGAGTGCAAAAAGTCTGCTCAGCTTGAAATAATGATATTTAGGTAATGAATATATCTAGTTCTGCATCTGTCTCAGTAGTGTTGTCTTTTTAAATTCTTTCTCACTGGTTTGGTTTTGGTTTGCCTTTTTTTTGTTTTTTTTTACATTGCCTTATTTCTAGTACTTTCCATAGGTAACTGATTGATTCAAGCATGTGATTTTCTCAGAATAGCCTCATTTAATGACCTTTATTCTGTCTAGTCTAAAATGGGTTTTTTAAAACATCAGTAGCAGTTACATCTATTACAAATTCTTCATTTGGTTTATAGATTCTGTTAAACCAGAGTTAGAACTTAGATTTATAGGTTCTGTAATAGATTACATTGCATTCAGGAAAAAAAAATATTACTTATTGAATTTTTCTTAACTGCTTACCTTTTAAAAGTCTACCTTATGAACAAACAATATCTTACTTTAATTTGGTGGTCTCTACGTATAATCAGACAGAAATAAGAAAAAACACACAAGTCTCTATAATTTAGACTACATTAGTTTGGAAGGCTTATAGGGCTTAGAAAGGTATAGTAACTACATATATATATACCAAAGTTACAGATAATCACATGACATTTATTGACTCATTTTAATAACAATTTAATAGCTAATTATTAAAATATCCATAAATCTTCAAAATTCATAAGAATAGCTCTTTCTGCTATGTAAGATGATGATTTATAATCTATATGTCAGTGTCACTGATGTGATACACTTTTTATGTTGGCTTCAAGTAAATTGAGTAGTACTGGTTTTTGATAGCTGTAAGAAAAATGATCGCATTCCTGCATGCTATGTCAGATTTGGAAGGGTTTTAAGGGTCTTTCTTGGACTGTATGAAGAACGTATAATGTGAATTCCAGTTATCATGTGAAAAGCTGTGTCATGATTTTGTGTGGAGCTGTTTCTGGTAATGGGGAAGGGACTGTAAAGATGACTCCTGTAAAAAGTTGCTCAAAACTCTCCCCAGCTCTGAGTGAGACTCACTTCTGGGGCTGAGCCAATTAGACACATCCACAGAAGAAGAAGTTGGAAGAAGAGGCTTCTTCCTGTTCCTTCTAGTTCTTTGTTTCTTCCTTCTTCCCCAACTGATGGTGGTGCAATGAGATGGAAGAGACAGAGAAGCGACCATGAAGACCCCAAGGTCAGAGAGGGAAGAGAGGAGGAGTTGCACAGGAGCAGAGACTCCTCTGCATCCTGTGGAGAGGACTGGTGAAGCAGAGATTTATTTGTACTTCGTAAAAGACCTCGTGCCAGGGGCAGTGACTATGCCCAGAGGAGGCCATGTCCCAAGGGAGGGACCCTGTATTCATAGAAACTGTAACTGTTTGGGAAGAACCTAAACCAGAAAAATTCATTAATTACTGTGTCCTATGTGAAGGACCGTGTATTTGCACAAGCTGTCACTGTTGAGAAGAATCCACACCAGAGAAATTCACTAAAGACAGTCCCATGGGAGGGACTCTCTATTGGAACAGGGGAAGAATGCGAGGAGTCATCCTCCTCTGAGAAGGGAGAAGCAGCAGAGAACTTCTGTGAGAGACTGACCTCATCCCCCATTCCCTGTTCCCCTGAGCCGTTGAGGGAGGAGGAGGTAGAGATATCAGGAGCAGTGAGCTGGGCCTGAGAAGAAAGGAGGGATGGGGGAGGGAGATCTTCACATGCTGGTTGTATTTTTGTCATCATCCTGCTCTGGTTTTGCTTTTTATTCTGTTCTGTTTCTTGTAGGTAGTAGAATAA
Organism: Colius striatus; assembly: GCF_028858725.1. Classification (NCBI taxonomy): domain Eukaryota; kingdom Metazoa; phylum Chordata; class Aves; order Coliiformes; family Coliidae; genus Colius; species Colius striatus. The sequence continues at coordinate 28,212,039 of NC_084767.1, read as the reverse complement.
ACTTTCCTACTTTCCTCTCTAAGTGGAGTACTGGAGTCTGTTTTGCCTGGAATTGTAATCGGCAGCGAGCCCTCCCTGCCCTTGTCTTGCTCCACAATATCCTTGGTTATCTTTTTTTCCTCCCATCTCACTGAGTCCTCTTCCATCCTAATGAGGGCTCAGGTGGATGGAGGTCAGTGAGCAAGAGACTGTTTTTGGTTCTTAATTGCTGGCTTGGCAAAGCCATGACAAACTGCTATATGAATCAGACTGCAAAACATCATGACTCCCTGATACTAATATTATCTTTCTTGATTCTCCTATCTTTTGTATACAGAAAAAAAAACCCCAAAACAGTAGTAGTAGTAATGAAGTTTTCCAAAGTTAGAAGAAAAAGTATTCTGAAATATTGATTACTAGTATTTGCAAAATTTTTGCCTGCTATATCTTTATTCTACATTTAATACTTGAGGAAAATAATTATATGTAAATAGATGCACTAATAATGGCTGATTAAAATGCATTAATTTTACATCATCAAATAATCATCATTAATTTAATTTCAGTACACCATAAAATGGCTAATTCCTCTTCAACCGGTTCACATTTAAACTGATAAAGGAGATGAAAGTGGTTTAGAAAATCTCATTAAGTGTGCAAAAATATATTCTGATTTTTTGTGTGTGTTTATTTCTTTAATCAATTAAAATCTAATAAACACCATGGTAAGACAATGCTGAAACTGCAGAAGCAAACACAAATCTAAAAATGCAAAGTGAAGCATCTCCAAGTAACAATAAGTCTCTCAGTTTGTATGCAGTGGGTTTTTTCGCTAGGGGCTACACATTTAATCCACTATGCCTAAGCACTGGTATTAAATCCTGAGCAGACTTAGTAATATACCTGTAGCTTTAATTTATAGCTGCCATATTTTGAGGTCTGTACAAATTAGATAGCATTTCTTATCTACTTCATTGTCATGTGCAGCTTTTTTTTAAAAATCAGATTATCTGTTTTTTACTAGTTCATGCTCATTTTTTGTCACACCAATTTTTGAAAGTCCTTACTGGGACTTTCAAGTCACACTTTTTCTCTAGCTTGACAATTGCCCAAAAGCATCTCTCCTATTCTAATAAACATTATTTATCTACTTCTTCATGCCCTTTGTTCTGTTAGAACAACCAACATTTGCTCATGAAAGAGGGAGTTAATTTGCTTAATGTGTCATTCTGAATGGCTTCCATAGATCTAATTTATTAATAATTCAGATGATTACTCAAATGGCTGCCTTTAGTTTGTGATTGCTTTTCCTACTCTCTGTATTGGATACAGTAGCTGCTGTGTAATGAAAATATCACTTAAAGATGTGGATAGTAATCTGTAACTGTTTTTAGGAGACTAGATAGCATTATTCACGTAGAGATTTGTAAACTCAAAAAGAGGTGATGTGAATCCAATGTTCAAAATATATGTAAAGGTCTTTAGAAGTCCTAATTTCTTATTCCTGTTTATCATCTATATGTACATAAGGGTAGGCATTCTTAATTCTATTTTTTAAAACAATTCAATACACCTGATGAGTGACATCTTTGTCCCTGAGATAACTCATACATGGCTATTTTCTTGGCTGACAAGACATAGAACTAGGATGTGTTCTGGTAAAAATAAAACTAAAAAATTCAGTGTTTAGGTGGGATTTAGCAAATTAAATTTTTTAGAAATCAAAGAATCATTTAAAGCCACACAGAATCTTAATCTGAACTTTCAAATACTTTTGAGAGTATTCAGACCAGGTGTCGAGTTCAGTAACTTCTGCGATCTGTCATAGGAACAGAGTTTCTTAAAATCATTGTAAATTGTAGTGTTTTAATTACAATAAAAGAGATGGAAATGGGAAAGGACAAACAAAAAAACTTGGTCCCTAGATCTACACCATCATATTTCTAAATAGAATTAGAATCTAAATTTATTGAATTATTTGTGTGATTATTTTACTCAATCTGTTCTGTATTCAACTGTTATCTCTATTCCTACATCATGTAGGTGTTTCATGTTTTTGAAAATGGAAATCGCACAGCTAAGTAAAAAAAAATGAAGAGGTTTTATCCATTCTTGTATCAAAATAGAATATGTTGTCCTTTTATTCAACCACATTTCTAAAACCACATTTGAAATGGTGAGAAAGTGAGTACAAATTGTGCCTAGCCAGAGATCTGTATAAATTCCTGTCTTCTGATCTTATATTCATCTCCTTCTCCAGTTTTATTACTACAAGAAGTTTGAGATTTTTACAATGCCTCAACTAAAAGGCTCCGAAATAGAGCAACTTAGCAAACTTAGCAACTTTATTTTTATTTAGCTAAAATAAAAATAAAAGCAGTATCTTATGATGAATGTAGCCATTTTACTATTATCAAATTTGAAAATATTTAAGTATATGAAATTGGGATATTGGCACGCAAAATCTTGTTAAGAAATCCTATTTTGGCTCTGTAACCTCTGTCATTATTAAAATGAAATTCAACAGTCATTATTGTAGTCCCTGGTGCTAGAAAAAAAAATTAATTTGTACATCTTAGAGTGGCAGTTAAAAATCCTTGTGGGGAATTTGACTTGAATCCTTTATAACAGCAGCATAAACTAATATATTCTAAGAAAGTTATATTGTCTGACTCTTCCAACAGTATGTTAGATAAATCCCAAAGTGTCACTTCTTAAAAAAGGCATATGATGGGTTGCGAAGCTGTAATAAGATCTGCATTTTAATTGGTCTGCAACATTTTAAGGAAGAAAAGCACATTACGAGTTGGTATTGCATTGTCTGTGTTTATATATATCACTGCGTTGTATATAACACATTTAAGTTTATACTTTGATTACACAAATATTGGAGCCAATTCTGTTAAAAAGATTTAAAGCTACTTGTAATGTTTGGATTGGCTACACATGCTACTCATTCATACATACACATATAAGCAAAGCATTAGATCTTCTGGATCTCCACAACTCTAGCCATCAGAGCTCTGGTTTGCTTACTAGTTTGATATTCTCCAAATTGCACCATTGCTGTTCAAAGCATCCCTCACAATGGGTACTGATGTTAGGTGTAAGCAATTCTATGTATGCCCAATACTGAGCATGGATAATATCGAATCTCTTTTTCTAAAAAATATCTATGCAGCAGTCTGTGTAATTATTTTTCTGCCTTGCATTTCTCTCTTGTCAGAGTCCCTAAGATTTTTCTTGTTCCTCATGTTTATATTGTATGATGCAATCAATGATGACTGCATTTCAAATATCAGTGCCAGTTGTATAAATGCTTGCTCCAAATCAAAGGTTCAGGTTTGGCAGACCTCAACACTTCTGTTGGAGACTGAAAGTCAATCCAAAGCCATGTGCTTAGTAAAAATTGGGAAATTAAAGCATTTATTTTAATGAATAGGCTGATAGATATGTCATTAAGGAGAAGATGAGGTATGGGTAGCCACCACTAATCATGCCACATGCATACTTTGCTGATGAATTTCCTTTTTAATATTTAGTGATCCTGAATGTTTTGGTGAGAGAAGATATGTGTGACAGTTTCAAATGATTTTAAAAATTATTTCAATCTATCAATTTTAATTTTGAATAGAGTCTATATTTTGAAGGTTTTTTTAATGATATAACTGTAGTAATTTACAAAGATATTTTTATAGCATTTCATTATGTCCATAAACTCCAGAATTGTTTTGAAAAGTGAATTTAAAATGTTTTTTCCGACAAAAAGTCAATATATCAGATTTAACTGAAAGCCTTAGGAAAACGATCAGATATCTTTAACAACACAGAGCAGAATCTGGGGAAAGATCATTTATCTCCAAGTCTTCCAAATATAAGAATTTATATATTGTATAATTTTGTTCACAGGGAATATTTACTGGTAAACAAGAAGTATTGCAATGCATTTTTCAATATTCTTTAGTGGTATGTTACAATCAGAGGTATTGAAGCATAGATGTCCAAAGAAAGAAATGAAAAATGGCCACTTAACACAATCAGAGGCCTTTCTGGAACACAATTATAGCTGTGGTTTTACTGATATAGCCAAGGAAATATACAAGGACCATTACTTTGCCATATAAATCCTATTTCACAGTAGCAAGCAGTGCAGTCGGAAGTTCTGTTGACTTAGGCACTAAATTTCCAGATACTGTGCCTCTTTCTATATGTAGGAAATGAGGTAGCCCACATTATATTCTAAGTTTTGAATGTATTTCTAGGATTTCTCACAGTTTATTTCATACAATCCAACAACAGGATGTAATCAATTAAAATAATGCCCGTTTCCTTCCTTCTCGTGTTCCTTTGTCTCATCCTTGGAAAAAATATGTCTGTGTTTTGTTTTGTTTTTTTCTTGATATTTTATGTTTTAATGAACATTGATTTAATTTCTCTGGAAAAAAAACAACAACAGATAAAACCAACACAGAAAACATTTCTTATATTACATCTTGCTATTAAGGATAATGTTTTAGAAACCCCGGGGTTAGGGGGAGATTTTACGAACATGGAGTATGATTGGGCTTTGCTTACTGATTGCAGTGTCTAAAGTGGTGAGTTTTGCTAGCAAGAACTTTCCTGAATATATTAATAGGCTATGTCACATCAGTTACAGAACTTCATTTTAGCCAACAAATCAAAGACCAGTAGACAGATGACTGACTCCAGCAATCTGAAAATTGTCTCCCTGTGTTTTAGAATATGAGTTCAAAGCTTCGCTGCCTGCTGAAATACAGACCTGGCAGTGGTTGTTCCCATGAGTAGCCCTTCAGAAATTTGAAAATTCCCTTCACTGTAAACTAAATAAATACATAGGATGGAAATTAAGCAGCAATTCATAATGAAATGACCTCTTCAGTTATTAACTGGCAAACATCCCAAAAGCATTAGGGTAAATGAATTCTAGCTTAAATCAAAAAGGAAAAAAATTATAACTTGGGGCTTATGCTTTATAAATTTGCTTAAATATAAATGGATTGGTGAAACACTGTATGACTTCCTATACTATTATTGCTAGAAACATATTTAATGATTTAGAGATAGAAATTGAATTCTATTATTCACTACTACTTTCTTGTTTTCCCTAAATAGTATCAGTTGTCACTTTAAAATTTCAGTCTCTGCAGAGTGCATACGCCATTGCCAATTTAGCCCATTTTCCAGCTGTTCATATATAAAACCCTATGTGGGTTTTAGATTCATTTTACTGCTGTTGCTTTGCAGAGTCTTTCATCAGCATGAATTGAATGAGGGAATAAATTTTGAAACAATTAGAAGAAATAGAATAAATGTCTTCAAAATGAGCATTGAGCAACTTAGAGAGTTTAACTACTGTTAGATTGTGACACATTGCTCTACTTTGTTAACCGAATATCAAACTTCTAAGGCATACTGAGAAGTTCTGTGTCTGACCTTTCTTATCTGAGCTTCGTATATCCTTGAGTCCTTCAGTGAACTACTCCAGCTAATAAAATGGATGAATAAAGGAGACTGAAATAATTGCTCTCCTATTAAAAAAAAAAAAAATCACCCTGCTTTTAAATGTTTCCAAAGAAAGTACATAATTCTTAACATTCCATGATTAAAATCTTTAGGTCTATTTTTGAGACCTTTGTCAGTAATACTACAAAGTAGTTTCAATGGAATTTTGTAGAAAATAACAAAATGAAACCTGTCTCTGAAATGTGTTACAGAAAGATTAAACAAAATAAAAGGAGAAAATAGATCAGTTGTGTAATTATTCACAGAATTTCTGCCTCAAAGCTGAATTCTACTCATCAGAATGACGAGTACTCACAGCAAACTGAATTTTTACATCTTCCTTAGTAGTCAGGAAAACAATCTAGTTACATGAAGGCGTTATGTTTGGATATCCAGAAAGGGCTGACAGAGTTCACTGAACAGCTGATCTGCCCTGGCATAGTGAATGTTCTTTACCATCTGTGTAGATCAGAAAGTGGAGAGGTAATTCAATTTAACTGGAATATGGCATATATCATCATATAAATTCTTTTTTGGAAACTTAACTTGCCTTCATTTGCCCTGTTCTGTGATTAGAATAGTATTCTCACACTTTACAGGAACAATAATTTAATTAGAATATAAAATAGCAAAAGAATGGATACATAAACTATCAGTGCTTTCTTTTGGATATGGTGCTTTCAGAATGCACAAAAAAGGGGAAATGCACGTGACTTTAAAAAACAGTACTTTACCTGTATTTGATACTTAGTATAGTTTTGAATTTACTTTTGAAAAAGTTAGTCCGTATGCCAGATTATTTTAAGTCTTTTTCTGTATGACTATCTTTAGAAGCTTAAATGTGAGAATTCCTAAATACATACTTTACTCCCCAAACTGATGTAATCCCTTGAGGAGAAAGTATTTGTAAGTATGCTCTTACAGAGGGACTGGTATTGTTGAGGGAAATGTAGGTGTAGGTAGGTGCCAGAAAACCAATTAAAGGTTGGCATTCACCATTCCCTCTCCATTCCCATTCACGTATGTATTCCACAGTAACAGACAAAATTTCTGTGAAATGTTGTACTGAAGACAAGAGTAACTAATTAGCTGACATGCTGTTGGATAAGATGGATTAAGAGACCTATATACTCCTACCTCTTCCCATTGCATTCATGAACATCCATATCTGCTCACACATATCCAAAATCTCCAGAGAGTGTAGATGACAGAAGAGATTTCTAATATGAAAAGTATCAGAGAAAGCAAATCCTAAGTATTCCTGTCAGTTATCAATTTTTCCATTTATTTTCATTTCATTTTTCTCAATAGAACACAGAAAGAACCAAGAGATGTCATAAATAAAAAGTAAAACTAAATATATTGTTATTCTTAAGATTTGTGGAAGAAAAAATGTAGCACAGAAAAAATAATCCTTTACACTTCCCAAAAAATGAATACGTTTTTTGATATCCTCCAAAACATTTAATGAAACTATACACTTAAAAGAACCTAAGTAAACAAATTAAAAAAAATAATTTCCATTAATTTATTTTACTGGAATTCAATGAAAAAAAAGTAAATGACCAGTAAAAGAGCTGTGATATTTTTCTTTGTGTGTGCTATCAAAGTGGTCTACTTTTGTGTTACTTTCACATGCAAATTCCTACTGAAGCCAACAGAATTTCTAGGTGAAGAATATATCTAGATCGACCTGATAATTTAATCAAAATGTTGAAGTGTGAGCATTTCCTGAAGTAAGCTGTAAATCAAACTGACACAAGAAAAAATACTTACTAAAAAGCATAGTGGTGTGGTAGAGAATATGGATGAACCTGAAATAGTATGACTTCAGTTACACAGAGGAAATCTTATATGTAACTGAAATGGTACTAAATTAAACCTAAATCAATCCTATCAACTAAATTGTAAACTGAAATATGTTGTTAGAATCATTTAACAATTCATAATTTTGTTCTGATTATTGAAAATGATAAATACATTTTATGATACAAACTGTTGCTATGAAGAAGACAAAAAATCAGGGGTAGTCTGCTCTTCTATTTTGTATTTTACTGACTGTGAATACGTTAGCTCTGAAAGCACTGCAAAGTAGCACCATACTTGTGAATTTGATGATTACTGCTCTGAGTTACGATGAATATTATCCTCAGCAGACACTGGCTGTCAGTAAGTGTGCAGTACATATTTACATCTTTATAGCTGAAGTTTAATGAAAAAAATTTTCAATGTGGATTAGTGTGGAGTTTGAAAGTCTAGATTTGAATTTTGGCACATGCTTCTCAAAATAAAAGGACACACAATGCAAGCATTTCACATTAAAGTTCATATTGATATGAGTGGATTTTGAGATGCTGGATACTGCCTGTAGAAATTTACAGAGACAGAGAAGTTAATATACTGAACCATAAGTTTCTTCTGGTGTTTGAAAGTGCACTTGATGTGTGTAACTCCTGAAAAAAAGACATATATGTGAACCTCCTTGTAGGTGATTCTTACCTTCTAAAACATAGCGAGCAGCACAACTGATCTGAATGTTGCCAAGAAAGGGCTGTTTGAGTTGGTGACATCCCTCTGTGTTCCTTTTTCTGAGATTTCCTACAGTGAAAAATTAAAAAGTCTCTCCTGACATACATGTACAACATGTTTTGGTTTAATTTATTCTTTTGATTTTGGAGAGGTTTTTTTGTTATTGTCCTCATTTGAAGATGCTTTCAATCTTTTACATCCTTTAAGTCTTTGTTATTAGTATTAAAAAGCCCCAAAGCTTACTTGGAGGTCTATGACGTTTCGTATGCTACCGATGCTCCAATTTATATTTTAAAATCAGGATAAAAACTTGCTGCTTTTGCTAATCAGTGTAAAACAAAAAAACTCTAAATAAGTCTGTAGATGTCATAATGCATATATTTCGCTTAGATAGTTTGCAACCTTGATAAGATCACAGAAATAAGTGTGGGAGGCTGTTGCCTGTGATACAGAACCAATAAACTATTCTCCTTTTAGAAAAAGCAGCGATCACAACATCTCACATCTGTTCTTGTTCAACCTTAGAGCATAAAAGGAAATTAGATATTACAGGGATAAAAAAACCTGCCAACAGGTCAATGTGATGCTGCACTGGATTTCAGATTCTACAGTTTTCTCCCTGCTGTGAAATCACTTTCCATGCTGGCTTAGAAATTATAACAAATGTAGCACTGTCTTAGATATGTATTTAAGTACAAGGCAGAAGTAGAGCAAACTGCTGTGAGATTATCTAACAAAAGGCTTCTCTGCAGAAGTCAAAGGATGTTTATGACCTGGTTACCCCTGGTTATACCAGTGAGTACTGATGACAAATGTTGCTTGGAAAGGAAGAGACTTTCATGTCCCCTTCATTTAAATATTAGTTCCATGTAAAATCAACCTGCTTTTCTTACTCTGTCAGTGTTTATCATTTACCTACCTAAAACATACTCCAGGGATTACAAAACAAATACATTAATCTTGATTTCTAAGCCACAAGGAGCCAGTCATATTCTCTGATACATTAATCTGTGGCCTATATTGAGATTTTAGGAGAGGATCAGCTTTGCCTTGCTATTAAAGAGTTAAACTCAGATATCAAATATCTTGACTTTTGCTCCTGAAGTTACTAGGCTTTGAAAGTCTAATTTGCCCCCTAAAATTTACAAAAATTTGATGGACATATTTCAGCATCTTCATAGAGACGCGTATCAGAACAGCAAATAATCACTTCTCCTTGAAAGAACAGATGATATGAATGAAACCGATATTTAAGATATCTGAAAAAAATGTTTTTCAGCCTTTATGAGACAGTTTACTAGTTTAAATAGGTGGCACACAGAGGGTAATTTTTTGAGGCTTACTTCTCTTAGGGAGATTAACTCCTAAGTAGGGGTATACTGTATTAACACAACATGGAACTGCTAAAACCCAATTTTTGACTCTCATGGGCAGAATTTCATTTTCTATTTCATTCACACTATAGTTTGTGACTTAGTCTTTCATATGGTTCTCATTATCATGTTTTAAGATCTTTCATTTTCTGCTTAGGTAGAATGTTTTATCAACTAAATCTTCATTAGCAAATCATGGGGTGCAATAGCTGAAATTTATGGAGTAAAACTGTGGGTGGTGAGAAGGTCCATGATGTATGATGTTTCAGAGCTTTTGCTTTTGACTGTTCTTCTCTGGTTAGATAAAAACTGTTTTGTGTAGGTGGCAGCTGCTAAAGAGTGTCATTTAAACCTTGCCCCATAAAAATTTTGTGAGCTCTGTAGGCAGATTAATTGTCTAAGAAACAGATACAAAGACAAAAATAAACATCAGTTCAGTACATGGCTCCTTTATGTGTTTAATGATTCAGGCTGTTAAAGAACTTTAAAAAGTGCCAAACATCATCTATAAGCAATAGAATTTAATGTAGTGCAATGAGATTCTTTAACTCCCCTAGCAAGTTTCAAAAATTGCAGTGTGTCATGGTTTAGCAAGGAGCAGCTTTTGCTTGTTAACAGGGGATGTAGGTTGCAGTGAAGACCTGGTAAGGAGTTCTTGGACTTTCCCCTGGCTTCTGGGTTCAGATCCACCTCTGGCCTGGCTGGGCCAATCTGGTGCCTCTGTGATCACTATTTAATGAAGGGAAGTGCTTGGGAGGAGATGTAAGAGTGGTACGAGATGGAGGCAACCACATGGACCCCACAGTTAGAGAAGGAGGAAGGAAGGACGAGCACCAGACCAGAGACTCCTCTGTAACCCGTGGTGAGAACTCGGGCTCTACCCCTGCAACGCATGGAGTTCAATGGCGGGACTGAGAGCCATCAGCAGCTCCGTGTGAGTGCACCTGGATGGACGAGAGACTGTGTGAGGAGACGGCCATGGTGCCGGCCGTGCTGGAGAGCCTGCGGGCCGCAGAGCAGATCCACACGAGAAGCAGAGAGCAGCTGCAGCCTTTGGGATGAATGAACATCAGAGCAGCCCATGCAGGGCTGCCATGTGTGTGAGGTACCCCGCGGAGGTGTAGGGAGGACTTGTGTGGAGCCCACCTGCCCTGAGGAGAGACAAATGGCAGAAGCCATCAGGAATAGACTGACTGAAACCCCCATTCACTGCCATCCCTTGAGCCGTTCAGCAGGGTAGGTGGTAAACACAAGGGGGATCTGGGCTCTGAGTCCAGGAAGAGGTGAGGGGTGGGGAGAAGGTGGTCTTAAAGGGCTGGTTGTACTCTTCATCGTTGTACCATTCTGTGTTGTTTTGTGTTTGTGTTGTTTTGGGGTTTTATGGTTATGCTTTAGTTGGTGTTGGATTAAATTATTTTCTGTTTTCTTCCCCAAGCCGAGTAGCCTGGGCTGTTTTGTCCTGGACCATAAGTGGCAATTAAGTCCTCCCTGCCCTTTGGCAATTCTCAGGTGTTTGGTACTTGAGTCTAATCGTGGTCTTTTGTCCCTGGATGGGCCTAAACCAGGACACATGACTTTTGACTAAATTATTTGGATTTTTTTGAAAAATATGCTATTCAATCTAAATGAACATTGTTTTATTAAAATGTTTAAAAGCTGTTATTTTGAAGCAATGCTTATAAATTCAAGGCATTTTTTTCTTCTTGGATTAGAGGAAGCTAAATGTAAAGAACAGCAACTGGCTTATCCAGAGCAAAGATACATTTCAGAAAACTGCATTTAAAAGCTGTTTTTCTTTCCAGACACTTATAATGAAAATATCCTTTAAAAAATAACAGCCAAAATTCTGAAGCACTAAGTCTATTGTACTCCCATTGCTCTCAAAAGATAAAGTTTTAGAGAAAAATACAATTAAATATTTTCATCATGGAAAAATCTAAGTTTACAGCTTTCCTGTAGTGTAGCTTTCTGCTTCCTTCTATCAGAGTGCTGAGGGAAAGAAACAAAGAGTCCCAGATGCTCAAGGTAAACATAACTGGTATTCAAGAAAAATGTTGAATATCTTTGAACAAATAATGTCATAAAAAGGGAATGAACTAAGATGAATCCATATTTATGTAGTGAGCAGAATTGTGAGTAAAACAGAGGAATTAGAAAATTCATTAGCTTGATATTAACAAACTGAGTTCCCTTTACCAGTGGGAAAGGACAGGGAATTAAAGAAGGGAGGGACAAGCCATAGCTTACTTTCACAGAAACACAAACTCAATACCTGTTTCCTGTCTGGGCTGCAATAGACAAAAGCTGAAGAGAGCTGCCAGTTATCTGAAATGATACCTACTTGGTTTGAATAAATAAGAGTTCTATAATTTATTTTGTTGAGCTCTTTTCCAGTTGTTTGTAGCTGCCACATTTAATTGTGATTGTGTAGTCCTTTAATTTGCATGAAAGAATATAATTGAAAAACTCAGGAGTAAGACAAGTTCAGATTACTAGCAGAGGCAAGTTAATTTGTTATTCATTAAATGCTAATGAACCTGGCACCTATGTTTTATTTGTTTCCCCCTGTTTGAAATTGGAAAGGTCTTGTAACATAGCTAATTCTAGGATACACAGAGATGTTAAATTAAAATGTTGTTTTCCCCCATGTTCCACCTGAATAAGCAAGTTTGTAAAACTAGGTAACTGTAAATATATGTGTGTGGTGAAGCATCCTCAAAAAGGAAGCCTAAACCAGCTAGGAAATGATTCACATATTCAGATTCCTTTGAGAACCATAGCTGAGCTTTTTGACCTTTGGGGGAGTTTTGGTACAATTTTCATACAAAAAGATTAAAATGCTAATGCACTGCAGCTTATGCAGCACTTCCATCTTAAAATCCAGGGGCAGATTCAGGCTTCCACATCTATTCACAGTTGGGTCACCAACAAGGCTAGAGATCAGTACATGAAATGGTCTTTTATTATCATCAACACTCCTAATAATGCTGCATAAATGGCTAAAACTAAGTCTGTGGTTGTTCATAGAAGTGTTAGAGGCATGTAGAAACCTTTGGCTTACTACCTTTTAGAATGATAAAAGGAGTTTTGAAACAATTCTTTGAGTTCATACAAGTTAGATAATTTTGGCCCTTGGTGTCTTTGTTGCTTAACCCTTTAAAGTAGGAATAATGATACTTAGCCTTAAGGGTTAAATTGTATTATTTACATGGCTAATTTCTATTATTGTGTTATTTGTGGTATATTGTTATACTGAAGAAGCAAATCGAATCTTCTAAAAATTTTTTTGAAATAAAAAACACAACAGTTTGCTGTCTTCCTCTTCTGAAAAGTTGCTTTTCTTTTTCCCTATTCTTTGTTTACTGTATCTTTGAAGAATGAACAGCCTGCGAAGCAAATAGAGAAAAAGTCTAATTGAATAGTACTTAAAACATATCTCTAATGCAAATATATTGGAAAATATCCACAGACATATGTCTACAAATCATGATTTGACTGAAGGGCAGTTCTTGTTTCTGAATGTGGAATAAAAGAAATAAAATACAGAATGAAGTAGACTATGGCACCCTACTAGTTTGATTCATCAACAGTGTGCATACACCAAAAACATTAATATGGTTGCCTTTGCTTATCTGGAAATGAGTGCATATTGACTAGAAGTTGAATAGAAATCTGGCTTATTCTATTTGTGTGGATCAGGTAAGATTGTATGAAAATCTATTGTATGAACTCAATTAAATTTGAGTTGTTTCTGTCTGAAGCAACACATTTAAAAAATTCAGGGAAAAAACATTACCTATAATCTATGTACTTTGACTCAGAGTTGCTATTTTAATTTGCAGCAATATCTTGTAAACAACTTGAACCTCTGACTCCTGAAATTTGAGAATGTATTTGCAGATAACCCATAACCTCACAGACTTGCTTAAAACTTGAGGTAGGAGAAGAAAGTATTCTGGTAGGGAAAGGGCTAGAAGAGAGAGGACTCAAATGAGATTTCCCTCCAATTTGCTTTTCAGTGCATATTCTCGCTGCTGAATCACAGGTTTTGAACAAGTAATGTGCAAGTTATGTATGTGAAAAATATGATAGCCAGACTGCTTTCCCAGTTAGTGCTCTGGTCTTGGATCAGGATATCAACATGCTGGGTTGCAGAAGGTAAACTAATGAGCATTCAAAATTTAGTTGTTATCTAAGCTTTAGCCCTACTATATCATTCTGTGGGATATGCACAATGAACGAACAAAATGATAGAATTGGATTCCTAATTGTTTCAGTTAAGAATTTTTTTCAACCACCTCACCATGGTTCTTATCTCAGCTATAGCTACAGACATAAAAATTAAATGGTCAATGACAAGCTGAAAATATATATTTTTTAATTTATAAGCTACTGTGGAGATGTAATTTGCTGCTTATTCACTTTTGCTACAAAAGAATAGAACAAGATGGTTAATTTGAAAACTAAGTTTGTTCTCTAAGTTAACTTGTCATGCTGACAATGGAAAAAAATTACATAGATTAATTTGAATTATGGTTAACACTGTGTTAAGAAGAAAAAGACAAACTTTAATAAGATCTAGTATTTGATCTAGTATTTCGAGACCTGCTTCTCTAACACATCAATGTTAGTTGTATTTAAAAGCAAATCTCTACCTTTTGAAGCCTGTTCTTCGTACAGTGTTTCTTAAATTATCTAAGCTCTAAAGTAACATTTTTTTAATTTTTATTTTTATTTATTTTATTTTTATTTTACTTTAATCCACCCCTCCTGTGCTGATACTTTGTGTACACTTACTTGCTGTGTTTGTGTCTCTGTTGAATGGTGATAATGGCTGTGCTAGTGACTCCATGAAAAAAGAGAATCCACTTCTAAGATGAAGAAATTGACATGTTTTTGTGCTAAATCAAAGAATTTACTGTTATCTTTGCCCTTTCTTGTAGTGTGGAGCAAAATCTGCACAAGAGTTTTTGTCAAGAGCTTGGCTCTCCATCATAAGTTTTCCTGGATTTAACAGCCCTCTCTGATAACATGTGTATGTTGATTTTATATTCCTTGTTCATTTTCTGACACATTCTGGAGTAATGTTGCTTTCCTCTAAGACTAGACAGAGATTCTCAGACAGCTTTATCGTACCATCCAGTACTCTCTTATCACCAGACTTGACTTTCCTGTGCTTCTGAATCTCCTTGTTTTGAAGGTGATATTTATTGTGATTACATTAATTATTTAAAAATTACCATATAAAGTGAAGACATTCAACCTTCAAGAGGCCTCAATCTGACATTTTCTAAACACCAAAGTAATGGAAAAGCTTTAAGATCACTTTAAATAGCATTTCTGTTGGTACCTCTTTCATGTGATACTTTTGGGTTCCTTGAGACTGGAGATTCTGATTTTGTGTAGCTGTATAACTCGTTCCATTGGGATTGGTAGGTCAATGACTGCTGCACTTCTGTTCAACCACCATACTTTTGATGCCAGCCTACCTATTGCACATAGTCAGTAGATACTGTGGCTGTCTTCACTGAGGAAAATTCCAAGAAGCCCTGGACAAACATCTTGCACTGTATCCCATTACTACTTTTGTTATTAGACTTAATTGCATTTCTAGTAAGCAATGAAATGTACAATCTTATTAACATTTTCTAGATCATAACAACAAACACATCTGCTAATATGTAAAAGTAATATCTGAACAAAGCTTTCATAAGAAATGATTGTGTAATTTCTTCTAGTTGGCATACATTTAGTCCTGGTTTAGTGTCAAAATTAGCCTTTAAAATTCATCCTGGGTGTAATGATATGGGTGCAATATAATCTTTTTTTAGAGTTTTATAATGCATCTCAATTAAAAAAAAAAAAAGCATTAAATACTAAAGGCCCAAATTCATTTTGTTTACTAGAACATTTGGCTTTTTAATAATTAGTGTAAAAGAGTGGGTTTAAAGAAGTAAGCGAGATCACTTTTTCAGAGGCAGAAATAGGAAAAAGTTTTCAAATATTGTTCTTAAATAGTGAACTGTACACTAAAATATTTTCAACTAAAAGCTAAGTCATAGTAGTCTCCAAAATATTTCCTCAATTAATAGTGCCAGTCAAGAAGGTATTCTCCATTGAAGCTCAATTGTTAATGCTTATAAAAATAACATCTTTTAGGTATTCTTTCAAAGAAACTGAGCTGCAGAATTGCTAAATAATTTGTTATGTCATTACCAGTTGATATGACAATATCTGAAAATTTATCTGAACTCTTTAAAATCCTGCAGTTCCAGGGATCTTTTTCTCCTTTACAGACAGATGTGAGTGTTGCAAATCACAAGATCACAATTCACTAATGAAAATAACTCATTGGAATTACTGGTCAGATGTAAGCACTTTGAAGTATATACAAAGTACAAAGCATAGTGACTATTTCAAAGATGACAGAATCATTTTACTATTTTATTAAAGAAAATGTCATGGATGAAATGTATTTTTTTTTGTCTTCAGGTTGTGAGTTTGAGGGGAAGAAGAAGAAAAATCCATCTTCTTTCCAATTCAGTTTATTCCATTCTGTTTTTTTTGCATCTCTAGACTAAAACTATTTTGTCATGTTTTCAACAAAGACTTTCTGAAATGTACCTCATGAACTGAATTAATGTAATAAAAAATATTGGCAAATTAAAAAAAATAGATAAATTAATGGAAATATACATAAGTAATTTAATATCAGTAAATTAAAATAGATTAATTTAAGGATTTATGCATGGTTGATAAATAGAGAAAATGTGAAATTATTGTTATAATATAATATTAAAATGTCAAATAAAGGCTGTATAATTACATTTACTCACTGAAATTATATGAATTAAAATAACCTGATTTTCTAGTTTGGAAATTCTTCTTTTGATCAGCCTTGTAGTACAGGAGACTTCAGTTATCTATGTATGTGACAATTTGATTAATTCAAATTTATAAGGACTTGTTTATCAGCATCTCTCATCTCAGTAATGCTATCAATGATGGAGAAAGTACATTAAATGCTTATTTTTCTATCTGACTAAACTATTGCACATTAGTGATCATGAAAAGACTGATTGCCATGAAAAGGTCATGGTTATGAGTCTCATCATTAAAAGCTATTGATTATTCTTTCAGGTTTTCTCCATTTTTCCAATTTTTCTATCTTCCTCATGATGTTCCTTTTTTTTCCTGAAAAAATTTATGTACAGTACCCTTTCCTTTGTTCTATGATGGTTATTTTCTAAGCTGTTGCAATGTTTTTTTTATTCCATTTCCTCAGAATTTATGTCTAAAGCATGATTCTTAGATACTCTTTTTTATTTTCAAACGATTAAAAAAGTAATTGACTTTAAAAAGTGATGTCTTGAGCAGACTGCATTTTAAAAAATATTTTTAAAATGAAGGTTTTGTCCTTAAGAGTTACAATAATTCAGTAACATTGAAAATATAAGCCAGACGCTCAATAGTTGTAAATCAGTGATGCTCCACTGGAGTCAGACAAGAACCTGAGATAAAATGTACTGCTATACATTACACTGATCTGTAGCTTCAACTTAATTTGCTTTGGGTGACAGTGTAGCACCTTTCATAAGAACATATGGTACCCTTTAATGTTAGGTTATCCTCTTTAGAGGAGCAGTTTAGTAAGGGTACTGCAGACTTCCCTTTAAAAGGTTACAGTAGCACAACTACTTTAGAATAAAAGTAGAGGAGGGGAAATAATTTAGTGAGGACATTTGCCGTCTGTCTCAATTTGGTGAAGCATATTATCTGATTATTAATTTTTAAAACATCTTTTCTTGGTTTTAGATAATTTTCTATTTTAGCTTGTCAGCTGTCTGTTGCCTGACATAGACTCCCTGATAAATGTTGGCCCTCTGCTAAAGAAAGAAGCTTCCTTTAGTTGTCTCACTTTCTTCTCACTCTAGTCCAATTGTTCAAAATCTCTATAACAGAGTTTACCAGGGAGAAGTATAGCTCAAAAAGCATAATACACTTCAGACCCAAAACCTTTTGGACATCAAGTCTCCTTCATACAAGATGCTGAAGGTGAGAGCAACCAAGATCATGCCATAAAAGTGCTATCAAAGCAGGCATGGATTGGTGGTCTGTAGGTGTGACACTGGGTTTAAGCAGGACTGCGAAATATTTCAGAGATGAAGAGCTATCACTCTCTGTTGGTAACAATTCCAGAGCCATTTGAATTTTTTTTAAAAAAAGAAAAATAAAAATTTTTGGAGTTACTATCTCCTCAGGAAAAAAAATAGCATTCATCTCAAAAGTAGACATATCTCTCATTTACCAAATTAAAGCTTAGAAGAGACTTGTATATTTTCATTTACTTAGTGTGGTTTCACAACTACCATTCTGTTCAATTACTCTGTGTCTGTATAGGCAGATAAAGACCTGGTATCTAAATTAATTTCTAGAAAAATCATTTAAGAGTAAGGAAGAGGATTTAAGATTCTATATCAAAAGGGAGCAATGAACATAACTAACTCTTCAGTGAGATCAATTATACATAGATTTCATGCCAACTTTTTTTAACCAATAAACCCAAGTTATTAACAAGTTTATTACAGGTCTGGGCTTAAATATGTAATCATATCCACACAGGTAAGCCACTGAATCCATAGAGAGCCACTGCATTCAGTGCAACTTTTTACATATCATCTAAAAGTAAAATAATATATAGTAGATGTAAAGCATAAACAGGCTTTACCTTATTGTAGCTACATACAGGTAATGCTATATCCCAGTTTGGGACTCACCTGAACATGTGTCACTTTAAAAACCATATAGCTTTTTCTATGCTGTACAGGAAAGCTCTGAATTGTGATGCTTTGTCACGTGGCTTTTGAGACTGAATTTCTGCAAACAAACCTGGTTAAATCATGGCTAGGAGGCAGTTCTCTCTCTTTCTCATTTTCTCTACAACATCAATAACCTGAAAGAAGTCTTTACTGACGCAATTCTGTCTTGTTTTCTTGTAGAGCTGTTTCTGGTAATGGCGAGTGGGTTGTAAAGATGGCTCCTGTAAGAAGTTGCTCAAAACTCTCCCCAGCTCTGAGTCAGACTCACTTCTTGACCACTTTTTAAGAAGAAGCTGGAAGAGGAAAGTTCTTCCTGTTCTTTCTTCCTTCTTTTCCGGCTGGTGGTGATGCAAGGAATTGGAAGAGAGAGAGAAGCAACCCTGTGAACCCCAGGGTCAGTGAGGGAAGAGAGAAGGAGATGTGCTGGAGCAGAGGACCCCCTGCATCCTGTGGAGAGGAATATTGAAGCAAAGATTTGTTTGCACTTTGTAAAAGACCCCGCATCAGGGACAGTGCCTATACCCAGAGGAGGCCATGTCTTGTGGTAAGTACTCTATATTCACAGAAGCCATAGCTGCTGGGAAGAACCCACACTGGAGAAGTTCATTAATGACTGTGTCCTGTGGGAGAGACCTCGGATCAAAGGAGGGGAAGAATGCCAGGAGTCATCCTCTGAGAAGCAGCAGAGACCATCTCTGAGACACTGGTCACATTTCCTATTCCCTACCCCCACCTCCCCTGCCCCCTTACCATTGAAGGAGGAGGAGGTATCAGGAGCAGTGAGCTGGGCCCAGGAAGAAAGGAGGGATGGGGGAGGGAGATCTACAAGTGCTGATTGTATTTTTGTCATCATCCTGCTCTGGTTTTGCTTTTTGTTCTGTTCTGTTTCTTGTAGGTAGTAGAATAAACTTTCCTTGCTTTCCTCTCTGAGTACTGGAGCCTGTTCTGCCCAGAACAGTAATTGGCAGTGAGCCCTCCCTGCCCTTATCTTGATCCACAACATCCTTGGTTATCTTTTTTTTCCTCCCATCTCACTGGGACCTCCACTGTCCTAACAAGGGTGCGGGTGGATGGGGGTGAGTGAGCAAGAGACTGTTGTGGTCCTTCATTGCTAGCTTGGCAAAACCACAAGAAATTCCATGTGATTTTAAGATTGATTTCCCCCAGTGAAGTAAGGATATACAATTCTTAGAAAAGTACGTCTTACATTCATCTCTTGTGATTGAGAGCGTTCCCAGCTCTGTTGGTACTGCTAGATTTATGTCATGGAAGAAAAATAACTCATACATATGCCCTTTTCTCTTGTCTACAGTATATGTACAAGACTGTAAACAAAGAACTTTGTCACAATGCCCCATATTATTCTGTTTCTCTCAGAGGATCCATTTGTTTATTTTCTCTTAAGCCCAGATACATGTATTATATTCTCATCTGTTGCACTCTCAAAGGAGGTGCTGCTTTTATTATTGTGGTGTCTAAGACCATGGCCTCCTAACTCTGTGTACCTTCAGATAAAATAAAACTCAGCATTTTTACATGAGTTGAATGAGCAACTTCTCTTCCATCTGTGAAGAAGCAAATGCACAAATCTCATGAACTCATTCAGTAGTGACTAAAGCAAGCTGTGATGTAGCGGCAGTCCTGGAGCTTTGTAACAGTATATACTATGACCTCTGTGTTATTTAAATGTACTTGCTAGTATTCCTGTATTTTTCCTGCAGCTTTTAGGTCTGTGGCAGCAGCTTCTTAAATGACCTTGCCTGCTCTTTTGGCTGCCCATGCAGCTGACTGCTGTGCTGTTTGTAGCAAAGCCTGCAGTCCTGGTGACAGATTTCTAGCACAGATTTCTGATGTACTGGTTTTCCCTTCTGGATATCTCTCATTCTGATTCAAAAAGGTTGAGGAGAATATGGAATATGGGATTTTGACTAACTTTATCTCTGCTAATGCTTCACAAAACACAAATCTGGAGCTATTTTTATGATACAAGTGTATAGAACATTTTCTGCTTGTAGCTAAGCAGATTTCATATGGAGTTTCTAAATAAAAAGCTTTTCTTAACCTGCCAGAACTTAGTCATTAAACACAACCAAGGTCACATCCCCAGAAAGTAAAAATAGAACATTATAATAAAATATGCACTCACTAAGCAAAGGCAGAAAAAAACAACAGTAGTTTGTTGCAGTATGAACTTCAGTTCTAATGAAACTGGTATATATAGATATATATGTAACAGGATAATGCATGAATTCAGCTATACTATTTCCATATGCACATATGTTTATATGTGCATATAGACCAAAAGCTTAATATCAGCACTGATTAGGAGTGTGCTGCTATCGCTAACTTTACCATCTTGTATTTCAGGGTGGAAATGTGTTGTAGGGATATATTATATTGGGCTTTTGCTCAGAACTGGGATTTTAGTTTCATTAGTTACATTTAGTTAAATTGACTCTTAGTTAATTGTCTCTGTTATTACAGGATGGGTTGTGGTATAGCTGAGTTGGCACCAAAATATCTAGGACTTCTCCAAATAATCAGAAGATAATACATGAAAGAAAAAGTACATTAAGAATAAGACTTGGTCCTCCTTCCTCTTTGAGTACCTATGAAGCAAACTCTGGGGTCAGCTGAACAGCATGTTTCAAGTCAAAGAGGTCTTTAGTTTTGCTCCTGGAAAGAAAATTTTTAATCTCTTCCTGTCACATATGAACTTTAAGTAGAAATTTTCTTAGAATGGCCACTAGCTAACTGGCTTAGATTTATCCATGTGTTAAAGCACAGATATTCGTGTATGCATGCATATGCAGTGACATAGCATAGATAGAAACAGATCTTTGTGCATATGTGAGTGTATACAGATATGTATGATGTGCTGTGTGCTCAGCTTGCAGTTCAGAACTAATGAAAAGCATAAATTAGTTTTATTAGATTCCTCACACACAAAAAAATGGCTGACAAGAATCTGAGAATGTACCTACAAAATATGACATAGAAAATTAATTTTCTTGGATGTAGGCTTCAAAAGCACAGCAAAAACAGATATAAAAGAGTCACTCTGGATTATAAAATTATAATTAATGCTGATTGAAGTAAGGATAAAGATTTTATTTTTAAGGCAATCCTTTGAGGAGGAAAAAAAAAGATAAACTCAAAGGTCAGATGATTCAGTTACTTTTACAAGGAAACTGCTGTTACATATCCTTTCTTGCTTCTTTATATTTTACAAAAGAAGAAAAAAAAACACACACAGGCTCTATATTGTTCCGTAGAACCCTTCATTAGCTGTAGAAGTTCCAGAGTCTGGAAACTTAACAAACCTTGAACCGTTTGGCATGGGAAGCATTCTCATTTTTCAGATAGATAACAAAAATTTATCTGTAATATTTTTTCCATAGCCAGGTAATGAGGCTTATAGAAACATGACACAAAGCAACAGAACTAATAAATCAAATTGTATGGAAAAAGCCTCAAGGATCTGACAGTAGAAATCACAAACAACAGAGAGCTCTGCAACTTTTCTCATTGTCAGTTGAAACCCACTTCTTTCTCTGCTACGTAGTATTTTAAGACCATATCCCCTCAGCATTGCACTGCCAGTGCAGGCTAGAGACTCCAAGAGGTGCTTAGACATCTACAAGGTTCATTTTGAGTGGTATACTGGAAAGCTGCAGATGAAGAAAGACGGATTGACTGAGGTTTCTATAAAGTATTTACTTTGTAGGTGATAGTTTTACACCTTACAAAATGTTTATTAAATACAAAAATGCTTGTAACAGACACATGGAATAGAATACCAGAGAACTCCTCCCTAGAAAGGAAGGGGAACTGAAGTAGTCTGATCAGGTCTGATGGCTGATACATATCTCTGGTTTGTCTTCAGTATAGAGAGTTTGCCAGGACAAATACCAACGAGGAAACATCACCCTTTGTTTCCAGCAGCTTTTCACAACCACTCTCTGTTTTAATGAGCATGAACCGAAATATAAATGGATGTAAATATCAAGCAGTTTCTTCAATCTATCAGAAAGGCTGTGAAAAGTGGTGAGTAGAATGATGATTCTATATGTTCATGGTGTGCAGCAGAGTTGTTCAACTGTTTTTCAAGGGAAGGGAATAGAATGACAATTAGAAGTCAATGGCCCAGATCTAAAGAAGAATGAGCTCCAAGAACATCCTGATGCATTCAGACTCTGAAGACAGCAGGCCTGTCCAGGCTTCCCTCATCTGAAGACGGCTGCCTCTCCTCTGGAGGAAGGGAGTTGGCACCTTGCTGGCAGCTGGGGCTTTATGGGTCACCGTCATCAGAGATATCTGGCAGTGCTTTGACCTGTAGGCTGTTTTTATAAAAGATAGCCTGACAATTATTTAAAGATATTTGTAAAAGTACATATAAAAATTAGGATATTCTGTTACTGCACCAGTTATTTTGCTGCTTTGGCTAAAAGCCATCTTAAGTAGTTGCATGGTAACAATTCTCATTTATGCTTTTATATTAAGTATCACCACTGAAAGCTTTGTTTTCAGCAATATTTAACTTTGTGTGTGAGGTCAAATTTCACAATAGGATTCAAGAAAATTTGCCTCCCGTTAAAGCCAGTGCAAACTAACAAAATCAACCAAAGCCTTGAGTTCTGCTTGTCAACAGAGACATTTTGCTTTGGATGGGGATTTTAGCTAAATTTAATGCCATTATAAAACATATTCAGGTTTAGGGTTTTCTGGTTTTCTTTTTTTTGAATGCTCAAATAAAATAAAGTTGAATGTACAATTGTATTTATATGTATCATGTTTCACTAGTTAAACTTTTAGTTTATATTTCATTTAGACCTTTTGCTTTTAAGTGGGCACGAAAGCCTACTTGACAAAAAGTATCAGTTCTTGTTCAGCATTACATGGTTTCATGCACATGTCACTATCTGTATTTAAATGGATTTCTATTCTGGTTAGGAAATACAGAATTTCATATCCATTCTGCTGTAGTTTAGTCATAAATTTTAAACTTTAAAAAAATTCGTTACTACAGTTGTGATTATTGGAAACTCCTTTATGTCTGCATTAAGATTTCTGACAGAAAATTGAAAATGGAACACTTTTTTTTTTTCTGAAGGGATGAACACAAATAAGAACAAACAGTTCAAGTGACTAAACGTGCCTGTTATACATACATGTAATTTATTTTGAGTTCATCAGACTAACACTTTTATAATATTTATTTGATGTTGAACTTTTTATATAATTCTTAAAGATGCAGAGTTTTGTATCACCTACAACACAAATAATGAGAAATCATGACTGGAAAATTAGGCCAAAATTTGATACATCTTTAATAGGATATTTTTTTGGAGTCAGAATAGAATTGTATGAGATAGTTCATATACTTCCTGGAAGCTAAGCTAATCAATGGGAAAACAGGAACCTAGTTAAGGATACAAGACTATTCCTCTGTGTGTTCCATTCATTGTATGCTGAGATCAGGCTTATACATTTCTTAATTTGAAAATATGGTTTTCATTGCTTTGGTTGGCTGTTGTTTTTTTTCCATTGTTTTGTTTTAGTGCAAGCAATCTAGATTTGACATGTCAGATTATGTGCATTTATTTCCGGCCGAAAAAATCTTTAAATCCTGCTGAAAATCTTTATGATTTTCAACTTTGCTTGTTTTGTTCAACAAACAAGCAGGTAGGGATTGTGTCCCTACCTGGTGTGTACACAGAAACTTCTTTTCTCCTTCTCTTTTTTAAACCAACTCATCCCCCTGTTACTCCTTTTTTTTTATTTATAGTTTTCAATTCATCCAGTTCTGAAGCAGTAGAACAGGCTCTCTGGGCAGCTAAAGGAAAATCTGTGATCGTGACTGCTTTGTGCTTGCTAATACAAAAGACTTCAGGGTTTTGATTTATTTGGAGTCTTTTTAAAAGACTCCAAACTATTCAGAATAAAACCTCCAGCCTTTAAAGCAAAACATTAATATATACATATTCTTATTGTAGTTTAAGAAGAAACTGCCACTTTTTTTCCTTTTTTTTTCTGGTAGTGGATGAATACTCTTTTTAAAATTAGGTTGGACAGTGAGAAGTTCCAAATTATGACTCTAATGTTCCTCCTATAAAGCAGTTTAATAAGTTGCCATTATAAACATGTAGAATTGGTTTTATTGTATCAAGAGGCAAAATAAACTCATTACACAGACAGCTTCAACAAACTGAAGCTTGCCTAAATATAATCCAGTAGTTTAATTTGTAAACCTGATTATTGCTCTTAACAGAGTTCATTAGTACCTCAGAGTCCTATAAGACATTTCAATGATACTTGTTATAATTAATATTTAGTCTGTAATACTGTTCAGAATTTCACAAACTTTCAAAATCGCTTTCTTAATTGCATTTTAAAAATATGCCAGCTGTGCAAACTTTACTAAATTACAGGCCTATCAGCCTCACCTCCATCCCTGGAAAGGTGATGGAACAACTCATCCAGAATGTTATCACTAAAACATATATAGGAAAAGATGGTTATAAGAGGGAATCAACATGGCTTCACCAAGGGGAAATCCTGTTTGACCAACATGATATCCTTCTATGAGTGCATAACTGGCTGGCTAGATGAGGGGAGAGCAGCAGATGTCATCTACCTTGACTTCAGCAAGGCTTTTGACACAGTCTCTCATAACATCATCAGAAAGGTCAAGCAGTGTGGCTTGGATGAGTGGACAGTGAGGTGGATTGAGAGCTGGCTGAAAGACAGAGCCCAGAGGGTAGTGATCAACTTGGTGATCAACTTGGAGGCCTGTGGCCAGTGGAGTTCCACAGGGATTGTTTCTGGGGCCAGTCTTGTTCAACATCTTTATCAATGACCTTGATGATGATGTTGCAGATACACAATTATTTTAGTTAACAACTTATCATCACAATAAGGAGTCAAGCATTTGTTAAGCACTTGTTAATCATCTAGTAATAGTTCAATCAATTAGCTAAGCACTTGCAAATAACTCAAACACCTATTGATTAAGTAGGTATTTATTTGAATTACATAAGGATCAAACTGCAAGAGTTACATACCACACCTGATGGGGACCTGTTACCTTAACTACAAGACCCTGGTGAATCCATTTGTTAGGTTACTTTGGCTGTTACTTTAGTTGTTACTAAAACAAAGGGACTGATATCTTTTTTTGACCAATCACTGTGATTTTGGAAATTTTGTGTTTGTTGGAAACCAATCAAGGTGAAGGATTAAATTGATAGATGGACATTTTATGCATGCTTGTGTTGGCATTCCTAGGTAGATAAGTTTTTCGAGATTGCAGATCCATCAACAACAGGACAAAGTGTACCCTCAGCATGTTCACTGATGACACCAAACTGGGAGGACCGACTGATTCCCCAGAAGGCTGTGCTGCCATTCATTGGGATCTCAAATGGCTTGAGAGCTGGGCAGAGAGGAACCTCATGAGGTTCAACAAGGACAAGTGAGTGCAGAGTCCTGCATCTGGGAAGGAACAACCCCATGCACCAGTACAGGCTGGGAATTGACCTGCTGGAGAGCAGCTCTGCAGAGAGAGACCTGGGAGTCCTGATTACTAACAGACTAAACGTGAGCCAGCAATGTGCCCTTGTGGCCAAGAAGGCCAATGGCATCCTGGGATGCATCAAGAAGAGTGTGGCCAGCAGGTCAAGGAAGGTTTTTCTCCCCCTCCACTCTGCCCTGGTGAGGTCTCACCTGGAGTACTGTGTCCAGTTCTGGACTCTTCAGCTCAAGAGCGACAGAGAACTTCTGAAGAGAGTCCAGTGCAGGGCCACTAAGATGATCAGCGGATTGGAACATCTTTCATGTGAGGAAAGACTGCGGGACCTGGGGCTGTCTAGAGAAGAGGAAACTGAAGGGACATCTTATTAACATTTACAAATATCTAAATGGTGGGTGTTAGGAGGTTGAGGCATCTCTTTTTTCTATAGTAGCTAGCAACAGGACAAGGGATAATGGGATGAAGCTGGAACACAAAAAGTTCCACTTAAATATAAGAAAAAACTATTTCATTATGAGGATGCAGCACTGGCACAGGCTGCCCAGAGGGGCTGTGGAGTCTCCTTCCTTAGAGGTCTTCAAGACCCACCTGGACACATTCCTATGCAACCTGATCTACGTGAACCTGCTTCTGCAGTGGGATTGGACTAGATGATCCCTAAAGGTCCCTTCCAACCCTACCATTGCATGATTCTATGATTCTATTGCTACAAGGATACAGAGGGACTTCACAGATGCAACATGGAATTGCATTGATTAATTAACCATTTCTGTTCTCCCACAGTAGAAGATTAAATACTCTTTCTGAACAACATTTCTTCTTCTCATTCACAGCTAAGAATTATTCCTTTATCCATATTTATGTCATTTAATTAATCTAGGGATATGGCTTGATGGACTCCAAGAAATGACACCATAACATAAATTCTGATTCTTCACTGAATTTCAGGGAGTGTAAAAAATCTTGGTGGCGTTTGTACACTTGAGTTTCAAAATCTAAGAATGAACTAACTGAATACTTGTGGTATGCTTGGCATAAAACTCTGAAGTTTAAAGAGTTGCAGGATCTTAAGATCTTAGAGTGGTCATCTCTACTTTCTTGCTTAGAAACAGGGAAGAATCAAACTCCCATTAGCGTGTCTTCTTCTCTGCTCCTGCAGCTTTTAAGTGTTCTAGAGGTTTTTTTAATGACTCCCTGGATTTCTGCTTGCTCTGCTCATAAAGAACTGCACCTCAGCAAATAATAATGCCTTTGCCTCCAGTGTCTTCCAGGCTGGAGTGATCATGACTTCCAGCTACTAAGAGTCTTACTCCTGGATTTGATTGATTAGTATGGGACAGCAGTGCTTCCCTGTTGTGCTTGTGTTTTGTGACATCATCTGAATAATTGACAAAATGACGTGGCTGAACAGTGTGAAAATACTTTAAGAAGTATAAGTTACTTGTTGTTCATTGCAATTGATGTCCTCATGATACTTATAAAAGCTCATATGGAAAGTGCTGCGTAAGCAGTGGAGTTGCTTTGTCTAAGGCAAGTGGAAGGGGCAAAACCTAAGGGGATGCCATGGTTCCTGTCAAAACAAAAGATGTGGTGATACATCTGCTAATCACATTCTTTTTAGATGAATATTCAAAAAGTCTGGTTGCAGTTATAACCATGGGGGTTTCTCTGTTGACACAGTAAAGAAGTGTAGAAAGTCTTTTTTACAACTAGATGACTTAGGGACAGAACTTCTACCTGGTATGGTGTTGAATAGAGAGGAAAATGTAGGTGTCAAATTCTTGCTGTTCCAGTGGGAATTCTCATCCTGTAGGTCCAGTGTTAGGAATTAAACATCAGGGCATTGTTGTCTGACTTTTTGTTGCTGCACAAAGCATATTAAAAATGGACGTAATTTAATTGAAAATAAAATGCTATTATGTTTTGTTTGTTTTAACAAAGGACTAATATATACAATTTGAAATTTAGACAATGGTTGTCAAAGTACATAGTCAGATTTCACAGTTAAATGTTTTACTTGTGCATCAAAATAAGATCACACAGATCACCTCATAATTCAGGTATTGTGGAGATTTCATCTGAAACCCCTAAGCCTTCTGAGGTTTAGCCTTTCCTCTTTTTTGATAGCAGCATAAACTTTTAAACATGGCTTGAAATAACCACACTGATTATAAAGTATTTCTAAATTCTACATTTATTAGATCTTTACAGGAGTTTATCCCAAATTAGAGTTAACTAACTCAATTGTTTAACTCAGCAATTGACAGAAACATTTTAAAGTTCAGCATAAGACCTTAGCTATCTTTTTGCCTGCTGCTTTTGTTTTCCTCCACTTGGAGGCATTTTAAATGTAGCAGTCAACACTATTTCTGTTCAGCAGGGAAGTGAAATTAGAGGTCAGCTCTTGTTCAGACTGTCTTATAAGTGTAGAATATATAGACTCCTTTTATTCCATTAAGTAAATTCTCATAAAGATATTAATTCTTTTTTCATTATGGTGTACAGGAAGTCTGACAGAAGCAGGAATGTATCTTAGTTTTTTTAATGTGATTTTACATATAGATTTTCATAAGGTTTGCATCAAACAAGACACAGGAGGTCAAATACTACGTTGATGAGAATTGGTGTACTTAAATTGATGAGTAGTAACATTTTTCCATAGTATATGAAAAAGGATGCCAGCAGTGCAGCATGGCCATTATACCAGCTGGAGTTCTCACTGATGCTGTGTCTTTTTTCCTCCAACTCTGCTATTCCCAAGATGATAGAAGCAGACTCATTCTAAAGCTCTTATCTCTAGTTTGCAGATGGAGAAGAGAAGCAAGCAGTATGCTAAGGGTGAAACTTTCAACAGAGATTGGTAAGTTGCTTAGGTGCCTAACTCCTATTTTCAGAAGTGATACAGGGACTTTTTAAAGCAGCTGTTCTGTTCACAAGAAACTAATCTACTTAGTTACTGCAGGAAACATGCAGCTTTGTATTAATTATCCAACCAAAAGGATAAAGGGGGAAGTTCCACAGAACAGATAGGAAACGAGACAGGAAAAAACATAGCTCTATCGCTTATCATTTTGGGCAACTGGCTGACTCTGTATCAACTCCTTTCATATTCCTAGTTTACAAATGAAAAGAGATTTTTTAAAGCTACAAGGACATTTTTTTTTCCTCTCAGCTGGGAAGAGTTGCTCTCTCTTACCTTATCTTTTACTCTCTCAGTTCTATAGACTCTCCCAGTGTCTGGTGTTTCCAAAAGGATGAAATCCTCTTGGCCTCCCTTCAGAAAATCCTTAAGAAAAGCAAAGAACTCTTTCACTCCATATCCCTTCATAAGCAAACTCTGCCCTGACATTTCTTTATAAGTAAAACCTTAGCATAATTCTCTTTGAATAACAAGGATCTAGTTTATTCCGGAATGATACATGGCCTACTGGAGGGCAGATAGCTCATGAAACATTTGATATATGTCAAGTTCTTTTGGCTTAACTCTTTCTTCAGAGTAATATACACAAACGGATTTTAAAAAGCTTGTGTCACAGTTCTCTCACCACTCTGGCTTAGCTTAAATCTGAATGAGTTCTTGTCTTCCTTTCCATCTGAAGCTGTTGAAGGCTTGCTCTCATCAGAGCTTATGGAGTTACACAGCACCTAAAAAGAAATTGCTTTGTCAAAACTGCTTTTAATAATTTCTTCACCTCAGCCTTTAAAAAAAAAAAAATCTAGGATCTGGACCTTGTAACAGAATGAGGATATTTGATAATATATTGTTCCATTCTTGTTTCAGGGGAGCTTTAAAACCTGGAGTAGTGCCAGTGACTGGACCTCCAGAGGAGTATGTTTAAGAAAAGTTTGTCTGAGCTCTCTGTTGGAAGCAGCATTGGTTGTCAAGATCTTTCAGTGACCTTTTAAGTCTTTTAAAAATGCAGGTGTTCTAATACAAACAACGTGCCAGTAATACAGACATACAGAATCTACCTTGTGGCAGAAATCAGATGTTCATGAGCAAGAAGGGTCACCAGGCTTATAAGCTTTTTCTGTCCTATATAATGCTGCTAATGTCTCTTTGCTGTTATTTCCAGGTCTGCTGTGTACTGAATTTAAAATTAAAAAAAAATGCCAGGTAGCTGAAGTGCAGACAGTTCATCTTGTTTTGTGGGGGGAAAATGTTTTTTTGTGCCCCACTGCCTATGTTCATTTCATAACCTTGCTTCCGTACTTCTGGTCTTGCCCTTGCAGCATACAATAAATATTGCTGCTTTTGAGACATATTAGGATCCTTACTAACCCTAATGGAGAAGAGTTTTAGAGGTATCTAGTTATAATCTTCTGAGAATAATACAATCTCCTTAAAACAAACACAGAACTAGTTTAGAGGAATAGAGTGAACTTGTACTGGCACAGTGCTGTCCACTCCCTGTGATTTGATTGAGTTTCAAGAAAAAGCTGAGTAGTATGCACAGACAGCTGCTTTGGCTGACTTCACCACTGAGTATTATCAGTCATATATGACATGTCAAGCTGGTAAAAGGGATTTCTTACAAGTCTAAAAATGATTGGTTTGTGGTTGTGTTGGTTTTTTCTTTTTTTCTTTTTTTTAAATTTTGCTGCAGCTGGGAAAAAAGCACTAGCTAGAGAGATGAGAATATACTCAGCTAATGATTTCTTGATATTTTTCATGTTGTACTGAAAAACTGTCCCAGACATACAGAATGAACAAAACAAGATTAATTATTTGTCCAGAATTGTATGTGCCAAATTGTATACAACATGACCAATATTCATTCAGATCATGAGCTTGTCTTTCATAGGAACAATTTTCATGTTTTTCTTGGGCCAGTAGTTTAAGTGACACTGAGACCTAGCTGCCATCAGTTTTTATAATATCTTCATTAATCATGGCAGATGTTTAGCACTGCTTTCGGTTGAGATAAGAGTATTGTCAGTCCTTACTTCAACAGGCTGGATAGGCATATTTTCCATGGCTGTATGAAAAGTCACAGATGCTAACAATATTCTGTATGGCAATCAGTACTTCCCTTAAAGCACTACATTGTCTTAATCTCTAACTGAGCTTGCTAGTATGCTTGTAGCCATGAAATTGCACAGGTAAAACAAAGTTGTCTTTTTTTCTGGCCCATTTACCTCAATCAGTTTCTTTTTCTCTGAGGTAATAAATAATTCTGATTTCAGGTGTTTTAGCCAGACCTCGTTCTGAAGAGAACTACTGGCTTTTATACTACGCCCTCCAACTGTCTTTAGAAGAGCTGAATATATATGCAAGAATTCTTGAATGCTAGGACTTTGATGTTGTGGTAATTTTGAAGATAAAAGTCACTTACTGATTTTCTTTCTCATAATAATATTGCTTAATTCCTTTTGGTACATCAGTTTTACAAAAATGAATACAAGACCTATTCAGTGAGTCATTCGTGCATCTACAAAGGCTTCCTGCTTCATCCAGATTTTGCTTCCTGTTTCTAGCCTAATCACAAGATAGCAGAAGCTCTGATATTGGCATCCATCATTCCTCTACTATAGGCATGAGCCCACCTTATATACATTTAACAGCTGGTATGTATCAAGTCCTCTGTGTGTTTCAGCTTTGAATAGTAAAATTCTTAGAGCTTTTTTCACCTTTAGACCCTTGAGTTCAAACCCTTCGGTTAGAAATATTCTTTGATGTGTATTTTAACATTTTCTGGATAAGTGCCCTTGCTTAAAGCATTTAGTTACTTTTGATGCTTAGATATTTTAATTTTAATAGCTGATTAGATGTTAATTCTCCTGTGACAGAAACACACATTAGAAGCTGGGGCCTGTTCCATTACTCTTTTTCATTTTCATTTGAGATTTTCTTGCTGTTTGTGTGCAAATCTCAAGTTATTCAGTGCTTACAGTGTTGCTGTTAATCATTCTGTTTTTAAGTCCTCATCAGCTCTTCTAATTTTGTTTACAGTTGCAAAGAGATGTCTGAGCTCTTCTGCTGCAAAAGAGCCTAGAGGAAGTCTTAAAACTCAAATATGTACCTATACCTTTAAAAGTCTGACCACCAGTGCCTGTCATCCACTGAACAGCATCCCTATGCTTCTGAAAAATGTAACAGTATATACATTTCATGACAATAAAACATTGGCACTTTACCTAGGGACATTTGGAAATGACAGAAGGAGCATCCCTTTGATGCTGGCACTGAAATACAGGTGATTGTCTGTCAAAAGGCCATAATCACTCTGCTCAACTCCAGAGGATTTGTAAAGAACAATACATACTTCCAGAGATGACTGAACCATCAGCCTCTCTATTGTCTTCTGGGCATTGCCTCTGTATATTGACTAGGGTAAATTCTGAAATATTAGTCGTGTTTAGACTTAGCTGGACTTAAGTCAGACCCAACAGAGTTATGCAAGTTGGGAAGCCAAGTATGATGTTTGGCAATAATTTTGGAGTGAAATAAGTTCTCATTCAGGAATGTATTCATCACTGTGTTTAAATATTAACATTCTACATGAGAAATGTCAAATCTAAAGAAGGATTTTTAACATGTCTTCATTGTTATTACATAATATTAGAGCAGTAATGCAACTATTTTTTTTCTCCCTAAATATCAATAAGCACCTACATTAACAGATAGTTTTGCATACATGCTTCTGTTACAATTCACCAAAAAAATCCATGCAAAAATACTTGACTAACTGGATAGATTCCTTTCTAGTGATGTGATATCAGTCTCCTGAGGAAGAAGTTTTTTGACAGGTAGGTAGGAGACATTCCCATACTATCAAATGATTGACACACTGTCACATGAAAAAGGATAAGGAGAAAAGTTGCAAAAGTGGAATTTAAAAGCAGGCACTGGATTTGGGAGGAGATAGAAGCAGAGCAAGGTTAAATAAATGAAGGTACTGAACAACATGATTAGATTGTCTACCTGACAAAGTACTGAAAAAGTAGATTTGTTGTGCATTAGTTTTCTTTCAATCATCATGGGTTTTTAAAATAAGACAAAAAAATATGATAAAAGTGGTAGTTTCAGAAGTTCACTGTCTAGTTTTGCATCCAAGATCAGTTTTTGTTTGTACATATTTAAAATATATAAAAGGCTCTAAAAGTGCAAAGGGTGTGTATTCCAAATGTTGCAGTAATTCTCTACAGTGATTTGTAGATAGCCTTGCAAATTATTTGTTTCCTCTTTCCTGCTTCAAAAGAGAAATATCAAAGGGAGCAAACAGCTAAAAACTCTTGTTCTGAGGAGACAGGCATTGTCTTGCATACAAATTACTGTGTAATTTCTTTTTATTTTTTTTTAATCCATGATTTTTCGTAAAGGAGGCATATTCAAGACACAAACATAGCTGAAGTGTGGTTCTGTGAGCAAGTGATAGCAACAGAAACTGAATGTTGGGACTTGTATCACTGAAGCTTAAACCCAAGGCTTGAAAAAAACCCACAGAATATGCTTTGGTTTTGTGCAGATGCTTTTTATTTGTAGGTTAAAATGGTCGGTTCAATACATTTTTTAACCCTGAGGATTTATATTCATAGTTCGTATGCAATTTTACTGACACATCCAAGGTGAGATGAAAAAAATACAAAAAAGAAAAGTAGATGAAAAGTAGATTAAAAGCAGTAATAATTTTATTAAATGTTAGCCATTTAGCAAGTCCTGGTTTTTTATTTAATTCTCACTGCAGTATGTCTATGAGAAAGGAGGTAATGAAAGCAAGTGCTTTAATATTATTTATTTTAAAGACTTGCAACAAAACCCAAGATGTATGAGTATCAGATACTGAACAGTTGTGAGGTGATTCCATTAGACTAGTGCCTCTATATTCCACCAATGACCCTTCCAGGAATGCTTCACCTGTGAAACCTTTGTATAATGTGTGCACACAAATCCAACTTTGATGAAATACACTTTTTAAACATGTAATTTCTATAAGAATGCTAAAAATATCTGAGTTGGAGACCTAAACTGTAAGTTCTTTTGAGGTTCCTACATAACTGAAAAATGCAGGAAAATTCTATTCTGGTAGAATGCAAATTAAACGATGAACAGTCTCCATTCTGTTTGACTGTTTGAGACTGAGACTCCAATCTGAATTCTGAAATGCCATAAAGAAGCCTGTCCTCAGTCTTACCTCCTTCCAAATTTGATTTCTTGTTGTTTGAGGTAAATAGAATAAGTAACTAACCTAATGGATGTTCATAAAAGGTCAAGCTTTTGAATTTTTTTTCGATTTACAGATTTTTTTTGTAAGTGATTTCTTTTATTTTTGCTCTTTACTACTGTGACTTGTGTTCCGCTCTAAGAACACTAATCCATTGTATTATGGAAATGACATATTTCTAATGTCAGAGTCATATTGATTAATATGAAGTACAATGGTCTGTGAAAGTATTTCTGTTAAATACCACCTACTAGTCTAAAATGTCAAAATATTAATTAATTCCTGTTTAGAGAATTCATGTGAAGTATATAAAAAGTTGACCTTGTTGCTAAAACTCACAGGTCTCTTCTAAATCCTACTGAAGTCTGCAGGGGGTTCTTCAAAGCAAGTAAATTCTTTATAGCTCTAAGACATACATTGCTTTCTTAGCTTTTCTAATTCAGATAAAATGGAGCCTGAACTAGGCCTACAAGCCATAGGATCGCATAACATTTTCATATGCCTCCAATTTTCAATCCCAGTGGATAAAAATTTAAAACGATAACAAGCCTATTTGTGCACTCAGAGTAACTCAAAATGCTGGGCAATTGTTTGGAAGTTTGGATTGTCTGTTCGTTGCAAATGGCATCTGTGCTCAATTACATTCCATCCATTAGGAGGCAGGGCTTTCAGAGGTAATAAAGGCATCTTATGAGATAGCTTGCACTAGAGAGCTTATGATTTCTGAAACAGACAATTGGGTTAATTCCGCAGGTACCGCAAAACGGAAAATATTCCAGGTGAAATGGAAATTATTTCATGAGTCATCTCAGGATTTCACAGAAAGAAGGGAAGTATTTTTACCAATTATTGCCTATAAAATGAGTTTAGCAACACAACATCATCTAAATAGGAAAAGTGAAATGTTGCTAAATTGGATATTTAAATTTTGCTAATGAGAATGAAATGAATTGATGAATGTTGAATCACTCCTTGGCAATTTGAAAACAAAGATTATCATTCATTCTCTTTCTTGTACTGACAGATGATGTTGAAACGAGGCTTCACGACTTTTGATAAAGACTGCTGAAAATAGCATTCTCCTGCTTAAGCTGTATGTTCTGTTTTAACATGTTGCATTAACAGTCATGGGATGACAATTTGGGATGCTCTGCAATCCTCCACCCTTTTGAGGGATTTGGGTTTTTTTTGTTTGAAGCATGATATGCACCATGATTTGCTATATCATAATTAATTTAAAAGCATTAAAAAAAATATTTTAAAAAGTAATATTTCTTTTTTTTTTGTTTCCTTAACACTGTCTTGAGAAAATACATACTGAATCTCATGTACTATGTTAAAATCAGGCAACTACCTTGCTAAATGTGGTTTAACTTTTACTTGTCAGTCATAATTATCTCAAAGGTCTTGCAATGCTTTATTACAGTGATAGATGATGTTGAGTGACAATGTACTCACATTTTGGGATGCTACCAAGGAAAATCAAAGCTCTCATTTGACACTCATTGGAGCCAGACAAGCTGATATCCTCTGTAGAGGTGTGTTGTACACAAGCCTACAACAGAAGTCAGTGGTTCACATTTTGGACAATAATATTCAGGACAGACTCTGTTTTTAGCAGTGCAAAATTTTCTCTTGGAATTATAATTGAGTGACTTGTCAGAAAAAAAAAAAGAAAAAAAAGCAAAGCAAATAAAAAAACTACAACCAAACCCTACATTCTGTTTCAGCAATCCATACAAATACTGTGTAGCCTCTTCTGTCTCCTAAAAGTAGGGGACTGATAAGTTAAATTGGCCTATCGGGTGTGGCAGAATGGACAAGGATAAAGGTAACATTCCCTCTTGATTTGGGAAGTAGGTGAATTTCTCCTGCCTTCAGATCCATCATTGCTTGTCTTCTCCTGGTGGTTGCTTTTTGTAACATGTAATTTGCACTCTCCAGGTAACAGCAGCATGTAATAACCACAATGATGTTAAATATACAATTTAAAAAAATCTATATGCTCCTTTTTACATGTGCTGTTTGTGTTTATTCATACATATCTGAGGAAGAGTATAAGAAGCTAGAGCTGAGAAATTTTCCTACAAGGAGAACACAAATTCAAGGCATAAACTTGGAAATGGATTTCAGGATTTTTGGAGCAGACTGTGTGTGGATGTAGACAAATGCACATGCATTATCTCTTTGGCTTTGTGTGTATCTCTGTTATTCACTAAAAAATGCATTCATTTATAGGGAATAAAAGATAAAGTGTTTTGTTTACTAGTCAAAAAAAAAAAAAAAGAGGGAAGGAAGCATCATGCAGGCACTGAATCAGAAAGCTGCCAGTTATCTAAACTTAGAAGGGAGATTAAAATGTCTTAGAAAACCAGTTAGATATTAATTGTGACAGAAAGAACATAATCCATTGACTGAATTCGAATAAAACCTAATAATTCTGTTGCATTTAATCTGAGAGTCAATCTAGTTTTTTCCATTAGTAGCCCAAAAGCTTTATAGAACATAGGAATCCTTAAAGTTTCTCTGCTTTTGGGGGGTTTGTTTGGTTGTTTGTCCGTATTTTGTTTGTAAGAGATTCCAAAGAGGGTCAGTTAATAGTCTTTCTGCAAGTAGAATTTAATTTGAAATGTTTTGAAATATCAGTGAAATGAAAAACCACTAATGTATTCAAACTAGTTTATGTAGGAAATTCCTTCATTTTCTACTTCCTGTCCCTCCCTCATTTCACTCTCTGGAAAAACAAAACAAAACAACAAAAAAACACATTTTGTTCATATATTTTTAAATTGCCTGGAGTGCCTTGCTCTTTGCTGTATGGACAGTTTGGGCGTTCCACATAGTTTATACACAACTGTTATATATGGACGATTGTGACATTTGTACTTCTTTGCAGCATCTGAAGTGGCAGAGCTTTGAATTCATTTGGGAGTTCTGAGCGCAGATGTCTTACAAATAACATATATTAAAAATATGAGTGCAATAATTAATTTCCACTTTAGCATACCATGCTGTGTATATGACATTTAAAAAACAGTCTCCCACTAAAGTTTTCTTACATATCCATTCATAGATTTAGTAAGGCAAGATAATAATTGCTTTCTTCACACTTCTAAAATAATTGAAGTCCATTTTTTACTGAGATGAAACCAAGGATGTAAAATGGATGGGTTCTGGTTTGTTTTTTTTTAAAAAAAATAAAGATTGAGGCTGGCTTTCAGTCATGTTGACTGGTCAACAAAAATTTTTGCACTAAAATTCCTACACATTCACATCAATTCCATCATCCCACCACATCCTACAACTTCTCTCTCTTGAAATAGGAGATGATACATCAAAAGCTTACAATGATGAGACTAATTACTGCAAATCAGTCAGTGGCATCATGTTTAATGAATGCAAATGAATTGTGTTTAATGGAAAGCCATTTCATTAAGGATTTATTAGAATATTATTTTGAGAGTGAAAGAGTTAATGGCAGATAAACTGTACAACAGGTAAATGTTCAAGGTGGTATAGCTCTTTTCTTGAAAAGTAATGTTGCTGACTCTTGTGCCATTTTTTGGGAACAGATCAACATTTGCAGAAAATCCTGCATTCTGGCTGACAACCACTTAATTCCCTGCTTTTTGTCTTCAACGTAGCATGGGGCTTATCAAGGCTTCTTGTTCTGTTAGTAGGTAGCACGAAATAGAAGCCTGTGGTATAAGCTCTCTTGAAGGTATGGAGGATGACTATTCTGGATGCTTTCTATGGAAACATGGGGGTTTTTTTAAACAAATGTTTAGAGTGGTATCATATCTGGAACCACTAAAATTTCAGATGTTTAAATGAAATTTAGCAGAGAATTTTATTTTAAGAGGAGTCACCATTCTCTGCTCATAATGGTCTGACTGACCTTGTTAATTCTGTTCAATTACATCTAATTACTCTTTTATCTTCAGTTCACAATTCGGTTCAGCATTGTGTCTACACTTCACTAACCAAAAAAACCTCACTGAAAACAGTATGTTTGATAAAAAATAGTAGGCTAAATCTTTGCCTCTTCACTACATCTTTGTCAAGTAATTCACACTGAAATATCACTTCCCCACCCTTCTCTATATTTGCAGGAGCGTAGGAGGGTGGGTGTTCATCATGTAGTCCCATTTTTATTGCCCTCACAAGTTTCTGGCAAAACCTTCTGTTCCTCATCTTGTGCTTCCAGTTTGCAGAAGTGTTAACCAAATGCTTAGGGTGAAATAACCAACAGGTAAATTACCTGTTGATTTTTCAAGAAAGAAAGTTAGAGGTTCTCACTCATTACCACGCAGTTTAGAAGCAAACTTATCTGGGTTTCGTCTGTTTAACTGAATTTACCCTTGATCTTGCATTGCTTACTTTTTGTTTTCTGAATATAAGTACTAATTAATTTTGATTTTGTTTGGGAAAAAGAGAGAAAAAGAAAAAAAAAAGAACACAATCAGAAAATGTTGAAAATATCTCTCTATATTTTGTTTCATTCTTTTAGAGTGGCCTCATGTTGAACCCCAAGTGAACTAGTGAGAGATCAGTTTATGTGTTTTCCCTTGTGTTTCATTTTTTGAGAGAAATGACATTAATTTATCACGAGAGCCTGGATTTGACAATGAGCATGTTCTACCATCAGAAGAGACCAGACAGGTATTTGTACCCTTTCTAGGAACGATTTCACTGAGAGTTCTCATGTAAACATAGCTCATGACAGTGTGGAATAGCAAAGGTAATGAGAGACCAGCAGGCTGCTGATTGATAAGCTGTTGAGTGGTGTTGGATACTTGTGAGCCTAGTGCATATCTTTTCTTGAAATTTAACATTACTGGGTCTGCAGCAATCAATCCACCTCTCTCATTTCATTATTTGATCTCTAAACTGTCAGTGTTGTAGACAGTGAACTACACATTACAAATATCACTTCAGATGTGCTTGGGCACAGTTTTCAGCATTGCCGGAAAAAAAAAAGGTAGCCAATGCATTACAGATAAAGAAATTTTCTATTTCTGTATGGAGCTTGGAGCAGGGACAATGTCTTTGTATAAAGACTGAGATCATAGTTTATGGAAAAGCTGAAGCCAGTGGTCTTAATATAAACTAAGATTCGCTAGAACAGAAACATGACATTTGATTAAAGGAAAAATATTATACAAACTGATATAGCATTGAATAGATTTAAAGCTTTCAACCGAGATAAGTCCGGAACAGTTTATCAGACAGAGAAAGTTGTATAATCGTAAGGCTGAAAGCAGTGAACCCTCTTATTGTCTGTATTGGCTGCCTTTTGCCATCACAGTAATTTTAGAATAAAGGCATTGTATCAATATCATGCAAGGAGATGAGAGTAGACATCTATTGCTTCTTTAAGCAGCTGTTGTATTCCACATCTGTCATAGGATCTCTGGGGTGGTTTAACTTGAATTTTAAGTTGGAACGTGGCCGGCTACTAACTTTGCATATGTACATCTATTGTACAGGTAATCCAGACAAAAGATTCAAGGAAGAAATTTGGTAGCAGTTAAATATTTTAAGTCAAATCGTTCTGATAAGAACGGTCTGTACCAGAGCAATACACTGTAAATAGCACAGAGTGAACACTTATTAATACAGCAAATTTATTTGGATGAGTATGAACAAAAAACTATTAACTGGTTATTTTTAGAAAACTAATATCTCTGTAAAATTTCTAGGCTGAGCTGGTACAGAAGTGGATTGTTACTACATTTTTCAGGAATTAGACCAAAAAAGGAATTAATAAAGCAGCATGTCATTAGGTAGACTCTGGACTCAGCTCAGAAAATACCAATAGAACAGACTAATCTAATTTTCATCATAATAAAAAACACAGAACTTGCAAAAAATAATTTTAGCTGGAAGGTATCTCTGAGAAATATTATATGTGATATAGAATCCATTACTGCTGCTGATTATTTTTTCAAATGATTAATTGTCTTCGCTGTTTAAAAATAATGCTCTCTATTTCTGGTCTAAATCACATTCCAACTTCCAGCACAGCTTTACACAGATTAAGTAGTTATTTTTAAAATATTTTTTCCAGTAAGGTGTATTTAGTTGTAATAAGCTCATCTTTTAACATAATCCTTGAGTATTTTCACCCTCACTATAGTGTTGTAATTATTTATATCTCTTCATCCATAGCTCTACTCTGCACCAGCTGCATTTTCCCTCCCTGAAGCACACCAAAGTGTACGACAAGGTTCTATGCCAAAAAAATAACCTGCCACAAAACAAAAGAAACAATTTTCTCAGAAACTGCTATATGCTTTAAAATTGGAAAGCAGTCAGAAGAAATTATCTGTTTTTACAGTGAAATGGTTAGTATTTAACATATTCCTTTCCAATGAAAAGAGATGAATAGGAAAGTTTGCTGACGATAGTTTCAAGACTGAGGATGATTATAGACCATTCTGTCATCTCATGGATGCAGCAGATCACAGAATCTCAGAATCTTAAGGATTGGAAGGGGTCTCGAAAGATCATCAAGTCCAACCACCTTGCTAGAGCAGATCCATCTAGAGTAGGCCACACAGGAACTTGCCCAGGTGGGTTTTGAATGTCCCCAAAGAAGGAGACTCCACAACCTATCTGGGTAGCCGGTTCCACTGCTCTGTCACCCTCACAGTGAAGAGTAAATGTTTCCTTATGTTTTTTTTGGAACCTCTTATGTTCCAGCTTGTACCCAATGCCTCTTGTTCTATCATTGGAAATCACTGAGAACAGCCTGGCTCCATCCTCCTGACACTTGCCCTTTACATATTTGTAAACATGAATGAGATCACTCCTCAGTCTCCTCTTCTCCAAGCTAAAGAGCCCCAGCTCCCTCAGCCTTTCATCAGAAGGGAGATGCTCCACTCCATCATCTTTGTGACCCTGCACTGAACTTTTTCCAGTAGCTCCCTTTCCTTCTTGAACTGAGTGGCCCAGAACTGGACACAATATTCCAGATGCAGTCACACGAAGGCAGAGGAGAGGGAGAGGAGAACCTCTCTAGAGGTTCTCTCTACCCACACCCCTTCTAATATACCCCAGGATGCCATTGGTCTTTTAGATCACAAGGGCACATTGCTGGCTCATGCTCATCCTGCTGTCCACCAGGACCCCCATGTTCCTTTCCCCTACACTACTCTCTAAAATTTCATTCCCCAACTTGTACTGGTACATGGGGTTATTTTTTTCCCAGATGCAAGACTCGACACTTGCCCTTTTTGAATTTCATTAGATTTTGCCATGCCCAACTCTCCAGTCTGTCCAGGTCTCATTGGATGGCAGCACAGTTTTCCGGTGTGCCAGTCACTGTCCCCAGTTTAGTATCATCAGCAAACTTGATGACAGTGTCCTCTGTTCCCTCATCAAGATCATTGACGAATATATTGAATGGTACCAGTCCCAGAACCAACCCCTGAGGGACTCCACTAGATACAGGCCTCCAACTAGACCCTGCCCCATTGATCACCACTCTCTTCCTTCTTTCCTTCAACCAGTTAACAATCCACCTCACTACCTGATTATCATCCAGCCCACACTTTCTTAGTTTTGCTGCAAGGATGCTGTGGGAGACAGTGTCAAATGCTTTACTGAAATTCAGATGAACCACATTCATTGTACTACCACCATCTATCCACCTGATTACATCATAAAACGCTATCAGGTTGGCCAAACATGACTTCCCCTTGGGAAAGTCATGTTGACAGCTCATAATAACTCTCTTGTCCTTTAAATGCCTGGAGACAGCACCCAGGATGAGTTACTCTCTCATCTTTCCAGGTGTGGATGTGAGGCTGACCCGTCAGTAGTTACCGAGGTCCTCCAATCTCCATTTCCTGGTGCAATTCAACATTGATAAATAAAAAAAACCATGCACACGGGGCAAAACAGGGAAACACACAAAACCTTCATATATCATAGCAGGTTCTAAATATGCCATTTTTGAAAGAGAATTATAAGCCTATCTCTAGTTACCTATACATATTACCTTTCTCTTAGGTGGTGGGCAGGAAAGTCAAGGTGCTATAAAATACTGTTCCTATACAGTTTTGGGAACACACTTTTGAATTTATGCCACAATTCTGTTCACCTCATTTCAGAAAAAGATACAGTAACAAAAACCACTGAGAATAATAATTAGAGGTACAGAATATCTTCTTCATGCAGAGGAAATGAAATAACTAAGACTCCATAGCTTAGACAAGAAATGACTGCAAATGGTTATTATAGAGATCTATACTATCCTGAATGACAGAGGGGAAGTCTTGAGGAAATTATTATTCAGTATTCAAAGCACTTAATCCAAGGCTCATGACATGAAATGATCAGGCAGACAGTTTATGTTGAATGAAAAAAAAAACCTTTTTCATGTTGTGCATAATTGAGAAACTCATACACCTTGATTATTTTAGATGCTACAAGTTTTGATGGGTTCAAAATATTATTAAATAAATGATGGACAGTCAGATAATCATAATACCATTGAGGCGTCAGTTTGGGAGCAGTTGGAAGCTCAGAGACAGGGGAACTGTCACTCCATCCTGGGCTCATATACACCCGAGCCTCCATGAAGGACTTTTTCTAACATCCAGATTCTAGGCTTAATAAATCTTTCATCTGACTAGTAAAGTCATGCCTATAATCTCTAGATGTCTGGCACAAATTAAAAATTCTAGTATGCTAGTAAATCTGTCAAAGACA
The DNA here is from genome assembly GCF_028858725.1 of Colius striatus. Lineage (NCBI taxonomy): Eukaryota > Metazoa > Chordata > Aves > Coliiformes > Coliidae > Colius > Colius striatus. The sequence goes on along the minus strand of NC_084767.1, from coordinate 28,169,402 downwards.
AAAGAATCTTTCCACTTGTGTGGAATATTTCTCTAGCCCAGATAGGTTGTGGAGTCTCCTCTGGGGACATTCAAAACCTACCTGGATGAGTTCCTATGTGACCTACTCTAGGTGGTTGTGCTCTGGCAGGGGGGTTGGACTAAATGATCTTTTCAGGTCCCTTCCAGCCCTTAAGATGCTGTGATTCTGTGATTATTGCAACCATCTTGGTTGTGACATCATACTAGAGCCCAATTCCTCATAAACTCCAGGAAGATGTTTGCAATAAATTCAGTCATTTATCTTTAATTGTTAGTTGTATTTACATTCCTGGTTAGCTGTTCCTTTACTTTACTCAGTCATATTCAGGCTAATAGATACATAGATATTCATAACTGAATCAAGTTCAGGAAAAAAATTACTTTTTATCTGGCTTTAGTCTGGATTCACATGGCATTTAAGTAGTCATGATGTAGGTTGTGCAGTCTGTGGACAAACCATGCTTATTGTGCAGTTGCATTTTGAAAGTCTAGTAACACTGCATGTTTGGTCATTTATCTATTAATTGGTTGAAGCTTAATCATTAATCATTTAGCAGTCTGCTTTGTGAAGTGCTTTTATAGTCCACTCTTTTCTTTCACACTTCCCAAACTCAGACTATGGTGTTTGTTCACAGCTGTTGGTTTGTTGGTTTTTTTTAATGTTAAAGTAACTACAAGGAGCACAGATAGCCCACAATATTGAGGGTTTTTTTCGTATTTCAATATTCTTTATCAGACTATCATAGGAAAGCAGATGTCATCTTGTATACAGCTATGCCTCTCGTGTTTGCTCTGTCTGAGATCTTGCTCTTTTTGATGGTTTTATTGCAGTATGGTTGGGAAAGACAATGTATACTGTCCCTATGTATTTAAACTGTATGTATTTCTTGAGCTTTTGCATGCATTTTCCCACTATTCCATTGAACCTTATGACGAAAAATGTTTTGCTGTCTATTGAGTTGTAACTGTCACTGGTACATTCAATGGATACTAGTCTGTACATAAGTTCCTTGGCTTCTCCTGTAGTCATATTAATATTTATTCGCTATGTACTGCTGTGCTAAATGTTTTTACTCCAAAATCATGGTTGCTGCAAGATGTTACATCCATTTATCTCAGCTTTCAAATTCTATTTATTGAATAAGTGTAGGAGAGATTATGATATTTATTATAAGAGAGCAAGCAATTTTTAGAGCATTGTTAAGTTCTCTATCAGTTCTCAAAGACTTTGATAAAGATGAAGCAGAGCTAATATAATCAGTAAAGTTAATGGGACTCCCTGTCACATCTTTGGAAGTTCCATGAAATTTTTAGTATATGTGTTACCAAAATGTTGTGCTGAGGAAAAAAACCCCAAGGGTTGATCTCCACCAGTCTGCAGACAATTAAATCAATGAGTTCTCTCTGAGTGACATGACTGAAGCGCCAACCTAATTTGAGAGCCTGCCTCAAAAATTCTTGAGACAGAAAGGCAATAAACTGCTGCTGACTCATCAAAAGCATTCTGCCACCAAAAAAAAAAAAGAGAAAAAGACCTTCACATGGAACAAGTGGAATTATTTCCTCTATGTTTAGCTTTTTGCTAAAACAAACAGCAGTAGTTGTTCTGGGGAATGAATACTTGTATGCAAACACACTAACAAAAGTAGAAAAAAAACCTGTTTAGTACTTACAGTTTCAAAATATCTGAAAGATTAAATCAGATTGTGTTATTATTTCTCATTTTAAAACTGCAGCAGCTCCTAAGGCCTCTGCTTAAGTTGAAGTTTCTGTTTTATGATGATATCTGAGGGCTCAGGGGCATAATAAAGACTGTGTGAAGAATTACTAAAAAAAAAACAAGGGTAATGTGGTACTTTGTCCACAATATACTTTACATTGATACCAGTAAGAATTATTCTTGTGTGTGAACATATGACTGCCTGTTTATTACTGACAGATCAGAATTCATAATCGCAGACTTCCCAAACTCAAACTAAGGTTACTGTCTGGAGGACATTATTTTCATCACTACCTGTTGTCATAACTGAATTTAGGACTGTGAGCACTTTAATATGTTCAAATAGATGAACATTAGGGTTTTTTTAAATAATTTCAGGAATATTGAAAAACAAAAGCAGAGAAAAACTTGGATTTTGATACATTAATCCTTTGTTCCTCCTTTTATATCCATCTTGGCAGAATGCTAAACCATGGTAAGCTGAAGACACTGGCTACGTGTCTGAGGGTCAAAACTGCAGTGAACTAAGAGGCAGCCTCTGACGGATGCTGTCAGGGACAACAATGCACGATGGATTTTTTATTTCAGCTGTAACAGTCAGTGGGGAGCTGGACCAGGCTGGCAGAGGCTCACCGCTGCCAGCTCATCACTGCCAGGGAAAGTAAGATTTTGCCTAATCACTTCAGTGTGATGGACAGCCGTGATACTGCACGGGTCCTTCCCTCAGTGTGATCTGAGAAGAGCTAATGTTGGCAATATGTTAAACTTGTCTGACCTGCAAATAAAGAATGAGGGTGAGGAAGGAACTCTGTGCTGAAGAAAAATGAGTAGTCTGCCATGTTGCGTTGCAAGTATTTGAATACTCATTATGGCTAGTGTTTTATGTTACTAATTGAGATCTTTGGCATTTTACCTTTTTTTTCCCTGTAAACTATCCATGCTTAATTTAGAATATACCATGTAAAGAATATACCATGTAAAGCAAGAAAAGGCTTTCTAAAACCCAGCCTGGCCTTTTATCTACAGTAGGGATGTCAATTAGTGGAAACACTTGACCTTCCAACTGATTCTAAACTGTTTTCAGGTGTCAAAGTAAGGGATCATAAAATGTGATCTTATTTTTATGTAGCACAGTGTATCCATTCTATAAAGCTGGAAAAACAAACCTCCATAAATCCATTTTTAAATAACTACCCAGAGTTCTGAATTTCACAACAAAAATTAAATTAAAAAATAAACAAATTAATTTTTCAATTATTTAGTTTAAGTGAAACCAAATTAATTCCAGAAGCAATAGTGAATAATGAAATAACAGAAAGTTTGCTTCTTCAGTTCCGCAATAATCACATCTCAAAAACATTTGTTAAAATCAGTTACTGAAAGTGATATACAGTTTAACTTTTCTTATGTTTGCCTTGCTCTCAGACTATTTTTGGATGGAGGAAGGAAGATGTCACATGGGACACAACAGAATTATCAAGAATAGCTGCTCCTCTCTTGCCATTCTAATCCCAAAGGACTGATCAAGCAGTGAACCCACAACCTTGTAAGTATATAGTATACACGTATCTATGGTGTCACAACCACAAATTTCTATATTCCTTTGCCTGACCTTAGAAATCAGTTAAATAACACCAACTGTCACAGTCTTCTGTCCCAATAGCCAAGCAGAGATCCTAAACACTCTGTGTCCATCTTTGAATGTCAGTGCTTTGTTTGTCTTGTCCCTCTTCCCAGAAAGGATGGTGATATTGTTGAAATTCCAAATTTCTAGTAAGAAACTAGATGTCAGTAGCAGTTGTTTTAATGCCACTAGAAATGTTATTTTGTGAGGATTCTTCCTGTGGTCACAGAGGAAGAGCAGTTCCTTTGCATTTGGATATCTTCTGATAACCAAGATGTGCAGATTTGTGCTGCATTATATTCTGCAAGCACTGTAGGATTGTCTTGCCATCTGGTTTTACATCCTAAGGATCTGGATGAGTAATTATTCACCCAAACTTCATCTCGTACAAAGCATTGCCTAAAGTAATCCTTGACCTTAAGAATTAGACAATTCCTTCCAAAAGCAGTATGCACACACGCTCAAAAAGACAAATGCAGAGAACCATAATAGAAAGGCTAAGGTCAATGCGAATGAGAAATTGGTGGGAATGTGTGGACGTGGGAGTAGTAAAGGGGCAAACAACAGAAAAGAGGATCTCAGAATGGCTGCTGTTAACCCACCATGGTTGGTATGCCTTCAAGACACCAGTGCATCTACTTGTAATTTCATAAGACACTCAGCTTTGGAGACAAAGGACAGTAATGACTCCTGATGACTCCAGAGGTGGGACTGGATGGAGCCACTCCTCTCTATTGGCTCCAGAAGGTCTCAGAAACATATTCAAAACCCAAACCTTGTTGCCAGCCTACAATAAACTGCAGATATGACAAAGACTTGACAGCTGCCATCCCTTGCCTTTCCTGTCATCACAACAGATCCTAGACCAAACACAAGTGGACAGGAGCACTGGGGTGCCTTACCACTGTCTGGACCGTGTGACCACCATGCCCTGATGACTGGAAAGGATTCTTGAACATTAGATATCCAGTTGTTGGTGAGTATGAGTCTCTGAGAGCATGAGTGAAACCTGTTTTATTTCATGCTTTAATTTTAAAATCATCTTCCTCTCCTTTAGATTCTTAGGTGGATATTTGTTGTATTGTTGGTACAGTGTTCCAACAGTATTTCCTACACAAACATACCCCCAAAAAATCAGGAATATGCCTTAATTGTGTCTATTTAAATATGAAGAATCCATACCAGATCCCCAAAGATCTGATTAAAAGCTCTTCCCCCGGGGACATTCATTCAAGACGTCTCTTTAAGAACCCTCTTAGCAATTTATCAAATGCTTTAAAGTTACTTTGCCCAAAAACTCCCATGGTGGTGCAGGCACATATACATTTATTAAAATATGTATATATTCATTTAATTCTCATGAACTTCTGCCTTGTTAGCAAAATCCAATTCCCCATATGCTGAAACAATGACCTTTATATTATAAATTCAAGGATTCATAAAGCAGATGGTCGAGACATAAAAAAAGAAGAAAAAAGACAACAAAAAAACCCCCAGCTTGTCTGGCCACAAGGACTAAAGTATGAATATTAAAATAATCCTGGAAAGCTGGCTGTGTTAGCTAAACCATATGGGCTTAGTTATGTTATATGATACCCTTGAGTTGAAACTTGTTAGCATCTCCACTTCTGCTGTTAATGAATAACATATAAAAAGCTATGTCATCATGACAATGAGATATTTCACATTAGCAAGTATCAGGATTCATGGGATTTGATCTGTTTGTAGGATTCAGGATTCATACTAACGTGACTGTAAGTATGGTGCTCAATAGATGTAAGCTTTATATGACAAAAAGTTCATATTTTTTTTTTCAGTCAGTTGTTCCTGTTAAAAGATAAACTAAACTAAACTGCAAGTAATTAAAGGGGAAAAAAACCCCAAACTGTCATTAGTTCATGTGATTGTTTTTTGAAGTCTTGTAGGAGGCTTCTGAACTGGTCTCAGAAAGGTGTCCTGCTTTCTTTTGTCCTTAATCCTGAGTATAAGGACTTGATTTGTGGGTTCTCTTCATTCTCTTTTATCAAAGATGAGGTCCACATAGATTTTTTGTGTTTTTTTGGGAGGAGTATGTTTTTGGTTTTCTTTTCTCCTATTGGTGTGCTTTCCTGCCCAAATGACAAGAGCTCATTCCTCTCATATTTCAGGCCTTCTGAACATAAGCCAGTTCTAGAGTAGTACCTGTCTATTTTTGTCCATGTACTGCTATGCTAAGCTAGTAATTTCTGCAGAACAGAGATTCTTTTGCTTTTTGAGCATGGCAGTTTCTAGTCTTTAATGACTAATAGTTTTCTGGGGTTTATGTATCAAGAACTATGAGGGATGTTATATATACTTCTATGTAGACATATTAAGCACTCTAAATCTGTCTACAGATTTCTACTCCTAGAATTTGCAATTGCAGTGTGGAGTCCAGCACTTTATAAATTATCTGATGCAAATAAATGTGATGATTGACAGAGTTAAGATGGTATGCAAAAGAATCAAAATCTGAACTATAAGTTGATGATGGAGAAAAGAAAGAATGAATGTCACAAAAAAAAATCTTAATTTTTTTTCAGGCCTTGCCTATTTCAGATGTATTTTTGTCTTATATGTTTCCCACTTTCTAAATCCTGGCTTGAGTGTGACAGAGTAAGAGATGGAGATTTAAACTTAAAGTTTTTTGACAGAAAGGACAGCACTTGTGGGCAGTCAGACAACTTACCAACTGACAGCGTAACTTTGTCCTCCTGAAGTTTTCATTTCTCTTACAACTAAAAAGAAATCAGTGTGGGTTGGGTACAGTGTCTTACACTGATAGCTGTATTTATCTGGCCTACTGCATTATATTAGTATGCTACCGACAGTACCTTCCTTCCACAAATAAAACCTAAATGACGTCTTTACTTTTCTGCTATGGTATCCAACATTAAAAATAGTCATCCTTAAATGTATTTGTCACCTTCATATTGTTCTGTAAAGGCAAGAGACAATAATGCTGCAATTATCAGTTATATACCAAAGATCATTACTGACATTCCACAAAAAAAAGTGTCAACCAATTTTTTTTCAGAAGAGTAGAAGGAAAAAGATTTAGTATCTGTACAATGGTGAAATTAAGATATAACTTATTTCAGTTAGGACCTACTGGACTCTTGATAGATGGATCAATGAAAGAGCTGACCTTTTTTGTCAAGTTCAAGGTCTCTCTTTTGACTGCTGTAAAAGTATTTCCAATAAGAGCACAAATCTTTTTTCTGTTTTGCTAGACAGTAGCAGGCTCCTTGTGCTACCCTTAGTTGGTACTTTGTATGGTAGTAATTTTATATTATGGGTGTATATATCTGTCTTTGGCATTTAGTTTATACATCTTAATTCATTTTATACTGTAGTGTTAATTTTGATTTTGCTTTAATGCTGCAAAACCTAAACCATTCAAGCAAAAATTTACATTTGATCTATCAGAGGAAATGACTGACATCTGTCATCCCTGTTAATTGTTTTGAGGCCTGGCAAGTTTTCTATCTGAAAAATTCAGATGTAATGAAAATTGTTCAAGGCTGCCAGATGTAGCATCAACAGATAAAATGAATCTTAGAATAACAGTTGATATGCACAGCAACTTGCAGGAAGTGATGGTTTGGTTTTATTCTGTGGCTGATAAAGTATGAAAAATGAACTAAATATTTTCTGTTGCACAAATGTGAAATTCAAAGTGCTTTAAATACTCTGAAAGTGCTTTTAAAATACTGACTATTAATTTTGGAAAAAATGCCTCAATTCTGCATACTTATTTCCCAACTCAATTTTCAGGAGAAATATGCATCTTCTATTTAGTTCTGATATTTTCTGTTATTGATAGAGTAACTGTCTCTCTAGCCCCAGGCACTGATGATACCCGTTTGTTCTCCTCCTGGCCTTTTTGTTGATAATTGGCCAAACAAAGGGAGAGTGATTACAGGGTCTCAAGGCTGGGGATGGAGTAGAGAGTGCAGCAAACAGGCAAGTACATGCTAAGGGAAAATCAGGGGTGCAGAGAAGAAATATATTATAGCAAATACAGCAGAAATTAAACAGCCACCATTGCCCAAAAAAACACTAACACATTCAACAACTGATAAAGAGACAGAAAGAAACAGAAAAAAGCTGCCATAGCAAAAATAAATTAAATCTGTGCATCTGCTCCCTCGTGCATTTAACAGCTCTGAGGCTCAGGTTTCTTCTTTGATTGCATTTGCCTATATCAGACATGATGGGCCAGTTTTTAGTGTTCCTTAGAAGGCTGAGGAACAGTTTCATTTTCCAAAACTATCATGTCCCTATGTGACCTTTACCAAACAATGTAGGGGCAAAAAAATCTTCGGCTGGTTTAAATCATATTAGTTCCACTCGCCTTATTGGAAAGTTAGTGGATACTCTTGGTTTTAATGGAGCCTTCACAATTTGCGTCAACTGAGGATTTCCCTACAATCTCCAGCTTTTTGTGTTTTATGAGTAAAATGTTGATAACAATGCTTCCGTGACTCACAGGGACATTTTGAGAATAAACACATTAAAAGAGTGTAAGGTTCTTAGATACTATGCAGATGAGAGCTATTAAAGTCCCTCAGATGAAAAACCTGAGCTATAGCAGTTCTGTGACCTACATCAACCATCTCTGTTCCCATCTGAGCTTAGCCCTGCTTGAGCTCAGCTCCCTCAACTGTGTAATTAGCTGGTCTCAAATAACCCTAAAAACTTCTAGAAGCTTTTACAGATCTCCCTTTTCCCTTAAGGTCTCAGTGTGCCACATTTTCAGTGATCTACAGTTTCTGCCTAGTTTTTTTTTTCTTTCTCACAGTTGCTCTGCTGACACTGTATCATTCAAACACTGAAAAATTATTTAATATTTTTTTATATTTTGTAAGGCAGAATTAGAGCTTCTCTAGGGGAATCTCATCTCCGTTGTAATGTCTCTTGGGATATGTGGGAGTTTAACTGAGGGAATAACTTCATCCAGCTCTTGATATAGATACTGGAAAATAAGTCATGATCACAGAACTGTTTTTTTGCAATAAACACTTGTTTTATAATTTGTTCTAAATATAGAAATTAATGATGCATATTGCAGGATTCTTTAAATCCTTATTTTTCATGTACTTGCTTCCAATTCTTAAGACTAGCAATTGGAAGGGTTATGGAATTTCCTGTCTGTACCAATTCTGACTTGGTACCAATTGAAGGAAAATATTGTTACAGCTGAGCTACTTTTATATCCTGTAGATGAGTGTTGAAGACAGATGAATAATTTGCTAAATCTAGTAAATATAATCCATTGCCCATTTATGCCAAGTGGAGCCACTTACTAAATTTGATTTAGAGAGCTTTCATAAAAGCATTCTCTTCATTCCTACCCAGTACCATCAGCTTTTCTCCTATTTCAACCTCAGAAATGGCCTTGTCTCTTTAGTCAGAGTGGAATTGTCTCTGTGCTTGAGGATACCCCTGTGATCACACTAAGGGCTGCCTAATGCAACAGCTGTGCTGTTGGAGGTTCCTGAATGCAGTGGTCCCAAATCGCTCTATTTGTATCTCCCACTGGGAAAAAGCTATACAAAGTAACGATTATATTTCATGGATTTTTATGAAGACATTTACCACCATTTCTCCAGGCAGAAGTTCTGGAAACTGCTGACAGATACACATTGTGTAGAAAGAAATTTCTCTTTTAACCAAGTGATGCTTATATTTCTCTTTGAAGAGTTATGATCTGCCACCATTGGACTCTGTCAACACAGTTCAGGAGTTTTGTGCTGCCAGCAAATGGCATCTCAGAAATTAATTAAGAAAGGAGTCTACTTCTCATCACAAGATCAAGGCTTACACTGGAGTCAGAATGACCAAGATATGAACTACCTTTCTAGTCCTGGTGAACCTTTCTAGATCAGGACAGAGATAGAAATAGAGAAATATGGTAAAATTTTCCCTAATTTTTTCACTAGATGTATTTTTTTCTGGGAAATGTAACCATTTTTAACCCCAAATATGACCTCTGAAGACTCTTCATTAATAGCATATCTTCACACAAATGAAAAAAAAAACCCAAAACAAAACAATCCAAAATCTGGAATGAAATTGTTTTTCTGCCACTCCATGAAAATGGGAAAAGTCTGCGGAAAAAAGAAAGGAAAAAAAAAAGAAAACCCACACTTCTATACTAAATCAGTTGTGATATTTTATAAATAAAAGAAAGCTGTGAGTTGCAAAATAAAGACTATTTAGTGTTATCTTTTGTTCAGAGTGAGAAAATGACTTTTACAAATTTGTTCTGTTTCTCCCTTTTAGAAAGGATTAGTTACTATAGCAACTGATACATAACATGACATGCTTTTCTACTCCCAGGATCTACGGAGCCAATTTAAAGAGGAAAAAAAAAAGTTAATTAATATCTAAAAGAATAAGAGACATGAGGCCTTTCTGCACTGTAGGGAAATTGTATTGTTATTTGATTTTCCTTTACAAGTATCTTGTAAAGACCATATGAGGGACTTGTACTTTCATTAATCACAAGGAGAAGAACTGGAAGACTGGTTTGGTTCTGTTCAGACTTCAGTGAGAAAACCTATAACCTGGTCAGCTGAAATTTTGCCTAAACTACACAGAGGTCAAGTGAGTTGCAATGAGAGTCTCACTTCTAATGCTACAAAGTAATGCAGCATCCCAGTAAATTTGATTCTCAACACTGCTATACACTAAGTGCATGACCACAAGCAAGACATACTCATCTTCAAAGTGCTTTAAATATCTAAAGTCTGGGAGAAAACACTGGGACATACCTAGCAAGGATATTATAACTATAGAACCTTTTAGGTTGGAAAAGACCCTTGTGGTCATAGAGTCCAACTGGTATAAGGATGTTGGGTCATAATTTTTTTAGCCAAGAGTGTTATATCAGTATAGGGAAAATAATACTTCCACATAAACTCTCCAGTGCTCTCTTGACCCCGTTTCTCTGGCCAACTGATGCGGGGATCTCTTAGGACTAGGCTAAAAAACTTGGCCTGAACAAGCAGTTTACTCACGCATGGGACCCTATAACCTCAGAAGCACTTCAGTATCCCCCATTTTAGCGTATAGATGTTTGAAAGAGGAATGTATCTCAGATCCTTTAATCCCTTCAATTAAAAATATTTCTATGACACAATGTGTGCAGATAGCTCTTATTCACTGTTCTTGGTGAAGAGACCCCATGTACAAGTGGTTCATATGATGTTCTTTGCACACAGTGTGAGAACTGCATCAGTCTATAGAGCTGGGCTTCTGGCTGCGATGAATGGATTTTTCCAGTGGTTCCCAAAGGGTATGTACTACAAGTATCTCTGAATAAGGCATAACATTCTGTCCCAGAAACTTGTTTTGATGGTGATAATGAATAGGGTGTTGTGACTTTCCACTTCCTTATTGTATGAAATGTGTTAGCTGATACTGCCAAGAAAGCTGTTAACTCATGATATAACACAAGATGACAGTACCTCCTTGAAAGGCATGTGCTGCTCCTAATAAAAAGTCTAGTGTGTAAGGTTTACTCTCACATGCAGGTCCAACAACTTATTAGTCAGAGGAAGAAAACCACTCATGTACAATACTTTATGCTAATAGTCCAGTGAAAAGACAAACTAGGAAAGGCCCTGGTTGGATAACGCATCTAATTTTTCTTGTGGGTACATAACACAAGGGAAGGAATGAATTCTCCTCGCTAAAAGCCTATAGAGCATGGGGAAAAAAAATCTCTTGTTATGTCTCATAGGATATTTTCCTGAATAGTGTTAAACTAGTAATTGGACATTTTACAGCTCTTAGGAACAATTTTCAGACACTTTTTACCTATTTTATATCAAGATTGTTGGTTTAAAATTAGAGTACTTAGAAAAATATTATCTGCTGACAGTTATGCATAATAATTTTCTGTTTTTTACATGTGGCTTTGTATCCCAGGAAACTGAAAATCACAATGAATGACAAATCCTTGCTTTGTGCTTGATTTCAAAGAAATTAATATATTTTCTACTTAACATTCATCATCAGTTCTCTGAGTTTACCCAACCCCTTAGTAAATCACATTAAAAAATTCACAGTTCATTTACTTACAGTTGGAATTAGGCTACCCTAGATATTTTGGAAAAAAAAAAAAAAAGAGATGCTTTTGGAAGATGTTTGTCTCGATCAGGACCACTAGAAAGGCCTTTGGGCTAAATTTTCAAATATTATATGTTGTTTTGTTTTGACACATTGATGATCCCACTGTTTGTGTGTCACATAATTCCTCCTGAACAGATGTAAATAGCACAAAATCTTTTATACTTACTGCTTTTCTGACTAGGAGTTAGGATTTCTTTCATGCTTAATATAGCAGAGAAAATAAAATAGATTGTTTTACTTGTTACTGTAAAAGCTTGGTTTGAATGAAGAATCATTAAAAGGTTAATACTTTTTCCAACACTTTAGGAACATAAAATTCACTGTTCCTATCACATTCACATACTGAATTCCAGCTGATGAATAAACAGACTGGAGATTATCACACAGGATACATTCATGTGTAAAATGAAATTCCTATTAAAGTTCATTGCTTCAAATGAAATAGGCTTTGTAGCTCTTCCTGTGGAGTTTCCTGCTGAGTTCTGTCATGATATACTGAAATCCAGTCTTTCTTCTCTCATCCTTCTTCTTAGCCCTAGAAGAAAATGAGGCTTTGTAAAATTTTTTGACAGAAAACATAAACAAACTTTCTCTGAAGTAGTTCTGCAGTTTAAATATTATATTAATTTGTATAATGCCGTAATCTGAGAACTGAGAATAATGAAAGTTTGCAGTGATGTTACTCATACAACATTAAATATTTCTTAAATCCGTTCCCTTTAAATAATGGTATATTGCCATTGATGTTCATTTGTGATACAGTATGTTTAATGAAAATGAATGTACACAATTGCTTGCTTAGCCAAGTATCCTTTAGAAAAGAATATAAAGAGAGATCAAGAATGAAGATCTGTACAAGTGTCTTTGTTTGTTCCAAACCTATGGAATCAAACTTCTGCTTATTTTGCATGGTGGTTAATCTTTCTTGTTCTACAATTAGCACTTCCATGTAGCCTGCATCTTTAGGCTTATGTGATGAGCCACTGCTTTCCTGAGTCATTTCAAATTGTTCAAACAGGCTGGAAATGTGCTGTCCTGCATACTCTGTTTTAATAACTGTAATTAGTATTTTAGAAGTATTCCTGAAAATCATAATCTATATCTCTATATTTCATGTGAGACTGAGTAGTTTTATTTTCTTTAAATCTGGTGGACATGTACATGATGCAGCTCTGAACCATCTACGTTAATGTGATGGTCTAGAGGGTATGTCTGCAAGGTCCAAGTCTCACCCAGGTATATACCCAGTTTACAAATCACATTCTTGTCTAGCTAAGTATAATTATGTCTATTTTAGGTGTCTCTATTACCTTCAGCACCTACTCAGTTATTGTTTTAGGTTGTTTATGGTAGTTTCCACTGATGCCAGTTCTGAGGGATGATTTCACTTCCAGGTGAAGGATTTCACCTCCAGTTTCTTCTAAGAGATGCCTGAGGCAGAAAAAACCCATGGGTAAAAGTAGTGGAGGGTATTTTTTCTTCCTTTGAGGATCCACTAAGCAAGGAAGGACTATTCTGAAATCCACGAGGTATTTCAGTGATTTGCAGTAGCCAGTTAGGACTCTGCAGCAAGAAGCAGCATCAGAAGAGATGAAGTGAGTCTCCTGAAGTTGGACAGGACTGGCCAGAATTTGCTTTAACTCAGAAACTCAGTGGAAATGCAAAACGTAGTGAGCAGGCAGATTTGTTTATGGATCTTTATTTCTATTTGCTCTTGCCCAGTTCTTTTCCGGACTTAAAATGTTAGATATATTGGCATATATTCTAGCATACAGGAAAGCTGTATTTATTCAAACATTCTAGTTTAGAAATCTTTTCATATCTCTGAGAGGACATAAAGGGTATGTGCCAAAAAAAGAATGTCTGCATAGATCTACCCCTAATCTGAGAGCAATTTGTAGTCATAAAGCACTGACCTTTTCTAATAGCAATGTGGTACTTTTTATCTCCACATATGAATGTCAAAGCAATCACTTCTAGACAACTATCAGGCTCAATTTTTGTCTCACCATCAAAACGCAGGCTTTTTCTGGTACATCAACAACAAAAGGAAGATTGGAATATGGGCCCACTGCTGAACACAGAGGGTGCCCTGGTGACAGAGGATGCAGAGAAGGCTGAACTACTGAATGCCATCTTTGCACAAGCACACAAGGCATGAATGTGACAAGTGCCGACTTAACTTCATAACCAGTGATACAACCATATCATAAGCTAGTGTCACCCAATATATCAGAACAATGGTCTTCATCCTTTTTCCACAAATGATAAACACTATCAAAGGGAATGCATAATTCATATAAGAAATCATATAATAGAACCATATTAGCATGTAAACCAACATTGTGACCAGCAATTATTTAACTAGTATAATAAACGTACACAAGAAGTATGTTTTTAGCCCACTCTGTTCTACTTCAACCCTGTGAGTCCCACATTGGGCACCAATAAATGTGATTTTGCCCAGCCCAGAAAAGGAAAAAAAACCCCATGACTCCTCCCCCTCCTGGGGGAGTGGGGAGGGAGTCAGAGAAAAGGGAAAAGAATGCACATAGGTTGAAATAAGAACAGTTTAATAGAACACAACAAGTGAAGGAGGAACAGTTATAACAATAAATGAGGGAATATACAAAGAGGACTGGTGAGTGACAGAGTTGCTCACCATCTGGGACTCAACTCGACCAACTGCTCTGGATTGGCAGGTGAAAACTGCAAACCCAGAAGAGAGCTCCTTCCAGTCAGTTCCCCATGTATAGACTGGACATGACATCAGAATGATATTGAATACCTATTGTCCAGCCTGGGTCAGCTGCCCAGGCTGTCCGCCTTCCTAGTTCCTCATACAAGTTAACTCTTTCCTAGCCCAAACTAGGACAATCATTATTTGCAAACAGAAAAAATTCTGGTATCCAATGATATTGTTTTCAGTAGCTAAGATAAAATCTCTTCAGATTTCTTTTTTTGTAGCTGCTGACCAGACTGTCTTTGTTTTGTCTATTCTATCTACAGCTTTAGGTTATTGGCTGAGGGCTGAAAGGTCTCTCAGTACCTGAAGTGTTGAGGGTAAAGACAGTTACAGCTCACGTCCCAGAATTATTGAAATATAATTTACTTATTTTCCATTATCTGGCCTGGAAGAAGGAATCAGATTAATTTTATTCATGTTTTGCTTTTAAATCAATTTAATATTTTTATCCCCATTTTTATTACAATTACTGTACTGCATTAAAGGGAAGTCACTTCTCTCTCTAGTGGCAGCATTTTTAACACTCATATGAAGAAAAGGACTCAAAGATGACTACTACAGAAAAACCCAACCCTGTGAGGCAGGGGGAGGGTTGTAATATGATTAGGAAAAGAGTAAGGTCAGTTTTTAGCTGTATTTCCCCTTTGGCAGTTGCTAAAGGGGGGAATATTAGAAAAAGTTTGTTAGCAGGTAGCTGAGGGATGGGGACTGAAAGGGCGTGTGTCTGGTGATGACAGGAAAATGGATAAGAGTGTCTTTACAAGGAGATGAACCAGGTAGCTTAGCAGACCTCAACTGAACTTTGCAGAGCAGCGGCTTATCAGGCCTCATTTGGGCTTTGCAGAACCATACCATACCAGGAAGTGGCAGGAATTTGCAAAAAAACACCATGGGGCAAACAAGTTTGAAGACCTATTCACCAACTGGGGCCAAGTGAGACAAACATCAACAAAGTAGATTATTTTGACCTCTACATATTTCTTGAAGTTGAGTTTAATAGCATGCTTAATAGGTTTATACATAATAACTTCTCTGCCCTGAGTGGCATTAAGTTGGAGATAATGAGACGTATAATGTAAGATGTGGGGGAAGGATACATATTATATTAGAGCAAACATGTAATAGGCAGATTGGGAAGTCTGTACCCTCTGAGTACCTCAGCCAAAGCGGAAAAGAGGAGAGTCTCAGGTGTTTGGGAAGTTAGGATAAAGGAGGCTGCACTCTCCAACAAGTTGAGAGACCCCATGGCAGAATGCCCCAGTGGACTCTATTGGAATAAAGTTTACAAGACTCCTCAATTCTGAACACCAACCTCCGGTCACAAGATTTTTCCGAACAGTGAGGACAAGCCAGACAGTGGCATTATTAATGCATTAGCTTTGTGTCTCTGTTAGCGTATCTTTGTTGTACATGTAAATCCACCTGTGAAGGACCTTGCTGGCACTAGTTTTTAACCTGATGAATCTTTTCATTACTTCACGAAGTTCCCGAGACTGTCATGACTGGGTAAACAGGTTACTTTTTGTTCCACAGCAACAAAGCCCAGAAAGCTGAATTTGTTCAGAGATTTGTACAAGGCATGTCAATGCCCAGGTGCTAGAATACCTAGATAATTGACAATGGCTGAGGTGACCTGAGGATGCCCTGTCCTGCCTGTCCTCAGACTGCCATTTGCAGCGCTGCCATCAAGAGCTGAGCTGCTGAGAAGAGGCCTTGAAATGGCACAAGTACTTCTCTCACTAGAAAAAGCACAGGATCAACACTAAGGAGGATTTTTTTTGGTTTCTGAAGCAGAAAGATTGCAAAACTTTTGAAGATAGAGACCTGAAGAGCATAGTAGGTTTCTCAAAGACCAGAACAAATTTGGTCCTGAGTGTCAAGAAAAGCTAAGGTGGTGAGTAAGGTGTGTTTACTCTTTATCAGCTTGCCAGATTTATCTTTAAATCAAAGTGATATTTTGGAATATGCAGTGTAGATAGAGCTTTTCCTTTCCTGCTTCATTTTTTTTTAAAATCTAGTATACTCCAATTCTGGTTGAAGCCTGTGCGTTTTCTTTCTAGCATTTCCTAGGCAAGGGAGGACAGGAGGTGGAGAATGTGTTGGAACATTTTGAAACATTTTTGGTCTTTCATTCAGCTGTGCTCTGCTGGATACAGTTTTTTAACTTTTTGTTGTTATTGTTGTTTTTTTGGTTTTTTTTTGTTTTTAAGCATGCTTGGGGCTCTTGCATTCTTAAGTTTCATAACACGTAAGTCTCATTCATCTTTGGAAGAAATTGCATGAAATCATGGCTGCCCTCAGTAAACCATCTTGGGGCATGCAGAGAGCCTCTGCAAATAGTAACCCAGTGGCAAGGGCTGACGCCTGTAAATCAGTGAGTGGAACGTAAAGTTTCTGCTACTGCTCATTAATTAATGCAGTTAGCTAGATCTTTCTGTACATGCCTCATTTCCTGGTATTTTAGGAGTATGTTTTAGTGTGTATGATAGCTTTACTGTCCTCTGGGGGCTATGATGGTACAGCTGATTCCTATGGAAGCTATCCTCCTCTAGGTAGATGGATCATGTTTGATGCCTTGAACAAAGGTTAAAAGATAGAGAAAGTGTATGTTTTATTCTTCTTTGCTTTGTTACTATAAAGGTTAGTAGTTAAAAGAACTCTAATATTTTATTGTATGTTTTATAAGGCAAGCTTCTCTATTGCAGCGCTGGATGCATGGGGGTAGTTCCTCCTGACTTTTTTGCCGTATGGTGTATCAGTCACAGCTTATATTGCTGTTACATACATGTACACTATATTTCCTGGAATAACTACGTATGTTCATTCTTTTTCCTGGAACTAAATATCTTATTTGCCTACTGTTTCGCATGCAGCCTGGGTCCTCAACCCAGGTCTTCAGCATTCTTCAATGGGAATCTTTGTCATTACTCTGTTTGTAGAGTTCTCAGGTTTCTTGTCTTGGTCTTGCTGTGTTGTTTGCATCCCCTCAAGACATCCCAGATATAGTTACAATCTCATCTGAGACCCTTTGTGACAACTGGGAGTCAATTCACATGAATTTCTTATAAAAAAAAAATCTCAGAACTGTTCAAGCAAGTATGATAAAATCATCACAGCAGACCAAACATTTTCAGCCTATGCTCAAGGCATGAGCTTAGATGGTACCAGACCCCAAAGATTCAAGACTCCTATAGACCCCTTCTTATTTACAAGCATGATTTGAGCTTTGAGTTGAGTGATGAATACTGAGAGAATTGGAGGCAAAAGGTTTAAAATATCACAGAATCACAGAATCATAGAATCTAAAGGGTTGGAAGGGACCTTGAAAGATCATCTCATTCAATCCTTCAGCCAGAACAGGATCTCCTAGAGTAGCTCACAGAGGAACTCATCCGAGTGAGTTTTGAATATCTCCAGAGAAGAAGGCTCCACAACCCATCTGGGTACCAGTTCCAGGGCTCCATTACAGTGGAGACTTTCCTTATGTTTCTTTGAAACCTCCTATGTTCTAGCTTACACCTGGTTGCCCCTTGTCCTATCATTGGCCATCATTGAGAAGAGCCTGGCTCCAGTGCCGCTTGAGTGTTGTGCAGACATCCTCAAGTAGGAGGCTACAAAGTCAACATGAGAAGCAGACGAGGAAGGGAGCCTTATGGCGGCGGGACAGTTATGTTGTGTCTGTAACAAGTGGAACAGGGCAGATAAACAACTTTGAAACAATTTCAGCAAGGCCACAGTGTCTGGAGTGAGACCTTTTTGTCCTTAACTGAGAAATTAATGTTACACTTAACATCCCTTTGAAACTCCTGAGTATAATAACGAGCTAAAAGAAGTACATGCTAAACATGACTACATTTCTCAACTCACACTGTATTGCAGTATGTATTAGATAGGCAGTAATAGTGTAGAAAATGTGTTTTTTGCAGTAAACAGATTGTTTTTGTAAACAAAGCTGACACGGCAGGAACTAGGACAGAGAACCCCAGTATTAAAACTAGTAAGAACTGGTTTTGTGGTCAAGGATCAGGATGTACTGTTGAGTAACTGCCAGATAGCTGTAAAATCTTAAAGTACTTCACCTGAGTCCTTTATGAGAAAATTTACTTCTTTTTTTACATCTGGGGCCTCATCTGGGCACCTAAGTATTTTTTTCTGGGGACCTCTGTCACAGAAGGACAGAGAGGAAGATGCATCCTGTTGATTTCAGTTGTCTTGTGAATCATCAGCAGGGGTTCTGGAGGATACCAACTGGATCCTGAGAATAAGTCTAAAGGCAGACTCAGTGAACTGCAGTGGAAGGATAGGAATAGTAGGCACAATTGTATTGACCAGGCAACTCCGTGCATGGACCAAGGTAAGAAAATGGACTGTTATAGTATTGTTGAGTTGGGTCATTCTGAGATAATTTTTTGGGTGAGTGACTGAAATGTACAATTGGTATGAAACCAGTGCAGAGTACAAATTTACAGTTCTGTTTTTCCACGAGGAAAACAGCTGGTCTCAAGAAATCAGAATGGAAAATAAAAGTGCTAGGCCTAGGGAAAATAAAAGGGACTAGGGAATAAGTCCCAGGAACATTTTTCCAGACAGTCCTTTGGGAGGATGGGAAATAGGGAAGACATCTTATACAAGAAACAAGGATAAGAAAAAGATAATGCAATATTGTTGTTTCATCTGGGCCAAGGAAAGACCTGTCAGGCATTAAATTGATGAATAGTAAACAGCCCTTTTCACAAGAGTCAGACTATGCTTTATGTTAGGCAGGCCTAGTAAGAGGCTAAAGAAATGTCCCAATATCTAAGGGGAAGGATTGTAACAAACTTTTTAATGTATGGGGAAATTAATTTCCAAAATTTTAATAATTAATTGGCAGCTTGTTTGTGGACCTTAGACTCTGTTGTCTGCAAACATCCAATTATTAGTGTTGAGTAAATTCACCTGAAAACAGATAATATGCTTGTACAATATATAGATGATTAGGTGCATTACCTTGCTTATTCCCTTTGTTGCTTAAAAATAGAGTGTATTGGGCATTGAATGCATTTCTGTGACATTTTGAAGTAGACAGTAAAGTGAGACTAGTCTTCTTGTTGGTGTTTGCGTTCTTTCTGTCAGCTCATCATTTGGCAAAATAAAATTGGCACCTGGGAGAAGATTGTTTTAAGTGTCACTTTTTCAATATAACTGAAGACTGTCCCTATATTTCGCTGGCTCTCAAGTGGGCTAAGGTCAGAATGATAGCTATGTGGTTTGTAAAATCAAATTGTAATATCATAATATAAAAACAAACTGCTAATGAGTTGGACACTTTTCAGACTGTAGCAGAAAAGGCTGCAAGTTGAGTTGCGTAGTACAAAAGGAGAAGGAAGCTGCAGCAATTGTGACTACTCTGAAGATACCTGCAGAGCTGGTCTCTGCATCCTCCTCTCTTTCCCACTGCATGTCCCCCTCCGCCAGTCTTCACTGTTTTTACAGCCAGTGTGTCTGTGTGAAATGTTTTGTAACCACTGTGTGAGTGTGTATGAAAGGTTCTAACTCCTTTTTGTGTTCTATGTGTGAGGAAGTCACTATGTGTTGTTATCGGTTTTTTTTTGTTTAAAATACATTCTAAAGTCGATGTTAATATGTATGTGAAAATTCTTTTGTCTGGAGAGAAGGAAAAGATAACTGACAGGAATGTGGGATAAAATATTAATTTAGCCTCAAAAGGACTTTAAATTGGGATTAAAATGATCAAACAGATATAATTTGTCAAATAATGGTTAGAAATTTAATATATGTAATTAGAGTTTAAAAAGAAA
Source organism: Colius striatus (assembly GCF_028858725.1). Lineage (NCBI taxonomy): Eukaryota > Metazoa > Chordata > Aves > Coliiformes > Coliidae > Colius > Colius striatus. Next base: position 28,149,331 of record NC_084767.1, on the reverse strand, counting down.
CAATAGTAAATGGAACTAAAATATAAAAATGTAAACAGAGAGTGGAACCAATAATGTAGCAAGGAAGAGGAACATAGATGAGAATGAGAGGAAGAGGCATGAGAGGAGCCAGAGGAGAAGCGTTGAACAAAGTAGAGGGCAACCCTGGCAAGCAACCTCCTCAATGGGATGTTAGCAGTATGGGAAAGTAGGATATTTTAAAATAGAATGCCTTGAGTTGAAAGGAAAGGGTGTTGTCATTAATGACTTTTAAAGATATTGAACAGGGAGGTCAGGGGTTTCTTAATTTAAGGTCTCACCAGGAGCCCTTGATAAATCTAAAGATGGGACCCTGGGAAGAAGAGGTCATGTTCTTGGCTGACATGGGAGCTACTAGAACCTTATTAAACTTTATACCTCAAGGGGCAAAATTATCAAATCAATAAATAATAGTCTAAGGAGATAAAGGAGAAGGATTTTCTGTCCCTGTGTTTGAACTGATGTTATTAAGATTAGGAAAATAAGTAATATAAGAACAAGAACTGTATATTCCAGAAGCTGTAAAGTTGAAAAAGTGAACGAAAAAAATAAAATGCAACTATTGAGGTTAATCGTAGAAACTAAACTATACATAGCTTTATTAAGAATTTGAACTTCCCCTAGAAAAGATATAAGCATATTGCCCTATGAAATATTATTTGGATTGCTTTATATGGGTAAAAGAGATGACTTTCCCGTTTGAAACCAAAGGTGTTGTAAGAATTAAATACTAGGCTTGTCATCTTCTTTGTCTTTTATCAAGAATAAAAGGCTTTTGGCCCAAACGTCACCTCTTGAGTGTGTGGTCCACGCCATCCGGTCTGGAGAGTGGGTCTTGATCAAGTCCTGGAAAGAGGCCAAACTGCAACCGGAATGGGAGGTCCCGTTCCAGGTGTTACTAACCATTGAGACAGCAGTAAGAACACTGAAAAAGGCTGTACTTGTTACACCAGACTCAAAGGACCAGTGGACCCTCCACTCAAGAGTGGATAGTGGCTTGTATATCCAACCAAAACCCCCTTGTGCCTTAAATTAAACAAACAATAAATATATAACTAAAAAATAAACAATCTTAGATGTTAACTGATGAAGTGGTGATAGCAGAATTTTTGTTTGTGATTTTTGTTGGGTTAATATTTGTTGTATAGAAAAACATAGGTTATGGAGACATGAGAGAAAAAGAGAATGATCTGGCAAAAATGAAGGAGACTGTCATAATAGTGAGTTGTAATCTAATAGAAATTCGGGGGATAGATTTGAGATCTCAGGACAAGTATCCAGTTAAGCTATGGAGAGAATTGCAAACAAAGGACTGAAAGTATCAAAAGTGCCAGTGTCATTTATTTGTTAAGGAGACACCTATGCGTGAGAGGTTGTAAAGTCAGCATGAGAAGCAGCCAAGGAAGAGAGCCTTATGGCAACAGGACAGTTAGATTTTGTCTATAACGAGTGGGACAGAGCAGAAAACAATTTTGAAACAATTTAGCAAGGCCACAGTGTCCAGAGTGAGACCTGAGAAATTAACATTACACTTAATGCCCCTTTGACACTCCTAGTTACATGTACATGCTAAACATATGACTACATTCCTCAACTCTCCACCCAAAACATGCTAAACATTACCCTGTATCGCAATGTGTATTAGATAGGCAGTAATAGCTGGGTAGTTTATTTTCTGAAATGTGTATAAGGAGTGTTCCTTTGCCTCTTGGTGTGCAAGCTAGGAAGAACTATCCTCCATGCATCCAGTGCTCTAGTAAAGAATGTTTGCCTTATAAAACTCAAAAATAGAGTCTTAAAGAATTTGCCAAAATTTACTTTTAAGGTATCACCTGCCACCCCAGTAATGCTTTAGCAGTAATTTATTATTTTATTATGGAAAAAAAAAATCTTAATTTGCTTGTGTGGCATCTTAGAAATTTCTGACCACAAATAATTTTTCAGAAACAAACGGAAGAGGTCTTGGACTTTAAATCTTGTAATGTGTCTCTCCTATGAAGAAGTTAAAATTGGCTTTACATTTTTCACTTAAATGTGTGACTTTAAAACCAATTTGCATACCTGCCATTTGCTTAGCAGAGCTATGAGTAGAAAATAAACCCACGTGTGCCTTCCACATTACCATAAAAATATGAAGTCCATTTTTTTCCTTTTTTCTTTTTTAAAATTTCAGTAAGATGCTTCAAAAAGACACATTTTTTCCTTTTTCTTCCAAATTTGAAAAAAAAAAAATCCCAATCTGCTAGTTGCAATGTTTCTGCAAGTGTTTTACTCTCTGTGTTTGTACGTATGTGCCCTCCACTGCTAACCAGCTTGCAGTGCACTGAAGTCTCCCTACCTTACAGTGGGATGCTTCACACCTCACTGCATCTGAAGATCTAGAACCGGCAAACTTCATAGTCAGAGGCTGGAAAATTTGTGTTTCCTCAACAGTAAGATAATTGTACTAACAAACATTAAGTGGTTGAAGTCAAGAATTTATTTTGACAAAATGTTTCCATGTGTATCAATTCAAGTTAGATTTAATGGTGTTATGGCTATACCTCTAGCATTTATTTTGTAAAAAAATAACAAATATTTGGTTTCTTTGGATGGCCTACAGCTTCAAGATAATGAAAAAGTTTAAATAAAGTTCTGTTAGATGTCTGAGTGTTGATGTTTGATTACACTAGCAGCTGCCAGCTTTCTTGAAAGGTCGGGTAGGAGTATCATTGGCTCTTACTGTCTTGTTTGTTTGTTTGGTTTTTTCCTGTTTCTTATAATTATGTTATTTAACTCTAACTTAGTCTTATGCTGTGACTGTCTCCCTCTATATTAGTGAAGTTTTAATGCGATAATGTCATTTCAGGTTTGAAAGAAGTTGTACAGGACATATGTAGATCTAGTAAACTTGCTGCATTGGAAAAGTGGGGCAAAGAGGTTTGGAATTTAGCAGGCAATGTGGTATTTACATGAAATGCGACTCTAGAATTTTCTGTACACAATTTTCGCCATCAAAAAGCCTATTACCCATCTATGTATCTGGGACAATTTCACAATTAAGTATGGTTAAAAAATATATATATGCACAAATCCAGTACATGGTTAAATACTTCCTGATTTTAACTTTGGCTTGCTGTCAAAGTTAATTTAGAAAATCTTTATTTGTGCAATTTATTTTCCTTGTACTATACATTTATGATCTTTAAAGAGGATTAACTTACTATGTATTCTCTTCATGGCAATCATTTACATATTTTATATATACACAGTTAGAGGTTCAGAGCTGAAAACTCATCTTCAATGAGTTTTGTTTTTCTTTAACTAGTGTTTACCCAGACCAATCACTTATCAGAACGTATAACAGGAATTTTTACAGTAAACTTGATTTCTCTTCCCTGGTTTCTTTTACAAGATATCTTTGTGCAACTATTTATTTAAAAGACATTCTGTCTTAAAAAGAGAATGGAAATGAATGCTTTGGGACTATTGATACACATGTGCATATACCATATTCAGTTTTGTATCTGATGTAGATTTATCTTAACCAATCCATTGCTCCTGATAGTCACTGCTGGTCATGTTAGTTTGTCCTGTATGCTGTCAAGATTGTGATTTAGCACAGGAAACTAACAGAGAATTTTTAGCTGTAGAAGTGGAAACTAGAGACTTACCCCAAATTATCCACTTACATATCCTGAATCCTATCCCAGAGAGGTTTTTTTGCTTCTCGTTACTCTATCTTCTCTCACCCAATAAGATATTCAATTTTCCTTTTTTATCATTTCCACTTTAATTGTGTCTTTTTGAAAGTTTTGTTAGTTGGAATGAGTTAACTCAAAACTCCAGAAAAAAAAAATAATGAGGAAAAGTTTACTAAAATTTAGTGAGAGTGGTACATGTAGAGGTAAAAATTCTTACCTTCCTCTGTCTGCTTAACCACATTTAGTCTCCCTGCATGAGATACAAACATCTCCCAACCCTCTTTCCCTGATTGAAATGGAAATTTCTGTAAACAAACAGAAAACACTTTTACAAGGTAGTTCTTTTTTTTTTGTAGCAACAGGAAATACAATAGACAATTGTACTGCAGAGAAATTTTTCCATGGTATACATTTAATATGCATAAATACAGGATCACTTGCTACAATCTCTGCCTACCTGGTTTTAAAGGCTTTGGATTATGTGTGTTAAACAGTATGAAGCTAAAAAGCACTTTTCTGAACATGTCTCCAATAATACAAAAGATTTAATGATACAGTGGTGCTAAACATATATATTCATTTACTTGATTTTAAAAGTTGAGTTTAGAGTAGGTAGAAACCTCCTATGTGTCTTTGTCTCGTTGAAAGCAAGTTATTTCGGGAATATATTGAATTATACTTTTTTTCTGGAGTGTCTTAGCACATCCAGGCAGATAACAGCACTACACAACTTAAAGTGCAGTTTGACTTCTTGACAGAAAAATCAAACTCATTGCTGAAGCTCATTTCTTTTTCAAAAATTGCATACATGAATCATTAGCACCTTTAACAAGCTGGAAGGTCTCCAAGTATATTTGGTCAATAACTCTCAGCTTCAAATAGAAATCTGTAGTAATTTCTTTCAGGGCCTTGGCAATGTGTCTCACAAAACTGATGAGTATGTTCACAGACACTTTCACTTTACAGTGTGACATATGGAATATTTTGTGTTGGTGAGTTTCTTTGATATAAGCTCTCTGGCACCATTTAACATTCTTTCAATGTAGTGTTTTGTTTGAAGAGGAAGATAATGTCTTTAAGTGCAGCAAATGTGTTCTAGCAAATTTTTTGTTAAGGCAATAAGGGAGGAGAAATGGTATGGTATTTCTTCTTAACCTGTTAATGGGTAGTTAGTCTTTTGGGATACTTTCAGTGAAAAATCTAGGTAACAAAATATATGCAAGTAAACATATACATCCATTACTTTACAGTATGCTACAGAGTACTTAGAATCATAGAATCATAGAATCACAGAATGGCAGGGGTTGGAAGGGACCTTAAGACATCATCTTATCCAACCCCCCCTGCAGAAGCAGGTTCTCCTAGGTCAGGTCACATAGGAACATGTCCAGGCGGGTCTTGAAGACCTCCAAGGAAGGAGAATCCACAGCCCCTCTGAACAGCCTGTGCCAGGGCTCCCTCACCTTCACAGTGAAATATTTTTTTCTTATATTTAAGTAGAACTTTTTGTGTTCCAGCTTGTTCTCCCTTGTCCTCCTCACCTGTCCTCCATGATTGTTCAAAAACAATGGAGAGAGGCTCAGCAATCACATCAGCCAGCTCCCTCAGCACTCTAGGATGTATTCCATCAGATCCCATTGACTTATGAGCCTTAAGCTTGGTCAACAAGTCTTTAACCTCTTCCTCTTCCACCCAGGGCAAGTCCTCTGCTGTCCTGGCCATCCTGTTATCATTGCTGGACTGGGCTTCCCGAGGGTCAGCCTTGGCTGTAAAGACTGAAGCAAAGAAGCTATTCAATACTTCGGCCTTCTCTGCATCCTTGGTCACCAGGGCACTCTCGGTATTTAGCAGCGGGACCACATTCTCCCTGGCCATCCTTCTGCTGCTGATGTACTTGAAAAATGCCTTATTACTGTCCTTAACATCCCTGGCTAAATTTAATTCTAGAAGGGCTCTAGTCTTCCTAGTTGCACCCCTACATGCCCTGGCAATGTTCCTATACTCTTCCCAAGAAGCCAGCCCCTGTTTCAACCTCTCATAGATGGCTGCTTTCTGCCTGAGTTGTCCCAGCAGACCCTTGCTCATCCATGGAGGCCTCCTGCCTCCTTTGCCTCCTTTCTTGCGCGTTGGGACACACTGATCCTGGGCTTGGAGGAAGTGGTGCTTGAAGATTGACCAGCTCTCTTGGGCACTTCTGTCTTCTAGAATCATATCTCATGAGATCCGTCCAAGTAGATCTTTGAAGAGGTCAAAGTCAGCTCACCTGAAATCCAGGGTCACGGTCCTGCTTTGTGTCCTGCCTCTTCCACACATGATCTTGATCTCTACCATCTCGTAGTGACTGCAGCCAAGGTTGCCTCCAACCTTCACATCCCCAACCAGACCCTCCTTATTTGTCAGCACCAGGTCCAACAGTATACTCCTCCTTGTTGGTTCCTCGATCACCTGCAACAGGAAGTTGTTGTCAACAATCTACAGGAACCTCCGGGACTGCGTGTGCTTGGCTGTGTGGTTATCCCAGCAAATATCACGGTGGTTGAAGTCCCCCAGGAGGACCAGGGATTGCGATCATGAGGCAGCTCTCAGCTGTTCATAGAAGGCCTCATCCACTTCCTCCTCCTGATCAGGTGGCCTGTAGTAGACTCCTACAACAATATCACCTGCCTTGCCCTGGCCATTAATTTTTACCCATAAGCACTCAACCCGCTCCTCATCCCCACCCAGGCACAGTTCAGTACACATTAATTGCTCCCTCACATAGAGAGCCCCTCCACTTCCATGTCTTGTCAGTCTGTCTTTCCTGAACAATACATAACCCTCCATGGCTGTGCTCCAGTCATGGCAGCTGTCCCACCACGTCTCTGTGACCGCAATGAGGTCGTAGCCCCGCATCCTCACCCACATCTCCAGTTCCTCCTGCTTATTCCCCAGGCTGCGTGCATTGGTGTAGAGGCAGTGCAGGGGCTTACTCAAACACACAGGTTTCCCTGGATGGGTGCAGGAAGTTTCTCACCAGTTTGGGTCTTCCTCAGGGTGATCAGCCTTCCACATCTCAGTCCAGTGTGCAGATGAAGGGCACTTATCATTGCATTCCCTGTCCTACCATTTCCCAGCTAGAGGAGACAGCTTGTTCTATTTTGCTTCTCCCCCTACCTCCAAGTCCCTTACTTTAAAGACTTCTTTATTAAGTTTGCTAGCCTACAGCCAAATATTCCGATGCCCTTACAGGAGAGATGAATCCCATCCCGTCCTATGAAGCTGTAGTCCCCAAGGAAGGATCCATTGTCAAAGTACCCAAAGCCTTCCCGCCGGCACCAGCCTCTCAGGAAGGAGTTCACTTGGCTGATTTTCCATTGCAAACTCCTCCTTTATCTCTAGTGAACAGGATAGAGGAGAAAATAACCTGAGCCTCTCTACCTTTTACCTGCTCTCCCAAGGTTTTAAAATCCTTCTCCACAGATGGGTCTCTCAGTGCCCCTTAGCAGCGAGTCACCCACAACAAGCACTTGTCTCCTCTTCCTACGATGTCCATTACCTATTGCAAGTGGAGCAACTAATTTGTTTGATGGGTTTTACCCTTTTGGAGCTTGCTTGTCAAAGTCCCTTGTCACCAGTGCCTCATACTTGTTTGTAGTTAACACTCTGGAAGGAGGGCTTGGAAGATGAGCCTTTGTCCTCTGTTTTGTGTTACCAGGGTCCAAGGCTTGTTAGATTCACTAGAGGCTTGCACCTGATTGTGGAAGCCTCTGTCTTTCTCCACTTCTGCCCCTCTAATACTACAGAGCCTACTTGAGGAAGATGTTTCAGTTCTCAAGGATTGAGATATTTTTCTCAGAAGAGGCTTAGTCTGGCAATAGCTCTATGCTACAATCAGAGCTTGAAATGATTAGATTAATGTCAAGGAAGCACCCCATTATTACATTCTTCATAACCCTGTGGTCCAGCTCTGGAACTGCAGTCTGTAGGTAATATTTCATGTGATAGAAGAATTGTTTTTCTTATTTCCTTGTGTTATGGTATGTTCCATAAATATTATTTTTCATCTATCTCTTTATTGTCTGGTCACTCCATCATGGAAGATGGCTCTGAAATTCTCCACAGCAATCCCAGAAGTGACCTCCTTCTGCCAAGTATTCTATTTACTGAGGACAGGATGTGGGCAAAATTACATGTTTTGAGAAATGGTCAGTGAGGAAACATTCACTTACGATTTGGAGGCTAGTCCTGTAGTCCAAGAAATGTAAAGTTTCTTAAAAAAATGCTCCTTTAGAAACTATAATCGAAAATTTTATCAAAGAGGGGAAGACAAAAAAGATTTTTGTTTTTTTAAAAAAGGTAATCAAAACAATGAGGTAGTAATCACCTTGTTCTGAGTCTGACAGAGTTCTGAGACTTACAGAGAAACTAGAACACTAATTTCAGTGTCAAAGAAGCATGAACTGAACAAGGACTGTCGTATTTCCAGGAACAGTTTTCCTGAAAGTACCTGTGATGACCAAGATTTGGTCCCATTGAAAATGATAGGTCGCTACCATTGATTTAATCTGTAATATGTGCTTTACAAAATAGAAGCATAAACATACTTTGAGGATCTCAGGGTCTAAACCGGAGTATAAGAAGACAGTTTATCCAACCTTGATAAAAGTTGTGCTCATTTTCTTGAGGATTTTTAGCTGGCTCATGCTGTCTGCACCACTTCAAGTATTGTTGGCAGAGCTGTGCCACTGAGAGAAAGCTTGTTGTAGGATTTTTTTTCTGTTGGCTGTGTTTGCTCTGCCTACAGTATATCATAAAGGGTGAAGGGTATAGTTACTCTTCATTTGAAAATCTTCCTTTAAAAGGAAGGCAGGGGACAATTGCTGTGTCAAAATCAGGGACAAAAGTGTTATTCCAATGATCAGGAAGCAATAAAATTGTAATTTTTGGTGATTTTTATTATCATGTAATGATGGGAACCTTGTGTTGTGACAAGCTGCTAAACTTCCCTTTTAACAACAGCCTAAAGCCTCCTAGACCCAAGTTATGCACTCTGAACTAAACAAAAGTAAAAATAGGGAGAAAGTAATGGAAAACACACCATTTTAAGACTTTCTTACCTTTTAAATGACATATTCTGATTTCATAGAATCATAGAATGGTAGGATTTGGAAGGGACCTGAAGAGATCATTTAGTCTAACCAAACCTGCCAAACCAGGTCCATCTAGATTAGGTCACATACAAACGCGTACAGGTGGGTTTTGAAGACCTCCAGAGAAGGAGACTCCACAACCCCTCTGGACAGCCTGTGCCAGGGCTCACCCACCCTCACAGTAAAATAGCTTTTACTTATGTTTAAATAGAATTTTTTGTATTCCAACTTCTTCTCGTTACCCTTTGTCCTGTCACTAGATACTATAAAAAAAGGGATGTCCCAAACTCCTGACACCCACCATTCAGATATTTGTAGATATTAATGAGATCCCCCCTCAGTCTCCTCTTCTCCAGACTAAACAGCCCCAGTTCCCGCAGCCGTTCCTCATAAGAAAAATGCTCCAGTCATCTTGATGGCCCTGGGCTGGACTCTCTCCAGAAGTTCTTTGTCCCTCTTGAGATGAGGAGCCCAGAACTGAAGTGCTCCAGATGAAGCCTCACCAGGGTAGAGAAAATATGGAGCAGAACCTGCCATAACCTGCTGGCCACACTCTTCTTGATGCATCCCAGGATGCCATTGGCCGTCTTGGCCTTGAGGGCACATTGCTGGCTCGTGTTTAGTTTATCATCAACCAGGACTCCTGGGTCTCTGTCTGCAGAGCTGCTCTTCAGCAGTTCAATCCCCAGCCTGTACTGGTGCATGGGGTTGTTCCTTCCCAGATGCAGGACTCTGCACTTGCCCTTGTTGAACCTCATGAGGTTCCACTGCGCAACTCTCAAGCTGGTCGAATCCTCTCAATTTGATGTCATCAGCCAACTTGCTGAGGGTACACTCTGTCCCCTCATCCAGGTTGTTGATGAAGATGTTGAACAAGACTGGCCCCAGAACCGATCCCTGTGGAACTCCACGGGCCACAGGCCTCCAACTCAATTCCATGCCATTGATCACCACCCTCTGGGCTCTGTCACTCAGCCAGCTCTCAATCCACCTCACTGTTCACTCATCCAAGCCACACTGCTTGAGCTTTCTGATGAGGATGTTTTGGGAGACAGTGTCAAAAGCTGAAGTAAGATATATCACATCCACTGCTCTCCACTCATCTAGTCAGCCAGTTATGCCCTCATAGAGGGCTATCAGGTTGGTCAAACAGGATTCCCCCTTGGTGAAGCCATGTGGACTCCCCCTGATAATCATATTATCCTTCATATGTTTAGTGATGATATTCAGGATGAGTTGTTCCATCACCTTTCCAGGAATGGAGGTGAGGCTGATAGGCCTGTAGTTTCCTGGGTCATCCTTCCTGCCCTTTTTGAAAACTGGAGTGATATTGGCCTTTCTCCAGTCCTCAGGCACCTCACCTATCCTCCGGAAATGTTCTAAAATGATGGAGAGCAGTTTAGCAATCACATCACCCAGGTCCCTCGGCACTCTTCAATGCATCCCATCAGATCTCACTGACTTATGAGCATTAAGCTTGGCCAACAAGTCTTTAACCTCTTCCTCATCCACTAAGGGCAAGTCCTCTGTTGTCTTGACTGTCCTACTGTCCTTGCTGTACTCTGCTTTCTGAGGGCCAGCCTTGGCTGTAAAGACTGAACTAACAAAGACATTCAGTAGTTCAACCTTCTCTGCATTCTCTGTCACCAGGGCACCATCTATGTTAAGCAGCAAGTCCACATTCCCCCTAATCTTCCTTTTGCTGTTGATGTACCTGAACACGTCTTCTTGTTTTCCTTTTCTTTCCTAGCTAGGTTTAATTCTAAAAGGTCTTTAGATTCTGGTTGCACCCATGCATCCTCTGGTAAAATTCCTATACTCTTCCCAAGAAACCAGGCCCCATTTCCGCTTCTCATAGATGTCTGCTTTCTCCCTGAGTTGTCCCGGTAGATATTTGTTTTTCCATGGAGGCCTCCTGCCTCCTTTTCCCTCTTTTCAACATTACTGTAGTGGGTCTGGGATGGTAGTGATTTTCCACAGCAGCTCCTGCAGTGCTGGGCTTACTGTTGATATCAATATTATGACTACCACTCGCACAGCATCAGGGCTGTCCCTCCAGCATTCCTTCCCCCACCTTCACCAATAGCTGTGGGTGGGCACTATCTTGGGAGGGACTATGGCCAGGACAGCTGACCCAGGCTGACCAAGGAGATATTCCATACCATATGACGTCAGCTCAGGAATATAAGCTGGGGGAGAGGAGCCTTCCAAAAGCAACCGCTACGCGTACTGCAGCTCTGCTTCTCGGGAGGTGGCCGGACATGGCTGCTGATGGGAAATAGAGAGTAACAGCTTTATCTACTCTTGCTTCGCTTCCCACGTGTGCGGCTTTGCTGCTTCTTTATTAAACTGCTTTTATCTCAACCCACGAGACTCCCATCTTATTTTCTCCCCTTCCCTGGCTTGCTGAGGAGGTGAGAGATAGAGCGGTGTGGTGGGCACCTGGCATCCAGCCACGCTCAAACTACCACAATTACACACTTAACCTTGACTTGGAGGGCACTTCTACCATCCAGGATCATATCCCATGAGATCCCTCCAAGCAGGTCTTTGAAGAGGCCAGAGACAGCTTTCCTGAAATCCAGGGTCACAATCCTGCTTGATGTCCTATTTCTTCCACATAGGATCTTGAACTCATATCATCTCACCGTCACTGCAGCTCAGGTTGCCTCCAACCTTCATATCCCCAACCAGACCGTACTTATTTGCTAGCACAAGATCCAGCAGTACACATCTCCTCGTTGATTTCTCAATCACCTGTGACAGGAGGTTGTCATCAACATTCTGAATGAATCTCCTGGACTGCGTGCGCTTGATTGTGTGGCTTTATCATCAAATGTTTGGGTGGTTGAAGTCCCCCATGAGGACCAGGGTGCCCCATGAGGACCAGGGATTGTGATCATGAGGCAGCTCTGAATTGTTTGTAGAAGGCCATGATTTCTTTTTGAACATGGAACTATGACCCTATCACTTATATTTTTACCTTAATATCTTAGTGAATGTTAAATAAAATTACAGTAAAACCAAGGAGGATCTTTAGGGGCAAACAAAATATAAAAAAGGTTTTGATACAGATGCTGTATGGAAGCTATTTATCTTTCACTCTCTGAAATCAGATCACCTGTTTTGCCTTTGTGGTGTTTTGAAGAGAAAATGTGTGGCAGGACATTAAATATACAGGTAATAACATGACTAATGGATATATTTTGATTTCTGTAATTTGTAGAGACTTTTCCCTGTTAGGACAATTTTGTGAGTGTCTTTTGTTCTATAGTTTAAAAAACAAACCACAAAGCTCCCTGGAATTGGACTGATTAGACTTCATGGCTCCAGGTCAAATACAGAAGTTGCAAAATTTTGAAAGAAGAATTATGTAAGATTGGACTGGGAACAGGGAATTGAACAGTCTGGGTAAGGATGGAAGCAGTTTGTTTGTTTTTTTTTCTGTACAATAGATGAATAAAAAAAGGTTTCTATCAGTCTTTTTGCAGCTCAGGCTGAGATACTTGCATGTTTTGTTCCCAGTCAACTCTTGGCAATTACTATTTCGAGTAAAGATGCAGGTTTAGATATGTGGTTGAAGATGGCAGCAGTGTTTCATTTCTAATGTTTGCAATTGACTCAAAGTCATATATCACAGAAGAATCAATAGTGCATGTTCTGATGGGTTTTAATTGTCAATATCATATATAATTCTTTGTGCTCCTGAGTGCCCTTTACTAATGACTACTGGTTTCAGAGGTTATTGTTGTGTTAAATGCTTCTTCCAGGTTATGGACAGAGATGGTCAAAAACTGCTTTAAAAACTCAGATGTGAGTGGTGAAGACAGCTCTTGTGTGTACTAGCATAAAAACTGATGGCAAATGTGACTGTCATTTTCATCTAATTTGAAATACCTGTACTTAACTGGGCCATCATCCAGTGACTCTTTGATCTCAGAACAATTTTGCAACTTGATGTACAGTAGACACTATGTTAATACATGCTGTTGCTAAACTGTTTTGTTAATAGAGTACATTTTATACTGTTACCTCAACTCTTCTAGACCTCAATCTGGTAATGGAAAACTGACAAGATCAACATTATTCCATCACAGGTAGCCTGAAAAGATTTCAGATGTACTTTTCACTGGGAAAATATTTCTGATGCTAGAAATACATAATTAAGGATTGGTATTTTGTGTGTGTGTGTGTTTTGTGTGGATGGGTGGTTTTGTGGTTTTTTTCTTTAAATAATACCTTGAATTAATGGACAATCTTATTTTGGCTTATGCAAATGAAAGCTGAGACATTATTCCTTGTAAAATAAAAAGTAAACATTAAATATGGAAATTAATCTTTTGACTTCAGTGGATCATCTCCCTTAGGTTTTACTAGACTAGGGAATGTATTTTTTTTTTCCTGTGGTTTTCTCCCTCATACCATCTTTAAATGTCTGTAATTAGCTTCGTCTAAAGATACTGTTTTCAGCTGCAACTAAAATAATTTGTAATGTATTAACGACAGTCAGATGTTTTCCATATTAAGACTGTAAGTGAGCAACTGGTACCTTTTTAAATGCAGTCAGATATGTTATGGGAGGAGACAGGTTATCATGAACAAAGCATTAGCTTCATGAACTTGAAACAAAGTCTAGTTCACTTTTGTCACAGGCAAGAGTAGCAAAGAGAAGATGATAATGCCTCAGATCTCACTGTTAATAATGCAGCATTGTGAGAACTTCTTAGCTTGAGTTTTGTTTTAAAAGAGGAAATATTTAAAGTTTTGCCTAAATATGCCAAAATGTTTCCTTTTAAGTGGTAAACAGCTGTATCTACCCAAACAGCATTTTATAGTTGCTATATCTATGTGGTTTAGTTACATATTTTCTTTATTTAATACACATTAAACGATATTTTCCTTGACTGTTAAAATGACATTAAGGTTAAAACAGCTTGTCTTATTAAAATAAACAAATATATTTATTAGACTATAGTTTCATAAAAATCATGCTGTGAACAAGAAAATTGATGCTACTAGGAGTGTAGTTTACATTCAGCTTTCCTGTACTAGCTGGTTAAATGGGTGACAGATTGGGCGTTATACGGAAAAATTTTAACTATGACTCAGAAGCTATGCATATTCTTCTTAACACCTTTATGTATGTGAATAGAAACATTTGAATTGAAACAATTTCATTGCCAGATTTGACAATGGAATACAATTAGGTTTACTAGGGAGCTTAGGACTAATATGTTTGAAGTGACAGGTGAGATTATGAGTAGATACTTGCAAATGTCTACGCACCATTTTATTTGGAAAGCTATCTTCATGGGTGAGATGCTACTTTGGGTACATCTAGCAATGGCAGCAGTAGGCTTAGACTCTAGAAATTGCCATAATAAAGGAGAAATTGTAACTGGTGTCTGGAGCCTGAAGTGCTGTCCATATTCTACACAGCTAGATGGCAACTACTTGGAGACTCAGTTGGAAAGCATCTTAGTGCAAACAAACAGGAAAAGGCTTTTTTAGTTTTGTAGATCTTACTATTTTTCACCTTTTATTTTGGAAACTTTCTGAAAGTTCATTCATTTTCATACTCATGACTTAGTCTTGAAAACATACTAATAGAATAAGCATTAAGGAAAGTAGTTCTAATAGAGTAAGGAAATAAATTAGTCTAGGATGTCATTCTTGGCCTCTGGGTTTGATCTAGAGCACTGTAAATGGTTGATTATTTCAATCATTGGGAGGGAAGGGGAAAGGTCAGTTTTCAGCAAGTTCACACTATTTATCCGGTACCAAATGATCTTACTAGATAATCCCTAGTGTGTTGGTTTAACCTTGTCTGTGTGCCTGGTGCTCACCAAAGCTGTTCTTGGTTTTAGCTTACTACTTAAAAAACCTACCAAGGTAGATATTTAATATAAAAATATTTGTTTTGGAAATGTGACTTTGTAAAGAATGTTTTAGGCAAAATAGGCAAATTGTTTCCTAGAATACTTAAGTGTGTGAAAGTGAAGTTGTCTTTTGGGATAGAAAACATTTGTTCTACTCCAAATTTAATACTTAGTAAGACCTTTGAACATACTGTATGTGCCACTTTTGTATTGGTCACTTTAACAGCACCAGTATGGTGAAGGAAGAAAACAAATCTTTGAAGTGGGAATTTTCCAACTGTTGTGGCTAATTGTGTCTCAAGTCAAGTTCAAAATCCTGTAAGTGATCATGTATGTCTTCATGGGAATGTTGGGACAAGATCTGTATGATTAACATCAGCAATACTAAAGCAAATTAATGTTATTGATAGTATGTGACCAGTAATTGCAAGCATTAGTTTAAGTTTCTTAGGAGGAAAAACGATTTGTTAGCTTTCAGAAAAACATGAGTGTAAGAGAAAACTTTAGCTGTTTAGAATCTGGTTGGTATTTTGAAAAATGGTGTTAGACTAGGCAATTGAAATACTCAGCAAATAAAAAATTACACCAAGGCTCCAGTTAGAGTTGACTGAGTTTGGAATCTTTTTCCAAGCATTATACAGTGCCTGAAATGCAGATTCTACACCATACTTTTTCATGGAAGTAGTTTGGCTATACTGAACTGAAGAAGTCTCTGTGCTGTGCCATCCAATGTGCGAGGCTGACACATTGGCAATATTTTTGAAATATTTCATCTCTACTAGCCTCCAATAAAAGATGTGGTTAACTCATTTGAACTTAGTGTCTTGGTTTAGCCCAGCCAGCAATGAAGCTCCACAACAGTCTCTTGCTTGGTGCCCCTCATTCACCCCCACCCTTGTTAGGATGGTACAGGCCCCAGTGAGATGGGAGGAAAAAAAGATAACCAAGGATGTTGTGGATTAAGACAAGGGCAGGGAGGGCTCACTGCCAATTACAGTTCTGGGCAAAACAGACTCCAGTACTCGACTTAGAGAGGAAGGTAAGGAAAGTTTATTCTGCTACCTACAAGAAACAGAACGGAACAAAAAGCAAAAAGGGAGTTGGATGATGAGAAAATTACAATCAGCACTTTAAGGTCTCCGTCCCCCATCTTTCCTTTCTTCCCGGGCCCAGTTCACTGTTCCCAATATCTCTACCTCCTCCCTCCTCAATGGCTCAGGGATGGGGGTAGGGAATGGGGAATGTGGTCATTCTCTCACAGATGGGCTCTGCTGCTTCTCTCTTCTCAGATGAGGATGGCTCCTTGCATTCTTCCCCTGCTCTGATATGTGGTCCCTCCCATGAGACACAGTCCTTAACGAACTTCTCTGGTGTGGGTTCTTCCCAGTAGCTACAGCTTCTGCAGATACAGGGTCCCTCATATGGGACATGGCCTCTTTTGGGCATAAATTAATGAACTTATTTGGCATGGGTTCTTCCCCACAGTTACAGCTTCTGTGAGTATTGGACCCCTCACACAGGTCATGGCCTCCTCTGGCCATAGTCACTGCCCCTGCCCCAGGGTCTTTAATGAAGTGGAGTCACTACCCCTGATGGGAGGACTTTAGCAAAGTGAGTCTCTGCTGCTGATGCAGGGTCTTTAACAAAATGCAAACAAATCTCAGCTTCACCAGTCCTCTCCACAGCATGCAGGGGAGTCTCTGCTCCAGCACATCTCCTCTTCTCTTTCTTCACTGACCTTGGAGTCCGCATGATTGCTTCTCTCTCTTCCCATTCCTTGCACCACTACCAGATGGAAGAGAAGAAAGGACAGAAGAAAGAAGGAACAGGAAGGACCCTCCTCTTCCAGCTTCTTCTTAAAAAGTGATCATGGAGGCATCTAACTGGCTCAGCCCCAGAAGTGGGTCTGGCTCAGAGGTGGGGAGAGTTTCAAGTAACTTCTTACAGGAGTCATCTTTACAGCCCCTTCCTCATTACCAGACATGGCTGTCGTGTCAAACCATGACACTTGGGTATTAGGAAGCTTATTCAAAGGGTTATTTTCTTGACTTCACTGGAATCAGCAGATGCCAGGATAGTCTGGTAACACTTACTGTGATTCTGGGCTTCTACATTCTTCCATAAATTATTCTGTCTCTTACTTCACTTCTAATAACTGCACAGCAACTATCAGAGTTCATTTAAATCAAAATATATCTAAATTAAATTTACAAAAAAACCCCACAAACTCAAATGTGCAGTACATTTTAAAACACAGGAGCTGTGCACCGTCATGACAAATTATATTTGTTAACTGTGAGCAGTTCACTTTTTGCATATTGCAGTATTCAGAGATGACTTGATTAGCTATTTTTTTATACAGTAAACTTTGTTCAGATCTGCAGCAACCTCTGAGTCCTTGAGGCTATCAATAAATCTGCATCTTTACTGTATCACTGCTATAGGTGTTGCCATTAGAAAAGGTTCCAGATGACCAGATGAGAAGAAGAGACTGAGGGGAGATCTTATTAACATTTATAAATACCTAAATGGTGGGTGTCAGGAGGTTGGGACATCCCTTTTTCCTATAGTAGCTAGCAACAGGACAAGGGGTAATGGGATGAAGCTGGAACACAAAAAGTTCCACTTAAATATAAGAAAAGACTATTTCACTGTGAGGGTGACGGAGCAGTGGCACAGGCTGCCCAGAGGGGTTGTGGAGTCTCCTTCCTTGGAGGTCTTCAAGACCCGCCTGGACATGTTCCTATGCGACCTAATCTAGGTGAACCTGCTTCTGCACAGGGTTGGATAAGATGATCTCTAAAGATCCCTTCCAACCCTTACCTTTCTATGATCCTATGACCTGTGATGGTGGTTAATCAAATTTATAAGTGGCTTATTTATGAGTGACTCAGACAAAACTGCCAAAAAACTTGACCAATAAACCACTTAAAATTGTTGGAATGAAATTTCAGTTCATAGGGGAAGGAAAAGGATGCAAATGGGATTGATTTTTATTTTTTTAAATATCTCTCCTTCCCAGTGGCTTTTCATTATTGTGAGGGTGTGAAGAAGAAGGAATGTAAAAGCAGAGGAAGTATAACAGCCAGGAGCACATCTCAAAGTCAACATCCCTAAAAACTAAAAGGCTCCTAAGCAATAATCCTTGATATTCTTGGCTATGGAGAATAAAAATCAAATGCTGCTTAATTTACTAAATAGAACAATGATGATTCTGTACAGTTTTTTTGCTACATATAGGGTATAGTTGTGCACTATGACATGTCTTGACTGTCAAGGCTAAGGGCAATTCTTTCCAAATGTACTTCTCTGACTGAGGTTTTTAATTCAGGTAATTCTAGTATGGTTAAAACAATCAGTAAAATAGTAGAATTCACCTCCACCTGGTTTTGTTGCAACTTTTTGTAATAAGAGTATGTCTAACATCTCTCTTCCTTGGTACAGTCTATAATTTTCTCTGCAATTAGTCTGACTGTACTTTGGAAATATTTGAACCATCAACTCATTATGCTTATTTACAGTTTGGATTGTGTGGTAACTCTATTGTGTGATGTCTTGTGTTCTATACCAGTGCCTAATTTAAGCCTTTCAGCTAAACGAGTGCTTGAATGTCTACATATAATGGTAGTGAAAAGGTTAATGCTACCCAATGATTTTTCCTGCTTACTGAGTTATCAATACACGATGAGTGAGTCAGAATTGATGAGTTAATTGTTGAAACTGGTCCCACAAACAATGAGGATCAGCATAATCTCACTGTTTGATCAAGTCAATACAGCTTTAATAGAGGGAAGACTATTTGAGGAGAAAAAAACCAAGGAAGATGGAGAGGTTTTCAAGACTTGTGAATACTCATGATGGTAGCTTGTATAAATTGTGGTAAAATGGATGTTTCACAATTAACTTCTCCTGTGTTGTCTGTTTCTGAAAGAAAAATAAATTATAATCCCGCCCATATATACGGACCAGCTATGCACAAACTGAAGCCAGAGCACTCAAGGCCTTTTCCCAAGGAATGTAAATATCAATGCAAGTTTGAGTTTGTGTCTTGAGTTAAAAAAACTATTAATATGTTTTCTTCCTTTAACAAAAGTCAACCCTGTCATGCAAATTGTGAGTCTACTTTATTTTATCTGACCTTAAATTTTTATCTCTTTCACAAATCTAAGTTCACTACTTTAACTATAGAATTAAATTTACGTTTATCAGCAGTACTGTAGTACGAACACATCTCTAAGACCACAATAGAAAAATGATCTGGCCTTGTATATTTTTTCCTGTGGATTTGTTTTCGTGAACTTTTCCTTTATCAGTATCGTCTTAAAAAATCCACTAATAAAAATACAAAAACTGTGTGTATGTAAATTATGGAAGCTACTCTGCCTATTACAAACTGTATTTTACTTAGTTAAGCTTAATGAATGTTCCTTAAAACTATTACTTCCTTGTCTCTTCATGTGTCTCATTTGTCTTAAGCTAGCTAAATCAATTATGCATGACTTAATCTTTGACATAATCTATGAAGATACAGTCTTCCCAGGTATAAGATATTTATCTTCATTTTTTTAAAGATTTTACCTAGATTTTCTATTGCCACAGGTTCTCAAAATTAATGTTTCACATTTTCTGCCTCTGTATTTTCCCCTGACCTCAGCTTCAATGGAATGTGAGTCTCTACTTTTTAAATGCAAGCTGCATATGTATAAATATATTTAAATTTCCATTCAATATGCCTGTTCATCTGTTTACTGTGACCTAATCTTCTTATCTTTATGGAGATCAGTATGAAATTTGTAGCCTAGTGAAGCCAATGCATTACACCTGTTTTTCCCCTCTTAAAATTGAGAGAGATACTTTGAAGGTCCTTATCTTACAGTTACTGAAACGTTATTTAAAATATGGCACAACATTCAACCTTTTAGTTTTGGGAAGCTAATTCCTTGACCGTTGCCCTCTTTTCACTCACCTTCCTTCCCTTGTGTCAGTGACAGTCTTGCCATTAGCAGCAAGCTCAGGTACCTAGACATGAATACTGGAGTAAAAATTGTACTAGAATGGTTATCCTCAAGGAAAGGTGCTATCATTAGTAAGACTAGTGAAGATCTGATAATTAAAAATGGTCATGTCTGTGGTACTATCCTCATGAAATTTAGCTTAAACAATCTAGATTCTAGCAGTGGAATAAAAATTAAGTGTGGCGAAAGTAACGTGAATGTAGTTGGTTGGTGCCAGATGGATGAGTAACCAAGTCTGGCAGCCTGGTGATCAAAGCCTGCTGAAGCTGTGCAGACAGAATAGATATAGCTTGCATCTCATCTCTGTGCTGAATGTTGTGTTTATCTCTGTCACCTTGTCCTGTTCTGACACTATTCCCTGTACACAGGGAGCTGGCATATCTATTACCTGGCTTAGCTGTGCTGATCAGAGGAAATGTGTCAAATTGGATGGGAGATAGAATCCCTGTTCTGTGAGACTTGTAAGTGGTAGTGTCACAGAAGGGAGAGGACAAGCTTTGTGCTCATGGGTTAGTGAGGACAGGAGTCAGGGCACAGAGATCTCCATCTGGATAGCACAACTGATGTTGGGCCAATACAGTTGTTACTACAACTGGATGAAGTGCTCCAAGAACAAATCTTGGCATCAGTTTGGAGAGGTGAAGATCTCCATCTGTAGCTTTTCCTTGAGTATTCCCAACACTACCTGAGCCCTGCAAGCCCCTCTGAGGCCTCCTGAGATGCCACATACCTGTGGTATAGAGAAGCCGAGCTTCTGTCCAAAACTGAATTCTAAACCAGATGATAATGAGAGCGATATCGATTGCTTCATCCGCCTTAGGGGGAAAAAATAATGTTTTTACCTGATTCTTGAAACGATCTCATTTGGGCCAAAAATGCCTCAGTTCATAGCTTAAATAAACTATAAGAAATTTCGTGTCTTGCTCCCAAAGATCTCCAGTACCAAGAGACATAATTTCTGGTTAGCTTGTATTGGAAATGGGCACATTTTGAGAAAGGATACTAATTTTACTGTAAAGAAATATTTTGTTTTCTATAGAACTGTTAATAATAATTCCCAAGTTGCTATCAATATTTTTCTCAATTTTATACCTGCCATGATGTTAACAATGCTAAATATTTCTACATATAAAACAATATTTTAGGATTTATGGCACTATATATGTCTGGGTTTTGATAAAACAGGCTGCTAGTGCTGTTGGCTAAAGAATGCAGAGGAATCTCTTTACTATGTGGCTATGGAAATGTGTGTTTGTCAGTTTAATTGGTTTGGAGTAATTTTGTTAGCCTTCCTATTTGTGTGCAAAACCATTAGGCCAATGAGCTTGTTGACATATTTGATTAATGATGAGTGAACGATTCTTAAACTGAGGCTGAAATTACTTTAACAGAACCTTAATGGTATTTGAAAAGTTTTGATTAACTCTTCTTTTGGGGCAAGTTTATAAGTGCTTGTCAGTATTTTTTCACTAAAACAGAAGAGAAGCAGGAAATTAGCACTTAAAAGTCTTGCAAGGTCTGTTTTTCTTGGCTTATTGTCAACAGTGTAGATGACTCTCTTGTCTTATGTGGGCAATACAGAAAAAGGCATCAACCTTTACTTCTTGTAATTATGTTTTCTGCAGAATTTGTAGTAAAATATTGATTGAGGAATTATGGGGCAAAAAAAAGATTGAAACAAGCAGTTCTTCTGGCTGCAATCATAGCTGAAGGTATTTGGGATGACTTAGACCATATTGGTCCACCTGAAAAGTAATTATGGTCATCTTAACCTGAAACTCCTTTAGTTTTCCTTTCTTATGTACTTCTAATGCATGTGACCCCATCTCTCTTTATGCAACCCCTTAGAATCCATTTTGGACTGTAAGACTCTTAGTTGTAAGTTAAACTGTTTCCGTTTCCGTAGGTCATATTTTTTTTTATTCTCAGGCTGTAACTTAGATGTGTAGTGCATGTCAGACATGGGCAAGGTAAAGCTAGAACTGAACTGAAGTCCTGAAATAACCTGTGCATATTGCACATTATTATTATTAGTGTTCATATGTATGAGAAAGTATTCCTTAGAATGGAAATGAGGTATAATGAGGTATTTTTGTGTGTTTTGTGTATATATATATATATAGAAAATGCCAGGCAGTCAGGACACCGTTAACAACTCATTGGGGATCTTGTTTTTGTAGTGATTAATAGGAAATGGAGCCTGGCTGAGTGACCCAACCCCTACTAGAGGGCGAACTGATATGCCAAGAATTTTAACCTGTGCACCTCAAAGCCTTTATTGCTTGAAATAAATTGTTAACAAACCAAGTCTAGCTGCCCCAAACATGTCTGTCTTGTCTTAAAAAGTCTTACTAAAAGCTTTATTAATACATCTGAATGATGGAATCTGGCTACTTTATTTGGTGCTCAGACTGATGGAGCAGAGGTTGCCTGAGTCATTTCACTTATAGGTTTTAAATATAGCCACAGCCTTTTGGAGACCCTCCAAGCTTACAAGAATTATTGAAAATCAATTCTGTATCTTCAGATGACTCTCTTAATTTGTACTCTAAAGATTTTGTTTTCATCAAGAGCTTTCTAAGTCAAGATAGGAGTGGGAAAGCATTGCATCAATCTTGTGGCATGATTAGTCTAGTCTTTGTTTTTTCTTCTTCCAAACATGAGCTAGGAGTATTTGTGGCTCTTAGGTCTCATAGTAAGATTATTGACAATTACTAATGTACTATTACTAGTATTCTTTTTACTGTTGTTTGACAGACTCATACCAGGGTTCAGTATGGGACAGCTTTTTGAATCTCATATTCAGACTCTTCTGTTATTCAGTTTTTCATTTCTTCCTTCGTTTCATAAAAAAATATGTTGTAAGTGGAAGCCAATCAAACTATAAAAATCATGTGCTTCTGTTTTGCAAGTTAAAAATCTGAAGTTCTTTTTATATTGGGAAGCTTTTATAATAAAGCAAATCATGTTCAAAATTGTGACCTTGATATTTTAAACTACTTCTGTAGAGACCTGGAAGCTGTGGCTGCACTGGAGTCTCTGTCTGCTAAAGTTTTGTAAGGTGGACCCAAATCTTGAGTCCTGGATGTATTGTACATCCTGAAAGTCAGCTTTTGAACAACTTAGTAGTCAAGCACTAAATTCGGTCCTCTCAGTCATGCTTACTACTAGTTTGCATGTTGTCAAAACCTACTTCTTACATAGATTGCTGTCACAGCATTTGTCCTGTGAATTTTGGGAGATTCATTGTACTGAAACTTGATTTCATGAGCTCATTGGGTTTAAAAAATCCCACTTCAACACCATACAAATCAATCAAGGACTCAGTCCCCTTCTAACTGGCCAGTCTAACATATGAGTTCTCAAACTCACAACTGGGTTAATTCACAAATATGTTGCATTTTACCAAGTAAGTGGTGTCTCTTTGAGCGAAACAGTTCCTTAGGTGAGTATGCTTCCTTCCTCCTCTGCCATGGTACAGTCATGCTGTGCACTGTGCTGGGAGAACCAGAGCCTCAGCAGTCACTGCTCCTGCTGGATCTGCTTCAAAAGCTTTTTGGGTAAACTGGCATATATATACCTTCCAGTTGGAAGTTAGGTTGATAGAATTTCTGTAAGTTTGTGGATTGCAATTACTATGCAAAGCTGCAGAAGACAGCAAGCTGCAGGTGATAAGTGCTGTACAATAGTCCTTCCTCTTGTTGCCTACGTCCTATGCACATGCTGCTCTGACATAAGGCCACTTTGAGAGTCAAATTATAAAAATATTTCCCAATTGATATAAATAAATGAGAAACTAGTGTACTCTGTTGCAATACTAGAGTTTAATGAAGGTAATTATTGTGAAAGAGGATTATACTTTATTTCTAGAATAAAAAATTATCAGCAAAACAATGCTCCATTTTTTACTATTAGTAACATGACTTTGCAGTCTCACAACTGCATTGGTTTTAATAATATTGCATTAATCTAACAATACACTGTACAGCAAATAGTGATAGTGGCAGAATGGGAATAGGGTAGCAAAATTGGAAGCATTGTGATGGACAATATATATTAAATTATCTTTTTGTCCCTAATGTTTTGGTTTAATTAGTCAGGAGCTCTTGAAGTAGTGCTGTGCAACAGTGAATGAACTATTAAAAGAAACCCCAAATCAATAAAAGAAAAAAAAACCAAACAGAAACAAAAAAACCCCAACAAAAAACAAAACAAAACAACCAAACACATTTGACCTCATCTTGCTCTGAGGACTGCTTGACATTTAAATTATCTGGTTGTCTTTATGTGTTGTTCTAGTAGTATAACTTAAAGTAACAGATATAGATTTTTTTTTTTTTTAATGTGAAAAGCAGGGAATTTGAATAAATAGTAGGTGGTTACTATATTCTTAGAACACAGATGACACATGGAAAAAGACCATTATCAATGGACTGAATGTGTATGAGTGGGATACAATGGAATAATTTAAAAAAAACCCCAAACCTTTAACTGAACATCATACAGCAAATATCATAGACCAAAGTTTTTCTTTTATAGTGCACTTGTTCTATGCTAATGGACATCTTTATTTAGAAATAGGTGATTTGTTTTAAAGAGGGGTAGATAGGACTTGAAAACAGAATCTTTGCAATTTTTGCTGTCTCCAAACAGTTGTTGCTCAACTGAGACTGCAGAGTGATATTTAATTGATGTTATGTGATGTAATTAATTAATGTCTTTAAGAATATAATTGTGTTATATAATTAACTTTCTGTAGAAAATTTTGAATGTTCTGATTCTTTCTGTAGTTTGAAAATAATTACATTAAAATACCCTAATCATTAAATAACTTGAAGGCTTTATTTCAACTCCAGTTTAGATTCCTTTGTGTTGGGATTATAGCCTTTCATTTCCTTCAATATATCAGCAAAGGGACATTTTTTAGGATTATTAATTTTGTCTTCATTTTTTTTTTTAGGATAGGCATCTTCTCAGAAGTACTGTTCTGTGAAATACTGGAGAGGGGAAAAAGACATGTATTAGAATAAATCACTTCGAAATGGAGCTTTTGTGGGCTTGCCAGTCACACAGTTGTCATTAACCACTCCTTAAGGACTTGGTAGATGAACAGAAATCTAATCAACACAATTTTTACTTTTTTTGGCATAACAAAACCCTCAAGACCCATACTACAAATTTATCCTCTTGGACAAAGACTGAGGTGCCAGGAGTCAGGCCTGGTTGATTGCTCATCATTTAGTGCCACCTTTCCTTCTTTTTCCTTTGTATGGGTGCTCACTGTACAAGAAACTATACAGCTTTTTATCTTCTGGCCTATTGCAATGAACTTAATAAGGCCAGAAAACACCAAAGAACAGTAGAGGAAACAGCAAGACTGGCACTGAACCTGAGGTGAGAGGGACGGCTTTTTCTTTTAGTGATTGCGGGTTGCTTAACTCTGCCCCTCTCATAGAAGTGTCATATTTCTCCCTGGTACAGGATATTTAGATGTAACATTCACTTTGTTTGTGGCTGTACAGCAAATATGCTGCTGCTCCTGCAGGCCTTTACTCTGCACAACCTGCACCAAATGTATGTAGTTGCCAGTCTCCAATTTATCTTTGACTGCTGACCTAGAAAAGCTTGTAGGACTTCTGGGTTCACTTCACTCACAACAAGGAGAATATTATGGTGGATATTTTTAAACAATGTGCTTCCTTGGTTGTGGCCTTGATGGAAAAACCAACAGTGTTTCAGTTTAATACACAATTTGCTTGTCATTAATATTGGCTCACTGACAATTCAACAAAAAAGACTGAGTAAACTATTGAGAAAAAAGACAGTGAAGTCTGGGTTGTTATTTGTTTGTATTTTTTGTCCTTAATTTTTACGCTCCTCTTCCCTCTTTTCTTGCACCCCGACTCTTTGTATAACATTAATAGCTACAGTGCACACAATTTTAAGGTTGCCTTGTTACGCCTGAGCTGAAGTGCTGCCTTTTCCTAAATCCTAAGCTAACCATAGGTAAGTATGCAAACAGTACTTTGAAACTTGTAAATTTGAGAGTTCAAAGAAAATGTCATTTTCTGAGGGTGCTATGTGTTCTTGTATTGCTTAATCAGCTGTGATCACCAACTGTTTGGGGGGTTTTTTTGCAAGACACAGGAAAATCTATTGTAATGGCTTTTGTTGCCCTGATTGTGCTGACTCAGCAATTCAGTCTGCAAAGTTAATTGGAGAAAGAAATTAAATTGGTGGAATTTGAAGGATTTTAGTGTTCTAAGCCTTAGGCCCTCAGGCTTCACACAGAATGAAACACGTAATCAGCTTTAGGTAAGCACTAGTTTTCATTAATCATAAACTGTTGGCAAAGTTAGAGCTTGCAAATTTAGGTCTTTTATTATTGTTTCATGTTAATGACTATTATCTCTTTTTTCCTATTGTATATGATTCTCACAGAAACTGTGTTAGCACAGATGGCTGAAATCCATAGCAGAAAAGTAATCATCATTTGTGAACATGATGCATTCAAAATAAATGACAGAGGAGGAAAAATGTATTGCTTTAGGAATTAGGAAGCAGATTAAACTATAATAATACATGTAAACACATCCAGGAAAGCAGGCTGCAGCTTTGTTTTCGACACAACTAACTTCAGTATATGTAACCTTCTGTTGAATTTATTGATGGGATAGGAAGCAAGTTAAATTAAAATTGGAGAGCAATTGGTTTAATATCAGTAATTTGAAATGTTCTCTTTTTAAAACTTAACAAAAAGTGATATAATTGGCATAGATTAGACAGTACTGTGAAGAAAAAGAAAGGACTTGTCATCCTTCAGATCCCAATTATCAGATTTCAACTGAAATGTGACAAAAAGTTACAGCTGTTCACAAGCACTTTCCTTTGATCAATGTGTATAATATTAACAGAGTTGCAAGCAGCCTTAGATTTAAACTCAATATATGCTTTTGACTTCTTAATCTGGAAATAATAGACTGAGAATTGTTCATATGCCCGTAGTGGGGATTATGGGAGCATAGCCCTTGAGTTTATATGACACAGACTGCCATTCCTCTCATCAGGAAAGAACTGAAAGACCTGTGGCTAATTGCTTCAAATTATAAAACCTATATTGCAAAAGTAATTCCTGAAAGAGCAAGCTAAATTATTATAACCTCTCCTCTTTCCTTGAACTTTGTTATCTATGGCTTAAACTAAATGCTAAAACTGAATTCATGCCATAAACTGTAAGCTCCATCTAAATGTCATTAAAGCCTAAAGCTAAAACATGTTTTTCTTAAAAGTCAGCAGCTTTTTTTTTTTTATATATACTTTCTGTGGTGGTTCCCTTCCCTTTCCACCCCACTTTCTTCAATATGTGCTTATTCCCTGAGTGAATGTTCGCTGGTGTTAGGTGTTGAAGTTTGTCTTCATGTTTGTTGGCCCAGAGAAAGCAGGCAGCAAGCAAGGAAGGAGAAACACAGCAAGAGTGAAAGCCACTGAGGGGAAAAAAAGTGGACATTAAGTGCAGGAGTTTAGATTTATGTTCTTTTATCTAATAAATAATAATGAAAGCTGTTAAAAGCATTGACTTACCTTTCTTGTAGTATGTATTACCACTTTTTTGTTGTGGTAACAGATGGGTCAGCATCCAGTGGTGCATCCTGATGTGAGCCTTAGGGGTTAGGGGATATGATGAGTATAATACTGTGAATGGTGAGGAAAGGGAATGGCTTCATTTGAAGAGCTGAAATTTGTCATGGACAAATGCCTCAACTCTTCCTTAACTATGTGTATATTGATGGGAAAATTTCCAACACTTTCTTCTCTACTCCCCCAGCTAATGAGAAACACATTGATAGCCCTTCTGTAGGCGAAGAAATTAAAACTTAAGGCTGACTTTCAGAACTACAAAGTTCTACTATATATATATATATATATATATATCTATATATCTATATATATCAGAGTATTCAATTGTTCTTCTGAATATACTAGGGGGGAGGTGAGGTGCTCTTGAATTTAGGCTTCGGCTTCTCAGAGTTACATATAAAAATTATTTGATGGTCATGGCTTTGTAGGTGAAAGTTGTCTAAAAGGAATCTTATTTTTGCTATGTCTCTAATGTTTTAAGTATTCTTCCCTCAAACTTTTGGGAATCATAATTTAAATGCTTGTACTGTTTTTGTACCATTTAGACTCTTTTAAGTCAAATAATATTTGGTTTAGAGAAGGCAATTTTACTGATTGTATTCTTTCAGAATTCTGTAAATTGCAGTTCAGGAAGCTTGATCAGTGACAAGAAAATTACCGACTTTTTAAATGACCTTGAAAAACAAAGTTTTCAAAAGCATTGTTCCTATTCAGTGTTCATGAAGATATTTTCCTTATCACTTACCTCCTTCCATCCAAAAAAAATATTCTATAGTAGATGCATTGCCTGTTTCACAGCTACTGATTTTTTATTTTCCCCCACAGGTCTGTCTTTACTATTGCTTTGGAGCTTTCATACATCTTAGCTATTTAAATGCTGTATGTCACCATGAAAAAGTTATTGGGCATACAAATGGTAGAGTTACTGTGCTTCTTGGGAAGTTGGTAACATACAGAGTTTCTTAAGAAACATTCTTCTAGCAGAAACCACTTCTTTGACCATTTTACTATTAAGTCAACACTCAAGTTCTACTCATTTAATATTGTTTTCCAATAAACTAGAGAAGAAGAAAATAATTAAGGCAATTTACCATAAATGATGTCTTATACTGGTTTTAAATACTCATCCTTTGTAACAAAAATGAAATGGGTATTTGTGCTCTAACAGATGTTAAGCTACACTGCTGTAAGATATACTCCTGCTCTCTCACTTTAAATAACGGCATTGAATTTTATTTTAATTCAGAACTGGCACAACTCATCACCAGTGTGTGGTTTAGGCCCATCAGGAACAAAGGATTAGGATCAGCCATAAATATCAAGAGCCTTTGAAACCCCCTAAAGACAGAGAGGGCTCACTTGGCACTTAAGGTCCCAGGCAAAACAAACAAGGCTACTCAACTTGGGGAAGAAAACAGAAGTTAGTTTAATCCATCATCAATCAAAAACATAAACCCTCAAAACATAACAAACAGAAAACACCACAGAGTGGTACAATGATGAAGAGTACAACCAGCCCTTTTAAGACCACCTTCCCCCTACCTCTTCCGCCTTCCCAGGCTCAGGGCTGTGATCCCAGTGTCTTTACCTCCTCCCCTCCAAATGGCTCAGAGAGACAGGGAATGAGGGTTTCAGTCAGTGCTTTCCTGATGGCTCCTGCTGCTTGTCTTGCTTCAGGGCAAGTGGACTCCTCTGGTCCTCCCTGCTCCAGCACATGTTCCCTCACACACGCCGTACCTGGCAGCCCCACATGGGTCACTCCAATATTTGTTCAGCCCAAGATCTGCAGCTCCTCTCCACCTCCTGTGAGGGTCTCTGGGACCCGCAGACTCTTCAGAACAGCCTGCACCATGGCCACCTCCTCACACAGTCTCCTGCCTGTCCAGGAGCACTCACCTGTAGCTGTTGGTGGCTCTCTGTCCTGCCATTGCCCTCCATGGGTTGCAGAGGCACAGCTATGTTCTCACCATGGATTGCAGAGGGGTCTCTGATCTGGCAGTGCTCCTTAAATAGTGATGGCAGAGGCATCAGATTGGCCAGGCTGGGCTGGAGGTGGATCCATCTTAGAGCAGGGAGATGTCTCTAGAACTGCTAATGGAGCCCCCTCCCCCTCTGTTACCAAGCAAAAAAGGGCTCCACACAAACCCACAACAAGCAGAAATTTCATTTCTAAAACATGTGATATAGTTTAATCCTTTTTTCTGGGTACAGAGGAGAAATCTCCAGAATACGAGACTATTGCAGCAGTGTCATACACCACTTTATAAGGAAACAAGCTATGTTTTTTCTACTTGCTGGTTTGTTTTTTTGTTTTGTTTTTTTTGCTTTCCGGGCAAGCATTTTCTTGTTTCATGCCCACAGAGTGTCTTTTATCTGAGAGGTCACTTTGCTCAATCAGCTTCTACTGAGTGAAGAGAGGTTCTGCAAACAGGATATACTTGTGAGTCTAAAGCAATTATTTATTGGCTAAATATGCAGTAAATATCTAGACCTAACTTGATGCTGCACTAACCATCCCAATGAGACTGGTGAACTGTTGCCAGACTCCTGTTATCAATCAGGTGGAGAAGTTAGTCTTAATGGTTTTTGGGTTTGGGTTTTTTTACCTCTGTAGTGGTTTGACCTTGGTCAGATGCCAGGTGCCCACCACGCCGCTCTACGACCTCTCTCCTCAGCAAGCCAGGGAGGGGCAAAAATAAGATGGAAGCCTTGTGGGTTGAGATAAAAGCAGTTTAATAAAGAAATGGCAAAGCCATGTGCATGAGAAGCAAAGCAAATAAAGATGTTACTCACCACTTCCCATGAGCAGCGATGTCTGGCCACTTCCAGAGAAGCAGGGCTTCAATACATGTAACAGTTGCTTTGGAAGGCAAAAGAGAATCACAAATGCACACCCCCCCCTCCCCCCGCCCTTGATGCTTCTCTCCCTGAGTTCATATTGCTGAGCTGATATCATATGGTATGGAATATCTATTTGGTCAGCCTGGGTCAGCTGTGCTGGCTGTGACCCCTCCCAGGATCCTGAGATTCTACTGCCAAATTCTGCTTTATTCTCTGAGATAAGAGAACTGTCTTAATTGAGAAGTTTAAGTCAAAACATTCCCTGAAGTTTTTGTGTGTTTCCTATCCTGTAAGAGTTCTTAAGAATATAAACAACTTATAAACTAGAACTCATTTGGATCAGTCATGCACTTCAATCAATCTTTCTTCTCAGTGGTTTGTTCTACATCGATATATCCACAACTCTTCCCCACTTCTCACTCCCTATAAAATTGTCCTTGAAAATGGAAGGTTAAGAAAAAGAAAGTATCAAGGTATATGAGCTATGGTTCATGTAAAACTTGTTGAACCGATACTAAATTCAGACAAAACTTATGAATCTGAAGACTCAGAATTTCAGTTCCTCTAAATTTATCTGGTACTCCATTTATGAGAAATTGTGAATAGGCATGTTATACATGATTATTTTATACCTGTGAATAATGGCTTGCTGCATGTGACTTGAATGTTTCATTGTATCATATATGATTTTTATGTTCTGATAACCTTGATTGTCTGTTACAATCTCTCTGAATTCAGTTATTAAGCAAATCTGTTTAATTTGTTTGTGTTAATGCACACAGTGCATACATAGACATAGCCAGCTGAAAATATAATCTAAAAACTAAGACCCATTTTTGGGTTCCAGTATCAAGTTGGATTACAAATGATTTGAGGGGGAAATATCTTACTGATTTATTAAAAAAACTTTTTTTGAAAAAATATTAATAGACTCTCTGACCAGACTTGGAAAACTGCTCTTTTTTAATATTGAAGATTCTTACCAGTCCACTTAAGTTGTTTCTTAGGTACCAAGCCCTTCAGTACAGATACCTGACATAGGCTTGTTAGCAGCCGATGGATGCCAACAGATGCAATTACAACATAGTAAACATAGTAAAGCTGTGCGTTTACAATGGAAATAAAGATACACACGCTGATATAGAGAGACTGTATGTATGATAAATAAAATTTTATCAGAAAAGTTTAAATGCAGGAGTGAAGGGTGCAACCTTGACTTGTCGTTGGACATTCTGGATTGATCATAGTTATTGTAGAAGTTAAATTTTCCAGATGCCTTTAATAAGAGCTATTAATTCTGTGTCCTCTAATGATATTAATTGTCCACTACAGAACACAAATAACTTGCCCTTTGAGAGAAGCTTCATGCGACAATCTGTGTGAAATATTTTGTTACTTATGCAACTGTTTCTTTTAATTATTTATTTGTTTCTTGCTGATAATGGTTTGTAGCAACACCTGTACAGTAGGTCATGTAAGTATGTTGATTGCTATGTGCTGTATCAAGAAGTGAAGCAAAGATTCATTCACTTTAATACTACTTTCTAGTTAAGCAAAGATTCATGCACATTGATACTGCTGCATAGAATGTGGTATTAACTTCACAAGTATTTGCTTAACATTGCTATGATTTTTTTTCTCTTGTGTCTTTTGACCAGTAAGTAGGATACAGTATTTGTAAAAATATTTAATTAAATCTTTTACAACTTCATCCCTCTCATTGTGGAATTTGTCACCAAAAATTGTGATGAAAGACTAATGGTTCATCAAGACATCTTTTTGCCAGCACTGTATTGTTTACTTTTGTGAGAAAGATTTTTGTTTTTCTTCTTGAAACAATGTTATGGTTTTGATTTGTTGGGTTTTTTTAGTGAAAAGCAAGACAGTGGAAAATGAAACTTAATGAACATCCACAAGAGAATGTTTATGCTGGCTTCCACATTTCTCTCCAGTAACTAAGTTAACATGGTATTTACATGGGGTGTGAGTGAAGAATTGAATTTGGGGTACAAGTGAAGAAATTAATTCCCACTTTGAAAATACTGAGACATGGCCCATCTGTCTAGACAATTCAGCTTTTCAGAGTTGATCTACTCTAGTCTAGCATTTTTTAATCTCTCCGAATGAAGCTTTGTTAACCACATGAGTTTTTCAGAAGAAATGTAAACATTCACTTAGTTGGACAGAATTACATTAACATGATGGACTCATTAGGGAAATGGAGACCTAGAAGTGAGTACCTAGCAAGTGGGACCCTAAGATCTAGTCTGTATTCTAGTGGGTATTTAATACATATCCAGAAGGGAAAAATGGAAACAGTGATAAACATGAACACTTCTCACCAGAATATTGTGAGGTGTAGAAATCAGAGTGTTACCTCTACAAATGAAAACCTTGAAGGGATGAAAAAGTGTCGGGAATTGCATCTCAAGACCAAGTACTTAAACACAGGGTTAGTGAAAAACACTATTGTTTTATCTATCTCACTTGATGAATTTTTGCTTGTTACTTTTTTTTTTTTTGTGGCTCAAGTCACAAAGTTGTAAGTCAGCGAAAATGTTTAACAGCAAATATAAAAATCTTTTTAAATGAAGATGTTATGAGCAACACACAGTTAGAAATTACCATTTTGATGAGCCATATGTTTTCAAATGTATACTTGTGAGTAAACTCTCTTGTAAATCTTACAGTGAATATTGGTAACACGGACTCCTTATAATTCAAGCACAAACTTGTTTCTTATGCCTCTTATTTCATTTAATTATACATCACTAGGAATTTCATTACAAATATAAATACTGCCAATACCCATTGGCTGTATATGGTAAAACTAGAAGGCTTGTGTGGTTGCGTTGCATATTCTTTTGACTCATTTTGGGTTTTATTTCATCCAGGATACAGAAGTCTGATTTGCATAGAAAACAGTGGTTTTTAACTCTTCTTTAAACCCTATATGAATTAGGGAAAATGAGGTTAATCTTTGTCCCAGACCTTTTGCTTTGATTGTAACTGCAAAAAATAAAGAAACAAAGTGAAGCAGTAGTGAAGGAAACTCCTTGTTTGCTCATTCTAGATAGAGTGAGATGGTGAGTCTCACTTGTAGGACTACCTGATGATTTGGGATGTTGGGGAAACTTCAGACTGCTACAGGTAAGTAATGCAGTTGCATATTGCAATCATTTGATGATTGTGTTCTCTACAACAGATAATACTTTTTTTTTTTTTTTTTGGTCAAAGAATAAAACTTCCTGCATTTCTCACAAGTGGAAGATTAAAGCTTATGAGTCTACTAGACTGACATACTGCTGACAGAAATAATTTGAGGGTTGTTTAGTAGAGCAAAATAGCCTAAACCAACAACACATGAGGAGTAAAGTATTTTGAATTGGCAAGCTGCTCAGAAGATTTTAGTTTAGAGGAGGCAAAACAGTCTATTAGAATACCGATGCCTAATTAAGACTGTCAAGTAGTGAATCTTTGAAATCGGAATGAGTGTGAAACTGACTGTTCAAGTTGCTTTACCATGCTTTGCAGGTAAAATACTATGTATCCCTGGTCTAGATGTGTAATCTTAGTAAGATCTTGTTTTAAACATTTGTATCTAATGATGTCATATGGTGGATGTGAAAGGCTGACTTCAAAACTGACGTGACCTCCTCTAAATGATATGACAGAGGATATTAAGTCTTTCCTGAGATGGTTTTAAATATGTACTGTTTCCTGTGATGGGCTTAACCACATGAAGATGAGATGATAAATCAACTGGATAATTCCAAGTATATATTAACCTTTACTCTCTGAAAAGCTCCCTGAGAAGATGTTAAAAAATTCAGAATATATGCTTAATCACTGTACAATCACAAATGTATTAAAGCATGAAAACACTCATGTATATATTATTTCAGATAACCAACTGTTTATAGAATACAGTACTTTTTCACTGCAGACATCTTACATTTGTTTAGTATTATGTAACTACCTGATGATGGGCAGACATTTTGAGATTTTTTGTTTGTCTTTGGTTTTGGTTTTCTTTTATTTCCCTAGTAGTGAAATGTGTTGTCCTTGATGTGGTTCATGTAGCTTACTGTATAGATGGCACTTGGCTTCATAGATGCTTACGTATGTGTGTTTCTCTCAGATGTAATGTGGCCAGTGGATTCCTTTCTTTGAACACTTCACCAGAAGAGACTATTGTGGAGGAATTTCTATCTGAAAGAGGCCACAGCCTGGTAACAGTGAACAACTCATGCTTTGAGAACTAATGTGCAGATTATCCTTGAGCTGCTCTCGACTGTGAGAAAAGAAGAAGAAAGAATGCCTACATGGTAACAAGCTCGAGAAAGGAGGAGGCTGAAGCAGTATGTGAAATCACAAGGCTTATCACAGCAAGTGTAGCTGGCTTTTCAAGAAAGGACCAATTAGAAGCAGTGTAAACATGCTAGCTTTGCTGCTGATTATGAAAGTCTGATGCTTGTTAGTAAAATTGGAGTTATGACCTAACCATATTGGTGTCCGTCATTTCTCCGGTGGTGCTCTCTCCTACAGACTATCTTTACTGGAGTCAAAAGAATTTATTTATTCTCTATCTCCATTCATCTGATGATCTGAAGGTGAAAGCCTGTGGTTGGAATTTTATGAAGCCATGTGTAAGTCCTGGGCTGTAAGGGCTACTGTGGTCTATATAGGTTATTGAGTAACATTAGCTGGATGACACTTCTCTTAAGAAAGATCATTGTTTATGGAAGTGGTATATCCCTGGAAGAAAAGTTGTACTACTTATTTTTTAAGTCCCAGTTAAGAAATTGTCTCTACATATGTCAGTCTTTGTGGTTTCCAAAGGGGCAGCTTCCACTTCACGCAGTATGTGTGTATCTCTGACGTTCCCTTCCACATCAGTGCATTAACCTCCACCTCTAGATGAGATAAAACAATGAATAAGTTTTTCTCTCTGGTATGGCTGAAGTCAGAGATTTCCTTTCTTTGCAGCTAAGAGCCTGGGTAATCATCTATTTTCTTCTAAATAAAGGTGTAAATACTGCACCAAAAACCAAGGGCTTGATCATTAGTGTAAGGTGTGCCATCACATTACTAAGAACAAAATGAGACTGCAGCAGGAAGAAGCATGAGAAACAGTGGCTGTATAGTTTGCACAGGTAAATGGGCAGATTTACTGAGGAAAAAATCAGTGTGCATTAATGAAAAAGATACTGACCAGCAGTAAGAGACTGCTTATCGTCTTCCACCAAGCTGCGGTCCGTATGAGAAAACAGATAGCATAACCACACGAAGAAATCTCTCTGGTGAGAATCTCATCAGCACTTATGCAAAGTGCTTAACATTAAGTCTTTAGCTCTCAAATCTTGTAAGCTAAAGACAGTGCAGAATAATTTAGAAATCTGAGAGATAAGGTGCAATTTTTGCAATTTATGACAGTTGCAGACAGCTGAACTGGTAGTTTAGCTACCTTTGTGTTAGATGTTAATCATGAAAAAGCCTCTCTATTGCAATAAAAGTATGAGATGTTCAGGAAAAAGGACAAAGCAAAATTAATCATCTGCTTTGCTTACAATAGTTAATTTGATATTTTTTTTAATTGGTTTAGTTGTAGTTTTTGTGTTGTGGGTTGTTTTTAACTCATGCTGACTGGATGGAAATTGCTCAGTCTATACCTGCCTGGCTTACAGCATGCTATCAGAATTTTTCTCATCTTGACTTGACCTAGAGAGCAGTAAGACAGAAGCATTTTCAGAGATGTTGAAAGTGCTAGTACTGTTTATTAATTTGTACAGGTATGTCCTGAAATTTTGAATCACTGGGTAAAGCAGAGGAAAAGCATTTCTAAGTGAAAAGTGGTAGAAGCAAAAATAATCTAATCTAATTTTCTCTTTCTTCTTTTCTTGATTGTGATAAATACACAGGGCAAGAGAAATTTAGCTCCATTGTGTATGTGCTTATGTAACAACTTAGCAACTAATGTCATATATTACAATAGGATAAAATTTAAAAATTGATGACATTAGCAAAAATTTCCAGTCTCCTGGAAATGATGCATACACTACAGAAGCATGAAACCACACACAGTCAACATGAATGGATCTACTTCAGATAATGAGTATGGTAAATGAAGTTTGTGGGGTGAATTGGTTTTGGTGTTTGTTGTTTTTGGTTTTTTTTGTGCTGAGTGTAAGCCAAATATGATAGGTTTCTCAAGCCATTGAAATGCTACCTCTGTGTAAAAGTAATTTTTATTGAGTTAATAATGGAGAAGAATTTTTGCCAGAATTGGTATAGAAGCTTTTTTCTCAAATTATTTATTATGTGGATTTATATTGTTTTCTGGCAAATCATCAATCATACTGAACCTACACAGGCATATTTAGAGTTAGGATTTAAATGCAGTCGAGACTCAAAATCTAAATTGTACATAGCAGAGTATAGCTTGTTTGCTTCATAAGAATAGGAGGAAATATTTTCCCTACTATTGTGGCTGCACAGATTCCTTTAAGACAAGGATACACCAAAATACTTTATGGATGTTGTGTAGAATGAGAATAAAATGAGTTCAATCCCTTTCTCTTCTACCAGATTATTGATTTTGATTTTTACACAGGGCTCTCAAACAATTTCCAGTTTATCCTAGTACTTTTGGTTTTTTGTTTGCAATTTATGCAGTCAAGTGAAATGTAACTTCTAAATATCATGAAAAACTATATACAAATCTTATGCTCTGGGAAATAAATTAGTAATAGAACTTACATAATGGCAAGAAATAATAATTTGTCATTAAGAAAGCATTCAACTTGATCCTTCCCCAAGAGGAATATAGTTGCTAGTGCAGTTGTCTGATCTGTCGTCTAGTCCTCAAACCAGGATAAATTTTAGATCTGCAATATAATTCTTCAGTTTAGTTGCCATGGTGATTTCTATCACAATTTTAGGGGAAAAGATTTCTATGGAAACAAATCTTATGTAGTCTTTATGTGTAATTTGTCATCCCTTTCCTAAATAATGATTCAGTCTATTGGCTGGATTTGGTCAAGGTTATCTTGAAAATAACTGGCATTGTTTTGCATTGTATCTTAGACTTTATTGTAGTTTGGTTAAAAGGCACAGCTTGTTTTAGGAGGTGGCAAGAGTAAAGACTATAGAGTATACTGACAACACATTTTTCACTGGTTCCTTCATTTAAAGGCAGTATCTGACTGTATAGTTCTATGGAAGGACAGATGTAAATAGGAGAGGAGGAAAAATACTCTGCAGTGACTTGCTGTTTGAGCTGCTGTGTTAAGCGTGGAGACTAATTTAGTGCCTAATGGGCATACTTTCAACAGCCTCTGGAATGCAGTATTAATGCAGATAACAGGGCAGCTCATGATGTCATTTAAACATTGCCTTTTTTCCCCCAGAAGTGGAATTGGTCTCTTTTCAGAAATGAAGCGCGAATGAAAAAAGACTAAATGATGTGATGGTTGTAAGAAGGATGGCATGGGGTGGATAACCACAGCAGCGAGAGCAGCATGTTGACTAATCAATTCAGATCAGTTGACATCATTGAAGTCTATTCTGAATGATCAACAGTACTGAGCAAGTGTTATGAAAACCTTGGAGAGTCTACAGGAGTAACCATCCAGATTTTTAGCTTGCTTTCTAAATTGACAACAACTAAATCTGCTGGTGGGTCAGGATATAATTGAACTGTAAGAGGGTATGTGAAAACAATCTTGACAAACATAAATTTGAAAGAGTTATAGTAGTCATAGCACTGCCATGCAATCATTTCTAGCAGTTCTAGTTATTCTATCAACTGACACTGTCTTTTGATTATGGAGTTCATTAACCCTGTAATATTTAAGCATAAGTTGGTTTTATATATGACCAAGCAAAGCAAGTGTAGCATAGCACTTTTTTTCTTTTTTTTTAATAATCTTGCAAGTCTGGGACTAAGCAAACAACTTAAGCTTGGTCCAGCAACAGTATACAGCTGTAGAGTTATTCATTTGAAATTGCTAAATAAGAAAATATGCATTTTTTCTCAAAAAAAAAGGAGAAACTGAGAACTGGCACAGTGGTTGAGCTGTATGAACTCTGTTATTTGACTTGAGAAAAATTATATTTCTTCGGCTAAAGTGGCCCCGTTTTTCTGAATCAGTAATAATATCAGATTTCCTATTTAATTTAATATATGTAATTCAGAAGTGGTTTGTCCTAATTTCAGATTTGGATGGTCTCACCTGGTATAGCCTTCCTACCTGTAATTTTAACCAAATTGCTTAATTTACCATATACATTCCTTTGTGAAAACAAAAATGGAAGTACAACATATTTCTGACCTTTAATTTTCATCAACTTTCCTTAAAGTTAAAGAGACTGTGACAACTCATGGTGTTTTCACAGTAATGGTAATACTGATCTGTATAGAATTTTTGGGAAATGGTTCTTCAAGTAAATAGAGGAAAATCAAGTTGTAACAAGAAAAGCCCACCCTTAATTTCTGAGTCACAAATTCAAACTGATTATTTCATGTTTTTGAATCAGACAAAATCCACAAAATAGTGAGGAACAATTGAGAGTTCTACTAACCATCAATAGAAATAACCATCAGTAGTAATTCCTCTACTCCATCATTTTTTGAACATTCACAAAGTACAAATGAGATGCCTGAGGACTGGAGAAAGGCCATTGTCACTCCAGTATTCAAAAAGGGCAAGAAGTACGACCTGAGAAAATACAGACTGGTCAGCATCACCTTCATCCCTGGAATGGTGATGGAACAACTCATCCTGAATGTTGTTAGTAAACCTACAAAGGAAAAGATGGTTATCAGGGGAAGTCCACATGGACTCACCAAGGGGAAATCCTGTTTGACCAACCTGATAGTCTTCTACAAGGGCATAACTGGCTAGCTAGATGAGGAGAGAGCTGCAGATGTGATCTACCTTGACTTCAGCAAGGCTTTTGACAGTCTCCCATAATATCCTCATTAGAAAGCACAGGCAGTGTGGCTTGGATGAGTGGACAGTGAGGTGGATTAACAGCTGGCTGAATGACAGAGGCCAGAGGGTGGTGATCAATGGCACAGAATCGAGTTGGAGGCCTGTGGCCAGTGGGATTCCACAGTGATCAGTTCTAGGGCCAGTCTTGTTTAACATCTTCATCAAGAACCTGGATGAGGGGACAGGGTGTACCCAGAGGACTGGGTGATTCACCAGAAGGCTCTGTTGCCATTTCAGCAGAATCTCAACCGACTTGAGAGTTGGGCAGAGAGAAACCTCATGAGGTTCAACAAGTTCAGAGTCCTGCATCTGGGAAGGAGCACCTCCATGCATCAGTACAGGCTAGGGCTGACCTGCTGGAGAGCAGCTCTGCAGAGAGAGACCTGGGAGTCCTGGTTGATAATAAGCTCAACTTGAGCCAGCGATGTGCCCTCATGGCCAAGAAGGCCAATGGCATCCTGGGATGCATCAAGAAGAGTGTGGCCAGCAGGTCAAGGGAGGTTCTTCTCCCCCTCTCCTCTGCCCTGGTGAGGTCTCATCTGGAGTCCTGTGTCCAATTCTGGGCTCCTCATCTCAAGAGGGACAGGGAACTTCTGGAGAGAGTCCAGTGCAGGGCCACCAATATGATCAGGGGATTGAAGCATCTTCCTTATGAGGAAAGACTGTGGGAACTGGGGCTGTTTAGTCTAGATAAGAGGAAACTGAGGTGGGATCGCATTAATGTTTACAAATGTCTGAATGGTGGATATCAGGAGGCTGGTGCATCCCTTTTTTCTATAGTATTAGGTGACAGGACAAGGGGTAATGGGAAGAAGCTGGAACACAAGAAGTTCTACTAAATATAAGGAAAATCTATTTTACTGTGAAGGTGAGGGAGCACTGGAACAGGCTGCCATGTGTAGTCCCCTTCCTTGTGGGGTTTTTAAAACCCACTTCGATGCATTCCAATGTGACCTAGTCTATGTGGACTTGCTTCTGCAGGGGGTGGACTAGATGATCTCTTCAGATCCCTTCCAACCCTACCCTTATATGATTCTATGATAAGAAAGTTTATAAGCAGGACTGTGGCTCTTGAAAGTCACAAAGGCTAACAGCATCTGTGGTCTCAATTTGCCATGTGAATTCCACGTGGAAGTGGTTGAACTGATGTCATAACCATATTCTTGCTGCTTTGGAGAATTTTATCTAATATCCTTAAAGAGCACCAATAGGAAGAGACCACTGGGTTTCATATTTCATATGATTTGCTTAGGAATTAACCATAAAGTATCTTTGTCCAGTAATGCTTCGTTTCTTGTCCAATAGTGATTCTAAACTTTATGCTTACTTTGTCATCAGAAAGTGTGTTAATTATTTGTTGTTAAAATAGTGAGCTGAATATTGAGTTTGAATCACATAGTATTTTCTTCCATCTTGTTATTTAACTTGGAATGCAACATAGTGAAGCTCTAAACTCATGATTGGTCATCAAGATGTCTTTTAGGTTGTATATCACCTTGGCAAATGCAGGTAATGCTGGACAGTCAAACATTTTGTCGTCTTTTCTCTTGAGAAGGTTTTACTGTACTCTACCTATTATATTACTACTACTGGGTTGACTATGATACCATATTTATGGTGCCACTGGCCTTTTAAGCATTTTATTATTGCAAAATGTTTGGGATACCATTGTAAAGACTAGGTCAAATGGCATGCTCACAAAGTAGAGGCAGTGTTTTAAGGAACTGTGGAATGAAGCAAACTTAGACACCAAAGAAACTACTGTTTGGGTAAGCTGATTGCAACTTATATCTATTCTTTTGTGTCTTGACACAGTAACTACATATAGATAAATCAGTAACTCTCATAAAAGTTGGAATGATAGCAGTATCACAAAATTCATGCATGACTTTCATTTTATTTTTTTAGTGAACATATATTTTGAACAAGTTTATAATCCCATTTGCCTACGAGGAACTGGAACTCTTGCAATGCTCTGGGACTGTTGTTAGCTTTCAGGGAGAAATATGACTGACTTCATGCCCTAGGCAGCTTGGAGTGTCCTAATATTCTTCTGGCTTCCTGTTCACCCCTCACTGATACAATCTCATTTGTTACTTTTTCCCCCTCCTTAAGTTCATGTTTGTTGTTATGGTTTTGATGGTTATGTTTGACCTTTTCCTGAATTGGTTGTGCTGTTCAATTTTATTTCACCTTTAATTCCCATCTTTTGAGAAATTATTACCATAGATAATCAATGTTATTGAGAGTTAATGGTATATTTATTTCATGATTCAATTTTGTTTTGTAATAACATAATTTACAGAAGTAGTATTGGAGTTCTCTTTGGTCATTTTTGGCACGTATGGCAGAACTGAGGAGAAGCTTTGGGTCCCTAGATAAGAAGAATAAGCCTGGTCTTGGGCATCTTAATCTTCTGATGGTAGCTGTGATTAGCCCACTGGAGGACAGTTTACATTACATCACTATTGCAAGTTACAAGATAAAGAGTTGTTGAGCCTTGTCTCTGTCCAGAAGTGTAAGTGATCCAGTAACCATGAATTTGTTCCATTGTACTCTTCTTGTGTTGCTTTCTGTATATCCAGATATAAAGTGACAGTCTAGATGCTGAATGTATTTGGAAAATATAACAAAATACACACACTTCCTTATGAAAGTAACTTTTTGTTCCTTCATGTTAACAGGCAGCATATTATTCATAACAAGAAAATTCAGTCTAAAATGTCATCTTTTCAGAATGTAAAATGAGAAGACTGACTCTGGAGTTACTGTAGCACTGCAACTGTCAACACACTCAACAGGGGTGCCAACCAGTGTTAGTATAGGTGGTTCTAGATGAAAACAATGTGAGAAAAAAAGGTATTCTGAAACTTCATTGTTGTTTTTCTGCTTTATGCTTTGATCATAAACAAAAGCTTTATATAGAAGATAATTACAGAGATAAAATTTATAAATCTTATTCAAAATTGGAAGCAAGTAAAAGATGATAATTCCTCCTTTATCTCAAGAATAACTTAAAATGTCATTCATTTAAAGGAACAATATCATTCATTCATATACAACCTCACTAAGGTGGGGAAAAGAATCTCTTCTAACAGAAGTGTTTCCCCTCCTCCCTACTCCTCAAATCTAAACTTATAATAAATCAGACCTTATATCAGGTAATACTCAAATCATCTTAGGGACACTGAAAAGTTTGTCATCAGTCAGAAAGACTGTACTTGGTAACAATTAGTTTGATAGCTAAGAAACTCAGATCAGTTTCTTTATGCAGTCTGTGTGAAAATTCTTCACAAGCAAGAACTGATCTGTTAATTGCCCATGAATATAATCTGATTGCACCTTGGTTTAATTCCATGTGGATACTAAATGTTCATTTTAACTATGATTAAGAGATCACAAAATTTCTTGCAGGGAAACAGAAAATAATTTGAATTCATGTGAAAGAGAATTATTTCTTTAAAAAAAAAAAAGAAGTTACATATTTACCTTCAACAAACTTCAATTTTTTTCAATAATGGTAATATTTAAATTTTTTAAACTCCACTTTAAACTGATATTTCAGTTATACAATTGAATATGGTTACTTATCTCATTACTAGAATCTCCAAATAAATTTTTCTTCTTTTATAATACAATTTGAAGACAGATTTTAGTAAATGTAATGTTTTCGCAAGGGA
The DNA here is from genome assembly GCF_028858725.1 of Colius striatus. Classification (NCBI taxonomy): domain Eukaryota; kingdom Metazoa; phylum Chordata; class Aves; order Coliiformes; family Coliidae; genus Colius; species Colius striatus. The sequence continues at coordinate 28,106,452 of NC_084767.1, read as the reverse complement.
GGAAATGTATAGAAATTATTTCCAATTTTTAACAACACTGCAGTCTCTGCATATCTAAGATTACTGGGGAAAAGTTGAGAGTTGTTAGGGGTATGAAATAGCATTAACTGTTTTGAACTATCAGAAAAGTAAATTTAATGAACATATGCTGCATGTCACTTTTAAGCACTTCAACTGGAACACTGATTTTATAAGTTGGTTTTGAAAAGCCTCAAGGGGAAAAAAATCTAAAACTCTGTTCTTCAAAGACAGTTGAAACTTTAAAAATAGTTCTCAAAAGCTTAGTGTTTGGGTTGTGGCCAGAACTGCAGATTAATATCAAGTACAAACTTTTGAAAAAGTTTGAACCTATATAGAGGCTTTTGTTCCATTGTAGAAATAGGACAGTTTCAGTAAAAAGTAAGAAGTGACCTGTAATTGTTTTACTTCACCTGAGTAGTCTGGTTTTTTAGAACTACTATACTTCTTAAATACTTCCTTTCTGAAAATAGTTGTCATTTAGACACTTTTCGGCAAGTCAGGATTTAAATAAAAGGAGAGATACCATAAGAAATACAGTAACTGCTTTATAATGATACAGTTCTTGATGAAAAATAATAAAAAGGTTTGATATTCCAATTGTTAATAGATAATTCAGATGGTATATGTTTCTTTTTATACAATGGTAATATTGGTGAAAGATGCTTTTTCATTCAGCCAAAGCTGTATCCTAATGGTTCTGAAATCGTAATTTAGATGAAATTCTATATTTACTTAGAGAGATATGCCCAATCTTAATGGTGAAAAATATTTCTGTGAGAAAGCAATTTTCAAGGTATGTGAGTTGCAGGCAGGGCTTTGTTAGGAGCCCTAATGCTGATCTGTTTGGTCCCTTCACTGGTTTTCAGTGTAAATACTTGTAAAATATATATTTATATATTTATATAAATATAAATATATTTTTTATGACAGCATGCAGAATAAATACTGTGCAGAATGTTTGCTAAGTCTGAAATATTCAATGGTTTAGTAAAGAGAAAGACAGTGAATCCCTGTATTTTCCTGTGTCCATTGTGTGGATTTTCTCCTTGAGTCCCCTCTTCTGTTCCTCTCTGGAGTATTTCTTTTATATCTTCAGGACCAGCCACCCTGTTAAAAAGAAATGACAGAGATGCTGGGTATTGGGGTGACAGTGAGCACCAAACATCTACTTTCAGACCTACTGAAGATATTGATTGTGTAACACTAAGAATCTGCCCAGTGGAGAGCTATCAGAGGCTGCACAGGTAGGACAGAAATAAAGCTCAGCTGCTGTGGAAAACAATTCCTAAATATGGCCAAGAATTTATAAATCACTTTGATAGAAGGTCTTTGTCAACCTATTGTCACCAACATTGTAAGGTTTTGTCTACATTTCCAACTGCTATTAGAGGATCAAATAACAGCAAGTGGCCAAAATAACCTTTTATCACCTTCCCCAGAATATGAGGTTCTGACAGTGTATGTATCTTGCTATTGTGGTTTGTGCTTTTGTCACTTTAGGATTGAACTGTCACAAACTAAGCAACAGTATCATTTATGTAAGTTCAGAGAGAGAAGCTAGTGGAGAAATGATAACTGGAATATTATCAGGCACTTCTTACTTTAAAAGAAGACTTTAAATGCCTGCTTACATTTTCTAAATATGTATGAGATAAAAGTGGATGCTTGCAGATTTGCATGCACTCTGAAGAACCACTCTGAAGAATCTGAGTGAATTCCATCTTGGAAATGATGTGATAGGGTGTTCGGACCAATTTGTGTAGCCCCAAATAAAAAGGATCATGTGATGCATTATCTCTTTACCACTACAGTCACATTGTATACCGGCATTTCAGTAAGTGAAAGACAGTAAGTCCAAAAAAGATAGGAACTCAAAGGAAATCTCTTGTCTCCCACCATCAACAGCAGTTGTATTACATAATACTAGATGATTTTTCTCACCTTGCAAGTTCATAGGCTATTGCAGAACCTCAGTACTCTACTGACTGGCAGCCTTATAATTTACAGCCTATATATATTGATGCTCCTCCAATAGTCCTTTGTTCTTGTCTTGATATTGCCTTTTCTACTCCTTGATGTTTATCTTCCTGAAATATTTGTGCTAAGTCACCACCTCTTTTCTCAATTTCATTTTTAGAAGACAAAACTCATTCTGTTTCTGCAATATTTTCTCATTTTTCACTTCTGTTCTTATGTACTGTGGCTATTTTTTTTTAAAAATGATAACAGTGAAATCTAGCCTGCAGCGAGGGGAGAAGTATAATTCAAGTATCATTTATAAAGTTACATTTTTTCCTCTCCATCAATATTCTAAGTCCAGATGAATTGAGAAAGAACATATGAAATAAGATTAGTATAAGACAGTTGTTGCCTCCCTGAACATACTGGTAGCCAGCACTCCCAGTAAAGTGAACATGCAAGGAGAAATTAACATCTTTGATACATAAGATAGTTGATGAAATGTGTTTGAAAAAGCTGTGGAAAGCACTGAACAAAAATGTGTTTCATTTGTTCACCATTGTGTCCCATGCACCATGAATCTCTCCCTTCAGTGACTCCTGCCTGTTAGGATGAAAAATGGCCACCAGCTGAGGTATGCTATAGTTTTGCTCTGCACAAGAGCTGCAGAGAGAAGAAGAGGTCATATGCCCAATGTGTTCTAAACAATTTTAAAACTAGGATTTCTTGGGAAGAAAGGACAGTCTCTCTGTTACAGTGTACAATGTAACTGTCCAGGAAGAGTTCTGGTATGGCTGAGGCATAGTAAAGTACAAGATATCTTCTGAAGATCCTTTCAGTCCTAATGTTAAGAAGTCCTAATGCTAAGGTTAAGTTATAGGTGATTTTTTGCTTATGCTTTTATGAAAAAAAATTATATATTAATTATGAAAATAGCCTCTATGTATTATAACAGTAACTGGAATAATATCTTTCAGGAATTAAGTGCTTTCTCCCACATGTGACAATTTCTTCTTTGATTGGATTAATATTCTGTTCTTCTGCATAACTTCTGTCTGGAATAAGCTATGTGGCTGTTGGGAGTACCCTCAGTATTGTCATAATCCACGTTCCTGTTCCGAAGAGTATGGTAGTCATTATAGAGTCTGTTTTCCATCTTATTGATTCATCTCTCTTAGATACTCAGTAGTTGAAACTTTATCCCTGATGAAAAGCCATATTGATATATTAGAAAAGAATCTTAAACTATCTCAGTAAAAAGAAAATAACCATCTCTTACTGTAAATTTTTCCTATTACTGAGGGGTTGGTTTGAAACCTGTGTTTTAAGTACTCACAAAACGTGGCAAATACTAGAAAAGGGGAAGAAAATTCACTTGGCAATGTAAAAGGACTCTTATAAAAATGCTCACTGAAGTGCTTTGTATGACAAATGGGGTAAGTATCATCAGAGTAGGTTCCTGATTACTGTCATGCAGCACATGGCTACATTGCATAGGCTTTACCCCTTTAAAGCAATTACAAGAACTAACAGGACAGAGATACGAGTGTAATTTCATATATCTATCTAGACATATTAAGTCATCTAATAAGCAAGTACCCTTTGATTAATTAACCCTGTGAAAATCATCTGTCACTTGAGCTTAAGGTAGAGTAGAAGACCCTTGCTCAGTGAGGAGATATTCTGGGAACATTATGAATAAAGATTCATTTGAAGCGGACAGTTTCTACATTGAAGGCTTGTAGCAAACCATAACTCAGTATCCTTCACTGTTCCTTGTGTTCACCCATTCATGCCACACAACAGGTAGCTTGTCCATATGAAAATGTCACCACGAGATTTTCTATTCCCCCTTACAACTCATCACCTTTGTGATGCAAACGGACAAATAAGAAATCAAATTTCCATTGATTTGACTTCTTTGCTGTACTTTATGTCAACTTAATTATTTGTCACTGTGTTTCTTTTACTTAAGAATGCAATATGAAGAGAAATAAAGCATTGAAAGAGTTGTCAGGAAGTCAAAATGTGGAACAAAAAGTTGAATATAAGGAGCTAATATGTGTTCCAGTTTTTCAAGGCTCTGATCTTGAAATCTTCATCTCTATAGAGATTACCTTCCTTTAGAAACACTAATAGATTCTTTACAGGTTTAATAAAATCTATTTTATCTTTGTAACAGAACATTGTAAATACTGTGTTCAGGATGTAGGGGGTTGTGCCTGTGGTTTTTGACATGCTTCCATGTAGGTCATTTTACTTAGTTGTTTGCACCTAAGACAAAGTAGAAATTCGAAAAATTAATACTGATAATTATTGCTTCTCTCCATTAAAGAGAATCAGGCTTCACTGAAAAAGCAGTTAACAGTATCTCATTGCTTAGACTGGCTGAAAATGGCAATAGGTATCTATGTCACTAAACTGAAGCAAATGCTGCATGCACAAATCACATTGCCTGTATTTTTTTAATTAGCATCCTTAAGGTTTTTGCCAAAACACTTTAATGTGCATTGTATCTGGTCTACAAGTGAATGAAAATCAATATCAACTTGATAGTAGTTCCAACTGATTAACAAGTAATAACTCTCATTTTTAAATAAATATGAAAGTATATCACCATTTCTAAAAATCTTTTCCCCACACTTCTATGAAACTAGAAAGATATTTCATACAACTTTGGATAATTTTTTCTTAAAGTACAACTGTACCAACTGAATAACCATGATGTCAGCCACCACAGGAGCTATCTTTCGGGTAAGTTAAATCTGTAAAAGATGAATAAACTCATTTTTATGTTATTAAAGCTCAAATATTGCTTTTCTCAGACGGCTATAGTATATTTTTCTGGCAGTCTGTATTGGGAAAATACATGCTTCTTTGAGGACCTCTTCAGAAGCACTGAAAAAATGGTTTGCAGAAACTATTTGAGTTTTCTTCAGGACTGTATAATAAAGTAGGATACTTTGTAAGAAAGTTTTGCAAACTTACTTGTAATTAAAATTTGTAAAATATTTTGAAATTGGGAGGATAAATATTGACTGTGATACAAATCCAACATGAGTTATATTTTCTTAAACACTAGTGTACATTTTTCATAATTTTACCTGTAGTACATCATTAGCTGCAGTAAAAACAGAAGTGTGTGTGTGTGTGTGTTTGTGTGTAACCACATGGAATTATTTTCTTGTCCTGCTCCTGGATGCTCGCCTCCCTCTTACGCACACATATCCCAAAAGGTTGGCGAAGGTCTTCAAGTCACTCACTCTGTATAAAGACTTATTAGTTATGGGCTTTGCAAGGAAGCCTACTGAGGCTTATTGTCTTTACACCGAGAGACAGTTTTGCCTGCTCATCTGTTTTATTGGCCTGCAATTCTAACCTCTTGCCAAAACTGATATTGCTGTATAAATTGAGAACATGTTGTTGCTTCAGCTTCTCAAAACTCTCTAATTATAAATGCTAGACATTTAATTAAAAAAAATACTTGAAAAAAAACCTTCCCCTTTTTCATGACAGTGCCATTCAGAACAATTTATGAAGATACTATAAGCTTGCATCAAGCTTAACTTGATATAAATTTTGCTCAGATTTTTTTCTAATAGAAGGAAAATACCTTTTTTTCCCCCTCCCTCAGCTATGCAGGTTAACAGATTAGAGGCACTACCGAAGTTCTTTGAAAACATTAGAAATACCTCTTAATAATAGTCTCATAAAAGAAAACTAACAGGCATGTCAGATACTCTATTATACAGTTTTTTCTATGTGTTTTTCCTGGAACATACTTAAAGAGTGGAGTTCTGTGCTTCATAGTATACTTCTTGCTTTCTCAAGTTCTCACACTTACATCCAGTCCACTTGGCTTCTGGTTTTGATGCCACCAGCTTCTTTGTGACAGTAACCACAAGAGTTTAAATTACTCTTGAGTGCTCTGGAGAAAAAATCCTCTTCAATAAAAGCTTCTTCTCCTTGTAGTGTGCAAACACCTAAGTAAGATGGGTCAAATATCCCCATATTTAAGTAATGGTGTGGAAGCCTTTTTATAGTACCAGGAACTTGATGGTCAGTGTTGAAGATCAGAATGGAACCACTTGATGTTTTTCAGTACCATGCGCTCTGTATCCCAATTAAAAAATCAATGCTGAAGTCTGTTTGCTCTCATTAAAAGAACAGGACAAAAGATAATGTCAGGCAGCAGTCTGATGCAATTCAAAATGAGACTGTTGGGTATTTTAACTATTTTGCTCAACTGTAGATAAAGAAATGCATCAGGATGGAAAGCAGATACACAAATTGCTGCTCACCATGACTTGTGGGTTTTTTGTATGTGGGGTTTTTTTGTGCATTAGCTATTGCCTCAGTATGGCAAAAGTGTTAAAGGATGCAGTACTACTAGCTTTTGTTTGATTATCTTTAACTAGCATATAAGCAATAGTAGAGTGCCGCTTCTATCACTCTTATTTGAACTATAATTATGTTTAAAATGTAGCAGGTTTTTTATTTCTTTTTCAACTAAGGAATTTTTCCACGGGAAAATCAACTGAGAAGTGTGTGAAAACTAAAGCATGTGTCTAGAATGTACCTGTAGTGCTAGAACCCTGTGGGGTTTGCAGTCTCCAGTGTTAGAAAAGCACTGATATAAAGCATGGTGTCTAGATTGTATTTATGTATACTAAATCACAAACCAAAGAGAAACATAGCACAGCTCAGGATAGATTCCTCTATCTGAGGTATTATAAAGAGAAGGTGTGTGTCACTATTGCATCAAGCCTTGTGCTGGTTTAGTCCTGGCTGGGTGCCAGGTGACTCTCAAGTCGCAGTATCACTCCCCCACCTAAACTGGACAGGAAAGAGAACAAAATATGAGAGGATTGTGAGTCGTGATAAGGACAGGGAGATAGCTCAGCAGCTAGGCTTACAGGCAAAACAGACTCAGCTTGGGAAGAAAAGGGTTTGATTTATTAATGAACCATCAGAACAGGGAAGGGAGATGAGAAATGAAACTTAATCTTAAAACACCTCTCCCCCGTCCTCCCTCTTCCCAGAACTCTCCTTCCTTGCCCCCCCAGAAGCGCAGGGGATGGGGGATGGGGATTGCAGTCAGTTCATTGCAGATGGACTTTGCAATGGCTTCTTCTCAGGGGGAGGCCTCCTTGTGCTTCCCACTGCTGCACTGTGGGGTCCCTTCCACAGGAAACAGTCCCTTACAAACTTCTCCAGCGTGGGTCCTTCCCATGGCTATAGTTCTTTATGAACTACTCCAGCACAGGGCCTCCCACGGAGGCTGATCCTCACACCCTGCCCCAACGTGGGTCATCCACAGGGAGAACAGTCCTTCAGGTACCGACTGCTCCAGCCTGAGTCCCTCACAGGATCACAAGTCCTCACAGCAAACGTGCTCTGGCCTGGGCTCCTCTCTCCCCACGGGTTCCCAGGTCCTACCAGGAACTTGCTGCAGTGTGGACTTTCCACAGAGTCACAGCCTCCTTCAGGCATCCAACTGCTCTGGTGTGGGTCCTCCCTGGGCTGCAAGTGGATCTCTGCTCCCTGGGGGCCTCCATGGACTGCAGGGGCACAGCTGCCTCACCATGGTTCTCACTACAGGTCATAGGGGAGTCCTTCTTTCAGGACCTAAGCATGCTCCTCCTCCTTCTCAACTGTCTTTGGTGTCTGTGGAGATGTTTTCACATTCTCACTCCCTGTCGCCGCTGCAGTTTAGCAACTGCGCAGCAACTTCTTCCCCTTCTCCAATACGTTATTCACAGAGGCATTACCTCAGTCACTAATTGGCCAGGCCTGGGTCAGCTGTGGGTCCATCTTAGAATTGACTGGCTCTAGCCCTATAAACTACGGGGGAAGCTTCTGGCAGATCTTCATTTAAAGAAGCCACTCCTGTAATCCAAAACCTGGCCCTGGCAAAACCTCTAGAAGCCTGCAAAATATGTTCTCTTTTTTTCCTGCTTAGATATTCTTGAGCCCTGGTGACTTTGATCCTCCTCACCAAATACTGTTTCGGCAGTCATCCTGTCCACAGGTCTGTTTACTCTCTTACTATTTTTCTGGCTAGTGAAACAATTCAAGAAGATTTTTAACAACTTCAGAACAGCTTTGCTTAGAAGACTTTTTTTCACAAGATTTGACAGACATAACAGGTCCACATCAAATATTCAGTACCACTTAGGATAGGTATAAAGGATGGAAAGGATGGAGCAGCAATAGGGGTGGTCACATCATCATGAAGGTATTCTGACAATGCTTCACTGTGAACTGAGAGATATTAGGTTGGTAACATAATGTACATGACTGGGAAGCTACCTGAAACAAATATCTGTATACCCTAGGTTGGATTCAGGCTTAACTTTAGTTAATACCCTTGTTTTACCCTTTGTGACTTTTCTATGTGCATAGTAAAAGAAGTCACAAGTTTAAATACTCTTCCTATGTTGCTTCACCTTACTGATTGTCTTACCTTTAACGCTGAAGTAGAACTCGACCTGTTGGATTAATCTTCTGTATGGGTTTCTGCATCTGAATTCTCAAATTTTGTATTAATAGCTCCTTCTTTCTTTCATGAAAAATGTGTTTTGTCGTTGCATAGTTGTGAATGACAGCCTGGATAAATTCTACTTGTTGACTTCTCTGAAAGAAGTAGTTTAAAAAAGACACTAAAAACTAAATCCAAAATCATGTAAGGTTTTCACTTGTTGACTTTTATACTTGCCTCAGAAATCATACTGAATTGCTTTTTCTTAGGTGTTTTCATTTTTGATGCTAATTGTAAAGAGCAGTGTGTGTGATTCCTTTTATCCTAAACAGTGGAAAATACCCCTGAGGACTATTTATTTAATCTTTTTCTTTAGATGTTTTAGGTTGTGTTAAGTCGAATATTGTTTAACTTGCATCATCTCATGTGAATTAATCATAGAATCATAGCATCGTGGAATAGTAGTGGTTGGAAAGGACTTTTAGAGATCATCTAGTCCAAGCCCCCTGCCAAAGCAGGTCCAACTGGATCAGGTCACACAGGAACACATACAGGTGGATTTTGAAAACCTCCAGAGAAGGAGACTCCACAATCTCCCTGGGCAGCCTGTCCCAGGGCTCCATCACTCTCACAGTAAAATAGTTTTTTCTTATATTTAAATGGAACTTTTTGTGTTCCAGCTTCTTTCCATTACCCCTTGTCCTGTCACTAGATGAAACAGAGAAAAAGTGATGCCTCAACCTCCTGACAACCACCATTCAGGCATTTGTAGATATTAATGAGATCCCCCCTCAGTCTCCTCTTCTCTAGACTAAACAGCCGCAGTTCCCACAGCATTTCCTCATAAGGAAGATGCTTCAATCCCCTGATCATCCTGATGACCCTGCACTGGACTCTCTCCAGAAGTTCCCTGTCCCTCTTGAGCTGGGGAGCCCAGAACTGGACACAGGACTCCAGATGAGGCCTCACCAGGGCAAAGAATAGTGGGAGGAGAACCTCCCTTGACCTGCTGGCCACACTCTTCTTGATGCATCCCAGGATGCCATTGGCCTTCTTGGCCACAAGGGCACATTGCTGGCTCATGTTTAGTTTATTATCAATCAGGATTCCCAGGTCTCTCTCTGCAGAGCTGTTCTCCAGCAGATCAATCCCCAGCACTGAACAACTCCACTGGTGCGTGGAGTTGTTCCTCCCCAGATGCAGGACTCTGCACTTGTCCTTGTTGAACCTCATGAGGTTCCTCGCTGCTCAACTCTCAAGCTGGTCAAGATCCTGCTGAACGGCAGCACAGCCTTCTGGTGAATCAGACAGTCCTCCCAGTTTGGTGTCATCAGCGAACATGCTGAGGGTACACTCTGTCCCCTCATCCAGGTTATCAATGATGATGTTGAGATAAATGATCAATTATTACTTCAGAAATGGCCTGCATTTAAATAGTATCTAGTGGAAAACATTACTTTCTTGTAAATAGCCTGACAAAGAGATAACTATGATGTAGATTTCCTGAAGTTGTAAAGGGCTCCATGATGAAATGTGTTTGTGTAGTAACTGGCTGAAAAGAAAGAGATTTGGGTCCTCTCATCCCTAACTATAAGTTTTCAGAAGTTTTAAAAATTAAGACTTGAGAATCAAACCTTCAGCCATGACTACAAAACTAATGGTATGGAAGCAATGGTGTGGAACTATATTAGTCTGAGGAGCAGGATAAAACAGTTCATTTTAAATAATACTTGAAAAATAATAAAGATTTAAAGATAGTCCTCTATCTACAATTATTAAAATTATTTGAAAGCATTTATGCAAATACAGGCCCTACTACACTTTTTCTCTGGAGGTCTCCCCTGCTGTCTAGGGAAAGGCTTCTAACTATTGCATTAGAACTTGGTACACACAGTTGTTCTTAGCAGTAATGAATGTCAATCTTCTTTAATATTTCGTATTCGTTTATGATTTCTATTAATATACTGAGGAGTGGACTGTTAGAACCAGTATTATGCTGTCAATAAAATTTAGGGGAAGCATTTAAGTAAATTCACCAAGGCAGCAAGCTAAATAGAGTATTCTGACTAATTTGACTGAAAGAATTGTATTTATTGCCCATAGTTATTATTTTTTTCCTTTTTTTTTTCTTTTTTTGAAATACTGTAAGTCTTTATGAATGTATTGGAACTGAAGTGTCATCGATTTATTAGAATTTTTGATAACTCACAGTTAATACTGTAAGCAACATCAAATAACAAATCAGTGAAAGATAACACTGTTGTCAACACATTTGTACAGAAATTAAACAATGACATAAGACAAGTAATTAGCTTGACAATAAACCGAGTTAAATCTTCTCAGTATTTGCTTTTAGACTGGTTGTGAAATAATTAGTAGATGAACGCTGAATCAGTGCTGAACATGTGTGGTTTTTAAATGAGAAGTCATTAAAATGTGAAGAATTTTGATTGTGATATTTGTGATATTTGATATTTTTGACTTGAAAAATAAAGAGACATATGATGAGAAGAAATTGGCCATTGGTGAAAAAATGATGACTTTGTATTCATCTTTAAAGTCTGGAGAAGTATTTGAAGCTATATAGATGGAAATCACCATTTAATCACCATTATCCTGGAATATGCAAGAGCATTAAGTTTGAGAGACCCTAGAAGGCTATGGTAGTGATTTTGGTGACTAAATACAATCAGGTTAGTATTAAAATACCTCCTTCTTTACCTTTCAACTCCTGGCTTTTTTTTAAGAAATGACTTCTAACCTATGTCCATTAAGTTCCAAGTATATACAAGGTTTAAGAAAATTCTAGAAAGGCTTTTGTAATGTGAGGATGAAGGGGCTTGTATACTGACAGATGCTAGAGATTTTTTAATCTTATTGAACAGCAAGTACTAGTATGCATAGGCAATGCCAAAATACAAATGTTGCTATATTTTAGAAGACATTTAGGGCTGGACTCCTATTTTTTTGATCTCTCACTATGGTGTTATTGTATATTTTAACATCTATATTTTAATGTACATTTTAACAGGTTTGGTGGTTTTTTTTGAGGGTCATAGTCTGTCATAGCATAATCCCAGCCAGCAACTAAGCACCACGCAGCCACTTACTTACTCTTCCCACTAACAATGGGATGAGGAAGAGAATCTGAAAAAAACCCTAACCTATAATTAATGAAGATGAAATAAAATATAATGACAAAATATATTAAAATCGCATATAGTTATAATGAAAAGAAATATAGCAAAAAAGGGAGACAAAACCTGAGAAAAAAACCCCAAGAAAGACAAATGATACACAGTGCAATTGCTTACCACCCACTGACTGATGCCTGAGCACCTCTCAGCTGACTGGTCCCAGTTTAAATAGTGGGCATGACATGCTGTGGTGTGGAATAGCCCTTTGGCTAATTTGAGTCAACTGTCCTGGCCATGCTCCTTCTCAGATGTACATCCCTTTAAAAACACAGCTGCACACACAAGACATTCTCATACAAAAATAGATTATACAAATTATTCTTATTAAAGTAATAATTGTGACATCCAACATAAATCAGTGTGGCTTTTTCTCATGTATAGGCACATCTGATACTACTCAAATAGTTCATTACAACCTACCGAGGAAGCTGTGTCATTTTCAATTCACAATTTGCATAATTTCCAGTAGATTTCTACATAACTCATTACTGAGAAATGTGATCAGAAGTCAGACTTGTTTTGTTGTTCTAGTCTTGCAAAAAGAGTGACTCAAGTTTTCCATTATATTTTTTTTTTAAAATGTCCTTTTGACTGATTTCCCATGGCGAATTCTATTTCATTGAAGCTGCAAATGAACATATTTCACTTGTGAAAAACAGTCTATTCTGTATCCTCTTGGAGCATTAAGTAAACCTAGCTCAGGCCCCTCTGGTACCTTTTTACTGTTTTTGCTGAACTCTGGCAAATTATCTGTTCCTGCTGCTCTGAAAATCTCAAGTTGTATAACTCAAACAATTTTCTGGCAGCTGTTTCTAGGTGATTTGGAGCCATCTAATATCTTTTGAGAAAGCAGCTGTATTTCTACTCTCCTCCTAACTAGCATTTCATTACCGAGACTGTCACATGCAGGCGATGTAAGCATTAAACACAATGGCACCATACCTGGTACTGACAGCTGTGCATATCAGTGCAGCATTCAGTGACATCTGCACAGTTGCTATCTTGCCTAGTTCTCAATTAATCTAATGAGGAAGATGTACCGTTCCTAATGTACAAATCATCTAGAAATGGTCCCATTGTTTCCTGTTTGCACCAGCATGTTGTGCTTTTTATATATTCATATATTTGCATACCTAATAGCAAGAAATGTTTTTATACATTGAGTGTCTAAGAACTTATCTGTAGTGCACCCATTCCATTTTTTAAACCATGACTGTAGCTGCCTCTGTGTAATAGGAGATGTCTGTCTTTTGTCTCCTCATGCTCCCTTTCCTCAGTTACTAATCTGGATACCATTAGAAGATGTCTTTTTGGCAGGGTGTAGCCCTGATATGCAGAAGGAAATAAGAAATCTGGTAAAAAAATCTGGAATTTTTATACTCATATGATGGCAGCTATTGGGGGATTTTTACTCACATAAAATATGTAGAAAAAGAAAGGTTGAAAAAAGAATCAGTACATTTTATACTATGTGAGATGTTTAAAAATTTATTTTAGTGTTTTAGGAGAGCAAAAAAAAATTGAGTAGTTTTACTTCTTTTAAAAAGCATTTCTCTGTTGTTAATAATGTCATTTTCTTTAGAAAATTTATTTTTAAGTCTTGGAAATGGAATGAGTAAAAATAATTTCATCTGAGTTATTTGTAGAATTACAAAATCATTATGATTGGAAAAGACCTTTAGGACCATCAAGTCCAACCACTACCCTCACACTGCCAGGCCCATCACTAAAACTAAACCATGTCCCTCAGCACCTCATCTGTGTGTCTTTTAAATATTTCCAGTGATGGTGACTCCACCACCTCCCTGGACAGTCCGTTCCAATGCTTAACAACTCTCTCAGTGAAAATGTTCTTCCTAACATCCAATCTAAACCTCCCCTGGCACAACTTAAGCCCATTTCCTCATGTCCTGTCGATCGACACTCACCTCACTACAACTCCTTTCAGGGGGCTGTAGTAAGTGATCATATCCCCTCTCAGCCTCCTCTTCTCTAGGCTAAACATTTCCAGCTCCCTCAGCCACTTGTTCTCTAGACCCTTCCCCAGCTTTGTTGCCTGTCTCCAGGAACACCTCAATGTCCTCTTTGTGAGGTGCCCAGAAGTATTCAAGGTGCAACCTCACCAGTGCCAAGTACAGGGTGACAAAATTACTTGCATGGTTTTACTATTCCAAGTAGTTTGTTTTATGGGATACTTTAGTGGATAATTTGTCTTTCTAAAACCTTCACAAGAACCAGCAATAAATATTCAGTGATTTTATTAGTGGCTGAAAGAGAATAAACAAAACACTCCAGCAAGGAAAAAAAAACCTACTGATTTCTTCTGTGATTAAGTAGCTCGACATATATAATATGTTCAGCACCTATACAGCAGATGAGCCACATCCTTATTTTGACCAGTATTTGTGTAGTTTTTGAAGGCTGGAAAATAAGCTCTTATAGCTCATGTGTTTTGTGAATTCTTAAGTTCAGATTTTTCTATTGCATGCTTTTTGTACATTCAGAAGAAAAGATGAGATACTTATAAAGGCAGAATGATCTCAGGAGTACAAGTTGGGCTTTTTGAAACACAGTATTTCAACTTTTAGATAAATGTCTGTTCACGTAGCACCATAGTACTCAGCTGCTTGGTCCCGGAATTGTGTAAATGTTCAAGTAAACTTCCAGTTGTTCTTCCCAGACTTTTTCTATATTGTCAAATAGTTGTTTCTTTCTGCTTGTCTTTACATTGTGTGACTTAACACTGTTCATCACTTGACTGCCAGCACTGCTAGATTGGAACCGGTGATGTGCTCTTTGCCTTGGTATGATTAGCTGATGAGTGGTGGAACCCAAGGTGATTAGAAGGAAAAGGAAACGCCATGTGCTTCAGAAGCTGTTCAGGGTTTATGTTAGGAGAAGTCAGACTGCAAGGCACACCGTGAAGACCTTTAAAGTGGTTGTAATTGTTGCTTCAGACTTTGGGGCAGATTTTTGCTTTCTGAAAACAGATAGCTTTGCTTTTAGAAATCTCTTTATAGTAATATTTAAAAACTTGTGTCCACTTGGATTTCTAATAATTCAGATGTGATGATTTAGATGGCATGGCAACAATTTCTATATGGAGCATGTCTCCATTTACTTTGTAGTTCTTAATACAGTATGGCTAGGAGACAGGTAAACAGGGGATTTACAGTTCGAAAATATGGTTTAATTTAACTTTTTATTATTAGAAAGTTTGCTCAAGTCTTTCAAAAACATTTTTTTTTTCTGATGGGGTGTCCCAATTTGCCTGCCTGCAGGGGTATTTGTAAAATATCTGTTGCTGTATTACTGTGCTTTTGTGTTCTTAGAAATGTGTTTGTCCTTTAACAACAACTATCAGAGGACAGTGCTGGATGACATGAGTACCAGTAACAGCTAACTTCATATTACAGTAATGCTTGCTCAGTTAAGATGTGCTGTAAGAATTCTGTACTCATAATACCTCAGGTGTCCAGCTTGAAAATTGGAAGTTGTTTCTGAACTGAAAAATAAGGAAGAAAACTGCATGTTCTATGATATTCATTTGTACTGAAGGATAGAAACTCACTTTCAGGATTCCTTGTCTTTGAGGAATGACATCCTGTGCATCACCATTGTAGAGTCATTAGTTCAAAGACACTGTGCTCAAGTCGTACTCCTTTCAAATGTCTCTGGGTTAAATCTGTTCATGTGGAACAGCCATCCACACTGGGTATGTACCATTCATGCATCATTTCTAAGAAGTAAGTCTTTTTTGTAGTTGCATTTGTTTCTTGAATTATTACTATCATTAGATTTCATTAGGCTTTTTTCTTTTCATATTAATAAAAGGCCTGGTTGCAGGACCCAGTCTTACAAACTCTTTCAGGTACTTGCTACTCTTGACCCTGATTTTCAGGATATTTTTTGCAGAACCTAGAAACTTACCTGACATTGTCAGAGTTTGGGGCATTCAAGTACAGCTTTTGATATGTCAGAAAGTGCACATGTAAGTTGGAGTAGGATGCGTAGGAGCTTATTCTTAATTAGAAACAGTGTGGAGGTTACAGCTTTCCCTTGTTCTGTTTTGTTTCCCAAATTACTTTCAGAATGGCATTCATTTAAAATGAAGCATTTTATGCCTGTACTGTCACTGAAGCTCTGAGCCAGTCTGTTTAATAACATTATTTAATGAACCATAGACGTTCCACATCTTGCTACGTTATCATAACTTTTAAAAGCTTATATTCACACAGCAACAAGGGAAAAGCACATCACCCCCCACCCCTTCAGTTGCACTGTGTCAGTCGTGTGGTATCAACAACTGTCTGAACATCCCCTCCAGCCACTGGGAAGATTGACATGAGGTCATGGAGTTCTCTGCAGGTGTCAGGGAATCCTCTCTGGGATGTTGTACCTTTGCCGTGTCAGTAGATGTCAGCAGCCTCTGAACTGGATGCTTGCCTCCATCACCCTGGCCCAGATGCTTGACACATCCTTTAGGATGCCTTAAGGTGGAAAGCTTTTATCTTTTTAATCTCTTGGCTAACAGCCCTAAATGGGATAATTTTTTGTTTTGACCTATTTGCTATCTGGATTGAAAAGGGCAAATGCTTTTCCAAGGAACCAATGGGAAAAGAAATGAGTGAGAAGTTTAAAGGCTGTAAACACCTAGCTGTGATAATGACTGGCTTAATTAGTGCTGATCCAGCCTGTTGCTACTCAGCAGCAACACAGACTACTAATGGCTGAACTGAAGAAGGATAAATGTACCTGTCAGTATTAAGTGTTGTTTTTTTCATTAATTTTCTCTAATTTAGCCAACTGTTCCCTTTTCAGTAGAGTTCAGAGTAAAAAAAACCCTTTAACTGCTTCATTAGTGTACTTTGTACTGTCATGCTTAATCCTGAAGTTTGGTGGTTACCTCAGTGATACCCAGTTATTTGTCAACAGCTCAGTTGAAAATGTTGAGTTTTAGAATTTGCCAACATTCTTGTCACAGAATCACAGAATTACAGAATCACAGAATAACAGAATCTTAAGGGTTGGAAAGAACCTCAAAAGATCATCTAATTCACCCCCCCTGCCAGAGCAGGACCACCTGTATTAGGTCACACAGGAACTCTTCCAGGTGTGTGTTGAATGTCTCCAGAGAAGGGGACTCCACAACCCATCTGGGCAGCCCATTCAAATGCTCCACCACCCTCATAGTGAAGAAGAAAATTTTCCTTATGTTTCTTTGGAACCTCTTATGTTCCAGTTTGTACCCATTGCTCCTTGTCCTATCATTAATATCACTGAGAACAGCCTGGCTCCATCCTCCTGACACTCACTCTTTACATATTTGTAAACATTGATGAGACCACTCCTCAGTCTCCTCCAGGCTGAAGAGCCCCAGCTCCCTCAGCCTTTCATCATAAGGGAGTGTCATGGTTTAGCAAGGAGCAGCTTTTGCTTGGTTACAGGGGGAGTGGGTTGCAGTGAAGACCTGGTGAAGAGTTTGTGGACTCTCCCCTAGCTCCTGGGTTTACACTCACCTCCGGCCCGGATGGGCCAATCTGGAGCCTCTGCCATCACTATTTAGGGACAGGAACTTGAAGTGCTGGCATGTAGTAGGCATCCGGAAGAGCTCGGGTTGTAACGTGAGAGGTGGAGGGTACAGAAGAGGTGGGCATGGGGTGGAGTGGGAGGAGGTGCTGGTGCTAGCAGATAAAGGCACATGGTGTAAACAAGAGGTTGGAATAAAGTATCATCCATGCTGAGTGTGTGGTGATCCTTGTCCCCTCAGCAAGGTGGGCTGAGTGATCTGTATGGGCGGCCTGGTGGTGTTGCCACTAGTGGCAATACTGGCAGGAGGTGTAAGAGTGATACAAGATGGAGGCGATCACGCAGACCCTACAGCCAGAGAAAGAGGAAGGAAAGAGAAGCAATAGACCAGAGACCCCTCTGCAAACCATTGCGAGAACTCAGGTTGTACCCCTGCAACCCATGCAGGGCCACAGCAGGACCGAGAGTTACCAGCAGCTCCATGTGAGTGAGCCTGGACGGGCGAGGGACTGTGTGGGGAGACGGCCATGGCCCAGGCCGTGTTGGAGAGCCTGCACGTCACAGAGCAGCCCCACACGAGAGGCAGAGAGGAGCTGCAGCCTTTGGGGTAAATGCATGTCGGAGCAGCCTGTGCAGAGCTGCTGTGAGTGTGAGGTACCCCACAGACTTTCAGAGAGGATGGATGCAGAGCCCACCTGTCCTGAGGAGGAACAAATGGCAGAAGCTATCGGGAACAGACTGACTGAAATCCCCATTCCCTGCCCCCCTGGGCTGTTCAGGGGGGGAGGAGTTAAAAACACTGGGATCAGGGCTCTGAGACCGTTAAGAGGGGAGGTGTGGCAAGAAGGTATTATTAAAGGGCTGGTCGGACTCTTCATTGTTGTACTACTATGTGCTGTTTTATTTTGGTTATGTTTGGGGTTTTAAGGTTATATTTTAGTTGATGTTGCATTAAATTATTTCCTGTTTTCTTCCCCAAGCCGAGTAGCCTGGTCTGTTTTGTCCTGGACCTTAAGCAGCAACTAAGCTCTCCCTGTCTTCTGGCAGTTCCCAGCCTCTTTGGTACTTGAGGCTAATTGTGGTCTTTTGTTCCCTAATGGGCCTAAACCTGGGATGTTCCACTCCCTTCATCATCTTGGTGGCCCTGTGCTGAACTCTCTCCAGAAGCTCCCTGTCCTTCTTGAACTAAGGGGCCCAGAACTGGACACAAGATTCCAGATGCAGTCTCACGAGGGCAGAGTAGAGGGAGAGGAGAACCTCTCTCAACCTACTGCCCACATCCCTTCTAATACACCCCAGGATGCTATTGGCCTTCTTGGCCATGAAGACCCATTGCTGGCTCATGGTGATCCTGCTGTCCCCCAGGACCCCCAGGTCCCTCTCTCCTACACTGCTATCTAACAGTTCACTCCCCAACTGGTACATGGGGTTATTCTTTCCAAGATGCAAAACTCTACATTTGCCCTTGTTGAATTTCATTAGATTTCTCCCTGTCCAACCCTCCAGCCTGTCCAGGTCTTGGTAAATGGCAGCACAGCCTTCTGGTGTGTCAGCCACTCTCCTCAGTTTAGTATTGTCAGCAAACTTGCTGACAGTGCCCTCTGTTCCCTCATCAAGGTCACTAATGAGCAGGTTGAACAGGACCAGTCCCAGCACTGACCCCTGAGGAACTCCACTAGATACAGGCCTCCAAGTAGACCCTGCCCCATTGATCATAACTCTCTGCCTTCTTCCCTTCAACCAGTTAACAATCCACCTCACTACCTGATTATCATCCAGCCCACACTTTCTCAGTTTTGCTGCAAGGATGCTGTGGGAGATGGTGCCACATGCTTTACTGAAATCAAGATAAACCACATCCATTGTACTACCACTATCTATCCACCTGGTTACATCTTCATAAAAGGCTATCAGGTTGGTCAAACATGACTGTGTCTTGGTAAAATCATGTTGACTGCTCCTAATCCTCTTGCCCTTTATATGCCTGGAGACAGCGCCCAAGATGAATTGTTCCATCACCTTCACAGGGATGGAGGTGAGGCTAACAGGCCTGTAGCTACCTGGGTCCTGCTTCTTGCCTTTTTTGAAGACGAGTGACATTTTCTTTTTCTCCAGTCCTCAGGTACCTCTCCTGTTCTCCATGACTTACTGAAGATGGTGGAGAATGTTTTAGCAATGATTTCCACCGGCTCCTGTATTTTATCAATCTGCAGCAGTGTCTGAAAATAAAAACACTGGAACAAGGCTGTCCTCGGGGAATCCCTATCCAGGTTCCCAGTCTAAGGCCATTAAGTACAACTGTGCTAAACAAAATCTAGATGTAGTTTGGAAATTGGGGTATGTTGGCAGGACTCTGTGTAACTGGTGGAAAAATCCTTTTTCTTGCTACATTCACTATTTGCTTCTACTGAGAAATACAAATATAGCACTTCACAATTTCTTTTAGATATATTTCACATAAAAAGCAATATCTTTATCACAATGAACTGTCATATATTGGGAAATAAGTAGATGTGTTATGTTTAAAAAAATTATTGTATTTCAAAGGTTTTAAAAAGCCTAGATATTTTAAAGAGTTCAGATGTTCAAGTGTTGAGTGTCATTTCTCAGGGGTCAGTTTTGGAACCAGTGCTGTTGAACATGTTTGTCAGTGACATGGACAGTGGGATTTAATGCAGCCTCAGCAAGTGGTTGACATGCTGGAAGGAAGGGGTACCTTCCAGAAGGATCTGGACAGGCTTGAGAGGTCAGCTTGTGCAAACCTCATGAAGTTCAACAAGGCCAAGTGCAAGGTCATGCACATGGGTCAGGTCAATACCAAGCACAAATACAGGCTGGATAGAGAATGGTTTCAGAACAGCCCTTAAAAAGAAGGGCTTGAAGATGGTGGTGGTTGAAAAACTAAGTATGAGTCAGCAACGTGAGCTTGCAGACCAGAAAGCCAACCATATCCTGGATTGCACCAAAAGAAGAGTGACCAGTAGGTCAAGGGAGGTAATTGACTCCATCTGCTTGGCTCTCCTGAGACCACCAGGAGTATCACACCCAGTTCTGGGGCCTGCAACATAAGAAAGACATGGAGCTGTTGGAGTGAGTCCAGAGGAGGACCATGAAGATGATCAAAGGCTGCAACATTTCTCCTGTGAAGACAGGTTGAGAGAGTTGTTGTTTAGCCTGGAAAAGAGAAGGATACAGGGAGACTTTATTGCAGCCTTCCAGTAGCAAAAGAAAATTGGAGAGACATTTTACAATGGATGTAGTGATCTGACAAGGGATAATGGCTTTAAACTGAAAGAAGGGAGGTTTAGTTTAGACATCAGGAAGGATTTCTTCCCTGTGAGGGTGTTGAGGCACTGACACCATTTGCCCAGAGAGGCTGTGCATATCTCATCCCTGACAGTGTTCAAGGCCAGGTTGGATGGGGCTTTGAGCAAACTCGTCTAGTCAAAGGTGTACCTGCCCATGGCAAGTGTTTGGATCTAGATGATCTTTAAGGTCCCTTCCAACCAAAACCGCTCTCTGATACAATTCATGAGCACATTGAGTGGCTGCTTTAAGGCACTTTTGAATGCAGAGTACGTTGCTTTGGTTGAGCCTTGTAACATCAACTTACCAAAAAAGACAAGTGTAAAGGAAATTAACTCATCTTAGTTAATATCATAACTAGCTATATAGCTATAACATATAGCTGGAAAATATGCAGAGACCATTTCTCCAGTTCCCTCTTGCCTGTTTTTTCAAACATTAAATAAATTGCACACATAATATATTGTTAATCTCTGAATGGAGGTAAAGTATACCTCTCTTCCTTCTATCAGTCTTGATTTTTTGCAGTTTCACAAATTGTCTGTTCTCTGTAGGTACTATGAAAACTTGACAACGGTATTCTGAAGCCACAAGACTCTTTATGTTGCATCATCTGTTCTTTGCCAAGTTTCTGTGTACTACAGACACTTGACGTTTGCTGAGTGAGTGAATGACTGGGATGTATCTGAGACTGACTGCCTGTGTGACTTGAGCTACCTTTTAAAGACATCAGTCTCTTAGTTTTGGTCTGCAGATCCCTCTGTGAAGCTCTGGGGTATTCCAAGTGGAAAAACTTCTAATTTGTACAAATGAGTAATCCCTGGAGACATGGCTTGAATTTTACTCAGCAGAGTAAATGTCCATTGAAAGCAAGGAAAAAACTTGGGATGGGAGGAGATAGTATGACTGGAGATATGGAAAGGAAAGAAGGGAAAAGAAAACTGAGAAGCAATGAGGAAAATAAGGTAGGCTGCTATCAACTCTCAACTCAGCATGTGTAGGCTGTATTTTTTAATGTCTTGAGCAGCAGGAGACACAAGTAGGGCTTCTCTGTCTCCCCTCAACATACCAGGTTATCAGACAATATGGAATGTGTGCTACTTGTACAAATATAGATAGAAACATAAGTGTGTCCACTTCTGGAGTGGATTTAGTCATGATAATACTTATCAGATCAATGATGTTTCTGCATTTTGGGATGAACAAAAGTATGATGAGATGCATCATATATTGTTGTGCTGACTGTTTGGGTAGGAAGCACTGGGCTACCTGTGGTTTCATAATATTTTCAAGTAGTCTTCTGTAAAACAGATCACATCAGTACTTTGATCTAAATGTTGAAGTCAGCTGTCTTTCCTGAACATTCATTAAAATGTACAACCGCCTTCCTGAAATTCCAAAATGAGGGCGAAAACTGCAGCTTCAATCATTATTTTTCCTTTCCCAGTGCAACAATGATTTTATTCAAAAATTCATTTAGCAGCTTACAAAAAATGTGCAAAACATTCTGTGGCATTTTTGTTACTTTGTATACCTAATTTACAAGACAGGAAACTGATCTGAATAAACAGTAGTACATAATGTAAATAACATTTGGCAAAAACCTTGCCATCAAGTTTCAGTCAGATATAAATTTAAATGAACAAATCTGTTAGCCTCCTCAAACAGACCTGTAACAGAAATCTGTGGACAGATTTGTACACATATAAGCAACATTAGTCACCTCTGTAATGGAAGATGTCTAATATCGTGCATACATTTATCAGGATAATTATGTTGCAAAAAGTAACCAGATGGCACAGAGGTTTATATAGTTTTCAAATGAATTAAGTTTGTGGGAGCCCAGAGAGAGGCTGTTAAAAGGCAATTCTATACATAAACTGTGAAATCTAAAATAGTAAGCAAAAACACTCCTTGTTGAGGGAATAGTTAAAATAATTACAAAACGAGTAATGAAACTCTGAGGATCTGATTTGTTCTGAACATGAACATTAGCATAGTCTTGTTAACATGCTGTTTTCAGGATTATAGTATAATAG
Source organism: Colius striatus (assembly GCF_028858725.1). Taxonomy (NCBI): domain Eukaryota; kingdom Metazoa; phylum Chordata; class Aves; order Coliiformes; family Coliidae; genus Colius; species Colius striatus. Next base: position 28,083,920 of record NC_084767.1, on the reverse strand, counting down.
CAGTTGGAAAAAAATACAGTCCCTTTCCTTAAAACATGCACAAATATAGAATAAAAATAATCTGGTAGTGACCAACTATTGCTTTTGAAAGAATTTTGCTCTGTTGATGTCTGAAATTTTCTGCATAGTTTTCATTGCTGGGGAAAGTGATCAAATACTTGTATTGTTTAACCTGTTTTCCTGGTTACTGAGAGTCCTATGCCACATCTTTCTGAAGGTTAAATAAATCTTGCATTAGTGAAATAGTGGAAGCAGTGATAAGTTTTGGCAGCTGATGGAGCAGTGAGGGAACATCAGTGTTTTGGTAATGGATGTGTATCTTGTGTATGTACTAATGCCAACCAGGAGATTATTCCATGTAGCTGGTTTAAAAGTCAGTTTGGACTTGAAAGCATGGACAATGGAAATGGCACTTAAGGATGAGTGTAACAACGGCTATGAGTCTTTTGAGGAAGGCTGAAACAAAGGAGTTGTCAGTCCTGGCCATTTTTCAGAAGATACTGATGATACTTCTGAGTTGTATGACACGTGCTGGGAACCACTGCAGATGACTGTCAGTCTTTCATTCATGCATCTGTAATGAGCCAAGTCTGCATGTGTTTTTGAAGTTAGATAAGAACTCAATAAAAGCAAAGGAAATTCTTGGAAACATATTTTATTAAAAATGTATTGCAAATATTTGGTTTATTGTCCTTTGGGAAACTATTGAGCTAGAAATATACGTCTCCAGATTATTCAGAAACTGTCCCAAAATCATGAGTATAATGGAGGAAAACGTTCCAAATACATACAGACCACTAAATCTTTGACAGATTCAGAGTCCGATTCCCAAGAAAATTCATCAGTGATTGCATCTATTTGCTGTGTTGGACTAGATTTACTACAGAGTCATGTTACAGAATAGGTGAAAATCTGGTAGTCTTTACCTGCTTATTTTCAGAGCACCATTCATTTTACAGTAATTATAGTCATATGTTGCTGAATTTTTTTCCTGATAAATATAACAATCAGTGTCGTTGTATTAGATAACTGGAGAGACTGTAAGCCTGAGCTGAGAATCAGATAATACAGGCTTTTTCCCTAGATTTTTTTTTTTAATTGGCCTTTGTATGTCTGGAGACAAATAATTCACTTCTGTTCCCAGCTCTTTCATCTGTTAAAATGAAGTTAATGATAGTGATTTCCTACATTAAACACCTTCAGATCACTAATCCAAGCTGCTACTTAAGAGTTAAGTATTACTTATTACTAAATTCCCCACTTCTATGATGATCCTTGTGCAGGATGTAAGCTTTGAGCACATGCTTCACTGACTTTCTAAATTGAAATAGGCTGAAGCATATGTTTAACATCTGTCTTTAGCTGGGGACTATAGATGGAGAAGCAGTCATGAAGCATTTTGAGGTCTTTGAATTCTAAATTTGCTTATTTCTAATGCACACCAAAACTCAAGTTTGTTCATCCTCAGGGGAATATTACAAAGCTCATCTTTCTAAGCAATTTTTTCCAAGATGAGCAGTGTGCACTATCTAAAAGTTTTGTTAGCAAAATCAGTTTGTGACTATATCTAACTACTTACCATTAACTTAATAGTTTCCTTACTCTAAAGCAGAAAAATAGTCCAATACTCTTTACTGTTCTATGGTTTTTGGGAGTTTTTAGATTGAATCTGTATTATTTCCCTCATTAATTAAATTTGTTAATTCTCTATTGGTTTTCGCCTATTGGATGAGTTGAGACTGATCTGTTGTAGAGTTCTCACTTTTAGATATATGGTCATGAGGTAAATTGGCTCCATTTTGTCTGATCAGTCTCTTCTTACACCGTAAAATTTTATACCAGATAATGATCTCTGCTGCTTCTGACTCTTTTGAAAGCACTAATCTAATTGTTAAGTGGATAGAAACTTAGAGACTGTCATGCTGCTTACTTAGTAAATGAATTTTTTTTGCAGGGATGCTATACAGAAATTCAGTACACTAAAGCTTATTGAAGTTGCTGTAATGTAACTAAGAGATTAAATGCATTACCTTCAATGTGACAGCTACATTTTGTTCTCTAGAGAGTGTTTTGAAGCATTTATCCAGTGCCAGTAAAAAGCCCAAACTTCTGGTCTGAGGTAGAGTTTTGCATAAAAAATAATAGTGTAAGATTAGTAACCCTGATAAAGATTCATTCAGGATTTCTAATTTCATCTGAAGTTTGTCTTTACAAAGTAAGTTAATGGTAAACTTAATGGTAAATACTGATTTAAATGAGATAATAGACTTTTAGCTTCACGAAAAATTTACATACTGGGACCAATTATAAAAATGAGATCAGTGCTAAAGTTCTTAAACTATTAATTTTCTATTCAAACCGTTGAACAATTGACTAATCACCAAGAAAAATAATATTGATTGTGGAGAATGTTTTAAAAGAAGAGTATCTAGTGACAGCAAGTAGCCCTTGTGCAATGGGATTATTGAAGCCATTGAATAGCCTGGCCTGGACTAAACCAAGAGTTTATGCAATTAAGCAGACTAGTTTCATGTTTAGGAGAAATTAGACTCTTTATGCACTTCTATCGTATGAAATATGATGTAGAGTGAAGATACTATGGTTCTAAAACCAGACTAGCAACTCCTTATCATATAAGTTATGAGTTGGAATCAGAAGCCTGAAAAGAAAAAAGGAGATTCATAGCTGCAAACTGTTTATGGGTCCCTTCAGGGAGCAAATAAGCATTTTGGCATTCAAAGGTACTCCATCTACTTTCAGTTCCAGAATAATGCATTCACTGCAAATCCAAGTTTCATTAAATTGGAATTTGTTAAACAGGGACTTCTGTGGCTTTGTTTGTTTTGTTATAATTTTGTTTTGTTTGAAATATCACTGTTTTATATGTGAAAAGACAAAGAAAATAAAAGAAAAAAAGTATGAATACCTTTTCTTTCAAAGAAAGACTTTGCTGCCACCTTTGCTACATTGCTAGCTTCTTCTTAGGGTATACTCCTGTTGGAGACCAGAGGGTTTCTGAGTAGAAGTTTATCTTTCAGAGTGAAGGTAACAGGCAGTGAGCCTCTAAGTCTGAAATTAAAGACACTGAAGCTCTATGCCTGCTAATATAACTGATACCTCATTGAAAAACATATATTTTCAGAATTTTCACACTATTTCAGAAATGTGAAAATTTTATAACATGAATCACAGGCAACGTGATGGTGAGAGTTAAATCTAATGAGACCATCATGTGAATGTGAAATGAAAATTGTGTTGGTAAATTCTTAAACCAGTTGTGAAAATACCATTCAAATGTGATTATTTTTTCTCTTCAGATGCTGTCCTGTGGCACCAGTTACAGCCTGTCAGCAGGTGGCATAGCTATGGATGCTTCTGTGTAGCTATTGGCAGAGAGAGTTCACCACTACTCTTATTTGCTGGTGCACCACGTGTTATGTCAATATTTCAAGGAAAATAATGTTTTCTTTTTATCATTTATTTTCTTTCTTTTTTTCTTTTTACATCAGGAATGTGAGTTGTCTGTCCTGTTCTCTGATCTGCACTAATTTAGTCAGCCAAGTTAAGCACAGATCGAAGCTCTCAGGGAGGTGAAAAAATATATCAACATATCGCTTGTCTATGTCAGTCCCAAGACTGGTATTTATTATGCAAATAAGAACAAGTTGAGTTTAAAATATTTCCCTGCCCTTTGCTACTGGTAGAAGGAGGTCATCTGCAAAGTCTGAAAATCTATTTATACCATGTACAGGATAATGTTAATGTCAGGATATCAAGTAAAAATACATGATCTTAAATGTGGCAATAGTTGGATTGGAAGTTAAGATCACTTCTGCATTTAAGCCTGTGTGTAAATGTGTAGAAGAAAAGCGATAATTATTGGGTGGATGTGGGCATAAACATTTATATACTCATGTTAATAGTTACACATCCAAGCTTTTATGTAGATATAAATATGGACTGTATTAATACTTAATAATTAATATTAAAATAAGAGAGCAAGAAACATACTGCCTCTAAGAAGTCTGTATAGCAAATTTGAGAATAAACAAAAACTCAGGCTTGGGAAACTTGCTGGTAAATATTTAACTGCTCTTTTGGATCTTCTGTATTCTGAGCATGTAACTAGCTCTGTTTTTTATGTTCTCTGAGCCTTGTGCATTTTAGTAGCCAGAACAGTGGTAAATTGAGTGTCTGACAGCTCTTGAAAACCATGTGCTGTTGCTTTCAGGTTGAATACATTCTGAAATCAATGAAAGAAAATGTACAATTTTTATACATGTTTAATATATTTCTACAAGAAAAGGTGAAATCAAGTGGAACATTTAATTTTCAGTGATCTCATGTTTGTGGTGGCAGATGAGAATTATGTTGATTAGATCAAGTTGGTAGACTGAGCTGCTCTTGCAATGGGTAGACATGCCTGAGTGGGGAAAAAGGTAAGATAAATAACACCAATACATTAACCTATGCACTTAAACTACTGCTTGTAGTTCAGTGTGCTCTACTTAATTACTTTTATGTTGAACTAGAAGTTTTATTTTGCAACAGCTTAAGTGTTAGAGCTCTATTTTCTATCACTTGGGAAGTAGACAAGGTTTCAATAGAGGGGTGCCTATGCATGCATATATATAGATGCATGCATGTTCTTAAGGCATCTTCCTCTGGATGGCAATAACATCTAAAACATCTGTTTCTCAGCATAATGTTTGAGGTAACTGTATCAAGTAATCTGTTTTCAAGTGTATGGATGGAATTACATTGACTTGAGTAATACAAAATAAAGTGCAGGTAACTAAAAGCTACTCTGTCAGATTTCATATAGGTTTTAGTCAGTAAGAGAACTTGTACAACATATATCATGGAACTTCTTTAATTAATATTTTTGTTTGGTTTTATCTTTTCTGCAAGAAGAGAAGAGACTTTCACTAGCTTCAGTTAGCAGAAAGTTCCCTGAAGACAGCGATGACATGAAGGAAAATGACAGGAATGGGTTTCACTGTTGTGGGGTTTAGGAGAAACATGATCTCATAAGTAAAATTAACAGTTATTGGTAGAAGAGAGTGGATATAAAATTTCTTGTCTTTTTCAAATATTGAATATGCAAGTGGAGAGAACTAAATCAAAAAAGTTCAGGTCCAGAAGCTCAGAGCTTTCTGGAAGTCAATAATTTTGATTGTCAGTGACTCCTGCTTCCTTGGGTTTTAATCTGAGGTTCAAACAGCTGAATGACCTCAATTGTGCTTTGGGTTTTTGGATGCAAAGTGAAGTCTATCTGCAAAAGCTTAAGACCCCTGTGAAGAAATCAGTGCTGAGCTGTTGTTTTGTCCTGTCTCACTAGTGTTGTAGAAATACGGCCTCTTCTCAGAGCTAACAAACCATGGAAATTTTACCAGCCTATCAAATTTTACATGTTGGAAGTTGCAGTGTATTCCCTGGATAAGTAAAGATATTTTGCCCTGAATATTCAGTGAGTCACACATGCTTTTAGAAGGGGAAATACAGTTTCTCTGACAGACCCACTCATCAAAGTACTAGTGTAAACTTTTATCTTCAGTGACTGTTGTGTAGACCTTTATCTGCCCCTTTTCTACCTGCACGAACAAATCACTTTGTGCTACTGAACAGATATGACAGATTAACTGGGAGGAATAGACATAAGTTGAGAAATCTCAGTCTGAATCTTAACATTTGAAGGAAAGATAATTACTTCTGTGTATTGCAAGGGGAATTATTTTGCGTCCTTTGATCCTTTGATACTTGTGCAAAGTTTCAGCAGGTGCAAATTTTTTTGTATGAGAGAAGAATGATCTGATTCACTTTGTTTTGCTGATAAAGGACCAGAATCTGTTACCTGAATGGTTCAGAAAGAGCACAAAATCTCTCAAGTGTAGCTAATAGATTCTTCCTTTCATCTTCAATGCTTTTTTCAATCAGGTTAATTCAACATGTACCAGCAGATAGTTTTTTCCATTTCTCTTTCACAAAGCAATGTTTGTGGTAGCTGTTTTGAGCAATGACTTAAGTATTTCATCATGGGAGGGGACTCTGTAAACCAGTAGTAACCAACTTCTGCATGATTGGCTACTATTTTTTTTTCCTCCTTAGACATTAAGCACAAAGGTGTCACCAAGCAGATCCCAAACTTTACACCCAAATCTTTGTTTTCTAGACTTGGTATAGATGACAAAAAAAAAATCCAAGGTGTAGGATACGATGGGGAGTCTGACATGAACCTTATTCATGGGGAGTTTGCTCAGGCTCATGGTAATTATTCTTTCTTTAGTGCTCCATATTTCCAGTTTTTGGCAGGATTATTAGATTCCAACAAAGGAAAAGCTGCGAACACTTTGGCTAAGTATGTTTTTTCATCCTTGACCCATTTCTTTTACTCAGACTATCTCAGCATATGAAGCACTAAAAGGTACCATGCTGACTCCAACCAAGAGGTTTTGCTCAGTTCAGTCAAAGGTCACCAGTTTCAGTGCTGCTCAGAAGGCCTGGTTCAACTACTGAGCACAAGCAAGCTGCTCCTGGAAGCACTATAGCTATCTGTATGTCCTGAAAAATCCTATGGACTGCATGTGTCTGTCATGGCATCAGCTATGTCTCCTCCCCTTTGCAAATTCACTTCTAGAGATTTTTCTCCTTCTGTTCTCCACAGCATGGGCTGTGTTACTCATGACTCTTGGGTATACATAGATATTCAGATTCTGTGATTCTGTGGCCTTGCAGGCTAACAGTTCTTGGACTCCACTACCAAAAAGTGAAAAATTAACAGTAGAGTAGGTAAGTGGATTTCAGAGTTGAGCTCACGATAGTATATCATAAAGTTTTAAAAATATGAATCTTGATTCTTGTAGAAGGCTCAGGTGTATAAGCTGTGCATGTGACTACTGGTGGAAATGATGATAGAAAAGGAAGTAGTCCTAGAAGTATCACTACAGTTCATTAAAATCAACTATAATGACTGAAGACCGCAAGCTGTTATGAAAGTAAGCACCAGGAGTAATCATAGAATCATAAAATAATTTTGGTTGGAAAAGACCTTTAAGATCATCAAGTCCAACCTCTAACCTCACACTGCCAAGCCCATCACTAAACCATGTCTCTCAGAATCTCATCTATGTGTCTTTTAATATCTCCAGGGATTGTGACCCCACCACCACCCTGGACAGCCTGTTCCAGTGTTTTAACAACCTTCTTGCTGACAAAGTTCTTTCTAATGTCCAAACTAAATCTCCCCCAGAGCAACTTGAGGCTATTGCCTCTTGTCCTAATGTTGTGTAAAGTAACTTTCTACAATAAGTTTAAGTCTAAAGATTTGAATATTTTAGCTCATATTTAATTGGATAAAATTGAATTAAGTAGGAATTTGAGACAGGTGAAAGACAGTTGTAATACTGTCAGGATCTCTCCGGTTCAGTTTTCTACAGTTTGTTTTCACTCCTGGGGAAGAAGAGGGCTTTAATGCAAATTAATAAATGAGCTTTATGGAAGTAAATTTTTGAGATGAATTCTACTTTGTAATTCACTATTCAATGCAGAATACAGTCTAGTGGGTATTAAGCTATTAAAAACTACCACTCCTACGTATAACCCTAGTGCAAAAATTTGAGTAACGTACAGAAGATTCTCTGTGTACATAGTCTACATATCTGGCTTTAGGCAGATGGATTCAGCCCTTTTCCTTCAGTATTCGTTGTTCTTGCATCGGGTCCTCTGACCTTTCTGCACAGGACTTTGTGGCTGCTTGTGATTGTGAATGGAAGTACTAGGCCTTTCCATATAGTAGGTAACCACTGGTGGATTTTATACAAATTTATGATAATTAACCATTATTAGAGGAAATGAAAGTGTTTGCTCATCTCATTGGAATACTGAGCTCACCATCTCCTTGAGATTTAATCAGTACTTTAATTGCCATTTAACTGATATGGAAGGCTTTGTACTAAAGCAATTCCAATATTCAATGTATATATTTTTGTGTGCTTCCTTTACCTGTCTTAAAGTCCTTGTAAAATTCTGAATGGTGTTGCTCTTTAAAAAAAGTGCTCAAGATTTCACTTCAGCTCAGAATGTATAAAACATGGTATGTAGAAAGATATTTCTGGAATATATTTTTGTAAACCTTCATGGCCAAAATGTGCAACCCCAGGGTCTTCTCAGTAGACGGAGCTGTGTTATACTGGAGTATTCTGTGGGACTCTTACACTATCATGTTTCATTGTCATGACTGAATTTTTACTATAAAGAACCCAGGCTTGATTAAAAACCTAATGTTTTTGAAAAAAGTTATTCTGACGGCAGATGCTCCTCTCGTGCTGGCAGCAATATGAAGCCTCTGCTTGGAAGGGTGGCTCAAGTGACAGGAAAATCCTGAGCATCATGCAGCTTAAATTGACTTCTAGAATGAGACTAAGTTGCTACCGTGATATTTTGGAGAAAAATATTATGACTCAATTTTTTTCATTCTTTGTGTTGACACTGAGTATGACTTTAATATTACCAAGGGCTGGAGTCTAGTAACACTTTTTTCCTAGTAATATCTATTTTGTGAACAGGAAGGTCCAAAACAACTCAATTTTACAGGAGGAGATTTTTATAGGAGTTTATTCATGGTAGGTGATTTTCAGACGCTACAGACTCGAGTTATTATTGTGTCAATCCTTAAATGGCTTAAATCTTGCAAATATAATTTAAATCTAACTTTTTTTTTCCCTGAGCTCCTGACCCTCACATTAGGATGCATAAGGCCTCATTTGAAACAAATTACTTTTAAAACTAAAGCTCTTTTCAGCCTCAAGAGATGTACATGATTAGAGAGTTACTAAGCACTTTAACGCAATCCTTCAGGCAATAAGAAAGAAATATATTAATGGAAGAAGATCAGCAAGAATCAATAATTTGCTGGAAGACCTCAGAGACAAGGAAAAGAAGTCCCTCTAGCTTTTAATTTTGGAATTGGCATTAAGAATCAGCATTAAGATGTGCTGAGTACTCGTAATCCTCGTGAGGTTTGCCTTGCATTATTGTCAACAGACAGGATGATTTTGTTTGTAAAAAGGTACATATGAAAAGAATGGAGGGAAAAATGCAAAGATTTAATTCTTGAAATGATTTGAAAAAGCCTTTGAGTTGATGACCTTTTTAAATTAAGCTCATCTTCATAGATAAGACTGATTAAGGTAAGCAAAACATGTGGCCATGAACTTTGAGTTACATACCAAAAATCCTGTGATATCTCCTTCTTCCAATACAATCATCTATATGATCTAATAATTACCCATCTCATACAACATAATTTGGAGTTTTATGAGATTATGTTTTCCAGTAGTTCTGCAGCACACACACACACACACACACACACACACACTCTTTTTATGGTTGCACTTGGCCCCAGAAAACCATCTGGCACAAAGAGATTACAGAACTGCACTAAGTTCCTTGTTCCTAGCTTTAATATTTCATGTTTACAGCTACATAGTAGCTGTGTGTGTGATAAGTAATAATTTACTGTATTGCCATATTGTGATTGGAAAAAAAAACCCAACAACTCCCATTTCACAGGTAAAGAAGTAGGAAATAAAAACATTAAGGACTCTTGAAATCATTTGGAAGCCTACGAAAAAGTCAGTACTAAAAAAATCAGAATTGCTAAGTATCATTTCAGTATCTTAACTGTATAGTCCTTTCTATATGTGAGAAGCTCTATATTCCCTCTTTCTGGAAGTTGTTTACTAACACATTAGAAGGATATTATGGACTGTTCACATCATCAGGAGGAATGACAGAGGAAGTTACAGAGTTTGGTCTAATCTCCTTTTATTCACAGTCTGAGTTAGTTTTACCTTCTTTCTAATCCTTCTGTAACACACAATTATAGGTTACTTATTCCACTCCTTAATGTCTGTCTGTACTGGAGCAAGTGCTTCCAGTAATAGACACACACTGATTTTATTTTTTATTATTATTATTACCTTCTGACCTGTTTCTTAGATTTTATAAGAGTTGGCATAATCTCATTATTCCTCTAGTAGGCAAAACGATCACCAACAAAATAGTAGTTAGTGTAACTAATGTATATAGAACTTATCTAAAGTTATTAAAATGTATAGGAGATGATGCAAAATGACTGAAAAGCATGCATTTAACATGACTCAATTCAGTAATACAATGCAATCAGCTGTGATGTGACTGCTCCCAACCTGGTGTAGTAGCATGCATGTTTTTCACGACAGGTCCAAACAGAGCTTTTTACATCTGAAAGTACAAGAAGGATTTATGTAGCATGAATCAGTAATTTTCCAGGCTTTGGCCAGTAGTATGATATAAAACTCACCACTTACTGAAACTTACTGCATAATCTCTGGCTAAACTAACATAATAGAAAATTCCTAGTCTAAACAGATATTGATTTTGTAATGCTCAAACATTACAAGAAAGTAATGGTAACTGCAAAATTGCAAGCATCCAGATTCTTAGGAATATGCTTATTTAACACCGTGGTGGCCAAACTGGTTCCTTAGCAAGTATAAACAGAGATCCCATTGATGAATGGCTTCAGTATTCACTTTGGACTTAGTCTTCCTCTCAGTCTTGATAAGTATACTTCCCATGCATTCACCTCAAACTACTGTTCTCAACTATAACCCCTATCTTATCTATTTATTCCTATATGGAGAGTTTATTTTTGGAAAGCAGAACATAGCTAGTATTGCATTCTTTGTGCCCTGCTGTTATTTTCTCCCTGAGAAGAATATTCATCTCTCTTTTTGACTTTCTCTACTATCCCCTGTACTCTAGTTGTGGTGTTTTTTTAACACCTAATATCACTTTGCATTACATTCACTTCAAATCAGTGTGCATCCTGATGACCTACATTAAATCTAATGACCTTTCTTGTAGCCAGAGAAAATCAAATCAATACCAGGACATGAAGGAAGCAGAAATTCCATTTTAGACTTGAATATAATAAATAGAAACAGATGTGTCACGGAGGTTACTGACTCAAAGTTAAACCTACTGAGAAAAAATCTGGGAGCTCCAAACTCAGTCTTACAACAATTTGATTCCTAAGGAAGTGGAAAGAAATCAATAGGCAGTTAGCCATCCATTTTCACAGAGGCCTTACTTCATTTTAGTTTGTACCTTCCTGGCCAAGTTTCTGTCAGTATTAGGTGAATCAGACTGGCATTCATCTCTAAACATAAATAAGAGTTGTTCTTGTCCTTGTATCTCTGAAAGCTTTTTCTCCTGTTATGTGATTGTCACTGGTGTTCAGACAAATAGACCACTTACTAATTTAATGGATGCTTTAGCAGGGATGATTTTTGTGTAATATAGTTAACAGATATTTAATTTCTCTATTCTTTCTCATTTTGTGTATTCATTCCCTCTCTTACTCTACTTTTTACAAAGTACACATATACATAAATAAAATCCTTTATATATTACAGTAGGTCATGATACACTGTGATGTCAAAATCTTAGGAGTTGTGACACTGCATTTCTTTTGGCTGACAAATATATGTCATAATACTTTCACAGAATCACAGGGGTTGGAAGAGACCTCTAAAAATCATCTAGTCCAACCCCCCTGCTAAAGCAGGTCCAGTTAGGTCAGGTCACACAGAAATGTTAACAAGGCAGAGATAAAATAATTAGAAGAAATCCTCTCTGCAGAGTACAAAAGTCCTTTTGGCAGCAGAAAGAATGAAATTACGTGCAGATCAGATGAGAATGGTGATGAGAACATTAATGGACCATGCTGTGGTGCAAAATCAAGCTTTTTTCCTAGCCTTTTTGTGTGCTAGGATGTTGGATTTTGTGTGCTAGGAATGGCAGATATCCAGCCATCCAACCCCTACCATTCTCCGATTCTATGATAGTGCCATTTCATGCTCTATTTTCTGATCCAGCTCTTCCCACTTTTGATCCATGGCTGGTTTCCGTTGCATTAGAATACATTATTTTTTTCTACAAAAGACACACATAGCAGGGAGGACATGGAGTTTGCAGCTAGCTGTATGAAGGCTCCGCATGTAGAGTTTATTTTTTCTGAGTTAATGCTCTGTTGTCAGTTGGTTTCATCATTTACACTGTCAGGTCTGGAATAATTGTAAAAAAAAAACCTGCTTTTCAGCTTCCTTTCTCTTCTTAGCCTGAGATTTAATTACTTTCTATGATGTTTTAGTATATATAATTGAAGCTTTTGTGTACATAAAGAAGGAGCTTTAAGCACAAACACTATAAACCGTCAAGGCAAATAATACCTTAAGCCAGAGAAAGGGATGAATTTCATGCTGTTTGTTGCTGTTACATGCTTTCCAGACTTTGGTAGTTCAGTTAAATTTTCCATTGCAAATTCAGTTCTCGCCATCTCTGAAGAATAGCATGGTCCATTCCAGGGATAGGAAAGCACTGATGGTAGATTTGGGGATTGGGTATTTTTTTTCCCCTTTTTTTTACTTGCTTTTGGTTTGATTGGTTTTACTGCTTTGTTAGGGGAAAGATGAGGATGATTACAATTGCAGTTTTATAAATGGATGTTTATTGGTTTTTTAACTTTCAAGATTAAGCCCTGATGTTCTGAAGTTAATGTTAAAATGGGGTAACTAAACACATACCTTGTCTTTCCTTCTGTTTTTCATACACCTAAAATAGCAAAGGCTAATGATGCCACAATTATTATATTTGCTGAGAGTATTATCATGTTGTTCACTATTTTGAGTGTTTGATTTTAACCTAATTTCACTGATTTTAACCTATTTTTTTCTGAAATAGAATAAAATCCAAGTTTGATTTTTTTCTATTTCTAAGTGAGAGTTTAAGATGAAACTGCATATATTTAAGAGTTGAAAAGTAACAATTGAAAAACATGAATGTAAGACTTTACTGTGCAATGTGACTGCACTGATCTGGAACTATTGCTTTATGTTGTATTATAACAATATTTTATCCAGTTCTCGACAGTGCTTTGCTTTGTACATCAGTAAGATGTAATGAAAGACAGATATTCCCCGGAGCTTTTCTGAAATCTTTAATTTACTATAATGCTCATTCAAGCCTTTTGATGGCCTATGTTCCGGGCTTCTCCTCAGCAGTAGCACATGACTTTCTGCTGAAAAGTAACTGTCAGCAAGAAAATACTTCTCTGTTTTGTTGGGTTTTTTTAGTACTTAAACCCAAACCAAAACCCAGAAAACTTTACTCTGGCAGGCTGGAGGAGGCATTTGCTGTATTTCAAGAGGAGTGCATGAGTTGTTTAGTTTCTCTTAAAAATAATCTTGTCTGCACTTTTCTTTGGCTTTATGTTTCTCTGGTGATGTACCAAAATACCTTAACACTTGCAAGGTTAGAGAAGAATTATGATTTTTTTTTTTTGCCATTTCCTTTATTCTCTGTAGCTGCATTTAAACAGCCAGCAAACTTGTGTTTGCAAAAGCTTGACTTAGGTTGAGCTACAGTGCTTTTAGAAAATGTAAGAATGTGACACTCAAGATCTTCCACATGCAAGAGAAAATTCTTGATATACTATGGTCTTTGAAATATATTTGTATTTCACATAAGAGAAAAATAGGTGTCTGTGGTAAATTTTCCACAGAAAAATAGATATTTCTTGATGGAGAGGCATAAAAATTATGTTGATAGAATTCTATTATCTGACTTTTAAGCTGCTCTTTGTGCTTGTGCTATGTCATTCTGAGATACTTTCACTTGAAAAAGCATTGATTTTCTTGTACTGCAGAGAAGTGAAATAAACCTTTGAAGTATAGAGAGAAATATGAAGAGCCTGGTACAACATAGTATGATAACTTCTAATAATTTAGACTAGAAAGTCCCAGTACTAGAGATCTGCAAACACAACGATCATTTCAGATTGGTTTTGTGGTGTTTTGGGTGGGGTTTTTTTTAACAAATTAAAGCTATTAAATTCATAAAGATTTTTGATTTGTATGTTTCTATTAAATCCTGAAAAGCAACTTGGGGGGAAGTTACTTGTTTTCTCACTGTTTTGAAAAACTAAACAAGGCCAATGAGTAACAACATTTTTTATCTGAAACCAAGGTGAAAATTTTTCTTTTTGTCCAGTTTACCAACAAGCATACTGGAATGGATGTAGTTTTTCCTAATGGATGTTGTGAGGAAAGCATCTTACACTGACAACCAGAGAGACACTGACAAGTGCCTAAATTTAGTGCATGTAATTGCATCCCAAATCTGTATTTCTCACAAACTGAAATATCCCAAGGAACTTCTGGAAAGCTTGGCTGCTGGCAAGAAAGGGAGAACCAAGAGAGGATCCAGACAGTGAGAAAGTCATTGCTCAGAGTGCCAGGGTGAGGGAATGGGGAGAGTGGGCTGAAGGGCTCCAATTGTATTTCTGGACAAAGAAATGGCTTTGTGGTTGGTGTTTGTATGTTTACAGGATGTCTATCTTTGGAATTGCAATGGTTAAGAAAAGGTTTTTCAAATTGATTAGATAGATAAGTAGCCTCATTGTAGTCTGCTGAAATGTGTGGGTGAACCTGAAGAGTTCATGCTAACAAATTTGAGGGAATTATGTAATCTACCACACCAAACAAGTTGCATTTGAAATGGGAGCAAGAAGCTTGATGGTGATGTAGATGTGTGCTCACTTAATGAGTATTTTTACTAACCAACAATAGTGCATGTTTTCTCTGTTTGCTAAAATATATTACAACTGTTTAGCATAGGTTCAAATTCCTCCAGATTGTAGTCATAGAATGGTAGGAATTGGAAGGGACCTGTAAAGATCATCTAGTCCAACCTCCCTGTTAAAGCAGGACCACTTAGATCAGGTCACACAAGAACATGTCCAGGTGGGTTTTGAAAACCTCCAGAGAATAAAATTCCACAACATCCTTAGACATTCTGTTCCAGTGTTCCAGTGCTCCCTGACCCTCAAAAACCACTCATTGGATTAAGTACTGCATCACCTGGAACTTTTCCTATTGACTTAAGTGAGTTTTTTGATTTTTTTTTTTTCTTTGGATATATTTGTTACTCTGGACCAATGTAGGAGTGGGTAGTAGAACAAGGCATTAATCTTTCTTCCTAAACTTTGACATAAAGTATGGCTCATTTTTTTAGTTAATCTCTTTTCCACCGTTTCTCTCTTCTGTGATTTTCTTCTCCTTTGACTTTAAACTTTCAGATATATAGTGACTTTACCAGGCAGAACATCTTTCTGTAATTGTATGTACAAAAGCGTATTTCTCAGTAAAAGCATGTTTTATATTTCAGTGTTTCCTTCCTGACTGTATTGCACAATGTAATATAGCATAGCTGATGGACTTCATTTAAAACCTTGGAGCAAAGTCACTAGATTTGTTTGCTCTGTAAGTCTGACTCTGTCCTGTTAGGTGGGAGATGCAAGATGAAACTGAGCGGGATAATTATGATATTTGTTGATTACAAACCATATTTGTAAGAAATTGAAACCTTAATTGACTAATAAATAAACCACTGTTAGCAATAGTATTGATACAGAACTACATTTTGATAATAAAATATTATAAATTATCTATATGAGCACTATTAAGTTGCCATGCTATTTCCTTTCCTCCTGCACTGGGTGTTAAGATATAAGTCTATTCCTCATAGCAGATATATGCCCTCTTATTTCACCTCTCCACACAGAGACTTTCAGATGTGGGCCTTATGGAGGGCTGTATAGCTTTCCCTCATTAGGTCCCTGTGGTGGTTTAGGCGCATCTAAGAATAAAGGACCATGATCAGCCATAAGTACCGAAGGCCTTTGGAACACCTTAAGGACAGTGAGGACTCTATAGCTACTTATTGTCCCCAGCAAAACAGACAAGACTACTCAACTTGGGGAAGGAAACAGAAATGAATTTAATTCACCACCACCTAAAAACATAAAACCCAAAAACATAACAAACAGAAAACATCTCAAAGTGAAACAGTTATGAAAAGCACAACCATCCCTATAAGACCATCTTCCCCCTCACCCCTCCCCTTGGGCTCAGAGCCCTGATCCCAGTATCTTTGCTTCTTCCCCGCATGCCTCACAGGGGCAACGAAAGGTGGTTTCAGTCAATCTATTCCTGATGGCTCCTACCACTTATCTCAAGGCAGGTAGGCTCATCAACACTCCTCCCTGATCCAGTGTCAAGTCCCTTACATGCCAGACAGCCCTGCAGGCCCACTCTGACATTCAGCTCCTCTCGGCCTCCTGTGTGGATCTCTGCAGCCCGCAGGCTTTCCAACATGGCCTGTGCCATAGCTGCCTCCTCACACAGTCTCCTGCCCATTTGGGTGCACTCACCCAGAGCTGCTGGTGGCTCTCAGTCCTGCCATTGCCCTCCATGGGTTGCAAGGTGTGGTGGTTTAGCCCTGGCTGGGTGCCAAGTGTCCACCAAGTAGTAATATCATTCCCCTTGTAAAATAAACAAGGGAGAAAGAAATATAATGAGAGGTTTATGATTTAAGGACAGAGAGATCACTCAGCAGTTAGCATCACGGGCAAAATAGGCTCAACTTGGGGAGAAAAATGTTAGATTTATTAATGAACCATCAGAACAGGGAGATAAGAAACAAAATCGAACTTTAAAATATCTCCCCCTACCTCTTCCTCTTCCCAGGACTCTCCTTCCTTGCCCCTCAGCAGCGCAGGGGATGGGGGATGGGAGTTACGGTCAGTTCATTACAGATGGACTTTGCCACTGCTGCTTCTCAGGGGGAGGCCCCCTTACATTTCCCACTGCTACACTGTGGAGTCCTTCCCCACGGGAGACAGTCCCTCATGAACTTCATGAACTTCTCCAGCATGGGTCCTTCCCATGGGCTACAGTTCCTTATGAACTGCTCCAGCACAGGGCCTCCCACAGGGGCAGCTCCTCACATCCTGCCCCAACGTGGGTCATCCACAGGGAGAACAGTCCTTCAGGTACCGACTGCTCCAGCCTGAGTCCCTCACAGGATCACAAGTCCTCACAGCAAACCTGCTCTGGCCTGGGCTCCTCTCTCCCCACGGGTTCCCAGGTCCTGCCAGGAACTTGCTCCAGGGTGACCTTCCCAGAGTCAAAGCCTCCTTCAGGCATCCACCCTCTCTGGTGTGGGGTCCTCCACAGGCAAGTGGATCTCTGCTCCCCGGTGGCCTCCATGGACTGCAGGGTCACAGCTGCCTCATCATGGTCCTCACCACAGGTCACAGGGGAGTCTTTCTTTCAGGGCCTAAGCACCCTCCTCCCTCTCCTTCTCGACTGACCTTGGTGTCTGCTGAGATGTTAATCACAGAATCTTAAGATCACAGATTCAAAAGATCATCTAATCGAATCTCTCTGTCAGAGCAGGATCATCTAGAATAGGTCACATGGGAACTCATCCAGGTGGGTCTTGAATGTCTCTAGCGAAGGAAACTCCACAACCTGTTCCAGTGCTACATCACCCTCACAGTAAAGAAGTTTTTCCTTATGTTCGTTTGGAACCTCTTATGTTCTAGCTGTACCCATTGCTCCTTGTCCTATCATTGGACATCAGTGAGAAGAGCCTGGCTCCATCCTCCCGACACACATCCTTTATGTATTTCTAAACATTGATGAGGTCATCCCTCAGTCTCCTCCAGGTTGAAGAGCCCCAGCTCCCTCAGACTTTCATCGTAAGGGAGATGCTCCAGTCCCTTCATCATCTTTGTGACCCTGCACTGAACTCTCTCTAGCAGCTCCTTGTCCTCCTTGAACTGAGGGGCCCAGAACTGGACACAAGATTCCAGATATGGTCTCATGAGGGCAGAGTAGAGGGAGAGGAGAACCTCTCTCAACCTACTGCCCACACCACTTCCAATATACCCCAGGATGCCATTGGCCTTCTTGGCCACGAGGACACATTGCTGGCTCATGCTCCTCCTTCTGTCCACCAGAACCCCCAGGTCCCTTTCCCCTACACTACTCTGTAAGAGTTCATTCCCCAACTTATACTGGTACATGGGATTATTCTTTCCCAGATGCAAAACTCTACATTTGCCCTTGTTGAATTTCATTAGATTTCTCCCTGCCCAATTCTCCAGCCTGTCGTGGTCTTGTTAAATGGCAGCACAGCCTTCTGATGTGTCAGCCACTCTCCTCAGTTTAGTACTGTCAGCAAACTTGCTGACAGTGCCCTCTGTTCCTTCATCAAGGTCACTAATGAGTAGGTTGAACAGGACCAGTCCCAGCACTGACCCCTGAGGAACTCCACTAGATACAGGCCTCCAAGTAGACCCTGCCCCATTGATCACAACTCTCTGCCTTCTTCCCTTCAACCAGTTAACAATCCACCTCACTACCTGATTATCATCCAGCCCACACTTTCTCAGTTTTGCTGCAAGGATGCTGTGGGAGATGGTGTCACATGCTTTACTGAAATCAAGATAAACCACATCCATTGTACTACCACTATCTATCCACCTGGTTACATCTTCATAAAAGGCTATCAGGTTGGTCTAACATTACTTTCCTTTTGTAAAACTGTATTAACTTCTCCTAATAACCCTCTTGCCCTTTATCTGTCTGGAGAGAGCACCCAGGATAATTTGTTCTGTCACATTTGCAGGGATGGAGGTGAGGTTGACAGGTCTGTAGCTACCTGGGTCCTCCTTCTTGCCCTTCTTGAAGACTGGAGTGACATTTGCTTTCCTCCAATCCTCAGACTCCTCTCCTATTATCCATGACTTACTGAAGATGGTGGAGAGTGTTTTAGTGTTCCACCAGCTCCCTCAGCACCTGTGTGTGCATCCCATCGGGGTCTATGGATTTATGTATATCCAGATTACTCAACTGCTCCTCATCCCAGTCTTTGTCAACCAAACAAAATTCATCCTTTGACCTAATTTCCTCTGGAGTCTGGGGCTCCTGATGACAGTTACTGGCAGTATAGACAGAAGCAAGGAAGGCATTCAGCAACTGTGCCTTCTCTGTGTCCTCTGTCACCAGGGCACCTGCCCCATTCAACACTGGGCCTGAATTGCCTCTAGTGTTAGTTTTGTCTGCAATGTATTTGAGGAAGCCCTTCTTGTTGTCCTTAACCTCCCTTGCAAGGTATAACTCCAACAAGGCTTTAGCTTTCTTAGTGGCCTCCCTACATCCTCTGAAAACAGTTTTTTATTCATCTCAAGTGGCCATCCCTTCCTTACATAATCTATAGACTCACTTCTTCCACTTGAGTTTGCCCAACAGTTCCCTATTTAACCATGTGGGTCTCCTGGCCCCCTTCTTGATTTCCTACCCCCTGGGATGCTCTGATTCTGAGCCTGGGAAAAGTGATCTTTGAATAAAGATCTTGGGACCCTTTATCCTGTAATACCCTATCCCACAAGATGTCCCCTAGCAATTGCTTGAAAAGGCCAAAGTTGGCCCTGCTAAAGTCCAGGGTTTTGATCCTCCTTGGCGTTCTGTTCCTGTCACACAAGATCCTGAACTCCACCATCTTGTGGTTGCTGTAGTGAAGGCTGCCCTCAACCTCCATCTCTTCAACCAGACCCTTCTTGTTTGTGAGTACAAGATCCAGTACTGCTCCTTTCCTAGTTGGCACATCCACTATTTGAATCAAGAAGTTATCACCAACGCACTGAGGGAACATCCTGGACTGTAAGTGGTTAGCTGTGTAGGCCTTCCAGCAAATGTCTGGGTAGCTGAAATCCTCCATGAGAAGTAGGGCCTGTGATTTTGAGGCTGCTCCCAGCTGCTTGTAAAAGGCCTCATCAACTTGCCCATCCTGATTAGGTGGCCTATAATAGACAACCACAGCAATGTCCCATATGCTCGCCTGCCTCTTAATTCTAATCCACAAACTCTCAACTTGCCTCTTAGCCTCACCTGGACAGAATTCAGTACATTGCAGTTGTCTTTCGCGTAAAGTGCAACTCTACCACCTCACCTTGTTGTCCTGTCTTTCCCTGTCACTCCCTGTTGCTGCTGCAGTTTAGCACATGCACATCAACTTCTTCCCTTTCTCAAATACATTACCTTAATCACTAATTGGCCAGGCCTTGGTCAGCAGCAGATCCATCTTAAAATTTATTAGCATTAGCCCTAACAGTTACAGACGAAGCTTCCAGCTGCTCTTTGTTTAAAGAAGCCACTCCCTTAGTGCCCTCCCTTACCCCAAACCTGGCCCAGGCAAAATCACCACACAGGGGCACAGCCTCTGTTCTCACCATGGATTGCAGGGGTGCCTCCGGTCTGGCGCTGTTACTTCCTCCCTCCTTTTCTGACTATGGAGTCCACATGGTCACCACCATCTTGGAACACTCCTCCACCTCATCTTCCAGCTCAGATTTCCCTCTTTAATTGTGATGGCAGAGGCATCAGATTGGTCCAGCCAGGCTGGAGGTAGGTCCACCTCAGAGCCAGAAGACGTTTCAGGACCTGCTTGCTGGGACAGCTCTGCAGCCCCCTCCCCTTGATACTAAGAAAAAAGTGACTCCACACAAACTCATGACAGCCCCAATTCTCTTTTTATTGATACTAAAAATCAGTGTTTCTGATGCTAACTTAGGCAGTCAAACAGCTACGGCTATGCAAATGAAGGCAGTTTGCAGCCTGAGACTCCTTTGTTTCCTTTTGGTCACACTAACTGTATTTCATCTGTTTATTTACTCTTTGTATATAATTATCTTGTTTTAGCCTCAACTCCTCTATCTAGTTTTAATTAAGCACTTGAAATTTCTTATCTTGTGTGCAGATAAGATTGCAAACCCAAACAACTGTATAACCCATTTTGTGCTGACACCATGTCACCCTTCCCTCGAATAGTTTTTGTCAACGTCTGGTTTCTATCCCAGGCCTTCATTAGACTGAAAGTCTGCAGTTTCTGCAGTATCTCTTTCTCATACGTTTGTAAGTTTGAGATCCTTTAAGAACAGTAGTTAATAACTGTTTTCAAATTGTTTAACCTTTTAACTAATGTTAGATGTGCATAGAGTCATAGAGTCATAGAATGGTAGGGATTGGAACAGACTCTAAAGATCATCTAGTCCAATCCTCCAATAAGGACTGTTATTGTCATCATCATAATTTGTGCCTTATTTTCAGTATTTTTGTCTTACAGAACCATCAAAAATGAAGTTGAAAATCAATATAGTTAAACAATACTGGGCATATTAAGAGCTCTGAGTAACTTCTCTGATCTCTACGGATCTGAATGCATAATTGTCATTAATATTAATATAAGTTACAGACTTTAGCTCAAGGACACAAGACCCAGTAGAAAATTAAATATTCATAAAAGGAACACCATCATTAGCATTCCAGGCAGCATGTTATTAAAAGTTTGTGACTGTTTAATCCCTCCTTTGGATGTAGTGGAAATCTTTTCATTATGTTTTGGACTGGATTTGCTGGGAGAAGTAGTTATATAGAGGGAATTCTTAAAAAGATCCATTTATCTTCAGTCTGTAGCTCTCATAATAATTAGCTGTTTCCTCTATCTGTGTATCAGGTTCCCAGGACATGTCTGAAGCAGGATTGCTGCAAACATTTATTTGCCCTTAATCCACTTGCTTGGCTTTTCCTAAAGGAGAAGTTCTGCTGCTTGCGATTTAAAAAAATTGAGGGTTTTTTTTTTTTGGAGGTTGACAGTGTGCAGTAGAGTGTTAAGTGTTTTGAAGAAAAAATATAGAAGTATTATATTGTCCATAATTCATACATAGCATGGAACAAATCAATGGCATTCTCACATTTTAGACTGACGGGGTTTTTAGTAGGCTGTAACACAGCTAGACCATATTTTTTATTTTTATCTAAGTTTATTATTTTAAGTACAGTGGTAATAGCTGGGGCTTATACCAATTAGTTTCAGTTAACTCATCTTTGTGAATAATATTGTCTAATACTTGATATTTTCCATTTTGATTGGTATGAATGTGGCAGCTTTGATCTACTTCTTCCACACTTATTGTCAGGGCATTACACAGGGCACTGAATGTGGTATCCTTGGAATTTCCTCTTTGATCTTTTAAAAATCAATCTATACCTGATTTGTATGAGATCAACTGTTTGGAAAATGTAAGCAAGTGCATTGAGAGTCTCTAATAATCTTGCTTTCATGAGGTGGGGAAAAAACAACATGCGATCCCTGCTATGTTCCTACTTGTTCTCTTTTGTTTGACATTAATGGTAAGCTTGTCATTTGTATGTATTTAAACTTTGCCAACCTGTAAATCATTCATCAGATAAAATGCCGCTTTTACATGAATATCCCTAAAGGTAATTATACCATCACAGAATAGGAGAAAAATGGGAAAATTCATTACAGCACAAATCACCCAAATGATAGAACAAATGGAATTCTCATTTACGTAGGAGTGTACTTCTTTACAGCTGCAGTTTTTCTTCACTGTTGTTCTGTCATGTGAATAAGAAAAATCCAACAAGGCACTATGTAAATTGTGTAATAAAAAGTATGCAGATGATTTTTTAGGCTCAGGTCCCATGAATGGATGGAGAAATACCGTTTTTTGTTTGATCTGACTCTGCAGATAGGACCTATTTAATCTAGAAGGAGATGATGTACTCCAGTTTCAGTTTTGGACCCTTGTGTAAACACATTGTAGGAGAGATCTGTAATAAAAATGGTAACATTTGTGAGAAAGAAATACTAATAGGAAGGTAAGGCTGTGGAAGTCCCAGAAAAAGCAATGAAAGAAGGATAAATGAGGCAAGATTTGATGGCATCTAGAGCAGCAACATCACATTACAGTTACATAAAGGCTAAGGGAAGAATGAAATAATGGACATGTAGAAGTTAGGGAATTACAAAGGGAAGATAAAGAACAGGACTGTAACCATCAGACACTCACATAATAGAGACCAAAGACAATGGGTAAATAGGTGACATTGTCTTACTTCCTTAGAGGTGGGAAAGAATGGAGGACTAAAGTTCAGTGACCTTGTCAACTCCTAAAAGATATGACAAGCAGAGCTGTATCCTCTCCTTTGTGAGAACAGACCTGCAGACGTGAAACATTGATAGTTGGTGTCTCTTTTTCTCCCTAGCAGCATAGGTGATGATGAGCAGACTACTTCAATGCATGTGTTTGTGTGCTTGGGAAGGTGTGGATGTGTGAAAATGGGTGCAAATGATTTTTTTTTATGTAATTCATTATTAAGTAGGATCATCTTCCCCTTTTACAGAGGCTTCCTACATTCATTTAGCTTTGTTGTCATAAATATATTTGCTGTGACATTCCAAGCAAATATTATTACAGCCTCAAAAGCTGTCCTGGTTGATTTATAAATAATTACAAATGCTGCTTTACTGTTGAGAAATTAGTATAGTATAGACAGCTGAATGTATCTGAGGCAGGCTTGTCTTTGTCTGAGACTCCTCCATAGTGTCTGTAATGCATTTTATACAGTTATATCACAATTGCAATTAAAAAGTTTGAAAATATTAAAAGTTTGATATTTCTCTGAAAACCAGCAAAACACTTTGCATTTTTTCTCTCCTTCACCTTTTTTTCAGTTGTGCTATTTTTTGAGCATCTCTAATTACAACAGCTTTTTAAAGTGTATTCCTTGTATAGCTAATTGTCTGACTTGTAGAGTTCTTGTACTCACATGTGTAACCACACTGATCTTGCTGTGAATTGTATTAAATCTGGAATTGTGCTTTGCTCCTTGATTATAGTTCTCCAGTCATATGATAATTATAGATTATGATTACAGATATCAAAATTAATGACAATATTTCAGTTACACTGTTTTTACAATGATGCCGTTATTTACATAATAATGTAAAAATGCTTGGAAATATATTGATAGGAAAGGTTAAAAAATTTCCCTTCTCCTGGAGTCTTTGCTTGGGATTCAGTCAAGAAAACAAGAATAAGAGTAGAGAAGACAAAATATAATTTAGTCCAGCTCCTGAGCAGAGCAATGGCACACTGATTTTGTTGTATGTGTGGATCAGTGGTTTCATAGAATCATAGAATGGTAGGGGTTGGAAGGGACTGATTCATAGGTAGATAGGTAAGTTTAGGTTATGGAAGCTTGCTACAGAAAATCACACATTTAGTTTTATGAAACTCATAGTCTTGTAAGCCCACAAACAGAGCTATTAGAAAGATACAACTATTTCTTGTAACATAACTATTGCTTAGCACTGATAGTTTCAAGGCAGATATGTACCTAAACAAAATTATTATGGCGAAGCTATTATGTTAGTTCTGCACTTGAACATTTGGACATTGTACAAACAAAACTCTTAGCTAGGATGGCAGAGGTTTTAGGCCAGTTTTCATCCTGTCCAAGGACCCAGGAATAAAAATACATTGCAAGGAAAGTTTGTATCTTAATCCAACAGCGATCCCTAATGATCACTGAAGGAAGTATGAGGACACCAAAAGAAATAAGACAGAGGTGTAACTTGGGTGGACCAAGTCAGGACTATGGGTGGGCCCTTTCCTGGAAATTTGGTGAATATTCAGGTTTGTTGTAAATATAAGCTGAAAATCCAAAGGCTGAGGTGGGCACATTTGGTGGAGAAATCCCTCGTGTTCCCCAGAGCTGCAATAAAGAATACGTCCTTAACAGTCACATTGGCTATTGAGTCCTGATGGCTTCTTCACGGCATCAGGACCTTTAGAGATCATCTAGTCCACCCCCCTGCAGAAGCAGGTTCACCTAGATCAGGTCGCATAGGAATGTGTCCAGGCAGATTTTGAAGACCTCCAAGGAAGGAGACTCCACAACCCCTCTGGGCAGCCTGTGCCACTGCCCCGTCATCCTCACAGTGAAATAGATTTTTATGTTTAAATGGAACTTTTTGTGTTCCAGCTTCATCCCACTGCCCCTTGTCCTGTTGCTAGCTACTATAGAAAAAAAGGAACGTCCCAGTCTCCTGACATCCATCATTTATATACTTATAAATATTAATGACATCCCCCCTCAATCTTCTCTTCTATAAACAGCCCCAGTTCCCTCAGCCTTTCCACATAAGGAAGATGCCCCAGTCCCCTAATCATCTTGGTGGACCTGTGCTGGACTATTTCCAGATTTGATCATTATGTTGATGAACTGGGCAAGACAACTTTCAGAACCACCAGTTTTTCAGAGGTAGCTGTTTGAGCAAAAATCCCCAAGAGGCTGAGCTTTCTTTGAATCCCTGAAAGTTTGCCACTTTCCCTTCTTCAGCTGCTTGCAACATTAAGTGCCTCTTTTTTTGGTGGAACTACAGATAGGTTCTGTGTAAATGCAACACAGCCACACTTCTGTACATTGTCTCTGTTTCTTTTCTGACTATGTTTATCCATTACCTGTTTTTGATGTTTAAGCATGATGAAGACTGTAGCATGCTTATATTTAACATTTTATTTATATTTCATTATTTGGTTGTTTTTTTCCTTTCCTATAACACTTATTTGCATATGGGTTTTTTAACTCAGCTGTCATTAAAATAAATGAAGTTACTTTTAGTCAATGTGAATGACAGTTTGTGTCAAAACAAAATTTGTTAATCTATTTTACCTTGTAATGAAACTTGTATGCTATATTTGCTGCATAACTAAGAACATTATGAAAATTAACTACTGCACCTGCTCAGTATTTAATATTCATTTTATCATGAAAATATCTAACTCATTTCCAGTATTTTTTCCCAAAACACCCAAAGACCTGTTCTGTGGATGCTTAGTAGACAAATTCTAGTCATTTTAATTTAGGGGCTCTCTTTTATTTAGAGAGGAGAAATAGCCTCAACAGTCGTGTTTTGTGAGGTTCCAACATGAAAATCCATTTAATAGATTACATTGTTTTTCTGATACCTCGCTGTACTAAATTTTAGTCTGCTGAGATCTGAATCCATTCAGATAGTGACTCTGCAAATCTGTTTAAAAAGCAAGTAGCACTTTAACCTTACATGTTGTACTGCTGCTACAAGAAAACAATAGCATTTTGAGGTCAATTAATCTTTTCTCTAAATAAGATGTCAGTAAGCAGATAGATGTTAAGTACACCAGGGGCTTGACAAGTTTTTTTATATAATTTAATCCCAAACAATGGTTATTGCAGAACATTAAAGATTACATAGCATTTCCCCATAGTCATTGAAGTTTAGGACACACTATAAGCGTTCTTATTAAATTTGCACAACTTCTGACTGATTTTGCTTTGCCAGAACGTGCAAGCAGATAACAGCCTGGAAGAGCAATGATATGTTGTAAGGAGTCAGTGAGTAATAGGTAGAATTGAAGGAATACATGATGAAGCAGAGAGGTTTTTTAATCGTATCTATCTGTTGTCTTGAGGTCAGATTATGCACATGCATGTGTGTAGTATAAAAAAGACTAGATGATATTACTGTGCCTGACTTAGTGTATTTGAGATGAACAGTGTAAAAAGATTTTGCACCTCAGCAGCCTCCAGTGCTGTTTGTGGAGAGACCAAGATGTACAATATTCTGAACTCATTTAGCAGGTCTGCTGCCAGGTACAGGGTCTTACTTTCATGATCAAGCACATCTCCTCAGGAAGATTTCTGAGATTCTGAGACAGAGCTTTCTTTTAAACAGTACCTTCACAGCTCCGTGGACACTGACTTTGGGTTTATCATGCAGTTCTCCCTTGACTGCATTTCTCTTTAATTTCTCTATACTGTTTTGATTGCATTTTTTTATAACTACAACATTACTGTTTTGTTGTTAAGTTAAAATATACATCCTTATCTTGCCTTCCTGATACCTACTGTTTTGTATATGGATTTGTGTGTGATGTGCTGTAGAAAGGACGATTTCTTTAATTCTTCCACAAGAAAAACAGTTGTTAAACAACCCCTCTATCATCAATAATGCAACTTCTCCCTTTTCATTTTTCAAGGAGCTCTTCAGTTGCTTCTGATTGCTATCTTTGGTAGTTTTGTTGGGTTTTTTTTAAGCTGTGGTATCTGTAAAATCATCTTGCATCTCTGCTATCCCTCCTTCAGTTTGGTCAGTGATTAGTTCTCCTTTCTGTTGTTACTCGGGCCAGTTTTTGTGTATTAGTTTTGTATTTGGCTACATGCATTTACTACTGCAACTTTTTGCTTTCAGTCAACTTATGCAGAGAGCTGCATTCCCGCTCCAACAAGGTGTTGTTATGCTGCTCTGCAGCAGACTTCAAAACCTGTGCTTTTACTATGTTAGCCAAACAGATCTCTGGGTATATTAATGTTAATTCATTCCTCCCAGCACTACAATTGAAGCTTGTAGTAGCAGTAGCAACAGTAATATAAGTGCAAAGAATAACCTATACCAAGGAACTCATCTCTTCATATCACAACCTAAATCACACTTAGAGCAACTTGACTGGTTTTCTTCACAATATATTGAAATAGAATTCCAGAATCTGTCATTCTATTTAAAATTATAAGCCTTTTTTATCTTACTTCTAGTTTTAGTAAGAGCTTAGAAATAACATAGTAATCAACTTTTGATTAACCCATATTAGGGGTTTTTGCAATACGTTGTTAGTCCTGTATTCATGAGCACTGATCACAAGTGAATATGGAACCTGCAGCATTTCTCTTACAGGGGTCTGGTCAAACACTGTATGCAGCAAAAAATGAGCTCCATTTGAACAGAGTAAACAGATTAATTTTATCATGTACTCAGTTTGAGAATGAGAACAAATAAGGAGGAAAGGTGAGATGTGAAGGGCTGAAGTGATTGTGCTAGAGGTCTGATAGCTGGGTGGAGGCTGGAACTTTTTTCATGTGTGATTCATAACCAAAAAGCCATGATTATCCATATGAGAACAGGAAAGGTATATCTGCCTCAGTTATCATCTGTAGTCTATTGCATTTTGGGAAGATGGAAAAATTAATATCAAAGAATCATAGAATGGTAGGGGTTGGAAGGGACCTTTAGAGATCATCTACTCCCATCTGCCTGTAGAAGCAGGTCCACTTAGATCAGGTCACATAGGAATGTGTCCAGGTAGGTCTTGAAGACCTCCAAGGAAGGAGACTTCACAACCCCTCTGGGCAGCCTGTTCCACTGCTCCGTTACCCTCATAGTAAAAGAGATTTTTCTTACATTTAAATGGAACTTTTTGTGTTCCAGCTTCACCCCTTGTCCTGTTGCTAGATTGACACCATCCCCTGTTGGGTTTAATTTGGCAGAAGTTAAACCCCCTTGCTTTCCAACCAACCTCGGACAATTCTGGGTGTCTGGGAGTGACTGGGGCTCCTGAGTGATGTTCAATCAAACAGGTTGCCGTGATCAGGTTTCCTATATTCTTGGGAACAGAATTAAGACTTGAGACAGAGTCAAGTGCTAAACTACTTCATTTTACCCACAATGAGAAGAAAAAGAGAAGATGAAAAGAAAAGAGTAAAAGAGATAGAGAAAAGCACAATAGTCACAACCACGAGTCTACATGGAGTGTCCCCGGCAATCTGTTTGTCTGAGAGCTCTGCTGCTCTGTCTGGTACAGTAGGGGAAAGAGAAAAAAGAGAAGAGAGAGCGTGCCTCCACTCATCCAGTTCTTATATACACTCCTCTCTCTGGCACATGCCCAGTACAATCTCTGGAGGGTCTTGGAAAGTTCTGGAGGGTCCAGGAGGGTGTTGAAAAGACCCTAAAAGTCCATGAGGATTGCAGCCCCTTGACCCTGGGCCCAGGCAAATGCACAGAGGCAGTATAGCCTGAGACAGTGGGACATGCAGTGCAAGGCAACACCTTCAACAGGCAGAATCGTTGTTGATGGTGGTGAACTGTGCCGCCAGCAATGTTGAGGTATATTACTAGTACCTTACATAGATACCATAGAAAAAAGGGATGCTCCAACCTCCTGACATTCACCATTTAGATATTTGTAAATATGAATGAGATCCCCCTTCAGTCTCCTCTTTTTAGACTAAACAACCCCAGTTCCCACAGCCTTTCCTCATAAGGAAGATGCTCTAGTCCCCTGATCATCTTGGTGGTCTTGTGCTGGATTCTCTCCAGAAGTTCTCTGTCCCTCTTGAGCTGAGGAGCCCAGAACCGGACACAGGACTCCAGATGAGGCCTCATCACAGCAGAATAGAGGAGGAGCAGAATCTCCCTCGACCACACTCTTAATGCATCCCAGGACACCATTGGCCTTCTTGGCTAAAAGGGCACACTGCTGGTTCATGGTTAGTTTATTATCAACCAGCACACCCAGGTCTCTCTGTGCAGAGCTGCTCTCCAGCAGGTTAACCCCAATTGACTATAGAGAGCATTAGGTCTCTTTCCCTGATAGTGTGTCCCTATATTGGTACATTGGATTATTAAAAAGCAAACAAGTGTAAAAAACAAGTGTAAAAGTTCCAGTTTTATCATTTATGATAAATGAACAGTTATTACAATGTCACTAAAACGATCAGCTCTGACTTCTGCCTTCAAGTGAAAAACAGATTATTTGGCTGACATGGTACATTTCTTATAAATTACGCACAGAATTTCTCTTTTAAAAAATTAATTCCATTGAATGTCAGATTTTAGGTATTTGTCTTTCTCAAGGCAAGACCATGAATCTGTTGGACATAAAACTGCTTAGCATCCTCTGAGTGTGAGACTGTAGGTAGATTTCCGACAAAAGTCTGATTCAAGATGCTATAGCTCATGGCATGATAATGTATAGAGATAGATACTTGTTTGTAAAGAATACTAATGGTAGCATTGGGGAAAAATATAGGAAAGAAGTTGTTTTATGTATTCAATACAAGACATGGGTATGGACATAATGAACTGGGCTGTCTTTAACTTCTTAGTGTATGGAAATCATCTGGGAGGAAATCCAATGTTTTCATAATTGTGTCACAATTGTACAAACAAGAAGTAGAATTCAGGCTGCACAAATTCAAATATTTTCCTAGCTTTTGGCAGCACTTTTAACCTTTAACTTGGAATTATTTTTGGAAGTAAATATTGGATCATATTAATTGGAAGCAAGGATAAGGACTGCTGAATGGCTGTCATGGGTTGAGAACACACCATGTGACAGCTGAGGTCACTAAAAAGAGGGAGACATGCACAGATTGGACTTGAGCTATAAGAAGCTGAAAAGTTCCTGCGTTTTTTGTGCTTCCCATCAAAAGCAAAACAATATGTGAACCTTCAAAGGTAATCTCAGGTTGCTGAGAGAGTGCCACCTCTTGCAAGAATGCAGTCTACTGTCCACTACTGCTCTCCCATGTGGGCATACTGATGTGATAAGCCACAACCTAAGAAATCAAGGAGAACTACAAAGCCATAGAGGAAAAAGTGAAAACCAGTGAAGCTCAAACTATTTTCTTGTCCATTTTACCAGTCGGAGGAAAGCGGGCTGACAGACATAAACAAATAATGAATGTAAACTCCTGGTTACATGGCTGGTGCCAACAAGGTTTCAGTTTTGTATGTCAATGGGAGCTTCTTTGATGACTGTAATCTCATAGGGTGGGATGGAATATACCTGTCTAGAAAGGCAAGGGAATCTTTGGGAATAGACTAGCCAACTTGGAACAGACTGGCCAGTGGGCTTTAAACTGAAGAACTTGGGAGTCAGGGTGATAAATGGCAATGCTCATGCTATGTCATCCAACAGGGAAATATGTCAGACCAACAAAAGAAGTGATGAATGCTCCTCAACTTCAAGCCAAGATGAGAGGCAGAAGTCTGACCATCCCAAAAGAGTATGTGATTATGGATGTTCCTCTTGCATTCATCCAGAGAATCCTACATTTTGCATTAAGCCTCTGTGATGTCTGTACACCAACACACACAACTTGGGGAATAAACAGGAAAAACTGGAGATGTGGGTGGGCTTGCAAGCCTATCATCTCATTGCAGTTACAGAAACATGGTGGGACAGCTTGCATGACTGGAGTAAGTCATGGATGGCTATGTGCTATTTAGGAAGGAGAGGCCAACAAGCTGAAGTCATGGAACTGCTCTTCATGTGGGAGAGCAATTGGAAAAGGCAAAGCAGGTAAGAGGGTTGCATGGATGAATAGGGAGCTTCTGAAACAACTCAAGTGGAAGAAAGAAGTCTATGAAATGTGGGAAAAGGATCTGATCACTTGGAAAGAGTATAGGAATGTCATCAGAGTGTGCAGGGAAGAAAGAAGGAAAGTTAAACACCTCTTGGAATGGAATCTGAGAAATTATATGAAGGAGAACAAGTAAGGCTTCATCAAGTACATTCACAGTAAAAGAAACATGAATATGGAGAATATGGGCCTGATGCTGAATGAGTTTGATGCCTTGCTGACAGAGAAAGTAGAGAAGTCTGAGCTGCGGAATGCCTTCTTTGCTTCAGTCTGTATTCCTAACGCCAGCCCTCAGGAATCCTAATCCCTGGAGGATGATGAGTTGGATGAGTGGATGGTGAAGTGGACCAAGTAGCTGAATGACAGAGACCAGAGAGTGGTGATCAATGGCATAGAATCAAGTTGGAGGCCTATGGACAGTGGGGTTCCACAAGGATCGGTTCTGGGCCAGTCTTATTCAACATCTTCATCAATGACCTGGATGAGGGGACAGAGTGTACCTCAGCAAGTTCACTAATGACACTACACTGGGAGGACTGGCTGATTCCCCAGAAGGCTGTGCTGCCATTCAGCGGGATCTTGACTAGCTTGAGAGCTGGGCAGAGAGAAACCTCATGAGGTTCAACAAGGACAAGTGCAGAGTCCTGCAGCTGGGGAGGAACAACCCCATGCACCAGTACAGGCTGGGGGTTGAACTGCTGAAGAGCAGCTCTGCAGAGAGAGACCTGAGAGTCCTGATTGATAATAAACTAGACATGAGCCAGCAATGTGCCCTCATGGCTAAGAAGGCCAATGGCATCCTGGGATGCATCAAGAAGAGTGTAGCCAGCAGGTCAAGGGAGATTCTTCTCCTCCTCTACTCTGCCCTAGTGAGGTCTCATCTTGTGTCCAGTTCTGAGCTCCTCAGTTCGAGTGATACAGAACTTCTGGAGACCGTCCAGTGGAAGGCTACTAAGATGATCAGGGGACTGGAGTATCTCTTGCAAGAAAAGGCTTCAAGACCCAGGACTGTTTAGCCTGGAGAAGAGAAAACATGGTGAATATTATCAACACATAAAAAAGGACAGGTATTGAGAGAACAGGGCTAGTCTTTTCTGAAGTACCCAGTGCCAGAACAAGGGGTAACAGTCACAAGCTGGACCACATGTAATTCCCCTTGAACATGAGGAGAAAATTCTTTTCTGTGAGGGTGTCAAAACACAGGTTACCCAGAGAGGTTGTAGAGTCTCCTCTAGAGGTTTTCAAAACCCACCTGGATGCGTTCCTGTGTAACTTGATTGAGGTGAACCTGCCTAAGTAGGAGGGTTGGTCTAGATGGTTTCTAGAGGTCTCTTCCAACCCATATCATTCTGTATCGCTCTGAAGACCTATCTGTAAAACAGTTGCTTAACACTGGCAAATCTTGAGTTTTCCCAGTACCAATCTGCACGTACATTATTCTTACTCAAAATTGCCATTCCTGATTTAGGCACAAAATTTTGCCCTTGTCAATAGTCATGGTCGCTACATGGAGTGCAGAAGGATTACTTTATTCTAGTACTATTTCTTTCCTTGGGACTGAAGTAGAGAATATGATGCAGAAAATAGCTCTGTGAAATACCAAACCCTCCCTTATCCTCTCTTTCCCTAAGTTTTGACTTAATAATAGAATGTGCTTACTTGATGATGGAAATAGCAAAAGATATAGCAGCAGTAATCAAAATGTAATATATCTGTTTTGAAATGATTGTGTGTTTGCCAGATTTTCATGTCAGGCAGAATGAAAGCCATAGGTCTCTAGCTCTTGGAACGTCAGTGATTTCTTAGGTAGTAAAGTAATAACTGAATGTTGTTAGCTTTGAGGCAGTTTGTTTCCCAACTGCACTCTAATATTAAAAAAGAACAAATAAAACTCACCTTCCTTATAATCCAAAAAAAGTTTACAAACCACTTGTCTGTCCATCAAACCAAAGAAGCTTTTCTGTTGTGTTGCTAGTGAATAGAAACTGTTGGCTTGTATAAACAGAACATCATCTCGTCCTAGTCCCCAGCAATGAAGTAGAACAATTCCCAGAAAAATCTCTCTTTTGCAATTTTAGCAGTCTTCTCAGCACATATAAATCATCGCTGAAAGGATATGCAACTTCTCTCCTGTTTTAGGATGTAATTACAGGTATATACTCTATCAGGTGTATACTGTAGGTATAAGTATATATAACTAAGTCATGTAGTTAATGACACATTATTCTTAAGTCAAAATGTAAATTTGATAATGTACCACTGTGTTTTTTTAAAGTAGTACCAAATAAAATGGACCATTTAGTAGTTTTGGTGATGCAGCAGCAGCAGCTGTCACATGGCCAGTAAACAGGACAGATGTTTGATTTTCAAGTACCATCTATAGTAAAAATCCTGTTTAAGAGGTTAAATTTCCCCAAGCAATTGGAGTTAGTGGGAAGAAATTTTTTGTCATTCCCATCTTAGTTTTTGCCATGGGGATTCCTGCTGCTCAAAGAAGGAACATCATATGTGGTGTGGAACAAAAGGATGTAGTATAAAACACCAACCTGTCCTGTCAGCTTTTTTTTATCCTCTATTTCTGTCATAGTTCTTTTTTTGTCATGCTGTGCCCATAACTTCTTGTGCAGCAGCTGAGGTAATTTGTTGTTGGAGGTCAAGTGACAAGAAATTTCTCTTGGAGATTAAACAAAAGCTGTTGTGTGTAGTTCCTGGACATGTAATGCTATTTTTCTTTGGTTTTGTGTGCTGTTTGAGTTTTTTGTTTGTTTGGTGGTTTGTTTTTTGTTGGGTTTTGGGGTGGTTTTTTTTGCTTTTCAGCTGTTTATGAAAACTAAGACTATTGCTTCAGACAGTCCCTTATTATAGGATACTTATCTAGATGGATAAAATGCACTTGCAAGATTTTGATAAGACTGAGTATGGAGCACCTTAATAAGAGAAAGGGCTAATTTCTTTCTTATTTTCTCTATGCTTACTGTCATGAAGGAGGCATTACTGCTTATCCTGAAGTATCTCCAGCTGAAGCTTCTTGAGACTTTGAAAGGATTTTTCTCTTCTCCAAGTCTTGCTATATTATTTATTTGTAGTGGATGCCTTAATTTCTTTCCTGTCTGCCTAGCAAAAGCTCTGCATTGAAAATGATCTGTCTACAGTTTGCCATTCTTTCTCATTCAAGCAAAGAAATTGCTTTTGTATGTTGGCTTTTCCACATGCACATGTGTACCTGCATGTGTTCCCTACTGCACATGGAAATGAAATTTCAATATGTGGAGCTATACCAAATTGCTATTAACATCAGCTAACTTGAGTGAAGACGTGGAGTAATACCATAAGCGTTAGAAGTCTGGAGGATGCATACTTATCTACACTATAGTTCTCTCTAGCATTCCCAAACCTAGAGTTTCATGGTTACCCTGGACAAATCATCTATAACAGTTCTTGTCTAGATGACAGTCTAGTGATTTTGCAGATAGACCATAAGTGATCTCAATGTAGGCTTGTAAAAAACCACAAAAACTGGTGGGTTGGGAAAACCCAAAAAACCCAAAGGCAGAATCGAGTTGCTGTCCTTGTCAGATTGCAGCCATGGTCTTGAGGAGGGGTATGTCTGTGCAAAGAATGGAAGCCCTAGGTTTCTGCATTTCTATGCTAAGTGTTCTGAAACATAAATATGGGATTATTGAACAATATACAGTATTATGTATCTACTAATTTTTCAGATGAAGCATGTCCCAAAAATAAATATGATTGAAGATGCTGTGCTATATCTTCAGTAGTCAGTTGGGAGAGAATAGAGGTATCTAACAACAGTTCTATGCTTGCCTAATCCAGGTGGGACTGGAGAGATCCCAAGTATAATTTAGGAATTTCTGGGAGTCTGGTTTAATGTAATTTCATTAAGACTGTCTTGTTAACTTCTTGTGGTGGTTTAACCAGGTGTCAACCAATTCATAATTCACTCCCCTTTAAACTGGACAGGAGAGAGAGAAATAATAATGAGTAGTTTGTGAGTTAAGGACAGAGAGATTTTCACCTTCTCAAATACATTATTCATAGAGGCATTACCTTCATCACCAATTGGCCAGGCCTGGGTCAGCTGTGGTAATCATCTTAGAACTGACTGGCATTAGCCCCGTGAGCTACAGGGGAAGCTTCTGGCAGCTCTTTGTTTAAAGATGCCACCCCTCTAGCTCCCCCTGCTAACAAAAACCTATCCCAGGAAAAAACACCACTCTTCTACATCAGAGTAAGAAATCTTTGCAGTGTTGCGTGGTGCATGGGTCCAAGACTAACATACCCTTGAAGAGTGTGATTCTACTCGAAAGTTATTTTCTTACTACAATAAAAACACTTACAAATGTACTAAATGACCATTTTGAAAATTGCACGTTTTAAATATCAATATTTGGTGTGTTGTACTTTACCTTTGCCTCCTCATCTGTGACTGTGTGACTAGCTGAAATGACCGACTGACTTTTTTTTTAATTTGTCAGTTGTATTTATTCAATAACTAAAGTGAAGACAATGTGTAGAGTGATGATAATTCAGTTTCCCAGAGAGGACCATTAACTCTGTCACTACAAGGGCCAAAAGAGGTCCAAAGGAAGATCACCAAAGAAGGGCCAGATTTTCAGATTGAGGACATCAGGAAGCAAATCTGTGACTTGTATAGCATTTACACTAGAGAGAAAGCCTCACCATGACTGTAAATAAGACTTTTAAAAGTGTTTTACACAGCTATATTCCTAGATCACATTCCTAGAACTGGTAGTGATCTAATGCTGTTGCTTGATTCTTTTGTTTCAAACTTTACTAAGAAAAGTAGAACAAAACTTAGAGACACTGTAAGCTGAATTACCTCATTATTACTATCTTAATAATTTGAGGTAGTTCTAGGTATGCTATAAAAACATACCAGAGAGATCTTGTTTTTCTTAATATCACTTCTTTCTTAACACTACTTGCTGATTTTGTTTGTGGGTTGGTGGATTGTTTCCTGTTTGAGGGGATTTTTCTCTCTACTTGGAGATTTTTATTGGTGCTCAACATCACAGTAACACGTTTTAGTAAAAGTAGCAGTAGATTGTCATAAAGATCTTTTAGAACTGTCATTTTCTGTCTAGCACAAAGTTTCTTGGATTCTATAGTGCAATCTGTGATATACAAGGAAGTTCTTCACATCTGTATCAGAGATTCCCTTACATACAGGCCTGGTCAGTTTGCTCTGCTATTACCACTGAAGAGAAAGAAAAATGAGAGAAAGGGATTTTTTTTTTTTTTTAATTATTTAATACAGAATTAGAATTGTGAAGCTTCACAATTTGCCAGTATAATTTGTAGGTGGTGAAATACTACTTCTGTTTTATGGAATTAGATTTTAAGTTGATGAATCTAAAAGGAGGCAATTTTTTCCCTTAATGATGGCACAAGAAGTACTAATTGACATTATGATTGAGTAGATTGTTGTGTTCTCTATAGCAAATTTATCTTCACTTTTTTTTTTTTTTTTTTTTTTTGGTAGAAAACTCCATCCTCTAAAAAACTAAGCTAACTTTATTTGTAAAGATTCAACTTTCATTTAAAGTCCAACTGTGGAAATGCAGCAGCTTAGAGGGCGCTTGAAGATCTTCCAACTTACCCATCAAATAAATCTTTTATTCCGCTTAAACCAGCTGTTAGGAAGTAGACAGAAACATGATGTTTTATGATGCTGATTAAAGCAGTAATCTAGTGTCTGCTTTATTCAACACATAAAGATGCACTGATGAAGCAGTGATAAGCAGTCAAATTACTGCATCAGGTTAACAAACCTGCAATCAGCTCTAGGGTTTTTTTTCTACTCCTCTAGTGGCTGTTTTTTCTTAGACTACATGAAGAATTGTATTTTAGTCTAACCAGATGTTTAAATGTTTTAGTCCAATCATGGATTGATATTCAGTGACAAGAGATTTCAATGTTTTAAGGCCTGACCTTAAATTCTTAAAATCACTGATTTTGATAGAAACTTGGTCTGTAAGGGAATGATAACTCTGATGTTAAGGATGATAGTTTTAGCATCTGTGAACCATAGTGAAGTCTGTAAAAATTTGATTGCATTTCACATAGGTATGGTAGTCTGTCCAAATGTTGGAAATTGCAGACTTGTTGGCCACAGATGTTTTAATTTAGTATATAATGTGTTACAATAATTTTGAGGTCTTCCTTTATGCACATTGCACTGCTCTATTAGATTTGGGTTTTGTGCCAATTTCTCTCTAAAAACAGTCCTTGAACTGATATTCTCTAAGAGTATTTGTTTTTTGATGTAGCCACTATTTTTAATCCACATTAATATAATAAATATGATGTTCTGTTACTTTTTTGTTAAAGTCATATGGAAAAAGTTGAATCACTTTCACTTGGTTGATGTTTTGTTTATGTATGTGAATCAGGTACTAATAATGGTTAGAAGAGTTCTATACGTTCAGATCAGTAGAGGCACTTCTTGATACTCTTCAGCTTAACTTTTGAAAAAGAAATCTGTATGAATGAATGGCAAGACATTGCCAAGAAGTATAGCTGAAATGTGTTGTTATTTTCATCCAACTTAAGAGTTTGAGTGGTCTAACTGGTTCAGTGCAGGTAATTACTCTCAATCCCATTAAAAAAAATGTTCTGTAAGATTCTTTTCAGAAACATCATCAATCCAAATGCATAAAACCTGACTTTTCAAAAGAAAAAATAGGTGCATCAGCTGCAAATGCTCTAATTAAAGCCTGGTTAAAAGGACTAAAGCCAGGGCTCAGGTGGACAAAATTCAGGTTAAGGTCAATGCATCCACTCAGACTGAGCTGGCTAGTAGAGAAGCTTCGGTCCAGATGGAATGCAGGGAGTGTTTAGACTGCTTAGGGACCTATGCCTCTGAGGCAAAAAATGTGTCATAGGTGCCTGCAAGTTGAAGAACTGCAGGGCCTGGTGAAAGAGCTGCAGGAAACTGTGAGTAGGCTCTGTAGTATTAGAGGGCAAGAAGTGGAGATAGATGGAGACTTCCAAAATCAGGTGCAAGCCTCCAGTGAATCCAATAAGTCATGGACCCTGGCTACAAAAAAAGAAAGGCAAAGGCTCGTCTTCAAAGCCCTCCTTCCAGAGTGTCCACTTCAAATAAGTATGAGGCATTGGCAACAAGGGACTTTGACGAGCAAGCTCCAAAAGGGGAAAACCCACTAAACAACCCATCAACTGCTCGACCTGCGGTAGGTAATGGACATCGCAGGAAGAGGTGAAGGATGCTTATTGTGGGTGACTTGCTGCTAAGGGGCACTGAGAGACCCATCTGTGGAGCAGGCAGGGAGTCAAGAGAGGTGTGCTGCCTACCTGGGGACAAGATCAGAGATGTGGCCGAGAGAGTGCCATGCCTTGTCAGGTATGCAGGCTGCTACCCCCTACTTGTGTTCCATGTAGGCATGAATGATGTCATGAGGCATGACATCTACAGGATCCAGGTGGAATTTAAATCCTTGGGAGAGCAGGTAAAAGGTAGAGGGGCTCAGGTTATTTTCTCCTCTATCCTGTTCACTAGAGATAAAGGAGGAGTTTGCAATGGAAAATCAGCCAAGTGAACTCCTTCCTGAGAGGCTGGTGCCAGCGGGAAGGCTTTGGGTACTTTGACAATGGATCCTT
Organism: Colius striatus; assembly: GCF_028858725.1. Lineage (NCBI taxonomy): Eukaryota > Metazoa > Chordata > Aves > Coliiformes > Coliidae > Colius > Colius striatus. The sequence goes on along the minus strand of NC_084767.1, from coordinate 28,045,263 downwards.
CCTTGGGGACTACAGCTTCATAGGATGGGATTCATCTCTCCCATAAAGGTACTGGATTATTTGGCAGTAGACTAGCAAATTTAAAAAAGAGGTCTTTAAACTAAGGGACTTTGGGGGTGGGGGGAGAAGCAAAACAGAACAAGCTGTCCGCTCTAGCTGGGAAACAGGGCAGGACAGGGAATGCAATGATAAGTGCCCTTCATCTGCACACTGGACTGAGATATGGAAGGCTGATCACCCTGAGGAAGACCCAAACCGGGCAGGAACCTCCTGCACCCACCCAGGGAAACCTGCATGTTTGAGTAAGCCCCTGCACTGCCTCTACACCAATGCACGCAGCCTAGGGAATAAGCAGGAGGAACTGGAGATGTGGGTGAGGATGCGGGGCTACGACCTCATTGCAGTCACAGACATGTAGTGAGACAGCTGCCATGACTGGAGCACAGCCACGGAAGGTTATGTATTGTTCAGGAAAGACAGACTGACAAGGCGTGGAGGTGGAGTTGCTCTCTATGTGAGGGAGCAATTAATGTGTACTGAACTATGCCTGGGTGGGGATGAGGAGCGGGTTGAGTGCTTAGGGGTGAAAATTAATGGCCAGGGCAAGGCAGGTGATATTGTTGTAGGAGTTTACTACAGGCCACCTGATCAGGAGGAGGATGTGGATGAGGCCTTCTACAAACAGCTGAGAGATGCCTCACGATCACACTCTCTGGTCCTCATGGGGTACTTCAACCACCCTGATATTTCCTGGGATAGCCACACAGCCAAGCACACGCAGTCCTGGAGGTTCCTGCAGATTGTTGACAACAACTTCCTGTCGCAGATGATCGAGGAACCAACAAGGAGAGGTGTGCTGCTGGACCTGGTGCTGACAAATAAGGAGGGTCTGGTTGGGGATGTGAAGGTTGGAGGCCACCTCGGCTGCAGTGACCATGAGATGGTAGAGTTCAAGATCCTGTGTGGAAGTGGCAGAACACAAAGCAGGACCGTGACCCTGGATTTCAGGTGAGCCGACTTTGGCCTCTTCAAAGATCTACTTGGACGGATCTCATGAGATATGATTTTAGATGGTAGAAGTGCCAATGAGAGCTGGTCAATCTTCAAGCACCACTTCTTCCAAGCCCAGAATCACTGTGTCCCAACGCGCAAGAAAGGAGGAAAAGGAGGTAGGAGGCCTCCATGGATGAGCAAGGGTCTGCTGGGATAACTCTGGCAGAAAGCAGCCATCTATGAGAGGTGGAAACAGGGCTTGGCTTCTTGGGAAGAGTATAGGAACATTGCCAGGGCATGCAGGGGTGCAACTAGGAAGGCTAGAGCCCTTCTAGAATTAAATTCAGCCAGGGAATGTTAAGGACAGCAATAAGGCATTTTTGAAGTACATCAGCAGCAGAAGGATGGTGAGGGGTAATGTGGGCCCACTGCTAAATGCTGAGGGTGCCCTGGTGTCTGAGGAAGCAGAGAAAGCCGAAGTACTGAATGCCTTCTTTGCTTCAGTCTTTACAGCCAAGGCTGACCCTCAGGAAGCCCACTCCAGCAAGGATAACAGAATGAGCAGGACAGCAGAGGACTTGCCCTGGGTGGAAGAGGAAGAAGTTAAAGACTTGTTGGCCAAGCTTAAGGCTCATAAGCCAATGGGTCCAAATGGGATGCATCCTAGAGTGCTGAGGGAGCTGGCTGATGTGATTGCTGAGCCTCCCTCTATCATTTTTAAACAATCATGGGGGACAGACGAGGTGCCTGAGGACTGGAGAAAGGCCAGTGTCATGGCAGCCTTCAAAAAGGGCAGGAAGGACAACCCAGGAAACTACAGGCCAGTCAGCCTCACCTCCATCCCGGGAAAAGTGATGGAACACTCATCGTGAATGTTATCACTGAACATATGAAGGAAAAGATGGTTATGCAGGGGGAGTCAACATGGCTTCACCAAGGGGAAATCCTGTTTGACCAATCTGATAGCCTTCTATGAGTGCATAACCAGCTGGCTAGATGAGGGGAGAGCAGTGGATGTCATCTACCTTGATTTCAGCAGGGCTTTTGACACCCTTCTACAACATCCTCATCAGAAAGCTCAGGTAGTGTGGCTTGGATGAGTGGACAGTGAGGTGGATCGAGAGCTGGGTGAATGACAGAACCCAGAGGGTGATGATCAATGGCACAGAGTTGAGTTGGAGGCCTGTGGCCAGTGAAGTTCCACAGGGATGGGTTCTGGGGCCAATCTTGTTCAACATCTTCATCGATGACCTGGATGAGGGGACAGAGTGTACCCTCAGCAAGTTGGCTGATGACACCAAACTGAGAGGACTGGCTGATTCCCCAGAAGGCTGTGCTGCCATTCAGCGGGATCTCGACCGGCTTGAGAGTTGGGCAGAGAGGAACCTCATGAGGTTCAACAAGGACAACTGCAGAGTCCTGCATCTGGGAAAGAACAGCCCCCTGCACCAGTACAGGCTGGGGGTCAAACTGCTGGAGAGCAGCTCTGCAGAGAGAGACCTGGGAGTTCTGATTGATAATAAACTAAATATGAGCCAGCAATGTGCCCTCTTGGCCAAGAAGGCCAATGGCATTCTGGGATGCATCAAGTGTGGCCAGCAGGCTGAGGAAGGTTCTTCTCCCCCTCTACTCTGCCCTGGTGAGGTCTCATCTGTAGTCCTGTGCCCAGTTCTGGGCTCCTCAGCTCAAGAGGGACAGGGAACTGCTGGAGAGTCCAGTGCAGGGCCACCAAGATGATCAAGGGTATAGAACATCTTTCAAATGAGGAAAGGCTGTGAGAATTGGGGCTGTTTAGTCTGGAGAAGAGGAGACTGAGGGGAGATCTTATTAACATTTACAAATATCTAAAGGGTTGGTGTCAGGAAGTTGGGACATCCCTTTTTTGTTTAGTAACTAGCAACAGGACAAGGAGTAATGGGATGATGCTGGAACACAAAGTTCCACTTAAATATAAGAAAAACATTATTTCACTGTGAGAGTGATGGAGCAGTGGAACACGCTCCCCAGAGGCGTTGTGGAGTCTCCTTCCTTGGAGGTCTTGAGACCCTCCTGGACACGTTCCTATGCGGCCTGATCTAGGTGAACCTGCTTCTGCAGGGGGGGTGGACTGGATGATCTCTAAAGGTCCCTTCCAACCCCTACCATTCTATGATTATATGATTCTATGATCCCATCAGGACTCATTGACTTATGAGCCTTAAGCTTGGCCAACAAGTCTTTAACCTCTTGCTCTTCCACTCAGTGCAAGTCCTCTGCTGTCCAGGCCATCCTATTGTCCTTACTAGACACTTGTTGGAATGCAGACATGGGGGCTACTTTTGACATGTCCTCCCATTCTGTGAACTGTAATAGTTTTCAACATCTACAAAATCTTCTCTCATGGAAGTCAGTCCTTGACTGCCAGCATGTGTAGTCTAGGCCTGCTTTGAAGTCTGCGGTAGCACAAAAGTGTATAGAAAACCTTTTATTAGGAAAGCCATAGGCAATTATTTTATGCCTGCTTTCTCGTAACAGAGAGAGTAGTCTGAGTAACAACTACCCATTTGGACCAGTATATTTTACTTGTAAGTACTCATATAATTTTAGTAGTGGAAGAGGTAGATAGAAATCTGCTAGTTCTTTGGGATTAAGTTGGTCTGTGGTGGGATTGTCTGTGTTTGTGCTGTCAGCCAGGTCAGCTCTATGGAAAGGTGGGAAATGTCAAACTATTCCTGGGATGGGAGATGGGAAGTAAAATGAAAGCTGCACCTGCTCCTAGTTAAAACAAGAAAGACTTTATGCACTTGGAAACACAGTATCTTTTATTTGGAAAGGCAAGCATTAGCCAAGTGGTGTAGTTTTTACACAAGGCATGACTCGTAGTAGTCATTCTCCTGGAAATAAAAACTTGATGCGATTTGTTACACAGCGGTTCCTGTGGACTATGTCAGCATCAGAAAGGGACTGTGAAGTGACAAATCCAACAATCGCTGAGGGATCCTTCATGGGACTATGAAGTCTCTTGACATCTCTACCACCTCCCACACTCATATGGTTTCTCCAATAATATGTGTAGATTGGGAAGTTAAATTACTACAGCCAAATTGCTGTTGGCTGCCTTCCTTATAATCATTGTTATTATAGCATGAATTTCAATAGTCTTGGTCACCAGAATAGTATGATACTGGTGGTATAATCCATTTCTTATTTCTTTATTCAGTACCACTTAGCTGCATAATCATAATATGTTGTTATGCAATAGTAGTCCACTGTAGTTCACAGATAGATGGGAATGTGTATATAGGCAGCTGTGGTATAAGTATGCTACTTCTTCCAGTGATTAGTTAAGATGCTATTATCTAATTGTGAGGGTAATTGAGTTCCAAGCAATAAAAATCAATCAAACTATACCAGTTCTTTAATGATATCCTGTTTATGCCTTATGTAATGATTGTTTTTTCCAGAAATGTAAGAATGTACTTTTTTTAGACCCTGAAATGGTATAGCACAGGCAGACACCTGGTGCTTGGTTTTATTTTTCTTGGAGGTCAAAAATTTGGAAATACTGCAAGAAGGTTGCTTAATGTAACAGAAAAATAACACACAGATTTCCTAAGATGTTAATTGTTTGCAGCAAAGTGAGCAATGCAGTTCTTGTTTTCAAGGATGCTGTCAGCAAAAGCAGTCCAGCATAGGAAGTCAGACAAGTACTTCTGTATTATCAGGTTGTGCTGGAACTTCATATATAGATGGAACATGTTTTCCATCCAGTGATATATTTTTATATGAAATGTTGTTCATACTTTTGGCAAACAACTTAAAATGCAGTCCTTTTTAATGTAGACTATCTGAAAAAAATCAAAAGGAGAAGTTGACTGAGTCCTTCTGAACTTTTCTGGTGTTTACGCATTTTTCTTTAAAAGCATTGCATTTATTTTGAAGGTTAATTTACATGAATTGCTTTTGAAATTAAAACCAGCATTTATTTCATTATCTAATAGTAATCAAATGTATGTTTATAGATCATCAAATCTGGGTAAATAAATTGCAAAGATAACAACTGTGCATATCAATTCCAAATGAAATCAGTGGATAAAAATGATTAAAACCATGTTGGTTCTTACTTACCTAATTTTATGCAGGAATGAAAAATATGAGGGCATAAGTGATAAAATACTGTCTACCTGAAGTCAAAAGGAATTTTATTTGTTATAATCTTTAGAATGTATCTCTGCTACTAAGGTGCAGGTGTGCCTGTAGGGCACCTCTCCAGCTCACTTCTAGGCTTGGCAATATGGCTAGATGAAAATCTCTTGAGTGTGGTTGCAAATAGTGTTCAAAGGATTATTTTCAAATGCTGTATAGGTGAGTGCAAAACCCCCAGAATAGGAGGAGGTGTAAGATAGTAGCTCATGCCTATTGTCAAGGGTCTGTGCATGAAAATCCTTGTATGTGAGTAGGACTTCTTGGTATTAGTTAGAGATGAGTATTTAGCTAGTTATACGTATTAATGTTTCATAAATGTTGAATACTGTGGTTTAACTGTTTTCTTGCAGATATTGATCCTGAAGATGTAGTTCACCAATTTCAGTTGATTGTGTCATTAATGAATTGATAGACTGCTCCAATCCTGATTAGACTCCAAACTCTGAGACCTGAGCAGTTTTTCCTTGTGGCACTAAGGAAACTTTCATTAAACTTAGTAAATATGCATATAATAACGTTTCTGGTTTTAAAAAGTTAAAAACTGTATTACACAACTGTCTACTTGGCAATGGGCTCGAAGAGAAATCAGCGAGTTCTAATCATCTACTTTAATCCTGCTGGTAGGCCTTGAGTCCAAGGACAGTCTTCAGTCAGTATTTTCACATGTCGTACATGTGTGAATAAGAAAAAAGAGGAAAAGTCAGTCACTTGAACAGACCATTCAATATGGTCATTTGCTGAAAGGATCCTAGAGAACATTGCATCAGCTCTATTAAAGTCTGCAGTGTGTGTTAAATTGTGGTGAGCAGTGATGGTCACACTCAGAACTAATGGTAGCAAACATAAATTAATTTAAATTTCAAATTTTATGGGTCACTAAAATTTTTCTTCATATCACAGGAAAGCTACCTAGCTGTCATATATTTTAGACACATTAAAACCAAGTGTGAATAAGCATACAAAACAAAAAAGAAAGAGTAGTTGCTTTTTTTTTTTTTTCTGTTGTGTTATCATAGGGGAAATAACAAAATCCTAAATGATCATGCAGAAAAACTAAGTTGAAAAATTTCTTAAACAAAATATTGGAAAGAACCTAAAAAATATATTCTATGTAGGGATCTATCAGTTCTGACATTGTAAAACTGTAGGTAATGAGGGGTAATCAGAAGCATCTACTGATCTATGTTGTACCCATCCCTATGTGACTGCTTTCCAGCCTCCTACAAAAAGCTTAAATGCCTGGTGGAAAGCTGGCAGTCAAAACAAGTTTTTGTCAAGGATGAAAAGTCAACAAATTAAATGATCTGTCACAGACAGTATTGGCTATGGATGGTAGAGATCTAATACTGCCTGGATAATGTACCCATCCAGTGGAAGGCCTTGGCAATTTGAGTTAAAGAAATATACATATAATGCAAAGCTAAAATGAATTACTACTCAAAAGATTTGAAGGAGCACAGATCTCAGTTTAAAGGGACGATTGTAGGCTTTTCTTTGTAGGAATTCGTGTACACAGTTAAGAGTCCCTTTCATAATTTGAATTTTAATTTGCAGGCTCTTTCAGAAATTCACATCTCACTAGAAACTTAATTTCTTATTTAAAATGTTAGTGAGCAAATTGCATTGATTTCACCTTGTGCCAAAATATTTCTTATTAAACATGTAATCTGAACTGTTTATACAAGCCTAGGAACAATCTTCACCACAAACCATTTTGGTGCCACTATTTCACCTGAGAAGATGTCTGCCCCAGCAGAACTACATTTAGGGGGTCATTTTGAATAAGAGGTGAAGTTGCATAAAATTTTTGACAAAAAAGATAATTTTCCTACCAAAATATTTTTTTTTATTGTATCTCAATTAAAATTTAACTGAAATAATGTATAAAACAAATGCACATATTATCTTTAATAGACACTGTGAAAATGGAATTTAATCTTTTGAACACCTTGTTTGTAAGAGTAAGGTATCCTGGTTTTTTTTGACAGCTTAGTAGTACTTCTTCCTGTAAAACTAATGGTAAGGATATTAAGTCATTATGAGTTGACTTCTCTCATAGTGATTAATGGTGCATGCCAGAGAGGTTGGGTTAGTACTCTTCCTTTTAAAATACAGAGGCAGAATATGCTCATCCACTGCAGATGCCTTAGCTGTATCTTTAGTATTGTCCTCTGCCACATGAGACTTGCTGCAGGTCTTGTGGTACGCAGTCAATAGAGGAACCAAATACTAGAATATGTTATGCATCATTTACATCTTGAGACATGATAGGGTGGAGATGAGTATGTGAACAAACTGAGGTCTGCAAAAATAGTTTCTTAAATTGAACAGAGGCATGACATTTTATGCCCACATAGCTTCCTGGAAATTCAGTATAATTAGCAGCTGTCTTACTAGTGGCCAGGCCTGGAGCCTCAAAATTGATCGAGTCTAGATGTATCTGTTACTTAGGCATAACTTGTAGGCAATGGTTGTTTTGCTTATGTGTCTCCCAGCTCCCAGTCATTCTCCTGCCTTCATTAATGCTGTTCATCATAATCTTTTTAACTAGTCTGACAGTGACATAACCAGAAAAATTTCTCATGTAGCCTGAGTACCCTCTTGCTCTCTCATACTATAAGGGCATGAGTTTGCACTTGCTTCTACATACTTCATTTAATGTATAAAGGAAGATTTGGATTTCTGCTTGCGTCATGTCTCTCTGTCCCTATCCCCAGTCTTCCTCCACTTTTAATTTTAAAGAAAGAAGAAGAAGATAAAAATAGATAATATAATCAAAGAATCCACTACAAATTAACTAGTGAACAGTTAGCAGTTAGTATTGATGTGTCTTACAAAATGTATTTATTCTTTTAAGAAGTGGTTAATTATTTTTTTCCAATGATTGTCCATTAAGAGTTCTTTAAAGGCGTTGAATTACCTCTCCTAGCATGAAAAGTTTACTTGCTGGTGCCCAAAACTCACACTTTGGGTTATATCTCAAATTACATCAAGCATAGGAAGTATTTAAATATGGAAAATAGAGTTCGAGAGTAGGAAATTTTACTTTTATTTATTCTTAGCTATTAATAATTGTATAAATTAATAGATGAGTAGTATTCAGTAGTATTTTTGTGATTTTGATCTATCGAAGTAATTTTTCCAAGGAAGTAATTTTATTATCCATTTAAAACAACAGCAGCAGCAAAGGTTTGCTGTGTTACTTATTTGGAGGGAAAATCAGATCGATCTAGCACTCTCCTACAGTAATTACTGATGATGGCATGTTGCCAATTGTTCATATGTATAAAGTCTTCTTGGCTTTTATAAATTAAGGGTTTTTTTCAGATTTTGTTGATTTTACCATTTCAGTACCTTAAGAAAAGCAAATCTGTCTCTCTAAATGAATTTACTCTTTCTGATAATCCAGTTGATCAGGCAAATATGTAAAAATCCCACTAATTTAGGGTGACACATGTCCCAAAGTAGCTTGTTCCTCTAGTCAGAAAATCATAGAATGATAAATAATCCTTCAGCCATTTTGAGAAACATAAAATGATAAAATGTTTGCTCAGATTTTATTTAATCCTTTCAGAATGTTGCATTAGGCTTGGATGCTGTATTTCCTCTTATGTGTTTCCAGTTAGCAAAGGATAAAGTTGGCAAAAGAAATGTGAGTGAAATTGACTTTTAACAGGAAACTATTCTAGAGAAACTCAGAAGTACATCTGTGTGTGATAGAGAACCACGTCACTTGGACTTCTGGTCATATAAGTGGCTAAATTCTTCTTGAAACTGTAATCAGAGATATACTGTTTTCACACGTTTTAGTATATCAGTTTCTTTTTTCCCTTTTCATATGTTAAGTGTCTCCAGGAAGAAGCATTAGCTCTTCAAACTATGGTTGTGAGTTGATTAACTTCATTCTGTAACATTGAAATGGGACTCTCCCTATAGCAGAGAGATTCAGAAACTCTCATCAGGAGCAGACAAACATGAAGCAGTTAAGAACAGTCTTGTGATTTTGTAGGTTTGGAAGATGCTTATAAAACTATAATCAAACTTTTGAGGTCTCCTGAAGCTGCAGAAGTGAGCTACACATCCCAACAAAGCAATGCATGAAGTAGTTTCAGAGTGTGTTATTATTTTTCTATTGACCATAGTACCATCCACAAATGGTAATTTTTAAGGTCAAATTGAATGGAAATTAGGATAATCTGATAAAATCAAAAGAATAGAAAGCAACTCTAAACAGATAAGAGGAGACTCTGCATAAGATTCTAACATGATATAGATTATAAGTACTGTTGAGTTGGTTCCAGTATGTTGCACTGTGGAAATCTGAGAATAGTTGATTCCCGGGTTCTGACTGGAATAGAGGTAATTTTCTTCCTAGTAGCTGGTACAAGGATGTGTTTTGGGTTTATCCTGAGAAGAATGTAGATAACACAGGGATGTTTTAATTACTGATAAGCACTGTATGCACAGCATCAAGGTCTTTTCTGCTTCTTCCCCTGTTCTGCCAGTGAGAGGGCTGGAGGTGCACAAGCAACTGGGAGGGAACATGGCCAAGACAGCTGACCTGAACTAGCCACAGTGCTGTTCCATGTCATAGGCTGTCATGCCCAATATGTAAACTAAGTAGAGTTGATGGGAGTGGCTGATTGCTGCCTGGGCACTGGTGAGCAGATGGTGAGCAATTGCCTTGTGCATCACTTCAGTTTTGGGGTTTTTCTTGCCTTGGATTTTATTTCTCCTTCTTTTAATTGTATTCCATTTCATTATCATTTTTAGTAGTAGTAGTAGTAGCGGCATTATTATTTTGTTTTAGTTATGAAATTTATGTGAACCCATGAGTTTTCCTGTTTTATTTGGTTCCCCCTAGTTGTCCCCGTTGCAGTGGAGGGGGCTGGGGGGAGGGGAGTGAGCAAGAGGCTGTGTTGTTGACTGGAGTTAAGCTATGACATCAGAGAAGTACAGCTCTTGAAAAGTTTAAACTGGCCTTCCTCTGCTGCAAAGTGGGCAAGTGGGTGTTAAATATTTTAAAGTCATTCTACATAAACATGTATGCATAACTTGTGACTGAATTATAACTTCCTACTGTTGAAAATGGCTAATGTTTAGTATGGGATTTGAGGATGTGCTTGTCATGTATTTATAACTTTTCTAGATATTATCTGGTTAGTAGCAGGAACAGGACACAGAACTAGACAGTCTCTTGTTCTGGTCCAGGTCAGATGTTTTTTCTGATGTCAACAAGAGACTGTAAACCTCACTCAGAGATAGATCAACTCTATCTGCAACACTTTTGAAAACTGTTTGCCAGAAGTAGTCTCTTTTATTATTACTTTGGTGAGGATATAGTTAGGAATGCATCTGTGTTGTACTCTTGACTTTATTCTCCTAGTTTTTCAAGTGGTAAATAGCAAGAAGCAGTATGCCTGTAATATGTTTGTCTGTGTATTGAGGCATTCTGTAATGTTTAAACATCTTACTCCTTTCTGTTTTGTGACCCAATGTGAAAACTGCATAATTAAATGTAAAAATAAATTAGTGCTGGACAGAATAAACTTGAAGTAAATCTGCTAGGCAGCATTCAACACTGGAGAGACAGTCAATGAAAAACAGTAAATATCTCTTGTTAACATATTGTTATCATAAAACCTTGTCTTGAATAGTAATTACCACTTAAGGTAAAAATTGAAGAGCTATTTCTGTACTGATTTTTTAAAAGCAGCATCGACTCCATTAACCTCTGTAGGTTAAATAGCTATTTGAGATTCTGATAGGAAAATAATTTCTCTTCAGAGAGCCCTCGGTTGATCTAGCTTATCAACTTCAGTTAGATCAGGGACCAGCTTCAAGGATTCATTGCCAGTGTTTCCTCTCTGGAGTTTCGACCTCTACTGTCTTATTCCACTAACTTCTAGGTGAATGACCAGTAATAAACGCAGGTATGATCACTTTGTAGTACTTCTACAGGTTTCTTGGAAAACTGGCTTGGCCATTAGTTAACAATGCTCCTTATTTGCATGTTTTTCTGGTACTGCACTTCCAATTTGTAGCAAAAAGGTTAGATATGTGCGAGGCAAGCAAACATTGTTTGCTGTACCTGTTGGGAAATGAGAAGTGAAAAGTCTGGATGAGATGGAATATGACATCATGTTTATAGAGTTTCTAATAAAAAAATATTGGGAAATTTTAATTTTTTTTAAAGATCTGAGTAGTCTTTACATGCAGTGTTATTGTTCTTTTTTCAGGAAAGAATATGTATTAAAATGAAAATATGAAATGCAGATCTTCCAATGCAATACTTAAAATCATAGAATCATAGGGGTTGGAAGGGACCTTTAGAGGTCTTCTAGTCCAACCCGCCTGCAGAAGCAGGTCCACTTAGATCAGATTGCATAGGAACATGTCCAGGCAGGTCTTGAAGACCTCCAAGGAAAGAGGATCCACAACCCCTCTGGGCAGCCTGTGCCACTGCTCCATCACCCTCACATTGAAATAGTGTTTTTCTTATATTTAAGTGGAACTTTCTGTGTTACCCCTTGTCCTGTTGCTAGTTACAATGGAAAAAAAAGGATGTCCCAACCTCCTGACACCCACTATTTAGATATTTGTAAATGTTAATAAGATCACCCCTCAGTCTCCTCCAGACTAATCAGCCCCAGTTCCCGCAGCCTTTCCTGATATGAAAGATGTTCCAGTCCCCTCATCATCTTGGTGGCCCTGTGCTGGACTCTCTCCAGCAGTTCCCTGTCCCTCTTGAACTGAGGAGCCCAGAACTGGACACAGGACTCCAGATGAGGCCTCACCAGGGCAGAGTAGAGGGGGAGAAGAACCTCCTTTGACCTGCTGGCCACACTCGATGCATCCCCATCTTGGCCATGAAGGCACCTTGCTGGCTCACTTAATTCTTCTTATTATTATTCTACTTAATTCTTATTATTCTTGTTAATTATCTTTCAGAATGAATTGAATCTGTAGTCTTTCGTCTGCTTTTTGTAATCAGAACACTATATTCACTTAAAACCTATTTGGGAAAATTACTGAGACAGCATTGCTCTGAAAATGGGAATTGATGAGGAGAAAAATAACACAATGTTGATTTGAGTAATAGCCTTTAAAACAATCAAAGGAAATTTCAAACACAAATGAGTTTTCTAGTCATATTTTCTTTAGAGTTGCGTCATATACCAAAGGAAATAGAACATTATTGAAGTGTATTGCATGTCTAACTCGAACCAACAGCACAATTTACCTTATGTCATTAAGTCTTAAACAAATAGATAGTATTTTCCCACAAAGGGAATATTTACTTCTCCTTGAAATATGAAGTAATAAGTCTAATAGAAGTAGGAAGGTGTAATATATTGTAAAGCTATTCTGTGTACCAATAGAATTTTCAATAAGCTTAGTTTTTGCATTCAGCTGCTCTGCTATAAATAATTCAAAATCGTAATGGATATTGCAAGATTTATGTTGGACAAAAGGGAAAAAAATAAGCTATGGGTCATAATTAGCAGTAACTTGATACTTTTTTTTTTTAAGGTATGTAACTTGAAATAGATGCTAAGAACTCTTAAAGCTTAATTTCAGTCTTAACAATGTAGTTGCTTTTGATGTAGAGATACTGGAGAATAAGGGACATGGTTTCATTGACACTTTGCATGAGAAGGCTTGTCTTGGAAAGCAGGAAAACTACTGTTGCAGATTTTTTTCAGTATTAGTTGGTGATGTGTGGTGCCTTCTTGGAAGAAATGAAGTTAAGAGATGAGAATTTTGTACTCAACAAAAAAATAAGATGCTCTTTTTACCGTTCAGGAGCTGATTTAATTTCATATCCATTAAAAGCTTTAGAAGCAGAGAAAAGTCGTGCATAAAATTAATCAGAAATTATTTGGTTTATCCACAGTCAAATTATTGATTACTGTACTGACCTTTCTTGTATGCAGTTTTATTTAGTTTTTTTTTTTCCTCCTTGAAGTTAAATGTCTAGATTTGCACAGAAAATTCTGGTTTCAGCTGGGATACAGTTAATTTTTGTCCTACTGGCTGGTACAGGGCTTTGGTTTTGGTTTATGCTGAGAAGAATGCTGATAACACAGGGATGTTTTAATTACTGCTGAGCAGAGCTTGCACAGTGTCAAGGCTTTTTCTGCTTCTCCCCCTATGCTGCCAGCAAGGAGGTTGATGTACAAGCAGCTGGGAAGGAGTGTGGCGAGGATAACTGACTCCAAGTAGCCACAGAGTTATTCCATACCATACAATATCATGTCCAGTATATAAACTGGGAGTTGGATTGGGAGGGGCTGATAATTTCTCAGGGATCAGTCAATGGGTGGTGAGTAATTGCACCAATTGCAATTGCACCTTATTTTGGTTCGAGTTTGTTGTGGAGTTTTTTTTTCTTGGGTTTTCTCTCTCTCTCTCTCCCTGTGTTATATTCCTTTTAATTGCCATTATTATTATTAGTTATTATGGTTGTTATTATATCTTCTTTCATTTTAATTTCTAAACTGTCCTTAACCCAAAAGTTTTACTTCCTAACCCCCATGATTCTCCTCACCATCCCACTGAGAGGGGGTAAGCGAGTGGCTGCATCTTAGTTACTGCCTGGTGTTAAACCACAATAGGTTTTAACAATAAAGGAAGACATATAAATAGCTAAAAATACCTACTGCTTCCCAATGTTTGTTGGAAATCGAGGAATCCTAGGAAGCATTTGTACCTGTTACATATCACACCATTGAGTCACATTTTATGACACTCCTGGGTCACGATTTGCCACCAATTAATCTGTATAGCTGACATCTTACTTGGTTCACAGTTATCTAATTGACTGCCAAAAAAATTAAAAAGTGATGTCAAACCACAGGTAATAAGTAAAATATCCTCCTTTTCAAACTATTACTGGATATGTGAAACTGTCTTAGTTCTTCCATGGACTCAGATTGTTTTACCTTGAAGGGCTGCATAATACCTGTCTGCACACTGTTGCAAATTTGGTTATAGTAGCTTCCTTCTCTAGTCTCTACCTCTTCTGTACCTTTGCACCTCTGCATTAGTATTCCACTTTATAGTTCTTTCAAAAAAAAAGAAAATTAAATTTGATTTGAACTCTGTTCAGATTATCTTTAATCTCGATTTTTATCTTTCTAATTTTTCTGTTTTTACTTCTTATACCATGAAAACTTTTTCCTCATTTCATGAATTTATTTCTCACATTTAACTTGTGGCAATTCTGATTTTCTTTTCATTGTTAAAGCAGTAGTAGTGTGTCTGTCCTGTTCTGTTAGTAAGAACATTAATTACATTTGTGCTTCTGCCAGTTTATTTCTTCATAATACTGTGATATCATTGTGATCATATAAATATGTTTTAATGCAGAATTGATAATTATCTCTACCATTCAACAAATTATCTGTGTTATCAGAATATGTGTCAAAAACTGCAGATTTTGCTGTTGCAGTGACCTTAGTTTTGGATATCCCATAAATAAGCTAAAAATATGGACTTGGTTGGTGTTTCTTCAATAATCTTCCAAAGTTGGCAATGACTATGTTGAAAGGTGCCACACATTGTTCCAAGAAGAATTAACAGGTAGGAAAATTAGTGAGAGGGGCTTGCAAGTTAATGTCACTTGCTGGAGCCTTTGAATATCTTAATATAAAAGCACCACATTTATTTATCAAAATTATTATGAGCTCTTGGATGGGTATCTGTACACATTTGTTTGAGAGAAAGGTTGGGGTGAGGGGTTTAAGTGTGCATAAAAAAACTACTATTTCTCTAAAAATTCAGTGTAATTCATTCAAAGTCAAATCTCAAGGAGAAGGTGGTGAATTTGACAGAACCTTGGGAATAGCAATGACAGAAATTTCAGTTTTAATTTACTATGACTTCACTGATAATCTCTACTTCTTTAATCTTATTAACTGGAAAATACAAAACCACTATCTGAGAGATAGCAGAGAGAGAAACTGATGGCGTTTTAACTCCCCGCTAATATCATTGTGAATGAAAGAGCTCTTCTGAAGCCAGAGTGCAGTAATCGGATGACAGATCCTGTGACAGCTGGGCACTTTTTAATGGCTCAGATCCTGACAGGTCATGGCTCCACAGCTGGAGAAAAGGTTGCATTTCAGGAGGAACAGGAGTTTTCCTGCCTCAGAAGTTATCTTCTATTCCTGGATGACTGCTCTGTAATTGAGTTAAAAGAGCAGCTATGTTGGTTTAAGAGAGATCTTTTTATACAGAAAAGTACCATTAATACCTTAGAGGGACAAATATTCTACTGTCAGGGTGATGTTACATGGTACTATCTTCCTAAGTAAAGGATAGGGAACCAATTATAGAAGAGAAAGATGAGAAGTGTATAGAAATGGCTAACAGCTCAGTGAGCTGCAGCCTCAGTATAGCAGAGTTACAAAAATATCGACTTGGCTAGGTCCAAATAGAAACAGATCCAGAGTTAACAGCCTGTGGCTATACTCTAGCAGCACCTCTCTCCATCTATCAAAGGTGGTCACAGTGGGCTTATTTAAAGTGAAACTTTCTTTTCTCCTTAGTTTATGCTGTAGCAGCCTGTTATTTAGTGCCAAACCCTTCTGTGAATGTTTGGGGTTTATCTTCTAATCCTACTTGTTTGTTTTCTTTGCTATTCTCTCTCTCACAAGTTTTGATATTAATAATACTGTCAACTGCAACAGCAGAGGCTTCACAGCAGCTAAAGTCACTAGAAGGTTCTCTTGGATAACTAAGTAGCAACTGTAGTGAGTTTTATTGAGATTTACTTATTAATAACTAATTTAAAGAAGGTAATGACTGACTGGGATCCAGATGCCTATGATTGCTAGCAGCCAGCAAGTTACAAGTTGGAAAAGATGCTTTGGCCATGTTCAGTACCTGCAGACAACATGCGAAGCTCCCTGCTGAAGGGTGTAAACATTTGATGAGTGTGTCTGATGTCCAACAAGCAAAAACTGTCATTGCAGCACACAGAGTCACTGTCATACTGATGTCCACTACGCTGTTCCTCATGAATGTGTCTGGCTTTTGCGTAGTGCTCAATCTTCTGGATGTTCCAGAAGAATACGAAGCACGTGAGGTTACAGCTGTTAATTTTGCAGACCATGCAAAAGAACATTCTGTAAGCCACAGGGAAACTGAGCCAAACCATTTGTAGAAAGTTCCCTCTGTATTTATGACTTGAAAAGTAAATATTTTTTAAATGTGTTTCATTTTGTCTCCTGTACCTGAATCAAACTCCAAATCAATGGGAAGTTTTACTGCAGAAAGTTAAAGTAATAGCAGAAAAAATTGGCCTTAAATGATGTTGAAAACACTGTCAGTCTTCTCAGAGATAAATGTAATATACTCCGGAGGGTACAGTTTCCCTTTATGAAACATGCATGACTTGTATTAGCTGCTGTTTATTGCGCCTGTGGTTAGTTCTCAAGCGATAACTGAATAATTTAAAATTGCAGATGTGAGTCATTAACTCTCCTATCTTCTAAGGTTTTGTCAGAAACTGACCTCTACCAAGTCTGTCTGCAAAACAGATAGAAAGACAATAGTGGAGCTTTGATACTTCTGGCTATTATGTAACCAACTTCACTTCTTTGCTAAATATAGGGGGCTTGGGAAAACAAAACACAATTCTTATAAGATTTCTGGAAGCTTTATGAAAAGCTTGGTCATAGCACAAGACGTACAAGAGAGATTGATTAGTGGTTTTAAGAAATATTATCTGTAGTTTTGGGGGAAAAAAGGTCATATTTTCTCTTGTTTCTGTCAGTCAGTACTGGTATTCACCACAATAACATGGAGCATCAGAAATTTGGGACGTTTGCTAAATAATTTTGGTTTGTGTACTTTACTCTTTTGCTGATGGAACATGCATTAGAGACTTGAAATAAAGCTTAATTATTGTAAATGAACTTTTGAAAATTTCTGCTCCATACTGTATGCACAAATATAACAGAAAACTCACTCACTGGGGACAGCAGCTGTGACCACACTGTGCTGCCCTTGAGGTTGTCTGTCAGATGCATAACAATTGTTGGCCTTAAAGACTTGTGTGCTTCTTGCCTCTTCAGACCTGCAGCATTTGTCTCAGAGGGAGGAAGGAATTGGGGAAAGTCCTGGGCTGCTCAGCATATCTTAAGTGTTTGGGTAATGGCCCTGTAAGATGCTAATCACCTGTTGCAAGTTGCCAAGTGATGACACTAAGGTAGAGCTGGACTAGAAGTCTTCCTGAGCAATAACCGAAGGTTGACATGTGCTTTTTGTATTTTGGCAAGACAAGTACATCCTTAGGTCATTCAAAAGTTGTTCTAGTCTGTTGATGAACGTGAAAGGCACTGAATAAGATGAAAGCATGGACTTCAAGATGAACTTGGGAATTGCCATTTTCCTGTGACTTGAGGAGAAATAACTTTGCTCTTGGTACTGTTTTAACAGTGAAGCCTAGTAACCAGGGTGAGTTGTACTACTGCAAGCATGACTCCTGTGGTGTGTACTGAGCTCAGGCAGTCTGTTCTGAAGTAAGACTGAGACTGCTGGAGTCTCCTGGCTGATGATATGCTTAGGAACTGGAGAGGCTCAGAGCTGCAAACTATTAGTTTTGGCAAATATCATGACAGAAATACTCTAGGGGTGAGAACTGCTCCGATTTTCATGCTAATTTGCAATCACATTGCTTGTTGTGAAAGTTTGACAGGATGGAATTGAAAGTCAGATAAAACCATAATAGACAAATTTCCTAACATCGTTATTTAATGATCTCATGGGGACTACTTAATACTCTTAATACTCTCTGTCAGCATCATGACAGTGAATTTACAAAACTGAAAGGCAAAGGACAGATTACATTTTTCTGTGTGACTTTTTAAAAATAAGATTCCTGAATACTTTTGACAGCTCAGTGCTTTATTCTTGCCTACAATTAGTGCAGTGACTAGATGTGAAACAACAGAAAAGAAATTTAAAAATAGTATTTGGTGGTTTATCTTATGAGGAGGCATTAATGGGCAAAAAGACATGCCATCCTCATGTTTTTCTGTTCCAAACCAGGTCTAAAGTACAAGTTGTTTTAAGATATGTGGACTATAAATTGATGGCTTTCATAATTTTTATTCCTGCAGTTAGTTTACTTTATGAATATGTATGTATAAAATATAATATAAACATAGTGTTTATATAACACTGGGGAGCCTGTGCCAGGGCTCCATCACCCTTGCAGAAAAGAAGTTTCTCCTCATGTTCAAGTGAAACTTTTTGTGTTCCAACTGTGTCCCTTACCTCTTGTCTTGAAACTGTGCACTATAGAAGAAAGAAAATTTAGAATTTTAATAAGGTTCTCCTTCAGTCTTCTCTTCTCAGGCTAAACAGCCCCAGGCCTCACAGCTGTTCCTCATAAGAAAGATGTTCCAGTCCCCTCTTCATCTTGGCAGCCCAATGCTGGACTCTCTCCAAACATTCTGTATCACTCTTGAACTGGTGTTCAGGCCCAGCCAGTTGTATTACTGTTTGTGTTGCTCATTTACTTGGTCTTATGACCCATTATGTTGGCTGTCAGTGTCTTCTGAGCTGCCACAGATCCCTGCCTCATCAACCTTCCTGGCCAATCCAATGTGAGACTAACCATGAAATGTGTGTGTTCACACTAAGAACCTGTGTGCATCCTGGAGGACAAGTCCTGTCTTATTGGCCATGCATTCACGATTATTGAAATATGAATAATTATGTACTGAAAAGGGCATTGGAAGGAAAATTGAGCATGTGATTTGCAGAGCAAAGGCTCCTGTGGGATGTGCATAATGTGCAAAGTCATCTTGATGTACATGACCCAACAATTCCAATAGATCACTGAAAGTCCCACAGGCAAAAGTAGCTGAAGGGCACCACAAAATCTGCAGCTTTTAATCCCTGAAGTTCTGGACCCAAACTAATTTGCTGCCTTTCTTGAAATTCGTATCTTCCTATCCTGGAGAGCAAATACTTAGGTAAGTCACTGTTTTTAAGGCCATGGTGACAAAAAATAGGGAAAAGGTGAAAACAGGTTGTATTGCAAAAGTACCACAAATCTTTTTGTGCAACTCTTTCCCTCACGACACTCCCTTGCAGTAGTTTTATGCTATAATTTATAGATTTAAGAAGCTGGGAAGTAGAAGGTTAGAGTAAATTATTTGTCTGACCTTGGACAATGAGTTAGAGAGTACTTTAATTACTCTCTGCTTGTTTAGATAGATAGACATAAACTCCACAAGAACCCAAAAGTACTACGCAGAAAAACAGTAAATAAACTCTCATTCCTTTTTGCACCCATTTTCAGGATGTACAAATCTTCATTTAGAAATCAAGTTAAAAAAAGTTTGCCTGAGTTATTAAAAGCAAGAGAGCATCTAAAGTTCAGCAACTCATACATGTTCTCACCATTTTTTGTAAGACTATAAAATATTTGTTTAGATATTAATTTTAATCTTCCTCTTTCTTCCCTTTTCTTTCAGGAAAATGAGCAGGTCTTCAGACAGGGCAAGATAAATTTGACCTACTAGCTTCTAACCTATTCAGAGAGCAATAATGTGAAAGAACTGTAGAAGCAGAGAAATTGTGCAGGCTGAGAGGTTTTATAGCTTCCTCCTCTAAAGCAGTGCCGAGAAATGAGTGGATTGCAGTGAGGGGGAAGGAGCCCAGCAGATTTGGAATAAGTGGGAGGGTGGATATGTCTGACACAAAAATGATTGGAGCAGTAAATTGAAGAGTTATGACTCTGATCAGAAGCTGCTGTGTATGATGCCATCCTACTTGAATGTATCTGGTGTGAGAAAACTGGATTAAGAGATGCAAAAGTGAAAATTGCTGTTGCAGAACAAGGTATGAAAATAAAGCAGATGATCACAGGAAGGAAGAATTTTGGAGCTGCTAGTTGTTACCTTCCTCACATGAAAAATGTATGTTTACTTCACAGCTGAGGTCATTCCTGGTGCTTTTGAATTGCAAAATGTACTGGTAATGGAAGGGGGTTTTTTTTCTTGTTTAGTTTTTTTTTTTTTTGGGGGGGGGGAGAATATAATCTCTACTTTTGTAAAGGCTGATTCCTGAATGCTGCACAATTTGTTTTGCTTTGTGACACATATAGATACACACACACAAAAAAGCAAGGGTTGTATGTATGTAAAGCTTGATGTGAATAAAAAAATGAGTTCTTAGCAGGACAGGTGCAAGAAATAATCCAAGATTACAATGACTGTGCAATGAAAAAATAGCTGTACTTTCCTGGAGCAAGAAAACAAGCAATTTACTTGAAAAACCAAAGTAGCTTATATTGTCTAGGGGAAATGGTTTTTTATGTGCTATGTAAAGGCCTTAACTTGAAGTAGGATTTTTTACAGGAATGGACAGAAATACCTCTAAATACTTAAGAGAAAACCTGCTCTCCGTACTCAGGCATTTCAGCATCACAAGTAGTGTAATGCAACCTTAAGGGTGATGACACTTGTTTTGTTGTAGTATTCCATTTTATTTCCTTTCCATTGCTTTTGAATAAATGGGTGTGCTTTTATCTTCACTTAGAAAGCATGGGTTTTAGTACATCTAATTGGCTTTCCCAATAATTTGCTATTAGCTGTAATAATAACATAAAAATCAGCTGATTTGAAGAATTTGATAAACATCAACAATTAGCTAAATTAATTTCTAGAAGGAGATTTCTAAATAAAGAATTCTCTCATTCCATTGTAATAGAAAAACACAGAATAAATAAAGCAATCAGCTGAGTTAAGTTAGTACTTCCTTCTGAGTGCAGCTCCAGCCAATAACACCAGTTGGTTTTGTATCTAGGTCTCTTTTTTTAAAGATTGGTTTAAGCAGATGATCTGAAGCAGATGAATGGCATAGATTTGCATGAGGGCAGGAAGGCCCTTCACAGGGAAATAGATTGATAAGCCAAGGACAAGGTTCAACAAGGCCAAGTGCTGGGTCCTTCACTTGGGCCATAACAACCCCATGCAGCACTATGGGCTTGCAGCAGAATGGCTGGAAAACTGTCCTGAGGAGAAAGACCTGGGGGTGTTAATCAACAGCTGACTGAACAAGAGCCACAAGTGTCGCCAGGTGGCCAAAATGGCCAATGACATCCTGGATTGTATCAGAAGTAGTGTGTCCAGCTGGACCAAGAAAGTGATTGTTCCCCTGTATTCAGCACTGGTGAGACCACTCCTTGAGTACTGTGTTCAGTTCTGGGCCCCTCACTACAAGAAAGACAGTGAGGTCTTCTCTGTGTCCAGAGAAGCGTAATGAAGCTGGTGAAGGGTCTGAAGAACAAGTCTGATGACAAGCAGCTGAGGGAGTTGGGGATGTTTAGTCTGGACAAGAACAGACTGAGAGAAAATCTTATCATGCTCTACAACTACCTGAAAGGGGGTTGTAGCAAGGTGGGAGTCAGTCTCTCCTCCCAAGCAATGAGCAATAATAGGACAAATGGGCTCAAGTTGCTCCAGAGACTAAAAAGAACTTTTTGGAGATTAGGAAGAACTTTTTTTTTAGTAAAATTGTTACTTGGAGATTCATTGGCTAAGGTCAAAATGGGCAAAGCAAAGACTGAATTGGTCACTATGAGCAAATGTGTACAATAAAATCATGCTTTCTAGAACTCATTTTGGGCCAAAAATGCTTCTTCCGTGGGTTCATTAATTTAATACATGCTGGTAAATGAGTATGTTTGGGGTTTTTTTACAGTCTGTGCCCACACTAGAAAGAGAGGATCATTTTACTTGAAATATTGTCTAGTTTAGCTGTCTGCGTATGCTAGGATTTTGGTTTGCTCTCATTCACATTAATGTAGGCATTTTTTAATCAAGTAGAATTGATATGTTTCACCTAATGAGGACCTAAGATGGAAATGATGAAGATTTTATGAGAACAATGGGATTATTTAAAATAGTCACAAGTTTTCAAAAGATATTATGTAAAACTCTAAATTCTCTTTGATATTCTAGGGTCATTTTAAGTCTTCTAACACAAAACAAAGAAAACATACCTTTCTGAGAAGAAATCTAATAACTTTGAGAAGTGAGAGATAAGGCATAAATCACTTAGGATTACAGTCTTTGCTACCTAAGAAAGCAGAACTTCAAGATGAAAAGTAGTGATTAAGATGTTATTATCTATTTTCAAATATATACAGGCAATAACCACTTCATGATTTAGTAGATCAATTAATATGAAGTCAAGTTCTCTCTAGTATTACTCAGAGCTATTTATTTGTACTCCAGAGATTATAGACTCCATATTTGAAAAAGCAAACTGTACAAAGTATGCATCACTCAAATAATTAAAATAACAATCCAAACCCATTTTTTCATGTAAATTAATTACCCCTCCCAGACCTCTATAATTAACAGAAACAAGAACTCATGTCAGTAAAATACTAGTTTTGCAAAGACTGAATGGATTCTTCATACTTCCAGAATACACTTTTAACATCTCTCCAAAAATCTCATGAGATGACTAGCAGAGAAATTGTGGTTGTTTGCTTGTGCCTGTTATTTAATTGTTTTAGCCTTTTTCTATTGTTTCAAAGTTCTTTTCATCCAGAAGTGGAAAATTCATGAGTAAATAGACTTACTTTTTTATTTCAAAAGATTTGAAAGTAATACCGATGCAATTATTTATATTCTACAAAGATTCTCCCTGTACAATCTTTTTCACGGTCTGGGAAAAAATAAGAATATGGTACAGCAGTAATTATGTGATTGCTTCTTAAGGGTATAAAATTTTAATTTCTTAAAAAAAAAACCCAGCAGACATGTCTTGTTAAGAAATGCTGTGACAATCTCTGTGTGCAAGATGAGCTCCTCCTGCAATACCAGGAAAGGCTTGAGTGCAAACCTGGGTTGTCTGCAGATCTTCTCGGAGTGTCTGGTATCAAAGGCGTTCTTTTTGAAAAATGCAGTGTGGTGTCAGCAAGGACTGGTTTGACCAGCAATCTGTGCCAATATCTGACTATAAAACCCCACAGTAGTAGTCAAGTACATATGTATGATATTGCAGAGATGTCTGACAGGGCATAGAGCAGGTTATGTGCAGCAGGAGGCTGTGTGTGAGGGTCGAGCTGGTGCCAGTACTGATGGGGAGGCAGTGTGGGCTTCCCCAGGGTTTGGTTGTGCCTCAGCTGGCTAAGCAGGGCTTGGAGCAGGTCCCAAACACCCATACCTGTATGTGTGTGTGAGTGTTGCCTCACATCTTGGGCCACCAAACAGAAAAAACTCATTAAAGTTTGTTGGCTTAAGCCAAATGAATGGTAACTTATGTTTTTCAAGAGAAATCATGAGAGGATTTGGCTAAGCAAAACAAGTCCCTATTGCTGCTCCAATTAGCCACTTGCTGAAGTTTTGATGGTCACTGCTGCTTACCTGGCCATATTTTGGATCTGTTTGTGACCTGACCATTAGCTTGAACCTGGTTCACACAGATGGATTGCCCTGTGGTGACCAGAAGCATTTTAATGAGTAGATCAATAGCCCCAAAACCCTTGAATTAGTAGCAAATGAGTAAAACAGAGATGCATCAAATATTGGTTGGTTCTTGGAATGATATTAGAGAGTTGATGGTACTCTCCTGTCTGGGAGCAACCTGGAAGCTTTCTAATTGGGAGCTTTTTAAACCAAACAAAACTCACTGCAAGGTGAACACAATTATAGAATTCAAAAGCTTTTCAAAGTATTTTATTTTTACCCTTTATTATTTTGATTTTTTAGCAGTAGCAGCAGCAAAATGTAACTGTGAAACGTGTGTGAGCTTTATGAAGGACTTTGAGGATTTTTTACTTTTTTCTTCTTCTTCTTAGTGGAAAGCTTTAACATATACACATGGATTTTAGAAGTCTGGAGTTTTTTCCCATTAAATGGATTTCCTGGAGAGGGAAAAAAGAGAGAAATCCCTGATTTTTGCTTGCAAATATCCACTGCAGAAGAAAGTATGCAGTGGTACGATTCATGCTTAATTATGTAGTGACTATCAAGCTTACTTTTTGACATTATCCCTTCTTAGAGTATTTGGGCTTGATTTGACCCAGTAGTAGTTTAACTCTGCTATAAGGAAAAGCTGAGCCATGGTGTACTGTCAGTGGCGTGGAAATAACATCTGTGGACAGAATCCCTGAAATCAACAGGCATATTCCAAAAAGCTTCTGTGGCTTTGGATCAAACCTGTCTCTAAGTTTGGGAGGAAATTTGCATGCACATCCATTTGCCCATGCAGATGTCTGTTATGTATTCAGAATAAACAATTGCACGCATCAGCAACTGTTTTCACTTGCAAATATGGGTTACTGTGCATATGGATTTTATAGGAGCTTTATGGAAATAGCCCCTGTAATAATATAGCCAATAGCACCTCCTATTTCAGTGGTGTTATTCTGGAAGGAGCATTGCTGCTACAGTTGCCTGTGGAAAATTTATTTCTGAAATTGTATGTTTGTAGATTACCTAAAGTCAGCTTTGAAATAGAGCAAGACAGGTAAATAGTGGTGCAGCAATGAACATGATGTATGAGTTCAAAAGCTTAATGTTTTCTTAGGTTTAATAACTCCTAAGTTGAACCATCTAAAAGAAGTAAGGTGAAACCTCTAACCTAACTTCGTCACCTAGATTTTCAAGTCAACCAAAGCTAAAAGGTATCACCAGGCCTTTATGGACACTGCTGTTTAATAGGTCTATAAGACATGCAGTGAGTCATGATTTCCTTTAGGAGCTGCTTCTCTTCCTCTAATTATCTATTAATTATATCTTTTGTCTAGGGATGAGCCTAATAATATTAATTTCCTCTGATATATTTATTTGTATAAAATGTTTTTCTAGCATCAGCATATGTTTCTACAGGAGCTTGGAATTTTTCTCTGCTAGAATGTGTGAAGTAGGAGGAAGCAGAGCAAGTAAGAAAGAACACAAAAGAGACCTTAATTGGTCGTGGCCTTTTGTGTTCAATCATTGCAATATAAGAAGTTGAGTCTTTCAGAAATTATAATAATAGTATTTTGGCATTATCCCTTGGAATACAAATTTAGCCTTTTAGATATAGTGATAGGGAAGTCCTGCACCACTGGAAGATCATTAGAAAGGAAGAGCAATCGCCTTGAGCCAGCTTCCCTGCAGTTTCTGCTTATTACTCCAGGGAATTTGCAGTTTGATGCTAGCCTATTGTTGTCCCACAAAGTGGGGTTCGATGCCTTGTGTGCAATGAGCCAATCTACACACAGAATTGAAACAGATACTGCCTTACTGTGTATGAGCTCAGATATGGGTGCTAGGTGGTAATCCACAAAGCTAGAACACTCCAACAGTACATCCTGAGCTATATTTATACACAAGACATCAGCTTATTCTACATTCTAACACATGTATTTTTATCTTCTTTGGTGATAGGTTAGTAGTCTAGCATGCCTAACATGGGTATGAGTACACTGGTTAGTTCACTTCCTCCGTCCTCTTCTTTTGAGTGTGGGGTATGAACTGGGGACATCGTCTGTAAGTTGGTGATTGTGATCTCCTCCTCTCACCTTTAACTTCCAGTTAGTGGAGATGTTTAATGACTTCATGCTAATTTTGCAGACCTCCAGCCCTTGGCACCTCCTGAGGCCTGAGATTCTGTCCTTATCAGTCTCTAGTCCCTCTTGAAGGATACCAAATAGTCAGGTTCACAAAGCTACTGATTTATTGTCGTCCCAACCTAAACAGAATTACTATAGCCTTGGCATTAAATCCTTTTTGTAACTGTCAGCTTGTTTCCCAAGATACTCGTCTCCTTGTCCTTGCTTAAAGGAAAATTCCATTCTAGGAAGTACATCACTATGACAGCAAACAGCTCAGATGCCTATGCTCACTCCCAGTCTCTGGTGCAGCTGTGCCAAGGAGGGGAATAGCTGCTACTGTGAGGCTTGAGACTGAGTGGTCATATTGCTTGTGTTAGTGGATGGAGGCCAAGTGACAAATGAGCCTCAGTCACTTACAAATACATTTAGCTTGGATTTAAATCCATAAATATAAAATAAGAGTGGGTTTTTTTCTAAATCAGCTCACAGCTGCAATGGTTGAATATAACTGATCAGCATGCAGATATTATGTTTTTCTTTGTCTGTGTAATGCTTTCTATCAATGAATCAGAACAAAGAGGAGCTTTATGTATCATTTACTTCCTCTGTTTGCTGGAAGCACAAAGGCTATGCTGCATTTGTCATATGGATTGACAGAAAGCATATGGATGTAGGTATTCCTTGTTGCAGTCTGTGTGCTGCTGACAGAACCCAAGAAAAATCTCCAGGCTGCTCCAGTTCTTCATACTCGCTGTGTTTGGTGTTTAGTGACACAATTATAGCAATTTGGTTTTCTTATGCAGAATAGAGGAGGATATTTCATTTCATAATGTTTGGAATGGCTGCCTATTTATATTGAACATTGTGAGGACAGACTGGAAACCCTTTTACTCATCAAGTTTAGCCTAAATTGTGCAGAAAACTACTTAGGTACTCTACAATGAAAAGCAGTCCAAGCAATTGCCCAATTCCTCTTATTCCCAGGGCTCTAAAAAGATGTGGCCCATCCTAAAAAGGCCTTGGTGTTTGCCGATGAATATATGCAGGCTTTTGCACTGCACGTAAAGTAGCTTAGTTCTCCTGTGAAAAGGAAGCAGATAAGACAGATAGGGAGATAACCTCAAATAATATTGTAACTGCTACAAGACAGATGCCTATACAGCAAAAGAGAGCTTTAGATTCTCCCGAGGGAAAAAGATGATCTTGTTCTGCAGTTTCCATCTCTGATCTATAAAAGCTAGCGATTCAAGGGCTGTGATATGTTCTAGGAAGACTAGAAGCATAGGGCCAATGACTGATTTTGAGTTAAAAGACAGATTGGTCTGCTTGGTCAACAGAGCGTGTACATGGAGTGGAGGGGGGAAGTCAGGGTATCTCTGCTGCCCTCCATTGTCAGTTACTGGAATAGGTCCTACCATTATTTTCAGCTTCAAAAAACCTGGCAGCTATTGGTAGAAACGTGTAGAGTTTCTTTATTCCATTGTCTGACCACACCTCTAACTTAATGAAAAATTATCAGTTGATTAAAAAAACATCAGGGAGACTGGATATAGAAATCACCACACTCAGCAGTGCAGAGTATCACATCGGTTTGGATTGAGGGTTTGGTATGATGTTATCAAAGAATGAACAGGCATCAGCAGTCTGTGGCTCTTACTGTGTTTATAAATGCTGTGTTAATCTTCTGGTCTCAGTAATTTTTATATATCAGCTTTATTTTTTTATTTATTTTAAATTTTTTTTTGGCTGACAGTAGTCATCATAAAAAAGCACAGGCATTTTGGTCTGATAACTTTGTTTAATTCTAAATACACTTAGAACTCCTATAAAATTTCCACAGTCAAATTGCACACTCGATTCAAATAAATGGATTGTCCACTCATCAGTGTCTTCTCCCTCTCTAATTTTTTTTTTCATTCTCACATGCATCGGTAATTGTGAAATGTGTGTTGCTGTTGCCTTACTTTAAAAATACCTGACAAGACCACCTAGAGTTCTCATCTCTCCACTATAGATGTTGATAATGGAAATTCTAAGATGTAAAATATTTAAGAATGCAGTTATGCCTAGGGTATTGAATTTTTATGTTAAAATTGCCAGCAGCTTGATGGATATAGGGATAAGAGAAACCTGGGTCTCCAAGATCCATGTATAAGACCAAGTGACACTCTGAGCTAATCTAGACTGATTTTAATTACATTCTGAACCCTTCCAAGTAGAAATTTGCCCAAAATCCTTTTTAACCCTCTAGAAATGACTGTCTGATCATATCTGCAAACATCCTGTACCACATGGAAGACAAGAACAAGAAGCAAGGAGCTGTTTTCCTGCACACTCTGTACAGTATCTGTCTCTGTAGCAGAACAGAAAAGAACAAATAAGATGCTGTAGCAATGAATACTGCAAAACAAGCCTAGAAAATACTCCTGTTAGTGGTTCTTACTGACATAGGAAATCACAATATGAATTGTCAGAAATGTAAGTATCAAGAAAATAATCCTGCAATTCTTCTACACTTTGATCATGTATCATTGGAGTGGTACATTTTTCCCTACAGTTTTCTGCAGTTTTCCATTGAGGAAACCTTCTACAATCCAAATAAAGAAACAAATTACATTATAGGAAGCTGCTGAAGTCGTGTTGAGTGCCTCATAATGTGACAATTTTGACACAAAATGCAGATGTCTAATATGATCTAAAAGCTCCAAGTATATTATGTCACCTGCATTGTACTTTCAGACATTTACCTTATTTGTCCTTGACTTTCAAAGCATCCTGGAACTAAGATTAAAACCTGCTTTGTGTATTTTTCTCCATTGAACAGTGACAACAAAACCCAGCTGTATGAGCTCCTGCGTGACCCACTCTAAGTCATCCTGCTCTAGCAGGATGGTTGGGCTAGATGATCTTTTGAGGTCCCTTCCAAACCTTAAGATTCTGTGTTTTTTCAGCGTTGCATGTACTCTGGATAGTTGACATTATGTAAGTTAAGGAATACAAGAGTGCCTATATAGACTGGCATTAAATTTGCAGGCATTTCACTCTAGCCTTTTCAGACTTTATGAAATTAACAGTATCTATTTCCAATGCTTTTGTGTGATGCATACTGTAAACTTGGCAAAGGAAATAGTCTTAAGCTATTGTTTTTCTCATTGTCATGGTTAAGGCCCATCAGGGAACAAAACACCAGGATTAGCCTCAAGTACCAAAGGCCTGAGAATTGCCAAAGGGCAGAGAGGGCTTAATTGCCTCTTAAGGTCCAGCCAGAGGTGTGTCTGAACCCAAGAGCCAGGGGAGAGTCAGAGAACTCTTTACCACGTCTTCACTGCAACCCCCTCCCCAAGCAAAAGCAGCTCCTCGCTAAACCATGACACTCATATATGTGGTTGTCCTTAAAACCGTAAAGCTTTTTAAAAGTCCCTTTTACAAAAAAAACGTAGCAGAAAAAACTTGCAATATCTATGCTTTTGGAGGTGATGTTTTAATGTAACTACACTATGAATTCTGTCACTCAGTCTTATGTCCAAAACACAGAGAGAAGCAAGCAGTAGATACAGATAAATAGTTTCACCTACACTTGTTGTCACTGTTGACAGCTCAAATTGGCATTTTAATTTTAGATGCTATATATCGGTCTTTGAAAATGTTAAAAGCACACAGCTAGCCAACACATGTAACTCTTTCTTTACCTTTTATAGATTATTTTCCTTCATTTTCCTTCTGTTTCCAGCTTGATAACACTTCTGAGACTGGTAGTGTCTAATATCCTACAGTAACATAGGAACAGCAAGTTATAAAATTTTTTGGATCCTTTGTCTTTCAGTCTACATATTATTATCAGTAAGATAAAGTGTTAACATGAGAACTTTAGAGTAATGGCCTAATGCTGGAGATGTAATTATTCAGTGTGGGTGAACTGTGTTTAACAGTATCACTGAGACAGATCTACACAATAATGACTGCTAATGAGAATTCTAACACAAAAAGTAATTGTTAGTCATTTGTTTGTGACACAGTTTTTGTTTTTATTTTTAATTTTCAGACATGGTGATGATCTCTAAATATGTAAATCTCAGGGTATTTGTTTGATACTAAAGAAAGACCCCCTAACTAATTTGTATAATATGTGAAATTTATATCCAGCCGTGGTAATTTTCTTCCTAAAAACTGTGAAAGCATGCCGCAAAAGTATAACATTCGACTCAATGAGCTTACAGTTTAGCTACATGGCAATGGAATATGTTTGCTATTGTATAAACAGAACACGATGTGAAGGTAACACTGTGGCTTACAATACCATACAAGTACCAAACATAGCTTTTCTCAATGTGCATGTAATGAAATAACAAAGCTGTTCTTTCAATGTAAATTTCTGCAATGTAATTTTGAAATCCATCTATTCTTTGACTGTGTCCCCTTGTAATTCTTGTATAAAACTCAAAGGAAGAAGGTTATAGTAAAAGTAGATTTGGAGTTTAATACTGATTAAAATATGCATTAATGTTCAAGGCACATCTTCTGTGTGTTGGAAACTTTCAACTGATGCTATAAAACAGAAGTCAGGGCTGTGTCTTTATAAACAGGGAGCTAAATGCCTTTTAATTCATTTAACAAAAATAAGATAGAATTAATTACACAAGGAAATGTACTTTACATCCTAATATCACAAGATGTACCAGATAAATTCATGTCCTGAGGATCTGCTAACAGGGACTTCTGTAGTTCATCATTTGGAAGTTATGGAAAAGCCTGGGTGTTATTTGTCATTTACTGTGCTTGTCACCCACGTTATATGCAACTATGGAAACAAAAGCAGTGCAATTTTCAGATACCAGGCTTGGTGTTTTCTGGTATAATCTAAGAAATACTGGAAAATCCATTGGTATGTTTTCATTTAGTGTGCTGTAAGCAGTTACCTTAAAAATATATATAGCACTTTGTTGGACTGAATGAAAAAAAGAGATATTATTCTGTTTACAGAAAGGGCAGTTTGTTTGTTGAAGATGTTCAAATCACTTTTCTAGCCTTGTTTAGATTAACAAAATGAAAGCCGAGGAATCATAGCATCACAGAATGGTAGGGGTTGGAAGGGACTTTTAGAGATCACCTAGTCCAACCCCCCTGCAGAAGCAGGTCCACCTAGATCAGGTCACATTGGAACATGTCTGGGTGGGTCTTGAAGAAAGTAGAAAGTTTCTGAAGTTGTTTTTTTGGGTTTTTTTTAACGAATCCTACACAGACCTGTGACATTAGTAATGCCTTTAGGTCTGTTTTGTATGTTTATTAGTTATATAGTATAGCTTCATTTGCAATGCTTTGCTCTATTACATCTGAAGACTGGTCTAGATGATGTTTTGAAGGGTGAAGTATTTTTCCACGCATACTTGTAAAACCATGTGTCATGGTGGCAACTGTGTTGCTTTGTATCATCTTTTCACATGAAGTGTACCCTGAACATTTGTATGTGACATCCCAGGGATTCTGGAGGCATCTAGAGTATCTCTTAGAGTTGCTGCCATGACTTTTCTCCAGATGTCCCTGTCCCATTGAATAAAGGGAAGGAGGGCCAGTACAGGTTTTGGAAAGAAGAGATTAATCAACTGTATATAAATGTCACAGTTAGTAAAAGAACCCTGAAAAACTTGCTCCATTATGAGAGTACTAAGTTGTCTAAACCTTCTCAGGCAGTGGGCTGAGCTGGAGAGGAGATGGGAAAGGCATTACAGCTCAGCATATTGATCAAACAGGCCTTGCTGAAGGATGGCATGTTGATTTGAGACACCCACACAGCACCACCAACATTGTATGTCTAAGTGAAAATGACCCTTTTTGAGAGTTGTTCTACCAAAGCTGTTGGTCAGTACTGAATGTGGATGTTTCTGGGGCCTTCCATCAATGGTGTGACCTCCAGGCTGACTTCTGGTGCTTGGTGTCGGTAGCAATGCTCAAAAGCATCGGACTTACCTGTCCATTAGCTGTATTGCTGCAAGATGGTTTTACTTGGACTAAATGGAGAACTATGATATTTGCATGTCAGTATTAGAATTACTGTAGCTGCTGTGTGCGATGACAGATCTTTTTGCTGGCTTGAATTTCTGTTTTTCTTACACCCTTTGTCTTTAGTAGAACCAATGGCCTGGATATCCTGGAGGCACACAGTCTCATGGTAGATTTCCGTTGCATTTTGAAATTATGTGCCAAGTTCCATACAGGTGAAATGAAACATGTAAAGATTACCTTCAATTAAATGTAATTACTTGTGATTTGTTCTTCTCTGTATAAAGCAAGGTACAAACACTCTGTTTCTCTCAAATTTACTCATGTATTTATTTGCCAGCATCCAGATGCTTTTTCTGTATCATCTTTCAGTGTTGTTAGTTTTGATAGACATTTCCCGCAATTTGACTGTAATCACTTGTGTCATACATGTATTTATCAGGTAGCTTGTTTTTTAGAGAAAAGGAAGATTTAAAAGAGCACTGAGAATGACCTGCTTATCAAAATGCTTTAAGGATGTTGTTTTTGTGAGAGTCCAACCAATCCGTTCACTGTGGATATACCTCCCTTTGAAAGTGACAGCACTACTTGCCAGACAAAATGCAGCAGCAATGTAACTTGTGCTCCTGAATTACCTTCAAAGGAGCTTGCTATAAAGAGAAATCAGAAGCACCTGACTGGCCTGTGAAAATACCTCAGGGATCTTGCTGCTTCTGAGAAGGAAGGTGATTTACCTACTTCTTAGAAAGAAAAGTAACAGGCATCAGATGTGTCAGTGAATCTTCAATTCAAACACTGCAGACCTGCTTTAGGTACAAATTGAGCCCCATGGTTACCTCAAAAGAACAGAGTTGTCATAAACACTTTCAGGCAATTTTATTTTCAGAGAAGCATTAGGAATTATACTCTGATTCATCACAGGGAACACAAATACCTCAATTACACAATTATCTGGTGATTTTAAAATTGAGCTTTTAAAATCTGATGCCATTATACCAATAAGGTGCATTTAATCAGGCATGGAAATAGGCACTCCCATAGGCTTTTTCCCACATTCACGTCGCTTGCTGTAGCGCGTGCTTCATGATAGGGTTGCATTTCACCTGCCCTTCCAGTCAGAACAAGACTATTTGATTGCTTGTGAATTGTTTTAATCAGTATCATTCAGAAATAAAATCCTGTGCTTAAATGAGGCATAAGGACTCATCATTCACCATGGTTGAACTTTATGCTTATTTTCTGCAAATGTGTTTAAATAGCCAATCGGTGACCCTACAGAACACAATTTGATTATGATCTGTGCACAAGCTTACCTCCTTCTCTTATTCACACCCAGAGATGAATTTAATGTAAATATTGAACCTGAGAAAATATACTCAGTGAAAATACTAACAGGGATTTGTATTCAACTTCCTAGAAATGGTTACTTGCAAGACACCATCATCTTGCTGGATTGGCTTTTCTCCCATAATTTTTACGTGTGTTCATATTACAGATTTTATGAATTTCTCTCACTCAAATTTCCTCTGAGAAATCCAATGGTACCTTATGAAAGTAACCTCTATCTTTTCCAGAAATTAAACATTTAAGTTCTGTGTTGCTTTCTTATTACAGCCATGATTGTTTTACAAGTCACGTTGAAGAAGGGGAAGTGCTTTATATTAAAGTATTTGAATCTGTTTAAGATATCTTGTAGAGCTCTGTCAGTTAGCATAATTCTGCATCTTCTCTCATGTAAGAGAGGCGAAAGCAGAAAATCTGTTGAGTGTAAAGTCTGTAAGTTTTTATTACAAACAAAATCATCCTGCTCCCAGTTTGATATTTTGTTGGGCTCGGATTTGAAGTAACAAACAAGTTTTCAAAATACCTTTTATTTTATATGGAACTGACGTGTTCATTAGTAGTTGAGAATGAGGAATGCCTGGTGCCCTAACTTGCTGACTTTCTTAAAATGTAGTTGCTGATACATTCAATTTACTGCTTTATTCTAGGTAAAAAGGTTGTGAACTGTAAGACTAGCTTCAAAAGACAAAGACAAATGAGCCTTCTTGTTTGTGGGGAAGCTGGTACACTTGTATTAGATGTTTGTAAGGTATGCAAGTTCTATTAAATAGGAATATTTTTCTTGGACTGGTCAATAGATGATACTGAAACAAAGTATGTGTCAAATGCTATGCTTTTAGCATCTTGAGTTGCAAGATCATATGAGCACAGAAAAATATGTTTTGACTCCTCTTAAAGATCCTGGACTGTACTGTTAAAGGACAGTGGTGTAAGGAAGTGACAAATTTCCTAGGGTGGATTTAGATGATAATGAAATGGAACGAGAACCCTGCAAGGTCCTTGGAGCAAATGCTCTCCTAATCTTTTTCCTATTAGGTCTCTGTGGACTCCTGTGCAGTGCAGCTAAAATTGTAACTGAGTGGAGCTGGTGAAAGAGCTTACTTGGCTGTGAAGAGATTTGTGCTGCTATGGGTCTGCTCCAGCTGTATTCCAAGACATTGTCACAGAGGGAGCTGCATGTCACTACTTTAGAATAGCACTTGTCAGTTCACAGGCAACGAAGACAGAGCTTAAGGATATTTATGGTGGAGCATCATCCACTTGGGATAAGGTTTCTCTTTTAGTGCATATTTGGAAAAAAAGGACTTGAAATGGGTGTAGTGTGTCCATTTGTATGATAGTCAAAGAAAGATTAGTGATCAAAGGTGCATGTGATTGTGCAGGAAGCCATTGTTGCTTGATTTCTGTATCAATGTGCTGGCTTGAGCTACTTCAGATAGTAGCCAAGAGAAAGAAGGTTTTTTGCCTGCACTATCTTCCCTTCTCCTACTTACATGTGAACTGTCAGTCCTTAGTTGGAATACAAACCAAATTAAACAGTCTGTAATTTCCTTGGAAGGAGATACATATGCATTTTAGCTGGCTTTACTTCTAAAACATGAGTCCCTGTAGATGAACCATTCAGTTCATAGACTGTCAAGCGAGAAGCTTGTTCATATATACACACTGAGTTTTGCCTGTGGAGTAGAACAGTGGAATCCTCTGTGTGTACTTGCCTTCTCCTCTGTGCTTCTCATCTGGGCACTCATGGAGGAAAATAGTGGTAAAGAAGAGGTGTGTGGTCCTCTAATATCTTGTAAAAAGTGTTGTATAGCCTAACAATGCTTTTTCAAAGTCAGTGTAAAAGTCAGTGTAGTTGACATGAAGGAAATTTTTGGTGGGAACAAGTGCAATTCAGAGCAGTGATGTGTTTGAAAGTGACGTTGTTACCAGTAGGATCTGTTTACTTACTCTTCCATAAAGGAAAAGAGGTGTCATGTAGTTAAGTCAATGACTGTTGATGTAAGCTTCTTCCTCAACAGTGATGTCTAATGACTTTTGTGAGTGAGAGGGTGTGTTGTCTTGTTATGGATTAGAAAGTTAGATGGATTCTGTGGTGCTCCTGAAAGTGAGAGATCCTTGTGGTTTTCCATATGTAGTAAGCGGTTTGGATGAGAGATTGTATATGCTTGATGTTCAGAAAGTGATAGAATATACCCTTTAAGATATTTCTGGTGCATTGGACCATGGTAAATGTATTCCACTGGAGTGAGGACACACTCATGTGACTTTTAATGATACACTATTACTGTGACCAATAACAAAATGAGGCTGAATATCACCTATACATGTTTCTGTAGAATGTGGTGGTGGGGATACAGCATGTGATTTCCACATGTTGATGAAAAGCAAGCATTGTCCAGGATTTCTTGCTATCCTGAGGAGGAAGGGAGGGAGGAGTTTCCATACATCTTCATATACATTTTGTAAAGAGAAGACTACATTCAAATATATGGCAGAGTAATACACCCATATTTTGATTTTTGTCCATAAATCAAAATATATCACACTTCTCTGAAAAATTAGAAGCCTCTTCACCAGCTCTTCTTTTTGTCAATGATAAACTATTCACCTAAAAGCAATCAAATTCCATCTCACTTGTCATCTTTATAACTTAGCTGAATTGACTTACTTCAGTTGATCAGCATAAAGAACTTTCTTTAGCTTTGAAAATGTCAATGTGGGTTGTCTTTCTTCTTGTGTTTTACTTTATTTCCACAATGTGGACCTCAAAGCAAGACTGAGCATTTTAATGTCAGTCTATTAAGATACACATTGATTTTAGATTTTGTTATCCCCCTTACATAGCAGAGAGAATGAATAACTGCAACTGCTCTGGAAGGCAAATTCCCAGACTGATAAACATTAACTACTGCTAAAGCAGCACAGAAGCATGTACAGGATGACCAATTTAAGGCCCACTTGAATTCATTGTCATTTACCTGCCTTTCTCACGTATCACCTTCACTTTAGTTTATGTATCATAGATCTGCCTTCCAAAATGTTTGGTCTGCCTTACCAGACAATTTATGAAAGTTAGTTTGAAGAAAAAAAAATTAAAACATTATTAGCATACTGAAATATTAGTTTCCAATTCTATTTCAAGTCACGCTTACCAGCTAGGCTATTAACATTTTCAAACCTGACAAGGTACTCCTGCTTTTACAGAATACTAGGGTTGAACTAAAATTCTGCTAAGCATTCACCACTCACTCAGATATATGACTGATGTGTTTGATTTAGTATCTTCAGATAAAAACAGAGAGCAAAGTATTTTATTGTTGGTATAAGCATCACATCACTGACATTTTTTTATTACAGCCTTACATATTAAACCACGTAGAGGAGTTGACAGAGGAAGAGAATAATTGAAGTCTCGCTTATGACTGCGTAGACTTCTCTTTAAATTGTTACTCTACCTCTACCAGTAAAAAAAAACAAACAAAAACCCCCTAAAATACAAGTGTCCTCAGGTTTTCTATCTAAAAAGACTCCAAAGAACTAGGGTTAGAAGTTTAGAATCATTTGGGTTCGGAAGCCACTACTGGAGGGTCAGCACAGCAGTAGCAAGTGCCCTTCACATCCCCTTTCTGAACTGCGAGGCAAGCCCTTTCTTGCTATAAATTGTCACTAGGTATTTACCAGCCATTAACTTAAAAGTGGCTATAATTTCTCAGTGTGTAATTAGGTACGGTGACTAAACCTGATCAGGCATCAGCCTGTCAGCTGTCTCAGATTATGGATGCAAGGCACCTCTGCATCTCTCCCAGTCATGACAATTCATTAGTTCTGCTGTTGGAGAGCAGCTGTACTATTTGAGACATAATTTATTCAGATTCTCTCAAAATTATTGCTGAAATGTGGGAACATAAGTGATTTGATGATGCTATGTATTTACTGTCAGATAACACTATAGCTTGGATATGGGGTCAGAAATGATGGGAGATTGTTTCATGAGAATTATTGCCCTTTTTAAGGCAAAGCACAAAATGCTTTAACATCTCAGTTGTGTCTCATACTGTAATAAAACACCCCTAAACCCCATCTTACGAAGATTATTAAATTCTTACCTTTCCATATTAGTTTATTGAAATGTGTTTGACAGAAAGCACCTAATTTGGTCAAACTTCTAAGGGTCAGAAAGTATAAAATGAACTGCTTGATGACTAGAGTGAGACAAGTAAAATTCAAACAGAATTAAATGCTAAGCCAAAACTGATTAATCATGGATTTAGCAGTTTAACTCCTGCTCTGAGAAATAACATCAATGTACGTCTGAAGAGACTCAGAACAAATCCACAATATTCGGAAGACTCAGTGTAATTTGTATCTGTTTTTAACTCCAGTGACACTCACCCCTGTACCTGCCCATGCAAAACCAACTTGGAGTGAAAGAGGAGACTGCAGGCTTCTAACCAACTCACTCTGAATTTATTTCCTTATTTCACATCAATAATACACCGGAAGAGAATCCATACTCATCTGAACCCAAAGTTCAGGTTTTAAATTTAGTACATTGCATGTCACAGCCATGGTTCATCAGAAGGTTGCTTTGATTTCTATCATAGCACATACTTTGGGACCTGGTTCGGGCCCGGTAACTGAAGATGTTCAGTTACTTTGGATGACAGCTTCACCTATGGATTTCACTTAGATTTTCCCCCAGCTTTAAAATTCAAATACATCCACACCTTGAGTACACTGATGTTTTTCCAGCAGTGAAATGTCATAAACACTGACAACCTCTTCATGGTCTTAAATCCAATATCCTGTGGCCTCGCTGAGTTCCAGATTTTAATTTGCTATCCCAGTGCACAGTAATTTGTGGTTATCTATTTCATAGTCTTAAGCACATCTCAAGATGAAATTTTGGCAGGTTGTCATGTTTGTTAAGAACAGGTGCTCTGACTTTTTGCGGTTGGTTTTCTTCTATCTGCTCTTTGAAATTGGGCACTCTGTGATTGAATGTATAATCTCACACCATCTGACTATGTAGACCTTCTTATTCTCATTTTTATATATACATGCACAGACATTAATTTTAATCAGAGAAAGCTAAGCTGAAATACCAATAAAAGCAGAGTTGTGAGGCATGACACTTCATTTATGGATCTAGCTGAGAAGAATAATTCCTGAGCCAGCAGCCTGTCCATTACTACCTTCAGCTACTAGAGAATAAAACATCATATATGACAACCCACTCCTCACCAGTCCTGAGAAATTCTTACTGTCATTTCATTCTCTCATCCCTCATTTATCTATATAACAATACTAATTAAACCATGAAATCCAGGTAATTTTCAAGAAGAAACTCTGCAAGATCTCTTTTCAGCACACATGGGTATGTATGCATTTGTGTATTTTCTTTTGATTAATATTTTCAATGTCTAATGTGTAGCATTGTCATGGTTTGTCATGACAGCCTTTTCTAAGAAGGCGGAAGGGGCTGTAAAGATGGCTCCTGTAAGTAGTTGCTCAAAACTCTCCCCAGCACTAAGCCAGACCCACTTCTGGGGCTGAGCCAATTAGATGCCTCCACGATCACTTTTTAAGAAGTAGCCGGAAAAGGAGGCTTCTTCCTTCTTCTGTCCCTTCCTCTTCTGGCTGGTGGTGGTGCAAGGAGTAGGAAGAGTGAGAGAAACAACCATGCAGACTCCAAGGTCAGTGATGAAAGAGAGCAGGAGGTGTGCTGGAGCAGAGACTCCCCTGCATTCTACGGAGAGGACTGGTAAAGCTGAGATTTATTCTCATTTCTTTAAAGAGCCCACATCAGTGGTAGAGACTCATTTGATAATGATCCCATATTAGGGGCAGAGACTCATGTTGCTAAAGCTGGCCCTGGACCAGTGGCAGCGATTCACGTCATTAAAGGCCCTGAGCCAGGGACAGTGACTATGGCCATGTCCTGTGGGAGGGACTCAATCATGACACTACAGACCCCAAGCCAGGGCAGGGATTTTCTTCTTTAAATCTATGGCTGGAAGAGGTTGTGTCCCTAGGGAGAGACCCTTTATCACTATGGCCAGAGCAGGCCATGGCCTGAGTAAGAGACCCGATATCCACAGCTGTAACTGTGGGGAGGAACCCACGACAAAGCAGCTCATTAAACTTATGCCCAGAAGAGGCCTTGTCCAGAGAGAGGGACCCTACAACTGCAGGAACTGCAACCGTGGCAAAGAATCCACACCAGAGATATTAACTAAGGGCTACGTCCCATGTGAGAGACCCTGTATCTGCAGAAGCCACAGCTGCTGGGAACAACCCATACCAGAGATGTTTCTTAAGGACTGTGTCCTCATATCAGAGCAGGGGAAGAATGCCAGGAGTCATTCTCCTCTGAGAAGAGAGAAGCAGCAGATACCATCTGTGAGAGTCTGACCACATCCCCCATTCCCTGCCCCCGAGTCGTTGAGGGGGGAGA
Organism: Colius striatus; assembly: GCF_028858725.1. NCBI lineage: Eukaryota > Metazoa > Chordata > Aves > Coliiformes > Coliidae > Colius > Colius striatus. The sequence goes on along the minus strand of NC_084767.1, from coordinate 28,005,706 downwards.
AGGTAGAGATACTGGGAGCAGTGAGCTGGGCCCGGGAAGAAAGGAGGGATGGGGGAGGGAGATCTTAAAGTGCTGGTTGTAATTTTCTCATCATCCTACTCCCTTTTTGCTTTTATTCCGTTCTGTTTCTTGTAGAATAAACTTTCCTACTTTCCTCTCTGAGTACTGGAGTCTATTTTGCCCAGAACCGTAATTGGCAGTGAGCCCTCCCTGCCCTTGTCTTAATCCTCAACAACGTTGCTCATCTTTTTACTCCCATTTTGCTGGGGCCTCTGCCATCCTAACGATGGTGGGAGTGAATGGGGGCTCCGAGCGAGAAGCTGTCGTGGTGCTGCTGTGCTAGTTGGGCCAAACTACGACAAGCATACGTGAAGTAAGGTTAGCTCCTCAGAACTCTGCTTATTGAAAAGCTTCCAAGCAAACGAATGCACCTATAACCTCAATTCAACTAAAAGACTGAACTAATTAATTCCATTTGACTACTTTATGTGGCAAAGGGCATTCTTATGGTTTGCCCACAAGCAGCTGGTCACACTTAATAACAGTTTCCTTTTCACAATACCGGAAGCTACTGTAGTATACCAAGTTTATTGACAGAAACAGGAAGCTAGTGCCTATCAGTAATTTACTTGGCCTGGTAACAAGAACAGAAGAAACAAATATTGATAGAGTCACAACAAAGTGAAGATTAATTAATTGAAAATACTAAATGGGTGGCTTTGGTAATATATACTATTAAAAATAAAGCAAAGAATGTATGCATCATGTAGAAAGAGGATAGAAACACATAGTAATGGCTTTGACAGGAACTGGTCACAGTTAAAATCCTTTCTTTCATGGCCACTCCTCTTTTGAAGCCCGTTCTGTACATTGCATATGGATGGGTGTAACCCACTAGCTCCCACGAAAAACAAGCACACAATAACACAGAAGGTGTTATCCCAGTAACCTGCATTTCTTGCCATTTCACATGGATGTCATATACAAAACATTATTGGCAGGACAGAACCAAACAAGTCTTTATTAACTCAAATCATGATTTGCATCATTTATGAAACATCTGAAATTCTATGCTGTATGTGTTTCAAGTCCTTGTCCAGGACTGTATTCATTATTTGTGTTTATTGTCTAAAAGACAGGGAGAACATCCAGCTTGTTCAAAATACACACATGCATTTGCACAACATAGCAAGTAGTGAAAAGACTCTCCCTACCTTTATCACATGTTACTTGTAAGAATATTTTGTATATTTCACCTAAATATTTCACTATTGTCTAGCTTGCAGTAAGACAACTTGCCATCTTTTACATTTATCAGAAAGGGCTGTTGTAACACCAGTTACATGCTGGAAAGTATTATTACAGAAAAGCACTGGAGAATAAATTGTTTATAGTGACAATGGATTTCTTGAGCTTTCCTCTTTGAGGAGTTGCATTGGCTGCTACCACCAGGTATTTTAGCACAGAGCTTTTTTCCACTCAAGCACTTTATTTCTGCAATGTTTAAATGTCAGACACTTGGCAGACACTTTATATTTGCCTCATTTCTTGTTGCTAGAATTGTCTTTGGTAATAAAAGAGAAACAAAAAGCCATTTTTTCCACTAGGATTATTTGTCATCTCTTTGGACTTTATGGACAACTTGTGAAAAATTCAGGCTCACGTGCCTGACTGACGTAGAGGTTGCTTCGCCGTAAAAATATAATTTCTTTGCACTGTCCATCAGGCTGAACAGATAATGAGGAGCTTGTGGTGAAACACTATGTGTTCATATGTGTACTGTAGTCAACATGTTAAGCATCTCTCTGGAGAATTACAGAGAGAAGTGATAATTCTAGGGAAAAGCTACTAACAGAACAAAGTCATAAAATGACACTTTAAAGAAACTTACTGGTTAATATTGTTTATAAATTGATGCTTGATCTTTTCCATTCAAGTGGTGCAATCTCAGCTTCCCACCTCATCTCTGCACATAAGAATAAGCCTTTTCAGGTGTAGGATGACCATGCCAGGGCTATGCCGGCAGCTGCCTGATGGCAAACATCAGCAAGCCTGCCCCCATGAAGTTTTCTACTACTCAATTAATGTGGCAAAAGCACATAATGCAGTGACTCTATCTAATATTAAGTTTTCATATATAGGGAATATTCCTTAATTTGAACTAGACATGGTGTAGACAGACCAACACATTTACAAAAATAAGTCAGCTAATATTAGGTGTTGTTGGTTATCTATTGGAAATTATTTTTCCCCCTTTTTAAAGAAATATCTGGAAGTTAAATGAAAAAAGCCATCTAAGTAGGGTAAACAAAAATGTTCCCTTTTTAAAAATCATTCTTTCTGTTAGAGCTACCATTGAAAGTTCCTTCCTGTCCTTGTCTCGCTACAGCAGTACTTGTAGCTTTTTCTACTCGTACCTAAATACCAAGGCTAAAAGAGTGCATGCAAGTCTCTAGATACATGTTAGTGAAGCAGCTCTGCTCCTCCTGAACAGTTCTGAAAAAGGCATCAAGACAGGTCTTTGCAGGATTGCAGAGTGTCGTGGTTTTGTCCAGCCAGTAATGAAGCTCCATGACAGTCTCTTGCTTACTGCTCTCCACTCACACCCACTCTCATTAGGATGATGGAGACACCAGTGAGATGGGAGGAAAAAAAAAGATAACCAAGGTTGTTTTAGATTGAGAGAAGGGCAGGGAGGGCTCGTTGCCCATTATGGTTTTGGGCAAAACAGACTCGAGGACTCGACTTAGAGAGGAAAGTAGGAAAGTTTATTCTACTACCTACAAGAATCAGAATGGAACAAAAAGCAAAAAGGGAGTAGGATGATGAGAAAATTACAACCAGCACTTTAAGATCTCCCTCTCCCATCTTTCCTTTCTTCCCAGGCCCAGCTCACTGTTCCCAATATCTCTACCTCCGCCCCTCTAAATGGCTTGGCAGGTGGCAGGGAATGGGGGATGTGGTCAGACTCTCACAGATGGTATCTGCTGCTTCTCTCTTCTCAGAGGAGAATGACTCCTGGCATTCTTCCCCTACTCTGATACTGGGTCCCTCCCACGGGGCACAGTCCTTAAGAAACATCTCTGATGTGGGTTTTTCCTCACAGTTGCAGCTTCTGCAGATACAGGGTCCCTCCCTCAGGACATAATTAACTTCTTTGGCTTAAGTTCTTCCCCACAGTTCCAGCTTCTGTGAATCTGGGGTCTCTCACATGGGACATGGCCTCCTCCGGCCACAGTCACTCCTCCTGATGTGGGGTCTTTAGCAAAATTCATTCAAAATTTTTCATTCTCTGCTCCAGCACACCTTCTCCTCTCTTCTCTCACTGACCTTGGAGTCTGCATGGTTACTTCTCTCTCTCTTTTCACTCCTTGCACCAACACCAGCCAGAAAAGAAGAAAGAGGAAAAGAAGGAAGAACCCTCCTGTTTTGGTTTCTTCTTAAAAAGTGATCTTGGAGGTGTATAATTGTCTCAGCCCCAGAAGTGGGTCTGGCTCAGATCTAAGGAGAGTTTCGAGTAACTTGCTAGGGGAGTCATCTTTACAGCCCCTTCTCCCTTACCAGAAACTGCTGTCATGTCAAACCACGACATAAAGTTAACACAATTCTTCTCCCTCTGCCTTGCCTCAACTATCTTTTTCTAACAACACATTATCTATCATTTCATAATAAATGTTTATGTTCATAGTATGATCACTGTAAAAACTCATCTCCAGATTTGTGTTCTTTGTCGTTTAATTCTCTATGCATTAAACTGAGATAACAGTACTTTCTTTCTCTGACCTTTTGTAAGTTTTCTCTGAAATCTATTCTAAATTTTACTAAGTGTGTACCGCCTGTTATTGTGTGTAAATTCAGTATCTATTAAAATAAAACTTTGATTTCAGCTGGGATCTTGAACAACTACAGAAGAAATAAAATATGCACATTTATTCCAACTGAAACGTCTGCAAGTTGTTACTTTTGAAGTATAACATTCTTCAGCTGTGAAGTTTTAAGATGAATAACAATATAAAAGATATTTTAATTCAGTGTTTTGTGATGCCACATCATCTTGAAGGCATCCAACATTAAATGTTGAAATCTCTCCCAGAATATAAGATATTACTTCTAGCAATCAAAGTAGTATTGATTAACTCATGCATTCTTTTTAAGCCCTTAAAAATTTTATAGGCTATGCAAGTTACTTTGAAAGACATCATCTTGAAGAGACTTGCTACATGATTAGCACCACTCCTCTAAAACAAAGCCTGTAGACCATGAATATTTAACATGTGACCTACTACTATACCAAGATTGATTTGCTAAAAAAAGTTATAAAAATAAACCACTATGAGTAGAAGCACCCTTCATGTAATTCACTGGCATTAAAAAAAAAAAAAAAGTAAATCAAAGGGCACATTAGAAATGAAAGCAAAGACTCCTGTCTATGCTTCAGGATACATAGCACCATTTCAGAGAATAGATGATCTTCAGGGATATACTGTTAAAGCTAATTTCCAGATGCCTTCCCTCCCTGACTATTTGAATGCAAATGTTAAGTATTAGTTTGTCCTGGGATCAGTTGGGGTATTGTCTTAACAGAAAAATCTTGACAATGGAACATCAAGGAAAGTGCAAGGATGATTGTAAACCTTGGATTAACCCATTGTCTTTAAGCACTTAGTTTTCGGAAGTAGTGTCATACAGACAGCCACCAGAATATGATCCACTATGATGAACTCTAATGAATTAAATGTTCTTTAGTATTGCCTTGTACTACTGACAAAACAAAGATAGCCTCAATAAAAGTGATGTAGTCCTAACTTCACCAGTAAGCAGGACTGGAAAAGTTACTATTTCTGAAAGTAGTCCTGCCCTATGCTGCTAAGCTAACTAAGAAAACCAATTTTTTGCCTCTTCTCTCGTGAAATAGTCATAATTTCTTTTTTCCTTTATTGGTCTTTTTTTTCACTTCGCCTGGATTCAATCTCTTCATGTATGAAAGACTTTTCAGATACGTCCACAGTGGTCAGAAGCACTGCACTAGTATAGTAGAGAAACATCTGCAGTGAAGCGAATTTATCTTTTTTTTAAAATTGTTTAATAAAAATAAATATTTTCCATAATTTTAAGGATTTAAAAAAAGATTAAAAGCAAGGGGGTGGATTTGCTGCAATATTTGCTATGACAATGCTAGCTTGTACCACATCATCTCCAAGTACAGAGTTTCATGATTCACGATTATTTACAACAGAACTTGAAAGTTACTTATCCTAAAAGGTGAAGCTTCACTGAAAAAGTTACCATTTTTGTTGCCAGGTAAGAAAAGTTTTGAGAAGAGATTAAAAGGATTTGAATTTCAAAAGACATTCTACTTCTTTTTGAGGCAGTACTTTTTGCCTTTGTATTATTTTTGGGAAACTGACTGAGTTTTGTTACAGGTCTATTTCAAATCAAAATTTATCTGCAATCCCCATTAGTTCAGAAATACATTAGAAAAGTTTCCTAAGATTACTTTTTTATATTTTAGTACAATATAGTTCATTGATGTAACAGTGGTGAATTTAATCTGGCTTTATACACTGCTTAGAGTCTTCAATGTAGATCTCCAAGAGGGTACTGAAATTCATAAATTGGGAAGAGTTGCACATAATCAAAACAGAAAAATACTTGGTACAGGTTCTATGGACATAGGAAAAAGTATTTCTGGAAAATACAAGCTAATGACATATAGAGGAAAAGGCATTATTCAACAAGACACATCTACACATTCTTGTTATTACTTAGTTAGAAAAATAATTGCAATCTCTATTATCTCTAGGTCCCTTATATAGCCAGACAAAACATAAAGATCAAACAACAATTAGGAAAAAAAAAACCTAGCACTACTACTACTAAAACCACTCTCTTTGTCACCAAAGGAAAGTAACTGAAAACATTTGTAGCTCCACATATCCCATCCTGCCTGGCCCTCCTGTCCGCTACCTGAGAAAACCCTTTGAGAAAGCCCACCAAGTTACTTGTGAATAATTTGTTTTATTCTCATAAAGAGAAGTGACCTTCTAACAATAATCACAAACTAGCCAGTAGATATCTGGAGTAAACAGTTCATTTTGTTTAACTGTGGCAGTCATCTTAAACAGATGTGGAACAATTAGAGGCAGAAAAAAAAAAAACAAAGAAGAAAGAAAATCACTCAAAGGATATGAAAGTGCCTTAGGTTTTAGATACTAATTCTTAGAAGTATTAGGAAAAGTAAACAACTCAACACAACAGATGAGAAATTAGTTAAAGTAATAAGGAAATTAGGGTAAAAAACCCCAGCTAGTACATTGGGAACACTGTGGACAGAGAGAGGTGGTCTATCTACTGAAAATGATAGAAGGAAGATGTTGTCAAAGTGCGCCAGAAAGTACCTATGGCTGACAGCTAATTAGATATTAGATATGACAGCAAAGAATGCTACTGAGATTTTACACTCTATTAATAAAGATTTAATTCTCTGGACAACCAGCTAATTAAAAGTCTTCCATTGACAACTCTTGAGCCCAAATTTACCATATTGCATAAATCCAATGCAAGCCAGACACAGACAAACTGGAAGCTTTCGGCAGGGAAAAAGTGTTGCCAACTATATGTGAAGAAATATTTCAGTAACATTAATTACGGGGTTGGATAAGATGACCTCCAGATGTCCCTTCAGTCTCAACCACTCTGTTATTCTGCAATTCTACAATAGTTCAGATGGTTGAAAAGACACAAATAATAGGCAGAAAATTAACAGTACAGGTGAGAGTGTACATTTCATGTGCTAGATAAACTATATTTTGTAATAGTGAGATGAATTGGAAAGAGAGGTAATATTTGTATAAGTGATTGCAATGCACAGAGAGGATGCTGTATCGGTTAGGGCAGTCTGGTACCAATGTGAGAGTTAACTGAGGCTTAATTGGCTGAAAAGTGTTGAACTGCAATTTTAAGATCCATTGTTCTTAGAAGATTTGAGGGAAAATTCAGAAAATTTTGACTTAGCATCACTTAGCAGATATCAATATGGTTTTACCAGGACCAAAGGACAGAAAATACACATTTTCTTCACGTCTAACCTCAGTTCGTAACTGACTCCCCTCTAATCACAGTGGTCTGTTCACAATGCAAATCACTTTAAATCAGAAACATCTCTTTCAAGAATTGACATAAGCACACAGTTGGGATCACACAAAATTCTCCTGGCAAGCTTAATAATTACTTTGTCTTCTTTCCATATCCTGTCCTTGTCTCTCTAGGTCAGGTGAGTAAAGGAATTAATCTGTTCAGGCAGCACTGAACACACTAAAGGAAAAGCAAAGCATTCCAATACTAAAATCTCAGTTTATTCCTAGTTTGCCTAGAGAGGGAACATCACCAATTTCTTGCATTTTAGGGAAAAGATAGAAAAGCAGAAGGTAACTTCATTAGCTCTTTTGTTATTTGACATACTAATAAGTATTTATCCTTCAAGGGATATCACTGTAAGAATTGTCTTGCCAATAGTTTGGGACATAAGTGGACTAGTTTCTAATCAGTTCTCAGAGATTTCTGTCTCACTTTGTACTGCATTTTAACTTTAATTTCTTCCCTATTAAATAATGTATATTTCTAAAACAAAAAAAATCACTGTAAGGAATAATATATGATGTATACTTTTATTCATATATGCATGTGTGTACAGACACACACCAAGAAAATTGACAGTCAAACAACAGAATTTAACATATTTCCATTAGCTTATAGATATGAACTAGAGCCCTGACAAATTACAAAAGCTAGTAACAATTCCAACTTCAAATTTAGGATTTGCTGTTGGAACATCCACGGGAAAGCATAGGAAGTTTTAATGAATTCCCATGCAAGGCATACAGCCAGTTTACGCGGTTAACAAGTGAGTTATCTGTAGAAAGAGGGTCTTCAGGCAATGTGGGCAGCAGCTGTGCATACATCTACATTCCTTGAAGAAGCCCTTCTTAATGACTACTAAATTCTTTCAAATAGATCCACTTAGATTTTGCTGGACTGTGAGGAAAAATTTGTGATCCATTGTGAGACATAAGAAATCTATATGTAAAACTAAAATGACAACCTTATTTATAATTATGGCTGCAGTATCATGTCAATATTAAGAAACTAATTTCTCACTCTGTTTCCCTCCTGCAATTTTTTGAGATTTAACTGATCATTCCTCAGCTGTAATTTTGAGCTCCAATGAACTGTTGTGGATGTTCCATTTAATGAAAAAAAAAAAAAAGGAAAAAAAAAGAACATGTGTGAGCTGAAGTCTCTCTTCTGTAGCTGAACAGTGCAACTGACTGAGGAGTGCTTGTAAAGTTAGAACACAAATGAGGACTTACTATTCTTGTTGGATAAAGCAAAGATATCAACACTAACTCTGCTTTTGTCCCAACTGAAAAGGCAGCATCATGAGCAGAAAGACAGAATCCGTGTATCTGTAGATGAGCACATTTTTGTATATATTTATATTTTATACATACACCTGCATGCATGCAAAATGCATATTTCAGCTATTCATCTTTCAAATTAGATTCTGCATCAGATGCAAACTTGGGAGGAGAAATAACATCTAGTCATATCTGCTATAACTGCTTTGCTACAAAAAAGCCGCATCATAAATGATCGTTGATTACTGGCTTTTGTATCTCAACCTGTGAAAAGAGTTTAGTTATTAGTGATCCAGATACTGTTACAATCAACTCGCACCAAATTACTACTGTAAAAAAATCCATTACATCCGTTGCTAATAGATAAGGCTTTGGTTAGAAGCACTGAAGTTGTTCTGTAGTGCCAGGTTACTTGGTTTCGTCCTAAAATCAAAATTGTTATATACCTATATTAATGCTATTTGATGATATAAGACTGAATCTTGCCTTAGAAAGACACTTACAATTATTCTGGTTATCACAGAAATAGTTTAAAAGCTATACTTTTATGTACTTGTAACAGAGCTTTACTAATTCCATTAACTGTTTGCCATACTTCTGCCATGTCAGCTATTTGTGTGTCTGTGTTAATGAAATGAATGCACTAGCTGGTTCCAAGGCCCTCTTCATTATACAGGATCAAGAAAACTTTCATAAAAGAGTGAAACAGCTGCAGGGAAATATAGATTTCCCTTCCTTCCTGTTTGTGATGTTCTGTAGAGATGCAGATATTGTGAAGACATCCAAAGCTCCAGCTAATTTTATTTTTCTGAGCAGGAAGCCTCCAGGTACTAATACACTGATTCCATCTACCACTATTTAAAATAATTTCTGTTGGTTTTTATCCCAAGAAAAGCATCAAATTCAACAAAACTAGTGTAATAGTATAGGATATAGTAGAATCACTGTTCTACTATAGTTTGAAAGTTTGAAAAAATGCAGGAAATATTTCATCAAGATGAAGCAAAAAATATGTTGGAATGGCATATACATTAATTCCCCTGTGGAGATGTAACAATTTCCAATCTGTAGTTTTGTCTTTTTTTCCCCCCCACAAAAAAGATTATATTTTGCTTTCCAAGGTCAGGTACTTGTATTCCTTGAAGTACAATAAAAAATGCCTACATTGCTTATAGTTCCTTAGTTATGGAAGGCTTGCAGCATTTTAAACATAGAGGATGTGTTCCACTTGCTCTCAGCAGAAAGCCTATTACCTTTCAAATTCCCTCAACATTGTAATTTAATTGCTGTGGAAACTCCACATGTGCCAGCTGCTTTTATTAATAAACACAAATCAAGATATCTAGTGTAAGTTATTGATATGCTATATTATCTCAGCTTTTCTGCAGAGGCCCTCATGAAAATAAGTTCAGTTTTGACAGTCTGACTTCCAGGCTTTTCCATTATAGCTCTCAGCAGGACGTAAGCACGTGTATATATGTTAAACTTAAAGTACATTTTCTTTAAGCAAATATAATTTCCCCAACACCAATCCATGCATGTCCATATTTTGAATTTTTAAATTGCAATAAATTTTGCCCCTTTTTCTGCAGTGAAAAGGCTACACATTTTCCAGAAGGCCGATAAAGATACTGATAAAGTATCTTAATTTACAAACAATATTATTCGTTTAGTGAATCTATTTCTACACCTATCAGAATTAACCTACTTCTGTTGCACATCTTCTACCACTGGCCACATGCTTGTTTGAAAACTATATTCATTTTGTAGGTAGGATACACAGCAGTTAATTCACAGTATGATGCACAGCAGCTGGCATGCATATCACAGCATGGCAATATGCTTACATTCATACATGCACACCACAACAATGGTGCATGAACAGGAGCTTAGAGACACTCTACACATTCCTGTCAGTTGGCTATATGAAGGGTTTCATACTCCTAATGACATCAGATCCTTCATCCTGAAAATTAGTGTCTTAGATGTCCAGAATAAACATTCCTGCAATTTTGAGTTTTTTAAAAACATTTCTAAGTACTTATAGCATCTATCTAAACAGTCCACATGCAGGATTAAGGCGTTAACCATATCTGTCAATGATATTTATGTGTCGTCAGCAGTACCTAGTCATTATGGTACCTAGCCATTATAGGTAAATGATTACTGGAAAAAACCTAAATCACTGTTAGAGCCAAAAATGTGCAATGTTGTAATTACGATTTGAATTTCAAATACAGAGTACAGAGAGCAATAAGTCTCTTTGGGACAACTTTTGTTAGTCTTATTGCCTTCAATTTTTGTGGGTTTTATTAGAAAATTGTATCTTCCATTATTTTTTATGACACCTTGACACACAGCAAATGGATGTCTACAGGCATAATATACAATGCTATGAATATATTTACATTTACTCTAAATATTTTAAGAGGAAAGGCCTGGATATAATTGCACGAGAGCTATTTCTGAGCTGGTGTATTTTTGCATTTTATTTGTGCATTCCACTGATGCTGAATTGCAGTGGAGAAATAAATCATCAGCACTTTTTTGACTGTATCTTTGGGCTCTTCCAGCTTGCTTGAAACATTTCAGATGATAAGAAAAATGATGTACCTGGTCTAACAAAAGACCTCTTAACCCTCCCGTCAGCATCTGAAGTACCATGGTGGTCCCCTGAGGAAGGAAGCGTTTTCCACAGGCAGCAGAAACTGTTGCTGGGGGAACAGCAGGCAGACCCAGTCAACAGCATCCCCACAACACCCAATCCCAGCACTCCTTGTCTTCCTCACATGATCCTCTTCCCACCAGTTGGCGGCACTTTTCCATTAACCCCCACATATAAACTTCATTCACATATAAACTTCATATAAACTTAATTCACCAAAGGCTACTCAGAACTGTGGATCATCATTTTGATATGTCAAAATAAACATTAGGCATGACAATTTTTGTCATCTTCTGGAAAGTAACTTCTGTGTAATATAATTTAAATGTCATCAACTCAAATGAGACATTAACAACTGGTATTAATTGGAGGACAAAAAATAAGGGTTTGGTGAAATACAGAGCAACAGCTTCTTTATCCCTATTCTCCAGACTGCAGTTTTTAAGTCACTGAAGGTAAAACAGATCCTTCTCTAGCTGGACACTCAAGAAGCTCTGTGGAAGCATTCTTTACACCAGTGCAGGCTGAAGAGGGTGGATGGGTAATTTATTCTCCAGAAACTGAACAACTAGGTACTTCTAGCATCTGAAGAGTAATAGAAGAAAGGGTTTGGGGGTTTGCCTGTTCTACTATCAACCTTTGGTTTTGGTGGGTTTAATAAAGGAGAGTTTTGTACCTAGGCTCTTAGACAAGATGATTTTTAACCATACCTCTTAATAGACACTGGTGGTGTTACCTCTTAAACTAAAATCTGATTGAAATAAAAAGTATTTGTGGCCAGGAATAGTTAATGTCCAGTTATAACAAAGAATGTTTTTTAAAAGAAGAATGTGTTTCTTCAAGACACTATTGCCCATCTGGGATTTCCCAACTGTTACACAGAAGAATCAGATGCACTGGCTACTGTGATAATCAAAGCATTCCACCAGAATATCCCCTTTGAACAGGAATCTTTACCTAGGAGAAATGACTGGCAATCTTCATGGCAGGTTTATTATTCACATTTCAGTTTTCTCATAGCAATATACCAGCCTTCTAATTAACAAACAAGCAAGCAATTCAGTTTCTCCAGCTTAAAACACAGATGTTAGTTACTACGGTCTGTTGGGAGACTTCCAGATATGCTTTGTTCTGCCAGTTTCCCCAATTTTTTTTCACAGATTTTAAAGGCTTTCTGTTCTTATTGTTTGATATTTTGGTGTAGGTTTTGTTGGAGGTAGTTTTACTTGTCATTTGTTTTTTTGGTGAGTTTTGTTGGTTTGTTTTTACATGTTGTAACTTAACTGTGCTCTGACTGGCTGTATTTACATTTATTTCTCTCATCTCCTCAGAGAAATATCAGATTTTTTTTTTTTGCCCCCATCCATGAATGAACAGATACTCTAATTTCTGATATGTCTGATTTCTTATTAGTACAACTCAGGGGATGCTCCATGATGCTATCCTCTCATCCCTCTGCCTTACCAAAGAGTAGAGTTAATATGGAAGGATATGCTTGCCATAGTTACATAGTAACTGTTAATGTTTCTTATTATTCCAGCTGTCCTTTTTGGATCAAGCGCCACAAATGTGTTGAAGGAAACACAATAATTTAGCTTCCACTAAGATCCAGGGCAGCACATGCATTCCCACACATAGTTAGCAACCCAGTCAGAACTTCAACATGGAATCTTGAACTGGATAACAAATAGATGTCTAACTCTACATCTCTTCAATCTTTTAGAAGTGTTTTGTGCCCAAAGCATACCTGCAGCATGTCTAAGATTTGATACAGCCTTCTCACACTTTGCATAGTCAAAATATGTGCATGTTAAGTCTAGAATATCCAACATACAGTGCAATGTGTGTCCTCTACATCAGATTTCTTTGACCTTCACTATCTATTACACATTAAGGTTTCTTTCTGGCATTCCCCTATAACATACATAATACACAATATCAGGTAATGGTTTATTTCAAAGTGTTTGGATCAGAAAACACACATGGATACATCAGGCAAGAGTCATCCAAATCACAGACTTACAAGTTACATAAGGAAGCAAATGTTGCATAGCTTAGATGCTAATGAGGTAACCCACTCCTCAGACACTCTGAAATACACACTTGAAGTAGATAAAGAATTATTATCCATGACTTTAATCAGGAAGTGCTTTTGATCATTAATGACTCAATACTTGCAGCAGTTAGTCACTTAGAGTCAGCATTCTCCAGGACTGTATTATTTCTATTATAAAGCACTTTATGGAGCAACAGTGGAAAATACTACATCATTCATATCTATGGATTTATCTCAAAAAAAACTTGCTATACAATAAGATTACCTCTTTTACAAACAACTAGCTACCGATACATTTTCAGTCTAATTTGCAAGGAAGATTCATGTTTGTTCTAATATTTCAGTTGTTACAAGGTGCAAGCAGGGAAGAAGTAACAAGAGAAATTTTGCAGCAAAGTTAAGCATATGAGTAATGAACATTTTGACAGCTACAAAAGTTGGTTTGACCACTTCCTTTCATTTAGACAGGTGAAAAATATGTCACCTAATTGGAAAATTGTATGATACATGACATTTTTACTTGCATTGGAATGAATGCAAGTTAGGCTGGGCTTATTGGATGGAGAATTAAAAAGGTTGCACACATAACTAATTAATACACCATGATCACAAAAAAAAAGGCATGGTGTAAACCATTCATTTTATCTGTACTAGCAGAGGTCACTTCACATGGATTTGGAAGGACAGTTGGATAGTGCATGTCTGATAGAAACTGCACTGTAAAATTAAAGCATTAATACACTTGGATATTTGTCACTGTCTTATTCTTAAGGACAAAAGATGGATCAATGTTGTAAGTCTGCCAAGCTGCCAGCTGGGCACAATTAGGTTTCCGATTTTATTATAAACTTATTTAACATGTATCATAGCCTATTACCACTGGGCAATTCAAGAATGACCTAGCCCAGAAAATCTTAGACAGTACATTAAAGCAGAACAGGCTTTGAATTATGTTTCCTTATATGAAATAGTGTTTCTCAACTCCAAATTTTATTTTATCCTCAGTGATTTAATAGCATATTACTTCAAAGGTATCCAAGTGTTTATCCAATTTTTGCACTGAAACTCTGGAAATGCCAGTTTTTCCATGGATATAGTGAAAGTGTAATATATCCAAAGTCTTGTGAGCACTTAATGTGGCTTGAGAAATTATGTCAAGGAAAAAAAGTATCCTAGAAAAAAATATATATTTTTACATCACTTAAGGGTTATTCAGTGCATGCTTTGTATTTCTGGCATTGAAGTTAAAGTTCCCCTCAAAAATTGTACTTTTCTCTGAAAGTGTTTAATATTGTTCCTAACATTTGCTGTGAGAATAAAGACATCTGAAAGCTGTTAAAGTTCATATTTAAATGTCCAGTTTAAGATATTTGGACTTCACAAAAAAATGGAATTATGTAATTATTTTAGTTGGAAAAGACCTTTAAGATCAAGTCCAACCACTAACCTCACACTACAAAGCCCATCACTTAACCATGTCCCTCAGCACTTTATCTGTGCATCTTTTAAATGTCTCCAAGGATGGTGACTCCACCACCTCCCTAGGCAGCCTGTGCCAGTGTATAACAAAGCTCTCAGGAAAAAAAATTCTTCCTGGTATCTAAGCTTGCCCTGGTGCAACTTGAGGCCATTTCCTCTTATCCTATCATTCATAACTGCAGAAAAGACTCCAACTCTCACGTAACTACAACCTCCTTTCAGGTAGTTATAGAGAGTGATCATGTCTCCCCTTTCAGCCTCCTCCAGGCTAAACAACCCCAGCTCCCTCAGTTGCTTCTCATCAGACTTGTTCTTCAGACCCTTCACCAGCTTCATTGCCCATCTCTGGACACCCTCCAGCACCTCAATGTCTTCCTAGTAGTGAGGGGGCCAAAACCGAACACAGTATTTGATATGCAGCCTCACCAGTGCCAAGTATAGGAGACCATTAACTTCCTTGGTCCAGTTAGTCACACTATGTCTGATACAAGCCAGGATGCCATTGGCCTTCTTGTCCACCTGGGCATACTGCTGGCTCATGTTCAGCCAGCTGTCTATTAACACCCCCCAGGTCCTTTTCCCCCAGACAGCTTTCCAGCCACATATCCCCAGGCCTGTAACATTGCCTGGGGTTGCTGTGGCCCAAGTGCAAGACCTGCCACTTGGCCTTGTTGAACCTCATGCCTCTGCCCATCAATCCAGCCTGTACAAGTCCCTCTGAAGGGCCTTCCTGTCCTCAAGCAGGTCTATACACTCACCCAGCTTGGTGTCATCAGCAAACTTACTGAGGGTGCACTCAATCCCCTCATATAGATCACTGATAAAGATATTAAGCAGAACAGACTGCAACACTGAGCTCTGCAAAATAATACTGGTGACCAGTTGCCAACTGGATTTAACTCCATTCCCTGCTACTCTCTGGGCTCGGCCATACAGCCAGCTTTCCAACTAACAACAATTATGTTCATCAAGCCCCAGGCAGACAGTTTCTCCAGGAAGATGCTGTGCAATACATCTAGATCTCCCCTCAGTTCCCAGAAGCCGTGCAAAGAGAACTATAGGTTAATGAAGGAAGCTTCACCACTTAGAGTCGTGAAACCTCTGAAGTAACTGTTTCTTAATCTTCAAGGAGATACAAGACTCTCCACATGGGTGCAACTGATCCTGGGATTCAGCCATTATGACCTTAACTTACACATTTCTGGTGCACATATATAAATAGCTGTTCCTCTGGACAGAACACTCCCATATGGATCTCACATTTACTGTTACTTTCTCTTCCTATAAATATCTTATTAACATCAAACAATTTTCCTTCAAGATTAAGTTGAAACAGTCATTTCCTTCACTTGCCCACTAAATAACAGAAACTAAGAAATATTGTCCATTTTACCTCAAAAAAATTCTCATAATATTCCAGTTTCATCTCCTACAATCTTCAGTATATTTTCATCCATTTATTACACAATGTGCATAATTTTCATAGTACTGTAGACTTTCAGGAGAGGAGGGAAAAAACCCAGAAACCAAACAATCTTAAAAAGAGCATTCTTAAAGCTCTTCTAACATGAGCTGAATTTTTCTATTGTATGTAACAAACTTTACCAGTGATTAAGAAGTTAAATGACATATTAAAACCAAACGGAAAGTAATACCTTAAAACTCAAAAGTAGCCAATTTTAATGGTTCCAGCTTCAAGTAAGTTGTTTGCACTTCTTAACCTCCATAGCTCTTGGTCTTTCATATACCTCAATGCTTTGTTTGGTTTATCATTTCTGCATCCAAATCTCTGATTTCATTCCCAGCTGTCAGACATAAAACAGCAGTCCCCTCCCCCCATTCCCTCCAAATATTTTATCAGTTGTCAAACTTTGCTACTGGGGAGCACGTGCACTGAACAGATGACAAGTTATTAGTCACATTACCAAACACAGTTCCCACCTTATTTAGCAATAAGCCTTTACAATTTCAGCTTGATACTAACTTGCTTGGTACTAGTGCTGTTTGCACGTGTTTCTACTACCATGAGTTTGGGAGGTATATGTGCAATATGCTTAACCACTAAGTAACTCCTTCAGAAGTCAATGCTTCAATCCTTCCTGCCAGAAGCTTGATTTAACAAGTCTAGCTGTATCCTGCACTATTTTATAAACAGGAACCATTCAGTGCCAGAACATTACCCTTGGGACAGAAAAATGACAATTTGCTCACAGTTGAAGAGCCCTGAGTTGAATCAATTTCATTTATTCATATCACTATAATTCATGCATTACTCAAGATTATGTGATTTTTACGAACTGGCAATCAAAAGGAACCCATAGATGCAGCATATATTCAATAGTTGGCCTTCCTTGTCTTCTGTGTCGCACAAAAGCAATCCTATCCAGACTACATAAGGGCATGTGTCAGTGTTTGTGAGTAGGTGGTTAAGAAAGGACGAGTGTGTAGACACAACAAGCATAGAAGGTAAATCAAAGGCATCTTCCATGCAGTTTCTAGAAAAATTTTGTTGTGTTAATCATGGCCTATGGAACAGACCTCTAGGGAATAACATGCCACTCTTACCTTCCCCAGACCCTATCATCTTACAACTCTTCCCTTATGGTTTTGTTCCCCTCTTTCATGGCTACCAACAGAGTGGATTCTGGTGAACATGCACCTACCTAAACACATATCACAGGGGCAATAAATATGGACTGTAGGTCCTGAACTACATTCAAGGTCTCCAAGATCTGGTATAATTAGACAAGTGTCAAGTCCAGACAATACAGGTTATTATCAAAATACACCAAACACTTTGTAGCTCTCATTATCCTCAAGACATCAAGACTGCACATATCTCCTTAACTGCTTTTAGCTAAAAATCCGTATAAGGAGATCACCTCAGGAACTACAGACATCAGCTATTCAATCCTTCATTGTGACAAAAGTCAAAGTGAACATTAGTCTTCTATAGAAGTAATGTGTTAAAACTTCCCTGCAGATTTAAACAGTTTCATTGCATTTCTGGACAGAACTGTTTTGCAGTAATAGCAAGTTTGATGAATAAGCCTGTGTCTAAGTTTAAGTTTCATCTGGTTCTATTTACTAGTCATAGAGTTGTCTTTATAAAATCATTTCAGTTGGAAGAGACCTTTACGATCACCAAGTCCAGCCTTTGTCTCAAGCCTATTAACCACTAGACCATTTCCCTAAATACAACATCCATCTCCTAAACACCTCCAGGGATAGTGACTCCACCACCTCCCTGGGCAGCCTGTTCCAATGTCTGACAACCCCTTCACTAAAGAAATTCCTCCTTATATCCATCCTGAACCTCCCCTGGCACAACTTGAGGTCATTTCCTTTCTCCCTAGTAACAAGCAATAGAAGCAGAGACTGACCCCCGCCTCGCTACAACTTCCTGTCAGGTAGTTGTAGAGAGCAGTAAGGTCTCCCCTTACCCTTCTTTTCTCCAGGTTAAACAGCTCCAGCTCCCTCAGCTGTTCTCATCTGAGACATGCTCCAAATCCTTTACTAGCTTGGTAGTCGACCTCTGTATCCTCTCCAGCACCTCCATGTCCTTCTTGTAGAGAGAGACCCAAAACTGGACACAGTGCTCGAGTTGGAGCCTCACCAAAGCTAAGTACAGGGGCACACACTAGCAACTCATGTTTTTGGGACTGATTCTGATGCACAGGCAGGCAAATGTGACCCACAGGACTGATGGAGAATGTGTACTTGAAATCCACGCTGGCTTCTCAGCACAGCAGTTACGGCACAGGAACCTGCGTGTCATCCTGCAGCTCACTCACTGGATACAGGGAACTCAAGAGGTTTTGTGACAGACACAAGTGAGTGTAAAAGGCAGCTTTACAATTCAAATGGATATGCTGCCAGAGAGAGCAACTTTTATGAGGAATTCAATTTCCTATCTTACCTTTCCCAACAGCTCGTTCTTCTCATAGCCGAAGTGCATTAAAGCAAAATTATCCTTGATGCCGCAGATGGTTCCATCTGATTGGACAGTAATAAGACTACTGATGGTGGAGAACACCAGGACTGCAGCAGAGTACAGACAGCCTGGGAAAGAACCTTCTCTTTCTGCCTGCTGCACACTGCTTTCCTGCACCACCACTTGGTCCTCCTCCAGAAGGTTTATTTGCAGCTTTCAACTGAGAGGAAAGCTGTCACTCTCTCTGCATCAACCTACAGCTCACTGCACCCTGAGGTTCTTTGGGATCTTTTTGTTTTAGCTAAAACAAACTTCAAAAACATCACAGAGAAAACAAAAGATAATCAATACAACTCATGGCAAGGGGATTTTCCCCCCACATGTGGTTTTTGTGCCAACTTTTTTTTTTTCAGTAAAAAAATTTGAAGACACTGATGTAAGCCCAAGGGCTGGGAAGGACCGTGGTTCTTTTACCTGAGGGAAAGCCAGTCTGGTTAGGAAGGAACTTGCTTCAAATCACAGGAAACTGTTGTGCCCTGTGAAGCACTGTGGTGGTTTAACCCTAGCTGGGTGCCAAGTGCCCACCAAATTGCAATATCGCTCCCCCTTGTAAACTGGACAAGGGAGAGAGAAATATAACAGAAGGTTTGTGAGCCGAGATAAGGACAGGGAGATCACTCAGCAATTAGCGTCACGGGCAAAACAGACTCAACTTGGTTTGATTTATTAATGAACTATCAGAATAGGGAGATGAGAAATAAAATTGAATCTTAAAACATCTTCCCCCACTCCTCCCTTTTCCCAGAATTCTCCTTCCCTCCCCACAGTGGTAACGGGGATGGGGATTACAGTCAGTTCATCACAGATTGACTTTGCTGCTGCTGCTGCTTCTCAGGGGGAGGCCTCCTCACACTTCCCACAGCTACAGTGCAGGGTTCCTCCCATGCGCAACAGTCCCTTACGAACTTCTCCAGCATGGGTCCTTCCCATGGGTTATAGTTCTTTATGAACTGCTCCAGCACGGGCCTCCCACGGGGGCAGCTCCTCAAACCCTGCCCCAATGTGGGTCATCCACAGGGAGAACAGTCCATCAGGTACTGACTGCTTCAGCCTGAGTCCCTCACAGGATCATAGCTCCTAACAGCAAACCTACTCTCGTGTGGGCTCCTCTCTCCTCACAGGCTCCCAGGTCCTGCCAGGAACATGCTCAAGGGTACTTCCCACAGTCTCACAGTCACAGCCTCCTTCAGGCATCCACCGGCTCTGGGTTCTTGACAAGGTGCAAGTAGATCTCTGCTTCCCAGTGGCCTCCATGGACTGCAGGGGCACAGCTGCCTCTCCATGGGCTGCACCACAGGTCATAGGGGAGTCTTTCTTTCAGGGCCTAAGCACCCTCCTCCCCTTCCTTCTCCACTGACCTTGGTGTCTGCAGAGATGTTTTCATATTCTCACTCCCTGTTGCTGCTGCACTTTAGCAACTGTGCAACAACTTCTTCCCCTTCTCCAATACATTATTCACAGAGGTTTTACCTCAGTCACTGATTGGCCAGGCCTGGGTCAGGTGCAGAGTCCATCTTAGAATTTACTGGCATTAGCTTTGTCAGCTACAGGGGAAGCTTCTAGTAGATCTTTGTTTAAAGAAGCCATCCCTGTAGCCCTTCCTGCTACCAAAAACCTGGCCCAGGCAAAACCACTGCAAGCATGGACAGTTGTCAGCAGAACAAAGTAAACATTTACAGACTCCTCTTTATCAGTTAGGATGAAATCATATGCCTGATGAAATAAGCTAGAAGCTGATATGCAAGGATTGTCTCTAGAAGAGTAATGTACTTTATGAACCCATATTTTCATATTTATTTGCATGTGTATATCTTCCCAGAATCCTATTGCTAGCACTCTTTCTGGGCACTCTGTTGCCTTTACATAATGAGGTGTATCTGTAAGGACTGAAATGTTAATTCTTTTGTATTAATGGCTTTTAGGGCATTGCTGCTGTCCTGCCACATCCTAGACCAGGCAGAGCTAACAAGAAGCATCTAACACCATCCCAACAGTGTTTCACAACAGTTGTAAGTTAGCACCTGGAAATAACAACAGTTTAGTTTCCAAGCAAAAAGCCCCACAGTATGCAAAAGCACAGCCTGTGCATTTAAAAGCTTTCTCTGAGGACTCTGTCCCTCCCTAAGAAAAACACTACATGCCTTGCTCATTTAGAAATGAGGGGACTGCAACCTGCTGACATTTTGTACTCAGCCCTCTGAAGATAAAGCTTATACACTTTCCTACTGAATCAGATTCAATGAAGTGGATGGAAAATTGAACTTGCACCTGGTAAGTTTAAAGTGCTTCAGGAGGGAAAACATTGTTTAAGATATCAGGTCTTTTGATTTTTTCCCCATATATAGACAAGTTGTTTTGTACTACTAAGGCATTAAACCCATTCCCTAGTAATTACTTAACTACACCTCCTTTGAATTTACTGCAAAATTCCAGATAAATCATATTTCACCAAAGAAAGAGAACTGTGTGACAGCACTTGCTGAATTGTCCCCAAATAACTGTTACCAGGTACATGTGCTGAATTCCAAGCAGAGACTTAAAAGTCTACGCACTTCAAGAGAGACAAGACACACTTGCCTTGGTTAGCACTTAGCAAAGCCACAGTACATTAGGTCAGCCCATTACTGTTCTTAAAAATAGAAACACTGGCCTCACAAATGGGACTCCTCATCCAGGTGAGCAAAGGAGGAATGACGACAAGAAGATCTAGCCATAATCTAGCAATCCTCAGCAAAGGGAGGGTTACAAATCAGGCCCAAAGTAAGTCTAAGAAATCCAAAGAATAAATCAAGAAGAGGACTACAAATGAAAAAAACTAAAACAGCTCAATATAAGGCCAGACCTTTAGGCTAGAGCTTAAATAAGATTGTGGGCTGCAGTTATGAGTAGAGGGCCAGGTAAATCTGGTCAGGGCAATTACAGCCTAGTGCTGCACTGAGGGCTGGCAACCAATTACCCTGGATTTTGTCCAACTCCCTTGTGAATCTGCTGATTCCTTCCCTCTTAAGAACCTGTTTTTGGCCAGTATCAGAGGCCTGTTAAAGGTTGGATAGGCTATTGGTGTTACTATGTGTGACTCTTCTCAAGCTAAGTGCTTTTCTTGTTATAGCTCTGTGTATTTGCATTCACTCTATTCCAATTCAGACAGAGAAGAAAGTACACCAGTGCATACTGGAGGCATAATCCATTTGCAGTTATGCATAGCATCTTCTTAAATAGCCACAAATGTATAATCTCAGCCTGCTACTGCACACCCGGCTATCACAATAATGCACAGGCAGGACTTTTGCCTCATGTTTAAGACTAGAGCTCTTCTATTAATGCCTTTGGAAGCAAAACTTCACCAAAAATACTACAGCAAGTGACAAATCCAGAGGCTGGAATTTCACAGCCACACTGTAGAAAGTAACTTGTATCTCTGGGCAATCTGTTGTCCCAAAACAGCTTGGAAGTTCACTTTTTGAAGCTCTATACAACTGTACTGTAGGATCTTCAAGTGTAGTAAACTATTCAGCTGTAGAAAGCAGAGGGATAAAATGCAATAATATTTCATGGAATGAAACAAATAACTTTGATACTTTGACTGACACAGAAAATAATATTTCTGCCACGCATCTTGGAATTATTAGTGAAAGGTTTTCATATATGCATTTACATTTCCCTACAGAAAACCAAACATTACCATGCAATGAATTAAGCCATTATATTCCTTCTTCTTCACCTCAAATGAGTCTAAACAGGAAAACAGTGAATTTGTTTAAAAAAAAAAAAAGAGAGATGAAGCAACTTTCTTCTTCATCAAAAGAAGGTTTTTACAAGGGTTCCTTTTCAGTGTTCATTTTAATAGTTTCGTTTTAAGAAGACAGTATTTCAGAAGAGAGAAGAAGATGTACCATTTCCTTTTGTTGTTATACATTAATGTATTCTCTAGCCTGTCAAACATCTAAAGTGTAAGCTGAGATTCCTAAAACCCTACAAGGCTTACTTATTTTTAAAAGTCTTATAGATTTTTTTTCTGAAGATATGAAGACTATGAAAATAGACATCAGAGAAAAGGGATCAGCCAATATTTCAGTCTAAAGAGTCACAAACCGTGTAAGCAAAAGGATGAAATAATATCAGTCTTCACCGTGGCAATGTTGAAATTACCATGTTGTCTAAATGCGGCAAAATTGGAGACACCTTCCAGATCACATGCTTTGGCCTACTGCGTCAGAAGAAAGGAAAATACTTCTAGCAAAAATAGAAAAATGACAATAGTTGTGCTATTGGGTTTTAAATTTGTGATGCATGTTTTTCAGCATATATTTAGTTTCAGAACTGCTTCATTTTCAGCTTTAATAACGTTTGCACCTGCTGTAGTGAACTGCAAATCATGTTCTCTGCTCACCAGGGAAGATCAACACAAATCGAATGGAAGTGCTCTGTTCATCTAAGAGAGGGTTTCTTTGAGGTACCTACATGACAGTGTGAGGGAGACACTAAAATAAATCATATATTGAAAAAGATATGATTATTGCCAAGCATTGATATAGGTTAACTACAAAACTGACTTGAATGCAATTAACATACTATATTACTGCAGGAGGAACAACCCCATTCAGCAGTACAGGCTGGGGGTGACCTGCAGGAGAGCAGCTCTGTGGAGAGGGACCTGGAAGTCCTAGTTGGTAATAAACTAAACATGAGCCACTAATGTGTTCTTGTGGCCAAGAAAGCCAGTGGCATTCTGGGGTGGAAATGTAGCCAGCATGTTCTCCTCCCCCTCTACTCTGTCCTGGTGAGGCCTCATCTGGAGTCCTGTGTCCAGTTCTGGGCTCCCCAGCTCAAGAGGGACAGAGAACTTCTGGAGAGAGTCCAGTGGAGGTCTACTGACATGATGAGGGGACTGGAACTAAACATATGTTTAGTTCCAATTAAACATAAGAAAAAAACACTTTACTGTAAAGGTGAAGGTGCTCTGGCACAGGCTGCCCAGGAAGGTTGTAGAGTCTCCTTCTCTGGACGTTTTCAAAACCTGCCTGAACATGTTCTGTGTGACCTGATTTAGGTGGACCTGCTTTAGCAGAGGGTTGGACTGGACGATCTCTAGAGGTCCCTTCCAACCCCTACCATTCTGTGATTTTCTGATAAAAGATTCAATCCAATCATTTCAGTGAATTATTTTTATCTCCCATGAACAAAACATTTAATTATTGAATATGTTATGCATTTGTATGATGATTTGATACTTTTTTAGAATGGACTCTATCAGTATCATCCACCTTCTGAGGGTTATGCTCTACTGCATGTACTGTAAGTACTGCAAACATTTCTAAAAGCTTGCACTGTAGACTACAACCATGACTACTTAGATTCTGTTTTACAAAGCACAACACATAGATTAAAATTTAAACTGTCGCTTATATAGGTATGTATTTGTGTGTGCACGCTTTGCACATTTGTGTATTGAAAGTGTTTGTCTGGAAACACTTTCCATGATAGTTTTGGCACGCTGGGAACTGGTATGGTTTGATGTAGGCTTAAAAAGTAACACTCAGTTATAGATGATGTGTTTGCATTTTCCAAAGGGAAGTGTTACAGCAAAGATTCCTATAACTAATCAGTGTTACCAAGACAGCCTCAGAGGCAACAACACAGCCCTTGCATCCTACCTTGCTGTACACTGTCTTTAAGCCATTTAACTAAACCATTTAACTGGTGTTGGTTACAAAGCAGCTATACAGATTGGGATGGTATTTCCCTCATCTGTTCATCAGCTAAGACAAACTATGTGATTTTATGAGTGCTCCTTCTCTATTTCTGTAGAAACAGAAAACTACATTTGATTCATTGCTGATTTTTTCAATGGGGGTAAATAATTTTATGTGGGTAAATCATGACTTTGGAAGAATGAATAGGTTTTAGGAAGCTACTCCAAAAGCTTTTTGGACTATGCTTGATGTGTTAGCACTAAAGCTGTGTAAGGAAGGCTTTTTATTTGCTTCAACTCTTGAATTAAAAAATGGAAAGCTTTAGAGGAGTGTTGAACTGCTGTGGCTTTCTTTGATGAAATAATAACAATTTTTCTCAGTTCAATCAGTGGGATCTATAGCAAAGCTCTTGGAAGAAAAGCAGTGAAGGGCAGGCAGTGGATTTTAACCTTGCCTTGAGCTATGTTTGCCTGACAGATTGTACAGGATATCCCTACAAGTGGATATTCCACTTTGTCCATGTCACATAAAAAGTTACAGAGGAGTGAGACTAATTCTCCAGTATGATATCTAGTACAATTCAAATGTATTCCTTCATGATTTGTTCCATAACTTTCAGAGGGACTGAGGCGAGTCTGACTGGCTAAGTAGTGTTCCAGATTCTCCTTCCTTCTCTTTTTGAAGATGAGTGTAACATTTGTTTAGTCACTGGGGAACATCTGCAATTGCCATGACCTTTCCGATGCTGAAGATCAGCTTCACAACAACGTCTCTGACCTACATCACCTTCAGACACATTCCATCTTTTATCCTGGGCTTATATAAATGCAGCTCACAGTAAGAGTAACGGTAATATAAAATGTTGCCAATTCAAGTATTTTATAATGGGAACCACATACAGTGATTCTCACTGTCTGAAAATAGGTTGTCATCTCTACCACAACCAGCTTCTCAAACATTTTCAACAGAAAGTACAGAAATGGAATATAATATTTCCTTTTTACTATTTGTTAAATTGTAACACTCTAAAAAAAATTTGTGATTTTCAGGAAGTTTTTAAAGATGAAACAACAACTAAAAAAGAAAACGAACATGAGCTTTACTTTCTCTCTCCAGTGTTACATTACAGATGACAAAATTAGGAAATGGGAATGCTTTCTCAGAACCTGATGTAAGATGTTGGGTTTTATAGATTTCCAAGATTTGGCCTATCCCACACAGAAATTAACACCCACTGTGGTCATTTCTGATTATGGAATCTTGTTTCTGAGGTTCTAAGTCATCAGGTAAATACAAGTGAGAATAATATTACTGCTTTAATAGATAGAATTAACAAGGAGGGGGCAGAGGAGGAAAGCTCTTACTGTTACAAGTAGAACCATCTTCATAACTACTGAGATATAATTGGGGGAAAAAATGTTTACTGAGTGAAATTATCAGCAATTTATGTGTAGCTATGGCAACTTTCACAAAGTATGAAAAGGAAAGATGAATAAAGTGGAAAAAGAAATTTCCAGGGAGATTTAGAACAAATAAAACAGAAATTTTCAAAAAACAAGTGCATTTCCTTTTGACAATGATCCTCTCAAAAGGAAATTAAAACTCTCCCAATGACTTGGGATTTTAGCCTACAATCAGTTTTTATAGCTGGAAACCTGTCAAGAAAAAATGAGTCCATTTTCTGTAGCAAAAGAGACAGAAGAGCTTCAACAAGAGATTTTTAACTGCTTACAAAACCAGGCTTTTGCCTCAGATTTAATCCTATAATCACACACAGTATGCAGACAGAAAATGTTACAGTATTTACTTGTAGTTGAATTGACTGAGAAAAGTGTTACTGTTAGATACTTGCCATATCTTAAGAAGCATTAAATCTGCTGGATGTGATGAAATCTGTTCCAAAGTGTTTATCAAACACTGTGAAAATCGGCCAGATTAGTAACACAGCGGTGTCATCATTTGTCTAGTCAAGGGTAAAAGGTTATTGGAAATAGAAGTAGAGAATATTTACTTCATCAAGTAATTTTAGAAAACTTTGACATATGATTCTGGAAACACCTAGAACATAGATGTTGTTCCTATACACTAATTCTTTTGAATACACTGTCAAAATTTTTGCATGGCTTTCAGCATGGTTTGGCCAAAGTCCCAAATGGTGCAGTCATTCCCATGACTTATGCTTTGAAACTATGGCCCTAAACATGAGCTCAGTCACACACCACAGTGAATGAATGGAGGAGAATGACCTGAACCCCCTGTTAGCACAGAGAGGGGGGATGGAGGGTGGTCCTCCAGCACAGGTAGCTGATAGGCATGGGAGGAGATGAAAGTCACTTTGTCACCAGCAAAGACGTGCAAATGGCACTTAGTCACTATGGAGGACTGGGAACAGTTCTTATAGTGCATTAGTATGTGTTGTAGCTGAGTCAGAGATACTTGGTCCAACATTCACACTACTTCAACTCAGTGTTCTCCAGTAAAACGTTGTGTCTTCTGACATCACTCAATATGCTGCATAGAGGCTGCTATTTTCTGCAGCTTATTATCTCCCATTTCCATGCTATAGCAGCATGTTGCTTCCAGGTATAGGCAGATTGTTTGGGAGTCTGTGCTACTTTGTATTTTAAGCAATTTAGTCAAAAAGATCATCTTTTTTTTCAACTTGTTTTGAAGTCGGTGGTGGCATTATTCAGTCATTGACATGTTAATGTTAAAATCAGGGATCTAGCAAAAGGAGAAAATTATGAAAGCATATGAGAAAGGTACATCTATTGTTTATTCTTTTTCTTTTTCTTTTTTTTTTTTTTTAAAGACTACATGAAGTACAAGTAAAAAACACGTAAGAAATAACTGGGCTTGTCAGGGGAAGAGGCCAGATAACTGCAGACCTTTGACAGGGAGACTGAATTTTTATTACTTATTTTAAAATAACGAAGGATTGAGCAGAAACGGTGTGTAAAATATAGAGATCTCATTTGTCTTTAATTTTAAAAAGGCACTTTAAAACATTGCTTTTTGACAACAGGAATATTTTTGTCCAGTGTTATCTACTATGTCGTAGATTGGGGGCCTTTTAAAAAGGTGTTGCATCTGTCTTGCAAAAGCAACAAGCATACATCTTTGGAAATCTGTGTTGTTAGTAACCTTAAAAGCCCATGCTTTATAGTAGATGCTTCATACTTGCATTCCTTCCAAACATCATGTGCTTGTGGAAAATGAGTAGGAAGAATTAAATAAATGTTCCTTCCTAATAGCAGCTCGAGAGGTAATTGTTTCATTAAATAGAGACCTCCGGGGCTGTTCAAAGCACAGTGTCTGTTTCACTTGGAAAACACATCACTGCTCCTCATCCTGCCAGCTCCACTGAAGAGGGACATCTCCCGCTCCCCGTTAATGCTCCTTATGGATTGCTCCTGAAAGCAATGTGCCACGTTGTGTTCATGGTACTGATGGTGAGTAGGCAGCGCAGCCCCCCATGAATGAGCTGGCATCACAGCTCATTGCCACATGGGCTGACAACAGAGAGCCCAGCTCTACAATTCCCAATAGGGCACAATGCAGTAGTGTTCATTAGATCTGCAATAGATTGGGCTTTGGAGAAATAGACCTGAGAAGCAGATTGGTAAACTGGTTTTAATCTAATCACATAGCCTGGCTGGAATCTAATGTAATGGCACCCGTGAATAACCTCTCTGGATAATATTCTATGATATGGAATGCAAATGGAGTTGGTAGCAAATAGGAAGGCCAGATCTGGAGAATTAGCAATGTCTTTGAAGACACAGAGATACTGGCTGTATTAAAAATGCATAATTTGGAGCATAAAATCTTCAGAAAAGATGGAGGAAACACATGCTGTTTTGAATTTGTGGGGATTTAATGCTATATAAAGTGTTTCCCCAACCAACACAAATGATAGCAGCAGTGATGCAATGACTATACTTCTGGCAAAAAGTGCTACCCGTGCTGTTGCTTCATTTAGGTATAACAGTATTTGATATATATTTGTGTATGTGTGGGAAAAGCTGAAAAAGAAAAACTAGTTAATCAATATAAAAATTAGTATGCTGAAAATCTAATTAAATAATCATCACCAGTTATTTTTTTGTAAAGGGAAATAATTTTCTTGTAGAACAAAAACAAAAAATCCACAGCACATGAATAGAATGCCTTACAGCTACATTGCCTTCTGGCTATGCAGAGTTCTTCCATTCTGTGGCACAGTTAATATTTCTTTTTAGAGACTGCAGTGTCTATATTCAATATTCATGTAATTAGGTCTTTTGATTGACTTCTCCCATCCTGGAACTGAAAGAGCAATTTTATGTCATAAATTCCAGTTGATTCGGTGGGTGGTGAAAAGGCAGCAATTTTTTCCTGTTCAGCTAGAAAGCTCAGGAGATGGCTCTCCTAAAAACATTTGGATTGTTCCACATTGTATTTTATGTTTGAGGTGCCCACTGCACTGCATCTTGGCAGGTACAAGGTCTTGGCTCCCAAAAGCTCTTTTATTCATCGCTGTTCCTTTACTTTGACATGTGAATATCAACAAATGTCAGCAAATCAAGGATGTTTGTGATGCTACCGCAGTCATGTAGAATGAGGGCTCCTAGTAAAAAAAAAAAAAAAACTACAAAAAACAGTTATATATGTTGAGACATACACTATGCTCTTTTCAAGCTGTGTCAGCTTGGCACCCATGAAGTCCTAGTGAACTACTCCAACCAACCCATGAGCAGGAATGTGCCATCCAAACAGATGGCTGCAACTGCAGGCAGCCAAAAGACCACAGGTTTTTTCATGATGTGGGCGTTGACAGCATTTCCAGACATAAATCCAAATGGCTGTCAGTTCTGAGCTTCTCATCTAAAGGGGCTATGTTAGCACTAATCTACCTCTGAAATAGATTACCCTTCAAAATAGAAAAATCTTCCCCTTAATTATAATTGGTTTACTCTTTCCACTTGCAGATCTTGCCTTTCCTGAGCAGTTATGTAGTGACTTTTGGATGCCTTTAGCTACAGTTCACCTCTGAGGTGAATTGTGAGGACCTCAATAATGAAAGATAGATTTGCACATGATTTGGAGGTTCGATGTTTAGTCCAATGCACAGGGCTAATTACAATCTAGCAACTGAGGCAACGGTATCAAAAAAAGCTTTGTGGCTTTATGTATGTTTATACACA
The DNA here is from genome assembly GCF_028858725.1 of Colius striatus. Taxonomy (NCBI): domain Eukaryota; kingdom Metazoa; phylum Chordata; class Aves; order Coliiformes; family Coliidae; genus Colius; species Colius striatus. The sequence goes on along the minus strand of NC_084767.1, from coordinate 27,976,216 downwards.
AAATAAAATACTGGCACATACTTGTTCTGTGATTACAAACAAATGAGTTTATATTTGGTGTACTGCTGTTAAATACCGTCAATGTTGTGTAAGGTGTTTATGATCAGGAAGGTTCCTCATTGCCAACCAGGTCACAGTAGAATTACTACTCTGTTTTTTAAAGGATGATGCTGATATATGTAGTAAGAGCACATGACCTGTCAGTATTTAGTGAGAAACTGTCAAAACCATCTAAGCACAGCTTCAGGCACAGCTAGCCTACACAGAATATGTGAAAGCTTCCCGTCAACTCTTAATTAAATAGAGTGGTGAACGAAGTTTAAATAAGCTGATTTCACCTAAATCCACATACCAATAGCTGCTCTGGCATTGCTCAAAACAAATAAAAGTATTAAGAAAATTTAAAAATGCACGGAGGAAAAAGAGGACAATCCCTAGTATACCCCAAATACACAACTACAGTTGGATAGTATTTGCAATAAATCAGCAATAGAATGTTTCCATCAGCTTTAATTTGCACTTACTTTCTCTATTAGCTCACATTCAGCCTTAAATAGCCTTTGTTTATGCATTGCATCCTGTGGTACAGTAAACTGCCACAGCCTTCTGCATCGCAGACCTGATATGAGCTCTTGACAAAGCATGGTTGTTCCAGAGAAACAGTATCAGTTCAATGTGCATTAGAGAAATGTGCATGACAGCTCAGGATAGCTAGTTCCATCAGGTGAAATGAGTTTTCTTTGGATCATGATCCAATGGCAGCCCACAATAAAGTGTGTTATAAAGCCCTCTTAAGATCGATTAAATAAAGATGAAGACAAAAAAAACATATATTGCATTCTAATTTTCTTTTCAACAAAAGGACAAATTTGAGAAGGCCTAAAAATGCTTTATCCTTGTTGCACACATGGCTTCCGTCATCCACATGCCATAGCAATACTTGGCATTTAATTAGAAGATGGGAAGAGGCAAAGCCTTCTAAAAATTCATGTTGCTTTCCTTCCTTGGCTCCATCCCCTGTTAGTGAAGCCTCTCATACCTCTTGAGGATTACTAAATGTTTATCTTGAGGCACTGTTGAAGCATGGTGATGGTGCTTTGGTGTATTCCTTTGTTCCCAGATGAGTTCCAGGAAACACAAATGATTCCTGTACCTTGTCTACTCAAGACTAGAGTTATCCTTGTTTATTTGTCATGTTAACACAGTACTTTAAAAGCTTTATCAGTATATTTACAGATAAGACAGTCATTAACAACTGGCCTCCTGGGCTTTACCATGGAAAACAAGTCACTCAAGAACCCAGATGTTTCTGCCTGTCAGAAGGACAAGGACTTCATGAACTCCTTTCCTCATCTCTAGGAGCCCACCCAAGAGTCAGGCTTCTGCAGACAAAGCTTTAAACTGTCCAGAGGCACCACAGTTTTAAGAGCTATAGGGCTCTCATAAGCTTACTGAGGAAAAATACATTTTCTCCTGTGGATCTCAGAAACAATGTGTATGGGCTGCAATTTCAACATCAAAAAAGGAGGATCTTACTTAGATTATCATCAGCTGCGCATCAGGTATTCATTTGAAATTCTCCCATAATTGTAAAGGGCCCCTTGAGAAGAACAAATAAGCCCTGCCATGTTTCCTAATCTTGCTACACTACTTACACAGAGAAATGTTCACTCCTAATGATGACACAAAAGCTGCTGTAAGCTTTTCTTCTGCAGCGCCGCTGCTTATATCAGCTATTATTCAGATATTCCATCCTAATAGCAGAGAATCATTTTTGTGCTTTTCATTCTTTCTCCCAGAGGGCAGCAGATGTAATAACTTATTCCCTGTCTGGCACATTAAGGCTTGAAAAATTAATGCAGTGCTGCTGAGATTGCCACTTTACACTTTACTTAGAGTGCCAAAGCTTTGAATTTCAGTGAAAAAATATTAAGTAATAAAAAGCTTATTTTAAGTTTGTTAATGTACTTGTCTGTTTTAATGCCTTTTTGAGGTTTCCTCAAAATAAAAATTCCAGTGACACTAATCTTCCTGAATTTCTTTTTCTTCTAAGCTATTACTCTACTAATTGAGACCTCTCCTGTTTCACAATTATGATTTACCAACTAAAATTTTAACAATAATATCGACTGTATCATGTTTTAAAAACAATCAATTAAGAATATCAAATTAATGTGGATACTCTTACTTGCAATGTTTCATTGGACTGCTTACAATAACTTCCTGGTCACATCAACCCACAGCTTAGTCACATATTATTCTGTATGTGTAGCTTGTACTTTATACCCAGGCCTATCCATTCCTTCAAAAATATTGTCCACTTACATGAATTTTGTAAAAAAGAGCAGTATTTCAAACCAAATTTCATTTGTGTTTTATTGCTATGGCTCAAACTGTCCCCTTGGAAGCTGCTTGACAAGCAAATATTGCAGTTCCTACATGAAGCTTGCCTGGGGTTTTGATAACCACGCCACCAGGCTTGCAGCGTGAAATCAGAGCCTATCTAGTTGAAGATTTCATCACAGAGGGTCCAGAGGATGTTGCAGAGATAAATGTAATCCTTTGGAAAAGTACAGGGGATAGATTTATGTATGTAAGTATGTTTCCCTCTAAATTAGCACCATCTAGTCATTGACATCATACACCTTCAACAAGCATATCTCCAAACTGGCTACCTTGCAAATAATAAACAGACCTATATTAGGTGATTATAGTGAAAGAAAAAGGCAGAGAGTACTAGGGTGTGAGTTGAAGAAGGCTGAGAATGAAATCGGAGCTGGCAACTACTTCTCAAAGAATAATGCAGGACTTTTTCTGCCTTCTCCTAGATCTTCATAGTAAAAGAGATGAAATAAACCCTTTACCTATGAAGAAGTTAGTTCTTCATGTTAGAATTCTTATCCAAAGACTGGGTGGAAAGGCTTAAATTAAATATACTAGTTCAAAATATATTGGCAGTTATAGGGAAGGGAAGCACCAGACAAATTTCCTTTGCACTATAGAGCATTTGCTTATGCTACTGCTTTGCATATTCTATGTCTGCAAGCATGGGAGCCAGCATTAACCCCACATCATGTCAGGCTGCCCTTTCATGCCTACAGACAGCCATGTAGCTCTTTTTCTCCTCCTTAGAAATCCTCAAGTAATTTCAACATTGTCCTCCAATCTACTGTCTGGGCCCTAGAGAGGGCTGAGTGTTAAAGAACACAGACTACATATTTTCAGTCTCTACAAAAACTTATTCCTTTATTCCACAGAGAATGATCTCTTTTTCCTTAAAAGTTGACTTTGCTGATTCAGGCATCCTCATCTCAGCAGATTTCAGTTCAGAATTTGATCTATCAGCATCAAAGATATTCCTCTGTTCAGAGCATGCCTCAGTAATCAGACAATAAGCAGCAGAAAAGTTTCAAATGAGGCTAATGGTTCCCCAGGAGACCAAAGGCAATTAATAACATATTTTTCTGCACGGAGCAAAGCTAATGAAGCCTGATTTCCTACTTCAAGGCATTCATCTTCTACTGTGTCTGTAAACTGTCAACCTAGTTACCACTGTGAACCAAGCTCCTCTGCCTCAGGCCTCCCGTCTTACCTGTTGATCCCCCCTGACCTAACTCCTCTTGCAGCTTATGAGAACAACATATCTTCTTGTCAACAAGCTTCTCAGACAAACATCCACTTTCTTCTTGTTTCTGGCAGGAGCTCCATAAGGTCTGTGCTGCGTCTGTGCACTTTTATTCCATCTATCAATTGCAAGACAACACATGCTGTGGTTAGCCCAGAGCCACAGCATCAGGGGCCAGCAAACTTCTGCCAGGCAGAATGAGTAATGTTTGCACCTTCAGCAAAAGGTGCATGCCAAACTAGCAATTTTAATGAAAACCATAGGCATGTCACAGCTATGAGACCTCAGTTCAGGCAGAGTTGCCAAGTTTGGCTGAAACAAGCCAATAAATACGGAAGTTATCAGGAAATGTTGGACAAGTAAGACAGAAAGGGAAAGAAGAAATAGTCCAAGTGTAAAATTTTTTCTTTGAAAACCAGGTAACCAAAAGAACACAGAAGTCTTTCAACAATTGAACTGTGATCCTGACTCATTCATATAAATCAATCAGGGTCTGATAGGAACTACTGCAGTTGTCACACTGATCACCTATTTTTTCAAATAAAGATGTGGAAACTGTAATTTTATTAATACCTGGATCACAATGGCTGAGTCTCATTTTTAAAAACTGAATAATATTAAGCTAGAAGATGAACAGAAGATGATCAGATTTACAATAAACAGACTGATTAAAGTAATTTTTTCTCTCAAGTGTGCAATTCAACTGGATTATTCTCTACCACTTAGAGGAAACCTCTGACCATATCTATCCAGCTGCTCAAGGGGATTATCCTGCAGACTCTGATGTAACTTTGAACATACCATCTAGTCTATTGTCAGGAATATGAACATATAAGTACTTCCATTTAGAGTTGCTCATCAAACTTCTTAAGCCAAATTCTGACCCAACCTACAAAACAACATGCCTGCTGTTAGCTGAGATTTAGAACAAGACATACAAGACTGAATTGTCTAATATTTATATAACTACATAATGACACATCTTACATAAGCCTACCTCAGAAAGTTAACTCGTCTGAATCTTGCCTTCAGTCACATAATATTGTCAACAGTTTCAAGGGGGAACTGAGCAGACCTTGCAAAACACTCTTCAAGAAAAGAGTTTTCATATCCCCCAGCAGTGCTACCGGCTTGGGGAGAAGTGGTTGGAAAGCTGCCAGGCAGAGAGGGACCTGGGAGTGTTGGTTGACAGCAGCTGAACATGAGCCAGCAGTGTGCCCAGGAGGCCAAGAAGGTCAATGGCATCCTGGCCTGGATCAGGAACAGTGTTGTCAGCAAGAGGAGGGAGGTGATCATTCCCCTGTACTTGGCTTTGGTGAGGCTGCACTCAAATACTGTGTCCAGTTTTGGGCCCTTCTACAAGAAAGACGTGGAGGTGCTGGAGAGGATACAGAGGTGGGCTAGCAAGCTAGTAAAGCATTTGGAGCACGTCTCAGTTGAGGAATGGCTGAGGGATCTGGGGCTGTTTAGCCTGGAGAAAAAAAAGGCTCAAAGGAGACCTACAACTACCTGAAAGGAACTTGTAGTGAGGAGGGGTCTGTCTGTTCTCCCTAGTAACAAGCAATAGAAGCAGAGGAAATGGCCTCAAGTTGTGCCAGGGGAGGTTCAGGATGGATATGAGGAGGAATTTCTTTAGTGAAGGGGTTGTCAGGCATTGGAACAGGCTGCTCAGGGAGGTGGTGGAATCACTGCCCCAGAGGTGTTTAAGAGACGGGTGAATGTTATACTTAGGGAAATGGTCTAGTGGTTAATAGGGTTGGGACAAAGGCTGGACTTGGTGATATTAAAGGTCTCTTCCAGCCCAAACAATTGTATGATTCTACATTGCAGGGGGCAATTCAAGGAAACTGAACACTCTTTGTGAGATGCTGCCTACCTTCCAGCCAGTGTCTTTCTTTTAGCTCATGATATACTGTGATTGCTGCTGCTTGTAATAATGTCTGCATGACTTGTTTGCAGTTTTGTCTTCTTATTATGAACTCAAACTCTACAGCTGAAAAAAAAAGATCAAAGGAGTATAACATCACGAAGAGCATGGTAGCATTGAATTCATACTCCAGATTAAAAGAATTTTGACACCAGGGTTTTTATTTGTTTTTTGTGGTTTTTTTAGTTGTTTGGTCGAGGTTTTTTGTCATGTTTTTTTCCCCAGATACAAACTATCAGAAGAATATATATCAACTGTACTAATTCTGTTCTGGAAAGGGATAGAATAAATGTTCTTACTTTCTGTAATCCCTCCAGATATCCAGCATTTATTAAAAAAGACAAAGATTATTTTGTTAATTGGTGATCAGTTAAAACTGAGTAAACAGATTTTAGCATTCTGATCACTTCCACTTTTGCATTTACCTCTGTAAGTAGAGGGTGCTATGGAATTTGGCATAACTCATTCACAACATGAGATCTATCATTTGTACCACCTCTTTTTAAAAGGTGTACATGGAATCTAGTTATTTAACTTCTGTTATTTTAACTTACTACTAAAAGGAAGATGATGATGCCTTGGATTTAAACTATCTGATCACAGGAGCCACAAATCAATATGTTTCTTGAAGACGAATGGAAATACAAAGGGAGGGCAATTTGTCTGTCTATTCTAACTGTGAACTAGTTTTAAACTGAGGGGCAGAAAAAAACAGATGTAGTAAATGGCTTCACTGAAAAGCAACTTAATAGCACAGCAAAAACATGGACAAAGATTTAAAAGAAAAATGAGGTGACAGGAGAAAAAAAGAGAGATCACAAATTAACTCATTATTTAGTTTACCTCAGTCATGCCCTAGCTTCACCTCTATCTAGTGCAAAATTGTGCTCCATTATTGTCATTGACTAGTACCTCTTGTATTTGTAGAAAAGAAATGTTTATGAGAAGAGATTATTTCATTTTCAAGACAGAAAATTGCTGCAAAGGAATGTTACACATCTACAAAGCCAAGGAGAACTATTTCACAGCAGCACTGATGGAAAAGCTCTGAGTGAAGATTTACAAACCATGCATGAAACTATTTCAGACAGTTCTTAATCACTAGCTTAAAAATCAGCAGGCTCTCTGAATGTCACTGGTATCAAGGTGAATGTCACACATACTGCAATGGATTTTTTTTAATTGGCAATGCTTGAGATGAATATGAGAGATTTTGTAGGCTCTCAGAAAGGTTTAGAAAATATAGAAGTGATAGAGTGCTAATGCTGCCCTCATTGCAGATGTAACCTTTCACAACACAGTTACTGAAACATTGGAAAATTTGCAGAACGTTTTGCTTTAACAGGGGCAGGGTTGAGGGAGCTAAAAATTTCAGACAACCTTCTCCAAACTTTATTAAAAGAAGTCTCCAAAGATGGAGGCTGAGAAAATGCAAAGACAATTCAGTAAAAGGAGACTAAAGCAATTTGCAGTGTTCTAAGACCATATACTGGAGCTGTTTGTGACAGATTCCAAACAATCTCTATTTCATAGAATAGTTTAAGTCGGAAGGGACCTTTAAAGGTCACCTAGTCCAACTACTCTGCCATGGGCAGCAACATTTTCAGCTTGATCAGGTTGCCCCATCCAACCTGATCTTGAATGTTTCCAGAGATGGAACAACCATCACCTCTCCAGGCCACATCTTTCAGGCAGCAGGCTTCCCTAAGAAGAGAGCCTGTCCAGCATATTTGACCCTCTCTTCCTCTCGGGAGGAAGTCATCTACAACTATAATTTGTTTTTCCTTCCTTGTGGAGGTGTTTGTGATATGGAGGCTAGGCCTTCTGACACCTCTGGTTTAGGCAGACCATCATCCACTGATCGGCTTCCACATCCAAGCCTCGTACCTATTGTAGAGAGTTATCTGAGAAAGCAAGGTGGGCAAGGAGGGGGTTTGCCTGCCCAAACATGGACTTGCCTCAATTTACTTCTTTACCTCAAGCCTCTGCCTTCTGAGAGGGACGATACAGAATCCCCTTGATCTTCTGGTTTTTCTAGTGGCTATTACAGCTTCTGTCCAAGTGAGGGCAGTCTGTCCTTGTTCCACCAGTCTATCTCTGCCTGACTCCCTCATGCTCCTTAACCTTTCTACTTCTCAGACCTCTGTCACAAGGCTGAGCAAATCTTCTGCTTGGTCACACCTCACACAGCTGTTCCTGCTACTGCTGCCCACCTGACATGCATTTGCCAATAATCACACACTCAGAAAAGACATTGCTTATTTATTTTAGGTTTGCACAATCCTGGGTTCTCAGTGGTAATTCCACAAATCAAGCATACCCAACATGAGTTTCTACAATTGTCGGGTTTTGCCTAGCCAGGAAAAGTATAAAAAAAAAACCCCAACTCCTCCCCCTCCTGGCAGAACAGGGAGGGGATGGGAGAAAAGGGAAATGAGCCTGCATAGGTTGAAATAATAACAGTTTAATAGAACAAAACAATTTAAGAAGTAACAGTTATAACAATAAGTGGGGGAATTATACAAAGAGGACTGGTGAGCGACAGTCGCGCACCACCTGGGACCTGACCCGAGCGACCGCTCTGGACGAGCAGCCGAAAACTGTGAGCCCAGAAGAGAGCTCCTTCCAGCCAGTTCCCCACCTATATACTGGGCATGGTATTGAATATCCGGATGGTATGGAATATGGATGGTATGGAGGTCTGAGCGGCTGCATTTTTTCATAAGAGCTCTGTATGGGTTGCCACATCCATTTTGGGTGAGTGCATAGGACATGGCTTTCAGCTGGGTGGATACTATAGCTAAGATCCATCCAGGAGAGTGAGGACCACCAACCACAGTGACCTTTCGAGCCGACAAAGTGAGAGCACTCTTCCTGCACATCCTGCCCTCTCACTCTGCTGCCATGAATGGGTGTGAGGTGGCTGGAACTGCTCTGGCAATGCCCAGGCCTCGTCAGTGTCTCTTGGAAGAGCTGCCAGATCCTAGCAGCCTGGTGCTTTCCCATCTCAGGGAGAATCCTTGCCTTGTCAACACACAGCATACAGTACTGGTATTTTACACCAGCTAAGAACCTCAGCACTTCAGCCTTTCAAAACAAATCTTAAAATATTCCTGGCCCAGGCCCAGCTGGAATATCAGATTGTTTGCTCCAGTTACACCCCACAAAGCACAGTGAGTTGCACATGATCGGCTCCTACAGCAAACGGCTACCACAAGCTTAGTGTGGCCATTAGAATACCTGTTCAAAACAGATTGGCTTCAAAATGAAACAACCGCTTTTGTAATTACACCAGCTTTCCTTCAAGGACTTCTTAAATCATCTCTGTTTTTACAATTCTAAATGTGAAAACATTACCTCAAATACCAAAATGTGCACAATTCCTACTTAACATGTTTCAGAAGAGACTTAAACAGTTTTTGGAAAGAGTAACTAGTTGTATGCATACTCATTTGCAATGTGCAGAGCATTAGGATATAATTTATGTTTATTAGACTTTGTGGGGTGCAATAAATCATTGTTTTCATTTGTAGAGCATTATTACAGGAGTGATTTAACGGAACAAATCCCTCCTCATGGCCTATAGGAGTGAGAGGTTAATGGCATAATGAATTCCTATAAAACAAATAGTAGACTTTTGCCATCCTTCAGACAGCAGGTGGTAAATTAGCAGGTTATAAAGTGTGTATGCAATCTGCATTTGCAGGCCAATAAATAATATTCAGGGGCTAGTTTTACCTGCTCTAGCTGACAGTGCATTACTGAGGCTATATAGCTCCATAGTATCTAGAAAAGGTAGAGAGCACAAAAGGGAGCTGATTTTGCAGTAGCCTGACTTTTACCACTGATATATGTCAGATATTACCAGAGAAGCCCATCAAGAATATTATAGCAGTGCTCATAAATTCCACATTGCACTGTAATAAAGTCCTGCTTCTACATGTGGCTAGTACACATTCCTGTGGCCCCTTCAGCTTGTGACATTTACTCTGCCATCCTATTAATACTAGTGGCATTTCATTCTAGTAATGGAATAGCCGAGGGAAGAAACCCTTTAATATGCAGCACCACTCTGAAGGCCAAAAACACCCAAAACCTCTTCCTAAAATAATATACTAGCTCTCACTGTGAAAGTTAAACATATTATCAGTGTATTTCTGTGAATGGGCATTAATTATCCATTCAGTCTACAAGATTTGTATAATCTGTTGATGCTCTCCAACTACAAGAAATACTGATACATTGTAATGCAATTAAATCAAAGTTCTATTGAAAAGAAAGTACCTTTTTTTTAAGCTATGATTGTACTCTTTGCCCTAATCAGGCTCAGCTTTCCCTTTCCTTTCCACTATTGGCGAACAGCCTCTCAGTTAATTCCTTGTTGTTGTTATTAATGATTCTGTACTACAGAAGCCAAAACACAAGATTTGTGTAAGGAGTACTGTAGCGAATCCCAACACTGAAAGTAAATTCAGTAGGTTTGTTAAAGTTTGGTTTTGTTCTATATTTCCTGAGTCAAGAAGTAGTTCCTGACAGGTAGCTGGAGATTTGGGATAACATTTGAAATCCTTTCACCCTGAAGAGAATAGATCAGGTGTCTGAGGGTATAGGATGTGGCTCTCTTCAGCCTGAAAAGATTCCATGGTGACTTTTGAAAACCTCTGAGTCCCACGTACCTTGTAATGTAATCAGCCTCAGAGGCTTGTCTATATTGTGAAATAAAACTGCTAAACTAAGCCAAGTGGCACCAACCAAACAAGACTTTGGGTCTCCTCAGGGCCCTAGTGGTCCTAAAATTGCATTTTATACTTTTTTTCCTGAAAACTACCTGTAGCACAGTGCCTGAACAGCTGGCAGAGCAGTGCTTTTCTGGCACATGGAGATGGCAGAGAGAACCAAGGCTGTTGAGACAGTGCTGGGGACCAGCGGGAAGAACTGACACCACTGCCAGGCTTCCTGGGGACATTGCCTTCAACAGGTACCCCAAATTGCTCCCTAGAGTTATTGCAGACAGTGATACCAGCCAAGAGTCAAAACTACATTGTAACTAATTGCAAAGCCTCCTCTTAAACCCCTGTATTTTTACTTAATTTTACTAATTTTAGTAACTGATTTTATTACATTCAGGACATTCACTCAGATGCAAGAGGAAAAATTCGTATTAGCATTTTCCCTAATAACATTCTCATTTGTGAACTGATTAAAAGAAATAAAGCAAAACTTCAAGAAATAAAACCTCAAACAAACCAGATTAAAATTATCATATCAATCAGGCCCCAAATATGTTATTTCTTGGTTTCAGGAAAACTTATTAATAAAACTTTAAAAAAAGACCCAACAGTTATCCTACTTATTACAGCACTTGACTAAGGGTACGAAAAAACCCATTTCTTGAAGTTTCAGAACCCAACAAAAGTAAATAACACCAGCACAGCACTATCAATGTCATTAATTGATGTTCTAGTGGGAATAACAACTGCCCTGTGTAACAACTATATACAGATCAAGAAATACCTCTGTACCTCGTTTCTTTTCTTTTGATTTTGGTTAGATTTTTCCATCACTCCAGCCTCAGTTTAATGTTATGTTTAATGTTTATGCTTACAGAAGTTTAAGTAACCAAAATGGCTGTTTCCAGAATATGTAATGCTTATAAGATGATCGTGCTTTTAATGATGTGATATCTATCCAAGGAATTCAGAGGAACTGTTACCTTTCACTCTTTGGTCTTACGGTCAATTGATGCCTCATTGTTTCCATACCCACATCAGTGCAGATGCTGGAGTTAATAGTGTCTTTTTAAAGAGAACTTATCGTTTTTAATTAGACAACAGATGACTCAGCATATCAGGCCAGGGCTTTTATCAGGTGATAAAAAGGGACATTCAGGAGCCACAGATATGGCAGCCAGCATCACAAAATGCTTTACTTCTGGTTCTGTTTAAAAAACACACAGTTGTTGTGATTACTATAAAAAATAGAGTGGTATTTGTAGGTTGCAATGTTGCTTTTATCTTCAGCATTGCCTTTTCTACCAGTTCCATGCAACATATTTGCATATGTATCTTCTTTGAAATGGTTAGACTAACCTATCCTCTTGCATTTAGTTTATGCTTTTTAACACCTGTTTGAGATGTTTCTTTTTCTTTTTTTTTTTTCCCTTTTGTGGTTGAGTAGTCTTCACTTCTGTACAATGCTGAAAAAAAGTTTTACAGGAAAAAAACCCCTGAACAAAGACATATACCTCCTCACGATTTTTTAGATGTTGCCTACTTGTTGTAGATAATATGCTCCAAAACACTAAACAGAGCATACTGTTGACTGTTTATGGTATCACATAGATGTTAATATCATACTTCTGTTAGTCTGCTGATTGCAATTCTAAGCTCCTCCTGCATACCCATCATCCAGGCTGGAAATAATTTTGTGAAGAGCAGTGTAACTATACCAAATTTTGTAACTAAGGCTGCCATCTTAAAAATCTATCACAGAGCCTTTTAAACTAGAGCTGGGAGCTGAGGACAGGGAGCCATTTTGATGCTTCTGGCTGGAAACAGTGCCCTCACACACGTGCACTCAGTGGATAGACAAGGTTTCCCAAATCCCTCCCTTCACTCAGCCCCATCTGCTGTGATGGCAGGGTGCCCGCTCGCCTGAGGCAGTGCCAGTTTTACAGGGTGCCAAACAAAATGAGTTTAGATGGGCAGTTTGTGAGCAGTAGCTCTTCTATAGAAAGTCCCTCCTCTGTGAGATTATTAGCACGCAGGTGCCAAATGCCACTTTATACTTGATCACATCTGCTGGTACTTACATGCCAAGAGCAGAGCACCTAAATGGAGACTGTAACAAAGACAGGAATCTACAGTGATGCTTGCCAAAAGACTTCCTATGTGCAAACATAAAGCTGTGAGAACAACATAAGGTATCAAACTCCATGTTAAACTAGGCCACAACCTCAGAAGAGCCTGTTAAGGCTAATTCACAACTGATGATGACATCAGGAAAGAGAAAATCCACAAAGGAGAAGTCAAAAGCACAGTTTTGCACCTACCTGAAGGACTATAAAGCATCCTCCAACTCTGTTACTCCCATGTGTTTTCTGATATATTTGCAGTAGAAAAAATAAAGATGTTCTGTTAAAACCAATAAAAACACAAAAGTGCATAGAAAAAAATCAACTAAAGCCACCCTAGAAATTCCTTAGCCCACCTTCCATCAGCCTGTATAGATATGTATGCTTTATTAATCCTCTTAATGTGCCAACATGTTAAATATTTGGCTTCTCCAGGTCTCAAAAGCAGAAAAACATCACTTTCTTTTACTTATGAGACAGATTGCAAACGTTTAGACCATAAACCATAAGTATTTACTGATTTTTTTTCTTTTTCCCCTGCAGCTTCCTCGTTTTCTCACCTCACTTACTGATAAGCTTCTGACATTCTTCCCCACCCTCCCTTGATGACTATAGATCATAATGGATTATAATTAAACCTTTATTTCATTTATTGTTTGTACATCAAGAAAATGTTTCTGTTGCATTAGGAATCATATGCACACACACAGACTGAGAAACAGGCTCTTCCATAAAGGGCAAACATTCTCATCTAGCCCAGGCTCCGAAAGGTGTCCCAGGTGTTGCCCATCAGCTCATTATTCCCTCCTCTTGAGAGGGGAAAAAAGACTAAAACAGTAAAAGATTTCGCCTCTAATTTGCCATTTAATTAAAAGCTTGCAAGTCCAGGAAATTCTTCTCATGTTTGCATTAAGAACAATACACAAACATTTAATTATTATACTCCAGAACACCTAATCTCCTTTGGATACTTTGATTACAATAATCAATAAACTACTCCCAGTTCTTAGTCCCTCCCTCTCCCCTTTTTTTTCCTCTGTCTCTGTTCTATGACTCAGACCATGAGAATGGCCATGCTGAGTCATGGCACAGCTCACCCAGTCCCTGTCTACTCCAGTAGATGCCCAAGGGGGCTGTTTGAGTAAACGCAGATCAAGATGTTTCCTGCAGTGCCCCATTAGTAATTGGTGATTACATATATAAATCTTTCAGAGAGCTTAAATACTTATGCTTTTGACAGAAATTTTTGGTTTTTATTCAAATAGAGGAAGTATATTATTTTGTTAACACTTTATATTTCAAGAAGCAGCTGCCATGATAAAATTTCTTATTTTATGCTAGCTATCTGTAATACATTTACAACATTTACATCTTGTCTGAAAGACACATTACTCTACTTACAGTTTAGGTAGCAAGAACACACAGAGGCAGATAGAGCACATTATTCACTATTTTCTCACCTGTTATGAAATTTGCATCTCATGGAAAAAGAATCCTTCTCATGATGTTACTGCCAGAACACAGCAGGAGCTCCTCAAGCCGAACTTGAGAGCCTAGCAGGGGTGAATGTGGGTCCCAGGTGAGACTAGTTAGGAACAGACAGATGTGTCAGTGCCTCTCCTGGTCTTTTGACTACGCTTTCTGCTCTGCTGATATCAAATGCTGATATAATTTGTTCTGGGGAAATGTTTCTGTCATTTGCTGAGACTCCTGTAGCTTCACTGTCCTTTTCAGGAAATTGTCCTCAATGTTTTCCTGTGCTGATCCTGCGAATCCTTAAATATGTACACAATTTTTGCATATCCAAGTCATTCCTCTGATTCCCCGTATAGTTGTCTTTCTTTTTCACTCTGTAATTAGGTAATTTTTGCCCCCCAACCTCAGATACACCCATTCTGTCTCCAAAACAGCTTTACTCAGGCTCAGTTTTAAAACCCTTTTCCACAATCACATCTCATCCAAGTCAAGTGCTATTGAACTCAATGACAACATTAAAAAATATCTTTCTGGTTTTACCAGAAATTGAATAAAGCATACGTTCTTGGAACTGCTGAAACTCCTATTGCAACTAGCAAATGCATTGGTTCCTGGCATCCCAGCTGTAGTTAAGGAATGCTTAAATATAATTTACTTTTAAGCAAGTGTTGCAGTCCTATTGCTCTCAGAAAGACTTTAGCACATACTTAAATTTAAGGATAAGATTAAATATTTTCCCAAGTCAGTAACATATATTGCAACTGCTTTTAATTACAATAATTTGTAAATATGTCTTTTACACTGTACTATATATCACATATCTTGGATTGCCAACAGCTACTAATATTTTTCCACTTTCAGTATGCTGCTTATTTCATCAACCCAGGCTGTGCTGCTGCTGTTTTTATTCTCCAGAACAGCATGACTTTATGATTCTGTTCATTTCACACCTGGCAACACAGAAAATGCAGAGCTAATAGAGAGGAAATCCTTTAGCAATCAGTAAAGGACTAGAACTGCAGTGATGTGTGTTATTTTCTCAAGCAGCAATAAAACTCACATGAATTTTCAAGGGAGCTACAAGTCATTGTTTGCTACAGTGACATACCAGCATATGTTTGTGTTATCATTTAATAATATGGAAGATAGCACTCATCATAGCCATCATAGAGCAAAATCCCAGGAAGGCAGGTGCTGCAATACGAAGTAATTCCATGTGAAATACATGTAACGCATGCTGTTGATGTTAAAAATAGGTTTTACACAGACATATAGAAACACAAACATACATAGGCATACAAACACATGCTCTTCTGTGACTTAGGACAGTAAAAAAGTGCAGAGTATGCTTTTACCTAGAACAGGAATGAAAGTTTGAACTCTGAAAAATAACTGAAGTAATGATTTTGTAGAATGTTCTCTTTGGGATGTTTACTTGGTCACAATCTTCTACCTTAGTATTATCCAGTTATGACACATTTCTTCCTGAGAGTGGAAAAATAATCAGTATGCTTTCCAGTAAGTAATAATAGTAAAGAGACTATTCAAAATCCTACATCTGAACTAGCATGAAGCTTTCAATGTCTTCATCTAAACAGTGATTCACATTGTCATTTTTATTCGTCAACTATAAAAAAAATCTACAGTACGGACCACTTCTTGTTATCATGAATCCTCATCTGTGGATGGCAGAGGAAATAAGGAACCAGAGCATGAGCCACGCTTGAGTTCCTCAGTTGAATTTCTTCAAGATATTCAGAAGGAAATACCAGTAAATACATTCGAAACGTGCAGTGGGACAGAGGTCAGGTCTGGATTAATTCATAAGTTATTATCTGAAAACTGAAGACATGCAAGGAAGAAAAAATTCCCCAAGACAGAGGACATGAGGTAAGCGCATCACCACGATAGGGACTGTGGTGATCCAGATCTCATAAAAGACAAGGCAAAGGCAACCAAGACTTGAAAACTCTCCTTCAGTATTATTCTATGCACTCCTGACCTTATTTCAAAATAATTTTCTGAACCTTTTTTCCAAATAAATTCCTCTGCACATCGCACCATAAAAATATACTTCTAAAAATCTCTGGTGATTTTATACAGTTTATAGAAAATTATGTCATTTTACCAATGCAAGTCAACTTTCTTTCCCAATTTTTCATTTAATACTTTAATAAATTTTGAGACTGTAATGAAATAGGAGCTCTTACAATAAAATCTATGCTGAGAAATAGCTTCACAGTACATAAAACGTCACAGTAAAATAATATACAAAGAAGGGATTCAAATGCAGATTAATTATTTAATAAAGCATAGCTGATTAATAAACATTAAATAAAATTAAACATTAAACTAATTATGTTCCCAGGGATGTTTAATACATATTTATTAAGTTTTAATAAATAATTTGTGTTTAAAATTAATATCGACAAATAAATTCCCCAAAGCACCAAAATGGTCACACAAAAGGCATATGCAAGAATGTAAAACTTTTGGAAGAAAACCTTGCTATTTTAGTGGTATTTTGTAAGTAATCATTATCTCACTCCTTTGAGAAAGAGTCTTGCTTTAAAAACACTTTCCAAAAATGTCATGTGTAAAGAAAAAAGCATATACTCTAATGACTATATGCCTTATTTTTTTCAGGGAAGAGGAGGTCTGAGGGGCCTTATGGAAGGCAGGAAACAAATGTCATCTTTCTTTTTGTATAATTGTATACCCATGTGCTTTATCTAATCAAAATGAATACTTCAATTTGCTACGTATTTAGCTGGAGGAACAGAAGGCATATGGAAAAAAAAGCCCCAGGGGCAAATGATCTCACTCACCTGGAAAACAATGCGTGTGTTAATAGAGTAATTTGTTAATTAAATAATCTAAGATGTCCACCAAAGCCATTTATTTCTGAATTACCACTTCCTAGAGTTAAAAAAGATCCCAGGTAAAATGTAATTACAAACTATTTTTCCTCTATCTCAGTTGTTCCCGAGTGCAATCAATTTGACAAGTATCCCAAGAGTTACCTCAGCAGCAGATGGTCTCGAGCCCAATCAGCACAGCGTACCAAAAACAAAAAAGATAAAACAATTTCACGCCTGTCGCTAGAGCTCTGAGATACAGTGTTGTATTGAATTATCTTCAAATTAAGCTCCTTACTGGCAGTGGAATACAAAGCAGTGATGATTGCAGAAGACAAATAAATACTCATTTCTGAGACTCCAAATACAGTGATTTTTTGGGGGAGGAAGGGAGTAATGCTTAAAACGTGTTGTTTTTTCAGCTCGTGGTAGCAAACGTGAGCACATGGCCATAACAATTTATCCAGTGGCAGGTTCCCCTGATACCTGGGAATACTTTCCACTTCAACTATGTGGCAGCCCATTACAAAACTGATAGCTGATTAAAAAAAAAAAAACAGCAAAAACAAAATCTGAAAAGAAGAAAGAATTACCATGTTTCATATTGAGAATCCTAATAATTCTGTTCTGTTTAGTTTTTGTATTTTTAAAGGAACAAACACAAATGTCTACCTTGTACTTTGAGCAGTATTACTCCCAGGTTTATCCCCATGTGTAGAACTTTGTTCTCCAGCCTTCTTGAGGCAGGACCCCAAAACAATGAGAGCAACTGCTATTGTAGGGTGGTAGGGAATTGGGAGTTATTACAAGCCCAGTTCAATGTGCAAAATATAATGGGAAGATGGAGCTAATAGGTTACTAAGACAGTGGGGAACCGCATACTGCATGGTATGGTTGCTCTTACTCCTAATAAGAGAACTGGGGAAGCTGCAGGAACTGGCGCTGTTTAGTCTTGAGGAGACTGAGGGGAGATCTTACTAACATTTACAAATATCTAAAGGGTGGGTGTCAGGAGGCTGGGACATCCCTTTTTTCTATAGTAGATAGTAACAGGACAAGGGGTAATGGGATGAAGCTGGAACACAAAAAGTTCCACTTAAACATAAGAAAAAACTATTTCACTGTGAGGGTGAGGGAGCAGTGGCACAGGCTGCCCAGAGGGGTTGTGGAGTCTCCTTTCTTGGAGGTCTTCAAGACCTGCCTGGACATGTTCCTAGGTGACCTGATCTAGGTGAACCTGCTTCTGCAGGGAGGTTGGACTAGATAATTTCTAAAGGTCCCTTCCAACCCTACCATTCTATGATTCTATGATTCTAATAGATGAATGTGACCAAAACCATTGGCAGACAATCTTTGAACCATAAATAATTACAACAGAGTTTCCTTTTGGCGAGTTGCTAAGACACATTCTTAAGATTTCAAAAGCTCCATTGTCTAGTCCCCAGGAAATCAAGAAAAATCTATCCCAAAGAAAACTCACAGGGTTAATTAGTCTTAGGGATGTCTCAGACAAATGCATCAATGAAGACAGATTCTTACTGACAGGCTCACTTTGGTGCAAGCATTGCTTGTCAGATGTGAACTCTCTTAGAACAGGTGTTGGGCAGTGTTTTTTTACCAGTTTGTTTATAAAGGATTGTTCCTTTAATTAATTAAAGGTTGTTCATTTAATTAAACATATAAAATTCATGTTATAAACTTTTACAGTTGATTAAGAACAAGTTGTTCTTGTTGCATTAATACTCAATTTTCCCTACTTCAAGTTATATTTCTAAAAACATAGCTGTTTTCAGTGATTGAGTAATATAAATACATAGCTCCAGACATAAAAACCTAAATCTGTCTTTTTAAATTTCTGAATCGAATGAATGTTATGCATCAGTCAGAGAATATACTATGAACATGGATGCTCCTAAACACTAATCCACTGAAAAATCATTTTGCTGGAGTAAGCATTTAAAAGCAGAGTAATTAAAGCTGACATGCAAATAACACAGCAGGAAGGCTAGTACTCTAAACACAGCATGTAAGACATAATAGTCCAGGAAGACACATGCCAAATAATGCTATTTGGTATGCCAGATAATCAGTATTTCTACAAAAATGTGACAGAAGTCTCGGCACTGCAGTAACAAAATGCTTAACATCTAGGATTGAGAGTTCATGTTCTGGCTAGTACTGATACAGAGGTTTTACCTTTCCGTATTGGCCATTGTATCCTCAAATCTCAGTGATTCTAATATCTGTCCTCTCTTTCTATACCACTGTTGCATTTATTTTTGGCATTTGTCTTGCTTACAGCCACTGGAAAATTTTAATATTGGTTCACTGTGTAAGTCTGAAAATGTATTTCTTTACACAGGGGAGCTTTCTTTTTCCTAAACTTCCTGGATACTTTGTCCTATCTTTCTTGATTTTAAAGAAATAAAAGCTCAATACTTTGTGAACACAACCAAGCCTCATTGATCTACTGCAACATTCAGATATGGAAGTGACTCAAGAATCCCACTAACTCACCGCCTTCTCTTTATCAAAACTGCTGAAATTGGTTTCCTCTTTTCCTGCATCCTGCCTAAAGGATGATGACTTTGCTTCAGACTATGCCCTACAGTAACTAAAGACAAATTCTTCACCACTCCATGTCACAACCTCTGTCAACTTGGACATTTTTTTTTAAGTTTCTTCTGACCAGAGAGAATTACTTTGTGCATAACTGTCATATCAAAATAACATGCTGAAGGTTTCCCAGTGCATTTCCCTAAGGCAGACTGATATGCAAGGAGGAAATATTTTTACATCTTTCTCTGAATTTTTATAAAACATTGTCTGCTCATTAAATACTACAAAATAATTAACTAAGAAGCATGTTTCCGTGAGGGTCTGTGAGTCTGGCTGCATGCACCTCCCTGCCCCATGCAAGGCCACATCTGTCTAATACAGTCTGTATAAGCTGATGAAATGTATTTACCAATTGATTAAATATATTTAGTCCATATCTAGGGTTATTAGAGAAGACTAAAGGTATTAGAATCATATAATGGTAGGGGTTGGAAGGGAGCTTTAGAGATTATCTAGTCCAACCCCCCTGCAGAAGCAGGTTCACCTAGATCAGGTCGCATAGGAACATGTCCAGGTGGGTCTTGAAGACCTCCAAGGAAGGAGACTCCACAACCCCTCTGGGCAGCCTGTGCCAGGGCTCCCTCACCCTCACGGTAAAATAGTTTTTTTCTATGTTTAAGTGGAACTTTTTGTGTTCCAGCTTCATCCCATTACCCCTTGTCCTGTTGCTAGCTACTACAGAAAAAAGGGATGTCCCAACCTCTTGACACCCACCATTTAGATATTTTAAAATGTTAATAAGATCTCCCCTCAGTCTCCTCTTCTCCAGACTAAACAGCCCCAGTTCCCGCTGCTTTTCCTTGTATGAAAGATGTTCCACTCACCTGATCATCTTGGTGGCCCTGTGCTGGACTCTCTCCAGACGTTCTCTGTCCTTCTTTAGCTGAGGAGCCCAGAACTGGACACAGGACTCCAGATGAGGCCTCACCAGGGCAGAGTAGAGGGGGAGCAGAACCTCCTTTGACCTGCTGGCCACACTCTTCTTGATGCATCCCAGGATGCCATTGGCCTTCTTAGCCACAAGGGTACATTGCTGGTTCATATTTAGTTTATTATCAATCAGGACTCCCAGGTCTTCCTCTGCAGAGCTGCTCTTTAACAGTTCGACCCCCAGCCTGTACTGGTGCATGGGTTTGTTCCTTCCCAGATGTAGGACTCTGCACTTGCCCTTGTTGAACCTCTCTTGAGGTTCCTCTCTGCCTAACTCTCAAGCCAGTCGAGATTCCACTGGGGTATTGATGAGATGAGAATGCTAATTCGGTGCTTTTCCTCAGTGAGGACATTATGGGAATCTTTGCAATTCAGTTTTGGTTTTGGGAATAAACCCACCATCTGCTATATTACTCCTACCTACTACTGCCTGCTTATGCCAAGGTTAATCAATTTTAAATGATGATCCATTGATTGAAATTGATGTAAAAAATGGGTTTCCAAATTTAAACCCATGAACATATTTTATCTCATTTAGCATTCCATTATTTCCACACAAGTCAAAAAGTAGATGAAGCCTTGTCATATAGGTCACCATGTATCTAGAAAGAAGACTTAGCAATTTACTTTACAGTCCTGACTGATATGTAAACTATAAGCCGTTTACTATAGGTGCCCACTATAGGTGGATGTATTTCCAGTTAATGGCACCAAGATCCCAAAGCAGCCTCATTAAGTTTATGAGACGATTTTTTAAGGAAAATGCTATCTAGCAGAGGACTGAATTATTACACTGTAACTCCAAATAGCTTGGAGGAAACACAAGAAATATTACATAAAATGTTTGTTACTAATTTGCTTGTACAGAGCTTTGTTAGACTTCATCCATGCACAGGTCTTTGGCACCAAGTGAATGAAATTTCTGGGCATTATTTCAACAGGAAGGTTTTCATCTTTATTCTTTTACTAGTATCGTCTCTGCACTATGAAATTCACAATGGAAAGCTGATTTTAAGTGAAATAATTCAAATGAAGTTATGCTCCTGGCTACATATTCTTTAATGGGATGGGATTTTATCTCATAAGCTGCCATGATCAACTGCTGCTTTCCTGGTGGTTCCTCCATTGCATCACTAGGATGAAGACATAAAATATTTGCAGACTATTGTAAGTGGAGGGAGGGAAGAACAAAAATAAACTTCCAAAAGTTCAAAAAAGCAGGATGTGAACAGCATGTTACTGTAGGAATAATCCTCTGTAGTACATGAAATCTAAATTCAGGCAAGTGTCATCAAAGATCTGGAAAACAGAAGTGCAACTGAGAAAGGACAAGAAAAATGAGACTATCCTCTCATTCATAGATTGACTGCCATCTCACAGCAAGGTATTCAAGAGTAAGTGGCCACCTATCCTGCTTTTTTATCAGTATCCATTTGTTAGAGATCATACACTTAAAATGTTTTTGTAGATATCATATCCTTGATTTCTGGAGCTCACAATTTCACCTGCAAACAACTGAATAACAGGCAATGAAGATAAACTAATACTGGTAGGATATACCCTCTGGTAGTGAGTTGTCTATTTGTAATTGAAAACCATTGATTAAAGTATTCTAAATGAAAACATTAGCTTATAGTGCAGTCTCTTTGCAGATGAGAATTAACAGTTGTGACAATGATCACTCTTCTGACTCTCAAAAAACAATTAAGGTTGCTGCGAGGGAAAACGTAAGCTATGACAGAGCAGAACTGATGAAGGGTAGAAGGCAATGGGCATGAAAAGCCTGTTCAGAACTCATCAACTCTACAGCTTGCACAAGCTGACAAGAAGCTGTCTATATCCTATATCTGCAGGTTGTCGCAGAAATATAATGACACGTATCACCTCTGAGCTAGGCATCTACATACAGCTAGAACATATTTGTCTGTTCTCAAGGTAAATATTTAATCGTTTTATAACTTTTCTGGATAAAGCTTGTTTCCAGCTATCTGTATTTTAAATCTTCGACTTTAAACTAATTAGGTACTGACAGAAAAAAATATTTAGTTAAACTCAAATTTACTACTTGCTATTCAGAAGCTTCCTGGTATGTACCATTCCTCTGGCAACCAAGTGTACTCCCATCCATCCCATCACACAGCATCAACCTGGGACAGTAAGATAAAGTGAAGTTATGTATCTCATAATTCAACATACTTTCACATTCTTACAATATGACCTGATAGAAATGCATTTACAGTTTCAGTTGTCATTTTTCAATCTGAAAGAAATTTCTACACAACGGTGACCTATTGCATATATTTACAAAAACACTGGTCATCGTGCTCACTCTAAAAAGAAATATGTCTTCAAAAATGTGCAATTGCTTTCTTATTTTGTACTCAACAATTTGAGACAAAAAAATAAAGTTGTTTGAGCTACTAAAAATGAGTAACTGATTTTAGATATATGTCTACATTGCCTGTTCAGGAGCAAAATCCAACATAGGATCTCTGAAAATCGGGTCAACCTGTCCTTTCCTGCACCACACCTACAAAAACACAGACTGAAAATGACCTATGGGTTACGGACTTCTGTCCCCTACACCAATATCCTTACACATAAATAAATCAAGCTTCGTTTAAAAAAACCCAAAACCAATGATTGCATTTTTAGAACTACTGACTTAGCACGATACTGGTTTTATTGCAGCTTTTGTTTGGTTTCTGGTTTTGTGTATTTTTTGTGGTGTGAGGTTTTGTGGTGGTTTTTTTTGGTGGTTTGGTGTGGGGGTTATTTTGGTTTTTTTTGTTGTTGTTGTTGTTTGGGGTTGTGGTTTTTTTTGAAAGTAGATCACATATTTAAATACCTATTTCTGCACATTATAAAGTCTTTGACATTTTGATCGCCTCTCACCAATAAAGGTCCAGGGGTGTCTTGAGGAGTTACACAATACTGGATTGTAGCCAATTGCAGATGTAATACTACCTTGCACAGACCCAGTTTACACCAACACACATTTCCCAAGCACTAACCAGGCACACTTTTGCATTTGGAACAATCTGAGGAATATTCCTTCCCTATTTGCTCACACCCGCCCTCCCTGGGCCAGTACAGCCCAGCCTTGCTGCTGGGTCAGCTGGTTTCAGCATCTAGAAACCTTTGCAAGCTCCTTTTGTATCTCAGTGAAAGGAAACGCTCTGCTTGTGAATTCTGCCAGTAAATTAGCTGTAAGGTAGTCTCTCTTGTTTTGTTTTGGTGGGTTTTTTTGCACCCAAAACAGAATTTGGGGTCAATCTGGGACAACTCGTTGTATTTTCTAATTTCTACTGAACAAGCCCAGACATAACTTAAGAACTGGATTTTTGCATGCTCATTTTCTCATGAGTATATCCATACCTCTCATATATACAGAGTGATCTGTTGTTTGATTTTTATTATTCTTCTAGGTTGTTTTCCCACTTTAATTTATCTTGCTTCACTTAGAAAAAAAAATTGCCTGACTGTAAGATAGGATGAGATATCTGTATACAGAACAGACATCTATTGATGATTAGTAAGACTGGAACAGGCTCTTACTTTCAAAAACTGTAAAAAATGCTTTTAAATGTCTTCAGAATACATATTAGATCAAAGTCAAGCACTTTCTATAATAAGTGTATAGCCAAAATGATGGCTAAATCATTTAAACACTAACTGAAACACTAGAGAAATACATGGTCCTGGATCACTCTTCAAGTCCCATTAAATGAGAAGCGCTTTCTCATGTGCATCATTTCCCTCTATGCACTTTATTACTAGGACCCAGATTCTCAAAATTTGATTTAAAGTTGGATTAGTGGCACTAGTGAACATTGTTGCTCCAAACCTCTGCAATGTTTATGGCCCTTGGCCAGCATTTATGGTGTCATTAGAATCTAGGACCAAACTGTGCTGCTGCAGAATGCCTCCCTGTTGCTTCAATTACAAGTGTTATTGTCTGTACTTGTTTCAGAAATTA
This sequence comes from Colius striatus, assembly GCF_028858725.1. NCBI lineage: Eukaryota > Metazoa > Chordata > Aves > Coliiformes > Coliidae > Colius > Colius striatus. Next base: position 27,951,949 of record NC_084767.1, on the reverse strand, counting down.
TTTCAATTTGTGTAAAAATATACACTAATGATCTACATCATAAATTTTTGGTGAAATAATTTAATAAGTGTGATTTTTTTAGTATTAAAAGTACTGTATCTTTCCCTCTTTCTAGCTGAAAACCTCACTAAGCTTAGAAGTTAATAAACCATATTTCAACTCCTGATCAATTGTATTAGAATATAAATGTAGCTACCATATCAGAAGGCAATTGCAATTGTTCTAGTCTCCTAAAGGAAGCTGAGAGAAATTATTTCTGTCCTAAGTCATACACCATGTTTGTAACAGAGACAAAATCAAATCTATGATAAATTCTGCCTTCAAGTATATTCTGCCCCACACAATATCATAGCCATTTTAGGGTCCTGTGTATGTTATAATGTGAATATCTAGGGCTTTCAGAGAGAAACATATATTCCTTTCTAACCCCAAAACGTAACTAGAATGCCACATAGAGCAAGCCTCAGACATATGCCAAGAGTAAGTAGGAAAGGTTTTCTATCTCTTCCTCTGTGTTTTGCAATGCAAAATAAATCCCCAGAAGGAAAGGTGTATTTTTAATCTTCCTTTTTGACAGCTCAGGTAGCAACTGACAGCTTTAAAACACACTAATCTGACAAGGAGCATCACAAGACACAAAGCTGAGAGGAAACAAGAATTGTGTTTAAACTCTCAAAGAAGAAAAAATTTCTGGATTTTTTTTTTTCCTGAAAAAAAATGTCTCTTGGGATTAATAGTCCTTCTCTTATTGCACAGCAGGGCAAATATATTCAAAATTCTGGATGACTTGAAAGGCAAAGAGTTATTACTGACTCTAAAATCAGTTCTTCATGACAAACACCAAAAGACAGCTCTCGAAATCTTCCCTGCATGCAAGAGAATAACTGTGCAAGTTACTGCAGAAGACTTGCAATTCAAACAATAGAGCCAGCATTTTTAAAATCATCAAATTCAGTTACTCTAAGAAAATCTACTGTGGGAAGATTTTCCAGGAAAATATTAGATGAGATCCCATTTAGGGTTATTAGTACACAAATATGGTATACTTCATATGATAATACTCTAAGGAAGGAGCTGAGTCCATGAGGCTGACAATCAGTGTGATATATTTGTGGAAAGATAAAACTTGGAATTGTGCTTATATAGACTCGAAAGGAGTATCCACAAACATTTAATGGCTTCAGAAATTCCCACTAGGAAGCTGTCAAAGGTAGGCCTAGTTCCAAGGATTGCTCTGAATATCCTAAATTCAAAATTTGGCTTGAGATTTCTGAGCTAAATCTTCATAGAACCAAAAACTTACTGACACGGCCTAGTTCAGGCTACAAATATATTTTCAAATATATACACAGACATATAGATCTACCAGGTACAAATGTTGTAGGAATGGATATGCAGATTTCAAGTTAAACTAGTACCTACTTATTACTACTTTAATAGAATGCTGAAAAGCAAGAGGTTCCCATCCTAATATTGTGTACTTGCCATCACATAGTAAGAGAGTTGCACATCACATACGCAAATCATTAATTCAGTTCTTGGGTAAGATGTATATAATAATTCTGTGAAGGTAAAAGAGGAATAATTTAATGGGACAAGCAAAAATTATTTTAAGATGAATTATCCCAGAATGAACACAAATGTTTCTAACTAAATCACAATGTAAAATAATTAGTCTAACACAATGTTAACCTGAAACGGTCTGCATCTATTGTAGGTACATGGAACTATAGGAAAAATGGAACATACACAAAACATGAGTACCTCGAGTCATCTGGTACCTTGGTATGTTCATTTCTGATGACCAGAAGCAATCCACTGCAGAATACTCCTCACTGGGAGAACACCAGCAGGACATGGCACTACCCAGCTGAGTGAGCACTCACTGACACAAAGATTTCAATGGCACCAGTTTGAAAAACAAAATTTCAGTCAGCATTGAGTCTTCCATTATTATCTGTTTCTAAGAAGGAAATAAATTCCATCTTATATTTTATTTAAAAACATATGAAATTAAGCTGCTTAAATTAGCTGACACACAGAGGCTACAGGCAATTTGCAATGTTTCTGTGCAAGTCTATTGAAGTTTGAGTCTATAATGGCTCATTTCCTTTCCTCACTATTTTTGCCACCTCTGCAACACACCACTGACATCTCCATGCACTGTTCTTCCTCTATGGTTGTGACACTGCATATTCTTTCTTCTGCTCTCAAATCTCAGAAGCCAATCTCTATCCCATCATGTCACCTAAACCTACTGAGTGAAACAGCACCTAACTAAGCAATCTCAAACTCTTTTCTGTCTTAACGTTCAGGCTCAGATAATTACCACTACAAAGATGAATTTTGCCTCCCTATAAATTTAGGCCAGGATGGTAACTCTGAAGTGCAACCTTACTGCTTATCCGCACTAGGGCCATCCTTGAAGAGTATTGAGAAATCCCAATAATCTGAGCACTTGGCATTATGGCTTTAGGACTCAATATGGATCTATTTTAAAGATTATTTAAAATACCTTACCTTTTTTATTTCCGCTGTTATTAAACTTAGTGGATTTGTTTACAGAAGTGTGTACCACATGTGTAGTACTGTTCCATAATAGTTGGCTTTAGAGACAGCCTCTTTCTATCCTAGACAACATTAAACAATTTATTTCCTGTGGTAGGGGAATGTGCTCTTGGGCAAGAGCTCTCCATTAATATGAATTATTAACAGTATGTATATACATGCATTATGGATTTAAAAGATTAAAGGAAAGCTTGCATGTTATTCTATGGGGCTTTCTCCATCTACAAGGTCACTGAATTTCAGACAGCTGAACGGTTACAGACAAGGAATCCCAGATGACCATTAGGATTTTGCTTTCCTGTTGCTAAAATAATATATAAAAAAAAATCTGTCTGGTTAGCAATATCTGCTTAATCCTCCACTGCCTCTTTCCATTGTAGGGTTTTGTCATAAACCAGCTGACAGCTCCCCAAACGTCAGTGCTCCCTGGAAAGGGGTCTACAGCGTTGTCATCAAAATGCATTCAGTTTTACTTAAAAATATCTTACAAAGAAGGATATTTTTGTAACTGCAGCACTTGAGAAAATTGTGTCATATTTAGATGTTCCTGCTGACGCATCTGCTTGCGATGTGTCAAATCACATCTATCTGCTATGTTAAGCTTTGTAACCCTGTGTGATAATGAAAAACGATGGGAAGAAGCAGCTTTGATACCGTATACCACACTGTGACATAGCAGCAGAACGTGTCCAAAACATTTAAGGCTCAAATACAACTCTTAGACATGTAGTTGCATGTGGTTTCCATTCATGTTTCTGTAGTTTTGCTCTCTGTGAAAATCACTCTCATAGGTGTTTGTTCCTCTAACCTTTCCAGATAATTTGTCTCCGAGCTACTGCAAGATTCATACATCCCACTGCTCATGCTAATGCCACACAATGCTGTGTCAGGAAATCTCATTGCTTGGTATCCAGGGGTTCAAAAGTAAAAGTACTCCCAAGGAGAACTGAATAAAAGGAGGTAGGGGAGTTCTAGAGATTAATTATCACTCCTCTCTGCAGGCTCGGATAGAAGTTTATTAAAGCTCTCTTTAAAAATCCTGGCAGCAGTGCCCTCTTCCACCTGGCCACCCTTCCATCTCTGTGTTGCCATTCATCTTAATGAATATTGTGAGGTTCAGTCTCCTCCTCTCCCCCTTTTTTTCCTCCAAAAGTACCTGCATGTTTTCCTCTAAACACACTATTTTCCTTCAAGACATTCTTCAGAGTAGTAATTCCTGCTACCCCTTTGCATACCACTCTATGCCCCAAACAGCACTGTCTCAATAATCTGCTGCCCAAAATACAGTCATGCTGAACTGGTTTATATAGATATTGTACATTTAATGGTATTTTATACTGCATGTGAAGTACTAGTATTATTATTGCTCTTATACTTCATTACCAGTTTCTTACTTTTGACAGTTCTCTTGTGATAGCTTTGTGATCGACATTCTTTATCACATCCCAACACTTAGCTTTACTATACTTTTTACAACCTTAATAATATTTTGCCTTTTTTTGCTATCCAATAATATATTTATCCCCCACATTGCTTTGTGAAAAATAAATCACAAAATGCCCTACATTAAGCTTCCTCTTTCAGCTTCAAGACAGCCCTAGTCCTATCACATGAACAGAGTACTGGTCAACCTTTGGCATGGTTGGGCAACTGTTCCTGTATCCAACAGACTAGAGGAAACCCAGTAGCAGACTTGAGTTTTTCTACTACCTAAACATAAAGGTGGCACAGAGCTGTTGGCCATGCACAGAAGTAATGCACTTGCACTCCACAGGTCATACATGCTCCCATGTGCTATTGCTGGCCCAATCACCTTGCACCTCCTCACGCAGAAACTGGACTGACAGCAACATGAGAGTTCACATTGCCAAAAGTCTGCACTGCAGAGAACTCAACAGATCTAGAGCTGATAGGCATCTAGTGAGACAATAAAGCACCTTGGTATTTTAAATGCCTTGCTCACTTAAATTCCTTTGCACTAGTGTTTCTACTCATGTGCTGCTTTTAGAGAGGCTGTAATTTATTCTGAAGTAGGTAAGACATGAAAAATAAATACCTAGTGACTGTGGCACTCCTTCCTCTTATGGTAACACCTCTGTTGGGAAGAACGTGGCTAATCCTTCAACATGTTCCTCTGCACCCAGTTCTGGGTAGTGCTAGAAGAAAATACCTTCTTTTTTATTGCTTTTGCTTCTGAAGAATCCCAAATTAACAGAAGGCAAGCAAACAGTGCAGCTGCAGGCTGCAATGTGCTTATTTTGCACACTGAAGGTTTATTCTAGTGAATAATTTCTCCAGAGACAAAAGAGACTTTATTAAAAGCAAATTATATGCAGATCTTCTCTCACTATGCTGTCTTTTTTGACACTGATGGATTGACAGACCAGCTAGCAAAAGGCACATTGAGGAAAACAGCATCAGTAATTTAAGTGGTAAAAAGCTAAAAAATACAGCCAGCCAATAAAAAGTAGGTGAAATAACTTCAAGCAACTTCCCTCCACCTAGAGGGAAAAAGATTGGTTTATTATACATTAATGACTTTTTTTCTTATTATCATATGTCAACATTCCTCCCTTCAATGGTTTCTTCTCTTCTACTATGAACCAGTAACCTTGTATGCACATGCCAACAAATACCTGCACACCTGTGTATGCATAAACACTAAAATTCAGGTAAACTTCTATTTCCAGTTACATTTCCACAGTAAAAAGTATTATTTAGGCACTGGAAGATTCAGGTGTCCTCCTTTCAGCACGTCTTACAGTGACTGTCTCCTCTTAATTTCAACAGGTATTATTAACATGACAGCAGAGATTGCATCTTACTGTCATTTTTGTCAGCATTCTAGTGACATAAAAGCCCTGTATAAAGACTCTGCTAAATACATGGTTTTGGGACAGATTGACTAGGCTGTTAAATCTTAGTTATACTGCAGGAGAAAATTTGGACCTCAGCTGGGTTTCACTTTCTCTGTATTCATGATAGTGCAAATATACTAATTTAAATGGATCTCTGATTTCTTACAATATAAAAAGAGGGTCTTGGCCTTTTGAAGTAAAACTTCCTCTGTTTTAGCTTAATTTTTCGTCTAGATTTCATCAGACTAAATCAAGGTAAGAGTACATTAGAAATACAAGATGTTTCTTTAGAACACATAGGATTGTGAATGTGCAATACTTGCTGTTTCTCATCCGTAAGGCACACAGGTACTACCTACAGTTGACTTCAAAATACATATTTTAAAAATATTTTCCTTCTTTTGAGGGATTAAAAAAAAAGAAAATAATCTTTCTTGAAAAATGACATTGGTAGCATGGAAAAGCCACTGCTGATTTAACTGTAACTTTAATTCACATAAATAATACTATATGTATCGTGGACTCACATTTCAAGCTTACTTCATTATTATGTTTTTCTCTACATGGATTTGCACAATATGATCTTATTTTACCTAAATATTGTACAAATGTAGTCCTACTTACTAAAACTTCTAAATGAGCCTATATAGCTAGAATCTCTAACATTTTCTTTAACCGTTTTTTCTTTGATATCAGAATAGGAGATGCATGTACGTGTTTCAAAACACCGATTATATATAATAGAATTTTTAAAGATATAGCTTTGTAGCCATTAATTATCCAAATACCCTTACAATAAAGAAGGTAAAAAATTGATTTAGAAAAAGCTTAACTTTACTGGATTGCGCTTCTCATTATACCTTATAAAATTGTTATTCAACTGAAAGCAGCAAGTATTAGGGAGTTTTCATAAATAAAGAGCCCTGATGCCCCAGTTCAAAATAAATCTTCAGTAATATTAATGGCAAAGCTTCCTTAGACTTCTGTGGTTTCAGAATTTCACCTACAGGTCAAAATACAGACTCAGGGTAGAAATTCTGTGAACCTTTTATAAAAGCCATAAAATAAAACAGAAGCTTGAAGGTAAAATAGAATTCTTCAAGTTGGTACACTATTTTTTGCATCCAGAAGTAAAAAAAACCCAAAAAACCAGACTGGTTCATATTCACAAACAGAGATTCCAATAAACTCTGGTAATCTTATTCACAGACAAACAGAGGAAACTTTGTAGTGTTCATGAAGAGAAGGAAAGACATAAAATAAACTACAAACCCATGCCTACTGTAAACATTAAATCAAAATGATCTATAAAATAAACCACACATTTAGTAAGCCATGTTAATTCAGATATATCAAATTATACAGTAAAAATATCTTTACTTTCAACTGAGTTAATATAGCTTTGTAAGATTTTACAACTGTTAAACATATTGCATAAATACTTGTACTGCTACATATAGACAAGTCTTTAGGCAATGTACAGTAATGGTAATCAGCAAATGAATGTATGGAGATTACAACACGTAGACTTTGAGCATCATGGTAACATACCCAGTAGATTCAAATTTTCCACCCTGGTAACAAACAAAAAACTGTCTTCATAATACATTCCCACGATCATAATGTATGGCCTTTGTCTGACAAAGTTAACAAAATCCTCAACAACACAAGCAATTCTCGATTGGTACAAATGAATGAAATTTCACCAAAGTCAGAAGTTGTACCTTGCTTTATGCCAATTAAGAGTCTGGCTAAGTATCCTTACACTTGTATTTTAAATGCAGCATATCATATAAATATTATCAACGTGCAAAATGAGTATTTTGAGAAAAATGCACAGTCATAGAAAAGGATCTTGACAGAAAAAAATTTAGCCATGGTGTATATTGTGTAAGAAACATATTATCACATATAGTAATATATTAAAGAGAAATTATTGTCCCAGTGGACTTTTAAAGCTTAGTGTGAACACCATACCCAATGTTTTAAGCCTGCAACAATTTACTAACAACTTAAAAGTTAACATTGCAAGTAAAGCAGACTTTGCTTAATAATGATTTCATTGTTGCTCGATTAGACCAAACGATAAAAATATTCTCACTCAATAATGCTCTGTAAAGGTCTTTCTGTTATGAATGTCCACAATCAACAGTTTCTACATCTGTGACTACACATCACTCATTCCTGTAGAACTAGAAATCTGGTGATTTCTCCCCAACAGTTAAAAGCTTCCTCAGCTTCTGATTTGTGAAGAAAATCTAATAAACAAATTGATTCGTTAAATGTACTGGTAGCATTAAAAAAAATTCGATGTACTTACAGACGAGAGAAAAGAATCTGATTACTCCAAACTGCCCGTAACAGCGTGAGACAATTAATGTTCCTTAATGTCCCAAAGCACCTCTAGACTGTGTCTCTATGGCTCACCTGAGAAATGGAACATCTCCAAGAAAGTCATAGTCTGGACAGATTGCAACTTTCCAAGGATGAAAAAAAGGATACTCTTATCTCAGTGGAACCTTTCAAGCATTTCTCTGCACAGCTGTTCTGGGAAATCACTTTAAGAAAAATCTATAACCTCATTTTGGTTTAGGTCTGAAGATTAAATTCTTGCAATTCAGGTGTATCACTTTACTGTGTACACTAGGAAGTCAGACAGGCAGACTATCCAGGAACATAGACAGACTAGGTATCTGTATATTTGAAAATTCAAGACTAAATTAATTAGATTTAACAAATTTGATGGAATTTATTTAGAATGATTAAAAGATCAATTATTTAGCAATTGCAACAATTTTTACTGCCAAGTTAGTGAAGAAAAACACACATTTGATCTAAAATAACAGATAAAACATAAAAAAAGAAATACCCTTATAAACTTACTCAAAATTATATATTTAATAATAAAACAGAAAGTCAAAAGAGTATTTTATTAGGTCATTTAATTTAGCGTGTTCAATTTTAAATTAACTTGTGATTTATTTTTATATTGGTTTTGCTTTTACATAAGAAGTCACATATACAAACAGTTCTAGCACAAAAGGCAATACCATATTAGAAAATTATTACATTTGATGGTTGTTAGTCTTTCGCTGTAAGTAGTTTATACACTATTGAAAAGCAATTACAGAAGACAATAAATAACTGTCTTTAAACTGTTCAACAACTTAAAAAAATCAAAAAAAAGAAATTGGAAGAAGAAAAGCGATGTTCAAAGCTGTTTGGAAATTTTGTTGAAAAAATATGGACTTTTAAGTTGATAGAATCTTTCAATGGATGCTGCAACTGAAAATCTAAGATTGGATATGTTTATTCTCCCGACAGATAAAAATATATGGATATGATCATGTGCAATCATAATTGTCCTATGTGATTTCTTTTTTGCAAGTGTAGTGTTAGATAATAGATGAATCTTGGTTTTGATAAGACATCAGAATCCAGGGGAACATCTGTGCTGACTACTGCAGTGGAGGGCAAAAATAGAAAAGCCAGTACAAGTCAGCTAAAATGAGGGACAAAAAAGCTAGCATATACCTTTCACCTTCAGACAGAGATTTCCATGCTTAAAGTCCACCTAGCACCTGCATCTTACAGGAGGTAGTGGAGATTTTGTAGGTGTACCATTGGAAAAAAGGCTTGTAAAGCCCCTGACATGCTTTTTCAGGTAGTAGATAAACAGATATAGGCATTTGCCTAAAATGATAACTAGAGAAAATATACCTTTTTTATGGCATTGCAGGTGTTCAGCAACATCCTGCTAAATGCCACAGCCTCAAGCAGCAGATGCAAGCTGCCCTCCAGAACATGACTGCTCATCTGCTGCTACTTATCAACTTTTTGTTTATTGACATAGTTTAGCCCTTTGTGACTGCATAACATGGGAAATTCACATCCCGTGAGTAGCTGACACTGTAATCATAGTGGCAAGGTACTGTTTGCTATAATTTTAATGTAATATTATAATAAAACTTGTTATATTGATATAGGTAAGTTCTAACCCTATAGATGTAGAAAATAATTCGTACATATATATGTTTTAGGATATAGTATTACTTTTCGAATGCATGATGTCTTCAGCTATCAATATGCCATATATATTAATAACATTCCAAATTTACTATTCTTTCAGTTCAACCGCATATACTCTTATTATACTATATAAAAAGGTGAAAAGAAGTAAGTAATTGGAGAGCTAGCACCTACCTTTAATTATGGAGGGCCTACTTCTAGCACTAATGTCATGCTGACAATCCTTAGCTTCACTCTTTTGTTAACACTTCATTTTTACCCAGAGATGGTTCCATCTTAGAACCACTTCTGATTTTATTCTGGACCATCGCAGTTGTGGGCCTGATATATCTCATACTATAGCAAACAAGATTTCCTAGGCTAAAGCTGGGTGAGGTTTGGCAGCAACTGAAAGGTTGCAGACGTAGGGAGAATTCTCTGAAATACAGTTAGAAATGGTGGCAGTATAGTAGTAGTAGTATTAATTTCTAATCTATGTTATTCTATTTCTTTACCAAAATGCTGCAGGAAAGAGGAGGGTAAAGTGAGGTAAGAATTTGAATCAAACCCTGACGAGTTCCCCATGTGAAGCTGTTCCTGACTTCCCCTTCATGCTCATGTGTTTTTACCGTCTTTACGTATTGCACAGACAATGAAGATCTTCACTCTGACAGGTCTGTGTCCCACCGAGGGCTGTGTGCAATCAGAGAAAGTATGCATGGTGGAACCAAGACCTTTCCTGTGCTCCACTTTTTCGCTATAAGTAATATTCTCCTTCAAGTCAAACTGCTGTTGATTTTTTCCTTTTATGCCTCTCTACTGTTGATATTATTTTTGTTACATCGCGGTTTTGTGCTTTAGTATAAAAGGGATTAGCTCCAACAAGTAGGCAAAATTTGTCACTGCGACATCAAACTGCTAACACAAACAGATCTATTACCCTTTCTCTCTTGCTCAGTAAGACAGCTGCCCTCAAGGTATCAGCTTCTCTGCCTCCCTGATAAATCACTAACATGTAGGAAACCTCATAATCCCAACATAGCAGGGGTAGAGGATGCCATTCAGCTGCAGAAGAACATGGAAGAACAACATCCATGAGGCTTATAATGAAAGATTTTTTATATACTTAAGTAGTTAACAAAAATTTATTGCAAGAGATAGTTTGTCACTAGATTTACAGTTTCAGAGAACATAGTACAAAACATAGTGCATCAGCTTTGTCTAAACATTAAATAGGTGCAAATACACAAAGATAAAAAACAAAAAGTGAATACTTTACAACATAAGTTATAGAACTATAAATATATTGTATATACATTATGCGTATTCTAAGACACAATTTTCACTATATATAGAGTTCATATTAGTATTAGAATATTCAGTGCTTTAGTTACAGTATAGGTCTGAACTTTACATGAATCTTTGCATCATTATACTTACAGTAAATATTTCCCAAGGAATGAGAGGTTTTAACTAGTTTATTTCACAGAACCATTTTGCAAAGCTGAGGAGACTGTAGAAATAGCAGGACTGTTCAGCTGAAGGCTCCTTTTCTCACTTGTCCTAAAAGAGGGGCTGCAGGGGGATGACAGCTGGGTGTGGGGACAGCAGGGATGGGAAGACGGTATGTGGCAAAGGGGGAAATGCCAGCTGGGTCGGGTGCAGGACTGAGGGTGGTAGCAGTGGCAAATGTGGTGGGGCGACAAAAGCTGCGTGGCCCCCAGGGCAAAGCCTTGGTCCTACTGGTAGATGAGGTAAAGGTGCTCTTGAAAGCGCTGGGACCTGTGAGAGGAACTGCTGGTGGGGCTGGAGAACCTTTAACGTACTGGCGGCAGCATGCTGCTGGAGGATGGTGTGATGTATGGTGGTAACGGAGGTAGAACACAGTGGCGGCTGCAAGGGTAAGGGCTGCAGAGGAGAATTCGGGGGTTGGATTGCTACAGGAGGGAGGGTGAACTTCACTTTGTTGGCCAGTATGTTTTGTGGCATGATCTGTTGATATGTTTCAGATGAGAGATCTTTGAATTTTTCATGGTTCTCTGGAGAGAATATCAATGTCTGGTCGGGCAGAGTGAAGGGGGCTATTAACTGCTCAGTAGTTAAAAAGTTATGACTGTTGACACGTGCTTCTTTGAATGGCAAGGGTGGTGGGCTGCTAAATATGCCAGGATTACACTGTACCCATTCACTGGTCAGCTCATTTATCTTCTCGTGAGCTAGAGGCTCAGCCAATTCATAATGGCAAAGATAGGATTTAGGAGGAGCTTGTTCCAAATGTCTGTTGGGGAGGGGAATTTTGTAATGAGCTTGATTTTCACGACCACTGACATTTTCAATTTTCTTTTCATCTTGCAGAATATCCTGCATGCCAGCAGCTGCTGGAGCACTGTGTTCAGGAACAGAGGCAGCAGAATCTATGATGACATCAGGACAGGTACTCAGAGCGCTCTCCATTTCTGTGCAAGGTGTCAGTTTGTAATCTCGCATGTGAGAGCTATCAGTTTCTAGAGATGACTTGCTTTCCTCCAGCTGCACTGCTTCATTTGTATCTTTCGCGTGATCAGCTTTGGTATCCATATTGGTTTCCTCTAGACTGTCTTGGGTCAAGAAGTCCCCCAGAATATTTAATGCAGAATTTGCAGAATTTTCTTTGGAAGGTCTGGAGGTCTCACTTCTGGTGTTCCTGTCAAGGAATATGTGATGGATTCTAGTTTTCCTTCTCCTGTTTTTCCCTTTTGCCTTGTGATGTGTACTTAAAGTACGTGCTTGCCTTAAATACTCCTCTGCTGATAACATCTGTCCATATGAACTTTCATCTGATGAAGAGGAATAGGAATGCTGTCTCCGCTTGCAGTGGGATTTTTCAGGTTCCTCTGTCAAAACGGTGTAACCTCTCTTCATGGACTGGTTTTGACTTGGGTTCTTCTCCTCACTGCACTGTCCTAAACATTTATGCTCTGGGCTACAGTTTGAACTCCTGACTTTCCAGCTACTACATGTTTTAAAGTACCTCAAGCTGTGCTTCCTGGAACTTCGGCCCAGCTCCTTTGTCTGTTTGCGAGAGCTTGCTTTGCTCTTTCTCTGCAGTTGTTTACAACCATGGTGCTGGCTGCTACTTTTTGTACTCCAAACCTCACACCAGCCTCTGTCCCTGTGTATGTGACCTGATGCAGATATGACTTTCCTATCACCATTTTCAGTGTCAAGTTTTTTATGAGATTGCTGTATCTCACCTGTAGCTAGCCAGTTATTCCCAACATCATGCCTGCACTTCTCTGGATTATTTTGGAGGTGCTGATATTTACTTTCATCTCTGTAACTAATCTCTCTTTCAGTCACTGAGGACATCTCCATTTCTGCCTCTGTTGTGTCCCCACAGTGATAATGACGACAATGACATAATTTTCTTCTCCTTTTCCTTTTTCTACTTTTGTGAAGCCATTTTTCTTGGCTTTCTTTGATCCAAACTTTGTTATATTTCTCATCGATCACAGTGTTTTGTCGTAAGTGATTTTTAGAAATGTGATATTTTTCTATTTTTCTAATCCCGAATGACTCATCCAAGGACACTTTACTTTGATTTTTTGCAAGATCACAATTTCTGATGAGGGAAACGTCACTTATAAGGGGTAATGTACAGTTGCACAGATTTTCATTCATTTTTGTTTCATAATCGCTACACTCTGAAGTTGGTTTATTTGTCAAATCTGACACTAAGCTATGGTTGGATTCAGTTTTATGGTGCAAATGAGGTATGTTTGGCTGATGCTTGGGCTTTTCTTGGCTGTCACTTGCTCTTGATGACTTGAAATCAAAATATAAAGGATTACAGCTATAAGAAATTGATGGACCTGTACTTGTGTAAATTAGCATTTCTGATGGCCACTGAAGAATATTTGATCCATGTTTGCTAAGAACAGGAACAAAGGGTTCACAAGGTCTCTTGCGCATGTCCGATTTGCTTTGTGGAGCTCCACTACTACCTTCTTCAGGTGGTGAAGTAACTATTGCATCTGCCCCCGGCTTTTTTATTTCAGTTTCAGTTGTGGATGAATCACTGTTCCCATGTGTATCATTTTCCTCCTCAACACCCTGCAGAGATGAACAATTCTCCACAACTGCCAGTTTGTAGACACTGCAGTCCAGGGGCAGAACCTCAGCACTGTCTGTCACTACGGGCAGTGTTTGGTCTGGTAAGTCTGCTGCACTTACATCAATGCTAGAGTCATCCATGTCCAAGGACACCAATTGCTTTAAATGGGGCACAGAAGGAGTTAATACTGAACTCTCTAACAGCCTTTCTTCACTGGCCAGCTTTTTGGATTCTTGAGCTTCAGGAGCTTCTGCTGTGTCTAAGCATTTTTCCACCAGCGGTTGAAAACACTCATTTTTTTGCTCAGAGCAGAGGACTATTTCTGGCACTGAAGGAGACTGAAGGTTACATGCTCCTGGAAAAAATCTACTTCTTCTGCTAAATCCATGCTCCATAGATGTTTCATCATTATATTCATAGAAAACGGCAGCCGAAGACTCCAGTTTGATGGCTGCTTTCTTAGGAAAAGCAAAAGAAAACCCAACTCTGTGTCCTTGAGCTCCTTGAACTTGATCACACTTGTTAGCATTGTATTTGTTGCTACATGCATTTCCAGGAGCGGAAGAAATAATGGAAGCGACATCTTTGCAATTATGTGCATTGTGCATTAATGTACAGCCAAAATCCTCTTTGCTGGCAGAATCTCTGGCAGCACTTTGTGAGATATCACTGCAATGATCTCGCACAGTCACTGTAGTAGATTTGAACATAGGGCCACTTCCAGGAGCACTAGGAAGGGAAATAAAACTCTGAGTCAGTACCTTTCTCAAAACTGCAGACAGAAATATGGATTTACATTGGTAGCTAAGAATTTTTTTTTGAGAAAATAGGAAGAATCTGTACATACATGGATTCAGAATAGAAAAAAAAAAAGATCATATTTTAATATAAGATCAATTGACTAGCATAGAAAAAAAAAAAAAAAGGAGTAAGTATTGTGCCCCTAGCTCCTTCATGGGTGTTATCAGCTGAAGGACTAATATTCCTACACAGCAGTTCACTTTTCCTACACATACAGTCTGGCCCTAATAAAAGAATGTCTATGTCCCTGGAAATCTTGCTTCTCCTCTTAGTAGATCATCACACTTACAAGGTTATTATTACAAATAGAAGAGGTTTTACATTCCTTTGTGCTACAAAATATATTAAAACAAAGGACACCTCATGGACCACTTTCCTCTTAGTCATCATCCTAGTGACTGCTACTCTGCCCATGGGCAATCATCCAACAGCTTCCATCCTATTTGTGTTCACAGACCAAACCTTCACAATCTCAGCAATTTCTTTCATGGAAAAATAACACTGGGGCGAGTATTTCAGCTGACAGTAGCGCAGTAAGTGATTCATCCCTCTTAAGAAAAAATTTATCACTGTCTGCATCAGTTCTTCATTTCATGTCCTCCTTCCCATCTGTTCTGTTTGACTTAATAGGAAGCAAAGAGAAGAGAAAAAACTGATTAAACTGCCAGTTTTTCAGGATCCACAGGAATTTCTCAGCATTAGGAGTAATGGACCTATGGAGGGTTTTTGCATGTTTTTATTGTTCGTTTATTTTAACCAAATTATTCCATGTTACCATACAGAACAATACTAGATGACAGGTCATTGGGAAAACTTGCAAGTGGCGTTTAGAACTCCAAAAAGTGCTGAGATAAAGAATGATGAACTATTTCTGTATTTTCTACCACATCTATTGAGTCTAGAAATTAAGGTAAATGTTTTATGAGAATAGAATTCCTCGTGAGAATTCCTGTCTTGTTCAGTTCTTTTTAAATTTAAAATATGTATTAAAAACCTCACATATCCTTTCTTTAACAGAATAAAAGATGATGGCAACAAAACTAATCTAGAAAATACTATTTCAAAATAGTCCTGTGCACCTGTTTATAACACACTTCTAAGGATGCAAAGTGGTAGTAAACATCAATTCTTAAATGGAGAAATAAAGCTCAGAGATAAATTCTCATTCAGGAACTGGAAGAAGACTACTTTAAAAACTCAAAAGAAACCATAACCAAAAGAGAAACAACAAAACCCTGCAAAATCTGTCTTTCACTACCATGGAAAAAAGTAAACAGTAAGTTTTTCTTTCATCCTGAAATTTCCTCTTATCTCCTGAAATATGCTAAATTCAGGTTTTGGAGTCCATTTAGGGGGAATAATACCTAATATCCTCAAGTATGAAATTTGGACAGTTAAAACATCAATGGAGGAGAAAGAGACTCTACATGAGATATCAGGAAAAGATTAAAAGAATAAAATTAGGAGTCATGTTGCTCATGTCAAACAGACCTCACAACATTCATGTCCCATCCACCTAGCTTGGACAGACTTTGTTTCAGCATGCTGTCCACCATCCAAACTAAGAAAGGGACTATTACTGAACAAGAACTACAACTTGGTTGGACTTTTCTGTTAGTTTGAATAGTGAGACGAAGGCTGGAAAAGAAAACATTTGTCTTTGAGCATCTATTTTTTTTCCTTTCTCCCCCTGAGATTCCACCATGAAAAGTTAGTACATACATGTTCAGTGGCTTGGCAGTGTCAAAACTGTGTCCTAATAAAGTGAGACTACAGTCATAACAACAGTATGCCAGATGCAATACTAAAAGATATGAGTAGACAGGAGGGGCTTTTGCAGAGGGAGGTAAACTCTCTGTCGAGCTGGGAAAAGGAGCACTTACCTTCTAATATAAAAAAAATCCAGTTACTGAAATTTAAAACTAGATTTCTGGATGCTTTCCCAGACAAGTAATTTGAAAACTAAATCACAGAGATCTGTTACAACCTAGAAAGACAGACTGTATTCCTCACCTCCTCAATGAAATAGTGTCAGCCTGCAAAAGCATGACCTAGTTCACTTAGCTTTCAAACAATGTGCCTTGTTTTATGAAATATATATGAAAGACATTTTTTTTAAACTAAAAATACATGTCATTTTAGCTCCACTGAAAAGGCAATGTTAAATATTCATTTCTACACATAGTGTGGATCAAATTACTGTACACATATTGTTTTAAAAAATGCCATAAAAACGTGTGTGTGGAGCTTGAGCTGAGGGACTCCAACATCCCTGCAAACCAGAGGACCAGCTAACAGTGGAGGACTTATTTTAAAGTATTTTTATGTTACATCAGCAATGCACTTACCATGTTGTCTCTTTCCTTAGCTCAGCTAACTTGTGCAAACGTTGAAGGGCTTTTTCCTGTTTCCTTTCATCTTTCCGTGACTTAGATGCTACGTTTCGAGCAAACTCCCTCTGTTTCAGTTCCTTCAGTCTCTGCAAGAAATAGTCATATAATGCACACAAAAAAACCCAGGAATGATAAATGTTTATAATGACAGATACTTTTGGGTAAGCACTCATGACATGAATTATTTTGAACCTAACTGAAGTGACCCATTCAATGAATTTATACATTTCAGGTGAATAACCAAAATACAGAGAACCTAGAGACAAGTTAGTAAGGTTAGAGATAATGTAGACAATTTTACTGTAGCTTTTGTGACTAATGAAGACCGGCCTCAGTAGGATGAGGGAATGTTCAACCAGAATTTTGCTCTTGACTTTTCCCAGAAACCTTTCCCACAGCCTCATTACTCTTTGAGGTGGTAATAAAAAACAATGAGACCACCTAGGTATTTTTCTACCAAGCTCCTCTGCAGTCTGTCCATGCCCTAGTTGGTATTTTAAATCTCAGGTTTTTCTGCCCAAGATGTTGGACATAGCATTTGTCATCACCGAAATGCATGCGGTGCCTGTCAGCCCTTTCCTCCAATCTACCAAGGTCCCTCTGGACCTGCCCTGCAATGTTGTCAGTGTAGCATCCTCTGAAAAGCTCCTCAGAGCATGCCATCCTTCCATCCAGGTCATTAATAAAGACGTTAAACGTTCCTGCCCCAGAAGCTATCGTCAAGGGATGTCATGGTCAGACAAGTCTTGCATTTTGAAATGAGAAGAAATACCCTTTGAAAGAGTGTA
The DNA here is from genome assembly GCF_028858725.1 of Colius striatus. Taxonomy (NCBI): domain Eukaryota; kingdom Metazoa; phylum Chordata; class Aves; order Coliiformes; family Coliidae; genus Colius; species Colius striatus. Next base: position 27,934,440 of record NC_084767.1, on the reverse strand, counting down.
TTCCCCACTCTTGCTGCACTCTGATACCACAGAAGCAGACCTTGAGGTTCAATCCAGTATCTCATCTGATTTCATTTCTAGCCTGCATCTTTGGGGGAAATTAAAATGCACATCTCTGATTCTCCACAGGAAAAGGGAACTTTGTTTACGTTATATCACACAAAGACAATATATAATCCTTCATGTCAGCAAAATACATTCCTATAAGTCCCAAACCCCATGGGTGTATTGCTCAGTTGCTCAGTATGTCCCCAATATGGCTCACAACCTAAATGACATGATCTTAACAAGATCACAATCCAATAATTCTGAGGAGTAACTTGCCAGAGCTTTAGTGTTTGAGGGCTAACAGTGGCCATGAACAGGCACCACATGGATTTGTGTAAGCAACAATACTTAACTTCAAATTGTTTGAGGAGTACTGAGAGTTCTTTTTTACCACTACTAGGCACTTTTGGATACATATGTAATGGAGTTTGCAGACCTCTATAAACATTGATCTCCTGCTCCTGCTCAATGTTTTTATTTTGCCTTTTTTGTGGTTTCTTTTCCTATTTACAGAAAAATGTTCCTCACATAACATCATTAATTTACACATTGAAATAGTCTTTGACATTTTGGGTGATACGAATGCTGCTTTGGTAGCCCATTTACTGCCAAGAAACATATTTGTAGAAACAAGCTGAGAAAGCAAAAGAATGCTTGCAGAAAAATGAGCACTACTCTATTCAATTTTTGCATTATTTTTCCAATAACTGAAAAACTTTGAAGACATCCTTGATACATACAGAGAAATAATTTGAAAGGTAATCACTTCTTCTGTCATTTTCAGATTGAGCTATCAAAAATTACTTTATTGTACTAATACAATATAAAGTTATAAATTCACTCAAAACTGGATGTATGGTAACTTTTTTCCAAGAAGAATGGCTTTAAATGTGAAGTGTCTTTGTAGAACATTGTTTAACCCTGTTTTCCTAAAATAGTATGTTACTGACCCTGCTTCCCATCAGCTACTCATGAAACCTGAAGTATTCCATTTCATAGGTGACTTCTGAGTACACAGAATACCAGAGAAGAGATGAAGTTTGCTCATTCCAATCCCCATCCTCCAGCCCTTGGCATTTAAAGACAGGATTTCATTCCATTTTGTAGAGCTCAATAATTCTTCAGGTTGTTTTTTTGGGTTTTTTTTTTCCCCTCCAATGCACAAAGAAGTATGTGACAAAGTGAGAGAAGAGAGATAAAAGGGTACTTTTTTCACAAAGTTAAAAAGGAGGAGTTGAGGTGTATACAAATCCATAATCACTTTCCAGCAGCAGCACTTTACTGTAATTACTGTGATGATGATAATTACTGGTACGATTCTGACCCCTTTTCTCTCACAGCTGAAAGTTAGCAGGACAGCATGCCTGCCATCAGGACTGCTAAGGTAACACAACTCCGTGTTCCAGGGTGCAAGTAGGGTCCTGCTTACAGCGAATACAGACAACGCTGTCAAATTAAGTTTTACATGATCTTGGAGTCATAGAAGATACATTTCATGCCTATCATTGCCAAACAAACATCATTCTACTGATCTGAGACCCTCATCAGCCCTATCATTCATTACATATTTATAGCATATACCAGATCTGGTACAGAGGAACCATTCACAATTTTTAAGTAATTAATTTGTTCCACTCAACTGCTACAAATAGGTGTTGACATGTAAGACGGAGGAGTCTGACAGAAGTTTTGTGTGCACAGGCTTCATGTCCGACTGTCTGCTCTTCATTTCGGGAGAACTATTTGTTCCAGAGCTCCCCTTCTGTCAGATCTCCTGTCAAACAGACCACTCTTGTACAGAAAACTGGTCTTAGCATAATATGAAACAGTTACACAGTGTTGGGTTTTCTTTTTGGTGAGAGATTGGTGTCTCAGTCTTTTTTATGGAGAGCTTTAACAATCTGTAAGGATTATACCTATGTGACTCCTGTGGACTTTATTTGGTAAATACATATGTATAATCGGAACATGTCTCAGTTGTAAACCATAAAACTGGTACAAGTTTTCCATTTGTCTTTAGTTAGCTATCTGATAAACCCACATTCCCTTACTGCACTCAGTTATGCTAGTGATTGCTAGCGCTGCAATTATACATCTCTATATTTGTATTCTGTTGGTTTTGATTGTTATGCAAATGAAAACAAGATTTACTCAATTGCATATAAATTGCCATTAGTCCACACATTCTGAGGATCACAAGGTGCCCATAAAACTTGTACAAAATAAATGGCAGCAAAAACCCCACAAGTGTTCCTATTCCTAAAAAGCATCTTTTTCTTAATATTTTTATGTCTTTTTATGTGTCAGAGCTAATCACCTATGCCAACTTCAATAGTTGGTTTAATGCCTGTTATGTTTGTTTGTTTCTATAGATCGGTAAGCAAATAATTAGCGGGCAGTATACAGTATTTAAATATTATTCCCTTCTGTATTTTGCCCTGCTTATGAATCAGTTCAAAATATGTAAGTCTTCCAAAGCAGAGTTCAGCACATGATTCACAATGAATAATTTAAGGGAGTGGAGCATCTCCTTTATGATGAAAGGCTGAGGGAGCTGGGGTTCTTTAGCCTGGAGAAGAGGTGACTAAGAGGTGATCTCATTTAATTTTACAAATATGTAAAGGGTAGGTGTCAGGAGGATGGAGCCAAGCTGTTCTCAATGATGTCCATTGATTTGACAAGGGGCGACTGGTACAAGCTAGAACATAAAAGGTTCCAAAGAAACATAAGGAAAAACGTCTTCACTGTGAGGGTGATGAAGCACTGGAACAGGCTGCCCAGATGGGTTGTTGAATCTCCTTCTCTGAAGACATTCAAAACCTACCTGGATGAGTTCCTGTGTGACCTACTCAAGGTGGTCCTGCTTTAGCAGGAGGGTTGGACTAGATGGTCTTTCAAAGTTCCTTCCAACCCTTAAGATTCTGTAATTTCTCAAAGAGATCTAAGTGCCTATTCCTCCTCCTGATACACAATATTGCTGATTTGCATGTGCATAGACTACTGTTGGTTGTAAATGGCTTCTCCCAGCCTGGAGCAATGGGAAGTCTCACCCTAATTCTCTAATGTTGCAATGGGATCCTGCAATTGGGCTGGTTTCACTCAGGCAGAACCTAGATTATTTTAACAAATCTAACTGTAACACAAGGCCTGAAGCATCTATTTCTAACAAACTCAGCTGGGAATCTTACTGCACACTCACTAAATCATGCTGAGCTGAGGTATGCAAGTCCAGACAAACAGGAAGATCTTACCAGCTACTATCTACCCACATATGGATGAAGCTATAGACGAGAAGACCATATGAGATCCAAACTGTCTGTATTTCACTTATAGGCATACAGCTCAAATATCCCCAGGCTTGCAGTGGAAGATAACTGTCAAAAAAATCAAAGAAATACTAAGTGGACTTCCAATGGTACCTCATTTCTGGTTACTTCACCATCATTTCTTCATTGACTGCATTAGACAGTTCATGTCAGGATTCTGCTTTCAAAAAGTTCATGCTGAGTTTCCTAATTCTCCCCTGCATTTTATGAAACAGGAACCACAAGTAGATCTTGCTGCTGGAAACAGGGGCCTGAAGACCTCCATTGTCCACTTCTTAAATCACTATTACAAGCCTTCTGCCAACTTGTAAAGTGGTTGCTAGAGTTATTTTAACTTAAGTGCTTTTAACAATAGCACTTCAAAGTAACAGGTCTTCAAAACATGGAGAAGATGCTAATTAATAAATACGCCCAGGATAGTGAAAGCACGTAAAGGCTGAATGGTAAAACACAATATATCTGAATACTATGATACATGGTGATCAAAGGAGGGGGAAAAAATAACCCCCCAAAAACCCTCAGACTCAAATAATTTGAAACATATAATTGAATGTTACCAGAACTGGCTCTGAAGAAAATCAGTGAAACTTTTAACAAAGTTTATGAAACCAAAGGGGAAATCATAATGTTGCTTTCTGCAGCATTAATACCTCCCATAAAAAAACAGCCATTCCCCTTAGCACAAAGGCATCATCTAAGAACTGCTTATTCAGAGAGGATCTCATAAACTACCCATACAAAGCTTATCTCCCAGTCTCGGAACAAGTTTAATGGGGTCAAGAACCAATGGCAACAGCTTTTATAATAACAGAAGTTGGAAAGAGGCCTATCAAGGGAATTCGGGGCAGTGAAATTCAGATATTATTATGTCAATCAGCTTTTGACCTTAGATTAACAATTAAATTACATGGATTTTTATGATGCTGATAATATGTAGACCATAAATTAATTTTCTGATCAATAGAAGTGTAAAATTACAGAACTTAAGAGCCATGACATCAAATTTTGCTGCTTGTCCTTTTATTTTGTTGGGAAAAATGACCATATTCCCAGCAGTCACAGAATCATGAAATCATGCGGTTGCCCACTTTTAAAAAGAACTCATCAAAGTAAAACTTCTATTTCTTGCTCTCTAACTACGAAATACCCAAAGCTGCATCCCAAATAGGATAAGTAGGTTGCTAAAGCCCTTTATATATCGCGCACTAAAATATCAAATGTTTGTGTTATACCTTGAAATGTCTATCATAGTTCTTTTTCAAGTTAGTTGGTCCTGAGAGATCAGATACAGTGCACAACTAATGTGGGAACATTTGAGAAAGCAGACAAGTGACCAGGGAAAATGACCAGCCATAATTCATCCCAATAGCTTTATATTACATTACAAGAACTGACACTTTGCAGTGTCTATACTCCACACACATTGGAAATACAGCTGTTGCTTAACTGGCATGAGGACTTTGACACTGTAAAGGGTGAGGATAAAAGCAGGAACTGGTGAAGCATTAAATTGTTAAATTGCACATGTCAGAAGAGGGAGGATTAGGAGACTGTAGTGCTGCAGCCACGGGCATCAGAGTCAATTTTGGTGAAGGATCCACCAGACTGGGACAGCAAGGCACAAGTCTGCTTCTCCTTCACCCTCCCAGCCAGCAACAGCAGCATTTGGATGGGATCATGAAGACATGGGATATTCAGTCCTACATGTGCATCCTAAATTCAGCATGAGCTTCCCCTGCTCCTATGCTGCCTATCCTCCATTTTAACCCCAAAAGTTGCTGGAAGTACATTGCAGATCCCTCTTGTCCCTCAAAAATTTGCTGATTCTCTAAACATGAAGAAATTAAATATTTATTCCCTCAAAATCTGTATATGATATAAACTATATTTTTAATTGTTAATCAATGTGGGATTTTTTCTTGTATTCAATTTATTTCTTTTAAAAAATCTGATTACTGCTTAATACATGGATTAAATATGAGTATTTCTCAGCTCTCAGTGATTATTTTAGAATTTATTTCCCTTTCTTGGAACACTATGTCTGCTGCTGATATACCCCTTGCTAAATGAGATAGTTTATTGCTTGTTTATGTGAATTATGGTATGACAAACAGAGTGACAACATGCTCATTACATAAACACTTGTCACACCAAACTAGATTAGTATCTTTTTGCAAAGAGGATTGAGTTTAATCAGTTATAAATAATAACTGAATAAATCAGAGCTCCTGTAACACCTGTAAACACTCAAATAGGAAATGAAATATGCCATTTAAAGCAGAAAACACTGCTTACTGAGATGTAAAATATATGTATTTTCCTGATGGTTTTGGTGGTTTGTGGAGGCATGTATATTTTACTGGCCTGCACCTGGAGATCCCTTTCAACAGCACAACATGGCAGCATATTTTCACTTGCACTCTGGTCTGCAACTCTACATACTTTTCATGACCATATCTTTTCCATTATATAATTAAAAAAAAAAAATTCTTCCTTTCTAAAGATGATAGAAAAAATTAAAGCTCCAAGAAAAAGAATACCAGGAATTTACCCTGTTAGTGCTACAGGCCTTCTGTAGCAGAAATTAAATAAGGCATGCTATTTTTACAGAAAGGACAAATTTTGTGATTTCTCAGTGAAATTAATAATTTGATCATTCAAATAAGAAGGCTAAGGAAGACATCAATAGACTTTTTTTTTTTTTTTTCATGCTGCCAGCATGGAATTAATTGCTACAATATGTTCCTGAAATAGAAGAGGAACAGGGGAAAATTTTTACAACAGCCTACAACCACTTTACAGGAAGTGGCACAGCAGATGGTGTCACTTCTTGCTAGTTATGGGGGAAAAAATGTCCTGGTAGGATGGTAGGGCACTGGAACATGTTCCCCTAAAGAGAGTCTGTGAAAAATCCAGCTCTTCAGAAATTGAAGATATGGCTGAAAAAAGCTTCATCCTAGTCGATGATCTCGGTGAGTAGGAAGCCAGTGACACCTTCCAACCATCATTTTTACAATTTCTGTCTTACACAGTGAGTGATCACATCTCTTAATTTTATCATGGACTACATTGGCCACTCACTGTTTTTAAGAATGGTTTAGTAAATAACATTGGTCTCTTGCTGGTTTATCAGTAACTTTCAGTTTGTTGCAAGTTATAAGCTACTTCTAACTGTCTCTGCCTATAGCTTTATGCCTCACTTCAAGAAATTTAAACCTTTTCTTAAAAACTGAGAGCTCCACAAATTTGCATCAGAATCACATTTTATATGATTAGATATTAAGCCCTGCAGATGACAAAGAACATTCAGGTTGTGAATAATTCCTTTCCTCTCCTGTTTCTACCATGAATTGCAGCCATATCCTCTCAATGTTTTTTTTTAATGTTAGAAGAAATCTAACACGCACAGATATATACATATATAGATAGATATGATTTTAAAATGTCAAGTCCTTGGAGCCCACAATACTGGTGAATAGGTAGATTCAGTTGAAGTTAAGCTGCTTTTTTTCCAGCACTTTGGGGATTAATTAAGAGGAAGGGAAGGTTGGGATTGTTTTACCTACCTATCATGGGCACAAAGGAATGAGGATGATAAGAAGATTAGATTCTTTACATTTCAGGATATTTTTATTAATTTTAAATGAATTAATGTAATGTAAATGTTCACAAACAACTATAACTTCCTCATGAGCACACTTCAGTAATTTGCAGTCATTCAGTTGATTGTGTAGTCTGAACGAGCTTTTACATTCAGATCCTACAAATATGTGCTATGTTATAAAACTGACAATTCCGACAGGTCTGTAATACAACTGAAATTATTTTATCATGAAATAGAATTAGTTTTTGAGACTACTTCATACCTGTCTATGAAGCATCTTTCTCATAAAGTGTCTCAAGTTCAGTTAGATTTTCCTATACAAGTTTGTGGGGGAAAAAAAAATTAAAACTTGAACTTAAAATGCAAATCAAAGCCAAATGGAAATGTTATGACTTTCAAAATCATAAGGAAAATCAGGACGTTAACTATTTTGCAAAACTGCACTCACAATATACATGAAAACCAGATAGCTTTGATGAAGATCTTACTAATTACTCTTGATTGGTGACTGCAGAAGAGAAACACTGAAATAATATGAGGAAATATTAATCTGCCTTAACTCTCCATTCTTTTTAAGACTTTTCCTTCAGAAACTATCTGCCAGAAACAAACATATACTTCATTATATGGCAGGACTACGGGTAATAAACAAAATCTGGAACACCAAAAGTTCACTTAGGGAAAAAATTCTTTACTGTAAGGGTGAGGGAGCCCTAGCACAGGCTGCCCAGGAAGGGTGTGGAGTCTCCTTCTCTGGAGGTTTTCAAAACCTGCCTGGATGTATTCCTGTGTGACCCGATCTAGATGGACCTGCTTGAGCAAGGGGATTGGACTAGATAATATCTCTAAAGGTACCTTTCAATCCCTACTATTCTATGATTCTGTGATTCTATGATTCTATGTTTTCTCAAGTTGCCTAAATGGCAGCAGCATTGCCACAGTGCAAATCATTGTTTTAAGCCTGCAGAATTGCTGAGTGTTGCATAGTGAATATTTCACTGTGATAGCTACTAGCCACATGTATAACAACAGCCTTATCTTATTGCAAGCTGGAGGGTATTTTTGTTAGCTTCAGCAAAAATCAGCCAAATGCTTCATAAATATTAAGGCCAAGACTAAAGAAAACAGCATAGAAATACAGAATTAGCATTTTGCCTATCAAATTAATTTTATCAGATAATGAAAAGAACATAAAGCTGACACATACTTGTGCATCTGGAAAGTGGTTACATATGCTAGTCTCTAATTTAACGGTATTTATTTTAATGACTCTAGGCCTAATTCTTCTTCTCTCGAAGTCAACAGAGAAAGTTCTGCTGAGCGTGGGGAGACCAGGTATTTTTAATTCACCATGGAAATTTTCATCAACACTTAAGGAAGCTTCTTCAGTCCAAAGATTAAAGATCACGTCACTTCTTTACCTTTACACTCACTCCCACATCATTCAGGATCCTAATTAAAAAAACCCAAACATATGCAATATTTAAAATCCTTTAAAAGAAATGAGTATTCCTAGCACTGTTAGGGAAAAGAGCAGTGCTGTAGTGAAAAGGGCTTGACTCCAAGCTTCTGGGAAGACACAGGTAGCTAGCTGTAAGTGTGGGGCTGCCCTCAGAGGCCACAGCTTCTCTTCACTGCTCTGAAAGGACAAGCCGATATGGATCATTTCAGAAAACATGTGCCACTGCCTGGTCCCACAACATTATCAGCCACCTTCCTTTTCCTCTAGCAATGAATTTTAAGCATCCAGAATTCTCTTTCTGAGCATAGCACATTCAATATTGCGAAGTTCTTCTGCAATCAAAATATTCATTTGGTGGGGCACTGCCTCGTGATATTTTCAGTCACTGAGTGCTAAATGTTGAAGACCACCTTATTCTCTGGCCAGTTACAATGTCCTACACAAAAATAACAAGAGGTCCTCAATATCTCATCTAAACTCTATCCAGAAAGCTTCAAGCTATTGCAAAAATCACCATTTGAACAGCATTCGTTTTCCATAAATCATTTCATAAGAGCAACAACTTCCTCACCAAGAACACCTTTCAGAGAAAGGTTACCTCTACACCTCTTTGGAGAAGGTGTATTGGATTTCCCTTCAGAAAGACATTCTAGTGGGAGATGATAAGGCCACAAAATGGATTGCTTCATCAAAACACAAGTGTTGGATGGCTTAGCTGTTAAAACTGTCTTTTGCTTATTTTGGAGGCTGTTTTGCTATTTTCTGCATGAATATCACACTTGGCAGTTTTGAGATCTTTGAGACTTTATCGAATAACTCTTCACTCCAGTGCCCTCCAATAACTACTGGTACCTATTGTGACCCATCAGGTTTTCACTTTGGTAAAAATGTTTTATTGGGTCTACAGAACTAAAATTCTCTGTAGGATCACACTGCTATTATGATTATTTGTATTTCTTTACCAAAAGAGGACACAACATCCTTTTCTAAAAGTACATTAAAAATTGAAAGCAGGAAACTTTAGTCTATGTTTTCAGCCTCTTTAGTCACTTACATTTTAGGAAAGACGGCCATGGGCACAAAAAAGAATCTACCAAATCTTAAATCTTCCCAGTCTTTACAATGACTGAAAAGGAAGAATTAATATTTACATTCAAGTTCCCTGAAGTACATGTTCCATAATCTTTGAAGGATATTCTAATAACTCTGATGGGCTGAAGGAGATACACGAATTCCCTCAAAGTGAGCTTTTTATTTTAATTCCTTATGTCATACCTAAATCACAATCACTCTCTCATATCAGTTTTATATTTGATCACTGAGCCATTCAAAGCCTCGGTTCGCAAATTGCTACTCAGCAGCAGGATCTGGTCCTCACCAGAGATTTTTCCAGGACCATGACAAACCTCCTCAAAGAATATATCAATTTTGACCAATGAAAATTGAAATAAGAATAAGCCTTTAAAAATCTCTCAGCCACAGCTGTCACAGACAAAATCTGTTATCATTAATTCAACGTTTAATGTTATTCACACAGACTCCTCTGAGAAAAACACAAGATTAAAAAAAAAAATATTAAACATGAAGACTGCATCTTGCAAGGCAGAACAAATTAACATCGTAATTTGACTTATGCTTTCATTTTCAACTACGCAAATGAAATGTGTTGTAAAATAACTTTGATAACATCCCACTGAGGTCACCATGAGTAGATGCTGATAGCAAGCGATTATGAGAGCACATGTCTCTCTCTATGTGTGTCTTCCACTGCATCATCAGTTTTGCAGACTGAATTATTAGCAACTGTAGAGCAATGATGTACGTGTCACCGCACCTTGTTAATAAAATATGAAGTTATCAGTAAACCACAGCTTGGAGGCTGCTGAGGGAAATCGGGATTGTAACACAGACAAGCATGAGGTCATAGCAGAGGTCTTGAAAGTGGAAGGAATGAGATGATCCCAGGGCTATAAACCACTCACCAGCATTCAACTACTGATTGCTAAAGAAATACAACTTGAAAATATGCATAAAAGAGAGTTTAGGGATAAAACTAAAATGAAGAAGCATCCATATATGTCAAACACACTATATCTAGTAAATTCCACTACAGCATGCAATTGAGAACCACTGGAGCACATATTTTTGTTAGTAAATACAATAAAATTACCTCAAACAGACCTCAGAGTGAGGAAAAACAAACCATCAAACTTCACCCTTTTCCTGGCAAAAAGGAGGAAGAAAACCAATACCAACATCACACCCCTCTAGATGAGGAACTCATCTTGCTGACATTGTAATGGTACCCTTCTTTTCTTTTTGGGAGGATCATAACACCAAAAAAGGATCAGACAATAGAAAGTTTGCATAGATATGTATCACTGTCAGGAATGAGATCTTGTCATTGGATAATTTGGACTGTAAAACTCTGCATCATTGTAACTGGTCTAATAATAATTCCTTCAGTAGGATGTTAGAACTTCAAGTAAACTAACAATAAATCCTCGGCTTTGCAAATCACATGTGTTTCTTTCACCCACATAAGTGCAAAAGGTATTCGATCAGGTGCCTCAGCCTTGAGAACTGGCTGACCATATGACAGGGCTGGTAATTGTTACTAGAGGTCCAGCTTTCTGTTTTAATGTAACCCAGAAGCAATTCACAGCAATATTTCTCTGCTTCAGTCAGATGGGAACCTTTCAGGAGATAATTTGCCCTTGATTAAGAATCACTAGGAAATTAATAAAAACAATAATTAACTAATAACATAAAACTCATTGCTGAATGGAAATGTACCCAAATCTCAGTCCACATTCTCAAAGGCAGAAAGCATGGAAAATGGAAAGATGACAACCTTTCATACTTTATCTTTCCAACAACAGCCAGAATAGAAAGACATCCACTCTCATGATATAGGTTCTGATTAACCAGTGAGCATCACATAAGGAAATCAGCACAGAGCGCTAACTACAGCCCTGAACTCTGAACTGGTACATGCTTTGATGAAAAGAATTAAAAGAAGCCTATAAAAAGCTATCTATCTGACACATAAATAACAGGGGCAATTAAATAGATGGACTTTCTGTTTATCTTGGCAGAGGATAGATTTAAGATGTCTATACTTATCATGAAAGCATTGCTGGATAAAAAATTGTCACACAAAATGGAAGCTTTATCATTTCAAGGTCAATATAACTGTATTTTTACAAAGTTTTTTTAAAAAAAACTGCCTTACTCTCTTTCCTCACAGCAAACTCAAACTAACAATATCACTCTGCAAGAACTACCAGTGAGTTATGAAACCCTTGGCCACTCTTCTTACAAAGATTAGAAAGAAAAATCTTATTCTAAGAACTCCCAGCCCTGCAAACAAACCTCTTATCATCTTCAAGCACTGCACAATGAGTAAGTATTTGCAGACCACATTCTCTACTTTTGCACAAGATTTACAAAATTCAGTTGAAACGGGTATCTTTTCAGGTCTTTCATTTGCTAAGAGAATCCTTTGGTTGATTTCTTGTTCTGATTCACCAAAGTTGATTTTTCAGTTTTGTTGACTACATAAATCTCTTTCTTTCTTGAAAATCTCACAGGCATTTTTAATGAAAAACAGATGAAAACCTTTCCCCAAATTCAGGTTCATATTTCTTTACATGTGTCTTTTCCTATGGATAGCTATAAAAAGTACAGATGCAAAGCATAACATTTTCTTCTATCTTGCAAAAAAAATTCACTATTTTCTAGAAACCTAGATATTTCAGGTACCTGCTCTCACTCCTTAAAGTAGGCTGGTCTTAAAATGTTACTTACTGCTTCAAGATTTCTTATCAGGATGTTGTGGTGCCCACCAGGCTGGTGTAGGAAATAAATTTGTATGACACGTGTCTTTCCCTGCCACATCCTCTCCTTTTGCTAAATTCCCATGGAAGATGCTTAGAGAAGTTTAGAAGAACACAGCTATACACAAGCAACATTCTTTTCCCCTCCGTAGATCTTAGATATATTGTTGGAATTCTCTTTTTTAATGTCATCAAAATGACTCATCCTTTATTGAAATCTTGAATCTGTTCATCAAATTGTCATCCCCTCCCAAAAATGTTTCTTATCTGCTTGTGTGGGATGCAATTGTGTAGGTATAGAAAGTCTCAGAGAAGTTCTCAAGTTCTAAATTTTTCAAGTTCTAAAGCTTGAAAGTTTCCAAAAAAAAAAAAAAAAAAAGTAATGCTTTTACCTCTAACACAAATAGATACACATTAAAATGTCTTCTAGTCCCAGTAAAAAACATGCAGTTCAGAAGAGAATAACATTAGTGCTGCTGTGCCATACAAATGTTGAAAGAACTGTCCTTGCCAGTGTGCCACAGACCTAGGCTACATGAGCATGTGAACACATGGTACACCAGTTGGTGAGGGCATTTGTAATTAAAGGAAAGCATGGTCAAACAAGCTTCAAATAAAGACAATCAGGAGAAGCATACACTATTTTTGGCTCTGACTCAGGTTTATTGTACAGCCCGAGACAAAACAGCCTGTCCTTCTAACTCTGCCTGTAAGTCTAACTTTTTAGTGTAAGCAGTTGCCACAAAAAAGATTGCACAGTAACAATCCATCATACTGGATCTGATTTATGATTTCAGAATAATTAGAAGGGGTTGCAATCCACATGACCCATTTCACGTTATTTTGTCTTAATATAGAGACAAAGAGTTTAACAAAGTCATAGATCATTGCAAACATATAGCAGGAGAATGGTTCACAGTTTCATCATTCAAAACATTTCCTCACATGGCACATAAACATGGGACTTCTTTCAGGATCATTTGCCAATTCACTGCTCTGTAAAAACAGCACCAGAGCTTCATTTATGTACCCAAATCTGTACTTGGACTCAGCGAGACCTTCCTGAAATTTGAGGAATTGTGTGCCTGGATAAGCTGCTAGCAGACAACTAAAGCTCTTTCTTGATCACACTACCCAAATTACAGTAACTTGGATTAAATGAAATAGCTTGCTAAAATATCGCTGACAATGGAACTAAAGTAATAACTATTTAGCTTTAATAAGTTATTGTAGCAGTTATCATGTTTTCTTTTCTCCTCAAATCCTACTAGCGTATAGTACCTTAAAGCATAGGGATAAATTGAATGTAGCTATGCCTTAAACTAACATCTTGTGCTGGGGTTTTAACACTTTTTTTTTTCTCTAAAAATTAAGAAAGATAATCACATCCTTGGTGAAAAATTGCAAATTACCATCTTTGCAGAAGAAAACCAGCTTTTACAGTGATAGCCTTCCAAAGAGCCTCCTAATGATTGAGCTGAAAAACGGATACTAAATACAAAATGCAAGGACTATATAAGGAATTTTAGATCAGTTTTGTACCCGTTGCATTAAAATATCAGTATTTTGTAGCATTAAAACTTCAAGCTTTGATATGCTTTTATTCAATGGGCAAAATGCACTGAAGTGTTGGAATAAAATTTCTGAAGACCTATGTTTGCATACCTGGCTTTCTGCCAGAAATTCAGAGCCCTCCCTGAAACACTGTATACACAGATGCACCTAATACAAGTGTAAGGTGGGTCTAGTCACTAAACACATGCAGCTTTAAGCAATGAAAGTCTTCTCACTACTGAAAGCAGATCTAGTGTTTAACAAAAGGTAATAAAGAGTTCTGATACAGTTGTACATAACAGTCTCATGGCCTTACAAGTAGATCAATTAGCACAGCTTAGACTTGTGTTCCTCTTTGAGCAGGTGTGGAACAAATCTCATGTGCCTACAAAGAGTATATGTATGTCACTTTGATGCTGCAAACTCTCTCTTCTGCCTTGGGCAATATCACTAACAATAAATCACACTGTTTGAAATTTCTACTGACCCTCAAGACACCAGCTGGCAACCTGTATGCAGCACATCTGCAATCTGTGTCCAGATTTCTGCTTACTGCCAAGGAAAGTGCCATCTCTCTCACTTTGGATGCTTTCTCCAGCCACTGACATATTACAGAAGAGTTAAACACTATCCATTAGTAGCAAACAAATTGCACATAGAATGTAAAATTTATGAAAGACCAAGTCATGTTACTTTTACTGGCAATTTACATTTAAATTAGTTGGTCCCTCCTCTTGTACAACTCCTCAATTATTTCTGGTCTTTTTTAATGGCTCTCTAAATTTGGCTTGTGATGGAAACATCTTCCATTTTCTCTCATTCTTAGACCTAAATGTAATGGGAAAACCTGGGACAACAATTATTATTTTCTAAGAACTGGTCTTTCTAGTCCCTGCTTTTTGAGGAGACAAGGATTGTCAGCTTGGATTTTCCAGACTCAGCCCAATTGGTACATGAAAATTGAACTGTAATTATTTCTCATTTTGATAGTTTTGCTTTTTATTCTTGAAGACTGTGAACACAGCAAAACCATTAATTACACCATCTTAACAGAGGTTATTACACTGCAGAGCCAACGACCTGAAAAGGAATGGTTTATTGGCCTCTCAAAGTTATGGTGTGTTCCCTACATTATTGTAGTTACATCATCTTTCAGGTCAGAGGGAAAAATACTTTTAAAAGTCAGATTCTTGAGCATGTCAGAGTAGTCATCAGAAAAGAATACCAACACCAAAATATATCAAACTCTCCCAAATATTCTTCCGCTGCATTTTCAGAAAGTGGAAGCAAAAGCATTGCCTTTCACTTGTATTCTCTTCAGCATGAGCTGATCAGTGCCAGAGTAATCACACCATTCATCTGTTGACATGCAACTCAAACATAGGAACTACTGATTTCTGGTGACTCAAGTACTTAAATATAGAGAACAGTATTTTCCCTTACCCTAAGTCTATCTTTCTGATAGCAATGAATTCTACAGTTTACCTAATAGTATAGTGTTCATCAATGAAACACAACTGCCCTTGACTTAGATGGTGGCAGTTTCCTGGTGGTGAACACCAATTACACCAAACAGCAAGGACAGGAAGAGAAGACTACTATCATCAGCTGACACTACAGGGCAGACTAGTCTAACCAAACCTAATTACCTGCCTGGATTTTGGCCAGTACACGACTGGAGTTACCACTCTTGCTCCTAAAAAAGCAGCCTGGGAACTTCAATTATCGTGGTGGTCAAGGTTTCAATTTTATATCTCGAAGGCAGCAACTCCAGCAACACAATTATATTGCTCTGATACTGACTCAAAGGAAGAAGTGCCACTCGTTGAAGTACCATCATGTCCCTTAGCACATAAATGTTAATTAGGGATCTTTTTCCAGAAATTATGAGATGCTCTAGTCCTGCACAGTGTGAGATTTGATGAGATGAGAGCACTGGATGGTACAGTTAATAAATCAGTTTACTGTACAACCTCATTTCTTTAATGAGGAGAGAATACCTGAGCCTTAGCAAAGCAAGAGCCCTGGGCACACATTTTCAAAACAAAATGCTGAATTTAATTCTTTTGTGTTCTCTCTGAAACAGGGAATGCTGACCTACTGCTAGTCATTATAGAGAATGCACTCCTGTCAGGAGGCAATACTAAGTGTAAACTTTGATGTCAGAATTAAAAACATACAGAAGAGATGAGTGGCAAGGCCATTACGGGAGAATAACCAGTAGAGGTATAGTTTTCATGAGGGAATAATTTCTAAAAGCTGACAAGAGCTGTCAAGGTGTCAGGCCAAGAGAAGAGCCAGTGCAATTAACACATACTAGTCTTCAATCTACTGGGAGGGAAAAAAGTTGGATTTATTTTGGACAACTACAATTTAATAAATGGAAATGTCAGTTCCTATATAGAGCACCCATTAAAGCCTACTAAAGTTCAAAATCTCTTACAGTATCTGTCATGGTAAGCAACACACTACTATTTTATATTTCAAGCACTTTTATTGTCAATGACAGCAGTTACATATGTACAAAAAAATATTTTCCTTAGCAATGTACCAAGCAGTTCACTTTGAAAAAAATATCTATGTTCTAAGAATTAAAGAGTATTTTAGACTTTTATTAGGACCACTGTGCAATTTGTTAATTTATTTTTTATTTTCCAAAGCACACACAAGAATGAGTGCTTGAGGTGAAGTGCTCAGGAGAGAGTGATGTACCACTTCTTTACATCCTCCAGCTATGCATGATCCCTGCCTGAGGAGCGAGAGGCACCTATTGAGGGGGCCTGTCGCTGCAGAGAGCCAAGCAGCCTCCTGCATGTCTGCAGCCACTTCCCACAGGAAGATAAGCTCTACCTCAATAAGTGCAGAAGCAGTCAGGGTATCAACCCCCTCCCTGACCTCACCAGCTGTCCCTGTTTCCCTCACTTCCACTCCCCATTAAATTCAGACCTTTCACAGCATGCAGAGCCATTAAATTTCCTGTGTGGCTCACCCCATGAGCTCAGAAATGCACTTCTGCTTTTCTTTCCTTCTACTTAAAAGTCAGAACAAGAACTGGGCTTGCTTTACCTTCAGAATCACCCACATTATGCAGTGGATCAAGAAAAAAGTATGTACACTACTTGAACCTGTTATTTTCTGTTGTCTGCTTAAGATCAAATATCTCCAATTCAGATGACAACTTGAGGGATGTGCAAAGGAGTCAGTCCCCTCCATGCATACGCACATAGGAAGGCACAGAAGCCCCTTTGCAGCAGCGCATTTCCATTGTACAATGAGCAGGCAGAGAAGCTGTCCTCAAAGGTGGATGTAAATCTTGAATTTTATCTTTTCATTCACTTTAGGAGAATAAAAATCTCCTAAACCTAGCACTTTTTAATACACAATCTTTTCTCCTTTCTACTGATAACAAAAATGATATGACATTATTTTTGCCCTGCTGATCTTGCTAATTGAGGCAGAGAGATGAGTCATTAGCTATTTTGCCTTCCCTTTGTTCATAGCCAGGCAGATGTGCAGAGCTAAAGCAAGATACCTGAACAGTGCTTGAAAAGAAAATCTGCTACCCGCAGAGTCATTTGGAAAAGAACACAGCTACCATTTAAGACATTATCTACAGTTATTTAAGTAAAGTAACCCCTACCTCAGCATCCTATGCGAGGTTATTCAACACTTACCATTTAAAGGCTGCCTAGCTCTCATCATTGCCAATCCTATCGCTCAGCTGTTATGAGAGCTTTGCTTGGACAGCCCCTTCACCTCACTCTGATGATTTTTTTTTTCTTTAAGGAGAAAAAAAAGGATACTAAAATAGGCTTGGATACAGTATATGCCTTGCAGGAATTTTGGCATGGGGTAGATGGACATCTGGTTCAGGCCTGACCTACTTCTATGCATCTGAACACAAAAATGTAGTTGTAAATATTTCCTGTAGAGTACTTCTTTTAGCTGTTTACCCCCAGTGATTTTGCCTGCCCACCAGAAACCTTCTTTGCTCTTTGAGATCCAGATTGATCTCAGTTATATTGAGTCTAGGCATTTGAAGAGTTGGCAGTGTTGGTCACTAAGGAGTAACTCAGAGTAGAACTTTCACTGTGCAAAACAAACACCAAGTGCTCAATGAAGAGGCTACAGCCCTTTTATACAAAGCAGATGTGAGGCAGGTAGATTATAATAGTTTACCTTAGATGGTGTTTTTAATACCTTTCACGTTATACAATACAGAATTTTAACCAGCCTTAGACAGCACGCTGATGCCAGGAAAATACACTAACTGGGTAATATTCCTTAGAAATGTAAATCATGTAACTACTGGCAGAAATAGGGGAAGAAAAGGAAGTAACCCACATCAGTAGCAGGTGTTTTACTCACATCCAAACAAAGGAAAAAAGAAAGTTTCATTAAGCAAGAAATGAGTCTTGAGATGGTATAGAAGGAAACTTTCCTGCCTAGGGTAGAGACATGGGATTGCAAAGAGAGACTAGACAGAAGGAGAGGTGTCACCAAACTCTGTCTTACAAATAGAAGAAAAGGAGAACCATTCATGCTAGCTTAATATTAGTTTAGCATAAGAGAGTAAAAACAACTAAGTTTGATAACCATCATTTTAATCCTTCATGGACTTATTTTACTTATTTTCAAAGTGTCTCATTTGTGAGTTCATTTTCAAATCAATGTAGCCTTCCATCTTGTATCATATCTAGTGACAGGAATACCATGCTTTTTGTCCATGAGACAAAGACTACAGATAACCTCAACTATCCTTAAATGAGTGCCCTGCTCCTGCAAAGCTCACAGTACTTGGTGTGCCTACATGAAAGCCTCCTTTGGCTAGGGGCACAGTTACTTTTCTTGCAGTCAGTAGAGGGACAATAACATAGTTGAGGCAGATGCACAGTGGCAAAGAGAAGATTTGATCCTTAAGGGAGTCTGTGACAATGATCCGTAACCTCTAGTACTGCTGTAACCCTTCACTTCCATGCTATCACTGTGAGTCTCTTGCTTTGTTTCTAGCTCTCATTACAAGCAATTTGTAGGCAGATATATCCCTCCGTAGTTATAAAGCATGTAACACATGATCCTATTCCAGATATGAACATACAGATGCCAGTGCAAGCAAGCACTTAACAGCTATACAAATATATAGATATGTAAAAGCTGGTTAAAAAAAATAGCATTAAAGAAGGTAGTGGTTACAGCTGCAGACCTAACTTTTTATGTTCTCTCTTGGTATTATTGGGCACATCAGGACTGCTTGTAAGACAATAGTAGTAAGTAATATCAGAGAAGCTAGGCACTTTAAAAGTAGTAGCATTAATAATGAATTAATTTGAATGAATACTATTTATTATTTACATTACTGTACATCATGGGTCTTTTGTCTCTAACTTAAGAAAAGATGCAACATGCTGTTGGAACAGACAATTTAACAAAAGAGAAGGATGCCTGCAGGAGAAAGGCACAGTCATGTAGACTGATTGTATTTATATGGTCTTCTGCAGATGGAATATCGTAAAAAAATAAATAATTCAACCAAAAGATATCAGCACCTTCAATCATTTGATGTTGAACCACTATTCTTTTGCCAAACATGGAGAGTTGGGAAGAAATTGAAAGGTCCTTTACAGAATAATTCAGGTTTGTCACAAGGATATTTGTCACGAACAAGCACAGGTGAAAGCATAGTGAGAAACTAGGAGGTATTATTGGAATAACAGTGTATGATATCCTTAAGATGAAAGAAAAGGCTCAGCAATACTGAAGGCAGGGATACACTTCTAGCTTTCCTTTCCATTCCCTTTTGAAATCTTAAACAAAGGCTACTGTTTGTTTGCCAACAGAGGTCAAAACAGACTCGGTCACCAAACCGCTCACCTGATTTTTTTCCTTCAAATGGTCACAGGGCCCTCATTAAAATCTTATTTCATTAATTTGCAGTGTGAGGGTGGGGAAAGTTTAAATCACGAAGTCACTTGGACCTTTACTGGACAGCTGTAGGCATAGCACTAATTAAAAAAACAAGTCTGAACAAAAGCCAACCAGCTAACTACTACAGCTTAAGCCCAAAATCCAACTACAGACACAGAGAGGCTCCCCAGCTAAACTGTTCCAAGATTGCATTAATAAGGAATTAACTTGAATGAATATTATTTATTATTTACATTACAGTAGATCACAGGTCTTTTGGCTCTAATTTAAGAAAATATGCAACATGCTGCTGGAGTAGACAATTCAACAAATGAGAAGGATGTCTGCAAGAGAAAGGTACAAACTATGGAAGCGATAGTAGGTTTCCCTGAAGTGCTGGCTCTTAGTCAGTAGGAAAAAAGTATTAAAAGAAAGCATATAGGAAAAAAAGTAGTAAAATTTGTGGTCATATTTTATACTTTGCTGAAAACTCCTAGAGCAGTTTAGGAACTTGAAGACATTTCATAGAATCATAGAATGGTAGGTGTTAGAAGGGACCTTAGAGATCATCTAGTCCAACCCCCTGCTAAAGCAGGTCCACCTAGATCAGGTCACACAGGAACATGTCCAGGTGGATCTTGAAGACCTCCAAGGAAGACTTCCATTTCTGTATAACCTGCTATTGAGCTGCAATTAAAATACATACAGTAATTATTGTTTCTACAGTAGCATTAGTCTGCCTAAGGAAACCACAGTGCTAGTTAACTGCTTAAGGCATAGAGCCTTTCTTTAGACATACTGTGAGTTAAATCCTAGGTCTGCAGAGTTCCTGACATCCTACTGCACGCAGCGTGCTAACTGAGCAAGAGTCAGCACCTCAGGGAAACCTACTGTCTCTTCCATAGTTTGTCTCCTCACATCTCTTCACAAAAGAAAATGCTGATTGCAACTGCATGTTTCATCAACAGGTCAGAACTGCCACTAAAAAAAGAACAAGCTTTTTCTGAAATGAAGGATTGACTTTCCATATAACAGCAAAGACTGTCATAATTACCCTAGGACTTACTGTGTCTTGTACTGAAAAGCTTGCATCATTCTTCCCAATGAAGAATGAACTCTCGCATGTAAACCAGCATGCACAAGCTGTAGGGCACAAAAGATAAATCAAGCAGAGCTGCTAAGGAAAAAAAAAAAAATATCCTGAGCCTATTTTTTTAATTGCAAAAGAGACTTTTCCAGTATCAGGCATGGAGTACCAACCCTTCACATGCACCACTTCATTTTTTTAGCAAATTAAATAATGTTAATGTCATAAAAAACTATTCACCTTGAGATACCAGAATGTAATATATATTGCTAGCAAAATATTAGTTCCTCCTTCACTTATTATTTATTACTTACATTTAATCTACATTCTATTTGATTACTTTCAGGACAGCAGTGGAACTGCATTTGGACTTTCTGAAAATTACACAAAGGGTATTCTGTTGATTGATTTGAACTTCACAACCATAATAACACTTAAATTAACTTCAGGAGATTGATTCTGTTAAAGAATGAATGAAAATTAAAAATAATATTTTCCTCCAGGTCATTGCTTACCTGATCTATAGCCTAATACAACAAAGCATTTAATAGGTGAACTAGCTGATCTTCAAGTTTGTATAATACAAGTTTTTAATAATTTCTCCCACTCAAAACACTGTGTGCCAGAAGACACATTATAATATGCATAATGCCTCAGAAATCATGTACTTGAACACTATATTATTCCCCATCTTCAAATTCTAATTAGTGTGTCCATTCTTATTGCAGCACTGAAAAGAAAAAAGAGGGTTTTTTTGCAGAAATGTTAGCGAAACAGCAGAAACCTCATAAGTGCTGACATGGTAAAGCAAAGTTTAAAAGTAGCCTCAAGTTCAGCTAACTTACATGTAGAAAGTTTATAAAACTGAATTCAAAAGACAAAGCTAGATTGAAATTTATGAGTACAATTTTAAAAAAGAGTCATACAGCAACAAAAATGTAAGCCAGAAAGAAAAACATGCAGGAAGTCCAGAGTAAACCATGTTTCCTTTTGTCCCTTATTCTTCCCTTCCTCTCTGTGTTGGTGCTACATGTTTTTTCGTTCTACTGAAGTAATTTGCTCTATATAGATTCAGAAAATAATAATAAATCAGCAATGGGTGGTTGAATTAAATTTCTTTTTTTTCTTTTTTGCATGGCAATAGAACAGCGGTGATTTACCAGTTTTTCAGACTGACCTAGATATTGAAAAAAACAGAAATGAGAAAGCTGTAATAATTCAAAACATTTGAAAAAAGAACAAACTGAGTATAAATACCAGGTTTCTAAACTCAGGAAGGATGCAGCTAGGTAAGGCTACTCCTATGTTCAAGAATAGTCTACTTGTGGAATCAGAAGTGTCCATTCATGGAGCTAATATTATCTTCGCAGACTATTAGTGGGATTGATACATACTTCTCTACTGTAATTATGCTTATTCTAAACCTACTTTTTCAGACAAAATAAGTCAGTTATTTAATCAAATATTACTATAGAACACAATTTCCCAAATATGAAAACAAGAAAATGTTACATAGTATCTTTTCTGTTATAATTACTGTCATGGTTTAATCCCAGATGGCACCTAAGTACCATGCAGCCACTCACTCACTCCCTGCCCTCCGGGAGGAGAGGCAAAAAGGAGGTAAAACTCATGGCTTGAGATAAGAACACCTTAATAACTGAAATAAGGTAAAAAACAAAAACAAAAAAAAAAACCCAAAACCCACAATGATGATTTAATAATCATAAAAAAGTAAATTTTTTTTAAAAGGTAAAAAATAAACCCCAAGAAAGCAAAAGTGATGCACAGAGCAATTTCTCACCACCCATTAACCAATGCCCAGCCAGTCCCTGAGAAGCAAACTGGCCCTCCCAGTGTATCTACTGGGTATAATATTCTATGATGTGGAATAGCCCTGTGGCTTGTTCAGGTCAGCTGTCCTGATCGTCCTCCCTCCCAGCTTCTTGTGTACCTCCTCACTGGCAGAGCATGGGAAACTGAAAAGTCCTTCACTTAGGACAAGTGCTACTCAGCAACAACCAAAACCTGAGTGTGTTATCAGCATTATTCTTACACTAAATCCAAACCACAGCACTGTATCAGGTACTAAGAAGAAAACTGACTCTGTCCCAGCTGAAACCAGGACAATTACTAAGGCAGGAATGGAGTGATATGTCTTTTTTGGTAATGAGGAAACAGAATGTTCTTTGACAAAAAAATTGGATTTGGCAGTATTAATATTTTACTCATGAATATCTCCATCTAACCTGTCAGTACAAGTTCTGAGCTAAATAATGCCTAAATACTTTGTTACAGTGCTAATCAATGAAGAAGCCAATTTCACGGTTTAAATTTTATAGGTAAAATAAAAACTGGAAAGAAAATACGTTTTTTTCCTTTAATCCAGAAAACAGTGTTTGAAGTTTCTTCCTAGATATACTGAAATATTAATAAAGATCGGAATTCAACTATTTCATTTTAAAATGCATTCTGTAAAGCAGAATAAAAACTACCACTTGCAGCCTTCCAATTCAGATGCATTACTAACAGACCAGCAAAACTCTCCAAGCAGCTTTGTGCCCTAATGCAAGGGGACTATATTTCCCCTTTTTCTGAATCTTTTCAGTTACCACTCCCCACACTTCACTCTATCTACACCAAAATCTACCTCAAATCACCCTTCAAGGTTGACAGAAGTGACCCCAGAAACAGCATTCTGGGCATCCTACCATCCAGAAACAGGCTCTCCTTGTAAACTTCTCTCCAGCCCTTCCTCTGGACACATCCTTACACTGAAAAGGAGCAGAGATCCTCACTCTGTTGCCCTCCTCCTTCAAAGTCCTGTCATGTTGCAGCATGTTGCTGCCTTTCTCTTCATAGTGACAGCAAAAAGTTGTTTGTTCATTATTTTAAAAGGAGTTGAGAATGGAAGCAAAAAGTCTAATGAAATACTCTGCTATAATTAATAGACCTGGTGATGACCCTTATTTGCATTACTATAACTGCTTTAAACTTTAAAGGAAGCTTTTTACTATAAAAATCAACCTATCAAACCCCCATCCAACCACAGAAGAACATTAAGTAATGCAGTATTAATGGGAGGAAAAACAGAAATACAATGATAGAACAGTGTGCTGTCTGTCAGAGGAGGAGGTCATTTCATGATTCTAAGTTCATTACAAATACATACATATATTTGAACACACAGCTGAACATTTGTTCATGTTCCTTTAATATTTAAAAAGGCTATAAAGGTGACTATCTTTTCCTGGGGAATAAAAATAAATATAGTAAAAGATGCCAAGGTACATTTTGAGAAAGCAGTAAGGAAGAGCTATACAAGATCAATTCAATTTAAATCCTCAGCTATGCTTGCTTAACATTAAGGAAGCTAAAACTGCCTGCCTCTAGGAATAGACCAAGATGTTGCCCTCTTCTGAGAAACAAGCTGAAGGAAGGAATATAAAATTTCACCATTCCAGAAAAGTCAGCTGCTAGAATCCTATGTGATATTAAAAAGAAAATAAAATATTGAAATGTACTGAAAATAATCCTTTTCACTTGCACAGAATGGCAAAAAACTGACATTGTAAGTGCATCCCTGTGTCCCACAAGACTCATCCAACAGCACATGCCAGGGCCACGCTTTCCCCACTAGGGCACAAGGCAGCTGGTATAGCACTTGCTGTCCATACAGGCATTATATGCATCCAGGACCAGCCTAGGAGGTGTCTGAAGACATTACTTATTTATCACTCTCAGGGATTTTCATGGCTCTAAATTCTTACCATGGCCTTTGAGTCTGCTTTGCAATCTTAAGCAATCCTCTTGGCTGGGCTAAGTGTGCAGCAAGGTCCAGCAAAATTCAGAAACATGTCAGGCTGCAGCGAGCTATACTGGAGCTGCCGACCAGTGGAAGGCAACAGGACTCAGCTAGGGCAGCCGACCTTGGTCTCTGCCTCTATGTCTCATCAAGCACAGCCTGGCAAACCTGGACTCACATCATGAAATGAGCACTGTCTTGCTTTGCATTGCTCCTTGTGATCCCCTTCATCATTACTCTATCAGGTAAGCAACCTCAGCTTTTCTACAGGAAGGGCTATGTTTTCTTGAGAAACAGAAGTCTTAATATTCTCATTTTATGAAATCTCTTATTGGTGATCATCCCCAAAAATCTGACCACCTATGTATGTTTTGCTTATGAAGCAAATCTTCAGAATATTTTTGAAGTTCTTAAGGTTTTACTATGTAGAACAATAAAGCTCTTTATTGACATACTGCTCTAGTAGACGTCACTTTTTCTAAGAATCATTATTTCTGTATTTCCAAGGTTGTATACAACATACTGCCTCTGTCTTGGTCTGATTCCAGGGGAATCCAGTCTGCAAAAAGCATGTCGAAAAAGTAAAAAATATAAAACAAAATGCTGTTGGCTCCTCATAAACGGTTAATTTCTTCCACTTTGTAATTCTTTGTAATGCAACTTTGTAATGTCGCATTTCCCTTCAAATAGATATAAGCTCTTTGGTTTATGCCAGAAGCTACAGCTGGCCTGTGAGATCAGCCACAGTGCCCTGAGTCCACCTATCCGTGACTGGCAGATGCATGGCAGTGCACCTGCTGTGGGCATTAACCAAGCAGAGGAGCTGGGATCTGTTCCTTTTTAAGAGGGAATAACTCTACAGTGAGATTTTTTTCAAAAATCGGTAATCAAGAATACAAGGATTTCCTGCTTCATTTTTAAATTGCAGTCAAACAACTAACGATATCCAATTATCTTTGCAGAGATACTGGCATCCTCAAATGTGCTACACTGCTTTTATTTTATATCTTATATGCTTCATACCTCAGAGGAGGTAGAGCTTTAGTAAAATCACAGTTTTATTACTATTGGTATGTCTAAGCACACTCTTCCACTTCTGTATTTCTTTTTCTTCACCCCTTTTATATGAAATACTTATTCAAACACATAAAGATGTTCAAGTTTGGACTTGTAATTGGCTACAGACTAATAGTCTCTAACCTATTTGGGATTGATCTCCTAACAAATCTGCAAAGATGAAAAACATGTAGAGAGTACAAAAATGTAGACAGGAGAAATTTGTGTCTGTAAGAGGAAAAGCCAACACCTACTAATTTAGCCTTTCTGCATAGTTTGTGTTTTAGTACTGTCATACAATTTAAAATACATTTTTAGAGCAAAGAGGCACAGTTTCATCCAGGGAAACATAGTTTGAGAAATGACCTCTGATTCTGTGGGGAAAAAATGCTACTTATAATTTACTTAATTGATTTTATTTGCATATGTAGATGCAAATACATTAGGGCTATTTTATTTTTCATCACAGCTTTTGGTTGTTGTTGTCATTCAATATTAGGAAGAACATTCCTGGGAGGGCAAACAGTACCAAGCTCAGACATGCTGCTGTGATATTTGGTCATTAATCAGAAGTTCTGAGATGGAGAAGACTTTCAAATACAGGAATAAACCCACTTTGTTCTTGTAGTGACAGAAGTGTCTTGAGAAATGAGTGATGTAGGGGACCTAGCTGTGTCATCCAGCCTTCTTCATTGACAAGCCAAAAGCTCACCAACTCTAAACGGTTACAAGACAAAGGCCATTCAGAGCCTTAGATTTAATGCTCAGCCACATTTATCAAAACCATAACACTTTGAAGAACACAGGCAGGAGGTTTTTTTACCCTGCATTAATAGAGCACGTCAGAGAGCTCCCTGTGCACTTCCAAATACAAAAGAAATGCCACATAAAATACTGAGGTTTTTAAAGTCCTGGCATGAGTCTCAAAAGCTGCATTCCATGATTTTAAACCACCATCATTGAAGAGCAATTCTCTTATTACTATATTAAGTAATAGCACCTCTGCCTTAGTTACATTTCTCTCTGTATTGAGACCAGAACTGTTCTGTTTTTAAAGAAAGCTGCATTATGTTTTGTTTCTTCTTTTTTTGGTCTAGGCTTTCAAAGCAAACAAAAGAGTTCATTTTTCTCCATTACCACTGACTGCTTGTAAGTTGCTTTTCCAGAAGTATTTCATAAAGGCTACAGATATTGCTCTCCAAACTATATTGTCAAAGCTAAGCACAAGAAAACAGTAATAGAGACAATTGGAAAGCCTGAGGCACTGATCTGAACTCCTTTAGGTCCTAGGAAATAAAATTAGTTTTGTCCTATCCGTTCTTTCTTTACCGGTCAGAACGATGTCATACTATGTCAAAGCAGGTATTCAGACGCTGTAAGACACAATAAATCAAAACACAGCCAACCGTTGACAGTACAGGGCCCCCTATCCAATGGATGATAAAAGCCAAATAATCATAAAATCTAATATTTTAATTCTGTACATTTTCTATCCTAGCAACTTCTGGATAAAAAAAAAAAAAAAGGAAATCTTCTGCAACATAAGTGAGGTACAGAAGGTGTTACAGACGTTTTCTCTGGTAACTGAATGCTCAATTAGGATAAACACAGTGTTTCAGAAAAACTGGGATGAACTGTGGTTTAGGCAGAGCTTTCATCCATTTGATCACATAGAAACCACTGTCAGGTGCTGGGATTATAGAAACCAATAGTTGTTTACAACTACTCATCTATCATGGGAAAGTTCTTCTAGTGAGTGCTTCCCCGTACCTGTCCATTATTAGTAAAAAGGTGTGATAGACGACAGCAAGTCAGAGAAAAATATGAAGGAAAATCCAGGCAGATTATCTGTTCCTCTCACTACTGAACTGCTGGAAAACTTTTGTCACTAAGGTAGGAAGTTTCTAGACAAAATCAGAGCATTCAACAGTAGCATCTGCAAATAGCTCTAGCACATTTAATAAAATCGGGTTACTTTAAAAAACCATGTGGTATGAAATGCCTTGAAAATTGAGTAAATCTGACTGAATCTGCACTGCGCCATATGGTGCTTTGCCCCTTTTTCACCTGAAATACAGGAAATGGAATGGTTTCTCTTTATAATAGAAGTAGAAACCACCACAAAAACCGGTACAGAAGAGTTGAACTTGACTTAACACTTTAATCTCAGGAATCATCAGCTGTATTTGCCAGTAATATTACAGAAATTTTGCCCTGTTATGGGTTTGTAAGGAGCCATTCCTGGTAACAGGGAAGGAGCTGTAATGGTGGCTCTTGTAAGAAGCTGTCTGAAACTTTCCCCAGCTTGAAGTCAGATCCACTTCTGGGGCTGAGCCAATTGAGCTCCTCAGTAATGACTTTTTAAGAAGAAGCCTGAAGAGGAGGGTTTGTTCTTCCTTTCTGAGAGGCGGTGGAAAGAGTGGGATGACAAAGAAGAGGTCATTGAGGGAAGAGAGGAGGAGGTATGCAAGAGCAGAGACTCCCCGCCCTGCATTCTGTGGTGAGATGGCAGCCATCCTGCAACCTGTGGAGAGGAGTGGTGGAGCTGAGATTTGCCAGCAGTTCATAGAGGACATCATGCTAGGGGTGGTGACTGTGACCGGAGGGGCTGTGAATTTGTGGGAAGGCGGCATTGTAGCAGAAGAGAGGAATTCCACGCTGGAGGAGTTTGTGAGGAGCTGCAGCCCTTGGGAAGGACTCACACCAAGGTGGTTCACTAAGGACTGTAACCCACGGGAGGGACCTGTCATTGGAGAAGGGGAAGAATGTAAGGAGTCTTCTCAGAGTCCTCCTCTGAGAAGAAATCAGCAGCAGAGTGGTCCATGATGGACTGACCACAACCCCCATTCCCTGTCTCCCTGCAATGCTGAGGGAGAAGGAGGTAGAGATATCAGGAGCAGGGAACTGAAGCTGGGAAAAAGGAAGAGGTGGGGAAAGGAGACTTAAAGTGCTGATCATATTTTTCTCATCATCCTGCTCTGCTTTTTTTTCCTTTACTTTTTATCTGTTCTCTTTCCAGTTAGTAGATTAAACTGTTCTTATTTTCTTCCCTAAGTCAAGTCACCAAGTCTGTTTTGCCTGAAACCATTAACTGGCAGTGACTCCCCCTGCCCCACCCTTGTCTCAATCCACAAGGCCATTGGGTATTTTTCCTCTGTCTTGTTGGGGCCTCCACCATAACAAGAAAGGTGGGGTGTATGGGGTGGAAGGTGAGCAAGAGGCTGCATGATGCTTCGTTGTTGGCTTGGCCTGAGCCACGACATACCCAAACAAACATCCATACACTTTTTTTCATCTGCAAAACTAAAACTTTTTGTCTGGTTTCCTACCAGGGAGATTAGATTTGTGGTTGTCTTGAAAAGGAAGAGAATGGCTTCCTGTGTTTCAGCAATCACATCTACAAAGCCACAGACAAACATGGACACATAGGTGCCCTACACAAAAGATGGAGAGGCAGGCTTTGCAGTGCACTGCCTGATGTTGGTGCACTGCCCACCACCTCTGGTCTAAAGCCATCAGATAACAAGATTAACTGTTGATCACAGGAAGGAAGCGCCTGTTTAGTCTCACACTTGACAGTTTCAAAATCAATTTTTCATCAATAGTGAATAGAGGAACAGACACTGCATCCTTCTTGTAAGTGGTTCAGAGCACTTAGGAATTAATAGAAATTCTAAGAGAGCTCAAGTGGGGAAGACTTTGCCCATCACATCTTTTTTCCTGCCTTCCATCAATGAGGTGCTGTTGTGCAAACATAATACCTGAAGAATCAGTTCCAGCTGTATTTTAACTAAAAATATTTGCAACTCATAATAAATATCCATAGGATGCAGTGAAGCTGCCTGCTAATTTCTTATCTTTCCCTCCAGCTTCTCCCAGATTGCTCCTGCTGCTGAGGTCCCCATCTCCATAGTTCTCAAAACTAATACTCATGCTGACAGTGTAAATTGTGGGCTAAATAAAAATACCAGTGAGAGAGGGATGTGTTTCAGTGAGAAGCGCTGAAGAAAAGCAAATCATTGACTTACATAATACAGGTGTAAAACACAAGTAGCAACTCCTCTGTTCATCCTGAGGAGAATTACAGGACAAGGGGAGATTCAACTGGAATGAAAAGCAATCAACCCAGATCCACATGCATATGATTTCACCAGATTAAATAAAACCCAAATCAATAAACAGAATAATTAGCAGCCATATGGGCCAAGCAGAAATTTTCTGAACCGTTACTATATTTCTTTATATTATTGTTACGTCTCTCTTTGGTGAAGTAAAAATGTATATTTTTCCTCTGAATTATGTAGTCCTGACCCCTCTGGAAACCAAAATGTTGCATTGGGATGCATTGCCTCTCCTCTTATGTGCCAGCATTGCTTTTACATTACCAAAGTAACACAAATAACTGGGAGATGTGGTGATAAAATGTGGTGGTAAAAATGCAAATACCAATGTTTTCAAGCTAGCACATGTCCTCTTGTAAGCTGAGCCATAGACTTTTCATTACCACAGTTGTTTTTATAGTCAATGCATTTAAGCAACATCATAGACCATTTCAGAACTCTTATCTGCATTAAAGTTTACTAAAGAGCACCAGGTTTCTAAACCACATCTGTTACAACAAATGCTTCCCAGTAAGTCATCTTCTTAGGTATACCAGAGTATTATTTCACATGCAAAATTAAACTGATAGTAAGGATATTATACATTTACACTTTTAATCATATCTTTCATCATTCTCTGTTCCTCTTCAGAATTTAACCGTTCCCATTTCCCTTTCTTTCCATCTCAGAATTTTGACTATAAAATTATCATGTTAAGATTTGTTTCCAAGAAAACAGTGTATTTTGTTTCCCAGGACCTGAAATATGGGGACAACTCAGCTATGATTTCCAAGTCTACCTGAAGGACATCTTATTTATTTACTCCACCTGAAACTAAGTTGAAGTAGTGAGAATATTCCTCTTACCTGTTTATGAGCATGATCATAAGAGTTTATATGATTGTCAAACTCCTGGTGTTTATAGTACTGCTTGTCACAGAGTTCACAGTAGAAGTTGGCTTTAAGATCTTCCAGAGCTTTTGCTATCGTGTTTTTCTTTTCAGCATAATCCTGGAGAGGGGTGGGAAAAAGTAATTTTAGTTTTGCCTTTGATGCTGCAAATGGATTTTATGCTCTGCAGTTAATCATATTTGTAAACATTTACACTTCCATAACTAAAAGCTTTCATGTATTTACTGGGTTACACTGCACATATTTACTGTATCTGCTGCAAGACTAAGGATTTGCACACTTCAATTTGCTATACAGTTGCCAGTTCCTCATAGGAGTTCTGTCAGAGGCTAGAAGGATTTCCTGAGGTTGTGTCTAGATACAAATATTTATCATTCTGGAGGCTACTTCTGAGTTCATAGAATCAAAGAATCATAGAATGGTAGGGGTTGGAAGGGACCTTTAGAGATCATCTAGTCCAACCCCCCTGCAGAAGCAGGTTCACCTAGATCAGGTCGCATAGGAACATGTCCAGGCGGGTCTTGAAGATCTCCAGGGAAGGAGACTCCACAA
Organism: Colius striatus; assembly: GCF_028858725.1. Taxonomy (NCBI): domain Eukaryota; kingdom Metazoa; phylum Chordata; class Aves; order Coliiformes; family Coliidae; genus Colius; species Colius striatus. The sequence goes on along the minus strand of NC_084767.1, from coordinate 27,903,192 downwards.
CCCCTCTGGGCAGCCTGTTCCACTGTTCCCTCACCCTCACAGTGAAATAGTTTTTTCTTATGTTTAAATGGAACTTTTTGTGTTCCAGCTTCATCCCATTACCCCTTGTCCTGTTACTATCTACTATAGAAAAGAGGGATGTCCCAACCTCCTGACACTCACCATTTAGATATTTATAAATGTTAATAAGATCACCAGAGTTAACTTCAATCAAGACTTGCTGCTCCAGATCTGCTATGTAATAATCCCCAAGCAGAGTAAGCATGAAGATACAACTCCAGTAACTTAGGTATGAGGCTTTTACAACAAAGTAAGCTTATTAAAAATAAAACAAAATCAAAGAAATCCTTCTGAATCTTCTTGGAGGCATGTATACATGCCTTTTCATGAAGGTATGAAAACATAAGGAATATTTTCATAGCTGGGATGTAATGAACACCTTCCACAGTTTTGTTATTTATCATCCCATACTAGAAGGACACATACATCTCCATTTACCATACATTAGCAAAAGCATGACAAATAACGGTACTTATCATTTATGAGCAAATTATATACAAGTAATATATTATTATTATTACATTTCCTAAATACATTGAGAAAAACATGGTTTGTTCTAAAAAAGCATGGAAATGGTCTGTCATCTCAAATTAGTTTAAAACCAGTTAAACACTGAACATTGTGTAAATGCCGTGCAATGACTCCTGCTTTTGACAAATCTGTCTGAGGCAGAATCACACCCTGAAATCCCCAATGCAATAAATATTGTTTAAGAAAATACACTCCTTTTATTTGTTTCACAAAATTTCATCACTGTGAGCTCCTTGGAACTCATCCTAAATCCCCTTGTTTCTTCCTTCTTCGGATAGATAAAATATGATCTAATAATCAGAACACCCAAAACTGAATTAATTTGGGGAAAAAAGTACCAATTTGCTAGCAGTTTTCACAGCTTAAAGATTCACATATTTCAGTATATTTTAGGAGTTAAAAATGGGAATATTTTCATAAAAATAGTTTTATTAAATAGAGGAATAATAGTCCTATAGTTAGAATTATGTACACAAATTACTTAAAATAGTACTTTAAATATAATTCAGTATGATTAGACGGCTAGCAAATGTTGTTAATTCATACCCAAACTGAGGCACTCCCTCATCAAAATGTATTCCATTAAAATAATTGCGAAAGTAATTTGAGAGTGCTTTGAATACTGGCTGAGACGTAAGGAACTCATACCTTTCTAACACATTTCTAAAATGACGAAAACATGAAATGAAACAAAATCTATTTCATTTAAAACAAAAGTGAGTTAGCATTTTATCTCTAGAAATAGGAGTAATTTACACTTCAAAACATATTTATACTGTACGGAAACCAAGCCTGGAAATGCTGCATTTACTTCTTGGTATGAAGTAGTAGGAAACTACAGAGTTTGAACTATTTTGATAATTACCAAGATGCCTATGTTTAGGAAAGCAGTGGAGACAGCATACCACAGAATCACAGAATCTCAAGGGCTGGAAGGGAGCTCGAAAGATCATCTAGTCCAACCCTCCTGCCACAGCAGGATCACCTAGACAATCAAGACTCTTATGAGATATACTCCCTTAAACACTTCAAAAGTAATTGTAGTAGTCTACAAGGAGATGCCACCTAATTTTGTTTTTTTAAAATGAAAGGAACAAAATTCTGGAATTGGGGAAATTATCAGAACTCTGAAATATTAGTTATGATATATAGTCAATGTGATGGATTCTAAGACAATATTAGTGAATCTGATAATAATTTTTCTGTATATAAAGATCTCACAACATATTGTTGGTTAACGCTCAAGCAAAATTTTGCAAGATGTACTGATGTAGCATAATACTCTGAATAAAGTTACTTAACCTCATTGGTGTTCCCCTTGACATGGAACACCATCCTGATTATATAGCAGGACCTAACCTGAATGCAATTACACTTGACATCTCCATGCATCTCAATGGAGCAGAGACATTGGAGCCCCGTGAACAACTTTACTGCAAAGTAAAAAAAAAAAAAATCTCATAATGGTCTTGGAGTTTCTACTTTTAAGTTTATTCATCCAAGGTTCTTTCGGGTGTAGGGTTCATTTCATATTACAACATTACAAGACAGTTTCAGAGGCAGGTAAAGAATTTCATCACATAAATGAAATTAGATGCAAATAAGTAGACAGACTATGAATAACAGAGTTCAATCATGCACAGGGGAGGGAAAAATGGAACTTTTAAATTTCAAAATCTTTTAAAATTCAAAATTGAGATCTTTAAAAACTAGAAGTATTTGACTTCAGGAGCATATGAATGCTTATATTGGATAAGGTCACATTTCTGAATTCATGTAAGACTCTATTCTGTACAGGTATGGAAATTGACACTTACCTAAGGACTCCTCTCTTGGCTTTACTTTGAAGCTACATTCTGCTACTTTTATTTGTTGTCATACATGGAAGAGGTCATAAACACACATTTTTTTTATTCCCTTTGTATGAGCCATTCATAATTATGTACATGCTCCGGCACACTGTCTCTCAGGTACATGCATCTCTGAACCACACAGTTCTAGTTTATTCAGGCATTATTTATATAGAGGTCACTCATTACTGTTACTTGTTCTTTTCAGCCTCAGAAAGAAGACACGATAACACAATGCACCATGGTGCCATATAGTACTTATATAAATGTTCTCTGTTTTCTTCCTTATTCCTTTTTGTAGTAAGTCTTAACACATGAAGTTTTAAAAATCACCAGAGCACTAAGCCAGTACTTCCATAGAACTCTTATCACCTGTATCCTTTACTGCTGTATAATATTCTGCCAGCAGGAGATGTTTCTATCCAACTACTAAGCTTCTCTTGACTTCAGAAACCTCATGTTTCTTCAGTGGCAGCAATGGCTGTTAATAAATCTTGTGTCTGAGATAGCCACTTTGAGATCCAAGTATGGGCAATATCATTAACTATTAATTGTTGGCAGTGAAGCATCTGTCTCCAACAGGAATATATTAGTCATAAAAATTTCTAAAGCGATAGCAGCAGAAGCATTTATTTTCACAAAATTTTGCACTGTATTGCACTTCAAACAATCATGAAACATTAAGAAATGGTTGTTTCTTCATGTTAGCTTCTCAGACTAACAAGATGAGACTTATAAATTTTATTTTTCAGCTGATGGGGAAAGATATTGAATCATCTCTCCAAATGTTTTTGTCTGTCAAGTCTTTTCTAAGACTTCAGCTCAGTGTATTGCACACGTGCACAAAAAAAACACCCTTATAAAACCCCTAATGGAGGAGTCTCAGGAGATTTCCTGAGGCTGTAGTATCCCCTGGGATGAGTCAGGATTGAGGATAAATTGGTAGAATTGTATTTCTCCCCAGAAGAGAAAGCTCTCATGAGCCCTTTCAATTCTGATGGGGGATAACTCCCCAAAAACCGACTAAAATATTTACGGTCCCCAAACCTTTATAGTACGGGGCAAAAGTCTGCAGACAGAAGTGACCTGGAAACTTACTGGAGAGAAAATTTCCTGGAGTACAGGAGCAGCCAAAACCTCACTTAAACTGGTTAACTATGATCAGTTTAATTCAAGATTTGAAAACTGTCCTAGAGGTTTTAAAGGAACTTGAAATTATAAATCAGCTTGGTAATGAAACTAAGAACTGAGCCTAGTTCACTTAGTTTCATTATTTTTTTCCTGAAAGGCTTAATTATCAGAAAGCCTACAGCTATGATACACTGTAGCTATTTTACATAATTTATATGAAAGATCTCTAATAAATAATCACAACTATCAACTGGCTTTATTTCTCTAAATCTATGTTCTCCATCCTCCTAAGCCTTAAGTCTGGGCAAACACTATTGCAAATGTCTGACAAATTGAATGAAGAGTGAGCTTCATCCACAGAAGGACTACCTTTAACTACCTGGACCAGATTTTCTGCTCTCACTACATGAGAGGAAAAAAAGGAAAGCTACAGAAACACTAAACACTTTATACAGATAACTTTGCAGAATTGAAAAGATGTCTCAATCTAGCAGATATTTTTATGGAATGCACTACAGACTTTTACTGTCTGCAGAAAGGTGAGCTAGAAAAAAACAGTAGGAGTGTGAAATTATATCATCTACTCCATGGTGATTGCCAGTGTGAACATTCTTACTTTACAAGAAATGTGAGCTCCTTTTATTGCAGTAGGCTATTCTGCATTTACTGTAGCCTTAAAAGGGTCAGGTCTGCAGTCACTGTAAAGTAAAATGTATTACAGAAATAAACCCCTTTTTCAGGATAATTTACTGGTATAGTCATCCCAGAGACAATTAGACTGCTCTGATCTGATCCTCTGGATTAGACCACATTACACCTGACAGATGTTCCAGGGTAACCTTGTTTCACAAAAAATACATATAGCATTTGTTTTCTCTGTCCCAATCACTAAAAAAAACCCAGCAAAATTGTATTTTGAGCACTGTCAAAAAACCCGAGCTGTACTTCTGATTTAAAAAAATTACTCTATATATTAGCTGTATTTATAGGAAAGGATCTATGCTGTTACCAAAAATAGAGAAAAACATACTGGGGGAAAAATTAGTCATAGCTTCTTTATGGTCAATTAACTGTGATACCCATGGAAAGAGTTAGCAAAGGCCTCCTTAATTTACAGTGTGTTATAAAGACAATATGAAGAAGCATATTTCGCTGAATGTAGTGCACAATTTACTATCATTTCCTCTGGTATCCATCTCAATAATACTTGGTACATATAATTTTTTAATTGTCTTTGCATATCACTTTTTTCTCTCATGTAAGCAACCTGTACATCACCCATTGATGAAGGAATAAATTAAAAATACAATTAACAGTATTAATGCAGTCTACTACCAAACCTAATATTTTATAAGCTTCTTGTCCTTATCAAGGCAGTGAGACCAAAGCAAAAGGTGATTAGATGCACTGATCAAAGTACTGCTCTTAAACCTATTTCCAAGTAGTGTATTGCAAGTTTCAGTTTCATATCAAGCCTACAAGGACGCTGGCTGTGAAAAGAAATAGCAAGAATTTTGTCATATCTTTTTTATTACCTTACCTGAAACTTTCCCATTAGCTGTGAAATGTGGTAACAATCTAAAACTCACAAGGCCATGAACATCTGATGCTACTTCTTTGATTCCTTGCTCCCTTCTGACATTCTCCTTTCATGCAAAGGACTTTTCACAAGGAATGACCCTGTTGTTTCACTGCACTGGATGAGGACGAGCCCAAGGAAGTAGTATCCTGAAGACCCCTACATGGAATCTTTACGTTTACTTTCTCTTCAAAATTATGGGCAGACAACAAATACCAATCAGATCACATTACACAAAAAAAGCTAATCAGTATTCTGCTATGTGCGTACTTGAAAATGCTATTGAAGATATGCAAATAATTATAAAATTGGTTTCTCAGCTTCCTAATAAACACACAGACAGTATTTCACATTTAAATAAACACCCTAGCATTAAGATAAATAACACAGTGAAATTAGAAAGAAATAGTACAATTTATTCCAATTTGTGCTGTTTGTGTCCTAAGGCCATTCTCATTTTTTTTTTAAACACCAGATTTGTTAACCATGTACCTACTTATGCAAACAGCTGAATTCCACACCTCTTGCACTAAATGGAGTGAGATGGTTGTACACATGGATAGAGATAGATTCAGTGGAGAGTAAACAATGCAGAACAGTGTCCTGCAATGTTAAGACTGAATTAACTTGAAAGGAAGCTTATGATGAGACAGCAATTTGTTATCAGATTTGTCTGCCTCGTTAACTTCCTTAAAGCACTTGCACATATCTTAACTGAGACATGGAAAATCACTTGATTGCGTTTTTTGCCATTAAACCTAAACGTTGTGTATAGATCTGTAGAATTATTTATTTATTCTAGTGCTTTAAAACCCACTTCCAGGCAGAGCATGCATTGTAAGGTGAGAGTGCTGGCTAAAAATCTTTGCTTGTATACTTGTATTAAGAAGGAACTCTTACCGATGCTTATAAGAAAGCACTGGTCCGGTTACAATGGAGAAAAATGTATCCACTTAGTTTCTACCACTAATCTTTTGATGTCTATACAAGGTAGAACTGAAGAAGGCTTTGAAAGAATGTTTAACTCTTGGTAATATCTTCCTTATTGAATGTTCACCACTGTTTAATGATAAGCAAGAGAAGACAGAGATGGGTATTAATCTTTTTTACTCCTCTATGTTTTAAATAGTCCAGTCACATACTTTAATTAGAGCAGAATTTTGATTTAAAAACATCCCAGGGTTGATTTTTGGCATTTAATTTCCTCATTGCAGGCATGCAGACATCTAAAGATTTTCACAGCTACTTAACTTAATTTCATTGACAGGTAAGTGTCTAATGTAATTAGACTCTTTGGGAAAATCAAGCTTTTCTATTTGATCCTTCCAGCGACACGCTAAACTAAATGAAGTGCCTTTTAATCCTGCAGAACTTGCAGCCCTGGAGATGGACTGAAAAAACCCCTCTTGAGCATGAAAACTGAGGACTGGAACAAATGTCACTGTTCATGCCTGGCAGCCCTCAATCCAAAGGGAGCATGACCATGTCTTGCCAAGGCCATTTTAGGAACCAAGACAGGGCAAAGGGTAAGGCAAGAGGAGTTGATTTATTTCATCTCAAGTTGACTGCCAATTGACCAGCTGCTATTAATTTGTCTTTAAAAGTTGCTCTAGAGCTCTTCAAGCTTTGACAAGCATGCAATTAGTTTTTAATCTTGTAAAAATTCTCAGTAAAAGTTGGCTGGGGCAGCGGGGAAATAGAAAGTTGGACCCTCTTCTATCAATATACTTAGCTTTGAGAATGTGATTGATCTATGTGATAACTGACACATGAAGTCTGCATACCTATGTTTTCAGGATGAGAGTTCTTTGTGAATACTGAGTTTAGTTTTTCTAGGTTTGGCTCCTATGTTCAACTATTCTTTTTTTCTGGCAAGATTTTTATCATGATCCTCTATATAGTGGGTTTTTTTCCTAAGATTTCAAAGCAGTCTTTTTCCTGTATTTTCTCTTTTCTGCCTCTCCTTTTACTTTTAAAAGTTTGTGTTTTCTTAAAGAAAGCAAAAGAGAATACAATCACCTTTGAATTCAAATAAAAGTACTTCTGTCCAATTTTGTTGCTCTCAACAACACAACTTCTCCATGACAAGTTAAAATTGCACACTGTTGTACTTTGAAAAAACTCTGAAACTTTGTTATTTAAATATAAATCAATATCTCAAAAACATGAGCATTATATTTGCCATGTTGAGGAAGTTTCAAACCCTATTTGATAGGTCCACTGAGTATTCACAGTCAATATGTTTGTTAGGAGCAGTGTGTTGCTGATTGGTGCATGCTATCTACAAAAGTAAAGTGCTCCTGGAAATTCCCCCAGTAGGCTCAGCGATTTTTCTTTACAGACTCTTTTACTGATTATATTTTACTATGGCTTTCCAGACCATTAAACCTTTTCATGCAAATTTACTATCTTTTTATAGGTTTAGAGACCCATCATGACCTGCCTTAGGTTATCTGCTTTTAAGTTAAATGCCATGAGCACTTGAACACTCAGCCATTTAAGAAGAAACCTTAGAACTGGGCAAGGTCTGAAATACACCTTGGCAGGTTTGTGTCTGTTTGCCCCAGAAGACCTGAGAGCAGGTAGGAAACTTCTAGCTGCAAACTCAAAAAAATGATCTATTCTGGTATGTAGCTGACAGTCAGTATCAGCTTACCCACTGGAAATAACTATCTACGCAGATATTTGATTATTAAATGGATACACTCTGTAAAGGTGGATGTATGTACATTTAATTTTAGGAGTTGTTTGTTAAAAAAACCTACCACAATAACATCAAAATCTGAAAAACCACCAGGAATGATGCTTCTGAGCTCCTTTAATTGTCTAATTATGAATATGCATGAGCTTAAGATTTGCATTATGATGCAATAAATATTTATTTTCCTATTATTAATCCTCAGTGTTGCCATAGTCACAAAAAGACTTCATCTAAACATATGCAAAAAGAGAAAAGGTGGAGGGAGAGTGAGAGGTATGTGTGTGGAGTGTGGTGTAGAAAGAATTATTATTTAACTAGAGATCTATAATGCAAAGAAATATTTTTTCTCAGAAGTCCCAAAGAAGTCTCTCCTATCATGAAAGGAAATTAAGTTTAAATCTGAGAAAATTCCTTCTAAAAAAAGTCCTAAAATTTCCTTCTAATTTTGGGTTGATTTGACAATCTCCACAAGGAATAATGGGATGTGATGAAGAAGATCAGTTTAAGTGAAAAAAAAAGTCACACTACCTAGGCAAAGAGAAATTAGGCTGCACCAACAGCACTTTGCAAACACACAAATTGGTGTTGAAGATATTTCTGAGATTGCTTTGCTGCCATAACATGAGAAGAGTGCTACAGGAGCCCTGATTTACCTTGGCAGATCTACACTAGCTAAATGATGAGTGACCTTATTGCAGTCCTAAACCCAGACATAGCATCCTCAAGATGAGATGGTCCTTGTCTTTGTTGTCTCTGAAAAGATAATAAAAAACATTGCAAACTTCTGAAGAAGCCTAGGTTTTATGGGAAAATAAAGGTAAAAAGGTAAAAAAAAGAAACAAGATTGGAGTAAGTCACTAGAGCACCAGTCTATATACTATATACAGTAACTGACAACCCACGGCAAATATCTTTTTTCCAATGATTTTTAAAGAGCTTTTCTTACTTCATTATTTGTGTGAGAAACAAATGAAGCAGTTATCATTGCTATAACTCTTTTGTATACAAAAAGTTATTTGAATAGATGCAACTGACAAGAATAGCTACTTTATGTGACTGATAATAAGTTCTGAAGACTTTGGGCCATAAAGCTGGATAGTTGATAGTCAATAATTTCAATAAAAGGCAAAGACAGTGAAAGCCTAATAAAAATGCCATTTAAGGCTCATAAGTGCATAAAAGACTGATTTAAACTCCACCTCCTGGCCAAAGGGAAGAAGAAAAGATATCTGTTGATTTGATAGTTTCACTCTTGTATTGGAAAATGGGGAGAAAACGAAAGGTGTTGGTGCAGCCATGTGTCAAGATATACTGTTGGGCAAACACTTCTGAAGTTGAGAGTGTCAGATATTGAAAAGTTATGAGAAAGCATTTTTATTGATCTCTTCACTTTCTACCTTCCCAGCCAAGTGTTCAATAACAGCCAGCCCTGCAACGAGGACAGTCAAAGTCAAATGTCATATGGCCAGTATCTGTACAAGAGCTGATGGAAAATACCTAAAAATGACTGGCCATTACCTCCAATCACATTTTCAAGGAGACTCTGAAAACAGCATCAGGACTGCAGTTGTGCTCTCTACCACTTTGCTGTTAGCAGTGTTATGCGAGTAGCACCTTTCACTGTGAGATGAACACACAAAGATTAAGCATTTACCCAGCATTGCCCATAGTCATTAACTGTGTTTGAAGAGATGCAGAGAAAATAAGACATGTCCACAAAAAAGTCAAAGCTTCCTCAAAAATATCATACTGAAACACACACATTCACATAAATGATACATTTAGATTGATCCTTAGTGACACTATTCCATTTTCTCCTTTTTCAGTCTTATTTTCTGTGTAGCAAATTCTCAAAAATCCTTGAAGTTGATCAAAAAATGCAGAGAATGACATATTATCATGCCATCTGGTAAAGAAATGAAGTTTAAAATATATTTTCAATATATAATTACAAAAGCTCAGGACTGGACTGAAGACCAAGATCTGACGAAGTTTGAGGGACTATTTCTGCCAATCTGTCACACCCTACAGCACTCACAGCAACTATCAGAGAGGGAGATGCTAAACCACAAAGCCTATGTAAGCAGTGCTAATACACTCGTCTCTGCTCTTCCTAATAACAAGGACAATGCAAAACCTATCAGGTCCAGTTTGAAACTCTGTCATGAAAAATATTCCACCTACATTAGTGATCATTTCTATTAGAGCAGGGCCTATAGGTTCCCATTGAATTAGACTCTGAAAAGAATGTAAAAGACAGTTTTAGAGTCCCCAGAAGCTGAAGTGGTACCTTAAAGATACCTCTTCCTTAAAAGCAAGGCTTCTTTTCTACGCCAGCACACTTGTTTGCAGGAGCATGCACTTATTTAGACCAGCAAACTGATTTAGGTTAAAAATACTTTTCAGGGAAAAAAAAATGTTTAATTAAAAGCTGAATAAGTGCATGTATTCAATTTAAGCAGTATTCAGCTCAATCACTACCATCCTCAAACAAACAAGGTGGCTGCATGAGATGTGCAACATGTGAGAGACGTGGCCAAAATCAACCTACTACAGGGGAATCAAAGCTAATAGCAAAAGCATAAGGTCCAAAAGAAAGTAGTACAACCACCAAAACTAAAAACAAAGCTTCCCAATGTTGTGTACTCTGATAAATGTGCTCTTTTGGGTTTCTGTAAAACTGTAAGTCCAAAGATCTTTCCTTTCATGAAGAAGTTGCTATATGGTTGTAAACTGCTCATCAATTACAGAAGTACTGTAGCTGTGACGATGAAGGATCCCTCAATACAACTAGAAAAAAAAGACTTGAAGGGAGAAATAATGGCACAACACACTAGATATAGACATACATTGAAGTGACGCCAGCATTAGTGATGAGTACAAGGTATTCAGTAAAAGAAACAGATTTCTTGTGTACAACTACTGATTTTTTTCCAAAGGCTTCATATTCTTGGGCTATTCAATTCTTTCTTAGCCCCAAGCCATCCCTGTCCAGAGAAAAGTTTTTCCTTTATAGTTGAAAGTATTTCCAGCTGCTTTGAAGAAACAAACAGCAGACAAATGCCCCATGCCACAGAAACTGCTGGATGCACAACAGGTTTTCCCAGCAGGAATCATCAGTAGAATGTTTGAAAAATTAGCATTTCTGAACCCACTAATCATTTTTGTTAAAAGGGAACAGTATCTGCAACGTTGCTGATACAGGAGTCAAATGAACAGGATTTCAGCTTAGCTTTAGCTAATAGTAAACCAACAAAATTTAATATCGACACCATACAGATACTTAAAAAAGAAACTAAAACTGACATTCTGGATACAGAGCTTAGCAAGGAGTACTTTTAAAAAAAATCAATCTTTAAGTATCATAGAACAGGAAAAAGAAAAAAAGACATATATATTCCGAAAATCTGAAAGTCTTTGCATCTTGGACTTTGTTGTTCAACAAAGTAGAGCTGAGCCTGCAACTGCAGCAGCAGTCTGACTTCCTCCGGACTTTCAAGTGTGGAACCTATAACATTTATGAACAATATCTTCACACTGTGGTCCATTTTCCTCTTCTCTTAGATCCTCCAAAATTGTACAATACAGAAACCCTCTGCTAATTTAGACTGAAATGCATTTTCCATTTCATGTATTCATGAACATTAACGTGGGCACATGGTAGCATAAAGCTAACTTTGGAAAAGAAACTCAAACTATGCTACTCAAAGTGCACACCTGTAGTAACTGAAATGGATTTGGGAAACTATCAGACCAGCTGCAATTTTACAAATAAATGACTCATCAAGAAATGTGAAGTGGGCTAAAAATGGTGTTAGAAAAAAATGTCAGCACAGTGGAGAGACTTATCCTGAGGTCTAAACTCAAGGCAGTTTTAATACTGACCTTACCAGAAAGGAATGTCAGGATGACCTTTTCTGCTTTTGGCTATTCTGCCAAATGCTGGGAAAAAAGAAGAGCACAAAAGTGATGAGAGGTGGTAATGCTGGTACCAGCAGATCTTATGTTCTGCTCTTCCACCAATGCTGCCTCTCACAGCAAAGACATAGAGAGGTCTTTTGGATCAATACACCTGTGAGACTTTAAAATATATTAACGTAGCAAGAACCTATCACACACAAAAAAAACCCCAAGACATCCAAACATCTTCTTTCTTAAAAAAGTGCTAATGATTACAAAGAAACACTATTATTATATATTTAATATACATATTCTGAGCATCGAGTAAAAAGAAATATTTATTTCTGTTAACTGAATTCCATCATATAGTAACATATTTCACAATGACTAAGTTAAAGTCTTTTAACCACTCCAGACAAGGGACTTCTTTCTTCTAAACAGAGTAGAAGGGTACTCAGCAAAGAATGCTCACATTGAAATTTTATGTTGAGATGCTGTCAGGAGATGTTAAAAGAAGACAAAATACTTAGGTGTTCCTTCCAATTTAATCCACAATGGATAAGGTTTTATATATGCATAATTTAATGGCTTCATTTTCAGTGTGCTGCCTTTCAGTGAGACCTCAACTGGCTTCAGAGCTGGGCAGAGAGGAACCTCATGAGGTTTAACAAGGACAAGTGCAGAGTCCTGCATCTGGGAAGGAACAACCCCATGCACCAGTACAGGCTGGGGATTGACCTGCTGGAGAGTAGCTCTTCAGAGAGAGAGCTGGCAATTCTGGTTTATAATAAACTAAACATGAGCCAGCAATGTGCCCTCATGGCCAAGAAGGCCAATGGCATCCTGGAATGCATCAAGAAGAGTGTGGCCAGCAGGTCGAAGGAGGTTCTGCTCCCCCTGGTGAGGCCTCATCTGGAGTCCTGTGTCCAGTTCTGGGCTCTCCAGCACAAGAGGGACAGGGAACTTCTGGAGAGAGTCCAGCACAGGGCCACCAAGATGATCAGGGGACTGGAACATCTTCCTTGTGAGGAAAGGCTATGGGATCGAGAACTGTTCAGCCTGGAGGAGATTGAAGGGGGATCTCATTAATACTTACAGGAATATAAAAAGTGTATGGTAAGAGAATAGGGCATCGCTTTTTTTCTGTAGTGTCCAGTGATAGGACTAAGGGTAATGGACAAAAGCTGGAATACAAAATGTTCCACTTCAACATAAGGAGGTACTGTGAGAGTGAGGGACCCCTGGCAAAGGCTGCCCAGGGAGGTTGTGGAGTCTCCTTCTCTGGAGGTTTTCAAAAACTGCCTGGACATCTTCCATTCTAGGTGCACCTGCTTTAGCAGGGGGGTTGGATTAGATGAGTTTTAGAAGTCTCTTTCAACCCCTACCATTCTGTAATTTTAAGCATTTTTTAGTCAAAGTTTTTGGTGTATATTTTGATTTCTCGGCATAAATTTCATAAGCCAATATTATACTTATATATTATATACATACATTTGTATAAAAATGAAGTAGAGATTAACTTTAGATAAACATTTTCACTGATGAAAATAAACAGCTTTTCAATCAGTTTTATCTAAAGGAGCATATTAAATCAAGTAATGACAATGTCCCTGAATATAATAAGATTGCACTGGAAGAAAAGGAGCTCAGTGAGCTCTCATATTATGACTCAGCAATTGTTCTGTGATGTCTTTAATTTGTTACAAGCTAAATCCTCTTAAAAGTGCCCCCTGGAATCCAAAAGGTCAGATAGGAAAGTGGCAGAAAATCAATACTTCAGCTTCTGTCATTCTCCACAAGCTATATAGCTCTTTCTAAGCTAAATTGCTTCTTTCTAATCTTTCTGATATTTGGCTGCTTGATTTTTTGCTTATGTAACCTTTTTTTAAAAAGAAAAATTAAAAAAGAGCAAGAATTGTTTTCCTGAAAAGAAAGTTGCTACTTTTAGCACTAAAAATCAGAACAAAGCTGGTACTTGCTCGGGGTTTGTTCAGATGCTGTTGTTATCAAAGCTGCATTTTCACACAGACACTGTCCAAAGCCATGACAAAACCAATTGACTACACTCCTATATCAGCTAGAACACCTTTCAGGTGGGTTAGTCCAAAATTTGAAAGACAGATTAATACCACTCGATTTGATTTTCTTTTAGCTCTTTAAAAATTACAGTTCCTCTGTTTACATGTTTATAAGGGTTAATATAAAAATGCACTGAAATAAAAATGTCAAAAGGCTTTAGATCAAGCTTTTAAAATGGTTTTCTTGCCTACTGCATTTTTAATTATGAATAAATACCAGCACTAATAATCAATACATGCAATGTGGAGGAAAACATTAATTTTTCAAGAAAGGGACTTTAACACGAAGCAAAGAAAAGGTCATTCCAATCTAAACCAGATTAAAAGTAAAATAAATTAAACATCCCTTTAACTTTGCTATGCGAATTTAATAGGTGCTGCAGCTGTTAGCAATCTTCTCTTAGAAAAAAAAATATCCTGAACAATAATTATAGAGAAAAGTAGAGATTTTAGCAGACAGAGAATGACAATTTGTGTCCTTGAAAAGAAAACTGAAAATACATAGGAAAGAATCAATGTTCAGCAGTACTCTGGTTTTATTTGGAGGCTTTCCTTGAGAATGTGAGACAAGGCTGTTGATTATATAATATTTTTTTTTTTTGCATCTTTACTTTGTAAAAATATTTTTAAAACATTTTTTTCAGGATTTAGCTTTTGTCACATTAAAGTTGGATTTTAGACCTCAGTAATCAGAAGTGAATAAATAATGAAAATTGAAAAGTTGTAATGCTGGCCATCACTTTGGATTTTTAAAATAACTGTTAAATATTTTCAGACAAGGTAGTGAAGTACTTATTTTTGCCTTTATTAAAAGAAAACCTTTCTTAGACCAACTTGATACAGCACCTATCTGCATCGAAACATAAACCTTAAGCAACTGCAACTAGATCGAGCCCACAATACCAACATATCATCAGTTATAAAAGATTCTCCAGGACCAACAATGCTCCCCAACACAAGCTCCAGCTAAGCAACTACCAACATCTCCTGGCCTCCAGGTCACCCCCAAACAGCTTTCCAACAGGAATGAAAGGTGAAATCCCTAACTGATATAAAGCACACAAACTATCATATACAGTGGCACAACATGACATGGATAAGATATGTATTTTCCCTGGCTGATTTCCTTTCAGAGTTATCAAGTATATAAAACCATCCCAGGACTCGTTAGGAGAACAACTTATACAAGGCTGACTGAATCCAACACTTTAAGAGGTTATCATTGATGGTATATATACACATATATTCTCTATGTAATACACTATTTATATTTTGGAAATATCATATCAAAGGACATGGATCTAAAATTTTTGCTGTGAATAATAGTTTGTGGAAAAGTGGTATGAAGAAGTAAAAGTTTTTACTGTTTCCTCCTTCTTGAGCCCAAGTGCTCAACTTCTGCTTTAAATGGCAATTCAGTTGCTGATCATAGGGCTTTTAATGTTGGCCTGGCACACTTAATTGTAAAGGCAATGAGAAGATAACAATTTAATAGAAATTCATTGACCTTTTAAAAAGCTTTCCTACACCATTTTCTCTCACAAAATGGTAACATATTTACTAGCATGAACTTTTACTGTTTCCATTAACAAAAAAAAAATTCCTGCTTATTTGATTCTAGTAATAATATTCTTTATGATGTAACTATAATCCAACCAAATAATTATGAAATACAGTACTTTTAAATGCAATTCAAAATTAATAGACTCACAGAAAGGACTAGAAGGCAAAATAGTTCAACAGTATGCAAGTGAAAATGAAAACTCTTTTAACATATATTTAAACGGGTGTTTGTATTGTCTCAAAGCTCCCCGACTCTAGTATTGCTTGTTTCAATCTTTAGTCTGTGTAGTTTTTATTCAAAAGGATAGGCAGAGAAGAGCTGACTCCCAACAGATCTCATCCTACACCCAAATAACCAACCCCAAACAACCCATCCACTACACTCAAGGGTCTAACAATTAATGAAATAATATCACCTGCAAACAATTAGGTCACCACTTACGACAAGATATCATAACTAGCCACGTTAATGGGATTACAGAAGTTTCTACCAGGGGCAGGGAGCCAAGTAAGTCATGCTGGGAGAAGTTCCCAGCAGAAAGACAGGACCTGGTCCATTCCCGCAGGTGCACAGCTGGTGTCCACAGCACACAATCATTGACCTTAAAAAAACCTTTTTTTTTCCCATCCTTATTTTTAATCCATATCAGAAGTTCAAGCATATGACCCCAACACATTCTCCAGTTTTAGGCAGCAGGAATCACATAGTAACATTCTTGAAGAAAGACTTTAATAACAGTTACTCTCTAATAATTCATGGCATTTCCCACCTCAGTTCAAAAACTCTCTTATACATAAAAGTTTCACTCTGTGTTATGTTTTTGGTTTAGTTTTGTTTGCTGTCTCTGGAACATTAAAATAATGTTTCCAAAAATCTCTGATTATATAACACAATAGAGTTAAAATGATTAAGTTTCAGACTTTCAAGCCTAGTTGCTTCTCCAAAGGTGACACATGTAAATGATTCTCTCTATATATTTGTACCTCTGGTTTTTTTTCATTTCAGTGGTCCTCAGTCGAGTTCTGGTGAATTTTTTAACATCTGATCATAGCACATATGTGTCATTTATTAGTGCCAGAGGAGACCTTATAACTTTCCTTCAGCTCTCACATGTATTAACATACAGCACAGTAAATCTACCACTACATAGGAGGACCAGAAGGTAGCGACATCTTATTGCACTTATTATTTTTTCCAGCAGGAAGGGAGTAGCCCTTAATCTACTGCTGAATATATTGACTTTCTGTGAACAGAAAGGTTACATCAGTATCATCAGTTGGTAGGATCAATGGAAAGGTGAAGAAGTCAAACAATTCCACCTAAATAAAAGAGGACCACACTAAGGCCACTGTAAACTCAGACAACACTGACTTGATTAAATAGCACGGAGAAGAAAACGTGATGTGTTTGGCTAACATTTAACATCATTAATTGATCTAAAACTGTACTTTTCAGATTTTATTATCAACATAACTACTTAGAAACAAACATCATCACGAAAAGAGGTGTGTAGGATCTCTCCAGTGCTATGTAATTAAAAGCAAACATGGATCACTTGACTGTGGAACCCAGAATCTCTGTCAAATACAACTTTTATTGAACAATAAATTAAATTGCAAATTTGCTTATTATTTTAAGATTAAAGCATGCTGTATTACACACAGAGAGCAACATCCTCAGAATGCAAGTGGAAAGTATTCATTACAAAAGCAGTCATGCTTCAATGACAGCAATTATCATCTCACACTTGTTAAATGCCATACAAAATGACTTGCTTCAGATGATTTTATTTCAGCCCACCTGACCAGAATTAAACTAATGATATACTGCAAAAGCTACACTCACACAACCGCCAACACCACCAATTGATTACTGTGTATTCTTTTTAAGGGGTTTTGTAGAAAAACATCAGGGTGAATACAAATAGCATATTTTATTTTATCTTTATTTAAATATAAATAATCTATGCTCGCATTATCATGGAAAAGTAGTTTTATAGCTTTCATTGCAACTGATGTGGCCTAGCATCATTTTAAAGACTCAAATTTCAGATTGAGTTTACGCCAGGTTTATAATATTGAATTAAATATATTAACAACTGCTGATGAAAATCTTTGGGATGAGAAGATTTTCTTATCTAAAATGTATAAATAACAACATTATCAGTACCTATAAAACAGTTGGAACCTGGGAACTTAAAATATCATCAAGCCTCCACTACAGGCTTACAAAAAGCCTCTTCCAGAAGCAGGGGAGAAGAGTCTGAGGATTGGCATGCTCAAGGTAGACAGAAAAAGTGACAGCTCCAAGCATGCTACAGATCTCTTAAAAAAAAGACAAGAGAAAACAATGTGTGAATGAAAGGCTGATCAGCTGCCAAAAACCCACCTTCAGAACAGTAGTTACCTTCCAACTAGTTAAAGCAGAAAAACAATCCATCTTCCTAGAGCTTGTACATCACTGGGCTCTCAGGTAGCTTTTCTGAAATGCAAACAATTTGAATGAAGGAGGCGTTCTGACAATCTTTCTTCCCTCATTTCACATACATTTCTAAAGCCTACTGAAGCTGACTCTTCCCTATCATTTATATCCAGGACACAGGCAAGAAGGAAGAGCTATTCTCTCAGCTGCTACCTATTTCAATTGTTTGGCAGAGCACAGGTTTTTGTCCATTTTGAATAGCAAAGTAAAGCTTTTCAATAGAAGAGAAAAGACTGAATTAGGGGAATAAAAGTGCTGATGAACCACAGACACTGACAACACTTTCTTTAGCATATTGTAACAAGTTTGCTCAATACTGATAAAATACATAATTTTTAAAATAAAACCAAAAAAACCACCCTCGAATCTCTGTATCAGCAAGATTACAAAATTTTTATAATGTTTGCATTTTCTTCTCAGCTCTATATGTATGAAATACTATTTAGGAGTTTACATAACATTTATGTTGAGAAGTAAGTTCTTCTAAATGGCACCGTCTAACCTGAAAAGTCAGACCTTTCAGGTAAGGTTTTCTCCTTGAAGGTAAATACAGACATTATTGCCATTAAAAAAAAAAAAAAATCTGTGGCTTATTTCTTAGTCTACGTATGAAGAAAACATCTTAAGCAAAATATTAGATTTCTAAAAGACTGTCCAGCCCTAATATAAACAGCCAACAATAAAATAAAATAAAATAAATTTTGGCAAACAATACTCCACCATAAAATGATGGTCATAAAACCAGGTTTTAAGCAAGTGAATTTACTCTTAACATGAATTTAGCTTTCTCAAAGCAACCTTAAGACTCAATATACAGCCTCTTTTGTTGCTTAAGGTGTAATATTACATATTTGGGGAAAAGAGCTGCAGTTTTGAGATCTTTAAGATTACATACAAATATAGCAACAGGCTCTAACTCAGTCAAGAGTAACAACTGATTTGTTTCAGCAGATTTCCCCCATAGGACTGTGGAACTCAACAGTCTATTTTAAAAGATGTGATTGTGTTGAACTGCTGATATTTCTCTGAAATATTTCTGAAAGGGAATTTTGTGTTTCACAAAAGAATTGAATGCTTGTATTACTACATTACCAATATTTCTCTCACAAAACTTGTTAACTTTATTGTAAGAAAGTAAATCCAGTCAATAAATGGCAGAGCTTGACAATCCCTGCCTCCACAGCTTTCCTTGGTCTGGAAATTCAAATTAATAATCATCTGGCTGAAAATTTAACTCTTCCAGTTTTTTTCCCCTCTGCTCCCATGACACATCTTTTATACCTTAGCTGCAAGGAGATTTGATATTAGACCACAATACTGCTAGAAATTGGTGCAGCAAGCAATTTAGATCTGATCATGCTGATGTCCCACTCTATTTGATACATTTGACCTCAGTAAGAAACAAACTGTAGACCTCTGTCTTTAACAATGGCATTGATGAAATAAAGAGGATCTGCCTACTCCAAAATGTGTTGGGGTTGAGCAGTGTGATGGAGGCTGAAACGCATAATCAGCTTTAGCCTATTTTCCTCACACAACACTCATGCTCCAGAAACAACTGCTCACCCGTGGTCATTTATTCAATATTTGTATTTCTAACCAAAGCTTAGAGAGACCGAGCAAGCACCTTGAAAGCTAAATTCAAATGAATGATTTGCTAAAAAAACACTTTTTTCTCCAAAGCAAATATGTTTTGTGACTATCAGATTACAGCTAACACACAGTAAAAAATGAGACTATAAAATTAACTAGCAAAAAAAAATAGGCAGTTTGCTATCCACTTTCTTTCCCAACATTTCTAAGAAGCACCATCACAAATAATAGAGGCACACAGAAGTGCAAGAGATCTCATATTTGAGTATACTGTCCTGGCTGAGAGTCAGAGCAGCACTGAAAGCCAACAGGCCTATCAACGCATAGATTCCTAAAAGAATTAGAAAGGCATTGAGGAACCCAGAGACAGATATCCCTCATGCACTCATCCACCAATGCACTCACCTCATTCTTTTCTGAACTAGTGGCTCAAAAGTGAATTATCACTTTTTCTCAATACTAATAAAGCTACACCTTTCTTGGCAGTATTGCAATGTCTATTGTTTCCCAAACAACTTCCAACTCCACTGCTTCAGACATGCCCTTCTACTCTGCCCTTATTTCACAGAAACAAATCGTAACTCTGCTGGCTTTAACAGTTTATGCCAATTCCCTCATACAAGCTGAAAGACCAACAGAAATGCAGTTTGTGTCTAATGAAAAGAAAGGTTACATATCTTCAAAACACTGAATTTCCTTTTCTTTGCTTCTAAAGAAGATGAGCAATTTATTTCAGTTATTTGCTTCTGTATAATTATAATGTACACATGACTTTTGTATTAGGCTGAAGTTTCATATCAGTTGAGAGATAAAATTTGATCTCTGACAGCTAATCACAGAAGCTGCAAATCAGCTTTCTGAAATGGATACCATATGGCAAAAGCTAACATTTATAGAGTGTCTATTTTATAGTGTGTCTTCAATTTTATAAGAAAAGTCTGCTACTTCGGTCATTGTAATCACGCAAAAATGGAAGGGGTTGGAAAGGACTTCTAGAAATCATCTAAATCCAACCACCTGCTAAAGCAGGTTCATCTCAATCAGGCTGCACAGGAACATGTTCAGGTGGGTTTTGAAAACCTCCAGAGGAGACTCCACAACCTCCCTGGGCAGCCTGTGCCAGGGCTCCCTCAACCTCACAGTAAAGAAGTTTCTCATGTTCAAGTTGAACTGTTTGTGTTCCAGCTTGTGTGCATTATCCCTTGCCCTAGTACTAGGCATTACAGAAAAAGACTGGCCCCATCCACTTGCCACCCAAACTTTAGGTACCTATGTATGTTGATAAGAGTCTTCCCCAGTCTTCACTTCTCCAAGCTAAACAGACCCAGCTTCCACAGCCTTTCCTCGTAATAGAGATGTTCCAGTCCCCTGATCATCTTGGTAGCCTTCCACTGGACTCTCTCCTGAAGTTCCCTGTCCCTCTTGAGCTGAGGAGCCCAGAACTGGACACAGGACTCCAGATGAGGCCTCACCAGGGCAGAGTAGAGGGGGGAGCAGAACCTCCCTTGACCTGCTGGACAAACTCTCCTTGATGCATCCCAGGATGCCATTGGCCTTCTTGGCCATGAGGGCACATTGCTGGCTCATGTTTAGTTTATTATCAGCCAGGACCCCAGGTCCTGTTCTCCCCAGCTGCTCTCCAGCAGGTCATTTCCCAACCTGTACTAGTGCATGGAGTTGTTCCAGGCTGCACCTCTCACTTGTGATACAATTGTAACGTATTGTAACATATTACATTGTATTGTACCGTGTTGTAATAACAACAGTAATTTAGATCTATATTGATGTAAAAGCACAAGGCTAGTAAGGTCTATCCCATTGCAATCAGAACTGCACAAATATGCAGAAAAGGATCATTTGCCTTGAAGAAAGAGATCTGTAGTGACAGAATTTCCAGTGAACAAATGACATGAATCTTGAGGTGCTGATTAATAGTGAAGTAACCAGTCAGAATACTTTTTCAAGAAACAGGAGATACAATCAACTAATACACAATTTCTAATCACATTTTTAAAACCTAGATAAAGACCTAACTGTAGAAGAGGTCTGCCACACCATAACATTAGTGACAGCTCCCTTTTTTCAAGAGCTCAGAGAACTTGTAAAGAATCTGGAGGCGGCCTCAGAATAAGGGATTGTTACAGCTGTTCTTACATCATTGCTCAGAACATCGTGCAGCTGTTCTTTCATCACCACTCACATCAGAGAACAAAAGGAGAATATTGTATAGCAGAAATGCAGGTACTGTGGCCAGCTACTAGCAGCCACCATTGCCTCCTGCATTTAATCAAATGTTTTTCTAACAGGTTGTGGGTTTGTTGTTTGGGGTTTTGGGGTTTAGTTTGTTTTTAAAATGTGAATATCTAAAATAAAATAGCAGTTATGGGCTGATAACCAATTTATATTCTGTTTTTCCATGGTCCCCAAACACTTCCTAGAACCAAAATACACAAGCAAACTAGATTTTTTCCCGTGGAGCATTCTCAAAAGTCACAAATTTGGAATTTGTCTTGAATTTGTTTCATCCTCAGGGGAAAAAAAAAAAAAAGACATTCTAGCTTAGTTTCTGCAGACAATGACTGAGTTTGGAAACTCTCTTTCTGTCCAATTTAAATAGCTATCGTCAGACATAAAAGGTAATTATTAAATTATAATTTTTTCATCACAAGATAAGATTTTCTTTTTCACAGATTGCGTTTGGCACTACCTTGCACACAAATTTATTACACACATCAGCATAGCAAAAAACCCAAACCACCCAGGAGTCCTTCAATACATGTGGGTAGGATGGATCACATTCAGTCTTCCAAAAGGCAGTCACAAAAAAGCTTACAAAATCAGGACTGAAGACTCCAGTCTACCCTCACAGAACATGCATGTGTTAGTGGATTAAGTATGCTTTCCCTTTAGTGTTTAGGATTCTGAAACCATCTGCAAAGTATCTTTATGACAATACTTTAAGAATATCTTCATAAAGATAATTGAAAAAGGCTTTCATTCCTGAAACTCTGAAGAACCTGAATTATATACCTACTTCTCATCTCTATATCCACTCTGCTAACTTCCACCTAATACTGCCTCTGAAACACAGAAAAGCAAGTTCCCAATAGAGTTTTTAGGATAAGCTTTTCCATTTAGCTGTAGGAGATGATCTGGCATCCATAGAAAGAAGTAGTAATGTTATCCTTTTTCCATGCCATGTTCAGTTCAGAGGAATCTGGACAATAAGCCCAGAGTATTTAAAACACAAAGATATGGCCCTGCTCTGCTTAACATTTGTAAGAGTACAGTCAAGAGTAAATGAGGTACAATCAGAATACAGGCTACACAAAAAAATAAACAATAGAAGAAGGACACATTTGTCACTGAATTGACTATAAAGTTAAGGTTTGAATGTTGTAGCTTTGTTAGGAAGAACTAGAGAAAAATAAAACCTGATTTCAGTTAGTGGGTAACTGTTTAATTCTGGTTTTGCGGCTTGAGGGTGTGTGTTGCCAAATATCTTATTTGCTTTGAATAAGAACATGATTTTTCTGAATACAAACACTTGCTTGCATTAATTATGGTAGTGTATCACAGTTGGGAATGTATCCAGAATATTTTGTTTAGATGAGTGGGTATATTAATAATTTTTATCCATTATGTGTCAACTGGTTTTAAATAGAGATGCACAAAATTAAATCAGATTCATAGAAAGTTAAAATTCTTCTATATAAAAAGGCATGTGTGTTGATACAAATTTCTTTGGGGGAAAGTACAGATAATTACAGGAGTTCTACTATAAAGTCTTATGGGAAAAATGAATGCTTTTGGTCCAAAGAATTGCACAAGAAAGTGATGCAAGGTACAGAGAGAAAGAAGCAGGTATTTCTTACTCTAAGAGATCCCTGATTTTTAATGTTCTCCCAGACCAATCTACTACCTGGCAAGTAGTGAGACATGAAATAAATGATGGTGAAGCTACAGTAGCTAAATATTTCCCCCCTTGGACAGAACAGTGTAAGTGAATTTCCTATTGCTCTTGTAACTCTAATAACATCCCATTATAGCAGTGTCAATGAATTCAATATATGCTTCAATTCTTCCAAACAAACACTTAACAAATCTACAGATATATCGAGAGCATGCCATGCCAGCAGCTTCCATGGCCAAATGGAAGGGATGTGTACTATACAGGTACTTTTGACAGATGAAAACTAAATTATCTTCAATAAGTTATCATCAGAAGAGGCTATGCTGCACATATTTTTCACTCAGATCTTTTACCAAAAAGTACACATGTAAATAAATTATATCATGATATTGCAAGAATTGCCAGTAAAAGGGAAAAAAACCCCTAATGAATGCTAACCTCCAGTCACATTTTTCCAGTTTTCTTATCTCCATAAAATTAGATTTAATAAAAAGGGAGCAAGTTTATATTTTTTCTCACTTTTTAAAATACATAGTGGAACTTGCAGTGATTTCTACAGACTGTGAAAATATATTCAACAAATTGTTTTTCTATTTACAGCTTATTTTTTTGCATTTTTCTTATCTGGAAACGTAACAGACAAGAAAGACGGACTGTCTTCCAGTTCTTAACCAAAAGTGAATTTGAATGGCAAGTACTGACAAAAATTACAGAAAACAAGTTATTATATATAATACATCTGGAAAACCTAGTGATTGTACAAGTCATTAAAAGGCCTTCAAAGCTCTGGAGAAATACAAATGTAGTGTCATCAGTTATTATTTGCTGAAGTCACTACATTCCAAATGATGAAGGATGCCATTGGTAGGTTCTGCATCAACAGCCTTACATTATGCTCTGTGCAGAACAAGAAAAAAAACCACTTCCGTATTGAAGAAAGAGACAATGCAAATAAAGTAATTATGACTTTATAGTGTTCAGAGAAATTAGGGGTTTTTTCCTCATTCTTCATTTTTTATGGGAAAACACACAATTTGAGGTAAGTTTACTTAAACAAATAGCTGAGAGTTTGGGGGTTTTTTCTTCTTTTTTTTTCCCCCTGAGTTTATGTTTTGGAAATTATCCCATCGCTGGCTATTTTATGTAGTTACTGCTCCAAGTTACTGTTTGATCCTAGAATCCCATTTCAGCCTTTTCACCAACAATTCTCTAGTATGAGAACCAAGAATCAAATTGTTCCTCATACAAATACAAACCTGAACTAACTTCAGCTGAGTTTCTCTAGCTCTACTCCAATGGGAAATTACATTTGGACATCTGACTCTAAGTATTTTATAGACAATGGTTTTGGTTATAGCTGTTCATTTAAATCAGATTCCCCAAAAGAAAAGCAGTGCCAATAATATGATTAGAGCTACAAAGTCATGTCAATATGCATTGTACAGAATTATTTGAAGATTTCAATAAAATCACCTCCAAACTACGTAGAGAAGCAGCTGGCTGCATTTCTACTAACAGATTCTATAGTCAACATATGATTAATTTACTCCATGGAAAAAAGTAGCCTTTTAGAATACCTTGAAAAAACATCCCTCTGCCTTTCTTTCACTCACTGCAAAATATTAAGCAATTAAGCCAGTTGCTATATTTGGTGTGTCTAAACTTCACAATTTGATAGCATAATGATTTTAATACCTACTTTAAAAGTAACATAGTGACAAGTTGACACTCGAGGGTTGCATCCTGCAGTTTGATTTTTCCAGAATTCTTTTGTTATGTCTCAGGAATAGTAATATGATTAGGAATAATTTCTTGATAGTGTTTTTTTTTTTAACCTTTTTCCTCCTTTTTTTTTCTTTCCTATTATAAACACTGCATATCTACTAAGTACAGGTTCTCTGGTAGGTATAAAAGGTTAATTCTTGTACAAAGATGCTTTATAAAGGCATCACCAGGTAGTCATATCCTCTGTAAAAATATGAACAGTAATGCAGGTTCAGAATACCAGTATTAGAATATTTCAGTGCTATAATATCAATAAGGATCTCAGAAAGCACTTGCAGAATCATTAGCATCAGAGTCTGTCTCCATTTACAACTGCAAAAATCCACATCACAGAAGGAAAGAATTATCATGTTCCTTTGCCCTCAGAGAAAAATGAAGCAAAATACTCTTACGTGCTTTCACCATCATGAAAGCTAAAGTCCACGGAATACTTCAGAGTATTCAGTCTCATATGAGATATTGTGTTTTGCTGCAGCCTTCAAATACTTATTTTATATATTATTTTTCATTTTGATATTTCATACCCTACTTTTTCGAGTTCTTGTGAATTTGAAACAGCCATTTATTTTGAAACCAGCTCTCAAAATTCTGTATGTGCACTGAAAATAACTTTAATTGGAAGTGCAGTCTTCAGAGAATTTGGATTTAGTACATTTCGGTAATCTGCAGCTAAGTTTACATACAGTGTTTCACTGCTGCATTTTTAGATGAGAAAGAATGGATGTAATAAATTCCACATTTTAAGAGTGACCATAAAAAACAGAGAATCATTAAACGGTATTACCAACAGTAGATTTACCTATCTATCTATTTATTAAATAAGTTGAGGAAGTTGAGTAATTTGGAGTCACTAAGCACCATTTAACAAAATGTGCAGTTTGCTATGCTTTTAGATAATTTATATTTATGATTAAGAAGATTAATCTATTCATCTGTTTTTCAAGACAGATAAATTTTCATTGAATTTATAATGCCAAACTTCCTCATGTGCAAGATCACTACAATTTCAAGATTGTATCATTAAAAATGTAGTAAAATCTGAAGGAATACAAATGACATGCATTGAAAGCATCTTTCCATCACCCTGACTGTCATAATCCTTAATGAAGTTAAAAATGTAGCTGAGCAATCCTTGGTTATGTAGAAGAAATAGTTTATGGAAAACATCTTAATGATCTTTAACTACAGAATATATATCAGCATCTTTCTGTATCTAGGCTTGAAAAATTATGTCTTTGGTAATGCCAGAAGTTTTCTACAAGATACAGTAAAGTGATAAAAAGTAGTTAGAAATTACTTTTTTGCCATTTTTGTGTTCTAATAATGATTAACCAGGGCTTTTTTATACGCAGTATGTAATGTGAGAAATTAGTAAAACTCATATTCTTTCAAATTACATTGGGTAAAGTACAGTCTCCAAAAAGTAGCATTTGCCAGTTGCACATGATGAAACAGCCCTTCAGTTTAAATGATCTGCTTTCTCACATATTTTTTCCATTTTCAAATATTCTTAATGCTATTTCATTGCTGTATTGAAAATAATCAGGCAGGCTTTAATTACTGCCTTTAAACTGTGTCATAATGAGCTACTGTGGAAAACATTTAAATGGTTCTCTGTATTGAGAAAAACACTTTATAAATAAGTTGCCTAAGCCTACAGATGAATCTGTACTTTTGATTTTCTACAGTGTCTATGAGATGACAGGACCTACAATACACCCACACATTTCTGGACTAGTAGTTGGTAGCCAGACAAAATATTTTAGAGCACTGAATACATTAGATTGTCTATTTATAGACAGCTAAATTCATCCACATTTTTCATTTTCACTTTGGAAGTTAGTTAAAAATATTTCTGGCACCACACAAAGCTCTTCTTGACCTACCAAAACTAAAAAATTTGGAAGAAAACATTTGCCTCAAAAAAAAGAATTATTGTACAATGTCCTGAAACTCCTTGCAACTAGGGTTATTCCCTTTTAATAGCTTGCTGAGCCTATATGACTTCTTGCTGAGACTCTTGTAAAGCCTCCACTGAGAAAATGCCCAGCCCTGCCAGGGAAAAATGTCTTGATACCTTATTTTAAGATTTTGTTTGAACATACTCTCCACTTACCTTTTACAAGAAATATATTTATGCCCATATACAGTACACCTTTGCAAGTGAACATTCCAGACACTTTCTGTCTTTTATTTTGTATAATATTTAACTTGGCTTGTGAACGTAATAATAATCACCTCCAATAACATACTTTTGAGTTTAAAACAGGAGTTATGAGACATTTAGATTGCTCAATGGATTTGCTCAGTAGAGATTTGACTGACTGGCACAAAGTTGCCTCTCACACCAGTGCTTTTTTCCTCAGGTAGAAGGCAGATGCTCATCTCGATTGCATGGAAGAATAGCTTTCCACCTATCCTTCAGCACTCCATAACATTTGGGTCAGGTAATATCTAAATCCTCATTTTTTAACTCAATGGCAATTTTCAAAGGCTGCCTATTCAGTCATTTGCAGGCTACATTTATCAGCTCAAATTAATTTTGTGATAGTATAAATAATTCAACCAAACACTTGAATGGTAGTTCAATCAAGAAAGTAGCATTTCTGTGTGTCATTACACTGTTGAGACTAAATAGGAAACAGTTACATATCCTGTAATCTCAGAAATCACTGAGACATACTTTTTGTCTTGAAAAAAAGTACAGTGTATAAAGCCTTCCCATTTCAAACACAAGAAAAGTAGATATAGAAGTATTTAAAGATATGATTTTTTAACTCAAAGATGAAGACATTTATTTCTGTCTTCAACCAGGAACACACTTATCTATCTACTGCAACTGCATTATAGCCTAATTGTAAGCCCTCTAGAGCGAAGGATGAAGCAGTCATTTACTCTTTTAATGCTCAGAAGCATTAAGATAGAATAAAAACAGAAGAGATATATTGTGAGACACTCAAAACACATAGCTAAAAGCAATGATTGGAGGTGCAAAGAAGATGCAAAGCCCTGCAATTGATGCAAAATGTTCCAGATATCCAGATTACAAATT
Source organism: Colius striatus (assembly GCF_028858725.1). NCBI lineage: Eukaryota > Metazoa > Chordata > Aves > Coliiformes > Coliidae > Colius > Colius striatus. The sequence goes on along the minus strand of NC_084767.1, from coordinate 27,874,974 downwards.
AGAGCTTGGAAATGATACAATGGCTAAATTTCATCTAGGTAACCTACCTGCAGCACTCTGAATTAATTGCAACCTATTCAGACTCACATCATTCTACTTAAAAGCATGAGACTGTGGTGATGGTAGAAGTATAACATCAGACTGCTAACAAATGCAATATCCCTGGGACTGATTCCTGCAAGCTGTTGGGCACTACTCTTGGTGAGATTATTCATGGGGTAATACTATTTACCTATTTGCAAGGTCAAATCCATTCTTCCAGCTTTAAGAATAGTCTATGTCTAAAAAGAAATGTAATAGCAACACAATTGAAAATGCTGTAGCTGTAAAGTCTAATTATTATTTCAAAATATTCCAAAAAGAAATCTATTTTGCCTTGGATAGCAAGTAGATTGCAGTTCATCTCATAGCTATGGTGAACAATTTTAGTATATCTGGTTGTCACTGTCTGTCAAATCAGCAGAAAAATTGTCTCTGTATAAGTAAAAGAAATTACCATACAGAAGAAATAAATTATTACAAGTAAAAGGTCCACCAATTAATTTACTTCCATTAAAAAAATCCTGTTTGTCTGAGTACAGCACAGAGAAATGGTTGTGAGTCATGGAAGCTTAAGCTTCCTCTGCTTGCAGACTACAGTAAAAAAACACCCAAAATATATAAAAAGCAATCAACAAGAAGTAAAGTTTCCACACTTTTCATACACATTTATTTTCACCTGTGTGTTGATAAGTTTGAAACTACACCACAATGTACAACTCCAGAGCAGCATGATGGAAAGCCTTTTGTTTGTACTACCTTAGTACAGACTAATAAGGAGAAAGGAAAGCACTGCATTGCAACATTTCTTGTTCTGCTGTTATGTCTTTAATTTCAAGGATTTAGAATTATGCAGGAATTAAAAAAGCCATCATCATAAAAGACTGGGCGCTTCCCCCAAGCTTGGATTACTTAAAATACGCAAGGGAGGAAATTGTGTTTGGCTTGCTGCAGAAAGCTGATTAATTTGTTAAGAATTCAGGACTTAAAACTCAACTTCACAAAGAAACTGGATGGATAAAAAGAAGAATACTTACAGAGTTTATTAAATAGTTTAATTATAATGCTATGCCAAGTAAGTAATCATATTAGCCATTTAAAAAAAAAAAAAAGATCTAGACGACAATTTCAAATTATTACTCTCTTAGGGTGAGTCTTAGGGTGAGAAAATATATCATTTTTCATACGCCATTTTCCTTAAAAAGTTTCTAATAGGCTTATAGATAAAGTATACATGTATATGGAGTCATATTTAAATATTTCACATGAAGCACTTGCAGACAAGATCAACCTAAGCTGACAGCTATGCTTTAATTGTTTAGGAACTCTGTAGGAGGAAAAGACTATTCACAGAACAAATGCAGCCTCACATTTCATAACATCTTTCAAACTGCAGTTATCTTCCAAGACTAAAGCTTCTTCAGTAAAACAATACTACTGTGGTAGTTTGCTTTACGTATATGAATTTGGGTCATTGACTGGAGAGTCTCTAAAAGTTACAGACAATAGTTGGGGAACAGAAAAAAAAATAACATCACTCAGTTCCTTCCCTTTATTAAGTAGGAAACTCACAGCAACACCCCCAGAATATGTCTGGAAAGCCCTTTCTTTCCTCCATCAGTGTGAGTGTAGAAGGAAAAAAAGGCTTGGATGGGATAGAGAATTTATCTTGTGCTACATCAAAACCAAAGCGATCCATACAACAATAACATGAGAGATACTGTGATGGTTTAAAAATTCTCAGGCACAAAAGAAATAAAAGGTAGAAGAGGCAAATAGGCAGACAAAAAGGAATTACAGAATGGAATAACTAATAGCAGGAGCACAGCAAAACAGAGGACGCTGTAGTTCAAAAGGAAGAAGCAGCATCGAAATAGCAAAGGGGTTCTCAGGATAAGGACCACCACCCATTCAGTGTATACCAACAGTCACCACAATGTAACATCCTGTATTCTGTGCTGAAGTTCCCACAAGCTGGCTTTTTTTTTTTAATTTTCTTCCTCCTTCTCTCATATAAAAGTTGAAAGAACAAAGATCTTAAATTCTTCATAAATAGAAAATGAAGGCATCTTTTCTGTTAACTTCATTCTATTTCGATTAGTCTCACTAATTGACCCAGCTTCCCTGCTTTTCTTTCTAACAAAATTAATACAGAGAAACTTTCCTGAGCTGAGTTAATGCCTGGGAAATTAGTATATTTAATAGGAACAGTTCAGTGAGTTTAGAAAGTCTCTAGATAATTGCCTTCAGCAAATGCTTCTCAGTCTTTTCTCCAGAGTCTTTAACATTAAAACCATAATTCTCTATTTTGATTTGTAAAACAGTATGTTCCTTTATTTCCACAGTTTCCAGGCACACATACACAATCACCATATTCTACTGAAACAGATCCCAAAATTATAACCCAAAATGGTGAGCACTTGTCTAAGGACTAAAGCCAAGGCTCAGGTGGACAAAACCCAGGTGAAGGTCAATGCATCCACTCAGACTGAGCTGGCTAGTAGAGAAGCTTCGGTCCAGGTGGTGTGCAGGGAGTGTTTAGACTGCTTAGGGACCTATGCTTCTGAGGCAAAAATGTGTCATAAGTGCCCTCAAGTTCAGGAACTGGAGCGCTTGGTGAAAGAGCTACAGGAACCAGTGAGTAGGCTCTGTAGTATTAGAGGGGAAGAAGTGGAGAAAGATGGAGGCTTCCACAATCAGGTGCAAGCCTCCAGTGAATACAATAAGTCATGGACCCTAGTTACAAAAAAAAAAAAGAAAGACAAAGGCTCATCTCCAAAGCCCTCCTTCCAGAGTGCCCACTACAAATAAGTATGAGGCACTGGCGACAAGGGACTTTGACAAGCAAGCTCCAAGAAGGGAAAACCCACTAAACAACCCATCAGCTGCTCCACTTGCAGTAGGTAATGGACACCATAGGAAGAGGCGATGGGTTCTTGTTGTGGGTGACTCGCTGCTAAGAGGCACTGAGAGACCCATCTGTGGAGCAGGCAGGGAGTCAAGAGAGGTGTGCTGCCTGCCTGGGGACAAGATCAGGGACATGACCGAGAGAGTGCCACGGCTCGTCAGGGATGCAGGCTACTACCCCCTACTTGTGTTCCATGTAGGTATGAATGATGTCATGAGGCATGACATCTCCAGGATCCAGATGGATTTTAAATCCTTGGGAGAGCAGGTAAAAGGTAGAGGGGCTCAGGTTATTTTCTCCTCTGTCCTGTTCACTAGAGATAAAGGAGGAGTTTCCAATGGAAAAATCAGCCAAGTGAATTCCTTCCTGAGAGGCTGTTGCCAGCAGGAAGGCTTTGGGTACTTTGACAATGGATCCTTCCTTGGGGACTACAGCTTCATAGGATGGGATGGGATTCATCTCTCCCATAAAGGCACTGGATTATTTGGGAGTAGACTAGCAAATTTAATAAAGAGGTCTTTAAACTAAGGGACTTGGGGGTGGGGGGAGAAGCAAAACAGAACAGAGTGTCCCCTCTAGCTGGGAAACAGGGCAGGATAGGGAATGCAATGATAAGTGCCCTTCATCTGCACACTGGACTGAGATATGGAAGGCTGATCACCCTGAGGAAGACCCAAACCTGGCAGGAACCTCCTGCACCCGCCCAGGGAAACCTGTGTGTTTGAGTAAGCCCCTGCGCTGCCTCTACACCAATGCACACAGCCTGGGGAATAAGCAGGAGGAACTGGAGATGTGGGTGCAGATGAGGGGCTACGACCTCATTGCAGTCACAGAGACGTGGTGGGACAGCTGCCATGGCTGGAGCACAGCCATGGAGGGTTATGTATTGTTCAGGAAAAACAGACTGACAAGGCGTGGAGGTGGAGGGGCTCTCTATGTGAGGGAGCAATTAATGTGTACTGAACTATGCCTGGGTGGGGATGAGGAGCGGGTTGAGTGCTTAGGGGTAAAAACTAATGGCCAGGGCAAGGCAGGTGATATTGTTGTAGGAGTTTGCTACAGGTCATCTGATCAGGAGGAGGAAGTGGATGAGGCTTCTACAAACAGCTGAGAGCTGCCTCAAGATCACAGTCCCTGGTCCTCATGGGGAACTTCAGTCTCCGTGATATTTGCTGGCAAAGCCACACAGCCAAGAGCACACAGTCCAGGAGATTCCTATATATTGTTGATGACAACATCCTGTCACGGGTGAGGCAACATGGATTCACCAAGGGGAAATCCTGTTTGACCAACCTGATAGCCTTCTATGAGTGCATAACCAGCTGGCTAGATGAGGGGAGAGCAGTGGATGTCATCTTCAGTGGATGTCATCTTCCTTGACTTCAGCAAGGCTTTTGACACTGTCTCCCATAACATCCTCATCAGAAAGCTCAGGCAGTGTGGCTTGGATGAGTGGACAGTGAGGTGGATCGAGAGCTGGCTGAAAGACAGAGCCCAGAGGGTGGTGATCAATGGCACAGAATCAAATTGGAGGCCTGTGGCCAGTGGAGTTCCACAGGGATCGGTTCTGAGGCCAGTCTTGTTCTATGTTTTCATCAACGACCTGGATGAGGGGACAGAGTGTATCCTCAGCAAGTTCCCTGATGACACCAAACTGGGAGGACTGGCTGATTCCCCAGAAGGCTGTGCTGCCATTCAGTGGGATCTTGACTGTCTTGAGAGCTGGGCAGAGAGGAACCTCATGAGGTTCGACAAGGACAAGTGAGTGCAGAGTCCTGAATCTGGGAAGGAACAACCCCATGCACCAGTACAGGCTGGGGGTCGAACTGCTGAAGAGCAGCTCTGCACAGAGAGACCTGGGAGTCATGATTGATAATAAGCTAAACATGAGCCAGCAATGTGCCCTCGTGGCCAAGAAGGCCAATGGCATCCTGGGGTGCATCAAGAAAAGTGTGGCCAGCAGGTCAAGGGAGGTTCTTCTCCCTCCTACTCTGCCCTGGTGAGGCCTCATCTGGAGTACTGTGTCCAGGTCTGGGCTCCTCAGCTCAAGAAGGACAGGGAAGTGCTGGAGAGAGTCCAGCACAGGGCCACCAAGATGATCAGGGGACAGGAACATCTTTCAAATGAGGAAAGGCTGCAGGAACTGGGGCTATTTAGTCTGGAGAAGAGGAGATTGAGAGGAGATCTTATTAACAACAGGACAAAGGGTAATGGGATGAAGCTGGAACACAAAAAGTTCCACTTAAACATAAGAAAAACCTATTTCACTGTGAGGGTGACAGAGCAGTGGAACAGGCTGCCCAGGAGGGTTATGGAGTCTCTTTCCTTGGAGGTCTTCAAGACCCACCTGGACATGTTCCTACGCAACCTGATCTAGGTGAACCTGCTTCTGCAGGGGGGGTGGACTAGATGATCTCTAAAAGTCCCTTCCAACCCCTACCATTCTATGATTCTATGATAACCCTGAGTAAAAAAACTTTGATAACTGGATTTTTAATATATTAGAGTACTTAATTCATTTTACAAACACCTGCAGTATTCTTTTTTGTATGTTGTACTTTTACACACTAAAACTCATCATTTAGCATGGTTATAATTTATTGCTGATTATAACCCTTGATAAATCAAGTTAGAACATTACATTGTTTTGACAAAAGCAAATGCCTTTCTTTTTTGTATGAACATCCCCATACCTCTGTTGTGTTTAATTTTGAAAACACTTTTGAAAACACTTTTCTGAAAAACTGTAGGCTGTTTTAATCCATACCATCTTGTAGAATATTTCCTTATTTGACTGACAAATTTTCTGTACCTAAAACCCAGAAAAATATCACTGCCTTACATTCATCATTGCATCTTAAAAACATCTGAATTTGATTAGATTAACGTCATACTGCAATTATATAAAACTTTGAATTTTCTAACTATCTTAATTTATTTGGAGACACATTTCTAGATGCTGTTTCATAATGAAGTCTTTAGTAAGGATTATAACAGCTTCATACGTATTATATCTAATTTGTATGTCAATAATGTATATTGACATTGAAAAGTATTTTCTGCAAACTCCAAAGTAAAGTGCATGTATCCATTTTTTCTTGCTCACAATTGTAAATTCAGTGGCGTTTATACACTTTTTTGAAAATCCTCTACTTATCTCCCAAAGAAACTAAAGGAGAGAAGAATAATCATATCAAAACAGATTAAATATACCTTTGGTTAATATCTTGTTAACAATACTAATAGATCGAGTTCATTAAAACCACTTCATGAAAGATGCTGGAAAAATAATCATTTCCTTAAAAAAATTCTTTCTCCTGATGTCTCTTTTTTTTTTTTAGTAAATTTATTCAAAGAATTTTACTCCCTTCAATTTTAATATTTCACCTGCTATAATTGCAGATCTAAATAAAGACATGCTTTGTTTTTTCTTTAATCATGCTCTTGGCCTCAATGGTATTGTGTCATAATGAATTATCCATGACTTGAATCTCCTTCTCTCAGTTTCAGATGCCCCGTCCTTCAGTTTCAATAGCTGCTCATTCATTGCTGTATCCAAACAACTGTAACATTGCTGTAACTTGGGGAGGGCGGGGGGGAGGGTGGTGGTCTGGTAGGGATGAGAGAGTAGGAGCCCTCATTATTTATGGGGAAGTGAACAGACTGTTTTGTCCCCCTACTTTTAATTAAAACAACACCAAAGACTTTTCACATATAAAATTACTTTCAGACTTTTTTTACCTTGCACACATCTTTAACAGACTCAAAAACTGTTAGTGAAAGCCTTGTAGAGAAACCAGGACTAAAAGAAAAATTAGAATATCTACATAAATGTGCAATGGTATCAAACAGTACACAATTAGAAAGTTAGTATTGAAGTTTTTACAGTATTTCACACACTACAGTACATTTTTAAATCAGCATAATTTTAACATCTAGTATGTTTCTGCTCATCTTAAGATAATGATTGTTTTCAATAAAATTGTATTACCTTTTTGCATTTCCTATTTCCTTTGTTTATTTATTCTCAGAAATAAATTCATGAAGTTATAAAAATGTTTTCGACTTCACAAACCTCCACAAGGACATCTAGATAAGATACTGACTTCAGATTAATTGATTTACCCTGGATGGGTTTTACCATGTAATTTTTATTTATTTAGACCTAAGAATCTGCATGTAAATAGATTAGTAGGGAAAGAGGAAAATAAAAATATAAAATAAATATGAAGCAAAATCAATTCTTCAAAATTTTTTATCCCAGTAATTACAATGTGTTTAAGTAAGCTCTATTTATACCTCCTTAAGACCTAAGCCAACTTCAAAAATTCTTTTTATCTTTACCATTTTTGCATAAAGCATTAATAAAACCTCATTGAGATCACAATGAGAAATGATTTGTCCAAAGTGGGATTTAGGTGATTTTTCCAGTGGAGAACATCACCTCACTCATAATGAAAGTTCTCCAGTTGAATACAGTTGGACTTCCCATACAAACTTGTGGGCAAGACAAATGTATCAAAATTTCTTGCAATATTGCACAGCAAGCTCTTCATCAGTAATGGCTGATGGAAATACAAAAGTTTTGCTTCTATTCTTTGCTCTCTTGTCAAAATCTGAATTCTCAAAAGAACAGAAATTAAATGATTACAGGAAGCTCAAATAAATAACCACTATAAAAGACAACACTTCTTTTAACTAATCAGTCCTTAAGAAGAAAACCCAAAGATTTACACAAGGGGAAGAAATTTTTAAAAAAATCTAGAACTCAGTAGAAAAGTTTGTTAAATTGTATCTCCAGATACATTAATTGCATATTAATATCTTCTAGGCTTTGTTTAATTTGTTTGTGATAGTAGAGGCTGCAAGAATAAAATTACTTTATCATTCTGCTTAAGAAAAAAATAAAAAATCAGAAAGTTCGCATTTCTGGGAAGTACAATGTGCCATCATTTGACTGTGCAAGCTGCTGTACATGTACATTAACTGGCACATCCAAAGAACACAGCAGGTCAATCAAGCAAAGAGAAATATAGAACTAGGAAAAAATAAAAAGATGAAGATGTTGTTTCATCTATCATCCTTACATGTCTTCCATCTTCACATATCACAGTCCTCATTCTTACCTTTCCACATACTTCTTTCTACCTGTAATCTTGATATCAGATGCCATTCAAATGCATTGCTCACAGTTCACCGTCTGAACCAGAATTGTTTTTTGCCAGTAATTAATCATCTTCATTATTTTTAGAAGAAAACTGGAATACATCATGTTCTAGGAAAAAATGCACTGTTTAGAAAGGAGAGCCTTTGTCTTAGTACAAAATAAACCAGTGTCAGTTTTCAAGTTACCTCATTCAACATTGTAAGCAGTAAAAAAAAAAAAACCACTATTATACTATTAATAATAACTTATTCATTTTTCTTCTAGACTGCAAAATAGCCACCTAGGTTTTTCTAGCTTTTTATCAATACTTTGTACCAAATCAGTGTCCTACAGAACTTCATTACATCAGCCAAAATTGTAATATCATAAAAATGATATTAAGCTAATTTGACAGGGTCTGTTTTCCATAAACCCATACTGATTAGCAATAATTATATTACTCTTGTTTAATTCTTTATTAATTGAGTAATTTAGGAACCATTCCATTATTTTGCCTGAGATCAATGTCAGGCTGACAGACTTATCATTATTTGGGTCGTCCCATTTAGCCTTCTATTGGTACAACATTAGATTTCTTCACACTGCCTGGAACTTCCCCAATATTCTATGACTTACTAAAAATCAACAGTAACGACTCAGAAAATTACTCAAGCGGATTTTTTAAAACTCTGAGAGACTTGTAATTCAAACCTGTTGACTGCAAAATGCAGGCTCTAACTTATATACACAGCAGCTTCAAAGCTAGCTCAGCAACAGCAGCTAATAGGTTACATTCTTATGTTCATCCTACTTGCGGTTTCTGCGATAAGCAAGCTCCCTCACATTTTCCCATCTTGTTTTTCTCCGAAGTTGTTTACCACCTTTAGCCGAAAACAGTCCGACCTTGAGGGAACAGAAAGTGGCCTGCTTTCTACGTGACAGCAACTGCTTTAACCATGGCTCTGACTCTGGTCTTGATTGTGCATCAAATCCATATAACTAGAGCCCAGGCTGCCTTGCCCCAACGAGCCTAACATTATACCCCGGGATCCATGTCCATGCTCCCTCATTTTTTCTCCACATGTTGTAATGAAGTTTTCTTGTGCTCTTTTGCTTTCTTTTCCAAATACAGAATACCAATACTTACCCAGCATTTCTCACATTTCTATATTATTTTTTCAAGCTCTTCTATTTTTAATTTCTATGAAATTAATTTCTACTTAATTTTTTTCCATTTTCCTTACTAATGATGTAATCATACTTTAAATTATGTTTACTTATTTACATAATAATTTTCAATTTAATATTCCAGTACAATTGAAAAAAAATATTTTACCATATTGATTACACCTAACCATTTATTTTGGGTTGTCTTTATATTCATATAAAATACATGTGATATATAACACATATTTATGTGTATTTTATGTGTATATATATGAATGTATACAAACAGAAATTCATCAGCAGCTTTCTACAACTTCTAGATTCAGATCTTAAACATCAAGTTGCCCTTCCATTTTTCTTGGTTAATTTATTTTAGCCAATCTCCCTTGCTCTCAGTGAGTCCTCTTTTTAATCAGAAGTGTCACAATTATTCTCAAAAGCTATCCTCTTCAGTACACCAAGCACAAATACATACTCTCTCACACACACACACACATACATTTTTCTAAAGTCATTCTTGCAGCTCAGAATTTAGCTAACTCATGTTCTTTTTTACTGTGGTTAATTATTCCCTTTGGTACTTAAGCCATCATTAATTTTGTCTTCATCCATGAAGCTGAGGCTTAATACAGAATTTTCCCAAAATCGGATTTTGTAGAAGAAAATTAATCATCTACATTTATGTACATTAGATTATATCATTTTTAAAGAAATTCAAACAGCACTGTTAGAAAGCAGCGTGGCTCCAGTAACATCATACAAATTGAAGGCTCCCACAATACTGATTTTTCTTCCTACACATTAAGGAAGCCTTTCAGGGAGCTGGCCACATTGCTCTCTGCTGGTGGCCTACTGCACATGGTAAATTAAATCTCCATTTTGCAAATTACATATTAGAAAGTGGAGCTGTGAGTTATTCAGGAGAATTACTTCATAAATTATTACCAGCACAGAAAATTTCCACATATTTGAGTCAACCACTTCTCCTCTTCTTCCCTCTCAGTGCTATTTAAATATGTTTTCAGCCTTTCTATCATCTGAATTTTCCCATTAGGCTATATTATTAGCAACCTGTTCAAATTTATTGTAAATGAGGGATTTTATTACGTTTTATTTATTGCAGCCACTTAACATTTGCATAAAGGCAAAGCATTCCTTCTTTTCATCTTCTTTGATGTATTGATTAATGTTGTTTTCCAGTATCTTGATTTTGTGCTAAATAAATGGTTTTTTCTCCCTTTGCATCTGTTCATTTCATTTCGCCTATGGCCACATTCTCAATTCTAACAGACAAGCTCCTCTTATAATAACAAGTAAATCTCCTTCCACTAGAGACCAGGCCCAATTCTACTGTAGATTTACTTAAGTGAATAATTCACCAGAATGTCAAGATAAGCCCAGGGAAGACAGAAGTTTAGGAAAGGAACAGTTAACAGTTTTGAATGTGACTAACCAAGCAGATCACGAAATACTTGAATAACACAACATAGACAAGGAACAACTGACGTAAAAAAGAAATGTGTTTAATGTGAAAAAATCCAATGATCAGTTAGTCATATGTGATGCAAATCAAAAGAGGAAATTGAAGTTTGATGGAAAGGAGATTTATTATATTTTTTAGACTTTTTTTTTAAGATGATAGGATAGTTGCTTATAACTTGTTTTATTAAAAAAAAGGGAAAAGCTAGTGAATATCTAAGGACGTGTGAGTCTGGAAGGTGGTCAAGGGGGACAAGGTAGTAGATTAATTAATTAAATAAACAGATTAATTAAAAAAAAAAAATTTTTGCTTATGTCTGCATCAGTAAATCATGTGGTACAACAGGTGCATATCTCAGGAGGCATTGCTTTGGGTTAGAAGTACTCTTCTTCCACTGCAAAAGGATACATGGTGCATCAGAGTAGAGTAGGATGCACCTAAAGAAAGGTCACCTGAAAACTGCTTTGCTATGTGAACAAACACGTGGCAAGAGGAGATGACCCAGAGAACAAAAACCACTCCTAATTGATGTCAAAATGCTTGGTAAGCTGATCATGCTAAAAGCTTGATACGCACTGTGGCATGCTGCCAAAATATTCCAAACCTGCTGTGGATGGAAGTATTAAACACCATGACAACAGTGTTAGCTTAAATCAATCTATACTTCATAGATTTGAATTATATGAAGCCTTTGAAAACAATAATATGCGTTTAAAGAAATGTCGACATTTTCAGTCCTCTCTTAAGTCTTCTGTTTCGACAGTGCAGTCAAGTGAATGATTGGTATTTGTAAGCAGACTATTCAAATGCCACAAAGAAAGTTTCAGTGCCAGAAAAGACATCAGTTGTACAAGACGAATTGAGACAAATAAATCCAGAACTGCTCCTGGTAAACAGTGCTCCTAATGAATATCTTAAATGCTTCCCTATACTACCTTCCCCATCAACAGAGAAACACCTTAAGGATATCCATTCCATCTATTTCAAAGACTGCTTCTTTAAGATTAGAAAAATATACATTGATTGGAAAAGAAATAGCTTAATTTTTCTTTAATACCTTCACAAAATAAAGTTTGTGATGTATGCAGAGACCAATGGATAAAGACAGGTTCTCCACAAATGTCAGCTTGTATTACACGACTGTCTGTTATGCAAAATCCTTGCTTATTAGGAACCACCTCTGAATACTCTTCATCACGTTATCTGCTTCTGCTAAGATTTTGTACTTCTCACCAACTGCATCAATTGAAGCATTGAATTTTTTCATGGAACATTACACCTTTAGTATTGGATATTGCCAGAGAGATTCCACCTCATAACATTTTTTAAAAGCAAATGCCTTTTACACTTTACTTCTTTTCCTTGTTAATTTTTTCTTAATTTTCTACAGCTCCTTCAAGAACTATAATAGAGCTACATAGGATTTTGGCATTTTTTTCATAATGCTAAATCATAGTGTCCTAGAAACAGAGTTATCAAAATACCATGAAAGCAACAACTACCATTCTTGCTCTTTCATATGGAGAGCTTGGCATATCAGTAGAAAACAACACACATAAAGGCCATGCAAGAAATTGTAGACATAGACACAACTGTATTAAAGGACCAATCCCACTGATAGCAAAACCATAACCCCAAACACTATTAGTGTAGTTGCTTCAACCTGTCTCCAGATATTAAAAGTGCTGGGTAAGCATTTTGGTACCACAAAACTCCATGTAGTATGAAGATAACAAGGCATATGAAGGAAACAAAGCTATCTCATCACACCATATCTTATCAAACCAAAGATAAACCAATTTGCATACTTCAGAAAAAAGTTATGACACACTTTAAGTCATCATATATTCAATCATGAATTTATCAAACAATTGTAAATTTAGAATATAGCTGGCATAATTTACTGACATAAAACCTAAGGTGGGAAAACTGTATTATAAAAAAAAAAAAAACTCCTGGGAATCAGAGGCGTTTATAATTAACATATAGAGAGAATTAAGACTTTAAGGTGCTGCAAAAATTATTTTTCTTCTTATATTACTTTGTTGAGTGCTAGCTAAGGGTGCGCTTTGCTTTTCAATAGTCATTTGCAGAACATTAAGTTTACTTTATAGTTTGTTTGAGAAGCTGATCTTTAAAACAACAACAAAAAAAATCACTTTAATCCTGGATAGCAGTTCCTACATACACCAAGAGGAAAAAAAACCCACTAATTCATATACTGAAAAGATTTTCATTACAGCCATTGCAAAAATGCTCTTGTTTTTTTCCCTGTAAATAAACAGTCTGAGATTCAACAATTACTTAACTGCAGAAACAGTCTGTTTAGCCTCTAGGCTATACAGATGTATTTAAAATGTTTCCTTCTTTCTGGACTCAATAGGTTCTGTACATAGCTTAAATTCTGCTATTTTCATATAAAAATTATGTTATCTAAAAATTATGATTTATCATGAATATTTTTATTTTTGCCTTTTCAGCTGCAAAATATTTATTAGTCTTTATACCCTGCTATTGAGAGGGTCTGTACAAGCATAAAAGCCACATATGTTCTTTGTTCACTTCTGCTTTAATCCTGCCACCTTCACACATGTAATCACTACCTTATTCAGCAGAGGTATAATCAGAACTACTCAGTAAAAAATGAAGTCCAAATTTAATAGTTTTCCTTTATAAAAATATGTATAACTATATATATTACAGAATATGAAACACGGCATTAAGATACATAAATTCTTTATATTTTCCAACAGTAATTAGGGGGTAATTGTTTTAAAAACGTGAATGATATGGAGAGGCTGAACAGGAAGCCTCATTTTTCTAACAGAGGAATCAGTCACCAACTAACAACATTAGCATTAGACCCGTTTAAGACCACAAAAAAGTGAGGTAGTTCACCACACAAGGTGTAGTTAAACCATAAGCCTTCCTGAGAAAGTTTAAATCCCAACAGTTATGTATATACAAATTACTATTATTGTTATTGTCCATAAACAATGAATAACAGCACATTGCAAAGCTTTTTCTGATGTGTCAAAGACATGTCTTCACCAAAAAGACAGTGTAACAAAGATGAAGAGCTCTCCTTCTTTTCTGATACCAGTATAGCATATATCACCTGGGTCTTAGAAATAGGTGATCAGTGACTGTCAAGACACACAAAATTCTCTCACTTCAAACAGAAATGAGTCTTCGCTAACATCCACAAACATAGCTGATAAATTGCAACATTGATCAGAAAATAAAATGACTCAGACTTCTGCAAACAATTATTACTATCAATAAATTAAGAAATTCTGAATTTCAGCTAAATGCTAGGCTGAGACCAGTGCCAGAAATGCCAGAAACCAGTACGAAAATGGGTTAACATGCACTCAAGTATTCACATAATTGCATCATACATTATATCTCATAAGCTCTGCTTTGAACTAAGCTGTGTCCCAGTATAGCAAGGAGCAACTTTTGCTTGGTAACAGGGTGTGTAGGTTGCAGTGAAGACTCAGTAAAGAGTTCTTGGACTTTGCCCCAGCTCTTGGGGCCAATCTGGCGCCTTTGCCATCACTATTTAGGGACGGGAATTTGAAGTTCTGGCAGGAAGGTGTAAGAGTGGTACAAGATGGAGGCAAGCACGCGGACCTCAATCAGAGAAAGAGGGAGGAAGATAGAGCACCAGACCAGAGACCCTTCTGCAAGCCATGGTGAGAACGGAGGCTGTACCCCTGCAACCCATGGAGGGCAATGGCAGGACTGGGAGCCACCAGCAGCTCTGTGTGAGTGCACCCAGATGGGCGAGAGACTGTGTGAGGAGGCGGCCATGGCCCAGGCCGTGCTGGAGAGCCTACGGGCCACAGAGCAGACCCACATGAGAGGCAGAAAGGAGCTGCAGCCTTTGGAATAAACGCACGTTGGAGCAGCCCGTGCAGGGCTGCCATGTGTGTGAGGTACCCCATGGGCATGCAGGGAGGACTGGTGTAGAGCCCACCTGCCCTGGGGAGAGACAAATGACAGAATCTGTCAGGAATAGACTGACTGAAACCCCTACTCCCTGTGCCCCTGGGCCGTTCAACTGGGAAGGAGATAAAAACACCTGGATCAGGACTCTGATCCCGGGAAGAGGGGAGGAGTGGGGAGAAAGTGATCTTAAGGGGCTGGTTGGACTCTTCATCATTGTACCACTCTGTGTCATTTTATGTTGGCTGTGTTTTGGGGTTTTATAGTTTTGCTTTTAGTTGATGTTGCATTAAATTATTTTCTGTTTTCTTCCCCAAGCCCAATAGCCTGGTTTTGTCCTGGACCTTAAGTGGCAATTAAGCTCTCCCTGCCCTTTGGCAATCCTCAGGTCTTTGGTACTTGATTCTAATTGTGGTCTTTTGTTCCCTGATGGGCCTAAAACAGGACAAGCTGATATAGAGTTATGGTTGCATTAAAAAATACTTTTATTTAAAAAGTTGAAGTTGAAAAATAATTCACTTTGATATAAAAATGGTAGCCAAAATTTTACCTGCTCATTCTAAAAAAAAAAAAAAAGTATTCTTCATTTCCAAGTATACTTGATTCTTCCAATGATTTATTTTAGAAAATGATTTTTAATCAAGCTCTTTCTTCCATATCAGTAGTGAACTTCACCTTTATAGAGTGCTACTAAAACCTCTCCTCCTTCATTGTTCACATACAAAAGCTGTATGGGACTTTAACTAATGGGATTTAGTTAATACATTTCCATGTACCTGCTACATAGTCTGAATAGAGTTCAGTGTGGGAATGAAACCACCAGTGAATATGGCAAGCCTCATAGAAAACTCATTTACAATAAATCTGGCCTCCCCTTTTAACTGTTACAAGCTTGACAGCCTGCAAATGTGTTATTCCTTTGCATCACATGTTCCTTTTTCTGCCAGTTCTATATTTAGCAAAGCTTCTATTACAATCACATTTGACTTCCACAGGTACTGAAACTTTCACATTCCTCCAGCTTAATATTGCCTGATTCAAAAAGAAAATTTCTACATTACAGTTTTCCTCCAAAACCAAATAAGTTTCTTACCCTTCCCATTTCTGAGACCTATTCTGCAGTTAAAGAAAAAATTAGACAGCAACAGCAATCTGAATTTATCCCTTTTCAGTGCAGATGGCTAAAATGAGAGGCTGCAACATTCATTGAAAGGACATGAAGTGGAGCTGAAACCATTTTCAGTTTGTAGATGGCTGAAGTTAATTGAGATGAATCTAACCCACTGTCTGCACAGCCATACATCCATAACAATACATCAGACATGTTTGTGAGTTAATTTTGGCTCATTTTATTACTGAGAAGCAAACAGAACTAAGTTAGACTTCTAAATGTAAAAGAAAATCTAATTCAAAGATTTATAGATAATAATAATCTCAGTTCCACTTCTGAACTCTGGATTTATTCAGAACAGCACAAAACACCAAAGTTAATAAGCATGAACTATCATGGTCTTACAAAATGCAGCTCCATGGCTTCTTCTGGAGACAGAGATGGGTTTGACTGAATATATGCTTTGTTGCTCCTCTTTTCCTAAATAATGTGATGAGTATTATAACAAATCCTTTTTCAAACAGACTAGTGTCAGACCAGTACTTTGATAACTGAACCTGGCAACTTAGGAACTCTTAGCTAACCACCAAAATGGTAACTCCAACTGAACCTAAGCAAAATACAAAAGGGGACGCAACCAGAACTGGCATGACATTGCAAGGAGAAGAAAATACTATCTAAAATGAAATCTTCTAAGATCCAAAGTTAAAAAAAAAATTGCCATTGGTTTTGTGTTATTATCTGTTGCATCTCTGATGACTTTGGAGAAGGTAAATAAAAATTTGATGTGATGTCTTTTGATTTTTCATTAACCTATAGAGATATCTGTCATTAACTAAATACCCTGTAGTGGAACTTTTTCCTTTATAACTGCCATACAAGACTTTCAGCTTAGTGACACACTTGGACAGGTTTTCTGTCTTTGCTTTTCTTCATCCTCTTTGAGAACCATACTAATTAAGGCAGCCCAAGTGCTTCCAGCTTTTTTGAGAAACTGAGTTTTGAAAGCATTGGCCACACAGGTGCTAACATTTCCTTACATTCCCTAACCCTGAAGAGTTAAGAGTTTTCTTGCAGTATATGGCTTTTATTCCTAGCACAGATCTGAAAAAGCCCAATGTCTCAGTCTCACCCAGTTCTGTGATGTAAATTGACAATCAGGGTGAAGAAAGGAAGATACTCAGTGGGGAGTGCTCTTCACAAAGTCCTTCACTTCTCATCATCTTCCTGAAAGCAGCTGGTGAATATCCAACTGCCATCTTCCAACACAGCAGCAAGATAGCACAGGGACAAGGCCATGCTCAAGGTCTTCATTATCCTCAGTAAGGCAGGATTTGGCCTCAAGTGAGGATGTGCTACATAGCCCCTGCAGACTTGGAATTATTTTTTTTTAGTGAAAGGCAAAATAAGGCATCTTCATGAAATTGTTTGAAGTGGATTGACATTTTTCAGTTGAGGATTGTTGTTAGTTTCACAGCAGGCCTAATTTTTAAATTTAATTTTCTAGCACATATAAAAAGGAAAGCATCCTAGGGGGATAACAACTTTTAGCAATCAATTGATTGCATATAGCTTCTGTTTTTTCAGGTACAATCTCTGTAAGGAGGTTGTAAAATAGAAAAATCATAGCCTTCAGATGTACGAATTATCTGAGTTTGCAAGAAAACTGATGTCAGGATTATTTGCTCCTATGTTTTAGAATTTTTTCCTTCATAATAAATATGTTGCAGTAAACAAAGCATGCGATGGTTTAATCCTTGTTTAGGTGCCAGGTGCTCACCAAGACATTCTATCACTCCTTCTCCTAAAGTGGACAGTGGAGAGAGAAATATAAAGAGCTCAAGAGTCAAGTTAAGGACGGGGAGATCACTCAGCAATTACCATTGTGGGCAAAAGAGACTCAACTTGGTGAGAACTGGTTTGATTAATTAACAAACAAAAACAGAGTAGGAAGATGAGGAATAAAAACCAAATCTTAAAACAGCTTCCTCGTTACCTCTCTTCTTCCCAGGACTCTAGCTCCTCCCTCTCCAGCAGTGCAGGAGGACAGGGAACGGGGATTATGGTCAGTTCATCACAGATGGTCTTTGGTCCTGCTGCCTCTCAGGAGGAAGACACTTCATGCTTTCCACTGCTACAGTGTGGCATCACTCCTACAGGAGACAGTCCTCCACAAACTTTTCCAAAGTGGGTCTTTCCCACGGGCTGTAGTTCTTCACAAATCGCCGCAGTGGGGGTCATCCACGGGGAACACAGTCCTTCAGGAATTAACTGCTCCAGTGTGGGTCCTGCACAGCATCACAAGTCCTCCCAGCAAACCTGGTCTAGTGTGGACTCTTCTGTCCATGGATTACTAGGTCCTGCCAGAAAATTGCTCCAGTATGGGCTTCCCATGGAATTACAACCTCCTTCAGGCATCCACCCGCTCTGGCATGGCTGTGAGGGGATCTCTGCTCCACCGTGGACCTCCATGGACTACAGAAGGACAATCTGTCTAACCCTGGTCTTCACTACAGGTTGCAGGAGAAACTCTGCTCTGGGTACCTCTTCTCTCTCCTTCTCCATTAACCGTGGTGTCTACAGAGATGTTGGTCTCACATTCTCACTCCCTTCTGCTGCTGCAGTTTAGCATCTGTGCAGCAACTTTTTCACCTTCTAAAATATGTTAATCACAGAGGTGTTACCTCAATCACTGGTTGGTCTGGCTTGGGTCAGCAGAAGGTACATCTTAAGAGTCGACTGGCACTGGCTCTGTCAGATACGGGGGAAGTTTCTGGCAATGTTTTTAAAGAAGCCACCCTTGTAGCCCTCCACTACCAAAACCTGGCCACACAAAACCACTACAAAGCAACAAATGACTGTCAAGTCAGAATGCATCATCAGTTTTGTACTGTCACTCTCTGAGTTTTGTCAGGGTTTGGGGGCTTTTTTTGTTTGGATTTTTTTGTCTCTGTGCACAGTTCTGAGGAACACTTGTTTGTAATTTTACTGAAGGAAAATCTCTACTCAGTCAACTGTAATAGTTTAAAATCATATTAATACTATAGCATTGAATACATCCCTGAACCAAGACTTTTTCAGTTTTCATTCAGTCCCCTACTTCTCAATCTCTTTCTAAACACATATATTTGTTATACACAAAGAGTAGCACAAAGAGGAAAAGATACTATTAAAAATTAACAGCAATGTATAATAAAACTCTGTATCGTATTTTTTCGTAAGAAATACAGCCTCTCAGGTAGAATAGGATTTTCTGAAACCCATCTTCAGGTTTGTTTTTACATTGAAGCATATCCTGTTTTAGGCCCATCAGGGAACAAAAGACCACGATTAGCATCAAGTACCAAAGACCTGAGGATTGCCAAAGGGCAGGGAGAGCTTAATTGCCACTTAAGGTCCAGGACAAAACAGACCAGGCTACTTGGCTTGGGGAAGAAAACAGAAAATAATTTAATGCAACATCAACTAAAACATAACCATAAAACCCCAAAAACCAACATAAAACAACACAGAGTGGTACAACGATGAAGAGTCCAACCAGCCCTTTAAGGCCACCTTCTCCCCACCCCTCCCCTCTTCCCGGGATCAGAGTCCTGATCCAGGTGTTTTTATCTCCTTCCCAGTTGAACGGCCCAGGGGCACAGGGAATGGGGGTTTCAGTCAGTCTATTCCTGACAGCTTCTGTCATTTGTCCCTCCTCAGGGCAGGTGGGCTCCTCACCAGTCCTCCCTGGCATGTCCGTGGGGTACCTCACACACACGGCAGCCCTGCACGGGCTGCTCCAATGTGCGTTTATTCCAAAGGCTGCAGCTCTTTTCTGCCTCTCCTGTGGGTCTGCTGTGCAGCCCGCAGGCTCTCCAGCACGGTCTGCACCATGGCCACCTCCTCACACAGTCTCTCGTCTGTCCAGGTACACTCACATGGAGCTGCTGATGGCTCCCAGTCCTCCATGGGTTGCAGGGGTACAGCCTGCATTCTTGCCACAGCTTGCAGAAGAGTCTCTGGTCTGGTGCTTCTTCTTCCTTCTCTAACTGTGGGGTCCATGTGGTCACCTCCATTTTGTATCACTCTTATACCCCCTAAATAGTGATGGCAGAGGTGCCAGATTGGCCCAGCAGGGCCAGAGGTGGGTCCGAACCCAGAAGCCGGGGGAGAGCCCAAAAACTCTTTACTAGGTCTTCACTGCAACCCGCTCCCCCTGTTACCAAGCAAAAAAACCCTGCTCTGTGGTAAACCATGACAAAGCAATATGATTTAGAGAGAAAAGATAAATTAAATGAATAAAATAAATTATTATTAACATATCATGTAGTTGTTAAATATACCATGTTCTGCGCAATATATGATATTTGGCCGTTAGAAAAAAACCACTGTTTTCTAAATGTAGGTGTGTTACACTGCCAAAAACTTTACAGTGGTGAAAAATCAAGTTTTCATTTATGCAAAGATGATGCAGTCATACAATCCTCATGACTTTTGCATAAACAGATACCTGCTGTATGCCACAGATACCATGACAATCAATGGTTTAGCAATACAGTTTTTGAAATGTCTTTCAAGAAAAATTAATATTCATAAAATTATTATTGTGAACCATATCAGCCTGAAAGACAGACCTTATCTGAAATTTGTATTTATATGTACAGTGGCTTATGCAATATAGGTGATATACAATCTACAATTGTATACAATTGTAGACAATATATATGTACGCAATATATAATTGTATGACTAAGTTCACACAATTTAGAATCACATTGTAAATATGGGATTTGGAAGTTGATAAGGAGATTCATAGAGACTATTCCTCTTTATCTCCTATTATTTGTTTCTATCACAAATCAAATGATAGGATATATTCTTATTACCTTTGTACCTGTTGCTCTTAACCAGGCTTATAAGTAAAACAATAGAAGATATCTGTCATACTTTCACGTGAACTGAACTCAGTAAGAAGTCTTAAAGTTGCTCCATCAGTACTCATGATACAAGACTACTGTAAGACTTCTAGATCAAAACAATACATGCATAGGAAGATCTCAGCCCAGACTCTAATCTCAATCAATCACTGCAATAAGACTATGTTATTACAAATATATTACATCTTTTTTTTTTTTTTTAATTACTTCATCACAAATACACGACCTAAGAGATGAACTTACATTTAAAAACTCAAGGCTCTGGACTGTTTGAGCTTAATAAGGACAAAATAATCAGTTGCAGATGCTTTCACTTAACATTCAGAAAGGTCCCATGGGACAGCAAGATTTAATTTTATGGTCATTTGCCATTTTAATGATGTGCTTGTTATAATGCAGAACATCTCTATCTTACTTGTCTGGTTATGGAAAACAAACTAAACTGAATTTGGAACAGATTTAGCTGCACTATTGCTACTTTGTATCATTAACAAATATTATGTCCTTGGAATATGAATTAATAACATATATTTGTTTTTAGAAGAAAAAAACTATAAATGCTGCTTAAATAGGGAAGGTTTAAGTCTATAAGTTGCTCTTATTTACATTTTCTTTGCTTCTGGTCTTGAGTTTCATGCAACGTAAACCTTCTTCTACATCTTAAATTTTTATTTTCTAAAGCATTTCTATTTGGGATATGATATGATATGATATGATATGATATGATATGATATGATATGATATGATATAAAAATGTTCAGAGAGTTCGTATGATTTGGCTGAAAGAGCATAAACAATTTCATTTTCAGTAACATTTAAAAAAAAAAAAAGTTAAGCTTTTTACTTACTGTTAGCTATAAGGAAACCTGTGGATCTTAAGTAGCTCTAAAAGAAGCCATAATAAGAGAATTATAATTCATTTGCACAGTACATTACAGGTCAGACTCTCTACAGTCTTTACATACAAAAACCTTCATGTCTACCGAACATGGTAATGTAATCAAAATTAATGAGACAAAAAGATCCCTTGGAAAGGTCAAAGACACATTCATGGCCTGTTTTCTGTTCCCTTGCAGAATAAATATAAGATTAGATTTTTATTGTAATGTTTGTAACAGGCTGATACTATAGACAAAAGGACTTTTGTGAGAAGAAGGGAAAAACTGTCATACAAAGGAAAGTATTTTTTATTAAGGATTAAATAATTCTTGTTGTATAATAACATTTCATTTCAATCAAAATAGTGCTGCTTCACAATATTTTGCCTAGGAAGAAATTAACACAGGAAAGGAAAGGATAATCTATGTGTATAAAATGTCCATTTCCTTCAGGTTTCAAGAGTCAATCCAGAATTACTCCTCTGACTGGAATCTAGCCAAAGAAATGCAAAGACCACATCAGTTTATTACCAGAAGCACCAATATTAAAACATATGATTATTACATTTAAAATTTATACTATTTAAAAATAATTATGTCATTCTAAGTACCTTGTATTCTTGTTTTGTTTAACTTTTTACAAAGAAGATATTTCATGGATAGGAAAAATAATAACTAACACTTCCAGGAAACGTAAAATGAATTCTGACTTTTCTGTGTCCTTCTGTGTTAGAAATCAACTTTTAAGATTGAGAGCATAAAGCCATTACAGAGTAGTTAGAAAATCTAGAGTAAATAGAAGGGTGGCCATGTTCTCTAAACACTTTGTAGGTTTTAGGAACTTGATGCCACCAAAAAAAATGATCAAGTGCATTTTAGTAGACAAAAGACGTTCCAAGAGACATGCCCAAGTACATAGACCAAGCCAGCAAGGATAGTACAGCACCAAAGTCGATTCTTAGGTCTCAGTTTCAAAGGAATGACTGAAGCAAATACTTCATGTAAGACCTTCTCTTCCCAGTGAGATAAAGGTGGTACAGCTATTACCCTTTGCAGGTGTTTCCATATTACTTATATAGAGCATCTTGTGAGAAACCATGGCATGCTGCCTCTGAAGTCCAATCTAACAATACAAATAGAAAGTATTTACATATTAATTACAACAGAGAGCATCCCATTTCCTACAATGAGGAATTGCCTCAAATCTACATTACTTTGGCACAAGAAGCAGAAGCTGTGATATCAACATGATTTGAATTTGGGACAAAAAGCAAAGAGAGTGGCAGGCAAATCCCAAAACAGAGTTATCTCCACCAGCAGTCTAGGGCTTGCATGCTTCCCTCCTTGCTTCCATTTAACTTGAACATTAATGTTCCTATTTTTGTACTGGAATTAAATTTTAATTTATCTGATCCTAGGTAGCAAGATTTTTATATAATCCTGTCTTTCTACCTAACATCTCTATCCCATTTGCGTTAAAAGTACAGCTTGGCTTTTCATCAGCAGCTTTGAACAGACAAACTCCTGGTAAAAAGTGGTAGCAAGTATTATTTACTCTACTACAAGATGTTGTTGCTCCTGAGTTCTCTTTTCACTAGACCTGACAGTAGGCACAACAGAGACTATTTAAACATTGCCATCTGTCTCCTTGGCACTTCATATAAACTGATTTGCTGCCACTTTGATGGTAAATTAGAATTTCCCACCAGATAAATTAAGCCAGAGGCTGCTGACAGGTTGCCCTATCTCCCCGAATGCCTTCTTTCCTAAAGTCTTTCTCTGTTATAGAACAATCTGAGCTTGTTAAGAACAAGCTTCTACATAACACAGATTAAATTGCAGGAATTATCAATAACAGCATAGTATATGGTCTAAAAAAAATACTTTTATAAAAGACTTTCAAAGGTGCATTAAATTTATTAGAATACTTCTAGTACATCTTAGGCATTCTCATGAGAAATGCTCACCAAAAGGTTAATGTAATGCCTGGGAGCAGAAGACAGACATGGTGATTGGATATATGAACTCAGAGTAGTCAGAAACAGTTAAGTGAAGACCATTCCACAATTGCTGCTAAAATGGCAATACTGTGTTTCAGCACTTTCTCTTAAGCCTATCTCTCTTCCAAGATAAATCACTGCAGCATGTTAAGAAAGTTATAGTCCCAGTTTCTCACTACTGATTACACTCTTGTCTGAGACATTCTAATTCTTTATTCCACCTTCAATTTTTGTAGCTCGAGAGGTATCAGTCTACTTGACACCTGAGCTCAGAAGAGAACAGCAGAGCTTCCACTTCAGTGTTGGAGGGAGGATATGAGTCAGTGCCTTGAGGGACCAGAAAACATTGAGGATACTTTTTTGTTGTTGTTGTTGCTGCAAGGTGAGCCACCAAAGATCATCCTAAAGGTCTATCCAGTTTAATATAAAGAAAAACATATTTCCCAACACCTTTGAGTACACAATATATTTCCCATTATTCTTCCAAACACCAAAGCCAGACTTTCCAAGTAAAATGTATTACTTAAAAAAATAAGTCCATTCAACTTCAAACAAAATACAGTGTAACATTCCAAGTTACTTCAGAGGGTTGTAGATTATGTTCAGGACAAGTGATCAAGAATCCATTTCAAAAAAAATAAACCATTCAGAACAAATAGACAAAATGGCACATGGGAAGAATAGGGATACACTCTCCAGTGAAGTCCCTTGGAATAGTAGTGCCAGAGCAATATGACAGAATCCACATGCTGAACTTCATTCATGCACAAATGAACTACAAAATAACATTTATTAAGTAGTACTAAGCTACTTCAGGAGAAAATAGGATACACCACCAATTTCTATCCCAATGCTGAGATAAACGAAAGGGAAGGATCAATTTTAATACTATTTTAAAAGTTTCTGTTCCTGACAAAACACATAAATGAAAACTCCATACCCTTTGATTGAAATACTCTTTCCAGTCTTTTAAAACATTTTAATGACTATCTAATATTTCCTACATCAAAAGTCTCAGGTATATAAAAGTCTAATAGTTAATTCTGCTTTTGAACATTAAAAAAGACAGGGACATAACTTAGCATCTTTTTATTTAACTGATCCTCAATGGATAATTCAGGGCACGTACAGATTTTCTCGGTGAGCTGAAAATTTTTAAAAATTACAAATTTTTCATCTGATTTCTCCCTGATACAGAGGATGCTCAGACAGGTAAAAGCATTCTGCAGATGTAGCTGCCTGATACTAGGCAGGTAAGCAACCCTGTGTAAGTAAAAAAAAAACAAAACAAAACCACAAATCGAAAACCAAACACAAATCCACTGTTAAGTTTGTGGAATGTGGGCTGTCAGAAAGGCAGTTGTCTCCAAAAAGCACCTCTCCCCTAACAGATACTCACTGCAGCAATCAGTGCAAGTATGAACTGATGTTTACATTAAACCAAAGATTATAATACTAACAGTTTTACAGGGCAAATAGCCTGTGAAGTTAAATTGCCCTGGGCTATTATTTAAATAAGCTTATTCCTGTTCTGAAACAGTTAGTAGCCCCTCTGGAAGATGTTGAAGTTGTAGATTTATTTGGACACTAGAGACCATCTAGTTCAATATTTATTTAAGCTTATTTGATACACTATACAATAAAACTTTTATTCAACAAACCAGTACAGTATAGAATTTATTTTCCAGTGTATGCTACTCATCATTCAGATCAGAAACTTAAAGAGGTTGCCAAATGATTTCACTCAGACAGAAGCTGCTACAATACAGCCTGGCTAGTGCTTGAAGGAAGGGAGGACAACTCTCACTTACATCCTTTAGGGCATAAGCAGCATTTGCCACTTACCTAGATTTCCTTGTCCCGGTCACAGAGCATTCTTTATGCTTTCCCCCTGACAAAAAACTTTTTCCCAGATAAAAATAAACAAAACAAAACAATTACAGGGCTCACATTTTGGGGTTTATATTCCAAGTTTCTATCACCAAATTATATAAACATATTGCTTGTGAAGATTAATTGTTTGACACTAGGGAGGAGTTAAAAAATTAGTAACTATAAACTATTATCTCTATACTTTAAGTACCAGGAGATCTAAGTCATTAACTGAACTAATTAAACATAGAAAAACAGTGCTTTTCAAAGACAAATACAAAATAAGTTTAACTTTCTGACAGACATATTCCAACCTTCATCAAGTCTAAACCCTGGACACTTTAATTCCTCTGCAGTTGCTATGGTACAGCTTAGCATTATCCACAAGAATCTCTGTCAGGAAACACATGACTCCGGAAACATATTAAGCTCCTCTGCATCATGGCTTAAAATCACACAAGAAAATACAGGCGAAGTACCTCCATCTATTTTTACAAAACTTGCTTTCTCCTGGTTTACAGCATTTGTAAACTGAAAACATTCAATGTTCCTCATAAGACTCAGTGTTTTCATAGTATTAGGGGCAAATTTGCATGTGAATCTGAACTGAAGCAATCAGATAATTAGGAACCCTGGATTTGTCTTACAGTAAGTTGGATTTCAGTCAGTCTCTAACACTCAAAAGAAATCAAGAAATCAGAGAGATGCTAAGAGAGCCAGGAAACAACTCTAAAGTGAAAAGAGAAAAATGAAGAGGTGAAACTTCCCCACAACCTTTTTAAGAAACTTCAAGATAAAGTGAAAACAATCTTTATTGTAATAAATTATTATTTTCTTTCCCTGTTTCAATGAGGATAAAATCTTTTTATCTATAATTGAAGTTAAATAACAATATTCGAATCAGTATGATTTCAACAGTTTGTAATGACTTTCAATTGAATGAATATGATTATTTCCATCTTCATTGCTTTTTGTTTTTTTAAATATGCCTGCATTGTCCATTTTTCACTATATCTTTATCATCCACAACTGGCAAAAGTACTTCATTGTTATTAAATGTTATGCATTTATAAATACATATTTTAAAAATTGAAGTTTTTATTAAGAAAAAGGTATAGGAATACAGCTATGAAAAATGTTTTTCAGCTATGAAAACCAGGGATTCACAACAACATAGAGCACTAAGTATCCCAGAGGTTTAAGAATGGCAATCTGACTGCTAATTCACTATTTTAAAGTTAATTACTATCTGAAACCTGAACATGATATTTGTTCTAGGAGCAGAACCACGTGCTTCTAATTTCTCAATAATTACTGATGAATCAAAAAATCACCCAACATAACCTGTTTACCATATATGGTAGAAGCAATTAAAATATTAATTCAGTGAGTCGAGCTATCCCATGGTTCTATTTTGGTAAGTTTACTTCCTCAACTGGACACTTCCATCTTACAAATCTACAAAGTTTAGTGCCATGAAAATTCATGCCAATTAAAACGAATTAATATATCCTATTCTTTTCACCTACAAATGTCCTGTGTCCCACAGTGATTCTGTCTCAATTAGGGACTCTGAGAAGGTAACAACTCAATAATACAGTGAGTGTATGAATAACCAGAAGAAACAACAGTATTTTACTGTGACATTACTTTTTACTAAGATGCTTTCATACACTTGCTATTCTCAAACAGTATTGTTATTCACAGCCATTAATGATCATATTTTCTTGATTTTTTTTTTAAGATAGCTTAATAAAATCACAAAAGTCTCTCATTCTCATTCTTCATTTCTTAAAAATTACGCAACCGTCCCATGTTATTTTCCCGCTGCCAGCTACATGCATCATGTCCATCACTGGAAAGAAGTTTCATGTAATTCAGGGGTTTGCATCTAGCTAAGCAAAACCTCTTCGATAAGCTAGCCAAAATGGGATGTGGGGAAGTATTTGCCATAGTAAATGTGAACCACAGAAGGTCACTAAGGTTCAGAGAGCACTTATAACTAAGTCGCATCTGCTTTGAGCATATTTTAGTGTCCACAGAATTCCCTCCTTCATCTGCTGCTGCATATCCTTCTTGAATGATCCAGTAATATTGCATTTGTTTTAAGTTGACATCCCTTGTCTTCATCCCTGGCTGTCCTATGAGCATTAACATCCCTCATCTGGGACAAAATTTAATGCCTCACATTATGATTAAAAGAAATTGTTACAACAAACATGAGAAATAGTGAATATTTGTGGTTTAAATCCATTTAACTTTTTTTTTCCAGTCTAAATGGAAGGTTCTGAATATTTATTTTCTAAAAACAAACTAACCTCAGAACAAAATGATGCTTCCCAAAGTTAAAGTTCTGATTCAGATATATTACCATGTAGTACGTGCAGAAATAGTGGGATTATTTAATGGACTCTGTGGAGTAATATCCAAGCTAAGTTCTCTTAAATTGCATTACACTTATTACTGCATTCCCCTTGTAATCAGGATAAAGAGTGATTGAGGGCAAAATTTCCACAAGGAAAATTTCCTTTTCAGACTGGGAAGCAAAATCACATGGGAGGAAAAAAATCTTACTCTATCCCCCAATAAATAAATAAACAAAAAAAACCCCAAAAATCCTATCTGACTTTTCCTAACAGTAATGTTAACTTATTTAATAAGGCTCTGTCATTAGCTTTCAGAACCACCTGGAACCTGGAAACAAAGTTTAGTATCTTGCCTGCCGTCAGATTTATTATTACAAAAAACACAGCTCATTTCTACATGTCATAGCAGGGTTTTTATATTCAGAGTCTCTCTAGCCTATTTTGTCCTGCATGTTGTTCAATACATGTGACATCCTTGCAAAATCTTTTCTAAGCCACAGTGGATCATTGTAGATAATGTCTTTAGATACAATTACATCCCATAGAAAACAGGAGCAGGCAGATACCTGTCAGCTCCATAATACCATCCAGAAACAAGACATAGGTGGAAAGTGGGATCTGCTACCTTCATTAGATTAGAAACAGAAATAGTTAGGATGTAAAGATTTAGATGAAATTACTTTCTTGGATTGAAACCAATTTGTTTCAATAGGATGATGCTGAGGAAATAAACAAGATTTTATTTCAGTAAATGCAAATATTCCACGTGACCACTGGAATCCAGATAGGAAGACATAGTTCTGCTTACTTAAGCAGAGCTAGACATAGACTAGCAGTAATGCATTCACCTTAACACAATAGGAGAAAAGAACTATGGGTTTCAGAAACATTAACTTGGCAAAAGTTGTGAAGATAAATTTTAAAAACATGTTTATCCCTAATTTTATCTACTTTACATATTACTTCCCAAATACCTTTCAGCTATGCATTAATTTAGAATAAAGCCTCTTAATATACCTTTTTTTTTTTAATTATAACAAACAGTGTGCCTCTACTAGACTCCCCCATCTCTATTTTCATCATGTAGTTAAAGGAATAAAGGTTAATTGCTGCATTTTTATTCTCTGGTTGTATTAGAACATTAGCTGCCTGGTGAACTAATGTCCATGTAGTGGCTGGATTTTATGACTCACTATACAGTTATTATTAGAAGCACACGTGAAGAAGTCACTGATGACCATCAGAGTCATTAGCATTCTACACTAGCTGCAACAAATTAAAAATGCAGAAACTTTAAAAGATCTCACAGAAAGAGTGAGACAACAACAGAATAAGCCTCCCCTGAATTTCCATCAGCAATTTTTTATCTGACCTGCAGCTACTCATGTCTGCTCTGAAACCCAGAGCAGTAGGGTCTGTTCCAAGTGACTCAATGCTTGAACTCATAACCTCTTCTTAGAGGATTTGCAGCTGAAAGACAGCACCATACCAATGCAATAGTACTGCTTTTGGGACCTGACCTTAAATTTCAGCACTTAAACACTTCATAATTTAAAACTCCATATGGTACACCAACTCCTCATACTTTTCATCACTTTGTCACATGATCCAAATGTAACACGTTTGCAATACGTAAAGACTGAATATACTTTGATCATTTCTGGTACTGACTCTTAAATAGTAAATGAAATAATACAACAAATTAATATTCTGTTGAAATGGCTTTGTGAGGAGCTGCTTTGCTTGGTAACGGAGGGAGGGAGTTGCAGTGCAGGCCCAGTAAAGAGTTCTCAGACTTTCCCCTGGCTCTGAGGCTTGGAGCCAACTCTAGCCCAGTCAGGCCAACCTGGTGCCTCTGCCATCACTATTTAAGGATGGGAATTCCAAGTGCGTGGAAAGAGATGGAAGGGTAGGGCAAGGTGGAGACAACCATGAGGACCACACAGTCAGGAAAGGATAGAAGGAATGATGCTGGACCAGAGACATCCTTGTAGCCCGTGATGAGAAGCGGAGATCCCATGACAGAGGGGTGAGAGCTGGAGACTGCAGGTCAGAGGGAGCAGGCAGTTTAGACCCCAGCCTAGAGAAGATGAACTGGGGTTGCAGTGCCGCATCCAAGCAGCCCGTGCAGGGCTGCCTGGTGTGTGGGAGATCCTGAGATGGAGCAAGGGAGGATTGGCAAGGAGCCCTTCTCCTCAGAGTGTGATAAGTGGCAAGAGACATCAGGAAAGGACTGACTGAACCCCCTATTCCCTGCACCCACCACTGCTTGTAGGGGGAGAAGGTAATAACACTGGTCTCAGGGCTCTGAGCCTGGGAAGAGAGAAGGGGTGGGGGAAAGGTGATCTCAAAGGGCTGGTTGTACTTCCATCATTAGCCTTTTTGGATTATTTTTTATATTTCTGTTTGTGATGTTTTAGTTGGAAGTAGATTAAATTAAGTTTTGTTTTTTACCCAAGCTGAGCAGCCTTGTCTGTTTTGTCCTGGACAATAAGCAGCAGTTATGCCTCCCTGTCCTTCAGGAGTTCCAGGGTCTGTGGTACTTAAGTCTAATTGTGATCTTTTGTCCCTGGATGCGCCTAAACCACGACATCTGTGCTTGTCTGATTCAACACAAAACTATTGATATTTTTGGACAAATTTTGCTCTCAATTAAACCTATTACCTTGCTGATATTGCTGATGCTGAAAAACATGCCCCACCAACACATCTGAACCCTCTGTCATAACTGTTTGGTGAGAAGTCTTGCAGATGAACATTTTTCTCCTCTTCCCATCACCATCACCTGTTGGCTGGTTTTTTCAATGCAGCATCATGACTTTTACAAAACTGTGAGAGGTCAAGAGCAGCTGACACACTGCCTATTCAGTTCAGTGTCTAGAGACATGGCTTTCCTTCCTGAAGTAAAATAAGTATGTGCTGTACCCTGAAATTATTAATACCTACACCCACGATTGTCTTGATTGAGTTTTGATGTTGAGACAATTTATTCATACAATATATACCTCTGATTTAATGAATGGCATGTGATTCTGTAAAAAGTATCTTCTGTGTAACACCTAAATGGGTTAGAAAGGTTGATATGGCATTTTATAGCACACAGGAAGATAACAGAAAACAAAAATGCTATTCTGAAAAGCAGAAATGTCAATACATCTCTAAAGACATAAAATGACACAAAACTAAATGTTACCAACTGCTGAGTCTAAAGGCTTCTTGAAGTTAATAGATTAAATTTAAAAAAAAAAAAAAAACACAAATCATCTTTTAAAAGCATAACAATCTACTTAATGAAACCTTATCAAATACTTTTTACACACATAATTTTCTAGAAATAGTGTTCATTTCCTTTTTACTACATCAATTTCAAAGAGTCCAAAAACAGAGGGGTCCACAAATGCTGATCAGTAATCATTCATTAACATTTTATAGCAATTAGTATATAAGCTTACATATCTTTTGGCAAATTATAAGTCATTCAATGGGACTTAATTTTTTTTGGAAGAACATTTTGTAGAATGAATCATGACTTTATATTTCACTTCATAAATAGGGATGCATATGTGTATATATGCAGACACACACATAGTCACCTCCATACTGTGTCACACTAGGTATAAACATATATGTATTTCTAGAGATTACATATCAACAACACTTTGTGGGAGTACACATCTGTAGACAGACAGGTTTGAAAATACCAGACATTCAAAAGAAATGACGCCATTCAGCTTGACTGATGCAATCCTCAAAGCTTCAAGAGGAGGACAGGGTTATTCTGGAAAATGGAAAGGAAGGTGGAGAGAGTGGTACAGTTTCCCTCAGGTACTAGGATGCAGAAATTAAAAATATGTGTTTAGAGGAACCACTTAAAAAAAAATCATCACCACCCTCTAGTTAGCCCAAGCGAAAATACAGATTCAATGTAAAATGAGGAGACCTGTTAACATCCTGAATTCCCTCACACTAGATTTCAAACTTAGTCCATTAAAAAGCATTTGCAAACATATGAAGTCACATGGGAAATAAGAGTGTCTCTATCAACACCAGTAACCCACAGCTGTGATAATAGAGTTATCCTTACCACTCTACTGATTTCTGAATTATCAGCATTACATCTTTGTTGCCGCTACCGGCAACATCACCAGGCCACCTGCACGGATCACTCAGCTCACTGACCGCTGAGGGGACAAGATCACTGCATACAGATGATGTTTTATTCCAGCTTATTGCTTGCACCATGCACTTTTATCTGCTAACACAAGCATCTCCTTTCACTCCACCCCATGCCTGCCTCTTCTTTACTCTCTGCCTCTCACGTCACAGGCCAAGATCTTCCGGGCACCTACAACACATCTTCAGCTCCTGAGGTTTTCCACCTGATGTTTTTAAGCTAACATGATGAAGGGCTAACATCTGTAGACAATAGTATAGCTCAAGCTGTAAATCTACAAACTGTAGGTCAAACTGTAACTCAAGCTGTAAAACTACAAGGAAATGTAAAACAGTTGCTTATATTCCCAAACAGTTGACAAAATCCCACTGGGAGCAGAAGCACAGCAATTAGCTTTCTGTGAAAGCTGTTGTACACCTTTATTATTAGTTTAGTCCTGCATCTTTAAGTTGCCAAACTATCCCTGGAAAAAAGTCAGGAGAGGAGCTCCATATAGGTACCCAACAGGCAGGAGTGCAGCAACCAGAAGACTGGATTTACAAAGGGAATTATAATGCTGCAGAGTCTCGAAGCCCTGGGCCACATTACGATGCCAACTTTGAACCATGCTTTCCCAAGAAAAGTTATGCCCTGGTTACTGACATTTTTTCTTCACATTGGATGCATCTAGGCAGTCAGCAACACCAGCTTTGTGGGTTTTGGGGATTTTTTTTTTGAGAAAAAGTGAGTGAAACACAGGCATAAACAGGATAATGAACACAGTCTTGATTCTTTCAATGTAGGTACAAAATATGAAGGTACAAAATATGTTCCACTGTAGTGTAACTATGGTGCTGTACTGACTATACTCCTAGCAGACATCCAGGAAATGTGGAAGGCAATTTGGCCCCCTTACTTTATGACTTCAAGTTAATCAAACAAAAATCTCAGCCAAAGGAAACAGCCCAGTGAAGAAAGCTCATATAGCTCCCATTGGAAGAGATTGACTAGAAATTCACATTTACTTGCTCATTTCAAAGCTCCAATAATGAACATGGGTATGTTTATCATACCACAACAGAAATGAAAGCAGAAAGGAGGGGGAAAAGAGAGATAAATGATGAAGGCAATGTCTCTGCCTGATGTTACTAGTCATTATAATGGAAAATGATGGCAAAATATTTGAAAGACAAATCCATCCAAGATATTTAATTCAATTTTTCATTATATTGGACATTAGAGACAATTTCACTTCTGCAAGACAAATATGGTACATGATAGTATTTTCAAAGGCAGAAAAAATCTGAAGGGATACGAATGTGTACAAACACAGATGTCTGTGCAGATTCCAGCACAGAAAGGGTATTTTGATCTCTCCTATTTCCTATCAACAGCCACGATGCTGAACAGCTCCAGAGAGCAATAATTTTCTTTCTCTTTCTAGAAATGCATGTTGAGATGGCTCACTAAAGCAGGGAAAGACTTTTAAAAAACCTAATCAAAATGATCTTTTGCTTCTGCATGCTAATTCTGTCAATACCCTGGGACAATGATGCTGGCAGAATTCCAGGCTAATTGTCAATTCTATGGACAACGTTCTCATCTAGTAAATATTTTTAACTTAGAATTTTATGTTAGTGAAAATGCTTCCTGTAAATGCACCTTCCAAGTGTTCAACTTGTACAGCCAATGAACAAATTGTAATGGATTATGAAGCAAGGCCAGCAGTCATTCAGCACTGTTTGTATAGCTCCTTCCATAAAGGAAGGGAAGTCAGAAGGGACTATACATACACAGCTACCTCTCTACAAAGAATATAATGAAATCTTACTTCAAAAATTTCTAATCAGAGATATTGCACACAGATGTAAATAAATGTTGTTAAGATTAATGCTTTTTTATTTACAGATATGAGACAATTATTAGCTTTAATAGACATCTGCCTTCCAAGTCAATAACTTTCACCAAAAAGAAACCAGAGGCATATTATTAACAATGAAAAAAAGTTTGAAGATAAATATTTCCAAATATGGCATAAATAGAATAAATTAGTTATCTCTGGGAAAAGAAAAAAAAACAAGGAATCAACTAAAAAAAAGAGTTTAAAAAAAAAAAAATCACAAACCTGAAGTGCAGACCAAGCACAGTCATACATAAGTCTCTGAGTTATGTGGATAGATTTCTCAAAAAAATCTCTGAACTCTTTGCAAGTACGTGCATAGGTTTACAAAAGTAATTTAAGATACAAATTGTAGGTTATACTGCAGCCACCACTGTTTTCCATGGAGAAGATGAGCCCTACTTCTTCACAATCTTTCAGTCCACAGAGGTTTTTACTTAGATCACAGGTAGTACTTTTGAAAGATATCACAGACTCAGTGTTTGAATCTGTACATTAAACAAATCCTGCATGACCTCCAACAGATCAAAGCACTATGGTTTTAAATATCAAAATTACTCTTGTTTGTCATTATGATGTGGAGATGCCCAGAAATTCATTATTAGTGCAGACTTCAATAATCTCAAAGTGACTAATGTAATCCAAATATCTATTCCATCTTTCCTAGTATTTAGACTTCAGCACCTGCACAGTTTCCTCATGTACTGGACACATTCCTGTTAAGCTCCAATTAATTCTGCAAGTATTACAATGTACTGGCTATGTGTAACTCCAGTCACACACACATACATGTTTATTACATAAACACCAGGCTGGGAAATTCCAGCACAGCCATAACAATTCCTAAGAATGGGATCATGGTCATTCTCTACCTTCTAATGTGGCTGCAACACCTGGGGATGGCATAGACTCATATATTAAAAACCAAATCAACATCTGTTTTCCAAGACTCTTTTAAGCTTTCCAATTCCTGTAGGGTCAGGAGATCTTCCACATCTACTCACCAAAGCAGTGGATTAGCAACTGTAACACAATTATTAATATTCAGATTAACTGAAAATAAAACTATACTTTTTTTTTCTCCTGCCAAAGATCTCTTGTAATAACACAAGCAACTCTTCCCTATAAATTCATCTTTCATTGGTCTCTCTTCTAGCTCTGAGCTATGCCAGCTGGTATGCTGACAGCAGTGAGCTGTTGAATTAGATAACATGTTTTTAATAAGTCAGTCTAGTAGTGCAGTTTTGAATGGCTTCACAATGCACAGATGTCTAAATTGCCTGTAGAGTAATATCAATACTAAGTGGTAAAAATAGGGACCTACAGACTCACAGAATCACAAAAGCACATAATTACAGAATGGTAGGGGTTGGAAGGGACCTTTAGAGATTATCTAGTCCAACCCCCTGTTAAAGCAGGTCCACCTAGATCAGGTCACACGGGAATGTGACCAGGCAGGTTTTGAAAACTTCTAGAGAAGGAGACTCCAAAACCTCCCTGGGCAGTCTGTGCCAGTGCTCTGTCACTCTTATAGTAAAGAAGTTTTTCCTTAAGTGGAACTTTTAGTGTTCCAGATTTTGTCCATTACCCCTTGTCATAGAGAACTGTGAAGAAAGATTTCATTATATTCTTTGTAGAAAAGTAGCTGTGTATGTCACTAGACACTACAGGAAAAAGCGTTGCCTCATCGTCTTGACAGACATCTTTTAAGTCCATGTAAGTATTATCAATAATACTTACATGAGGTCTCCCCTCAGTCTCCTCCAAACTGAAAAGCCCCAGATCCTGCAACCTTTCCTCATAAGGAAGATGCTCCAATCCCCTGATCATCTTGGTGGCACTGCACTGGCCTCTCTCCAGAAGTTCCCTGTCCATCTTGAGCTGGGGTACCCAGAACTGGACATAGGACTCCAGATGACGCCTCACCAGGGCAGAGTAGAGGGGGAGAACCTCCCTTGACCTGCTGGCCACACTCTTCTTGATGCATCCCAGGATGCCATTGGCCTTCTTGGCCACGAGGGCACGTTGCTGGCTCGTGTTTAGTTTGTCATCAACCAGAACTCCCACGTCTCTCTCTGCAGAGCTGCTCTTCAGCAGTTCGACTCCTAGTCTGTACTGGTGCATGAGGTTGTTCCTCCCCAGATGTAGGAATCTGCACTTGTCCTTGTTAAACTTCATGAGGTTCCTCTCTGCCCAACTCTCAAGCTGGTCAAGATCCTGCTGAATGGCAGCACAGCCTTCTGGGGAATCAGCCAGTCCTCCCAGTTTGGTGTCATCAGCCAACTTGCTGAGGGTACACTCTGTCCCCTTATCCAGGTCGTTGATGAAGATGCTGAATAATACACCCCAAAACTGACTCCTGTGAAACCACACTGGCCACAGGCCTCCAACATGACTCAGCTTTGTTAATCACCACCTTCTGGGCCCTGTCATTCAGCCAGTTGTCAATCCACCTCACCAGCCACTCATCCAAGCCAGAGTTCCTGAGCTTTCCTAAGAGGATGTAATGGGAGACAGTATCAAAGACCTTGCTGAAGTCAAGGTAGATGACATCCACAGCTCCCCCATCATTTAACAAGCCAGTTACACTCACATAGAAGGCTATCAGGTTGATCAAAAAGGATTTCCTCTTGCTGAATCTGTGTTGAGTCCCTCCGATAACCATCTTTTCCTTCATGTTTTTTGAGATAGCATCCAGGATGAGTTGTTCCATCACCTTTCCAGGGATGGAGGTGAGGCTGATTGGCCTATAGTTTTCTGAGTCATTTTCCTTGCTTTTTTTAAAGACTACAGTGATATTGGCCTTCCTCCAGTCCTCAGACACAATTGATTGAAAATGAGGGAGAGTGGCTTACCAATAACATCAGTCAGCTCCCTTAGCACTCATGGGTGCACCCCATCAGATCCTATAGATTTATGGGTGTTAAGCTTGCCCCAACAGCTTAAGTCTCTAACATCATCCTCATCCACCAAAGGAAAGTCTTCTGTTCTCCAGACTATCCTATTATTCTGCAGGGAGTGGGCTTCCTGAGGGCTGGCCTTAGCAAAGAAGACTGAGGCAAAGAAGTAATTCCATCTTCTCCGCATCCTCTGTCATCAGGACACCCTCCTTGTTCATCAGTGGGCTCACATTCTCCCTAATCTTCCTTTTGTTGCTGATGTATTTAAAAAATCTCTTATTCTCCTTTACGTCCCTTGCCAGCTTTAATTCCAAAAGGGCTTTGGTCTTCCTGGTTTTGTCTCTGCATACTCTGGAAACGTTCCTATACTCTTCCCAAGCAGCCAGGCCCTTTTTCTACCTTACATATATTTCTTTCTTCTCCTTGAATAGTTCCAGTCGTTCTTTTTTCATCCATGTAGGCCTCTTGCCTCCTTTTCCTGATTTTCTACTTGTGGGGATACACTGATCTTGCGATTGGAGTAAGTGGTGCTTGGATTAAATGCAGTAGCAAGTTTCTCTGGATTGGTGCAAGAGGATCCTCCCTCATTAGACACTCCCTCAGGGCAGTCATCCTTCTGCTTCTCATCCTGGTGTGTGGCTGAGGAGCATTCATCAGTGCATTTCCTGCCCTGAGCTGTTGATACCACCCTGCTGGTAGGGGTGGCACATACTTTGCCATTTCGCATCCTGTCCCTCGAGTCCTTCAGTTTAAAGCCTTCTTACTCAAGTTGTCCAGCCTATTTCAGTGCCCTTGTACAGGGTTTCTTTTTCATTGTGCAGGGGTTCTTCTCTGTTGCGCGAAACGGGAGTGACCAGACACCAATATGATGTGCATCAGCTCCATTTTATTATCACATAATCATCACTTATATACCTTTTCCAAATGCTGTATACGTGCTACAATTCATGGCAAGTAGTTAATACTTAGCATCACACGCTATGCATAAGGCCTCAAAGTTTCACTTTTGTAACAACTTAAACACCAACCTCATTCTGTTAAAAACACCGTCCTTATTGTACTTAAAACATCAGCCTTATTGTGCTTAAAATATCACCCCATCTGTTCGGCCTTCAGTTAGTTTTCTCTCACACTACGGTTATGCTTACCTTACATTTACTTAACTTTATACTATTGTTAGTTACATATGTTACAATTTGTTAGTCAAGTGCAAGCAATCATACAATGCTAAATTGAATGCTCTATTCAGTCTTCTAACAATGCTTAGTTTAATGCTCTGTCCTATCTTCTTGCTTTAACCCTGTTTCTGTTACAATCTGCAGTTTTGGTTTCCCCCTTGCCCAAGCTTGCTATCACATAGGCATTCCTTTCCTTTTCTTTTCTGCTACCGCTAACTCCATAACATTCATTATAGCCCAGGCCCCAACACCCTTGTGAGACAGATGTATTCCATCCTGCCCTGTCAAATTACAGTCATCGAAGAAGTCTCATTGTCATAAAAGCTGAAACCTTACGATCCTATTGAGCCCACAAGTGACAAATACACATTTTCTCAGCATAGCTATCAGCTTTTAATTACAGTTTTAAATAGTCCTACATAAAATTGCACAATTGTATAGCATTAGGAATTATTTTAGACAAATTACAAGTTAATAGGAATAAAGCATCTACCTGAACTCAGAGCTGAGTTGAATGCACAAAGAGACAGATAATCCCTATCTAGTGGTGAATAAGGAGAATTTATGCTACAAAAGAGAAAGTTTTTAAACTTCTTGCTCAAGCTTTTACTGATCCAAATAAAAGAATCCATGAAGTTGTAACCATGTGGCACCAGGTAAGTTCAGGAGTCTCACATGCTCCAGGATGCCTCTACAAGAGTCCTACTAGTATGACAAAAAGATCTAAGGAGGAGAGGCTCTTGGCTAAATGGAGGATTTTATTGCTGCTAGGGCAACAGTTGCTTGCAGATATTCAAGGATACTTCAGAATCGACTGAACTATTTCTCACGACTCAGAAAAAAAAGAAGCTCCAGGACCTCTGCAGGACTGGCATGGCTTCATCACACCCCAAAGCAATGGGTCTTGGCCACTCCATCTGGCAGCCCTTGTGCAGACTTGTTGGCACACACACAGAGTAAATCTGGGTCAAAAGCCTTTCCTGAAAGTAACTGGAGGTGCTGCAAATAACATAGATGCTCTCAAAACACAACAGCATATAAAAATTATTTTTAAAACAGTCAAGAAAAGCATTTTGACATTTTCCTTGCAGCTTTTCATAAAGTTTTCATTATTTTTTTTCAGAAAGGGTGCTAGTTATATTCTTTTTATGAGTAAAAATTTAATATGGATTTATAGAAAGATGCACTTCCAAGGAAGACAAGGTTACTTTTAAAGTTGTAAGTGCAATGTGTTATAAAAAGAAACCAAACATCTGTTTAAAAAATAAAAGAATCAATGAAAATCCAATAAAGGAAAACACCTTATTTTCAGAAGCCAAGAAAATATGTATGACTTGGAAATGAATGAAGTATTTATTCACTGAAGTGAGCTTCTTTTATAGCACAGTCCTTAAAAGAAATGTAAATCTTAACAAACAAAACACACACCAAAATACAGCAAACTAAATCTTCAGATTAATCCATTAAATCTACATAATTATTTGCAGTTCAACAGCATTTAACAAAAACTAACATGTTTCCAGTAACTGAGCAAGTTTCTAGAATTTGCTAACTTGTACAAGCAATGTCATTTGAATAATTAAAAAAAAATAAAATCGAGCCATATTAGGTGTCATATAGCATGCATTTAGATTACCTACTAGCTCGTCATATCTTCTAACTACAAGAAGAATCATATCCACAAAGCCACACCTCTCTGCATTTTTCTTTGTTCTCTTAGCTTCACCAAGTTGCACAATTCTTAAAGCGTTCCTGCATATGAGCTGTGCAAGCAATCCTAATCTCCCTATGTCAGATGGCACCAGAGGAGAACTCAAAGTTCTCTGCAAGTGGCGTTACTTCCCAGCCATTCAGTACGATACACTTTGTTAAATGTACTCTTATTTCCTTAAACCTGACTCTACCTTTATTCTCCACTGATTCGGTATATTGGGCTGCTCTTGTTTTCTGTTGACTACAGTGAACAGAGCACTGAGTACACTCTAACATGTGGTCTTAATAGTAAATGGGAAAATCCTTATGATTTTCCATGAGAGGAGATCTTGGGATCGTGGTGGTCACCAGGCCAGCAACATGCACTGAGGGCAAAGGCAGCCAGCAGCATCCTGGGCTGCCTTAGACTGAACATTGCCTGCAGGTCAAGAAAGGAGCACACGAGGTTCCAGCAAACCTCACCATTCCTGTGATTCACTTCAGGATTGATCAGCTTACAATGGAACCCTTTTTTTTCCAAATTCCATACCATAGCTGTAAACTCTCAAATGATTTTATCTATTCTTAACTAATAGTTAAGTAATTTAAATAAAAATGTAGTCCATAAGCTTCTGTAAGGGGAAAATTCAGTTCTGATTTACAGTCTATGATATGTGGATGTTAAGTAAGTACAACAGACAGCTTTTGCCTCAGGTGACAGACTGAAAACAGAGAACACAAAGATACTTATACAGAAAACATGAGAGAAAAAAATGATAGAGTATTGAATTCTTTGGTTAGAAGACAAATTATTATCTTCCTAGATTTGATGGAAGGATTAAAACTGAAGGAGGTTATTTGGCTTGGAACTGTAAGTTCCTCAAGAAAATGTACTTCACAGTATATAAAAATACCCTAAGGTATTCAATACAACCCACCTGGAGCCAATTTCAAGTGTATCAAAACAATTTCAAAGGATTACAAAAACCCAAGGACTATGACCTACTGCCGTTGTCGAAGAATTTCAGTATTGTGTGCTGATAGAGTTTAGACTGTAATAAAACTCAGCCAAAAGCTTAAAATATATCTAACTTTAAAACATTTAATGTATGTTCAAAATACCACATGTACCAATTTGAGTAAATATCACAAATTTAAAATAAATTTTATATCAAGTAATGAAGTAAACGAGGTCAGTCAAGACATATATTTATTTCCCTCAAACTGTTAAATCTTAAGACCAGCTCCTAAGAGACTTTGAAATGGAAGAAGGGGAAGATGAAGGAATAAACCATGGCTGAGAGAGTAATAATGAAAAGAAAGTAACAACTTATATTTTCTGTACCTAATGAAAACCGAAATGGAGAATAAATGTAACTTCACAGCAACACAGACCTATTGATCAAACAAAAATATCGCTGAGCTGGTCTAAAGAACTGTCTCAGAAATGTGCTAGAACAGCACGGAAGCTCTTAAAACTTGCAAACAAAAGACAAATAAATCATTTTTTAAGAGAAGATGATCTGGGGGAAATAATGGCTTACTAAATCACAATCCTTATATTTGTCTCACAATGATGGTTCTTAGCTCTAAAGGTATCTAAATTCAAATATCATTAGGAAGCATTTGTCCTGTACGATATTTCCTCTCCCTCTTGGATAAGATTTAGAAGATGTGACTTTGAAGAGGCTAAGAACTTTACATATGGTAATTAGTAAATTTGACATTTATCAAACTTTATCAAAAAGATCACTGAAAGTTTACATCACCATCCTTTGCTGCTACAGTTCACCTAAACCTCACTTAGGTTTTACTCTAAGCTGTAAAATCATTCCGGTGTATACACAAACATAAAATACAACTTAAAATACAAATGAAAAACAAATCCATAGGAATTATCCACAGCAGTAA
Organism: Colius striatus; assembly: GCF_028858725.1. Lineage (NCBI taxonomy): Eukaryota > Metazoa > Chordata > Aves > Coliiformes > Coliidae > Colius > Colius striatus. The sequence goes on along the minus strand of NC_084767.1, from coordinate 27,833,403 downwards.
AAATGGACATTCTACGTGCAACTAGAGGGAAAAAAGAATTTTTAAGAGTTTACCTCTATAAATGATGCAATGTTATTAAGTGTGTTAGAATAAGAACCCTCATAGATATTTTCAAGCTGAGCTCCAAAGTCACCGTTGCAAATTGCCATGGATACTAGCTCCAGAAATGTGACATAGATGAGGAGAAAGAACTCTCAAAGAATGAAACAATCTTTAGTCTGTTGTCAAAGTCTGCCTAGTCTTTAGAAATGCAGATGTGGTGACAAGACGATACCGCATTCATTTTTGTTCTGGCTTATCGCCTACTTCTAAAGCACACTGTCTAGCAGTTCCACATTATAAATAATTCAGGGAAAGCTAAGTCTCAAAGCCCTTGTGTTTTGAGTTCAAAATAGTCAAGTTCAAAAATAGATTTGCGTTTTAATACTGCTGAGTCCTTACACATAATCACACATACATCCCCACATATTCTGACAGTTCTGCTGGCAAAGAACATGTGTGTCGCTAGCTACAGATAAACATTACAGAAACACTTTTAAATGTGTCCAATAAAATCTAAAGAATGTTAATTGTAGTTACAACTTTGAGCTATTTTTAAATTAATTATATTTCCTCTTGAATTTTTTCCACAGATATTTAAAAAATCTCTCAACATTATAATCTAGTGTACATTTCTATTCAAATCTCTTCCAGGGTAGTAAATGTAACAGAAAACACTCAAGCTTACAAAACTGAACTATATATATACACTATATACTATAACTCCTAAAACTTATCACAGATAAGTTACAGTAACATTTGTAATTTGAAGGAGATAGATGAGCAAGAAACATTATGGTAATAACTGTTTCTGGGCAAGAGGAGTGCGGTCATCCAAACTAAAAAATCATGTCCAACATTTTCATGAATAAAAGACAAACTCTGAATCTTGTTTTCAGAGAATCTAACATGGAAAAAAAGTACTTCTTTATTCCCACAGTGCTCCCAAATTTCAAGTATTAATGAGATGTGAAAAATTTAACCAGAATAAATAGTTAAATTACTTGCAATTAATAAAGCAATAACAAAAGTCCATTTATTTTGCAGGACTTGGATGATATATTTATCACTGCACATAGTTGATATTTCTACTTAACATTCAGTGTGCTACTCAAAACATGTAATTAGATACCAGCACTATAATTTGCAGATATCCTTACTTCATTGAGCACAAAGAAATTAATTGCCCTTTTCTAAAGAGGATAAAAACTTTACATATAGGTCTTTGAGCAACTCTCAGAATGACAATAATGTTACCAAGATAGTACACTATTACACAAAATGATACTAGTGATAAACTTTCCACTTCACACTAATAGTTAATCAGAAGACTGCCAATACAATCAAGTAGTCTCTCATAGTCAGCCATAGCCAAAGTCTTTCAAAAATAAACTAAAACCAACAAACATATTCAGAACATAGAACTATTTTTTTACATTAGCAATACTCTGACTCCTACAACATAGTATGAACTCTGCACTCTTCAGAAACTGAACTTAAAGAGTGACTGACTAGGCAAAATCCTCTGGCAGGTAGATCTCCTACAGCAAAACTGAGGTTTTACTTGAAGCATACCAGAATATGGGATTCATGCAAATTTTAAAAAATAAAGTAAAAATGCCCCTCCCTGTGGCTCCCTATATTTCACACTAACCCATTACACATCATTCATACTGTCTTATGGTTGAGTGTGATAAAGTTACCTTCAAGTTTGACATCATTGTGGAAGCTTGATTTCAGGATATGACATACACTGACTCTTGGAGGAGCTATCTCTCCATCGAGTCTCCTTTCCTTCTGGTTATTTCAGGCACTTCTCGGTTTGCAAGGTAAAGTGCAAGGGTTAGCAGTTTCTCCTGGGCTGCAGTGGATCACTTGGAATAGTCACCTGAGAAATAACAGACTCCAGTGCTTACAGTTTTTTCTGCATTGCCCGTGAGGTTTTCCTTATATTTCTTGAGTCCCCTACAGAATTCATCTACTTCCTAGAATCACAGAAGAACCCTGCCATGGTAGTTCCAGAAGAATCATGCTGTAGTAGTCTCTCCAGTCTTTGTGCAGTCTCCCTTTTTTAGACATGTACACAGTTCACTCTAATTTTACTTGAATGATCATAACATCTGACCCCCCCAAACAGTAAAATATCATGGCAAACACACTACAGCTTTAAACTGAAATCAAACTTTATTTGAAATAGAAATCTATTTCTGAGTCACAAAGGATAAAGCAATTTTAATTAGTCCATCATACACCAAGTATTGAAGAAAATAACTATTTGGGGGAGAGTGATAGTGGCAAACTATAGCTAGATACTGAAGGCTATACAGAGCTTGTGAGATGCTTAATATGTATACGTACATTTGCAAAGAAAGTCAACTGATCTCTACATGACATAGTGACAGATACCAATGGTTACATTAGGACTTCTGCTATGGTCCAGATTAAAATTATATTATTTGTCTCACAAGGACCAACATGGCAGTAACTAGTTGTTATTTCTTTTTCTAAGATGTGTAATTTAGCTTTACTTTATATTGCTAATCCTGACTCTGGTTCTGTCTCTGGGTGCATCTATTCAATAATTATTGAGTCCTAATAGCAATGCACAACTTGTCTTCTTGATTTTGCCAAAACAATGCAAGAATTAACAAACTCCACTCACCTTTGCCTGTCTCACCACCAAGACTCTTGCCAGCAGGTATTTCGCTACATAGTCACATCCAAGGTGCCACAAACTGCTGTTGTCTCTGCTCACACAATATATCATGAAACGTGAGTCTTCAGATCATCTTTACTCTTCCTCATGTAGAAGATCTGAACCTAAATCCCCTAGTCTCAATGCTTCATAAAGAATCAGTCGAGCATTCCTCTGGCTCATTGGGATCCTGCTCTGAGAAACTTCACTCTGACTATTTATGAAACTGAAGGCTTCAGGATCACAAGTGACAGGCAAACATATGAGAAGGCACTGCAAAATTAGTGTCTGCAATGCAGTTTGTAATGCTAACCACCTTTTCCCTGGGATTTAATCTTTGTGCCTCCATTCCTGTCTGTAAGTGGAAAATTACAATCATACCTCCCAATCACACTGTAAAATCGACACTTTGCAGAACACATCACTGAACTGCCAGGCTGTGTAAGAATATAGTAAGTTCTAGTTCCTTTACAAAGGAACTAGACAAAGTGATTCCTTACTCCAAAATAAGTTATTGCTGTCTATGAGCAGAAGTATCAAGGTCTCCTGGCCAAGTTCACAGCCTGCCAGCACAATTCCTCTCAAGAAGAATCATTATTCAACCCAGCTAAGGACGTATTGACTTAAACAGCTCTGACAATTATTTTATCACTTCATATCACATAAGGAAATCTTTTCAAATACAGATTTGTGGTGGCAGGAAGGTTGCTAAATGGACATTTTCCATCTTGCCAGTTTGCTGTAGTGAGCTGAGACTGCAAATGTAGCTCTGCAAAGTAAAAAAAAAAGCCTTACGCAGCACTTATTAATATTGTAAGTTATACTTTCATTCTCACTCTTTTAAAGCTTAAGCTTTATTTTTTTGAAGGTTATAAACACTGTCACACTAAGCTATAGGAAAATGCTAAAGATTAACCTCACTTTATTCCAGTGACTTATAGACTCTAAATAATTTGTTTCCAATAGCCAGGGACAGCAGCATAAACATGAATATGGACAAGATAATTTGAAAGGAGAAAAGTCTTTCGCAAGAAATGAGAGCTGAACACACTGGAGAGGAAAAAAAACCTAACAAACTACAGAACTCCAGCTAGAAATCTCCATTTCCATATAGCATGACACTTTCTTTTGGAAAAATTATTTTCCAAAGGATGAGTCTTGAGCAATAAGCATTCTGTCACTCCTGATATATATTTAGGTTCTGTATATGTGAATCTAGCTGAATGTCAAGTAAGCAAACCAGTTAGCCAACTGAAAATTAGCAAAGTATCTAGTAGGAAAAGCCGGTTGCAAACTATCACTTAGTTCCCCCAGCATTTTACATTTTTTTCCATCACTCACAACTTCATAAAGCCTCACTCTCAGAAATACTCAGACACATTTTTTCCTGCAAATGTTTAGGACAGAGAAAATCTCATGGAAAGCTGCAGCAGAAATGGTTTTAATAGCTGTATAGAACTATATTTGCAAATAAAGCTAAGAGAAAATAATTTTGTCTGTATAAAAATAATGATTAGATTTCTTTCACTGGAAGTCACAAAAAAAAATCAAGCCAAAGCAACCCCCCAAAAAAGCACATTTCATGTATGTTTCTTACACCCTCATTGACATCAGCAACTAAGTCTTCTTTTACAGTCCATACATATAGATGGTAAGATCAACGGAAGAGATTTTTATTTGAAAAAGAACACTAAAAGGAAAACAAAAATAGTGAGGAAGAATTCAATTAATATCTTAGCACTGAAGTCCCACAACAAAGCAACATACTGCTTAAGAGCTTATTGAAGAATGACTTCTTGCAATCCTGCCTCACTGATGTCTCTGAGCAGGGGGTGGAAAGAAACATTTCTTCACAAGCATGCTTCAGTTGAAGGCTCACAGCCTTAAACAAGACATCTGAGCCTGCCATGCAGAGATGTTGGAGGTTACCTCAGGTATGTCTAGCCTGGAAGGTACAGTCAATGTTTCAGGCTTATTTGTCTTAGATTTGAAAGCCACGTTCTCACTCAACAGAGGGGGCTAACCATAGAAGAGGAGGCTGATGAAAAGGACTCAGGTTTGTAGGAGAATGTCTTCTGTGATAAAGGCAGAATAGATTTTCCTGTGCCTCCAGAGCTGAGGGAAGAAAAAGGCTTTGGTATTTCTGGATAACAGTAAAGGCTGTTCTGCAAATCTGATTCTGCTAACTTCCCCTTTTGAGGTAATTGAGTACAGTTAATTCTCTTGGCACAAAAATGGGAGAGCAAGAAATTAGCCTTTACAGCTCATGGCTTAACTTGAACACATTCTTTTAATTTACCAAAGTTAAGAACTTTACAAGCAGACTTTGGTTTTATATCCAAGTTACTGCTGTAAAATTTGCTCAGTCCCTGTAATCAAGTTTCTTTCACCTTCTTTTTTCTGAAAACAAAGCAATGAGATGTGGAAAACATCCTAGCAGACAGCTTTTCAGTCACTACTGTGGCAGCAGAGTGTGGCATCTAATGGTTTCTAGCCCTTACTCAGCACTGAGATGCTGTGTGATTCAGAGATAATATCGACAGTGCTTTGAGAGTATTGAAGGGCACCACAGCATCTCTTCTTGCAAAATTGATATTCGTTAGTTTTAGCGTGCTCATAATTGGTCAAAGCAGAGGTGATTGTTGGGTGGATTCATCACTGATCTATGTCCAGTTAAACACATCTCAGTGAAATTCAGTAAAACCGACATTTGGTGCCAGTAAAGCAGAGAGAGGTCAGAAGCTGTGAATTCTCTAAATTTACAAGGTATAAAGGCGAGATCAGGTAATGTTGATAAATCTCAAGGGCTGCCACATAACCCCAGTCAGATGTCACAAGCTATAAATTTATGGAGATGGCGAGTAGCTGCACTGTCAAGAGTTACTTCTGCTGCAGTTTCAACTCCCTGCAGAAACAGCAGGGCTGAGCAGATCTTCATGGTCAGGCAGCAGTGCAGCTCATACCTGGGATATAGCTCTACAGGTATCTTCTGAAAAGCTGCAGTGCATTCAAACACAGGGTGATAGTCCTGAGGATGCTACAAGTCTCACCACGGTAAAAGGCAAGATATCTCTCAAACAAAATAGAAGCACTGACTTGTGAAGTCCTGTTGCAATTACTTGCCATGTACACAATAAAATCATTGATTCAGTGCTTTGCAGAAGTTCTCACAGGATAACAGTTATTCCCCTTCACATTCTTTCTGTCTTTTTAAACCACATTTTCCCGTGCAACTTTATTTTAAAAAAGGAGGAAATTAATTACATCTGATGTAATTAGAAATTTAAAATCCTTTAATTCACTTCCCTCAGATGCAAAGCTTTAGAATATATTAAGAAGATATTAGGTCTAATACTTTCCTCAGAAGCCTGAGAGACTAATTTATTTTGATGGAAGGCACATAGCCTCTGAAAGCAAATATAGCCATTAACTCCTTTAATCCCTCCCTGTCACAAATGATCTATTTTGTTATTTAACTACTGAATCGTTAACATGTTGAGTAAAAAAGGCTCCAATATACTCAAACCCAGGGATGTTAAGAGATGCAGACTAAAAGCCTGCCTTGCCCTAATGTGGCCCTCATAATGTGGCAGGCAGCAGGAAAGCACGTTACAGTGTTTACAGTCCTGCCTGGAAATTCTTCCATAGTCTGCCTGAGCACTGTCCCAACAGACTGAACTCTTCTCTGGCATAAATGTTGGTATAGATCTTCAATTCACCAAGAGAAATTGAGTTCAAAGTATTAAAAAGAAAAAGGCTTGAAACATTTAATTGACCATGAGTCTCCTGAATTATGTCCTACAGAAAGAAAAAAAAGGGTACGTTGCAATACAAAGAATTTCTTTTTCAGTTATAAGAACATTAACTCACTTGACAAAACAAGTAGCTAATATATGGATAATCTTATACCATGTTGCTAACGTAAATTACATACCAGCTTAGCAAGTTAACACACTGAACAAGTCAAATTTCTGATCCTCCAGTGCAGCACTTAGAGGAAGGCACTCATAAGATTTTACATCATGGAGTTTCACACCAGACCCATCCCCTGCACATTCTGGCTACATTAGGTGGTTTAGCCTAACAGTTATATACAGTCAATGGTCACAGTCCGTTCTCCTAATCTAGCAGATTAAAAATACATCCCAATGATTAAAGAAGCGTAATTGTTCGTCTAATGTATAAAGACGAAATATTGGTACATCTGTAAAGTTATCTTTGGAAAGAACTGTAATACTCCCATACCCAAGCACTAAATGTCAAAGTAGCAGTTGCCATGTGCTGAAATGGGTCAAACCCTCAGTAAATATTTATTTCACAAGTCACCTACAAAATGCCTTTAATGATTTTCTCTCTGGAGCTTTAACATGAAAGATTGGCAAGCGTGTTTTTGTTTTTTTTTTTTTTTTTAAAGCAATGCAAAGTAGCCAAAGCAGCCTAAAGAGGATGAAAATATGCAAGTGCGAAAGGACACTTTTAGAAGCCTGAAGATTACGGGCTTGTTATGTTGCAGAATAGTTAACACACTTGAACTTAAGCAGGGGATAATTTCTTCCAGATGAGGAAGCAAGGTGGACAGAGGACTCATGATTAATAATTATCCTAATCTACTTTAACATTCCTGCACTGAGGTTTTTAAATGAATGGGATTTAGCAGCAAAGCAGGATAATTTGAGCCTATGAGCAAGAGGATGACGGTGAAGAGGTTTTCGCTACATGCACTCAGTAAGGGCTGTCTCATTAAAGCTCAGAGTCCTCTTTCCATCAAGTCTCCATCAAGCCGTTAAGAGATTTGCTGGAATCCATCTGCACGGCAGAAACGCCTAGGCTCTGAACCATTTGGTAAAACACTAGAGGATGTTTTTTAAAAGTTACATCTATTCCACAATGTCCAACACTAGCTAGACACTACTAGTAGGTTACTTTGAAAAGGCTGTAAAACTTGAACTGGTTTCAAAAGGAGTCAGAAAAACAGATGACATTCACTTAGAGAAAAAAAAAGCAAGGCCTTTTGGGGGGGACAAGCTTGAGGAGCACTCTCCCAACTAATAAACACAAGAAGCCAAAGAACAAGATGTATAGGAAAAGTGAGATGTACAGCAGATATCCTCTTTTGGGATCCTCCATCATTGTCTGTCCAGAAGGCAGCACACTACAGAATGGAATCAGGAGTACGTGTTTTGTGGCCTCAATTTCCAAGGTGAATTACACATTACACTCTATTCTATTACCTTATTTGTAATCATTCAACATAAACAACATTGCTGCAGCACAGTAACCACCAGAGCCAATATACTGGCAGCAGCTTGAACCAATAACTCAGAAAACACTGGCAGTCTGTTTTGTCAGGTTGAGTGGTAACACAGTCACCTTCACATAGCTTGTGAACACATCTCAAGAAAATTTTAACAAAGATCTGTATTGGTATTCAAAAGGAAAAAATAAGAATGCCCTGAGAGACACAAGCACTCGTGTATGCCATGAGCAGTGCAATCCCGTGACAGATGTAGCAGCAGTCCCCTTAGGTACACCTACTGTAGAAAAGGTCTGTCAACCTAAAGCACATAGAGCTACTGAAAAATAATTTGTCCCAGCTGGTTATAGCTGGGGGAAGGGAGTCAAATTAGAAAAATCATGCCATGTTAAGAGAAAATGGGAAGAAATTAAAAATTACAAGAGTGGCATCTTTCCAAAAGATTTTAAGTAATATTTGAAAATAATCCAAGTAAAAAATATTTATTAGAAAAGAGATCCATTTTTATAAAATAAATCCATGAGAATGATTATTTTGACGGTTTTGTACTTAAATGACAGTAAACCCCAATGACTTTGCTTTTGCAGCTGTAATGCAAGCAAGAGTCACATGTCTCAGTGAAGAAGCATCTCATCAAATGAGTTAGATTACAGCAACACTTTCTGTGATTTGGATAACAAAAAATATTTGTGAAAAACTTAGACATGACTTTTTTGATGGACTCCCTACACTACACTTTCTACTTTCTTATCTACATATAAAAAAACCTATCACTAAACCAGAAGTCTATATGTAAAGTACAAGAAACTAAAATATCTAAATATCCTAAGCATATATACGTCATGAAATCCTACCAAATCAAAACTCTAAAAGATATGCTGTAAGCATGTTTTCCTTTTGAGACCTCTTACAATCATTCCTATCAACATTGACATCTTGGTATTTAACATTTACAAAAGCTGATGAGCTTTTCAAATTCTTCAGGCTCTGCACAATCACCTGCCACAAAAACCAGCCTGCAAATACCTGACATAATTAGTATCTAGAAAGATCTCCATAATTCATTGTGTGAAATCCAGAATAAATACAGAAACACAACACAGGGTCAAGTCAAAACATGTTATTTATGTGGAAGTCTTCATGCTTGTCCTCTCTTACTTTGTAAAAAGATGTTTCTAACATAATCAGAATGTTAGAGGCAGCACTAGCAGAGTAAAATAAGGAGTAGTGAATACTGAGACAGGAAATTAGGTTTAAAAATGGTCTGGAAATGTGGGTATTATACCTTTATCATAAGAGAAAAAAAGCAACATGGAAAATAAAGTGGTCATTCTGTCTGCAAAAGTAGCAAACAATGAGTAGCAAAATTATGTCAGAGATTTTTCAGGGGTAAGAACTCCTCAATTAGTTTGTTGGTTTGGTTTTTGGTTTTTTTTTTCTGTGAAGTTGCACAGAAGAACAGGGACTGGCTTTCTCCCTGTGAATAGAAAACAGATTTTTTGATATTGTACTAATTACTATGCTCAAAGGAAATAACAAGGTATGTTTACAATAGTAAAAAAAATCTCCGTCACAAAAATAGTTTAGGTTGACACTCATACACAGACTGCTACATAGATCAGGTCCCTACAATAAGTTAAAACATATGTAAATATGCAGTATTTGCCGCAATCACAGCTAGTAAAAAAACCTTGCTTGCCATCAAATTAAGTTTTCTGTCATGAATTAAAATTCACTAACATATTGTGGTTGCCAAATACAGACTCCTAACTAAAAGGATGAGCATCCATTAAAATGAGTTTGGACTAAAAAGTCTGTAAAAATAGCTTCAAGTGTTTTTCATATAGGATGTTTCCTTTTATGCATGTTTTGATTGCATTGATGTCCTGGTTTGGACTAGGAAAGAGTTAACTCGTATCAGGAATTAGGAAGGAGTACAGCCTGGGCAGCTGACCTAGGCTAGCCAGCAGGTATTCCATACCATCCTGACGTTTTTCCCAGTATGTAGGTGGAGAACTGGCTCGAAGGAGCTGTCTTCTGGACTCGCAGTTTTTGGCTGCCAGTCAGGAGCCATCAGTCAGTTGGGTCAAGTCCCAGATGGTGAGCAACTGAGCAACAGAGTGGACTAAAAACAAACTTCTTGTGTACATTTCTGATACCAGTTAAATTGTCGGTCACAATGTTGGTTTACATGCTCACATGGTGCTATTATATGATTTCTTATAACTATGTATTCCCTATGACAGTGTTTATCATCTGTGAAAAAAGGATGAAGGCCATCATTCTGATATACTGGGTGACAGTGGCTTATAAGATGGTTGTATTACTAGTTGTGAAGTTAGGTCGGCACTTGTACATGGCTTTGTTGTCATTTTCACACCTTGGGCACTTCCTGTCAGAACTCAGTAATGGTAATGACACTCAATTCATGGGAAAAATGGAGGGGTATAACTTCTCTCTGGAAAAATGCTGCTCCACTTTCCAGTGAGCAGCCCTCCAGACAAGATAGAAGGGTTGATTTCTATTTTGATCCCATTGTGGGGACTTCTGCTTTTTTTCCCCCAAAAAGTAAACGATGACTGCCATGACCAGTATCAGGGGGGCCCTGCCTCCAACCAAGAGGAGGAGAGGGACAAGTGGATTTATTGGACTGGCACATCAAATCCACAGGAGTCCAAGCTTATAGTGGACACTGGCACACAATGCACGCTGGTGCCATCAAGCTATAATGGGACAGAATCCATTCGTACTTCTGGAGTAACAGGGGGGATATTAACAGCTATCTTTATTAGAAGCTGAAGTGAGCCTAACTGGGAATGAGTGGCACAAACACCTCCTTGTGACAAGTCCAGAAGCTCCCTGCATACTGGGCATAAACTACCTCAAGAGAGGGTATTTTAGGACCCAAAAGGGTTCTGGTGAGCTTTCAGTGTGTCTCTAGTGGAGAAAGAGGAAACTGAACAATTGTCCAGCATGCCCAGCCTCTCAGAGAACCCTTCTGTTGTGCCATTGCTGATAGTTGAAGAGCAACAGGTACCTATTGTGACCACAACAGCACACCAGTGGCAATGCTGCACCAGCAGATTCTGTGATTCCCATTCATAAATTGATTTGTCACGTGGAGACTCAAGGGATGACCAGCAAAACTCAGTCATCTTTTAAGAGCCCCATACGCCTGTATGGCCAGTGCAAAAGCCTAGTGAAGAGTGGAGACTGACAGTAGACTACTGTGGCTTAAATGAAGTCACATCGCCATTGAGTGCTGCTGTGCTGGACATGCTGGAACTCCAATAAAAAAACAGAATCCAAGGCAGCCAAATGGTATGCCACCATTGATATTGCCAATGCATTCTTCTCTATCCCTTTGGCAGTAGAGTGCAGGTCACAGTTCACTTTCTCTTGGAAAGGGGTTCAGTACACCTGGGATTGACTGTCCCAGGGTTGAAAACACAGCCCTACCCTCTGCCATGGACTGATCCAGGCCACACAGGAGAGGGGTGAGGCCTCAGAACACCTGCAGTACATTGATGATATCATTGTGTGGGGCAACTCAGCAGAAAATAATTCAAATCCTTCTGAAGGCCAGTTTTGCCATTAAATGAACTAAGGGTAGAGGACCTGTGCAGGACATACAGACCTTAGAACTAAAACAGCAGGATAGACGTTGTCATATCCCAGTAGAGGTGGTCAACAAAATCACAGCCATGTCTCCACCAACTCACAAATAGGAAACACAAGCTGTTGTAGGTGTTGTGGGTTTTTCGAGAATGCACATTCCAAATTACAGTATGATTGTGAACTGTCTCTACCATGTGACACATGAAAAATTATTTTGAATGGGGTTCTGAAGGGCAACAAAGTTTTGAACAAATTAAACAGGAAATTGTTCATGCAATGGCACTTGGAACAGGCCAGACAGGACCAGATGTTAAAAATGTGCTGCTCTACACCACAGCCCTACTTGTGGAGTCTTTGGCAGAAAGCACTTGGGGAGACTCGAGGCTGACCCCTTGGGCTCTGGAGTCAGGGACATAGAGGGTCTGAGGCCTGACACACTCCGAGAAGGAGAAACCGGCAGCATATGAAGAAGTTCGAGCTGCCTCAGAAATGATTGGCATGGTAACATAACTTCTCCTAGTACCCTGACTGTCAGTGCTAGGCTGGATGTTCAAAGGATGCGCCTCCCCCATGCAACTGATGCTACACTGATCACACAACAAGCTCACGTGGGAAATTCTAGCCACCCTGGAGTTCTGGAAGTGATCACAAACTGGCTAGAGTGCAAAAATTGTGAAATACCACCAGAGAAGATATTGAGAAATGCTGAAGAGGCCCCACTGCATGATGAGCTGCCAGAAGACAAGAAGCGATATGCCCTGTTCACTGATGGATCCTGTCTCATTGTGGGAAAGCATCAGAGGTGGAAGGCAGCTGTGTGGAGCCCTCTAGGCAAAGCTTCAGAAGCTGCAGAAGGGGAGGGTGAATCGAGTCAGTTTGCAGTGGTAAAAGGCATCCAGTTTAGACAGTGATGAATGAGGAAAAAATGGGCAAGGATCTACCTCTACACTCGTTCGCTCATGGCAGCAAGTGCTCTTTGGGGATGGCTACAGCAACAAGGACAGAACAACTGGCAACAACAGGGTAAACCCATCTGGGCTGCTCCAGTATGGCAAGACATCACTGCCGGGCTGGAGAAACTAGTTGTGAAAGTGCATGACGTAGGTGCCCACATACCCAACAGCTGGGCCATGGAAGAACATCAGCATAGCCAGCAAGTAGACAAGGCTGCCAAAATTGGAGTGGCTCACGTAGATTTGGATTGGCAACACAAGGAAGAGTTATTTTTAGCTCGATGGGCACATGACAACTCATCAAGGAAGAGATGCCACCTATAGATGAGCTCGTGATCAAGGGGTGGACTTAACCTTGGCCACCATTGCACAAGTTGTCCATGAATGTGAGACATGCTACAATCAAACAAGCCAAACGGTGGAAACCCACATGGTATGAAGGGCAATGGCAGAAACATAAATGTGGAGAGGCCTGGCAGATTGACTCCATCACACTGCTACAGACTCACCAAGGCAAACGCCATGTGCTCACAGTGGTGGAGGTGACCTCAGGATGGTTGGAAGCATATCCTGTGCCTTATACTACTGCCCAGAACACCATGCAGGGCCTTGAAAAGAAAATCCTCTGGTGACATGGCGCTCCAGAAAGAATTGAGTCAGACAATGGGACACACTTCCGAAAGAACCTCATAGATCCCTGAGCCAAAGAGCATGGCATTGAGTGGGTCTATCATATCCCCTACCATGCACCAGCCTCTGGAAAAATTGAACAATACAATGGATTATTGAAGACCACACTGAGAGCAATGGAGGGCGAGACCCTCAAACATTGGGACAGGCATTTAGAAAGGGCCACCTGGTAAATCAGGATCTGTCAACCGAGCTCGCCCTGCCCAATCAGAACTTTAACATACTGTAGAAGGGGATAAAGCCCCTGTAGTGCACATAAAGATATGTTAGGGAAGGCAGTCTGGGTGAGTCCTACTCCAGGTAAAGGCAAAACCATCCGTGGGATTATTTTTGCTCAGGGACCTGGGTGCACTTGGTGGGTGATGAGCAAGGATGGGGAAGTTCAGTCTGTACCTCAAGGAAGTTTGGTTTTGGGTAAGAATAACCTGTGAATTAAATTATATGATGATAGTTGTTGAATAACCTTGCTGTTGTATGTCACCACTACCACAGTTGCTCCATGCCATATCACTAACATTGCAGGAAGAACCACCCAGATCACTGGAGGATGGACTTAAATTAGCAAAACATAGGATGGTGAAAAGTGAACCAGAGCTCAGTGAATTCCTCAAGATCAACACCTTAAATTTACACATTGTGAGTGTAAGACATCAAATATACCAGCTACAAACTCCTGATACTGCATGCAATGACCTACCTCACACATACTCCATCTCTCCTGCTGTGAAAGATTCATGATGAATGAAGACCTGAAGTTACAGACTAAGCGACAGAGGGATGGCCCATAACCTGAGGGAATTATATACTTCTATGTGTGTCCATATTTTCAGGGAGAGGAAGTGTGGTGGTAGATGATTACAAAGTGTAAACCCAAGCATGATGTAGATAGGATAGAGTAAGGAGTGGTATGTCCTAGTTTGGGCTAGTATAGACTTAACTGCTATGAGGAAGTAGGCTCACCAGCAGGTATTCCATACCATACTGATGTCATGCCCAGTACATATAGGTGGGGAGCTGGCTGAGAGGAGCTCTCTTCTGGGGTCACAGTTGTCTGCAGCTGGTCTGGAGCAGTCAGTCAGGTAACAGTTGGTGAGAAACTGCATCATTATCCTGGTTTAGGCCCATCAAGGAACAAAAGACAACGATTAGCCTCAAATACCAAAGACCTGAGGATTGCCAAAGGGCAGGGAGAGCTTAATTGCCACCTAAGGTCCAGGACAAAACAGACCAGGCTACTCAGATTGTGGAAGAAAATAGAAAATAATTTAATGCAACACCAACTAAAACATAACCATAAAACCCCTAAACATAACTAAAATAAAACAACACAGAGTAGTACAACAATGAGGAGTCCAACCAGCCCTTTAAGAACATCTCCTGCCCTCTTCCCGGGCTCAGAGCCTTGATCCAGGTGTTTTTACCTCCTCCCCCCATGATGGCCCAGGGGGGCAGGGAGTGGGGGTTTCAGTCAGTCTATTCCCAATAGGTTCTGCCATTTGACCCTTCTCAGGGCAGGTGGGCTCTGCACCAGTCCTCCCTGCAAGTCTGTGGGGTACCTCACACACACTGCAGCCCTGCATGGGCTGCTCTGACGTGCATTCATCCCAAAAGCTGCAGCTCCTCTCTGCCTCTTGTGTGGGTCTGCTCTGTGGCCCGCAGACTCTCCATGGCTGCCTCCTCACACAGTCTCTTGCCTGTCTAGGTACACTCACATGGAGCTGCTGATAGGTCTCAGTCCTGCCATGGCCCTGCATGGGTTGCAGGGGTACAGCTGCATCCTCACCACGGCTTGCAGAGGGGTCTCTGGTCTGGTGCTCCTCCTTCCTTCCTCCTTCTCTGACTGTGGGATCCTCATAGTCCCCTCCATCTTGTACCACTCTTACACCTCCTGCCAGCACTTCAGATTCCCGTCCCTAAATAGTGATCGCAGAGGCGCCAGATTGGCCCAGCTGGGCCGGAGGTGGGTCTGAACCCAGGAGCTGGGGGAGAGTCCACAAACTCTTTACTGGGACTTCACTGCAACCCGCTCCCCCTGTTACCAAGCAAAAGCTGCTCCTTGCTAAACCATGACAATCATGCACCAGTCCCTATGTACATGCCCTCATTTATTGTTATAACGGTTCCTCCTTAACTTGTTTTTTTCAATTAAACTGTTCTTATTTCAACCTATGCAGGTTATTTTCCCTTTCTCCAATCCCTTTCCCATCCCGCTGGAACAGGGAGGAGTCATGGGGTTTTTTGACTCTTCTGGGCTGGGCCAAATCACAATTGAAAATGTACCTTAAAAAAAAAATTCAGAGCAATTTAAAATTTGCATCTACAAAATTTGCTGTATCAGCAACTTATTTTCAGACTAGTTTTAATAATTTGGCATTTCATAAAATAAATTCACCAATTTAATTTAAATTTTAGAAAACTATAAAGATTTCTATATTGTAAAACTTTATAAACACTCTTAAAGAACATTCAGATTTTTCGCTTTATTGTCATTTTGTATAATTGTTCTTAACTGTTTAGCCTTGCAGAATGGGGCAAACTCCTCACAACTACAGAAAAAACTGCATTGTCAAGCAAACTAATAGTTTTGAGACATAGATTTGTTACCAAAAAATGACTTGGGGGGTTTTGTTTTTCTGTTTTTGTAGGAAGTTCCTTAATATGATCTCCAAACAAGCATATATTGAAATTAAAATTAAAAAAAAAAAGATAACTTTGTAATTTACTCCAGTCAACTTCCATATGACTAATGCAACACCAAAAACTATGCTGGAGCCTCTAAAACTGACTTGTTAATTAATTTGAACAAACTGCATATGCTGGCAAAATCTTCACGTGTAGGGAGCCAAGGCAAAAAGGAAGTAATATTAAAGTTGTACACAAATTGAGAACTGAGAAGTGTTTTTCAAGAACCAAGCATTGAGAGAGAATTCAGTGTTATGTTTCTTTTAAATGGCTTTTCTATAGTGCTTAATGCTCATACATTAACTCCCATATCATTTCTCAGAGGTATTCGATTAGTACCAGTTTGCTGACCAGAAGTAAAACCAAAACCAACAGGAAAAAAACAAAATACAACACATGAACAAAACCCCACAAATCAGTAAACAAAACAAAAAAAGGCCATTGGTTATTTCAGAACTCAAACAGATGCTTAAGCATTGATATTCATTTTTTACCCTTTGGCAGCATAATCTCATGGCAGTCATAACTACTGCATTTTGTATGTATTTATATAGTACATCATATTCCTACAGAAATGTTTGTTGCCCTTCTTAATTATAAATTGTTTGCTTTTATGCATAGGCACCAGCACTGCAGTCATTGAATTCTTGCTGCAGTCATTCACAATCCATGTCACCAAAACCAGAATTCTCTCTAACATGATATAATTACTGAAATGAACAGCCGAAGATCCATGCTGTACATGAACGACATGCTGTATGTAAATAGACCTCAGTACTACACTTCCAATTCTTTTGTGAAACTCCTTGCTGAAACTAAGAATTCAGCATTAAAAACAAATAAACAAAATGTCATTGCCAAATATAAATTATACTGAAAGGTTTGGTCTTTCGCACTGTTTAACAGACTCTCTGGAATGAAATCTGCAAGAAATTCACATATCAAGAACAAGATGTTCAAAATACTGTCTCTGAATTTTTAATTAAAAATCCATCTCAGTAATCCCAAGTATCTGCAGGGATTTTCTTTATGATTTTGCATATCATGAAGTGACACAGAGAAGGTGAACAGGAAATGACTATTTAGTTTCTTCCACTATGAAAATTTAATAAGCATGTAATAAAATTGTAAGCCTGAAGCAGCTGTTTTGAGACCATATGCAAGTATGTTGCAAGGCTGTTTGTCACAGAATTTTGAGTACTACAAGTGACATAGGTTTAGAACAGATAGATAATAAAGGGCCTGGGAGGCAGAAAATAAATCAGCTGGGGATACTGAAGGAAGATTAATTACGCTCTGAAAGGAAGAGTTAGATTGAGATCACACATCCAAAGAGAACATTGTGGAGACTCAGAAGATCTTCATGGCAAGTAACAAATACTAAATTCAGAATGTATGCACTGAAACCAACACGGCTACCAAAAAAAAACAGCAGTGAAGGCAGAACCATCTGAATCACCATTGTTTCCCAAGTAAATGTACTCATCCTAAAGCTAATCCAAGCCGAATCCAGATTGTTGGAAAAAACCTCCCAGCATCTTTCCTAAACTAAGCTATGTGTAAACAATGCTTAAACACCTGCCTGGTAAGGACAGCAGTAGGCAGTGATAAAACAGAAATGTTTGGAGATTTCAATTCTTCAAATCAAAAGCCTTCTCCCTGAACTCTGTATATGTAGCTACTGACATTCCTCAGCAAATGAATCCTCCAGGATGAATCAATTCTAATATCTAGGCCTCCCAGAAAAAGATATAAGCTCAAAAATTTGAGTCTTAGGCCTGTTATGCCATTCATTCTTCATAGTTTTGGGGTTTTCTAACATCTGAAGAGTTTGTTGAGTTACTCTTGTTCTGTTTAGAGCAGGCTGGAATCAAACCCTGAAATCTGTCTTTTTCCAAGCATCTCCATTACATACAGCAATCTGAAGTGTAAAAACACCTTGATGAATGCAGTCCTTCATAAAGGCATGTATTCTCTGTACACATAATTACAGAACTTGACATGGAACTCCCACTAAGACAACAAGGTCACCTCCCCATTGAAGGATACCAGACATGAACATCTGTCACTTAAACAAATGTCACCAAGTATATCAAACTGAGGACTTGGCTTATCCACACAAATTAAAAAAAAAAAAAAAAAAAAAAATCAGATTTATGGGGTGACATCTGTTTGAGTGACAGATGCCTGTGCCACAAGAGTGCTAAACAGTGTTTCATTGAGAGAGTAATTACCTCCAAAAGACTTTACCCAATAGAATAAACTAAGGGTTCTTCCTTTTATGATAAGCACTTTTCATACTTTGAAAATCCCATTTATCAGGGATTGAAGTTGCAAAGTTTAAAAGAGCTGCATATATTCAAGTCAAGCAGACTAAAACATTTAGAGATACCGTGTTATTTGTGCCTAAGCCTAAATCCTGGTGTTTGGATCTCGTTATTTTCGTTTGATCACGAGACTGCAAACAAGTCATGCCAATTTGTAAAACATTTAGCATAATTTGTTTTAAAATTAAACACTGTTATAGGTGTGTAGAGTTTGGTTGTATTTATTTTTACTGCTGAATGCTACACTAATCTGCAGTTGAATTTATCATTGTATTCAATTAGCTATTATTAGGTGATCATCTCAAGCAGAACAGGACAACCCCAAACTAACAAGGAGTCTTTATCTACAAATGGCACAGATTAAAACTGTGAAAACATAGCTTTATAATTTAATAATTAATACTTTTCAGCTTGTTTCAATAGAACTTCAATGCATGTTGGGGAGGCTTTTCACTATTGGTAGGATGCTGTAATCCCTGTAAAATATCAAGGATTTTGCTCTTCATTAAACTATCTGGATGGCTTGAATAAGAGTCTACCACAACCTGTTGTTTCAACATCTTGACTATCATATAGTATTTTTATATCACAGATATGCAAATGTCATCATTTTGTGTGGAGCTGTTCCTGGTAATGAGGAAGGGGCTGTAAAGATGGCTCATGTAAAAAGTTGCTTGAAATTCTCCCCAGCTCTGAGCCAGACCCACTTCTGTGGCTGAGCCAGTTAGGCATCTCCATGATCAGATTTTAAGAAGCAGCCAGAAGAGGAGGTGTCTTCCTGTTCCTTCTAGTTCTGCCCCTTCCTCTTTTCCAGCTGGTGGTGGTGCAAGGAGTTGGGACACAGAGTCAACCATACAGACTCCAAGGTCAGTGAGGGAAAAGAGGTGGAAGTGTGCTGGAGCTGAGACTCCCCTGCATCCTGTGGAGAGGACTCACAAAGCAGAGATTTGTTTTTACTTTGTAAAAGACCCCGAGCCAGGAGCAGTGACTATGCCCAGAGGAGGCTGTGTCCTATGTGAGGGATCTCATATTCACAGAAGCTGTAGCTTTTGGGAAGATCCCACACCAGAGAAGTTTAAGGACTGTGTCCTGTGGGAGGGACCTCATATCAGAGCAGGGGAAGAATATGAGGAGTTGTCCTCCTCTGAGAATAAAAGTGGCAGAGACCATCTGTGAGAGACTGACCAGATTCCCCATTCCCTACCCGCCTGTGCCGTTGAGCAGGGAGGAGGTAGAGATGTCGTCAGCAGTGAGGTGGGCCCAGGAAGAAAGGAGGAATGGGAGAGGGAGATCTTAAAGTGTTGGTTGTATTTTTGTCAATCATCCTGCTCTTTTTGCTTTTTGTCTGTTCTGTTTCTTGTAGGTAGTAGAATAAAGTTTCCTACTTTCCTCTCTGAGTACTGGAGTCTATTTTGCTCAGAACCATAATTGGCAATTTGCTCTCCCTGCCCTTGTCTCAATCCACAACATCCTTGGTTATCGTTTTCCCTTCCATCTCTCTAGGGGCCTCTGCCATCCTATAGAGTGTGGGGGTGAATGGGGGGCAGTGAAGCAGGAGAGTAATATGGTGCTTCATTGCTGGCTGGGCAACACCACAACAGCAAGTAAATTTTGTATTCTCTTATTGAAACAATTGTTTTTAAAAAGCCACAGTCTGAGAACAAAGGGAAGATTCATCAACATAGAAACTAAAGCTCTCTATGCAAAGTACCTATGTAATAGTTAAGTTAAATTCATTCTTTCCCTTAGGAGATAGAGCAGAGCTATTAGTTCCATTTAAACATAAGAAAAAACTATTTTACTGTGAGAGTGACAGAGCTCTGGCTCAGGCTGTCCAGGGAGATTGTGGTGTCTCCTTCTCTGGAGGTTTTCAAAACCGGCCTGGACACGTTCCTATGCAACCTGATCTAGGTGAACCTGCTTTAACAGAGGGGTTGGACTAGATGATCTCTAAAGGTCCCTTCCAACTCCTACCATCCTATGATTCTATGACTTTTCCATCAAACTTGAGTCTTCTGGCAGAAAATGAACTATGAAATATCTATGAGATAATCCAAACTATAATCTTTCATCTCTCTTGTACTGATCTGGAATGCTTACAAAAGGAATTGAAGCATTTGATTAATTTAGCAAAATATTGAAAATCACACCAGCACCTTCCAGCCCTGTCCTGAGGGAGGTCTCTGTGGAAAAACAGTGCTGCCACCAGACAACTCTATCATCACTGTTTGTTACATCACACACCAGATGGATTACCTGCAAAGGAGCTGCAGGTCCACATACATTACTGCAAAACTAGTTTACACAGATTTTAGCAGTTGTTTTGAAACTTTGCATAAAACATTCATATTTTGAAAACATCAAAATACGTAATTCCTGCTCTGAATAGCCTCAAAGCTATATTTTTTAAAAACTCATGCAGAGAAAGGGAAGAAAGTGAAATTTCAAACTCCTCTGGTGTCTGAGTGAAAAAAAAAAAAATACTGAGACGTACCTTTGACCAACATAATTTGCAAAATCTCTCCAGCTCTACAACTTCACAGAAATCTAATTGATTTACCACAATTTACCACAATTCCTAATCCCAAGGAATGCTGGGTGTTTTCATAACAGCTCCTGGGACCACCCAGTGGTCTCACCTGCAATAGAAAGGTAAGGCAACGTCTCTAAAAAACAGGACTGGCAAAGGAACCTCTGCTGCCCAGTAGCTTTGCAATTAGGGAGAGCCTGAGAGAGGAAAGAGGGAGATGGGAACAAAAAGATGACGAATTTGCAAAGACTAGGGTGAATGGCAATTGTTGCCTAGGGGGAGCAACCTGACCTCTGGCAGAGAGCTGGTGCCAGGAGGTGGAAGCAGTAAGGAGTAGTAAATAAGTTACAGAAATTGAGCCCTCTGCTCAGGCTCCACAGGAGAGAGTCCTCCCTGACAGTATTTTCTCCAAAGTAAATTTAGTGCTACAACACGAGGGAAATGAGTTTAAAGGAAAACCAATGACAGCTGTCTATATCTCAGCTTGTTTCCACTCAAAAAGGTTTCTTTTTTTAGATGCTTACTATTTAAGTCTTGTTTTTTAGGATAACTTTAGCACATTTATTCTTACTTTGCAAATCACTTTTAAAAGCTTTTAAATAAAAATTATTAGGGAAAAAAATGCTTCATGCTTATCAGTATATTTATGTGCCAATTTTTTTGTGGTAGATGTTTAAAATGTGACAGAGGTCATCCTTCAGATTACAGCTACATCTTCTGGTTAACCAAAAATACCTACAGAACTTTCCAATTCTTCAGTTATTTTACTGTGTATTTAATATCCTTAAAAAGATACATAACAACTAAGAAAAACATTATCACTGAAGTATGATGTTTAGTATATAGAGCAGATTGGATAAGACTAGCTTTATAAGTCAATAAATAGTTTTGGTCCTATTCCACTAATCTTTATATTGATGTGCCACAAACAGCTTGCTTTCCAAACATGGAAGACAAACCAAAAATGTCAATAAATAAAAAAATATTTTTATCTTCATTTTTTTTCTGCAGATAACTGAAGCTAGGTACATTCTAGGATTTTTGATAGATGTTAAGACAATTAGTGGCTAATTTTGTTTGAGAGTTCCCTGTTCAAGGTCAAAGATGAATTCAGGAGCTGCATCCAGATCTTCTGCATTCAGGTTAAGTCACTAAGCCTCAGAAATCAAAGCCATTGAAGCATCAAGTAGTCTTACATTGCCAAAAGCCCTAGAAGCTGTAAAAACATTAGCATGTTCTTTTATTCCGGGCTTTTACAACACAGTCCCCATATGTGTCATGTTAAAAAAGTGGTATCAGAAGAATGGTATCAGAATAAAACTTGATCATATGTCTTAATGATTAAGTACAGCAGTTAAATTCAAAGACATAAATAAAGAATAAAGGACCTGATAAGAAGTTGAATAGCACCTTATCTTGAACTCAGCATTACAACTATTACAGATGTTTTTGATGTTCATGAGGCTATCATTAACTTAGCAACAACATAGAAAAAAGCCTCTTTCTTAATCCCCAGCTTTCAATCATAACCTTAAAGACTAAGCTGACATATGTCTAAAAGATTTAATTATTCATGTAGCACTAAAACATTTGAAAGAGCTTCAAAATGAAAGATATTTCAGTATAAATACTTCACTGTAAAAATGTAAGAATAACTTCAATTAACTTCTTGGCTTCTCAGATAAATCAGTCCAAACTACTGTGGTTAGAAAAGTTAACTACTTTAAGTATGTTGTTGCTGAAAGTTACTTAAATAATATTTTTTCCCCAAATATTGCTCTGCCTTTTTCATTGTTTAAACATTATTTCTTTTTTTTCTCAGTTACACATTTCATATTCTTTCTCAATAACTTATACTTCAAGGTATTTAAAATCACTAGTGTATAAAAATGAAGGCAATCAGATTATTTTTCAAGAATTCAAGACAATTAAATTCAGATAATCTAATGGGTTTCAAAAAGGTGTATTTCACATTAATGATTTTGTTTATTTATACTGACTCAACACATCTCAAATACCGTGTGACTTGGTAATACTGTATGTCACAAAAATAAATTTATCAGATCAAAACTTCACAAGTGAGACTTAAAAAAATTTCACTTTAGCATGTCAATATACCCTAAACCAGACAGGCCACAGCTGTATTGTGCCAGAGAGCATTCTGTCTCCACCATTTGCCAGCTGATAGCATCACACAGTGAACTTTTAGCACTGAGACCAAGACTGGCTGGACCGACCATATGTGAGCTTGAGGTATGTGCCTTCTCCCTGTGCATCCTTCTGCCTTGGCCAACAACCACATTCACACAATGACACACATTAACTGGCTCATCTAGCAAACATCTTACTGTTCATTTCACAGAGAAATGAATACTTTTATCCTTACAAAAATTGTGTCATTTCTCCTCTTTCTTTCTGTGCACCGTTCCTCCTCTTTTTTCCGTATAAGACACTCAGTTTTGTTTTGTGATGCGAATTCCATGAGATTCAACCCTATATTGCTTCTTATGTTCTTTGCATATAAAGCTCAACCTGGGGAAAGTCACTGCTTAGTACTGGGTTTAGTCTTTTACGGAATGAACTGTTATGTGGAGATCTCTCTTCTAACTTTTCACAGTTGTCACAAAATACCACACAAAGTAGTTTCGCATGTTTAACTCTGTGGAATGCTAAAAGTCTTTCCCAACTTAAAAAGAGCTTGTTAGGAGTTGTAACTAGTTAATATTCAGAAAGGTTTCTGTCCTGGTTTTGGCTAGGATAGAGTTAACTTTGATGAGGAAGTAGGAAGGGGCACAGCATGGGCAGCTGACCTGGGCTGGCCAACAGGTATTCGATACCATACTGACATCATGCCCAGCACCTAGAAGCAGGGAGCTAGTCGGGGGCGGGGCTTGGGGAGCACAGGCGGGGCTGCCTGTCGGAGAGGGGGTCGCGTAGGGTCCCGGGTGGTGAGCAGCCGCGGCAGCGCCATTCCTTTTGTATATTCCCCTCGTGTACTGTTAAAACTGTTCCTTTTTCCCCCCTGAACCTGTTCATTCTTATTGTTGTTCTATTAAACCGCTCTTATTTCAACCTACGCGGGTTTTCTCCTTTTTCTCTGGTTCCCCTTCCCACTCCACCGGGAGGGGAGGAGTGAGCGAGCACCCTCGTGGCTCTTTGTTCCCAGCTGGGCAAAACCACGACATATTTGGCGCCCAACGTGGGGCCCGCAGGGTTGAAATAAGACACAGTAGGCTGAAACCATTGTCACAATGTTGATGTATTTGCTTAACTGCGGTTGGCCCATAATTTGTCATATGCACTATGTATTCTCTCTGATAGTGTTTATGTCCTTTGGAAAAGGGACGAAAGCACTCGTTCTGATATACTGGTTGTTACTGGCTTATGGTATGGTTGTATCACTGGGTATGGAGCTAGGCCAATACTTGTACATGACTGGGTTGGCATTTCTGCAACTTGGACATTTATTTTCAGAAGGTACTGACAGTAATGACACTCAGTTCATGGGAAAAATGGAGGGACGTAATTTTTCCATTTTTTCCATCCTCCCTTACTGATTCAAGTTAACTGCAATAGCTTTTGACAATTCCGAACGCACTTGGGATGTCCCAGCCATTGTGGTTTTATTGCTCTGTCCTCTAGGTAGGGTGTTTTTCTTGGGTAGAATTGTGAAATGTGTTTTCCAGACTGTTATGAGTTTGGGCAGCTATGGAGGGATTGATATACAGAAGAATATGAACAGGTATTGGAAGAGTTTTTTACTTGTACAGATTAGGAATGCCACCCTAGCAACCACTGTGGCTATTCAAACTGAGGCAACTGATGCTGTTGCTGCCCTAACTCCAACAGCAGACACTGATCCTGAATCAGAGGATCAACCTGTGGCAGTGTCAGTTGCTCCTGTCCAGAAAAAGAAACACATAAAAAAATCAGTTCGCCTTATGAGGGATGAAGATGAAACAGTGTCATCACGGGAACGGGAGGAAGAGTCAGAGCCAGAGATAATCACCCGATCCTTGTCCCTGAGCGAAATGCGAGAAGTGCGAAAAGATTACAGTCGCCACCCAAGCGAGCACCTTGTTGCCTGGCTGCTCCGATGCTGGGAGAATGGGGCCCACAGCTTGGACTTGGAGGGCAGGGAAGCCAGGCAGCTGGGCTCTCTGTCCCGGGATGGCGGCATTGACAAGGTGATTGGAAGGAAGACAGAAGTCCTCAGCCTCTGGAGAAGACTTTTGTCTGGTGTGAGGGAAAGATACCCCTTCAAAGAAGATATCATATGCCACCCAGGCAAGTGGACCACAACGGACAAAGGTATCCAGTACCTGAGGGAGTTAGCTGTGCGGGAAATGATTCATAATGAGCAGTTACCAACAGACCCAGATGAGGTCCAGTGCACACAGTCTATGTGGCGAAGATTTCTGCAGAGTGTACCATCATTTTATGCTAATTCATTGGCAGTCATCTCCTGGAAAGAAGGTGAGGGGAAAACAGTGGGGGAAATGGGTGTTCAACTTCGGCAATATGAAGAAAGTCTGTCTTCCTCCCTACAGGCTGTTGTCTCGGCTGTAGATAAAATGTCACAAGAGTTCCGCCAGTTCAAAGAAGATATGTCCCACCCCCCACCTGCCCGAGTCCATACTTCAGCTGTTAGGAGTAGATGTCCCTCTGTTCAAGAGAGGGAATATAGAGGGCAGACACCACGAGGTGCTTTGTGGTCTTACCTGCGGGACCAGGGAGAACAAGTGGCATGGGCAACCTACTTCGGCCTTAAGGGCACGGGCACGGCAGCTACGGGGAAAAACCGCTACAAGGAGCAATTTCTCCTGGAAAGATGCTGCTCCAGTTTCCAGTGAGCAACTCCCTAGACAGAATAGAAGGGTTGATCTCTATTCTAGTCCCCTCGAGGGGACTTCTAGCTCTTTTCTACAAAAAGCATCCAATGACTGCCATGGCCAGTACTAGGGAGGCCCTGCCTCTAGCTAGGTGGAGGAGAGGGACAACCGAGTTTATTGGACAGTGTGGATCCGATGGCCTGGCACATCAAACCCACAAGAGTACAAGGCTTTAGTGGATACTGGAGCACAGTGCACTCTGATGCCATCAAGTTGTAAAGGGACAGAATCTGTTTGTATTTCTGGAGTGACAGGGGGATCTCAACAGCTAACCTTGTTAGAAGCTGAAGTGAGTTTAACTGGAGATGAGTGGCACAAACAGTCCATTGTAACAGACCCAGAAGCTCCATGTATCCTGGGCATAGACTACCTTAAGAGAGGGTATTTTAAGGACCCAAAAGGGTACCGGTGGGCCTTTGGTGTGGCTGCAGTGGAGACAGAGGAAATTGAACAACTATCCAGCATGCCTGGCCTTTCAGAGGACCCTTCTGTTGTGGGTTTGCTGAAGGTTGAGGAGCAACAGGTACCAATTGCAACCACAACAGTGCACCGGCGGCAATATCGCACCAGCAGAGATTCAGTGATTCCCATTCATAAGTTGATTCACCAACTGGAGAGCCAAGGGGTGATCAGCAAAACTCACTCACCCTTTAACAGTCCCATATGGCCAGTGTGAAAGTCTGCTGGAAAGTGGAGACTGACAGTAGACTATCGTGGCCTGAATGAAGTCACGCCGCCGCTGAGCGCAGCTGTGCCGGACATGCTGGAACTCCAATATGAACTGGAGTCCAAGGCAGCCAAATGGTATGCCACCATTGATATTGCCAATGCATTCTTCTCAATTCCTTTGGCAGTAGAGTGCAGGTTCCAGTTCGCTTTCACTTGGAGAGGGGTTCAGTATACCTGGAATCGACTGCCCCAGGGGTGGAAACACAGCCCCACCATCTGCCATGGACTGATCCAGGCCACGCTGGAGAAGGGCGAGGCCCCAGAACACCTGCAATACATTGATGACATTGTTGTGTGGGGTGACTCAGCAGAGGAAGTTCTTGAGAAGGGAAAGAAGATAATTCAAATTCTTCTGAAGGCTGGTTTTGCCATTAAACGAAGTAAGGTCAGAGGGCCTGTGCAGGAGATCCAGTTTTTAGGAATAAAATGGCAGGATGGACGTCGCCATATCCCAATAGATGTGATCAACAAAATTGCAGCCATGTCTCCCCCAACTAGCAAAAAGGAAACACAAGCTTTCCTAGGTGTTGTGGGTTTTTGGAGGATGCATATTCCAAATTACAGTATGATTGTGCACCCTCTCTACCACGTAACACGGAAGAAAAATGATTTTGAATGGGGTCCTGAACAGCAACAAAGTTTTGAACAAATTAAACAGGAGATAGTTCATGTAATGGCACTTGGGCCAGTCCGGACAGAAATGGCACAAACCTCTTATTTCTGTGTGTCTTGATAGTCCATGTACATGGCCAAGGATTTGACCCTAGACAAACACAAAAAAGTGAATGCTGTGATACACACTGATGAAAGCCAAACCTCCCAAAAAAACCAAACCCAAAATGTCTAAGAAACCTTCCTCATTGGGGAAAAAAAAACCCAAAGAAAATTTAAAAAAAAAACTCAAGAAAAAAACCCCTGGAATTCTGGCAATGAAGTCAGGTCAATGAATACAGATTGAATATATACAAATATAGAAAAAATAAGCTGCTGAGTTTACACAGAGTATCCAAAGTTCTAAGATTGCCTTCTATGTATTAAAAAAAAAATTCAAAGGATCCACACAGATGTAGTTTCAGCCACTTCCACAGTCCAGTGGTTACAAAGTTTAATTCCATCAGGAGGATAGCATGGTTTATAACAAAAAGGATCTCAGTAAAGAAGCTGATAAATCAATCACAATAAAATTAATTCACAAAAGTAAAGTTTTCCTGCTTTGGAAATTCCCAAATTCATCTATATGGCATACGGGAAAGACAAATTTAAGTCTGCTCCAGAAAATGTCACTTTAGAACTTACTGGCCTTATCAGATTTCTCCTTTCTGGAGTCCACTCCTCGGTTGGGGTTGCAAGCATATAGCACACCTCATGGCACCACTGTACTTTTGCCATGGTCTTTCAAGGAAACTAAGAAAAAGTCAAGTTTCCAGAAGATATTTAATTATGTCAATTATTTTTTAAAATAAATAGCAACTAGAACGTTACTTTGCAGGTCACTGATCGGAGGCAATGGAAAACAAGCATGGGAAGATAATCCTATAGGTCAGCCAATACTAAAATCTTAAGTGTTAGGAAGAAGAGATGTTGGGGTGAAAAAAGCAAGTATCAAGAGTTTGGTCGACCACTTGTAGAAAACAACTTTGTTTAATATACTTAGGGCCACTCTCAGGAAGAAACAACTAAGCATTGCTGCACCAAGTGTGCCAGGAGATGCGATTAATGAGGTCATTGCATACCAAAGAACTCCTGGCAGGAACTCAGGCTGAGGTTCCCGGCAGGCAAACTCAAGATCTCACAGAAGCTGCAGGAGTTGGATGAGTCAGATCTTCATGCAAATGTCCCAAGTGGTGGAAAAAAGGGAAAAAAAGGAAAAACTCTGCAATGTGAAAGCCACCCTGCTTGTGTGACTAGCTACATTAAATTTTAATAGCTAGTGCCACAGGACATTTTAGTTGTATTCTTTAAAGTGGCCATGAAGAGCAACATCTGTTTCCTAAAAGTGCAGTCCAGCTCTTCACTATAGCTCTCTATTACTAGGTCACATATTACTATGCAGACAGTCAATATCCATACCTGATATTAAGGGACTGGTAAAAGAAGGAGACTTGTGAGATAAGACTTGCCTAATACCAAACAAAGTAAGAAAAGGATACAAAACGAAGACATGTGGGAAGTTATTAGATGTTTAAAAAAATTTCTTGGTTACAAAAATAATACGCTTTCTTCCATACCACAGTAGTCCTCTTAATTTACTAGTCTTATAATTGATATCCTTTATCCAGAAGTTTTTAATTCCAACCCTTCCTACAATGACAATGTCCAAATCTAATCAGTGCAATTAACTGACAAGGGAAAACACCAAATTTTCTTGAAATAAACCCTAGGTTTTTATTATCAATGCATTTGTGTCACAGACCTTCTCTACTTCCTTGAAAAAGCAAACAAATTAACATCGAGAAATAAAGTGTTTCCCTGCTTACTCAGGATGAGAAGAAACAACCCTCCTGGACACAAACAAAACCAAGCATAGCATCTGTGGAGGTATTATTGGCACATAGTCAGAATATGAAGCACTGACTGGCAATGCAGAGCAGATAAGCCTAAATTCTGTTCACATAAAACTGGAATTCATCTTCAGATGTCACGAAAAATAATCTTACAATAAAAGCTATATCTTGTGACACAAAATTACAATCATTAGGTGAGTTACCCTACTATGAAACAATTTTAATACATTATGTTTAGCTCCTGGAAATTGTCTTTGTAGATAGTCTCCTAGTAAAATATTTTTGGCAATAAAGTAATTTACCAAGAACCAATTTGCTTTGGTCCTCTACCTATTTTATTTTTGCCTTGACAATGTATTTTAAAGGCAGTAAAGCAGAAAGCAGTAAAAGAAGCAATAATGAAGGAAGAGACACACAAAGCAATCCTTAATGGATTGTCAGCTCATGAAGGCAATTCACAAGCTGGAGCAAAATTAGTTCTATGCAGAAAAGAAATCAATACTCATTGTAGCATCCTTCCTGCTTCACTGCAATTTATCAGCTAAGTAGAATTCTGTCATATCTCATAGTCCTCAGAAAACTCCCTACTCTCAGAAACAATATTTATTCTCCATGGGTTTCAACCTAGATGAATCAGATACATGTATAGCACCCATTTGCTGACTCCTAGAAGAGAAAAAACAAGACAGCTTCTTCAGCAGCCAAGACCAAAGAAGCTCCTCTACAACATGAGATGGAGAATCACACACACAAGACATCCCTGGAGTGCTGTCTATTACTTTTATTGCTGATAATGTCTGTTTAGTTACCTGATAGGTATTGAGACAAGTAAATAAATATACCAGAACATTTCTTATTTAACCTAAAACTGTGTGTTCAAACTACCTGAAGTTTGCATCATGCAGTGTGTTTTAAAGACAAGCAGTAAAGACATGAAAAAATTTCTTAACAAGGAATAGCAAATAAGCAAGAGATCATCCATATATTTACATTTATGAATACAAACATTTTGGAAGTTGTACAGAACAGTACAATTTTCCCTGGATAGAACTCACAGTAGTCTAAATCTAACCTTGAAATAAGTAACTACTTCCTGATTCTCGAGTTCTAAAATTTGTCCTCACTTATTCATGAGACCAATTCATTAACATGAAAATTTTCTAATGCAGTTGAAATTCAGAGGCGTACAGTCCTGAAAGCCTATTAATGTGTACGGAATAAATAAGACTACAGAATCAAGCGACATGAAGGTCACAAGCTCACCACTTACCTAATGGAGCATATTTATGCATTTCAGATTATCCAAAGTCTTTTAATGAAACATAATGGCTTTAAAGAAGATAACCTCCCCACTCAAGCTATGTACACATGAACTCATTGCTGTAAGAATCAGCCTTTTAAATGTAACCATCATCTCTGACAGGATGAGAGGACTGACAGAAATTGAGAGACATAGACCAGGATTTAGTGGGCAGAAATCTTTCAGTGGAGAACAATGATGTTGAACCACCTCCTTTTTCCACAAGGTAGAGTGGAATGTGATTGGAAATCCTGTACGTCTGTTTTGAGATTAGTTTTGAATTGTTCAGAGGTCAACCTATGAGTTTCAATTGGTAACTTGGAATCTAAACAGGAAAATTGACTCTGGGATGTTTTGGATGGCCTGTTCTCTCCTCATCCCTTTCTCCAAACTTATGGCCAATATTTAAGATATTTTTGGCACAACTACAAGTATAGTTTCCATTTCATTGCTAGCTGAATAGGAAGAAACAGCATGAAAAATAAAGCTGAACTGAAATACTACTGGGAATACATAGTTCTATTTCATCAGACTCTTCCATGCACACAAAACACCCTGGGTACTCATCAGACATTAAAACACAGGCAATAATGTCATCATCAGCCCTCGAAGACCTGCTCAGTTCCCTGAAAAGTTAACACATTGTTCCCTCTGAAAAAAAAAAAAAAACCCTTAAAATTATCACACAAAACCAGTCATTTAATACTTCCAAATACTGGCTTTAAAACTCCAAATTTGAAAGCTCCAACCTTTATTTTAAACATCCATTATAAACAGTATAACAGAAACACACTTTTGATTGTGTATTTTCAGTGATGCACAGGAAATTCCAGAAAATATTACAAAAATCCCAAATTGTGTTCAGAAAACATTTTGATGACAATTTTCTTCTCCTCTTTTTTATTAGCAATAACAGTACTAAAACCATGAAACAGAAGTCAAGAGTAACAGTGAAGCTACATGTTTTAAAGACTTTCCTCTGAGCAAATAGGCATTTTTAAGAGTAGACCAGTTTTTCTTAGGATATATTGCATCCAGCTCTCAAAGAAAACAGGTATTTTGGTCAGAAGACTTTAAAAACTGTTATAATAGAACAAATAAGGAAAAAATATAAATCTTGGGAAAATGCTGTCTACTATTCTAGTAATCTTGGCCATTTCTTTTTCTATAAGTCCTCACAGTGGTTGAAATGGAAGTAATCAGAGTGAAATATTAATTCATGTGGGTAAAAGACTAAAATCCAGGTCTAATCAGCCAACATTTCTCAAACAGAAACAAGCCTACCACAAGATTTTCTGTTGAGCTTCTGTCAGCTGAGGATATCTGAAGGTTGTGCTGCATCATATATAACATATGTTAACATCAGGAAAGCAACAGAAATTCAATGGTTTGTGAAATGGAACATGAGAACATATGAATTATATTGCCTCCTAAAAAATCCAGTAGATTAACATCTTTTCCTAAGTTAGCAATATTTATTATATAACACTTTACTATGCACACAATTCCAGAGAGTCTGTTTAGCAAAATAGTTAAACCTAACACACACAAATCTAATAATCTAGTGGAGAGGGAAAAAAAAAATGACTGAGTATTATCATAAAGATACTAGTAACTGCTGAGCTATATTGCAAGAAGAAAGCTATGAAAATATCTGGACAGCCCAAGACACAGATCTGCTAATTTTTATCAAAGGAAAAAGTAAAATAAGTAAAAATGATAGTAAAGCAATAGTAAACATTGAGTTTCAAAAATAGATACTGATGATTCTCTAACAAAACCCTCCAAAAAATAAAGGAAGTTTATAGAAGGACTTGCTGGAGCTTTGGATTTATTTTGAAGATGCTTATCTTAAGAGTAATGTAACAAAAGTATTTAATAAGAACATTATTTTACTGATTTAAAGAGTAGGTTTTGTTTTGTTCTTAGAAACAACTGACCTTGAAATATCTCTGTATACCTTAAGTTTCTCCAGGTTCCTCCAGTTCCAGAGTACTCAGAGGGCAGTGAGAGCTGGGTAGCAGGCTTCCTTCAGAGCTGTGCTCAGTAACAACTGCCTGTGAACTTATTTTGATGAACTTATTTTTCATTATTTGGCATTTCCCATCTACTGCTGTTAAATCATCACACAAAAAATGTAAACAATTAATTGGTAGATTAAGGAAACAAAAGACTTTCCCTTCCCTGGTTTTAAAGCAGGGGGGAAGATTTCCTCCCAGCAGTACTATAACATATTTTTTAAGGACTTAACACGTACAAATATAGTGGTCTTGCCTGGTCCAGGTTTTTGGTAGTGGGATGGCTAAAGAGATGGCTTCTTTAAACTAAAAGCTGTCAGAAGCTTCCCCTGTAGCTGACAGGGCTAAAGCTAGTCAATTCTAAGATGGACCCCACAGCTGACCCAGGCCTGAATGAGTGATGGTTTAGGCCCATCAAAGGACAAAAGACCATGATTAGACTCAAGTACCAAAGACCTGAAAATTGCCAAAGGGCAGGAAGGGCTTAATTGATGCTTACAGTCCTGGAAAAAACACACAAGGCTACTGGGCTTGGGTGAGAAAACAGAAAATAATTTAATCCATCAGCAACTAAAACATAACCATAAAACCTCAAAACATCACAAACACAAAACAACAGAGTGGTACAACGATGAATAGTACAACCAACCCTTTAAAGACCACCTTCTCCCGGCTCCTCCCCTCTTCCTGGGCTCAGAGCCCTGATCCCCCTGTCTTTATCTCCTCTCCCACTGAATGGCCCAGGGGGCTGGGAATAGAGGTTTCAATCAGTCTATTCTTGATAGTTTCTGCTGTTTGCCTTTCCTCAGGGCAGGCAGGCTCTGAACCAGACACACACAGACACACACAGACACACACAGACACACACAGACACACACAGACACACACAGA
Organism: Colius striatus; assembly: GCF_028858725.1. Classification (NCBI taxonomy): domain Eukaryota; kingdom Metazoa; phylum Chordata; class Aves; order Coliiformes; family Coliidae; genus Colius; species Colius striatus. The sequence goes on along the minus strand of NC_084767.1, from coordinate 27,800,281 downwards.
CACACACAGACACACACAGACACAAGCCCTGCACAGGCCACTGTGACCCAAAGGCTGCAGCTCCTCTCATGTGGGTCTGCTCTGCAGCCCACAGGTTCTCCAGCGCAGCTTGCACCATGGCTGCCTCCTCACACAGTCTCATACGGAGCTGCTGGTGGCTCTCAGTCCTGCCATTGCACTCCATGGTTTGCAGGGGCACAGCCTGCATTCTCGCCATGGGTTGCAGAGGGGTCTCTGGTCTGTCACTCCTCCTTCTCTAACTGTGGGGTCCACATAGTCACCTCTTGTACCACTCTTACATCTCCTCCCCAGCACTTCAAATTCCTATCCTTAAATAGTGATCACAGAGGTGGCAGATTGGCCCAATCAGGCCAGAGGTGGATCTGAAGCCAAGAGCCAGGGTAAAGTCCGAGAACTCTTTACCAGGTCTTCACTGCAGCTTGCATCCTCCTGTTACCAAGCAAAAGCAGCTCCTTGCTAAACTATGACAACACCTTGGAGAAGGGGAAGAAGTTGTTGCACAGTTCCTAAACTGTAGCAGCAACAGGAAGTGGCAATATGAAAACATACCAAGGTCAGTGGAGAAGGAAGGGGAGGAGGGTGCTTAGGCCTTGAAAGAAAGACTCCCCTGTGACCTGTGGTGCAGCCCATGGTGAGGCAGCTGTGCCCCTGCAGTCCATGGAGGCCATCGGGGAGCAGAGATCCACTCACAGCCCAGGGAGAGTCCCACACCGGAGTGGGTGGATGCCTGAAGGAGGCTGTGACTCTGTGGGAAGCTCACCCTGGAGCGAGTTCCTGGCAGGAGAAGCAGCAGCAGCAAAGTCCATCTGTAATGAACTGACTGCAACCCCCATCCCCTGCACCACTGGGGGAGAAGGAAGGAGAGTTTTGGGAAGAGGAAGTGGTGGGAGGACGTGTTTTAAGATTTGGTTTTATGTCTCTGTTATTATTCCTTTAGTAAATCAAACCTTTGTCTCCCCAAGTTGAGTCTGTTTGGCCCATGACGCTAATTGCGGAGTGATCTCCCTGTTCTTATCTTGACTCACCAGCCTCGTTATATTTTCCTCTCCCCTGTCCAGTTTAGGAGGTGCAGTGATATTACTGTTTGGTGGGCATCTGGCACCCAGCTAGGGCTAAACCACCACAACAAAAACAAAAGAGCTTGATATGAAGGTAGGCCTATAAAGCTATATATATTTGTGCAAACAGTGCAGGTCCATGTGCCTGAACTATGTTGTTGAATGTTAAAAGTTGAGGAAGAAGCCTGTAGATGTTTAAGAATGGACAAATACACACCCCTGTATACGTTTTGCATGCACACAAGCACACATATGGTACATACAGATTAATTACAATCAATGGCCAATATATGTTGTCACTAGACTGAAAAATTAAGCTTAAATTCTCTCCATAATTTCTTCAGGAAGAAAATGGAAATGGATAACCTATTCCTACTTTTTATAAGATTTTAGTCTCTCAAAGAATAATTTTATATTTTAAAACAATTATTAGATAGAACTAGCTGCATCACCAACTAGTACCCAATTATGTTATATACTTTAAAGTAAAATACTTATTCCATCTTCAACAAAAATTCTTATAAAAGCACTATACATCCTCAATACTTGAAGACCAAAATCTATTTAATATGCCAGTCTAATACATAGGTTCTCAGATAGGCATGTAAGCTGACATTTAAAAACAACTTCCATCTTGCAAAAAAAATTCTAAGATCTACAACAAATAAGTTGGGTCTCTTAACAATTAGCTTATCTATATTACTAATTTTTTTAATTTTTGCACTACATATTTATCAATAATGTTAGAATTCTTTCAATTTTATCACTCAAAAGATACCAGTACTGCTTCTTCAGACACTCCAAGCATACTTAACTTTACATGATTTTTAGATTCATGCTCATTTTCACTTGACTTATTTCTTTCCACTGTATGACCAAATCTATCAGATGAGAAATTGCAGATAATTGTGAGGTGTCCAAAAGGAATTAGCACAGCTTCTAACAGAATCATCACCTTAGTGGGATTTGTCACATAATATTTTCAATTAGCTCATTAGAGCTACAGAGGATAACAATTACTTTAAACTATAAGGATCCAAACCTGAATCAGTGATTAGGTACATAATGAACTCTCTCAATTCACATGTAAATCCCAAATAGCATGCTCAAGAGCCTTTACCTGTTTAAACCAGAAAACAGATGTTGTGAAATACTTCACCTAAGCCTTTTTGCACTTCTCATGCTATTATTAAGTAATTAAAATAACAAAGTCTTTCCTGTATTAAGGCATCTAGTACACTATGAAGAACTGCAATGTCCTATTGAGGTTGTTTTCTTGGGAAACAACATCTTTACTTCATCAAAATCTGCTGTAAAAAAAAAAATCAAAATAATTCGTCAATTTCAAATAAACAAACATCAGTTAGGCTGGCAGAATATTAACACTACTTTAAAAGGAAAAAAAAAATATACACAATACTCTTTAATACCCTGGATTGCTCTTAGTGAGGTTTAGCACGATGAAGAGCAAGAGGAATGGAAGGAGTCTCGGGATAGCTCTTGATCCTACAAACATTAACCATTTACCCAGTTTCTACCAAATTTGCTCTAAACATTGAATAGTACAAAAGCCCTCAGCTGTCACCAAGAGCAGGATTTTGCATTCATGAAAGAAATACGAACCCCTGGGGAGGTCAAATCTAGCCTGTAATGCCTGTCACCCCATTCTAAGCACAGGTTATAGTGAGAAAATTACCTTTTTTACAGCAGGAATCCACAGAGGAAGGAAAAGGGAGAACTTAAAACACAGAAGTGTTATCAGTAGATAAGCAGACATGGCTAATTTGCTATGTGCATATTCATAATATAATTTTTAAAACACGTACAAGAACACTAGAAACAGAGATGCTGACAGGAGCATCAGTTGGTAACACATTTCTTTAACCTTTTTTCCTCTTCATACACATCAACCCAAACAGTTATCAATTGCCACTTAATCCAAATCAGAAGATGCATACAAGAGAGTTTGTCTCAAAAGAAACCACACAAAGACAGGTAAAAATCAATTGTCTGTCTCTTCGAGAATGCCAAATACTTGTGACATGAGACTGAAGCTCAAAATCTATGCTTGCTAACGACTGCCTCAGTGTGGTGTATGCTTTAACAGACAGTATCCGGGTTACAAAGAAAAACTGATCCTCTTTTATACTTTTCTTATATTCCTCCATTCTTTTGTATATTCCTTTAAATGTCTAGATAACTAATAAGTAATAGTGTGCTAACCAAAGATTGTTACATGTCAGATTTTCCCTGTACTGGAAAAGAAAAACAACTACCAGAACATACATTTATTTCTCAATTCAACTGTTCATTAATTTTACCTTAGCTTTGTCATGTCAGATACAGTGCCAGCTTTACATCCCTGCCCATTCTCTCAAAGTATTGGGAAAAGCCAACTTACACAAAAGAATAAAAAAGATTAAAAACAGAAAGTTCAGAGGAAAAAAATAAACACTGCAGTGGAAAAGGGAACATGAGTCTACAGCAAAGTCACAGAGTTAAAGCAACATCTAACACCCGTCAGAAAGACATCTGAGCCAGTGATGAGCTAGGAACTAAAAGCCTCCCATTCAACAGCATTCTATTTTACATGGAGCCTTCTACTTTAAATAAGAGATTAAATCAAATATGCTAAAATACACTATAAAATAATCAGTCTAGTCTGCTCTAAATTACAGCATCAATAACAACAACAATAAAAAAATCAAGTACAGTGGAATTTAAATTTCTCATTAACTGAAGTGTGAGCCCACCATCACATTGCATTTAATGCCAGCCAGCTAAGCTGTCGGGGCTGTTCTCAGGTGTGGTTCCCTCTCCCAGGAAAGCATCTCTGGCTAAATCTACGACCAGACATTTGCCTCCCTTCTCCCTTAAAGCAATATATTTAATTCTTGGCAGGTTACAGCAAGCTCTTTCCTGGCACCTTCACAGTTTTCTCTGTTGAACTAACTAGTATGCCTTCAACAGCCCTAAAGAATACAGTGTCCTTTTTCTATTCCAATGGAAAACTAACAATGATCAGAAAGTATACAAATGGTTGTAAGTTTTCAGTCCCCAACTTGCTGATGATAGTTAACAGTGTATGTTTTTGTGGTCAGGTTTAGGTAGCTTGGCTACAGGAGTGGCTTCTGTGAAGAACTGCCAGAAGCTTCCCCTGTATCTAACAGAGCCAGTGCCAGTCAGCTCTCAGATGAACCTGCCACTGACCAAGGCAGAGCCCATTAGCAATGAAGGTAACACCTCTGTGATTATCATATTTGAGAAGTGGAAAAGTTGCTTTGCAGGTGCTAAACTGCAGCAGAAGAGAGTGAGAATGAGAACAACATCTCTGCAGACACCAAGGTCAGTGCAGAAGGAGAGGGAGGAGGTGCGTAGGCACTGGAGGAGAGATTCCTCGGTGACCTGTGATGCAGTTAGCTTATCTCCTGGAGCCCATGGAGGACCCCACACCAGAGCAGGTGGATGTCTGAAGAAGGTTGTGACACCATGTGAAGTACACACTGCAGCAAGTTCCTGGCAAGACTTGGGAACCTGTGGACAGAGCCCGTATCGGACCAAGTTTACTGGCAGGACTTGTGACTTCATGGGGGACGCATTCTGGAGCAGGCTTTTCCTGAAGGACTGTTCTCCCTATGGATGAGACTCATGTGGGCACAGTTTGTGAAAAACTGCAGCCCGTGGAAGGACCCATATTGGAGAAATTCATGGAGGACTGTCTCATGTTTGGGGAACTCCATGCTGTAACACAGGAAGTCTGAGGAATCCTCTCCCTGAGAGGAAGCAGCAGCAGAGACCATTTGTGGCAAACTGACTGTAACACCCATTCCCCATCTCCCTGCACTGCTGGCAGGAAGGAGATAGAAACCCATGAAGAAGAGAGGGGTGAGGGGAGATATTTTAAGATGCAGTTTTGGTTACTCATTTCCCTACTCCATTTTTTAATAAATCAAACAAGTTCTCTCAAAACTGAGTCTGTCTTGCCCATGACAGTAATTCAAGTGATCTCCCTGTACTTATCTTGATTTGCAAGCCTTTTGTTGTATTTGCCTGTCCAGAAAACAGGGGTAGAGAGGGGAGAGGGGTAGAGCAGCTTTGGTAGGCACCTGACACATAGCCAGGGTCAAACCACCATACAGTCAACTCCACAAATCCATTTTCACCTGCCTCATCATATCTGACTAGCCAATACTACTAATAATTATTTTATTTTGCACTTGTTTCTAATGAAAAGTTTCACAGTACTCAGAGCCTTCCTAAGAACTCATTGATAATCTGCAAAAAAAATAACATTTAAAGTATATAAGATATGAACATAAAATTAGAGTAATTATGGATATAAATCAGAAAAATCTTTCCCATCACCCAGAAAAAACCCACCTCTCTTACAATTTCATCACATGAGCTAGTTGGCCATAGTAAAGATGAAGACTACAGCTCATGGACCAGAACCCTCAGACTCATATCTTCAGTCTTACTCTGATTCTCAGTGTGATGGTTTTTGCCCAGCCAGCAACAAAGCACCATGACAGTCTCTTGTTCATTACCCTCATCCTTGTTAGGATGGCGGAGGCCCCAGCAGGATGGGAGGAAAAAAAAAAACAAAACAACAAACAATAACCAAGGATGTTGTGGATTGAGACAAGGGCAGAGAGGGCTCGCTGCCAATTATGGTTCCGGGCAGAACAGACTCCAGTACTTGACTTAGAGAGGAAAGTAGGAAAGTTTATTCTACTACCTACAAGAAACAGAACAGACAAAAAGCAAAAAGAGAACAGGATGATTGACAAAAATACAGCCAGCACTTTAAGATCTCCCTCTCCCATTCCTCCTTTCTTCTTGGGCCCAGCTCACTGCTCTGACATCTCTACCTCCTCCCCGCTCAACAGCACACGGGGGTAGGGAATGGGGAATCTGGTCAGTCTCTCACAGATGGTCTCTGCCACTTTTATTCTCAGAGGACAACTCCTCATGTTCTTCCCTGCTCTGATATGAGGTCCCTCCCACAGGACACAGTCCTTAAACTTCTCTGGTGTGGGATCTTCCCAAAAGCTACAGCTTCTGTGAATATGAGATCCCTCACACAGGACACGCCCTCCTCTGGGCATAGTCACTGCTCCTGGCTCGGGGTCTTTTACAAAGTACAAACAAATCTCTGCTTTGTGATTCCTCTCCATAGAATGCAGGGGAGTCTTAGCTCCAGCACACTTCCTCCTCTCTTCCCATACTAACCTGGGAGTTCACATAGTTGTTTCTCTCTCTTCCAACTCCTTGCACCACCACCAGCTGGAAAAGAAGGAAAGACAGAGCAAGAAGGAACAGGAAGAACCCTCCTCTTCTGGCTTCTTAAAAAATGATCATGGAGGTGCCCAATTGGCTCAGCCCCAGAAGCAGGTCTGGCTCAGAGCTGGGGAGAGGTTCGAGCAACTTCTTAAAGGAGCCATCTTTACAGCCCTTTCCCCATTACCAGAAACTGCTCTGCACTACACCATGATTGCTCAGAAATCAATCCTCTACTTTATTCCCTTAGATACTCTGTAAATTAAAAATGGCCCTGCAGATTCCATCCAAAATGGACATACAATATATGTTCACACATGTTTATGTATGCTGAACCTGCATGCTACCAGATGGCTGCTGGAGCTCGTCTGGGTTAGATCAGACAAAAAAGGATACGGGAAATGGATTTTATGCTGGATTTGTGCTGTTTTTAAGTCAGACAGCAGCAACTCTAGTTTAACACAGACAGACTATATGCATCTCAGTGTAAAGTCACTGGCCAAAGCTACCCTTTCACATAGAAACAACAGTGAAATCTGTGCTACATCCAAAATTTTTTCTAGGTTTGGCAGCAAACTCAAAAGGTGCATAAACTAGGAGAAGATAACTGTGCCATAGAGCACACAACATTGAAGTTCTGTTTGCTGTTTATTTGCCCAAAGTTGACTAATACTTACAGTCTCCTTGACTGTTAATGTCTATCATCCGGTCCAGTATTAATCTCCACTGCGCTCCAAAAAAAATTGCATTTAAATCGACACATCAACACTCAAAGGTGTATGTATGGTTATTGATTCTCTAGAGACTACAGAAAATCTTTGTATGAGGAGCACTGTGCCTACACATTAACTACTTAGTAATAAAAGACAGGAAGGTAAAACACAGGCATCTATTTTAAACTTCTGTGTCCAGATGAGTAGAGCTATGCTCACACAGCAGGCTTCCTGGAATACTCACTTTAAACTTGCTAAGTAGACTTCTAAGATTACATTACTTCCAGGAAAGTCTCTCTAAAATGTCAATAAGGTATAAGTGTAAAATATTCACTCTTATCTTAACAATAATTGATGATTAAATTATTCTATCCTTAGTTGACCACAGAAAAAAAACCAAAAAAACTCCACTATGACTTTTATCTAACTCCCAAGGGAATATATGATGATAAAAGTTGCAAAAACAGATTTTTGGAAAGTGATTACCTTCTTGACTAAAATTACCCTGCCTGAGAAAGCCCTAGATAAAATAATCTATCCTATAATTACTGAGAGATCTTGGGGGAGGAAAAAAAATAAAAAAGTTGTAATTGTAAACCTACTTACATAAATGCTCCACACTTTAAACTCCACAAGTTGATTTTCAAGTAAAAGCCTGTACCAATTGTAGCAGGGAAAAAAAAAAGAAAAACAAACAAACAAAGGCAGCCATGGGAGAGGCCTGAAAACAGTGGAACTGGCCAAACCAAAAGAAAATCCTGGGCAGAAGGGGAGAGCAGGGCTCACTCAGACAAGCTTCCCTCCTCCCACAGTGAAGAAGGAAAATTCTCTGCTTTTTCAGCCCAATCAGACAAAAATAAGGGAGCTTATGAGCTCTCACACTGTTGACTGTTTTCCTGAGTAAATAACTTACACAATGTAATCGACATTCCTGTCAAGTTTTGGTTGTTTGAGGTGCTGTGAGTAGTTTGCAGTTGGTTTGAGGGGTTTTTTTTTTGGGTGGGGAGGGTGGGGGGGTCACAGAGGCAAGACTGAGGGAGTAGGAGGAGGTTGGGGTTTTGTTATTACTGTTTCTTCCTTATGAGGAAAGGCTATGGGAACTGGGGCTATTTAGTCTAGAAAAGAGGAGACTGAGGTGAGATCTCATTAATGTTTACAAATATCTAAATGGTGGAAGTCAGGAGGTCTGGGCATCCCTTTTTTCTATGGTATCTAACATCAAGACAAGGGGTAATGGGATGAAGTTGTAACACAAAAAGTTCCACTTAAATATAAGAAAAAAAACTATTTCACTGTGAGGGTGAGGGAGCAGTGGCACAGGCTGCCCAGGGAGGTTGTGAAGTCTCCTTCCTTGGAGGTCTTCAAGACCCGCCTGCACATGTTCCTATGCAACCTGATCTAAGTGAACCTGCTTCTGCAGGGGGGTTGGACTAGATGATCTCTAAAGGTCCCTTCCAACCCTACTATTCTATGATTCTCCTCATACCACTAAATATCACCAAGACCTATGTTCCCATGGAAGTACAGATGTGAGTATCTGGGACAGGAAACGAGTCAAGCGTTTAGGTCCAAACTGCTAGGGAACAAGAACATTTTCCCTTTCAACTCTAACACTGAAACCACAGTTTTGATGCAAAGTACAACACTAATGATTTCATCCCAGCTTTGCAGCTTTTAAATCATCACAAAAAATGGCAAATTTCTCCACCTTTTGCTTTTCATACTGAACTGTCTGCTTGTGTACTCTATTGCTCTTCCATAAGGCCAAAAAGACACAACTATTTAGCAGCACTTACAGAACAAGAAAAATATGTATCTCTTTGCCATATACCTGCTGTTGAAACTACAGCCATCAGGCTGCTGAAGATGTACCAAGAGCTACTGGTCAGGTACTGGGAAATCCCACTCAAATAAATTCCTAGTATTTAAAAGGTAATAGAAATGCAAACATGCAAAGAAAATTAAGCTTGTGTCTGTTGCTTATATATATATATATATATATATATATATATATATATATATCTCTCCTGTGTGTTTCATCTATCTATATGCCCTAAAACTGGTACTCAAGAAAATGAAAGTCCAGTCAATTGTTAAAGGTGAATATTCAGAATTCTCTCGAAGTATTGAGAATAAAAAATTAGAAAAAAAATTCCTCATAAAATACTTGCATCTTTGATATGAAATAGAGAAGAGCAGGAGAGAAGAGGGCAGCAGGGAAGAGTATTTATTATACGTTTCTTCCACAGTAAGATCATAAAAAAATATAAAGCTGCAAACTTAATTAGTTTTTCTCTAATTATCTCCTCTACCACTTCCCTCCCCCCTTTTTTTTTTCCAAACAGAATATCAAACAGATGTATTCAAGATACAGACTAAAGTTTCTTTATTTCAATTACAGGACTTTTCTAGCTGAATTGCAAGAAAATGCAATACAGAAGTACAAAAAATTACTCTACTTTTAATAAACCACTTAGTGGCAAAGAAAATTAGATCAGCTCAAGGTTTCTCCAATGTCATGCAACAAAGATGCTGCAGCATCCTCCTGCCCTGCCTGAGAGTCATCTGATTCATGTTCCCACCTGCCAGGATATAGCTAATGGCTATTTCCAGGCTTTGGCTTCTCACTCCCGTACCCCACTGTGCTGAACTGCTCTTGCCCTTATGCTTTCTTTGAGTAAGAGCCAACTAATCTTGCTCAGATGTACCTGGCAAAAGCAAGTCCACTCATGAGTCTTTTTCTATCAAAATCTCAAACTAGCACAGAAAGGAGTGGGGGATGTGTAGCACCAAATCTCAGGTTTCCAGGACACCTAAACCAATTGGCAGAAAATGGGATGAGTGATCACACTTTTACCAAAATATTCTGAAGTATACAACATTACCTGCAGCTTTGCACTGGAAACGTGCATTTATACCCCACACAGTATTTACTGAAACCAAAAAGAATTGAGTTGTTTCGGTTTGTTTTCCTTCTTTTTAAAGAATGAGCAAGACCTGCAATTACAGTCCATGTGAAAATCTTAAAACTCGGTATGTTCTCCCCCCCGTCTACATAAAGGACTGTTTCTAGCTATCCCACTATGAATATTCAAGTTTCATTTATTTCAAAATTAGCTTCATCATGCTTCTTTACAACTGAGAAATAACCTTTCTTTTTTTCTCAATATTAACTATAAAAATAATATTATAAAGCCAATGAAACAAGAGGTAAGACAAAGAAGTTAGTTGGTAGGGATTTTAAAAAGTTAACTACGTGCCCATCTATTTTACTCAATTTTTATTGAGCAACTTCTAGGTGGGCAAAGCGCCAGCTGAACAGAAGGACCCAGTGCAGGCAGGTAGCAGTCACCCCATTTAGGACTATTATGTCCAGTTGTTAAAGGGAACTGTCAGCTCAGGTTATACATCAGTAACAACAGGAAAATGCATCACTACCAACCTAGCTACCTTGTAATTTAAAGTACGGATAAGTGAAAATACAAGTGACCTGCTTGTATCTCATTCCATAAGAAAATGGTATCATTCAAACTCTGTGCAAAATATTACTATACCCAAAACATGCTTGGCCACTTATTGTTCCCCTTTGAAAAAGCCATGACTCTGCAGAGACATTAGTCTTCCTTAATTTCCCAAATAAAAATCTCTTAATGCATGAAAACATGAATATTCTAGCAACTATTATAGCCTTTTACACATATCTCAGCATTTTTTCTGCGATTGCAAACAATAATGTCCCAGAAGTTCATGTAGTGCACATTTAATCATTTACTGTAAACATTTGCACATATTTTACATAATCAGGGAAATAGTCAACACTGTAAGGAAGGAGCTCCAACATTAAATTTAACAGGCATTTTGCCTACAGTGTTTGATGAGAAACCTTTGCTACTCAGGTTACCAAAGTGAGAAGTTGATTCTCGGAAACAAAAGTGTGATTCAGAGGAGGTAACACTCACTCCTTTGGCAATATAAGATGCTCCACAGACAAGAGAAGTCTGGGCTATGTCCCACTGTAGAGGAGTGCTTTAACACCAGCACAAGAAAGAGAAAGTACAATCAAACATTTCAGATGTCCCAAGTTGTCAACTGGGAGTCCCCATCCCAGAGAGACAGACCACAACTGTCTCAATTTTTTTTTTAATTTTATTTTTAAGCTCAATCAGCTTCTTTTCATGCCCTTTCAGATGTTGGATCTAAGCAAGGTGGTTAAAGACATCTGAACAGAAGCACTAATTTATTTCAATGCAGTGGCCTTGAAACAATTGCTGAAGAAATCCCTGAGAGCAGCTGTGCTGCATTGGTACTGAGAGACCCTTCTGCATGTGAAGGACAGCAGCTGGTTGGACTTAATTAGGGAACTTCTACAACAAATTCTGCCTGGTGTCAGTTGAAAAAATATTTAAGGTTTTAACCATCCTTAAGTAACTTCCCTAAATATTGTGCCTTGTTTTTCTGGCCTGGTTCATACACTCCTAATTTGAAAAAGATTAAGAATTTCAGTGAGAGAATCAATTATTTGGTTTTGTGAACTTAGCTCAATAAATTGAAAGGATAAACTACATGCAGATGCAATCATTGAGAGAACTGGAGGAGGAGGCAGGAGGTCACAAGAGTTTAGCCCCCCCATAGATGCCAGAAAGACACAACCCTTGTCTCAATCTTAGTTCTTGGGTTTTGACTTCAGTGATATCACCACTGAGTTTAATGATGAGTAAACCAATTAATTTCAAAGGACACATGAATATTTTGGTGGAGAAAAGAAAACCTAACAGCAAATATAAATTAACTTAAATAATAGTATAGGTTTCCATAAACAAAGCACCAAGTTCTCCCATATTTTCATTTCTTACCAAAAAAAAGAACCAACCAAACCTGCCTCTAGAAAACGTTGCTTCGCAAGTGGACACATGAGTATATGTGCTTGCATTAGTACTTTAGTGCCCAAAGCATGAGCCTCTGGACATCCCACAGGCTTTCATTTACTGTGTTTTGATTCATACCATGAAAAAGTCCTGGAATACACAAGTGAAACTGGAAGATGTACTCCAGGACTCAATTCACACACTCCAACTGCTAATGGCCTTTCAGTCCACTGGAGCTAATCAGAGCTAGCAGAGATTAAAAGCCCTCAAGTCTACCCATTGCACACACTGGAGGTTTGATGCCCTTGCTCCACAGACCTGCTTCCCTTGTGCCTCCTTACTTGGTAAAACAGACATTGCCAACACCACAGGGAAGAAATGTTGTGGGCATCTGTGCAAGAGGGAATGTTTGCACACAAGCACATAGAAAAAAATGAAATATTTTATTCCTCTCTTGCTTTATCACCTCTTGCACTACAAAGGAAACAGCATAATTAATATCTAATTGTGCTTTCATATTATAAAGTTGATTCTGGAAATAGCTCAGTCTACGTTATAGTTAGACATATGTCCATGTCTACATTATAAAGAGATTTCTCAAGAATATGAAACTGAAGTGATGCAGTCAGTGTAAACAAACATGTTCCACAAGTAGATGGGGGACTTGACTTCAAACCTGATTTATTCCAAATGCCTAGACCCAACACATGTGTTTCAAACCTGTTCAAAGGTCATTGTTTTAGACCCTTACTGATGGCTTAACATATATTTTGGTAGACCCACAGAGACGAGTTCATTTTCTCCAAAAGGAATGTAGTTCACCTGTCCCAGCACTGACATTCAAACCACACCAAAGCGAGGTAAGGAGGGAAACATGCATACCTTCAAAACTACAGTATCTCTCTGAAATTAATTATAATGCAGGTTCTACCAAAAATAATTTCACAGAAGTTAAGCCACCTTGGTGCAGCTCTTATAGCTCAAATGGACTACTCCAGCTTCTCACAAGGTTGTATGTGTCAGCTGTCCTCACTCCTGTCCTTTAAGCAGTAGAAGATGGTTCAAATTAGCTTAGCCTGGAAGGAAAGAAAGCTAAGCTGAATTGATTTACTTGTCATTTCTCAGGCTAAAAGCATGCTCAGATAACACAGGGTAACATTTCTAAGACAAGGATATGCAATTGTTCCTACATCTTCATGACTGACTCAAACATTCTCCAATTATTGCTATAGGAGGTATAAGTAGCTCTCTTCTGGTTCCCGCTTACTGACATGGATCAGGAAAGGCCACATGGAGAAGAGTTTAAATTCAGGCAACCTTCAGGCTATTCAAAAGGTCAAACACAAACAAAGAATACAAAGGCATGCATATATTAAACAGAATATACACGTGATTTGGTGATTTGCCCAGTTAAAGCAGACTATTACAAGATCTCATTCATGGTATATTCTATTACAGAATCAAAGAATAGTAGGGGTTGGAAGGGACCTCTAAAGATCATCTAAGTCCAACACCCCTGCTAAAGCAGGTCCTCCTAGATCGGGTCACTAAAGAATGTGTCCAGGTGGGTTTTGAAAACCTCCAGAGAATGAGACTCCACACCCTCCCTGAGCAGCCTGTGACAGGGCTCCATCACTCTCACAGTGAAATAGTTTTCTTTACGATTAAATGGAAATTTTAGTGTTCCAGCTTTTGTCCTTTACCCCTTGTCCTATCACTGGACACTACAGAAAGAAGTGTCACTCCATCCTCTTGACATGCACCTTTTAAGTATTTGTAAGTATTACTCAGGTCTCTCCTCAGTCTCTTCTTCTCCAGCCTGAACAGCTCCAGTTCCTGCAGTCTTTCCTCATAAGGAAGATGCTCCAGTCCCTTTATCATCTTGATGGCCCTGCGCTGGACTCTCTCCAGCACTTCCCTGTCCCTCTTGAGCTGGAGAGTCCAGAACTGGACACAGGACTCCAGATGAGGCCTCACCAGGGCACAGTAGAGGGGCAGAAGAACCTTCCTCAACCTGCTGGCCACACTCTTCTTGATGTGTCCCAGAATGCCATTGGCCTTCTTGGCCACAAGGGCACATTGCTGGCTCATGTTCAGCTTATTATCAATCAGGACTCCACAAAGATGCTCTCCAGCAGGTCGCCTCCAGCCTGTACTGGTGCATGGAGTTGTTCCTCCCGAGGTACAGGACTCTGCATTTGTTCTTGTTGAACCTCATGAGGTTCCTCTCTGCCCAACTCTCAAGCCGGTCAAGATCCCACTGAATGGCAGCACAGCCTTCTGGGGAATCAGCTAGTCCTCCCAGTTTGGGGTCATCAGCCAACTTTTGTTGAGAGTACACTCTGTCCCCTCATCCAGGTTGTTGATGAACAAGATTGGCCCCAGAACTGATCCCTGTGGAACTCCACTGGCCACAGGCCTCCAACTAGATTCTGCACCATTCATCAACACCCTCTGGGCTCTGTTATTCTGCCAGCTCTCGATCCACCTCACTGTCCACTCATCCAAGCCACACTGCTTGAGCTTTCTGATGAGGATGTAACTGGAGACAGTGTCAAAAGCCTTAATGAAGTCAAGGTAGATGACATTCGATGCTCTCCCCTCATCTAGCCATCCAGTCATACTTTCATAGAAGGCTATCAGGTTGGTCAAGCAGAACTTCCCCTTGGTGAATCCATGCTGAGTCCCGTGGATAACCATCTTTTTCTTCATGTGTTTTGAGATGGCATCCAGCATGAGTTCACCTTTCCAGCAATATTAGTGTAAAAGCAAGACATGTCTCTATTTTAAAAGCTGTCACTTACTGAGAAGTTGTAATATGTTGTTTCAAACACTGTAAATGAGTGAAATAAATGCTTCAGGAAGAATGAGATGAGAACCACTGATACATATCTTGGCCTCAATATGCAAGACTTACTAAGTCTAATAATAAAAAACAATGTTTCCAAGACTAACAGCAAAAGCTTGGCAGTGAGAGGATTGACTGCATGTATGAATTTACCATGGGATTAATTTAATTTACCTCTGAAATGCAGACAACATTAAAGGAAACAGAAAATCTATTGCCTATGTTAGGAAATCAGTGCTCATTTAGAAACATAAACTTCTGAATTCCTTCTAGTCAGGCTTTATGAGGATTTTTCTGACTTGTAACCACGCACAGGAGCAAATGTATTACAAGCAGTGAACATAGAGTACCATAAACCAGTTTTACCATTCTCTCATTTGCTGTATCTAAATACAGAAATTGTCATGTTTTTCCAATCAGCTAAATGCCAGCTGCAATATCATTAAATCTGTAGCAGACCTGACGAATACCCAGGCAAAGCAATTAAGACTGCATTAGAAACTTGATTCATTTCTTTACTTCTAACAAAAAAAAAGTCAAAACAAAAGCTCAGAATATGAATTCTTATTTTCTGATTGACCAATGGCAGTTAATCTATTTACAAAATGGCATCTGGTTTTGAGAAATAACTTGTAAAGGCTGGAAATATGAAACAGAACAAAGATGAAATTTTATTTAAAAAAAAACAGCAGAATGGAGTTACAGACAGAAAGGAAAAATATGCAATAAAGAGCACATGAGAAAAGTGAAGTAGGAGCATGAGACAGACGTTGCAAAGGACAGAGACTATATCACAGAATTGCATTTAGCAAATCATCTTTAGCAAGTAATCTAGTTGTAGGCAGCCCTAGCTCCTTCAAATGACAGGTATAAAAGAAATTGAACAGGAGAACAGGAAAGGGCAGCAAAACAAAAAACCTAAAGTTTGTTTAATTTTTTGAAGTCTTGGCAACGTCAAGGAATCACTAAATCTGTTTATTTTCTTGAGGTATTTCTCAAATGCAGAACTTTGTCATGAAGATGATTGCTCACCAGACAGTCCTGGCATCCCAGGACTTTTAATTTTTTTAAGTGTTCAAGAACTCATATTAGCTTGTCAACATTGCATTTGAAAGTTTTATGATGTGTTCTCTATTAATTTCAAAGGTTGATACTCTAACTGGAATCAACACTAGGTAGCAGTGCCACCCCAGCTGGCAAGTTAGCATCATATTCCAAGCATCCTGCTCCCCAGCACAGAGGAAGGGACAAAAGAAAACAACACATTTGCCCCAAAGCAAAGTAACATGAAATCTCAGCAAGTTACATCCTGCACTTCCCCGCAGTGAAAGGGAACTGACATTTAAGAGCTAATCACATTATGAAAAAGTTGACAACAAGAAGTATTTCTGCAGCCTGGCAGTCTACAGCATCCCTGGGAAACAGATGATACAACAGCAGTATCATTCTTGAGATTAAATTAACATTTTTTCTCATTTTTTACTTGCAACAAAACATAACTTAGAGATATTGGTGACTACCATTTGTCTGCTGTGAGGCTCAACTTCATCCAATTTCTGTTTGCCATTTTAAAAATTCAGTCTACAAAGAAATGATGTAAAAACCTGAAGTCATGGCAGATGGTAAGCAATGGGAATGCCATTTTAGTCAGCATGGTAAAATGGATAAAATAAAATTGAAAAGCTATATAAGAATCAACAGTAAAATCTAAGTTCAACACAATGCAGGTATTTCCAAATATTTGCACTAAAAGGAGCAATCATTTTGGTTTTTTTTTTCTCTCCAAAAGAAAGCCTCAGTGTATTTAGGTCATCCCACTAACCAGAAAAAGCATGGAAGAAGAGTCAGCTGAAGTGGAGTGGGAGGTCATGGAGCAACAACAGAAAATGGAAGTCCCTATTGAGATGAGTTTCGCACAGATCAGGATAATAGCACAATGTTAACAAAGCTAGGTAGATTTTCTACTGAAAGGCAAAAAAACAGAAGGGAAATGAGGCAAAGATTAACAGACAAAGAGATCAGAAGTAAAATTTATGTCTCCAACTGTGGAAATGCTTCATATTTATTTCTGTTCTTTCACAAGTGAAAGAACAAATATATATGCACACATATAAAAGTTTGAACAATTAATAGTGCAGGTGGAAATAAATCTGCCAGCTCCTTGCAAGGACCACATTATTCTTAGAAATACAAATAAGTCTGTCTTACATGTGTTACAATCAGGGATTTATCTAAACACCTTCCCCAGAAGTTGAAAATTAGATCTGCTACATAGAAGGCAGCACATAAGTCGTAGCATACCCAAAGACTCCAGAAAACTTTTACCCACAACCAAATGCTGCATTTGTGACAAGGAACTTGAGGAGATGGGGAGGGAATTAGAAAAGTGATTAGAACAGGACGAAGTGAGTGGTCCCAATGATGCTAGTGAGATTATGTATAGAATAAGCACATGCCACTATAAACACAAACTGCGTGACACACCACCAAATATCTATACATCAAGGAACCAGTAGCAACATCCATGGACTTCCTCTATGTTCAGCTTTTATATGGACTGCTGGGAACCATTTTGATAGATTTATGTTGAAACACTGGAGTAAATTAAAAAAAACCCCACATCATAATCAAGACTAGAAGAATTGATGTGTGAATAAAGAGGAAAACAGCTAAGCATGCCAAGCTTGGAAAAGATGCAAGTAATGAGGATTCTTACAGCTTACAAATATCTAAAAAGATGTAACCATTGAGGAGGGTCAATAATTAGCCAGGATAAAATGGGCTCAAGTTCAAATAACACAAAATAATAATAGTACCAGGAAACACCTCCTGACAAAAGTGCAACAACCATTATTTTAAAGCATAGAGCATCTTATATAGCTGTGCACAGTCATCTTACATGGAGTGAGTTGTAATCTATACTTCCATGAAACAATAGACATGATCCTCCTAGATGGCTAGGGACGAGGGGGTCAACCAAAGAGACTTTTATTGTTCTTTCTTTGATGTGAATGATGATGCCTTCAATTCTGAACCAAACTGCAAAAAGGTTCATATGGAAACATAACTATACTGAGTATTTATGGCTATTCATTAAAAGTAAAATTTTACAGCACCTACAGCTAATAAACATGCTATTTCTAAACCTCTGAAGTGATCTTATGATTCTTATAGACCATATGGTTTCGTAGAATGGTAGGGGTTAGAAGGGACCTTTAGTGTCTTTATACTCCAATGAGCTCCTTGAAGCCTTTTTGCATGTCAGCTGTGACAAAGAAGGTATATTGGGGTACAAGACAGGTTGAGGATGAGGGGGATGGGTCATGGGGAAGACCTGCAGTGGACTCTGTGCCCATTGTGGTTGGTTATGATGCTGCTGTGAGCCACCCATCACCCCAACCCCCACAGGCCTGCCATTGCAAAATTTGAATAAGTATTTCCTCAGTTTAAGCCTTCTTTCCCAGTACCCAAACCAGTAGTCAAAAGTTGGTGTTAATTGACAATGAATTAAATTAAGCAAAATTCCCCATGTTGGGACTGTCTTTCCAGCAAGAGGAGCAGGTGCTTTTCAAGAGGTCAGTATCTCATTTACTAAGACCCTATTCACTTGCTAGCACCACTAAGCTTGATTAAAGCCTTCTGTGTCATGGGAAAGTCACAGCTGCTCTAAGAAGTACACCCAGGTAAACAAGAAATATTATTGAATAATACAAAACGTCACTGATTTCTTGCAATGTCAGCCTTACTCTTTAGGGGAATGATGGAAGAATCTCTGAAGAAGAGGTGCACTAAGTAATTCTCCTTTATAGGTCACTGAGATACTAATATTATTTTACTTCTTTTCACACTGTTCCTATAGAGTTATGTCATGAGACAGAAGTACAGTCACATTAAGCCCATTGTAATCCTGCCATTTGGTTGAAAATGTGACCTATTAGTAATTAATCTTAGAACTGGAAGTAATAATACCACTCTCCACTTCGCCAATAGCACTGCTTATCCTGCATTTATAGGTCATACATGGACCTTTGACAGGGGAGAGAGAACCAAGGAAATGTGTTAGCTACTGCAAAAGTGAGATAGAAGCTACTGACTTTGTACCCTGTAATTCACTAAGAGCTTTTTCTTCATTTTTTTTTTTTTCTGCAGTTTAACACATATTAATAGACAAGTGGTCCATTTTTTTTCTATTGATGCCCATGTGAGACTCATTAATGTTAATTGGATTTATGAATATCTGTTGAAAAGAGAAGAAACTGTAAGATTTCACATTTGCAGGGAAACAATCAAAGGAACAATTTCTTCTGTGTCTCACTGATGAAGAGATGAGGAAATAACAGATGAATCACTCTACAATATAATTCAAAATTCTTAAAATAGAAGAGATGAAAACACTGATTTCTGTATGGGTCATTCATGTAAGGGACTCTTTCTAAGAATCCAATTTGAACCTTCAAGTGTAGTCCTGCATCTAATAACCTAACTCTGATAATAAATCATGGTCTCCAAATTATAATTGTACAGATTTGTTGCCGTAATTCAATTTGGCAGGTGTAAAATACAAATGTAATTTCCTCTTTTCCCAACCCCAAGAGTCTTCAAAGAGACACTGAACTTGAGCCATTTGATAATTTATTCCATATTGTAGCTTTCACATTTCCTATGCGTCAAACCTCTGATAGATTTTTTTAGAAGGCAATTATGCGTGGGTCCAGTTACTCTGCTAACTGATTTGAAATGAAATCCAACATTCATCTCTTGGCTACAATGTGGTCAGCATTAGCCATTTCCTGGTCTGCAGCAACCAGAACAATTGAAGGAAAGCTCAACATTTCTGCTACATGTAATGGAAATAAGGAAGAACATACACAGTCTTCACATGGACAGATTTGCTCTATGGAGACTTCTCCAAAGTTAGTCTTCTGCTCAGTTCCACTCAATTAATTGGAAACTGTCTGCATGAAATAGCCTTCTCTTACCAACAAAGACAGATTCAGGCACCTGCCTTCTCTCATAACCAGATTTGCTTTATGTAAACTGTAAGATATTAGTATGATGCCTCACCACTACGTTAAACAATAGATCTGAATATGCAGACTGTATATTAAAAGCATAATATGGAGAACTATTTAAGATAATATATACATATAATATTCAATAATAGTTTAGATTCTACATTTATATCTAATCATATACGTGCACGAAAACTCAAAATCAACCTATAAGCATACCATACCCACTGTATGAAAGGCTGCGAAATACCTGAACAATTTCCTGGAAGTACTCAAACTTATATGGAACAATACAACAATAAACAATATGGAATTATACTGTCCATCCTATAGTGCTAGAGTTCTATGGGCTGAAGAAAATAAGCTTTCTGGCTTGTTCTTTATTTTTCCCTCTTCACAACAATCTGCATCTTCAGTAATGCAGGAGCGCAGAACACAATGCTTTTGGAAAATGCTCAACTTGAGTTTTTCTTGCCTCTGCATAATGCTGTTCTAATGACAATAAATCAATTCCTCTATTGGCAGCACTCCTGAGTACCTTTTAAAAGCCTTTCCAAAATTAAGATCATATACTCCAGCTTTTTCTTAATATGAAAAGTGTAATCAATAAAATACTGCTGATCACGCACAAGATGTGCAAGAGCTAAAGATGAATTAGTTTTGGACAGGTTCAAGCCCATCATCTTTCTTCATTACAAGTTGGATCACCGACTATGAATTGCATGACTCAGCTCAGGAATCTCTAAAATGAAATCGTAAGTAGGTTCAATAGTTGCATTTATTTGTTACTCAGAGCTGAAATGCACTGTATATCAGAACTCTGACAGATTAGGAGATCCCCAGAGAAAGTCAGTGGAGACAGCACCCCTGCCAGCCAGCAATCATCTGGGACAAGGTGAGCCACAAGCACCCAGTGGTCCCAAATGATGCATAAGGAGGACATCACAGCAATGATATGCTTTGCTCCCCAAGGAATCTTGTTACAGAAGATGAAATTAAAAGCTGCTCTCCTACAGATCAAACATGGAATTTTAACATTGGCTGAGGATGGAAAGAACACTTAGTCCTACACCTTGCTTTAAAAGCACTGCCAAGTGTATCAAGGCTGTTCAGATAACTTCTGAGCAACTCCAAAGACAAAGATTCCATAGTGTCACTGGCAACCTCTTCCAGTGTTTGACCTCCCTCAATTTTTTTTTCTTTTTCCTTGGACCTGATAATATTTCCGATGTCCCAGCTTGTGACCATTGCCTCCCACCACACACCTCCAGAAGGAGTAGGAGCATAAATTCTCCAAGTTTGTCCAATTTCTCAAAGTAAGAACATGAACAAGACCGATACAGTCACCACAAATATGCTGACATTGACAGACAAACCTTTGTCCCCGAGCTAGTTATTCTCAGTCTCCAGTTACATATTATCATTACTCACCATAATTGTTTGCTATTGTTCAGTAACATTTGCTTTCTCTGGATGAAATAGATTGGATATTTTTGTTTCCTTTGCATACCTAGATGCAGTTTCCCCTTCAATACAAGCACATTGGAAAACTCTGCTTTTCTTTTTTTAGTTTGGTTATTTATGAAGGAGGTCCACTCTGGGCACACTCTATCATCACCTGCAGTTGCCAGCCTAATACTACAGCTACTGGGTTTCAGTGGAGTTTTTCTAATTACATTGCCTTATCACTTCCATACCCATGAGCACTCAAAAGTGTTTCATTAAAAAAACTGTCAAGTATTTTGACATCCTGTTGGTTAGCAAGCTTCTGCCTCTGCTCAACAGGCCATTAGTATTACAAGTCTATAACCCTTTGGAAGTGCTCCTTCAAAAACTTTCCATCTCCTTCTAGTTCTTAATTCTACCTACTAGTTCAGTTCCATTCACTGTTTGCCAAACAAACACGTATCAGGTAATTTAGTGTCTCATTTGCACAGCAGAAGGACAAGCAAATATTATCTTTATTTTTCTCTCTCATAAGAGAAAAGTTTCATTAGCACTATCAGAAAATCAGCCCTCCTATTAGAAAAATCAATGAAAAGGACCAGAAACTTCCAAATTTATTCAGCACTATATTCCACTGCTAACCTGAGAGTATTCTAAAACATGAACTAACTGTATTTTAGGAATAAATAACAAAATATATTTTGCTTTTTAAAAAGTCTACAAAAAACCCTGTTTTTTTTTACATAAACAGTTTACTGTTCATGTGAAAGATCATGTTTTTTATATAATTAATCTAATTAATTTTAAGTCTCCAGAGCCTCACATTTAAAAAAAAAATCTAAACTTTCATGAGTTTGGGGTTTTGTGACAATAAAGAATATTTTGTAAAAATACAATACTTTTAAAAAAA
Source organism: Colius striatus (assembly GCF_028858725.1). Lineage (NCBI taxonomy): Eukaryota > Metazoa > Chordata > Aves > Coliiformes > Coliidae > Colius > Colius striatus. The sequence goes on along the minus strand of NC_084767.1, from coordinate 27,778,128 downwards.
CTTCTAGAGACTATAGTCTAGTGTGCTATGTTGCAAGCATATAAGAAGCCCAACAACTCTGTTATAAAGTTATGTATACCAGTTCTTTGTTGTTTTTTTTTTTTTAATTGAAGAAACTACACCAGATGATTAAGTAGTCAATAATTAACATCCAGATAAACATCTTCTTGTAGTGTTAACAGAAGGGCAGCAAAAATAAGTTTTCCAGTAATTAAGTGAGTAAGTTATCCTTGGTATTTCCTACAAGTTTTCTGCTTTCCTCGGTATTAATATTTGGAGGTATAAAAGGAAATTATTCAGACATACCAAAAGTGCTAACACCAAAAAAAACCCCATAAGGTAAAAGTTTCTTACTTTTACCAATTAATTAAATTCTGTTAGTCCAGAGAAGTTTATTATTGTAGCCACAAGCACATTTCAAAAAAACCCTACCTTTTCCAAAGGCCATAACAGCTTTATCACAGTGTGGAAAGGCAAAGTGCTGTCCCACACCCAGTACCCGTATGCTGCTCAGGTCACTTCCCTATCCATACCTCCCTAGCACCCCTCATGGCTACCCCCTGCTACTGCCCAGCATGACCAGCAATTAACCAAGAAATCAATTCAGCATGAAATTAGAGGACTGCATGTCTTTTTCACCAAACATGGAGAAGCAGTGAAGCTGAAAAGGGCAGAAAAAACCCCGCAAACTGGGAACAGTCTAAGATCTACATGCTAAGCCTGGGACAGCCAGGTTTAGAGATGGGTAAGGCTCTGACTGAACATTTCTGTCTGCACCATTCTCTTTCAGATAAAGCCAACTGGTTCCAATAGAGCAAGACCAAACATCTTATACAATTAAACATCTCTAAGCAAACTTCCCTAAATAATTCTATGTTTAAAAAATGACTATTTTTTAAAAAAATGAAATAAGAAGGATTTTACTTTATAAATACAGCCTCAGATTATTTCATGGACTGCTCAGCTAGATCCCTGAATGTGTCAATCCTATACAGACACAAGAGTGTTCCTTAAGCTTTAACTTCAGATATTTTCTCAAAATCCATTTTATGCAGTAACTGATATGCTATTCTATAAGGAGTACTGTGGTCTCCTGTTATTAACACTTCCAGCAGAAATTAAACACTTAGAATCTGCAGCTATTTCAACAGATACCCTAAAAGAGTAATTAGATTCTGCCACTTAAATTAAATTGTAAGTGTACTTACTGGAAAAAAAAAAAAAAAAAAAAAAAAAAGAAATCCACATGCTTTATGGATACCGACACACAAAAAACTTATTTTTTTTTTTTATTATTACAGTCTTACAGGTGCCAGACACATTGATTCGTATTTGCTGTGGAAATACGTTATTGGTAAGCTGAAAAAGAAGCAGTTGTCCTAGTCCAGAAACTTCTTCCTATAAGGTGAAAAGGCAAATTTTACCAGACATTTTGCACTACAATATTTTAAAGAAAGCAACCTCACCAGGGCTAGGCCAATGTAAGTAATATGGCTATATGCTAACAGTGAGAAATCTAGAAGCATGAATATTTAAGTTGAACTTGGTCCCAGAGGAGGTAGCCTGATTACCTGCTATTTGAGGAAAGAAGTCTCTCTAAAAACATCATTTTTGACAGAAACAAACCAAAACTTTACAGAAACACAAATCAGCATGGTCAGACAAAAAGCCTGACAAGTCCTAAATCATTTGTACAAACCAAGAATATCAATGAGATACTGAAAAAAAAAAATCCTCAGTTCCTCAAACCAAGTCTAAACATTTTCTAAGACATTTCAAGAAATGTAAGTCAAAACCTTGTTCTTAATTGTATGCAATGCCACACAGGACACCTGGAGACCACTCTCCAGGCCTTACTTGAAGATTTGCTCTTAGAGCTGTGGGGAAAGAATTTGCATCTCCTTCATAACAATGCTATCTGTTTAACTACCACCGTTTAAAAACCTATATTGAAAATATTCACAAATTTACTATCTGAACAATTATTTTTTAAATAGGGCTCCACAGAAATTTGTGTTTGCACACAACTCGGTTCAGAACAAACGCCCTCTGCTAAGGGAAAACAAAACGCTTTGCCCAATCTGTACTCCTGCCATGGCTAGTCCTCAGAGGAAGGGAATCATACACATTTTTACAAAACAAATTAATTGCATTATGAGTTTAAAACTCCATTTTCCTTATAACTTCAGGCAGTTTATCTTTGTTGAAAAAAATAAGGTTAAACATGACAAATATTGTCCCTCCTTGTGAATAAATGTTGTTTTGTTTACTTTGAGGGTTTTTAAACAACATTAAGTCACAGCTCATCATGTAACAGTCTCTCAAGAGCAATGGAGAAAAAGTGTTTGTTCTCACTCTGAAAATGCGTGGAAAAATAAAAATGTCTGATTAGTATTTGTTTATAAGCGATTGGCCAGATACAGCTAAATTAGGAAGGTTCTTTCCCTTCCCTCTGTTACATTTGAATCATAAGTGAGCAAACAACTACTCACTTTCCTCTAACACCACCAGCCAGTGTTAAAGAATCTATGCTATAAATAAGGCCACTATCATTATTAACTGTATTAAGATATTAAAGAACAGAAAATGCTCTGGATTGATTCTGCAGGATTATCTCGCAGTCCTCCACCACATCTCAAGATGCATCTATTCAATAGCTTTGACTTTTGCAGAGAATAATTACTCCTGTTGGCGTGCCTAAGTGCCATTCAAAAAAGGACATATTGTAATTGTCACCAGTTAGGGGCATTTCAGATCTTGCAGCTACTTTGTCCTACTCGAAAACACAGTGTGCTAAATTAAAAGGCCACTACTCAGTGTCCTCTAGATGTGCTCCTCACTAGTTTTGGGTGTTTTTTTCCAGTACTGAATCCCTGCTGATAGGAAGGTCAGAAAACCCATATGTTCCAACAGCATACAGGAAAGTTGAGACCTTTTAGAATTGCATCCTGCACCTTGAGAGGGTTCTGTAAGCTTAATGAATCCTAAAATGTGTAGTTTTGAAAACAGAGAAGCCAACTTGCTGTTTTCTTGTTAGCAAGGTGTTAAAACAATGTTAGGAATGCTGTTTCCCAGTTTGAGCAACATGTTAAAATTAATGTTATGTATATTTTAGCTAAGAGATTGCTACAGATATTTGCAGCAGAAAATAATCAAGGCAAAAGCTCTCCTCAGACTTACTCTTTAAAGCCTTGATCTGACAAAACTAAACAAGTACACTAATTTAACCATGGTAATAGCCTAATTACATTCCACAGAATACTGATGTGTTTGAAGCCTACCATGCATTTAAGCTTTTCCAGTACAAAAGTCTGCCTCAGTAGTACTTTTGAAACAGAAGCTGTCCCAGTTTAAATCTGCTGGATTCCAGCTCCTACTGGTTTTTTTTTTGGACTAGACAATGCACTCTGTCTGATGGATATGGAAGTGCAGCATCTCGCTGCATGAGATTCGTGACCTCTCAGATTCACTTGCATCACCAAAGCAAATTATGATAGCCCCCTCATCACTCAGTTCACTAAAATGACTCTGTTGATGATGCTTTGACTCAGTACTGTTATTGATAGCTTTACAAATACATTTTAAAAAAGTAAAGAGTTACTTCCACTCACATAAACGAACTCTAGAAGTAGAATCCAGACATGATTTTATTGTTACTTCCATTTTACCAAATTATTTTTTTGTCTTGTGTGGTTGGTTTTCAATCATGATTTAAGTAAGACTGAATAACTATTCAAATTAAATTAGGTATATTTTTGTTGTTGTTTTAACATTTTAATGAGTTAGGGGCGTTCAGTTTCCCATATAGAAAAGATGTGAACATTTTCAAGTTCCAAACTCAGGTCATGAGCACACTGAAACCCCAAAGATATTAGCAGATCTATGGGGAAAAAAAATAAATATTCAAGTAAGAGGTGATATTTCTCCCTTAACCAATATAACTCCAGCCTAAAAACTCTTCCCTACAACTCTTCCCAACTCTTCCTCTGCAATGCTGAAGATGAAAAACAAGACATTGCAATAGTTTCACTAAATTCTGCATGTATAAGACATGATTTAAAAATTAGTCTCATTTACTGGCAATATACAATGTGGAAAACAGAGTTGCAGGACCTGGTTTTACCAGTATTTAAAATAAACTTATGGTAAGTATTGGTTATTTTACATATGTATTAGATGGCTTGAAATGAGGAGACATTTCCACCTGATCATTCAGAAATACAACAGTTTCAATACTCTTCATCAGACAAAGATGCTTTACAGATAGTTTATTGCTTTCTTACTGTAGTAAGGTATAGATATTTATAATGAAAATTATCATAAAATAGATTTTATGTCCACCACAACATATTTACTTTAGCTGATCTGGAAATACAAAAATATTCTACAAAGTGTAAAATAACTAAAGACAACAGACAGTCTGAACAACAGGTGGCATTTTCACAGAAGACACTAGCATACCACTATTTGAAATCTATGGAGTTTTTAGGCAAGTGTAACTAAGCCCTAGGACTTTTTTAATAAGTTGTGAGTATTTCTGTAGTTACATTTATATACAGAGAAAGACACATACAGAGGCATATAAATAAAAATTCAAAGTAGTTTTGTTCAGTAAACCTAAGAGGCAAGATAACTCATGGTACAAACAACTGGATTAATAAGAGATGGTCTAAATGGACATCCAACAGCATTTTAGAGAGAGCTGTACCTCCACTGTATTTTGAAGGTCAACATACACTCTTTGCACCCATGTCCAAGCTGACTGGGAAAGATCAAGCTGTACTACATAGTAGCCACCTTAAGTTCCTGTGATCTTCATCTCTACAAGGCTTATCACAGTGAGTTAAGAGTTTGATTACACTTTTAGAAGAGTTATGCCTACATCCTTTGGAGCTGTGGACCATTATTTCAATTCTACTCCAAAATCCCTTGTGTATAGAGGTTGTTTTACATAGTAATAGAATTCAAAGTTCAATAAATTTGAAGCTATAGTCCTTTAACCCACTACTTACCAGGAAATTTTAATTTTACCTACTCTCTATCAGTATCAACAAGACATTTAAAGTTAGAATTACAGCAGCAAATATGAATGTCTAAACTTGCCACTAACCTACTTGGGCACATAATATGACTTTACTCATCAACACCAACAAAGCAAATGTATTTGTCCAATGAAAATAAGTAAACGAGTCCTATACGGCCAATTCTTCATTACTGTTAAGTCCTGATGAAAGATACAGAACCAAGGCTGTGCTGCCATTCAAGATCTCAAATGGCTTGAGAATTGGGCAGAGAGGATCCTCATGAGGTTCAACAAGGACAAGTGCAGAGTCTTACACCTGGGGAGGAACAACCTCATGCACCAGTACAGGCTGGCAGTTGACCTGCTAGAGAGCAGCTCTGCACAGAGAGACCTGGTCGATAAACTAACCATGAGCCAGCAGTGTGCCCCCATGGCCAAGAAGGCCAATGGCATCCTGGGATGCATCAAGAAGAGTGTGGCCAGCAGGGCAAGGGAGGTTCTGCTCCCCCTCTACTCTGCCCTGGTGAGGCCTCATCTGGAGTCCTGTGTCCAGTTCTGGGCTCCTCAGCTCAAGGGACAGAGAGGTTCTGGAGAGAGTCCAGCACAGGGCCACCAAGATGATCAGGGGACTGGAGCATCTTCCTTATGAGGAACAGCTGCAGTAACTGGGGCTGTTTAGTCTAGAAAAGAGGAGACTGCAGGGGGGATGTCACCAACATTTACATATATCTAAATGGTGGATGTCAGGAGGTTGGGACATCACTTTTTTCTGTTATGTCCAGTGATAGGACTAGGGGTAATGTAAAGAAATTTGAACACAAAAAGTTCCACTTAAACATAAGAAAAAAACTATTTTACTGTGAGGGTGAAGGAGCCCTGGCACAGGCTGCCCAGGGAGAGTGTGGAGTCTCCTTCTCTGGAGGTTTTCAAAACACACCTGGATGTATTCCTGTGTGACCTGACCTAGGTGGACTTATTTTTAGCATGAGGGTTAGACTAGATGATCTGTGCTTCATTCCCTCTGTGCTTTTTACGTCTCTCCAAGCTCAGGTTTTCCCCCTACATCTTCCCTCAAGGAACAGAACTGTGGCCTTCTCTTCCTTCTTCTACTTTGTATCTTCACTGACCCACTTTTCTATTTCTCCCAACTCAAAGCCCTGCACTCAGTAGGCATTATGGGTAGATAAGACTTAGAGAAAGGTGATGTTTGAGAACTAGAAAGAAGAAACACTGTTATTCCACCTTTTTTACCAAAAAGTAACTCTCTGATGCTCTCCACTGAGGAAGATTTTTTTGGAAGGCCACAGCTTTGTGCTTCATGTTCCCTTCTAGGTGAGCAAGGGTCTCTAGCTCTTTCTTCCTGTTACTTTCCAGGAGCTTTAAAACAAAACATAAAGTTTAAAATGACCAATTCTGTGTGAAACAGGATGCAGGTAGAGGATGAACACATAAGGATCACCTGCAGGGACAAACAGTCAGGGAAAACTCTCTGTTATCTCTCTTTGAGAGTATGGAAAAAAAAGGATGAGTTTCAGGTGAATACCAGGTCACTCCTCATTGGACAGCAGCCAAAAGCTCCCAGGACCTTCCTCTCCTGAAGTCTAACCAGCTCTGGGTTTGAAGATACACTGCCTGATATTATCTTGAAATCACAACTTCATCTTTTGGCTAAGACCAGTATTTTCCTACTTGAGGTGAAATTCTGCTGTGGCAAATATAGTCATCTTTCTTTCTAGATAGAGCATGGTGGCAGAACTCTTTAAGAGAAGCAAAGCTTAATGACTTACCCTAAGTTTTGTAGAGAAGTGATTCTATGCTGTACAAGCAGAGACTGTTTTCAGGTTCTCCTCAGTTTACAAGGAAGCAGTGATTTTAGAAAGCTTGGAGCATAGGTGAAGACAGACTGAAAGTTTTATAGCAAAATGGGAAGCTATGTCTGAGCCAGGTATGCTCTAGAATACCTCTGGTTTTGAGATTCATAAATTGCTGTTTCTCAATCTTATTCTAGGATGGAAGACACCAAGAGCAGATTAAAAGATAACATTCTTATCAAAACTTCTAAAGATAATATTTTACTTGGCAATAGTAAACATTTTTATTCAAGTTTGAAAGCCTATTTACATAAAAGTATCTAATAATCTGAAACAATGTAACATTTTCCCAGTTTCCCAGGGAAGCTGGCTAAAATGTATTTCAGTGCTTCCAAACTATTAGTCTGAACTATCCAATCACTCCATATCACAACCCAATGGTATCTTTACTGCCTTTACAGGAAAAAAATAAAGTCACTCAAACATAAATTAAAGTCTCGATGTCTGTATATATACCACTTATTTCAAAATGAAGGACTTGTTTTGCTGTCCACAAAGTCAACATGAAGAACTCTCCCTTTTTAATCCAGTACAAACTTCGACAGTTATGCTGCTCATTGTCCACAACAAAAGCTTTTAAAGGTAAGGCTTCTTCTGGCAAATCCTCCACCAATACCATCTTTTCTCCCCTCTCATCTATTCTGTCTTACTCAAGAGCAGGGTTGAATTTATTTCCAGAGTAAGAGTGTTTCAAATCTATACAATAGATTTATTTGAACTTTAAGTTAACATCAGTCCTCCCCAATATAAACGGTCATTTACTAGTAAATAAAGTGTATCAGGAATGTTGAGAATTCAAGGTTGCTAAAAACAAAAATAAAACCTACAGATGCAAGACTAAAATGCCATTGAAGCAGAGTCAGTTACAAATCACAAGATAATACACAGTCCAAAAGTTGCATCAGAGTATTCTCAGTCCTGCCAAATACATCTTCTCTGAAATTGCTTAGTAGAAAGAAGGCAACGTGTCCTATAATTATTTGAAGTATACCAAATATTTCTTCTGTAGGTCTTGGTTTTGCAACTGTAACAGTGAAATATTACTCACATATTGCCATCTCATGGATACTATAAATATTTATTTAAAATGCTAAGAATGCAATCTCTAGCAGAAAAAAATATGCAGAATCCCCAGCAAATGAAATTGTGGTAAGATTTACAACATAAAAGCAGGAACTTTACATTTGAAACAGTCCAAAAATCTGCCTCAGATTCTCTCGTAGTAGTTACTATTTTTATGACTTGGCTCAGACTTGCTTTAATCTCTTTATTTAGGGAGAAATTGCAAGCTTGCCAACTCTAGCAAATGTTAAGTACTTTAGTAAATTCCCCATCAATATAGGTCGTGCATTCGAGGGAAGAATAACGTGGTGAGTAAGTTCTGCTCCATCTCCTCCAAAGGGGATTTTGGAATAAGATGGTGATGGGAGAGAGGGATAAACAACATGGCTAAGCCACTCTTTCAGCTCCATCCTACTCTCCAGACATCTGTCCACACTTTGTTGTGCTGTGATTGAGATGCTACGTGATGAAGCTCAGCCAGCCTGCTGTTATCCCGCATCCCTTTTACATGAACAGGCAGTAAAGCACATGTATTGCCAATACTAATGCATCATAACTCTCCCCTTAAAGTTCAGTAATAGTAGCAAAGCAAGTCCAAACAACTCAGTAAAAACCGTAGGAAACCCAATAGAGGTAAAGGTACCAAATTACAGCATGCATATACAGGAAGAGAGTTAATAGACTATGCAGACTTCCCGGAGTGTCTGGCCAAAGTGCCTAAACCTATCAATTCCTTTCAAATCCAGAGTTTTTCTTTAAAAAAACTTGGCAGCCAACAAACAAAACCGCATAGCATTTCTAAAGCTATTCCCGAACAAATGAATCTCTGTACCCAAACAGCTCGGACCTCAAGAAAACAAGTTTCGTGTCTTTTTTTCACTTTATCAGGCAGGACGTCCAGCTGTCCTCGGCACCGGGAGTGATGGAGTCTGTCACCTGGCCACCAAGACGGAGCCGTCTTCGCCCTAGTGATGCCCACCAGCCGCCTCAGCACAGGGACTGTCGCCTCTTCCCGACCTCACCCTGGGCTGAGGGCGGGGGAAGCCCCAGAGCCCTGCAGCTGCCCTCCGAGAACGGTGTCCGGTCTTTCCCTTCACAGCCTCTCCCCAGCCAGCATCCACGTTAGCCGATGAGAAAGGACGTGCAAGCACCTAGCCCACCTCTGCACAGCCTGCCCCAGGGAAGGCGGAGAGGCAGGGCCAGCCCCCGGCAGGGAGGGGAGCCCGGAGCGCGGGAGCCGAGGGCACCGCAACCCCGCGGCGAAGGCACCATCGACCGCGCAGAACACTGGCCAGCACCCCGTCTGCCCGCATCGCCAGCGGTGCACACGCAGCGGTTTCCAGCCAGCCGGAGAACGCTGCTGCGAAAAGGAGGGAAGGAGCGTAAAGAAGGGAGGCAAGAGAAGAAGCCATTACCAGAGTTTTGTTCCCGTTCTTGCTGAGGGGGCCTCGGAAAACTCCCTTGATGTTCCGAAAGTGCCCGTTGCTGAGGTGCGCGGAGCTGATAACAATGTAGTAGCACTCCATGGGGCCGGGGCCGCCTCCCCGCCAGCGGCGGGGCGCTTGGGCCGGCCTCGCCTGTGCGGGGAGGGCCGCGGCCGCGCGGCATGCGCGGCGGGCCGAGGCGCGGCGCGCGCGCAGCCCCTCAGGCTCGACGCGGCGCTGGCTGCCGCGGGAGGCGCGGCGGCGCGGAGCCGACTGAGCCGCCGCTGCTAGCAGGCATAGTGTTATTATAGCGAGCAGCCTTGCCGGTCGGCTGCACTGAGCCAATGGCAGGGAGCCACTGGGCTGATACCGAGAGCTGTCAGAGGAGGACATCTGTCACACGCCGCCTTCTTCACCACCCACAGGCCTCACGCCCCGCTGCCCCCGCCGCGGACGGGCCCACCACCCCCCGCCGGGGCGGGAACGGGACGGGCGGGCGGCAGGTAAAGGGAGAAGGGGCGGGGTGGGGCGGAAGGCAGACCGATCACCCCGACCGCGGCGAGCGCTGGAGCCCCACGCGCGGGGTGTCCCCCTGGAAGGGCTCCCCTTTTCTTTCAGGTGGGGGGGCACCACCGCGGGCACAAGAGTGTGTCTCCTCCGGGATTTAGAGGGAGCAGAGAGAAATACCGGGGGTGCGCCGCCCCCAGCCCAAAGCTCCTGCCCCTCCTCCGAGCAGCCACCGCGCCCTTTTGGGGTTTTTTATTACCTACACATGTATTTTAGTGCATAACTCTGAGGGCACCTGAACCGGCCGAGCTCGTGAGGAGACACTGGAATCGATAACCGCATCCCCCACCACTTTCGGCTTTTCTGGCCCGTGACGGCGTAATTGCAAATTGGTCATTTCTCATCCCCACTTAGAGCTGGCTCCATCCCGCCCTGCGCCTGGCTGCCGCCGGTGCGGCAGCCCCTTGCACCGCCGCAGCCCACCCCGCGGCATGACGCCCGGCGATTTCGACAACCGGGAACGTGCTGAAACTTTTGGGTCACGGCCTGTTATCGGGGTAATGGGAAGAGCCGCGGGGAGAGGCTTAGGCTGCGTCTCTCCCTGCAGAGTGCCTGCCGCCGCTGACCGACCCTCCCACGGCTACTCACGTCTCTCCCGGCGCGGCGCGACCCGGACCGGGGTAAGCTGCGGAGGCGGCTCTGCCCGCCGTGTGTGGCAGTGCCTCGGCGGCTGCTGAGAAAACGACAAAAAATATGGTTTGATAGTGGCTCTGGCGCTGCGTCCGCGATCCTCACCCTCAGCCATAACGTACCTATAATGTAGTGTACTCGCTCCATGTTATGAAGCCCCTGTCAAACTATGGATTAAAAACCACTAGGTACATCAGCGTGAGGTTATTATAATATAGCCCGTACTCCACTTCCAACATAACTTTCTTTTTGCAGCACACATATCAGAACTCGCTCCTAAAACCAGAATTTAAGACATTGGTTCAATAAAGATGCTCAAGTCCTTCTTTTACCTCCACACCACCCAAGATACCTATGACTTGCAGCTTTATCACATAAGATTTAAAACACTCTTAGGTGGCTCATCTTCCAGCCTACTTTGCCTTTAATCTGAATTGCAAAAATCAAGATTTATGGGGTGAAATTCCAGTGCCAGGGAACACCTTAGAAAATAAGCCCAGAACCATGATGTAACACATCTGAAAATGTCTCTTAGTCAGCATTTAGTGCTGGCAGCATAATTCCACCATCCTATCATCTTATCCTTCAAAATAAAGGAACTGCTTCCAGGAAATTGGGGTTGGGTAAACAACTTCTCTGACAGAAATTCTTATCTTTGTTGTTTGTATCCTTGGTGAAGGAAGCCTCAGTTTATGAGAGATGCCTTCCTCCTATAAGTATTTTCTATCGTTACTTCCCTTCATTCACAGTGAATAGTAAATGCTGACAGCTGCCACTCATTCTTCAGCATTTTCAGTACTTAGGCAGGAGTCACAAAAATGGCAAAAGTGGAAAGTTTTGACAGCTGAGACACAGGTGAGAGATCAGAATTTGCGGTTGCTTGTTACAGCCCAAAAAAGAGAGTAGAATATACATGCACATAATAACACTATTTTTCTGCCTATTAGGATGTATGTGTACATCTAGAAACAACCAGCAAGTTTGTTAAAGTGTAAAAATGTTGATATTATAAACGTTGGATAGATTTAGCAACACAGCACATTTAAGGCCCAGTTCCTGTTCCAGACAGGATCATGGGTTAGGGTTTTTTTTCAGAAATGTCAGAAGTTTAGGTAGGATAGTGTAATGAAAAGGCATACAATTATGCAACTGCTTTCTGGGAATTGATACATTCCAACTCTGACTAGAAGAACAAATTTTTTCCACCTTTTAAATGTAATGTTATCATTATGTCAAGACCCTTTTGCCTGGGAGTAAAACTTCACAATCTACCCCACACATTCACCATTTCAAAGAATTAAAGCTTTTTTGCTCTAAAATCCTGGCTCTGACCGTCTCATTACATGTTGCTGACAAGTGTCATTACACCTACTGCAACCACACATTGGCCCTTTCAGAGTTGTACAGCTGCTCTCTGGCCTTTCAGAGGCATTGCAGACACTGCTTGCACACTCTTCTTAGAGTCCAAGGACTTGGGAAATATTGTAGCAACAGAGAAATGATCTACTACAGTAGCTCAAGTTTGAAAGGATCAACATGTTTGGTACCAAATGATAGTGCCTGAACAACTTTAGAAGCTGCTATAGCTCCTGTTAATGAAGATCATGGTCCTCCTCTATTAAAGGATAAAAAAAACCCAAACAGCTAAAGAGCACTTGATTTCTACAAAACACTCTATAAAGAAATGGCAAGTTGTGCTAAATAGCACCTAACAAGCAAAATATAATTTTTCTACTCTTACTCTGAGTGGCCTCAGAGTGCTTCTCTGATAATTTGCTATCACCAGTTTTCCTTATGTGTCTTCCTTTAATCCTTCACTGTACTTTTCCAGCCTCATTCTGTTTCTTTGTTGTGATCACACAGGCTCAAGATGGTACTCCCTTCCCAAATATACTCTTTTTTTAGCTTAATAAATTATTCATTTCATCAGTCCTTAACTGCGTGGCTCCTATATACCATCAGTCTTACCTATATCCATCTGTGTCCTGTTCCCCTGGGTATCTGGGTTTTTGATGTGTGTATGCTGCTATTTATTAAAATACCTGCTATAAAATAATAACCAGTGCTGCATGCTTTTATTCTCCCTGGTATTCTCTATTTGGAAAAATCTTCAAGTAGTTGTGCCTACAAAAACTGTAAATATCAACCCAAGAAATAGGATCTGGGAGACTTTCTGGAAAACCTCTGAACTAGAAGCCAGCAAACAAATTATATTAATCCACATACCTTGTATTGCTTTTCTCTCTGTGACAATACTCAGTATTCTGAATTTTAATAATATTCATCATTCAAGAAATAGTCTTGACATAAACCAGAAAAAATATTCATCAGTATAAACAATCTGCATGTTGATTAACAGCCTTTAAAGCATGGTACGGTGTATGTGTTACGAAGTGAATAATAGATCCTGAGCAATCATTCACTTACTGCTGAAACATATCCATCAAGGACAGAAAGAAGTATCTCTGTTGTAAGTCACAAGAAACTCAATTCAGCTCCCACAGCAATTCATACCGAATTTAATAAAATTCAGTGTATCCTAAGAATATCTTTCTGTAAGTAATCCACTGAGACACCCCTTTTTACCCTTTTTAATCTCATACATTTTCAGCCTTCTTTTATTGCTCTTTTTTTTTTTTTTTTTTTGCTTTTCACTTAGCTTTAGATGTTTTTCCCCATTTCAGATGTCTGTCATCCTTGCATTAAGCAGAAGGAAAAATGGGAGTGTGCTATGTACCTTTTAATGGCCATTATGGAGTAATACACACTCTACACTGTATTACAACTGCATTCATTCATCAGCTGTGGGGGTGGTAAAGCTAGGAGGAAAGAGACTAGCTAGTTCCTCAGTACATCCTTCACTGTATGTGAAGAGTATCAGAGGGGTTTCCCTATTTCAATGCCTGAGCTAAATGGAATCACAAAAGCTAAAGAAAAGCAATAGTGACTTAAAGCATCAAATGCATTTAAATCGTGGGCTGTACCCTGCAGCCCTCAACAATCAGAGTGAGAGGATTGTGAAAGCTTAAACTAATATTTCTGCTTGATCAAAAAAGTAGCAACCATTTTTTTTTTTTTTTCATTTTATTTCCTTTTAAGCCCTCCAAAGCACATAATTTTATACCACAGCTCTTGCAGAACAGCTCCAGGGAGCAACAGTCCGGTGAGAATTACCCCCTCCCCCTTTTCATGTATCCATAGCACTTATATCTAACCCTGAACAAATTTATGTGAGTAACAGAGGCAAACACTTTTCCACTCCTTCTTTTCCGTATTACCAATATTATCACTGTCCTCTTTAGGATCTTATTGGGAAAAAAAAAAAAAAAACCCTTTCTGTTTTCATTGAATCTAAACCGCTATTCTCTGTGTCTTCCCTTCTTAATGTTTATGTGGCAGAATTTCCCCAGCAGCTTATGCATGCTCCTTCTTTTCTCTAATCTCTCTCTAATAAAACAAACCAACAAAAATTACAAATGATGCTCTGGATATCAGGTGACATCAACAAGTAACTGATGTACCAAAACAGCATTAACAGAAGACTTTTACAAGAGACAGAAAACATCTGACGGTCCAGGAACTATTGCCCATTTGAAACACTGAAAATGCTGTTCAGTCCTCTGTGTTAAACACTGTCTTACAAGCAAATCCTCCATCACACACGCTTGAAGAGTGTCTCTTTGTGAAAAGCAAATGCAGTCAGCAATGGGTAAATGAGCCCCAAGAACAATCTGTGAAGGAAGTTTCCCAACATCCACTCAACCCAAACATCCAAGTCAAAACCAATCACAACAAATGAAATTAAATGCTGAAAAATCATATTATGAAAATTGAGTTGTATGATCTCACCAAAGGCAATATCTCCATTTTTCACAACTGACTGCTCTACACAAGCCTCTTCAGTTTCAATTCTGTAACAATCTAGCACAACACTGCAAGGAACAATCTTTCAGGGACAGCATGGAAAAAGTACAAAAAACAGACCGCTCCATACATTTTAAAAAATAATTAAAAAAGCAGTAAAATCACAGAACATACCAAAGAACAGTACATGTTGATATTTAGGATAGCAGATATGTTGTGGCCTTTTATCCAAAGCGGATTATTTTCTTTGCCAAATTCCACACAGCTTTTCCCAGAGTTAAAAGATCTGGAGTCTAAGGAACTCATCAGAAGTCTTCCATGGTCAATAGGAAACCTCACCTACAGCGAGCTTGTTTACTGAAGTATCAGGTATTTTCATTGGAAGAAGTCCTGAAGTTCCCCTCAGGACTTGACATTAGCTCCAAGCTTTTCCACTGGGTGGTGGTAATGAGATCAAGAAGTTGAGGAGAACTGATAATAAAAGAACTGGGAACACAACAAGTATTTTCACTCATGTATTCACTCTTTCTGTCTATATATACGTGCATTTTTTGTGTGTATGAACATGTATGCCTACCTATGTGGGATGTAAAAATGTATATGTTCATTAGTCTTTATGCTACAGTAATTAAAGGATGAATAAATAATTTCTAAAAGTCATTCAAAGCATGAAAGAAAAAAAGTAAAACATTTTAGGAAGAGGGCTAGTGTACTAACTCTAAAATTCATCTTTAAACACCCTTTTCTGCTTTAGCATGCAGTTCAACAGTTTTCTCAAAGCAAAAGCTGAAGACAACTGGGGAGACTGATGACAGGTCAGAAAATGACATTATATTATTCCTAAATTAGCCAATACAAATTAGAGACCCACTGGGGAAAAAAACTAGGTATTAATATTTTAATATATTTAATTGAGTTCTATATATGACACACTTATATGGCTTCTTCTTTCATGGGATCTGTAATCGTCACAGAAAAGAATGGTAATGAAATTAAAAATTATGTGTTTACTTTCCCAATGTTACACATTTCATTAAGATCCAGTTTTCAGAATGAGAATGTTTGGCACCATATGAAAATCAGCCCCCTTTACAATATTTATGGTTACAACCTCCTGATTTAAGACATTATAAATCACATCAGGCATTAATTGGTTTGCTTTCACAGGACACTTGTTCCAACAATGCCAAAATACAGCAGAATATTAAGTACATGCTGGGGAAGGATATTTCTAATATTGTGTAATATGATGTATTGCCATGTGTAATTTAGATGGTACTGCTCTACGCCACAGTTTATATAAGGAGCAGATAACAGTAATGTACATAAAAAATCAGAGTTTTTTAATCCCTCAGCGGCAGTGAGATGGGTGATGATAATTAAAGGCAGTCCCATCTTTATTTCGTGGATCCTGAGCATTGCCACACAGGACATGCGTTGTCAGTGGTTTTGCAAAGCTTGCTTGGGAAAATAACACAGAGTTTGTCAGAGCCTTATGACATCTCCATTGGTTTAGTGTTCTGCACCACAGCTTCATCTGATTTTATCTGAATAGACTCTTATGGTTAATTTACTTTTTTTACTATACAGCTTAAAATGGCTGTAGAACTCCTTGCAGGAATATGTATGAGCTGCATGATACATCATCATTATAATTTTAAAACCTCTCAGTTTTTATGACTTATGATTTAAATACAGGTAGGTACATGCAGTTCAGTAATAGTCTTGAAGTACCCATTATGGTCCTCCTGAGTGGTTCTTAGCACTATCAACTTGCTGTGTGAAAGGCCCTGTTTACTCATTAGAACAATTATTGGGGTTTTTTCCATAATAACTAATGACTTACCAATCTGTCTGCTGTAGCAGAAGAATATAATTACAAATAGGCATGTTGAAAATACTATCAAAAGAATTTAATTCAACTTTCAAAATATTAATAATTCATGTGCTTAATTAAAGATAGCCATATCAAAATAGCCTTGAGCATATTATAGATTACTAGCCTGGAAAAAAATATTGTAAGAAACAAAGTCAGTATTGTTCTAAAAATAGAGAAGATTTCCAAAGCCCAGCAGATCAGTTTTGGCATTTTGACAATTAAAAAATGTCTACATAATCGACTTAATTAAGTAAAAACTTACTCATTAGCTCAAGCTATATAAATCACGCTAAGGTTTATCTAAAAGTACATTTTCTTCAGTATCTGTAAAACCTGTGTAATTAAAAAACAAGGCAGAAGACTATTAATAGAAATATCAAGACAACTGCCATGAATAAGCTGAAAATCTATGCCCAAGCAGCAACACGAGCAGTTAGTTGGTTTTTTTCATCCAATTTTTAGATTGGCTTGGAGTTATATTGCTCATCCATTGCTGAACCCTGAATTAACAGTCCTTGTCTTCAAGATGGGAGGATGAAGTATTGTTACTTTTAATGACTACACATTAATTTAATTAATAGCCATTCTAACTTCATTTATTTATGGAGCAGAAAAAGGTTTATGTAGCTTCAACATTTTTCTGCTCTACAGCTATGTAGACCAACAGTCCCTGGTGGTAAGCACATGGATAGGGCCACCAAAAATAAACCTTCTCCAGTTTTAAAAGACCGTCTTCCACTTCTTTCTGCGCATAATCATGCCTCAGTGTATGTATATGTATATTTAGAACCTTAATTTTCCACTTTTATTATTACTATGTACACTTGAATGTCATTTGATATACTTTCATACCTGAATGTTATACTTTTTCCACACAAATATGAATTTAACACAGGATCTCTATTATCTGTATCTACAAACGCTCAAAATAATGCATATTTGTTTTTACAGCATTTCAACACTGACAACTCCTAAATATATTGCATTACCCTTGAACTAACATTAACATTGGCATTCCTATTAGAACCAATGATCCTAGAGAATTTGCAATGCAAGAGGAAAAGAAAGTATGAAATGTTTTAAAAGTCAAAACAAAAATAAAACTCATCTGTTCCCTGGGAACCAGTGTACTGTATCCTTTTTAGAGGAAAATGCATTTACTGCAAAGCAAAAACACTGAAACAAAATAAAAGATGAAGAAGAAAAAAAAAACCCAACCATCTTCACTCCAATTCTCACAACTCTAGAAGTAAGATGCATTTAAACCTGCTGATCTGGAGTTTGTTTGAAAACAAAGGAAAAAAAATCCTCAAACCCAAACAAACAAAGAAAATGCCCTACAACAAAACCCTCCACTTCTTCAGATGCAGATCTTGAGATTTGTACCTTGTATTTATTAAGACTATGCCTCATAGGCTCAGCCACTGCCAAGACAGTCCGCCACCACTTTACATTGTCAAACCTTGCCACTTTTAAATGTCTTTACTGCTATACTTTTGACAGCTTGAAATCCCCATCAATTATGAGACCTAACACTGAAATGAAATGCTCGTCAAACTTTTCTCTTCCTCTTTACAAGTACTCGTGCATTACTTCAAGACACTGAAGTCCCTGTATTCCTGTATCTTCTGCTGGTAAATTATATTGTAATTAATTTAGGTTCAAAAATTAAAGTGACTTCTTGAGCTGCTTAGTGATTTTTTTACTTCTTCTCTAAAATCCACCCCCCTCACTTTCCAGAGCAGATAATTCTCTTATAAAAGTATTTTTATATCCAAATGACCAAAAGCGTAATCTTCTTGCAGGCAGATTATATTTAAAGATCAATGCTTAAAGACAGCCATTTAACTTCTTTGGAGTTTATTCATCTCCATTACGTCCTCCACGTGATTTTCAGAAAGAAAAACATGTGTTGGTATTATAATAACATCATAAAGGTTGAAAAGCAATTGTAACAAAATTATTTCATTGAGACACTTTGAGAATAAAAATAACATTCAGGGAATGCCACTGCAAAATGAGATGGAAATATAAACATTCAGGACACACGTCTACCTCTACGTTGCTGCTCCTTGAAAGTCTCCTTCATCCATCTTGCTTTATGCTCGTGCTGGTTCTCCGGTAAGGGCTGACATCGATACTCCAGTCTGCCCTTGAGATCTCCCTTCAGGGCTGGAGAGTCCATACTATCTTTCATATCGGCATTACAGACTCCTCACATCCACAATTTGTTTTTCCCATTGCTTAATTTTCAGTACAGTCAATTCTTTAACTGTAACTGATGCTTCATTTTGCAAAATACGTTTTCTTATCATTTCTCATCTGCAGTTGACTCACCCTTCATATGAAGATCTAATGAGAAAGCTGAGAGAAAACTAAATACTATTTGTATGAATTTATTAGCAGGGAGCCAATTTTTGCTCAATATTGCAACAGCATATTTTGGATTTAACAGAACCTCTCTCAAATTGAAGGCTAGCAGCAAAGAAAGTGGATTTTGGACTAAGCATTTTCTGATCTCATGAAAACAGCAGAAGGAAACCAACTCCAATGATCAAAATTGGATCATAAATATGAAAAACTGTGTTTCTGGTCTTTAAATTGCTACTGTACAAAGTGATAAGAGACATCATATAGGACCTTATCAGGATTTAATTTCTAAACAGAAATGAGAAAGGAATGTGCAAACCCCCTCTTATGTGATCTAACATTGGATTTCAGTACATGATAAAAATATCTTAACCACAGGCATATACCTAAGGAAGATAAAATTCCACCTCTTCTTCCTGAAGACACTTTCTATATACAAATCCATTTAAAAATAGCCTATTTCTGGTTTGCTGTGCATGACTATCTTCTTCAGGAAATGCTTTTTGGCAAAATCTGCTCACAGTTACTATATCTTTTCGTGCTTCTGTAATGATATCTTGTAAAACGCTCTTAGTATATGAGATTTATGAATGAAACCTGTCATTGATAATTTTTTTTTGTCATTTAATTCTTAACTGTAGACTAACTGTATCATAAAGGATCTGCACTACAAGGTACCACCACTACATGAAATATCTCTGGTTTATATGTATTTGCATTTTTTACGTACATCTGTTAGACATCATTCTGCAACTTCTCCTAAATTACATTTTAAAAATCCCTCACATTTTATTGTATTTCAAAGCTCTACCAACTACTAGGTTATTTCTAGATTAACTCAGATTTTGAGAGGGTTCACTGTGAGCTATGCTGACTTTTTCATCAGGAAAATGAGTAAATATATATACTTTTCCTATTGCAATATATTTACTGCAGAGAGAAGACAAAAAGCATTTACTAACACAGCTGGCATGTTCAGCAGACATATATGGCCTCAGTACCGGAGACAAGCAGCACTCTGAATTTGTGAGTATTTCCTTCACTTTGTAATGGGCAGCATTTTTAAGATAAGTGGCAGTAGGCAAATGAGGACTTCCTTCCTCAGCTTCATCTTTTTTATGCTCTGCAGATTTTGCAGTTTCACCTCCTAGTGTTTCTAACCTAATCAAATTCTGAGACTAAAATCTAAAATAATTGTTACAATAGTCAGAATGGAATAATTTCCTACTGTAATGTGTGTTCTTCCTGTTTTACAGCACTTATAGTACCATTGAAACAATTAGTTTTCTGTTGTCATGTGTCAGGTAAATTTAAAGAGATTAACTATTAAGAAAATGCAATAAAATATATATTTCTGAACACATTAAAACTGTGTCTATTCCTGTCTTGTTTTATCAATTTCCAAGTCCCGCCTACCATGCTTCAAAAAAAATGTCACAAAGAGCATTTATAGTATATAGTCATCACATCACTTCATAAAATTGTCTCAGAGAAGGGGTTGGGTTTTTTTTTTCCTCTCTCCACATCTATTGGATGATGAAGCAAATAGGATTTCCCACATTATCTACAGTATGTCTTTTGCATCAGCATGATATGTGACTCTGCGAAGCATAGTATATATCTTGGTTGGGTGCCAGGTCTACTTGGGAAGCCAGACTTGCAACCAGCTCTTTATGCCACAACCAGAATCATCTGACCTCATGGAAATACAGAGCAGACTATATGGTTAAATACACTTTGGCATGAAAAAACTTCAGCTAAAAAAGTTTCAGCAAAGTCTGGCCTTTCCTTGGACATACTTCAAGACTTACTGTAATGTTACATTCCAATAATAGTAACCCTCAAAATGAATAAGTAAATATTTAAATTTTACAGATATCACCCTAAGGAAAATTTTTAGTTAAACATAAATGGCATGATTACCTAATGGGCATAAGCAAAATGTTAGGAGAGCAGAGTGTTTGGATAAAACAGCTACGATTAATTTTTCATTTAATTTTTTTCCTCAAGTATAACATGATTCTGGAGATCATACTTAGTGAACATATTCATGGTTCCAGGCCCACACAATATTTTAATTCCATAAGGTGTGTGGGAGGCTTTTTTAAATCCACATAATTTTGCATTATTTTTTTTTACATGTTAAATTATTATCATCAGATGGAGGGGAAATTAAACATTCTGAATATGTTAAAAGCCTCGGTCTTCTTGACTCCTATTACCAACTGCTAACTACTGCTAAAATTCATCCATTTTTGGAACTCGAACAACCTTGATAACATCAGATGAAGACAAAATAAAAATAGAACTTTGGCAAAGTCTGTGAATTGAATTCCGGTATTTCAGAACACCATGTAAAGCTCTTGATTGCCTCTGCAAACACACTACATTAATACTGAAGCTAACTAATTTCCTAACTTTCCTAAGAGCAGTCAGAACTATAGTCATGCTGGAAAAGAGAGGAAATAAATAAAAGAGGATTCTTAAGCATTGGCCAGGCTGCCCAGGAAGGTGGTAGAGTCGCCATCCCTAGAGATATGTTGAGAGATATTGTTTAGTTTAGTGATGGGTCTGGTAGTATGAGGTTAGGGGTTGGACTTGATGATCGTCAAGGTCTTTTCCAATTGTAATGATTCTGTGATTTTGTGAAAATACAGGCCATGTAAGTAGCTGTGATTTGTTTTTTTACTGATGGATAACAAGGAAGACTATAAGATGACAAGAAAGGTTTTATGAAAATTATTCCTAAACAAACTTATCTCTAGTTTTTGTTTCTTTTTGGCATGTTATGTATACTAAATTCCCTCTTCCTTTTTATGAGGATGGTAAAAGCAGTTTTCTTCATCGCCTTAACTATTTGTCTTTTAAGATGATGTAAATTAAAGCACATCCCTATCTTTTCTTTCTTCATATGTGTCTTCATTTTGACATATAGTCCTGTTTACAGCATTTGTGTTTTATAACTATTCAGACATGAAATAATAAAGATGCTTAATGAGCAGCAAGCTTGGTTTTTGCTGTCTGAGTCCTGTTTACATGACATAACCATGTATCTGATGCATTGAGGAGAGGTCCCTAGAGCACAGCCCTATGCAGCAGGGGAAATTCTGGGTTGTTGCCTGTCTTGACCTTACATGTCTCTGCAAGATGTGTTGATATATACAAGATAGCAACTGTGTTTTCACAATCCCTCCAGCAGTATTCAGAGTGAATGTATTCTGCACAGACCTTCAGTAGGATGATGTGACTCCCATCACCTTCACATCACAAAGCACAAGGCTGAAAAATCTCGGCTTCAAAATATGCCTCACTGAGCTAAAAAGCCCTCCACTCCAAGTATTCCAGCTGTGTCTTCAGTGACTGCATCTGTCTGCTTGCTCCTCTGCAGCGCACTGATAAAGTCTCAGCTAGACCATGATCTCCTAAAGATGCTCCGATGAGGCAAGTATGTAGGTGCTCTATAACATGACAAGGTGCAGTGTTGCAGGGGTGATAAATTTAACAGAAAAATCATAATATATAGTATTTATATATGACCACTGTTTCCCCTTTTCACGGGTGAAGAGTTGCCTGAAGTCAGGCAAACAGAGAAGACTGCAGGAGGTGCTTGTTTCCAGACCAAGCTGGATGGTGAGAGAAGCAATATCCCTTGAAAGACTCATGCTGGGACAGTGCTACGGGCTCCAGTCAGCGAGCAGCACTGCCCAAAGCAGCACAAGCGTCTACATCACACAACCAAGGTGGCCTGTCCTGCCCATTAAAGTCCAGCTGAAAAACAACCACAGAGATGTCTGGGCTCCCCTCGTGTCCTGATTGGCTCTTCTGTGACTGCCATACCCTGACAGCAGCCACACAACTTGCTGTCCCATCAAAGCTCCTCAATTGCATTCTTTATGTGTAAATGTGTTAAAAACACTGAACATCAAGAATATCAATGACAACAGCAGGGAAAAGCAGATGTAATTTATACGTATTATATACATATGTAGATATAATGAAAATTGTTCTGGTATGTCTTATGTAAAATCCTTTCCCACCCAAAGTCCTATCAGGTTGAGGAAAGCATGTACATGATGACAACAAGAAGATCCATCACTCAGATAAACCAAAATTATTTCTGCTGCTGTGAAAAACTGGTCAGATATACAAAGACACATTTGTTATTCCTTCCTCCCTCCTCCTTGGTTATTTTTGCCGATCTATCCTCTCTCCACTAGGTATGGATGTAGTGAAGCCATCCTACTGATAAAGGGAGCAATGCAACTGCTTTCTGAGGCCACTGAAAGCAAAGGAGTGCAGGACAAAAAACAGGAGTAGCTGGAGCTCTGTATAGAGACCATAAAGGTATGGGTACTGGTGCATGCATAAGGCAGACCAGTCTTATGACAATGCGTCCAGCACACAGTTACAGTCGAAGATGCTACAGAAAACCGAACATGGACACAACTGAGTAAAGCCTCTTGTCCTGGGCCCTGAAGGAACACAAGTGAAATTATATGTAAGACCCCTCAGAAGCTAAAAAAGAGGCGAGAATGACAGATCATTTCAACAATCAAAAATGCATCTGAATTCCAATCAGATATAACACAGGCTCTTGGCCAGTAGCATAGTTTTGATTTTCCTGATTAAATTTCTACAGCATGTTAATTTTACAATGTCAGTCTCATATCTTGAGAGGACTCCCTTATAGAACAGTTGTTCAGTCCAGCTATAAATCAGTAAAAATACCAACAGAAATCAAATTCATACCTCAGTTTACATATTTCTAAAAACATAATTTGTTCATGAGCACTGTCATTTGGGGTACTTCACTATTAGGTTCTATTTGTTAGAGTTCTATATAAGTCTTTTTGCTACAAGATGAGAATAGATATTTTTTAAATGAATGGAATACTTTAAACTTTAAAAACCACTAAAGACCCTAGAATAATTCTGTTTCAGATTAAAACAAAACAAAAAAAAAAGATGCAAATGTCAGGTGATCTCACTGCAGTCATAAATATCTGGAAGTTGTGTAATTATTTAATGCTTTCCTCTGTTCGTAAGCCTCTTACAGCTGAAGCGCATTCTCCAGAGATCACTGGCTTACTATGTACCTAAGGAAATCAGACTGCAGTTGAATTATGGTAAATATATTTTATTCCCCCTAGGAGTGTGTAGGTGAAAGTGTTGAAGTTCAAATGGAAGCTAAATTAAAAATAATAAAAAAGTTATTTCACCTCTAATATATATAGCAAAGTACTTAAACAGCTTTGCAGGAACATATCGTCTCAACTGGCACAGGAAACAAAGTATATAGAGCCTATATGTTTATTTTTGTTACTGATTTTAAGTCCATTTTCGCATCTTGTCATTGAACAATCATCTTCCATTCAATAGCCACATATTCTCTGAAGTTCTTTAAATTTTAGATTTTAAAAATAAAATAAAATATGGAATATGCAGCATTTATTGATATCCATCTGTATCATGTATTACCACACAAAGGATAAGGCACAACTGACCAATAGATGAGGTCTTTCCATTGGAACTGGGTAAAACATACAACACTTTGGCTACAGCTGTTACTTTACCTTCGCCAATTTATTTTCACCATAAATTTGATATAGTTCCCAGATATGGACGGTTTTGGTCTTTGAAATTTTTATTGTCCTATAAGGTCTTATAGGAATCAAACTTAATTTCTTTTCAATATTCATTTTGAGTATTACACTAGGAACAGTTTTGATGTTGATGATTTTGCCTTCAGCAACGCTGCAATTTAAGGATCCATAAAAAAGTTGAGGCCATACTTCTGGAAAGGGCTCTCAAATTTAAGTGCACACCACTCAATTGTCCTAATGAGCTCAACAAGACCACCAATCTGCATCAATGAAGGTAAGTCTTAAAACTTCAAAAAGAGGTTTGCTGAAACAGAGATACATAAAGTAAATCTATTGGTAATAAACAGAATCAGAAACTGGAGAGCTGAATGGCTTTACTGACTGCTTTAAAAATCAAGATTAAATCAGAGATTGTCTAGGAGCAAGGATACCTGCTTCATTGATGGAGTATAGTATATCAGAAAGCAATGAAATCAAAGGTCTCAAAAGGTATTTTTGTTTTAATTGCAGTCAGTATGAGCTATTGACCAATGACAGTAGTTAGACGGTGAGAAAGAAGTGTCACTGTTGTGTAACAAAAAATGACCCAGCAAAGATTACACTGGGAATACACTGTAGCAGGAAGACAGCTAAGCAACAGCATCAGTTACTTAGGGATTCTGTCATGCCTCCTGCCCACAATATAAACAAACCCATCCACTGTATTTTCAAAAATGAGCTATCTGCTAATGATATCACAGTAGTTACAAACTTTGTTAAAGTTTTCAGCTTAGTTATTAAGATATTCCACCAAGCCTTGCTAAGCACTAACCTTACGACAAAGGGCTGCTCTGTGGCTCTGTAACAGGACATCCAGCATTCTTGCTGCTCTCTAACAAGAGAGCTTAGATAAGAAAAGCTCCATTCAAGCAGTTGAAATGTTGGAAAGCACCAACATGAGTCTCCTTCCAGTTCAGATGCTTTTGTAGGCCACAGATGATGACATATTATTTCTTATGGTCTTTGTTGGCATCCTACAAGTCCATAAAAAGCCTCTTGTTCAAGCATGCTGCCACACATTTGTTGCATTCTCCTACTCTTGAAATTCCTCAGGACTACACTATTTTTATACTAGAATGGAGCCTCCATTATTCAGCTAAGATAAACATATATATATATATATATATATACACTTTCACATATATATTATACATACACATATATAGATACCTATTTTAGAACTGTCAACCTCAGGGAAAGCATAAAATATTACTGCTTTTTTAATCTATCATTGGATTGCAATGTATAATTTTATAAAGTACATTATGATTATCATAACTAAAAAGTTATAGACTGGAGAAAATTAGGCATATAAAAAGCATAGTCATTCACTCTTAGGGAAGAACTCTCATTTTATACCACACAACAGATCCGAAATAGTACTGGACCCCTGCAAACATAGGCAGGAAAAGAGCAAAGCACTTTTGACGGGCATGAGGATAAGCTACTGCACAAAGAGCTCCCTGCTCAAGCTGGTAATTTCCCCTGCTATGTTTCCTGTGATTGATTTTCACAAGTAGGAGTAAAACAGAATCATGCAAGCTGTAACTCTGTCTAAAACATAAATCTTTGAATTCTATTGACAAAATGAGTCAAACAGCATCACCAGGACCAAAATGCAGCTGAGGTCTTCGTCCCTAAGAGAGAATCTACTCGGGAATGGTGCTCTTAAAGAAAAGCAGTTACTGTTGTCAAAATGGGTTTTTAATGGTGAATAGTGCCAGGCTGAGTGTGCTGCTACAGCTTCAATGACATGGTAATGCCGTATCAACTTCAACCCCACAAGGTTCTGGAACAATAGCTCTTCTTTATACTGTACTGAAAACAAACAAATGGAAAAGGAAAGGAAAATGGCTTACAAGCATATCTGAAAGAGAAATTTAATGGGTGAAATTCACCATTCCTTTCTCTTTCACTGCTTATTGCCAATTCTTTGTTCACATCTTACTCAGGGCTACCTTTTACCTACCATAAATGACCTTGGTCTTTAAACACTATGAATAAGCCATTTTTAACTGTCACTTTACTATTCTTTGCTGAGTTATTTTAATGAAGAATCTTCTTACTTATCAGAAGACTATTTTTCATACAAAATTAAAGTCTATTCAGCACTTCAAAGTATCAGAATGTCTCTATGTGTGAAGAGCAAGGCATTGTTCTGTGAACCACTCTTTGGTTTTACTAGATGGCAATAGCTTTCACAACTCTCCCATAGGTTTCTTATAAATAAGTAAAACCCCTCCAAGATCATCTCTTGGTGTTTAAATATAGGAAGTTTGCTAATAGTAAATAGTTGCACTTAACAAGGACTGGGTTAAGAATATCCCAATGGTCATCTAAACATGATATTTCATTCCAAGTTCTCAGTGCTATTGTAATAATTGTCATTGCCATTATAGAGATATAAATATCTTTAGAAGTAAATGTCTTTAGAAGTAAACATGTTCCAAGACACTACATTTGTGATATGTGGTCTTATTGGGATAACATAAAATCTAAAGAAAGCTAAAAATTAAAATCAATTTGCCACAGACCTAGAAAGTCACACAATGGCAATGCAGAAACAGACATATATTTTCCCCTCCTTTTTCCATTATATCCTATTGTAATTCCTTTCTTTGCTTCTTCTAACATATATATCCCAATCCACAGTGTCTGTATTTTCATCCCTTGCTGGTCTCCACATTGCAAAAGTAGAGGAACTACAGATAACATTATCTGATTAAAATGGGGAGAAACAAAGAGAAGGTTAAATAAGTTTTGTTTGTTGCATATCCAGGTAAACACTTGAAAAAAAGGCAGCTGTAAAAGTCAAACCCATATGTACAGTTTTTCCAGGCAATTTGTTCTCCAATCTGCCTTCATTCTTTTCCAGTAATTTCACTGAAAAATTCATGTGCATCCAGAATAAATGATCAGTAGTTACAAATAAAGTATGGAGTCAGACGAGACACTTTTTTTCCAGAATTAGTGACACATAAAGGAGACACAGAAGCACTTCAAGCAATCGAGTCTACAACTTCCAACTTGGAAATTTGCAACTCAAATCTTTCTTCTCCTTTCACTGCAAGAGAAACTAATGAAAACATGGAAATCTTTTACCCACAGGTTTCCTTCTCTTCTCTTGAGCAGGGAAATATAAATAAGGGGGAACTCTGAAACAGCATGTAAGAGGTCTGACATATAGAAAGTTGCTATATAGGTCCATATACAGGAAGCCCTGCTGTATAGCTCTTGGGATCAACTGGTGAATTTGGATTTTTTCTTTCTCTTAACAAAACAGGGTCACAATTGGCAGTTAGACTAAACTCATCCACTCATACAGAGCCTTAGGCCTGCAGATCAACTAAGCTATAAGCTGACTGATGGACTAGTTTCTGTGAAACTCATTTTTCTGCTTGAGGGATTCTGTATTTCTGTACAGTTACCTTTTGTCTCTATCTTTTGTTTTCTCAGTCTGATCAGGGCTGACTTTGTTAAAAGAAACATCTTTGATTTGCAATAGAAGAATGTTCAGTAATAATGTATAAAGCGAGTCTTACAAAGCTTTCACTTTGACTACAATCTCTAATATCAGAAGTTACAGCAATTTCCTTTTCCTATTCCTATTCCTTTTCTTCTCACTACAGAAGTCCATCTGTTACAGTGAAATTCTGCTGCAGGATTATTCAGGAAGAGAGAGGAGTTCTCCAGGGAGAGTTTCCTTCTTACTGGCAGCCGCTCCACCATCTGAGACTTGCAGTTGCCCAACCTTTGCAAGACCTCATTTCTCCTGGTATTGCAAATACCCAGTATTATACACGAGGTAACTCCTCTCCCCCTCACCATCCTTTTTTTTTTTTCACTCTTTGCTTGTCCAGAGTAGATCTCAAGTAACAATAGATATTGCAGGCATCTCCAATGCCAGAATTTTGTGTTTACCCAGTGCAGTGCTCTGATATCATCTGGGAGTACTGCTCCTCTGCAAAGCACTTCAGGAGTCAACGCAAATGGAAAAAACGAGTTTTTTAGTAACGATTGATAGCTTCTGCTTTATATTTGCATCAAAACCACATATACTATATTTCATGTTGAAGATAACAGTTTTTTCTTCTGCTCAATGAATGTATCATAACAAATCAGCTGTAAACCTTCACAGCCAGCAGATGTAAATATACTTTCTCTCCGATTGAGCTGTATCTGTGTGCCATGAAAGTACAACCTGTTCTCCTCCCATATCTCACAAATCTTGAAAATAAAGTGATATCATCTGGTTTGGAACAAATAAAAACAGCATTCATTTTTCCTCAGATAAATGTAACTTGTACATTGCTAATAACATTTTCCCACTTTTTTTTATCCTGTTGTCCAGCACATAAGCATATCCTATTTCTCAGCATAGAATCTCAAATATGATATGGATAACATAGGAAGGAAGAGGTATTCATCACTATCTACCAGTGGTAATGAGCTAAGGAGAAGAGTCTAAGTGATTAAAAGCATCACAAATCAAGCTAGGTTAAAGCAAAAAACCCAACCACCTGAAGTCCCATCTCAGATCAAATTCTCTTCATCACAAGGGTTTTGTCTACCATGTGTATACCCACATGCATCCTCAGGAGCAAAAACGTTCTGTTCTTCCCTTTCTGTTGCTGCTTACTGGATTAAAGTCAGAAACATTGTAACAGCTCCTCACAACCAGTCTGAATCTAAGACAGGGAGCAGCCAACACTTGGCATTGCATTGTACAGCTGTTAGTGCACCCTGAGAACAGAAGTGGAAGAATGAATCAACCATTTCAGAATTGTACTATATTTTGACCATTAGAAGAACAAAAGTAAAGGAGATAGTGCCAATTAATGTGTTCTTCCTTTTTCTGCTCTACAAGGTTGGCCTGCTAGCTCGAATCCAGCATACACAGGTTGTCCTATGATATAGTTTTCACACCACAATTTGTTTAAAGCATTTTTTCTTGCTCTTCAATATCAACTGCATTTGTAAAGGACATTACAGCTCAGGGAAGAGGGAAAATAAGAATAGGTCCACGACAGCAAAGACAGCAGTCAAATAACAGTATTCTCATAAACAATAAGTTTTATCTTTCTTACTGAGGGTGATTTGTACTGAGTTGTACTGTAGGTATTCAAAGGAACTTGAAGAAAGGGAGGACAAAATATTTCTTCTTCATCTCAGAAAAAGACAAAAGATGTCTCTGACTTCAAGGGATCAGTGTGGGTTGCAGAATGACTACTATTCACCCAGTCCCAGCTCTGAAACAGAAAGCACTAAAATACCCATTTTATTCCTCCCCAGCTACATGACCTGGAAGCTGGAACGTGTCAAAAGCTGTGATCTCTCCTTATCTTTTTCCAGGCACAGCTAAGGCTGTCAGTAACCCTCAAAGCAAGTAGAGGCCAGTAGACCTTAAGCAGGTTTCAAGATAAGCCACCAGCTTGGTGGCAAGAGAGGATTAAATACTAAGTTCCTCTGGCTCCAAGTGTATCATTAGGATGACTCATACTGAGGAAGAAATGTGGTTTCTGGTGACTCACATGATGGCTGGTTTGGAGCTTAAACTCTGTGTTCAATGCTTAGCCTGCAATCCCTTAAATAATCTTTTAATATGAAGTTTAGCTCATACGCAGGGCCAGTAGAGCTCCCTTTGCTAAAAATAATTGAAAATGGAGTGTAAAAAGCCACTCCAATGAATTGCCATGAACAATAAAGAGAAAATATTCTTCTTGAGGTGATGTTTGTTCATTTTATATTTCTAGAGCATATCAGAAGTCCTGCTAACCAAAGTCAGCACAATTCAGTCAGAACACAAAAAGGCTTTTCAGAAATCATAGAATCATAGAATGGTAGGGGTTGGAAGGGACCTTTAGAGATCATCTAGTCCAACCCCCCTGCAGAAGCAGGTTCACTTAGATCAGGTCGCATAGGAATGTGTCCAGGCGGGTCTTGAAGACCTCCAAGGAAGGAGACTCCACAACCCCTCTGGGCAGCCTGTTCCACTGCTCCCTCATCCTCACAGTGAAATAATTTTTTCATATGTTTAAGTGGAACTTTTTGTGTTACAACTTCATACCACTTGTCCTGTTGCTAGCTACTATAGAAAAAAGGGATGTCCCAACCTCCTGACACCCACCCTTTAGATATTTGTAAATGTTAATAAGATCTCCCCTCGGTCTCCTCTTCTCTTTGTAAGCATGCAGCATCTCCACATATGTGGAGATAACAAATATTCTGACCTAGGCTCAGTGAGAAAACCTCTTCATGCAACACAGACAGCTTCAAAAATGTATGGAATATGACATTTTAATTATAGATCACATGCAGATAGATCATGAGAGGTCTCTCTGAAGAACAGGGAAACAAAATTTAAGGGAAAGATAGTCTTGTTTCTAATTTTCTATATCCTCTGACGGTAGAGTGAGAAATGGGAACAGAGAGCAGACCAAATGACAGACCAATTAAAGTAATTCTTCTGGCCAGCATGATGCTGGCACCAAGCCTAGATCTCCTGCTCCTCGTATGTTCTTTGTCTCCTATGGCACATCCAGGCAAAAGCATTTCCTTGCATCTCCATTAAGCCAGCTCAGGGCTGCAGCCTGCATGTGTGGTCTTCAAGTTTGGCGTTTATTTCAGCACCTTGCTGAAGTCCAAATCATCCTTCTCTGTGCCCAAAAAAGAGATTTTGATGCAAAGGAACTATGTCAGAAGATGCATGCCGCAGTTGATCCCAAAAGAATCCTCAAATGCAACGTTAGATTTGGTAAGATTTTGTAGCCACAACTGACCTTAGATATAGCAGCTGTCAATCCACAGGGGCTGTTAGACCACATCAGATTAAAAGTTTAGGCTTTTCAATACTTCATTTTTCTGTGTACTTCAGTCAAATTTTCAATCCATATGAGTTTTGATTCTAACAGTAAATGGTTTCATTTGTTGTCTTACAGATATTTCAGTTCTGAATCACTCCTGATCAGTCCACTTAATTCCATCAATAAAAACCTAATAAATGAATTTTAATTTTGCAGTAATGAATACCACTGGTAGCTTAGTCTGAAGTAGCCTTTAATTAAAGCAATTTAGCCTCAGTACTGGTCACAGATGAACGATACCCTGAACCACTCACATTTTATGCTTGAGATCCTGTAGCTCAAGCCTTCAGACCAAGCCATGTAAGGAGAAAGAAATTGTATTTGTGGATTCAAGTGGGAAACTCATTGCAAAGGTTTGTGTATGTTACCTTTCTCCAGACTACAACAAAAGCCAGAGAATATTAATGAATATAGCAAGGTTTTAGGACATCTCTGTGGAAGATGACAGTATTAGCATAGAATTATAGAATCATTTCAACTGGAGGAGACTTTTAAGCAGTAGTGTTGGACTCTTGTTTTTCTATGTCTCTTCTTTGTCCTACCCATTATTCCCTATGGCTGAGGGGCTTTTTCTTCTCATTATCATGTAACACTAAAGAGTTCATTAATCTATGACTTGCCAAAAGTTCCAGAAGGATTTCTTTAGCAGCAAAAATACTCCACCTATTTGGGTTATTTGTTTTAGGGTTATTAGTTTTTGGTTTTGTTTCTTTACACAGTTTGTATTTTTTCAAGTAAGGTTTGGGGATCTGAAAAAAAAAATCCAAAAACTCAATTCTCTATTGCAGACACCAGCACAGATTTAAGAAATGTTATAAGGAAAAAAAAAAGGTATCTGTTCCCTGAATATTTTCCTGGTTTCAACTGTTTCTCAGAAGGGATAGTGTTTTCAAACAGGTTTTGATTTTTTTTCCTGTCCTTTCTTGAGAGTTCTCCCTGTATTAGACAATGTCACTGTTCATCATTGTTCTCTTTTAAGATCCAAAATTTTTTGTTACCTCGTCTTCAGAGTGGTTAATTTCTCCTTTTTTTATTACCTGTTTTAAAGATATTTAACTAATATTGCACTGAAAAAGAAGAGCGCAGATTGCAGTGGTGGTCTGGGCAGCCTTCAGCAGCCTAAACAATTGACTGTTCTAAGACAACTTAAATGCTGCCAGCACAAATGCTCCATAAGTCTGGGAGAAGGCAGATGCTGCCATTTTATTAATATCATGTCTAAATGAGGCTTGTCATTAAATCCAGAAAAACAAGGGTTGGTACTACATAAAAAATTAAAAGACCAAGTATTTGGGGGAAAGGTTTTTACAATGAAAGCAGAGCTGCTGTAAATGCAAAGTCTCAAGCTGCAGTTAGTAAATAAAACTGCAGTTAGTCTGAATACAACATGGAGAAAAATCTTAATATTTTCCTCAAAGATGCATCATACCAAAATTTTCTTGACTGATGCCATATTTAACCAATGTTAAGTGATTAGACTGTAAAATATCTCATCAATTAATTTTGAGCCATTTCTTAGCCAGAGAAAAGCAATGCTGAGCTATAATAACAGAAATCATGTTTTAAAACTGAATTAAATACTGTAGACATTTAAATTTCATAGTATAAGAACAGAAACATTAACATCCACCAAAGTGCTAAATTTTTCAAATTAATATTCCCATCACAACTTTGTTACAGTCAATAACGAGCAAGACACTCGCACACATAAAGTAAGATATGAGTGAGAAAGAGTATGCAAATATGGGTTTTTTTTAATTCACAGAATGACAAAAAAATAATTTACCTCTACAGTAAAGAAAATGTGTGCTGTATAAAAGGAATGCCTTTGCATTCATTGACACACTCTGGAAAAGTATACTCAGAGGTTATGGAATAACCATGTCTATTAGATTTCTAGATTTGAGAAGATAGTCATCTATCTGGATTTGTCTAAGAACAGGGTAATCTCTAGGGTATGGGCTAGACAATGCATCTCCTCCAATTTTAGGATGCTAAATTACTTGGACCTCTTGCCCTCTTGTTATTTCTACTGACAGGGTCCTGCCATGGAAAAATTGTAGAACGAGTAACTGAACACATTACTCAACTTTTTTCATCTGTAGGTTTTATGAATTTATAAAACTGGCATGAACATTTTAGGAAATACTAGAAAATAATAGTGAATTTTCTAATATTAACAGATATTTTAAGAATTTGTCCCTTGGTTCAATATCTTTACTTCTCCAAGTTTTCTAGACTAGGACATTGCCAAGCAGCCAGCAGCTTTCTTCTGTGTTAGTATAAGTATTTTGATCTGCCCCATAATCAAATTAACTTGCTGTAAATCCCTTTCCCTAGAGACTCAATCGTCATTACCTTATGCTCTAAACTTGACACATTTCAGCAACAAAATTGTTAAGTCAGTTTATTTCCTGAGGACAGTTGTGGGCATCTACTTCAAAAATTTTAGAACTTTAACAAATGTATATGTGGGAAAGATCACTAAAATTGTGGCATTTATTCCTTTTCTTAGGGTATCAGCTTATGTCTATATACAACAGGTAATTTTTTGTGAATTCTCAGCCTCAGTTTCAAGGGCTAAAAATGACACGTATTATCAATATCTTTCAAATCCTGGCATATTTGAGCTGTTACATTGCTGGGTACTATTCTTCAGAAAGTCACTGAAAGGTCTATCTAGTTTCAGTCATGGTCAGGGACTGCTTCAAGACCATTGTAGCCTCCCTGCCTAAACACTCCCAGCAGCTCTATGTACTGTTAATATAGCACTGGGCTTCCAGTCCAGAGTCTTAGCGGCTTGGAAAGTGTCACTCTTTGGTATTTACAAAGCCATTCTGCAAAAGAGTGGCATGCACTCAACCCTGACTGCAACCTAGAGCAATAACCGGGGTAGGCAAACAGCCTGTGAGACCTTCAAGGTTTTAACTACCCCAGCATGACTTTGACATCTGTCACTGAGGTTTACAGCAACAGCTACCAGAAGACAAAGTTAATGTTAGCCTTGGTGGCCTTAACTCTAAAAAAGTCCACAAAGTAGTAAAGAAATTTGTACAGAAATGTTAGGAGAAGTACAAAGATCATTTTAGGCCAAAATACACCTTATATTTTGGAATATAGATGTGTAATGTACAATGTATATACATATGTATATATAAAACATACATATAGAACATATACACACATTTTAGCTGGCTTTGGAGAGAACAGGAAGGAAAAGGAATTGGAAAGAAAAGGAATTAGAAGACAGTTCTTCCTTTAGTAAATGAATCTTCCCAATAAACTTTGCTCTGTAATACTAATGTCACTAAACTTTATGTACTCCTTCAGAGGTAAGGTAACTACAGGTACATAAGAAAAAAGACGTAGAAAATGGTTTTCTTCTGACTTACCTGCAGCTATCATGGCATGAGACTTTTTTCCCCAACTAAAAAGTTTTATGATTAATAATATTTAGACTTTTTTTTTTTTAACTCTATAATCTTTGGGTTTAGGTGGCAACACGGGGTTATTCCACAGATTATTCCATAGTACATTTCTGGGTCATTACTTGGCCTCAGATGATGGCATAGACAGACTAGGTTCCTGAAACTTCCCCAGGTAGAAGTACCCTAGTTCCTATACTGCCCCAAACACCCTCAATGTCTCACTGCTGCACAAAACTCTCTTTCAATTCCTATTTGCTGAGGAGAGGAGAGGAGAGGAGAGGAGAGGAGAGGAGAGGAGAGGAGAGGAGAGGAGAGGAGAGGAGAGGAGAGGAGAGGAGAGGAGAGGAGAGGAGAGGAGAGGAGAGGAGAGGAGAGGAGAGGATACATGGCATCTTTTTCAGCATCTGTACCTTCTCAGAGGTAGAATTGGGGATTTTTTTTTCTTCCTGACAAGCTTAAGATTCTGGAGCTGTAGCGGTGGTACTGAGAACATGAGAATTTTACTGATTTCCCTAACTTCCACTTCAGAAAGTAGGTTGAATGCTCAGGACAGACAATTAAGAGCTACAGCTACTGTGGCTAAAGCTGTTTTATAACCAGTAAGACGGCTAGCTGCTGTTGATATACCAGGCATCTTTGGTAAAGGACCCAGAACTTTCCAGATATAAGGGAGAAAAGAATCTCACATCAACCTATACTGACTCAATTGCACTTGTAGTAATAGATATTGTCCTTCTCGCTTTATTTTCTGAATATCCTTCTCATTTTCTCCTGGACTGAAATAAATTATATTTTAGTTCTTTTCTTGTAGCTATTCAGTGTTTTGAATCCTGATATAAAGGGGAGTATCATCATGCACCATTGTTAGAGGAATAATGGGAGTAGTTCCAACAGTGTGCAGCTTACTTGTGATAGTTTTATACAAATGCACTGGTGAGAGCACATTGCATAGTCAAGAAAGGAAGAAATCCCTTATTGAGAAGTATTCCATTGAAGAACTTAATGAAATATCACACTCTCAGTGAAGACTCAGCCAAATGATTTTTTTTACTAAAAATACCTCAAATAGTTATTATCTATTTACCAAGATGCTTATTCCCCATTACCAGAAACATTAGGTGCCCTTTAGTTGCTCACCCTTCCCACCCTCCACAGACTTAAACGTCGTTGTATTTCCATATATGAAAGCTCTAGTTTGTAGTATCCTGGCATTCTCTGAAATTAAAATTTCAGTAAGGGAAAATTCATATTTATATATAATGCACTCCAGTGAGAATCTAAGTATTTTGTATTTTCATACCTGATATAGGCAGATTATTGCTTTATGATCCAGTTACTCTCAAAGTTGATGACACCACCCCTTCACACCACCTAATTACCCCTCACTTTCCCTTATTGAAAGCCCAGCTCTGCACACTTTCCAACTTCTCCAGTTGTTTCTGTAGCTATTGGCAGGGTGAAGTGTTATGCACTCCATCCAGTATTACACTTCAGTGTGGGAAGCAATTGTTTTGTGGGCAGTATACCCATCAGAGAGCATTCTCCAGAACTCTACTAACAAGCAGAATGAATTTTTAACAGAGAGTACACTAGAGAAACATTGCAGCAATATAAGACACTTCACTCCCAAGTCACATGTCCATGTTCTTTTTATTACACATCTGTGTAAAAATCAGTGACTGTTTTTTTGGTAAATACTTCTGGTTTGTTGCTTCCCATGGTTTTGAGACATGTCCAAAGTGGTATATTTGATGTATGTCTCCAGGGCCTTTCATAATCAGGAATTTAAAAGGAAAATGTGACCAGAAACTGTGAAAAATACTCTTGGAGGCAACAATTTCCATGTTACAGACCAGATGAAGCTAACAGACTGACAGTAGTTTTCACATTATACACTAGGACAGAATTTGTAATGTTTTTTCAGCATTCTATAATTTAGATGCTTGCTTTGCTGAACCAAATAGACCCAACAGTTTCTCATACCAACAGAAGAGGGTGTCTATCCCTTGTGCTTTGCAAAAAATCGGCAAAACAGTGATCATCTGAACTGCATGTTTTCTTTATAGCACAGTTTTTTGTAAAAAAGAAAAGTTTAAAAGGGGAAGGTATAGACACTATATAGGCAGAAATATCTTGCCTATTTCTGCATTGTGGAGCTTTTTTTTTTCTCAATGCAAGACTTAAGGAGGCCAAATTAGTATTGAAATATCCAAGATTGCTTGAATCACTTTGACATCCTCTGTATTACACTTCAGACTTCTTGCATTTATATATTTATCTGGTTTTGCACTTAGGCAGACCTTCTTATTAAGGAGAATGGTAGATGTCAAACTGAAGCTTTCTACTTTAAAAAAAAAACCCCTTTAACATTTATATTATCTATGCTATAAAATAAAAACTCAAATTACTGTCACAAAATCTAATGGGATCACATCATTTAAATTCACCAAAAAACTAAGGTCGTACCACTCATCCAATAATGGCTTTAAGTATGAACATTAAAAAATAAAACAGAAAGAAATGGGGCAGTAAAGCATTATGAGGAGAAACGTGGATTATTTTCTTTTTTTCCTACCTAGAAGATACAAGTGACAATAGGGCACACATGAAATGTGCTCACCATGGGAATAACTTCAAGGACTTTGTCATTGGTCTTAGCAGAAGGAAATTATAGTAATGACTAATAGAAAAAAATCTACAAAAAAAACCCCCTCGGTAAGTAAGAGCTGCCTTTATGTCCCAGCTTCCTTTTAGGCTAAGAAGATTAAGAAAAAAATACCCATGGATAAGGAAAAAGAAAGCAAAGAGGAAAAAACAGTCCCTTCTAAATGACTCGGTCAAGGGCAACATCCTTTTACAAATTTTTCTTGCAGAAATGCTGATTTTGCACTCCAAGACAAGTGATACTCATCAATACTAGTGAATGCATAAAATATTCAGGCTGTGTCCATCTGCTCCAGTCTATGCATTAGGACCATCTGAAGCACCATACCTCTGGAACATCACTTCTGCATCAGTCTGGCAAATTATCAGCTACTGCCCTCTAAGCCCAGCATCCCCAAACCCTTCAAGGTCAAGAAATCTAGTATTGCATTTGATATTCTCATTTTAATAACCATGAGAAGTGCATAGGTTCTCCCCAGGTAGTACTCCAATTCAAAGCTGTCAGCTCTGTGCTAGCACTTACTCACAGCAAAGAGTAGTGTCACGTTGCTTGTAAATGATGAAAGATTGCCTAATTCTTCCCTAGTTCATTCACATACATCTGCAAATGCAATATATGGATGACAAGTGACAGAGAATCAAAAATTCTAAAGTAATAGTTCATCCTGCAGGAAACAGATCTTCACCTGTGTGTCTTCAGGGCTCAAGGTATACTCTCCAGAGTACAGAAATAAATCAGAATTATCAACATCTTGGCAGAAATAAGATTCAACAGAAATAATAGCTTTCATCTTTTCTTACCTTAGAAGCAACAATAATATTGTCACATACCTTTCCCAAATAGTTACAGTTCTTCCTTTATGAAGACACATAAAAGCTCATTCCATTTTAAACATATTTTATTAATGAGTTATTCCAGTGAAGAACTTGATAATATCTACTTCTTCCTGTGCTTTCAAAGGAAGAGCTATCAAGCTGTTATGCAAAGCAATCTTAGCCAATACATTTCCAAGGTTTTGGGGTTGTTTTCCTGTGTTTCATCAGGCAACATATATCTTTTTGTTTCCACTAAGTTGGAAAAGAAACCAAATACTTCAAGGACACTGATTTTTAAAAACTTTGAAAAATAAATGACAACACATAAATTGTACCTAAATAAAAGAATATGACTATGCAGATAAAGCAGATAGTTTTCAAAATGTAATAATAAAAAAATGCCAAGCCTTTATTTTCCAGAAAAAAAATAAACCCCAGTTCCTAATTATGTTGGCTCATTTTTAGATGGAAAGCATTTTGTATAATGTGGTGGACTATAAGCAAATATAATAAGGGAAATTTTTCAGATGACAATAGCCCTTTTCCTATTCATGAAATAACTGAGACATTAGTAAATCAACACTAGAAGAAAGAAAAAAATCTTACAGCAGCTGGGATACTTCTGTATTTTGATAAAGTGTTATATTTTTCATAATCTACATGTTTCTTTTGTACAATACTGAATTCTGTAGATACTCTGACTAATGCATTAATATATCTGAGGAATTGACCAAAATATCTTAAAAAGGGGGGTGGATGGAAAAGGAGGAGATCACTCAGTCTTAAAAACAGATTTCTCCTGAGCCATATTTACTTTCTGCATTAATTTTTGGGAGTTGTGTTACAATCAGTCCACAAAAAGCATTTTGAATGCAAGAAGGCTCATATATTTCAAATATTACATCTACCAATAATATATAAACAATATAAACTACTAAACTCACCCGACTGGGCCAGTGCAAAACTTAATCTGCCAATGAACTTCAATGTATGCCTACTTTTATCTCTATAAGGATTTCATGCTACACTTTAGGCTTCAGTAGGTTTTAAGAGTTATGGTTTTCTGGACCACTGTTTCTTTAGCTCTCTGGTAATGACCCACATCTGTTTATCACCATCATCATCGACTAAGAAAAGCCTTTCAGATTCTCAATACTTAAAAACTATGTGGGCTGTTTATTCTGGTTTTTAATGTGGCCTACCATGATTGTTTGGTTTCAGTGCCTCACTGGCTGCCTAATTTCATGTCTATGGCTTTCAATAGACACAGCATCACCAAATACAGTAACAGCATTTCTTGAAAACACACTTCATCATTTATAATTAATTTACTTTGGAATTTTTAAAATTTATTTTGCAAAGCTCATCTTCAGACTTCTCTTTTTCTGTGATATTGTAGTGGGTCTGGGATGGTAGTGATTTTCCACAGCAGCTCCTGCAGTGCTGGGCTTACTGTTGATATCAATATTATGACTACCGCTTGCATAGCATCAGGGCTGTCCCTCCAGCATTCCTTCCCCCACCTTCACCAATAGCTGTGGGTGGGCATGATCTTGGGAGGGACTATGGCCAGGACAGCTGACCCAGGCTGACCAAGGAGATATTCCATACCATATGACGTCAGCTCAGGAATATAAACTGGGGGAGAGGAGCAGGAAGGGGAGGCGAGATTCATTTCTAGCCTTCCCAAAGCAACCACTACACGTACTGCAGCCCTGCTTCTCGGGAGGTGGCCGGACATCGCTGCTGATGGGAAGTAGAGAGTAACAGCTTTATCTGCTCTTGCTTTGCTTCCCACGCACGCGGCTTTGCTGCTTATTTATTAAACTGCTTTTATCTCAACCCACGAGACTCCCATCTTATTTTCTCCCCTTCCCTGACTTGCTGAGGAGGTGGGGGATAAAGAGGTGTGGTGGGCACCTGGCATCCAGCCAGGCTCAAACTACCACAGATATTCATAACTTTGCTTTGAAGACAAAAGTTCATGTGCCTTGCAGCCTACAAAGAACCGATTGTATCAAAATAGTCTGAAAAGCTATGCACTTTTTCATTAGAGAGTTTGTACTTTTGTATTGAGAAATTACCAGGACTAATTAAAATCAGTATTTTGCTGATCCTTATCCATAGACTTCCTATGCTTACTCAAATACTCATGTCTTTCTGTCAAAGCTGTTCTTCTGATACAGTTATAGGCTACATCGGATAGATCTGCACTGATCCATCAGACAAATTTACAGTCTATTTTGACCAACAGAAGTAATACTGTCTTTGTTAGACAGACACACAATAAAAATCAAATACTGACAGGAATCTAAATAACTGTGCTTCATCTTTAAATATTTCTGTTTATTAAGAAATGGTGTAGAGAGAGAGTGCCATGAACTCCAAGCCAATAAAACCCTCATGTGGTCTTATCAGTCTGGGACTAGGAAAAACATAACTACATCATGCAGTATCTCATGTAAAATAATTAGGTCTGCTGCAACTGATTTGATTTGGTGCATTGCAACTGAAACCAGACATACATCTTCCAGACTTGAGCTGACAGTGAACAGACTTGGATAGAAGTCAGCACGCTCTGTCAGTGCAAAGTGACATCACTTATCTGTCGGGTGGATGTACTGTGCAGTGTTGAAGTATAAATAAGGCTTAGAATGTTATGTTAAAAGGAATGTAGCTCCTTAACTAGTTAACTTTCTTTACAGAGGCAACCAGACTTAGAAATTCAAATTGTTGAAGAGGTAAATGTGAAGGCCCTGCCTGGAGTTCTGATCTTTCAGCTTCTGAATACAGTCTAGTTTATAGTATAGGAAGTTTCAGACAGAAGAAAATTAATAACTATGTCAACAAAGAAATAATGGATACATTACAAATATCTAGTAATAGAAAACATTAGTCACCAGAACTGAAATGCAAGTCACATAAGTCATTCTTGGCAGGAATAACAGTCAAATACAGAGAATTACACTGAGCTGGATGGTGTAAGGGAAAAAAAAAAAAGATCTGGGGGAAGGCTCTTCAGATGAAAGAAGAAACTTCAAAGAAAAAACTTCTTCTGCCTATTAGGCCTAGGATAAATCATGGCATGAATATAAGACAAGTCATTTGTTTCACATTTCAACAAGATCAGGATGATCTCAGAATGATCTCAGAAAAAAAAAGCAGGTGAAATACTGGAAATACAGGATAAATGGAAAAATATCACAAGTGGAGGATGAAAAAAATGTGGAACATGATAAATCTAATAATCTAGGCATAAAATTATAGATTCAGTAGGGAGTCTTTTTAACAAAAGATCAAAATCATCGATAGTTTCATGTGTAGAGCCCAAGAACATAAACACTTATATTTAGATGGGAAGAGAGATAAGAGAATTATCTGGATCATTTATCTATGGCTGTTCAACTGATAGCTTTACTATGTCAGAACAGTTTTTCAGCTCAAGGGATGTAAGTTTGCATCCTACCAAGCAGAACTTAACCATGATGAATGCTACACCAAGTGCTGCATGTTTGTATTGCAAGTGTCCCTGGGTGCTAAAATCACAAAATAATTTTACATTATCTGTTGAGATTTTATCTTGCATAAGACAATTAAACTGAAATATAAAAGGTAAACTGGCCAAAGTAGATGTTGGTATGTTAAAAGTGTTACACTGAAACATACACTGAAACAAAAGGAAGTAAGAGGCTTGTATGGATGAACAAGGAGCTACTGGAACAACTCAAGCAGAAGAAAGAAGTCTCTGGAAGACGGAAAAAAACCCAACCTGATCACTTGGCAAGAGTATAGGAATGTTGCCAGAACATGTAGGGATGAAACTATGAAGGTCACAGCCCTCTTGGAATTAAATATGGCAAGGGATTTTAAGGAAAACAAGAGCTTCTTCAAGTACATCCACAGCAAAAGGAAGACAAGAGGGAATGTGAGCCTGCTGCTGAATGAGGAGAGCATCCTGGTGACAGAGGATGCAGAGGAAGTGGAGCTACTGAATACCTTCATTGCATCAGTGTTTACAGCCAAGGCCAGTCCTCAGGAAGTCCAGTCTGGGGGACAGTGAGATAGTCTAGAGAATGTAAGATCTTCCCTTGGAGAAGGATTGGGCTAGAGACTTATTAGGCAAGCTGGACACCCGTAAATCCATAGGTCCTGATAGGATGGACCCATGAGTGCTGGGGGTGCTGGCTGATGGTATTTCTAAGCCACTTTCCATCATTTTTGAATGATCATGGAGCACAAGTGAGATGCCTGAGGACTGGAGAAAGGCCAATGTCACTCCAGTCTTTCAAAAAGGCAAGAAAGACCCTGGAAACAACAGGCCAGTCAGCCTCACCTCCATCCTTGGAAAAGTGATAGAACAGCTCATCCTGGATGCCATCTCAAAACACATGAAGGAAAAGATGATTATCAGGGGGACTCAACATGGATTCACCAAGGGGAAATCCTGCTTGACCAACCTGATAGACTTCTATGTGAGTATAACTAGCTGGCTAGATGATGGGGAAGCAGTGGATGTCATCTACCTTGTCTTCAGTAAGACCTTTGACATTATCTCCCATTACATCCTCATAGAAAAGCTCAGGCAGTGTGGTTTGGATGAGTGGATGGTGAGGTGGATCAAGAACTGTCCGAATGACAGAGACCAGAGGGTGGTGATCAACAGCACAGAAATAAGTTGGAGGCCTGTGGTCAGTGGAGTTCCACAGGGATTGGTTCTGGGACCAGTCTTGTTCAAGGTCTTCATCAATGGCCTGGATGAAAGGACAGTGTACCCTCAGCAAGTTTGCTGATGACACCAAACTGGGAGGACTGGCTGATTCCCCAGAAGGCTGTGCTGCCATTCAGTGGGATCTTGACCCGCTTGAGAGTTGGGCAGAGGGGAATCTCATGAGGACAAGTGCAGAGTCCTGCACCTTGGGAGGAACAACCCCATGTACCAGTACCGGCTGGGGATTGACCTGCTGGAGAGCAGCTCTGCAGAGAGGGACCTGGGAGTTCTGTTGGACAGCAAACTAAACATGAGCCAGCCATGTGCCCTCATAGCCAAGAAGGCCAATGACATCCTGGGATACATCAAGAAGAGTGTGGCCAGCAGGTTCTCCCTCTCTACGCTGCCCTGGTGAGGCCTCATCTGGAGTCCTGTGTCCAGTTCTGGGCTCCTCAGCTCAAGAGGGACAGGGAAGTGCTGGAGAGAGTTCAGTGCAGGGCCACCAAGATGGTCAGGGACTAGAGCATCTTTCTTATGAGGACAGGCTGAGAGACTTGGGCTTATTTAAACTGGAGAAGACTAAGGGGGGGTCCTCATTAACACTTAAGTACCGAAAGGATGGATGTCAGGAGGATGGGGTGACAATTTTTTCCTGTAGTGTCCAGTGACAGAACATAAGCTGGAACACAAAAAGTTCCATTTAAAGATAAAATATTTCACTGTGAGAGTAATAGAATACTAGCACAGGTTGCCCAGGGGTTGTGGAGTCTCCTTCTCTGGAGGTTTTCAAAACCCACCTGGAGATGTTCCTGCATGACCTGGTCGAGGTGAACCTGCTTTAGCAGGGGAATTGGACTAGATGATCTCTAAAGTTCCCTTCCAACCCCTACCACTCTACAATTTTGTGATGTATAACTTTACTAAAAATATTGATCACTGGTTTTCAGAAGAAAGTCAAGTATCAATTTATCAAGTCAAGTGTTCTGTAAACCACAAGTAAACCATAGGTATGATGAGTTTTTTTGAGGGAAGAGGGTTTTGAAATATTTCAATAATAATAACAATGACAACAACAACAATAATTGAAATATTTTTAATAAGGCATTAAGTATTAGACAAAACCCAGTGTTTCTGGTATTTAATCAGAGCACATATATTGAGGCCAGTTTCATT
This sequence comes from Colius striatus, assembly GCF_028858725.1. Lineage (NCBI taxonomy): Eukaryota > Metazoa > Chordata > Aves > Coliiformes > Coliidae > Colius > Colius striatus. The sequence goes on along the minus strand of NC_084767.1, from coordinate 27,734,144 downwards.
CCAGAAAGTCTTCCCAAAAAGAAGCAGGGAGAAAACAGGAAGGTATGAAGTTATCAAACAAAATTGTATTGGAAGACAATATTGAGGTTCCTCCAAATTATTGGTTGTCAGAGCTTTCTTTTCATATTTTCCAATGTGAGCAAAGTAAAATAAATGTTGTTACTGGCATTTGCACTGCTGTTGCCCTCGACCAACCCAGATGAAGTGCCCTTAAATAACAAAAGGAACATATATTTGCATAAAATTTCAGAGGTATAAAGTAGTTTTGATTTATATATGGATGATCCAGTGGCAGATTAAACAAACGGTAATTTTTTCAGTCACACTAAGAAGGTAGTTTTAGTAGCTATTATATATTTATTATTAAGCTCTGTAAAAGACTTGAATAGTGCAGATTTGAAATGTAGGTAGATAACAAAACTAGCCATGCATATTTGTTTTGTCTTGAATATAAATTGTCATCTAAAGCTCATGAAAAATGTGACAGATTTGCACATTGATATTCAACTGCTGTACTTCATAAAGACTTTTTTTGTGGAATGAAAGTACATACACTTGTGTGTTTTTTCTACTCAAATATACAATGATGCCTAGTGTATATCTTCATTATGAAAAATTAAACAGTTTAAAGCTAAAAAAAGAAATACCCGGATTTAACTGAAATAACAAATTAGGCTGGCTGAGCTGCACATCTCAAGTAATCTTTCCCTTCCCCTAGCCTGAATAAGCAGTCATGACAGTTTTGCTACAGTGGCATTCATAACTGGCTTCAGGCACTAAGATTTTTGATCACTACAGCTGATGTGGTAGATTTAACCTGAGATATGTTAAGTTAAAATAAACAGAGTGTGATGGAGCTGACAAAATGGACACCTGGAAAAAATACTAAAATTATGATAAAAAAGGATAATAATCAATCAATACAAACCTTCAAAAAGACTGTTGTTTTCTTTAAAAAGAGTGTATTGATAGAGTGTATTTTAGCTTTACTGGCTAAACTAATTTACTAGTGTTGAAACAGAGTTTCAGTATTTGTAATCACATTTAGCTATGACTGATGCCCTTCGAATCCAGCCATTTCTATCAATGTTTTGTCTGTACAGTGTATAAAACTAAAACTCAAAAATACATTACTGAAATAGTCAGAATTGCTTGGAAATTTCTATAACAAATAAGATCTTAACTCTGCTCCCTTTCAAGTCAGTGTAAAGTCTTCCTAAATGCAACTAGGGAAAGAAGTAGTGCTTGGTTCGTTTCTATCAGTTCTGTTAATGTTGCCAGCAAGGTAAAATTTTCAATTGCATCATCAGTGTAGGCAGGGGGATTGCCAACAAATTCAGTTACATGACTCTACAAGTTATGAAGGAACCTGAATTTGTCTTTGCAAGAAGTGGGATACAAATGTGGGAACATTGGCTGCATTTGGGCTTTACTCATACACTGTTGACAATTTCTGTATTTTGTCTGCTTAAACCTTGTGTTTCACCAAGCTTATGTTAAGCTTAGAATTTGTGTAGATAGCAGAAATCTCATTCCAGAGGATTCTAGGTTAGAAATAACTCACTACAGTTCCCAAGTTAAGAGTCTTAAGATGAGAATCACTTGGGAAGTTCTTGTAGTGAGATTATAATTGTCACACTTTCAGAGTTTCGGTGGGTTTGGTGAAAAAACTGTCTGCAAAAAGTGTCATATCTATAAAAACCGTTAATGAGGGATAATATATACTGCAGTATGGACAAATCAGGACCATCTGATGCTTTTCTATTTGATCTGCATTTTCCTAGCTCAAGGCGGTGTTTTGTTACTGGTATTGATGACTCAGAGATCAGATGTATTGAGAAAACTGTATGCTCATGAGGTCAAAGGCAGGAGATGTAAGTAGAAAAAAATAAGTAAATAAATATGAAAACAATATTCAAAGAGACACAGTTACAATCACAAATACTTTTCCATTAAGGCTTCTTTTATTCCAGTTATCCATGTTGTTGATGAATCAAAGCTGTGAATAAAGATCAGTTAGGAAGGATGCTACAGATGAACAGTATCAGCCCAGGAACACAATGTTAATAATTTGCAAATGCAATTTATTTCATATTAAAATTTAATCAGATTATTCTGTTTCTAATACTTTATGCTAACAACTTGGGCTCATTGTCCCTCCCATAATATTATTAACACTGTCATAATGCTACTTGATTTATATATTAAGCAGTAGTTGAAAGACAGACACATTAGAGATGAAATCATCTCAAGAATTTTAAGAGAACTGAACATTTTCCTGTTACTTTTCTAATCAGATCTTTTACAACTGAAATCTTAGAGCTAAAGTACAAATGATAGATTCTTTAGTTGCTTGTTTCATTTGTTATAGTAAAGGAAGCAATAAAAATAGTGGGTTAATCCATGTACATGCTATCTTTCAATATTTGTCTGAATATATTTGACATTACCTCTGTAATATTGGATAAAGTTTGGTCTTATGAGTGTTTAAGAAAGAAAAGAACTTCCCGTCATGCAGTCCCATGAGGTTCTCCAGAGCCATATCTCCAGTCTCACAAGGAAGGTCAGAGTGGACAGGGACTGGGCTTTAGCAAAGCAAGTGAGTGGTAAAAGGAGAGAAACTGATGGAAGGTGAGTTTCTGGAATAAAAAACACCAAGCATTGTTTTACTTCTCAAATGTTGACACAGGGCAGTCAGCCATCATACAAACTTTGGATCTTGTGTAAGACAGATAAACATATTAAGAAAGGATTCTAACAGTGTTGGAATTCCCAAGCCACATGTCTTCTGCACAAACCCTCTGACCCATATCCCATATGACAGCAGCAGGGTTTGAGGCCAAAACAAGCACCCAGTAATTACAACAGGCTCCACACCCAAAGGAAATATATTCTTCCAGTCAGATTAAAATGGAAACAAGAATTGCTGGCCAACACCACACCTGAGTGTTCACAAGTAATACGTGGATGTCCACATCTGTGTATTGATCTGTAAGTGTGTATTGGGTCTGAGATAGCAGTGATTTTCCACAGTAGCCCTTCTGGTGCTGTGCCTTCTGTTGGTAACTAAAAATGTGTATTGATAGCACATCAGTGTTTTGGCTACTGCTCACACAGTATCAAGGTTGTCTATCAAAAATTTCTTCCACCTCTTTTCACCAGTAGCTGTGTGTGGGCAGGATCTTAGGAGGGGCCACGGCCAGGACAGCTGACCCAGGCTGACCAAGGAGACATTCCATACCATATGACGTCAGCTCAGCAATATTAAACTCAGCAAGAGGAGCATGAAGGGGGAGGCATTTGTCATTCACTACTGCCTTCCTAAGCAACAGGTACAGGTATTGAAGCCCTGCTTCTCAGGAAGTGGCCAGACATTGCTGCTGGTGGGAAGTAGAGAGTAACACCTTTATTTGCTTTGCTTCTCATGCACATGGATATCATGGTTTAACAAGGAGTCACTTTTGCTTGGCAACAGGTGGAGGGGGTTGCAGTGAAGACCTGGTAAAGAGTTCTTGGACTTTCCCCTTACTCTTGGGTTCAGACCCATCTCCAGCCTGATTGGGCCAATCTGGCTCCTCTGTGATCACTATTTAAGGATGGGAATTTGAAGTGCTGGGGAGGAGGTGTAGGGGTGGTATAAGATGGAGGTGACCATGTGGACCCCACAGTCAGAGAAGGAGGAAGGAAGGAGGAGTGTCAGACCAGAGACCCCTCTGCAAGCCATGGTGAGAATGCAGCTGTACCCCTGCAACCCATGGAGGGCAATGGCAGGACTGAGAGCCACCAGAACCTCTGGGTGAGTGTGCCCAGACGGGCAAGAGACTGTGTGAGGAAGCAGCCATGGTGCAGGACATGGTGGAAAGCCTGCAGGCCACAGAGCAGACCCACAAGAGAGGTGAAGAGGAGCTCCAGCCTTTGGGTCAGAGCGGCCCGTGCAGGGCTGTTGTGTGTGTGAGGTACCCCATAGAGGTACAGGGAGGACTGGTTTAGAGCCTGTCTGCCCAGAGGAAAGGCAAACAGCAGAAATCATTGAGAATAGACTGACTGAAATCCCCATTCCCTGCCCCCTAAGCTGTTCAGCGGGGGAGGAGATAAAGACATTGGGATCAGGGCTCTGAGTCCGGGAAGAGGGGAGCAGTAGAGAGAAGGTGGTCTTAAAGGGCTAGTTGTACTCTTCATCGTTGTACCATTCTATGTTGTTTTGTTTGTTATGTTTTGGGGTTTTATGATTATGCTTCAGTTGGTGTTGGATTAGTATTTTCTGTTTTCTTCCCCAAGCCGAGTAGCCTGGGCTGTTTTGTCCTGGACCATAAGCGGCAATTAAGCTCTCCCTGCCCTTTGGCAATTCTCAGATGTTTGGTACTTGAGGCTAATCGTGGTCTTTTGTTCCCCGATAGGCCTAAACCTGTTTTCATCTCAACCCACAAGGCTTCCATCTTATTTTCTACCCTCCCTGGCTTGCTAAGGAGGGGGGTGATAGAGCAGCATGATGGACACCTGGCATCCAACCAAGGTCAAACCACCACAGACTGCCAAGGACTTTTTCCAGATTCAATAGCTGTTCTTTCCAATCTGACTTTGTGCCACCCAAGCCCCAAAGCTGTAATGACACTTGGCAGCTTACTCTCCCTGACCTAACTGGACATCTTTACCATGAGAGTGGTAAGGCATTGGCATAAGTTGCACACAGAGTCTGTGAATGTCCCATCCCTGCAAGTGTTCAAGGCCAGGCTGGATGGGGCTTAGAGCAAACTGGTCTAGAGGAAATTGTTCCTGTCCATGACAGGGGGTTGAAACCAGAGAATCTTTAAGTTCTCTTCCAACCCAAACCACTCTATTGACTTTATGATCATCAGGAGTACAAATGGACCACAGCTCCATTAACGCTTCCACCAAGCTCCTCTGATTTTGAGCAAGAGCAGTCACTGGCAGGAGAGGATTCCTCGTCAAAAACTCCAAGGAAAATTTTCAAGATCAGTGTCTGTATTTCTAGTAGGAATGGATCTGTGTGTCTCAGAATCAAATTGATCTTCAGTGTAGATTAAACTGTCCTCTACAGATTACCATGGGTCAATGTTACCACTGTAGTTTGCAACGGAGTTGTAGGACTCCATCGATGTTAATCACTCAATTGCCAATTCTAAAGACACTGGAAACCTTTAAAAACAATAAGAAATACTACATTCATCTTTGCAACAACTTATCTTCTTCTCTGGCCTTAACCACCGAAATGTCTGAAATGTCTCCCACATTGTATATGGAAATATTACTACCATGTGTAGCTTCAGCAGAGAGAAGATTTAGGTTTCTTTTGGTTGAAGGCACTAACCTACTTCAGTGTCAACAAACAGTCACGTCAGACCTGAGCTATGGGATAACACCACATCTCTTCATTGTAAAAAAACTCCGATTGCAAATGAGAGGGGGAAAAAAACAGATTAATTACCCAATTAATAACTCAGAACAACTCTGGTAAATTACATTTGTGCATGTGTTGTGATGTGTAAGTGAAGAATCACTCCTAGCATTGCTGGCACATCTCTTCCTGAATATTCTGGAGCATAAGCCAGGACAAGAGCACAGCAATGAGAGACATCTCTCCCCATGCCTTAACCATTTGTAATAAGTCATCTATAAAATAAGATGGTCTAGGAGAATGAAATCAGATGGCATTTAGATATCCCTTATATTGATAGATGAAGATAAGACGTTATTAAATGGCCTAACAAATATTTAACACAGCCAGCTGTTTTGATGGCATCCTCAGTCAAGGCCACTGCTACCTGTCCTTCAGAATCAGCTTTCACCAAAAGCATTTGATTCCAGTGTTATAATTTGCTCATATTCAGTCCTAACTCAAAAGGCATTAAAACAAAACACTTCAGAAGAGAAAAAGAAAAAAAACAAAGAGGAAAACTTTAAACACTAAGAATCACAGCTATAGTCATGGTAACTTCCTTTCTACCACCAAGGAAATAAACATTTCTGCCTTCTTTCTCGCTTTTACTGAATCAAGGGCCAGTTCACTCACTTTGCCTTTGATTTTATGTGCCTTTAAAAGCAAGCTCATTTCCCTCCACTGATACTACATGCTTTCACTATATAATCACATGACTGTAATTCAGCTTTGGGAGGGGTAAAGCTGTTCATTCCCTAAAGGCACCATATAGCTCTGGCAGTGTGAACACTCTCTGTTGCATCTGCCTCCACAGAGGCTGCTACTCTAGATTAAAAAGAGTATATTCAGCCTTCTAGTTCAGGGTATTCATTTTCCATGTATGCCACTGAACACCAAGATTTTTATTTCCCCACACAGGATGTTGTTACAGTCTCTGTACACAGAGAAGGATGTTTCGACACCTATCCCCTTCCAGTTCAAATTTTCGTCTCCAGACCTCAAAGCATCTGCAAGGGACATCACTGATATTTTCCCCCTATTCTACTTACTAGAAAAGCTGTTGTCCAAGTAGGAAATTGATCCATTCAACAGTTTAAAAGTTGAGCTGGAAACACAGTTCATACCTTGATAGAAACAATACTCTACCCACATTTCAACAGAGATGATGTAGGGAATTTTCCCTGTGCCCCTTTCATCACACTATGAATTCAGTGGGCATCCAACGGATGAATTTGGTTAGTGGCTCCGGCCTAACCCTTTCACTTCAGTGGAGCTTCATTGACTGAAGAAATTCCATGAAGGCAGCATATTATAAAAACATGGGTGTCATTAAAAGTAAGTAGGTTTGTCTGAGAGTAAGCACATATTTCATGACAGCACAGCACTGTTTAAAGAACAATTTTTTCTTTACTCTCTTTCAAAGGAATGGTATTATTTGTTCCATAATGTAGCTCAAAATACCTCTTTAAAATCCATAAGATATTATGGAAACTGACATGTTCATGATTAATAGCTTCTCCTTGCAATTAATTTCTGTTTTATTCTACAAGTGGAGCACACAGTGGCAAGCTTTATGCAAAAGCAAGTTTAGAGTAGGCACTTTTAAAAAGCAGATTGTTGTCTTGTACAGCTCTGAAGGAACTGTAAGTCTACGTTCTAAATATGGATAGATGGGATTAAAAAAACCCACAAACACAACATCCAAACAACTGCAATGTATAAGGAACATTTATGAAGGATACATACTATATGTAGTGAAATAGGTGAGTGGCATCCCTGCTTTCCAACACAAAATAATAGAAGAAACAATGTCAGGTTTCGGACTTACATTCACAACTTTGAATATTTTTTTAACAAATATTGGTTTCAGGTCATATTCAGTTAAACACTTTAAAACAGTAATTAAATGGCTGTTTTATAGAAAAAAAATCCAAAACATTTATCCTCAAGAGCCATATTTTAATAACTAGAATAGAGAAACCATACCTTGAATTTTTACCAGAAGCCTCCTGAAACATACATTCTAAGGAGAAATGCTAAGACCAATATTAGAGTGTTTCCTACAGCATATAAACCAGCTTTATTTACCCAGGTTGCCAAATTCTAAGATGGACTTCAGCACAACTTCAGAAGCTTACTGGCATGGGTATCCAAAGTAACTATTTTTAAAGATTTCTTTATTTTGATGGTCAAGTGCTCATTATTTTCATTAATCTTGTGGTTAATAACATTATCAATCTTTATCAAGGCTTAGTATTACTGCAGCAATAAGATATTCTCAATCTTTATTATTAATTTTAAAGTGATAATGAGATTTCTAACAAGCTACATGGATGAGAAGAGAAACTCCCTGAAAAGTCCTACTCTGAAAAGGTCATTCTTATCAGGAACTCTTCTATATACTTAAAACTGATTGTGGCATTCAGCAAGTTACACTTTTCATCTAAATTATACAACACCTGTAGGAAGCCATTCTGAAAGCTTTTTTCACAGCATGAGATAAAACATAAGTGGTACATGGATGAATATTTGAAATGGCAAATTTACTAGACATCTGAACATTCAGCCAAAATTTGTTTCAAAAAGAAAACAGCTGGCTAAACTCAAGGTAGGTCAAAAAAAGTAGACTTTGTTACTAGACAAATAAACTTCAAGAAATGTATCAACTGTAGTATTTTCAAGGATACCTCTCTGTACACTGATAAACCACTCTGTTTACAGACTTTTGTCCTATTTGCAGCTTATTTTTGCTTATACATAGAAATGTGTGGTGCTTTGGATACTGACCTCCTCTAAACCAGGTCCTGCACTAGTTATTACTACTTACGTGCCTCTAGGAATAAGGTCACACATCCACACAAGTTTTATAACTAACTCAGCAGCCTATGTGACTATGCAAGCCAGGTATGATGCAGTATTCACCAGAGGACAGCTTCCACATGAACAACTGATATCTCTTTGAACAACTCAGGCTTCTAAAGGCAGATATGGTCCAGTGAGACACTGCAACTAATACAAGTGCAGTGGAAGCAAGTGACCATACCCTAACAGCAGTTGTATCTAAGACCATGGGACTTGCTTCATGGAAACAAAATATCGAGAATTGGGCCACTAGAAACCAAGACTCCATTTCAAACAGCATGCTCTGTATAAGGGAGTAGAGTGTACCCTCAGAGCATTCCCTGATAACAACAAACTGGGAGGACTGACTTGACTGATTCCCCAGAAGGCTGTGCTGCCATTCAGCAGGATTTGGACAGGCCTAGGAGCTGGGCAGAGAGGAGCAGCATGAGGTTCAAAAAGGATAAGTGCAGAGTCCTGCATCTGGGAAGGAACAACCCTATGCACCAGTACAGGCTGGGGATTGACCTGCTGGAGAGCAGCTCTGCGGAGAGAGACCTGGGAGTCCTGGTTGATAATAAACTAAACATGAGCCAGCAATGTGGCCTCGTGGCCAAGAAGGCCAATGGCATTCTGGGATGCATCAAGAAGAGTGTAGCCAGTAGGCCAAGGGAGGTTCTGCTCCCCCTCTACTCTGCCCTGGTGAGGCCTCATCTGGAGTCCTGTGTCCAGTTCTGGGCTCCTCAGCTCAAGAGGGGCAGGGAAGACCTGGAGAGAGTCCAGCACAGGGCCACCAATATGATCAGGGGACTGGAACATCTTTCATGCAAGGAAAGGCTGCAGGAACTGGGGCTGTTCAGTCTAGAAAAGAGGAGACTGAGGGGGGATCTCATTAATATTTACAAATATCTAAAGGATGGGTGTCAGGAGCTTGGGACATCCTTTTTTTTTATTGTATCTAGCAACAGGACAAGAGGTAATGGGATGAAGTTGGAACACAAAAAGTTTCATTTAAACATAAAAAAACCACTATTTTACTGTGGGGGTGACGGAGCAGTGGCACAGGCTGCCCAGAGGGGTTGTGGAGTCTCCTTCCTTGGAGGTCTCCAAGACCCACCTGGACACATTCCTATGCAACCTGATCTAGGTGAACCTACTTCTGCAGGGGAGTTGGACTAGATGATCTCTAAAGGTCCTTTCCAACCCTATCATTCCATGATTCTATGATTCAATGAAGTCATTTCAATTTCTCTCAGGCATTGAGCAAGTCCCATGAGTCAGAAAGGAGAAACAATTAGACCAAGGAGAATAGTCACATAATTTACAGCATTTCTTGGAGGCTTTGAGATGTGACAGTAGAGAATAAATATCTGGGAAATGGAATCTTCTCTATCCGCTTAATGGAAAATTTGGCTGGAAATAGAAGTTTTCTTAAAAAATAAGGGATATGGCTCATATAACTAAAGAAGTAAAATCAAAAGACTTCTGTAATAGAATAAGTGTTATTGAAGTTATGTACACAGCATTGTTAACTCAGATATAGTCTTAGATATTTGCCATAATAAAACTAAATTAAATTGCTTTTCACAGTGGAAGTGATCATCTGGATAAACTGGATGGGATCATTTGGCTAAGAAAAAAGAAATCTAATATTCATTATTAATAGTTCAATTTCTTTTACATTAGGTGTTTAACTAAAGTAATACCACTAGAAAATCCCACCACTAAAAAACCTAAAATAGTAAAAAAAAAAATAAATACAACAAATCCAAACTAAAAACAACTGCCACAAGTGACATGTGTATACAAACACAAAATCATACTCCGTGCCAGTTTATGTTTTGTTATCTCAAGGGAGAAAAATAATATATATAGACATTCTTTATCTTAAAATCTCACTAAGCAAGCACAAGAGATTTCTACAGCATTTTAACATTTCTGTCATTTGCATTGACTTCCTTTATAAGTTCCTATGAGAAAATGCAGAGATAACAGATCAAGTGGTGGTCTTGTTCAAACTACTCTAGTGCAGGTAAGGAAAGATTATTAGACATATTTGGTTTTGAAGGAAATAATAGTATATGAAATTTTAAAATATCTTAGCTTGTAAAAGGCAGAACTCTAAGTATTCTACTCAGACTTTTAAGAAGTTATTTGATAAAAATATATCACAATAAAGCCCAATACACTATAATTAAATTAATTTCAATTTATACCTGTCTAGAAAAAAAAAAAACCCATGAAATAAAAAGGTTGACTTACCCAAATGAATAAACAACTATAAACTACAAAATAAAGTCACTTTTTGAATTAAAAAAAGAATTTTATAACCTCCAATTATTTAATTTTTATGTCAACTACCATATTGCATTCTGTCCTAACAACATTTTCCTTTTCCATTTTTGCTTATAATACTTTTATGCAACATACATTATCAGTAAATAGTTACCTGGATCAGATAAATACAAAGTATTGGCAATTTTTCAAGTGTAATATTAGAAATTATTTTACTTTCCTCAGTGTAAGAAATGGAGACCAGAAGTAGCTCTACATTTTGTTTTCTTTTTAAGTTATAAATACTAGTTAGAAGTTATGTTTTAAAGGACAAAAGCCACATATCATTAAACAGGCAAATATATTAATTCATTTAGACAAAAAATCAGTTTCGTACTAAAGGTTCAGCTGTGGAAAAGGAAAGCCACAAAGAATTTTTCTTTATTTTTCAAACTGATGTTATATTGTTTAAGTTAAAAACCATTTAAATAAAAGTTGTGTTGTATGTTGAATGCATACATTGAATTTTCCTGCATTAATGCATATGAGTACTTCCGTATTTCATCTCTGATAGAGAATGGAGCTATAGGAGGCAAAATAACCTGGAGGAGGAGAGCTTGAGGTATTCATGGCACAACCTGGAGGAGAAGATACTGAGAGGCTTCTTCGAAGTCCCATACCCGTAAGATTTCTTATAAAAGCTTGGAGAACTAAAACTGTCATGCATTTCAAATGTTTTACTTCCATATTGTCTTCTTCCAAAACAGGTGTCACGTGTATTTTAAGGATGTTTTGGTACTTTGCCAGTGATATCTTAATGATGCTCAATAGCAAAATCTTCAAAGGACCTGAGTGTTTTTGCCAGATCTAATCCGCATCCTATTTATCAGCACAAATTTTGTTACTGGTCCAATGTCTTACTGGATCAAATCCCTCAGAGCAGTTGATAATTCCATTGCAAAGAAATAAACAAAACAAGAGCAACTCACACACACAAGAAAACAACCCTTATCCTATTTTCTGTGACTTTCCTGCTCTACCAGCTGTCTGCTTCTCCTGATGTTTAGTGCTTAACAACACAGAGTGACAGCACTACCTCATTGCCATTCACTTGCTATGCCCCTGAATTTTCTACTCCTATCAGCAGTGTCACTGGTCTACCTGCACAGCTTTCCCAGTAGAAAGAATATATCACACAGCTAGAAGAAGCAATGTTGTATCTTATTGTCAGATTATTCCATCTTTACCCTAAAATAGGTCAACCATCCCTAGTGTGACTACATTGAACTTTCAGTAGCTTCCACTTTTCTTTTCTCTTTGTTGTTCAAACAAGAACACAAGCATGTCCCCTGCTTAAATTACTGCTTCCTAGTTCCACTGAAGTCGTCAGATCCAGGTTTCTGGGTTGTATTTTTGTTCAGACCACACAGGTTCTCCAAAACTGTCACTCAACTGACAGTGCTGCTTTGACTCAAGACAGATCTACTAAGCCACTGCATCTGAAAATTTATTACTGCAATAGCTGGCTGTTCCTTAATTATTCTTTTCAATGACTCTCTTGCCAGAAGCCTTAAACAAACTGTAAAGCCTAGCTGCAGAGAAAATGCTCTGGACAGTGGCTCACTATCTCACTGTTCCCTTGTCCCAGGTATCTAACTGTAAATATAGGGACAGCAGCCTGCAAACAGCAAGACTTAGCAACTATTAACATGTACTTCCTGAGTGCCTCTAAAACATAGAAAATTAAAAATGGAAGTCTATATACTGCTACCATATGGCCAGAAAGCTAATGAGCTTCTTCCTTGTACTGATGCAGAAGGGGTGAGCCAAGCAGCCAAAACAGGGAAAATACTCATTAACCATCTTCTCTTCCAACAAGAAAAACTTTATTATTAAAATATTTATACTCAGAGGCTAATTTCTTAGAAAATTAGCATCTTCTAGCAAAGATTTGCCCCATCATGTCAGGTATAGCTCAAAATAAATTATTAAAATGTATAAGAGATAAGATTGTACAGTAAGAGCTGACTGAGGATGATAACACACCTCAGCTCACAATTCTCATGGTTTATGGGAATTTATTTTGATTCACTACAGGCTTCAGAAGTTTTATTTTGTAGATAGCATTTCTGCCCTATTTGGAGTAAAGTGTAACTAGCAGTAGGAGTATTTGGAAGAAGATTATTCATTTAAACAGTTTACTAAAATTTTGGTACGATATGACCAACGAAACAGAGAACATTATCACAGTGTATGTGGCTCTCTAGTTATTGAAAATGTACAAGCAATGATTGCAACAGGTTGGTGTGTTCTTAGCAGGTCATAAAAAGAAGCTGCCATTGTACACAATAGTTATGGCAGTATCTAAACATCTTATTATCAACATGATGAAAAGGTTTGGGATGAGATGTTTGTCAAGGCCAAAATGATTCAGTATTCTTAGAACAGGCCTCAAATTCTCTTTGTTATTCTTCTAACAAGTCAGCACAGAATTTCCAATGCTGAGGTATCATCCTAGGATCCCCACAAGCATAACAAGTCTGTAAGGCACAGGGTAGTATCATGCTGAACAGTCACAGTGGACGCTCACTTTGGACAAGTAGAGCAGAGTTTAACTGAGATGCAGAAAGACCCACTCTACCATCATAGCTCCTGACAGAGCCTTTCTCTCCTAGAAGACATCCCAGCCACAGGAACGGCATGGTATCAAATAGAGGACATAGGAATTGCTCTTTTGCCTCCAGTTCTAGCCATCAAATAAGATAAGATGGAGGATGCCCGTGTCAAACTGTGCCATTTTTTTCCCTTTGTTAAGCTATCAAATGCCAGCTGTAATCTACCTGCTAGTGTTATTTTAGGATAATCTCTCTGACATTTTCAGTGAGAGATGACTTTTATTTGCAGTTATCAGAGATTATTATGATTGTAAAATATCATTTTAGGTTAATCTTTCCTTTGACATGTTTATGAAATGGTAGGATGCTTATATTCCCTCTTTCCTCTCAATGCCACCCTCACAGAATCAAGACCAATCACAAACTGCAAGCACAGTTATAGTTCCCTTTATTTAAAAAGATAAAGGTAAGGAAATTCAGAATTTCTGAGTTCTTTTAAATGTGCTTCTGTTTCTGCATTGATATAGAACTGCTTGTTAGGGATATCAACACATGCCATCTGTATGTGCAATCTGAAAGTCCTATAGATTTATTTTATAACATTTTAGACATCAAATAATAGCAGCAAAACTTCTTTTACAGATCATTTCTTATATATAAAAGTAATTTATGGATAAAATTAATAGTATTTCCAAAACCGATAACAGAGAATGTGATCTTGATACTTTAAATATCTCTGCACTTTAAATATCTGCTCACAATTGCATGCAAGAATTGGACACTCCAGGAGCTGAATGTTGGCATCTCTAGCTTTTTTAGAGGTGCTGCTACAGCTACCACTTTATTCATTATTTCCTATATTTCTTTGAAGTGGTAATGTTGATATCTATATTAAAAAAAGATATTAAAACCTACTTTCCATTCAACAACATAGTTTGAAGAACTAATCATAGAATCACAGGGGTTGGAAGGGACCTTTAGAGATCATCTAGTCCAACCCCCCTTGCAGAAGCAGGATCACCTAGATCAGGTCGCATAGGAACATGTCCAGATGGGTCTTGAAGACCTCCAAGGAAGGAGACTCCACAACCCCTCTGGGCAGCCTGTGCCACTGCTCCCTCATCCTCATAGTGAAATAGTTTTTTTCTTATGCTTAAGTGGAACTTTTTGTGTTCCAGCTTCATCCCATTACCCCTTGTCCTGTTACTATCTACTATAGAAAGAGGAATGTCCAATCCTCCTGACACCCACCCTTTATATATTTGTAAAAGTTAAGAAGATCCCCCCCTCAATCTCCTCTTCTCCAGACTAAACAGCCTCAGTTCCTGCAGTCTTTCCTTGTATGAAAGATGTTTTATACCCTTGATCATCTTGGTGGCCCTGCACTGGACTCTCTCCAGCACTTCTCTGTCCCTCTTGAGCTGAGGAGCCCAGAACTGGACACAAAACTAATGTTATTTGGAATAATAATAAAAAAAAAAAGTAGGTCAACTTCAGAAATATCTGTCATGTTCACTGAATAAAATAAAGTCCTTTAGGATGAGGCAGAAATGGATAAATTCAGTGCACAGAGTTGAAATCACAACAATAGTAATTTGAAAAAAAGACCATTGTCTTTTCAGATCTAAGTGCATTCTGGAATGTAAATGTTTATTTTCTCTGTTTTGCTTTTTTTTCTAAAAATTTTTCCCATTGTCTCAATAAGAGAAAAATTATATTCTCAGATGTAAAATAACGTTTCCATTTTTAAGTTGTTTAAATCTACACATTAATAAAACCATTTTTTTTCAAAACAAAGTGTTTTAAACACATCAAGATAATGAAGGAATTTAATCATCTTTCTCTCACTAAGTACTAATTGAGCCACAGAAATTAAGCATTTCATTTATCCCTTGTAAAACTACTAAAAAATTAAAATCTGCTGTTACAATTTTACTGTTGGCACACTGAAACAAAAGAGGTTAAAGCTTACAAAATGCTGAAGACGCATTTATTTAGGAAGCATCTACTTCCATATCCAACAGAGATATTCACATCATCACAGATATTTCAGAAACAGTTAGTACTTAAACCCATACTCTAGTAGTGGCCATATTGCTGAGAAGGGTGTTTGCCCAAATAAATTTATCATTGGAATTCACACCTTTAACAATGTTTTGGGAGATAAGATCAATATTTCCATTTTATTTGAGGAAAAGAAGTCTTGATAAGCCTAGAAAACTTGTAACCTGAAGTCCTCAAAACCACCCACTGGAATAAAACTGTATTAACAAGAGAAATTTTCCAAAACTTCTACCTTTCTTTGAGATTTTTTTCCCCCTATTAAGCCACAAAACAAATACTTTATTGCTTCCACTTTCTTTAGCCTAACAGATGTTACACTGCTGAGAGTACATATATTCAACAAGAAGGATGAAGTATATTTCCATCAGATGCTGCTCTACAGTCTGCAGGCCAAACAGACATCACCAGAAGGAGCAGCCATAGAGTCAGACATACTCAGGCTACCAAAACATCAGTATCCAAGTAAGGCATGTTTTGCACAAGCCTTCTACCAAGGTTCAAACAGTAACTGTTAATCTCCATCACTAGGTAGAGAGATTCTAGATGCTGAGTGGATGCATAGTTTATTCAGGTATTTGTATTAGCTTTTCAATGAGCAAATGGGTACATTGTGTCAGTGATAATACACTGGATTCAGGTTTGCATTCAAAGACAAGTAGCTCAAGCTAATTAACAGCTCTGCTTTCATGAGGAACAAGCTGGGATGAAACCATCCTTACCTTGCATCTGCTCTGTGAATCAACCAACTAATCCCAAGTTAGAGTCACCATGGGGTGATTTTGTGAGACCAGGTTTTGGTAGCAGGAGGCTACAGGTGGTGGGTGGCTTCTTTAAACAATGAGCTGACAGAAGCTCCCTATTTATCTGATAGGACTCAGATGCTAATCTGCAGCAGCAGAAGGGAGTGAGAATAACATCTCTGCAGACATTGAGGTCAGAGGTCAGTGGAGTAGGAGGGGGAGGTAGGACCCTACATCTCAGTAGATGAGTGCCTGAAGGAGGCTACAACCTTGTGGGAAATCCACGTTGAAACAAATTCCTGGCAAGACCTGGAAACCTGTGGAGAGAGTAGCTCATGCCAGACCAGGTCTGTTGTCAGGACACGTAACCCTGTGTGGGACCCACACTAGAATAGTCTGTTCCTGAAGGACTGTTTTCCCCATGGATGAGACCCAAGTTGGAGCAGTGTGTGAAGAGCTGCCCCCATGGGAAGGAATGGTATTGGAAAAGTTTATGAAGGACTATATCCCATGGGAGGGACCCCACACTGTAGCAGTGGGAAATGGAGGAGGCCTCCCCCTGAGAAGAATCAGCGTCAAAGACCATCTGTAATGAATCAACCACAAATCCCCTTCCCTGTCCACTTGTACTGCTGAGTGGGGATGAGGGAGAGTCACAGGAGGAAGAAGGGGTGGAAGGAGTTATTTTAAGATTTAGTTTTATTTCTCATTTTCTCTATTCTGTTTTGATTATTGGTAAATCAAACCATTTCTCTCCAAGTTGAGTCTATTTTGCCTGGGCATCCAGGCAAATTGCTGAGTGATCTCCCTGTTCTTAACTCAAAACCCTCTCATTATACTTCTCTTTCCCCTGTCCAGTTTAGGTGGTGGAGTAATAGAACAACATGGTGGGCGTCACCCAGCCAGAGCTAAACCACCACATACAGTTGACATATAAATCAAGGAATCTGGACTTAGCAAGAGACCCTGCAAGAACAGAACGACTGACCTGCCTGAATCATTCAAATGAGCCTTGTGTCTTCCAGGTAGCAAGTAGCTGATACAGTTCTTCCTGTCTTGTGAAAAGTAACATAAGAAGTCCACAGCCACATTTTCAAACAATCCTGTATCTGCAAAAATAAAGTGGGAGGGTTTGAGGGGTTTTTTTGTTTACTTAAAATATAAATCAGCTGTGTACTTCCAGGTAACGAACCAGCTCATACTTATAGCAACTCTCTAGCCAGCATTAACCACATCACAGATACAAGTTGAAAATTATCCAAAACACTAATGAAGAAACGACAATTCACAAACAGGACTAAAATACTACTTTGTATCTTGTAACCAGCAGAACAGCCTGTGCTGTGCCAGTGTTAATAAGGACTGTTGCAAGGTGGCTCCAACCTCAATTCTGGCATAGTGGCCTCCAGCGTCTGGTGTAATCACTGAACACAGGTGGTTAAGAGAGTGTGAGCAGCTACACAAAGCTTGGTTTAAGAGCTTCTCGTTACATTAAGACTTCAAGGTATGTCTACTTGGCTGTTTTAGTAGCCTTTTGATAGCTCTACCATAAGATCCCATAAAAGGTATTTGTAATTATTGGATTAATAGAGGCATTTTAAAGCTCTTATTAGGACTGAGGTGTTTTATACAACGTTGTATGGTACAATGGTGTATGTTGTTTAGAATATCAGAATTTTCTCTATCCTGCGTAAATTGAGGTATACCTGTATCATATTCACACAAAGAATTTTCACTCTAAAAGAGATGGTATTTTCATCTTGGTGAGTAACACACAATTCTACATTTTTGGCAGGGGCAGTTGTTTCACATCAATATCACAGTCTTGTGTCTCTCTTCCAACCATTTTAGCACTGCCATTTGCTTTAAGGTCAATGACAGACTGAATGGTCGTTTTCAGTGAAACTACAGCCAAAGACATGTTAACATAGAATTATAGAATGGTAGGGGTTGGAAGGGACCTTTAGAGATCATCTAGTCCAACCCCTCTGCAGAAGCAGGTCAACCTAGATAAGGTTACATAGGAGCATGTCCAGGTGGGTCTTGAAGACTTCCAAGGAAGGAGACTCCACATTCTCCCTGGGCAGCCTGTGCCAGGGCTCCCTCACCCTCACAGTAAAATAGTTTCTTCTTATATTTAAATGGAACTTTTTGTGTTCCAGCTTCATCTCATTACCCCTTGTCCTGTTGGCAGATACAATAGAAAAAAGGGATGTCCCAACCTCCTGACACCCACCCTTTAGATATTTGTAAATATTAATGAGATGCCCCCTCAGTCTCCTCTTCTCTAGACTGAACAGCCCCAGTTTCCACAGCCTTTCCTTGTATGAAAGATGTTCCAGTCCCCTGATCATATTGGTGGCCCTGTGCTGGACTCTCTCCAGGTCTTCCCTGCCCCTCTTGATCTGAGGAGCCCAGAACTGGACACAGGACTTCAGATGAGGCCTCACCAGGGCAGACTAGAGGGGGAGCAGAACCTCCCTTTACCTACTGGCCACACTCTTCTTGATGCATCCTAGAATGCCATTGGCCTTCTTGGCCACGAGGGCACATTGCTGGCTCATGCTTAGTTTAGTATCAATCAGGATTCCCAGGCCAGTGTAACAAAGTTGCCCTCTGAAAACATTACATAATTTCTATTATTTTTTATTTTACAGATCAAGTTGTATGGAGATACTCAAGTAATATTGTAAAACTCCTAGAGAAGATTTTTTTTTTAATGTTTTTCCTTCTCTCTAAGGACATATAACTTTCCTATGTTGTTACCCAGTAATGCAGTCCCGTGCAGTTATCTTCTGGGAAAAAAGAGGGTGGATGAATTATCTTGGAGAGCAATGATAGGAATTGTTCCAATAATTTCTGAAAACCTGTAATTCCTTTATTCCATGCAATTTCTTATATAGAAGATAGGCCTAAAGAGCATGTAACACCTAGGATTTAAATCTTTCTTAGGGAGAGTGATATTAAAAAAAACCAAACCAAACAAAACACAATTTACTGCCATTTTAGTTCTACTTCAGCATAAAACATATTCTTTAGAAAACAAAACTTAATCAACAGCAAAAAATTCCAACCAAGACAAACAAAAAAACCCCATGACATTTGGGGACAAAACAAATAAAACTTATTTGTGGTGAAACTATGATTTACTGTGGTGAATTCTACTTTGTCTTTTCCTACAGTGTATAGAAGACCTGGATATTTCAAGATTTGTGTAGCTAAAAATACAATTAGTAAAGTAATGGAAAAATAATATTACTTTTCTGCAAGAATGATCATAGTAAATTTAAATTTCTTCAAGAGTTAAAGATATATTTGACCTGGCTAAACCTAGAAAATTAGGTTTAGATAAGTAAGTTTAATAGTAGGTTTTTTAATTAGTGAGTGTATGGAAAAAAAATCTTTTGAAAAATACTTTTTTCTATGTTTTTAGTATTTAGAATATTGGCACAAAAATACAGATGTAGTCATTTATGAACCAAAGGTGATGTTTACGTTTACAAAAGACATCAAAATTAAATTTCATTAGAAGAATCGTGGAAGTATATCTAGAATTTAATGTGTGTTGAGGACAGAAAATTTGCCTGAGAAAGATGTGTAAGTGGAATATCTGGATTAGACAAAAATGAGCAATACAGCATTGGAACAAATCCTGATCCATTCTGATTTACACTTCCATTTCTGTATCTGTGCCAGTTTAACCTTGGATATAGGTGCTAGGTGCCCACAAAGTAGTTCACTGAATCTTAAAATACTTCCCCACACCCCTCCCTTCTTCCTGACTTTCTGCCTCCTCTTCCCCAGTAGTGCAGGGAGTTACAGTCAGTTCATTACAGATGGTCTTTGCTGTTGAATCCTCTCGGAGGGCAGGTTATGGTGTGGAGTCCTTCACACATGTCTTTCCCATGGGCTATGGTTCTTCATTAAGTGCTCCAGCGTGGGTCTCATCCATGGGGTGCACTTCTTTAGAAACTATGCCAATATGGGTCTCATCCATGGGGAAAACAGTCCTTCAGGAACAGACTATTCCAGTATGGGTCCTGCACAGGGTTACATATCCTGCCAGTAAACCTGGTCTGGCGTGAGCTACTCTCTCCACAGGTTCCCAGGTCTTGCCAGGAATTTGTTTCAACGTGGATTTCCCACAAAGTCATAGCCTCCTTCAGGCACTCACCCACTCAGATGTAGGGTCCTACCTGCACTGCAGGTTGATTTGTGCTCTATCATGGACCTCCATGGGCTGCAGGAGCAGGGCCTGCCTCACCATAGGCTGCACCACCTCGTTTCCAGTGCCTGGGAAATTCCTCCCCCTCCTTCTCCACTGACCTTGGTGTCTGCAGACATATTGTTCTCACATTCTCACTCCCTTCTGCTGCTGCAGTTTAGCATCTGGGCAGCAAATTCTTCCCTTTCTCAAATACATTATTCACAGAGGAACTACCAGTATCACTAATCGTCTCAGCCTTGGTCAGCAGTGGGTCCATCTCAGAGCTGACTGGCATTGGCCCTATCAGATAAATAGGAAGCTTCTGTCAGCTCATTGTTTAAAGAAGCCACCCACCCCTGTAGCCTCCGCTACCAAAACTTGTCCACACAAACTCACTACAGTATCAATATTTCATAATAATAATATAGGTAAGGATCCACACTTCTGAAGCAGTACTTTTTTTTTTTTTTTGCAACTGCTTTGTCTTCTGAAACTCATTCTTTTTTTTTTCTCTATTGTATGTAGTACATCACACACGTATTTCTACCAACAGTTTCCCAGTTCTGAAGGTAAAAGTAAAGCCTATATACAACATTGTAAGTATTTAAAAAGCTATTAAGATCCTGTCCACTATGAGAATGTAGTGTTGATATACGGGCTTCATTTTTCACAGCCTTCCCCTTGGCTCTCCTCCCTGGCATGAGAGACAGCATCAAGATGATGTGCCAGGGAATAATTTTATGACTTAAAGTAAGAAGATCCAAAGATAAAGATCCAAAGATATGAACATTTCCTAAAATACTGTACCAGTTTCAAAACACAGATCGAAGAATAGGATAGCAAATGAAGCAAACACAGGTAAGGTGGGAACAGAGCATGGTAAGATGCTCAAAAACAACAAAAGGCAGCAAACTATGCAAATTCCACTTGCTGTACCTTTGTAGCATGCTGCATTTTACTTTTCATCCTCTGAAAGACCTGAGTTAAACTCCAGTGAAAAGTGGTCAATCTCAATAGAAATTTCTAGGGCACATAATCATACAAGAGCTTATTCTATTGGGAAGCTGCTTATGATAACAACGGTGAGCACCAGGATACATGAAATAGTTGAGTGTATACTTCCTATTAAGCACTATTAAATTTTAAAAAGACCACCATTAGCACAGGAAGTCTTTGAGCAGTAACCTACTATAGCCAAGACCATGGAGGTACCTCTGACAGAACAGCAGAGCTTGTCTCAAGCTTCTATCTTTTCTCTAGTTTCCATTATTGGAGAGTGCTGGAAACAAAGTATTGAGCTAAACAGATATTTGATCTGACATATCACAACTTGTCTCATATTCCTAGTATGTACACGGTAAATGCAACAAAGTAAAAGAGAACACACGAAAGTCAGAAAAACAGATGACATTTCTTATGGCATCCAAAAAACCCTATTGACATTAGATATTTTCTAAGTGAACATGATAGAATAGTAGCTCAGCGTAATATAGATACACTTATGATAATTGTTTTCTAGTTCTCTGTAATCTAGTGAACTTACAGTATCAGCATTTACTATGAAGACTGAAAACTTCCTCCTGAAACAATATAACAGTATCTGCCTATTGTGGAACTTCAGAAATCTGAAGATTTGACTAAGGTTTTGGTAAGCACAGCCTGGAAACAAAACATAAAAAATAGGTACGGCCAATAGTGATGAGCAAGGAAGTGTAACACAGAGTACATAAGCATCAAAACAAAATATTGTATTCTCTAACCATGATAGAATTTGGGTTCTAACATGCAGTAGGCCTCTGAGACTTCTTGTAGTTCATTCTTTTTTTCCCTAAATAATTATCTTTTGGCATTTTTTTTCTTTTATTCCCCCTTTACTTACACATTTATGCTTCCCCTGATGGAAAAGTGTTATTGAGCTGTGAATCAACTGCAGCCAGTAGAAGTCTACTAAATAAACAAGAAAAAATATGAACCTTGTTATAGTAACATTCTAAATTTTGTGTCTTCATGACCTACACAATCCAATGAAAATATAAAACAAGTAAGTAAATATAAAACAAGTCAATAAAAAGCATATGCTTTAAAGAATTTTAATTCATCCATGATTATAAATTTTCTGTAAAAAGAAATTGAAATGGTATTCATTAGCATAAATTTTAGAGACAATTTAGCATGCAGAATATTCTACAGAAACTTATTTTCTTAAACGCAGGAGGAATCTGGAGAACTAACAGCAAACTGCACTGCACAGTTGCAATCACGGACTTGCTGGAAAGAACTAGGAGAATGAATCCTTTAAAAAAGATGGTGATGTTGCTTGGCTCCAGCAAGTCATTAAAGTGAACATATTTCTGTTCCTCAGACATGTGAGTAATCTCACTGAATGCTTATACAAGATTCAAGTTAGGACATGCATAAATGCTCAAATTTCATTTGTGATATAACTGTTTTTTTACTACATCAGAGGTAGTTTAAAGCTCCTTGTGCTAGAGTTGGACCAAATCAGAAAGGTTTTTAACTATTTCTATTTTTTACTGTCAACATTTAACTATTGTGACGACCACTGACTTTCTAATGAGTCAAGTAATAAGCTTTAGCCATCAGGTACCAGCTACTAGAATCTCAAGTACCAGAATTCTTTCAAAGAGATATTTCTATTTTTCTCTTAGCTCTGATCTTCAGTTATGAAGAAATCTAATATTCACTAGAAAGAAACATAGTTTCTGTTATTATTGTACTAGCAGGTATTGTATTCCAGGTGAAGAGACTACATATCACTCTAAAACCCCTTGACCTATATTAGAGCTTCAAGGAGCTTGAAAGCTAGATAAGATAACAAAAAAGTCAATAAAATAGACTGGTGCATATTTTTCTGGCTTTCTGAAGCAACAGGGGAAATAATAATTGTCAGGTTTAAAGATTAATTTGGGATGAAATGCTTACAGGCAAATAGAAACAACAATTGCACTAAATCACATACTGCTTGTTTTCAAAAGGGACACGGAATTTTATTATTAAATCAATTTCTAGATCATATTTTAAGTTCTGTTATTTTAATTAATCTATTAAAAAAAGAGTTTGCAAATAACTAAGGCAGCAATTAGATATTGCAATTTAACCATTATTTGATTTTTGGTTTTAAAATTTGGATGAAGGCTTAAGATTTTTAGACATTCAATAAAATATCCCTATGTATTGTTAGTTAAGAATTGCACACCTTCATAGCAAAGGAACTATCTGCCATGCTTTGTTATACTAAGTTTAGGAATCTTCATATAGATTAACATTTTGTACCTAGAGATAGTGTTGTGCATCTGGAATGATTGTACTATCCTGGAATGACTGAAATAGAATCTCTACTGGCATTTCTCTTCAGACTCCATTCTGATGTACTTTTTTTTACCTATACAGACCTTTATTTGGCATCTATTTTGGCATAAAAATGAGAATTTTTGCCCTGAATTTGAATTAATGTTAAGATAGATTCAGAAATCATAACAACAAATTAAGTCTTCCTTGAATTCATAAGAAAAAAAGAGGAAGAGGACAGTTTCCATGACTAATAACAAATCTCTGCAAAACCAAAAGAAAAAAATACTTCTACTAATGTATTCTACATAAATATACATACACACATATATATGATAAACTATTGATCTTTTGACCTGCTGCAAGGATCAAAAGACATATTTTTATCAAACTTATGCCTTCTACTTGGATTTTTTTTTTTTTTATTTGGCAATTCTGTGAACATCATACATGTTATTTCAAATATCTGCTTTCACAGAATCATAGAGTCACAGAATCTTAATGACCGGGAGGGACTTCAAAAGATCATCTAGTCCAACCCCCGTGTCAGAGCAGGACCTCCTAGAGTAAGTCACACAGGAACTCATCCAGGAAACTGAAACTCAGTTGATATACCTCAGCCTTTAAGGAGTGTTGTTATGGCTAGCTGGTACTAATGTCTTGTACTGATGTTTCCAGGATCACAACAATCCTACTGCTTGGAAAAAAATGTCCTAATAGTTCTGCAGGTCGCCCACCCATAAGCCCATGCAACACAAAGTTTTTCTGGGCTTTCTAAAGAGAATATAGAAAGTTCCTGTGGCTACAATCCAAACCCAAATGACACTTTTTTTTTTCTTTTTTTTTTTTTTTCCCCAAACCATATTTCCAAGTAGAATTACAGATTGTTTTACAGGAACTTTGATATCATCACAGTCTGGCTAATGCTAACAACCCATTACCATTTCCTTGCATAACCTTCTAAGAGCTCTTGACTGTAGTTGAATAATAAAGATTTTGGAAGAAACAGTATTCTTCTCTTGACTGATTTTGTAAAGTCAAAACCAAACAACTCTGTTATTCATTTGAAATAATGTCAATAAAGAGAAAGATTTTTGTTAGATTCATTTAAAATCCTATGTTGAAATAGCAATTTTTAAATACTTTTTAGTATTTAAATTTTTTATTTTTTTAGTATTTAGCTAATCTCAAGCTAGAGAAGTTCTTAATACTCAGGAATATACATTAACTCATAGCTTTATTTAATATCCCTATCCATATTAATGTAATATTCCATTCTTTTACCTGGCTATGACTGCTATTTTAGAACTGTAACAAACTTTTTTAATATGCACTCAATTTCAGACTTTTAGATATTTCTGTCACATGCGCTAAATATTTTTGTTAAGAACTTCAAGGAACAGTTCACAGGGTAATGTACAGAACTCCAAGTTTTTATTCAGATTTCTAAAGAACATCTTTTTTAAATCTCTTTGGACTTTTAAAAGGATGGATCTGGCCTTTTGAGGCTGTTTAAGTCTCAAGCCATATATTTTCTTTAACAAATACAAAGATATATTATCTGAAGTGGTATTAAAACAGAAAAATTGTGTGCAAAATTCATAATTTATATTAAATTCAGAATTTAATCTGCATTTTACTTCTATTCAGGATAGAAGAAACTGAACATGAAAAATAATGTTGAAAAAATGGAAAAAAACCTTTACTTTTTCAGTGTATCAGGGCAATAAGAGTATCTAATTTAAAAATACATCCATCAGGCTTGCATATGTAAACGTGGTAAAAGCTGTTCTTGCTCACAAAAGTAGTGATTTATAAAGGACCACATTCTATCAACCTCTCTATAAAATTCCATAAAGGCAAGATCACTTCTTCCTTCGTTTTATAACTTTTAGATATGATTCTTTTGTTATTGGTCTGGTTAGATATTCTAGTATATGCATGCAGAATAGCAGAAATTTGCATACAAATAAAAGCCATGTAGTCATATTTTGTTCTAATTTCCCATAGATGTCCCCAAACAGCCCTGTATATATACATTACGGTATCATTTAGCTAACAGTTTTTGATGGCAATGTGTAATAATATAACCTTACCAGGATTTAATTAAGTAAGTTTAGTACAGGGAAATTAGAAGTAAGGAGACACAAGAGAAGGATAAATTTAAAGAATTGCCTTCCATTTTTAAGCTTTTAAGACTTTATTACCTTTACTAAGAATGAGTGGAAAATGCAAAAAGAAAGAATAAACAGTTACTGTTTATCTTAATTTTTTCTTTCTAAGACAGAGAAAAAAATTTCCTCGCTCTTAGTGTTTGACTCTTTATAATACTTTTGGATATGTCTTGAATTTTAATTCTGCTACTTTCATCAATAAAATCTGTTGACAAAGAGCCATATTAATATTTTCCTTCCTCTCTCTTACAATGTGTGGAGACTGTGCACAGACATATAAAGCATAATGGTGTTACCTGACAGTGGATGAGATTTTTGTGGACTTAGTAAATATCACAAAACTGAGACTATACATACAGAATACTTACTTCTGCTCACATTGATGTAATACAAGCTCAGCCAAAATGTTTTCATTAACAGTAGACAGTGTTTTTGAGGGTCTGTGTTCCATTTGTCCATACAAGGTAGTCAAATTAAAATTTACCTTTAAAAAGAATAACCATATTTTATTGCAGTAAAACCCATGTTATTTTGAATTGTCTGATAATTTTTTTTACATTTTACATGAAGTGGTTTTGATGTTTACTTAGCAAATCTTACATGACACAGCCAAATGTACCTGTAGTGTGTCCCACAGCAAGACACCTATTTTGAAAACTCAGAGGTAAAAAATGAAGGAAACATTCTACCCATACTACCACTTCTTTTTAAATACTAAAAATCTTCATATATACTCCATTTAGTTAGCCTCATTTACCAGTTGCAATTTTGTATGTATTACCAAATAATTTTCTGGGTACAGATGCATCTTCTACAACATACAGGTCTTCAATATATGCAAAAAACAGTGGGATTATAGAGCACGTCTCTGCTAATTTCTCAAAATACTAGTTTCAGATGGAGGCTCTTGAATAGACATTAATTCATACATCAAGTAAAGTGGCTTTATCAAAACCATTATGATGCAAAATATTGTCCATCATGTTGAGATTGACATTGTGAATTGAAATGTTCTGTAAATGTATAGAGTAAGGACAGAGTAACTTTTCCAAGAAGTTACACTGATATTGAGGTTTATTGACGTAAAATGATGAAAAAACCCAGAGTAAATAGTTCTGAGGAAATGCTGTGCTAAAGTGTCTACAAATGTCTTAAGGCAAATTTCACATACTTGTATTAAAATTTTTATTTTATATCTTTTTTATTCCTATCACATCTTCTATCTCTACAATACAATAGACTCTTCTCCTAGGCAGTATTTCTGATGACAGAAGAGACAAGACTATCTGTAGAAAGAGAAGAAAAAAAAAAGTCATGTTTGATGAATCTGCATTCATTTTTGCATAAGCAATCTAAAAAGGTCTTGATAAAACAATGCAGAATAGTAAATCTGATAAAAATATTAAAAGAAAAATCTAGATGTTCATAAATCTTATACTAGTATCCCACTATTAATACACAAACACCTTTTTAGCATTGTCTGCAATTCATGACTGACTTTCCCACTAGAAAAGATCTGAATTGTCATTTATTATTTTGAAAGTAATC
This sequence comes from Colius striatus, assembly GCF_028858725.1. Classification (NCBI taxonomy): domain Eukaryota; kingdom Metazoa; phylum Chordata; class Aves; order Coliiformes; family Coliidae; genus Colius; species Colius striatus. The sequence continues at coordinate 27,706,974 of NC_084767.1, read as the reverse complement.
AGAAATACTGCAACCCCGGGAGAATGTACAAATGTGTGGGAATACTGTGCATTTTCATTATTTCAATTTTGCTTTACAAAGGGGAAAAAACCCCATAACTTATTTAAACCCTTCAATGTCTCTTTATTGAGTCAGAATTTACTATAACTGTCTTCTGATCCACTTGTAAATCCAATGCATATTTTAAAGAAAATATATGAATAAGACATCTGGCACTTTAGAGATGTTGATTTAATTTAATTTCTTAAGTTAAATTTTTATCTGGACCAAAATAATCTGATAGTTCCAACGCATGCAGTAAGGAGTTCAAATATTTTTTAAAAATTTATTTTAGATATAGTAACATATGTTCAATTCTTAAGAATTTTTCCATATTTATAGCCTTTCTGTCTGCACACTCTTAAAAGTGAATAAACTCAGTAATTCTGCTGAGAGGTCAAGGAAAAAGGAAAGATATTTCTTCTATCATAGATTAGCTTAATAGTTTATCTTAAACGGTAGAAATGCTAACTTTAGAGTTTATAATAAAGACAGAATTGCAACCTAACCAACTGCATTAGGCTTATCCAAAACTCTTTTTCTACATTACAAACACAGAGATAGTCCTCACTTTCTTTCTTTTATTGCCTATATACAGTACTATGTTTGAAATAAGGATGAGTACCCTCAGGGCACTCAGTAGGGCAGGGACTGAACTGCCTCTAACTCTTCTGCATACCTGCAGTCCATTTCCAAGCGTCAAATTCACTCAGGTTTCACGTTCAGCCTGACAAACCCTGATGATGAAGATAATCCTATTTGTATTGTTTTTTTCCATTACTTACTAATAAATGTTTCATTCCATAACTGAAACAGGAACCTATCGATTCCCTTGTTGCATTGTTATTTGTGGGACAGTTTACTCAAAGCACTAAATTATATTTATATAGTTCATGCAGCTTTATTATTTGTGTATTATATGACTTAGATGAAATTAAATCAAAGATATTCCCAGACAAATAGGAACCACCAGTTTGCCTAATAGTAGCTAATGCTCACTCTAAAGACAGTTGAGCCAAAGGACATGCAGATCTCTTCCACCAAGGCTCTACCCAGCTTTTTCAACACATCCCTTTGCTGTTTCACTTCTGTTTTTCCGTGTTGTCTTTGAGCAGGTACATGCTAATGGCAGATAAGTGCTCCTGAAGTTAAGGATAAAGCAGTTTGGAAAACACTAGGGAAGCAGCCCAGCCTGATATCAAAGAGCTACAAAAAGCATTGCAGACATGGGCAGGAGGCACTTTATCAGTGCTGCAATGTAATATCTGTTCTCATATCGATGCTCTTCATGTAGAACTGTAACTACTCTGATCTGTTCCATAAATCCCATATTACTAATAATGGATAGAGATTTGGTTTGGATCAAATGGCAGCAATCAGAGTGTTGTCAACAGAAAGATCTGGCCCAATCTTTGTTAACATAAACCAGCAACAATCTGATAATTTAACACAGTAAGATCCATTTCATAATCAAGAGCAAAAGCTTTCATTCCCTGCTGTGTGCTAAACTCCTAGTGCCTGAACCTGAGGTGAAATCCTGGTAATATTTAATTTAATAAGAATATACCCATCAACTTCAATGGGTCCATATTTTCACTCCTTGAAGCCATAGGATTTTTTAAATGCTATTTTTTATATAAAAAGAAAAACAGTAACAATGTCATATATTTGGTTTTTCTTTTACAGCACTTAGAGCACAGATATATATATTCTCTTTGAATCAATTATAGTCTCTTCTGCTTCCTTTCATTATTGACTATTATGTGATAGATCTGTTATTTCAAATAATATAGAAAATCTCATATCTACTTATTGACTATGTGTTAAGTTAGGTACCTTTTAGGCAATTCTCCAGCTGAAAGGACCAAATGTTAACAGAGTGAACTCTAGACATCTCAATACCACAGGCTCTTATAATTTTCAATGTAAATGTACATATTCATCGCTAATCACTAGTCCTTGAAACCTCTAACTGAAATATCACCAGGTCGTCTCAAATATTTTCAAGCTTTCATGACTATGATTGCATTTACTTAAGGAATCATCTGTCACATAAATGGCTAGTTACTAAAATGAACTAATTAACAGCAAATTTAAATTAGGTAAATCTCAAGCTCAAAACTATTGAAATGTTGTCATCCTTTCCCAGTGAAAGCTAGCAGAAAGGTTTACATGTAAGAAATATTGCTGCATTTCAAAAGCCTTTTACATATGTGAAATGTGTACCATTTCATCTATTTTCTGTTATGCTGTACTGAACAACTACATTAAATACATGCAGCAAATACAGTTGTCAAAGTCTGAGACCCATTTTCTACTTGAAACACTTTGTTGTCTTTTAAGATAATTTTGAGAACAATTCTTGTCCTATTCTACATTATTAAATTATTATCTTTGCCTTTGGGACTCACAGATCTTTAGATGCATGTTTAATTTCTGTTAATTTTTGTTCTGAGTCTTCTGTGGTATCTAATCACAGTGGCTATCCAGTGGGTAGATATATATTTTAAAATCCCTCAATATTTTGACTGATAACATTCTATAGAACATTTGAAATTAGTTTAACTATTTAAACTAAAATTGGTACTGCAGTTGCTTCCATTTATGCGACTATCTTGTTGAAAGAAGTAGGAAACAGATGAACATTTTGTCAAAGTGTGAAGCTCAATGATTTCAGTGATAATGTTGGTACATGTGTGTATAAATTTAGATCTATTTGAATGACATTTTTAGCCTCTAATACTACAACTACTTTATATAGTAATCACCATTATTTTTTAAACACATGAAAATACAGACTTATTGAGGGAAAAAATGACTGATAAGTTTGCTCAGTAGGCTTATGGCACAACACAGAACTGAACTCTTCTCCGAAGTTTCAGTTCAAACCTCTGTGAACTGAAATTATAGCCAGGCAAGATTATAGTGCTCCCATTGAGCACTGGTACTGCAAATCTTCTCTCCTGCCCCTAGAATTTTATAAAAGCATAAAAGATAAATTTCTCTTCCTAGACATGAGCATTTTATCTATGATTTACTTCATAATGCATCAAACATATTAATGGTCTTTTAACTCAGATTATGTGGGAGTTAGAATAACACTACCCAGCATTTTGACCACTAATGGCTTCTTAATTGCAAAATTATTGTAGGCTGCAGTGTACATCACACTGTAATGTACATGGCCCTTTTCATCCCACTTTATCTTTTTGTTATTAATGACTGTTTTAATCTTGTAATTATTTTGTTCAGCTCATTCTTTGGCAATGTCTCCATTACTTGTTTTGAGTATCTCAGTTACAGTGTTGGTATTCATACTAATCAGTCTCTTCTGGCATATGCAGTTTCAATTTGGAGCTGATTCAGGAAAAGGCCACAAAATCGTAACACTACTGCTTCTATCATTTTCTGCTATTTAGGATACATATAACTTGACTTCTGAGCTTTTAACGAGGCATCTGTAAGGCCTCTCTTGCTCTCACTTTGAGAAAAAAATCAAATCTCAAACCACACATGTTCATAATATACAAAGAATTCTGTATCCTTCTGTTTCTGTAAGCATACAGTATTTCTTTGTCCTAACTGTGACAAAAGAAAGCTTCAAAGTTCAAAATAAATAAAGCTGAGATATTGGTTCCTCTGATTGAATACCTTTTTGCTTTGTGGACCACTATCACCTGATACAGATATCATCCATTAAATATCATGGACTGCGTTCTCTCTTTGTCTGCAATGTACATAGAAACATCTCAACACAAGTCCAGTGACTTATTCTTCTATGAAAGCATGATAAGAATCACAAAGTACAATAATCACCTCAAAAATCACAGAATCACAGAATCTTAAGGACTGAAAGGGACCCCAAAAGATCATCTAAATCAACCTCCCTGCCAGAGCAGGACCACCTAGAGTAGGTCACAGAGGAATTCGTCCAGGTGGGTTTTGAATGTCCCCAGAGAAGGAGACTCCACAACCCATCTGGGCAGCCCCTTCCAGTGCTCCATCACCCTCAGAGAAGAACTTTTCCCTTATGTTTCTTTGGAACCTTATATGTTCCAGTTTGTACCCCTTGCCCTTTGTCTCATCATTGCACATCACTGAGAACAGCCTGGCTACATCCTCATTACATCTGCTCTTTACATAGTTGTAAACGTTAACGAGGTCACAGAATCATAGAATCAGAGAATGGTAGGAATTGGAAGGGACCTTTAGAGATCATCTAGTCCAACCCCCCTTGCAGAAGCAGGTCAATCTAAATCAGGTTGCACAGGAATGTGTCCAGACAGGTCTTGGAGACCTCCAAGGAAGGAGACTCCACAACCCCTCTGGGCAGCCTGTGCCAGGGCTCCCTCACCCTCACAGTGAAATAGTTTTTTTTTATGTTTAAATGGAACTTTCTGTGTTCCAGTTTATCCCATTACTTCTCTTCCTGCTGCTAGCTACTATAGAAAAAAGGGATGTCCCAACCTCCTAACAACCACCACTTAGATATTTGTAAATGTTAATAAGATCTCCCCTTAATCTCCTCTAGACTAAACAGCCCCAGTTCCTGCAGCCTTTCCTCATATGATCATCTTGGTGGCCCTGCACTGGACTCTCTCCAGAAGTTCTCTGTCCCTCTTGAGCTGAGGAGCTCAGAACTGGACACAGGACTCCACATGAAGCCTCACTAGGGCAGAGCAGTGGGGGAGAAGAACCTCCCTTGACCTCCTTGCCACACTCTTCTTGATGTATCCCAGGATGTCATTGGCCTTCTTGGCACATTGCTGGCTCGTGTTTAGTTTATTTTCAATCAGGACTCCCAGGTCTCTCTCTGCAGAGCTGCTCTTCAGCAGTTTCACCCCTAGCCTGTACTGGTGCACTCTTCCTTCCCAGGTGCAGGACTCTGCACTTGTCCTTGTTGAATCTCATAAGATTCCTCTCTGCCCAACTCTCAAGCCGGTCAAGATTCAGCTGAATGGCAGCACAGCCTTCTGGGGAATCAGCCAGTCCTCCCAGTTTGGTGTCACCCCTCAGTCTCCTCCAAGCTGAAGAGCCCCAACTCATACCGCCTTTTATCATAAGGGAGATGCTTCACTCCACCATCTTTGTGGCTCTGTGCTGAACTCTCTCCAGCAGCTCCCTGTCCTTCTTGAACTGAGGGGCCTAGAACTGGACACAATATTCCAGATGTGGTCTCACGAGGACAGAGTAGAGGAGAAGGAGAATCTTCTATTTATTCTATTCAGAAAATAGGTAAAAAACACAGATAACACAGCATAATAATTATTGGTAATCTGGTATATTCAAATGCTCAAAATAAATGAGAGAAACAAGACACAGTTTACCTTTGATCTTCCACATCAACAAGTGTTCAGGAATGGGAGCCAGCAACAAATATCTCAGTTGTCAAATGCCTGAACAGGAGCAGAAAAAGAGCATAAAGAAAAAAAGGACCTGGTTACTTAGCAAGTCCCAGACTACGAATAGAAATTAATGTTTTGCTTCCCAATAAGAAACAAATTCAAAATCACTTCAACACAAGTACTAGCTCCAGGTAAGGTATAGTGGTGGTTTTGGCAGTGTTGAGTTAGTGGTTGGACTTGATGATCAGATAAAGCAAACTTACTGTTTACCCTAACAAATTGAAACCCAATAATTTTAATTCTTTGTACTCTTCACAGAAATCTGGGTCTGTTTTCCATGCTGCTGTAGCAAAGGTTATGGCATTCTGCACCCCTATAAAATACTCAAAAAGATTACATGAAACAGTATTTTATTGTTCTGATCCTTTGTATCCACTAATCAATGCCCACAAGTATGGAAAGTTCTCTGCTATTGATTTCAAGATCAAACCTATTGCAGGTGAAATTAAGATCTTGCTCACTGTCACCACTGATCATGAAATTTTCTTTGAGGTGTTTTCATCAAGTCATTGAGTTCTGATAGAGTGCAAATTTGCATTCACATTTAACATTTTGTGTATATCCTGCTATTGTAAATTAACAGCTCCCAATTAAAAGTATATGTAGAAAAATTGTTTTAATGCTTATGACCTTAATATAAGAATAGAGATAACATTGAAAAAAAAAGTCTACCCAAAGGAAACTATACAGATGCCAAAAAGAGAAGTTTTGATAAGGGCAAGTCACACCAGAATAAGCCAAATCAGGTTCCTGGAGTGCCAGAGTGCATATTAGAGATTTTATTTTGCCTGTACATGTGTAAGTTTGAGGATCATGTGCATTTGTTTAAAAAAGATTCTTAAAACTTCTAGTATCACTTAACACACTTTTGCACACAAAATAGGCTGTTTACATGACAGGGATGGATTTGTTCAGATGACTGCTTAGATTTAAACTGAGAGTAACAATTCATTATCATAAAGCCTGAACAGAAACCTTCATTGTTAATTTGTTAATATTTTTAAAACTATGAACTAAATACCAAAGCCAGAAGAGTTCATCTGGGTCTGTGTCAGCAGTAGAATTTGATGACAGCAGCAAACTATTCCTATGGAGAAAGAAATTGTCTTTCTGTTTTCTGCAGAGCTGTCTTCCTCAAGATAATGTAGGGTTTGCTATTATGCAAATCTTGGATAACAGGACCAATAGGCTTTTTCCTATTCTATTAATGGAAATCCACATTAATGGCACTAAAAAAAAAATTACATTTACATTAATTTTGCTGACTCAGGCTAAAGAAATTAACTTCATTCTAAGGCCTCTGCCTGGATAAAAGTCAATCTAACAAGAATTGCATTCTCCATCGTAGCTGTATCTTTTTGTGGGAATTATTGAAAATATTATTTTGATCATAGGTGTAGAAATTTGCATCCTGTCCAGAAGGATTTGAAACAGTAAATAAGAATATGGTTCCCACAAGGCTTCCTAGACGGGAAGTTTTCAGTATCTGTACTCAGCTAATTCTTTAATATTTATACTTAGACATTATTTTTACTTCTCTCAGGTACCACTACAGGAAAATGTAAGAAACTTCAGAGAGATATTACAGAACATTTACTTCGTTCAATTGAATCCAATACTCCTTTAGGGCTCTCTAATAGAAATCAATCTATTTTGCCGACACCTGACTGCTATGAACATTATAACATGTTATTGTGGCTGTCATTTAACCATTCTCCTGCTCATAATGCTGAATGTCAAATGCTAAAAAATTCAGAGATTCTTACAGAGATGACATAACCATCATGCAGGCTTCCCATTTAATTAAATGAAGAACTTGCACCTAGAGCTGTGTTTGCACTCCTCTCTCCTATCAGCTCAGCAGCAAATTGCTGAAAGTAAAATTCTCCCCACGGTTGCTTTACTTGAAATTTGTATTCATGTAAAACATTTGTTCTCCTTTAAATGTTGAAACTCCAGTTCCAGGGCATGAAGACCATTTTGGGTCTATTATATGCTTCCTGAATACTTTTCTCACCATCCCTTCTAAGTCAATTTAGCGTTTAATAAAGGTGCCAGATTGACTGACACTTATAGTTATTCTTCATTGCCCAGGAGCTACAGAATAGGTACCAGCATTGCAAACTTCTTCCTACAGGTGCCAAACTGTGTCTAGGGTAAAGCTGCTCAAAACTAAAGAAGTTGCACAGGTTGGTTTACGTGGCATGAACACAGGATCATTAGTCTTCCTACAGCTACGGCTATGATGTGTGTTACAGACTGGAGTAAAACAATCAATTTTTAGCACATAGGCCACACAAACATAACTCATTTTGGACTGATATGGGCTACCCAGAAGTGAAAGGTTTTGTATTCTAGTTTGAGCTCTCCTAGTCTCTGGGAACAATCATTAACTCAGCTTTCCTGAATTTCATGGCTTGGGAGAAATGGTCAGCTAGGTCATTTATTGTAATGCAAGTTATCTTAAACTAAGCGTCAGATGTGTAAAATGTTAGCAAGCACTGCTTTGCTCAAGAGATTTGTGGTTTATCCACAAGGTATCACCTTAGAAACATGCAGAAGGGGTTGCAAATGGCTATTGCTGCAGTGAAAGATCTGCATGCAGTAAATCACCTTCACAGCTGGTACTGCCGAGATATCTTTTGCAAATCATAGTGAATAAAACAAGCTTTTCTTAATGCAGGCCTCTTCATCATCTATTTTACACCAAACCCTTCATGTTACATCTGACATAATTTATTCCCCGTTGCTGACAAAAAGAAGAAAAGAGATGATCACAAAGAGGTGCTGCACAGAGAACCAGATAGTCTGAATCTCCCAGGCCTTTGCATTGCGTCTCTTTCTATAGCTTTTGCATTTTTGCCTTCCCTCACCCCTTTGGTCCCATCTGCACCCTCTTCTTCTGTCTCTCTTTTATCTCTTCATCTGTCTCCTTATTTTTTATTTCAGTTTCACCAGGAAGAGATCCTTCTGTTGTTCAGTTCCTTACAGTATACTGAACACCAAACATGTCTATTAGATAAAGGGATGGGACTCCTCTGAATCTCAGGACAATATGTCTGACTGGAGTAGATAATCTGCTCATAACTCCATTTGTCATGCAGCAAAACCCAACATTGGAAGGCACACACAGAACAACCAACAGTTCAGGCCCAGCCAGCATGGTTTTATGAAATGCAGGTCCTGCTTGACCAATCGAATTTCCTTCTGTGAGAAGGTGACCTGCTTAATGGATGAGGGAAAGGCTGTGTATGTGGTCTACCTGAGCTTTAGTAAAGCCTTCAACACAGTCTCCCACCACATCCTCCTGGAGAAACTGACAGCTCGTGGCTTGGATGAACCTACTCTGAGATGGGTGGAAAACTGGCTGGATGGCCGGGCCTAGAGAGTGGTGGGAAATGGAGTGAAATCCGGTTACCAGTGGTGTTCCCCAGGGCTCAGTTCTGAGGTCTGTTCTGTTTAACATCTTTATCATGGAATTACAGCATCTTAAGGCCTGGAAGGGACCTCAAAAGATCATCTAGTCCATGTCGCCTGCCAGAGTAGGAGCACCTAGAACAGGTCATACCTGAACTCATCCAGGTGGGTTTTGAATGATCCCAGAAAGGCAGACTCAACAACCCATCTGGACAACTTGTTCCAGTGCTCCGTCACCCTCACAGTGAAGAAATTCTTCCTCGTATTTCCTTGGAACCTCTTATGTTCTAGCTTGTATCGCTTGCTTCTTGTCCTATCACTGGACATCACTGATAACAGCCTGGCTCCATCCTCCTGACACCTGCCCTTTATGTATTTGTAAACATTATCAGTTATCTGGATGAGATGATCGAGTGCACCTTCAGTAAATCTGCTGATGACACCAAGCTGGGTGGATCCACTGCTTGAGGACAGGAAGGCTCTTCAGAGGGACCTGGACAGGCAATCCTACAGGATTGGAGCAGAGTGACTGGAAAGCTGTCAGGCAGAAAGGGACCTGGGGTTGTTAATCAACAGCTAACTGAACATAAGCCAGCAGTGTACCCAGATAGCCAAGGCCAATGTCATCCTGGCTTGTATCAGACATAGTGTGACCAGCAATACCAGTCCTCCCACTGGGGAGGCTGCACGTCCAATATTCAGTTCTTGGCCCCTCACTACAAGGACATGGAGGTGCTAGAGTGTGTCCCAGGATGGGCAATAAAGCTGGTGAAGGGTTGTAAGAACAAATAGTATAAAGAGCAGATGAGGAAGCTGGGGGTGTTTAGCCTAGAGAAGAGAAGGCTGAGAGGAGACATGATCACCCTCTACAAGAAAGAGAGTTGTAGTGAAGTCAGGGTTGATCTCTTCTCCCCAGTAATGAATGACAGTACAAAAGGAAATGTGTTCAAGTAACACCAGGGGAGGCTTAGATTGGGCATTAGGAAGAACTTTTTTGTTGAGAGTTATTAAGCATTGGAATGGGCTGCCCAGAGAGGTGGTGGAGATATCCCTGGAGATATTAAAAAGACGCATAGATAAGATGCTGACAGAAATGGTTTAGTGATGGCCTGGCAGTGTGAGGTTAGTGGTTGGACTCGATCATATTAAAGGTCTTTTCCAACTGAAATGATTCTATGATCCTATGAAATAGTTTCTATCAGAAAATCAGTAGTTGAATTTTCATCATTCAAAGTGCATTGCACTTAACTAATTTAGAAAAGAGTTTGTTCATATACTTAAATATATACTATATCTTTAAATTTAATTTCTGTGAACTTTTCCCTTCTTATGAACATTATTGTGTATAAAGGACATACTCTCTTGGAACTCTCTAGCCCTTGCACTCAGATTTAAATTAGTGTTTTGCTTTTAATTCTCTCTCTGCTTTTACTGCTTTCAGTAAAACAATAGGGAAGCCCTCTTGTAGTTAATTTACCACCTGAAGACACTAAATAAAAGTTGCAGGGCCTCATTTATTAAAACTCTCCATAAGATTGGAAACATTTGGCATCCAATCAAGGTTATGTTTTTATTAAATATGTTCATCAGCGAAATTAGAGCATTTATCCAAACAAACACAAGGAAATCCAGCATGAAAAAAGCTTACTTATTGGTGATTTGTTTAAGTGGGGTTGGTAGTGCTGACTTCCTATTCTTGTCCTAAGCAAATTATGATGTTTTATTCCATTTTCAATACCCATTATTTTACCAGGTTTTCTGGTAAGTTATATGTTGTCTGTTATTTCCTTTACTTTCTACCTTCATAAAAGCATTTTGGCACACACAGAAGAAAGCTGGGGGAAGAAAATAAACTTTCACAAAGTAAAGTATCTCACACTCTGTGTGCTTGTTTTCTCCAGGCTGTGCCATTGATCCAAGACCACTTCCTACATTTTAGTCCTTAAAATACAAGTTGACATTACACACACTAACCATAATAATATTCTGCAGTGTGCTGTTGAATTGTCAAATGAATTGTGTCAATGTAAGTTAAATGCGAGTTTTACGGGTTTTTTTTTCCCCTTAGAAAAAATTTCCACCCCTCTTGAAACTATCCCTTGAATTCAGAAGAGGCACCAAAATTTCCTGAAAAACACCTGGAGATTTTCCCCAACATCTCCTCTTTCAAGCAGAGTACAAGAAATATTGCTGAGCTTCTTGTTCTATCATTTCAGATTCATCTCTCTGACAACATGGCTCCATAGGAAATAAGTGTTTTCCCAGCTCACTGGATATACGACAAATACCAAAGATAAGTGGGCAATCGTGTGTCCATGAGTTACAAGGTATTTTTTTAATAGTGCTGGCAATTAAATGTTGGTACTTTTGGAAATTTGTGCCAAGGAAAGTATATATTCAGGTAAATGAAAGAAAGCACTTATCCCTTTGAATGGATATCAGTATAATGGGATCAGGTTATTCTACATCTCTCATGGGGATGAACAACATGTCCAGAAAACCCAGCTTGGATCAGATTTGTTTGCTACATGTCCAGTGACCTAGAACAAGCGTTATATTTGCTTTCACAAAAGTACTCATCCGTGGGAATGCTGGTACAGGAGTGAACGCTCCAGGTGTCACAATATTGATTTGACCAAGTCTCTTAAAGCAGAGTTAGGCCTTTCTCATGCTCTCCTGGTAGATGAATAAATGCAGTAAGCAGTGAAAGAAACTCTACAAGGTTGGAGGTTCAAAGTGCTGAAGTTCAGACACAAGGGAGGACAATCAGACTCTGCCACTCATTTTTGGTTATTAATGGGTCATCATTTTGCAGGAGTATTGAATGTGTACCTGCATACAGCTAAGGGACATTACTAGAGGAGATTGTATACCACATAAATATACAAAAATGGTGTTTAAAACAACCCCTTTGAGATGGAGAAAAACATACCAAAGAAACTCACTAATGTGACATCCCTTCCTCATTGGCTTGGCTATCTTTCATGGCTTAGACTTAAATGAAAAATTTATTTCAACTTCATCTTTCTGACTGATAAATTAAAGAGCTAAACTGAAAGTGAGCATTTTCTTGACTTCTGCACTAGAAAACCCGATCTTACATACATATCATCACTTAAATATGTACAGATATACGGACATTTATATATGTTTGGGTCGTTAAAAAACCTCAAATCTTTAAAATTTAATACTGACTACAGTGAAAACTTTTGAAAGCCAATCAGATATAAACAATATGATTTGAGCAAACTCATATAAGCTAACAAACTATTAATATAAACTTATATTTCATTTGTATCAAAGCCCTGCCAATACAGAATCTACAACAGAAAGAAAAAAAGAAGAAACATTTACTAGAGGACCTCATAGTAGTAATAGTAAGCAACAAGCTTAGTATTTGTTTTTTTAATACAACAGTTTTTAATATTCTCAATACAATCTTATGAAAAATACATCTCAGCTAGAAAGTAGAATGAGATTGTAGAGATGTTTATAAGGAGTCTGATTTACCAATTTGTTCATATACTGTTAGTATTGATTTTGTCATTACAGTTCTATCTAATACATCATTGAATTGGAACTTCTGCATCCTGGGTCCATTTATTCATGGCCAGTATTTATTGTACCAACTTTGAGTTTAAAGCCCAATCCTAAACTAACTGTGATTATAGTTATTTTCATTCAAGTCACCTAGGATTGCTTAAGAGCTTAAAAATACACTGGAATAGTGCTCAACACCTTACGGTCTTCAGAGTAAAGATAAACGTTTTTGCTTGTTTCTATGAAGCCTTCACGTATATTGCATTTCTTAGAAATAAAATTTTTGATAAGTATATGACTTCACCTTTTCTTTTTCTTTTTCTGGAATGAACAGTAATTAAAGTGAGTATTACTTAAGCAGAATACTTACCCCCACGTATATTTGACAACCAACCAACCAAACATTATTTATATCCATTTTTATTAGTGGTAATAATAGATTTCTAATTTTAAAATAAATTAATGTTAATTCAGGTTTCCAAAATGCGAGCAAATAAGAGAAATTATCTTCATGAGAATAGAACTACCACAACTCAATTCAATAATACCAGCAATTTCATCCTGATATGAATTTGTTTAAAAGCTGACCTAGACAATGAAACAAGTATAATTAAATTAGAAACAGCTAGTTCAATAAAGTACTGATGTCAAAAGTAATAATTAGAGGAAATTTTAGTGCAACATTCAGAAGTGCAACACCTGCAGAAAGGTTAACTTTGGAATGATGATATGCTTATATAAAGAAATTTAAAACATGAAATGTGTGACAATGGTTTATTGAAATATAATGCAAAAAGAGGCTTTCTCTTAAAAGATTTCAAGTTAAAAAAATTAAAAAATATTACTAGAATTAATATGACACTACTGGTTTCAATAGAACAAAGAAAGCCTGTTGAATTTGCTGAAAATATATGCTTCATGGTTTGAAATTGTTAAGTACAATTAAATTTCACCTAACTCTCAGTGAAGAGTAGCAACCATTGCCACCATTCAGGGGAAAGGGGAGAACTCAGCTAGCACATGAAGCTACACTTCATCTGCTAACAACACAGAGGTTAAGCCTCCCAACACATTCTTCATTTGTTTCTCTAAAAAATCAAGGTTAATTTAATACTACTTTAGTCTCTTGATCCTCTAGTCCAGTGCACTTATTTGAGCTGAAGTCAGTATAGATGAGATACCCGGTAGAGCTCTACAGAAAAGGTCATGCAACTTTACCCACTCTTTAACCATAAAAGTGAAGTTCACTTGTCCAGCACATAGTGCCCTTTTCAATCAACTTTCAACTGATCCAAGAAAAGGGAACAAGTTCTTACTTGGCCTTCACAAATCTCATGCCATTTGTCATGGTTTGACACGATAGCCGTTTCTGGTAACGGGGAAGGGGCTGTAAAGATGGGAACAACACACACCAGAGAAGTTTGTTAAGGACTGTGTCCCAGGGGAGGGACCCCATGTTGGAGCAGGGGAAGAATGTGAGGAGTTGTCCTCATCTGAGAAGAGAAGCAGCAGAGCCCATCTGTGAGAGACTGACCACATCCCCAATTCCCTGTCCCCCTGAGCCTTTGAGGGGGGAGGAGGTAGAAATATCGGGAGCAGTGAGCTGGGCCCGGGAAGAAAGGAGGGATGGGGGAGGGAGATCTTAAAGTGCTGGTTATAATTTTCTCATCATCTTACTCCCTTTTTGCTTTTGTTCCGTTCTGTTTCTTGTAGGTAGTAGAATAAACTTTCCTACTTTCCTCTCTAAGTCGAGTACTGGAGTCTGTTTTGCCCTGAACCATAATTGGCAGTGAGCCCTCCCTGCCCTTGTCTTAATCCACAACAACCTTGGTTGTCTTTTTTTCCTCCCATTTCACTGGGGCCTCCATCATCCTAACAAGGTGAATGTGGGGCACCGAGCGGGAGACTGTTGTGGTGCTTCTGTGCTAGCTGGGACAGTCATTCCCCCTATCTGCTCCAAGGGTGGGGTTTTGGGCTGGAAGGAAGCATCCTGTGAGCAGATACAGACCCCTGGCTAACACTTGGACCGGGGGACTGTAATGTAGTTCTGGAAATTGGTCAGATATTGCAGCAGTAACAACACTACATGTTATGAGAAGAAGTCTATATCCCAACACATTATTCTGCTTCAGTCTGTGACTTTAAGCCACAAGCCACTCTGTTAACCTGTGAGCTTGGCCTTCCTCTGGCTGTGTAACGCGTTTCTTTCCCAAGCCCACTCTAAGAACATTTTCTTTGTGGCTTATTACACGTCTTTCTTGATGATACTTATTCTCAGATGACATATCTGTATCTTCTAGTCAACAACTAGTGCAGGCTTCTCAGCAGATTCCTGCTCTCCGGATCTTATTGTCCTCTCCATTTCTAATTACCCTTCACCTTTATAACAGGAAAGGAGGAAAAAAGGATGAAAATCCAGCAAATGGTGAAAAAAACTCTTTAAAAGTAAGTAGCTAAACTATCTGTCAAGTAAGCTGTCACATACTTGACCCGTTCGGATTTTGAAAGTTTCATAAAGTTGTAGTCCCAGAATGTGAAAACTATGTACTACTCTAATCAGGGATCAGCATGAATTAGGGAAGATACATGAAGACTAGCATAAACTATATACAGCCCACAAACAAGCAGGTATTATTTCACTGTTTAAAAATAAGGAAACGGAGATGGATTTTGCCTCACACATCACTGGTAGCAATAATACCTCAGAGCTGAGGGCTGGTATTGCTAGCAATGCTGGAAGAAGAAGAAATACTGCAGCTTGATTTTCAATTCCCACAGTGAACTGAAACACTGGCAGTTACAAAAAATCACTGATTGACTTGTCAGCTGAACCAATTTGATCTGGAAGTCCCAGAGAAAGAAAAATATGGAAGTCTACAATGTCATCTTTTCTGACTACAACCACACTTTAGTTTGTCAGTCAGTCTCTCAGTCCCTGGATCTTGTTTCCCTGGAGACGAGTCTTTTAAATAGTACTTCAAAACACCAACCAGATTGGGAAAGGAATTCAATTAAAGAAAAAAATCCATCTTGTTGGATTACGGGATCTGTCCCAATAAAAGCTTCTGGAACATATACTTCTAGTTTTCCTAGGTGCATGTTTGTGTTTCTTTATTTATTTGTTATTTCTTATTCACTTCTTTATTGTAGGTATGGATAAACAAAGTAAGATTTTAGTTGATAATTTCATTATACTGATTTTTAGTATTTTTTATTATTGGCTAATAACTTGGAATAGTACTACTTTTTCAACTTTTATATAATTTAAACCATTCACTTATTCATAGATCATTTTATTCATCTACTGATGTTTCCACTATTTGAATGAAAACATTTTAGAAAACAAAAAAGTTAAAGAATAGTTAATCTTAAAACCAAACCCAATCTCATCAAGAGATATTGGATCAAGAGATCCCCAACCCACAAGATTTACTCTCAGAAGTTCTCCAAAATAAGCATTTTGAGGAAATTAGAGATTTCTTACTATGTGACACAATGGGAGCATAATTCTTTGCACATACATAATTTCCAGACATAGATAGCATTCCCAATGACACATTTAAAAAGTGGGGTTTTTAAATGCATACACTTATGCTTGAAATACAACTTTCTGGAATTTGATCTGACATAAACAATAACTTGATTTTTCACTTCTAGTCAGCTGTGCAGCAGTTACTGATGGAAATAAAACAGCAAATCACTTCCAGGTACTATTACCTGGAATGGTAGGCTGTTTCTAAAATCTGAATTTCAGTAGCCATTAGAGTAAGTGTAATTAAACCTCCTTTTTCCACACACATTCAAGTATCATTTTCTCTACTACATATAAATATATATATATATATATGTATGTATAGTTCTCAACCAAATGTCTAACACAAGATGATTGTAATTGTTCTACTCTTTTCTTAATATTAAGTAACACCAAATGCTCTTAACTTCAGGAGATGAAATACTTCATTTCAACAATTGAAACTGAATAATAGACTGATAGATAGATAGATGGATAGATAGATAGAGAACAATATATTTTAACTGGTTGATGGCAGAGAGTTGTGACCAATGTGGCAGGATCTAGTTGGAGGCTTGTATCTAGTCAAGTCCCTCAGAGGTCAATGCTGGGACTGGTACTGTTCAGTACATTTGTTAATGACCTTAACATTGGGGTTGTGGAGACTTCTTCCTTGGAGGTCTTTAAGACCCATCTGGACATTTTCCTATGCCACCTGATCTAGGTGAACCTACTTCTGCAGGGGGGTTGGACTGGATGATCTCTGGAGATCCCTTCCAACCCTACCATTCCATGATTCTATGATCTTTCTGAGGGAACAGAGGGCACTGTCAGCAAGTTTGCTGATGATACTAAACTAGGGGGAGTGACTGACACACCAGAAGGCTGTGCTGCCATCCAACGACACCTTGACAGGCTGGAAGGTTGGATGGGGAGAAATCTAATGAAATTCAACAAGGGCAGGTGTAGAGTCTTGCATCTGGGAAAGAAGAACCCCATGTACCAGTACAGGCTGGAGAATGAACTTTTAAAGAGTAGTGTAGGGAAAGGGACCTGGGGGTGCTGGTGGATAGCAGAATAAGCATGAGCCAGCAATGTGCCATTGTGACCAAGAAGGCCAATGGCATCCTGGGGTATATTAGAAGGAGTATGGGCAGTAGGTCAAGAGAGGTTCTCCTCTCCGTCTACTCTGCCCTTATGGGATTGCATCTGGAATATTGTGTCCAGTTCTGGGCCCCTCAGTTCAAGAAGGACAGGGAGCTGCTGGAAAGAGTTCAGCACAGGGCCACCAAGATGATGGAGCGGAGCATCTCCCTTATGATGAAAGGCTGAGGGAGCTGGGGCTCTTTAGCTTGGAGGAGACTGAGGGGGAATCTCATTCATGTTTACAAGTACATAAAGGGTGGGTGTCAGGAGGATGGAGTCAGGCTATTCTCAGTGATGTCCAATGATAGGACAAGAAGTAAGGGGTATAAGCTGGAACATAAGAGGTTTCAAAGAAATATAAGGAAGAATTTCTTCACTGTGAGGGTGACAGAACACTGGAACAAGCTGCCCAGATGAGTTGTTGAGTCTCATTTTCTGGAGACATTCAAAACCAACCTGGACGAGTTCCAGTGTGACCTGCTCTGGCAGGGGACATGGACTAGTTGATCTCTTGAGGTTCCTTCCAACCCTTAAGATTCTATGATTCTGTGCTCATGGTGCTTTGACAAATCTCTTCATATAATGGAGCAAAATTGGTCCAAAATCACCTCTAGATAAATTCAATTCTTTATAATGGATGTTTATGCCTTTTCTTCTAACATAAGAGCAAGAAAATATACCAGGTCTCTGCCAGAAGGACCTAGAAATAAAGAGGTTGAACATTCTAAAATTAGAAAATGAAACCAGCACTTATTTCCCAAGATTCTCCCTGGCTGGATTCACACCTTTACTCTAGGCTTTGCATCATCTAAGAAAGAAGGTAGTGGCATAGCAACATGTTCAAACGCAGTCACTGATTCTAAATTGATCTGCTGAGTTTAAGGCAAATGCCACCAAACTGTAAATATTCCCAGCTTTGAAGTAGAACAGCAAGACTGGATAAACATTTTTCAGATCTGCTGTGGTCCCAGAGAAACATGCAAATAAAATACAAAACAAGCAATTAAGCTGGAATTGCTCCATTTAGGTCCACACCTATTTGCTTGGATATTGCTGCTTTCCACATGTAGAAGATACGTAACTTTCATTATGTCACTAGGAAAGCAGAAATCTGGTTAAACATGGAGACATTGATACTTGGTTCTAGAAATCCAAGCTCACCTCAGATAGGTTTATATAAGGTGATAATTAAGAAAACTAGCTATAAATTATTGTTCTTCAAAGAATGCTGTCTGACATAGTACGATAATGCTTTGTAATATGATGGGCACAGAAACAAGGAATCAGGCAAAACAGAAAATCTTTTCAAAATAACAATTTTTTCTTTTAAGGCATATTTTTACATATGTAATCATAAAACTGAATTTTTTAAATTGCCCTTTTAATATAAAGTAATTTAAGGATATTATTTCAATTATATAGACTTATTACAGATTCTGTCCTGTTCATCTGAGGGAACAGGGGTGAAAAATGAGATGGCGCATCACCAAGAAGGGAAACCCAAACCAATGGATAGCCTGGAATTTGACCTGGAATTGTTAGGCAAATAATTCTCTAGCAAGGTTTCCTGTACAATTATCAACTCATTAAGTTTAGATACAGAAATATATTATTTTGGCCTTTGGTCCCTGAAAATTCACTTAGGACTTGAAACTCAATGATAGCTCACTGAAATTCTGTGAGCTGAATTAACATCAAGATCAGCATCTTTGCTCCAGTTGACTGCATAAGAGACTGTTGAGAGGAAAACTCTCCCTTCTGGCAGTAATTCCCTTTGGAGTTCATTTATCTTTCAAGGAAGACACCAGAGAGACAGACAGTGTATTATAGAACTACAAAAAGCAGCAATCTGTCTTAACAGCTAGGAAAGTTGTGATCAAAAGCAAAAGCTTGGTTTTTGAACTCTCCTCCAAAATTTTTTGAGCTATCTAACAGTGCAGGAAAACCAAAACAGATGATTTTATCCATTATTCCAGCCTCATTTGCAACATGAATTTTTAAAAAATCATGCTTTTAGGAGAGGGGGGAAAAAAAGGAGAGAGGACTGCATTGCATAATACCTGAAGACAAAATCTCTTTATTATTATCTAAGCAGATGATTACTAGTTGGAAGATGAAAATCCTAACAATTATAGGTTTTTATCATCTGCTAGTATTTTATAATCCACTGTAACATTTTAAATTGTAATTTATACATCCTGACTTTACTAAAAAATGCTATACGTAGCAATGTGAAGGTTTTATATATATATATATATATATTAATACATAGTTTTTGACCCAAAGAGTTTAAATAAATGCCACACTCCAATTGGAAAGAAGTGCTTAGTTATTTTTATATCTTTTTTTAAAAAAGGGGAAAATCTAAAATATTTGGCATTAAGAAAAGCACTGAACATCTTGAATTTTAAAAATTCTCTGTGCCACCACCAAACAGCGTGACAGAGAACCCTTCTTGTAATATTCTTTGGAAACAAGAAAAAAAAGTCCTCCTAATCTATACAGATGTGGGATCCATCGAGTGAAGAACAATGTTAAACATTATTTAAAATTTTTCATGATCTTTACCAATCTGAACAACAGCAAGATTCAATTATCACCTCCACTAACATCTAAAATCTATGCTGACAACATTCTGCCACAATCCATAAGCTGCTGAACAACCATGAGCTAAAACAAGTCCTGAGAAACCTGGATTCAGGAAAAAACAATCTTTCTTCCATTAAAAGATTACTCCAATGAGTTTGGGGAATAATTCTTTTGGATTGATAAACTGAATCTTAACTAACATGCTCAACTTGTATAAATTAGCAAATTTGAAAGAGGACCTTACCTCTCCTCATGTCATTTTCCCATTCTTCCACACTGCGACTGATCAACACAAAAAGAAAAAAAGTAAAAAAAAACCCAAAAAACAATTTACTTCAACGTACCTTGGATGAAGTCCAGAAGCAACAGCTTGCTTACTGGCCTAGAAGTGAACTCTGGGCTTGATATGCTTTTGGTAGAAATTTGTCTCTCATATCCCCACTGCCAGGACAGCAGAGGACTTGCCCTGGGTGGAAGAGGAAGAGGTTAAAGACTTGTTGGCCAAGCTTAAGGCTCATAAGTCAATGGGTCCTGATGGGATGCATCCTAGAGTGCTGAGGGAGCTGGCTGATGTGATTGCTGAGCCTCTCTCTATCATTTTTGAAAAATCATGGAGGACGGACAAAGTGCCTGAGGACTGGAGAAAGGTCAATGTCACACCAGTCTTCAAAAAGGGCAAGAAGAATGACCCAGGAAACTACAGGCCGGTCAGCCTCACCTCCACCCCTGGAAAGATGATGGAACAACTCGTTCTGAATGTTATCACTGAACAGATGAAGGAAAAGATAATTATCAGGGGGAGTCAACATGGCTTCACCAAGGGGAAATCTCCTGTTTGACTAACCTGATATCCTTCTATGAGTGCATAACCGGCTGGCTAGATGAGGGGAGAGTAGTGCATGTCATCCGTGACTTCAGCAAGGCTTTTGACACTGTCTCCCATAACATCTTTGTCAGAAAGCTCAGGCAGTGTGGCTTGGATGAGTGGACAGTGTGGTGTATCGAGAGCTGGCTGAATGACAGAGCCCAGAGGGTGGTGATCAATGGCACAGAATCGAGTTGGAAGCCTGTGGCCAGTGGAGTTCCACAGGCATCGGTTCTGGGGCCAGTCTTGTTCAACATCTTCATCAACGACCTGGATGAGGGGAAGTTGATCAGCAAGTTTGCTGATGACACCAAACTGGGAGGACTGGCTGATTCCCCAGAAGGCTGTGCAGCCATTCAGTGGGATCTCGACTAGCCTGAGAGTTGGGCAGAGAGAAACCTCATGAGGTTCAACAAGGACAAGTTCAGAGTCCTGCATCTGGGGAGGAACAACCCCATGCACCAGTACAGGCTGGGGATTGAACTCCTGGAGAGCAGCTCTGCAGAGAGAGACCTGGGAAACCTGATTGATAATGCATTAACCATGAGCCAGCAATGTGCCCTTGTGGCCAAGAAGGCCAACGGCATCCTGGGATGAATCAAGAAGTGTGTGGCCAGCAGGTCAAGGGAGGTTCTTCTCCCCCTCTACTCTGCCCTCATCTGGAGTCCTATGTCCAGTTCTGGGCTCCTCAGCTCAAGAGGGACAGAGAACTTCTGGAGAGAGTCCAGCGCAGGGCCATCAAGATGATCAAGGGTATAAAACATCTTTCATATGAATAAAGGCTGCGGGAACTGGGGCTGTTTAGTCTGGAGAAGAGGAGATCGAGGGGAGATCTTATTAACATTTATAAATATCTAAATGGTGGGTGTCAGGAGGTTGGGACATCCCTCTTTTCTATAGTAGATAGTAACAGGACAAGGGGTAATGGGATGAAGCCGGAACACAAAAAGTTCCACTTAAACATAAGAAAAAACTATTTCACTGTGAGGGTGAGGGAGCCCTGGCACAGGCTGCCCAGAGGGGTTGTGGAGTCTCCTTCCTTGGAGGTCTTCAAGACCTGTCTGGACATGTTCCTATGCGACCTGATCTAGGTTGACCTGCTTCTGCAAGGGGGGTTGGACTAGATGATCTCTAAAGGTCTCTTCCAACCCCTATCATTCTATCACTCTATGGTTCTATGATCTCTAAAAACATTTTAAGACAAAGGTACTCAGTATAATGGGAAACTGAGATGTGTTCTTATACCAATAAACGATATACCAAGGGGTATAGTCCTATTTCTCTAAAAAGAAATTCAGAGCACAACATCCACTTTGGTACCATGCTTCATGTTCCAGGAAAACCTTTCTCGCTTCTGGAGCATAGTGACTGGGATGGGAAAACAGGGCCTAGCATGGTAGTTTTCTCAGCAGCTGTCACAGGCAGGGCATGCAGGGAGGATGGGCAGGGAACAACCTGTCACTCATACAGAAAGCCACAACTCGGGGGAGTGCTCCAGTCTCAAGCTAACAAGATGGTGAGCACTCACCTGCAAACTAAAGCCAGGACTCAGAAAGAGAATGCTGTGCAAAAGATTGAAGCATCCACCCAGATGGAGCTGAGTAGCAATGATGCATTAGTGCAGGCAGACTGCAGAGTGTGTTTAGGCACATCTCCTGCTAAGGTAAGTATGTGTGGTAGGTACCATCAAGTGCAAGAGCTGCAGCATCAGGTAAAAGCTGCAAGAAATTGGCTCCTCTTCCATGTGGGGGTGAATGATGTGATGAGTCACAACATTAGCAAAATCAAGGAAGATTATAAAACCTTGGGAGCACAAGGGAAGCACAGGGGAGCCCAAGTTATCTTTTCTTCCATCCTGCCTAACAGAGGAAAGAGCACGGTCAATAATAGGAAAATTACATAAGTTAACTCCTGTCTTAGAAGTTGATGTTGACAAGAAGGTTTCATTTTTTATTACAATGGGACTTTCTTCGATGACTGTAATTTGATAGAGCAGGATGGAATACACTCACAAGAGTGTCAGAATATATGGGAATAAGCTGACTAGTTTGATTAAGAGGGCTTTAAACTGAAGGACTGGAGGGGCTGGGTGTGAAATGGCAAGGTATGTGCCACCCCTACCAACAGAGGAACCACTCAGGGCAGGAAAAGCACTAATGAATGCTCCTTAGCCACACACCAAGATGAGAAGCAGAAGGCTGACTGCCCTGAGGGAGTGTCTAATGAGAAAGCATTCTCTTGCACCCATCCAGGGAAACGTGTCTCCTTGAGTAAGCTCCTGCATTGCCTCTACACCAGTGCACGCAGCCTAGGGAATAAGCAGGAGGAACTGGAGATGTGGATGTAAATGCAGGGCCATGATCTCATTGCAATTACAGAAACATGGTGGGACAGCTCCCATAACTGGAGCAAACCTGTGAATGGATATGTGCTATATAGGAAAGACAGGAAAACAAGGTGAGGGAGTGGAGTTACTCTCTATGTAAGAGAGAAATTAGAGTGTATTGAGCTCTGCCTGGGTTGGGATGAGGGATGGGTTGTGTGTTAGTTGATGACAATTTCCTGTCATGAGTGGTAAAGGAAACAACAAGGAGGGCTGTGCTGCTGGACCTTGTGCTAGCAAAAAAAGAAGGTTTTGTTGGGGATGTGGAGTTTGGAGGCAACCTTGGCTGCAGTGACCATCAGATGGTGGAGTTCAAGATCCTGTGTGGAAGAAGGAGGAGACCAAGCAGGATCATGGCCCTGGATTTCAAGTGAGCTGACTTTGGCCTCTTCAAAGACCTGCATGGAGCAATTTCACGGCATAGGACTCAAAATAATAGGAGTGCCCAAGAAAGCTGGTTGATCTTCAAGTACCACTTCCCCCAAGCCCAATATCTGTGTATCCCCAAAAGTAGAAAATCCAGAAAAGGAGGAAAGAGGCCTGCATGGATGAACAAGAAACTATTGGAACAACTCAAGCAGAAGAAAGAAATCTATGTAAAGTGAAAAAAGAGTCTCGTAGCTTGGGAAGAATATAGGAATATTGCCAGAACGTGCAGGAATGAAACCAGGAAGGCTAAAGCCCTTTTGGAATTAAACCCGGCAAGGGAAGCAAAGAAAAACAAGATGGGCTTCATCAAGTGCATCAGCAGCAGAGGAAAATTAGCAGCATGTGAACCCTCTGATGAACGAGGGTGTCGTGACGACAGAGGATGCAGAGAAGGTGGAATGACCGAATGCCTTCTTTGCCTCAGTCTTCACAAGGCTGGTCCTGGAGGATAGTGAGACAGTCAGGACAATGGAAGACCTCCCCTTAGTGGAGGAGGATGGGGTTAAAGATCTGTTGGACAAACTTAACACCCATAAATCTATGGGACCTGATGGGATGCATAACTGGTTGGCTACATGAGGGGAAAGCAATGGATGTAATCTACTTTGACTTCAGCAAGGGTTTTGACACTATCTTCCATAACTTTCTCACAGGAAAGCTCAGGAAGTGTGGGTTGGATGAGTGAATGGTGAGGTGATCAGGGGACCAGAGCATCTTTCTTATGAGGAAAGGCTATGGGACCTGGAACTGTTCAGCCTTGAGAAGAGGAGACTGAGGGGAGATCTCATTAACACTTACAAGTATCTGAAAGGTATATGTCAAGAGGATGGGGCAGCACTTTTTTCTGTAGTGTTGTGGCATAATTACCTAAGCAGCTTGGAAATTAAAACTTAATTTAAAACTTATATTAAAAATCAGCATTGTTCACAAATTAAGGAAAGGTATAAAATCAAGAAGGCTTACACGGTGGATACAGCTGCTGCTGGTGTGTGAGGAATCTACAACACAGCAATTCCCTGCAAATACCACAGAGAGTGGAGCAGAGGGGAGGCTCTGCAGTCAGACTTAGTGACAATACATCAGAAGGAGATGGTCGTCTAGAACTGATAAGCAGCTCTTCTGTTACCCTGAGCCAATGGTCTGTCTGACAAAATGCTGTCCTTTGTGCAAACTTCGCTCATTGTAGTGTCATTTTAATACCAAAACATACCTCCATCCCAAAGGCCTCCAGATACAACCACTCCTTGAGTCTGTGTCCTGAATTTTTTGTAGGCTCTACCTTTAAATGAGAGAAGAGGGAATTTTACACCAATCGTAATAAAGGTATTTATGACTAAAGTCACTCAAACTCCATGTTGAAGGTGAAAAAAAGGTACAAAAATGGTTAAAGAAAGGGGGATATTGGGGGAAGACACCATCATGAATAAGTCAAGGGAAAATGACTCCTAGGATCAGGCTGAGCCTTTCTTCCTCCCTGCTTGGGACATCTTGGGTAAGATTTAAACTAGGCACTCCTGAGAGAAACTCAGAAATCTCACTAGAGAGTTACTCTTTAACTTTTTGTAGCCAGGTTGTATTTTTGTAACTTTGCATGCTGTATTACTTATATATATGTATTTGCATGTGCTTTTTTCCTTTTTTTTTTTTTCTGCAGACAGTCACTATCACCAGCAATCCATAAGAACCTGTGTAACTGTTGCATGAATAAAACTGCACTGTTTAAGTAGCCAGTCACCACAGTTTCTCACTGAATGCAACCAAATCCTGGAGTGTGGCCATGCTAGTTCACAAGCACCTCTGGACTGAAGGTGCAGCCCATTATCAGTGAATCCAGGGTCGTGATAGTTCACAGAAGGTGAATGTGCCTGGACTGATTGTGGCAAATTGGATGTCACTCAGAATTTAAACCTAGCCACACCTGAATTGTTACCTCAGTGAGGAGAGTTAGAAGACAAGGGGGTTTATTTTCTGCCAAACCATTCTGTCCCCTTTCAACATGACAAGTGTCCAGTGACAGGAGAATGGAATACAAGTTCCACTTAAACATAAGGAAAAACTATTTTACTGTTCAGGTGAGGGAGCCCTGGCACAGGCTTCCCAGGGAGGCTGTGGAGTCTCCTTCTCTGGAGGTTTTGAAAACCCACCTGGATGTGTTCCTGTGTGACCTGATCGAGGTGAACTAGCTTTAGCAGGGGAATTGGACTAGATGATCTCTAGAGGATCTCTTCCAATCTCTACCATTCTGTCATTCTGTGATTCATTGAACGTAAAAGTCTAGACATATTTTTTCAGGAGACTAGACTAAAATGAGGCAAAAAGAATACCACCCACAAGGAATTCATAAAAATATACAGGTTGAAAAAAAATGCTTAGAAAACTTTGAATTCAATTCTGATTTCAATAGAATATTAAAAATGAACTTATTTTGGATTTACTGTCTATAAAGAAAAGGAAAAAAGATACACTTATATCACACACTTGAAAATCTGTATTTTTTTCATATATAGTGTGAAAATCAGAAGGATAAAATACTCAAGAATTGCTTAATAGAAACTTTGCATCTTAGAATTTGACAGAAAAATTTAATATCAACCACTCACTAGAAAAAAATTCTCCAGATATTAGATGAACAATGGCAAAAATAACGTGCTTGTAAGTCCACAGATTTATATCCTGCTTTAAAATACATATGCAATGAGGATTAGCATTACTACCATTATTATTGGATAAAAAGAGTGATGATAATATAAGGAATGGTATTCCCTCTGTGAATAATAATAATAAAAAACCCCCGTTTTCTGTGTGCATTACTGAGGGGGCGGGAGGAAGGATCTGGAAATCAGGGAAGAAATTGGTGAAGAAAGGGAAGAGCTGCATCTAGTTCAATTTATGCCTGTTCTTCTTTTTATGAGTAGCCTGAGGAGCCTCATGATGATATGTAATGAGACAGGGTGAAATATGTATAAATAAATGCAGTGCCAATTTGTGGAGGTTCTTTAAAGCATCTCTTTTATACAATCCATTCCAAACTGCATTTTCTGAGAGAGAAATGGAAGATATCAAGACAAGACAGTTGACGTAGCAAGAAAAATCTCTACTTTGATTGGGTTTTTTTCTTGCCTTTTCTTTTTCATGTTCTTTTTCTTTTTTTAAGATGAAAACCATTGTCCAGTATTTCATCTGGATGCAATAATAACCAGATGGACAAAGTTCAAGATAAATACCTTTGACAAATCTCTGTATACAAACAAGTAACAAGAAGAAACAAGTAGCACACCTTCTCCCCTCTGGAGCTAGAGAACTTCATGAGATAAATGCACTATTAGTTTTTTTGGGCAAAGGAGCTGAACAATGTTCTTCATTTAAGCAAAAGGGAGTAAAAAGAAATCAACATCCACTCAACAGCAGTTCCAAAACTTAACTTCCTACCTAAAAGACAAAATGATTCTGAATCCTTTCTGTATCTAAGACCTAAATTACTAAGGAGAGCAGATCTGAAAGCTTCCTAGGTTATGGTGAATTTTTCTTCTATCATGGTCAGCTAAGATAGCCAATCCAACAGTTTTCTCCCTAAGACAAATTAGTAATATCAGTAATAAAAATCAATAAATATTCACCCACTCTTATTTTGAATTTTATATTTTCCCTTCCCCCGATCATCACTCACCTTAAAAATAAGGAAAAGTCTGAAAGACGTTACAATACCAAACTGAGTTATAATATACTCTAATTCAGTCCCCAGGAAAAAAACTCTATCCCTTCTTCTTCACAATGTTAAGATTTAAACTGTGAGGAGAAGGTGGTCATAAAGGGCTGGTTGGACTCTTCATCATTGTACCACTGTGTTATTTTATTTTGTTTATGTTTTGGGGTTTTATGGTTATGCTTTAGTTTGTGTTGCATTAAATTATTTCCCGTTTTCTTCCCCAAGCTGAGTAGCCTGGTCTGTTTTGTCCTGGACCATAAGTGGCAATTAAGCCCTCCCTGCCCTTTGACAATCTTCAGGTTAATTGTGGTTTTTTGTTCCCAGATGGGCCTAAAGCACAATATCATTCTAGGGCATCCCTACCTAAGTTCTAGCCTTCACTCACTACCTGATGAAGCTCAAAATGAATTTATGCAAGCTAAAATTCTATCAAGACTTTATTGAAATAATTTCTATTCACTGAATATAATACATCTGATAAACTTGTTACTTCTATCTTAATTTTCTTACACTTTCTTGGAAAGGTGAGAGGAGTTGCCTGAGAAGAAAATCTAAGTCAATTATATGTTTATGAATCAGCATGGTACCTAGCTCTCAGAAATCTTCATTATCTAAGGAAATTGGAAAACGAAGCCTTCTCAGTTGGGTAAGTACCCATTCTGCAAATGTATTGGAGACACTATTGATTTTACTTGATAAGTCACTAATACATCATCATCATCCTAAAGTAAAAGGCATCTCCCTCTATGAAAATAAACATCTTTGATGAAAGTCACTGCTGTCCCTCTGTCTTTATGACCCAAGGAAAAAGAGACTATTATCCGCAATAGCATTCAATTCACCTGACATTATTACCACTTGCACCTCCTCTGTCTTACACCTCTTGGGTCTTTCACCGCTTTCATATTTGGAGTAGTATTTATCAAAGGAAGATGGAAATTACCAGTGTCTCTATTTTGCTTTTCATCTGATTTATAAAGCAGTTCTCACAATGTGAATCGCAGTTCATGAATTACTGGAGAGCCAGCAAAAGAATAGTCGTGCATCTATTTCCATATAAATGGCCTCATTACTATGCAGACTTGGTATAATTTAAAAGAAAGGATTCTTGTTTGAAAACAGGGGTCCTGCTGGCAGCGTCTTTCTGTTTATACACAAAGAAATATAATTTCTAAACTATTTAAGAAATATAACTTTTAAATTGATAAGGTGCACCACACTTTGACCTGCAACAAAAGTGCTGATTAGGTGTGGAACTTTGTCAGACAATCAGGGGCATTTTAATACTCCCCTGCCTTTTTTTTCACCTCTTTATAAAGCAGTAAAATGCGATCATGAAGCAAGATGTAAAAGGCAGTTTTAAGAAGGTGTAAATATCATAACAAAAGATTTTTTAAATGCACAGAGATAACATATAACACATATCTAAAGATTGTTTAAGAATTACATTTGTAATCAACATATTGACAAGGAAAATGCTGTTAGTCATCATCTCCATTCACAGGGTTTTCTCTGCCTGATAATGTTTCGTGGCTTTGTGTTTCATCACCTATTATTTACCAAAGGTTTATCCAGAGACTAAACAGATGACTGAGTTTAAGTGTCCTTTAGATAAAAAGAAAAATGGTTGTATAATCTCAAAAGTTTCTGATTCACAACCTCTTACATAAGTACATTCCAAGTACCAAAGAAACCGGTTTGTGTGAGATTTTGTTGCAGGTTTCCTGTCCTAGTCAAACAACTAAATTGCTCACAGTTTTTTGCTGATATTAGTTATCTCCTGCACTTTAATTTCACAGGTGAAATATTCTGAACTGTTTTTCTAGTATAGCTATATAAAAAAATAAAACTCAAAACAGAAGAAACTTTTTATAAAATGGTTCTGAAAGAGAAACAAAGATTCAAAAAAGTGATATTTATAGATACATCCAACTCAGTTTCTTACAGGGAATGAAGACGGTCCTTCTCAAAGTTTTTCTAGAAAATAGAGAAAATAACTTCAGGAGAAAGCAAAATAATGGAATGTGAAAGAAACATTTTTTCCTTTTAGCTTGTTTATTTCAGTACAACTATTTATAATTGTACGTGCTGTGAGGACACAGGATGGCAAAGCTGCTCCTGGCTTAGCTACTTCACTTTGTGTGCATGACACTTAATTTTTAATTTAATTGTAATTTGAATGATGATTTAAGCAGATGGAGAAAATCTGAGTGCTATGTGGGATGAGCAAAACATTCAGAGACCATGTAGGAGAGCAACACTGGCTCTGAAGGGAAGAACACAGATCCCCTGTCCTCATCCTTGTCCTGCAGTAGGACTGAAGCATAATTGGAACTTGTTAACTGGCCTACACAAGTCATTTCAGATTGTTTTGCTGCAACATACCTTCCTCCAATGGACTGTTAACTTCAGAGGAATGTTTCACCCTGCCCCTTTTTCTGGGCTTTCATTTCCTAAAATCCTAGTACTGTAGGGGCCAACCCTATTTCATAAGGCTGAAACTTGGTTACAAGCACTGTACTGAAACACTGACTTAATACTAGTTGTTTTCATCGAAAATGTCAGATTTTTACATTAACAAGATTTCATATTAGCATATTAAAAATAGCTATTTCCCATGCTGGTGCTGAGCAACTTAATATAATTTTGTATTCTGTTACAAATAACTTTCTGTACCAGTTGAAGGATTAAATTCATTAGGAGTGTCCCTACCCACAGTATAAGTTATTTAAACTGAATGGAAAAAAGTACACACAGTTTCATTTCAAATCATGGAAGTAGATACTTTTTTCTATGATTCTGCTATTGAATATACTCACATTGTATATTCCATTTCCCACTTTTTCTTTTACTAGTAACTTCTCCAACAGTAATTTCTATTTCTGATGTTTTTACAACAAGGTTTATTTATTAATTTTAATTGACAACGTAGATATACAGAGACTGCCCTAAAAATATATATATAAATTCCAAAACAGAACAAATCTCATCACTGACATTAGCAGAAATATATTGCTAAATGACAGACCTTGAACAATTGACTGTATTTTAAGGAGATACCAGAGAAAACCTTGGTTTCAAAACTCTATTCTCAACTTTACTTGAAAGTAGCGAGTTATAGACTAAGTTTGTATGCAAGATTCATTTTCTAAATATAAGAAACTGAGGATACAACATAATTAAAAAAGGAAATTTCAAGGCTATTTGGAAATATGGACTTCTCTCAAAATATCTACCTTGTATAAGATAGCTGCATGTAGGAAGGGATACAAGACAGTTTCCATAAAACTTAGGCATGAATCCCCAAACCATCAAATTTATAATAACAAGGTAGTTCAACTTAAGCCACCTAATTGCTATGGTAGTACAAGAGTCAATATTTCCACCTCATGTTGACAAAACCCAAAATAGTCAAAGTACTTGCGGTCAATGGCAGCATTGAGTAGTAACTGGCAATTCTGATCTCAGGGCTCATGTCCTAGACATAAAATTTGGCCTCTTTTATTAACTATTCAAAACATTTAATACTCACCATGTTTGCCCTCATTATAAGTTTCAGTACATCAGCCACTAAAGGTGTCACAAAAAGACATGTAATCCACAAACTGGGACAGTTGTGAGTGGAATAGCAGTGGAGATGCTACCTGCACATGCAGCTCAGAACACTGACATCCTGGCATAGTTTCAATGCATTAAAAGAAACTTAAATTAAGCTAACAATTTTTTGCAAGTTAAAAGTATGAATTCAGAGAGCCATGATTCTATTGTTAAATTAATCTTAAATGTAAACAATACATGCCCATGAGAACTGTAAAAAGCACTGCTCACCAAAGAGGCATTGAAATGCTGAGAGAAGTTATAATCTCGGTGATGCTGGGAAACAGAAACCTATGCAATCTATAAATGCTCCCAACAGCTGAGTTGGCAGAGTTGTTACAGTTAAGCATATACTATCAAGAAATGAAAGAAAATGTATTGTATTTATGAGACACGGCAGCCTCCACATACTTTTCTTGAAACTACTTGCTCGTGGCCTAGAAGCCTTTGTAAATGTTGTGATAAAGTAAGTGCCAGCATAGGAAGCAGTCATGCATGTAATAGGAACATTCACTAGCAGGGCAGGGGAATATTTATGAATCCTTGCATTTGTTTGCTTGCTTGTTCATATTTTTTTTACAGCAGTAAGACTTATAATATTGGATGCTCTGAAACACTTATAAAATATGCAGTATTTTACAAAATATCTTTGTTATTATAAGGAAGAAGTGTTCTGCTTTCTTTTAAGAATGATTAGAGGAAATTGTTTATGGTAATTTAATATCCTGTGTTATGTGGCTTCATCTCTCCCCATTCTCTGCTAACCTGCTGGAAAAGGTTGTTGTTGATTTATGCTTTTGTTTGTGAATTACACTGCAGAGTATCAGAAGCAATAAGAGCTGGAAAATTGCATCTTACAGTCAATGACCTCCTTGTAGTTTACTTCCTTATTTTATCATAATGGAGACATATTCACATGATGGAGATTTCCCTACCAAAGAGAAGGCTCTGATCCTTGACCTTAATGACAATGTTTTTCTACCTGCTCAAAGCATTACCAGTATTTAGTGACAGACAACTTTGAGCAGAGATTTAAATGGAGTTCATTATTCAGTGATAAAAGGGCAGTCTACTGAAATTACTACTGCTGTTAAAAAAAACAATGGTTTATCCTTTAGATTACAGTGCTTCTCATAAGCTTTTATTTCTCTTCACCAGCTAATTCGTCTTCTAAACAGGACCAGTATTGCTTGATCGCAGCTGTTAAGACTATTTATTTGTAGCTCAGAATGAAATAGAAGTCTCTAGTAAGAGCCCAAAGACTGCTGAAATCAGTGGGAGGCTTTTCTTCAACTCCAGGAGGGTCTGATCAATCTCTATATACATAGCCTAATCACATTTTTCAGATGAGGCACAGAGAGTCGCCTTCTCCTGTCATCGATACTAATGTAAATGAGGATTAACACCATCAGAATTGAGCTAATGGAATTACACTGCTATATGTGACAACCAAACAAGGCACTCAGCAGGGGCACTTTCTGGGTAAAGGCTGAAAGTCAATCTGTGTGACATACAGATGCCGAACAACACAGTTTGTGTGAGTATAAACACTGTTACTAATTACAGACTGAGTGCTGTAATGTGCACAGAGATATGGTCAATTACTTAGGATCAAGTTGAGCATCCTGAATGTGGCTCAGTCAGTTATCATTATTAATTGATTGTTCACTAATAAAATATTTCTAGAAAACAGCATGACCCTACTACAGAAGTAAGTTTCTCTTTCTAAACCCAGCTCAGAATTCCTTCCTTCCTAAGGAAACAGAACTTAGAAATTCCCAGCATGCATCATTCTCCTCCTTTTAACTCTCCAAACATCAAACTTTTCATCTATGCTTAGGAAGCAAGGTCAATCCTATGTGATGCTGGAGTACAAGCACCAAAGATGCTAGGCTCCCAGTTTTTGTTTTTTAAGAGGTGGCATGAAACGACCTAGGAAAGAGACAGATTAATACTCCCACTGAAGAAGTGTTTATGGAGCAGATTCAACCATTATTAGAGATTCCACACGACAGATGGCACTGGAGAAAAATCAAGCATCACATGTTCTGCCACTCTCAGAAATACTTGTTAAATAGGATGCAGAATAGTCGCTAATGAAGATTGCATGTAAGAGAGTATTATTCTGCTCTAAGGCTTGATTTGACTCAGAGGTAGCATTTCCATCTACCTCAGGCTGCTACTTCTTTTTACAGAATTTCTTTGATGCTTTTTTCTTTTAACACATTTTGTTCTGCTACCTTGATGACATGGCAGTAAACAGTGGAATGAGATTTCTCCCAGATTTCTTAACAAATTTCATTTCCTAAAAGAAAGAGCTGAGGTTGAAAAGTCAGTTTTCCGTCTTTCTTATTGTGCCATTCCAATTAGAGTCTCCCTCTGTTATGAGTTCTTGCTTGTCTTATCTTGTTAGATAAACATTTTTATATGCAGATTTTTGATGTCACCTTAATTTAAATATCTATTGCCTGCCTGAAAAATTAATAACCTATTATTTAGTCATGTTCATGCTTGTTTCATTCCAATTTTTAATATTTCATTTTACATATAATCTCAGGTAGCATAGAAAGACAGACTACAGTATAAAAAAATTCTCAGGGAGGTTTTTTTAGTTCAGTATTATGCATGAAATTGCTGTATATTAAAGTAAAAAAGAACATAAAAAAGTTATGTTCTCCCCTACAACCTAGACCACACGGCAAATCTGATAAACGTGTATCAATTACTGTGTAAGAATAAGGCATACATGCACAGGGCTGATGAGTTTACCCTCTGGATATGACTCTCCAGCTTCAATTACTAACTAATCCCTGTAAGTCTAGAATGACTGAAAAATGACAGTGAACAAGTGAAAGCTCCATTTCAGAAACAACATTCAAAAGGTTTCAATAAAAAGAAAGAAAAATACTTGCATCACAAAGGAATTTAGAGGTCTCAGATGTTCAGAATATGTCTTATGAGCTGCCGGTTGTAATTTTTAAAATTGAAATAGAAGTCAGGTTCCCCATTCCAAAAGCAGGTAGTCACTATGAATACACCTATGACTCAAGAAGATGGGGAACCCTCACAGAAGTGGCGTGCTCTGAGACTGCTGACTGAATTAAGCTCCTTCATCAAGAGTCAACATTCCCCATCCTACCTGGATTTGTGCTTTCAGAAGGAACCTGAAGATACAAGAAGGAGTAACTCCAGTTCCCTGTATCACAGTAAAAATAGCAAAGTGCCTATGTAATGAAAACAGTAACAAACAGAAGTTTTCCTTTGACATGAAATTAAATTCTTCTGACTTACATGGTCACATTCTGCCCAGTTTTCTCTCACATCAAGTTTTCCTGTTGAGCCTAGGGAAAGATTACTGTTCTCTCAGGACTTATGCTCCAAATGAGAAGAGAACATCAAGGGTATCAAAGACATACTAAAAATACTAAAATTTTTCATCATCCTAAGTCCCTTTTCCACCTTAATCAAGAATTTTTAAAGTTGCTACATTGCTGTAAAGAATACAGAGCTGAAAAGAACGCAAAATAGAAGCTGAGAAGTGTGTACATTGACAACAGCATTTATGTTATTGCTGAGATACAAGATCAGCACCACTACACTCACAGTAACAGACTGAAAGGCTCTAGCGTGCTAGTTCTACTGAACTATTTTTCCAATGATTAATTTTCTTGTTATAAAGCAGAGGAAATTATTTTTATGCTATCAATAAAGTAATCAATTACAGTGAACAATTGCAACATATTAGATTAAAATTTATTTCAGGACTTACTGCTAATTACTATCCAGAAGCTTCATCATTCAGCATAACTCAAAGGAATTCATTGCATTTTTCACAGGGCAGAGGTGAAAACTGCAAGTTTAGAAGAGGAGCTGTGACCATGGTAATAACTAGAAATTAATTCAAGTTCTCTTTCTGAAACAATAATACTTTTGTCTGTCTTCTCTCTTGTTTTCATCACCTAGCAGCTTTATTTACAGACCCTTTTATTTTATAAACACATTAATATTTTTTACATTCTTATTATTATTATTGTTCTTATTGTTATTATTATTACTTTTTCTCTATACTCTTGTAAGCTCTTTAACACTCCAGCAATAAAGAATATTTAATTTGCAGTCTTCCTCTGAGCAGAATAAGCCATTCATTGAGATTCTTGTTATTTAAAGCAAGTACTGATCACATATATCCAAAAAGACCATCTATTGACATCCTCCTGTAGTGCATAGTTGTCCAGTTCAATTTTGTGGGATCACATAATGTTAAAACTGATAGAACCTTGAAATTTTTCTGCTACTAAAAGGGAGAAAATTATTTTTATTGTTTTTTCAGTACTCTTAGTGTCTTTATTAAGTATTAGGACAGACAGAAACATTTTATGTTCTTATCATAAACCTTCTTTTTATTCTAATGAGGCCATCTGTTTTTCCAAGGAAAGGAAATGCACATTTCTGTGAGGTATTACAGTCAGCCATCCAAGCTCCTACAATGCAAAATATTAGGACATCCACAACATTTTTTAAAATATGGCATACATTTCTGTTTCTCATAAACACGCTTTAATTCATCTCATTCTCTACCAATGGACAGTAGGTGCCTGGATTTTCAGAAAAAAAAAAAGAAAAATGCAATCTGGATGGGCTTTAAGTGTAGCTTGGTTTCATTCTATCAAAAACAGCCTGGAAAGAAGGAAGTAAAAGACTATTCAAGAAAACAGTCTACTTTTAGAAATTTTTTTCTGAACACAGAAGATAAAGAAGCTCTTGCTGGCAGCAGACGGAAACCAGAACTTTTCTGCTGCAGCGGACCTTCCTACAGAGATATGTATATATGCCTGATAGGTTTTGACAAACTGTTGAGATCTCCATTGCTGTCCTGGAAAGGTCATCTCCTGCAAGCATGATCACCACTGCTCTCAGCTTTCTGCTGCATGCTACTACTGTTGGGAGGGATCATAACCTGAACTTTCATTGCATGCCACAACGTAACCCTCACATCCCTTCAGCATACTTCATTTCTGATTTAGACAATGGATGAGACAAAAACATATGTCTTTTCTCAGGAAAACAAACAAATCAACATTTATGTCAGTAATGACACATCAATGTTTTGTCAGTGAATTCATCAACAAACTCTGACAATTCTTACTTTATTTGTTAACAACTTCTTTTTCCAGTCTTGTCCCTTTAATTGTCCTCCTGTACTGAGAAGGATTTCCTGCCCTAGAGGGTAAATTCCACTAATAACAGAGTTCAGTGCTGCTTGAGTCACAGGCAGTCAGGAGCAGATGGAGCATGTTGTGCCCTGGCTTCCCACCAATACAAATTTAGGTCTCACATCTGCCATCTCCTCCTCATCTCTGACAACATCTGCTTCAAGCCTTCCTGGCTTCTCCATCCCAATAACTGATTCTACTTTTCTATTCCTAAGACGACAGAATAATGGGGACTGCCATAGGAAAATATAAGATGTTTTGCCAGCTTTATGCCAAGAGCAAGATTCCCCAGTCAGCATTTTTGCCTTCTACAGAGTCACTTTGTGCTGCAACAACAGCATAAAGAGGTCACAGAAAATCAGAAATTCAGGCCTTCTGTGGCTGCATGACAGCAGTAATTTAGAAGGTTGTATTAAATTTCCTGTAATGTGGATACTTTATGACATCAAATAAACTTCTGCACATAAAGTATTCAGAAACATGAACTTCAGCTTAGCTTTTCCAGTCTACATTCCCTCTCAAGACAACAAAAAGCAATTAGTTCCTCTAGGAAAGGGTTCAGAGTCAGGTTTTAGTTGAAGCTACTCTCATGGCTCTTAATTTTAGCTACCTTCTTCTAATTCAGTGAACAAGAAAATCCAGAGAGAACTATTTTCTCAAAGTTAGCTGCTGAGAATTACTTCTCCCATGTCTAAAATCATGATGGAAGCTATGTTCTAAAACATCTTTGGAAACTATGCCTTTAGTTTCAATATTATCTAATAAAATTTTACGCTACTATAGAAATCTCACTAAAAATGCAATTCCTCTTGTATTTTTCTTGGTCTTCTGAAGTTCTTCTCTTGTCAGACATCTTAAGCTCAAGATTTTTTCATATTGTCAGCAGCTGCTTCATGTAAATCTTACTTTATTCATGTGGAAATACCAGGTTACGGATTGTGTGCTGTGATGGGCTTATTACAGGAGCAATGGCTATTGATTTCAATGCTTCTTGGAACCCATTCTATCATGCAAGTTCAGATAAATTATTTTTTTCTCTGTGTTTCAACTTTCTCATCTGTAAAATGGCATATTGCAATCATACCATTTTCCATATACAGGAGAGAAGAATCTTGCCAACTGTTATGCAATATTATTGAATTGATATTAGTATTACTAAATGAAAGCAGTACTAAAAAGATAATTTACATTTTTAGAGATTAATGGAACTTCTTGGTGCATATCTAGATTCTGCCATCATAACCTAATTACCAAAACTTCCTTTTATTAATGAACAGCACAGAAATGTTCAAAATAAACACTTTCACTTGAGTCCTAAATCACATAAAACTAGAAGAGATAAACAGCTAGGAGACTTCCAGTGAGGCCTGATGTAGCTTTTAGCAACTACATTCTTATTATATCCTGGAAACACTGCTATCTAATTTGTATTTACAAACATTTACTCTTCCTGAGAATATAAAGCTACTATTTTAAGGAGGAAAAAAATAAGGTAAAAATGTTAAACTAAAAGAAGTAATGCATTTGATATGTTTAGTTGAGTGGCATTGTTGTCTCTAACCTGTGTTTCCAGCTGCACAGATATTATGTGGTGCCCCTGTTGTAATCATTACCTCATGGGAAGGAAACTTATCTTGGTATACTAATTCTCTAGGCAAATTTGAGAAGACCAGGGTGCTCCTGCTGCTAAGATTGTGTTCAGAAACACTTTCCACCTATATGGGAGATGCCTGCAGCTCACTGTCTGGGAGATAGGTAAGGGAATTTTCTCCTGGGACTGTAGTACATGGATGTTAAATTTCCTAGGCCAGGCTATGACTTACAAGGCAGCAAGCTACCCCTGGCAAACTGCTCATTCCTGTTGGCAGAAAATTAAGTAACAATCTTCAGTCCCAGTTTCTCAACTGCATTCTTTCCATAGATGTAATGCTCTAAGGCACAGAGGAATTAAATCAGTATAATTATAAGATATTATAATAATAAAACTTATCCGAAATTAGAAAGGTAAGTCTCAAAGGACTCATTACCATCAGAACAAGCAAATCCCATAGGTTTCCTTGAAGTCCCTAGCCTGGGGATTTGTGTGCAGGTCAAGAATGTCACTGAGCTCTTAAGGAAAAAAAAAATACAACTATATTAAACTAGAAATACAGTGAAAAACATAGGCAATGAGAAGGAAAAAAGTAATTGAGAACAATAAACAGTCCTACTCCTGCTGAAATTCACCATTGCTGCTGAGGGACTTTGCAAACACTGCATTGGAGTTGGAATTCAAGATATGTACTCCAGGGGCCTCATGTTTTTTTCCAATCATGACTTAAAACCATTTAAAAGCTGCTTACCTCTTATCCATATAGAGATTTTTATGTCTCAGGTCTAACAGAAAATGTCTTAAATATT
Source organism: Colius striatus (assembly GCF_028858725.1). NCBI lineage: Eukaryota > Metazoa > Chordata > Aves > Coliiformes > Coliidae > Colius > Colius striatus. The sequence continues at coordinate 27,668,734 of NC_084767.1, read as the reverse complement.
AAAGATTTCTTTGAATGTCTCTAAGCGGTTAAGGTAACTGCTTCAAACAGTGTTCCCTGCTTGAGAAACACAGTGCACACCTCCTCATCCACTCCATAGTAGCCTATAAGTTTTATTTTAAAGTAATTAAAAATAAATATCTTACTCATCACCGTCTTGCTTCTAAAAAAAGAAAAAAAAAAAAAGATTATATAACATAATGTAAAAAAGTGCTGCAATTACATGTAATATTAGAATGAAAATCTAGTCTTCAAAAAAACAATACAAACCCAATATGCTGAATATCATCTTTTAGGAATTTTCTTTGCTACTCATAAATCCCTTACAAACAGTCTTTCCATTGTAAAGTTTCAGCTTGAGATGATATAGTAGATCAAAGTATTGTAAAAATCTATTTATTCTTTGTTTTAAAAGTAAGAATTACAGCAGCCTTCTTACTTGTGTGGGGACATGGCTAAAAAAAATATTTATTGTGAAGTTTGCTGGAACAATGAAGTGTGCTTGTATTCAAATATAAATCTGAAAAATGAAAAGCTGTCCAAAACTTGGATTAGTGCTTAGATCGAATCCTAATTGGTCTTTAATCCTCTGTCACTGCAGAAAACAGGAATATCACAGATTGCAAATGACCGTGCTGCTAAACCCCAGGAGTGTGGAAGCTTCTCAAAAAAAAAAAACCACTGAAGGGATGTGTTTTATGCCTGTTTTGTCGATAATTTGTGTATTTTAATTAGTTTTCAAGAATCTTCACACAGTAAAAACAAAAAAAAACTTTTAAGGCATCACATTTATACAAGAAGATAGAGCAGCAGTTCATGTGCAAATTTAGTTACTTGTAACCAATGAGGCACCAGGTTTTGTATACCATAAAATGCTAAAACTAAATAAAAGTGTAGCCAAACACTCTGCCTACAAAATTCACAACTCCATATGATAAAGAATTGCATCCAGTACTGAACCCAAAGGGGAACACCTTCCATCATCATAGGAAAATACTGTTATCTATTTTTATTGAGAGGAGGGGGGTTTATGGGGAGTGGTGTCTGCAGGTTGTATGAAGTGGGTACATTTAACATCAATTCTACTAACACTATGTGCTTATTGCTTGGTTTGGCAAATGCTATCGAGGGCTAAGTACAAATCTTTATTGAAATTTTACATCTGCTACTTTGCACTAACCTCATATCCTTTTTCATTTAAGCACGTTATGAGCAGTCAAAGAAGAGGTATGACTCCTTTTTGACAGTCCACCATATCAGCAGTTGATTCTCAGTTTCTACATATATACATATGGATCATTTAATTTTAAAGCCTCATCTTTGCATTTTGTAATTAGCCTGCCTGCTTAATATTTCCAGAAACTCTGTGTATTCCATCTGTCTTTGGAAATAGTGCTTATTTTGGGCCTTCTGTGATTCTCTGGGATTTTACCCAATTTTAAGCGTAGACATTACTTGAGTTAGTTCTGAAACACCCTAGAGTAAAATTCATCAGATCCTGCAGAGCTGAAAGCATCTAATTGATGTAAGAGTTCTTTGACCTGTTCTTTACTCTGTTCCTGTCCCCTGTTGTGCTTTAATAATTACATTAAAAATAATTAACCTTTTATGGGAAAACTGAAACAGAATAGGCAGTTAATAATCTGTATCTTCTGCTCTTTGTTCACCTTTCTCATGAAGTCATTTTGCACTACTTCAGTAGTTATTTCTTTTAAATCCTTCCTTAAATGTTCACAGATTTTCATGTCGACAAAGTTTCTATTCTACAGGGCAACGTAGATTATGCATACAAATATATACAGGGCAGTCTGCATATATGCCCAGCATATCTTGATTAACACCAGCAAGTCTAGAGTCATAAATATACATTAAGGAGATAATTCTTAACTAAAAATCTTCAATTTAAATAAAACATCAGCAGTTTCGTCTGTGTTAACACTGCAGTTTTACCACAAGAAAAAAAATAGAAGCTTTTTTTTTTATTTGGTCACTGAATCACCTGTAAACAATGCAACAATAATTTTATAGTGGCTTGTATATGAAAACTAATTTTGTTGTTGATTAAGCAGGAATACTTATCAATGGCTAGGCTTCCATCTCTTAAAACAATAGAGTGTCAACTGCTTAAAAGCTTTCTTGGATACCAGCTATTGCCTCCTGATAATCATCATGCATCTTTTTTATAGTGCCTAAGACAGATCTATAGCATTATTCTCAGAAGCAGACTAAATTGTGTACTTGTATAAAAAAGTACTGAAATCTCAGACTTTGCTAGGACCCTGCTAAGAGTTACTCACTGACAACTCAATAATTGTCTTGGGTTTTTCCATATATGACTATATTGAATCTCTCAATTTTTATACTTAAATATATTTCCCTTAATGCTATAGTTCACACGTATTATGTTATCCTGTATTTATGATCCTAGACAAACCTCTTAAATGAAGGATGAAAGACAGAAGATTTCATTATTAACATCATGTAAGAAAAATGTATAACTGCTTAAAAAATATCAGTCTTTGACACCAAATGGATGCTTCATTTTGATGGAGAAAAGGTTCCTGCCTATACCCATTGCAAGATATTTTCAGGAACCAATCTGAACAAATAGCTATTTTTCAGGCCTTCTTTTCAAGATATCTTGTTTTCATGCAGCAAAATTTAACACAGAGCTGCTGATTTCCAGATTCAAAACCATTTCAGAAGGTGCTTTGTCTACTGAGGACTCAAAGATAACACGTCAAAAGATGCCACAGGATGTTTTACTTCAGCTGAAAGTATGCTTAAACAGTTTTCCTCTAGTCTTGCAAAGGATGAAGGGCTCAAAGCTCTGCCTTTTACTTCTGATTTACCTCATAGCTGTAAAGTAAAATAGTGATTTTAAAATTCCTTTAGGGCAACCTTTCTAATCTCTCTTTCTAAAATTAATATAAGGAGTGGAAACAAGAATATTTCCTATATGGTCAGAAAGAGGTAGAAAACAGTTACTGTGAAAGCTTACTTGACATTCAGCAACAAAATGTCCTTATCTCCCTAGTACATGATCTTACCAGAAAAATTTTAGATGTTTGTCCTGAATTGCTACTTATCTATAGCTTGAGATGTGTTAGTGCTATGAAAAGAAGTAACAACTTCCTAGATTACAGAGTGGAGCAATTAGCCCTAAAGCAGATCAATAACATCAATGGTTTGAGCTCAAGGATAAATAAAACCTGATATTGGTAACAGGTTAATTGTGTTTGAAGATACTGATGCTAGCGATAAAAACTTGATAAGACTGAAAATTTCAAAGGCCTGCTGGTGGGGTTTTTTGTTATTGCTAAACTAGAGATCTAAGCTTGGGCCATAACTCAATCAGGCTGAGAGATATCTATGAACAAGAAAACAAAAATCAAGGAATTGAACCTTATGAAGTGTGATCCTAACTGCAACAGTGACAACCCAATGTGTCATTCTGCAAGTATGACATCTGCAGCAGCGGGCTGTTCTGCATTAAGAAAAGCCTTCTAAACAAACATGCTTTGAATTTAAGTCCTCAAATTTTTGCATAGTTAAGTAAAAGTAGTAAAATCTCATTTACACTTGAACTCCCATATATTTTCCAGTAGTTTGAAATTATTTTTGTAGCAGTGTGTTAACAGAGAGAAGCATGTTATAAATTAGTTACTTGAAGTAAAATTTTTTTTTTTTTTTGAATATTACTTTTCTCATTTTAATAATCATTGGATTCAAGGTGACTCAATCATGTGCTGAATCCAGGGTAATTCATGAGTGAAATTTAATCATAGAAAGTATCTCCTGAGAAACTAAACATAATCTTATTATGGTGGTACAGAGGCAGTCTCTTACAGAAATATGTCTCATTTCAGCCTTAAATTCCCTCAGAATTTTCTTTTTTTTGCACAAAACTGCTTGCTCTCTGAAATTGCTTTTCCACTGTTTCTGTATCATTCTTGCTGACCAGAGTTATATCTGTATGTGGCTGTAGCTATGTACACACATATTGACCTCATCTCTCATATTTTTCCCATTTACTGATTAGTAAGAAAATTTTCAGAGCCATTTCTGGAGATTACATGCTAACTTCTACTGATTTCCATAAGTATCTCTTCCGCCATCACCAATAAAATTAACTACATAACAATTGCACATTTGAAAAATCTTTGCCCATCACCACCAGTGTTTTTTCTAAATCTCTGTTTTCACAGTCCTAGTAACAATAAGTGTCACCATGCAATATTTATATGTCTTTTTCTTTAGTACACAGGTTACCTGTGTGCATGCAGTTAGCTTTGAGAATTTTGTAAATATGAAAATCACTGTCTTTTTCTTTCCCACATACAAATCCCTTCCAAAGAAATGGATATTGATTAATATTTTTAGATACACTTGTCTTTTTTGCTAGTTTCTAAAATTAAATTACCTTCTTGTACAGTGTAAGTATAGAATCATAGAATCATAGAATGGCAGGGTTGGAAGGGACCTCCAGAGATCATCTAGTCCAAACCCCCTGCAGAGGCAGGTTCACCTAGATCAAGTTGCACAGGGATATGTCCAGGTGGGTCTTGTAGACCTCCAAGGAATGAGACTCCACAACCCCTCTGGGCAGTCTATTCCAGTATAGGCTGGGGGTCAAACTCCTGGAGAGCAGCTCTACAGAGAGAGACCTGGGAGTCCTGATTGATAATAAACTAAACATGAGCCAGCAATGTGCCCTCATGGCCAAGAAGGCCAATGGCATCCTGGGATGCATCAAGAAGAGTGTGGCCAGCAGCTCGAGGGAGGTTCTTCTCCCCCTCTACTCTGCCCTGGTGAGGCCTCATCTGGAGTACTGTGTCCAGTTCTGGGCTCCTCAGCTCAAGAGGGACAGGGAAGTGCTGGAGAGGGTCCAGCACAGGGTCACCAAGATGATCAAGGGTATAGAACATCTTTCATACAAGGAAAGGCTGCAGGAACCGGGGCTGTTTAGTCTGGAGAAGAGGAGACTGAGGGGAGATCTTATTAACATTTACAAATGTCTAAGTGGTGAGTGTCAGGAGGTTGGGACATCCCTTTTTTCTATAGTAGCTAGTAACAGGACAAGGGGTAATGGGATGAAGCTGGAACACAAAAAGTTCCACTTAAATATAAGAAAAAACTTTTAATATGAGGGTGACAGAGGAGTGGAACAGGCTTCCCAGAGGGGTTGTTTCAGTATTAGTTAAGAAGTCTCTTGGTAAAACTCACTGTAAAAGAAAAAAAATATATAAAAACAGCAAGCCTCTCACTATGTCATATTTCTGAAATAAGAAATAAAGCTAATTAAAATTCTATCCCCTTTCAAAGAAAGAAAAGCACCTTGTTATGATTCAGTTTTCCTAATCTCTGTGTAAACAATTACAAAATGCAAATATTTGTTCATTTATACATAAAGCAAGCACCATTTTTTTTTTCAAAAGAAATGATTGCAGAATTCAGTTTTAGCAATAGTCCCTGGACTCAGTGAGAGCCACTGTCTGACCAGATCAGCAGACAAAGTTCCAGGAACGTCAGGATCTGGAGTTCATTGGCTGACAGATTAAAAACAGTTTCCACAATATTCTTATTCCAGAACTGGTCAAATTTGGAAGTCTTTCACAACAAAATTATTTATTTACTTCAAGGCTGCTGTTTGTGCCTTAAATGTATAACACTTGGGTACCTTCTAGCAGTTTATACATTGTACTGTTTAATGTCAGTAAAACTTTGTAGATAGTGGGGAACAATATTTCAAAACAGCTGGTCTGACCTTTACAATCTTTCTGGGGATTCCAGTCATATTTTTCTCAGACCAAAATTGTATTTTGTTCTGGATTTTATTTGATAAGGGAAGGTTAGACAAATACAAATAGTCAGAGCAACAATCTCTTGCTCGTTGGAAGAGGCAAGCACCAAGAGTCCCAAAAGTATCATAGGCATCTTCCTAATATTTCCACACTTGTAGTTTGTCTCTTATTTAAGTTTCCAGGTTTACAAAATGTGATTGTTGCTGCTTCGTACCTGTATTTTCCTATTGGGGAAAAAAAATCATCCAAAAAGTGGCACCAACATTTAAATAGACAATAGGGCAGTTTGTCTCATCTTAGCCCTGCTTATTATTTGGAATAGTTACAGAGACAGCAGATGGTCACTTCCTGTAATAAAAACCCACCACAATTTAAAACAAAATGTGCTACATTTAGATCCTTCCACAGTACCAGAGCAGTTCCTTACAGAAGGATGCTAGGCTGTTTCAATTAATTGTGCAAATAAACACTTTGCAGAAACAGAGACAGAAAATATAGCATCCTTGAAGTCCAAGTTCTGATCCTACCCAGCAAAGCCAGTAGAAACTTCACAGTTCTCAAGCAACAGCTTGTATTTCAGTCATCTGCAAATGCATATGTAAACTAGAACTGATGAATCCCAGTCGTAAGAGAAGGATGAAAGGACTTGTAGCAAAAGGAAAGAGAAATAATAAGATATAGATCAGTAAACCAAGTACTTTAAGTAAGGTTGAGCTATTTACGGGGAATATTTCAGAGAAATGAAAGTTTATTAGTTATTAGGTAAGACATTTACCAAGCAATTGTAAGCCGTTATTTGTCTAGAAAGAAGTATGTAAAAAATGATACCTAGTTACATTTTCTGCTGAAACTGGTCATGAAGACAGGTCCTTGCTTTAAGAGATGGTGCACCAAAACTTAGCTTGAAATCTTGTGGAGTACCTAGTGACCAAGGTGATATATTTATTGCTGGACAGCAACAGCTTAACGTTTCAAGACTTACAAACTACTGTTGAGATTGACTCTGGAAGAATTTCAACTCAAAAAGCCTCATACTATCTCTTACTTATTCATTTAAAAGATGTACTTTAATTTTTTCGTGGCTATATATATACACACCAATTGCAGTTATGCTCCACATATTCTATACAATCTCTCCCCAAGAACAAATAATTATTTAAGAGATTAAAAGCAAGTTACATTGATTAACTAGAAACAGGATGAACCAATGGTGAGAGAAAGAAAGGACAAATTAAAACCAGCAAGTTGTAGGATTTCTCTAATCTTACTTATGCATGTTTTCAAGAAAATATACAGAATTTAAGAGAGATCAAATATATACTGAACATTGAGAAATGTTCTCAGCAGTGTAAATGTAAGCTAAACATCAAGAATTATTCTTGATAGTGAAATTTTGCTGTTAGTGAATCAGCCTTGCAAGGGAAGTGCTGAAGCTCTGAAGCATGATAGGACATACAAAGTTTTCAGAACTTTGGGTTTTACATTAACCGTCCAGATGCAAATTGTCAAGACCTACTCTGGATGACCTAAGAAAATTTGGTTTTCTCATCCTGCTAGTTTGTGGTCAGACGTATCTGAAACTACCAACTTATGTACTTTTCTAGATTTTTTTCTTAACACTCGTTTCTATTATGGAATTTTTTTCCCAATTGGTGTGTAATCCATTTAAAGTCTGTACAAAATGCATCTATAAAAGTACAAAATGGAATTTTCTAACAAAGACATGAGTGAAGTAGTATGCATTTCTCTATAATTAAAATTTCTGTCCTCATCATAAGAATCATTACCTTTACACAAACGTCACAGAATAGTCATCTTGTTTGCACACAGCTGTGAGACAGAAAGCATCTGCAGTAAAAGCAGTATTAAAAGCATCCTTTAAAAGAAATCCTACTGTTCTTTTTCTTTCCTATTTCACCTCAGATACTATTATTAGAATGGTTTCTAGCAACACTATACAGAGGTAGAATTTAAAATTCAAATTAAAAAAAACACAAGCCAAAATCAGAAGCAACCAAACAGAAAAAACACACAAAAAAAATCACAAGAAAAAACTCAACTATGTAATCCTTAAAGGTGTTTTTAAAAGAAAACAAAAAAAAACAAAACAAAAAACCAAAACAAAGCCAACCAACACAAGAGTTATTGGTATAGGATGGAGTGGGTGAGTGAAGCAGACAACCCAGCTGCATGCAGAGCGTACATATCTGCTGCCTCTCCAGTATCTATCCCAGTTTTATGGCAAAATAGACACTTGTGAGTAAATAAAGTTGCAAAATTATAACAACAGGGAGGAAGTCCCCTAAGGATGCTAGTTTTCATGGACTCTCTAAGGCATTTTAGTTGATGCTTTATGTGGGAACGTAAGTCAGTGCTTAGACCACTGCAGCTCCAAACTCATTCTCAGTAGCAAAATGAATCTAGTATGCATTTACATCAGCATAAACCTAGATTTGAATTCAGCTCTCTAATTATAACAGTTTGTTCATACTTTCTTCTTTTCTCCCCTCCATCTCATTGTTTAAAGCAGCAACAAAAACAACAAAGTGTCTAATATAGACATTACCTCTTCAATTATTGGCTTTGGGGATGTCAACCTGCAGTTATTGTAGAAGCAATCATGGGTGAAAACTTTCTGAGTGTCTTTGTTTTGGCTCAGTGCAGCATATAAATCAAAAATTGTTATGTACAGCCTGCATGTTATTTACTCTCCAGCATTACTCTAGCTGCATTTTTACAAGCTTTAGCTCAAAACAGATGTTCAGAGGATTTTAGACACTTCAAGCCTAATCATTTTCATTAATGAGTTCAAGATCTCATCTGTACCAATGATGTAGAAATAGCAAGAAGATGATCTTATCCTACAACAAATATCATTGCAGTAATTATAATACATTTAAGGATGAACAATGTTAGAACTATTGAGGTGTCTGAATTCTGACAGGACTGCCTTGAGGAAGAAAATGCAGAACACTAATTTCTCCTAGAAATATTTGGGACACTTCCTATTTTGAGATGTGCAGAGTATCTTTCAGGATAGAGTATAGACCATTCCAAACAGGGTTTAAAATCAACAGCTAGAGAAGCCTCCTTGCTTAGTAAAGTCACTGTTCTGCAGAAATGGAAACTTAGCATCAAGTATTGATCCCATGTTTACACAGCCTCTTCACTCTCTTCACAATAGTTCCTTGTTTTCTATGCTAACTCTAGTTTTGCTAAAGACTTTCCACAGGTTCAGTAAATGTCTTATTAACACATCATCTGTATGCAATCATAGCTCACCATCTTCCAGAAAGGTTTTAATTTCCACATTGTGAAATATATAGGACTGGAACATCTTTCATATGAGGAAAGACTGCGGGAACTGGGGGTGTTTAGTCTGGAGAAGAGGAGATTGAGGGGGGATCTCATTAATATTTACAAATATCTAAAGGGTGGATGTCAGGAGGTTGGGACATCCCTCTTTTCTATAGTAGCTAGCAACAGGACAAGGGGTAATGGGATGAAGCTGGAACACAAAAAGTTCCACTTAAACATAAGAAAAAGCTATTTTACTGTGAGGGTGATGGAGCAGTGGCACAGGCTGCCCAGAGGGCTTGTGGAGTCTCCTTCCTTGGAGGTCTTCAAGACCCATCTGGACATGTTCCTATGCGACCTGATCTAGGTGAACCTGCTTCTGCAGGGGGGTTGGACTAGATGATCTCTAAAGGTCCCTTCCAACCCCTACCATTCTATGATTCTATGATAGGACTTAAATGCTATCAGAATATCAGGCAGTACTGCACAACATCACCATTTCACTTCCCGTGCAACATCACTTCATTATGCACATGCAAATAATAAGTGGCAAATTTAAGCTCTTTAGACTAGACTGACTCATTTTTACCAGAGGTGCCTTATTATTGAGCAGCTTACTTCTGATGATGTTTTTCTCTTTAAGATATTTGAACATCTATGGATTTAAGTTCTGTCTGATATAGCTGTTTAACATAACTATGGTACTTGAGATGGACAGAAACTCCTACTGAAAAAATTACCTTAAGTGATCAAAAATAGGATTTATGAATTATATTCTTTCTTTAAATAGCTGTAATAAATTCAGTCACTTTTTTTTCCTCTAAAAAGTATAATAACAATTTTAGATCCAATTTTCCTAAAGATTGCACATCACTTGTTGAAATGACATGTACTGAAATGAAATGTTGAAATGAAATAGGCTGAAAACAATGTGGCATTTTTTGGTTCATCTGTTACATATTTCCAATTTTCTATCCAACATATGTGGAGAGTTGGTACTCACTTGCACACAGAAATCATTTTGGTTCAAATAAGTCAAAGAAAAACTGGAGGAACAAAGCATGACTCCTATTCAAAACCTATAGGTAAAACATAAGAGCAAGGAATTAATTTGCTGTTTACTTGGAATTGCAACCAGTTGACATTTTTTCCTCAGTTCTTCAGTAATGGGAGATAGTTTCCTCTTGCTGATCTGAGGTTTTTTGGGTTCCTGCCTTGGTCCATCAGCAGGCAGTTGTCTAGCCAGCTAGACAAGTCGGCAAGCTCTCTTAATCTCCATGTTGCACTTCAGTTTATTCCTACCATAAATGCAATGGAGTGTTCTGGTTCTTACCATCTCTTACCAGTTCTTCCTGGGTTCCTCTTTTCTATTTTGCATTATCTTAATCATTTCTTCTTCTGTTGTAGTATATATTTCTCTCTTGCATCTCTGAGCTGTCATATGCAGAAGTGCTGAGGTTTTTGAACAAGAAGTTCAACTCCAACTTTTGAGGTGATAATCCTCTAGCTCCAAAAGACACGGTTGTCCTGAACTGTATTACAGTAACTGTTAGCAATAGGTCACTGAATATAAATATCAAGTAGTATTTCTGCTTTCCAGTTTTTATGGAGAACTGTTTGAAAGGATGTCTAGACCAAAATAATTAGTGGCAGAGAGCTGAAGGCTTGCCAGGGAATCCTGATAGATATATTAGGCAAGCAATCAATACTTGAGTGATAACCAATAACTACCTGAATAATTATTTTCAGTCAAATTGCAATCACATAGTGTGCATGACTTACCTAGGGTATGATTTTGTAGCAAAAATGAGGTCACAGCACATAGGGTTAGAGAAGGATGAAGCCCTCCAGTGACACCTACAAAGTTACACTCACATGTTGAATATGAAGGACGTTCAAACCCAATGAAGATGGGGATGTCAGTAGAGTTAAAATAATCCAGTATGGGTAGGATTATGGTGCTGTTTAGAAATGGGAGAATCAAACAGCCTAGTCATAGAATCCTATGGTTGGAAAAGACCTTTAAGATCGAGTCTGACCACTAACTTCACACTGCCAAACCCATCAGTAAACTAAACCATGTCCTTCAGCACCTCATCTATGCATCTTTTTAATATCTCCAGGGATGGTGACTCAAATGCTTAATAACCCTCTCAGTAAAAAAGTTTTTCTTAATGTCCAATCTAAACCACCACTGACACAACCTGAACCCATTTCCTTGTGTCCTACCATTTGTATTGGAGAGAAGAGATCAGCCCCCACCTCACTAAAACTCTCTTTCAGGTAGTTGTAGAGAGTGACTCTATCTCCTCTCAGCCTTCTCTTCTCTAGGCTAAACATCCCCAGCTTCCTCAGCCACTTCTCATCAGACTTGTTCTCCAGATCCTTCACCAGCTTTGTTGCCCATCTCTGGACACACTATAGCACCTCAATGTCCTTCTTGTAGTGAGTGGCCCAGAATGGGACACAGTACTTGAAGTGTGGCTTCTTATAGATAAGAGACCATCTCTAATCTCTTGGACTCTGTAGTCTCTCTCAGCAGTGATGAGGCTCAGTTTTTGTGGCTGAGCGGCCAATCAGGTTGAGCAAGGGGTTCCAGGAGCAGGTAAAGTGGAGGAGCAACAAAGACAACTTTCAGTAGCTGGCAGCTCTTGCAAGGGGTCAGTCCTGCCAGAAGGCAGAGCTGAGGCAATTGCGGGAGGTTTAAACAGTCCTCAGGGAGCGCAGCACATCAATCAGGGCAAGCAGCAGTGCTGCCAGCTCGATGAGAGAATGATGGTAGCTACCTGGCTCAAAGCCAGAGCTATGGCCTCTTCATGCTAACCAGCAACCCAGACTGAAACTACAGAGGGAGCATGTAGTCACTCAGGTGTCTGGATGCAGGATATGTCTGGATGCAGGACATGTCCTTCTGTCAAGTCAGTACAGGTTGGAAGTAGTGAACACTGCTGTGCCAGGTATGCCCAGGTGAAAGAACTACTCTGCTTAGTGGCAGAGTTCCATGAGGAGGTGAGTAGGTTGGGGGCATCAGGAAGTGTGAGCAAGAAATAGACTTCTGGAATCATATTCTACCTTCCCTGCAACAGGTTAAACAGGGTGATAAGACCCCTGACTCAGGGGATTTCTCCTCCTCTCTTTCCCCAGGTGATTTCAGGGACTCAAGGGACAGCAGGAGGGCAATGGCAGCAGGTTGCTGCCTGGTGCAGCAGAAGAGCATCTCCTGAAACTACACCTTCCCAGGTGTCCTTGTCCTTACAGAATAGGTATGTGGCTCTGCAAGCAGAGTTGAGCAGTGACCAGGATGAAGGCTCATCCCATCAGAAGAATTACCAACATTCAGTCAGCAAATGCCCAGCATTAAAACACCTACAAAGAAGAAAAAATGATTAGTCATCGTCATAGGAGGACTCCCTCCTGAAGGGATCAGAAAGGCTCATATGCAGACCCAACCTACTTCTAAGGGAAGTCTGCTGTCTATCTGGGGTGCAGGTTAAATAGGGCACCGTGTTGATAGTTCAAAGAGATGGGATACACACATCACAAAGAGGGAAATGAATGTTGGGTCAAGGGGAAAAAAGGGGGAAAGGGACAAGACCTTTTTTTGCCAGAGAAAAGCCTGGGGGCAGTTTTCTGGCACCTGAGGGATGATCTGCTGCTGACGTTCTTAGGTCTGCTGCCTCGGTGGAGGCAGGAGATGGAAATATTTGTGGCAGCAGGGAAGCAAGGGGTTAATGTGTTGGAGGCCATAGAAATATTTGAAAATGGTCATGTGGAGGTAAGGACTTCTTTACCTCAAAATCTCACAGGATCAGTATCCCATCTGAAGTGCATCTGCACCAGTGCACACAGTATGGGCAATAAACAGGAAGAGCTGGAAGCCATTGAGTACCAGGGGAAGTGTGACATCTTTGCTATTATGGAAACATGGTGGGATGAGTCACACGACTGGACTGCTGCACTGGATGGCTACTGACTCTTCAGAAGGGACAGGTGAGTGAGGAGAGGCAGAGCAGAAGCCCTCTATGTTGAGGAGTGTCTCGACTGTTTAGAAGTCAGTGATGGTGAGAATAGGGTAATGTGTTTCTAGGTAAAAATCAGGGGAAAGGACAACAAGAGGGATGTCATGGTAAGAATCTGTTATAGCCTGTCCAACTAGGATGAGGAGATACACAAAATGTTCTATAGGCAGCTGGGAAAAGTCTCGGGATTGCTGGCCCTCATTCTCATGGGAGATTTCAACTGACCAGATATCTCCTGGGAATACAACACAGCAGAGAGGAAACAGTCCAGGAGGTTCCTGGACTGTGTGGAAGAGAACTTCCTGAAACAGCTAATGAGAAAGCCAATGAGGGGAAGCGCATTTCTTGACCTAGTATTTGTGAACAAAGAGGGTCTTCTGTGAGATATGGTGGTTGGATTCTCAGAGAAACAAGGAGAGTGGTCAGCACAGCTGCTTCCTTAGATTTCCGGAGGGCAGAGGTTGACCTATTTAGGAGATTGGTTGTCAGAGTCCCTTGGGAGGCAGTCCTGAAAAGCAAAGGAGTCCAGGAAGGCTCGACATTCTTCAAGAAAATCTTCAAGGCACAGGATCAAACTGTCCTCACGTGCAAGAAGATGAGCCAGCAGGGCAGACTGTCCTGGCTGAACAGGGAGCTACTGCTGGAGCTCAGAAGTAAAAAGAGAATTTATAATCCTTGGAAGAAAGGTCAGACAACTCAAGAGGACTACAAGGATGTTGTGAGGTCATGTAGGGAGAAAATTAGAAGGGCCAAGGCACAAATAGAACTTAAGCTGGCTACTGCTGTAAAAGACAACAAGAAAAGTTCCTAGAAATATATCAGCAACAAAATGAGGGCTAAAGGGAATCTCCATCCTTCAATGGACACAGGAGGAAGCTTATTGACAAAGGAGGAAAAGGCTGAGGTACTTGATGTTTTTGTTGCATCAGTCTTCAATAGTAAAACCAGCTGTTCTCTGGACACCTGTCTACCTGAGCCAGAAGTCAGGGGCAGGGGACAGAGTGAAGTCCCCTTAGTCCAAGGGGAAATTATGTGTGACCTCCTGCTCCATTTTTGACTCAAACAAGTCCATGGGGCTAGAGGGCATCCACCCAAGGGTATTGAAGGAGCTAGCAGAAGTGCTCACCAAGCCACTCTCCATCATCTACCAGTGGCCTTGGCTCACTGGGGAGGTCTCAGTGGCCTGGAGTTTGGCAAATGTGACACTTATCTACAAGAAGGGGTGGAAGGGAGATCCTGGGAACTACAGGGCTGTCAATTTGACCTTGGTGCCCAGGAAGATTATTAAATAGATCATCCTGAGGTACAGACAGGACAACCAAGGTTTCAGGCCCAGCCAGAATGGCTTTGTGAAGGGCAGGTCCTGCTTGACCAACCTGATCTCCTTCCATGACAAGATGACCCACTTGGTGGATGAGGAAAAGGCTGTGGATGTGGACTTCAGTAAGGTTTAGACACAGTCTCCAATTACATCCTCCTGGAGAAACTGGCTGTTCATCGCTTGGATGGACCTACTCTGAGATGGGTGGAAAACTGGCTGAATGACTGGGCCCAGAAAGTGGTGGACAATGGAGTGAAATCCAGAGAAGAGCAACAAAGATGGTGAAGGGTCTGGAGCTCAAATCTGATGAGGAGTGGCTGAGGGAGCTGGGGGTGTTTAGCATGGAGACTAAAAGGAAAAGGAAAGGAGACTGAAAGGAAAAGGAGACTGAAAGGTGATATGATCACTCTCTAAAACTACTTGAGAGTTGTAGTGATGTGGGGATCAATCTCTTCTTTCCAGTAACACGGAGGTTCAAGTTGTGCCAAAGGACATTAGGAAGATCTTTTTCACTGAGAGGGTTGTTAATGATTGGAAACGACTGTCCAAAGAGGTGGCAGAGTCATCATCCCTATAGATATTCAAAAGACACACAGATGAGGTGCTGAGGGACATGGTTTAGTGATGGACTTGGCAGTGTGAGGGTAGTGGTTGGACTTGGTGATCTTAGAGGACTTTTCCAACCATAATGATTCCAAGATTCTACAATTCTAGTGACACTCCTGCTTTATAAAAAGTAAATGGAAAATTGTTGGTTCCAGTAAACTTCATGAGCTCATTCTACTTCAAATATTTCTATTTTGTTTCTATCCTTAATTTTTAATTAGTGCCATAACATTTAAACTCATAATAATCCTACCTCCCTCACTGTTGCAATTCTTAAACTGGTTTCTCATGAAAAATATTCTTGACAAACGCTGCCAGGGGAGATCTCACCAAAAGCATAAGGACAAATCAGATCCAGAAGAGAGTGCAAAGGGTTATTGCACAGCCCCAATAAGTTTGATTTGTCTCTTTTTTTTTGGTCAGAAAAAAAATAATCAATTTTTTACACCTTTGTCATTTCCTTGGCAGCTTACATCAGCTCACACTAGTTTCATAGTTTGTTCTTTGATTTTTGTTACATTTTGGGCATTGCTATTGTCTTTACATAGCACTGCACATTGACCAGTGAAGAAGTCCAGAAAGAGATAATTCAAATAAACATCCACAAGTTCAAATATCCAAGTGTCCTGGGAGCTGCCGTCTAGAAACAGAGTTGGAGGTCGCTCTAAAAGAAGCTGTAAAGTAAGCTCGTGAACCACTCTGTGTCTTCAAAAATGCAAGATTTCGGGAATTTTTTCCCCTAGCTGGGAAGAAAATAGAAACAATTTCCATTTATCCAATCTGTGATTTCCTTTTCAAAGTTCTTTCACTTGATTCTAAACAGCAAATCCTTTATGAAACCCCACATGGGAATAAAATGCTCAAAAAAAATTAAAATCTTAGATAAGTTTAGTGCAATTCAGCTGACCTAATACTTTTTAAAGTGCAGAAAAAGACAGAAAAAAACCCCATGAGACAGAACTGTTAGATCTTGTGGCAAGCAGTTGCTGTGAAGATGAACTAGCAATTATCTGACACCAATCTTCTACCAACCCACTGGCTTTGATTGTATTTACAGCTTTGCCCAAAAACAACTAAGTATTACTATCACAAGCAGCCAGCCATCTAGCTGTTTCATTGCTCAAACACAGAGCTCAGAAGGGTGTATCTGTTTAACAAGAAGAATAATGTCAGAGTCACAGTCAAAGATGAGTCTTTACACATTGAAATTATCTACTAAAAGGTGTCGGTAGAGCGTGACTTTCATATTTGAAGGGGATACAAGCTGACTATCTGTTTGTACAGGCTTCTCAAGTGACAAGTGGTGGATGGAGAAAGATGAAACAAGACCATATGCTTTTCTACCCTTCCCCATCTCACAAACAGGGTCTGAGATGTTTTCCTGTTTTTTTTTTCCCTTTGCATAGGGAAAAATCAGACTCCAAAGGAAAGACGAAAACAAACCATTGCTACCCCTTGACCCAAATTATCCCATCTCTGCTTTTAAACTTAGCAAGTTCTTGTTCATCCCGATAAATATCCCAACCTCAAAGTTTTCCCTTCAATATAAGGACAATTTTAGTTGTAAAGATTTTGTTTTCAGCAAATGCTAATAGTGAGGCTTTGCGTTAATAAGACAAAAGTAAATAGCAGTACTTTCACACAATAAACCAGGGGCTATTTTAACAAAATAGACTCAGACAGGTTTCTTGTAAGAAAAAAGTTCAAACATTTATGAAAGAAGTAAAATGATGTAACAGCAGGCAGTGCCACACATCCCTGAAGGTCAGCAGACACTACAGGTTCTATCTGAGGTGGCTTTATCCAAGTCTCTCAGCCACACTTCCACTTAGGCTTAAAGCTTTTACAGTCAATTGAACCACATGTTCTGTTTACCATTGTCCTTTCGCTTGATTCAACTAGTTCCCACTCTCTGAAACACTTCATGAAGAGTGTGTGAAGGAAAAAATAAAAATTAATCAATCTGGAGAACACGATGATTATTTAACAACCTGATCTCAGAAACGTGGGAGGAAGGAAATTGAGACAGACAGATCCAGACTAGATAGAAACATTGCCCAGTTAAATCAACCTTTCCTTGCTTTGCTATAAATACCAAAGCCTCTATTACACATTTCAAAGTCTTTTCATGCAAATTTTGAAATTATGAATCAAACACGAAAAAAAAATCCGGAAGACAGATTTTAGATAGAGAGCGCCATGAAAACTAAAAATAAAGATATGGCATGAAATCCTTAGCTTGAATTTTTGATGCTTAAGTTTAGAGCCTCAGAATTTCTTGACACAATACAAAAACATCCTTGGCATCAGCAGTACCAGGAAGACTCTTTTATCAGTCAGGATAAAGTCTTCAACATCTTGGTTCTGGCAGCAAACAGCTCCAATCATTGCCACACTCTGCATTCCCATAATTTGGAGGAACAAATAAAAATTATATTTACCTCAACTCTTTCTTCCTCCAGTGTTTGTGTACCCCCTCTTACATCGTCTTGTGGAGGCAGCTGCTGTTGCTACACGTTATTCATGGCTAATAGAGAAAGCGAAACATTTCCTTCCCAGCATATATAAATGTAAACAAATACAATGAATGGAAGTATGGTTGAGTCTCTGTTTCACACTGACTCATGCTGTTATATCATGCACAGATTCAGTCACCATGGCAATGAAGTGTCAGAAACCATTTCCAAACATCCATGAATATTTAAACACAATCAAAAGAGTTCAAAACAAAATACTTGTGTAACAATGTTTTGCTCATGCATTTATGAACAATATCACAATTTTCTCAGAGTTGTTTATTAGTCATAATTATTTTTAGATTAATTTTAGCAAATAGCTCATATTATTATTACAATTATTATTTATTTACTTTCATTATAGCCACATTGAGGAATTCAGTATTATGGAACAAGATCATATGGCACAGGATATTGAAAAAATATAGAAGGGAAAGATGGTTATGGCCACAGTACATTGGCATATATCACAGGTTATTCATCAAAAGTGTTACTGAAGGACATCAAGTCAAGTTATTAATTCAAAAGTTACTCATTCAAAAGTGATTTTGTGTAATTGAAACTTGAGGTCACAATTTAGTTCCCCCCGAAGAAATGGGGACATAATTTATGTGCAAGTATAACTATTCTCCCATTTTAGTCTAAAACTCTCATTCAGCAAAAGGAAAGATAATCTTCCAGAATTACACCTAAACCCCAATTCAATAGGTATATAAGCATAGTTAAAAACCATTTTCTTTAACAGTCTCCTGACTAGATTACACAATAGCAAATGAGTTATGATGCCATGACAACTCAGCAAAATTTCAGCTTTCTAAAGGACAGTAAAGTATTTTGATTATGACCTTGTTCATGTCTCCTTTAAAAGCTGTAAGAATTTTCTTAGTTTGCACACATTACAGGTATTAACTGGTACAAACTTTCTAATAAAATTTTTTCCTCCTACTACTAAACACCAGGATTCTGCCTCTCCCCAGCCTCAAATTTAAGGCAAATAACATTAATACACTTTCAATATTTTCTTTTAAAGTAAATGTAAAAAAAAACAAAGTGTATGAACTTGCTTCAAAAGATGATATTATAACCTTTACAAAAGAACTACAAAAGTAAAGAAATAAAATTGTGTTTCAGCCGTCATGTGCTTCTGCATTATTAAATGCATAATCAGTTTCCAACTTTTCCAGACAGAAATCCAAGTGGTAAATTCAATTTTATTCTGCCTCTTAGCCTGAATCCTTACATTTACTGCGTCCAAGTACACAAGATATCTTCAAGCCAAAATTCTACCCCAAAAAAGCCAGCACATTGCTCAAGAGCCAACATACATCTTTTTATACAGCATTGTGAGCTGCAACCAGAAGTTATTCTGAAGCACTAAAGTCAACAGAAGATGGAATTTTCTACCCCACCACAGACTGCCCATCCTTCCTCACTCCCACTTCCATGGTTCTGTAACGTTTATAACAAAAGGATCTCTTTTCTCCCATAATCTTGTCCAACAGGTAGAAGTTCCAAGTCAGCTACCCTTTTCATGAAGATGTCCGATGTGTAAACAGATTTTTAGGCTTTGCATTGATCCAGGTGTATATTTATAGCCTCTCTACGTTATATGAATGTATATTAATCAGACTTTAAACAAATGCTCTGTTTCTTCCTGGGCAGAGTTTGTAAGTAGCCATACGGACACCAGAAGTAACAGCAGTGTTTTACCCAAAAATGATTTAAGGATATGAAAAGCCAAGGATTGGAGGGAGATGGAATATTTTCAACTACAATTTTTGCGAAGAAACAGATCATCTTTTGGACACTAGAGCTTGCTTTGGCCTGAGTTGGTCAGAGTTTAAAGTCAATTATATTAATCAGTACAAGTCTAAAAAGAGATTGCTCCTTCCTACAGATATTGCTGCATTGGGATAGAAGCCAACAGTGTATAATGTCCCAGGTTGCTCCCAGCTTTAAAGTTCTAAATTCTTAAGTCCCATGAGGACACTTTGAGGGCAGGAGCATTCTAGTTACACCCTTTCAACAAGCAGAACTGGAAAACATCACATATCCAGCTCTATATCACTTTTCTCTGATTAACCTTAATTTCTGGTCTAAATGTGTTTTGTGTCATCATCTGCACTAATGTGCAGGGTTTCAGGTCCAGAAAATGTCAATTTTAAAAGCAGTATTTGTCTTACAGGAAAACAAGCAGATAGATTCTTTAAATAATAGCATTTGATTGGTTTTAGATCAAGCTTTGTTGCAGTAAGAAAGTTTCTCTCAGAAGTTTTCTAACTGCTTGTCTGTTGTCCACACTACCTCTTGACAAGATAATTGTTGGCAAGACACGAGCAAGCAGAAAACAAGGCATCAGACAGACAACGTAATCCTTACCAAATTAAATCAGTGTCTCTTATCAGCTTGGTTTGTCTAGAGGAAAAGAACAATAGGAAATTAAGTAGGATACAGCTCATTTTGGCCAGAATGTTTGGATTCACTCTTAATTATTGGGAGATGAGGAAAGTGTGAATGTATTCTATTCCCCTAGTGTGAACTCTGTGTGAGAATCTTTATGCTTCTGTTTCGATTATTATAGCCCAAATATTAGTAATAGTAATAAATGTTGATACAATTCAGATCCATACTGAACTGACTACAGCATTACTTGAACAAATGTAAAATCATTAAGAGACACAATCTGTTTCTTTCCCCGGGAAGTGAAGATTTCTTTCCTATGTCTTAGTTTATATAATCTATTCTTTTGCTCTTCTGAAAACTGAAATTTCAGCTCTGGGTTATTTATTAAGAATAAAACCAAATTTTTAAAGGATAATTTTCCCAACAGAAAATCAAACACTGAACAATTTGAAGCACCTTTGTCTATAAAATTTGTATTATTCTGATACATATATTTTGTCAAAACTCAGAGGTTTTTACATATTTCACAGACTGTAGTTAAGTAATTGCAAATTTAATATCTTAAATTTTTTAAACATGAAGGTTGATTTTCAGTAATTCCAAATTCTGCATTTGCATGCTTAAACTAACTTATAAAAGTTTGGGGTTTTTTTTCTGGAGAGAAATACATCATTAAGCTGTGTATGAAGCTGAAATATAGCAGCCTAACACTCTCCAATGTTTTACAGAGGTGCATATCAAAGGATCTCATTCCATCAAAAGAAAACAGCCAGTTCCCACAGATAAATCAATATTTGGATGTTCTCACAATTTATATATTTACCAAATTAAATACGTAGCTTGAGATGGATAACAGTGTAGCTACTTTCTCTTGTCTGCCAACTGCTCCAGCTTCTCTTAAGATCATTCAATGTTCAAGAGAGACTTTGGATCTCAGATGAGAAGGCAAGTCCAGAAGGAGACAAAATAGCTATTCAGGTGTTTCACAGAATCACAGAATCACAGAATGGTAGGAGTTGGAAGGGACCTCTAGTCCAACTGCCTTCCTAAAGCAGGAGAGAGTGGTGTTAAACTGATTAATCTACATACTATTGTGGACTGAGGAACTCCTGTTGTCTGAACAGGGCTAGTGATTTCCTGGAACAGGAAATACAGACAACTGCTAGGAGGGTGAAAGAAGCAAGATTCATTTGTCTCTTCTACTAAGTATGTTCCGACCTTTTGTTTTCCACAGTTGTTTTCACTTGCATACTGAAGTTGAATTGAAGTTTACAAGAAAAACTGTCTAAGAAGCAGTGTAGATACATTTTTAGTCATTTCACTCTTAAATGTATGGATTTTCTTTGTCTACATCTATTCATCTCTGTTCTGTTGCAATTGCACCAGATCCTTCTACATACAGAATATGTGATGCAGTGGTTCAGCATTTCAGGCAAAATCTTATATCACCACTATCTCAGAGAGAGAGATATGGAATTAAGAGAGTTCACAGTAGGTACAGATGAGGGTGTTCAGATTGCTATTCTCTATCTGGCACTGGCTACCATTCATGCTAGTCCTTAATTGTTAACAGTCCTAAGAACCTTAGCCAGTCAGAAACTTGGTAAAGTCCTCTTTGTTGAGCATTCCAAGAGCTAACCAGTTATAACACTTCACAGGTCAGAAGACTCCTCCTTTTTCTCAATGACACTCAAAATCTTCTTTGCAATCTTCTATTGAAAAATAATTACATCCTGAATATATGGCATTCAGATCAATGATTTTGTCCAAGATTAAATCTAATTTCTATATCTGAATATACTTTGTAGGTGTATTAAGGCAAGAACAAGCACTCTCTTTTCTCTTATAAATGCCCTAAGACATGAAAATTAAATAGGTTGGGAGAACAGTTAAATCATCATGTGATCATTTTGTTTCTATTTCCTCTACCTTTTCTTATTTTCCTCTTATTTCATCTTAGGCTTTTTAGATGTTTCTAGATTAGTTCTTCTTTCTTTATACATTCATTGGAAGCTCTTTATCTCAGATTTATCAAAGGAAAAAATTATCAATCATTTGTCATAAATTTTCTTCAGCCTAAATGTATTCAAATTACGTCTAATACAAAGTTCACTTTAAGTAATAGAAAACAAGGAGGAATCACTTAAAAACATTAAACCCCAAATCAGTTTTCAGGAGATGACCTTGTTACTGGGATGAGCTTGTTTGCATCAGAAATCATGTATTTCAGTAGAAATCCACCCTATGTATTACCACATTCTGTCTGTATGGCTATTGCTATTGTTATGACTTCAGCACATCCATTTTCCTTTGTTTCCATTGTGTACAGCAGACAATTCTTTACATCATTTGGCAGCTTACATATTACAGTCTTCAGATTAAATGTACACGTCTAAGATATATCTTAAATGTTTTTCTTTGACACAGAATTGCACATTCACATGTATAGTTTTACATATATTTCCATTTTTTGAGAGGAAGGTTAAATATAATTTAGAGATCAAGCACAAGTATTTTCATAGCTATCATTAACATCTCTTAGAATGAGTGTCATAAAAAATTCTCCTTACATATATAACAATATTGGATTTCACAGATTTTCTGCAGGACCCTTAAGACTTTTTTTTTTCAGGAGTCCAAACTTAAAAGTGTTTTGTTCTGCTGTGAAATATTTTTTTACAAGTTAGACATTTGACATCACTGTGGATTCAGTGAAAAATACTCATAACTGTGTTATTAATTTCTGATGTGTTTAGGTCTTGTAGTTCAGGGTAACTTTTAGGCTGGGCACTTGCTGTGTACTGTAGGAACACAGAACAGTTTCTGCCAGAAGTTTTTATGGCTGAAGCAAGTAAGAGGGTATGAACACACTTCTGACTTTAGCCATTACCTTTTTTTTAAAATAGCTCACATTTTCCTACTAAACTTTTTTATACTCTTTTTTTTTCACCATTTGTTACTCTATTCTTACTTTTCGCTCTGCAGTTCTGAGATGTGTTGAATTGCAGTATACTGGGAATGATTGTTTCACTTGCATCTCCAAGAAAACACATAGGAAAAATTGCATGTTACTAGAAACATCAGGCCCTTTCTTTACTGAAAATGTGGTATATCTGATACTTTAAAATGTTAGTTTTATGCAGAACAGAAAAAGATAACTTTGGATGCAGATACAGAAATGGGTTTGGATCAGACACCTGAAAAAAGTGCAGCCAGTATTTTTTACATCAGCTGCAATTTTCTGTTGATTAAAAAAAGATATCCATTTTACTCCCCTCATAACAGAACAAAAGAAAGCACGTCAAGTCCTTAAGTTAAGATTGTCTATTTAAATATGAAGGCTTGAAAAGCAATTTGGGGATTTCATTCATTGATATGACTGAGTCCGTTTTCCTGTAAATAGGGATATTCCATTTAGGTTAAAATAACATCATGAAAGGCATAATTGCCTATCCTGATTGGTTTGAAGCTGTGTCTAGTGTATCTGGGATGTGGAAACTGAAAGAACTTACAAGGTACTAGGACCTTGACTTAAGTTCAAATGAGAACTAGGCACATGCTTTTTCCACCCAACTCCCACTGCCACCCTTTTCCTCTCACTAGGTCCTCATTTCTATAGAAAAGGAACCCAGCACCCAAGGTGCAGACCCCAGGCACAAGATAACTGAAGACAAGGGCTCTGGGACACCTCTGGGAGGATAACTGTCTTAACTACTGGCCTCACTATCTCTTAAATTTTTAGCTAAGAGTTCATTTGCAAAATATTAAACACCTTTGTTGAACCTGTACAAGAACTATTACTTTCAATGCTTGTGTTTGTTCTTAACAGACTAATGACTTCAAAGTTGTTAAGCATAGATTTTCTAGAAATACTGAGTTTCATGAACTCCAAATAGTTTTTCACACTAAAATCTACTCTTCATACCTAAACTTTTTGAAATATTAAATTCTATCATGAAACTGGATTTACATGATAGTAGGATTCACATCAACTATTTCTGCAAAAGTTCTATAGAACAGGAGATAGTACCTGGAGAATTATGCATGTCTATGAACCAAATTCCGAAAGAGGATATAGAAGAGATCCCACTAATACAAAGAATCAGAATATCTGAAAGATGGAGTGAGTATAAAAACATCCAGCAAGAAAAAGGCCTGGAGACAGAGCAATAAGGAGTCTTTAGGGCTTCCTGAGAGAAATAGAGCAAGACAGTCAGTACAGGCCCTAACCCAGCTGGCCTCAGTAAAAAGTTACCAAACTCTGGCAAAACACGGCTCACATGAGATGAATATTTCACACCAGAGATGCTCTCAAGCATTTGTACATGTTAGTTTGGGCAATTTTCAGCACCATTTTAGTAGATGGTCTCTGTAGGAAAGGTATCTCCATCCTCCTTGTTTTGGGTCTAAGTGTTTAACATGAAGGTGGTAAAAAGGGATTGCAGAGAAGGACTGCAGGTCACAGGGAACACCTCATCTACCCAGGTGTGGTTTGGATTTTTCAATACTAATCATTTTTAGCTTGTAAGGCATTTTCCAGCTGGGGATAAATAAAGCTGAGGATATAAAAATTATTTTACAACATTAAATAACATGTCTCAAAATCAAATCCTTTCTTAAGCCTGAAGAAGTCATCCCTGGAATGTGGTGTAAGAGAGCCAGAAGGCAAAAGAGATACTCAAGGATTCTGGTGTTTGGCTAGCTTAATTTGGGTTTTACTTACATTAGAATGAAATTTAGCCTGTTGACAAAAATACAAGCAATATGTCAGATACAAACTTAATTTAGCAATTTTATAACTAGGCTTAAAGTGCCCCAAATAGTTCCCTTGTTATTATTGTCTTGTTTAAACCAGAAGTATGGCTTATATTTAGACAACTTGAAGCTACACTGCAATTTAACAGCTGACTGTACATTGCCTGGAGCATGCTGCTTGAATCTGCCTGCAGGCAGAGCATTTATTTGTTCAGTGGGGCAAGTACATAGCAGCTGAGTAGCTGTGTATTTCCAACCACAATGTATATCTACTATCCTACACTAGAAACTGTGGTGTATTCATACGATGCTTTCAACAAGAGTGATAAAAGTGAACTATCAGTTGCAGATAAAATATTTTTATTCTCAGCAGAATTCATATATTTTAGTTTGCCAGTAAAGATCTGACTCCCTTTTTTATGCACACGAAAAAAAAAAAAAAAGATAATTCCCTTTTCCCTCAGGTACATAACACTTTTTCTTTCCAGTACAGTATTTTCAACTGAATCACAAACTGTAGTATCAAACTGGAACAAAGAGTTAAGTGCAACCAGAGATTCATACAGAAGAGCATATGGGTTGAATAATTGTTATCTAGATTATTTATTTTTTATTGTTCCTTAAAAACAGAACAAAAACCCCCTTTTTGAACACAACATGAAGAATAAGATCACTTACTAAGATTCCCTAGTACATAGCTTCAGCACTTTGAGAAGCCTAGGTCTTTTGAGAGCACTCTATCCAAGAAACATTTTAAGTAAGCGAGAAGGAAATGTGGGAATCTGCACTATAATATTACCAATTGTGATATAATGATACTGTTGTCTAAAATCCTTTCACCACACACAGCAGCAATACCAATCTATTTGCAGTGAGAAAGACAAATGGATTGGGCTAAAACACCTGAATTATCTCCAGGGAAAATAAATCTTAGCCTGTTTTAGACCTATAGTAGAAATGCTCTACCTTAAATAAAATAAACATGAGATGCCATGAAATAATACTTACAAGGGATTAATTATTTTTATGTCCCGATAGGTTACCTGCTACCAAAGGAAAAGAGATGTTAGTTGTCCTCTACAAGAATATCTGGAAAAATATTTGTACAGATATTTTTTTCAATAAATTGATGTATAGGTCCTATAAAATCTCTACCTTATTGGCTGGATGATGTGTAATAAATTAGCACAGGATTCATTCACAGAATAACAACGTTTCATAAGTTTGATTTAGGGTGTATACTCCAATCTAGGCACTTCCTAAGACAGATATTATGAGGCAATAAAATACATTACTGTGCATCGCAGTGTTTAGTCATCATGCTTACATTCAAAGAACATGTCTCTAGATGCAAATTCATGTAGGATATGTATTTGCATTACCTTAGTATCAAACCGAACAGAGGATTTGTCAGACCGTATAGGGACAAGAATGAATTAATGTTTCACCTTTTTACACTTGAATTGTCAATCCAAGAAGAACATTCTTCACCTACCTACCAAGGTCAAGTCAGTGTTGAGAAATCTTAAAAGTCTGAAAAACATCATCAGTGGAAGCACAAGCTGCTCTTGCAGTCATGACACTCACTTGAGACTTGTTACAGCTTTGTATTGATCCTTGCTCCCAGGACAGAACAACCCAAGACACTATATCCACCTGATTTATCAATGGACACAAAGTACTGTCTGTTGACAAGTGTCAATGAAATTGTTTTTCATTCTTGTCTTGGAATTTCCTAGAGACATTTATTTCACATCTTTCATCCTTACTGAATATTCCTGAACTTCTTTCCTTTAGAGCTTATATTCATTAATTAAGGACTCAACACAGCACCAAAGTCTGATGTAAATTTTGAAAAAGCTTTTGGCGTTTCCTTCAATAGCAAGTGATGTCCTTAGTCCAGTTCCTTAGTGTAAGGATTATAAATTCTTCTCTTGAAGGTTGCACATAAAAATCTTACAGAGCTACCTTTAAACGAAATTGTTTACTGCTGCATTTAAAGATGTACAACCAAAAATCCATGCATACATCCCATAAACTCCCAGCTAAATTTTTCGTAGTTCATTGTAGTACAGCAATCAATTGCAATGACCCTTCATTGTATGTTCTGAAAAACTGATTCCTGCAGTGAGACGTGGTGGTGGGACATGAAACAAAGTACCAACTTTACACATTTGACAGAGACACAACTTTACACATTTACACATTTACACATTTGACAAAGAACTTCTGGAGAGAGGTCAGCGCAGGGCCACCAAGATAATTGGGGAACTGGAACATCTTTCATATGAGGAAAGGCTGCAGGAACTGGGGCTGTTTAGTCTGGAGAAGGGGAGACTGAGGGGAGATCTTATTAACATTTACAAATATCTACATAATGGGTGTAAGGAGGCTGGGACATCCCTTTTTTCTATAGTAGCTAGCAACAGGACAAGGGGTAATGGGATGAAGCTGGAACACAAAAAGTTCCACTTAAACATAAGAAAAAACTATTTCACTGTGAGGGTGAAGGAGCCCTGGCACAGGCTGCCCAGAGGGGTTGTGGAGTCTCCTTCCTTGGAGGTCTTCAAGACCCACCTGGACATGTTCCTATGCAACCTGATCTAAGTGAACCTGCTTCTGCAGGGGGGTTGTACTAGATGATCTCTAAAGGTCCCTTCCAACCCCTACCATTCTATGATTCTATGATTACTCAGTTATTAATGAACGCTCACTGTTGTTAACGGGCTGAAGCTCTCAGTAAATTTTGAGCAAGGAGACGCCAACTTGAGTATTTAAATTTTAAAAAGCTGTTAATTTAAGTAAAAATAAATAAAGGTGGTTCCATTTCTAAAAGAGCTTATCTCCTGTTTTCAGATAATTTTTAGTCACGTACATGATGGTTAAGGAAAAAGGTTAACAAATATTTATCTATGCAAAGCTGTGTATTTTTCTCATGATTTTCCAGTCAGATTGTTTCAGGGGAAGATAAAGGAATAACAGTGCCTTCAGTGTAAGATAGAGGGAAAGAACCTGACAGCAGCAAAGACCTCTGGGACTCTAACACACCTATTAACATCTATTTTATTCTCCATATTTTGGTCCACTGCATTAACAAGCATCAGTACTGGCAAGGAAATCTTAGTATACAGCCCCTGAGGGGGTCAAGAGAAACAGATGAAAACAAGCCATATTGAAAACAAAAGTGAAAAAGAAATTGTCCAAAATCTGGGGGAAAAAAAAAAAAAACAAAAAAACATTGAGAGAATTCTTTTTCTAACCTTGAAATTTTGAAGAGAAGAGAAAAAGAAAATGAAACATTATAAGACATTCCTCCTAGATGCAACATTATAAAGCATTCCTCCTAGATGCAGCTTCTGGAGAAAATAAATCTTTAAGGTAACACTCTTTCCTAAACTTTTAAGTGAAAAATTAAAAACCTTTCTGATTCCAAAAATCCTAGTAACAGCATGCACATTTAATGTAATATTGTATCTTATCAGGACAATGGGAAAAAAAGAACATAAATACTGAATAGACTTCAATCATGAAGTTTTCTTAATAGATTAGCTGTGGAAAAGAAGAGGAAAAGTGAAAAGGAAACAAGAGGAAAGTTGAGTTATTTATCGGGGGAAAAAAATGAACTAAAACTTAGTATGTAAGGCAATTGATAAATAACACAGTGACTTGTGCATCCCATCAATCATTTCCAGGAGAAAACCACCATTTGTATCTTCTGGTCACGTTAATGTCTTGGGATTCTCTTGTCCCGTCTTCTTTTAAATCTATTAAAAAAAAACAGAATCAAAACAAAACAGTAGGTTCTGAGAGCAGCAGTGATGTAGTGGTATGTATAGACAGGCCTAAAAGCACATAGAATCATAGCAGAAAAAAACCAAACCAACCTTTCTAAAAAGAAACCATATCAGTACTATGATATTTAGTATCAACACAGAAGAGACCATGAGAAGTGAACCTCTCATGGGCTATTCTTTCCTTCCCCCATTAGGCAGCAATGCAATACTTCCAGCAAGAGTAGATTCATTTTCACATATAATTACATCTTGGCAGAACGACTTTCAAAATTTGAAATGTTTGGCATTTAGAGTGGCAATCTGTATTGGCGTCTGAAAGCCTTTAATGAATACTAAATAACTAACAATCTGTAACAAGTTTGACACTCAAATATGTGACTAAGTTTCTCTCTAAAGCCTCAAGGAGTTCAATAAAAGTAGCTTGCATTGCAAATGACAGTGTCATGTCCTGACACTTGAGCTGGTTCTCCTGAAGCTCCATTGTGGAAAGATACAACAGTAAAAGACATGATGAGAAACAGTTTCTAAGTTCTGTATAGCTATAATAGATGGAGAATTTCAGTAATATTCTTTTTGGCCCTTATTTCTTAGTTTCCATCTCGAGAGAATAAAAAAGTCTGCAAACAAAATGTATTCTAAGCACTGGGTAAACACAGATAATGGAAAACAACCATACTAATCACAGGAAAACACAAACATTATATTGAATTTAAAATAATAAAACAAAATAAAAATAATAGTGATTTCATATGGCTCACATGGCTCTAACTGATCTCACATCTGTACATACATGTGGTAACTAAAGTGTTCTTAATTTCTATTTATTCATGTTACAAATTTAGGATTTTAGCTAACATTTTTAAATTATTTTTATGACCTTTTGAAGAGCAGAAGACAGAAATTAGTAATGTATTTAAATTACTCTAGCTGCTTATGCACATGGTATCTGTCTCAGGCATAGCAAAATGTAGTATTATGATTTAACAGGAGTTCATTGAAAACAAATTTGTTATGTCTTCAGATGTCTTTCATCATTAAGTTTTCATAAAACTAATTGGACAGAAATCAAAGAATAAACTAATTTTCACAACCTCGGGTTTTTTTCCATTCCTCAAAATTTTCCAAGAAACTACTTTGATCTTGAAAAGCGTCTTTTAAAAATATCTTATTTACAGGATAAAAAATTGTGATCATAAAAATACAATGAAAACTAAAGATCTAAAAATAATACTGGATAAATCTTTTTTTAAAAAATATAAGAAAAATGTAAAAACATTTCCATTGAATACTGACAGAAAGCAATTTCTCAACATTTCCTGTCAACCACCTTCAGAGGTTTGACCAGAAAAAGATGACAAATCAAACCAGTTTTTTCTCTAACATAAGGCTTTTGTGACTGTCTTTTATTTTCAGAACTGTTGTAATTTATCTCAGCTATTCAGGAATCCAATCTGTTTAATCAAGGCAAAAAATATGATAACTTTACATATGCATGCACACACACATCCCTACTGATGGACATGTTCAGCATACCTTTTTGATTAAAATATTCTTTTTGATAGCAACAACTAAGTTGAAGTCAAGAAAGGATGCATGGACTTGTATAGCCTGCACTATACACATCCTGTTCTCTTGGTACCCTGGTGAACCATACTGTAAACTTTATATAGAGATTTTCTTCCAAGAAGTGAAAGGGCTTTCAGAAATTGCAATGGGCTGCCCAGGGAAGTAGTGGAGTCACTTAGGGAAATGGTTTAGTGGTTGATAGGGCTGGGACAAAGGCTAGACTCAATGATCTTAAAGGTCTCTTCCAGCTGAAAAGATTCTGATTCTGTGAAGTAACACAGGAATTATTTTTTTTTCTATCACAGCGACACATGTAGCAACATGTGCCCCTGTAGCCTGAAAAATAAGGCACATCTTTAGCCAAGAGAAGCCATTATCTTCTCCAAGCTCTTCTCCTCTTGGCATTTAATACTCTTCCTCTTTTGAGGGGAACTCTTCATAGATGATCCTGTCTCAGTAAGTGTTTTGTCCTCTCTAAGAGATCTACACATGGTAGATTAACTCCTACTGTCAGGATTAGGTCACACAGCTATTTCAAAAACAAAACAAATGATCTCACACTTCTCAAATATAGTTAATAGATTACATCATGTCATTGAATTTTCTTTTAGAAAAATATTAAAAGCAGGAGATCTGTGATTTGAACTCAGTAGAAATAGTTAACCTTTGGCTGAACATAAAGGAGAAGCAGTAGAAAAAGCTTGGTAAAAAGATAGACAAAATATTCAAGGGCCTGTAGCACAATAGGGCAGCATGTTGAATACAACTATGTCAACATCAACAATACAATTACCTGAGAAAGTAAAAAAAAATTCTTTCCTCTAGAGCTATTAAAATAAGTAGTTAATTGAAAAATCTTGCACATACCAAAATTACTGTCACTTCAGTGCCTTCAATTTACACCACCATCAGCAAGAGCTCAGAGACAGTAGTGCCTCTCTTTATCTCCTCTTCATTGTACAGCACCTAGCCATGATACAGACCATACATCATACCCTGAAGCAGATTATTTTTATGGAACAGATCATTAGCTGAGGTAAATCAACATGTGGCTCTAAAGTTTCTCTGTAGTCTACCAATAAATTAAGAGAATTCATTAAATGATAAGGAAAATGAGCATTGAAAATTAGTTTTTTGAAGATCATAATGCACAATGCATTCCGCAGGACAGCTGTTAAATGTAGCACATCTTTAATTCTGCAAATAATTTGAACTCTTGCAACCAGTCATCAAGATTTGAGGTTTATATGATTATGAGAGACAGCATCTTCAGTGACTATCTCTGTTTCCATATCTACTCATTTATGCTTTTAAATGAATGCAGTGCTACTACTATATTCCAGAAAAGCCACAAGCACACTATTCCTTGCTTGTTAAAACATCTTTATTAACAAGTTGCCTGTTTCACTTGTTTCAGCAAGATGGAAATAAACATATTTTCATTTGCGTTTCATTAAATTATTCCGCAATCCATATGCAGTGTCTTGATGCAGTTTGAAAGGTGAACAGATGGGATTTTATTTTTAGCTCATGTTAACACAGCCCATCAAACACTCATTTGCCTGATATACTATCATAATATAGCTTATACTCAGTCTTTAAAGTATATCTTTGCCTGCCTTGTAATATCCAAATGACAAAAGAGAACTGTGTGATAAATATTTAATTACAATCATGATGATTGTTTTGTCACTGAAAAATAGTAATTGTAAGTTAATGGAAGAATTTGAGTTTTAAACATTTAGCAACTACATGCTATTGAAATCAAAGCACTTTAATTATATTACTTCAAATACAGGCTTTTTCGAGATTGGAAGAGTGCTTTCAAGAACTAAATATATGCTTTTACATTGATGCTTAAGGAATTTGCAACATCTATTAGGCATGGACAGAACTAGGACAAGACTTTGTTTCAATAGCATGCCTCTGATTACATTTTGGATACAATGCACTAGTGTGTATAATATAATGCCATATACAAAAGTATAGGACAGAATGACAATGTAAACACTAAAAGTGACTTGTACTTCTTTGCTCAAATAGTTCACAAAATAAAATTAGCATAGCCTCCACATGAGATTTTTAAACCTTGGGGTTTTTTTACTAGATATGTACACAACCATGCCAAAGACAGTTTTCCAGGTTTGCATAACTTTTAATTTTGAATGTTTGTGGTACACACTATTCTGCAGTCAAATTACTCCTTCAATGGGAACTATTTGACAAAGGTCAATGGAATCAAACCCCAGCTCACCACCACAGAGAGCACTTCTTTCATACAAATACCTTTCTAAGCAAAGAATACAGGTATGAAAGTCGTAACAAAACCCAAAAGAATAAACCCTCCAGGATACTTCGTAGGAATCTGAAGGAAAAGGTGAAAGTAGTTCACCAGAGCACCTAATGACCAACTCGTATATTTTAGAGAAATTTTGGCCAATATGGTGAAAAAAATAATGACGACTCTGTAAGAGAGCTGCAGCAAAGTATACTATGTCCTGGAGAAACCACCATCATCTTCCTAATGTTATATCTTTGCCAGGGCTGAATTATGAAGTGAAAGCATGCATGCACTGCAGGTTTTATTGGAATCACATAAGAATACTATAGACTAAAACCATGTAAACTAGAAATTAACAAATTCCTTTTTGAATCTGAGCCAACTCTCTCAGCCCTACTACATCAGGTCTATGTCCTTCAGTCTCTGTTTCAAGAGTACAATCCTTATGCACCAGTATCTCCAAGGGCAACTCAGCCTGTTAACATGTTAGCTGTTGCTACAGTTAACGTAGCAGTTTCTTTCCAAGGAAGATGTGGATTTCTGCAGAGAAATGGCTAACAATTTTCACATGACAGAGGCAGCAAAAAGTTTTCAGACAACCCAAACGTTGTCTTTCATTTTCACACAGGATTCCTGCTGTGAGGATCAAAATAGCTACAAGAAAAATTATTACAAAAACCAACAGAAAGGATTTATATTACAATAGAGCTATATCTTTAGTGATTATCTATGTTGTTATTTTTGGAAATGATGGAAAAATGTCAGGTTGAAACATGACAGGAAGAGGTAAGGTCCTAGTGTCTCTTAGAGCTTAATTTTTATATTTGATGGGAAAGGCTAAACGTGGTTACATAACAATGCTAAACCAATAGATAGTAAGTAGATGCTCCTCTCTCCCACAAATCTTTCCTTGTGCTCTGTGCTTCTATCCATATTACAAATGCAAGAGACAATAATGGTAATAAAGTACCCAGAAACAGTACAAAAATCCCATGTGAAGAGAAATCAAATGAGACAAGTCAGCTATATATAAAGACCCTAAATTATTCAAGCTGCCTAAACACCCAGAAGTTCACTCACAGCTTTATACTAACGATTACAAATTCCAAACAGCATTGCTATATTTTAATTTTTTTTTTCACAACAGGCATATATGAATTAAGTCTTTAAATCCTTATTTAGGCAGCAGACACTCTGTACTAATTAATATGGAAAACAATGACCATAGGAAAGAAGTAGATGGTTTGAAGACAGAGAACAAAGATAAGCTGAGAGATGTGTGTGTGTGTGTGTGTGAAGATACCAAGTGCATATTCTAGCATTTCTTAATCACTGATAACCTACAATGTAACTCTCCAAAACATAGATTTCAGATAACATTTTAACTAGAAAGGTCAGAGGAGTCTCCATATTTAGTCACCAATAAACCCTTTTTCCAAGCTTTTTTTTAATCTAATCACATTAGAGATAAGATTATTTCCCACAGGATGCTGATTATTCTGATGTTTGTAATACATCATATACTAAGACCTAGGAATATTTCTTCATCTTTCATTCATAACTTGTCTAATGCAAGAAATAAATCTGAAACAAGGAGAGGAAGAAGAAATGCGACTAGTATTTTTTAAATATTAAAACAATTTTTTTTGTTGGATTGTGTTTCTGATACATGGGTTCAGAGTAAGAATGGAGGGAGAAAAGGTTTTGATGATTTTAGATATCAAATGAGTATTTTTCTCCCACCTGAAAACTGCCTCCTCAATAGAAGGATAGGTACGTGATCCTTACAAAATTTTGACAGAAGAATCCTGATTCCAAAATATTTCAATTTTATGTTATTCTTGGTAGGATTCCTACAGCCCTAGAATAATACTGTAAAGCATTTGTAGTCCTATTAATTTATACATTCAAAAAACAAGGGAAAAAAGCTGCAGTCACCTACTGTTCATAGCTATTAATCAGGGAACTGATGAGGCAAGCTGATGGGAAGAATCAGATTGAAGCTGTGCTGGGTTTCTTTGCCTTGGGCTCATTAACCAAGAGAAGAAAGGCAGGGACAGGTGTCTAGAAATGCCCATCAGCTGCTACTGAACTAGCAGCAGCATTATGTGAAGGACAGAATTAACAAAGGGCTCAAAGGGTACAGGAGAATTTCTGAAGACAATCAAATATCAGGAAGGACAGACCCTACTTTTCCAGGTAAGAGCAATGAGGTCCCAAAATATATGTGATTTGGAGGAATAATACATAACAATAGAAAACAGATAGATCTATATCCTCAGTCCCCAAGAGCAGAACATCTGCATGGCATTCAGCCATTTATTATTATTTCACTGAATCACTACCCTTCTCAAAGTGCCTCAAAGCTGTGACAAGCTAAATCATCAAAATTATTCAAGCTAATAAATCCTGCACCTCCCACAAGTATATGGTTTCATCCTAAACCTCAGCACTAGCACTAAAAAAGAAGTTGGTCTAAGTTTTACATCTGTGAAAACAGTAAAGCAGTATGTTTTAAACACTCTAAATAAAACAATCACATAACCATAAAATAAAGCAGGAAATAGCTTCATGAGTGAAAAAAAACCACAACACAATCTTACAAAGAGAAACAACATTTGGCCGAGTCTCATGTTTTGTTTTTGCAGATCTTGAGTAAAATGTATAATACACTTTGAGCAACATTTCTTGGCACAGATTTTCAAAATACAGAGAAAATCAGTAGCATCTACTTCAGGTACTGCACACTTTACACTGAAGTTTAAACCTCCAGGTGAATATTCATCCTTTGTACATTTCTTGAAGTAATTCTCATCTAGGTACTGATGCTAACTTTCTTTGGTTTTATTTTCAAATGAGATAACACAAATTTTCATCAACCTCTCTGCTGCACAGGCTCTGTAAATCCTGTCATATTTGTACCCAAACAGCAATCATGTTAATTCTGCATTGTTAATTCTTTTTGTTTGTTAGTTGTCCCTACCCATCAGTATTTGCAACATCTGGTAGGGGACCTGGAAGTCTAAATCTCTCCACAGGATTCTATTTAGCACAAAGCACTTAAAAAAAATTATTAGAATTGCTAATTTTATGCTACATTGAATCTTCAAATCTTTGCCGGTTCACATTTTTATGCTCTGATAATCAATCGATCTTTGCCTTATTTTTAACATTGAAGACCAACAGGAATTATACTAATGAAAGTTAAGAGCTTCTCCAAGAAGCAAAAGAGATTTTTTTTTCATCACAACTGCATTTCCAAAATGACAATGATGTTAAAAATTGTAATTTAACAGGTTTTCGCTAAGGTTGTTCATCTGCTTCACCTTCAAGAAAATTTTAAATTCAGCTTCTGTGTAGCTTTTGTATGAAGCCTTAATCCATGGGTAAGGCCATAATGCACTAGAGGAAAGGAAGGAGGAAGACCTTAGATGTAAGGGGAAAAGCCTAATTTTGAAACAAGGAAAGAAAACTTGTGTTTGACCTAGTGGTGTGTGTCCCTGCATGTAATTGATATGCAAATACAGTCAATTCTATTCATCAATACCATCCCTCAAATGATTTTAAAATTCTTTTCCTATAGACTTTTTAAAAATTCTTTAGACTACTTTCCTGGTAGGTATAATAAAACTATGACTTCTCTCAATGCTTGCCTGCTATCACACCATAATGAGATTTATATCCCCAGAGTCATTTTCAAATGAGTTTACTTGTTATTTATGATTTTTCCATCAGCTTTAAACATCATTTTAAAATGCTGTTTCCATTGATTGCCAGTTTCCATGGTTTTAGAGACATATTTCCTTATTTAAAATAATCACAATCAGGAAATTATGTAACAGGAAGGTTTTTGTGTGCGTAAATGCCACAGTACAATAAAGAACACACATATAACCTTCACTTATGAGTCTTACTGCACTTATGAGCTAAGACTCATTGAACTTCAATTCATTTCTATTATGTTTCTGCATCCAAATATATCTCTTTAACCTTTCACCTTTAAAAGATATAAAATTAACAATACTGACATTTACAGAATATTGGTTTAAAAATGTCAGTAGGGGAAAATGAATAACCAGAAATAGAACAATATTTATCAGTTGCAAAGATTTGGCCATGATAAATGCTAACATTACCATTGACAAAATTATACACCTGAAAGCATTTTTCTCTTTAAAGTAGAAGTTTGTATATTTTTGGCAGGTGACATTTGTATCAAATGTAAGACAAGAATTACTATGGTAACAAAATATATAAAATGAAAGGATTTTTTTTTTTTTTCTATTTCTCTTTCATTTTTCTTTCAGAGAAGGTTATCTCAGAGCACTACAAAATCTTTATGTTCTTTTTTCTTAACTCTGCTGTTGAACTCCCTTAATTACTGGCCAGAGATACTGAGCTGACCATGAGTCTCAGTACTAAGAGCTGTTAGACTGCTTTGAATTTCAGATGTTAAGGCATGCTGCAAATCAGAGTTGCAGTACTAAATTATTTCACTGAAGAGAGACACTTTTTTAAGCTGTATATGAAAAATAATAGGTACATTACAAGGCCCATCTCTTGAGATATTTTAATTAGATTCAGAAAAACAATCCTGGTGATAAATATAACATCCAGTAGAGAACAACTCTGAAGGAGATGGAAAGTACCTATTAGTTTTACTTCTATTCCACTATAACTTACTAGATTCTCTGCTAACAAACACATAGCTCCATTGCACTGAAATAAGAATATTTTATTGATTTCTAACTCTCATAAACTTGAAATATTTTAATTACTGAATAATCCATTCTGCATTTCACAGACAGCAATTTGCTGAGCAACATAAAACTAACAAAACAATGCCTGATTGAAAAAGTGAAATATGCTCCTGTAAATAGAAAGTACCTGGTGTGTCCTTGAAGTCTATTGTTTTGAGAAGATGCCAGAGAAAAATATTGAAGCTTCAATGCAGGAGAGAATTGTTGTACTTTTAATAAGTCAGCTTTTGAAATACCCATAGATTAACATGAGATAGAAACCCACCAATATCTGCGCCTCTAAAATGCCCATAAAATGGGTAGGGAGATAAAAGTTAAGTATCTGCTAAAGAGTCCACCCCAAAGACTGGCAAGACAAAGCTGATAGGGGTCTCCATTCACTGATGTTAAAAAAATTATTGTTCTCATTCTAATGTTATGTAATCTGTAGCAAGTTAGTATCAGCTAAAATACCAGTATAGTAGCTTCAAAGCAGCATTTGCAGCATTGTAGCTTACATAGAAAAGCAAATTAATGTATCTGCTCTCAACTCAGCCTTGCTGACTACCATGCTGCAGCTCAGGCTGTCACAGTAACTGCTCCAAGCTATCACAGAGCAAGTTTCCCTTTGGAGGTGTCAAGGCAATTTAATTATAAGAAGGTATTGCTATCAGATGAAGATACAGATAAACAAACTAACCAGCAATGTGTCCTCATGGCCAAGAAGGCCAATGGCATTCTGTGATACATCAAAGTAGAATGTGGCCAGCAGGTTGAGGGAGGTTCTACTCCCCTTCTACTCTGCCCCACTGAGGCGTCCTCTGGAGTCCTGTGCCAAGTTCTGGGCTCCTCAGCTCAAGAAGGACAGAGAACTGCTGGAGAGAGTCCAGCGCAGGGCCACCAAGATGATCAGGGACTGAAACATCTTCCTTATGAGGAAAGGCTGCAGGAACTGTGGCTGTTTAGATTAGAGGACACTGTGAGGGGATCTCATTAATATTTACAATTATCTAAATGGTGTGTATCAGGAGGTTGGGCTATACCTTTTTTCCATTGTATCTAGCAGCAGGACAAGGGGTAATGGGATGAAGCTGGAACACAAAAAGTTCCATTTAAACAAGAAAAAACTTTTACTGGTAGGGTGATGGAGCCCTGGCACAGGCTGCCCAGAGGGGTTGTGGAGTCTCCTTCCTTGGAGGTCTTCACACCTGCCTGGACACATTCCTCTGCGATCTGATCTACGTGAACCCACTTCTGCACAGGGGTTGGACTAGATGATCTTTAAAGGCCCTTTCCAACCCCTACCATTCTGTGATTCCATGAAAGAGATTATTATGTTTCTACAGCAAGTATGAGATATTTAAATTAGATCTTTATCCTAAGGACCATACCAGTATGTCTCAAGGTCTGTCACTATTCTCCTTCATTGGCAAAAATTTCATAGTTGTGTCAATCAGTGTGGGTGCAAATACAGTTGAAAGCTTTTGAGGTTTATATGTAGTCCAGAGAAGTAGCACATATTGCAGTTGAACATGCAAGACTAAAAGCTAGGCCAAAGTCATAAAGCATGTATATCAATGTAAGAGCTGTCCCCATGCTACAGAGCCCTATGGACTCTGTAATTTTGCTTGAAACTCTATATCTTATATCATAAAGAGACATGGATTCAAAATATCATTCATTGTTCAATGCAAACACATATACTATGGTATTCAAATTACAGATCTGCTATAACACTGTAATTTTAAAATCTCGAAGAACCAAGGAACATGAATAATCAATGTAAAAGTAAAGCAAACAGACTTTTTTTTTTTAAATTTACTTTTTGGGATGACTTAGGCCTTTTTTTTTAAGATAGAGTAACGCATCAACTCTGTCTCTATCTCCTTTTTTGGTGTGCTTTCATTTCCCAGTCCATATTTAATCTGAATAAATATCTAGAATGCACTGAAAAATACTCCAGGTAGCCCCTCAACTAAACCCAACTAGAAATTTCCTTTAAAATGCACTTTTTCTCCCCCTTCATTCTGCTAACAACAAGACAAGGTAAAATGGGAAATTAAAATAAGAAAACATTTGGTTTTGCAGGACGAAGTGATGTAGTTTTCTTGAAGCCAAGTTACCTAAATCTGCACTATCAGCACCTACATATGAGGAGTAGATTAGAAGCACTCACAATAAATAAATAGATTAGCCAGCATTTACTAAAGAAATGAAGCAGCAAATCATCATATTGTATCTCTCAGGGTTTTCTGCTTGCCGTTGTCATTGTGGTATGTGTCCATCACAGAGTAATTCTAATGCAATGATTTCGAGTGAATATTTTACAATCAATATCAAGGCAAAGTCATTTGGAAAAAAACTTTCTTCACTGCAGGCTTTGGTGTGCAGACATGCAAGAGGCACAAGAGATGAATCTAGTTTCTCTGAGTTTGGATGCAATGTGACATTTTATTGTATTTATTGCCTGGAAATTAGCATATAAATGTCCAAGCCTAGTTTATAGGCTTATTTCACTTATTTCAGTTGTTCCTTAAATGCATTAACTCTCACTTCTCTCTCCCTGACATTTCCTTCTTCCGGAGACAAAGCTAGAAATGCTAAATATAGCACAAACACAAC
Source organism: Colius striatus (assembly GCF_028858725.1). Taxonomy (NCBI): domain Eukaryota; kingdom Metazoa; phylum Chordata; class Aves; order Coliiformes; family Coliidae; genus Colius; species Colius striatus. Next base: position 27,629,012 of record NC_084767.1, on the reverse strand, counting down.
GTGTGGAACACTAACATTCTTCCTTTTTATTCTACAGAACCCTACTTGTTCTCCAAATTCTTCCAATGTTTGGCATGTGGATCATGGTGTCTGATGGGTGAAGTACTGTAGCAGGCCAAGGTGATCTCATCCTCCTGAGACATCAGAGCCCAGAAGAAATCTCTATTTTTTTCCTTCTCACTGTTGGGCAAAAGAGCAGGAGAAGCATCAAAGCTTCAGAAGGGAAGATGAAGGACAGCCAGCACACAAGTAAGCATCAGCTGAACAGCATGGTACCTCTCACCAGATGCGGCTCCAGTCAGAGGACTGCTCAGGGTTTTATTTAGAGCATGAAAAACATGTTACTGGATTTTCCACTTCCCATTGGTGTTTGAGCTGCACTGAAAAACCTCAGCAAACAGTAAAAGATATTCGTATTCTACCATCCTTATTTTCAGTTTGGATAACTTTTTTTTTCTGATGATTTTAGAGCTTTAAAGTTTTAGAATAAGTCTGCCTTAACAACCACACTTAAAACCACAAAGAAGTCTTTTAAAAGCAAGACTCCTGAAGAGCCTTTCCCCCTGCATTTATTCAAAAAGTAAGACTTATGCACTAAGCCATGTTATCCAGGAGAGACTAGACCTGTGGGAAGAGAAAAAAGTGAGCAAGCTCCATGGAAAATGCTTAAGTCTTGATAGTTTTCTCTAGTCCACCATATGCATATTTTATGAACTCATTACAGCAGCTACTGCATGTATAAATCAAATAAGCCCAATTGTTCAAACAAAAATTACCATTTTGATATATAGAAAACAGATGATATTGAAGAAATACTAACACTCTCCAAGCTGAAATTGCTCCAAGTCAAGTCCAGTGACTGTCATCTAGGCTTGGCCAGAAGGAGAAATTGGAGAACGCAGTTATTTCCACTGTATCTGCATGAAGGAAAAGGACTAAAAGACTGTTGTAACACAAACACTGATCCTCAAAAGTAATTGTAGTAGCTGAGCTACAAACAACACTTTCAATCATTGCTAACTCATGTCCAAAACCAAAATTCAGATATAACAGACAACATTCATGATCAGGATCTGCATGGGAACAAACATGAAAAAGACAAGGAGACTGCAAAGAAACCAGCAGCACAAAAATAGTTTATGGTTTATTCTCTCAGATTGAGTGCTGTGTATTCTACACAAGAGAACAGTTTGAGAATAAAATGGAAAGGAGAAATTCAGAGTGTCACACAAAAATACACGGTTGTTCAGTGTTTGCAGCAAGGGTGAATACTAGTTTCAAACAAGGCCCCTACACTCCTGTAGTGCTTTTGCCTGGGCCAGTTTTTTGGTAGGAATGCCTTCTTTAAACAAAGATCTCCCAGAAGCTTCCCCTGTAGGTGACAGGGCTAATTCAGGTGAATAATGTACGTGACAGTCAATTCTAAGATGGACCCCACAGCTGACCGAGGCCTGGTCAGTTAGTGACTGAGGTAAAACCTCTATGATTAAATTATTTGAGAAGGAGAAGAAGTTGCTGTACAGTTGCTAAACTCCAGCAGCAAGAGGAAGTGAGAATGTGAAAACATCACCACACACACCAAGGTCAGTGAAGAAGGAGAGGGAGGAGGGTGCTTAGGCCCTGAAAGAAAGATTCCCTCGTGACCTGTGGTGCAGCCCATGGTGAGGCAGCTGTGCCCCTGCAGTCCATAGAGACCACCAGGGAGCAGAGACCCACTTGCAGCCTGTGGAGGACCCCATGCTGGAGTGGGTAGATACCTGAAGGAGGCTGTGACTCCATGAGAAGCCAACACTGGAGCAAATTCCTGGTAGGACCTGGGAACCCGTGGGGAGAGAGGAGCCCATGCCAGAGCAGGTTTGCTGTCAGGACTTACGATCCTGGAAGGCTGGAGCAGTCGATACCTGCAGGACTGTTCTCTCTGTGGATAACCCACATTGGGGCAGGATGTGAGGAGCTGCACCCATGGGAGGCCTCATGCTGGAGCAGTTTGTGAGGAACTGTAGCCCATGGGAAGGACCCACACTGGAGAAGTTCCTGAGGGACTATCTCCTATTGGAGGACCCTCAAATTGTAGCAGTGGGAAGTGCAGTGATGCCTCCTCCTGAGAAGAAGGAGCAGCAAAGTCCATCTATAATGAACTGACTGCAACCCCCATCCCTCATCCCCTGTGCTGCTGTGGGGAGAAGGAAGGAGAGTCCTGGGAAGAGGGAGGGGTGAGGGGAGGTGTTTTAAGGTTTGGTTTTATTTCTCATCTCCCTGTTCTGATGGTTCGTTTAATAAATCTAACCTTTTTCTCCCCAAGTTGAGTCTGTTTTGGCTGTGATGCTAATCTCCCTGTCCTTATCTCTACTCACTAACTTCTCAATATATTTCCCTCTCCCCTGTCCAGTTTAGAAGAGGGATTGATACGATGACTTGGTGGGCACCAGGCAGCCAGCCAGGGCTAAACCACCAGAACTCCTTGATAGCTCCCATTTGGGAAAACATTTCTGATCATCTGCAAACCCACTCCAGCAGGCGCTAACTACTGAGCCCCTTTTCAGCATCCTGCAAGGGGATATGAAAGAGATGGGAACTCTGTGCAGAGCAATCAGAAATTTTAAAGATTGTGTAATAGTATAAAAGAAGGTAGTCAATACCAAAGGAAATTGGTTTCCATCTAAAAGCTTTAGCAAACACCCCACTAAGAAAGGCTCATTCATTTAAAAGCATGAATACATAGAAATTCAGAAGTATTATTAACTTGTCGGATCGGAATTCTGAACACTGAGGAACAATAATCAACTAAACACCAATTCTTTCTTGGGATTCTAGTAAAAAAATAATTTAGACCTAAACACCTCCAAAGCTGCAAAAGCAAAACACAATTCAGGGTTTTCAAAATTGAGACTCACAAGGAATGTCACAGGACCACTTCAGCCAAGACCAAGAGGGTCTGAACCTGCTTCTGCAGGGATGTTGGACTAGGTCATCAACCCCTACCATTCTATGATTCTATGATTTACCCCAACCTTCCATGCAGCAGTTCTCACACTGAACAGTCTCTGAGTGTGTGACCTCAACTTCTTTTGGAGAAAATGAAAAAAACCAGCTATGTTCCAGAAGTGCATCTGAAGATCTTCCACAGGTAGAAGCATTCAGCCCATGACACTGGACTAGACAGAGTTTCAAGTAGAAAACAATATATTTCATCAGGTACTTAGATCACTTCCCTCTTATGAAATCACTGACCTAGTCCTCCTTTCCAAAACAAACAGAACCAAAGCACATTTTAGTTTTTCTTACCAAGGCTAAAATTAATCATTTGATCATTATGTTTATGAGGCATATAAATTTAATATTTACATTTCTTAACTGGTTTGATATTAATTCACATCAAAAGCATGGTTTTCAAATGCCATTTACATCTAGCACTCTTTCAACTTGTCACTGTCTAAGTACTGCCTTAGAAAAAGAATATTTAACCTTTCTTCCTGGGTGGAAAATAAATGAAAGTTTGTGAACTTTATATAGTAACATTTGTGCTTTGAATGAGCTTCATGTGCCTCCAGCAAAGCTCTGCAACATTTGCTACTTCACAGTTTAAAAGCGTATTCTAAGAAAAGGTCAAGAGAAAGAGGAAAAAAAAGGAAAGTCCTTGAAAGTTATAAATATATTAGACAGCAAAAATATTTCTGCTCTTCTAAATGCCTGTTTAAACATAAATCTGTTAATCTGATGAGGTTAAGACCCTAGAAAGTAAATTTACATCTGATTTTAAAAGGATAGTAGTGGTATTCCCTCATTTTCCAAAATCCTTTGTTTTCTCATTATCTTTCCTTCTTCCTCTGTTCCTTCTAAATATTTTAAAGTTCTCAAGATTTTTGACTTTAGGATTTAAAAATAAAACCAAAACGTTCTCACTGAAGCAGTTAACTACTTTCTGTGAGAAGATCGGATTAAATATTTCAAATGGACAAATAAAGTGTATGGTTGATCATTAAAAGGAAAAAAAAGGGGGGAGTGGGATAGGAAAGGAAGACCTGAATGCAGACTTTGCCATAACAGATATATATTCCAGGAATACAGTTATTCAAGTTAGTAAAGTAACTATAATGAAATAAACATTATGTCAGAATAGCATTTTTTGCAGAGCATAGTATTCTGGAACTGATCATATATGATGGTTACTGCGTTATGGCCACTAAACTTATTCTTCCTTTTTTAATATGTTCTTGTTCAAGCTGAATGTCACAGCAATCCAGCAATACTACACACTCTTTTTGGCATCAAAAAGAAACAGTTTTGGTCATCTTTCCCTCACATTTAATTGTATGATGTAGATAATCAAATTCTCCCACCACAGAAAAAGAGGTAGATGACAATATTCAAGCAGTGCAGTAAGATCACAGGATCTTTCCTTGTCCTAGCAGTTGAGCATATTGTTACCTGTCAGAACGTTTTAGAACAACAGACAATTCATTTCTATAAAGTAACTTTTTTTCAATCACAAAATTAATTATCAAACCAAAGTTTTAGAAGGGGCCTGAAGTATGTGTACAACTTAAAACCATTCTTTAGCCTGTATATACTATGGACAGACCTGCTTGTCAGTTACTGTATGGGTCAAAAGTAGAGATGGGTGGATTGTTTCTTCTTAGTTTTGGCTTGCAAGTGAACAGCCCCGCTTTGAAAGAGTTAGACTGGTCTAAACAGCTTGTAACTGAAGTTACATCAAAGTTCTAGGTTTCTGCTGTATCAGAGGCTAAATTTGTCTTGCAGCTGCATCCCTTTTGCCCATCTCATGACTCTGCTAATTCAAATATATTTAAATGTCTTTCATCAAAAGAGTTATCTTGTGATAGAATTTCTCTGAAAAACTATTAGCTTATTTTAAACGAAATTATTTCTCTTTAGGTGAGGGCTATTAACTAATATTAAATATGTATTGAGATATTTTAAGATGTAGTTATATATTTCACCTCGGTAAAAAATACATACCTTTCATACAAAATTTTATAATGCCTAAGCTCCTGCTCTGTACTTTTTAATTGATGATTTTTATCACTGAAAGGATAATTCTAGCATTTGTCATTGGAAATACTCATTTAAATTAAACAATCTATTTAAAACTACCAGGCACAGAGTTGATTGAATAACATAAAACTTCCACTGCTTTATTTTTTTTCCTAATTTTTTTGACCCTATTGTATATTTCAACTTCTAATTTGTTTTACTTGATGCACTGTAAACTTTAAGGTTTGTGCTTGCTTCTGCATCTGTGATCACTTGGCATTTAAACTTAGAAATGTCTCATCTTGTATTAACGTAAAAGCATGAGCCTGCAAATTCTTGTAGGGTAACTTCTTGGATCTCCTTTGAGGTACCCAAAGATTAACTATAATAGTTGAAGTTATAATTTCTAAATTATACACACATATAACTATGTAGTTTCTAAAGGTTAAAAAGTAAAAATTCCAAAACCAACCAAATTCTGCTGATTGACAGGATATCCAGGATCTGATATTCAGGATTTACTTCAATATAAGCTAATAAGATGAAAAACCTTGCTTCAAAAAGATCAAAACATCGGACATTCCAAAACTCAAAAAATTCCATTAATCAAGCTCTGCAAAATCTGAAGGATAATCAGGTTTGTGAAATATTACCTTGATCTTGCTGAACTGAACACTGTGACACTTATTTTTTTTTCTCCATTTAGTTAGATATTTCAGGAAAAGTATGGTAAATTTGGAAAGCTAAAGCTGGAAAAGTTAGACATTTGTTTCCTATCTTGTGTAACTCCTGCTAAAGTAGAAGTATTTCTGTCCTTTGGTTGAAATCATTTCTCTTTGCTGCTTAACAGTTAAAATGAACTTTTTTTTATCATCAGAACCAAAATGAAAGAGAAAAAGACAACCTGAAGACAACCTCATTGAAAATTTTATTTAAAAGAAACATTAGATCTACTTCATTATTTAAATTAGATATATTGACAAGATTAATGGTTTTAAACAAGACTCGAAGTAATAGGAAAAGGACCATATCCTCTAGCTTGTTATCTTTTCATATTCTGTTCTCACTAGGCGAATGCCTTAGCTCTGATTTGCTCTCACATCATTGCAAGTGTGTCCTGCATGTTCCAAGGCAGAGGCAAATAACTCTATCTGGACTAATATACAAGCTTGACTGAAAAAAATATTTCCAGGGAATGACAAACAGAATATATAAAAGCACTAGTAAGCCACAACAGAGCAATAATTGTATCTCTAATAGTCCAAGATTCATTAGTACTGAAGGAAAAAGTAGAGAAGAGACAGGCTCTTCTCAGTGATGTCCAATGATAAGACATGGGGCTAGAACGTAAGCTAGAATAAGTTAGAACATAAGAGATTTCAAAGAAATACAAGGAAAAACTTCACTGTGAGGGTGAACAGGCTGCCCAGATGGGTTGTGGAGTCTCCTTCTCTGGAGACATTCAAAACCCACCTTGACAAGTCCTAGTGAGGTCTACTCTAGGTGGTCCTGCTCTGGCAGATGCGTTGGACTAGATGATCTTTTGAAGTACCTCTCAACCCTTAAGATTCTGTGATTCTATGAAATCCTTTGGTTACACAATCACAGAATTTGGAGTGTGAATTCCTGCACAACTCTAAAACCCAAGCTCAAGCAGCATGATGCTTATAGAAAATGCAAGCTCCTCTTAATCTTCTGTAGTATTTGGTAGAAATACCTGTGTTTAGACAACATTTCAAATGCTAATTCAAATCAGTGCATATTTTAACAACACTTCTGTGCCCCCCCTCCCCACCTCTCGAGAAAGAGTGAACATTTGCATTAGACCATTAAAACATTCAAATTTTACACTACTTTTATGTGGCAGACATTAACTCTGATGGCATTGCTTGCATCATCAAAAAACTTGCCTATCCCATTTGTGGGCTCTAAGTAATATAATAACAAGACTTTCGAATATGTCATCCTTAAAGGACTGATAGCTTTTGTTTCAGCTGTCTGGAATTTTTAGACAAAACATTTCTTTTAACAGATAAGAACATTTTGTCACAAGATAAAAATTTATGTGAAAAATAATTTAACAGACTCCCTGACACATTTTTGTGCAGATGTTTTCAGACATCCTATCATCACAACTGCAAATTGAGTTTAACTAAAATGGATTTTTTAAAAAATAGCTAACTGAAAACAACTTTTTTTTTTCTTCCTTTCTTGTAAAAATCCAAAATATTTTGCTAAATCGTGATTCAGAAGTTTTTCAAATACAAAAATAGATTAAATTTTCACTTCTACTACACAAACAATCTTTCATATTTACAATTGAACATGATAAATAGGTTTGCCATTCAACATGTGTCATCTTTCTAAGAAGTCATTGCACATTTCAGAGAGTGAAAAGGATTTTCCAAGAACTCTACAAGATCCATAATTACAACCCTTATCTTTCTTATCAGTAGTTCAACTCAGCTCTAAGATGGAGCTAGCCAAATCATCTGATTACAAAGGATAATGTTTTGAGAGGAAATTTCAGTTCCTACTTGTTTAAGATTAAATTCAGACATTTCTATTTCTGAAAGTGGCAATTCTACCTACTAAGGGACTTTAAAAAAAGACTCTGAATTGAAAGTCAAGTTTTACTTGGTTTCCTTAACGAAACAATAGAGCTTTCAGCTGTAAAAAAAATTGTGACCATGAAGCCACTGACCACACTAATAATAAAAGCTCATCATATGCTTAATTCAGCTTAATCTTTGAGCATCAATTGTTTATCTCACCTTCGGCAACATCCTCTATGGTTTTACTTGCATTTTACCAGATGATCATTGTGTAGCAGTTTTCATACCAGTTTCCTGCAACCTTGTGAATATTAGATCTTAAATCCGGTAGAAGATTAGAAAGATAAGCAAAGAACACAAGATGTGATTATAAGGATTTCAGAGTTGTCTGTTCATCTTTTAAATTGACATTCGAAGGAATGTTTCAAAACTTAAGATGATCGAATCTCAGTGAGCTGCTATTAGATTCTTCAGAGCCCTAATGAAACTCATTAGAGTAAAAACACACTGTTCTAATAAATTACTGTGAAAATATATTGATTATGTATAAAAAAAATTACACTATCTTTGTAGCAATGCATATCTATCTTTCTATTTCTGTCCCTCTCCAGAAAGAATAACAGAATCTATTTGTTCACAAAAGGTGAGGAATAATGAAATTCTCCAGTGGTTTCAACTAGACACAGTTATGAAAGAACTTATCACTTCCAAAAAGTGTCATACAAGGTAAACATGCCAGTATATATTACCTTCCTAAAAATTCTATGTGCTATTTATCACATAATATTAAACAGAAAAGGACCTCAAATAGGTTTTTTATAGCTTTAGACAGATAGATAACTGAAGAGAACTTCTGTACAACATACCACATATTTAACATTACTGCCATCTGCTAACAAAAAGATATTGTTTATACAGCATTTATAGTAATCCTTGACTGATAGCTATTATTTCCAAATCATTCTCCTATTAGCACATGCCCTGTGTCCTTTGACAACATTTTTTATGACACTACAGCCGGGAATGCCACTCACTCATCAGGGCTAACTGAGGATTTCAGATGCCAGCTAACATCCACATCACTCACCAGTGGATTACTTTTCAAGCATCCTCGATATTAAGTGTTTGAAGAAACAAGTACTAGCATAACTAAATACAACTAAAAAAGTACATTGGTTTCTCACATTTAATGAGCTGTTTCCCTTCAACAATTTTCTTGTGAGCAAAGAGCTATTAATGACAAATAATAGAGAGTAATAAGGCAATTAGTAAGGGACATGATTTCTAGTAAAAGTACCTAACAAATCCTACACAAAATGGCAATACTGAGCCACATAAGAACTTCATCCAGCCACATTTCCTATTTAACAGCTGCCAGCAACAAAAGTCTGGGAAAGCATGCAAGAACCATGCAAGTGTAAAACACCAATTCCATATGACACGAGTTCCAGACATTACCACCTCAGGGTCTTCCAACACAACAAGGATTGCATTTTAGACTACAATCATTGGAGCAGATTGTATCTTAACACTCTACTGGATTTTTCTCATCTGCTAGCTTTTTGAAAACTCACAAATCCTGAAAAAAATATTACACTAAATTGTCAATGATTCAGAAGTCAGACTATTATAAGAAACTAGAAATGTCTTAAGTGAAATTACAATTCTTTACAAAGAGTAAAAACATTAGGATTTTATGACACTGCCTGCACTTAGAAGTCAATTGAACGCAAGGACTACAACACATGTCTGGTTATAGGTGGATATACACTTACATAAGGTCACATACACATACTTAGAGATGGTTAACCAAACACTCTGTACAGCAGTCTCATTAGTTTTCGTGGAGAAAACTCTGGGCCGTATTTCCAGGATACATTTAAATTACGAAAAAATATGCAAGAAGCTAAACATTTGAAGGCTTATTTCATTATCCAGTTTTCATTCCTGCAGTAATGATGAAGAAATTACAATGTAAGGAAATATCCTTAAAGTTACTTAGGCTACAATGTCTGGAAATCACTGTTTTAAACAAGTTTCAGATGATGAATATACTAAGCAGCAATGTTCTAGACTTATTTCAAAACACGTAAATACATTAAAAATATTCTTTTTCTGAGTTTTGTTCAATGTTCTTCAACAAATACATCTTGAAGTCGGTTACGTTAAATGCATCCAAACCAATGACTTGCATACAAAAATATTCACTAAAGTTTGTTTGTTTTTTTTTTAATTCATACTTATTTATTGTATCCATGCAGCATTAAAAATAATTCACATGTGAAATTATAAATACTGAATATTTGAAGCAATTCCTCTAGTAAGAAACAACAAAAAATGCACTGGCTGAAATACGTATTTAGAAAACAGTCAAAACAATGAATAATTGAAAACAAGATGAGTTCACTAACAATTTGCAAGAGAAAGAGCTACATCCTATGAAGATACACTTTGCTTTATATCTTTTCTCTTCTTCTTCTCCCAGTTACTTTACATATTCACTTTGTGTACCTTGAAATACATTTTATAATAACTATACATACAAAATATTAATCTTTCAATTTAATGTTCTGCACCTCAAAGAAATTGCCATGTTAAAGAAATTATCTACCTTGGTGGTTTGGGGGGAGTGGGGGGGGGAGTGTTTTGGTTTGTTTTTTTAAATCTATTCCACAACATTTGCATTGGATTTCAATGCTAGACCCATAAATCTGAATGGAAGGAAATAAAATGATGTATTATGAATTAGCACCTCAGCTGAATAAAACTAATTCCTTCACATTGAACATGATGGAAAAATCGCACTTCCAGCAGGTTTCCAATCTCTGCATAATCAGGGGCATTTGCACAGGGCAAGTCCTCGGGGCTTGAATAGCATCTCGAAGGCAATCAGGAAGATATTTTGTTGTGGGGCTTACCTGAAGCACGGTTTTGACAGAATCTGGCCATATCTAGGAGAAAGACAAAGTTAATAGATAAGGTAAAAGGAACAAGGAGAAAGAGACTCCAGAAACCACATGAGATTCAAGTTGCAGCTGGCTGCCTTTCCCATAACAGTTCCTTTTCTGCAGTCAGCTTCCATCTCACAAATACTTAGGATGATAAAATGTTGTAATAGCTTACTGAGTAACAGATGTTATTTGGCTTATACAATGGCTTCAAGTACCAGATTGCAATGACTTATAAGAATCCAGAGTACAGTATGTTTTTTCTAATACTTAGCAATTTGTGAAGCTGAAAATATGAAATATCATAGAAATTATGTATGTCTAATTTTTTTATGGTAAGATGCTGTACAGAAAATTGTAGGTTTTTATTAGCATTTTTCTATTTCAGAAACATCTGTTCATTAATTTCTAACAATAGACATCTAAGTTGCATATGGAGCTGGTAGGTTTAAATTATCCTTTCAGAGCTTAACATGGACAGAGCCTATTGCTTGCAGATCCTCTATTTCTCTGCGGTAAAAAAAAGCTCAGATTCCTGTTTCTGAAGCCTTGACAGAACAAGTGAAAATGATTCAGGGTGCACATCTTGAACATGTTGCAAAAACTCCAGGCTTTCCAGAACTGGTCCTTCCTTCCAAGTAATGTCACAGAGAAAAACTGAGAGTATCCACACTTGAAGATAAAATTTCTGCCTCTCCTGGAGATGTTTTTTACCACCAGTATTTCTCCCTGTCTCTTTTTCTGCATCAGAATCTTATTGTTGAATATCAAATATTACAGAGGCTACAAAAGCATCCTTACTTCAATTTGCAGACAGAGAAGGCTCTAACTCTTGTGCACCACACACTCCCAAGGATGGCTCTGCTACACAGATGCATAGCCACCAGATTTGAATCGTGTGCAAAATACATCACAGTTTAATTAGCATTTGAATTCCAAAGGTTTAGAATATAACAGAGACCTGCAATGTTTGCTCAGGCTGCACTACACAGCCTATGTTTTACATCATAGTTTAAAAAAAGTAGATGGTAATATATTAACAATTGTGTGCACAGAAGGTAGAATCCTGCATTTGTGCCACTCAAGTATGCTTCAAGAATAAAATTATCAGTAAGGAATCTGAATTTAGCTCTTCAGTTATTTTACCTGAAAACAAACAATAAAACCCACTTAAGTACAAGCAATATAATATGCTTAAATAGATTAATAAATAAAAAGTTAATGAAAAAAGAATACATTTTAGATTCTAGAGTTATACAGAGTAGTCAGAAGCTAGTGGATATGCAGAAGTTATGGAATACTGTTAAAATGTATGGTTTTATATCAGTGAAAGTGAAGGTGCAGGCTGCATAACTGAATAAAAACTTGCATAAGTTTCTACAGAAGACTGAGAAAATGGCAATAAATGACATCTGTCTTTCTCCAAGAGGAAGACTTCTCATTAGTTTCACCAACTTTATTCAGCTGTCATCAGTTATTGTGAGTTTTGTGAGTTATCCAGAATGTTTTTCAATTACCTTTCTTACAAATATATTTTTCTAATTACAGTTTTAAATCTTATCAATAAATGTACTCATTAGTATCATAAATTGACTTGATACCACCTAGGCAAGATGTTACCAGGCTGTTGCAACAATTTGATTTATATTAGATTGACATTCTTCTAGATATATTCCCTCTGCCTGAAATAAACATACTTGTGAATAGGTAGAACTGATATCCACATAAACCATAACTGAAGGAGGAATAAAAAAAATGTAAATCTATAGCTAAGTTTTGAAGGTAGGTACACTGAAATCAGGAAAACCTTGGAAATTTTTCCTGGAAAGGAAATGGTGCAGGAGGCAAAATCCCATTTGCTATCCTACAAGCCATAGTAAAATTCCTGCTCTAGGACCTACAGGAAAAAAACCTGAAATACACATACCATCATAGAATGGTAGGGTTGGAAGGAACCTTTAGAGATCATCTAGTCCAACCCCCCTGCAGAAGTAGGTTCACCTAGATCAGGTCACACAGGAACATGTCCAGACTGGTCTTGAAGACCTCCAAGGACGGAGACTCCACAACCCCTCTGGGCAGCCTGTGCCAGGGCTCCCTCACCCTCGCAGTGAAATAGTTTTTTCTTATGTTTAAGTGGAACTTTTTGTGTTCCAGCTTCATCCCATTACCCCTTGTCCCATTTCTAGTTACAATAGAAAAAAAGGGATGTCCCAACCTCCTGACACCCACCATTTAGATATTTGTAAATATTAATAAGATCCCCCCTCAGTCTCCTCTTCTCCAGACTAAACAGCCCCAGTTCCTGCAGCGTTTCCTCATAAGGAAGATCCTCCAGTCCCCTGATCATCTTGGTGGCCCTGCACTGGCTAATGCTTAGTTTATTATCAATCAGGACTCCCAGGTCTCTCTCTGCAAAGCTGCATTCCAGCCGGTCAGTCCCAAGCCTGTACTGGTGCATGGGGTTGTTCCTTCCCAGATTCAGGACTCTGCACTTATCCTTGTTGAACCTCATGAGGTTTCTCTCTGCCCAGCTCTCAGGCTAGTCAAGATCCCGCTGAATGGCTGCACAGCCTTCTGGGGAATTAGCCAGTCCTCCCAGTTTGGTGTCATCAGGGAACTCGCTGAGGGTACCCTCAGTCCCCTCATCCAGGTCATCGATGAAGATGTTGAACAAGATTGGCCCCAGAATCGATCCCTGTGGAACTCCACTGGCCACAGGCCTCCAACTCGACTCTGTGCCATTGATCACCACCCTCTGGGCTCTGTCATTCAGCCAGCTCTCGATCCACCTCACTGTCCACTCATTCAAGCCACACTGCCTGAACTTTCTGATGAGGATGTTGTGGGAGATAGTGTCAAAAGCCTTGCTGAAGTCAAGGTAGATGACATCCACTGCTCTCCCCTCATCTAGCCAGCCGGTTATCCACTCATAGAAGGATATCAGATTGGTCAAACAGGATTTCCTCTTGGTGAAGCCATGTTGACTCCCCCTGGTAACCATCTTTTCCTTCATATGTTCAGTGATAACATTCAGCATGAGTTGTTCCATCACTTTTCCAGGGATGGAGGTGAGGCTGACCGGCCTGTAGTTTCCTGGGTCCTCCTTCCTGCCCTTTTTGGAGATTGAAGTGACATTGGCCTTTCTCCAATCCTCAGACACCTCACCTGTCCTCCATGATTGTTCAAAAATGATAGAGAGAGGCTTAGCAACCACGTCAGCCAGCTCCTTCAGCACTGTAGGATCCACCCCATCAGGACCCATTGACTTATGAGCCTTAAGCTTGGCCAACAAGTCTTAGTAATAGTCCTTCAGGAAACCAAAGTGCTTCTCAGCTCATACAGAGTTACCCTCATCTGTACATCTTACAGAGTGTGAACATATGCAAGCAGGATCCCAAGGAGATCCCTTATTTCTCATACAGTAAGTATAAGAAGATGTAACTCACTGCTGTTGGCAGCTTTATTTGTAATGCATAATTGTGTAAATGAAAGGAGACATTTCCCTCATACTCACTGCTCAAATTTTTATCATGCAGTACCTTCTTTAAAATGCTGTGATGCTACTCTAAGTGTTACTATCATATTTTTTCCAACTACAATTGGTGTGACATGCGTTATCTTCACAATCTAAATCTAGAAACAAATTTGCTGTTACTACAAATAACAGTGGGAGCCAATCAGCTCTGAATATGGTTTTAGAATATCAAAAAGTTTGAAACCCTGAGCCAGACTTGAAACTATATTTAGACATTGAGTTACAGCACATCATTTACAGATAAGAGAGCAAGAGTCTTAAAATTTGTGTATTTAAAAAATATTTTAATACTCAAAAAAAAAAAAAAACAACCCAGAAAGAGAAGAGCAATTAGACCAAGGATATGGAGACTATCTCAGGGCTTAAAATGAACGATATAAAGAGATTGTTACTCTTACCTGTACAAATACAAGTACTTAAGATAGATGGCACAGGAGGATCTTCTGGTCTATACAAAAATCTGAATATTTTGCAGTCTGTGGCAAGTGCTGTTAGAAAAAAAAAATTAAATTGTCCATTTATAGTGAGTGCAAAAATAATAATAAACATTTCATTCTGTGATTAGTTTTTATATCATATAGCTACTAAAAAATTAACAGTCATTATTTAAAAATGCATTTTAACTAAGCAATATATTACTAGCAATCAGTGGTTGGCTTGTAAAGGAAGTGTGTTAAAAAGTAATAAAGTTTAATGAGTGAATACTTCCCACCTGCCAATGCTCTACTGTTGGTCTTCTGTTAAGAAGGCTGTCATTTTGCAGAACCACGAGCTATTTAAAATGGTCATTTATTCAAAAGATTTTCTATAAAACTATGCAAAAACACTTAGTATTTAGTAAGGAATCTCAAGACACTTCTTTCTCTGTAAGGCATCAGATTGTACAACTAGCACAAACAACACTCAGAAATAAAACACTTTTCTTGAACCGCTTGTTTAGCCAGGTTTTTACTTGCCAATAGCTTTAACTTTTATTATATTCATGAAAAAAAACCCAATTATTTTGAACTGTATCACGTTAATAAAAAGCTTTTTATAATCTCCTGATTTTTCTTGTTCTCTCATGCTATATACTAAGAATATGAGAGATATGGCATAATAAAGAAACTGACATCAAAGCGATACATCCTTCCATTTTTCAAATTTTCCTAAGATGCCCCTTACTGAGAGTATTATGCATATCACAGAGGATACAGCTGAAAAACGGCTACAGCTATTCTTTCAAGGTCCTGTGAAGTAATGTACCATTTATTCACTGAACTTCACTCCCTATGTCCCATCTAACTTTTTATCATTCTTCACAACATTTTGAAGAACAATTCTGCTCACTATGCCATGCGAGAAAAAGAAATACACAGGGCTCAAAATGGCAGCAGAGGAGGCTTTGAAGTCAGATCTTTTCTTTTTGCTTCCTTACTACTACTGCAATTATTAAATTATTCAGAGAAGTAGCAAATAGACATGTTTCACCTTGAAAGCACTGAAGACTTACCACTTACATAAGCCAGCTCAAAGGACCTCCCTCACTCTGGCTCAGCCAGGGGAACAGCTAACATGACAGGTTTTCATCATCAAAAAGCCAGCACTTGAGAATTGCTTCTATCAAATCTTTCACCAGGAGCCAACTGGCTGCAGTTTTTTAAGAGAAGTGGGTTAGGATAGAAGCAGTCCACATCTTGGCAAGCAGGAGAATTATTCACCCTTTGGCCAGCCAGTCTCTGCCAAAAGGGAGAACAAATCCCAAGAAATGTACATGTAAGCAAAGTTTCCAAGGCAAAGTGACACTGAGCTTACTCTAAAAGTACACAAACTGTCCAAGCTACTTCTCAGTAAATTGTATATTGATGCTCAACTTAAAAATTTCTGCTAGGCATTACAGGCATAAAGAATGGCAAATGGAATGAAAGGATCTCACTTTTCCTTATAAAATTAATGAAAGCATGAGAAATTACACAATTGTGGAGTTTTTAAATGCACCTAATACTGCAGCACAAGATATCTTTAAGTATTATAAATTCTTAGCAAGACAGAAATAGCTTCAACAGTAATTACAATATATTTTGCTCATGAAACTGAATATTTTAACACTTCAAGTGTATCCATAGACGTAACAAGACTATAAGAGTGACAAAAATGGCAGATTTTATCAAGGTATTACTTTAAAAAATGAAGGCAAGGCAGATTTTCCAGTTATTATACTTTTCTGGTTTATTCTAAGGCATCTGACAAAAATCAAATCTGCTAAACTGTTTAAAAATTGGAATGCATTTTATTAAGAAAATTTTTGTTCTTAACAAAAGCATTTACTACATGCAAAAACATAATGTACATAAGAAGTGCAATCCTAATGCATAGCTTTAGATTTATTCCCAAACATTTACTTTTTCAGCTACTCCAAATTCAATTTTTAAAAGGTCAGTTACAGTTGCAGTTTCTGTAATGGGATTTTACACACATTATTTTATAGAATTTATATAGGGTCTGATCTTGTTAGGAACATTACATTCTTTGTTACTCAGTAAAATTCTCAGTACCTAAAAAAATCAATTTTCAATTGTAATTTTCTAATGTAGATAAATTTTAATGATAAGGTTGCTTAAGAACAATCATGTGCATTACACTCTCAGCAAAGTTATTCCTTAAATAATAAATGGTGGAAGTGGATAAAACAACCTACACTTTTAATACATTTTTTCTGCTAAATGTCTATACTCCTATTACAAAAGTTTTGTTGGCGACACTGGAAATATTTTACCATTCTTCTGTGTTTGTGAATACATTTTCTTGCAGTAGGAACAGCAGATTACTCTGCTAGGCAGTAGCATACCCTCAGTTATATGATATATTGCCACTGAACCTTTAGCCAAAAGCCCAAAACAAAAAGGTCATTTGAATCGATGTAGTAGCCATTTCTCTCTATATTCTGCACTCTTTGTTAATAACAGACTGAACACCATGCCTACAGTCAGCTGACAGGAATTCTAACCTTACTAAATGTCCCAGTATGTTTTAATACCTTTAAATGGAACTTTTATGTCCTATTCTGCATGCATATTATTAACATAGAACCATCAAAGAAACCACAGACACACATAATAGCTCATCAATTCATAGCTAGGCACTTTTGACCTTGAAAAATCAGCTGTCTTCCAGATTAATGCAGCAATGTTTTGGGCAGAAAAAAAGAAACTATAAAATTATGATGATTATTTTTGTCACATGTCAGCACCACAGTAGGGAATAAAGACCACACTGTCGACTTTTTATTGATATAGCTGTCAACCTCTGACATCTGAATTAGAATCTGGAAGACCTATTTCTAATAAAAATCCACTTAGACATTAACATTTCAGCTATTTCAGATCATGAGATGTGTTCCTAGTGAGAAGATGGTGTTTTGTCTGACTTCCACTCCCCCCTATCAGCGGGTTTTCACATTTCCTGTCCTTCACAGAAGACCCTGAAGCACTTAAAACACCAGCTCTGATTTGAACCACAACATCCACCCACAGAACAGGTCAAAAGCTCTTCTAGTGAAAGAGATGGTGAAGGGAAAAGATAAGTGGAAGATGCAAATGTCATTCACATCTCTAAAAATGGTGGTAGTACATACAGCATACTGGTGATAAATTAATAATGGTTGAAACATACACGGAACAGAAACGTATGTGTACCTTGGGGAATAAGTTTACAAATTAATATCTTGTGAAAGAAATGGACAAAATGAGTATGAAGGCTGCTGTAAAAGCAAAACTCACATACTAGACAGAAGACACAAACGGGCTCTCCGAAGGACTAGTCTTAGGGTCTGAGATAGAGATGATCTCTAAGGGTAATTGCAAATCATTCCAGATCATAGAACAACATTTCCTTACATAATTGAGGAAAAGGCCCAGGCAAAACAGACTTACAAAGACATTTTTAATTTTCTTTTTTTTTAACTTTACATGTGAAATAACTGAGGAATCTCCCACCTTGGAGCTGTTCAACTTGCACAAATAACCAGAAGTACCTCTGAACAGATAACCCAATATTGGTCATCCATTTTCCAGAAAAATGCCCAAGCCACTGGGGTATAGTAACTATCTGTAGTGTCTTCAAAGAAATACTTATTATATCACCAAAGGTAAGATAGATCCCTGGTATTCCAATCTACCAGCAATATGCCTCTTGCAATTTTAAGGAGTGTGCTTTAATTTCTATGGACTTGCTCTATTTAACTTTATTATTTACATAACTACTTTGTACTAAGATAGACTTACAAAGGAATCGACTGTTTTTACCAGACTTCCAAATATTTTCAGCCAGCCTGAAATGTCATTTTTTGCTGCATAAATACATTACTTCAGGAAGAAAAAAAAACCCAAAATCATTTGCATTCTGTTCTTTATAAAAGATAGGTTTAGAAAATTAAATAAATCATAATTCATATATATGCTTATTTTTAACAGACTTTCCATCTCTATTTTCTTCCTTTTGTCTTTACTTGACTTGTTGGGAAACCATGCAAGTGACAAGATTCTGCTTCTGGTCTTTTTATCCTTTAGTCTTTAGACAAATTAATAAAAAGAAATGTCAACAAAACAGAAAATGAGAACAGTACAAGAAATATTCCCACATAGGGCATTTAAGATTCTTAAACCTTAAGGTTACTCTTTAAGGTAATTATGTTAAATTATGTTAAAATCAGAGAGTTCCCCTACAATCATCTTCAACACCATCGTTATCATAAGTATTCTAGAAACATCACCTGAGCCACTTATCCTCAACAAAACTGTCTTGTATTTGTGCTAAGCAGAGTCAACAGAAGGAGAGAAGCCCACTCTCAGTCCACACGTAAATACGAGGCATATTCTCACAAGTCCTAGCAGGCTGACTAAAGGTTTCCAAGGCTTCCATTTATCTCAAAAGACTCCTCTGTTTTCCCAGAGACTATTTTCCTGGAGCACAACAGTGACAAATAGCCTGGTAAAAACATCTTTCATATGAGAAAAGGCTGCGGGAACTGGGGCTCTTTAGTCTGGAGGAGACTGAGGGGAGATCTTATTAACATTTATAAATATCTAAAGGGTGGGTGTCAGGAGGTTGGGACATCCCTTTTTTCTATAGTAGCTAGCAACAGGACAAGGGGTAATGGGACGAAGCTGGAACACAAAAAGTTCCACTTAAACATAAGAAAAAACTATTTCACTGTGAGGGTGAGGGAGCCCTGGCACAGGCTGCCCAGAGGCGTTGTGGAGTTTCTATCCTTGGAGGTCTTCAAGACCCATCTGGACATGTTCCTATGCAACCTGATCTAGGTGAACCTGCTTCTGCAGGGGGGTTGGACTAGATGATCTCTAAAGGTCCCTTCCAACCCTACCATTCTATGATTCTATGATTAGTGAGCCACCATATTGAACTATGCAATGAAATATGCACCATCCTTCCAAATGCAGGTGTACTGCCACCACTAGAATTCCCACTGCACTATTCAATAACTTCTGGAAAAATGAAACTAGCACAAAGAGGTAAGGGACAGATTCCAGGCCTTTGCAACATAACAGTAACAGATGATGGTTTACTGTTTTTGTTGGTTACAGAGAGACACTCCTGACAGTTACATTACTTTAGTTTTCCCAATGGAGAAGTCTTGAAGTACATGAAAGGAATTCTTTGGGATGAAATTGGAAAAAAAAAGCAAGATCAAAGAGCCAAACTAAAGCACTACTCTCAATTGATAGGACTCAGCCACAGACACTTCAGAATGATCTTCCCTTCAGCATATTTAATGTGGATGTAACAGCCTCAAGACCAGTTATTTCCCTGTACCAGACAACTATGGGACCATATAATTTACTAATGTGGATATATGGTCTTGCATATAATTTTGCCGAAAGGGGTTGCATACTCATAGAATCAAATAGACTTATTAGGTACTGCTCTCTAGGAGTTGTGCTATGGTGTGACATTTTCCACAGACTGGCTTTTCTTCATTTTCAGAGTTCTAAGGCTTGAAAAAATTTACCTCCTCAACCCAAAGACTTCAGCTGAGTTGAATGCAAAATTCAAGCATGCAAAATGCAACAGTAAAACTCTTAACTTCTATGTTAAATCTTTCTGAAGCTCAGAGTAACTACAGGCTCAATAATCAATACGAAAGAGAGGTAGAAAATTCAATTGAATAACTATGTAAAAATATAAGTTCCATGCTTCATAATAGAAAGTAGTTTATGTGTTTTACTCTCCTCTTTCCCAGAAGAAATAAGATTGATACTTTTCATTCATATGTCATAGCAGTTCAAATAAAATTGACCACAGTTTATGTATTTATTTCCTTAAATGGCCAAAGGGGTTTGGATTTCACGGTGTATGTGTATGTGTATATATATATATATATATATATATATTTGCATGTATATATAAGATGATGTATGGGTGTGTATGTGTGTGTATATATATATATATGTGTATATATATACACACCCATATACCATCTTCATACTCAAAATTTTCAAGAACCTTTTGTGAGACATTAAGTTACTTAAATTATAATACAATATGCTAGCAAACACCACCAGACATCTGCAGTATACAGTGTCCATCTAGATAATCTTTATCTTTGAAGGAGCAGCTATACTAGAAGCAAAATACCTTAATACAAACAACTCAGCAACTTCATTTAGCTGAAATGGACAACAGCCCAACTATTTCAGAGAAAAAATAGAATTTTAATCAATTTAAGCCTGGCAAAGCAAATTACTACAAGAACAGAAAATAATTAAACATCTTGAGTGTGACAGTAAATAGCAATGTGTAATGTATCTAGGTGTTGGGCTTTACTTAAGAAAGGAGATTAAAGCTTTTACCTTACTCATTTCACACATTCACATCTGCTTCATTCACCACCACCATTTTAGCATTAGGTTCACTTGGTCTCAAAGTCACTCCTGAGGAGGGAGGTCCAGAAAGGTTGAACAGAAATCTACATCACTGTGCCACACAGCTTCTCACAAATACTGGTCCTGGGTGTTACTTTAGCATCAATCTTAATGCTTCCCTCTGATTTCC
Source organism: Colius striatus (assembly GCF_028858725.1). NCBI lineage: Eukaryota > Metazoa > Chordata > Aves > Coliiformes > Coliidae > Colius > Colius striatus. The sequence goes on along the minus strand of NC_084767.1, from coordinate 27,607,926 downwards.
ACGGCTTTCGTCTGCTTCCAGGATCTTTTCTCCAGCCAGGTCCTTCATCCTTCTCTGTGATCAGCCTCTTGTTGGGTGATTCTGTCTTGTGTCTATGCCTTAGCAAAGTTCACAATGACACTGGGCTTGTTGCAGCTAGCAAGCAAGAGTACAATTTTACATGTACATACTCACATATATTTGCTCACCACCCAGTCAGCATTTACAACTTAATTTTAATTTATTTTCTTTTTTTGCCCAAAGAACCTTCAGTTACACTCTGAATGGTAGCTGTATTTGCTATTTAATTTTTCATTTATGTTGATTTTTTTTTTTGGTTGCCTTTTTCTCCTCTCTAGCACTACAGCACAATCACAACAAAGGCCAATTTTAAATATCAATTTTAGCAATTCAAATTAAAATATGAAAAACTTGCACTGGCACAGTATTGTTTTAGAGAAATTTTGGACTCTGTTCACAGAAAAGTAATTAGACTAGCATTTTATTATTACTTTTGAAAGGTAAATAAAGGTGACTCTGTAGTTATATGGGCAGTGAAGGTATATGTCACTCCTTATATACACAGTGAGCTGTCTTCCCATTATTAACAGAACAATACGTTCATAGGGCTCTAAAACTCTGTAAGAGTTTCAAAGGAGGGAAGTTAAGCAGTAAATTTGCTGAAATTATTCAGGCCAAAGTATTTATCCATAGGTTTAATCATACATTGCCTGTCAGGTCAAAAGTATAGCTTCTTCTAGAGATAGCACTGATTCAAACATGTGTCTGAATTATAGTAAAAATTATTCTTAGAAAAAAAAAAAACCTAGAAAAATATCGCCAATAAGTATTGAAAATCATATGGTGTTAGAAAATAGATCCTTTGAAAAGAGCTTCTTACAGCACTGATAGATCCTGATTTCAATTTTAGTTGCATCAGCTTTATACCAACATGCCTTTCTTGACTTTGCTGGTGTTATTTCTAATTCACAGCAATGGAAACAGCCTACAACAAAAATCAACCATAACCACTGTGAAAGAGGAAGCAAGTTTCTGTATTAGGATCACACTGCTAAAGAACATTCAATTCAACTCAAGCTCATGGGTTTTGTGAATTTTCTGTAAACGTATTCTAAAGAAGTGACAAATTGAAGCAAAAAAGCTATCTGAAAAAAAAAAGAATTTCAATGAGTTAATGCAATGATCATCATATTTATTCACTTTCAGCTTTTTCCCCCTACTTGGTAAGGAACAAAAGACAAATTTATTCTACTATTAACTGTTGCATTTCTTAACACTGAAAGAAGAGATTAATTCCATGATATGCAAATCTATAAACACAGAGTATGATATTGCAATTTTCTGGTGCTACTCAAGAGTTTGGACTCACCTTCCCTCCAAACACATATGAAAAAAATATGCTGCAGTTCTTTAACTTTCATACTTTGGCAAAAGAAATGTGATCAATAAAGAAGGTATATAACTTATACACACTATCTTGGTATTAATACAGTATTTCATTTACCATTTTTTTCCAAGACTATTTCCTTCTCATGGACTTCTTATTATATTTCTGCCCATTTTATTATGAGTTGTGAAGTACCATCTTCCCCTGCTTGTTTCTCCCAGATAACTGTAAACACCAGTAATTTGGCGCCCTTTGATTTTCCCATTCTGACAGGTACTCCTCCTTTTTTATTTGAAGGATGAAAAGCAAGTTATGAAAATAAACTAAAAAAGCACGAACATTATAAAAGGCTATGCTATATTTTCAACTTGATTTGTAAACTGTGCACTAACACATATTATATTAAAGCCAAAACACAAAGAAGGGACTTAGAGCTTTTTAAGTGAATGTGGGGAAAAGGTGTCATTTCCTAGTAACTACAAAATAATTTCAGATTTAGCAGCCACTTAGCTATATTTTATAAAATAAATTTTGTTTTTACTATACTAAATGTATGTAGATACTTGTTGTGACAATAGTCATCATGCTGCTATAGTGCTAAACATATTGCTAGGACAGATGAATAACACAAGCTACATAGATAATTTTTACCACACTCAAGGCAAGTATGTTAGTTCTTGAGCTTAATTATTAAGAACATTGTCCATCTGCATTCACAGATGTGCAGAACAGATTTTATTTCAGTTTTGAGACAGAATTCATCATGCTGTACTCCAAATTGCTTACCTGGTTTGTGAAAGAAAACAAGACTGGGTATGTAGATCTTAGTTTTGTATTGCAATGGTGTCCTCCACCTATCTTCCAATAGCTGGAGTAGTTGTTGCTGCTCCTATACTCCTGTTTATTTGCAGCCTCTATCCTGTCCTTGTTTTTTCTTGCAATTCAGAGATATTTCTTTCCATAGAAGGCTTTATTAAAAACTAGAAACTAAATTTCTTTTCTGAGCTAGTCTTATTGCTATTTAGTCACTCACAAAGGCAAACTTTACTAGCTGTTTACCAGGATATGGCTACTTCTCACAGGCTGAGACTGAGTTTGGTAATGAAAATGGAAAGACGTAGAGTAGAGGTATAACATATTGTCAGTATGGGCCAAAAACATTTATTTATTGTATTACTCTTTAAGGTAACTTAAAGTAGATATTGGGTAAAATACCAATTTTTTAAAAATAGTAGACTAAAAAGACTTTTAGTGTACTATGAAGTACACATAGAGTTACCTGAAGGCTTGAGACTCAAATTTAGACTTTGAACTTCACCAGAGTTCACATGCATTGCGAGTACTGCTTGTGCTCAGGGGCCTGTAAAAGTAGGAAGAGTGAAGCGCAAGGGCTGATTGGCATCTCATCAAAGATATCAGGGCAAAAAGCATTTGAATTGGTACATCTATTGTGCTTCATGATCTCTAATTTCTATTGTTCACAAAATACATGTCCAGTTTCCTGTTCTCATGTACTATAGTTAGTCTATCACATTCATACAATTTCAAGTGTGCTAGCATATATGTGTGTTTACATATATATGTGTTTACATATATAAACAAAATATATGTAAACATTCAATTATTTTTCACTCTAGCACAAAACTACATTTTCAAATATTGGAAAAGTATAGTGATTTTCTGGGCCATAACTCAGTGTCCCTGAACACAGTTAATAACAGTTAAAGACAAACACTTAAATCTGGCTAACAACATTTCAGCAAATCAGCCCTCGAGAAGCACATATGGTTCTGCCTTATGCCTGACTGCACACTGCCAACAGGAAGAATGGTAACTTGATTTAATGCTGGAGCTTACTAGGAATCCTTTTTATTTTTTGGTTAGTAGAACCTTGTCACTTCACATCTGGCACAAGATGGACAAGCAGGGTGACTAATACAAATAGGAAGCTCCGTTAAATGCATTTACAAAGTCATACACCCCATTGAGATCAGCACCAGCCAATAATAAGCAGAGGCTTAGCAATGGAGAGAGTCATTCAACTGAACTTCAGGATAAAAAGCAGCATTGAGCTCCACAATCCTTATTTCAGTCTCTCCTTGTAAGGATATACGTACCCAAACAGAAGCAGTCATGTACCCAGATGAACTATATGGGACAGGAGGTCTGTTTGTACATGAAGAGGCTGGCTAACGCTCTACTGAAAGTGGAAAAGCAGGCTGCTTTCCTCCTGGCCCACAATCCAGGGCATTTTACAGTTTATCATGCATGGGCCCAGTTCTTACTATATGCAAGTTGCTCTGATTTTTCAGTTTCACTGTCCTGTGTATTAACAACAGTTAAAAAAATTAAGATTTTTGATGAAATGTAGGTTTGAGGGGAAAAAATATTATTTTTAAAATATTTTACCTTCACTGAAATGTAATTTCCCAAAAGCCTTTAGAAGTCTCATGAATTGCAGAACATCTGCATTATCATGCAGTCATCTCCATGTCAAAGCAAGGCACATCAATGGTATGATGATGCCAGTAGGTGAAGATTTCTTTTGAGAATTGCAAAAAACAATCTCAAAAGCTCTCAAAAGCAATATCCATAAAGCTGGAGAACAACTAGCAATAGTTTTGTAATCCAACACTATGCTCTGTGTGGAAGATTATCATAAATAAACTTTCTTCAGAAATATTTATCAGCAGTGAAAGCCACGTAACTGGAAAATATAAAAACTTTTACATAGCCCTAACCATACATTAAGATTATTAGTTTTATATCTGTGTCATCCTCCAAGTTTTCAGAACCAGTTTGTTTTTCCAAGTTCTCTGTAAATAGCTCAGATTTTAAATAAATGAAAATTTAATGCAGAGAAACATTAATATTTTTATTTAATTTAGCTTACAGGTAAATATCCTCCTTTATCTCCCTTCTTTTAAATAATCAACTTTAAATATTTATAATCCACCAAAGGATTAATGAAACTAAGCCAAAACTGATAAAAGTCTTTATAATGACATTTAATCTGTCAGAAATTTTAAAATAACTCAAAATGAAGGCATTTCCATTAATGCTGGATCATTGCCTTAGAGCTCAAAATCCTTAATACTGTGAGCTGAGTTTGCAGCTTTGGAGCTCATGTATGGCAGTTCAAAATTTGAGAGGATGCAGGCAAATGTATTGGTTATCATTTGAGTTCTAATAAGCTTTGCTCCCTGAAGACTACATACACTGTGTAGAGAAAAAAAAAAATTAATACAAGAAGATAGTCAAAAGGAAAATCATTATTCTCTGTAACCTCACTTAGACATGATTTCTTTAGTATATTTTGAGACACACTTTGTATGTGTGGTCCCAATTCTAATTAACACCCTTGGAAATTACTGATTTAATCTTGCTGTACTATTTTAGCTCAAGTCCAAGCTGTCTAAGAGATTGTTTTTTCCCTTTTGTTTCCCAAATTAATTAACAGTTGCTGCTGTCTTGCCAATGGAACACATTTTCATTTACTGCTGCTTCACCATCCATGTATGAAGCCCTGAATTCCAGTGATTGGGTTGTGTTGACATTCTGCACTCATTCTGAATATTTTTTTATATATCTGACTTGATATTTTACCAGTTCCTGCTTATTTTAAATAAATCACCTGCATGGAGCTACTATGTTAATGCTGTGAGTAAAGGTCTCTCAAGTTGTCCCTGGTTCAAATCCAGGTGCCCACTCTGCATAACAAAAAACACCATCACCACTCCAGAAATAAATCCCAAGAAACACAAGTGATGCCCAATGCAATTGCTCACTACTTGCTGTCTGATGCCTAGCCAGTTCCCAATCAGCAATCAGCCCTGACCTGCCAACTTCCTCCAGTTTATATATTGGGCATGATGTCCTATATTATGGAATAGCCCTGTGGCTCGTTTGGGTCAGCTGTCCTGGCCATGCTGCTTGTGCACTTCCTTACTGACAGAGCATGGGAAACCGAAAAGTCCTTGACTTAATAATAAACACTACTTAGCAACAACTAAAACATCACCATGTTGTCATTATTTTCATACTAATTACAAAACACTACACTGTACCAGCTACTAGGAAGAAAATTAACTCTATCTCAGCTGAAACCAGGAGGATAAGAAAAAGAAGTTATTCCCAAGAACTGGTCATTAGATCTTTTCTTACACCTGCATAGCAAACTACTACTGCACACTGTAAATCTTCTTTACGAAACTGCACTGAGAGCTATTAGTAATTATTAGGGTTATAGGAGTCAACTTGAGACATCATCATCTTCTTTCTTACTCCAAGAAAATGAATACACCAAAGTTGTTATAAATATTACATAAGGCTCAAATGAAAACCAAGAGCTTACCTTCAAGTCTTAACTTCTTGAAGACTAAGAAATCTATCTGTTAGGAAGAATATCTTTGTATTGGGGCTTGGCCATGGAAACCTCAATGTTTCTGAGGTTGAGACTGTCAACTTAACTTTCCCTTCTGTCTCTCTTGCTTGATTCTTTTCCCTCCACTACAAAAACTGACTTGCTGTTCTGGAAAACTTTTCGAAGTTAAACTTCAATACAATTTCTTCCTTTGTATGATACAGAAATCTCTGATCTCCTTCTCTTTAGAATTTTCCTCCTTACTTCAGTACCCCTTAGAGCCATGACAACAGAGCTTTGAACATTTCAACAAGTATGCTTCCTAGAAAGCCAGAATTAAGAGCTGGGATGATCCACTCTTTCCTGTATCCTTTAATATAAATAAAGCCTTAAATATCTAGACACAATTTAAAACAAATAAAGCATTTAAGAAGTTCTTGTATGAGGTTTTAATATCTTAAGGCTACTGTAATATTTATAAACCGTCCATTGTAAGAAATATATCCATTATAAGTATCTCACCAAATTAACTTCTTCTAGTTAATTTTTAATATTCTGTTCAGTTAAAAAAATAATAAATTCTTTATGCCTTCCATTTTGCACTTCCTTGTTACTTTGACCAGTTGAGTTTGTATAGAGTAAAATGAGCAGAGCTTTAAATGTGGAAAATATACTTTAACATCTTATATTAGAAGACAGAAGAAAAGATCTAGATTTGGGGGAGAAAAGCTTTTAAGAGAGCAATATATGAAACAGAATTGTGTCTCTAGAGCAAAGTCAGATTTTTCCCCTTCTAAGCACTGTAATAGTAGATACAAGTGGAAACAGTGATTACTGTCTAATAAAGAAAGAGGAAAACAACCATAGGCAAACCTACAACTGTCAGAGATGAGAATGTAGACTTCCTATATATACAATTAACAGATCTGCATCTACATAAATATAGGCATATCCATGTGTAAAAAAATTGTAGATACAGTTGTATGCATTTAAGTTTAAAATTAACCAGTTAAAGCAGCTCATTATTTCCATGTGCCTACGTGCCCCTTAAAAATTTTCTTAGCCAGAAAGGAGAATTGTATTTGCTCTAATTGTCAGTTATGGTACATAGGCACAGTATTGTCCTGATTTCTTTCATATTAATGAATTTCTATTGTTTTATGTTTTCATAATTTAAAATTCATCTATAATAATCTTATTCTTGGTTTGCTTAGCAGTCAAAAAACTTATTAGCAATATACTAGTTAATTTAAAATGTATTCCACTATAGATTACAACTGGTAGAGTACTATGAGATAAGGTACCGGTTCAAAGATAATACTTAAGAAACATTAAATTACTAAAATGTAAACAAAGAAAGAGTAAATAACACTAAGGAAGAAAATAATAAATTTTTATTTCTAATTTTTTATTATTATATTTTTAGACCTAGATAAGAAAACAGTTTACTGTTATGACTTACTCTTCATCTCCTTCATGAACCTTGGCTTAAACAAAATACTTGAAGATAGGAGAAATACATCACTTATCGATTATCATTCCTTCCAGAAGAGTCTTTTACTTCTTCAATGACTGAACACTTCAAAAGTAAAGTATTCAGATAACAAACTGCTATGAACACCTTTTAATCAACTCTTCCTCTTCTGAGCTTAGTTTAGAGTTGCAGAACATTTATCTATCAGTCAATAATTTAAGATTTTTTTAACAGAAGCACTAGAGACATATTATGAAAATGAGGAAGGAAACCTGTTACTTGAGTGTTTATTAAACCTGAGAAATGAAATTGGATTTTATCTTGAAGGAAGTAACCAAGCTACAGGTATTTCCCAATAAAATAATATTATTTGGAGTAATGCTAACGTATTTTTATATGACAATGAGTACAATATATAGCCTGCTATTTACACATGTATTTTGGAGAGTACTCAGAGGACATTCAGATGCTGTGCAGTAGAAGAGTGGGATTATTTCCTGAGGATCAGATTGATGCTCTAAGCATAAAGCTGTAAGAGGGATTGTGCTAGAGAGATGGAGCAATAGATTTTTTTTCAGCAAGCTTCATATAATGCAGGTTCCACCCCACAAGGCAATATTTGTCTGTCTCTCCAGGGAAAGAAAAAAATGTAAGCAATATGCAGACTTTTGACAAATTATTTGGTCACTCACAAATCAATAGCTCAGCTCCAAGAGCCACCATACATAGAACTATATCTTTTAAGAATCAGCTAAATCCTTTTAACTCAAATAAGGAAAGATTTTGTCCAAAGTATTAGAATAATTTCATTCACACAGCCAGAAGTGTTATTCACATCCAGCTCTAACATGAAGTCCTGCTTGCGCTTGCTTTTTTTCCTAGTTATTTTTGTTTGGGGTTTTGTTTTTTTTTTTTTTGGTGCAATTCATGGTACTAAGATCCTAACAGAATCCTGAACTGAGTTTTGTTGAGAAAAGGAGAGAATGTCATCTCACTAATTAGAAGAGGTTCTATCATTTAAGACCTTGGAACTATTTTCAGACTGTTTAGTAATTAGGGAAAGCTGCTGAAAACTTCTCCAAGAGTTATAAATAATCTACTTGACTGCATTAAATTATTAAATAATCCACCTACTTCATGGCAGCTGCATGTGGCCACTGGTCCAGCTTCCTTCACTTGCACAGTGGATAAACTAAAACCTCACAAGTAAAAAGTGTCATGGTTTAATATGATAGCCTTTTCTGGTAAGGGGGAAGGGGCTATAAAGATGGCTCCTGTAGGAAGTTGCTCTCAACTCTCCCCAGCTCTGAGCCAGACCCACTGCTGGGGCTGAGCCAATTAGACACCTCCAGGATCACTTTTTAAGAGGAAGTCAGAAGAGGAGATGTCTTCCTCCATTTTCCTCCATCTTCTTCCATCTTCTGCACTTTCTTTTTCTTCTGGTTGGTGGTGGTCCAAGGAGTAAGAACAGTGAGAGAAACAACCATGAAGACTCCAAGGTCAGTGATCAAAGAGAGCAGGAGGTGTGCTGGAGCAGAGACTCCCCTGCATTGTATGGAAAGAACTGGTGAAGCTGAGATTTATTTTCATTTCTTTAAAGACCCTGTATCAGCGGTAGAGACTCATTTTGATAATGACCCCATATCAGGGGCAGAGACTCATGTTGCTAAAGCTGGCCCCAGACCAGGGGCAGCGATTCACTTCATTAAACGCCCCGTGCCAGGGACAGTGACTATGGCAAGAGGAGGCCGTGACCCGTGGGGGAGACCCAATCACTTCACTACAGACCCCGAGCCAGGGGCAGCGATTTTCTTCTTTAAAACTATGGCTGGAAGAGGCTGTGTCCTGAAGGAGGGACCCTTTATCACTATGGCTGGAGGAGGCTGTGTCCCGAGTAAGAGACCCAATATCCACAGCTGTAACTGTGGGGAGGAACCCCCAAAAAAGCAGTTCATTAAACTTATGCCCAGAAGAGGCCTTGTGCCTAGAGAGGGACCCTGTAACTGCAGAAACTGTAACCATAGCAAAGAATCCACACCAGAGATATTCATCAAGGACTGCGTCCCATGTGAGGGACCCTGTATTGGCAGAAACTGCAGCTGTTAGGAACTCACACCAGAGAAGTTCGTTAAGGACTGTGTCCCAGGGGGAGGAACCCCATGTTGGAGCAGGTGAAGAATGCAAGTAGTCGTCCTTATCTGAGAAGACAGAAGAGGCAGAGCCCATCTGTGAGAGGCTGACCACATTCCCCATTCCCTGCCCTCCTGAGCCATTGAAGCGGGGAGAAGGTAGAGATATTGGGAGCAGTGAGCTGGGCCCAGAAAGAAAGGAGGGATGGAGATCTTAAAGTGCTGGTTGTAATTTTCTCATCATCCTGCTCCCTTTTTGCTTTTCTTCCATTCTGTTTCTTGTAGAATAAACTTTCCTACTTTCCTCTCTAAGTCGAGTACTGGAGTCTGTTTTGCCTGGAACCATAATTGGCAGTGAGTCCTCCCTGCCCTTGTCTCAATCCACAACAACCTTGCTTATCTTTTTACCCCCATTTCTCTGGGGTCTCTGCCATCCTAACGAGGGTGGGAGTGAATGGGGGCACCGAGCGAGAGACTGTCATGGTGCTGCTGTTCTAGTTGGGCCAAACCACAACAAAAGGCTTCATAATAGGAAGATATTCTGAGTAGCACTGAAAACACAGGAAGTCACAGCTAGCAAAAATGCCTCATATCACTGATATAGTAGTACTGGAGGCACAAAGCCTGATGAGTCAGTGCTGGAAGAAAGCAAAGCTGATGGCATCCTAGCTCCAGTTTCTAGGGAGCAGTCCTTGGAGCACTGGTCCCTTGGACCATTCCTGATCTTTGTTCTAGCAAGAACTAGAGGGAATGATCCAAAACAAAGACAGAAACCTGACCTTACTGTTAACTAATGCAGATGTGACTGGGGTACTGTTCATGTGCTCTCTGACCTTGCTAACACAGTGCAGACAAAGCTCAAGTTTCTCAGACAGAAATAAAGGATTTGTTATACACTAAGTCTTTTCCTAAAGAGACTGCTCTAAAGAAGTGCTTCCCTCTGATACAATTTATAGTAGTGCCACTACACAGTGCTATACTAATTTGTAAATGTACTTTTTTTTTTTTTTTTTAAGAGGCTTATTCTGCTTTGGTGCAGAAATGAAACACTTCCCAGCTCTCTTCTGCACAGTTCTGGGAATACAAAGTAAGTCTCCTCTGAATTTAGTAATGCCAAGAAATTCTTGCATTTTACACTGGCAATCTCCCAAGAAGAGATAGTCAGTGATTTATAGGAAAAAACAGCTATAAAAAGCTATTGCCTTCTTCAGTTTTAATTGACTACAGCATCATTGGCCTTTTAGATTTATTTCCCCTCTAGATATCTTTAAGATACAACGTGCATTTTGCTGAGTGCTGATTAGACTGCATCCGTTTGTTTTGCCATTTCTCATCTAAGAGAAAACCTTAAGAACACAGATAGCAAGAACGTGGAAACCACAGGCATGTCTGTCCACAGCCAGGCCTGAACCTTCCTGAGAAGGCATTTCTGTGGTATTAACTTTTCCATCAAAGCCACAGGTCATCACACTGTGGACACTGTGGTATATCTGACACTGAGTACTTACCTATACAAATATAGATATATATGTAAGGCAAGAGACCAAGACTGCAAACACTTCTTTCCAAGTAAAGAGTTTAATATTTTCATTAACACCAGTGAATCATCCTTCCAACAATGGTGGATACTTTTATCTTGAATAGCAATAGTACGTACTCTTCTGGTTCATTGAGACATAGGATGCAGAGATCTTAGCAGAAAACTCTACTTGAGAAGACAAGCAGAATCTTTCTCACCCATAAACCCAGACATATACATAACCTAGACCCATTCCAAATAATTATGTACCCTGTAAACCTGCTAAACTGCTTTTTCACTTGGTTCTGCTGCTCCTCAAAGAAATTTCAAGTGAGTATAAAACAACAGTTGCCCAGATGGGATCGAGGCTTCTTGCTTCAAAGCAACCCTAGTTATGACCTCCTCTCTGCCATTGCTCTTGGTATAGAAATGCTGTCAGATTAATTATTTCTGATATTGAAGTTGAAGTAGTATTTGTCTTCAGTGCTGAGAATCAAATGTATTTGTATGATGTTAAGTAAATGATCATGCTACAGAGAAGTGCCTGGGTACAGCATGTAAGTGATCAGAGAGCCATCCAGTGGACCACTAAGAAATGGAAGAAAAAGTCATCTAAAAAAGGGGGATAATTATATCTAGAGAACTAAATATCATTCCCATCTGCTGGACATTTTTCTGTATTTACCTTTACCATGGCTGTTGACAAATTGATAAAACAATCCTTATTTAGAGAACAGGAATATGCAGAACCTGGATTATGTGCAGACCCTGTGCAGATGCTAAAGAGCATCTTCTCCTAACGTATAGAGTAACCTCCACTTTATCTTTCTAGAATAAAAGGTTAATGGTAGACAAGTATGTTGAATCTTTTCTCCCCCTCTAATGCCCCAATGCTATTTTCGTACATTTCTGCCTCTGTCAACTTACTTTTATGCTGAAAATTCCTTCATGGATGAAATATTCATAACCAATTATTCTTGATCTGTCTTCAGCTACTTCTAACACCCTGAATACGAGCGAAAAATGAGTTTTCTTTAAATAGCTTTTCCCAAAGCAGAGCCTAGATTTTATGCTAATCTAAAAAAGCACAGATTAACTAGCAAGGCACAAGAAAACCTATACAATTCACAAATATTTACTACTTAACTTCCTCCTTCCACCTTATTATCAGTCCGTAGCAAAACAGCATTTATTGTTACAAATGGTATGAAAGAAGTAAAAAACCCAACTTTTCTCTGGTAAAAAAACAGCATCCAGTTAATGCAGACAGCAGGTGAAATAAAAGAGGCTCCCTGGAAATACAAGAATATTTACACAATAATTTCTTTGATTTTTCCCACCCATTTTATAATTTATTTCAGTTTCAGCAATGTGGTATTTATTTTTGCCTTGTCATACAAAGCACTGATATCAACTAAAAGATTTTACTCCAGAATGTGAAACTATAATTGTAACACTCTGGAGTTTTTTTAAGCCATCACCCAAAGCTTGGTCATGCCTATGAAAAAGGAAACAGAAATGATTTGCAGCTGATGGGATGAAGATTGCATGGAGTACCTGGGTGGGACAGGTTAGCAGTACTCTCCTTGGTGGTCCCAGATAATCAAAGGGACATGATTTAATTCACTACAGTAAGCAAACGCGTTGCTAGATACTGTGAACAGAAAAAGTATAACTCCTCATTCTGCTACAGGGGACAATTTCCACTACCTATTAGCGAAATATTACTGAAATAAGCTGCAGTTATAGTCAAAGCTCTTCTCCAGGTTACCCCATCTTTCCAGACCATCACATGAGCTCACCTTTGACAAAATAAATGGCATGCCTTTGCCTCAACCTCAACTTGCAAATTGTTCAAGCAGCATGATTCTTAACACAAAATGAGCACTAGGGAGAAATGACTGAAGCATTGTGACCTTGATACATTCCTCCATATGGATTTATGCTTACAGGTCTATTGCTATATGCTCACTTATGAAGGATAATAAGAAAGAGTGGAAGTACCAACTAAGGAATTAACACTGATATGGATTAGCCACATAAGCAGCATCAGCTGCTTGAAGATGTCTCCATAACACCTCCATACTATGAACACCCCCACACCACTTCCGTACTACATTACAAGTGTTACTCAGTGATTGTAGTTCTATAATAGTGTGATGGTTTAGTTTTGTGAAAACATTGCCCAGTGTTTTCACAAGAGGGAAGTGATCTAAGTACCTGATGAAATATATTGTTTTCTACTTGAAACTCTGTCTAGTCCAGTGTCATGGGCTGAATGCTTCTACCTGTGGAAGACCTTCAGATGCACTTCTGGAACATAGCTGGGTTTTTTTTCATTTTCTCCAAAAGAAGCTGAGGTCATGCACTCAGAGACTGTTCAGTGTGAGAAATGCTGCGTGGAAGGTTGGGGTAAATGATGGTCAGACCATCCTCGTCTTGACTGAAGTGGTCCTGTTACATTCCTTGTGAGTCTCAATTTTAAAAACCCTGAATTGTGTTTTGCTTTTGAAACTTTAGAGGTATTTAGGTCTAATTTTTTTTTTTTTTACTGGAATCCTAAGAAAGAATTGATGTTTAGTTGAACATTTTTTAGAGGAACATTGTTCCTCGATGTTCAGAATGATGATCTAACAGTCATAGAATGATAGGGTTGGAAGGGACCTTTAGAGATCATCTAGTGCAACCCCCCTGCAGAAGCAGGTCAACCTAGATCATGTCGGATAGGAAAGTGTCCAGGCAGGTCTTGAAGACCTCCAAGGAAGAAGACTCCACAACCTCCCTGGGCAGCCTGTGCCAGTGCTCTGTCACTCTCACAGTAAAACAGGTTTTTTCTATGTTTAAATGGAATTTTTTGTCTTCCAGCTTCATTCTATTACCTCTTGTCCTATTGTAGACAAGTCAATAATACTTCTGAATTTCTATGTATTCATGCTTTTAAATGAATGAGTCTTTCTTAGTGGGGTGTTTGCTAAAGCTTTTAGATGGAAACCAATTTCCTTTGGTATTGACTACCTTCTTTTATACTATTACACAATCTTTAAAATTTCTGATTGCTCTGCACAGAGTTCCCATCTCTTTCATATCCCCTTGCAGGATGCTGAAAAGGGGCTCAGTAGTTAGCGCCTGCTGGAGTGGGTTTGCAGATGATCAGAAATATTTTCCCAAATGGAAGCCATCAAGGAGCTGTGGTGGTTTAGCCCTGGCTGGCTGCCTGGTGCCCACCAAGTCATCATATCAATCCCTCTTCTAAACTAGACAGGAGAGAAAAATAGAAAGAGAGGCTAGTGAGTAGAGATAAGGACAGGGAGATTAGCTGCCTCCCCATGGGCTGCACCACAGGCCACGGGGGGGGGGGGGGGGGGGGGGGGCGGGGCGGTGCGGTCTTTCCTTCAGGGCATAAGCACCCTCCTCCTCCTCCTTCTCCACCGACCTTGGTGTCTGTGGGGATGTTTTTATATTCTCACCCCTTTTTGCTGCTGCAGTTTAGCAACTGCGTAGCAACTTTTTCTTCTCAAATGATTTAACTACAGAGGTGTTACCTCAGTCACTAATCGGCCAGGCCTGGGTCAGCTGCAGGGTCCATCTTAGAACTAACTGACATTAGTCCTAGCAGCTACAGGGGAAGCTTCTGGGAGATCTTTGTTTAAAGAAGCCACACCAGGAGTGCCCACCCACACCCCCCACACCCCAAAAAAACACCTGGCCCATACAAAATCAGTACAACTGGAAACAAAAAAGTTTTTCTGTGTAAAAGAAGCTGACTCTTATTTCTTAGTTTACGAAAGACATAATGGAATCTTGCCATACTTAAGCAAGATCTCTAGGGTTCACATGCTTGCAAAAGAGGAATTTCATAGTCTGCAGTAAAATGGCACAAGTTCTTGAAAAAAAAGATAGAATAGTCAAAATCAGACCATTCATTGTAGGGCTGGTATTCCTGTTCTATGTATGTTATGAAATTTCCATTTTGAATAATATTTTAAATACCACTTTAAAATGGTTTTGCTATCCTTGATTAAAATAGACTATTTGCATGTTATATATAATCATTGAAAATATATGCAGAATTGAAATCAACGGATTAAGGTATAGTTGGTTCTTAGTGAAATGGCTTTTTTTTCAGTTTACACTATTACATTTAATCAGCAAATATACTGTATTTTGATAGAATCCTAGAATTACAGAATGGTAGGGGTTAGAAGGGACTTTTAGAGATCATCTAGTCCAACCCCCCTGCAGAAGCAGGTTCACCTAGATCAGATCGCATAGAAACATGTCCAGGCGGGTCTTGAAGATCTTCAAGGAAGGAGACTCCACAACACCTCTGGGCAGCCTGTGCCACTGCTCCATCACCCACATAGTAATATAATTTTTTCTTATATTTAAGTCGAACTTTTTGTGTTCCAGTTTCATTCCATTACGCCTTGTCCTGTTGCTAGATACTATTACTTCAATATAATTAGACATTCGTTACCAATTTTTCCACGACAGGAGTATACCCACAGGTACCTTATTTTATTCTATGACTGAATTAATGATAATTAATGCTTCTGTGGCAGTCTGTGATGGTTCTTTAGAGGAACTTATGTAGGCAGAAAAAAACTCTAACATGCTGAAAGGACTCATTAACTTGGTGAAGAACACTCAGCAGCGTGGTCTGATCATGTATCAGTACGCAAAACGTATGAATGCCATTCTCTCTCTGTAAGGTTCTTCATCAGCACTATGGTATACTGACATGAAATGGGATTTCGGAACTTTAAAAAGTGGAGGATAATATTTAATGTGAAAATGTGATGTTCTTTTCTGAGATATTTAAGATATAATTCAAATACAACAATTCTTCACATGAATTTAAGCAGAATCATAACCAAAATGCCTAGAGGAGGTTAAGTAATCAGTTAGTTAATTTGGGTTTCCAAAGTAGATAACAGCTATACTCAATCCACTGCTGCAACATGTTTTTCTAACCTTTGAGCATTTCCAGAGACTCTTAGCTACTTCAGTCAGATGGTTAATTGTTCTATTTCCTAACATTATATTCTACAATAAAAAGAACCTAAACTACTATTTAAAACAAAAGAAAATTCTAACAACAAAAAAAACAGACAAACTATATACATCCTTCAAGCTCTGTACAATGAAAACAGAACTGGTGTAAGAAGTATACAAGACAATTAAATAAAGCTAGCATCTTAAAATTACAATCTCACATATAGTGTTTCTTTGAGATACATATAGTGAGACTGTAACATTTTCTTCAATAAAAAGGGACAATTGAGTAATACTACTGTACATCAGTGATCCTGATTCACCAAACATGTATTTGCTTATATGTACAAGCACAACACTTGATTTAAAAGAGTTCATGGGGGTTACATCCACCATAATATTAGAGAGTACAGAATAGAAGAGATTTACTTCACATAGATTTAAAGTGTATTTGATGCCAAATCCAGGGACTTGAATAATAATTTTAAAAATCCACAACAATTTTTAAAGTAATTTTTTAAAAATCATGTACCTTCATAGGAGAAAAGCATTTTCCATTTTTTTTTTCCTCAAATCTAGGGATTATTTTTCAGTTGCATTTGTATTAGTGTCAGAAAATATTTGTGTTAATCTCAAGAAAAAAAGAAGAAAAATCAATGTAGTGACATATAACAAACTTCCTCTTATCAGTAGAGTCTAAAGTCATGAAATGGGTTTAGACTTCTAGTAGAAAAAAATCTGCAGTGGAAACAGCAATCCACCTCATTAAAGAACAAACATTGACTTACTAATACAGAAATAAGATCAAGATCATCTTACAAAAGTGTAATAATTACCTAGAGAAAGATATACAGAAGAGCATTGTAGAGAAATTTGTAGAAAATTGGGAGTGATAACACAATTTGTGATTCTCTTCTACAGTGAGAAAATACATATTTTATGTCATAAAACAACAGGCATTTTGATTGTTTGTGAATGCTTATGATCCATCTTTTCTCAGGGATAATTAAATCCACCACAAAACATATCTGTATTTATCAGTGCTTAATATGAAAATAATGTTTTTAAAGTACCACAGAAGTTGGGTAAAGATTAAACTCAGCCTAGTAAAATACAGAAATGTGTGTCCCAAAACATCTCACATTTTCACATCTTCACATTTCAAATGGCACTTGCTTTCATTGCTATTCACTCAGTTAATCCTATTGCATCTAAATATTACAGGAAAAACACAGAATAAAGCAAAGGAAACAATCAGCACATAACTCTTATTCATGTTCAAGTACATTAAGAGGTCAGTAAATAACCAGTATATACACATCTCTGCAGACAAGTGCAGTGGCAATTGGTATTCTTGCCTCAAATTAGAATAAAATTAGTCCAAAAGAATAATTACAGAGTCAAGTATCTTTAAAAAGTCAAGAATGCCCTTTTCTCTTGTCCTTAACTTCTCACACACAAATGCTTCCAAACTGATTCTTCATCCCTTTTTGTTACTATCAGAAACATGGAAACTACCAAATTCCTCCCCACCATGTGCAACAACATAGTTTCCTCTACAAAGAACAACAGTTTACATTCAAGGAGGAAGTACAAGAAGCATCGTCATGACCAAGTAAGATACAACCTGCCCAAGGAGAAAATTTATTTTCAGTCCTAGTTATGTAGTGATTGATTTTGTAACATGATACTTGTTATTTGATATCTTTCATGAAAATTTATCCTAATGCAATTACAAATCATTGAACTAGACCAAGAAATATGTGCTTCCTTCTTCATCTGTTTACCTTGCTGCAATGTACAAAGAGATTTGGGATGTTATGTCCTCCCTTTAAACAAAAGTGGTCTTTCTTCCCCCCCAGTAAAAAGGAACCTGGAGCTGGCTGACATTTTACACATGAAGTCCATTCAGCTGACATGGCAAACACCATATCACATAAAACTTACATGGCACTTAGCAGTCCCAACTTTCAAAGTGCAGTTTGGTTATTTACTTTGTCATTCCCCTAGCTTGACAGTCAATAATCTGAATACAAATGTCATTACTGGTATTTGAAAACAATATTGAAATAAATTGTCTTTTGAAAGTATTATCTTTTCAACCAGACATCAACACAGGATTCCTTCAACATCCTTCTGGGTGTGTATAAAGTCTACTCTTAAACAGAAAAATGCAAGCACTGAAGTGTAAAAACTTCATGTTTGAAAGCAGCATTTACTACAAGGTATTAGACACTAAAGAATAGCAAGTGAAGTAGTAGGGAAGAGAGCAAAACAAACAAATCTGAGAAATCATGCATATTTCATCTTCAAAGCAGTATAAAAAGAAAGAAAAACCTCTATTTTAAATGAAAGTTGACTTTTCAAATCAGCGTTTTGCCCATTAAGTAAGATCCAGCTCAGAAAACCTCCTTCTTGCCAAACTCACACGCCTAGTTCAGAGACCAAGAGTTGGAATTCATTGAGACTAGCCTCCTCCAGTAATCACATCATTTCCAGAAATTTGTCAGAGAAACCTAAACAATAGTCAAAATGTCAAGCTTATGTACTCCTCTATCCCCAATACACTTCCCATTTGGCATTTATTTCACTTCCAAAGGAGTTCTCTTCAAAGAGCTCACCTAAATCTCAGTGGGCATCAGTTTAAGCATCAGGTTTTCTGGACACAACTGACATTTAGAGTGAAATATTTCATTTTGGTCAGACTTTATCCATCTCACAGAATGAGACCCTCAAACGGCAAGGTGAATTCTGAATCCTCAAAGCAGTATGTGTCAAGATCTTACGAAACATCAAGCTACAAAACAACAGCACTGGCAAGACACCAGCTCCTTGACACAAATGACTGAAGTTTAATGTTATTTTGCTGATTTGTGAAAAGCAGATTACAGCCACAGCTGCAGTGCAAACTACGAACACATTCTTATATTCTTCTGAAGTAGAGGCAGACAGTTCTGCAGAAATTAGATGATACCTTCAAAAACAGACATAAACAAGCCCTTACAAATTCTGCTGGTTTATCCTAGGTGTTTTAACTAGTCTTCCATGAGCTGTGGGTAAATGGATAGGTCTGGAAAAAGTGTGAAGAAGATTAACCTGGAGTTACTGGGGGAGATGAAAGCAATGCATCACATTGATAGGATCCCATGACAGTGATTCACAGAAGTTGCACCAGGAAGGATCCCTTCAAAAACAAACCATCCTGGCTTATAGAACCAGATGTTCCCCTGTGGCTTGTTTCTACAATGTATAGGTAATTTTTTTCCTTTATGAAGTTTTTAGTTGTTGGTTTGTGAGGTTTTTTTCCCCTTAAAATTAATTGGTAAGAAATAAATTACTTCATTATAACAATATATGTAAAACCTAGTACAACCATATCATAGAATCCTAGAATCATTATGGTTGGAAAAGACCATCAAGATCATCAAGTTCAACCACTAACCTCACACTGCCAAGATCACTGCTAAACCATATCCCTCAGCACCTCATCTACAGTTCTTTTAAATATATCCACGGATGGTGATTCCATCATCTCCCTGGGCAGCTGGTTCCAATGCTTAATAACCCTCTCAGCGAAAAAGGTCATCTTAATGTCCAAACCTCCTCTGGTGCAGCTTGAGCCCATTTCCTCATGTCTTATCATTTGTAACTGCAGGGAAGAGATATATCCCCATCTCACTACAATTCATTTTCAGGTAGTTGCAGAGAGGGATCACATCTCCTCTCAGTCTCCTCTCCCCCAGGCTGAATAATCCCAGCTCCCTCAGCCTCTCCTCATCAGACTTGTTCTCCAGACCCTTCATCAGCTTCATAGTCCATCTCTGGACATGTTCCAGCACCTCAACATCTTTCTTGTAGTGAGAGGCCCAAAATCAAACACAGTATTCGATGTGCAGCATCACCAGTGCTGAGTACAGGGAGACAATCACTTCCCTGATTCTGCTGTTCACACGATTTCTGATATAAGCTAGGATGCCATCGATCTTGGCCACCTGGGCACACTGCTGGCTTATATTCAGACAGATGTTGATTAACAATCCCAGGTCCTTTTCCACTGGACAGCTTTCCAGCCACACATCCTCAAGCCTGCAGCATTTAATAGACCTGGCACTCAGCCGTGTTGAACCTCATACAATTGGCCTTGGCCCACCTATCCACCCTGTCCAGGTCCCTATGCACCTGCCCAGCTTGGTGTCATCAGAAAATAAGGGTGCACTTGATCCTCTCATCCAGATTACTGATAAAGATGTTAAACAGAACAGGCCCCAGCACTGAGCCCTGGGAAACACCACTGATGACTGGCTACCAACTGGAATTACCTCCATTCCCCAGTACTCCCTGGGCCCAGCCATCCAGCCCAGTTTTCTACCCATCACAGAGTAGGTCCATCCAAGTCATAGGCAGCCACTTTCTCTAGGAAAAATGGCTATGGATGGGATACAATACAACTATATCTCAATATATATATGTTCAGTAGCTGTGTGTGCAATCTGACAAAATCTACTTTTTTCGAATTCAATTGCATTTTCCATTTCAATTCTTCAAATTTATTTTTTTTCTAATATTCATTTGTCTGTGTCATTAACTTGATCTGAACTTTACCTTCCATTCTGAACAGAGACCAATTTTGTTGTAATAATTTTTTTTCATGGGTGGGCAACTATTTACTGTGGCAAGTAAATATTACCAGGGTTTTTTTCTATAAAATTTAAACAAAAAAATAACTGGATTGGGATTCAAATGTCCAAGATTAACAGCACTTTATAATCATATATCTTTTCCGCTGATACCCAAGTGGAAAACATTTGTTTTCAAATGATGCCTTAACACCTGCATCACAGATTACTTCTTATAAGCACAAGAAATAATATCTGGTTATTTCCTCTCACCAGCTACTATTTTGATGATTCCTTCCTTGGAAAAATCAAAGATTACAGTGTGTAATACAGAGGTGGAAGGAAACATAAAATACATTAAACAGATTCAGAAGAGACTAATCAGAAAGAATGTGTGATAAATTTTCTTTGCCTTTTTGCTGTAACATACATCTGATTCTTAGCCAAACTAAATCAGTGTAACATGGTGTAACTTCTTTTTTTCCCCCATGAATTATCATTGTGTGGATGCAGCCAAACTTCTTGTTTTTATTACGTCGCATTTTCTAATTATACTTAATTTATAGACTAAGTTAAAAATGAAAATTTGAAGACATACCCAAAGGAAGACTTTGTTTTCTTATTCTCACTGAATATAACTGTGTCTCAAGAGTAAATTCCCAAACAATGCAAAAAGTATTATTTTCAAAGTCAAAAGGATCAATTTTAAGTTGATAAATACCAAGAAAAGAGAAGCACTAACAAAAAAAACCCACTTGTTCAAAATGACAAAAAAAGATTAATTACTGAATCTGCAGTTTATCCCTAGTTATTGAAAATGCTAATCTTCCTGTTGAAGTCCAAATTGTGCTGAATATGGATGAATATCTGTATTTCTTCATTGGATCATCATTGCTTAATTAGTGCTACATGTGGAAGTATAAGTACTCCAAGAAGTTAAAGAACATGGATTAAGTATTTCTCCCTTGTTAGAACAATAGCAATTCACACTGGTGTAGTTATACTACAAACAGTAAGCAGGAGATTTCTTGAAATACATATAAATTTCTTTCTAAACTGCTTAAAGAAATCCAAATATATAAAATGCATATATTTTATTCCATTATTAATTTTTGAAATTGTTTCTCTGGCCTGCTTGCCTTACAATAATGTTTCACTTGATTGCTTATGTCAGATATATTACTGTCGTGTCACAAGCCATGCTGTATTCCAAAGTAGATTAATGATGAATATTTGGTTAGAAATGAGAAAACAACACTGCACTGATTTTTTGAAGGCTTGGTCTGAGCAGAATTAATAAGGCAATCTATGCAGAGCAGAGATCTGCTTTGCACAGAAGGTTAAGCACAGAATCTGTGGGTGACTCACCAGAAAGGCAGGCTGATGCGGTACATAAGGGTTTTCAAACCATGAAACTTCAGTAATTATTTTCTGATGTCAATAGAAATTTTTGTTTGCAAATCAAAATATCACTGAGGCATGTGAATATATAACATAATAAATCATATTCTACATTTTGAAATGAATACACTTGCTGAATGTAAGAAACTGGCAGTGGGCAAAACATGGAAAACCTTACATAGAGCTATATCACTCATTTTAATCATAAATAGAGCATCTTACTGAAATCAATGATTTTTTTTTTTACAAATTAATACTTTGCCACTTCTTCCTAAGGTACTTAACGCATTTTTTTCTGTTGAGCTGAGGCAAAACAAATTTAAGACACCGTACTGAGTTCACTGTAACTTTTAAAGACTAACATAAAAGGAAATATCCCTATTTTAAATTATCCCTTTTTCAAAATTTTCATGTGTTTGGAAGAAATCTCACTGAAATCACAATTCATGATGTACATATATTTAGCAAAATGTCACTGTACAAGTAAGAATTTCTCAGAATCAGCACCTACCTGAAAATAAAAGCAGCTATCCCAAACACCAGTCCATTCTTTATTCTTACTCCTTGATTAAGTATCAAGTAAGGTACAAGTGATTGTGATGAACTTGCACCAAGAATAAATAGAATTCTGTCTTAACATTTATGAAATCGAGACTTGATATGCTCCAACTCACTGCTTTTCACTCTCTACTTGAAGAGTCTCTGGAGCAGCAGATTTCAAACAAAGATGCTGCAAACTGTTTCCCAAAGCTGCTTCTTAATGTCAACGCAGCATTCAGCGGTCAGACTCAATGTGCTTATCTTAATTTGACATTATGAAATAGAAATTCTTGGCTGGGAGAAAAGGAAAAACAATTTTCCAGATGCTAAACTCTGAGTCCATTTCTAGGTAAACTGTAACTAAAAAACATTACTTTATCATGGGAGTGCTTGCAAATGTTAAGTTTAGCCAATTTTACTTTACAGTTGAGAAATAACAGGCCAAGTAGTGAATGTAACATTTGTTCTACTAGCTAAATTTTTTTACTACAGAAGAGCAACAGAATACAGAAATTCTACTCTCTACCATTGGTCTATCAACTACATTATACATTTACCTACCTAATTCCTAGTATAATCCAACTAGATGGCTGGGGCAATGAAGTAAATGTGACATACAATGTTGCTTTTGAAATCTATGCTACCAGATATGTAATAGAAGGAAAGAAAACTCTGAAAGTTATTTATAAACTGTCTTCAGGGTTGGAAAAAGCCAACTTCAGAGTATCTATTCTATATCACAAGATTATTTTTACCTCAGTTTCAGATATTAGACAAATCATCTTGGTTTCTCCGACAGTCAAGGGGAACATTTCTATATCTTTCAGTCATGAGAGATTTAGGTTAGTTACCTACAGAGAGAGTATTAAAATTTTCATCTTGATTTTTAACAATGTACCATCACCACAAATGTGATATACACATGCTGCAAACTACATTTTGAATTCAGTATAAATAATGGATAGTATTTGATCAGAATTTACAACCAAAAGTCGAAACAGGCACTTGCCTACTGTACTTTAAAGTCAGAGTCACATAAAGGAGATCAGTATACATATTCATACAAAATTATCTTTTGTTATTTCTTTTGTCTGTCAGTCTTCATTCAGATAGATGGTTTCATCTTCACTTTCTAGGTCTGTACAAAATGTGTCTGAATCTTGACTACAGAAAAGCTTTAAACAATCTGATACTTTATTCAATTGTTATTTTGTCCTCTGAATAGACACTAAACCAAATTGTGCCTTGTAGAACATGAACAGAGGGAAGAGACATGTCTGAGTCACATCCTCTCTAATGGATGCTGTTGAGGACCACTTCTCTGTTTCTATAATGTTTTTGGTATAAAAGGAACACAGGCAGAGACTTGTAGAGTGATTCAGTAACCGTGAATAGATTTGACAGAGCTGCTTCACTGTTAAAGGACACTTCTCTACTTCAGGTAACTGAATAGCTATTTTTAAATCATTTGGTGTTTTTTGTAACAGTTTGATCCATCCTTTTGCCTAGATCATCGTCGAAACTTGCCTAGATTATTTCTTTTTCTCTTCTTTCCAAAGTAACTTTTTTGGCAAAAAGTCTTGAAAAATCAACGTTTTGGCCAAAACCACAAATTAGGTTTGATTCCATTTGGGGAAGAAGGAAGGAGAAGAGGATATTGGGTTGATACAGAGAAGAATTGCCACCATGCTTTTTCCTAGTAATTCAGTATTGAGGAAAATTCAGTGAATGGGAGTGAACTCTTATCAGTCACATTCCAGGAGAACAGAATAACTAGTGTCATGTCTGCTGGAACAGATCCTCTAAACACATGGTTGCTGGTAGTTTTCCACTTGGCATAAGACTGTAAAATATCTGTTATGCATGTTTATTCTACCTCTAGATGAGAGTCAGGCACAAGATTATGGAGTTATTCTGTCTCTCATTCTTATTAAAAACCTGGATACACATGTCAGTGAATACCACAGAGAATAAAGAGTGAAAAAAAACACCTGTTCAGCCCAACTACCAGTGGAGTGTTAATTTGACAATGGGCCCTATCTGTCATTTAATTAACATACTCCAGTTTCATTTTCTTGCTGCATTTCTCTGACAAAATAAATACTTAGATATTTTACTGAAGTCACCACATCAGGCAAAGAAAGGAGGCTCAGCTCTGGACCTTCTACAGTCTCTGTTGGAAATTATACTCAATACCCACACTACCAAGGTACAAAATCACTTCTCACAAAAATATGTACTATACATACTAAGAAACACTACATTACATCTACCTGGGCTCAATTCATGAGTAAACTATAGATCAGTATTTGAGCTTCTGTACAGAGCTCAGAACTCTTAATCGTTACCAGAAAACATCTACATGTTGACCACAGTATTCAAAGCTCAGTGAAATAAGGATATGTCACCACAAAGCTACAAACCTTTGTTCACTTCCCTGGAAGTGAAGTAGTTGACAATAAATTGTGATATGAGGATGGTAACTTAAGAAAATACCATACCACTAAGTACTGTCAATATCCTAGAAATTGAATCTTATCTGCCGGCTTTCATGGTTGCACTTTACAATTGTGGTCATCACTCAAAGTTTTCATTCTTTTGCATTATTTCTGTTGATTTTTACCTACAGAAGCAGCATCTGCTGGAAGAGCTTCAACACAGCAAAGTAGGCCATCACTATCCTTATTTAATTCACCTATGTTCCCCTCTTGGCTACTTCACCAATATAAGCTTAATTCTATACAAAATTTTGGATGAGCTTTGAGAATTTAAAACAAACTAAAATTCACATGATCAATGCGTATATTAATACAACACTAACATTTCAAATTCATCTGTTCTTTCCATTTGAATACAAATATGACATTTTTATTACTTCATTTCTGCAAGACGTTGTTCTGAAGAAACTCTTACAGATGTATGAACATATTTCAAATAGGTAAAATGCAGATCTAATAGTTAAAAGGAAGCAAGAGTGATCAAAGAATTCATTACACTGCCAAAATTTTCTTATCAACTGAGGCAGATGGAGAATACATACAGAATAAGGAATATAGAGAATATTTTATTTAACTAAAAATCAGCTTTTCATTTACAAGCTACAATTATAAGCCATTCTTCATTACAATTTTGCTACTGAACAGTTGTTTACTGTGCCTTATGCTGATTTTAAAAAAGCACCATTATGCTTGCAGTATTGTCCTGACACTTTTAATATAAAAGTAGAGTAGCAGTAAGAAGAGTGATGGGATGCATAATTATGCACAGATGTCATATTAGTGGAAGTAAACTCCAACTGTTTGTGATAAATCAGCATATATTTATTTCATTAGAAAAGATAAGGATGAAATAAAAAACCCTTACTTATATCTAGGAAGGATCCAAAGCTCAATTTTAAAATTAAACCAGATAAATACAGAAAGAAATGTTTATGAATATTTTTCTGCATCCTTAAATGTATTTACATTAATTGTTCAGTCACCTGTTCTGTTTATTTTATGCAAATATTCCAGTAAAAAGTTTGATTACAGAATATTTATACAACTATAACACTTCAGATGAGTTGCTTTCTGTAAGTATTCTGACAATTCCAACAAGATTCATTTGAACAGGAAACAAAACCTGCATTCAGTTCCTGCATCCTATCAAAAACCTTCACTTTCAAATGGCAAATATTTAAAATTAATTGCACACAAGCAATTTATACCCCAAGAATTCTCCACATTAACCATTTGCTCCACACTGCTTGATGCCAAGTAATAAATACACACGATGACAGCTTAAGGTCTTCATAAAATTCAATATAAAAAAAATCATTAAGTGATTTATAGTAGTGAAGTATTCATACATGTCATTTCTTTCAACTACAGGGAAAAAAGTTGTAAAGACTTTAAATCACTACAGCAACAGCAACAGCTTAAGTCATGATGATGAAACCCCTGGTTGAACCCTAATATGAACTACTGAACATGAGTAGGGAAACCTAGATTTTAAAATTCCAGCAATTAGATTGCTAAGAAAAAACTAGCAGTAATATAAGTCCCTGAACTTGAGCACTGAAGCTGCCAAATACCTATCATTAGCTAAAAATGGTAGTACTGTTTTACCTGCCCTTCCAAAAAGTTATTATTAGTGCATTTGGAAACATGCAGCTTTCTAGTGCTTCCTATGTTTTGCTGTATTTTTAAAAACAGGAAAACCCCGCTCTATTCAATCCCATTTAGTATGAGATTGAAACTGTTTAATGACCTTATTTAAAGATAACTTCATAGTGTAATCACCAAAGAGAAGAAGCTACACATCCCGTGTTTTTGATAAAAGACTTCACATAAAGAAACATTTGTGTCAGAAGACTTAGCATCTCATTTTTAAACTTCATAATGTTAACCCTTAAATAAACAGTACCATCCATACAATGATCCCAAAAACTTATATAAGACTGAAAGCACATCTCAAATCTGACATAAACCACTGCTGAGATCTAACTGCTCCTGTCGATACCAGAAGGATTAACATTGAATTCCAGCAGTGTGTTATTGTTCTACAATCAGTCATCCTTGTTCACAAATCATCACTAGCCAGCAGAATTTAGACTATTTTAAAACACCTTACAGTTAAAAATTACTATCCAGTTCTAGTAGGTAGCTAGATATAAAATTCACAACACTTTGCTTAATTCTGACAATAAAATATTAAATAAGTTCTTAACAGTTACTTAAAATTTTCCCATAACATTTCAGCCAAGCTGGCTTTTACTGGAAATGAAAGCATCACAAATAGCATTTTTCAGAGGGAAAGGCACAAGTTTTATTTATTTGTGTAATATAATCTTACACTTGTCATGGTCTAGGCCCATCAGGGAACAAAACACCACGATTAGCCTCAAGTACCAAAGACCTGAGGATTGCCAAAGGGCAGGGAGAGCTTAATTGCCACTTAAGGTCCACGACAAATCAGACCAGGCTACTGGGCTTGAGGACAAAAACAGAAAATTTAATTTATTTTTAATAAAATTTAATGCAACACCAACTAAAGCATAACCATAAAACCTCAAAACATAACAAACAAAACAACACAGAGTGGTACAACGATGAAGAGTCCAACCAGCCCTTTAAGAACACTTTCTCCCTTCCCTCCCCTCCTCCTGGGCTCAGAGCCCTGATCCCAGTGTTTTTACATCCTCCCCGCTGAATGGCCCTGGGGGGGGGCAGGGAGTGGGGGTTTCAGTCAGTCTATTCCTGACAGCTTCTACCATTTGTCCCTCCTCAGGGCAGGTGGGCTCTACACCAGTCCTCCCTGCATGTCTGTGGGGTAACACACACACGGCAGCTCTGCACGGGCTGCTCCAACGTGCAGTAATCCCAAAAGCTGCAGCTCCTCTCTGCCTCTCGTGTGGGGCTGCTCTGCAGCCCACAGGCTCTCCAGCACGGCCTGGGCCATGGCCGCCTCCTCACACAGTCTCTCATCCATCCCGGTGCACTCACACGGAGCTGCTGGTGGCTCTCAGTCCTACCATTGTCCTCATGGGTTGCAGGGGTACAGCCTGAGTTCTCATCAAGACTCGCAGAGGGCTCTCTGGTGCTCCTCCTTCTCTAACTGTGGCGTCCATGTGGCTGCCTCCATCTTGTACCACTCTGGCACCTCCTGCCAGCACTTCAAATTCCCGTCCCTAAATAGTGATCACAGAGGCGCCAGATTGGCCCAGCTGGGCCAGTGGTGGGTTTGAACCCAGGAGCCGGGGGAGAGTCCAAAAACTCTTTACCAGGTCTTCACTGCAATCCCCTCCCCCTATCTAAGTCCAAGACTATCTAAATCTAAGACCATTGCTACATTTGCTGTTGCCTGTACAGCTATAATCCATTGGACAGTGCATAAGAGTACAAGGTTTAATTTCTTATCTTTTATAACAGAAATTATAATTTTTCCTATTAAAACAAAAGCTTACATATAGTATAAACATTTAGTTTACTAAAACTGCAGCAATTGCAGTAGCAGATACACCTGCAGTTCTTTAAGATAACCAGGACATTTTTTCCACAGATATCCCTTTGACTGTTGGGTGTTTGCTGCAACTTTCCCCTGCTATATGGTTTTCT
Organism: Colius striatus; assembly: GCF_028858725.1. Taxonomy (NCBI): domain Eukaryota; kingdom Metazoa; phylum Chordata; class Aves; order Coliiformes; family Coliidae; genus Colius; species Colius striatus. The sequence continues at coordinate 27,579,407 of NC_084767.1, read as the reverse complement.
AAAATACCTTGTTATTTTAATAGTTAGCCATCACAGTTCACACATTGAGTGGAAACATCAAAGCTTTGATGTGTGCTTTGTTTCCAGAGTTACAGAAGCTTACACATTGTGAATATGTTATGGACCCATTTTTAACATCTTGACAAGAGGACTTCTCAGTGCAATTGGAGATAAGGGTAAAAACAAGAACCTTGGAAACACCAATTCCCTAACTGTTTCACTACTGACTTTGATTTAGAGTCCTGTGCCCTAAAATGCAGCACAAAATTCTTGCCTGTTGCATGGGAATTGAGGGAGGTAAAAGAATCCAAATTCAAACTGAAAATAAAACACAAAAACCTCTTCTTGTAGTAAGTTAACTTTGAGAGGGATAAACTCAGATGTGCTATTGACTTGCAGAAACAGACTCTATAACTCAAAGAGTTATACAGAAGGTATGTTTATTTGGCACCAGGCTCATGGGGGATCGGTCCACCACAAATGTGCACATCTGGCAACTTGCTTGACTTATATTTGTCACAAAGTTACAAAATCATATGATTATATTATCCCCCTAGACAAAGACACAACCTATCCCCGATTTTGAAAGTAAATTAGGTCTTTTCTTCCTTTCATTTGCATGATGTGTCCTGGTGATGGTCTTTGGGACCTTGGGAGATGAAGGCTGATAAATTCTGAGGTTTTCTCACCCGATCTTTGCGATCTTTGCACAACTTCAGATATCACTTGGCCACTCATAGAACCAGTTTCTGCCTTCAAGGAAGTTGGAGGACCCCAGAGGTATTGTGTAGGGGGATAAGTATGACCTTTTTACAGCTTGTGTGTGAATTTTGTCCTGTCTGAAAAATAAGCTTTATACTATTGCAATGTTAATATAAGGTTTATTAGTACATGTCACTATAAAGCTCCACATCAATGTCTTGAAAACTCAAGTTTGGATATCACAGAATGGTAGAAAAACATCAGAAACTCCAAGATGAAAAAGCTCAAAACATTTCAATTGAGTATTTTTAAAATGAGTCATTGAGATGGTGTTTTTTTAAATGTACTATGGAATATTAAAGAAAATGTAAACAAAAATTCCTCTTATTTGTCTGTTATGTTTCAAATCTGAGTAGCAAAAGTCACTTTCACAGTCTGAGTCAGCATTTTTTTTAATTCAGTAACTAAACTAAAAAAATCCATTTTCAACTGCTTTATTTCCATCAAACAATTTTTCTCTCTTATGTGACCAAAAAACAAAGGGATGAGGACTACTTTTTTGTGCATGAGCAAATTAGGGCTGTGAAAATTAGGTGCATCTTAAATGACTGATTTAAAATAATCATCATCACAGAAATTATAATCCTCATATGCTGAAGCATTATCCATCGTGCATTTGAATCACTTTATGTATGTGCAGTGGCTTTTAATTATAGTAAATATTGGCAACTTGTACAGCTACAGAGCAGGTATGTCACCTTGATGCAATGTTCGGCTAGAGTTGAGTACTGCCTAGAGGAAAAGGACAAAGACTATGCTGACATCTACTTTAAGTTGTTGTCTTTCAGTTCCAGGATAAAGACTTTAATTATTATCATTATAGTCCATTTAGGAAAATACAAAAATACATTAACCTGATAAAATATGAACCTACAAACTATAAAAGTATCTTGTAGTGATCCATACGATTCAACACAAGAAACAGTAAAATAAAGAGCTTTGCCTTTTCCCACACACGTGGCAAAAGCTTTCAGAGGGATACATAGAGCAATAAAAAGCATGAGTTTAAAAAGCACCAAATAAAAGCAATACTTTTCTTTCATTAGTTGTGCAAATACAGATTCAATCAATACTATGTATAGTAAGTGTCCATCACAAGTTACAATGGAATTATTTTTAAAAGATCTTATTCTGATCCCAGTTCTGATTTGAATTCAGAAAAAAGCACTGGGAGAAGTAAGAAATGTTTATTGACAAAGTGCCATTGGTTATTGATTATTCAAAAAAGAATGAAATATTGAAACAAAATAAAACAAAAAATATCAGTTATCAAAGTACAAAAGCACCACTTGTCTTGGCTCAGACTTGCAGGCATTCTCAGGTTAAGCAATCTTCAATGATTTAACTTTGATGATCTAATCTCTGCATCCTCACTTCATTTACTCTAATTGCATTGGCATAGACAAAGATAATACTTGGCTTGAATGCAAAGCCTATACTTGGACCTGTGTTGTCAATCTGATTTCTTCAGCCAAATTTTTACAAAAGAATTTAAAAGTGGGCCAAAGAAAACAAAGGACTAGACTGGAAACAGAGTATTATAATCCTCTTTGGAAGTTCTATCTGATTTGAGTATTCTGACTGAGACTCCAAACTGGATAGAATCATTTTGCTCAAGCCTGCATGTGCACATCTAATTCAACAGAAAGTTTCCTGTGATACAGAAGTTGGATTTAAAGGCTTCACTTTGTATTCTTCAGTCCAAGCAATGAAAAGCATCTCCAAATAGTGGTATGAAGACCTTTGTTTTGGGGTTTTTTTTTAAGGTCTTTTTTCATACCAAAAGGATCTATTAAAGGATATGGGCTAATCTTGTTTATGCAGCTATTATTTAGTACTGTACCTGGGTCTTCTGTAAAGAACTCAAAAATATCTTTTCAATTGATTTTGAATTTAAGCTATTTTCAATTACATATACTTTAGAGACATTCATTTCTGCCATCAGAAGCAAACTTATTTAATTGTGAATAAAATGTAAAATAATATGTATATGATGCTTTAAATCAAACAAACTTGTGTCTCTGGTTTGTCTCTGGTCAGATTAACTGTCCTGCAGAACACCCAGCCCATTTATGTTCTGACACATGTGACAGAGGTTGAAGTTTGACTTAAAATTCAATGTCTGAAGCTGAGAGATGCTGGATCTCAAGTCTTGCTGCCTTAGCATCTTAATATACTCACAGACAAAGCTTGCCAAAATGCTTTCAAGAAAGGCATCTAAATGTTTATAGAGAGTTGAACTGGATTAGTAAAAGAGCTGCAGCACCTTTAAATGGGAATTATGTTGACTTGGCAAAAGCAGCCCCTTTAAAATAGATTAGTAAATTAGAAACATTGAGTCCTCAAGTAAGTCAGTTCAAAGTGCTACCACTCAGAGGAGGATCCCAGGACAGGTAAGAGCACCAAAACAATAATACATTTAAAGCAAAAGAATGGCTGTCAGATGGCAATTGGAATGGTAAACAGATGTACAAGACAATAGCCATACTAGCAGTGTAACAAGGTGGTATATGGGAAGAGACTGCCCAGATGGGTTGTTGAGTCTCCTCTCTGGGGACATTCAAAACCCACCTGGACAAGTTCCTGTGTGGTCTTCTCAAGGTGGCTCTGCTCTGCTCTGACATGAGGGTTGGACTATATGATCTTTCAAGATCCCTTCCAGCCCTTGAGATTCTGTGATTCTGTGATTTTAGTGGGAATCTCACCAGCTACTCTGATCACGTTTAAAAAGTTTCATTGAAAATTCACCCACAGAACTGATTTGCTGATTCCCCTACCAGATACCCTGTAAATAAAATGCACATGGTGAAGAAAGCAATTTTACTCTATGAATAGCGTTAAAATAACCTGAGTTACATTGCACCATTAAACAAAAAGAGGTTAAGGCATGACAAAGCAATACTTGGACGTGCCTTTTTTTTTTAATTTTGGGTACAAAAACTGTGACTACACCAGAACCACACCATTTTGTAACATGCAATAGTACATTGACAGGGATGACCTATCCTACATGCATCTGTACTGAGTTTAATAGAAATACAAATAATCCCAATCACAGGCATTTTACCAGTAGCATCAGCAGCTCCAAATTCAGCTCAAAGAATAAGTAAAGGAAAAATCAATGCTTTATATATTAATTTCCTACATTCATCTGGTAATACTAGCCTAAGACTTCTCTAAGTTAAATATTTAAATATTAATTACTCATCAGGAATTTGTATCAATTTGTTGAAATGCCCTTCCTTGAACCATCAGACACAAAAATGAGATGTACATTAGAAATAATATTTTTTTTCATGTGCAAGATAAAATTATCTGTACTGGTTTACAGATACACAGGGTGATGCCAGTTTTAGTCAAAGCAGTATCAGTAAGACAACCAAGCTAAATTTCGGTTTAATAGGTCACACGTTATTTTTATTTTGCCATTTTGCTTGGATAATCAAATTAAACCTGCATTCCTGTCTTTCACAATTTAATTACGCAAAGCCTTCATTCATTCAAGCCACTTGCACAATTATGGCAGATAATTTGGGGATGTAGACAAAGATGAAGAAGAAATCAAAGCTGACACATGCAGGAAAACCCTGAGTTAACATTTTCTTTGTCAAAGAGGCTCCTTCACCATCTGCTCTACCTCTTCTCCTCTTGGGCATCTAAGCAGAGTATTCACAGGTGTTTATAGGCTGTGGCAGATTTCTGTTAATTTTTCAGTCTGTAAATATCCATTCTTTATTTAGCACCAGTGCCCACCAGTTACAAGCAGCTTTAAAACACTACCAAGCATGATGTCCTCTTGGGTCATTAGCCCAAGTGTAGCCTTGGCATTATTTCACAAGTGAAGGCCAGAGGAACATTTTCAACCTCTAGTAGTTAAAGATTCAGGTTGAAAATTTTGACAAGTCCGGAAAATTCTGCCACTGCTGTATTAAACATGACAGGAACTGTAATACAAACTGATTTGCTATTTTTGCTTACCTGAATGTGGAGGGAAATCTGTTACTTAACAAGCCATTCAATTGCATATTCAATATGCAAACTCCTTAGTCTAGATTCTACTGTTCTTTTTGTTTCTAAGAGGTAGACAAGTACACTCCCTTCTCTCTCATTCTTAAAGTGTTACAGTAATTACTTATAAGGTCTGTTACAGTCTCCAGAGGTGTTATTTGTTGACAAAGCAGCTACTTAAAAGCTACATTTGGATAAGCAACTGATACAACACAATTTCAAACCTCTACTCAGAAATTAAGGCACACTAAGCATTGCTGGAGAGAGTTGAGCATCTTGATGGCTTAACTGTTATTTCTTCAAGTATTCCATCAGGAAAAAGGAAACCTCCTCCCAAATTAACCATACCTAATTTCAAAGTAATTTACAAAGAGAAAATATTTCCCTACAATATAGATGTCCAATCAATTAAAATTTCTCGTATAAGTATGTACCAAAACTCATAAACTGGAAACTGGTTAAAACATAGCTTACAACATGAAATTCACTGCAATAGTAGAGCCTGAAATTCACTACAACAAACAAATGACTGGAAATAATTTAATGATTGCAAGAAAAGAAAATAGGTCATGACTTCAGCAGAGTACACATCTGAGCACCATCCTCAGGCAGGTGTTATCCCAGCCATAGAGTCTGGATATTTCCACATCTGGCTTACATTAATGCTACACAGTATAAATGAAAACAGGATGAAGCAAAACCAACTAACAACTAATAAGTACCTTATGGGATAGCAAGTAACTATAAAACATTTGTATCAAAAATGGAAAACGCATAGTTGTCATGGTTTAGGCCCATCATGGAACAAAAGACCACGATTAGCCTCAAATACCAAAGACCTGAGGATTGCCAAAGGGCAGTGAGGGCTTAATTGCCACTTAAGGTCCAAGACAAAACAGACCAGGCTACTTGGCTTGGGGAAGAAAACAGAAAATAATTTAATGCAACACGAATTAAAGCATAACCATAAAACCTCAAAATATAGCAAACATACAACAACACAGAGTAGTACAATGATGAAGAGTCCGACCAGCCCTTTAAGAACACTTTGTCCCTTCCCTCCCCTCCTCCTGGGCTCAGAGCCCTGATCCCAGTGTTTTTACCTCCTCCCCCCTGAACAGCCCAAGTGGGGCAGGGAGTGGGGGTTTCAGTCAGTCTATTCCTGACAGCTTCTGCCATTTGTCTCTCCCCAGGAGAGGTGGGCTCTACACCAGTCCTCCCTGCATGCCCATGGGGTACCTCACACACACAGCAGTTCTGCACAGGCTGCTCCGATGTGCATTTATCCCAAAGGCTGCAGCTCCTTTCTGCCTCTCATGTGGGTCTGCTCTGCAGCCCACAGGCTCTCCAGCAAGGCCTGTGCCATGGCTGCCTCCCCACACAGTCTCTCACCCATCTGGGTGCACTCACACAGAGCTGCTGGTGGCTCTCAGTCCTGCCATTGCCCTGCATGGTTTGCAGGGGTACAGTTGCATTCTCACCACAGGTTGCAGAGGGATCTCTGGTCTATTGCTCCTTCTTCCTTCCTCCTTCTCTGACTGTGCTGTCCATGTGGCTGTCCCCGTCTTGTATCACTCTTACATCTCCTGCCAGCACTTCAAATTCCCATCCCTAAATAGTGATGGCAGAGGCGTCAGATTGGTCCAGCCAGGCCAGAGATGGTTCTGAACCCAGGAGCCGGGGGAGAGTCCAAAAACTCTTTAATGGGTCTTCACTGCAATTGCTCCTCCTGTTACCAAGCAAAAAAAGCTCCTTGTTAAACCATGACAATAGCATAATAAGTAAGCCTCTAAGCATATTTAGCATATTTAGCAACTCTACTACCTATATATTATACTGTGCCCAAGAGAGATGGTTGATCTTTAAGGACCACATCCTCCAAATCCAGCATCAGAGTGTTCCCACATGTCTTCAAAAAGGGCAGGAAGGAGGACCCAGGAAACTACAGGTTGATCAGCCTCACTTCCATCACTGGAAAGGTGATGGAACAACTCATCCCAAATATTGTCACTAAACATATGAAGGAAAAGATGGTTATCAGCGGGAGTCAACATGGATTCACCAAGGGAGAAATCAGAGAGCAGTGGATGTCATCTACCTTGACTTCAGCAAGGCTTTTGACACTCTGCAATAGTATCCTCATCAGAAAGCTCAGGAAGTGGGGGTTGAATGAGTGGACAGTGAGGTGGATCGAGAGCTGGCTGAATGACAGAGCCCAGAGGGTGGTGATCAATGGCACAGAGTCGAGTTGGAGGCCTGTAGCTAGTGGAGTTCCTCAGGGATCAGTTCTGGGGACAATCTTGTTCAACATCTTCACCAACAATCTGGAAAAGGGCACAGAGTATACCCTCAGCAAGTTGGCTGATGACACCAAACTGGGAGGACTGGCTAATTCCCCAGAAGGCTGTGCTGCCATTCAGTGGGATCTCGACCGGCTTAAGAGTTGGGCAGAGAGAAACCTCATGAGGTTCAACAAGGACAAGTGCAGAGTCCTGCACCTGGGAAGGAACAACCCCATGCACCAGTACAGGCTGGGGATTGACCTGCTGAAGAGCAGCTCTGCAGAGAGAGACCTGGGAGTCCTAATTGATAATAAACTGAACATGAGCCAGCGATGTGCCCTCGTGGCCAAGAAGGCCAATGGCATCCTGGGATGCATCAAGAAGATTGTGGCCAGCAGGTCAAGGGAGGTTCTTCTCCCCCTCTACTCTGTCCTGGTGAGGCTTCATCTGGAGTCCAGTGTCCAGTTCTGGGCTCCTCAGGTCAAGAGGGACAGGGAAGTGCTGGAGAGAGTCCAGCGCAGGGCCACCAAGATGATCATCTTCCTTATACGGAAAGGCTGCAGGAACTGGGGCTGTTTAGTGTAGAGGAGTGTGAGGGGGGATCTCATTCATATTTATAAATATATAAATGGTGGATGTCAGGAGGCTGGGACATTTCTTTTTTCTATTGTAGCTAGCAATGGGACAAGGAGCAATGGGATGATGCTGGAACACAAAAACTTCCATTTAAACATACTGTGAGGGTGACAGAGCACTGGCAAAGGCTGCCCAGAGGGAGGTTGTGGAGTCCTCTTCCTTGGATGTCTTCAAGACCTCCTGTACACATTCCTGTGCAACCTGATCTAGGTAAACCTGCTTTAGCAGGTAGGTGGACTAGATGATCTTTAGAGGTCCCTTCCAACCCCTATCATTCTGTGATTCTATTATTCTATGATTCTGTGATACCTAAATACCTACAGCTCTATCATTGGTATTAGGGCTGCTGAGTAAGCAAGTTATGCATACCTGTATATTCACACACATGTATTCATATACAGAAGAAATAAATAAACACAATTCTCCACTCACAAGCTCTGAGGCTTCAGTGCTATAGGCAGTCTCTGTGGTTTATAATTTCAATACTGCACTCTAGAAATTCAGGACTCTCTACAATCAGACATTCAGACAAATGCACAGAGCTAGGATGTAAGCTAAAAAGATCTTTTTTTTCAGTACCAAGAAGCTCCACCATTGATTAACAAAAGAATTACTGACGAAATTTATGAAGTGTTTCCATTTGAATAAGACTGCTGAATACAAGTGGGACAGTTCTTCAAACACCTGCAGTTACAGGAAGGTACTGCCAGAAAGCTTCTCACAGATGTTTTAAATCACAGCCTCCTTGGTCGGTTCCAGGATCTGGTTTTGGTTTGGTGAGGTTTTTTTATTATTTTTTTAGTAGTAGTTTTATTTGAACTCATTTGTAGCTAACTCCATCTTTTATGAAATTGTTTGGCAACTAATATTCTCCACTGATGAGAGACTGCATCTTCAACATTTATGTACTCTCAGGAATCCTGAGTCCTGCAATGTGGATCCTTGCAGCATTATAACCTAATTTGTTTTGACTCTTGATAGCAAGGAAATAAGTGATTTTTTTTCCTTATTTTTAAAAAAATAAAAGAGAAATAATTTTGTTACTTGGGTTACATGAAGATCAACATGAGAGCATTAAAATCTATGCAGACAACTTTGAACAGTGATTTCATTTAGGGAGGGTTCCCCTCATAGTTCTATTAGAAGAGTTTAACTGTAAACCCATGGTGTAAATAGTCTTACAATTTAGACCTCTACACTATATACAATTAAAGTATCAGATTAATATATTTGACCCTAAAACAGTGTGCTTACACTGTTTGTAAGAAATTGAGGATATTGTACTTCTCAAGTATTGTAGGGCATATGTAACATAACGAGTCAGCAGGCTCATTCCTACAGTCTTACTGTAGGAATGCTGACAGAATTGACAGTGACAGAGCTGAAACTTCTAGATAAGTAGTAGTATATTTTAAGGATAAAAAATTTTCAGAAAATCAATGCTAAGAAAAAAATTAGTATTATCAGCAGACCAGGCAAGAAGACAAGTATGTTCACATGTTAGGCACTTAAAATGCTCTATCTGAAGAACTGAAGCAGTCAATCTGGCACTTTCACATGTGCAACAGTATTACTTTTGCTTTATTTTCAGCATTTTTTCTTCTTGGAATCTTCTTTTCACATAAGAAGCTTAAAGGCTTTGGACTTTGGCTTTTTCTGACCCAAATATGTGATGCTTCAGAGAACATTTCATTGGGAGACACTAAAGAAAAGGTAAGTCTTTAAAGCATCAGAGATTCAGGTGGAAATTTGAGATCTGATTCTTCTGAAGTCTTGAGCAAAATACACTAAAATGCAATTTATCGGTATTTGTGGTGTTTATTGTCACATCTAGAAGATTCAGAAAAGCCTAGCAAAGGAAAAAAAAACAATCTTTCTTTCAGAGATTCTTCTCTAAAAGCAAATGAGATGTAACAGTGACTTGGTGCTGAATATACTCAGCTATGTCTGAAATGACTTCCTATCATTACTTCTACCCTCAGATCTCCTATGAACTTACAATGCTAAGCTAATATCCTTATTCACACAGTAATATGAACTGAAGAAAATAATACCACAAAGTATGGTTTGTTCTTTATACCAACGCAGTTCAACAGCACGTCAAATTACTGAGAAGTGCATTTCTACAGGCAGTCAGCTATTCTCAGAGCACCAACACAGCTTGATGGCTTTTAGAGTGGAAGAGGACCAGAGGGAATCCCAAGTTCTTATAATTAATTTAGCAGTACTAATCAATAGGCTGCCCTTTTTGGGGTTAAGACCAAAGGTTTTACCTGTCTTTTAGTAGCCAAGGTCATCTTGACGCTATTCCAGTCCTATTGACAAAAACTGCATTGAATATCTTGTTTTCAGGTACAATAGGAATTTCCTAAAAAGAAGTGTTGCACACAGCTAACATGCTGAGCCAGATCTAGGGCCCTATTTCACCTGCTTCTGGAATGCAAAGCAGCCATAGATCTAAGAAGAAAAGTCCAAATACAGAAAAAAAATACAATTATATGCAACACATCTAAGCTGTGAGCTGATAAAATAACACTGCAGGGGATTTGCATCCTATTTGCACTTGGGCTATCACTCTCACTCAGATCTAAACAACATCCTGTGAATATACAAAATCCATGTTATTTAGAATCCACCCTCTAGGCATGCAGATTTGATTGTTCTGGTTATCTAGAATCCACCCTCTAGGCATGCAGATTTGATTGTTCTGCTGATTGTGCATTAGCTCCTAATTTCTTCATGAAGTTTCACTTAGAGGACAAAATACTAGGTCCAGATCAGTGAGCTGAGTTCGTTTATTTTCCCTAGAAGGAAAATACATGGGAAGAACCCATGCCAGACAAGTTCATTAAGGACTGTATCCTGTGGGAGGGACCCCGTATCAGAGCAGGGGAAGAATCTGAGGAGTCGTCCCCCTCTGGGAAGAGAGAAGCAGCAAAGACTATCTGTGAGAGATTGACCAGAGCCATTGAGGGGGGAGCATGTAGAGATATAGAGCATGTAGAGATATAGAGCAGTGAGCTGAGTCCGGGAAGAAAGGAGGGATGGGGGAGGGAGATCTTAAAATACTGGCTGTATTTTTCTCAATCATTCTGCTCTCTTTTTGCTTTGTGTTCTGTTCTGTTTCTTGTAGGTAGTAGAATAAACTTTCCTACTTTCCTCTCTAAGTCGAATACTGGAGTCTGTTCTACCTGGAACCGTAATTGCCCTCCCTGCCCTTGTCTCAAACCACAACATCCTTGGTTATTGTTTCCCTCCCATTTCGCTGGGGCCTCTACTGTCCTAACAAGGGTGGGGGTTATGGGAGGCAGTGAGCAAGAGACTGTCATGGTGCTTCATTGCTGGCTGGGGAAAACCACAACAGGAGAGTGATTTAAAACAACATTCTTTAGAAAAGTTTCCTTTTGCTCTGATATTACTGATTCAATGTTTCTGTAATGCCACTCTTTTTCATTTGCTTTTGTAATTATTGCTGTCAAGACCTTTATTTTTTGCATGTTCAGATAGAGCTTCTACGGTAAACAGTTTTCTTCCCTTATCAACAATCAAAGCGTCTTTGAATCCTTTCTCCATCTTGGTTTTTTTCTATTAAAAATAATTTTAAGTTGTTAATAGAAGACAAACTGACCAATAGATAAAGAAAAACAAGAGAGATGAAATTAGAGATAGAAGAAGCCTTGTGCAAAATGAATTTAAGCATCTACATGTTCATTGTATTGCTATGTGGTTATGGTAACATGAGAGACAGGCAAGCTGTGAATCATAGCCAAGAGTGAAGAAAACCCACTAGCTTTAAAATAATCTAAATACTTTTCCCAAAAAATACTTTAATTACTCTCCAGGGTAATTTGTGAAACCAGTGAAAAGCAAATGTTATGAGAAAAAATGTGATTGAAGGCACTTTTCTGACCATTTCCATATGTTTGAATTGATCCTGTTGATAATATGCAACTACATACTAGAAACTAAGAAAAACAGAAATCACACATTAGAAGTACATCAGAAGTAGAACAGATGTTACCTAAACAATCTTGAGCATAGGCAAGCAGTCATAAGAGAGACTATTAGAAAAGCCTTTAATGTTAAAGAATAGAGTGCCTGAACACGGAATGCCGTAAGTTTTCTTCCCTCTTTCCACAACTCTTCAAAAAGACAAAAAGTTAAAAAAAAAAGTTGAAGTTACTGAATCAACAGAAGAAAAAAAAATAATGAAGCTCCAATAAACTAAGACAGGCCCCAAAAGGGGCAAAGGGGTAGGGAGGGTGGGATCTCAGGAAGAAAATACCCTGTAAAATTTCAGAATGTAATACGTCAACTGCATCCAGAATGTGTTTTGAAGGAAATAGATTCTATTAGTAGGTCAAAACCCCAGCACAAATGGTGATGGGATAACCACACTTATTTTTCTGTCTGGAGTGACAAGGGAACAATAATGAATGACAAGAATGGCACCTACGAGAGAAGGTTTCTTGGCAGCCATTCAAGAACACGTTTTTCTGAACATGAAAAATGTCAATATGCAGCTAAAAATAATGAGTTTCACAGTTAAAGCAAAAAATATTCCACCAAAATGTTTAAGTAATCTTAAAATGGTGTCAAATCACAACAAATAAAGAATTTAAAGTTACTACTAAAAATATCAGTAAAGTGGGAGTAAGAAAGAACTGTCAGTTTTATGGTTGATTTTCATAGATGCTCCACACTAACTCCATAAAACAGTGCTTATTTCACCTGGAATTTCAACTGACTTCAAGTCTGGACATATAAGCATCACAGCACCTGATTTCTTTTTGCAAGTAACGTGCAGAAATGAATCTTGGAGTTCATCAATCAAGCTGTGGTCTAGGTTATATTTCCTTGTGCTGAAGGATGTACGGCAAATGGATGCCTATTGCGTTAAAAATAGAAAAAGAACCCATATCATGCAGCTTCAAAGCAAGATTAGAAGCAAGGAATACTGAAAAAATTGTAAAGTTCTTAAGCAACAAGAGAAATCAGAAGTTGTTATACTTTAGATACTTAACCTCTTGATACATACAATTTCTAGTTATTTTTGTACAAAACATACTTCAGTATATACATAACAGCTAAAACTCAAAACCAACTATACACAACGATTATCCCAAGTTCTACTTGAAGGAGGAAGAATCAATATTTAAATTACACAGAGATTTTCTCTGCTGGCTTTTAGGCAAGCACTCCTTAAGTCCATTTTTTTTCATCAGCACTAGTGCATAATATTATATTACACCAGATGAAGGACCAGCCATTTCACAATTATAGACTATGTTGCATGCCATTTTCCAAAGGGGTATCATATGATTTAACATGATCTAGGTGGACCTGCTTCTGCAGGGGGGTTGGACTAGATGGTCTCTAAGAGTCCCTTCCAACCCTACCATTCTAAGAAAAAAAAAAAAGGAAAAAAAGAAAGGAAAAAAAAATTGTTGCATTTAACATGAACTTGGAAAAAAATAGTGAAAAATATGTTGTATATACAACAAGACTAAGAAACTAGACCTTTTACTGAACACATATAGGCATTCACATACTTTGGACAGCTTCTCAGCTTTTAAAGGCTGAATCGAGGGAATTACATAAGAATGGATGGTAACTCATGCAGTGAGTTGAAAGGTATGGCTGCTAGCACTTAAACCTACTCATGAAAAATCAATCATTGCTACTGAGTCATTACATGATTATCACCTGGCTCAGAGATGGCGTCCCACGTTTGTCAGATGGAGGAACAGAGAAAGGGTGACAGAAATATATAAAGAATCCAATCAGAAACTGAACTAAGGACACCTCATGAAAGTCAAGTGCTAAAATATTTTGCAGAATATAAAGGGCAAAAATTTAAGAAGGTAAATTAGGAAGAGCACATTATATCAATCACTGACTAAGAACAACGAAAAAACGGTTGGTGAAGAAATGAAATATTATGTTTGAGGCATAGAAAAGGCACACAGTAGAATAAATGACTCTTATTTTGGTCAACTTACCGGGAAAGCAACAGGTCATTATGACAGTGATATGAATGGGAATTTGATGAGGCATACCTAGGGTTCAGCAAATCCTGCAAAATGCCGAACAAGAGGCAACTCAGTCTAGTGTAAGTTACATGTGGTGGACTTCTAGCAAACAGATTATACAATTTAGTATTTTTCCCTTTGATTTGTTCAAGAGATACAGTCTTTTACAAAGTATGTGCAGTCTTCCAAGCCATATAGAGTACAAGTTCATGGAGTCTGGTTCTCAATTTATTCAAGCAAAATGTCAGCCAGCAATTAAAATGAAAAGCTCTAGAGAGTAGCAGAGATGTCCCAGGGAAGTAGAATTCATACAAATAAACTCTTTGCTTCCAAACACTCTGATGCTTTGTACTTTTGTGCTGTCCTTTGCTTTCCTCCCAAGGCAATGCATTTTTTGGGAACACTGCATTTCAGATCTGCCAGTCAAAGATACTGCCACAAGGCTACAATCTCCTTTAAATCGCTTGGGTCTTTTGAATACTAGTCACTTAAGCATTTCTAATATGTTTCCAGCAATATTGTTTGTTATACAACAAATTGCAACCAATAAAGATAGAGTATCGGTGTCAATGAGTATCCCAGGATGAACCACAACACTGCTGCAACAAGCCATTACAGAATCACAGAATCTTAAGGGTTGAGAGGGACCTCAAAAGATCATCTAGTCCAACCCCCTGCCAAAGTAGGACCACCAAGAGTAGGTCACATGAGAATTCGTCCAGATGGGTCTGGAATGTCATCAGAGAAGGAGACTCCACAACTCATCTGGGCAGCCTGTGCCAGCACTCTGTCACCCTTACAATGATGAAATTATTTCTTGTATTTCTTTGTAACCTCTTATGTTCCAGCTTGTACCCATTGCCCCTTGTCCTGTCAATAGACATTACTGAGAACAGCCTGACTCCATCCTCCTGACACCCACTCTTTATGTACTTGTAAACATTAATAAGGTCATCCCTCAGTCTCCTCCAGGCTAAAAAGCCCCAGTTCCTTCAGTCTTTCATCATAAGGGAGATGCTCCACTCCATCATCTTGGTGGCCCTGTGCTGAACTCTCTCCAGCACCTCCCCATCCTTCTAGAGCTGAGGGGCCCAGAACTGAACACAATATTCCAAATGTGGTCTCATAAGGGCAGAGTAGAGCGGAAGGAAAACCTCTCTTGACGTACTGCCCACAGCACTTCTAATACACCCAAGGATGCCATTGGCCTTCTTGGTCATGAGGGCACATTGCTGGGTCATGCTCATCCTGCAATCCACCAGCACCTCCAAGTCCCTTTCCCCTACACTACTCTTCTAAGAGTTCATTCCCCAACCTGTACTGGCACATTGGGTTATTCTTTCCCCGATGTAAGACTCTACACTTGTCTTTGTTGAATTTCAGTAGATTTCTCCACGTCCTCAACCCTTCAGCCTTTTTTCTGTTGTTGATATTATACCTTATGGAAGATGGAGACCCAAGTGCTCAGTCAGTGGCCTTACCAGGAAATGCTGACAATCCTCTAACAATCAGCTTCACTGATGTAACAGATCATTGTATGGAGATGAAAACCACAACATTCATCTCAGCTCAACTGTAAAAGTTGCACTTTCACTGAAAAAATAAAAAGCAATTTAAGGGAGAAAACGAGTGAATTAAAAGTGAATTCTTTCAACTCTAAGATGGCATTTATTATCTCTAAATGAAATTAATAAAAATACTTTAAAACACAGACATATCAAAATCCAAAATAAGAGACAATTAATCACTGCAAAGTGAAATAAACGTAACTACCATTAGTGTACAGGACTATCTCTTTCATAGTCTTTCACATATGATTTCACAGAATCATAACATTTGAAAAAGACCTTTAAGACCATCAAGTCCAACTACTAACCAAATACTGCCAAGCCCATCACTAAACCATTTCATAATAAGTGTTTAGTTTTACTAAGAAACAAATTTAAATGCATTATTTGGTTCAAGCCCAGCCTCTTGCCCACTCCACACCCTGCCCCATCCCCACCTTCCTTGGGATGGTGGAGGCCCCAGTGAGATGAGAAAAGATACCCAAGGGCCTTGTGGAGGAAGACACACAGGGCAGGGAGGGCTCACTGGCAATTATGGTTCCGAGCAAAACAGGCTCAACTATTTGACTTAGGGAGAAAAGTAAGACCCATTTAATCTACTAACAACTAGAAATAGAACAGACAGAAAGCAAAACCATAGCAGAATTGATAAGAAAAATACAACCAGCACTTTAAGATCTCCCTCCCCCATCCCTCCTTTCTTCCCAGGCTCAGCTCACTGCTCCCAATATCTCTACCTCCTCCCTCTCAGCATTACAGAGGGACAGGGAATGGAGGTTGTGATCAGTTCATCACAGATGGTCTCTGCCACTTCTTTCTTCTCAGAGAAAGAGGACTCCTTGCATTCTTCCCCTGCTCCAGTATGGGATCTCTCCTATGGGATACAGTCCCTAATGAATCTGTCTGGTGTGAGTCTTTCCCAAGGGCTTATTCTTCTTCTCACAAACTGCTCCAGTATGTGACTCATCTGTGACAGCAGTATTCCAGGCACTGTCTGCTACAACACCATCCTCCCACAAATCCACGGCCTCCTCTGGACACAGTTGCCACTCCTGGCATGGAGTCCTCCATGAGCTGTCAGTAGATCTCAGCTCCACCATGTGTTGCAGGGGGACAGTCTGTCATCTCCCCATGGAATGTAGGGGAGTGTCTGCTCCAGTACATCTCCTCTTCTCTTCCTTCACTGATCTTGGGGTCCACATAGCCACTTCTCTCTCATCCAACTCCTTCCACCACCTTACAGAAATAAAAGAACAAACTTTCCTTTTCCATCTGCTTCTTCTTAAAAAGTGATCATGGAGACACCCAGTTGGCTCAGGCCTAGAGATGGGTCTGACTCAGACCCGGGTAAAGTTTCAAGCAACTTCTTACAGAAGCCACCATTACAACCCCTTCCCCACTACCAGAAATGGCTCCAGACAAATCCATGACAGTGTGTAAATGCATTGAGTTAGAAAATTTTTCATTATACTTATGCTTAAGAATTAGGATACCAAATTATGAAATCAAATAATTGAAAGAATGAGTATGAAACAGAACCTAAATGTACAGTAAATGTTAACTGGCATTTCATATTCTACAGTGAAACTTGGCAGACCTTGATACAATGGTACTCTTCCCTGGATATAGCTTGATCTTTTTGGCTGTTCTCTATAAACTTCTCAGCCCAAATATTTTTTCTAGTCACTTTTTCAACCTCTGTAATGATAGAATATAGCCTTACTTTTCTGGTTTACTGTGATGTTTTGGGTTTTGTGGGCTGTTAAACTGAGCAGAAGATATTCAAGGGAAAGGAAAAGATGGGATGCTGGCTCCAAAACAAGTTGGGAGATGCCGTTTTGCCTTGGTGTATTGCCAATTCACCTTTTCAATTATGAACATTCTTACAGCATTTATTTATTCTTAGATATCTGTCAATAGTGTCATAAGGAAAACATGTTACCTTCTTTAATTTTTGTCAAACTGCATTTAACAGGTAAAAGCAGAATAAAGTTATACTCCAATTACTATTTAGTACTTAAATGGGAAAGAATGAGCCTTTCTGTACACAATAAAGTATGAGAAAATCATGAAAGTTATTGATCTACCACTTGCCATTTACTTGATTAGAGGCAGATAACGTCTCAAAAAGTAAGACTATCGTCAGAGCAGTGCATCAGATGCTACACTTCTCTGAATGCACTGAAAAGCAGCTTGAACTCCCTTTTGCCTACTGCAGGTGCTACTCCAGGATGTCTAGACTTCATCCCACTCTGCAACTGGCTGCAACTATGTTCCAAATCACAACACTGTCATCCTCTTGACATTTCCAAAATCAAATCTATATCAATAGAAGAGGACTCTGGTGGGCTGCACCAAGGTTTTCTACTCATGCAATTTGAGGGAGATATATTCCCAGAGTTCACCAGTACAGATAGACACAGCGGATCTGTGAGGAGACGGAAACAAGTGTATAAGCATTTCCTCCAATACTTAGTCCACAGAATGAAGCTTGAAGCCAACTGAGTTAACTACATTTTCAGTTCTTGAAACCAAGGACTACAGTGGGCAAAGCTCAGTGCCAGGAATCAGCAAAGAACATACAAGTCTTCCCAAGCTTTTGTAAGCAATTTGCCTTTGGACCAAACAGATGCACTGATGCCTATTGAACTTTAACCAAGTTGTCATACACTGTTGGACTGCAGGCAAAGTTTTCACCGTACCAGAGAAAATGAAGGAGCTGTATTGAGAGGAGGAGAGTACTTACCTCCCAAAATACACAATAGTTTTAATAAACATTCTTCTCAATTAGGGATTTTTTAAAAGAAGTCATTGTCTAATACAATAGCCCTGTGCCCATCATTAGAGAAATTTCTAAGACAAGAAGTCACAATCGACTCAAAACAACAACAAAAATATATAGTTCTAAGTATCTGGTTCAGCCTTTCCATTTATTTCTGGTAATATATGTAAACCTAATTTTATCATAGAATCACAGAATCATAAAATTGGAAAAGATATTTAAGACCATCAAGTCCAACCACTGCCAAGCTTCCTCTATGTTTCCTTCAGCCAGATGTTGATTAATACTCTCAGGTCCTTCTCTTTCCAGCCACTCTGCCCCAAGCCTGTAGTATTGCATGGGGTTGTTGTTGTCCAAGTCCAGGACCCGATACTTGACCTTGCTGAACCTCATACAGTTGACCTTGGCCCATCGATCCAGACTGTCCATGTCTCTCTGAAGAGCCTTCTTGCCCTCAAGCAGATCTACACACCCACCCAGCTTAGTATTGTCAGCAAACTTACTGAGAGTGCACTTGATCTCCTCATCCAGATCATTGATAAAGAGGTTAAATAGGACAGGGTCCAACACTGAGCCCTGGACAACAGCACTGATGACCAGCTGCCAAGTGGATTTCACTCCATTCCCCATCCACTCTCTGGGCCTAGCCATCGAGCCAGTTTTCCACCCATCTCAGAGGACATCCAAGATGGATGCCATAGGCAGGCAATTTCTCCAGAAAGATGCTGTGGGAGACTGTGCTGAAGGCTTTATTAAAGTCCAGGAAGACCACATCCACAGCCTGTCCCTCATTCATTAAGTGAGTCATCCTGTCATAGAAGGAGATCAGGTTAGTCAATCAGGGCCTGTCTTTCACATATCCATGATGACTGGCCCTGAATCCTTGGTCATCCTGGCCTGCCTCACAATGGATGATCTGTTTAATAATCTTCCTGGCACTGAGGTCAGGCTGTAGTTCCCTGGATCCCCTTTCTGATCGTTCTTGTAGATGGGTGTTACATTGCCCTCAGTGGAAGAGGAAGAGATTAAAGACTTGTTGGCCAAGCTTAAGGCTCATAAGTCAATGGGTCCTGATGGGATGCATCCTAGAGTGCTGAGGGAGCTGGCTGATGTGATTGCTGAGCCTCTCTCTATCATTTTTGAACAATCATGGAGGACAGGTGAGGTGCCTGAGGACTGGAGAAAGGCCAATGCCACTTCAGTCTTCCAAAAGGGCAGGAAGGAGAACCCAGGAAACTACAAGCTGGTCAGCCTCACCTCCATCCCTGGAAAAGTGATGGAACAACTCATCCTGAATGTTATCACTGAACATATGAAGGAAAAGATGGTTATCAGGGGGAGTCAACATGGATTCACCAAGGGGAAATCCTGTTTGACCAACCTGATAGCCTTCTATGGGTGCATAACTGGCTGGCTAGATGAGGGGAGAGCAGTGGATGTCCTCTACTTTGACTTCAGCAAGACATTTGACACTGTCTGCAATAGTATCCTCATCAGAAAGCTCAGGAAGTGGGGGTTGAATGAGTGGACAGTGAGGTGGATCGAGAGCTGGCTGAATGACAGAGCCCAGAGGGTGGTAATCAATGACAGAGAATCGAGTTGGAGATCTGTCAGCAGTGGAGTTCCACAGAGATCAGTTCTGAGGCCAGTCTTGTTCAACATCTTCATCGATGACCTGGATGAGGGGACAGAGTGTACCCTTAGCAAGTTCACTGGTGACACCAACTGGCAGGACTGGCCAATTCCCCAGAAGGCTGTGCTGCCATTCAGCAGGATCTCGACTGGCTTGAGAATTGGCCAGAGAGAAACCTCATGAGATTCAACAAGGACAAGTGCAGAGTCCTGCATCTGGGAAGGAACAATCCCATGCACCAGTACAGGCTGTGGGTCAAACTGCTGGAGAGAAGCTCTGCAGAGAGAGACCTGAGAGTCCTGATTGATAATGCACTAACCATGAGCCAGCAATGTGCCCTCGTGGCCAAGAAGGCCAATGGCATCCTGGGGTGCATCAAGAGTGTAGCGAGCAGGTCAAGGAAAGTTCTGCTCCCCCTCTACTCTGCCCTAGTGAGGCTTCATCTGGAGTCCTGTGTCCAGTTCTGGGCTCCTCAGCTCAAGAGGGGCAGGGAAGTGCTGGAGAGAATCCAGCACAGGGCCACCAAGATGATCAGGGGACTGGAGTATCTTCCTTATGAGAAAAGGCTGCAGGAACTGGGGCTGTTTAGTGTAGAAAAGAGAACACTGAGAGGAGAGCTTATTGAAATTTACAAATATCTAAATGGTGAGTGTCAGGCGGTTGGGGCATTCCTTTTTTCTATTGTATCTAGCAAAAGGATAAGGGGTAATAGGATGAAGTTAGAATATAAAAAGTTCCACTTAAACATAAGAAAAAACTATTTCACTGTGGGGGTGACAGAGCCTCAGAACAGGCTGCCCAGAGTGGTTGTGGAGTCTTCTTCCTTGGATGTGTTCAAGACCCGCCTGGACATGTTCCTGTGTGACCTGATCTAGATTGTGACCTACTTCTGCAGGGGGGTTGGACTTGATGATATCTAAAGGCCCCTTCCAAGCCTACCATTATATGATTCTATGATTTGCCAACCTCCAGCCCACTGAGACCTCTCCAGTGGGCCAGGGCTGCTGGTAGATGATGCAGAGTGGCTTGGCAAGCACTTCCACAAAATCCCTCAGCACCTTCGGGTGGTCCCATCTGGCCTCATGGACTTGTGTGTCAAGAATGAGCAGGAGGTTGCACACCATTTTCCCTTGGACTAAGGGGACTCCACTCCATCTCCTGCCCCTGAATTCCAGCTCAGGGGGCCAGGTACTCAGAAAACAACTGGATTTACTATTGAAGACTGATGCAAAGGAGGCATTAAGTACCTCAGTTTTTTCCTCATTCTCTGTCTCTAAGCTTCCCCTTGTGTCCATTAAAGGATGAAGGTTCCCTTTAGCCCTCCTTTTGTTGTTGATATATTTATAGACACTTTTCCTATCATTTACAGCAATGGTCAGCTCAAGCTCCAGCTGTGCTTTGTCTCTTCTGATTTTCTCCCTGCATAACCTCACAACATCTTTGTAGTCCTCTTAAGCTTCCTGACCTTTCTTCTAACAATCAAGCATTCTTTTTTACCTCGTGAGCTCCAGCAGAAGCTCCCTGTTCAGCCAGGACAGTCTTCTGCTCCACTGGCTCATCTTCCTGCACACGGGGAGAGCTTGATCCTGCACCTTTAAGATTTCCTCCTTGAAGAATGGCCAGCCCTCCTGGACTCCCCTACCCTTCAGTTTTGAGAAACTTTGAGGGATTAAAGATACAGACAGCAAATAATAGAGGAAATCCTTAGATATTACAGTGGGTGATTTAAGAAAAGGAGGTTGCTATAGAAAATTCTTCAGTTTCCACAACTAGAATTGTGCAAGTTATTTGCAGGGAACAATTTTTTCATCACATTTCATCTGAATTTGCCCCTAAATGAAAACACACTAAAAGAATTACATTACACAGAAATAGCTTTAGCTAATCCTTTATAATGCACCAGGGATATATGCAAATTAATTTGCTTTTCAAAGTCTAAACCATTGCATAGTGTAGAATCATATTATGATTGGCAAATTGTTGCAATGCTTGTTTATGCCTGATAATTCAAACTGCAAAAAAAGTCTGAATTTAACAACAGTATACCAAGGGGATTTATAAAAATGTTGTAGTTTGTTCAGCATAAAGTAAGAGAATCAAGTCATCTAAGAATGGATTATTATAAAAAATCAGGAATAACTGCAGTGTCTCTGTGGAAAAATCTCTACAGGGAAATGCCATATAAGTTGTCTGAAGACTTTTTTCCTTTAAATAACATATCAGTGACAGACACAGAAGCAGCTCTCTGGAGATACAGAATATTTTCCTTTGGGATCCACCTACAGTAATTACTTCAGGTTCACACAATGACAATTTGACTCATGAAGAAAATAAGGAAGCTAGATGTTCTTTATTTGACCATGAAAGGAAGAAAGGAAGGAAACAGAAGCATCTCCTTTCCTAAAGTATTTGTATACTGGTACAGCAGACGAGCATCACCATCTGCTTGACTCCAAGCAATTCCCTAGTACATAATATAAATTACTTAGAGCTAATACTTCATGGAGATAACGCCAAACAGTTGATTACTATTTAAACCATGTCTTTTTTAAAATGAGTACTCCTGCAAATGACTGTCATCAGCTGCAGAGTCATCTATCAGCCTAGATAACTTGGTATTGAAAGGTGCTAATTAAAATAAATAACCTGAAGTCATATTGACACTTTGCTGACAGAGCCTCCTGAATCTTTTCTGCAATGGGCAGCACAGAAGCAATGAGCTGCTCTGTAAGAGCCATGGCTTTTTTGTATATATCCATGTAGTAAGACATTAGAACATCAACCATGGCCACCAGAAGCACTCCAACATAGCTATTGTGGAGAAGACAGTCAGATATTATTTGAAGTTGAAATACGGCAAAAGAATGTAATAGTCTGAGATATTCTATATCATTACTTTCAGCCTTTATTTCTGCTCATCTTTGTACCTTTATAGCAGTTTGATGTCTGAACTACATTTTGCAATAGCAATGTCTTTGCCATGATATGTCTATAATACACATTAGAAAAGAGTCCATAAAACAACACCTGGCAAAAAACCCCCTTCGCTTCTGTGCAAATGCATCAGAAATAGAGTGGACTTCTACGTGTTTCTAAAACATCTATTAGATCATAGATTTTACTGGAAACAAACTCACAGTGTTGATATCTCGATTCAAGGCTATATTCATTCAATTTATTGCCATATAACCAATCCTTTCACAAGTCTACTTGCCAGGTCTCATGGTCAGCCCCTAGTAATTTTGCAAGAAAGGAGCAAAGGCTTACTCCTTTCATGTCCATGATCTCTCTCTCCTGTTTTGCTTGGATGGCTTAGATTTCAAATCTCAATGTACTCTAAGTATAAAACCATAGAGAAATGGGGAAATGAGGACTAGTATCTACACATTAAATATAGAATTTACACGTGATCTTTTGTTTTGCATTTATGTCAACATCTGTTTGGGCATCTCCAAGTCCTGAGTCACTTCAAGTTGGAGAAATACAATTTATTCTACACAATGAGTTTTTTTCCTTTGTCAAATGTCACACAATTATTATGATAAAAGGAAAGACTGAATATGTAATTATATTAATTAGTAATTATTAAAAGACAGGTTCCTTTGATTAGTGCTTCACAGACACAAAAATGAATTCGTTACTAAAAAACTGTTACCACCAAGTGAATAACTGATCAGCTTTGACAGATCAAAAAGGCATATTAAATAAATGAGTAATCAAAGCGTCAAGTTTATGATTTTATAAATTACTAAAGGACAACATCCCCTTCTGATTGAGATGCTCAGCTTTACAGGTTGTTTACAGAGTTTCATACAGCAGGCAATACTTTTTTTACAGCCAGTCACACTGCAGGGGGAATGATTGTTACAAGAGAGATTAGAAAAGAGACATTGACTTGAATAAAAGTTTTCTGTATTTTGTCTGATAGATACTAATATGACATGTTTAGATTTTAACCAAGCACTCTTTTGGCTCACACCACACTATTTCTCTTTTTTAAAAAAGGCAACAACAACAATAAAACACAGAAACACCAACAAAAAAATTAAAGACCTCTTAGTATGGACTGAGAAGGACACCCTGTATGTTCTAGATTACACACAATAGCATATGTTTATATTCTGTGGTACTTTCTTGACAGATAGTACAGCACAGCATTATTGGTTTTTAGAAACACTCAAGACACTAGTAATGAGCTAACTCATTCAAAATAAAAAGTTTTTTCAAGTCCCAAAATGATATTTAGATACTTCATAAAAATAGATGGGCTTTGCTTTATAATTTAAGTTAGGAAAATCAACAAGCCACTAAAGTATTTTATACATAGGCATCATAAAACAAAGGATTTCTTTTTCAAAGGATTACAGACTAATCGGAGACAGACACTAACTTGCCGACCACTTAATTATCAGATTATAGAGAAGAATTAGGTGGTAGCAAGGAAGTTGCTGAAGAGATTTGACTAATAAAGTTGAACATACTTGTAAAAGAAAACAAAATTGCATCAATTTGCCAAAATTCATTTAAAGTAGCTATTGCATATGCTCCAGAATTCCTTTCTGTGTCTTGTATCTGAATAGTGGCCTGTAAAATGTGTCTTCAGAGGGAATTTATTTTCCTTTTTTTTTTTTTTAATTGTTATTGGGCATGTCTCTTGTGGATAAGACTTTCTTTCCCTTGAGATATTCAACAGCCATGAATATTATTATCATTCAGCTTGATGATTAGCAAACTAAACTGTATCTTTTCACTTTTCAGAGAGGCAAATAAATCTCACAAAAACTCTATCAATTTATCAAGTACATCAGAAAATTGTTTTCGAGATCTGAAAGCAGACTTCCAACATTCTGATTGCTGGTGTCTGGTCCAATTATTCATCCATTTTCTAATTAAAAAGCTCTTGAAGCCCCACTCTTCCAGTAAAATGTTATATTCTCCCTGAAACTTATTTTTATCCATAATTGCACACCTATAAGCAATCAAATTATAGAATCAAAATCGTTTAGGTTTGACTATAAGTAAATTTTTAGTAAAAATACAAAAATTATATTATATCAGTGTTCAATATTTGAAATTAAGAAATCTTTTCTTCTTCCCCTTAATATCTTTCATTGTACACTTGCTGAATATCTTGTTTTGGATATTTTGATTATCAGTGTAAATAACATTTTGCTCATATAGTATCTCTGAGACTCAGTTGGTCTTTATTGTTTATTCTGAACATGAGCAAAGATATTTGCCTTGCCTTCTGCTTCAGTTAAAATGCAATCAGGATATAAATACACATTTGCATTAAACTACTAGTTGTGAATATATTTAAAGATGAAAAATTAAAGCTATATATGGCTGAATACACCACATATGTAAGATTCCAATGAACATAAAGTAGCATATTTAAACTATTTTGAAGCTACAAAATTGTATATATGTGAAGAATGGTAAAAGTTAAAGAAGATGCAGCTTTTTTTTTTTTTTGACAGGTGAGGATTAGGTAATCTATTCTGGCCTCTCTACAAAAACAACAAACTAACTGGGCAGGTTCAGTTGGTATAGTTGAATTATTTAATTACTATTTCAATTTAGTTAAAGTTTAATTAAGAAAGAGCATTCAGTTTTGCCATTTGTTACAGAACAATTGCACCTATTATTTTAACAACTGTAATGCACCTTAGAAAAATCAAAAGATTAGTATAAAATTGACATCTTACCACTCTCCAA
Organism: Colius striatus; assembly: GCF_028858725.1. NCBI lineage: Eukaryota > Metazoa > Chordata > Aves > Coliiformes > Coliidae > Colius > Colius striatus. The sequence goes on along the minus strand of NC_084767.1, from coordinate 27,553,986 downwards.
TGCCCAGGACAATCTGATAAGCCCAGTCACTACTTCTGACTACTTCTGATGCTCTATACCATACCATTAGCTGACACATCTAATAAAATGTGAATACAAAGCAAATAAACATAGAAGAAACGAAGGTATAATTAAGAGTCAAGGCATAAATCAAGCCACTATTCAACCACACATGTAGTACTTGTAGTTTAGCAACTTCTTTTATCTGAGACCATCCATAGATACGTCTTTAAGGAGAGAAAGCATGTATAACCATCCAATAATATGATAATAATGGAGTCGCGATATTCCTAAGTTTCCCAGAAATACATATGTGGAGTGGCACAGGTACTTCTGGATATGACAGTCACGTGTAGATGTTTTAATATTTTCAGAATGACATAGTTCAGGAAACGTAAGATTATGCACAAATTCTTTTTCCTTGGCCTTCCGTTACCAATTAACAATGTTTGCTACCTCACACATCATACATGCCTACACACACCTACCAATGACATCTAGATACTTCTGATATCCTGTTTCAGAACATGCATTTTAACATCATGTTGAAACAACTTTCATCTCCAACATTTCAACATCATATTTTTTTCCTACCGAGTCCTTGTTTGGTCAAAATAGGTGTACAAAATCTATGCTTCCTCCTTACCCAAACTCACAGCATTCCTTACAAGTTGTTTATTTAAGTTATGGCTAAAATCCTTTTTCAGTGAGATACCTTGATAAACTGACATATATAATCTATTTCTAAAACTTCACTTCATTCCTAGCGCTTTCCACTCAGGAATTTCTTCTCTTTTTCTGAGTATTTATCTTGTTAAGATCTCACAACAAATCCAGACACTGGTGCAGTTAAAACTTTGATAGTAATGCAAGTTTACATCTTTCTGTTGAATTTAATCTGAACAGTCCATGGAGAACGATAATTTCAGAAAACCCCATGCCATCACTCAATGACAAAACAGAAAAAAAAAATCTGATTTCAAAATACTCCCACTTTCTTCGCCAATTAGTCAATGGTTATGCAAAGGAGAAATTCGGTGACTGCTCTCAACAGCAAAATACCATTCTTTATTTAAACAGATCTAATTATAGTAAAGCATAGAAGTTGTATTGCCTGCATCTAGTATCCTATGCCAAGTCACAGAGGTGCTGGCAGTTGCAGGTACTAGTATTTTAATTCTCATTAAGACCCGTTAAAACTGGTGTGCAAATAGCAACCTTCTTTTGGGTGTACCTGTTTCAACTTAGAAAATTTCTTTGTAAATGTATACCACCCTATATGCAACTTTTCTAGGTATATTCTAGGTACATAGGTAGGAGATAAAAATAACAGATGCACTATAAACTGAGAGGTCATACTAGAGAGAGACCAGACACACTATTGTTCTCACATCTAGTTAGAAAGCTCCCAAAACAACCACAAAAACACTTTAAGAAATTTTTTTAATATACATTCTATGTTGCAACAAAAAGGCCAGGAGAATGTGAAGCAACCGGCAACATCTGGAATCAATGTGTGTGTGTTAAAAAGCCTTTCAAGAAAAGCACAGATTTCTACTCAACATAGTTCAAGTACACTGCTTCACAGAGCTTTCCCTATCCTGGTGAGATCCTGTAACAATAAAGATCTTGGTGATCTTCTGTTTGTTTGATTGTTTTTTTAATTAAAAAAGTTTCCTACTCTAATGCCAGAACAAAACACAGTAAAGGGACATCTTTCACTTTAGCATCATGATTCAAAAGTCATTTAATTTACATTTAAATACATAGACAATATAGTCAAACTCTTTTGACTGACTAAAATAAGGGCTTATATTTTTAATTACAATTTAATGCTTTTCATTTTCTGCCTCAAGCATAAGTTACATAAAGAATTCCAGTAAAAACTGGAAACTCTACACCATCTTTCATGAGCTCTACATTAGACCTTTATATTTTTGACATCTCTTTTGTAAATGTTTCCATAAAAACCATGAGAAAAGGTTTAATCCGATAAGCCTGTTATCAAATTAAGAAAACAACCCACAGTAAAATTATCTGAAGAATTTTTAACTCTATATTACATTTTCCACATGGCCAGTCCATCAAAGCATATTTAAAGAGTGATATAGACACTACATGACAAACACCTGATCCAAGCACCACTTCCCAGATCAATAGCTTCCACTGAGGTATTTGTGAATACTGAGTAGTTCAGCACAGTTTAACACTGGGGTATTATTAGATGACATTAACTTGTAAACTTTGCCTCCCATTTGCTTTCTAAAGGCTTTGCAATATTTCCTGTAGGAAATAGTTTACTGCTAAGGTGGCTACTCTCCAAATCATTTCTTTTTTTGATATAGCCTGAAATGATAGACAGGAGGCAGGAGTTCAGTAAGAACTCAGCAGTTTTGTACAGTACACACAAAAGTTGCAAAAGGACCTCAACCTAGGGATTTGCAGTCATGCTTCCAAAATCAAATACTCGCTGATCCCTTACACATCTAAGCATAACTGAAAGAAAAACAAGCTAATTTGTAAAGGAAGTTTAAAAACATCCTCAGCAGTATCATGCATGCTCTGAAACATGTAGCAGTCCAGATCCCAGGAAAAACTGGATATGCAATATTGATCTAAATCCTAGAATATTAATCAGAATTATTCAAAGCATCAGCTATCTAGTTAAGTGATTAATCAGAAGTAGTATGAGTACTTTAACATAAGCATCTGGGAGATGTTGAACTCTCATTAACAGTATTTGCATTTATAGGCACTGTAATATATACTGACAAAACTGAAACACTGGCTGAAGATGGAAAAACGCCATTTACAACTTTGAGAATCTCAAACTGCTTTCAATCTTCCAAGTGTTTTCAACTGTCAAAAATGTGTCATGTAACCAAGCATGAGTGAGTGAGGGCTTGTAAAAAATGTGCATAGTGAATTAGGAAATAAATATTTTTAGCTGAAGGCAGTTGAACTAACAATAGAAAAACTGAGAATGTCATCAGTTGCTGTAAATGCATCAAAATTTCTCTGGAAAGTGCTTTTTCCAGAAAGTATCCTGATAAGATTTGGTAAAAGTAATCAGACAAGAATTGTGTCAAAGGACATATTTCCGACCCTTATAAAATTGTACTATAGATTGAGAATGGTTTCATTGGAACTGCAAGTACCTCTCAGAAAAAAAGTAGCAAGTGATCAGTTGCATTTCTTTACTTCACAACTTCCCTACAGGAAAACTAAGCTATGGGAGATTTGGAGAGGAATGAAGACAAACATTTTTAGACTATTAGAGCAATGAACTTTCAATACACTGTAATTTTTCCATATTTTGAATTTACAAAAGCTGATTATCTTGGTAGAAGATTCATCTTTACTCTAAAAACAAAGTAGTGCTAGCTATACATCAGGACAATAAATTATGGGAGTAACTCTGTGACATTTAAGGGACTTTGATACACCTTCCATCAGGCTTGGTGATTTTGCAGATTATTCCTCTTTCAAATTCTGTAAAAGCACTAAGTTATAAGAGTGCTTAGAATTCTCAAGCTTGACAGTACTGATTAATATGGAGAATGATTTTGGAATACAGTTCTATGAAGCCACAATCATCTTACAATAACACCACACTTTTCTATTAAGGTAAAACAATACTAAACAATTTGCGTTCTAGAATAAGTGTGCCTGTGTCATGGTTTGACATGACAGTCTTTTCTGGGAAAGGGGAAGGGGCTGTAAAGATGTCTTATGTAAGAAGTTGCTCAAAATTCTCCCCAGCTCTGAGCCAGATCCACTTCTGAGGCTGAGCCAATCAGACACCTCCACGATCACTTTTTAAGAAGAAGCCAGAAGAGGAGAGTTCTTCCCATTTCTTCCGTCCCTTCTTCTTCTCTGGCTGATGGTGGTGCAAGGAGTAGGAAGAGTGAGAGAAACAACCATGCAGACTCCGAGGTCAGTAAGAAAAAGAGGAGGAGGTGTGCTGGAGCAGACTCCCCTGCATTCTACGAAGAGGACTGGTGAAGCTGAGATTTGTTTGCATTTTTTTAAAGACCTCGAATCAGGGGCAGAGACTCATTTTGATAATGACCCCATATCAGGGACAGAGACTCATTTTGCTAGAAACCCCAGATCACAGGCAGAGACTCATTTTGCTAAGAACTCCAAGCCAGGGACAGTGACTATGGCCAGAGGAGGCTGTGTCCAGAGGGAGGGACTCTGTATCGCTATGGCCGGAGGAGGCTGTGTCCCATGAAAGGCATCCAATATTCACAGAAGATGTAACTGTGGGAAGAAACCCGTGACAAAGGAGCTCATTAAAATTATGCCCAGAAGAGACCTTGTCCAGAGGGAGGGACCCTCTATCTGCGGAAACTGCAACCGTGGTGAAGAATTCACACCAGAGATATTCACTAAGGACTGTGCCCCATGTGAGGGACTCTGTATTGGCAGAAGCCACAGCTGCTGGGAACAACTCACACCAGAGAAGTTCGTTAAGGACTGTGTCCCACGGGAGGGACCCCGTGTCAGAGCAGGGGAAGAATGGCAGGAGTCGTTCTCCTCTGAGAGAAGGAGCAGAGTCCATCTGAGACTGACCACATCCTTCATTCTCTGCCCCTCCAAAGCCATTGAGGAGGGAGGAGGCAGAGATATTGGGAGCAGTGAGCTGGGTCCAGGAAGAAAGGAGGGATGGAGATCTTAAAGTGCTGGTTGTAATTTTCTCATCATCCTACTCCCTTTTTGCTTTTATTCCATTCTGTTTCTTGTAGAATAAACTTTCCTACTTTCCTCTCTAAGTCGAGTACTGGAGTCTGTTTTGCCCGGAACTGTAATTGGCATCGAGCCCTCCCTGCCCTTGTCTCAATCCACAACAACCTTGCTTATCTTTTTACTCCCATTTCACTGGGGCCTCTGCCATCCTAACAAGGGTGGGGGTGAATGCAGAGCACCAAGCAATAAACTGTCATAATGCCTCTGTGCTAGCTGGGCCTAACCATGACAGCCTGTGCAGGAAACTTTAATCAAAGTAATTATTCAGAAAAATTATTCAAAAATATTTATTTTGGCATATTTGCATATACACTCATCTCTATATCTGAATAAGGGAAAAATCTTGGACACAGGTTGAACACAAGTTATATTCTCTTTAACTCCTTAAAGACTATTTCATTTAATAGAAAAGAATTCATCTTGCTACAGCCTCAACTTGTCTCTAATTCCCTTGATAAGTATTTTGAAAATTGCTTGGTAATCTCTTCAGTGTGTTGTACATCTATCAGCACCATAACAATAAAGAAATAGTTTAAGAAAAAGGAAAATCATTGCATACAATTTGCCAATCCCTCAATTTTAAATGACATAATGAATATCATTCACAGCTAAAGAAAATAACATTAGGATTGGATTCAGCTGTTTAAGTAACTGGAAGTGATGTGGGGAGATATTAGTCCTTTAAACAAATTACCATTTTCAGCCCTTTTAGTATGAATACACTGCATAGCATCTTTGAAAGTGGAGTATGGTGTGACTTACTATTAACAAATTCTAAAGCAACAGAAAAAAAAAGTACAAAAATCCACCCAACATATATTTCACCAGAAATTAAGCAAGTGATATAATATATAACCTGAAATGGTAGACAGTCCCTCAAGAGCAGAAATCTAAAACTTTCAATCTAATTTGAAAACAGCCTCTAATAACATGTAGTTCACATGTGCTCAGTGTGCAAAATTACTTCTCTAAGGCTTCTTTCACACAGACCTTGAAGACATTCACACTGACTTAGAAATACATAACTTTGTAGTTGCATTTAAATCATCTGAATTAGACTAAGAATCTATCCCTAGATGAGTTCTACTTTCCCAGACCTACAGTGTTACTTCTAATTAAAACCAAGTTAATTGAAGTAACATCAGTACCCCATTATTATGGACATTGCACAGTTCTAGTTTCTCTTAACAGCTAAGAATTTAGGACTTCTGAATGTCATATCACAAAAGGGAAAAAATAAGTCTAGCTTGTTAGATGAGGCATGTTTGCATTGGAGCACAGGCAAGGAGGGATGGATTATGTGCTCCAGTTTGTGCCTGTTATCCTTTGTCCTCACAATGACTCTCCCCATACTTTCAATGTCCACCTAATAGGTATTTATCAGTCTTCTCTTTTCCAGGCTAAACAGCCCCTGGCCTTGCAGCCTTTCCTCATAAGAAAGATGTTTTAAACTTCTGATCATCTTGGTGACCCTCCACGAGAATCTCTCCAGAAGTTCCCTGTCTCTCAAACTGGACGTCTCAAAACTAAACAGAGATGAGGCCTCACGAGGGCAGAATAGAAGCTCTCTTGACCTACTGGCCTCATTCTTCTGGATGCCATTGGCCTTCTTGGCCATGAGGGCACATTGCTGGCTCATGGTTAGTTTACTATCAATCAGGACTCCCAGGTCTCTCTCTGCAGAGCTGTTCTCCAGCAGTTTGACCCCCAGCCTGTACTGGTGCAGGGGGTTGTTCCTTCCCAGATGCAGGACTCTGCACTTGTCCTTGTTGAACCTCATGAGGTTTCTCTCTGCCCAACTCTCAAGCCAGTCAAGATCCCGCTGAATGGCAGCACAGCCTCCTGGTGAATTGTCCAGTCCTCCCAGTTTGGTGTCACCAGTGAACTTGCTGAGGGTACCCTCTGTGCCCTTTTTCAGATTGTTGGTGAAGATGTTGAACAAGACTGGCCTCAGAACTGATCCCTGTGGAACTCTACCGCCGACAGATCTCCAACTCAATTCTCTGTCATTGATCACCACCCTCTGGGCTCTGTCATTCAGCCAGCTCTCGATCCACCTCACTGTCCACTCATTCAACCCGACTTCCTGAGCTTTCTGATGAGGATACTATTGCAGACAGTGTCAAATGTCTTGCTGAAGTCAAGGTAGAGGACATTGACTGCTTTTTCCTCATCTAGACAGACAGTCCTGTCATAATAGAAGGCTATCAGGTTGGTCAAGTGAGATTTTCACTTGCTAAATCCATGTTGAGTGCCCCTGATAACCATCTTTCCCTCTATTAGAGATGTCATCCTTAGAGATAACATTCAGGATGAGTTGTTTCATCACCTTTCCAGGGATGGAGGTGAGGCTGACCAGTCTGTAGTTTCCTGGGTCCTCCTTCTTGCCCTTTTTGAAGACTGGAGTGACACTGGCCTTTCCTTCAGTCCTCAGGCACCTCACCTGTGCCCCATGATCATTTGGAAATGATGGAGAGTGGCTTAGCAATAACATCAGCCAGCTTCCTCAGGACTCATGGGTGCGTCTTATCAGGATACATGGATTTGTAGGTGTTCCTTGCCTAGTAGACTGCTAATCAAATTTTCCTCAACCAAGGAAAGATCTTCCTTTCTTTGAACTTGTTCTCTGTCTTCCTGGAACTGGGATTCCTGAGGGCCAGCCTTAGCAGTAAAGACGGAAGCAAAGAAGGCATTCAGTAGCTTAATTAAATTCCATGGTCTATTAAATTTCATAAAAGCAGTGCTAGAAAAACTGCAAGCTCTGAGTTGCAAAGGATGCAGAGATGTTTCTTCTGTTCTTCTCCCTCTAGCTCTAGGATAAGTACTTTAAGAAGATAACAATCTAAACCAGTATTTTAAAAATGAAACAAAACTTAGTGAGTCATTAGCAAAATAACTCCAGTGAGTAAATGACCTGACCATATGTGCAATCACAAGGTAAGAAATTAATTTTTGAGAACCTCTGCTCAATTATTTTGAGCTGGCACACTGTTGTCAGTTCTAAAGGTTAATGCAGTAATGAAAGACGACAATCTCTCTTAAGCGATTACTGAATGCCCAAGCAAGTACACACATTTTAAATTAAAGGTGCTCCAAGCAGCCTGAGGATATAATGTTTGTCCAAAATCTCTATCACAGCCTGTGTAGATTGCTAACTGAGGCATCACTGCTCTGAAGTGTCATGTACAGCTCAAATACCAAGATAATGGCAGAGCTCAGAACATAATATTCTGCCTAAAACTGGGCCACAAGGTTATATCATCTGAACTGTTTGTAATTGAATCCATTGAGATTTTTCAGAAGATGAAACTTTTGGTTATTTGCTTACATTTAATGTTGATCAGCATTTCCTATAAGCTCATTTAAATTTTGTGAGATGTATTAGGTTAAGTGGAGAATTAAATGATAAATTCATAATCACAATTTTAATTCTCATTTTAAAACACCTTTATAGACTTGTCTGAGCTCAGTGATGGCTGTGTAGTGGGTTTGTATGGCCAGGTGTGGGGGCTGGGGGCTACAAGGGTGGTTTCTTTAAAAAAAAGCTTCTAGAAGGCAGAAGACTCAGGAAGAGGGAGATGTACGGGGAAGGATTTGAAGATTTAGTTTTTATTTCTCATTCGCCTATACTATTTGGTTGTTTGTTAATAAATTAAACCATTTCTCCCCAAGTTGACTCTGTTTTGCCCATGACAGCAGTGGCTGAGTGATCTCCCTGACGTTATCTCAACTCATGAACCCTTTGTTGAATTTCTCACTGTCCAGTTTAGGAGGGAGAGTGATAGAACCACTTGGTAGACACCTGATACTCAGCCAGCGTTAAACTACAACAGGTTGCCATATCTTCATTTGGAAATTATGTACTCCAGGTACAGACTCAATCCTGAAACATCCAGCATGTCCAAACAAATGCTCCACTAGACACCCATAAATTGCACACAAATAAGCTATATGTAACAGAGGAGATGGACTATGGGTATGTAAATGGATATCATTTACACTCTGGGCAATCTCAAACTCACTGAAGCCTTCATTATACCATTCATAAATAAAAAGGTAATTAAACAGTAACTAGCATCAATGAGCTAGAACTAGTAGGTTGTTCAGGCATACATTTCAACTAAACCTTCAGCCCTGACAGGAATCACAACCCTGAAATGGTCTTCTGGACATCTCAGCTTAAAACAAAGCAGTAGTTATCTCACATTTATAGGTATTACTAACATGTACAACATTTACTAAGTACCCTTCAAGCAATTCATAAAAGGCCAAGAATAACAATCATGAAGATAATGTCTCCTTTCTGGGTGAAAAGGCTTTGTAATTAAGCAGTAGGCTAACCCTGCTTTAACCATTTTTTGCAAGTCTTGGGGGTCATTTTTATAATTGTCTCTGCCACAGAAATCCTGGAAGACAAGTCTAAAGCATAATTTCAAGGTTACTTTGTACTAGCTTTAAGCAAATGCAGAAGTTAAAGTTTTAATAAGTGAGATCATAGAGACAGTGTAATCACTATAGCTTCTTTGAGCAAAATGAACTGTTTGTTATAAGCTTCAAGATGTTATAAGTTATACTCAGAAAAAACAATGAAACAGAGAGTATAAAGTTTTATAGAGAAGTAGTTTAACTTGAGGCTTTCATTAGTGCCAAGATTTAGGAAAGAATAAATAAGAAGTTCTAACTGGAAAGAAAACCAGTGGGAGATGGTACACAGTGCAGTAAAAAAAGAAGTTTTAGACAAACAGAAGATAACTCAATTTTGATCTTTTGTTGTTATTATTGAAGTCAGTGGTTAGAAGACAGTTTTCATAACGACTCCATTTTAGTCACATACAAAGAGAAGTGGAAAAGCTACTTCTTGGACTCCTTCCATTGGCTTCAATTCCCAGTTTGTGCTAAGTTTCATTGCAACAGAAGCATCAAAGACGTTGTCACAGGGATGATGTGTTCCACCATGATCTGAGAATATGTTTAATCCTCAATCAGAAGTATAAATCTATATCTTCAATGATGCATAAAAAACAATTATTAAATATCTTAAAGATGTGGAATTAAAATTTCTTCATGCCAACATGACAGATATCCTGATTAAAGTAGTTAGAAGTATGAAAGGAGATACTGTAATCGTGTTTCTCAGCTCTTGGTAACATGACCTTAGTGTTTATTAAAATAAGAAACATTAAAAACTTTAAATTGTAAATAACTCCAAGATGCTAGAATCTTCATGTGAAGGTTCACTTTATTTCTTAGAAAAGAAATAAAGCAAAGTAAATCAGAAGAAAGTCAAATAAAGTATTAATATTTTAAGTATTTAACATTGATAGCAGTTATTGTTAAGATAACATAAATTATGTAGTGATTCTGTTAAGAGTAAACATAGCACTTAAAGGTAACACAGGAGATTGGAGCATCTTCCTTATGAGGAAAAGCTGCAGGAACTGGGGCTGTTTAGACTAGAGAAGCGGAGACTGAGGGGGCATCTCAATATTTATAAGTATATAAATGGTGGATGTCAGGAGCTTGGGACATCCCTTTTTTCTATTGTATCTAGCAACAGGACAAGGGGTAATGGGATGAATCTGGAACACAAAAAGTTCCACTTAAACATAAGAAAAACACTGTTTCACTGTGAGGGTGACAAAGCACTAGCACAGGCTGCCCAGGGAGGTTATGGAGTCTCCTTCCTTGGAGATCTTCAAGACCTACCTGGACGTGTTCCTGGGTGACTTGATCTAGGTAGACCTGCTTCTGCAGGGGAGTTGTACTAGATGATCTCTAAAGGTCCTTTCCAACTCCAACAGTTCTATAATTCTATGAACACATTCACCTGTTTCATTGTAAGCCACAAAAAGTGCTGAAAAAGGTTTTGAAAAATGCAGTTGAGTTCCCCTCTTGGAAATACAGGAGAAAACAAGTGACTTAATCCCATTCCTATTATGAGGAAGCAGAAATAGACATTTTTCTGGGTTAAAATATTAATGAAATTTTTTATTTAAGTGCAGTAGAACTGCTTAGTTGTGGTCCACAAGCAGTGGACATGATCTATCTGGATTTCTCTAAGGCTTTCCATACAGCCTCCTCTCTCCTGCAGAACATGATTGTTATGGTCTAGATAAGTGGTTTGTGCAGTGGGTGGGCAACTGACCAACAGGCCGCACACAGGGGACGATAGTAAATAGCTTCTTTTCAAAGAGGGTGATGGTAAATAGCTCCTTTTCAAACTGGAAACCTGTGACAGGATAAGTACCCCAGGGATCATTTCTGGGCCTAGTGCTGCTTAAAATCTTCATAAATGATCTGAATGATGAAGTGTACCCTGATGAAGTCTGATGATGACAGCAAACTGAGTGGGAAAGTGAACACTTCAGAAGGGAAAGCCACCCTGCAGGAAAACCTGGATAGGCTGGAAGAGTAGACTGACAAGAACCTTATGAAGTTCAACAAGGACAAGTGTAAAGTCTTGCACCTGGGAAAATACAATTCAGGAGTGCAGCACAGGCACTATCTATCCAGCAAGGATCTATCTGGGCATGGAAGCAGCTATGTGGAAAGGGAAGTGGAGGTCCTGATGGACAAACAGATCAATATGAGTAGTGTGCTGCTTCAGCCAAGAAAACCAATAAGACACTGGGTTGCATCACTAAGGGCCACACCAGTAGAAATCAAGAGGTCATTATCGCACTCTACTCAGTACTTATCAGGCCACACCTGCAAGATTCTGTATAAGCTGTGGTCCTCACTACTCCTAAAAGACATGGACAGGCTGTAGAGTGTCCAGAGAAGGGCCAAAAAGATTACTCAAGGACTTGGAGACCTGCCATATTGAAAAAAGGAGAGAGAATTCTGTTTGTTCAGCCTTGAGAAAGCAGCATAAGGAAGATTTTATCAGCATGTTTTAGTATTCCAAGGGTGTCTACAAAGACAACAGAACTTCCCTTTTTACAAGGAGTAACATGGAAAATGACAGAGGTAAAGAGTACAAGTTATCCTGGGGAGATTCCGAATGGACAGAAGAGGAAAACTTTTCACAATTTCCTAACATTGGACACTTGTAAGATTCAGCTGGACTAGGTGCTGAGCCATCTCATCCAGACCATGCTTTTGTCAAGAAAGGTTGTGCCAGAAGATCGATCCTAGAGGTCCCTACCAACCTGTTATTCTATGACCATGTAAACATTGGGGCAAAAAAAAAAAGGGAAATTAAGGCCTAGCAATTTTTAAGTCACTTGTTTTTTTGTTGCCAGAGACAGCAAAATGCTTTGATTTGTAGAGGAGAGATCTTCTGCATAGAACACCAGAGGTGCTGAGCCCTCTCTTGAATGTCTGAACTACTAAAATAGACATGTTATTTACAGAAGTACAGCTTTTGTCATGATATTTCTCATTAGGGAGTATTTACAGTTTACTGTTATTGTCCACAATAGCTATAAGACATGCTCAGGTGCACAGATGTAGCACAGCTCTGACATAGAAGGAAAAACTTTATCATTAGAGCCTCATTCACAGAGCTACTTCTTTTATAGATGGCCATTAGGTCCCACTGTGACTCTTTTCAAGTTTCATTATTCCTTTTCAAATCACTTGCCATGGAAAGTGTTGTTTTTCAGCAACACATACATAACTATATCTATGTTCAAAGTGACAACAATCTACTGAAGCTGTGTCACTTGAGACAATGAAATAGTTATGTTCTGAATTATTCTAGTTTTCATTTGAAATTGTTTTCCTTCATGTGAAAAGGTTGTTTGCAGTCCCAGTTCTGGGAAAAAGAGGAAGCAGTTCAACATTAAAATTCAACATCCCTAATATGTTTCATATTTGAAGGACTAGAAAATTAGATAATGCAAGTCCTTTTAAATAAAATATTGAAAAAATATTTGTATAATACCAAGAATGTGTTGATATATTTTTGGTGGGAAAAACCAAAAAGAGGTGTAAGGCAAAGTAACAAAAAATTATTAATCAAACTAAGACTTAACTATAACCTTGTCAATCCTTGTTCATAGTGTCGTTCATTACTGTACTCTTTTTTTTCTTCCAATTAGTATGTTCATACAGAAAGAAATGAAGGGTTTTTTACACTCAATGCCTTGCAAACATTTACTGACTTCAGTACAAAAAGTTTTTCAACACCCACCTGAGAAGAAGAAATTAAGCCTAGGGTTAAAAAAACCCAAATTCCTACCAGCTGTCCTTTAAGTAAAATGAACAGAACAGATTGAAAAATAGGAAACTGAACCCAGTACATAAAACTTCTTTGGTTTTAAATACTGTGTGTTTTAAGCTAATATTTTTTATTCTTCATATAGCTTAAGAAGCAAGCTAGTAGCTACTTCTTTATTAAGGTAGATATTACAGAATCACACAGAATCATAGAATCTCAAGGGCTGGAAGGGACTTCAAAAGATCATCTAGTCCAACCACCCTGCCAGAGCAGGACCACATAGAGTAGGTCACACAGGAACTCGTTCAGGTTGGTTTTGAACGTCAGTGGTATTCTTTTCATTGCTTCCTGTTATTGCTTACACTTTTCCTTTTAAACATTAAAGGCTGAAGGAGGACCATGAAACACTCAGGTTTAAAAGACCCCACATTTCACAAAATATTATTTTTGTCATTCTGCTCCTAGGTCAAGGTCAGCAAGAGAATACTGCTCACAGTCTGTCTTTATAGCCTCAGTGGTCTTCCTAATGGAGTAATTAGAGTTGATCGAGCCCAACTGCAAAACCACACCAACTAGATGCATTTATAGTCCCAGCTGGCAGAAAGAGTTCATTCTGGTCCACTTTTGCTGGAAAAAGCTTTTAAATCCTTTCTTTGCCAATCATTGCTCAACACACAGATAGAAAAGTTAGCTCTGGAAATCCATAAGAAAGACACATATAGTGGTACCAGCCAATATTATACCAAATGTTTTCCTCAAATGATATAAAGGCAATACTTTCTGTAACATGCATATAGCTTAGTTAATACTATTAAAAACTCATCCAATATTTTTAATTCAGCCTCAACACAGCATCTTTATTATTTTGTCTACTCAGAAGCAGAGACACATCAGATAATACCAAATTATATTTTCTGATCCCCTCAATAAAACAATTTGTAACTGCTCACTGAAGCTGGGTATTTCAGTAACAAAAGTATAAGCCCTTAATGGGCAAAAGTAAATAATAAACTGAAATGCCATTCAGTCCTAGAATATGTACAACTGCTACACTCCTGACTTCCTCTCAGAGGACAGTAGTACCTATGAATATTCACAGCCTGTAAACTGCAGTTCTACAGGTATTATGCTAAACAATCTGAAAAAAACACTAAGAGTCTAAACACACTAAACCCCCAAATCATGCTGAAATTACAAATACTATATTTGGATATAATTAAGTTATGCAAATAATTTTTTTTGTGAAAACTTCCACTTTTAATTCAGTCTTCTTTATCCAGACTCTTCTAAGAAACTCTAAATCCTTCATATGCACCCTAAAACTGTAGTTATATACTATGTGAGTTTACTTTCAAGGTGAAACATGACATTTTTATTTTTATTCCTGTGTCTAAGCTGTTTTTCTATAAACATACCTTCATACAGCACATATGACTAATGATATAGAAAAAAACAGATCAGGTGGAAAAACCTCCAAGTTCAGGTTATGAGCTATAGCCTTTTATTTTTGTCTATTAGAAGATATACTGATTTTATTGCTATTGCATAAGACCTTCAAAGGCCATGCTATTAAATATAGCAATTTTCCAACAAATATTGTCCTTTACTCATAAGCCTTTATCTGCCAGTTGCAGATGATATCACATTCATTTTTTAAATAATATTTAAAGGTCAAACTAATAAGGCATAGAAAATGTTGAACATCTTGTAAGATTCAAACAAGGCACTGCAGAAGCCACAAGGGGGTAGTTGCTGAAATGATCGAGCACTTTTTAACATATTTATTGAATGATTACCAGGGGCACAATGCAATCCACTTCTAATGGAAACCCATGGGAAAGGAAAACTCTGCTGAAATTATTTTTAAAAATCTTCAGATTTTTTCTCAACTGTTTTCAAACCACACAAAGGAGAAGTTATAGCTTAGCATACATTTAAACTTGATTTTATTGTAAAGATGCCCAAATAAGTTTTTAACTTCTTCAAGTACCCAAAAAAACCCCTCCGACAACAGTGACTTCCAAATGAGTGAGGAGATGAATCTGGGAAACACAAGTTGGTGCAGAGGCAAATACAGTCTTGGGAGGTTCTTGAGGTATTTGAAACATTACTGGTAACACAAGCAGTTTCTCATACAGGATAAACTTTTTTTTAGCCTCTTACCTAAGCAACTAAACCTCACTGGATAATTGCAACTTTGTTCTGTGCAGAAAATACAGATAGGAGAAAGTGTTGTTTTTTCTAGTTCTGACTAATTCAGTTTACCAACACAAATCTCTAGTCTATCTGTATTAGATGCTGCTAAAATAATCTAATTTATACGCAAAGGTGTCAAACAGGTAGGTAGTAAATTACAAGATGTTCCTGTTTGAAACTAACGGTGAGTATTTTTTCTTATGTTATAAATTTGTTCTGGTTAAAGGGGAGCATAAAATCTGCTATTCAAGGGCTCTCGATTAAATTGCTCAGGGCTTTATCCAGACCAGTATTTATCATCTGACATGCCAAGATCTAGGTATTCTGTCTACAATAGCAATCCTTGAAGTCGTAAATTCCTATACTGTGCATTAACCATGTCAAAAGAAAATTCAAAGCCAACAGTGACTCAGAGGAATGTTTTGAAGTCAGCACCTTCTACTGTTGTAATAAATTTCAATTCTTCTTAGAATCATTTAAATTCCTTTTCTTTCTCCCTGCATGAGTAATTTCTACAATTTATAAGGCATTACATACAAAGTGTCAGATGTTTCTCTGATCACACACGTATGAGAAGAGGGAGACAGACATGTTTTGAGACAATTCACATCCTCTTGGAATGCCACATAGGATGCTAAGCCTGCGTAAGATGTAGACATGCCCACACAATGACACCTCAGCACTCACAAGAGACAGCAGCCAAGCTCCTCCGTCCTTCCAAAGCTGAGATAGTTTTGCCTCACCAGACAAAGAACTTCTGGATGTCAAAGTTAGGGGCCATCAACAGGTTTTGACTGACAAATATTTTCCACCATGGTGTATCAAGCCCTTGTTCAGATCTCTGTAACTCTCGGCATAAACTCTCTGTAACTCTCGATATTTCAAGGTGACAATTAGGAGAGTGCTCAAGCACAGTTTTTTTCAAGCATTAACATAAACAAATGCCTAAAGTACTGTTCAGAAACGTATTGACTTTAAATGGTCAGAAAATTAAGCCTTCATAACACTTAAACTGTTCCTTGAAAATTTACACATAAACACCAGAGGAAAAACAGAAAGATCATAGTAAGAGAGAGAAACTAAGAAAAAGTTGATTTCCATATTTCCACTACATGACCAAACATTACAAAGTACACCTGTATGCTGGCTAAACTGACATTTTGAAAGCATGTGGACACATATGCCTAAACCAAATTGTTATGTATGCTGTTTGTAATATTTTTATTATATTTATATATGTAATTAATTACATTAATGTATTAAATGTTTAATACGTGACGATTTGTGTACTCAAATATCTTTGCTGTAGATTACTAGCAAGAAGCTTTTATGTATCCATCCTACTACAGCAGAGCTACCCTAACATTTATCAGTTTTTGCAGACTCAGCTCCTGCTTTCTGGAAGATCCTGCTCTGAGTGTGATTGATGAAGTTAATTCTTGTGCCAGCATTATCTAACAACAGCAGTACAACTTTCTGCATAGCTTGTTATGATGGGTATCAGTCGGTACTGATAGTCCAAACACCAACCAAAAATGCAATTTTCATATTCTCAGACTGCTAAAATACAACAAAATTCCTCCTGCTTGTGGTCAATCTTTCAGACAAATTCTCTCTCCTTCCACAGGAATATTACATTTCTAGTACATTTTTTAAAGTATAAATCTCCATCTTACTGAAAAAAAAAAAGCATCAGAAAACCTTTAATCATTTATGGATTCATTAGCTTGCTTGCTTAAACTGAATGTTTGTGTTAGTGGATGCATTGGGTGTAGAATATGTTGATGATATTTAGTTTTGAAAACAAAAGTAGCCTGTTGTCTTTCTTATTCAGTGAATGGTAGATCCATGTCATTTTCTAGACATCATCTTGTTTCACCTAGGATCCTCACTTCAGTGACTAGTGCCAGCTCCACACTCTCTCAGGAGCTTCCCTGGTATCCTCAACATCATTGGTGTTACCATCTGTAGCTACCAACAAGGATCATAGAAGCCACAGAAAAAAGACACCTTTGCCAATGACTAAGGCATGACCAGTGCACATCATAGGACAATGACAAGGAACTACAATCCAAATTCACATAAGGATCTACAAGTAGCATATTTTTATTAGTGATTTACATTATTAGGTCAGAAGATCTGAAGAAAACTAGGAGAAACAATATATGCTGTCATATTAGACACGTTTCTTCACGGATCAAAGTGGGTAATCGACGTAAGTTTCACACATCACAGGTACAAACTGATCCAAATGTACCTAAAGTAACCACAGCTTCTATTTGCAAAACAGTAAAAAGTTACCTACATTTGTTGCTTTGCTTTGCTATAGTTTTCATGTCCAAAGCTGATAGATGCTCTTAATTTTGACATTTCTGTCAAACTGTAAGGAGTGGAGGGAGGGGCACTGGGGTTAATTATTGTATGCAAGATATATCTCTAGAAGGGAACATTTAGTGCCTACATGCAGACTGATGTCAATTTTTATACTTTTGACTCATAGTCTGTGGTATTTATACAGACACCACATGTTGCAAGTAACCTAAAATGGCCCACCATTTAAAATACAAAGCCTGTTTAATGCTATGACAAACATTTTCTTAAAATATATGTAAAAATTTACTAAACATATACAGGAGAGGTAGAAACAGATTAATACACAAAATGTAATTCAGAAGCTGTACTTCAATAATATTCCTTTTTGCCTTCCCTTTCATCACAAAATTTGTGACAAAAATCTCTTGCCCAACAGCCTTCTAGATATTAAAGATGACATTAACAGCTATTTCTTCAAAAAAGACAATACATCGCTAGAAGAGGTTTGGCTCTTGATACTGTTAAAAATTTGTTCTGCAAAAGTAGCATTCAAAAAGAGAAGACAGAAGAAATAGCACAGAAGATAGCACTTCCAAAAAAGCAAAGAGAGAACAGATATTCTGAACAGCCACTCCTGGGCTCTCTATGTGTTTATTTCTACCTTTGCACCAGTGAGAATTTCTCAGCAATGCTGGGAGGAAGAGACAAGTTTTTCAGGTGCTTGTCTTGATTTTCTCAATTCCATGCAGATGATGTTCCCATCTATTTCTTCTCTTAGTAAGATGCCTTTCTGAACCTGGCTTTGTCAGTAAGATAATGATATCTTTCAGAAACATGAGGATGGCACACTGAGTTGTAGGAAGTTGTTTAGTGAATAATAAAACAAGTTATATCAATATTTCAAACCCTAAAGACCTGTTCTCAAAAGAACAACACACTCTTTCCTCATGAGCATGCTCATCACGGAACATATGTTTATCAGAACAGCCCAGTTCCGAAGGAGGTGGGGTCTTGTCCTGCACAGGGATCATAAGGAAGTGAGAGAAAATATCCCCTTGGGATGGACTCAGTTTATACACTTGTTTACTTTTTATTAGAAAGCAGCTAAAATATGTAGTGTGTGGGCATCTCATTTTTGCTTGGTTTGCACCAGTCTTCTAGTAAGCAAGCTGTGGGCCTCATGGTACAAGATAATGCTCCTACTAGTTTACACAGCTTGGAAGTGACTGGAAACATTTATAGAAGACATAAACCATTAAATACAAAACCAAAATATTTTTAGTCAAAGAGTTCATGAACTATAAATTGTTAATGGCTGGAAGACCACTCTAAGGAAATCTCACTAAAAGCTTGACTAGTTCATCTATTTTTTTTTTCCTCACACACCATCTAGCAGTCCTTTAAATACAGGGCTGCAGAGACAAAGATCTCATCAGGTAAAGCTGCTCATTTGTTCTAGTGGGGAAAAAAGTATTCTCCAAGGGCCTTCTCTTTTAAAAACAAAACACCCACCCCTAGTACATTCTACTCGTGCGTAACAGTCATTTATCTTTCAAAAACTGGTTATAATGGGTAATGGGAAAATAACAGTACGTCAACCATTTCTTCAATGCCTGGAACTCTTCCCTAACCAGACAAGAGACTGACAAGATTTCTATATCTCAAAGCATTTCTCCCCTACGCTACTCAATTATTATTTCGTGTCCTCATTGGAGAAAATAAAAATGCCCATTTTCTCTCCATTTCTGTTCTCCATTAGAATTCCCTTTCATCCAGTTTGAAAAGCGGATACATAAAGTGAGACATGGGGGGGATGGTACCAACTGCAAGTCGATTCACTTTTAAATGCACTTCGAGAATTGTGATGATTACTCCAAATGTCTATGTTGCTGATGAAGTTAGACAAGTCAATTGCCTTAAAACTACCATGGCAGTAAGATCTACTTTCTAAAATGTTAAGTCTACAATACATAAAAACAATGTAAAACACTGTATTGTGCAATGCACAGACTGTTCAACTGAAAAGATCATTATAAATGCAGGTCTTTTTCCAAGTGCTACTAGCTAATAATAGGTCTGTCAACTTCTGTAATTTCCCTCTTAGAAACAATTTAAAAAGAAAATAATGTAGACAGCCTGATCTGGTATGTTCAGGGTTCTGTTGGGTTGTCAGTAGATGACTAAGTGATTCCTTCTTACTGTTTTGAAAATATCATTTTGGTGATTTTCCATCATAAAATACAAGCTATGTATTCAAGATACTCCCACAACTGAGCTTTGTTGTTGTGATCTACTTAAATAACTGTTCCAGGGATTGTTTGTACAGTACCCTGTAAAATGGATATCTGGCTTGTAGACAATGACATAATTTGCAATACTTAGAGACGTTTTACATATTTATGTATCACCAGAGTTTATACAAGGAGTAATGTTACTATAATTGCCATTAAGTTCCATTTTGTTCTTTGCTTCCGCACAAAAAGCCTTTCAACAAGTTATTACCCAGGAATGTAAGCCTTAATTCTTTTAAACTTTCTTTCACCTACTTGTTGAGTTTTGATTTGCAATTTTTTCTGATATAAAAGAAAGAAATCAAAATCAAGTTTAAGTGACAAGCTTGCTGATATTTTTCATAGGATGCATTTTTTAAATTAAATTTATTTTATGTTATCTACAAAGTTTTTTCAGTTCAAAGAACAAGATTGTGACCACATTAGATGTCAAAGACCTAGTGTACATTGACAATGCATCTGCTGGGTGCACATAGCAAACCTAACACATTTGATGGGTAACGATGCAATATAGTGATGCATCACACATATTGTATTATTACATTCCTGCTACATTCTCTTCCTATAAGATTTCTAGTGAAACAAAAAACTGGAAGCAGTACATTTGTTTCATTAAATGTTAATTCATTAATGTACTTTTTTTTAAGGATTTTTTGGTCCATTCACTGCACTAGTATTTTTTTTCTTCTGTTTCATTCAATCTGCTTTTTCATGTGAAGCAAGTTCTGTTCTAGTGACTGAATGGCATGGGTTTTTCTAGAAATAAATTCATTGTTTCAGTCAAATTTATCGTGTAGTTAACCATCAATGATTATTTGCACAACATTTATATAAAAAATGTCCTCAGTACTCTGGCTGACTTTGCTTTGTTAGGCCAAATATACACATTAATTATGCAGCTAATATAGTTCTCATCTGACCTTGATTTAGTAAAATCACAACATTAAAATGAAATTAGGTCATCAGGAGGTATTCTATCAGACTTTCCAGTCTTTATTTCTACCTACTTTTTCACTTTGCAAAGGACTGAAAGGTTATTAGATAATACTCATATTCTGCCTCTTAATAACACCTCTCTGGTTATTAGTTCCAGTAAGACATTTCTCATATGCTTTTTCTTTCCTTCTGAGGATTCCAAAATAGCCTTGAGAAAAACATTGTTTTCATCAAGGTTTTCATTAAAAGACTCAATTATAGGCAAACATAAAGCAATAAAAGTATGAAGGCATAAGTTTACAAAGCCAGGCCACAAGCTCTTCCCACAACAATACTCCCTTGGCATGTTTATTATTAATACTTCTTACGTTCTTCAAACTTTTTATAGTAACAATATGGGAAGGAAAATTTGCTCCAGCTATAATACCAACATAAACATTTGGTTGCATCCTAATCTTTCTTTCATGAATATTTATAGCCTAACAAGCATAAGTTCAAAGGGAAGAGAGATATGACAGGTTCACACAGGACTTGAGCTCTCATTGACTGCAGAAAACATTCTTGAAAGCCCTATATACACAAGACACAAAGATTGAAACTGGTATTGGAGGAATTAGATATTGAGTAGAAGAGCTACTTAACCCCAGGTGTTTCAGTTTAACCTGAATCCCCTCTCACAGCAGCTGAAATGCTACAGAGAGTACACCATAGTTACATTGTGTTACAGCAGCAGCACCGTTACCCATCTCCAGCCTCTTTGATAAGGCTTTATATAACAGAGAACCTATTAAAATATTTTAAAATTGTTTCAAAGTAAGACTTTTTTTGACCTTTTAGTGATGAACGTGAACTGAGAGATGCTAAGGTTTGTTCTCCATGATGATAATCCTCTTGGAAACCCGACCAGTATTCTTCCTTGCCTCAGGCAGGTGACAGTCACAGTGATGACATGTGGCATCACACTATCAAAATTATACAATGTTAACTTGGCACTGGAGGGCAATCTTTAGGCTTGAATCAGTAGTGTAAGTCCCTGTAAATTCCAAATGCTTTATTCCACAAAGGTTTAGTCTTTATTAAGTACACTGTGTTTACTGTTTCCCTTTACAACAGTGTTCCAGTGTACCTGGATGATCTGTCATCTGCAACAGATAAAAGCTACTGGAAAGATGCCAAAGATGCTAACAGTTGAAAATAAGGATCAGAGAAACATGTCAATGTAAAAGCAAGGCTGCAATAAAAGTTTTTGTGTTTACACACAGGTTAGAATTATTCCAAAGCAACTGATTTTAACATGGCAATTCTCTTTCATGTTATGCCTGGCATCTCGCCTCAAATCAGAAAGAGTACCCTGCTCAATAGCCTTTTTCTCCCTACACCTATTTAAACTTTTGCTACGAATCCCCCACCATGTCGCCCCCCCCCCCCCCCCCCCCCCATCGCGACCCCCGACCCCCATGACATTCATATGGCAACTTGGAGATTCAGGTAAACCTGTTTCAGGTCCCCATGAATATTGGGCTTGATAATCTTTATCTCAGTGTGATCAGAAGCCAAGGAAGAAACTACTCTTAAGTTACCAGTAGAAAACACAGTAAAATAGAAATATCAACATGGAAGACTAAAAGAGACCATAGAAGATGCAGGTGAGAAAGCCCAGATAATTTACCAAGTATGCATCAGTCAAGACCTGGTTCTGCTAGATGACATTTAAGTTCTCCTTCACTCTCAACACCTGAACATCCACATGAGTGACCTCTATCTTCTACTACTTTGAAGATCTGATCAATGCAGGCTTCAATCTGAGCTGCAGCCCCAAGTTCACTGACTAGTCTACAGGAAACATAATATATTCCAGTCTACAGGAAACATAATATACATTTAATTCAAAATGTGTTTCTCTGAGTAAGCAATTATTTGTTTCAAAATTTCCAGTACTTAATGTATTTCTAAATGCACCCTGTCTATGCCACTCCACTCACAGTAGAAAATAAAGTACCATTAAACACATCCAAGACTTCAGCCTGCTTCCTGCAGCAGCTGCAAAACAAACATGTCCACTGTCATGGTTTGACATCAAGCCATTTCTGCTAAAGGGGAAGGGGCTGTAAAGATGTTTCCTGCAACAAGTTGCTCGAAACTCTCCCCAGCTCTGAACCAGACCCACTGCTGGGGCTGAGACAATTAGACACCTCCACGATCACTTTTTTAAGAAGAAGCCAGAAGAGGAGGGTTCTTCCTGTTTCTTCCGTCCCTTCTTCTCTGGCTGGTGGTGGTGCAAGGAGTAGGAAGAGAGAGAGAAGCAACCATGTGGACCCCAAGTTCAGTGATGGAAGAGAGGAGGAGGTGTGCTGGAGCACAGACTCCACCGCATCCTGTGGAGAGGGCTGGTGAAGCAGAGATCAGTGACTATGCCCAATGGAGACCGTGTCCTGTGTGAGGGACCTAATGTTCACAGAAGCTGTAACTGTGGGAGAGAACCCATGCCAAAGAAATTCATTAAAATTATGCCCAGAGGAGGCTGTGTCCCATTGGAGGGACTCTGTATCGGAGCAGGGGAAGAATGCCAGGAGTTGTCCTCATCTGAGAAGAGAGAAGCAGTAGAGCCCATCTGTGAGAGACTGACCACATCCCCCATTCCCTGTCCCATCTGAGCCGTTGAGGGGGTAGGAGGTAGAGATATCGGGAGCAGTGAGCTGGGCCCGGGAAGAAAGAAGGGATGGGGGAGGGAGATCTGAAAGTGCTGGTTGTAATTTTCTCATCATCCTGCTCCCTTTTTGCTTTTATTCCGTTCTGTTTCTTGTAGAATAAACTTTCCTACTTTCCTCTATAAGTAGAGTATTGGAGTCTGTTTTGCCCAGAAACATAATTGGCAGCGAGCCCTCCCTGTCCTTATCTCAATCCACAACAACCTTGCTTATATTTTTTCCTCCCATTTCACTGGGGCCTCCGCTGTCCTAACGATGGTGGGGGTGGATGAGGGGTCAGTGAGCAAGAGACTGTTGTGGTACTTCTGTGCTGACTGGGCAAAACCACAACACCCACAAAACAGAAAACAAGGGAGCTTTTAGCATGTCATCCTGATTGTAAAACTGGACCCACAAAACCAGGAGAGGGAAAAGCAGCATTATAAAGTCATTGAAATGCTATTGCTGTGATTTAGATTTCTATTTGTCAGCGTGTATACTTCAAAAAACAAAATCATTTTTCTTGTATCTACAAGCAACCACATTCCTGTTTCATTTTTACTGCATCTATGGTACTTTTAAATTCTAATGCATATTTACATGGGTAATTAAGCATAGTGGCTTAGAAGAAATTTTTAAATAGTAATTATCAACTGGAATTATTCCCAGAAGTAATTTCTAAAATCTGGAGTACTGCATCTCACTAAGTTTCAGTAGCACTGTATGGTTTCCTATTTTTTTTTCAGATAAATGTAGATCGCAAAACTACCTGATCCAAACAAAATTGCTATGATAGACACAAATGGGGGCTTTTAACAGTGAGCATTGCTTCTCTAGTGGCTCCAGAGAAAATATAGCAATATAGCTAAGACTTCAAACAGGTAAGAGACTCCCTGCAGTTTGGAAAGAAAATGCCAACAAGCATAATGCTTGCACCAAGGTTAAGTAGTTTAGAAAAGTACAGCTATATAATACTCTAAAATACTAGAAACTGAAACTTCCTTCAGCCTCTTCCTTCTCTAAACCTGAACATAAACTATGGGAGCTGTACTTTCAATCTTGACTTTCATAAGTGATAGCAAACTAAAAGGATTTGGTCTGCCAATCCACCTACATGTCTTAAAATGGTCAGTGCCTTCCTCAATAGGATATTTTAAAGGCCAAGTTTTACTTGAAAGTCTTTCTAATTTCAAAATAACATTACTATATTAATAATAATTATTAATCTGAAAAGCTTTAGAAGTTCTCCTGAAATGGGAGACAAAATGCACCACAGTTTAGCAAGATACCAGTTCTCGCAAAGCAGTAGTCAAATTGACTACATCAGATTAATATGGTTAATATCCTATTAAACAGAAATAGGCAGACAGGTGGCTTCCTTTGGTGAAAAGATATTACTGATTGTGGTAAGAGCTCAATGCTCAAATACAACTTTTGAGTAATAAATAATAAACTCCAAACAAATTGATAGACCCCAAAAAGGATAATTAAAGACTTTTTTTTTTTTTTTTTTGGTGATAGTCCTTTAATCCAACCGTTTAAGTTTGCTTTTAGTGCTGGAGAAGACAGTGTCTTGCATGAGAACCTCAGAAGCCTGATGATTTTGCAGGTCCCAGAGAACCAAAGCCACAGAGGAGCTCCAAACATTTGCTTCCGTATATTCCATCTCTATTGTTTCTTCAGTTGTCACTTGCCTCTTAATAGCTCCTTGGCAAAGACCAATCAGAACTGCATCATGCCAAAATACTCCTCCCAAGGTTATAAAACACCTCATGAAAAGCTGTAGGTATAACTGTTAAAATTTAGTTTGTCCTTTTAGGTGACATGCAATGATCTTTCAATGAAGTTAAGTCAAGTCTTATTATCCCACAGCTAAAATTAGTTGAAACCATTGTGACAAATAATTTTGCCACAGTTTGGTGGAAAATTGAAACAGAGTCCTTCCCATCCTTCCTTACACTGGTATGCATATGTCAAGTAATGAGCTAGGCTGGGGATTCCATTACTTAATTAGCTAATACCAAGAAAAACCCACTAATCCTGCTCATTACCAGAGACCAAAAATTTTCCTGGCTGGTAAAAGAGCAATGGATATCTGGACACAAACAAGCAGATGGAGACCATAGGAGATGGGAGTGTTTCTTTTGGCAGCAGAAGTAACTCGCATCAACTTGCAGGGCTGGAACAATGTCAGCTTGGACTCTCAGACTGATACAGTGACTTCTTACAAATCACTGCATTATCACAACATAGTCCAGATGTGTTTGATGTTACAATACCCCAGAAAAAATGCTGAACTGCTTTTGGTGCAAAATATGACAGGACATCATGATCAGAACAGAAATCACCATATTGAAGTTGAATATAACCGAATAAGGATTTTTCAGAGCAGAAGGGTATACGTCACCATTAATTATAGATATCTCAGCACTCACCTTTAATTTTAATAGATTCTCCTGAGAAATAACCATTTTATACCTTCATAGTTTGGAGCAGCCCTTTGATAATTCACCTTGAAGCAATTTCATCTCTCTGTGTGCCTATCAAAGTTGGCTTGTTTCATTAAAAAAAAAATTCTTTCCTTCTTCTCCATGAATATGCATTACAAACAGTCTGTAACAGTGCAAACATATAAATTTTTTTTCAGAGAATTCCCACCTCATTTTGTGTCATTTAGAATCAAAATAAGACACACAGCTACTGCTTAAGTCATCATAATTTTGTGATTTCCTAAATTTTTGTGCCGACTCAGCAATCTCAGTTACATTGCGTATTGTTTTGTGTGCAAGATCACCATGCATTTATTTGAAAGAGCATTACTTCTTGATAAATACATATTTCTGGTAATTGATCAGTAATTGTGACCAATATATCTCTGGTTTAGCTTGGATGGCAGATATAACAATATCCTGGTAACTGCTAACCTCATAATAATTAAAAGTGTGTGAAGATCACACAACCTAGAAATTATTCATGTATATCACTAGATTTTTCATATCTGAAGGCAGGTCAGAAATATCTAAAGAGACAGCCTCTGAGACTTTTCTTTCATCTCTTTTGTTCTGGTATGAACTTAGGAATGACATCTCTAAGAGAATTGGTAGCTGCAGTCACAGGTAAATTAGGAAGAATGCCAAAAGCAATAGGAATCTCCTATGATGCTTCCAAAATCTCCATTTGAAATATAAACTTCTCCAAGAACAATTCCATCCCTGGATGAGCTCCTGTGTGACCTACTCTAGGTAGTCCTGCTCTAGGTTGGACTAGATGATCTCTCAAAGTCCCTTCCAACCCTGAAGATTCTGTGAATCTGTGATCCCCCTGAAGAGCTTTCCCACGATAGTCTACTACAAGTGCTAAACATTTCGTTTAAGACTGCACAGAGATTTATCTACACATACCATCTCCTTTATTCCCATGCCCCCTCAGTTGTTAATCTTTTTTTTTTCTTAAGATTATAAGCCTTCCAAGAAAATAATGTAAGTTTATATAGCATTTGACATCTACATATCCTAACGTCAAGACTGAGAGGAGATCTTATTAACATCTATAAATACCTAAATGGTGGGTGTCAGGAGATTGGGACATCCCTTTTTTCTATAGTAGCTAGCAACAGGACAAGGGTTAGTGGGATGAAGCTGGAACACAAAAAGTTCCATTTAAACATAAGAAAAAACTATTTCACTGTGAGGGTGATGGAACCCTGGCACAGGCTGCCCAGAGGGGTTGTGGAGTCTCGTTCATTGGAGGTCTTCAAGACCCGCCTGGACATGTTCCTATGGGACCTGATCTAGGTGAACCTGCTTCTGCAGGGGGGTTGGACTAGATGATCTCTAAAGGTCCCTTCCAATCCCTACCATTCTATGATTCTAGACACAACCACCATAATAAACCAAACTTTAGCTCAATAGCAGCCTTAGAGTCTTACTCTGCAGCCACAATGATGAAGAATTACATCTACAGAGCTACCACAAGAGAGGATTTACACCTAAGCATTTACTTTTGTTAGTACAGCTTTCTATATAAAGCACATCCATATCTGAACATTAGTGCCCTTGCTATTTAAAAGTAATTGACAGTCTCATGGTTAGCTATTTCTACAGTTCCATTATTCATCCAATAAGCTTTCAATAGAGCTTGTACTGAGTGCCATCATGAATTCATACCTTGTTCCTCATGATATTTTGAGTATATCATGGCATACTAAGTACCAGAAGGATTTTTTTATGTCTAACAAATTAACTGACTGTCAATTACTTTTGCTTTTTCATCAAGCTCTTCTGTTGGTTGCTTTTCCAGATGAATCATTTAAGTCAATTTAACTACATGATCACTTGAAGCAGATTTTAAGTAGCAGTAAACACTGCTTGAAAATATCTCCCTATTTCTGTGCTTTACAAGCTACCATCAGTGTGAAGACTACATCACTCCAGTGAATTTAGCAGTATTCTACCCTGAGATCAGAGCTTGATGTAAGCCATACCATTTAATGAATTTTTTATTAGAGAGTCAATTATTTTCTAGATTTTCTTGGTATCAAAATTATAATACAACAAAGTTCCTGAACAGTAACAGTTTCAAGAAAGAGCAGAATAAGATCTGATAAGCTTTTCCTTTCATATTCCAGGTGTACAAGATAAATGATTTGATACTTCTGTCTCAAAATTCAGTAAAATTTCAGAGTAGAAACATCTCTTTCATAATTTTTCCAATTGACTTTTAAAATAATCCAAGATAATAATCTCTAAGTTATCAGGCAAATACATAGACCAAAAGGTTATATGTATCCTTGAGGTCACAGTCTTAAAAGGACACCTGAAAAATTTTAACCGTAAATTTCTGTAGCTGCATTTGTTTGTATTTTTCTGTGGGCAAAGGATCAGTGTACTTTCTAACAAATCAATGCAAGCCAAACCATAATTAGCAAATTGTCTGATATGACAAAACCAAGTTGAACACTCACCTTCAGGAGAAGAAAGCTAGCAAAACTAATAAAACTATGTACTCTGCTACTAACGATCTGTTGTGGCATAACTTATAAGGTTTACTTTTTTTTTTTAAAAAAAGCACAATGTTACGAAAACTTTAAAACCATTTGAATAATTTTTTTCAGGTCATTCCCCTTATTTCTAGAGGAGTCACATTGACTAACACACTAGTTACTGAGATTTCATACTATTCCTTGTTGAAGCTCTAGAGGCCACTGGTCAGTTAGATAGACAAAAGGTCATCATGCAAGGCAAGTGTAAACCTCAAATAGAAAGCTATGCACTGAGTCATGTTATCAGTGCTCTCCTACTGCAAGAGCAGAAAATCTTACAGCTCAGTAGTAACACGGCATTTCTTATCCAGCTTCTCCTGCAGAAATACCATAATACAACAGTGTCTCCAGAGCAGGCACCGTTGCTGATAAAACAGCACTGTCAGAAGTACTAGTGGAACACCTTACTGGCAACACCATAGACAAACTGTGTGGGACAGGATTCATTATTCACATCCAGGTCTGTCTTTTGAGGAAGTCAGTTAAACCTTTGTACTTGGACACTAATTTCAAAAAAACTTCACAGCTCTACCTGGCAATAAGCTGGGATGTGGAGAAAACAAGAACCCCATGGGATTCTACCATCTCAGTTCCACAGCTAATAGTCTTTTTGGGCAGTATCAATTGTGTAGCGGGTTGTTTTTGAAGTAAGCTATATTTTAAAAGGTAATTTCTAACAGCTTGCAGAGGAATTCAACTGAAGCTGAGTGTGACCATTGTCCTGGAGCTGCAAGATCAGGAAAACTATTGGTGTGACCTTGATATCACTTTTGCTTGAGGCAGTGTTAACAGGCACTCACTTTCTCCCCTTAAACTATTCCCTTTTGTGCAAAATCTCTCTGTCATGGAAGAGATACTCTTCCTGATCTAGGTTCCTAAAGTAACTGAGGCCACTGGTGTACAAGCACCTCATGGGTGTCCTAAGATGTAGAAAATATAATGAAGCTTTCCCTGTTTCATTCTGCAATACAGCAGGTGCAAAGGCCAGAGAAAGATTATTGCTATATACCATTCAGAAATATTATAATCCATGCTGCTTTTTTATAAAGGTATACTTTTGTCGAATGATAATACAATCTGGTTTTCTTTTTTGCATTTTCCAGGGATTCAGAGCAACATGTTTCAGCTACCACTTAACCCACCATACTCTTCATGTACAAGTTACATACACAGTACATACATACAATAGCTTATATTTAATAGGTCATTTAAATTACGTACTTTAAATTCAATTATATACTGCATGCTATCCTGTAACTCCTTTCCTCCCTTTTTGTTTGCAGATTCCTGGTAAATTTATTAATAATTAAGGTGATAAAATTGGCAGTCCCAAATATTTTATACAAATTGTTGACAGGCCAAGCTGTAGACTAGCTTGTTTCTCCAACTAGAGTAATATGAATAAGCATTCCAGAACAATCTATTCACTTCTAACTATTCCACCTCACATGGGACTTTTCTGCAACTTGTCAGATGAGATGCAGGTTAAGTATTAGCAGATTTCAGTCTGAGACATTACAAGTTCCTTTTTTAAGTATACTCTGCTTCAGCTCATTACACACATCAACACAATAGTTGTGAGACAGATTAGATATATATATATACACACACATATATACATTTGAGGTTTAACAAGGTCCTGCACTTGAGCAACAATAATCCCATGCAGCCCTACAGGTTTAGGGTAGAGTGGCTGCAAAGTTGTCTGGCTAAAAAGGACCTGGGTATGTTAATCAACAGCTGTCTGAATATGAGCCAGCAGTGTGACCAGGTGGTCAAGAAGGCCAGTGGCATCCTGGCTTCTATCAGAAATAGTGTGACCAGCAGGAGCAAGGAAGTCACTGTCCCCTGTACTCACCTGCTGGTGAGGCTGCACCTCAAATACTGTGTCCTGTTGTGGGCTCCTCACTAGAAGAAGGACATGGAAGTGCTGGAGCATGTCCAGAGATGGGCAATGAAACTGGTGAGGTGCCTGGAGAACAAATCTGATGAGGCTGAGGGAGCTGCAAGAGTTTAGACTAGAGAAGAGAAGGCTGAGAGGAGACATGATCACTCTCTACAAATAACTGAAAGGAGGTTCCAGCAAAGTGAGGGTCTCTTCTCTCCAGTAACAAGTGACAGGACAAGAGAAAATGGCCTCAATTTGTGCCAGGGTAGGTTTATATTGGACATTAGGAAGAACTTTGATAGGATTGTTAAGTATTTGGAAAGCTGCCCAGGGAGATGGTAGATTCACCCTCTCTGGAGACATTTAAAAGATGCATAGATGGGGTGCTGAGAGACATGGTTTACAGTGTTAGGTTAATGGTTGGACTTGATGATCTTAAAGGTCTTTTCCAACCAAAATGATTTCATGATTCTGTGATTCTCTTGCTATATCTTGTGAATACATTTCCACTGACAAAGAATAATAATGTATCCAGTGCATTCTCAGGATTAAAAACTGATAGAATATACAATGTAAAGGGACTGAATGTAATTTTTTTTCCTTTTAAGATGTACTACAACCTCCCATTCTAAGAAACTCTCAATTCGTCAAAAATCAGACAGTCTTCTCAACACCTTTTTGGGATTTTCTTTGCTAAGTTCAGTTAAAGTTTATGTTAATGCTTATTGCCTTTTTAGACTTCAAAAAATTCAGTCAAGTAGGAAAGAGGCTTAAAACTTACCTACTAATAATAGTTGGGCCATCAAACTAGGTTACAATGTGAAGGTTCCTATCTGACATGTTATTGAAACAACATTGAAAGATATTTATAAACCTAATGGAAAGAAAGACTATGCTGAGTTCTGATTTGGCACAATCAGAGAATAGTCAGTAAACTTTGATCAAATCAGTGGTTTCACTACAGTATGAAACAAGTAAGTTATTTTCTGGTTCATATATAGTGCTATAAGTTTCCATCACACTCACTGCTTTGACAGAAACATGCCAGGAGATATACTACCCCTTGCCCTCTGCTTATGTCCACAGGCAGTTCCATCCTACAGGCAGGAACACTTGACTGACTCCTCAATCAACTCCAAAATTGTAATAGTGTTAGACAAGCATATTTAGGTAAATTGCCAGGGAAAAAAAAAAAAAGAAAGTGGTCATTCAGTAACTGATTCATGATCAGACTTGATAGCCCTCTCTAGGGATGCAGAAAAACCCAAAGAGTTGAATGCTTGGCATTTTTCTCTCTACATATAACAGAGCCATGAGCTAACAGAAGTCAATACTTACCTCCTAGGATGTCTTTTCTCTCACCATAATAAAGGAAATTATTTATTCAAAATGAAATTCAAGTATCAAAGTCAGAAGTACCTGATGCCAGGAAAGACCTGGTCAAGTATGAAGTAGTGTTCTTAAATCAAGGAGGGTCTAGCTTTTGGTTTATGGCTCACATCCATCTCTGCTATTCTCAGCCATACTACCGACACATTGCCAGGTTCGTAAAAGAGAATATTTTAACACACATGCTAGAAAAATAGACAGCAAAGCACTGCTGATGTTGCAGTAACTGGAAGAGTGTTCTCTCTTCCTCAGCTGAAGAATAACAGTATTTTTAGAGAGAAATATCTAGCCATCACTGAAAGTGGAATCTATAAAAAATGCTGAACCTCTGGTTTGTTTTATTAAATCAAATCCAATAGGAAGCAATGTATTGTGATGCAGATATCCTGAAAAATACTTCTGTGCAGAAGCACCAAGGAATCCGTTTCTACTCTTGTATTCGATACATGGTTCTTGGAACAATATTCATGATTGCTGATTGCTTATTCATCTGATTTTTTAAGATGATGTTAGAGGATTGCACTCCAGCATCTCTTCCAAGCATCAGAGCAGAGAGATTTTGGTCGGCTTTTAAATGTAGAGGCATTTCTCCCATGAAAAACAAGGTCTTCCCCATATTATGTTGCCAAATAGCACATTTTTCATTTACATATAAAATACATCTACACCAAGAATTTATTCTTAGTCTAGCTGATATTTTAAGCCTCATCATTATCAGTTGAAGTTAACTATGATAAAAGAACTAATAAGAGAATTTAAGTGTACATACAAAGTTGTTACCTTTATAGTGTTTTGCTCACCCTCCCCTCTTCCTCTGGGGCCTTCAGCCAAGGGTTTCATTCTGATGTTGGTGTGGTTACAAAGTTTTCAGTATCATTAGTCCTTTGCTGACAGCTGTAATATCTTCATGCGGATGGTTTCTTCCTCACTCACGGATGAGCTCAGGACTGGGGTTTTTTAATTTATTTACTTTTGCTAACATTTTTAGATCTCTTTTTTTTTATCATCAGTTTGCAGCCCCACATTAAAGCCCTATTGACTACATGATACTCATTACAGATGTTAGGCACTATTATTTTCTTCTTAAAGCCAGTTTTGCCCAGTTCAGTTGTTCTGCATTTCTTTACAATCCCTGTGCCTATGCACCTCCACATACCCTCTATATCTCCACTCTTCAAGGCCCCCATTATTACCACATTAGTCCTGGGCTTCTCTATAGTACATCATCTGTGAGTCACAAAACTATGGCACCACCATAAAAAATATTTGCCACAGGCACTTGATCAATTACAAAAATTACATTTACAGCAAAACTAGATAATGCAAAGCTTGAGACAGGTCATGAAATGTCCAGCTTGAGCAAGTCTGGCAGGCCTCAGTCATGAGGCCTGTCAAACTTGGTGCAAAACTGATAGCCTGCTGTCAGCCATGGCAGTACTGTACCACAGGACTACAGACTTGTGCCATTTGTATTGCCTCCTTTCATCTGCATTACACATGTTATAGTAGTAAGAAAAAAACACAGAGGCAAGGAAAGCTGGAAGCAACTCATAGCATGGCTTTCCAATGCCAATGTCTTCCAGACATTTCACATTATATGAATATGGTATGCACAAAACTGCAGAGCAGTTTTCTATGCCAGCAAGAGTATTGATGAAGTCCAAGAGCATAGGCCATCATTCTTGTACTCACGTTTAATTAGTACCATATCATTGACAAACTCACATTTAATGTAAAACAAAATAACCAGTAAAAAGAAGATACTTACCTAAGCATGAGAAAAACCTTCTTTGAACTTTCAAATCCATATTGAGCTCCATGCTTCTGCTTAATTTTGCCACAAAGCTATCTGTTTCACTGTGAGTTTGACCAGCACTTAAAGTCAAAGTTTATCTATTATGAGAAAAACCCTTATTAAACAAAGATTACCTTATTATGCATTCAGTAAGATGAGTATAGTACATTTTGCTAGTAGAGTTTTTAATATTTGAACTACGAGAGGAGTGAACAGCAACACACTTGACTGCACACAAGCCTCGAGGCTGTTCAGTGTCTCATTTATCAGTGATGCTTAGATTTCCAACGCTGTGACACAGACCTCTGCTTTTCATGTAACACATTTGTATTCTAATGTATTATACATATTTTAAGTATGCAATTCCAATGAGGCACTTTTCCTATAGTTAACTGTAGATAAATGAGATTAAAAGGTAGCTCAAAAGAGAGGAAGTTTCTGTAAAAAAGTTTTAGATTTTTTTTTAAAAAGCACATTCAAAAATTTTTATTTTAAACATAAGAACCAACATGACATAGGAGTAAATACAATAGAATTGAAACAGATGGTAGGAAGACTAGTAGTGTAGTTAAGAAAACAGCATCTCCTTTCAACAGAAAAAAGACAGTGGTAATATATCTGCCAAATTTTCAAATGATGAAATACCATACACTTATTTCCTGCATGCTAAATGTAATCCAGACATGTGAGTAGACCTCTGTAAATCTCATCTTTTTGCAAGGTTTTTTTTCTGGCAGTATTTTCAGTTCATTATTTTTACTCAGGCTTCCCAACGTTTTGCTATCTTCCTCCAGCTTTTGGTTCCAGACACAATTTCAGAGATCAGCAAAACTATCTGCCTCAGTACTGCAGTGCTCCACTGAACTCTGGACCCAGCAAGAAACAAGAGAGGGTCTAAATTGACACAATTTAGTTTCCCAACTGAATCCTGTAAGGTGCTATTCATAATGCAGCGTGGTTGAACATGAAAGAAATTAGGCATCTCTAATTCACAGCCACAAACCAACCTGGAAGTTACATGCTTCGATGCTTCTCAAATTCTCATTTTTAGCCTCATATTAAACTTTATAAACACCCTTATATTATAATCCATTACACCATTATGTAAAATATATTCACACACAGTGCAGTATTTTGTTCTATGATGCAGAATCTTTTCAATGTGAGGACATTAAAAGGTAGCATAAGTTTATTTCATCTTCAGATGTCTTCTGAAAGAAGTATCAACACTCACTTAAGCCTTCTTTGCATTTTATTTTCTTTTGTCATAGATCAAGATATTGCACCAGAGTTCCTGCTGTCACAGTTTTGCAGAATTGCAGCCACCTTGACTTCCACATTAGATTTGCTTGGTTTGTTGGGAATTCTTTCTACCTCGGGATATCGGGCCCATACCGATCAGCCTAGGAAACTGAAGTGTGACCAAGTATGACTCAAAAATTAACATAATGAAGAAAACTGAACTCAGAGTACTTGGCTTTCAGTGATGACTAGCTTTCAGCTTTAACCCAGATTTTATTTTGTGTGCCTTATACATACAAAGGCAACACAACTTGTTTAAGGCTGCAGAAGAAACAAGGTCTCAGATGTCATCTCAAAAATGCAAGGCTGCAATGCCTTCCACTCCCACCCAGTCTCTAAATCAGAGCTGAAGTATCCTAATAAGACCTAGACCATACTTAAATCCCATAATTTAAGATTTACCTGCTGAAAGAATGAAACCTTGCACTGCTCTAGTTATACAGCAGCTTTGGGCCTTCACATGGGGACAGGTCTCCTGACCCTGCTGCCACAATTTGTCAGTCACCCAGAGTATTCATTATCACAGATACCCACAGACAACAGCTCTGAAGGTGTCTCACACGGTACAACACAGCAGCACATCCATTTCAGAGTATAACAGACCTGCGAGCCATCCATAACAGAGAGGTGCTGAAGTGTGAAAAAGAACATTCCTCCTAAGTGAGGGCTGGCTGAAGACAGGAGTTGCTTTTAACACCATCAGAAGAGCCTGCTGGGTATGCACTCAACCTATAGAACAATTATGTTTAATGGTGTATAGAAAGGTTATTAGTAGCAGCTAGGAATAAAATGAATTTCACAGAATTCATAGCCTGGAATCTCCATCATGGCCTCCAGAGTTCACTGAATCACCTAAAAGCATCCAAATGAACTGCAATAAAGTATTTCTGGGGAATGAACTCTTAGAGAGTAGTGTAGGGGAAAGGGACTTTGGGGTCCTGGGGGACAGCAGGATGAGCATGAGTCAGTAATGTGCCCTGGTGGCCAAGAAGGCCAATGGCATTCTGGGGTGTATTAGAAGGGCTGTGGGCAGTACATCAAGAGAGGTTCTTCTCTCCCTCTACTCTGACCTCATGTTACTGAATCTGGAATATTGTGCCCAGTTCTGGTCCCCTTAGTTCAAGAAGGACAGAGAGCTGCTGGAGAGAGTTCAGGGCAGGGCCACAGAGATGATGAAGTGGAGCATCTCCCTTATGATGAAAGGCTGAGGGAGCTGGGGCTATTTAACTTGGAGGAGACTGAGGGGTGATCTGATTAGAAATATGTAAAGGGTAGGTGTCGAGAGGATAGAGCCAGCCTGTTCTCAGTTATGTCCAAAGACAGGACAAGGGGCAATGGGTACAAGCTGGAACATAAGAGGTTACAAAGAAATACAAGGAAGAATTTATCCACTGTGAGGGTGACAGAGCACTGGAACAGACCGCCCAGATAGGTTGTGAAGTGTGCTTCTCTGGAGACATTCAAGACCCAATTGGATGAGTTCCGGAGTGACCTACTCCAGATGATCCTACTCTGGCAGGGAGGTTGGACTAGATGAACTTTTGAGGTCCCTTCCAGCCCTTGAGATTCTACGATTCTGTGATTTCAAAACAAATTATTGTTTCATTTCAACGTAAAATCAATGTTAAGGGATTTATTTTGTGTGTGAAATGAAAAAAAATGTTCATAATTTTAAAACTTCACAGACTTCTAGAAGTGCAATATAGGTTTGCTTACACAGAAGCAAGAAAATAGTGCATAAGTAGTCTTTAAATCATCTTCAATTAGGAGTAAGACTATTCTGATAGGTCTGATTCATATTCTAAATATATTTTGCACAATTACTCATGCTTTTGAGAAAAGCTAATGAGAAAAATTAGAGACAAGGATAAAAATGCAGCAACTGTGAATGAAATTAGCTCCAATTAGTCAATCCCAGACAAGAAAAATACCAAAATAAATTCATGCTCCCGTTTTACTTTAATCATTATTTCCTATGGAATCTTAATATCCAAGAAAACTATTAAAAGCATTTACTATTATTTGAATGTTATCTAGTTAAAAAAGAGCACGGGAAAGGCTAAACATTACTTGAAGACACACACGAAAGTATGATAAATCCTACTTGGAAGGCATTACATGTGTTATAAACCATGTCATTCATTTTATTTAAAAAAAAAAAAAAAGTCAGCTTCATGTCTAAGGGCAAAAGAAATCAGAACTCACATGAGTGGTTTCACCTGTACTCAGGACAGAACTCTAGCACATGTTCATCAGTTTTCTGACCCTGGCCCACTCTGTGTGGCAGGACAGATAATTGCACCTTCTTGTGCCTCCTCCAGCAGTTTACCTTCTAAACCTTGAGAAACCTTATGAGGGCAAGATAATCATCAGCTGCCAGTCCCCTTTTTTCCTGCATTGTCATTCTACTCCCTGACACCAAGTAAAATACCGAAAATGGTTATGGGCATGTTCAGGCCCTTCCAGTAAGTTCAAGAACATGTCCTATTTGAGATGTATCCTCATGCTCCACTTGGTACTCCTTTACAGATATGCATGTGCTTGTAATCATATACTACATTCACATATGTTTGTACATGGAGATGAAAGACATATATAAAAAGCATTTGAACAAAGGGTTTCTTCCATTTCAAGTCAGTTTTAGAAGCTTCAGGTAGTTAATCAAGTTTATTTGTAGGATTATAAAATGACACCACAAGGTGCTGGTCTTCTGATGGATGGAAAGAACAAGTCTATTACTGTTGCAGACAAAGGCTGTCCTGTTCTTCCTTTCTTCATAAATAAAGCACTTGGTTTTACCTCTGCAGTGACTACTTATAATTTCATCATTTATTTTACAATCATTTATACGTTCTGAAAAATTTGCAGCAACAATGTAGAAATCAAACCACTAAAACTGCATCTGCTTCCTTGCATGGCCCACCTCTGTGCCAGATGTTACTGTTCTAGAGACAGCACATCTGATCTTCTTGCAAAACTGCTCTCACATCACTTCCTATTATTCATTTAGCTCTCTGTAGTAAGGCAAAATGAAGTAGAAGGTAGTTACCACAGTACAACAGACCGAAAACTGCTGTTCTTCAGGACCTGATTCATGAGTTGAGCAGACATCCATGCCTCAGGGACAAAAACATCCATCAGAGCGACAGAGCAAAGGGCTGGGGACAGCAACAGCAGCATCTGTTGTCAAGTCTGATCCTCATCCTCTCCTGTCTCTCAGATCTTTTATTTTCCAATGGGGATTGCATTAAATCAGATCTTTGTGTCTGTAACGTGACAGCAAAGTCGCTGATTTTCAAAAAGAGCTGTTTATTTTTGTTGGGTAAGATTAGAACCTGACCACCAAAGTTTGTTCATGCCCTTCTGTTTTTATAAAGATACAAAAAAAAAAAAAAATTAAGATGATTCCTTGACTCTACTAGAAATATGTTCGGAATTCTACAATAAAGTCATGTTTAAACAAATACCAACGAACACACATGAAAATAACTTAACCTGACTAGTAGGAGTGAACAGTAAAAAAGCTCAGAGGGAAAATAATTGAGGAATTGAAGGTAGGCAGGTCTACTTTCAACTTTCACGTTTTCAAGCATTATGATCAAATATCCTCAATAGCAGTGAAATTAAAAAGAAGTGTTATTTCATTTTGGAGATGATATATTCTAAAATGGCTTGAGCACCCTAAAGAACTGCCTAGTACCTTGAAATGTATTTTAAGTGGAAGCACTTAGCTATTTTCAACTAGATTTCAGTCTAGTGTTTTATTTTCTTTTGGTCCTTGAATTTCTTATTTTCAAGACAATCAGGTACAAGGAACATAACTAAATTGGAGGCAGGCTGTTATCTGAATACAGTTGACAAATAGTTATTTTGTTACTGTAAGTAATACAGAAAAACAAGTAAGTAAACAGATTAACAGAGTGAAAAGGTGACTTTCAATTCAATTTCACTTTAATATGTTACTAAATCAACTCCAAACAGAAAAGCTGGGTACAGAGAACAGTCACAGGATGAAAGGTACACCGTGGAAACAGATTATAATATACTATTGTGTTTATACATGCTAATACCAAACTGATATTGTTTAGAGAAGACTGAGAATATCTTCCATTTGAGATATTAATAGATAATTAAAACAAGGAATTCTTTTGCAGATTTATCAGTGTTTAACCTTCAACCTAAATATAGTAGTGTATTTTCTGTAGAGTAGAACTACTCAACGTTAGATCACACCTGATTTTGTGGTTGTTAAAAGGTTTGCAGATGTTTGAAGGCTTGCCATTCCTAGAGCACAGAGAGGTTGAGTTTTAGGTGATCATGTTAAGCTAAAGTCTCATTCCCCTCAAAAGATACTAAGGTCTCTTACAAAGCATTTGAAATATAATCAAGTTTTTATATGCTTCTGTATGTAAAGACAATTTTTCAGAAAAACAAAAATCTTAGATGTTATCCAAAATAATTTCTGAGTTTGTTCAGTTGCTTCACATGAAATATTTCCTATTGGTTTCTCCTGGCTGAACTCATTTCAACCATTGTTTTCCCAGGACTTTCCTCAGAAGACAAGAGATTTATGGGGCTTTCCATGCAGGTAGCAATAGAGCACTAAGAACACAGATGATGTGAGTTTCAACTTTCCCAAAGAGAAGACATTTATACAATTGACAATCCTCTTTTAAATCATTCAACTTTCACTAAGAAAGACAGTTTTACTTAATTGGTAGCCTTGTATGCAAGCTGGGAAACCTTGATTTTGCTCTATTATCTCCAATTCTGCATAGAGAAAAAAACAAGACAAATCAGACTGTGTACAGCTGTTTATCACCAAGAACACCTCTGGTTACATCCAACAAACCTTCAAGTCATGAAACTAGTTGGAAAAAAAAATTTCAGAATATGCTTTTAAGTCCTAGAAGATTTTTGTCTTTCCAGGGCAGAAAATGCCAGCCTGCAAGTCGAATTTCCTGGTTCTTCTAACTTGTAGGAAAATCCCACCTAGTAAACATGTTTATGATGATAGTAAGTTTCTCCAGTGTTATCTTGCTGGTTAAATAGGCAGGGTCTGTCTCAGAGACTCTAGGTTTTGCCAAAAAAAAAAA
Source organism: Colius striatus (assembly GCF_028858725.1). Lineage (NCBI taxonomy): Eukaryota > Metazoa > Chordata > Aves > Coliiformes > Coliidae > Colius > Colius striatus. The sequence continues at coordinate 27,514,136 of NC_084767.1, read as the reverse complement.
AAAATAGAGAAACAGATCAACTGAGAAACTCTGCAACTGAGCTCTGCAATTTTATAAGAAGTCGGGCCGTCTTTTGTAGTAGTTTATTTCGGGCAGGATTGAAAGTCAGATTTGGACTTAATTTTAATACAGTAAGATTGAATCAATAGATTTCAATATGTGAGTAAAATGAAAGGTCGGGAGCCAGGACTAAAGCAACTATATCATTTACTTGCCGCAGTTCAAGTGGCAAGCGGTAAATTCCACATTGCAGACTTTGACAATTTTATCAAGTGTAAGTCGGGTTATTCAGAGAATGAATGACTGATATATGAACTCCACGTGAAAAAAATAGACTACTAGGTTTTTTAAAGATCTAAATATATAATAACAACCAGCTGCAAAAATCTTACAGAATACAGACAAAACAGTGGTAGAACTACAAACACTGAGATATGACACAGAGGGCATCTTCCAGGGCACGGGAATTCCAACAATCTCTCAATTATAAACTTTTGAGTGCCACCATTTTACTAGTGTATGTTGTTCAGTTCAGTCCTTGGTTTTACTGTTTTCAGCCTTTCATGCTCTATGTCAGATACTTTTTTATCTGGTAAAAGCATCTCTAACACTATGGATGAAGGAGTTTATCCAATATGCAAGCAGCAGCTTAAATAAATAAGTTGTAACATGTAAGTCACAATAGATGGTACATTTTTCTAGAAGCAAGGCCATGAACTTGATGACCTTGATGAATACAGCTGAGTGGCAAGGTGAATATTTTACTGCCACACTTGTTTTAATAAAAAACAATTTTAAATGAAACAGGGTTGTCAGGAAGGCTGCAGCAAGAGTTTAACATAAAGCCATTATGTAAGCAATAAATAATAATAAAGTATATGCACAACGAAAGATATTTTCAGCAGCGGAAAACAACTTTGTAGAAAATGTTTATAAACATTAAGTACTAGGTTCAAGTTTCAGACTTCAGCAATCTTTTTTGTAGCACAGCTCTTGATCCTTTGAATTAATAAAGCTTTTAACAGCAGAAACAGATCACCATTTTACTATGTAGTCCACCCACTGTGTGTGTCAAGCAACAGGAACCAGCCCCACAGGCCAAAGCCAGCGTCTCCAGATGCTGATGGGTCATGTCCATAAGGGAACTTCATCTCTCATCACCCTCTCTACACATGAAGCAATAGCTGTGGCTGCCTGCAAGGTCCTATCACATAAATTCTGCCAATAGTCTACCCATCCAAGCAGATATCCTGCTCCTACTATAAATATTCCTGGTTGTGTTTGGTCTTACAGAAGGTCTTTTTTTCATCTTCAGTCCAGTTTGATTGGAATTACCATGTTCCCGTCTTAGCGTTAATTCCACAAATGCTTTATGAATTATATTACTAAATTTATTAAAAATTAGTAATAGTGTTTAGTTACTATAATAACTACTTAAATATTTTGGATTAGAAAACTCTAAAATTTACTTCTGCTCCTAAATGTGAAATCTTAACAGCCATACTATATAAAGTAAAACCAGTCCAGTAATATCTTCCAAAAAAAAGAATTATTACCCCACAAAAAATTAACTGTAGTTTAACAATACATTTGTTTGGCTTCTTTTCTCCCCAAAATACTAAATACTTTCAAGCACTATGTTTTCATACCATTAATAATCCTAATCTCAGTTCTTAGATTTCTCTCCCACCACACCATTATGAACTTCTTTGCATGAATTAAAATGATTATTTCCTCAAAATACTACACAGGAAAAGCTCAGGACAAGACAGTTGTTAGTTTACCTGGACATGATTGTATCAAACATTAAGTTAGGAAAATTACTTCAAACAGTAGTGCAAAGTCAATGGGGAACCAGGCCACCTCAAACATCTGCATCAAAAGTTTAAGACTTCTGTAGAAATTAAATTGGTCTACTGAAATTCATATTTCCTGTAGCATGTTGTCTCCTGCTTTCTAGTATAAACAAAACCAAACCAGTCAATTTTCTTCCATTAGTGGTGTGTTTCGCCTGCATTCAATTTATAAAGCACTAAAAATTAAGAGTTTAAGGTATATTGCCATGATTTACAGGTTAATTCACTCACTTTTGTTTGCCTACTTCTACCAACTACTGCAAAACATCAAATACATACCGACAGCATAAGCTGTGTGATCTAAATCCCAAGATTTCCCAAAAATGTGGTTCTTTTGCACCAACTGTACATAGCAAAGTACTAGCAAGTGCTGTAACAACTCATAGTAAGCCAGTCTGATCCTTCCTGGGGACTGGCACATTGAAGGCTGATGACAACATACATAGAACTCCCTTCAGACTCCTTTTGAAAGGAGTTGAAAACAGCCCTCCAGTGAAAGAACAGCAGGAATATAAAATTGGTAACTTAAGACTGGAACTAAAGAGTTCTCTATGATAAAAGTCACCAGGCTACAGACTAAGACAGTTGTCCGCAAGTATATCAGGTGACAAGATCATTTAAGTTACTCACAGAAAATACTTTCAGTAACTGTTTTTCCCCCTCTGCTCATAAGACCTTAAAGTCTGCATTTGTACAAACCAGTCACTTGCAAAGGACAAGTTCTCAAGTTGAGAAGAAAAGTCACACCAGTAAAGTTAACAATGAACACAAACTGTACCAGGTCTATCCTGTTCTTGATTAGGAAAACCCAGCAGTGTACAGTTCCTTTGGCTGGAACTCACTACTTTTTATACTGGAGGCTATAAGTGCCTTCCTACTCCTATAAGACCAAGACACTTGTTAATGAATTCCATGTTATTCTGAGACAGATTGTCACATCTTGCTTCTCAGAAGGCATGGAGGCAAGTTGGCTTTTCTGTCCTCTTCCAAGTTGCCAGCTACTCTAGTAATGCCAGAGTACAAATACAAACCCAGCTTCAACTTAGGACAGAGGACACAAAACAACCTCCTGAACAGTCATTCCTTGTGCAACCGAAGACAAATCAAGATATGCACTGAACTGCTGAGCCACGCAAGTTCTCTGAGATTTCATCCTTCAATATACCAGTTGAATTATCTTTTACTTTCAAATGAACATCACAGATGAAGCCAAAGAATTACACTAAGTGTTTGTCTTCACAGACAGTTCCCTCAAAACCCAAATAGGGATCTCATCTCATTCTGTTGCCTTAAACACATAGTATATCCCTTCTGAAGGATGAAAGAAGACTGTTACTCAATTTTAAATATAAGGGAACATGTAATAGGAACACATATTTGAGGGATAAGGTTTTTTACTGAAAAGACAGGTAGCAAGTGTTTAAGGCTGATAATGACAAGTTATTCTATCAGGGAAGAGTAGATGATTGTTAATTGAAGCTGTAATTTATCCTTAATTAGTTGGTTTAGGCATCTGTAGCTTAATCTTGCTTAAAACCCAGGGAAGCACCTCACTGTACCATCAATTCAGTTACTACTATGTATTATTGTAATACATATATAATATTCATGTACTTTTCATATTGAAAGTGAAGGACCTTTATATAGACGGTTTTTTTCCAAAGTTTGGCATTTATGCATCAGAACAGCAATATTCAGCAATATAATCCTGTTTTACTGCTTCAGGAGATATAATTCATTGCAAGCACTATTCTGGAGTTTCCTGGGAAGTTCTACTTAGTGTTCAGTGTCTCGGGGGCCCACAGGACATGAATAATCCCATTTCCTAAAAGTGCACTTGAGCAATAGTGTAACCAGCACTGGTGCAGACATCCAAGGAGATATATCTTTATTTTCACTTAGCTTTGAAGTAAAGTAATCCTAACCAGACAGCACTTGGGCAGCTAATCAAGCTTTGGCACTTGAGGCTAGGCAGAGACTAGGACTAACACAACATAAATAGGCAATTTTGTTAGGACTGACAACAGCATCAGCACTAAATACTGCAGTAGTTACAGGCTCAATTTTTACCTAAAACTGCTCAAGCAAATGATATAGTCTAAACACTGTGCTAGGTAGGACTGCACTGAAAAGTGCTCTAAACTAGCATGCTAGGCAAAAGTATGAGAAATTTTCTAAATAAATTTCAAAAATATTTTGGATTGAAAGTGCAGGCAGACAACAGTTACAAAGAACGTAAGAAAAGAATTTGTAAAATCTTATTGGAAGAGAAAAGCAATTGGCCTGAAAAGAGGGAATAACTGCTCCACTATAAAATGAGTTCTGTTTCTTCATATTCTTGCATACCAGCCCAAAGCACGTGTTTGCATACATGACACGCAAGCAGAAGGTAGCAGCACAAATTATAATTCATTGATTTTCACCAAGCAAATATTTGTTTTAGTGAAAATCTATTGCAATTATCTAAAGTATCCTTTTTCAATAAAAAAATAGTTACTCTAAGAACACAGACTGTCTGTAGTGGCAAAACAATTAGTGCTTATCCTGTATGAAGTGATAGATCTTTATGATGCCCTTGAACTTTGTCCTCCAGAAAAATTCATTAAGAACTTTGCAGATATTTGCCTGCATTGGGGTATTTTTTTCCATTTTGCAAGACAGTCTTGCCTATGTTGGGTGTATGTAACTACCTCCTTGCCTATTTTTTGGCTTTCAACTGCTATTTTAAATCAAGACAAATGTGGTCACTATTCGTTGCCCGAGAAGTGTGATTGCTTCCATGACCTTGGGATTTAGAGTCTCTTTCACAAAAGCAGCCTTTTTATACAATCATCTCTAGTTACACAGGTCACAAAACTCTGAAGCAACATAATTACAGTAGCATCACCAGCCTTTTCTATGCATCTCAAATGTCTGAGGATGTTGCTATTGACAAAGGAACCCAGATGAATGCTGCCCTTGGTCTTCCACCCACTGAGCACTGGAGCTTCAGACACTGCCTCAACTCACAGTCAATGAATGAGTAAACCTATTACATCATTTACTTTCTCATTTTATACAATATCTGTCTTACACATGCCCTTCTCCACCCTTTTTGAGATTGCAAGGCAGGCATCTTGGATCTATCATTTAACTGCTGCAAGGATCCTAGTACCTTCCACACATTCAGTAAGTCAAAAATCCAACCCCCACTACATTTCAAGTTAAAGAAATATGTTGTGGTACCCTCAGTTTCCTAGGTATGCATTCAAAATACATCTGTGTTGTAGCATAAGTCCAGTTACAGAAAAAGGCACAAGCACTCAGGGAAGATATAGAACTAATGACATTAAATTACTGTAAAACAATATTCTTACAGGGATTGTGAGTTCAGCTCTGTCAGGAACCTAGCAAGAACTAAATTACTGTATTCTCATATCCTCATTCTCTCAGTTTTGTCCCATGTTAATGAACACACTGATTTCTGTTCCACAAAAAGAAGAAAGTACATGTAAGCTAGTAGAAGCAAATGTCACTTCAACTACCAGTACATGAGAAACTACTCCTGCAAGTCTATAGCACAATGTGTATGTCATATTTTTTCCTTTTTCTAATGCTGCCAGTTACCCAATTAAATTCTTTCTCAAAATGAATACCTTGCACTGTTTATGATTTTTACAGAACTATTTCTTTAACAGAAGAACAGACAAACAATTTGCCTTGCTTTGTTTTCATGTTAAGTTGCAGGATTTTAGGTTATATACTTAACTTGACTAAAATTAGGGAGTAAGTCTTTTTGAAACACACTTCTGGGCACATGAAGGAGCAAAGAACACATTAGAAACAGTCAGCGAGGATTTACCACAGGGAAACCATATCTCACCAACCTTGATCACCTTCTGTAATAAATGACCAGAATTGTGAACAAGAGGAGAACAGTAGATAGCATTTACTTTTAGTAAGACCTTCAATGCAAAGCTCATTAAAGACCCCGAGCCAGGGGCAGTGATTCTCTTCATAAAAGACCCCATGCCAGGGGCAATGACTGTGGCCAGAGGAGGGCCCACATGTCCCACATGAGAGACCCAATTTTCACAGAAGCTGTAACTGTGAGGAGGAACCCACACCAAAGAAGTTTGTTAAAACTATGCCCAGAAGAGGCCATGCCCTGAGGGAAGGACCCTGTATCTGCAGAAGCTGCAGCCATGGAGAAGAATCCACTCCAGAGATATTCATTAAGGACTGTGCTCCATGTGAGGGACTCTGTATCGGAGCAGGGGAAGAATGCCAGGAGTCGTCCTCCTGTGAAAAGAGAGAAGTGGCAAAGACCATCTGTGAGAGACTGACCACATCTCTCATTCCCTACCCCTCGCAAGACACTGAGAAAGAAGGAGGTAGAGATATTGGGAGCAGTGAGCTTGGCCCAGGAAGAAAGGAGGGATGGGGGAGGGAGATCTGAAAGTGCTGGTTGTAATTTTCTCATCATCCTACTCCCTTTTTGCTTTTATTCTGTTCTGTTTCTTGTCCATGGTAGAATAAACTTTCCTACTTTCCTCTAAGTCGAGTACTGGAGTCTGTTTTGCCCGAAACCGTAATTGGCAGTGAGCCCTCCCTGCCCTTCTCTCAATCCACAACAACCTTGGTTGTCTTTTTTCCTCCCATTTCGCTGGGGCCTCCACTGTCCTAACAAGGGTCGGAGTGGATGGAGGGCATCGAGAGAGAGACTGTCGTGGTGCTTCTGTGCTAGCTGGGCCAAACCACGACAATTGCCATCTACCTGGAAAGGAGATATTTTTACCTTTAGTTCTGTTTATAGGGACACAGAAATATTACCTCAAGTTGCATTAATGCTCACTATATTTCAATGTTTGCTTGAAAGTTGTGAGAAATGGTGAAATAATAGGCTTTGTATATGTATGCCTACAAATAACAGTGCCAAACTCTTGCATCTTCCAGAGGGTGATCAACCTTACTCTAAGTTCACTACAGTTTTTTAACCAAGCCAAGTTCCAGTTTAAGATATTCACCCCACTTTTGGCATTTATCCCTCCCAAATACTGATCCACAGCATTTTGGCACCCTAGAGCACACAGCCCTCTTAGCTTGGATCTCTGCAAGAAAAACTTCAGAGTCAATTTTGGAAGCATTTCCAAATGCACAGCCATCATATTCTTAGCAAGAGTTTCCTGCAACTAGAGATTCATTTTTCACTAATGAAATGCTAATATATAACTGAATATTTATCAAAGTTGAACATTAACAATGAACACAGTAATATAGAGCACAAACAGACATTCAGTATGTAATTCTTCGTAATTGTATTTTTCATTCATTTGTATTTTGCCACTGCAATTACCTTCATAGAAGAGCAACAAGCTAAACCTTGCATTATAGACCATAAATAGATGATACATGGATACTTTCCTTTAATGCAAATGTTACCAAAATCTGTGAGAGGAAAGCACTCTCCAGACCAGATTGTATAGTTTAGAAGGCCAACATTAGTTAATTGCAGCACTGGGTGGATGAGGGACTGCTTCACCTAACATGCACATACAGGAAAACAAACTACCCACTTACCCATTATGCATGCAATACAAGGTGACGTTTAGCATGATTTGGGTGGAGAGTTGAGTAGCATAACCATATGTTTAGCATGTACATCTATAAGCTCATTATCATGTTTAGAGGTGTCAAAGGGGTGTTAAGTGTAATATTAATTTCTCAGTTAATGAAGCAAAGGTCTCACACTGCACACTGTGGCCTTGCTGGAATTGTTGGAAGTTATCTGCTCAGTTCCACTCATTATAGACAAAACCTCACTGTTCTACTGCCATAAGGCTTCCTCCCTCTGCTGCTTTTCATGCTGACTTTGCAGCCTCCCATTCAAAGGTGTCTGCACAACAGGTAAGAGAGCACTGGCAGTTAAATAATTTTAACTTTTTGTTTGCAATTCTCTCATCATTCATCACTCAACTCAAAGTCCAAATCATGCTTTTATGAAATAATAAAAGGATGGGGATTTGGGAGTCTATAAATGAGGAAAGGCAGAAACTTAAGGAACCTGAGGAGGGCTCTTCAAATGAGAAATCTCTGGAATCTGGTATCACAAAGAGCAAGAATTTAAGCAATGCCTTTAGAGAACACTTTTCTGTAGGCAGAATTCACCTTTAGCTGTGGATTTATCTGCTCCACAGACTTGGTGTCATTCCTCTCCATCATTGACATCACTGATTTTCAGGTACTCATTTACAAAACAGACTATAAAGTTCCAGTTGCGCAGCAATAAATATACCATTTGAACATCAATGTACTTCATATGGAATTCTTGAAGTTTATATTTGTAAACTATTAGTGGGTTTATACCTCAGGAAAGCTTTTTATCATTGGATATAATATTGCCTGTAGACAATACACTTGCAGTACACACTAGATGACTCAGTTGCTAACATTCTGGTTTAGATTAGTTACTTTGCGTTAATTTACAATAAAATAATCTGGTCAGACTAAGTAGTAAGAAAAAAAGCTGTAAATGGAGACCAGAGAAAGGACAATTAACACCAATTGCACAGGAAAAGAAAAAAACACTTCATAAAAGTGTAGAAGTTGCATTTTTCATCATCAATGACATTGCCATTGTCATTATTAATATGTCTCCTTACATTACTGGCACTTTTTACAGTTAATGGCCCATTTCCCATGCTACCTCACTCTTAATCTGTGTCTGTCTTTATTAAGATAGTACCAAGTGAACAAAGACAGTACTCTGTAACACCCTACCATGAAGGCTGGATGTTGCATTAGAATCATGGATTCTTAGAAATAACCTTATATGATAAACCCCATGTAATTTATGTCTTAATATCCTTAAGATAAAAGATTCTTATGTCGCAATTGCTTTTCAACCCATATTTCACTTAAAAATAGACAGAGGGATTTATTTCATTTGCATGAGTGTATTCAAAGTCTGCATTTTTTGTGTCTGAATTATCACAGATTCGAAACACTGATAATAACATTGTTTTTTCTGCTTAATTACTAAAGTCAGACTCATTTTCAGTATTTTTTAAACAACAAATTGTTGTTCTATCAGTACTGTAAAAATAAAGTATGCATTTAAGGATAACTATTCATTTTATCATTTTCAGCATTTTTTAAACAACAAATTGTTGTTCTACCATTACTGTAAAAATAAAGTATGCATTTAAGGATAACTATTCATTTTTTTCCAAAGACTGGAAAAAGCATTTTCATGTAATTTCAAGGAAATTATGAATACAAGCCAAAATATGGGAATAGCTATTCCAGTATGTTGTAATTTTTGTTTTATTGTCCAATAACCACCACAACTCCATTCACAACATAGTGAATTCTATTTTCTACATTCTTTTCATCAGAGCAGAACTGCCAGAACTCCTAAATCTCAGACATTTTTTCCAGTATTTTTTTGCACCTCTGTGTCTTGGTTTTGGGTTGGATAAACTTCATTTTCTTCCTAGTAGCTCGAACAGGGCTATACTTTGGGTTTAACTGAAGAGAATGTTGATAAGAGAGGTGTTTTGGTTACTGCAGATCAATGCTTGCAAGCATCAAGGCCATTTTGTCTTCTTACCCTGCCCTACCAGTGAGTGGACTTACTGGAGGAGGCTGGTGTGTGCACAAGAAGCTGGGAGGGAGCATGGCTGGGAGAGCTGACCTGAACCAGCCAAAGGACTATTCCATACCATTAGACCTCATGCCCAGTGTAGCAATTGGGTTGGCTGAGGAGAGCAGATCACTTCTTGGGCATCAGTCAGCAGGTGGTGAGCAACTGAATTGGCTTTTTCTTGGATTTTATTTCTCTTAATTGCTATTATCATACTTTATTATTCTTACTGTTATTATGTTTTGGTTTAGTTAGTTATTATACTTGTTCTTATCTTAACCTACAAGTTTTGACTTTCTTTTCCAATTCCCCTCCCCATCCTACAGGAAATGTGGGGAGGGGCAGTAGTGAGTGGCTGTACAGGATTTTGTTACCATCAGGACTTGAACTATAGCACTCTCCTACAGCAAAAAACCCACTAACTGAATGTGCAAACATGAGTATTATGTTAGGCCACGTACTACCAAGTAACTGTGCGTCAAAATGTTGCAAATAAACTAGATCAAGGCTCTCAAGAAACTGCCTGAATATTTTCTTCCAGGGCTATTTTGGGGTAGGAAGGTTACCCATAAATTTCTCTTTCTTCCCTGTTGGAGCAAGAAAGGCAGGGACAGTTATTTTGCATCAAAAATAACTGTTTTGGTATAAACACACAAATTCAGTGAAACCGTACTGATTACAACATTTTTAGGGAATTAACTGAGAAGGTCTGCTAATGGTTATGATTACAAAAGTTATTTTCCCTCACAACAATTTTCTAGCATTGTTTGCAGTGAAAAGTTGCACAAAGCAATTTTTACCTCATCTGTTCCTACAGAAAAACAAATCTCAACATATCACTGAAAATATAAAAAAGCATAAAAAAATGTGAAAGATAACAAAAAATATTCCTTGATAGCAAAGGTTATTTGGATAAGGTAAGCAAGCTGGAAGCTGGTGCATAGAACGAGGTATAGCTCTGACTGAAATATATTAAGGGAATGCAAGTTTCAAGTCCATCAGAATTTTTTCTCCTGGAGAAGAGGTAGTCTCATCTATCACAAAAAAAACCCCTGACTGCTGCATTCAGTTTCTTGAGAACTGTGACAATATGTCATTTGACTTTGCAAGGCTCTGTAAAGTCATCCATCATATTCTTTAAAGCTTTGCATATCACCTTGTGCATAGAAGATGCTCAGAAAAAAAAAAATCACCATGATGCTATGTCACTCTGTCAAGTTACACTATACAATAGGCTTCAGGAGTGATATCAGCTTTTATCCACAAATTATACATATAACGAGAAGTAAAGAAGTAAAGACATACTTCATGTCCCTGGGTACTTCTCTAGGAACAGAAACATTCCTTGTAAACACAGATGCTTATTAACAATATTGAGGGTTTCCTATTATCCAATTATGCCTAATGCTGTATATAGAATTATTAAAAACAACCCATTTACAGATCTCGTTTTAAAAATCTCTGTAACAGTCCAGCACGGTTAAACAGAGAATTGGTGGGAAAACCCAAGTGGAAGAAGAGAGTGTATAGATCATGGACGGAAGGGATGAAGAGATGGCCACTTGAGAGGAATGTAAGGCTGTCATCAGAGGATGTAGGGAGGCAACTAGGAAAGCTAAAGCCTTGTTAGAGTTGTGCCTTGCAAGGGAGATTAAGGATAAGAAAGGCTTCTTCAAATACACTGCAGACAAAAATAACATTAGAGGCAATGTAGGCCCACTGCTGAATGAGGCAGGTGCCCTGGTGACAGAGGATACAGAGAAGTCAGAGTTACTGAATCCCTTCTTTACCTCTGTCTATACTGCTGAAGACTGTCCTCAGGAGCCCCAGACTCCAGAGGAAGTCAGCTTAAAGGAAGTGTTTTGTTTGGTTGATGAGCACTAGGTTAAGGATTGAGCAATCTGGATGTACATAAATCCATGGGCCCCGATGGGATGCACCCACAGGTGCTGAGGGAGCTGGCAGAAGTCATTGCTAAACCACTCTCCATCATGTTCAGTAAGTCATGGAGAACAGGAGAGGTGCCTGAGGGCTGGAGGAAAGCAAATGTCACTCCAATCTTCAAAAAGGGCAACAAGGAGGACTCAAGCAACTACAAACCAGTTAGCCTCACCTCCACCGGGAAAGGCGATGGAACAACTTATCCTGGGAGCTATCTCCAGGCATTTAAAGGACAAGAGGGTCATTGGGAGCAGTCAACATGGTTTTAACAAATGAAAGTAATGTTTGACCTGATAGCCTTTTATGAAGACGTAACCAGGTGGATAGATGGTGATAGCACAGAAGATGTGGTTCATCGTGATTTCAGTAAAGCATTTGACACCATCTCCCTCAGCATCCTCACAGGAAAACTGAGAAGGTGTGGGCTGGATGATGATCAGGTAGTGAGGTGGATTGTTAACTAGTTGAAGGGAAGAAGGCAAAGAGTGGTGATCAATGGGGCAGGGTCTACTTGAAGGCCTGTGCTGGGACTACTACTGTTCAATCTATTAATTAGTGACCTTGATGATGGAACAGAGGGCACTGTCAGCAAGTTTGCTGATGACAGCAAACTGGGCAGAGTGCCGGACACACCAGAAGGCTGTGCTGCCATTCAAGGAGACTTCAACAGGCTGGAAAGTTGAGCTGGGAGAAATTACTGAAATTCAACAAGGGCAAGTGTAGAATCTTGCACCTGGGAAAGAATAACCCATGTACTGGGGAATGAACTCTTACAGAGTAGTGTAGTGAAAGGGACCTGGGGGTGCTCATGGACGGCAGGATGAGCATGAGCCAGCAACGTACCCTCATGGCCAAGAAGGCTAATGGCATCCTGGGGGGTATTAGAAGGGCTATGGGCAGTAGGGCAAGAGAGGTTCTCCTCCCCCTCTACTCTGCCTTCATGAGACCACATCTGGAATATTGTGTCCAGTTCTGGGCCCCTCAATTCAAGAAGGACAGGGAGCTACTGGAGAGGGCCACAAAGATGATGAAGGGAGTGGAGCATCTCCCTCATGATGAAAGGCTGAGGGAGCTGGGTCTCTTTAGCTTGGAGGAGACTGAGGGGGGATCTCATTCATGTTTACAAGTACATAAAGGGTGGATGGCAGGAGGATGGAGCCAGGCTGCTCTCAATGATGTCCAATGACAGGACAAGGGGCAATGAGTACAAGCTGGAACATAAGAGGTTACAAAGAAATACAAGAAATAATTTCTTCACTGTGAGGGTGATGAAGCACGGGAACATGCTGCCCAGATGGGTTGTGGAGTCTCCTTCTCTGGAGACATTCAAAACCCACCTGGATAAGTTTCTGTGTGACCTACTCCAAGTGATCCTGCTGTGGCAGGGGGGTGATGATCTTTCGAGGTCCCTTCCAGCCCTTAAGATTCTGTGATTCTGTGATCTTCAGTCCTTCTTCAAGTAAACCACATTCCTGGCAGCAACAGCACAGCATCCAAAACCCTTTATGCCATTTAAATCAACATTTAACCCATACATTCAATACTTCCAAGGCTTTTCACTCTACATTAGCCTCACTTCTACACATTTGTTTTGCTTCTGATGTTAGGGAAATTATACCAGAGAAAGCCAAAATGAGAAACTAATTAAACCCCACAAAATTTTATTATGTAATCCTTGCTTGGTCATAAATCTAAACACTCAGGTGTGAAGGGGAAAAGGGAAAGGTCAAATTGATGTGTGGTACAGTTTTTACAGAATAGAAATTTATTTCCAAAGGAAGTAGTGAGGTTTTTCTTTCCTGTAGCAGTCTGATTAAGGCACAAGAGATAGCTAGATCAACATTCAAAGCAATAACTTTTATTGAATCATCTGAAAAACAAAAGATTACCCTAGAATGTATTTGGGAGACAAAGCTTTGCCATGGCTGCCCATGCAGAAGTGTGTGTTCATCACGTACAGCAATGCTGTACTGATTACAGGACAAATCTAACAGCTGTACACACACTACACCCCCTCCATCAAACTGCTTTCCCATACATACTAAAGAAAACCAGCATTACACCTAGCTATATAAACATGTTCACTGATTAGTACTAGCTCAGTTTCTCTCTTTGCAAATGGTTTGTAGACCTGGTCAGCGAAAACAACTTTGTTCTAAGTGATAATTTGTTAGCAGTAGCTTGCCATTTATGTGAAGTTTTCAGCATTACAAGTCCTCAATTTCACCAGAATCTAGCTCCTAGAGCTCAAGAAGTAGTTTACACTGGGTTTTTTTTAATCACTCTCATTAGCCAACACATGAACCTAGATGTACAACTGAATTACAGTTCAGTTATAGTTTCTGTGACTGAAGTGACCTATGCTGAAGACCAGAATTTGAAGTTTACAATGCTTCACTGGCAATTTGACCAGATGAATGTAAATTGGAAGTGAATTCCATTGAAAGTGCAATGGAATTGAATAACTGATACTTTACTTTCAAAGCAACATCAACATATTTTCTCTAATAATTGGTCTTTTGTATAATAAGCAGAAAATATTTGTCTAGTAACAAATGTTTCCATAGTCATCCTATGTAATCTCATTTTAATTGTTCATAGCCTCAAGGTGTAATGGTTTAATCCCATCTAGAAACTAAGCACCATGAAGGCTTTCACTCCCCTCAGCCCCAGCATGATGAGAGAATTGGAAGGGTAAAACTTATGGGTTGAATAAGAATAGTTTAATAACAGAAATAAAATAATAACAATCACAATAGTAATTATAAATTGTAACAAAAATGAAAATAACACATAGAAAAATACCCAAGAATTATGAATTATGTTTGCAAAATCTTTTGCTTGCCATCAACCAACTAATGCTCAGCCAACCCCCAAGCAGTCATTTTCCCACTGACTTTACCTAGTTTTATTGATGTGGATGATGTCCCATGGTCTGGGATATCCCTTTGTCAGTTGGAGTCAGCTGTCCCGGTTGTGTCCCATCTCAGTTTCTTGTGCCCCTCTAGCCCAATCACTAGTAGAGTGGGGTGAATTGTAGAAAAGACCTTGACACTGTGCAAGCACTGCTTGGTAGTAACTAAAACACCCTTGTATTATCAACACTCTTTCTGGAACAAATCCAAAACACAGTCCTATAGGATGAAAAATAACTGTCTCAGCTACCCACATACAGAGGAGTACAGGAAAGCCTTGATGTGTAGCCATATGCAAACTATTCTATGTAAGTCTTCCTAAACTGTCCAGTTTCCCAAGTATTACTTAATTTAGACGTTATTTTTCAGTGAACTAATACCTGTCTAGAAGTCACGTGAGTTAATACAAACATAATATCTTATTGCCTTTGGTTTCATTCACAAATACAATGATGTTCTACCGAAGATTTTGTTGGTGGAACAGTACTGCTCAACTTCACTGCTATGGTTGCACTGTTAAAATCTCATATAGATTTTGTCTCTGGCACTTAAAAGTATCAAATGGCAAAATTAATTATCACTCCTCCAAAAGATGGTTTTGGAGTTACTGAGAGTACTTCCAAGAGAAAGAATTCTTCCAACAAAACTTGACACAAAACCACCAAACCTGACACACATCTCCCTCTCCAAATGCTTCATCAGCTTACACAGAAGAGATAGTTACCTTGACTGTTGGTCAATTGTTCTACCTATTGAAGTTCCAATCCAGTCTATCTAGAATATCTTTTTTGAAGAGAATGGAAGACACTTATTAAATGTATTGGTTTTCAAATACTTGTCAACAGTATTTCTTCTGCTCCAACTCTTAACATAGAAAGTTGATAGATTAAGGTACATCCTTACAATTATCTGTTTTTCTGCTATTTTAATATCTAATATTTATTTCCATCATGGTTCTTGTTTTGTTTTTTTTCTAAATAAAATTCATAACACTATTAAGCAGCCAAACAGACAGAGACTAATTCAGGAGTTATCAAATCCAGGATGACAAGATGAGTTAGCTTATATAAAACCTCTTAAAACAATTCAAAAAAGAAGGCAAGATGGTTCCCAAAAAAAACCCAAAAAACCACAATGCATGAAGAAAACAAACTCATACCTGATCTCTCTTTTTATATCTGTACTTAAAGGGAAGTGCATATAGTGTGCTCCTGAATGTATGCTCTCTAAATTCTAGAAACACATCAGCAAAGCAGGTTTGTAGATTACCCTGGTACAAAATACAAAATCTCAGAGTTGGTAATATGCTGCAGAAAATACTTTTCTCCTATTCTAAATTGATGATGTACGTGTTACATCCCATTGGCTTACTCTGTGGTGAGATTCATCAGTCTAAGTATAAACTTCTGAATAAAACATCATGACTCACAAGGGAAGTTAAATGAATCCCTTTGTATTTCTCATAGCCACTAAAAACCTAGCAAAGGTCTATGACACAATACTGACAAGGGAAGATGAGAGTGTTCCTCACAAGCATATCAAGCCTTTTTTCCTGCTGCAAATGAAGACCAATATTTCTCCTATGGTCAGCTCATAATTCTGAAGCAGAGGAACACAGTTCACAAAAAAAAAAAAAATGAAACTCTTAAGTGAATGTTATGTAGCCCTCTAAAATGGCAGAATATCGTATGTACAAAATAACAATGTAGAATCACATATATCTACTAAATTATATGTGTGTGTGTGTGTGTGTGTGTGTGTGTGTGTGTGTGTGTTAAAAGATGCCAAAAGGTGTAAGGAGTGATTTTCACAAGCTTCAAAGGTCCAAAGGCCTTTTGTTGACTATTCCAATAAAAAGACTGTTAATTCCACTTCCTTCTCTGCTCCCCAGGTTTATGCTATTCTCAGCTCCATAAAGGATTAGCAAATACTACCAAGAGGCATAGAACATGTGTACTTAGTATAAATCAAAGTACACTAAGTCAAAGGGAGTCTAGGAATAACTCCACAAATGAACCACTGTCCTATCTTTAGGCTAGCAAAAAGCTTTATCCATTTATCACAGCTTGAAGTGGTGCTGAAAGTAAACTACCTGCGTTTTAGTTTCTATTCCTGCTTGATTACTTACATGAAGCTGAAAGTTAATAGTCAGGACTTACTACAAAAAAAAACCCACCACGGAATCCTGGGTGCAATCATTTTCCAAAAAAAGAGCAGGCACTACAGCAGTTTAAGGAGGTGATTCTTGCTCACTCAAATATTAGATGACTTGGCCTATTTAAGGCACCAGTATTCATTTATAACACCACATTAGAAGCCTTATTTCTTATTTGAATTTGACCTAAATTCATAAACAATTTCATATCAAATTCCCCTGTATGGACTGTTCACTGAGGGGAAGACATCCCCAACTCTGAATATGAAAATTATGAGAAAAATATCTGAATAGATTTTTTAAGGAATACATTCTGGTGTAGGAATTTTCCTAAGCTTGTATTAAGCATCAACATCCAGTAACTCAGAAGTTGGTGTTGCCTTACTTAGTCAACAATATACTCTATCCACTTCTACAGCATTCCACAGCAGCACATACATCTTTTTTCATCACAGAGCTCGGACATTCATGCTATGTATGTGCTTTTGCATTGCATTTAAACTGACAAGCTGCTGCTGACAAATATTTCTTTCTTGCTTTTCTAGTATTGAGTTTTACAGTAGGACATTGATTATCAGAGATTGAAAGGTAAGAGCAATAATCTAAGAAGCCATTTCATGCATTCTCAAATACTGAAGAACAATTTAAATGAAGAAATCACATAGAAGCACAAAAATAAGCGTTCAGTTATAGATTAATGTCTCATTGCATGAGCTTTGACTAGGCTTCCTCCTATTTATGTAAGGCAGGAGACAGATGAAAGTACAGTTGCTATAAAACCAATAGATAATGTTCTATGTGCTAAAACATCGTTTAACACTTCATCTATTAACTATTCTTAGAGAGAGATATCTTAGGGTCTATTTTTGTAAGAATTTCTCTGCTCTAAGTGTAATAGAATAAATTATTAGAACTATGCAGTTCTTGAAATAAGAATATCTATTGTTCTGCCATTTCATTCAGTCTTATTTTCAGTTTCTTTATCATCTAACTCTTAACTAATTATTGCACATTTTTGCTAACTGCTGAAGGTCATTTCTACTTATATGGCATCACATAGTTTATGTCTTTCAGCAATCAAAAAAGTATTCAATTAGGCCTGATATGGAGATTAAATACTATGACTGCAACAACCTCCATCTCCAAATATTAAAAAGATTTTTTTGCTGTTTCAGACTTCCAGAGGCCAATTCACTACCAAGTTTCTACTGTTCTTCCTTGTAAGATTAATTTGGTTACAATGCAAAACAAAACAGACGAAATTAAATTTCAGATATAAATAGAAAAAAATTTACTTAGGTTTCAGTCTATGCTTTAACATCTCAGAGCGAGTCGTATATCTTTTATATAAGTTGTAACTTATAATAACTTATATAATCTTATATAACTTACTGATACACAGATATATCATGTAAACAATAAGATACAATATAAAAAATTAGTATTAAATAAACCTGGAAAAGTTGCATAGAAATCCTAGAATAAGGGCAAGAGGAATGATAGACTTTAAGTGCCACATACAGCAATTGACCATTAATATTCAGTCTCTCTGAGGAAACTATACTGACAAATTGCCAAGAATAACATTTTTCAAAGTTTTAAAAAAAGTTTTTTCTTGAGCAATTAGATCAGCTTTCATCTCCTAGGCAAGGCAAAAAACATAGGATATGCAAAAGGAAGAGTTAGGTTTCACGTGGAATCTGATGGACCAGGTCTGTACATGTGTTTTTACAAAGACACTCTCGATGAATATCTTGTTTTCAGCAAAATCAAACTACCACTTACATGCTAATGACCAGGAATTTTGCAATTTCCACTCAAGTAGTCTGTGAAAAGTATGTTCCAACCTTTTAAAAGCTGAGATAATGCAAGTCACCACTTCCAAGTGATCCCAAAGCATTGCCCATCACTTCTGCTGAAAAGGCTAAACTAGCTATAAATGGAATGTCTCATACTTCATCAACAACAGATGATCTTACTGTATTTGCGTACTGAAAACTACATTTGACTACAGGTAAGAAGTTGCCATTTGAGGGGTAATCACATATCTAACCTTCAGATGTCAGTCCATCAAGCAGCACACTGAGAGCTTTGAGGGAACAACATTATTCAGAATGAGCATTTCTGGTGCCTCAGTTTTGTTCCTCCTTCATTTATCAAATATTCAGTAAAAGCTGGGTTTCTAGTTGTGATGGTTAATATCTTGAGATAAATGTTTTCATACTGCATATAGTGGATTAGAGAGCACATAGTTTTTACTGCCTTATCACAGAGGTACACTGCTACTGTTAAGTATATTGTCTTCAATGAATAATCATTCAACAGTTAATCGAGGAAAAACAATTAAGCTTATGTTATTGGGAGGACAAATGACTGCATCCAAGTAGTCTGTTATTTCCCTCAACATTGCTCTGAATATTACAAACTCTTATATCTTTAAGCAAAGATGACATAAAAAGTCTAAAGCAGAATAGTAATTTTCAGATGACTACCTATCTCAGACACTGCAAAAAATTCTTTGCAAAGCACCTTAAGAGAAAAAGAGAGTTTCTTTCATTTTAGGAATGATTAATTCCTAAAATTCCCAATTAAATATTCAATTATTCCCATTGAAAGGGTTGCCTACTACGAGAAGCAAAGCAATGTATGGGTTGTTAAGAAATGGACCTGTATTTTCATATGAATTTTTATTTCATTTTTTGTTTAATAACCAATACACCTGTTCCAGGCCTTACTTCTTAGCAGCAAGAAAAAGACTAATTTTTATTGGCATTTTTACTGACAACTGGAAAACAGTATTGATAATAGTTTTAACAATAATAACACAAGAGAGTAGGGTGATGATATATTGGCATTAAAGTGACAGGTGGAGGGGGAGGTTGGTTTGGGAGAGATTTTTTTGGATGAGTATTACACCAGCAACCTCAATGCAAGTGAAAGATAAGAGCGGTACCAATCTCATCCTAGGTAGAGTACTTGCTATATTTCATTAAGTATTAGCCTTTCTTACAGATACTTCATTAAAAAAAAAAAATTAACATTTTCAATTAGAAATTCAATTTAAGGGTTGGCAATATTTTGACTGTACACTCTATTCAAGGTAAGAGCACACGGGGCACTGAAGTTGTAACAATGACTCTACATATGTAAAGCTCTTAATGCCAAAATCACCTTTATGTTTCTGCAGTAAAATCACTGTTAAAAGACCTTACAGATGGTCTGATAATAGATATAAGAAACAAGAAAGCTCAAAATAAAATATAAAACAAATTCA
Organism: Colius striatus; assembly: GCF_028858725.1. NCBI lineage: Eukaryota > Metazoa > Chordata > Aves > Coliiformes > Coliidae > Colius > Colius striatus. The sequence goes on along the minus strand of NC_084767.1, from coordinate 27,494,371 downwards.
AGATGTTTACTGCTGTATCTAAAGGCAAATACTTTAGTAGGTCAAGGAGGGTGATTCTCTCCCTTTACCCCATTTCTGAGACTCCCATTTCGAGAACTGCATCCAGCTCTGGGGTTCCCAGTGCAACAATTTAGAATTGAAAGAGGAGAGATTTAGGTCGACTGAAAGGAAATTCACACAGACACACAATGAGGGTACTGAGGCACTGGCACAGGATTCCCTGAGAGGTTGTGGGTGCCCCATAGCTGGCAGTGTTCAAGGTCAGATTGCAGGTGGCTTTGAGCAACCTGCTCTAGTAGAAGGTGTACCTGTCCATGGCAGGGGATTGGAACTAGATGATCTTTAAAGATCTCCTTAGATCTAAAGTAATTTCTTATTTTATCAATAAAAACCTAGGCTTAAGGTGACATTATTCTTAAGAAATTATAACAGATGAATGACTGTTTTATTAAGTCACACTATAAAACTTTGTTTCCTAGCATAAATACATAACTTCTGTCTATATTTCACTAATTTAGACAGTTATAAAAATAATCATATATGGAGAAAAGTAATCTCTTGCATAAGGATGGCTTCAGCTCACTCAAAATCTTATCTATGTATGCTTTGACAAGATACATAGGACTAAAATCTCATGTTTATTTAGGGAGCGAGACTCTTATGATGTCAGGATTACATTTCACATATGTCATCCACTGTGACTACAGCACACAGTTATGTCATTCACGTTTTTCCACTCAATACAATATCAAATATCAAATCACTAGCTTTATCTGCTACCCTGTTCAGTACTTTCATACTAAACCACCAGCTCCTGTTAGCTTTCATACTGAACACTCCAAAGTTTAGTCCAAGTCTCAGCTGCATTAGGTAAGAGCTTTATATTTCTTTTTCCTTAAATTCACATTCTCCCTTGCATAGCAACTGCTGCATCAGTAAACCGTGGAAGAGAAGAAACTGATCAAAGACAGGAGAATGGGGAAATCTATATAAATTTTTACTTATAGACCTCTTTTCTTTCATGTGAATTTGCCTTAGTTAAACATAGCTCTAAAGGGGGGAAAAAAAGATAAAATTAATAAACATTAAATTGGTTAAGGGGATTTCAAATTTGAGAGAGAATTAAAAGATGAACTTGAAATTTTATACCCCATTAAAATGTATAGACAAAGAACAGAAGAAATGGGAAAGATTAAAACAAGAGGAATATTAATTAATCTTCTTTGGAAGCACAAGTAGAGCCACTTTTTTGGTTTAATTGGCTTTTAAATTTTCCTTAGACTTGTATGTCAATTATTACCCTCAGACGTAACTTGTCACACTATGCTGAAAAGCAGCTCAGAATCACCATATCTGGTAACAAAAAGTGACTAGTCATCATATACACAACACTATTTCCCCATATGATTTTCCCACTTCTCATAAATAACTGCTTTTCATTTATTTCATTATGTTGTATTTGAAGATATTCTTGCTTATACATTGTTACTTCCCTTCTGAAAACTCCCCAATAAACCTCTCCATTGCTGGGAGATTCTATATCTGTCTATAATTATTGTTCTGCAATCGCTTCAAAAAAAAAAACATCTGTTGCTGCTGCTCATGATCATTTCTCATTACAGTATATTTCTTATACATTTTGAATTTTTTTGGGGGTTGGAGGTGGGGTGGGTAGGGAGGGGGAGACGGCCATGTTTGTTGCTTTAAATTATTAGCTTGAGTTTTCCTTCTCTTTTCTGAATTTTTTCACCTTCAAAAGCCTGATGAGAAAGGCTTTGCTAGATGAATTTGAACTCTTAAGTACTTTAAACTCCTCGGTTACTACATTTCTCAACAGCTGGTTATGCAATTCAAGTGCTTGCTGAAAGCCTCAGTAAAAAGGGATACTACTGGCAACAAAGTACTGAAACCATTTTCCTAGGTGGTTGTTTTTTCCACACCCTTAAATCTTCTTGTTAAGTTTTCAGTTTTTCGCTAATTGAATGCATATCAGTTTTCCTACTGTTTTTGTCTGCTAAGGCAGACATCACATATCTTAAGTCACTCATTCAACTGTGAGATTTAAACAATGATTCCTGCAAGAACCATCAAAACATAATTTCTATAATTTACCTTTGAAGTCACATAGGAAAGAAAGGTAAGGTATGCATATACCAAAACAAGAACTAAAAAACACATACAATGTCTTGGTATTTAACAAAAGAAGTTATACACAAAGATAAGAGTACTACAAATTCAGACATTGCCAAAATTGGTACTGTATTTCTTTTTCATTCTGGTGTATGACCTATTATCATTTGAAGGGTGAGAGCCTGACATTTGCCTGTCGGTATCCCTCCTGGAAACTTTCACTGAAAGCAGTTTTGCAAAGGGGTTAGAATTAGGTTTATGAGCCACAATTTCAGAAGACTGAAAACCAGATAATTTATCAAAATTGAGATTGCTGTTGATAAATACAGTTACTGCAGAAGTGCTAATGTATGATAAAATGGCAGCAATACTTATCTCAGGGATTCTTCATCACAGACTGAAAAAAAGCACAATTCTTACCAAGAAAGTGTCCTTATCTTGGTGCAGAAAGAGAAGTATGGCCTGTTCACTGACTCATGTGGGTCTGCAGTCTCTTTCTCCCTGCTTCATCTGTCTCTAAGTCAACTTGAGAAGAAAAGGAAAAAAAACTTCTCAAAAGACTAAAAAGCTAAAAATCTGTATCTCCCTCTCCCTGGGCACTTTTATACCTCAGATTTCTCTGTCCTCTCCTTGGTGTGACATTTAACATTATTTGAGTGGAGAGCTGAGGAACATTGTCGTATGTCTTTAGCATATACCTCTTTTTGCTCCTTATCATACTTAGAGGTGTCAAAGAGATGTTAAATATTAATTTCAAAGTTAATGAAGCAATTATCTCACTCCAGGCATCGTGGCCTTGTTGAAACTGTTTTGAAGCTGGTTTTCTGCTTAATTCCATGATTTATAGCCAAAACAGGCCCAGCTTCCTCCCTCAGCTGTTTCTCAAGCTAATCTCCTCTCAGATCTGCACAAGAGATAAGCAGACACTAGAACTTCTAACACTTTGTGATTCCCACACCTATAGGCATGAGTAGTGAGTAAAATATAGGACACTGAGATGAAGTAACTAAGTACATAACCCAACCTGTAGATGTTCCAGCAAAATATTCTCATGAGTTGAGATTAACTCTCATGAAAGATTAATGAGTTAATGTTATTCCAGTGCTTCCATATTTTTATCCATTTGTTTCCTTGCAGTTCAGTCAGTGGTATTTTTCTAGCACCAGTAAATAAGTACTGATCAACTTCATTCAGCATAGACAGTAACTATGCTATTTCCACTTTTATTTTAGTCTCCAGAAGCCCATCTTTAACTAATTAAAAATTACGCCAGCTAGATCAGATCTCCAGTACTAGATCTGCATGATGTTAATCTGCTTGGCCACTGACAGATGTGTCAGGATGGTGAAGTGTGCATAAACCTGGATCAGGAGCAGAAAATGAAACATGCAAGAGCTTTGTACATTGGCTGCCAACGCTTCTGTGCTATAGAGAATTGCTGTTCTGTAGCTACTGGTTCACCTAACAAACAACTTATTTACATGGTGCAAGTGTGAGATTCAGCTTCTACTGCACATGCTATGTTTCTAATACTTCTTTATTTCTGAACATAATCCAGCACAAGAAAACAATCCTGTTGCCACACAAAGACAAATCCACATTGTATTATCTATCCAGTTACAGCTGGTATCTTACCACTGCTTGTGCCTGTAGCTCCTAGAAATACAGGAATGGACAGACAAGAAGTTTTGCACTAAAACAATCTCATGACAGAAAAAGATGGCAAGTATATAATTCAGCCAATGTATGGCATATCTATATATGCACATGTGGGAAAGGGATCTCACTGCTCTTTCCAAGAGTGATTGTTACTGGAGGTTAAGACTGCACAGGGCAAAGGTTTTAGGTAACCTGCTGAGATACCATATCATCCCATGCTACATTTCAAATATGTTCCCTCAGAACAAGGATTTCTTAATAGATGTAGATCTAAACACAACTTTGAACTTTTGGTATGCTTGTCATGTCCTTGATATATATAATATGATAATTTAAGTATATAAAGCTTTTCTAAATAACCCATGCTGGTCAACAAAACAGCAAGCCACGCAGTCCAGTTGAGGGCAGTAGTAGATATTTTTCTGAAATGAGGTTTTCTTTTGATTTACAATTCTTCACACCATTCATCAAAATTACAGTAGTACCACCCAGCCTTCCATTATGTATTCAACCCAAGTTGCTTAAACATTTGTATTTATCAATTATATAATTGTCCCACGTGACTTCTAAAAAGTCCTTAATTGTTAGTGGCAGCTATTATGCTGTACAAACCTGTTTAATTAGTTTATGATTTTACAAGAAATTTGCATGGATCTTTCTCAATAAGATAATTTGAAATCTAGTCATTTCTGCTTTCATCTATCCATTCCACAGTGAAAATTATCACTTTTAGGGTAAGTATTAGCAAAATAGTTTTGAGTTAATATTTTGACATATTGCCAAGTCATCAATCAAGTTGTTTCAAATAGACACCATGAAAAGGCTTTTAACATATAACAGACTGTTTTAATATTGTTTCCCTGGAGAAAACATGTGAGCTTGACTAGAGTTCTCTGCAGTACATAAATATTTTATACATTGATGAGGCTGCTGATGAATATATCTGGACTGAAAACATTAAGCAGACAGACACAGTTAATAAAATTAAAGTCACTTTCCCCAAATTCAGACTTCTGTTCTTCAAAGCTCAAGGTACTTACAGTATATCATGTCTTCAAAGACATTTTATAGTACTTTCACAAGAGTGTCAAGAGAACAAACTTATTACAATAAACCTTGTTTAAAATGTCACTGCAAACTTTTCTACTTTAAACTCAGAATAAGTCATCTTGTTCCTTGAAAGCATGATAAATAAAAATGGTGAATTTCACTCAGACCTAGTAAATGATACTTAATCACATGGAGTTAAATTCACTTTAGCAGTAGTCAAAAACTCCAGCTGATCATCACATACAAAGAGAGCCCATTTCCCTTTTGCATAACTACAGTGAATGACAAATACTGCACAGAAAAAATTCAACACAGGCCATGGCCTGAAGCAATTCACCAGGAATTTATTTACATATCCCACTCACTCACCTTACACAAGTGCTCTATTGGGCAGGATTTCCAATCCTACATGACATACTGCTCAGGTGTAGCTAAGAAATCAGAGCTGTTTTATCCACGGATAAGACCAGAAACAGTTTCTGTCACATTTTGCAGGTGGAAAGCATCCCACGGACAAACCATAAGAACATCAAGTGGTGCAATTAGTATTCTGACTTGGACAATGCAATGCCCATGTGCACTGTACCCAGTCTGTGTGTGACAATACTCACATGTGTCTGAATGAAGCAAACACTATGCCTTTTGAAAAATATAACCTTGTGAAATATTGAGAGTTACAGGGTGAAAGTGCACCAGAGTTCAAAAATCTTCCTATCTCCAAAACTGTAACACAGAAAGCTTCAACCCAGTGAGAACATCAGAAGAAAGATTTTAAGCTAATACAGGTTGGGGGGGAGGGGGGGGAAACACAGAGTATCTTGGTTTCCTACTTTTTCCCCTGCATCTGAACTTGCTTTTGCAAGATCCCTTTTAAGCACAGAAAGATCCAACTGTCAGTCCATCTGCATGTGAAAGAGCAAATCTAAATGCAGAAGAGCAAATGCTGAAAATAACACCTAGGGCATGAATAAGTAAGCTAAGGAACACTCTGCTATGCATGCCCTTCTGCCCGGGTTTGACAAAGGAGCTGAGAAGTCAATGGAGTATAGATACATGATTTGTTGAGATATTTGAAATCCACAGATTACATTCACAGTATTTCTCAGCATACAAAGGCTTTCAAAAGAGGCTTTGCAGGAGTGGCTGAGAGATATTACACAAGGTACAGAATAGTAAAGAAACCAGTAAAAATCAGGATCTGTGTACATTTAACACTAAAATAATACATCATGAGTAAGACAATCCTAATCCTATTCTGTATTAGAGGTTTCACCCTCAAGTATTTCAGGATAAGTGTACTAAAACCACTACTATTTGTGAGTTTATGGGGGTTTTGACAGGCTTTGGTAGAAGGGGGATACAGGGGTGGCTTGTTTAAACAAAGAGCTGCTAGAAGCTTCTCCTGTGTCTGATAGGGCCAGCTCCAGTTGGCTCTAACATGGACCCACACTGTCCAAGGCTGATGGAGGTAACACCTCTGTGATTAACATATTGGGGAAGGGGAAGAAGTTGCTACACAGGCATTACACTGCAGGAGAAAGGAGTGAGAATGTGAGAACATCTTCGTAGTCATGGAGGTCAGTGGAGAAGGCAGAGGAGGAAATGCCCAGAACAGAGATTCCCCTTCAGCCCATGGTGAAGACTGGTGAGGCAGGCTAACCTCCTGCAGTCATGGAGGTCCACAGGGGAGCAGAGATCCAGTCACAGCCTGTAGAGAACTCCACACTGGAGCGGGTGGATGCCCAAAGGAGGCTGTGACCCCATGGGAAGCCCATGCTGGAGCAAGTTCCTGGCAAGACCTGGGAACCCATGGAGAAAGAAGCGAGCACCAGACCTGTGGGTGTATATTAAGTGAAAGGTGACATGATTTGTACCAGCCAGACATTTACTTAAAGGGAAACTACAGTGCAGTCTAAGAGTAACTGAAGGCCAAATAGGTGAGGTGTTATATAACAATAGATGATGTGTTATACAAACACAAAAAAGTTGGTGTTTAAGCATAAAGAGGTTGGTGTTTAAGTTGTTACAAAAATGAAACTTTGAGGGGCCAAGGTTGGCAAGCTGTTTCAAATCAGTATAGAGCAAAAGCCACACGCACAGCACATGAATAAGATAGAGTAACCAATCAAGCTTTGCATGATCATGTGTACATGACTAAAAATAGTATAAAGTTAGGCAAATGTAAGCAATAAAGGGCATTCATATCAACCACATTGGTTGCGCTGCACTGTCCATTCGTGTCCCTGCACAGACCAGGTTTTCTGGCAGGACTTTTGACCCCATGAGGGATTCACACTGGAGCAGTTTGTTCCTGAAGGACTGTTACTCCCATGGATGAAATTCACAGTTCATGGAGCAGTTCATGAAGAATTGTAGCACCTGGGAAAAACCTATGCTGGAGAAGTTCATGAAGGACTGTCCCCAAGGGAGGGACCCCACATTGTACCAGAAGTGTGAGGATTCCTCACCCTCAGGAGAAGCAGCAGCAAAGATCATCTGTGATGAATTGACCATAACTCCCATTCCTCAGTCCCCTGCACCGCTGGAAGCAGAAACCTAAGAAGAAGGGAGGGTTTAGGGGGAGGTGTTTTAAGGTTCAGTTTTTTTCTTTCTCATTTACCTACTGTTTTGATTGATTGTTAATAAATCAAACCAAGTTGAGTCTGTTTTGCCCATGACAGTAATTGCTGAGTGATTTCCTTGTCCTTACCTCAATTTGCGAGCCCTTTGTTACAGTTCTCTCTCCTCTGTCCAGTTTAAGAGGGGGAGTGATAGAATGGGTTTGGTGGGTACCTGGCACCCAGTCAGGGTTAAACCACCATAATCTAAAGCAAACAGTTTGCCAAGGTACAGGAGTATGTTTGTGATAACAGGTAATTAGTGTAGACCGACATGAGACCAGAAGCAACCTGTAGGATTGGAGTCAACATTTCTCCATGTGAGAGAACAGGGAAGTGACTGCTGTATCCTTTCACTTAGGAGTATCTGCTTCAAAGCAGCAGAAAAACATTGCAGAAGGTACTCAGTATTTAAACATAAAGTTCCCAGTTGTTTATTTGGCAGAAATTCCCTTCCTTCATTTAACATTGTGATTCAATATGAATTGAAAGTCATCAATCAACATGTTACCCATTGCTCTGTATAACTATTGCTCCATCAGTGTCAAGAGTCCAATTTGCAGGATCAAGTTTTTCAGTGCAAATGTGGCTGCTTGTCTTCAAGTGAACAAAACCAGACAACCAAATGCACAACTAAACAGAACACTTGAAAGTCTTTTACAGCAATTTATTCTAAGAACTCCAGCACCATAGATACATTCAATTTGACTTGTTGATAATGATGATGAATGGAACAGAAATTATCTCAATTCTTTAAAAGTAAAATAGATGCCTGGTGACAGAAGACATTAAAAAAAAATCTTCAAAAGATCTCAACACAGGAGTGAACTTGCAGAAACCAGAACCCAAAAAGTGATCTGAAGGAGTAAATTCTAGAAAGGAACTAAATAAATTAGAATAATACATTGTTTGGGGGTTTAATCCTCCCTGCTCAATATCAAACAGCTTTCCAGATTTCCCCTCTAAAGGGGGAAAAAAATCAAGATTCCAGGAACGCTACAGGACTTTGCACCTGTCTCCCTCAGTGCTGTGCCACTGGCTGGTCTTCTCTTGAAATTAAAATGCATTTGTCATTTCTGAGTGATTCATCTCTCATCTTTCTATTCTGCATCTCCTTATGGCTGTTGACATTTCAGCTACAGTCCAACGAGGCAAAAACGGAAATCCTGACTGTCTCACTCTTTTCCCAAGTCCCACAAGGCAGTATCTGCTCATCATTTGTGTGTCAGTTAATTCTTTCCTTCCCATCCAACACCCAGTTGGGATTGGATCTGTAAACACCACATTACTAATTTTTAATTTTTTTTTTTACTATGAGCAAAATGTTTTCTCTTTCACAACCCTTTGCCACCTTGCACAATGAAAAAATTGGTGCTACACACAAGCTCCACTGTGCAGTACTTGTTACTGGTTATTTAAAGCAAATACTAGAATATTGCTTACAACCCTATGGAGTAAATCTTCACTGATTTGCTTGAAAGTCCTTCTTTCCCTATGTATTGCTCTTCATACACGACAGAGTACCCGAAACATGTTTGCAAGCCAGTTCATTGACCAGTGTTCTGACTTCATTGACCAATCGTCTCATACCCATTGTTATTCATCACCATCTTAATTACATTTAAACTCTTTTTAAGAAGAAATTATTTTTAAATGTTAGTGTACATAGTGCAAACACAGAAGCTATAGTCAAGGCATGGCAATCTTCATTGGTCCCAGCTGTTGCTGAGCCAACTACCCTATCACCATTGCCACACACACAAATACTGCATGTTACTGCGTTCAAATATGAAACACTGTAAATTATGCCTCAGGGGCAAACTTCATGTGTCACACACTAGACCACATGTGTGACAAGGAAAGGATGGAGATGGAGGGGGAGCAAATGGCTATTCTGAAGTAGAACAACATCTGTAAGGAGCAAGAATGTAAAGATAAGAATGAAAGCTAGCACATCAAAAGAACAAGTCTTTACAACATAGAAGGGAAGCGGTGAGAAAACACACATGAGACGGTGGCTTTACAGAGAAAGTCAAGACAGGTGATGGTTTCATGTTCCCAGGAAACGTCCAAATCTGCACATCCCTATTTAGCAGGATTGGGAGCAAAAAAAAAAGTTAAAAGAATGGAAAAATCAAGATGTAATAAGAAAGTTGGAAGAAGATTCACAGGGTGAAAGGATGATCAAATTGGGAAGCTTCACAGAAAAGCAGAAATGTAACTCCCATTTATGCAAAATCAATAGGAATCTTTCAGGTAATTTTAATCAATGAATCTGGTTTTAGTTTGGAGAACAGGACAGAGGGAGATTTTAAGTTGAAAACAAGTTTAGGAAGGAAGTTGAAACAGATGGTAATATTGATTTTTGTTGTTTCTTATTTCTAGTTCCATAAACTTCTTCCAAGTAACTTATGTCTTCTGCAATTAGTATTTCAACTGCAGTCTTTCGTCAATAGAAATGCAATAGAAATACACTGTAATGACACTAGCAATGTCAGTCATCATTATCTCAATCAAAACTAATTTACTTAACAAGTCTCTCTGCATAAAGTATGCAAGAACAAAACCTCTATGACTACCAAAATAAGATTTTAAACCTATCTTTGTACACCTTTTATAGTTTAATTACAATATCAATTACTAAATGTCAGAGAGGATGTGACCCATAGATAAGAATTCTTATCACATTCAAAAATAGTTTAATAAAAATGATACAAACTTGATTTCTTATTTAAAACTACATCTGCTAAATGTATTCTTTATTTTCAAGCCTTGTTCATCACTTCCTAGAACGTACTGATATTTTTCTCCTCTAAAAATATCCAAAATTCTTTCGCAACAAATGCTACATGAAATGTTGCATATCCCTTCCGACGAAAGCTCTCACACAGTACAATTAGAAGTGTCAATCTGAAAATGTCAAAATAACTCAAAAATAAACTGTTCAAAATTCCAGAAATTTTAGTGTTTCAGCATATTGATTTGAAAACTTCCAAGACCACAAAAAATGGCAAACTGTCCACATTTAAGCTTTTGCATTTGATACTTCTATCCTGTTCTAACTGGAGTCATTCAAATGGTTTCCCTTGGTGCACGATTAACTAGCAGATATCACATTTTAATTTGCCTAAATTCTAACTCAATCACTTGGTGACAGAAGGTGTGTTCCTCCAGTGCTCGCCTACAGGGGGAACAAAAAGATGTAGTCTGAGCTGTCAGGGCACACAGGATCGTTTCATAGAAGTTGTTTGAAATGGCACATTGAGTCAGCTCAGTATAGCGAAACTGTGAGTAACAGTGAAGTGTTTCCTTCTACATCCTCAACAGGCAACTATCAGACTTTACTAGCAAGTCATGTGAGAAACTTGGTTCTAGTCTTACAAACCACATGCCTATTTTGGCCTTTATGTCTGAAAGATGACTTGGGTTCAGATGCTCAACCCTAAACATTACTTTTTCTTGTGAGCTGACCCTGTAGACTCAGTTCTGTGTGCTTTTTATTCAGGATATGTTTTATTTGATCCCCCTTGAAGTACTGGTATAGCTAACTTCTCACATCTACAAATATTTGCTTATGAGGATATAGATACCGCTTGGGATGGAAATGAGAAGATGAGTATGTGGATCCCAGTCTGCATTAAATGCATGTTTATCCCCACATGCCACATCAACCTCCTCCCCTAAACAGATATGATACATCCACCTCCTTTCAGAATTCAAACCATTAACTCACGGATACTTTAGGCTGATCACCTTTGCAAGACTCACACCAACTCAGAATTTGCATTTCTTTTCTGAGAAGAACTGAACAAATGTTCCAAAGTTTCCAAACTGAATCGTTTATTTTGGGCAAAAGCACTGGCAAGAATTGATTCATGGCATGATAAAGAGTCAAGATACATGCCATGGCTACTACTTTACCCCCACTGGCTCTGTACAGCACTACAGCCCAAGGACTCCTGGTGAGTCCAAGGCAATTGCCTGCACAGCAAAGTTTGTGCCAAGCAATAAATAAGTAGATATTTAGAGGCTAACTTTTCATGTTTCAGTAATCCTCATACTGAGTGCTTTTTATGAGTGACTATCTTAAACTATTATCACTGCAAGCCATTTTTAGCTTGATGTAGATTTAAGCTAGTAAGGCTTCTGATAATTTGCTAGCTGTTGGAAATACCTGTTAGTTACCCATCAGACATTACTATGTCCTACAGACACTAAGCAACATATTGTAGCAGAAGAGCAAAGAGGTCACGTTTCTGTTCTGCCTGACGTCTTTTGGAGTCAGCTTGCTCCCAAGGCCTTGCATCTGTCACACACATCACATTTTTAGTATTTAAAGTTTCTAGAGTCCTGATTTTTTTTCTTTGTAAAAAAACCACCAAACAGCATACACATAAAGTCCTTCATATGCTCAGGTGAGTTTGGTTTTCAACTTTTGCCCTTACTTCTGGAGTAGAAGATAGAAAATTTATTGCTTCAATTCCCTGGAGAAACACACTCTACAACTGCTTCTGTCTACATAAAGCAGTATGGCCTCCAGAAAATTTAACAAGGGGAAAACAACCTGCCTGGAACAATCCTGCTCATGTGCAAGCTGATCTTAACACCTGCCATTTTCTCTACTCCACTCTGATAGTTCCACACATCATCCTTGCCATCCCTGTTCATAGCTGAAGTATCAGGACAGCTACAACACTGACCAGCTACATAAAAGGTCTGCTGAGATACACATCATTTATTTAAAGGAATGGAGCTTTTAACTGAAGAGAAACCATACGCAACATCAAGGAAGAATGACACCAACAACTGTATTTTTTCTTATAACATGTTACCATTCATGTCTTTTTGTGATTATTATCTCTGTACTTTTGTGTGTTTGAATTTACTAAAAATTTCAAGTTTGAAAGAAATTGAAAATTTACACTAGGGTATAAACCACAATTTTCAGTTCAAAGTATTTAATGATTAACCTGGATTTTACTTGCAAGAAGAGGGGGGAAAATTGAGAGGGGATTCAACTTTTGTAACCAAATGCTAAAAAAGTGTTAATAAAACCAGGAAAAGACAGACGCAAAAATAAACCAGACATTTAACTCCTCTTGTAAACAGTTTCCATCCATTCTCTCTCAATAGAAAGCTACTTCCAGAAGCAGTCTGCTCTAAAAAACATTGAACACTAGAGCTCAGGATGTACCTTAAGGAAAAATGTGTCCATGTTTTCTGAATATGTGGACATATCAGCAACTTCCAAGAACTGAATATTATTTAGGAAATCAGTATCTGAATTTATACACACTATAAAAATCATTTTTTAGACATCACTGAGGTACTACAAAATTTTTACATGCCTTTTGTGAAGTCTTAACTCCAGGTTAGAACTATTTTACTTAGTGAATTTAATGCAGCACTGACAGTTAGCTGGATCCTTAGAACAAGATTCCTGAAGTCTTTCTCAAAAGAGGAACAGACACAGATTTCCTGGTAGCAACTACAAACTATCTTCAGAAGCAGTTGAGTCTTGGTGGAGATTATTTTAGATGCTGCACGGCTTGGTCATCTCTTTCAATGTTATAAAAGGCTAATTTCTCTGGACATGACTGATCAAGGCTCAGGAAGTTTCAGATTAATCTAGGCCCATGCACACATGCATTTCCAACATGAACTGAAAGCTACTCACACTGAACTCCCAGAACCCTGTTCACAGATTACCTGTGAATAGAAAGAAATGGCAATGACTCAACCCCTTCCACACTGCAAGTTGTCTGCTGTAATGAACTACTCATTCAGGCTCTAAACACTATATTAGCATCTGTGAATCTTCTAACTTCCTTGTTAATAGTGCAGGACACTGTTATATTTACATTTCTCTCTGAAGGTTGCAGTTTGCCAGTTCCTCCTGCAGCAGGAAACTGGAAATTTATATAGACTCCCAGTTGATACTTTTTTTTTAAGTCGTTGCTTTCCAAAGAGTTTTTGTCAGAACATATAAAAAGTATCTCAACTCTGTGTGTCATTCCTATGTCAACAGAGGAGAACCACTTTGGTCTCTCCCAACAATTAGTTATTCCACAGATAACAATTAATGTTTGGGCAATAAACTTGTAAGTGTGATGGAGATAAAATGAATTTATAACGATCACAGCTGGAACAGAAAGATGTACTTTCATTAAATGTTCTGTTTAATATGCTGTAATGCATGATTTAAGTGATGACAGAGTAAATATGAATATAAGTGATGACAGCACAAATACCAAACAGGCACTGGTATACACCGTAGTGTCATACAGCATACACATCACACAGGCCCTCCTTTTTCTTCCTGGATGCAACTTGCATACTGGAAGGCATTACAGTGATTTAATTACTTTGCTAATTTATGCTTCAATAGAGCTAGCACCTAGACCCAAGACCCTTCCCTTAAATCAAGTTATCTTCATTAATACAGAAGGGTGCCCTTAAGAAATGCTCTGGAGGCCATAGAGAGATGACCAGGATAACTCACTCACCCTGAGCTCTGGATAACATCCAGGCACAGTAATGTCTCTCCTGCTCTATTTTAATCAACATGGCTAGTTTTCATCATCCATCCTATGCGTCAACTTGTGCAAGTCATCCTAAAATATGGAAAGCTTCATACATTAGAAGTAAACCTGAGTTGGACCATCAGCATCACGTATTACCAAATACACAAATCAAGAGCAATGTCCCTCTAACACTGGACTTTTTATGCCCTCCCATTCAATTTATGCATGTGCTTATTTTCCGAATACACAAGATATTAATTCTTTACATCTCCAGGAAAAGATGAGGAAACCAAATCAACCTGATTTGTCACACCAACAATAACACTAGATATGTAAACTGCCTTGTATTAAATAATGCTAACTCTTGTCCTCTAGATAACATGCTTGACAGTTAACTAACATCTGCAAAAAATTTACCATGTCAAGAAAAATAGAATTAATACAGAATGTCAGCATTCAACTGCTGAACCCAGAGAGTTATTCTGTTCATTTTATTTTCTCTCAGTGCTTGCTTGATATTTTGGCTTATTTTCAACATTTTTTTCATAGCTAGGAATATACTTCTGAAACCAAGTAGTAGTAAATCAGAGTAAGTTTGCTTCATTTTCCAAAGAAAACCATGTATACATAGAATAAATTTAAAAATATCACAGCAATTAATATGAACTAAGAGTCTCAAATTATACACAGTAATCATGTAGAAGAAGCAAAACTTTGGTGCAAAAAAAATTTCTCAAAGCATACTGAGAGGACTGTACAGTGATCAGAAATGAAGAATATAAAACTAAATGTTTTATCACAAAAACAACTATTTTGAAGGTATTGATAGTATTACATGGTAATGCTTTAACTTCATAACAGAAAAGAATCAGTCAAAAAGTTTTTCATCCTTTCTCCCCAAAATGCAGAGCTGTGTTTATGTGACAAGAATAAGCGTTTTCTTCCAAAACTAACCAAAGAAGCCACTACAGTCACTGAATACTTTCAAAAGCATAAATAACTTAACAACTTCAGCAATTTTTAGAAAGCTGGTTGAGAGGTGACTGATCTGCAGTGTTTTATGACACTGTCTACCACACAGTCACCATACCAGATGATGTGGGTGCCGGGGAAAGAAAGGAATGGCTGATATTTATTTTTTTAATTAAATATAATAATATTAATTTTTTAACTCAGTTATCACATAATTAATTACAGCACCTACTGCATTTATGGAACTAGACTGTGTCAATATAACTTATGGAAAAACATTTGGTTCTACTCAAGCTATACTTGTATAGGGTGAAAGATATTTAGGCATCAGAAATAGCATATAGTTATATCTGATATCTGACATTTACAGACTTCTAGAATGTGCCTGCAATGATACTGAATGAGCTTTTAACTAAGATAGATGTCTTAAAAATACAAAATATTTTATGATATATTCTGAGAAGTAGAAAATAGAACCAGAAAGCAGAAATCATTATGCATGAGTGTTGCTCGTGAAAGTGTCTCACGTTATTTGTTACTTTCATCAATATCCAGGAGGCAGGATCAGATAATCTGGGATGCATTAGTAACATGAGCTCAAATAAACAAAGTATTGGCTTTTTTATTTAAAATGTAATGTATTTAGTGATTAAAAGAATCATATTTTAATATGAATTAAAGACTTGTTCCCATCATGCTTTGTGATATATTTTTTTTTCTTTACACAAACTATGCAATGACTACAAATTCATCTAGAGAGTTACTTCTTCCCAAGGAACTCTTAATATCATTTTATTTCGCTGACATTGCAACAAGAGACCTCTGCTAAACCAATTCAAGCTTGTGATATTCTGCCTTTATGAAAATTGAGCTACCTCACATTTTTGATCACACATAAAACTACAAATCGATATCTCTGTGCTTCAAATCAGAATTTCCCCACCAAACAAAAACCCTCAAATCTCTATTTCTGTATTTCTCATTCAGAACATGGTAGAAATACCCTGATGCATTTACCAAAATTACTGATATTACCTAAGTGGCATGTTACCCAAGTTCCAAAGGGAGCTACCAGAAAAGCAACTCTTTCTTTGTGTAAGAAAAGGGGATCTGGTGCCACTTTTATAGTTTGAAATGAAAAGCAGTTTAAAAAGAGGTTTCAACTAGCTCATGCGTTTAATGTGAGTAGGAGGTCACACTGGGGTTGTCAGAGGAAAGGATATTTGATCAACATGACGTCAGTCAATTGCTTGTCAATCCTACTACAATTTTTCCAAAATCAAAATGTATTATACAGGAATTGATGAAATATTACATGTAGAAATCTGCCCACTTGAAGTTAAAAAAGGCTTGAATGCTGTAAGTTTCTGGCAGCGGACACGATTGCTATGTTTATTTTAAAAGCCTCCATTTCTACAATGTGGAAGCAAAATATCACTTCCTACCCATCCTTCTCGCCCAAAAATTATGACTCAGATCATCTATGAGAATATTTAATTACATAATTATGAAATTACACAATCCAGGTATTCATTTATGTTGCACCATTTTATACCCAAGTTGCATTACAGCAAGTGTTTCTGAAGAGCGAACAATCCAGTCATCCAGAAGTAGCCAGCCCTCTTGTACGTGTACAGGTGCATGTGTAGTTTATTGCTGACAAAATCAAACTAGCTACTGGACTTCTCCCCACATCAGAGGTGTCGTAGTTTGGCCCAACTAGCACAGCAGCACCACGACAGTCTCTCACTCGGTACCCCCATTCACTCCCACCATCGTTAGGATGGCAGAGGCCCCAGTGAAATGGGAGTAAAAAGATAAGCAAGGTTGTTGTGGATTAAGACAAGGGCAGGGAGGGCTCACTGCCAATTACGGTTTTGGGCAAAACAGACTCCAGTACTTGACTTAGAGAGGAAAGTAGGAAAGTTTATTCTACAAGAAACAGAATGGAAGAAAAGCAAAAAGGGAGTAGGATGATGAGAAAATTACAACCAGCACTTTAAGATGTCCCTCCCCCATCCCTCCTTTCTTCCCCGGGCCCAGCTCACTGCTCCCAATATCTCTAACTGCCTCAACAGCTCAGGGGGGCAGGGAATGGGGAATGTGGTCAGTCTCTCACAGATGGGCTCTGCCGCTTCTCTCTTCTCAGATGAGAATCTTCACCTGCTCCAACACAGGGTTCCTCCCCCCGGGACACAGTCCTTAACAAACTTCTCTGGTGCGGGTTGCTCCCGACAGCTGCGGCTTCTGCCGATACAGGGTCCCTCACACAGGACGCAGTCCTTGGTGAATATCTCTGGTGTGGATTCTTTGCTACGGTTGCAGTTTCTGCAGTTACAGGGTCCCCCTCTTGGGGCAAGGCCTCTTCTGAGCACAAGTTTAATGAGCTGCTTTGTTGTGGGTTCCTTCCCACAGTTACAGCTGTGGATATTGGGTCTCTTACTCGGGACACGGCCTCCTCCAGCCATAGTGATAAAGGGTCCCTCCTTCAGGACACAGCCTCTTCCGGCCATAGTTTTAAAGAAGAAAATCGCTGCCCCTGGCTCGGGGTCTGTAGTGAAGTGATTGGGTCCCCCCCACAGGACACAGCCTCCTCTGGCCATAGTCACTGTCCCTGTCTCAGGGCCTTTAATGAAGTGAATCGCTGCCCCTGGTCCGGGGTCAGCTTTAGCAACATGAGTCTCTGCCCCTGATGCGGGCTCATTATCAAAATGAGTCTCTACCGCTGATACAGGGTCTTTAAAGAAATGAAAATAAATCTCAGCTTCACCAGTTCTTTCCATACAATGCAGGGGAGTCTCTGCTCCAGCACACCTCCTGCTCTTCATCACTGACCTTGGAGTCTTCATGGTTGTTTCTCTTACTGTTCCTACTCCTTGGACCATCACCAGTCAGAAGAAAAAGAAGGGGCAGAGAAGAAGGAAAAAAAAAATTGAGGAAGATGGAGGAAAAAGCCTCCTCTTCCAGCTTCTTCTTAAAAAGTGATCATGGAGGTGTCTAATTGGCTCAGCCCCAGAAGTGGGTCTGGCTCAGAGCTGGGGAGAGCTGTGAGCAACTTCTTACAGAAGCATCTTTACAGCCCCTTCCCGCTTACCAGAAATGGCTTCATGTCAAACCATGACAAGAGGTTAATTGGCTTCATATTAGGCCATTTTAGCAGTACTACCTGGTGCACAGAAGGATTAGGCTTAAATGCCTCCAGAGAGGAGAAAATTTAAAGATATAGCATAAACAAGGTTCAGAAGAAGCTGCGAGAAGTCAGCTCAGGGAAAACAACAAAATTAGGGCTGTAGTCAAGACTGACTGCTGAATTTGGCTTTGATGGTTGCCTATGCTAAAGCCAGAAAACTCTGAAATGCTTGCATGCTACTGTGTTGCCCTCCCAGATGTCCACATGCTAAAAATGCCTCGAAGGACCAGAGCAAGCACTTCAAAGACAATAGTGGGCAAAGCTCCACATGAAAATCTTCTAGAACTTCATTTTCCAAAGGAATGGGGATCAAAATCAGCAAAATATTTTTAAAATCTTTAGTGATCTGGATGAGGGGATTGAGTGTACTCTCAGTAAATTTGCTGATGACAACAAGCTGGGCAGGTGTGTAAACCTGCTTGAGGGCAGGAAGGCTTTTTAGAGGGAACTGGACACGCTGGATCAATGCACCAAGGTCAATTGTATGAGGTTCAACAACAACCCCAGGCAATGTTACAGGCTTAGGACAGAGTGGCTGGAAAGCTGTCAGGTGCAAAAAGACCTGGGGGTATTAATTGACAGCCAGCTGTACATGAGCCAGCAGTGTGCCCAGGTGACTGAGAAGACCAGTGGCATCCTGGCTTGAATCAGTAATAGTGTGACCCGCAGGACCAAGGAGGTCACTGGTTACTTGTCACTGGTGAGGCTGTACCTTGAATACTGTGTTTTATTTTGGGCCCTTGACTACAAGAAGGACATGAAGGTGCTGAAGCATGTCCAGAGAAGTATAATGAAGCTGGTGAAGCGTCTGGAGAACAAGTCTGATGAGGAGTGGCTAAGGGATGTTTAGCCTAGAGAAGAAGAGGCTGAGAGGAGATACGATCACTCCCAACAACTACCTGAAAGGGAGTTTCAGTGAGGTGGGGGTCAATCTCTCAAGTACAAATGGTAGAACAAGAGGAAATAGCCTCAAGTTGCTCGAAGGGAGGTTTGGATTGGACATTAGGAAGAATTTTTTTGCTGAGAGGTTAATTAAGCATTGGATTGGGCTGCCCAGGGTGGTGGTGGAGTCACTATCCCTGGAGATATTCAAAAGATGCATAGATTAATTACTGAAGGATATAGTTTAGTAATTGGCCTGGCAGTACTAGGTTAGTTGTTGGACTCAATGACCTTAAAGGCCTTTTCCAACCATAGTGATTCTAGGATTCTATGAAAAGTTTGTCTAAGTATAGTCTCCAGATTTATCAGTTTACTACCTCTACCCATATGTTCAGAGATCTTAACAGAAAACTTTTTCTTTTTTAATGGCATGAGGGTCTAAGCAATGAATTAAGTCAGTATTATTCAATAACTCAACTACTATCTGTTAGAAACACCAGTTTCATATCACACAGGGATACAGGTTAAAAAGGTGAACTACAAGGAATGGTGTGGCGGAGCACCACAAGCCTGACATTAAGAAACTGTTAATGCTACTCTAGAGGACTAAAACCTCTGCATCAGCTTTCCCTGATAAAGTTCACTTCAGATCAGGATCAGGTCACAGAGTAGACCATATTCCAACTTATGCAGAAGTACATACAAAATATGCTGGATGAAACAGCTTCGTAAGCATTTACAATCTCCAGCAGGAGCTCTCAGCACAGATAAAGGATTACAAGTTCAGAAGGAATTATTCATAAGAGGACTAGACTTTCTTGCAGCAGTAGATGAACAAATCATTAGCCCCAAAATCAAACAGATGACTTCTCAGTTCTATACACTCGCTCCCAGCTCTACATAACTGAGAAGAGTTTACAGTGGCTACACAAACTGCATAAAGAGGTCAGAGGTATTTAGGTAAACTGGGAGAGAAAAAACTTACAGCATTAGTAATACTGAAACAAGGCCCTATTGAAAGCACTCAGTAATTAACTTTAATTAAAAAGCTTATTTTGATTGATAAACTTTTGAATTACTGCGCCCATGAGGATTCTTTACTGTTTTCCAGTAAGTCTGCATTACAAAATATGTGTCTGGTAAATATAACTTAATTTTTCTTTGCTTTGGAGAACAACATCCTAGAGACAGACATCTGAAATCACTGGTTTTGCAGCTACTGCCAGAATCAGCCAATAATGAAGACAGTGTCCCTTAATCATCTTGAGCTAAAATTGTTATTAAGACAGCATGTGCTTCTGTGAAGCATGATTCAAAATTATACACCTGTATTATACTCATGAATTCAATAAAAATTCTGGCATTTGATCAGCAATTTCTCAGAGTCATTCCCAGAATCTATAAACTGAGGAATGAATGCAGAGCAACTGAGCAGAAAGGACTTGAAGAGTACATCTTTTTCTCCCTCTACTCTGCCTTGGTGAGGCCTCATCTGGAGTACTGTGTCCAGTTCTGGGCTTCTTAGCTCAAGAGGGACAGAGAACTTCTGGAGAGAGTCCAGCGCAGGGCCACCAAGATGATCAGAGGACTGGAACATCTTTCATACGAGGAAAGGCTGCAGGAACTGGGGCTGTTTAGTCTAGAAAAGAGAAGACTGAGGGGGGATCTTATTAATATTTACAAATATCTAAATGGTGGGTGTCAGGAGGTTGGGACATCCCTTTTTTTCTACTGTAGCTAGCGATAGGACAAGGGGTAATGGGATGAAGCTGGAACACAAAAAATTCCATTTAAATATAAGAAAAAACTATTTCACTGTGAGGGTGACAGAATAGGCTGCCCAGAGGGGTTGTGGAGTCTCCTTCCTTAGAGGTCTTCAAGACCCATCTGGACATGTTCCTATGCGACCTGATCTAGGTGGACCTGCTTCTGCAGGGGGGTTGGACTAGTGATCTCTAAAGGTCCCTTCCAACCCCTACCATTCTATGAATACTAGTGGACAAAAAAATTAGCCATGGGGCAGCAGTATGCACTTGCAGTTCAGAAAGTCAATCTTATCCTGAGCTGCATAACTTTTTTTTTTTTTTTTTTAAAAGTATGGCCAGCAGGTCAAGTGAGACCTGCTGTAACAACAACAACAAAACACTCCTTTGCTTGGTGTCTTTGAAGTGGACCTCAGCGTTTATTTTCACAATCTGTGAGAGAACCACTAATGTAATACATGGGCTATATATACATATATTTGAGATAGAAGCCTCAGTTCTCTGGATTCTCTGCAAAACAGAAGTATTTGTGGGCTAAAATGATTGTAAACCTAAACAGTATGTTTAAATGCCTGTTTATTGCTACATACAACCTCTGCATCTTGAAAATAGATCTATACAACGTATTTAAACACTACTCTGTCTCCACCAAGATCCACCATTTGAATGGACTTCTGTTCCACATTTATGACAACTGATGTAGTCCATTCCACAGACATGGGACTACAGTTTTACTGGAAAGGGGTTTTTTTTTTCCCTTACTGCCAGTTTTCTCCAGTATCATTAGAAAGAATGAATGCTTGAACTAGTAATCACCCATGTTCTGCTTTTGCTTCTTTATGGTTTTTTGCCACCGTGTTTCAAAGCAGCTCAAATGCAATTTTCAGAATTTAATACAGCCTATTTTTAGCAGTGCAGAAGATCTGATTACAGGGTGGATTTTTTTTCTCTTTACTATTTGGTATAAGATGGGCATTCACATTTAATCGTATCCATAGTTTACCTCAATGAATACAAATGTGTTACATTCCCTTTAAATAAATGAATGTCAATATGTTCTAGGGTAACAGAAGTAATTGCATATTGATAACAGTCATTATCATAAGTCATGGTTGTTGGCAGAAAATCCACTTGTATTTTTTAATAAGGTGCAATATTATGGTCTATTTTGAGATGATAGCTTTCTATTTCCCCATACATAATACAATATCACTTCAATATAGCTGGCAGACCCTGGGAATAGATAAAAATTCAGAATGTAAACCTGCAAATTGTAAGATTTTACAGCCTTTTGAAACTAGGGTGGATATTCCAAGTACCTCAGCAAAACTGATACAAGGGGATCATTATCTGTGTCGAGCTGATGTACCTTCCATTCCACTCACCACAGCAGATAACAGCAACTAACACATTATCCTGAACTCATACAACCAGATATTTAAGATTTTCCTTGTAGTTTATTACAGTTTGCAAAGTAATCTGAAAGGCACTCGAGAAAGGGACATTTCTCCCTCATTTTTTAAGAGGCACAAAACTTTAAAGCTAACTCAGATATTCTGGGTGTATCTGCCACAGCAGAGTAAGGAAGTTATAATATCCAATATCAAGATTGGAGATGCTTGTTCTGCACTGCTGCTCTACTTTATTGCTTGAAAGTTGTAGAAAGATAGAACTTGATAAAATGAACAGAAAACTGCAGAGTCTGCACCACAGACATAGTACCCCCATGAAATCATACAGTCTGGAGATAGTCTACATAGCAGAAAAACAAAACAAAAAACAGAGAGGTCCTATCTGGACACAGATTTTAACCTGAGTCAACAGTGGGTGGATCAGTAAGAACACAGCAAGGACAAAGAAAGCAGCATGATTACCCCCTACTTGGGAACTATGAAGCCATACCTGGCATATTCTGACTAGTTTTGGGCCACAAGACACAAGAGATACTAACAAGTAGAAAAAGTCCAGCAGAAGGCCACCAAAACAGCCCTCAGTGGAGAAGAAAACAGAGATGACCACAATAGCCCATTCAACCGGAGGCTGGACCCCATGAAGTGTAGAAAGAGACGGAAGAAACGGGTTTTATTCACCCTGGAGAACAGAAGGCTTTTAAGAGTTGAATCTTACTGCTATTTTCAACAGTCTAAACCATGGTTATAGAGAAGACATGACTTGGACTCTTCCACAGACAGTCAGTGAAAGGACAAGAAACAACAATCTCAGGTTGCAGCAAAGGAAATTCCACTTACATACAAGAAAAGGGGAATTTCAGTCGGAGAGGATAGGCCGTGACATCACTTGCCCAAGAAAAAAAGTGCCAACTCTGAACATTTTCAGAGTTAATTTGGACAAAGCCATAACATAGTGAGCCTGGCTAGAGTAGGGTTAGTTTTCCTCACAGCAGCTCATATGATGTTGTGGTTTAGATTTTAACCAAAACAGTACTGATAACACAGTCATGTTGTAGCTTTTGCTGAACAGCATCTGCCCAGTATTAACACTTTACTGCTTCTCACTCTGCCTCACCAGCAAATAGAGTGGAGGGTGTGCAGTAGGCTGGAACAACTCAGCAGGTGATCCAAACTAGTTAAATATATAGTCCATGTCATATAACATCACACTCAGTAATAAGGGAGAAAAGAAGGGATTTTAGGAGTTAGTCACCATTCACGCACATGTTCTTTGGGCATCAGTCTGTCCATGGGAGATAGTGAGTGATTGCCTCCGCATCCCTTGTTTTATTTTCTTCTGTTCTTCACCTTAATTTGATTCTTTTTCATCTTGACACCCACCACCCCTTCCTCCCAAGTTTTCTTGGTTTTATTCATCCTTTCTTCTTCCCATATCCCACCAGGCATGAGTTAGGCTCAACCCACAGCATCTGACCAGTGTGGTCAATCTCTGAAGTGTTGCCAGTTTTGTCCACAAGCCTAGGCAAGATAAACTCCAGAAATCTCTTCTAACCTAAACTATCCCACCAAATAACTTACAAGCTTTTTTTTTTGTTAGATTTTACTTCTAGAAATAGCACCCAGATTAATAGCATCAAGTTCCACAGGTAAAAGCTCATTTGAGCCAGTTCCCAAGTCACAGCCCAGTACATCAATTTGTATGTGAGATTCAGAAAAATACAGGTAATCAGCCTGGCTACAGTGCTGTGCTGTCCCTTGAGAACCCAGTCCTGCCATTGGCGCATGCCATCTCCCAAGAAACATCCACACTGATCACTATAGAGATCCTAATTTATAATTATTCATAACTTTGCTAGATAAATGGATAGCATTGCATTGTAATACAGTTGTGTCCTTTTACTGAAGACTCATACAGGCAAAAGAAAAGCATAAACTCTAACGTGGCTTAGTCAAAGGTAAAGAAAACAATCAGGCATCCAGAAGTGGAGTAGCCAGTGAGCATAATAATTGTATAAGCCTTCCCCTGAAGAGTCTTTGGGGAAAAAAAATAGAATATTCCCTTGAACTCATCTATAATCAAGTGTAATTAAATCTACATGTTTTGTTTCTATCACAGAATCATAGAATTGTTGAGGTTGGAAGGGACCTTTAGAGATCATCTAGTCAAACCGCCTTGCAGGTCCACCTAGATCAGGTCACTCACAAACACATCCAGGGAGGTTCTGAAAACCTCGAGAGGAGACTTCACAACCTCCCTGGGCAGCCTGTGCCAGGGCTCCCTCACCTTCACAGTAAAGAAGTTTTTCTTTGTGTTTAAGCAGAACTTTTTGTGTTCCAGCTTATGTCTTGGCCACGAGGACACATTGTTGGCTCATATTTAGTTTATTATCAACCAGGACAGCAGTTCAACCCCCAGCCTGTACTGATGCATGGTGTTGTTCCTCCCCAGTTGCAGGACTCTGCACCTGTCCTTGTTGAACCTCATGAGTTTCCGCTCTGACCAACTCTCAAGTCGGTCAAGATTCCGCTGAATGGCAGCACAGCCTTCTGGTGAATCAGCCAGTCCTCCCAGTTTGGGGTCATTAGCAAACTTGCTGAGGGAACACTTTGTCCCTTCCTCCCTTCCATGTGATTTTTCAATCAAAATCTCAAACCCAAAAATTTCCATTCAGCATATTATTTTAAGAATCCAAGTACTTAAAAGTATTTGTAAAGAAAATACCTTGACATGCCGTGCAAGCAGGCTGCATCGCCTCCTGGTACCCCGAGGCCCCCTCCAGGAGACGTCTATACTACAGGCCACCACACACACTAAACAATGTCCCTCAGGGCAAGGCATACACTACTAAACTCCTGGTATTTTGAGGCATGCACAGGTGGAGCTTTTAGGGTTTTGTTGTTTTAGGTTTTTGTAACATTTTTCCTAAGCTATTTTCACCACAGACGCAGGGCTGTTTCTCCCAGACAGCAGCTGCGTGTGTGCGCAGGGCCATGTCCACCTGGCAACCAGGGCCTGCTGCGCCCACCTGCGGCGGCCAATGGCAGCAAAGCACATCGCTGCGCAGCCAAGCAACTGCCAACTGTGTTGCCTCAGCATAGGCAGCAGAAGCCCATGGCTAAGAACCCTGGTGCCATGACCCCACAGGCAGAGGGGCTATGGGGTGCTTCACAGCCCTCAGACACCACCTGCATGGACTTTCGTCAGGTGCCCCTGGAGCCAGTACAAACTTACATATTCAGCTGTTGTCATTGTGGGCTATTCTATATTCAGGCAAGCTGAGGCCTCACCCAACTCCAACACAGTCATTCTTATACAAATGTGACAGGCAAGGCAACCAATACTCAAACTCCACTTCTGCTAAGCTGTCCAATGAGCCTTTCCACTCCAGTCAACATCACCACAGGACACTACCACAGGATAACACCCACAACAAAGACCATTCCTTCCTCCAGGTTGAGCTGTTGGCCTTCTTTCAGAGAAGAACCCTATCCTTATGTCTTCTCAATACCTACTCCTGCCAGTGCCCATCCTGACTGAGGAAAGGAACATTCTGCACCCTGATTTCTATAGTCTGGGCACCTGTTCTGATGTGCTGCAGCAGTACCTGGGCGTTAGCATTGTTAATTGGGGACAGCTGTTGGGTGCTACAGGCCATAAAGTGTGCTGTTGGGAGCACAGCAAGCCCCAAGTGCAAGTAACAGAGGGGATGTGATGGGAGAACCTGTCTGGAAAGGCTAGGAAGATTTGGGAGATCTATACATCAAGCTTGGATGGTCTCGGGGAACTGGTTGTGTATTTGAGGCTCACCTTACAGCATCCTTGAAAAGCATGTCAGATATTAGGGTTTTAAAAGTTTTTCTGTGTTGGAGAGATAGGAAAGTCACCACTTCCTCTGTGCCTTTCTTGATCTTGATGGAAACAATATGCTGCCTGAGAGCACTATGAATCTTATAAAGCCTCTGGAACTCTCTACAAACCTAGATATTACCTAGTTCTATATCTGAGATATGGGAAAAACTCCACTTCCCTGTCATTTGTGTTACTGACATCTACTTAAATATACAGACCCTGAGAAGGAAGAATGGTCAATGAAAATATGTCCAGTATTCAGCTGTGACTGACTAAATGAACTTAAAAATGGAATCCAGTATTGACAAACTAGGTAGAGGTCTGCCAATATTGGTATTATTACAAGTATAGTATAAAGTTGACTTGAAAGTGGGCATATAACAATATTGAAGTTGTAATATTTTGCTGCCTCTTGAAAGGCATCAAATTTGGACACATAACATTTTTGCAGTGAGTAGGAATTTATATGAATTTCAATATACATAGTTTCCCACAGATTGAAATTTTTATGGAAAGTTGCACATTTCTGAGCTGCAAATACTGTGTGTGCTTAGTTAATAGTTTTATGAGCAGCCAAGTTGCGGTTGCTATCAGGTATCATTTTCTGCTACGTGCTCTTCTTCAACTGCACTGCAAGTATAAAAGTTGTTCTTTAGAGAAAATCACCTTTCCACTGAGAATTAATCTTTTTTGGTATGCTCCCTATTTCTGGCTTCCACTCTTATGTTGCTGTCAATACCCAGGTTCTGTACAAGGTGACGGACACATTGAGTGCCCCTTCCTTCTCTCACTTTTAATAATAAAGGATCTAAAAACATGATGATGTGGTCATGCTCCTGTGCATTTTCTGGTGAAGTAATTTTTCCTTTATGAGACTACTCTTCTCCAATTCTACTAATTTTTTGCAAATATTTCGTTTATATTTAAGGCTGAAATACAGAGCCACACTGTTAAACTATCCAGTGGGGATCAAAGAAGTCAATACTTCTGAAAAGTCTGCCCAGTCCATACTGACTATTTCCTACCATTTTCAAGGTCCTTAAGATTTAAAAAGATTATTGGTTCAATGTAGCAACTCTTGAAACTGGACAAAATTGGCATGAAGGTCTCTGCTCAATTAAAGCAAAAAGAACGTGACACTAAGACGTATAAGGAATGAAAATAACACTGATAGCTTTTATAATGCACTTTGGTACAGCAGTAATACCGTTCCCGATGTTGATTAGTATCAGAAAGTGATTAAGGCAGAAAAGGCTGTCAGGTGCAAAGTGACTTAAAAGATGGGATTGTTTACATTCAACAGGAGACATAGAAAGTAATATTAAAAAAAAAAAACCCCTCAAGTATTTCCATGCATCTCATAATGCTACAGGAGATTAGCCATCTATCTCTGTGCATATGGATAGAAACTGTATTATAATGGGAATTATCAGTCTAAAACAAATCGTTATTGGTGGTGGAGAAGGTGATGGTGTTAGATATAACAATTATAATGGATTTTTCAGCTTGGAGGACTGGTAACTCCATTACCGAGTAATGTAAATGAGAACAGAATTTAATCCAAGATTCTGTTCTCCATTTCTAAACCGGTTACCTCCCACTATGGCAGATGTGAATACATATGGGAGAAAGAACAGAACAGATCCATCTACTAGGAGGACAGAAACAATATACATATTGCTGTGTTATATGTGACCACAAAGCAAAGTTAAAAATTTCACACAGAACATGGACATATGTACATTTCATATATGACATATCTTGCATTTTTAATAAACATTTCATTTAAAATCAGATAAAGTGATATCACATAAGTAAAAACAAAAGTTATATCATTAAATATTCTTTAAATCAACATATTCTATTATATTAGCTTTATAGCTGATGCTAGCTTTACTATTTTTCTGTGTTTGAGCTTGGACTCCTTTAAATACACCTAACATGAACTAAAAAATTTCCACTAAGAAAGAGGGCTCAGTGGAATTTTTCTATTTCTCTAATTGTTCATCCTTGCACTGCTTATATTCTCACTCTTAACACCAGTAAGATTTTTTAGTTTTTACAGTGATGACTGTTTCTGTGGAACACATTTTCCAGCATGAGTTGGTGGTGATTGTTCATTGTGATGAGATTTTGTTGATGTTTGTGTCAAAGAGTAACAAGCTATCTTTACAACAAAAGAGCTGAAGATCATGATGGAATATCACCCAGAAAGTTTCTGAATTGTAAAAATGTGCAATTTATGTTAAACTAGGTCTTGCCTGAAGAGTGAGAGATGAGAAACCTTAAAGTAAGTTGACATAGTTTGTGAAGTGAAAAGCAGACCTCATTCTCGTGCAATTTTTAAAATGTTAGGAAATTCCAAAAAGTCTAGTTAAACTGCCTCACAAATCTGAAGTAAACATTTACTGGAATGACTCATTTGCTGGTATGACAGTCCAAATGGGTCAGATATATTTGGTTGAACATTTAATGTGACATGGATTTTGTGAATATTTTCAGAAAGTTGTTCCTGGTTTTTCACATATCTGTGCAAAGCAGATATAGTAATTCAGCTGCTGACTTGGTTTCTTTTTCTATTCTCTTCTGTTAGAAAAGATATTCTCAAGAAGTATATGTTGCTGCCATAGAAAAGCACTTTTGATGGTGAAAAATCAGATGAAATTATTCCTTCAAAATGTGCACAGCCTTGCAGGAAAAGTATGAAGGTATTAGATGATACTTCCTCTGTAGGATGATATGGGTAGATCCTAGGAGGGAGATGCACCCGTTCACCTGCCTGCTGTGTCACACACCAGCTTTATTCCTGCTCTATTAGTGCATGTAACTGGTGGGAAGGAAGAGAGAAGTAGCAGAGATTTCAAAAGCTTTCATCACTAGAACAATAAAATGGGAAACGAAGGGAGGGGTTAAAAACCTCTTACAGCTCTCCTCTCTCTAGAAAATGTCTGCTTAGGCCTATATGCTGTTTTGAACAGTTCCAAGAACTAGAGTATACACAATGCCAATCAATGCTGGAAAACAATTAACATTCACCTGAAAACTATTATTTGCATGCAGTTTCACTTAGGAGCTTTAGATCTTCAACCATTGTGGTCAACAGTATATCAAGAAACAACAAAAAATTCACTACTGTCTTGTAGGGAAAATGAAACTGTTAAACCTACTAAACTTTAAGTATTCTATTATGTATTAAAACTATATTCCTACTATTTAGAAAACTGATTCAACAGGGAGTAAATCCAGTTTCCTGTGAGACTATCCTTCTAAAAATTTAATAAATGATGTATTCTTTTTTTTTTTTCTGAGTCACTGCACTGGTTTTTGCAGCATATTTGCCATGAAGCAGAAGCTTACAAAAGTGCTGCAACCTGTCACAAGAAAAAAATAGAAGACTGGAAAAAGGAAAAGAAAGTAAATACTTTAAATACATACTAAGTTTAGGACCTAAGGGCCTAGTTGGGTTCCTGATGTAAGCATGCAAATGAAGGGGTTCAGTTTAACAGCTTGTACCTCATTAATGAAATGCTGGGCCTCTTTTGCTGCACGTTTTATTAAAAGGAAAAAGGTAAATCTGTACTCTGGATAATCATTGGACAGCTTCCAGAGCTACAGTAAACCACAGCCCACAGTAAGCAAAAGACAGCTGAAAACAGCCCAGAAGACAACATTCCTTATTTCATCACAAAGCCTAATACTGGACTAAACTTAGTGGTGACTTAGAAACAGAGAGGAGGCAAAGAGGGAAAACCAGAAAAACTAAATCTAGACCATTTCTGCTCTATGGAAATGAGACTTTTTTTGTGATGCCTTCAGTTTCTCATGCACAAGACTATGGTAACCAATTGGCAAGTGTTCGCTTTGAACATTTTCAATGTACTTTTTTTTAATAGTATTAAATTTCTGAAAATGATTGGATCCACTTAAGACCAGTTTAGCAATATACAGCATAGTAAACTCCTACCAATTCTAGCTAAACTGTCCCTGTGTCATAATGGTGTAGTATTTGGTATCAGCCGATATTTATTTGTTCAGGAGAGTTCCAATGCTTTTCAGTGCTGTTAATATCACCTAAATTTTAATTATCTTAACCTCTGTACATTTTTTATGCAGTCTAGGGGACACAAATGTAGGGCCTCCAAAATACTATTCGTAGCAAGAAGTTAGTTTAACATTTTGGATTGTCTACTGGAATTTTCTTTCTCTATTAGTTGTATAGTAAACCGAGGGGATCTGTTCTTCTGATTTCGATATTTGAATTAGTTGTCAAATGGTGAAAATTATAAATATCTCCGTTTTTCTTCTTTGTACATACTTCCTTCAGGATATTTGGTCTTGAGGGTAATGTACTATTTTAAAAGTACCAGGATTAAGTCTTTAACAAAAAAAGAAAGGAAAATTACAGAGAGAAAGAATAGAAGTAATAAATTGAGCTGGCAAATAATTTAGCCATTTTTCTACATTTGCATTTCAACCACTTCTTTATATCTAATTAAATTGGAACATTTGGTTGTATTTTCTATCAACACAATGATTTTTTTTTAAATCTGCCCTCTCTGAAATGATCAATTTGAAACTAGTTTTTTAGACTGTAACAATAAAATGTGTATTTCATGCTGAAATCATCTTCAAGTTAAAATAAGTCAGTGAGGATAGCTATAACACAAATCAATCCACTTAAAAGACACCAATTTGTGACTTTTTAATTCACTTGGTTGAAAAATTTAGATATGGTTGAATTTACTTGATTTAAATTAAAAGTGCTTCAGAAATACCTCACCTCAAGTCTCTTACAGTCCATTTCTTCATTATTTCTTGTAGTTTTCCCAGCTTCTAATTTTCTACACAAAATTGCATTTTCACTAGTAGATATGTCATAAAGCAAAGGTTCAAATGAAGTAAGGGTAGATAGCGAGCACATATTTTAACAAGGGTAATTGACCACTGAAACAAGCTCAAATAAATTGTGGAGTATTCATATCTTCAAAGCAATGCTGGAAGATTTGTGTTATGAGAACAGTAGCTGTTAAAAAGACCATAACTTAGGGTGCCCAACTCATTAAGGTGTTTGATACTTCTAACACAAAGGTATCAAGTTAAACATAGAATTCTGTAGTTTTTTACTAAAAGGTAGACAAAGTGTTCTATATGTTTTGTCCACCTCTACAGATACTTGACGTTTTAAAGTCATTAAAATGAATGTTTCAGTCATATTAAACTGCTGAAAATTGCAGTTTGCCATGCAAGATCCAGGATTGCCTTCTACATTAGAAAAAATGCATATATTATTTTAATATATGTATATTTGTATGGAAGTGTTATGAATGCTACTATTCCATGGATTTAACCTCATGATTGCAAATCATATGACTGATGGAGTTCATAATCCCAAATCACCAAAAGCCACGAAGCCTTGCCTAACAGAGAAAGACATCAGCATAGAAAATACTACACCATTGCTCCACAAATAATAAATCATACAAAAGCATTTAAAAGTTAAACTATCTATATAGTTGAACATTTCTAGAGCTTAGATAAAAGTGAGCAGAATCTTGGCTGGCATGGATCCAGATGGTGCCTCAATTTTCTTAAGGAGACATTAGTATCTACTCTATTTTATCTGTTTTCATAAGAATAAAAACAGGAAAAATCTTAAACTCTATTAAAAGAACCCATATGGACTCCATAAGTAATAAAGTGGTAGATGAAACAGCACATAGTGTTCCTTCCTCATGCTAATTTGCTGTATAAATTTGTGTTCACTCCCCTCTTTTCTAATGAGAACTAGTACTCTTCATAACTGAAAAGTGTGCACAGATCAGAAGAAAAGTCCTGTAAACAGCAATTTAATCGCTTGTTGACTCAGCAATTTAGCTAAATAAATACGTTCCTCAAATCCAGTTATCAATGTGGTCTGGAAAAAAAATCATGTATGTTCTTACCGTGAAAGTCCCCTCTTACTTCCTTTAAATGCTTCTCATTCATCTCTACAGAGAAGAAGATGCTTACATTGGACAAGAGGCTGATGAAATACCTTTCATAGGAACTATTTTAATTACTGCACTATAAAAAGTGTGTAATATATGTTCAAATATTAGCCAGTTTCATTAACTAAACATTTCATAAAACATTCACTGCTTTTATATTTATAATAGAGATCAGGAAAAAGCAGGAAGTGGAAAGAAACACAAGAGGTCAATGGAAAGAGAAAACACTGAAATTGGTCTAATACATATAAATGTAAGAAAAATAAAGGCATCTGATGTCTGGTCCACAAATGTGCAAAATCAGGAGAGCAGAACTCCTTTTGGAAAGGCATCCAGTTGTTTCTTTAGACATTAATAGCTCTGTGTGCAAAACAGTGGTTAACAGGGCATATAATTTAAAAATCCAGCTTCCAGAACAGATGGCTTTATTTACCATGTTTAGAAACATGACATGGGGAAACCTTCTGCTGGAAGCACAATTGTGTGTGCTGTGAAATAATCAGATCTGGGTCAAAAATCAGACTGCCCTAACACTTGATGCCAGTGTTCATGTAAGATTGTCACAATCTGTCCAAAGCAGAAAATGAACCAAATAATTAGACTTATTAAATGTGTGATGTTTTGCCTCCTCAAATAATTGTGGCTGTGTCTCACTGGAACATCCGTAAGAGAACAGATTTCCAGTACTGTTTATTTCCCCTTGGTACAGTGCTTGCAGTGTGACTTTTGTAATACCCTTTCTTGACATAAAGGCCTATAATCATTCAGACTTCTGATAAACTCTGGCAAATATGAAGCCTTGTAAAAATCATAATGTGCTGATGAATGAAGAGGCTTGTGAATGGAAACACTGAAGAGCAACTCCAGGAGGGACTAGAAAGAATTGTTGTATTACAGCACAGGAAAACAGTACACGATTAACTTTCCTTACTTGTGAATGTCTTGGATCTAAGAAAGTATAGAGTGATTTTTTTCCTGTCCCCATTTTTAAGGAAAGTGAAAAGAAAAGAAATGAAACCAGCACTCTTATGTTAAGATTGTCATTGTATAATCAACTGAAAAAAGGCTTCTCAATAGTGTTGTCTGTCTTAAGACTTTTAAAAATGTGTTTATACAGGCATTAACTGAACAGCATAATTAGGATCTTGGGGAATTTCAGAAAAAGAAATGGGGACAATTTTAAATGCATCTTTTTTTAAGTAAGTGTTAAGGGCTGGCAGGCTGACAAATGTTACTTTGGGATTTATGAGTTGATTAGCTATAAATTCTATGTTGCTGCAACAACACTGAGGTCCAGGATTTTCATTATATGTTGTTTGCTTGTTTTTTCTTAAATGGGGGCATTAACTTCTGTGACTGATTCTCTCATTTTCCTAATACCAAAAGTTTGTTGACTTGCTGAGTTTCACATTGTTGACTGTTGTCAGTGTTGTGCCTGATTCCACTGACCACTGATCTTGGCTCCATTACAGCAAGTGGCAAGCTGACTTTCCAGTGAGAGGTATTTCATGTGTTCACAGTAGTTGTTGTAAATTGCCTTAAGGGCAGTCTCACCAAAAAACCAAAAACAACAACCCCCACCCCCTCCAAAAAAAAAAAAAACCACAAAAAAAATCCCAGGAGAATATACAAAGCCTGCTGTTTCCATCACACATATCAATAGGCTGGAAGCTGATCAGAATTTGACTCTGCTGTGGAGATATTTTACAACATATCAATGTCAAAAGTTGCTAGTCAACACTTTCCATAATGATTTCCACAGAGAGATCTAGAAGCTGGGAAAATACATGGGTTAAGTGCTGTGCAAATTGTGCTGACATCAGTCAACTCCTTTGACGTGCTAATTTAGAGAACTTGTCTCTTCACTTCATAAGTTTAGGCACAATTTCTTGTTAAGAGGCTAGTGATAGATTTTTGAGATAAGATTGTTGATAACAGTTCTAAAACAGGACAGGTTTTTTCTTCTTTAATTTTACATAACTATTTATGGCATAAATTTATTTTTATGAAGACCTGGGGACCACTAATAAAAAGTTATTATCTTACAGGAAAAATATTAAAAAGGAGAAGTCTATTCCTAAAATGGCAGACAACCCAATTCATAGATATTATGGCCAAAATGCTTTGTGTTTGCCTCCATCAAATGGATGAAATTGCACGGAGTGACAGGAAGGAGGAGGAAGAAAGGAAACAAGGGCACACTATTTTTTGATGTGTTTAACAATACCATGAATTTTGCTTTTGAAAATTTTTGCCACCAGCAGCATTGTTTTTTCAAGGAAGTGAAGTAACCAAAATTTTTATTGTATGTGCTTTATCTATTAACACCTTTTGCAAGCTGATTTCCTGCCAAATTAGATTTACCTTGTCCACATCTGCTAGTTGTGTGAAATGATACATGCAAGATCAATGACACTGAGGAAAGGCAGTAAACTGGCACTACATTAAATCCCCATGGTCAAGCTGAGTGTTTGGTGCAGGGTGGAGCAGTAACCCTTCTCCTACCAGTGGTCTCTTAGAAGGGCATGCTGGTAGGTGGTGAGAACTTAGCACTGCATCTGCAAAGCCTGAAAGAACGTCTGCACATCTATGTCTGCAACAGTATACTCAGAGACGAGGATGGCACAGATGAGTTGAAATTTCTGCTTTACAGACTTTGGTAGGAGTTAAAGCAGCAGCAAGTAGACCGCTAGTTCAGTTTGTTAAAAAAAAAAATCATCAATGAGATTTTGAAAGTAGACACGGAAAGAAACATATTCTGACACGTGTGGAGCCCCTTGTTTTTGTTAAGAGCATTAACTACCAGAGTATATCAGGCCTTCCAGAAAGTTACTGGATATTGAATACTGCTACAGTGATAGCAAATTTATTCTAAGTCCTAGGAAAAGCAAGAGAGTGATATTGTTTTCATGAGTTCTGTATCAAAATGAAAAGTCTGCTCTTGATTTCCTGGGTCTTTTTGGGATGATGATTAACAATTAATGAATAAGAGGTTCGATATTATCCCATTAAGGGTTTTGGGTTTTTTTAGATTACAGAATTTTGTTAGAGATTGGCATTGTGCCCATGGATATAAAAATGCAGAAGACATTTTAGTGACTTAAAATCATTAAGCTGACATCTGAAAGAGTCCTATGGGAAGTGTTTGACAGTTTGAGATATGCTGATGCTGATGGATAACTACCTCAGGTACAAGGCCTTCTAGAGTGAAATTATCACTCTAGAAATTACAGTTAGTAGAAGGTGAATATGGAAAGTCAAGTCCCCATGGAACAGATCAGCCCTCCACAGTGGAAGTACAATCACCCATCAGAGTGCAGAAAGTCTTTTCCTACCTGCCGGGACTTACCTTTGAAGAACAGCATTTTGCTTTTGTGTTATCTGGTGCTGATCTGTTACTTAGACATTAAAAAGGGCAGATATTTTTTTAGGCCAATGCAGTTAATCCTACCAGCAACTCACATCTAAAGAAAAAATCCTGAATGGATGTGACACTGCACACATCAGCTGTAATCGGGAAGGTATATAAACAGGTTTGGGGTTTTTTTTAGTTTCACACATCATTAACAAAAACAACTTTAGTTTGAAGGAAAAAGAGAGAAGACAAACATTAAAATTGTTTTCAATCACTTAAGTTACATAGTTCTCACTCAAGAAGCTTTGATCATGTTGAAGGACTGAATTGGTATCAGCCTCACATACATTATGTTGCAATGCTGTGGCACTAGTGCGTGACAGAATTTTATTTTTCATTAGTTCATTCTTTGCTGGAAATATAAACACTCTATATGCTTAATAGTCCAAAAAATGAATGTTGTTGCTTTTTAAAATTGCTTGTTAATGAGAATTTTGCTTGCTATTAAAAAATCTGAGTGCCTTAGGATGATCTTTCAAATGCTGACATACCTATTTTCAACAGCAACAGTGTTGAACAATCAAAACAAAATCATCTCAGACACTGCTTTTAGTAGAAGCAACCATGCTTTTTAACTGATCAAAATGGATGTTTATAGCATCTGTGGAACGAGGATTGATTGAAAAATAGCTGTTCACTGAAGTTACGAACAATTTTGTATCTACTCCAGTGGAGCAGTGATGGCTATGAAAAAAACACATGGAGCAAAGACAGCAATTTTCTAAGGAGAAAGCCTTTTGTTCCAAAAAGGCTAGTTTTAAGTAAAAAAAAAAAAAAAAAAAGTAAGAGAGTTTGCATTAGCCTGAGTTACAGAATCAATACAAAGAAGTACAAAGAGACACCACTTTTCTCTCTGAGCATGTGTAGAGTCCAATTACCCGTAGCATTCATAGAGCTCAATTAGAATTAATTCTAAAAATCAGGGCCACACATTGAAACTCCCATCACAGACCCACTGAAACAGCAGATCTCATTGTCTAACAGCCCATATTAATTAGGAGAGAGACAGTTGGTGGAAGCAAAATGAAGTCAAGAGAAAGATGACTGGAAAACTTCCAGCAGATTGCATGTACCTTTAATTTGGTGGTCTGTGTACATGACACGCTGACAGGGCCTTACAAAGCTATTGGCACCTGCAGGCAGAATTGTTTGCCCAGGAAGGGGCACTCATGATTGCAGGAGTGGGCTGAATCCACCTGGCCTAGGGGAAAGTTTCCTACAAATCCTGTCACACCCAATTTACCTGGCTCTGACGGCCAAGAGGAGACATTTCCAAGAGTTTCTGTGTACTAACAAACCACTTAGTAACAACTATGAGCACAACTGTGCACTGTGAAGAAAGAATGGAATTCATACTATTATCAGTTTTACAGAATATGAACTAAATTTGGGTTATCCTACTTGCAGTTTTCCATGCAACATAAAAAGGGTTTACTGAATTAATGGTTCTGGTAAAAGATCAGATGCACGTGATCATGCAATTAAGTACAATTAAATAATCTTCATCAGAATTAATATTTTCATTTTATTCTAGCAGGATATAGAAATATTACATGTAAAAATACTTAATTTTGTCTTTCTGATGTCTTCTGGTGGTGTTCTGAGAGGGATCTACAGCCATGGGCTTTTTTGTAATTATTATATTCTAAGTTAAAATGTAAAAGTAAATGCAGGAATAGAAATTAAATTTAGGGGGAAAAAAGAGTTTCCCTCCACTCATTTGTAACAATATAGTCACATCACAAAACCTTCTTTGATGGCAGCAGGTATAGTAGCTGATAGAAAAGTGTCTTTGTTAGACAATTTGGAAGGGAAGTCATGGGCTGAGTGAGTCTGATAAATGATTTGAGATTACATACTTCCAAAGTGATCACTTCTGTTCCTCGTTGAAGCTTTAACAGACAGGTATGTACTACTGGTTTGGTCCATGCAGCGTTACCTTTTGTCTCCAGGGTTGTCAATCTGACATGCTTTGTAAGTACTTAACGTGATGAGGGAGGTGTTAGGAGGGAGAGGAAAAAATCCCTTGCATTCTATCACTTGATAATGCATTTTGGTTCTTTGGCAGCATATTAGGACACCTTTTTTTCAGCCACTTGCATTTACTTTGCAGCAAGGCTTTCTTTTCTTAAATCAATACTGGGCAGAAGAGTAGAAATAAAACACTTTTTGAAACCCACTTGTCTTAAACAAAAGAAAACATTCAGTCTGAGAAAAAAAACTCTGTAAGCAAGTGTATCATCTACTGTCCTTCTGCCAAAACTTCCTGAAGGAAGTTTTGTACATAACTAACTAGTGTGCTTACAGAAAAAGACGGGTGAGGTTTTTGTTTACTCCTGTTCCCATGATGCTGACTTATTTGTTTGTCTGAAAGAAGAGGCTAACAGAAGAAAAGTGGTGTTAAAGAAAATAATGTCTTCTTTGTTGTTGTTGTTGTTTATATTGAAAACTGAAAATAAATTGAAAACAATGCAGCATAAAACTATGTGGCTTTTTAAAAAAGTCCACTGAAGTTGCGTTTGTAATAGTATGTCCTGGCCTCTTTCACAGCCAGTGAAGTTTTCTATGATACAATGTAACAATGTACCAATTGGAGATGCACAAGTATCGTTTAGAAAACTGTATATTACCAGTACGCCACTGAGGCTAGTAGAAATACTTTACTTCTTGGTTTAATTTCTAGCACAACTGCTTACACAAATTGTGCACTACTGTGTGCAAAACCGTAATATGTATTAAGACTTATTTTTTCCCTTCAAGCAATCTCCACACAACACATTCAGGGTGCAAACCATAACTATACGTGAATAAAACAATAGTCTCAAAGAGCTTGCTGCTGTGATTGTATTTTTTAATATTCAAAAATACATTCTCATGCTGAAATTTTACCGGGCACCTAAAAAAATACAGGACAATGAACAAGTGAGATCCTCACATACAAGGAAACCCATATATATGCACAGCAGATGGAATTAAGAGCTCAGAAAGTCACTAGAAAGGTGTCCAGTCATGGACACTTAATTTGTTATACCAATATTTGACACCAATCCATGTATACCAGGCATGAACCATAACTTCGGAGTAACCTCCTTTACCACACTGCTTAATATTTTGTCCTCAATACTTCGGTTAGTTCAAAAACTGAACCAAAAAATAAATCTGTTCAATCTGAAACAAATATATTTGATCCATTTTCCTTGCTTAAGCAAAAAGGTTTTTTGCACACAAAAAAGAACAAAATGAGCTGTTCTCCAAGACTGAAGTCTAATATTAAAGTGCATAAAATGGCAGGAGGAGGAATCACTGCCACCTCTTTCATTATTTGATAGATCACACCATAAATCTTCAATCTTGTCTCCAAGACGTGTAACTGCTTGTCTAAATTTCCAGGCATCATAGCTAAAAGGCATTCTGGGACGAGGATGATGAAGGAACTAGGCATAAGAAGAGCTCTTAAGCTCTTCTGTAGTAACTGATGAACTTACTAGGAGTGGTTCAATTAATTTAGCAGGACAGGTGGAGCAGGGCTGCTTGAGGCCTGTAATCTTTTGCGCTCTGCCTGTACCCAAGTGATACAGTGTTACTGTAATGTGGGGACACCCCAGCCCCTCCTTCTGAACCAATGTCTCATACATAGCACCCCCCACCCAAAATACAGAAAGGGCAGAACAGTATTCTGTCAGACAGGGAGTGCCTATAGCTTACAATCCTTAGAGGTATGCTTGACCTCTGCTACGAACCAAGACAAAAAGCTTATTTTCCTTCAGTGGAAAACTGTACATCGTTGATTATGATCACAAATTGATTTATGATATAAACTGCAGATGTCAAGGAGGGAAGATAAGCCCTATATGAAAAGAGTTTGCAATTACTTTGCTCATCTGCTATACTAGTATCTGGAATAAAGATGAAGTACCAAGTAGAATCTGAAAGAATGAAGAAGAATAGGTCTCCCTGGTACCTGGAGTCCTGTTTCTAAGTGCAAGGAAATTGAAATCTGTCTGCTGAATTCTGTACTCATAACCTGGTTGCCCAATAGTGTCCTGTAGCACTGAAAAATGGCACAAGTGTTAATAAACCAGAACCTCATATATGATGACAGGCTGTAAAAATTGAAACTGTGTACTCTTAAAATTATCTGATGAGGAAGGCAGTGCTGTAACTAAAACATTTACATTTTCTAATCCAATAAATGAGGTCAACTGAAGTTGCTATGTTCACTACTGTTTCTAAGTACTTTTTCATGTATAGAGTTATAGTGAAAGAGTAGCCTTACAAAAAACAAAAAAACCCCACTAGCTTATTCAAGAAAGAACTAAAAGGAAAACAGACAAACGACAGGCTATAGAAAGAACCTGAATGTACTATTTTTAGATGTCTGAAAATGTTTCTGCAGA
The DNA here is from genome assembly GCF_028858725.1 of Colius striatus. Classification (NCBI taxonomy): domain Eukaryota; kingdom Metazoa; phylum Chordata; class Aves; order Coliiformes; family Coliidae; genus Colius; species Colius striatus. Next base: position 27,454,522 of record NC_084767.1, on the reverse strand, counting down.
TCTCACCCTGCCTTTAGTTTTCACAAATTAATAACAAACATTCTGGCAGAAATAAAACTATATTGCACCCTTGCCTCGAGAAACATGTCTCCTTAGCCACACAAATTCAGGCTCGATATACCAGCTCTAATAGAAGTCTGTGAAAATAGATGGTTTTTTTCAAGCATTCCTGTTTATTTTACATTAAAGACATATAAATGCCATTAATGTCCGCTTACAAAGATAGAAGAATAGATACAGTCTTCTCCAAAAGTGATGGCAGCTTCTATGAGAACAGTCCAATTTTCAGTACAGAAGAACAAATCAGTGCTTTAATGACAGAGTATATACTGAGATTAAATGTAGCAAGCTAGCAAAACTTGCTTGGATTTCAAAAGGTCAGTACATGAACTGAGATTGTAAGAGCAGAGTAGGCTCTCTATGACTTCCTTTCTGTGCCTGTATCAAGTACCTGTGATTCTGTGAAACGCTACACAGCAAATTCAGCAAACACTAAGCAGCACTAAACACTGTTTAACGACTGTTCTTTAGTTTTACACGACTCTAGGTCATCTTCCTTCATGCCAGTAGGTCATGTAAGAAATGAAGCAATGTCAATGTCATCTCCTTTATGTAACTCATTTTTCCCAAAATCAAGAATTTTTTGTCAGTCGTAACTCACAGAATTCTTCCAAGAATTTGAGTCCTACGGTCCAGACAGACTATTAATCCCATACTGTAACATTGCCTTTGTCATCATTGGCCTTCCATATCAAACCAAATCCTGCTGAAATACAGATAATTTTCAAAAGACAGCTAATTCCCTAGAGTTCTGCTCTGAAGAGAAGGAGATTAGCGATGATATTCTGACATGCAGAATACTTGGCATACACATGGTGCATATATTAGTACAAATGCCAAAAGAAAAATGCAAACTATTCATTCGAAAATTAAGTTCTTAAACTTCCCAATTTTCCCTCAGAGATACAAGCCAAAATGTTATGTTGGCTGAAGGAGATCAAGAGCATCATTGTGATTATTTTATTTCTCTAAATAATTACTATCTGACAAGTTTTAAGTCATTTCAGACAGAACCTGAATATCCAAAGGCACAGCTGCATTATTGTGCCAGAGGGTTCTGCTCAGGTCATGCCCTTGCACTCTATAACCAGACTTTTTGGCAGCTCCCATGCTAGCAAAAAGTGAGTGTTTCTTCAGTATATGATTGATACTTGGTTTAAAAAGTTTCACCGTAGTGCAACTGTTGTGGAGTCTCCATGCTTGGAGATACTCACAAGCTATCTGGATGCGGTCCTGTGCAGCCAGTTCTAGACAACCCAGCCTGCACAGGAGGTTGGGCAAGATGACCTCCAGAGGTACCTTCCACCCTCAACTGTTCTGTGACTTGGTAAGGGTGCACAGTATAATTATTCAAGGCTTAATAGGCTTGAGTAGGCTACATGAAATACTTTCTAATGGCTTTTGCCTCTATAGGTTGTATGGTTTTCAATTATCAGACCTTAACCTGTGTCTGTCTTTTCCATTTGAATCTTCATGATTGCACTCAGGCTGTCTGCAAGGCATATTTGAGTTGTATGAATGAAACTATTCAGCAGATAGAGATCATTTCAAATGTAAAATTCCCCATATGGAACTTGGTACTTTGAGTCCTCGAGTGGTAATTTTAAAGTAAGTATTCTGATGGATATTATTCTTCAGGGGCTTTTTGTCATAATTCTTCTATGTGTCAATGATTTCCCTTTTTTTTTACTATTTTTTATTTAAAGATGCTAAGAACAGCAAGAAGCCAAACAAGAGTAAAGTTCTAGTGGTACCTGCATCTACAATTAAAGGAGCTGATTATGTGTCATTTGATCCTTTTTTTTAGCTCACCAGAATAACAAAATAAACTTGCCTTTGTCTCCGAAAGCAACTTGATGAACACGGATTTTTTAAAAAACTAAAGTAACAAAACAATCTAAATTCATCTAATCATTAACTATGCAAATTCTATATCATAGAATCATAGAATCACAGAATGGTAGGGGTTTGAAGGGACTCTCTCCAGACGTTCTCTGTCCTTCTTTAGCTGAGGAGCCCAGACTGGACACAGGACTCCAGATGAGGCCTCACCAGGGCAGAGGAGAGGGGAAGGAGAACCTCCTTTGACCTGCTGGACACACTCTTCTTGATGCATCCCAGGATGTCGTTGGCCTTCTTGGCCACGAGGGCACATTGTTGGCTAATATTTAGTTTATTATCAGTCAATTCTCCCCTCACTCCCTAAGTCCCTTAGTTTAAAGACTTCTTTATTAAGTTTGCTAGCCTACTCCCAAATATTCCGGTGCCCTTACAGGAGAGATGAATCCCATCCCGTCCGATTAAGCTGTAGTCCACAAGGAAGGATCTGTTGTCAAAGTACCCAAAGCCTTCCCACCGGCACCAGCCTCTCAGAGTTCACTTGGCTGATTTTTCCATTGCAGACTCCCACTTTATCCCTAGTGAACAGGACAGAGGAGAAAATAACCTGAGCCCCTCTACCTTTTACGTGCTCCCCCAAGGATTTAAAATCCATCTGGATCCTGGAGATGTCATGCCTCATGACATCATTCATGCCTACATGGAACACAAGTAAGGGGTAGTAGCCTGTATCCCTGATGAGCCATGGCACTCTGTCAGCCACATCCCTGATCTTGTCCCCAGGCAGGCAGCACACCTGTCTTGACTCCCTGCCTGCCTCACAGATGGGTCTCTCAGTGCCCCTTAGCAGCGAGTCACCCACAACAACCACCCATTGCCTCTTCCTATGGTGTCCATTACCTACTGCAGGTGAAGCAACTGATGGGTTGTTTGGAGGGTTGTTTGTTGGGTTTTCCCCTTTTGGAACTTGCTCTTCGAAGTCCCTTGTCACCAGTGCCTCATACTTGTTCATAGTGGACACTCCGGAAGGAGGGATTGGAAGACGAGCCTTTGTCCTTTTTTTTTTTTTGTAACCAGGGTCCAAGGCTTGTTAGATTCACTGGAGGCTTGCATCTGATTGCAGAAGCCTCAGTCTTTCTCCACCTCTGCGCCTCTAATACTACAGAGTCTACTCAGAGTTTCCTGTAGCTCTTTCACCAGGCCCTGCAGCTCCTGAACTAGAGGGCAAGTCCTGATTCTCTTTGTGATTCTCTGCTAATTAAAGAAAAAAAGCTCATAATATATCTTTCAGGTAGACACTGGAAACATGATTTGCTTTCTCAGCAATTCTTCAAGAAAACATAATCATAGAATCAAAGATCACAGAATGGTAGGGGTTGGAAGGGACCTTTAGAGATCATCTAGTCCAACCCCCCTGCAGAAGCAGGTTCATCTATATCAGGTCACATAGGAACATGTCTAGGTGGGTCTTGAAGACATCCAAGGAGGGAGACTCCACAACCTCTCTGAGCAACCTGTGCCAGGGCTCCCTCACCCTCACACTAAAATAGTTTTTTCTTATGTTTAAATGGAACTTTTTGTGTTCCAGCTTCATCCCATTACCCCTTGTCCTGTTGTTAGCTACTACTATAGAAAAAAAGAGATGTCCCAGCCTCCTGACACCCATTATGTAGATATTTGTAAATGTTAATAGGATCTCCCCTCAGTCTCCTCTTTTCCAGACTAAACAGCCCCAGTTCCTGCAGCCTTTCCTCATATGAAAGATGTTCCAGTCCCCTGATCATCTTGGTGGCCCTGTGCTGGACTCTCTCCAGACGTTCTCTGTCCCTCTTGAGCTGAGCAGCCCAGAACTGGACACAGGACTCCACATGAGGCCTCATCAGGGCAGAGTAGAGGGGGAGAAGAACCTCCCTTGACCTCCTGGCCACACTCTTCTTGATGCATCCCAGGATGCCATTGGCCTTCTTGGCCATGAGGGCACATTGCTGGCTCATGGTTAGTTTATTATCAATCAGAACTCCCAGGTCTCTCTCTGCAGAGCTGCTCTCCAGCAGTTCAACCCCCAGCCTGTACTGGTGCATGGGGTTGTTCCTTCCCAGATGCAGGACTCTGCACTTGTCCTTGTTGAACCTCATGAGGTTCCTCTCTGCCCAAGTCTCAAGCCAGTCGAGATCCTGTTGAATGGCAGCACAGCCTCTGGGGAATCAGCCAGTCCTCCCAGTTTGGTGTCATCAGCCAACTTGCTGAGGATACACTCTGTCCCCTCATCCAGGTCGTTGGTGAGGATGTTGAACAAGACTGGCCCCAGAACCCATCCCTGTGGAACTCCACTGGCCACAGGCATCCAACTCGATTCTGTGCCATTGGTCACCACCCTCTGGGCTCTGTCATTCAGATAGTTCTCGATCCACCTCACTGTCCACTCATCCAAGCCACACTGCCTGAGCTTTCTGATGAGGATGTTATGGGAGACAGTGTCAAAAGCCTTGCTGAAGTCAAGGTTGATGACATGCACTGCTCTCCCCTCATCTAGCCAGCCGGTTATGCACTCATAGAAGGATATCAGGTTGGTCAAACAGGATTTCCCCTTGGTGAATCCATGTTGACTCCCCCTGATAACCATCTTTTCCTTCATATGTTCAGTGACAATATTCAGGATGAGTTGTTCCATCACTTTTCCAGAGATGGAGGTGAGGCTGAGCTTTCTGATGAGGAACCTTGCACATATCTATTGGCTGCCATCTCCATCATCTTTCCTATTTAAATTTCCTTGGGAAGCCGTAAATCAATGGTCCTAGTGAAATCATTGAGAGCCCTGTGGGAGAAGTAGAAATATGTGACGTTACATGTATACAACTTCAATTTACTAATATATTGCTAAAGGTAACTTTGTACAAAATGGAAAACTGAAAGCTACTTCAGATACACAAGGAGACTTATGTAAATATGTTAGCATTTGGGTATTTCATTTGACAGCATATTAACACTTCATACAGCTACAGTGTGAAATTCATTGGGCCTGAGTGTACAGCACTTGTCCATTTTATTTATCATGTCTGTTCTCACTGACCCTTTCTAGGGAGTCATTGAGCCTGGTGTCATAATTTGCTGCAAATAATTCTTATTCAAATGATGAACTGGTCATGAGAATTATAAATTCATATAGAGATAGGTCTTACAGCATCAGATCTAATAAAAGTTCACCTGATACAATTTCTTATGTAAATGAGTTCCCAGATATTTTCTCTCTATCTAGTTGCACTGTTACTGTACTCCAAAGAAAGTAACTGTTCTTCCATCTCTTTAAACAAAAAGTTTACTGAACCTAACTGATGTCACAGTGTCTCTCTTTGCAGGGCAAAGAGAATTCACAGAAGCATAGAATGGTAGGGGTTAGAGATCATCTAGTCCAAACCTCCTGCCAAAGCAGGTCCACCCAGAGCAGGTCACACAGGAACATGTCCAGGCGAGTTTTGAAAACCTCCAGAGAAGGAGACTCCACACCCTTCCTGGGCAGCCTGTGCCAGGGCTTTGTCACCCTCACAGTGAGATAGTTTTTCCTTATGTTTAAATGCCACTTTTTGAGTTCCAGCTTCTTTCCATTACCACTTGTCCAGTCAGTGGATACAACAGAACAAACGGATGCTGCCGGTGGCTCTCAGTCCTGCCATGGCCCTGCATGGGTTGCAGGGGTGCAGTGTGTGTTCTCAACAAGGCTTACAGAGGGGGCTCTGGTCTGGTGCTCCTCCTTCCTTCCTCCTTCTCTGCCCGTGGGGTCCGCATGGTTGCCTCCGTCTTGTATCACTCTTACACCTCCTGCCACCACTTCAAATTCCCATCCTTAAATAGTTATTGCAGAGGCATCAGATTGGCCCAGCCATACTGGAGATGGGTCTGAATACAGGAGCCGGGGAAAAGTCTTAGAACTCTTTACAGGGTCTGCACTGCAGCCCCATCTCCCTGTTACCAAGCAAAAGTGGCTCCTTGCTAAACCATGACACCAACTCTCAAGGTGGTCAAGATCCTGCTGAAGAGCAGCACAGGGAATTCTGATTCTGGGGAATCAGCCAGTCCTCCCAGTTTGGTGTCATCAGTCAACTTGCTGAGGGTACACTCTGTCCCCTCATCCAGGTTGTTGATGAAGATGTTGAACAAGACTGGCCCCAGAATCGATCCCTGTGGAACTCCACTGGCCACAGGCCTCCAACTCGATTCTGTGCCATTGATCACCACCCTCTGGGCTCTGTCATTCAGATAGTTCTTGATTCACCTCACTGTCCACTCATCCAAGCCACACTGCCTGAGCTTTCTGATGAGGATACTATTACAGACAGTGTCAAAAGCCTTGCTGAAGTCAAGGTAGATGGCATCTGCTGCTCTTCCATCATGTAGCCCGCCAGTTACGCCCTCATAGAAGGCTAGCAGGCTGGTCAAACAGGATTTCCCCTTGGTGAATCCATGTTGACTCCCCCTGATAACTTCACGTATTTAGTGACAATATTCAGGGTGAGTTCCATCACCTTTCCAGGGAAGGAGGTGAGAATGACTGTCTTGTAGTTTCCTGGGTCATTCTTCTTGCCCTTTTTGAAGACTGGAGTGACATTGGCCTTTCTCCAGTCCTCAGGCACCTCGCCCATCCTCCATGATTTTTCAAAAATGATAGAGGGAGGCTCAGCAATCACATCAGCCAGCTCCCTCAGCACTCTAGGATGCATCCCATCAGGACCCATTGACTTATGAGCCTTAAGCTTGCTCAACAAGTCTTTAACCTCTTCCTCTTCCACCCAGGGCAAGTCCTCTGCTGTCCTGGCCATCCTGTTATCCTTGCCAGACTGGGCTTCCTGAGGGTCAGCCTTGGCTGTAAAGACTGAAGCAAAGGTGGCATTCAGTATTTTGGCCTTCTCTGCATCTTCAGACACCAGGACACCCTCAGCGTTTAGCAGCAGGTCCACATTACCCCTCGCCATCCTTCTGCTGCTGATGTACTTGAAAAATGCCTTATTGCTGTCCTTAACTTCCCTGGTTGAATTTAATAATGCCTACATTTGTTGTTATGCCTGTCAAACTTGCCATAGATATGAGCCCTTCACTTTTGATTGCCTTCATCACATTGTGTTTCAGCACTACAGTGTGTCCTGACCTTTCTGGTATAGTATGGCAGAGCAACAATAAGTTCAACACATCTTGAAGAAATAGTTTTTGAGAAAGTGAGCATGTGGGCCAAAGGAAAACCAAGAAACAGCACTGATGCCTTCAGAAGGACCAAAATCAGATGAAAACTGAAACTTTGGCACTGTTTTGCTTTTTTTTCCCTGAAGAAACTGATTTCATCTAAACTGTATTACACAGTGAAGGGTGACGGCAGGAGGAGACTTAAATTTAAAAAAAAGCATTTTCAGGGTAGAGTTTATTGCTTTGTTCTACACCATTCGTTCTACATAGCATGCACCTGATCAAACAGTTTTATAGTGTTTTTAATCTTTAGTGAATTCTTTCCTTTGGAGGAAGGGAAGAGAAATTAAAAACTTGCCATGGTTAAAACTCAGTAGGCAACTCCCTTGTCAGGATAATTTAATTTTTTTAAGTGTATATAGTTGCTGACCACAATTTTCAAAGAGAAAATTTGTGTCTCAAACTAGGATCCTAACCTCACACTTCAGAACTTAAGAAAGAAGCTTGATGCAACTTAGTTGCTTGTTGCAACTAAGCAACTAGTAATGCCAGAAACGACAGGGAACTGCTGAATGCTATGTATTTTGAAAAATCAAGCCAGTAGACTGCAAGTAGTACATTTTCAGGTTTCCATTGATGAAAATTCTCTGATTAGTTGGAGAATAGAGCTTTGATTATCTTACAGAAAGAAAAGGAAAACGGAAAATTTAAATGCTAAAAATGAGGTCTCAGAAAACTTGCTTACCACCTAACTCTCAATCTAAGTTTTGAAACTTCACCTGTAACATGTTAATAACATTTTTCCTACCATTTCTGCTAAGCTCAGAGGTTTCCAAAGACCCAGTTCCCTCACTATACTTGTGAAACTGATACACCCAGAAACTGCTTCAACATACACCAGGATAACACCAGTCTAGGTAGCATAGACCAGTGCTAAATGCCTACTTCTTAAAAATCAGAAAAATCTACCTTAGTTAATCATCTCCCCAGCCCTTCCTCTCCTCTCTTCTCCCTGCAATCTGTCTTTGTTGGGGGATCAGCCTTCAGAATCGGACCCATAGGTTTCTCTCGGGCAGTACTTCACACTGCCTTCTCCCACCTACACAGACAATAAATGAAATTATGTGGCTCCATGATTTTGGTGAAAGGGTGACTGTGATTCCTTTGTTTGTTTTAGGACTGTAAAACTGAGAATAATTTAACATTAGGACCTGTCTGAGCATCTTCGTAGCATATCACAAGAAAAGTCCCGTCTCAGTCAGTTTTAAGCTTCTTGATTTATGGGAGAGATTTTAGACGTAACTTACCTCCCAAATGTACCATCTATTAATAGGAAGCTTGACAATCAGCAGGCTCTTGCCCTATAACTTTGATTTAAGTATATCTCCCTCATCTGTGCTCCACCTCTACAGAAGAACAGCGTGGGAGCTGCCGAGCACCATTGCCAAACTCCTGGTATGCAAAGCACATGAGTTAGCATGGGCAGCAGTCACTCCTAATAAGAGTTTGCACTTCTTCCATGCACCTTGAAGCCTTGTTTCTGAAGCATCTAGCATCAACCGTCTGTAGTTGACCCCTTGCTGTATTTAACAAGTGTCCTTTGTTTCAGCAGCTTCTCTGCTAATCTCACACTTCAGTGAAATTGTTGTTGACGAGGTTAGACCTTTTGTGGACTGACTGCTGCAGAGGACCTTTAGCTTAAATGAAAATGACAGCACTTCAGCAAGGCCTAACGTAAATTCTTTGACAGAATATAGATTCACAAAGAGAAGTAATTCTTGCTGCTGTCATAAAACATTGCGTTTTTCAAATGTCAGTACCATATGGCACCATCATAAATAGAGCAATTGCTGGCACCATCTGCCGGTAACAGCATCAAAGTGACAAAATAGAGGGGGGTTTCTTTCCATACAGTGGACCTCCAAAGGGGAAAAAAAACACGTATATGATCGTCTCTCAGTTGTGTGCTAGTCAGTGCCACACTCATGACAGCTGTCCAGTTCATTGACAGGCAAGGTGCCTGAAGAATGAACTACAAAGTAATGCTTATTTGTTCCCTCCAGTCCACGGATGATACTTTACTTTTCACTTCTGCCTTACAGTAAGGGAGAGCATGGCTATTATTTGGTAATAAAAGATGAGGATAAGTATGAAGTGCTTAATGTCTTCTTTGCCTCAATCTTTAGTAATAGGAGCATTTCCACTGGGGAAAGTCAGTCTTCCAAGTCAAAACACAGGGACAAGGAGCAAAATGTTCCCCCTACAATTCAGGAGGAGATGGTCAATGACCTGCTGCTCCATGTTGATGTGTACAAATCTATGGGGCTAGATGGGGTACATCCTAGAGTTCTGAGGGAACTGGCAGGAGTGCTTGCCAAGCCACTATCCATCATACATCAGCAGTCCTGAATGACTGGGGAGGTCCCATCTGATTGGAAGTCAGCCAATGTAACACCCGTATATAAGAAGGGACGGAAGGATAACTCAGGAAACTGTCAGTTTGACTTCAGTGCCTGGGAAACTGATGGAGCAGACCATCCTATTATGCAGTACAAACAGGACAACCAGGTAATGAGGTCCAGTCAGCATGGGTTTATGAAGAGCAGGTCCTGTTTAACAAACCTGATCTCCTTCTGTGACAGGGTGACCAGCTTGTTGGATGAAGGAAAGGCTATGGATATTGTTTACCTTGACTTTATTGTTTAATTTGACACTGTTTCCCACAGCATTCTCTTAGAGAATTTGGCTGTTCTTGGTTTGGATGGGCATACACTTTCCTGGGTGAAAATCTGGTTAGATGGTGTAGTCCAAAGAGTTGTGGTGAATAGAGTTAAATCCAGTTGGCATCTGGTCACAAGTGGTGTCACCCAGGGCTCAGTGGTGGGGCCATTCCTGTTTAACATCTTTATTAATGATCTGAATGAGGGGATAGAGTACACCCTGTCATGGTTTTGCCGAGCCAGCAATGAAGCACCATGACAGTCTCTTGCTCACTGCCCCACATTCATCCCTACTCTTGTTTGGATGGTGGAGGCCCTAGTGAGATGGGAGAAAAAAAAAGATAACCAAGGTTGTTGTGGATTGAGAAATGGGCAGGGAGGGCTCACTGCCAATTGTAGTTCTGGGCAAAACAGACTCCAGTACTTGACTTAGAGAGGAAAGTAAGGAAAGTTTATTCTACAAGAAACAGAACAGAACAAAAAGTGAGTAGGATGCTGAGAAAAATACACCCCGCACTTTAAGATCTCCCACCCCTATCCTTCCTTTCTTCACTTCACTCTTCTCAGAGGAGGATGACTCCTGGCATTCTTCCCCTGCTCCAATGTGGGGTCCCTCCCACAGGACATAGCCCTTAATGAACTTCTCCAGTGTGGGATCTTCCCAACAGCTATGGCTTCTGCTGATACAGGGTCCCTGACATGGGACACGGTCTCCTCTGGGCATGGTCACTCTCCCTGACATGGGGTCTTTAACAAAATGCAAACAAATCTGCTTCACCAATCCTCTCCACAGGATGCAGGGAAGTCTGTGCTCCACTACACCTCCTCCTCTCCTCCCTCACTGACCTTGGGATCCGCACGGTCACATCTCTCTCTCTGAAAACACCTTGCACCACTACCAGCCAGAAAAGAAGGAAGCAAGAACAAGAAGGAACAGGAAGAACTCTCCTCTTACGGCTTCTTCTTCTTGAAAAATGATCATGGAGGCACCTAATTGGCTCAGCTCCAGAAGTGGGTCTGACTCAGAGCTGGTGAGAGTTTTGAGTGACTTCTTACAGGAGCCATCTTCACAGCTTCTTCTCCACTACCATAAACAACTCCACACAAAACCATGACACACTCTTAGTAATTTTGCAGATGACACTAAGCTGGGTGTAAGTGTTTATGTGCTCGAGGATAGGGAAGATTTACAGAGAGATCCAGATAGGCTGGATCACTGGGCCAAGGCCAATACCATGAGTTTCAATAAGGCTAAGTGCTGGGTCCTGTACTTAAGACACAACAACCCCCAGCAGCGCTACAGGCTTGGGGAGAAGTGGCTGGAAAGCTGTGAGGCAGAGAGGGACCTGGCAGTGTTGGTTGACAGCGGCTGAACATGAGCCAGCAGTGTGCCCAGGTGGCCAACGGCATCCTGGCCTGGATCAGGAACAGTGTTGTCAGCAGGAGCAGAGTGGTGATCATTCCCCTGTGGTGAAGCCACACCTGGAATACTGTGTCCAGTTTTGGGCCCCTCTCTACAAGAAGGACATTGAGGTGCTAGAGAAGATACAGAGGCAGGCTTCCAAGCTAGGAGAGGATTTAGAGTACATCTCAGGGGAGAAATGGCTGAGGGATCTGGGGCTGTTTAGCCTGGAGAAAAGAAGGCTGAGAAGATATCACTCTCCACAACTACCTGAAAAGGAGTTGTAGCAACGCAGGGATTGGTCTGTTCTCCCTAGTAAGAAGCAATAGAACAGGAGGAAATGGCCTCAAGTTGCCCCAGGGGAGGTTCAGGGTGGATATTAGGAGGAATTTCTTTACTGAAAGGGTTGTCAGGCATTGGAACAGGCTGCCCAGGGAGGTGGTGGAGTCACTGTCCCTGGAGGGGTTAAAGAGACAGGTGAGTGTTGCACTTAGGGAAATGGTCTAGTGGTTGTTAAGGAAGGGACACAGGCTGGACTCAATGATCTTAAAGGCTCTTCCAGCAGAAATGATTCTGTAATTCTATGATTCTGTGATCCTATTGTGCATTCCATACCTCTTCCTCTTACGGGGAAAACTGCATTAGGATGTGGTGCAACAGGAGATTGAGATATTCAAGAACATCGAAGATGAGTGCTAGAAATACAGGGTCTTGACAGAGGATTTGTGTATCTGAAAGGAATTCATAGAAACATAAAATGGTTTATGTTGGAAAGGACCTTTAAAGGTCACCTAGCCCAATCCACTGCAGTGAGCAGGGACAATGCAGGATAGATGGAGCTCTGTTACAAAGTAACTGGGAATTATAAAATATGTTTTTTTTAACAAGCAGTTCTGTAGTACTATCGTTCACTGTAAGTCTGATACAAATATTATTAAATAGGAACATCCTACTTTACTCTGCTGGGAATTAAAGCAAACACTAGGCAAAGTGTATTGACAGGAAACTTTCATACTTCATTAAAAATTTTCTGATTTAACTGTAAAACTATATTTCCTCAGAGGAATGATAGTGTAGTTGACTTAGATATATCAATTACAGCCTCCCAGATTGTTTTTTGAGCTTTGGACATTATTTGAGTGAAAATAAACATGCAGATAAATAGCATCTTAGTTTAAGAAATCACAATGTCTTCCCCCATTTTTCATTGATACTGATTGAAAGATAATTGTGGGTCTTGGATTAGATTCTAACATGAGAAAAATAGATTAACACTGTTGTATTTAATCAATTTGAGTTGTGTTCCATGCATAAATCATGTCCAAAAGAAGTCTTAGCTAAAACATTTCATTTTGATTCCTTCACTTGACAGTAAACACAGAGCCAGGTCAAGATGATTTTGTGCTCATTTATACATTATCACAAGGAATACAAAAAATTCAGCTATGTCAGAATCAGGATAAAGTATTCAGACTTGCAACCAGACAACAGATCAGGAAATGCTGAAGTCCCAAAGCCCTTGCCTCACATTCCTGAACAGTGTACGGCTCGTCTCCGCTCTTAACAGCCTAACAATGACAGTCTGAATCTGGTCTTCTGTCTAAACATGAAGATGTCTGACAACCAACCGCTGCATTGAAGAGATTATCCTGTTTGAGGCAGTGGTCTGCAACTTTCAAGCTTCTGGACAATTATGCTGATTCACTGCCACTTAAATCCTAACAATTTCCTGTTATCCTTTACCCGATAGAGGGCAGAAACTGCAGCTAATTGCCAAAAAGCAAGAACTGGATGTAACACAGTAAGGTCCTGAGCCAAGATCTGTTGAACCAGCCAAATTGCATCCCAGTGAACTATTTGAAACCATAAAACCATCAGATCTGAGAAGCTGTACTCTATATCAGTGGCCAACACCGAATACTGCCAAGATGTCTTACTATATTTCACTTTAAGTAACTCAGGCATTTGGGAAGCTTCCTCAGACAGCATGGACCTCCTCCGCCTATTTCATTCCCACAATTCATTACACTCACTCACTGAGCTAATATGATACTTTGAAGGAATTTTAACCAAAAAGTGATGATCCAGTCCACAGTTCTGTATAGTTTTTAAAAAATAGCCCCTTGAATCATCATTCTGCTTCATTCAGGAGATGTCTCCGTTTCTTCCCTCAACAATTTTTGTTGAATTCTGCTTTCAGATGAAAATTGTAACAACTATTGGTTTCAGACTTGTGATAAAACAACCACGCAGCTCTAAGATCGAAGAACTTCCCATCCTTCATTTTGTGTGCACAGTGTGTAACCATATAATTGTCCTAAAACATATATGGAATCCTAACTGCTGAAATCCAAACGTCAACAAGATCCAGGCTTGGATTTGGAGAGTTCACCATTAAAACAATTTAAATTGATACAGAGCTTGTGTAGTGAAGTGCATCCACTGCCTATGTCTCCCTCTCCTTTGCTCCACCAGGCCTTCCTGGCTTGCCAATAGCTCTTGAACCTAGTCCTGACAGCTCTGTAACCTGTTTGTGTTTGATCAGTGCTTTGATCAAACTTTCTTTGATGAACACACACAACTGACCTGTTTGTTTCCATGCACAAGGACAAAACTGTATCTCATGACAGTTCTGACAGTTCTCCAAGTCCTTCAGGAAGTACCTAAGAAACAAGGAAACAAAGAAAAAAAGTAAAATGGTTTGTCTATGAAAATACTGCCATTTCTCTTATGTTTTGTAATTTATTTACATTGGAATTAAAGTTAGAAACCAAAGTAAGCGCTAATGGCTTGTTCTCCTTTTTCCACATCCTTTTACAATGCTGTTGCAAACTTCACTATCTCATGACAATATCTGTTACTTTTTCTTCAGTCTTTTTACATGATCAAGAATTCCAAGTAGCATTGTTTCTCTGCATGAAAAAGCCTAGATAGCCCAAAATTTGTATTTGGTTTCTTCACTCATCCTAAAAGGCTAATTGGTTTGTTGATTTTCTCCAGGCCCTACCCTGGATTTTATTAATCCATCACGGCAGGAAATAGTTTTGATTCTCTGTTGCAATTACGTGACTTTCCATATGTCATATTTCTGGGCCTGATTCTGACCATATAAATTCTGCGAGATGCTGCAGGTACAAGATGTCTCCATTTCCTACTATCTATTTTATGCAAATATACAGCTCATCACACATTTAAGCTTTGTTGGTACCAACAGCTCTCAGCTGGGTGAAAGAACAGAACCGAGCTCACCATGCTTGTACCTTCATTAATAAAGAAAATCGGGAGGCACTGGAAGCATCTAAGTGCCTATAAATTCATCTCAATTCAAGTGCTGAAGTCTTCTTTCCTAAGGTGACTTGGTCAGTTACTACATCAGCTGCATCAGCAGAATTTACAAATTCCTGAGAATTTTATGCCACAATTGTTTCTTCCATTGCGGCAGTGTAGCCATCTTTATAAATGGCTCAAAGGGCCTTAGATGAAAGGACTTGTAAATGTGGAATACATTATAAACTCTCTTTATTTCATTTAATAAACTATCTCTATGACCCTCTCCTGATGTATTTCTTCTTTGCTACCACATCTGGAACTGTTTTCAGTACCAGTTTGGATTACTGTTAGGAAAGATGCAAATTTGAATAACGTGGCTATAAAAGGAAAAGAACAGGTTATTCGCAGGATTTTTATTTGCTCTATTATGTGTTTTTATATATCCTGTAAACATTAATGAACAAGAAATGTTGACTGTCAGTCTACCTTCTGATTAATATATTTGCTTATTTTAAGCTATGATCCTTTACTTTTTCCTTCAAATCCTATTGCCTGAAATATTCATTAATTTTCCCACAAAAATAATTCCTCAGTTAACTCTTCCCGTGTCTGTATTGTTTCTTTAACTATCTTTAAATTCATTGATTCAGTAAAATCAACAAAAACAGTGCCATATAATTCAAATGTGCTTGATTGGTTGCAGTTGCTTTAAAAACACGTCCTTCTTTAAAATGTGTTTTTTCTTCAAAGAAAAAAATCAAAATCTTGAGCGTAAGATTATCCTTTATTTGATGTAAAGGAAAGTAGTTCACTGTAATCAGTTTTTCTTCATCTCACTAATGAATAAGTCAAATTCATTTCAAGAACAGACTTTAACATAATGTGACACAGTCCTGAATGTGATTAAAGTTTTGTGCTGTGCATATGGTGTGCATTTTGAACTACCTATACACTGTTGGCAGCACTTTAAATGATTACATAGTAAGTATGTGTTTATATATAGTATGTAATCATCTCAAATGCTAGGATTGCAATATGAATAGTTAATAAGAAATAAACTTTACTTTTGATTACATAGGTCTGTGATTAATTGTTTGAACTTTGGTAAATGAAAAAGACTTAATTAGTTTTTAAAAAACCTTCTGAAAATGGGCTAATATATATTTTATAGGTTTTATGTGCAGAGTATAGCACTTCTGGGGGGTTTGTTTCATTTTTTTATTCAATTGGATTTATTACTTTATTTATTGATTTCCCATAATAATGTTTGTGCTTATATACTGCCTTTCAGCTGAGGCTCATTAAGTACTTGACAAGTATATTTTTTTTTATCACTTTTATTTACATTGCCCTCCTAACAAAACTATCACAGACTAGCTGTATATACATTACATTGAGGTAACAACAGAAACAAAAGACAGAACATGCACCAGAAAAAACAAGCAAACCACCAACTAAAAATGACTAGAATGAAAGCCCAAA
The DNA here is from genome assembly GCF_028858725.1 of Colius striatus. Lineage (NCBI taxonomy): Eukaryota > Metazoa > Chordata > Aves > Coliiformes > Coliidae > Colius > Colius striatus. The sequence continues at coordinate 27,438,577 of NC_084767.1, read as the reverse complement.
ATGCTATGCCCCAGGTAGCTCTTCTGACTTCTAGTCTGCCCTCCCCAAAGAGACCTAAGAAGGAGTCAACTATACACTCAGCTGTTAGTCTGACCTCTTCTTAAAAGTTTCCAATTATGAAGATTGTCTGGGGAGAGCACAGAATCCATTCTTCCTCTGAACTACTCATACCGTTAGCAACTTTTTCTTAAATGCCTAATCTAAATCAGTTGCTTATGAGATTAGCTCATTACTTCATGTCTCATTCACTTGGACACAAAGAAAAATTAGTCCTTATCATTGCAGCAGTGTCTCCTGCTTTTGAAGGCAATTATCACATAGTACCTTCATCTTCTTCTCCCTTCAGGTTACATAACACCAGTACACTAGTACAATAGCTGTTGCCTTAACACTTGCCATTCTCCAATCTCATCCTTCATTGAGCACAGTGTTGAAAAAGGACATAGCATTTCATGAGGGTGCCTTCATTTATCTTATAGGGCATGTTTCTTCTTGTGCACCCAGTGAGTGCTTGTATTTTGCAAAATAGCTTGACAGTGTTTCAGTGTTTCCACTAGTGATGCTCAGTAAAGACCCCAGGTCCTCCCTTGCCAATATACCATCCAGTTTATTCTGAACTGCCACAGTTGATCATCATTGCACAAGTTCAGACCCTCATATTTATCGTTATTCAACTCCACTCTGCTTTTTAGACTATTTATCTAAATTACAGGTTGATTTTTTTTTTTGGTTTTGCAGTAAGTCTGAAGCTCCTTATGGTACATATTTAATAAGGATAGCCTGTGTTTCACTATCCAAGCAATGGATGAAAATATTGAGTACTGCTGCAATCAGAGTACACAAGATCCCAAGAGATAAGATGGTAGTGAATCATTGATAACCTACCTATGAACAGACAGTCTTGTACCAATCTCAGAGCAGTTTAATTACAGACAAGCTTTTCCCAAGTAACTTTTGAAGCTGCCATATTATGCATACAAAGGTCAAAGTGCAGCACATGGGCTACTAGAGCTTCTCTATTCTTTCATAGAAAAGTTGGTTTGAAATTCAGACAATATGCTTTTAAGAGATGTTTGTTGTTTGCTATTTTGTTGGGTTGTTTTTATTTTTACATCTGGATTTTTTTCCTCACAAATGATTTGACTGTTTATTTGGTATTTTTTCTGAGAAGGCTGACTGGTCTTTAATTTCGTTATCTTCCTTTTTCTCCTTTTTAAAGATAAGGGTTCCATTTGCCCTTTGCCAGGACTTAAAAAATCCTCCACGTTTTCTCAAATATAACCTCTAATGACTCCAACTGATTCACCTCATTCTTAGCTTCCCAGTTCACAGAAACCAAGTCCAGTCAATTTCAAAAGTGAAACCTTGCCTAGTTCTCTGTGATGGTTTCTTCTGCTGTAGCTTCAAATCCTGCCTTTTTGCACCATTAGTAACATGTTACTGACCTTCTTACTGACAGTGAGAATATAATCCATTAAAAAAAACCACAGGTATGAAGTACGTTACCACTCTCAGTGGAACCTATCAACAAAACAGCCATCTAAAACTGTAGACCACTGCACTCCATCATCACTGATACTCTATAGTATCCAGTGTGCCTTATTTTATGCTCTAATGAAAAGGCTAACTACTGCAATAACCAGGATAAACTCCTAGAGAATCTTACTTGATATATCCTCCTACTTTTATCTTGCATTGTACAATATATCATTATTAAAGCACTTTTATCAGCATAAAAGGCTTTTTGTAAGACCAAAAGCCTTCGGGCATCTTTACATTCCTTACACTTCTTGGATGAGACCGTTACAGAAATATGGATTTGACAGGAGTCTCAAGGAGTTTCCATAAAAGATTCTTTTTAAACCATGGACACTAACCACTTGCTTACTGCTTGGCGTGTAATAGATTTCATCCCCATGGTTGCAATACGTATGGTGGTGATACAATGCTTGACAACAGAAGAGTTCAAAGCACTTGCCACACAGAACTTTTTAATAAGGCAAAAGTAAGTAAAGTGACTTTCCTGAGGTCGCCCAGCAAGTTATTGGCTGAGCCAAGAACGCAGTCCAGACCTCCCGAATCCCAGGCTGGTGCTCCATCATTATGCCATCCAGCCTCCCTTATTATTAATGCTCAGCCTAAATATATTCTTGTAGCAATTGATTTAATGCCATTAGTTTCAGACAGCTAATCCAAAGCTCCTTTACTTACCCAGCCTCCAGGGATTTGCTGGAACAAAGAACTTCAGGACGGATCCAGAAAATGACATAACTTTTTTTGGAAGCCTACCTACATTTTTTAGTTGAAATGTTATTTCAAAGGGAAATTATCACCTCAGTCTAAACCAATAGAAAATCAAATGGAAAGACTACGTTTAACTAAGTACGTTTGTGATCAAGCCACTATGTTTCATTTTCAGACAATAACATTCAATAAAGATATAGAGTAGCAATTAACAGGATGAGGTTAAGATAATGATCATGACACATGAAAAGAGAAATAAGTAAAATATCCTTAGGGCCTAAAAAAGGATAATAGGAGTAAGTAGAAATGGGGCCTGCAGAAAAATTACATTCATCTACCACCTCTTGGACACAAGAGGAGATAAAGGCTCTGTGTGAATAAGAGACCAGATTAGAATAACAAAAAGGAGATAAAATATCTTTATATTAAGATATGAAAAAAACTTGTGAGTGCTTAGGTCCTGTGGGAATGCCTAGGAGTGTGAGTTCAAAGGCCTCTGAAGATGGCAGAAAAGTCAGAGAGCTCAAAACAAATTACATTTCATTAACTGGGTGAGAGAGAATGCAGGGGAATCTAGATAGCGAGAAAAAGACATACTAAGGAAAAGACCAAGAAAAGGTACAGGCAATTTTCAGATCAAATAAACCACATCTTTGCTTTTGGCTTTCATAGTCCATTGTGTTAAACCAGGAGGAAGAACAGAAGGTAAATACACTTTCCAATCTAGCGTCTCAGCTCTGTATATAGATTTTCTTGCTCACCCTGATTTCTCTGTGGCATAGTTTCAAGCCACTCTAGCTTTCAGAAAGCTCTGTCTGTGCTGCGTGTACTCCAGGTTTGTATATCCAATAATGGAATAGTCTCTTCTTTTATTTTACACTATATCCTTCCTTCATAGGACATCTGTTTTTCTCATACACTTAGCATTGTTGGCAGTCTTTAAATCAGACCTTGTTCTTTATAGTGCTTTTTAATTGCCATTATATAACAATGCCAATTACTAAGTTTTATGTCAGTGAAATCTACATATCTTTTACAATTTAGAATAATTTATTTTCATTATCTTTGCTCCAATATGGATGTCAGTGTTCTTTACAGCAAATCTGGTAATTTAATAGCTTCTGTGTTCCATAGCTGAATACATTAAGAGAATGCTTTGTGCTTCAAATACTCTAGTGTGTACAAGCAAAATCAATGACTCAAAAAAAACCCCACCCAACTTTAAAACTGCAATAATGTAGATGGGAAAATAATATTTTTATCAGTTCTAAGAAGAAATAGCCCCGAACAAAAGAAAAAAAATCAAATTTAATCCTATCACATTCTTCAGCTCATTGATACTTGATTTATTATGGAGATATAGACAGGCCAAACACCTGAATTTTAGTTCTTGTTCAGATTCAGCATCCACCAACCATTTGTGATGTTTCTTGTAATTTTTGTGCAGTTTTTCAAAGGAAAAAGATAGAAAAATTTCTCCCCAAAGCTTTTATAAATATAAACATAAAATAAATTTATTCCTTACTTTTAGCATGTCCCAGAAATGTCAGTCAGGTAGAAGAGAAAATGTAAAGAAAACCTCGAAAACCCTAGTCCTATTTCTTCAAAGTTGAATTATTGTTGCAATTAATTTCTAAAATATTTTTAAACAGTTAGGAAACTAAATATTTTAATGTTGCTATCGATTTCAATTTTCACAAACACTACAAATAGCAAATAAATGATGATCTCATTTTCATCAGCTGGTTAATGTTGGCGTATGAACTTATGCCTGCAGAGTCTAAAATAATTTTAAACCTATTTACTCCCATTTCTGGCATGCTTCTCCCATTGTGTCCTTCTGAGCTCAGGAAACTTTGAGAAAAAGTTAAAAATGCCCTATTTTCTTGTGAACTGGGCTCAGCCACAAACCTATGATTCTTGTGACTGATATTTTGTAGTTGTGTTCTAATTGCTGGTTTTCCTATCAAAACATTACCTTGTTTTAAAAAAGCCATTTATAACTACAAGTAGTTTGAAGTGCTAAAGCTTATTTAAGTCCAAACCATTCATCTTTCTCCTAAATAGTAACTCTTTTTCATTTGGCCATCAAATCATTGATTTAAGTAATATTAACTTCAGTTAATTTTAACTCTTATTAACAAAAGCTATGCCATCAGGTGATGTTGATGAGTCCAAACATTGATGCAAGGACTGGATCTGTGCAGGTGGATCCTTGTTCCCTTCCCAGTCACAGTGTTATGACAGGCATAGATCTAAGCTCCTATCATTGCAAATTCCTAGTTCAATTGCCCAATGAGTAGACAGAGTACAATTGTGTCTCAAACTCTGAGTTGAACCAGAACCTAGGAAATTCATAGGACAATTGACTATTTCAGGCAGATATACTCTGATAATGCATTATGTCATCTGCATTAAAAAAAAATAAAATCAAAGATTCAAAGAGAAAGCTTAACAATTGCAATAATATTGTCTGGAAAAATAAAATTGTGTCTGTTCTCATCAGAAGTAGCTTCAAACAAAAGAAAAAAAGATTAATTTAATCCTATTTCAGTGTATTAGTATCAGAGTTTTACTTGGATATAGACAGACTATTTTCCTTTGCATTCAGATTCAGTGTCCACCAAGTATGATGCATTATATTGTCTGAATATATTAGAGTCTTGGAAAAATTAACTGAGTCTTTGAAATGGTATATCGTAGAGATGGAATATTTAGACAAACAGTACAGTTCACTAAAATAAATTCTTGTTATGTTTTGAACAATGAAGACCACTGTAGTTCCCTACACACTCAACCTGAGGTTTCAATAGACTTTTAGGTACATAAGTATATATAAAGTATATACAAATATACTTTTAACGAAGTATATACACAATTATATCTTCAATATCGTCTTCCTAATAAATCAGAGAAGAAAAGCCAGTGTCTTGCATTTAGGCTTACATGGATGTCATGGTTTGACATGACAGCCTTTTCTGGTATGGGGGAAGGGGCTGCAAAGATGGCTCCTGCAAGAAGTTGTTCACAACTCTCCCCAGCTCAGAAAAGGCTCACTTCTGGGGCTGAGCCAATTAGACGCCTCCACAATCACTTTTTAAGAAGAAGCCGGAAGGGGAGGTGTCTTCCTCCATCTTCTTTTCTTTCTTCTGCCCCTTCTTCCTTCTTCTGGCTGGTGGTGGTGCAAGGAGTAGGAATGGTGAGAGAAACAACCATGCGGACCCCAAGGTCAGTGATGAAAGGGAGGAGGTGTACTCCCTTTCAGAGCAGAGACTCCCCTGCATTCTATGGAGAGAACTGGTGAAGCTGAGATTTATTTTCATTTCTTTAAAGACCCCACATCAGCGGTAGAGACTCATTTTGATAATGAGCCCGCATCAGGGGCAGAGACTCATTTTGCTAAAGCTGACCCCTGACCAGGGGCAGCGATTCACTTCATTAAAGGCCCCGAGCCAGGGACAGTGATTTTGACCGGAGGAGGCCTTGTCCCGAAGGAGGGGCCCTTTATCACTATGGCCGGAGCAGGCCGTGTCCCGAGGAAGGGACCCAATATCCACAGCTGCAACTGTGGGGAGGAACCCACGACAAAGCAGCTCATTAAACTTATGCCCAGAAGAGGCCTTGTCCCGAGAGAGGGACCCTGTAACTGCAGAAACTGCAACCGTGGTGAAGAATCCACACCAGAGATATTCACCAAGGACTGTGTCCCGTGGGAGGGAACCTGTATCGGCAGAAGCCACAGCTGCTGGGAACAACCCACACCAGAGAAGTTTGTTAAGGACTGTGTCCCGGGGGAGGAACCCCATGTTGGAGCAGGGGAAGAATGCCAGGAGTCATCCTCATCTGAGAAGACAGAAGCGGCAGAGCCCATCTGTGAGAGACTGACCACATCCCCCACTCCCTGCCCCCCTGAGCCATTGAGGGGGGAGGAGGTAGAGATATTGGGAGCAGTGAGCTGGGCCTGGGAAGAAAGGAGGGATGGGGGAGGGAGATCTTAAAGTGCTGGTTGTAATTTTCTCATTATCCTACTCCCTTTTTGCTTTTATTCTGTTCTGTTTCTTGTAGAATAAACTTTCCTACTTTCCTCTCTAAGTCAAGTACTAGAGTCTGTTTTGCCCAGAACCATAATTGGCAGTGAGCCCTCCCTGCCCTTGTCTCAATCCACAACAATCTTGCTTATCTTTTTACTCCCATTTCACTGGGTCCTCCGCCATCTTAACGAGGGTGGGGTGAATGGGGGCATCGAGTGAGAAACTGTCGTGGTGCTGTTGTGCTAGCTGGGCCAAACCACGACAATGGAAATCTCTCAAGTCAGTTTAGGTTAGACAGTTTATCACCATACTGTTCAGAAATCATAGGAGCAGCCAAACATCTGCCTCATGCACTAAACTACCAAGTGAAATTTGATTGAAGAAAATCATTATAAACCGCACGCACAGTAATTTGCAGCATTTAATCATCATCCACTAGTCACTGATCATATTGCAGCAACCCATAGTATTCAAGCCTCAATCCTTGCTGCTTCTACTGGTAGCCTCATAGCAGCCTAACCTGCATCATTATCTCTCAGCAATATGTGATTCCTCAGGCATTGCTTAGGCCCTATCCAAGAAAATAAATAAATAAATGAAGAATGCTACTTGTTCCTTCCTAAAACTATATGGTACCTCCTAACTTTGTTCATGTTTCCCAGCTCTCTGGAGTTGTATTTTGCATATCAGATTCCAGTAAACGTGTCAAATTAAATAATTCTATCGGATTTGACATCATGATTTCTCATTATTTGGTTTGCTTTGTCATTTTTCACCTTATACAATGAGAAACAAAACCTAGGTAAGGCCATTTCTATTTGCTTTTTGGACAAAGGTAGCTGAGGTATGGAGAGTAAAACTTAAAAAACAGATGCAGCTCCTAGCACACTAAAGTATATATTGCCTATGTTAAGTTCTGATTGTGGAGGGATGTGAACCTTTGTATCGGCTCTGTTGGTGCTGAGTTGCTGTCGTCTCCTAGCCAAGCACAAACATCATGGCTTTAATGGCTTTCAGAGTTTGTTTTACCTTTCACCTAAATAAAATCCATGCTTTCTTTCAGCCACTAGGATTGACACTTATGCAAGAACACATGCCAAGACATATGGATATACCAACTTGAATTGAAAATAAATGGCTATAAAGTATCAAAAGCTTTCTGTGGCGTAGGTGTGTTTGGACATTTTCCATCCAATGATAGAACAAGGGGCAATGGGTACAAGCTGGAACATAAGAGTTTCCAGAGAAATACAAGGAAAAACTTCTTCACTGTGAAGGTGACGGAGCAGTGGAACAGGCTGCCCAGATGGGTTGTGGAGTCTTCTTCTCTGCAGACATTCAAGATCCACCTGGACGAGTTCCTGTGTGACCTACTCCAGATGGTCCTGCACTGGCAGGGGGGAGTGGACTAGATGATCTTCAAGGTCCCTTCCAACCCTTTAACATTCTATGATTCTGTGATTCCTCTGTGTGTGAACCTACATGTAAGAAATTGTTTACGAGTTTCTTCAACTGTTCTGTATTAATGTAAAATTTATATTGCATCAGGCTGATGTTTCCCGTCTAAGCTGAGCTGAGTCTAGTGCTTATAGAGATAAAAGTATAAAATTGTCAGGAAGTATTTATTTTCTTTTGTGAGTCAAACTTATGAACTGCTGATAAAAGTGAGTGCATCTCAACACATTTTCTCAAATATACTTTCAAAAAGCAAGCCATCACAAATCTATAGACGTCTACATTTTCTACATCAAGGACTGTGTTGTATGTACATGAATTGTTTATTTCTACAAAGCTGAAAGTTAGTAGCATCAGCATTTTTAATTCTGTTCATGAAAGGAAAATGATGATGACAAATTCTTTTTATGGAACTATCTAAAGGACCACTGAAAAGAAAAAAGCTGAAGCTACCTTTCTCTTTGGAAAGTGACATTTCTAAATGCCATACAACTGCTCAGCAATTGAAAATATAATGATAGCAGAAAGATTCTTTTATGAATTACCACAACATTTTTTTCTAGTGTAACTTCTTTATCAGGTAAAGCTGCAGAAATCTTAGGATTATAATGGTTAATAGATCTTATTGAACAAGGATTGATTTGTTCATAAAATACAGGACAGTCTACACAGCTAATGAAGCATCTAATGCTTATTCTAGTACAAATAGAAGTTTTTACATGGGGTATAAACTCAAAGTTTAACTTTGAGCTCATTGAGGTTGAAGAGAAGACAACAGAACAAGAGGAAAAACATCAAAACTTACATAAATTCAAACATTCATATGTCAATGGAGGAACTTCCTGAAGACTTTCACATCTCTTTCATAGCATTAGTACTTTAGAAATAGCTGTGAGATTTTTTTGTTTCCACTTCACTTCAAAATATATCCTCAACAGAGCATCACCTCAGATATCATCACACTGATATTATCAGTGAAAAGTGACAGCCAAAAAGTCTTTGAACTAAAACACTTCGTTGAGATGAACATTTTTTTTCATTTTGGAAGGAGAAATATTTTACCATGACAGATATTTTTAAAGGTAAATCAAGACCTGACTTCACTACGTGCAAATGTAATATACATTTGGAAAGCATATTTTGAAAGCAAAATTGTGTAACTACATTTCCAAGTGGTCAAGTCACTCTTTGATATTTATAAATAAAGATTTATAAAGACAAACACAAAACTGAGTGAAACATTAGTTCATATTAAGAAAGTCACCACTCTTCTGAACACTTAGTACTTACTTGAAAAGTCAGTCCTGTGTTAGTACTTAACATTGTGATAGATTTAAGATCTTAATACACATTTGCACCTTTCTGGTTAAACAATAGGTTGGAGCATGCAAGGCTATGGCATTTGTTATTTCTTACAAAGACTAATAAAGGTTTATTATAGATAGTGAATTAAAATGCAGATCTCCTTAGTGTAGTAAAGGCATACAGACACACTGCTGAAAAGTTACTCAGAGTAAAAAAATAAATTAATAAATGGTTGCATTCTTAACCTATTCACTGACTTTTATGCTTCTAATTTATTATTCTTATCCATGCTATTACTAGAGGAGTCATTTATTGAAAGCTCATTTCATAGAGAAGACCAAAACTATTAAGAAAGGAAGCAACTCATTTCACTACTTTGAAAAACAGCTTGACATACCGTGTACACCATCTGAATGTAAAGATATTGAATTTGTCTTTCAAAGGAAGATTGTGACAAAGCTGTCTTAACAAAACCAACCTTTTAATTACAAATTACAATAATGAAGGATATTTCTGACCTATTTCTACTAACTATATTTAATATAAAATGCATCAGTCATCCATGTCGGGAAAATTACTGCAACTCTCATTTGTCTGCAATACCAAATCATCTTGTAATGCAAATAAAAACACATCACTACTTCTAGTTCAAGCTTCAAGTTGCAGAATAATGGTACAAAATAATATCTGACACATTTAAGTTTAGGATCATTTAAAAAATAATCAATGCTGCATACTGTAAAGAAATATTAATAGACCAGACCACATAAAGATCAGAGCACAGGTGCTTTTTATCTCTATGATTTGGTGTTATATACTTGCATATCAATGAAATATATCATCTCAGACATATTGCTGGTTTCTCATATGGAAGCAGGATTTTTCATTTAATTTAAACTGCAACTCTTAAGGGGGATTACGGTAAAAACTCCTTACCTTACTACAGATTTAGTTCTATCTCCCATTATAGCTGATATTTTTAAACATTAATTCTTGTCTTTTTCCCTCCTCACCCCAGTTTTAGTTTTACAAGTAGCACAGAACCAGCCCAGCAAGTAGCATGTGAGCAGGTTACTTGTCACCAGAGCTATTAAACCTGTTATTGTCTATATTGTTCTGAGTTATTACATTATTATCCATGTTAGTTCTTTAATGACAAATGATGGAAAAGCAGAAAAGAACTGAGTTGGGCTTTCAGATCTCCATTTGAATTTCCATGAAGGAAGAAAACATTTCCCTAAGTTCAACATCCAACCATTTCTTAAACTTGGCAGAATGAAAACAATTTCCCACTGAATTTGCATTAGATCTTCCCACTGTCTTTCTAAGAACTTCAAAATAACTAGATAATATTTTGTGTTTCAAGTAACACTTCACTGGTTTGTGAACACGTAATAGTATTAACTTGAAATTTCAAGTAATTTATATACATGAAGATACGTCTATATCTCTGTAAAATTTACACACTTAGAAAGGTGAATGACTGAACATGACACATATATGCATGTAAAGGTATAGAACTCATACATATAGACATAGTTTTCCTCCAGAACTAGAACACTGAAGTGCAATAAATCCATTCATAATCATCCTCCAAGCAGATGAAAAGTTTCCCATAAATGTTGTCATTTGACCTTTTCAGAAAAGGTCAAAAAAGGCCATTGATCTCTCATTGGATTTCGATTACACACGCTTTGAATCAAGGATCTTTACATTTACCGCTATCATTTATCACAGAATGTTGATTACAGGAAACATCCCAATTCTGACATTTCAAAGGTCAGTTTGCAATTTTTAAAAATTCCCTTCCATTATTCATTTTACTGCATACTCTGTTCAACAAGTAACGCATTAGAAACACAAGTTTCCTTCTTGATCTAAATAATTTATATCAGAAGCTCAGATTTGAGCAGAATTTAAAAAGACTAGACCACAGATTATGCTAGTTATTCATCAACAGAAAACATTTTGCTCAAGATAAACGTCTTTAAGTTTATTTTTGGGGGAATTGAAGGGGTGTTATTGTTTGTTTTAGTAATTACACTAATTTAGATAAAGATATGATACCAAACTTGAAAACGGTGGTGTGTTTAGTTTTCATTTCTGAGTTACCACATTGCTATGTGTAATGACAGTTTCATTACAAACTCCCAATATTCCTTGAGTTCTGCAAGTTCATGTTTAGAGGATGCAGCAGGTGTGTTGAATAAAACTTTTACATTGTTTCAACATTTCAGTGAAACACATTCTCTTTTCAAGTGTTCATAAAATAAATATCTTCTCACATATATTTTAGTCATTTGAACTATCATAAATGTCATGGGTTACACAGGAAAAAAATTGAAGAATTTATACAAAATCTTAATTTGGTGTTCTGCTGCAGTAATAAAATGAAATAAATTTTGGTAGCTCTGAGTGTTAACGTGATGTTCAATTTGTTAGGAAGGGGGAACACTTGTCTGTGATTTTTGGTTTTTAAATGACACAAAGGTATTTGGCTTCCCTTACCAATAGCACTTTTGGGGTTTTTGTACAAGTGCATTTCTAATTGAGCTTGAAAAACTCACAGGTGTACATATTCACATAGACACAGCTACTGTGATGACCTCTGAAGGGGTATTAGAATGTGAAAGGCTTTTTATGTGCTTTATCAGCTATTTGCTATGTGCAAATACCACTGAGTATCTTTTCAGAATGACCTCCAGGTTTAAATTTTTTCCCCTCCCGTCATCATCCTTCCTGTTCTGGGATTTTGACACAAAATTTTATTGCCCTTGTAATTACTTGTGGATATTTAATTTCAAGAGAATGACTGATGATTTCTGAAGTGGTAGGTCCCTTAGTCTATAACTACTTTCCACAGGTGAGCACTGTGCAGCTGTTGACCTCAGGAGCTCTGTTTGTAAAGTGCTCTTCAATATAAGTGGTCCAGAGAGTAAGCTCCACAGACTTGCTTTAACCAGGCATTTCTGTGAATCTCAGCCAGCATCAACCTGTTTGAAGAAAAGCTATGGGATTGGGGTAGAAAAACATCACTCTTAAACTCCAAGTAGCAAAACATGAAATCTAACACATTGTTTCACTAAATTGTGTCCAGGAATCCTAAAGCACTTTTTAGTGTACATTTTCATAAATTGAGCTGACCTGTGGTATTACATCTTAACTTTCGAGCACGTAAGTGTACACTGAGGTACATTTTGATGGGATATCAGGGCTTTGCATAATGCAGTGTTGTAGAATAATGATATACTTAATCCAAAATAGCTGAATAAATACCAAATAAAATCAATCTTATAACTCTGTTATCGCCCCAGGAATTGCAAAAATGTATGCCAGTTCCCTTTGGAATAATTGGTCAGAACAATTCAAAATCCATAACACAGATATGCTCAGGAGTGTTTTTACCACTTTGTGTAGGAAGCAGTTTCTATATCAACATTTCACACAGGCTGCAATTCCTTGAAAGTCATTTTTATTTGATTGCAAAGTGCACTGTTGAACCTGTTACTTCCAAACATAACAGACTCAGAAATGTAAGAACAGACCTTTGAAGTGCCCATGAAACTAGCCTATTGCAAGTCATGGTACAAAACTCCCTGCATTAGTAAATTACTACATCTTAAAGAGAAAGAAAAAATCATGTCCTTTCTGTTCCCACAGTCCAGACTTTGACTTCCAATTTCTGCAAAGCTATAGCTTGTCAGATGGCTGCTCTAGCTTAAATCAAGCACTGAACCGGTCCCTCAGGTCCTTCAGAATTGAGAAATGAAAAAATAGCTCTGAACTACTTCCTTCTCCATCATGTCCACGCCCTGCACTGACTATGGGGTTTCCTTCTTCATAATTCAAATGAAAGAAGGGAGAATTCTAAACCACAGTTGGCAGGATATTGTACTCCATTTTGTTAGTCTTTTTAATATAGATTAATAATATTCTCTCATGTTTTGATGGGATGATCACACTGCCTTATGCATCATAAAGAACACTTTCTCTAGACTAAATTCCAACTAGTGCTGTATGATCATCCAGGAAGAGATATTAGAAGTTGTTATTTCTCTATATTTGATAGACATATAACAAGTATACAGCTACATAACAGGGAGATCACACGCTATTCTCTCCTCTCAGATATTGTCCTTCACTTCCCTCCTGCAATGAACCACACAGCCCAGCCCAGTGCTCCGAGATGCAGAGAACAGAGCCATTAGGGAGGACATTAGAAGTTGAAAGAAACTACATTTTCCACTTTTAGATAACATTTTATCTACACAGATTATTCAGGATCTACTTTATATGTAATATTTTCTCAGTCTGCATTGAGAAATATTTAAGATTTTTTACTGATTGCTATTAATATAAACAAAGCAAGGTAAACACTAATGAGCTCTACTTTTGCTACATTTGAGCAATGTATTTATTCATAGCATTACAGCTCTTAATTATGCTGAGTTATCTGGATTCACTAGCAGCACCTTGATACTCAAAAAAAAGTTAACTTTATAATTGAATGGGGCAGCTATACTTTGCCTGAATTTATTTGCCATGCTAAATGTAATTGAGCAATACAAACATTTCCTACATCTAGTATTCTAAAGAGAATTACAAATGCAAGCTACCTAAAAGGGTTGTTCAATACTCACTACAATGGCATAATACAATTTTCCTATGTCCCTTAACTCAGTTCACTTTATAAAGTCAATTAATTTGTGCTGTACCTGTATCAACTGTCTTGCATTGCATTCTACATGAAAGCTATTGTTGTTAGCCAAATAACATTTTCCTTTTGCTGAAATGTACTTATATACTAAACTGGTTTTAAGGTGTTTTCATTAATGTGTTGAGAGATGCAGGCTTTGATCTCAAATATCTACAGCAGGAGGAGTTATTTGGAATGCCATGCCTCAGAAGATGTATTACAGAATAAAGTAGAACAGACACCTAAGTGTCAGCTATAAAGCAAAGAAAGGAAAGCAAGCAGTGTTAGAAAAAGGGTGAAATGTTCCAAAAATACAGTGTTGTAACTGAGCTAACTGGTCTCCTTTTGTTTTGTATCATTCCACTTCACCTCTATTACAATTAACTGGGTTAGGACAATTTTAAAATCACATAGCTACTTTCAAGATGCACAGATGTAAGATACAATCAACTAAATATGAAACAAAAATCCCAGTTCTCTAAATACATAGTGTAAATCTCAACTGAAATACAAATCACTACTGGTTGTACAAATCTGAGTTCAGCTAAACAGTGGAATGTCTAGATCTGGACCTAATTTCTGGTAGCCTAATTTACCTCCATTTCCTGCTACTACATGCAATGAAACTAGATACACTGTGAACTAACTGTACAAAAAGACATTTTCTTATTCAGTAGCATGTTCTCCATTTCTCTATTCAGTACAGAACTTCTGATGGCTTACGAAAATCAAATTTTATTTTCAAACAGAATTAAGTACCACTAAGATAATTGCCTCAGGGGGAATGGGTTAGAGCCTTGGGAAGATTTACGTTTACCCTTTTCAAAACCCTTACTGTTCTAAAATTCACTGGTTTAAAGCATATATAAAAGTATATTTACTTCTGCAGGCTTTTTCACTATCCATGACAGGCCAAAGCTTTTAGGAAACTGTCATTCCCTGATACAAGCAGAGAATTTGGCCTAATGTTATCACAAAGAATTTATCACAAACTAATCAGTTCTGTAAAAGTTGCTGGTAGATTACAAGCACACTCTGTATATTGTAATTCCAAGGTTGTTCTGTTTTGAAAAGAGGTCTACCATCTTATAACCAACTCAACCGATTGCCTTCTTTTCACAATGGCCTTTATTTAAAATACCACAACTAAATATGTCCCATTAGAGAAGGAAAAAGATTCTCATTTATAAAATTCCTCTTTACTATAAATGAAATCCTCATGAGAACTTTCTTAGCAGAAATCATATGCTTAAAATCCATTCCTCAGAGCCAGAAGACTGTATACAATTCTCCAGTTTCATTTATGCACTGTTTCAGGATATGACAGGTATATGCAGGAGTTATATCCAGCAAAACATCAACATGCCACTTGGGTTTAGTTCAAAACTTCTTTTTTTATTATTTTGAGATTAGGATTTTTTTTTTTAGTGGTTCAGTATTTTTTGTGTGAATGCACATTTTTTGAGGCAGGTACTGCTCTACATACACAATAGAGAATTCCCATTACAGAACTTGCCAACTAGCAAAGATTTTTGCACTGTTTGCACCGACAAATACCGAGTGTCAGCATCAAAGCATTTATGAGATTGATGAGGAGGCCTGTCTTTCACAGTGCTGAGAGCAGACAGATTAAAAGACTGAGCATATCTTTCAAAACTCAATCACTGTGTAACTATGCTTTATCTGTTGTGAACTCTCCTTATGCCTTTTCTTTTTAAGCTTTTCATCTCATGCAGAAGATAGAAAACCCTTTGAAGAAAAAGAATCAAGCTCAGGCCAAACATGTCTGAACTTTGAAGGATGAGATGATTTTGATTACAGTGAGAGTTATTCCAAAATTGTCCTTAATCATCTATGATTTCAGAATTTAAGTACTAAAACATTGGAAACACCCACAGACTTACTTTGAACTTCAAGGTGGGTTTTGACTTTGTGATAGAAATATTTTTGAGAACAGAGTCTGTATCCCCACCTATTTTTTAAGAGAGAAACTATCAAAATTGGTTTTTTAGTTTTCCATAGGAAATTATTCCTTCAATAAAATTCTAAGTTCTGGACACTAGTAACCCAAGGTTAATTCAGCTGACTATTGCTCATTATGTATCTCAGTTTCAGTGTCTAACCAGGAAAACTGCAATTACTTTCTCAATGAGAAAGAGTCTACTTCTGAAAAGCCAGCAGGAGTTTCACACCCAACATATCCAATTTCAGATTACAAAGAGAAAGATCAGATTTTTGCATGAAGATAAGATTGCTAACAAGTTTCTTAAGTTTTTAACATTGTCCTTGCTGTCTTGGTTATGGAAGAGAACAAGAAAAATGAACCTCAATCACAGATAGTTATACGGTCATGCAACACGTAAGATTGCAGTCTTGCAGGAGCAGTTGTGCTACACATCTGACTGTCAATACCACTGCTGTTTTTAAAAAAGAGCTGTGAGAAATTTGTTATAGCAGGTTAATTTCATTTATTCTTATGCAGCCTGGTATAGCATCTGAAGCTGTATAGGTGAGTTAAATTGCCTCCTTTTTATGTATTTTGCATATTTTTTTCAGATTTAGAGCTGTGATATTTCTTGTGGTTCAGCCTCGTTATACTCCTCACTGAACATCAAAGTCTATATTCATATATATATATATGTGTATTCTCTGGAGACATTTAAAACCTACCTGGACGTGTTCCTGTTTGGCCTGCTCTAGGTGGTCCTGCTCTGGCAGAAGGGTTGGACTAGATGATCTTTCGAGGTCCCTTCTAACCCTTCACATTCTGTGATATCCCAAAAACAAGGCTTCCTGTGCCCTTTCATTAGGTCAGATCCTGTACAAAGTGTCTATATACTTTGGCTTTCATTACTATTAAAGTTTATAATAAACAACACTCTATAACATCCTCTCACAGTGGGAAGAAAATTACTGAACTCTACAGAGCAGTTTTTAGGAGATGGTGTGCATACTTAAACCAGCTGTGCTGAGCAGATCATCTCACATGTTTGCAGCTCCTGACCATTTTCAAGGGCATTCTCAGGCTGCAGAACTAGTATTTTCCATTTCCACTAAAGTAATTGACACGAGAATAGATTCATGTTGTGCCACTTGCTGTTCTCACAGCCTTTGTCTGAAAAACAAAAGCTCAAGTACTATATCTCGTTTGTCAGGAAATTGGTAGAAAGGCAGTGTACATTTGGCTTTTCCCATATTTTGCAGTTTGATTCCCATCAGATTTATTTGCTTGGTTTTGTGAGGTTTGTGTTTGGTTTTGTTTGCCTTCTAAGGCTACAAAGAGAAGAACGGTAATCAGAATGAAATAAAGATTTCATACCATGAAATACCATGCATATTAATTAATGTATTAAAGTAGTCATGACCACAAAGATTGCTCTAGTAGACAGTAGGGGAAAATGAACAACAGTATTTGTAACATGTCTAACAATTTCCTTACTAATCAGCTTCCTTAGGGATAGTATCTTCCTCAAAAAAACCCCATTCTATTGCCAAGGAATCTCTCTCTAAAGCCATAGTTTACAGAATCATAGAATATTAGGGGTTGGAAGGGACTTCGAAAGATCATCTAGTCCAATTCCTCTGCCAGAGCAGAACCACCTAGAGTAGGTCACACAGGAACGTGTCCAGGTGGGTTTTGAATGTCTCCAGAGAATACATATATATATATATATATGAATATAGACTGATGCTCAATGAAGAGTATAACGAGGCTGAATCACAAGAAATACCACAGTTCTAGACCTAACAAAAATTATGCAAAATACTTAAAGTGGAGGCAATTTAACTCACCCATCCAGCTTCAGGTCAAATCAAGATAGCAATGTAGTCCATTAACTTTACAAATCAGTCGTAAAATAAAGATCAAGATACAATTAGCTAACATTCAAAATCAAGAACTAGTGTGTTTTAAAACAATTTGTGCTATACTAATCCAAGAAAAAAAAAAAAGAACTGAAATTCATTCAGATGTTATGCTGTGAAAGAACCAAACTCTTGAAGAGGTGGTGAATATGAGTTGCTCATGGACTGAGACCACTTTAGCCAAAACAGGTGAGAAGCAGTCATTCATACAGGATTGGGATTTGGCATGGAAAACTAGGCATGGCCTTAGGACATTGAGCCACAAATACAGCTCCACATGGCACTGATTAGACCAAATTCTAACAGTGCATACATTAACGTTATCTAAAATGAAAACTTCCACAGGAAGGTCAGAGTAACCAGTGAGCTCACCTACAAGTTAGCATTGAAATTGCATTACAAGAATTGTTGCTGACTGGCAATAAACATTTGTTCTTGTGGATTGCCAGGGTGAATGTGCAAGTTTATCCAAAAGACTCATCAGGGTCTCTAAGAGCCAAAGTTCACATTTTACAAGAGCAGAGCTAAAAACCCATGAAACTGACCATACCTCTGTTCACCTTTTCTAGTCATTCCCATTGATTCCTTGTCTCTTACTGTAGATAGTATTGTTTTCTTTCTTCACTGTCTCTCAGAATAATCAAGAGCATGTGGCAGCCTCTGAATACTTCCTTTCAAACTAACCTTGAGGAGGAAAAAAGGCACATTTTATGGACAAAGGCGCTTTTAAAACTTTCTAAAATAATTTGCATTGAGCTCACTGAATCCACTCTCTCATGTGATTGACTCATTGTTTCCCATCAGTTCCATCAGTGAAAATGATTTCCAATATTTTTCAGAAAAAAGTACAATGTCAGTAGGGCACAAACACAAAGGCTGTGAATAACTCAATAGACTGAATTACTCTTGCACAAAAGCAACTGAAGATGTGGGTGTGGATGCGGGGCTACAATCTCATTGTAGTCACTGAGATGTGGTGGGACAGCTCACATGACTGGAACACAGCCATGAAGGGCTATGTGTTGTTCAGGAAAGACAGATCAACATGGTGAGAATGTGGAGTTACTCTCTATGTGAGAGAGCAATTAGAGTACATTGAGCTCTACCTGGGCAGGGATAAGGGGTGAGTTGAATGCTTGTGGGTGAAAATTAAGGGCTAGGGTAAGGTAGATGATACTGTTGTAGGAGTCTGCTACAGGACCAGGAGGAAGAAGTAGATGAGGCCTTCTACAAACAGCTGAGAGCTGCCTCACGATCACAATCCCCAGTCCTCATGGGGGACTTCAACCTCCCTGATATTTGTTGGCAAAGCCACACGGCCAAGCACACGCAGTCCAGGAGGTTCCTGCAGATTGTTGTTGACAACTTCCTGTCACAGGTGACTGAGGAATCAACAAGGAGGGGTGTGCTGCTGGACCTGGTATTGACAAATAACGAGAATGAGGATGTGAAGGTTGGAGGCAACCTCAGCTGCAGTGACCATGAGATGATAGAGTTCAAGATCCTCTGTGGAAGAAGCAGGACACCAAGCAGGACCGTGACCCTGGATTTCAGGTGAGCTGACTTTGGCCTCTTCAAAGAAAGCTTAGACAGATCTCATGGGATAAGATCCTAGATGGGAGAAGTGCCCAAGAGAGCTGGTTGATCTTCAAGCACCACTTCCTCCAAGCCCAGGATCAGTGTGTCCCAATGCACAAGAAAGGAAGAAAAGGAGGCAGGAGGCCTCCATGGATGAGCAAGGATCTGCTGGGACAACTTAGGCAGAAAGCAGCCATCTATGAGAGGTGGAAATAGGGTCTGATTTCTGGGGAAGAGTATAGGAACATTGCCAGGACATGCAGGGGTGCAACTAGGAAGGCTAGAGCCCTTCTAGAATTAAATCTGGACAGGAAAGTAAAGGAAAATAAGAAGGGGTTTTTCAGGTACATCAGCAGCAAATGGAAGATTAGGGGTAATGTGAGCCTGCTGCTAAACACAGAGGGAGCCCTGGTGACCGAGGATGCAGAGAAGACTGAACTACTGAATGCCTTCTTTGCTTTGGTCTCTACAGCCAGGGGCCAGACCTCGGGAAGCCCAGTCCAGTAAGGAGAGTAAGATGATCTGGACAACAGAGGACTTGCCCTTGGTGGATGAAGAAGAGGTTGAAGACTTTTTGGGCAAGCTAAACACTCACAGGTCAAGGGGACCTGATGGGATGCATCCAAGGGTGCTGAGGGAGCTGGCTGATGTGATTGCTAAGCCGCTTTCCATCATTTCTGAACAATCATGAAGGACAGGCGAGGTGCCTGAGGACTTGAGAAAGGTCAATGTCACACCAATCTTCAAAAAGGGCAAGAAGGAGGACCCAGGAAACTACAAGACAGTCATTCTCACCTCCACCCCTGGAAAGGTGATGGAACTCATCCTGAATATTGTCACTAAATACGTGAAGTTATCAGGGGGAGTCAACATGGATTCACCAAGGGGAAATCCTGTTTGACCAGCCTGCTAGCCTTCTATGAGGGCGTAACTGGCGGGCTACATGATGGAAGAGCAGCAGATGCCATCTACCTTGACTTCAGCAAGGCTTTTGACACTGTCTGTAATAGTATCCTCATCAGAAAGCTCAGGCAGTGTGGCTTGGATGAGTGGACAGTGAGGTGGATCAAGAACTATCTGAATGACAGAGCCCAGAGGGTGGTGATCAATGGCACAGAATCGAGTTGGAGGCCTGTGGCCAGTGGAGTTCCACAGGGATTGGTTCTGGAGCCAGTCTTGTTCAACATCTTCATCAACAACCTGGATGAGGGGACAGAGTGTACCCTCAGCAAGTTGACTGATGACACCAAACTGGGAGGACTGGCTGATTCCCCAGAATCAGAATTCCCTGTGCTGCTCTTCAGCAGGATCTTGACCACCTTGAGAGTTGGTGTCATGGTTTAGCAAGGAGCCACTTTTGCTTGGTAACAGGGAGATGCGGCTGCAGTGCAGACCCTGTAAAGAGTTCTAAGACTTTTCCCCGGCTCCTGTATTCAGACCCATCTCCAGTGTGGCTGGGCCAATCTGATGCCTCTGCGATAACTATGTAAGGATGGGAATTTGAAGTGGTGGCAGGAGGTGTAAGAGTGATACAAGATGGAGGCAACCATGCGGACCCCACGGGCAGAGAAGGAGGAAGGAAGGAGGAGCACCAGACCAGAGACCCCTCTGTAAGCCTTGTTGAGAACACACACTGCACCCCTGCAACCCATGCAGGGCCATGGCAGGACTGAGAGCCACCAGCAGCATCCGTTTTTTCTGTTGTATCCACTGACTGGACAAGTGGTAATGGAAAGAAGCTGGAACTCAAAAAGTGGCATTTAAACATAAGGAAAAACTATCTCACTGTGAGGGTGACAAAGCCCTGGCACAGGCTGCCCAGGAAGGGTGTGGAGTCTCCTTCTCTGGAGGTTTTCAAAACTCGCCTGGACATGTTCCTGTGTGACCTGCTCTGGGTGGACCTGCTTTGGCAGGAGGTTTGGACTAGATGATCTCTAACCCCTACCATTCTATGCTTCTATGAATTCTCTTTGCCCTGCAAAGAGAGACACTGTGACATCAGTTAGGTTCAGTAAACTTTTTGTTTAAAGAGATGGAAGAATAGTTACTTTCTTTGGAGTACAGTAACAGTGCAACTAGATAGAGAGAAAATATCTGGAAACTCATTTACATAAGAAATTGTATCAGGTGAACTTTTATTAGATCTGATGCTGTAAGACCTATCTCTATATGAATTTATAATTCTCATGACCAGTTCATCATTTGAATAAGAATTATTTGCAGCAAATTATGACACCAGGCTCAATGACTCCCTAGAAAGGGTCAGTGAGAACAGATATGATAAATAAAATGGACAAGTGCTGTACACTCAGGCCCAATGAATTTCACACTGTAGCTGTATGAAGTGTTAATATGCTGTCAAATGAAATACCCAAATGCTAACATATTTACGTAAGTCTCCTTGTGTATCTGAAGTAGCTTTCAGTTTTCCATTTTGTACAAAGTTACCTTTAGCAATATATTAGTAAATTGAAGATGTATACATGTAACGTCACGTATTTCTACTTCTCACACAGGGCTCTCAATGATTTCACTAGGACCATTGATTTACAGCTTCCCAAGGAAATTTAAATAGGAAAGATGATGGAGATGGCAGCCAATAGATATGTGCAAGGTTGGCATTATCAAGGAATAGCACAGAGATACCAAAAGAAACATAGGTGGGTAAACTGCAAAAAATTAAAGGGCACTCGTGAGCTGAAGAGAGAAGGCTCAAGAGGCATGGTAGAAACAAAGAATAAACTAAAACTGAGACACATTCAAGCAAACAAGATGTATGTCTTGGAGTTACTGACGGACAAGAGTATCCAGTAATAGTGCAACAGAAACACTAATAGTGAACACTCCATTTCCAAGACTGTCCAAATATACCTTTTTGCAGTAATTTCTATAGGTTTTTTAGCATGTTGCATTTCAATATGCACAGATATTTCTTCTGTGATTTCAAGTGTGCAATCTTCAGTAGCCTTCCTATTAAATTATTTTCTCTTTAGAATAATAACATAATTCAGTGACTGTGCCAACAACTTCAGCCGAAAACCATTCTCTGTTCACTGCCAAATCCAAAATGTCATTGTCAATAACGGATTAAACCAATGAGTACTGATTTGTTTCTCCAAGAGCTTGGTGTTACAACAAAAGGCTTTCTAATAAACACCCCAGCTTCAGAGAAAAATAATTTTCCACCCTTTAAAACAAATATATGTTATAAACATCTTTTTCATAATCATATTATTTTTACAATGAATCGCAGTCCTTAGTGTTTCTCAAAAAGCACTAAACCTTTGAGCATGTGTTTATAGTTTACTACATATAGATATATAAATACAAATAATATTGGATCTTGATTTTATTAGATTTTGCAGCGTTTGGCAATAGAAAACATCATTAGTGTTGTGGACCTTCCTTCTTGCTTTGCAGCTTCAGGGATTTTTTCATTCTCTTCTTTGGTCTGGGGAACTGTGCATAAAAGTTTTTTTTCCTTTGGCTTATTTTGAGGGGAAGGAGATAGTAAAAAAAGTTTTGCTCCTACAGGAATAACAGCACTTTTCTATCACGCTTCTGGCATGTTACAGTCCTAGTGAGATGAATCTTAGTTTCATGGAGATATAATATTGTATTCCCTATCTTGGTGATTCAGCCTCCTGTCATAAAGATTATGATGGTATTTGCCACTAACCTCTAGTTTGATTGCATGGCTGTCTAAATTAAATCGTATCACTAATGATCATCCACTCCATCCTGGGATTTTATACATATTGAGAAGCAACTTGCTTTGACTTTAATAAAAGCATCTGCACATCCAGATATGATTTAAGATTATGCCAGTATTTCTGTGTTGTATATATTCCCTCTTTGCTATGTGTCTTTGTCAGTGTTCAAATGAAAGCCTAAGTGCCAGATCAATTGTCTTGTAAACTCAGTCAGACCAGTTTTCTGACTTGAATAGTGGCCATTAAGCAACTAATTCATTAATAGATTAGTAACGCAGGCATCATCCCTAAAAGCACCTCCTGCAGGCAGCTTTATACAACATCACTGAAGGGACAGTGAAGCACAAAATTATTATGCTTTTGAAAAGCAGATGCTATTGAAACACAGAGCCCACCAAAACAGTGACAAATCTAACCTCCCAAATGTCTGATTACAATCAACTGTCACATTAGGCTCACGGTTAGGGTACCCAGGGACAACAGGGGATAATGGATGAGAAAAAGTAATACTAAGACTGGCCAGAAGGGTTCCATTTACTACAACTGAGGTTCTGAAAAAATATCATGGAGAGATCTGTATCTGCAGAAAACTCAACTATCAGCTGAAAACCTGAGACTGACAAAGCAGTTTGCTTTCTTGAACAGATATCACAAATGACTTTTAGGATTCCTCAGAAAACCTTGGAAAGTTTGAATTGATATTCAGATCTACCCTCGCAAAAGCTGAGTTGATTTACTAGCAATCTGAATAGACACACATGTACACACACAGTCACACCCATACAAATATATATATGTGTGTGTGTGTGTGTGTATAACTTAGAGCTTCTTAAATGAGAAGAGCATTGAATCGTACAATCATAAGAACCAGGAGGTCCTGCTCTGGCAGGGGGGTTAAACTAGATGATCTTTCAAGGTCCCTTCCAACCTTTAACATTCTGTGATTCTGGTTAGTGGAATAAGCCATAGGCATAAGCCCACTGTTTGACTACAGTTTCCATTAATAACACTGTTCCCAATGCAGATGTCAGAGTGAACAGAGTGCTCAGAGCAGTTAATAAATACACTAGATTAGAAAATGTGTCTATATGAACAATGTATCTGAGCTAGCCAGACCAGAAGATTATGTTTCCCACTGCAGCAGTCCATATTATGGTGACACAGAAATGTCAAGGATAACAGAAGTTACTGCAGAGGCATTTGAAAAACTGAAATTAAAATCCATTACTTTAAAACAAAAAAACAACCAAACAAAAAAGAAATATTCACAAAAGAAATTAAGCAAGATAGTGGAGAGGTGAATAAACCTTAGTAAATCAACTGAGTTGAAAATGTGATTAAAAGGTCTGCTCTCATATCGTTCTGTGTGACACCAAAACCAGGGGATTTATTTTCTAACCTGCAGAAAGAGACATTTAAGATATTTTTCATAGTTTTATGTCTTTGTAATTCAAAGCTTTCCAGAGTATACTTGCATCTAGGGAAAGTTGCGGAATGTTTCTTTGTGAAATACTGGGGGCTCTTCTCAGAAAGAAAGTCCTTATGTAAAACAAGCCAAATGACCTAGACAAAGAAACATCTTGCTTTGGAACCATATCTCATTTCTAAAGCCCTGTTCCTGTTGGTTTTCACTGTGGTTACCATAAAACTAGTATTTGTTCCATCACAAAATTATTTTTAGTGTCAACAGCACAATAAATGGCACATGAAATAACCACATCAGCAGTAAAGACACCAAGACTGCAAGTTTGAGTGTTTTACTGCTGCCAGACACAAGAAATTAAAGCACGCTGAAAGATAAATACAATTACAATGGAAAAAAGCCCAAACAAACTGAATTCAAAGCTCTGTCATTATCTCTGTTAACTCTTTAATTCTATGTCATGTCATTCTTGCTAGTGCCCTGGAGGATTCCTCTTGTTTCCTACTGCCTCTCCTCTGTCTCGCTATCACCTAGTCAGCTAACTCTCAGAAATTTTCTCCTTCCTTTATAGTCTGTTTCACCTTATATCTTCACTTGCTTTATTTCTTACTCCACCTTCTCCAAGTGCATCAATATTCTACTTGCATAAGCTACCTGGCTAATAACTCCCATCCTCACTTTTCCTTCCAAATTTAGCATTTATCTCTTTTTTTTTTTAACTAGGTTACACCTAATGCCTAGATTTTTTCTAAGCCTGCTACTGCAGATGGCGCTTTTGCTGCTGCAGTGCTTCACGTCGGCTGGCACATAGGCTCTGTATTTCTCCTTCCCAGTGTCTGAGCGAAGCATGGTCAACTACAACCCGCTCCTTTCCCCACCAAACCATCCAAAGTTTTCACTGGCTGTAATATCTCTGGCTTTCTGCAGACTGTGGAAGGGGAAATACTAAGAGGTTGGGAAGTTTCCACTCCCAGGAAAGACAATGAGCTTTTTAACCTCAAGTCAAACTGAAAAATCTATCGCTCCAACCAGAAGACAAAGTAGTTGAGAGTCACAACTGCTAGGCTTTTTCTGTGCTAGCCTATAAGTGTTTTTTAAAGGCTGGAGGTAGATATTATGGCAGTGGTCTGTGTTACGTCTCTACTAAACAATGGCATGCTGCGTTTTTGTGGGGAAATAATTTGCTCCTTAGTTATTGCTCTGTTCTACTTTAAGTAGAGGATGACTTGAATTTAGTATTGGGATTAGAAAACAGAAGAAAAACTAAAAAAATACTACAAGTTCACATTAAAAAAAAAAAAAATCTACCCTACAATTTATGGAAACTTCTTTGGTTCCAGAAAGTGAGAATTACTGTCTCTTACTAAGGTAATTACAGAGTATAAACAAGATAGATGATGTATCTCAACTGCCATAGCTTGCTCTGAATTTAGGAAGTATTTGATTTCATCTGGTTTCAACAATTTATTTCCCATTGTTGGAAATAGTTTTGTGGGGTTTTTTTTAATATGTTTGTATGATTATTAAAAGGACCACAAGTAATGTAAAAAACTTTTGAACTCTGTGTTATAAAAATTAATACTGTGCAATTAGAATATTTGAGACTTTATTTTCAGCATTTCTTTAATTTTCTTCAGACTTCTGACACAGCTTCTCCGAGTTATGTGTCTCTCCAGTCTCCTATTGCGGCTTTCTGCAGTGACTCAATATAGCATAATTCTTTTACTTCAAATCACAAATGATTTTGCTATGTCAATTCCCACATATACAATAACTATCACATTCTTTTTTTATTTTCTGACTTTTCATAATCACAAGACAGTACCATAGTATAACAGATTCAAACATCATTCTTCTATCCCTTACCTTTTTTATCATTGCTTTACAATTGAATATACTTTTAAGAGTCTCCCTAGTCTTTTGTGGACACATGATGTGATAGTATTTCCCAGTGAGTTGTAAACAAATAACATATTTTTTATCTGTTGCAAAGGCCTAATTGTGAATTTTGCCAGAAAAACCTAGTTATGAATTAACAACGGGGAGTTCTGCAAACAGACTCTTCCTTTGCACTCTGTTTCCAGCAATGAGACAGTCCCATGCTGCTACTATCCCTTATAGCATCCCTTAGATAGATGAGATCCCTTTACCAAACATGGAGAAATATTGAAACCTAGGGATTAGTCTCAAAAGTCAGTAGACTGACTAGGGGCCACTTCAAATCAAATAATTTCAAAACACTACTTTCCTTTAAGCACCTGAGGAATTCAGATGCTGTTGCTCACCTGTGTGTGTGCATCACCATCTCTTTAGGATTGCCAGCCCTAAGCTTTATCCTGGAGAAAGACCAGTAGCCCAAGGGAGACTTTCCTCATAGCACAGATTTAACAGGAGAAAGAGACACATATCTATCCGAATATTTTAAAACCATCCTCAAGTAACAATGTCAGCTCTTAATCAGAGAGAGATCTGATCCTCTCTTTGGGCAAGATATAACATCTTGGAGGGTTAACCACCAAACAAAAGGAGATGCTTCCTATTGACCTAAGCCATTTGGTCTCTTCTGTGTAGGGAATAAAGTTATTAAGTAATTCTGCATTCAGACCCAAAATTCAAAGATCGGCCCTTTGCCTTCCTCTCCTTTAGCATCACTAAAAAGTTCTGTGCCTTTCAGCACATGCAGAAGACTGAGATCTGGGGAACTGATATAGGTATATCTGACTTATTTTTCCTATTAAGGGGAACCCAGATAGATAAAAATTACATCTGGAGCTCTTCTCTCAACAAGCATTCCTTCAGTGTCTGTTAGTGAACTGAATGGATCATGCCATGTTTCCTCAGTGTGATTTTATCTTGTCCCATACTGTTTTATGTTTGGAGTTTAACTTATATATGAGTTAGATGTAGTGTATCGCAGCTTGCCATCCCTCAGAAAGACCCCCATTGCTTACAATTAAACAATGTTGGGTTCTTTGTGTCTTGGAAGTTGCAATTAGCCCATGGATTAGACTGTTTTCTTTTCTTCTGCTGAATCAAATAACAATTTTGTTCCACTCCAAAACCTTGGTTTAGAACTTCTCTCAGACATGGCAAATAGCTGTGGGATTTCTGTGGCGGCCTGATTAGGTCTCTCTTTCCTCACTTGCAGCCTGGTGCATCAGTGCTGTATTTTAACTTTTGTACATGAAGAGTCACAGCTGGGGATATGAGCTGTATGGGCCAGATGCCTCTTGGCCTTACTCAGCAAAATTACTACTGACTTCAACGTTTTTGCTCAGTTAATGAATGTAAAATGTAACTCTGTATTTTATCATGGTTTTTTAGGGCCCTGAATTCCACCAACATTTACACATATTCTTAATCTTATGCATATGTGTCATGGTTTAGGCCCATCAGGGAACAAAAGACCAGGATTAGCCTCAAGTACCAAAGACCTGAGGATTGCCAAAGGGCAGGGAGAGCTTAATTGCCACTTAAGGTCCAGGACAAAACAGACCAGGCTACCCAGCTTGGGGAAGAAAAAATAATTTAATGCAATACCAACTAAAACATAACCTTAAAACCCCAAAACATAACCAGAATAAAACAACACAGATGAAGAGTCCAACCAGCCCCATTTAAGACCACCTTCTCCCCACTCCTCCCCTCTTCCCAGGCTCAGAGCCCTGATCCCAATGTTTTTACCTCCTTCTCCCCTGAACGGCCCAGGGGGGCAGGGAGTGGGGGTTTCAGTCAGTCTATTCCTGATAGCTTCTGCCATTTTTTTATCTCTCGTCAGGGCAGGAGGGCTCCATACCAGTCCTTCCTGCAAGTCTGTGGGGTACCTCACACACACTAAAACCCTGCATGGGCTGTTCCAACATGCATTTATCCCAAAAGCTGCAGCTCCTCTCTGCCTCTCATGTGGGTCTGCTCTGCAGCGTGCAGGGTCTCCAGCACGGCCTGTGCCATGGCCACCTCCCCATACAGTCTCTCATCCATCTGGGTGCACTCACACGGAGCTGCTGGTGGCTCTCAGTCCTGCCATTGCACTCCATGGGTTGCAGGGGTACAGCCTGTGTTCTCACCATGGGTTGCACAGTAGTCTCTGGTCTGGTGCTCCTCCTTCCTTCCTCTTTCTCTGACTGAGGGGTCTGCATGGTCTCCTCCATCTTATACCACTCTTACACCTCCTGCCAAGCACTTCAAATTCCCATCCCTAAATAACGATCACAGAGGCACCAGATTGGCCCAGCTGCTCCTTGCTAAACCATGACAATATGGACCCTGATTTAGTAAGGTAATTAAACATAGGCTCAACTTAAAATACATGAGGGTTCTCAGTGCAGTCAGTGGAACAATTTGAGTGCACACAATTAAGTGAATAGATGAGTGTTTCCAAGACTGAAGACTATGTTCTTTTTCAAATTAACAGACACAGCAGAGACAGGCTTTTAGGACTCTTTCTGTGATTGTGCCACTACAGCCTACAGACAAAGCAAGAAGGAAATCTGTAACTTGACAGGTAAAGGCTGAAAACAACTCAGCAGCATTATTCTAAAGTGAAATATATCTGATCGATCATAGAAACAGTAGAATGTACTCCTGTAAAAAGTTTTATTTGCCTGCTTGCAGTCATTGCTCATAAGACAAACATCAGACTGTTTGACCTTAAAAGCATTTGACAGGGACAGGAGAGAGTTATCTGTCCAAAACTCGTATCTTGTACTGTTTTCTTAGTTTGCCACTAGAGATTTCTTGGACTTAGACAACTAGGTTTGAAGGCTCATGGCCAAAATTCTGTCCCTGTGAGCAGTACAGGGTAGAGGCATATTAATGACAGTAGAGAATCCTTCCAAGCCATCCTTCTCAAGGCAGCCTTGTTGGAAAGATTGGTAGCAGCAAGCTCAAAAGTCATCCTACAGAGTTAACCAAATGGCATGAACACTTCTCACCACATTCAGTGTCACAAGGACCTGGTGGCCATTCCCTTCAACCTGCCAACCCTACTGTCATCTGCCACCTCACCTGCCCACATAAGACTTATAGTCAGGGAGGCATTTGAAACACCTCCAGATATTTTATTGTGCAAGTCTATGGCAGTTTGCAGACAGAAGTTGCCTTGACAACAAAACCTTGTCCTTTATATCAAACCTATTTATTTTATATATACTTTTAAACAATCACTTTCTCTATCGCCATACATACACTGTTAATATCAGATCCTACTTGTATTAGGCTGGGCTATAGACATCTTTGTATGAGTTTGTGTCAGCTAGGTAACTTGCAAGTTACTCTGGATACCCACTTCTAGAAACTGAGTGCAGGTAATTTTGCACAGCTTAGTCCTTGGACTGCCCCTGGAGATAACCTTCTACCATTGTTATCCTATACAATCTTTCATGGCTAGGGTATAAATATACCATTACGCTCCTCATCTGAAAAGATTCCAGCTAGAAAATCTTTCAATCAAGGAGACTTATTTTGCCAGCATGATGTCATCTCTGAATCCTTTCTTTTCAAAATGTTACAAGCTAAGGTTTTAGATACAGGGATTCTGGGACAAATTCTCCCTGAACTAGGATTGCTTTAGGCTTAGAAAAACAACCCTAAAAGATAAATCCATTCATGGAAGGAATGAGCACAGGAAGATCCTCAGCAACATGCAAGCAGTATGTTAATTTTTACTGGAGCCATTACCTGCATAGCTGACACAAGGAATTAGCCGGGAAAACAGGGCCTCCTTGGGATTTTTGTGAAAGTCTGGTAACCAGATTTCATCCTTACAGTCCCCATAGGATCCCAGACATGGACAAATGCCATTTAAAGCAACATTTGAGCTGTTTTAACATCAGAATCCAAAGTGGCATGTAGTGACTCCTGTGACTGGGAAAGTATGGTACAATACAGTAGCACTACAGCAAGAATTTCTGCTCAGTTCCACTTTTGATTTTCCTTTTATTTCCATTTTTTTTGCAGCTGTACATAAATACTGCTCTGGAAACTGCACCACTGATACCCAGTCGTAGTCTTACCTTGCGAGTCATGGACACCTCCTCAGTCTATCTGGAGAGGAGAGTATACTGCTCTTCTTTTTGTTCTCAAGTCTAATACACTTTTCCTATTAATACCCTTTTTCTGATCTGTTACCAAGTAAATCTGGTCATGTCCACACAGATTTACAGACTCCAGAAAATTTACTTGTCATTGTCTAGTATGAGAGCACTCTGGTCAAGGGAACTGCACTGATTTTAAGGAAGAATCAACCTCCAAGAAAAAGTAGCTACAGGAAGTATAATGTATAAAAGTAATAGGAGTTCACTACATGTCACTTTCGTGAGTATAAACTGTAATAAGCTACTTCTAAAAAATTTCAACAAGAATGAAAATACAATGAAAAAAATCAACCTATTAATGCAATTAATCGTCAATCTAGAGGGAGTATCTCTTCCCAGGCAAGGGTATTGGAGCAAAACTGCTGGAATAATTCAGCAAACAATGAGATGATCATATAGGGAATGATGCACTACAAAGGTAATGAGCTTTCATAATAAAATTCTCCAGTTGTTCTCATGGAAAACTCTGGGGAACACAATACCCAGCAGGCACACCATGACAAAAAATACATTGTAGAGAAAGCTACTTGGCCTTTGGATATCATAAGTCCCTAACATATAACAGATTTCATTTGTTTTTAGAAACCACACACTTAATTATGAGCATTATTTGAAGTTCTGTTTGACTTAATAGAGACTTAGGTATGCACTAAATGCCTTTCTTCCCACTGCTGCTCTTCTGAGCTGAAAAGCAATGATTGGGGTAAAAAAACCCAAAAAAACCCCACATGCTTCAGATGACCAAACAGACACAATAGTGCAACTGACAGCTGCCCAGGAGACATCCACGTGCCCACTATGGACATGTGCCTCCTCAACATCCACCACAGAAGGGGTCTGGGCCTTAACCTCAAACTCCAGATGTCTCAGTAGGAATCTCACCTGGCCTGCTTAAATAGTATTGCTATCCTGAACTTGCTATGTACTGGAGCCTGGCTAGGTGAGAAGGTTGATTGCCTCAGTGCTATGCCCAACAAAGGCACAGCCACACAAGGGCAATTTAGTCTATTAGGATCTTTGCTCACTGCTAGCTTGCTGGTTCCTTCCTCAGAGTGCAAATAACATCATTTTAAGACACTTTCTTCTAAGTCTGAAGGTAAGCGACTTATTCCATCCCAGAGTTTGTCTTCCTGTGTACAGCAGAAGAAACCCCACGTGGCAAGAGACTTGTTCTAATAGATTGGAATTTGCAGAACATACCTTCAAAACTTGGATTTGTTATAAACAGTCATCAGTACCTAAGAGGCAAGAAGCAAGTGTTAACCACAAATGTTAATGAAGGACATCTGTTTTTATGCAGGGTATAAATCAAAACCTATTGACAGGAAGGAATTTTGGATTCGTTATTGCCTGTGTGGCAGCTATAATTGTTTCATCAACACTAAAACTTTCATGGCTTCAGGATATGGCTGCAATACCTTATTATTTAGATAATTTTAGTGAGGAAGAAGACAATATTGTGTTAATTTTTACATGATAGTATGACTACAATGTAAGCATCCATAGATATTTATATTTTAAATAAATCCCAGAAAGGAATTTTTGAAGCTATACTGAAGTCACCTATACAAAGATAACATCCAAGTAAATGAGAGAGTTAAAAGGTCACTTGTAGTTGCTGCTCAATTTAATCTTATATGTAATAAGCATATACTGCTGAAGTCATCCAAGTTCCAAGAAGTGAAAGTTTGTTCTATGTCTCCAAGTCATTTTAGTATGAAACAAGTCTACTTCTAATGGTATCTCTTGCAAGAAATCCATTTCATTGCTTAGAAATCAGCTGTACCAACACTAGTCTATTGTGCTTGGAGAGGAAGGTTGAAGGCTGACTGTCTCTCAAGGAAGAAAGAACTCCCTGAATGGGAAAAACTCCACAGTTTCTGTTATAGCTGGGGATGTGTAGCACTATTCACCTGTACTGATTGGATTTTGTGTCCATCAGACATTTCAGAGAATGTTCAGCTCTAGTGGAGAGTGGAATTTGGATTTCAGTAATTTAATAGTCTGACTCAAATTCTTTTGGTGCGTTCATGGCCCACTCCCTTCAGTCAGCACATGTGGATGCATGAAAATCTATGTAAAACAAGCCTGCAAGATGCAAATTGGATATTTGGTTATAATTCCCAGCTGTCAATACAAAGTAAGCATTTTGTAGCAGTAGAAATTTACTTAAAATGAATAGAAAACATCTAACTTCAAGCTTAAGAACTGATTTATTACTTAGGAATTGCTTTAAAAATGTCTCAAATTTTACTGTTGTATGGAGGGTAAGAGCTTGACATTTGCCTGTTAGGGACTTTCACTGAAAACAATTTTGCAAAGTCAAGGGTTAGAATCTGGTTTATGAGCCACAATTTCAGAAGGCTGAAAAATAGGTAATTTATTAAGGTGACAAATATAACAAATTTGAGATTGCCATTGATAAATACACTTATTTCAGTAATGCTAATGTATGATAAAATGGCAGCAATACTTATTCTGGAGATTCTTCATCACAGAGCAAAAAAGCACAGTTCTTACCAAGAAAGTGTCCCTGTCTTGGCGCAGAAAGAGAAGTACAGCTCATCCACTGTCTCATCTGGGTCTGCAGTCTCTTTCTCCCTGCTGTATCTAAGTTGACTTGAGACAAAGCAGAACAAAAATGCTCAAAAGGCTAAAAAGCTAAAAATCGTCTATCTCCCTCTCCCTGGGGACTTTTATAAACCCAAACTTCTCTGCCCTCTCCCTGGAGTAACGCTTAACATGATTTGGGTGGAGAATTGAGGAATATAGTACATGTTTAGCATGTACCTCTTTTTGCTCATTATCATATATGACATTGTCATATATATATATATTATTAGGAGTGTTAAAGGGGTGTTAACTTTAATATTAATATTGTAGTTAATTAGGCAATAGTCTCACTCTGGGCACCATGGCCTTGATGAAACTTTTTTGAAGCTGTTTTTCTGCTTGAATCTGTGACTTATAGCCAAAACAGGACCATCTTGCCTCCACAAGGCTCTCTCTCAGCTCATCTCTCCACTTCCCAAGCCTGCATAAGATGTAGGCTGGCATTGACACTTTTAACCCTTTGTGTGCAATTCCCACATATGATTAACTGCTAGAAGTAGAAAGTTCTCTTATGTAAACATTATTACATGTTATTTGTAAGGTGTGGGGTTTTTAAAAACATTTATTGTCCAGAAGAGCACCATAAGACAACAGAGAGTCAAAGCTCTCGTTCATGGTATTGTCAAATTCAGTGGAAAAGTTAAACCCCCTACAAAGTGACTTTTTGACAGAGGGTTGTGTCAGACTCCCGACTGCAGAACATAGGCTCACATCATTATTTTCTTTGACCTGCCGAAGTTAGTTTTGATATGGCATGGAAGAATAGTTCAAGGAAATTAGAAGTGTAATTGTTCTGTCAATTATATTTCTGACTCTGGCAATCAGATGCACATTATGAGAAGCAAGTTCTTCTGTTCGTTTCATTATTTTTCTGTTTTGTTCTCTGTGAGGGAATAATGAAGTGTCATTTGCTTAATTCTCTATAAGGAAGAAAACCACATTTTTAACACGAAATGGTAAATTCTGATTTAGTTCACTTGAAAAACATCAGGTCTTGCTGTGGGATGAGGAAAGAGGTCTTGAGAAGTGTTTGGCAGAGCACTGCCCGTGAGATGGTTAAACATTATTCTCCACAGAACTTTCCATCTACGACAGCAACATAACGCTCTCAAGATAACGAGATACTTAACTTTAACTTCTCATAAAAACAATTCCTGCATTTCAAATTAATAATGGGGTTTGATATAAGGAAGAACAAATCTCAAAAAAGAAAAAAAATGAGTGCTTATTGAAGCTTTATTTTGAGCAATATTTTCATTCGCTGAAAATTAGGTCCAAGTAAAGCAATAACTAACTTGCCTTCAAGCAGAATACTTTCCTTTTTCAATATCTCCCTTTTCTAAGAGAATCTGGATTGCTGACATTTAAAAAAAAAATCCAATTTGACCTACTGGAACCTCACAAAACAGAAGCAAATTTGAAATGTTTTTCAGCTATCTCTAACCACATGCAGATACTAAAAAACACAATAAAAATATTTAAAACAAGATGTGAGTGTTGGCTAAATTGCCTTGGATTAGCAGCAAAGGAAAATCCTCAAAGCACAATGGAGTTTGCATTCTTCCTTGACTTTTGACCCTAGAAATACTTCCCTTCCCTATTAGAATGAAATATCCTTATAAGCAGCAATATTCCAACCCTTGGCCATAATATTGTCAAGAGAGTGAATACCAACTAACACAAATATAGTAGAAGTTATACCATGGACTTGAATCCATTTGAGTAGACTAGGGGATGAATTCTTTTCTAATATCAAGCCTACCATGGCACTGAAAAGCTTTGCCTGAATTTAGATGCATAAGTCTGCTTATCTTTTCTCACATTCATTCACATTAATTTTTGCCATTGAGTTAAACACATATACCTTTGGTGTAATGTTTTGTGGGAGGCTGTGCTTCAGGGCAAAAGGGACTGAACAAGAGGGACAGGAAACTGCTTAAATAGAAATAAGCCTTCTTAACTTTGTTCAGATAGTTTCAGAAAATGATCCCGTACTTCAGCAAATGTAATTTGTGCATTCAGTTTCCAATGGTACAGCCCCAGCATTCCAGTGACTGATTTCCAGCTTGAGAAACTCTCATTACAGTAACCCTAACTGAACTCAAAGTTTGTTACAAGATCTTGTGGCTTGCACTGGCTCCACTCTGATCTTCTGTTACTCACTAAGATTACATCCCTTGTATCTCCAGAAAAGGCCTTTTTCTTCTCTGTGGTAATATCTGATATACTTGAGCTGAATGGAGATTTCAAACTCTTGTTATGCAAATGACTAAAAGCTCAATAAAAATATAAAATATTTTTTCCCATTTTATTTTCTTCTTGCTTTTCACAGGTGTTATCTAAACATCCACTAGCTCATACACTCTAAAATAGTAACATGATTTAAGACTATATAGTCCCGTTTAGATTTACTGCCAAGTTAATTAGTGAATTATTTTAACTGGCAATGAACAGAACTTTTAATAAGTAATTTCTAAAATTAATAGCAAGCAGATAAAAATATATACAATATCATAAGAACTTCAAGATCTTAAACTTGGAAGTGCCACTTCACCCCTTTTAGCTGCGCATGCCAACTGCCTCATTTGGATCAACTTCAGCTGTATAATGTATCCGCAATATCAGCTGTCTCAGTCAGATCCATGAACCACTCACCTTTATTAAGTTCCTTATCCACTTCACAGAACTTGCTGCTTAGTCTTTTGACAACTGTTTGATTGTCAGGAGGTTGGGGTAACCCTTTTTATTGCATCCAGTAACAGGACAAGGGATAATGGAAAGAAGCTGGAATACAAAAAGTTCCACTTAAAAATAAGAAAAAATGATTTCACTGTGAAGGTGAGGGAGCCCTGCACAGGCTGCCCAGGGAGGGTGTGGAGTCTTCTTCTCTGGGGGTCTTGAAAACCGGCCTGGACATGTTCCTATGTGACCTGATCTAGGTGAACCTCCTTCTGCAGGGGGATTGGACAAGATGATTTCCAAAAGTCCCTTTCAATCCCTACCGTTCTATGATTTCTGTAAAAGCAGGTCATGCAATTTGTAAATATATAGTATTTCCTGAACATCTTCAATTCAGTACTCTTGGGATTCACAGGTGAGGAGCCTACGTTACAAGTCATGAAGTATTTCCATGGCAGAATCCTCCATGCAACTTGAGACCGTGCATGGAGCTAGCTGTACAGGGCTCGTGCAAATTTAATTAGACAGCACTATAGGAAGTCTAACTGTAGTTCAGAGTAACTAACTGCCAGTTAAAAACTCTTCCCAGTACTACCCAAGACTGACACGAGTTTCTGCCTGGCCATCCCCAAAGAAATTCTTCTTACATTTTCTGGGCCAGAGCCAAGGATCAAGAATTGAAGACTAAAGTCTTTCTTATTCTCTATATTTCCTTTCTAAATAAAGATAAAAACCATCAATCTTGGTTTTACTCGGTATTCCAGTCCAAATGCTTCCTTGTTTCAAAAATTTTTTCAAAGGCAGCAAGAGATAGGCATGAGGCAATAAAATGCCTCTTGACCGGTAGCTTCCACATTCCTTCCTATCTCCTGCAGTCTAATTGGGTCAAATTTCATAAGTCTGGTATCAGAGACAATTACACTGTTATTGCGAGCAGTATTTTAATAGGTGAGACCAAGATCTTAGCTGGTGTTTTTGCTAATTTCCCTCTACCATGGAAAAAGGACATAAACAGGATGATCCTGTATTACCCATCTACATTTAAGTGAATAAATCTGTTTCCTTTTCCTCAAAAACCTCACTGAAGACAGTTCTTTTCTATATACTTCATACTCTTATTGATTAGAGAGAGTGTTTACTGAGGTTTTTCTCTTGTGACACCTAACATATTTGTTCTGAAAAAAATGGGAAAATGGAGGGGTGTTGGGGATGGAGTGGAATCGTAAGAAGACAAGGATAAACACTATTGAAAATGTTTTCCAGCTCACCAGGTCTCATTTAAATTATTTGCCATCCCATTGTCTGAGACAACTTTGCCTGTTTCTTGAAAAATCTCAGGGCTCACTGAGTTTAGCAGCAACTTTCTTATTGCTATTATTTTAAATCTTAACAAGAAATTGAACTCTAATATCCTTCTCTACACTAATATAAAACCCATATTATCTGTCAGTTGGTTTAAGGATTTAAAATTCTTACAAAGGCTTAGATATCATTTTTCACATTACGTTTGAGAATTAAATCCCTCAAAAAAAAAAAAAGCCTTTATCACCTTTTGCACTAAAGGCAAATGTTACAAACACTTCTCTTACTCTCCTTTTGCACAAATAAATAAATAGACTGGAGTTTGTACAGTTGTTTCGAGTTCTACTTTGACACAGGCTGTGCCTGAGACTTACTAGCTGGAAGTCTGCCAGAGCTTTTAACTGTTTCTTCTTCTGGTTTGGTGAGTCAGCACTTGCTATTAAAGGCAAAGAATTCTAGAAAAGGTTCTTTTCTTCAAAGCCTGAAGAGAGAGGGGGGAGGGGGCGGGGAGCTGCTGTTGGTTTTCATTTCTCTTTTGTTCGTTTGGGAGTTTTGTTTCTTTTTAAAGACAAGAAGAAAATGAATATTTGTCCTTTGAATTGATGTTTCTGTCCTCCCTTGAGCTCTCTAGCCTTTTTAAACAGAGTACGTGTAGCATCAGATAACAAATAGGAGAAGGGAATTGACAGAAATTGAAACTTTTCCAAGAAAATCTGATCAACCGGCACTTATAATGCAGACATTTCTCAGCCACCTTGATGAACACCATTAAATTCACCTTTATGCTGCAAATCCACCATACCAGAACATCTGAGGTATGCCAGCAAACTGAGCCACAAATGAGTTTC
The DNA here is from genome assembly GCF_028858725.1 of Colius striatus. Classification (NCBI taxonomy): domain Eukaryota; kingdom Metazoa; phylum Chordata; class Aves; order Coliiformes; family Coliidae; genus Colius; species Colius striatus. The sequence continues at coordinate 27,400,731 of NC_084767.1, read as the reverse complement.
TGTCAACATATCCAAGCCTCTGGAAACTACTGCAGTGACTGTTATTTGAATCTTTGATAGACAAACCAAACTTATCTGGTGCATAACATTGAAATGTGCTATCAAATACTGGTGCCTTTCATATTTCAAAGCACGTATTTTCTTGTGCTGTTTTCCACATAATCTAGCCTCAAATAAAGGCATCAGTAATTTTGACTTGATTAGACTATAATTATTCAAATATCTTTAATTTTATACTCTGGAGTAATTTCCATATCCGTTGTTATCATTAAAAGAGACTGTTATAGATAATGTATCCATGTATTTCCCCTAATTGAAAAATGCAGTTCTTGAACAATAACAGTTATGACAACAGTTCTGTTTAAAGGCTACTTTGCTAATAAAGCTGTAATTACGGAAAACACAAACTGTAGCAAGCCACCATAATTAACAGCAGAGCAGAAGGACAAGTGACTGACAGTTGACTTTGGCGTTTTTGCCTAGTTAATGTTTCTTCGCCATGATCCAATAGATAGTGTTGGAAATTTGCCAGAGAGCTCATAGAGAAAGATTAGTACTTCTAAAACTCTTCGATATCCGGGTTATAGCCCAAGTAAATTTAGTGTAGTTGTCTTGTACTGAAGACCCTCCAAAACCAGAACCCTTCCAACTGGACCTTCCAGCAACTAGTGACACCCGGCAAAGCCCCAAGTCATGATACAGCATCATTTTGTCCATTAAAAGATATGTTTTCCCCAAACAACCTTTCTTGTTGGCAGATTCTTGCTGGATATGGAAAGTGAAGAAGGTTAAAACGGCTCACCAGAAAAAGTGTAGCTAGGACAAACCAACACAGAAGTTATATCTTCCCACATCTTCCCTAAAATTGCAAAGAAAACAATGAGGGGGAAATATCAGACAAAAAAGTTGCATGGAAAAGATGTGAGATATATGAGAAGGGTTAAAAAAGGGGGCGGGGGAAGATGGAAACAATGAAAGCAATAGCAGAAAACTGGAAGAAAATAAAAGAAGGGAAAAAATAACTATGAGAGAAGGAACTGCATGCCGAGAAGAGAAAAAACAGAGGCTAGTCAGAGACATAAAAGACTGCAGATGCATGAATTTCATACTTGCCAAACACCAGCACAGATCTGAGGAAGAGTTTCAGGTGCCATGTACCAGAATAAAAGAGAGGATAGAAATACCAAACAAAATTATGAAAATGAGAAGAAATAACACTGTGAATAAAGAGAGGCATTAAGATTAAAAGCTCTTCAGGGAAAAGATTGCTTTTTTATTGTGTGCTTTTGCAGAAGTCAGTAGAATAGGATTTTTAGCATATCTCTCTTGTCAGAGTACTACTTCAGCACAAATAATTAATAACAATAACAGACAAAATAATTCATAAGACTAATGACTTTACAAATCATTTTGTGCATTTCTCAAGGGTAAGTGCTCCCTTCCCTACACTTGCTAACCAAAAATCACCATCACATCTAGCTTCTTCTCATGACAGCTCATCTTATCTTTCCTCTTCCCTTATTTCAGCTTGAATTATGGGTCAATTAATATACTTCCTACCTTCTAAGTCGAGCCAAAGAAGCCCCCTACAGTTAGCTCAGTGCTGAAGCTGACTGCATGTTATGTTGCATTTGTAATGAACATCCTTCTGTTGGCATTCAGCATAGCTATTTCAAAGCCAAGTATTTTGGGTAGGTAAATGACAAGTGCTGGGTTTGTCAGATCTCTGAAACCTTCGCATTTCACTGTGGATATTGCACACTACAGTGTTAATATCTCTTTTTAAATGTATGCTTTCAGGAAAATGAGTTTCCTTATAATCACATTTGATCATTAACTCATACTTACAAAATATGGACTAGTTCCAGCAGAGCCTACTCACTCTTCCTTCATACTGATATTCTTCTCTTCCATTACATATCTTGGGCTGATTCTTTACCAAGAAAAAACCACAGAGAATGAAAGTCCAGAGAGTACTTACTATGTGGTCTAGTGGCAGACACAAGCCTTGCTCCAAGCAGTCTGAATGTGAATCCACTCCAGCCTAGAAGCTGTGCCTTTCAGCACATGACAACGGTCTCATCTTCATCAAATGTGTCCATGTCTGCAGTGGTCTGCCAAGGTCCACCCAGTAGCACTGCATTTCTGGCAGTGAGCTGTCAGCTGAACATTGGAATGATCCTATACCTCTGCTATCTGCTGCGTTTGTCCATGTTCTAGCTATCCAATAGCACTGTATAGTATGAGAAAAGGGAAAATTGGGTAACATTAGTGTTGAAAGCCTTTTGTTACCCTTTTGTGAGCACCTTACAGTTTCCATCTTAATTTCTAAGGGAAAATATTCTTCAGGTTCTGTTTCTCAAAAAACTCGGCCAAACAAACCAACCAACAAGTGCCAAACACCAGAGTGTATCATCACTTTCTCTTACAGCCCTTTCCAAGTAAAATAAGTAGACTAACAAGGTCTTTTCTTTCTTTACAGTCATGCAACTATTGTGCATGTAACTGTCTTCTCAAATAGCAGTTGAGAGAGAGTTGTATTTGGTCAGTGCAATTTTAATTTCTGCAGTTTAAGTAACTGTAATTGAAATAGAACCAATGCAGATTAAAAGGCAGGCAAGCTGCTGGACTGATCTTCTCCAGGATCTTTCTCCATAGTGTCCTCTATCCTTCCTCTGTTGTTAGCTACAAAGATGTAAGACTCAAGGTGAAAATGGAAGGCAGCAGAGATTTGTATTTACATAACTTATTCTGTTTGTCTGTGCATATTCCAACATTGGGGAACCTCAATTATTTAATAACTGAAGGACATGTTTCAAGATAATTGGAGAAGAAAAACTAATTCATATTGTCTTTGTACTGGCCTGTTAGTAATATTTTACCTTTGTGATAACTATGATGCCAGTCTATATATATATATATATATGTATGTATATGTATATATATATGTGTGTGTATATATGTATATGTATATGTATATGTATATATGGTGGAGTTGGGTTTTTTCCTTTTTGGCAGACGTAGAAAATGGTCCCTAATGTCACCAGTTCTACTTATAAGCAGAAGTCAAAACAGCATATGGGACATTCATCTGTAAACAGTTTTTCCTTAATTCACAGAAGTGACTTGAAGAGATTTAGAGGAAATTCACTGTGCTGAAGGTCAGTTGCCACCTTTGCTGTTCTGGAAACACTGGTTTTGGAACTTAATCCATGCCTTTTTAAGTCATGGGTTGATTATTTCTAAATAAAATCTCACCACTGTATTGAAAGAATTCATTTTTATGGTAGCAGCAGCTACATTGCAATAGTACAAACTTCCACTAGTGTACATGCTGATTATATCTCAGCATATTTGAATGAACAAGGCTCCCCTGTAATTGCAGTTTTGTTATAAATCCAATAATTAATAATGCAATATGAAATTATATTTGCTTTTTTTTGCTGTCATGTTGTACCTTAAATTCATATGGAATCATTTGTCTAGTCTCAAACTAAAGGACCCAGCAAGCTAAAGGACTCAGCAAGCTGCTCTCCAGTTTTTCCTTTCTGGGTTCCTAAATAGTATTCTCTAATACTGTTGGGAGAGCTAAAAACAAGCTTAAAGTGGGATGGGGAAAGTGTGCTGCCTAGGATGCAAAATATCCTCAACATGTTAATAAAAATAAGTCAGAACAACAAATCTGCATCAACTTTCCTTAAATAACAACAGTCACACAATGGCAGGCAGCAATACCCAAAGACAGCTGGTCCTTATTGAAATAGGAGGAGAAAGACAAGAAAACAGAGCTCAGCATCCTTGAGCACTGATATGGTTCATGTTGTAAACTGTAAATGTCTCTAAATAGCTCCTACAATATGAGACATTGAGAGAAATACAATTTGTAGTAGCTTCTGGCAGTACTAAGCTGAGCTACTACCACTTATATCCGGCAAGTAATTTTTAGCTAAGACGGACTGACACTTCAAGGAGCACCTTTCAGCAACAGGGAGGAACTGATCAGTTTGAGGAATAGTCTTAACATTGTGTCTGCTTCCTCACTTTCAAAGCTACCTTCTGATGCAAACCTCTAGTGCATGACTGATCTCATACTAGGTCTCAACAGTCCTTGACAGCCTCCCACGTCTACTGTAGGCAGTAAGCAGCCTGCTGTCTGCTCTTCAGAGTTTCAGCAATTAACAATTCATTTCATCATGCAATATTAACAGCTGTAATAACATTGCCACCCAGAGTAGCAGCAATACGAATAAAAACAAGGGAAAAAAAAAAACACCTTAATACTCAGAAGACAATTAAAAGGAGCTGGTTTCTACAGAGAAGTGGAAGTTGGTTATTCAGTGATGAAAATAGAGAGAAGGAAGTAGAAAGGCTGGAGCCAGGAGAGCTGTCTCCCCACATCAGTTCTAGGCTCACAAAAAATGGTTGGTTTGACTTGTTTGAAACCAAACACCAAAACACATTTGCGTTCAAGGCCAAACAGGTGCATATATGAGTCCCACAGCTTCACAGTCACAGCATGTCACCCAGCTGTGGTAAAGGTGCCAGGTACAGAGAACACCACTTTTGCCTAGCCTCTGGGGCTGTCTCACTGGCAGCCAGGTTGCCAAAGGTACCTGTTGGAAAACAATAAACAAAGTAAAATAGCTTGACCAGTTTGCTCAGTAGATGGAATCACTTAATCCTTAAGAAAAATAATCATGAGGGGGCAGCAACTGAATGTGTCTCAGAAGGTAACAAATGCTTCACTTGTACCCTGTTTTTTATTGCAGCTACATTTACATTTTCCTTTCTGAGTTTGATTAAGGTTTTAAGAAAATATCGATAGGGCAGGATGTTTCTGTTGGTCATCTCTTCAGGCTGAAATAGCCAGAGGTCTGAACCAGGGAAGTGGCTGATGGACCTCCAGTCCAACAAATGTCAGCAACAGGCAAAATCAACTACTCAGTGGAGCAGACACAAATACAGGTGTTTAACTTCTACATATAAATATGCATATAGGTTCACTGCAGGTACTGAAGTGTCCTTTTCCAAAATAAAGATGTAGGATTTCCTCAACCCACTATACAGCTCTACAGGGATTCTCTTCTTGTTTCCCATCTTGAATTCCTTCTGGAAATTATTCACAGAGACCAAACTGAATGCAAGTGATTTGCATTGCAGATAAGGGAGGTGAGAGACATGTTTGGGAAGGAAAAGTTTAACTGATTAAGTCAAGTAATTTAACCAAATACTTGTCTCCAGAGATTATATTATTTAATCCTATTAATATTTGCATAGTGGTAGCTGGGGTTTACATTTTAATCTATCTGAATTTAAGGAAATAAATTGGGTGATAAATCTTTAAAAATCAAGTTGGACCTCATGTCTCATCAATTTTATCTTTTCTTTGGGACTCAATGCTATTTTGATTAGATACTTGCCTTTATCTCTCAATTCCATATTATACCAAATTCATTACGATGATAGCTATAGTCTGTGTGGCCTTAACTGTAAGCCTCTTCAACAAATTTCTCCTGCTTTATTCCTGTCAGGTTCTGTAATGGTATCAGGACATGTACAAGTGGACAGTCTCAAGAAAAGCCCGGTCTGTGAGATCACTCTACCCACTCAGCTACACGTCATTTCCTTTCACATAAATTCTAGTGTTGCTTCTAACCTACATGATAAAACAGAATATAGTGAGCTGTCTTTTATTAAATAAGAACTGAGGACTTCTCAGATTTTGTTTACCAGGGGCATCGGGTGTTTATTCTCCTGTTATGCAGATAAGACAGAGCCAATGGGTTTCAAGATTTCACTGAGTATAATTACGCACTAAGATGTGTATTGAGTGGGTTTTTTAAGTATTTCATATTTTTTGTAAGAATTCCAGCAGTAAGGAGTACTGTACTTTGTCATCATCTGAGGAAGACTTTATCCTCCAAATCAATCAGACTCTCAACATCTCTAACCAAGAAATCTTTTGACTGCTCTGCTGTAGCACTTTGCTTCTCACCAAGGATTATCATCTTAGACAAAGACTTATGCTAATGCAACTGTAGACTTTCCAGTTTATAGACCAGGTCTGCATCAGAATGGTTTAAAATGCAAGCAGAACAATAAAAGTGTAGCTGGGAAAAAGAAAAAAGAAAAAAAAAACGACCATAGAGGTCTTAAAGGTGCTGCACATGTAAGTATGTAAGTTAGTCTTAGGAACCAAAAATGCTAGGGCGGACTCATTTTTCTTTTGCCTTCATGTACTTTATTAATTAGAACCAGTTTAGCAGGGAACCACTTTCAGAAAGCACATCAGTTGGCAAACCTGGCACTGTCTCTCAGTGGAAGGCTAGTTGATGTTACGCTGCAAATTAACCTCCAGCAGGGCCAACAAGACTCCCTAACACCGAACGTCACAGAATTAAGGCTGGAAGAATCATTCAAACTTAGTAACATCATATATTCTGTAGCAGCCCACAAGATGTGTGAGATGTACTACTCTGCTTCTTCATGTTTTCTGTGCCACAGTGAGACTTTCCAGATAAGACATATCATACTCCACGATTTGTCACTCAGAGGAGTTGCATCAGTGCCTGCTAAACCAAAAGATATCTTGACAGCAGGAGTTACACTTCCTCCTGCTAACATTACCTCCTACAAGTGCCGCGATGGAGAGACGGAGACGCAACTTGATACAAGCAAAGTGTCCCACTTTATTGAATACAAGCAACATTTTTATATCTTTTTGAAGTCAACGCGTTACATGCTGATTGAACCATTCACTTAATTAGCTCATACATATTGCAAAAGCTAAGCTCCTAATAGGCTGACAAAAAGGCACACGATTTCTTCAGAAGGCTTATTGTCTCCCAAGATTAGATAAGTTTCAAGGTTTTCTTAGCAGTCTCATAGCAGTCTGTTACTAAACACCATGTCCCTATCTCAAGTTTTCTGTCTCCCCGCCAAATTCCTGTTCTTTCCCACGTACTTCTACATACTATGCTTTTCACTACCCTCAGCATTTTTCCATGCTAGCACAACAAGGCCTAAAGATCAAAGCTAACTAATATTCTATAGTCTTAGCTAAATTATATTTCTATATGAACCACATTTCCCCCTTTTTGTTTTTAAGCAACATCCGCTTCCCAAGGTTTGCGTCCAACTAACTCAAGGACATTTCGCTTTACTAGCTCTTCAGTACTGGGAATTTTCAGTAGGTCCGGTTGTTGCACAACAAGAATCTTATTAATAGAAGCTGATATAGATTTTTTGCAAGCACTACAAAATACATGAAACTATTACTAACAATATACAAACTACTAAAAGGATCAAAACTCCTTGCTTAAACAAGTCTTTTAACCATAACTGTAACATCTGCCCCTGTATCAATGATCCCACTCAAAACCACTCATTGATCCCCGCGAACTAAAGTACAGCGGCACACAGGGCGCTTTTGGGTGATAGATTGAACCCATAAGATCTCAGGCACTCCTGTAGAGCCAAAAGCTCCCTGTCTTTGTTTCGGCTGGTCACCAGACTGGAGGCTAGTTGCCTTAGGGATTAAAATCAATTGCGCTATTTTACTATCCCTTGGTACGGTACAAGGCGGAAACGGAGTCCAAGCCATGATTTTAATTTCCAGTTCACTATCAGAATCAATTACTCCTGGCAATACAAAAAGACCCGACAGGGTAGCAGACGACCTCCCTATCAATAATGCTTGAGTCTGTGGTGGTAAAGGACCAGTAACTTCAGTAGACAACAGGTGAACAGAGGAATCAAGTAAAGTTACTGTGTGGGAGGTTGCCAGGTCCAAGCCTGCACTCCCTGTGGTTGCTGGGCAGAGGTCAGAAACCCTCCGGCTTCCTGCACTCCCTCCTGCGCACGGAGAGGCACCGGGGCCGGTCGCGGAATTTGTGTCTGCACGCGCCGCGGATTCGCGTTCAGCTGCCGGTTTCCCGGTATGGGACGCCCATTCACATCAAATCTAGATTTGCATTGGTTCGCAAAATGCCGTCCCTTCTGACATTTAGGGCAAACCGGGGGTCTTTTTCCAGATCCAGTGTTACGACAATCTCTTTTGAAATGCCCTGGTTTTCCGCAACCATAACAATTCTGCCTTTCATCACCTCCCACGGGCCCCTGCATAGCTGCAAAAGCGGCGGCCATTATTTCATATTTATGATCCATCGTGCCAATCCTGTTACAAGCCTCAATCATCTCAATTATCGTAGGGTTTTGATTCGGGAGCGATTTTAAAAGTTTTTTGCAATCGGCATTGGCGTTTTCTACTGCTAATTTCAGCAATAAGATCTCCCGAGCTTCGGCATTATCTATTTGCCGATCTAGAGCCTGTTTCAGCCTATCTATAAATTGCATATATGGTTCCCGAGGCTCTTGAGTGATATTAGTGAACACCTTTTGAGGCTTTTGAGAATCAGGGACTTTCATTAAGGCTCTTCTCGCTTCCTCCCGGACCGCTTCTAAAGTGTCTCGGGGGATATCTCTAGCTTGAGCGGCTGGGTCTGCGTATTGCCCTGTCCCAGAAAGATGTTCCATAGTTAAAGCTGCTAAAGCGGCATTAGCGTGCCCCGCATACCCCAATAAAACTTTCTGTAATCCCGACCTCCATTGAGATTCCCACATTGTATACTGAGTCGGGGTTAACAACAATCGCACAAGAGATTTTAAATCATGCGGCGTCATAACATATGTATCGAATACAGAAGACAAAAGACTCGCAAAATAAGGAGAGGACAGTCCGTGCTCAGTAACCGTACGACGCAATTCCTTAATCACTGAGAAAGATAGCGATTCCCATTGAGCCGTTCCCCGCTTCCCTTTATAGATCACAGGAGCCACTATGGTTTTTGCTATTTCTAATTCCCCTTCCTTCAGCGCTTGGCGCTTAATCTCTCCCCAAACATCATGAGGGTCAGGAGGGAAAAGATCAGGCTCCTTTTCAGGATCAATGGGTCCCGGATCAAAAGGATCATCCTCCGGTGGGTAACCTGCAGCACAGGCTAACGGGGGGGGTGACGAAACAGCGGGAAATGGTGGTGCTGAGGGCTGCACTTCCCCCTCTGAGTCTCCCTGGTTTTGCTCCTGCGCTTTTATCGTTTCATAAATCAATCTCCACCGTGGGAGCATTCGTTGAGCCTCCTTATTTCCAGAAGTAGCTGCATCCCATAATTTTCCCCCCACATCATCCCAAACTTCGCGAGTGAAAATTGAAGAGGCAGTGACCGTGGGGATTTTAACCTGGACCCATTTAAGGATCAACTTAAGATCCTGACCCGAAATGGACTTTTTTCCATGCTTTTCAAGCAAAGCTTCCATTAGTTCATAAACGTCTCTTTCAGGAGAACTTGTCTGATTCCCCATTTTTCAGTTTCCCGCAGCTCACCTCTCGTTCCAGACGGGGGTGATGGGCCGGCCTTTTCCTGCTTCGTTTCAGCAGCTCCTTCACTTTTCCTGCTTCGTTTCAGCAGCTTCCTTCAGTTCTGCGGGACTCGCAGCACGCCACCAGATAGGTGATTATCTGTCTCCGACGGACTCTTCACAAAAGATCACGTCGGGGTCACCATTTGCCGCGATGGAGAGACGGAGACGCAACTTGATACAAGCAAAGTGTCCCACTTTATTGAATACAAGCAACATTTTTATATCTTTTTGAAGTCAACGCGTTACATGCTGATTGAACCATTCACTTAATTAGCTCATACATACTGCAAAAGCTAAGCTCCTAATAGGCTGACAAAAAGGCACACGATTTCTTCAGAAGGCTTATTGTCTCCCAAGATTAGATAAGTTTCAAGGTTTTCTTAGCAGTCTCATAGCAGTCTGTTACTAAACACCATGTCCCTATCTCAAGTTTTCTGTCTCCCCGCCAAATTCCTGTTCTTTCCCACGTACTTCTACATACTATGCTTTTCACTACCCTCAGCATTTTTCCATGCTAGCACAACAAGGCCTAAAGATCAAAGCTAACTAATATTCTATAGTCTTAGCTAAATACAAGAACTAAGCTCACTGCTTCTTCCATGCTTCCAGCCTAAAAAGTTAGTATTTTAACTCTGGAAGTGAACTTGGACCCTAATACTCACATTTGTTAAAAATAAACACTAAGTGGTTTACAGCTGATTTACCACCAAATTCCAGCAGGCACAGGAAAGTAGGTAGGTAGGTATTAAATTGAATCTGATTGCATTTCCCTGGGTTTCCCAGAAGCATTTTGCTCACATTAACACTGCACTCAGGAGCCTACAAAAAGGAGTGTTAGGAATACAATTTTGAAAATATTTAAAACATTTATAGACTGTGGTTTCATGATTAGAATAAAACCTATTGCACTTTTGAGGCATCTCCCTTGCTCAGGTCTTCAGCTCTGTGAGGACTTTTCCATTATTAACAGGAGGTTGGCAAGTAATTTAACGGGTCTTTTAAATACTAGGAGCAAATAGTTGAAGTGAGCTCATATAACTCTCTCATGGTTTAGGCCTATCTAGGAAAAAAGGCTCAAGATCAGCCATAAGTACCAAGGACCTCTAAGGACAAGGAGGGCTCAGTTGCTATTTATGGTCCTGGGCAAAACAGACAAGACTATTCAACTTGGGGAAGAAAAGAGAAATTAATTTAATCCACCAACAATCAACAACATAACAATTCAAAAATGACAGAGTGGTGTGATGAGGAAGAGCACAGCCATCCCTTTAAGACCACTTTCTCCCAACCCCTCCCCTCTTCCAGGGCTCAGAGCCCCATCCCAGTGTCTTTACCTCCTCCCACCTTAAACTACTCAGGGAGGCAGTGAGTGGGGGTTTCAGTCAGTCTCTTCGCAATAGCTCCTACCATTTGTCTCAGCTCAGGGCAGGAAGGCGCCTCTCTGGTCCTCTCTGCTCCAGCACAGGGTCCCTCACACACCTGGCAGCCCTGCACGTACGTTCATCCTAAATGCTGCAGCCCCTTTCCATCTCCTGTGTGGGTCTGTTCTGCAGCCTGCAGGCTCTCCAGCACGGCCTGCACCATGGCCACCTCCTCACACAGTCTCCTGCCCTTCCAGGCACACTCACACGGAGCTGCTGGTGGCTCTCAGTCCTGGCATTGCCTTCCAGGGGTTGCAGGGGCACAGTCTGTGTTCTCGCCACAGGCTGCAGAGGGTTCTCCAGTCTGGTGCTGCTCTTTCCTTCCTTCTCTGACTGTGGGGTTCACATGGTCAACTTTATCTTGTACCACTCCTACATCTCCCCTTCTGGCTCAGATTTCCTTTCTTAAACAGTGATGGCAGAGACATTAGATGGGCCTGGCTGGGCTGGAGGTGGGTCCACCTCAGAGCCAGGGGAAGTTTCAAGAACTGCTTACTGGGACAGCACTGCAGCTCCCTCCCTCTGTTACCAAGGAAAAAGTGGCTCCACATAAACCCACAACAAACCCTGAAAGGATTTGCACATGCTCTTCTGGATACAGTTTGACTCTTATCTCCAAAGACGGCAGGATTTTCTCCTTACTTTAAAGCTAAGGCTTTAAAGCTAAGTTTGTGTAGCTTACTCAGAAATGGAGTAAGAGAGAACACAGAAGAGGCTTCTGCAAGTGATGCAAGTCTCTATAGAACAACTCTATAGAATTTCACAACTTCTCCATTTCCTCAGCATGCATTTTTCAACATCACAGCCTCCCTGAAGCTTTGAAAAATTAGTAGGCACATTTTAAGAGAATCAGAGAAGGAAATCTAACTCCTATTATCTCTTCACTGTTCTGTTACTAAGATTTTCTGATACTGTGATTGCTGCTAATTTTGCCCCTATATATATATATATATATATATATATACACACACAATCTGCAGGGATTTTTGTTTGTTTAGGGTTTTTTGAGTAAGAGTTGTAAAGAGAATGTAACCAACTCAGAAGTGGTATCTCAGGCTATTCTGTAGAATGTTGGCCACCAGTATTTTGGCCTGCAGTTTCCACCACCAAATTAACTCTTTGATTTTGTATAAGGGCAGCATCAAGAACAAATAGGTAGATCTTTTCTCTGTGTAAAAAGCAACCTTTTAATAAATTATTATTAAGTTGAAATAAAGAGATGTCTTGTCTGGCACCAATTATTAACATTAGGAAATTACTTGGTTGTAGAAAGCAACTGGTTTAAAACTACTAGCTGGTTTTAAATCACTTACTATAATAGTAACTGGCTTAGCTCCTATAGACACAGTTTGAAGAAATTCATTTCTTACAGGAGGTAAAGACACTAAACCCCATTTTGTCAGACGCTGCAGTAATCATGGGTGACAAAAACTGCGTAATCCATGTAAACACAGAAGTGCAAAGTCATGGCTTTCCTAAAAATTTGGTTCTGTTTTCAGAAGCATATGAGGGCATGGAAGCTATTAGAGAAGTACATATCCAATTCAACTGATTTCTCAATTAAAAAAAATACATAATTTCTATATTCTTCTTTCTAGAATTCGATTTTTAAAAGTTAGCTTCAGATTAGAGCATATAAAATCACTTCGTTTAAGTTCAGCACAAAGGCAGCCTCCAGCTCTCGGCGTTTCAGTGGCTACAGAGAGCCCATTGCACCATCTGCTGGCACTTGTTAGACCAAATTCTAGGACAGACAACACCGTCCACAGGCTCCTTATTTATACCCTGATCTCAGGGTGAGGTGCTGTGTCAAAATGCTGTAATTACAAGCCTGTAAAACCATTTTGAGCTTCAGATTTCTGCTAAAAGGTACAAGTGAAGCTGTAGTCGAACAGTAACTGAGTGCTTCCCGTTTTACCATGACAACACAGTGAAAAGAAGGATTTATGTGCAAGCTTTCCAAACCACATTCAACCATGCATCTGCAAAGACAACTGGCTTGCAGCAAGGGTTTTGTTTTCACAGGGGTCGTTTTGTTGCTTTGCTTTCTTCTTGTGTTTGTGTTTTTTAAAGCAGTTGCCATGTTTCCCACTGCTGCAAATATTTCCTGGTCTCTCAGAGGTTTGTACAAGCAGTTCTTACCAGCAGGCAATCTACTAGAGCTAAAAACAATTTTTGCATAGTTTTTAAAATGTGAAACTGTTCAAACCTTGAGGTCTAGGAAATCAGTTTTACAAGTTCACTGTAAGATCTAGGGGAATTTATATAAACTTTGAATATGATAATGTCAAAAAAAAAAAAAAAAAATCTGTGTCCTAAAAAAGATATTCATCTTCAAACCTGCAGATAACTTGATTCCTCACAGGACCCTCAATGTGAATCTTAAATAACCTGTATGGCTATACAGCCTCACTCCAGGGGTAAAACCACTACTGTCATGGAGTTCATTTTGGCTTTGTCAGATAAAATTTCAGCTGATTCTTTTTTTGCTAGTCCATATTTTGATGTTGATTTTAACCACAAAATCATACATGGCTCAAAACTCCAAATCCCGACTCAGTGATGCAACACATTGATCCATCCAAATTTCCCAAATATCTTATTTTAAAAGAAGGGAATAGAAGGACAGAACGGAAACAGAGGAGTGTTACACTTTTGCATTTAAATATATCCGACTGTTACATTTTGGTTAGTAGTACATTTCAGACACAACTCTTCAGCTGACAGAAGCAATACTCACACTTTGAATTTGGTAAAAACATGCCTATCGCTCATTTTTTTCTGTCTCTGAATGCTTTCTCAGCAAGTCTGAAAAGATGTGAAGAAGGTAATTTCTATATTCACAGGTTTTACATTTAGAGTTTTCAGAAGCAAGTATTAAAAGTTAACAATTACTATGTAACAATTAATGGGGAGCAGGGAAAAAAAATGCTTAAGAACTCTCAAAGACCATAAAGACTGAATTTCCCTGTCAAATAATTTAGCCATCACAGCAACTGATGTCGCAAATAAAGCAGTGATGGTTGGCACGTTTGGAATTTCATGCAGCATTACTTCATTGTATTTTGTCTTTCTTGTCCTTAACCCTGTGGTCAGGGACTGAGTGAGTTTCTGCTGAAGCACTTTGTTATTCTCTTAGACTATAAGGAAGTCACATTTTCTTCAAACCCAGAGATACAAAACTCAATAGCTCTGCATACTACTGCCCAAATAAACAGTTGAAGGCGCTAAGCAATATCTTAGATCATTTTTCAGTGACAGTAGTACTCAAAAACTATATTTCCTAGTGAGAGGAGCTCTAAGCACAGACAAGAGCATTCTGCCTGGCAATCCTAGGGTACTCTAGAAGATGACACTGAAAATAATATCTTGCAGCCTCAACCTGTAATTTTATTCACCTATAATTCAGCTGACACTGTTGCCCTGGATTCCTCCTCCTTGTTAGACATGAAAATGGTTGAAGTCAAACATGAAAAACTACACTATGTCAAAAAACTGTTTGGGAATTCAAAACCCAGGGACAACTGAACTCTGCAATAACTCATGCCCTACTGACACTTTAAAATTTTTCCTCCCTCCAGTCACAGCAGTAAAACCAGCTTTAAAACATTTCCATATTTTTAATGTGGTCGACACTTCTGCAGAGAGTCTTTGCCCTCTCTTCTACTCCTTCAGTTGCATCAAGTTCGCAGGCAGAGAAAGAGAAGTTAAAGCAATAAGTGCCCAGGAAAAACTGAAATCCTAGCTCACTCTGCCTTGTGCAGACAAGGCAGGCATGAAAATCATCCCGAAAATTCAAGATTCCATAATTTTTCAATTGCTCCCTTGAAAATCACCCTAGTAATGAAATTGTTCCTAGATTTGCTGAAGCATATTAAGAAACACCTCTGTAAGCAGAACAGCAAGACCTCTCTGCTGACTGCTTTATCTCAGTGGAGAATTTGTTGAGTATGGGTCCTAATTGGCTTCTCCATAATTTAGTCCTGACACCAGCTGTGTATATGGAGAGGTCTCTGGAGGCTGAAAGACTCTCCTGTTGTTGCAAGCACCAAACAGCTTCGAGGATTTACAAGACTGAGAGCACACCGAAGGGATTTAGACATCCAACCAAAATTGTACAGCAATGAATCAGCAGTTGGTAAGTGCAAGACCTCTAGGAAATAAAATGGCTAGAAATACGAGTGATTATCATTTCCAGAATCTTTTATCCAGGTATCCCTTATGTGTATATCAGAATATATGGGTACAGCTTAGACACTAATATGATCCAGGTAGAAATCATAGACAGAATAAAATATGAATGCTCATTGGCTGCTCTGAGCTGACAAAGCATCAGTTTGGACTTATTAAGTATTCAGCTGAGAGGCTGGGCCCTCCATTCCTGCCACTGACTTCATGCTCTAAAACAAAAGTATGAAGTAGACAACATATTTCATTAAAATAGACATCATTGTGGCTATCAGTGTAAGAAGCACTGCTTGCTCTCAGTATGCAACATTGTTGCCTCAAGACAAACTTACGACTAAGGATAATAAGGAAATACAGAGAATTACAGCTCCACCACATGTAAGTGCATCCCTAACTGCCCAGGAGAGACTTGAGAACCAAACACTGCCCAGTTAGCTGGAAAAATATATTATTTTTCCCTCACATTTGTTCTGGCTGCTTGCCAAGGGTTTGCATGCAATTTTCACATGGAGTGGCAGACTTTCCAGTTTTCCTATGGTTTTTAATATATGTGTTTTTAAACACAGAGCTGGTATTGTCAGCAGCAGAAGAAAAGCTGCTCATCAGTTGAATTCTATCAAAGAAAAAGAAAACCATACTGAAAGAATCCAAAGACCATTGAAACAATGACAAAATTCCAACAGGCTCCAGAAGGAGATGTACTAAGTGCTCGGTCCCTGGGAAGGAAGGGTAGGTTTGGACCTTGTTTCATCAACAAGGCTGTTGCACACTGTTGAACTCTTGACAGATGGTCAACCCCTAGAGGCACCATTTTAACCCTTTTAATCATGCTTAGGTTATCTCTAACCTAGGGGCAGCACAACAAACATGCTGTTATGATAAATCATTTACTGTTTTCATGAGGGAATCTCTCTGCACAGACAGGCTGAAGAACAATGCAGACAGAAGGTTGTATCACCAGAGCAATGCAGCTGATGCAGTGCCTTTTTTTCACCCACCAAAGGGTAGCTAATTTTTTTTGTCAACTCACAGACATTTGGATAAAATAGTCTTTCAATATAAAGCCATTTCTAATCACCCACTAAAATATGATAAAACAATCCATGCAATTAATATTAATTATTCTGTTAATGTGAAAAACAGTGTCCCAGATATTTATGGTATAGTTTACCAACATCAAGCTTGAAAGCTACACAAAAATCCTCTCCAAAGGAGAAAAACTTCTCTTTTTCCTTCCACAAAAAACAAAACAAAACAAAAAAACATCAATTGACTTTTTTCCAGAAATGGCTTTCCATACTGCCATTATTTAATCCTCAAGGTGACCCCCTTTAGGCTGAAAGTACCAATAGATTACCAGGAGGAAGGAATAAAAATAGCACAGAAATGGTATGTGTCGTTCTCCTGAGACTCACGAACACAAAGGACAAGGACAGAATCTTTCTGTCAGTTCAGGCAAAAAAAAGATAAAAGAAGGAAAAGAGTAGCAGAATCCACACACCTCCCCCCTCCACACTCCAAAGTACAAGCTCCCATCCTCCCAAAAAGATAGGTCTTCTGACCAGATAGGCTTTACTTTCTTTAACAGAAACTCTAGCAGAATTTTAAATTAACCTACAGATTTCATAAAGTGACATTTTTCTATAATATTGCTGAAGCATGGGAAGGCATTATGAATCATTTCAGAAAATTATCAGCATGGGCTGAATTTTTTATATTTAGATCCGGAAACAAACATACTAAAAATGCCCAGAAGTAATCCCTTCCCCAGAAACCTTTTCTAATGAAGCTTACCATTTGTTTCATTTAGAATACCCAGCATACAGTTTGCGCACAGCACATTTTAAATGTACATTAGTGACAGCTTTCCATCCCCTGAGCATTTTTTATCATCGTAAGCAACACAACACCCATAGTAGCTATCACTTGCTGAAAGTTTCTTTTCTACCAGAACCACTGATATCAAGAAGAGACAATGACTCTGACTTGGTCAACAGTTTAATATCCGAGGGTTTTTTATTTCTAGAAGAACTGCTCTTCCTCTAGTATCCAAGAGCTAGAAACAGAATAGGAAGCTGAAAACAAACAGTAGTTGTAACAGACTTTTTGTGCTTCTCCAATGTAAGGTGTATAGCAATCAAATAATTTTTTTTGCTGTCCCACAGCCAAAAAGGTAGGTCAGAGAACAAAGGCAAATTGGCAAAATGTGAGTTTCACTCTCATTTTTCACAAGTAGGAGCTTGCCTCACCCTCCTGTGCACAATGAGCTTCAGGAAAGGCATATGGTGCTCTTGATCTCCAGCAGTGAAAGAGAGTACGTGTTGTAAGGTATTGCTCCCAGCAGCCACCTTCAATTATACAATGAGCACAGCAGAATTTGATGATGTCTGTAGT
The DNA here is from genome assembly GCF_028858725.1 of Colius striatus. NCBI lineage: Eukaryota > Metazoa > Chordata > Aves > Coliiformes > Coliidae > Colius > Colius striatus. The sequence continues at coordinate 27,383,308 of NC_084767.1, read as the reverse complement.
ACATTCAGTGCACATGTAGAGGATTCTGAACCTTGGAGGTGGCCCTAGGTAAATCCCCCAGGGAAAGTCCAATAGAGACAGAGAAATAAAGCCCTACTTAAAGTAGCTGGGCTTTGAACTTCAGCTTTGAACACTATGAGACTCCTGACTACATAGTGAGACCTTGAGAAACTGTCTTTCCTGCAAAACAAATCTGTGCTGATCACACTCCAAATACCTCACCAAGCACCCTGTTCTGTCTCACATCCTAACAGTGTATCATTGCTGGTGACCAGGTCAACAGTGCAGAAAAGGTATTGACAGATGGAAAGTTTCTCATCACTTGAACTTAATGAAAAAATACATGTCATAGCCACACCAACAAAACACAGAAATACATATGTACTTACCTGAATAGGGTTGCACTGTTTTGTGTGTTATATGCCTTTATAGGCATACTGTAGAACTCGTTAGCCAGCATAATCACTCAAGGAGAAGCTTGGAAGGAAATAGTAGAAAACTCTTGGCTCTCTTCTTCTAGAGTGTTTTTACAAAACAGAAAACAATACTTTGAAAACATCCCAAAATCCAGAACCAGACATAACTTCCCTAAGGATTAAATCAGCCTTTATATATGTATAGTTTACTCTGTTTTTCATAAATATCTAGGTGGACAATGGCCCTTAGTGAAGAGTTTTAACCATGTTTAGACCAGATTTTGCAAAATAGACCACAAGTTCCAAGTAAAACCTAATCTGAGATATAATTCTCCAGATAGTAGTTTTGATTCTCATCTTTTTTTGCAGTAATAATTCCATAAAAGCCACTTTGCTCCTCTGAATTGTGAAACAAGTTCAGAGACTTCAGAAGAGGTTTTCAAACAGATGCATATGAATCCTGTACACTGCCCTCATGTCAAGACCAAGTGAAGGATTTCTCCACTAATTACAAGAAAGCTTCTGTCAAAGCAGATGAAAGTTGTGCTACTAAGGAAATTATATTTGCATAAAGCTTTTTATTTGTTTGTGAAATTTCACAGCTATCCAGATCAGAGATGTTCATACAGATACATCAAGAGCAGGAAGGACGAGCCTCAAAGGTGTGTTCACAGCTAGCACACACACTGACACTTCCCTCCTGTTGTGGTTTTTCTGTACTTGTTTAAATCACCAACATTAGAAGAAAAACAAGCAGGGCACAAAATGGAACCCTTCCACATGACTACTTCTTTAAGAACAACTGCTGTTGATGAAGCCTGACAAAAATGACCATTTAAAATTCTAATTTGAATATAACAGATCGACTTCTACATACTACAGTTGAAAGAAATTTAAGAACCTTTCACTTTTTCTTTCACGATGGTACTGCTTCACTTGACCATAAAAAAAAAAAAAAACAGATCATGTATCATCACCACATCCTCAAATAGAAAATTGAGTATATACTCAGGAGGGAGAAAAATGTGGTCAAATGACAGACTTTGGCAAAGCAAAACACCTTTGCTTTGTGGCAAACACCTCTGTTGTTGGTGAGGTTAGTTCAGCTCTGGTTACCTGCACTGCAGGCAGTGGTGTCGCTGGGGCAGTCCTTTCCACAGGGCAGAGCTTTTGCTCATCTCTGATGAGGCAGTTCATATCAAAATGTAAGACTATGAGCTAGATCATGGCTGCTGTGGGGATAGAAAGACTGCCAAATAATAGTAATGTCTAACTGCTATGACTGTTCATTTGGTGAGCATGAGCCCTAAATCTTTACACTATCTCAAGGATTAGTCCAGCTTCACCACTACATTGTCTGACACAGGTTAATTCTCCTCCTTACTTTTATTTTCCCCCATCCCTTTTTCCTCTCATGCACTTTGCTTTTTTCCATTGGTGGAGGGATGGTGGATGCCTCAGTCTGTTTTAGCCTGTAGCCCCTACAATAACAACAAAGTCTTAATGATTGTCATCACAAAAATAAAATACACAGGCAGTAAAATCAGTGATTAGCTCAAAGTGGGGGTTTTTTGTTCGTTGCTTTTAAGTAGAAAAGAACTGTTTAGAAGCTCCAATTGTAACAAGCCAAACTCAGAATGTGTACATGTTTGCAATCTAGCTGCCAGGATTGATGTAAGAGTCCATAGCTACCAAGTTCTCTTCACTGATCCTCTGTTTAGGTCACCTCCTGGCATCAGTCACTCTGCACAAGATTGTGCAGGAACAGGCTTCTCAGCTTTTGTTTTTTCCACTGTTGCAAGAGTTACTAAAGCTTTAGAGTTTAAAGTCTTCTTAGTCATTGCTCTATTACCCAACATGAATTACATCCATTTCTTTTACTAGCAAGTTTCTTTGCAGAAGGGAGAAAACTTGGTCAAAAAAAAGCCTACATATGAATTTCTGTTCTTCAGTATGCAGCTGAGTGCCTTAGTGCAATAAAGAAATAGCTAAGAGAGGAATTCAACCATGAATCTGTTATTTCATGGAGTTGTATATACACCCAATTCCTTAGCAGTTACAAAAGTTGGTATTTTATTTTAACTGGAAAGGCAACAAAATTCAGAACAGCATCCTTAAAATATCACCATAGGTACTTGCTCCCTGAATCAGGAGTGGGAAGAAAAAAAATATCTATAGCAAACTACTCATTTTGATCCAGACAATAGCTACTGGGTTTCTTGTTCCTTAAATACACAAACAAAAATAAATGGCCCCGCTGGCCAGTAATTTTCCTCTTTTCTAAGCAACTTGGAGACTAATATGTCACTTTCCAACAAAAGAGACCTGGACTGCAGGCTTTTTCGCCACAGAGAAAATGACTCTCTTACTTCTGGGATTTCGTTAAGGGAGCCTGCCTCTTTCCATTTCTCTCTTCATTTTGTTGTTTCAAAACACTCAAATAAGCAATTAGCTCAATGGGCTACTACTGATTACAGTCTCCTTGAAATGAGTGAAGCATGAGCTCTTCAGCTGGGGAGTGATGGACCTGAAACCTCTGATAAATACCAAAAAGGAAAGGGGAATACTGTTTCATATCAACAGCCTTCTCCTGAGGCCTTTCTGTAGCTTACCTCAAAAAGGCTGATAAACACAAAAGCCTGGTGGCAAGTCTCTCCTGCACAGATAAATACTTCTGACCGCAAAGAAACTCAATAGCTAAATGCCTTTTTGCCTCAGCCACTATATGCCTGTCTCTCAGTACTTTTTGTGCTAATTTTAACCAGCTAGCAAAATGGTTTTCAAAGCCGATTTTTCAAGCTTTTTCTTAAGACTCCATCACATTGTTGGAAGAACTACTCTTGCCAGATTGCTGTGCTGTTTCAGGGCTTCCCTCACCTGTTTGACAGAGGCCTGAGGCTATGGACTGAGGGTTTGCTCACTTCAGGACTTCCAACAGGCTACAGGTTTTACAGTGTGACAACAGATGCATGCAGTGCCGTACTCCTCTTGAGTGCTGTGTGGAAAACAAGGGTCTCAACAGTGAGATCTTATCTGCTGTCTCTTAATTCAAAGGATGCCCAGAACAGCAGCAGCCTATAGATCCAACAATGAATACCATTTTCATAGAACAGTAAGTATGAAACACATCATGTCAAGAAGAAAAACAATTTTCTTAGATGAAACTGGTATAGATCCCCGATCTATCTATAAATATGGAAAAAACAAAGCAAAAAAAAAAGCACAACAAAAACACAGACTGAAAGACTTTCAGTCTGCCCAAGAAATGAGCAACACCCAATTTTTTTTAATCTACTTTGCCTGAAAAAAAAAAATCAAAGCTATAACTGTTGGATTTTGAATTATGCTTCTTAAGGATTAAATTATACTGTGAAGAAGAAACTCAGTCATCTCAAAGCTTAAAACTGAGGAAGGTTCCACCTTCTTAAGGGTGAGTTTACAGCAAAATATTTTAAGTCTTAAAATAAGAATGCTGAGTTTTGCTGTGGTTATTGCAGTGAAAAGTTCTGAAGGAAAGATGTGCAGGGCCTCTGTCCCTTTCACAAACCACAGTCCTTACACACAACTAAGCCTGCTTTCCCTACACATTCCCAATGCCCTACCACCACTTCCAGTATCTGTATAGACTGGTGGGAGAGCATGCATGGGAAGAAGTTCGTTCAACCTTTGCACACTACACAGAGTCCTTACTAAGCAAATTAACACCACAAAACATTTGGCAAATTTAGGTCATGGGAAAGCTATAGATATTATAAGTGCAAAAGAATGTCTAGTGCATCTACCTGGTGACAGGTCACAGCAGATTTAATTTCAGTAATAGCAAGAGTATTTTAGACTTAAATTAAGAGACCTTCATAGCCTTTATATTTGCAGCACAGAACATGGGACAGATTGATTAATCTTCACCAAACAGTACGTAGTATAGCCTAAAAAAGGGCAGATAACCTCAATTTTAAAGTGAATTTTTTTCCTGGCCCTATTATAAATTAGTTACTTGTAACCTGAAAAAATGGTGAGATATTTCACATAAAAGTTTTAAAACATCTATTTAAAAAATTAATAAAGTTTTTAATTAAAATCTGTCTGCTTGTTTTCTGCACCCACGCTTCTGTGGAACAAGCACTTGGATGTCCACTCACACACACAAGATGGGTAAAAAGCTTTGAAAAGAATGGCCATGGGATTGCATCTACCACCACCCCAAATAAATTCCAAGTTGGCAGCAGCTGGAATTTTTTATCCTCCAGATGAGCTGGACAGAATCTACACAGCACAAGTTGAATCTTTATCGTAAAAAACATCTATACAGCTTTGCGATTTTTGTTAACCTTTGATATTCTCTGACCCAACACTGACTGAATTGCTAAATGTACCATGTCCTCTGCTCTTCACCAGTTTTTGAAGAGAAGACTAAAGGAACTTCATCCTAGATATGCTGAGAAGCTCAGTTTTGCTGTTTATATTGCAACAAAACAAGAACTTTACTCTTATATGCAGTAGTCACACAAATATGACTGTTTACCTTTCTCAGTTTAATATGTCCTAATTCTCAGCATCCATCACAACAAGGTTTTGGGTCTTCAAAACATGGGAGTGGTTACAGTAGTTGAGCTCAGATATTCCATTGTAATTTGATTCTTTTGTGTTCACAGCTCTTAAGAGCACCATGTTCATAGAAACAGGCAAATACATCATACATAGAGAACATGGGTTCTGCAGCACACAGCCTAATCTTTGGTTAGCACTAAGATCTGTGCTCCACTACACAAAAAGCAATTATTTCACTACAGGGTCAAGAAAAAGCATCCTGAAGGTCATCAGCACTACATTTCTGAAGTTCAAGTATCCCATCATTGGCAAACACAGCAGCTAACTAATAATCATAATGCAATGATATCCATAGGAACTCAACTAAACCTTTAATTCCTTCTCAAACAAAAGGAGAAAGGAGGCTGATTATTTTAGCAAAAATATTCATAGCAAAATTTGCTGAACTGTTTCTGGAAATGCTCAAAAAGTGATTCAGACAGACTTCATGCACAAGATAAGTTTTGTTAGGACTTCTAGAAATTACTCTGAATTTTGCAGAATGATCCTAAAGTCAAGTCCTTGGGCAAAAGCTAAGGTACGACTTTCCTCCATGGTAAATAGGTTGGTATTGTTTCCCTGAGCCTCTGCAGAGAAGCTGTAACCAACCATGTTTAGTTCCTACTTCTAGTTTTCACGGTTCTTCCTACAGCTTTTCTGACAATCTTGTCACTTTCCAAAAAGCCTCTCAAAGGTAAGTCGCATTTATTTTAAGTTATCATAATTCTCTCCAATGCAATACAGCCAACTTGAGTGGCACAGATGAAAATATTCCAGTTGCATCTGGTCTGCTTTCCTATAACACTTTGTGCTAGACTGTATTTATACTACAATAGCATACAATTATCTTTAGCATACCACATGTAAAAGCATATAGATGTTTTTTATACATTTTCTTTGATCCTTTTCTACTAAAGCATAAAATTAACTCCTCTAAGAAAATATATTGCTCTTTTTCAACCCTTCACTGCACACAAGTTCATTTTTTCGCCTGTCACAGCAAGCAACTTAGGAACTACATGGCCAGTTTACTACTATTAGTTTCATACAGAATAGTGATGCAAACTCCAACCTGAGAGTGAATAGTTCTACAAGGTCATCCCCATGAAATACAGCTCCAAATAGGACAGAGTGTATTCTAACTACGAGACAGAATAATGTATTGATTCATCTCAGAATTCACTGTTTTCCAAGATAAAGTACCACAACTACAAACATCTAAATACAGCTGTTCTTATAGTTCTGACAGCAGTCTCTGCTCATTCAGCTGTATTAACGTTGCTATAATCTCCATGTTCTTTAACATGATTTTCTTTTCATTTACACATTTGTTATATTTTTGTACATACCACTGTTTACTCTTACCATAGATAAAGGCTAAAACATGCCCCCAGTTTGGTTTTCTGTATGTAGATTTATCAAACCTAAGGCTGCTACTTTGGGATGTCATTGTCCTTCAGAAAACAACTACAACAAAAGCAATTACCCTATTTCAAAACAAAGTTATTTGAAAATCAAGACATATAATAAATCTCATTGTTCATAGCCTATAATCTCAATCTAAAGGCAAGTAATTTCGGGAATTAAAGAAATTCACTTCTTGAATATTTTCCTAAATCAAGGACATTGTTCATTAAGTATGGATTCTCAGTTTCTCTACAATAAGTTTTTGCATTGTTTGAAAGACCCTAGAAAACAGAATAGTTCTTTCAGAAAAAGAAAACATATCTAAGAAAGAAAACAGGCATAGGATAGGATAAAAGATCGTGTTACACTGCTGTAATTCCAGGCTCCAGGCTAGCATAAGTAAGTGCTGAAGAGCTGTATTTTAATATGATTGAAAACAACAGCTAAGGTTTTCTATGGCCTGTTATCAGGCTGCTCACCACAGTCCATTATTTATGAAGTAGGTCACCTTTCCCTGCCGTTTAATAAAGACTTCCAGGACAATCTATAGACTTCCATGAAAGCTTTATAATGTTTCTAGTTGTATCTAGATATCCAGGATAAGAACAGCCTTACAGAGCCATGATAAGACCTTTTGAGTGCATGGATTTACATATTGGGTTGGTAAACAGTTAACAGTAAGATAGTATTATAGCAATCAGCAATGATACCATGGAGTTTTGAAGAATAAACCAGAAAAAAACAAATACAAACAAACTTTATTATACTAGGAAGATATCTTATACAGTAAGTTGTACCATATACACTGAACATCTGAAATTCACTCCTCACATAGTCCGTTGCACTTCCACTATAGTTTTCTGCTTTCTTGTCAAAATACACTTCTGGTGATCAATGGTACGGAATCAAGCTGAAGGCCTGTGGCCAGTGGAGTTCCACAGGGATCGGTTCTGGAGCCAGTCTTGTTCAACATCTTTATCAACAACCTGCACGAGGGGACAGAGTGTACCCTCAGCAAGTTAGCTGATGGCACCAAACTGGGAGGACTGGCTGATTCCCCAGAAGGCTGTGCTGCCATTCACCAGCATCTCCAATGGCTTGAGAATTGGGCAGAGAGGAACCTCATGAGGTTCAACAAGGACAAGTGCAGAGTCCTGCATCTGGGAAGGAACAACCCCATGCACCAGTACAGGCTGGGGGACGAACTGCTTAAGAGCAGCTCTGCAGAGAGACCTGAGAATCCTGATTGATAATAAACTAAACATGAGCCAGCAATGTGCCCTCATGACCAAGAAGGCCAATGGCATCCTGGGATGCATCAAGAAGAGTGTGGCCAGCAGGTTGAGGAAAGTTCTCCTTCCCCTCTCCTCAGCCCTGGTGAGGCCTCATCTGGAGTCCTGTGTCCAGTTCTTGGCTCCCCAGCTCAAGAGGGACAGGGAACTCCTGGAGACAATCCATCACAGGGCCACCAAGATGATCAGGGGACTGGAGCATTTTCTTTATGAGAAAAGGCTGCAGGAACTGGGGCTGTTTAGTGCAGAAAAGAGGAGACTGAGGGGGGATCTCATTAATATTTATAATTATATACATGGTGGATGTCAGGAGGTTGGGACATCACTTGTTTCTATTGTATCTAGCAACAGGACAAGGAGTAATGGGATGAAGCTGGAACACAAAAAGTTCCATCTAAACATAAGGAAAAACTATTTTACCATTCAGGTGAGGGAGCCCTGGCACAGGCTGCCCAGGGAGGGTGTGGAGTCGCCTTCTCTGGAGGTTTTCAAAACCCACATGTACACATTCCTGTGTGACCTGATCTAGGTGGAACTTGCTTTGGCAGGAGGGTTGGATTGGATGATCTCTAAAGGTCCCTTCCACCCCCTACCATTCTATGATTCTATGACTAACCCTTCCACAAGAAACAGGTTCACAAAATAGTAACAATTAATAAAAAAATAAAAAGTATTAAATTAAAATTTGCAGTTGACATCTTGACAGCTCACCTGCCAATTTTCTAAGTTCTGCTTCCCTAGTAAAGGGGTTCCCCCATCTACACATAAATTATACACATTACGCATGCAATTATGCGCATAAATTCTAATGATTAAGTAATTTTAATTATCTGCTTTTAAAAGACAGATACTCTATTAGGTATGCATGCTGTTCCTCCATATAAGCGAACTATTTCTCTGCTCTGGAATGAGCTATAAACAGCTTGAAGTTGTATTGTCAAGTGAGAGAATGGTAAGAGTATGAGAAAAATCAAATAAATTTGAGGCAGATTTCACCTGCACACAGCAAGCAGATACACATTTAAGTAGATGGGTAAAAGTCCTTTCGCAATTAAACTTTTACAAAATAGTTACCTATGCCTGGACAATACTACTGGGCTTCTTCCAGCCAGATACACACAGACTATGTTCTCTGTGAAAAGATGCCTGTTAACCTCCTTTGGGTCCTTCATACAGTCTCAGATTATGGAAGTGTCACTGTCACACAATATCATTTTCTCTATGTTTCCATCTAAAGCTTCATATCAAATACTCTGGAAACAGATCCATTCACTTCCCCCTTAACCCATTTTACTGAACACTTGGTCACCTTGAATCCATCCTGGATTTAGGTAGTTATCGACAAAGCTATCTTACAAGATAGCTTGAAGAGGAAATTGAGGGGTGATCTTATTAACATTTATAAATATCTAAAGGGTGGGTGTCAGGAGGTTGGGACATCCTTTTTTTCTATAGTAGATAGTAACAGGACAAGGGGTAATAGGATGAAGCTGGAACACAAAAAGTTCCACTTAAATATAAGAAAAAACTATTTCACTGTGAGGGTGAGGGAGCCCTGCCACAGGCTGCCCAGAGGGGTTGTGGAGTCTCCTTCCTTGGAGATCTTCAAGACCGTCCTGGACATGTGCCTATGTGACCTGATCTAGGTGAGCCTGCTTCTGCAGGGGGGTTGGACTAGATGATCTCTAAAGGTCCCTTCAAATCCCTACCATTCTAAACAAGAACAATGGGAAACTTTCACTTTTAGAGCTCACAGGTCTGATTTTCTCAAAGAGCATAGTCAATGTACTAGAACTCTAGGGGTCAAACCCTGGTCACACAGGAGTCACTATTTTACCAATGGTCCCAGTGGTGGCAGAACTTCTTGCTCTATTTAGAAAACACTGCAAGAGTTTGACAAAAGTAAATATTCCACAAACTAAATATTGCTCTAACTCAGAAATGAAAACTCCTTTTTATCTCTTCTTCTTCATTTTACATTTGACACATTTCAATTTTTATAATGCTAATCCTTTCACCCTATATCAAGACCTCGTTTGTCAAGCAGCATTGTTATAAGCACTAGGATTTATGTGGGGCCATAACTTGGATGTTAAGCACAAAAGAAACGTTGGTCTTCCAAAGATAAATTGAAAAGATCATAACATTTTTATTCCACATTGATCCGTCCTAGAGCACAAATTATTCCTTTGTTTTCAACCTCATAGAATACATTTTAGAGATATCACTTGATGTTTTAAGAAACAGGTGAGACTTGTTTAAAGATCATTTTTGTTACAACATCACAAATGAAGACTGACACTTTTCTAAATGGGTAGGTGTTGACAAGAGCCATTTAAGCTCTCACATATGCTAATAAATAGCCTTGCACTCTGCAGGCATTTGGGGAAAAAAAAAAACCCACACAGGTGAAAAGCTTTTAAGCTATAGAAGAAGCTGAGCTGCATAGATGGGAACAGCTTGTTTCCAAGAGTAGGGCAGTGCTCTAAATAAGAGTACTGCCAGCCCACAAACACAGTGGGACAGTTACATACTGCAGTGAAAGCGAGGAGTTCAAAGGACAACTGTTCAAGGACAACTGGAACTTTGCTGATGCAACTTTCTTAGCTTTAAAGCACATTCTGAAAAACTGACCTACAAGAGTTCTTGATGCAGCTATTTGTACTGAAAATTTCTATCAATTTTTATCGTCTACTTCTGCCAAGGAGTGCATCAACTCAAAATAAAAGTGTCACACAATGTGTCCTTCAGTATAAAACTGGTAACTGTTATTAGTAACAAGCACCTTGATTATTCACAGGAATTTTCATTCTGATGCTTTTAAGCTGAAGAGGGTTAACTTGCCCAACAGTGTCCTCGGTTTCTTTTTTTAAACTTCAATTCTTAAAGCTCACGGTGATTTCAGTTGATGAATACACGGTAACAGTTTTCATTTTCAGAACCAACATTAGTTTACTGCACCATTGGTTGAAATGCAAGCATTTAGTCAAGCTTGTTTCCCTTGCTGCCTAACTTAGCACACGTAATGAGAATTATGTCTTTCACGTTCATGCCAACTTGAATACATTAGATTCAAGAATAACAGAGTCAGCACTACATCAAGATAGACAGCCCTGCAGAAAATAATCCAATGCATTCTTACCCAGGTGGCATTCCAATTCCAAATGTTAAAACTAATGAACCATCAAGAGCTACTGATAGAACAGTTTGCTTCTACAGTCTAACCTTGCTTAGTTTTTAAATTGTTGCTGGATGCATTTTTAAAAGTATTACCTTGAGAACATGCCCTGTTCCACTCAGGTTAGGCATTGTCATTAACAATTGTTAAACAGTCTTTGTCACCTTGCATTCAGATTGCAAAAAGGAAAAAAGAAAAAAAACAAAGCACCACACCACAGTTGAATTTCAACTTAAACCACTGCCTTTTTTCTAATTTTCACTGAAGACTGCAATAAAATCTCTGCTTTCTGTACATTATTTCACAAACATTTTCACATCTGAAAACTACCTACAAAATAACAGGTCAACTTTGCATATGACTGCATGTAAGCATATACAAGTTTTGCACTAGTACAGTTAGTAATAACAAGAAAATACAGAAAAATAATTTTCATTATAAAAAAGTCTATTTCACTTTAACATATTTGGGGGAGGGGATGTCTCTATTCAGCAAGGTACTGATGCATAAAGTAAGCTCTAGGCTTCCTGTGAAGCCTACACTTCAGTCAACACTATTTAAACATGCCTTCTAGATAGAACATATCCCTGAATAATTTGCTAGATAGGAGTATAATAAGAACTTTCATATTCCTTCCTTGAACAGGGACCCTCATCCTCAGACTGGATGAACATGAACTTCATCATTGCCAAGAAAGAGTATTACCCAGGACTGTTGTCAGGCTGTTCTACAGTATATTTTTAAACAAGAAATAAGTAGTTGAGCAGTATGCAACAGTTTGTTTCAATAGTATTAAGGCATGAAATACTCCAAAGATTTTATTAACACTAGATTAGAAAAAAAACCCCAATGAATTTACACAGCAAGACACGAGAGTATTGCATTTGATAACTGAAACAATACTAGGTGGACCATCTGCTCTCTCCATGACAGTTCTCCTTATGAATCACAATGGTCTTAGTGTCATATTCCTCCTCTTTTTTGATAACTTTTTTCTCTTTCATTTGCTCTGGTTCTTTTGTTCTAAGTTTTCTTAGGACAATAAAGCAGGGCATAAACACCTAAGTGCGGATGAACTACAATTTTATACTATAGATATGGAATAAACAGACTTTGATATACTATAAAAGACATAAAATATTACATACCTTAGTGATATAATTAGTTTTCCATTACATAGAATAGTAGGCAATTGGGATAAATCAAATCCACCGCCCACATAGGCCTTCATGCCCAATGTCAGGGCAATGTACTAGTTTCAGCACAGTATGAATATGTGAAGCTATATCCGTTCCTGAACTGTATTAACACCACGTGACGCTGAAACTATCAGTTCCTGATGACAAAGATACCCCTCCAAACCAGCCTTGTATTCACAGAATTTGCAAACTGGTTAAGTCAGACGTGGGACAGCAGAACATAAATGACATTTTGAATTAGAAGGCTTCTATTTTCTACAACATAAAAATATTTTTTTAAATGTATTAAATTCATACTTTATTTTGATGAACTGCCCTTGTATTTCCATGGATGGAAGGATTCTCTTTTCAGCACTTGAAGGACAATTAATTAAGGCATGAGCTGTTCAGCTGTGTGAAGTGATGCAGGACCAACTGACAGACTAGTTAGGTATCACTTTACTCTTCCCTAGTAAGACTGTGTCTAGTAAAGGATTTACAAGAAGAAATTACAATCAATCACGAATTAATCAAATACTCAATTTCTGGTTTGGGCCAAAAGTAGATTTCCCATTTTAAAACAACATAATAAATTTTGTAATTCAAACACCATTAATACTGTGAAAGTTTCCATGATTTTACCAATATAAAAACAGAGTTAGGCTATCATAAAATAAGATCACCAAAACAAAATTATTGTTCCCTTCTTTTAAGGCAGTTTGATGAAGAATTTGTAAATGAACATCAAATAACCTGTTGTTCTCCTTTAGTTTCATTTGTTGGGTTATTTTTTTTTTCATTTATTTCTGTGTACTACAACATCCGTACTCAAGATGCAGTTCTGTGAAAGCACTCGGTCCACTGAAGAACTAGGTTTTCTCTACTCTCCTGGTGATGCACAAGCAAAAGCTTACATTGACATGTGATGAAAGAAAATATACATCTAAATGACATCACTAAACTGATCATACTATCAAGGGGTATATGCACACACCTCCACTTTGTAAAAAGGTAGTTTCAACACAAGAGCAGATATCCTAATTGCTACTTCCACACCAATTTATTTCCAACTTAAAAAAGAAAACTACTGAACATCATGTGAAAGTTTCAGTTGGGTTCAATCTTTTATCTCCTCTCAATGACATAGGACCTGCAGTACAAAAAAAATCAATCTAATATCACCACTATTAATAGGACCTAAATCTTCAAGTCAATACAGTAATTTTATAGTACAGTAAATTAGACTTTTTTGAAGTCACTATGATGTGGCTCAGTCCCAGCTGGCAACTAAGTACAACACAGCTGCTTGCTCACTTTCTCCTGAGTGGGATGGGAAAGAGAATTAGAAGAATAAAAGAGAAAATTTGTGGGTTGAGATAAAGACAGTTTAACAGGTAAAGCAAGAACTGTGCACACAAGTAAAGCAAAACAAGGAATCCATTTCCCATGGGCAGGGGGAGGTCAGCTATTCCCAGCACAGCCGAGCTTCAGCACCCATAACAATTACTTGGGAAGACAAACACTATCACCCCAAATGTGCCCTTGTTCCTTCTGCTTCCCAGCTTTACAGGCTATGCATGATGTCCCTTGGGTCAGTTGGGGTAACTTGCCACAGACACATCCACTCCCCAGCTCCTTGTGGCCCCCCTCAGCCCTCACTGGTGAAGAGGGTGAGGAGCAGAAAAAGCACTGGTGCTGTGCAAGCACTGCTCAGCAATAACCAAAACATCCCTCCGTTACCAACACAGTTTCCAGCATAAATACAGATCACAGTCCTGTACCCGCTACTAGGACAAAAAATAACTTAATTCCAGCTGAAACCAGCATGCACTGTCAGACACAAAGTGACATCCTTTTCTCCCCCATACTTCTAGTGGGTAGAAGCATGATTAATGTGCTTTTTCCACTTGGCATTTCGTGGTAAGACACGAGTGTAGATAGCTGGCAAGATTACTGCAAACAGCACTGCTGCCTCAAGCCCTTTTTGTTCTTTTTACATTTCAGGAAGTACTTTCTCATCCTCAGAATCTTTTGCAGAGACCTTTTTTTAAAACCAAACAGCCAGTAGAGAGACCACATGAAATGTAGCAAAAATCTTAGCTGCAGTGACTTCTGAAATCATAATTAGACATGTTTGAAACAACACCTCAGACAGTCTCTTGTACCATTTCAAAACACTGGGTCATGAGCTCATTACTTTTTGCAATCATCTCTGCCAATTTCAAAATCCACACAGCCCCTCCAGAGGCGAAGGTCTGAGAAGCCTGTGATATACAGACACTTCGCCTTGGTACAGGCCATACAGAAGATATAGTCTTTCCCTACTGTCAAGATGCTAATTTTAAGATTATACTCTTTATCCTTAGGAAGAAAACAGAGTAAATCATCCACATTATTAAAAACTCAGGGGGGAAAAAAGGAACAAGGGAAAATGTGATGTATTGCTTTTATTTCCCACTGAAATTTCAATCCACCAAAACATCCCTACCAAATTTATGCTTTCAAAAATCTAATAAGTCTTTTACGCAAATATTGGGATATATATCAGTTTTGTAAGGTAGTTTGGGCATTTACATCTCAATCTCGCAGGGCCTCTGTTGGGAGGGAAAAAAGTAAGCTTTCCTCTCACAGAAGCTGACTGTGCACTTAATACTTCAGATACAAGAGCTTCCCCCATCCACCCCTACTTTGTGTAACACAAGATTTCTTTGTTTTCTTTTACTGAGAGATTTCTATTGTTTCTGCATGAGAGTAGGACTTAACCTTCATGTAAGTAATATTTGCTACTGCTCTGTGACACATCAGCCCCCTCTTTGCTATTTCTATTCTCCTCTTTGCTGTTATTCCACAAAAACACCTGCATTGCAGTACCACCATATGTGTACAGCTCGATTTTTAGCTGATCAGAGATGCTATAGCATTTTAAGATAAGGTAAAATGTAGCACATTTCTATCCATCTCAACAAACTTGTCTTCCTGTTTGCAACTACACAGCAAGCACAAAAGAAGGGGGGCAGGGAGAGGGAAGCAGGCATTTCCATCTAGGTTTGCAAATCTATGCAGCAAAAGGTGCAGTAACACAGCCTTAATCTTTCTAGCAGAAGTTAAAAGAAAGAATTTGCTAGTCCCACAGTGACATTAGCAGGAAGTAGGTAATTGTTTCTATTACAGTGCTAAACCAGATTCTGGTCTATGCGTGTTCTGCCACTCCTGATCTACCATGTAACCCTGGAATCAATTATTTAATCTTTCAGTTCCTCGGTTTCCTTATCTATAAAATTAAGACCCTAAGTGCCATCAATTCCAGGTTGTAATTTCTGCAGGGCACTACATACCACTCCCGAAGTGTCTACACAGTGCTTACAAAAGGTATCATGACAAAAATGGGAGTCTAAAACCATTATGAGAGCACATGCACCAGAACAAATACTTCTGTGTTCCAGACAGTATCAAATATCCATGCAGGATTTGAGACATTGAAGTTACCAGAAGATTCTGAATATTTCTGCTGAAGACAATCTTCAGCATATAAGAGGAGATTTCTAAGTTCTAGACAGAGACTATCATTCAAGAGCAAGATCCTTTCCACACACCAGTGAAATTCTGTAAACATGCTTTTATGGCACCCTAAACCTTCTAGGCCATCATCTTTTGTATCATTTGCAATTCCCATACATTTTTATCTGCATGGTATAAGTCATGCAACTTTTTACCTGCCTAGAATCTTGGAGGTTAAAACACATAAAAGGAATTCACTGGTTTATCATATGAATTGCCAGGTATCGGAGTCTCCTGACATTAAAAAGGCTCTTCCTGCCATGCCAAGGCCAACCTGAGCCATAAGGAGAACAGATGCCATCAGTGAATCTTTGAACACTGATACAACACAAAAGGCAAAGGCTTCATTTGCCCATTGTAATAACCATTAAGAACAGAATAAAAGTAAGGCAATAGTGGGCTCCATTTTCCGCTGTAGAACATTTATTTGTACTCCATAGAAAGCAAAACTATTTAACTTGAGCATGTAATTATTGGCAAGAAAACTGAACTAAAAAAATAGATAGGACAGAAAATTGTTTGCAAGAGGGAATCATAGAATGGTAGGGGTTGGAAGGACCCTTAGAGATCATCTAGTCCAACCACTCTGCACAAGTAGGTCAACCTAGATCAGGTCACATAGGGACGTGTTCCAGGCAGGTCTTGAAGACCTCCAAGGAAGGAGCCTCCACAACCCCTCTGGGCAGCCTGTGCCAGGACTCCCTCACCCTCACAGTGAAATAGTTTTTTCTTTTATTTAAATCATGATGAACTGTTCACAATAATAGAATGCAGGTTCATAACAGATCACCTTCTATTTTGCAAGTAGTTGTAGAATATGTTCATACTTAATCCCAATATATGTGAAGCTCTAGATCTTCTGTAGGCAAGCATTTTGACCATTTAATGTGCCAGATCGAGTTGCTGCTTGAGTTTGCTGGTTTGCTGCAGTAAGTCACATTAATTTATTCTCCTTCGAAAAGAGCTAATAATAATAATAATACAATTCTCATTGTATTATTCAACACAAAGCAAGTCTACACCATTAGCTCTAACAGCATTAGGCTGCTGTTGCAAAAAAAGAAGTCCCAAAACACCCACACAACACTCAAAATATCTCAAACACACACACATACAAATCCGAAACAACCCACATTTCACATCAATGTTAAGAGAACTCAAGAGGTAGTGCTGTAAACCTGAGGCTTCTATTAGTTTGTGAGCTGCATAAAAGTTTACTCTCGTTTTACTGAATTTTCTTTTATGTCATTAGTACATTTTTTTGTATGAAATTATTTTAATAAGAAATTATATCCACAGTTCATTTAACACACTATCAAACTCACCAACTACTCAGCCCTATCACAACACAGCTGGAGATCCCAAATTTTTAGATTCTCATTGACCTTCACAGACAAAAGTTTCAGAAAATATTCTTATGATTAAAATCACAAAATATGAAATTTAATATTATAAGACCTCAGAAAAGACCAGATAGATTTACAGTTGATGTAAACACTTCAGAAAACAAATACAATACACTCTGTAACTGGAATATCAAATGTAATTAACAAGACATTATCTGGCTAATGACTTAGTCCTACCCAAAAAGTCTATATAGTTACTTGCTATAAGTTTGGGGGTTTGATTTTGTTGAATTTTTTAAAGAATAATGGTTTTCTACTCCTATTGACTTTTGTGGTAGGTTCCTTAGGCTTTTAATAATACATCTGCAAGAGCTCCTTCCTACACCAGAGCACACCTTCAGGTTTTTTCTGCCTTGCATGCATTATTAAAAAAAAAAAAAAATTTCTAAAAATCATAGAATGGTAGGGGTTGGAAGGGACCTTTAGAGATCATCTAATCCAACACCCCTGCAGAAGCAGGTTCACCTAGATCAGGTCACATAGGAAAATGTCCAGGAGGGTCTTGAAGACCTCCAAGGAAAGAGACTCCACAATCCCTCTGGGCAGCCTGTGCCACTGCTCCCTCACCCTCACAATGAAATAGTTTTTTCTTATATTTAAGTGGAACTTTTTGTGTTCCAGCTTCATCTCATTACCCCTTGTCCTGTTACTATCTACTATAGAAAAAAAGGATGTCCCAACCTCCTGACACCCACCCTTTAGATATTTGTAAATGTTAGTAAGATCTCCCCTCAATTTCCTCTTCTCCAGACTAAACAGCCCCAGTTCCTGCAGCCTTTCCTCACATGAAAGATGCTGCTGTCCCCTGATCATCTTGGTGGCCTCGTGCTGGACTCTCTCCAGCACTTCCCTGTCCCTCTTGAGCTGAGGAGCCCAGAACTGGACACAGGACTCCAGATGAGGCCTCACCAGGGCAGAGTAGAGAGGGAGAAGAACCTCCCTTGACCTGCTGGCCACACTCTTCTTGATGCATCCCAGGATGCCATTGGCCTTCTTGGCTACGAGGGCACATTGCTGGCTCATACTTAGCTTATTATCAATCAGGACTCCCAGATTTTTAAATTATGCCTGTAAATTATTATACTATTTTACCAGAATAAAACACTTTAACATATATAATCAGAGGAAAACCTCATAATCTTACAGGGAGAATTCATGCTCAGAAAGAACACTTGACCTGAAAATAGCACAGTGACCGATAGATGTTATTTACACTGGTAGCTCAAATTTCAGTAAGCTCAAATACTAGTGCAGCAATGCTGCTGCAAGGGAAAAGCTTGAAGAGCTTTGGTTTATCTTACTCTATAGGATAGAAATAGTGTTTTGATGTCTGAACAACAGCTAGCATGATCTCATTTCTTTCAGTTCTGTAACAAAGCTGGCACATCTTTCAGTGGAACCAATCCTTCCCAATTCGAAAGGCAGAATTTTTGAGAAATGAGACAGAAAAAAAATATTGCAGAGAACCTAAAACAGAGATTGTGGAATCAAATGCCTGCTCGGGTTTTTTTTCTAGCCTAAAGAGTTCATACAAACCATGTTTACACTGTTCCTAGTCCATCCTACAGGGACTCAAATGTCAGTGATTCCAGATGGTCAGGCAATGATACCCAAAAACCCGCTTCTAGTTGTTAAAAAGAAATTCTCATCCAGCAAATAAAGACCTGGCAGAGAATACAAAATCAAAAACATGCTAGGTAGAGAAAACACTGCGCACTTCTCTCACTAATGGCATTTACAGCATTGTTATGTCAACCATATTTCATAGGCTTCCAACTTAACACAGTGCAGAGGTGGCAGTTTTCAGAAGCAGAGGTGGCAATCTTTATCACGCTACTTCAGTTGCACAAAAAAAGGGCAGAGGAAGAAAAATGAGAAAATGCTACTCAACTATTTCTTATTCTCTTCATACTGTGATAAACTTGTCATTCGTTTTCAGACCTATGTAACTTTTTTTCTCATGCAAGGTGTTACAGTTCAGAGATAAGTGCAGTTGTATGTCAGATTTCAGTCAAGAGTTTTAAACTTTTCAAATGCATCTGAACTGGCAGAAGATGCCAGAGCATAACCTTCCAATACTTGCATTTTACAAGACTTTGGTGATAAATATTTGTAGAGTAAAAAGGTTTCCCAATAACTTTCTCAGACTATTCTTCATGCCATCCAAATTTTCTTCTTCATTTTTTTTAATAATTAGGCTTTTCTTTTAATAATTAGGCTTTAATAATTAGGCTTTTTTTAATAATTAGGCTTGACTTAGTCTTCATCACATTATGTATTCCACTGATGTTGTCCTGCATATCTGGCATACACATGTAACATTTCTCAAGGTCCTTTATGTGACATCTGACTCTAGATGCCACAAGTCCTCTAGAAATGAAAAGGATATGCAGCTGTTCCTGCATCACATTTTTATATCCTATTACAGCTTAAATTCAGCCAAATAAATTTGTTTTCATCTCCTGTGGCACTGAATGCCAGCTCCCACTGAGACTAGTAATAAAATGTAGTAGTGCCATAGCTGCAGTACCATCAGTTGGATCCTTATGGGTCCCTTCCAACTCAAGATATTCTATGACTTGGTATCTTTTAGGACTTTTTCCAGTAGCAACACTGCATAGAGCTGGAAAGAAAAAGAACAAATCAATTTCAGGACTCAATCAGTAAGACACTCACAAGGACCAAATAGTTAAAGCTGAGAAGACAGTCATTGCCATTACCTATTCCATTAAAATACTAATATTGCAGTTAATCACTGTCTATCTATTAGGCTTAGTTATCAAAATAATTAAAAGTACATTTTAACGTTCTTAATTATTCAAGTGTCTGCAAACATTACATTAATTTTGAGAAATGTGCATTAAGCCATCAAGATGAACATTCATCCTATCCCATTCCTACAATTTATTTGGAGTGAAAACAGTTTGGTACTTCTCATTGTCAAGAGCCAATGCATTGGCTAGAAATCAGAAAGCTGGCAAGTCTAAACAAGTGCATAGGAATAACAATTAATGTCTTTTTTTTAAAATTTACCATTTCCAAGAATAAAATCTATACTAATCTATGCATATGCAAGCTTCATTGTTAATGCAATCATCTTGAAAAAATAATGTCATTAATATGACACTGTTCTGTAGCCCATGTCTAACTCTGACCTCTGCAATTTTAACTTTATGACCTTCAAGCTGCCAACAAACATTTTCATATGTTCACGAGCACAATTCAATTACAGAAAAAAAGAAACTGTGGCATCTAAAAATCAATAGCCCATTATAGCATCCCATGATGGACAATTTTAACTGTTTTTCATCTACTGAATTGTGATACTACAAGCTATCATATTGCAAGCTTAGAAAATATTGCAGGCTGTCACTCAATTTCACCAAAATCAGCATTATCTCATCCACCAGTGCAATCCTACACAGTAAACAAATCAAATGTGCAAATGTTAACTAGAGAGCTAAGAGCACCCAGTGAGAAAGCCCAGTAAGTCAAAATACTTACCAGCTGAGAAAGCATGTTGTGCAAGAAAATTTGGTTGCTTTGCAGCAAGGACTTTTTTTTAATTAGAGACAAAGTTTCATTACAGTTTTATGACATTATGGAAACAAAGTCTGAATGTTTCAGCCTGGACTGCTGAACATCTTTGAGCAAGAGACTGGAAACTGACACTAGTTGAATTAATAATGTATGTTATTCATATTAAAAGATCTAAACAGCTGAATAAATTCTTGTTACAGTGTTTTGTCCTGACAGTCAGTGTTGCAACCATGATTTTTTTTCAAGCCAGGTATATGCTTAGCTGCCAGGAGGAAATGGGAGTTTTGGCAAACTAACAATCAGTTACCATACTTGCTCTCAAAATAACTCCCTCCCTCTAGGTTCCAACTGAAATATTCAGTTGCAGCACTTCAGCTGATATCCAGTTTTGAACTATCTTTAGGTTTCAAAATAAATAGTCTATTATAGTAACGGGATAATCCACACTATGGAGCTACCATTTCCAAGGTCTCCACAGATATCGATTTGTCAGGTCACCCTTGCTTCACATATTCAAGGTTACTGCCTTAAGACCAGGGGCTTGGATTGATCCTTGAAAAAGACACCAGCATTTTATGGAACTTGGTTCTGCCACAAGGAATACATTTTCAAAGAAAACACAATGGTCCAAAGGTAGCTAAACAAAGTGCTAATTAAGTTGCTGACATACACTATAGAAAAAGGGGAAAAAAAAAAAAAATCATTAAAACGTTCTCTATTTTTCACATCAAAAATTCAATTCACCCCTACAGTGAAAGATATGGTCATAAACTCCTTTCAGCAGTAAACAATAACAAAACCTGATCCTACAAACAATTGAGCAAAATAAACCCATGACTATTCAGAGTAATTCCTTACTTTTATGCTGTTTCTAATCAGAAGACAGTTTCCAATTTCATGCACAAAAGGACCGTAACAAATTAAAAACAACACTTCATCTACAGAGACAGAATGTTGGGGTCACTTCAATTGCATCTGCTTACATCAGTAATAACTCTTTATTTATGGCTAAAAATTCAGTCACAAACCTGAAGCACTTAAAGAATCAAGATACCTGATGACATTATACAGGACATATGAATTTACAGCTTCTCAGACATGCTCTTGATTTCAATACGAGTTTTACTAGCAGAAAAGTGGAAAATACAACTCTGTTGATAGAAGCATAATTTATACACATTACATGGAAACATATTTGAGTCAAAAGGATTCCTTAATAGAAGGCAAAAAACACTTTACAAAATCATTACACATTCATTCTTAAAAGTAACTTCACCAACTGAACTCCAATTTATATATACAGAAGTTTGACACTGTTGGCACTTTGATACCGAGACACACATCACATTGAAAGAACATCGTTTACTCTTGTTCAAACAATTAAAAAAAAGCATTATCACAAAGCCACAAAGTTGCTGAAGGGCTGATGTTTTCACTAGAAATCTAGAATGTTTATTCCAGAGTCTTGTCATCTGCAGTCTGAAATTTAGTAAACCAACTCCTGATTCCAAGTTGTTGTCTCTCACGTAACTGAACAGCTTACTATTGCTACATGTATATAAGCAGGACGTTTCTGCAGACTAATCTGTGGTCTTGTGATCTACAATCAAATTAAAGAGAATTGATCCAAGACTTGTTTGGATTTTTTGGGATGTTTTTGGTTTTGTTTTTACACATGTAGTCAGACTATCAGGTAAAAAGGTGGGTATTGTAGTATATTCTGCTAAAATATCATTTGATCAATTTTAAATAATGTTTAACTGTTTCATTTAAACAAGATTTAGAAGTCTGAATTACTCACAAATTAGTATCTTTAATATATTCACCTTTGCTCTTTCTTTTTTTATTATAACACTTCTACTAAGAGATATTTGAGCATTGGTACTTTCCAACGGTACTGTTTATCCACTTGCTAACTAAAGTATAAAAAAGACACCATAATGCCATTCAATATCAGCTAAATCTCTCATTAAAGTTCTTCAGAATGGCCACACGGTGGAGGTAGATGCCTATGACTTGAAGTAAAAGGCAGATGTGATGTACTGTAACATTTGATCTTTATGTTACTGTACATGGATTACCCAAATAAATGTCACTCACTTTTGAAGTTATTAGCAACCTAATAAGGTGGAAGAGAAAAGGACAAAAATAAGCACTATCTCCAAGTTATACTAAGTTTTTATAAAAAAAAAAAAATTAAAAAATCTACTAAAACTGTAGTTAAATTACCACTGAAGCAATACAACAAAACCTTCTGGAATATAAAACTGCTCAGCTCTGCATACTAAGAGAAGTGAATTAGATTCCTGAGTAACATGTTTGTGATGGAGGCAGACAACAGAAAATAAGTACTCATGAGTTATTTTAAACTCAAGGCATACTCTCATGAGTCCTAGTACGATCTTACAAGAAACCTCACACAACTGAAACCAGATCTGAGTTTCAAGAGTATGTTATACATCACTAGTTGAAGTCTATAGCTTTGGTTCTAGTGTAAATCACACCTAGCTACAGCTAAAAGAGAATCCTTCCTTACTACAAAGCAGCAGATATATAACTGGAAGAGTTGGATTTTTAAATGCAATGCTACCTTACAGTTGTAGCTAGCTTTGAAACAGTAAGACTTTCCTAGTGTTTCATAGATTCTTCACACATGTACTTCTCAACATCATCTACCCTTTCACACACAGCCCCTGTACACTCCTCCAATTAACATCGCAACAAAGCCATGCAGTAGTTTGTGCAGTGTGGGACTCTCATGTCGTGTAAGCCCAAATCACCCATACCAGGGTTTAATTATGCTCACTACTAAAAAAACATATTAAGCTTTACCAGCAATCTTGACCAGCAGAATCTATATGCAGATCATTTCTTAAGGATACTGTCCAGAAATATAGAGATTTTTATGTTCTAAACTTTCTTCTCCTCCTATTTAATACCTTCAGAGCAAAGCATTCATCAGCTACTCCCAAGAGCTTTTACTCTACAGGAAGCTGCAACAACTTATTAGTAAAATTATCCCCTAAGCTAAGAGAAACAAGAGACAGAGGTAAGCAACCAGGGAAAAAACCAAGGCAAAGCAAAACAAAAAAAAAACCCTTACCACAAATTATATCTAGTACTTATTGGAAAAATAGGTCAGCCAAACTACTGATTTTAGCTCTTATGTATTTAGCTTTGGACTTACTTGATCTGAGTTCAAACTAATTGATCACTTCAGTGAAGTAAATCTTACACACATCACTACAACTCTGAAGCACACCAGAATGTATTTTGTAAAGCAACTAGCAAAACAAGAATTTAGTTGAAATACCTATTTCCTTTCTGAAGTTATCTGCATGACGGATAATTAATATCTGAATGTATGGTGAAAAGTAAGTTTGAGCAGCTCCCTTGGATCAAAGGCAAGTGGCTCAGTAGCAACCAATATCCCCAAAGCATCAGCCCACAAATACAGTAAAATTCATCTCAAAAATCTCTAAATCTGCATGCACAAACTTCTAAAGCACACAATGAAGCACAAAGTGCCCTGAGCTGGAAACTTGACTTTTCATTATGTGCTTCTGGGATTTTACTCAGGACTGCCTCTAGCTTAATTCTGTAAATTAGATGCCCATTAGCATCTGAGAGAAGTTAGGCATGCTCCTGGGCTCATCTTTCAATCTAATTTCATCAGAGGTGCAGTTGAAAACCACATTGCAGTGTGAGGCACAGCATGGAAATGGGTATCACTAGATACTCACCTGACCCACATGCTATTGATCCAAACTGAAATGATGTTGATCCACACTAACACAGCCACAAAATTAAAAAATAGTAGTTGCATGCAGTTTCTCCAAACATTGGAGAAAAAAATGGCTGTCTTACCACATAAAAGAGACCTTTGTCTTAAAGGCTATGAGCTTATATGACATACATGATTACTTGAGAGGCTCACCTTCACAAGAAAATGTCAAGGGAGAAAAGTTCATTTTTTTTACTTTGAAATCATAATTCAGTCAATACCTTGAAGAATATTTCTTAGAAGAGTTTTGAAATGAAAGCAGCTCTGGTCACTGACATATTGCGTTTTTCTATTCAACTATTTCAATTTTATAGCTTGGGACACTCCAATTTGTTACCTGTTAAGTGCACACTGCTGTAGAATATCCATGGAGATGACAGTTAAACGTTAGCTAGTTGAAACACTGATTGGCACTACTTCAGTAAAAGTCAGCAGCATCTGCTCAGCTTCAGTAAACATTAGGCAGCATCATACCTAACAGTTATGAGTACTGCAAGTAGTTAACAGGAACTTGTTTTAAAAAATATCTATGAAAAATTTAACTTTATTTAGCTTTATTATTAAAACAAAGAGTTAAAAGGTTGCTGTGACACTTAGAACAGATGATAATTATAGAACAGCAATGAATGCAAATCAAAAAATGAAAGTCACATAAACTAAGAACAGTCCTTGTCCCTGGGAACCAGCTGTGCGTAGTGTTCTTCCTGCAAGTAACCTATTACCTTTCCAGAAAAAAAAAAAAGGCATCAGTAATAAAGCTGTCATTTTAAACATTTCCAACTTCCTGGGAACTAAGTCGCAGAAATTAATTAGAGGAAAAGTCAGTGCTGATATTTTTTTCTACAATCATGCAACCAGAACACAAATGGGGACAAAGCACTTATATTTACACTTAGTTTTTGAAACCGTGTGTACACTGCCATCGTTTAAAGTGCAAGCTACACGTCTGCTGAATTAACTGAAGGCATAACAGGTGAGTTGTAAGTTAGTCACCCGTAGTTATAGAACTAACCACAGATGCCAGTAGCACATTTCAAACGCTGACCAACTTAGTGTGTTCCTTCTAGTGTACTACCAGCCAAACACATACTCCATTGCTTTAGATACAATACTTTCATCTTTCCTAGGAGTTTGCCTGTCAGAAACCACCTAGAAGGCAAGAGGAAAGAGAGAAAATAAAGATAATCAGTCAATACATAGTTAATTCTTTTTAAAATAACCAGATTCTTTTTCCTTTCCTTTTAAAGTGCTACTCTATTTTGAAAAAATGTTTGAATGATTTTCAAAGGTTAAGGGCTTTTTTTAAAAAGTGAGAACCCACTGATTTATTACCTTTTATCATTATTATTTTAGAGACTGAACAGACTTGAACCACACATGTACTTGAGTCACATCTTTAAAAAAATGACAGGAAAAGATAAAGGTCATACTGAAGTTAATGTGTTTACAACCTCACACAACTAAGGTGAGACAGCGCAAAGAAACCCATGCTCCTGTTTCCCTTAAAATACCTGATAGTCACTAGTAGAAGCTTTATATGCCGTTGCAAGGGG
Source organism: Colius striatus (assembly GCF_028858725.1). Lineage (NCBI taxonomy): Eukaryota > Metazoa > Chordata > Aves > Coliiformes > Coliidae > Colius > Colius striatus. The sequence goes on along the minus strand of NC_084767.1, from coordinate 27,357,409 downwards.
TCTCATTGTAGCAATCCTTGTAGTACTATTTGCATGTTGTACTGGCGTGCCGATAGATTTTGCAGGCGGACTGAAAACTGAAGACACCGAGGATGTAGAGCTTCTTTCAAAGTTTTCCATCACACTCTTAAAAAGAAGGTTAAAGTAATGTGAACAAACACCAAACAGTAATATTTAAGCCTTTATTAGCTAGAATTATCTTTTATCTAGAATTGTTTGATAAAATATGTTCACATCTCAAAGCAAAGAGCATACATTGTCTGTCAGTACAGGGCACAGATGTACACACCACCAAGTATTTTCCTCATTGCAATTATGTTAGATTATGCCATAGCTAAGTAGAGAAAGTTTGTAACCTGTTCACTGCATGTACTAAAGGTCACCCCAGTTTGAAACAATATAGCAAAATCAAATTGTCAGACTTACAACAGACTTCAAGTAGTAACATTTTCAGGCCCAGCCGAACTAGCATAACATTTTCTTTCCAAATACTGAAATATTTAACCTGATCCATACAGGATAGTCACCAAGCCTTTACCAACTTGCAGGTTTTTGCTCAGATTCAGGTTACCAATGAGTTTTGATTTAGTCTCCTTAGCAAATACCATACAGAGTAAGGTGGCTCCATTTTGTAAGCTTATATTTAGAAAGGAATGCAGGTAGAATGGAAGAGACAGCAAATGATTTGATGAGAACCCCAAGTTTCATGAGGACCCAGAGGAAACAAGATGGGAAATGCCAACCAGCATGGGAAGACCCCATTTGCTGCATTTAAATTCAGTGGAACATAGCATTTAAGCAGTCTAAAGACAGCAGAAATTCAGAAGCACAACTTGCAGAAGACTGCTATCCAAAATAGAATTGCTGTGCAGTGTGGGTGGCAGCTGTGTCTCTGCTCAGCACAAAAGGAACCCATGGAACTACTTGCTACTTTAGAATTAGAAACCTAACCACAGACGGCAAATCCATCATATCTGGTTTTCAACTGCAAGGACGAGTTTTAAAGGCTAATGCCAAACCCTCAGTGGATTAGTCTCCAGAAATCTGCCTCCAAATATACAGGTTGATGACTATGAGTTTATTTATTGATATATGAAGGTGGATACTATTCACAAAAAAACATGAGTACTCAAAAGCAAATATCGGATGTCTGACAGTTACATATCTCGGATCATTGTTTCTAGAGCTTCAGATTAGAGGCAATTCAATCACAGACACAAACTGGACACCAAAAGACTAAATAAGGTAAGAAAAGATGGGAAGCCTTATCATCAGAAGCCCACAGAAGAAAGATGCACTGACGTACATTTGTTTCTGAATTTTACTCAGTATAAGAAATGTTTCTAATTGATAAAAACTGAAGTAACAGAAAGATCACTGTCTAGAATTGCCTTTTCAGAATGGCTTACATTTGAAAGCTTACATTTGAAAGCTTCCTTTAGTCTTTAGTATCCCCTACCTTAGGTGAGATTAAAAAAATCATCTGCGAACTACAGAAGAAAAACTGGCATTTGCTTAAGCTAACGTACATTAGCCAAGTGCCGCAAGAATCAACGGTCACGGAATTGTCAATGTCTAGAAACTAATAGGTCATGATAAAACTAGGCTGTAACACAGCCATGCCCACTCTAACCATTACTTACAAGAAATCACATGCTTTTGCAGGGGGCAGGTAGGAGAAAAGGATGAGGACCGTCCTGCTAACATATTTTCAGTCTTATGTACTAAGATAATCTGAAAAGCCATAATCAGATAAAGAGTCTCATAAAGAAGGAGGACAGTTAAGTGCAACAACAGCCTTAATTTGCCATTACATACCTACTGCAGCCTTTAAATGCCACCAAGTTCTAGACTAGGAAACTTTTTTATGTCAACTATCTCATGTTATGGTTTCACTTCATATTTTTTACAGCAATATAATCCTGTTCATTTTAACCTCCAAGAAGCAGAGGTTTCCTATAATGATCTTTCTCAAATACTTACAATAAAACTCATGTAAAGACCATACCTATACAACTGAACTACCTATGCTTTGCAATTCAAAACCAAAAATATTATAGAAGCCAGAGGAAAAAAAAAAAGAGGAAGCCCAAAAGCAGAGTGTCTTATATGGAAACAAAGGCAGCTGTTAACTTACTTTATCTATACATGGCTTGACACCAATCATGATAGATTCACCAAAAATTCTTCCATCTTTGCTTAAGGCTTTCCGGGCTTGAAGCTTAGACTGATACCGAATATGCATCCAGTTTCCTGTGTTGGACATCTGTATGAGATTAAGTGAAAATTATGAAATTTGGCCTTCTAAAGAACGAGACAAAATGTTTTAAGGAAAACAAGTCTCAAACTAAGACATACCACGTGTTTTAGTATGTTTCCATACTGAGCAAACTGTAGAAGAATATACGAAGCTGACGCTTGAGGAAATCTGAAAGAGAAAAAGTAATCAAAAAATTGTAATGAGTGGTCATGAGTACTAACACTCGTAATAATAACTTAGTGCTAAAATACAACCCTAGGATGGATTTTTAGAAATTCAAAAGAGACCAGTGCGTTAATGCCATTTTAGAAGCAGTGACCTGAGGAACATCACCTTCTAGGCACTTTTACTTCACCATACACCTCAATGTTAGAATGCTACGTTTCCAGCCTGAAAAAGTTAACATCTAGCTTAAGGCACTTCACTAAAATGTATGTATTTGCTGGCTGTAACTAAAGTTGTATTTCCTGTAGAACCTAAGAATGCTACACAATAGCAATGTCCAAGTACTTCTTTTCATATGTTGCAAAGAGTTCATTCATGGTTTTGATAATACTTTGAAAATTGACTTACCCAAATACAGTTACCCATGTGTCATCAAGTTGATCTTCTGAAGTCAGGGAATCACCCTGAGTATAGAAAGGATCTAGCTGAGCAGGAGACAGAGTAGTCTTCCTAGGCTGCCCAATACTTGCAGGACTGAACATACTTGAAACTGTTAAATTGAAATAGCATTGTTAAATCAATTACTTTCAAAAGAAAAGCTTAAGAGCATTTCACTTGTATATGAAACAGTTTGATGGAGGTTTATTTGCAGACACAGATAAATAGTAAGCCAATCCAAACTTCCTGTCTGCAAGCATGCTAGTAAGTTTTACTAACAATCTAGCTTTCTCCTAGACATCTAAAACACCAGCAGTTTAATACAAAATCCAAATAGGAAGAGAACAAAGCTTAGCAAGAAGCCACAGGTTCCTAGGAAATCTTACAAAGATGTAAGGTGACTCAGTCATTGCATTTGCATCACTTAAGTACAACCACCTCTGTGCTCAGTTCAACAACAAATTTTGAATAAGTTGATTGAAATTCACTTAGTCCTAGAGTGAAAACATTTTTCCTATTCACATTCATATACCTTTTGAAAAGCTAATAAACATGCACTCCTTCTCAAATTAGCACGGAATTGCTGTAGCTTGAAGAGTGATAATTTTTGTGTATTAAGGAAAGCAGTAAAAACATTTTGACAAGACATCTACCTGTTCCAGGAGTTGATGGTATAGTTCCAACCAACGGACTCTGTGTTAGAGAAAAGCTGGCCTGCATTAAAATACAGAAAGTAACAAATCCTAACAGGTACAGTTCTCAGATCATAACAGATAATTTTCAGGAAGCTTAAGCCTCAGACAAGAATGGAATCATAGAATGGTAGAGTTGGAAGGGACCTTTAGAGATCATCTGGTCCAACCCCCCTGCAGGTTCACCTAGATCAGGTCACACAGGAAAATGTCCAGGTGGGTCTTGAAGACCTCCAAGGAAGGAGATTCCACAACCCCTCTGGGCAGTCTGTTCCAGTGCTCTGTCATCCTCACAGTGAAATAGTTTTTTCCTTATGTTTAAGTGGAACTTTTTGTGTTCCAGCTTCATCCCATTACCCCTTGTCCTGCTGCTAGATACAATAGAAAAAAGGGATGTCCCAGCCTCCTGACATCCACCATTTAGATGTTTGTAAATATTAATAAGATTCCCCCTGAGTCTCCTCTTTTCTAGACTAAGCAGCCTAATATTAACTGCTTGCCTTAAGTTACTCCCAACTTTAAGAGTAAGAACAGACATTCACATGTATATTTAATACAAGATAATTAAACGTTTATTAATAATGTTATTTGATAATGTTTTACATTTGAGCACACAGTCTAGCATATAGCTTGGATACCCAGTAGGACTCCACTATTACCTCCTGGAATTTCCATCTGATTTAGTAAGCCTTAGAAGAGAATGCAGTTAACTTTCCTGATTAGAGGATTAAACACAAGTATCAGAGATAGTACGGGAGTGTAGCACAAACTACAGAAGGGAGCACCACAAGAAACAGTATTTAGGCTCTGTCTACATTACTTTGTCAGCTAACAAGAGCTTCTACACAATAAGCAAGCTTATTTAGGCTTAGGGTGAGCTTTAGGTAACAGGAATGAAAAATCCATTACCTAACACCAATCACATATGCTTTGTGAAATCAGTGAGCTTTAGGTATCAATACTGGGAAATCTTAATTTTAATTTTCTCAAAATAGGTATCTTGATATTGTTGTAACAGAGTAGTTCACACATTCACATATATTCTAATGGAAAGAATGTCAGCATCATGTTATCAGCACCTGAATGTCACTCAAGGGCTTAGAAATCATGAGAGCACAACGTCCTAACACAGGCAACTGAGGAGTCAACAAGGAGTGTGCTGCTGTACCTTGTACTAACAAATAAATAAGATATGGTCAGGGATGTGAAGGCTGGGGGCAGTCTTGGCTGCAGTGACCATGAGATGGTAGAGTTCAAGATTCTATGTGGAGGAAGCAGGACACCAACTCTGGACTTCAAGAGAGCCAACTTTAGCCTCTTCAAAGCCAGAGGAATCTCACAGGCTAGGATTCTAGATGGTGGCGATGCCCAGGAAAGCTGGTTAATCTTCAAGTGCCACTTCCTCCAAACTCAAAATTAGTATATTCTCATGAGTGAAAAATCAAGTAAAGTAGGTAAGAAGCCTGCATGGACGAACAGGGAGCTTCTGAAACAACTCAAATGGAAGAAAGAAGTCTATGGAATGTTTAAAAAAGGGCCTGGTCACTTGGGAAGAGTATAGGAATGTCAGAGTATGCAAGGAGGAAATAAGGAAGGCTAAAGCCTTCTTGGATTTGAATCTGGCAAAGGATGTAAAGGAGATCAAGAAGGGCTGCTTCAAGTACCTTTGCAGAAAACGGAAGATGAGAGAGAATGTGGACCCGCTGCTGAACACAGTGTGCGCCCTGGTGACACAGGATGCAGAGAAGAGGGAACTACTGAATGCCCTCTTTGTTTCAGCCTTTACTCCTAAGGCCAGACCTCAGGAATCCCAGTCCCTGGGGGATAGCAAGAATTTCTGGATGAAGGAGGAGGTGACCTGCTGGAGAGCAGCTCTGCAGAGAGGGATGTGAGAGTTCTGGTGGGCAGCAAACTAAGGAGTGTGGCCAGCAGGTCAAGGGAGGTTCTCCTCCCCCTCTACTGTGCCCTGGTAAGGCTACATCTGGAGTACTGTGTCCACCTCTGGATTCCCTGGTTCAAGAGAGATAGAGAAGTTCTGCAGAGAGATCAGTGAAAGGCTACTAAGATGATGAGGGGACTGGAGTATCTCTCTGACAAGGGAAGACCGCAAAACCTGGGACTGTTTAGACTGGAGAAAAGAAGACTGAGGGAGGATCTTACCAACACTTATAAATACCTAAAAGGGTAAGAGTAAACACTTATAAATACCTATAAGAGTCAAGAGGATGGGGCGAGTCTTTTTTCTGTATCACTAACTGTCAGGACAAAGAGTAACAGGCACAAGCTGGAATGCAGGAAGCTTCACTTGAACATGAGGAGAAACTTCTTTTCTGCAAGGAAGCCCCGGCACAGGCTGCCCAGGGAGGTTGTGAAAACCTCCTTCTCTGGATCCCAATTTTCAAAACAATTTTAGCATATTTTAGCATTAATTGTAGTATTTCTTAGATAGAAGAGCAAACAAACTGGAACACCTGTAGATGTGGCAACGTGTGTTCCAACAGCTCCTTTTTTTCCTTAATATGCAGTCTTAAAAAGACAGAATTGGATTCTGTCCTTCACAAAGAACTTGAACTTTCAGAAGGCAATGCTCTATAAAAAGACTGCTCTTTCAGTGAAAGACCTTCTACTTGAACCAAAAGGATCATGTTCACTGAAAAAGAACCTACTAGTGCTTGACTGCTTAGCTGGGCTAAGTAACAAAGTTATTATTATGACCTCCTAAAAATTTTACTGTTACTCTCTCAAAATTAACCCCACCTCTCTGTTCAAATCTTTATTAGATATTTTAGTCAGAATAAAATTCCTTCTGTTTCACTAAGCTCCTCTATTGTCCTCTGAAAGAAAAGATAGAAAGTATAATGCATATTTGGACCCTTTGTCAATCAGCAGCCAAATATATTAACAAGAAGGTACAAAGTTGCAACAAGTCTGCATTTGTCATGTACAAAGCATAGCAGAGGCACCATTTGCACTTTTCTCTCTCCAAAGCATCGAAAAATCAGTAACAACAGGAAATAGCTCTGCAACTACAGAGCTCATTTAGACTACACAGGAACAGGCACAATGAATACCCTGACTAAGCAACAGCATGATCTAAAAACACTCTAGTCATTTTGCTAAGGCAGTTTATACAAGTGACTTGAAGAATCCTCTGAAGCAGTAAGCTACCTCACAGCTTCTGCTAAGAACAGGTGACTACCTAAGCCACTTACAGGTCTTCTTGAGGTTAAAGGTGTTGATCCAAGTCCAGGACTAGATAATTCATCATATATGCTTCTAACTGGTGGAGCACCGCTTTTATCTTTGTGGGTAGGGACTACTGGTTGTGGGGGAGATCCTCCTGCAGTTAAAAAGAATAAACAAAGAGTGTGAGAAAACTTGGCATTTTTGCTACTGATTCTTGAAACTTAAACAGTAAATTCAGCCATGAAAGATTGTTGTTTCACTGCAGGGCTTGCAAAACCATCTGTCCTACCAAACCATTCAGGTTTGAACATTTGATGTAATAATATCATGTGTCCAAAACTGCCTCCTTACACAAATATCATCTAAAACTCTTATTAACCTGGTATATTCACTACTTACATGTATCGTTCTTTTTTATGAAGTTCTGAATATAGCTATATCTTCCTATTTTAAGGCAGGTTAGTATTGTATTTTAATTGTTTCAGAAACTTTCCTACAGTACAGACGCAAAAGCAGTTTTTAAGACTTAAGACACGCTACATGCTGAAGAACCATACAGAAATGTACACAGACATTGCGTATGCTGTCACATTCCCACAGTCCAAATTACTTTCGTTGCTATGTAATTTCAAGTTACAGAGAGGAACCTCATGAGGTTCAACAAGGACAAGTGCAGAGTCCTGCATCTGGGAAGGATCAACCCCATGTACCAGTACAAGCTGAGGGTGACCTGCTGGAGAGCAGCTCTGCAGAGAGAGACCTGGGAGTCCTGGTTGATAATGAATTAACCATGTGCCAGCAATGTGCCCTCGTAGCCAAGAAGGCCAATGGCATCCTGGGATGCATCAAGAAGAGTGTGGCCAGCAGGTCGAGGGAGGTTCTGCTCCCCCTCTACTCTGCCATGCTGAGGCCTCATCTGGAGTCCCGTGTTCAGTTCTGGGCTCCCCAGCTCAAGAGGGACAAGGAATGTCTGGAGAGAGTCCAGCGCAGGGCTATCAAGACAATCAGGGGACTGGAGCAGCTTCCTTATGAGGAAAGGCTGCAGGAACTGGAGCTGTTTAGTATAGAGAAGAGGAGACTGAGGGGGGATCTCATTAATATTTATAAGTATATAAATGGTGGATGTCAGGAGGTTGGGACATCCCTTTTTAAGATGGTATCTAGCAACAGGTCAAGGGGTAATGGGATGAAGCTGGAACACAAAAAGTTCCATAAGGAAAAAACTATTTCACTGTGAGAGTGATGAAGCCCTGGCACAGGCTGCCCAGGTAGGTTGTGGAGTCTCCTTCCTTGGAGATAATTTAACTTAACAGTTTCTCACTTGCAGAACATTTGGAAATAAGGCTTTTCCAAAGCATTTTTCAATCATAAATGCTGAGCTTCAAGATTCCTCTGAACTGTTTAACACATCCAAGAACTGTCACAGGGTATTACATACGGCAAACTGAAAATCGTGATGGGAGAGTAAGTGACCAAATATATCACTCATTTTGGGAGGCCTGTAGTACTATCTAACTGGCTCCACTTTTTTTTTTTTTAGAATTGACACTATAAGGCTGAAATAAACATTTCAAAGAACTAGGTGAAATTCACCTATTTTCAATTTCATAAATACTTTCCTAAGAGCTCAGGAGGAACAGACTAGAGCAAGAAGAGGACCAACAGACCACCTATCATAGAACATCTCAAGTTGGAAAGGACCCATAAGAATCACCAAGTCCAATTCTGCCTGAAATTGAAATAAAATAACAACTAAAATTATTCTGTAATATTTTAATTCTTATTTTTTCCTTCAAAATAAATCTCAGGCAAACACAAAAGCTAAGATTTGGAGTATACCAACTGATTTAACACAAAACCCAAGATCACTCACGACACATAACTAATGAATGAAGGTGTTAGCTGTTCACTCGTGCTTCTCAGAGAAGAAAAACAGCATGTTACATCACCATCTTTGAAACACACATAAAGACTTTCTAGTCAGATCAACTAGATGGCTAGGAAGAGATGAGCTAGCAAAAGTCAATATTCCAGCCCAATTACAGGAGACATCAATACCATAAATGTGATCACTAGATATTAATTAAGAAGTAGTAGTTAGTTTTTCTCCATTCAGTTTTTAGAAGTCTGTCAATCTGTAAGTGACTTCTTAAAATTCATTGTAAAGAAATCAGCAGCATGCATGAGCTGCATTTAGTGTCAACAAACACTTCTTGTTTTAAACAATGAGAAAACATTGATGTTTGTACATTCAATTGACATGTAAAGAGTTGTAAAAATTGATTCCATATTAGGAGAAGTTCATATTACCCTCCCTGTAAAAGCAACTTCTCTGGTACCAAAGCTGCCACACTTAAAACATTTATTACCCTTAACTCTACCTTGAAGAACTTAGCCAAACTCCATTAAATATAAATGAGCTCACTATTTATTCAATTAATTGCATTAATTTTGACTAAGTTATAAAACTACAAAAACTCAAGTCTGCGACAGTCATGTAGAGCAATAAAACAAACCGAATTTTTCTTTACAGAACAATTTTTCAGCATTTAAGGAATTCTCACCTGCAAGTAGTGGAGACCTCATTTCCATTACACCAACTGAAGGGCCACTTAGAGCACGTGGTTGTGGAGTCATTGGCGCGGGTAAATCACCCATCAAGAATCCAGGAAGAAACTGAGCACTAGCTCCAGGTTTCGGAGATGTTGGGGAGCCAAGAGTCATTGGCTCAGCTCCTTTATTAATGAAAGAAGAATTTAGAATCATGGAAAAAGCCAATTGATCTAGTCTTTTCTATTGCTTAAATAGTGGTTATAGTAAAGAAACATAAAACAATACACGTTAAGCAAATGAGATTATTCTAATAGCTTAACTTCCAAATAAGCAAAGTTTGTCACAAACTTGCATTTTTTTCCACTACAAGAACTGCCAGACTGAGACTTTTTTCTTAAAATATACCACTTTGGCTGCAACTAAATTTCTAGTTTTGAAGGCAGTTACGGATTTGGGGATGTTGGGCAGATGCTTCCTATACCAAAATAATCACACCAGGGCTAGATTCCACTCCCCCGCCAGCCGGTTTCACGTCCCGGAACACCGTGGCCAGGGCACCGCGGCCTCTGTGCAGCCTCATCGAGGCTTCCCTGCGGGCCTGCAGTCACAGCCGGGCCCGTCATATCTGTCCTGGGGTTTCGAGGTGCTTAACGTACGGAACTTGCATCACGGAGCACCGCCGCGGCGGCTTTCTGGTTTAAACTCACATCCCTTTCGCTTTCCCTCTGAGAAAGATACTCATCCTTCGAGGCTTCCCATCACTTGCTTCCGCCCGCCAGCGTCTGGACTCCTTCAGCGCGTCCCTCGGCCGGGAGCAGGGGGCCAGCCCCAGCCCCAACCTCCTCGACATCCCATAGGAGCGCGGGCTGCGCCGAGGGGGAAGCGCGTCCGACGGGCAGCGGCGCCCTCTGAGGCGCCTCCCAACGGCCCTGCACGCGCCCAGCGAGGCGCAAAGCCGAAAGGGGCACGATGCGGGGAACGGGCGAGGGCGGCCCCGCGGTCCAGCTCACCTGTGGGCGGCGGCTCCATGGCGAAGGTGGCCATGTCGGCCTGGGCGGCGGGAAAACGCCACCGGCAACTTGGCCAGGCGCTTTCAAACGGGACGGAACTTCCTCCTGCGTCATTTCCGACCCATCCTCCCGCTGCCTTGTGAGCGGCCCGCGGCCGCGAGGGGCGAAACGTCACCGCGCGACCCGCCCGGCAGCTGGGTAACGGAGAGCGTCACGTCGCAGCGGGTGTTGCCTCCAAACCGCCTACTGCCGGCCTGCCGAGCCTCCTCGCGTAGAGACCCCAAATCTCCGTTCTCATTTGCTGTTTCGTGCAAGCATGATTTGGACTTTGAGAGAATTGCTACCAACGGGTTAGAAGTATTCAAACGTGCCAGTGCCCATTTATCTGTTGCGCAGACTCCGTTAAGCAGGACGTCTTTAAAATCAGCCTGAAAAGCGGCCGAGGGAGGGAGCCTTAAGGCAGCAAGACGGTTGCGTTTTGGCTACCGTCTGGAGGACGGAGCAGACAACTTCAAAACAGTTCCAGCAAAGCCACAGTGCCCAAAGTGAGATAACTGCTTAACTGTGAAAGTAATACTAGTTAACCCTCCTTTGACACGCCTAAAAATGCTAATGAGCTAAAAGGAGTACATGCTAGATATACATGACTATGTTCCTCAATTGTCCACTCAAATCTGGTTAAATCTCGCCTTATATTGCATGCCTGACAAGCAGGTGGGTAGCTCATTTTTCTGTATTGTATATAAGGAGTGTTCTTTCATTTTTTGCTATGCATGTTAGGTGGAGCGATCCCCTGTGCACCCAGTGCTGCAATAAACTAACAACAGCCTTCTAAACTACAAAACCTGGTCTGGAGAGTGCTTTCTAGTGGAGTGAGCTCCTCAGCAGTGGGCCATGGCTCCACTAGCTTTTCCGATGCATGGGTACTGCTGCTACAGGGCTGCAGCTCAGCCCATATGTCACAGCCACCCCCATCATCCCAGCCCTCATACTACGCATCAGATGTGGTGAACTGCTCTTGCTACACAGATCGCTGAAACAACTGTAGTTCTTACAAGTGGATTATCTCTTCAAGCTAAGAACTCATAAACCTGCCACAGAAGGGAAGCAGGAAAACTTACTTGCTAGGAAAATGACCATAAGACTTTTCCAGGGTTAACAGCATACACAGCCATCCACACCTGCAGTGGAAATGTAACGACCAGTTCCCCTATGGAAATGGGGAAATGATGACCACAGATGCCAGGGTAGAAGCAAAATCTTGCATTAACACTTCACATGAGCCATTCACGTAGAGAACAATATAAAGTGTAGTTCATACACTATGGTTCTAACCATTCTAACAGAATACCCTATCAGTTCTTGAAACCAAACCTTTGAAATAACTTTAGCACAAAAGTTATCCAAACACTGTGTTCTTTTATTGTATATTAATATATCAAACCATTTAGAGCTGTTATGAAGGCCACAATAAATACTATTACATTCTTTCACAGGTTTTTTTTTTTTGTCCTTTCAACACACTATCTTAGGACAGTAATTCCAACCTGAGATCTGTCAGGAGAGTCAAAGTTACCTATCCTATGATGTCTGTTCTTTATACATGAGTGCAAATGGAGTGAGGGAACAGCAGATGAGGACCAAATGCAAAGAAGCAGCAGTAGCAGCAAGTCAGAGATAGGTTGTTCTAAATATTTTTCATATCTCCACCAAAATGATCTTCAAAGGAACCCTGAACCCTGATAGGCTGGTTCTAGCACATAGAAAACATCATATTAGTGCACTTCAAATCTACCGTTTCTCATTAAGTAGTGAAAGACACGAAGCATTAAAGCATCCTACACATTTTAAGCATCCTCAAAAGACCATACGTTTTAATTTCCAAAAATATTTAATGGCTGACTAGCCCAGAAAATTTCATTAAATCCTCTTTGGTTGCATTATAAATTTTAAATCCAATATCTAGGTACTTTTTATATGAACAGTTGTAAAATCTAAATAATAAAATAACTAGGATGCATCAATTTGGTTGAAACAACTGGAAGAGTTGCCTAAACAGGGCAACTTATCTCAATTATTTTATCTCCTATCCCTACTGCCTGCATTTTCTGTGATGATTCAATTCGAAAAGACCATTTTTTTCTAATACTTCAAGGAAAATTTAACTTTATCTTTTTATTAGCACCTTAGGAAGAGCTTGTCCTTGGGGAATATCACCTCTAAAGTTAGTGGAAAACCATTTGGCCTTTAGCCTATACACTGAAAAAAAAGGATGTCAAAGCGGGGAGTAGGAAAAAAAAATATGTATACTTCAAAATGCACATGTGAAAGGGGACTGCAAAATGACAGATTAAAGTACATCCAACATTTGTTACTGTGTAGTCAAACAGGCTGTGTCACTTCTCCCTTTTAATCAGTCATGATCATTTATACTTCCATTTGCCTTTATATTCTGTTCTTGGTACTTGTGAAGCTGCTCCATGAAGCCAGGATTTGGACAAGCTGCAGGCCTTGCATTTTTCACCAAGGAAAAGGCTCTAGCAAAACTCAGTCTCTCTGAACTCATTAGAAAGCCAGTGACTATTGCTGCTGCACGGGAGACTCCTGCATTACAGTGCACCAGTACCACACCATCCTTCAAGAAACAAATGAAACACAGTAACAACTATTAGAATTTTTTTAATATAAAAATCTATTAAGATGTATTAAAAGCTCCTTGTTGAGCTCAAAGCAAATATTTACACATAAAAGTAACTCCAAACACAGATACAAGCCCCAAATTAGATATTTTTCTCACTAAAGCCCTTTTAAAATTACCAAATATTTCAAATCTAATTCATAACTTAGAACTAAAAAACATTCCTCTGTACCTGTGCCCAAGACATTGCAGCAATCCCGTCATATAAAAATCAAATCACAGATCTCTGGGATACCAAGATATCTGATCTAATTGAATGCCAATTTTAAAACAGGTTTTATTTGTAACATGGAAAGGAACTTGACTGTATCTTGTTATCAAGTTAAAAACACAGCAAGGCAGCAAACAGCTAGGCAAAGAGGCAAGTTTTAGAACATCTTGTAATTTCAGTCACACGTATCTTGTAAGTGAAGATTCCGCATAGAAACAGAAAAATCACAACAGATACTACATGATTTGCAGCAAATCTCTACCTTCCCATCACACCGCTGGTACAACTGTAGCAGCTGGTACAACCAAGGTCTGTTAACTGGGGACTAAGGTGCAAAATCCTGAACTACTGAACCTGCTAGAAATTCACAAATGTTTCCTACTGGGTTTAAATCCAGAGTTATCCTGAATTACCTATAAAAATCATGTTTTTATCCTACTTATCCCACACAATCTTGGACAGACCTGAATGACTCTTTAAAAATACACTGAAAGTTTTGTTAAGAAATAACAGGCGCGAGTTAACACGAAGACAACTAGACAATCTACTGTGGCTTAGGCAGTGTTTGCAAGGACCGGGCTTCGTAACGTCATGTTTGTATGTCAGACTATGAGCTGGAAAAGGCTTGGTCCAAACTGTCTGCCAAATGCCAGTTCCACAAAAAAAACCCACACCAACCTCTAGCATCTCCCAGTCCTGAATTAAGATATTTAATGCAGTGTGCTTAGGTACTTCAGGCTAAACACACATTCTGGATATAAACAGCCTGCTCTGTCTGCTCTTAACCATCACAAATTATTAAATAAGCATTCTACCCAGAGGAAAAAAATACCTTAGAATCACCAGGGTTCCTTTCCAGGAATTTCATGGCTTAAGTTAGACCTGGGAGATGCTATTACCTGATATCTTAATAGAAAGAGCAGAAAATTGTTCCTGCTCCAAAAGTCTTCCAGTTTAAATAATAAGACAAAGCAGCACGAAACAGAGTGTTATTATCCTTGTTGAAGAAATGCCAAGCTGAGACTAGAAGAATGACTTGCTCAAGTTAACAAGATTAATGACAGAACTAGAACTAAGCACCGCAGCACCACAAATCATAATACCACTCTTTTTGGCAATGGAAATCACACCCCCTTTGCATTGCTCACTGGAAACTGTCATCTTCATTCCCTTTCTCACATTCATAGGGGCATGCTTCCTATCACACAGGCTGCAGCAGAGTTGAAAACAGACTAGTTAAAAATCTTTGCCTACTCTAAGAAGTGCCAGTGGTGACTTTTCAGTTCACTATCTCCTTTACAATAATGACATCAAAATTATGACATTAAAAATATATTTATGCCACTTCAGCAACTACTGAAGCTTATCAATTGTAGGTCTGGAGTAGTTTTTACTGACTTAATGGGGTTATTTCAGATACAACATGCCACAATCAAGATCAATATCTAGCAGTGGAACTGAGGTTAAAAAATAAGCATTAAAAGTGATTTTTTTTTTAATTTGTACAGTTCATGCTTTAGTTTCCTCTTTAAGTTGACTTTTTAAGAAATATTTGTTTTGTTGTACATTGTCCAAAATTATATAGAGATATCCACAGAACAGACCTGAAAATTACTGAGTACAAATAAATATGGGCAATAGTATGAAACCAAATTTAATACCGAGAATATTTATCCTTCCTTGTTAAGTACAGTGATTTCTTTATACAAATATGAATTTTGCAGGTAATTCTTAACTAATTTAGCATTAGATATGAATATAGAAAAAAAGTGAGAAACTGATTGCACATATGAAATTATCTCTATTTACCAAGAACTCCTTGCTGATAACCTAACCTTCATCTACCCAGAAATGGTCCATGGTCTTGCAAGAACCTCTTCAGATTCAAGACCAAGTTGGATGTTTTTCAAAATTTAAAGAGAAAAGGTGATGATACAGTGCTTACATACGGGGGGAAAAAGCCTCATCAATGAAAGAAATGAAAAAATAAGATAAAGCTTTTGGTGAAGAGCCACAGACTAATGTAGTTCCTTAGGGATCCACTTTACTCATCAGTGGTGCCAAGACTTTTTCTTTAGAAGAGACAGAGGGAGCCAAGAATGCCAAGTCTCATTTAGAAATTAATTGGAAACTGTAACTTGAAACCTTGAAAGGGTCATTAGGTGACAATGCGTATCACATAGCTCATAAATGATAAATGAGAGAAGGAAAGAACACTGTGTGACACAAAGAAAGCTGGGGCAAGACTATCTTCTTTTATCCTAATCTATATAAATAATGAATATGGTAGATATGGTAGAGTAACATGCAATAAGGTTTTGCTGTCAAGTCATAGTTTTGATACCAGAGCAAGGTTGTCCTAAATTACACAATCAGAACAAATTTAACAAATATAAGCCAAGGATTGTCTTCACTACAGACAAGTCTGACAAGCAACCCCAGAAGGAGTCTCTCAGCCCTATTTCCTACGTCACGTCTTCTTCAAGATTTTATTAGCAGTTACATCACCGTGTGTAAACACTTTGTCTGGCAGTCTTGGTACATAACTGCATGTGGATTCATAGCTCAGCATGCTGCATCTCTAATGGACGATCAAGGAAAAAAAGCACCAGGATGGCGCACAGCTGCTGACAAAGCACACACGTCTGTAAAAGTCCTCTTAGCTTTTTTCCTAATCCAAACCAACATCTCTGATGGATAAACTGTAGAAAGTAAAATAGTTTCCCTCTGTCAGATGTAGCGACTTGGACTTAGGATGGAATTACTTACCTAAATTCAGCCAGTGGTCCAACTGTATTAAAGAAGCATTTCTTTAAAAGAGAAAGTAATACATAATCTAAACAGGGTAACTAGTAGCATGAATTATTGATATACTATACCTGCATCTTGGCTTTCTCAATAAACTCAAAACATTCTGGGAAATAGGAGGTAATATCAGTTTCTGGGAGGTCCAGAATAGAAATCGTCTTGTATATGAAGTCATTGAGGAAGGCATTTTGGACTCCATATGCCACATTTAGAACATGAGTAACCTAAGGGAGGGGGGAAAAAAAGGAGAAAAAAAAAGGAGAAAGAAAATGGCCTTTTCTGAAAACAGCAATCAAAACCAGCAGTAGCAATGGTGAATTATTCTTTAGGTATACATGGATTATAGTTTACACAATGGCATTATTCAGTTCTACATGTATATGCTGTCTATGGTGTGCTTTTCTCCAAGCAGTTTTACCGCATATCAAAACATACTGTGCTAAATTTCGGTCTTCTTTTTGAGAGTAAAGTTAAAGATCTATGCTCAACCAAACAAGGATTTTCAACAGAAAAGGGACTTGTCAGCCCACAGACAGAAAATAAAAGAGAAAGTAACAGGAATGAGAGCACTGACCACCCTACAATCCACCAAATTTCAAGCCTGCCCTAATCCTTCATCTTAATGTTCCTTCTGCTGAGTTACCAGTACCATTTACTGGAACAGAAGGATTTCTGAGTAAACTATACCTGCGCCTGACAGACGAGACCACCTCTGGCCTCCTGCCATCTTTGCTCTGTTCAAGCTATGGCCAGGTTGTGGGTTGTTTTAACTTACAGTGAAGTGACATTTAGATAGCACCAGCTGCCAGACTGGTGCACTCCCTGTTCTGCAGAAGCACCACTGTCCGAAGGCCTTATCACCCCATTACTGTAACAGAGAAGAGTAAAAAGACCAAAGTTCGGGACAAACTCAGAGCTGCTGCTTTGTTTTTCTTGTTTCATCCATCCCCATAAGTCAAGGAGGCCTAATGCTGCTTAGCATGTGAAACTGAAACACGTATGGCAATGTGGAAATACGTTCTAGAAAACGGCTCTCAACTGTCATTAGTCTAGCAGCAAAGTACTGCAACTTCCCGAGAAGCTCGCAGGCATCCACCCCTCTGAAAACAGAGCAGACTTTTACAAGTGGAAATGTAATATAACTTTTCTTAGTTACTTAAGAATACTTTATAGACTGTTCAAAAAGAAATCCACGAGGAAGCACCGCACAAGATGCATTTTTATCTTCATGTAACCTTACCTTGTACTTCTTCATGGTCTCCAGGTCATGAGCAGCATCCTGCGACCCTGAAGAGACAGGGAGTCGGTTGCCATGCTAAACCTCTTCCCGGCAGGCCGCACCGCGCCCTCAGAGCCCTGCTGCTTCGGGAGGCCCCCCGTCCCGCTACCCGCGAGCGCTTGCTTTGTTGGATGAGCCGCGCTGCCTTTCAGGCTGCGGCGGCGGCGGCGGCGGCGGAGCGCCCGGCGCCCCCCGACCACCGGCGAGGCGCGACGAGGCGCGCAGCCACGGCCCGAGCCGGGCCTGCCGCTGGCTCCCGCCGCTTCCCGGCCCCACTCACCCAGCAGCAACCAGGGCTTGACGACGCCGACCTGGAGATCGGCACTTAAGTCCTGCACGTAGCCGCCGCCGGGCGCTGCCTCCGCCTCCTCCTCCACCTGCAGGCAGGCACCGCGCCACGTCTCGATGATCCTGCGGCCGGTCAGCGTCGTTACGCGGGTGCGCTGCTTCCGCAGGTTGGCCTTGGAGAAGCTGCGGATCTCCTGGGTGAGGGAGTGCATGGCCTGGGCACAGCCGCTCGCCCGCGACTGACAGCCCGCCCGCTCCCCCAACGCCCCTCCCCGGGCTCCGACCGCTGCGCAGGGCAACCGGCGATTGGCCGAGCGCAGGCGGCCCGCCTTGCTGTCGGCCGCTCCGGGGCGGTGCCTCGGCGCCGACCGTTCCCGTTCCGCATCCTTGAGGCGGCCGTGGTGGGCTTGGTGTGTTTCGTTCGACTTGGCGGCGGGAGGGTACATACAAGCTGGCCGCTACCGGGGCTGCCTGCTGCGGCCTCCCTTCACCTGCTGCATCCAGCCCTGGGAACGGGCGGTATGGGAAATAACACCCTGCGAGGCGTTCAGGTTGCCCTGCAAATTTGAATGGCCTGTTCGATGGCACAGATTTGCCAATGATTTTTCTTTAGTACTTGTAAGCCCAGGAGGAAGTTTTGGATTCACCTGAAACTTTGGGGGCTTTTTTTTTTGTTTGTTTTAATTACTGTTTGTGGTGTTTTGCCCTGCTGATGAAAAATGCAGCCGTGTGACTGAAACAGCCTTGGAATTGAAAATTACTTTTTTAAATAAGTGATGCTGAAAAAGGGTCATGCAGCAGTGGCTATCTGACTGCTGTTGAGATTTGCTTGATGGGGAGCATGTGAAAATACTGTAAACAGTTAAATGGAAAATACTAGAGTGGTTTTGTGGTTTTGGTGGGGTTTTTTTCCCAGAGTTACCGAGATAGTGTCCAAAAGCTAAACAAAATTAGCTGCTTATGTTTACTCAAGAGGCCTAATGGGAAGAAAAGAGCTAGAGTCGGGTTGAGGCTGGTTTTCCCTTATTCCCAAGCCATTTAATGTCAGTTTTCATGTACTGTAGAGTGCTATTTGTAGTGTTGCACTGCTAGTACGTGGGTATATGAAATTTTCATTTGTGAAGTTAAATGGTAATACTGCTAACTTGAATTGTGCCAGAAGTATATGTCAGGTTTTTTAACAGTCCTCCATGCTGATTTGTACAACAAGGATATATTGCTACAGTACTTCTCCAGTGTTATAACATTCCTCACACCTATGCTGGCAGGACATGACAACTCTGAAACAATCCTTCTGATAGTTCCCTAGAATGCAGTACAGAGTAAAGGCAACTTACTTGTACATAAAGCAGTCTGCAAATGCCCTGACAATTCAAGGCAATGTTAGGAGCTGCAAGAGCGTAAGTTATTTCTAGGAATGCCAGAGGCCATTCTTAGAAGCAGACATAAAATCAAGTTCATCTGAAAATGGCAGAATATTCCATACGCTGTCTGGAAAAGCAAGAGTCTAAACTAAGAGATAAAGAAAGATGCTTAGGGTGGGGAGAAGAACAGATCAGAAGGCTTCAGGACAAAACATAATTCTCAGCAACAAAAGCCAAATTTTAAATAAAAGTAGGAGGTTTTGTAACCTCTGCATGGTAGCTGTGTATTTAGTAGCCTCTCTGAAATGGACCGTGGTTAAAGCCAGCAATTGCTTAGTCTTTCATGGCTATTTTTCAAGATGTTTGTCTTGCTACAGCTGCCCCTGTGAAGGAGCAAGAACAGTCGGGTATCTCACAGAATATTCATGCATTAGGATATTGGCAAGGCCTGAGCAAAACTTATTAGGAGTCTGGACCCAGCATACCCCTAGAGTAGCAAGGCTGTAAGATGTGCTTTGTAACCTGCTGTCCCATACAAATATGGGGCATTTTGTGTGAGCATTGTGCAAGATAAAGCTGTGACAGGTCTGTAAGGTATGTACACTTAAAATTAATGCAAAGACGTCTTGTTCCTTAACTTCTGAGGAAGAGTCTGCAATATCTGTGGACACAGAAAGACAGCTGATTCCAAAGCAAACGATTCAGTTTCTGCTAGGAATGTTTATTATTGTTACAACTGCCATAAACAGCAGGGGTCACTACTGGACATAAAATCTGTACTATTCAATGAAACCCAAATACTCTGCAGCTGTTTAAATGCAGATTAGCACAATATTTTTTAATCAGTGTGTCCACATCATAAGCATTAGATCTAGCTTGAATATTCATAGGCACTACTTTTTTATGATGTGGGTATTTACATGCCACAAGTTGTTAATACTTTTCATTATGAAATAGAGACGATCATTGTGAGTTAAGAGTTTAAAATTGGGATCTCTGTTCACTTACTCTTTCATGCTTTGTTGAGAGTAGTACACTTCTCTGAAGAGATGGCAGGAGTTGAATGCTGTCTTCACTTCATAGGTTGAATGCATTTATGGTACTTATGGATCTTCAAGTTTTGAATAAGCTATCTAACAATGCCAATGCAGTAGAATTGTAAGTCATTTTTAAGTTCATAGTTCTCCTGTTTTGTCTGTTAAGAAATTCAGCAGAACCTGTTCTAGTGTATAAATTAAGAATTGTGTAACATAGACTCTAATTAATTCCAGAAAGCAGCTTGTACATATTCAGAAAGCTCATATGACTATACATCTGCTGGTTTAGGCACTTCCTGTATTTATCGATGCAAAAGAACTAGCTTCTGTTAGAGAAATGATGACCAGACGTTCCAGATAGCTCACTTTGAGAAAACAACCTTGCGTTCTGAAGAAGGCATATATTGGGGGATTGAACTTGATTGTGGAATGCACGAAAAATTAAGAGTTGGTTGCTTATGTCAGTAATTTAACTGAAGTAGAGCATCAAACCTTACTTAGTACACTAATTACATCACATTTCAAACTGAAATAGCCAGATGAGTTGGAGGAGTAAGAGAAAAGGGGCAAAAATCAAAATAACCCAGCTAATACCTAACTAATAATGCAAGCCTCTGTTGCAGATGGTACATTCATTAGTTGAAAATAACTGTGTGCACCAGTTGGTCACAAGATGACTGTGAATCGTGAATGTAGTGTGGTGATGAGAAAGGCGTGACCACAGAATGTATCAGGAGGTATTTGAAATAGGGAGAGAGAAATAATAACCCCATTGTATAAAGATCTAATAAGCCTTTTCTGAAGTGCATTGTGCTCTTTGGGGATGACTGTATGTATTCAAGAAAAATGATCTCATACTTAAAACAAGTGCAAAGAATAGCTTAAAACTTAAATTGTACTGTATATGTTAGATTTTTATCAAAACACTCTATGGTACTTGGATCCTTTGGGACTAGCCACTCCTGTCCATGCTGACTCAAGTGTGAGGAGCTGCCTGTTATAGTAAATATTTCACCACCATTTGTGCCAATGCACATATAAGCACTTCTAGGAGTGACTTGTCTGCCTCATCGACTGCAGAATGGTGTGCCTCACACAGTGTGGAGGCACTTACTTGATGCAGAGTCTCAGTTTCAGCTTTGAAAAAGTTGTCAAGACATGATGCATACTCCTACAGTGTCATTTTTAAAGTGAGTGGTTTGCAGGCACAAGCTCAGGATCAGTCACACTCTAGGCAAGGAGGAGATGGTACATGGAATGATGGCTATAGCATATTATGCTAGAGGGGGGAAAAAAATCACGTTTCCCTTCAGAAGCATTTGCTTTGGCATATGTCTGTGTTCCATGCCATTTCCCTCAAGAAGAGCAGCTTTGAGAGTCAACCATTCATTTGTTCTCATCCGTTTGTTTTCCATCCTTTAGACTTGTCTACATCTGGGAGACATGGAAAGAACATTCTGGAAGAGAGTTAGATTCCCAGCAAAGTGAGAGTGAGGTTGATGGGGAATGACTTGTCCACTTCTCCAGCTTTCTTGGGTATTTTTATCACACCTTCTGAATGACAATGCAGATACTGCTTTTTTTGTCCTGGTATCCAGTAACATGCTTGGAAAATCTATCTTAAGTGGGATCCTGACTGGGAAGTGAAACATATAACCTTAAAAAGCTACTGAAGTGTAGACAAAATCTTAAAATGTCATTTAAAGGGGAAGAATGATTTTGTAGCAAAGCTTCTTCTTGAACTGAATACAATGAAGAGGGAAAAGTCTGAAAGGATTCTCAGCTTTGTGTGCTGAGATCACTACATTACTGGGGTGAGACATGCAGGCCTAAGAAATTGTAAGCTTTCCAGTTATTGTAGTGGATTTTGATTTTCCTTCTAGGATGGCAGGAAGAAGAGGTGAAGGAAGGGGCAGGTTGTTAAGTATATGGGATTCTAAAAGTGTTGCTCTACTAGTTGGTTCAAATTGGGAAAGTTACAGGAAGCAGGACCATGCTGAAGGCAGTGTAGAGAAAGTTACCAAACAAAATTGACAGGGCATTCCTGCACATACTGCTGCACTTACACATACTGTCACCTGGTGATTAGTGAGCCAAGCTTCAGTGCAAGGTGTCAGTTTGTTTGTGGATTTCTCTGCCAGCTTGTAATACATTGGAAGCACTAGACCCTTTTGATGAAACAGTATGCAGTTACTTGTGAGTGGGAATGGGATGAGGCCAGAGCTGCTGGGAGTTGTCTTGAATTTTTTGTATGCTTTAGTTCTACACAGTTGTGCTTTACTGCTGCAGAGGGTTTCCCGCTCTCAGGGATAGCATACATCCTAAACACACGTTTACATCTATTTTCCTATACTGCTTTAACATACATTAAACATCCATTAAAGCTATGCTTCTAATATATGCTACAGCATTCTTGACCAGCTTTGCCTATGTAGTGTTTATTCAGGTGAGAGCAGAGGATGTATCTTGATCAAGATAGAAAACAGATCCAGTTCCTCAGATCTTTGAGTCTGTAGCCTGGGAGACTGAATTGGTGATCTGGTTCTTACAAAGCACATACAAAAGCCCAGTCCACGCTGCAAAAGCCTCTGAACACTCAGAGACCCAGTGGTTGCTCCTAATAATACTGGGAAGTCTGTGGACCTCCTCCAAACATTACCTTCTATCCCAGGCCCAAAGAGTAGGAGGCTTCTCTTTATTTATGTATTTATTTCATGCAACACTGCTTACTGCTTCTTATAAAGCTAGCCTGAATGAGCAGTGTTTCCAGTGGCATATCTCCTCATATTGCTGCAGACAGATTTCCCCAGAAGCAAAGCTGTGCCATAACCAAAGGCATGGCTCTACAAACACTTATCAGGGCATTCCTCTCTGCTCTCACAACACTTTGTGAACAATCCGTGCAAACGAGCAGACTGATTCAGTCATTTAAAATTGTATATTTTTATAGTAAGGCATGGATTATGCTGATAAATGAGCACTGAGGAACAGGATAGAATGCAAAGCTGAAATGTTTAATAGCCATAGGGAGTATCACTGGGGACCTGTTGGTGTCAAGAACATCTGACATAAAACTCATACCTGTAGGATCTGAATTCCAAACCCATTTGTGCTCAGGTTTCTCTTCTCCAGGCTCTTTGACTTGCTTCAGTGCAGTCATGTATGAGCTAAGGTAAACATATAATGTTCATGTGGTCATGAACTTTGATGTAAAATTGGCTATGTCATCTCTCCAGTAGAGACACAGTCAAAGTCATCAAGGACAGGGACAGTCTGTTAGACTACAAAAATGTATGCATAGGAAACAACTTCTAGTAAGGCTAGCTGCTCTGCAAAGACTGGTGGTTAATTACCAATTTGCCTTGGTGACTGATTGTCTATGCTCTTGTTCTCCACCATCTCTGCATTATTTCATTTTAAGAATACCTTCATTTCAGAAAAAAAACCCAAAACTTAACAGAAGTTGGCTTTGCAGTAAGGCTTGGAAAGAACCTTTAAGACTCAGGACCTTCCAAAAAATATGAGAAAAATCTGAGATTTTTTAACAGAAATTATGTTAACATAAGTAAGCTTCTGTAATGTTTTTGACTTATTGTCTCCAATAGGGAGCAGGAGTGAATTAAAAGGTAAATCTATCATTTTTCAATGGCTGAATGTTATGATTACTCACAATTTGTATTTTATCAGAACGCTCAGAAAAGCAATTTCCATTCTGCACTTCAGCTTCTGCCAGCTTACTTCTGCATGAATGCAATGAATCTGTCACACAACCTTACTGCTTCTTTACAGATTTATTCAATGGTCATTCCAAGAGATGAGAGTTACTTTAGGACAAAAGTCCCCAAAATTTCTCTTGCAGCAAAAACCAAGCCTAGAGCCTGGAGTATTAAAGTTAAATAAGGTAAAATCAAAGTTTATTTCTGAGTTTTTGTAGCTTCTTAGATGTAGCTTTTACTTATGTGTAGCCTCCATATGCATAATAAAATATTTATGTTACACTTTGTACCAGGATGCATAGCAAGTTTTTCTAGCTTCACGGAGTTCAAGAAGGAAACCATTACAGCTTCTAGTCAGGATCATATACTGAATGGAGTAGGAGAATTATTTTGGAGATTAGCTTAGTCAGAAATGGACATATTACTGTTTAACATAATGAAATGCTTTCTGTAAGTAGGGGTTAAGGTGAAGTGGTACATGCATAAGCATAGCTTTTCTTCCTGCCAAAACAATATTGGAGAATATGGTTCCTCTGCATGCCCTTTCCTTGCTTACCATATTGCTAATACTGCATTGCGCTTGCATGCTTGTGTGTGGGAAGAAGTTTCCTGCAGGCAGGAAAGGAAAATTAAGCTGTCTGTGTCCTATCTCATTATACATCTATAGCTTGATCCAGCCAGCCCAGAGCTCCCTAATAACTTCTATTCCACCAAGAAGGAGAGATCTCATTTCATTTCCCTCTCAAAATGCATATATATTCAGGCAGAAGCTGACCTGTGTTATTTCTTCAGATTCCAATATACCAGACGCAGTCAAGCTAAGTGATCCTTTGCTACAGAATCCTAAAAGTTTGGATGGGTTCAGAAGGTGATGGACACATTCATAGAAGAGCAAGTATTAAAGAGGAGACAGTGTCTCTGGCTCACAAGTCCTTGAGCCACAAACTGTTGGAGTCTTGGAGTACATTCTGCAGAAGCAGTGGTACATGCTCGTCTGTTCTCACACTTTTCCTTACTGCTTCATTTTTGGCCACAGATTACATACTGAACTGGATGGGCTTTTAGTGTTACCAAGTTCTCAGCCAGAATGAAAGTGAAAGCAGAGCATTATAAAGTTTAAAAATTCCATAAAATCACAGTACATTTGAATTACATAAAATCCCTGACCCCAGAGGCTATATCTGTGAACTCTAAGAGAATACAAAGTGCAAGTGACAGATTAAAGCCTTACTAGTCAATAGTGTTGATGGAATAAAAACTACTGTGTTGGGCTTATGTGGAGTTAAAACCACAACGACTACCGTGATAATTAAGTTTGTGACATTGCATGTGTCAGATGAGAAAGTGATACTGCTGGGATTTATTTTTCCAGTGAGGACTGAGACAGATGCATCTATCAACATTTGGGGGATAGCTGTAAGCATTTGAAAACCAGGGCTTCAAAAACAAAAAGAGACTTGTGAACTTAAAGGAAAGGCATTTCTAGAAAAAGAGGTGACATTCTCAAATATACACATACACACACACTCAGAAAATAATAATCATTTTTGGTATGTTGTGGAGTCAAAGAATGACCTTGATTGACCTAAACTGTCTCTTAGTGTTTAATATTTTTCTTTTTTCTTCAATAAGCAGACAGTCTGAAAGGTCAGGAAGTTTTAACTATATCTTCTCTTTAACTATTCCACTAAAGAGAAAGTACAGAAACATTTTGCTTCAACTCAAAAGTTATTTATCTTATTTAATCACTACTTTTTGAGTAGCCAAAAGCTTCCATTCTGCTTGTTTAGTAAAATAATTGATTATTTTATTATTTTTACATAGAATTCATTTTTAGATATAGACCATACGTGAAGTTTAAGATGATGTAGCGATGTTTTCTGATTTACTTTAGGAAAATAGATGTAACTCATTTAGTCTTAGACTAATGGTAGAAAATTAAAAATTTGGATGTCAGTATGAACACATTTGATGCAATTAATGACTTTGATAACATCTTAATTAGGAAAATTTCAGATGTTTGGGACTTTCTTGTCAATAAAATGCCATCAGCAGCAGTTCCCTTTCTTCCTTTTCCTCCCAATCTTTCAACCACACTTTGAAAATTACCCAAAGCTTACTGAGTAACAGTGTCCTTAAATGTGAAATATTTCCATTCAAATTTGATTGAAACAACTAAAAAGGCCGGTTAGTGTTTAGAATACCAGTCAATGATTTTTTTTGTGAGCAGCATTGTGAGTTCTTGACTCCACCTTAATTTTAAGATTTCACATTTTTTCATAAGATGCAATGGCTGTTTTCTGTCCAGGCCTAAACAATGAATTTCCTTAATTCAAGCAGATGAAATCTCTGATGCTGCTTTGCTAATGGCATCCTTTGTTACTGGAACACAATTCAGTGAGTTGAACAAGATATTTAAAGCTATTTAGGGGAACATCCTTTAAAAAAGAAAATATTAAAATACCCAGGCACTACAACAACCTGAAAATGTTAGCACCAAAGAAAAAATGTATGTGGAAAATCCTAAATGCAGTAGACCTATCTAAGGAGCTCCACTAGGAATAATTGTCATAGATCTATTATTATTTTACAGACATCTTTAAAATTGTTTTTGTATTATTTCACATTCTGCTTTATAACTCTTCAAAGTATTAGTGAAGTCTTAAAAATATTTTTAAATACACAAGACTTTATTTGTTCAACAAATCTACATGTGCAAATTTTTGATGTCTAGTCCTCTACTTCAGTGAAGGCTGTGTTTCCTTAGAGAACAAATCATTAGGAAATAAGTACTTTCGAAGTACTTATGCATCCTATAGTAAAATTACCATACATGGTTACCCATGAGCAAAATTTTCATCTTATTTCAAAGAAGACATGAACAAACTAGGCTATTTGAATGGCAAATGTTAAGATGCAGAGTCATCCTGTCTGTTTTTTCAAGTTATGTAAATCTGAAATGATAACCACATGTAATTTTTATTGTAGCAGTCTTAATAACCACTGAACCTCAGTTCTGAGCTATGATTATTTGAAGTATGATCACTCCTCAATGCTCATAGCCTTATCCTGTCCCGCTGCCCTTCTCTACACAAAGGGATTCACACTGCTTACCAAAGACAGACTTTTATCTATCATAGTATTGTTTCCATTTCTATTTTAAGTTGTATATTTCTATGCTGTGTGAAACAGTTGTTACTCATATGATTCATATTTCTTTGTCAAATGGAGAAAACTTTACAGATGGAGATGTGCAAGATAACTGTAGTAGTCTTTCAATTTTTTTTTCCCCAGATTAATCATAGCTCACAGGTATGACAATTTGGGTGATGCTTGTATCATCCTTCTGCACTAGCTTGCTTTTTTCTCCACACATTTTATCTACGAAAATCTACAGTTGGACTGTTCTGTCATATGTAAACCTCAAACTTTTAAAGGGAATGTTTTAGCTTGATTTTTACTATAATCAGTATTCGAGATGCCCACTGACTGGCAAATATAATTCCTAGAAACTGGAAGAAAACCCTTCATTCTTTGGGTGTTCCTTGGCTAAAATTTTCCTCCCATGAATCTAGGGTATGTTTAAGGCAGAGGGCTTCTTTCTTAGTCTTTGCTGGATGGACTGTAAAAAAAAATGCATTTAAGAAGGAACATACTATTCCCTTGTGTTCTCATAAAACAAAGAAAGGAGACAGAGAAATCTCTAATAAGTTATTTTGTACATTTATAACTGTACTTACACATTAATGCTTGGTATTGCCCTATTTATCTAAGACAGAAGCTGCCCATTAGGCCTTTTATCTCTATTAGTGGCCTCACAGACACCTTGGAGTTGTCTGCTAGTTCTGTTTGACTCTTGAGCTTGTAAGGAAACTGCAAATGAAATACCCTTTCTAATCTAGGTAGACTCCTAATCCAGTGTCCTTTCTGATGTCAGTATTTACCAGGATGCTTTTAAAGCTGGTGATGTAATGCCTGTCTAGAAACCTAATGTAAGGTGTACATCCATATCAGTTCAAGTCCTGAAGTTGGTTGGTTGACTCATTCTAATACATTTGCTTAATGATTTCTGCAAGAGTTACTCTGAAATCATACAATTTGATCTAACTAACCATCTCGATCCCACCTCTATACTAAAAGTTATTAGTGCTTCAGACTGAAACAAGCCAAATCTTAACCTATCAATATTTTCTAAACTCCTTTTCTTTAGCCATGCTGATAGCTCACACAAAACCAATGTTCTTCCTGCTGTCACATGCTTTCTGAGCCACCAGGCTGACATTTGATTTGCTGGTTTAAGATTACTGGTTAGTCATGAACCTGGGACACGCTGAGAAAGCTAGCTGTTGAAAACAACCTGCATCTCTTCTGATGAAGGTTTATTTGCATACTGTTGGACTAGAAGTTCTGAAGCAGGTTCAGCATACTTATCATAGAATCATAGAATGGTAGGGTTGGAAGGGACCTTTAGAGATCATCTAGTCCAACCCCCCTGCAGAAGCAGGTCAACCTAGATCAAGTCACATAGGAACATGTCCAGACAGGTCTTGAAGACCTCCAAGGACGGAGACTCCACAGCCCCTCTGGGCAGCCTGTGCCAGTGCTCCATCACTCTCACAATGAAATAGTTTTTTCTTATATTTAAATGGAACTTTTTGTGTTCCAGCTTCATCCCATCACCCCTTGTCCTGTTGCTAGCTACTATAGAAAAAAGGGATGTCCCAACCTCCTGACACCCACCATTTAGATATTTGTAAATATTAATGAGATCCCCCCTCAATCTCCTCTTCTCTAGACTAAACAGCCCAAGTTGCTACAGCCTTTCCTCATAAGGAAGATGCTGCTGTCCCCTGATCATCTTGGTGGTCTTCTGCTGGACTCTATCCAGAAGTTCCCTGTCCCTCGTGAGCTGAGGAGCCCAGAACTGGACACGGGACTCCAGATGAGGCCTCACCTGGACAGAGTAGAGGGGGAGCAGAACCTCCCTTGACCTGCTGGCTACACGGTTTTTGATGCATCCCTCCAGTAATGAGCAGAAGTGCTCATGCATTCTCAAACTGAGAAAAAAGTTACTCTAGTGTTTATCGTCTGTTTCAAACAAGCTTTGCACACCTCTTATGTCCTCCCTATCCAATGTTCTTTTAAATCCAGAGGCCTAGTATCTCTGAGCAACTGTTGTATGCCACCTAGAACGTCAGCTAGAGGGACTTAGACAAGTACAAAATTGAATGGGGAGCTGGCACACATATGAGTTTGCATGTTAATGAGAGAAGAGATTAAAATAATGCCCAAATACCTTTCAAGAGAGACAAATAAGAGAAAATGGGAAATTGCAGGCATGTTGGCTTCTTGACAGATTAAATAATGAAAAAGTTTAGATTCATTAAGAAAATGATAGGTTAAAATACAATGAATCTGTCAGCTTGGTTTAGTGAGGATGATAGGAGCAACAGAACTTGTTGCTCTTTCAGATAAGATGAAAAGTCTGATAAAAGCAAATGTGTTTCTTCAACACTATCTATTATTTTAAATGTGATCTAAAAAATAGTATAGCCTTTATATCATAAAGTTTCCAGCTTATGTGCCTTTACATGCATTTTAACAATGTAATAATACTTTTGTATTATTAAAGAATAAATACTATGGCATTGCCCAAATAATCAAGATTATGTTGGCCATTTAAAAATTCTGGTCTATTCAAATAATGGTTTGGCTTTGTTTTTTGAATTGTTTGTGAAATGGAAATACTAAATGAAATGAGTCTATAAAAATTGCTTCTTGTCTTCTGTTGGCCAAATGGGCAAAAGTCATGCCGTAGACCCTGCTAGATCACTCGTGGAAACTGCAGCTCTTGATAGCTGCCATTTCACTGAAACTCCTGTTCATGGAGTTTTGAATAGTCCTTGAGTCAATAGAAGTTAAACCAAGGACAAAAGTGCAGACAGGAAAAGAAATATGTGTGTGTATATTAAAAAATAAATACTTCTACAGAAATGTAAGTTAGAAGAGTAGCAGGTTCAGGTGGCAATAATCTAATCTTTGGTAGTAAATTGTCCATTACATGTTTTCAAAGTAGAAATGCTATAAAAGTGCTCCTGCATACATATACATTGACACACTTTGCTGAACATGAGGTGGAGTTGGTATATATGCAGCTACTTGGTAATTATTCTTTTGAAGCTTCTTGAACGTTTTCATTGCTATCTGAAAGCTCCATAGTGAATAGCACAATTAAACCCTGAACTGAACCAAAAGCTGACTTTAAAAGGACCAGAACTAAGCTGAAGCCAAATCTAAAGTGCTGTTTGAAACTTTCCCTAAACTTATACTTTTGGAATTAATAGAGAAAGCTGTTTACATGTTAATCATTAATAAATCATCAAGCAAATAGTAGTTGCATGTTTTAAAAATAATTGTTAGCCATAATTCTTCCCTTCATTTAATTGCACCACACCTTTAAGAACTATGCTGTTAATGACAAAGCTTGCATTTCCACTTGATCGTTGTGCTTGCTGCTAGACTGGTGAGCCCAGATTCTACAATGCAGACATTTTTATAATCTAATATGCAATAAATCTTCCTGCCAAAACCCAATATATATTCCTGCAGTCTGTACATAAAGTTGTAGTCTAAGTAGCATGATGATGTAGGCTTTAACCTGCCACCATTATTTGGGCTTAACTGCACTGCAATGACAAAACTGTTGGCTGCTTAAGTACATCTGCTTTCTGTTATTTTGATTTCTCCATTCACATATAGCAAAGATTTCCAAGTGTTTTTTCATGTGATTTCTATGAAACCAAACTTTTTTGTTAGACCATTTCTCATTCTAGTCAGCAGTAACTGTTTAAAAGCAAGAGGGAAAAATGCATGCTTTGTAGCTCCAAACTTGACAGTGGTCCTGACACTCAGATTAGCAAGAAGGTACCAATTATGTAATCAGCAGCATCTTGTGTCTGTGTGGGCAGTAACATCTTCTGTCACTGAGTATTGAGCTTGCTTTTCAAGTCTTTCTTTCAGCTGAGATCTGGTACACCTTTTTTTTCCTAACCAGGTCTTGACACTTTGCTGATGCCTTTGCAGAAAACCCCTAATTTTGTGAAGAGTGGTAAGGGACATTTTTTACTTGGAAACATCTGGTCTACTTTGTTAGGCTCTACCTGAAGAGGAGATTATTTTTCATTTTAATGTATCTGCTTGCACAATAGAAGAATTTTGTTAAAGGTCTGTGACTCACCAGATTATAATGATAATTTAGATTATTTAGTGTTAGATCTGTGTGGCTTCATGGCAGTAAAAATTCCCTTTATTAGAAATTCTTGTTTCCTGATATTGATCCTTTCACTATTCTGATACTCAGTAGGTTTTCAAAAAATGTGGCTAACGCTGCACGATTTGCATTAAAAAAATATAGCAATCAGAAGTGCTCTTTCTCACAAGATCTTGTAAACAGCCTCACAAATAGTGTGGGAGTTTAAAAACAGAATGCTCTACTGTTACTACAAAGGAGACAGTCAGTCATTTCTCCCTTCTGTGTTTCAGTCTCTTATCTGTGTGGTGTGGAGAGCGATGGTGATTGCTTTCATGTTGAAAACTGCTTTACTAGTTACAGAGAGCTTGAAAGTTCTCCAGTGAGCTCTATAAAAACAAACTTTGTCCAAACCAAGTGACTTTGACTCCATTGTAATTAATAGTTTTTCCACTATTCCTGAGGTGGAAATAATGGCATATTACATCATAGATGAATTCAATATGACACACAAAAAACTCCCAATGAACTGTCACTATGTTGTTATCATTCCACTTGCTTGACTATGTGTAAATTAAAAATTCTGTGATTGTTCATGCTTGAAACTTCCAGAAGACACAATATGGATGAACAATGATTGAATATGGAATTAAACATTGGCCGCTGCCGTTATAGCTATGTGATAAACAAAAAATTGCTCTCAGTAATAACATTTATTCTTATTTTGCAGTGCAAGTACACAGGAAACATCTGTAGTGCAACCAGAAAGTTTGTTTGATATTTTTAAAAAAATTAATAACGGAAGATGCTTTATGTAAAAATATTGCTATAGGTATTAAATACCGTAAGATTACATAGCAGTTCGTGTTTTACAGATTTAAATAATGATTTGAATGTTTCTGAAGTTTTCTATGGGCTCCAGTAGTGAAAGGCCAGGTCTAACCTAATTGATCGTTGCAACACTGTTGCTAGGGAATTCCTGACTCTTGCACGCAAAGCTAAGGCAGAAAATCATCTGATAAAGGCCAAAGAATGAGTCAACAGCAGACTTACAATTGGAACTCTAAGTTCTTAGTTCCTTGTTTCATTCTGAATCATAAATCATCTTGTAAGTGCTAAAGTGAAGGAGGTCAGAAACAATTTATTTACATTTAGGTTTCTCACATTCATTTCTGTGCTTTCTAAAATCTATTAGGTTAAAACCACTAAAAGACCAAGATAGTCTAATTCTGATTTCCAATGCAAAAATGCAAACTTAAAATTAAAGTATTAATATGCAAAAAAAAAAAAAAAAAAAAGAGAGAGAGAAGGCACAGATCCATCCCAGCTGGTTGTGCTGGCCACTCAGCAGGGCAACTGTCTCACTGTTTGCAGTAAGGAATGGCTCTTGTGGAAGCCTCTCATTGACATTGACAGCATGGAAATCCTGTTGTTTCATACAAATATATGCATTTAACCCTCATGGCTTCAAGAGTGGAGCAGTGATGTGATTCATCTAACTGGCAAAATGGTTTTTTCTCTGAATTCTGTGTACATGGGTCTAGAGCAATGGCTCAGCAGAAAGGTGAGAGCCCCTAAGCGGCCGGGGGTTGCTGGGTCCCTCACAGCCGCTGCTCCATGGGTGTCCCTGGGCTCCTACTGCTTGTTTCTGGGCAGTTGTGTGGTGCTGACAGAGATACTCTCAGAGAATTAGTGTCACCTGTGGCGATAATTGTGCCCATATACATTGTGCAATGCTTTTCTGAGCTCCAGTTCTTCATTTCAGGCGATTAAGTGAAAAAGCCCTTGCAGAAAAATGACGGTTTTGAAGCACACCTTGGTTCAATACCGCCTCATGATAAATATGGCGTACTGTGCCTGCTATTGACGGCAGTAAAAGATGCCAGACAGAAAGTCTCCCCAGCACACGTGAGCGAAGTGAACGTTCGACCCTGTGGTTTCCAGCCGTGCGGCTGTGCCTGAGGTGTTGCACGAGGCCGAGCCCGAGCCCCTCCCTGGCGGTCGCCAACCGGACGCGCAGCCCAGCTCGGCTCGAAGCGGCGGCGCCCGTCCGCCCGCCGGCAGAGGGCGGCCGAGAGCCGCGCCACGTGACGCGCGCCCTTCCGCGCCGCCGTGGCCACGCCCCGCGGAGGCAGTAGCGAGCGAGCGAGCGACGCCGGCGGCGGCGAGGGGAGGTAGCGCCGGGGGGGAGGCAGTGCCGGGCCGGTGGCCGCGCCACGGCGGGGCTGCGAGCGGCGTAGCGCGGCAGGATGTCGCGGTCGGTGCTGCAGCCGAGCCAGCAGAAGCTGGCGGAGAAGCTCACCATCCTGAACGACCGGGGCGTCGGCATGCTCACCCGGCTCTACAACATCAAGAAGGTGCGGGGCCCCCGTGGGGAGGCGGGAGGAGGAACCGCCCCGGCGCGATCCTTGCCGTCGCCCGACTGGGCCCAGGCCAGGCCGGCCCGGCACGGTCCGCCGCTCCGCCTCTGCCTTGCGGCTTGTGGCTCAACCGGCCGCGTTGCGGCCTAACTGCGGGGCCCGAGAGGCAGGGCGGGGAGGCGGCAGGAGCCGCGCCGCCGCTGTCGCAGTCAGGCACTCCTGCCCGGCTCGCCGCCGCACCGCTTGCGGGCCTAGGGGCGATGGCGGAGGAGCCCGGGTCTTCCCGGGCGTCGCCGCCTCGCTACCTGGCGGGAGGGACGGAGAGAGGCCCAGTGCTGCGCGGCGCCTGCAGGCCAGGCGCCCTCCACCGCGGGGCCTAGGCCCGGCGCGGCCCCCGCGCCCGCGGCAGCCGGTACCGCCCGGAGCCGCTCCCGCCCGGCCGTGCGTGAGTCACGGGAGCCGGGAGTGGGCTGCTCAGCCCAGACTTTCCCACGCCGACTTGCGAAACCTGTCGCTACCGAAGGGAAGGGTTTGGGGTAAAATTAGTAAGTTTAATTTCAATAAGTTCGAGGCGCGCCGTTGCTTAGCAGCTCCCGGCGTGAGATGGAGCAGATGTTTGAAGCTGGCGTGGGTGGTAGAACTGCTCCCCGCCTTCCCGAAATTAAATGCATCGGTGTTTGCATAGGTGAAGTGGTTCACTGGTGCAGGAAGCTGCAGGTCTCAGTGTTGAAGGCAAGGGTGGGTTACGCCTCCTGGCTTACTTCATTCCTCTTCTGGAGGAAATCGTTTTGGTTTCCGATATGAAAGAACATAGTTCATGGCCGTCCCCTGCACCAGCTGCTTCATGGATCCTTACCAGCTCAATTTTCTTAACGTGCGACACATGATCAGAATGTGTGTGGCTGCTCAATCTGCATTCAGTAATGAGTATTACTTAGGATTTTGTTGCTTGATGTTGAACGCAATTATTTCTGAGAGTCTTAATGGAAAGGTTAGTTCCTACATTTAAACAATGAGTGTACCTTAGCAGTTTTAGCATGTTACAGTTTCTGTGCCATTTGCATGCTGGGTTCAGCTGGCCTGTGGTGCAGCAGTAGCAGAGGGAGTTTGGGACTTTTAGGTGCTTACCTGATCACTCTGACTTCAGAATCCAGGTTTTTGTCAGGAATGATCCTGCCTAACAGATCCAAGATAAAGAATGTGTTTTTTCAAATTGTTTTGCTTTTATGGGAGACATGTACTCCAGCAATAGTAAGGGCTACTTGGCTATATCAAGTGCAATGTTAATTTTATTTAAGTTATTGTTTCCAGGAAAAAGTCTCAAATGACTGAAGTGTTCAGAAATCAGTGCTAATGCCAATAGTTGACGTGCACTTGAGTGTTTACACAAATCTTCATGACATAAAAAAAGCATTCTGACTACATTCTTATTTTTATGAAACGGAAGTTAGGTTCATTTTAGTTTGCAGTTTTGTTGAAAAATTGCTTCAACTTGATAATTGTAACAATATAATGACAATTTTAACCCAAAACAGAAATTCCTCGTTCATGGGGAAAAGCATCAAAAGAGCCAAGTCATTTGTGTATTCATGCTTTGTACTTTGAGAAAAATACACCAGGTGAAAAGCAGAGCAGAGGAGTTTTGCCTGAGCATAGCTATGCCTTGCAGGACGAAGGCAGGAAACAGGACAGAAAAAAAGGAAACTTCATCTTGACTTACAACTGTGCCTTAACCATTGTGAGTGTGGACCTTGCTTTCATTAGTGGTGTTACGTTTTGGGGATATTTATTCATGTCAAGTGATTCAGTGCCTACAGAGGTATTTCATCTGGCATGTGTAGATGGCACAGTCCTGAGCATATTTGCCCATATGGTGGTAGCTTCTGCTTTTACTCATGTCAGTGAAATGATGCAAGTGATTCTTGGTAGGGGAGCATCAACACGTGAGGTGACACCAGTTTTTTGTGCAAATGCCATGAACTGAGTCCAAAATCATGTACGTCTTGCATACAGAGAGAGGAGGCATGACTGAGCAGCTTGATTATTCTGTGACAAGTAGTTTTGCAAATCTGGAGATCTCAGACACAGCTCTCTCTATTCATACAGAGATTTGTGATTCAGATAGTTGTTCTCTTAAGCTGCAGTCAGTGTTGCTTTACAGTGGTGACTGGCTAGCTCTGACGGTGAGCCCCAGAAGTCTCAGAATTGATTACTGTATTTTATTGTAGATCTGACAGCCTAACTGCAGCATAGCTGGCTGCTTGGAACACTGTTTTCCCATCTTTTTGTTTTGTTTTTTTTACTTTTTCCACTCTGAAAACAACAGATTCCAAAACTGCTGTCTGAGATTGTCATTGCTTCCTCCTTTGAAGACAATATCGAAACTAGAGAGTTACTAGAGATAATCACACAATATGTGGTATTGCGGTTAAAGGAAATGGTTAAGACTATTTTTAATAAGAGGAAGTAAGATCTACAGTATTTGTAGCTGCCTTACAGATCGCTGTAGATGCTGTCTAGGGATTAAAGGATTAAAAATTTTCGTGACTGTTGGAAACCAAGCAGGAAAATTTTACTTTCCAAGAAAATACAGAAATTATTAAAAGTGCTTAGAAACTTGATATTTATGTTTTATCTTTGTATATAAATTTCAGTTTTGATGTCATTGTGCTGGTAGCTGTTAACTGTTCATAGTTTCCTGGTTTTTGGTTTTCTGTGCTGTTTTCTGAAATGAAATTTGTTGTTTTTAAGATAGAGTAACTGAGTGTATGGGATTTTGCCTTTGAGTGTGGCGTGGCAAGTATGCTAAGCGGCATTATTAAGGTAGTGATGGATGATGAGACAGAACTTGGATTTGTTCTATATGGAGGTAGATTTTTGTCGTCTTGCTGTCATTTTGAAGGATGACCCTTTGCTTGATGCTTTGAGGTTTTTCTTTTACTGGGACCAGTATTAGTCCTGAACTTAAAAATACTGCCATAGTGGTTTCTCTCCTGGTTGGTTCCTTCATTGTTTTTTAAGACTATCCTCAATTATCCAGGGTAGCAGTTGTAGTATTATTTTCTATGTAACTTTTTTGTCATGACTTGCCTGCAACTAAGCCTCTATAAATTGAAGAAGGCAGGGAGCTTTTCATGCTGTCCTGGCTCAAGTGAAGCTTGTGTTTTGTGTTCACCTTTCAGAGCAGACTGAGATTGTGTTCGGTAAACTTTGTGTAATGCTGCCTATACTGTCAAATAAGTGTATTGTTCAAGAGTGATGGCAGAGAAGTAATCTCATTTTCTATGGATCTGTCTGGTTAGTTTTTAAAGCCCTTGGATACTGGGATGTGTTCACAGTAAGAGGTTTCATCTTAAAACACCTGCAGTATAGATTTAGCTAGAGTGAACGAGAGAGTGTGATTTTGATAAATGTCATAGTGGTGTTACTGTTACAGAACTGCTAGGAATAAAAGTTAAAGTTTTCAGTTATTTAGAGTATATATTATTCAGACATGAATCTGCTATTTAGCATTATTGCTTTGCTAGTGATATTCTGCAATTCTTCACGGCACAGGTTTTACATTTGTGTGCAGGTTTTTCTTCTTAGATATCTTTAACAAATTCTTTTGACCTTCTTAGTTCTGTTGATTACATAGTATCTAAAAAATGAGGATCTTAAGCCAATTCTTAGATATGAACTGCATAACCAAACTGAAGTAATAGCTAAGGAACAGAATAAATACTCAAAGGGGTTGACTTTTATCTTTACCCATCCAACTAAAAACATGGTTCCAGTCCTACTGTGAGCATAACAATAGGATTATGAACTTAGTATGAAGCTAAATATTAAACTGATTTATCAGGTGACTAATTGCCAGTTGTTTAAAGATGCAGTAGTGAGAATATTGGATTTTTACTTTTGTTTAGGATGTTACTTGATAGCAATTTTAAAGACTGTTTTCCCTATTTACTTTTTCATCTGCAGGAGTTAGATATGTACTCCTTTTTTTGAAAAGACCAAGAGAAGGCATCTGCTGTGAGGGAAGGACTGCATTAAGTCTCCTGGGGTAAAACAGTGACAAGTTGACCAGATCAGCCAAAACTGAATATAGAGGTCAAATCTTGCTTCATCAGCCTTTTACACTGCCTGTGAAATTGGGATGAGGAAAAAGATCACAAAAGCTCCAACACTGGTCCAGAGAGGACTTTGTCAAAGTCTAAACATTGTAGGGGACAGTTGTAAAAGCCCCTCTTCCTAGAACCAGTCAATAAAGTGTATTCTTTAGCTACAGCAGTTCTTTGGGGAAAAGTAGAAGAGATTTTAGATGACTGGTAGAACACGAAGAAGTTTCCAATCTGCAGAGCTCTGAATTTTGGAAGGGTGTGGGATTACATCACCCTTTTGATAGAGCTCTATTCCTTTTGAGCCGAAAGGAAAAGTTCACAAATAATCTCATCTTGAATAGTGAAGCTGATACTGGAAAGAACAAATTGTGTCTTCAGGTTATTAGGAAGCATCTTAGAATGGGGCAGTATTGCTTCCAGGTCTTGATGGATGTCAGCAGTTTTTAAAGGTTCATGTGACAGTGTATGTTCATCTGTTTCTGTCGTCTTGGAGGAATGGTTCAGAATACTGCCTCCATGATAAGAGGAGGAGGAAGCCCCAAACAAACTCCCAGTCAGTGCTAGCAGTGGAAAAATAAATTTAAAAAAATCAAGAAGCAAACTAATGATACCATGTCACATTAATTTTTTTAACTCAGAAAAACAACTAAGAATCAGTAAGACTTTCTAATAATAAAAATATCCCATGATATCTTCTAAAATATTCAGAGAGGAAGCTAGGTGTATTTATCCTTTTGCATCAAGTGTAGGTGTCTGGAATTATCTTGCATTGTTTCTTTGTTTACATTACAAATTACCTGCATGCCAGTTACTGTTCAGTTACCCTGCTGTATGTGGACACAAAACCAAATCTAGTTTCAATTGCACAGGATTTTTAAGATCACATGCAGTGGAGATACAGCTACAAAATCCTAATGATTCTCATTTTAGATTGAGAACAGACACAGGGCATTTCCATTGCCTTGCTTTCTTTGATTAAGAGGTTACCTTATAAATTACATTCAGGGAAAGATTTGTGGCAGTGAAACTTCTCTTCATGTTTTTCTTTGCGTTTCACCTGTGTGATTAATAGAACCAAGTGCTTACTTGAACAGGTACTACAAATGCAGGAGGATCATGTGAATTTGTCACTGTACAGATAGTGTCAAACCAAGCATATTTCTTTCATCATTAGGGGAACAGGTCACTCTAGTATGAACAACTTGGAAATTTTACACATTGACCTTAGAGAGGCTGCTAACATGACCTCATCTGATTTTTTCTCACAAACAGTGTAAGGCAGTATGGTCTGGCTGAAATTGTAATGATGAAAGCAGATGGACAACCATATTAGGGAATGGTTGTGAAGATCTCCTTGTCAGGCCATGGTTCAGCAGGGTCTTCTTGGGATGTGTCTTTCCTCTGGTTCCTGTCATTCTGCATTAATAACCCAGATGATGACAACAGCATGGTTACTAAATTTGTAGGTAGGAAACTGGGAGAAGCTGCAGAAATAATGAAGAACCTAGTTCAAATTCAGCTTGAGCATAAACGAGTTGTAGGCATGGTCTAACAAACTAAAGGTGGCTGAGCAAGCATGATTGTAAGCTATTTTATACTTAGTGAAATGAAAAATATAAAAATAAAAGAAATTATAGCAAACCTTCAGGAAATAGCTAGGAAAGGTTAGGGACGTGCTAGAGCAAACATGAGCCAACTAATATATTGGGTTGCAAAATATTGTGGCTGACATGAGGTTTAATAATTGCATGAGCAAGATAATCTGCAGACAAAGCAAGTAATTGCTTTGCTCTACATGGCATGCACTGAGACACATCCAAAATCTATCTGATTCAACACACTTTTCAGGAAGGGGACAAAATAGAGAAAGCCAAGAGCAGAATAATAAGAAAAGAAAATTATGCAGAAAATTTCACCCGGTAAGAAAATGGGAAGATTTTGTAAAAGTAAATTAAGTGATACAAGTTTGCAAGTATTTAGGACTGCTGTAGAGAGAACCGTAGTAGTTTGTGCTATTCCGTGTCGCTACAGAGGTCAAGAAGAGATGGATTAAATTGTAGTGAGAAAAGCTCAGTCTAGATCTTAGAACTTTGCCATGAAGAAGATCATTAACAGTAGAAAAGATTGTGAGAATGTTTTTTAATTTAGCCAATTGGAGATCTGTAAGTAAAGATCTGGCAGACATCTCTCAGGAGAAAAATTGATTTGATCCTGCTTTGGAATATGAAAGTAGGGTAGGTAGTTTCTCAAGGTCCTTTCTAGTGTTTTCTTCTGAGTTCACATGAGTTTACACTTTAGTAGCTTGTATGTCTGAGTAGAGATGCACTAGAATTTAAAATAAACTGTATACATTGGGGTTCTAGACACATCATTTAATGAATAATGGTAGGGAAGATGTCTTGCTTAACTCTAGGAAACATCAGACTGACTTTTAGTAGTTGGATTAATATGAAAATGCATTGGCTTCCAAGTTTTTCAGCCTTCATGCATGAAAAGTGGAATAGTTTTGAGGCACAATTTGGATATGTCCAAGGTCTACAAAGACTGTCAAAAAAGTAGTTAACATAGAGGCTTTATTCTGACTCTGTATCCTGGATGTATCATGGGAACAATACAGTTCTGGTAGAATCTATTAGTTTATTTATGAAAACGTTTGATATTTTTGTACAAATACCATTTAAGTAACTGCAAACATCAGTAATTTACTTAATACAGTATTAGCCAAGTGTTTTCAAAATTGGAGATTGTCAGTTGGTGATCTCATTATTTTAAAAGCATGACAGAAACAAACAATAAATAATACATTTTATCCTACAGAAATCTAGAGTTAATGATGAACCTGACTCTTTGAAGGTTTCTTTGCCATATATTGTTTAGTATAATTTATAGGATGCATAGCCACAAAGTAGGGGTTCAAATATATAGATACATTTCAGAGTGGAGTCTTAAACTCCATCAGCTCTTACAAGGGAAGAAAAACAGTGTTACAATGCATACTTTTCTTGTGACTTGAGATTTGCTGTAGTAAACTGTAAATGGTATGTACTGGAGCTTTTCTTATCTTTTTAATAGGAAAAATCTTACTGTATTTCCATTTACTAGTGGAAATTACTAGCTCAGGGCATGACATTTCTGCTGTCATTGAAATTCCATCAATTTGCTGGTTAAATTCACAGTTTTTTTAATGCAGCTTCCTTTGTAAGCAAAACTAGAAGGTGAGGTGATTTGTTGACTAATTTCTGTATATGTTGTCACAGTCCAGTGGTACTGTGCTCAGCAGTGTTTTATCTCAAGTCTGCAGTAACATAAATCAAGATCTGAAATAATAAAAACATGTTAAACTACTCCAAAATATTATTAGGCTTATGATTGTCTGTTGACATAGGAGTTTTGGGGGGATGAAAATAGGAAATTGAATCAAATTGCCCTATTTCTCTTTTAGTTTAGATTAGCCCTGCTAATCATTTGGAATAGGTTAGACTTAGCAAGGAGAAGATGAATATAAAAGATATTTCCATAATACAGTAACACGTTTAGGCTTTTAAAAATCATGCACCATATAACTCAGGTAATAAATACTTCCCAATGTTTTTACTCTAGGACGTAAAAAACATGTCAGGTTTATGTAGAAGGCATGGGTGATACTTATGTGTTCTAAATGCAAATTTGCACCTTCTATACTGTGCTGTGTCACTGACTTTTGGCAATGATTGTACCTAGACATAAGCTTCCCTGTATTCATGTCACATCAGTTGATTATATGTGGTAATTTTGTTGATGACTTTTTCTGTTCTGCTGAAACATCCTCTGCCCTCAAGTAGTAAGTAAAATGTTAGACTCTGATTTTTACAGTAATCGCTGTAACTGTATTTGGGCAAAAGGTCTCTTTGCTGTATCTCTTAATGTTAGTGTATTCTGAGACAGAGGCAGTTGTACAGTATTTTGTGTTCTCCTTTACAGGCTATTTATCTGAAATGTAGACCTTAAGCAGGTTTTTATTGTGGGATGTTTTCTTGTTGGTTGCTCCTGAGTTATTACATTCTAGAAACTGTTCTTTATTTTCTAAGTGAGAATAGTCTAGAAGAACCTAATAGCATCAAATGAGGAATAGAATCAGAATGTTATAGAATAATAATAATCATCATCTATTAGGGTAGGTAGGAAAACTTTGTTTTAATTGAAAATATACAGCAAAGTGAAGGATCTCTGAATGGTACATGTAGTCTGGTCTCAGAAGCTTGTGTATTTGTGCATATGAAAACAAATGAATATTCTGAATAATGAGTCTCTTAACTACAGAAATCACATTGTTCTTACTAAGAGCTGGATGCACAGAATCAAATTAGGAAAATATATTTGTTTAGCTGTGAGAGCTCATCATAGCAGGGTACCATTCTGAAGGGCTTTGGAAAAAAGTGCTCTGTAACTTGGTAGAAATTCAGTGCCTGAGTCTTCCTTATTTTGTAGTTTTTATATTACTTAGCCTTAATCTCTAATGATAGCTTTGCATCATCTTTTTCAGCATAACTGCTGGACAACTGTTTAGTAATGTACAAAGGAATTCAGAGATGACTACTAGGACATTCTTTCAGTGTAATATTTTGGGATTAAAGCAGCTGGAATCCCATAGCTTCAGAGCTGTATTCCATGAATGCTACAGTAGT
Organism: Colius striatus; assembly: GCF_028858725.1. NCBI lineage: Eukaryota > Metazoa > Chordata > Aves > Coliiformes > Coliidae > Colius > Colius striatus. Next base: position 27,315,325 of record NC_084767.1, on the reverse strand, counting down.
AAGAACATTTTTATTTCCTGAATTTCTTTTAAATGCTAAAAAAAGTAGTATGCTTTTTTGTGTAAGATAAGAAATGAAGAAATGTTATTGCAGCCCACTTAAGGGGAAAAAGTGATAACTGAGTTTGACTTCAGAAAGGGCTCTACTGCATCTGATAAATTCTCCAAATTCTATTTGAATGCTGGAGAGCTGTATATAGCAAAGATATCTTTGTATATTGTACTGTGACATTCCTACCTGTTACAGTACTGACAGGGGATTTTGTGTTGACTAATACAACTATTAAAAGCAAAGCTAACTTTCTTAGCTGTATTCTAAGACCATTGCCCTTGTCCCTTGTTCTTTCTGCAGTACAAAATTGTGGTTATGTGCCTCATCACACTTCAACAGTTGTGTGAAAGTTCTAGGATTGGGGATTGTATTAGCATTGTTTTATTGTTTTCTGGAGTCAATTGTAGTGAGTTGAGCTTCACAAATCTATTTGCCATTTTAGAAGAGGTTTAGCTTATGTGCACTCTTCTACATGTTTTGCTGAATGCGAGTAAGAGTATGGATGAAAACTGTATTGATATAATAGCAGCTAGTAATCAAATAATGTCAGTTCTTAGGAAGGAACTGAGCTGCTGTAGAGTATGGGAGGGGGAAGGAAAAGACATTGACCCACTCATTCAGTGATGCCTGTTGTCCTCTTTCTACTTAGTCCACATAGGTAGCCTTGTACAGCTTTTGAGAAGCTGGAATATTGAAATGTGTAAAGGGTAATTTTAACCTTTAGGTCTTACAGCAATTTTCTCTGAGTCAATCTTGGGTAGTTTATTAGTAAGAGGAATTGTTTTACATGTGATGTTAGTAAATAAATAGTGGGAAAGAGCAATGCTTTCTCTTGCATGTGGAGATATACTGAGAGGATTGCCAGTACTTTGATCATTTCTAGGAACCAAGCTCCTGAAGCCACGAAAGGACAAGCATGTTACTGTTTTCAGGCATCTCTTTCCCTGTGAATGATCGATGTGCAAGGGCTTGGGTAGAATGTAATTTTCAGTAAACTTTTTAGAGAGCTGATTTATAAGAGGAGAAACATCAGTTGCTAGGAAAAACAAGGTGTGTATGTGGAAGTAGTATTGGAATTCTGATTGCAAGACTTAGGAAGTCAACAGTGACAGGTTTCTTGTCTTCTATAAAACAGCAACTATATTGGAATTTAACAGACCACAAATACGTGTTGGCTATTAAGCTTTTTTATTTGTAATCCTTCATTTAATAGAGAAAGTTATGTAATGTGTGGCAAGGACAGCAAATTGAAATAATCTTACACATTCTTATAAACCCATAACATCTTGTTAATTAAGACTTCATAAATTTGAAGTCTGCATTGTTTATTTTTTGACACCTGTTTACAGTATAATCTTTACTCCTGAATTTGTGTAAGGACTTAAAAATATGTACAGAATAGATCTGTTGTGGCACATGTTTGCTGCTGGAAGAAGATTGAAGCAACTATTTAGCATCTAGCTAATACTGTGGATGTTGCTGAATTTATTTTCATTATGTAGTATTATAGATATGATAAAATTCGGCATTTTTGTGGAAAAATTAGCAACTGTGAGCGATTCGGTATTAGAGCAGTATGTTAGCATACATCATGATGGTCATGTACTATCAATAGGAGTTTTAGAAACTTAACATAATGACTCTTTTGTTTTTTTTCTTGGCTACCGTTTCTTTTTCAGGTATGTAAAACTTCACTGAGTTTCTCTCCATTTTCCCCCTGTAGTTGCATGTGATATATAAGTCCTTTTTTTTCCCTCTCTCTACCTCAACTTAGTTTGGAAATACTATTAGAAGTTACATGTCTGAGTATATATGCAGCACTTTACATGTACTTAGTAGAATTTTACTGTTGTGCAAAGTTGTTTGAGTAGTAGAATAATCACCATCCAGTAGAAAGTAGCTGCCTAGATTAACAGATGGTCGTCATGTTCTCTTGGATGTAGGTAATAGTGTATTAGTTTACTTTAAATGTAACATGTTTTAGAATTTAAGACTAATTTGTTTATATGTAATTTTTCTCTCTTTTTATTACACTGCTTTCCCAGCAAGGACAAGTTTGGAAGGTTTGCAAAGCTTTTCACCTTCCCTTTGCCCGCTTGCCCGCTTTCAGACTCGGTCTCATACTTCATGACTTCTGTCTCTACAGTCCACAACTCGGTCATAGAAATCAATGTGGAAAAGTTTTTAAATGAGCTGTCATTTGAGTTCACTATGTTGTGTAGAAACGCCTAGCATGTAATTTAGTTTTGCATGAGACACAAACCTCCTTTGCAAATGCCTCTGAGGACTATAAAGCGAAATGAATTATTTGGGAGAAAATGCAATTTGAGCACAAATTTCATCATGTAAGTAACTTTGCTTTTAGTGTGTTCCTCCAAACTAAATGGTGTAGCATGGCTCACTAGTCAGAGTAGTTAAGTAGTGTGTCTGACAGCATGCATTGTAGCTGGCAAAAAAAGACAGGTGCTTCATCAGTCGTTTGTCCACAGAAACTGTTCTGATACATCTACGTAAGTTAAGAGACTGTATGCTTAGCTGTGACTTCTGTTGAAATTAAAATTTAATGCAATTTCTTTATTGCTGCTTTTAAAGCACAGCCTGTGCTGCTGTAAGAATAAAGAAAATGAGCGAAACTTGAGTTCTTAATCTAATGAAATAGTATACTTTAGGCAAGTACTCGTGATTTTATTGTGGGATGGAAAATTGTGTTGCAGGTAACAATGTAAAGAAAAAATTAAATGCAGATTGGTGGTGGGACTTTTAGTTTGGTTTCACAAAAGGATAGTTTAATATTTTAATGTGCCCAGTACTGTCCTTCACAGATGATGACAAGATTGAATTTTCTGACAGTTTAACTCCAGATGAATACAACACTACCTCAAACCAGGAATAGCATTAAAAGGAAACATATTTTTTTCTCCTCTTTTTAGGATTGAGTTTTTTCCCTCACTGCTGTTCTGCACTAACTGCTTTAATAATTCCATGCATCTTTTTCAGTAGAAGAGCATCTCTGTACTGTTTCCCATTGCATATTTCAGCTGTGACAGTCCCTGCACTTTGCCTTTCATTTTATCACCTGCTCACTAAAAACAATCAAAAAAAGAGTCTTTCTAGTTTGTCTTCAGATTTGCAACTATCAGTTAGCTTTAGATGGATCGTTATGTTTTTACTTCATTTTTTTATTGTATTTTTTTATAGGCATGCGGTGACCCCAAAGCCAAACCATCCTATCTTATTGATAAAAACCTGGAATCTGCTGTCAAATTCATAGTCAGGAAGTTTCCAGCAGTAGAAACACGCAACAACAATGTAAGTAACCAAATGGCTACATAACTATTTTTCTCAATACCCTCAACACTTGTGGCTAAAATCTGTGAGATTTTGTGTGTTCTCATGAGGCATCTGATGCTGACAGTTGCAGTTGGAATATAGTTGTTGATTAAAATGTCTGACAGGATACTTTAGAAAGAGAGAATATTATACTCTTAATTCTGAATTGGTTTTGATAAGGTAGAACACTTTCTGGTTTTCTTTTTGCCTGCTGTCTTCTGTTCCATTTCAAAGAATTGTCAATGGGAACTGATCCTCAAAAAAATTGAGCCTGCCTTTGCTAGCAGAAATTCTTGGTGAATAGACTGGTTACAGAAGATGGAAGTTGTATAACTTTATTTGTGATGAGCAGATCAGTAAAAGGCACCTGACTGCCAAGTAGGAAGATGTGTTTGTACTTTACAGATGCTTTTACCTTAGAGGTGCCCTTGTTTATGGAGCAAGTCCCTGTGGGAATAAAGAATGCTGTAGTATGTAGGGGGAAACCTTGTGAAGTACAGAAAACAAAGAAATACGATTTGTTTACTCTTCATTTGTTTTAGGAAATTATTTTTCACCCTTCTGAGCGATCCGTTATTGCCTTTTAGAGATAATTAAGATTTTTATATCACAGTTTGGCATTTTGGCAGGTTATGTACACTCGTTTCTCTGTTTCAATTTGAAAGTCAAGGGGAAAATCTTCTTATATTTTTTTCCAAAGGTGAAAAGGGGAGGTAGGTGTTGGGTTCGCATGTTCTCTGCATGCAACTACTTGTGTGCTTGGCAGGTCTAGGCTTGCTTTAAGCGTTCAAGTTTCTGCAGAACGGTAGTGGTAATAGCAGTGAGACTAATTAGTTTCTTTTACACGGCCATCTAGAATTTGTGTTTGGTGTCTGCAGTAATATCAATGAAGAAAAAAAACTAAAAAACTTTCCCTTTTGAAGGAAACAATTTCATTACCAATGGACTTTTCATTCTCACTTTAAAATTTGCACTTCTTTTGGACTGTTTAATGTTGCTTATCTTTCTATTGAATGTGATTGTGTTAGTAACAAATACGTAAAAATCTGCCAAATTTATGTATAAACAGCGAACTCTTTAAACCATGTTTTGGTAAGTGGTTCTGTATTCTCTAGACTTCAGTGGCAGATATACTAGTAACAGTAAAACATTATGTACATAGAATTTGTTTAATGCAGTTGCATGTATGCTTTCTGTGTCTTCTGGTTGTTGACTATGACTTTGAAGCTTAACTAATGGTACATATTTAAGGATTTGGTACTGTGAAGTTTATGGAAAGAGATCAAAGCTCATGTGATGTATTTTGACAAACACAGTTTCTAAAATATTACATGCTCATAATGTTTTATCATTGCCTTGTGTTTGTTTACCATGAGCCAGCCAGGCCTGTGTTTATTAAGCAGTTACCAAAAGCCTACCCTCCTTATTTATATTCACAGTTTAGTGTAGGGATTTTTGATTTCTAGCAGTAAGCAGCTGGGATTCCCGTTGTAAACCTTAGCTTCAAAAAGGCTTCAGCATGTAGCTTCTGGTCAGAAGGTATTCCCCTCCTTGCTCTTCCTTTGTCTCCATCTTCCTGCTGGCCGACTTCCAGTTCATCATGTGAGAGTACACCTTTGACTTCCTTTAGTAAGGAAACAGATGATCAGAGATTTAAAAGGGCAAGAAGCTTATTGGACCTATTTTGAGATGTTTATTTTTTCTAAGGTGTCATCATTCTCAATGTTTTGTGTCTCGGAGGTCAACAGCACATTTTATTGAAGAGAGTGTGAGCAGTGTGTGCTCTAATCAGATGATCTTGAAAAGCCTGAATTTTTATTCCTTTGAAATAAGTAATTCTATTAGGCTTGCTTTTTATAGCTTTTGTATACTTATTCACCAAAAATACGGCTCCTGATTTTGTTCCTACTTTGGTGTTTGATGCGCTGAGTCAGACTAGAGTGATATCTGACAATTGCTGATTTTCCAATATTGTACCAACAGTGAAAGCATATGAGCAGTTCAAACAATGAAGAGCCTGATGAATCCTCACTGACTGGGCTGGAAATCAAAATGGAGTAGTTCATCTTTCAAAGGATCGATTTATAGATAACTCTGGACCTCATCAGTCTGTAACTCACTCTCCTGCTGTCTGAAAGTAGTCCATATGATCATTTACCCTTGCCCTTTCTTCTCCAACTGCCATCATGAACCATATAACCTTGAAAATGAGAGATTTGAAGGGTGACCTCCTAAATCAACTGTTAATGCTGTTGACCAGCCATACAGTATTGCTCAGCAGTGTGTGAAATACCTGCAAAGAAGGGAACATATGTAAACAAAATTGAAGGATTGCCAAAGGGAGAAACAAACATTTGAAAAGCAGAATATATAATAATAAAAATTATCTATCTTCTGTGTTCGGGAAAGCTTACTATTTGTATTTATTTTAAATTGAGTAAAGTTTCATTTCAAAACAGCTGCCTAAGCTGCACCTAAAAATGAGTCTCTTAGTCAATGTGAACATTTAATGCAATTGTAAAAGCAAAATAAAGTACTTTATGATGGGGAACTGGAGATGCAGGGAGAAAAGACCACAGATTGTGATTAGGGTCTGAAAAAATCTGCAGCCTGCACAGGTAAAGCTTTTTGTCTTGGTGTGTTGGAGCCAGCTTCCTTTCTACTTTCAAACACACCACATATGGGAAGTTGTCAGAATATTTGCTGCCTTTCTTGAACATATGTTTTTCATTTACTCAGCTTGCTCCTTAGCAATTTCTCTGCAGAAAAATTTTCTAAATTTTCAAATGTCTCCTGGAGAACTTGAGGCTTACTCATTGCTTAGCAGTAAATAGATCCGTGAAGTATGAAGTTGGTATGGTTAGGGGGAGAAATATCCATGTTAGTAGTTACCATTCCAGTGTACTTTTATCAGTTCTATTGTGTTTCATATTGACTAAACATTCAGTTTCACAGGAGTTAGTATTTTCAAGGTCTATTTCCAGAAAATTATTACAAATAAATCAGGTAAATAAGATCATAAGAAAGTAGATTAGAAGTGCCAGCATTTCCCGCTTGTCAGGCTTAGGATCTGTAGATACATATTAGTTCAGCTGACATTTATTTACTTCATGGATGTGCTGGCTTGGTCCTTTCAGGTCTCAGTATGTATGTTTGGTCTTCTTACTCTGTCTTTCACAGTTTCGCTTGTAGGGAACTGTTAGCATAGCAAATAAGCTAGATGTGAGAGAGGTGCTGTGAGTGCAATGTGGCTGGACTTCCTTGGTCAAAGGTTATTAGAAGACATAAATCCATGTTTTCATTAAACACTTGGTTCTATAGTAAAATTCTTGATGTTAAATTTGTGATAGCTGCTTCAAAACAGTCTCTTTCAAAACACCTAAATATTAATAATTATTTGCATTTTGAAGTACTTCTTTCAACCCCTACAAGGGGTACAGTGCCTCAAGGAAAATGTAACTTGTTTGCATATTTCTAATGAAGCTGTTAATATTGTAGCTTGCTCCATGCCAGTGAAAATACAATGGAAATCCTCTTCTGAGGAAAAATAACTTCAGTGTCTCAAAACTTTTTCACTAAGAAACAATCAATTTTGAGGAAACTAAATGGTAATTGACACCTGTGGCTGCTGGTTTCTTCAGTAAAAGTAACTAACATACCTGCATTCACTAAACTTCAGTATTTTTCTCCAGCTTTCTGGAGTGCTAGATGTCTTGTATAGGAGACTTGATTTTTCAGACAACTTGCTTGTTGCTTAAGCAATAAAACCCCATCTTCCCATATCTTCCATAAAACTAACTGGCCTTCTGGCTGTGAAGGCTAAAATCCTTTCCAGATAAGAGGATGCCACACTTTTCCTGCACAGTTCCTGTTCAACTCTTCTAAAAGTCCAAGGCACTTAGAGTGCTGAAGAGACTCTAGATGAGATTGATTTTCCAAAACATGTTGGGGCAGTATTTTAGTTTATGAGAGTTCCCCCTGCATGAGTAAAGCTAGCTGTTAACTAATCTCTGTTCAGCTTTTTATGCGCAGTGGAGATTGCTTATGCTTGAGAAGAGGATATATTAATGATAGTTCATTTCAGAAGAAACTGCAAAATATCTGCGGTAAATAAAATGTTGTTTATTTTTTAATTAAACTACAGAATTCAAATTGCTCTGCTAATGCTTTGCTCTGATACAACAAAATCTATTGTTACAGTTTTGTATGCAGTAGCCTGTTTGATGTCTTCACTTGATACCTGCTAAGATTAACTTTGCAGCTTGAAATGACTTATGATATAATCAGAGAATAGCATGTAACATTTTTTTTTTAGCTTAAGTTGTTTGGAAGTCAGCATTTTTCCATACCTATTCCAAAAGGTAATATAAAATCCTGTAATCTGTTTAAAAGTTTCACTAAACAGATTGTTACTTATATTTTTTTGAAAATCCTAAGTGTCTTCAGCAGTGATGTTTATGTTGATGGCATAACCCTTAATTGTACATGAAATTGAGATGGAGTAGCATCCAATTTAATTTTTATCAGTATTTATAATAAGTCATTGTAGTACACTTCTGTAAGTCCCATCAGTTCCTATGAGTCATTTGGCAAGGTAAACCAAATTAGTCATTTGTTTTGTTGCTTAGTAGGGTTTGTAATACCTGCAAAGGAGTGAATGTGTAATACTTAACCTGTTTGTTTCATTTGTTAAAACTCTTTCGATTTATTGATTGACAAGAGCTTGGCCATTAAAAAACAACAAAGAAACTCAAAAAAACTCATTAATACCTAAACAGTATTTTAGTTAACCAGAGTTACAGAGATGGCATCCCAAAATTAGTTTTCAGATATTTAAAATAAATAGTTCTTTCATGATGTCAGGACATAAATGTAAGTATACAGGCACCTGGAGCAGAGGTCCACAACATTTTAATCTATAGAATAGCACAGACAAGAGTGCTGTTCTGTAAATAATTCCTGGTGGAGGAATTGCTGTCTTTTGCATAAATTCATATGATGAGAGAATGAGGAAACTGAAAGGTACGTCAGTGTTTAAAGAGGAGCCTTACTGCTCAGTTTTCTGCCTTTGTTAATGATATGGTCAACCCCAGAGACAGTAACGGGTTTGGAAGGTTGTGTGTGGCTATTTTCTTCTCAAAAGAGTTAATGCTAGAAGCTTGAAAACAAACAAAAATCAGATCTTGCAGTAGAAATACAGTAGTTAGTAAACAGGTTAAATATTCCATTAAATCTTTTCATATAGGCAGCATACCACTTCAGAGGCTACTTTTCATTGGAAATAAAAAAATCAAGGACACAGCTATCATTCTACAGTTAGTTTGCTGAATTTAAATCCTTTTTTTAATCTGATTATTAGATCTTTCTTCCTACTGTTCTGCTATGGATTTTGTAGATACAGAACTTTGTTCAAATGAATTGCATTTTTTAAATCTTCATCTAAAGACTCTATATAGGTGGCAATTATAGTGAGTATAATAAATGTCAGTAATAATACTGTCCGTGATTATTTACTCCTATCACCAGAATTTTAATGAACAGAATTTGTCATACTGCTTTTTTTGAGTTTATAGTCCAGCTAGTAAGATAACATCGATCATTTTTCTCTGAAAACATTGTAGTGTCTATGGTGTCAGTTTGCAGAAAACAAGTACAAGTGTTTAATAATGATACTTGTAGGAAAAATATCTTATTGTCTGTGTACATTATGACTTGCGTAAAGCATTTTGGGATTTGATGTGGAGAAGGAAAGGCACAAGACAACTTGCTAAGGATCAGTTCCTTCTCTTGTAGCTAATGTACTTGACAAAGTGTCAGCTTCACTTTCTGGTATTTAAAATCCCAATTTAGGGCCAACAATCAAAGAAATACTAAAGATGTATTTTGTTAATACACCAAAATGAATTATTTCAGATACATTATTTCAATTTTTTAAATTTGTTATGTTATGCTGAAATCTCTACAGCTTTAATATGTCTTCAGTCTAATTCACCTCTTTCAACAAAAACAGTGTTGTCCTTGATGGTAAAATTTTTACTGCAAATTCTTGAAGAATAAATAAAACATATATGTCTAATCAATAAGACATGGTTCAGTTATAGTGAAAATAATCTTTTGATACTAGTGACGTTTCAAGAGATATTTCTTCAGTTTAGCCTACTTAAATATTTTGTTGACTATTGGAAACAAATATTTGCTAATAAATGGAATTGCAAGCCAAGGAAAAAACAAAATACAAAACAATGTAGAACCAGCTATTTCTAAACAGCTGTTAGGAAATTAGTAATGGAAAGTTTGTTGCTGTGGGTGTGGAAAGAGCTACACCCACATTCCTGGATGATAAAAATGCAAATAAACATGCAAGACCCTGAAGGCTGTAAGCTGTACTTTAAACATCACTGATCAGGCTGTGCTGTTTGCACTGTACTGATTTCACAAGGATTATGATTCATATAATGTTTTACTTTAATATTTTAAATAAAGGTTTGCTGATAGCTTCAACACTCAAGAGAGTTCAAAGACTGATCATTTTAACTCTGTATGAAAGTTTTAGCATCATTTAAAGTATTACTATTCCTAGAAATACAGGTAGCTAATTAACAGTGCACAGCACTGATTCCTTTGTTCTTGGTTGAGTGTAGTTAATACTACATTCTCTTATTTAATGTACAGCTTCACAGAGTTTCTGAAAAAAGATAATTTCTTTTGCAAGCACAGTTCCCAGCACTGTCTTCCTTTCTCCCCACTTCATGTATTGTGGTCCGAATGTATTGTGGCTTTGAAATTGTGTCCTCTGGAAGTGGACATTTAGTTACTATTAGTCACATCAAGAAAGATGCCCTTCTCCCTTTGCATTGCACCTCATTTAGTGTGAGTTGGGACTGCAGTAGGGGGAAAAAAGAGTTGTTAAAGAATATGAGTAGTTCTAATGCAAGTTTAGGTTTGATTGTTTTTCTGCGCTAGAATTAGTCTTACTTCTGAACAATAGCGTGTGGCCTGATGTTTAAAAATCATGGAACAGCTCAAATTCATCCAGTTCATGCCTTTGTTAGCTGCAGAACAACCAAGCTCAAATAGGATTTGTGTTTTAAAAACAGTTCACTTGCAATAAGTAGTTTAAAAGGTGTGGTCAGGATCAAGACTAAAACCAAGCATCTTTAGGTTATGAATGTTTATGATGTAAGAACTGTTGACTGACGAAGCCGTCTTGAAAGTAGAAAGCACTTTTTCCTCTGGAAAGGTCCACAATATGGGTGCATGTTGGCTTAAAAGTCTGCTTGAGCCGTGCAAATCTGCAGGAGCTCCTGTCTCCAGATGTGATGATGCTAGATGCTTCATTCACTGAGCACAAGGCAGTTGAAGTTTAAGGCATAAACCGGGAAAGTTAGTAGCAGATTCATATTGAGGGTGAAAATACAGTTCATAGGACTTGTATATGAAAACAGATTTTTGTACAGCAGCAGTTTATATGGAAATAGCCTATTTCCTAGTGCATGAGATTATCAGTAGAATTACAAAATAAATGCATGTACTTGCACACAATTTTTTGTTGAAGTCCCAGCTGATAACTATGTGAAAGAAACAAAATACTGTTTAGAGTGGGAATTCCAAGTGAGGCCTTCAAGTTAAATCCTTTGCACTGGTCTAAGAGCAGGCAGAATTATTTCATAATGTAGCTATTCCAGTTTGCTCGAAATTTGATAAATGCCTTGTCTTCCTTGGCTATAGTGAAATTCTTATGGCACAAGGCTTCTAAAAAAATCATAATTGCCTTTAAAAATTCAGAGAAAAGAAGGGAAAATTATCTTGTATATGATATGCAGCAGTGGTCCAGGTGGTTTGGTTTTTGAATTCAGAGGAATTTTAGTGCTTTACATAAAACTAAGAACATGGAACACAGCTTTAGAAAGACGGGGAGAGGTGGAATTGTATTCCATTCTAACCTTTTATATGAGGAAAAAGCTAACCAATTTGAAACACTTTATTTAATCTTTGTTATAATTGATTGCTCTTGCAGAGAAGAAAATCCCATTTAACTTGATCAGTCTTTAATTTAAAATCTTGCAGATATTTAGAGGGCATTTTTTTGTATTGGGTGTTACAACTGCTTTAATTCATTTCAGTTCGTATATCAGGAAGGAGACATAATTTGTAGCTGAATATTGCAAGTTAAATAATTAGATTCATGCAGCGAGGAAAGACTGTATTACACAGATAAACAGAATAGCTGTACAGTAACAGCTCCCTTTTTTTTTTTTCCTTAAATTCTGAGTAAATCATCTGCCTGGTTCCTACAGAATTTTTTTTTAAATGTGGAAATTAAATGATATTTCATTGTCTGTTTAAAAAGAAAAATTAAAATCTGTGAATGATTTTATGCCTTTGTATTCACATTTGCCTCTTCCATTTTACCCACCAGTGTCTAATGCTAGTGTTTTGCTTCTTTTTTGTTTCTTTATTTTGTTGCTTTTGTTTGAATGTATTATTGTGTTTATATGGAACTAGTCAAAGAACCGTTACTGTATTTTATGTTTGTATCTACATTTTATTTTGCATGCTTAACGTGGCTTTGCCTGGATATTCTTTTTGGTAAGTTCAGAATTTAAAAGCATAATGTTTTTTCTGTAGTAAAGTTTGTAACCTGCCACCTTCTTTCCTCCCACCTTAAATAATGTTGTTGTTTTATTTTTTTGGTCACACTGATTTGTGCTCATGTACTGTTCTGCTTTTGCTAATTATTCATATGATAACATTGTTTTCTTAACTACCCATTTTCATCTGTAGCTGAGCTAAACAATATGACTTTGATACTAATGTGTACTAATTTGACTTTTATCGTCAAATATAGTTGCCAGCTGTTAAAATGACCTGTTCTGAGAACTCTGTGTGTATTTGAGACACACAGAACCTCGATCTTAGAAAACCATGTTAAGGCTTCTTTGCATAGCCTGGTGGTTACTCTGCACTTCACAGATCTTGTTTTTCAGCAGATTTCTCAAGACTGTGCATATTTATGTTTATCTTTTAGCAACAGCTTGCTCAGCTCCAGAAAGAAAAATCAGAGATTCTGAAGAACCTTGCACTATACTACTTCACGTTTGTTGATGTTATGGAATTCAAGGTAAGGTATTATATCAGTTGTACTGTCACATCATGAAAAAACAGTGTGTAATGAAATAACTGAACTTGTAGCTCTGCTTTTTAAAAAGAAGTCAGTCTCTATCATTTGACATAATGAAGTGATTTACTTTATATCTTTTAAAACTTTGTTTTTCAAGGACCATGTTTGTGAGCTGCTGAACACTATTGATGTTTGCCAAGTCTTCTTTGATATTGTAAGTTTCTCGATTTAAACTTTAAAATGACACTTAAAAATGTTCCTAATTGGAGTCCTATGTGGAGAATTAGGACTTGGTTATGTTAGCCTGAGAAACAGGTCATCTCTAGTTACAAATGCAAGAGAAATAAAACACTGTAGTCTTCAGATCTCTAACATTTTAATACTTTGAAATCAGAAGATAGACCATTTTCAATGACATATGGACAATAGTAACATTGTCTGTTAATTTTTTTTTTTGTAATTTTTGTTTTGTTGCGTCTGCGGGTTAATTCTTAGGGTTTACTGTTATCTGTATGCTTAAGCCATGTGAGGCTTACATGACAGGAATATTAGTGGTGTCAGCCTAAGCTCTGTGGGGAAATTGCTTCTGGTGTTGGCTAAACAAGTACAAGATCAGCTAGAAGTGTTATATTAAAAAAATTCCAAAAACCTAAACCATAGAACGCCACAACTAAACATCAAAAAACCCAAAACAAAACCTCAAAAACTTTTTCCTCTTGGTTTCAACTTCCTTAACACTGAGAGTGCCACCTTGTTATTGTTAGTCATTATTCTGAATTTGGCTGCCTTAGGTTCATAATATGAAAGAGAAGCAGGTATACATGTTACCAGGCCAGTGGGATATGTGCTAGCTTTTTACATTTCATTCTTATTAAAACCTCATTCATAGGCAAGACACTTAGTAACATCTAATAAAAGGTTTCCAATCTGTCAGCTAACTTGTGACCATTAAGCCTGGACAGTTTTATTTTCATGCTTGGTTTCATGAATGCATGCAATTCTTGGGATTTGAGTGAATAAATTAAGATTCTATGAAGTCTGTATGCAACCAAAAGAGAAATTTTGTTCAAATCAATCCATTGTATTTTAAAAATGCTTAGAATTGGTAGAAAGGTAAGGAAAAGGTTTTATGTTTGTTTCTAAAAGATTTAGAATAATCATTTACTGTTTTTTCTCTCTAGACTGTAAACTTTGATTTAACAAAGAACTATCTAGATTTGATTATAACCTACACGACTCTAATGATACTGTTGTCTCGAATTGAAGAAAGGAAGGCTATCATTGGATTGTATAACTATGCCCATGAAATGACACATGGAGCAAGGTAAAAATCTTGTGTAAGAAATGTGAATTACAATAATAATAATAGTAGTAGCAACTACACCGAAGTGAATTGTTTGTTGTTGCTTTTAGTGACAGAGAATATCCACGCCTCGGCCAGATGATTGTGGATTATGAAAATCCTTTAAAGAAAATGATGGAGGAATTTGTACCCCACAGTAAAGTATGTAACTACTTTTCACAGGCACTCAGTAACCTTGATTGAGAGAAGCAGAGATAAAAAAGTAAATATGCAAGAGTTTGTTTTGTTAAAGGCCATTAGGTATATATTTTACAGGAGATTTTATTTATAATGGATATCTAGTACTGGAGATTGATATCCTATTGAATTACAGAGCCTATGGGAAGACAGGAATGCTAAGACCCCTTGGTAAGATTCCATTATATTCACTAAGGACTAGGAGTTGATTAAAAATCAGTTGTGCATCATCTGAGAATAGATACATCTGTGGTTTCATTTTTAGCTTCAAAATAAGATGATGTATAGTGTTTCTGTGAAACCATGTTTTTTTTTCTGATTTACCATCCTAGATGAGTGTGTTTTTCTGTTTTGTAACCAGAGGAGTTGTGCTCTGGATTGTCCTTAAACTGAGGATCCTGAAGATCACCATTGCTTCTTGAGGAACAGTTCCTGTAGTCAAAAGCTAACATTGTGTACCCTTCACTGAGTTAAATATGAAGTCACTAAGTGACTTCAGTAAACTAAATGAACTCAATTCCTTCAGCCTTTTTTTAATTCTATAGAAATATATCTAAACTTGCATTTTTACACAACTAGTTGTGCTGCAGTTCTGTGATTATTTATCTAGGCTGTCCTTTCTTATGAGAATATCTTGTAAAAGTGACAGAAAGCTTGCCAAAGTCCATGTATGTCTTGTTAGTCGCTTTCCGTTTCTCCACCAGGCTTGCTACTCTGTCAAAGGAAATCAGATTTGTTTGATCAGTCAGTCCCGACTCACTGTTATTTCCAAATGTGTTATATTCAAGGTGCTTGCAAATTGATTGCCTAACAACTTACTTTAAAATCTTTACCAGGAGTTTAAGTTTAATAATAAGTTACTGCCTAAAGTTTTTAAGGTTCGGGGTTTTTTTTTCCTCATTTGAAGTCTAGATACTGGTTGTGGTCTCCTTCTTTAGTCCTCTTGAGATTCTTTTTTTTTTTTTTTAATTTCCTTAAACTTTTTAAGATAGTCACTAGAAATCTGAGAGTTTTTCAGCCTTTCCACAAGTGCTCTGAAGAGAAGTAAATTTTGAACACTTCCTGTTTGTCTAAATAATCTGTAGTATTATTTTTGTTATACTTTCCTTTACAATATTCCTGTCTTGTTAAGACTTATATAGCTGAGGATCATATTTGCAATTAATCACTGCATGATTTAGCGAAGATGCTTCACTTTTCAGTATTATCTGTGTTTATGCCGCTGTATTTAATAGTATAAAGCAATTTCAAGTGCAGGGTTTTTTTGCTCTCATCTGTGCGAGAGGTATAAATTGGGGTCAGGGCTGCCTTCAGGCACTATGCTACAGAAACACATACTTAGATTGCACTCTTATTGAACTGCACACTTAAGTTGGCTTTTCATCGTTTCACTACTTTGCAGCAAACCTCGCTGTTAGTCCTTTAAATCAGCTTCAGCAGATGAATTCTTTTTCTTATGTGGGTGACCTTCTCTGCTGGCATCACATTTAAACCTGGCTCCCCAAAGACTCATACAAACACCAGTATTGATGCAAAAAAGGGAAAGATGTAGGACCACACTTCCTCAGATAAGCTTAATCTGATGTGAAGATGCTCCTGTAGACAGTGTCTGCTCAAAGTAATAGTTATTTGACAGCAAAGAGGGAAGGACGTAATAAATCAAGTGGCAGAGAGTGAAGTAACACAATAATAATGATGTTTGGATAAATAATTACAGAATCTTAAGGATTGGAAGGGCTCAACTCCTCTACCAAAGAACAACTTGAGTTACACATGACAGATTTGATGTCCCATGTTGATTTTTTTAAAAAATATCTTCTAATTATTAACTCAGAAATTTGTAATTCTAATAGTTAAAAGACTAAAATAAAACCCTCATGCTTCTCTTCATCCTTCCTATAGCCTGTAATAAGTCTTTCCTATGTGAAATAAACAGATGTAGTGGGCTTTAACCTCAAGTTTAGTTTCAGAGCTTTGTCTTGACTGTTGTTAGTAATTATGCTGAGGAAACAGAATTACAGAATCTAACTACTGCTGAAAGTAGTACTTAGTGTCTCTTGTGCTTGACGTGTGGCAGTTCACAAAGTGAGGTGGAGAACTTGAATATTTATCTAAGACTGAACCTTGAGGGATGTCTTAAAACTAATCATTGATCTCCTTTACAGTCCCTTTCAGATGCTCTGATTTCACTCCAGATGGTCTACCCTCGAAGAAATCTCTCAGCTGACCAGTGGAGAAATGCACAACTACTGAGCCTCATCAGTGCTCCCAGTACAATGCTTAATCCTGCACAATCTGATACAGTATGGCCTATTACTTTGTGTTATATGATAAGCAAGTCTTTCATATAAAAAAAAAATAGTGTGGGAGTGTTTCATTTTCTGTGTAATAACTTTTTTGTGGCTTTTGATTAGTGAATAGACTGATGCAGCTTACTACTTGACTACAGAGGAGAGGTTTTCCAGCATTAAAGTTTCTTTTTCATTAGCTCTTGCCTTAATTTCCAGTATTTCATAGCCAAAAGGTGAAGCAGAAGAAAAAAATCCTATGTACTGTCTCAGATTTTGTGGGCCAAGAGACTGGAAAGTACCAGGGCTACTTCCCTTTTACTGTTGGCATTTGCTGCCTCAGTTGGTCATCTTTCAGAAAAAAATTAAAGCATTAGAAACTGACAAGTAGTGATAGTATACTTCGAAAGTCTTCTGTTTTTAAGTGTTCTTACGCACAGTATTTGTTGAAGCTAAATGTGCCAAAAATTGTTCACTTCTTTTGTTCAAGGTATTGTAGGGTGTAGAAGCTTATTTAATGTTCAGACCCTTGAGTTTTAAAGGGATGAAACAGTACGGTGTTAGTAACTAGCAACAGTCTTCTGTGATTCATCAACATTTAAGACTTTTTGTCCCTTTTTTCTAAAAAATACTGCTTCTGAAATGTGCTGTCTTTTATGTAATTAATTTGCTACAAATTACTGTTGTTTGGGTTTTTTTTTCCAACAGATGCCATGTGAATACCTCTCTCTGGATGCAATGGAAAAATGGATCATTTGTGAGTAAAATATTCTGAAACAGTTGTTGTAGTCAGATTATAGAGAACTGGATCAAATCTCATTTCTATGGATCACATTTTTACATGCAGACAGTCAAGAATTCAGCATACGCTGCTGAAATGGATTTTGTCATCAATTTATTTCAGACTTTGACAAAAAGTGAGGTCTCCAGTAATTCTGTTTCTACTATGACTGAGTAGTATCAGCATTAAGTAATTGATGTTGCATGAATGCCTCTTCTAGAACAGTGTGGAATAATTTCTATATACATAAAAAGTGATGTTAGCTATTAAACAGTTTATTAATGAACTGTTTAAGAGAACATGCATAATAATCTCACTGTTGTCTTACTGTCTTTGTGCATCTGTTTTGTGATATACATCAATGTAAACTTTTGAAGTTGGATTTATTTTGTGCCATGGAATCCTGAATAGTGATGCTACAGCTTTGAACCTTTGGAAGCTTGCACTTCAGAGCAGCTCTTGCTTGGCTTTATTTCGAGATGAAGTATTCCATATTCACAAAGCTGCAGAAGACTTGTTTGTAAACATTCGAGGGTAAGTTTTCATTCTCTTTTTCTCGTTTCAGTACCTCTGTTAAAATAATGTAACTTCTCGAAGAACTGTTTTGAAAATGTTGCTACTTATTCATGTAAGTTCTGCTTAAGGATTATACATTTTGCTCAACGTCTTCATGGTTTCTTTAATGCATAGCTTTCAGGAGCCTGATTTCATAACCATCATGCCTTTTTTAATCTCAGTTCTGGAAGAAGTCTTGTAAATCAGTCTCTAAAATGGCAAAACTTAAAATTAATGATCTTGCTTACAAATCTTAATCTAGTGAAGAGGAATGATGTCATGAATGTAGAGTTTGCTTGAAAAATTGCTTCTCTCTGCTGCTGTTTCTACAGTATATCAAACGAAAACTGAGGCAGAAACATAAGTTGAGACCTCCACCAGCCAACACTAGATTTTTCTTTTCAGTAGCCAGTTTTGGCATTTAGCTCTGATTGGCAAAATATGTCTTGTTTGAGCTTTTTGTGTTATCTTGCTTGTTGTGCATTGGAGCTCTTCTCAAGTCCCACTCAGCTCCTGATAAATTGTGCTACTAATACTTATTGTATTGAATTGCTCTTCACTTGCAGCTACAACAAGCGCATTAATGACATCAGAGAGTGCAAAGAAGCTGCTGTTTCACATGCGTAAGTGTCTTAACATTTTTCCTTACAGATTTTAGTGTTGATTTTCTTATCAAAATTATAAATACTTCACCAACAGAACTTATTTAATGCAGAATTAGTTGTGCATTTTCAAATGAGATAGTGTACTAACTATTCTTTTAACTCTGGATTTGCTTAATGTCATTATTGATTTAATTTCCCAAGTTTTCAGTTATTTTTCAGACTGTCAGGATGGAAGCATTTAGTTTATTCTCCAGTTTCATTTTGTCCAGTTATTTAATATGAATGCAAATTAAATAGAAATGTTTTAGTAGAGTCAAATGTGAATTACAGAGCAGGGACAGAGAACTTGGGTTTTTATTTGAAGCATGATTCAGGAATAGACAGTATTGGTGGTGGGGATGTGAATTTTAATTGAACCACATTGTTTGAAACATGAAACTTTTGAAATCAGTATGATACAGGCTGAAGTGTTTGGCAAAATCAAATGTTATGTACATTTGTTGATGTGTTGGTTTGTTCCTTTAATGCAGTGGTTCAATGCATAGAGAGAGGCGCAAGTTTTTACGTTCTGCTCTCAAAGAACTTGCTACTGTCCTGTCTGATCAGCCAGGCCTCTTGGGTCCCAAGGTAATTACAGTTCTTACATTTCAGATTTATGCAATCTTCAGCGGGTGTCTCAGTGATCCTATGATGTTTAGTTTGCAGGGGGGAAAAAACTGTATACTGTAACAGAAAGCCTAATCAAGTTTTCAGATTCCTTGGATTTAGAGACTAGTAACCTCTTAGCATGCACGAGCTCTGCAACTGTTGGGTGTATCTATTAAGCTTGTAAACAACTTTTCTTTTTCAGGCACTTTTTGTATTTATGGCATTATCTTTTGCTCGTGATGAAATTATTTGGCTTCTTCGTCATGCGGATAATATGCCAAAGAAGAGTGCAGATGATTTCATAGATAAGTATGTTAACTTTTGATGTGGTATCTTCAGTATTTATCAGAATTTCACAGAAAAAAATCCTTTGAAGTCAAGAGAAACTTTCAGAAGTCTTCAGAAACAGGTGGCTATAGTGAAAAATTGGACTAGTCAGAAATCTTGGCCTGTGAATATTATCCTTCACATCAAACTAGAAAATTACAAGTATTTTATTAGAAACTGGAGCACATAAAAATTTATTTATAAAACTTTTATAAAACTAAAGCATTTTATGTGCTTTGTTTCTTTAAGTAAGCAAAACCTTCAGTGTTAAAAATCAATGGTGGGCGGAAGGAAACTGTCCAAGAGCTTGATTTGTTGTAGAATGTCTCCTGTATTGTTGCAAAACTGTCTTTTAAATCAGATAAGATTTATTTCTGTTACGCAGCATTAGTGTCATCATAAACAGAAGATAAAAGCGGGAAAGGGCATCAGGAGATCTTAGGAATGTGCCTATATAGAAGGGCGCTAGTCTTTGATTTCTGAAGATTATTGAACACAAGGTTGAACTGCAAGTCTGTGTATTGACTACAGAAGTTTAAACAAGTGACAACCACAAAGGCATTTCTAGAGCTGGAGTAGGAAAACCTTGGGGTTTCTGAATTGGGTTTAGGTGCTAGGGAGGGATGGAGGTCCTAGATTCACTTGGAAACAAGCTGTGCAAGTATTTATCCATCCTCATGGTTAAAAAAACCCACAAAAAAAAAAAACCTAGAAAAGCAGTTACTGCAGTTGTATTTTTTTAGATTGAACCATTTTGCAAGAAAAACATTTTTTCTAGTTGACCATTATTGAAGGGCAGCTTACTAAAAAATAAGTGAACAGTTGTACATCCTTTGAGTGTTACCATGATGATATCCTGCTAACCTACCTGCTGTTGAGTGGATTTTACCTTACAGATAAAATTACGTAAGTAAGCAGATATTTTTTCATTTAGAAATTGCCTCTTAATAGCAGTTCTAAAATCAAAGTGTAGGAGGAAATCCCCTTGAGAAGCATTCCTCTGATACAAACTGTTTTTAATAGTTTGTGTTTTGTATTTGTAAGCTTTTGCTTGTCTTCTTGCCTAGACATATAGCTGAGCTAATATTCTACATGGAGGAGCTCCGAGCACATGTGCGAAAATATGGACCAGTGATGCAGAGATACTATGTACAGTATCTCTCAGGCTTTGATGCAGTGGTCTTAAATGAGCTTGTTCAGGTATGGCAAAACTGTGGTTTGGAGTTCTCAAATGTAAACTGTAAAAAGAACTTTTTGTCAAAAATGACTCTATGAAACACGTCCTGGTGGGTGACTTTTGATGAATGTTATGGAATAAAGCAAACCAACTGATTGTTGAATTCAGGGATTTAAAGCTGTACTTGTAGTTGCTATATGAATTTTTAAATATTCTTAAGCAATAGTATGTTTAGAGACAATGAAATAGGTACTGCCACTGAAGGAGTATTGTATAAACTTTCTTATTTAGCCTGTCACGTAAATGATAGACTTCTGAACTGTGTGGGTTTTCTTCCCCAGTAACCACTAGATGGAGCACAAATTTTGTGTGTAGCTCAACTCCTCAAACTTTCCAAGTCTGTTCTGCAAGATACTTTGTTGTGTTCAAAAATTAATGTCACACTGCAAGTATTATATCAGTTACCAGAAGGCAGGACTTAAGTACTGCACTGTTTATTACATAAACTGTTTAAACAGTTTAAATACCAGTTTATATCACTGTTCAAATTATTAAATACAACTGAGTCTTTGGGTTTACTTTCAATACCAAAATAACTGGGACTTTTTTGCTTATAGCTCCATATACTTGCATGTTAACATATGTGGGGTTTTTTTGAGTGACAGAATTAAGTCATTTTGATAGTTGCCACTGATTCCTGGGAAATTATTACAGATATAACAACATTAGACAAATGATGGAGCGATGATTTGGATTTTTTCGGTCTTTAGGTTAAAATGTCAGTCATAGCTGAAATTATGAGAAACTTTTGTATTGTAGTATGTGACAAATATGATCTTACCAGTTACTGAAATGACTTTTTCATGAGCTGTTGTGTTTTGTAAAATTTGAAAACTTCATAGCCTACGTTTGAGCTGGTACCAAACATTGAAGTTGGTGTTAGTAAAAAAGCTATTGAGAGGAGATTTTGTGGGAAGCAAAGTGATGCTGATGTGGGCTTCATTATATCCTGCCTTGGCCAAAGTTTCTTTGCAGACAGATCAGATGCCTGAAGAGCTCAGAAAAATATTTGATGTGTGATGTAAAACAGGAAAATGTTTGGTGTCCATTTTGTAAATGACTACAGCCTGAAAACATGTGGGCACATTTACTGACAGATTTTTTTCTGTTTTGAGTAGATATTGATTTGGAAGCAAGAATTTCTAAGTATTAGTTACCAACTAATGAATTAAAAAGTGAAAACTGTTAATGAATGTTTCAAATAGTACTATTTAAGTTACCTTGTGTAAATTTAGTATATTAGAGTGTATAGCTGAAAATTGGACACAGGTATTGACATTGTTTCATAAACAAAGTTTGAAATAGTAACAGCAACAACATTTATTTTAGAATCTTTCAGTGTGCCCAGAGGATGAATCAATCATCATGTCCTCTTTTGTAAACACAATGACTTCACTAAGTGTGAAACAAGGTAAGCTTCACTGAACTTGGGAAAAGGGTAACAGAAGACTAATTCCTGTGGAAAGCTTCATCACTTTGTTTCATGCAATCAGTAGAAGCAGTTAATTTGTATAAACTGAATTTATGCCTTTGTTTCTCTTTCATTACAATATCTGCTTCCTGTTGCATGTCCTTTTCCTGGGGCAACTCTATGCAGATTGAGCTTCTGAAGTATGCTGTTAGGAAGTAATCTTACCTTTTAATTCAGAAAGTATGTTACACATATTTTCATCCAGATATTTTACCTCCTATTGGTGTGGTTGTGCACCAATATTCATAGGCAAAAGTGTAAGGTTCAGTACCTAAATAATTCTTGAAAACGTTGGGGTTTTTTTTGAAGGTCTGGTGCAGTATAACAGAATTCTGTAGTCATTTTCCTAAATGTTTTTTCTGTATTTTTCCCTGATGCAGTTGAAGATGGAGAGGTATTTGACTTCAGAGGAATGAGATTAGATTGGTTTAGGTTGCAGGTAAGACTTCGTAAATGTGTAACACTTTACTAACTTAAAGCTGAAATGTTTGCTGATTTTGCAGATTGTTCTCACACTGCAAGTGGGTGACAGACTATCTAAGAATAACTTATTCTTTTGAAATCAAATACTTAAACAGATAATTTCTTACATTCTGGTACAACTTTGCATTGCATACTTTTTATGAGTCATTCTTTCGGGTGTTTATAACAGTTCAGAAGTAAAATGTGTCGAGGATGAGCAGTTTGTTGGCAGCTCTACACTGTACAGAGTGTGATTCAGCCTGCCCAGCTAAGGGAATGTAGAGACTATTTCAATGAGAAAAGTGTCCAGTGAAATCACTTTTGTGCATTGCAATAACAGTATCTTTAATTCACTTAATAAAGAAAGGAGTACTTTTAAATTGTCAATTGATTGCATCAAGAGAAGACAGACATGTTATTTTTATGTTTTCAAAAGACATGTTCTTTTTGTTGTTTTTCAAAACCTAATTGTTGAAATGAGGGCTCACAAGTCCACATATGTGTTTTGTCAATGTGTTTGTTCTACAGTTTGACTGTGAATTGACATCATATTAAAATGACATTTGGAGACTTCATTAAAAGACAGTTTGCTTTTCTTGTGCTATATTGGAAGGATAAAATAGTCTGTCCATGATCTTTAAGTATGCATGTGTCCTATGCATAGTATAATCAATATTTAACACTTGTATTGGGCAATAGCACTACAATTGGCAAAAAAGCAGATAAAGATAAAACCTACAATTTTTCGTGTTTCTTTCCAGGCCTACACCAGTGTTTCTAAAGCTTCACTTGGTCTTGCTGACCATAGAGAACTTGGCAAAATGATGAACACAATCATTTTCCATACAAAAATGGTAGATTCTTTGGTGGAGATGTTGGTTGAAACATCAGACCTGTCTATATTTTGGTATGTTATTAACCTGACCCTAGAAGATTTTTATTATTTACTGTTTGGTTTGTCAACTTGCAGGTGTAATTTTTATGTAGCAAACTTTGTAGCAAGATCATCAAGCAGGAGAATCAGAGTTTCTGAGTTCCATCAGAATTAGTTTGATAAAAACACTTCTGAAGATCTATCAGAGAGATTCTTCAGGCAGTCACATAATTGAACTGGAGTCATTGGCAGATTTGTCCTTAATAAAGTTTTGCAAAAGGTGCAAGTTTTTGCAGTGCCGATTTGACAAACATCAGAATAAAAATTTGATGATAGTAATAACAGATATAAATAAAATGCATAAAAAATGAAAGTGCCAAACAAAGTTCTTGGCAAGTATGGTGCAGTTTTTGGTATGAGTTACAACTGCAGATGTGACACTGTGTTTGAGTCACGTGAAGTAGATTTTATTTGCAGTCATGTATATATTTTGTTTAAATGTCTTTTTTCTGATCAGTTTTTATAGTCGTGCTTTTGAGAAGATGTTTCAGCAGTGTTTGGAGCTTCCCTCTCAATCAAGATACTCAATTGCATTCCCACTCCTTTGTACTCATTTTATGAGCTGTACCCATGAACTATGCCCAGAAGAGGTAATTTTAAAATATATTATCTTAGTTATTTTCATCTCTTGTTTAAAGTAGAGAGGACTAGAACTCAGCAGTGCAAGAAGGTGTTTGCTGTGGCAATGTAAGATTCAAGGGAGGAGAGTGCCAAAAAGTAAAACAAGTAGATACTTATGTGATTTTTAACACACATGAAAATCCTTTTCTGAAGTGAGAAAGCATTACTAGCTTTGGTTTGAAGAGAGGTTAAAGTAGGGTACAAAGATTAGATGACTTTTCTGGGGTCATTCAGGCTTGAATGTTAAGAAGTCCTGTATGTCTGCTAAAACTTAGAAACAACAGTTTTTCCTTTGGTTTACGAACTCATAGTTAAAAAAAGAAAATAGGAATCATAGAATGGTAGGAATCGGAAGCTGGAGTTGTGTATAGCTTATTATAATCTTCAGTAAGGTTTTGATACACATTGTAATGCAAGCATTAGTTTTGCTAAGAACCAGGTAATGACAGCCCTCTTAAGTTAGAATTAGAAAATTAAAAATGTAGTATTGCTTAAAGAAATACACTATTTGTTAAAGGAAGTAATTTGATTCTGAGGAAATTATTTCTATTTTTGTTGTAACAAAATAGATCTTTTAGTTCATTCCTGTATGTCCACTGACTTTGGAATTACTCCGGGGATTAACTTGGCCAATTTTGCATAATACTTCTTAGGATGTGTTTTCCTTCTTACCAGTGCTCATCTGAAACAAATGGATTAATAAGAACTATTGTCATATGCACAACATGTGGGATTTGTTATTTAAACATTAAATCCCCTTCTGCTAAACTTTGTCTCACTATATAGCTATATCATTATTTTCCCTGTGTACTTGCTTTAAACAGCTGCAAGCTCTGTTTATACTAGACAACCACTAAAAAGTTTCCAGGAAAGCTTCCCTTCTGGACAAGAGATGTCTTTCAGAACAGTTATAGTAACAGTAAGGAATCAGTAGCCAAAGTCCACTATCCTCTAGTTACTGTGAATCCAGCTGCAGCAAGCACATTTTGCCACAGCCAACAGAATTTTGAGTTCAATATCTAAATTGTGTCACTTGGTAACTATTATAATTTTGAAAAAAATAAACTTTACTGTGTACAATGTGTGGTAATGTGGCTGTTATAAAGTAAACATTAGTGGTGAAAGAAGGATTTCAGCAAAACAGAGGCTACACTTGTGCAGATGCAGGGACAAAGTAACTGAATCTAGAAAGTAATGCAGCAGAGCTTCATTACTGACTTTTTCATTGATATAAAGGACACAGTGCTTTCTCCATAGCTGGAGTTACATTATCTTTTTCTCCAAGATTTAGTACTGGAACAAATGAATGAAGAGAAGATTCACAAAA
The DNA here is from genome assembly GCF_028858725.1 of Colius striatus. Taxonomy (NCBI): domain Eukaryota; kingdom Metazoa; phylum Chordata; class Aves; order Coliiformes; family Coliidae; genus Colius; species Colius striatus. The sequence continues at coordinate 27,290,027 of NC_084767.1, read as the reverse complement.
ACTGAGTATTGGACACATTAAAATAGATTTGGTCCAAAATTAAACATGAAAACCTACTTTTTAAAATCAGTTTTGCCTCTTTTAACAGAAAGTGTTTTGGAAAATGTAGTAAACAAAAATAGTTTAAATCATAATATGCCATGGCATTGACATGGAAAATTCCATGGTTGAAATTGATAGTAAAAAAAACCCAAAACCAGGAAAACTACAAACCACTAGAAAATTAAAATCATGGAGCTGAGATTACTGAGTAATTATTATTTCTCATACCTAGTTAAATGATTGTAGTAAACTGTTACTTGCAGTACAGTATGTCATCTGTGAATATTGTAGGCCTAACAGGAAGCTGAAAATCAAACTTTCTCTTTTTTTTTTTCTTCTTTACCAGCGACATCATATTGGCGATCGCAGTCTTTCCTTGTGTAACATGTTCTTGGATGAAATGGCCAAGCAAGCTAGAAATCTTATCACAGACATTTGCACAGAACAATGTACACTGAGTGATCAGGTAAGTGTGATTGTGTCTATTTTAATTCTCCTTTAAGATTTTTCTCTGTTCAACTTCCTGAATTTTTATGGTTTTAATTCCTGTTCACTTTTTCCCCCCTCCATTTTGGGGAATTTTTCAGTTTATAAAATGGAGGTGATATGAGAGAAGACTTTTTAATGTTTAAATTGTCTAGTCAGTTGTCAAAACATGTCTTATGTGATGAAGTCTCCACCTGGACCATAAAGTTGTTTTGTACATTATGTCTGCTTTAAAAAAAAATTGATTTTGATTTGGAGGGGCTGTTTCTTTTAATTTACTAGTTGCTGCCAAAGCATTGTGCCAAAACCATCAGTCAAGCAGTGAACAAAAAGTCAAAAAAACAGACTGGAAAGAAAGGAGAACCTGAGAGGGAGAAACCAGGAGTAGAAAGCATGAGGAAAAACAGATTGGTTGTGACAAAGTAAGCCACCTCTTCTGTGCCTTTCACCTTGAATCCCAAGTCAAAACATGGATGTTTTACATATTGAATTCTTGCTTAATTTATTTGAGTAAGTTTAACTGACTGTAAATATGACAGCTTTGTGGTTTCCGACCATATGATGCTTGTGTACCTTGTATAGAGACTGAATTCTGTTATATAGAGCAATAGGAATGTGTATCTCTTGATTTCATCCCCTTGGCTGTTTGCTGAGCAGAAAGGATTCCTGTGCTGTAGCTAGGTTTCCTGTGTAGTCATATTAATTGTTGTGGTGATGTGAGTCCAAGGAATGGATGGCATCTTCAATTCTACGTTAATTTTTAACACTATTAACTAGATAAAGTACAGGCTGGGCTGGAAGTTTTTGCTGCTGAAAGGCTATTTGCTGCCTTTCAACTGGAGTTGAGGTTCCAATGTCTATACCAGCTGGGGAAGGTTTCCTTGTTAGTGGCTGTAGAAGAATTGATAAGACCAGTAACACAACCAAAAACCCCACAGGAAAGATGAACACATGCAGTTTGTGGTGTAAGAGATGATAAGGGAGGAAGAGGTAGGAGGAGGAGAAGGTAATTGTTAGGAAAGGTCAGAATACAAGATGGTAGAGTGGTAAATATATAAAGAGGAAGGAAGCAAAGAAAAGGAAACAATAAGTGTTTAGTGTTGTGACTGGGAGTGCCAAAGTAGGCACACTGCTAAAAGGGAAGTGGATTTGCTTCAGTTGCAACAAGAAGCATCAGAACTGTGAAGACTAGAAACGTTGAGGTGGAAGAGCTTATTTGTAGCTTAAGATTTTCTCTCCTAATATACTTAAGTTTCTAGTACTGACTAGTAGCAATCATTTATTGCTTAGTTCAGTTTGGGTAAAAAACACTGTTACAGGCTGTTCTTTTTGATGGGGAAAATAGACTCTTTTTTTCCCCCTGTTGTATGATTGTGTGTGATGCAAATCAGTATGCAGTTATAGGATGTATTCTTACCTTAAGTACTGTTTTTTAAATGCCTTAAAAACAGAATGAGTTAATGAAAGGAAAAGTTGGAGATGTACCTTTTCCCGAGGCATCCTCCATCCAGCATGTTTTCCATGATAGTACATAGTTATGTTACACTGAATATTTTTCTCTATTTCTTGTTGTCTGTTCTAAAAGCCTGGACAAACTGCACACTGCACTTTCTGAGCTCTGCTTCTCAATCAATTATGTACCAAACATGGTGGTTTGGGAACACACATTTACTCCAAGAGAATATTTAACATCTCACCTGGAAATTCGCTTTACCAAGTAAGAAATACTGTAAAGTTAGAAGTATTGATAAACAACTTTTTTGGATTTGATGTTGAATATATTGTATATTTACTACATAAAACTGGTTTTTAAAGGCGTATATTGAAGCTTGCAAGTCAAATTGTGACTAAAATAACACTGAAGTTACATGTGCAAAAAATTGTGTCTATTTTAAAGCAATCTATTGAAATGCATGTCACCTATTTAACAATCTGATCCTGCATTCTTAATCCTGTGTATTGTATAGGAATCTGTGAGCCTGCTTTGGCATTTATAAAGACTGTCTTCCCACATTCTTTTGCACAGTGCTGGACTGTTTCATGTGTTTGTAACTAGCTTACTGAAAGGAAATCTAAAACTCAAGAGCTTACAAAGCAAACTGAGAATATACTTGAATTACCTTTTCTCTTTTTTTTTTTAAAATAAAAGATGTTGCCATTTGATACTCCATGTCTGTTCTTACCTTGAAAATCCCATTGTTACTTGCAGAAATAAACAAATGGCAGCTTCTGGAAAGGACTTCATATTAAAACAACTAGCTATCTTAGTTGTATTTTATGCCAAGGATTGCTGATTATGTATTTCAAGCAGAGAATAAAGACTTAATAAGTTTTAATCATCAGGACATAGTAGTAGGTCACTAGAGTGCTCCTTCTTTCAAGTAAGACAAGTGGCAAGTAAAAGTGAGGATAACTTAATGACTTCATAAAAAGTCAGCTGTAATTTTGAGGTTTATGAACTTAGACCAACATTAGTCTTAACTTGTGTTTGTTTTTGTCATTTTTTAAATGATTTTGCTTGTGGATTGGGAAAGGCACATGCAAATGACTTTGAGACTGCATTCCTTTTTCTTGCCATATCAAAGAAATGAGACTTGTTAGCAAAACAAAATAAATGTTCAATTTATAATTAGTTTTCAGATGCTTAAATAGCATTTCTTCCAGAGGCTTGCAGTTTACCTTTTAAATAAGTGTTAATGTTTCACTGTTGGGAGGTTTTTTGTTTTCTGTTTAACTTGCTGTGTTCCATGTATGATTGGACTAGAGCTTCTTATGCCTCATGGTCTTGTAATAATATGATTTTTAATTGATTTTAATATGAGAGACTGCCTTAGAAGTAGGCTGAGGAAATAGCCTTATTTACACAACAGAAATGTTACTTAAGCTGATATTATTCTCCAGAAAAACTCGATTCCATTCACCTCTGATAAAGGTAGTAGTCCACCAGTTTCTTTTTCCGGTCTTCTTGTTCTGCCTTTGAAAAGTACATACTAATCAAAAGCATATCTCCAAGTCAGTTATAAGCCTAAAATGAATACTACAACTACTTGTTCACTACGAAGACTTTGTTTGCTTTAAGGACACCCTGACAACAGTTTGCTTGAGGGCCTGGTATCAGTGAGATACTAAGTCCATGTTTGTTTAAGTTACAAGAAAATCTACAAGTCTGTTGTGCTGTTCTGATCTAACTTGAAAGCTAGGCTGATGTATAAGACATCTGTTATTGTAAGCTTGGTTTTATTTATAGTGAGAATTTGAACTAATTAAAAGTGTATCCTGCAATTTCTTGACTTACTGATTAAATATAGAAGTCACTGTGTCAGCTAAAGAGAGATCTGGTTTTCATTAATACATTTGTAAATACTTTTTTACAAGTTATGTATTTGTATACATTTGTGTATATTTAAGTAAATAAATAGGATTAAATAATAATAATGAAATAATAATCAAATTATATACAATTATGGGAACAATAAAATAATGTAACTGAAGCTTACTTACCAAATGATAGAGGAATATTTGCTTTTATGTAATTAGAAGTTAATTGCTGAGAGGTATCTGTTTAAAGCAGAACTTCTGATAATTTTCTTGAAAAGTTACTTAAATCGGTTAAAATGTAATTTTTAAAAAATTGCATGCTTTAGGAAACCTGTCTGTATTGTAAGAAATTAGATCTTTCAAGACAACTTAGACTTTTTTTAATACTATGTGAGCTGAGGCAGAGAAATGAAATGTATGGTCTCTGTCTTAAAAAATTTATGCAAATACAGTAGGCATAGCAAATGTCACAAGGTAGTCAGATATGCCTTTAAATACTTGAACAAAGCAACAGAAGCCAGAAGTTTTGCTTTGAATGTTTTTAATTCGTACTTGATTATAGCTGTATGGGTTTTTTTACACATACTTCAAACTAAAAGTATTATAAAGAATTTTTACCTCAGTTAATATGCTTTGGACACTTTAGTACAACAGTGGTCTTGCATTTGCCAAAAGTTTGACATTTTGAAAGACTTTATTTACCAAAATAATTGTAATATAAGTCTTCCACATTATAGATTGCCCTTAGAAATGGGAGGAAAAAGCTTTCTTTTAAAAATTCTCTGTGAGTATTTTTATAGTCTCATGAAACTTTTGCTGGAACCACAAATACAATTGTCTTTGGCATCTAGAACTGTTTTAAAAATGCTGCTTTAGTATGTGCATTGATTAGAGTTTTATGCTTGCAGATTGGAGAAGTATTAAGAGCTTTGAATATAAAATAATGTTTATAGCTGCATATTTGTCTCTGGTTTTAGTTTTACTAATGCAATTTATTTGTGTCCAACTTTTTTGTTTCTAAAAGGTCAATTGTTGGAATGACTATGTATAATCAAGCAACTCAAGAGATTGCAAAGCCCTCAGAGCTGTTAACCAGTGTAAGAGCCTATATGACAGTCCTGCAGTCCATAGAAAATTACGTACAGATCGACATTACACGAGTATTTAACAATGTTCTACTTCAGCAAACCCAGCATTTAGACAGCCATGGGGAGCCAACCATTACCAGTCTGTACACAAATTGGTAAGTTATTATGTGAACACTTGTTAAGAGTTTTTAATATTTAATGAAAAATCTGGAATAGTAGAAGTGGAGTTCTTAAGTTTTTGACTTCACAAGTTTTCTTGTCCCAATACCTATGAAAAAGACTTTGCCTGTTGTGAAATTTACTTTTATAGGGGTTAGATGTAAAGCAATACACAGAAGAACTATGAAAGTAGTACTTTAGTCTGTAGGCTTTCCTGTCTCTTGTCGCACAAATATACTTCATCTGTATAGAGCATCTATGAACATGTGTCTTCTCATTTAAAAATTTTTCCCTTTTTGATAAGGTACTTAGAAACTTTGCTGCGGCAAGTCAGCAATGGTCACATAGCCTATTTTCCTGCTATGAAGGCATTTGTGAATTTGCCTACAGAAAATGAATTGACATTTAATGCTGAGGAATACTCTGATATATCAGGTAAACTTTGATGTTTCTACTGAATATTTGTGAGATATAGTTCTTCTATGCTTGAGTAATTAAAATAGTAGCAACTCTCAAAGCGTTTTGTTATAAACAGCATTTGCTAACCTTCAGTAGTATTGAAACTACTTCTTATTTGTGTTGCCTCTGTCTTGAGGGAGCTTGCTTTTCCTATTTTTCTTCAAAGTAGTGTTGCTGCATTTAAGCTACAGAGTGTAGGATGTGTTGGTGACTACTGTTTCAGTTGAATTATGATACAAGTTCTCATATCAAAAATTCTACTTTGTTGTAAAATACTGTTGCAGTTAAAACATCATTGTTAGGTACAGAATGGACATCAAGTAACTGGAGAAGGAATTTTTGAAGTAGAACAGTTTGTTTTCTTTCTCAGAAATGAGAGCCCTTTCTGAACTTCTGGGACCATACGGCATGAAGTTCCTAAGTGAAAGTCTGATGTGGCACATTTCTTCACAGGTTGCTGAGCTTAAGGTAACCTTGGGAAACTGGTGGGTGGGAAGGCGGGTAGTGTTTTGTTTAAGATTCCTTCAGGATATTTAGTAGTTATGGTTCTGCATGCCTTTTTTTTGAAATTACTGTGTCACACAAACTGTTAAAGGTGTGAATTTTACTCATTTTGTAGTACATTTGCATGTGTAGTACTTGTATATCCCACATTCTTCAACAGCTGAATGGGCAGGACTTCATGTAGACTCTCTTTAATTTCTGTGTTAGCTACCTTAACAGAAGTCAGGTCTCCTTTGTTCTTCAGTGGGAAGAGAAATGCTCTCCAGGTGCTTGCAAGGCACACAAGTCTATTAATTCTCAAAACCTAGCATGAAAATCTTGAATGTATCTTAGTCATCTGTAAGGGCTTACTTTCTTTACCATGTGTATTCACATCTGTTGTTGAGTTCACATGGATGGGAAACTTCAGGTTTTTGTTAGTTTTCCTCAGTTTTAGATACATTTTTCCCTCTGGCTGAACAGTATCCATTTGTTTATAAATGTCTATATTCTGATGAATAAGCCTAATACTACAGCAACACAAATGACCAAGTTGGTGCCTTGAAAACAAATTGGAAATCTGGGCATGTCAGGGAAACTAATTGCATGTATATTCAGAACAATAAAAAATTACAGGGGAAGCACTTGGTACCTATGTAATTAATTCTTTCTGGAAAGAGGTTTTAATAGGTTTAATAATGTGAACTACTTTCCCAGGATAGTCATACTATTAAAATGTAACTGGCATGTATTTGCCTTTACTATGACTTACTCTTTTACTGTCATTTCTAAATGAATTCCAAGTTGTTATTACGTCTCATCACTTTCGACTTACTTAACTACTAGTTACAATAGGGATTTTTTTTTTCCTTTGGTAACTGTTCATGCATGCTATGATTTTTAAAATGCACAGGAGTACTTAAGAGATCTAAAGAACTTTCACTTTCTTCTTCAACAACAATTTATTATTGTTAGTATACCAGGCATTTAAAAGTGTATAGTTTTAACATATGCCATGTTAATTTCAAAGATCTGGTTCTTTCTGTAAACATTATGAATTTCAGTGCTGTTGACTTGGTAGGATTTATGATGTTTTAAGAGATTTAAAGCTTTTTATTCCACATCACAGCTTTGGAGAGGGTCTGCTCATGCTTTCCCAGCTGCCACAAAGGCGTGCAGCAACCCTGACCTGAGTGACCGGCCAGACAGGGTAGTCAATTCCTTAGGCCCATTCAAATTTTTGAGTTTTAGGATGAGACTTTCCAGGTGAGAATGCTGTGCTTTTAAGGTTAAATTCTGTCCATCCCGGCTATGCACAAAGTGATGTCTATCACACTTCAAGTAGAACACAAAGCCATTGGGCAAATGTTTGTTAGTTGCTCCTGTATTTGTCCACTCATCATGGAGATGTCACACTTTCTCAAAATCAACATGATTGCTACGGTAGTTCTGTGTTTTTTTCCAAGCATCCTTAAGTTATCTCAGATCTGTTGTTTTTTAATTCTGCAAAGGATAAGCAGGACATAATGTAGATCCACATGCACATGACCAAATGTTTGGAGGAAAAAAATAAAGTAATAAAATGTTCCTCTCTTTGGCTGAGATGCAGTTGGCTTAGCAAGTGAGCACTGAGAACATCTGTGTTTGGGGAAAGGAAGCAATGAGAGGATGAAATGAGGAATTTCTTAAGAATAGGGTTCAACAGGCTGGCTTTGCTTCCCACAGTGGGGCCAGGTGTTGGTTTTATATCTCAAGTTTTAAGATGAGTGAGGAGAGGAAGTTTGCCTCATTTAAATGATGATTTGAACTGTATTCCAGCCTGATCCTTTTAAATCTTAAACTAATATGCTGGTTATTTTTGTGTAAAGTTAAAAGCTTGACTCAGTAACAATGTGCGTGGGCTTTTGCCTTCAGTCTTGCATTTTGGAGAGCTTTGAGGGATTTAAATTAAAATACCACACACCTGCCAAGTTCCAATACATTGGTTGGTTTAAAATTGCCCATCTTGATTTTGGTGCAAATCAGTCTTGCTTTGGCTTTTAGCATAGAAATACATGTTGTGCATGTGTGTGCCTGGATATGTGCACACATTCTTGGAGATGATAGTTGGCTACATCTTGTTTAGCTTTTTTCTTTCCTTCTTACTGAGGAGGAATGAAAGGGCAAAGTCTGGGTGGATTATGGACAGACTTGAACTTGTTGAATAACATGACCATGACACAATGTAGTTGAATGTGAGAGGTCTAAACTGTGGGACAGATCTGCCTTGCACAGGCTACTTGACTAGGAGCAAGTTGTGTTGGTTTCTTCTTCCTCTGTGGTCACAGGAATATTTACTCTGAAATTTAATATCTATGCTTTTAGTTGCTATGTTTTGCTCAGTTTTGAGTGTGGACTGAAGTGGAATACAATCATTAAAGCAGTTAGCAGGACAATCAAAGGTCAAATATGCTCAGATCCTTAGCAGTACGTTCCTATTGGTACGTCTGTTCTTAGATTTTATATGATATCTTAAACTACATTCCAGGCTTATAGTGGCCTACACGTTAGATGAATAGTAGTTTTTCCTGCTCCCTCCTTTTGTTTACGCTGCCTGTTAATAGAGATGGATTGGATTGCATCCACTTGAAAAATAAAAACAGTAAAGTCACATTGGAAGACTACTCTTGAGAATAAAACATCTTGTTTTCATTTTCCATCTTTCAGTACTTTTCTACCTTGATATAATTTAGTATGCAGAGCACTAAATTAAGTCTTCTTCAAAATCAGGGAAACACTTTGTTCACCTAATGTTTGGAAACAGACAAGATACCTCAATTTTCTTAGCTGCTGGTTGTCCTCTACCTAAAGAGAGTTGTTAATATTTTCCATTTCTAAAATAGAGTACTTTGCATTCCAACTACAAAAATAGTTTTTGTAAGAGCAAACTGCCTGTTTCTTGCTTGAAGAGAGCTTAAAATACTACTTGGAACAACCTAAGTTCCTCATCTAGCAAGAAATCTTTTTTTGGATCTGACATTTTATAGATGTGATTATGCAGTCTCTGTAATTGAAATTTAGATCTGATATATGTTTGGAGAGTGATTTTAGGAAAGTTATGACATGTACCTTAATGCTACAAGTTGCATTTATGAGAACTGTTACCAATTAGAAACAGACACAGTCTTTCTTTTGGTCAAACTGACATGAAAAACATTGCACTTCAGTTTAACTGTTTCAGGCTGAGTCTTTGGGTTTATTTTGTGTTATAATGGAAGACTATTTCAAATAAACTGCACCAAGATTGAACACTGACTCTTACATTCTTCATTCCATTTTCTTTTTTTCCAAAATTTCTAAATCTTTACAGCATAACTAGTGATAGGAATACCTTTGTTATAAAAAGCTGAATAGCATGAGGAACTATTTTCTGGTTTTAATGAGGTCCATTCCCTTGTAAGAAGTGGGACACATTGCTGAATTTCAAAAATAATATTCCAAGGCTTATCTAATCCTCTGATTTGTGATTCAGAGGTGGCTGTTGTGTAGAGTAGCGTCTGATGACTATACGGATACTGTAGTTCCATTAAAAATGCAGTGGATAAATCTGCATTCCATGTGTTTAGCTGCCTCTCTGCCAGACTGAAATATCCTAAACCACTTGTTTGTCCTATTAGCATACTGAACTCCATAGCTGACCTTAATCCCTTCTTCTTTCTAGAAACTCGTGGTGGAGAATGTTGAAGTTCTAACACAAATGAGGACCAGCTTTGACAAGCCAGACCAGATGGCAGCACTTTTCAAAAGATTATCATGTGAGTAACTAGTAATGTCCTACTATAAAATGTATTTTTATCTTTGTCTTCATAAAGAAAATGAGAAAAATATTTTTTTTCTGCATTAAGTAAACACAGGTAACAAAACATACGTGAGCTTGAGTAAAGTGATGCATCTTTTCAAAATGTTCCAGTCTTTACAGACAAAAGTTGATTTCAGTAGTAATTACTGCATGGGCACTATAGTAGCGATGAGCTTTGAGCATCTTTTCAGGAATTTTAACACCTAGCTGTATCTGTAAAGTACAAAACAGGCTTTTTTGACACACATTTCTAATCTGATTCTATCACAGTGAAAATTATTGCATTCTTTGGAAGATTTTTTTTTTCACATGCAATTAACTTTATGATAATTGTTAAAAATTATTGCTTAAGAGACATTTTTTGGCCTCAAGAAAAGACAAAACTACTGTTATCCATACAGTGTTTTCAGCTGTGTCTAATGGGGTTCATTCCATTGTCAACTCAACTATAAAAACCTACTTAAGCACAGTTTATTTTGACCTTTTCAAGGAATGCCATTGTTTCAGTATCTTGTTTTACAGTATCTTGATAAATGTGTTTTTGTCTTTTTTTAAGAATTTGGCTTTTCAGCATCAACAGTTTCTTTCTCACTAGTGTTCTTGTTTCTTTTCAGCTGTTGACAGTGTTTTGAAGAGAATGACAATTATTGGTGTTATCTTATCTTTTCGGTCATTGGCACAGGAAGCACTTAGAGATGTAAGAAACAACTGAATATGTTATAAATAATTTTCAATGTATTTAATGGAATGATAGATTATTTGAAGCTTCACTATTTAGGAATGGTAACATAAAAGACTGACATGTAGGTGAAGTGGTAATAGTTATAAGAACTTGGAATTGTAAACTAGGGGTAGAGAAACCTTTTTTTTAAATACTGTTCAGAAAAATGTTACATTAAAACATAGAGATTTTAGTTTGAACATGCCTTTCAATGTTGTCTGTGTTTAGTATGTTTTAAAATCTTTCATTTAACTTTGCAAACAGCTTGATTTTGTGTTTACTAGGCTTTAATGTCTTAAATCTACAGATTCATATGCACAAAATAAAAACTGTAAAAAAATGAGACTAGTAAAATAATCACAGTATCTAGTTGATCATTAACGTGGGGTGTATTTTTTCTTATTTTGTATGTGCTTGTGTCTCCTAGGTCTTATCCTACCACATTCCTTTCCTTGTAAGTTCTATTGAGGACTTCAAAGATCACATTCCAAGAGAGACTGACATGAAGGTAATGTTTGGCCCAAAGGGTAACTGAGTAATTTTTGGAGTTTACTGAAAATATGTAAGGGATGAGACTTTCAGGCTTAGTGTGAAAAATCCAGAAACTAAAACCAGACTTTTCTTCCCCCTGCAGAGACCCAAGTAGTTGTTCATATGCATCCTCCTAAGGTTGTGGGAGTGAAAAAAGACCTCAGGCACCACGGGGTAATCACAAGGATAGGATAAGCCTAAACATAAGTCTCTATCTGCCTGTGATGACATTTGAGAACTTCCATGGAAAGAAAGAAGAACAAAATTTTATCAAGTGTTAAAACATGACTAAGTGATTAAGGGGGGAATACTGAGCTGCTTCATAGTGTGATCAGTATAACTGGTAAAACTGAATGTTTCAAGGATTCTTGTACGTGGTTGGAGCTCTGAGCACGTGATAGTTACAAGTATGATTTTGACCTTAGATTAAAAATTCTTGTAAATCCACTGTCTGATATCCTTGAAAAAAAAAGAAATTGCAGCCTAAATAAGGTGCCTTGCATCTGAGTGACAGTATGCTTCCATCCCAAACCCATTGTTTGGTACATGTCGCCCAGCTTCTGGACAGGTATGCATCGTGGTTGCAGCCTAGCTGGATTTTTAATCTCTTATTGCAGCTTGTAGCCTATGAAGGTTTGCAAGGTTCTTAAGGTATTGTTGCAGTTTGATTTGCAGAAAATGTGTAGTGGGATGTACATAGTGCAACCCTTAATTCACTTTTACAGAAACCGTTGTAGAAGTTCTGCTCTCGAGAAAAGTGTATGGGGTTTGGTGGCCAGAATATGTTGTTATTCCTGAACTGGAAGTTCATGTTTTACCATTTACTCTTGAGGAAAAAAAACTTAAGTTCTGTTGTGTATGAATATTCACTAAAAAAAAAAAAAAATTGCTCTCCTTTGAACTGTTCTTGCAATGAATCTTTTAAGAGTCCATCATGATGGGCCTCATGATTTCAGAAGACACAGCAGTCTTGCTGAAAGTAAGTCAGAGATTGCATGAAGAGTATGAGTTACTGAAATTCACACGCAGGCTGTTTCACTTCAAAACATCACATGTTCTTAGATACTTGCAATGCTGATAAACCAGCTGTGCTAATTTGATATCCCAGAAAACACTGAAATTCATGCCACAGTAGAGGAGTTCTGTGGAAATGCTAGGGAAAACTAAACTCAAAGATACTGGCTGATCATAACGATTGTATCAAAATTACACAAGTTGCTTTTGAATTTCTCAAGCCTTTCTCAAATTCTTATATATAGTTACAGAGAACGTCATTGATCACCAAAGCCTCATGTGCCATTATTAAACCTGAGGAAAGAGATGAGAAGGGAACTAACTGAATTGTTTATTTTGCTTGATCTTTTCAGAAGTCATCTTACTCTGGTATCAAAGGGGTGCTGAAAACTAGGGCAGGGTAAAGGCTGCAACAGTAACCATTGAAAAATGTATTTTACCCTTGATATTTTTAAGCTGATCATAAGAGATCATTTTAAACATCTCCATGAATCTTCTCTGAACTCATTTCTGTTAGCAGATATGAGGAAGCACGGTACTTGCTTCTTGTAGAAATCACTGAAGTCATTTGCAGTCACTGCAGTTAAGTACTTACTGCTAAATAAAACCATGCAGAGTACTGTGCTCAGGCTCATGCCATGTAGCACCGCTAATTGCCTCTGCTTCATGTAACACTTGGCTGTTGTCCTTCTCATGGTCTGCTGTAGTTCTGACATGATTTTTATACTTACCTGTTTTCTATAGAGTTTTTTTCTAGCTCGAGTTGTCTGAAATAAATTCTAAGCATTGCAGTAGAGTCCACAATGTTGATGTTTGCATGATACCATCCATAGATGTCATGTCTTGTGGTAGGGCGTTATGCCATGTAGGCTTGTTTGAGAGAACACAGTTTGCCTGGATAATGTTGGGATGATTGTGCACAGAGAAGGAGCTAAACCTGTGTAGCGTTGTCCACAGTGCCTATTTGGGAATACTGGGACCCTTGACATGTGCTGCTTTGCAAGGCTGCCAGAGCTTTTTCCTGAGAATATCTTGTTGGAAGGGCCAGAACTGTGCTATGAGCCTGTGAACAATTAAGCACTGTGGACAATCAGCAGCTCATTGTTTGAGCTTTATCCTGCCCTTGTCACATACAGCAGTGCAGTTGTAGGCAACAAAGGCTTCTTTTGGGATAATAAGGCATTTTAATTTTTATTAAATGAGGGCAAATCAACAGATAGATCTTTATAAGGCTTTGTACAGTGAATTTGGCCTATTTTAGGACATAATAACAGAGTAATTTCCTTTGTATTGAATTTAGTAAGGAAAGCATAAATAGCTTTAAAGGTGTTGATGAAATAAGTACTTGTTATGTAGTGTTATTTCTATTTTAGTATCTCTGAAACTTTTGATTTGGAGTGACTGGCAATTCTCCTTTCATTTGGTTATTTTTATATTAAATTGTTATGGTGTTGATACAGACTTTTAGAAACATGCTTGCATTTGTTCCACTGTTGCTCCTTAATCAGTTTGTTGCAAGCCATCTTCTGTCCAGGTGCTGTGTAATTCTTTTAATGCAGCATAGCACTTTGCAAACAACCTATCATGTCAGAATTTGCCTTGGGGTAGCCAGGCTACTTGAATAAGGATAGTTCTGCACCATATCCCCTTTTTGTTGCTGACTGACTGTATCTGAGAATTAATGGACAAAGTATAAAAATTCTTAAACATTAATGTCAGTAAGACACGTTGCTAGTTTTTCCTGCAATCCTTTGTATTTAGTATAAACCTACTTTTGCAGAGATTTGTTGATACTTTGACCTGATACTGAGATTCAGACATTTTGATCAAAATTTTAACTGGGGAAAAAGTGTTTGAATATTAATTGCAATAAAAGATACAGACTGGAAAATGGAAAACATTTCAAGGTGCTCTTAGTTCCACCAAGAGCACTTGAAGTCTAACTCTTGACACTTGGAACCACCAGACACTGTATCTGTATGAAACTTGCATGTTGTATACTCTGTACCTTACTGTAATGTTTCACCAGATTGTGACTTTTCTGCAAAAATGCTATATTTGCAGATGTTAGATGATACTTAGATCTCTTAGAGGAGATATGTTAGTTTCTTTCAAACAGTAAAGAAAGATGTAGAAACAACTAATCGGAAGACAGGATGTTTGCTTTGGAGGTAATGTAGAAAAGTATACAAGCTTTGTTTGGCTTGACAAAAAGAAATTATAATCTAGTGCACAAAGTACTGACCTGGGTGTTCAATGTAGGTTAGAAACACACAAAGAGCTAGAGTCTATTTATCTTGTTTTAGTCTCTGAAATTCCTTACTGCCCCAAACTCTAATCTGTACATTTTAAACATGACAGCAAAACTGTGCTTTATCATATTTACACAAAAACATTCAATGTTTTCTTTTTAAAAAATCGTACATCTTCTGGTTCTCAGGTGGCAATGAATGTATATGAACTGTCATCAGCTGCAGGATTGCCTTGTGAGATTGATCCTGCCCTGGTTGTAGCACTGTCTTCCCAAAAATCAGGTGAGAAATTCCAACTTAAAAATGAAGTGTAAAAATAAATAAGGGGAGAAAAAAAATAAGTACACTCGTGGCAGTGTTCATAGTGCTAGGAGGAGACTTATGTATATTGAGTCCATTGTATCCCTTTGAACTCCATAAGTGGCGTAAGGACATGAATTATTTGTGCCTGCTGCCTACAGAGGTGTTACTTTGAGAATCTTTTCAACCACATATGAATTAACTCGTTGACCTAGAAAAGAATAAAGATTAGATGTTGTAGGAGTGTAATAGCTAATGCTGAAAATTGCTATAATTTTAAAGACTATGAATACAGAACTATTACGAAACAGCTATGAATGTGATGAGTTCTGCTGTACAGCTGTGTGATGCGTCTGTGTCATGTAAGTAGGTATTAGGAGCTCAAGTGCCAGCTGAGTGGACTTAATTCTAACCATTGTGTTACTGGTGTGTTAGCACAGAGCTTACAGGGGAAACATGGTAAAATAAATATCTGAATGTTCCTCTTACTTGCTTTTGAAGCATCACTATCTTTTCAGTTTTGTTGACTCTGGCAGGTTTGAAGGGATGAGTTGAGACTCTAATGTGCTTTTTAACAGACTTCAGCTCTTTTCCGCATCTTCCTTACTGAGCACTTTTTTGCTCTTTTTCCCCTGTATGTACTGTTGTAAGAAGATCATGAATGTTTTAAATGTTACTTAAGTCAGCTTTTCTTGTTTTAATAGTAGTTATTTTGGGAGAGGAAAACACAGCTAGTTCCAAAGGATATTTTGATATTTGAACTTAAGCATAAAAACCAATTTCTTTGTGTACCTTAACTTTTTTTTTAATATACTTGTTTTATATACATTTTCTGTATACATGCATAGGTATATCTTAGCTAGTGTCTGAAATGGTGTTTAAAATGGATTCCTTTCCTTGTGGTGCAGCTGTGAAATGTTTAAGCTGGATGAACAAGGCAGGATTTCTGTAGATTTTCATGATTGGTTATGATCTTGTATTTTGATTCTAATCTCTGCAGTTTGAAGTACTTTGCTTTTAGGAATTCAGTTTTCACAGATACAAGTACTGTATTTCACCGACTTTTTTAAATTATCTTATGCTAATGCATGGTGATGCTGCTGTTACTGAAACCACAAGATTTTATTGTGATTTGAGATGAGTGCACATCACCACCTGCTCTTTACCAAAGGGAGAGTGCAGGAGAAGCTCAGCTCACCTCAGAGCAATGATGAGATTTAAACCTGCATTAAAAAAATAGTAGTCTGCTCATCATATTTTAAGTTTTAGTAACTAAATGGTTAGAAAAGATGAGGTGGCAGCAGCTTGATATTGTTCTTGTAGATAAAGAAATGGACATTTTGAAGCTCCCTCCTGTGTCTTTTGGCAAGACTGATGTAATATTCCTGCTTTCACAATACAAACATTGAATTTGTTGTTAAGTTCAAATTTGAGTTTGGCCAAACATCCTAAACTGCCTGCAGTTGAAAGGAAATGTTTTAAGATTACTTCTTTAATTAAAGAACTTCATTGGTCTTGTTTTTAGAAAATATTAGTCCAGAAGAAGAGTATAAAATTGCCTGCCTTCTCATGGTCTTCGTGGCAGTCTCCTTGCCGACTTTGGCTAGTAATGTGATGTCTCAGTATAGCCCCGCCATTGAAGGTAATGTCAACTAAATATCGTCTGTGAATGTTTTCTTCATCGTAGTCCTGGTAGTTTCTTGCATATGTTTGCTTTAAATATTTAATTACATTTTGTAGTGAACAAAATTTTAAAATCAGTTAACTCTAATCCACAGAAGATCTTCCAAAAGTTACATTAACAAGCATTTACGTAACTCCTGTTTGAGTTAACTTTATATGAAAAATGTGTTTTCTACTTGAAATGTTAAAAACAGCTTAGATTCTGTAGGGAGCAATCTTATCCTGATACACTGAATTGCTAGAGCATACTTTTGACATGAACTAGCGTGAGACTTATGTAGGTATATAGCTGTTTTAGTAATCTTTATATTGGCTTAGAGCCCCACATACAAAGAGTCTTTTCTATATTTAATCTGCTGTTCATATTAGTAAGCATAACATTTTAGAAACAGAATCTGGAAGGTGTTAAGCTGTGAACCGAATTACATTCTTTACAATCGCTTGACTTTCTTACTTAAAAAAAGTAAATGTTTGCCTTAAGGAAATTCTGTACATGTAATCTACCAAAAAAAAAAAGTTCTCTTTCTGACAAGATTAAGTGAAAAAATAGACCAACAAAACCGTTCCAAGGTACACGAAAGTCACCTTTCAGCTGTTGAAGCTATTTCCTTTCTGATGTGTCCCATGACTCGCATAAAAGACCATGTTTATTCTGCATCCATTTACTAGAGACAAAATAGTTGGAGTTTTTTGTTTGGTTAGTTTGTTTTTTTTACAGTTGCATTATTTTTAACACACTCAAAATTTAACTCTCAAAGAGTTTGTAAACTGACATCTGAAAACTTATCCGAAAAAGACCAAAAATTCCAAAAGCCTTCTGCATTACTTAGTGTATTATGCAAATCACCTTTTTTTGAGAGAGCTACACTTGTTTTAAATGCTCTTTATTAACATTTTCTTTGGGATCTGTTAACCCTAGTTTCATTTTAAAATGGGAGATGGGGAGAACAATCTGTAACCTGCCGAGTTGTTCGCGTTATCTGCACTCTCACAGTATTTCTACAGCTTTTTGTGAGCTTTTTCAAAGTCATAGTGACTGGATGAAAATCTCAGAATATAGGCAATAGCAGGGAAGTATTAAATGTGATTGGTGAGGAGCACAAATAGAAACTTGCTTGTTAAAAACCAGTCAGATTGGTTCTCTTAACTCAATCTAACTGAACTTGCTTATGTGTGTTTAAGACCACATTTCATAAATATTAGTTGTTTATAGTTTTGCAAAAGAAACCCTCTGGAAGCACTTTCTGCTACCAGTTTCTCCTTCGAAAACATCTTACCTACTCAAAAAATAAAACTACTTGCTGAGGGGACAGTACTAAAGGTTTTTAACAGTAATTATATTTTCACATTGACCTCTCTGCAAATTTATTTCTAAGAACATGAGTCAGGCTAGCTAGAGATTCTTCAGCAGGCTAGAGCTTATGCAGATTTGCCTTCCTCAAACTCTCTTCTAGTTCGAGGACTGTCTTAGTCCTTGGTGTCTTAGCAGGTCTGAAACAACAGATAATTGTGTCTTCTGCCTGTTTCATATCACATAGCTTAAATAGTCCAGTTTCTGTGATTTCCTTTACATTCAGTAACGCTTAAGATGTCAGCCAAGTGTGTTTCAAAGCCGGTTAAAGTGTGTTGGTTCTTAAAGTACAGTTAATAAGATCTCATGAAAGTCTGACTGCAGAGAAGTTACATCTAGAACTCAAACCTGTATTAGGAGTTACTATTGATTTTTGTGAGATGTGGCCTCTGTATTATGTAGTTCTTCACTAAGCGAGAACTTTTTTCTTGAGAGGCAAGGAGTCTGGCAAAAGGAAAAATGTGTTCACTGTACAAAAATAACTGAAAAAACCAAAATAGACCTTGTCAGTCCTGCTTTCCTTGCATAACACTACTTTTTCTTGTGTTCTGCCCTTATTGTAGAACATCTGGATTTACAGACACTTAATATAGATGCTGTTTCCAGAATGAGAACTTAATAAATGCTTCTTTTTATGAAGTAAATTCCCAGGACAAATCCCGAGTTTATCTATCAACAAGTCACAGATTTGAAGGAGTTTCAGCTTTCTATTCTGGCAAGACATACCTCACAAATACAGACAGTCCTTGGACGGCTTTAGCAATGTCTGCATTCTCTCTCCCTACTTTCAGATCAAGCCTGTTTCTTCCACCAGCTCCAGATAAAGGCTCATAATCTAGCAGACCCTTACTTGTGTTCCCAGTAAGAAATCTGATCTGCTAGTCAAATATCAGGCTAGGGGACTAGTTTGTCATCTAAAGGCTAGAATAGATCACTAGTCTGCAAGAGATATAAGCCCTCTCTAAGTATATGAAACCTGCTGCAGCTTGGAAGTCAACAGTTCATCAACTGAATTCCCTTGCTGATGCTTTTTCTACAGTCTCTGAGACATAAAAATAAAGTCACTTCAAAAAAATCAAGCCACTTAAAAATAAATATAAATTTACATCAGCAGAGTTAAATAGAACAGATGTTCTTGATTGATGTTCAAGGAAAGTGATGATCATATTCTTTTTTTGGACTAGCATACTCATGCAGCAGTACTTAATTAAAAAATAGGAGACACAGTAGGCGTATGAGTTTGGGGGGGCCTGCTGGTGAAGATCCACAGGGATCATTGCTGGGACCTACTCGTCAGCTTATTCATAGACCACACACAAGGGGGACTGAAGAGTGAGGTGACAAAATTTTCATATCATGTAAAGTTATTGAGGTGACTAGAGAAGTAAAGAGATACACATAGGTAGTATGATATGGAGTAAAACTGGCAATAAAATGACAGGCTAATTTTATGTATATTGTCATTGGCAATAAAATGACAGGCTAATTTTATGTGACAATATACATTATTAAAAAAAAGACTTTTTCTGATGTGGAGTGATGGTGTTTAGCTGACCTCGCTATTTGAGCATGATCTTGAAGTCAAAATAAAGGACTGAATAAAAAAATGAGCTCAGTGTTCAGCAGTGGTCTCAAAATTGTGAAGAATCAACAGTTTGCATGCTTGAATGCTTGCTTACTCCTTCAAAGACCTCTTCCTTTTTATATGCTGGCACTTTCCCAAGATATTCGCTCGTGTGTCTTACTAAATTTGTTTTCAAGTGGTGGGCTTGACTTAATTTGCCTGGAAGAGATACAAGGCTTACTGAGGGGCAGTTCTTCTGCTCTCTTTGAAAACTGTTGTAATTTAATCATCTTTCAGGCCTCTGAAGCCCAAGTGAATTCTATCAAGATGTTGTATGTACAGTAGTTCACAATTTGACAGTTTTGTTCTTGAGTTCCTGTAGATCTCTTGGTAGAATGTTGTCTAGCCATGATGATTTGTTCTTTTAAACAGAAAAATAGCCAGTTAGCTTAAAAAGCTCCTACTTGCACATGTCTTTTTAGCCTAGTCAAGTGGTAATATTCTCAATTTTTTCAGAAACCAAATAAACTTCCAGTAAATTATTTTTCCATATTTCTAAATGCTATGGGGATCTTTGTCAGGTTATTGCATTTGTTACAGTATTCAGAGGGGAGATCTGTACTGATGGCTTTCCTGATACCAAGTTCAGTGTGAAAGAGTACTTTTGCTCCTGTTGTGTGAGATGCTAAAAGTTTTGTCTTTCATTGTGACAAGTCCATTTACTCTTTGGTATTTTCCAAAGAAAACTGTGGTCTTCAAATGTGATGCTGAGGTAATCTGTATGTGTTTTTTGTTTAGGGCATTGCAACAACATTCATTGCTTGGCTAAAGCTATCAACCAGATTGCTGCAGCTTTGTTTACTATCCACAAGGGAAGCATTGAAGACCGTCTTAAAGAATTTTTGGCCGTATGTATAACTTCCTTTCTAGAGCCAGCTTCTCTAAGAAGAGGGGAACTCTCACCCCCTCATGCGTCTCAATCCTTTCTTATACTTAGCCTGGCTTGTGCAGTGCTGACACTAAATTATCAATGTGTTTGTCATTGCAAGTATTACCTTTACAGCAGCAGTCACCGTGAATAATCTTCACCACAAGGGTATACTATAAAGCTTGAGATTGCTATGGCTGAGTATTGATGAACCAACATTTATTTCAATAGCAATATTGCTGTGGCCATGCTATAAAGATTCAGATTAGTATGGATGAGTAATGATAACCCAGCATTCATTCCAGTAGCAATCTTGCTTCTGATGCAGTGGTTCTTGTTATTTATTTTCCTGTAGTTACAGATTGCAGAGAAATGTAAGTTGTTGTATAAGACATTGTTGATTCTGATCAGGAGAAAATCAGGTGTGGGTAAGCTCCTTTTTGAAGTCTAGCAACAGGTTAAACTTTGTATCTTAACATATATTGACTTCAGTAAGTATTTTTAGATAGAAAATGTAATATTAATTTGGAATGCAGTGCAACTGATTCCATATAAATCTGGCCTTGGTGCACAGGAGAGGAAGGCATATTGTTAATACAAATCTGTATGTAGATTAAATTTACTAGTAGTTCTTTAGCAATAGTCAGTTGTGAGTCATGCTGGAAAGTAACAGTAGCAAATCAGTACAAGAATCATAACTTCCCTCCCCCGCCATATAATCTTTAGTGTTTTAGCACATACTATCTCTTGCATCATGTGGTCCAGGACTGGAAAAAGAAATGTGCAATTATATAAGATCAAGATTCTGTCAAGCAGACTTTTTCCAATGATGTGTTGGACTCTTTAGTTTATTTTGGTCAGTTAAAGAAGATGACTTCTAGCTAGGCTTTTGACTTTCTAGTTATCTCCCTACAACATTCTTGTACTCATTTTGAGTGGTCTGCCTCTTCTTCCAGAGGTCATGAACTCTCTGTTTTCCCCCGATTTTAAGCCAGATCTCCCTACTCAGCCAGGCCGGTGGTCTTTGCCTCTGGCTCATTTTATGGCACATGGGGATGGCCTGTTCCTGGGCCATTTTGTAGAACAGGAGAAACCTTTGGCCATTGACCTTGTGTGATGCAACTGCTGGCTCTAAAAGACGAAAGAGAAATGGTTGTGTCAAGTTGCATACATTTGACAAGTGAAGGAAAGCAGTATAGTTTCCTGTGATAAAAACACTTCTGGTATGAAGTTTGCGTTTTTTTTCACTGTTTACGAGCTCATTTCAGACCACTGCTTTTAATGCACAGACCATGGCTTGGTGGTTCAGATATTTTGATAATCTTTCATTTCTAACACTTCTTGTATATCATTTCCTGTTGATCTGAAAGAAAAACATTTCTCTTAAGAAGATAATGTGCTGCTGGGGATGATCTCCTTTCCTGTCAAAGTTAATAAAATACAGAAAAATATAGCAGGTTCTTTAATACTGAAGACTATGTGCTGAGATTATTTTGAAATGTACAAATTCACTTTATATTACAACTTGATTAATGACAGATTTTGTTCAAGAGGAATCTTGACTTAGATTTTAAAGTTCATATTTTAAGTTAAAATCCATTTCTAGTAAACATGTGGTTTAGGCACACAGCTATTGCTTGGTGTGAGGGCAGAAATTAAGATTGCATATCTAAAATTTGAAAAGCGGAATGTTTTTCTTTTTTAATTTCTATATGGCATGGAAATATGGGTTATAAATGCATCTGCAAAGTAAGTACTCTAGTATGTTCTGCCCTCCAGAGCTGGTAAATACCTGAGTATGTCTTACAAGTTTCAAGAATCTCCTTTAAAACTAGTGTTGTAGGGCTTCTTGTGGTCTGATAAAATATTACTCATTTACGTTTAGGATGACATTTCTTCAATTAAAAATGCAGTTAAGAAAGTAAAACTTGATTTATTTTTCCATTGTAAAATGGATTTAACTTCAAACAGTAAAAACTTTAATCACTTCAGATCTTACCAAAATGCAGCAAGTTTATATGCATTTTGGAAAGGACAAAGGACCTGAGATATTGATTGCATGGGAAGATATGTCATTAATTCCAGTAGACTTTGAAGTGGCCAACTGACTAGTACAGACAAAAGTTCTTTGCAGTTCTATCCCTTTTTGTGTTTAAAAAAAACACATTGCTTATGAAACAATCCTAGAAATAGACAAAAGTTAGTTATTGAAGCTAAAGCCCTGTTATGGTTCGTGTGTTCAGGCCTTACTTACCTTTGTAATTACTAGTACATTGCAATGTCTGTTGGCTAGGATATTGATTTCTTCAGAAAGGTTTTGTGTGTATATAGCGAAATAGCACACATTGATCCCTACATTGTTTTATTTATTGCTTTGAAATACTCATTTTTGTAGCTTGCATCATCTAGTCTACTGAAGATTGGCCAGGAGACAGACAAAACAACTACAAGGAACAGAGAATCTGTTTACCTACTACTAGACATGGTAAGCTTTTGTCCGATTTATGTGTTACTAACTTAAAGAATAGGCTGCATGTTGCATCATTCAACATGAGAGTTTTGGGTGTTACCGTGTTTGATGCAGCTCATTGAATGAAAATAATTTTTTTTTGGTCATTCTTCCTGGCATTCTAATGTCAGAGAGTAATTCATTTTTTTTAATTCTCCCAACACACAGAAACCTGATTACCATCATCCTTTGCTGCCTAGAACATTGTATCACATTGCTCAGATCATGTTGATTAGTCATTTAGTATATACAATATTAAAAGGAAATTTCACACTGAAGAAGGTTCAAAGTGCATGTGTGAAAATTGTCTCTGCTAAGAGGTTTTCCTTTCAGTATTCTGTATCTTTTGGAATACTGTATCTTTTGGATACAGTATTCTGTATCTTTTGGAAGTGGCAGAAATGCTATATGATTCTGTATATGTGTGTATGTGAAAGCTTTGACAAGTGGTAAATTTATAGCAATGTTTAAACTTCATATTACTTCTTTTGGCTCTAAAAATTTGAGTGTTGCTGTGATGCAGACCGAAAGTATCTCCATGAAATAGATCAGCAACAGCAAGCAATAGATGGTGTCCTGCAAAACCTTGTGTTTCTGCTGTTTTTCAGATTGTGCAGGAGTCTCCATTCCTGACAATGGATCTCTTGGAGTCGTGTTTCCCTTATGTCTTGCTGAGAAATGCATACCATGCTGTCTACAAACAAAGTGTCACATCCTCTGCCTAAATATCTACTTAATGGAGATAAGACATAGCACGCATCTATGTGGCCTCAGTTTTATCTGTAAACTGTGGAGCTATTTTACTTTATGGCCTGATGAACAGTTTTGTGGATTATAAACTTTTTCCATAAAGTTGTATTTCTGATCAGTGGTTTCTTAATATGGTTGTACTACAATATAAACTTGGTTAATTTTAGGTTGCACATTCATGGAAAGTCTTTTTTTTTCCCTCATTTCTTCTTTTTTTTTTTTTTTTTTACTTTAGAGCATTGGTTATGTTTAAAAAAAATACTACTTCTGCTATATGTTTTTTGATATTGATCATGCCAAACAAAAATTGCTTGTTTATTTCCCAGAAGAAAAAAAATGTATTTAGTGATTATTTTAGATAGTGTAGCTTTCATCTGTGTGTAAATTATTTCATATAGGGAGAGTTATAATCTTGTACCTATTGTTCTTATGGAAAACAAATATTGGATGTGCATTTCTGTGAAGTAATTACAGCATTTTTAGTTTTATTTTGAAACATTCACCAATCTATGTACTATGACACTATCTAACATAAAAAAAATATTATAAGACTGCTTATCCTTCCAACAGCGCTCCTCTCCCGATACTCTTAAACAACAGCAAGTGGTGTTGTTTGTATAAAGCATAGTGGACATTTTTTTTAAACTAACTTCTGTGGTGCCCTGTTGGCATTAACACTACCATTGTATCCTGTTGTATAATAAACATTCTTAAACATTTATCACATGTTGATAAAATGTTAGCCCTTAACCACTTTTTATATGTTTTAAATTTTTGAAATTCAAGTGTACCTTCCATAACATAAAATAAACACTAGACTGTATTATCTGTAGGTGAATTATTTTTAATATAAATGTTATTCCAGTATTTTAAGCTTAAACTATGCTGTTGTGCTTTGATTTACATCTCACAGTTCATTAAATATAAATCCTTAGAGCTTTTACGTGAAGATGTCTTTTAATCCTTCACCTTTTGGCTTGTGCGATACCAAATCTTGTAAAAAGCTGGAAGAAGAAATTAAAAACAATGTATAAAATGTCAGTTTAGTGCCATTATCCTTTAAATAAATCTTAATTTTACATAATAAAGCTAGAAGAGCATTTATATAGTACGTAGCAATGCCTGTTGTACCCATAGAAATAAGTGTATTGTTAAAGCATAAAGCTTGAAATAATAGTAAAACAAGAGTGTGTTGCTAAAACCGTAACATCAGACATTACTGAGACAGATGTATAATAGCCCTTTTTTTGTCAGTTGTGCAAATTGGCATGCAGGATAGCAGTGGCTTATTTAGCCTGAAAGCTGACCAGATGGTTGCGCTCTCTAATCCGCAGCATATAAAAGCTATGTGTTTCTCTACAGGCTCTGGATATTGTATAGAGCCCCTGTTCTTGATGCAACTTATGTGCAGGCTGGTAACTTTTTCTATTATGAAAGAGCTGTTGTGTCCTCAGTTACAATAGCGTCCTCTGTCCAGAGGAAAAAAGTACTGGAAGAAAATTGTCCTAAGGAAGTAAGACATCACGTCTATATTTTTCCTAATTACGTATTTTATGTTATAACCATGTAACTGGTTTTAAATTGATAATTTAGTACCATAATGCATTAGTTTGTTCATTAAGAACTTAGGTCAAATGTGAGACTGAAGAGTTCTATTTTGTAATATTTATAATCTGATATGTTCAAAAGTCCTGATTTTAATTAAGATTTTTATTGTAATGTAGCCTTTTGTGGCAAAATAATGTGGTGAAATAATGCCATTTTCACGACTGGCTCTTGAAAAGCTCAAGTTTAAGAAATAATTTATTTTGTCTTTAATCCTTTTTAAGTACCAAGCAAGGGTATTTGGTTGTTTACTTCAGATCCCTGTCAGCTTTCCACTGCCTGAGGCATTACAGCACTATGCCTAGAAGATGGTAATCTCCAACAGGAGATAATGAGTAATGAGTGAGTGGGGGCATCTCTGCAAGAAGCCATTTGTGACACAGTCAGGGTACATTTAATCAGGAGCCCTTTAGACTCCGTATTTTTTGTGTGAGCCCTTGCATGATTGTGCTCTCTGGCACACAACTGCCTGAGGTGGTGCCTTTTTAACTACCTTCCTGCCAGAACTCAGAGCGAGTCAAAGAACGGGGAAATTGGGGAAGAAATATGTGGACTGGTCCACGTGTTGCTTAGGTTTTGGAGTGGGTTTTTAGTGGGGGTGGAAGCATGTCCTTGCTTTGTTCTTCCTTGCTGTATTTCTGTTATTTCTGATTTCAGCTGAGCTAGCACAAAGCTATTTAGGGTTCAGCCTGCTTGTGGAAGGCAGAGCACACCAAGCATAGTCTGCAAAGCATCCTGCGTCCATGCACTACACAAACCTTAATAAGCACCGAGTTCGTTGGGGAAGAAGGTAGAGAAGGAATTCTTCTGGAGCTGGCAACAGCGTGTCCACAACTTTATAAGTTCTAGTTTTGACATTGTCTATTGAGTCATCTCAGGTGGCCTTTTGTACATTTCCAGAAGTGTTTGTAATTCCTGGAGCATGAAGTACAAACAGCTGAGATGCTCCCATATGGAGCCAGTTTGGATCAAATTTGATCCCTCAGTGGGAGGGCTCTGCCTCATGCAAGAGAGAGAGAGACAGAGAGAGAGCATGGAAGAAGAATGTCCTGTGTTGTTGCCCAGAAAACTGTTTTTCTTTTAATTCAAAAATTACATCCAACAAGACACAAGATGACTTTGTAAAATAATGGGTACTGTTCAGATTTTTTTGCTGTAGCGATTTGTTCTCTAGATAGGACAAGGAACTGGTAACCAAGCTGACACATAGTGTGTACTAGTTTTGATGCAATGGAAAATGGCATTCTCCCCAGAAAATGTTGAAATGAGACCGGTGATTTGAGGAAAGATATGAGCCTTCTTCAGCAGGTCATCGTGGGCTTGTATTACTTCAGAGCTTATTCATTCCAGATCCAAGAATTCTCAACCATAAGTAAATAGGCCTTGCCTTTAGACTCTATTTTTGTTAAAAGTTTCCCTGGTTCTGGGATTCAGCATTGTGATTCATTCAAGAATTAATTGTCAGTTACTTACCAGTAACAATTATAAATTCTGTAAGTTCCCATATATCTGAACTAATGCTGTAACATTCTTTAGGTGAATCTCTCAAGCTGAACTGAACTCCAAGCTAGGTTTATAGATCCAGACAGTTCTGTTGTATTAGTAAAAGATTTTTTTTTAGACATAGTCATCAAATAATTTTTATATTCAAAATCAAGCTTCTTTTAACTCCAAAATACATTATGGATACTCTAGAAGTAATTTATTGCTGTTGTATTCACTACTAAACTTTGCTGGTAAATGAAGGACTGAATCAAGACAGGGAAACTGCTTTAATTTCAGTCCTTGTGCTTACTAGCCTTGAAGCACTGATGTGTCTGGCCGTGCAAAGCAAGGTAATTTAAATTGCAGCTACACACATTTGATTTGTTTTTATAGATGAAGGCCACAGTTTTGTGTCAAATAACCAGTTGTTAAAAATACAAAAGTTGTGCCTGTTTTCTTCTTTAAGTACAATTTTTGAAACATTTTTGTTATAAAAGTTGATCATCCCCTGAAATGAAAAGTTACTTTACTTGAATTGACCACTCCTCGCATGCTTGTGCTATTTGTCATGTTATAAAGTCTAAATATTTGTACTAACACATAAGGAAATCAAAATGCCCCACTGACCTGTGTCCAAAACCATATCTAATTTGGTAGTAGTCATGCTGTTTCTAGTACTATGAGGTCAAAATGACCTGCTTACTGGATATAGTGTCAGTGTGTCTGACACAACTCAGTAGTAGAACATGTTGGTATTGAACTCAGAATGAAAAGCGTACTTTGAGCTTAACATAAAGCAAGGCCTTTTGGGTAGTTTGTGTAGACTGTCTTGATAATGCTAAACTTAAGAAATAACCTTCTCACAAATAATGAAGGTAAATATTAAAAAAAATATTAACACCTGTGTGAGTGCAAAACTATTGCAGCTGAATGTGATGCTGGTAAATCCAGTTCATTGTTGACTAACCGCGTAATTTCATTATCTTGTCAATGCCTACTTCAGGCTGCAACAGGAAGATGGGGAAGATATTGTAGGTTACCTGCAAACTCTTCTGCTTCTGCCCTCTCTGCCCTTGTCATTTGCCTTTGAGTTTGTCTACATTTGAGGTAAGCTCAATGGGTAGCCAGTGTATATAACAGAAGACTTACAAGAGCAGTGTTATCTGTAAATACAAATTAAATTATAGTATTTTTAATAATAGTGAGGCAGTGATAGTAACAGCAATGAAACCATTCCTTGCACAGGCACACAGAAGAAAGAAGTAAAACTGAGAGTGCACTGTGAATTAGTCTTGCGCTAATTGTGGTGATACAGAAGAGGAGTGAAAAGTGAGACAAGACAGAAGTTAAAACGGGTGACCGAAGAGTGCTCAGATAAGCTGGGAGAGGCATTATCTGTAACTCTGAAGTGTTATTTGGCACTTGATGGACTAAATCTAGGTTGTTTCTCACAGACTTCTGAATTGCATTTAAGAATTTCAACTGAGCTGCTGTCCATTTTCTACTGGATACGTGATGCAAACTTCTCTGATTTTAGGGTCGTTTATTTATAAAGAGCGCTTGAAAGTGAGGAACTTTAAAGCATCTTTGTATGAGTGTGTTTGCCAAAACAGTCTGGAGAACTGGATGGAAATGCTTCTCATGCCTGTTAAACACTGAAGATACTCTGCCCTGTATGAATTTATTTCCATTTTTCTAAGGGAAAGATGTCAACAGTGCTGGTTAGTGTTATAAGGAGGTCAGGTAAGTGAAACAATTAATCTGGTTATTATTTTGGATAACAAAGCACTTCACATGTCTGTAAAGCAGCTGAGAAAATGGACTGAGCCCGTGACGCTTGCCTTAGAGGTAACTTTATTAGGGAAATAATTGCACCATTATTTTTGTCATGATTTTCCTTTGAATGCCAAGAAAATATGTGAACTTACACTAGTAAAAGTTCAGATGGAAGCTATAGTGACAGGACTAATAGTCATTTGAATTTTATTATGTTATGCTATTTGCTGGCTGATCTATGGTGGCAGAGGCACCAGTTGGAAGTAGCCACAATCATTTGCTAAGGGAAGTGAGGAATCACTCATTTGGTTTTACATATGTCTGTTCAGCTGATGGAAATAGACGCAACATTGTCCTGTGGATTTTGTTGGCTGAGCTGACAGCACAGTTGCAGTAGGTATCAGATGCCTCTTGAGAAGGATCCTTGAGCATTTCAAACCAATATCACCTTGGAGCTTCTCAAAATCCCAGTTACTGGCAGAAGAACCAAGCAGCAAAAAAGGAGATGTGTATCAGTATTGTAATTTTGTAGGTAGATCACGGGCACAGAGGACAGCAAGTAAGGAAACAGCCTCTGGCATAACATTGGGGTGCCTGGACCTCAACTTCTAGGTCTATGTGCTGTTAAATTCTCAGTGACCAGAGTGTGAAGTGGGAGAATGGAATTCTCCAGAGATAACTACTGTAAGCCGTTTAAAAAACACTATATATGCTGTTTGAATTTTGTGGGCTGTGAGAGGGTGAGTAGTTTGCAAAAAGTATTGGATCTGAGATGCAAAGCTGCCTTCCCTCTAAGGAAAGGTATTGATAAAATATCTTGTGGTACCGAAAAATGCCTTTTCCTAAACTTCTGTTCTAATGATTCCTGCATGGTGACTGGCAGCCTTGGGAGCAGAGGATGGGCTTCAGTTAGTCCGTAGTGAGCAAGTAAAATGTGCAAGTTAATTCCTTGTGCAAGTTAATGATCAAGTTAATTCCTGTCCAGTTTAACTGGCAAATACTTGTGGGTGCTTGTGAGCTATACTGCTAAAAAGGATTTGTATTTCCAATTTTAGTAAGCAAGCCTGTGGCTTTAGAGAGAGGAAAAAAGCAGCACTGTTTTATGGACAGTATGTAAATGTGGGGAAAAAAACCAAACCCTAGCCTGAGAAAAGCTTGTTGGGAGATTAGTTTTATGGATCTTATGAAAGCCAGTGCTAGGGGAGGGAGAACCAAATAGCCATGCTTAAAAGCTATAAATATTTTCTGCAAAAATGCCACTAGGTTTCTCCTTGGGTGTTAGTTGAGTTATGGAAGCCTGTTGAGTAGAGCAGTAAAGCAACCTTGAAACATTTAGTTGTCAATATTGTCACCACATTATTTAACTTGTAAAAAAGTCCTTTAGTTAAACATTCCTAAGATCATCAGGGAACTGGAGGAAGATAATTATCTTAATTTCCTGGGCATGATTTTTATTCTGCCACAACTAAAGTGTGTCTGTGATAAGGAACTATGATCTGAAAGTCCAAAAGTTCCCAAAATATCCCCCAAATCACTTTTGGGGTGGGGAGGGGAAGAGCTTCAGCATGGCTCAGTTCATACTTGCAAGTGACTGTAAATCACTGGATGTACCAGATGCTGTAGAGTGCTGTAGAGGGCTAAAAGATCAGGTAAGCCAAGGAAAGGGTGAGGGTACACAGTTGAGGCTTGTCTGTAGATACTATTGTGTAATGGCTTCACACTTAAATAACATTGTGGTATTTGTTCTTCTGGACCACCAGCTGTTCCTTAATTTTTGTGGCTCTTTAACTTCTGTGGAAGATAGTGCGTGACTGTGAATGTTGAAAATAGGTACTTAAAGTGGCAAAACATGCACTCACACGAAGTCACAGCAGCAGCTGCAGCTTGGCAACTCTGCCCAATTTTAAAGCTTTTCAGTGAATCAGAAATGGGACAAGAAACTGTGTTGTGAAGTTAAAAATAAGCACCAAGGAGCTACTCAGCTGGAAAGCATCATCGGCTGTGCACGCTTACTGCCGTGAGGGGTCTGATGGAGCAAAGGTGCAGTTGAGGCGTACACACACAAAGAGTTGCAGCGACCTAAAATGATGGTGTTTTCACAGGATTAGATTTCATAGTTTTTGGCCTTATAGAGCGTCTGCTGTTTGTGTGGCTTTTGTGTTAGTAAAAACTCTGTGGAAAGGCAATGCTTCTTTTCCTGTGCCTGCTGAGGTTCCCATACAGAGCCCTTTGTGATCCCACCAGTAACTGCTAAAAACATGAGTAAAATACACACAAACTATGTTGGCTTCTATTTATAGGTAAAACTTGATCCTAGGGCACGTCAAACCCAATCAGCTCCCACTGAAATAAGCAGTGACTCTTGAGTTTCAGCACCTGGCGATATTGGGCTGTTCCCGTGGAACTCAAGTGTTTGTGCGGGACTTATTTTTAGGCACGGGTGTGATTTGGTACTTCACACTGCTGGGAGCTGCTAATAAATCTGGGTAAGCGGGAGCAGAGGCAGACTCAGGCCGTGCAACCGCAGAGGCAGTAAATCTGAAATAGCAAATTTATGGTTTAACAAAATTAAATTCTGAGTGGTTATGGCCTTTAAGCTAGGCATCTCAAATTATTTCTGCAGGGGCCAGACTAGAAATGCTGTGTAATGTATATGGTATTACAGAGCTTTGCAGGTTTTTTGCCTTAAATGCTCCATCTGGAAGTGATTATAACTCAGGGTTCAGTGGATTCTGTTGTGTCTCTAGTAGGGCCCACAGTGGGAGGGAGGTATTCTTCATTACCTGCATAGTCATGGTAGTAGCACATAGCAATTTGATGCATTAGAATAATGAAGTGAATGTATGTTTCAACTGAGCGTCTGTACACAGTGCTACCACAGAGGTTATCTCACATTCAGAAATCCTTGAGCAACAGTTTTTAGAAGAACAAAACTGGGAAGCGAAATAGCCAAGCATCCTCCCCCACCAGAGCAAGAACTGCCTCCAGGACACTAAGTACATATTGGTCAGTATAGTTAGGTGACTGTAGATGGTTGTACTTCATCTTTGCTCTGGAGAATTGCTGTATTAACACAGACCATTGAGGAACAGTGGGATTAAATGAAAATAGATCTGCTTTGCTTTGAAATGCAGGCAGATGCTTTCCCAGTTTAAAGTCCACAAGCCCCCAGGTACTGCCCAAACAGCTCTGCTTTGGGCATGTGACCAGCTCAGCTCCTGTTTGCTGTTTTCATATTTTCCACAATATAAATTGATTTGGTAGGTACTTAGGCAAACATGGTAGCCTTACAGCACACACTGTTATCTGAACGAGGACATTTGTGGAACTAGGGGACAAACTTTTCTGTTCTTAACACCTCTGACAAAAAGGCACTCCACACATTTCTTAAGTATCTCTCTGATGCTTTTGCCTTATTTTCCTATACTTTGGTGATAACTTGCATGGCTGCAAAAACATCTAGGTCTCCATATGAATTCTTAAATGGAAACAGCTGTATATATGGCGCTGCTTCAGAAATAGTACTGTTTTTCTGTAGTTTGAAAAGTGAAAATGCTGTTCTGAATGTGATTATAGGCTTTAGGCAATTAACTTCTAAAGAGAGAATTACAGTGGACACGGTCTTTAGATTATTTAAAGATTTGGAACAGTAAAATTTGGTGCAATGGTCAAATTTAGTAGCTATAAATGATAGATGGAAAGCTTTTTTTGCCTTTGAACTTAAGATGTTCTCTCTCAAATGAAAAGATGGAAGCTCCATCCATTGCTTTGCTTGAATGTGCACTTAATGTGTGTTAAACCAAGGGATGAGGAAAGTTGCAGACATCATAATTCCAGCTAATCAAGAAACGGGAGCATTTCTCTTCCACAGGAATCTCCTGTGCTCAGATTTGCACAATATATATTATGCTGGAAATGATCTGTGAGGATTTAGGGGAGGATTGCAGAGACACTTCAGAAGGTTTGGCTTTTTGTCTTCTGCTGTAAGTCCTTTCAGCATGGCCAAGTCCTTTCAGAACCACATACATGCAGTAAATCCAACTGTGCTTTTCTGCAGGAACACTAATACCAGTTCCAATGTCCGGGTGGAAAATCAGCATTGCAGGTAGCAAATTTCACTCTTGAGAAGCTGTAAACCCTGACACGGCCACAAAAAATCTGGGGAAAATCTCAAGCAGCAAACAAATTTGCCCTGCAAAACGAGGCTGCTATGGGAGACGTCTGTGAGCACACGCCTGTGTCAGTAGACTGAAAGCTTACAATAGACAATAATAAACAATTACTGTTTTTATTGGTGAATGTTGTCTTTGAAATGCATGTTAGTTGGGCTTCTTGGTGTTTAAAGATCAATTAGCACATTTCCTAGCCGTACTATTTATTCTGCCAGTAACAACAAATGCAAAACACTAGGCAAATCCTTTTTTTTTTTTTTTCTGGGACTTCAGAGGACAGGTAATGTGAGCAAATACTAATATGAAAAAATCATTCTAGGAGGCATGCAGACCCTGAGGACATGGGATAGTTAATAATGAGCTGCCTAGTAAAAACAGCCTCAAAAAACCCAAGTCTGAAAGGCTGCATTTAAAAGATCCTTTTCTTCTTCCTTGCTACTTCCAAGTCATCCATGGAGAAGCCTGAAAGATTATTAAAATGAGTTAATAGTCCCCTGTGTTTTGTCCACCTGCGGGAGCTGAAACAAGACCCTGGCTGGAACAGGAAATGTACAATAAATCCCATTTTTATGACTCTGTAAGTCGATGATTTTATGGTTTTAGTAAAACAGCCATGTAAGAAGTATTTTAGGGGCTTTTTGTGAGTTCCTTGGTTGTTTTTGGTTTGTGGCTTTGGGTTTGTTTTTTTAAGGCAGTGTATATAAGCAAATTAAGGTGTATGTAATCCTGAGATTGCTATAGAAAGATTCAAGAAAGCAAAAACCTATTCTGAAGAAGTATTTTGGTCTCAGTCTTAGGGAATGGTCTGAACAGATATGGTCATGGTCACACTTTTTTAGTTGGAATGGGCAGGAGCAGACCATAAAACCTACTACTTGGTTTATAAACAATAGGGTACTGGGTAGCCTGAAGCAGTAAGGCATTGGGAAGCCCACCAAGCATAGAATGAACTTGCATCTTCTCTGAACACCATCACAGGTTGCTTGTGTGAAGAACGTGCAAACTCAAAAGGAAAAGGCGAATTAAAATAACATCACCTAGAGCTTACAGCCTAATGCAAGCTATTCCCTGCAGTGCCAGTGAGGTTTCTGGTATCTAAATGTGCCATGCAACGTAGGCACTTCATTAGTGTAGTTACTTGTTAGACCAAGAAAAATTATGCATTTGTTTTATGCATTTTTTTTTTTGTTTCTGATCTTTAATTTCCCCTTTCTGAGTTTCACCTCTTTCTTGTCCATTTTAGATAGGTACTCATTCTTCAACAGGGTCTAACAGACTATGGGGTTGTATTCCTCCACAGTTATGTTATAAGAGAAAGGATATTAAATAACGTATGTACAGATTTGTTGATCTGTGGAACTCTGCCCTAAGCCAGAGTAGATGCTGCCTGGTTTGAGCTGAGCTCTTGTCATCCCTGTACCTCCTCTGGCCTACAAACACCCTCTGCCTTATAGAGGTAAGCTGTTGGGATGTCTGTGTGGGCAGGAGGTTTCCTATACCTAAAGGCAGACTGTAGCACTTGAAACTAACACGCTCAGGAGTGCCCGGGCTACAACTCATTTGTCTTGGCCAAACCTGTAGGTGTTTCTTACAGTTGCAAAGAAGGCTTAGAATTTCATTTTTGTTTAAGGTAATATTTCTGTACAGTAATGCAGTTCTTGCAGGTTAAACTTAAAATACATGTATTTCTGTGTCTGAAGCCATGAAGTTTTTCTAATGTATGGTTCTAACAGCTGAGCTGGAAATTTTGGAAAGCCAGCTCTTGCTTCTTAAGCTGGTTGCTGTTTATCTAATTCTCAGGAGAGAAAAACAAGCAGAGGGAGTGAGGAAAACAGACACTATGTAAGGGGAAAAACAACAAAGGAATAAATTAACGCCAGCTGTCTGGAAGCCGTTCGTTACTCAGCTCCCTTTTGGGGAAGGGTGCAAGAACAAAGCCCTCAATCCCTTTTCGTGTTGTCTCTATCATGTTGCTGCATTTCTGGACCCAAATGAAGTGACTCAGCCATGCCCAGAGCTGGGAGGGTTATCCAGCCACCTCCTGCTGAAATCCATCCTCACGGCACCACATGGCCACCGAGCTGGTGTTTTGTTAATGCGGGTTTTGATGAGTAAGTGAGGGCAGTTGGGCCCCGGGCTATGTTTGCCACTGTTGTGGGTTCCCATGATTCTTGTGGGGTGTAATAACAATAATGAACTTGTTCTGTAATTTTTGTCTGAGCTACTCCAGGGGCAAATCCTCGCCTTAGGCCTCAGCTCCACCAACGACTAGTTTATTCTAGGAAATGACTTTGTGTGATACTGTGGGCTGTATTACTAGTCTCCAAGCCCACCAGGAAACTCATAGCCAGG
Source organism: Colius striatus (assembly GCF_028858725.1). NCBI lineage: Eukaryota > Metazoa > Chordata > Aves > Coliiformes > Coliidae > Colius > Colius striatus. Next base: position 27,255,161 of record NC_084767.1, on the reverse strand, counting down.
CAGTGCTGATCCCAGACCACTGCCTGGGCACACTTTTATCGAGAAACGCTTGTTAGTCATTACACAACATCAAGCTGGTGCAATGATAATACAATAATTTGACTTAATGTTGTTATACAAGATGAAGAATCTGATAATTGTCACCACCTACCCACAAAGGTTTCACATTGTCCTTATTGATGCAAGCCATAGAAAGATTTTTTTTTTCTTCCTAAATCTTAAGAAGGCATCAGGAGAGACAGGGATGAAATTCCCAGTGACAGTGTGGTGGCACCTAAAGTAAATGCTACTTCCCTGGCGAGCCTTTCTGGCTACGTATAAGCTTTGGATGAAAATCTCTGCGTGGTTTGTGTAGTTAGCTGGAAAATGTGCACCCTTAGGATGCAGGCAGCCCAACAAGCGGGGAACAAATCTCGGTTCTCCCCCTGCAACATCGAGGTGGTGGGTTTAACCTCTCTTACACAGTATTTTGACTCCAGTGGCAAATTCTGGATACCGCAGCACTGTCTCAGCTAACACAGGGACTCCTTATTCCTCATGTGAAATATGTACATATATTTTAGTTTCAGCAACCACATGTGAAGAGAGAGAGCAAGTTGTTACTTTCCTGTTTTTCTCTAGCCATTTTATTTTCTCTCTAGCATAACCTCTCCACACACAGGGCAAAGTGCTGTGGCCGTACTTTTATAGCATGAAACCACAGCCCTCCTCTTTGCTTTTTTTTCCCTCCTTTACCAACCTCCTCACCTGTTTAAAAAGGTTAGTATTTAATATTTGAGAACCGTGTAGCACACATAGGAATATTCAGAAAGGTTGGTGGTTTTAAGCACAGGAAATGTTACTAAAGCTGTTATGTGCAATCATCTGTTCTAAAACAGATTGGAGATGGCCTGAAAAGTTATTCCTAAAAATAAAATACCGAGATTCTAAAACTTGATGTTGAAAGGAAAAAGTTCTTTTGTGTCACTGGTTTCTTTACATCACTGGCCCATCTTGCTGGACTCGGATACCTTGGGTTGCACCACTCCCACATCTATCATCACTACCAACTAAAGTCTGGCAGAGAAAGCCAGTGTATTCAGTTCTGAACCAGCTGGGTGAGGTTTTCACAGGATTTCAAGGGCCAGAAGGGACCTTGAAAGATCATCTAGTCCAACCCCCCTGCCAGAGCTAGACCACCTGGAGTAGGTCACACAGGAACTCATCCAGGTGGGCTTTGAATGTCGCCAGAGAAGGAGACTCTAAAACCCATCTGGGCAGCCTGTTCCCGTGTTCCCTCATAGTGAAGAAATTCTTCCTTGTATTTCTTTGGAACCTCTTGTGTTCCAGCTTGTACCTGTTTTTATTACACCACATACTTTTAAAACACATACTTTACACTACTAGAGGAAATTCAAGCCTCAGATTTCACTATAAATGAATCTGAGGATCTGAGGCTGAGTCAAACTAGATTTTTCTTTAATTCCACCTGCAGACAAACAACCTCGCCTTTGTGTATCCTCATGGCTCCTGGGTAAGCCTGGATGCAGGCTCTGGCATATGGGCAGCCTGACGGAAGGCTCTGGCGGCTGCTGTGCACTCACAACTATCAACACTTCTACTTCTCTCTGAGACTCAGACTTTCTTTCCTTGAGTGCAGGGAAAAATTTGGTCCTTGAAATTAGCACCTGGCTGCAAAGGGAAAATACAAAGCCAAACACTTTTGCAGAGATGCTGCAACATGCACATGGTCCTCCAGTCTGCTGGCGTTGTTACAACTCCCCATTTGCTTGACTTTGCTGCAGCCAACAGAATTTTTGCAGCAGAGCTAAAGGGATCAAGATTTCATCTGCAGTGATAAAAAAATACACAAAAGCCTTTCTGGGCTTAGGGCCCTGCCTTTCTGAGACTGCAGCCATGGTTGCCTTCACAGCCCATCCACCTTTTCTGCCTGATTCCTGAGCCCCAGCTTCTGTTCAGTGTGGTTCTACTCAAGAGATTTAACGGCAGAAACTGACATAAATCTCCTACTCCTCCAGTAAAACTAAACCAAACGTGAGCCAACAGTTGCTCGGTTAACAATTTGTTTATATCGGGCACCTTTTTTTCAGATCAAGGCAGGGCAGCCTGTGAGCCACCTCAACGTCAGGCTACAGCTTGCTTGCTTTTTTTCTAAGAGAAAAAAAAAAACCTTTCCGAAAAGCAAGCCCCCAGCAGCGCGGTTCGCTGTGCTGCTTTGTGAAGGTGCTCAGCTTTATAACAGCATCTCCTCTAAAAATGCTCACTCATCCCCACTTCAAGGTCACTACTACCTCTTCTCTTTTTCCCCCACCCTCTCCAGCGTTGTCCCACGCACAGCAGCATGCACAGAAACAGGCATTTCCCAAATAATATCTGACTGTCTCATGCATTTGTGTCTTTTCTCCCAGCAGTGGCTTTAATTCCTTCCCGATGCACATGGGACGACTTCATTCCTTTCTTACATGAAAAAAGAACCCGTTCCTTCCCCCCGGGGCGAAGCGGCGGCTGCTGCGGGGCTCCCCCCACGCCGAAGCTCTCCTTTGTTCGGGCCAAACTCCGGTGGAGAGCGAGACCTCCAACCCCGCCGGGCGGGAGAGGCGGCGGCGCGGCGCGGCCCGGCCTGGCCCGCCCCGAGGGGCCGGTCGGCGGGGGGCGGAGGGTCCGGGGGGCGGGCGGGGCTCCCGCCACAGCGCGGCCGCCGGCGGAGGAGCCGCCCCCCGCGCCGAGGTCTGTCCTCTCGGCCCCTGCGCTCGGGCGCGGAGCGGCGGGGGCACGGCGGCGGGCGGGCGTGCGGGATGTGGCGGGGGCTGGCAGTGCTGGCCCTGGCTGGGCTGCTGGTGCTGGGGCGGGCGCCGGCCGGGCGGTCGGCGGCCTGCGAGCCGGTGCGCATCCCGCTGTGCAAGCCGCTGCCCTGGAACATGACCAAGATGCCGAACCACCTGCACCACAGCACGCAGGCCAACGCCGTGCTGGCCATGGAGCAGTTCGAGGGGCTGCTGGGTACCAACTGCAGCCCCGACCTCCTCTTCTTCCTCTGCGCCATGTACGCGCCCATCTGCACCATCGACTTCCAACACGAGCCCATCAAGCCCTGCAAGTCCGTCTGCGAGCGCGCCCGCGCCGGTTGCGAGCCCGTGCTCATCCGCTACCGCCATGCCTGGCCCGAGAGCCTGGCCTGCGACGAGCTGCCGCTCTACGACCGCGGCGTCTGCATCTCCCCCGAGGCCATCGTCACCGCCGAGGGCGCCGGTGAGTGCCGGGGCCGGGGCCGCTCCCCTCCGCGCCGCCTGCCCGCCCGGACAATGGGCGCCGGCGAGCGGGGCCGGGAGCCCGCCCCGGGCCGCGCTCAGCCTTCTCGCCGCTCTTTCGGACTGTTTTCTGAGACTCTCTTCTTTCCCTCCACTTTTTTCTTCTCTTTTCTCCGTCTTTATCAGCCGCGTCGCTGCTGGAAAAGTCCCGCTGTTGGGAAGGCGGGGGTGTGACAAATGACAGCCCCGCCGTCGCGCTGGGGAGCGCTCAAAAGTGTGGGAGCGGCAGCCCTCGTTTCAGGTAAACGGGGATACGTTTCGATACCGTTCTTTGGCAGTTGATGGGCAGCAGTTGCTCGGTCGGAAGGCAGAGCCGCCCGGGAGGGAGGTGTTCACGCTTGTCCCCAGGCTGACACTTCATCCCCAGCTCTCGCCCTCCCCAGAGTGGGCTGCTCCCCTCCCACACGAGGAAGTTGCTCCCCTGGGTGCAGCCACAAGATTTTGAGGAAAGAGTGGTACCCAGAGAAGCCCTGGGCAGGAGCAGTCACGGTCTCCTTCCATGCTAGCACTGGCATGCTGAAGAGGTGAAAGCAGGTGGTGAAGGCACAGTTATGGTACAAATCCCTGTCAGGTCTCAGGGCTCACAAGTTACAATCAGGAGAGGTGCAGCAAAGGCGCAGCCTTCGACAGCAGTTCATTCGCGGTGGCCCTGAGCCAGCTGAAGGCTACTTCCAGCACTGAAGCAGCTCCAGCACAGCTCTGGTGTTCCCTGAGCCCCGCAGCCCCTCAGCTGTCTCACTGCTGTTTCACTGGTTGTACTCACTGCAGTCCCACAGGACGGCTGGCACTTGGTGGTGGGCTGTCATCAGGGGCTACTGGAGAGGCAGGAGCATGTCTAGGCATTTGGGCGAAGACTGATGACTGTTTTGGCCACCATAGTGCCACAAACTTGCTGTTGCTCAGGGACCCTGCTCTGTTAGGGGTGTGCTCCTGTCATGGCTGCCTTTGGGCTGGAAGTTATTAGGGCACTACTCCAGCATGATGAGATGAGCACCACAGAAATATTAAATTTGAGGTGTTATTGAATAGGAAACTAAAGCAAACCGGTGGTGCTTACCGTGAGTGAGCACTGACCTGTACAAATGGACCACAATTCTTTTCTCGCTTGAGGAAAGCATTTGCTAATGATGGAACCAAGCTCCATTTACTTGCTGCAAAGTTGCGGTGATGTTGCATCTGCCAAACCTCCCCTTCAACATCGGCAGGACAGAGGAGGTGGGGCAGGGGAGTAGCTAAAGGATCAGGAGCTCAGGCAGAGCGGGACCTGTGTGCCCCATGGGCTCGTCAAGCTGCTGTCTGTCTCCCTCAGTGCCCACAGATGCAACGCCAAGTTGTGATGTCTCGCTGATGGGCAGCACACCCCGTCTCTCCACCCTCACCCAGCAATGTCCTGTGAATGGAAGGGGTGGTTTATTTCATGTATGCGCAGCACAATATTTGACTGTGCTGCTGTCCCTTTACCAAATGCTTTATGCATCTTGCTGCCAACAATGCCAAACACTGTACTTTTTGTTTTCCTCTGCTACCAAAGTCTCATGCTTTGGTTTCCTGAGTCTGCTACGCAGCTAATCCTTCCCAGGTAACCTGCTTACTCCACTAACTCTATTCCTTTTCTGACCCCATCAAGTTAACCTCTTGAAATCTTAACTCAATGACCAGACCCTGATACCTCCAGCTGTTGCTACTGTTTCTCTTTAACCCTTCTAATTGCTCCCCTCTCACCTTTCCATCCTTCCTCTCCGTAGCAGTCATCCCTGGCCTGTTCACCCAACCGTCTGTGTTTACCTGCAGTTCTCTCACTGCTGCTCTCTGAGGCTGCAGATGTGCTGGGATGGTTTGGGGAAAGGCAGTTTGGAACATCCAGCACCTTTCTCTACAGTATCGAGGTGCTTTCAAAACCACCTTAAAAATGGCTCCAAACTGAGTGAGGTTTGGCAGGTCTGCAGCAATTTGAAAGCAATTGCATTCAAATCTGAAGGGAGGAAGCTTGGCTAAAATGCCCCCGAGTTACCTATTTCTGAGGTCCTCAGCAGTACAATAACTTCTTTGAGGGATTCCAAGGCTGGATCCATGAAAACTCTCTTTCAGTGAATGAGAACCTGATGACATTCTCATTTCTGGCCTGAAAATTTTGAACTGATGCATTATGCACCAGACTGAAAGAATCCTTCTTGAGGGAATAAAACTGCTCCTTTAGAAAGCAGAGTGAAGGATTCCTGTTCTAGGAAGAGGTAAGGTGAACACTTCCAAATTCAATTCTCCAAATAAAGAATTGCAGCCAAATATAAGACACGTATAACCAACTGCCTAATGGGGAGCGTGCAGAATACCTGCTCTTACTTTATCTCCTAAGCAACCCTACCCCTGGTGCTGTCTACATCTAACAGAGCAGGCGTAAGTAAGTATAAATCCGTTGTTTCATGGGCTTCTGTTGCAGACAAGGGGTTTTTTAATTCTTCAGAAGCAAAATCTGGCTTTTTTTTTTTTAATTACTGCAAAGTAACAGGATTTTACCGTTTATTTTCCTTTTGAGGTCTCTGCATTATTACTGGTGAGGGTTAATGCATTTGTCTAGTTCCTTCCATAAGACAGCATTCTGAAGGACAATGTGGTCGGGTGTTTGTTCTTATCAGAGCAGGGACATGGTTCAGAAAGCCCAATTTCTGTTCCTTTTCCAGTATGAGACTGTGCATCTTTCTGAGTACATGGTTCAGCTGAGTGCAAGGGCTCTTCTGACCCTCAAAACATGCTTTTTTCAGGCTGAGTTGCCTGTCAGAGGTTGCAGCAGATTAACATCATGCTGGATCAGTAATCATCTGCTCTTCTGCAGCCAGGAAGAGATTGTACAGACACTCGCAAGAATTCCATGTCACCATTGAACAAATCAGCCTTGACTCTCATTTGACAAGGCCAAGTTGAAGATCAGTTGGAGTGCACTTGACTTTTTTTGCTTTGGCTGATATTGCAGTACAAGAGGACAAAATCCTTTCCGGTCAGTTGTATACCCCATGCCTGTGGCTGTTGTAGGCTGTGTAGACAGTAGACTGTGGCCATTGCAAACGTAGAGAAATTATGGTTGGTAAAGTCTGTGGCAAATCTCAGTGAGAAGCTTGCTTTCAGTTATGGAGGCACAGGTTATGAGTCCCCCACAAATATCTTCTGGATCCTTTTGCCATATGCAGCCCAGGTGGCAAAGAAGATACAGAGGCTTCCTCTTTGCAGGAACAAGGGAGGTATTTGTACCTTTCTCCTGGTGTTCTTCAGGGCTACCGACACATTGAAGGGGTGAAGTAGCCACTGCTATGTCTGTGATGGAGAAGGCTGATATGAAAGGTGTAAGTGCCTCGTTTAGGGCTCAGTTAGAGGAAGAGCTCTGCAGACTCTTAGTCTCAAAAACATGAGTTGCTGTACCACACTGCTGATTTGGAGGTCTGAAGTTTCTCAAGTTACAGAGACCACCTTCAAACAAATGTCATGCGGGAAGCATATCTTTCTTGACTTTTCATTATCTTTGAGTAATACCTGGGTTGCTTTACACTCAGGCAGCAGAGGAGCACTCTGGGCACCATGTGGGTGTTTTGGAGGCAGGAGCGATGCTGAATGTTTTGGCGTCTTGTGGGATATCTTAACAAATCAGTCCATGGAAGGTGAAAAGCCTGTTGGCAATATGTTAACATCCCAGATGTGAGATTAGTATGTGCTAATGTCTTCTGAGTCCCATGAGTTTTATACTGCATCTCAGTCCTGTGCCTTTGGATGATGAAAGTGGTTCTGCTCCCTGACACTGAGACAAGCTGTCTTGTGTATGCAGGAGGTCACGTTCACATGCTGCATGTGTTTCAGTCTCTGTGTGCACGTGCTGACTCTTCCTTACATCTGTCAGGTTACCTACGTCCTTCATCAGAGTCTTATCAAATCTTTTTTGATCTGTGAAGCAGTAAGAAATGCAGATAGTAAAAAAATGTCATGAATCTAAAATTTCCATCGTGGGGCCGGTCTTTAATTTTACATGTAATAAATGAGCAGCCTGGCCACAGGCATGGCCAGTGTTGAGATGCCGACTCAGAAAAGTGCTTCTGCGTGTGTACTTGGCTGCTATCGTCTAGCAGAGTGTTAATGTCTCAAGTGACATGTTTATTCCTGTTTGGAAGAGAGAACTGGTAATAAGGCCAGATGGGTGCCATGCATATCACAGGACAGATCTGTCAGTGGATTTCTGCCTCATCGCATCTCATTTTGATAGAAAAATGACTTGAAGGCATATTAGGTTGTTAATGAGATGTTGGAGACAAGGGAAACATCATCACAAGGTATGAACTACCTGTAACTAATGTCTGAACTCACAGATGTCTCCATCTGAAGAAGGTACCCAAGCAGCAACCGCTCACTGTGGTTTTGTTCTTTGGGGCAGAGTGCCTGCCCTGGCTTCAATAATAGCTGGGACATATTATTTAATTGCAGTGACAACAGGAGCTTGTTACTTTTGGCTCTTTCTCTGCTTTTTTGTGTTTCTTTTAATTATACTGTAATATAAAGTATGGTGTTTCCTCAAAACTAAGTTTTACCAAGTTATTTCCTTTTCCCAAATCTCTCATTCAAATCTGTGGTGCAGGCATTGTTGTTTTGTACAGTTACTATGCAAGTGGCTTTTATTCTGCTGTCCTTGTTAGTGGCTTGGGTTTGGTTTGTTTTTTTTTTTTGTATTGTGTCCCTCTGAAAAGCGATTAATTAAAATAGCTTATTGGAAAAATCAGTTTGAATTTTTTTCCCCTGCTCTTAAAATTTAACAGGAAGCCTTTGGATTGGAGTTCTGGGTATTATTCCCTCTTTGGCAATCCTGCTCATCATCACTGTCAGATATTTATTTCATAAAGATTGTTTTGCATAAACAAAACTTGGCAGTGAGGTCACCTCTGAGGAGGACTGGAACAATGGGAAGTCAGATTTTTGTTGTTGTTGGGTTTGGGTTTTTTTTCCTGTCTGCATTGCTGCTGGAGATCTGAGAAATGTGCCTTTCCTGATGGGGAGAGGTCTCTGCTGGGGTTGAGAGGGGAGGGGATTTTGTGGTTGCTCACACCCACCTGAGATCTTGCAAATAGCTTGTGGCAGGGCTGATGCAGACCCTTTTTCCCATGGCTTCACCTCTAGATGAAAATGGACCAGGCAATATGAACCTGACTAAAGGAAGGACTGGGGAGAGCTGAAGCCTTTCCTGAAATGTAGTTACAGTGGTGGAGATCTCCAGGCACCTCCACAAGCCCTCGCTACTTCTCCATCAGTAGAAACTGCTCATCCCTAAATATACATGAGCACACTGGGAAAGACAAGTATAAAGTCAAGGTCAATGCTTTCCTGGCCTAAACCCTCACAAGCAGGGAACTGAATCACAAAGTGACATATTGGTACCTATTTACTCCTTCTTTGCTCATTGCCAGACACCGTGCCCTGACCACAATTGCAGAGCACAGGAGGCTGCACACTGCAGCCTTCATGCAGACACAGAAATGGGAGCTGTTTCTGTTAATAGCTGTTCTGCACACACTGAATGACTCCTGTTGTGCAGACAAAAGCTTCATCAGATAGCGGCAGCCACTGGTTTGGGGTGGGACGAATGGCCTGGTGAATGAATGCAGAATTAGGAAATGGGCTGAGGTTGTGGCGTGTAGTTATTTGGTAAAAGTAAAATAAGTGACGTACTTCAGAGTGGAAGGGAACCTGTGATGGAAAGCAGTTGAGTTGTTTGTTTGCAGGACCAGGTTTATACTGGACATACTGAGTGTTTACCAGTCCCCTTTGCGTCAATGTGAGTTTGAAGGACAGGTCCTCAGCCAATACACATGAGTTCTGCAGCCCTTAGTGGGGTCAGGGGTGGCTGCAGACCCCTTACTGGGCTCTGGTTTAGTTGTAATTGCAGGGTGAATTGGGCTTGGTTTGTTCAAAGACTCTGAAGTCATGACTGCTTGGATCAACCCTTGGTTTATGAAAGGAGAGTGCATTTCAGGGTTCCCCCTGTGGATATGAAGATGCTAAGCATTTACAGGATACTTCCCTTGCCTCCTCTGCCGATGATTTTTTTTTTTTGCCCCTAGTAAGACTTTTGTTGGCATAGGGAACATGCTTTGGAGATGTGAATGAACCATCCCTTTGTCCTAACTAAAGTACCTGTTTCAGTAGGAATTGTAGCTTGCTGGACTACATGAAGCACCAGAAAGAGTTGCCTTGGCCATGTGCAAAGCCAGCCAGCCCTGGAGGCTACCTGAGAAGTTGGCCAAGGCAACCAAAGGAGATGGGTAGTGAATCTGCAGAGGTCTTGAACGCTCAGAAGATGGTGAAACATCTCAGGCCAGGCTTAGGCACATGGAGAAGTAGAGCCACCCCTCTGTGATTGTTGGCTGAGAGGCTTTGCAGACTTGAGTCTGTAGTGGGAGCAGATGGGAGGATTATCAGATTAGAGACCTGAGCACTCTCTGTGCTGTTACCATGTCAGAAGCCTGGCTAAATGAGCAAGGCAGAGAGTTGGCCCAGGAAAAGAAGAATGAGAAGAAATGTGATCATCCACTTAGTTAACCATCTGCAAGAGAAAGACCTACATTGTTAGGAGTCACAATCTCTAATTACCACCTGATAACACCATCTTTTTTACAATTTGAGAGTAGTCAGACACATAAGCAGTAATTGGTGTGTGTTATCTGACCTGTTACAAGGCAGCATGGAGAAGCCCTACAGCTGGCTTGGAAGTGCATGATAACTGAAGATTAACCAGAACTGAGGAACAAGAAATGGTAAAATGTTGGGTTTGTTCTGTAAATGAAGATGCTGAAACTTTCTTTATAAGAAAATGACTGCAATTTTTACTAGCAATATAGGATGTAAAAGGACATGTATTCAGTCCTTGTATGCTATTTTCTATACCTTTTGCTCTTTACATTGTCAGGAATCATTACTCCTGAAGTCTCAGTTTTGTAGAGTTAATTGTTATGTTACTGAGGGAAGTAGTTGTTTTTCAGATTTACTCTTGCCCTGGCTGTCATTTAGCTACATATCCCTATTTATGTAAAGGAAGTTTTGTGTTGCTATAGGAAGTAAAAATATGCAGTAAAGAGGAGAGTTGTTTGGGTTTTTTTAAAGGAGGATGGACAAATTAGGAGATTAACTAAGTAATATTAAATCTCTTGTAAACAGGCATTTTAAAAACATATTTACAGAACTTGTGGTTAAATGATGGCCCCAGCCCCCTTAAAATTTAGCCCACACATTTAAACCCTTCATCTGTACTGATTATCATCAGTATGCTGGGTGGTATTACAGCCAGATCTTTACAGCTTCAGCTACAAGAGAGGAGCTTTTGTGACATGATGTACTCATTTGTCTTGTCTTGTAAAAGCAGTGGTGTTGTATCTGTGATAATGTAAGGATGTAAGAAGGGTGATGTTTGTATGATACCAGCTTCTAGACTTGAAAAAAGCCACTTGAACTTTGGGGGATGCAAAGTCAACAAGGGCTTTTTATTTGAAATCTCATTTGTTTTCCATTTCATGTGTCAAATAAAGCATGATGTCTTGCTCCATATCATGTTTCTTTTGCATTTAGTTTTTTCCTTAATTTGTATCATGTTATATGAATTAACATACTCATTTTTCATTATTCAAGTATATATGTAAATTCATTATACTGTGTGATCTAATAAACAATAGGTTTGAAATGATGCATTTTACTAATGTGGGACACCTTTCACTCATGAATGTGTCTAAAAGCAGTTCTTTGGACATAGTGCCTTTTTTTCTTTCCATTCCTTATCTGTCCTTCAAACTACTCAGTATGTTTTTAAACTGAGGGGAAGGGAAAGGTCTGAAACATTTGTTTTGGCATTTGCTTCAGTGATATTTGTGGTTGGTTGGTTTGATTTCCTCAGTAACCAAAAAAACAAACCAAAAGTAATTTCTCCTTCATCATCTAATTAAATGCAAATAGTATGTGTGCTTTTTATAAGTGCTCTAAATTCAAGCTATAAATTTCCATCCTTGTCCTAAACCTGCCAGTCTGTGCACCAGTAGAAATGGGATATTTAGACTGCTTCAGCATTCGGGTGGATTCAGATAAGAAATCATGTCAACTTTAACAGACTGGCCTGCATATGAAGTTTTATTGTACTAAATGTTACAGAAAGAGTAAACATTGTAAAGTGGGTGTATTGAAATAATCCAGTATAAAAATGACTAACACTTTTTTACATATTTTATGAATTTGTGCCAGATTTCCCTATGGATTCTAATAACGGCAACTGCAGAGGCGCCGCCATCGGTAAGTACACTCCGATAAAATCAGCCGTAGTCTTTCAGATCCTTTTAATGTTTGATTAAGTAAGAGTGATGCTAAGCAATGTTTAAATACCCTGTCTTGTCTGTGAATCCTGTCAGTTGTGCTTTTGTATCCTGTGGGCAGGCAGGATTTCAAGCTGGTGAGCCTGCGGACTTCTCAGCATACAACTCATTTAACTCTTTAACCCACCTTTTAATGCTCATCTCTTCTGCTTTTGGAGGGCAAAGTTTCCATCAAATCAAGAGGAATGTGCTGATTTCATTAAAAGTTTTGACTTGAACAGTGAGAAGGATCATTAAATGTCCTTTCACTAGGCAAAACCAGTGAAGACAATGGTTCGTTCTGACTTTACCGAATTTAGTTTGCAAACTTCACTCTTTGTAGATAATGGCAGAACTCCCATTGACCTGAGAAGGCTGAGGTCTACTGAGAGTGGTTTTATTCCAGCAGGTCCTTTGCTTTTGTTTGTTTGTTTGTTTGTTTGTTTTATTTTTGCTGGAACTAAGTAAAACCCCTTGAGTGTTACCACTAGTAACAGGCCCAGCTTGGTAGCTAATGGGTTATGGAAATGTGAATTTCTTGCTCAGGCAAGCCAACAATTACAGGTTTCTTTGAATTCTATTACAATTCCTTCAGAAGTTTTGCTTTCAGGCCTTTCTCAAGAAGAGAACACTTGGAAAACTAGCATTTACATGGTGTCTTTCCTTCTTTGAAGGTGTTGAGCTATAGCATGCAGTGATGCTTGGTTTATTAATATAAACTCCTAAGTCGGGTATCTACATAAAATTGGATAACTTCAGCATTAATCTCTGTGATCAAATTGCAAAAAAGTATTAATATTGCCCAGCTTTTAAAATGAGATCAGAAGGTCCTAATGTGAAAGTAACAGCATAGGTGCAGAATAGTATTTAAACTGCAGTGTACATCACTTAGGACGCCAGATACAGTTAGAAAAACCTGATAGAAGTAAGCGTCTCAACAAGCTTCAGTTTAAATTGCTATGACCATGGGACCATGTCTAAAAGACTCTCTGAAGATTTTCATTACTGAAAATCTTAGTATTCAGTGTCTTAGTTTTCAATTTCAATTAATTTTCAATTATGTGGCATTGGAAAAGTGTGAATGTCATACTCTACAATGACTGTACAAAGAGTGTACAAGGATCACTTTGACTATGAAGGTGAAGCTGGATACCTTCAGTGTCATCTTGTATCAAAAATATTAAACATACTATTAGCATATATATGAATAATATTATTATCACTACCTCTCCTTTCTTTACAAGTAAAAAACTGCTGTGTTTAAAAAAATCCTGGATTTGGCTCTATGGTTTGTGGAGCGTATTGCATGTGCTGCTGTCAATGATCGGAGTGAGCAGTACTCATGTGTTACTCTGTTTGAGGCACCTTTTGTCCCTGGCGGTGTCCACTGGCAAAACCTTCCCTCTGAGTCCGCCTGGGGGCTTTTTGTGGGAGAGCTTTTGGACCTCTCTTGGCAGTAAACTACATTGTTACCTGCTTCTTCAGATACTCCTCAAGCCACTTAGGTATGTTTCCAGAGGATTTTTTATCCTTGATTAAATAAGCATTCGCCAGGTTTGAGTGCTTGTACTGATCAGTATTACAGCCAGGTTTTAGGTTGTGCATACACATGTATTTAAGATGGCACGTTTCTTGGTAGTCATCCATGGAGAAAACCTTTTGGCAATTAAAGGGAGCTGTTTTCAAAGGTACAGATTTTGAGGTTTTGTTAATCCTGTTTGGATTTATATTAAAAACATAGAATTTCATGTCAAAGTTAGCTGGGATCTGTGAGCCTCTGCTGCCTGCGGTGCTTGAGATACAACGTCGTGTTCCTAGAGCTCTACTGACAGCTTCAGAGGAGACTATCATGGAACTTCCTCTCAGCATCAAGAGATGCAGTGCATTTTTATAACGACTTTTTGTGGGTGTTCCCGTGCCCTGGGGAAAGCTCAACTTTGCCAGAACCATGCATCAATCAAATACGTGCTCTCTATCAAATATGTGCAGTGCTTCCTTTGAAAGTCATTGTGACAGGAATGGGAAGATTGGAGTTGGTCCTAGCTCTACGACTGACTTTATAACTGACCTTGACAAGTGACTCTGTGTTAGTTTATTAGGAATAACATGGAGTTTTGTAAATCTGTTTGAAACGTAAATTTGAAAAGTGGGAAGGTGACGAGGAAGTGTCCTTCATGGAGAACATGGGCAGGTCTGCTATTTGTTTCTAGAACTAGACTAATAAGATATATTCCTCAAATTAATAAAATAATCCAATACTGTCTTAAAAGGGAGGGAAATGTGAGGCTGTGTATTCTTCACTTGTAATTTAAAACTATTTTATTCTACTTGTGCCACAGTGCAAAGTACTGCAGAGCAGGACATTAAAGTGTACAACTTGCTGGACTTGAACACTGCGATGCCTACGTGAGTGTGGGTCAGGAGCACCACTTTCATGACCCATTTTGAGGCAGCTTATGAAATGGGTTGTAATTTGGCCTAAGGTATGCATGAGCTACCGCAGGCAGAAGTTAAGCCAGAAATCACTTCCCCTCTCTGCCTTTATTATTTTAAGTCTTATACAAAAGCTGAAGTCTGTAGGACACTATATATAGATTCCTGAAGGTGTGTTTGAAATCCAAGGGAAAACATATACTCTTCTTTTGCAATATTCTTCTCTTTTCTGCTTTTTTTTTGAATTCACAACTACAAAAATTCTTTCATTAGAAAGTAAATGTTGATTTGAGAAGTCCATAACCAAACAATTCCACATCTTTTTTTTTAATGCGCAGATATCTTTTATAATGAATAAAAATTCTCCTTCAGACTCTTCATGTTGGATTGAACTGAATCACTACCTTATATGCATTGGTATTTTAGAGTGATGGTGTATAGAATTAGACTACGGTAAGTTTACTTTCACTTAAATGCTAGTCAAATATCAAAACGGATGATGGTATGTGTGTGGTACTGGGACCTGCTGTTTGAAGTGACTTCTCTGAAGTTCACTTAGTCGTTAGCTTGGAATAAGTAAATATTTGCCTTAGAACAACCAGCCATGAAATATTAGTGATGTTAATGAACGCTTGAGTCTGGAGCTTCAGCATTAGCACTAATGAAAATGGTTTTAGCTCTGTTATTGTTCCTGGCTGTCTGGAAGCTGCACCACTGCAAATGCTGCTCTGACAGTGCTCATTTGTATTGTCTTTTGAAGGCTATCCTTAAGCCATAATGGCTAATCATGTCTCTATTTTAACTATGCTGGGTTTCTGTGTCTTTGTAAAATTAACGCAGAAATCATGGAAGAGTCTAGAGCAGGATCACGGGTAAAACCGAGCACCTGCAGTAATCAAGCAAAGCCCTTCAGCCTCTGAAACTCTGCCAAACACCACTGAAAAGTTGCATTTGAGGTTTCGTTTTGTTGAGACCATCAGTTAAAAGGGAAGATTTTGTCACTTCAGACTCCAAGTCCTCCCGTCTTTGTTGTTGTGGGATTAGCTGGTTGCAGTTTTTAAATGGTTGTTGCAGTTGGCTGTGGTTTTTAAGTTTCTCCTAGAAAACATGGAGGTCTCACGGACAGTTCCACAACATCTTCCAACAGAACAGACCAGGAGTACCCTGTGGTTTTTAATGCTTCACTTGCCTGTAACAAATGAGTCAGTTCAGCGACATTTTGTCAAATGTGAGCTTGGTGTTTTGGGGAGATTATCACTGAACATATGTTATTTTCTTTCTAAACACAACTTTCTGGTTTTGTAGAGCGCTGCAAATGCAAGCCTATAAAAGCTACCCAGAAGACCTATCTGCGCAACAATTACAACTATGGTAAGAACGGCTGCATGGCCAGCTCCCAGCGTTTCGAGGGCTACAGTAAGGGGAAAACTGCGTTAAAAAAAAAGCCTGTGGTCCCAATTACTGGTTAATTCAATGGCACTTGCTACAGAACAAAAATGTAGCCTGAAACATTTCCATAACAGAAGTATGGATTAGCTTAATATGTTTGTACAAGAGTGTTTTTTTGTTGACATTGAGTGTTATTTCAGTGTCAGCACTGGCGTTGGGGGTTCATACACTTCTTTACTGTGGGAAGCTATGCAGTAAAAACAAGGTTGTAGGCTGCTATGCCTCAACTGCCTCGTTGGTTTCCAGCTCTGCTATGCTCTGCTTTTGTAGGAAAGGATATTTTTATTGACTTTCGTTCCTACAAACTCTCCATGGTATCTAACAGGCATACTAGGTTCTTGCCTTTTCACATATCAAAGCAAGCAGTGAGCATCCTGCCAGCTGTGTTAACCTGTCAGTAACACCTGTAAAAGCACAGCGTTATTATGTCTACTCTTGTCCAGATCATCCTGGTCTTCAGGCATATCACAGAGCCAGGCTGCTATTTTTCATCATACTGTTTGTTGTAAGCAAATTAGGCTGATGAAACCAATCAGTACATACCACAGGAACTGAACAACTGGGCCCATCCTTTTTCCCATTAATCATGTGAATAGCCTTAGACTCAGTGAACTTCATTTAAATGGTAGTGATTGTGTAATATTTATTAAGATTATGCATTTGCACAACTACTGCCAGATAGCTTCTTTTCAAACCAGATCCTATTAAAAGCTAAAATTTGTAATCATATTCAGTCAAGTATCAGTTTTTAGGTGATTAGACAGTTTTGTGTTGTTTTGGTGGATTTGCTTGGAAAAGAATTGCAGAGTAACTATTCTTTAGTGCATACGTGCACATGGCGGATTATTGCCCAGCATGCTACTCCCCATCTTTTCAAACATTGGATAGATTATGTATATTGAACACTGGAGTTATTAGTTGTCAGCAGCTGTATTTAATGTGACTGCAATATGTGCTGGCTGATGGACTGTATGGGCAATGCATTTGAAAAGATGTGCAAGTCCAGGGTTTTCTTTCTTCCATATTACCTTTTTCACATAGGCTAGAAGGAATTGGGAATCCAAGGAATCTACTCTTTGTAATGGAAAAGGACTCTTGTTTGTAAACTGTGAAAGATATGGCATTCTCTAGAGCATGACCTCTGGATTGGCTTTGCAATTGCATGTGGTATCAGTTCACCGGTCACCATGAGAGAAGTGAAAAGCGTTGTCTTTGAAAGGCAACTTTTCCTTCTGTGCAACTTAGGGCAAAAAGAAAGGGTGAGGGAGGAAACAATCAGATGGGTCACCAGGTCAAGATCAGGAGCATTTTGAGTTCATAAAGAGCAGAGCAGATTGGTGCTGGGTCACTGGAGAGAGAAAAAAAAGGTAAGGGCCTGTCATCCAGCAGAAGTAAGGATATGAGAAATTTTAGTTCACGTTTCATGAAAGGTTGAGAGTGACAAATTAAGGTCGGTCTACTGCAAGAAGTCAGAGGGAGAAGTTACAGCTCAAGGGAGGAGGACAGCATACAAGGAATTAATTAAATATGTTAAAAGTGGAAAGGGTGAAGAAGAGGGACTGCTAAAGTTAAAGTCTGACTTAAACTGGACATAAGTGCAACTGGTACATAACTCCTGCTCATGACCATACTAAAATGAGATACACCGAGGTACTCAGACCCTCTTTGTGGAAGCTGAAGGAATGAAGTGAAGAGATGGGGGCAGGGACATTGTTGGAGTTCAGCTAAGCTTTTCATAATGCACCGTGCAAAAGACTTATCCCAGAGGTCACCAAGAAGAGCTTGGGGGTGACCTGTGTTATCCGCTGCTGCTAACTACATTCTTTGTGACTTTTTCCCAGTCATTCGGGCTAAAGTGAAGGAGGTGAAGACTAAATGTCACGATGTCACTGCAGTAGTGGAAGTAAAAGAGATCCTAAAATCTTCCCTGGTGAACATCCCAAAGGAAACCGTAAACCTTCACACAAACTCTGGCTGCCTGTGCCCACCACTCAGTGCCAATGAAGAATACATCATTATGGGCTATGAAGATGAGGAGCGCTCCAGGTAACTCTTTCTGCATTGTCCTCGAAGCATATTGTTGTTTTTTCCCCTGCTCAGCAAGCTGAACTTGAGATCTACCAGGAAAGGAAAGCTTTCTCTCTCTGACTCTCTGTACATCTTCTTAGTGGTATTGAGGTGGGACAAGGCTCTCTGCAGGCACAGAGATCTTGCATGTATTGGGTTGTAGAGCTTGTGAATGCCTATTGATAGAGTAACCTGTCTCTGTTGTGTAGGTTACTCTTGGTGGAAGGTTCCATAGCTGAGAAATGGAAGGATCGTTTGGGTAAAAAAGTAAAGGTAAGAAAATACCTCACCCAGAGTAAAATGTTGCTGACCTTGAAACATCAATCTAATCTTTTCAGAATGAGGGAAGAAAATGTGCCCGCTGACTGCGGTTGATATATATCAATATCAAAAATTAAATTTGCTATTTCCTTAGAAATGTGTGCTGAGTTAGCTAAAGGGATACGTTGAATTACCCCAAAGTCCACCAGTGCAGCAGCAATCAAAGTCTCCATCTCAAAAAAGCAAACATCAGGAGTGTTTTAACGCCACAGGCAAACTGAGCATTGTACGACACACACCTACTTAGTTGGGGTTGTGATAGTAATTAAAAAAAATAAAAGGGAGCTTTACAAATGGTTTCAAAACTAAGGCAGAAATATACTTTTCAGATTTAACCTTCTCTAAATACAGTATTAGTGACTATTTTAAATCTACCTTCCTGGCTTAGAAGAGGGCAGTACGTGATAAGGAGGTCATGTCATAGCAAGTTGGAAGCTGTGAGCTCAAATGCAAGCAATGCAGAAAAATATATTCTGATGTTTTCTAATTTAAATGTATTCTGATGCCTTCCAAGTTCTGGAAGGATTGTCTTTTTATTTGTTGATGCATTGCAAAGTATCAGTGAGTTAAGAGTGTCACTTTACACAAAACGTTCTTGTTTGACACAGTTTCTCAGCCTAATTTGACCTAATGTTTGTGCCTGTGCAAACTAGTTTCCTCTTCCATGCAATGCTTTCTTCAGCAACTTTAATGGTGACTGGCAGGAAAATACTGTTCTGATTACAAATGCAAGATGTTCTGTGCATATCCACAAAGATTACATGAGTGAAAAGATATATTCCAAGTCATTGTTTGCTTTGGCAGAACCTGATAAAATCTAGAGCCACAAAGCAAATACTACATTACCACCTTGCGCTGTCTTCTGCTCAATTCCAGTCCTCAGGCAGCAGTCACTTATTTTCTCTGCCTCTGTCCTTGCACCCGTCCTGGGGCTGCTGAGGACTACACCACTTCACCACCAGCTTCTAATTGTAATCTCCTTTTCCAGAAGGGTCATCAATTGTACTGGCTGTATTTGTTATGGCTTTCTATGTCATTGCTATTATCTGTAAAAGTAAAAATAAATGGGTAACAGTATTTTTTTAAGATAGTAATAGAAATCACTTGACTGTCTTTTCATCCTATTTCCCCCAAGGACTGCACCAATAGCTTCATTTAAAATTATTATTTAGAATCATAGAATCATAGAATGGTAGGGGTTGGAAGGGACCTTTAGAGATCATCTGATCCAACCCCCCTGCAGAAGCAAGTTCACCTAAATCAGGTCGCATAGGAACATGTGCAGGCGGGTCTTCAGGACCTCCAAGGAAGGAGACTCCACAACCCCTCTGGGCAGCCTGTGCCAGGGCTCCCTCACCCTCACGGTAAAATAGTTTTTTTCTATGTTTAAGTGGAACTTTTTGTGTTCCAGCTTCATCCCATTACCCCTTGTCCCATTGCTAGATACAACAGAAAAAAGGGATGTCCCAACCTCCTAAAACCCATCATTTAGATATTTGTATATGTTAATAAGATATCGCCTCTGTCTCCTCTTCTCCAGACTAAACAGCCCCAGCTCCCTTTCCTTGTATGAAAGATGTTCCATACCCCTGATCATCTTGGTGGCCCTGTGCTGGACTCTCTCCCACACTTCCCTGTCCCTCTTGAGCTGGGCAGTCCAGAACTGGACACAGGACTCCAGCTGAGGCCTCACCAGGGCAGAATAGAGGGGGAGCAGAACCTCCCTCGACCTGCTGGCCACACTCTTCTTGATGCATCCCAGGATGCCATTGGCCTTCTTGGCCACAAGGGCACATGTCTGGCTTGTGTTTAGCTTATTATCAATCAGGACTCCCAGGTCTCTTCGCTGCAGAATCCATGTTGACTCCCCCTGATAACCATCTTTTCCTTCATATGTTCAGTGATAACATTCAGGATGAGTTGTTCCATCACTTTTCCAGGGATGGAGGTGAGGCTGACGTGCCTGTAGTTTCCTGGGTCATCCTTTCTGCCCTTTTTGAAGACTGGAGTGACATTGGCCTTTCTCCAGTCCTCAGGCACCTCACCTGTCCTCCATGATAGTTCAAAAATGATGGAGAGAGGCTTAGCAATCACATCAGCCAGCTCTTTCAGCACCCTAGGATGCATCCCATCAGGATCCACTGATTTATGTGCCTTAAGCTTGTCCAACAAGTCTTTAACCTCTTCCTCTTCCACCCAGGGCAAGTCCTCTGCTGTCCTGGCCATCCTATTGTCCTTGATGGACTGCCCGAGGGCCAGCCTTGGCTTTAAAGACTGAAGCAAAGAAGGCATTAAGTACTTCGGCCTTCTCTGCATCCTCGGTCACCAGGGCACCCTCAGCATTTAGCAGCGGGCCCACATTCCCTCTCACCATCCTTCTGCTGCTGATGTACTTCAAAAATGCCTCTTTGCTATCCTTAACTTCCCTGGCTGAATTTAATTCTAGAAGAGCTCTAGCCTTCCTAGTTGCACCCCTGCATGCCCTGGCAATGTTCCTATTTAGAAGGTGAGAGGATTTTGTGCTGAAGCCATTTTGCCTTTTATCAGCTCCTTCATTTGCAGAAGCTACAAGAAAGCCAGGAAATGGTTTCTCTAAAGTGGCTTTTACCAATAACCTCACATCCCAACATTTGAGCCCAAGACAAGGTAATGCGGTGGAAGCAGCAACTGCTCTGATTGTTTGGCTGCTGCTTGTAACCATATGCAGTTGCTTACATGTGGCTGGTTTCTTCTTTTGTCATATCTTTTGTAATGACATTGCCTCTTAATACACAGCGCTGGGACCAGAAACTCCGCCACCTTGGGAAGGGGAAGGGAGAGCCTAGACACGGCGACTCAGCTCCCAAGCCCGGCAAGACCAGCAGCTCCCGGCACACACCTAGTTAGGTGCAGGGTGCCATGCCTGGACATGCAGTGGACTCTCTACCAAGACTTCATCATTGGAGCAGCAAAGGAGAAATTGCACTATTGCACGTTATATTCTATTGTTTACTACAAAATAATGTTTTAGCTTATATTAGTTTTTATCTCCCTCTTGTTTTCTGCCTTTTGTGTTTGTTTGTTTTCAGATATGTGCAAGCTCTGGAAATACTTTTTTTTTCCCTGTTACTAAGAACTGTAGAAAACTGCCCTTATGAGATGAGGAAAGATAAGGACATGGTGAATTTACCAATCTGTCTCCTGAATCTTCTTAGGAAGAAAATTCCCATACAAGCAGGAATAAGATCTGACATAGACCATCACTTGAAGTTGTGACTCACACTGGCTTCTCCCATTTTGCTCTTTCTTAGTCATTGTTTGCTGAAACTTAGTGTTTCTGGAGGAAGTTGTTACCTGTTTTAAGTGCTTAGTTTTTTTTTTCTGATCTCTAATTCTGAGATATAGAAAGAAATTATGTTGAGAGCTGTTTTAATCAGGACACCTTTGTTAGGTTTTCTCATAAATAAACCACTTGTGTAAATCAAAGTCTACCTTTAAAATACTTCCTGCGACAAACATGGTGTGTCTGTACACAGGTGACCTCGCAGGAAGGGTTATATAGTTCTGTTACCACAGGGTGTAATCTATAATATACTTCTCTTATAATGGCAGTTTTTTCCTTTTTTCTTTCTTTTCCCTGCTGAGTTGTAGGATTAGACTGACTTACCAGGCCTGCTTCTCAGTACAGGTCTGCACTTTATCCTTTTGATTTTGTGGTATTATTCTTACATCTGTGCCTACATAAACAAGGGTTTGATGCTCAAATACGTCCAATAAAAGAATTGTAGTTGCCAACACAGACCTTACGTGACTTTTGAAACAACATCATGTTTTTTATATTACTGTTGAAAATATAAAAAGCAAAAAAAAAATCACCTTTATGCTCAAATGGAATTCTTTGCAGATGATGCCAACATATTTGAAATTATCTTCTATTTACCTATTCTCCCATGCTCAAATGAAGTTAAAATGGGGTAAATAAAAGAACATTCCTCATTGCTGTAGCCTTAAGAGGAACTCGCTCTCCTTACTCAAATGGCTGTTGCATTCTCATCTGTCAGTATTAAGTGCACCAGGCTGCCTTTCATAAAGAAAACAGTGTTGAAACCATAGGTAGTTTGAATATACAATGCTAATTAGTAAACACAGAAATATTTGGGAATTTTTATAGTAAAGCTCTTTTAAGATTTCACTTAATAACTATTGGGCTGGATACAAGCAAGTTGAATCATAGAACTGTTTCCTGCAACCCTGAGACTGTTTTGGTTATTTTTTTCCTAGGTTAAAAATAAAGGAGTAAGTTAGGAGGGCAAAGTTTTGCTCTGAATGCTGGTAGTGAAATATTAATCCTCCAGCTAGTTCAGTGTTTGCTGAGGATACTGTACGGGCTGGTTTAAAAGCTGCACAATGACTTTCAAATAACAAGGTGGATTAGAACACTAATAATTCTACATCAGTAACAAAACTATTCCCGTTCAAAAAGGTCTCTGTGGTGTATTGGGGACATAGTAGGTTGGTACTTACATTGCTATGTACTCTGTCACCTGGTTCCTGTGTTTTCCAGACACACTATCAACGTGCAGGTCTTTGCCTGTGGTAGTCACCACAGGTACAGAAAGGTGAGCATCATCACAAGTCCTGTGGAGCTCATTGTCAATCATATTTAATTATTGGGCTTTGGACTTTTGCTTTAAGAAATCAGCAAATGGCAGGTAATTAATGTGAGAAGGAAAATCTGGACAAAAATCCAAGAAAACCAACTTGAGTAATCTTGTTGCTACTGTCTTCCTGTCCCCATTCTCAGAGCCTTCTGAAGAGGCAAAGTTTGTTATTTTACATCATGCTTAGTTAGGCCTCAGTTCAAGACTCACCTAACCTCTAATTAGAGTCTGTGATGTGAAAACGGGTTTTTTTTAATCTCCAGGTTATGTTGAGCTTTGCCTTGTGGTTCTTGTCATTGTCACTCTGGTCCTGCACTCAAGCAGGTCAGTGTCTGCTAACAGGTAGTGGTTTACTCAAATTGTTTATCCTGCTTCTTATCGAGCATCTGCTTCACTCCTCTCTTAAAGTAAGTTACTCTTGCTTCATCTTCTAATCTCCCTAGCTAGGTTCAAAGGAAAAATAATGCTCTCTGGGAACAAAGAAGAGGAATTACATAGATCTACTTCATTGATTAATGAGAGCCAGTTTCTGATCAAGTCCTTAATATTTTATTTGCTAGACTGAAACCCACACCCAGTCTTCGTGGGATCAACAAGCAGATGAACAGAAAGTGAGACAGCTGGTTTTGATGTAATTAACTGCTGCTGGTTTGCATTTTCAGCGAGGAGAGGTGTCTTCCTTGGAATGAGAGCAGAGATGCTAGCAGTGGGTTTGTTCTCCTCTGCCCTGTGCCAGCCAGGAGGAGTGATTACTTGTCTCCTCCCAGATAAGGAAGCAGTTGGAGAACTTGTTGAGATGTGTTGGCCTCTGCGAGAGCAAGGTCTTGGCAGCATCCCCAGAGGCACCCCCACCGCAGATGGCCAGGCAGTGATGCTGAGGAGTGAGGAGCATTTTAGTCTGGCTGGGGCTGTAAAAAGGAGGTGTTTCCCACACAGCAAGTGGTGATGTAGCTGGGATTCCATGTGAGCTGATGAGCTGCTTCCTTTAGCTCTCTGTATCCAAGGTTGATGCTGCAAATATCTGTGCTAGAGGAGTATGGAAGAAAACCTACCTCAGTTCACTGCACTGATAGCTGCATCTCAGCAACTCAGGTGTTGCCAGAGATGAGATGCGACTGTTTTGTACCCTGCACTATTCAGTGTGGTAGTAATAAGTGAGTGTGGTAGTAGTAAGTGATCCCACAGCTCATGCAGGGATCCCTTCTCTCAGGTAAAAGAAGACTATGGGTGGCTGTAGAGCACTGTCTGCACTGAAGCTTCTAGTATGGGCTTTGATGGTCCATCCATTTTCAATGTCTGTCCATGTCCATAGAGACAGTATCTGGCTTTTAATCTTCCCGTTTTGCCTGCAATGAGACCACTTGAGGGTCATGCACAATCAATACAAAAGCTTTTGTAGCTATGGCAATAGTGGTCTACAATCATCAAGAGTATTTTCTTGTTTCATTTCAGAAGTAGTTTGTTTGGAGATAGCACTAAAATTCAATTAAAGAGGGGCAAACAAAACAGCATGTGAAGCCAGCTTGTTAATTGTGTGCAATGTGATTTTACTGGGTGATGCACATACCCGTGCATGCACGTGTGACCAAATGTCATGGGATGTATAGAAAGATTGATTAAAAGCGTGCCTTTCCACATCTGTGTTATATTAGCTCAGAGAGAAAGTATGCAGCTTAAAATCACTGTGGATAATTAGCCTGGTATGTTACTTATCAGAAGGCACCCTTTCCTAGTACAGCTCAGCAGAGAAGGCAGGAGGAATAAACACCAAAGTTGCTTATTCACAAGCAGTGTCTCTAGTTTCTGGCAGAGGTTGACAGTTTTAATAAATATACTCTGGACATGTTAGCAGTGGCATAAAAATAACAGAACTTAATATCAGCCTGGCTACTGTTATTTGGGTATGTAATTCCTTCCATTAAAGCCAATAATAAGC
The DNA here is from genome assembly GCF_028858725.1 of Colius striatus. Lineage (NCBI taxonomy): Eukaryota > Metazoa > Chordata > Aves > Coliiformes > Coliidae > Colius > Colius striatus. The sequence goes on along the minus strand of NC_084767.1, from coordinate 27,230,647 downwards.
AGAGGTGAGAACAGCTTTCACATAAATGCTGGTGAGAAAAGCACAAGTCAGTTGAGCAGGGTTGCAGGGAGAGCCAGTCCTGGTAGCAGTAGGCAGCTGAAGGGCCTCCTGCTTTCAGAAAACCTTTGTTTGGAGAAAATTGCAAAATCCAGATCCTCAGAGGGGGCAGCGGTGGGGGGGGGGGGGGGGGAGCAAATGGAAGATGTTGGCATTTTTAAAGGGAGGATAAGATAACAGACTATATAATAGGACTCACTGGGAATCAGGGGTTTTCTGTAAGATTTTGGTATATTTAGCCTGATAAAAGTATCAGTCAAGCGTAATATTGATGATGGGATGAAATACATCTACTCTGAGTTACATCCCGGGCGAAGCCAGTGCCTGCTGGAAAGAGGTAGGCTGCATGGGTCCTCAGCTTTGGTGGGTGTTGGTGTCGTCGTTTGGTTCACCTGCACACTGCTGCCATCGTAAGATGCCAAACCCCATACTTTAAAGGGTTTGTATATTATAAATCAGGCAGGTAAGACAGTGAGATAGTAAGAATGAATAAACAAATGAACATTATATGCTGGGGAAGTAGTACAGTTGGGTGATGCTTAAATCTAGCTGTGCTGGAGAGATTTATTGGCCACTATGGTTTCCCTCCTATGGAATAACCCAAATGCCACGCCAGGTGGTAGGGGCTGCTCACGGCACAGCCCCAGTACTCTGCAGGGCATGTGGAGCTGGGCCCCCCTGGGTTGCCTCCCCAAGATCTGGCACTGCCAGGAAAAACGAGATCCTTTGCTCTGTTTATGTCTCTCTCCTGTGGGACGGAGCTCAGTACGTCGTTCTGCCATCCTTGGAGGAGAGATTTTCACTCCCTCCTTAAAGTGGTACAGGTTATTTGATTTTTATTCACTTTGGGCAGTGGTGTTGGATTATGGGTAGGTGCAGACTAATGATGACTGTCTTGCTTCATGTGAGCCACAGTGAGTGTATTCTTCATCCTTGTGTGCTTTGCAAGCATTCAGCAGTAAATGGAATGAACAGAGAGGATGAAGAACAAAATGAAATCATCCCTGCAATGCAGTTGCCCTTTGCTGATGATAAACTGAGCTACACATGTAGCATACACTCCTGAACAGCCACTGCAGCAAAGTGTTACCGAGGATGACAGCAAAAGCAGCGTGTCCAGAAAGCTCTCTGCAACTGTATTACTCACAGTGTCACTGACCAGGCATTGCTGGCACTGACAGCAGCAGCAAAACTGCTTGGGCTTCAATCTCGTTCTCAAAATGGTCTTGTTCTCTGTCTTCTGGGGGAAAAAAAAACACAACAAAAAACCAATGAAAACTTCGTTCCCTGTAGAATCCTTGAGAAAGGTGTATTTGCCCACCTCTCTGACCTGTCGCTGAGGATTTTAACCCTCCTTCCCTGAGCACTGGCTTAATTAGTGCCTGGTTCTTCCCACACTTCCCAAGCACTGGAGAGCATCAGTCCATGCTGCAAGCCTGGAGCTGCCTTGCATGCAGCTGCCCAGACATTCAGTACACTTAGAATTTTCAACTCCTTCTGGAGAAATGTGTATAGATGTAGAGTTGGCTAAGCCATGTGAGGAGCAGGAGCTGCTTTGATGGGCAGCTTCTCTACAGTTATGAAGTAGAGCAGATGAGGGTGTGGGAAATTCTGAGGCTGACTTCCCTACATCTAAGCTTCAGTTATGCAGTGAAACCTGGAGGAAAGACCCCACATCAGCACCAACTGAGCCCACCATGGCAATCCCAGGTTGGCCGTGGAAATCCAGGTAACAGCTTCATTCACAGAGCAGCTTTAAATGTCTACACAAGACTCAAATAAGCCTTGTCACGCAAGAGAGATTATTAGCTTAGAAGTAATCCCATGCTGGCAGATCCAGGGCTTTGGGCCAGTCAACTGCCATCTCACCCATTCCAGGCCTTAGAAGCTTTAATGAGTGATATGAATGGAGATGGGGGTAATGATGGGAAAAGAGTTGGTGAGGGAAGCAGCAGAAAGTACTTTCGGCTCTGCTGATGCACCTTTCCCAAGCTAGGCGCTCTGAAGAGCAAGTGATGCACCATGTTCTCTGTTTCTGGGGTCAGGCAGATGCCTGGACAGCAGATGACATGTGCTTCCAAGCACAAATGAGCAACACTCCATACCCTAGATATGAAATGTTGTATAAATGTGAGATTCTCAAACATCCTTTCCCAAGGTGGGACCCTGCAGCTAGCAGGTACTTCTGGTGGGCTTAGTTTTGCTTTATGGCTGCAAATTTTCATGAGGATGATGATAATTTTCCACAGAAGTTTAAGTTTGTTTCTGTGAGTACTTGTGTTGGTGAGAACACCATCAAAATGCTGTACAATGGGTTGCTCTTCAGCAGCTTCAGGAGGCACTGAGTACTTAAAATAACTCAGACTCTCACAGGTGAAACAATGTAACGTAGGATCACAGGTGAGCAGTGGGGCTGAATGCATTGCCAGCCCTACTATTAGGACTTCCCAAAGGTTGAATGCAAATCCGACCTTCCCGTAACAAAGATTTGTGTGCAGTTATTCTAGGGCTTGAAATAGGAGACCTGAAGATATTTTGATCATGTGATCCTATATGATCCATAGGGAAGAATGAACCTCTTTGTCCTCCATATGGACGTGTGTTTGTTGCAGGTGGTCTGTCATCTTATGGCCCTCTCTTTGCTTTGCTGAGGTACGGAAAATCTACACCACCATTTTTGTTTTGTTCCAGGCTGAATATCTGTAAGTGGACATCGGTCACCAGGTCTTACCTCCATAATCCCAGGTTGTTCCAGCTTTTCCTTCTGCAAGGTTGGTTGTCCCAGTGACCGTTCCTCCCCACAGCACAGGATAACCTACCAGGCTTCTCCATCCCTACTCCAGTATCCATCACCCCAGGGACTTTACAGAGAGGCTTCCAGTCCCTCTGCTCCCCCTTGATGATGTTGTTTTCCTGCTCCCCTGGGCCCAGCAGAGCCTTTACCCTGGCGCCATTGCTCTGAAATCTCATCTGACGTTTCCTGAGGGCTTCTTTTCCGATACGGACTTCCCTCCTGTTTGCAGCTGGATGCCGACCTTGCTTTTCCCCTTGTAGCTCTCCCTTTCTACTCTCTTGTGGCTTTCTGCCCCACTCTCCCCTTCCTGTTTCCCTAGCTGCTTATCTCCCTTTCTTCCACTCATTGTCCCCCATTCCTGTGGACAGAGTCAAGCCTCCTGCCCTCCTCTGATGGGTACCAGGGACGTTTACTTCCTCCCATTGCCTCATGTCCCCTTTTGAGGTAGTCTGCGAGTATCAGTTACAGGGAAAATTGCCCAGTCATTGGAGAACTTAAACTGAAATGCCCAAGAGATCTTGGTATATTGTTGACCCTGTGGCAGCCCTCATGATTTAATGTCAAATTCCTCTCCCCACTCCAGACTGCCAAGAAATTAAAGTGCTGTAGCTGCTGAGAGAGAGGTCTGGCTTCTCCTTGCCTGTGTGGGTGAACAAACTATTCTTCCCTAGCTTTGCCCCTGGAAATGATTGCATCTGAAAACAGAGAAAAACAAAACAACTCCAGCCCCTAGTCAGATGATTAATATTTCAGGCTGTGCAACTATTCAGTTGCTAAATATTTCAGCTCAGGGCTTACAGCTTGCCAATGGAGAGCTGGGTGTTATTAGAAGAAATATCGGGTAGCTTTAAACATCATGGTGTGGGAAGCCCTTTGGCTGATATCTGAGTAACTCATTGCACAGTGTTGCCAGTTACTTCTTTAGCACAAAACACAGCACAGAGGTTCTTTAACTTAAAGAAAGAAAGAAGAAAAAAAAAAGAAAGAAAATAAAGGTGTTATCAGTTTCCAGTTGAATTTCAATCTGTGATTTTAGCACATCCATTTTTTTTAATGCCGTAGCGTGTCCTGTCTGCAGCTGGCAGGAGGGCTGGCTCTGGACCAGGCTGGAAAGGCTCTTCAGGTTGCAAGTTTTGCTACAAAGAGGTTTCCATCCATTGGGCTTGAGTCTGCTGTGACAACCATTTGATATCAGATGGAGCCCAAAATAATCTCATGCCCTCCAGGTATTTCAGGGAGTAGTGCAGTTTAACTGATCATCAGACTTTTGGTCCTTCGCCTACTTAAAATGCCAATGACCACATTCCTGCCATCATTATCTTGAAAACAGGTTAACTCAAAGGTCTTTAATCCTTGAATTTTCAAGCTGAATCCCTGGTAACTCTGGTAATCCATTGTAAAGTCTCTTAATTCTCAGAAGATTGACTCCCTTCAGCTAAAATTCTTTCTTGCTCTTTTGATGTCCCTCCCCATGATTTGCATCTCAGTGTTTTTGAGAATTTAGATGTCTCTGGAGCTTGATTTACATTTGTAACTAAAGCTTTGTGAGGGATTGGGGGAATATGCATGAAGAACCCAATAGTGAATAGGCTTCACAGGGCTTAGCTGTGGGGGTTTCTTGCCATTCCCCATCCCTCTGGGACCAGTCAGATCTTTGGCTTCAGGAGAGTTCATTTGTCTTCCTTGGGCACTGCTTGTCAGAGAGGGGGAAGTTTCTCCAGTGCTGTGTCAATGGGATGAATAGGAATAACAGGAAGTCTCCTATCATCGGCTACACAAGACTGATGGGCACCTTATGTGCTTTCAGGCATTTAATTTACAAGAAATAAAGGCTGGAGTTTGCTGTTTGTCCTAACCACCACTTAGATGTGTCTGTAAATTACCCTCTACTATAGAGAAACTCTTCTTTCCCTACTTCTGTGTAATAATTTACAAGTAATTCCAAGTACTGTGGTGTTCTATGTAGCTAGCAATTAGTTCTGAAGAACTCTCCCATTCCGAATATCAAACTCCATACATGCCCTGAAGTCTGTCCAAAGCTTTTTGTATCCTCCTGCTGACTGACCTGAATACATCTGAAATACAGTGTGGGTTTTTAAAGGTGGAGGTTTCAGCAAGGAAGGAGTTAAACTTTTCTGCCTGGAAGCAAGGAAATTCTTCGTTTTAGTGCAGACATTTTTGCAGGGTTAGAGGGCTGAATCAACCAGGGGAAATTAATTCATACCCTCGGTGTGCTAGAAGAAGGATACACGTCGCTGCTAACAAATTTGCCAAAGATGGTTTCCAAAGGAGCCAGGAGACATGTCTTTACATTCAGCTGTATTTCAGAGTATTTAGTTCCTGGAAGGCTGAGAGGAAAAGGTAAATGTCAGGGTATTTCTGTCTTTGCTAGCATATTAATGGAAAACCTGTTTAACAAACAGCTTTCCCCTTCACTGCTCCAAGTCTGTGCTCCCTCCCCAACCAGACCAAAGATCTCATTCAGTCCCTCAGGGCTCTTAATACACTGTTCACCAAAGAGTGTCTGGTGACCTTGCAGACTCCAAAGCACTCTTTCTTTTTTTTACATCCCTACCTCCTACCAACATATCACTCTCCTTATTTCCATGTGCTCCACTACATTTTTTGGTACGACATCTTCCATATTGCACTTCTTGTCCTCTCCTGGGCATTTCCCTCTGTGGCTATCCCCAGGTGACATAGGAATGCCCCTCTGCACCAGCTGCAAGCCACAGGTGACTCTTGGCCTCTGCTCCTCTGCTCTGCTTCGCTAACAGCTGCATTCATGGCGATTAATGGCTGCAGGAGTGATAACCACCAGAGCAGCCTGGAAGATGTGGTGGGGAGGGGAAGGTGGGGGCAGGGCAAGGCTAGTGAAACTGGGGATTAGAAATATAAAACCATCTATGCTGTGTGACATGCTATCTTTCCTAGGCTCTTCAGGCCAGTAAATACCGTGCTGAATGGAACTGGGAGCAAATTTGGCAGGGAGGCAGGAGCGGGCACTTCCGCAGGCTGGGAAAGTCAGCTGTGACTTGGAGGCTAAGCCTGGCAGCCTCCTCCTCTCTTCTAGAGTAGTTGAAGTGCATAATGCCTTCCCCCTAGCTTGGATAAGAGTTTTATGCGTGTTGCCGTTAAGAAGATGAAAAAATATTTCCTTTCACTTTTCTGATAAGGAAAAAAATCATCTCGTAATGGGCATTATGGACAGGCATCAAAGGAATTTTCTCCCCGTGCATCAGGTCCGTCAGTCGCTACAGAGGAGGTCATCGGCATTGTTGTTCCTAATCACTGTAAACTAGTTTGTTAAAAATATTTTTACCTCACAAATGTTTCTAAATCTCCTCCTTCTTCTTACAGTATCTTAAGGTACGCAGGGTATGCTCATAAAAGATATTCACTTCTAGTATCGTTATCCACAGATACCTTCAAACATCACACTGTCACTCATGGAAAAAGCGTCTAAGTAACTTTTTGCTGGAAGAGAAGCGTGCATCATTGCCAAGGACGTACTTTTACCAGGTGTTGTGCTCAGCAAAATGCTAGAGGTCCTCTTGGGTCTCTGGCACGCTCGCTTTCCATGCTGACACCCTCTGTTGAGTCTTACATGTGTGTTAGGGCTGATTCCCATTTGACAATGTTCTTTTCCTACTTGCAGTCTGCTTTTTGAAGTAGCCACCCTAGTGTCCATAAAAATTACGAATCTAATTTGATGGCACTTCATAAAACTCTTTCAGATGTCTCTTACTCTTTTTAAAAGCATTTTGCTTGACCATTTGAGAGCAGGAAACAGTCCAGGAAAGTTGCTAAGACTAGAAGTTGCTTCAGCTCTTTCAGAAGAGAAGCCTGATTTCCATCTGATGTCAGTGTTTGATGACTTCCACATGCCCTGTATTTTAAACAACCTAATCTGATCATATTCTAAGAGTGTTTGTTTGGACTGTGACTGGTTCAGGAGTTATTTGATATGCTTCAGTGCTACATAGAAGATGAATGTGTGACACTTCCACCTATAAACTCAACTGATGTAGATTCATTTCATGCTGTAGTAATTTACATGGTTTGGGTTAATCTCCCCTTAAATCCCATACTTTTGAAGGCAGACTTTAGATTTTTACCAAAAAAAAAGTAAAACATTGAAAAAACCATCTTCTGCAGTCAGTTAAAGAATGTACTCTGAATAACTTGGTAAAAGAAATGTGCCTGATTTCCTAAGTACACCAGCCACAGAGCTTTGAGAGTCAAGCATATTTTTCAGATGAAGGCTCCATTAATTTTGGAATATATGCTTTTTTTTTTTTGAGATAGGAGAAAATTGTGTTATGGCTTGAAATACTGTAGTAAAAACTGAAACTGGAGGAAAGAATTATATGCTAATATATTATTCCAGGGATGCATAAAACTCCAACAAACACAAATTCTGACTTGTAAGGTAAGTTTGACTTTTGACAATCCATTACTTGAACTAAAGTTGTCTTTTTTAAAAAAAAAGAGAAAACCTCAGAATGTAAAAGTGTTTCTTCATCACCATCTGTACAAAAAAGTGAGTTTCAGCATTGAAACATGGCCAAAATGGGCTACGGGGCTGTTGTATGTCAGATATGTTTCACAAGGACTTTCATGTGTGGTAAATTTTTATCACAGGGTCAGAGAATGGTTGGGGTTGGAATAGACCTCTAGAGATCATCTAGTTCAAACCCTCTGTTCAAGCAGGTCCAGCTTGGTCAGGTCACCCAGGAGTGTATCCAGACAGGTTCTGAAAACCTTTAGAGAAGGAGACTCCACAACCTCCTTGGGCAGCCTGTGCCAGGACTCCCTCAACCTTACAGTAAAGAAGTTTTTCCTTATGTTTAAGTAGAACTTTTTGTACTCCATCTTATGTCCATTACCGGTTGGCCTATCATTGTAGGCAACAGAAAAAAGTGGCACCCCATCCTCCTGACATCCACCTTTTAAGTACTTGTAAGTATTAATGTGGTACCTCCTTAGTCCCTTCTCCTCTAGACTAAACAGCCCCAGTTCCTGCAGCTTTTCCTCATGAGGAAGATGTTCCAGTCCCCTGATCATCTTGGTGGCCCTGTGCTGGACACTCTCCAGCACTTCCCTGTCCCTCTTGAGCTGGGGAGCCAAGAACTGGACACAGGACTCCAGATGAGGCTTCACCAGGGCTGAGGAGAGGGGAAGGTGAACTTTCCTCAACCTGCTGGGCACACTCTTCTTGATGCATCCCAGGATGCCATTGACCTTCTTGGCCATGAGGGCACATGGTTAGTTTATTATCAACCAGCACTCCCAGGTCTCTCTCTGCAGAGCTGCTCTCCAGCGGGTCAATCTCCAGCCTGTACTAGTGCATGGGGTTGTTCCTTCCCAGATGCAGGACTCTGCACTTGTCCTTGTTGAACCTCATGAGGTTCCTCTCTGCCCAACTCTCAAGCTAGCTGCAATCCTGCTGAATGGCAGCACAGCCTTCTGGGGAATTAGCCAGTCCTCCCAATTTGGTGTCATCAGCCAACTTGCTGAGGGTACACTCTGTCCCCTCATCCAGGTTGTTGATGAAGATGTTGAACAAGACTGGCCCCAGAACCAATCTCTGTGGAACTCCACTGGCCACAGGCCTCCAACTCGATTCTGTGCCATTGATCTCCACCCTCTGGGCTCTGTCATTCAGCCAGCTCTCGATCCACCTCACTGTCCACTCATCCAAGCCACACTGCCTGAGCTTTCTGATGAGGATGTTATGGGAGACAGTGTCAAAAGCCTTGCTGAAGTCAAGGCAGATGACATCTGCTGCTCTCCCCTTATCTAACCAGCCAGCTATACCTTCACAGAAGGCTATCAGGATGGTCAAGAATGATTCCCCCTTGGTGAATCCACGTTGAGTCCGCCTTTATGTTTTGTGGACAGGGACAGGTTAATGTTTAGCATAGCTCACCTTTGGGACTTTAAGCCATGCACAAGTCAGGGACTGGGGAACTAGGGGAGGCTGGGGAAGAAGTGGATGTGTATCTCAGGGGCAGAATCACTTCAGGTGAGTTATGTACTATGCAGGCAATTTGAAGATAAATGGCAGCCAGCTCCAGGTGGGATAAAAGATAGAATTTAAGCATAATAAAGTAGGGATTTGTTACATCTGTGTTTGAATATATCTTACTTGTTTCCAGGAAGGCAAACAGTAAGTGTTTTAAGCCCAGATGGTAATGAAGTCCCATGCAGACACTCACTCACTGGCCCTCCCCACATCTCCCATAGGATGAAGAGGGAAATCAGATAGGAAAATCAAAACTCGTGGGTTAAGATAAGAACAAATAAACATACTAAATCAAAATATAGTAGCAATAAAAATAATAAAGTATAATAATAGTAATTAAGATAAATAAAACCCAAGGAAAGATGAGTGCTGCCCAATGCAGTTGCTCACCACCTGCTGACTGATGCCCCCTTGCTCTGCTCAGCAATAACCAAAACATTAAAAATATAAAGACATGACCTTGATAACATGTTTATATTTGTTTTTTATGATGATTTGTATTTTAGGGGATATGTTAGCTTGTGCCAATAGCGTGCTTTTCACTTGTGACTCCTAGCAGCTGTCCATAAAACCCAGAACAGCTGAAGAGTTTAATTTATCTGTGCCACACATGGGGGTGTGTAACTTCAGCGTAGGCAGCGGTATTTTCCCTTCTGTCCACAAAAGGCAGAGCAATAACAAGGTGGAAGGTTTTCTTGTGCACCAATATATTTAGTCACAGAAAGATCTGTCCTCTGAGACCACAGCCACCTCTGCCTCGAAGGAAGAGGTTAGGCAGTTATATCTTGAGCACATTTCAAATTCCCTGTTAAATAGCAAATTACCTTGAATGGTGAGGATTAGTTAACGTTGGCAGTATTTTCCATCCCTCTGCAATGATAACAGTCATTTAAATATTATTTTTCAGTATTTTCAGTCTGTCTTAACAATTACAAACATGATTTATAAAGATTTATGTTTTGCCTGTGGGTTTGGACAGGGTATATGATGCATTCACCATCATGCAAGCCTGTAAAAGAGAGGGAAAACCTCTACTCTAGATTTATGTTTTGGATCTCCAGGCTTGTGTCCTACAATGTCTTACTGCTTGCATGATTCCCCATAAAAGGGACAAGCCCTGGTGACCTGACAGGGGACATTTTCCTGCATAGCATTGTACAATCGTGAGCAGCAACAGTTTGGCATCAGTAATCTGCAAACACTTCACACCAATTCCTGTGTCATAAAAATTCTCACATGTTAAAAATAGGAATCTTCCTAAAGTGTAGGCTTTCTTTGGATTACCTGTTGCCCCTTTTCAATATGTCAACTTCAATATTCACATCTCTTTCCACAGCGAGAGACAAAGGATGTGCCTGCCAGTTCTTTAAAAAACAAAAAAACAAAACAGAAAGAAATCAAGTTTAAGCTGTAATTACATCCAACTATCACAGCTAATTAAAGCTATGCCTAAAGTGGAGCCAGGGCTGCAGCTTCCAGGAGCAGTGTGATGTTAAATGCCACCAGCTGTAGCCCATTACTGGCCCTCCCAGTAGTCAGAGAAAAAAAAGGAGTAAGTAGAGGAGTTTGATAAAATGTTAGGTTGTAGAGTATGACCGGGCTTTACCTATGGAAATAATACAAAAGATATCATTTTACCTTGGAATGGAATATACTGATTAGTTTCTTTGTGATGGTGTGTTTGTGTCATGTGCTTTGACCAGGGTAAAGGTCTATAGGAAGGAAAATCTCTTCGTAGAGGAATTGCAAACATTTTATGAAGCTTGCAAATGTCATTCCTAAAAGTTACCCAGAAATAAATGACCGTTCTAGCCTCATAAGAAGGCAGCATGTTTGGCTATGTAACTTTTTGATTTTTTAAATAAATTTCTTTCCATAATTCTCACTTTGTGCCATGAGATCTGTAATCAGCATAAAAATGTATGTACATGAACATTGGAGCCAGGCAACCTTAAACAGGGCAAACTGAAGGTTTTGCTCTAATTTCCTGACAATACTTATTTTCGTAGCTTGGCTATGAAGTTCTTGACTATGCTGAATTTGCCTTTAGAAAATCTTACTTGTACCTTTTCAGGTTTTTCAGGGCCAAATGTCTACTTGCAGTAGAGGATCTGCAGGTTGGTTAAGCAAGCAGAAGTTCTGATTGAAGCAGAAGATATTTCTTAGGAGATCCAGATCTCCCTGATTACCTTTGATCTCAGAGCACTGAAGAGCAGTTTCCTTGTGGCTGTTTAAAAAATCTTCTCTATTTGCACTTTTTCAGCAAATGCCACATGAAACTGTAAGGTATACTCTTAGTTCTTGCATTAACACATGCCAACAAAATCAAAGTGCACTCCTGGTTTTAAGTTGTTCTGATCATTGGTGTGTTTTAACTCTTGTTGGGACAGTGGGACTTTGTTTCCAGAAGTTTTTTGACTAGGAGTTTTAGGGATAAAGTAGTTTTCTGACAGGAGTGTGTTGATGGTAGAGAATTATGCTGAAGGTTTTCATGTCAGAGATTGCTGATAGTAGAATATTTTTGGCAGATTTTAATGCAGGAATTTGTTGATTGTGTGGTGTTATTGTAAGAGGAACAATGAGTTTTAAGGTGCAGGAAGTAATGGAGGATGCTAATTTAGTGTAAATTGAGGAAAACTTGAAGCTTTGTAGGTTGCAGCGTGGAGGGCAACAGTGAGATGGGCTGTGCAGTGAAACTGGTGTGGAAAGTTAATGCAAAGTGGACCGAAGAGGACTATGTGTAGCTGATCTGTTTCCCAGTATCTTAGATGATAAGCTTGAATCTCAACAAACTCAAGACAATGTGAAAGAATTGTAGAAAAATCTAGTCTTGAGCTGTAGCTTCTGTTAAACAACAGCAGGTTTTTTCTCTCTCCAGAGAATACTTGAGTAGAAGTGGATCAACAGGGATAGATATTATTGAAATTGGTTAATTACTGTAAGGATTTGTTATGGGAAATGAAGGGCATCAGCTTCTCTAACATGGCTGGCATCACACCACCACAATTATTTCCAACACTTCGCTCCAGTGGATGTTCTTCAAGTCTCTCATTACTCAGATGAGTTTCAGACCAGGCTCCAAAGAGACTAAATAAGTGCTAGGAGCTATTATTATAATAATAGCTTAATCTATAATTACTTTCTATTTAATTTGGAAGCGGTACAACCTAGTTGATTGAAATACAGTAGCTACACTGTGGTAAAACATATCCATTTGTTGGAAAAAGTTAAGTTGTTGGTAGGGAGCCATGCAAATACACAAACAATAATGACTGTCTTTGTTAAAATTAGAAACCTTGACTCTTAGTTCACAGCTATATCTGTAAAAGTTTAAAAGCGTTTAGGTTGTCTGTAGGCTCTTTAAAATTCAGAGCAAAGTAGGAAATGGTCATGTGAGGAAGTTAAGAATGCTGTGGCTGTTTTGTGGGTGAGGCTTGGTACCTAGCACTAAGGATTTCCTTTCATCTGTTTGATATAGAACATCAGTAAGGACATTCATTATTTAGTGAAAGAGAAAGGCCAACACAAAGTCTCAAATTTTATCCACTGTCACCTTGTTCACCTTGTTTTCTCAGGATGCCAAATGTATTCTACAGGCATTCTTCAGATCGTGAGATATGAGGTGAATAAGCTTCAAGTGTGCCAAGTAAAAGACATTTCTGTTAATACACATTCTTCCTCTATCTTCTTGATTACCATTGTGGCTTGTTGACATTCTTGATATTCTTGGAATCATGGGTTTGAGTTTTCTGGTATGTTTTTTCCAGTATGTTTTTTTATTTTTTGCCCCATTTGTGTGCACTCTCAGAGGCCCAGGAAAGACACAGATTTCTTCTTTCATAACTCCCAGAAACATTCATGAATTCTGCCTACTCAAAATTTGTCTGCAGGATACATAGTAGAAATGCAATTTTTTAAGCAAATGGAGTAATATGTTGGTTAAGAATGCATATAAACAGTTGTTGTGATTTTTTTTTTTCATCAGAGAAATCAGCACATAAACCAGAAGTGCTTCGCATTTTCCTGATGCTTATGAGATGCTGCCTAACTTGTGGGGTTTTTTTCAATTATAGTTTGAAAGGTTGTTAGGGCCTTGATGTGACTTGTGTAGACACTTTCCCTGACTCAAAGTCATTTTGAAAATAGGTTTCTCTTTGAGGTTGTAACATGTCAGGTTGATGAGAGAGTACTTGTTAAGAAAACAAATCTACTTTTAGGCATACAGATGAAAAATATGCTAACTATGCATTCCCAAATGACCTTATTAAAAGTTTTGCCCTTTAGATATGAGGGGAGGACTATGGGTTATGCTACAAATCAAAGGCTTAGTTGGGAGGCAAATTTCTCTTTTTCCCTGAACTTTAAAGGAGAATGCCTAGCTTTGTGTTTTCTTTTGCACTTCTGAATGGCTGCTTGTTCATACATGTGTAATTCATTCTCCAGAGAAGATGTCAGACCTGTATTATCTGACTAACTCAATGGGAGTATGGCCAGATCATCTTGCTTGAGTCATCCAAACAGTAATACTTCATCAGGCAGACAGACTTCTGGCTTATGACTTGCAGTGCTTGAAAGAGTTAGAGAAGGAACAAGAAACACCCTGGATGCTTTTAGCCACATTGGCTCTGTTGGTACTGTGCTACAAGCAATATGCTGGGAAGTTTTTCCCTTGCCTTAGCTGTTTGTCATGGAAAAAATGTCACAATAGGATTTTGTACCAACATGGAAAGGAGGAACTTTTGTAGCCTTGGAGAAATGCATTGGCTAAGAGAAGTGCTTCCTACTAAGCTCTGACTCTGTGATGTATCTCATCCATTACTGATGGAGACAGAGCGTTTCACAAAATATCTTTTCGGAAATGAATGATGAGTTTAGTAGCATGGATCAGTGTTTCACAGAAACACTATAAAAGTGTAGTTAAGTGCCTATTTCCATTTGAACTTTGCTTTGTTGCTGTTGTTTTTTGCTGTTACATTTGTGTTAGAAATGAGTTAAGTTTTTAAATTTGAGAGAAGGAATTGACTGGAAGCCAAGGATTTTTGATTAGTCCAATGAAGGGGGAGAGGCCAAAAAGCTTCTCATTCTTAGTTCCCTTCCTTTTTTCAAAACTAATGCAGATATGTTCCTACTGGCAGCTTGTAGGCACAAAGCCGCTCTTTAGTATCCAAATAGGAACACTTTAGAAATGTGAAGATGCCTTTCCACACAAAGTATCTTTTTCTTTTTTTTTTTTCTTTCCTTCTGATGTGTTCCACTATGTAGGCTCAGAGAGCTCTCTGAAATGGCAGATTTGACCTCTTTTATGCTTAATTACCCTCTTGCTTAGCTTAGTAAGAATGTTTAGGTGATGATGTCCAAACATCTGCAGCAACTATGCTTCTAGGTGCATGACACGATCTAGGATGATTTTCCTATCTGCGAGAGGTGGGGTACGTAAAGAGAGTCTTCCAAGAGAGTGGAGCCTGCAAGAAACTAAGTGCTGCCCCATATTTTGACTTTTTATTGCTCTCAGACACTTAATAGCTCCATTAACTGCTGTGGTCTTACCACAACTGAGCAGATGCAGAATTACAGTACAGAAACCTAACGGGGAAACAAACACTTGGCTAACCAGGACAATGGGGATTTTGTGAATTACTTTTTAGAAGAAGAGACTGAATGCTTGTTGTGCAATGCTTCCATCAGAAGTGGAACAGTTCTGAAAATGTGGCTGTGACAGCTGCTTTGAAGCTACTGGTACCTATGATCTGCAGCCTGTGGGTTGCAGGCTGATTAAACAGCAACAGCTCTGCCCCCTCTTTCTCTACTAGGAGCCCTTAATCTGAAGACACTGGGCACTATGGGAAGGCCCTTGCAGGTGTGATGTGTCCAGACAGTATGTATTTTCAGTATTCAAAAATATTTTGCATACCGCACCACGTCATGTAGGGTACAATAACCTTGTGTAGAGCTGCACTTCAAAACCTGGCCTAGCAGCTGATGGGTTAAGAACTTACTAGCTGTTTTGCTAAGAGCTAATTTTTTGTGAAACTTCATCTTATGTTTTCTTGGAACTCCTAATAATGCATGAAATGAATAGAAATGTGGAATAATTCAGGTTTGGAGAAAGTAATCTAATCAGATTAGATCAGGCTGCTCACAAGCTTATCCACTGCAGTTTTGCACATCTCCAAAGATGGAGATTCTGCATTCTGCTCCAGTGTTTGACCACTCTTGTGTTGAAAGTAATTTTCCTTATATTTATTGTATATGCTATTATCTGTGGTATTCTAAGGTCTGCCAAAGGCTGGAGTTTAACTGGATCTGTAGCAAACAACATAAAATATATCTATTAATATATTTGTATAACAAATGAAGTCAAAATAAAAACTGTCTTTGAGACTGAAAGTCTCATTGAAAAAGTTTTTCTTGAGTTTCTGACATTACCCACAAACCCTGAAGCCCCATTCTACCTCACCAAAAGTAAAGCAGCCCTAAAACTGGATTTCTTATCTAAAGCAGTGGAGTGATGGAGTCCATTGCTGTGATTTGACATGAGCCATTACCTTCAGTGCACTAGAGATCTGTAAAGGCGGCATGTGTGTCCCTTCTCCTGCTTTATTCTAAAATGCAACCTGAGATAATGGTGTGATGGCTTGAGGGCAAGAACAAGTAATGGAGGAGCTTTAATGCATGTATCCCTTAGAAATGACATAGGGCAGGAGGAGTTTGACACTGCACAGTTGCTGAAGATTTACAGCTTTCCCTATCTACCCAGGCAAGAAACTGGCACTTTTATGTTGTTGTTGTTATGATCAGTGTTTGGAATTCCAGCTATTTAAGTAGAGATAGAAGATACAATGGGCTTATTAATACTTTTAAGATAAACTAATATGCAATTGTGCAGGCAAACAGGAACTAAAGAGGAAAAGAGGCGAGGGGGAGCAGTGGGGAAAGTACTTGCAATCTTAGACTTCTCTCCAGCATTTCCCAAATGAATTCTGTATCAGGCTGCTGGAACAGCTTCAACCTTAAAACAGGATACAGATACACACAAAAGAGAAAATACTGAGCACAGGCTGTTCAGGAGTCTGCTTGAAATATTTACTTCTAGAAATCTGATGTTAATGTTACCAATTTGCTTTACTTATTTACCTGTTGCTATATCTACAACTTAAGGTAATGAGTATGAAATACGAATGTGTTACGATATTTAATTCATCAATTTGTTGTAGCTTTAAATGTGAGTATTTCCTGCCTTCCACAAAACTGATTCTCTCTCGAGTGCTCTGTTTGCATGTATGTGCTAACACTCAAAACTTTTGTATTTGTGGTTCCCCTAAAGGTGGGAAAATAGACCTTCAGTTCCTGTCTACTACTAAAGTCAGAATATTATAGCTTCACAGCTATCTTGTTTGCTTCCAAGATGCCCCCACTCTCTATGTAATGGGCTGTGGATCACTTTCTCTGATGTTACTCTCACAACCCAGGAAATGTCTATGCCTTCCTCTGTAAGCTGCTTTCCTGTTGCCCAAAAGAGATGATTTAGGGAAACTTCCAGCTCAGCTCTAATTTATCTATAGCCAACAGATCCTTAGGTCTGTGTGTATAAATGGTTATTCTTTTTGTTCGTTCTAGTGCAAGATTGTTTCCTTAACTTGAAATAGCAGACAGCTGCTTTGTTTTCATTGAAATATTGAAAAACTTGTTGATTTTGTTTGTTTGTGGATTTTTTTTTTTTGTAAAGTTCTTATTAGTCTGGTAACATGTTTGAAAACTTTCACCAAACTCCTCCCCCTTCCCTCTTTTTTCTAATGCTGGGACACTAATTTTCTTTTAGTCCTTAATATTACAAATTCTTTTGTGTGAATAATATCTTCTCCAGGTTTCAAGTCAACAGAACTGGGTACATTACCCAAAACAAGAGCAGCAGGATACTTGCTGACAAGTTGCAGGTCTTGCACAGGAAACTTCGAGGGAAATGATAGCAACTGCAACCTGTAAGCTGCCAAGTTGAATACACAAGTCTAAAAGGCTGTAAGGAGTTCATGAAGTTTGGGATATTTGTGACTCATGGGTGGGTTGCTCAAAAGCACATTGCATACCTTTTGGTTTCTGTGTTCCTTACTTGTAAAAACCCCTCACTTGCTTCTTCCTATGGCGGTGGAGACAGGGAGTGAGAATGGTACTAGTTGCAAAGGGTATGATGTGGGCATGAGCTCAGGGTGGAATTGATGGATGTTGGTGTGGAGAAAGGGTGCAGAGCTTTAATGGTGGAGGATGGTTTGAAAGGAGACTGAAATGGCCTGGAGACATGGAGGTGGCGGGGTCCATCACTAGGTGATAGCCACAACCTGACTGTAAATCAGCCCTGTGTATCTCTGGTTTAGTAGGCAGCCATGGTTCTCATCGCTAAAATGTGTCTATCTCTCTACCAGCTACTCTGTAAAAAAATTTCCAACTCCTCTTATAGCAGAGACTCAGTAAGCCATGTAACTGCTCCACTTAATTTGCACAAAAGCGGTTGAAGGCTGTTTGGTGCATTAGTCTCTGTGGGAGGGAAGAAATAGCTGAAATGCTGACCTGGAAGGGTTGATTTTCTTCTTTGTGAGCTCTGGTCTTTGGGAACTGAAAGCTGTCTGGCAGTGACAACAGCCCTACAGATGGGGAGTCTCAAACTATGGGCCAGTCCTTGCCTTTTTCCCTGTTTTGGTTTAGTTTGGTTTTTTACTGTCAAAGTTGGAAGGACAGGTTCAAAATGTCATCACACCTCAATAGCACCAGGCACTCCAATGGGTAGATGTATATCTCTTGTTGACATGAGTCTCTTGGTTTAACTCTTGCATTGTGAACGATGGCAGGAACTGGAACTGAGGGAGATGCAGCTCACAGCTATGCACCCCCATGTGAGCATCATCCCAGGGGGAATGCACAGCCTCAAACTCCATCTCCTACAGTATTTCACCACTTACCAGGAACAGTCACCAGTCTTCATCCCTCCCTCCATCCCTTTCACACATCTTGACTGTCAGCACTGGCCTGAGTGCTCGCAGCTACTTCATGAGCAATTGCTGCCATTGTTATTTTTAAATAACTTCTTTTTTTTTTTTTCATGTTAAATGTCTCTTTTGTAAAAAGTTTTATCAGAACTCATAACACTTCCCAAAGCCCCTTCAGAACTGAAAAATTAGCTTTAGGAAGTGATTTTTTCCCTCCCCAATATAGTTAACATTTCTGTCCAGACTTCCTCTCAGCTTGCTCAGTTTTAGGAAATATCTAACTCCTTTTAAAGGACAGGACAATACATTTTATTTGACCTGTGAATTTAAATGAGGAAATGCAGACAGCTCAGAAAAATGTCTATGTGTTTCTTAAGTTTCCTAATTATTGTTTAGCCTGTACAAACCTCACAGCTAGAGTACAAATATTTTGAAGGTAAGAGCTGATAGTGGGAGATAACTGCTTTGGCTTAGAACATGCGTGTTACTGAATATGGTTCAGATCTTGCAGGTTCAATAATGCAGTTAATATCATAAAGATGATCCTCATTTCAATTCTACTCTCTAGGAGCTCTCTTTTCAGTGTTGCATGTTGTAAGGATAGAGCCTAAGCTCACCTGATTGACAGGAGCAGCCCAGCCAGTTTAGTTTAGTCCCAAAGCAGTCTCGTCTGGGTTCCTCAAGGCTGCTCTGCAAAGTGAATTGAAGTGCAGGAGTTGGGGACAACTGCAGAGTTTGTTTCAAAAGCGGGAGCAAGAGACTCTGGTTATTGCTCTCTGAATATCTCTTGGCAGTGCTGCTCTATCTCCTCTGAGTTCTTTAGCCTCACAATGCTGAGCTTCCCCACTCCTCATAGTGTCTCTGTGTGATAACATCTTTCTAAATTGCCAGAGGAAAAAAGATGTTTGCATTGATTTAATCCACACGTGTTGATGACAAAGCAAACCTTCCAGGCTCACAATATGAAGTACATTTTATTAAATCTTATGGTTTAATTTTTAATGTTCTTCTCTCAGCCCTGATACACCCTCCTTTCCCTACTCTCCTTTGTAGGCATTTTCACAACTTCATCATTACCACAATACACTTTTTAGGGGAGTCCCAAATGTGAAGCTGGTCCAGCATGTCAAAGCCTAATTTCAGGCAATCATGGATCTTGCTAGGGTGAAAAAAAACAAAGTAAATTCATGTTCCAGATCACACTTGCCATTTAAGTAAGTAGTCTATGAGTGTAGGTGTGGGAGAGATGGAGAGAACATTGTTATGAGTCAGTAAGAACTTCTTTATTGTCGAGATTAAGAGTGGAGATGATGATACTTGTTAAAATAGAGTGGTGAGCTTTTTACTTCTATTATTCTATGTGTTTCACACTACCATGAGTCTCTGAAAATTTTCCTCCCCAGTATGCTTGCTGATGTGATGTGCTTTCAATGCCATTTTCACTTTCTTTATGTGGTTCTTCTCCTTCTCCCTCTGATTTGAGGATGTCTTCTCCTCCAGGAAGCTGCCTTGTCAGCAGACCACCCTCAGCCAGGACTAGAGTCGTGTTTAGGTCATATGTAGATCACCAGAGGGTGGTGATCAGTGGCACAGAATTGAGTTGGAGGCCTGTGGCCAGTGGAGTTCCACAGAGATTGGTTCTGGGGTCAGTCTTGTTCAACATCTTCATCAACAACCTGGATGAGGGGACAGAGTGTACCCTCAGCAAGTTGGCTGAAGACACCAAACTGGGAGGACTGGCTGATTCCCCAGAAGGCTGTGCTGCCATTCAGTAGGATCTCGACTGGCTTGAGACTTGGGCAGAGAAGAACCTCATGAGGTTCAACAAGGACAAGTGCAGAGTCCTGCACCTGGGAAGGAACAACCCCATGCACCAGTACAGGCTGGGGATTGACCTGCTGGAGAGCAGCTCTGCAGAGAGAGACCTGGGAGTCCTGATTGATAGTAAACTAATCATGAGCCAGCAATGTGCCCTTATGGCCAAGAAGACCAATGGCATCCTGGAATGCATCAAGAGGAGTGTGGTCATCAGGTCACGGGAGGTTCTGCTTCCCCTCTACTCTGCCCTGGTGAGGCCTCAAGAGGGATGCTCAAGTGCTGGAGAGAGTCCAGCACAGGGCCACCAAGATGATCAGGTGAATGGAGCATCTTTCTTCTGAGGAAAGGCTGTGGGAACTGGGGCTGTTTAGTCTGGAGGAGACTGATGGAAGATCTCATTAATATTTACAAACATCTAAAGGGTGGGTGTCAGGAGTTTGGGGCATCCCTTTTTTCCAATTGTATCTACCAACAGGACAAGGGGTAATGGGATGAAGCTGGAACACAAAAAGTTCCACTTAAATATCTGAAAAAACTATTTCACTGTTTAGATGAGGGAGCAGTGGAACAGGCTCCCCAGGGAGGGTGTGGAGTTTCCTTCCTTGGAGGTCTTCAAGATCCCCCTGGACACATTCCTATGCAACCTGATCTAGGTTGACCTGCTTCTGCAGGGAAAGTTGGACTAGATGATCTCTAAAGGTCCCTTCCAACCCCTACCACTCTATGATTCTATGATATGTATGTTTACCTTTGCTAGTACTGCACTTGTCAAAGCTACTTTAAAAATTATATTCCAACAGATTTGCTATTAGAAACAGCATGCTTTATATTTCAGGACTCAAAAAATTAGAAATGTATTGACTTCAGTTTGTTACCTGCAACCATCTCCTATTGCTCCCACCCTTCAGCTTTTAGCAAAGAGGAGACGCAGCTGTATTGGAGGGGCTTTTTTCTGAGTTGAATCACGGAGGATATCCCCTTTTCTGTCTTGCAACACCTTAGTAAATTGTCTTCCTGATTTTTTTTTCTAATATAGTATTTATACATGTGTAAGAAATAACAAAAATATTGACACTGCTTAGCTGCTTCATGTGTAAAGAAATGTATTTACTGTAGTGATGTAAAACCCAAATTCCTGTTAGTGCAGCGCCATCTATCACCAAGCCTCTATAGCGTTCTACATTTTATTTTTAGAGAAGGAAGGTAATTCCTCGAAAAACTTAGAAAACACTTCTCCTAAGGAAGGGAAGAAAGCAAAAGGAGAAAGGAAGGAAGGAAGAGAAAGAGAAAAGAAAGAAGGGTGACAGAGAAAGGGAGAAAGAGAGAGAGAAAGAAAGATTTCATAGCTCTTATTTTGCAAGGTGTTTGGTAATACTGAATCCAGCTTATCTGTGTATGTACGGGGAGATTTGGCTATGAGAACTCAGTAGAGAAATTGGAGACATCTTTTGGCTTGTGTGGAGTGGGACCTCTATCTTTCCTTAACAATTGAAGGCTAGAGGTGGTTGGAGATGAGCAACACATCCTGAGCTGTGTTAGAGACTTCATCATAGTGTCACTGACCCCTGTATCCACGGAATAAAAGAAAAGATACTTTGTGAAAGATTGAGCCACCTGGCTCCAGAGTTTCCTGTGACTTTACCCTTTTGACCTACTTCTTTAGCCCTAGCCTTATTTTTCCAAATTTTCATCCCAGTTGACTGCTGGTCTCTAAGCACATTTGAGATGTGTATGAGCAGATGCCAGTTCACAGTGCAGTATTTGTCTGACAGGTATGTACTTTCTGCATTTGAGGTGTCTCAGACTGACTCCCAGTAACTACCCAGAGGGATTTTCCAAGCAGCTACCTTGGGAGGGTTTTTCTCTGCCAAGTGTTCCTCACTGCATACTTACTTAGTAAATGATTGGCATGGAGAAGTTGTAGTGACCTATTAACTCTCTGAAGTTAATAATTTGGTGAATACAACCATCAGTGCTAAATATCTATATCCTATGATGCTACTGCTGGAACATTTTGAGCAAATATTCTGCAACGTAAAAATTTGTGTTTTCTTCTAAAGTCTTCAAGTAAAGTTTGACTACTTCATCACTACCTGCCAGAAGACATATGAAATGACAGTTGGATTGGCTTGAACTCAAAACCAGCAATTCTAATTTTTTTTTTGTTTGTTTCACACAAACCTAGAGGTAAAGAATTAGATGAATCTAAGCAAAATGAAACAAAGTGGCCTGAAACACCCACACATGTTCCTGTGCAACCTGCTTCTGCAGGGGGGTTGGACTAGATGATCTCTAAAAGTCCCTTCCAACCCTATGATTCCTTGATTCTATGATTCTATCAGACAACAAGAAAGCTGAAAGGTGGGAAACGAGCTGCTCGAGGGTGAAAGTAAAACTTAAATCATGTGTATGTGCTTACAGTTTGGTGAGACCCTATCATCACCAAGAGCATTTTCTGTTCTTCTCCTACAGTGAAGCTCCAGGGAAGCAAAACCAGAGCAGCTGTATGGCAGAACACAGGGCCAAGTGCCAGGTCTTGTACTTGGGCCACAACAACCCCAGGCGACACTACAGGCTTGGGGTAGAGTGGCTGGAAAGCTGTCCTGTAGAAAAGGGCCTGGGGGTGTTAGTCTACAGCCAGCTGAATATGAGCCAAAGCCCAATGACATCCTGGCTTGTATCAGACATAGTGTGACCAGCAGGACTAGGGAAGCGATTGTCCCCCTGCACTCGGCACTGGTGAGGCTGCACCTCAAATGCTGTCTCCAGTTCTGGGCCCCTCACTATAAGAAAGACATTGAGATGCTGGAGTGTGTCCAGGGATGGACAATGAAGCCGGTGAAGGGTCTGGAGAACAAGTCTGATGAGGCGCACTTAAGGGAGCTGGGGATGTTTAGCCTGGAGAAGAGGAGGCTGAGAGGAGACATGATCACTCTCTACAACTGCCTGAAAGAAGGCTGTAGTGAGGTGGGGGTCAGCCTCTTCTTGGAAGTAACAAGTGATAGGACAAAAGGAAACAGTCTCAAGTTGTGCCAGGGAGGGTTTAGATTGGAGATCAGGAATAACTTCTTCACTGAGAGGGCTGTTAGACACTGGCACAGGCTGCATAGGGAGGTGGTGGAGTCACCATTTCTGGACATACTCAAAAGACACAGAGATGAGGTGCTGAGTGACGTGATTTAGTGATGGGCTTGGTGGTGTTAGGTTAGTGGTTGGACTCAATGATCTTAAAGATCTTTTCCAACAAAAATTATTCTATGATTCTATGATCCAGCTTCACAGAACACACCTGGAAGAACTGCACCCTGCACATTTTGTCCTGGAGACTTCCATACTGTAAGCATTGCTTGTGACAAAGTTAGTAATGTATACCTGGCCTTAAAAAGTTTATTTTGATTATTTGAGGAATTGTGGAGTGCCAGAAGAAAAGGGCATGAATATTTGTCTAATAACTGTTTGCTTATCAAGAACTGTGCACATTTGCTTATTCACCTGGGAAGCAGTGAGGATTTAGAGTATTCTCTGCTGGTACCTGGTGGTGGTTGTGTTACTTAATTCCTGGCAGCAAAAGAAATCTGGAACAAGATGGAGAAGCAGCAGGGTTTTCTTGTTATATTGCAACATCTTCACTGGCAGATCTGTTCACAGTGAATAAAGATGCCCCCTTGTATCATCTTTAGAGCTAACACCCTCTGCTAGAATGCTTGAGGAAGTGTGAGAACATGTGAGCTCCATGGAGCCAGGTACAGCTCCAAAGGTGGGGAACCTGCCTCAGGAGGATCTCTCTGTAATTGCATCACTTTGTTGCACAAAGCCAACCTGTTTCTTTCCTCCCATTTCTTGTCCCTTCTCCCACTTCAATGCGTCTTCTTGGAGCTAGGAGATGGGCAGCCATGGGCAGAACTGTCTGCTTTGCCTGTGAAAGATTTACAGATGTCTAAATCTGCCTTCTCCCTCAGAGACAAAGTCTGCCCCAGGTGTGGGCAGGGGATGGTCATGAGAGAAAAGGCAGCAAAGATTTTAAACCCCATGCATTTGAGGCAGGTGCGGAATATGTCACACATCTCCCTGCTAAGCAATGCTTTCTAAATACATGCTGAGTTTAAACAGACAAATGACATACTCCTTGATGTGCATGGAAGGGTAGAGATGCACTTTTATACATATACATAGTTAAGTCTACCCTTGAATGTCTCTCCTGGTGAGTCCTTTATATATTACCAGAAGATCCACAGATAGCATGATGTCATTTTCAAACAAAAACCATAACCAAAAACCTGGCTTATAAACCACTGATAATGATGGTTATCTCCAGTAGTGAATAAACAATGTGGGCTTTACTACCACGGCTCTCCTTTTTTTTTTCCTCTCCAACTGACTGGACTATTAAATGCAACACAGATTTCTTAGCTTTGCTGGTGAGACATTCTCCTGAGGGCTGATCAGAGGTTCTTGCAGGGATCTAGGCATTTGCTGCCATGCTGCCTCTTGGTAGAGGCCAGCACAGATCTCTAAGCTACTGGGCCACTGGCTTGCAGCCACTCATTGGTTTTGGGCTCCTTTCCTAGAGCAGTAGAGGAGGCTGATTTCTGTTGCTCTGAAAAAGGGCTTTTGGACACGTGAGAACAGAATCATTATACAGGCATCCACAGTTTAAAAAATACTGTTTGAGGTTTAATGAAGATTTCTTCCCCCATAAAGTCGATGCTATACAGTTTAAATTATGTATATGTCAATTACAGAATCATCAGTGCTAAGTACATCTGCATATACAGAGCACAATAAATTATGTATTTTGCCTTAATATTTCATGAGTGAGAGACATGACATGATATGTATTGAATTTCATTTAGAACTGAGTTCGGGAGAGCATTTAAACATATTTCTGTTTATAAACCCATGAGTTATCATAAAGGTACTGCTCAGGTACTTTCAGTTAGATATACACTTAATAACTGTGCTGAATTTGAGCCATAATGAAAATCAGATTAATATTTTGAGCCAGTGCCCAAGGAAGTCAATGGGAGCCATTTCATCAGTTTTACTACTCTTTTGGAGTAGGGTACATTATTTAATATATGTGTGTGCATATATTTAATGAAAGAAATTCAAGGTAGAGCTCCACCGAGAAATCAAAGTCTATCTGAGACAAAAGTCACCTTGTATCACCATGGATTTCAGGAGCAATCTAAGAAATGAAAGCACACAATCTTAAAATGCCAGCAGCAGCCAACAACTCATTCCTCTATTGCTTGAGACACGCCATGCTGAAGGCTGAGCACTCCACCTGCTCACAAGCGAGGCAGCATCCTTTAAGTAACAAGGAGCTAATTTTTTTTTACCTAAGGAAATCATGGAATCATAGAATGGTAGGGGTTAGAAGGGACCTTTAGAGATCATCTAGTCCAACCCCCCTGCAGAAGCAGGTTCACCTAGATCAGGTCGCATAGGAATGTGTCCAGGCAGATTTTGAAGACCTCCAAGGAAGGAGACTCCACCAACCCCTCTGGGCAGCCTGTGCCAGGGCTCCCTCATCTGAACAGTGAAATAGTTTTTTTTATGTTTAAGTGGAACTTTTTGTGTTCCAGCTTCATCCCATTACCCCTTGTCCTGTTGGTAGATACAATAGAAAAAAAGGGATGTCCCAACCTCCTGACACCCACCCTTTAGATATTTGTAAATATTAATGAGATCTTCCATCAGTCTTCTCCAGACTAAACAGCCCCAGTTCCTGCAGCCTTTCCTCAGAAGAAAGATGCTCCAGTCACCTGATCATCTTAGTGGCCCTGTGCTGGACTCTCTCCAGCACTTGAGCATCCTTCTTGAGCTGAAGAGCCCAGAACTGGACACAGGACTCCACATGAGGCCTCACCAGGGCAGAGTAGAGGGGAAGCAGAACCTCCCTTGACCTGCTGGCCACACTCTTCTTGATGTATCCCAGGATGCCATTGGCCTTCTTGCCCACAAGGGCACATTGCTAGCTCATGTTTAGTTTACTATCAATCAGAACTCCCAGGTCTCTCTCTGCAGAGCTGCTCTCCAGCAGGTCAATCCCCAGCCTGTACTGGTGCATGGGGTTGTTCCTTCCCAGGTGCAGGACTCTGCACTTGTCCTTGTTGAACCTCATGAGGTTCCTCTCTGCCCAACTCTCAAGACGGTTGAGATTCATCTGAATGGCAGCACAGTCTTCTGGGGAATCAGCCAGTTCTCCCAGGTTTGGTGTCATCAGCCAACTTGCTGAGGGTACACTCTGTCCCCTTTTCCAGGTTGTTGATAAAGATGTTGAACAAGACTGGCCCCAGAACCGATGCCTGTGGAACTCCACTGGCCACAGGCCTCCAACTCGATTCTGTGCCATTGATCTCCACCCTCTGGGCTCTGTCATTCAGCCAGCTCTCGATCCACCTCACTGTCCACTCATCCAAGCCCCACTGCCTGAGCTTTCTGATGAGGATATTATGGGAGACAGTGTCAAAAGCCTTGCTGAAGTCAAGGTAGATGACATCCGCTGCTCTCCCGTCATCTAGCCAGCCGGTTATGCACTCATAGAAGGCTATCAGGTTGATCAAACAGGATTTCCCCTTGGTGAATCCATGATGACTCCCCCTAGTAACTATCTTTTCCTTCATATGTGCAGTGATAACATTCAAGATGAGTTGTTCCATCACTTTTCCAGGGATGGAGGTGAGACTGACACGCCTGTAGTTTCCTGAGTCGTCCTTCCTGCCCTTTTTGAAGACTGGAGTGACAATGGCCTTTCTCCAGTCCTCAGGCACTTTGTCCATCCTCCATGATTGTTCAAAAATGATGGAGAGAGGCTTAGCAAACACATCAGCCAGCTCCCTCAGCACTCTAGGACGCATCCCATCAGGACCCATTGACTTATGAGCCTTAAGCTTGCTCAACAAGTCTTTAACCTCTTCCTCTTCCATCCAGAAAAAGTCCTCTGCTGTCCTGGTCATTCTATTATCCTTGCTGGACTGGGCTTCCCAAGAGCCAGCCTTGGCTGTAAAGACTGAAGCAAAGAAGGCATTCAGTACTTCAGCCTTCTCTGCATCCTCAGTCACCAGGACACCCTCTGTGTTTAGCAGTGGGCCCACATTACCCCTCACCACCCTTCTGCTGCTGATGTACTTGAAAAATGCCTTATTGCTGTCCTTAACTTCCCTGGCTAAATTTCATTCTAGAAGGGCTCTAGCCTTCCTAGTTGCACCACTGTATGCTCTGGCAATGTTCTTATAATCTTCCCAAGAAGCCAGCCCCTGTTTCAACCTCTCATAGATGGCTGCTTTCTGCTTGAGTTGTCTCAGCAGATCCTTGCTCACCCATGGAGGCCTCCTACCTCCTTTTCCTTCTTCCTTGCACATTGGGACACACTGATCCTGGGCTTGGAGGAAGTGGTGCTTGAAGATCGACTAGTTCTCATGGGTACTTCTATCTTCTAGAATCATATCCCATGAGATTCGCCCAAGTAGATCTTTGAAGAGGCCAAAGTTGGCTCTCCAGAAATCCAGGGTCATGGTCCTGCTTTGTGTCCTGCCTCTTCCACACAGGATCTCAAACTCTATCATCTCATGGTCAGTGCAGCTGGGTTGCCTCCAACCTTCACATCCCCAACCAGACCCTCCTTATTTGTCAGCACCAGGTCCAACAGTATACTCCTCCTTGTTGGTTCCTCGATCATCTGCAACAGGAAGTTGTTGTCAACAATCTGCAGGAACCTCCGGGACTGCGTGTGCTTGGCTGTGTGGCTATCCCAGGAAATATCAGGGTGGTTGAAGTCCCCCATGAGGACCAGGTATTGTGATCATGAGGCAGCTCTCAGCTGTTCATAGAAGGCCTCATCCACTTCCTCCTCCTGATCAGATGACCTGTAGAAAACTCCTACAACAATATCACCTGCCTTGCCCTGGCCATTAATTTTTACCCATAAGCACTCTACCCGCTCCTCATCCCCACCCAGGCACAGTTCAGTACACATTAATTGCTCCCTCACATAGAGAGCCCCTCCACCTCCATGTCTTGTCAGTCTGTCTTTCCTGAACAATACATAACCCTCCATGGCTGTGCTCCAGCCATGGCAGCTGTCCCACCACGTCTCTGTGACTGCAATGAGGTCGTAGCCCCCCATCCGCACCCACATCTCCAGTTCCTCCTGCTCATTCCCCAGGCTGCGTGCATTGGTGTAGAGGCAGCGCAGGGGCTTACTCAAACACACAGGTTTCCCTGGGCGGGTGCAGGAGGTTCCTGCCCGGTTTGGGTCTTCCTCAGGGTGATCAGCCTTCCACATCTCAGCCCAGTATGCAGATGAAGGGCACTTATCATTGCATTCCCTGTCCTGCCCTGTTTCCCAGCTAGAGGGGACAGCTTGTTCTGTTTTGCTTCTCCCCACACCCCCCAAATCCCTTAGTTTAAAGACCTCTTTATCAAGTTTACTAGCCTACTCTCAAATATTCCGGTGGCCTTACAGGAGAGATGAATCCCATCCTGTCCTATTAAGCTGTAGTCTACAAGGAAGGATCTGTTGTCAAAGAACCCAAAACCTTCCTGCCAGCACCAGCCTCTCAGAGTTCACTTGGCTGATTTTTCCATGGCAGACTCCCCCTTTATCTCTAGTGAACAGGACAGAGGAGAAAATAACCTGAGCCCCTCTACCTTTTACGTGCTCCCCCAAGGATTTAAAATCCATCTGGATCCTGGAGATGTCATGCCTCATGACATCATTCATGCCTACATGGAACACAAGTAAGGGGTAGTAGCCTGCATCCCTGACAAGCCATGGCACTCTGTCAGCCACATCCCTGATCTTGTCCCCAGGCAGGCAGCACACCTCTCTTGACTCCCTGCCTGCCTCACAGATGGGTCTCTCAGTGCCCCTTAGCAGAGAGTCACCCACAACAAGCAACCATTGCCTCTTTCTATGGTGTCCATTACCTACTGCAGGTGGAGCGGCTGATGGGTTGTTTGGTGGGTTGATGTTAAGGAATGCTAAGGAATTTTTTGTGTCCTGCAAGATATGGGGAAAATAAGTTTTTATTGGACAATATCTTCAAAAGCTCTTCCATGACTCAAGAACTTACATCTCACTGGCAGACTCAGAGCTTTGACTGAATAGAGGGGATGGCTCAGCCTGAGCCAACTGGTAAGATTAGGACTTACAGCTGTTTGCCTGCACAGATGTTCACACTGCTGGTGAATTAGCTTAAGTACCATAACATTTTACAGTCACGTCCTGATACTGGCAAAGCTGGTGGCTTTATATTTATTATTTGCAAACTACAGGATGGCTGTGCTTTTCTCTTCAGCTTTTTGTGGAAAAATAATAAAGGTTAATGTATCCCTCTAAAAGCATCCTATGTGAACTGTGTCTTACAAAAGTAAACTAAATAGTCTGCATTTTATTGCTTTACTGGTATTCCCATTACTTATTAATAGCAAACTGTATTGGACTTTTGTTTATTTTTAACACCCAGCACTCATAGTTCAGACTATATGTTGGCTCACACATTAATATAGATGCAAATATTGAGCCATTCTGGGTAAAAACCATCACCTCTAATGGATCTTTGATATTGCTGTGCTTTGCTTCCACAAGGTGTTTTTGCAGTGAACTGAGAAGATAGCCCAGAACTTATCACGCTATCTGGACTGAAGTTTGGGAGTTGATTTGTTTTTCTGTTTGCTGTAAGAATCAAGTTATATTGAGGTGGTTTGTTGTATGCCAGGAAAAAAGTGATTTTCAAATTGTGGCCATCAAACTCTGAACATCTGATGAGTTCCAAGCTCTCTGCTTCAAACTCTGTCTTTATATTGCTCAGTTACAACTTCTGAGATCCAAAAATAATTGAACCACGGAGACTAAAGGTTTTGTAGTCAGATGGGCCATATTAATGTGATCTACATGATGACACAGCAACATTTAATCTAATCCCTCTTCAGCATACTTTTTATTTCCTAAGAAAACCCAGAGAGAGTTATTTATAATCTCATCCGGAAAGGGAAGAAAGGTAATGTTAATTATTTTTCACTTACCTGGAAGGGTTTTGAATTTGTGGAGCTGACTGAGTAGCAAGCATTTAGTAGGACCACCTATCAAATTGTATCCTTCTTCAATTCACTCCCATAGATTAAAAACTTTTGGGGTTGATTTTAAGGATTTATTTCATATGTCAGTAGCTGCAAAATATCATGCAGGAGAAAACCTCAGAAGACATTCATTTGTAGATGCTGCCCTTTTTATGTGGAGCAAAATACAAAGACTTGTAAGTAAGACAATATTTAATTGTATAATCTAATGACATCAAAATTTAATTAATGCTCCCTTTAATAACACAAATGTGGAGTCTTATATGACAATTATAAAACTGGATCATGCCACACCTTATGGCTGTCAATTCACTTTGTGAGGAGAGTCGGAAGCCTTGCACATTTACTGTAGAAACACAGAATGGTAGGGGTTGGAAGAGACCTCTAGAGATCATCTAGTCCAACCCCCGTGCTAAAAACAGGTCCACCTAGATCAGGTCACAGAGGAATACGTCCAGGTGGGTTTTGAAAATCTCCAGAGAAGGAGACTCCACACCCTCCCTGGGCAGCCTGTGCCAGGGCTCCCTCACCTGAAGAGTAAAATATTTTTTTCCTTATGTTTAAGTGGAACTTTTTGTGTTCCAGCTTCATCCCATTACCCCTTGTCCTGTCACTAGATACAATAGAAAAAAGAGATGTCCCATCCTCCTGACATCCACCTTTTAAGTACTTGTAAGTGTTAATGTGGTACCTCCTTAGTCTGCTCTTCTCTATACTAAACAGTTGCAGTTGCTGCAGCCTTTCCTCATAAGGAAGATGCTCCAGTCCCCTGATCATCTTGGTGGCCTTATGCTGGATTCTCTCCAGAAGTTCTCTGTCTTGAGCTGGGGAGCCAAGAACTAGATGCAGGGCTCCAGATGAGGCCTCACCATGGCAGAGTAGAGGGGGAGAAGAACCTCCCTTGATCTGCTGGACTGTTGTAGGCATCTGGAAGATCTCAGGTTGTAACGAGAGAGGTGGAGGGTACAGAAGAGGCTGGCACGGAGTGGAGTGAAAGGAGATGCTTGTGTTAGCAGATTCAAGCACATGGTGTAAACAATTAGTTGGAATAAAGCATCATCCATACTGTGTATGTAGTGATCTGTCCCCTCAGCGAGGGTGGGCTGAGTGATCTGTGTGGGGCAGCCTGGTGATGTTGCCAGTAACAGCAACACTGGACAACACTGACGTTGTTTCTGCTGGAAGATGGGGCTTTACCAAGTGCCTCTGACAAGGAGGAACAAAGAAGTGGTGCTTTCCCACCAAACCAACTCCCTAGGACTAAATTACAGAATTAGGGTTGGGGTTAGGGTTAGGATTAGCATTAGGGTCATTAGGTTTAGGGTTAGGGTTAGAGTTAGGGTTAGGTTTACAGTCTGATTCCCATCCCGTGGCCCTAGGAAAGGGCCATCAGGGTTAGGGTTAGGGTTCGGGTTAGGGTCATTAGTGTTATGGTTATGGTTAGGGTTAGGGTTAGGGTCATGAGGGTTAGGGTTACGGTTTAGGGTTAGGGTTAGGGTTAGAGTTTAGGGTTAGGGTTAGAGTTAGGGTTATGGTTTTGGATTAGGGTTAGGGTTAGGGTCATTAGGATTATGGTTAGGGTTAGGATTAGGGTTAAGGTCATTAGGGTTAGGGTTAGGGTTAGGGTTAGGGTTAGGGTTTAGGGTTAGGGTTAGGTTTAGTGTTAGAGGTTGGGTTTCAGGTAAGGGTTAGGATTAGGATTAGGGTTACGGTTAGTGTTAGGGTTAAGGTCATTAGGGGTAGGGTTAGGGTTAGGGTTTGGGTTAGGGTCTTTAGGGTTAGGGTTACGGTTAGTGTTAGGGTTAAGGTCATTAGGGGTAGGGTTAGGGTTAGGGTTTGGGTTAGGGTCTTTAGGGTTAGGGTTAGGGATAGGTTTAGGGATAGGGTTAGGGTTAAGGTCCTGAGGGTTAGGGTTAGGGTTAGGATTAGGGTCATTAGGGTTAGGGTTAGGGATAGGGTCATTAGATTTAGGGTTAGAGTTAGGGTTAGGGATAGGGTTAGGGTCATTAGGGTTAGGGTTACAGGCTGATTCCCATCTCATGGCCCTAGGAAAGGGCAGCCTTCTGTTATAGATTTTTAGACTCTGTCATGATTCCTCCTCAGCCTCCAAGTCAGGTGTGGCAGTCCAGGACAAGTTGTGGTTGGATCAGGATTTTCTCCTACTTTGAGTGTTAGAAAAACTTCCGCATCTGTATTTCTTTAATCTTGCTGATGCTCTTCCACTCTTCTTTTCCCAGCAAATTGAAGGCCATGAATTCCCAGCCCTGTAGATAATTTCTTTATGTTTGTTTCTCAGTCGCGGTGGTCATGGTGAACATAGATCTATTGTTCTAACCTCATCTGCTCATTTTGAGTTCTTGATTTGAAGGCTACTAAAGGCTGTACAGGTTTTTCCAGCATGATTAACACACCCAACATCCTCCTGAACTGCCACTGCATATTCCTGCAGGATAACTTGCCCTTGCCACATCATTTGAACTACCCAGCTGAGGTTACTGTTGCTTAGCTACAAAACTCTATAATAAGAGCCCAAGCCATAGCAGAGTAAGCACTGAAGCATTTCAAATATTACAAGACCCAAAGGATGTTAATCAGTGTGCGTGTGGGAATATTACAGGTCTTGAATGCTGAGGTTTTAGCGGCCATGGCTGTTAAACTTTTAGCGTACATGGCTCTGGTTGTTACTGTCTTGGCTTTTCCTGGAGCTGGGTTGTTAGCAGACTGTCAACAGAGACACTGATTTTAAGGAATGTGTGTGTTTGGAGGGAAATGATTGAATGAAGGCCTTTGAAAGAGGGAAATGGGGTTGGAGAGGAGCTCCTTGGGGGTTTCTGCAAGGAAAAACTCTGGTTGCCAGACTTAAGCCCTGTTTTCTGGAGTCCAGTTATGTGATGCATTATCAATATGAACTGCAGAACTGGCCACATATGCTATGTCTACAACAGCAATGCCTTTCAGCTTTTCCCTGCCAGTTTCCATAGGTGATTTTTTATATTTCTATAAACTGCAATTGTGTTTTTGCAGTCTCATGGAAATGAATGCCACTGATTTCTGAGGGCACATCTTTGGTTCCCACAGCAGCTACGTATGAAAGATAACAGCATAGTTCTTCCAGCAACATTAATTAATAGTCTGGAGGTGAGTGCTCAGCTTGACAGTTGAATTTAATAGCAGTTGATCTGAATGCAGGGGTAAGTCTGTCTGAATCTCCAGCAGAATCTGGTAGGACTCACACTTCACCTTTGTGGTGATTGTGGACAGGGTTTTTGTTGAAAGGTAGCCTGTAGAAAGCTCTTCTTGAAGTTCAGCTACCTTCTGTGTGAGTCAGCAAAGGGAAATAAAGAGCCAGAGCTTGACAGTGCTGGACCATCCCCAGAGCAAAGCCACATTAGAGGCTAGAGTGGCTTCATGCTATAAAAGCTTCTTTGGAGTAACTGGACATATTGTTCTGTAGCTGGAAAACAACCAAGTCCCTGCCCACACCTCTGGTGTGACACTAGACTGAGAGGACCTACAGGAAGGGCAAGGATTGCAGGTTTGGCTTTCTGTGTCTCCAAAGATTGTTCTTGGTCTTTATGTTACATATGTGAGCCTGAGAAGGCACCACAGGTGATCACAGAATGGGTCAACTCTGTTTCACGGCAGGGAAACAACATGGGTGAGATCCAATCAGTTAAGAGCAGAGTTCACTATAAAATACTGTGCGCTAGAATTCTGGTTCATGTACAGTGAGCAAAGGTATACCAAAGGTGACCTCACATTATTGTTGTTTCTTGTTAACAGCTTATTTAACTTAACTATTTACGCAAGCAGTGAGGAACAAGCCTTTCCTGTGGAAGCGTTAGTGCTTTTTGACCCCAAACTCAAAAGTGAGAAAAGCTCTTGGTGAAACACATAGTGATGTGCCTGATCTTTGTAGAGCTCCTTCTACAAAAACAGGGGAAACCCCCAAATCTAATAATCAAGTGGGACAGCCTTGTGTTTTTGCCTAATAGAATACTGCATCAATGTATAAGAATTC
This sequence comes from Colius striatus, assembly GCF_028858725.1. NCBI lineage: Eukaryota > Metazoa > Chordata > Aves > Coliiformes > Coliidae > Colius > Colius striatus. The sequence continues at coordinate 27,196,865 of NC_084767.1, read as the reverse complement.
AGCTCACGGGGACTTGTGCCATATATACTTGCATATATATGATTTATGAGGTTATTCTAACACCAACAAAAAAGCCTAAGTTTGAAAATAGACTGGATCCCTGCCCAGGTTTTTTTACTTGATTTCTTGTGTATTCACTTGCCTGTCATTTCTAAACTGGTTTTGCTCTCAGTCAGTGGCAGAGTTGTGCCTGTGAAAAGGCATTATACGGGTACTAGCTAACTATTAGTTTTTTGTTTTGTAATGCATATCCATTGCTTGGTCCCAGTGTATTGCTCAAAGCAAGTTATTCTGCTGTCTTACATTGTCTATTGATCACTTTTTCTTCTTTCCTTTTATCCTTGTTGGTGTTCTTTTTCCCGTCTCTTGCAGAAAGTGATGCCAAGCCATTAAGAAACTGAATTATTAAACCTTTGCATTGATTTTTCTTGACCATACAGCTGACATTATCGTGTAAGGACTCTTGTCATGAGCTAGGCAGAAAGGGTTTTGCTAAAAGCTTGACAAGTCTCCTCACTCCTTTGCTTCATTACCTTCCCTCCCTTCAATACCCCATCATTTCCAAGAGGAGGAAATTCAGAAAACCATTATGTGAAGTCATTTTATTTCCCTGTCAGGCTCTCTTTGCTAGCAGCCACACAAATGACGTGATTTTTCTTTCTTTTCACTCTGGAAATACACAAACAGATCTGCCCATTTGCTAACAACCCCAGCGCTGACACCATGGTAACCATGGCAACAGACCAGCATGCGCAAGTATCAGCAGAGGCTTTGAAAATCAGAAACACCGAGTGATGACAAGGAGTCACTACAGACAATGGATGTTTACAGGTGTCGCAACCACCTGAAATACTTCACTCTCCACCTGTCAGCTCCTTGATTATAATATGCTTTACATTTCTCCTGCAGCTCCTTTGTCAGAATAGAAGATTCAAGGTGGCATTAATTCTTGGTTTGATTTTTTTTTAATCTACTTCTCTGTCTGAGAACCTTATTAGAATGAGCACCCCAAGTCCCACTGCTGGCTTTCCTCTTTGAGCTGGGTTGGAGTACAGGTTCTTGAAGTGATAAAATCCAAAGTCGCAATTGAAAAAGAACTGGCCTACATCAACCCAAGTAACAGATGAATCATGTGACTATTAGGCTGAGTGGTGATCTGCCCCACCGCTTTGAATGAACTACTATAATGACAGTAGATTTTCGTAAGATCCGATCAGCCAGTCTGGGGGGAATATTTTTGTATGAGTTCAACCACCTGCTTGCACACAAAGACTATGCTACTGTGTTTACAGCTGTTAGTCTTCACCAATCCCACAGGTTTTTCCGCTCAGCTTTCAGGAAACAACATTCAGGTGCTCAGGCTGCATTTCTGAAGCTGGTTGCAGCAAATGTATCAGTTCATTAAACCAAGCACTTCCATGTGAAAACATCTGTTAACTCAGGGTAGCTACATGTGGAGTACTGATTCATGCAGCTAGATAACTAAGAGCAAATATATGGATGTAGGCTAGCATGAATTTACAGGTGGCATTATGTGCTACCCCTCAGGACTCCATGCCACATCCTTCATGTACAAAGCAGACCATTAGAGTCACATGCTGATGATGAGGCCATTCTCAAACCTAGACTGGATCACTACATTTGTGGTTTGCACAGAAGCTGAATATGAGACTGAGTTTGAGGCTTTGGTCATGGGAAAGACCCCAAGCATGTTGATGATTAACCTCAAGAACACTTTTGGTAAGAAAATAGTTGGTGTTAATTTGATTAGGCTAATCTCTTTTCAGCCAATAATTTAAGATTTAGTCTTGGAAACTGCAGTAGCATTTATACGTTTGAACATGACAAGAGGAGTGTATTAAAAAGACTTATAAAAATTCCTCATTAATAAAACAAGCTATCAGTGCATCAGAGAACCAAAGAACTTTCATGTGCAAGCATGCAAAGATAGTAATAGAATCTTTCTAAGGATTTTAATCCTTGGTAGCCACTGTTGGAAAAATCCAGACTTTCTCCTAAAACAGGAAATCCCAAAAAGAGTGTATCACTCATGTTCTGACCAGTTTGACTGTTCATTAACTTATATAGAATAATTTATTTTGAAAAGCAACCTTTTCATATAATTTTGCTACAGATGCAATGTGTAAAGAGATTTCACTAATTAAACCTTAATGTGTGTCCTGTTTATCTTCTGTTGAATCTTGTGGGTAGGCAATGGGTGTTTATTTTTTTTTATTTCATTAGAAGACCCAGTAGGACTGAAAGGTGCAGTAGTTTTATTCCCACAGCTTTCAGGACAGGTAAAGAAGGCAGTGCTTGCACTAGGGAGATGCTAGAGATGACAAAAAACCAACCTAAGCTCACAAACTAGCATCTACTACTTCTTGGCAGTCATCACTCCCTGTTATAATTTGAAACTGTTAAGAGCAACAAATCTTATTTTTCTGGAGAGTTTGTGTTTTATTTTTCTTGTGGAGATGGAAACTCCATAGCTGAACCATTTCTCTGTATCCCTGAAAATGTGTTAAAACCATGAAAATTGCTTTAGGTTAAAAACTTTCTACAACTGAATCCTGCAGGGATCAGTACTCCTTTTGCTTCCTTTTGCATACATTTACAAAACCCTGAGAGACATCTCTAACATGACAAGTCTGACATCCAGCTTTTTCCTCTTCAGCAAAGGAACCAGACCCATAACCAAGATGTCAAAAAGCCTCAAGAGCTGAGAGAAAGAATAGCCAGGTTAGGTAAATGACAGGGGAAGAAAGAAGCTCTGCACATAACCATGTACTCTGTAAGGAACCTCCACAGTCCTTTTTCCACGTTGGCATCTGGGGAGCCTTTGCTTTCACTTGCAGCAGTAAGAAATGGAGATGTCTGCTGAAGCACGTTCTCTACCCCAACTCTTATTTCCTTGTGTCCCCATTAGCAGGTGGCACCGGTATTTTGTACCCTCTCTCTGCCTTCAAACTGTTCTGCTTCTCATGCAGAGACTGGCTTTTGATATCAAAAGCATTTAGTAAACTAGAGTGTAGCTCCCTGAAGCTAATTCTTCAATCATAATTCACATGGGTACCTATGGTCCTTTGGATAAAAATATTAAAGATAAATAAGATCTGAAAAGGCAGCATGGCTCTGGTACAAGTTCTCCCAATATGACTAGATCTCACCTTTGCTTAAGGCTTACCTGTAGCAACCTGAGAGATACATTTACAAACAGCTAACATCTCCAAATAATCTTTAAAAAGTAAAAGTTATCAAGTGGGAGGCAGAAAAAGGAAGTATTTTTATACTATATGAGCTGATGAAACAGAATGGAGTTTCTTGTTCAAAACAGAAACAAATTGAGCAGGTTTTTTTATTGCAAAGCCAGGCCTAAATACATACAACTTTCAGTGGAAGCTTTTCTTTTGCTTAGTGGCTGATAATCACTTGAAGGAGATTTTCAGTTCACTTTATTCTCCATTGCCTCCGTTGGGCACTAGAGGGACCCTGGAGTTTTCAAACGGATATCAACATCTCAGCAACTGCGAGGCAGAAGCGCTGCCTTTCCTAATCACCTTAGCCTAGGTGCTGCCAAGGGAAAAAAGGGCAAAAAAAATCTACTCAATCGGTAGTTGGACATGCCCAGAAACTGCAAAAATGCCACCGGGGAAAGTACAAAAAGGCGCTGTAGCCATGCTTTTTGTCATTTCATCATCATCAATAAATAAGAGCTGGCTTTGTCTTGATTGCTCTGTTCACTCAGCTAGCGTGTGACATTGGCATCAAGTCACACTGTTTTTGCAAAATTAAATGTTTCCTTCACCAGCCTGAAGTGATGCCAAATACCTAAGTTGTCAACAATTGCAGCTCGATAAACTGTCAGAGGAGCAGCAGTGGTTTGTTATTTTAGCTATATTGTAGGAGAAGGATATGTATGGACACTAGTCTCTTTCCAAAGGGCATTTCCCAGCCACAGTTTCAAATGAATCTGTTCTAAAAAAAGGCTATAGACAATGTCGTTAATTTTTCTTTAAGCAGGTAGGAAAAAAAATCCTCTTTATTTGACTTACCAGCCTCCATAAGGAGATCCTTAATTCAGCGTGTCAAAGCTTTACTGTGAAGATCATGGTGTGTGAGGCTATGTAAAAATCTGTTTTTCCTTTGTATAAAAATCTTTCCCCACTATCTCTTAGTGGGATGATGCTTTCTGATCTCCACATGACTATTTCTAATAAGAATATGTGCATGCATTTTAATGTCCCCAACATAAATTATAAGAATTTTTCCTGTCTTAATATGTCTAGTGTCAACAGCATTGCTGAATATTTAATATAAAGTATAATGTAATTTGACTAGATAATTATCTCAGGGAAAATGGCAAATGTCACGTTGTTTTTTTCAGTGTTTATTTTTCATCATCTTTGATGATTATTTAAAGGAGAGCTGCAACAGAACGACTAACTTCCAAGATCTGCCTTTTTTTCTGTCCCTGCAGGCTGCTGCTGAAAAGAGACAGACTGCTGCCGTGCTGCATCCGAGCTAGAGGCGTTGATTCCTCCATGGCATATGGAATCTTCTGAGCATTTTTCTGGTTAGTTGTATTGACCCTCTGATCTCTAGAAATGTTTATGGACAGTGCACAGTCTATTTATTGTAAATGGTGTCTTTCTGTTAAGACATCTCTCCAATGATACCTATCGCAGTATTTGTTTCCAACAAAGGTATAAGCTGTCCTTTTATAATTATTAATATATTGTAAGCTTTAAATAAATCTAATTTCCATTCAGATGAAGTGTAACTGTTTCTCCTTTATCAAGTCAAATGCTCATTCCCTCTCAGGGCTTCTGACTAGGCTTTATGTAAGCCTGTTTTCACATTATCCAAGTGGTGAAAAGAAAAGGCAAAGTCCCTAGGCCTATGGGGAGAGCTACTTTGAGGTCTTTGCATGGCCACAGAGGTCTCTGAAGGGAGATACAGAAAAAGCAGAGAAAGAAAGGTACTGCCGATCCTCAGGGTGCTGGGGATGTTGGTGCACATTCCCTGTGCACTGAACGGGTGTCTTTGCTCCTGGCAGTCAGGAAGAAAGATTGTCTGCAGCAAATGTTTCCTCTGGAAGCACCTCCTCTGGATGGACATAAATCACCGATGAGTAACCAGAGGGGAACATGACAGCTTTGTCCTCTTGGCAAGAACCAGCTACCCAGCTCCCTTTGCGTCCCACTGATTTACCGATGAAATTCTAGAAGAGGGAAGCAGCAGTGGAGGGAAACTCTCCCAGAGAGCTTGAGGAAAGGGCTGGAAGAGATATCTGTAGTGTCAACTCACAGACCTCTAAAGGAAAAGGAAATATCCTGATTTACAAATACATACAAATACTTAACAAAATAATTTGGCCTCCCCAAGTAATTTTGTTGACTGGGGACTGGGATAGAATCCAATGTAGTTCATAGAATCATAGAATGATAGCGGTTGGAAGGGACCTTTAGAGATCATCTAGTCCAACCCCCCTGCAGAAGCAAGTTCACTTAGATCAGGTCGCATAGTTGTAGAGGGATGGTGATCTTGGTATTGCAGCTGAGGAAACAGAAGTGATAAATGGTGCCTAGACTTTCCTCAAGCTGAGCTTCAACCACTGAGTCTAAGATGTATAAGGCCCAAGTTACAGATATAAAATATTCTAGATCAACTGCTGAAGTCCATGAAGAAAAAGAATGCTCAGTACTCCTGAAAATCGTACTTGAAATCAAGCTGGATACCTAAAACTAGTGAGGCTTTGCAAAAAAAAACCAAAAAAACCCCCCATAGTACCTGTTTCAAAGATATTTCATTTATTAGACTAATTCATACATGATATACTCAGAATTGCTGGCTAAGATGTTCATTTCTAAAAAACCCATTGGACTAATTTATTTAGGAAATAGAAAAGGTAAGAGAGTACCATTTTACCTTTTCATCCCCCGTAAAGGGAACTGAAACAAAGTGATTCTGGCTAGAAATGACGAGATAAGCCAATGCTGTAGCTCCACCATATTGGGGTATTGTGTGAGGGATGAGTTTGCACTTGCCTGCTTTATGGAAGGTGGAAAGAGTAAGTGGCATCTTGAGGGGCTGCAAAGGAAAAGTTCAGTTTGAGGAACTGGTAAGTGACAAAGTAATATGATTTCTTTTATTACGGGATTCAAGGAAATGGCTGGACAGCTCGGCCCTACAAAAGCACAATCTACGAGTTACCAGCAGTGCAGTTTCTGAGGTTCTGTAAAAGCATTTTTTAACCTCTCTCATTATTTGTTTTCTTTCTCCAGAGGAAAGGGAGAAACTAAATCGGGCTAGGACTTGCATCATTGGAAGATCCAAATGAAATCAAGTGAGGAAGTTTGATGCTCTTCTAGGACATGCCAGGGGCTTGGCAGGGCGACACCGCCTCAGCTGAGGGCTTGGTACGGGCCGGGTGTCACCTCAGCGCCAGGGCACGGACGGCGCCACGTCCACACCCAACACTGCTCCCTGCCAGCGGCTCTCGGGGCTGGGAGCTCCCCGCGCAGTCATCGGGCTGCCCGCGGGGCCCCTCCGCAATGCAGGGGCCGCTGCGGGCGGCGGGCACAGCGCGGGGCGGAGCGGCAGCGAGGGGCCGGGCCGCCGCGACCGCCGCCGCGGAGGCCCTGCGGGAGCGGGGCCGGGGCCGTGCCGGGGCGGGGCGGAGGAGGAGGACCAAGGGGGCGGGTCCTGGGGGCTCGCGGCGCGCAGGCGGTCGCGTCCCGGCGACAGCCCCGAGAGCCGCGGGGCGGGCTGAGGCGGGCACGGCGGCGGCGCGCCCTCTCTCAGCCCCTCGGCGAGTCAGTGCGTCCCGGTGTCGGCAGCCGCCGCGGCGCTCAGGTAAGGACCCTCCCGCGCCCCTCGCCGCCGCCCGGGTGCGGGCTGACTGTTTTCGGACGGGAGGGGGTGCCCTTCGGGCGAAGAGAATGAAGGACAAGACGAGGGGTCGGGGAGGTGGATGGGGGGGCGCCTCGCGACGCCGGGGGGCGCGGAGCTGGGTCGCGCCGGCCGGGCGCGCGCGCGCGCTCCTTCAGCCGGGCGCGGGCTCTGGCAGAAGGCGAGCGCGGCCGAAGTTTGACGCCGGTCGCCCCTGCGGACTCTCCCCGGAGCAGTGGTCGGAGGTAAAGGGAGGGGGCGGCTCCCCGATAACGGCTCTTTTATCTTCATAGTGGCAGTGGACTTTCACCAACTGCCTGTAAAGGTTTTGAGCATCTCTAGCCTGTAAAACCCTTTCAAAGATGTAACCTTATGTCCTCTCCTGCCCCCACCCCTAAGCTTCTCTAAAGGGATCTGTGAGGCTGAACAAAGAACATCGTGTGAGACAGGGGGGTGCGATGGTTGTAAGGGCTTTTAATTTGCATCGGAGAGGGGAAAAAACCCCAAACCATAAAATCATTCTCTATATTGAATGGATCAGCTGTGGAAAGGAAGCGACTGTGCACGGGGAGGCTGGTAACCGCAGTGAGGCGGTGGAGAACAAAGCCTTTTTATGTAAGAGAAAATTATGCAAAATGTGCCTCGCTTGAAGTGCTGCAGGTACGAGCCGTGAGCATATGCAGCTCTGCGGTGCCGTGATGTAGTGCCGAATCTGATCTACCGAATAAAGACTGCTTGTCTCAATTTGTTTCTTATGTGTTTGTGATACTAATTACGACCTGCCATTTGAATAAGATGTGCTTTGTGAAACACCTTTGGGAAAGAAGGGAGTGTGCCACATGCTGGGAGAGTTGCTGTCCGTCTGTAAGATACCGACATCATTTTTTTTCCTGGGCTAGGCGGAAACTTTCAGTTTTCTTCTGAATAAAGATATTCTCTGTTTCATTGGTGGATTTTTTGTGGAGGCTTCTTCCTCATATAAAGTAGCAGGCTTTTGCATGTAAGTATTCATTCACATAAAATCATGAAGTAGAATGGGTTGTATACATATGTATTTTGTAAGTCTTATTCTAGGTCTTCAGCATCCCTTTTCATAATTTTCTTTTGTCTTTGTGGTTGTGTCAATAAATATTACTCTGTCCTTTCTCCAAAAAATTGTTTAATGTCCAGCATTTGTGCTGTTTATGGTTCAGAAAACCTGTCTTTTGTTTTTAGAAGCGTTCTTCCCCGCAAGATTGAAGCACATATCCTTTCTGTTCTGGTTCTTCCCATTTCCTCCCCAAACCTTTGTCTTTTCCCTGTGAAAGAACCTGTTTCTTTTCACCTGTGCTGGTTTAGACTTGCAGGGATGTCTAGGCTACAGATATCATGGCAAATGCACTGAAGAGGAGACTCAGCAGCAGGATGTATTTATTTTATATAGCTTCTTTTGCTTCCCTCCTGACTGGATGACGTGATCACAGCATCCCAGCCCTTGCTGGGAAGAGAGAGAATGTGCTGAGAGAGCGTTACCTAGTGAAGTTTCCCCTGCCATTACTTCACATATCCCTAAGAAGTGATTCACCAGCAATGAGAAAATGGGCACCTTCCCTGTGTACATTAAAACCTCTCATCAGCTAGCACAGAGACAGTTCAGTTAAGTTTGCAGATGAGTGTGTATTTCTGCTGCTAATGTTGTGAAAGTCTGATATGGAGTCCAAACTCATCCTTGTAGCACCTCAGAACCACTGAATTCCTCATTGCATATTTCATTTCACCCATTTGCAAAACACTGATGCTGCACTCAGCAGTGGGCAAGACCCCACTCTTAATGTGGTACCAGTCTCCTGGAGCTCAGGCTCAGGAGACATGTGAGCTAAACTAACCCACTGAAAATAAGCACAAAGGCTTAGTTGGATGGTTCAGTGTGGAAATGAAACATGCAGGTAAGCCCTGGTGCAGCAGGGCTCTGGGGAGAGGAGTCATTTCAGCTGTGAGGTGCAGTGGTGTAAGTTCAATCTCTTATAGAATCATAGAATCACCAAATGATAGAATCATAGAATGGCAGGGGTTGGAAGAGACCTTTAGAGATCATCTAGTCCAACCTCCCTGCAGAAGCAGGTTCACCTAGGTCAGGTTGCATAGGAACATTCTCATCTTTTACCCAAGGGACAGGATTTGGTTAATGGAACTTTAAAATTTGTTGCACCCATATTGCACATTGCCTGTGGGTGTGTGAGAAGCCAAAGAGCTGTCATCCTGAGAATAAAAAGTTGCTGTCTTCTGTGGAGAATTTTAGCACACTTTGATCATGGAGGGCAGATCAATGTGCTCATAGTGCCATTTGTTACATAAAGTAGCATTTGCATTCTTGATTTAGAGGTCTGATGTAATTGTTACGGTATGTTATGTCAGTACTAACTTAGCTGTGCTCTTCTGACTTTTATTGTCAGAAATACCTTCTGATAGTAAAGAAAAAGTCATCATTTAATGACCCCTGAGGTGCTTTGCCTGGCCATGAGTAATGTGATCACAGTAGTCTCTAAAAGAATTGCTGCAGTGTGTGGGTTAAGAATTCCCTTGTTGCTAGATGTTTTTCCGGAAGCATACCTTTCCTTTCAGCCTGCGTCATACTGCTTTCTGTACGAGTTACCATTTGCTAAACAATGCTCCTGGATCCATGGAAGAAACTTTTTCTATCTGTACTGACACCAGAATGGGCTCTGGCCTCTCTAGCTCTGGCTGCCTGCTTACTTAACAGTTTTCTGAGCTGTGGAAATCACTGGAAATATCTAAACCCAGAAAAGGTTTAGGATGAAGTCCATTGCAGAGTCTGCTGGACTATTTCAGCTGTCATTCCCAAATGTGGCATGTCATACACATGTGTTGGAGACAGGCTTGTTTTCTTAATGGGGTGAGAAGAGGCAGAAGTAAAAAATAATTTAGACTGTGAGGACTTTATGATGATGGCTTTCAGAAAGTTATCTCTTTATTATTACAAACACTACAGAGTCACAAGTTATTGACAGAGCTTGTAATGCAGCTGTAGTATCTGAGAGTTTTGAAATCTGATCTGCCATGATGAGATAAATGACAGCTTAAGAAAGGGAAAAAGAAAAATCTTTGATGGTAGTGTTTCTTGGTAAATTGTGAGTCAGTACAAAGGCCCGAGTCCCTTACACATCTTTCTCCTGTAGCGCAGGCAGTGACTGTGCTGAGAACTGATCTTTGGCTCATAGCAGAGGAATAAAAGCATCTCTTGGGTTTATTGGGGTTCCCTGAAGAGGCACTTCTGCCTGCCGGATGTTTGTTGCCAAATTGAAGCCTTACCTAGAAAGATACTGGGAAGTGCTGCAGTTAATGTGCATGTGCATGAGTAGCAGCCAGAAACTTGTGAGTCCTAGGACTAGGTGACGTCTCAAGGTCCCTTCTAAATGGAATTATCTCATGATTGGGATATTTTGTTTATGTGCTACCTTCAAGTCCATGTGTGTACATGATGAACAAATAAAATTATGCTCATGCTGATATGTAAGATAAGACTCAAAGATGCTTGTTTTGGTTCATCTGGATTTATCCAGTTGTTTAAACACATGCTTAATTGCCCTGAAAGTGAGCCTTAAGCATGCTTAAAAGTTAAGCATGTTTTTAACAGAAAAGAGAATGTTTTTGCTGAAAAGGGAAAGAGTGTAAGTTCTGGATATGTGGGCTCAGTGGTGGAAAAGCCTTAATTATGTTTGGTGCTGAGTGCGTCCAGAGAAATTATAGACATAAACAGGATTCCCAGGAGTTGCTATATTGCTTATCCCTTCCCAAACATATATGCACATGCTAAGGGAGAGGTGGGATGGGTCTTGACATGGTTAGGACTTGTGCTTTTTGTTCTGCTCTTTTGCTTGATGTCCATGGTAGTGCATTTTAGCTCCTAACAAAAACCAGCATGAGATTGATTTCCAGAGGGTGGAGCTGATTTAGAGGATTGGTGCTGGAAACAGAGGTGGTGTATTAAGCCATCTGCTGCAGCAGAGGAGAAAGCATTTCTTTTATGGGTAAGTTTAAACACCAGTTACTCTACAAAACTGTAGGGAGAGTGTTTTAGATGGAGATTCAATGTGACATTTGTAATTGCTTTATAGGTGTTGGAGGAAAGATCTGATGTGTCCATGGGGTTAATTTGGATTGCTATGACCACATGGGTTGGCTGTGCTAGCTGTTAAGAAGATTTGAGGTCTTCATTGACCCATTTTACTTTAACACTAATTGTTTGTTGCTTTATTAAGGAGAAAAGATGAGCTAATGCTGTTGCTTCTTATGGTTTTACATCCACTGACAGTTTTCCCTACAGCAGTCTCACTGAGGAAACTGATCTTTGTTCCTTTGTCTTTACTGGAGACGTGGTGGGAAGCCCATCATAATTGTTCAAAATGATAACCAGACAACAGTTTCAGAGTGTTGGTGTTTGTACTCTGTATCTTGCATCTTTGTTAGTGTGCCAGTTAGAAAGGAATTATGGTGAAAAGGTGAGGCTTGGGCATCCTCAAATAATATAAAGATTTCTCAAATCTCTTGTTTTCTGTAACATATGAGACAGGTTAATGCTGGTTGATAGGCTTGACCAATATTACAATGTACAGTTTCTCTTTTAGCATTTTTAAAGCATCTTGTTTTTCTAACTTTTTGTTTATTCTAGCACATGGTGTCCCTCTCTTAGATAAAACATATATGTGAATGTGTATCTTCATATATTATAATGGAGACAAGCAAGAGTGTTACAGTGGAGAGGATCAATATAACCACGTTGAATTAATTGACTCTGCACCTGACTCACACCATCTGGAAAAAGACAATGCCTCTTTCAGCCCCATTTTCTAGATGAAAATCTGGGGTACTTTTCCTCTCCAGGGAAATAATCAGTCTATACCTATGAATCCTCAAATTATGGATTTGTAGGTAGAATTCAAGCCCCTCTGGCAAATTCTGCTCCTTTGTTTACAGTTAGCTTTCAGGGGTAGTGGGGATCTGAGGAATATTTCTCGTCTCGTGTTGGTCAAGCACACAGCGAGAAGTAGGAAGAGTTTTCTGTTAGTACTTCTACTACCTGTAATGCATTTAGATCACAGTAGCTTTGGGTGAGTTGAAGCTATGAAAACTTTTCTGTTTGTGAAACTTGTAATTTTGTCCCCTGAGGGAGATTTCAATATTTCAGTATCTGTTTGCAAAATTAGCTTTTTTTAAAGTGTATGCAACCTCTGGATAAATAACATAGAGTCATAGAATCGTTATGGGTGGAAATGACCTTTAAGATCAAGTCCAACTACTAGCCTTACGCTGCCAATCCTGTCACTGAACTAAAGCACATCCTTCAGCACCTCATTAACATTTATAAATATCTAAAGAGTGAGTGTCAGGAGGTTGGGACATCCCTCTTTTCTGTAGTAGATAGTAACAGGACAAGGGGTAATGGGATGAAGCTGGAACAGAAAAAGTTCCACTTAAATATACGAGAAAACTATTTCACCGTGAGAGTGATGGAGCAGTGGCACAGGCTGCCCAGAGGGGTTGTGGAGTCTCCTTCCTTGGAGGTCTTCAAGACCCGCCTGGACGTGTTTCTATGCAACCTGATCTAGGTGAACCTGCTTCTGCAGCGGGATTGGACTAGATGATCTCTAAAGGTCCCTTCCAACCCCTACCATTCTATGATTCTATGATTCCATGATGGTGACTCCACCACCTCCCTGGGCCACCCGTTCCAATGCTTAATAACTTTAGTAATGCTTTATCAGTGAAAAAGTTCTTCCTAATGTCCAGTCTAAACTTCCCCTGGTGCAACTTGAACCCATTTCCGTGTGTTCTATCATTCGTTACTGGAGAGAAGAGATTAATCCCCACCCCAGCATAGAAAGACTTGATTCAAAGTGGCCTTGGAGCTGGAAGGGGCAGGTACAAGTGCAAAGCTGGCACTGAACTCATTCCTGTGTGCTCCGACTGGCCCTCCTTTCACCATGTAAAAGAGAAACAGTAGGGACCGAGATACCCTGTCTGTTGCTATTTCTAATGTGCTGCGCAAGAGGGTCGTTATGTTTGCTGTGGAGGTTCTCTATGGCAGAGGTCATTGGCTGTGTCACGGGAAGAACAAATCTTTTCCTTCTTCAAGGGTGCTGGGCCAGACTGGGCATATGGACAAAGCTCAGCCTCCAACCGCTCGAGCCCCCATGTGTGCTACTAAGGGGGCTCCAGAGCGCACAGCTCCTGCACTCCCTGGGCCAGTGATGCAGGCCGATGCTCGATGTTAATCTTCTTGAGGAGCCTGTCCTCATCTGTGGCAATCTTCTTAGTTAAAAAAATAGCCCAAACAAAACTGGTAGTCCAATCATGGTAGCTAACTTGGCAGCACTTAATTAGAAGGCCTATTGATTCAAGACCTATGCTTTCACTTTATTTTCTGGAGAGAATGATAGGGGTTGGTTTCTGGTTCAGAACTAGGAGCTGTCAGTTCTATTTTGAAGAACATGTGTTATTTGTTAGAAGAGCTGCTTTGCTGTGCAAAACTTGCTACTTTTCTGGAGGTTGTGGTCTTGGATGAGCAAACTCAGAAAATACCTCAAAATGAGAATGAAAGATAGACATATTGTTAAAGTTCAGAGCAAATTTTGGGTAATGCTTTTGAAAGCTCCAGCCTTGGTCCAAATTTGATCCAGAGATGAACAGCAGAAAGTGCTGCAAGCCTTCAAAAGTTACCTGGGTGCTTTACTACTGGGCCAGAAACCTACATCTGCTGACTGTGAGCATAAGTGTGCATTGACTGGGCTCCTTCCCTCCATAGCCCAACCACGGTGTTGTCCAGGCTGTGCCCAGAGGAGCCATTGCTGGGTAGGAAGTAGAGCTAAGTCTCTCTTTTTTTTCTGTTCTCCTTTAGAAGGTTAAACTTGTTAAACCAATGCAGGCAATTGCAAGGTGCCAGACTTTAGGACTCCCTTAGCCTTTGGGAAAGTTCAGAGACTGAGGAGGACTGTGAGAAAAGCCTGTTTGTGTTTGCTGTGAAATGGGCTGAAAGTGCATGTTCGAAATCCTTAGACTTTAAAGAGAGTTCAGGTCTGGATCTGACTTCTGGTTAGTTGGAAAGCTGGTTAGCTTGTTTTATCTAACCATCTCTTTTTTTTGTGCCAAGTTCTGTTTTCTGCAGTGGCTTTTCTGTGACTGCCAGGTCTGAGCAGAAAGATCTGATCCCCTCATGGGGAATTTGTCTGGACTCGACCTGAGGCTGTACACTGCAGTGCAATGACTCCCAGTGCTGACATCCAATGCTTGCTAATGTTAACATGATTCCACTATCTTCTGGCTGATTGTGAGACAAAGGGACCCCACAGCGTTCCAAAGCCCCTGTCTCATTCTTGCAGCTGCTTCCATGTGATCCAGTGAAGTGTGCCTGGGCAACCATTCCTGTTCTAGTTGTGATATCACTCAGAAAGCGGAGCTGCTACCTTTCTTTGAGTTACTGTGGCTCTGGCTAGATGAATAGCAGCTGTACGTTCATGTGCAGGGTGTCTCTCACTGACAAATCCCTGTCTGTTGGTGCCTGACATGCTTTTCAGGTGTCTCAAGCTGCTGTTTGGTGGTAGTATTGCAGGGTGTGGTGGGAGGCCAGTGGCTGCTCCTGTTTACAACAACACTGTGTTCATGCTGTTGGGCATTTGCTTACTTCCCCTGAGTCATGATGAAATCAATACTAGCTTTTATTTCCGTCAGCAATTATAAAATGTTCAAGAAGGCTGAGGAAAACATCCAAGGGCTCAAAAAAGGAGAGATGCAGGGGTGGAGTCTCATTCATGTCCTATCCTGCTTGTCAGCCTGTAGCTTGGAGTGGGAGGGAATCAGAGATGAAGCCAGATGTGCCAGCCCTAAGATGCTTCCTCATCTTCAGAATTACCCTGCCCACCAGCACTCTTCTGCACCTGTATTAGAAAATATGTGTTGCAGGGAGACAGCCACAAGAATAGGAGAGAGATTTCTGAACTAAGGGAGTCAGCTTCTCCAGATTTGTGTCAGAGTTGTTCTTGGTTTGCTTCAATTCAGTCAGAGAATAGTTTGGCCCTAAGGATGCTCTTTGCTGGCTGTCAGTATGCTCAGAATGCACCTGGGAATTAATGTCTGTGTTACCAGAGTCCAGAGCAGACCCAGCATTCAGGGCTGGGGCTAAGTGTATCTGGAATGAAGGTGGCAAGTTAAGTCTTTTACTTCTATCCCTGTCTTTTTTAACAACATTGATTTGATGTCCCATAAAGAAAATCTTCTCCCAGAAAATGACGAAGAAACCCATAAATCAGGAGAAAGAAAACTAGGGAGATAAAATACGTCTGTTTCCTGCGAGTAGTAAAGGGAAGGCTGGCAAACATATGTGAGAGAGTAATTAAAAGAAAAAGAAAGAGAAAACCAAACAAAACTTTCTGGGTGGGAGGGGGACATTTAATAACTCGATTTACTCAAAGAAGAAAGGGGTACAATGTTTAAGGAGTATTGTACTAGAGGTCATTCTAAATTAATAGAATTTGATTACATTTTTTCTTTTTCAAATGCACATTACAAAAAAAAGCCCTCTGTTATGCTGTTTATGAGAGAGTAGCCCTTGATTGTAACTACTTTTTTTTTTTTTTCCCAAGATGCTGACAATGGCAGAGTTTAATTGGGGGAAGGTGTGTACCTTCCTGAGCCAGCAGATAAAAATGCTTCTGATGGTTTTAAGGCAGATACTCCTTTTTTTGGGTGGGGTCATGAATTTTCAGGTTTTTTCCAGTGATGGTGACAGAGCAACAGAGTGACTGGTAAAACTGTACTTAAGAGTAACTTGTTTACATGTTGATTAAGCATTTTAGGACTGATTTTTTTTTTTTTAACTATTACAAGCAGGAGGAGGGAATAAGTAATTGAAAAAAATATTAGGCAAACCTAATGTTTTTCAGACTTTAAGACATGAAGCTATGTTTACAACTAGGATCAAAAAGAACTATTTTCCTTGAACACATGTTATTGCAGAGTTGGCATTTGGGTTGTTCTTCTGAAATACCTCTGGCCGTGGTCAGCACCAGGTAATTTGTTTTGCCCTTGCTGCCATTCTCAGGTGAATTTCATTTCTGGGGTTTCAGTCACTTGAAAGGTCTGAGGCCTTTTTTTCCCCCAATTAATTTTATATACCTACAGAAGCAGTACATTTCGTTCAGAAGAGGGTGAAATTTTCTTCGGCACTGTAAGTTATTGTAGGGTCAGTTCCAGTGTCTTTGCTTATTCCAGAGTGCAATGGAGTATGTGATCTGCCATTGTCCTGGAGTGGGCAAGAGAATGAATATTTTAGATGTAGTATATTTCTGTGTTTTCTCTGGGAATGTTTTGGTGGCTTTCTTTCACTATTACCTAAGGGGGAGAGAGTTTTCCTCCAGTGGGGAGTGATCTCTGCACACGATTAAAAAGGCCAAAAGAGAAGTCAGAGGCAAGTTATATGTTTATATTTGAAAAACTAGCTATGGAGACTCGTTTCAGCTGTACCTTGTAGGTTTATTTTCAGAGTTGATGCAGCAGTAGGAATAGAATTTGTCTGTCCAGGATTTCCAGAGACTGTTGTACAACAGATACAAAGAAGTAGCTACCTCCCTACGTTTCCCTCTTTTCCCCATCCAAACATGATATAAACATAACCCTGTTCCCCTTATGCCTTTGCAGGTGGAAAGTCTGGTGTATTTATTGTTTGCTCCACTGCCCTTACCTGCAGGCAAGGCATGATCAAGATTGAAGCATAATCCTCCTAGATTAGTAAACAAGCCCTGCCCCATGCCTATGTCACTAAGCAAATGAGTAGCTCTTTGAAGAAAGTTTTCAGGCTTGTGAAAATAATTTCTAGCAGAAAATTTCCCTTTAAAAAATATTAAAACATGCAAATAGTTAAACTAACATGGAAGAGCGCCTCAAGAATAAAGATGCTGTGTCTCTGATGGACTTACTTCACAGTTGAACTTGAAAATCCTTCACAACTGGCAGTGGTACTGGGCAACTTCCCCTTCCACTGTCACTCTGACTGCATTTAAATATTTTTATCTTTTTGTTGCTTTTCATTTTCACCACTCATTTTGCATTGAAACACAGCTCTGGGCAGAACTCAACATAAGTAAGAAACCTGCTATATAGATGAAACCGTGGAAAATGAACCTATGACAGCCTCTTGCTGGTCCTTGTTTTGAAATGGGGAGTTGCTCCTTTTCCAAGGAGTTTTGGATCATGGGTAAGACAGCTATGGGGCAGGAAGTGTGTGCTAGCTGGTAGGACTCTGGGCTGATGGGGAGAGCCTCTGGCATATCCACCACAGGTGCACTGTTGGTTTTGGGTTTTAGCTTGTCTCATTTGCTTAGGTCTTGATCCACAGTGGAACCCGGGATGGTCTTCTTGGCTTGTAAGTGATCTCTGTGGGGTTTTTATAGGGAAATTTCAGCTTTGTCCTTGCAAAATCATCTTCCCTGTATCCACAAATAATTTGATTAGGCCCTGGATATTGCTATGCTGCAGCCAACTTGCTTGCAATTAAGCCATTACCTATCCTAAGGTAAAAATTGCCTGGAATTAGAGGAGGAGGGATATATGTTGTGAGGAGAAGCTAAGCCAGGAAACACCTGGCAACCAGATGGCCCTTATGCACACTGCATCATACCTACACCTTCAGTAAGGATTACTGTGGCTGTCTCTGGGTAATAGATTTAGAGATTTAGGGTCACAAAGAATTAGAAAATTGTAGCCAGGTGCAATTAAACAGAAGTTATTTTTAGAAGACGAACTGAGCTGAACTGAAAGCTGAATTGAAGCTACTTGAAATGTTAGAGCTCAAATACTATGGGTGGTATTTTCTGTGCAACCAACAAAAGAGACCATGCCTTTCAGTCAGAGGCACAAAGCAGCTCAGGGTGGTGGCAGGTGGGCTGGAGACAGCAGAGCTGTGAGCAATGGCAGTAATGTGGAACCAGTATTATTTTGCTTCCTGAGGGCAGCTGGCAGCAAGTACTTCTCTCTGAATATTTATGTGTGTAACAGATAAGGACTGTGCAGACTGTTAGTAGGATAGGACTGTGTGGTTTGAGCCTGACTTGTTATCTTTTAGTAAAGTTTTATCTGTATTTAATTTTGGTTTATATTTTCTCTATAAGTGTGCCAGCAATTCTGAAAGGGCAAACTCGAATGCTTTTAAATTTTCAAGTGAATTCTGAGAAAATCACTAGGCACACAGAGGTTTGGGAAGAACTGTGCTAGCACACAAACCCTATCTGTGTTGGTGACCAGTCAGCAGAAGCAGTTGCTGGGATGTGATGGATCAGGAACTAGGCTGGCCCTATGTGTGGGTGCACATAAGAGAGCATGAGGTTCTCCCTCCTACGTCCCTGTACTCACCTGCCTCCTCTGGCAGGTAAAAGAGGCATGGCAGTACTGAGATTACGAGGACATGTGGGTAGGTTTTGTCTGTCTTAGTGCTGCATTGGAAGATGGGAGATTCCTCTTCTTGAAGGAATTGTTTCGGTGTATCTGTGGCTTGCTGAGTTGATGAACGATACCATCTTGCCCTGCCAATCTGCTTGCTAACCTGCTTTGGAGGGTCTTTAGGTATGTTGTGGGGATGACAAGCAAAGAAGAAAAGTTGCTAGTCCAGGAGATGTGTAAACTCCGATTGCCTTATGAAACCTTTGGAGCAACTCCAGGAAGCTTGAATAAGTTGTTCATTACTTCCATTCCTGTGATGCTGATGGAAAAATAAGAGCATTGCTGGCTTCTATCCTGTGTGTTCTTTGAGCAGCTTCTCTGCAGACAGTGCATCTCTTGTCACTTTCATATAAAAAATATTGATAAGCACAACTTGAAAACACTTATTGAAATATCCATTTAATTACTTGTTAGTGTCTTTATCAAAGCCCATTGTGAATTTCATGCAATGAGTTCTGAGGAATCCACCTCAAAAAACTTGTTTTAAATGTCACTTTAGTTTTTAAGGCTATTACCTGTGGGATTGGTTCTGCAGCTGAGGTCCTTGATAAACATGAGCTAACTTTGCATTATGCAATGGAAGTGTTTGTATTTTATTAAAGACCAGCCAATGACACCCTACCACATGATATGAGGCAGCCATATGAATATGAAACAACTCTGTCTTGGAAGGGTGGATCAAGTTGTTAAGTAACTCCTTTCATTTTCTAATCTCTGAATCTCAAAGGCTATATGGTGTTTCTTGTTTTACCCCCAGGAGAGGAAAAATAAATCTCAGTTCTTGAAAGCTACAGCCCCAGGTTAGGCAGTCCTTATATTAACAGTTGTTACCCAGAGAGGCTAGAATATCCTTTTGTTTTGTGCTGTTGGTGTCTGCAACCAGTGCAACACCACATAACAGCAACTTTAAAAGAAGAGCAGGGAGAAGATGCCTGGAGGATTTACTGTGCTGCTGTTGGTTTTCCCCCTAAGAGGAGCATGCTGTGTCAATGCTCTCTAGCTTGGGAGAAGTGTGATAAAGAACAGAGCACGAGTTCATTTCCCCCACCAACCCTGCTGCTACAGTGTGTAAACCTAATGAAGGCTTGTGCTTCTGAATGTACAAAATTACTGCTCCATTAATGCATTGATGCTAAAATGAGCAGAAGTTGCTGTTTTGCATCCTATTTTAATTTTATATAGCTCTTTGTGTAGTCAGGATGGAGAGTTCCTGGGGAACCTCATCTAAGCAGGGACTGCTACGGTCCTATTGAGGTGCTCAAAGCCTCTGTGAATTGGGCTGTAAGGCAGCTTGTCTTTGGTAGGAATCTTTGGCTCTGCTGGACTTAGGGTTAGTCCTTGAAAGAAGCATATTTTGCAGAAACATTGAAAACGGAAAACCTGGCACAATAACCTCATTTTTGATGGGCAGTTTGAGTTGTAGCACTGCGTGGAACTTGCTGGAGGCCTGAGCGTGTATGAAGTGGTAGGAAGAATCAGAGCTAAGTTTTGGTTGGAATGAGTCTGTAGAAGCAGGCTGGGACTTGTTCCCAGCTGGAAGCTGAGTGGCTGTGGTGTTTGTTGCTCCTTCTGTATTAGGGTTTTGTCACCTGTGTTTACAGTAAATCAGCTGTTGAGAATGCTGCAGTCATGTAAAGGTGCTTCGAGCTCTGTTTGTGTGTCTAACAACTTTGGCATGTTTGCCTGATAGGTGCTTAGCTGCTCTTTTTTTTCTTTCTTCTTTCTTTATTTTTTATGTAGAAGATATTTTAAGACTCCAAACTTATACCCATTTAATAGTAGTAATTATTGTCTATACTATTACTTTGTCTAGGAAGTGCGGTGAAGTACTTTGCCTTGTTGGCAAAATACAGAAATTCAAGATACAGAAATTCACAATCTAGAGAGATCTCAAAGGGTACTGAGTTTTATTGCCAATGATAGCCTACAGTTTCAAACTAGAAAAAGATGGTTTTCAGCCTGAGATTTTAACAGTGTTATGTTAAGAAGTAGTATTACATTTGATTTAATCAGTGTCCTGTACATTGATATTTCATTTTGATGGTTTGGGGAGGTGAATAATATTAGAATAATGCTGGAAAACTGTATTTTTCACATAGTCTAGCTTAAGACATTACACCTCCCAAATTAGTGAGGCAGAAAACAGAGCAGGTGTTTGCTTTCCTTTTTGCATACTTAAAAAAGCTGTAGCTCAGTTTTGGTTTTGCCATTCAGATTTTTATGGTGACAACTGGTGGAACCAGTTTATAAAATGTCACTTGAAATACTGGAAAAAGCCTGGCCGGACTGATGTTGTCACTTATTCTAAGTAAATAGCTTTGATACTTTCTCTGGTTTCCTGGAATAGAATCATAGAATCATTTCAGCTGGAGTCATATAATGGTCTATTTTAATTCCTGTATTCATGAATCTTGAGCTAGGACTTAGGGCTTTTTTTTTTTAATTTGAAGAAGAGCTTGGAATGGAGATGACTTTGCACAAGAGCCTAATCATGAATCTGATGGAATTTTGTAGAGATTCACTGCATTTCCATGAAAGTTTTAAACAAAATACAGTCCTTTACTGGAGAAATAGCCCTGTTTCATAAGGCCATCTGTTAGTTACCAAAAATTCTTCAATAAGAGTTGTTTGTTTTTCCAGAGTGTTGAGGATATCAGATTTTCTTACAGAACTGAGTTGCTTCCTTGTGAAGTTCTCCAAGGTGTTTCCATACTGATCAGTGTAGGTGCCTTTTACTGATTTTCAGTAAACTTTCCATTGTAATTCCTTGCTCTTAAAAACTATTTGTTCACATGCCAGATGTAGGTATACACATATGTAACTCCATTGAGCTGAATGGAACTTCTTATACAAATATGACTGAAGTGAAGCTCCTCCACATATAGAGAGTCTGTAAATAGGAAGCTTTTACTATGACAGTAATGACTTCTGCAGTAAGAGTAATGTAGTACTGTACTGAAGGAAGAACATCTTTGGGTAATCTGTCAAACACAGTGTGTAATAATGTATATGTTATCTGAGAGTTCAATGGAAAACTCTAAAGTACAAATGACAGAATAAACTGCATACATGTTGAAATATGAACATTCATCTTGTAACCACCTTTGTAACCAACTGACAAGAAAAGAGCTCTTAAATTGTCTTATTAATTTCCTGTTTTGCCCTTCTTACCATGCTGATATCTGGATGACTGCTAGAGTGCGTACTTCTCTTCCTCAGTGGCTTGGTAGCATTTTTGTTTCATGAGTGTGGGGACCTTAAAGGGAAGAAATAGTTTGTTGCTCTGTGAGAGTGAAGGTTCTGTGGTCTGTTTTTCATTGCAGTGTGAGAGGTTAAAAAGTTGTAAGCTGTTTGTTGAGAAGCTTATGTCAGTAAGTCTCAGCTTCTTGATTGACACCTTTATCATCCTTAAGAAAGGTAGCTGTCTTGGAGGAGTTCACCAGGAAGGGCCTTGGATAGCAGATCAGGCTTGGAATTTTGGTGTGAATTCAATAGGAGAGCAGGAATAAAGGACAGAAAAGTGATGATACATGATCGTGATCCTGTTTGGTTCAATGAAAGGAACCAGTATTATTAATTAGCATCTTCTATTGAAAGAGTTTCTGAATGCAGGTTGTGGGAGGACCCATAATCATCAATAATACAATCTTTGACTCCTACTGAGCCATTCTTTACCTGGGATCCACAGAGGGAATAAAGGATGCTTTATTTTCAGTTGGTAAAGTTAGTACCACACTCATAACATGGCCATAGCTTTTGTTTATTCTCTACAAAGCCTATAGGAGGGACAATAGTGACTTGGATGAGAGTGCAGTGATTTGCAAGATCTTTTTTTTTTTTTTTTTTTATTCATTACACCTATTGGAAAGAGTAAATTTGCTGTAACTTTCTAGAATACCCTTTAAGTGAGCCGCATATGGACCTTGCTAAAGATTGTGACTTAATTGTTGATATATGGGGATTTATGAAGGGATTCCTTGAGGACCAAAGGCAGTGTGTAACAAAAGCAGTGACCTCTCAATTCTACAACATCTCTCTTTAAAGTGCAAATCTTTAAATGGCACTGGCCAATTATTGCTTGTAACTTGTGCCATTGACTTCAGAGAGGAGGAGGAGGCTTCCAATCTGTTTGAATTATGAACACTATCAGGCAAATTCATGTAAAAATGTAAGTATGTGCATATGCATACACAGAGGTGAGCATTCAAGTTTCTTTTCTGTATTCCACTGAAGTAACAGGCAAAGAGAGATTGGTTTGTGCTGTGTCAGAATCTAACTGCACTATTTTGAAGATAACTGATGTTTCTATTTACTCTTTCTCTATATGGTATCTATGAACTAGACAGAAAAACAGTTGAGCTCAGATTGTAATCTCTGGAGATTTTGTTATGAGTGTGATGTCCCAGTAAAATCACTAGCAGGCTTTCTAAGTGTTGATGTGTCAATGGAAGGTCACCTCCTTAAACACCACCAAACAGGGTTTACTGTTTAGGTGTAAGTGAAATCTGTGCCTGAATTACTTGTTGACTGTCAGTTAACTTCCAGTTCTTGTATCAGAGTTCAATTTTAGCATTTTTCAATCAGAGTCAAAACCCGGGTTTGAGAGTTTTTGCCAGTTGTGCTTGATACTCCTAGTCCTAACGAAAAACAGGGATCTGTTGCATCCATGCATGTATATGAGGTTCCAGTTCGTTCATAAGGGATAAAAAAGGTCTGTACTTGTAGGCTACATTTCAGGATTACTACCTAAAGCATGATTATGTGCTTGCCAGCATGATTCTTTCCTTTGCTGCCCTTTGAGCAGTGGCACTGTCCTTAGACCTGCTGTGGCACCGTCCTTAGACCTTTCAAGCCTTTGGGGCAAAATTCAGAAAAGTCTATGTTAGGAGAGAAACTGTAGGTATAAACTTGAGAATTGTAGGCATATTAACAAAAAGGTGAGTTTCAATCTACCCTTGCAGATTTGGTTGGCTTTGTGATGCACTAAGCTGAGGGATGCTCCTAAATGTGCAGAGACAACCATGTTGATGCCAAGGAATCCAGAGAGGAAAGGCATGCTTGAACTGAGCATTTTATCTGTGTTCCTGTTTCCATGGTCCTGGACTCTATGTTACTTCAAAGGTGTTTGTGTTTGGCAGTTTGTGGAACTGACAGTTGCCAGTAAATGCTGGTGAAATAGCAGGCACCACCTCTTCCCAGCCTCCCTAAGTAGTGTGGGCAGGCAGGAGAGTGACTTCTTCTGGGGGAAATGTCACTTCACAGTTCCTCTGTCCTGCAAGGATCTTTGGGGGATTTTGTCATTTCCTGCATGGTTTTGATCTCAAGAATATTACTTTTGGTGTAGATTCTTAAAGCCCTAACATTTTTTTTTTTCAGCTGCACTGGTGATAGCACCACACACTGCCCAGGTAACCGTACAGACCTCCCAACTCATAAGCAGTCATCAGTTCATATCATAAACCATAATCCTATGAGCCAGCTCCAGTCAGCAGCTGACTTGGGACCAGACTTCCTAAGGGAACCAATGAGTGTCTGTCTGAATGCAGAGTGCACAGAGGAGAAAAGGGCAGGTCTTAAAATCAGTGGGTAGCTAAATTGTTTTTATTTTCTGAGAGGCCCCGGAGCAATGTAATGCAGGTTTTTCAATGCTGACATCACAAAATACTGGGATATGCTGCCAAATCTATGTGGGTGGAGAAGAAAGGAGGTGTTCTTGATTCTTGTAAACACTTGTGCTTCTGTTCTCAAAGAAGAAAAAGGGAACAAACTTTCCTGATGATTCTCAGAGAATGTAAATGCCACAAGAGCATTTTGGCTAATGTCAGAAATGGCATTTCCTGTGCTATCTTCACTGCTTGCTTGTCCTAGTTACATAAGTTGTGTATTATCAACTGAAGCATATGCATAGAAAACCAGTTGGAGAACTCTACGAGTCATTTATCACCTCTCCGTGATTTCCAGCAGAATTACTCATACTCATAGTTGCTTTGAAAAGAGTGCTCAGGTATTCTTCATCAAAGCATTGAAGTTGCATGCATTCACCTGTAAACTAAATACTTTTTGTATTGTATCTCATGATAATTAGGTTGCAAAACCTGAAAATTAGCATGAACTTTCATCATTTTCCTTAGGAAAGAATCTCAAATTTTTTTAGCCTTGTGCTGACTTTTGGTAGAGGGAGAATTGTTGGGCTAAATTAATCCCTGAAACTTCATTTCTCTTACTGATTGGAAGAAGTTAATTTTTGTGTATACCCTCTGTGGTGTGCAGCATAGGAGGAATGCTTGTTAGCAGTTTACACAAGTCATTTGCATTACAACAGTATATTGACCAGCCCAATATAGCATTTTATTTAAGTAACCAAATCTGAACAGGATTCAGATGTTCTCTGTGTAGAAAATGAATTATGACACTTGTGTAAATAGTATTCAGGTCATTGTTGGTTCCGTACAAGAGTATGGACAGTCACTTTTTGAATATTTGGCAGTGTGCAGTGTGGCCTGCAAATAACAGATACTCTTTGGACAAATTGTTCAGTTTGATTGATTTGTAGCAGAAGAGGCTTAGAACCACCTGGATTCTTAGTGCAGTTGTGCTCTTGCTATGTTGATAGAAGATGGCTCTTTAAAGATGCCGTGTAGTTTTTATTAATCTTGTTATCAAGAGCACTCTACAGAAAGAGTGCTTTGCTATTCCAGAACTCTACAATACTTCAGTACTGGGGCAATATTATTTGAAATGATAACGACCAACTTAGTTCTTGTCAAGCAAAAGAAGGGGATGTGGGAAGAAAACAAGTTAAAAAATCTAGTCCCAAATGGAACAGAGGGCACAATGTTTAGCGCAGCTTAGAAAGGTTTGAACAAGTGAATCTGGAAAGCTCACTTAATGTGGTATGTCTCTGTGGGGGTGGGGAATTAAACTGCCTAGTGACTTTAGCAAAGTGGAATGTGGATGGAGGAACACATTTGATTTTGCCTCTCTTCACATGCCCAACCTGAATGTGCTTGCAGGTGGAAGGTGTGGATCCAGCAGGGAAAACAGCTTGCTCTGCTAATCACTGGGGGCAGGCAGTGGACCACTAAATCTCCTTTGTTTTAATTGGCCTAATAGTGCCTTTGAATCAGTGGGACTAGGGTGAATAATGTACTTGAAGTTTGTCCTGGTATCTTCATTGTAAGCCATAGGTCTTACTTTGTAAACTATTAAATTACTGTAGATGAAACACTAGAGAGATTGGTCTTGGAGTCCCTTGGGGATTGTGGAATTGCAAATAAACTCCACACAATTTACTTAATCAGAGTGTGTATTTATATTTTTAGAAGATGTTCTCTTGTGAGAAAAGTTCATGATGCAGCTAATTGGAACTGAGGTACAGATGGGACTCCCAGCTTCCTTCTGAGAGGAGCAAGCTCCTTTTATGTGTTTCTTTGTCGCCTCTCTAAGATGTACTGATATGTAAGGACTTTACATTGAACCTCTGACAGGGCTGGATAGGGTATGGAGGAAAAATAATTCTTAGCTTCAGATTCTTTTCCTGAAGTCTTAGCAACGATGACTTAACATGACCCATGCATATGGGTCAGAGTAACTGTGCTGACATTGCGCCTTGTAGATAATGTGGTTTGCTCCCACTTTTCAACGTGCTGCAAGACATGTTTTTATTAATGTTAGTTTTCTTCCGAAACGAAAATTTCTCCTCCATTTGGCAATGAAGTGATATATATCCAAGTCCATTGGATTTGCAATGTCAACTGCAGTTTGTAGAGTTTTGATTCTGAAACAGCTTTTGAGCATGTCTGTCCTGTTAGTCTGAAAAATCTAGGTCCTCAAAGGAAATAAGTACAAATGAGTACAAATCAAACGAGAGCTCAAACAAAGTACTTTTTTTTTTTTTTCCTTTTGTGAATTGATCTGAGCCTTCCACGTGCTTGCAGATATGGATGTAGGGGCCAAAACTTGTAAAGCTAGCATTTTTTGAAGATTTTAAGGAGTGAGATGCAGTGTGAATTGGGATGCACACAAATCCTAAATTTCTTTGTACCCAGTCCCATTAAATCACTTGCAGCGCTTGAAGGCTCGCTGCTGTCTGTGTAAGGTGTTCCCTTGTAAGGCAAAGTAAAATGGTTCCCTTCTGAGCAGCTCCATGTCTGGGTGGGTGACTGCATGGAGCTGGGCAAGGTGGGAGTTCGAGTTTCCCAGGTGCCACCTGGCTGAAGACCCTGTGTCGGCAACTGGCCCCCAGTTGTCTTGGAGGGGAAGTAGAGTATCTGGGCTTCCAGGTACTGATGGGAGTACCGTTGATGGCCTAATTCCCTCTATGCAGTGTAAAGCCAAAGGAGATGAAAGCCTTTAAGTCTTGGATACAGGGATAATATTTCTTGTCAGAAAGGGTATCGCTATTTCAGCACTTGAGATGGAACAAGGAAAAATGCTTTTTATTTTAATAGAGAGGGAGAGAACGTTTGCACTTGTCACTGTTTGCTTTTCCTAATGCTCAAGAAATTTATCTTCAGTGCATTTACATTGTGTTCAGATTATCTGATCAGCTTGCAATTATTTTTCTTTTTTCTCCTCCATTTATTGCCTCTGCCATCATTGTGAAAGCAAGCATTCTATAGCAATAGATTTTGGTGCTCAAAAAGGAGTTCTGGATCAGGTACTTATAGTGGTGAAGACCACCTGTCACAGGAGTGTTTTATTCTTGTGGACAAGTATTTTTTAGACAAAGATGGATATGTAACTTGAGTAAATTGGGAATTTTAAGTACTTCAACATCCTATGTCAATCAAAAAATGAACTGAGTATACTTGATATCAGAATATTATTTTTCTGTAATTAAGGCCTTATTTCCATCATAAGTACATTCAGTATCTTTAGGGATTACAGGATAATAACTTGGCAATTAAAAAAAAAATTGGCATTGGAAGTTGGCTTCAGATGTGTTCTCCTGAGAGCAGACTTCTTTAACCACATCATAGAAAAAATATTGTTATACTTAGATTGTATCAGATTTAAAAAAAATTCCTAGCAGTCTATCATCCAGGGTTGGATCTCTTTGATAAGAACTGCCATCTCAAAAGGAAAAATGCAATTTTGCTGTTGCCACTTGAGATCTTACTGGTTTGAGTAGAGTTTGTTAAATGCATTAGCAATTTCCAACTGCGTTTTAAGTGTGCTTGACCTTCCTACAGTTGCAAACAATCTCAATGTCTAGAATTCGTAGATCTTAGTGGAAGTGCTGGTAAGTGTGGGGTCTGGATGGTGTTGGTAAATCCTACCGTGTACCCATCTTCCCCTCTAGAGACAGTTGTGTTTAAGGTTGTGTGTCTGCATGCTACTGGCTTTCAGCAGGAGCTGGTTTCTCAGTCTTGTGGCATGCTGTGACAGTGCCAGGGCGATGCACAATTGTGGCTATAGATCCTGACCCTGCAGTGTGCACTGCAGAGAGCCATTCTGGTTCCACTGGTCTCCTCTCGAAAGGAGCCATTTGTCTGGGAAGCTGTGCCTCTGCTACGGCTCTGCGTGTGGGATGGCTTTCCATTCCCCACTCTTCTGCCTGGAGGAGAACCGGTGCCTTGCATAAAATGTGAGTGATCTCCAGGAAGTCATTCCAGCCTGCTTTGCAATAATTTGCTCTTTAAGTGGTTTGTTTGGTAAACTAGCAATAAGTGCCAGGCATATTTCCTGAAGGAAAACCAAATATGTATCTTCATTATGAAGAGTTTATTTATGTATTTCTGTTTTGAAAATGAGTCTTTGCAGTGCTTTGGAAGCTGAATGGAATAGTCCTGGAAGCACAGAGAAACAGGAATAACAAACATGCAGCATGAGTGTAACATTTGAGAGAGATACTGTCCTCCTGTGGAAAGGCAGACCTGGAGACTCCACCCTGGCACTTTGAGGTGGAGCTGCTGAAACAATCCTCTGTAAATAACAGATCTTTGTTTTCTGTTTGTGTGGGGTTTTTTTAATACACTATTTGTGAATCATTGCTTTCATTATTTATCTAGCCTTGAAGATGGAGAAATAACATTTAATGAATTCATGCACTAATATTTTTCATCTGTAACTGGATAAATTACTAGGGGACGAGCTATCCATTTCCATTTGAGGTGTGTGAACATTCAGTCTTTAGCCTCTTTGCTGATGCTGCCACTGAAGGGGCCAGCTGTGTGGATAATGCGTCTTGTGACCTGGATTTCTGTCCATCAGCAGCTGGATTGCACCACTGAGGAATTTCACATAGGTGGTTTGCACACGGGTTGGGTGGAGCAGCTGAGTGAGGCCTGGGGAAGAGTAGCACAGATAAGCAATGCTGTGGTACCATCCAAAGAAATATTTTCATGTTTACACTCTTCTTAGATCACATGTGTTTGTGGCACAGGTTAATACTTCAGCCGCCAATGCCCATTACTGGCTGGGGGACCTGTGTTTGTAGACTGCATCTCCCAGTTTGATGAACTGAGTTATTGTGTGGTGGAAGTGCTGTGCTAACCTGGCTTGGTTCAACAAATTCATGTGTCTAGGTTACAGCTTGAGGGGAGGTAACCTCAAGTAGGAGACAGTGTTTATGATGCCCACAGAGCAGTGACTGGAGAAATGCTTAGGTTATAAAATGTCTTTCTTTAATGATTGAAAATGTTTCTCAAAAGCTCTTAAAAAGTGCTTGAGATAAACAGCACCTTTCACTTTTGACCAATATCAGAACATTCTTAAGATTTATTGTTTTCACAATGATCTTTTTGTTACTTTTTTACTGTGTCACTGTGCTTAGGCTCTCTGCCAAGTCTGAGCAATGTCTAAATGCCCTTAGGCAATGAACATGGCATGTGAACATATGAATATGATATTTATGTGTCCATCACTTCAACAGAGCAGAAAACTTACTGACCCCTGAAATTTTATTTGGTAGGTTCTGATCAGACAAAATTAGACTGCATAATTTCTCTGGTGCTGTTCTGTGCTTTCCGTTACAGTTTACAGTTTGAGAGTGGTCTATAGGCCATGTCAGGACCTGTAATGCCACAGCTGTCCCTAAACTCATTTATATATCCTCAAGACTGAAACTGGCAGATGCCATAGTTAAAATCATTCACTTCACAGGGACTCCTGGTGAGGTTCAGCCCAACAGATATGGGCCTCAGAGCCTCCTTGTATCCCAGCTGACCTTGTGTGGCCTGAGCTGAAAGTTTCACATGTGTGGCAAAATGAGCATTTAGAAAATCTTCCACGGTGTATTTCCTGAACAAATCCCATAATTTCTCTGTTTTAGGAAAGTATCACAGTGATAATTCTCTCAAAACATTTGTTTTCATCTGGTTGAGTAAGAAAGGGAGATGGAGTAGGAGATCTAAACTTTCTTTTAAAAGACTTCCCACAGGCAAAGCTGCCTATAGGCAGTGTGTTGTTTAACTACTAAGGGTCTGTTTGCTTAAATTACGGGAATTCAGCCAGGAGTACTTCACTTTCCTCAGTATTACTGCATTCTTTGGAAGTAAAATGTTTGTTTGTTTCCAGTGTTATTACTACACAAAAAGATTGAGATATCTTTTGCAGTTATATTTGAATTAGTAGATCACACACAAAGACAAATAAATGTGGAAGAAGCAAACCAAAACCAGCCAAACCACCAACAAGAAAACCAACAGAACAACTGTGTCTGGGTAGAGATGTTTGTTTAGTTCTCTCCTGTGGTCTCTTTAGTATCCTGTTAACATTGCCTGGGTAAATAGTTAAAATAGCTATGTTGGTGTTTCCTAAAAGTGTAGTATTTGGGCATTGCCCCAGGCAGCAGCTGTGGTGTGTAGAGTTGTATTTGTGTGGTAGGAAGAACTGGAAGGCTTGGGAGGTGCTTGGGTACCAGGACGTTTGCCTTCACATCTTCTTGTCCTCCCTGCACAGGCAGATGCTGTTGGGAGCTGGACTGTTCCACTTGCAAGAGTGGGGGTGGTTTGGTACCTTTTTTAAAGTGAAGCCCTTCAGAGCAGAAGTCCTTACAGTATTTATGATGCAGCACACGATTCAGGCAAGGTTGTGATTTCGTTTGTGGCTCCATGACCTGTTTAGTATAAAAAAAAGTTGTCTGATAGCATTTTATTTTTGCACTTGGCAAGTTGTTGCATACCATTGACCTTTTCTTAACAGGATGTTAAGTTTGTTTCCACTGATATTTTTTATCGTAATATAATTAGTAACAGTGTACTGCAGGCAGTAAAAGTGGTCTTCTGTGAATGGTAAATGAAGCATGATTTAAAGTGTAATGATACTAAATGAATTGCATTTGCATCAAATAATTCTTCATTTTCTGTATTGCCGTTCCTGGTTTGCTACTTCTTTCCTTCTATTAATTACTAATTTGAGTTCAGATGCAGTAGCTTTGTTTCACTGACTTTTTACTATGGTTCAGATTCCTGCAGGAAATAAAGATCAATGAGTTCCTCTCATTGTTTTTGGGATTTTGTTTTTGTCTGTACAGTTAATTATGTATTAAAATGCTGAAACGCCCAAGTATATAATTGCTGCTGCTGTGAAGCCAGAAATGCTTCTTACCTGTTTGAAAATGGTATTAAGGACTGACTGCATTATAGGTTTCTTCCTCCATACTTGGTAAAGGTCTGAAAATATTAGGAAGTTTCTTACAAAATGCCTTGCAGAACTACTGATTGGCTGAACTTGCCATCCTTTAGAGTATTACTGATACCATAAATACAAACTATGTGTCTGCACAGATAGCCTTCTACTGCTAAACCTATTTGTAGGTTTTGGTATTCTTGACTAAGACTGACAGGACTATGCTAGATGCCTGTATCAAGTTTTTGAGAAGATTAATTCTCCAAGGCAATAACTAATTTCATTTGGTTCTCTGATATTCTGACCTTCTTGTAGCTATAATCCATGAAGCTAACTCTTAATTAGGCTTGAGGTCATAAATGTTATTGTAAATGAGACAATAATATAATTATTAGGAAAGAAACTGAAGAATAGTTGCTGTTCATCAATTAAAACTTTTTCCCTCCTAAATATAGTATAAAACAAAATATCTGTCAAATAAGTACAGAAATTAGTGAAGTGCCTTCTGGTGGTAATGAAAACAGCACACACAATTAAGAACAACCAAAAATAAATATTAGTCTAGATGAGAAGCCATGAGGAGGAGATAAACAAGGCAATGGTAACGCAACTGTCAGAACTGTTGGAAAGCCAAAAGAACAGAGAGGAAAATCAGTTTGTATTTCAGCAGCTAATTTAGGACAGAAGTTCACTGAGGGCAGCACACCCCAGACTTTATCAGTATTGAGAGTATGTTCTGATATGTTCCACAGTACATATTTGTTTATTATTTATCTTACTTGGCTTGGAGATGTTGTTTAGCTGCTAAAACAGAGCTTTCCTTTTCTTTATTCAGCCAATATAAGAGCAGAGGAGTAGCTCTGTGGAAATCTTAGTGGCTGCAGAGAGGTGCCAAGTGGAGCCTACTGAGCTGCAGCAAGGCTGAGAAATGTTCAAGTGACTTTTGGAACTGGGACTTAAGTTTTCATGTAGCTTAAATTGATGCTGGATGTGAGCTGTCCTTGAAAACTGTTTCTGCTGTAGCAACATCTACATGTGCAAGGGAGGCTGCTGGGACTGGACAGCGTGAAGACTTGTGGTAAGATGTTGTTCTAGACAATTGACATCAAAGTAGGACAAGGATGGAGGGGAGCTGGGCACTGATTCACCTAGAGTTATGGGGGGTGGGGAGGGGGCAGATGATGTGTAGAATCCATACCTGCTGACTGCCATGCTCTGCTATCCCCACGTATTAGTGAAATGTTTGCTTTCTGTTGTCCTCAACTGCATGTGTCCTTCTCTCAAATGATAGCTGCTTTTGAAGGGCTGCAGAAGGTAGTTTCTCCCTGAGCTAGTTAAAGCTCTCTCTGACTGGACTTGCTTTCAGAGGGCCTGAAAAATTGTGTCTTTGGATAATGGTACTTCTTAAGAATTAGGTTGCAACAGCTCCTGTGTTAACAGCAGAACGGTGAACTCCAAAATGAATGAGGACCAGGTGTGAGGTTTTCACATATTAGCATTGTGGGTAATGAGGTGTGATGTTGTACCAGCTGTTCACTGTGCTCTGCTGTACCTGGATGTTCTCTCAACTTAGTCCTCACAGTGCATCTTTCTATTGAAAGGAATTTCTTATCTCGGAGAACTTGGCAGATGCTGTTTCACTTCTGCACCAAAACTTTTTACATTTTTGGATTGTAGTGTTTATTGGTCTTTTTCCATACTCTCCGTAATCCACTCCCATCTTTCCCACAGCATTGGTTCTTTGGTCTCATCCTGTCGAATACCCTTATGTCCTGTCATTCCTACAGGCTGAGAAGCATAGCATATGGCTGGGCACTCTTTTCAAGAGGGGTGAAAAAGTAGTAAATGATGTTCATTAGCCTAAATATGGCAAGCAGCCTTGGATACCCAAAGAAGATGCTCATGTTGTTTTAACCTAACTATTACAGGGTCTAATTAAGTTTATATCAATTTAAATCAATTTGTATTTTATTTCCATTTGAAAGGGAGAGGCATTTTCTCCTTCAAATGTTGTATCTACTTCTTCTCCATGATCTTTGAATCACTGACTTGTCTGAAACCCTTGACATCACAAGGGGTAGTATATATTGGGAAACAAGGGGTTTATTTTAGTATAAATCAGGCTAGCCTAATAATTAGATTTTATGAGTAGAGAGAGGAAGGCAGTGAGACATCTGTGCTTTAATCCCCTTATGGTGATTTTCATAACAGAGAGAGCTAGATGAGGAGTCATGTTTGCACGGAGGACTAGTGAAGAGTTCTGTGACTGTGTTACTGCTGGGCTTTGCTTTGCACAGACACAACTGCTTTTACTTGTGCACATGCCATGTGGTTACTGTGTTGGCCAAGACCCGCTTCTAGCTGAAAACTGCCTCAGCTGCAAAGCTGTCAGCAGCAGTAATAGACACCCTTCCTATACAGTGGAAGCAGGTCGTAGAGATGTGCAGCAGATGTTGCTCACTGGTTAACAGATGCATTGAAAATCAGCTGTAAAACTGGATTTAGGATTTTGCAAATTGAGTTGAGCAAGGACAAGTGCTATTTGACAGTCTGTGTGCTTTAACAGAGAACTGTATTTCTATTACACCGAAGTTCTGTGAAAGAATAAAAGCCAAGGCTTGGAGTTCTGCTCTAAGAGATATGACACTGAATCACACCTGGACCATGGAAGGCAAGGCTTAGTCCTTGGTTTGTATATGAACTCCATTTGGGTGACCATGTCTGGCTAGCAAAGTAGCTGGGTACAGTTGTGAAAAGGATTCTGAAAGCTGGTGAGGTACTTTGGTTGAATTTCAGACCCTGCCTTTTAGATCGTGTGTAGGCATCAGGATAGATTATGCTGCAGTAGCACTGCTTTGCTTTTTTTTTTTTTTCCCCTTTAGTTTTGGAGGTGTATGGTGCAGGTACAGGGAGAGAGCTGGGCAAACACCAATGTCAGTGATGATTTTGTGAACCAAGAGCTCAAACAGTTTGTACCGGTCCACTTTGAGGCTTTCTCTCCAATACACCTAAAG
The DNA here is from genome assembly GCF_028858725.1 of Colius striatus. Classification (NCBI taxonomy): domain Eukaryota; kingdom Metazoa; phylum Chordata; class Aves; order Coliiformes; family Coliidae; genus Colius; species Colius striatus. The sequence goes on along the minus strand of NC_084767.1, from coordinate 27,162,897 downwards.
TGAAATCAAACTTCATAGAGCGTAACATGCTGGAATGACCTTTTGAAGGTGGAAACTGGCTGAAAACAGGTGATGTGCCATACAGAGTGCACTTCCCACAACCAGGAGGTGAGGTAGAGTGGTGATGTGGCATTGTGCCAGTACCTTGTGGTTTTCCTCTCAAAAGTCTTTTGTTCCTTTTAAATATTTTTATTGTGTACTTCTGAAATATCATTTTGATCATTTGAGAATAAATGGAAATAAGGTGCTGTCATATACTGTGGGTACCCAAATGACTAAGAGTGGCTGTGCTGGCAGGAAAATGATGGAAGGATTAAGAAAAAACTCCTAAGTGAAATATCCCAGCTGTCCTAAGCAGTGAGACTGTAGTGTATGATAGAGGCAAACCCCCTGTGTATTTTGGAAAAGCACAGAATATAAAAGATGTAGCACTTAAATGTATAAAATATAAGGTAAAAACATGCATTTCTAAGAGATGCCTTATCTTTCCTTCTATTGATTCTCATGTGACAATGGAAAGGAAAGCTGTGGTCAGGTTCCCAGCTCTGCAGTGATGGCTCTGAGGAACATCCAGTTTTTCCTGCTGTGGTATCTGGGTGGGCTGCCCTCCGTTGTCTTTGTTGCTGACACGAGAGAGGTGCCATAAGAAAGAAGATGGAGGATGAATTATGACCATCTCTTCCATCCTGCTGTTGTACAGCACTAAGATTTTTTTTTTCTTTAAGCTGGTGAGGTTTGCCACTATAAGAAGGACTCCAGACTCTCATAGAAAAAATAACCCACCAAAGTACTGATATCTACCCCACCAAAGTACTGATATCTTCTCTAGTTTCAAAACATTTCTGTGGGATAGAGGGCAAGATGCTTGTCAAGCATCTGTTTGTGGTGAGTTTAACATCAACAACAAAGCAAGAGCAGAAGGACTGAATAAAATACCTTCTCCCTGGAGAGCTGCTGTTTTTAAACTCCTTTAGTGATTTGAACATAGGTTTTCCTGTAAAAACTTTGAGACGTTTGATAAAGAGGTTGAGGGATTTGCATTGGGGAAGCTCAGGATCTAAGGAATAATTATCAGGAACAGTATGTAAAATAGAAAACAAAGAACCTATATTTGAAAACTCTGCGTTTTGACTTTTGAATGCAAAAAGCAGGGTAAAAGAGCGTCTGGATAGCATTCTTTGCAATGTCTGATGTATGCAATGCTGAAGCGGTTTTCAGTTTGTCATGTTCTTTTAGGAGCTAATTTAGAAAAGAATCTGAAACATTTGTGTTTGGAAAAGTTTCAAAAATAGTATTTTAAAAATTATCTAGTAATATAAATTGCTCTTGTGGCAACAGGATCTTAACATTACTGATGTCTTATTTAAAAAATACAGTAGAGCATTGTTGCTGAAATTGATTCTGTGTACTGTAATGAAATGGCTTGAATAATATAAACAAACATTTCTGATAGGTTGAAAAAGATGGCAAACTTTCACCATCAAAATTTAGAGGAAATTAATTTTTTTCATTTTTGCAAATTTTTCTTTCTTTTGACTCAACTACTTTCATTTTCAAATTGTTTGAAATTCAGAAAATCTCAATTATCTACTGCTAGTCAAAAGAAAACAGGCAAGTCTGAAAATTAAAGCGATAAGAATCAAAATGGAAAGCTTTTTTTCCTGGTTTTACCTTACCAAGTAATAAATTTTTCCAAGATATAACCTGTGGTAATCTGCAGACAAGACATGATTAAAAAAGGTGTGTTCCCATGGCTGCTTTTTCTATCTGGATAAAATCAGACTCATGAAAAAATTCATCCATGTATTTGCTTGAATCTCTTAAATGAGTAAAATTGCAGTAAGCCAATTTGAGGAACAGCAACAAAAGAATAATATTTTTTGACTGCTGCTGAGGCATTCATATTAATTAGCCTTCTTGGTTACAGCATGATAGGCATGCAGAAAGATCTGAGATATTTCATTTTCTTTTTCCCTTGTGGTCATTGCAGAGAAAGGAGTCCTTTGTGCACCTCTTCTCAAAGACACTTGGAAGCACAGATACTGTTTTTAATATGATAATAAATAGAATTATGCCCTTTTTTTCCTGTACATTGCTGGAAAACAGCATTGAAGATTATATTATTGTCAAACAGATTGTCATATGAAAATTCTTTATTTCCCCTTGTTGTACACAGTTTGAATAAGTATTTTAGCTATTCCGGTTATTCTTCCGTTGCCATTGTCTAAATGCTGGATATAATCTATCTTTTGGAAATCGCACATAAAATTTGTGAGTTCTTCTGCTTCCTGTTAAAGTATAGTTCTTCTACATATGTTTTCCTGCAGCATTAGGCAATTTAGAGGTTTAGCTGCTTGTTATGGAGCATTTACTTTAGTAGATGAGCAAGGGTCTGGAAGATCAAGGGGAGATATTTGTAATGAGGGGAAGAAATTCAATGGCATCTTTTCTTGTGTTAAATATCTTAACAAAGATTAAATATTACTAACGGCTCTTGGTCATTATTAATTATTTTAATTGGGAAATTGTTATTTTGATGAACTTGAAACTTTTGTAAAAGTATTTTAAAGAAAAGTTGAAGTATTTTGCTTGCAAGTTAAATAAGAGTAAAATTATCCACACACCCCCAGAAGGAATGCAGGTTTTATTTATAATTTTCCACAGAAGCTCCAGCATTACACACAACCAGTAAGCTGTTAATAGTTTATTTGATTACAGGATTAGCTGAGCCACAACCACTTTATTGCTGTTATTTTCCCTTTGGAGGCTGTTTCTGCAAGAGGCGGTTGCCTTCCCATGTGTTCAGCAGCCACCTCTGCACAGGATGCCTTTCTGTGCTGGCAGGGCACTACCATTGGCCACGGCCTGGGCCTACTCTACTGCCCACTCTGTTGTGCTGAAGCAGATCTGTACTTGTCCCCAGCACGATGGAAGTGGAAAATCTCGGAGTAGGGCAGGCCCCCACACTGGGATTCTGTACAGTTTTCCCTGGCTCAAATCTGGATGTATTTGGTAGTCATCCAAAAGCTGCTGCCATGTGTTTAACTGGACAGCTGTGATCTCTGCTCTTGTAAATCCACAGGGATTTTCCAGGCGTCTGGGAAGGGAGGAGCAGAGAGGATATCCATCTTGTGGTTCTGCAGAGAAGCAGCCAGTACGATATTTTGAGGAGGGTGTGTGTGTATAACCTCCTTAGTGGATCAGTTGCAAAGTGTCCAAACTAGATACATGCAAGCAAAAGATCCTCTCTGTGCAGCAGTCTTTTCCCATCTTACTTGTAGAAATACCTTAGATTTTGCTTGATGAATTGAGTGTGGTCAAATAATATGGTTTATAATCCCCAGTTATAGATCTTATTTTGGATATAACTAGTACTATGGGTCCTTTAACCCTCTTCAAAAGGGACTGAATATTTGAAGTATGCCTTTTTTGAAAGGTGATTAGGAATTTGCATTTTGTGGTCTGTCCAGATGCTACCATGTTTCAAAAATTTCTACCCAAAACTAAGAAGTCTGAAAAATTGGTCTAACACAGCCATTATCTTGAAAAGGCAGAGTAATTTTATTAATTTATTTTCTAAATAAATCCTTTACTGTAATGGATTCCATATGTGCCATGTTTAGCAGGACTTTTCTAAAGAAATCCTTAGAAGTAAAGAATTAAAATGATTCGGAGACTGACTGTATGGGTGAATATTTTAAGTGTTGAATGAGAACCAAAACTGCTGTCCTGGACAGGTAAGAATAATAAAAGCAAAGCTCTCAGTTCACATCATTGAAGATAACACTGGATAAAATGACGAGAATGCTTTTCCTGTAAAGGTTCATGTGGAAATAAATAAAAACCTCAGGAACAATTGATTCTCTTTTTTTATTTACCGATTTCTTATTCTTGAGGGAAGGGAAGAATGAAAACGGTGCTCACTGATGGGTATAGCGAGGTGTATTCTCTTTGCTTGATTTTGTTTACCTTGTTTAATTTTTTATTTATGATCTCAGTTGAGAAGTTGCTTTGATTCTATGCCTTGTCTTAAGGCTTATGTTGCTGAGTACATGTGAATGAAAGCAAGTACACAAGCTGTGACCACACAACCACATCTTGTGTGCTGAAGGCATAGTTGGTGGTTGTGCTTGCCCACAGTACTGCTTTGTTCTGCTGCAGTGATGTTGGGGCTGCCGTGCTATCATCATAGCTTCCTCTGCTGTGCCTAGAGCACGTGTGTCATCTGTATTTCAGAAGATCTGTTCACAGTGCTCAAGTGACTTGTAAATAACAGCAGGTGCTGAAGCTTTCTCTTACTGGGGATGTTCTGGCTTTTGATTCAACATTTACCAAATGTTCTCTCCTTAGGGAAAAATTATCTGGTTCCTTGGTTCTGTTACCATTACTGCTGGCATATTTACCATTGAGCTGGAGACAGTGCAAAATAGGCTTCAGCCTTAAAGACATCATCAACTCAAAGTACCCATGTGTGTAACCATGATTGCATTTGACTTGAGTGCTCTTTGATAACTGTTGCTTGGTAATTTGCTCTATCAAATGCTCTTTCTTTCATGGTCAAGTGCAGAAAAGTCCTATGTGAAGTAATTATGGCTATGCAGTGTTATCTGTAGGGCTTTCGCACAGAAATTTGGCCTCTCAGGTGCACACATCCTGTGTCTGCCTGAGGGCTACGGATGGCAGGACTTTGCAGTAAGATGATGGGGAAAGTAATTTTTGTATTAAACTGTGAGTGTTTGTATCTTGAGCTTTGTTAAGGTGGAACAGTTGACGTGAGATGTCAGTGCTAAGCAGGGAAGAGAAATCATGGGGCTTGCGAAGAAAAAAAAAAACCCCAGAGGATGTTGTGCCTTATTTGTTCAATGGTGATGATGGTCCCCCTCCGCTGTTACAGTGTTTGGCTTACATGTTCTTTGGGACTTCTGGAAGCAGTAGAAAAAAAAGTGTTGACAAGGACTACAGTAGCTAGCCTTACACTGGCATATTGCTATAGTTAAGTGATGTAGGGAAGGGAAAGGTACTTGAGGATTGCAAGAGAACAGTGGGAAATGGGAGGGAAAAATGTATTTGCAGAGCAACCTGCAGAGGATTGGAACCTCTAGAAGACATTCTGGAACAGTGTAATTTGACCTGGTAGATGACAAGGAGTACTTAAGCACTGAGTATCCTAGCCAAAGACAGCTGATTTTAACACTGATGATGAGTGTTGAAGTAACCATCTATATCAGGGTTTCTTAATGAGCACGTGCCTCCTGGTGTCTTCTGTGATTTTCATGCTGGGGCTGTGTGTATCCTACAGTATTTCTGAGATCAGTGTGTGTGGGTAAGGTTCCACTCTTAACAGAAGAGGGAAGGAGATGGGAAAACTCACGAGAGCTGGACAGGAAGAACATACATTTACTTGCTCTATATAGTTTTCAAATTAATTGGCACCCTGTAGAATCTTGCCCGAGTGTCCTGGGGAGTGTCCACTTCAGTTTGCCTTGGCCAAAGGTGTCCAGCTACCCAAATCCAATGTGTGTCTCAGTAATGTTACTCAAGGACAGTGATGGAAGGATGACAGTAGGAAGTGATTTGCCTGCATTCCTGAAAGATTTTGAAATGCTGCACAGTAAATTGGGAGGAGTGAGCACGAGAGGAAGCCTAAAACATAAAGTAAGTGTAATGCAGACAGAAACTAAAAATTGGATGATAGGACCTGCCAGTAAGGGAGCAAAACCATTTCTGAAGAACTGTACACTCACTGTATATGGCAGAGAAAAACTAGCTCAAATGTGGAGGGGCGCAGTGAGACTGCAAAGTAGTAATTAAGCCACGTTTCCTTTAACTCACGTATGTTCAAAGGTCTGTTCAGCAGGGTCAAAGTGGGCTATTGGAGACAGAGGCTCACTAGAGGGGAGCAGCAAGACGAGGTCAAGTGTCCAGTGACCGAACAGTCAACGATGGGGTTTCTGAGCTCAACCTTTAATATGAGGTGCCTGTACTTAAATTTAGAGACTGGTATTGCACCTAGGAAATGATTTATCTTTGCATTGAGCTCTTGCAGCTGTACCTCTGTGGACCACTGTGGTGGTGTCCACCAAGTCATAACATCACTCCCCCTCCCAAACTGGACAGGAGAAGTGAGAGAGAGAGAGAGAGAGAGAGAGTTTGTGAGTCAGGATAAGGACAGAGAAATCACTCAGCAATTAGCATCACGGGCAAAACAGACTCAGCTTGGGGAGAAAAAGGTTTGATTAAAGGAACAATAAGAACAGGGAGATGAGAAATAAAACGAAACCTTAAAAAAACCCCTCCTTCTTCCCAGGATTCTCCTTCCTTTCCTCTCAGCAGCACAGGGGATGGGGGTTGCAGTCAGTTCATTACAGATGGACTTTGCTGCTGCTTCTCAGGGGGAGGCATCCTCTCACTTCCCACTGCTACAGTGTGGGGTCCCTCCCACGGGAGACAGTCCCTCATGAACTTCTCCAGTGTGGGTCCTTCCCTTGGGATACAGTTCTTTATGAACTGCTCCAGCATGGGACCTCCCACGGGGGCAGCTCCTCACACCCTGCCCCAATGTGGGTCACTCACAGGGAGAACAGTCCTTCAGGTACCGACTGCTCCAGCCTGAGTCCCTCACAGGATCACAAGTCCTGACAGCAAACCTGCTCTGGCCTGGGCTCCTCTCTCCTCACAGGCTCCCAGGTCTTGACAGGAACATGCTCCAGGGTGAGCTTCCCACGGAGTCACAGCCTCCTTCAGGCATCCACCCACTCCGGCGTGGGATCCTCCCTGGGCTTTGAGTGGATCTCTGCTCCCTGGTGGCCTCCATGGACTGCAGGGGCACAGCTGCCTCACCATGGGCTGCACCACAGGTCACAGGAGAGTCTTTCTTTCAGGGCCTAAGCACCCTCCTCCCCTTCCTTCTCCACTGACCTTGGTGTCTCCCTGTTGCTGCTGCAGTTTAGCAACTGTGCAACAACTTTTTCTTTCTCCAATATGTTATTCACAGAGGCATTACCTCAGTCACTAATTGGCCAGGCCTGGGTCAACAGCAGGGTCTATCTTAGAATTGACTGGCTCTAGCCCTATAAGCTACAGGGGAAGCTTCTGGCAGATCTCTGTTTAAAGAAGCGACTCCTGTAGGCCCCCCACTACCAAAATCCTGGCTCAGGCAAAACAACTACAGCCACATATAAGTAGTTCTGCTTATGGTTTGACATTGATGCATATGAGGAGACTGCAGCCATTAGTACAGGCTTTGCATAGAAGTTATTTGGCTTCTGAAGTCCTTTTCTAGTTGTGTTGTCCTCTGCATTGCTCTGTTAATAATCTTATTGGTGCTTTTGGAAACCTCTGTGATTGATGGCAAGCAGTGTTAAGGGATTAATGAGTTGAACTGAATATTTTGTGATTTCTTGAAGTATCAACATTGGCATGCAGCAGCACAGTGCTAATTATCTTGATTCAGCCTTTGGCAGCCAGGACAAGGCATTATCCTGAGATAAAGTGCACTTTAGCCACTGCAGAAGGACTCACTGTCAGTTACTGTGGTACAAGATTAAAAAAAATGAAATCTCTTTTGAAAGTGGGACCATGAGTATATGCTTTGCAGGTAAAAGTTGACACAGCACAAAGGCTCAAATAGGTCTGCTCTTGGTTTTACCTCACAGAATGGAAACAATTATGCGGATTCAATGGCAGTTTTGTGCTTGTGGGAGCCAGGCTCAGAAAATACTGGTAGAACCTCCTATAATTGAATAGGATGTTTAATTTTCAATATATTTGCTCTTAAGATGTTTGTGTCCTGTCTGCCTTTCCTTTTCGACCTTCCCTATCCTTTTCTTTAAAAAAAAGTTATTGTAATTACTCTATGTGTACATATCAGTACAGACACATCCATGCACATATGCATACTCAAATATTGAGAACCAGAACATGTGCAACTTTGATAAACCCTCTGCTGTCTTTGGTATGGGTTCTGAATATAATTACTTCGAGTGGCCTCTGCCTGTGTGGTTAGTTTAACATTATATGCCCTGTCAGACACCTTCTCTGTCTCAAATCAACCCATGGTCTAGAGTTTTGACAAGTGTGGTCTAATTTAGTTAATGCTGTAGCTGTAATTGCTTGCTCCCAAGTACTTCCCGTCTATATTTTTAAAAAATAAACTGTCAAAGAGACTATTCCAGAACCAAAATGTGTCAGCAGAAATGTTGCATGGGATCCCTTGATCCCTGTGCGTGCTACATTTTGGTTTTACAAATGATTATGTGGCCGGACCCACTGAGGTTAGTAGGACTGCTTGTGAGTTTAAGGACTGCTTCCAAGAATTACAGCTTGCTGTGTTCAAGCCCAATTTTTTGTTTTTTACTCATAAGAATGGTTGCCACAGTGGTCAGTTTAGGACTGTTGGAGCAGTTTTCTGAGTATCTGCTTTGAGTGAGCAGCGTCTATTAAATAAAAACTCTCCATTCTGAAGGCCCTTTGAACCTTTGACAATCTCGACCTTGAAAAAAAACTGGGGATGGATTATATATGTAGCATTTTGAAATGTACTGAGACAACCTCTTTGCTCAGCACCTATAATTACAAACAGTGTTGTGATACTGAATAGAGGGTTTTAAAACATCACATCGAAAGCTCCTCATTAATTATGTTACTGAGTGTCAGCCCTTTTAATAAACGAAAAAATGTGTTCTTCTGTGGTCGAAATACAAATACAATAGAGATAATGTTACTTCCCAAGAAAGGATTATTCAAAACTAGAATGATGTATGTGCCTACTAATTAAAAGTTAATAAAGCTGTAAAAATTGAATTTATGAGCCAGATTTGAATCAGTTTGCTATTGTTGGTCGTGACTTCAGTCTCTGGGTGAGACTCACAGAAATCCCTGTTGTGTGTCCTTGTCATCCTTGATTAACGTTCAGGCTGAGTAGTTCATGTGCTGTTTCAATGATGCCACTGTCATTCATACAGGGATTAGGAGGCTACTAAAGACTTAGTATTTATATATTTTATTCAGAATTTTAAAAAACCCCTTATTTAGATAGCTTTTCTTAATGAATTCCAAGTTCTGTACACTTCCACATATGTTTCTAGTATGACTGTGGGAAAAGATTGAGTGCGAGTCAGCCCTTGTGGCTTAAGATAGTGCCTCTTTTGTCATGTTGCAGCACAAAGTGTTACTCAGATTCTTAATGCACTTGACCTCAGTTACATCTAGATGATGTACCACAGACTGAAAAAGCTGTTAAAGGAACCTTTAACATTGCTGAGTCAAATGGCTCATTTCAGGAAATACTGGAATAAAGGGTGTTTGTGCAGTCTTTGTAGCAACCTTCTGCATACATATTATAAAGCAGTCTTTAATTATGGGATCACATTATTATTTGTTTCCACAGAACTCCTGCCTCATTAAGTGTGTGGTATGGATGTTTCTCCATTTGGGAACAGCCAGTCAGTGACTTCATTTTTCTTCTGCATTTCATTGCATGTCTTCATTCTTTTTGTTTTATACAAGCTGTTTAAAACTGTTCTGAAAATACCGACTTCTATTTTAGTCATTCTTAGATTATCTTGCATGTTTAGGAATTTGGATTTCAGAACCTTGCAGTGAAATTGAGGTGCACTTGCACTTTAGAGGTGAAACAAACTTTTAAAGTCCACGTAACCCTACTTGTAGGTGTCCAGAGGAAGCTACTCAGGTTCATTCTGGAGTCATCAGTTCTCTGCTCTGACCTCGTTTGAGCAGTTTTGGCATGAAGATGCTGGTAGGACACCAGACCATGGACAGAGACTGGGAAACAAATAGTTGTCTAAGGCATCCTGCTTTGACTCCAAGGTGATCCTTTTCACATCTGCACTCTACTTTCCCCATCCCCAGCTCTTACTTTATTATGTGCCTTTGAGTTGTGATGTTCTACAGATAACCTGTGCATCAGGAAGCAGAAGTTCAAACTGCTCAGAAAAGTTAACTTTTTAACTTATTTTTATTTTTTTAAATTATCTAGAATGGCAATGTCTTTGTAGATTATTCAGGGTTCATATTTACAAAATCAGCCCATTTGAGGGACCAGTCTTTAAGATTACCACCAATTGAATTGATCTATTATTTTAATAAGAAACATGCTTCTCCAAAGTAATCCTCTATGCGTGTTGCACTTAGAAACTATAGAATAACTTTTTTATTGATTTCAGATATTAATACCTTAAATTAAACTTGATGTTTAGGAATGAGTGTCATCTACCATGTTGTTTTTCTTATCTGTACTCCTGCATTATGTTGTTGTTTGGTTTGCTGATTGGTGAAAGGAAGCTGTCTATGGGATTCTGAGGTAGTTTCTCTCAACTGTCAGCCCTTAACTAGGGCAGCTTGTGGACTTTTCACAGTCATGTAGCTGCTGTCAGCTGTTTACCCTTAGCATCAGCTGAGGCTGTGTGACAGATGTCACAGAATCTTAAGGGTTGGAAGGGACCCCAAAAGATCATCTACTCCAACTCCCCTGCCAGAGCAGGACCACCTGTGTCATCTGAGTTGAGGTCTCTGAGTGGTTTCAAAGATTTTCTTGTGAACTTGCAGTACAGAACTTAATCTCTTTGTGCCTCAGTTACTCTTCTGTACTGGGATAACTAATCCTTTGCCATACTGTATAAAAATTAAGAAGATGAAAATTGTAGACTGGGAAGTGTTTGGACATTAAAATAGTAGCAGCCTATACGACAGAAGGAGACTGTTCATTTAATGCTTCCTCTTGAAAAGTTGTGATTGGAAGAGCTGAGTGTGGTAATATGGTTGGCAAGTGGTGGACAGTGGTGAAGCTATGATTTACTTTGTGGGCTTAGGGCCAGTTGTTGTGAGAGTAATGGGAGAAACACTTAAAAACTTGTTTTAGGAAGAAAATGGGAAAGTGTAGATTCTCTTGCAGCAGAAAAAAAGCAAACAGAATTTTCATCACTGTAGAGAAAGGAACAACTCACAGTGTTGTTCTGTGAGACATATGTTCAAGACAGATCCTTAGCTACTGTGAATCAGTGGCATTCCCTGGCATTTTGGTAGAACTATGCTGATCCATCCTAACTAGGACTCAGGCTTTTGAGTATGAAACCTCATGGAAGAAGAAAAAAATTTCAGGCAATTCTGTCCTTGCAGAAAGCTTCCAAACATGTTATTTCTGATAATGTTGACACCAACAAATTGAAAATTGACCAAGCGGCTAATAAAAGGCTGTGGTTTAATTTTTCTTGCAACTGTATAGATCCTGAATAAACTTCCTGGAAATCAACATTGCTATGAGGAAGACGTTGCCTGTGAATGATAATAGGAAGTAATTCAGAATTTGTAGGTTCATACTAACATGAATTGTCATGAGAGGATAAAGACTTTACTTGAATAAGAGCAGTATTAGAGCAGCCCTGATTGTCCTTGAAAGGTTTTGTTTTTACATATTTTCTTGCCCTGTTGGTACCCTTGTTCATTTGAAAATGTGTTCAAGCATTAAAAAGTGGCAAAAGGATAACAGGATCAAAGATCCAAACAGAAGCTTTGAGGTTCTGTCACTGCAGAAGTACCAACAGTGCACAATGAACTTTTGGTGTGAATTCTTGTCCCTGAAACTGGGAGATGAAAGTTGAAAGGGTATGTGCTCTGTATAGCTCCCAGGAAACTATGCTCTCAGCTTCCATTAACGATATTGAATGCATATCTGTTCCTTTTTGGCACAGCAGGGAAGATGCCCCACAGATCTATTACTTTACTGTGTTTTCAGCTCTGAGCTGTAGATGATTTTTCATGTGTAAACAATCTAAAATATTCTGGAGTTTTAGAACTCGTTAAACTTTTAATTTCATGAAATGTAGTAAGAGGGGCTAGCAAAAGTCTTGTTCCAACTAGAGAGAAAGTGAGCTTCAAAATTTCTGGCTTTTTAAAGAAATAGAAGATGCATTTGTTCTTTCTTAACACAGTGGGCTGCAACAGTAGGCTTCAAATGTGAACCTCAATTAATTGTGAATTAATTGTTAATTGTGAATTAGCCTAAGTGTATTTTCAGGGACAAGACCTTCAGAGTACATCCACAGCTCCTGCTGCTCAGCTTTGTCCCATGCAGGCAAGCAAACCATGAAAAAACTTGGACTATCCATTTTCTGCAGTGGGCAGATCTAAGAAAGGTAAATGCACAAGGCTGGAAGGAATTGCAAGAGATACAATGCAGACCTTGGTTATGGTCACAGCTTCCCTGAGATACATTGCTGTCCCATTAACCTGTCTCTTTTTGACTGTTCAGTGAAGGTGGTGTACAGCTTCAGTAGGTTCCTGATTTAGTTCGATTAGCCTAAATCTCTTTTCTGAGTCTTTCAGACATGATGAACAACTGCTAGCTTTATACTCTGGATTATTATCTCCTACGTTAAGGCATGTCTGTGTTGCAGACAATAGTTAACAGTACGAGGTTGATGTCAGTGACGGAAGAGCTCTGGAAAATCTGTGGAAGCTGAATATCCAGTTGTTCACTTCGCTTTTCTGTGGGGTGTGACATGCCTCCACCTAAGAGTCAGCACAGCAGGGAGGAATGTGGGTTTGTACTACAGCTTCTCCTGCACAAAGTCATCTGCTTGAGCTCAGCCCGTTGGTCTTGAGCTAAGATGTTGGCAGATGAAGCTGTGTGCTGAAATGTTTCTTTTTGCTGCTTCTACAGCAGCACTGCTACAGCACTTTGCACATTATCACAGAATCATAGAATGTTAGGGGTTGGGAGGGACCTTTAGAGATCATCTAGTCCAACCCCCCTGCAGAAGCAGGTTCACCTAGACCAGGTTACATTGTTTCATGGTATCAGTTTTGGATGACTTTGGACTTCATGAAGTACTTGTAAACTCTTTCTACTCAGTGTTTTTCTTCTTGCCAGTCACACAAAATTTTGCAAAGAAGTGAGCCTCAGATTGAGCCCTCTAAGGACTCATTCAAAGCCTTGAAGAGTATAGTGTGCCTGTGGTGCCCTTTTACCAGTAAATGTGCTATACTCTAACAGAAAACTAGGTTTGTCAGTTTGTCTTGGTCGTTTCTTTACAGAAGCAGATTTGCTGATTTTGATAATCTAACCATCTTTCAGATATTTGTAATTGTATAATGATTTGTTTCAGGGATCTGGGTTAGACTGACAGGTCTGTAGTTCTCTAGTTTCCATCATCTTTTGTTTTGATGGTGATCCTGTGCTTGCCTTTGGGCTGTGCTTTAGGATTTCCATCACATCCGATGACTTCACAGTGTCAGTGGTTTCATCTATTCATGTTTCATTGTTTTGTTTTGATACTTCTTTTTTTTTTAACATAATTAAAAAAATGTACTTTAATTTCATCTGTATCAGCTGATTTACCTACATGAGTCTCTTCTTAATATTTTTTAAACATATCTCTGTTTTAGTTAGCACTGTAGTTACTTGATGTCCCAGCTTTCTTTTGCCGCAGAATTGTTCACTTTTGCATCTTTATTCCATCTCCAGCACTTGTAGCTTTCCTGCACTTTCATGGCTTTCCTTGAAGCCTTGCTGATCTGTGCAGAGTCGCATAAAATCTGGTTTTGGGGTTTTTTTTGAGATTCACTATCCTTAATCTGCTGCAGTCATTCCTTCTTTCTGTTGGAACAATTGATGGTGTCATTACCCAATTCACCTTCTGCCTTCAGATTTTCAAACTGTTTCTCCCTTTCAGCCAAGCCAACTCCGTCTTCTGAAATGAAACATACCTAGGGTGTTAGAAGATCTTGATGTGTCCAACTTGTGCCAGTGGATGTTTTGAATAAGCACAACTGTCTTCATAGCATGTGCCCCTCTCTCAGGGCTGATGTAGGCTGAAAGATCGGAAATACTGGACAGCTTTATTTTCCTGTTTCATGTTACAGGAAAACTGTTAGTGAAAGACTTTGCTAACCATCTGTGTGACTACTTGCAGGAACACTGACTTCACATAAAAGCTGACAGCATTAGCAAATGTCACTGTAGTTACAGAAAAGGGGTAGATAAATTATTCAATATATGTTCTTTAAAAACAGCTCCTGATTTTACTAGCCCTTCAGAAGACAAAATGCCAACATGTAGCAATGTTAACTGTGTTTTCTCTGAGTCAGACAGTTGGCATGGTACTTCATTTATTAGTAGTGTTTTCCTAAATGTATCCTAGGTGTTCACCACAGGCTGCATGAGTCAGGGCTGTGATTCTGAAAATCTTGAGATTCCTAAAGCAGAATTAACTGAGTGTAACTATAGCAAAACAGTAAATGGGTGTCTGGTTGATGTTTCATAGCCATGTTTTCTTGCTAGCAACAAGTCTCTTTCCCTTTTATCATGACCCAAGATACTAGGATATGAGTATAGAGTCTCTCAAGAAATAAACATTGGGAATCAGACCTTAAAGGTACCAGAAGTTGTGTTTGCTGAGAGTGCCAAGGTGGTGTGTTTGTCCATCATATAGTCATCAGAAGCTTTATAAAAGGGATCTTGCTGGTATAATCCCTGTTAATCTCTTTCTTTTGAATATGAACTGGGAGCGCCTCAGAAATTAGGAGATGCTGAGTGAGGTTTTGCTCAAGAGGGGAATATTATGGGTGAGTTGTTAGATGATTTTGTTTTGCTGACCATTATTAACAGTGTATGGACAAGTAGCATCTTCCTAAAGAATGTCAAATCTTTGGTGCATGACACTTCACCTGGGGGTGAGGCCTTAGACAAATCTCATTTAGCAAGTCTGACTGGCTTAGAGCTGGTTTCCTTCTCAGACATATGGAATTAACTAAAGATAATAGGGACCACGCCTGGCCAGGATATTGTAAGAACTGACTTTTCATTTTCTGGTGTTGAGAACCATGAAGAAATAGTTGATCTTCAGTTTTCTTCTGCGTTTCTCCTTGTTATACCTCCACCTTTATCCTCAGTTATGACAGCAGTGTGCAATCTAGACTTTGTCTTTTATACTTTCTGAAAGTTACTCTATGCTTACAAGCAGGAGGTAGGGATGCTGTCCTTGCACTTTGCTGATGATTCAGCTACTGCCCCAAATGAACTTTGGCAAGGCACTGAATCTGCCCTTCAGTGCCTTTTCATTTTTAAAGTTGATGAAGTCAGAGACAAGACTGCCATTGCTTTTGATGACAGTCCCTGTGCTCATGAATGCAGTGAGACATAGCAAAGTTGACTAAAAGTGTAATGTGCCTTTACTCCTGCTGGTATTTATCTTCATCCCACTCGCCTCCTGTCACATAGCAAGCACCTTACATAGCTTTTTTTAACTGTGATTTTTTTTTTTTTTTGTTACCCACATTCTGTCAGAAATTAATTCTGCAGGTAGGATGCATGATCAGAATATTTATTTCTGATTATTGGTGATAGTAGAAGAAAGTGGTCTATTTGCTGACTGTTGACTTGAAGCTGGGAGAAGTCTGTTGTCTCTCCTTGGGCAGTTCAATGAAATTTGTAAATACCAACAATTTACACTTCATAAGTGCTTCACCCCTGCCCAGTCTTCCCCAAGATTTGCAATAGTAATTAAACCTCATTTATGCTGTTATGATGATATTATACTCGTAAGATATGGTAGTAACTAGAGCACAAAGTAGTTAAGGATGTGCCCCAGGTCATGCAATAAACAGTTGTCACATCAGAGAGAGAATTTTCTCTGTGACTGCTCAGCAGCACTTCCCCATTGCAGCTTTTCTGGGGTACATGATATTCAGTTACATGATGTTCAGTGTATAGGTCCCATCAGTCTGGTCTGCAGCCTGTGAGCACATAATTTTTTACTGTACAGTATAACTGTGGGATTTGTGGAAATGAGGAAGCTTTTGGTAAATTAACTCATATTATCTACATTCTTTGTTTGCAGACTCCTTATGCTTTTGATTACTGCTGTTATCATCTCTTGTATTTGTTTTTGGTGAATAACCCCTGGTGAATGTAGATACCTGAAAGGTCTTCTGCCTGCAGGTCTCCTCCTTTCTGCAAAGGAAGAAGAGGTTTAGTTGCTCCTGTGAAACTGATCCTAACAGAAAATATCTGTATGTTTCAGTGCAATCTGCTTTTTGGTGGTTATGAACTTTATATGAGGCACTCTGAAGGCCCAAGGGCTTTGGTGGGACATGGTCTAATGGATAAGAAGGGATATAAACTACAATGTCAGGAGAGGTTCTAGTTGCTGGAGAGATTGATTTAATTTGTACATGTTACTAAAAGCAGAGAAGGAAGGTGTTTTGTTAATCACATGTTGCAATTCACAAGTCTTTAATCCATGTAATGAAATGAGAGCCTTTAGCTTTAATAACTGCCACTAACTGAGAGTTTCTGCTTTGTTTCAGATTGTGGAAACCTAAACTAAAATATTCTGTGACCAACAACGTCACAAGGACACCAAAAGGTGGGTTTTCTGGTTTTGTTGGTCTCGTATGAGTCATTCTAGAACACTGGAAGTGCTGTACATCTTGGCTTTACTAGGATGGATTGCCTAATGAGCATCTGTGACTTGTTTAGACAAGCCCATATAGTTTGACAAGATTCCTCATATGTCTATATGGATGTGTGTTATATATTTTCATGGTATTTTAAACAAAGAGAATGCATACTTTTTCTATGCTGTACAGTGAACGTGTTTGTGGCACAGAGGTAGAAACTTAAGTGAAAATAAAAACACACTGGGATTTTTGCCAGCTTCCTTCTGCAGATGTATGCATTCCATAGGAAATGTCCTACTGGCAGTATGTGTTGAGCTATCCAAAAGCCTGTGCTGCTGAGTAGAAACTGCAAACTGAATCTATGACATGGCATTTTTCTCACATTTCAAATTTAGGGTTCATGGTTGCCAAGAATTTTCTGCAACATGTGCTGATTACTCCTCTGTCAGTCACCACATGCTCACCTTGTTTCAGGGCTTGTTGCTCTGCTTTGTTGAAATATTTTCTTTAAGGTGTTTATGAAATACATAAATTTGCAGTGCAGCACACATGCAAAGAGGATCCTTGGATTTCGTGCTGCACCCTGACATTGGTATATTCCAAGGAGAGTTCATGTAGTGGATGCAGGCAGCTTTTGGTTATTTGAATGTCTTAAGTGAAAAATGTGAAGAGAGCTGGTAAATACCATTTTCACTTTATTCAGTGGTGGTTACAAGGACAATGGTCATTCCCCTTCAGCCAAGAAAGGTGGTCATCTAAGCTATTTGAAGTATTCAAGTGCCAGGTTTATCTGGTGACACTGCATAGCCATAATGAAGCCACAGGTTTGGTTTTGATTTTTTTTCTTTCCTGAAGATGGTTCTTGTTATTCTTTCCAGGGTGAGGAGTGGAGTAAAAACTGGGATGTGTGTTGCCTGTGTACTGGGGGCAATTTCTTCTGGCTACAGTGCTGGTGCTCTTACTACAGCCTCTCTTTCTCTGTTGGAGGTTATCTTTTCATGTCTGAAGTCAGGAGTCTTTCTGCAGTCTGCAGCAGCAGAGTGAGCAGCAGTGCTTCGGTGCAACATGGCAGTAGCGCTGCTGGGTATTTGAATGGCGTTTGTTTCCAGCTCTGCAACACTGCATTGTAACCCTGAGGGGCTGCAGTGCAGATATACTGTCTGTATTGTCAAGATGTTACAAAAATTGCTGCAGTCATAGAATCATGGAATCATTACAGTTGGAAAAGACTTTTAAGATCGAGTCCTACCACTAACCTCACACTGCCAAGCTCATCACTAAACTAAACTATATTGCTCAGCACTTTCTGCATCTTTTTAATATCTCCAGTGATGGTGACTCCACCACCTCTCTGGGCAGCCCATTCCAATGCTTAATAACCCTCTCTGTGAAAAACTTCTTCCTAATGTTCAGTCTACACTTTCCCTGACACAACCTGAGCCCATTTCCTCTTGTCCTGTCATTTGTTACTGGAGAGAAGAGATCAACCCTGCCTAACTACAACTCCCTTTCATGTAAACCTTGTCTCATGTGTTTGTGGAAGGCAGTGAGAGAAACAGGTGAGGTGGAAAAATTTATCAGTAAGCCTTCAGTTGTCCACATACTTGAAATGAACTTGCCAGGGGTCTTGCTTATGGTATTAATGCTTGTCCAATAAGAAAAGGTCTAGCTTTTATTTCAGGGAGTGCAAGATGCTTCTCTTAGCTGCTCTTTGTCAGCCTCTGCTGTCATTGAACATGATTCATGAGGCAAAATGTTAAATGGTCAGAAGAGCCAGGTCTTTCAAAGCTGTAATGAGCTGTCAAATAACTCTAATGAGGGAGAACAATTTAAGGATATGAGTTTAGAGTGTAGACAAAGCTTTTTGGTGGATGCTCTTTAGAAAGAGCAACAGTGAAGCTGAGGAGAGTTCATTCTGCATTTCAATTCACTGGTGCTAGTCTGAGCTTCAAAAGCCTTGGTGCCAGATGTTCAGTGTACTGTCTTGCTCTTACCAAAAGCTCATCACAAACAGCAATACTCATAACCAGGAAAGTCTGGCTAGTGAGTGATTTGCTGCAAGGGATAGGTAAATTCTTGTCTGCTCTTAGAAGCAGTAATCCAGTTCTCCCAGTACCTGGAATATAGGTATTCAGCTGTGTTTGAGCTGCTCACAACTTATCACATGGAGAAGAGGTGTTCTTGCATAAATGGAGAGGAAAAAAAAAAGCTTCTTGTAATGAAATAATCAGTTATCTAAATCCCATTTTACTAAGCTGATCAAACAGTGAGTGCAGGCTGCAGAAGCAAACCTGGACCAAGGATAAATAAACACCTCAAACTTTGAATTTTGTTAGTTCTATCTGACACTACTCTCTTCTCCTCTTCTGCATGTGCAGATTATGTTACTTTTTCATAGCATGCTAACTGTTCAGTTCTTCTTGTTTTGGTAGTCTTGCATGTAACCATCTGTTAACCCTGTAGACTACCCACATAATGACACAGAGGAAAATAAAAATCTTTATGCATTTAATGGTCTGACCCTGCATCACTTTCTGCACCACCCCAAAGCACCTTTCCTCTTCTTCTTGCTTATCAAGTAGCAGTTCCATATCTTGCATGAAGCTGTGAAAGGAAGAACATTTGTCTCAGGCCTGTTTTTGCAAGCTCAGGCACACATTGAACCTAAATATTACCTATTTTATCACACTTGCAGGGCAATAAAATCCAGATCCTCCAAACATGAAATGCAAGCTCAACAGTTGTATTTTACCTAGAATCTGAACAGAAAGAAAGCAACAAAACTGTGTTTTAAAATCTTGTCAGAATATTTCACAGGAAGAACATTAGTATATGTGGGAAGTAGTTCCCAAACCAGTCCTAACTCACCATGAATGTGCTATGAACAAAAAGTGGAGAGAATTTTATCAAAAGACGTGCATTATCTAGCTTAACATTAGGCCCTTGTGTGTGGCTACTGCTTGCAAGTGTGCTGGCCCTGCTCTCCTGCAGAGAACGGAGTCTGTGAACTTCACAGCCTTGCAGGATAGCTTGTGACGGTCATGGATAACTGAGTCATTTTCTGGAAAACGTCTCTTTCCATTGAATCTAGAAGAGGCATTAGGTTTTTGTACAGCTTTGTTCTCTGTTGAATGTGAGATATGAAGAAACTGAGTGACTTGATGTTCTTACAAGCCATATAAACAGACAGCTCTAGCTGAGCATTTACCTCTATGCTGTTAAGGGTGGTATGAGAATTGTGATCACCACTCCACCATGGAGTCTTTTGTGCTTCTGTCTTTTAAATTGGTGCTCTTTTGGACCTTTTATCTTGTAAAAGTAGTTTACTATGGTACAGCAGAGACAACTAAGTGTCATCACACCAGGATGTACTGGTTCTCTAGTTCTCAGTGTAAGACTATTCATCTCCAGTAGTTTTCTGGAGCTGCTTATATACAGTTATCATTACCAGTCTCTCCTGCTCTGCTGGTAGGAACAGAAAGTGTGAAGGGATTCAACAAAGCAAAGAGGTCTCACAGCAGAGGTTGTTGAGAAGGGCAATGCCACGTGTGTTGTACAGGGGATTGAAGACAATCAACATAACCAAGCCAGAAGGGTGTTATCCTTAGGCCCACTCCTTCCTCTGTTGCAGATCTTCAGTGTGATATTTTTCTCTTTGTGCTAAAATAAAAAAAGGGAAAGCCAAACCCACTTTCTTGTTAAAGACATTGACATCATATCCAGCATCCTTTGGTTTGATGCAGAGGGCTCTTAAGTACCATAGAGAGAGTCATGTGAGGCAGAAGCTATCCAGACTTGGCCGTTCATGCTGAAGTCACAAAGAACTTGAGCTTACAAGAAAAAAAAAAATCCAGTTGATTGGAAGTGCTCCTTGCATTTTTGTTCCAAGTACTCCTCTTGTAAGAAGCGTTTAGGGCTGAGAGAGTTTCTCCATCTAGAGACATCTTGTGGTGTTTGCCCCCCAGCAGCACTTTGTGGGGATGTGCAGCACACTGCCTTGCACTCTCAAGTGGGCAGTCTTGTTAGCCTGGGTAGCAGGAGAGCTGTGGTGTGGCCAGTATGCCAAAGAGTTAGAAAAACACATGTCCTGGGCTGCATCCAACAGTTCAGGATGGAGACTGTCAAACTGCAATGTTAACCAGCCCAGTTATGTGGACTGAGAGTGTGCCTTGCAGACCTGTGCCACACTCCCCATGTTTGCATGTGGAAAAGCAGAAAGGCTGCTGGTGTGACACCTTCCTCCAGAAGCCTGTGGATAGGATGGAGACCAGGGAAGCCCATCTGCCCTAGGTGTGCCACATTCAGACTACATGTTCAAACCCCGCTCACTCAAATAATTCAAATAATTCAAAGCCTATATTATGAATATACAGAAATAAGTGCTCTTTTTAAGGGCCACTTTGTCTTCAGTTGTCTGATATTATGAATAACGTATCAAGATACAGAGGTTAAAAAGCAGCAGTTTTCTGAGTGACAGCAAATGCTCGAGTTAATGTTCTACCAAACACCAGATGTGAAACCCAGAGGCAGGGCCAGAAAAATATTTGAGGGAGTGTCTGAGGAGGTTCTTGTTGATGCCAGCAGCTCCTGAGTGCTAGTTAGTTAACCAAGTAAGTGTTTGTGAGTTGTTTTTAATGTCTAATTCCATTGCCAGCAATGTCTTCAGGAAAAAAAAACCAAAAAACAAAACAGCAAATGGAAGGAACAGGTGGTACACAACTTTTTTAAAAGGAAACAGCATATTATAGACCTGTAAACATCTGCTTCTACTTAATGCTCAATCTTCCAACACTCTGCAGTGCAGTTCATTTATGTGGAATAAATAGGCCAGCCAGTAGGTCCCTACAATGCCTTTTATAAAAAAAATAATTATTTAGTGATTCAGTGGGGTAAAAACATTTCCGTTGTTACCCCCCTGCATGCCATACCAGGAGAATGGAAACAGTAGGACAGTAACAATGTTTCTTCTCCAAGCAATGAATGTGAGTTCAACAGGAGTAGGAGCCAGGCCCTTTCCTTGTAATACAGCAGTGATGTCTTCTGAGACAGTATTAAAGAGGAGATGTTATGCCCTTCAATTCTAACCTGAAAAGTTTACATTAAGCGAGACAAGTCCCTTTGGAAATAGAACATATTTTTTATGAGATTATCTAATATATCAGGAAAACCAGGCAAGTTTGCTGATCAGTCGTGAAGACCTGAACAAACGTTTCTATTCCAGAAAGCTTTTCTTGGTGGTTCCCTCTCCACTCTGCCCTAGCTGTAGGAGGTATTATCTACAAGGCTTACTTCAGTTATAGCCTTTGAGCATAATAGCTGTAATGCCTTTACGACTTTAAGTATCTTTTGTTATTGGTGGGGAAAAAGGGTTTCAGTGTATAGCATCTTTTCTGTTACTTAGAGTCCCAACTCACATCCTGTTCATTGATTTTTATTTCCATTCCTTATGTTCTCACATGTTTCTGGAACCATTGTCATTCAACAAGTGATATATCAAGAGTATTTCCCTTCTCCCATAAGGTCACTTGTAGTTTTGTTTTTTCCACTGGTACCAGTAACAACATAATCAGGGTTAAAGCTATTTGATTTAATAGGGCAGCATGAAGGGTGTCATGGTAGCTCTGCCTAAAGGGAATGTTGAGTTTTCTACATGTCTAGGTCTATAAGAGAAGAAGGGTGACATCCTGAGAGAAAAGAGATTACAGTCATAGGAAGAATCAGTTGTTTTTCTTCCAGTTTTTAGTTGCTGCAGCCATAAACATGCCTGATTATCTAAAGGCATTACAGTGTCTCTTAGTGTTGCTTCTCACCTTGTAAGTATATGGGATTCATGAAAACCATTCACCAAACACTTGATTTTAGTCTTCGAAAGGTAGATTGTAGTATTCAGTTCATTTGTCTGAGCAATGTGTAAAAGAAGGAGTTACTTCTCTTTAAAACTTTCACATGAAAACCCACTGTTTTTGCCTTTTTACTATTATAATCATCTGGTTAGTTTACTGTATGAATGAAACACAAAACACTTTTCAGGATATGCAAATCATAAGTCTTCTGTTAACCTGTCCTCTGAGTATTGATGTGTAGTTGAAATAACTTTGTCAAGGCATTTGGTTTATAGTTTCTAGTCTGCTTAAGACTGGTGTCTCAAATCCTGATGAAATCAAGTCACTCCTATGTTTCTAGGGAATGCAGTTTGGTTCAGTATGGGGAATGGCTTAGGAGTTGAGAGAGCTTGGCATGAAGGGGACCTCATATCAGCTTGATCCTGACTGAAAAAAGAGAAAAATATTTGTTTAGAGGTCCATGTCACCGTTGGCATTTAACAACTGTTGAACAGGGAGGGAGCTGTTTGCACTTTGTTGTTTTTCTTCCATCAATAGGTTTGTAATCCATATACTGTACAATACAGTATTTGCAATGCTAGGCACTGATATACATGCCCTGTCTCACACTTTGATGCTGCAGTGCTGGTTGCATTGAGATGAGGCTTCCAAAGGCCCCTCTTCTGAACAAGAGTTGAAGGGAATTGCATGGCTGAAAACGTGAAAACTTCAATTGTCAGTTTTTTAAGTGCAGTCCTAGGACAGATTTGACTGGCACAGAATTGTGGGCAAGAATTCAGTTGTATTCATGTGCCTTTAGCTGAGCTGTTGCTCTCAGATTGCCCTTTCCAACTATTTGAATCAACAGCTTAGAGCTAGGGAAGATAACAATGCATCACAATGGTGCTGCATTTGAAATTCAAACCTTTATGAGATTTTATGCATTTTTATTTTTTCCCCCTTGAGCTGCCTGCTGAACTAAATAATGATCTTCCTATAGAAAAAGTTATGGGAATATGTGCAATGAGGATAGGAGCCAGGTGGGGAGCAAAGCTCTGTGTGGTTGAATGCTTGTATTGGAGAAGGGCTTTTGGACCCAGGGCTAGTTTGGAAAAACACCAATCGGGGAACAGTGCTTGCCAAAAACCCTTGTTATGCAGGTGGGATGGAAGATGAATGGAAAGGTGCAGGGGTTGATTGTTGCCAAAAAGAATTGTGCACTGAGTCACAAACAAGTTTGAACTCACACAAGACTGTGGTTAGAGGGAAGCCCATGTTGCCCAGCACTGCAAAGCCCTGCATCTTTGCCTGCCTTGTGACTGGAGGGCCAAGTTCAAGAGCCGTAAAAGGCCATGTTACTCTTTGGCAAGGGTGTTTAGTTGGGTGAAGACACCTCTTTGGAGATCTGTTCCTGAAGTTCCAAGGGAGCGTTAGTATCCCAGTTTGCCTGTGAGGAAATGAGGCATGTCTCAAGATATTGATATTCTCTGCAGACAGTAGGAAAGTCTGTGACCCAGCTGGGATCACACTCCAATCTCCTGAATCCTATGTGGTGCTTTGTTGTCTCTTCTGTCAGAGTGCCTGTTTCCACTGTACATCTTAATTAGCAGCTTATCCTGATCTCCATAGCGCTCCTGATCTCCTGAGCTCCATAGTGCAAACAGTATGGACAGATATGTGTATGAACTTCTATTTTGTTTCTGATTGGAATATGGGTGCATGCATATGAGGCATGTACTCAGAAGGAGAAAATGTGCACCCTGGCCCATCAAGTAGGAAACTATTGCTTTTGATGAAAAGTTGTTGCTTTTCTCGAGCAAATACAAAGGCCAGCTTCCTGTGTGAGCTATGGGACCTGACCTAGAAAGCTTGGACTTTACAATACAGTTCTGACTGGTTCTGCCAGTATTTTTGTATCAACAATTACACATTTTCTTGAAAAGCAAGAGCTGAAACTGAAGATTGCTGTGCTTAAGCTCTTCATGTCAGAATGCAACTGTACATGTTGTGTTTGTGCTAGAAGACTTGAAGCATGAGGACTAGAGGCATATTTATCTCTGAAATTGCTGCACCTCCATTGAATTCAACACTCGCACCCACATGCATTTATAACAGCCAGCAAACAGGCTCTCACATCTCCAAAATGCATCATGAAGACACCGAACAGCATCTGTAACAGCAACAGCCTTTACTCTGTTCTCATGTTCTCATGGTCCAGGAGGCTGGCGGTAATACTGAGCATAGGGTGGTGGGTTTGCATTTTTTGATCAGGCTATTCAAATTGTATGGGAGTGTAATGCCTACCAAATTTAAAACAACAACCACTTACGGTAGTGGTGCCAGGTCCTGGCTTTGAGGAACCTCAGCTTCAGTTCAGCACAAAGGTTTGGGAAGACATGTGCTGGGTTCATGTCTGGACTCAATGTCCTTAAAGTTCTTTTCCAACCTAAATGATTGTATGACATCACAGCAGCATGTCCTCACAATTTCTTCTTTCCATGGGTTTAATGCTTCCTCTGTGTGAAATTTGGCCTTCCTTAATCTATCAGAAACTTTGCCAGCAGAGTCCAGTGTCTTTGTTTTGCTCTGGAGTGCTGTTTCAGGCTGTGTGGGCAACAGAAGCCTCAGGCTGCCATCCCATGGAAGGCTCTTTTGTTTTTGCCATGCTGTCTGGGGATGAAAAGGAAGTGCCTATTGTGCATGGCAGAGAAGAAGGTACTGGGGCTGGGAAAATAGTCATGGGCCAGGAACAGTGATTACGCATTCCTCAGGATCAGCACCTCTGCTGCTGTTGATCAGGCCCAAGATCAGTGCAGCACCTGCTGCTGTGGCTGCTTTTTGCCTGCTGTCAGGTGTGTCTCAGTTTTATGTAAATAAATCATTTAAGAAAATGAATTGTTTGGATCAAACCCTTCTGGAAAGGATAACACTACATACTGTACAAGGCAGACAGATGCCTGAAAGATGTCCTGTATTTACACAAAATGTAGCAATTAGGTTTTCCCTTGGTATCTTTTGTGTTTTTCATGTTTGCCTATTATTTCTGCAAGGGCAGAGAGAGAGGTAGTGTGAGTATCCTAACTACTGCCTGTAATTAAGCAGTCAAAAGAAAAAAGCCTCTGGGTGTTTTCCACGTCTTGGGATTTATTAGGTGTTTCATGTGCTGACAGAACAAGATGTAAAATTGCTTTCAGTATTCATCTGTCACTGTGTGAGATGGAAGAAGCAAGTGTCACAAAAGTACTGTAGTGCAGGAACTTGGCCTGTTTGTTTCTGCCCATCATAGGCAAGTCTCTCTTTTTTTTTTTAATGTGGTTTTCAGGTCTCACCATGAATAGACAAAAGTGATTCTGTTTTTACAAGGGAGAGCATCTTTCATTTAAACAATATTTCAAAAGAAAATCTAGAGATGAGTTTGAAGTGTTTGGTCTGTTTCTACAGCACTGCTAATCATTAACAAGTAATAAGATAATTTGCAATTTGGAGAAATACTGTAGCTTACTTGTCTATGTGAGGAAATGTTCTTCTTTCACTACATTCTTTGGAGTAACTGCAACCATTTGAAAGAAAACAGGTAAAGATAGTGTGTGCTGCTGCACTTCAACTGAAGCAGCTCTGCATTTTCTTGGCTTCTGTAATGAAGCAAAAACCGCCATTCAGGAAGATGATAAAAACAAGTGTGCCAACAGAGGCTGCTTATCAGCCATCCTGCCCAATTCCCTCCTAGGACCTATTGGATGAACTTGCACTGATTAAGTCTTTGTAACACTTTTAGCTGGGAAGGCCAGGGGGCAAGCAAAAAGAAATGGTAGGAGGGCACCACTGTTGGGACCCTTGAAGTCAAACTATTCTGTATCATGTGGTTGCGAGGAAAGCAGTGGGTTTAAATCTGAATGGGCCTTGTTGCTTGTTCTCTGAGGCATATGGAATGGCTGCATGGTTGGAGACTTGTGGCTTTCATGGGGGATGTGCCATTTAGACCCGCGCAGGTTGCCTGGACATGCAGCATGCTACATAAGTTTATTTAGGGTAGGGAAAAACTCTGGTTGGGTTTTTTTTTTTTTTAGTTGGAGGGCAGAAGCAAAATATCTGTTGCCCTTATGCTGAATTCACCCACCCTCCCTCAGTGAGTTATCATGGCTTTGAAAAGAGTAAAAGTCCTGACTGGAACTGAAGGGCTGCTGTTGTGTGCAGAGGCCTCTCTCCTGTATTCCCAGTTGAAAAGATGATCCTGAATTTGGCTGGGATAGTGTTAATTTTCACTAGACACGTTGAGAGGCTGTGTTGTCACTTAGTTAACCTGGGCTTTCTAAGGAAGCACACAGCCTCTTTCTTTCTGAATATGTGTGCAGAGTGGGGTTGGAGGAGCTGTACATGGGTAAAAGATGTTGTTGGGCTCATGTGAAGGAAATTACAAAATCAATGCCAATGTGAAAAATTGCTAAAACCATCCTCTGCTACCGAAAAAGACTGTGGTGGTTTAACCTTGGCTGAGTGCCACATATCCGCCAAAACCGTTCTATAACTCCCTCTCCTAAACTGGACAGGGGAGAGAGAAACGTAACAAAGGGCTTGTGAGTCAAGATAAGGCCAGGGCGATCACTCGGCAATTACCATGGTGAGCAAAACAGACTCAACTTGGAGAGAAATGGTTTGATTTATTAACAATAAAACAAAACAGAACAGTGAAGTGAGAAATAAAAACTTAATCTTAAAACACCTCCCCCTCGCCCTCCTTTTTTTCCTGACTTTCTACCTGCCTCCCCATCAGCAGCACAGGGGAACAGGGAATGGGGGTTAGAGTTAAGTTCATTACAGATGTTCTTTGCTGCTGCTTCCTCTCAGGGGGAGGCTTCCTCACACTTTCTGTGGTACACTGTGGGGTCTGTCCCCATGGGAGACAGTCCCTCATGAACTCCTGTAATGTGGGTCCTTCCGATGGGCTACAGTTCTTCACAAACTGCCCCAACATGGGTCAGGGGAAACAATCCTTTAGGAATGGACTGTTCCTGTGTAGGTCTCTCACAGGGTTACAAGCCCTGACAGCAAACATGCTCTGACATGAGCTCCTCCCTCCACAGGTTCCCAGGTCCTGACAGGAACTTGCTCCAGTTTGAGCTTCCCATGGAGTCACAGACTCTTTCTAGCATCCACCTGCTGTGGCATAGCAGAGTCTAGGCTGTGGATTGATCTCTACTCCACTGTGGACCTCTGTGGGCTGAAGGAGGATAGCCTGCCGCACCGTGGGCTGCACCATGGGTCACAGGGGAATCTCTCTTCCAATGCCTGGGCACCCACATTCTCACTCCCTTCTGCTGCTTCTGGATTTTGACACCTGCGCAGCAACTTCTTCCCCTTCTCCAATACGTTAATGACAGAGCTCTCACCTCAGTCACTAATTGTCTCAGCCTAGGTCAGCAGCAGGTCTGTCTCAGAGCTGACTGGCACTGGCCCTGTCAGATACAGGGGAAGTTTTTGGCAGCTCTTTATTTAAAAAGCTACCCCTGTAGACCCCCAAAACCTGCCCCAGACAAAACCACCACAAAGATGAATTTTTAAAAATACAAGCACTCTGTTTTGAGAACAGTATTTGTTTGATGGATCACAGACACTGACCACTGCCATAGTTGGTGTAGTGGTGTTTTTTAAACTATAATCTCTTTGGGTGCATTTAAATGTGAATGTTGTGCTGTTTGGTGCTTTACCATGTCAGGCAACCATGTCCTCTACTTATTGTGATCAGCCTTATTGTAGGCTTTTGGAGTGTTTCTTTCCTGATGTGCAACTTGAATGTCTACCCTTGACTAACAGGTTAAAGGCTACTTGAAGAAAGGTTCTGTTCTGTATAGTGTTTCCAGAAGCTTCTTTTTGCAGCCTGTATTTGGTGACATTGACATTACAAAGATGTGGGATCTTAGAGCTGTTCTCTGAGTGTGAACAGGTTTTGTGTTTTGCTCCAATTCAGCTTAATTACAGAGAGGAGAGAGGCATGGGAGGTGGTAAGGGCAGTAACTTGCTTGTATGGTACATGTTTTGCAGGTAGGGAATGAAGCTGAATCTGAAGGTTACCCAACTCTCGTGAAGATTGCAAAGTATATTTGCAGAAGCAGCAATTTGCATCTTATTTTAAAATTTTCTTTTAAAATTAGTGTCAGTGCGAAAAAGAGTAGGCAAGCCTCAGAAAACATTATTGCGGTTGTGAATCATGTGCCTGAGTACAGCAATTGTGATTTGTGGGTTGAAGGCATTTTTAAAGTGCATGACTTTGTGGATAAAACTTAGACCTGCAAGGAAAAAGAAAAAGAAAGAAATGGGCAGTGGCA
The DNA here is from genome assembly GCF_028858725.1 of Colius striatus. Taxonomy (NCBI): domain Eukaryota; kingdom Metazoa; phylum Chordata; class Aves; order Coliiformes; family Coliidae; genus Colius; species Colius striatus. The sequence continues at coordinate 27,134,333 of NC_084767.1, read as the reverse complement.
GAGGAGTATTCAGACAAAGTGGAGTGACTGAGAGTTGGTCCAGGAGCTTTTGAAAAGCAGAGGGGTATTTTTCTGTTTTAAACATTGATTTAGGGTCTTTGGATAGGAAAACCCAAGCTCAGATCTGGAAAAATTGCTGGCTGATTTGCAAATCCTGTGTTTCTTGCTTTCCTCCCTTTGGTGCCACACCTTTTTACAGAACCTTCTACCAGAGAGGGCAATGTGATTCACTTCTGCAGCCAGGTCACTATAGCTGAACACTTGCCTTAAAGCTAAGGGGGTGGTCAGTATGTCCTCTGTAATGGTGCAGAGTAGACTGCCCTGCCTGTTAGACTGTGTCTGCCTCAATCAAGCAGCAGTATTAACTTCCTAATTAGCTTTGTATCGCAGTGGAAAGGTGGGATTCAGGTATAGATTCAGGAGTGGCACATGTGGAGTCAGAAGACGTGGGGAAGCAGGGCAAAAGTTTGAGTTGTGCATTTGCAGGTGCAGACATAATGAAGAGATTCTTGGGAGATGTTAGCCCACAGCTTTTTTTTCACATCAACTTTAACAAGTGCATGAGATCTCTGGAGGCTGTCACCTACCTTAGGAGTCTGAAAGTAGAACCCTTTGAGCAGGAGATAAGCCAAGGTGATGGTGCTGTGCTACCAAAAGGGCTTGAGATTTGATCTAGTCAGATTGCTCCTGGGCTATTCTTCAGGCAGATTGGACCAAATCTTTTAACTGTGAAATAAATCCATGTTCTCAAGAAGCAGCCTGTAAAATGTCAGCACTTACATTTCTAGAAAGGCTACTTTTTTCAGATCCAATTGAGCTTCTCTGCAAATATGCTACCTAACATGAACTCTGCATGTCTCAATAGATGTGCTGGTAGACTGTCACATTTCACACTTGGATTTAAAATTGTCTTTGATTCTCCTGTCTTTGTCCTCCTCTGGAGATGTTTTCTGATCTCCACCTCATTAAAAAGTATTCTACGGACCATCCTCTCCACTGGCGACCAGTAGACAGGTGTATTGGTGAGTTGGGAGACGGGTGCTATGCTTGCCCCCCTGCACACCCCTTGTTGCAGAGACCAATCTGTATGTTTTATTGGGCACTGCATGTTTCCACAGAGCTCCTGTGATCATGTATCTCATCTTGGTCTTGCATAATGCAGTTGTGCTGTGTTGTGCTAGGTCATGCTTTTAAATGTCAGGACTCTTGAGTGCTAATTGCAAATTGAACAGGAAAGATTACTTGGGTTATCAGCAGGAAAATAGTAGAAAACCTGACCTTTTTCCTGCTCCTCATGGCAGAAGAGAGATTTTTGTAGCATTCTACTTTGAAACAAATCGGTAAATAGCAGGGATGTTCTTATCTGTAACAGGTTAGCTGCTGAGCTGTCCATAGGCTTCTTAGGTGCTGAAGGAGATGGGATGGAGAAGACATTAAATAACGTTAAGAACTTTAAAAAAGTCATTCAGAGATGTGGAAATAACTTATTCAGGCAGGAACAACAAAATATAGGAAAATTATGCCAAATCAAGCAGTGCAGATGAAAATTTTGCCTGAGTGCAGAGCACAGGCTGTGACTGTTTACCATCATGAGGTTACATCAGGGGTAGTGTAAGCTGCAGGGAGTACAGCAGCTAGGAAATAAAAATGACCACAAGGTCCGTGCTCAGAGCCAGCTAAATGAGCCATGCTGTAGGACAGGACAGTGGCAGTGCCAGAGCTCTCTGTAGATGTGATTCCAGAGGTGACATATGCTGGTGTTGTCCTTGACAAGGAGAACAGCGCTGACAGTGACTGGGTATTCCTTCCGTACTTGTTTGAATTCATGTGGAATTTTCTGTGACAAAGTTAGAACAGCATGGCCTTCATGTAAAGAATCAGTGAGAAACTCCAAGACTGCCATGACCTTCACTTTCACCAGCATTCGTATTACACAGTACCTTGTCTGTATAGCCATGTGTGGTGCAGGACTAAAGACAACTTGCCCTTTGCAGTGAGAGGCAGTCTAGCAGACATGAGCTTTGCAGGGCTCTGTGAAGAGCCTCTGATCTGCCTCCCGATGGACAGGGCACAATATTGTTTTAAAAGTTCTTTGGTAGAGAGAGGCACTACATTCTGTCCCACCTCTTGTAAAAAGCTTGTACTCATATATGCTGGTTTCAGGTATTAAATGCTGGTGGAGAAGAAAGAGAAAAGCAATGTCTTAAACATCTAAAACTTCAAATTGTCTTTTAGTAAAAGTTATTTTCAGATCCCCTCTTCTATTTGCTAGCTGCTGGAAGGTAGATTGCCATTATCAAACCTGATTGTGACCTGAGTATTGAGCTTTCAATATCAATTTCATGGTGAGAATTGGGGAAAAACCCCACAGTTCTACATATTATGGGATACTTCTTGGAAATATTTTTCTTTTATGCTAGTGAAGAAAGATACTCGTTAAAGAAATATAGAACTTGGGACATGATTGTATTATGAGGGATCTAAAGTAGGCGTAACAGTAGGCTTGAAACCTAACTTCTCAATTATCGTAATATTTGGTTTGGTTGGCATTATATAATTCTGGAGTTAGTACTGGAAAGTGACGGTAATGCCACATCTGGTCTGTGCATTCAAGTGCAGAGTCTGACATGTTTAAATTTTGCAGTTTCATGTAACTTTTTCTGTAGATCAATCCTTTCTTATGATCTAAATGTTGGCCTTCATATCCGTGGCTGCAACCTAGTTAACTTTCTGTAATTCGGTGCAATTGCTGGTCTGTCACAGCTCTGACTGCTCGAGAGCCCCGCTCTGCTGCAGTGCTGGATTTGTGGTGCAACAATGGGAGATTCGGGGAAGAAGGTGCTAGTTAGTATGTGTAGGGGGGCAGGATGTGGTCCATCAGTACAGAGGAGAGATGCTGGGAATGGAGGATTTGTCTAATCCAAGCTGATGAACAGGTTTTCTAGAAATGATAATGTTGAGCCATGTGATGGGAAGAATAGAACCAGTCTAAAAAAAATGTGTCAATAAGGTGATGGAAGTTCAGCAAGTGGTGGAAAACAGTCCTGGATTTTCTTACTTGTTATATAGCATGATATCAGGATTGATCAAAACTATGCTGTTTATGTAGAAGGATGCTTTCTGTGACCATGACTGCCTTTGAACACCGAGATATGGGGCAGAGTACAGTATAATATTTCTGTGCATGTTGGTCCTGTGGCTAACAAAGGGAGAAGTGGTGTCAGGTGGACTGTGCTCAAAACCCAGCTCTGATATTGACTTCACAGGTGACCTCAAGCAATATAAAAATGGGACTAATGACACGTTTACCATTCTGCAGAACCATAGAGTAAGAGGACTGTTGCAACATGTAGATTAGTAGTGTTGCTGTTAGAACTGGATTCATAAACAAAAAGAAATTGTCAGTTAATAGTTTGGCATTTCTTGGAGAGAAACCTACAGTTTACTGCCTGCAGAGCACTGAGGAGTAACTAGTAAAAGCTGCTTGAAGTCCTAGCCAGATGATAGAGCCAAATTGTGATTATGATTGTACACCACAAAAGCTGTCTGTTTGGGAGGAGATTTAGCTATTTGTTCATTCATGGCTTAGACTCCATCATGCAACAGCAGCCACGTTTGTGCAAACATTTGCTCATTCTGTGACAAAATCACTTGCATTAGCAAGTTAGGAAATGTAGCATTTTTATATTAAAAAGCAATAAGTAAGCTCTGCCTGTTGCTCTAGACCCAGTTAAGTAACATGCTATTATGTTCAATTAGAGTGACACAATGAAAATAGGTGTTAACACTTCTGCAATGAAACAGCATGTGAAGACCTGAACAAATGAGACATTGTTACTATGAATAATGCTCCCTCACAAGTAGAACCCCTGGAGTCAGAGGCCTTACACCTCTGTTTCCTGGCTTATCTGTTACTGTTTTGTTGAATTTGTTTTGAAGCTGTGTTGGCTGAAACATTTTAATGGTTTTGTTTTAACTGAAGCTTCCTCATGCAGTGGACAAAGCATCTTCAGGGATCCTTTCTGTTTTGCGGCAATGGACTGAAAAGGAACAACGTCTCCATTCCCTTTTGCTCCAACCGTACAAGATTGCAAGCTAGATTTTTCTGTGTTAACATGCTTTATTGAGTGTGTGTAAAACCATCCTGTCTCTGCATGACCCATATAATACATGGGAAAAATTTCCCATCTAGTAACTGATGAGGGCAATTTCCTGTGAGCCAGCTCTTCTTGTGGTCTCTGGTTTCCAGCCAGTTATATTTTTAGCACCTCTTTCTTCTTTTATTCTTCCCCCCCACCCCCCATTTTCTTTCTTTCTTTCTCTAAAAAAAAAAAAGCCATATACATTTGGCAATCTGTTCCTACAACAGTTCTTACCCTTAGACAGGGAGCAGCTTTAAAAGACTTCAACAAAAGCCATGAAGGTAAGGTGTATCTTGGTCACATTTACTTAAAGCTTTTGAGCTTCATCGTAAAGTCAGCATCAGCTGATGGGAGTAGATGGGAACAAAGCCTTGTCTGTGCTGGTTAACATTGCCAAGCTAAAACCAAGTCCAAGTAATTCTGTATTACTGTAGTCAAAGTTGGTTTGTTCCTGACACTGCAAACACTTAGACTGATGTACCATGTTTCTTAAGAGATTGAGACTCTCTGGGTAGGTAAGTAGTTGCAGTAGCAGGTTTGAAAATTCATCTGGCTCTAGGAAATAAAAGTGGGGAGACTTAGCCTGAGAGTGCATGAGGAATCCAGCAATCTGAAGCCTGGTGTCCACGAAGGAGGTCTGAATGCATGGGCAGAACAAGGAAATGAAGGGAGATCCAAATGGGAGCGCGGGAGGGTAGGGGTGCAAGAGGGGAGTCATTTATAACAGTCACTTTCCATTAAAGTAAATGAAAACCTTGGCTGCGGTTATAGAAATGTCATGCTGAAAGGCATGTGTATATTTAGTCTGTTTGAACTTTTTCCCAAGACTTTGGGAATCTGGGAATCTTTCAAAAAACAGTAAACGTCATGCAGGAGAGTGGGTTAGAGGTATGGCTTTATGGTGTTAGAAATGGTGCTTGACAGGCATTCTGATAAGCTAGATTCCTAGAAATACAAAAGGAAGAAAGCAAGGGACTGCTGTGACAGTTACTATTTCACAGATGATCCTGTTAGCTTTGTATCACTGTGGTTTTACTTGGAGATTTGATCCTTCTTTAGACATACTTATTTTTCCTCCCTTCCTAGACTTTGCAAGTCGCATCTTCAGCCTGGATCTAGAAAACTGCGTATTCTGCAAGCAAAATACCAGAAGAATGCAGCATAAGCACAGGGCAAAGGATTGAGCAGCCATCTATGAGAGGTGGAAACAGGGGCTGGCCTCTTGGGAAGAGTATAGGAACATTGCCAGGGCATGCAGGGGTGCAATGAGGAAGGCTAGAGCCCTTCTAGAATTAAAGCTAGCCAGGGAATGTTAAGGACAGCAATAAGGCATTTTTCAAGTACATCAGCAGCAGAAGGGTGGTGAGGGGTAATGTGGGCCCGCTGCTAAACACTGAGGGTGTCCTGGTGACCGAGGATGCAGAGAAGGCCGAAGTACTGAATGCCTTCTTTGCTTCAGTCTTTATGGCCAAGGCTGACGCTCAGGAAGCCCAGTCCAGCAAGGATAACAAGATGGCGAGGACAGCAGAGGACTTGTCCTGGGTGGAAGAGGAAGAGGTTAAAGACTCTTTGGCCAAGCTTAAGGCTCATAAGTCAATGGGTCCTGATGGGATGCGTCCTAGAGTGCTGAGGGAGCTGGCTGATGTGATTGCTAAGCCTCTCTCCATCATTTTTGAACAATCATGGAGGACGGACAAAGTGCCTGAGGACTGGAGAAAGGCCAATGTCACTCCAGTCTTCAAAAAGGGCAGGAAGGACGACTCAGGAAACTACAGGCGTGTCAGCCTCACCTCCACCCCTGGAAAAGTGATGGAACAACTCATCCTAAATGTTATCACTGCACATATGAAGGATAAGATGGTTATCAGGGGGAGTCAACATGGCTTCACCAAGGGGAAATCCTGTTTGACCAACCTGATAGCCTTATATGAGTGCATAACCGGCTGACTAGATGAGGGGAGAGCAGTGGATGTCATCTACCTTGACTTCAGCAAGGCTTTTGACACTGTCTCCCATAACATCCTCATCAGGAGCTCAGGCAGTGTGGCTTGGATGAGTGACAGTGAGGTGGATTGAGAGCTGGCTGAATGACAGAGCCCAGAGGGTGATGATCAGTGGCACAGAATTGAGTTGGAGGCCTGTGACCAGTGGAGTTCCACAGGGATCGGTTATGGGGCCAGTCTTGTTCAATATCTTCATCAACAACCTGGATGAGGGGACAGAGTGTACCCTCAGCAAGTTGGCTGATGACACCAAACTGGGAGGACTGGCTGATTCCCCAGAAGACTGTGCTGCCATTCAGCAGGATCTCGACTGGCTTGAGAGTTGGGCAGAGAGGAACCTCATGAGGTTCAACAAGGACAAGTGCAGAGTCCTGCACCTGGGAAGGAACAACCCCATGCACCAGTACAGGCTGGGGATTGACCTGCTGGAGTGCAGCTTTGCAGAGAGAGACCTGGGAGTCCTGATTGATAATAAGCTAAACATGAGCCAAACATATGCCCTTGTGGCCAAGAAGGCCAATGGCATCCTGGGATACATCAAGAAGAGTGTGTCCATCAGGTCAAGGGAGGTTCACCTCCCCCTCTACTCTGCCCTGATGAGGCTTCATCTGGAGTCCTGTGTCCAGTTCTGGGCTCCTCAGCTCAAGAGGGACAGGGAACTGCTGGAGAGAGTCCAGCGCAGGGCCACCAAGATGATCAGGGGACTGGAACATCTTTCATATGAGGAAAGGCTGCGGGAACTGGGGCTGATTAGTCTGGAGAAGAGGAGACTGAGGAGGGATCTTATTAACATTTATAAGTATCTAAATGGTGGGTGTCAAGAGGTTGGGACATCCCTTTTTTCTATAGTAGCTAGTGACAGGACAAGGGGTAATGGGATGAAGCTGGAACACAAAAAGTTCCACTTAAATATAAGAAAAAACTATTTCACTGTGAGGGTGAGGGAGCCCTGGCACAGGCTGCCCAGAGGGGTTGTGGAGTCTCCTTCATTGGAGGTCTTCAAGAGCCGCCTGGACATGTTCCTATGCGACCTGATCTAGGTGAACCTGCTTCTGCAGGGGGGTTGGACTAGATGATCTCTAAAGGTCTCTTCCAACCCCTACCATTCTATGATTCTGTGATTCTATGGTTGATTTCCTATCTGAAGGACAGTAGATGTGTATTTTGGTGCTTGCAAACAGTTGCCCTGGTTTGTGCCGACAATAGGGTAATCTGATATTTAATTTGGAAGAAAACATCCCTGCTTTCTAATAGGTAGTAACAGTTGACAAAAGTTGCTGAGAACTGACTCCCAGGAGTTGTTTCATACCTGAAGCATAGTTTGTAAAGTCAGACCAGCAACAGTTTTGTTTTCTTCCCACTACATTCATATCTTGAGTGGTTGTTGATTATGTTTTCAATGTTTATTAACCCAGCTGTTCTAGATGAGCACATCTGGCCCTCTGATCGTAGAAAAGGGAAGTATTTGGCAAATTGCATTCAGTTTTTCCCTGTGGTTTCTGGCTACTGGTCCTTCAAGCCATTATGACACTCGTTAGTTTTCAGTGAAGGGATACTTCCATGTATTGGGAAGAAATAAACTATATTCATAAAAGTGTGTTTTGAAATTTCCTTTTTTCACCTGAAATGTTAGCATTTTTTTGGTGCTACTATGACAAAAATCAACAGAGTGGGAGATTTGAGAGGAGGTGCAACTTCTACCCTCTTTACAAGGTGTCATTGTTGCTTTGAAGCAGCACTAGAGGATGGAGGTAGTGTTTCTGATCTTCATTAGGCACAGCTGCAGCCTTTGCAGCAATAGCATCGAATGCAGGGCTGACATTTCATTGCAGGAAATAATTTGGTGGTTGCATGTTATTCCTGAGAGTTGCAACATCACTTTGACTAAATCCTGCTGGGCTTAGGGTGGCAGTGGTATTTGCTGTGAATTGTCCTCACTAATACAAACTATTTGATAAGAGAAACAATAGTTATTGGCAAGATGACTTTTCTGATCTGAATCCTGCCTCTTCCCCTCCCCCCCCGCCCTTTCCCCTTCCATGAACTGTTTTGTAAGTTACCTTTGGGCTGGAGAGCCTCATTCACTTTCATTCTAGCAACAAATACCCTGGTATTAGTGTAAAATATCTTAACAGGAGGGTTTTTTTCATTGTTTCTGAACTCCAAAGGTATTTGTTTCTGTTGTGTTTTTAGTTTGATTTCATTTTACAGTTAAATAACCATGGATGACTGGAAAATATTGACTCAATTGTATAGATAGTCCTGCAGGTAGACTCTTTAAAGGCATTTATTTTTGAATTGCTAAACTGAGAGTGTGGACATCAAATAACAAAGTGAATAAAGTTGCATTGAAATGCTCCTATTTTCATTCACTTTAGGAAATTATAAGCTTCCTTTATCCAGAAAAATAATCAAGTACAGTCTTAATTTTCCACCCCATAAATAGACTCTAGGGGATTACGTACATGATTAAAATTATACTCCTATATAAGACTTCTTTTATTAGGCTTTGGCCAGAAGTCTTAGATCTGAGTGTTTTTATTTACTGTCTTGTCTGCTTAAATGTCCTTCTGCTTTGGGATTCTGGTTGTGCAGAAGAGATGTTACTGAGCTTCATCCCTGCCGTAAGATCATCAGCCTCACTATCAGTGAACCTGCAGAGTGAGTGGCACAAAATGTACAAAAAAAACCCCTTTTAAAATGGAAATGACATGCTTCAGGACAGTCTTGGAGTCCGCTGCATCTAGGGATAGGATAGAAGCTTGGAGGAAGTGTTGGTCCTTTCCAGTCTGGCAATACCTACATCCCAAATACCATCCACACAAAGCCTTGGGACAAAGACTCAACTTCTTTAAAAAAAATAATCCCTGTAATGTAACCCACACTACAGCTCTCTGGGTAGTGGGTAGTGTGTTTATACTACCAGAGAAAGGACTCTACACATGTTTAACAACACACTAGATGAAAAGAGACAACTCCTTCCCAACTGCAGCTCAAACACTTGAAGCTTCAGGTAGTACAGACTTACTGTGTGTGCATGTTAATCTGTACAACTGTTTTCCTTAGCAAAACTAAACTGCTCACTGTTATCCCCGTTTTTGGAAATGCACAGATTTCTTGTTTGACTTTAGACTGATATGAGCTGTAGAATTCTGTCCCTGTCTCCACTCTCATTTTGAATATTCTTTGTGGGAAATGAGTGCTCTAGGTGAAGCATATGGGATCTATCCTGGGGACATCTATAGATGTATGTGTGCACCAGACAGTTAAGGCAACATCCTCAAAAGCTTGAAAATTATCAGAAGAGTAAAAGAAGTTTTGTACTTTCTGTGGATGAAAGCAAATTTGTGACAATACTTTCAGGACTAGTCCTAGCATTGGTTCAGCTAATTGAGAAACATCAAAGGTCTTGAGTATTTGCATTCTCCAAAGCTCCTGGTGCCTTTCAAAAGTAAAAAAAAAAAACAGTTAGCAAAGTGCTGCCACAAGGACTCACCCAAATGGGTTATCTGCCCAGTTTCTGGCCTTTAGACAGCTGCTCTTCCAGTTTACTAATCATAGAATTGTAGAATGGTGGGGGTTGGAAGGGACCTCTGAAGTTCATCTAGGTTGACTCCCTGTTAAAGCGGGTCCACCTAGATCAGGTCACACAGGAACACATCCAGGTGGGTTTGAAAATTTCAAGAAAAGGAGATTCCATCCCCTCTCTGGGCAGCCTGTGCCAGGGCTCTCTCACCCTCACAGTAAAGAAGTTTTTCCTTATGTTCAAGTGGAAGTTTTTGTGTTCCATCTTATGTTCATTATTCCTTTTCCTGTCACTGGAGACAACAAAAAATTATGTTTCCCCATCCTCCTGACATCCACTCTTAAGGTATTTATAAGTGTTGATAAAGTCCTGCTTTGGTCTTTTCTCAGCCCCAGTTCCCACAGCCTTTCCTCATAGAAGAGATGTTCCAGTCCCCTGATGATCTTTGGAGCTCTCTGCTTGACTCTTTAGAAGTTCCCTGGCTCTCTTGAGCTGAGTCCTACCTTTCATTTCTACCCTTCAAGTCACCAAGGCATCTCTGTTATCCTAGAGGATAACAAAGCAAGGATAAACAAAAGAGGATAAACTCAAGCAAAGCAAGAAAGAATTCAAGACACTTTCCAGGCAGGATAGTGGTGAAACCTTCTCTGAGGTTCCTCAAATGTCAGCAAGGGGCCACACCAGCTTGGTGCACTGTCTCATAGCAAGGAACACAGTGATGAGGCCTGTGTAAGGAGTCAAGATTCCCAGCAAAGATGCAAGCTATAGCCTTGCTTTCCCAGCATGCATGGGGCAGTGGGCAAAGGAGTATATGTGCTGGCAATTTCTTTGCTGGAGGCTTTTCTGCTAAAGCAGATGCTCTGTGCTGCCATTGGACTGCCCAGGCATGGAGCAGGGACTGAAAAAGACTGTGTGCACCTTCTTTTTTTCTTTCTTTGATGTAATTCAGTTGACAGCAGTGAGGTCGTTCCTGACTTACACCTAGATAAATGAACAGGGAGTAAAGAGCAACATGAGTTCATACCCAGTGTGTGCTGACTCATTTGCTCATATTCTTATGTGTAGCAGAAAATGCTTTTAGGGTGCCCCTGAGAAATGCATCAAAGTACTGACTGTCTCAGATACCAAGTTCAAGACGAGGTACAAGTTTAGCTAAGGGTATTACAGAGCCACGGGCTTGTGATACAATTCGTAACGAAGGTTAAACTCGGTGTTTCAAAGGGGAGTGGACTAACATCCACTGACCTGACCAATTAACATGTAGGACTGATTTTTTAATTGCATTTTTAATTAAACCGGTTGAAAGAGTTAAATGGGTTGCTTCTGGACAAATAGTTGCTGATATGAACAAATGCAACCCTGGTTGTGCAGAGGGGGTTGAGCTAGATGTTCTGCAGAGGTCCCTGCCAACCTCAACTAGTCTGTGATTCTATTCCAGGAATGCACAAGGACTTCTGCTTTTTATGAAGTAGCTTGCTTTGTGCTTTCCCTAGTTTCCTGACTGTATTTCATTTGGTATGTTTCCAGTCAGTGAGTTACCTCATTGCAAATTCCTCTTTGCTTTCTCTTTCCATTTGCTGGGGCCCCATCTCAGGTGTTGATGTTTCATCATGCTGATCTAGGAAACTGTTGCCTTTTTATGGTAGTTCTTGCACCTCACTTAGCTCTGTTTTTATTTGCCATGTGAAATAGGGAGCCTCCAGCACATCAGGCCTCACTGTGGCTGGCCAGAGCCTGGCTTTATATCTGGATCACAGCGTCTGAAGTATGCTTAGGTGGAGCCATCTTCTTCAATCTGCTGGTGGGCTGTCAGTAGCTTGCTTTGCCTTTCCCATGCCAAAGCCATTCAGGTCACATTAATAGTCTGGACCTGTGCTAAGATGCTGAATATAACTAATCTCTTTGTCCAGAGAGCTTGGATTGAAGCATCCTCTTAGCATGAGCCAGGGATTTACAATATGGATGGTAGGTGAGTCTGATCTGACAGCAGGCTCTTAACTGATGGTGTAGTCATGTGCTTAGTGTCTTCTGTTCCTCTGGGGCTTTCCAAGGACAGCTTGGTCCTGGCTGCATATTTTGCTGTCTCAGTTTTGTTTTCAGTCAATGTGCATTGTGTTCTGGTTTTAGCTTTTTCTTCTATGTACATGAAAACTGTGTGGCTCTGAAGGAGAAATATCTTGCTCTGCTGACTACAGCATTTCTAGGTTAATAAGTATTTCTTTTACCATTCCGTATCTTGGGGAAGAAAAAGTATTATAGCTGGTGCAGATAAGTAATAATTTAGGACTCTGTTCAGCTTCCAAACCCAGATGATAAAGAATCAATACACAAAACATTGATGCCTGGGAGTTTACAGACATTTTTTTTTTTTAAATTAAGGGATATTTTGTTTGGTGATTAGATGAATGGCTACAGCAGGAATTAAATCAGCAGCAAGCCTGCTGGCAACTCTGGTGGGCTTGTGATGAAAACTTAAGTGGTTGACACACAGCTCAAATTGTGTGCAGAAATCAATGCCAGAAGTAAATCGTATAGACCATTAACCTTGGGACCTACAGAGGGCAAAATACAGAGCCTTGCTGTTTGGAGCACCTGTAGTAAATTAGCATTTGGAGATAAATGTGTCGGGGGGACATCTAAATAAAAGCCATGTAAACAACTCCAAATCCATTCCATGTTGGCTGAAGGAAGGGAAGGGAGAGGGGAAAGTATCCAGTAAACTTAGGTGTGTTGTCATGGTGACAAGAGCTAATAAATTAGAGCAAAACCAGGACTAATTTATAATTGAAAAGTATAGCGGATACAAAGACGCATTGCTGTTTGCGGAGCTTCGGGTACATGAACCTGCTGCTAAATCCACTGTGCTCAGTCCCGCCTTCGTTCTGAAGAGTACTTTTATTTACTACTGGTTTGCAAAGGTTCCCTTGTCTCTTAAAATACATATATTTATTTCTTTTAACTGCTAGTTAATGACACTTGCCAACATCTGATCCCAATCACAGTTTATGTGCTACACTTAATAGACTTACAGTACACCTACTCTGTTAACCGTACCATCTTCAAAAAGTGAAACCACCTTTGGTATGTAACTTCTGGAGCTGTTGGCTCTGTATTTCAGTCTTGCTGTGGAAGGTGGATAGTCCGGTAAAGACATAACATTAAAGCCTTGAGTTAAGGAAGCCACCAAGCACATGATTTACTCTAAGTGTTTAAGTGCTCTGCTAAGTGAGGATGCATTACCCAAGTGCCTAAAGGTATACAGATGCTTAAATGCTTTGTAAACTCTGTTTAAGGACTTTATCCCAAAGGATGATGTAGGAGCTTCCCCTGAAGTTAAGTGAGGATGAAGAGAACCTTGTGTTCAGCAGCTAAAAGAATTGTGTGAAAGACCATTATTATTGTGCTCTTGCATATTTTACTATGAAAAAAAAAATCACCAAAAGGCATGATTTCTGCCCTGTCTGTGCTTTGCACATGCTTTGAGTCATAAAGCTGAACCAGCAGGTACTACATTGAAAAGCTCCTCTTAGTTCCTCTGTTTTCCCACAAAAGAAGTGCTCCCTTCCATCTATACTTGCGTTGCTCCCTTAGCACAACAGCATTCCGCCTGAGCAGTTTTGTGAGCAAGTTTCTGATAGGTTACATCTATTCAGCCAAAGATTATTACTGCTTATTTCAATTACAAGTGTTCAGGAAAAAAATGAGAATGGGGCTGTGCCGTACTAGGTACTGTACAAACATGCAGATGTTTTATTTAGATTATTTATAAAATATTTATAAATATTTTTAATGTAGACAAAAGTGTTGTATAGTATCAGTGCATTGTGGAGAATGAGCAGCAAAAACATATCATAGATTTTCTAGCAACTCCAAGACTTTTTATTTGGTGGAGTAAAGATGCTACCATGTATCAAGTTATATGTAGTTGTTTTAATTTGGTGGGAACATGTGCAGCAGAAGAGATTATAGATTTTGAAAATGTGGATATTGAAAGACAATGAATTTCCTATCGTAATCAGCATTAAATATCAAGGGAAAAAAAACCACAAATGAACCTTCCTTCATTTATATGGTGTAAATACAATTTCTCTAGACAGAGGCCACTAATTTAACTGTTTCAGCTTCTGTTTAAAGCAGAAGATTTTTACTATTTTAGATGACTTGATCTAGAGGCAGAATCCTAGATGTGGCAGAGTCAGCATTTTACACCAGGAGTTTTTGTTTGTTTTTAAAGTATCTCTGGTTTTAAGCACAAGTAAAACAAAGTATACAATTCCACTAGTGCTGGTAAATAGCATTAAAAGAAAACTACCCTGCATGTTTAATACCAGTTTGAAAATTGTTCTAAGGGATGGATTATATATATAATTTTGTATTGAAGTGTTTCCTTCCTATTTGAACATTGTTTTCAAATGTATCTGGAAATGAAAAGGACTACTCACAAACTTGAAAGGATGGATTGTCTGGGAAATTCTGCCCTGTCTTCCCATCTATATTATCCAAACTCTTACCATACTGCATGCACGCACCTCCCTCCCAATCCATACAACCCCAAACCCCAAAATAAGCAGTAATAATCTTTGGCTGAATAGATGTAACCTATCAGAAACTTGCTCACAAAAGTGCTCAGGTGGAATGCAGTTGTGCTAAGGGAGCAATGCAAGCGTAGATGGAAAGGAACACTTCTTTTGTGGGAAAACAGAGGAACTAAGAGGAGCTTTTCAATGTGGTGCCTACTGGTTGAGCTTTATGTCTCAAAGCATGCGCAAAGCACAGAGAGGGCAGACCTGCAGCAGGCAGAGCTGTAGCATCAATTTGGTTTCTACATGCTGGGCCGAGTTGGTGGGGAGACATTAATCTCTCTTAGAAAGGTGCCTGTTGAAGCCATGGCAGTGTCTGGTGGGAAAGGGAGCTACTGAGGCAGCGCAGCTCCTGGGAAGCAGCCCTGTGAGCTGGAGGGTACTGGAGCGACTGTGCTGGGTTAGCTCACCCCTGTGGCATCCCTTTGACAAGGCACCCACAGCATTGGATCTGGCCTTAACACAAGTGAGCAAAGCGTGGGGAGAGGACTGCACCTCCACAAAACGGTGTTGGTAAGAAGCCTGGTGCAGACTAAGCTCAAGAATGGGGGAAGCTGTAGTTGTAAGGAGATGACAGAGAATGTAGGTGGCTTTTGAAGAGCAATTGAGTGCCATTACGAGTTCAGTTGTGGTTGTAAGTTTTAGTTTTTTGGTACTTTTGGTGAGTCATGTAAGCTGTGCCAAGCCTTAATGTGGAGGAGGCAAATCAAGTCCTTCACTGTTGAGGAAATCATAGACTCCACACTCCCTACAAGATTGTTTTGCATGTTGGCCTGGCTTGTTCGGTGCGAGGTGTTTCGTGAAAGAAAAATTTTGTGATTGGACAAAAACTTTGTTTCATTTCAGTTTCTCTTTGTTTTGGGGTATGGGAGTGGCTAAAACCAAATAAACCCCTAACAGTCAAGGGAAAAGGCTGTAAATTTTGTCCATACTATGTATCCCTTGAATTTAAGTTTTTACCCCAGTACTTCTAAGGCTCAGAGCTATCTATATGCGGGGGAAGGAGGAAGAAGGCCATGCATTCTCTTTCCCTTCTGCCCACCCGTCCGTGCTCTGCTCAATTACTTTCTATGTTCGTACAGATAAAAAAGATAATTGTTTCCTCTTAACCTTGCTTGAAAACAGCCCTCATTAAACTCTTGGCTGGGAGGATGATTGGGTGGGACACCAGCGCATTAAATGGCTTCTCTGTCCAGCTCGGAAGTGCCTTACATAAGGAGCAGTCCCACCGCGACAGAGCCGAGGGCACGGGCACAGGCGGTGCCCTTTAATATGCCCCTTGCTGGGCTGAATCCCTTACGGGGATCTTACAGCGCCTGGGGTGGCCCAGGGAGAACAACGTGGTGGTTCTTCTGCACCAGCTGAAGTGCCTCGGTGCTCTGCCAGCTCCATGTTGGCATAGCCCTGCTGCTGCCTGCTGGGTTTAAGTTGGCACAGAGCTGCTTCTGGCCCATTTACTACAGACAGGCATTGCAAGGGAGACTAGACAATGTCATCTAACAGCACCCTGCTGCTGGAAGAAATGATTAGTCTTTTTATGGCATATATAAGTTTTTTCTTACGCTTTCCTTGCTGCTTTTTTCTCACCAAATGACCCAGCTAGTGCCTAGAAGGTGTTCATGGGATTGCTTCTGAATTAAAACTTTCTGCAATGTGGCAATATGCATCCCACGGCGCACTGCACATCACAGAAAATGGAAGGTTAAAGCTTATCGGAAAGGCTCTTTGCTGCCCCTAGCAGCAGGATATTAGCTCAGAGGGAAAGAAGCAGGATGAGGTGAAGGTGTATTGAATTGAAAATCACAGTAATGGAGGGGAGAAGCAGCTGTGTTGTGAGCTGCCAAAACTACAAATAAAAGTACTTGGGAGGGTGATGGATGCTGGTTAGACAGAAGTTAGAGCTTGTTCGCCAGTTCCCTTGCTGTAGTTCAGAAACATAGTGCATACACAGGTGCTAGTGCTGCTTTACTTTTGATTCATCGCACTTACTGATAGAAAATGTCTTCCAATAATTGCCTAGATTTTTAGTGCTTTGAGAGACCTATTTTTTACATGCCCTGCATTCTCTGTTGTGCACAGCAATTTTTTAAATGTTCGGATACAATAGTTTTATCATATCTCTTTTCAGTATTGTCTCGACTCCTGTTAATTTAGTCTTTCTGTGTAGGTCTTGCTTTATTGAAGGAGAGTTATTTTTATTGCTGCAGTAAACTGGACAGCCGAAGGGAATGAGCTTCAAATAACCCTCACAGAGGAATGTCTATAAGTCTGGGATGTTTGCAGAGGGGCTGCACTGGCTTTGACAGCTCTGCTCACATGAGCTGCAACTGTAAGACTCAGGTGAGGAGGGAGATGCTGCTGATGAAACCAAAATGTGTCTTGTAATGTTCTGAAGCCTTATTCACACTTATATTTGGTTCAGTGGCTCAGCAATTGATTTCTTAAATCTGAGCTCTTTTTTTTTTTTTCCGCCCTATCAGCTTTACCCTTGGCCATGTTAAGTACTTGGAGCAAGTTGCCTTTGGCTGCTTCTAATTCAGAAGACTGATTTTCTGGATTGTGAATAACATGTTTGTGTCCTTGCATTTCCCTGTGGTTCTGTCAAACCTGTCTGTACATTTCAGCTTAGAGGGACAATGAGAGATGGAAAGGGAAGAGATGGCCAAGAGCTCATAGGGAATAGAACTGCATTCTATTCAGGAAGAAGTGCTGTACTTTGCACCATCCTGACTTTCTGTGTACTATCCTGCTGCTGATCTTGCAGCACTGGCCATGGTGGGCCGGTGAAAAAATGAGCAGCCAGGTATCGTTGGGAACCTCAGCACTTCTGCCATATAGCAGCCTACCCAGATTCAGGCGTTACGAGTTTTGTACCAGGCTACAGTCCTGTAAGTATTGAGGACTTGTTCACATACCTCACTCTACTCCAGAGGTAAAGAAATGGTGATTTAACACTAAGGCTATGTGATAATGTAGTCACTATTTAACCAAGCAAGTTACCTTGTGCTCTGAATTAGTTTGTACACGAATTTCTCACAGGCCTCTCATAGTCCTAGACAGGGCTCTGGATACATAGCAGGAGTCACAGGGCCACGTCATCATTCTGCTCATGCTGGCATCTCATCTGGGCTGAAGGCTCCACTAGTGCACGTGTATATGGCTGTGCCTGCATCACTCTGCGCATTTGTGCTTGTCAGAGTTTGGGCTTGAAGAGCAAGCTTTATCCTCTGTAAATGAGGGGAAGTGTGTGAGTCCTGGGACGAGTGAGCTGGGGGAGATGTCTCCTGCTGGCGCAGTTGCACAGCCGTGATACGTAAGTGTAGAGTGAAAAAGACTGCTACAACAAAATGATTCATGTTTGTTTAGCAAGTGCTCCTGAGTAATTTGGTGGGCTTGACACCTGTTTGTGACAGTATGCTTTGAAGGGTTGTTATCAACCAACTTGTGCCTGGCTGCTGCTTTTTTGCAGTTTCTGTTACCCTGTTTCTTCTAGAAGTATGGAGTAGGAGTTGTGATTTAAGTTCTGTCATGCTTCTAACTGCAGGAAATACACGCAGCACTGTAGATATTGAGATGCATCAAGTTCCCTTGGACTGGCTTCTCATTTGGTTTAGTAATGCCTATAAATCTAGAAATTCCTGCTTTCATATAGAGCTTACACTTGTGGTTTCTGTCAGCCATGGCTACAACAAAGTGGTTAGATGAGGCCAAGATAGGAAGTAGTAATCCATGAATGGCTGCTTACCAGAGCTGTGTTTCTGTTGAGACTTTATGGTGATACAAGGATGAATGGCAATGAATTTTGTGTGGTTCATAAAAGCTTAGAACAGAGCCAATTGAGGCATGTAGCCTCATCAAGCACATAATACCGTCTCTGAAATAATGATGGTTTATTAAACACATAGGCACCTTCCAAAGCAGTTATTCATACATGATGTTTGAGAAACTGTTTCAGATATCTTCCTCAAGAAGCATATTTTGTGTTTCTTAGCCCCAGGTTTTGTTGCAATTTTGATTGAGTAAGGACAGTTCTCAGTAAGATTCATTTTGCATTTAAAGTCACGAGTATTATGCTGATGCTCTTCTTGAAGGTGCTTGTTCCTTCAGTTATCCAGTATGTTATGATATAGTCTTCTATGCAGTGATGTAAGCAGCCATCAGCTTTTAGGTAGTAGTTAGAAAGGAGAGGTAATACATGTCTTAGCAAATTAGGACAGGCACAGATGAGTCAATTAAATTGAATATTGTCTTAAGGAAAGTGAAGAGTGTGGTGCTCTGAGTGTAGACAGATGGTGTCCTGCCTAGACTGGGTAGATGATAACCAGTTCAAGCAGCCATAGGGACTCTCCATCACTTGAGATGGCAAGTCTTATGCTTGCAAGCAAAGGACTTGGAGTCTTAGTTTTCTAACAGTATGTAAGTGAAACGTTCACAATAATTATATTTATCTGAATATTTGTTATGCTGATTCATACCATTGGCATCAGACTGTTGGACTAAAAGTTGCGTGACCCTAGAAACTGTTTGTGCTCAAGAGAGTACAAAATGCTGCTTTCTGTGTGATTTAGCAAACGGGACCGTGCCGTGACTGGGTGAAACATAAGCATAGAGCTTTCGCCAGCAGCCAACCTTCTGAATAAAGCTCAACTTGCAGAAATGAAGAAATCTGATCCTGGGGTCCATCAAGGAGAAGCATCCAACTGCTTTTAGCTAACATGATGAAAATACATCATTTGACACAACGGCCTGGTGTGAAAAACCACTGCCTCCGGGAGTGCAGTGAGTCTCTCGGCAGTCACACGGACTCTCATTGTGGCTGTAAACTCTGGAGAGGAGGATGAAAGCCAGACAGAGTCACATTTCTGTGCTTTGAAGGTTCCTTTAGGTAAAGTTTATTTAGCTTTCTAGGAAGATGCAGTATTTAATCTGACCTGAAGCAGCAAACAGATGGAAGGGTATATTCTGTCAGAGAGATGTATTTTTGGCTTTCACTTGAAGCAAGAGGTTTGTAGGTGGCTTGCTTAGTGTTTTATGAATTTGATGCTCTATATGTTGCTAAACAGTGTTTTTTTGTGTGTAAGTAATATACATAATTTTTCAACTTCCTTAAGCTGAAACTACTTCTTTGCCCTAAATTAAAACCAGATTTCTTCAGAATTAAATGCTCTTTTAGACCATGTGTTCTGCTGCTGCAGGGAGCAAGTCATTCACGTTGGCTTGACAGAGAGTTATTCATGTCCTGCAGTGGGATCATGTATTTAACATTTCAGATTAACTAGTGAATTCTAGTTTTGTGTTTACATATCTGAAAGACAGGATTCTTTTCTTTATAAGGCTTTTAAGTGAACAGAGGCTTTTTCCTGTTAGATTGAACTCAACTTTAATCAGTGCGTATGTTTGGAAATTTCTCCCTCTCCCTTAGACCATGTCCAGTTAATGAGGAGAAAAGTGAATTTTCTTGAGCAAATTTGTTCTTATTGTGTAATAACTTCTTATAAAATAAAAACAGAAATAAAATCAGTGTGATGCTGCTAAATAAATAGAAGTAGAAGCTGGGGGCTCAGAAATAGCCTGGTTCTCCCTTTTTCAGGGTAAGCCATTCAGCATTCCAAACTGGCTCATGCTGGGAGAAGCAGACATCACCAGCAAGGTATTTCCTGACTCCTTTTGCCAAATGCTAATAATAACAATAACAACAATAATAACAATTTTAAAAAGACTGAAATCTGAACTAAGCTACTTGTGACTTAATTTGGCAGCAGAGGCCTGCTCTACGTAACTTCTGCCTTTATTTTATTGCTCACATGCCTGCCAAGAGCTTCTGAATTAATTTGTCCCCTTCATCCCCCCCTTTTCTCCCCTGCTGAAATGAAGGCATAGCATATCACACTTTGTGAGCCAGAGGAACAGATGAGCTGTGGGAGCTTCATCCAACCAGACCAAGGTCTCGACTGTGGTGCAAGACTCTGCTCTGAGTGAAGGCAGTGACTTGGCTGCAGGGGCTAAAGTCTCTCTCTCCTTGGGCTGTCTCAGGCACATTGCCTCTCCCGAGCCCTGCAGCCTCTTAAGGGTTTAACTTCGTGTTACCTTTTCCTGGTGGTTATCTCTCAACTTGGGCCTCCATCCCAATTGAGTTTGGCCACATTGACCATTAGAGATTGGTGCCAACCTCTTCTTCCCTACCTATTCTGGAGAAGGAGGAGTAGAAACTTGCTCTTTCTATATACACCAGTCCAATAAGAAGACAGCTTTTGTGGGAGCACAAGTTCCCTCTACTCCCTTACGTGGGTGCCTAATCCACGTCAGATCCTAGCCCCGCTTTAAAATGCTTCAGATGCCTTGATCTGTGGTTATATCAGGGAAAGAGAAACAGAATGTCTGTGGTACAGAGTGGTGGAGAGAAAAGGGGGTTTGTATGTAAAGGGTGAAAGACTGATCTGCTGCAGATGTGCAGCAAGAAGGCACAGCTTTGCCAACGCATTTCAGTGTCACAGGGAAGATGTGAGAGTGTTTCTGAAGTTTGAGTCCTGCAGAGAGTAACCAGGAAGGAACAGCTGCAAATTTCTCTTTCGTTGAGGGAAAAGGGAATATGTGAAAACATTGTGAGTCTCTAAGCTCGCTCTGCTTATGAAATAGTGGTACCTTGCAGAGGCAGGCTTGGATTTGTGGTACATTAAAATGAAGTAACAGTTTCATGGTAATTGATAGTGGTTTATGACACATCAGTTCCAGTTTCTGCTTTGTTAAACACTTTTAAAGCTGCTTCAGTGCACCCAGCTTCCCTTCTCTAACTGCTGGAAACTGCTAGCTTTTTAGTCTCTAGCTTTAGCTGGAAATGCTGAATTGGTCTCAGCCTCCCATTTTGCCTAGGCAGCACCTACATTTTCTCAGGTAGCACCTAATATGCCAATGGGAGCATCATTTCTGGAATTGGTTGGAAACTGCATCCACACGGCCTTCTGTATGAGTGTGAGTTGCTTTAACTTTGAACTGTTGAATTCGTTGTGGAAGAAAATGTTTCCAGAGGAGCTCAGTTCTGCTGAGCCTGTATTAGGTTGAAAGGAAAGAAGGAATTACTGTCCAGAAATCACTTTCTTTTGACACATGTTCCTCTAATTCACTATGACCTCACCTGAAGCCTTTTATCTAACATTGATTTTGGATCAAGTCGGCATTGCTGATGGTGCATTTGGCTGTAAAGATGAGATTGGTAATGGTTTAATTGATTTTCAAGGGTAGGAGAAAATGCAGTTCTTGATAGCAATTTCAGGTAATGTATGCTAACTGTGATGTATGGCCTGCTCAGAGCTAATAATAACCTGGCTGACCTGACCTGCCTTGGCTTTAAAACGGCTGGTAGAGCTTGCTGTGGCCTTGTGAAGAGATTTTGTATTTTTATATCTCTCTGTGATTGATCTCTACTGTAAGTCTACCTAGCATTGCATCAGGATTTAATTTTCAGCATATAAACAACCCAGGTTGCTCCAATTATTTCTCCTGCCAAGACTGACTGTGATGTTTTGGCTTCTTAGGGCGGGGATGGCTTTCAATGAGGGAATGAAAAAGTTATACCCTCCTGGCTTGTACCAAAGGACAAAAAATGTATAGACTCTTCTCTATTGGGTTCTTGGGGCAGCACATGGTTTATTTGTGTCTCAATGGTGTTTCATTAAAGCTCAGGTTAACAGCCCTACATTTTTAATAAATACCTTGGCAGCTTTGATAGTCAAAACTGGGCATCTCATTGCTAATTCAGAAGAGTGCAGCAGGCTGGAAAACTGCAGTGCACTAACTCTTGCCTGACCTGCTGTTCCTGCAAAGTTCCTGACAAGGAGCTCAGAAGGAAACTGAGTTTTAGTTCAGAGCACTGAGGGAAAATAGTGAAGAGTTTGGAGATTGTCAGTGCTGGAAGTGGGGCTTGCCAGGAGTAGTGACAGACCAAGCTTGTAAGGCAAACAATGCTGTACCATGAACTGACGGTATCCTCCCCCCCCCCAATTTTTTTTTTAAAAATAGGTTTTACAGGCTCCAGTTTTAGCATGATCCATTCAGTAATTCATATGGCATTCCATATGGTAGGGTGAGAGGAAGGTGGAAATAGTGGGAGTCAGGGAAGAAGACACTTACTGATCCAAATCCTTATGCCATTTTAGTTTGGTTAATTGCATGCGTTTAAAGTGTTGTAACGTGAGCAGATGGAGTGCTTCACAGTTATGTGGGGGCGGGGGGGGGTGTGTGTATGTGTGTACACACACACACACACACACATATATATATATGTATGAAGTTCTCTAGCACTTGATTCCACAGGGATGCACTGAGTCTTTACCAGCCACCCAGGTCGGGCATGTATGGGAGAGAGAATGGCAGTAATCAATGGAGATATGGGATGAGTCAGTGATCAAATACTGGGATCACTCAAATTTCATGAGATATGTAAATATTCAGTGAATAGTCTCATAGCTTGCAGCTTTTTGCAGTTGGTGGCAACCTCAAGGTGCCTTTTTTAAGGTTGTTATGCCTCCTTGTTTGAAGCAGCCCAGCTCTGAAATCAGTAAACTTTTTCAGGGACATGGACCTCAATCTGACTTAGTGCTTTGACACTGGAGTAGCTTCTTTCAGTATAGGGAACAGCCCTTTTAGAAGGAGAGTTGGCCCTGGAGACAGCATCTTTGTGTCCTCCCAAGTTCTAGAACTGTGGGTTCCTACCTCTCACAGAGGCTGCTAGAGCAACCAGGCCAGCAGTGGCTGTGTGCCAGTAAGTACTGTCCAGCTCCAGGGACGCTCTGGTTACAACAGGGATAACTGACATTCTCCTGAGCATGGCTGAAATCCCAGTTCCCTCCCATCTCTGCCATCATCTTGCTCCCCCTTGCTGGCAGTGCCAGCTCAGCCTGCAGAGGGACCCCAAGTCCCCAGCTATGTGAGGTGAGAGCTCTCTGCTTTCCTCAGCCATCTTCTGGTGGCATTCCCCGCCTCTGTCCTTGCGCCCTGGTCCCTGCAGCACAGGTACCCTCGGGGAAGGGGCAGCTTGCCTCTGCACAGAGCAGCCTGCCTCACCCGTGCTCCACAGCAGGAGCATGGCAACAGGCTGCCTGCCTCCTCGCTGCTCCAGCCTTGCAAAGGGTAATAGTGAAGCAGATGGCACTGTACTTATACATGATAAACAGCAAGCAAATGAATGAGCCTGTTTGTCAGCTTGGGCTTTACTCTGTGCCATCCATCCCTTGTTGGTGGATGCTGGGCCTTTTGGTTGAGGCCTCTGCTCCTGCTGGGAGCTCGCTAGGGAGAAGTTTGCCTGGAAATACCCCTTCTCTCTCATCCTGAACTCTGGTCCCTAGGTCAGGCTTTGATCAGGTTGGCTCTTCTCTGAGAGCAGCAAGGCTTTCAGCAGAACATTGACATGGGATTGAGCTTCGCTTTGTGCAGTGTCATTTCTATGAATCTTCAGGTAAGACAGAATTATTTTCTTTTAAAATACATACTTCTTTTTCTGTTTTTCTTATCTTAAAGAATTCTGTGGGCCAGTCTTCAGTTTCTAAGAGCTAATGCAGGGGTTTGGCCTGGCTTTCACTTAGGGAGACTAGTAGAGTGGTTAGATTTCTTTGGCCAAGGTCAGCATGAACTGTAAGTGGTTTGGTCCCGATTACTCTTTGCTTATCAGAATTTTGCTTGTGTTATTTTTGGTGTGTGAGCTAGTGTTACTCCAAGTCCATACAGCACTTGCTGACAATTTTCAAGCTACATCCTCTTTGTTTTTTTTCCTACTTCCCCTCCACGTGGACTGGGAGATGTGAGGATGTATCTAGTAGCAGCCAAACCATCATGCTGTCCTCGGAGGATTCCCAAGTCATGCAGTGCCAGCTGAAAGTACATCACCAGGTCCCAGCTTAGACTTCACCTCAGACTGCAGCTGATAGGCATTGTCTGCCTGTATCTACATTGTCCTTTGTTTGCTGTGCAGCTGATAGCACTGGTGCAAATAAATGTAGTAGCTAGTCCTCTGGGGCTCCTTTGGGTCTGAGGCCCTCAAGCTGCTGCAGTGTAGATAAAATGGAAACAATATAATAATCTTTTGCTTCACTAGTGGTTAAGGAAGGCCAAATGTGGGGAAAAAGATGGATTGCAGGAATTATTTTCTCAGTTTCTGGAAGTTAGGGCAGGGATGCAGGAGCCAGACTGTGTTCTTGCCTCTGGTTCCAGTGAGGTACTTTGCCCCTTACAGCCTCTTTCTTCTTCCCTCTCATTGTCTTGTCTCATGGATTAATTTCTTAGCAGGTGTTTGTGCAGTGCCCTTGCACTGAGAGAGCTTTTACTCCTCAAGAGTCTTTGTGAGCTTCTGAAGGGAAATAATAATAATTGACTGGGCAGTACAGGCAGGGATCAGCTGTCACTACCCTTTGTGTACCCAGGGGGAAATAAGGAGATTCAGTCCACTGCTTTTCAGGAATGAAAGATTAATTCAGGATGAGAGAATCTTTTGGTCTTTTAAAGGGGCAAAACCTTCAGCTGCAGAAATTAAATAGCAACATGTGGAGTGGTAGTTGAATAAAAATAAAATGAGATAGCAGAAAAAGCCTTAAGCTTTTTAGTTTATCTTGTTCTCTGTCAGATGACACCTGCACAGTGCATGGATATAAGGGGCACGGAGGAGACTTACCTTCAAGTGATACCTGCCTTTTACACTCTGCCTTCTGCTTATCAAATTGCATGTCGCAGGATAGAAGGCATTTGTTGGTCACAGTGCCTTGTTACTGTTTTCAGGTTACTGAAGTGTAAAATCATTTCTACCTAGGCATAACAAAATAAAATAAAATGAAATAAAACAGTGTTCAGTTATTTCTGTCTTGGCTAAATGTTTCAGTCAATCTGAATCGGTGTGTATACTTATTAATAAAATACGTCTTTATATAGAGATAGCTCCTGAGCTTGGTTTCTCTCTTGTTCAAGTGGATGGAAAGAGACAAGGAAAAAGGATTTAAGGTTAGGTGGGGAAATTGGAGAGAAAACACTGTTAGATTTTGCTTGCACCAATGGCATGTTTATTGAATTTTTTTAGGCAGTTTGACAACAAGGTCCAGCATGTGTAGTAAACAGCTTTCACTTGAGGATTGATGCGTGCATTGCAAACCAGTAATTATTTGGGCTGCTAGATATCCATGTGAGATGAAATAAGCAGCACTTGGTCTGCTGAGGATGAAGTGGGGCAGGGGATAATGGAGAATGAGAGCCAGAGGGTGGAAAAGCACAGTGACAGGGACACTGTGTGGATTTGGGGCATGGTAGGGAGTGAGCATTTATGCCACATGCAGGTTGATCTGTCTGAGGACATGCATCTAGTGTGTACACAAGGGTCTGCAGCATGTGGGTAAAGTATAATGTGGCTGTGGAAGCCTTGTTCTTGGGAGGGCTGGGAGATTACTAGCCTGAAATGGGAGTGTGGGCAGAGGGGCAGGCACAGCTCGCAGCAGTCAAATGCAGCAAGGTGCCATGGCAGAGCTGATGCAGGTGTTGAGAGCATGGGCAATGAAAAAAGATGGGAAATTGAGCAGAAGAGAACATGGAGATGCAAAGAAGCAGCAGAAAGGGGAAAGAGATGGATGGAAGCTGAAGAGTCAGAGAAAATTATTAAATATTACACCAAACAGGTTGAGGAACATGAGAGAAAAAGATGGACGAAATGGAGTACTGGTAATGTGTTATTCAAAATTTAGTCCCTGAATAGCAAAAAATAAGAAATTAAGTTAAAGAGAGGGTTAGTAGTTTCCAAATGAACACACAGGCTGATTTTATCCCTTAAAAACCTCACATATACAGTGAATAGTGAAAACCCGTTTCTTTTCCACTAATCTCGTGTCTTGTGAAAGTTCTGTCAGGCAGAAGATTTATATCTAAATGTAAGCAGTGAAATGTTGAAGGATGATATTGACAATTGTCCAAATTCTGAGGTTTTTGATTTGCATTGACTGGAAGACACAAATTATTAATGAAGGCAGTACAAAATACTAGGCAATTTGCAAGCCATATGAATAAGGGCTGCTATAAATGTGATGAGTCTTGAATTTAATGGGCTTAGTTGTCTTGAGGTTTGGCTTCTTGTCTGAGCTACAGTCAAGGCTCAGTTGTGAGAGATAAGTGTGTGTCTTTGGGGATACAGGGATAGGTGGGGTGAATGACCCCTGGAGCTCCCTCTCTGGTCACTAAAAGGCTGCTGAGCTGCAGCACAGCAGGCTGTTTCCAAGCTTGCAGCAACATCTGGAGAGAGAGGTGATTCCAGGGAGACTCAAGAAAATAACATAGTGCCAATAGCCAGGAGTTACAGGGATGAGTCCACATGTTAGAGATCCCCAGCAGCTAAAAGAAGATAATGCAAAAGAACCCCCAACCCTACAGTCCTTGTAGACTGGATTCTGTCCATTCTTTCTTCTGTGGCTCCATGCTTGTACCTGCAGAGCACAGCAAAGCGCAGGCCCTGTAGGATCTGTCCTGCCATGTTTCCCTGGGTCAAGTGTCTGTTATAGCTCCAGTTGTGCTGCTGATTGCAGTGAGGATATTCAGAGGACAGCAGAAGGTGTTGCGTTCTCCATCTCAGCTTCTTGCAGAGTAGTAGATTGGTTGTTCCCATCAGCTGAGCTGTGGTGAGTGATGATGTTATAGTGTAATTCTGAAAATACCTTTGTAATTTGCACTACCCAGTTCCTGGGGTTTGGAAAAGTTTGCAAGAATAGCTTTTTGGGTGAATGTATCAATAGTTATTTTGAAATTGTTTAACCTAACAGCGTGAGCTTTGGGTTCATGACGGGTTGCTAGTAGTGCTTTCTAAAGATGATGCTGAGATGTGAGTTTTTTAATTTTTTGCCTCTCCTCCTAGGAAATGCATCTAATCTGATATTTTCTGTACTGTTTCTGAAGTTGTAGCTTTTTAATCTTTCTGATGAAAACAATGCACTTCCATCTCACTGAACATCTTCCCACTGAAATATGGCACTGAGACAGTAAAATTAACGTGCCTTTTGTTTATCCCTTTGCACAATTTGGTTGCTCAGAAACTATCTTGTGGAAGACTCAAAGTTTTGAACCAGAGGCAGACATGAGTGTGCCTGCTGGTGGCCTTTAAAGATAAAGGTGGAAATTCTTCTGTCTAAGGTTTGGCTCCTAAGAAGGAATACCCAGTGTGAATTGCTGCTAATGTTGGACCTGTGGCTTGATCTGCAGGGCCAACCTCCGAAAGCAATGAAATCTGAAGCTCCCATCAGCTACGTGCAGAGAATCATCAGAGTTAAGAAAAGCTCAGAAAGCTAGATGCTTGTTAATATTCACCCTTTAATGATTTATGAGGCTAAAAAATATAAACAAGTGTCACTTTATATTTTGCTACAGCAGTCTCCTATCTTTGTTTAATATTGTTAGTAGAGAGCTTGTGTCCAAAAGGGTGTTTGGTGACACCATCAGCTGAATAAGGTCTTTCAGATGCCTCTGTCTGCATTAGTAATGAGAACGCTTGCTCTCATTTTACAAAGGAACCATTTCTTTTAAATATAACCCCCTCCTGCCCGGTCTCCCCAAATGATATCATCATCAGAATTCTCATTACAGCCTTCTTTCATCCTTTTATCTAATGTTGGCTGAAAATGCCTTTGTTTTCAAGCTCCTTCAGTTATTCATGATTCAGTTGTATTATTTTTGCCAATTGGAGCAAATGTCTTAGTTATTCCATTTATTCTCTCCTCTTCATTCCTTCTACAATTTTCTTTAATAGTGTTGCTCTTTTGCTTTTTCACTCACAGGTTCTGCCTCATTGCTTGGGGTTTTTTTTTTTTCCTCAAATAGGAGAGCAATTGTGCCCCAAAGATTGGCTTTCATTTTGAGACCTTTTAAAAAGAAGTAGGGAGCCTTTTTGCAAACACTAGGTACATCTGTGTTCTTTGGTCTCTACTGTTAACAAGTGGACAAACATCTTTGTCTGAACCAGTCCCACCAGTCCCACCGTGTGGACCAGCTGGAAATCTGGAGAATGGCAGGTCACAGAACTAGTAAAAATATTTGTTCCCAGACCCTAACATATGATCTCAATGGCTCTGTTGAGAGGCAAGGGCCAGCACTCCTCACCCCACTGTTGGTGCTTCAGCAGCAAAGAGGAGGAGAGCAGTAGCTGGGATTTACATGTAAGGTGGGGCTTGTCACACCCACCTTGGCCTCTGAGAGACCATGTTAATGTAGCAGGAGTAGTGCTGGTACAGTGCTGTGCTCGGCTTGGCAAGCGTTTTCCAGTGCCACAGTCTCTGGAGCTGTAGGCTTTGTGGCTTTCTAAACCCTAATGGCAGCTTGGAGATTGAGGTGGAAATCCCCAGAACAATGGCTGACCCAGATTAGAAAGGTGTGGAGTGAGTAATGTTGGTGCAGTGCACCAGCAATCCTGATGTGGCTTCTCAGGAAGCCTGCAGAAGGATGGACAGAAGCCAATGTAAGTCAGTCCTGTGGCCCAGGTGAATTTTGCTTTGGGCTGTACCAGTTGCCCAATCTATGCACAGCTGTAGAAACCAGGAGCCTGTAGGATAGGACAACAGGATCTTTATTCACTCCCATGAGGATGCCAGCATGTCTAGACAGTGTCTTTGGTGCTCTTTTTGTAAAACAAAAACAAAAAACCACCAATAAAGAAATTGTCTGAGCTTCCTCAGTAGCAGGTTTTTTTTAAAAATACCACACACACACACACACAAATAATTTTTAATTAGCCCAATGAAATTGGTTTTGCGCCCCCCACTCCCTGTTGGTTAAGAATGTAATTGCTTGCTTGCTTTATCTTCACAAATTACATACTCTGGAAGATTTTTATTACTGTTTGATTTTCTGTACTTTAAAGAAACCTGCCTAAAAACGTGTGCTTTACAAGGAAAGATGAGAAGAATGTTTTCCCAGACTCTCCCTTTTGCTTATATCTGGACTGTCCCCAGTTTGCCAATTTCTTTCTTACTGTGCAAACCCAAATGTTGGCATTTCTTCAGCTGAGACATCACCACTGACAAAGAAAATGGAATAATTATCCCACTGTTTTAGGGACAGCATCCCCATTAGGATAAATAAAACTCTGATTTGTCTTTTTTTTTCCCCCACAGTAAGCCTTTCCCTGCCGATCTACTGCCTAGCTACTTACTACCAATTTGTCTAGTTATGTGTTTGAGACCTCATCTCTCAATGTGCTGTTCACTCCCTTTTTTGGTCGTTTTCCTCCTTTTGAATTTAGGAGATGTTCTTCAATATGCTACAATGATCTTAGATTTTTGAAGATGTGACAAGCTCATCTCAGCTTGAGGTTAAACCCAAATTTTATAAATGCAAAATCAGGAGAGAGAGTTTAATTTGTTGGGTTTTGTCATTGAGAAACTCATATTGCCAGTGGTACTTTCATAGTCACGCTCTTGTCCTGTAGGCACTTGTAAACTACTTGTTTATTTTTTCCAAAATCTTTGCAAGGATGAAGTTGAACTGATTGGTGAGTAATATTCCATGGCTTCCTTTCAAGAGTGAGTGTGATGTTTGATACTCTCTAGGATATGTTCTGAAACATCTTCCTGAGTCAGGGAAGATTCACAAAACTCTTTTGAGCTTCATCTATCTTGTTTTGAGTGTTGCTGCTTCTTTCTTATTCTGACCTGAGATGACTGTTCTTTTACAGTTAATTGTGTGCAGTATTTGCTCACTGTTGATCTTACTTGTAAAAATTGAGGCAAATGTTGAATATGTTGAATTGTGCCTTTCTGTGCATCATCTTTACTGTGCTTCTCTGCCGAAGTGTGACTTGCCTTGGCTGCATTTCAGATCATATTGAATTTTTGTGATTTACCTTTATGTTTCTTGCTAAGTATAATTAATTTTGTTCCTTGGCTTTTCTGATTATATTCCTGTGTTTTTTTCTGTCAGTTATGTGATGTTTGTCTCTGGCTTTTGTATGATTTTTATTTGAGTATTCAGACTCTTAAAAAGCACAGCATATTCTTTCTCTGTACTGTTAGAATTTGTTGTTAAAGCTGCTAAACTCTCTTACTCCTGTCTTTCCTTTCTGATTCTGTGTATCGCAGGAGTCTTGCAGAGAGCACAAACCCTTATCTTTTGTGCTGTCTGTGCTTTCTTCAGTTGCCTGCCAATGTGAATGGAAATCTTCCAAATAAACCCAGGCAGGATGGTAGAGGAGCTGAGACTGGCAATTTCTCTCTCCATCCTCACCTCTGCCTTTACCTTTTTTAATTCCAGATCATATTTTCACCAGTGTCTTAGTGTTACTGTGGGATCATTCCTCTGCTAAACAGTACTGCCTTTTGAGTAAAGCATAAACTAGTATCCGGATGGCTTACAGTAGCAAGAATTTTCATGTCAGTTGTTGAAACAGCAGGAGAAGTTCCCTGACTTCCTGGCAGTGCTGCTGTTTGGGCCTGTCATCCAAAATGCCATTGATCAAAGTACTACTTCATCTAAAGAAGGTCATATCCTTTCAGGTATATCAGATAAGCTTCAAGGTCCTTCATTTATCTAAAATTCTGTTTTTACTAATGACTTTCTTGCTTCCCATCCCATTCTGATAAACCAGATCTGACTATAATCATGTTACACCTCCCAGGAGTCTCCTTGGTGATGGTGATTGGATGTGGCACTCTTCACTTCATACCCTGAGCTCATGGGCAGTATAACTGAGCACTGTTACACAGCTGCTGCTTTTCACCCTCAGGGCAAGCACCTAGTAGAGATGAAGTCTCACATACAAAGAACTTAAAAGTAATTCTGGACAGCACTGTGAGACCAGGGTGAAGGAAACCTATGTTTAGGTCACCCAATCCAAGTCTCCAGTTGTTAAACCTGTTTTAGTCTTGATGGAACAACTGCTATGGACTCAGTGGAGCTATGGCTGACTTAAATGTGTGTAAACAAAGAGAGAATTTTCATCATTATGTTAACCACAGGAAATCTGCTTTTATGGTGATGAAAACAAGAATCAATCACAAGTAGCTAATGAATTAGCCTGCAGTATCTGCAATGTTCATGTCACAGTAAATGCAACAGTCAAAATCCATATAAGAAGCCCTTTGACATACGGTCCTCTGCACAAAGTATGTGCATGATGCGCAGCACACATACTGCCAGCTCTCCTTGTCTTTATCTGAAGCACTTCAAGAGTGTGCATGAAATATGTTCTTATCCAAACACATTGAAGTCAAGGAAGGGATTCTAGTAAATTTAGCTGGGCTTCATATTAGAGGTCTAAGTGGCCATTAATTGTGGTTGGCTTTACTGGAAACTTACAGGCTGTGAAGGACAGCTATTGGACAGGCTCATCTGCTTTTGAAGGACCTGAATGCCCATGTAAAGTGACAGCTGTTGTGTCACACTGGCAGTGTCACATCTGTGCCCATGTGGGTCAGACTGGCATAGTGGGTACTCAACAGCAGACTCATAAGGCACCTTTTGTTGTCTGTCCTTTCTAGTGAGGACAGAGCTGCTTCCCTCCACATGGCTCAACTGCCACAGGTTTCTGCCTGACTGCCTTGGTTACATAAAGCACTTCTAAGTGAGAAGCTGTTCAAACCAATTCTGCTGCATGTTACTACATGTTACTGCAATTTCTGTTGCCTGTCTGGTTGGTTTTGCTGTCGAGGAAAAGCGGTGAGTTATTAGGGCTAACCATTTTTTAAAAAGTCTTGAAGGAAAGTGTGAACATGGGAGAAAATGACTAGCTGTCAGCTTTTAGGAGGGCAGTGCTTTACTGCTGGGTAAGATCTCTCTGAAAAAAGACTGATCTTTAAATTGACTTATGAAAATGAAGGAGCAAATATCTTTCCTGTGAGAGGAATCATAGATAACGACTCATTTCAGGAGAACCTCTATTTTCAGTACTGCATTTCAGTACATACCAATGTCCTGCTGACTGAAACAGAACATAAATGTTTGCTTACACATTGTTCTAAATATAAATAGGATATATATTGAAATACTAGCCCAAACCTGTGATTAAAAAAGACAGATTAACTTGTGTGTTTTGCACTGCAGTAATTACTTTATATAAGTTTAATGCCATGACAGCTCAGTTTATATTTTAATTGCATGACATATAAAATCTGATTCAACAAATTATTCACAAATTTAAAGTATTTTATTTATTAATTTAATACAGAATAACTAAAGCTTCTGTTATGAGGTACGATGTGACAGTTCAGTGAAAAACATTAGGATATATACTTAAGTGAAGTACAAACTGACATTTGGATAAATTCTCTCACAGTAGCTGTGATATTCTACTGTAGGCAAGTTTTTATCTTGATTCATCACCCTACTGGTAGGTCGTGAGAGAGAAGAGGTGAGATGTAGCGGTAAGATTTGTATCTTTAGTCTTAATCATAAGCCATGTGATGGGATGGAGAAACACTCAGTGTGTCTCCAACTTGCATATGGTATGACAGGTTTTCACATGGACACCTCCAGGGCAAGGGCTGTGTCTACTCAAGGGCTACCAGGGCACCTGTGACTAAGTTGAGGTTCAGGCTGAAACGGAACTGAATTATACCAGCTGTTACTCCCAGGAGCATCTCTCAGTTATGCAGAGGTGTAATGAGAAAACTGACTGTGGTTTTCAGCATTAACTGGTGAGTTTCCATCCTATAGCTTTACGATCCCGGTTTAAGCATCTATCTGAAGCAGGAATTCATGTCATTGTGTTGGGCAATCAATTTCATTCCCTCTGCAAGCAGGGAGCAAAGGGCAGAATTTCCCCTAAAGGTGAGGAAACTGTGGTGGAAGGACTAACGCAAGCAAGCAGAATACCTGTGCTGTTCAGGCTTTTGAATTTTTTGTGTGCTTTGCCTCTTGGGAAGAGGCAAGGGTTGTTAGGGGGAATACCAGAAAGAGGGAGGTAAGGGAGAAGTGCACGCAGAAGAGGGCAGTGATGGAAGTGAAAAGGGAAGAATGGGAAACAAGTGGAACAGGAGGAGTGAGAATGAAGCAACATTTGCAAGGGAGCTGGAAGGAGGCTTTGGAGCAAAGAGCCAGGTAGTGACAAGGGAGATGTTGAGAACTGAAGTTACATAAAGCGGTTGGTTATCTTGTAACAATAGTCAAGGTAACACTACAACTAAGTCAGTCTACCTTTGTCTTTTTCTGACACCTTTAACTATTAATTTTCATTCAGAAAAAAATAAATTCCTGAGAGACTGACACAACTCATCCTCCCATTTATCTTGGGGGCAGTCTCGAATCCTAACACCCTCACAGGACTCAGTGCTTGTGATGGCTATGGGAGTTACCTCCGTCTCTTTTTGGCGTGTGGTGGAGGATTTGTAGGAGAAATGTTATTTCTAGGTACTAAAAAAATAGATAGACCAGAGGGTTAATTATCATTTGTGTTTTGAGTGCTGTGTGCCCCAACACTGCTCCAATGAGAGCAAGCACTATTCCTTGAAAAATTGTCTCCTTGTATTATATATATATAATATATATATAATATGTATTTTATATATATAATATATATTGTCTCCTTAACTTATTGTGACTATAACCCTACATCTACTACTTTATATGATAGTGCAAAAACTATACAGTTTAGCTGTCTTGCAAAAATGTGAAAGAATAAACCCACCTTTTTCACATACATTTTAAAACAGTAATAAATCTGTTGTAGACACTCCAGTGGCTCAGAACTGTCAGAGAGGAGCTTTGTGTTAGCTTGTGTAATCCTTGAACCTCCCAGTAATGCAGTGTTGACTGCACAGGTGTGTCTCACAACCTCCAAAGAGATTGTGCTCGTGGATATGTGCAGCGATCTGGTTCTGTGGAAAGGCATGGCACTCTCAAGTGGCTTTGGTTTCTGCAAAGTGTTGGTGCTATGAATTATCTCTGATATGGCAGGCTCAAGGAATCAACTGAAAATTGCAGTGGGGGAAATCACTGGGCCAGATGTGTGACAAAACACTTGCAGGCTGTGCCAATGGCAAGACATCAGATGAATTTAGTGATGTTTCGGTGGTTCTTTGAGATGGAGGTTTACTTCTGCCATGTCAAAATTTGGGGTGTGACTGCTCACTTATCTCTCTCCTTTTTTTGCTTTTCATCTGTGGGTGGATTTTGAGCTTGTTTTGCCTAATTGTGCCTGACACTGGCTCCCTAGATCAAAGAGACTAAGCAAGCAGTTAGATTGGGCTGTTGCTCTCCATGGGCAGTTCCCAGAGCAGGGATGGTGGTTTATTATGGGATTGTTATGCAAAAGCTTACATTGCAGCTATTACTAATACTTATACCTTAAATAAGTACAAAGTCTGGGGGCTAACAAACATCTTCCATGAATTTTGCTTTGTTATTATTTTCTTCTTGTAGTATCTAACTAGAAACGAAGGATAGCCTAAGAAAATCCAAGAATATATTAATGTGGTATTTTCAAAGGGTTCTGTGTAGAATTGGTTGTTCTGAAAAGCAGGATTTGAATATCCTACATCTTCTAGCTTGATTTCAGTAACATGCTGACACAAACCAAACTGGAAATAGCAGATCCCTTTCTAGGTATTTCTCATATCTATTATTTAGTTGAGAGTCAGCTTGCTTTCACAAAAGAGAGATCATGCTTGAAAATGTTTGTCTGGCAGGTTTAAAACAAATAAGCTGAGAAAAGGGAAAAGAGGACGCGATTTCCCTGGGTTTTGAAGGCTTGTTTATATAAGCATGGCACAGAGAAGCCCATGTTGTGTCATCTGGTGGGTTGATGGGTACAAGAGAGCTGACCGTGATACTTGGTGTGAAGGGATGTCTTTGCATGGAGGCTGGGGAAGGGAGATGTCACCAGTACAGGACTGTTTCACTGGCAGATTGGGAGGAAGGACGGGTAAATAACATAAAGATGTTGAAATCCGCTGTAGATTCAAAGTTGGGGGCAGTGCTGGTGTAAAGGAAAAGGCACAATGGAAAAAGGTCTGTAGGGACTGGCTGCATGAGGTGAGTAGATCAGCTTTTGCACACTCATTCTTTGGGGACAAGACTAAAAACAAACCAAAGGCCTCCCTGCATCCTTAAACTTTCTAACCTGCCTTGAAATCATTTGCACCTTGTTACCCACAGAAGCTGCTTACTCAGCCTACAGCTTTTCCTAACTCCTCCCTACCCTTCATCCTCTCACGTATCAGTAACCATAGAGATAGAGATGGTGACTCCAGCCTCAGCCTTTCTTACTGTGTAGCCTTAGTGAGAGCTAGTGTGCTATACAGCATGTGTTTTCCCAGAATTAATTAATCCCCTTCTGTTCTGGTTTCCTCCTTCAAGGAGGAGAAAAGAAGCAAAGCAAGGTTGTCCCTGAAATGGCTGGTAAAAAAGTATAGTCTGATGTTTATTACCACTGCAAAAGACCAGGTAACATTTACTCATTCTGGTGAAGCATCCATCTCCTCTCAACCTCTCCTGCAGGCAGCCATCCCCAGCACTAAGTGGTAAGACAATAGCAACTGAAAAGAAAATTCCCTGTTCCAGGGCTATTTTTACCAGAGTAGTGCAGTTTCTCTTCAGTAGACTTATTCTTTTTAATCTACATCACTGATTACATTGGAGGCTATTTTAGGCATTACATAAAATGTTCACCCAGTTCTTGCTAAAAAAGAAGCAACCAGCCCCCAAGTCCTTTGCTAAACATTGCAAAATTTTGGCAGTTTTAGGTGGAAAGATCTTAGACTGATGTTCTTGCAATGTCTTCCAGCTTGACATGGCAACAAGAGTTGTGTGTGACCTTGAGCAAGGCCAGGCCCCTTTTTTTCATTATCCTGAAAAGGAGAATGCTACTGCTACTCCCTTGTGCTGGTTTTAACTGGGATAGACTTGAATTTCTTAACAGTAGCTGGTGTGGGTCTATCTCTTGGGTTTGTGCTGGAAACTGTGTTGGTAATGGAGGGATGTTTTGGTTATGGCTGAGTAGTGCTTGCACAGCACCAAGGCTTTTTCTGCTCCTCAACCGTCTCACCAGTGAGGGGACTGGGGATTAATGAGGAGCTGGGAGGGGACATGGCCGGGACAGCTGAGTCCAACTGACCCAGTGGACGTCCCAGACCATATGGCATCATGCGCAGCATATAAAGCTCGGGGAATCATAAGGAACAGGGGCACGTTTAGGGTGATAGTGTTTGTCTTCCCAAGTAATTGTTACAGGTGCTGGAGCTGAGCTGTGCTGGGAACGGCTGAGCTCTTGTCTGTCCATGGGAAGTGGGGAATAGATTCCTTGGTTTGCTTTGTGTGTGTGGTTTTTGCTTTACCTGTTAAACTGACTTAATCTCAACTCAGAAGTGTTTTCACTTTTACCCTTCCCATTCTCCTCCCCATGTGGCATGGGGGGAGTGAATGAGTGGCTGTACTGTGCTTAGTTGCCAGCTGGGATTAAATATCTTCCATGTTTTGACTCTTCTAAGTAATCTGTTATAATAGAATTGGTTTTGTCCAGCACCTTTCCCAGAGGGACACAGTACACAGCTGGATTTTCTAAGCGCTCCCATGGTACAGTAATGAAACTGAGTGCACTGTATTGTATGAATGTCAGCATTAAAGAGGAAAACCCACCTGAGCATGCAAGATCTTCTAGAGTTGCAGTCAGGCTTCAGTCACAATTTCACCACATCCTTTACTGAGACTGAAAAGTCTTTACTCATTTTTGGAATATGTGCTGAAAATGCATGCCATGTAGCACTGGCTCATAATTTAAACATTTTCAAGACTTGACTTGTCAACTTACTAATGTTTGTATTTTCGTTTTGCTCACAAGTGTTCCAGTTCCATTGGGTTGGGTGCATTAATTTTGTGATGAATTTGCTTTGTGGTTGATGTTGCTTTATGGACTGAGACGGAAAAGCATGAAGTTAAATCTCAGTCAGGGCTGAATGTTCTACGTGTCCCAGCATCTCGATGGATTAAGCCCTGCAGTCCTGTGTCCTCCTGCGACTTTTATCTTGTCAGAAATGCTTTTGCAAGAATACGAATATCATAGGGCAGCTGGAGCAATCTTGATTATTAAGATTGTCTCCTATTTGCAGTATCTTATGTTGAAACCATTTACAATAGACTGTTTTGGCAGATTGAGTCTGTGAAAATGCTTGCATGGGCTAAGTGAAGGCTAATTGGATGGCTGGTTGGATTTTCAGCTATAGACACAGCCTAGCAGTATGTATCAATCCCTTGTGAACCTCATGAGGTCCATGAGGAACATCCAAGAGAAATTACAAGACAGTTTTCAGAACTTTTTGCTACCCTTCCACTACCCCATGGTGTTGATTTTGCGACCTTCGAGAGCACATAGTCACTTTGGAGGAAGAGTGGATGGTTGGTGGGGAGGTGTCGAGGTGAGAGAGGGATGGTAGCAATGCAGTGAACAAGCACCTCTTAAATAGTGAAAATGAGGAAGATGAGGGCAAGATTAGAGTTTCCTTGGTTTCTGCAGAGGATGAGCTCTGCAGTGGGAGGTTTGGCAGCAGCAGGCACCCCTTCCGATGAGTCACAGGAGGCTTTCTCAGAGGAAAGGTCTGAGAATTGCGCTAGTGCTGCTCTTGCTTGTTTTTTCCGTTCCTTCTGAAGGCCTTTTTGCTGCCATCCTCCACCTGCTCCACCATCAT
The DNA here is from genome assembly GCF_028858725.1 of Colius striatus. Taxonomy (NCBI): domain Eukaryota; kingdom Metazoa; phylum Chordata; class Aves; order Coliiformes; family Coliidae; genus Colius; species Colius striatus. The sequence goes on along the minus strand of NC_084767.1, from coordinate 27,096,464 downwards.
CTTTGCCCCATAAAGGATGTCTTTGGGTGCTACCTTCCTCCATTTCCTCATCCTCCTCACTGCTATGGTGATTTAGAGAATGAGGGAAAAATGTCAGGTCAGGGTGGATGCTTTTAAGGCACTAGGATCTGTTTATAGCAATGGGGGTGGAATTTCTGGTTGATGCAAAGTTTGATGGATATGTGAAAGGTCACCTTGTCATGGTTGTGGAGGAAGGTAGAAGGGAACTCATTCCCTTTGGAGCCTTCTACCTCTGAGTTTTGGGAAAGAAAGCCCTGGAAATCCATAGATTTGTTATTCCTTCCTGCAAATCCTTTGTCCTTCTCAAAGGTAATTGGGGTTTGTTGGACCTCTCCCAAACTTTGTGGTAGGGGGATGTTTCCTTCTCCTATCAACAACCTTCCCTCTCAAGGACTCTTCTGTCACAGGGACTGAGAAACACCAGCTTACTTTTGGGAAGTGGATCTAGTTGGCTTGCATGTCCTGACTGCAGAGAAATTTAAGATTGTCTTCAGCCCTTAAGAGTGTGGTTGGGCTTACTGGTTTATCTTTACTGCTTCTTTGCTCTGTGTGCTGTTTCATTACAAACTTAAAATGCTCAAAACCAAAACAATTAATCTTTGAACTTTTTCTTTCTCTCTTTAAAAAAAAAATCCTTTGTGTTCCTCCTCTGCTGCCCCTCCCCAGTTGTTCCCTGTCTCTTCCCAAAACGCTGGCTGATTTCCTAACTCACAGATCCCTTTTCCTCCTCAGACTAACATTGTTCTAGAGAAAGCCTTGGAATAGGGACATGAGATCAAGGCAGACCTGATGGCTGAAAAGGGGCAGTAAAGCTGGACCTCTTGCAGCAACTCTTTTTAGAGCTGAACCATGCAGTGAGCCTTGTTCTTGTGTTGTATTAATCCCAAAGGGTCCTTGCTTGTCTTTACAGTCCTGCAGCACTTCTTCATTTTCCCTCGTTTAATTTTCCATTGGTGTGAATAAGCAAATGCAAGGCTCAAATAACAGCATAAATGAGCTGGTTCCAACACGTGAACAGAAGCCCTAGATAGAAAAATAAAGTGGGAGAGCGAATCGCTCTCCTAATCCATAATGCAGGAAATGCTAAATCCCTCCAGACCTCCTTTTCAGCATGTACTGTCCGTAAAACCTGTTTAGGATTTGGATCGGCATCGCAGTGGAAACCGGGTGCGCTGCTGCCTGTGTGCAGTGTGTGCCTGTGTGTTTGGCAGCAACACAAAGAAACCAGTTGATGATATTCATAGGATTAAAGGCCCAATTCCTGGGGACACACTTGGTTGGATGCAATTAAAATGCCTGTCAGGCATTTGATACCAACAACCCCTTGACAAACTGCTTCAGCAGCCGCGAGGTGCAGCATCCTATTGTAAGTGGATGATGGCGGAGTCGGCTGGTTTGTCATCATTCTCGAAATTTCTGTGGCCAGTGAACTCCCTCTTCCTCTCCCACTCACCCTCTTTTCCTTTTCACCACTGCGGGGACTTCTTCTAATTTGCAGTTTTCCTTTTTCTGACGTACACATGGTAGATTCAAGCTGGTGGCTTGCAGACTGCGTCTGTCTGGAGATAAGCAGCGAGCCGATGGATAACAACACTCCAGGAGAATGATTATGCAGCAGTTATTTAAGGATAGGCTTTTGTGGTATGGCAGCATATGAGCTGGTAATGATTTTTCTTTTAAAGATGTCAGCTTTGTTTGCTTGTTGAGGATTTGAAAGAGTTATACCTTTATGCTGTAGCTTTTTTTGGATTTAGTCTGCTTTAGATTAAATTCCATAGCGGTGCACACTGGATCAATTGAAATGTATAGGAAATAAACTTCTGTGATTTTGTTTATAAATGTATTTGTTGCATACTTAGTGTGTGTTATATACACACGTACTTGTATGGATATGTCTATGCATCTATGTCTTTGTCTAATAGAAAAAAAAAACTTTTTGCATAGCTGAAAACTATTTTTAGCAAAAATTAAGTGGTTTCCTTTTTCCCCCCCACCTTGGTTTTATATTAACAGATTCTCCAGCATATATATAGTCTTGGACGTGACACAGTGATTGGAATCTGCTTGTTCACAGATCAAAAAGGTAAGACACCTCTATATTTGAACGTGATTTTGAGACTGAGGGAATGAATGTGATACAGGGTGTGGACTGTTCTTCTTCATTTATTTATTTATTTTTATTTAAACAATGGTTATTATTCTTCATTTTGTCGAACTATGTTTTGTTGCAGCTTTGCATAGATTTCGAAATTGTTTTTTGGACACTGTAAAGTTATTTTTGATGTGGATGCATATACTCTAGCTATTTAATTAGTCCTTTCAGCTGCAGTTACCAAAGGGTGAGATACAAACCTGAGTGCTTCTCTATTGTCTTGGGTTAGTATAGCGCGGGTGCAAAACTGCCTCCAGTCATATCAGATGAGATATTGTCTTAATGTTGATTTCGACATCATCAAGAACAGGGTTAAACTCACCGACTTGCTCAGAGCAGATACAATCTATCACAGCACACAAGCAGAAAGCATAGTGGCTGTTTCAGGCTGTATTGCTTTCATGGAGGAGGGAAACTTCTTTTAACCTTTTCACTGCTGTGGAAGGCAGCTTGTGCCTGAGCTTAGGGCATTTCAGCAGCTGGGTAGGGCGGGCTGGTGCTGGGTAAGCGGCTCTCAGATGGCTTTTAGATACATCACTGAGGCTTCAGAAACTATTTCTATGTATCAAAATTAAGCAAATAGAATGTTTTGTTTTGTTTTTTTTTTTTGACAGAGTCATTGCTAGTTCCCAAGAGTAACAGTTTATTATTCTCTTCCCCCTAATACCTTTTGGCTTTGGTTGCTTTAACCCCTTGATGCCGAAAAGGAAACGGGGAGATACAACCCTTTGGAATAAAAAACATTAAGTGACTTTTTTTGTGTTAAGCTTTAATACGTGTCCAGTGGTTAAGGATTACAGATCTTACTTATTTGCAATGAGCCCTGTGCCATTAAAAAAAAAAGATTAAAAATCTAAGCAAGATTGACAATCTGCTCGCTCCACCTTGGCAGAGAAAGGGAAAGATATATCCATCTCACATTAACTTCTCAGGTGTCAGTTCTGACCCAATACCTTCCAAAATAGACTTCATCATGTGGTGTTCTTCCCAGGTGCCCTACAGGTGATTATATTTCTTAGCCTTGCATTTAGACCTGGAGGGAATATGTCTGTTTGTAAGGCAGCAATCAAAATCTGCACGTGTCTGAAGTTTCAGGGTGTATTTTGAATATAAGAATAAAAAAAGGAGAAATTCTTTAGGAAAGGCCTGGATAAACCAGGACTAAGGATAACTCTGTGAGAAAGCTTTGCAGAAACCCCAAGCCAGAACGTCAGTGCTGGCAAGGATGTGGGCCTCTGAAATGTGATGAATAATCATTTTAATTGCAGAAGGTTGCTAAGGATGATTGATAAATGCTATTTCCCGGAGGAAAGTGTTTGTGAATTTGTCAGAATATTCTCTCTCCTGCTTTTCTTGCATACAATTCCTTGTTTTCCTCCTCTACATAACTTTCTCTTGGCCCTTGTATTTTTTCTGTCTTTAGTAGAAAGCTTCTTGCCTAATTGATTTTCCTGGGTAAATAAAATTCTTCAAAGGAATGCTTTACTTGTTAGTTTTTCTTAGTTACTTTTAATACTATTTCCTCCTGGTTTCAGTTATCACTAGACTCACTAAAGAAGAAAAACCTGAAGTAAATGGTATATGAAATGCTTTAATCCTTGACAAATGCATTCAGCAATCTGTTTTTAGCTATAAGAAAGTCCCTTCTCTTCCCTCTACTTTTAATTTCCCTTCCATTATCCAAGGGCAAAAAGCCAAACTGCAGTCTCATTCTGATTTCATTAATGCTTTGCAAACTCTGTCTCAAGGACTAATGCTGCTTGCTGGGCTTGATGTCAGAATCCAAGGTTTTGCTGCAGCACTCGAGAAGGGGAAGGGAAGGTTCTCTCACAAATAAAAGTGATGGTATTGTTAGTAGACAAGTAGAACTGCCTAGTTTTTACAGCATCAGTGGATAATGAGTCAGACTTGTAGACAACATGATCCTCTCAGATGAATGGTTTTCATCTCCTATAGAAATGTCTCTTATCTCCTGTGCACAGCATCATATTAGTCCTCTGTCTCCTAAAAACAAAGAAAGAGTGTTGACTATTTGTGAATAAATCAGAGTTGGTGAGAAGACTGGTTTGGTTTGGTTGGGTCTTTTTTAAAATAAACAATACATATATATTTCTTACACCTCTGATTATTCAGTCATTTTGACCTCCTCCTTTGATCTGTGTTTTTAAGATTCATGTTACAAATCGTTGGTTTTGGCTGAAAATAAGAAAATGACATGTTATGCTAGCAAAAACAGAAATTAGTTCAAACAATATAATTTCTTGAAGCAGAGGTAAAGAACCCTTAACACTGAAAGAAAAGAATTAATTCTAGATTGAAAACCTTAATTAATTCTACATTAAATCTCAGAATTAATTCTAGATTAAAAACAGGACTTTAAAAACCTATGGCCACGGGTACTGTAAGATGGCTTGGAATATCAAAAGTAAAACATTTTGTTAGCTGACGCAAAAAGGCAACAGAACCCAGAGTGTGCAGTGGCAATGAGGTGTGTTGAATTACCGTTTGTGGACTCCAGGGCATGCACCCAGAGTGACGTGATGTTTGGCATTCACCTTCCTTTATGACACGGTGACCAAATGCACCAAAGGCGTTCAGAAGCAACGTGTGCCATCATCAGTTCATGCCCAGGGCTGTCATGTAGGGAGCAGCATCAGGAGCAAGCTTGGCCCCCCCTGTCTGCCTCCATCTGGAGATCGATTTTGAACCCCACTTGTTAGACAATCTTACACGGGCAATAGAGGTAAGGAGGAGGTTTGCTTTATGGCTGTTCTAGGCTGACTTTCAACAGCCATGGTCTGTTTACTAGTGTTGGGGTTAGATCACCAGTATTAATGTTGTCTTGTCCTACAACTGCATGAAACAAGTATTTTTTTGAGCATCAGAATTAACAGTGCCAACTTTCCTGTTGATTTATGTCTTGTGCTTGATGAAGAATTCTTAGTGAAGATTTTTCTTATGATTTACTAATTGGAAAGACTGGCTGCTAGGCATTTTTTTCTCAGTGGCAAATCAGAGTTCTATGTTATTGCTATCCCTTTAAGTTGGGACACTGAGGGAGGAGGTCACTTGCAGGGTCTACTTATCCTACTTGGATGTCTTTTTTCATGTGACTTTTAGAAGGACAGTTATCTCCGTTTCTGCACCAAAGCAGGCTCATATTGGCCAATGGATTAAAAAATACTAGCTCGGGAGAACATAATCCACATGAAACTAGTTTTCTGTGAGTTAAGGCCGAACCTAATGGCTCATCATGATCCCAACAAAAGTTGTTTTCCCAAAGGTTTACATCTTTTATGCCTCTGTCCCCCTACTACGTTTTCCATTACCTTTGTGCCAGACTACCTCAGTTTTTCTCATGCCCTGTGCTGTCAGCTGGGTAGGATGTGACATGCGCTAGAGCTGCTTTGAAGTTCTGTCTGGCCATCATGTGCGTGTACTGCCTGCCTGGAAGATTGGAGGCAGCAAATGGTGAGGTTATGTCAGTACTTTCTTCGTTTGAAGGAAGGGAGGACTCATTTCAACTTTGTTTTCCATTTCTAGGAAGAAAAGTCTTTTTTTTTTCCTTCACTCTCTGTTAAGTTGTGTTTAAATATGAAGAGTTAGGGACACTTGTCAGAATTTTAGTTTAGTAACTTTAAAGAGGGTCCCAGATAACTTGTCAAGAAATAACATCAAAGCACAGAAATCCAGTGGAGGATGAACCAGAGCTCAGCTGACAGGGCCTCAACTGGACAAAAAAGTGATGAGATTCAGGCCTGCAGTTGCTGTGAAGGCTGTAGACTGTCAGGTTAATTCCTGGAAGCTTGTGTCCTCCTCTTCCTTATTTTCTTTGTAAAACAGACGAAGAAGTACCAATATATGCCTTAGTAGTGGATATTGATCAGCTTCATAAAATGATTGAGGTCCTTGGTTAGAGAAAGAGAAAGCTGCATATGTGCAAAACTTGATTGTGAGTTTTGTCTTAGTACAATGACTTTTGTCTTAGCTGCAGTAACAAAGGTAGTTGTGGTATTACTATGGTAGCGATACCGATAAAAAGGTTAAATGTATTTGGGAAAAGAGTTGATTTCTCATATATTCATCACCTGTCAACTCTTTCTTCCTGTGGAGCACTTTGCTGTATAAAATTCTATTGAGGTCGTATGGGTCTGCAGTGGCTTTTAACATGATAATGACTAAATGGCAATCAATTCATATGTCCAGTTTTATACAGAAGATACAGGCTACTTTCTGATGGACGCTTACACTAGTGTGCCAAAGCCAGGAAATGCAGAAGAGACTGTGTTGTCAATATCATGCTAGGAAAAATCCTCTATAGCAGCAATGTTGCTGACTCATGCTTTACAAACCTGGAACATTCCCTGAAATGCTGGAGATGCAGATTAACTTCCTTTCCCTGTCCTGATCAGGGCGATTCATTCTCTTATTTGCCACCAAGTGAAACCTCTAGATAGTTGTGCACTGCTGCGTTTCCACTGACATTTTATGGAGTGCATTAATATGAAGCTTGCAAGAAATTATGGGCAATTTATTTTAATACATTGGGTGTCAGTCGATGCTAAATCACAGAAGCTATTTACACTTGTTTTCTGAGTCATCTTGGTTCTTGCAATAAGGTGATTTTTTTTTTTCAGTATGTGTGGTTAGTAAATTGGGTTCATCCTTTCTTTTTCTTACTTTGTGTGTATATTTGCTCTTAAAAATGCAAACACATGCCTTAAATAGCTGAAAGAAAATGAATCATATTTAAGAAAGTGCCTTTCTTTAGCCTTTTCATCATCAAGGGGAAGAGGTTCATGATTGCAAGAGACAGGAATAGAGTGCAGTGGGGGAGATATCACAGAGCCGTGTATTTAAATGCCAGTATAAAACTCCTCATCCAGTTGCCTCAGTCTCTGTAGTTCCTAAGTCACTTCCATCCACATGCTCAAAGGAACCTGAGCACCGTTCTGCTCAGCATTGTAGAATTTATACTGAAAAACTTCATCTTATGGTGGAATCCTGGCTGGAGAGAGAATGTTATGTGTGACAGTGCTGGGGACTTGCTTGTGGCACATCCTCAAACACCCATTTCAGGTGTTTGAGTTACAGGTGTGGAAGCAAATACACAACACATTTCTGTGAAAAGTTCCTTAACAAATCCCTGCCAATTCCATGTGCTGGGCAGCACAGTCCACTGCGTACATAGTATAGCAGAGAGGAAATGGTGCTGAACTGGTATCTCCTTTTTGCACTGGGATAAGCACTTAGTTCTGCTCTGTGACAAGGAGCACTTACCTGCTTGGTATATCCTCTTGCTGCCAGGTAGTAGTGTTGGTGAATGTACTGTCAGGCCCCATGTGGACTTCTGCCTAGCACAAGCTATTGACTCCTACTCTCTTGCAAGCATATTTCACATTCTCTTTGAGGGCTGTGCTGATAATTTCCAAGTTAAGTTGTCAGTAGAGTTGGAGTTTCACAGGGTTATAAGCCTCTCTTGTGTGGCTTTTCCAGATTCCCCTGTTGATTTTTAGAATATTTGAGACTGAGATACTGTGGAGAAAGGGCAGCAGGAGTGGAAAATACAGGGCTGTAGGGATCTGGAGGTTGGATCAGGTTCTGCCTTTGGACACTGTAGTCCTGGAAATGAGGCTGCCCTGTCCAGGATTCAGCACCTTCAGTGCCTCATGTCCAACCCTGAGCACCCCAAGAAGCAGTCTCACTGATAGCTCCAGTTTACTTTTCTTTCTATTTGAAAGCAAAGGCATAAAACCCCAGTTTGCAATTGTAGACCATCTGAAATGGTCTCGAATCAGAGAAGGGACAAACCCAGTAACATTTAACAATTTAGGACAGAACTACCTGCTTCAGCATTTCCATAGTCTGCACAGTTTAACTGAAATCTGTTTAAGGGTGAATTTACTTCCATCCATCCAAAACTTCTTAATTGTGATTGCAGTGGCCTGGCTGATGGGTTGGTGTCCTCTATTTTGACCTAATGCAGTATAAACCAAGTTTATAATGATTCAAGATGGCTGATACCTGCATTGATGACCTGGTGTTAAATCAAAGCTCAGTTTCTGCTGTGGTTTAACTGTATGCCAGCAAGTCTGTGTTGCCAAACCTGGTCCTGGTGCTGCAGCAGCATGTAATCCTGACCAGCAGTGGAGGTGCTCAGCCACTCTCAGGATCAGCTGTCCAGTGAAGACAGATCCCTGACCCCATGACATACTGCTCCATTGACTTCCCCATGCTTCTGGTAAAGTCAAGCGTAGTCTGACTGCTGATCTTATGTCTTTCTAGAGTTTATAGGAAAAAAGCATATTCACTTCAGTTCTAAGTGAAACAATGTGCTGTGCAGTAAGTGCTCATAACACATGCTCTGCTAGAACTAGCCTGCAGGTCCTACACTGTATGCTTTGAATCCCTAAAGGACAAGAAAACAGTTGAGTAATCTTCATTGAGTTTAGCAACATAGTGATAAAACTAAAGGAACAGTAGATGCCAAAGATGAGTCAAGATTGCACTGATAATATTTTTTATAGTCATGATAAGCAACAAATTGGGATGCTCATTAAATTGCCGAATGCCCTCAGAGAAGACAGAAATCTGAGATATAAAACTCTGTGATCCTCCCGTCACCCCACAACCAAAGAGGCCTCTGTCTTTTTTCAAGACCCACTGGGATCCACGGAGGTTTGTGCTGTGAGCACCTCGTGCTGTGGGCTCACTGTACGTAGAGCTACTGTTGACGTGCCCCTGAGCAGGAACTCACTTTCTCCTTGGATGGATATGCAGTGCCTAGAATTGAATCTTTTTCCTTAGAAAGTTGCCACAAAGTACTGCTGCAGTATAACCAAGCATATTAATGATCATTAAAATAAGAATTGCTGATATCGTTTGTATTGATGGTGTTTTATAATGAATTATAAGAACAGCAGTATTTCTAACAGCAGCCATGAGACTTGGGCAAGATTGCTTACTGCAGCGATCTTTCCTACAAAACACACAAAATGCCTTTGAGTGTTTAAAGGAATGTACTCATTCTCATGTTCATTGTGTTTAGTGTCCATTAGTAAAATGTCTTTTAGTGAACAGTCGTGGAAGTAATTATCAAAAGATAAATTCAAAGACTGCTGTATACAACCGACTAAAAGTAGTTTTACAATTGTGTAACTAGCCAGCATGTGTAAAAGCTTTAAATACCATTGTGTGCATTACTCACAAGCAGGAAATTTGAGCACTTTAGTCATTAATTATAGAACAGAAGGAATGGAAACTGTGGTGCAAGTGATGCATCCATCCAGGCTCACAAACAGTATGCAAACCAAGAATAACTGCCTGAAAGAACTCACTAAAAAATATTCGAATTAAAAGAAATTTTTTTGAAAAATAGAAATTCTCTGTGTCTGTATTACAGACTAAAGAAGACAGAATGCCATTCTGAACTGTTGTGCATCTCACTGGTCCCCACAGTGTCTGCTCTGCCCTCAGTGTTGAGTTTCCCAAGGGAAGGTATAAGAGCAGGGTAAGTCAGTGATTTTGATCTTCACAGACCTTTTAGTTTGATGTGGCTATATGGCCCTGAGTACTATGGAACTGGCTAGGAAGGATTCTTGAGAGTTTTTGAGGGAGTATATTGCTGTTGTGGTGGAAGCCTATTAATTTCAGTGTTCTTGTCCTGTAACTCACTCACCCTCAATGATATTTACAAATCCACCAACACTTAAGTCCTGCCTTTTTTATGTATGTGTGTGTGTGTATGTGTGTGTCCTGTTATTCCTCATTCATGTATTTTTGTAATGTTTTAAATTTAATTTAGCCTAGTGAACACAGGGAACAACAGCAGAAGAGTGCATTAAGTGTAACAGCTCCTGCTGCTGGGAATTTGTGTTTGGCAGCCCATGTGCAGTGTCAAGATCCTCCTGGCAGAAGACTCTGTGCAACTGTATTGCTGAAGGTTGACTGTGCCAGTTGTCTACATGGATGGCTGTGGGTAGCAGGGTCTGCACATTGCTCTCCACCGCATGTGAAGCCCACTGTTACTGCTGCCAGCCTTGTCACCATGGGTCACAGGCACTCCTCCCCAGGCAGAAAGAAGGCAATTGAGCCTTTTGATAGAGATTGTGCAGCACTCCTGAGCAAGACCTGGGCTTGGGGAGCTCTTCTGCTGGTGCCGATTTGAGAACTGTAGCAACAAGACTGTCATGTCCTTCTTTTTAATTTTTTTCCTCTCTCAGTTGTAAGTGGATTGGTGGGGCGAAAAATCTATCTTCTGCTGAGTATGTTTAAAACAGGGCTCATGGAGGCTCTGAGCTATTGCCATAGCCTTTATAGGCAACTTGACAGATGATGGGTTCTGTTCCAGAGCCATCTCGAGTGCTGGAGCCACTTTGGTTACCTTTTGGACTGTGATTTGGTACTGTCAAGGCTGTCCTGCAGAATACTTTTTGACTGCTCAACTGAAAACTTATGTTTTGTTCTTCATCTGTTAAAGGTTAATTTGTGTCCAGGACGGCACACATTCAGCCATGGTGTCAGCTCTGCAAAATATTAATGATTCTTCCCCTAAAATACCAACCTGTAATTAAAATTGGAAAAAAGCAGTGAGACATAAGGAAGGGGATATAGTTAACTCATCGCATCTGTGTCCACATGTTCACTTTCATTTTATTAGTGTTTGCATTTACATTTACCAGAGTTCTCTTTATTATGAGGAGCCCTTGTAATAACACTGTCTTGACCCATGAAATGTGTTTGTGCAATATCTGAACAGACAGGAGAAATACCAAATCAAATTCTTCTTCCTAATATCAGCAAAGGAGTGCTGGAGTTAAAAGTAGTTTTATGAGGTCTGTTTGAATAAAGTGCTGTGGACAAATAATTTTTGGAGCAAATCAGCTCTTTTCTGTAACAAATATTAATTTGGTCTGTGTATATGTGTGTATAATCATAATACATAAAAGTATACTTTAAATCCATAATGTTAGGGGGAAAAAAAAAGGAGAGACATTTATTTCTATCTCATCAGGCAAAAAGGATTTTTAGGTGTTCAGAAATACTCCTACTGAAGTAAAATTGATTAAATAATTTTAAAAATACTCCTACTGGGCATAATCCAGCATCTATGGAATTGACTGTTGGCTTGAAAAGCTGTAGGCTAGACTTGTAGTGTGAAGAGTAGTTCAGATCTGTTTTCTACCTATAGCTCTGTTTCTATAGCTTACTTAATGTAATGAGAGGCCCAAACTGCTCATATGCATTTTGCCAAAAAAATGTTATCACCTTTGGGTTCAATTTATGTTACGGTGCTAAGATGTCTCCTTGCAGTTATGCTCTCTTTCTTTTTAAAACAAATGAAAGAAATAGTTGTATAATAAACTGTGTCATGGGAAAGAAAGTCATATGTTATGACAGAGCTTAAAGAGGCTTTTGAGGATTTATGGCCACGTTTATGAGAACTGAACCCAGAGCATTTTAATTTCCCAGCAATGCTGCCTGCAGAGATCATCAGAAGACAGATGTAATCTAAAGATGAAGTAGTGCAGGATATCAATAAGGTGGGAAGCAGGGGCACTCAGACCCTGCAAGAAGCCATAGCTGCTGGCTATGCCTAAAATGCTGACTGGGCAGGCTGTGGCTGATGGGCTGGCTCATGACAGAAAAAACCTGGCACTCCATCTCTGTGCAAGTTTGCTGTACAAGGTTAAGCCTATGGACTGAAGTAATCCTTGGAATATTAAAAGACCCAATCTTGGCAGTGTCTGTGGCGGGGAAGGGCCCATCAGATCAACAGAAACTTGCTGAGATGGTCTGTTTCTCTAGCTCCCCCAATGGCTCCTCTCCAGCTTTTCCACTTGTCTCTGGCTGCTGGTTTCTTGGGCTCATCAGCACCTTTTGCTTTTATTGAAATACTCCCTATAAGAGAAGTTGTCCTTTGTTCCAAGGCCCTTGGAATTAAGGGCCTTTGTTCCAAGGCCCTTAGTGGAATTAAGTCTTTCACTAATCTAAGTCATTCCAAATTCAGTGCAGCCTGCTTGTTCTGTCCACCTTACCTGACTCTGGTTATTTTCTGTTCCTTTTCCCCATATCTGTCACTGATTCTCCATCTGTACAGAAGTTCTGCCTGGGGATGACATGCATCTCTGAAGTGAAATGTGCATCGCTTGTGCAGCCCTCTGCCATCCGTGCCAGCTTGTCTGCCAGGGCTCAGAAATCTGATGAAATGCTGGGCTTGGCCAAGCTGGCCGTCACATTTCCAGTGCAGTGCTCCTCTGCCTTTCCTGGAGCTGTGCTGCTTTGTCCCAGCATCCAGCACACACATTTGCAAGGCACAGAGGCAAGCTTATTGCTGCTGGGCAGGAGCATCTGTCCCAGGCTCTGCTTATTTGGCACTTGACAGAGAGAATGACAACATTTGTAAATGAGAGTGTGGAAGGAAAAGCTGTGACCTCTGCATCTGTTTCAGGTTAGAGGGCTCCATGTGACAGGAGCTAGCCTTTGAATCCACACATGTTTAGAGCTGGATTGGGTGTAAGACTACTTATCTGTTTAAGTAGACTTGATGGCTATTGTGTGCCTGCCATCTGTCCTCTTTCACACAAGATAACTTTGTTTTATTATTATCTTTAACCATATCTTACTAGGTCTCTAAACTGCTGGTCAGTCTGCATTCATTGTTGGATAAAGGGGCTGCCACTTTTCTTAACAGAAAATGATCTCACCACAATAGTGGTAAATGAGCCTTTTGCCCGCATTTTTGGCATGAGTGCCTTTCTGCACAAGAAATGTGATTGATAGCAAGGGCCTTACTGCAACATTTATCATCTTGATTAATAGAGCCTTTTGCTTTAAGCAGAAGACAGTAGCCATATAAACAATAGCTGGAGCATTAAGCATTGAAATAAAAAATACGCTTTATGATTTAATATATTAAGGGAGAATTAAATGCAAGATTTGGAGAAGAACAAGTGTTGGACGTGGAAGCTGCTAAAAATGGGCTAACAGTAATAAAAATGTAATGGCAAATGTGTAACATATTGTAGACACTGCTCGTTCTGCCAGTTCTTGTCCAAGTCAGTCTGCTTACCTGCTGTCAGGAGGTGGAATCTATTCATAAGCCAATGGCTGATTCTGCTGTTTGCATGGTAGTATTGAGCAGACTGAAGGTCTTTGTACCTCTGGACCAAGCCCAAGGCCTGTTACGTGCAGCAGCTGCAGAAGGTTTGCAGCACTGCATGCAAGTGAGAACAGGAGTTGGTCCACAGTTCACATTTTACTGCTCTGTTCTCAAAATCACCAATGAAGACTTCAAAAAAGGGCTGCAAACACTGAAGTGCCCAAGTGACATTCTTTCCTTTGACAAACTGTCGAAGACATGAGACTTTTAGTAAGTGCAGGAAAGCAGGAAGAGTCTGGAAGATTTCTGAAGGTGCTTGTCTTCCCCAGACAGGGGTTAAGCCCATGCAAGTTCAGGGTCTCCCTCTTGCTGTTGAAGGCATTTTCCTACTGCTGTGGTCCTGGGAGCTGAAGGATAACCCCATGGTTTTGCAGAGACTAGAGACTATTGACTTTTCCTCTGTGACGTAACACAGCCTGTTGCTTGTCAGTGGACATCTGTGAATTAAAAATTGGACTGTGTCTTAGCTCATTCTACAGCAAAATCCTGTACAAGTTTCTGGGCTGACAGGCTTATGGGAAGCGGTGAGTCCTCCAGCATGTGAAATATGGCAACACTGTCAGGAATTTGCTTCCTCCACTGGGGGTGAAATTTGAGAGATTGTTAGGGTGTGAATGAGTTAATAAACAATTAAATTTTGAGTCTTTGCTGTATTGGTCTCATTTTGCCAGTTTCCAGTCTGTGTCCCATAGATATCTGTTGAGCTTCTAGAAAAGTTTTCAGGTGCCCCAGTAAGCCCTGCATGAATCCATTCTTACTGTATCCTAAAGGAGATGTTGTTATAGAGTCCTGTGCCTGGGCTGTTGAGTCAGTGATGGTGGTAATTGGTACATCAGCAGGCTGACAGTGTGACCAGGAAGGTGTTTTCATTTTAGTGCTCCTGGTCTCAGCTACAGTGTGTCAGGGATCCGTTGCAGGAAGGTGACTGCTGGAAGGGCAGCATCTATCTGCAAAACTTAAGCAGGAGGGACAGTCTTGAAAGAACAAACCAACCAACCAAAAAGAAAGGTGGCAGAGGTGAGAGCGGAAGAAAAAGATCCTTCTCTGGTTTGAATGCCTATTGAGACTGGCCTCTAATGTGGCGTTAGTATTGTTCTGCTGCAGTGATCATCCCTCCTGCCCTAACCACCCTGAGCATAATTTGCATTTAAGATGGGAGGAGGAAGGACTGTGGGACTGCTGCAATCTCACTTCAGCAAAACTAAGGCGCAACTATAAAGCAGCCAGGCCATTGTGAAAAAAAGAAAGAAAGAAAGAAAAAGTGAGTAACTGTAGTTGATTAAGCAACCTGGACAAAACAGTTTGAGGGTTGAGAAACTGCTGTGGGGACACTGAGACACAACTCAATTGCACACATGAAAATATATTCTTAGTTACTATGTATGCTTCACTAGCTGTGATCTTTATTTTTAAGTTCAATGCAATGGAACAATTGCTACCCTTACAAATTTTAAAAAATGGATTAAAGAAAATAAACACTTTGAGGTAAAATATGATTTTTTTCCATCCTCCAGCACATAGTACCATGTATGTAAAATGTACTGGTTGGGAAAATGTGTTCCCAGGGCTTGCAGCATGTTGGTCCCAGTACTGCCATGGGAGTCTGCAGCCACATCTTCTGGGTGCTTGCAGAAATAGGTTTGTCCAGCAGCAATTGCATGCTTGCAGACTATTGCTCAGGTCATTTTGCCTTTAAGATTTTCCCCTCTTCAGAGTTTCAGGACCATTTTTTGTCTTTTTAGGCTTCAATCATGCAGCTGGTGATCCTAGCAAGTCCCAGTACCTAGTATAAATTGCAGTTTCTGGGAGAGGGAGAGGAGGAGGATGAAAGTGAAGAAGCAATCCATTAACTTTAAGTAGTTTCTATGATGGAGCAGTGCTTAATGTAAAGAGTTCTCTAGATGCTGTTACACAAAATTGCCTGCATGAAGGCAGTTTTCTCCTAGATCTTTCACTGATTGCTCTATAACTTAGGATGAGTAATTTAATTCCTGCCATCACACCTGTCTACATTGGTCCGCTTTCTTACCTACAAAATGTGTGGAAAACCCCAAAAGCTTTACATATCTGGAGGCTATGAGGTAGATACCTAAAATGCATGCGTGTTTATAGTTATCTAAAGCCTGTACATGCCCTGTATTGTCTTGAAACTAGAGTGACTAGGTCAGTCACTTGCCAAAATTGGACTTGGATCTTGCAAAATTATTTCAGTCTTCCCAGGGAATTCACAATTTGAAGTTATTGCTGTGAGAATGTGCTGTTGATGGGGTAAGTGCAAAGAACTCAGTGACAGTGCTTGGAGTTTGTGGAGCTAGCAAAACTCTTCAGTCTGCAGCATGAAAGGGCACTAGCCTGGGAAGCACTTGTATAAGCAGAAATGGTAAATGCTTTTACTGCAATGTGTCAAACACCAGAAACGAACATCTTAACTGCCTAAAAATCACTGTATGTAAAACATGGTATGAGTATTGCACAGCATATGTTAGGTGATACTCCTGTGGGCACCTTGTGTCTTGAAACTGCCAGGAGAGCTACTTCAAGGGTGAATTCTGTTTATGTCAAGGGCCTGGGTTTGGTTGTTTCCTGACTTAATCAAGACTCAGCTGTTGATAATGAAGGCCAGAAAGCAAGAAACATAGAAATGCTGCTGGACTCAAGGCAATGAACTCTATACTACCTTTTTCTGCACTCCCTTGAAGAGCTGAAATGCTGAAATCTAACAACTGATATTAGCCCTTTTATACACAGCTTTACCTTCCTGCTGATTGTCCTGATGGAGTTGGAGGCCTGTGGCTCTGAGTCCCACAGGAATCAGTTCTGGGGCCAGTCTTGTTCAACATCTTCATCAATGACCTGGATGAGGGGACAGAGTGTACCCTCAGCAAGTTGGCTGATGATATCAAACTGGGAGGACTGACTGATTCCCCAGAAGGCTGTGCTGCCATTCAGCGGGATCTCGACTGGCTTGAGAGTTGGGCAGAGAGGAACCTCATGAGGTTCAACAAGGACAAGTGCAGAGTCCTGCATCTGGGGAGGAACAACCCCATGCACCAGTACAGGCTGGGGATTGATCTGCTGGAGACCAGCTCTGCAGAGAGAGACCTAGGAGCCATGGTTGAAAAGAAACTAATCATGAGCCAGCAATGTGCCCTTGTGGCCAAGAAGGCCAATGGCATTCTGGGGTGCATCAAGAAGAGTGTGGCCAGCAGGTTGAGGGAGGTTCTGCTCCCCCTCTCCTCTGCCCTGGTGAGGCCTCATCTGGAGTCCTGTGTCCAGTTCTGGGCTCCCCAGCTCAAGAGGGACAGGGAAGTGCTGGAGAGGGTCCAGCGCAGGGCCAGCAAGATGATCAGGGTACTGGAGCATCTTTCTTCCTTATGAGGAACAGCTGCAGGAACTGGGGCTGTTTAGTCTGGAGAAGAGGAGACTGAGGAGAGGTCTCATTAATATTTACATATACCTAAACAGTGGATGTCACGAGGTTGGGGCATCTCTTTTTGCATGGTAGCTAGCAACAGGACAAGGGGTAATGTAAAGAAACTGGAACACAAAAAATTCCATTTAAACATAAGAAAAGGCTATTTTACTGTGAGGGTGAGGGAGCCCTGGGACAGGCTGCCCAGGGAGGGTGTGGAGACTCCCTCTGTGGAGGTTTTCAAAACCCACCTGGACAAGTTCTTGTGTTACCTTGTCTAGGTGGACCTGCTTTAGCAGGGGGGGGTGGACTAGATGATCTCTAAAGGTCCCTTCCAACCCCTACCATTCTATGATTCTGTAATTAAGGGGTTATGAATAATTAATCAATCATACATTTTGTCTGTTATGTGGTCTAAGAAGCTCTGAAGCATCCTTTATTCTGGGTCTACATCTCTGGTTTTCAGTCTTTCTGGGTCTTAAGTCTGCAGAGATTTTGATTTTATGTGAGGCGTCTTGTTTGGTATACTTGGGCACAATAGTATGGGTGGCCGCAGCTGTGACGTGCAACTTCACTTTGGGGAGAGAACTCTCTGTGGGAGAGGGATAGGAACCAGTGGCGATATTTCCAGGGGCAAATGATACTTCATTCCTATAAACAGCCTCTGTGCATGACTGCATCCAAGAGGGAAACCCAATTTCCCTTTAGGGGACTGGAGCATCTTCCTTATGAGAAAAGGCTGCAGGAACTGGGGCTGTTTAGTCTGGAGAAGAGGAGACTGTGGGGGAATCTCATTAATATTTACAAATATGTAAATGATGGGTGTCAGGAGATTGGGGCATCCCTTTTTTTCCATTGTATCAAGTGACAGGACAAGGGGCAATAGGATGAATCTGGAACACGAAAAATTTCATTTAAATATAAGAAAAAACTATTTCACTATGAGGGTGATGGAGCAGTGGAACAGGCTGCTTAGGGAGGGTGTGGAGTCTCCTTTCTTGGAGGTCTTTGAGACCTGCCTGGACACGTTCCTATGCAACCTGATCTAGGTTGACCTGCTTCTGCAGGGGAGCTGAACTAGATGATCTCTAAAGGTCCCTTCCAACCCTATCATTCTATGATTCTATAAGTTTATGAAACTATTTTCCTTCCTCTGAGGACATACCCCACATTGCCACAGGGTCTCTTTAGCTGGTAGCTGTCATTGCACTGGGCAGCACAACTGTGAAATCACCTAGTAATGGATTCCAGAAATCGCCTCTCAGGTCCTAGGCACTCCTAATGTAACAGTGGTCCTTTTGATCACTCTTTCTTTAAGGTCACGGAAACATAGATTAAGACAAATTCTCCCTTCTCTTCGCCTTGTGTATCTTGTGGGAAGTGTATGATAATATCAGTAGAACTTAGTTCAAAGCCTACTGACACCTGAGTAAGATCTTTCATTGGCTTCAGTGGGTTTTGAATTGGGACTCTAAGGAGCTACTTTTATCAGTGAAGAGAGCACATTAGACTAATTTACATACTGGCATGAGAATGACAGCTCTTTCTAGTGGGGTTTTTTTTTTGCTGAGGTTTTTTAGTGGTTTTGCCTGGGCCATTTTTTTTGGTAGCGGGAGGCTACAGGGGTGGCTTCTTTAAACAAAGAGTTGCCAGAAGCTTCTCATGTAGCTGAAAGGGTTAAGGCCAGTCAATTCTAAGCTGGACCCTGCACCTGGCCCAGGCCTGGCCAATTAGTGATGGAGGTAAGGCCTCTGTGAATAATGTATATGAGAAGGAGAAGTTGTTACACAGTTGCAAAACTGCAGCAGCAAATGGGGAGTGAGAATGTGAAGACATCTCCACAGGCTCCAAGGTCAGGAGAGGGAGGAGGGTGCTTAGATACTAAGGAAAAGGCTCCCCTGTGATATGTGGTGAGGACCATGGTGAAGCAGGTTGTCCCCCTGCAGTCCACAGAGGACCACTGGGAAGCAGAGACCCACTTGCAGCCTGTGGAGGACCCCACACTGGAGCGAGCGAGTTGATGCCTGAAGGAGGCTGTGACTCCGTAAAAAGTTCATCCTGAAGCAAATTCCTGACAGGATCTGGGAGCCCATGGGGAGAGAGGAGCCTGTGCCAGAGCAGGTTTGCTGTCAGGACTTGTGATCCTGTGAGGGACTCAGGCTGGAGCAGTCAGTACCTGAAGGACTCTTCTCCCGGTGGATGACCCACATTGGGGCAGGGTGTGAGGAGCTGCCACCATGAGAGGTCCCATGCTAGAGCAGTTCGTGAGGAGCTGCAGCCCATGGGAAGGACTTACGCTAGAGAAGTTCATGAGGGACTGTGTCCCGTGGGAGGGATTGTAGCAGTGGGAAGTGTGAGGGGGCCTCCCCCTGAGAAGCAGCAGTGGCAAAGTCCATCTCTAATGAACTGACCGTAACTCACATCCCCCATCCCCTGGGCTGCTGGGTGGAAGGAAGAAGAGTCCCAGGAAGAGGGAGGGATGAGGGGAGGTGTTTTTAAGATTTTATTTCATTTCTCATCTCCCTGTTCTGATGGTTCATTAATAAATCAAACCTTTTTCTCCCCAAGTTGAGTCTGTTTTGTCAATGATGCTAATTGCCGAGGGATCTCTCCATCCTTATCTCAGTTCACAAGCCATTTGTTATATTTCAATCTCTCTTCTGTCTAGTTTGGGAGGAGGAGAGATTTTATGACTTAGTGGACATCGGGCTAAACTACCACAGGTTTGTAGGTAAAGGCAATGGCTCTTTGGGTTCCCTTCCACTGCTAAGGTAAGGAGACGTGACCTGTCTGCAGGGCATAAGGCAGCTCAGTCTGGAAGCTGGAGGGAAGGTGTATCAAACAACGGCTTCCAAAATATGCAGAGTGACTTGTGTAAAGTGGAGCTGAGATGGTGTGACTTGGAAGAACACTTAACTTTCACTGTAGTCAGTGTTGTTCTGAGAGAAGACAGAGTAAACATGCATTTTTTAACAGGCGACCTGTGAGATAAAGATAAGGAAATTTAATTGGAATTGTCACTGCAGAATGTCTTGCCAGAGGTTGTCATGCTGAAAAGTGATGTTAATGATGTTGTCAGAAAGGGACAATTTATTGTTTTATATTAACTACTAAAATTCATCTTCTAGTTATTCACTGAGGTTTACTAAGTGGAGCTTTGCTTCCCAAATTGCCATTTCCTCTAAAATGCTCATGGCTACTATGGATGTGTTTGTAATACAACCTTTGTATCTAAAGAACTCTAAATATCTGCATTTTGCTTGTGGTGTCTATTTCTTGATTGATCATCTTTACTTAACTACTACAAAGACATCCCATACATTGCTGGTTAAGTGTCATTGTGGTGTGAATGTAGAGGTGTTTGGGTATATGCTATACAAATGAATATATTTTAATTCATTTATCTATGTAATTATAATTAATATCGCAGTAATTACGATGAATGTAACCAAATGTTTAAAGGTAAGACTAGTGGGGGGAAAAAAACCCATTTCAAATCAATTCTATTTCTTCCAAGTGGTTTAATAGCAACACATGTGGCTGTGTGGGTTCAACCCTAAAAATTAAACTCAAGTTGAAACACTTTCATTTCCATATTCAGATTTATGTGGTTGAAAACAGTACATTAATGCTGTCAAAATTAGGGCACTGTTTCCTACAATGCAGTTCCTTTCACATGTTATTTACTCTTTCCATCATCTATGGAAATCCCAGTGGCAGAAGTCTCTACATATGTTCCCCATAAATCCACCATGGATGTATATGCTATAAAGAATGGGGCTTATTAATAACATGAAAGTGGTGCAGACTTTTGAGATGGCTTTTAGCTTTCTTGTACATGTTTCAGGATTTCAGAGCATGTTAGAAATTATTAGTTCCAATTTGGGCACCTTCTCAGCTATTGGAACCTTCTCATCTGGAAGTTGGACACAAGCTTTGAACTCGCGGCATTTGTAGGACAGGGTACAGTGAATATCCCCCTTTTGCTCCCGTGTGAGCTCCGTTAACTGTTGCTAGGTGATACTAGCTTCCTGTAAAAATGCCTATCTCACTTTTGGAAATTATTTACCATCAGTCACTTCTGTTAATAATCAACAGTAAAAAATGTTACAGAAGCAACTTCTAGCAGGGCGTCCTTTTGGCTCAGTTATAATGAACAAGCTCTTGCCAGTGTTGGGTGGGTAAAAGGGTAATTGGCATATTGTGCTTATCAGGACTGTCCTGTGCTACTGGGTGGGTTGGCTATGAGCAGTGTGGGGAGGTACATGATGAGATGCATCTTTTTGCTGCTGTGCTTTCACTTCTGAATAGCAGGAAGGGAGTTGGGACCTAGCAGTCCTCTGCTATGTGGGTGTAGAGAGGCAAGTCTCATTCTCAGAGGGGTCTGTGATGCCATAGTTGCCTTCTTGCCAAGGCAGTTACCCTTTTGTGTATGTGTATGCTGCAACAAGAAAGAAGACTTTTGTGCCCTTTGTGGCTCTTCTATTATCTCTGGAAGCCAACACACACACTAGTCCTCACCATGCAAGGCATTGCCTGATGTACAGCATAATTCAATTATTAGTTCCAATGATAAAATATCTTTTGCAAGATTTCTTTTTTTTTTCTGTATATAGAAACATTAGAGTAAATTTATTTGTTTATTTTAACCAGTTACCCGATTTTTCTTAGGAACAGTAAGATTGAAACAAGTAATTCACAATGTGCACTTTATCTAAAACAATGTCCTATCTTCTGATGTCTTAAGGCATATAAGCACCCATGAGTATCTTAGCATTGAAACAGCTGTGTGGAGTAGTGTTAGGGAGTCTGTTTCTTCATTGATTGGTAATCAACAACTGAAAATAGCTGAAGCAAGTTTATGGCAAGTGCACACATAAATACAGGATTTTTTTGGTAGTAGTATTTTCTTGCTTTAAGTAGTTACTTTAATTTCCAAGCGTTTTCTCAGGCTTTATTTCAGCATTTCCTTGCTTCACTTTCCTTGGAGTTTGTGCTGGTCAGTTAAATCTTCACTTGCTATTTTATCCAGTAATTGCTGATATGTAAGGGATTGGTTTCACCTTGCTATGCAGTTGCCAAGCAGAGGTTGTGTGACAACAGGAAGATGTAGCCTAATTAAGGCAAATTGATTATTTATTTTATGACACTGAGCACATGTACTAGGTTACAGGAGATTCATTCTGTCTTCTCTTTCCCATACACTTTCTTCTGTGGCCCACACATGTTCAAGATGAGTTGTGTACTTCTGCATGTGTAAGTCAGACTGGACTTAACAGATATTGGTAGCAGGCATTCAAACTGCTCTGCCTCAGCATTAATTCCTGTCTCCCACTATCCCTATCATTAAACTGGGATGTGGCACAGCCTGCAGGACTCGCCTCTGGGTTCTTTGGCCACATGAGGAAGAATGCAATTTCCCTCAAGTAATTTTGGGCTAATGCCCCCATGACTGAGTTATATAAAGGGTGTAAAAGATAGTGACAGTCAATAAGGAGGAGAAAATAAAGCTTCATGAAAATATGCTGAGCCAAGAGGCAAATAATTTTGAAAACCATCTTAATTGGTTTGGAGTAATTTGGGGTGATCTACTCCATATCACATATGTTTTCTGGGAAATAGGCCAGATCTGTAATAGGAGGCCACCAGAAAATTATCACTACACATGTGGGTGCAGGGGGCTTGAAGGAATAAAGGATGATGCTATTTGAATATTCAAGGGGCCTCAGTTCAGATGTCTTGTAGTTTCCAGGGGTACTGACAATTCTGCTGTGATGACCAGTTATTGTCTTGGTGATTAAACTTTGAGGTGTGCCTAAACGAGCTTCTGCTTTGAAACAATGCCCTCAGGTGGTCCAATCTAGACTTGTGCCACTTAGGTCACGGCTGGTTTGAGTCAAGTCAGGTAACAATATACTTCTTCAGGCAGAGACATGGCTCTGGCCAGGCAGGCTTAGCAAAGTGCAAGTGTGGTCAAGTTAGGTGCAATTGTATTAATAAGGTACAGTTGTATTTTCGTGGTATTTGGTGATCTCATTACCAGATCAGGCACTGTCCTTTTGTTAGTAGATCTAACCCAATCCTGTTCCCGTAGCCAAAACACACTTAGAACTGAGGAGTTAATCTCTCCAAAGAACTGAGTGTGTGTGCTGGGTATGTGTTATCTGATAGCCTCCCTCCTTAACCATTTGGACCCTCATCCAACAGGAGAAAGAAAACACACTACATCGTGGTCAGTTCAATTAAGAGATAGATACCCCTTCTTTTTGGTGAAGAAGCTGGTGTTCAGCAAAATGTCTTAGTCTGTGCTGAGAAGGAAAAGTGAGACTAAGAAGCACCTGTCTATTTGTAATAGTGGTTTTGTCTGGGACAGGTTTTGGTAGTGGAGGGCGACAGGAGTGGCTTCTTTAAAGAGCTTCCAGAAGCTTCCCCTGCAGCTGCTAGGGCTAATGCCAGTCAATTCTAAGTCATTCCACCACTGACCAAGGCCTGGCCAATTTGATTAACGTATTTGAGAAGTTGTGCAGTTGCTAAACTGCAGCAGCAACAGGGAGGGAAAATGTGAGAGCAACACCTCTGCAGACACACCAAGGTCAGCGGAGAAGAAGGGGGAGGAGGGTGCTTAGGCCCTGAAAGAAAGACTCTCCTGTGACCTGTGGTGCGGCCCATGGTGAGGCAGCTGTGCCCCTGCAGTCCATGGAGGCCATCAGGGAGCAGAGATCCACTCACAGCCCAGGGAGGACGCCACACTGGAGCGGGTGGATGCCTGAAGAAGGCTGTGACTCCGTGGGAAGCTCACCCTGGAGCGAGTTCCTGTCAAGACCTGGGAGCCTGTGAGGAGAGAGGAGCCCAGGCCAGAGCAGGTTTGCTGTCAGGGCTTGTGATCTTGTGAGGGACTCAGGCTGGAGCAGTCGGTACCTGAAGGACTGTTCTGCCGGTGGATGACCCACGTTGGGGCAGGATGTGAGGAGCTGCCCCTGTGGAAAGGACTCATGTTGGATAAGTTCCTGGAGGACTGTCTCCCATGGGACAGACCCCACATTGTAGCAGTGGGAAGTGTGAGGATGCCTCCCCCTGAGAAGAAGCAGCAGCAAAGTCCATCTGTAATGAACTGACCACAACCCCCATCCCCTGTGCCACTGAGGGGGGAAGAGGGAGGGATTGGGGGAGGTGTTTTAAGATTCGGTCTTATTTCTCATTTTCCCTGCTCTGTTTTGATTGATCATTAATAAATCAAACCAGTTTCCCCCAAGCTGATTCTGTTTTGCTCGTGACAGTAATAGCTGAGTGATGTCCCTGTCCTGATCTTGACTCGTAAGCCCTTTGCTTTATTTCTCTTTCCCACAAAACCCAGATAAATCTGTTTCTTAATGCCTAAGAATAAGAAGCAGTGGAGCACTGGGATTTCCTAGTTTGCATTCAAAATACTGTGTCTTCTAATCATCTCATAGAAAACTAACATGAAAGCTTCTTCCAGAGAGATGTCAAAAAAGGTCACACATTTTCCTTTGAATACCAAGCAGTACGTTTAAAGGAGCTTCAGATAAACTTCAGACCTATGGCCCATATCATCTGTTTGCTGCATACAAAGACTGCAGCCCTTTAGCTAAAGCAGGAGCCATGATTATGTCTTTAGAGCTCAGATTGAAACTCAAACTCTTGCATGCACTTTCCTGATGTGCTGTAGAGCTGGTGCATGTTTTGAGGCAAGGCACTTTCTCTTTCTTGGCCTCAATTCATAGAATCATAGAATCATAGAATGTTAGGGGTTGGAAGGGACCTTTAGAGATCATCTAGTCCAACCCCCCTGCAGGAGCAGGTCAACCTAGATCAGGTTGCATAGAAACATATCCAGGCATGTCTCAAAGACCTCCAAGGAAGGAGACTCCACAACCCCTCTGGGCAGCCTGTGTCAGGGCTCCCTCACCCTCACAGTGAAACAGTTTTTTCTTGTATTTAACTGGAACTTTTCGTGTTACAGCTTCATCCCATTACCCCTTGTCCTGTTGCTAGATACAATGGAAAAAAGAGATGTCCTAATCTGACACCCACCATTTAGATATTTGTAAATATTAATAAGATCCCCCCTTGGTCTCCTCTTTTCTAGACTAAACAGCCCCAGTTCCCACAGCATTTCCTCAAATGAAAGATGTTCCATTCCCCTGATCATCTTGGTGGCCCTGCACTGGACTCTCTCCAGCAGTTCTCTGTCCCTTTTGAGCTGTGGAGCCCAGAACTGGACACAGGACTCCAGATGAGGCCTCACCAGGGCAGAGGAGAGGGGGAGCAGAACCTCCCTTGACCTGCTGGACAAACTCTTCTTAATGCACCCCAGGATGCCATTGGCCTTCTTGGCCACAGAAGCACATTGCTGACTCATGGTTAGTTTCTTTTCAACCATGGCTTCCAGGTCTCTCTTTGCAGAGCTTCTCTCCAGCAGGTCAATCCCCAGCCTGTACTAGTGCATGGGGTTGTTCCTTCCCAGGTGCAGGACTCTGCACTTGTCCTTGTTGAACCTCATGAGGTTCCTCTCTGCCCAACTCTCAAGCCAGTCGAGATCCCGCTGAATGGCAGCACAGCCTTCTGGGGAATCAGCCAGTCCTCCCAGTTTGGTGTCATCAGCCAACTTGCTGAGGGTACACTCTGTCCCCTCATCCAGGTCGTTGATGAAGATGTTGAACAAGAGTGGCCCCAGAACTGATCCCTGTGGAACTCCACTGGCCACAGGCCTCCAACTCGATTCTATGCCATTAATCACCATTTTATCATCCATTTATTTTTAAAAAGGCACAGTAGAACAGAGTTCTTAAAATTTTTCCTTGTCAGTGAATCCACAGATAATCCTCAAAAACCAGAAGCAGGAAGCAGACAATAGCGCAACATGTGGGGAATAGGAGACAGGTTATAGATAACCAAAGGCAGATAACTTCACTGTTTTATAACTTGCATATGAACATATTCTGCACTGATGATGAATTACAAGTTGTTTGTTTATTACGGAGGGCCTCTGCCTCATAGAGATACATGGTAATAACTGAGGCTTCGTTTTCTATCTTCTGTTTGTCTGCTTTCACTATAACCTCTTCAAGGACCAACCCCTTTTCTCTGTGTGTGCAGTAATGAGTCCCACTCTCAGACAAAGCCTCTGTATGTTAAGGGTGGACTCAGCATGTAGATATAAACTAGGAAAAAAGTGAGATTGGATCCTAGAAGATTGTGGGTGCCTGCTCTGATTATTAGAGCAATTAGAACATTGGAAAAACTCATTGCATGACAGGTACTCAACCAGGAGCAGTCAGTCCTTGAACTTTGGACTGAGGACTGCAAATGTTGCTATGTCCTCTTGCATGTGGGTGCTGGGCATAAGGCTTATTATTATTTAAAATGCTTCCTGTTGCTTGGTATTGTCTCCAGTTCTGTGAATCTGTTTTCAAATGTGTGAACTTAAAATGGATTTGGAGTGTAAAGAAAAGTATCTGCCAATTGGGCAGAAGTGCTGGTCTGTATATAATTGAATTTTCTTTAGGACTTTCTTTACTATGTGTGAGTCATCTGGTATGAGGTCTAAATTACGCCGAAGTACCTGGAGTCCTCTGTTATAGAAGGCTGTCGCCTTTGTGGCCAAATGGATCAGTAATCTTTGATTTTCAGTCACTTCCTTTAAACTTTATTAAGTTATTTATGTAACCCAGCATAGTGTTTTAAGGAAGCTATTATGCATTTCTGAGTAATGAGCTTCTGTTTTGAAAGTTTTACGTACAAGCTCTAAAAAAGAGTCAAGTTTTGTAGGTAATAAAATGCTTGTTTTTAAAATTGTTCCAACAGGTGCTTGATGTTAATGGCTTAGCTATGACCCATGAAGCCTGTAATCTGAAGGTCAAAACATTATTTTTGACTCATTTTGTCTTCATAAAAGTATTGCAATCAGTGTTGTCTTTTGTTGGAGAAAGTGTGGCACTGTGAATAACTGGTACAGCCTGGTACTTATGTAATCTCCAGCAAGTGAAGTACAGCTTTCAGCCGTAAATCATTTCCTGAGATT
Source organism: Colius striatus (assembly GCF_028858725.1). Taxonomy (NCBI): domain Eukaryota; kingdom Metazoa; phylum Chordata; class Aves; order Coliiformes; family Coliidae; genus Colius; species Colius striatus. The sequence goes on along the minus strand of NC_084767.1, from coordinate 27,069,676 downwards.
GGTCAGTTTAGGAGAAAGCATTGTTATTTTAATGCATTTTGATACAATCAGAAGCATGTGGTGCTCAGAGAGATTGATAATTTTCTTTACAGGGATTTAGTTTCAAGAGGGTGGAAATCTGTACTTGCCCAGCTTTTCTTATTGGCTTGCCACTTGCTAAGTGCTTTCATATGTGCCATACAGTTCTTTTTGAGGAAGAAAATAAGGCATCTAATGCTTTCTACTGTGTTGCACCGTGGTTTCTCATCTCCTTAGCACCACCTGCTTGCTTAACCATAAGCCAGTTAAAGCATAATAATGGAACACCCTTTTGAACTGCTCAGAAATAAAGGGAATTATCAGAGAAAGGGTGATAGAAAATTGAAAAGAACTGTGAATGTTTTGGCCAGCAGTATAATCTGTGCCTCCTACAGTGGTGGCTATTGATGTTCATGGTGAGTTTGTCTCATTTTGTACAGTCACCAACACCAGGATTTTCAGTGGGATGTACTGTGGGGATTTGAGAGTGCACCAGGACCTTTTTAACTTCCAGTTTCTATTTCATGGCTTGTCTTGTATCACAATGTTATCAGTTAATTAGTTCTCTTAGTTGGGAAATATCAATATGAAACAGGTTCGGAGGCAGGTCTTGCTCTGAATGCATGCGTCAGGGACCCTGGCCTGCCCTGGAGTGGCTGTGAGTGTGAAGCCTGTGGTGAGGTGCAGGGCTTCACCCTGAAGGCACTGAAGCCTCAACACATCAGTGCTCACCAGCCCATCTCAAACTTATTGCTGGAACCAAGGCATTTAATGTTAACCTGACTATCAGCTGATGCTCAAAAGCTCAAAATTTGCCAAAAGCTGCCTTTGGATTTGCAGATTCCTGGTCTTAAAAGCCAAGTCCCATGTTTGGTTAGTGGTGAGGAGGTGGGCGGTAACAGGTAGTGATGATGTTGTGGTTTGGCCCAGCTAGCACAGAAGCACAACAATCTCTCACTCGGTGCCCCCCATTAACCACTTTGATGATTCCCCATGTGTTAACCACAGCGACAGGAAAGCTTAGACTTTGGCACCCAGTATTAACCACCTGAGCTTTGTGAAACAGTAAATGAAGACAAATCCTTTGCAAGTAGAGGCAGTCATTGTCACAGGCTCATCTAAGCTGAGCAGATGGCTGTAAAAAATGAGATGGTAATGATTTCTAGACCCTCCAGCTGCAGGAGGTTTTCTCAAAATGCAGGAACCCTAGCAGAGCTTCTGGCTTCTAACAAAAGTAGTGAAAAGTTTGCATTAGTTTTTGCTTATGTGAAAAAGGTGCAACAGGGCCTCGTGAAACCACAGTACAGTGGTTCCCAATTCTGGCAGCTTCTGGTTATTTTAACCTTTGTGAAAGATGTGGGGTATTTTCATGAAAGTAAACAAAGTTATCTGAAATGAATGCTCTAAAAGGAAAACACTCCTGTTTTTACTAAATCCCTAAACTTCTGTGTGACCTACTCCAGGTGGTCCTGCTGTGGCAGGGGAGTTGGACTAGATGATCTTTCAAGGTCCCTTCCAGCCCATGAGATTCTGTGATTCTGTGTGACACACAAGTGTATATTCTTTATGGGTATGCTGGCCTCAGCTTGACCTCAGCTAGCCATCTGGATCCTGGTTTCTTAATAACATATAGTCTGCTGAATTTGGCTTTTATGATTTATAGCTTAAGTTATTAAACACAGAACATTTGATTTTGCAGGAACTACATAATTTCTAAATAAACAAGTGGTTGGAATATATACATTAGGGGAGAAAGTCCTCACAGTAAACTCTTCTAAGTGAAAGCAGGTCAGTTTTTCCTGTCATATATCTGGGAAAAGTAGCGAAGGACCTGTTTCCCACAGTGATGCCTGAAGTAGATGTTGAAGCTAAGAAGTTGATCTAAATGGAGTTTTTCTGATTAACACTTAAAAAATCAGAAAAAAAACCCTATCCATAAAATGAAAACTGTTCTTGGGAAAGGATTAGTTTTAAAAACTTCCCATTCCCCCCGAAATTCCTCCCCCTTTTTCTGAGTTTTAAAATTCCTTTTTTAGACATCTTGAAAATGTGAGGAAAAAAAAAAGTAATTCTGTTTGGAATAGCTTAAATTTCTGAAGGAAAAGTCAACCCAAAGAGAAATCAAGTAAAACACAGTTGAAACTTTTCATTTGACCTAGTCTGAAATATGCAGTGATGGGGTTTTTTTTGGTATCTTGAACTTGGATTGAGAAAACATTTCAGAAACCTTGTGGGTAGCTGTCAAGCAGATCTCTGACAACTCAGCATCGGTGATCAGTGCAGCACCACACTAAACAGTGCTGATCTATCCAGGGAATTCCCACCTGGTTCAGTGCAGCCCAGTAACGAAACACTGACTCATGTTTCACAAGCAGCATTACTGCTTTGCCTGGCACCTCAGCCCAGCTGAAAATCTCCATGTTTCAGCAAGGCTGGAGCTGGGAGAGTCCCCATAGCTAGAGGAGACCGTTCCAATAACTGCTGATTTACCAACCCATGTAGAAGACCAATCCACAGTTTCTTTAGAAGCAAATGTGTCAGCAAATTAAAATAAAAAATAGAAGGAAAAAAGAGAGAAGAAAAAAAAAGTAATTGATCAAGTGGGTAGCAGCAAGACTCGTGTCATTAGCTTTATTTATGGGCACATTGTATTGTTCTAGCCCTGCTGCCCATGTCCAGAGCAGAAAGAGCCCTGAAAATAAAGTAGGATTTGTTGCAAGAGCAGACAGACGGAGTAGATTAATGACAGGATGCACTTGCAAGTCCCTACAAACACCAAACACAGCTGGGAAGTGCAATGACTGCTCCCAGCTGTGAAGCTGGCTCTTTGTATATGCTTATTATAGCGATGGGGATGTTGATGCTGGGTTATCACTGGGCCTGGCTGGGGACGTGAGTAACTGGCTGGCAGGAGGGTGTATGGGACTATATCTCCCAGAGAGCCTCTGGTGGATCAGCGAGCTGGGGAGTGGGTATCTGTGGGCCCTGAGGGAATGGAGGAGTCATGGGTTTCTGCTGCAAGTTGAGCTCCAAACTTTTTATGAATTGTATAAATGGAGGATGACAGACTTCCTGAGTATAATGGTCTAAACAGTGTGACTAGAAATTGTTTACGAGTTGAGCCTGGCCTTGACAGCCTCCCATCCAGCACCCACAGTCTGTTTTGGAGCCTCTGCTCCAGCTTGAATTTACAGATTTGTTACCTCCTTGCAGTGAAACAGCTGTGCCTGCATTCTTATCAGCTGAACCCACCTGTAGTCCACTGCAAACAGGCATTTATCTATCTGGGAGAGCGGGAGAAGAGGTTTTGCCAATATTTTCTGAATTTCGTTATTTTTCTTAAGTCTCTTCAGATAATTTTCCTACTCTTGCACCTCTGGGGAACATGTGACTCTGGTACTTGTGGGATCCAAGTCCCATGGGCATCTCTGGTCTTTCAATGAAATTGGCGTTTCTTACCAAATGCCTGATGGTAGGCAAATGTAGTTTGAGTTTGCCGCTCTTTGCAGTTTAGCAAGGAGGAGGGAAAAGGCAGATAGACAGGGAATGAGGGGAAAACAGAAGAGGGCAAGGGTGGATGTGGATGTGCTGGTGTGTTCTGGAGCTGTGTATGTGACTGCTGGCAACTCCTGTTTCATAGTGGAAGCATCTCTTCCTGTCTGGTTCACACAATCACAGAATGGTAGACGTGGAAAGGGACCTCTAGAGATTATCTAGTCCAACCCACCTGCTAAAGCAGGTTCACCTCTGTCAGCCTACAAAAGAACATGTCCAGGCAAGTTTTGAAACTCTCTAGAAAAGGAAACTCTACAACCTCCCTGGGCAGCATGTGCCAGGGCTCCCTAACCCTCACAGCAAAGAAGTTTCTCCTTGTGTTCAAGTGGAGCTGAACACGAAGTTTCTCCTCATGTTCCAACTGGTACATGTTACCCCTTGTCCTGACACTGGACACTGCAGAAAGACTTTCCCCATCCACTTGATGCCCACCCTTGAGGTATTTATAAGTGTTGCTAAGGTCCCCCTTCAGTTTTCTCTTCTCTGGGCTAAAAAGCCCCAGCTCCCACAACCTTTCCTCATACGAAAGATGTTCCAGTCCCCTGATCATCTTGGTGGCCCTGTGCTGGACTCTCTCCAGCACTTCCCTGTCCCTCTTGAGCTGGGGAGTCCAGAACTGGACACAGGACTCCAGATGAGGCCTCACCAAGGCAGAGGAGAGGGGGAGCAGAACCTCCCTCGACCTGCTGAACACACTCTTCTTGATGCACCCCAGGATGCCATTGGCCTTGGCCATGAGGGCACATTGCTGGCTCATGGTGAGTTTATTATCAACCAGGACTCCCAGGTCTCTCTCTGCAGAGCTGCTCTCCAGCAGGTCAATACCCAGCCTGTACTGGTGCATGGGATTGTTCCTTCCCTGGTGCAGGACTCTGCACTTGTCCTTGTTGAACCTCATGAGGTTCCTCTCTGCCCAACTCTCAAGCCATTTGAGATTTGGCAGCACAGCCTTCTGGGGAATCAGCCAGTCCTCCTGGTATTGTATTCTCCCTGGCATGGAGCATTACTCATTTACTGAAGTCATCAGGAGGTTACTAGTTTTTCCACAAAGCTGGAACCAGATGCATGCTAGGAGAAATGTTATGACAGGTATGATTGCTTCAGCAGTCCACCTCGATGAGCATTGACTTTGGTCAAACAGAAATAAGTAGTGCTGTATTTCACATTTGGTTATAGACATTGAGTGAGAAGCTGATTTTTTTCAAAGCATTACTTCTTCATGAATTGTAAGAGAGTGTGTGCATATGCAAGTCTTTGTTTCCCTCCACTACAAGCGGCTTCATGGATTGTGCAGTCACGGTGGTTGAATCAGGCTGTTTGTGCGGTAGTTCTTCCACACACAGCCTTTCTGATTGACATCAAAACCTGTCAGCCCTCATTGTTGTGGCTTTAGGTGTTCCTCACAAGATGTTTGCTCCACTTCTCTGTCTGTGGTGGTCTACCCTACTGGAGGCTCAGCAGACCATTTTTGTGGGGCTCAGGTGACTCAAGTCACAGCTTGGTGTATTAGGTTGACCTACTGACATTGTGACTGTGAGCAGAGATTCAAGAGGAATGACAAATCAAACAGCCAAGGCAGCTCTTTTTCCCATCACTGTTGCTACCAGACAGGACATCTCCTGCAGCAAAGTCAAGCAGTTGGCCTGGGACAACTGTGTCAACCATGAAAGCTGCCTTCGCTAGACTATTTCTGTCTAGAGCAGGGAGATGGTAGTGATTCAGCCCTCAAGGGCTGCTGTCATCCCCTGTCCTCTCCTAAGCATCCTCTTGCTGTGTCTTCTTGCTGCAGGCCCTGGTGGGGTCTCGGTCATGGTCTCTGATTCCTCCAGTGAGCTCTACTCTGGCACAGAAGGGAGACTGGCACTTGTCAGGCTTGAAGTCCAGTCTGTGGATGTCTTTTTGTGAAAGTGGCTTTTCACCTCAGTGGCTTCCCCAAGACCTCTGAGACTGAGAAACAGAGTTGTGTGCTGGGCTGTCCCGCTTAGCAGCTCCTGAGCTGGGGTGACATGGTCTAGTTAGGCTAATAACAGTTTGTAGCCACTGCCCCTGGGGTGCCTGGCACAGTGACTGGCAATGGAAATCTCTCAGGACTCTGTCAGTGTAGACCTTCAGGCAGCCCTGGAAGAAATGATGGCAGAGGACGTCCAGAAGATCCCCAGCAAAGCAAGCAGAAAGATTCCAGATATCAACTACTGAAAGACTTTGCTTTACTTAATTCCCCTTCCCCCAGTGACAGGTGACTTGTGCATTCCAGATTGCTAATGGAGATAAGCAGTTTAGAGGTGATTTAAAAGATAGAAGATTTAAAGCCTCTGGGAGCTTTTGCTCTACTCTGCAAGTGCATGTCTTACTGGAATGTGTGTGAGGTGGGTCTGTCAGTATAGTCATGAACGAAGCAATTAGATTTGATCCAAATAGTGCCGTTAAAACTTCCATCGTGTGACATGTGATGCGGTCAGTGCTGCCGCTTTGCTGTTCAGTTGGGACGCTTTAAACTGGGGAGAAGGAAGAAGTAGAAATCCAAAGTATGGTAGCAAAACAAAGCAAAAAAAAGTCTGGGATTGCCTGCTAACCTGTACTGCACCCCTGTCATGTTTGTCCCCAGGTGGAAGTCTTCAGGCAATATTTTTATGGCACTTGTATTTGTCTTAGGCATCTCTAGTGACATACATGGCACAGCACTGGAGCCATGCCTTCAAGAATGTGCTCTAGTCAATGTCTTATCTGTCCCTCCCATATTTAATCCGGTGCTTTGGGCCTTATTATGTCAACTGCATCCATCTCAGTGTAAAACCACAGCTTAAACTTGGTTACCATGGGTACCACACAGTTTGCACAGCCTGCTCACCACATCTCAAAGTTAACCCTGGAGCATGTAAAATTAGAGGTAACATGCAGCCAGCTGATTGCAGAAACCTGTGGACCAACCATAGGCTAATGTGTTTTCCCCATACAGCCCCAGAGCAACCCTGAGTACCTGTTGCTGTTCTCCTGGAATCACATAGTTTGTGTTAACAGCATGCTGGGAAAAGACTGCACTCGATTACTACAGGATTATGAGGTTGCACGCTGTGTTACATCAGAGACAATACTGGGAATATGTGTTTGAGAGCTGAGAGACCTTGATTTTCTCCTTGTCTCAGGCAGTAACTCACTGGCACCCACAGGAAATCTCTCAGTCTAGAAACCTGTAATTTTTTTATTTTTAAATCAGAATAATTTTATGAAGTTTAATTGACATCCTTATAGTCTCTAATATCCCACTGACAAGAAAAGTAAACTCAATCCAAGCAAAAAAGAGAGTGGCATTTTTATTGTCTCTTACTTTGCATTCTGTCACGTCTCTGAAATACCAAGTTGACTCTTAGATATAGGATGTACTGAGGAAATTTTCTGTCTGCCTAGTCACAGGAAAACCTGCAGAATGAATGGAATTGGTGTCTTAGAAAAGGATCCTCAAACAAGAGAATAGAAGCAAGCCAGTGCAGCAGCTCTTGCTTTCTAACTCCCTGTCATGTCTTCCTTCATTCCTCAGCTGTAGAAGGCCCCCTTTCTGCCTCTTCAGACGCCCAGTAACGATGAGGCTCCAGTGCTGTCCTTTGGAAGGCAGTTGTTGCAGCTGTCTTGTCTGTTCATCTCCATCTGTCATGGTTTGACATGAAGCCATTTCTGGTAAGGGGGAAGGGGCTGTAAAGATGGCTCCTGGAAGTAGTTGCTCAAAACTCTCCCCAGCTCTGAGCCAGACCCACTGCTGGGGCTGAGCCAATTAGATGCCTTCACAATCCCTTTTTAAGAAGAAGCTGGAAGAGGAGGCTTCTTCCTCCTTTTTTCCTGTTTCTTCCTTCTTCTGTCCCTTCTTCTTCTGGCTGGTGGTGGTGCAAGGAGTAGGAACAGTGAGAGAAACAACCATGTGGACTCCAAGGTCAGTGATGAAAGAGAGGAGGAGGTGTGTTGGAGCAGAGACTCCCCTGCATTCTACGGAGAAAACTGGTGAAGCTGAGATTTATTCTCATTTCTTTAAAGACCCCACATCAGTGGTAGAGACTCATTTTGATAATGACCCCGTATTGGGGGCAGAGACTCATTTGCTAAAGCTGGCCCCAGACCAGGGGCAGCGATTCACTTCATTAAACGCCCCGAGCCTGGGACAGTGACTATGGCTGGAGGAGGCCGTGTCCCATGGGAGGGACCCAATCACTTCACTACAGACCCCGAGCCAGGGGCAGTGATTTTCTTCTTTAAAACTATGGTCAGAAGAGGCCGTGTCCCAAAGGAGGGACCCTTTATCACTATGGCTGGAGCAGGCCGTGTCCCGAGGAAGGGACCCAATATCCACAGCTGTAACTGTGGGAAGGAACTCACAACAAAGCAGCTCATTAAACTTATGCCCAGGAGAGGTCTTGTCCAGAGAGAGGGACCCTGTAACTGCAGACACTGCAACCATGGCAAAGAAGCCATGGTTGAAGCATGTCCCTGGAGTAGCCATGTAGGCAACATGGACCTCTGGTCAGTCTGTGTTATGTGCTCACACCAGGCTCATCCAGATGCATAGAGTCCTGCCTGCTCTGAATGCTCTTCAGCTTCCCAAAATCCATGCTTGGCAAAGCTGGAAGTGACTCTGCCCAGCTGTCAGTCCCATTACAATGCTTTATCCCAGCTCCTCAGGCCACCTTCTTCCTTCTGCTTCCCTCTGTTCTCCATTTCCTTCCTCCAAATTACTGTGCTGTCTGAAAGAAAAGTCTCCTATACTGTTGGTTTGCAACAGTTTGTCTGTCAAGGGTTTTGTAAAGAGATAAAAGGCAATGACTGGCTTTCTCTGATGGTGTCTGTCACTCATGACTGAGACAGAAAGCCCTCTGCGATCCTGGCGTATCCTGGCTTTATTCTCTGTTCAACACACACTTTTGACTTTGCATCCATGAGCTTACTGAAGGCTCTGGCTTGTTTTAGAAGGTGCTGTTAGTCCAAAGACAGATTAAATACAGTGTTTAATAAAATGCGTGCAGCACAGTACCTGTATTTTTTTATATTCATGTAAAAAAGAAAAAAAAAGTTAGAAATCACAATCACTTCCTAGAAACTTATTAGTAGTGTTTGGCAAAGTGTTGACCCCAAGAAGTAGAGGGAACGTAATGTCCCAAATGGAAAAGTCTCCAGCTTCCAATAGAAGCTCTCTGCTTCTGGTATAGACTGAGGTGTGGAAACATGCCTTCTGGGGTGTGACACTGAGATGAGGACACAGTGCTCCTAATAGGTGAAAGATTTCTCAGTCCCAGATCTTAAACAAATACCTTCCGTTGGCTCCTGGCTTGCAGGGTTGTTACTTTCACTTCACTAAATGACTGTAGCAGACAGTCCTGATCCACAAAGGAGTCTCCAGTGAGCTTTTCCTCTCCAGCATGTGAAGATTAACTTGTGTCCTTACAATGGCTTAATGAGTGTTTGAAATAGCTGAGGCTTCTAAAACGAAATGGCAAAACTGGCACCTTGGAACACCAGCATCTCTTAGTTAGCAGGAGATTCTTAGAATGGCCCTTCTCCTGGAGACCAGAGTCTTCTGTGAAGGAAGACAGCCAGACCAGCAGCTGAAGTGGGTGTCTGGAGGAACTCAAAGTGACCTAAGCTCTTTCCACTTTGCTGATGAACCGAGGAAAAAAAAAGACAGGCCAGCAAGTAATTTTACAAGTCTCTTAAGATACCATAAGAATTCATAGGAGCTCATTAAACAATAAATTATAGATATAAAATAGCAGGTGTCACATCTTTCAAGCAGTATGGATTAAAATTCATCCTGACAAGACCATGAAAACAGCCCCCAGACCTATCTTCATTGAGCAACTGCAAAAGAAATAAGTTGTGGGTAAGAGAAATGGAATGTTAATGACAGATCTATGTCAGTAAATGTGGGAAAATGCCTCAGCAATAGTTGTCATCAGAACTGTTTCTTTCTCTGTTGGGTATAAAATCATGTACACTACTAGAGATCCAATTTAAAATCCTATACACTATATATTTTCATCAAATGTAGCAATTGTCACTGTCTTCAAGGTTCCCGAAATAAACTCCCTTGGGGTCCTAGCTGGGCTGCTGCATGCAAGCTGTGAAAATATCAATGTATCCATTTTATCCTTTGCTTTTCCTTGTCCTTCTCAATCTCCTTTCTTTATTCCCTATTTACTGGCAGCCACTAATCAAGACAAGTTACTTCTGTGCCAGGAGGATGACAAAACTGTTTCCTCCCAAGCCAACTGTGCTGACACTGCTAACCTTGATTTCCATAAATGATTGAACTGTGTCTCCTGTCCACAGTGTATTTCAGGCTCCAGTTACCCAAGATTCTTGGATGCTGATAGAGCTTTTCATCTTCTCCTTTCCTCCTCACAGTCATAACCAAATGTGATTCTGTCTCCTCTACCCTCATGGCCATGAGCTGCTCAAACTAGTGGTAGCAGCCCCAAGATGCTTTCCTCATGAACAAACTTTTCTCAACTCGTAAGGGTTTAAAAGTTTCTTTTAACCTACAGAAAACTTTGAGATGGTGTCATGGTTCAGGTCCAGCCAGCAACAAAGCACTATTTAGCTGCTCGCTTATCCTGCTCCACACCCCTACTGTCCTTAGGATGGTGGAGGCCCCAGTGAGATGGGAGGAGAAGAGATCCAAGGGCCTTGTGGACAACGACGAGCAGGGATGGCTCACTGGCAATTGTGGTTCTAGGCAAAACAGACTCCACTACTCAACTTAGGGAAGAAAATAAGAACAGTTTAATCTACTACCAACTAGAAACAGAACAGACAGAAAGCAAAAGCAGAGGAGAATGATGAGAATAAATATAACCAGCACTTTAAGATCTCCTTCCCCTACCTCTCCCTTCTTCCCAGGCCTAGCTCACTGCTTCCAATATCTCTACCTCCTCCTCAATGGCACAGAACGACAGGGTATGGGGGATGTGGTCAGTCTGTCACAGATGGTGTCTGCTGCTTCTTTCTTCTCAGGAAGAGGACTCCATGCATTTTTCCCCTGCTCCAACATGGGCTCTCTTTCACAGGACTCAGTCCCTAACAAACGTCTTCCACATTAGTTTTTCTCAAACTCACCAGCGTGGGGGGACTCTGCAGCAGCAGAACTCCAGGCACATTCTGGTGCAACACTGCCCCCCTCAAGGACTCACAGCTTCCTCCGGGCACAGTCACCACTGGAGTGGAGGTCTCTGCTCCAGCACATCTCCTTCTCTTTTCCCTCACTGACCTTGGAGTCTGCATGGTCACTTTTCTCTCAACCAACTCCTGCTACCTCCCAGAAAGAATAAAACCTCTTCTTCTGGCTTCTTCCTCTTAAAAAGTGATCGTAGAGGTGCCCAATTGGTTCAGCCCCAGAAGTGTGTCTAGCTCAGAGCTGGGGAAGATTTCAAGCAACTTCTTACAGGAGCCACAGTTACAGCCCTTTCTTTGTTATCAGAAATGACTTCACACAAACTCAACACATGGATATTATGATGAAAAGGAGATTTCTGCAGTTATTTTAACACATAAGCAATTTAATAGTGTTTAGAATGAACAAATTTGTCATAAGATCAACATTGCTTGTTTTTGCAGCATTAAAACTTTTTCTAGATCAGCTGGGTCAAAAGGAAACATTTCCTAACTGTTAAGCCACTTTCAGAGGTAGACATGTTCAAGGAGTGCAAGAAGTACTGATTGATGTGCCACCTAAAGCCCTTTCAAACTGACAATGAAAATTTCAGAATAGATTTTTCTCAGTCAAGCCAGCACTGGACTCTTGATTTTCAAGTTGAAGCAACATCTACTGCAGTCCTCTCTGAATTTCTGGGCCATGTCTGCAGCCAGAGTAAGCTGCTGACGTCTGCCGGTGGTCAGCAATTTTAGCTGCAGTGCTTTGAAGACATTCGCTATCCACATCAGCACCAGCTAAAGTCAAGATATACCCGACCTTCATTTCTCTGGCACTTTGGAAACTGAAAAATAAATGTGTAGTGAATTCTGCCCTCCAGATATCAGATTATTTTCCTTTGCATTCCTTTGAAAAATGTTTGTCATCTCATTTTAAGCCTCTGCTGCCGAGGGGAAAGCACAACGGATGGAGGTGGAAAGTAGAAAGGAGATGGAGAGTGTACTCTAAAAGGAAAAAGCTTTGGTGATAATGGATCAAATCCATTTGCAGCCTTAGTGCTTGCAGACTGCCATGTGTAACACATTGTTGCACAAAATGCTAAATGCTTAAAAGTAATTTGTGGCAGTTTAGGTTTTTGTCATTGCTTGCACGCCGCTCTGGGACAATATCTAGCACAAGACAAGCTCCCAGACTGAAGAGTTTATAGTCTTAAATATGCCATTCTGTAGGCAGCTGGGTGAAGCTAATAGATCTCTGCAAAGCAGACTCAGAGCCTCGGGTGGATGAGCTGAGCCCTCAGGACAACAGCACAGCTCCTTTCTGAGGGGAAGAAGTGAAGCAGCTTGGGAAAAGTATCTACTTACTCATTATAATTTTCATCACAGATAACTGTGCAGAACAGGTATATTGTTGGATAGATCATACAGGAGTCTTTGAAAAAGCCCCCCAAAATGAAAGAAAGGGAAACAGTTCCTGTAAAAGAGAGATTTTTAAAAAATGGAACAAAATGTATACGTCTATCTTGAAAGTTGTTTTTGAAAGTTTAATAAGAAGAGAAGTAGGAATAAGTGCACATTAGTGAAGCATAGTTACAAATGCCTTGTGCATGAAAGAGGTTCTTAGTCCTCTGTTGTGCCTATGAATGAATATGCATGCTGGGTTTTTTTCCTATCAGTTTTACAGGTAGATGTTGAAGTGTTTAATGAAAAGAAGAAAATGCAGTCTGTAATATATTCAGGAGGGCACGTGGGTGCAGTCGTTGACATGCTGTACTCACAGGTGAATAGCAGAGCAGGAATAAACAGATATCCCTGTCCATTTCATGGTTTGGTGCACTGTGTCCAGCCTAGAGCTGTCTAGACCTCTGTTAGTCTGCATCAACAGAAAATCTGTATGATGTGCTTAAGTGAAAGTAAATGAATACTAAATGCAGTCTATATTTGTGAACAACACTTCAGCAAGGTTTCATCGTTATGGTAAGCTTGCTTGATCTGATAAAGGTTTCCATGTCCAAGACTGAAGGATTTCATAATGGCAGCTTCCTAGTATGAGTGAGAAATAGCTCATCTGTTTTGTGCCTTGTCCCATGGGAAAGGTGATGCTTAGAGCAGCCCTGGCACCGTCTCCTACCGTTCTGGCTCCAGGGTGTCGACCAGCCAGCATGTCTCTTTGTCACAGCACAAAGCTTTTCTAAAGACTGTGCCAATTTCAGTGAATTCCTTATTGGGACAGATTCTTCAGGCATTTCTGTCTGACACAGGAGGGTTAGGGAGATTATTGGAAGATAGGAAGTGGAAGATAGGAAGTGGAAAACCCCATTCATATATGTGGTGCCACATTCTGACCAGGCACTTAAATGTTAACTTCTTGCATTCTAGATAACTGCTCCAAATGTGGAGCTGTTGGCTCTTCTGTGTGGATGGCTACCTCTTCTCTTTTCTAGGGGAAGAATCCTTGAAACATGTAATTTTCTTCCTGGTCAGCAAGAGGTGGAAATGCTGATTACAATCTGTCTTTGGCAAATTCCTGGGGCAGCAAAACAGCTTCCCACTCATGACATCTGTATATGTTGATTATCTGGTGTTTTTGGTATCCTACTACCAGCTAAAATCACATTTATTGCAGTAGACATTTATCAAAGAGATGATCGGGGTTTCAGTTCGAGATTATTAGAGTGCATGTTCAAGGGTGGTAAAGTAGACAATGAGAAATTACAAAGCAAAAATTTGTATTGGCAAAGATGCCATTTGATCATCTGACATGCACGCTGCAGAAGTGTCCATCCTTCTGTTAATGTCCCTGTTTAATGCTTCTGCCTTCTGGGTTTACCTCTCCCAGGAGGCGTGCATCCACCTCCTCTGGTTCTGACTACACGGCATATTTTGCACTGGTGACACATCAGAGGGCTGTTGGGACGCCGAGTGCTGAATGCTCAGCTGTCGAGAACATCGATCTTTCTGCTGAGCTACAGCAAATTTAATTAGCTTATTTTAACATTCCCCTTCATCCTGCGGGTGGGTAGAATTGATGCTGGCTGGAGCCTCATTTCCACATAGCTCATTTAGTGTAACTAATTATTGCGTGTAAGTGAATGGTGCACTCTGGTGACAGCGTCTGCAGTGAGGTGGAGCAGTCAGTTTCCATTTACTTGCTGTCAGAACCATCTGAAACCTTCCCCTTTCAAGGCAGCTAGATATTTCAGTTCTTGCTGGAGGTTAACCCGTGAAACCAGTGCAAAGCTGTGGTTAGCAGGGCCCAATGCCAGTGACATGTGCAGGCAAGGAGACTAACTCAGTGTTGAAGAATAGAGTCCAGGCTTGGAAACAGGGAAAGCATGAACTGCTCTCCAGGTTAAGGTTAGTTCCCTTTGTGTGTATGCATTAAGATTCTCTCTAATTGCATACTTGCATCCTACATTTTTTATCATTACCTTAATACTGTCCTTCTTTTAAACTTGGGTTTAGTCATGTATTTCTCACTAATCTGGTTCCTGGAAACGTCTGTCCCATTTGTGCTGAAGCTTTAAAACAAACAACTGCCAAACAAAAGCATTAGCTTGAGTCAGATATAATATATGGGGAATTAATTTCTGAAGAATTAAAATCAGCACAGTTGCAAGAATCTGAGAGATGAGAAACTGTGCAGCCTTAAATATAGGTGATAGCACCATCTGTTCTCATAATACTTAGGGGATACTCAAAGACCTTTCTTCCTGATTACAGCCACTTCAGTGTCTGTGTGCTACTTCCATCTGTAATGGTTTTCCTGATGGGCTCTGATCAAAAATTTACAATAAGGAGAGAGCATGTGTAGCAGGAGTTTATTTCAAGAAATTAACAATATTTGGTGTTCAGGCATTTCTCACTGAGTAAAGAGGATCACCAAAGGAGCAGTAACATCTGTGGTAGCCTTTTGCTATTTATCTCAGAGAAACTGGAGAAAACTGAAGACCCTCTGTTATACAGGTGAGGGAAGAAAAAAAGTTTTAAGAAGTAAATGGAGTAGTTATCTGCATTGGTATCTTCAGATGCTCTGAAGTGTCATACTGGGAAGTCAGTGGGGGCAACTCTTGCTCTTTTTCCATTACTTTCTGGGCATCTTTACAACTGTTTTCCTTGCTCCTGCTTGAGATCCTCCTGCAGCAGAGACTGTGCACATAGGAGTCCTGCTAGGTCTCTCAGTGGAGGGAGCCTGGCTGGAGTGTGCTGCACTGCACTTGCCTTCCCTGATGAATGACTTTTTGGAGTCATTGGCAGCTTTTCTCAGGGCAGGTCTGAGGATTAAGCAGCTCCTTGGTGGTCTTAAAGCAGACTGGAGGTAACAGGGGACCTGAATTAATGTTTCTCAAGTGAACCTTTGCTAAAAATAGCTGGGAGAAAAAAGCTCAGACACAAGTGTACACATATACAGCATCTTGTGGTCCTTGTAACATTGAGTTCATGCTAAATTAACTGAATAGAAACTAAATAGAGTCTGTATTTCTCTATTTCTTTATAGGAACAGAGAGTTTCTTTTGTTTAACAACCAGACGCAACATCCTATCATCTGCTTAAACAGGTATGACCTTTTTACTTGTTAGCATAGTTTCACAATGAGGTTGCTTCGACAGACCAAAAAGGCTTGAGAAATGGACAAAAAGAAAACTCTTTCTGCTCTTAGAACACTATTTTTCTGGGGCTAGCTCCCATGTTTCCAATCCTCCTTGGTTTTTATTTTTTCTTTCAAAAGTCTCCTGTATCTGATGGAAGCCACCATGCCCACTGTCAAAGCAGCTGTCATCTTGCTTGTGGCTGAGCAAGAACCTGCTTACAGCTCTAGATGGAGAGGACCTAAGATGGTTTTGATACAAAGGCAGCACATCTGAGAGAGGAGATGGAATTGATGTATGCTGCTCTGGTTTGTCATGTGCTGCTGCTGCAGCAAGTTGGACCACAGAAAAGCTGAGAACAGTTTGGCAGAGGAAGGGCAAGCATCATACTGCCTCATCTCCAGAACCAGAAATGATTGGGTTAGATCAAAGAAATATACTTCTTCTTCTCTTTGGGAAAAACTACAGGGGAACCTTGTCTCACAAGGCTAAAATAAGTGTTAAAGAGAACCTGTGCTGCCTCTGTCATTTAGATGAGCAGATGCTCTTTTTGCCAGTATTTCTGTATGCACCAATATTCATTTCAGTTTGATTTACAAGTAAACATAGTTTCTGTTCTCATAAGCATGAGTTTGAAACTTCAGCAAATGGAAATGGAGGTTGGTTGAAAGATTGCATATGAAGCGTAAGGAAGAAATGCAGGAGCGGGGAGTGAGTAGAGTGGCAAAGTGCCCAAATTTATGCTGTTGTTACTTTGCTTGGGCAGGGCTGGGTGAAATACTGACATTTTTGAGGAGCGTTATGTTCACTCTGGCCTTGCAACATGAGCAAAACAGGAGGGTTTCAATGAGCTCACAAGGTGGTTGTAGAAGCTCATAGAGAGTGAGACCTAAGGCATAATGGGATAATGGTTCTTTTCCCAGGATCTCCTGAGAAATGAACACACACATGCAAAACAGTTTCATTCAGCTGGTAAAAGTCAACTCCTCTGTGTTGTCGTTAATAAAGAGATGTTGGATTATGCTAGTTTAAGACATGTTCCTTCTGTGAGATTATGTTTAGCCATTGAATGAAAGCAATGCCTCTTGTTCTCAAGTAGTCTGTGCCATGCTTCTGAGGCTGACAAGATACTTAATGATGAAAAAATTGAGAGATCTAGCACAGCTTTAAAGGAAGGCAGAGCGTCTCCCTTGTGATGAAAGGCTGAGGGAGCTGGGGCTTTTTAGCTTGGAGGAGTCTCAGGGGTGATCTCATTAATGTTTACAAGTACATAAAGGGAGGGTGTCAGGAGGATGGAGCCAGGCTGTTCTCAGTGATGTCCAATGATAGTACAAGAGACAATAGGTACAAGCTGGAACATAAGAGATTCCAAAGAAACATAAGGAAAATCTTCTTCCCTGTGAGGGTGATGGAGCATTGGAACGGGCTGCCCAGATGGGTTGTGGAGTCTCCCTCTCTGGTGACATTCAAAACCCACCTGGACAAGTTCCTGTGAGACCTACTCTAGGTGGTCCTGCTCTAGCAGGGGGGTTGGACTAGATGATCTTTTGAGGTCTCTTCCAACTCTTAAGATTCTGTGATTCTGTAAAAGCAGGCTGATACTATAGAATGAAAAAAATGTAGTAGCGTGTGAGCTAGGATCTGTGTGTACATGCATACAAGTGTATGCATTGGGTACAAGGCTGCTTTTAGACTTCTTGAGCTTGTATAAATCCATAAATCTGTCCATTTCCTGACCAGTCCTGAGTTTATTTCTGCATGTGATCTCTCCTGACTCTATGAATTTGAAGGAAATATAAATCAAGAATGAAGTTTGACTTTCTAGGTTTTTAGACTGTATAAAGCACAGTTACAAATACCGAAGGTTTCACTTTTCATCCGTGAACTTTTCTCTCCCACAAGCTGTGGCAGCACAGAGCTGCTGTGAGCTATGGGAATTGGATAAAGGCTGTATGTGCCAGCCCCTCCTGTCGTGCCTGAGGTTTAAGGCATCTTTTGTTGTTGCACTGAATTTCAATACCACTCCTTCTCTTGGAAAGTGTGGCAGAAACAGCACAGCAGTTTGGGAAGGAGCATTTGCCTTCTGGAAGGTGAACTGCAGGAAGGCAGGAGCCACCCTAGCCCCAGCCTTTTTGCTCACATTGTGAGGCAGCCAGCACATAGAGCAACCCGTTGTGCCTGCAGATTGGCT
Organism: Colius striatus; assembly: GCF_028858725.1. Classification (NCBI taxonomy): domain Eukaryota; kingdom Metazoa; phylum Chordata; class Aves; order Coliiformes; family Coliidae; genus Colius; species Colius striatus. Next base: position 27,052,195 of record NC_084767.1, on the reverse strand, counting down.
CCCTGCCAGCATCTGCCAGGGCACAGGGCAGCATAAGGCTGCTTACAGTGATCCTGCATGCTTCAGGAATTTTCCCATGGCCCCAGAATACCCTTGCAGCAATGTGCAAGTACTAAATGAAGGATTAAATTAGCCTCTAAGACTTAAAGTAACAGGCAGTTTTATTGCATTCACCATCTCTCCACTTTAATATTCCACTGATGATAAAGTAAGTTCTCAGATATTTACCGTGCATAGCTTAAATTGTCTCTGCAGGTCCCATCTTTAACTGACAGTCCTTAATTATTGCACTTGAAATAAAGAGTATATCTGTGGAGTGCCACACAGCCTCTTGGTGCTGCTGAGTTGCCACAGATAGTTTAAGAAGTGAGCTAGTCTGAAGTGAAAAGAGAGGGAAACAATCATACGTCAGAACTAGCATGTTCTACACACAGTAGCTGCGTCAGTGGTTAGGAAACAAAATCAGAGTATAACATCTTGTGAGTATTGCTGTCTGTGCTGTGACCCTTTGTTTCCGTAGTGACTAAAAATAATAGTGAGAGCTAGTGGTGGAAATAATGTGCTGCAGATGGGTGACAGGGGAAAGTTGTGATAAAGGAGGCAGGGGCTCAGGAAAAGGAGACTGTCACGTTGCCCTCTGTGTAAGAGCATACCCCAAGGCTGGGCTGTCAGAGGAGGAAGAGTAACAGAGCCAGCAAGGTGGCACAGAAGACTACAGGGATGGGTGATAAAGCTCACATCCCTCTGAGCTGGGATGTGTGTACAGACTTTGCAGCATTTGGAACTGAAGACTCAGGTTTGGGAGCATTACAGCATTCTCTAATAGTGTGATTTTGCTTCTGGTACTTCTGGGGCTGTGCAGTCTCTTCACAGTGGTCACTAGGCCTCGTGATTCCCTGTGTGCTGTGAACGAACTCAGTGTCTCCTGACATGAGCTTTTTCGTGTGAACTGGTTCTATGAAGGCACTCCACCACAGGAAGGTGCCAAGACACTTTACTCAGCTGGACTCTGTCTAGGCCTTGTGTGGGGCTTTTTCTAAGCAGGAAGGAGGACTCTTAACATCCTCCAAAGCCCCTGTCACATTGAGATTCCTAATAATTTTGGGTAGCATTTTAAGTATAAGTGTTACTTGCACTTCTGTTTTCTACTGTGAATCTACTGCTGTTCAGAAGGAGAGGGACATAGATGGGGATGGTGCTTGGAAGCCTTGTGGGAGAATATTTTTATATCAATATTTTATTTAATTGGGTTGAAACCTTATCAGATATTAGTGCATGTTATATGAACTCTTTAGACAGGTGCACATTTAATGGCTACACTTTAAATATACCATAGCTTGTATTTTAGGCTTAGAAATTTCTCTCACTGCTGTCTGGAAGTTAACATTGTACAGAAAGATATCAGTGAGCAATGAGTAGAACAGGTTTTAGGGGATATGAGTTGATACCTGCTAGAAGGTTTTCTTGTAGTACCTATAAATGAAACCTTGTCTCGTTTTCCATAGAATTAAAACTCTAGAGATGTTGCTCTCCATTTTCATTTTATTTACTTTTTGTTTTGTGATTGGGGTTTTTTTTCCCCTCGATGATCTTTGTAGCACTAGGAAAAGATGATAAATGGGCAGAGTGCAAGATACAGTTTGGTGGTGTTATTGGTGTTGTCTTCCCTTTTCCTGTGCAGCCAGCCTGAGTGTCTCTCTATGTGACACTGTGAGGGCTGCAAGGCATCATCTCAACCTTGATGGTGCTGTCACAGCCAGAGTGACATCCAATCCTCCTTCATCAGCCTCCCTCTTGAAAACTGTCTCCTGCCAACTAGTAGGCTGTTCTGCAGTCTCACTGGTAAGAAACCTTTAGCTTCCATTTAAAATGGCTAGAGAGTTCTTATACTAAACTAGCCTTTGGGTTTTTTTTCTCCTTTATGTTTATCTCTTATCATCACTTTACCTTTGAAAGGAGGGCTGTTATCAATTTGATAACCAACTAATGTCTTTCCTCCTTTCTTCTGATTATTTTAATAGTCATTATCCGCACCTTCTTTCATTTGAAAACACCTGTTTTGAACATAAGTTGTAAAGGCAAACACTGTGTTGTTTGTGTTTATCAGCTATCAAAGGTAGCATTTGCTACATTTTGAAAGGATTCAGATGTGGTTATTAAGCAGTGGAAAGGAAGAAGAATGTCCCCTGTCACTAGTAAATCATGATGATGATGGTAGTGGTGTTAGTAATAATTCTACCTGGCAGGCTGAGTCACTAGTAGATGCTTAAAACTTGTTTACAACCAAGAACAAGGTTGTTCAGGCAGGAATTGACAGGCAGAGGTTATATGACTTGCTGTGGCTTTTTAGTGAGTGTCTCCCCAGCTCCTTGGATGCAAGCGGTGGGTCAGAGAAATCAGGAAGGGAGAGGAATAGGTAAATTTCCTTCCTTTCCCCTGGATAGTAATGAGCAAGGAGATGATTTTTGAGGAAGCGCTTGATAAGCAGGAGAAACAGAACAATTCTGTGTGTTGAAGCTGTGATCAATGCTTTTGCAGGATCAGTGGTCAACCCCAATACGAGGGTTTTCCATTCCTCTGCAGTACTTAAGTGACTATATAGAGGGACAAAATTAAGTAAGATGAAGGTGAGATGATAAGCCAGTTCTGTGAAGACTTACTCCATTTGAGAACATAATAGTCAATACTTCTTGTAGCTCAAGAACCAGTCTAGTGTACTCATGAATTCTCACAGCTGTGAGTTTTGTCCCCCAAGTCATGTGAAAGGAAGGAAAACTCTAAACTATGGAGTAGAAGCTCAGTTCTCCTAAAGGCAGTTCAATTTTTGCCATGCACATCCTTTTGAAAACATATCACCTTGCTAAGAATTATACCTATAAGGCTATATGAAAAAGGAATTGCTGACCCTTCTAAAAACTGTAGTTTTAGCTTTGAAAAGTCCCTGCTATGCAGTGCATGTGCCAACCCTTCATTTACAGGAGCTGGAGGGCAACTCGATGTCACTCAAATTGTGCCATCTATCAAGGCACGGCCAGGCTGGTGACCTGCTCAAAAGGGCCTTGTATCACTTGCCTCCTCCAGTGATCCGACCTATGAGATGTTCTCTGTTTATCTTCACAGCAAACCCTCCTGCTCTCTAAAACCACCTTTGTCCACAGCATCCCACTGCTGAGTTCTCCTGTGCTTTCCTGTGAAGCATCTGGTTCTACCTGGTGTCAGGGTGTACTGGGATGTGCACTCACCTGTCAGCAATAAGCGGGGGCTGGAATTCTGTGCTGCCTGTGAAGTGCTGATAGGAAAAATGATCCCGTTCCCACTTGATAACTTTAAGTGACTTTCTAGTGCAAGTCACCAAATGCCTAAGCATTACAGCCCCATTATGTTCTGCACTGGGAAACCTGACACTGGGAGTTAAGCCTGAGTTACATGTATTTAAGCAGCTGTGTTAGTAAACACGCTTTTGAAAGAGATAGTGGGAGTAATGGGACTGCTATGAGCATTCTCCACAAGAGGAGTTTGAGAGAGATACAAATTCATTTGTGTTGAGGAGCAAAACTTATGAGAAGAACAGATGTTTGAATCATAATGTTCTTTCCAGCATAGTTGATGAAAGAAAACTCTTCATAATCGTGACCAAAAAATACTCTAGTTGTCATCCTTAAGATGAGTCATTTTTTTCCCTGCATTTTTAATCCCTCTGAGACTTTGATCACTTCTGAAGCAGGAAGTTATAATTCAGCCCAATCTCTGGCCATGGCATGTTGGGCAGCTGGAATAATTATGCAGGGATATAACATGCTGTGGGATTCACGTGCAAGTGAGGTCTTCACGTGAAAAGAGAGATCCTGACGAGATCCTGAGACAGAACTTGTTCTCTGAATTGTTTTCCAAATAATCCTCGAATTCTAAATTGTAAGGTTTCAGGATGTTTCTGTAATAAGATTGCATGTTGTTCTGCCTTTTGCCCTGTCCTTGTGGGGCAGCTGGAGTAGATGGCAAGGCACTTTGATCAATAGTCCTTTCTCAAGAATTAATTCATCATGTTACCTGTACCGTGTCTGTAAGACTTTTCTGCAGCATACTCAATGTAATATCTCCCTGGTATCCTTATTTTAGTTATGAATTCTTCTGGGAAAAAAAAAAAGTATTTTGGTTGCTTATACAGTAACTCTTTTGTCGGTTTTGCTACTAAAAATTGCGAGAATGCAGAAGAATTAGATTTCTGTTTCATGAGTGTAATGAAAACACAATTAGACACAACAGGATCAAGTCTGGGGTTAATGGCGGCTTGCCTGGGAACTATATACTGCGTGCAACAGCTTCTGCTGTGATTCTTGTTAATGCTCTGTGATTCATTACTGTAGCTACCATAATATTAGTAACTGGGTGTCCAAGTCTGGATTAGATCACTGTTGTGTTAGATGCTGTGTGCTGAAACAGCAGAGTTGTTCCAGACCCCAAAGAGCTTACAGTCAAATCTACAAAGAGGCATGAAGGTGTAAGCAGCCAGACGGCATGCTGGCGAGACCATATTTGTCGGTGTAATTAGTAGCTTAGAGACTCCATGGCTCAGACTGGGAAACTGTAGATGGAAAACGATGCTCACGTGATGCAGTTCACCTGGGACATATCAGCATGAAAGCACATACATTGTACAGCTAACAAGAGAGCTAATTCTAGTTTACTTGGGTTTTTTTATGTAAAATCCATTGTATTATGAGTTGTAAAATGCATAAAGCCAACTTCCTTTCTAGGCTATCTCTGCTGTTGTAGCATGTTTTCCATTGGGAGTATTTTCTTCTCCAATATAGCAAAGCTCTGGTTATTAATGCAGGTCAGTGTTTCTGCATATTGGCCACTGCAGCAAGTAACAGAAATGGACAAAAATAGTTCAGCACCCTTAAAAACTAACCTAAATGGCCTAAACCTAAAGAATTAGATGCGCCCTGGCACCTTGCCCCCTGCCCCTCCCCCCACTCCCCGCAAGTTCAGAATGTTTCAGCTAGCAATAAAACCACCAAATTAAGATGAGATAAGAGTTTATTTTGTGATCTGAGAGAGGAGGATTTGGTAGTCATGATAAGGCCTTTTCTTGCAATCTGAAACACACCTGTATCTTTCAGAGCAACTCTGTACTTTGACATGCCTGAAGTCAGGTCTTCCTCCTGCTTTGAGTTCAACTCACTGCTGGAAATAGTGGTGCCAGTTAAACTATTTTGTAAGTTCAAATAATTGGTATTATTTGTCAGTGTGGGATGGTATCCAGTGTCAACTCTCTACTCACAGCTTGTGACTTTTTTCACCACACTACTGAGAGTCTACCCCTGACTGTCCAGCCCATATATTCCTGTGGTACCAGGTTCCACTATTTTTCTCATCCTGTGAAAGATTCACGCTCTATCCTGTGATCTTTCAGACCCACATCACTTGGTTCTTGATAGCATCCTTACCTCTCTTTCCCCATCTTGTTCCTCTTTCTTCAGGAAATTATTTCCATTTACTCCTTGGACTTTTTGGCTCTCCTGACTAAATTTGAATTCCACATAGTGTTTTCTCAGCAACTTTCTATATAGTGACTTCCTACTGTAGGTTAACCAGGCCGTGTTTCATCCTTTACCTGCCTTTACTTAGACAGGTAATTGGGCCAGAAAGAGCATATGCTATAGCTAGGTGGGAGCTCATCGTCTGTGATTAGACAACCAGGACACTTCCAAACATAAGGAGGAAGGACTGACCTCTTCTTCTTGTATTTCCCTTCATAGAGACATTAATACCTTCTCTCTCCTTTGCACATCCATGGATTTTCTAAGGTGGTAGGTAGTAGCTTAGTATCTTCTGTCAAACATGATAGAAATTGGCCAGTGTGATTCACAATTATGGACATGGATAGACACAGCAGACAGGCAGAGAGAGGAAATTGGAGCACAAACATAATGAGAGAATTAGGGAGCAAGTTTTTTTGATTTCTTGCACATTCACACATCTTCAACTGAGTTAACTGTCAGAATTGAGGAAGGGGTTGACAATACTGGTTTAATGTCAGGGAGAAATTGTAAGGACCTGTTATGTAGTTGTGAAGGCAGGTTGGTATCAGGGACTTGATGCATACCTTGGAATTTATATTTTCTTAAATGGATTCTGGCACTACATTGTGTCACATTTTTAATTGCTACCAAAGACAGTTCTTTGTAAATGTATTTTTAGAAATGAGCATCCATCAGAAGAAATGCAGAAAGCTTTATATCACTGGAGGAAAGAGAGAATAAGTGTTATGGAGATTCTGTGAAAGAATTAAGTCCCTTAGAGATAACCCAGTTGGTCAGCTCAGCAGCCTTATGGAGATGAAATAAGAATCTGCATTTTTGTTTTTATGGTAATTTCAACAGCAGGGACTCTTTAATGTGGGTGCAATCTTCATCAGAGCCTTCACATAAAAATTTTAAACTGTTGCTATTCTTGATCATTCTTTCTGATCATTGAGAGTTTTGAGAGATCAGGGTCCTTTTCAGTGGTGACAGAATCCCGAGCTGACCTTTTAGGGTCCCAGGGACCAGGACTGTTAGCCAGACAAAGCTTGGGGCCACATCTGTCTACAGAACAGACTCACAGTGTCCCAGATTCCTCCACTTCCTCAACATGCCCAAGAAGAAATTCAGACTCTGACGTGTCAGTGGTAGATGTTGCAGTTTTCTTTCAGATCTCCTTTTTGTGGCTGTAAGTTTGTCGTGCTGCCTCCAGGCAGATGCTGTGTCTGATAAATGTCCTTCCTTAAGCAAAACTTTCTGAAATCTGGATCTGAAAGCTTTGGTTGGGAGCCAGAGCATCCTCACAAACATGAGAAGAGACAACCCTTGCCCTGAAGGGTTTGCAGCAAAAAACAGGCAAGTTACAGACAGCGTGAACATTATCATATGTGTTTTACAGCTGGGAGAACTGAGGCATGGGCTTGTTTATTAATAACATGGAGGTCACGGAGCAGGTGAAACAGCAGAGCCCTTGACTGACCTCTAATCTGCATCTTAGTGCCTTAAACTATTCTGCCTTTTAAGGATCTTCATGATTATAGGAGTATCTGTATTATACCATAGTGGTGGGAAGAAGAAAACCTCTCTTTGAATGACATAATCTTGAAGATACTTTAATTGGTTCACGGATGTCTTCATCCTTTGGTCAGCTTTAGCAAATTATGTGCAACTAATGCCTAATAGAAGACAAGAAATTACTAGCAAACAATAAATTAACAATAATGCAGAGGAGAGGTGAGACAATCATAGTCTCAGCAGTCTTTAGATAATTAAAAGGAAAATCTCTTTATTTAAAGTACCTTATAGTTGCTAATGTTATTAATCTCCTGGAAAATCCATGTCTATGAAGAATAGGCAAAGCTCTTCCTTGAACACAAAGAAGGGAATCACTGAGATTTTTGGATGATTGTAACATTTTTCTTCCTCTCTTTGCAACTGCATGAGAGCATGATCCCAGATTCACTGCAATTATGCAGCATCCATATCCATTAATACAAAGATGATGAGGCTGTAAATTAAGGAGAAGAGGGGGAAAAAACAAAAAGCCTAGGTGTTACAGTGCTATCATTTTAATTTCCAGAAATACATGTACACACACACATGTAAAAATAGTCCTAAATTAAAAAAAAAAAAGTATAAAGCTAGCAAGTAGATAAGCTGGAAGGGAAACCAGAGTGTTTCATAGCTTTACCTTTTCTCAGATATCACAAAAATTTTTTTATTTGTCCTGAGTGACTGTCAGAGTCGCCTCTGCCTTGCACGTGCACATAATTATCTACTTTCAGATCAAGCCTTGTAACATGTATGTGTGCTTTATCTTTCTCAAATGGAATCTTGCATAATAAGTACTGGATGACATAGAGCTATTTTTTTTCCAGAATAAAATATTCAGCAAAATATATCTATCTGGGTATTTCTGCTGCCTCTTACTGCAGAAGGTTGTGGAGCTTGTGAAAATGCTGCAATGCAGCAAGTGTACTACCACTGATTAAAAGTAGATTTTTGTTGTTGTTGTTGGTTTTCCCCCCTCTTCTGCAATCTTGTGGGTGGCATTTTAATCAAGTTCTCATGGTAACAAACATAATTTAAAAACACTGAAGCCTACAAAATCAAGAGGTTTTTTTTCTGTATGTGTTTGAGGTGGGTGTTAAGTCATTACGACTGCAGTGATGCTGGTTATTTCAGTTGTTCTAGTGCAGAGATGACAAGGGAAGTAAAATGGAAGGAGATGTTGCTGAATACAGAAAATCTTTTGTCATCTTTTCACCAGGTTCTATTGTCTATTGTTCTATTTTTTGTAGTGAGAGTGTGATTAAAGTAATGTGTAATGTACTCCTTATGTTGCTTTTTCATTCTGTTAGATGTATTCTGGCATCACAGTTATGTCATTTTTTTTTAACGGATGTTTTGATTCACTATGGAGAACATGAGTCCCCTTCAAAACACATATGAAAACACATGAGAAAACTGTGCTGTATGGCATTGTCATTTGTTTATATATGAAAAGATGCAGAGAAAAGCATAAAGAAGCGGTTAAAATGAAATCAGGGGAGACCTGAATTAAATGGTCCATTTTCTGTTAGCAAATTGATCTTGAAAGCACCACATGGCTAAAATATGCCAACTCATGGAAATTAGGCAATGATATCTGATCACTGGATGATCTGCTGCTTTGCCAAGTTCAATTGCTTTTGATGCTTACTGTGTTACAAATTCACTTAAATGAATTTATTCTGCAGTATATTTACAGTCCTGCAGATATACAGTGAACAAAGGAATGCAAGTCAGTAAGCCTGTGGGGATGTCAGAAAATGTAAGATGCACCTCACTCTAAGATGCTGGGAAGGAAGTTGAGTTCCAAATGGATGGGCTATTGCCTGATCTTAAATAAGTGTGAAAATGAAGTTCCAGTGGTTTTAATTTTTAAAAAAAATCTTTTTTTTCAACTACAGCCTGCTTACAAGAGATTAACAGGGTGGAATTTAACATTGCAACACCCCAAATGTTCTTGCCTAGCTTACCTGCAGGTCTCATGAGCTGTATGGCAGGAATGGTTAATGCACACTGGTGATTTCCCAACGTAGACAAGTCTGTCAGTTAGACCAAGCTCACACCTTCAAAAAGACTGTTGAAAGTAGGATTTACAGGAATACTGTGATTTCCAGTAACACAGAATAGACAGAAAGATCTCAACTATGGGGAAGAAAGCTCTCTTTTGTCCCCCTGCTCTTCACGTAGGTATTGATCCATTTTGCAGCAAGGCCAGACTGCTCTGCTCTTCCTTACCCTTAAGAAAATACTGGATGCTTAGACTTTTTGCTACAAAGGGATGGGTTATAAGTTTTAGTGTATGAAAGTCCAGTTGTACCCTTTCCTGTCTAATTTGACTTTGCATAAACATTTTGCAGTGCTTCTCAGAAATGGGAAAGTCCAGGGACTTTAATGTATTTTCTAGAATGGATATACCACTGGGCTTTGCTGCTGCCCTTCATTTTTGTTATCTTGTAACTTTCCTGTTCAGTAGCTGCTGAAATGGAAAAATGAATGTTAGGAATTACGTTTGGATTAATTTTTTTATGTGAATTTTGAAAAAGAGCTGGAGTGAGAAGTGTCTTAATGGCATATCTTCGCAGTATTTTCCCTGAGCATTTTCCATAATGCTGGCTGAGACCTGGGAATTTGAGCAGCAGACTGTGAGTGCCATACTGGTCTCTCCTATCGTGAGTGCCTTCTGCATCTTTCTCGTCACGGAAGATTGTTTTGGTGTGATAAGGACAGAATTGGACAGTATTCATACATTTCCCTGCTGATTTTGGAAATCTTTCATGTTAAGAGTTTCTGGGATTCTGAAGGTAAACCAGTAGAGAAAGCAGTAACAGGACAAGAGCCAAAGGAAACAGAGCTACATTGATTTTTATACTAGGAAACAAAAAGATCTATGGAACACTAGCTATATGGAGAGAACCAATTATCCCGTAACTTGCTGACACCCTTGTATTTGTTTAGTGTTGATAGAATGAACCTTTCTACTCAAAAACATTTTGTCTCAATAGTCATTTCTTGCTGTGGGAAAAGGAAGATTACCACTCTGGTTTCAGAAGCAGCAACCAATTGTGAGCAATGCTCCTTGAAAGCAGTACAACAAAGTGAAGCACAATATATTCTTCAAAGCAGCAGATCATTGGAATGGATGATGTTTGAAATATCAACTGTATCTTTTAAATGATAACTTTTTGCACTTGATCACAGGCTCTATGTCAAATATAATGATGTGGATATTGTAATCTTTATTAGCTTGATGTTAACAATTCCCACCTCGCCAAGTAAAGCCTCATAAAATGTTCAGAATTTTTTTAAAAACTGAAATGTGTTGAGGATTGCAGTTTTGGAGTATCCTCCCACATAAAATCCTTCTGTATCAAATAAAATGCCTTTTCAAAGAACAAGCAAAAATTTGCTTCAAGAAAAATCTCCTGGTTTTTGTAATATTCCCAGAGAACACTGACAAAGCACTAGAGTAAATCCTCACTGAAAATCTCTGCTGATTGGTGTGTGCACAGTAGGGTTTGATCCTAGCAGTGCTTCAAGAAAGGCTTTAAGATTTTGTTCTTCTAGTTTGTCCTGCAGCCTCACTCCTGTAAAGTGTTTCAAACTGATAACAGCTAAGTGAACAGCAGCAGAGACCTTCTTTTTATAATGTATTATGATAAAAAGTGGTTTTCATCATTTCTTAGTTCATGACAGTGGATATGTAGAGTACACAGTGATGCTTGAAAATATCTCAATAAGGTACCCTGGAAAAATGCCTCCAAATGCCAGCTGAGCCTAATACAGTGCAAAAATCAGGTGTCGAGACTTTCATGACCTGCAAATTGATCAGGAAGTCTCAATGCTTTAACCGGTGTTTCTGTCTGTGAGGACTTAGCACTGGCCATAGGCCTGTTTGAGTGGCTGGTGTAAGGCTAGACATGGACTGTATGCTGAGGCACAGCTTCTCTGGTGCCCAGAAAGGGAATGAGAGAGGAATGAGACTGAAGAGGGACACCTTGGGCAGTTTGTTTGTATCTTACGAAATTTAGTGACTGTTTCTTCATGGTTACATTCACCACAGTATCATAGTGGTCCCCAGCATTTGAAGTGAGGGCTCTTTTGTTCCCCATGATGTAGGTCTAAATGCAGAGAAAGTAGTAGTAGTATTTCTCTCTTTAGAACATTTTTAGAGGTAGGCAAGTGTCTGAACTTCAAAACAAGGTGCCATCTGTTCAGCATGGGATCTGTCCCATGGTCTGTTAGGAACCTCAGTACAACTTTTTGGGCTACAGTCTGGGGGCTGGCCAAGCCAAGCCTCAGTTCAGATCCCAGGCTGAGTAAATGCAGATCCTTTTGCACCTTTGAGACAGGATTTGGAACAAGTGTCTTGCTGCCTGTTATGCAGTGCTAGCTCACTGAGAGAATACAGGGAGGCTTCAGCATGTTGTGCCCAGTTGGATGGCTGGGACCTGCCTGGGGGAGAGTGGTTGGGTCTCAGACATGTGATGGTGGCAGCAGCAGAGGAAAGGATCGGAGATTATGGATTCCACAACAGGACATATGAATACTGCATTACCTTCAGCAAAAGGAGCCCAGAGAATCCAAAGACCTTCCCTTTGCAGTCCCAGCATCCACTAGAGCCACTACAGCAGCAGCAGCAGGATTTGGGGCAGGAATAGAGCCCAGACCTGAATGACAGGCAGCTCTCTGCTGATGGAGAGGGTATCCAAAAACCTTTGAGATGCCTTCTTTGGTAGCTCTTCTGCTTTCCACTGATTGAACCTATACTTTCTATCAGGGGATACAAGGAAGAGTTGTCTACCTCTGGAAGAATCTTTCCACATCTGTTTACAGCCTGTACTTCAAATCAGACTGCCAGATTCTGGCTTGTAGTACTGCCAGTGTATTACTTGTCATCACTATGGATACAGTGATCTTAACTGCTAGCGTTAACATACACACCTCTTCACACACAGTCCATTTGCTGATTGTGGTGTTATAGGTGAGGCTGCCAGCTAAGATGGCTGCTACTTACCATTTTAAGAACCAGTTTCTGTTACCACTTTGCCAGACTTTTTGTGGTTTAGGCTGCAATTTTCCTCTCTTCCACACATGTTTTGGCCAAAATTGTCCTTTCGTGGAGCAAGGCTGACATCCCATGCAAGGTTGAGAAAGACAGGTTTGCAGTTTTAACCCAATCTTGTCTGTGAAATTTTTTAGCAACATCATTGTTGAAGTGGAGGGTACAAGGTATCTGAGTTTACTGTCAGGAGAGAGACTTGCTAGAGCCTCTGCTGCTTCCACCTCCCTGAGCCTGACCAGCCCAATTTATGTTATGTCGTATATCACTGTGAGTGAAATAAAGGAATAAGCTGCCCCTTCTTTGTTTATAATTTCTGGGAGAGGAGAAAGTCCACACTTTCAAATGCAGAGGTAACCAAAGTTCAAAAACATGGCCAAAAACTTGCAGAAATGGGGAGTCAAGGGCAGAAAAGACAACTCAGATAAAGGATGTGTGGAAAAGGGTGATGGTGGGTAAGCCTCGAGACGTAGGCAAGTTGTTGGGAGGGACTGGATGAGAAGTCCAGGAGGGAAAACTGGAACTTAATAGAGGAATTGGAATGAGGGAACTGCTGCTTGGGATGAAACTTGCAGGAGAGGATCCAAAAGTGGATCTTGGTGTGAGAAGGATTCAGTTTGCAGTGGTGAAAGCTGCAGTCTGGACAGCAAACATGAACTGACCCTGGATGAGAGACTAGAGCCCACAGAGATAATGTCTTGGCTGGGCCAGAAAGCTGATGCAGTGGAGAGTGAGATAGTTCAGACAGAGAGAATGGGAAGAATAAAATATATTTATTGAACTAGGCAGTAGCTTAGTACATATGCAGAAGAGGACCCAGTTACAATTATGCAGTCATCTCTCATTTCGTTCACAGCCAAGCTCATGAGATGTAACCTTGCAACCTTAATGTCATTTCAGATACCTTCGTGTGTGATATATGTTGGTGCACCTCTAGAAAAAAAATCCAGTTTGTAGCAGTTACTTCTTTTTATTTCTTTTTCCATTTTTGGCACTTTAATATGCTGTCAACAAAAGCAGAACAAAACTTTCAATTCCCAAACTAATAAAGTTCAGCACTCTCCAGAAGTGTATATTTAAGGGGCTGCCATGGCTGGATTTTGTTACAGCCAGATAGACAGTGATTTATTCTGTAAGTTTTCTGCCTTGAGCTTTCAGAAATACACTTCTTTTCATCCTGAAGCCTGGCAGCAGTCTAGCAGTAATAATTAGCAAGCCATAAAAATCGACCTGATTTGTGAGAACCACTGAAGGATGCAAAGAGACATTTCTGTTCAAGGAGCTAGGAACAAAAGCGCGTGGCTACTGACCCAGTCGTGTCAGACCTACATTTTGAGGGGATCCCAAGTGATAAGTGTTGTGCAGTCTGAATACTGCCTATTCATTCAGCCCTTCTAGCAGAGTGAATGAATCATCTTTTCAACCAGAGACAGTTGAGGTCAGCAGTGGGGCATGTGTTTCAGACTGCTTGCCCTAAATGAAAAAGAAAATATACAAGGCATTGCTTATGCTGTTGCAGCTTTGAACATCTCATCTATAAAACAGTTACATATACTATCTCCTGAGCCCTCGTACCAGTGGCAGCTCTGGATACATACCTAGGTCCTTCTGGAAGTGCCATCTGTCTTCCTAGCTGCTCATGGGCTTTTTCTCTTCATCACCACCCCTACCCCAGTACACTTTTCTCAGCTGATCTTGCTGGTGATGTCCTCAGCCTAATCATTAGCTCAGTGTCACCGTGTGCTGGCTGTAGATTTTTAGCATGAGTTGATCACGTTGATTCTGCAGGTTGAAAATGAGCACTCCTCTTCATCTGGTAACCTAGTACCACACAACTGGCAAGACATAGTCCTCAAAGCCAGGTTTTGCAGCATCAGCAGAGGGATATGTAAGAACATGTGTCTGGGATGTGGTGGTGTTTCAGTTAGAAACTTTCCAGACCAACAAAGCTGTTCATGTGCTAGAGCCTGTCTCTGCCATAGATGCTCTTCATTTACAGTGCAATGCAGTCTGTTACACAGTGTGTTTTGATTCAGAGTTTGTTAAACATTGTGATGCTCAGCAAGGGGCTGTGACATTCCAGCACGCTTGCTGGGGAAGGATCCCTTTTAAAAAGGAAGGACAGGAAGCTGTAGTTATTTCCAGTCAATATTAAAATTGCAAATAAAACCTCTAAGCTGTATTAGATCTAGACATTATTTACATAGTGAAAACATTCCTTTTGCAGAAAAAGCCCTCAAATTGAGATCTATGGGCAAATTAACAGAAGAAAAATTCAGTTGGCTTTTGAACCTGTGTAAACTTTTATCATATACCTACTCCTGCACAATGTAATTCCCTGTAGTGGGAAGGATCACCACTCATTTGCAGGGAGCCTGCCACCAGCAAGTTCTGTTTGATGCACTATACTCTTTGTGGAGAGAGTGTTTAGGTTTTTTTCCTCTTCTTAACTTAAATGTCTGTCCCATTTCACTCTCTCCCAGGTCGAAGATTCATAGCCTATCTAGTCATTCCTTGCATGGAAAATTCTCTAGATCTTTTATCATCCTTGTTGAGCTCTCTATACCTTTTCCAGGAATACTTTATTCATTTGTGATTAATACTTAATGCTTTCAGGTATCCTAAACCAATGTCAGCATTACTGCTGCTGAAAGACTTTGCAAAAGAAAAATACAGAGAAATTCATGATGAATCATATGTTGAATCCTAGGTACCTCTCATGTAGGACATCAGAAGCACCTGAACACATAAAAGGATGCATGGATTTTCTGTGTCTATCAATGCTTTGCATGTCCTGTATCCTGTTGTGCTTTCTGTGTCCTGTTGTCCTTGAAATAGAAATCGCTGATGGCAGTCCATGGAAGGACACAGGTTACTTCTCTTGTCCAGAAAGTCACCTTGAGGGTATCTTTTGTATGCACTGCTTGCATTGAAAAGAGCATGATGACCTGGATCCTCATAGTCATATAAGCACCTGGCTCCAACGGAAAGCAGCGGATCTGTGTAGCCGGATGGAGATTTTGTGCACTGAGGACATACTGATGTAAGACTGAAGCTCTGTGGAGGTTCTTACCTCTTCATGTGGAGCAGCTCATGCTGGCCACTGCTTGTGGCAGGAGTGTAGACTGGATGGTCTGATTGGAGATGGCAAATCCTAGCTTCCCTCTCTCCCTCTGACTGTCTCTTTATATTAAAACAACACACGTTACGCCCCATGGCTTGCGTTTTTCCAGACTTTTTCCTCAGTTACTGAATTTGTTCATCAGTCACATCTTATCATTCATGACATGCACTTTCATCATCCAGTGCAACATCCTTGCCCTTCCCTACTCCCTAGCCCTGGGCTTGTTCCTTACCTCCCTCAAAACTCTTTCATTCTTCATGTTACTCCACAGGAGAGTGCCACCGAATACATGTACATTCATCAGCCCCTTGGCACAGGGTGTGAAGACAAGTGGTGGAAGCAGAACAAGGTTAATCCCAACCTATAGCAAGAATCAGGTGATGACATACACCCATGGGAGTCTGGGGAGGAAACAAGTCTCTTTGCTCTGACAACCTGTCCTGCAATGAAGATTTTGGAAGGACTGAATGACTCAGTCCTCCTCACACTATAGATAGCTTTATTTTCTTAATTCAAGAAACAAGGAGTTAAAAATACAAGGTGGAGCACATAAATTCCTGTTTCAGTGCACATCCCAAGATCTTATTTGAAGCACTTGTGAGAGGAAAAGCTTCCTCTGAAAGCAAGGGCTCCCGATTCCTTCACTACCATCTCTGTCCTCCTTGCGCCTGTGCCTGAGCAGTCTGGAGGGGTGGCTGCTTGCTTGCTTTGCTTTTGTAGTCAGTAGGATTGGTTGAGTAAAGATTTGGCAGGGAAAAACCTACCACATGATAAAATGATATCCCAAATATTATGATTTTACTGTCTAGGGCTTTTAAGAGCACAAAAGATTTCTGGGTACTCTAATTTCCAGGTAGGGAGAGATTATTTTGTTTGCCTGGGTATACAGTCATGGGTCACATGAGTGGGTGACTGAGTGTGGGTGGACTGCATATTTTCAAGTCATAAAAGCTTAAAAATATATTTAAATTAAAAGGAGTCCTTTGTTTGTAGCACTGATTAGAAAATAACATGAAGGGATGAAATAATCCTACCACTTTTGTAGGACCAGGGTTTTGCAGCACAACAGTCACTGTTCAGACGTTCTCTAGTCAAGAAAATTCTAGCGCTAGCTAACCCATATCATGTATGCTGTACATATAGAAGCAAGCAGACTTTGCAAATAACCACTTTCCCAGTCAGTTTTCCAACCTTTTGTCTCCTTATTTCTGTTTATTTGCAGTTAGATGTTCTGTGCTGCAGTGAAAAGCATTGACCTCTATTGGCTGTAATGGATTCCTGGGCCCTTGCCTCTAAAGTTTTCTGACTGTGAGAGTGAAAGATGTTTAAGTGAGCCTGGATAGAGGGACCTCAGAACAACCTTTTTTCTGTCTGATACTCTTTTTAAACATGAATAAACAATGCCTGTTAGATAATAAGATGCTTCTGCTTCCACTGTATGCTTGGCATGTTTGCCTGATGTGTCTGAGTTATAAAGTTGAAGCTAAAAGCACTCAGCAAAGGAATAATCTGCTACCCTTGACCTGAGCAGTAAACTTTTTTTGTATGAGCAGGAATTTTTACCCAAACAAACTGGAGCAGGACATGGCCTTTGAAGATCCTTTCCTGTGATCAACTCCATATTTCATTTTTACACCAACATCTCTGTGTTGCTTTCTCAGTTGAGGAATAATGGATTATTTTCCTTTAGTTCAGCATATGGAAGATCACAGTTAAGTTCGGATGGCAGCTGGATCAGGAGGTGCACTC
Organism: Colius striatus; assembly: GCF_028858725.1. NCBI lineage: Eukaryota > Metazoa > Chordata > Aves > Coliiformes > Coliidae > Colius > Colius striatus. The sequence continues at coordinate 27,035,187 of NC_084767.1, read as the reverse complement.
TTGGAGATACCGAACTACCCCTTTTTCGGGGGTTGATGGTCCTGGAGAGGGTGCAGAGAGCTGGAGTGTAGAGTAGATGCTATGTTCCTGATTTCTGCTGTAAGCAGATTCTCCTGCATCTGTTTATGAGTAGGAATCTGCCAGAAATTAGCCCAGGACATGTTTCTTGCCATTTGTAGTAGCTGATGTGATGATGCTCCCAAAGATAGTGTCTGGATATATTCAAAGATTGTACTGTAGCAGGAGTGGAATTAATTTTAAAAGGTAGGTAAGACTTTCGAAAAACAACCCCCTCCAAAAGCAGACACATTTGTAGAGGCAGCATGGGGTTTTTCCTAATTAAAAGCTCAATGAGTAAAGTTAAGATCATGTGAAAATGTGTCATACTTGATGAGATCTTGCTGAAACCGGAAGAAATAAAGGATGTGAAAGTAATTCATGTATGCTAAGAAGAAAAAGATGCACCAGTGTAGTTAAAACATTTATTCTGGATAAGTGAGATTTTGTAGTGTGAGATTTTGCATAGCAGTTAATTTTGTGGCACTTTTCTGCTAAGTGGTCCATTTTGCCTCACCTACATGCAGAGTAGCTCCACTGAAGTTGGCAAGAGTATGGACCTATCCTGCATGGGGAATATGCAACTAACATATTAGCATAATTAATTAGCTCCTCTCCATCTAATCTGAACTGTCATCCATCATGGATGACATGATGGATGTCATGTCTCTTGAGATGCAGCATTAAGTCAATGTGTCTTAGCAAGGTTGGCATGGGGGGGAAAAAAAAAACCCAAACCCTGCAAAATGTCAGTCCAGCCTTTCTGTGGGCTACCTTTACCAGACCTGACCAAATACAGATATTAATTAGTGTGACTTGAGAGTGAACAAAGTGCATGGCTACGTAGCCTGTTTGCAGTAGCCATGGCAAATAGTTTGGCTGGCACTCCTTCAAATGACAGGCTTGAAAATATGAGTCTGAGAAGATCGTGAGCGTAGTAGTGTGTGCTGCCATCATCTGCACCATAAATAAGCAGAAGGTGACTTTGTTTCAGCCATTTATAAGCACTGAAAATTACAATGGAAGTGATAGTGGGGAGGAGAATGAAGCGTTCAATGTTCATTTTTATTAGCCAAGCACTGTTTGTTTCTCACTAGATTTCAGCTGGCCAACCTTGTGAAATGTTGTCAGCCACAGTGCTTTTAGTGTGATGTATTTGTGGGTATTTCTAGTAGTTTCACTACTAGACTGGATCAAGTATGCATTGACTGTATCAAGTTGGATACTACTTCTTCCCTGACTGATGAAGAATTTTTTCCCCTAAGTAGTACTTTGAGGACCTTTGCTTTAAATAGCCCATCCTGCAGCTCAGCTGTGGTGAAGTTATGGATTTTCAGCCATCTTCTTGACAAGGTTTGAAGTGACCACTGTGGTAGGAGGGAAACGTGTATGTATGTATATATATATATATGTGTGTGTATGTGTATATATATATATGTTTCTTCTCTTGGAGACATGTTTCCTGGATGCCATCTGAATCTCCTTTTCCCCTTCAAAATCATCTCCTTAAACTAAAGATTTCCTGTGCTCTTCTTAGCTTTTGGAAAAAATATTTGTAATAAGTGGGGCAAATCTTTTATAATTACTTTAAGAGCAAAAACCAGACTATGGAAAGTACAAATAAGGAGTGAGTTGTTAGTTTTTATTTCATTAGGTCTCAAATATAGAGTTGAAAATCTCCATTGATTCATATTATGGAAGAATCAAAGTATACCATGTAAGAAGGCTTAATTCCCAGTTACAGTACTGCAGGACTTTGAAAAGCAAGGTGATTGGGAGAGGGAAGCTGTATGGAGGATATTTCAGTGGGGAAAGACCACTTCAGTGTGTCTACTCAGAGCAATCCTGCGTAGAAAACTGGTGAGCTGAATTCCTCCTGAAAAGCCGTGAGAAGGCCACACAGTGCTACTGCTTCTTTCAACTTTTCCCCATCTGATCATATCCCAAATAACTTTATCTTGGAGCTAATGCTGTTTATTTATGCTGGTTTTTCTGTGCCTCCTGCACTGAGGGTGAAAAAGGCAATGTAGCCACAAGTGTGGGTAAGTCTTTTTCTCTGACAGGATTTTAAGTCAGGGCTTTGGCATGGGTTGTTTGGATGGTTGCTGACTAACAACTGTGAAGCCGCATGTTTCAAACAAGCCTGCCAACTGCAATGCCTTCTCTGAAGTGCACAGAGAGGGCTCACGATGCCCCTTTGAAACTGTGCTTGATGGAAAAATCAATGCAGTGTGTCTGACTGAGGTGCTCCCCTGGGAGCAATCCCATCCTTGTTCAATGCTCATTTCAACCAGTCTCCTGGAATGAAAAGACTACACTAAGAAATCTGGGAGTCTCCTGGCTGCCAGGAAACATCCCAGCTTCCCAGCAGCACTCCTTCAGACCCTCTGCTCCCCGAGGCAGGAGAGCTCTCAGGTAGGACTGAACAGGTACAGCCTTCTCTGCTGCGATGCTGCTTCATCTTAAAATTTGCAGAAGGATTGTGTGCAGTTTAATCCAAAGAGACTTATGTTTCTTCCTGTTGGCACCTTTACTTACTCGTATTACTTCTTTAGTGCTTTTGACATCCTTATTGTGGAACAAATCTACTGGTAATAAGTTTTTGCCTTATTTCTTGTTTGAGATATCACTTATAGTTGTCATGGTGCTGTTGTTATGGTTACCATCTCCTTCACCAGCTACAACGCCTTTCCTCTCTCCGGCAGGAAGCAATTGATGGGTGTGTGATGAGAGTGTTTGATGAAAATGCTGTAAAAATGCAGCACTGTGGATAGAAATGGTTTGTCATAAAAGGATGATGTTGGAGCAGAAGGAGGTGTGCAGGGATTCTTCTGGCTTTTTAGCTAGAAGAGAGCTCCATGCTAGTTGGAGTCTTATTCTGCTGGCAGAAGCTGCTAGTACCATGATTTCACCATTGCAAGAGAGAAGGGCATCCAGTTTTAGAATTCTGGAGTCCAGCAAGTCCACACAGTGGCTGGGCATGGGAGGGAGGGCAGCTTTGTCTGCGTGACAGCCATGGGGCTCGGGAGGCCAGCATCCAACAGCAAGGCAGCTCCCTTGTGCTCAGCTTGCCAGCAGCCCAGAGACATGAATACCTTCCCCAGGGAGGAGGAGCTCTGTCAGTCAGGAGTGGCAGCTGAAAGACTATTCTCATGTGTTTACCTGTGCAGGATGGACCTGCTGCTACCAACAGAAATGCAACGGGTAGTGCCTCTCAGCCCTACTGCACGCCACCTGGGTGCACCTCCTGGCTGAGCTGGATTCAGTACTCAGGACAGAGCAGGGGGGCTTTCTCAGATTCACATTTCTGCAGCCTCTGCAAGCAGGGTCACTCACTCTTCCCGCCCATGTGCCTCCACTGATGCCCAGTCAGACAGTGGGAAACTCCAAGAAGGGTTGAAATCTCTGCACTCACAGGGCTGGCCACAGAGCAGGAAGGAGCAGAGGAATACAGAGCGTGAGCAGCTGCTCCTCTGGCTCTCTGCTCGCTCTCTTCTGTGCCATTGCTGTAGGTCTGATCGACTGCTTCAGAGGCTGAGGCCCTCCCTCATTCTCAGCTCTGACAAGGATGCAGATTGCAGTAATTTTCTTCATCTTTCCCTAGTGAGCTTCCTTTGTTCTGCTTCTGGTCCAGGCACTATCCATTATTTTTCATCTGTTGTGTAACCTGATCTACAATCAAAAGGACTTTCTACAAAGAATTTGTGACTATTGACTAACCGTTTGCAGTATGGAAATCAAAAGGCGTTAGAAACAGCCAAATGCTAATAAAAGTGTGAGAAATTGAACACTGCCTGCATTTTTAACAGATACAAGGTAGTATTTAAGAGGATAGTCTAGCTTGTTTTGTCTAGAAGGAGGGATCTAACTGCAAGGTAATAATTCTGGCAGTGGACAAGGAAGAAAAAAATCATATTTGTTATAAATTACCAGAGAAACTTTTCATCCTTTTTTAGGCTTGAGAGATATTGGTGGCTGCAATTCAGAGTATAATTCTGTCTAATAATATACTATATTACTAGAATTACGGCACCTAGACATCAAATAGTAACTTTTGTTAATCATTTAGTGACTTCTGGACTGTGACTAAGCATTTTAAGTATGCAGAAAGCTAACATGGTCCCTTGTCAGATGCTGTGCGATTTTGTCCACATCCATGCCATTTGCTGTGATTCTTTCTGATCAGTGAGAAGCACACTGCTCACATCTGAAGAGAATCCAATTAATTTGAGAGAAGATGCATATTAGGTGAAATGCTGATGCAAAGCTCTCCACATGTTCATGCCATCCAAAATGCGGCCTTGTGTTTTCTAGGTATGTGGAGAGTTCATGAAAACGATAGCACCAATACAGTTTGGATACTACATAATACAATCTGGGCTTTCAGATGGTGGCAGAAGGTTATTGGAATTTATCCATCTAGATTTCTTACTGTATGTCTCTCGTCGTTTCTGTTCTGGCCTCCTAGTAGCTACCCACTTCGTCTCCTAGGCATAAGTTGTCGGTTTGTTACATTCACTGACAGATTGCCTTGGGACCTCTTAATCCACAGTGCCTGACCTTTCATAGTCAGACACATCATCCCAGCTGGCCAGTTGATACATAGACATGGATTAAAGCTTTTCTCTATTGTGTTATTTGCCAGTGTGTAAGGTTGTGCCCTATTTGCATACAGTTTTGGCTTTTTATGTTAAGGAAGGATTTATTTTCTAGTGTAATTCATTTTTGAGACAGTTTCAACTTCTTGATGCCCTCTTTAAAAAATTATGAACACCTCATCTCATAAATCTGTTGTCTCTGAATTTCCTCAATTTCATGAAAAATTATTTTTTTAGACAGTGTTATGGAGTTTTGGAAGCCCCAGGTACCTGAGGTCATGATAGCCATGTCTCTGCAGCCCAGCTTGTCTCCACGGAGCAATCCCTACCCTCTCCTGGCTCCAGGCTCAGGAGCGGGGTAGCTGAGTCAGTGCTGCGGTGCATCTGAGTTATATAGCACTCTGGAAAGTAGGATTTGATGCTGGAGCCATACAGAGGGCACTTTGCCTTTCCCTCCCACTGAGCTCAGGATCTGGCTGTGTCAGGGTTTGGTTTTTTTTTTTTGGAGAAGTCTGTTATCCGTCCTTTCAGGAACCTCTGGTGTTATTCTCTCCCCTGAACTGGAATTTTAACTCTTCTTCCATGTGTCCAAGTGACTGTTTCTCTTAGTTAATGCATTAGTTTCCTTGCAATCAGAGAGCCTCATTACCCTGTGAGTGGTTTCATAGGCACAGGAGTGGCTAAAAACATAGCTTGAAGCGGGAAGGCAGAGTATTTGCAAAATCCTTCAGTATTGGCCTAATTCTGTTCTCTTAAAAAGTGAAATTCGTAGGAAATCCATCTGCTTACATGCAAAGGCAACGTTAATATAATGCTAAGATGATTTTGCAAGATGTACTCACAAAATATATATAGAAGGACAGCTAGCACGATGGGATGTTTCAATCAGCATTATCTTGGGCTTTGCATATCATTCTGTCATGCTGTATTTCTATGGGTAATTTTTTGTACACTGAGGTCAAAGCACTTGGGCTTGCTTCAGCCCAGCTATGACAGTGGAAGCTGGTATCCCCTAAAAGAGCATAGGGATTAAGAAACATATGTACTCTGGCAGTGAAAGGAGGAGGTGACTGCAACGCTGGACAACATGTTCCCTCAAGATTTGCCCCTCTGTGTTAATTCTAAGTTACTGTTTGTCTCTGTACAGTTCCTGAGTGGCTGAAAAGGATGGGGGAATTTGTTTTTACCAACATTTCTGTTACAAGCTATTGGTTTAGAAGGCAAGATGTCCAATTTGGATCCATAATGTCATCTCTAGTGCACTGCCAGAATCACAAGGACATAAATTTAAGGTCTGTGAAGCACTTTGCTGCTGCTGGTGATGGCTGCCAGAAGAGCATTGATCTCACCAGATATGGAATGGCCAGGGTCTCAGAGCATCCTGCATGTCAGCCTGGGCAAGGAAAGCCTTTTTGGGGGAAAGCTGTGCATGGTGTCCAAGAGATGTGTGTGGGTAACACCGATGTGGCCACAGCACACAACTGTGCCTGCTCAGAAGGAGGGGATAGTTGGCTTTGATCAGGCTTCCAGGTGGGGAACATAATGAAGGAGTAGAGTTTCAACAATCCTATGCCATGTAGCTGGCACAGCCTGTGCTGAGGCTCACACTCATGCTCGGTCACACACCGGCATGGTGTCACCAGGATAGATTTGGAGCAAGGGGCTGTGCCAAGGCATCACTGAAGCCCACAAGCTCTGCTGCCTTTCCTGCAGCCTCATGTTCGCCTGGAGCTGCCATGGTCCAGCACCTGCTCGGTCACTCTCTCACCACCACTAATGTCATATAATGGGCAGAGAAAAAAGTTTCAGAAGTATCTAAAGTAATTTTTGACTAAGCAGCAAGATGTTGTAGAGCACTGGCAGTGCCTTCTTTTCTGATTTTTTTGTGAAAGCATTCACTGCAGTTTATGCAAAGAGTAAGAAAATAACAGTGGAAAGAGGAACTTCTTGCATCCCTGAAGCATTGTGTTTCCCTAGATTGTCCAAACTATTCCAGGTTCCTTCTTTTTGTATACCCAACACTGTTTAAATTCTGGCGTAATATTTGTCCACTCTTGGTATTTCTGTGTCAGAATTTTAATTACCTGATTGATGTAATGCCATGGTATGCTAATAAAATGACAGAAAAACAGCCAACCTGATGGTAAAAAACACACCTGTGTATTCTGGATTTGAACCTGAGCTGTGATGAATCACACTGTACAGCAGATAGTCATTGCTAAATTGCTCAAGTACAAAGGTGCATTGTGTGACTCACTCACAGTGTTTCTACTACCATTATAAACTCCAAGAGCACTCTATGAATAACAGAGTCTCAAGAATGAATTCATCCATGTTTCATTCTGTAACCATCTATTATAAATACTGAGCCAAATTCTGCCTCCAGATACACACAGCTCTCATTGAAGCCTGCCCACTGTATTTATTTTTAAAGATAAAAGCACTTCTGTTACTTTCACAGAGGACTTCTGTGACACAGTCCATTGTAAGGATGTGAATATCCTTCCTCAAGAGCTTCAAGTGAAGCAGGGAGTGTCTGCCTGGACTTGGGGAAGGGCACTTCAGGGATAATAGCCTCCAGACTCCAGTGGTCAGATATAAGCATTAGGTTTGTCCCGGTGATTTTCAGAACCATGTTCCACATGCTTGGGTCTTGCGTAATGCTCCTTCTCCCTGTGGAGGCTCTGAGCTCCTCCCATGGATGACCTAAGGACTGAGCTGCTGAAAATGATGGGTGGTTTTACACTGCTCCTAGATGTCCCTGCCAGGTTCAAAGTGCACTGGATTGGTGGAGAAAACTTTGAGTTAGGCTTTAGGCTTTTAATTTTGCTCTTTTTTTTGAGGTTCCTGTGGTGGTTTAGTGCTGGCTGGGTACCCACCAAGCTGTTCTGTCACTACCCCTCCTAAACTGGACAGGGGAGAGAGGGCACATGAGTCAAGATAAGGACAGGGAGCCATTATCATCAAGGGCAAAACAGACTCAACTTGGGGAAAATTGGTTTGATTTATTAATAAATAATCAAAACAGAGTAGGAAAATGAGAAATAAAAACTGAATCTTAAAACTCCTCCCCTCACCCCTCTCTTCTTCCCGAGTTTCTACCTCCTCCCCCTCAGCAGCACAGGAAGATGGGGAATGAGGGTTTCAGTTATTTCATAACAGATGGTCCTTGCTGCTGCTTCTTCTCAGGGGGAGGCCTCCTCACACTTCCCACTGCTACACTGTAGGGTCCTTCCCATGGGGGACAATCCTCCACAAATTGCTCCAATGTGGGTCCTTCCCATAGGACACAGCTTTTCACAATCTCCTCCAATGTGGGTCTCATCCACAGGGAAAATAGTCCTTCAGGAATTAACTTCTGCAGCATGGGTCCCCCATGGGGTCACAAGTCCTGCCAGAAAACCGGGTCTAGTGTTGGTTCCTCTTTCTTTGGGTTCCCAGGTTCTACCAGGAACTTGCTCCAGTGGGGGATCACAGGGTCACAGCCTCCTTTGGGCATCCACCCACTCCACTGTGGGGTCCTCCACACTGCCTCACCATAGGCTGCACCACAGATCACAGGGGAATCTCTCTTCCAGTGCTTGGGAACTTCCTCCACTTCTTCTCCACTGACCTTGGTGTCTGGAGAGATGTTGTTCTCACATTCTTGCTCCCTTCGGGTGCTGCTGCTGCAGTTTAACACCTGCACAGCAACTTCTTCTCCTTTTCCAATACATTAATCACAGAGGTGATACTTCTATTGCTAATTGCCGCAACCTAGGTCAGCAGTGGGTCCATCTTAGAGCCAACTGGCACTGGCCCTGTCAGGTACAGGGGAAGCTTCTGGCAGCTCTTTTTCTAAAGAAGCCATCCCTGTAGCCCCAAAAGAAGCTACTCCTGCAGCCAGAAAACCTGTCCCAGACAAGCCCACTACACTTTCTCAGAGGACACAGGTGTGACTATCTCCTTTTTTTCTCAGAACAGGCTCTGTTCCATCCTCGAATCCAAATGTCAGTGGTTTTGGATGTGTGCTACTTGCTCCTGTATGGAGATATTTAACTCATAGCCTTATGTTTTGGAAGGGCTCTGGTCAGAAAATACTCATGTCATGCAGTAAGCAGACCTAGAGGCAGAGGATTCTCTCTTTGGTGCACAGAAGGTGGTCTTTTCCCAGCTCAGGCTCTCTTGCTTGTAATTACTTCATCGGCTCTTCTGGTATGATTTGAGAAGGCTGCATTAAGGCTCTTGCTGTGTGTGCAGAATGCCTCACTGATGAGTCTCCCATCAGGATAAAGGAGGCAGGGAAGGCCAAGAGATGAGCAGCATGTTTACTATTTCTGTGGCTGATTGAGGCACATCTCATTGCCACCAAACACTGCATCAAGTGATACTGCTCAGCCCATCATCTTCATTACAGCTCAGGGCAAAGGCTGGACTTGAAGTTCCACCTGCTCCTGCAGTCTTTACGCAATTGGTTATGCCTAGGGAATGATGCTGAGCCAGGGTGAGAGCACAGGGAGCTGCACTTCCCAAAACACCATGGTTTCACCAGGAGGCAAATGAGTTACTAGTCCTTTTTGGGGTGGAACTACAGTTTGATTCACATAGGTAGTTAAAATCTAGATTTCATGAATCACCATGATTTCTTTAAAATTTCAAGTAGCTCTGAAGGCCATTATTACTAAATGATAATAGCTGATCGGAAAGGGGTCGGATTATCAATTGTCAGTGATTTGTTGACAAATACTAACAGCTTCTTCTCATGTTTAAAAGTTTTCTGCAAAGTGATCTGACTCTATGGAAACTAAAGGTTTTTTTCTGTTTTGTTTGGTTGATTTAATGTTAAATGTCTGCAGAATATATGCACCATCCAGTTTTCGGCTTTCTTTTCTAAACTACTCCGCCTCTGGTACCTGACAGGTTGACTGTGTTCAGCTGATTTCTTTTACACGTTTGGGATTTTTTTTTCTTCCAGGAAAAAAAAGGTGCCAAGTGCTTTTAGAAAAGGCCTGGTGGTTTTTACTTTGAAGCAGCTAGCTCAGGCAAGCCTTTCTTTCCTCTCTAGAGGTTACCTTATCATCTAAATAGGAATTACAATGTATTGTTTTCCTAGGTTTGTGTATTAAGGAGCTTACTACTGCATTTTTCTGTGATGAGTAGCCAAAGCCTATGGCTTGTGCAGTGGCTTCTTTTCCTGGCTTGGACAAATACAAGCTAATTAACTGGAGTAAAATACATGTGAAGTAGCAAATAATGATTAGTTTTGTTTATATATAAATACCAATACTCATAAGAGAATGCAAATGCTTGTGTGGGAAACAACTGCTCCCCACAGGCTGTTTTGAACGAAAGAGAATGAGTGAGAATGTTCACAAAACAGCAAGTAAGAGAGGATGTAAACAGGGTCAAAGAGCACATATGTTTGGAACTCCATGAATGTTCTCAGATGTGGTTTCTATCATGGCTAGCAGCAGATTGCACATGCAGCAGAGGATGCATCACCTTACAGTTCTCTGCCTGAAGATTGCAGAAAAAAATTGCAATAGCAGCTTCACTTCTTTTAGCAGTTGTGGAATTCTTCCCTTTATCACCACAGGCAGATGTTGTTGCATTTATGACGACAAATTCACTTAAATGGGTCGACATTTAACTGTAATTAATGAGTTAAAATCAGATTAATGAAAGGGCAGCCCTCAAGAAACTGGTGCTAATAATTGCAAGGCATATGAGACTGAAGGAAGACTTGACTCATAATTTTTACTGCTTGTGGTTTGTTTTGGTTTTAAAGTAATTCCCTCATGCCCAGGACAGACAAGCAGAGACACTTCGGCATTTAAACATTTTCTCATCTGCCAAACAGGAGTTTCCCTCTCAGTACTGCTGGTGATGTGCCCATGCCGTGCCCAGTCGTTGCCTGATGGTTGGGGCACGGTCACCCTCTCAGAGCTGATCTCTCCTGCTAATGTCGTTACAGGCCAAGTGGTAAAGGCAAGGAACCATGGCAGAGGATAGGAAAGAGGAAGCCAAGGCACCGCACTGGACTTCAGGTCAGCTAACAGAGGCTTCTTCACACGCACATTCACCTGAAATTAAGGAACAGGGTGGCACGGGTACCGGACTGGTCAGGAGTGCCAACGGATTTCCCTTCCGAGAGGACGAGGAGTCAGGGCTGGGCAGCCACGAGCAGCCAGGGACGTATGGCGGCACCAAAGAGAACGGGATCAATGGAGAGCTGTCGGCCGGGGACAGGGAGACCGCAGGTAATGCACCTCCATGCCCCACCATGAAACACGGGGTACTGCAGACCCCTGGATAATGTTTCTACAAGGAGAAATGCTAGGTGGAGTCAAATGTGCCCTGGGTCACAGGTGAGCTGACAGGAGGGAGCCTGTGGTTTGGAAGGGCACTATCTCTTCTCAGCAAGGGCTGCATCTTCATCTGGGTTTTCACAGCCTGTGTCCTTCCCAGGATCCTGGGTAGTGCTCTGAGAAGACTTCAGGAAAAACATGATGGTACCTTAGTAGATAGGACAGGGTCACCTTTCTGGGGATGAGAAAATGGGCTGGTGTAGAGCAACTGCTCAGCTCCCCTGGCTAGAAGAGAGTGGGAAACTGCTCAGCTGTTTGTGCATGGATGGCTCACATTGGTCTTGCATGGCTTTGTGTGTGCATGGAGGATGGGTTCTCCTATTATTGCCCACAAGTAACAACACCTTTGTGAAACTGCCAACTATTTGTAGAGTCATGTGTTGCTCAATCTGACTGGAAAGACCACAATTCAGTGTCAGCAGTTATTCACCCTTGCCTAGGCATATTTCACTGGATATTTACTGGGTCTTTGTCTATTTGTAAACTATTTTAGGATTCAGTTTGTTATTTGGAGGGGGAAAAAAAAAAGTAATTGTGTCAAAATGAAATATGCAAAGCAAGTTTCTTGTTTTAGAGGTAAATGCTAATTCTTTCTGTGCAGAGTTCCCACTTTAAACCTCAGATGCACGGTGCAAGCAGAATTACTCTTGTACAGACACAACTGCCCGTGATACATCCATCCGTGCATGCTAAAGAGATCTTTCTAACAATGTTTGTTGGCTGTAGACATTTGGAGATGTTATCCATGATTTCACAGCAATTGTTTCATAAGCAATTGTGCTGGAAGCGGATCGCTCTGCTAAAAGTAAATGTGTTCAGATTTAAGTCTTTTCTTGATAAACAAAATTTGAAAGCCAAAGGTAAAAGAAATCCTGTGTAAGCCTTCAGATGAACCCACTGTTGATGGTTGGTTGAGGGCATGATAACAAAGTCTTGTCTCTTTGCTGTAACCCAACTTTGTGCTATGCTTAGCCAGAAAATCAACAGGAGCAGGAATCACAGAGGTAAGATGCTGCAGTTCCTCAGGGTTGGTGTGGGCCATAGGAAGACTGAGTGCATTTCCCTTCTTTGCCACAGATCTTTCACACAATTATGAATGTCTCACCTACACACATGGAGAAGTGGGAGTAGCTTTACAGGATGAAGAGGAATTTCCAGTTCTTAGAAAGGGAGGAGAGAAATTATCTTCTCAGGCTCTCTCAAGCTCACGTTCTGAGCAGTAGTTAGTTTCTGAGAGAGACCTGGATGTTTAATTGAGGGGTTTGAAGCTACTGGATGAGAGAAAGCAAGAACCAACTGCTGCTCATCAGTGGACATTGTGGTTGTGAATTTTCATCTTGCTTTTTGAGGCAAGAGGTTAGAACAGCAGAGCAAATACAAATGAGGCAGTATAGTCTGGAGGAGGCAGCAGAACTGCAGACATGCACTTGCGAAGGGAACAAAATTGCTCTTGGTCTGAGTGAAGTTCACTTCCGTCATCACTTTGTGGCCTTGTTTCTTCTTCCCCTGCTTTTTTCTGACTGCTTAGGTTGCAAGGTCTCTCTTGTGGGCACTTACTGTTGATATATGAAGTTTTTGTTTGTGAGTCTTCATATAGCTTATCTCATGGTGTCTGTCCTTGAAAACCAGAGAAGTCCTGAAGAGTGTTTGCATTTGTGCATGAATTCCTAGCTCTCTGAGAACTTGCACACTCACACACTGGCTGAAACCTGGATTTAGTTAATGCAACAAACACCGTCTTAGGATACTTAAGCTATAGTTAGCAACTTACTGTGGGGACAGAAAGGGACCAGGCTGTGTGTTGCACTTCATTTTACAGTAGTATTTACTAGCAGGATGTGTTTAATGCATTGTGAAACAGGAGGTTCAGGGGTGGATTTTTCATGTTTGATTCAGAGTTTGTTCTTGAAATCAGGATTGCCATTTGCCACTGACTTCAGTCATCTTTGCTGTGTTTATCTGCTTGTAAATTTTAACTGCAGTAGGGTGTTGTATCAGGTAGGGAGTTTAAATGCCACTCTGCTATGTGTAATTACCAATAGTGTGAATTGTTTAATCGTTTCCAGTAGCTTACCCACTCCAAACAGCTGAGGAGAAAATGCACAGGAAGCCAAGGTCAACTGAGATAATTAAGCCAAACCATGGGTTTGAGTGGATTTACAAGGATTTTATTTTCCCTGGTGCAAGGCCAGCACCATAACCTAGGAAAATCTCTGGCTTCTCAGCCTTCATGTCAGAGTCCATAAATCCCCAACTGCAACAGCAGTGCATCCAAAGCAGGGTGCTGATATGAACGTGGCCTTTCCCAGGCAGCCACTCATCAGCCCATCCCTCCAGCAGAGAGTAGGTTTTGAGGCATTTTACCTGCAGAAGCTGCCTGGCACCTGCCTGACCCAGGGGCTGGGATTTAGCTGTGATATAGGCCTCTCCTCAGGAGAAGTGTTCTGCACCATGGCAATAGTCCCTTTGGGGCATAGTAATGCAGCAGGGCACCCATTTTCAGGGTTTGTGCTATAAAATCTGAGGGCTATGTGTTAAGGGGAAGGTTAGAGTCAGGCCACTGGGACAAAGGCACCTTATGCCAACACTGATGCAGAGACAGGTGGTGGCAATGGAGGAGGAAATAACAGTTCTTGCCAAAACACATCCAATCCATCACTGCAAGTGACATTTTTAGGTTTGCACAGTTAAAATTTGCCTTCCTGTATATATATGTGTGTCTCTTTCTTTTGGCATCTGTCTAAGAGTTATTGAGTCTGACCTCAATTTTGGAATCCTCTGAATCTGGCTGTTGTGTTGCCTTTGATTGATCTGTCTCGGTATCGTGCTGGTAATGACTGCATTATGGAGGCACATCAATGCCCTCCTTTCACATGGCCTCATGGGGATGTGGGATAGTACCCAGTGCTGTGGACAGGGCTGCCTTGGGGCCTGGTCCAGCCTCCACAGGACTCAGAGGCAAATATGGGTGAGAGAACGGGACAGGTTTTGGGCATGGTGCATAGGAGGCTGTTATGAGTGTAATATAAGTAAGGGCAGTAAAGCAGCAGTTTCTTTTTAATATGTATATACTTGTGTATATGCTTGGGCTGCTCCAGACAGCCCAGCTCATCTCTGCTCTGTCCTCGGCCCCAAGTCTCATGCTGCTCCTGAGGAGCTCCTGTAGACACCTTGCCTTTGGGGTGGTCTGTAGCTGTCCACAGCCCAAAATCCATTGAGTTTCAGCTTGCTCTCCGTAATCCATGCCTGTCCATGCCATTTTTCACCTGCAAACACACACAGAGCATCTTTGATGAGGATGCAACCCTCTGTGATTCTGTATGATTCTGTGATTTTGGAAGTACTAAGAGAGGAGGATGAGATCTATAGCTCTTGTCAAGACAAACATTTTCACATCACATTAGATTTGTGTGGCAAAGGAGGCGTGGTAGATAAATCCTCAACTCACTCTCAAGTGGGCTGGTGTGGAAAGCTTTGGATTGGGCCCCATTGTGCTCTGCAGAGCACAGAATGTGTTTGACTTTGAATGAAGTACAAGAGTGGCAACCTTTTCTTTGCTTATTTAAACTGGGAGGAATAGCCGAGGAGCATTATGGATGCACTGCAGCATTCTCTAGGAACCAGCAATTCAATACAATGCATCATATTTGACTTGCAAGGAGTATCAAGCTGCAAAGATTTGGGGTTTTTATACTTAAAACACGTTTAGGGTTTTTTTCAGTAGTATAATGACTGAGCTGTCAAATGTATATAATTAGGGGTAAAAGTAGTTAGATGTGTTATGAAGCATCTTCTACAATATGTCTTTATGTACAGTGACTCAGCTGATCGAGTGCTTTCTTCATTATATGCCAAGTTCAGGTTTATAATCAGAGCGGGTTTGGATTATCCCACACGGTTATTTGATGAATTATTTTTTTGACAGAGGAAGGGAAAGCATTTCCTGAAATCCTATTACCAGAGCCTCAGGACAGTGGCTCTGTCCTGGTGTCAGTCAGTTAAGGGCAGGGTGACAAATAGAGCCCTTCATTAATTATCAGGATATCCAAACCATGCAGGATTCAGAGACTGGTAGAAAATTGTAGCAGACTTCCTGACACAGCACAGAGGACCCACTACAGGTTTGATGCTCCTGCCTTGTTTTTCAGAGTGCTTGAGTCACAGGAAAGGTGGATGAGAGGAAGCCTATAACAGATAGAGAGGCCAGGATTTTTGGTGGCTGGGGAGACCCAGAGATGGATATGTTTTAGTCTATAAGTGAAACAGAGAGAAGGGGGATTCCTAGACCTGTGAAGAGGAATGAAGAAGTGACAGTATTGAGATGAAGGAGAAGTGAGGGGCTGAGGAATGGTGGGGGAACAGACCCAGCACTGGGAGAGCTATGAGAGTTGAGGGACAGAGCTCATGAGATGAAAGCTCTGGGGGAACAAAGTAGGGGCAGGAAGGGGCAGGGAAAGAAGGAAGAATTGAAGATAAGGTAAGGAGGTAGAAAGAGGTTCAATTTTTTTTTCTGTTCGTCCTGAGACAACATGGATTTTGCATGACAGCAGCAGATATTACCCCAGAGAGGAGGGGATTCAGTCAGCAGGAATAGCACAGTCTGCAGTAAACAACCAAGAAGAAAAGCGAGAAGGGGAAAATCACATTACAGCCTTGAATGTGATTTATCGTAATTCATCTGTTTGTTTTAGGCTTTGTTCAGCCAGATTAAATGGGCAATTGTAACAAATCTATTCCTGTGACTAGCTACTCTTTAATTAAGCATATTTAAATAAACTGCAGGGAATGCCAACCTGAAAGACAACCCAGCATAGCTAGTAAATACTCAAGTAGAGGTGAGGAGTCTCTTTTGGCTATGCAGAAAACCCCTGTGTTGAACCCAAGGAATGTGTTTATTTCAGCCACCTGGCAGTACATCAAGGAAACAGTCTGTATTGCTTTGCCTTGTAGTAGCCAGTCTGCAGGTGAAGAGGGTCTCATCTAGGGCCAGCCCTTGCTGTCACTGTGGTGCGTGTTCTGCTGGCGCAGGACGCTTAGCCCATGAGGGCTGAGACCAGAGCTGCTGTGACTGTGTGGGGCAGGATTGCAGCTCTGGGCATGGGGTCGGTAATGTGACAGCTGCTCCAGGCTGAAACTGCACCCAGTCATCGCTTGGCCCCATGGTGTCCTAATGGCTTTTCTCCCTCTAGTGACTTCTCATTTAATCATCTTTTCCTTTGTGTATATTTCTGTCTCTGTTGCTGTACAAGTGATAATACTAAGATGGCACTGCCAGTAAACATACAAACAGACCTTCTTTGTACAGAGGCCTTTTAGTCTTTAGTTCCAACAGGACTGCTTTATTAGAGCTTTCCTTTTCATTTGACTGTTTACACGGGTCATCCTGTTGCTGCACAAGACCTCCTGGAGTTACTTGAGCCCCCCTTCACCCACCTCCCTGAACTCCTGTTCCTCAAAGGAGCCTCCCAGCCTTGTTGTCAGATGTGCATTTTCAGCAAGATGCATGTCTCAAGCAACACAGACAAAATACACAGAAGGATGCCAAATCAATGACATTCAAAGATGAACAAGATCGCTGTGTTTGTCATGCTTCAGTTCTTGAGGTTATAATGCTGAAAGAATGCATCTTACCATGTCATTGATGGCTTCATGGGAAAGAAGCTGTTAATTAGACATTTTTATCTCCCTCCCTTTGCTCAGGAAATGTGACAGTAATTACTGTGCACCATCATCTTTGCCAGTTTATATGCAGGCAAACATACCAAACTTCTGAAGCTTTTCTTCTCTGTGTTAGAAGTAATACAAGTGACATTTTCCGAGACATATTATTGGAATATTTTAGACATGTTCAAATTATATTGCTGAATAAAACATAGGCATGGGTAGCAGAGCCTCTTTGGGGCACCGGTATAAATGGGGTTTTGAACATTCTGTTTTAGGCTTGTTGTAGAGGTCTTCCTCAGTTTCTTCTGCAGAGGACTGGGAATGAAGCCACAGAAATTCCATTTTTTCCCACATGTCCCCTACCCCCAGCTATCTCCTCCCTGACTCTAAATATTCAGTAACTGCTCTAAAGACCAGTCTCTGCAGATTTTTCTGTGTCTGGCACTATCAGTCACTAAATCACAGAATCACAGAATCTTATGGGTTGGAAGGGACCTCAAAAGATCATCTAATCCAACTCCCCTGCCAGAGCAGGACCACCTAGAGTAGGTCACACAGAAACTTGTCCAACTGGGTTTTGAATGTCTCCAGAGAAGGAGACTCAACAACTCATCTGGGCAGCCCCTTCCAGTACTCTGTCACCCTCACAGTGAAGAGGCTTTTCCTTGTATTTCGTTGGAACCTCTTATGTTCCAGCTTATATCCATTGCCTCTTGTCCTATCATTGGAAATCACTGAGAACAGCCTGGCTCCATCCTCCTGACACCTGCCCTTTACATATTTGTAAACATTAATGAGCTCACCCCTCAGTCTCCTCTTCTCCAAGCTAAAGAGCCTCAGCTCCCTCAACTTTTCATCTTAAGGGAGATGCTGCACTCCCTTCATCATCTTTGTGGCCCTGTGCTGAACTCTCTCCAGCAGCTCCCTGTCCTTCTTGAACTGAGGAGCCCAGAACTGGACACAATATTCCAGATGTGGTCTCACAAGGGCAGAGTAGAGGGAGAGGAGAACTTCTCTTGACCTACTGCCCACACCCCTTCTAATATATCCCAGGATGTCATTGACCTTGGCCACGAGGCCACAATTCTAGGTCATAGTCATCCTGCTGTCCACAAGGACCTCCAGGTCCCTTTCCCTACACTACTCTCTAAGAGTTCTTTCCCCAGCCTGTACTGGTACATGGAGTTATTCTTTCCCAGATGCAAAACTCTACACTTGCCCTTGTTGAATTTCATTAGATTTCTCCCTGCCCAACTCTCCAGCCTGTCCAGGTCTCATTGAATGGCAGCACAGCCTTCTGGTGTGTCAGCCACTCCCTCCCAGTTTAGTATCCTCAGCAAACTTGCTGACACTGCCCTCTGTTCCTTCATCAAGGTTATTAAGGAATATATTGAACAGTATCAGTCCCAGCACTGACCCCCCAAGGGACTCCACTAGATACAGGCCTCCAGCTAGACCCTGCCCCATTGATAACAAGTCTCTGCCTTCTTCTCTTCAACCAGTTAACAATCCACCTCACTACCTGATCTTCCAGCCCATACACTCTCAGTTTTCTGACAGGATGCTATGGGAGATGGTGTCAAATTTGCTGAGATTCTTCAGTAAAACGGTATCAGGTTAGTCAAACATGACTTTCCTTTGGTAAAACTGTGTTGACTGCTCCCAATGACCCTCTTGCCCTTTAAATGCCTGGAGATAGTTCCCAGGATAAATTGTTCCATCACCTTTCCAGGGATGGAGGTGAGGCTGACCAGTCTGTAGTTACTTGACTCCTCCTTCTTACCCTTTTTGAAAACTGACTGACATTTGCTTACCTCCAATCCTCAGGCACCTCTCCTGTTCTCCATGACTTACTAAAGATGATGGAGAGTGGTTTAGCAATGACATCCACCAGGTCCCTCAGCACCTGTGGGTGCATCCCATTGGGGCCCATGGATTTATGTACATCCAGATTGTTCAACTGATCCTTAACCCAGTCCTCATCAACCAAACAAAACTCCTCCTTTAACCTGACTTCCTCTGGAGTCTGAGGCTCCTGAAAACAATCTCCAGCAGTACAGACAGAGGCAAAGAAGCCATTCAGTAACTCTACAGTAAGACATCCCATTTTGTCCAGACATAACCCCTCCCACCTCCTTTCAGAGCTTCAGAAATCAGTCAGCGATTGAAGTGTACTGGTAGGAGCTTGGAGGGTCTGGCACGGTTTTGGGCAGTGCAGGCATGAAAAAATTATTGCATGAAAAGAAGTGGGATGAGATAACTCAATGTGCAGTTCCTGTTGGCTGCCATGGCTGGGAGTCAGACACCCAGAGAAGTTCAACCATCAGTCTCTTGTATCTCTAAAGCTCCTCTGAAGATGTCAGGTTCACTTTTGAAACCTTATCTCAAGGCAGGTGCAGTAGCACCGTTAGAGTCAACTGTTGAGTTGTGCCAAGTCGGCATTGAATTTGGCCATGAGAAGGTATCAACCATTCCTTTCCTTTGGGCTCCCTCTTGGTGTGTGAGTGAGCCCTCTTGGCTCACTTTTCTTGTTAGGATATGAGCACTGTAAGAGGGAATTGCATAAGCAGCTGTGCAAGGAGTGCAAGCGGAATGCCTGTGAGCATGTTGGCCTGGCAACCCACGCTCACTTGGTGCCGTCAGTCTTCCCAGAAAACATAATCAATAATGAGCTCAGAGACGCAACAAGGAGCGACGAGGACAGGATATGGAGGAAATATCTCTCATAACATGTTGTTCCAACCATACTAGCAATTCAGACTGTGTGCCATGAGTGCTGCTTATTGAGGTTGCCTTTTGAAAACATCTGCAGCCGCTCTTGGCAGGCTGCTGTAGCCAGGATACCTATTGCTGCTGAAGAATGGATATCCTGTCAAATGCAAATCACATCCTGAGAGTTAAGTTCTTGCTTTTGTATTCCCTTTGTGCAGACAGAAATTTGTCTTTTGTTCACCTCTGCCCTTTTTCCCTGCTATCCATATTTGGCTGCCTGCTCTGATGGAAGCTGTACCTGCAGCCTTTGCTGTTTCCATGGGCTTGAGCCTGCCCTTGCGGTTCTGGCCTTAACTGAGTGACTGGTGGGGCAGCTGTGTCCAGAGGCTATGGTCTAAATTGTGACCAGTTGTGCTGGAGTCCTTTTCAGTGTATGGTAGAAGACAGCTTGTGCATTTGTGAGTTACATAAAGTACACAAGGCTTGTAAAAAGCAGGAGAAAAGGCACACAGGTGCAAAGAAAGCTAGCCCAGGTCACCCAGAAGGGCTGTGGCAGAGCCATGGCCAGGTGGCATAGCTCTGTGCAGGGCTGCGTGCTGCCCTTCCTCAGGCTCCTGCCTTCTGGGCTTGGCACAGCCCTTCTCCTTGCAGAGAGGTGCTTCAATGACTCTTCCTTGTCACATCTGAAGCAAAGGCATCATGGTCTCTATCCCCAGCATGGCAGCATGAAGGACATACACGAGCACTGAGCAGTCTTTGGCCGTGGACAGTGGTCTTTGCAATTGCAACTGGAAGGTGGTGTCACTGAGGACTGTGCCAGCAAATAATTTTCCGTTCCAGTTTTGATCTGAGGGCAGGAAGATTTGAAGGAAGGTTCATTATCAAACAACAGAGCCTTGTTTTGCAGCCACACAGCTGCTATTGTTTTAGGCAGCGCTAAAATATGGCAAGTTCCTCAAAGTCACCTTGAAAGGGAAGCAGCAAGTTCTTAGGTGACAGCCCAGGACCTGCTGGTGGGCATTGCCCTCCTCATTTCCTGGCTTGCACCCTGTGCACAGGCAGCTATCAGCTCTCAGGGTCTCACATGCTGTGGAGCAGAAGAGCCTGGAGCTGCAGTCAGTAAGCTGCTCAGCCCCAGGACTCACAAACCCCTTCCTCCCCTTTTTTCTTTACAGGAGCTCATATGTGGCCTGGTGCACTTTGCAGTTAAGCCCAGTACCAGGCACAGCTCCCTGCTGTCCCCAGATGCATCTGATTGAGTTAGGGCCACCCAGCACATGGGCTGGATGTCTGTCTTTCCACATGCAGCTGGACACGGCTTTAACCTTTGGCGGAGAGACGGTAGGTACTGTCAGATCACTTACAACAATGAGAGTCACACAAACAGTCTGCTGCTCCTACTAGGAGTGCCAGGCGTTGCTGATTTCTCTTTTTTTCCTGTTGCCAAGCCAACACGGCCCTGTGCTGAGCGAGATCTTTTTTAAGCTTCTCGGAGAGAAAGTATGTAGCCTGGGAGCTTATTTAGCATTCAGGAGTGCACAGCGTCTCTGTAACAGCTCTGAGCCACAGCCGGGCTATCTGACAAAGGAAGGAAGATTTGGCCTTTTTTGTCTTTTCCCCTAGCGTTTGCTTCTCAAGGTTAAGGGAGACTGGGTAGATGCAGAGAGACTGAGAGCGCTTTGCGATGGGGACCTTGCTCTGCTGTCCTCACTGAGGCATGGCTTTCATGCAAATGAAAAGGAAATGTTATTTTGTGGCATATTTATCGTGCAAAATACACATGAGAGAGATATATGCAGATTTCTTAGTTCAACTAACCCTCTGTACTAAAATTGGAAAGCAAAAGCCTTTCATTTCAGCAAGGAACTAAAAAGAAAGATTAGAAGGAAGCCAGCGACAAACCCCCTGTCTTTGTCTTCCCTGCTGTTTCAGCCTGTGAGGTTACGATAAAGAAATCCTCTCTTCTCATTCTATATCATACTCAGAGTAAGGACAGCAAAACATGGTGCATACTGGTGTTTTGGTCCGGGTTTTTGCATTGTGCAGAGTCGCTACTGTTAGATTAACTGCCTATTTTAAATTAAATCCATATAATGATAATGAATACAGGTTTACAGCTGAAGGGATGGAAATCAGCATGAAGCGGCTGGCATTAGCTAGCAGATGAGCTCTGATGATCCAGTGCCTATCCGTACCAGCTATAAAAAGGTTGATCTGGAAATTCAAAGGCAAGACTCAGAGGGCCACGTGCTTGTGTTGGCTCTCTGACCTGTCCTTTGGGAGATGCAAAGTAACACATTTAGCGTTTCCTACACCGTTTCACAGACCAACTTCAGATTGGAGTCAGTGGGACTTGGAAAACTCATTCTGAGGTGATGATTTAGAAATGCAGGCTTGGTTGGGTTTTGAGGTTTTGTTATTACTGAGTGATTCCTCGTGACATGTGAAAAGTGCAAGAAACTCAAGGCACTCCAGCATCCCAGATCATGTGAGTGAACCTTTCTCCTACATGTGGAAAATACCTGGTCAAAACTTTAATACTTTAATTTTAGTTGCATGCAGTATTTGGAAAATAACTGTGAGATATCGTTATCTCCAAGGCAGGAAAACCTGTTAGCTGCTCCCTGGGCAGTCATTTTCACTCAGGACTGAGTAGAATCAATGCTACATGGAAATCAGTTTCACTTGGAGGCACTAGATACTTCGGGATGGGAAAATAAACCCTAGGTATTTCACTGTTTTGTTCTTATTTGTTTCCTTGCAACTAATTTATAATCATATATAGTCAGTTTGGTCCAGTTCCCAGCAAGCCATATAGCCTATGTCGGTTAAGATTAAATTAGTGTGCAGTCAGATACTCCACCCATGCAGCCCATGCATCTGGCAAGACAGATACTTCTGCTCTTCTTTATTAGCATGTCAGTTGCTAGTGCTGTGTAGATGTGGTAGTCTTGCTAATGTACCCAAAGTGGTTTGATCTGTGACTTTGCACCACATGTGAGAGCAGGAAAAGGCTTCAGCTGTGACTGTTGCTTTTTACCTCAACTTCGGAGTATGTGCCAAATCCAGGGTAATGAAGCCTGCATGGCTTGTTAGTGAGCTGTAAAGGGAACTAATCCTTAGCTGTTCCCATCCGTAAGTTGTTTTCTCTTTTTCACTATCATCCTTCCTGTCTATTTAAGAATACATTGTCTTTCTCAATAATTGCTCTGTCAGCTCTTCCTTCTTCTCTTTTCTCACTTATATTGCCTCTAGTTTTTTTTTCCTCCCCTTGTTCTCTCTTTGTACTCCCAGCTTTACCCTAACCATCCAGTGTAGCTCTTCGGTGACCTTGAATTTCCACAGCTGTTCCTCATTTTTTGTACACTTGAGAGCTCTGCCTCTGGATTCAGTGACTCAAATCACAGCCTCAGCTCTCCCTACAGCACCCAGACATCCCCAGCACCATCGTTGCAGAAGCTTGCAGGTGTGAACCAGTGATCTCCAAGGGTGGGCAAACTATCAAAGGAGGAGGCTGTGTGAGGGGTCAGGGATGAGGCCCAGCAGAGATGAGACCCTCTTCAATTTGGTAGTGCCAGCAGAGAGGGAGAGAGATAGTAGAACTGCTGAGCAGAACTGAGAACTACTCTGAAAACCCATCTGTGTCACAACCTCTACAGGCCTTGGTTAATTGGCATGTGGTACAGACCTGTCCCGGTCTGCCTGTCAACTGGGAACACTTGAATACACTGGTTTGTAAGTCCACATCACCATTCCTCACAGTGGGCAGGAGAAAGGCATCTGTCTGGTACAGGCGTCGAGCTTGCAGAGCTGGGAAGAGATCAGCTGTGCAGCTGCTGCTGCATTGCAGAGAGCTCGCTGGGTGAGCAGGGCTGGACTGGTTCTGTCAGCCCTCAGGTGAACAGGGCATGGTATCGCTGCACTTTATGTGTCACCGTATTCCCTGATAGGATGAACCAAAATTCTCTGGCATTGGCAGAATAATCTTCGTCCTTCTGACCTGGGACGACCAGAAACTCCACACAATAAATGCACAGATTAATGTTAAACTTCAGTGCAGCAGAGTTTCTATCACATACTTCGAATTCTTTTTTAAGAAGATCACAGAAAACACTGTAAAAAAGTGTTTAAAATTGGCTCAAAAGGAGCTAAAAATGAACTTTAAGAGACATATCACCTCCTGCTGTAGGTGGCTGAAGCTCCATTGATTTCTGTGTGGGTTCTTAAAAGTTTGTTTGTTTGTTTGTTCATTTAAAATCTTAACTTTTACTCAAGTTCAAAACAAACATTGATTTAAAAGTGAGTTACCTGTTATGTGTATTTACTCTCATTCAAAAGATTAAATATCTGGTTCTTTGGTTTGAAGCCAAAGTGGCTTCTTCAGCATGAGTGCTAAGGAGTTCATGTTTTAATGAGATAGATGTAGCTGCTTTGTATGTGTAAACAGTGCTTTCAGCTGATACTGAGTCCTGGGAAAGGCAATGAGGCCTCATCACATTTCCTTGGCTGAAGGTCTGGTATTGTCTGCTTCAATATTACATGATAGCTGTAAATTGTGTTGCTGATGCATCAGACAAAACAGAACTGATTAGCTTTTCCCACCTCTGACTTGGCTGGGAAGTGCTGACAGTAGTAAATATTTTGTTCCAGGCAGTAGACTTAAGAAGATGCGACTCAGGGGATGCAGAGGGAGCAAGTATTTGTGATAGTGAGGGCTCATTTTAAGAGCATTGCTTTATTGTACTGACATTTGTATGACTCCTTTTAACAGACTTTGCTCTTTCAAGGGAGCTGGGGTATGGGAACTGATCACTTGGTGTTTTGTTTTACGGCTGCTAGACCTCATGGCAGAGGCTTCTCCCTAATGAATGTGTGTGAGTCACTTTGGGTTTTGCCACTTGAGTGCCTTGGAGATTTGGACTATCTGTTCAGCTCTCTTGCTGAGGAAAGTGATCAGGAAAATGCAGTCCAGGCAGTGGAGCTGAAATATGTGCAGAAGGTGTGGAAGTGTCCTGAGGACAGGCAGTCCAAGCCCTGTGCCAGTGCTACCCCAAAGGAGACCAGGCCTGCACAGTCAAGCCACCCGCCAGCCTTGTGTTTCTACCAGAGCTCAACTGGTCCACAACAACTCAGTTGCAGCCAGGACACCTATTTTGCACCAGATTTACTCTGTTGTAAAGCAGATATGCTGTTGGGCTGGATAATGGCAATTAAGATTGTCTGTTGAAGCAGAAAGTAGGAGAGGCCTTTGAATACCTGAAGTACTCCAAAGCCCAGAGGCATAAACTCTTTGCTGTGGGGCATACCAGGGTATGAAGCTGCTGTGTCCAGTATCCAGATAGATCTCTCCTGTACATGCTCTTTTTTTCATATTTACTGCAATACATCTTTCCACAAAGCTAGTCTGAGTGTTCATACTTCTGGGTTTCAATGCATTAAACAATCAAAGCTCTTTCTTTCCCAAAACAGAAGCCTTTTCTGACTGTTCTGTTGGTTAGCTAGTAAATCCTGGTGATTAAATTAATCTGTCACTATTCTCGTAGATGCTACAGTAGCTTAAAGTCAACGAGTTTATTAGGAAAATGATACTTGTCAGTTGTGTTGTGGTTTCATTTAATTTAAAAGCTGATGTTCCCGTTATTTGCTTTCATACCTCCTGCCAATTACTGTTGAAATTGCCAACATCCAGATCAAGGACCTACTTACAGCAAAATATTTACACTCACAAAGCCATTTGAGAGCAAATATTTGAATTCTATAAAGCTATGTTACTGCTTTTTTCCTTCAATTGCAAGCAATAGTCTGGTGGCATTTTTTGGGTTTTATGTAACTTACTCATACTGTTTGGATTTCTGCTGTGCATTTTTGTCTCCTAACCTGAGTGCAAAAGGTGGTATTCGGGGCTGTTATGATCCCAGTGATAAAGTCCAAGGCGTATCTTTGGGTTTTTCATCAGAACTATCACTTGGCAGAGCCCAGGTTTTTTTCCCCAGTATTTTGGCAGTCTTGACTGAAATGAGGCCTCTACCAGCTTCCAGGAGAGTTGAGCCTGACTTCAGTACCAGTCCTTAGAGGACTGGCTAATGCCTCTGAAAAAATTGAATAGCTATTTGGTTTATAGTCCTGCTGCATTTGGAGTTGCAGTACCCCTGGGGGAAAAAAATCCATAGATCCTCTGCTTTTCAAATTGTCAAAGATACCAAAAACTCACTTTACATCTTTCCGTTCTGACCGAGTATATTTGGGGTATTTTGCCTTAGTACAAGCATGGCAGGTTGCTCTGTGCTTTTGTTGTTGATTCCATTCCAGTGTGCCGACAATTAGTGCTGGTTACCATGGAAACTGCTCTGCACCCTGCTGAGGATTTTGACAGGCACATTTCGACTGAAATTACTTTGTTTTCCCAATTCTGCTAGCACACATGTAGCTAACCCTTTGGCTGTGCTCTGCCCATCCCTAAAATGTAGCAAAATTAATGAAACATTATTTTGTCCTTTCCATCTGTTGGCATCTTCTTTGTCTGTGCTTCAGCCCCAGTGCCTTAGGAGCGTTAATTAGCCTTTGCTTTTAACCAAACTCACTGTTAATATTCTTTGTCTGAGGCTTGACATTGTGAATGTGTGTGAAGTTTTGACACAATTTTCCATCTCCTCTTCTCCGTCCCTTCTTCCTATGATCTCTTGCCTTTGGTTCTCTCCCGGAGCATTTGCTCTGCTGTGCAGTTCCAGCACGTTAAACTTTCTTTGTGCCTTACACAAGTTCTACTTTACAGAGACCAGATGGCATCTTCTGTGGCTATGGCAGACTCAAGATCCATTGCCAGCATAGTCACATTGGATAGAGCTGTTGCTGGAAAGAGTGAGGAGTGGTGCTGCTCCAGTCTGGGAAGTGTCCTGGTGAAATTGTGAGGACATGAAATGCATTTTCTTTTTAGGAGCAGCTGTCCCTGTCGCTGTAAAATGGATTTGCAACTGGGAAGAAGTGACAGATAAGTGGGCCAAGGGAACTGACTGAGTGGCAGTCATGAAACACAGGCCACTACAGTTGTGGGAGGAGGAGAAGAGCTGGGGAGACAAAGTGTGGTCTGACCAGGGCAACTGTGGCCTGAGGAATGACTGACACTGTTAAGTGAGGTGATGAGCTGGCTGCTTCCTCAGCTTCCTCCCTATTTCCTCCCTCTGGCTGACAGGATCCCTGCGGCAGCACTGGGCACGTAGCTGCTGTAGCTGCAGGAAAGGAAGGTGCTGTGAGCCCTGATCAGAGGAAGTGTCTCCTGACAAAAACAATTATCATCATAATAATACAGCATTGCATATAGGGGTATGAGGGAGAAAGAAGAGAAAAGGTGCTGCTGGGTGAGGACTGACTAAGGCAAATGTCTGAGCCTGAGCAGTTTCAACTAAGGAAGTGATGTTCATGGCAAACCCAGCTCATCAACAGATTGAGCCTGAGATTATGATAGATTGGAAGAGAAAGAGGAAAAGTGCCTGAGGCTGAAGGAAAACCATGTAAAAGGACACAAAAAGAACAGACATTGTACATCACTGCAGAGATGTGTCATGGATCTAATTTTTGCTCTTGCCTTTATAGTTGTCAATTATTTCTATCAGTTTTATGGAAATATTTGGTGAAAGCTCAGACACCTTTTTTTAATACTGTTGCCACCATCTGTATATCTGTCTCTGAGGCTGGTAAACCTGTCTGTTAAAACACTTAATGGACTGGAAAGGTTTCCTGGGAAATGAAAGTACTGTAGGTAATGGATTCAGGTGCCAGTGGAGACATCTGCAATCCACTGACAACTGCAGCAGCATCAAGAAATTAAGGACGGCTTTGATGCAACATCTTGGCCTTCTATATGGCCTGATCACAGATCTTTGGCTTTGCTGTAAGCATCCTTTGGCATGTAACCTTGCTTTAATAAACCCTGGTTGAGTGTCTGGCTGTGAAAGGGGACTCTCCCACATGTCTGGAGAAAGTATCTGGATGATGCCTACTGCAGTTGAAACATCAATGCCAGAGCAAGCTGGGGTGGCTGTTGTGGCCTTGGGTGTGCTGATGAGAGGAGCTGCAGCTTTTGGAGGCACCAGGCATTTGAAACCCAGCAAAGAGGAAAAGCTTCAGCTCCTTGTACCATCAGCAGCTGGTTCAACATCTCCTGTATATCCCTGTATATCTGAAAGCGTTTGTGTCCCTGAGTTATCTGTGGGACAGAGAGTCCAGATGTTCTGATTTGCCATGCTTGGGCTTGTCACACCTTATAGAAGAACTGGGCTGGCTTCCAAGACCAGGAACAGAAAATGCTTGCTGGTCTGGTTTTTAACTTCGATTTAGACGAGTGTAGTGCCCAAGACAGATGCCTGCTCTCTCAGCAGGGCGCGGTTCTCTGTTTCTGCCAGAGAGCAGCAGTGGCACTAGCAGCAGCTGGGCAGGCTCAGCCTGACAGCCCCATTGGAGCTTGGTCCAAAATGCAACCAACTAATGAAGCAGCAGAACCACTGTGCCTGTGTGTCACCTCCTGGCCTCTAGTCTCAGCCTGCCCATTGTCAGAGGCTTTCGAAAGCTCATGCTGAGAAGCTTTCATAATGTCTTCTCTCCCTTATGGACTTCACATTGGAGACTCTGCTGTACTTCTGCATACCACATTCTCTGAAATCAGAGTGTCACAGAATCTTAAAGGTTGGAAGGGACCTCAAAAGATCAGCCAGACCAACCCCCCTGCCAGAGCAGGACAACCTAGAGTAGGTCACACAGGAACTTGTCCAGGTGGGTTTTGAATGTCTCCAGAGGAGGAGACTCAACAACGCATTTGGGCAGCCCCTTCCAGTGCTCTGTCACCCTCACAGGGAAAAAATTCTTCCTTGTGTTTCTTTGGAACCTCTTGTGTTCCAGTTTATACCCATTGCCCCTTGTCCTATCATTGGCAGTCATTGAGAACAGCCTGGCTAATCGTTACAGGTCCTGACAATTCCCCATGCTGGAGGCACAGCCCTGTATCATATGGCCCCATGTCCTTGTTGCCTTTCAGAAACATGTTTTTGGTGCTGTCATTTTTGTGGCATAAAGCAGAGTCAAAGAATGTGTACCTGCTTAAGAGTCTTTATGAGAAGAATTATCTATAATGAGTCTATGGCTTTTAAGCTGTGAAGAGTTTGCCTGACATCCAGGCAGACATCCAGACTAACTCTCTTTTTACTCTTTTTGTTCTTTATCGTTAGGCTTCCTTGAACTTTAACTGAACCATAAGGAAACCGTGAAGAGTCTCAATAGCTGCCCTGTGAGAATTTGACTTATCCATTGGATCTGCTATTTATAGCATCCATTAGTACAAAAATGTCTGTCCTTTTGCAGCAGTCATGTGTAGCAAAAGCTCTGCTCCTCTGGTGAACTGCCTGTGCCTTCTCTGTCACCCAAAATATCCATCAACAGAGTGTTCAGAAGTGAGCCTTTCTTGATTTTAAAAAACTCCAAACAAAAAAACCCCAAACCCAGAGGCCATTTGTATTTTTATTTACTCATTTTGCATAGCCTGAAATAAAAATTTCCATTAAATCAGAGAGAGAACTGAGGTGGTGGGAACTGTCTTCCAGCCTTGGAGAGCTCATTTTTGCCTCAGAACCAGGGTGGATGTGAACAAATATAAATTCTGTAACAAACAGGACCATTTTAATGGGATTTGTCTTACCTTGCTGGGAGGAGACTCGCAGTAGCTTGGGTGATTGAGTGGGTTTCCTTTGAATATGCTCCAGGATTCTAAATCTGGTATACATATGCATTTTCTATATCTGAAAAAAATTAACTGGAGCCTTACATTTTTTTTCATGTGAAAATAAGCATAAAAAATTGCTTCTCCTAAGAGTCTTCGTAATTGAGGCTTGATTTGTTCATCCGACCTAATAGTACAAACTTGAGGTTGTTACTTTTGTCAGTAGCGTTGTGATGAGTACGTTCATGGAAATTTTGGCAAAGGGGTCCCATGTCACATCCTGCAGGCATAAAGTGGTGGTGGCAGTTGGTGTAGGGTCTTCTGGAGCCCTGATACTCTGTGGAGCTCTGCATCTTTCTCCATGCTCACCAAAACCATTAGGACAATGCCCTTCCCTGTTGTGAAAGAGAAGAATCTGGACAAGGATATACCAAGTGTCAAGAAGGGCTTTATGGAAGAGGGATTTGTTTCCTACCTCTGTGTCCCACCCGTGCAAGGTGCTGCAGCGTGGGAGAGGGCAGCACATGTCTGCAGGAAGAGGATGGGCCACACCGCAGGTTCATCCGCCCAGTTCTCCCCTGTATCTCCGATGCTTTGCAGTCTGCCTGCACCTCCAGCATGGGGAATTGTCATGATGTCCCATGTGACAGCCTTGGAGAGTCTGGAGGTTATCTGTTCCATGTTTCTCACAAGAAGAAGGAACCAAGAGGTGCAAAGAAGCAGCTCCAGCATCCACTGGGTGTGGGAGCTGGAGAAATACCAAAAGCGTCAAAATGAGGTGCAGGGCCCTGAAGGGCAGCTGGAAAGATAGATGGATTTGAATCAATACCCCTGTTCTTTGGTCCATAGGACTAGCTACATGCATGACTTGATTTATGGGGTTGTGGTGCTTGATTCGATCTACTTAACAACAAAGTGGAGTTTCGTCTCATGCCAGGGGCATGTTGTTGAACAGAGGAACAGAAAACTGGAGCTGCCACTCTCAGTCTCCTGCTAGTGCAGGCATCTGTATCATATCACTTTTGTAAATGTATTGGGCTCTGTCTCAAAACCAGTTGAGTTTTTTCCTGCAATGTGGAAGACTGACACAACTTCACACCCCTGACAGTAGGAAAGCAGTGTCTTCAGATTTCTAGTCTGAATTTATCCTTGGTGAGTTTCTGCTGATGTGTTCTTGGGCTAATAGGTTTTTTTAAATCAGCTTATTTTTTGGTTGCTTGATAGTTGTTCTGAGATATTCATTCATCTGCTCTTGCTATTGGCTGCAGGCAATTAAACCATTGCAGTCATTGGCCTCCTGGTGATCAGTCAGGAGGGAAGTGAATTGTAAGATATAAATACCAACAATTACAAGTGGTTTTTGCCAGTGGGTGAGGTTTTTTTTAAGATCTCATTACACAGTTTGTGTAAATGAGAGATTAACATAGCACTTTGTTTTTACACAAACATGTCTATGAAAGTCACACCCCCATATCTGATTTTTTAGGAGAAAAAAATCAGCTTTTCTAAAGGGCAAATGAAGAGGAATAACTTTGCATTAGAAATACAAAGGAATTCTGTAAGAGTACAAACTGAGAAGAAATCATCACTATTAATCTAATGTCCAGCTTCCCTCATTAGAGTGGCTGATGTAAAGTTACATGTAGGGCATTGATTTAAATATACTTTCCCTTCCCAGCTGATCCTCGCCTGAGGGGTACAGTAATGGGTGAGCAGAGAGCATTTATTTCTGCCCTTGGGATGGTGATTAATGGGGGCTCTGCAAGTGTCTCCTGGCAGAAGCGGGCTGTGTTGCCGACTGCCCTGAGAAAGCTCTGTGCTCCACGCAAGTGCTGGAGCAGCACTGGAATTCCTGCTGTTCTCAGGTGTGTGCCCAACTGTGTAGCTTGTTGCCTTCCCTAGGGCTTAGCTCCATGTTGAGTCCTGGCACCCTGTGTCCGAAACAACTCTAAGACAGCATTGAGGAAGAGATGGAGAGTGAAGAGGTTTATTTCTACTGTGTTTGGCTATGACGGGAGGAGTACGTTGATTTATGAGTAAGGGAGAGTGAACTAATACACAGTTAAGAGAACAAAAGTAATTTCAAAACCTTGAATTACTTTGTAGTCACTTCTACTGGAAGGCCCTTAAGTCCTTAATTTGCCTGGTCAAAGGTGCCAGAACCACACCTAGAGCAGGAAACCTCTCTGGTTCCTTAAGTTGTGTGCCTGATGACATTTCACTGCACCGTTTGTTGGGTCTAGAGCTGAGATTAAATACAGTTTCTATGTTTGGAACTATTTACTCCCTGCGTGGTCCTGCCACCATCCTCTGCTCTCCAGAGCAGCCAGCTCCTCATCCCATCTTGGGCATGGCACATGCCAAGAGTGCCAGGGAGAGCAAGCTGTGGCTCCTGTGGCACTTGTGAGCAGTTGGCAGCCAAGCCTGGGTCCCAGGCCAGGGCCTGAGTGCCCACCCTGCCAAACAAACGCTACCCTCTGCCATCCTTCTGCACAGTGTTCAGGCCTACTGTCTAAATAAAGCTTTGTGTTGCAGCCTTAAAAGGGGTGAGGAGGACAAAGTATACATTTTAATCATACAGAAATGTTATTTGGCCTTTCTGTTTCAAATCCCTCATCAGCATATCCTTAGATGTCTGTCCGGGAAATACCTTTAATGCACACTGTGCTCTCATCTGTCTGGGAAGTGCCTTTAATGCATACTGAGTGCTGAGGAAGAGGAAATATCATCTGAAGTGCATATAAGAATGCAGCTAACTCCATATATTACATGTCAAGAAATCCCATTACTCAACTGGCCGTTCTATCCCTATTTGCGAAACAGTACCTGCAAAAGAATTTCTAGATGTTTAATAAATGATCATCTTAAAATTTTGCAGTTGCTGCACATTGGCACTAACAGAAAGAGCTTTGAATAATGATTCTTTTTTCCTCTGACTGTAAGTAAAAATCCTAGAGTCCTTTCTGGAGTCTTGGTTTTTATAAATAATTGGCTTTTTCCACTCTTATTTTTGGAATATCTGGTTCTAATATCTGGTTCTTCTATTTTATTCTTAATGATTTGCTTGTATTTCAGGAAAAAAAAATCTTTTGGAAATGGGTTTTCAGCCTCTGTTTGTAATCTTTAAGCTAATTGTTATAATTTTAAACCACTTTTCTCATTAGCATGCTTTCCTCTGTTTTTTTCTAACTTTGCTGCCGCCACAGAAGAGGTGTCTGCAAGGATAGTACAAGTAGTAACAGCTGAAGCTGTAGCAGTCCTGAAAGGTGAACAGGAAAAAGAAGCCCAGCACAAAGATCAGCCCGGACCACTTCCTTTAGGTAAAAAGAGACAAAGAATGTTTGAAGTATCCTTGTCTCTACAGACCTGTACGTCTGTATTCCCACAGGCTACGGTCATGGGTACAGCACCGGTGGATACAAGCTGGAACTAGTGGTATCCTTGTTGCCCCAGTTCTTCACAGCCCTGGGGCTGCCTCACTGTTTGCTCTAACAGCAGCTCTCTACCTGGTTTCTGACTCCCTACGTGAATGTAACTGGTGGTAGTGGTTTTGTTATTGTGTTTGGTGGGGCCCAGCAGCATACAGAGTGTGTCAAGTACAACATGAGAGAGAAGGGTTAAAGTCTGGAGAGGCAAAGATTAGAGGAGAGGCATATAAATAAGTGAGGCTTTGCTGATGGCTACTCCAAAAGATGGAGGAGGAGCACGTCAACAAGAAGCAGAGGGTAATGGGGCACAGCAGGTGAGGGTGGGAGAGCAGTTAGCAGCATGAGAGGAGATTGTGAGAGACGGAGTTACCTGTAGTAGAAGCAAATGCCAGTGGTCCAGGCTGGGAATCGTACTATTGCCACTGGTCCTTGCAGTGCTTCCATCCTGCTTCTATTGCCTTTATGAAATGTCTCTCTGAAATACAGCTATGTGTATATCTATGTATAAAAGTAAGTATATGGCCATTTGTACCTACAGCACTTCCTCCCTGCCAGAAAACCTCCCCAGTAACTCAAAACATGTACACAAAAGACCATACTCTGTCTAAGGTAGGGCAAGTCTTGCAAGTCTACCCCAGGATGAGTTCTGCTGAGTGGGCATAAGTTAGGATGAAATCAAAATAATGCCTTGTGGTATTTTCCCCCAGGCACTCTGTTTTGTTTGGTACAGTGGCTGGACCCTACTTAGAAATGATTTAAAGTCAATAACTAATTTAGAATATTTGTTGGAAATTTGGTTGCCAAGGTCTTTTGCTTCATTGAACTAGTTTTGAACTACAGCAGCGAGATGTGTTGCTTGGTAGTTCCCTTTTTTACAAAGACACAATTCTAGATGGACAACCCAAATTCTGCAAAGCATTTCATACATGTTTAAGCACAGCTTTTTTCACTAGGACAGGGATGAGGAAAACTGGATATTCAGTTCCACCTAGTTAGATAAGATGTTTTTAGAATACTGTGAGAAGTATGTTTTCAGTTAGCAACTGCTGGTGATACAGTTCCTGTGGTTGGTGACTGTTGAATAAGTGCAGATAGAATTGCATTGTGATGAAGAGAAAATATTCTGTCCCTGGGCAAGCGCATCTTAAGGACAAGTCATGTAAAGATCGCTTCTAAATCACACTGAAATCAGGTGTGGAGGCTTGGCAAATTCTGCTGTGGCTTTGAAACCAGACACATTTGGGAAGAAGCCCTGAATCAGAAACTCCTGATTGAAACAGGTCCCATTTGAAACAGGCCTATTGAGAGGTCTCATTTATAAGACAGATCTGTTAAAACAGATTTGTTACTTTAAAAAAAATACAAAACAAAACATTGGTTAAGCCCCAGGAGTGTTTTCAAAGAAAAAAGTTCTCAAAGTGATTGGTGTGAAGTCAGATGCAGAGGTTATGCTGAGTTCATTTAAGAAGCAGTTTGTTTAGGATTTCAACATACTTGAATTGAAATAATTGAAAAAACATCATCTGGTTTCAGCATCTGGTCTTGTGACCAGCCGTGAATCTAAAACCTAGTGTAAGTGCATCCAAGATTTCATTGCACCTTGCTCATCTGAATCATGTCATGGCTGACGTGAGTTCCCTACACTGATGTCTTTTGTATTTAGACAAGCAATATTTGTATGTATTCTATGATTAAACTCAAACTCATCAGAACAAGAAAAAAGCATGTAGGATGTTTTTTGTTCATGTGTTCAAGGTAAATTGAAGAGATTGGATGCCAGTTTCTGGTAGTGTGAATTTATAAAATCTTTCATGGTCAGATGCTTTATTGTTGTTGCCTTGGATGACTGAAAGTATTCTAAGTGGCAATACTGATTTAAAGGATAGATTCATACTTGATTTTTTTTTTATTGTACTCTGTGACCAAAATGTTGAACATTTAATAACCATCCGACAAAAAAAATGCTTTTATTATAACTTTAAAAATCAACATATTCTGAAAAGGTCTCCCTGAAAATCCACTAGACACAAGTTCCCACTGAATCATTCTCTCAGCTGGGCAGAACAGCCTGACTGGAGCTTGTATCACACATTGATCTCCTTGGAATTAATTGCTGTATGTAATTTTCACTGTTCAATTTCCAGCAGTTGAAGAGTCAGCCAACCTGCCTCCTTCCCCACCTCCATCGCCAGCTTCCGAGCAGACTGGAGCTCTGGACGAAGGTAAGGGTCTCCTGGACATTGCAGTACACAGCTGTCAGCAGAGGGATGAGACATGAATCTAAAGGATGGGGGAACCAGAAAATTGAGATACTTTCTGCACCTTCATGTGAAAAGTTAAGGCATTCGCCAGCAGCAGTCCCACATGCAAACCAGCTGCAATGCATGGATCAGGTAGACACATATGCACAGAGGTAACTGACAAGATACATTAAGTACACCCATATGAAAGAAAAAAAAAGAGATGGCATTGCTCATTGTTTTATCAGTTATATGCAATATAAGCCAAGATGCCTGCTGTCCTAGTGTGGTCACCAAAACTGTGGTTCAGAGTGGATCACCTTCTGTTCTTAAGATTTGCTTGACTGCATTGTTTTATTAACACTAGCTCTGGTTTTTGAATCTTAAATGCACAAAAGCAAGGAGATTCAGAATTGTATCATTTCTTTGGTTTTCAACCTGTAATTCATGCGTGAATGCCTATGTGTATTGAGGGTTCTGCACACAGAGTGCAGGAACCAAATTCTAGTCTCACAAAGCAAATTTCTACTCTGTTCTGCACAACGAATGCTCAGTTTCAGTAGCCCACAATCACTGCACTTTCCTCCTGCTAAAATCCCCTGCAGCAAAGAACTTAAGCATTGGCTTAGTTTTAAGCATATACCTAAATCCTGGTGAAGTTGTCACAAGGGTAAAGCCTGTGTGTCAATGCTTTGTTCCTCAGAAGATGACTGCTGCAACGAGGCCATCAGTATAGGGAGACGGCAGCATGTTAACACTGTATTGGGTGAATAAGAGGAAAGGATTTGGGTTCAGTCTCCAGGGGACTGTCAGCTGAACTCTGCCATGTCCATAGCATTTTATGTGTCCATTTATTTCCTTCTTGGATTTTTTTTTACCATTTTTTCATTCTTTTTGTTAAAGAAGTGCATCAAAATTACTCTTGTCATATGCTGAACAAACTGTTGGGGTTTAACACAAAGCCTCTATTAATTTGCTCTTGGTGCATCAGAACGTTGCAATTAGGCGTGTTCCATCCTGAGATCATTTTTGAGGTAATGCAGTTACAGCCTGTGTTAACATTTGTCAGTCCACTGTACTGGAAATACCTGCTGGATGTGCTTAGTGACCAATGTAAAGACTTTGAATAACCGACTGTTGTCTTTTTTTTAAAAAGAAATCTGCCAATCCACAACTGCTCGTCACCAGAGATAGTAGCAATCAAAACTACTGGTGGAAAAAGCAGCTAGCAGGACATTAGCAAAGGCTTCTAGAATTGTTACCTGGGTTTTACCACTATTGGATACCTGGGTTTTGCCACTATCTTATAGCATATAGTTCACTTGACTAGTTTAGCATATGCTTTCTGATTTTTGTTTTGTATCACAATACAGGGCTTGTCCCCTGCTTCGGGCCAATGTCAAGGTTCTTCCATTACTCACAGCTGAGAATTAGCTTTGTGCACTGCTTCTGTCAGCAGTATTATTTGTACATATTTTAGGATTTTCTAAAGCATTCGTATTGCTTAATTGACGGGAGGTTTTAGATTGCCTCCTAAGCAAATGAAATCCATTTTGCTATTTGTATTAACACAAAAAGGTGGCAAAACACTGTACAACTCGAGGTTATTATGGACTCCAGAGTGTTCTGTTTCCAACTGTGCATGTAACTCAGCAAGTCACTTAACATCATTGTTTTTCTCTGTCCTTGCATGTAGAATTGAGTTAATATAATAGCACTTACTTAACTGCCCCATAGGGGCAGCTGCAAGGACTGAAAGGTCGTCTTTAGGAAATGTTTTGATGATTTACACAATGCCACAGTTCATTAAAACATTCAAATAATTTCCTTTCATGTTAGTCAAAGGGTACTTTTCCCTGACAAGATTTTGATTTACCTCTTCATTTCTCAGAGCAGATGGCCTGCATAGATCCTAAAAGTGTAGATTTGTAAGGGAATTATGGACAGAAATAATGTGCTGAGTCATTAATGCACTCTGCTGGAAACTTCTTGTTTGTATCTGGCTCTGAAACTGGAACTCACAGTAGAGTTGGTTGATGAACAGAAGGAACTTCATGAAAAGAATTTCAACATAAATACATTATGTTGTTTTTTCCCAAAATGCCAGTGTTGTCAATTCAATATTGTTAATGGTAGTAGAAATCTTGTGTTCTGCTCCGTGATAGATGATGTGGTCCTTATTTTCTGTGTTTAAGTTGAGCTTTTGCTGACTTGAGTAAGCCAGACCTGTCACTTTTATTCAGGCAAAGATCCCATTCAGAAGAGTTTGTCTCAGTAGGGTTTGACCCAATTTTACTGTACTTGTTTAAACCTTTGGTTCCCTATATCATCTGGCTATCCATCCTCCTGCACAGTTACATTGTCTGTCTTTCTGTTCAGTAGAATACAATTCATGACTTTAACCCAGTTCTACAGTTGTGTAATGAAAAAGGTGGAGCCTTGGGGTGTATGTATCTACCTCAGAACTCCTTTCTTCCCCTTGTCTTAGAACGTTTTCCTAATGCACTTGTCAGTGTGTGTTGCATTGCTCTGAATCCAAAACAGACTTCCTTCAGTCATAGTAGGAAGGAAATGACTGTGGTAGATATGACAAAGGTGGATGTGGCCAGCCATGCAGCAAATACAAATTAAAAAAAAAAAAAAAAAGGTAGAAAAGACAGAGAGGTTTGTGGGTCAAGTGTATTGCATGAGAGGAAGGAGTCAGTGGATGCAGGTTTCTTTCTTTCATGTGGCTGCAGAAAAACGTTCAAATGAGCCTGTCCCTTTGTACTGCTATGGAAGGTAAGACAACTAATTTGCCTTATTGAAATTATTTTGTTTGTTTCAACTATAGTAACATAATTCTACTTAGGAAATTAATTCTTCTCTAACATTGTCTAATCCTTTTGTCAATTGCATCTGGTCATGCAGGGTGATGTGACACTTTTGCCTACTTGGCATTTATTTTGTGCTCCGCACGTTTTGACAACAGTCAACATCTTCATGTAAAAATTTTTCTAAATGTTACAAGATAGAAGGATGCATTTGAATGGATTGCCTTCCATTTCAAAATAGGCATTTCAGATTAGGCTTTATATACCAAATAAGAATATTTTGCATACTGAAAGGAACCAAGCCGTCCTATAAATTGATCTATTTACAGTGAAAATTATTTCTTGAAAGGCATTTTCAAAAGGTATCTGGAAGCTACAGCAGAATTAGCCTTTGTGAGAAGTGATTTTAATCTTGGACTTTAGAATACATTGAGGATTTTTCCTGTGCTTTGAGGTGAAAAAAAAAACCCCAAAACTATTAAAAGGGACTAAAAGCATATCCCCTTTTAAAGACATCATTATCCTGTTAATGAAATAATCTGCAGTAATTTTGAAAATATCTTTATTAAAACTGATAAACAAGCAATGTAAATCTCTAATAGCCACAGACATAAGAGCCCCAAACAATAATAGACTTTGCATTCCTAGTGATTTTGGACCATCACGCTAATATGGGTGAAGCATTTTTGCTGTTGTCAGTTCCTGTAGTTTTAAGGAGCAGAGGCAAGGCCTGTATTTTCTTGCCTACAATCCATTTGGAGCCTTTCAAGAATTTTCAGCCTTGTTTGCATCAGTATGGAGAGGTCCTGAGGTTTCATCTTCACTCTTGTTGATGTGTTTTGCTTCTGAAGGGACCCTTGGATCAATATGATCCAGAGTTGGAAGGAGAACCTCCCGTTTTGCACATCCTTTTCCATGTTCTGCTTCTCACCACATCAGCTTTCCCTTCTTTGCAATGTCCCAGGTCCACCAGAAGAGGTGGCAAGTGCGTCAGCCCTTTCCACCCTTGTCCATGGTCATACATGGATTAATGTGAGGACAACCTGCAAATAAGCAGGAGTTGGAGTTTTGAATCTTCTCAGATTTAGAAGGAAGTTGGTTGCTGGGATGTGTTCTTACCCCCTGTAAGTAGCTTTTTGCAAACTCTGAGCCCCCTCAAATCTGCCACTGAATTTTATAGAGGCTTCTATGGAGAAGAAATTCACAGGTTCTGCACTGCAAGTGGATCAGGGTGCTTCCCTGCAACCTTGCTGCTGACTCTGAAGTACTAGAGAAAGATGGGAAGCTCAGGACCAGGCCTGTGTTTAGCATTTCCTATTGCAGTGCTCTCCAGAGCTTCTTGCGGGGCGGAAGTGAGTTGCTGGCTTATCTTTCCATACCTACCTCTTTTTAAGCATGCAAAAACTCCTGAATCTAGGGTTTAGATTCCACTACCGGAGTGAAGCAACTAAACTATCAGTGCTTCAGGCACATTTGTGCCCCTAAAGACACCATGAGAATGTTTCTCTTAAATTAAATTCCATGGGTGGTATTTGTGTATGTACATAGGTACACAGAGCATACCTTCAGTCCTGGCCAGCCACAAGGCTGTCACAGAATCTTAAACATGGGTAATCTTTCTTTTGCAGCACTGTGATACATATTTGTAGTAATGGTAGTAATGTTGCCATCAATTAATGATTTTTCTTACTTTTTTGTGAGTGATTGAGCCTGAATGGGTTGATACTACAACATTCTTTTCCCAGGTGTGAGAAATGCATGTCGTTACATTACAGGACACTTACTGCCATGTTGCTGCAGAAAGCAGGGGATGTTTTTTTCAAAGCCACAGATGTTGTCTTGTCAGGATGTGCTATAAAAATAAACTTAAAAGTTACTATTATGTGCCACAAAGAACCTTAGTGCTCTTATAGATGGAAGTGGTTTGGATAAAAAATGCTTTAAAAGACTTGGGTAATGGTAGTTACAGGAGCAATCTTGGTTTTGGGTCACACAGAGATCTGGTTAATACCTGTAATGCTGCCTGTGTTAAAGCCTTGCTTTCTGACTCAGTGTTTTGATATAAGCAGAAAGTTTTTGAGACACTGGGGAAAAGTCTTTGAAGTGGTAATTGCCTAGAGAATGGCCAGGGACACCTGGCATGATCTTGTTCTTGAAGGTGGTAGGTAATCCAGTGGGATAGCTGCAGCTGCTAAAAGGCACCCCATGAATGCAATGTTCATCAAACTGCCATACACAGAACAGGCTTAAATGTATTTTTTCTAATAATTTAATAATAAGTAATCTAATAATAATTTTCTAATAATATTTTTCTCTAAAACTAAACTAGATTATTAGTTTTTTGTAGCTTTTTTTCATAGTGAGAGGGCACTTTAACCTACACGACCTCTGAAGTCTCCCTTTAGGTCTGTATAGCTCAGATGGTAGGCTGCTTATTTTTATTGGGCAGTATTATTTTTCTTTGTTTTGCAAAAAACAACCCAAGCTTGCCCTTTCTGTAGCTGTCAGTAGCTGGTGTAGTCCTGAGATGATTATGCGATTATCTGCGATGCTACAGTGACAGATAAATAAAGCTGTCATTCCAGAGCATTAGCAAACACCGAGGTGGGAGCTGGTTCACCCATAGAAACATGACACGACAGCATGAAATATAGGACTAAGAGAGATTGCTTTGAACAGCTTTATGTGGCCTCTATTGGGGAAAAAGGTTGCTAGCTATTTGGGGAAGGGGTTTTTTTTGGTTGGGTAAACGTTACTTATTTATAAGGGAAAAGAAGAAAGCAAGGAATTTTGAAATAGATACAATGAGAAATAAATCCACCATTGACCAAAGCATAAGCCAGTTTACTTTTTCATTGAAGGAATTTTTAAAATTGACACTTTAAAGTACCTTACTGAATGACTGTGAGGGATACAACTGTGCTGGGGTACTTCAGAGGTTTTTAATACAGTCAGTGAGCTGCGTAATACGTACAAGTATCAGTGCAAGTTGTGAGATGTGGTTTGTGTACAATATATGTTCTTCTACATAACAAGCATATAGTTTTGAAATTCACTTATTCCGACAGTTGGTTACTGACGTTCACACACATGGACTGTATGTTAAAATGCACAGTTGCCTCATTCCTCCAACCTGTAGCCCAGCTGATTTCATCCACTGCAGTACAACACAGTGGCTAACACTAGTGCATGCGTCCATCTTGTCTTGTGTTGTTTCTTTTCTTTGTCTGTCTGTCTGTCCTGCAGCATTTGTCTATGTGTGTCTATTTGTAGATGAAGGGGCGGAGGATAAGGTGGGACCGCTGCCCCACTGCCTGGGCCATGGGCCTGCTGCCGGCAGGGAGTGGCGCAAACACCTGGCCCCCTCCATTTCAGTGTCTGTGCCCGATGATGAGCCCTACAATTCGGATGAGGAATACTATGAACACCCTTTGTTCAGCTCGGAGTGGACTGGCTCTAGTACACATCCCAGTGCCACAGTGAAGAGCACAGAGGTCTTGTTAGGCCATGATGAAGGTGAACTGAGCATGGTCCCATTTTGTTCCTCTTCTCCTCAACCCACATGTCATCCATTCCATTATGTGTGTGCCTGAGATTGCTATTTTCTGGGAAGGGAAACTAGTTAATGTTTTTTACCCACATGGAAGTTGATGCCCCTCCACAGTCTCTCCATCTCCAAGTGAAGCTGCAGCTTGAGCAATGACTGCAACTTTGGGGTCAGTGAAGCCATGGTCCCTGCTTAAACCAGGGCTCTTGGTCTGTGGGCCTGGCTTACAGCGGAAGTCAAAGGAGCAACTATTTACAGGAAGTGTGAGCTTAATTTGTTCCTTAATTTGTTCTTTGTGCCAGAGAATTACCACCTAGAACAGTGTGCAAAATAGGCCAAAAGATTGTTACTGGAGATATGAGTCAGTTCTTAACACAATGTGGGGAAAACCCAATGTGTATACCAAAGATAGCAG
This sequence comes from Colius striatus, assembly GCF_028858725.1. Taxonomy (NCBI): domain Eukaryota; kingdom Metazoa; phylum Chordata; class Aves; order Coliiformes; family Coliidae; genus Colius; species Colius striatus. The sequence continues at coordinate 26,993,660 of NC_084767.1, read as the reverse complement.
TGGAAGGCCTTTAATTCTTCAGTAGGTAAATGGGTTTTACCCCAGTGTACACAGATGATTTCAGGCAGTATTGGGTCATATTTGATCTCCAATTGTTTTGTGGATTCACCCACTTCAACATTGTGTCAGCTGACTACAAATAAGGAGAAAAAACCCCAAAGTTTATTGTTACTGTGTTTCTGTACTCCCTTTTTATGGCCTGAGCACATCAGTATGTATTATTTTATCAGTGGGGGTTACATAAAAGTGAACGACTTTTGAAGAATCGGGGGAGAATCTATTTCAGTGGCTAACAGGAATGCTGAGTTCTTCTCCAAGGCAAAATAGATCACATTTCATCTTGCAGCGTTTGACTAGCTCAATCTTGGGACACAGCCGCTGAAGTTAAAAACAATCCTGAGCCCCCTATAGGTGCATGTCTTAGGGAGATGGATATATATACCTCAAATTGTTCACTGGGCCATTTCAAGAAAACCAGAGTTGTTCAAAACTGTCAGGGTAATATAATCTACTACTCCAACAGGACCAGAAAGAGATCAATGCTAATAATTGAAGATTGCTAACGTCAGCATGTCTGCCTGAAGCTAGGAGAGACAGAAAGTCATAGGAGTAGCCTTATGGTAACTGAGTGCCTACAGCTGTACTTTGGTCATTACTGGATTAGTTAATTCATGGGCAACTTCCTTGTCAGTCATATGCATCTACTTCTCACGACAGTTTAAGATTTCAGAACATCTATGAGAGGAAAAACAAAAAGGGAAACAAGCTGGATCATCAGTCATTTTGGAAGAGCCCTTCTCACTTGCTGCCTATAAGCTAGCAGTCTGATGTAGAAGAGCCTGCTGCACAAAGGGAGTCTCTAGGATTCCTTCATTAAGTCAGGGATAACTTTCTGCTTTGGTGAGTAATCAGTTTTAATCATGTGGCATTGTGTGAAGAATCTCAGGAAGTGGAGGTATATACCTGAAATTGCTCAGAGTAAAGTTGAGAGGCTTTCCTTATTTTTCTTTTTAATTGAAAGGAATGTACAAACCAAACTAAATAAAATTGGAAAAAAAAAGGTAAAGAAAATTATTCAAGTCAGGGCCCTTTGTAGCTGGTCATCTGCTTTTCTGCCAGGCTGCTTTTACAATCTGCCCATGTGTAAATATCCCTGTAACACTCAGGCATCAGTCCAGTTCTGATTCTGAATCTTCTGGCTTCTGTTCATTTAAGATATATTATCTAACATTAATTACATTGTTATATGTTATTAATAATGTGTTGTACTTTACATAGTGATATTTTCTCAGCCTCAAATAGCATCTCTGTTCCTTAAATCGCTTTTAAAGGCCATACTGAAATGGATGGTTGATTGTTTGGTTTTCACCAGGCCAATCTCAGGAGAAAAATTAGGCCTTGTAAAGAGGTTTTATTTTAATACCAAGAGGCTGGATACAACCACTTCCAAATTCAAAACCACTTTGTTCTAACTCTGATTTGGCAAAGTCCTTAGTTGTGAGACACACTTTTAACCCAGGACTACAGCATGTCATTAGTAAAGACTACTCTTCATACTACAACACTGATTCTAACAGCCCTTAGGCTGAATCATGTGTTTTAGAAATTCAGGTGAACAAATAGTTATATTGCACTCACTGTTTTCTTTAGCCTAATTGGTCATGAAGAGCCTGGAGGCTAGTGGGGAAGGAGAAAGAAAATGAGGAGTCTTTGTGTTAAAACTGTGGTTTTCACACACAGAGTTCACATGTAAGGCAGCCCAAGGAAGGCATTGTTTATAAACCTGCCGAGTGGCTGAATTCTTGTGAAACCATTAGTTACCAGTCATGCACTAGGCTTATTAAGTCGATGGAAGTGGCTCAATCTCTTGGCAAATGCAGGATTCATGTGATAGGTAGACTTGCTGGCATTTAGTGGTCAGTATTGCCAAGGTCAGTGGAAATAAATTAATGCCTCATACCTTTCTCCACCTCAACTGAATGTCTTGTTCTGGGTTGAAGTGCCCATTTGTCAGAAAAGTACCAGTGTACTTTGAGCTCATTAAGGCATTGGTGTTATCAGAGCCATCTATCATTCAATACCATCTTCATTTACAATGAATATTTGACTCAAGTCATCTCTGGGAGAGGTATACCTGTAAAACACTTTCAGCTCTCATCTTACAGCATAAACATGCTTCTGTGGGGGGAGACAGGTGTTTTGGTTTGGTTTGATTTGATTTGGTTTGGTTTGGGTTTTTTCCCTAGGGAAAATTAAGTTCCATGATGACTAAATGGACTGGATACTAGCAGTCCTTCAACACACTTAACTCCAATCAGAGCTGAAAGTGTTACGTAAAATCAGTCCTGTTGAGCTGTGTACTTGGTGTTTACTGTTGGTGTTGATGTCACCTCCTTTTTCCATCCCCAAGAAGAAGAACCAGTAGAGAGTCCAATGGCTGTGGAAGCGAAACCTGCTGCTTTTCCTGGGAAGCAACTGGGGAAAGAGCACGGGCCCACTGAGCCTTCGGACCAGGCAAAGGGCCTCCATGAGCATTCTGGTTGGGAGGCCAAAGGGTGTTGTGAAGACAAAGTGCCAAGTGTAGCATCCAGCAGGGAGAATGTAGCTGTGAAAACACCCCTGAGAGACCCATCCCCTTCCTCAGCTGAGGAAGGTGTGTCCTCCTTAGGTTTGCATGTGTTTGCTGCCGGTGAATCCTTCTCCAGCTTTCTCCAGTGCTTTCCAAGGCTGCTTCATTTCCTGTTGTTTCCGTTTATTAGTATGACTGCTCTTGTTATTATGCTTGAAGAGTGTGTAGCAGATAATATGATTGCAGAGGTGCTGTATGACAACATGGTTTCCCACCGCAGTGGCTGATTCCTGTTTTTTTACTTTGCCATGATAAAATGTGCTTTGCAGCTCAGTTGATTGCTCTGCATAAGCCTTTTTGCCCCATCTCAGATGTGTTTGCCAGTCACATTGCTAATCTATGTATATTTTTCTTTTTGGTGCAGAGATTCATCTGCTTTTCTTTCAAAAAGTAGATTATTGATTTTGACTATGACATAAAGAGGCTTAAACTGTAGAAATATTTTCATTTGCAGCGTGCAAGTTTTTTGCTTGGGTTTTTTTTGGGGGGGTGTGTATGTGATCTAGCGCATTCTGGTTTAGCTTCCCTAAAGCTATGGCTTTTTATGTCATATCCTCGCCATTCATTGCAGCCCACCCCTCCTCCCATCAGTCATTGCCAGAACTCTAATTTTTTGTGTGCCTTACCTTATTACAAATGTTTAACCTTGCTGGAGAGTCCTTAAACAAAACCTCCATCACTTCCACTGGGACATTTGCCTTCAGAGTGAAGTTTAGGATTGGAAGCATGGGGTGAAGCTCTCATCTGCTTACTGAACAAAATATCTACTGCAATCGTCTTTCAGTATATAAGAACTAGGCTTCAGGATTTTCCTTTGAACAGTATTTCTCTTCAGCCAGTGCAACAAGGTGTGAAGCCACATTGTATTAGTAGTGATGTACCTATTCACTGCCTGGCTAAGAAATACTGCACTTGGGAGGCTGGTGTTCTGGCTGGCCCAGCTAAAGAGTGTTCAGTTCCTTTGGCAGACACCGTACACTTTGATGCCATTGGTATTGTTCATGTGCACTACAGTAAGAGTCACAGTAGGGTACATTAAGAAAGTCAGTATCCAGCCATTTAATTTCGGTGACATGAGGTTGACATTAGCTCAATGGCCGTGTTTTTATACTTCATGGGGTTTGTAAGTCAGTTACCAAGTATAAAAGCATGACCGAGCAAAATCACTATATTTGTCAACCCCTAGGTTCTCCACCTGTAGAGATTAGAGTGGCTTTTTAAACTTTATGTGAACATATGCAAATTTTTAAAGATTGACCACTACTCTGACACTAATTGTTCTAAAAAAAATATTCTGATTTGTCAGAGTAAACAGATGGCTTCATGGACTTTAAATCACATATGAGGAGATTCAGAGCTGGCCCAATGCTTTTAGAAAACATCGTTAAACTTTTCTTACAGATTACTGCAGAAAGTTCAGAAACATTCTACAGTTATCTCTCTTCCTATTTCCTATGATAGGAAGATTTCCGTATGACAGGAATCATTATTTTCCATAGGATATTTAAAAAGAACAAGCTATTAATGATTAAAAGTGGGTATAAAAAACACCAACTAAATAGATATTGCTCCCTAAAAATACAGTGGCAGACCATACGAGTAGCATTTTTCAGTTTTAAATTAACTTAATTAGGCCCTGATCTACAGTCATTGAAACACACCGAGTACTGTTTGACTTCAGTTATAGCTGAAGATGGCTGGCCATTTTAAAGACCAGACCTTCAAGATCTGGGACCATTAATAGCTCTGTTGCCAATTTACACATATCAATTTCATGGCAGCAGTAAGACTTTTGTCATTTGACAAAGAGTAAAGGTCAAAAGTTGTTACAATTAAAAAGTTGTCCTCTTCTGACACTTGTAAAAACTTTTGTATGCTTTAGTTTAGGCTGCATGCAGAAGAAAAATGTTTAAAAGGTATGGAAATGTATAACTATGTATGTTTTAAGTGTCATCAACACACAAAAGTACTATTGATTGGACTTAATCTTGCAGACTTTACTAATGCAAACCTAACATAAGCTAGAGTCCGGCAAAACATACTGCTGAAGTGATGATTACTTGTGGTTTTGCTGTTGCCAAGCCATGAAGATGAAGAATTCACGTGAAATCGTCTCATTTCAGTTGTCACATATTTACTTGTGTACAACTCACATTTTCACTATAAAACCTCATATGTTGAAAGGAAATTAGGATTTAACACTTTAAAGCAGGTTTCTAGGTGGATGACCTTGCTGCATGTTTGCATCTTTGTCCCTCTCCTTTCCATCATTCATACTGAAATGTTGTTGTAAGCCACTTGACTGCCTGCCTGTAAGTGCTTTAAATAATTTTCTTGTAAAACCCAAACAAACTACTTCAGATTTACTTGCAGCCACGAAGATGGAATTCCATGTCCAGGAGGGCGCACGCCCTTTTGCAGCAGAACCATTAGACACGAAGCAACGTGAATGTGGGAAAGACAGTAAGACTTGTCAGCAACCTAAACATGATGCCTTAGTTCCACAGCCAGCAAAAACAGAGGCTACAGATAAAAAGGATTCACAGAGTAAGGACAAAGAAAAAATGCCTTCACCTCTATCAGAACAGACCCTAGTAACTGATTCACAAAAGAAGGGGGAAGCTGGTTTTGCAGAAGCTGCTGCCAAGCCTCCTGCTTCTCAAGAACAAAAGGACTTGCCATCAGAACTACGCAAAACAGAAGAAAAGACTGCAGATGTGCCCTCATCATCCAACCAAGTTATGTCTATGAAATTTGAAGACATCCAAGATCTTGCTGTCAGCCATGGGGAAAGTCCTCTATTGCTATCAGAACCCAAGGCAGAAGCGGCGAAAAGTGAACTTCCTTCAGGCACATCTCCTTCTGTCCCCAAGGACCTTTCACTCAAAGACAGTTTCAAACCAAAACAAGAACCCACCGACCATCTGTTTGCCAAAGATCTCATTAAAGATGAGCAAATTCACAGAGACAGGACACTAGCTCTGCAAGAAGTCTCAGCAGTAACCGTAGATGGCCTGAAAACACCAAGCACTCAAAAAATCCCTGTGTGGGGGGAGGAAAAGGACTTGACCAAGGATGAAAGTGATGAGGAAGAAAGGTATGACTTCTATGATAAAGGGGAGGCTCGAATATTAGATGATGGTAAATTTACCCCAAAACCTGAAGTTAACACAGTTTCCCTAGACAAAGCAGACTTCCAGAAGGACGGTGAAGCTAAAATGTCATCTGATATTCTAAAAGCGGAAAAAGAGACAGACCAAAGTGGGCTCCCAGCAGCAGGAGACATGAAAAAGGAAGTGCAACCAAGCACACAGGTAACCCCAGCCACATTAAGCCATGAACTGACCCTTGAGCATCCTGACACTGCTCAGTTGTCCAGAATAACAGACAAAGCCCCTCAGGCACTAAGTTTAACCTCTGACAAGAGTCCTTCTCTGGAAGCTTCTCTGGAGAAGGATATTAAAAAGGACACCAAGGCAGATAATACAAGTGTGTCAGCTCCTTATCAAATTAAAGAGGAGGAGGATCGATCGGGAATGTCCAAGTATTTTGAAACCTCTGCTCTGAAAGAGGAAGCCTTCAAAGCAGATGCTCAGAAACAAAGCAGTGATTACTATGAGCTAAGTGACACTAAAGAGAGTGTATATGAGCCTTATCAGACAGATCGTCTAATACCCGAAGACAAAGAGGAAGAGGAGGAAGAATTACAAACAGAATTGGATCAGCAGCAGAGTGTACCTGCTCGTGAAACAGGGTACAGTACCCTGGCTCAGAGCATTACACCAGACAAATCTGAAGAACCAAGTTCCCCAACAGAAAGAATGTTCACTATTGACCCCAAAGTCTATGGGGATAAGAGAGAACTACACAGTAAAAATAAAGATGACCTAACTCTGAGCAGGAGCTTGGGACTTGGGGGCAGATCTGCAATTGAACAGAGAAGTATGTCTATTAACTTGCCTATGTCCTGCCTGGATTCGATAGCTCTAGGATTTAGCTTTGGTCGTGCACATGATCTTTCTCCCCTTGCTTCAGATATTCTAACTAACACTAGTGGAAGTATGGATGAAGGCGATGACTACTTGCCAGCAACCACTCCAGCACTGGAGAAGGCCCCTTGCTTCCCCATTGAGAGCAGAGAGGAAGATGAGCACACTGAGGAAGAAAAAGCAACAGTGGAAGACAAAGTACAGCCTGAGACCTCAGCCGAACCACCTTTCCTGGCCAAAGATTATTACAAAAATGGGGCTGTCCTGGCTCCTGACCTGCCTGAAATGTTAGACTTAGCTGGGACAAGATCTAGATTGGCCTCCGTCAGTGCAGATGCTGAGGTGACACAAAAGAAGTCAGTTCCTTCTGACACTGTTGTGGAAGACAGCAGCATAGCCCTGCCATCTGTGACAGATGAAAACCACGTAACTCTAAAAGCTGAAAGTCAGCTAGAAGACTTAGGCTACTGTGTTTTCAATAAGTACACGGTCCCACTGCCTTCTCCAGTTCAGGACAGTGAGAATTTAACGAGTGAAACCTGTCCCTTTTATGAAGGCACAGATGAGAAACTGAGACGTGGCCTAGCTCCTGACCTGTCTTTAATAGAAGTGAAACTGGCAGCAGCTGAAAAATCAAAAGAAGAATTCCTCAGTGAAAAAGACTTAGGTCAGCAGGCCACTGGCGAGTCTGTTCTGGCAAGAGACTTTGAGCAGGAGAGAAAAGAAAAGCTGGATACTGTGTTAGAAAAAAGTGAAGATCAAGTTGATTCTAAAGAGATCTGTCCCATTAAAGGTGCAGAGCCAGAGAGGACAAGGCCCGAGGCAATCTTAGAAATTAAGGAAGAAACTGTGACTAATAAAGTTCATGTAACTGATATCAGGTATGACAGAATATTATCTTCAGAGATAGCAATAGAAAAGGATGCTGTTTCTTTGTTGATGGAGAAGGAGGAGAGGACTCTTAGTGTTGTTCCTGAAATAGCTGAACTAGAAGCTCCAATTAAACCAGATTACAATGCTATAAAACATGATTTAGAAGTGGCTGCAAGGAGAGCTGACCAAGAATATCAGAGTCAGTTAGATGCTAAGATCGGTGAGGTTGTTTCTCTCCCGTCGGGGAAGGACAAAGCATCTGTTAAAAGAGCAGAGCCGGAACCCAAAGATGCTCAACAGAAAGATCAGACTCTCTTGTCCAGAGAAGCAAAGGATGCAGATGTACTTTCCAAGGCTGAGCCTAGTTATGTTAAGGACAGCACCAAACTGTCAGAAATAGAAATTAAGGAAAAAGTAACTAAGCCTGATCTGGTACATCAAGAGGCGGTCGATAAAGAGGAATCTTATGAATCTAGTGGAGAGCATGATCAAGCCCAAGAAAGTTTGAATGGAGAATCCTTGAAACCAGAGGATATCAAAGCAGAACCTCCAAAATCTCCTGTGTCTAGGGAAGAGATGCCTGCACAGTTACCAGCAAAGGAGCCTTCTATGGAGCTTCTCCTTCCGAAAGCTGAGCCTCTCCAGGAAGAGCCTGCTGAGATTCAGATGGAGAGCATACCACAGCCTGCAGAAGGAATTGAAAGGATTCCTGATACAGCTGTGAAACCTGTGGAAATCCAAAAGCTGCTGCCATATGAAGTGGCAGCTGGGGCCACAGAAGGGGAAGGACATGAGGAAGAAGTGGCAGAAGTAGGGCAGGAAGGAAAAGAAGAGGATAAACAGCATCTTAGATCAGAAACGCCCCCCGAAGTAGACTTTGGGAAACCTACTGCAGAAGAAACGTTAGCTGAGGGTATCCCAGAAGCATTGCCTGAACTGAAAGGCATTATTGAATCAGTGGTGACAGTGGAGGATGACTTTATCACAGTAGTGCAGACAACAGTCGATGAGGGAGAATCTGCTTCTCACAGTGTGCGCTTTGCTGCTACTCAGCAGGAAGACATTGAAACAGGGGACTCCCAAGCCGAAGAGGAGCTGGAGGTTGAGGAATTGGCTGACATTCAAGTTGAGCCCAAGGATGGCTCCCCAGAAGCACCTGCTTTGCCCCATAGGGAAGAAATGCTGCTCACCGACTACAAGACAGAGACCTGTGATGATTACAAAGATGAAACAACAATTGATGACTCCATCATGGACACAGACAGTCTCTGGGCAGACACTCAAGGTGTGCATTATCCTTTATGTTTTGTCTGTTAAATATTTTCACTTCCAAATCATAGTGATCAAAAAGAAAAATTATCGTAGTTGTAATAGTAATCTCAGCATGTTTCGGAAAAATGGTAAAATAGTCTGCCTTTTTTATTAATCCGTTGTCTTCAACTTTTTTCTCCTGCTCCACCGCAGTATTAACATTTGTTACTAATCTTTGTTGTTATAATTTGCTCTGATCCTACAGATGATGATAGGAGCATCATGACTGAACAGTTAGAGCCTGTTCCTAAAGAGGAGAAGGCAGAGAGAGAATTACGAAGATCATCTCTCGATAAGCATAAAAAAGAGAAACCTTTTAAAACTGGGAGAGGCAGGATTTCTACTCCTGAAAGGAAAATAGCTAAAAAGGAACCTAGCACACTCTCCAGAGATGAAGTGAGAAGGAAAAAAGGTTCATTTAACACTCCCTATTACGTTTGGGGTTTTTGTTTTACCTTTTTTTTCTTTTTGCTCTTGTACGGTACTGTCTGGTTACTCTGTTGTAGAGGATGCTCACCTTGACAGTATTAATGGTAGTGCTTTTTAATGAGACTCTGTACAACTGTATGAGAAGCCATGTGCAAGGCTCACTGCTCCACCAGTCCCTTTCCACTGATCACTGGGGAAAGCTCCCGAGGTGAATGTGTCAGTGCTCCCCCTCTGCCGCCTTAGGATCTGCTCACTGCGGCAGAAGCGAGGTGTTGGGTTGGAGGTGTGGAGCAGTGGGCCTGCCGCTTCAATGTATTGTCATATGAAACTGTTTGCTGTTTTTTTCCTGATTCTATGTTTTTGTGTTTTTTCTTGTCCATAGCAGTGTATAAGAAAGCTGAACTTGCTAAAAAAACTGAAGTTCAGGCCCACTCTCCCTCCAGGAAAATCATTTTAAAACCTGCTATCAAATATACTAGACCAACTCATCTCTCCTGTGTTAAACGGAAGCAGACAGGTGACTGCGTTCTGTTCAGTTATGCAATGTGGCTGGCAAACATAGACATTTTTTTGTTGTAAATCTCATGGCTGTAGCAGCTTCTCTACTTTTTTTTTTTTTTCCCTCCAAGAATATCAGTCTTCACAAATAGTATTGCTTTTTTAGTGTTTTGTATCATTTTTCTTTCCTTATTTCTTTCTCAATATTTGTTTGTTTATTTAATGGAGGCCATGATCATGTCTGCTTGTCATTGCTTGGACCTCCAAGTGCTGTGATTGTAACTTGGCATCGTGCTTATAGTGTGGTGTTCTAAGAATCTCTACTCATCATTTTGATTTTTATTTTATTTTATTGTATTTTATTTTATTACACTTTTTTTTCTGGTGGGAAAACATTGGCAGCTTAAACCATGGTATGCATTTCCATTATTTTGCTTTTTTACTCTCATGCATAATAAGAAGTGTTTCAGACTTATATATTTTTGATTGATGTTATCTGCATTGACACTTCCCAATCTGTCACTGATGTTTATGCTGTACAGTCGAAATCCACAGGGGGAATCCAGCCACATGCAGCATGAAGCTGAGAGAGAAGAAATCTGGGCTCACACCTCGAATGCATTCCAAGCAAAAATCTTAATATTTGGTAGAGGAAGAGGAAAGGACAAAATAAATGATTCTTGTTACATTGTGATAGGTGTATCATTATTTAGAGGACCAAAAAAGAACACTTAGAGCATTTTCACCATATTATCTGTTGTTACTGTGAGTTCAGGGTGAGAAGACGAATGTCTTGACTTCTCTGGTGACCTTAAGAAAAAAAACTCACTAAAAGGGGCCAGGTTTTCTGCCATGTGACATAGCCACATGCTGCAGTGCAGTTGTTCATGAGTGAAGCTTGGGCTAGTAGGAAAAGAACAATGCACAGCAATGCAAAACTGCACAGGCCTCTTCTCGCAGCTTAGAAATTAAGAACGAGAATTTTTACCCATCTGATAGCTTAACAGTGCAATACCAAAAGTCTTCCCAAGGAATTGTTCCCATCCAGTTTTGCAGCAATGAGTCACTCCTGTTCTGAATTTAGACTGGTCTCAGTAGAGAGGTCTGACTAGTGAAAACACGGTAAAAGGGTAGTTATGCGAGGGGAGCTGTATGAAATCTGTCTCGTCTCCTGGTTGTGTTCCATTAAGACAATATATGCAATCCTGTCACCTTGCTCCTGTGAGGGAATGTGGTCCTTTTGCTTTCCTCCCTCCCAAAAAATGGAGACAGAGAAGGAAAGGCTGATCCAGGTCCCTCCATGTTGCAGAGATGTCTCCTCCTCACTGCAGTCTCTGGGCTGTCCCAACTAGCGCTCTGGACCAGAGCTACCCAGAAGTGAGGAATTTTTAGAGGATTAAAGCAACTCTTCTTGCTACCTCTCTCTGTTTGGAGCTTGACCAGCTCCAAAGCTATGACCCATAATTCACATATTCTTTCAAAGGACCCAGGGGAGGTAAATAGCAGTAGAAATGGAGCAGGGAAAGTATCAGCTTTGTAGTGTTCTCAATTTCACCAACACTTGTGCAGCCTCGTGGTCAGTGCTGTCATGCCCTCAAGTACTCTACCACTAACTCCTCTGAACTCTACTGGTCTGTGGTGTCCGGAGAGTCTTGAGCCATACCATAAGACTTGCTCATGGAAATCTGCTCAATGTCTTAAATGTGTGCTGCCTGGCAACCATCAGAGCTTTTCATCTCTCACTCCAACATGAAGTGAAGCAGATGTATTACTCAAAATGTAACACAAAAATTACCTCCCAGTATGTTTAAACCCCGAGGTAGAGAGCAACCAAAATGATGGACCCAGTGGATCATAAGATTTTCAGTAATGTGGGTCAAACTTTGAGGTTTGGGCTCTAAATCAGAGGAGCTTGAGCCCCATCACAAAATGGACAAAAATATCTCTTAGAATGTTTCACCATACTCGGTGTTGCTGGAAAATTCACAGTATCCCTTATTTTCTTCTACCTCACCTTTTTATACTTACTGATGGGACTTGAGGAGAGGCAGAAGAAAAGAGTGCAGTGCTGTGTGATATCCTAGGAGGGCAGGCAGCCATATCTTCACTTACATATCCCTGAGCCTGAACCAGTCATCCAGCTCTTTCTAAGATCTGGGACTGAGAGGGACATTGTCTATCTCCCATTCTCTTGTTACATAAAATATAGCACTGTTTCTTGAAGCCAGTTTTGACTGTCAGCATGTCCTAGTTGGAATGGCCTCGTTAGCTGTAGTGATATCTGGAGCCCCACCAGAAGTCCTTCAGCAGTGTAGTCTATTATAGGTTTGAGTGTACTGCAGACAGTTAAAACCTCTGTATTGCATTTACTGTGACCTTAAAACACATCCAATCACAAGACACAAGTGTCTACAAAAAAAGTTAACCTTCTCTCCTATTTTCAGCATAGCGGCCTGGGAAATGACATCTTTTCCCTATTTCCCCTCAATAACAGAAAAAAATTTCCTTGTTACTGGTAAGCACTGGCAAATACTGGTAACTTACAGAGAGAGACCACTTTTAAAAGAGACTCATCCTTTCCATTTGAAAAAGAAACCACCTGTCCAACTCTGATGAAAAAGTTGCAGAGTCATTGCCTTGGCTGGCGTAGTTTCACAAATGAAGCCCCCGTCTGACTTGGGTTTTGTCAGTGGCTGTGCTGAGTTGCCACTGCAGTTGTGTCATCACAGGAGTGTTTATAGTGGCAAGGCCAGGACCTGGCTATGAGCAAGAGTCACTATGTGATTTGCTTCTGTTCCTTGTCTTCAATTCTGGGGTCACCTCCTGAGGTAAAACGTGTTTGTTGTGTATTTCAACTGGCAGCAGAGCCTGTAGAGAATTTTTGTTCAGATGGAGAACTTGTGGTGCTTTCAGGTAAGTCAGCACAAGAAGCACTGCCGTTCTTTCCACTTCATAGTGGTGGCTGGTAAGGGTTCAGTGCCAAGGGAAGGAGGAAAAAAGCTATTTGTGATCATTTTAAAAATATGCACATCAAGCCAAAACCAGCAGTGACAGATGTGGCGAAATGTGACACAGGAGGACTGTGCTGTATTTATTCCTGTAATAAATTCAGAAGAACTGAAATACACAGTTATATATTCTTTTTCTCCTCTCAAGTCTCCTTCATTTTTTTTTTGAAAGAAATTACATTTAAGGGCAGAAATAGAGTGGGGAATGTGGCAGAAAACCAAGGATCCACACCTGGAAACTGCAGAGGGAAAGGAGAAAATTAATTGAATCTGTCCTGTACAATGTGTTAGGGTTAGTTTTATAGTTGGAAGACAGGTTGTCAGCAAAAGGTTGTCATTTGTGACTACTGTCTTGCTTCTGCATTTACTGCGGGCATCCTGGCACAGGTACCAAAAGATTTCATGTCCAGTTTTTTGTATGGCAGATATAACTTCCTGAGCAGCAGTGTTGGGGTGAAAAAGAACTTACTTCAAACCATGTTGTATTGGATAAATGAAATAGTGAACTAACATACTTGATGTCCTAAATATAACTTGAATTGCTGAAATCTGAGGGCTTAGTTGACCCATGGCACACTGACCTCGTTGATGCAAACAGGATGATAATTCAACAGGGAGTCTCTCTTTCCATTAGGAGTGTTGGCCGATATTTTGAAAAGTGGTGATGTCAGGGGCCCCTCTTAAATTTTTTATTTGTGGATTATTTAAAGGAGCCTGATTTTTTACAGGACACTCCCAAAAATCAATATGCTAAGGTGTCTGAGGATTGGCCTTCAGAACTAGAGGCCCACAGAGTTGTAAACTGTTTAACTTTTTACTGTAGTTTCTAAGCTTCTAGGAAGATTAATACAAAATTTCTATGTGTTTGAAACATGTAGGAGTACCATTTTGCCTCATGTGTGATGAATACAGGACATTTTCAAGGCAACTACATTTCTCCATACAGTTCACTGAGAGTAATTCGCAAAGTAATTGCTTTGCATAGGAGTTCCAAGCCATTTAATTGTTCTAACATATGTACTAAGTGGAAATACTTGTTATTATTGTTTTTAACTATCAAGTCTCTCTTTGGGTCTTTCAGCAGCAGGTGGTGAAACAAACCAGGCTCCTGGTGTATTTAAGCAAGCAAAGGAAAAACTCTCAGTGAGTAATATCATCTTATCATTCATCTATATCATCTCCTTTTGTCTTATTTCACATCTTTGTGTGTTAACTCGTGAAGTAATTGTGTGTTCCATTTAAATTTTGTGTTCCATTTAGATTCATGTGCCTTATTCATTATTCAGTTTAAAGGGTAATTAAAACTACCTTTCCTGAATAACCTCTGAATTCCAGTCCCAGGTAGCAGATGACAACAGTTTGCAGATCCATAGGATGCACACAGACTCCAAACTGCAGGAGTTGGATGTTGTTTAGGATTTTGAGCTAGGTTAGCCCCCTCTGCAGCAATCGACTTACTGCCACCTTGCAGAAGCCCTCCCTGGGTGTCCTCTGATGCACCATTACGTAGCCATGCACTCTACAGAGGTTATGCCCATGTACAAGTTACTGGACAGCAGCATTTTATATGTGCATAAGTGATTTCTGAATGGCCATTTCCTGGACTGCTGATTTCTGTCTGAGTTTCAACCTGACAGTTACATGGCCTTCCTTCAGCTGCTCCACTCACTGTGTCTGACCCGCCACTGCTGAGTTTCCTTCAGCAAATACTGCAGTGCCTCTCCACCCTGCTGCCATGCTGACCCTACACTTCTCCTGTCCTATCACTCCAAAATCTCCAGGAAACCAATCTCTTTTCTCTATCCCCTGTGCAACTGTTTTTTACGTGACACTGACATGTGCTCCAAGTCCAAGCACTGCAAAATCGTTCTCTGAAGTTATCTGCTTTATACATATCTTTCTTATTCTTCTTCCTTATGTTATGGCGAAAATCAGAAGTCTGTCCTCTGCTTACTCTCTCTGTTGCCTCACTTCTCTGATTGCCACATTTGCCCAACTCTTGGACACTTCCTCTTCTGTGACTTGGTTTTACCTCTAGTTTCCTAAGGACTCATAAAGACCTTTTGTTGTTTTCTTCCTGATTTTCAGCTTTTACATCCTTCAAGTGTACCCTTTCCTCTCCACTGGTAATGTTAGATCATTCAACCTGGCCAGTTACAGGCTGCTTTGCAGAACAAGTTCAGGAAAGGCTAAGCAGTTCCATCTGCTGGAAGGAGCTGTGTGTGTGCAGTGCTGACATGATGTTAGGAACACCTCTGAAAAAAAGTGAGGTTTCTACATCCCAACTTCAGCAATCCACGAGTCTTAGTCAAGGTTACGTAAGTCTTTGTCCTGTGGACAGCACCATGAATTATAACAGAGGTCAAAGATAATGTATTAATAACAGAGAATAAAAGTAGTTTTCTGTGTAAAGCACAAGCAGGGATTGAGACATTTGATTTCTTTGCTTGCTCTGCCAGTCTTTAGCATGTCACTGAAATCCGTTTTGGCTAGATTCTGCTGCTCTTACTGATGCTAAAAAGTGCCTTGTTCCCTAAATAACAGTGATCTATACTGTGATAAACTCAAAGCAGCGCATTAGCTCAAGGTCATGCTTTTTCCCCAGCTGTTCCATTGAAAGATCTCAGTCTTGTCCATCTTCAGTATGTGTCAGGTGTACATATTCACAGAAGACGCTGTATGCAATATGAGTAAAAAGGATGAGATCTCTACGTTGTGCCTAGAATCCCAATCTGTAAGAGTTTTCCAGTCTCATTAGGGAAAGCATTTTGCATGATCCACAAATTGAAAAAGGCAAAAACCGCTGAACAAACACTTGAGCCTCAAACTGTGCATGCTTAGTTATGTCTGAAGTGTAGAAAGCCAGGTGAGAGGTGTTTGTGGAATGTCTGCTTCTTGGAGCCACCCAATCATAGATAACCTGCTTCCACAGAGTTTCAGCATCAATAAACACCTTAGTGGTTTTGTAAATGTGACCCAAATTTCACAAGTGGATAGGACCCGTAAATTGAAGTGTGACAAATCAGTTAAAGTCTGGAGAAGACTTCGATGTGACAGAAACACATACTGTGTGAGTTCTGTGTAAAATTCACTGGCTTTATTCTGTTTTTTCTCAGACAGTAGAATAAGTATTAAAAGAAGGAGGCATAAATATATTGCAAAACTCATTCTAGGAATATATTATTGTTAGTAAAGCACTTCCATCTTTTGAAATACTTTTTTGTCTTGCTACTCAGTATGGATGATTATATCCAGTGGAAGTCCTCTTAGCCATGTTGTAGGACTGGAATTACACAATTATGCAACTCTTAATCCTGTTGATGATGCCAAGGATGACATTCAGCACAAGAGCCTCTGTTTTCTGTAGGCTGAGTATGGTGCCTAAGCCAGATGCCTGTCAGCCCTGGACAATCCATTATTTTCTCATTTTCTAATGAAAATAAAGGTGACTCATACACCTTTTCTGAACATTGAGAAAGTCTAGATGAACGACTTGTATCAAATGCCCAGTTTTTCATGGCTAAAGTTGTATACCAGGTCCCATAGAATTGTTTTGACTGAAAGAGACCTTTAAGATCATCAAGTCCAGCCTTTGTCTCAGCCCTATCAACCACTAGACCATTTCCCTAACTACAACATCCATTCGTCTCTTAAACAGCTCCAGGAACAGTGACTCCACCACCTCCCTGGGCAGCCCATTTCAATGCCTGACAACCCTTTCAGTAAAGAAATATCTCCTAATATCCAGCCTGAACCTCCCCTGGGGCAACTTCATGCTGTTTCCTCTTATTCTACTGCTCATTACTAGGGAGAACAGACCAGCCTCCTCTTCGCTACAACTTCCTGTCAGGTAGTTGTAGAGAGCGATAAGGTCTCCCTTGAGCCTTCTTTTCTCCAGGCTAAACAGCCCAGATCCCTCAGCTGTTCGTCAAAGAAGACATGCTCCAAATCCTTTACTAGCTTGGTAGCCCACCTCTGGATCCTCTCCAGCACCTCCCATGTCCTTTCTGTAGAGAGGGGCCCAAAACTGGACACAGTACTCGAGTGCAGCCTCACCAAAGCCAAGTACAGCCACTCCTCCCCAAGCCTGTAGCGCTGCTGGGGGTTGTTGTGGCCCAAGTGCAGGACCTGTCACTTGGCCTCATTGAAACTCATGGCACTGACCTTGACCCAGCCATCCAGCCTATCGAGATCTCTCTGTAAAGCTTCCCTACCCTCAAGCAGATGGACACGTCCATCCAGCTCGGTGTCATCTACAAACTTGCTAAGGGTGCACTCTACCCCCTCATCCAGATCATTAATAAAGATGTTAAACAAGAGTGGCCCCAGTTCTGAGCCCTGGGGGACACCACTCATGACTGACTGCCAACTGGAATTACTAATCACAGTTCTTTGGGGTCGACCATCTAACCAGTTTTTCACCCAGGAAAATACATGCCCATCCAAGCCAAGATCAGCCAATAATTACAGGCTCATTGAGATTGTTCATGTGTGTCACTTCATGCTTGTATGAATACAGAGAGGATCAGGACTACATTGCCAAGGTAACAGCCTTACTATTGTTCTTTGTAGTATCAGTTCTAGTGGGAAAAAAAAGTTGCCTAAGCAAGTAGCCCTAATCTCTTTCAAGGAAATTCGTTTCTGCAAAATTAGGTGCTCCTAAGTGTCAGCAAAGAATTTTCAGTCTGTCCTGTTGTTGTTTAATTGTTCTTTCAATGAGGTATTATCATTATTCAAAATCAGATAAGCACCTGATCACAATGACATGTCATGTCAGCCTTTCAAACATATACAGGTTTCCTCATCCCAAGACTCCACAATCTGAACATAATGTATGAATTTCTAAAGAGTGGCAACAAATGTATGGAATACAGTGTCTGGGATGCATTAGGGATTTTTTGTGTACGCAGTGGCACAAGAAGCAACATCATCTGGTCCTTCTGACATTGTCAGAATATGGATGTAACTGCCTTTAAGATTCCCACTGTTTTGTTCTTGATTGTAGCCTGGAGGAATGTATCTCAAGTGCACAGCTTAGTTTTAAAGGACTAGGATCCAGTTGTACCAGTTGAAGGCCATGCCTGTCACCAGTTTTGCCCTATTAACACTACATAAAAACAGTATCTGCAGAAAAAGACACTTACTAGAATCAGTAACTGTGTGCAAACCCAGATGGTTTTAGTCAAACAACACAGAACAGAAGCTTACCAGAAGTACATAGACACCATTACTCAGCACAGAAAAAGTATTAATTCATAGTTTGCCTTTTTTTTTTTTTTAAGTCCATGTTGCTTGTATTTTCCTTTTGTCCAGCTTCATATTATGTTTTCTTTTGTTTTCTCATGACTAGACTGCCTCTTTGTCAAAGATTCCTGCCTCAAAGTCTAGAGCAAAGTCAATGCTTCCTCCAAGACCCAGCTCAGCTTGCTCATTAACTTCTAAAAGGGCCACTTTTCTTGATACAGACAGTTGTTATGTACGGCCCTCCTCAGCAGGCCCAAGAGACTGCTTGCCATACTCAAAATCAGATGCTAAGGTAAGGTAGCAGAGTTGGTAGAGAGAGATCGGAGATGTCTAGGTGAACTCTATGGCTCTCATTCTCTACCTACTGAATTTGAGCAGTTCTGTGTGAAGCTTACATGGGATTACTTACATCCAGTGGCAGGAAAGATGATTGTCAGCCTACCAGATTTCTTGTACAAAATGGATAAAAACAAAGGAGACTCTCCAGAGGAAACTTAAATAAGTTATAACTAGAAGGACATTATCTTCTTTCTATTGATGATATGGATGCTGTTGCATTGACTGCTAAGAAGTTGCACCCATTTGCACGTGGGTAAGTGGCAAAGAACAGCAGTACTAATTTGCCTTCAGAGTTTAAAACGTATAATTTTCAACCAGTTAATATTCTCTAAAAACAAAAGCAGTCCCCAGTATAGGAGGGTGCAGTTCTAATGATCAGCAATAAGGGCAGAAGCCAAATTCTCTAGGAACCAAATTGGGTCTATGCATGAGGCCATGTTGAGGAAGATGCAGCATGAATTTAAAGAGATGTCTGTCAGTCCATCTTAGCTTCTCCATGTTTGTGTTTCACTTGTTTCAAATCTACTTCATGCTGCATTGATGACTATCCCCATTTAAAAATAGTTTTCATTACTGACTTCCATTTCCTGTGTAACACTCTGCCTGGTGTGTCTTTTACTGGTTGAGACCATCATTACATTTGTCCTTGGGAGGTCTGTCTGCTTATGCAATACTCACTTTGGCTAACCATCCCATAAGTTTAGATGTACTCAAACATATGTGTCCATTGCTTTAACCATGGTAAAAAGAAGGTATCTGCTGATTTCAAATAGTAACGAGTATGGAAGGAAATAAGACTACAGGTTTCATAGTCCTACACTCAAAAACTAAGCTGCAGCTAAACATTTTTCTCCATAAAAAAATTACAAATTAGTGTTTGAAAATGCAAAAATCACACATCACCTAACAACATAGTGTAGGGTATATTCAGGGCACCAGTTTTGC
Source organism: Colius striatus (assembly GCF_028858725.1). Taxonomy (NCBI): domain Eukaryota; kingdom Metazoa; phylum Chordata; class Aves; order Coliiformes; family Coliidae; genus Colius; species Colius striatus. The sequence continues at coordinate 26,974,395 of NC_084767.1, read as the reverse complement.
AGTTACTTTGCAGGTAAATTCATGTAAGAATTTCACACCTGTGCTCCAAAGAATTCTTTTACTTTGAACTTGCACTATCAAAAATCTTGTTCCTTAGTAAGAACCAAATGTGGAATCCATCCATATTTAGATCCAAGAGATTTGAATCTGTCTTAAGTAGCTCAGAAGACAGCTACTGGGTGTTTTGGTGCAGTAAAGAAGCAGCAAGGAGCTAAACAGAGCATGGGAGGTGGCTGGATCCCCATAGGCTGCATCCGGTGTGAGTCATAAACTGGGCTCACAGGATGAGATTTTCCCCTCTGTATATATAGGATGGGAGAAACCACATCCTCGAGAGTGTTTTGAAAACTAAACCTTCCTTTTTTATTTTGCCACTATTAGGATGGAGTAAGCAAGAGTCCTGAAAAGCGTTCCTCTCTACCAAGACCTTCCTCTATCCTTCCTCCACGAAGAGGTGTGTCAGGAGACCGAGACAGAGAGGAGAACTCTCTCTCCCTCACAGCATCTCTTTCCTCTTCAGTACGACGGACCACCCGTATGTTTTTTGCATATTAATCCTCTCCTACTGCTGTGGATGCCTCCATCCTTGTTAGATTTGTAGCATCATTTGTCTCTACCTTTTACACAGAGGAGTAGGTCTGAGGTATGCTGTTGGAAAGCAGAGCCCCACAGACTGGTTTTGTTCAGAAAAAGTGCTGAGCAGCAAGGGCTTCAAACCAGGGACAGGATGTGGCCTTTCCACGCCCAGCAATGCCCAGAGCCAGGAATGCTGTTCAGACTAATCACTGATAGTACAAAATGCCTCTGCAGGGAGCTCAGAGCTGGGTAAGGTATTTAACACAGGGCATTTACAAACAGCAGCAAGAAAAAATGAGGCAAACCTGAAGTAGGCAACATAAAATAATCTGATGGATCTTGAAAACAGCAAACATAGCAGTTACACTCATTAATTTTCTCTTTCACAGTAGTGATCTCCCTGTGCTCTAATGCCAGGGTAGAAACTCTACTGAGAGTTGAGATGTTAGCTAGTGGAGTGACTTACTGGGGGAAGTTAAGATAATAAGCCATCGAGGTCCTTTTATGAGGACAAATTTTATCAAATCAGAAGCCAAAAGAAATTAGAGAACAAAGAGAATATTACCAAATGCCCTTAGAATTTTTAGCTAGATTTGCATTCAGCCCAGGCCTCAGAACCTGGATGTGGCTCCTTGCTTCCCAATAGGAATTCCTGTGGTTTCTCTCTTTAGAAACCAATCTCAGCCCTTTTAAGGCAATTAAGGGAAAGCAGATATGTAAATTCTTTTTTAAAAAAAGGTGGTTTGAAATTCTTGGGTGATGCTCCAAGTGTAAAACAGAGACCCTTTGTAAGCAGAGTGACCTCCAGCTGGCACAGCAGCCCATTCTGATGACTAGGAGTGAGAGGCCATTGAGCATTTGCCAATGTGGCAAAGGGCTGAGGAATGAAAAATAAATATACCAAAGCTTCAGGGAGCTGGGAAAAACAAATCATCCCCTTTCTGTCTCAGTTGATGTAGTAAGAAAGGTCTGGTTTAGAGTGAGTTTGGAAAGAAGGAAACTGTTCAAGGAAACTGGACTTGGGCATGGATTAAGTTCAATTTATCTAGTGAGTCACATAGAGCAGAGAGTTTCTCCTGGGCCCCAGGAACAGCAGTGTGTCAGGCCTGGACTACAACCACTACCTGAACAGAATGATTAACAAATAGTTTAAATAAGATATTGAGTAGTGCCATCGGGTGCTCTGGAGAGGCCCATTGGACTTAAAATTCTTGAATGTTTTAAATGTGAAAACATATACGTACCCATTTGGCACTGGAGCTCCCATGCTTTGGGAATTGGTTTGGTCCATCTCTCCCTGAGCATTCTCAGTGGAGCTTTGCTTTAAGCAGCATGTGGAGAGATTTCGACTTCCCTTTGCTGGCATTGGAGAGTTATGAGCAGAGCTGGCTGCAGAAAGCACAGTGCCTCTACTAAACTGATCCTTGTGCTCAGTGAAAAGGACTGGCAATGTCCTAAACACTGAATGCAGCTGCTACAAAATGCTACAGTATTAATTTATTTTTAACTTGTGTGCAGATGTAACTAGAAGGTCTGTAATGGCTTCCTTTCACCACACTCCTGAAAAACAGCAATTGAATGTGACGGACATCTGCCCGTCCACACAACAGAGCTACGACTTTCTTCATCAGCTGAGTGCTCTGTCAGGGTCCAGCTGCAGACACTAGATTACCAGCCAGGCACTCGGAGCCTTTTGTTCCAGGGTTACAATCAGAATTTTTTCCCACTCTGTAGCTTAATGTCCATTGAAATTGGTGACAACATTCTTACTGGCTAGTCAGGTTGTCAGGTCGAGTCCCAAAGGTTACATTCCAAGGATGCTTCTCATTCTTTTCCCAAAACAGAAATCAGTGTAATATTGTGCCTTGTTCAGTAAGCTTTGCAGGAAGCATAGTTGTTTTGGGAAGGACACCTGTGACACAGAACAGAGAGCTCAGTCACTACGTGGCCAATTTACTGGCTCAGCTGTTCAGGACAAGGTAACTCTTGGCAGGTTGATTGGCAAAGACACAGAGGCAGACATCCAGTCTTGTGTTCCAGCACCAGTACAGCCATCTTAGAGCTGTGTCTTGCTGGGCACACGATGCAATCTTGGAAGGTACAGAAGCAGGAAGAACTGTATTTCTGTGGGTCTAATGATGGGGTTTTTTTTTTTGGCATGTAGGATCAGAGCCAATTCGTAGCAGAACAGGAAAAAGTGGAACTTCAACCCCCACTACTCCTGGCTCTACAGCTATCACACCAGGCACACCACCAAGCTACGCCTCCCGTACGCCAGGCACTCCAGGGACACCCAGCTACTCCAGAACCCCACACACTCCTGGGACCCCCAAATCTGCCATACTGGTACCTACTGAGAAAAAAGTTGCCATAATTCGCACTCCTCCTAAGTCTCCAGCCACTCCGAAGCAGCTACGAGTTATTAATCAGCCTCTACCTGACCTCAAGAACGTCAGGTCCAAAATTGGATCAACAGATAACATCAAATACCAACCTAAAGGGGGACAGGTAAGGATTCCACTCTTTATGTTCATCCATTTAGTCTTGTGTGTGCACCTTTGGGATAGGGGTGGAATGGAAGCCCTCTTGAGTTGCCTTCCAAATGCTGTTTCTGTTGTCCATATGTGTCAGTTCCTTAAGTCATGTTAATTGGCAGGGGCCAGGACAAATCTTCTGAAAGTGTTTTGTCACCTGAAAATTAACAGTGCCTCAAGGAGATCGGTTGAAAAAATTTCAAACGAGAGTTTGCATTCCATGCCAGAGGGATGTTTCAGCCTGAGTCTCAGCGGCTGCTGCTTGCTTAGTGTTCGTCAGCACAGCAAATGGAAGAGGTTTGTTTGAATTCAAGCAAGTTCAATTCAACCTAGATAGATGTTAGCAGGACCACAGAGCACCGTGACCTTTTCCTGTGTCATTTAACATGACATGAGCGTTGCGTTGCATGATGTTAATGAAGGTTGCAGCCTCCAACGTGATAAATCCACTGTAAGTTAAAGATGATGGGAGGGGACAGTTATTAGACTTAACTGGTTTTCTTGCTGCCAGGTTTGAATAAGCAGGAACAGGGCTGAAGTTGTGTAAACTGGAGAATGTATATAATACAGAAAAAAGTGACTGTGTAATACAGCAGATCAGGATTTTCTGGTTTTGCTGTTAGAAAACAAGAATTCAGGGACATACTGATGCAGTTAAAAGCTGAAAAATGGCAGTTTCAAACCTTGCAGTTATGCCATGGAGCACCTTGTTATGAAGATTGCTTTCGACTAAAAACTGAATAAGCCTGTAGGGTGGCAAAACCCTCTGTTACTAGAGACAGAACATGCCAAACTGTGGAGAGTAAAGATGTAAGCTTTAAAGCTAAGCAGAAGCTTTTGGAGACTGAGGAAAGATCAGATTGAAAGTTCCATAAATCTTCCTGAGGTACAGTGTTTGCACCTTCCTCTGAAGAGTCTCTGTTTAATGCCCTACCAAGCAGAGCTATGCCCAGAGCTGAAATAGTCTCTCATTTTTGAGCAATGCAGAAATGATAACACGTTGCTGTTAATGATAATACAGATGGTATTAAAAGCCAAAATTATGTCCAAGCTATTTGTTTTTCTTTCTATTTGAAAAAACTATTGTTCCAACTTACAGAATGAAGCAGTCAACTCTATTAATGTTGAAAGAGTTACAGAACCACTTATAACCTGAAAAAAATTCTATTCTATTAAGAAACAAAGATGCTCAATGAGGCAAAAAAAATACAGTTTACCAATGTTTGGGAGTATAATCAATTATGTATTTTTTATGTAACAAGTACCCAGGCATTTCCTATTGATTCTGGGCACAACCCCACAATGAAAACACCCTGTGCCCCCAGCTCCTTTTTACTTCCCTGAGACTGCTGAGTTACAGAAGGGGCAATGTGACTGCTTTATGAAAGATTTGCTTCTCAGCCACGTCCAGGGACAGGACATCAGGATGAATAGCACGGTCTGCCATTCCGCCATTGTGAAAACAAGACTTTACAGAAAGCTGGGTTTCACAGTACTTACAGATCAGATACTTTCCCTTCCAGAGGGAAAGCACAAGCTCATGTTTTAAACAGTTAGGTATCTCTTAGGGCTGTGATCATGCTTTCTTGGGAAATTAACACATTCAGTGCTTTCCAGGATTTGGACAGTAGCCACTTACGCCAATAAAGTTGTGAAGATAATGCATCAGCAGAGGTTCTTCTGGCTTTATTTTGCCAACAGTCTGTAATTATTTTGTGCCAGGAGTTCAGCTCCCACTGGACATACCACATAGCAGATGGTGATGGTGGTGTGCAGAGCTCCAGGAGGCTCAGAACATGAGTTCAGACTGTGCATGTGGATTGGCATCCCTCAGAACAAGCCCAGCTGCTGGACATGGGGCTCAAAACCAGCACCAGATTAGCCTAACCACTGCCCTCCTCTTACTCTCTACACACTGGAACAGCCACACAAGACCAGGGGGGCACAGCAAATCATGTTTCTTCACAAACATTACACTCTAGGTGTTCCATTTCCTTAGCAGTTCTACAGACTTGCACAGAGTTTGCTGGATAGAAAAGAATGGCACAGCAGTTTGCATTTCACTCTTCTGGGCATCCTAGGGGAAATCTTTTGAGTGGACATAATGTAACTGAAGCTAAAGCATTTTTTAATTCCCAGTAGTATGTGGCCACTGAGCTGCGGATTGACCAAAGAGAGACTCACTGGGTTTTTTCTTTATGTCTCCTTTACGCTATAGTTGCTCAGTCTAGACAAGAGGTTTTAGGATTGATTCTTTCCCAGGTTCTGCAGTTGAATTTTATAGAGTCTGTGAGAGGAACACATGAAAGCTAATTTCATTTCCTTGTGTCTTCTCACTTCTTTAGTATCTAGTGGCAAATATTGCACTGGCTGAAATGAACTGTTATCTGCTATCTGCTTTTAATGATAATACCTGAAACAAACAGAAAACTGCCTAAGTTTTATAACCTGAACTGGAAGTGGTGATAGCAAAAACCACAGGAAAAAAACGGACAAAAGCCAGTGTATGTCTAAGCATGTAAACATGACATGCAAATCACTGAAGAAATACAGATATGCAGCCCAAGAGCGTCAGTTGGAGACAGACTATCCTTGTATCAGAGGCATATCTGAACCTAGCACAAAGTCTTTTCTTAGCTTACAGCTGTCCTAGAGAAAGCCACTGCACTCTGAAACTGCCAGAGGCCGAGGTGCAGAACTGAAGAAGATGGGGATGTCTGAATGCTAAATAAATCAAGAGATGCAGTGCTTTGAATTTCTTCAGAAGATATCAGACAGCAGATTGATTTTACTTCAGGTCTGACTTGCCAACCACAGAAGTAAAGTGAGAAATCTCTCCACTTGACAGGGGAAGGGAAAACTAATAAAAGAGAGCATGCTTCTAGGGTAAGAAGCAAGCTAACTTTGCACTGCATTAAGCTCCTAGTAAGAATAGATGGCTTGAGATGTGTTTAATTAGTATTCTGCAGTCTGGAGAAGTGAGGGCTTCTCTGCACTGTGCTGCAGCCAGTAGGTGGTTGTCTGGTTTTCTCTTCATAGTAGAGCATGGTGAAATGTATCATTCTTGGCAAAGCTCAGAGGCAACTTGCTCATGGGTATGTCTGCTGGGCTTCAGATGGATTTTCGCACCGCATCGGCTGTGGAGGAAATGCTGTGCTTTCAAAAGTAACCCATTTGCATCTGCTCTTTCTCAGACAGCCCAAGGGAAACATGCAGGGAATGGGGGAAGGGGTTGGAAGTCTGTGTCAGATGCCAAGACTAGGATTTTTCTTTTCTGTTTGGATTTTTTTCTTCTGGAAATTCTGTCAATGGATGTGGTTTGGACCATACTGGAGTACAAAATGCACTAATCGAATCTTTTAATTACCGACCAGGCAGAGTATTTATAAAACGTCAGTCAGAGGCCAGCAGCCAAAGACAAAGCAACCTAGATTGCTTTTAATTTAATCTTGAAACATATACCTAAAATCTCAGCCATGGGCAAAGACTTCAGTGGACGTAAGTCAGCATAGCTTCTTCAAGGTGAACAAAGCCATACAGACTAGAATGCCATGCATAAGGTTTAAAATATCACCAACTACAGTAAAAGCCAGGCACCTCGTCAGAATTAAGATGACACACTGAAAAATTAAATACCTAAGCCATGTTGAGGAATTACATGTTCCTTGAAGATTTTTAGGAAGATTAAGAAAGAACTTCATCTTCCCTAAACTCTAGAAAACAAAGTGCAATCAGTCATGGATCAGAAAGCCTGAATAAATTGATGACATCACAATTCAGGAAAACCCGTCCAGAAACCAGAAAAATGCTGGCAAGGAGAATAGGCATCTGCATTAGATGATAAAATAGACCAGCACAGGGAAGGATGAGCCATCTCAGAGCTGGGCAGAGGAGAGGAGGCTTGGACGACTATCTTTTGGCTTCTTTGCACAATTTTTTGTTAGCTTCAGAATTAGTCTGGATGATGGGAGAAATTCGCTCACAGCACACACACACACACCTCCTGGAAGAACTGCAGGTCAAAAGGGTTTTCAGTGAGTTCCCTTTGAGATGGCATCCATTCTCTTCCATTGTGAACACTGATGACTGCCCAAAACTTAATCTGGAAGATGTAGGTTATATGCTATTGGTGCATTGACTGAAGAAATGTGTCTTAAAAGGTAGTGGAGAATGTAGACCTAAGAAAAAGTGCAATCTGAGCTGTTGCTGGGTCCCATTCTGCCTCCCATCTCCCTCTGGCACATCATGCACTTTTCCTCCATTGTGTTCTGTAGCACAGTTGAGCCAAAACCACTTCGGCCCATGTTAAGAGAATGTCTCTACTCAGGACAGTGATGAACATAAATGAGCTTATAAAGTTCAAGCTTTGATGCCTTCTCCAGCGAGAGCCGTGAGAGGCAGCTGTACAGGAAGATGTGGACTGACAGTGTAACGTGACTGTTGTTAAAGTACTTAGCTAATGAGGGACTGGGAGGCAAAAGCTTCCAGACTGTTAGCTGCATTCTTTGGAATAAGTTTGTGCATCTACCAAGTCAACAGTTCACAACTGTTAAGATAAATTCATATGTGTCTGCTTCTGTTTTCTTCATACATTCACAGTTTTGTGGATTTGCAAGACATTTGAAGGGATTTGTTCTGAACTGAATATTAAGATTAATTAATCTCTTGTTAATTGCAGATCTACGAATGCAAAGAGAAATTAGGAGTTTCAGGCACACCTTCAAAGCTCTGTCAGAGCCCCAAGCTATAATTTTTAAGTTTTTGAAATTGAGAATTTTGGCTGATCGTTGCAGATTGTACAGAAATAACATCTTGCAGCTCCTGTGTTCAGACTGCTCTCATTTAATGGAAGGCTTGCCCAAGTACAGTCTGTACAGTTAAGCCTTGAATTATTCTGGAGAAAAAGCAAGATCTTCTTGCTGACACATATTTTAGAAACATTAAACAATCATTGCCATGCTTTAGCAAGTTTCAGAAAGTTTCTTTGAGGAAAGGTGTTTGGCTGGTAGAAACGACCAAGGAATTAGGGCTTTCTGTCCAGATCTGACATTCACTTTCTATGTGACTGGGACAGAGTAACACCACTGCTCTGCCTCGACAACTGTCTGTGAAATGTACATCATACCTGTTGAGGACAAACTGTGAACCAGCACCAGGAGGGTCCTAAGCTGTCTGATGGGGCACTAGCCACTGACAGAACTTCCACCGGCTACTGTAGGGTAAGAGGATGCTTTTCCCCCTGTTGCAGGCGGTTCACAGCAGTGCATCCGTTCCTGCTAGTCAGATGGGGGTGTGCTCTGCCCAGCTGGAGTGCAAGGCAGCACTTTGTGGAGGATTCAGGATCTTTCTATCACTTACAGTGGGAGCTTCAGCAACCAGTTCCAATTCTTAGCTGGCAACTGTTAGAGGACACAATTCCTGGCTGTGCATCCCATATGATGTTGGTCTCTCTTTAATAGCAAGGGGAGAAGCTGTCTTTTTTTCTAGAGTAGATTGAAATTACCAAGACATAAATTCCTCTGAAAGTCTGCAGATTCTGTAGAGGAGACATTTTCAGCTGAGCTTTTACTAGTCTAGATTTTGGCAATACAGTGGGGAAGGTTGTTCTTTCAGGGAAAATGTTCAGGCAATGCATAATCTGGATCAGAGGTTTTTTGGTCATATAATGGTGTTCTGTCTTGCATGGAAAGGTGAGAAAAAGACTCTTTTGCTAGATAGGAAAGGGCAGGAAAGAAAAGGATTAAACCCTATCTTGGAAATCTGAACTTGAGCAATAAAAAGAGATGCTGAGGGACATATCTACTGAGCTTTGAGAAAGCCAGTTGGCATGAAGACATAAATACAAGATACTTTTTTGAACTTGAACTAACAACCTAATTTTCTCCATTATGCTAAAGGGGGGTTGGACTAGATGATCTTTAAAGGTCCCTTCCAACCCCTACCATTCTATGAAATAAAATCCAGACAGCGACTTAAATCTCATCCTTTCTTAAAGATAAGGAAACTGATTTGAAAACTGTGATACTTGATGCTCAGCACTTGATATTTGAAGCTATTAATACTCTATCTGAGCAGGGACTGCTGCCTCTAAAATATAAGTATCTAACTTTGTAGCTCAGCAAAATCTGTTTGGTTGGGTTTTTTGTTTAAGAGAGTACTAAAATAAGGATCCTGTGTTCTCTCAGAATTAGTTGAGCTCCTAGGATCTTTTTTTCATTTGATTCTTTTGATCAGCTCCCCAGAGTTAGTGAGGAGTATGACTTCAAAATACACTTCACAGTTCATCTGATATGGATCTTGCACTTCTTTGAGCTGTCTCTTAAGATCAGCTGTAAACTGTTTAGTGTGGAGAATGGTCATTTTGCTTTGTACTTCTCAGCACAATTCTGCAAAACCTCTCAGTGTTTCTCTGTAGGCTTTTTCTCCCTTTATTGGCAGGGACATGCCTAGTTCAGCGTGGCTACCTTACTAATTAGATGAATAGAGTGATTTGCAAATAGGTAGGAAAAAAAGCTTGTAAATATCAGCCATCATTGTCCTGTGCAAGTACTAAGATATGGCTGATTGCAAGACATCTGTTTTATTGATACTTTCCATTGAAAGTAGCTATTTTCAGTTGTTTATAATTACTTCACAGTTTAACTGTTCAGGCTGAAATATCACATGCATTGTGTCTGCCTTTGGGTATGTTTCTAAAAGTCAGAACCAAACCTATCTTGTTCACCCTTTACTAAGAGCAAGATGAGGCTGTGTCATGGTTTTGCCCAGCCAGCAATGGAGCACAATGACAGTCTCTTGCTCACTGTCCCCCATTCACCCCCACCCTCATTAGGGTGGTGGAGATCCCAGTGAAATGGGAGGAAAAAAGATAACCAAGGATGTTGTGGATTGGGAAAACGGCAAGGAGGGCTCACTGCCAGTTACAGTTCTGGGCAAAACAGACTCCAGTACTTGACTTAGAGGGGAAAGTAGGAAAGCTTATTCTGCTACCTACAAGAAACAGAATGGAACAAAAAGCAAAAGGGAGTAGGATGATGAGAAAGTTACAACCAGCTTTTCAAGATCTCCCTCCCCCATCCCTCCTTTCTTCCCAGGCCCAACTCACTGCTCCCGATATCTCTACCTCCTCCCCCCTCAATGGCTCAGGGGGGCAGGGAATGAGGGATGTGGTCAGTCTCTCACAGATGGGCTCTGCTGCTTCTCTCTGTTCAGATGAGGATGACTTCTGGCATTCTTCCCCTGCTCCAACATGGGGTTCTTCCCCTGGGATACAGTCCTTAATGAACTTCTCTGGTGTGAGTTCTTCCCAGCAGCTGTGGCTTCTGTGAATATGAGATCCCTCACACAAGACACAGCCTTCTCTGGGCATAGTCACTGCCCCTGGCGATCTTTTACAAAGTGCAAACAAATCTCAGCTTCACCAGTCCTCTCCATAGAATGCAGGGGAGTCTGCTCCAGCACACCTCCTCCTGTCTTCCCTCACTGACCTTGGAGTCTGCATGGCTGATTCTCTTCCAACTCCTTGCACAACCACTAGCTGGAAAAGAAGGAAGAAAAGAGCAAGACGGAACAGGAAGCTGCCTCCTCTTCCAGTTTCTTCTTAAAAAGTGGTTGTGGAGGCTCCTAGTTGGCTTAGCCCCAGCAGTGAGTCTGGCTCAGAGCTGGGGAGAGTTTTGAGCAACTTCTTACAGGAGCCATCTTTACAGCTCCTTCCCCACTACCAGAAACATCTCCACACAAAACCATGACAGGACGGTACATGATTTTGCCTATGCTGTGTCCAGCACAGGCTTTTATTTTGAACTTCATTAGCTCGTAGGCTGGCATCATCACCAGTGTATGTGTCCAGTAGTTTCAGGAGGGCAAAGGCTGAACATAATCACAAGCTCAGTTTGTAGATGTGGAAAACCTAAGGCACCATCTTTCTCTTCAAGGACTTTGACCTCAACCCTTTCCTCTACCAGTAGCCTGTGCTAGAAACATGAAATGTGTAGTATCATCTATCTTTGGCAGCATATAGATTTGGAAGCACTTGGATAATCAGGTTTGAACCTTAACTTGCTTCCTATGCAAGACCAATTCTTGTCTTGCTCAGTCCCTGTGTCTACAGGGAGACCAAACAGTGAAATGATGTATAGTTCCTGGGATGTAGCTCTGTCAAATTACTGTGATGCTGTGCTAAACAGGAGGAACCTGCCCTTTTTGATTAGTTGCTAGGAATCTGGGAGCTTTTTGCAGTATCACAGCCCCACAGCACATTCAAACAGCAAGGGCAGCCAAGCTAGAGAATTTTTAAATGCTTTAGGCACAATGTTTGTGGTAGAGCTTCTCAGAGGCCATAATTGCAAGGCAGGGAAAACATAAATCATCCTCTTCTGGGAAAATATATTCAGAGCCTGTAATTTCATCAGCATCACAATTTTTGTTCTTTGAATATCTTTGTTTTGGTGTGTACCCGTGTAGTATATCCCAGGAGGGAAGCTGTTTGTGGACTCTCTGCCCAGATGCTGATAAGTTAGGGGCTTTCCCTCTTGTTGTGAAAAGCAGCTGAACTGAATGATTCTAGGCAACAGTGGAACATAATTCTTCTCTTTCATAAGCAATTTTCAGTCATTGATGATGTCTTTAGCAGTGAGGCACAACTGAACTAAATTCTAAATTCTCTCTTGCATTTCTTTGCCGACCACTCAGTGTTTCTACAAATTTCTGCTCATCTTGAAGCCAGTAATGCAGTGCTGACAGAGCAATGCTTGCTCGAGGCCCTGGCACTGGAGACTTTTGTACATAGAGATGTTGAAAGCCAAATTCACTTTCTGTGAGCAGCCTTAGGGAGGCATTTATCTAACTGGGAGATTCACAGGTGTTGCTAGCCCTTCTCCTCATGTCAGCCAGCTTAACCCAAAAACATCCCCTCTGGTCTAGTGTAGATGTTGCACTTGAACCAGAGCACCTTCCTGACCAGTTAGGCCACTATGTAGGAAGAGAGACAGTTTACTCTGCTGAGTGCAGAACAACATAGGCCTCATCTAAATGAGCTCTGAGAAAAACAGCTTCAACACTTGGTTTCTTAGCAGACTCCCCAGAAATGCCCTGCATCTCCCAGTACTTCAAGAGATAGCATTCAAATGGTCAGAAGGTAATGAAGCACAGTGTCTGATCCCTGCTGCAGACTACCACAAGCAGTGAGAGTCAGTGAGGCTCTCCTGTGTGCACACAGTCTGACCTGGGCTTCAGTTCTGGACCATTGCCAAGGAGCCATCAGAGGTTGAAGTGGGAGAGGGTCTGTCAGATGGTCAGAACTTCAGACACAAGCCAGATTTTCTTCGTGCAGCTTGGTTTTGTGGAATAAACCCAGCATCATCCGTAAGGCTGTGGTTTAACTTCAGATGAATATGAAAAATGCTGAGGTACCTCAGCTTGGTCCTGATCAAAGTACTGACTTCCAATCCCTGCCCAGCACGCCTGGGCAAACCAGCATCAGATCAGAAGGGAACATACCCATTTCAGACTGACTGGCCAGTGCAGAATTTATGAGGAACTCTGTCTTGTTGGGATGTTTAGTGAGTGTGAATTGAAAGCAGTCTGCCACAGACTAAAACGTTACCCGTCCTGAATGAGAGCATGAGCAAGCCTGATCCTTTGTTTAATGTGCAGCATAATCGAAGTGCATATATGTACATCCCTGCCACAGCCACAGCCCCACACAAGATATACATACACACTCAGGAACATGGAGACCTTCCTGGTGAGTCATGGTGTTTGTGCTGTCTCTATTGCAGGCAGCTGCATCATCTAATTCTTTTCAAGTGCCATCGTAACAGTGTACCATTTTCTTGTCATAGCTCTGTTCCCTTGGGAGGCAGTTCCAGAGCCTCCCTGTTCTGATGGTTACAAATTTCCCTCTAGATTCCAGCTTCAAATAATTCAGTCAGTTTACATTCTTTGTTTGCAAGCCAAAGTTTCTCTTTAGCCTAAATAGTTGATGTCCCACTCTATTACTCTCCTCCTCATGTTTACGGTCTGATTTCTCAAAGGAAACAAAGCTCATGCAGTCACACTGTCTGGCTGGCAGTCTCAGCCTTCCTCAGCTCATTTGTAACTTGTTGACCAGTTCTAACCAGTGCTGGCAAGGGAGCAGTGGTTAGAAACACAGGCGGTCCGTCAAAGTTGGGTGCTAGTTGTTGACTGGGTACGGAACAGACTCTGCCTAACACTGTTGTTGGGGTAAAGGCAGTGGTAACTCAGCCTCTCTACAACAAACAGCTGGCAAGTTGGGTACTGGCTTCTTTTTGCCTAGTGTAGCAGGCCTGGGAGAAAGCTTGGGAGATACTGCTGGCAAGAGGGGATTGGGCTGGCTGAAGAATATAGACTGGAATGATTAAGCAGTTTAAAACTGTAATCTATAGGAAACAAGGCTCCACTAGTTTGTGGAATGTGTCATTATAGAGGGCAGTCACGATTTAAATATGTGAGATAGTCACAGAAAGGGAGAAACAGATCATCAGGGAGAACCTGCATCAGTGCAGTTTCTCTCCCTGCCAGATGACCAGTACAACATATCCACATCACTTGGCTCACTTCTGCCCTCAACATAGGACAGAAATGATACATAGGTCTCCTGCTGACCCCTCTGCACAACGGCATGTTTCACACAGTGAGGCAGAGAGGATAACTGAAATGACTGGTCCTTCACATATCTGCTAGCTGGGTACATGGGCTATGAGACTCATAAGCTGTCAGGCTTCTGGGCACAAATCAGCCTTTAGACACCTGATCAAAGGCACTCTCTCAACTTATCATGTTGCTTGGGCTCCATTTTAAGCTACAGCCCCCCAGTCTACAGCACTGAGGTCTTGTCATGACCCCTAAATCGGCATTTTGAGAGCAAATGCATCCCTGGGGCTGTTGCTACAAGGTCCTGCTGATCCATAACCAAGAGACATGTTCTCAGAAACTGCTGGGAAGACATTCTGTTTCAGCCAGTTGCATCTGGCCTGAAGCTCTCTGGGAGCCAGATCTGACTGCACATCTGACGTGTGTTTCTGTAACTGATGTGACACCTCTCTTGTATAGTACTGGAGTACACTTTTAAACAAATACTATATCGAGAGAAAGCACAAACATAAAACTCCAAAAGCATTTGCTTTCATGTTTCAGTGTACATTGGTTTACTTGGACAGATTAAGCAGAGAGTGGGAAGATAGACAGAAATTGGTTTGCTTACTGAAGATGCTCTTCTGAAGGTGACCTACCAGTTGTGGAGTTTGCTGGTGGTGTCATCACCCTTGTTGCTGAGTGTGCCATCACCACAGATCTTAACCAATCAAAGCAAGACAACACTTAAAATCCTAATGGTTATATGTATGAAGGAGACCCATGAAACTGTTTGCTGTGAAGAAATTCTTCACATTAGCTTCAAATGTGATCCTCTGGAAATTTCTTCTTGGAGTTTACTGGTCGTAAGTCAAGGGCGCGCTCCAGGAGCTTGGTGCCAGAGGATTCGGCTCATTATCTAAATGTGACATTATCGCCATGGCAGGAACCCAGAGCTGCAAAATCTGATAACCCTGTAAGTGGACAAATAGCCCTTTGCTAGTTTGGAGAGGTAAGGCACAGAGAGATTTGTCTGAGATGTATCAGGGAGCCCATGGCAGTTCTGGGACCTGAAGCTAGGAAGCAGAACTGCACAGGGTTCTTCCTCCCACTGACCACTTCAGCTGTTTTGCAGCTGCTTTGTGTTCCTGATGGAGTAAGAAGCCACAGTAAGGTACCCTGGTGTATCTTTCCCTCTCTCTTATCTCAGTATCAGTTAGTCACTGTTTACCTACAGCAGCAGCCAACCGGACTGTGCTACGTAATGTGTCAGTGAAGGCTCTACAAGTGACATTTAGCAAAATTAATTAAACAATGGCCAAAATTCTGTGGCTTTCTGTACAGGAAAGAATGTAAATTCATATTGTATATTAATAACATAAAGACAAATAAAATCCAACAGAACATTTGAATAAAGACTTAATATTTAACCCAGAGAAAGAATATGCTGCACAGGTGGCAGTGCCAGATGTGAAAGCCCCTGGTGCAAAGAAGGCAGGTGCAGCCTTGGCCAGAAATGCCTTCTTACACACCTGAAAAGCCTAGTACTGGTGAGCATAATCCCCTGTCCTTGGTTAAAAAGAAGTCTGGAAAGGGTGTCACTGTGGTGTGTACCCTGCACCCAGTTGTTCCTGACTACTGGTAACTGCCATCCAGCAGCACATCATTCCAGGGGAGGACAATCATTGGTGGCATCTAAGTTGTGGCAGCTGGGGGAACTGCATTGACATGGGAATCAAGGTGAGGGTCAAGCACACGACAGCGTGGCCTGCCCTTCACAGAGTTCACCTCCAGGTACTGCCACATGCCTGCAGTGTATATGGGGTTAAGGTAACACGGGAAGAGTGTAGGCACCTGGCATCTGTAAGAGAGACTGACACCATCAAGGGAAAGTCGATGCTTGTTCTGCCAGAAGCAAAGAGTGCTGGGAGAAGCACAGTGCTGCTAGCACCAGAAAGTTGTTGTGACCAACTTTATGGCCAGCACCAGAACTTAAGAAGCAGTGATTGCAGCTGTAGGTTTCCAAGTGCTGTTGGTTTCTGCATTGCCATTTAGTAGATGAGAGTAAAGAGAGCAGTAGAGAGCTCTAACTTCAGTTTCATTAATTGTGCAGTCCCCTTTTACAGGACTGTCTGTTGTATTAATGTAGCTGCTGTTACAGCTGTATGGCAGAAGGGGCAAAATACCTCAGGATTTCAACCTGTGACTGAGCTGGCTGAATCTGGGATTTCTGCATCAAAGGCTGAAGTGCTGAAGCTCTGGGAAGAAGTGTTTCCATCTTCTCCTGGTGGAGAAGAGATCCTAGGACAGGCTGTCCAAGGACTATGTCCAGTCTAGGCAAACAAGTTCTTTGAACTTTTCAGGGAAAAGCCACCTCTCATATCTCCCAGTATAAAAGCTTTCCCCTTTGTATTTCACCACTGCTTTGTGAGGTAGAAAGAGCAACTTTGTGTAATCGCATAAGCTGTGTTAAAATACTAAGCCTGGAGATCGACATGGTTAACTTGCTTACATTTTAATACACGTGTCAGAAGAAGGAGTCACAGTGGTAGGCAAAATTACCCTGACTCCCTCATCCTGCACCCCAATGGAGTGTGTTATGGTATATAGTAAGTTACCTCCAATTCCTTTTAGGTTAGAATTTTAAACAAGAAGATCGATTTTAGCGATATTCAGTCCCGGTGTGGTTCCAGAGATAACATCAAACATTCTGCAGGGGGAGGAAATGTAAGTAGTACAGACACCCTGTGAACAGGCATCTCCACTGTGATAACCCACCTTGCACAGCCAGACCCTTCTGTCTCCCTTTCTCTGAGCACTGCCTTCTTTCTCGTGACTGTTTCACGTGTGAGTCTGGTCTGGTAGTCATGTGAGCCCTGTGTATGCAGTGGTGGCCTCTGGATCTTTGTTAAGAGAGCACAACACATTTTCAGAAGTTGGACAGGAAAAAGAAATGAGAAAAGAAGGGTGATCTCCAAATGCCCAAGGGTGTTGACAGTAAAAGGCCAATGTGAGCCGAAATGGTTCACATTTCATGGGAGCAGACCAAGAAAGTGATTTCCAGAGAGACGGCAGCTCCACAGGGAGACTCCAGCCTGACAGCTGGGCATCTTGCAGTGCATTAGTCCTTCCTCAGCCAACCTTTCAGCTATGTACACTCATCAGAGAGCAAGAAGAAACATAAAATGTAAGAAGAAAGAAATATCAGCGAGAGGGTGTGATCAGCCAGGGTGCTGAGAGCTAGCACTAGTGCCACAGCATTACTCCAGTATAACAAACAGGTAGCTCAGGGTTTGATCAGATACCCATCAGTTCCAGCAGTCACACTGGAACAGCTTAAGGAAGTCATGACCCCTCGATGGAAACAATCTCCCCTCAGATGGAATTGCTGAGGGTGTGGGCATGTCTGATCCAAACAGATCCTGGTACAGGCCCCCCTGCTGGCTTAAGTCACTGCCTGTGATCGCAGTCATCCTGCAGTTCCTGTCTGGCCTGGAGGGGCTGCAGCTTCTTATGACCTGCCAACACAGTCTCTGTGAGCCACATCTAGGAGCTGTTTGAGAGTGCAGCAAGGCAGGAGTGGCTGTTGCTGAGCATGACCTGGTGCAGCCACAGCAGCAGCAGGACCCTGTGCAGCAGCAGGAGGAGGAAGGAGGGAGGGAAGCTGAGCTGCTTTGTCCTCCTCTTTGTTTTGCTAATAGTAAAGTTTAACCCAGCTCTGTCATTTCCCTAGGTGTGAAGGAAGCTTGCTGTATTAATCCAGCTGTCTCCTCCTTTGTGGCATGGTCTGTTTTCTACTAACCACCTCTCCTTTTCCAGTGGTTTGTAGAGGCTTGGGCTTTTCCTCTGCAGGCCTTGGCCTTTCATTTTATTTAACTCTTTTCATTCCTGTAATTTATGTGTGTATGCTTTTGACAGGTACAAATCGTAACCAAGAAGATTGACTTGAGTCATGTGACTTCCAAGTGTGGCTCTCTCAAGAATATCCATCACAAGCCAGGTACTGTAAGACTTTCTGGCATATGGGACAAAGCAGAGGCCTAATTCTGTTCCATAAAGGAGAAATCATGAGTGATACCATTCTCTTTTATAGTCCAAGAGAAACTCTTTAGTAATAAAAATAATATTCTTAACTCAACTTTTATAAAGACGTAAAGGTATGGGACAACCTAGTTTAGCGAGGAGATACAAAACATAATGCAGAAGAATGCTACTGTGGCATAATGTCAGTTTGAGAAGATGCTGAAATGCAGCCTGAAGTCAGTAAAATGCTTAGGCATGTGCTTAAATACCATGAAAATCAGTAGGGCTGCAGCACATACTCACAGCTTGAATTTGTGTTGAAGATTTTATGTTTTACTGAACATGCAGTGTGGTATTCTGTGCTTCTCTAAAACCATTAGATCGCAACTAAAAGGGAAGTCATGTGCGTGCACCCAGGTGCACCAGGTCAGGCTTTCTTCTGAGCCATTCCAGACTCTTAATCTATGTTTCCTTTTTCTGTGTAGGAGGTGGACGTGTGAAAATTGAGAGCGTGAAACTGGATTTCAAAGAAAAAGCTCAGGCTAAAGTTGGTTCACTAGAAAATGCCCACCACGTACCTGGCGGTGGTAATGTCAAGGTAAGGGGTCAGCCCTCAGAGAAAAGGCTACTACTCTGCCCCCAGCCCAGGGAAATTGTTAGAGCTATGAATGGCTCTAAATTGAGTAGGAGACATTTGCTTGTTCTCCTTCAAGGGCACTCACATGCCATTTGCTCGCTCTGGAATCTGGAATGAGCAATCTCACATCCACGTCAAAGCTGAGTGAATCTTACAGTGAAACATCCTGTAGTTTGTGCACTGGCTTTCCCCCTAAAGATAAACCTTGTTTGGGACCATTGTACAGCATAGATGTGATCTAATAAGTTCATAGTATGAATATCCCAGAGGACTGGGACTGCTTTGTGAAACAGGAGAGAAAGTAAGATCCCTCTCACAGCTGTTTAAAAATACAGATTTCTGAAACAAATCCCAATGCCCATAAAATGTCTATTAAATTCATACAGCTAGGAACAATGACACTGCTCATTAAAGCATCCATCAGAGACAGAAATAGTAAGAGAACGTAACAGAGTAAGCCAGTATATATTAAACAAGCTGAAAAAATCATCAGTTTCAGTTCTGCTAAAGGACTAAAGAAGCTTCAATTCTTGCAAGAGTTCTTAAGAGTAAACAAAATGAGACCCAGATGATGATCTAGAACAAGATAACGTGTCGAATGTAAAATGTGTTAAATTCTTTGCTTTCCTGGAGCAGATTGACAGCCAGAAGCTAAACTTCAGAGAGCATGCAAAGGCCCGCGTGGATCACGGGGCTGAGATCATCACACAGTCACCAGGCAGGTCCAGCGTGGCTTCACCACGCAGGCTCAGCAACGTCTCATCCTCTGGAAGCATCAACCTGCTCGAGTCACCCCAGCTGGCCACCCTGGCCGAGGATGTCACGGCAGCCCTTGCTAAGCAGGGCTTATGAATCTGCTCGTTTCGCGTGCATTATAAGAAGTAATAATCTTTAGGCATGAGCTCATGGCAGGAATGGGCTCAGAGCAGGTGTTCCATCCATTCTTTACCATGTCTAAAACTAAGTCACATTCCAAGACTTGTAGTTACCATACAGTTAAAAAAAAAAAACAGAAAAAAAAAATAGATGCAGAAATTGGCCTGATCTCCATTTACAACAGGAAGACACTGGCTTTATATGGGTATACAACTGCAGTATGTTACATTGGACAATTATTGTTGCTCTGCTCTGTCTTGCATGGAGTACCGTACTATGATAAAATGCATTTTTACCTTTCATGTGCCTGAAGGCCATCCACCTCTTTCTGAAGAGCCTCGTTAATATCCCAAGTTGCTCATTTCACTGTTCTGTTGATAGATGGGGAAATTAAAAACAAAGAAAAGCTGCCCACTGTAAGTTATCACAGGTTAAATTAACAGTCTGCTTGCCAGAAGAAAGGGCATCTAGAGAAAATCAAGTTTAATTAAAAAAAAAAAAGTGTTATTTTGTATAAATGAGTAGAACAAAAGTTGAGTTAAGTTATTAACATTTTTTTGGACCAGGTTAATTATGTCAGTGTATAGCTGAAAAGCCAATAAATTATTTAACTAATAACTAAAACTAGTAGTTGAAAACATTTGAACCGTGCTTGGGGAAGTAATGTAACAAAGCTGTTGAAAGCAAGCACTTCCACCCCACCAGACTTGTGTCTGATTAGAAGGTTGGTTAAGCGGCTAGATTTGTGTATGCACCGCTGGGTTCGCATCCTTTCCATCTGTTTGATACAGTATTATAGATATATATATATATATTTCTCTGTGGCCATTTGTGGTACGCCCTCCTCATATACTTGAATATTCAACTTCTTTATTCACAGTATCTGTGTCTCTTGCACCCTTTGGTGTTGCAATTTTAGGTATGTAAAAGTAGATGTTAGCAGGGTTTTTTTTCTCTATTCATAGGAATACATTTAAAAGAGGTGACAATTTTAGCATGAAGTTGCTTTCTGTAACAACTAAAAGCCGTGACCCTGTTTTAGTGCCAGATGCAAGTCTCTTCTGTGATGCTAGAAAAAGGATTCATTCCCTCTTCCCTTTCCGCCCTTTCTTCACAAAGGTACGATTCTTGTGGGATCCAGACATTTGTAAAAGGGTCTCCAAAGATGGATGAGTTGCGATTCTGGAGTTTTAAAAAATCCACAGTAGTTTGGTTCTGTCTTTTTTCCTTTTCTTTTTTTTTAAAATTTAATTTTTTAACTCCTGTAGTAACAGTGAAAGTTACAATTTTTTTTTTCTTTTGCTAAAGTTGAAACACAAAAGTATTAAGATGTTATTTCCACTCCTTTAGTGATGTCTCATGTACACACTCAGGCGCTCAGGTAACAGTGGTAAACGTAACAGAGATGCCTGTAAATTACGGTACGTGAATAAATGTCATGAGCTCCCTGGACTGGTTTGCCATAGCAACCCATCAATTAAATAGGGCATCTTAAAATCTGAGCGAAGTGGGATTATATTGACTATAAAAAGGGTAAGAAAATGTGTGCATAAAAGATAAAGGGCAGAGACATTTAAACAACCGATGTAACGGAGTTACCTGTGAGGACTCCAACACGGTCTTATGGACACTAAGAGAACACTGAAGGTACTATGATCATATTACTCATCAGCAGATAATCATCTGGTGATACTGTATGTACAGTAGACATTATGAAATGAGCAGTTTACATTCTTGCAGATTGTTTGATCTTTTCCTTTTGAAATCTCTTAACTAAACTTTGCACTGTCAGTTGAGCTATACTTGATACATGTATTAGGTTAACAATGTGTGTTGGAAGCTTTTGATCTGGTTCTTTTCCTCCTTAATTTGTGTGTGTGTGTGTGTGTGTGCGTATGTGTTGGGGTTTGATCTGAAACAATTCATACAGAAGATTTTTATGTCTGTGGAGGATTCTAATAATTAATAGCACAGGATTCCCCATCACTAAATTCAGGTAGGAAATGCACAGTTACTAGAGAGTAAATACTCAGAGGACCAAAAGGGGATTTTGACTAAGCTATCACAGTAGTGCAAAACTAAAACCAAAATGGTTACAACTCTAAAAATGTTACCCCCACACACAACATTTCAGCTCTGCAAAAAGCTTTTCCACACTATAAAGTACCTAATACTGTTTGTAAGTTGGTTATTTGATACAAGGACAGTGAGTTTAGAACCATGCTAAGTGCATCTGGAGTAATTTAGAGTAATCCTAAAAATTCACATGGAAACAGCGTCAAGTGAGGTGCATTAAAAGCCTCTTCTCATTTTTTCCAGAAAGATGATAGAAAGACAACAATATTTATATCATGTTGCTCTGATCATACTATCAGTTAATATAAATTAACCTTGCATGATTGGGTTTTTTATGCCTTTTGCCAGTGTGGGAGAGAGTCTGTGGTACTACTGAACCTCAGCTTCTCTGAAGCTGAGCACCAACTAGTGAGAACAGTGTTAGCCTGGGACTCAAGGGTTTTTATTCTGCTTTTAAGATTGACATACTGTAGAAGCTTAGTTAATCCACCTATGAATCCAAACTGAAAGTGGTGTTAACACACCAAGTCATTTATTTCATGCATTAAAAAGAGCTTTCTTGTCTTGATTCAAGCAAAGACCTTTGTAATTGCAATCATCCTTCCATAGAAAGAATCCTAGAACACAGTAAAGTTAAAGAAAACAAGAGGTTTGTGGTGTTAAATGAAATACATAAAACCAAGTTATGTTACATGACTCTAGATGTTCACTGGAAAAGCTCCTATTAATCTTAACTTCTCAAGAAGAGTGTTGGTTTTAAAAATGACAGTTTTGTAAATATGTAATGCCCACTGAAGATGAATAGAGCCAGCTTCCTGGAAAGTGCATCCACTGTGTTTCTTTTCTACAGGTGTGTTGAGTCAGCACATATGTTGGGTGTCTGAGACCCAACTCTGTAACAAAGCAGAGATAATCCAGACAAAAGAAATGATGAAACCTTCTTTGGATAGCTAGGGGAGAGCCCCAAATTAATAATCCATGAAGCTGTAGAGACAAAAGTGCTTCTGCCCTCTCTGCAGAGTTCTGTTTCTATGTAACCACAAGCAGAAAGCAAACAAAGTTGAGCAAACCTCTGTCCAGCAACACTAAAGGAAAAACTAATACTGATGAGAAAAATTGTGTGCCCACAAGGGCTACGTATATTTTCACTGTATAGCAGTAAATGGTATTATCCATTCAGTGCTCTGCTAAGGTACAGTAGTAATCTCATCGTGGCTGCTTACAAATCCAAGTTTGCCTATATACACGACCCAAAGGGAGTCCAAAGGCAACCTGTGTGGACTACCACATGTAAGCAGCAGTTTTTTTCCATGCTGGACCAAATACTGTTAGAAACCCAAGTACAAATGTCCCTTCAAAGGCAAATGCCTTGAAGAGTAGATCACATTTGCTATGAAAATCAACACAGGTAGATTTCTAGCCTAGGTGTGTGTTGAGTTTGCTCGCTACTCAGATTGCTAAAGCAACTCCCTCTGCAACTCTAGCAACTCCCACTGCAGGATGGTAAATTAGTTTCACGCTTGGAAAAGTCAAGCGTATAAAAGCCACTTCAACTTTAGCAAAGAGAAAAAGCCAACAAGTAAACATGCTGTATGCTGTGATGTTGAGGAATACAGTCTGCTGTTACAAACCTGTGTTTTTTCTGATAATTTTAGAGCCTGTTACCATAAAAGAGGCATTTTTGAATGGCTGGTGGTAGGTAGTTCATGTTTTTCAATCCAATTTGCAATTGTATTTGTTGCTGTATAGTGATTGTTTTGCAAAATAAAATCGCTTGTCATCTAAGTGCTGGTGTCAGTTTCCCTGGTCTGTGATGCAGCTCCTCCTGCATTCAGACAGTGCACATCTCTGTTCTCTGCGTGGGGAAAAACTGTCATGTACCTGCTGCTATTGCACTGTCACTCTTGCCAGGAGAAGTCAGGGGAGATTAAGTCATATTTCTCAGCGCATCCCTCTTACTTCTTGCAAAGGAAGTGTTTTTTTACAGCAAGCGGCCTCTTCTGCAGGGCAGTATTTCCCAGTTCTGTGTGAACACTTTATGCCCAGGGGTCCCAGCCTTGAGGTGAGCTTGAGCATCAACCTGCACGGTGGAACTGAGTCCTCCTGCCCCTGGAGGCCCATGAATTAGCCAGCTTCCCCCTCCTGGTCACACTGTCTCTTTGGCAGCCTGCAGTGTGGAGGTGAGCAAAGGCATCGCCAAGGGCCGCAGCCATCCTCACCGCTGCCTCAGGCTGGGCTGCTAATGGCTACTTGCTGCAGTTAGGGGTCAGGGCTCTGCCACTTGCCCTGCTACTTGCCCTGCTCGGCTGAACCATGGGGCAACCTCCTTCTCGCTCTCTTGGCCGTCAGGCAGGAGCCGCTGCCGTGAGGGACGGCGGGGCCGAGGGCTGCCAGCCTGTCTCTCACGGCCTCCCTCCCCCAGGAAGTGACAGGCGGCGGTACGACTCCCATCCCAAGGCCCTGTGTGTATGGAACACCGCGAAGCCGCTGAGGGGCTCGGCCTGGCGCAGGCTGCCCGCGGTCTGACGGGGAACAGCGGTAACGCGAGCTGAGGGCGATGAACTCATGGGGCCCTCCTGAAAACTGGCGGGGAAAACGACTGAAATTGGAGGGCTGCTTTGAAGTAGGTGGTTATTTTGGATCCCGTGGCGCAGGTGGAACAAAAAACCGCTCCAGACAATGTGTTCTGGCCCAAGCCACCTGTGCGGACCAGGTGCCCTCAGCACAGTGCTGTGATGTGGGGACACAGGGGAAGCCTCGCCCCTCAGGCTTTGCTGCCCTCACGCTGCCTGCTCAAGCAAGGCTGCTGCTCATGCCTCCTCCAGCTCCAATGCCTGGAGGGCTTTCAAGCTAGTGCAGTGATACAAAGTAAGAGCTTCAGTATCAGCTGCTGTGTGAGTTCTGCATATCCTGCAGAGCTCATGCAGTAGCTGATGCTGAAGCTCTCATGTTCTGCAGAGCTGAGATAGCAACAGTGGGACTTGCCAACAGAAGAATCAATCCTCTGACTGTGGCTGGGAGCCTAAGCTGTAGGGAGGAAGACACAACCAAGTAGACTGACAGCCTTAAGTTTCCCAGCCCCTAAGTGAGCTGGACTTTTCACGTAATGCCAATGTATTAATAAATAAATGCAGTCAAACTACCTGGAGGAATAACTAAGTGATGTTAATTATCCATTAGAAGTACTCTCCTAAAGGTGTTTAAGCACAAGGCAGAGCTAATGTATCGTCCGCTAAAATGAAAAGGATTAAGGGGTTGAGAATAAAAGGGTAAATCCTTATTTTAGGTATTCACAGCTAGAGCAATGGTTGAGGATAACTGGTAAGAACCAGTTTTCTTCTTTCAAGGTGGTCGAAGAAGAGGTGTTATTTCTATGACTGTGATATCCTATTAGTAGCATGTGGTAGATTGTGATGTATTTTAAAATTTGCTAGCGGATTGTGATGTTGGAGCACTGAGGTGAGTACGTGGCCAGTGGAGCTGCACAGGGATTGGTTCTGGAGCCAGTCTTCTTCAACATCGTCCTCAACGACCTGGATGAGGGGACAGAGTGTACTCTCAGCAAGTTCCCTGATGACACCAAACTGGGAGGACTGGCTGATTCCCCAGAAGGCTGTGCTGCCATTCAGCAGAATCTCGACTGGCTTGAGAGTTGGGCAGAGAGGAACCTCATGAGGTTCAACAAAGACAAGTGCAGAGTCCTGCATCTGGTGAGGAACAACCCCATGCACCAGTACAGGCTGGGGCTTGAACTGCTAGAGGGCAGCTCTGCAAAGAGAGACCTGCGAGTCCTGATTGACAATAAGCCTCAGTCTCCTCTTTTCTAGACTAATCATCCCCAATTCCTGCAGCTGTTCCTCAAATGAAAGATGTTCCAATCCCCTGATCATCTTGGTGGCCCTGCAGTGGACTCTCTCCAGAAGTTCTCTGTCCCTCTTGAGCTGAGGAGCCCAGAACTGGACACAGGACTCCAGATGAGGCCTCACCAGGGCAGAGGAGAGAGGAAGAAGAAGCTCCCTTGACCTGCTGGCCACACTCTTCTTAATGCACCCCAGGATGTCATTGGCCTTCTTGGCCATGAGGGCACATTGCTGGCTCATGGTTAGTTTCTTGTCAACCAGGACTCCCAGATCTCTCTGCAGAGCTGCTCTTCAGCAGTTCAACCCCCAGCCTGTACTGGTGCATGGAGTTGTTCCTCCCCAGTGCAGGACTCTGCACTTGTCCTTGTTGAACCTCATGAGGTTCCTCTCTGCCCAACTCTCAAACCAGTCGAGATTCCACTGAATGGCAGCACAGCCTTCTGGGGAATCAGCCAGTCCTCCCAGTTTGGTGTCATCAGCCAACTTGCTGAGGGTACACTCTGTCCCCTCATCCAGATTGCTGATGAAGATGTTGAATAAGACTGGCCCCAGAACTGATCCCTGTGCAACTCCACTCTCCAACACAATTTTGTGCCATTGATCACCACCCTCTGGGCTCTGTCATTCAGCCAGCTCTCGATCCACCTCACTGTCCACTCATCCAAGCCACACTGCCTGAGCTTTCTAATGAGGATGTTATGGGAGACAGTGTCAAAAGCCTTGCTGAAGTCAAGGTAGATGACATGCACTGCTCTCCCCTCATCTAGCCAGCCAGTTATACACTCATAGAAGGCTATCAGGTTAGTTAAACAGGATTTCCCCTTGGTGAATGAATCCATGTGGACTCCCTCTGATAACCATCTTTTCCTTCATATGTTCAGTGATAACATTCAAGACAAGTTGTTCCATCACTTTTCCAGGGATGGAGGTGAGGCTGACCGGCCTGTAGTTTCCTGGGTTGTTCTTCCTGCCCTTTTTGAAGACTGACGTGACATTGGCCTTTCTCCAGTCCTCAGGCACCTCGCCTGTCCTCCATAATTGTTCAAAAATGATGGAGAGAGGCTTAGCAATCACATCAGCCAGCTCTTTCAGCACTCTAGGTTGCATCCCATCAGGACCCATTGACTTATGAGCCTTAAGCTTGCTCAACAAGTCTTCAACCTCTTCCTCTTCCACCCAGGGCAAGTCCTCTGCTGTCCTGGTCATTCTATTATCATTGCTGGACTGGGCTTCCCAAGAGCCAGCCTTGGCTGTAAAGACTGAAGCAAAGAAGGCATTCAGTACTTCAGCCTTCTCTGCATCCTCAGACACCAGGGCACCCTCTGTGTTTAGTAGCGGGCCCACATTACCCCTCACCACCCTTCTGCTGCTGATGTACTTGAAAAATGCCTTATTGCTGTCCTTAACTTCCCTGGCTGAATTTAATTCTAGAAGGGCTCTAGTCTTCCTAGTTGCACCCCTGCATGCCCTGGCAATGTTCCTATACTCTTCCCAAGAAGCCAGCCCCTGTTTCCACCTCTCATAGATGGCTGCTTTCTGCCTGAGTTGTCCCAGCATGTCCTCGCTCATCCATGGAGGCCTCCTACCTCCTTTTCCTCCTTTCTTGCTCCAGTCATGGCAGTTGTCCCACTACATGTCTGTGACTGCAATGAGGTCGTAGCCCCGCATCCTCACCCACATCTCCAGTTCCTCCTGCTTATTCCCCAGGCTGCGTGCATTGGTGTAGAGGCAGCGCAGGGGCTTACTCAAACACACAGGTTTCCATGGACGGGTGCACGTGGTTCCTCCCGGGTTTGGCTCTTCCACAGGATGGCCAGCCTTCCATATCTCAGTCCAGTGTGCAGATGAAGGGCACTTATCATTGCATTCCCTGTCCTGCCCTGTTTCCCAGCTAGAGGGTACAGCTTGTTCTATCTTGCTTCTCCCCCAACCCCCCAAGTCCCTTAGTTTAAAGACTTCTTTATTAAGTTTGCTAGCCCACTCCCAAATATTCCAGTGCCCTTACAGGAGAGATGAATCCCATCCCGTCCTATCAAGCTGTAGTACCCAGGGAAGGATCTGTTGTCAAAGAACCCAAAACCTTCCTTCCAGCACCAGCCTCTCAGCCACTTGGCTGATTTTTCCATTGCAGACTCCTCCTTTATCTCTAGCAAACAGGATGGAGGAGAAAATAACCTGAACCCCTCTAGCTTTTACTTGCTCCCCCAAAACTAAGCTCTCATGACAGTTCGCCAAACAATTGTCTGCTTGGGGGTGTACAGTTGGGAACTGTTTACAACTTTGCTCTTGGAAAGGCTGCTGCACAACAGAACGGCTCGAGGTGCTCCTGAGAGTTTGGATTCTGACTCTTTCTGCACAGAGAATAACAGATACAAGTATGAAACCTTCAGAGCATGTGTAGCAGAGATTGGGGCTAGGGACTTGGAGAGCATCAGCATGAAAACAAGTGCAAGACAGTGAGATTTAGAGTGGTTCCCTGTGCTGGGCACTCCTGTCTAGAGCAGGAGCTTCTTTTCAGCTTGTGCTCAGAGTTCTCAACTCTGTGGCACGCTGCCAGCTTTGACTGTTTCTGGATCAATACTGATTCCTACCATGACGGATGTGCAAGCACAGCTGTGCGATGAATAAAGCAGTGAGTGACCAGAATCATGAGACTTGGGGGTATGTCAGACTGATGCTGCCTGTAGTAAGAGAGGAAATGGAAAAATAGTGTCATGGGCATCTTTTGTGATCAAGCCCTTAGGTAGGCTGGGAATTGCTGGAGTACAGCAGAGCTAATGATGCCATCTCTGCTCTTCCTCATGCCTGCTTCCTGAAAGCAATGACTTGTTGCACTAGGCTTGAACTTTTTGCAGCAGGCAGCTGTGTTGCTGTGCCAGCCCAAGATGCCAGTGTAGCCTAGTGAATAAAGCACAGGGGAATTTTCAGGATACCTTAATGTTGTTATATAATGACCTTTCTGAAGAGTTTCCTTGCTTCCTCTTTATCCTCACTGTAAGTGAAAGCAGGGGGCTGATGTGGAGGATTATTTTTCCTTTGCAGAACACACTGCAGTGTTGGTTACTTAGGTGCAGTCAGTACTGACTGCAAATCTGAAAGCTTCTGCTGCAACCAGTTCAGCATAGAGATAAGTAAAATCTTCCAGGCTGTGTGCAATTCCAAAGTTGTTTCACTTACCTAGGTACAGATCACTTCAGCTTTGCATGTTCTTTGTGGAGTGTGTATGGTGTCTCCAAAAGAAGGCAAGAACAAAACTGGTCTCTAGCCATTGTCACACTAATAAATTCCACCTTTGCCACCTCCTAGGTTTAGTGCTGTTCACAGCCTGACTGGATTGGAGAATCTGCACTGCTGTTCTTATTATCAACAACTGACGTTGCCATCTTTCCTTTGCTCTCTGATTTGTTTTGCATCAGAAGTTCTGTAACTTCAGACCTCTGTACACAGAGATACGGGTATCTTTTATGGCTGTGTGTTGTTGGAAAGCAATATTCTGGAACCACAATGGCAAGTATAGTCAGAACTGCAATCAGCAGTTACATTTTTGATTACTACTAAGCAGTAGCTTTGCGGTTTCCTCTCAGAGTCTGTTGGTCTACCTGAGCTCCATTTGCTAACAGCTGTGTGACAGGGCAAAGGGCCAGGTATGCACAAAGAAAGAGTAAGGAAAACAAGTAGCTTTGAAACACGGGTTTTTTTCTCCTAAATCATAGAATCACAGAATGGTAGGGATGGGAAGAGACTTCAAGAGATCATCCAGTACAACTCCCTGCTAGGTTCACCTCAGTCAGGTCACACAAGAACATGTCTAGGCAGGTTTTGAAAACTTCCAGAGAAGGAGATCCCACACCCTCCCTGGGCAGCCTGTGAAAGAGGTTTTTCCTTGTGCTTAAGTAGAACTTTTTATATTCCAGCTTATCCCTTGTCCTGCCACTGGACGCTGCAATAAAAAGTGTTGCCTACACCTTTAAAGAATCTGTCAAGGATGTAACAGAAAGCCAGGCACAGGTATTAGTATATTGTCCTGCTTTCTAAGTGATAGTTAACACTGCCAGATGTGGATCTACCATGCAATTGCCTCATGTGTTCTCCACTCCTGTGCCTTCTCTGACAAGATGAGAGGATTGTTTTAATCCCCCTGTGGGGGTTTGATGAAGTTTCCAAAGGAGTGAGTTTCCAAACTGCTCTCTAGGGCTGCCTCTGTTAGGGGCAGCCATGATGTTTACCTTGGGTAGGTTTGGAACCAGTGAATGTCATTGTTTTCCTGATAAACTTGGGGGGTTTTTGTGGTGCTTTGTGTTCATGTTTTCCTCCATCTGTTTACCCCTAAGTAGCTGCCCTGGCCAGACTACGCCAAGTGCCTCTGGTGTCCCTGTTGATCAGGAGAATTAGTAGATTTTGTAGTCTGTGAGCAAGCTGCAGTGCTCTTTTCTCTCTTTTTGCTTGTGTAGCAGAGGAAGAATAAGCTTGGGCTTAGAGCAGCAAACTGGAAGTTATTGTAAGTGACTGCGTCTTGAATGTAAGAGAAAGATACCTACTTAAGAAAAAAAAAACAAATCCAAACCCACAACAAAATAACTCCCTAAAAATCACAGATCTGAACTATGCTTACAAGATGCTAAGTTTGCAATTGTCAAACTCAGACCAATTCAGTATTATAGCTGTCTAAAATTTCTGATGGCACTAATTTTATGCCACTTAAAATACCATCCATATAAAGCATCCCTAGCCTGCGACCCTCATCTCTGGCTTAGGGTTAGCAATCCTCTCAACTATGGTGAAGATACGAGTTCTAGTTGTTCATATTGTGATGTCCGTGAGGAAGACACTGACCTGGCATTTCTTGAGGCCTTAAAGGATCAGGGTTAGTTTTTTTTTCTTTAATTGAAAATAGCATTAAAATTTTCTTTAGTATTTGTGTTTTTCTTAGATGAAGAGTGATGCTGCTGCTCGATAATTACTAAAACTCAGATGAAATTAGACTTCAGATTTGTTGCTAACTGAGCTTACGTTTTATTCAATAATTTCATAACACATTACAGCACACGAAAAAACAATTATTTAAAAATCAGTTTATTACTCCTACTGCATTGTGTGTCACAGAATCACAGAGATGGTCACTTCTGACTATGAAGAAGCATTCTGGCAAGATTTAAAACTCAAATTTGTTTTCCAGACAAGACAACTTGGAATAAAAAGTTTTGAACCCATTGAGGGGCGAAACTACTTTAATGCATATCTTGCATTTAGAAGTGACTCGTTTTAACCTTCTTCTTTCTGTAGCTACTTCTCAACAGATTTTCAGAAATCAAGATTATTTTTTTCCTACCTGGCCTCACTTAATTGAAGGAAAGAATACTGTAGCTAGCAACAGGACAAGAGGTAATGGGATGAAGCTGGAACACAAAAAGTTCCACTTAAATATAAGAAAAACCTATTTCACTGTGAGAGTGGCAGAGCAGAGGAACAGGCTGCCCAGAGGGGTTGTGGAGTCTCTTTCCTTGGAGGTCTTCAAGACCCGCCCGGACATGTTCCTATGTGACCTGATCTAGGTGGACCTGCTTCTGCAGGGAGGTTGGACTAGATGATCTCTAAAGGTCCCTTCCAACCCCTAACATTCTATGATTCTATGAAAGAAAATAATAATTAAAAATTTCTTATCTGAGCAGCCTAATCCCATGAATAAAAAGGCCTGAATTCTGTGAATCAGCGGAGAAGTTTACTGCTAGCAAAAAACAAGGCAAACAAAACCAACCAGTTCAGCATTTCAGCACTCAGATAGATAGTAATTTTAAGGATTTTAAACTTTTTGACTGTAAACACATTGTTTAGGTTTTATTTAACAGATTACCTTCTAATTAGCTGTCTTAATACTCCTTTTGTGGAAGAGTGGGATTTTAGCAAAACCCACACAGTCTCCTGTTCTCCATGAGCGGAGATCAAGACCAGTCTAAGTCACTACAAGGAAATATTGGGCTGGGCACAAAAAACCTTTATCCCCAGTGGGGTAAATGCAGATTATCAAAGTAGTCGCACTGCATTTTCAACAAACTTGTCTCTCCAAGTACCCATAAGGAAGAAAGCAGGTGGTATGATCAGTTCAGTTCCTGTTCCAGGAAGGAATGACCTTGGTGAATCTTTAAGTGCCAAATAAGTTTTTAAGTGCTTTTTTGGTATGTAAGGTGAGCTAATTTAACAGTGATTGAGAAATATTTCCATCAAATCTGACTCAAATATATCTTTGTATTAGTCAAATCAGTCTGGTGTTTAGTTGGAGACAAGTTAGTCTGCTTTGTCACTGGCTATCCTCTCCACCTCCCTTGTCTTAACTCTTTCAGTGTGAAAAAACCCCGTGGAACAAGTGCCTCAAACTTCCCCTCCTTCTACCATCAACCTTCACTTTCATAGAGGGTTTATTACTTTTGTCTCATCTCTCCCACTCTGGAGATAAACAAGATTCTTCCCATTCAATGGCCTCACCCCCGGCTGCGTCAAGACACTTTATAGATCCAAGGAGGGCAACTCGGCCCTTATGCACTACTAACAAACACCCCACCAGCGCCTTGAAAAGCCCTCTCCATTCTGCTCCTCTGCGGTCGTGGGGGCACTTGGTCAGATTCGGCGTGATTTTCAGGAGCAGCCTACGTCAACTTCTCCGTGCTGCAGGTGGGGAGGGAGGACGGGCGGGCGGGAGAGAGTGAGCTGCTGCTCAGGCCCGGCGGGTTCTTGGCTGCTCTGCATCTTCTTCTCCCTGCAGGCTGACGTGCACTCTAAACTTTCCCGCCGCGCGCCGCGCCCGAGGGACGGAGGCAGCGAGGGGAGGCAGCAGGCCGCGGCGCCGGCCTGTTGCTGGTGCCCCGCCGAGGCGCAGCCCCGCTCCCGCCGCCGTTCCCCCGCCCGCCGCCGCCGGAGCGGGAGGCCCGGCCCGGCCCCGCCCCGCGCCACCCGCCCCCGTCACCGCCTGCCGGCGCGGCGCCGGTTGCGGGGAGCTGTCCAAAGTGAGGTGCTGAAGGCAGGAGGAGGCAGAGGGACGCGGACATCTTCGCTCGCCTAATTTCCTCCCTGCCTCCTGCAGCCATTTTGCACCGGCAAAGCTGACGGGAGGTGTAAGAGGGGAGGGAGGGGGTGGGCTGCAGAAGATGAAGGGAAGAGGGTGAAGAGTTACGGGGGCAAAGAGGCTGCCATGGGAGATCCCGACTGGTATGTCTGCTAAGGCTAGTTCACAGCAGCAGCTGTCATCAACATCATGGTGAAAAGGAAAAGCTCAGAGGGCCAGGAGCAGGAAAGCGGCCGTGGCATCCCTCTGCCCATCCAGACCTTCCTATGGAGGCAAACCAGGTGAGAGCAACAAGCCCTGAGTGCATGGGATACAGCTGCAACAGGGCAGTGGAAGTGGGGAGGGGGGGAGGGGGCAGCTGCTGCCCAGTGACAGGGAGGAAGCAGTTACTGCAGCTGCAACACGAAGGCATGAAACAAGCTCCTCTCTTCACCCTCGATATAGAGTGATCTGTGTGTATCAGAGATGGGGAGAGGACTGCAGGCAGCTTAACCTAGTAGCAGTTCCAGGCAGCTTATTGATCTGACTTTAAAACATCGGTATGTATATGCCTGTCTATATACCTTTCCCTTCCTTCCGGTCCTATCCCCCTCCACCCCCTCTTTTCAGAGGACTCCTGGAGCTCTGGTACCAGAAGCAGCATCCCTCAGTGTTGCACCAGTCTTGCAGCATTGCTTGTATCTGCATTTTAGCTATTCTGAAAGTATCATCTATGCTTTGAAAGGTCAGCATGCAAACAGATATATCAAAGTCTCACCTTATTTCATTGGCTTGGAGAGTAATGATGTGTGAGGGGCAAGCTGAATGTATGGCTGGGGCTTTATGTTTTTTGTGAATCCTGACTGTATCCTGTCTTAACAATTCTAAGCTGAGAACACTGCAGAGGCTGAGGGGGATTGGAAGGTTTGAAGGTTGTTGCTTTAATTTAAGGCCTCCGTCACAAAATCCTTTTTTTTTCAGAGTTGTGTACTAAAAAAATCCCAACTATAAGAAGGTGACCTGATTAATTTTTTTAATATTTAACTGATTCCCTTCTGGAGGGGAATGACATCAGAGGGTGAGTGTTTACCTACCTACGGGGCACAGGCCTGAATTTCATCATAAGCTTTCCACGTCAGCAATTGTGGAGGAAAATACTTAATAGAAAAGTGTCAAATTGATCTCTGGCTTAAAGCAGGGCCAAGACAAAGTTAAGTAATATTTAACACATTTTAAACAGAATATACTGAAAATCTTTCACTGAGGTAAAATGGATGAAAACTGACTGATGAAGGTCCTGTTTGGCCAACCTGATAGTCTTCTATGAGTGCATAACCAGCTGGCTAGATGAGGGGAGAGCAGTGGATGTCATCTACCTTGACTTCAGCAAGGCTTTTGACACTGTGTCCCATAACATCCTCATCAGAAAGATCAGGCAGTGTGGCTTGGATGAGTGGACAGTGAGGTGGATCAAGAGCTGGCTGAATGACAGAGCCCAGAGGGTGGTGATCAATGGCACAGAATTGAGTTGGAGGTCTGTGGCCAGTGGAGTTCCACAGGGATCAGTTCTGGGGCCAGTCTTGTTCAACATCTTCATCGATGACCTGGATGAGGGGACAGAGTGTACCCTCAGCAAGTTGGCTGATGACACCAAACTGGGAGGACTGGCTGATTCCCTAGAAGGCTGTGCTGCCATTCAGCAGGATCTCGACTGGCTTGAGAGTTGGGCAGAGAGGAACCTCATGAGGTTCAACAAGTGCAGAGTCCTGCATCTGGTGAGGTGCCCATGCACTAGTACAGGCTGGGAGTTGAACTGCTGGAGAGCAGCTCTGCAGAGAGAGATCTGGGAGTCCTGGTTGACAAGAAACTAACCATGAGCCAGCAATGTGCCCTTGTGGCCAAGAAGGCCAATGGCATCCTGGGATGCATCAAGAGAATGTGTCCAGCAGGTCAAGGGAGGTTCTTCTCCCCTTCTCCTCTGCCCTGGTGAGGCCTCATCTGGAGTCCTGTGCCCAGTTCTTGGCACCCTAGCTGAAGAGAGACAGAGAACTTCTGGAGAGAGTCCAGCACAGGGCCACCAAGATGATCAGGGGACTGGAACATCTTTCATATGAGAAAAGGCTGCAGGAACTGGGGCTGTTTAGCCTAGAGAAGAGGAGACTGTGGGGGATCTTATTAACATTTACAAATATCTAAAGTGTGGGTCTCAGGAGGTTGGGAGATCTCTTTTTTCCATTGTATCTAGTGACAGGACAAGGGGTAATGGGATGAAGCTGGAACATAAAAAGTTCCACTGAACTAGAAGAAAAAACTATTTCACTGTGCGGGTGAGGGAGCCCTGGCACAGGCTGCCCAAAGGGGTTGTGGAATCTCCTTCCTTGGAGGTCTTCAAGACCCACCTGGAGATGTTCTTATGCAACCTGATCTAGGTGGACCTGATTCTGCAGGGGGATTGGACTAGATGATCTCTAAAGGTCTCTTCCAACATCTATCATTCTATGAAGATTAAATCAACAGGGAACAGGACTTGTCTTGAGGGTGGATTAACAAATTCTTGAAACTTCTGTCAAAAGTGACAGTATTTATATGTCCAATGTCATCAACAGGTATCTGAACATTGTTTTCACCTTATGTTTTCCTTTACATTAAATTGCTCAGCATTTTGGGAATCTAAAAATAAGAAAAATCCTGGAAGTAATTAAGTAAAATACACACTTGAACAACTGGGTCTCTAACACTTTTTTTTTTCTCTTCCTTCAGTGCATTTTTAAGACCTAAACTGGGGAAACAATATGAAGCTTCCTGTGTGGTATGTACAGGTTTTTCTTCTTCAACTCTTATTAGTAACCAACTTTTCAAGTAACTTGATCTTAGCATAGTGGCCGGTCAGCAAGCTTCTCAGCTCATGCCAGAAGTGGATTTGATCCATTCACCTTTTATTTTGTACATTACCACATCGAGGATTTTAAACCTTTTCCCATTTAAAGAATTTGGATAGTATGTGCATCTCTAAACACAGCAAAAATATATTGATTTGGATATTAGTAACTGAACCAATTAGCAATTAAAGTAAGTAATGGTATGGGCAGGCTGAGCTAATACAATCTGGGTCTCAACTTGCAGTTCATCGTGTGTGTATGTGCTTTCAGATGATATTGATGTCATCTCAGTTTGTGATTACTGGAGTTTTTTCATACTTAAAGTACTGAAAGTCTATACATTACTAACAGGCTTTAAACAATGACATTTCCATTGTGCAAGGTGAAAATACCTCTTCTATTGAAAAATAGGGGGAGTGTGTCTTAGCAGCATAAAGACAGGTAATTATGCAGATATTAATAACTCTTATTTCTAACTGTATTTTAGATGGAACCTCGCTACTCTCTAAAAGATGGAGAAAGGAAAGGCATGCAGCAAGTTCAAATAAGATTGGTATCTAGGGAATTTCATAATTCCTTGAACTGTTGCTGGTCTTTGGATAACTTAAAGTACATTAAGCAGTTGCAGCCAAACTTGACAGACTGGAAAAACTTAGTGTGGACATGTATCTTAATAGCTTAAAGCACTTAGGTCTCTCCACAGCAATTTTCTGACTTCTCACAAGACATTAAGCTGGAGAAGCCCTAGCTGCTGCTGACTCATTTTCTTCTAAGAAATCCATAAATTTTTCAAGGTTATTGCTAGATAACAAATACTGATAGAGAACTACTGGCTTACTGTGTTGATGAGTAAAATGCATTGCAATTCTGGCACATGGGGCAAAAAGCATCATCCCTGGCTTGTACCATTGACAATTTCTGGTTGTTCAGAGCCCAGAAAACAGAACTTGCTTTCCTGATGTCCTTCACCAAGAGTCGTAGCAGTATGCAGGAGCCATGCCTTGAAGGGCCTGTAATTTGAGTCTGTGGCCCCACCTGTGAGCTGTTGTGTAGCAGGACAGAGCTTCCTTTTCTGTGTTCTCCATGATGTACCTGTCTGTTTGTGACTTCCTTGTGCTTCATGCTGTGCTGTTAGCATCAGATCTTCTACATTGCTCAGGCTGATTCTAAAACACCTTTATTTTGTGAGCACATATCAGAATTTACTAGGTGTAAAAAGCCCAATCAACCAACCAAAAAACCCAAATCCAAACCAGACAAACAAAAACCAGCTGCAAGACAACATAAATCACACATTTCAGGCAAGGAAAAGGATGCTCTGGAAAAACACATTTTATGAAGATCCAATCCATGTCTGCCCCTTGGATGAAGGATAACTTGCTTCTTCTCCGATTCTTAACATAATCATTAAATTATGGTAGGAAGCTTTCAAAGGTGGGACTTAGTTTTGAGCAATTGATGTGATACAGCCTGAGTTGCCTCATCTGCCACCTTCTTTTTCCAGTACAAACTGTCAACTGTAGCCCAAACCACCTGAGCCCAAGTACAGCAGGGAGTGTACCGATCTTTGGTTTAGTCTTAGGCAGTCCGGTGAGGACAGGAGTTGGAGAACACAGAGTTGGACTCAATGAGTCCCTTCCAGTTCAGGGTCTTCTGTGATTCTTTTGCACATCAATTTCCTATCCCTGCTAATTCACAGGAATGTCTGCCCGTATCAACACCTGCTCTGTTATGTGGTGGGGAGTGCTGTGTGCATGGGTGAGAAAAGGGTTCTGGAACTTGACAGGTAGTTGACTTGTCTTCTGAAACATCATGCTATCTCCCACCACTGTATTGACTAGCCTGCCTAAGAATGCTATGCATCTGTTATGTGATCTGTCCTTTTAAAATTCTCTAGCCAGAATTCTTCTAGGCATGTCTATAGGCTGTTAACTGTCTGGCAATGCAAATGACAACATTGTGCAGTATTCTATTATTATTCTTGGCTCTTAACTTGCTGCAGTGGAATTTGCTGCATATCGTGGATTGAGGAAGCAAATGCTGGAGGCCTAGATTCAGTGAGTGTAGCATCTGGTCTGCAAGAGCAGATTGCATAGTTTCTTTGAGCTTTGCTTTATGCCATAATACTTGAGGAAGAACCTGTCCCTTTCAAAGCCTTATTTGCCTTACCTGAATAATCACACTGACCTCAGTTGGTCCGTGAATAATAGCCTTTAATCTGAAGATAAATATCCCCTCACACACATTGTCTTACACTGTCTAAATGGTCTTGTGCCTCAGTATGGATTTAATGTTCTTCCTTCTTCCCATTCTAAAATTATTCTGCTCTGGCACAATGTCATTCCTGATATGTGTGAGCCAAAGCTGTGAATGAGCTCACAAGGCTGTGTGAGTGCTGTACAAAGCTAATGCATTTTTTTGGGTGAGGATAAGGGACTCAAGAATATGTTTTAAATTCTTTTACCCTGGATTGCATTGGGCATGGAAAAACCCCAGAGTTTTCTGGAGGATCCTGCTAATTCGATGTTTACCTCTTTTCTGTTGATTTTCTTTTGGTTTGATCTTTACTTTTTTTTGTTTCCAAATTTAGTAATATGTTTTGTTGTTATACATGCTTAAAAGATAGACATGGAACAAAGTTTAAAAGAGGCCACCTTTATTTAATCTAGCTGATGGACATAGTTGCAGAAAATTGACTTTTTGAACATGGGAATCTTCTATAAATACAATTTTTGACATTTGTGTTTCTTTGATCATTTGTACCATTACTATGTTTGCTAAACAGTGGAGCTTTACCATCTTTACAAACTCCTAGATTAATGTTTCTTTCTAGGAACTATTCCTTACTCAGAGGACCTCTCCCAGACTGACAGTACAGTCTGTCTGTATTTCAAGCTCTTTCCAGTTAGGCTGAAATGACTTGAGCAATGGTCTCTGCCTCCCACCATGATGCAGCCTGAGCTTTGGAAGGATGAGGCAGTAAGGTTCCTTCCAAGGGCAGAAGTCTGGTTCAAAGACCACTAACACTTTCTCCATGTCCCTGCCAGGGTTCCTCTGTACATACAGTAGGCTAAGCACCAGACCCTGCTCTCCTAGGTTACTGCCTTTTTTTCTTTCAAGTGAGATCTTCTTGGGCCATTTCCCTGGAGGAGACCTGCAGCTCATCTAGCACTCCTGAGAGAGTAGAACAGGGGAGTGCTGAGCTTCCCAGGGTCCAGGCTGTCTAGCAGGGGTGAGGGGCCTGGCAAAGCCTTTGTTGCCTCCCACAGTTTGCTGCAGGTGTAGTTGCCCTGGGCTTAGAGCAGGGAAAGTTCCTGTGATGTGAGCAGAACTGTATGGAAAACCATGGCAAAAACCAACCAGAATCTGCTCTGTCATGTACTGCTTGTCTAGGATTCTTCAGGCAGCTACATATTCCTGTTCCAGCAGCAGTGACACACAGGCTGACCCTGATCACAAGGGCTTTGACAGCCTCTTTGGTTCTTGGTGGAGACAGAGGTAAAAGGAGAACAGCAGCAGTGGGAAGGCAGCCAGACAAGACTCTAATACAACAGATAGCATCACCAGGCTAAAGGGGAAAATGCTTCTGTAAGTGGCCCCAAAGGAGCTGAACACATGCACACAGAGCACTGCTGAGAGGGGCTGCCCTTTCTCCAGCCAGGACATAACACTGGCTTCCCTCACTGCCACCTTGGCAGATGTTCTTTATGCTCCTTTGGTGTGGGGGGTGTTGCAGGCAGGGACATCTGCTATAAGTAGGTAACTGTTTTCTTAGCCAAGCAGTAGCACTGAGATTGCATCTCCAGACATACCTGTAGAATGTAAATATCTCTCTTTGAACTGACTTACAGGGAGCTCGGTTCAGACATTCTCATTCAGCCTTGTCATTGAAACATGTAACTCCTCTCAGCTGTAGCAGCAGTTGCCTAGGTCATTAAGTCTTTTCCTTTAATGTCTGTATATTCTCTGTAGAAGGTCTTGAATGTCAGAGTAGAGCCACAGCAAACCAAAAGGGAGGCTCTACAGGAGCAAATGCTAGCCCAGGGTCTTGCACCTTGAATGTCTGGTGTAGGCAAAAGCTGCTGTGAGCTGGACCTTTATGGAAAACTCCAGACAAACCCCATGGGAACACTTGTCCAAAGAACTGCCTGTTCTTGTTCAACTGCTTGTGACAGTTGTCAGTGCTGTTTCTACTCAGGTCAGGAAAGAACAGAGGAATGTGGTGGTTAACTATGTAGAAAAGCTTAATGTGGCTCAGAAACCCAAAATGTTGAGGTGAATATAAGCCTATTTGAAGACATAATTGCAGATTCCTTGGCTACCTCATGAGTTTTTGACGCATGCAGAATGTAGTCCAGAGCTTCCAGAAGAAGAGAGAGAATGTGTTTTGGGAGAACTTGATCCCTGATGCCATTGAACCTACCCAGAAATGAGGCCTGAAGTGGAGAGCTAGAGAACAACAGTGTGTTTTCCCTCACTCTTCAGAGTAGTGAGTGTTGCTGCTCACAGTGACTTTTTTCCTCTCCTTGCTCTGTAAACTGAACAGCTTTGGCAATCTACTGAAGTCTGAGCTTATGGTTTGGCTTTTCTACTGCAGGTGGGAAGATAATTTCATTTGATAAACTTAGGTCAG
This sequence comes from Colius striatus, assembly GCF_028858725.1. Classification (NCBI taxonomy): domain Eukaryota; kingdom Metazoa; phylum Chordata; class Aves; order Coliiformes; family Coliidae; genus Colius; species Colius striatus. The sequence continues at coordinate 26,934,672 of NC_084767.1, read as the reverse complement.
TACTGGTGCTTGGTAGGCATTTCAGTGGGCTAATCCAGCCCACTAACCTGATAAAAATTCCTTACCTCAGTGCTGAGTCTCATTTTGGCTTCTGTAGGGGCTCAGTTGACTCTGAAGCTGAATGAAGTCTTCAGTGAGCCCCAGAGCTGATGCATAAGTAGACATGAGAGTGTGTGGCCAAAGTAACAAATAAAGAGTGTGACTCTGTCCCCTTTTGGGGAAAAAAAAAAAATAAAAGCCCAAACAAAAAACCTCATGTTTTTCGTTGTCTCTTTCAGACTGTTGTTTGTAGCCATACATTAACCCTACACCTCTTTTCTTGCTTCTGGGTATGTTTTGTTACCCCACATGGTAACCTGGTCTGAGACAGTTGTTCTAGACCTCTGTTGGTTTTATACTAATGTGCTTTCACTTGCTACTGTGGTTTGATGCTCTTATAGTTTCTAAATGGAAGAGAATACTCTCCTGCCAAGGCTTTCTGAGTGTTGGCCATCCTTTCATATTCCCCCTATTCCTCAATGAATGGCAGGAGACAGTTTCCCTTTGTAGACACTGTTGTCTCTCAGCGCATTAGTGCAAGAGTGATGTGAGACATCCTTTCCCTGGCAGACATGTTTTGTGTTCCTAGTGCTAAGAAATATGCATTGCTGACCACCTAATCCATGACATGATATTTTTGACAAATACCCAAGAAGACAGAATTTTTGGCCACATATTACAGCTAATGCCCTCCAATTTTAGCTATTGCTCCAGAAAGAAAGTCTGTTGAGTTTTCTAACTAAAACCTGAGGTTTCTAGTAGGTGGGCAGTGTCACTTTCTACACACTTCTCTAATTGTTAGCAACCCTGTTTATTGTCAGTATTTCCTCAGGTTCAATTTGTGTTGCTACAGGCTTAGTCCTCTGTAAGTATACTTTGTTCTGAGCATCTTCCAAATACATCTGTGTAAATCATAAAGTCCATCTCCCCTTCTCTTTATCTGTGCCTGAGATGTGTTTTTCTGCCTCCTTCCTGGCTGGAGCAGAGCTGTTTTGGGGATGTTCTAAAACCATGATGGCACTAGGGCATCCTGCCTCTTGATAGAGGAGCTTGTGTCTGCCAACACCAGCAAGTGTGGCCACAACCTGAGAGAACAAAGGAGCACACTGCTAGGGGATGCAAAAGAGTGCATGTTACTGCTGGTTACATGCCGTGCCTCGGATGGTTGGTCATTCGGGAGAGCTGGGTTATGACTGCTGCTCTTTTTGTTTACTTCTTTGCAATTAAGTCTATTCTTATTAGCCCTCTCAATTTTACAGGTAAAATCGATATTAGTAGTAGTGTTGAAGGATAAGCTTTATGAATCTGGAGTGAGGGCATCTGAAGCACCCATTAGGTCATGAATGCCAACGGTTACGTGTTTGCTCAGAGCTTGATAAAATTGGTGAAATGGTTTATGAGCAAATAGGTGGTTAGGAGGATAAGCTGGTATATCGCAAGGACATGCATTATCACTAATGTATTTCTTCACTTTAGGAACTAGACTGAAGGAATGTAACTGCTTCTGTGACATGTAATGAGATCTTTGTATCTGGTCAGAAGAACGGCGTATTGAAATGGTTGGAGCAGCTAGCAATAAGGAACTTCCTTTGAGATTTCAAAGGCAGATAGTCTTATTTTGTGTTTCTCGAGGTGGAAGTAATGAACTTACTGCTGCTATCGGGTCTTTTAAGTGTTCACAAAACTATTACATCAGGGCTCGACAAAAAATTTTATACACTGATTATTTTTTGTGGCAGGGTGTGAAAATATTTCCTAAGGCCCATATACCTTCAGTGGCTTGCCCTTTGTTTTACGCTAAAGGGAAAGAGCATGTATGTGTGAGGAAAATATCCAGCACTCAGCTTTACAAATACAGTCTCCATTAGCTCCTGTGACTTCCAACAGGATCCCTGACATGCCAGATTAGCAGCCAGCTATCTGAAAGTCTGACTTGATGTCAGCACTTACTAATTAATATAGATGATACTTGCTTTAATTCTTTTTTTGTTACAGAAAATATATTGAGTGGCCCATTCATTTCTTAGCCAAGTGTGTCCATATGTTTGATGAGCTTTAGCTAGAGTCACTGTCTTTCAGGAAAAAATATTAAAGGTGTGCTTTAGTTACATAATAGAAAATTACAGATTACAGGTTTTTAAAAGAGAGTGTTCTGTGTACTAGAAGGTATGTGCAGAAGTAGATACATGGTGTCTTTTAAAATTTGTTCTTCCTTCTAGTCTTTTGAAAGAGTTTTAGTAGAGAACAAGCTGCATGGCCTGTCTCCAGCTCTCTCTGAAGCCATCCAGAGCATTTCTCGCTGGGAACTTGTCCAAGCTGCGCTCCCGCATGTGCTGCACTGCACTGCAACATTGCTGTCGAACCGAAACAAGCTAGGTTAGTGCTCATCTGAGTTGTGTTTTCCATTACTAAAGTTATCAGTAAAAATATGACAGATTGATACATCAAGTGCCATCATACTCTAAATCCTAAAATCCCGGTTGTTTTGTTCTGTGGATTGCCTTTTTTAATCTGTTCTCATTTATAACAGGGTAACCTGAGAGAGCTTCTCCAGTGAAGTTAATGATTTGCTGAGTTGTAGAGTCAAAGTAATTCAGAAATATTTTGCTGGTTATTTTCCAGACATAATAGAACTAGCTTCAGCAAAAGCCTTACCACCCTGCAGGCATGGGTTCTCTGAAAGAATACTTAGTTCTTTCAAGGTATGCTGCAGTGGCCATTTGCAGCAGATACTTTGAATATCATCACTTGTTTGTTTTGGGGTATTTTTTCCTCTTTTCATTGAGACCAATGCATGTGATTCTCAGCACATAAATCAGTCAGATAATAATGATAAGGCCAGGTCCAAACCTAGTACCCTTTACTAGATTTTCACTGATTTCAGCAGTGATTGCAGCAGGAATTTGTTTCATGAGACATGCCAGTAACATTAAGAGGACACAGCTTAGGCACCTCAGAGTGCTCACTTTCATATTGTCTTTATTGAATAAGAGTTGAACAGACCAGACTGTCGAGCTGGCATCTTTTAGGACCACTCTATGTCCATGAATTTTGTTGTCCTACAGGGATTGAACTGCAGGTGCTGTGAAGAAAATGGACACTTGTGAATTAGAAAGTTTCAAACATAATGAAGCAGAATGCTGATACTGTTAATGGTAGAATTTTAATATTCAAATGCTTGTCAGGAAGTCAGATGCCCAGTTTCCTGTGTGGCTCTGAAAGTCTCAACAGTTCCATTAATGGAAAGCCTGTGAAATACTGTGATACATTTTTCCATCCAGGACATCAGGATAAGCTTGGAGTAGCTGAAACTAAGCTTCTTCACACTCTTCACTGGATGCTGCTGGAGGCCCCACAGGACTGCAGCAATGACCAATTTGGAGGAGACAGAGGATCTGGTTGGGGAGGGAGCAGTAGTGCCTTTATCCACCAGGCTGAAAACCAAGGATCACCAGGACATCCTCAGCCCAGCACCACGAATGATGAGGAGGAGAATAACAGAAGGAAGTTCTTCCAGAACTCCATGGCCACAGTGGAGCTCTTTGTGTTCCTCTTCGCTCCCCTTGTCCACAGGATTAAAGTAAGTGATGGGGTATTTGTGTGCAGACAGTTCTGAGCAGAAAGAGACTGGTTCTGCCTTTGTGATTGTTATTTAATTCAGCTTGCAGTGCACACTATGTGACCACTAGGAATGTTTTAAGAGGCTGGCAGAATGCTACTTCCATCAGGAAGAAATATTTCCAGTGACATGAACAATTACCACAGCATCAGGCAGGCACAAAGGCACATCAGTCTGAAGCCCTCAGGAATGTTGAAGATCTGAGGCCCTTGTGGAATCTTTGAGACCTTGGAACCTGCAGAAAGGATTGTGAAATTTAGCTTGCTCCAGTGATTCTCAGCGACTGCTCAGAAAAGCCTGCTAGATTTTCAGAGATTCCACTGTGGGGCAGCCACTGGCATTTATTGTTGTCATTACTAATCATCTTGATGCTAATTACCAGGAATGCGTAATACTGGTTTAAGCATGGCAGTGGAAAAGGCAATTGAGCATTCCTTTGTTCTGAAGTTAGAAGCAAGCTGCAGGCTTCTTGTCTGCCAGGTCCCTCCGTTGGTTTTATGCTGAGTGGTGTGATGAGGAGACATTTTGTGCATGCTCTGACTCCTGCCTCTTGTCTTTAGTTTCTCTGGAGGGCAGTTCTCTAGCCTTTAAGTTCCCAGCTAGGCCTCATAAGAGAAACTGGCTCTGGAGAGTAGGTGCTTAGAAAAGCTCTTTTGAATCTGTTCTAATCTTGCCTTGTGTGCTGCAACAGTTGAAGAAGACAAGACAGTATAAGAGATAAAGGATAATCTTTTGGTTCAGGCAGATGAAAGCAGGCCTGGAGAGCTAGAGTCTTTTCCTACTTCTACTACTGAATTCCTGTATATTGTTGCCCAAATTTTCATACTTTACTAGTTTTGTAAGCTACTGTGACGTGACAGAAAGAAATGCAGAATTCCTCCAATGTTACACACACAAATGCGGGTTGTCCTTTGAATAAATGAAACTGCAGTAGACCCTGGCTATTAGACATTAGGTTTCCATTTTTTATATTAATCTTTCCATGAAATAGTTTCCCATTTACAAGATGGGATTAGTAACAATATCTCAGGTTTACTTTGAAGATCTCTGAGCTGTCTGAGATACTGTAGTGATAAACATTGAAAAGACCATGAAAACGTGTGTGTTTCTGTCATCAAAGCAAAGCTCAAAAAATGAGCCAGTTACATGCCTCATTTGCCTCATATAAGTCATCATTGTTCCCTCTGTGTTTCGCAGAGTACTATCTGATCAGATAACCAAAGTAATATTGCATGTGCTCAGGGAAGATTATACATGTTTACACAGGCAGACCTAAATTATTGAATTCCTAAATTCTGATAGAATTTGTGTATTTAGCAATGAGGATTTTGAGAGGTGAGCTTAGCTTAGTGTATAACAAGTCTTGTGAACTCTTATGATGAGATGACGCTAATATAGAGTAGGGAATGGAAGAGCTGAAGAGCTACAAGCAGTCATTTACTGCCATTCCTTTAGCTCTATCTGCATCGTGGATTTCAGCTGCTGAGACATGTGGAGCTATGTCAACAGACACAGTACTGCAGTTATAATTATGCTGCCCAAACTCTTATTACCATGTTTGTTTGGCTTATTGAGATAGCTGGAGTATACCAATATCTGTATCTCCTAAGACAGATCTGACCTTAGGTCAAGTAAGTGCATACTTGCACCTCAGTTGATCTAAGATTTACTTGTGTAATAATTTACATTATTTCAACTACTTGCATACATAAAATAATGATGTCATGGATTTAGGTAGTACTAATATCTCTGTATTGACATAGCTTAGGTAAAAACAGTGCTAGGAATTATAACAACATTATTGTATACTGCTATTTAATGTTTCCTCAATTTCTAAGTAATATTTTAATATTTACTATTCATATTCTTTTGGGGAAAGAAATTCATGTCTCTGAGTGTAAATCCTAAGGTTCTTCTTGAATACTAAATATAAAGTGGTTATATATGGCCAGAAGGGATGCTCTCTGATACAGGAATGGTCTTTTACAGCTTAATGTTCTGAAGAAAAAAAAAAGAGATTCATTCACTATAATAGAAATTTCATTCAGAAAAAAGTCTCTTGTATACTTCTCTATTGAGATTTCCTTATTATTTTTTGATAGCCATATATGAAATGTATTAATGTTTGCTGAGCTGTGTCAGTGGTGCTTGAATTAGCATATACTGACCACAGAACTGCACAAGGTATCATTCATTTCTTGTAAGATCTGTGCATCAGACAAACAACATTCCTTTTAGACTGGAAACAACACTCTTTTGTATAAGTTTGTGTGATACAACCTCTGTTTGTCCTTCTAGGAGTCTGACCTGACATTTCGGTTGGCCAGTGGCCTTGTTATTTGGCAGCCTATGTGGGAACACAGGCAGCCTGAAGTTTCTGCCTTCAACGCCCTTGTAAAACCAATCAGGAACATCGTTACAGGTCTGTGGCTTTGCTATGGTAGCTCTTGAGGGCTGGAAAACCTTTGTTTGCCTGCTGGTGCCTTACTTTCTGTAACCATTATATTTGAAGGAATAAGTTACTCCTGCAGGAACCAGTCAAACTTTTGAGAGTAGTTTAAGGTTGTTTCACCTCAGAGTAAACCAACATTTGCATAATAATTAAATAGTAAATGAGAGACAAATCACAAACAGGAAATGTGGTTCTCTTCAGTAGAGCTATCCTTTCTTGTCAGCCTCATATCTCTGTTTCACCATATCATCCTTAGTTGCTAAAAAGGACAAAGGCAATATCTATCAGTGGCCTGACATGGGAGGGGAGAAGGCTTTTCTGGACTGGCATTGGACAAAAATTAACAGTGAAGAGCACACAGTCGGCAGTGTAGGTTTTCCTCCTGTCTAAAATTTTAATTTCACCACGTTACAAAATTAAACAAAGTAGTTTCAAGAGAAGACTTAGATTATGAATTCACTGTTGCATACTGGAAGGGATTGCGTCTGCTTTGTGTTTCAGCCATAATGAGGCTGGAGCTGGGTGCTTACACTTCCAAACCTTTCTTTCTGGCCTAGCTCTAAAAGACCTTTTTTTTACTTTTACAGTTTTAGACAGTAGTTTTGCTTAACTCCTGCATAATAGTGAATTGGAAAATGTGCTGGGTATGTTGCTGTAGCATTGCTGTCTCATTCTCAAAAGCACAGAACTGTAATTTTCACTGTAGTTTGCTAAATGAGATTTTTCTGATGACAAGTCATTTTGGACACCATATTTTGTTCTGAAGGCTTTGTAGGCCCCTAAGACAGTCCAGCACCGAAAAGATTCAAGTCTTTCAAATGATTTAAAATAATCTTTGACATTTAGCTCTTTCTCCTTTTGCTTCAGCTTCTAGAATTAAAAAATGGAATCTTAACCCTGGGACTAAGAAAAGGAACTAGTCCTAAGGTTTCTTTTACTGTTGAAATTTTTTCCATATATCTGGAATGTGTTCAGAAATTGCTTAAAGAATAACTTTGGGAGTAACGTCTGAAATGAAAATACTCTGCTGTGTTTTGAAAAGGTTTTCAGCAGAATGGAAATAGAAATTGGAATGAGGTTCTGTGTATCAAGAAAGGTTCTGATCTCTCAGCATTGTTGTCTCAAATTGAGGTAAAAAAAAGTTACATTTACTTAAATTTTCCTTCAAACAACAAACGAAAAAAATTCTACTGAAGAAGCTTTGAATTAATTTGAGTCAGTCTGATACTAAGTAAGTCACATCTGAATTGCTTGCGATGTGACAGGATTTCAAGAATTGTCATCCTAGACTTTGGGATGCCCTTGTTCTTCTGTTTTCTGTATGACACTCATGTGTTTCCTGTAATGAAGGCATGGGCCAAATTGGAAGTCACAATACATTCTGAGCGATGTAACCTAGGAAAGAAGATGAATATATGTCGAAATAAGAGGAGGAAGAGCTTCAAAAGAAAAGGGACTGGTATGCACAGGAAATACAATTTAATGCCAAATGGATTTAGGATAAAATTTATATTCAAGTTTAATTTTAAATAAATAGAGATTTTTAGTAGACAATGTTGATGATGACACAACTGAAAGAATTGTGTAAAAACTAAACCTTTCCGTTTTTCTTTTTATGACTGTGGCTAATGCCTAGGAAGTGTGCAGCAGAGAGATGCTGCTTTGGGCTTGGGTTTGGTTTTTTTTTGTTTATCCTTTCAGAAGTGACTCTTGAAATATGCTCCTTTGATTTTTTTTCTCAGCTAAGAGAAGTTCTCCCACCAACAATCAGAGTGTGACTTGTGAATTCCCTAATCTAGACAGTGGACATACCGAGGTAAGTTCTGTGCCAAGGTTAGACAAACTTTAATAAGAAACTGAGGGAGGGGGGAAATTAATATTAAAACAGCACCTGCAGTTACCACTCTAAAGTATTCCATCCCCAAAGATTACCATTCTTCACAGTTCTCCTGAAGGCTCTCAGATTTGTCTGCAGTGGACCAAAGTGTATTGAGTACAGTTGTCAGGTTCTCCTTGGCCTTATCCTATTGTATAGGACCGAAACCTGATCTTATGTATTTTCTTGGGCAAGAGCACTGTCTTACCCTTTACCTATGCAATGCCTAATACTGAGAAGCCCCAGGCTTGATTGGTTTCTCCATGGTATTATCATGGGATAAGTAATAGTTATGTCTAAGCACAAACTGCAGTAAGAAAACCAATATGGAAGAGATAGATATGTTTATATACCTATTTCCTTCTATTAAAACTATCCAAAGGGACTACAGGTGGTGTGTGAGACGACCCAGTCTGACTCTGTACATCCAAAGGCCACTGTTTCAGCATGTCGTCGTGGAAATTCCTTGGATGGAAGCATATCCTCTCAAACCTCACAGGAGAGGGGTACCTCACATCCCAGGTACAAACTCCTTCAGCAGAAAGTTATGTGACTTAATGGTGGAGGGCACAATAAACCTTTGTCATGAATCTACTGTTGTCCATACACACCAAGTGTGCTGGATGTTTCTCAAAGTCTTAATTCAACAAATCTCAGTTCTGGATGATAAACGAGGTGGTGACACTTGATATTCAATGACACTTTTATTGGAGAAATCTTTTATCTGGCCTGTTGGGACATTTTCTTTGGTCTTTTCTAGTGTGTTAGTTTCTTATAATTAAAGTTACTAACAAATAACCTGCAGGTACAACCTTTCTTAGATAGATTCAACCTCAGGCATCTTTCCTGGCTTCCTTCTGATCGAATTCTCTTTCTCTTTGGCAAAGGACTTTTATGAGGTTCTCTCCATTGCTTCCATTATGCCTTCTCAGCATCCTCAGCTTGCTTTAGACTGCTGGCCCAAAGGAACAGACTATCAAGCACAGCACACAAACACACTCCCAGCTCACCTGCCAACCTCAGACCATGATTTCTTCACCATGGCACTGATGAATTAACTTATTTTAACCTAAATTGGGTCATGTAAAGCTAGAACCAGATTTTCAGTACTGCTGGTAACTCAGTAGTGCCATAACGTAAATGAAACTGCTGGATGAGTGTTTTCAGGCAGTGGAGAGGGAGGGAAGCCTAGCTATATTTTTAGGTCTCTCTGGATTTAGGAATGCCACTTAAGTCCTCCTGAAAATTTTGATCTTGTTACTTACCTATTTTGGGAACAGTCATATCCAAAACACTGCAGTTTTTTAAGAAATTTCTTCATTACAGTGACAGAAGAAATCTGGGATGGAGTGGGTTTCTCGATATCATAGAATCATAGAATGATAGATGCTGGAAGAGACCTTTAGAGATCATCTAGTCCAACCCCCCTGCAGAAGCAGGTCCACCTAGATCAGGTCGCATAGGAATGTGTCCAGGCAGGTTTTGAAGACCTCCAAGGAAGGAGACTCCACAACCCCTCTGGGCAGCCTGTGCCAGGGCTCCCTCACCCTCACAGTGAAATAGTTTTTTCTTATGTTTAAGTGGAAATTTTTGTGTTCCAGCTTCATCCCATTACCCCTTGTCCTGTTACTATCTACTATAGAAAAGAGGGATGTCCCAACCTCCTGACACTCACCCTTTAGATATTTGTAAATATTAGTGAGATCCCCCCTCAATCTCCTCTTCCCTAGGCTAAACAGCCCCAGTTCCTGCAGCCTTTTCTCATAGGGAAGATGTTCCAGTCCCCTGATCATCTTGGTGGCCCTGCACTGGACTCTCCCCAGAAGTTCCCTGTCTCTCTTGAGCTAGGGTGCCAAGAACTGGGCACAGGACTCCAGATGAGGCCTCACCAGGGCAGAGGAGAAGGGGAGGAGAACCTCCTTGACCTGCTGGCCACACTCTTCTTGATGTATCCCAGGATGTCATTGGCCTTCTTGGCCACGAGGGCACATTGCTGGCTCATGGTTAGTTTCTTGTCAACCAGGACTCCCAGACCTCTCTGCAGATCTGCTCTCCAGCAGTTCAACTCCCAGCCTGTACTGGTGCATGGGATTGTTCCTTCCCAGATGCAGGACTCTGCACTTGTTGAACCTCATGAGGTTCCTCTCTGCCCAACTCTCAAGCCAGTCGAGATCCTGCTGAATGGCAGCACAGCCTTCTGGGGAATCAGCCAGTCCTCCCAGTTTGGTGTCATCAGCGAACTTCACTGGCCGCAGGCCTCCAACTCAGCTCTGTGCCATTGATCTCCACCTTCTGGGCTCTGTCATTCACCCAGCTCTCAATCGACCTCACTGTCCACTCATCCAAGCCACACTGCCTGAGCTTTCTGATGAGGATGTTATAGGAAATAGTGTCAAAAGCCTTGCTGAAGTCAAAGTAGATGACATCCGCTGCTCTCCCCTCATCTAGCCAGCCAGTTATGCACTCATAGAAGGCTATCAGGATGGGCAAACTGGATTTCCCCTTTGGGAATCCACACTGATTCCTCCTAATAACCATCTTTTCCTTCATATGTTCAGTGATAACATTCAGGATGAATTGTTCCATCACCTTTCCAGGGATGCAGGTGAGGCTGACCAGCCTGTAGTTTCCTGGCTCGTCCTTCCTGCCCTTTTTGAAGACTGGAGTGACATTGGCCTTTCTCCAGTCCTCAGGCACTTCACCTGTCCTCCACTATCATTCAAAAATGATGGAGAGTGGCTTAGCAACCAAATCATCCAGCTCTCTCAGCATTCTAGGATGCATCCCATCAGGACCCATTGACTTATAAGCGTTAAACCTACTCAACAAGTCTTTAACCTCTTCCTCATCCACCAAGGGCAAATCTTCTGCTATCCAGGCCATCTTGCTCTCCTTGCTGGACTGGGCTTCCCTAGGGCCAGCCTTGGCTGTAAAGATTGAAGCAAAGAAGACATTCAGTAGTTCAGCTTTCTCTGCATCCTCAGACACCAGGGCACCCTCTGTGTTCATCAGCAGGCCCACATTCCCCCTAATCTTCTTTTTGCTGCTGTTGTACCTGAAACTAACCTTATTTTCCTGTGTTTTCCTGGCCAGGCTTAATTCTAAAAAGGCTTTAGTCTTCCTGGTTGCACCCCTACATTCTCTGGCAATGTTCCTTTACTCTTCCCAAGAAATCAGGTCCTTTTTCGGTCCTTTTTCCACCTCTCTTAGATGTCTGCTTTCTCCCTGAGTTCTCCCAGCAGCTCTTTGTTCATTCATGGAGACCTCCTGCCTGCTTTTCCTGCTTTTCTGCATGGGGGGACACCCTGATCCTGGGCTTGGAGGAAGTGGTGCTTGAAGATCAACCAGCTCTGTTGGGCACTTCTACCATATAGGATCCTGTCCCATGAGATCCCTCCAAGCAGGCTTTGAAGAGGCCAAAGTCAGCCCATCTGAAATCCAGGATCACAATCCTGCTTGGTGTCCTGCTTCTTTCACACAGGATCTTGAGGTATAATCTAAGGATATAATCTAATGACAGCTCAAAAGGTGGTTGGTGCACCCTTTCACTGGTGGAAAGAGCAAAACTGTTCTCTGAGGCTCTAATCCCATCGGGAGGCTTCCCTAGGGATTTTTTATCAGGCTTGCTCTCATTTCTGGGTCTTTATTTAATTTGTATTAATATATGCCAGTAAAGCCAAAGTTGAGGACAGAACTGCCCTTCTGTATGTGGATAGTGTTGCTCAGAGAGTGCACAGCCGAAAAAAAATCAGCAACCTTTTAAGGAGACAGAATCAGGTGATCAATTTGTCAAGCTGGGTCTGGTGGTTGCCATGGGGACGAAGCTTCAAACAGGCTTTGAAGAGTGCATCTTTATGCCTCCTCATTTGCAGGACTCATTGATCAGTTAAAACTGTAAGGAGAGCTTTGGTTGCCAAGCAACAGATAACTGGGGAACAAATGATGTTTACTCACTTACCAACATCCGCAGTACTCCTTTGTCCTTGGCCAGGGGTTGAAGGGAGGCTGCCTTTCCACTCTCCCTGCAGTCAGAGGCAACCAGGGCTGATTATACAAACACTAGACTTCCTTCTAAATGAAGTATAGAGTTTAATTTCTGGTTCCTTATATGCTTTATTTCACTCACTGAAATTCTTCATTTAGAGATGATACACCTTAACACTTTGGCAAATAAAGCCACAGCCCTTCATCCACCTCCTGTCTTGAACAAACTCTGTGGGAAGCAGGCTTTGCAGGAAGGACCTTTGTGTCAAATATTTCAGAAGGAGAACATGCCTTGCTCCAGGCTGTGTTGTGCCTTGGGTTTGCCTATGCCTATACAAGAGAGCATGAAAGACTGTTTAGACTCAGTGTTGTAGTTTAACCCCAGCCAGCAACTAAGCACCACACAGCCTCTTGCTGAGATAAGAACAGTTTAACAATTGAAAAATTATAATCATAGAATCATAGAATGGTAGGGTTAGAAGGGACCTCTAGAGATCATCCAGTCCAACCGCCCTGCAGAATGATAATGAAAAGGAAGGTAACAAAAAAAACTCCAAACCAAAAACCACAACAAAGACTGACACCCAGCCAGTCCCTGAGCAGCAATTGGTACCTCCTAGCCAGCTCTTCTCAGTGTGTATATACTGGGCATGACCTTTCGTGGTATGGGGCTACTGAGGTGGTGGGCTTTATTTCCTTTGCTCTAATGCTTTAAGTATTTCAGCTATCCTTACAGTGTTTTTACAGGCTCATCCATGTGACACAATCTTGCCTGTGACAGAAACAGCCTTCATATAAGGTTTATGGGGAAAACTCTATTGCATATTTCTATTCATCTACCTCCTCCTATGCACTTCAAATTTACCTTCTTAAATAGTGATCGCAGAGGCACCAGATGAGCCCGGCTGGGCAGAGGTGGGTCCAAACTCAGAACCAGGGGAAAGTCCTAGAACTGTTTACAGGGGCAGCACTGTAGCCCCTTCCCCCTGTTACCGAGCACAAGTGGCTGCTCACAAACCCATGACAAAGTTGTCAATAGTTGGAGCATTTCGTTGCAATGAGCCTGGCTCTGAAAACAGATATGATCCCTTTCAAATTGAAACCTGTGGAGTCTCATTTCTGAAGCATGCTACAGATATCTTGCTTTTGTGTGCATTGATTTCTACAATACTTAGGAAATGCTGTATTAAAACCCATCAGGAAATGATCACCACCTGAAAGGCAAGACAGTTATCATGAAGGGTAAAAATGGTCCTTTTCTCTAGCAAATCTTGTCAAAGAGTGTCTGTAACAGTAGCTTTTACTTATGTAAGATTCAATTTGATTTGCTTAAAGGGTTAACTGACTCTGCTGCCCTGACTGCTCCTTCTTAGGTAAGGCCTGTAACCCATTCCTAAATATATATTACTAGTATGTGAACAGCAGATGCTCAAGGGTTGTCTGTTTCCAGCTTAACAAATTATTCAGTTAGTGCAGGTGTTGGAAGCTTGTCTTCAGACCGCAGTTTAAGAAAGCAACCCTACCCAAGAAAACACTTAACAAAGCATGTACTGGAGTCCTCTAGGGAGCTGAAAGCTAAATTATCCACTTACGTGTTTTCAGTAATGCTTTCCTCAGTCAGGGCCTCAGTCCCGAAGGGTCAGTGTCAGAAGTGTCTGAAAAATCAAGCAGGCACAGCTGTGTGCGCATCCTGGTGATTTCTGCAGATGGCGAGAGAATTCGAATAGCTCTTGGTGAGTGGCTAAATTTTAGGCATTTTAGTAGAGATCCTGGGTCTTTTGGGGGTGATCCAGCATGTGTGCTAGGACAGAACTTCATGGTGTCAAGACTGACCCCATTAAGAACAGTTGAACAATCAAACCTGACTGATCATGGAGTGGTTCTTTATCCAGAGAGCCCCTAAAAAGGGCTAAGGACTGGTGACTAACATTTCTACTTTTTGGAACAGGGTGTCCTTGGTGATCCCACCATGCCAGAAGTCTCGCTATGCTACATACTTCGATGTGGCAGTGCTGCGTTGCCTGCTGCAGCCGCACTGGTCTGAGGAGGGCACACAGTGGTCATTAATGTACTACCTGCAGAGGCTGAGGCATATGCTCCAGGAAAAGCCCGAGAAACCACCTGAGCCTGAAATCACCCCTTTACCAAGACCTCGCAGCAGCTCCATGGTGGCTGCTGCACCCTCTCTGGTGAATACCCATAAAACTCAGGTAAGCAATTGCCATCGGTAAGAAAATAGCAATTGTTGTGGGGATGCTCGAAAGTGATGGCTGGGCCACAAGTGAAAAGCACAGCTTTGGTGTTGTTAAACTGCCCAGAGCTTGGGTATGTGCACTGATTGAGAAAGAGACCCTGAGAACAATGAGGGGTTTGGAGGCAGAGTCTGATGTGGAGAGTCAGAGCTGGTGTCTGCTGAAAGCTTGAGGGTTGGTTTGGGATAATTAATCTAGGGTGAACTGTGCTAACACTAGTTTTTAATGTGAGAATATACTAATGTAGTTGACAGAAGAAATCAGATTATGTTATGGCATGATGCTCAGGACTCTCTGAGCTTCTTTGGTGTAGCCCTTCAAAAGGAATCGCATGTGGTACAGCACTGCATGCTCCAGGCAAACTTTGTAAACAGTAGCAGTGAGCAAAACCCCTCCATGTTGTTATCTTCTCTTGCTGTTACCGCATGACTTTTACCTTTATATTTGGCATCAAACCTCTGTAGACAAACTATCGTAACACTTACTCCTTGTTTTGCTGGAAAAGAAACCCCAGACTCCTGATCTTGGTGTAGTAAAAATTTTTGTCTTAGTGCCTAAATGTTTTGTTTTGTTTTGTTTTGTTTGAGTGGCTTGCTGGTGTTCCATGGAGAAAAAGGGATGCTGCTGCAGTTTCAGTTAATCTCCTTGTTGATTTTTGCTGCTTTTAGGTTGTGCACTCTTTTCCTGTCATGGGCTTTTAACAGCAAATTCTGATTTACTGAGTTGATGAAGCTGTCTAACAAAATTTAATACAGATTCTATTTTTGCAATCCAATTCTATCACATACCTCAAAGTAAAAGGCTCTATCTTCTGTTACTGGGTCTCTCAAATGTCTTTTTTAAGTCAGAACTCTCAGAATTTTCTGTCTTTTTTTCTTAAAGTCCTTGTTTTCAGTATTGCAGAGCTCTGGCAGTTCTTGACCTGTCATTTTATGAGGTAGAAGGGTGAAATATCTTTTCTCTTGTACAGAACAGATTCCCATGAGCCGGAAAACAAGCATAAAAATGTAAATATTAGTACTGTTATTTTTTAATCTCTGGATATTATAGCCATTATTATGAGAGATGGTGGTTACTTGTGGTTTTAAGGGCTCAGCAACAGCGGTATTGTTTACACTGCATTATAGTTTAGTGTAATTTCTGTAAAATATTGGCTTTTTCAACCCTGTAAAAGCTTGACATATCTCCATAAGGGCCAGGTGATATGAATTACTATTCAGCCTTAATCTACCTTTGCATAGGGATTTTATAAGATTGCTGTGCATGTACAGAAAATCCTCCTTAATAGCGTCTCCTGGAGGGAGAATTGGAAGATATTGCTGTTGATGTGGTTCAGTGTTTCTGTGCATACACCATCCCTTTGCCCTTGCTCAGAACAGCCCACTCGATTTTCCCATTAGCAAGTTTATCTACTGGTGAAACAGCAAGTGCAGTCAGTGGTTCTCAGCACACTGGCAGCTTCCATAAGCACTGTTTGCACTAATGTTGTGCTCTTTCTCCTCTATATACCATGAAATGCTTCCCTCCTTTTACACATTTGGCTGTGCCTTGCTTTTCCAGGCTCTTGCAGAAGATTTCTTCAGTCAGTTGCTCTTCACTAACATTTTTCTGTTAAAATCATTTGGCAATTCCACTGGGTACTTTCTAGCTGCTAATGTGAGGACTCAGTCCAGGTCATTCTTCCCTCCAGGGCTAGGTTTGATTGCTTTTGGTAACCTCTGTGTCAGGCCTGTGTATTTTTACTTCATCAAATTGGAATCCTGTTTGAAAAGGTTTCCAATCTGTTACACAGAACAGCTGTGATGGAGGAGGTGAAACAATCTTCCATGCAGCAAAAGTTTCATCTTGTGCCCTGCTTCTTTACAACTTTGAGGACTGAAATCTGTGCAACACGCAGAGACACCTAGGCTCTGTTTCATCCCAGATGACTGTAGGGACTTAACAGTTGTTCTTAATTTCAGAGTCTTGTCACTAAAGGCTCTCTACTCATTAGAGAAGAGAATGCCACTTCCAGAGGGCTCTAACTTGTAATTTCTTTCTATCAACACAAAGGGTTGTATGCTGAGACTTCACAGGCTCATCTGATGCAGGAATGTGCTAAAAGCCTGCTTTTCCAGTCTACATCTAAAATTCCTAACACAATGTAAAAATTTCTGCTTAAAGGTTGATCAATAACTTCTCAAAAATATTGTACTCAGTGTTTCAGCAGGATAGATTTAAAATGGCAGGTAAAAACTGATTAAAGACAAAACCAACTGCCTGCAAGTCATGCCAAGGACCTAGGTATTTTTTCTGGGGAATCCACGTTCTTTCTATTGTTCTGTAAGTTAACCAGGTAACTTCCTGCATCTCCCTAAACTCAGCAAAATGCTCACATTTCTTGGCGATTTGTGTGTGCCTGAAATCACATTTCAAATATGAGTTGAGCTAAAGCAGTTGGGATCGAGAGAACATGAGAAACATCCTCCAAATATTGCCTAGTAAACTGGCCAGTAAAGTAGGAAAAGTTTCAGTGCAGCGTGCCAGCACTTCTTGTTGCACAGGACTAGGGATATTGAACGGAATGTGAATAAAATGAACATTAGCTTCCTCTAGAAAGTTACTTTAGTCTAAACATATTTCAAACCTGGCAATGTGTGATAAAGGAATCCTGCATTGCACCTGGATGCAGTGAATTCAGAATAGGGGCAAGTCTAGAAGAGGAAGCCGTCAGAGGCTCACAAACCTCTACAGTCTTGCACTAACATTGTAAGGGCAAAAACCCAAAGCTTAAATTAAGCATAAGACCAATGCAGGTGTAGTGCTTGCTGCAATGCTAATATAAAGCCAAGAGTCTGAAGTGTAGTATCTTGAGAGTTGAGAGAGGTATTAGTGAGCTGGTAGCCATACGGTCGTGCAGAAGGAAGGCAATAGAAAACAGAAACAACGAAATCAAGAGTAGCAGCCCCAAAACTATGTTACTTTCTTATCCATCTGAAACATATCATAATTGTCACATAATCTGCTGCACAGGATAGCCACATTTTTAATCAAACATCAACAGGAGTGCTGGGTTGATTCATTAAAATGCATCGTATATACCTCACTGTAGATGTAAGGTGATTCAGTAATTTGCTTTCTTAGTGCCATTTGCTTGATGCCTGCTCTAATCAGACTTCAGGACTGGGACTGGGTCTTTCTGTGTGTTTGTATGGTTTATATCACTGTAGGCCCTTTATCTTCGTGGTGACCATAAGCCATCTAATAAAACATGGATTTAGTAATAGCAGACAGGTATAATGAGTCTGAAATAAAATCATATGATGTTTTTCAGCCAGAAGAGGCTGGAGAGCTGTAAAAGCCAAGAACCAAGCCATACAGAATATTTGCTGTCCTCACTGTTGAGAGCACCTAGGGCTGAATCCTTATTTGCTGTCTTTTGGAGTTTACATAGGACTGCTCCCCTGGATCAGTATGCAGAACAGTTTAAAAGCATGCCTCTCCTCAATACAGTGGTGAAGAGCAATCTTTCTGTTGTATGTCTCCTTCATGCTTGTGTTGATAAAATTCATAGGAAGGATTCAAGGGCAGTCTTTGATTAGAATCAAAAGTTTCTGAAGAATATGTGGCCCCCAGCATCCCAGTACCACAAACACTGTAACTAGTGTTTAAGACTTAACCTGCAAAGACAGTCACTGGCTTCTGCTGGACCTTCAAATGCTTAATACTGAACACTTGTGTGTTGCAGAGCAAGCAACATATAGTCTGGCTAGGCAGAATCTAAGCTTCCTGTGCTGTAGGAGTCACTTCATCTGTCGTTGGCATATGGCTATCTCTGGAATGAAAGCAAAAAGGTATTTTAAAGTGACCCCATTGTTTAGGAGTTTCACTTTTAGGAGGAGCAAGGAAAAAGAGCATCTCCATTGGAAACAAGCTGATATTTGGTCAGAAGAAAATTATCCCGTGGGAATTTTCTCAGATCAGCTGCACAAACACGTTGTGAAAAGTGGCATCAAATCTTGAATGAGAACAGATGGCCAGCACCTGAGCTTGTGCCACCTTTTGTAGCAAAGCCTTTCTTTACAGTAGGCAGCTGTAATGCACTTCGCTCCGTGCAGGAGGGGTGTAGAGTGCCCTCTACTGAAATTAGAACAAATTAGTCTCAGTGTTTTCGCTGCCGTGAGCCATTCTCTGTTAAACAGTGGCTTTCACTAACAGAACTATGAGGAGAACTCTGCTGGACAGATCTTGGAGCACTGTTAACTGCAAATGAAGGATGCTTGAGTGATGCTGAGGGTCTTAGGTTTCTTTAGTGAATAAATAATCTTTACAAATCAAGTCTCTTGAATGAGACTTTTTTTTTCTATGATGACAGAAGTGTTGGACAAGGTCAATAATTCTGGGAGTTTCTAAATTTTATTTGTTCATTTGTTTTTCTTTAAATGTATGACCAGTATTTTGTGTAACAAATTAAATTCCTTTTCCTCTCCAGTGCTCTTATGACAGATCTCGGAAGTAGCTCTTTTTTTTTTTTTTCCAAAGCTGATTATCCTCTGTTTCTCTTTCTGCTTGTTGTTGTCTTTTGGGAGCCACAGGATCTTACCATGAAATGTAATGAGGAAGAAAAATCACTAAGCACAGAGGCATTTTCCAAGGTTTCACTGACCAACTTACGTAGACCAGCAGTTCCAGATCTCTCCACAGACCTGGGGATGAATATCTTCAAAAAAGTGAGTGGAAGAAAATTGTGCTTTAGTCTACATACAATCCAGCCCGTCGGTGTTCTGCTAAGTAGCAGCTGAACATCAGCTTGGACTATATGTATGCCATATGTGAGACTGACATATCTTTTCATTGGAAGTTATTCTGTGTGTTATTATGTAGGCTTTTATATGCACATTCCAGACTCAATACTGAAATATTTTCTCAAATAGCTGTCCTGCTGAAAGTGTGTAAGGGAAGGGCTCTCAAACAAGGCTGATTTTTAAGTCCTGGTGCTCACTGTTTAGTTTCAGCTAAATCAGTGAGTCCTGATGTTTTCATCTTCTGAAGCTCTGGGCGTTCAACCACCCAAGTTACGTAGCAGGTTTTTGCGGATTCTACAAATGTAGCTCATGGTGTCAGAATGTCATAAAATTATACAAGGGCATCCATCCCAGCCTAGGGCAAGACTGAGTTCATCTAATTACTCACATAGTCCCAGAGTGCAGATAGTCACCATCAGAGTAAATGAGCAAGATAAAAAGCTCAGAGTGGAAGGCTATACTTGGGCCACACATCTGTGTTATCTTTTTCCCTCGAATGGTGACTTACCATTCCTCAAATCCTCTACCTTCTCTCACATCTGTTCCTCTTCCTACTGCAGTTTAAGAGCCGCAAAGAGGACAGGGAGCGTGAGCGCAAAGGGTCAATTCCTTTCCACCATACTGGGAAGAAGCGGCAACGAAGGATGGGAGTGCCGTTCCTCCTCCACGAGGACCATTTGGATGTCTCGCCCACCCGCAGCACTTTCTCCTTCGGCAGTTTCTCTGGAATTGGAGAGGACCGACGTGGCATTGAGAGAGGGGGATGGCAAACCACCATATTAGGTGAGCTGTTGTTATCTCTACCCCAGGTTCTGTGTCGTTCCTATCCTGAACAGTCAAAGAAAACAGAGGCTCTTTTATTTCTTCATCCATCCTGTTGTCTTGGCTGTTTGCAGCATTACACACCTGTTTGTAGAAGTGGCAGCTTTGCAGACCTTGAATGACTTGTCTGTTAGTTCACGTTTTCTTTGCAAATTGTGATCTTTACTGGAATAATAGCTACTTTATCAAAGTGTAGTGATGTCTGTACCACCTGAGTACGCTTCCTCAGGCACACAATGCACAACTGCAGCTTAAAATAGATTCAAGGAATGATTGCATCTTCTTCTTTTAAAGAGAAATCTCTGGAGAGGCAGCAATGTGGTCACTGGGAGTATGGAAAAAATATTCACAGTCTTCTTCAAGTGAACGTTGGATGCAAAATAAATAGGATATTATCTCAGATAGGGATGCATACACTGTCTTGATATTGCAAAGATATCCCTTTCTTGGAGGTGATAGTCAGCAAAATGATTGTCTGAGGCTATGCCAAAGCCTGTTTATTTTCATGGGGTTGAACAGTATCATTTTGATAAGCTCTTTGTTGTAAACATGTCTCTTTTTGGGGAACAGGCTAATGAGCTTAAACAAATGAATTCTTAAAGATTTGTATGTGTTAATATACAAACACATACAGATTTCTACAAGAATAACGAATGTAGTATCCAAATCCTCCTTTCCATATCCTCAGTAGCTGAAGAAATTTGTTAAATTTTGATCTCAGAGGCTCTAGATTCTTGTCCTGGTTTAACCTACAGTTCTTTCTTTCTGATATCTCAGTGAAATCCAGTATTTCAGATCCGATGGTCAACAGATCCTGCCTACTTCAGAGACAGTCCCCCTCTTTCAGTAGGTTCTTTTGATTTGTATTTTATTGTATTCCTGAAGAACTTCCTTTGCTTTGGCACTCCCTATCCTAATATACCTATTTATTTTGGACAAGGGGAGAAGAAGACAAATTCCTATGACCTGTCCCAAAGAGTGGAGTCTTTCAGTGCTGACCCATCTTATTTTCCTGAAGCTGCTGGTGGGTGACTATATGGGTGTCAGCTGAATCAGTATGTGCTGAGGGGAAGAGCCTTGCAGAGAGTTTGTCCATGCAGTCTTTATGTCAGTGAACCCCCATGAGATATCCTACTATAATGTTTGGTTCTGCTTCACAGGGTCCAGGAAGGCCTTGACTTTTGTGGACTCCAGTCCTTCAAATCCTAACCTCAGCTTCTTGTCTCCGAGCTCCGCTCAGATGAGTAAACTAAATACCCATTTCTTGTTCTCACTTTAGGAAAGTTTACCAGACGGGGGAGCTCTGACACAGCAACGGAGATGGAGAGCCTGAGCGCTAGGCATTCACACTCCCATCATACACTGATCTCGGATCTGCCAGACCACTCAAACAGCCATGGAGAGAACACAGTCAAAGACGGTAAATTTAACACGTCAGGAAGGAGACATTTCACCTAAATATCAACTCCAAGAAGCAGAATTACTGTTTTCGTGCATGAGTATACAAATAATTGGGTTTTTCCTTTTTTATTTTTTTATATTTCTGAGGGTTTGTTCTTTTGGTTTTTTTATTCTGTGTAGAAAAATGTTCCAAACCTCTTAACTTTGTCTGCTGCAGTTTGTCAAAAAAAAATGGCAGCCATCAGTAGAGAGAAAGCAGCATTTGGGTTTTTTTTGCCTTACCACAATACAGCACAGAAGTTTAGTCAATGAACATCTACCATTGGATAATAGTCAAACTTGGTAGCTCAAGAAAAAAAATCCTTAATTCTATCTTTATTGTTATCTTCACCGTGCAAATTTTAGTGGATGTCATTAGAAAGTCACACTGGCCAGGAAGCAATCCTCTGATCAGTGTCAGCTAATTCCTAGTTTGATCATTCACTAAATTGTAGCCTAGTTCAAGGTACTCTGATTAGCCTTAGACCATTTATCCAAATACATAGTGCTAATTCAGTGCTGGCAGGGTTGCACAGGCTATGGTTGCACCACTCTGGCAAGTTGTTATTTGCATAACGTAACCAGTCTGTTGCTGAGTCAGTGTGTAAAGATTCTTATGAGACATATGTTATTTCATTTGTTAGAACACATTAAATAGTTGCAGGTAGTTCTTTGTTATTCCATAGCCTTATTACTCTGCTGTCTGGCATAAGGTGATCAATCAACACTGTGGAATACATAGGGTATTACTACACTACAGGGTGTAGAAACCTAATTACAAAGCCTTAGGAAATTGCTAACATTATGGCCTGGAGTTCAGCATGAGTTGTAAAACTGTGGTGAATCCTTGATAAATGTTTACCTGTGTAGCCAAAATACTGTCACTACCGGAGCTGACCAATTTGAAGTTAATCTTGGCTATGTCATGGGGTCCCTCTCTGAGCACTGTGAGTTTAGACATGACATTGTCTTTTTCATCAGTCAGCTTTGCATTTTTGGAGATGATTTATACTGTCACAAGGTACTGTTATGAACACACTGCTCAATTTTTTTTCAAGTAACGTGAATAATAATTCAAACTGGTGTAACAAATTTCTTCAAACCGGTGTGACTTAGAAAGCTGTTCCAAATGGCTGCTGCTATTGCCCTGCCTGCACTCCTGCATCCAGTTGCAGAGTCCTTCCTCTTTCCCTTGCAGGGACAGTGTTACTTTTAAGACCAGGCACTGGATCAACGTGGGGAACAAAGCTAGCCAAGATCTAATCCCCCTTTTGAATTAGATTTAGGCTGTCTGAGCTGCCCGATCTGCTTAACTGCCCAGTTGACCAAGATCAACTTAAGCTGCTGTTTGCTAGAGCAAACTTGGGGTTGTTCTAATTTACACTGTCTTTAAAGGAAGAAATGTATCTATATTTTCATCTCCATACCCATGATAGGAATTAGGAGCCCGTGATGTCTCCCAGCATTGGAAGCTGCGTTAAGAGCTGCTCCCTTCTTGTAAACAAGCACAGCCTCAGTTTTCCATTTCATAACGCTAGCGATAGACATTTACAGGTGGCCATGTTCCTTCCTGCAGTGCGGTCCCAGATTTCCACCATCACTGTGGCAACCTTCAACACTACCCTGGCCTCATTTAATGTAGGCTACGCCGATTTCTTCAGCGAACACATGCGGAAGCTTTGCAACCAGGTGCCCATCCCTGAGATGCCCCATGAACCACTCGCGTGTGCCAACCTCCCACGGAGCCTGACAGACTCCTGCATCAATTACAGTTGCTTGGAGGATACGGATCACATTGACGGAACCAACAACTTTGTCCACAAGAACGGCATGCTGGATCTCTCGGTAATTGGCAAGGAATGAGGAAAGCCAGGGCCCTCTTCTGTCAATATAGCATTGAGATCAGGGTTTTGACCAGCTTTTCCTCCACCTCTTTATATGACTTCTCTCAGCAGAACATAAAGGTCAGTCAGACACGTTTGTGCATATCATAAAAGTCTCCTCTGAGATACTGCAACTACTATTACTCCTTGCAAGGAGCGCATGTGCATGTGGAACGCACACATCAGATCTTGAGTGATACTGTGTAATGGCTGTGTTCCTGGGGCATGCACCAAGTTCCCTATAGAATAGTGAACTGAATAGCACCTTTCTTCTACTGGCACCTTGAAACTCACGTTTGCCGCATTCCCCTTAATGACTTGGCAGCTCCTGGTGTACTGAAGCAGTGTTCACAGGGTCACAGATATCATCCTGTGGTTTCCTTTTCTGCCTGACTGTGCCCAGCCTGTGGTTTCTTGTCTTACACCTAGATTGTAGGCTCTTGGGGTTAAGGGTTGTGTGTACTTCAGAGTTTGTACTGTGCCTGCTATAATGAGTCTCTGATCTGTGACTAGAAGTTCCTGGCACTAAATAGTACCAGAGGAAAAAATATGTCTGACTTTAAATATGATGTTTGTATCTCCCAGGTGGTTCTGAAGGCTGTTTACTTGGTCCTGAACCATGACATCAGTTCCCGGATTTGCGATGTGGCACTGAACATTGTGGAATGCTTACTCCAGCTTGGTGTGGTGCCCTGTGTAGAGAAGGTTCGTAGGAAGAGTGAGAACAAAGAAAATGAAGCCCCTGAAAAGAGACCAAGTGAGGGATCCTTCCAGCTCAAAGGGACTGCTTCTGGTGGTTCAGCTTGTGGATTTGTACCCCCTCCAGTTAGTGGAGCAGGAGATGGAGGAGAAGAAGGAGGTGGTGGAAGTGGTGGAGGAGGTGGAGGTGGAAGTGATGGAGGTGGTGG
This sequence comes from Colius striatus, assembly GCF_028858725.1. Taxonomy (NCBI): domain Eukaryota; kingdom Metazoa; phylum Chordata; class Aves; order Coliiformes; family Coliidae; genus Colius; species Colius striatus. The sequence continues at coordinate 26,910,613 of NC_084767.1, read as the reverse complement.
AGGAGGAGGAGGGCCATATGAGAAGAATGACAAAAAGCAGGAAAAGGTTTGTCTTGCTTTCCTTTATACATTTCTTGAATGTACTATAAGATCTAAGATTAAGTGTGTTTGCGTGTGTGTGTGTGTGTGTGTGTGTGCAACCAGCCTTCTGTTTTCCCTTTGTTTTTGTTTCACCACGATGACAAATTCCTTTGTTTTGCTCTGGTGCTCACTTGAGTTTCCACTGAAGAAACATGATTGGGAATTCAAGCACTGTAACTACTCCAGCAAAGGAGTTTCAAAGAGTGGTATGTGAGCATGGACATTTTCAATGTCTTGTCAAAGTGCCTGAAACCCTCAATCACAATGTTTTCTTTTCAGGTTTCTTATTCATAACTTATAAGGAAAGTGTAATCCAGCATAAGCACAGCTTGTTTTCTTTGGTGACCGTAAATCATAAATTTCGTAGTATTTATAGGAGAATTGACCAAGAGATGCTGTTGCTGACCTCCAAAGTTGCAATTCATAGTAGCATGATACCTAAGACATTTTAAAAAGATGTTTTTGTTTCTGTTCAAGCAAGCAAGCTCTACATTTTTCAGGCAGAATTATTTGAAATAAGGGCTGAATGGCATTCATAGCAGAATGTAGGGGGCTTCACGTTTATAGCATGACCTTTTGAGGGGAGCTGAAAGGGCAAGGGCTGGTCAATCACTATACTTGAAAAAGAATTGGGGTAAACATTTCAAAAGTAATGACCCAGTGGGGTGTCTGAGAAGATAAATGAACAGCAATTTGTTCAAAGTAAAATGCTAACAAAATGCCAGTGGTTGTGCCAGGATTTCACACTGTCTTTCCCTCTGTGACCCTCAGGATGAAGGCCCATCTGTCAGCACCCATAGGCTGGCACTCACAATGCTGATCAAAATTGTGAAGTCCCTGGGTTGTGCCTATGGTTGTGGAGAAGGACACCGAGGGCTCTCTGGAGACCGCCTGAGACACCAGGTATTCCGGGAGAATGTAAGAGAATTAAAGCTCATTAAAGCGTTCTCCTCGTACTTTTGACATCAGCTGCTGAGATTGCTGTCTGCCCCCTCTGTAGCTTTCTCTGTATTGGCAGTAAATGTGTTGCTCACAGACTGTTTCAGCCCAGCCACAGCAGATTTTCAGCTACTGTGGTACCTTCCAGCCCTTGGGCCTTCCAAAGTCACACTTGAGGCCCAGGGTGTTTCTGGCCACCCCAATGAAGGGCTTGTCTTGGAAGGGACAAATCCTCTGTGTGAGCTGGTGTAAGTCATTTTTCACATTGAGAGTACCTCAGCAGAGTTATGCTCTTTACAGGACACGTAGCTCTCTTGGATTGTGTATCTGAATCCAGAATTCTATGGTGTAGTGATGTCTACCTTCCCTGGGAGTCCTGGTTGACAAACTAACCATGAGCCAGCAATGTGCCCTTGTGGCCAAGAAGGCCAATGGCATCCTGAGATGCATCAAGAAGAGTGTGGCCAGCAGGTTGATGGAGATTCTACTCTCTCTCTACTCTGCCCTGGTGAGGCCTCATCTGGAGTCCTGTGTCCAGTTCTGGGCTCCCCAGCTCAAGAAGGACACAGAACTACTGGAGAGAGTCCAGTGCAGGGCCACCAAGATGATCAGGGGACTGGAGCATCTTCCTTACAAGGAAAGGCTGCAGGAACTGGGGCTGTTTAGTCTAGAGAAGAGAAGATTGAGGGTGATCTCATTAATATGTACAAGTATCTAAATGGTGGGTATCAGGAGGTTGGATCATCTCTTTTTTCTATTGTATCTAGTGACAGGACAAGGGCTAATGGGATGAAACTGGAGCACAAAAAGGGAACACAAAAAGTTCCATTTAAACATAAAAGAACCCCAATTTCACTGTGAGGGTGAGGGAGCAGTGGAACAGGCTGCCCAGGAAGGTTGTGGAGTCTCCTTCTTTGGAAGTCTTCAAAACCTGCCTGGACACATTTCTATGCAACCTTATGTAGGTGGACCTGCTTCTGCAAGGGGTTTGGACTAGATGATCTCTAAAGGTCCCTTCCAACTCCTACCATTCTATGATTCTATGATTCTAGTGGTGATTATGCCTGGTTGCTGCTGGGATGCTCCATCAGCTCCTGGTAGTCTGACTCCAATGTCGTTGCAGGCATGTTGGTGTGCTGCAAGGAAGTAAAGACACATGCCCTATTGAAGGGCAAGGTGGATGATCACTGTTGGTTCCTTAGATTTTCAGTTCTGCCCAAGTTGAAGCAGTAGGAATTGCCCAGGATGTAGGTCAGACATCTGACTTCAGAAGAGTTTGACTCCCTGAGATCAGTCCAGTGCCCAGTCAAATGGGAGCCTTTCAAAGGCACATGCCTCCTCCTCGCCTTCAGTGCTTGCAGCAGGGAGGATTTTTGATGACTGTAATGAGAATTTATGGTTTAGGTGGGAGCCGTGTGCTTCTCCATAGTTTTGGGTAGCCTCAGCCATACCAGTGGAGCTATGATTTGGTTCTGACATCTGAACTAAATGGCTCAGAGATGGTTGGCTGCCTCTGTATCCTGCAGCATTCTATTAGCTAGGCCTCCAAGGACTGAGGAGACTGCAGCAGTAACATTAGTTCTGAACACAGTGGGACAAGATGGGATAAGAGAGTCTAAGTGGTAGCAGCAGAAGGGTTCTGCACAGAGCAGTGGCTCAACATATACCATATTCATCAAAACATCGGTTAGGCTTTTATGTTGTATTGGAGCTGAGCCAGCAAAATATTTAGGCCTATGTGTAACATTAAGCATAAATGGATAGGTGTCTTGGAGCCAAAGTTCTTGTCAGAATCATTGAACTGAGGTCTTTGTGGGAAGAGATTTTCCTACATGTCTAAGGCTGCTGCATTTTCTCTGCGTTTGTCTGTCTAAACTGCTTTGCATGCACCATTTGTGTTGACTGCATGGACAATCACATGTCTGAGTTTACTGGAAAGTTAAGCACCCTATTGTAGGTTTCCTTTAACAGGAAAGTTAAAGTTTCCCATAGAGCTAATATTTCAGGTTCTCTAACTCCAGCTTGCATGGGATTCCAGCAGAATGAATGCTTTTGTGATAAGAAGTGTTAAATAGAAAGCTTAAGTTTTGCATGATATAGGTTGGCCATTGGGTACAGGTGCATCAAATAGGTTGGGTCTGATCCAGAGACTGAAAATCAGATGCCTGAGGCTAAGAACCTTTCACTAAGGCAATAAGCCTTGGCTGAGGTGGTACATTCCTACTTCATTCATATTCATTGTGATGTTACCTTGGGGTTGGGGAGAGGAGGAGAGGCCTTGAGACATGGCTGGCAGTGACTTCACCACCACCTCTGAACAGTGGCACCCATACCGGTGCCCGGTCTCCTTGTGCTGAATTTCTTACAGGCTTCAGAGGCAAACCTGTCTTCTGTTTCAGGACCCAAACCTTCTGGCTCCTAGGGGAGTTTACTCTAGACAGCACAGTGGAGCACTGACTAAACAGAGCAGAAAATATCCTGCTCCTTTAGCAAAACTCAAACATGTACTTTGGTGATATGTGATTTGATGGATATTGTTGCAGGCTCAGAACTGCCTCACAAAGCTGTACAAACTGGATAAGATGCAGTTCCGGCATACTATGAGGGATTATGTGAACAGGGATTCTCTCAATAATGTGGTGGATTTCCTACATGCTTTGCTGGGATTCTGCATGGAGCCAGTCACTGACAGTAAGTATAGTTGTCATCAGAAACTCTCACTTGAATATTCCTAAACTGTACCACCAGAAAGAAGCCACATGCTTTTCCTTTAAAAAAGAAAAAAAAAAAAGTGACTGATTACCCTCAGAATATAGAGAATGTATCCTCAGCCAGTGTGGATCAGGGGAGATGAATCTCTTCTGATTTGACCACCCAGTGATCTCACTCAGTGATCTCACCTGGTGATCTGAAATTGAAGGCCTGTCTTTTGATTCACCCTACCTGTTGTTTGTGGCTCTTCAAAGAAAATATTTACGTTCAACTGTGCCTCAGGCAGGAAGTTTTCTGCTTCATAACATGACCAGGCACCAACTGGAATAGCCTATTTAATCCAGGGTTTATTCTGAATGGAGATGTAATTGAACATTAAAACCCTTTTAAGTGCCTCAGGTGAGGCAGTAAATAGCAAGAACAGACAGTAAATAGAACAGATTGAATAAACAAGAGCATGAACACACAAATGCACATGCCTGCAGTTACAAGCATATGTGCATGTGTGTCTATGTGTATGTAGATATCTTTTCTTTGTTTTTTTTAAATTAGGAAAATTATTCCAGGTACTATTAGAAATGGTGCTATTAGAACCACTAAACATTTATGCTTGGTCACTGCATGCAACAACAGTTGACAATGACTGTTTACAGAGTAGGAATAGCTACCCAAAAGCACTCAGGGAGTCTGACTAGTCTATTAATCTACCTCTGATCCCAGACATTTTAGAGAAAGCATAAAAAAATATTGTAATGCAGGCTTTTGTGAAGAAGATGCCTATAGGAGGTTTCTCCAAATATTCACCAATTATTGACTGCCTTATGCTTTGAAACATGGCAGCTCCAGCAGATTTTGAAAGTCTTTTTTCTCACCTAATGAAACTGGGGTGTTTCTAGTTATTCATAAAAATGCATAATTATTCTTTGAGTCTTTCTGAGAGCTTGGTTTCCTTGTGCACCTTGCAAGAACAGCATGCTTGTAGTTCAGATCTTGTTTTCCTGAGTGTTGTCACTTTTCAACTTAGTCAAACATCTCTTGTCCTTTAGAACAGTAAATAGAAGAGCTGGAGGTGTTGTACATTTCCGTACATTTCTAAATGAGAGATTTGGATAAAAGGAAGCCAGACCAGCCCTAATCTTTTCAAACCTTTTTCATACTACAACTATTTCTGGGAAGATTTTAACCTTCTTATTTATTTTACCCTTCCCTTATGTTTAATTTTTGTGGAGTGGGATTGCAAGAATTAAGCATAGGAGATTAGGCTGGGACTTGCCTTTGTCTCATGTGTCTGAATCCCTTTACAAGTATCTTTAAGCCATCTTTTTAAAATTATTCTTAACAAAGATGTTTGGTTGTACTTGAATTTCACAGACAAGGCTGGATTTGGGAATAACTTCGCCACAGTGGACAACAAGTCTACAGCCCAGAGTGTAGAAGGTATTATTGTGAGTGCCATGTTCAAGTCGTTGATCACTCGCTGTGCTTCCACTACACACGAGCTGCACAGCCCTGAAAACCTGGTAAGTGCTTGGTTTCATGTTGACAGTTACTTTTTCACACAGATGTCACAAGTGAGACTTTACAGTGAAGAATTAATTCAGTTTAGCCAAATCCCTTGAGTGCAGCAAGCTGTGAGGTCATGCTTGAAACAGGAACAAATGTGATGCCCTCCTTGCAGAACCTGGCAACTTAGCCAGGATAAAAGTTGTGCAGACAATTGCACTTTCTTCTCTGTTCAAGCAGCTTCTGTCGGTTTGGGTTTTTTCCCAAATGAATTAGTAGCAATGGATTAATGAACAAGACTACAGCCAGCATAAATCTTCTTCAAGTAAAGTTAAAGCCAATCTACATGGCCCCTCCATGTCAGAGCATGTCATTTACTGAACAGCAATTTGGTAGGTCTTCCCAGGATTTAGACAAACACTCAGTTTACCAAACACTTGGAGAAAAGTAAGGCAGTGCTGGTTGCTGCCTACATGCTGTCTCTCCAAAGCAATCAGTAGAATGGATGACATGAGCTCTCTTCTAGAAAACTGATGCAGAATCTAGCAGTTAAATCTCAGGCCACCTCCTTTATTATAAGAAATTATGATTTTTTTGTGGAAGCAACCAAGAAGCGCTCTTGTGCTTCATCCTTATGCATTGCTGTAGGGGCAGTGAAGTCCAGCTAAAGGGACAGTAATCCCCCATGAGGGGAAAGGAGAGGGAGAAGGAAAACACAGTATCTCCTTAAACCAGCAGAGTAATCTGACGATGTTCTTATGGATATTCCTGCTTCAGAGTGTTTCTCAGCAGATATTAATTGGTGAATATAGAAAAACGTGCTTTTGTTGCATCTAGATCAAGATCACCAACTGTAAATTTTCTTTATAATTTGTATATCTTTCTGGACATTTTAACTAGTGTGTAAAGTGAAACTTAATGGCAAAGCAACATTAATTGTGCCTGTGTGGAAAATGTAGTATGCAGAGTAGTTCTGAGGATTTCTGTTGTTGTATCACGCCTGAAAGTCAATCTTACGTTCAATATCTTATGAAAAAGAGCCTTAATCAGTATACAGACTTTTTCTTGAAAGCTGGCTGTGAAATTCCTATCTGGGAATTTTTGAAATAATCAAGATCTTTCTGGAAAGTTGATAGATCAAAAATCAGGTCCTGTAAAACTGTTCCTTCCATCCTCTTGCCCTCAGATATAGAGCCGATTTGTCACTTCACAGATGTGTATGAATGTTCAGAACTAAAAAGAGCTTTGAGTGTAGGAGTAGGTTGGGGAATAAATGAGTCATTCTTCTCTCTTCCCGTGATGTAAAGCTCTAAAATAATTAAGAAAAATCCAAAGACACCCACTGGATTTGAAACCAAACATGCAATTTTTGCACAGTATTTGCCCCCCCACCCCTTGCCCACTGCCCTGCCCACGTTCTTTCATGTCTGAGTGGAGTAAAGCAAACTTTAAGTCATCTTTGCAGCTCCTTCATCTTGCAGCTGGTTTAGCCTCTGCTACCTCTACATCTGCTGTAGCCCATTGCAGACCCTGTTCCATAACAATAATGCTCCTAATTGTCTACTTCTTCTGAGAGCACTAAAAGGAGTTTCCAGATTTTAATCCCAGACAGAAAACACAAACCCCACAGACAGTATATCAGGCAACAGCTGAAGGAAGTAATGGCCTGCTGCAGTACCTTAGAGACTAGTGATTCTCACTGCTTCTTCATGAACTGCAGCCTGAATTAATTCTTTTTCATGACGTCTTGCTACTCAGGGCTTGTACTGTGATATCCGACAGCTGGTCCAGTTTATCAAGGAGGCTCATGGGAATGTATTTCGGAGAGTGGCACTCAGTGCCCTCTTAGACAGTGCTGAAAAGCTGGTACCAGGAAAAAAACTAGAGGAAACGGAGCAAGAGCCAAAACCTTCTGGGAGCAAGAGGTGAGTGTCCAGGAGGGAGAAAGCAAATGACTGACTTGCATATGGCTGTATGACTACACACACTGAACAAACATGTCGAAAGTCCAAGGGCTTGTGTGTGTTATCCAGATTGCACATATCAAATCCTGATGTACAGAATTGTCCTGTAGCAGCAATCTAAAATTTAATGAACTGAGACAGTAATAGATTTGCAGCAAAAAGTATTAATCCTCTCGTAGAAGAAGCCAAAGAGAACAGTACAATGGAAACACTGGGAGAAGGAAAGGATAAGAAGCAGCATAGTGTCAGTCCCAAAACACTGTGTGGACATAGGTTTTAATGCACATAACATACTTAGCATTATCTGACAGGCAAACCCCGGTGTGCAAAACAAATCCTAGAAGAAATCTAATCTGGTATGCCTCTTTCCCAAAAAGAAAATGTCCTGGTGCTTTGAGGCTTGTCATATAAAAATGTTGGGAAAAAGGGTTAAGAAAGTTGAAAAACTCCTAAAAACCTTGGCTTTGCTTCCAAGAGCCAATGCCTTTTTTTATGAATCGTATATATAGAAGCAGTGAGTTGCTAAAGGAGGATTCATCTCTAAAGCTGTGTTCTTGCTCACCCGTGGTGATTTCCATGTCATGTAGCTGTGTGATGACTGTGACATGGGCCTTTAGGTGATGATTTATATTGTTTGTATAGATCTGAGGCGGGAAGTGTCATCATTGACAAAGGCCAGGCATCAGCTGCCCCTGATGAGTGCCGGAGTTACATCTCAAGCCGCCCAATGCAAACTCCAGAACAGTAAGGAAATACTGTTTTTCTGTGTGTTATCACCAGCAGCTTCCTTCTTGGTTAGTACAAATGAGCAGGAAAGCAAAGACATCTCTTTTTGGATGGTACAACAAATGTGTTGACTGTTCAGGAGTGGCTGGTAACATCTGGGTAATGACTATTTCAGTGCAGCCAACTGGACCCACCCTGATTTTGATGGGGAACCACCAGAGATTTTCAAATGGCAGTGTAGTAGGTTTGTCAGTATTGCATACTACCATAGGCATGAATAGAGAGTTGTCATCACAACTGCGCTCCATGCTTTGTTGGTACTTCTGGGAGATGATTCTATTAATTTTCAACTTCCAAGTTGTTGCTAAGGGTCACTAATCCCTTACTGCCTCCAAGAGGCAGCCCACTCCTGACCTATCTTGAGCATGTAGCCTCCTACGACTGTTGCATTACCTTTACCAGCACAAGTGCTCTAACAGTTTCCTTAATGAGCGAATCAACCTGCTGTTAGACATTACATGTTTGAAGTCTCTGTTGTCCAAAGAATTCTACCACTTAATATTAAAGTAACTGTAATAAATACTACTAAGAATTTTAGAAAGAGCCAATGTTCCCAAGTAACTTTGGGCAAGTTTAACTTCTGTATGGCTCTGAATACAGAATACACCATGGCTCTGAGTACACCATCTGTCTTGTTAAGGTGCTTTGAGATGGACTGTACAAAGACATTGCTTGCACAAGGGCCTAGAGCTCCATATTATGTATTATTGTGCATTAACTGAGACTGCAAAATCTCACTGTTGCTCTTTACTCAAAGCTCTTTACCACTCTGCAGAACTGCAGCAAACTGTTCTGCCCTGAGCCCTGAAACAGCCATAGGAGATCTCAACAGTAGAGCAAAACATGCTATCTCCATTCCAATGCATTGGTGAGAACTAGGACTGCAACAGGTTCACAAGTGACTGTTGTGATGTCCAAAAGCTCTCTAGTAGAGAGAGTCTTATCAATCTGGGTCATTTTGACTTAAGGAAGATGATTTGTTTTTCATGTGTAAAAATAAAAAATGGAATGACCTGTTCAGTGGACAAGCTCCTCAGAGTAGGAAAGATGGTTATTTTGTGCCTTGAACAATATTGAGCATGTTGTCAAACTTCATTATGTTCCACTGAGAAGAATTATGTTTGGGATTCAAAATGAAATAATCTCGAAGAATAGAGAAGTTAGGAAGAGATTGTGGGAGGGAGGCCTCATTCCCTCGAGCATCCAGACTTTACTGAAATGCAGTTCACACTCTACATCCCTTTTCTTCCAGTGATGAGCAAATCCAAGGGGCTGTTTTGGGACGCAAGGACTTCTGGCGAAAGATGTTCAAGTCACAGAGTGCAGCAAGTGATACCAGTAGTCAGTCTGAGCAGGACACGTCCGAGTGCACCACTGCTCACTCTGGGACCACCACAGACAGACGCTCCCGCTCCCGCTCCCGCCGAATCTCCCTTCGAAAGAAACTCAAACTCCCCTTAGGTAAATGTATGTCCCTTCCTATTCTATATACATATTGCATGTGCAAAGAAACACTGATAGATATATCTGTCTTAAGAAATATTACAACACAGTTCCTTATTGTCCAAGTATATTGTATATGCTCACAAGGGAAGCTGAGAAATGCTGCTCTCTCCATTTTAGAGATGGAGGACCAAGGTAAAAAGAAATGTAAGCAATTGCTAAAGGTAGCAGTGGCAAAATAGAATATTGAATCTGTGTCTCCAAAGCAGTTGTCCTAGTACCTTAATCTCGCAGGCACTATTCTTCTCCGTAAAACAGAACTATTCCAAATAGCATTTGATAGACAAATATAGCTTTTACAGGTCCCAAAACATGACCTTGCATGGTAGTTAATCCATGTAACATGAAAAGGTTGCCTTCCCCTTTCCTCCCATTTTCCCATACCCTGGCATGACTGCTTGAAAGAAAAATGCTGCAATTGCTAATAAATAGATACTGCTTGGAAGCATTTTCAGAATTGTCCTGAGTGGCTTCTTCTGCAACAGGGAACTGGCTGAAGCGTTCCTCCCTCTCTGGCCTGGCTGACGGGGTGGAGGATCTCCTAGATATCAGCTCTGTTGACCGTCTGTCTTTCATCAGACAGAGTTCCAAGGTAAATGTGTCAGACTGGATTGCAGAGGGTTTGGAAGGACAGGATTTGACTGGTTTTAGCTGTCCAAGGAAACAATCTGTGTGGACATTGCAAACAGTGAGACTTGGTCACAGAAATCTTGAGGGCAGAGTGTCATGGTGATTTGATACTGGACTTTTGCAGCTCACAGTGAAGCCAGGTTAAACCTACACTGTATTCGTCAGTTTGCCTTGACTCACTGAGAGAGAAATACAGGCTCTGTCGACACACTTAAGGTTTAATTGTCGGTCACCCTTCTCCTTCCTTCTTTGTGCCTTTACAGCCTCTTGTGAAACACCAGTCCTTTAGCAGAAAGCTTAAAAGATGAAGTTCCTCAGTGTAGGTAAATGTGTTCAGACCCTCTTGTGTTGCTATGGTAATCCACTGTGTTGCAGCCCTACTGTAGATGCTTTCTGTCTAAGCAAGGACGTCTAAGAGACAGAGGTACGAGGTGGCCTGAGGCAGCCTTCTGTCTTTGCACAGGTGAAGTTTACCAGCGCAGTGAAGCTGTCAGAAGGAGGGGGGCCAGGAGGTGGCCTGGACAATGGGCGAGATGAAGAGGAGAATTTCTTCAAGCGTCTTGGTAAATGGCGCACCTGCCGAAGACACCCATCCAAGCTTCATCACACAGAAGAAAAAGATGGTTAGAAATCAGGGTTCTCGTCTCCTTTTTTCTTTCTTTTCATCCTTTTTTTTAAAAAAAACCTCTTTCTTTCTGTATTTTACCCCTTTCTCTTTTTTCCCACTTTCTCCACAGTTTTTGTATCCATTCTAGCCTTCTCCAACTTTTTAGTCTTTGTAACTGTTTTCTTTCCCTTCCTTCTTTCTTTTGTTTTAATTTAGAAAAAAAAATTACTCTAGTGAAGTCAATTTAAAAAACAAATCAAGGCTATCCAAATGAATTATGCAAATACAACATTTGGGCTTTTAAAATCAAATTGAATTTGATCAATACACTTGAAAAATTGCTGCTTGTTTCAAAGCACTCAGTTCAAAATTAGGTGTGTAAATCTTTCATTGCCTAATATAACAATGTGTGTTCCATCAGGTTTTTTTGTTTGGTTGTTTTTTTTCCCCCCCAATTTGTGACCATTTGACAGTTTTAGCAAAGATCAGCACAGAAACGGAAAACCCTGCACAAGCTTTGTTATAATTACCTCTTTTCTTCTGTGTTTGCATGTCTAGTGTCTGCATACCATTCGTTAGGGATGCTGTCCCTTTTTCTTAGCACACCATGTAATCACAACATTACTTTTCTTTCCACAAAAGTATATTTAGTCATGATGTATTTTCGAAAACAGCGAATGTTTGAAAAGTGCCTTTATGAATAATACAAGGTCATGATACATTCTGTTTCAAAATGTCATGCAGTCATTCACATGCTCATGTCCTCAGTTTAGAGCTCATCCTTGTTGTCAAGGAGACAACCTTCTATCTTGAAGTTCTGTTACTGTTTTTTCAAGAAAACCCAACCTGACTCCCAAAAACACACCAAAAAGGAGTAGACTTTCTTTTTCATCATGATTTCTGTAGGTTTACAGTATGTTACATTCTCCAGCATTTTGGTTTTATTTTCTGACATTACACTTTGACACTGCATTGTCTGTATTTCACCATTATCTCTTCCAGACCTGCAATGTAATGCATGTAAGTCATTGTTCAGGCAAGTGATGCTAGCAAAGTATGAGCATATCTTGCCCATGTGAACTACTCATCATTCTACCATTGCAGAAACAATGGTGGTGGGTTCCAACTACCTCCTTGTTCCTTTAGAAGGAGAATGCCTCAGCCCAGCAACTTGCTGTAGCTTGACAGCTGAAGGTCAATACCCCTGTGAGGGAACTGCATTGTTTTCTTCATTCATTACTTTGCACTGAAGTAGCTTTGAAATACTTCCACCATATTTTCTCCTAGCTCTTACTAGAAAAAACTGACTGAGGGGCAGCAAGATCTCTGTAGACTGCTACAAGTGTTTCCATAGTGCTCATGTGAAATGTCTTTCACGTTTTCTTGTAAGATTTTTTTTTTCCATCTTGCTAATGCCAATTTTATGCCACAGTGAGTTTGCTTCTCTCTAGAATGCTTGTAGTCTTGATTTAATTACACAGATTTAGTCTTGGCTCTGCAAGCATCAAAAGCCTTGTTTAGTATTTGACACATCTTATGTCTATACAAAACGCAGACTACATGTTACTATTGACTTTTTGAATTTTTAAAGAGTTGTCCACACTTCAGCTTTCTCTGAGTAACATCAGTATTTCTGTAACTAATCTTGAGAGTGTTGAGATCTTGAAATGTCTTAAACATGACGGTAAGAGACAAGATGAAAGTGACATATGCTTGCTTTTGATATATGCATGCATTAGAAATACCATTATAAAAATGATGCAATGGGTTAAAGTCAGAGACCTTTGCATGCTAATATGAGAAACAAGCAATTGTCCCGTGACACTGAAGGGAGGAGTTGGGCTGTTACGTGATAACTAACTGAAGCAAAGAGAGAGTGTGTAAAGGTTTACAAGGCAAAGAGTGACAGTTAAGGAAGCTGTATCACCACATCCACGTGGGTCTCTACAATACAGTGAAAGTCACACGGCATTAGCTAAAATAGTAGTTGTACATGCCTCTGTGTTTATGAGTTTGCATGTGCATAGTGAAATCCATATGAGATGTTTTCAAGGTGTCAAAGTTTGTAACACAGTAACATTACAGAAGGCCTTCAAATTTCCAGTGCTTCTGTGTCTTCCATGAAGATCAGCAGGTTGGCCTATGGAGAAGATAATAAAAGCATGCTGAAGGTTGATGAGCATACTATTAAATCCCTAAAAGTCTAACCCAAAAGCATTGTTTTGGAACCCTTTTCTGCCTTCCCATTCTTGTCATTATGATGCTATGCCATTATTTTGTTCATGCTTTTTCCATGTAGTTTTTCCTCTTGTGTTTTTGGGTTTTTTAGCATAGTAGACCAAATTTAAATAAAAACAGGGAGAGGAGAAATACATTACAGTGAAAAATTATTAATAAAATGAGGAATAATTTGTCACATCATTTACGAATTTTAATCTTCATTGTGATATATCATCTGGACTGCTGGAAATTCTGTGTTGGATGTGTGTGTAAGCATATGTATGTGTGTGTGTATATCTGTATGTGTGCATAGGTATACATATATATGCACATGAATATATGCACATTCATGCATAACAGTGTTTATTGTAATGATCTTTTTACCTATACTAAGAACAAAGGATGTAATACAGAAGTAATTTACAGAATGTTTACACGAGATCCCTAACATTTCTCCAGGCACTTACTGAAGACACTGTGAGTGATCAGAGGAGTTCAAGGCACAACAGCACAGGCTTGCAGAGGCAGGATCTCACATTCACCCAGGAAGCAATTATGGGGTGGAAATTCGGGCATCCGATGTACTCCTGTGTTAGGAAATGGTCTGCTCACTGGGGAGATTTTCTGCAGGGCCAAGTCACATTGACATTAAGCCAGTGAGGGTTCCCCTGCTTGCAGCAAAATTCTTCCAGGGTAGACCTAGTGGAGGACAGTCACCAACTGCCTCTGAAGAATTCTCTTGCAAGGTTGGGACTCAAAAAGACTGCAAAGGGTTGAGGTGATGGACTGTAGGTAGTACCGTTGAGCCCAGATGGACAAAACCTCTGCTAGATCTTTACAGTAGGGATTAGAGAGATGCCTTAGGCAAGCCTTTCTGTATCAGAAAGTCAAGTTTCTGTTCTTCATCTCATACTGGCACAGCCCTAACAGGGCCCTAAATAGGAAACATTTATTTGTACTTCAAATGAGTTAGTGTTACAACAGCCATAGCAGGAAGGCTCAGAAAGGATGCTACAGGCTGTGAGGAGGAGTTGGAAGAAAAGGGTATTTGTGCCTGCTTGTTTATGTAAGTGCTCTACCTGTTTTATCTACTTTATTTGTTTGTTTGTTCCATTTTTAAATATTTCCCAACAGAGGAAATTTTGTTTATTTGAAAACTATGTTCAATGGAGAGAAGAAAGCTGCAGATGTTGTAAGGAAGTCTCTTGTAATTTTATGTACCTCTGTCTTCAGGGGAAAAGATCTACATTGTCATTTTTTGTTGTGAGTGCTTTCCAAGTAATTCTGGGGAGTGCAATCTCAAAAGTACTTTGAGTTTCGGCCATTCTTCTTTCCTGAAGAAGGAGAAATCACAAAGTCCCGCAGAGCTGATGTTTTGCCTCTTTCTTGTCTTTCAAATCCATGTTTAAAGCCAATCTTGAATTCTCCACTCTGTATTCTCTTCTTCAGTAAATTTTTGTAATTTCACATGTAAACGGGGAGAGTATTATGGATAAAGACAAAAGGCCCAGAAGGTGACTACAACTTGGCCTTGAAACTACTCCCTTGATTTCTCATCTGTGTCTTATGGATTTAGGTGTCTTAAGGTTTATGGATGTTCCACTTTAAGGTAAACTTAGATGCAATAGAGAAGTAAGATAAGAGACTATGTTGGAAAATCAGTTTTTCAGGTTTTTTTCCAGACAATTTTTCACAGTAAGATCTGTGTTAAAAAGGTGGGGAGGAAGGACCAAATCCTGCTTCAGCTCTGTTGGACTAGGTCCTGGCCTTCTGCACTGACTATCATGGAATTGTTTTGGGCAGACGTGTGTATGGCCAAGACCAGAGTGTGGCCTGCTGTATGCCTGTTTCACAGAAGTCACAAATACTGTAAAAATGTCCGTTATCTTCAAGATAACACATCAAGATGAGGAAGGGGTTTAGACTAGGACTGTACTTAGGAGGATTTTTGTTCCACTTTTTTCTACTGGTGAGACACTGTGTTCCCTTCTCTCTACCCCTCCCTGCATCCTCTCTGTACTCTGCCTCTTTAGGTTGCCATAGCTTTGATGATCACTTGACCTCCAACCAAGAAGGAGGAAAATCCAAGAATGTTGTGAACCTGGGAGCAATCCGTCAAGGCATGAAACGCTTTCAGTTTCTCCTGAACTGCTGTGAACCAGGCACAATCCCTGATGCCTCCATTTTGGCAGCAGCCCTAGATCTTGTAAGTCATTCGTTGGTGTATTTTTACCTGCTGAGTGAGAGCCTGTGCATACATGGTGGTGTGTTGTCATTCACTAATGCTGTTCATGCCTGTGCAGAAAGCGGGTAAAGCATCACAGCAGTGCCAACTGCTGGTGCTGTTATTAGGTGGAGTTTTAGCATCTGTGACTGGATGATTATGCAGACAAATGGATCTTCTTTTATTAGATAGCTCCCTATGACTAGATTATTGACAGCTCAAAGCTTTTATTGTCAAACTTGAAATTTTGCTCACAGCCATTCTGCTTCACTCCTAGGCAATAAGAATCTACAGAATAAGGATTGGACTGGATAACTACCTGGAGACATGTAGTAATTCCACTCAAGTTCTGACAGAACTATAAATACATTAGGCAAGGCTGAAATATTAGTCACCAGTCAGTGGAAAAAACTTCAAATGTCAAAACTTCAAATGTGTGCTTCTAAATGCAGATTTAATTTTCAGATCCAAATCACAGGAGTGACACAATTCAGTCCCTCCTTCCTGACACTGAGTGCCTCTTCTGTATTTCTCTCCTCCTTTTCCCTTCAGGTGCTCTTTTTTTAACAGCCCTTTCCATTTCTAAATCAGTAGCCTTCAGCCTGTGGTTCATGGGCCAGTGGAACTCTGTGAGGTGCTTATGTGACAAGCACATGAGTGGGACAAATACAGCCCTGAAAAGCCAGCCAGTTGTTAGTAACTTCTCTGCACAGTGCTCTTCTACTTCCTTAAGTGTTTGGATGTCTGCAAAGTGAAAAAGACTGAAAGCCACTTCTCTCAGAGCATCCATTTCCCCTCTATCTCGTTGTCTTCCTACTCCCCACCTCTTGGCTTTCTGACTATGATGCCATTTGTGCCCTTGTTCAGTTTGCTCACTGCTGGAGATGCCAGACTCATGGACTCTCCCATTCTGCTAGTGCTGTGCCCTGAGCTGTGCTGCTTTGTCTGCTCTGTAGGTGTAGGGATGATAGGCTCTGTGCACCACTCCGTTATACGTTCCTGACTTTACATCCTTGGGCTGCAGACTCAAGCATGTCTGCATTACTATTGGTCTGAAGTCACTGTTGCTATCAGTTCATACCTAGCTGTGCCGTTTGGACTGATCCCCATCTGTCTTTCAGTAGACAAGTGTTTTCTTCACTAGTTTGCACCCTTCCTGCTATGGAAGCAGTGGCTGAGAAAGAAGGCTGTCTCATGCTCTCACAGTCAGGAGTGGTTCCTACCATTAAGGACTGCAGTGAGCTCGGAAGACGGCTTGGGGAGATAGTCGCTCCTGCTGGGCATGCTGCACAAAGACTACTTTGTTCTTCAAGGCTGCCAGCTCCCACCCCATTGCAAATCCTAACCTAACGTAGAGAATGTAGGGTGCATGGGTGGGAAGGAGCTCGTTTCTGACAGTTGCATCACTGAGATCCTTCTGGGGATACACTGTTCTGTCTGCTGATAGATGATAAAAAAAGGGCTTGGCACTTGTTTCCTTATTGCCTATAACTGTCTTACCTATTTTTTACATTTGACAAACGCTTAAGAGACCAACTCACTCTGTGCCTGTGTATGAAGTCCACTGAAAACTACTGGTCAGAGTGAACTGTTTGAAGATGCCTGTTCCAGAGCTGGCTTTTGCAAAATAGAGTTTGACTCTGTTTCCTTTCTTCTGAATGATGCAGAAGGCTTCAGTATCAGAATTTCTAGAAGGTCTGCAGCTGAAGATGAAAGGAGCCTCGTTTGAATTGCAGACTTGGGGACCTACTTACAAGTACCTGCTCAGCTGCCATTTTTTTCTACAAAGGATTGGAGAGATGTGAAAGTTAAGAAGTCCCATGCTTGGCAGGTTTCAAAAGATGACAACTTGTCATCTCACTCTGTTGCTTAATATATACTCTTACGGATAATTCCCACATCTCCATAGAGCACATCAAGTAGAAAACATTCTGTTTTTTTTTACTTTTGTCTTCAGGCTTTTGAAGTAATAGTTTGACTCAGATGTGATGCAAATTAAAAGATTCTTAAGTAATTTTATCCATCCTGGTTGCTATGGCAACCTTTAAAAAATGAAAGGCAGACAGCTCCACTTTCAGTCCTTTCATAAACTTTCTGAGGATGCTTTTTCACATAGATTTTCAAAATTCCATTCTGTCGTGGTTTGGCCCAGCTAGCACAGCAGCACGAGGACAGTCTCTAGCTTGATGCCCCGCATTCCCCCCCCTCCTCATTAGGATGGCAGAGGCCCCAGCGAAATGGGAGTGAAAAGATGAGCAAGGTTGTTGTGGATTAAGACAAGGGCAGGGAGGGCTCACTGCCAATTACAGTTCTGGGAAAAACAGACTCCAGTACTCGACTTAGAAAGTAGGAAAGTTTATTCTAGAAGAAACAGAATGGAATAAAAGCAAAAAGGGAGTAGGATGATGAGAAAATTACAACCAGCACTTGATCTCCCTCCCCCATCCCTCCTTTCTTCCCAGGCCCAGCTCACTGCTCCCAATATCTCTACCTCCTCCCCTCTCAGTGGCTCAGGGGGGCAGGGAATGGGGAATGTGGTCAGTCTCTCACAGATGGGTTCTGCTGCTTCTGTCTTCTCAGATGAGGACGACTCCTGGCATTCTTCCCCTGCTCTGATACGGGGTCCTTCCCATGGGACACAGTCCTGAACAAACTTCTCTGGTGTGAATTCTTTCCCACAATTGCAGTTTCTGTAGTTATAGGGTCCCTCCCTCGGGACACAGCCTCTTCTGGGCATAAGTTTAATGAACTTCTTTGTCATGGGTTCCTCCCCACAGTTACAGCTCCTGTGAGTATTGGGTCCCTTCCTACTCCGGCCATAGTTTTAATGAAGAGAATTGCTGCCCCTGGCTTGGGATCTGTAGTGAAGTGATTGGGTCCCTCCCATGGGACACGGCCTCCTCCAGCCATAGTCACTGCCCCTGGCTTGGAGTTCTTAGCAAAATGAGTCTCTGCCCCTGATTCGGGGTTTCTAGCAAAATGAGTCTCTGCTCCTTGTCCAGGGTCATTATCAAAATGAGTCTCTGCCGCTGATGTGGGGTCTTTAAAAAAATGCAAACAAATCTCAGCTTCACCAGTCCTCTCCATAGAATGCAGGGCAGTCTCTGCTCTAGCACACCTCCTCCTCTCTTTCCTCACTGACCTTGGAGTCCACATGGTTGTTTCTCTCACTCTTCCTTGCACCACCACCAGCTGGAGAAGAAGAAGGGACAGAAGAAGGAAGAAACAGGCAGAAGCATCCTCTTCCAGCTTCTTCTTAAAAAGTGGTCATGGAGGCATCTAATTGGCTCAGCCCCAGCAGTGGGTCTGGCTCAGAGTTGGGGAGAGTTTCGAGCAACTTCTTACAGGAGCCATCTTTACAGCCCCTTCCCCCTTGCCAGAAAAGGCTGTCATGTCAAACCATGACACATTCTCATAGCAACTTCAAGATATTTGATCATCCTGGATGTTTATACAGCTTTGCCACAGTGATTTAAAGAAGTTAGAACAGTGAAACCAAGGCTGCGTCCTTATGGAGGTATTTATTTATTTGTTTGTTTGTTTGTTTATTAAACTGAGTGTTGCCTTAGGCTTACAAACTATTTGGTTAATGTGTTTTCCTAGAAGCAGCATCCATCCTAGACTGAATTTTATAAAACTTTCTTTCCCTTTTTAAGAAACTTTGGATGTTAAAAGGCAAGCAAGATGATATTTCATTCTGCCTAGAGCAGAGGATTTCAGGCTTCTGTTTAAGAGGACCTACTAAGCATAAGAACGGCAGAAGCAAAGTCTAAACTGAAAGAATACTTGCTGGTATCCTGACTCTATGTCACTCAGGATCTTAGGCAGGCTCTGTTGCTCCCAAGTCCTGTTTCCATAGCATAAATATTTGTCATTAGGAAGACATAGGACTTGGAAGGAAATCAGAGATTTCTCCAAACAGGTCCCCAGAGTAGAGGACTAGGAGCAGAAACAAAGAGCTGTGTCATGGATTGTGCTTGACCACTTTAAGATATAAGCAGAGATATTTGAACTATTGGTTTTGAGGCAATTACCCAAGACATTGCTTAATAATTTACCTGTCTTCATATACCTGCTAAGCTACTTCTCATGCCAGACTTATCTTGTGGCTAGACAAAGCAGAGCTATCCATCCAGCATCTTTTGACAGTACTTGAATTTCTTTTATTTGCTCTTAAAAGTAGATTGTTGCTATCTTGCACTTTTTTTTTGTTCTTGAAGAGACCAGTGGAAATTAATTTTTGCTCTAAATGCCTTACAGAGTATAAGAAACAGCACAAGATAATTGCCACCAGTTGATTAGTCTTATAAAATTCGTTGTCCTTGAAAACAAAACTGGACCTAAATGCTCTGCAGTCATAAAACTCTGCAGAATCAGCTTTACTTGAACAGTACTGTGATGCTGTAAAATTTCAAATCCATTCTGTGTTTGTTCTCTCCCACCCAGGTCATTGCTTTTGCTGTTGTTTGTACAAATCAGGGTATCTGTTGGAAAGCTCCAGTGGGAGTACTTGGAATTTTGTGAAGAAAATGGTAGATTCTTATTCATGTTGATTTATAGAGTACAAGAAGGCAAAGTGAAATATAGTAGGTCATATGTTAAAAGTGGACTTGTGAACAGTTTTGCAGGCACGGGCAGGTTTGTGAGAATATTGCTGCTGTGTTACATTTTGACGGTGACCGTGGTAACTTGTGTTCTTTTCAGCTATGCATCACCCGCCTGATTCATTTCTCTCCATTTGTGATGTGTTTCTCTGTGGTGTGAATCCATCCCTGTCCATTCTGTCACATCTTCATCTTTCTCTTGCTGCTGCTTCAGGTTTCTCTGAGCCTCAGGTAAGCAATCACAGCAAGGGAGCTCATGCCCTGTGGTGTTCAAAAGGTCCTCCTTCATGCAGGAGGTCATTTTTAATTAGAAACTTCTGCTCCTCCCCTTTACTCCCCATCCTACATATCCTCCTGTAGTCATAGTGGTTGAGTGCTTCCACTGTGTTTACAACACATATCTTTACAAGATTCTCATATGCTAGGAAACTGTGACTTTACTAGTAGTGAACTAAAGCAGGAGGAGATTTGGGCTGGGGCCTCATCTTTTCATGTATGTCTCCATGGTTAAGGATTTACTCTGTGAGAATAAAGGAATAAAATCCTTACCTTCAGATTTCTGCCTTCCTCATCAGAACACTGGTCCATCTTTAATGTTCTTATTCAAAAGAATTGCTAAAAGATTACTATTTTCTGCCAATATTTGAATAAAACATAAGCAAAAAGGTACATCAGGATTTTGTGTCAGGAATTGCTGTATATTTTCTTGTTAATTTCAACAAAAACATAGTCTTTACTTTTTCTTTTTTTCTTTTTTACCAGTCCCCCAAAGGGTTTCATTAGCTGCAGTACAGAATTTCTTAAATCAACTCCCAAACTTTCAGAGCATTGGTTCAAAATTTCTTGCTTTCAACTTTTGATTAAAGCACTATTGGAGACTCCCTTTAATAATGTTCCACAGATCATCTTACATGACCTCAGGGCCTGTTATTTACGGATCACAGATAAAGAACCTCCCCTTATAAGTAGATGCTGATCTGTTTAAATTGTCTCATTAAAGCTGTCAGCATCTAAATGTGAGGAACACGCACATTCGTTCTGTGTGAAATCATGAAATCCCTGTTAGGGAACATTTCAAACACAGCTAGTAAATTGTGGACATTGCTGTGTTCTTAGTTTTACAACCCACTGGCCACAGGGGTTTTCTCTTGTGAAAATTGCAGGAAAAGAGGGGGAAAATTAAATGGAAATGAGAAGAACCATTTGCTTTTAGTCTCTTTCCATGTCTGTAAAAATGTTATTTTTGCAGAGTTGTAGACAGCAGGGAAGATAGCTCCTTCCTGAGTCTAAGCTGCCCTTCAGGAAACGAATGACAGTGTCCAATTTTTAAAGATGTTTTGAGACTTTCAGAAGCATTGGTCTGACATGGATCCGCTGGGTGATTTAATACAAGTTAAGATACACTCAATATCACTCTCCCGTTAAAGAAAAGTGCCCTTCCAAGCTGGAGACTGGAAGATTTTCCTCTGTTAAATAGTCAATCACTTCAAAACTCATCTGCCTTATGTCATTTTGATACTAAATTGTCTCATACTTGCTAAGGCCATTGAAGTTAGGCCAAAGAAATGTTATTGACTTACGCCAATAATGACTTTCACTCTCCATATCTGCTTGTTGTAAATGCAAAATAGCACTCATGCTTCCACCCTCAAGAGAAGCAAGCAGAACTTGGCATGACAGATGCTAGGATTAATGTGGCCTTCCTGCCATTTGTGCTTACGATACTTGCAGTCGTACAAATGAAGGTGGAAAGAAAACTTGACACATTCCTCCAGTAACAGTGTCAGATGCACGCTTGTGCTTTTTGGTAGTTCCGAGGTTTCTGAAAGCGAGCATTGCAGGGGGGCACGAGACAAGCTTGTGAATTCACAATGCGGCTCTTTCTGCCCCTCTAGTGGTTTGACTAAGCATAGCGAGTCGGTGTTTATGAACCTTGGTTTGATTAGCTCATGTGACACTTAGGGCAGAGATCGTGGTTTCAGCTTTTGGTGGAGAGATTGCTCAGTGTGTGTGACTCCATGGCCAGCTTGCAAAGCAGTCAGTTCAAGTGCAAAGTCCTCAAATGTTCAGAGAGTTTTTTCCAATGTGTATGTATTTAAGGTGATTTTTTGCACACATTTCAGGAAGCTCCTGTAGTGGCAAGAGCAGCTTTGTTCCTTGAGTGTGCACGCTTCGTTCACCGCTGTAATCGTGGCAACTGGCCCGAGTGGATGAAGGGCCACCATGTGAATATTACTAAGAAAGGTTTGTCCCGTGGACGTTCTCCTATTGTGGGCAACAAAAGGAACCAGAAGCTACAGTGGAATGCAGCTAAGCTCTTCTACCAGTGGGGAGATGTAAGTATTTGCTTCTGTTTAATATAAAAATATGACAAAATATAAAGATGTTCGGATCCTATGTGGAATTTCAGTTCCAGTAAAATGGGGACTCACAAAGCCTCCCTTACAACTTGCACCTCACGGCCTGCCAGGGTCAGCTCTTCTCCTAATGGAACCAGATTTTGTTAAGACTTAACAGTGTCCTCTTCCCCTCTCTTCTCCTGCCTTGTTCCCTCTGAGGATCTCTTTGGTCCACTGTCCTGTTTCAACACTTGTCGTATGTGAATGCCCAAGGAAGAGTAAGAACAGAAGGTGTGATCCTACTTGCTTTTTTTTTTTAGCTTCCAACTATTTTTAGCTCAGGGCTGTTAGAGCTAGATGTAGTGCTATGTGTTTAGTAATGGATTTCTCTTTGACATACTTATTCAGTCTCTCTTTGCACCCATACAAACTGTTAGCACTCACCATTCTTTGGCAAGGAATTCTACAGCACTACTACATGTCATCTAAAGAAGAGTCTCCATTTTTTTTCAGCTTGGCTACCTCAAGTTTTATTTGACTGTGATTTCTTATCATAAATGAAATAGGTCATTGCCTTGTCAGTGCCACTTGCAATGTCTTTGGAAACTCACCGGGTTGTACCTCCTGAAGGTCTGACACTTATTGCTAGTCATTTCACACAACTCAAAATAGTGGGAGAAGTCTCTTTGACTCCTGTGGTGCCTGTTACACATGTCTATCTGGCAGTGAGCATTTTGCTTCTCACCTCTTTTCACAAAACCAGAGAGTTTCACAGTGAGTATCATGATCAAAAAAAATAGAAAGAAAAAGGGAAAATAACATATCCTGGCCTCAGGGGAACTTGAAAACTATATTGCAGAAAATGTGTTCTGCAGTTTTGGGGTACTTCTATAAGCCATGCCAAAAAAAAGCTTTAGTGACCTGTATCTCCTACGTTAAACCGACATATGCTTCTCAGTGAAGCACATTGTAAGGAACTTTGAGCTAGTGCTGACCATAGCATTACATTCCCACCACAAAACACAGCCCAGGAGGAGAACCTAGCTTGGGTCTGAGCACCCATGCTAATAAGCTTTATCTCTTGGCAGCTCTCCTCCTTCCATTTCTGAAGCTAACTCAGGGAGTGCTACCTGGGCACCCTGCTCTCTTTTACATCTCAGACACAGGTGACAATAACAGCACAAATACCAAAGTTCCTTGAAAAAAGTACAAGGTGTGGATGTATTTGCTTCTATAATCCATGAGACTGCCGCCTTAGCCTAACTCCTTGAGAGCTCCTTCCAAGTGGAGTCCTTGTATCTTTGCATACGTTGCTGACAGTCAGGACTATTCACCTCTGTGCACTCTGCTTCTTGTCATTCTGTTGTTTCCAATTCTGAAGAAAATGGAAGTAAACAAGTCAGTAACTATTAGAAGCCAGTTAGATTCCCTCTCGGCTGCCATTTTTAGAAATTTAAATAGCCTGAGATGGAAAAGTCCATGCAGATTTCCTTTTGGAAATTTACTTAAAGTACCGCTGCCTGATGCAATGCCTATTACGGTGATAAACCTATTGAATCATTGAATCATTTAGGTTGAAAAAGACCTTTAAGATCATCAAGTCCAACCATTAACCTAACACAAAAATCAAGCAATCCCATTTGTTAAGCTATTTTTTGAAATCGTATAATTTAAACCTGTTCTGACCAGGTTATTTGTCACTTTCTTTGGATGTTTCAGCTAAGAGACACTTTATTTTCAAGCGTGGCATGCTCTTTGCTAGGAAAACCAAGCATAATTCATACAGATAATGCATGTTAGGAATTCAGTGCTCATTAGGTAGGAAGCTGTGGGAATAGATATGGTTGCTTTAATATTAACGACAACACACCATAAATAATATGTGAGAAATCATTGCTTTGTGGAGAGCCATGCAGAACACTTCTTTGTTTTAAGTGCCTGAAATGAGAAAAAGTGAGAGATCCTTATTATCTTTGTCTACCCTCTTCATTGTTGCTGGATTTCACGGGAACTGCTTAGTAGCAAGGAAGAACAGCTGTAATAAGTGACTGGTTATGTATTTCTGTGTCACTTCAGACAAGACAGGAAAATTACCTAGTGCTGGCATGACCATGAGTTCTGACTTACAGAAGATTCAGAAATCCTCTTTGGTATCTTTCCCAGAACCTATCCTAAAGAAAAAAGGCCAAAAGGCAAGTTCTAATGAAATTAACTACATTTCCTCCCTGGCAAAGTGATGAGATCATGGGATAAAGTTTTGTATACTTAGTTGTGTTCTCTTCACCCACCTGCAGCAAAGAAAATCAAGAGCTCTGGAGTGTAGGGGTAACACACTGTTACCTGTAGCTTTGCTGACAGCAGGAGGGCTGTTCACATGCTGATAATGACACTGGCAAACAGCCACAAGTAAACAATCAATGCCTTTCTAGAGAATGGAAGAGTATTCAGTGGAAATCTGTCTGTCTATGTTCTTTACTAGGATCTCCTCTACATCATTACCCGTGCACCTTCTCAGCTTTTATAAGCACATTGTCAGCTCATTTTTGGAGAGTGCATCAGAGCTCATTTTTGGAAAGTGTGCCAGGGAATCTCTCTGTTAAAGATGGAAGCAGGCTTTCCCATGGGCATCAGCAGTTTTGTGGAGGGAACAGGGACTGGCTACTGGATGCCTAAGTCACAGGATAGTTTTTTAAATAGAACACATGTATTTTCAAAGACACAGCAAAAATCTGGAACACATACTGAGGAGAGAAAGAAAAGTGGAAGAAATTCATACAAGATAATGATCTAATCTCTTCCTGACTGTTATGTGTTGGTTTGTTTGGCTGGGGTTTTTTTGTTATTTAACCAAACCTGCAAGAATTTTTCATCCTGAAATTTGACAGTTTGCAAATATTGGTTGGTAAAAAGGGGAAAACAGGTTATGGTTTTGGTAGCAGTTAATCTTCTATCATCCCATTCTCTACTGTACCTTGAGGACAATTAAAATAAAGCCAGGACATTCTGTTCCAGCTGGAACATCTCCACAGCCCGCACAGGACAGAGCCCTTGACCACCAGTGAAATTCTCACCTCCTTCTGCTCTGCTTTCTTCCTGTCTGCAGGCAATTGGTGTCCGCCTCAATGAGCTGTGCCATGCTGAGAGTGAGAGCCCTGCCAACCTGCTGGGCCTCATTTATGATGAGGAGACCAAGAGACGCCTGAGAAAGGAGGATGAGGAAGAAGACTTTTTAGATGACAGTAAGGAGACTCCCTTTACTACAAGAACCCCCGCTTGTAAGAACCTCTGCTTTAGGAGCACTTAATTTTTCTTCTCTTTTCATCCTCTTGCCACCCAACTGTATTTCCCAGTCCCTCACCTTCACCCCAGCTTCTTCCCCTGTTCTTTTTTTGTGCTGGATGTACAACATGAGAGATGGGTAGCAGCACTGATAGACTTGGAAGGGAAAAAGGGGGTGGGGAAGAACCAGACAGCAAGTTGCAATTCTTGTATACTGGCAACTGCAATTATAAGCAGGGGAATAATTTCTTTCTAGAGTCTTGCCATCAACTGAGTGCCAAAGTGGTTCAGACTGACATCCCTTTCAGTTAAATCTGCCAAAATATTTATGTGACATCAGTTGCTTTTCTGTTTCTTAACATTGAAGAGTCTTCTCCTCACCTGGTATGAATTGGCACAGCTGTATCAAAGGCTTTTAAATCTTGACTTCAGTATATTTGCCTGACTCCCAGGCAGAAATATAGCACAGTGGTGTAAAAAGTATCGTTAACATTTTGTATACAGCAAGATTACTAAAAGACACGCACCTGTGCCTGTGTGTACATAAGGGTGGAAGGAGACTGACAACAGATCACTGATTCTGACAGTCTAGATAAGCATACAAATGGTACCAAACCCTGTGAATCAAATTAAGTCAAAATGCATACTGTTGTAAGTGTAGATGAAGGTAGTAATAAACATGTCCTCTCCAGAAACCATTTGTATATGTGTGTGTGCTGTAAAGTACTGGTTCCTGTGTACATGTACCGTTGTCTGCCATTGGATGTAGTGTAATAGCACTGTCTATGTATCTTCTGGTTTATTTTTCTGTGGCCTGGGTTTGTTCTTATCACTGCATAAAGACCAACTTTGGAGTAGAGAAGAGTAGGTAGGAGCAGTGTAATGGCATTTGTGGGCAATGATATCAAGAGAAGGCATTGTCCCTAAGCTAGACTTTCATATATGCTGCTATATGGTGTGCCAGTGCCAGCAGCTACATCAATGTGGCTGTTCTCAGTATTTTGCAGGCACTTTAGGAGATATATCCAAATAGGAGGAGGGCATGTTCAAGCTTTAACACGAACAAACCACAAGCAAACAACTGGATCCTAATGACTGAGTGATGGTCAGACTGGCTTTCTTGTTTCTTCAGCCACTGATATGAGGCACTCAAGGGGATGTGGAGCTGCTTTAGAAGGGTGGTATAAGACAAGCAAGCAGATACAAGAGGTTGTGGTCTAGAAAGCCATTTAAAAACTCAAATACTCTCCTCAAAGCTAGACTCTAAAACCAACTGATCTGCAGTTTTACTGAAAACAGAAATTGTTCTAAAGCTGCTCTGTATGCTGTAGGGGGTAGAGTGAGGAGCATAAAATATGCAGTTGGATATTCCATTACTCTGTACATCTCATTTGTATTTGATAGTTCAGATTATTTCAGCCTTTACAGAGTTCATAATTCATTGCTGGTAATGAATACAGAGGAATTACCAAGCATCATAGAATTAATCTGATTTTATCTGATCACTGCAGTGTCCTCTCACTTGTTTGGTTTGGACCATTTCTTTGCAAAAAGTAGTTAGACTGTACACGAGGGAAAGCAAGTGAAAATACAGATCTCTCTGAGATGTATGAAGTATTATCAGGCATTACTGAAAAATGAGTGTGTTTAGTTGTTGTCACCACTTTTTTTAATTCATGTTTTTGCTGTTATCCTAAATACTGTTTTTCAATTTGATCAAGACTGAAGGATCTTTCATACTTTTCAAGCTTTGAATGGCATTAGATGGATTATAAAGTGTAAGCCTTTTAAAACTGATTGCTTATACTCAGTTGAGATACAACTTCAAGTATTTTGATAATCTCTCTTCCCTTTCCCACTTTGTTTAGGTTAAGCATTTGAATATATAATTTGATTAAGCAGTTTGATTTTTTTTCTTGATTATCTCTAAATAGCACTGGATTCTTTGAAAAAATAAAGAAGCCTGACTTCAAAGAAGGCTGTCTTTTCCAGCTATCATAGTAGTAATTACTAATAGGTAGAGTACCTCTTTGCTGGCTACTCATAACTCCATGTATTTTGAGAAATTTTCCTATATTTTCTGCAGTTCTTTTCTAGAACTGCAGGAGATTTGGCTGAATGCAAAACTTTGGAGAGAAAGAAGGGCATCTACTTCTTAACCTGTGATAACTTTAGAAGAGGTGTATAAAAAAATGCTATAAGATCATCTTAGTTCAGTAGGTACTTCATCATAATATACTATAATAAGTGCTGTAGTACCCTGTAATCTTTCTTCACTATAATGGAATAAAGTAGAATAATATAAATAGAATACAATATATACTGTAATGTGTTAGTACTACTGCATGTGCTGGTAAACACATAGATGGACCTTTGTTTGACTATGTTTCTTTTAGTTTACAAAAAGTAGCATAGATAGAAGTCTGGGGTTTCCTCTATTTTTAGTGTAGTTTGCATTGTGCACCATATGTGAAAATGTCCATCACCTCTTGGTTCCAGATTTTGTGCAGTTCCCTTGCTCACCATAGAAATATTTCTTCCTAGGCACTGTGAATCCTACCAAATGTTGTTGTCCCTTTGCACTGAAAATGGCAGCATGTCAGCTTCTCCTAGAGATAACCACTTTCCTTCGAGAGACCTTCCCCTACATGCCCAGACCACGTACTGAGCCTCTTGTGGTAAGTGGACAATGGCCACTGGAGAGTGATGCATGCCCACAGAAGTCATTGGGCTCTTGGCCTGTCTGGGGAGAGGCAGCAGCAGGTCATAACCTAAGTGCGATGGGGAGTTGTGGAGTCTCCTTCCTTGGAGGTCTTCAAGACCCACCTGGACATGCTCCTATGCATCCTGATCTAGGTGAACTTGCTTCTGCAGGGGGGTTGGACTAGATGATCCCTAAAGGTCCCTTCCAACCCCTATGATTCTATGATAAGTGGATCTCCAATGCAGAGAGAAAGAAGCCATTGTCTGGTGAATACAAGATGGTCAGGGCACACCAAATGGGTTGATGAAGATAAGACTGTGGAGACACAACATATACTGGAAGTTCAAGCAAATTTCAAGATAGAGAAGAAGGCAGCAGATGGATGGAGAAACTGAGGGTGAGGCACCTAAGAGGTGCAGGAGGTTCACTGCAGGAGGTGACAACTTACGTGCAACCTAGCTGGGCCAATTGACAGAGAACTGAACAGGTGAGCTAGAAGAAAGGAAGAGGATGGTTTACAGAGAAGCTGAAGAAATTGATGAGGTATTTGCCACTGAGATAGTTGTGGTGAGCCAGTTTAACTATCCACAGTCCATCCAGACTTGCAAGGCTGAAGGCATAAGCACCCAGGCCTATGTTTGTGTGAGACAGGTTTACAGAGAATTTGTGAGAGCTTAAAAAGTTGCAGACTTTGGTTTCAGTTTGGGTTAGACAATAGAATTTAAGGGACTGGGGAAAGAAAAGAAAGAAGTAAACCTCCATGAGACTGAGAGTTACAAATTCTGGTATGTGTAGTAAGCTAAGTGACTGATTAGATGACAACTAATTTTGTTGAACAGCAGAACCTGTGGAATCTGATTTACAGTGGTTCATTCTTGTGTGGATCTTCCTATGTCCAACAATGAGGTTTAACATTGTCTTCAGCCTGTTGTTTCACAAAATACTCAAGCCCTCTATTGTCTTTTGTCAAGCTGGGTTGAAGGTGACCATCAGCTTCAGAAGTGGTTAACATTGAATGAGATGAGAACTGAATGTCAGAAATAATTTCATCTTTTAAGATGAATTTGGGAAAAAGATTATAAAGAAAAAGTGAGAAGTTTCCAAGTAAACATGAAGGATTTGGCCCTACTCTTCTGGTTTTTGTTAATGACAGACTTAGAGACAATTTCCTGATTGTGCTTGACAGGCAGATTTGGCTGGGCATTATTGTAATTAGGTTCTGAAATCAATTTCAAAGGCTGTAAGTGACCTATGACAAAGTGACTCAGCCCCCGCATATGCAAGAAGGGCAGTTATAAAAAACAGGGATAAATTCAGCAGAAGTCCTCCTAAATACTGTGTTGATATTTTGTATATGTAATAAATGATTGCATCCAAAAGCAGGATACTGCCAGGGTTTAGAATTCTTCTCAGTAAAACAGGCTTGGAACTAAGAATATGTTGGATAATGAAGGTCAACAGAAATTTGTGCTTTTGTGACAGACAGAAATGCAACTGATTAATAGCTTTTCAAACTTGTGTATGGGAGAGGAGGAGGAATGACTGTGATGTGTAGGCAGAAAAAACTTTAAAGGCCTCATTATACAAGAGCCTATTAGAGAAAATGACCATGGAGGGCTTCTTTTAGCTTTGTACCGGGCAGGGGCAGGAAAGAGCCAACAATACTCCAGATTAAGCTCAGGTCTCTGTATTTGTGAAGTGAGGCTTCCCTTCAAAGAGAATCAGGTACATAAAGTTATGATCTATAAAGTTGAAGTTCCATTGGTGTTCATAGGCATACTTTTTCCATAGATATGAACATAGACTTAGTAGCCTTGGAGAACTGAGCATTTGCAACTGGACTAGTTGTGGTGAACCAGTTTAACTACCCATAGTCTATCCAGACTTGTGAGGCTGAGGGCATAGCACCTATGCCTATGTTTAAGTGAGGTAGGCAGTCCTGACTGAAGTTTCAACCAAAGACTTTTGCTGAAGCTGGTGTAGTGGATACAAGCTTACTTGACATATAGCTGGGACTGATATACATTCTCTTGGAGCCTCCTGCTGCCATGGTAGAGCCAAAGAACTGGAACTTGTCATTTGCTGTTGTGGAAAGTCATTCAGCAGTAGCTGAAGATAGAGTCATGCTAAATGTGTGCTAAGAGGCTGTGCTTCATTCTGTATGTGATTTTGTGGGGGCAGCAGTTTCCAGTTTAAGCGTGGGTTGAAACAACTGGGAGGAGTAATGTGTTTAAATGCTCCAGGGAGGGAAATTCTGACCATGCTCTAGGAATATACCTGTACTGTTATCATGACTCAGTTTATGCATGCTGATTTAGGAAGCTGCTGAAATTCAGATAGATTTGATCACAAATTTTTATCATTAAATGCTTTACTCTTTTTTTTCCATATTCTAAACGCTGTTATATATATTTTTTTAAACCAATTCTTAGAGTAGCATACTTTGTGACTACCCAAGTAGCTCCTAGTAACTTCTATAGGAGTTTTATGTGCAAATTCTAGTATGAGATCTCTTGAGCCTACAGAATTTTATAAGTATTTTGGCTAATTTTCATGACGTTCTTTTTCCCATTCATCAGCCATTTTCTCACAGCAAGGAGCTTTGTGGCATCTTGGATTGCAGCCAGTCAAAAGGCACAAGTGACGTTCTTAAAGAGTCCAGCATTTTAACTGTGTTTGCCAGTGTGGGAGTTCACATACTTTTGTTCACTTTTTCTATCTGTGGTTAGAGAAAGCGAGCGATAATCCATAGCTTGTGGAATCTTAGGGCTTTTCCTTTTTTGGCTTAAATGGGTAGCCAGTAGGTGGCACAATTCATGCCATTTCTGTTAATAGGAGAAAATGATAGTACAAACTAGGTTATCTGTGCTGCAATGCTGTTTATTTTCCAGAATTTAGGTGCAGCTAACATTTTTATTACTCCTTGCTTTTCACTGTGTCCATTCAGTTGATGTGCATACAGATAGCTTTCTCTGGGCCATGCTGGCATGGCTATCACATCATCAGCTTTCTCTCAGTTTTTCAGCCTCTGATGAGTACAGTGGCAATGCATTCCCTAATCAAACAGAGAGAGCCTTTTGGAGGAGAGAACTAACTGTGCACCCAGCATCTTGGGAAACAGCCGCCTATCCGTTAGAGACTATTTACATGTTTCCCCCTTGTGAACCTGCTTACAGGGTGCCAATTCACTCAGCAGTGTTAGCCGGACGTGTGTTAACACTGTTAACTCTTCCATTCTGACAGTGTGGCTCAGGATGCTGCAAGCCCAAAGAATATTTGGTTTCAAAAGTGTCAGAGTGGATGTGGAACTGTATGATAGAAATAAATTTCTGCCTGAAGCAGCTCTTCCTGAAGCCTCTATCATTGCAGTGAAAAGCATGGGGACTCATACTGCTTGCACATCTATCTATATGGTCTACATTCTACTACAGGATCTGGAGAGTTGCAGGCTGCGTCTGGACCCTGAGATGGACAGACACAGGTATGAAAGAAAGATCAGCTTTGCTGGGGTTCTGGATGAAAATGAAGATTCAAAGGATTCCCTGCACAGTAGCAGCCACACCCTGAAATCTGAGGCTGGTTTCGAGGAGAAAAAAGGTTTGTCAGCACAATAAGTCTGTGTTCTCAGGGCTTGTGAAGTGGCGCTTGATTTGATGTTTTCATTTGCACAGACTGTGTTAAAATGCAGGTGGCCATGGAACCACATGGCTTTGAATCATTTCTGAGACGCTTATGGCCTTCAGGGTTCACTATAATAAATGTGAGAAGCAAAGATGTTAAATTCCACAAAACACTGCTGTGACTGAAACCAATTGAGAGCATTGCAAGATTTTTTTAGAGGAGGATGCCTTGTTTGAAACTGTCCCTCAGTGGGATGCTGAGAGAAGTATCACTATTTGATTCACTTTCAAAGATAAAGATCAAAAGTGTTTTTGTTTGTTTGGGCTTTTTAATTCTGATTAGAGTTTTTCATTTTGGGAAAACAACAGAATGGAGGCAAGATTGGGATCTTTCTGTGAAAATCTGTACTGGTTTGGAAGTCATGGCATCTCAAAGAATTAGTGGTTGATCACTTGATCTCTTGAATTCTTTGCTACCACATGAAAAATACATGCCTGTGTGGCTTTTGATGGCTAGCAGATAAATGTTACCCACATACTCTATACTGTACAAGCAAACCTCAAGCTCACCGTGTTTGCTGAGAACAGCAGATTGCTTCCATTTTTGAGCCATCCCATGCAAAACTCACGTACTATCTGATGGTACAAGTGTTGCAATACAATATACAGTCATCATGCATATTTGCAATTAGAGGCTAAATTGTCAGCTACTTGTAAATGATTCTCCCTCTAACGAGATTTCTAGAACTGTTTAAATTCTATCCTGTAGTAGCTGTTTAAAAGTACAGATGCTTGAATGATAATTTTGATGATTATTTAAAAAAGGTAAATGTTTGATGATTGTGTGAAAAGAATGGAGCCAGTGGCTGATTATCCACTAGGAACTGTAAATGTATATTAATGATTCAGGGGAGATTATATTGACTCCAGGAGGCTTAGGATAAAGCTTGTATTGTTTCCCCCCGTGACACTGGCACAATTACTGGAGAAAATATTAGAACTTCCAAGACTTTCACGGTGTAAAACTGCCTTCAAAACTGTGTGTCAGTTACTCCAGTGAAGACAAGTAGGTAGCCACCTAAGAAAGGTGAGCTGGATGCTCAGTTTCATTTTTGTACTCTTTACATATGGGCAGCCCAGAGAAACACATAGCCTTATGGTCTGTCTGACAGTCTAAGATCTGTGGGATAGATATCTCTATTCAGATGAGGAAAAGCTTGGGTTCATTGAGGTTATTTTAAGGCAGTTATGACAATTACTTGTAACCATTTTTCAGCCTCTCAAGCAGCAGCCCCATCCACCGGGTTGTTACTTGAGTGGGAGAATGCCTGCAAGCACACACTCCTGCTGGAAAACATTGGTGACTAGTCTCTAACTGTCCTGTTTTTCTTTGAGACAATGCTGACAGGTTTTTCTTCATGTGTTACTGTTCTACAGGCATAATGCAGAACTGAGTTCTTTTTGGGAAGACAGTATTAACTTTGTGCATCCTTGATTCTGTTAAACTGCATTTTCCCTGCAGTTTCTGTTAGGTTTTTTTTTCCCATTCTCTCTTTTCCCTTTGCTTTAAAGCATTCCTTTACTAAAGCTGCCTCTTTAGAGGTGAGATAAGTAACCATGGTAGGATGTCTGAATCTTCATATACTAATATACTCTAGTAAAAATGGATTTACAGTATTTTGGAAGCTAAATAAATGCAAGATGGTGTTATATTTTAAAATTACAATAATTATGTTCTTTTCTCTGGCCACAGCCTATTCTTCTGGGGATCCACGTGGGCTAAATAGAACAGATGCAGAGGCATCTTTCATAATCAACACTTTTCTAGAGAAGCAGATGTTGTCGTGTGAATGTAACTAAATTTTTCTTGCCTGCGATGACAGGTTTCTTTATATCAACCTCTCTGATAAGTACTAATCTGTTTCCTTTCATTTTTTTCTGGAATGTTAAAAACTTTGCTCTCATTGCTTACCCCAGGCATGGTTTAACAGCTATCCAAAAGCTACGAGTTTACTGTATAGAATCTGCTCCAGGTAGGTCTAAAATATAGACACTAAAGCTAGGTATATGCAGGCTCTCAAATGATCACATGCACTATTTGGGTTCTAAAACAGTATTATGTAGACTTCATGAAATGCAGTTACAAGTGCTTAAGTGATTTGGTGTTTGGGAGGATGGAACCACTGTATTGCGGGTGATCTGAACAGAATTGAAGCAGCAGTGATTGCTAAAGAACTCAGCATGGTCAGTCAAAGGGAATTCTCTGGTCACTCCACAGTGATTTTCCCAGCTAATTCATGAGGACTGAGTAGCAGCTCTCAAAACCAGTTGTCTTTGGCCAGGACATTAGCCACTAGAAATGGGAATTGGGTTCTGGAGGAATTAGATGCATTCTCAGGAGTAAAGGTCTGTTTGATTTTCCCCAAAGCCAAAATACAATTCTATTATAATATTTTGCTTACCTGTGGTATCCAAAAAGCTGTATCCTGTTCATTCTCAACAACACACCAAAAGGTAATCAATCACACATGGCCTTGAATCTGCAGTAAAATGACTGAGTGTTGCAACATTTGGACTGACATACTTCCATATACTGCCTTTGAACTCAGAGAAGAATGAAAGTGCAAACGGTTGGTGCTTTGAACATTGAACCATTTCATGTCTGTGCTCATCAGAAATGCAGAGTGTCAATGGATGTTGTTAATGCCTGAAAGCTGCTGATTTGTCTGAAGGAGAGGATCTACGTGCTTCTGTTTTCTCTAAAGCATTCTAATGATGAAGAGTAACATGCAGAGACGTGGATGTATGCAAATCTTGCTTCCAAGAAGTCTTGTGTGCTAATCTCATGAAGCAGACTACACTTCTACAGTCACACAGACTGTATGAATAAATAATTGATCCTACTGAAGAGCTCAGTGAGGTTTACAGAACCTAGGCCCACAGGAAAATAGGTTTGTCCATGGTGCCTTGTTCATGCTTGGGATTCAGCCATCTATCCCTGGCAAGAGGTGATTCTGCACTAATGTAAACCCCAGGGGCTGGCAAAGAAAACTGCAATTTACATCGATTGGGCAGATCCTGTTTCCCAGCAGGAATTGATTCAAACTGGTGTGAATCGTAGCTTTTCCTTGTCCGTGTTTTGGGTTTCTGTTGGAGCAGCTGACTCTACTTGCTGGTGATTGAACAAGGGCTGATTCCAAACACATACAAGGCCTGAAGTAATGTACCAGGTATCCAGGAAATGAGGTGCTGAACACATTTCCATAAAGCATCTTTACTGCCTGATTGACAGAGCTGCATTGGCGGTGGCTTTGGAGGGAGCCTCTGGCCCCATGTTTCTTGGTAGAAGAAAAGCTGCAATACAGGCTGGCAGCCAAGGGTTGGGAGGGAGGGGAGGGCCCGGATATCTTTTATAAATGGGGAAAAATTAAGGGGAAAAAAGTCCTCTCTTATTCTTTTAATACAGTTCCCAGCAGGAAGATCAGGATAGGAGGCTCCCGCTTGCTCCAGATTAAAGGAACCCGCAGTTTCCGGGTGAAGAAGGGGGGTTCCCTTTCCAGCATTCGCCGGGCCGGCAGCCTAAAGAGCACCAAGTTATCACGGCAGGACTCAGAGTCTGAGAATGAGGAGCTGCAGCTGTCCCACAGCAGGGACACTGTCACTGATATAGGTAACTTAGACGAGTGGGTGGAAAGGGAGGGGACGATAGGTAGGACCTAAATTCTTGATGTCATTGCAGCAGAGCTAGAAATTACAAGAGGTCCTCCTGCCCCAGCATGCTAGGGAAAATCTAGAGTCCTCTTCAGGGACTGCCTGAACCAGGGCCCGAGAGGAACATAGTTGAGGTCTTGGGTGCAGCATCAGCTCCGTGCACAGATTGTCAAGTCAGAGCTCCATGTAAGAGCACAAGCTCTTATAATGCTGGTGCCTGCCAGGCAGAAGCATGCTGTCTTTAGGGGAGCCCGTGTGCATGTGTATATGCACATACACACACTCCTAAATCATATGATCTGACGAATACCTGAGGTCATATACATGTATGATATTTTATTGTCCATAGTAACAGACAGGAGATACATATATGTGTATGGACATGCATGCCATGTTCTATGTAGAATATGATGTCACAGGCATGTTATATGACAGGTATATATTCCTATATGTAGAACACAACATGCACATGCTACAGTCTGTATTTCTACATATTGGCATATACCTACATTTTACAGATGCCTTCCTTAGTCTTCAAAAGATGGACCATCATATATTTATCTTATGGAAACCAGACGTGCATCCTGCCATGAGAAATCTCTATTTTAGTTGAACTAAAGGGGCTCCCTCTAATAGGGATGTTAATTAAAATCTACTTCTGTGTATATTTGGAACTGAAATAACCTCCGGAGCTTAATGATCATTTTATGTTGCACAAAAGATGCTTTTGTAGGTGAACATGGACAATGGGATTGCTGATTCTGTAGGCTTTGGCAAATCACAGTTCACATAAAGAGGAGAAAGAAAGAATTAAGCAGAATTCATCCCCAGCCACCTCTTAACAGAATTGTTAGTTTCATAGGAGGCCCACAGATTATGGGATGGCTAGAGGAAACACAGGATTTAGTGAAGTTTCCAGAGAAATCTCTCCCTTGCCAGAGTTATTTATAACTAGCATGCCAAAATCAGGATTTTTTTCCCCTTTCATCCCCATGACATTAGTAGTTTCCATGGGCAATTAGCAGTGACTATGTCCATTGGCATTTCTAGTTGGATGCCACTTCTGGTTGGACTTTTGTTGACATATTTAACCACAGAGCCCAGTCAATGCAGATCACTAAACCAACCATTTGCAGCATCTGAATGGTGCAAATTATTTGTTTCAATGTTTTTTGTTTATATTCTCCCTTTCCATTAAAGAAAAAAGTGGGGAGGGGACAGTGTTTGCTACTGACAAGATGGCCTGCGAACCAAGTGTAAATGGTTCTTGTAATTGTCAAGCCAGCATGATACAAGGATTGGGGAAAGGGTGTTCAAATTCAGTGTTTCCAGTGTGGCATATTCTGTGTACTCTGATCTGTTCCCACAAAGCTGGCCTGGCTTACAAGTGCTGTCCCTAGTCTTAAAGCACATAGGGAACAATAAAAACAACCACCTTTTGGGTGTTTTTCTTTTGAAGAAGGGAGCCCGTGGAGCGCGAGCGAACCTAGCATTGAGCCCGAGGTACTGAGCAACACAGGCACGGAGGAGAACTATCATCGGAACATGTCATGGCTGCATGTAAGTATGGGTCTCCAGCAGCACTCTCAAGGATGGTGTTTTCAATAGGAAAACCTTTGTACTGGCAATAACCAGATCACAATCTGTGCTTTCTCCATATAGCTTCAAGGATCTCCAGTGTAAGTTAAGCAGTGACCTTTGGAAATGTCTATTTGCTCTTTCTAAAATGGACTAAAACCAGAAAGTTTTTGTCTTGCTCCCCCTGTCTATTTCATATATTTAGTTTGTAAGGAGAAAAGGACTATTTCTCTCTCGGCATGCTGGGACAGCCATGCTACCTCAGCTGAAAAATCCATTAGCTCAGTACCTTGTCTCCAGCGTGGCTAGAGGTGGGTAGTTCAGGAAGAGTAACAGAATGGGCTGCAGTGTGAGCTGGACTCACAGCTTCTGGCAAATAACATTTTAGAAGCTACTTGAGTTGTGGATTCTATTGTTACCCCTGTGTTTACTAACTACCAAAAGGCTTTTCCTAGGGAACCCCTTTGTGAGCCAATTTATGTAATTTTTTTCTCCGTTAACTCTGTATCAATGAGCTTAATTATGTATCTTTTGGGGAAGAATATTCTTATGTTTGGAACATTTTCTCTGATTCCATTAGATGCATTCTATAACAATGTGTAACCCAACAGGGACTTGGGTAGTTTCAACTCTAGATGGGGAGTACAATGGTGCAAATGTGGTTTAGTCACACAGGACCTAAGACATCCATTTTGATGATCTCTGTACCCATCATTGGGACATGCAAAAAGTCAATTGGGCAAGTCTACACAGTTCGATCCACTAGTATCCAAGAACTGTGCACCTCTCCCTCTGTGTCCTGGTTTTGATAGGAAACCATGACACTCTGTTGCCTCGTGACGTGCCATGACTGTGTGTCCTTGTGCACGTGCTTTGCAGAAGAATTGAATTGACTCCTTGTGCACAGATTGATTATGTCCTGCACAGGTTTATGACAACAGATATGTTTTCACTTCTGAATTGCCTTTGGGAAAGACAGTGAGTTGATATTTCCTCCAAGTTTTTCACACAGTGTGCTCTCAACCCTATGTGGTCTGTGCAAGGACAGACTTAATCCAATTCTTTGATATCAGAAGCAGTTCTTGATAGTTGTCTTTTTTGGAAGAGGGTGGAAGGGCAAGGAACTTGAATATTTTGTCTTCCAAGCTAGTACCACAATCCTTGGACAACCCCGCTTCTCTTTCAGTATTCTAATAGTCTTGGTAATTATTTTGGAAACCTCAGTGCATTAAACTGAGTGTGTTAGAATGAAAGGGTGTGCTAGGCGATGAATTGCTAGAGGATAAAGACATCCTCCCAGCTAGCAGCTTAGGATAAATCATGTTGCTTTTGCTCAATGTGGGAGGATGCATGGACTCATGAAGCATAAACTGAAGGGAGCTTGAGATGTTTGTCTCACTTTACATGTGATTAGCCTACATAGGAGAAAGGAAGATTTGAGAAATCACCTGTTCCTGTTAACACTACGCAAGTACCAATATTGCATGAGAACTTTCTCTTTTTGTTTGTTGGAAAGATGTGGGTGGATGGTCACTAACGCTACAGGCAAACCAAAAACCTGTTTTGCTTTAATGGTCATGAGCAAACCACTCAAAAGGATCACTGGTTCTAGTTGCTTCTATGCATGCAGCAGCATTTCCTTTACAACATGATATCCCCACTCTTATGTCAGTGTGCAAGTTGTAACAGTGGACTGCAGGCTGTGTAGAGGCCATACAATGCTGATCAGATTTATACCATTTTCACATTGATACACCACTAGTGGCCTGAGTTATTCCTGATTCACCTCAAAATAACATGAGGCCAGAACAGACACACAGAGACAAGAATCCCACATACACAGCACAGATTTGTTTTAAACAAAGCTCCTGACTTTTCAGAAGCCTAAAATGTTTGAGGGTTGAGAGTGATGCGGCTATCTTACTGGAGAGACCCAGCAGACTGCAGGTGCACAGACCATATATGTATGCAAAAGGTGTGGTAGTTTCTGGTAGTTGTCGATATTTCTGCACTGGGTTGTGGGGTGAAGAGAAAGATTCATAAAGGCCAATTATGCCCTACAGTGTAAATTGCTTGAGTGGCTTGGGGTTGCCTGTGTGTTTTCATCAGAGTCCTACTCAGTGGCAGGGTTTGTGTGTAACATGACGACTAACATAAAAAGAGCTGCTGGACTGAGCTTTACTCGCCTGGGAAGAAACCCTCTGAGTTATACCAGAGAGCAGTCACTGAAGTGTAGACTTACCCAAGGCTGTCTATAATCAGTTTAGGGACTAATAGCCATGTTGCTACAGCAAAACAGTGCTCAGAAGAGCTAAATTCCCAAATATTTTCTCTTTTTCTTCGATGAGTTTTAAAGCTCCTTAGTGACATATGGCAACAGCACTAGAAATAGTAACTGAGCTAGCCAACATAAAGCTAGGCCAAATGGGCCTATCCAAGTACAGCGAGGGAAGCATATGTAGAACAACTGGCACAGCTTATTCCTGCTTGAGAACATACTGAGACGTTTCCTTTCACATTCCCTGAAGGAAACTAACCCCTGAACCTGATGGATTTGCAGTTTTAATGATGATTGAGTAGGTGACAATTTCCAGTCGAAGCCCTCATCTCAGAGTGCTGATACAACCGCTTTTCGGCAAAATGAGAAAATAATGTTTTCCTCAGCCTTAATCTTGCTACCAGCTAAATATACACATAAATATACAGCGGCTCTGTCTCTTTGTCTGCTTCATTAAACTAATATTTCTTTAGCCATGCCTAGCTAGCTTCTAAACCACTTGCAAGTATGGAGTTCTGCATAGACACCCATATCTTTTCAAAAAGCTGTTTCGAGCTTCACGTCTCCTCAGGTAGGCCGTGGAAAAGTTACTGACTGTCCCCATCACTGGCTGCCCTATGCAGTAACTCCCTTTTTCTGTAGGTAACTATTCTCTTTCATTTCTTCTTTTCAAGGTTATGATCCTGTTGTGCAACCAGCAAAGTTTCATATGTACCCATGTTGACTACTGTCACCCACACTGCTACCTCCATCACAGCCGGTCTTGTGCTCGCCTTGTCCGGGCCATCAAACTCCTGTATGGAGACACAGTAGACTCTCTGCGAGAAAACAGCACATTGAACAGTGTGGCAAGAGGCAAAAAACAAAAGGAGGTGAGTAGATGGAAAAAGCAGAATGTTTGGGGTTTGTTCAAGCAGGTTGTGATTACCTTCAAGGACTGCATAATGTGCTCAAACAGTTCTTTCATGACAAAATGAACACAGCCTCTCCTAAACACAGCTTTGCTGTAATAAAAACTGAGTAAATCATTTAGCATTATGGAAGGAGCATAATTTGTATTGATCGGCAAAAAATCTTAGTTGATTATAAGGTTGTTACCAGGCTTTAATTCTAATGTTCTTTTATGACCTCTACTTATCAGCCCCTGGAGTCCAGTCTCTTTTTTTCACATTTCTTCTCATTTGTTAATAAGAATCACTCTTGAAATTCTTATACAATCTTACATAATTTTGTTCTTCTATCTTAGAATCGTCCCAGGAATTGTACATTGTAAATGTCTTTAATGTTACAGTCTCTAATGACACGCTTTTAATGACCAGTTCAGCAGGATATTCAAACAAGACTGAGCCTTTAGCACATAAAATTGGTGCCTTTAACTTCAGTGGAAATACATTTTTGCTTTCAGCAAAGTGCCTGCCCAGATACCAACTGATTCACATCAACAGTTGGTTAATACTTTCATATTTCTAACCAAAACAGGCAGACTGCTGTTATTCTGAATACTTGTAATTGGCAGCATTATTCAACTACTTTGCAGTAACATCAAAAACAAAAGTGTTCATGACACCCTCACAAAGATACCAGTTGGGTAAAGAGGCCATCAAACATGTGAGTGGAAAATGAAGGTGTAGGAGACAAATTCATGTTTCTTCATCAGTGAGCAGATTGTTTCCTATCAAGTTAGAAAATCGAAGGGTATTTTTACGGAACAAATCACAGAGCAGATGAAACAATGCTAACTATTCTGCTTTCTTGGCAACTGTAACCCCCATATATTTCCTCTGGCACAGAAAAGTAGTATATCAGTTACTTAGGAAGAGAGGCAATCATTTCCTCTACAAAAGGCAGGTTTGATATGAGTAGCTAGCAGTGTTCATGAAAGGTGGCAAAAGAACACTATGCGTTACTATGTGCTGTTTTATCTCCAGCTTTGAATAGCAAGGCAAAGTGATGTACATTTCATCATCTATCAAATCATCAAAGCCTTTAAGCAACAGCAAGGAAAAAGGAGGTTGGGGGACAACAAGGTTTCCTGCAAACACATGCACCGTGTTTGTACAGACATGTTTTCAGGACAGCAGTTGATAACTTTTGAATTTTATGGAAGGGTAGACTTTCGTCCTGGTTCCTCATGCTCTGGTATTCTTCAAGTGTTGTCATTCTCTGACTGCACAGGCACCATTTCCATATTTATCTGGGTTCCAGAGGAACCTCTCTTTTATAGCTTGCAGAATAAAAGGCTGGAAAGACATGAAATATGCAGCCCTGGCTATGTGCCCCATGGGGCTTGTGAACTCT
This sequence comes from Colius striatus, assembly GCF_028858725.1. NCBI lineage: Eukaryota > Metazoa > Chordata > Aves > Coliiformes > Coliidae > Colius > Colius striatus. The sequence goes on along the minus strand of NC_084767.1, from coordinate 26,869,033 downwards.
CTGATAAAGGAGGACCCCTGTGTCAGCAGGCTACTGGCTTGAGGAGAACAGTCTGTGGCAAAGCAGCATTCTGGGAAAAGTCCTTGGTATTGTGAATAATGAACATAAAAAGGTCTTGTCATTATCACTATCATTGGCAATCTGCTTGGGGCAACTCTCGGACAGACTTGAGCTCAAGTGTTGAAACGTGTTGTCATTTATGCTTTCTGAGGAAGAAGATAATTTAGCTAATAGGAATCATTGTTGTACACACTAAACACCGCTGGCAATTTTATACAGAAGCTGTAGACTTTTTACCTCTAACCTACTTAAAGTACTGTTCTCCTGAAATACATGGGTGATCACCTGTAGAGATTACACAGAGCACATATGCATTGCTCATTTGAAATACTGGTTTCTGCCTTAAGCATGGTTAAAAAGAGAAGAAAATTGGATATGTCATCTCACCCATACTACACCTGTTGCCAGAACAGGAGCAGGCTTTGTGCTACAGCTCAGGTACTAAATGGCTTCCGGTGTATGGAAATTCTTCTTGTACATGACCTCTTCCCTTTCCACATTTTGTGAAATCTAAATGGGGACTCCACTTTGTTTTTTTTCCTTCTAGTGCTCAGACAAGTCATGCTTGAGAACTCCTTCTCTAAAAAAGAGAGTGATTGATATCAACTTGGAAGGGAAGAAGGACTCTGGAATGCTAAAATACATCAGGCACCAGGTACTGACTAAGCCATATGCTAGTTCAGGAGGCTTATACATAGATGTCAGGTTAGACTGCAAAAAAAAGGAAAACATATGTAGATCTCCAAGCCCATGTGAAGAACTATTCCTGAGTATCAGTCAGTTCATCCCTGCATGCTTCCCCCAGTTGAGTAGTGCTAAACTTAAGCCTCTTAAGGTGATCTCATCAAAGCACCCTTTTAACAGGTAACTGCATGAAATGGCACTCTGCATCTCTAGCTTCCCATAGCGACACACACATCGAAACTGGGGATACAATAAAGATAAAAAGATAGAAAAAAACCTAAATCCATAATTGTGTTTAAATACAACCTGTCAATTCACATAGTTTTCTTTGTTCTTTCTTGTTCTGTGTCCTGAAGAAGTAGCTGACTCTTCACAGGCTTTTTCTTGGCAGGCTGTGAGATTTTCATGGATCTGGATCACTGTTTGCCCACCATCTTGGGAGAGTTTGGCTTTCCTTTTCTCCTCTTTATCAGTGTTTTGTTGTGATGAGTGACTAGCAGAAGACTCAAGGAACTAGCTTGCCAACACTGCTCTTTCAGTGTATTCTGAAAGCAACTTTCTTTTATAGAGCATCATCTGAAATGACTGAAACTATAGGTTATCAGTGAGTAATCTTCAGATGAAAACTAGGGTAAAATTATTGAATGCATTGTTCACTGTAGATAGTTTTCACAGATCAGCTGTAATGCATGGCTTTGTTTTCTGCAGGTAATGAGCCTCTCTCCTGCACCTTTATCCCTGCTGATTAAGGCAGCTCCTGTCCTCACAGAAGAGATGTATGGGGACATCCAGCCAGCAGCGTGGGAGCTCCTGCTCAGTGTGGATGAGCATATGGCTGGAGCAGCAGGTAAGAGAACAAAACTACTTAGTATGGCTACCCTGGTTTCACAAATCACAGTAGATCACAGGGACTTGCAAGACAGCTTTGTAGCGGAGGACTCTGCTGTTTGATTGTCATAGACCTTTGTGTAATTTTGTGCTCTGTACAAAAGAATTGGTCATAAGGATCAGTCTCTCAGACCCTGGTTGTGGTGGATGATTAGAGACCATTAAAATTATTATTTGTGTTTAGCTGGGTTTCTAGGCAGAGGAAACACAATAATTTCATTTTTTGAGATTTTACTGAGGTATGTTTCTTCATGGAAATTGTTAGTACCTGTTGAGGGCTGATACTGAGAAAGGAGATGAGAGTGGAGCTGTCATAGCTCCTCCATTGTGCTGAAAGGACACAGCAGCATTGCTCAATAAATGATATTATCACAGAATCACAGAATCTCAAGGGTTGGATTATTTGGTATAAATTTTCCATTTCCATTTGGTATTAAATTGTGCAGATGATGTTGGTTGCTGACACATAGTTGAGAGGCATCTTTAAGAAAAAAGAACATCTTATATCTGTGGGAGTTTTATCTTGAAAAAGAAATTCCAGACATGCAATTAAATTTATTACTACAAAGTAGTAGTCTTTCTATCCTGTCTGAACACTTACAGCCAGAGTATGCTAATGTCAGATGTTCAGAAATCATGAGCCACAACCCCAGAAACTGGTGGACCAATCAAATTTGTTTGTAAGCCAGTCTCCCACAACTTTCAAATTTTATAATTTTCCTCCACCAGCACCCAACCCAAGGAAATGGCCTAAGGACTGTAATTTTCCCCAGTTTTGTGTACGTAAGGAAGCCATTGCAGGTGTTCTTACACTAGAGATTAAATTACAGCTATTTTAATGAGAAGCTGCTAACAATACGTGTGTTTTGAAGTTCTCCTCATACATTTCTCCCCTTTTCATCACACTTCAATCTAGCTTACTTTTTCTTTAATTTCCAGAGCTGGCAATGAATTCTGACCTGAAATCTATTGTTTGACTTGATCTTCTTTATGCTTCTCTTACTTTCCATCTGCTCCACTACTGCACGGTGCACTTCTTTAGCCCACAGGTCTTCTCTGTGCTCTCTCTTCCCCCTTTGCCTTTCCCAGGTCAAATGTGCAGACAGGAAGAGAAAGTAGCAAAATAAAGAAGAGGAACAGGCTGCCTGAAATTGCACTCCTTTTTCCCCATCAAGTCCCTTTCTGGTGGAATAATTTTGGAAACTCTTTCTCTCTCATCAAAGTTTACCATGGCTCACAGGGGAAGGGAACATAGCTGCTGCTCTTCCTGAGTAGCGCTAGTTGGCTCCTCCAAATCAGCCTCTGAGATACATCTTCTTCCTTCTCCCCTTCCTGGAGGAAGGATTAAAATCCATTTGAGGTCTCGGAGTAGCCTTTTTAGTAGGGAATTATTTCAGCCCAAGCCTAAAGTTCAACAAGGTCAAAACCTGAAAACCCATAGTGCTGCTATCCACAAGCTGGGTACAAAGAACTCCTGTGTTAGCGTACAACAGCACCATCTACTGACCTCGTCCAACGCTGTATTTCTTTTTTGATATCTTCAATATGAGCTCACACTTTGAAATCAATCCTAGTAAGACTTGACATGATTACATCAAAAAGATCAAAGAGTAGAAAGTTCTCAGAGTTGGTGAAGCAGGAAGGCTGCCACAGATTTGTAACAGGACATTAGGGCTGGAAAAGAACCTTTACAGTGCAAGGCAGGACCTAGGCAGTCAAAGAGCCCCCGTTTTTCTATGCTGTTCAGGCCATCTCCCATCAGCATGGGTCTCACGCCTGGCATCTTCTGAATAAATGTTGAGGCAAACACGATGGCAGATGTCCTCTTTCTACTGTGGAGGAACAGTCACCAAATCTAGATAAATTGTCTGAAGTGATGTGTGGTGAGCTACCGGTCAAAGAAGCCGTGGACTCTGACACCCACTGAACTCCCACAGCAACACTCTTCCCTCTGCTTTTGTTTTTTGCTCAGCGCCTCTCAGACATCCATCTAAATTAACAGGCCTCCATCAGTCTGGAGTTTGACTATGCTTGCTTAGATTCAAATATACTCCACCAAAGCAACTGGGGGCCATCTCAGGTGCTATTTGCTGTTTTCCATTATGATCTTTCCATTATGCTCCTTTGTCTCACAATTCAAAGCAACTCTGTTTTCTTTTGAAGGCAGATTGGGATCATTGCATGGTGCCCATTTAACTAAGAGCTTCTCTTTTCAGTTTTATTGATGAAAATAGGCAGGTTAGACCTCTGATCAGGTGGTGCCTCTTGCTCTAAGGGAAAGGCAGAGCTGCTAAACCAGCCTTAATTAATCATCCCAGAAATCACTGGGAAGTGGAATCTTTGAAAGATAGGCTCTGGTCCTGTTACTTCAAGAGATGCTTCTTATTTTAAAACAGTCATGACTGAGAGTTTTAGTGAGAAGAGCAAAGCTGTATTTTCTTTTAAAAGCAAGTTTTCCATAAGCTTTCACAGGCTTCACACATAACACTGTGTGGCTCCAAAAGGTGGAATCACACGTGCTTGGTTTCATGAAGCAGTAGCATTTTCCCTAGGTCTGGTGGACTGCTAATATCATTTCTGGAGACAAGATTAGGTTTCTTTTGGTGGGGGTTTTTACAGCTGCAGTTTTTCTCTGCCAAATAAACACATTATTACAGAAAACAGACCATCAGATGTTCTCTCCCTGCAGCTGCCATGTTCCTGCTGTGTGCTGTGAAAGTGCCAGAAGCCGTTTCTGACATGCTGATGTCCGAATTTCATCACCCAGAGACGGTGCAAAGACTGAATGCCATTCTCAAATTTCACACCCTCTGGAGGTTTAGGTATCAAGTCTGGCCAAGGATGGAAGAGGGAGCACAGCAGATCTTTAAGGTAGATAGGACACCTGAAACACACTGTTGCTGTTTACAGCTTGCTTTGTGGGTTACAAGTGTAATGACACACTAAGTGCCTGAAAATTTGTTTAGAACAGAAAGATTGTAGAATCATAGAATGGTAAGGGTTGGAAGGGACCTTTAGAGATCGTCTATTCCAACCTCTCTGCAGAATGGTGGTGTAGGTCACACTAGTGGTAGAGATGATGGTCAGAACTCCTGTATCAAATGGAGATAGTATAATGCAAATGTCAAAGAAAGAAAGAAATGTGTGTCATACATGGTATTACAATGCAGCAAGATATAGAGTTGGGAAAAATTTGACGAGGTTAATAATGTCTTGGGTACTTGTGCTCATGTTTAATTGGCAGTACTGATGTTAATAATAGCCTGTAACAAAATGTCTTTTATGTTTTTGTTTAGATCCCTCCTCCAAGCATAAACTTCACTCTGCCTTCTCCTGTCCTGGGAATGCCATCTGTGCCTATGTTTGACCCCCCCTGGGTCCCTCAGTGCAGTGGGAGTGTGCAAGACCCTATAAATGAAGATCAGTCAGTAAGCAGACACCAGGAGAGTAGGCACTTGTTTTTCTCTGTAGCAACATGAAGGAAGTTAAGCCAAAAGATATGGACTGAATGTTGATTTTTCTTGTCTTCCTTGGATGGGAAAAATCTAGTACACAGTCCGTGTAGGGCAAACAGGATTTCCTACATGGGCATAAGACTTTTCTGTTTTTTCCACTGAGGAACTGTGCTGCATATCATATTCATGTGAGAGACAGTAACTCACAGAATCACAGAATCTTAAGGGCTGGAAGGGACTTTGAAAGATCATCTAGTCCAACCCCTCTGCCAGAGCAGGCTACCTAGAATAGGTCACACAGTAAATTGTCCATCTGACTTTTGAATGTCCCCAGAGAAGGAGACAAACTGCCTGGGCAGCCTGTTCCAGTGCTCTGTCACCCTCACAGTGAAGTTTTCCCTTGTGTTTCTTTGGAACCTCTTATGTTCCAGCTTGTAGCAGTTGCCCCTTGTCCTATCATTGGACATCACTGGGGACAGCCTGACTCTTAGGAGCACACAGCTATTCTCTCTCCAAGAGATCAGTTCACTTGAACTGCCTGACAGACCATTTCCTTTGCACTGATTCATGTGATGCCTCTTGGGGGAATTCTTCACCAAAGCTTGTTGTAGACATAGATCCAAGAGCAGTCTCCTGGTGAATCTGTTCAGCTAGCATTAGTCTGATTTGTATTTAGAGATTGAGCTGCTGAATGTCACTGAGGTCTCTGTCAGAAAATGCAGGATGTATGCATCTTGACTAACAGCTTCAGGCTGTATCTCTTTTCTTCTTGACAGAAGTCATTTTCAGCCAGAGCTGTGTCACGCTCCCATCAACGAGCAGAGCACATCCTGAAGAACCTGCAGCAGGAGGAAGAGAAGAAGCGTCTGGGCCGGGAAGCCAGTCTTATCACCGCCATCCCCATCACTCAGGAAGCCTGCTACGAGCCAACCTGCACACCAAGCTCAGAGCAGGAAGAAGAAGGTGTGCTCCAGGGCCAGCAACTGCATTCCAGGAACCTGAGAGCAACTGTCACTAGCATAAAGCACTGTTTAGGGGGGTGATATCCAGGAACACTGATTCTTAGTGCTAGGAAAGTCATAACCATATTCATTTCTTGAAGAGTCCAGTGCTGAGTGCTCACCAAGTGACCTAAAGCCCCCTAGCCCTCTCCTTCCAGATTTATCAGAATTTGCCAGCCTTTAATATCTCAAAGCTCCCAGCATCTTGCAGGATTTAACACAATGAGAATATAGGACACTAGGAATGAAATTTGTCTTTCCTAACTTTAATCTTTCAATAATTAAAGGATGGGAGGAATCATCCTTTGGCAGTATCTATCTAAAACACATAGCTTAAGGTAAGCTGAATTGCCCCTGGAGTTTGCTACTTTATGGTGACTAGTGATGAAGCCCACATGACCAGCTCCATCTCAGTACCAAACCTTCAGACAGCCAAAGTTACATGACATGAGTCAGGAAAAACTTAGTCTTTGGGTAAAGATTTTCACTGGTCCAGGCTAACAGAGCATAAGGATTTCATTAGAGGTATTCCAAGGTATGTGCCATTAGGTGAGTACAGTGATGGTCAGATCAAAACGTACACTAGGAAGTTTGTGAACAGAAATCCCAGTTCTTAAGAAAAACTAATCATCAGCAACCATGACAGTTAACAGGATATAGATGAAGTACAGAGTCAACCCAGTTGCAGTGTGAGTCGCCAGAATACTGAACACTCGATGCTCTGCTGGTTCCCAAAGCATGACCAAATTACCTACCTGACTGATCTTTACAGATTTTAAATTGTGCCTTTTGAGTGTTAACTGACTTGGATTTTCAGATCTCCAGTTTAGTTAGTTGTAAGTTCTGTCCTTTAGAAAGTTCCCAGAAGTCTCTCAGTTGGATCTAGATTGACATTTCCTGTTCTCTTTGTCAGTAGAAGAAGTTGCCAACCTGGCCTCCCGCCGTCTCTCTGTGAGTCCTTCCTGCACCTCCAGCACGTCTCACAGGAACTATTCTTTCCGCCGTGGCTCTGTCTGGTCAGTGCGGTCAGCAGTCAGTGCAGAAGGTGGGCTGGCTTTGCTTTGGAGTATCTTTTCCTAGAATTTCAGTCACTGGAAGCCTTTCCTGTTGACCCATAAAGCTGGTGGCATTTTCTTTTGCTGAACATATTCCCAAGCTTGAACTACTTTGTAGTAAATTACTGCCCTGCATTATTTTATTTATGTCTACTGTCACTATGTCTTCCCTTACCTCTCATTTCATTTAGAGAGCAGTGCCATGGAGAGCACTCTAGCTGAAAAATGGTAATGAAATGGGTTTTCATAAAAAAGAAAATGAGTTCCCTACAAGAAAGTAAATGTAAATTGAAAAAGTAGATATTTATTCTTTGATCAAGAAGTTGTCTGGAGGCCCAGTTTCTTCTTGGAGATGGCAGCAAACCATTGTTTTACACAGACATGCTTACATGGTGCTCAGACAGCCTATCATTTTATTCTGTTTCCACAGCACATAGCATCTAACCTGGTTAGATTTTAGATTTATCTAACCTGCTTGTTTATCTAACCTAACCTGTTTACATAGGTTTATCTAACCTGCCTGAATAATACCCCAGTATAATCACTAACACTCACCTACTCTTCTTACTGCTCCAGATGAAGAACACACTACAGAGCATACTCCAAACCATCATGTGCCACAGCCGCCTCAAGCTGTTTTTCCAGCATGCATCTGTGCAGCAGTGCTCCCCATTGTCCATTTGATGGAAGATGGAGAAGTCCGGGAGGATGGAGTAGCTGGTACTGACCTAGATTAAACTTCAAGGGATTCTGGCTTAGGGGTGGCAGAAGATGCCAGCACTTTGAACAATGACTTATGTTTGTTAGGTGCCATAACTAAAGTGGAAAAGAGGTGTTGCACAACTTTGTATTTTCTCACAAGCCTAGAACTATTATATGCTACCTTTCCTAGAAGTATTATATGCTCTATATCTTTATGAATACATATATTTCTTTAAAAGTTAATGCATAATCTATTCAGTCATCACTATTTGAAGGTACATTCACAACAGAAATGTGACTTTGTAGAATTTTTTCTTTCTTTCTTCGTGATTTGTGTTTGGTTTTAAGGTTTTTTTTCTCTTCCGAGGCCCCCAAAATTCCCCCAATTCAAGAAAAATATTGAGAAAATGAAAAGGGTCAAGTGGGTGGATGCCAAAATGAGGCCTAAAACACATGTTCTATGAAGAGTGGTTGCAGAAGCTGGGCTTGTTGGTTGTGATGAAAAGGAAACAGAGAGTTAGTTAGAATTTGGGAAGTTCAGAGTAGAAATTTGGGAGGAACTTCCTAACTGGGAGCACAGTGCAATTTCCATTGATTCCTCATCCACAGCATCTACCATGGTTTGGCTAGTCAAAGCCATCATTGTGACATAATCTGGTATACGAGACAGTCCTGCTCCAAGCAGGGCTTGGACTAGAGACCTTCTGGGGTCTAGTCCCAGCACCATTTCTTTGATCCTATGACAAATGGAAAGCCATCTATATACTTAATATATAAGTATATATATAATATACTATATATTTAACTTCCCATTATGTTTTGTATTCAGTTTTGAGTGAATGTAGTCAACCACCTAAATAATGTATGTGGCATTTTGTGATCAGGAACTGAGCACCAAAACCAAAATAATGAATAATTCTCTGTTGTTAGTCTTCACGGGGTTGTAATTAAATACACTTTGGTAAGTGGACTGTCAACACAAGCCCCTGCTGACTGTCCAAGACTATTCACCAATACCAGATAAAGTCACTCAATGAATCACTGTGAAATTGAACTTCTATATGTGAATGTGCATTTATGTTTTCTAATTGCCAGATCTGGACTTGTGAATCCAAAGAGTTATTTCTTTATCATTCCTCTGACTGCAGTGGTGAAATGCTTCCTGTCATATCACCAGTGGTTAGGAAAGGTTCAAATGATAGACCTGTCATTGTTGCTTGAGATGGCTGCACTGGTGACCAGGAATCCTAGTGCATTAGAGAGGCTTCTGTGTGTTTCAGTACAAAACATGACCATCGTGGAGGAAGGTTGGGAACATTTGCATCTAAGTGTACCAGTTCAAGGTTTTTCCAAGGGAAATGGTTCTGACCCTGGTTTATTTCTCTTTTACAGTAAGTGCTGTGGCTCAGCAGGTCCTGTGGAACTGTTTGATTGAAGACCCCTCTACAGTTTTGCGCCATTTCCTTGAGAAGCTCACAATCAGCAACCGGCAGGTAAACGCTTCCTCTCCCCAGTCCTGCACTGAGCAAAAGAACACCACTGCAAGCAGAATCACTCTGTGGGCTTCACTGGAGAACATTTGCTCTTATACTGTACGTAAAAAAACAAAGTCTTTTAGGCTATATCAGCAGTTGGCTTCAATCTTTATCCAGCAATGTAAATGTTAAAAAGCTAATTTACTACCACTAAGGATCTGGCTTGATCTAAGCCAAGCTCTGAACAGCTGCTTAGTGAAGCAGAACCCTGTCTATCTGACATTGACAATGCTGCCTCCACCCATGCCACATTTATTCAACTCTCTCTGAAAGATGGGGGTGCCCTTGTCTCTCCCTGGCTTATTAGACCACTTTCTAGTGCCACAGGTAAGCTTTATGGCAAAAAGACATGCCAGTCGTAACTGGATGAAAGGCAGTGATACTCTCTATACCACTTTCTGGATTGCATACTTGGTGTACATTATCAATAGTATCACTGTCCTCATCTTCCAAGCCACCACCTGACTACAGAATTAATGTTAAACCTTAAGAAAGGTCAGAAAAGGCTGCTTTTTGGTTCCTTGAGTAACCAGGTCTCAGTGGCCTCACACTGCTCCAGCCAGAGGGTCACTTCTGTGAAGCATCTTTGAGAAGGAAGCTATATACTGTCCAGCCTCAGAGGCCTGTGAGCTATTGCAGTCTGCTGGTTTACCATCAGTTTGTAGGCCTACTACAACCACGAGTACAGAACACAGGGAACAGTTTTCTTTCTTTGGAAGTTTTCACCAGATGTATCATTGACATGGGTTGTCCTCTGCATATTTGTGCCCGTAACACTAGCTCAAATCTGCTGTGGGTTAAGAGAATGCAGACCACAAAAGAAATTTATGAAACAGTGAGTCTGTCCTTATCTGACAGTGAGATTCCTTCCCTTCTGCACTCCTTTCTCATCATAAGAAACATTTTAGTCTCCATTTAAAGCAAGCAGCTTTATAGGAAGTTAGATGCTACCTGCACCTCCTACCCAGCAGCCATGCTATTGAGTTGAGCTGAACATGACTTCATAGATACTGTAGGTTATCATCTGTTGTGATGAGCAACACAGGAATTAACACAGGGAGAGGAATGCTATGGTCAGTCCAAACTGCAGTAGGAGGTATTGGCCTCTCATAGATAAAAAATAAATATATTGACCTGGGTGCTGTGCCCTGGGCCTTAATTTGGGAAATACAGGAATAGTCAGAGTACTTTTTCATGCACTGGAAAAAATGGTAAAAAACAAAGCCAGATAGGACAGAAGGGAGAAATCCATTCTTCATTTTGTGATGGAAAAAAAAAACCCCACATTTCCTGTTCTTTCAGGATGAGCTGATGTATATGTTAAGGAAGCTTTTGCTGAACATTGGAGACTTCCCTGCTCAGACATCTCATATCCTTTTTAACTACTTGGTGAGTAGCTTCTGGGTCCACTGTGCAGCCCAGAATCTCACCTCTGCCTGCATGTGTCTTAGAAAAGTGTGCCTGCAAAGAAAAAAATGCTCGTAAGTTTTCCTGTGTAGATCATATCTGTTTCTGGCTGTGGGTGCAAGTCATCAGGCTTACAAAGGCCTTCCAGTCCTTAGAAAGGTAGAAGAACAAAATGTTTGTTCTGTGACATACAATGCTCTGCACAATTAAGAGAGTGAGCATAACCTGACATTCCTCTTACTTCTTACCTGCAGGTAGGTCTGATCATGTATTTTGTACGCACACCATGTGAGTGGGGCATGGATGCCATTTCTGCCACACTTACCTTCCTTTGGGAAGTGGTGGGTTATGTAGAAGGACTCTTTTTCAAGGATCTCAAGCAGACTATGAAGAAGGAACAATGTGAAGTGAAGCTACTGGTGACTGCTTCAATGCCAGGTATAATAAATGAGTCTTTAAATCTCCTTCAAATTCATGACCCACTCTACCAAAAATGAGATCCATCAGAACAGGATCAGAGAAGACCAGCTACAAATGCTGCATATTCTAAGTCAGTTTTCCTTGAGCTGAGGATTCAGTCAGAAAATTCCACCTCTAATTCCCTGAAATTCGGAGAGCCACTTTAAGAGCTCTGAAAGAAGCAAACGAAGTTAATTAGAACAGTCTTTTCAACCCAGATCTTTGTGCCAGTTGAGCTGTGAGAGGCTGGAAGGATGATAATTGTAAGACTGTACCATTCAGACTCAATTTGATTTAATGTAACCTCTCATTTAATTCTTGAGAGGATCCAAGAAGAGCATGCTGTGAGCCTAGGCCATCATGAGTTAGGCAAGAGATATCTTGCTGAAAAACAGATTTGACCTTTTAGATTTGTTCCTTTTTCAGAGTGGCAGTTGCTGCTAAAGCCAGGTCATCCTTTAGGAACAGATCTATTTTTCATTAACTATGGAAGTGTAGGGCTATGCCAACACTACAAAATGACAGGACTGGCATTATCTGTCTGCCCAAGAAGTAACTTTAACTATTGCTTTTCCTCCATGGGCAGTATTTTGAAATGGATTTAATTGAAGAGTCAGAGACTGTAACTGCTTTTCTTCCTTTAGGCACAAAAACCCTTGTTGTGCATGGACAGAATGAGTGTGATATCCCAACTCAGTTACCAGTCCATGAGGACACACAGTTTGAGGCTCTTCTGAAGGTAGGAGTGAGTTTTTTAACTAGACAAATTACTTAATAGTACATTTACCTACTATACCTGTATGCTAGCAATACATTCTGCCTGATCATCCTGTTTCAGTGTTGGGGAGGGCAGTTTTACTGACATTTCTGTCTCCCTGTAATAACAGCTTGGTTGTAAGAAACGGGATCCCATATTAAAGGATAACAGACTCTCCCTAACCTCACAGATGACCAAAACCCCACAAATACATTGAAGACACTGCAGCTTGTTGGGTATTTGCTCTATGCTATCCTTTGGATAAATATAGAAACCATTTAAATGTCAGGCTTATCAACACTGAAAACAGCAGAATGATCAAGATCAGAGTGGAAGTAATGGTTCAGTAGCCATGATGATATCTTGGGATCTAGGAGATGTGAGGTCAGTTCCCCCTTCTGCCAAAGATTTCCTGAATAGGAAAAGAATAGCCTTAACTGAGCCACATAGAAAACAAATCTATAAATACCTTCAGTTTGTCCAGCTATGTTAAAATGTAATGGAAATCACACATCTCACGCTTTGAAGGACTGGAACTTTAGTGTCTCTGTACATGACCTGTCAGTAAAGCTTGGTAAGTACATAATATGGAAATGGAAGCTCCAATACTCCAATACTGGCTCATATAACCAGACAAATGTGTGTGATATGAATACAAGAAGTTAAGTAGCAACAGTCTTCAGGACTGTGATGTCAGCATGACTTGATTATCACAAACATATTCATGTACTTTATGATTAATAAACAAGAAATTAAAGAATTAATACCAGAACAGTGTACCAACCTGAGGCATGCTGGTTTGTGCCTTTATATGTTATTAGCTGGATAATCTTCTTTTGGATGTTGTGGTCTTTGTACAAAGACAACTAATAAGTAACAGAATGTTTTTTCCTCCTTCATTTTCAGGAGTGTTTGGAGTTTTTTAACATACCTGAAACACAGTCATCTCATTACTTTTTAATGGATAAGCGATGGAATCTTATTCATTACAACAAGGTAAGGCAAAGGTCAGGTTCAGATGACTTTGTTCTTCCCATCTTGTCCATTCTTAAACACCAAATTTATCTAAAGGAGAACAAGCAGCCCATAAATATACAGAATTGTGTCCTGGACTTACCACATCTTGGGTGTTTAGTTGTGTGTGATGAAAGACTGGAGTTTGACAGAAGAGGGAAGAGGCAGAAGTAGAGTCTCTTGCTCTTAAGTCATGAATGTCTAGTTTTCTAAGAAAAGAGCAATTTTCTTTTCTGATTATCGTCTTCCATGAGGTCTGAAAGCTGTTACCCAAAAGGGCTAAAGAGACTTTTATGCAGTTCTGTTATGGTTACATTTTTGTAAAAGACATTTGTTTCCTTTCCTGGCAGACATACGTCCGTGACATTTATCCTTTCCGGAGGTCAGTTTCTCCCCAGCTCAACCTGGTGCAGATGCATCCAGAAAAGGGTCAAGAGCTCATTCAGAAGCAGGTATCTCTCTTGCTGTTACCAGACACCTCTGCCCATCAACAAACCCTGTAAATAAACCTTTGTTTTCCCATTAAGGGTCTTCACTCATGCTGCATGCAGACAGAGAGCTCTGCTAAAGAAGTAGCAATTGGCATGAAATTGGCCCTGGTGCCATTGCACAGGTTATAACATTTTCAGAAGAGTCAAAGGCAGCAACCTGAATTCCCTCACACTCTCTCCAGACAGCTTCTATTAGGCAGATTATTTTGCATTCTCCCACACTTGGCCAAAAAGAACTTCAGCTGCCTCAGCTTCAAAAATTGCTTATTCCTTTCTTTAACATGACCTCTGGCTGTGGAGAAGGACTTACCTGTTCTGTCTTCCTCTCTGTCTTCTCACAGTAGAGAATGTTAGCCACCTCTCTTCCTTGTCCTGCTCTCATATGCTAATCTTTTACCAGAGCTACTCCAAGGGGCACAGCAGCAGCAATTGTTTTGTCAGAGGAATACCTGCCCTGAGAAGAGCCCTATTGTCCCTGTCTTCCAGTCTCATGATCTTATAACCTGTCTGACCCTAATAATGTCGCACAGCTCCTGGGAGCTTGCCTTTAGGAACTAAGCCCTATTCAAAGTGGCAGTGCAGTGTGTTGCAAAGCCCTACAAGTACCATTTCTTTAGACAGTAAGACAATGGGACTGAAGTCTACTTTATCTGTAGAAGTGGCATGCTCTGTTTTCCACAAAAGCAAAGTTATCTCAGTAGCAACTGAGTTTAGGGAGAAGTTGGTCTAGCTGTGTCTGCAAAGGATGATGATAAGTGGGAAATAAAAAAGAGAGAGGAAGATATGGTTAAACAGTATGAGTTTTGTAATAACAATTGTATTATTCTAGCCAAAAAACAGCTACTGTGTCTCCAGCAATGTGAGTGCAGAGGAAGGAAAATGTCAACAGGAATTGTTACAAAAAGCAGCTATAAAGTTAAGAGGTAGCAGCACCTAAAACAATGGAGAATATAGTTAATACCATCTCATATGTGTACGGTACAAAGTAGGAATATATACCATGTGCTACATCTACCAGTAGAAAGTTACTTGCTATCCATTTGGTTGTTTCTCTGATGGAAATTATTCTCACTCTGGTTCTAGGAGATGTGTCCCATATATCAAATGAGTTTGATGTGCCCTATGTGACTCAAAAACATTAAAATAACTGATGCAATTTTGTCAGGGCATTATTTTGCATTACACTTTTTCCTATTTGGAGTACTTAGAGGCAAACATTTCTAAGGTAAAACTTTAATCAAGCATCTACCAGCGTCTCTGTAGTCATGCAAGAAGCTGCATAACATCCAGCTTCAGCAAACAGCACTGTAGAGTCTATCCAGAGAGCAACAATCCACGGAAAACTACTTTCTTTACTGTTGATTGATTAAGCACCAAATTCTAAGCTGAGTGCACTTCAAAGCAAGGTCGCAGCAACCTCAGGGCGTGGGAAGCTGAGCTTTGTCACGTGTTAAGCCACATGCTTCAAGTTTTGGCTTCATCCCAGTACATAAGAGCTGTCTTGAGACTGCTTCCCAAGACAGTTGCTTGTAATACTGAGCATTATTCTGCCTTAAGGTTACTTTTAGCATCAAAATAACATAGCTTGCCTGACTAGTCCAAACAGTCAGAAGTTCAAAGGAGGCTGGTAGAATGGAACTCCGTTTCCCAGTTGGTGTAAACCAGAAGCAATGATGTAAAGTCTGCAAGACTTTGCTCATTTGCAGTAACTCAGAATCTGGTCTTCTTTGTTTTATTGACTACTTTTCTTTTGCAACTGTACATACACTTTTTAAGGCCAGACATGAGCCAACCTCCACCCAGAAGGTAGATAAAAATTCCAACCTCATGTTGACTATTGTCTACCTCACATTGAATATTGTCTAAGACTTTGCAGCTGTATGGCTTTCAATTTAGAGCTAGTTTGCCTCTGCCTACCTTGGGGCTCATGCTGCCAAAGCTGACATTAAGCTACGGAAGACTCCATGTCACAGGTGCAAAGTGTTTGACAACCCCTCACAGCCCTCCACAAGACTGAAATTGAAAGAGTTGTTGTAACCTTTTTTACAAATGTGATCCCTCTTTGGGGAGCTGGGATGAAGAACAGTGGTCACATTCAAGCACAAGGGTGCAGCATTGGCCTCTAACCTAGAAAAGCACATATATGTTATAAAGAACTTTTCAATCAGATTGATTCTACTCTTTGTCTCTTTTTCTCTCAGGTGTTCACCCGCAAGCTAGAAGAGGTGGGACGAGTGTTGTTCCTCATATCCCTGACCCAGAAAATCCCTGCTGCCCACAAGCAGTCCCATGTATCTATGCTCCAGGAGGACCTCCTCCGCTTGCCTTCATTTCCCCGAAGTGCCATTGATGCTGAGTTCTCGCTCTTCAGTGATCCCCAAGGTATGGCTATTTGATAGCTTCCTTTGGTGGTTGCAAAGGGCCCAGAAAATTTCTGTGAGGTACTTGCCTTAGAAACACACAGGCTAGCAGCATTACTGAAAGCTAATAAATCTTTTCCTAGGTTTGTAAGCCCAACAGCAGAAAGGACTTTGCTGTTAGAGGTTTCCAGACAAAGCTGCTTTTTTTTTTGGACCCAAATAAGAATAAGTTAGAATAATGCATTAAAATTATGGATGAGACTGCAGCTGGAATAGTGTCTGCAGCAGCATAACTGCACCTAAAAAGGATTGCTCAGAATCCTTTGCCATCCACTTTGAGGAAGCATGGGAATTCCAGCGAAGACAGGGCGAATTCTGCAGCAGTAATATAGAAACATCTCTCTTCAGAAATTTTGCTCTGAAGGTTAAGTTAGGGTTTTCAGACTGACTTAGAGATTAAATAGGTCACTTGCACTGGCAAGTGGTGTAACAGGCCCTAAAGACACTTGCTTCCAGAAGCATTGTTGTAACTCTGTGTGGGACATCCAAAGGATGAAAATTCAGCATAAATCCACCCAGCCACTCGGGTTGTGTGAAGCAGATGATGCATGTACAAGCTCAGATCTGCTGTCACTTTTCCAACTAGTGGGGATTTAATGAGGTGCATGATATTCATTACTCTTGCCTTTGTGTGTGCTGTTGTCAGTCAAGGTTTGCTCAGAACCTGTGGGCACTTCCAGAAACACGAGATGGGCAAAATCATTTTAGAAAGGCAGGAGGATGATCAGTATGGTGGGATGGTTCTTTGGATAGTCCTTTGGCCTCTGGGAATGTTGTGAGGCTGGCTGTTGTGGACAGAGTGACTGCTGTTGCCTCTTTTTCCCTGCAGCTGGGAAAGAGCTCTTTGGTCTGGACACTCTTCAGAAAAGCTTGTGGATTAAGCTGCTGGAGGAGATGTTCCTTGGCATGCCTAGCGAGTTCCCCTGGGGGGATGAGATCATGCTCTTCTTGAATGTCTTTAATGGTGCCCTGATCCTGCATCCTGAGGATAGTGCCTTGTTGAGGCAGTATGCTGCCACAGTCATCAACACAGCTGTGCACTTTAACCACCTCTTCTCCCTCAGCGGATACCAGTGGGTCCTCCCCAGTATGTTGCAGGTGAGCCATTTCCAGGAAAAAACATGAGAAATAACTTCAGAGGTAGCACTTTGTAAATAGAACTGACTGTTAAAGGAGAAAATTTATACTGCTGATTCTTGGTGAGACGACAGGTTTTGGAGGCCCCAAGAAGACAACAAATCAGGGTGAGACAGACCAAATCAGCATTTCTGAGACATCATTCCCTTTTCTTCTTGAGTAAATGATTGTGTTTTCTTTTCCTCTTTGTGTTAAGCAAATGAATGTCTGTCTCCCTTACTCTGTACTTCCAAAACAGAAAAGTAAACATTACTTGCAATTTTTTGGATCTCAGGTCTCCCTCAGTGTTTCTGCCTCCAGGGATGGCTGCAATTTGGGGAACAGTTGAAACATCTGGATTTGCTACTTGCTGGTTGAAACTATGTGCACTTCTTTAAGTACAATAGTTATGTTTTCTGCAATTTAAACAGCAATGGAAAATAATGGTAAATGTTTATTAATAAGTGTATGCTGTCTTTTCATGTGAGTGGTGACAAATATTGGACATGTTAGCAGTGGAATTTCTCTTCACTTGACAGGTACAACTCTGTCTTTTTCCTGTTGACATTTGAGAAAAAGCAGACACTGAAAATTACAAAAAATACAATATAGTTATTTTACAGACAGAAAGATTATTTCTGCAGGGGTCAAAGACAGTATATAAATAGAAATTTACCATTGTGATGCAAATTCAGAACAAAACTATCATTTCTGTAAAAGCAGCAATGATCAGCCCTATGTAAGTTCACCTTTATGTAGTTAATAAAGCACAATAATTAGGACCAGTGATGAATTTAGCTATCTAAACAAATTCTTTACTAACTGGAAACTCTAATATCATGCCTTACATGGTTAGGTAACTATGTATTGGATCCAGGTCTGCACAGGGCTTTATTCATTATAAACAAGACATTTTGAAATAAAATAGCTTAATAACTCAATTTGAAGCACTTAGCAGTAACCATTCAGCCCTGTGAAGGCCTCTCCTTTCATTTTCACTTTTCATGTTGAGATAAATTGATTTTGTAATTATTTGCTATTCCCTCCCAACTGCAATTATTGTCAGCTACCAAATTAATAAAGTACCAATCTTGGGAGGCAAAAAAACAATTCCAAAAGAAAACCCAGGTGTTACTGAGCTTGTTTTTGCAGACCCTCACATCTCTGTTCCAGGTGCCCAACATCAGCTGGTTTGTTTGTGGTCATGACAAACAAACAAATTTCCGCTTCTGGTCTTGAATCAGCTAATAATAGCTTAATTCCTGATGCATACATGCACATACTCCCACAAGGCTCTTTGTCAGTTGAGGTTTTTCCACTTTCCTTGGTGAGATGTATAAATTATTTCCTTTTTCTCAAGTAAATGAGATTCAGGCAACAGTAACTGACTGTCTTTACAAGCCTGCTACAGGCTTCTAATTATATTAAAACATACTAATGTCATCAACCTACCAGGCTACTGACAAGTAAATACATCTCTGCAGAGGTCTTACACACTAGTAATTTTTTTAGAAACCTTCAAGGGCCCTGTGCTGTAATGTGAAATTTGCACTACCATAAAATCTCATCATTACCTGTTGCCAGCAAATAGCAAGAAGATCCTACCATCACTACCCTCCCACAGGCTTGTGCCAGCAGAGGAATGCAGACAGGCAATTGAAAGGAATACAAGAATAATGCACAAAGAAAGTTGTTCCTAGTAATTTATACTGTTTATATAACTGAGAAACAAACCCTAAGTCTTTGTATGCAGCATACTGGCTGCATGGTTCAGTGGCCAACCCTGAAGGAAATGCTACTCTAAATACCTGAACCTATCTTAAAAGCTGTTGGGACAGTCAATTGTGTTGAAGGACAGGCTAGGAGTTCAAATTATCTTGACAATGTGGACGTGGCAGTCTGAAAAAAGAAGAATAAACCTTATATTATGTTGATCAGGTTGGACAAGCTTAGGTCCCTACTTATGAATAATCAGCCACATAAATATGGAAGGGAAAATAGCTGCTTCAGTAGCACTGCTGCAGGATAGAATATTGGTATAGATTCAAAGCTAAACATGAATCAACAGTGTCCTCCTGTTGAAGGATAAAAATAGAAAAAGGTAATATCCCAAATGCCATCCTATGGTGACTATACAGATTTGTATCTTGGGAAAGAAATATGGAATAATTCTGCTGCTCCAGTCAGCAGCAGTCCTGACTGGAAGTGCTGGTCCTGCCCAGCTATGGACACTACACAAAAAAAATCAGTTAACTGAAGAGACTGCAGATCGGAACAGGATGTACATCTGGAAAACATATAATGTGAGAAAGGACTGAAAGAGCTGATATTTGATGAACTGAAAAAAATGAAGATTGAGGAACTAAGCGTTAACTGTCTTCAAACAAGTAAAGCGCATCTAGGAAAGAGAGGGAAGGAATCTGATATAGAGGACAAAAATTAATGGACTAAAGCTGTGATGAAGTATGACAATCAAACTTTATTCTACGGGTATTTTGTCCCTGAAATGCATTGCTAGGGAGGGTGGTGGTGAAGTCTTGATCTTTAAAAACATGTTAGGCAAACATATCAGGAATGACAAAGCTGTAGGTGACTGAGTCTGGGGTCAGGACATGAGGAGCCCTCCTGTTGCATTAGTACTTCCATGTCCTTTCTCGTTTGCTCAGGTATATGCTGACTATGAAAGCAACCCGCAGTTGCGCCAAGCGATTGAGTTTGCCTGCCGCCAGTTCTACGTTCTGCATCGAAAGCCCTTTATCCTGCAGCTGTTTGCAAGTGTGGCCCCTCTCCTGGAATTCCCAGTGAGTAAAAGCCATTCCCTAGTCTCAACGTGGGGAAGCCTGTGTATGGAGCCAGCCACCATCACAAAGAGAAAACAACTGGAGCAGCAGCGCCATGGTGCTTACTGAACATGTGGTTACTGCACTTAGTGCTACACAGAACCAGTTCTTGAACTTATTTCTGCAAACTTGTGCTCATCAGTTGGTTGAGCAGGATGCTGAGATAACAGGCCACTGGTATTCAGGCTAGTAAATGTGGTCTCACTTTATATTTCTGTATGTTAATAGGTTATAAAAGGAAAATAACGATTTGTAACTCTCTAAATACAAATCCTATCTTAGAATCCATCAATAGGAACTAAAAGCTTAATGCCAAGTTTTAGTACATGTGAACTATAAGACTGGATTAGCCCTGTTTTGAAGTATTCACTAGTTACTTTTTAACATTTTAGTGAGTTAAAGCAAGTTAATGGATTTTTATTTTTATGTGGGACCACCAAATCCAGCTGCACATACACTGTAAGCACACACATCTTTCTTCTTCACCGGGCAGCAAAAGATCTGTTCTTGCTGGGAAGTACAGCTGTGTGCAGTTTTCATATCATGCTTCCACTGTAGCATCAATCTGTCAAGTCAGGCAAGGCTTATCCCCTCATAGCAGTAAGCTCTCGAGCTCTATGGGGCCTCTGCATCAAAAAAAAGTAGCCCACACTTCCAGATAAAGATTCTTGGATTGCACACAGGCCCTCAAAAATTCAACCATGAATGTCTGTTGTTGAAACAGGATGCTACAAACAATGGAACCAGCAAAGGAGTGTCAGCTCAGTGTCTGTTTGATCTGCTGCAGTCTTTAGAGGGAGATACTCCAGACATTTTGGACATCTTAGAGCTGGTGAAAGCAGAAAAACCTCTCAAGTCACTAGGTAACAGCAAAGTACCCTTTATTCAGTAATTCTGGTGTTTTGGTTATTCATTTAACATGCATTTGATGCAGCATGATTTGTTCAGTGCCCTCTTCCTCTCCCAGAATGCAGTCACATCCTTTTCTTAGGCCCCATGAGGCTTTTAGAGTTTATCACCACTATCCTTTTCTTGTTTTCTGTAGGAGGGGAGTTATTAATTTATTTTATTCCAAAGCTGCTTTTTCTGTGTCAAGCCTGCTAGTTTGAATTTTATCATGTGTGGATGAAGAATAAAAATGTCTAATAAACTGTATCGTGCTGCCAAGATCAGTGTCATCCTCTGCTCTGCTCCTTGTGGGCAGGAAACAAAAGCATCCTCTCCCATGGGCAGACTATGTCTAGTAAATGACGGATGCCCTTCAGACATTCAGTGGTGCTGAGTTCTAGGGAGGGGGGAGGGAGTGTTGAGTTCTCAAAAAGCAGAATATATACAGCTGTATAGTATATATAAGACACTGTCTCTTGGTAGTTATCCATGCAACATATAAGAATTTGGCTGCTTAGCAATTTGCGGGGAAGTAATTTTTGCTGGTTTTTATAAGGATCTTCAGCTTATTTTCCAAATCTGCACTTCTCTTAAATAATACTTATTGTGATGACCTGTGAAGCTTGTGTAGCCTTGGAGTTGAAGCTTTGTTACATGCTGGGATTTTATGATGCTGCACAATTTTATCGCAAGTTATAATATAAAATGATGCAGAAACAAAAGATGTTTCTTCCTCTTTATGGACTGTAGTAAACATTAATGTAAAATCTTTGAGATTTCTGTGGAGGCTATGCGAAGGCATCTCTGAAAATTCCCAGGTGTGTGTTGGTGATGAAACTATAGATTAATATGTTGTGTGCCTGGTATTTCCATATGAATTATCCAAACCATCTGACTTCCAAGTTCCATAGTTCAAAGTGATTCGCACACTTTGGGACCTTGACTTTGATTTGGGCTCCTGTATACCAAAGTCCCTTCTGAAAACTGGACTAGAATTTAAGTACCCTTTGTTTTTGAGAGAGAGAGTTTGTTTTTTCTGTGCCTGGCACCTGTTATCCCCAAAGCAATATTTGTAGTATGGGACTTAAATGCTTTTGAAAACTTTGTCTCAAACCACTAGCAAAGCAGACTCACTTTTGTGATGGCACAAGACTCGATGTTTTAGAAGTAAAACCATCTTCTGCCATCAGTGGTGTATCAGCAGCGGAACCCGAGGAAGCGTAAAATTTGTCATTAAGTTGTCACGTGTCCTCGTAATGTATGAGCTTCAGATTTTGCTTGTGATAGATGATGTCTGAAATGACACTCTGCTAGCAGCTGTAGGCCTTATGCTCAGCAACGGTTTGACCTACTGAGGACTGTTTCTCATTTACTGTGTTCTGGAAGGAGGAATATAACTGGGAGTGCAGCTTAAGTTACCTTCATATAGACAGATTTTTGTCAAAAATCAAGAGTCTACTGGGGATTGTTAACAAGAGAAGCAAGCAATTGAAAGGGGGGAAAATGAAAGAGTGTGCTAGCTCCTTTCATATTCAGTACATTTGTGTGACAGTCTTCTTCTATTGCTTTACTCCCTCAGACTTCTGCTATGGAAATGAAGATTTGACCTTTTCGATCAGTGAAGCCATCAAGCTGTGTGTGACAGTGGTGGCCTATGCTCCTGAATCATTCAGAAGGTGCTAATCTCTTTTCTTGGTTTGTGCAGACACAGGAAAGGCATAAAAGTTGCATATGACATTCCAAAGCAAGGATTAGAAATTGAGGCAGAGGATATAGAAATGCATTCCAAGCACAGGGCTTCTCTGTGAGGACAAGCCTCTGCCTATTGATACCTTTCCTAGGGCACCACTTCCAAATCTTGCCAGACACCAGCTGCAGCACTGAATTGTATTTCCACGTCGGGAATCACACTGTGTCCCGCAGATTTCTGTTGCCAGAGAAGCAACAGAGGGGATACTGGAGAGAGAAAGAGTGGAATTAAACTGCCAAAGCAAAAAGGTTAGTTTTCAACAGAGCAGCAGAGAAGAATCTCTGGAAGGGAAAATTAACGTCTGCAAATGGATGACATATTCAGAAGATACCCAGAAGTTCAGGTTGTTTTTATCATTACTGTTGTTTCATGCTTCAGCTAGTTTTCCCCCTGAAGTTCCTGATTCAAGAGTTTCTTTGGCCCAGGACCACTTATCTAGTGAGAAGCAAAGAAATCTCAAGGCTTGTGAGAGATCCAGGAGTCTTCAGATAGAAGTTTAAGCCTTTGTCTGATGTGAGTTTCAGGACTTACAAAATAAAACAGACTGAGTATTGGTTATTTTTCCAGCCTCCAGATGCTGATGGTCTTGGAAGCACTGGTCCCCTGTTACTTGCAGAAACTGAAGCAACAAACCTCTCAAGCAGAAACTGTGACAGCAGCTCGTGAGGAGATTGCTGCAATGGCTGCCCTTGCCACCTCTTTGCAGGCCCTCTTGTACAGCGTAGAAGTTCTTACCAGGTAACTCACATGGTTCAAAGGCCTGTGTCTCATTGTCACTATGGGGAGTAGATGGAATGCACAAGAGGTCACTATAGGCAGCATAGCTTAAATAATGATTGAGTTTTAGACATGGTAATATTAGTGCCAAATTTCACCAAATCACAAGCAGAATGTCAGTGTGCTTGTTAGATTTAGTCTTTAGTGTGCGCCTTCCCTTTGCCAGGCCTATGACAGCCCCACAGATGAGTCGCTGTGACCAAGGCCACAAAGGGACCACAACAGCAAACCACACCATGTCAGCAGGTGTGAACACCAGGTGAGTCAGTGGGTTTTTCTTTCTCTCTTTCTTTCTCTCTTTCTTTTTCTTTTCCTTTCTTTCTTTCTTTCTTTCTTTCTTTCTTTCTTTCTTTCTTTCTTTCTTTCTTTCTTTCTCCCTTTCTTTCTTTCTCCCTTTCTTTCTTTCTTTCTCCCTTTCTCTCTCTCTCTTCCTTCCTTCCTTCCTTCCTTCCTCCTTTCTCATTTTTATGAACAGCTCTTTTTTTAGTAAGGTAGTATCTCATTGCTCAGAGTGCTTGGAGCACTTCCTCAGCTGTCTGAGGAAGCACTCCAGGTACTGTGAGAGAAAGCAGTCAGATAAAAAGAGCATGTAGCCCAGGACTGCATTTGTGATAGTAACCAAAATCACCAAGACTAGACTTTCTTAAAACTATATGGGTAAATAGAAGACCAGGATATCAAAATGAAGGACATCCATCTTAAATGTTTTATTTTTAGTTTCTTTTTTCACACTACAAGTGTATTGACAAAGCAACTACATCCCTCTTGCATTGCTTCCTTCTGAGCCCATTGTCAAGTAAGTGCTGGGCAGAGCACACTTGGGTAGCAGAAGGGTCAGATTGAGAACAGCAGGATGAGTTCAAACTGGATGTCAGCTGAGACACAGAGACTGGCAACTCCTCTAGTTTTCTTTTCATACCTTTCTCTTCTCCTTTTCTTTTTGCTTTTCCTATGATCTCTTTCCATTATCTTCATCTCCACATTGGTCTGGGGTTTTTTTTGCAGATAGTAAAGAAGTGGGTGGCAGAGAATTTGAGAGAAGAGGAAGAACAGCTGAGTGGATTACTGTCCTTCTTAAAAAACAAAACAAAACAAAACAAAAACACAGAAAAAAAACACCAAAAAACCTTTTAAAGCAGAGGAAAGAAATAAGAAAGGGGATGGCATCAGCAAACTGTAATACTGCTCTTTGGCCACATTAGCCATTCCAATTAGGCTGCTGAAAATTAGTCAAGCCACTGGACAACTGAGCAGTGTTAGAGCAAGGGATTAAGAAATCTTATTACAAAATCCACCCACAAGTATTTGGGATTATGATGGTTTTGTTTGCAGTACTGATTATTCTTCTGAGCAGCTCTGCCTTCTCCTGGCCAGGCTATGCCTTGACTGTGCTGAAAATCTGAATGTTTGTGCTGACCTGAAAAGGGAATTCCCTACTAACAAAAGCTGTAGTGGCTGTTCTTGCAGAGCAAAGTATTTCCTCTGGATTTCTCTGTAACAGCTGATATTAAGTCTGTGCACAGGCAATAGTCTAGTACAATACCATGGGTTGTATAGAACTGTAAATTAGGAACAGCCTCTTTCTGGCAAGACATGCTTTCCAAGTTATTCCCTGTCTTTTATTTTTTTTGTATTGAACTGAGAAAGAAGTCACTCTCTGCATGGATCATCAAAGGGCTATTATGTCAATTTATAGGTGTGTAGTATAGATGGTTGGTAACTCCTGGAATTGGTCTGTTATTCTTTAAGACCATTCAGGCATGGATAGAATACAGCTTTGACTTTCAATCCCAGATCTGAGAAGGGGATAAATCCATTCATGCTCAGATCTGAAGTGGATATATGGCATTTACTTCCAATGCAAGATTGCCTAGTCTAAGGAAAATGAGGTGTAATGGAAAGCAATGATTTATTATGTTTATTATTACTGACTTTAGAGAGCAGATAATATGTATCTGTTGACAGGCAATGTGGAGACTCTTGACACAGTGTGACTCAGACATCTTGGTTTACATTTCCAGATCTTTCTGATTGCCAAACATTCAGTCTCTGATCCAAAATATTTTTGCACCGCTCCAGGTTTCCTGCTCTTGTTTATTCTGTTGTCTTGTCATTGCAACAAACATCTGCTAGCAACAGTAGGAGTCTCATGATGGCAGAATGATCACTGTTCCAATCTTGGATGTGCTACCCAAGTGGTGCAGGGTTTGTTAATGCTTTCTCAACAAGAGGGGGCAAGAGAAAATTACAATAAAGCAAAGGAAACTACAATATTCTTTCCCCTAGGTGAGCTCTGGCTTCATGAAACAGATCTTTAGCACTAAGGTGAAGATCAGAAAGAGAAATTGCTTTGAAAGAGAGATATGGATTTTAAGCCTGAATTTTTCCTTTCATGATAAGGGCAATAAATATAGGTATCTGTTGTTTACTGCCAGTTGGGAGGTAAAGGCTATTCAGTGTGGTCGTTAACTATGTGGAACCGTTGTTCCAGTGACCCAAGATACCATCATGCCCATGGCAAGTATACCTCTGTTCCTGAACAGTGTCGCCTTCTTTCAGAAAGGCATCGTTTAGGCACGAATAAGTTGCTGTTTATAACCACACTGTTTCTGGTTTTCCAGGTACCCAGAACAGGGAGCTAAACTACACTTTATCAGGTACAGTAAAATTTCTATTAATTCTTCCTTGACAGGTGATGAACCGTTCCCCAGCATTTTCCAGGTTCACTGGGTCTGCTGGGTCCCACCCACTCTTGCTGTGACAGGCAGCCTTTTTGCCAGGGAAGGATAGCAAAAAGTCATTCATATAGAAATTATGTACAGTTTTAACAAGACTTTGCAGATTATAATTTCCCCTTCCTCCTCTTTTTCTTTAATTGCAGATGCAATTGTCTTTTTTTCCAATTGCAGCAGAAAGCATCTGTTGCAAAAACAAGTTGGGGAGGTTGTTATACTCTATTCCTGTTCTTCCATTGCATGTAACACTTTCTCCTTTTTCTCATTTTATATCCTCCAGAGAGAACCTTCACCTACTGGAGGAGGGCCAGGGTCTTCCCCGAGAGGAACTGGATGAACGAATTGCCAGAGAGGAGTTCAGGAGACCGCGGGAGTCATTACTGAACATCTGCACAGAGTTTTACAAGCACTGTGGTCCGAGGCTGAAGATTTTGCAGAATCTGGCTGGTGAGCCCCGAGTGACTTCTCTGGAGCTGCTGGATGTGAAGTCCCACATGAGGTATTCCACAGGCATTCTGCTTTTACTTTTTCATTTTGGGGGGATTCCTTTCTTTTATCTCTTAATTTTTCGTAATGGCAGACGGAATCACTTTTTGGTAGTGTAGTTGCATGTTGCTGTTTGAAACACATAGAGCTTGTATTGGATGTTGCTCAGATTGTACCTGATGCTGCTTGTGTCTAAGGAATGTTTTGTATGTTCCTCTCTGGTCTAATTCAGCCCCTCATCTCCAGGGGCTGAAACAGCTCCCTGGAAACCCCTCTGATACGTCAGAATAAGTTGCAGTGAGGAGTAGAGCAAAGCAGACAAGGCTGCCTCTGCAGGGCAAGAGGTAGGGAAGCTGGCTAGCTGGCTGGCTGAGACCCTTATCCTCTCCTCTGACACTGTGCTTCAGAACCAGCTGCTAAAAACCAAGAAAGGCAGAGCACCCACTGCACTGTTTTGCATAAACACCTGAAATTCAGGAGAGGGTGTGGCAGAAGGCATCTACAAGACCACCACCTCTGTGTGTGATACAGCAGGTGCACAAGGCTCATACTATTGTGCAGCACTTAGCTCGCTGGTTGGATGCTCGCTGCAAACCATTTCACCTGCTGCTAATCTAGAAGAAGCTGGGAGTAAGACCTTCTAAGCATTTTGGTCCTGATTATCATCTCTGTGTTTGCTGTTCATGGTAAACACAAAATAGTGTCATTTGCTACCAAGAAGTCTGTCCAGACAACAAAAAAACTGTGACAAGAGGGAACAGAGCTGATTGTGTTGTCATTTTTTTTGTTCCTTTTCAAGGGAAACCTCTTTCTCATGTAGTAGTCCCTCAGAAAACATAAACTCATTAGAGTTGTTTCATGGGAAGATGTGTCTCAATGGAAACAGCACAGATGCCCTCCCACTGAGCTGCAGTTACCACTGTTCTGACTGAGATTCATCAGAAGGAAAATCAGGGTTAATGTGAGGCAGTCCTAGTGCATCCCTCAGCAGAGAGGTCACGGGGAGACAGCTATCTGAATTCTTTTAGGAGACAGACAAATACTCCACGATCATTCTTTGCACATTGAATATCTAAATACCAAGTGCCACATTTTTATGGCCTAAGCCAATGATGCTCAGTAGAGTGTTAAATAGGAGCGCCAACAAAGAGTGAATCAAAAATGCATCAAAAGTGAATCAGAACCACCTTGACAGTAATTTATATTGCTCCCAGAACTCCAAGAAGCCATTCTTGGCTATGAATTTTTGCCCTTTTTGAGTGCTATACTTTTTTCCTTGGGACTACCCTGTAAAGGACAATGAAGGGTGACAGATTCTAGCAGTGCTCTGAACCAGCTCTCTTTCTGCCAATGGATCAAAGAAAACCCTATAAAAGCTCTTCTACCTTTTTCATGTATGCTCTGAGAAAAATGGCAAAGCCCCTTAGCTGGCAAATTCTGTCACAATTAGAGATCTTTCTCAAATGCAAATTTGTGTTTGACATTAATTTAGGTCTTGTTTAATAAATGCTTCAAATTCCTGTGGGAGTTGGAAGGTAGTTTTTGTTTGGTTTCTGTGTTTGCACATGAACTGAATGTTGCTGTCCCCTCCTCTGGCAAATGTTGAATAATTTAGAGGGTAATTTTAAACAAGAGATGTCTGTTTCCACAGATGCATATCATTCTTATGTAGTGCTTGGCTACAACCAAACTCAAGCCTTATGACTGCTTTTCAAGTGCCATCTTTACATTTTTTTCCAAGGGGTATATATCTCAGAAATCAATTTATCTATTTAACTACAGTATAAACTCCATGACTCTTAGCAATATAAGCCTGAGATAATAACTTTAACCTTACATTAGAAACAAAGATGAGATTCTCAGGACAGATTATGTCCTTGGTTAGACATGTTGGGGTTTTTTTAATTATTTCCATGGAAGTGAGGGACAAGTGACAATGAATGAACTTTATTTAGAGAAGTAAAGTAAGGGGCTTGCTTCTTTTCACTCTCCTAGTCTCACATTTTAATGTAATATAAGAATGCTGTAGTGTACTACCCAGAAATATTTGCAGTTGAAAAGTAATGTGGGGAGTTAATTTCTACATGTTTTTATATTCCAGATTAATTGAGTTTAATTGTTGTTAAACTCTTTTATGTCCCTCTCTTAAGGTCTGCTTGGTGTATTTTCTGAATAGATACTTCCTTGTGAGATTTCCATGAAGCAGAGTCACAGGCAGCACACAGTAGTAGCTAACAAATACTGCATTCTTTTCAAGAAAGAAGATCTTTCATCTTCAAAGGTTACAGCAGTAAAACTAAGGAAATTTGCGGAAGATATCGAGTTGTGTTCTGATCCTCTTATGTCTCCTGGAAAGTGCTAGAAATAGCTGACAGGATTTAAACACTGTAGGGAAAAAAATCTGTAGTTCCAAGTAGAGAGCAGATTTACCAGAATGTGATCTGACAGCCATAGTCTTCGGAGGCTGACAGTTGCCATTTCATTGACTTCAGGAAACAAGATAATATGCTAGTCACTTCAGTCAGGATTAATCTTACCTAGTTTTGGCCATTTAAAAGTTAAATGTATAGTCCACCAAAGTTAGAAAGGATTTTTTTGGACCCAGTGAAAAGGTAGATGCACATCCAATGAGCTTTTTATCCCAGCGTTTCAGGAAGATAAGCTTACTTATTTCTTCATGAATAGAACCAAAAGATTAAATGAGACTGACATCAGAAGTTGGATATTGTATTGTCAGAAAAGCATAATTATATGATAATTTAAATGTCATAGAGTTTAAGCAAACAGATCTATTCCATTCCAGGACAAAGTAGTTGTAAAAAGTAATAATAAAGAAACACTGGATAAAGAAAAACTAGCATAGCACTTTTGTCTAATCTGAGGAACTTGTTGCCCTTGATATTGTTAGGCAGATTTTAAAGAGAATAGAAATATGTTCCATTAGTTTAAGGCATTTCAGAAGAAGCCCCCACAATACAGATAGGATTGTCCACTACAAAGTCTATTGATACTTCAGGGAGCATACAGGTTTCTATCCCTTTTATTAGTAGATGTAGCTTTATTACTCGTCTTTATCCACTGCAAATGTTGAAGTACTTCAGTAGCTCTTTGGCAAACTGCAAGTGGAAGTTAAATGTTGCCATGGTATTTCACAGTCAATGCAGAAAATGCCATCAGCAAGGCCATCTGGGAGGGTTAGAAGAGGCAACAGCATCACGATCTGTAGAGCTGTCAGGAGAAACAAATCAAAGCTACAGGGAGTAACCACACAAAGTATATGTTGTGTAAACCTATGGGAAGGCACACTATTTTTAAAATTTAACACTTGAAAATTGCATAGAGAGACCTCTTAAAGTGGTGACACTGGAAAACAGGCACAATACCAAACCAAATCACTTACTAATTGACATACAGTTGATGGGTGGTCTGAGATTCACAGGCATTTGCAATGTCATAATCCTGCCAACAGCTCAGGTACTTTGTTTTTAGCTACACAAATCTGTAATTCTTGATGTTCACTTGATGCATGTAATACCAATGTAAAAATATTCTTTAGACCATTCACACGTACATAAATGTAAACAGTGTTTCCAGTAAAAGAATCTTAACAGAGCAGGAACTGAAGTATCGGGTCTCAGAGTTCTTTAAGAGTTTAAATAGCAGCATGTTTGGCTTTTGCAACTTTTTCTCTTTACTAGGCTACTGAAGATTTATCTATTGTTTCATTGGCTTCTGCGGAGAAATGCAAGTTCATAGAATCATAGAATGGTAGGGTTGGAAGGGACCTTTAGAGATCATCTAGTCCAACCCCCCTGCAGAAGCAGGGTCACCTAGATCAGGTCGCACAGGAACATGTCCAGGCGGGTCTCGAAGACCTCCAATGAAGGAGACTCCACAACCCCTCTGGGCAGCCTGTGCCAGGGCTCCCTCACCTGAACAGTGAAATAGTTTTTTCTTATGTTTAAGTGGAACTTTTTGTATCCCAGCTTCATCCCATTACCCCTTGTCCCAATATAATAGAAAAACGGGATGCCGCAACCTCCTGACACCCACCATTTAGATATTTGGAAATGTTAATAAGATCTCCCCTCAATCTCCTCTTCTCCAGACTAAACAGCCCCAGTTACCGCAGCCTTTCCTCATATGAAAGATGTTCCAGTCCCCTGATCATCTTGGTGGCCCTGCACTGGACTCTCTCCAGAAGTTCCCTGTCCCTCTTGAGCTGAGGAGCCCAGAACTGGACACAGGACTCCAGATGAGGCCTCCCCAGGGCAGAGTAGAGGGGGAGAAGAACCTCCCTTGACCTGCTGGCCACACTCTTCTTGATGTATCTCAGGATGTCATTGGCCTTAATGGCCACGAGGGCACATTGCTGGCTCGTGTTTAGCTTATTATCAATCGAGACTCCCAAGTCTTTCTCTGTGGAGCTGCTCTGCAGCAGGTCAACCCCCAGCCTGTACTGGTGCATGGAGTTGCTCCTTCCCAGATGCAGGACTTGTTGAACTTGTTGAACCTCATGAGGTTCCTCTCTGCCCAACTCTCAAGCCGGTTGAGATCCCGCTGAATGGCAGCACAGCCTTCTGGGGAATCAGCCAGTCCTCCCAGTTTGGTGTCATCAGCCAACTTGCTGAGGGTACACTCTGTCCCCTCATCCAGGTTGTTGATGAAGATGTTGAACAAGACTGGCCCCAGAACCCATCCCTGTGGAACTCCACTGGCCACAGGCCTCCAACTCGATTTTGTGCCATTGATCTCCACCCTCTGGGCTCTGTCATTCAGCCGGCTCTCAATCCACCTCACTGTCCACTCATCCAAGCCACACTGCCTGATCTTTCTGATGAGGATGTTATGGGAGACAGTGTCAAAAGCCTTGCTGAAGTCAAGGTAGATGACATCCGCTGCTCTCCCCTCATCTAGCCAGCCAGTTATGCACTCATAGAAGGATATCAGGTTGGTTAAACAGGATTTCCCCTTGGTGAAGCCATGCTGACTCCCCCTGATAACCATCTTGTCCTTCATATGTTCAATGATAACATTCAGGATGAGTTATTCCGTTACCTTTCCAGGGGTGGAGGTGAGGCTGACTGGCCTGTAGTTTCCTGAGTCGTCCTTCCTGCCCTTTTTGAAGACTGGAGTGACATTGGCCTTTCTCCAGTCCTCAGGTACCTTGCCTGTCCTCCATGATTGTTCCAAGATGATGGAGAGAGGCTTAGCAATCACATTAGCCAGCTCCCTCAGCACTCTAGGATGCATCCCATCAGGACCCATTGACTTATGAGCCTTAAGCTTAGCCAACAAGTCTTTAACCTCTTCCTCTTCCACCCAGGGCAAATCCTCTGCTGTCCTGGCCATCCTGTTATCCTTGCTGGACTGGGCTTCCCGAGGGCCAGCCTTGGCTGTAAAGACTGAAGCAAAGAAGGCATTCAGTACTTCAGCCTTCTCTGCATCCTCAGTCGCCAGGGCACCCTCAGTGTTTAGCAGCGGGCCCACATCCTCCGTTGTTGTATTTGATTTTCCTCTTAAACCCTGGTTTCAGATTGGCAGAAATTGCACATTCCCTGCTGAAGCTGGCACCTTACGACACACAGACAATGGAAAGCCGAGGTCTGCGGCGCTACATCATGGAGATGCTGCCCATCACTGACTGGACGGCGGAAGCGGTGAGACCTGCCCTTATCCTCATCTTAAAGAGATTGGATCGTATGTTCAATAAAATTCACAAGATGCCTACTTTGAGGTGAGCAGGTATAAAGGAAACCCTCTGGGGGCTCTTTCTGATGTTGCAAGCCTTGAAGTGTGGGTATGTTATCCAACTACAACTGTCATGTTACAGTGAACTTTTACAACATATCAGAAAAATGAACACATGCTTTTATCTCTGTAAGTGTGCATTAATGTCCACATTTTTGTTGTGTCTTCTGGTAGCAAGAGAAGAAATACATGATTGTTATGGTCTTATTAAGGAGAGAACTTTCAGAAATTTCATTTTTCTTTCTCAAAAATGAGTCTTCAGATTTATACCATCTCACTGCCTTCTTTATTTATTTTACCCGTGAGTTGAGACTAATATTATTTTTTAATGTAAAGTTAAACTGTAGTATTTCCAGCATGCCTTCTCATGAAAACACTATTATGTTCTCTGTAGAGATAAAAAGAGTCTGGAATGGAGCTGTGTCCGAATGCTCCTTAGGAAACAGAGCAGAACTGCAACAACTGCGTTGAGTCAGTGGCTAGCGAAAGCCTGGTGCACCACAATAGTATCAGTATAGTACAGGCTTTGGCAACTTCAAGAAGTAATCAATATGGAGCATTCCTACCTCAGAGTCAGTGATACAAATCCAATATAAAACCTCTCAGCCCTGTGGATTTTCCAGTCATCTGAGTAAAAAAAGTCATTGGTCTTAGTATCCCTCATGGGCATATGTCCTCAACTGCTTGAATCAGTCACTTTGTTGGCAGTCTCAGCTGAGAAGCCAAATGATGTTAGAGAACACCAGAATTTAGGACTCAGACACAAAAATTTAGGTCCCAGTGGGAATCATATGTACGCAACTAAGGTGGAGCAAATAATAGGGAGGTGATCTCTTCTTTCTAGCATCACTCTCTCACTTTCCTTTGGCTAACAATCTGCTTTAAGAAACTTCTGTGCTTGTAGGGAATTTAGAGGCAGAATTTTTATGCTTCTCCTTCCTGTCGGTTTGATTCTTTGCCATCTTGCCTGCTTCTCGCTCATTCTTTCTTCTCTTGCTCATACTTTCTTCTGCCTCAAAGGCAGATTCAGGGTCTTCCTGTTCCTGAAGATCTTTCCTCTTTGTCTAAGCTGAATGAATGCTCATAAATAAAAATTCCCTTCATATTCTCTCTGTCTGTGCCTGTACCTATGCCTGGTTAAAACTGCTGTTCAGCCAGGGAACACAAATGGACATTGATAGCAAAGCCACCACACCAAATACAGCAACTGCATTTAAGTGTCAATGAGGTAAAAAGTCTCTCAGAGACGGGGCTGGGTGTCCCACCCCAGGAACCATCCACAGTTGCTGCAGAATCTTATATGCTGACTCCTGTGGGCACTACACTCCAAAACTGGTGTCTAGTGAGAGTAGTATATACGTAAAAACAAGTACAAGAACAAATCACTCTTCTGGAGATTTAGGAGCAGTGGGTGCTGAAAGATGAGATATACGTTAGCCTCCCAGGTGTCTTTAAGAAGTCCACTGAGGAGCTTGACTAGGATATTGTTTAGTCTTTAGCCAACAGATTAAGCAAGCCTCGTCTTTCTGTACCAGTAAGTGCATAGTCAGATGTTGGCTTGAGAATTATGCTTACTCCAGAGGGTCAGGCCCTGAGACAAAAGGTATGAGCCACATTGATGTTACCTGTGCCGTGTCTGCTTATGATTAGGAAGGATTCCATTCAGCATTTGTCCCAGGTCCTAATAGCTGTTCTGGTGAAAAAAGCAAAGTGTCAGGGAAGATAGGACTTCAGTTCTAGTAGGGAAAGAATCAGCCCTCCTGCTCAAGGTGAGGAAGGTAAAGATTGTATGGCTGGGCCACCTAACGTTTAGGGTAGGCCGTGTCTGGGAGTCACTCTGGCAGAGCAGACTAGACTGCAAAGTAGCTTCCAGAGGGCTGACACAGCTGTTGTGGGTTGTTCCCTTCAGTGAGAACACTTACAAGCCACAGGAGATAGAGGAGTTGCTCTCGGCTGGGAGCACGGCACAGCAGAGCTTTTCCCCACACAGGCACACCGGAGAGCTGTCTGATGGCTCCCCTTCACTCACTCTCTGTCAGAGGGAAGCGTCAGGGAGCGGAACAGGCCTCATCCACCTCCGCTGCTGTGCGGGGCTTCGTGTTGCTGGCACAGCGCCCTCTGCTACCTTCCTTGTCTCTCTCAAACACACAGTGTGGTCTGTGGCTCTGTGCTTTCCTGAGCTGCGTGGGCAAAACCCTTTCTCTGTCATGCACTTTGTGCTCATCCTGGACGTCATGGCTGTCTGACCCGTTTCTTCTGTGGGCGTCCCTGTGTGTCGGTCACCGTGTCTGCGGGCGTCTGGTGGGGGGCAGGAGGCCGGCGGCTAACGGCACCTACTGTTGTATTGCAGGCGCCAGGTTGAGTGGGAGCCTGCCAGCAATTTGATTGAAGGGGTTTGTTTGACACTTCAGAGGCAGCCAATCATATCCTTCTTGCCTCACCTTAGGTCTCTGATCAATGTGTGTGTCAATCTGGTGAGTAGCTAAGCGGCAACCCTGTGAACCTTTGCTAAACTTTCCCCCGCTGTTGACTTCTCGAGACTGAAGATGACAGTTCATTCCCATTGCTGTCACTTTACCTGTCCCCCTTACCCCTCACAAGGGGACTTCGCAAGTGACACTAGAGATAGCGAGGTTCATTTTTGAAGTGGTGCATGGGGAGATACAGTGACTGGTAGCAGCAGTCAAGCAATTTATTTCCGTTGCTTCCCACGCACCACTTTGAAGATCCACCTTTGCCAGATTGAGCTGAGAGTTGAGGGCTGCAAGTTGGAGAGTGGGGCGGTGGAGACTGCACACACCTGGTAGAGATGGGGAGAGGGTGGCACTGGGGATACCTACCGTCTCCAGTGGGGAAGGACCCCGATGCCTCTGCCAGAGGCCATCAGTTGTCGGCTAGTTAGAAGGGTTTACATGGGTGGATTCACTCCCCTGTTTGTAATGTCCCTGGCTTGATCTAGTACAGGTTTGCACTGTACAATGTTCAGATTCCACTCTTTGTAGAACTTATGCTCCTAAGTGTGTTACAATAGAGTCTGTGTGGTCATTTGGTGGTAGATTGTAGAGTTTCTGCAGCAGTTACGCCAGGGCCAGCCCTCAGTTTGGCATCTGTGTAACTCCAGCCATTTAGACAAACATCCGTGTTTTCATTCCATGTGGAAAAAACCACAAATAAAGGGGTAAAGGCTGCTCTAGCATTTTTATTGTTAGTGGATTTTATAGCATTTTCTCCTTAGGACATAAATGTTGTAACTTTTTCTAGCGGTTACAAAAAACCTCTCAGAGCTCACCAGCACTCCGAGGGCCTTTAAAAACAATGATCATCAGCTAAAATGCAGTATCAGTCTTTGCCAGCTTCCTGTCCTTCAGGTCCCTTCAGTGCTCGTCACTGCAAGGACAGGGAATCTCCAGTTTGTCAGAGTCCATGAGACTGCTGCCTTGTTCAAGCAGAAGAAACTGCTTGGAGGTACTGCAGATCTGGGCCTACTGGGGGGTGCTACATGGGGAGGTTGCTACAGAGTTAGACCAAATGCACGTTTAGAATGGGCCTGCAGTTTGGCAAGCAGGCATGGCAGAGTGAATTGCGCCAGCAAGCTTTCCAAACAGCCTGCGTTAAGAATTAGCCAGTGCTCTAAAAATAGCAGTGTTAAGAGCGCTTACATTCAACTGGCTGGCAACAGGAACAGCTAGCAAGATCTACTCTTCTTGGTAAGAGTATCTTACCTTTAGCTGTCAGAACTACGGCCACTGTGAGTTGCAGGAGCACCCCTAACTGCATGCTGTATCATGTGGGGACCAGTTGCATCACAAAGCCCAGAAAGATCATCCAGGAAGGCAGGAAAATGTCTAAATGATAATGCATAGTGATATAAAGAAAGGACTCTGCCTCTTCACCATTTAAGCTTTCCTTTGTTTTTCTGTCAGAAAACCGGTTACTGCCTTTTTCCTCAGGCTGAATTTGGGGGGAAAAAAAAAAAAAAAGAGTATTTCTCAGTATTTCTGTCCCCTAAGCTTAGGCCTCTGTCAGGAAGCTTCTCTCTTGCTCTTCCCAACATCTAGTCATGTCATGGAGAGAAACAGGCTTATGCAAACCTGTGATTTAATTAGTCCTGAGAGACACATCCAAAACAGTTCAAATAAATCTCCCCTAGAAATATTTTCTTGTGCTGATATTTCAAGGAGTTACAGACAACTAGGTCACATGCAGGTGACTCTGCTTAAGACAGCTGGGGCCAGGTGAGATGAGCCATAATTTCCTAAGAGCAGATGGTGTTTGAGAGGAACCTGAACATTGTACAAAACCCGGCTTGGGTCAGACTTAGGACATTCTTTTCCAAGTAGACCAGCAAGAAAAGGGAAAAGATGTCCAGCTTCAATGCAGACTTTTTGCTTTGATGACATATTTTTATTTGTTACAGTCATTACATGACATATCCTCCAACTCTAACTGTTCCACCAGTCCAGTGCTGGTCATTCAGGGCTGGTACTGGATACATTTACAAATGTATCAGGTTACCTCTGCACTCCTCCCATCCCTGCTGGTTTCCTCTTCTTCCCTTCCATTCCCTGCTAGAGCTCACCACCTCCAGCTCCCACTAGGACCACTGTGGGGTTGGGCTGGCTCTCCTAGATCCACCCCAACTCAGTGCTCAATGGAAGGCGCCTCCATTTCACTGCTGTTGGAGGATATGGCATGGATGAAACTGTAAGTAGACAGTTGTGGTGATGTGCTCTGTTTGTATTGCAGGTGATGGGAGTGGTAGGACCCTCCAGTGTGGCTGACGGATTACCCCTTCTTCATCTCAGCCCTTATCTCTCGCCACCTCTGCCCTTCAGCACAGCTGTTGTCCGGCTTGTAGCATTGCAGATACAGGTGTGTCTGCCCTGGCCTGCAGCCAGGCCTGTTGTAGCTTCTGGTTGAGACACCGACTCATCGGTGCTCTGTTTTCTTTCTGCAAAAGCTGGGCAAAAACTGTGGAACATACACCAAAAATGAAAGAGAAGCAATATGTAAATTTCCCCTTATTTTTGAAGGCTTGAATTGAGTTCAGAATTCACCTGCTGGGTTCAAGCCCACAGCAAGCACATATCAGCTTAACACTGCCATTGAAGTCCCTGGAGTTCAGCTGATTTATGCTGTTTAAAGCTCTGACAAGCACGTTAGGATTCTCTGCAGGATATAAAGATCTGGCATAAGCCTGCTGCCACAGGGAGATGGGTCCTGGCTTGGGTCATATCCACGTAACCCTACCTCTTTTCCCGTGGGACCATGTGCGCAACTGAGAGTGGAGTTTGTGCTCTTGTGCTCTTACCTGAGATGGTCACACAGCGTGCCAGCTCAAAAAAAGCAGGGTAACTTGGCTTTTCAGCTGCTGACTCAATAGCATCCTTGTCCAGAATAATAAAAAAGCCCAACCAAACAAAAAGACCCACAACCACAAGATTCTGAACTTTCTGGAGAATTTCATTCACTGTTCCTTTCTCACAGCAGGGCCATAACTGTTACAGAGTCTTTCTGCCTCTGTATCTCTTTCCCTCCCCATTGGCCTGAATTTAATCAGAATGGTGACCAAAAAGGGACAGATTTCCCAGTCTAGCTCCAGCTTGCATTTTTAAATATGCAATGGCACATCTAGTTGAATACTTCAGCAGGTGTTTCTGAGCAGTAGGGCAGCTTGGGAAGGAAAGTTTATAGGGACCAAAACACAGTGCTGTCCTCCAGAGCTTGAACCGTGAAAGGACTTTTTGGTGCCAACTGGTACAGAAAGAGGACAGAGTTCTTCCAGCTCTGAGTTCTTTAATCAAAAGCAAAATAAGGGCCACCTTCACCTTCTCTGAAATCTTTTCTCTTTTTTAAAACTAGATACCGATTTTTTTTTTTTTTAAGTATTGGGAATTTTTTACTTTTATTATCCTCTTCTCCCTGTTCCCTCACTCATGGGCTTTAAATGTAACAAAAAAAACATCATGTCAGAGAAACACATGAGTAGTCATTATTCCTAACACTTCCAGCAGGAGCAGAAGTACTTCACACCTCATCACAAAACATCTTCTCCTGGAATTTCTCAGCCCAGGTCTGCAAGTTTGAGGTTCAGTTGCATCTCACAGCTAAGTCTGTAGCAACTGGGAAGCTGCAAAAGAGCAGAGGTTCTAGTGCCAGTCATTTGTATTTCCTCCTCTAAAGAACACGAAAGGCCTTACAATTTAGGCTTGACTATGTGTCAAAGAGTAAACATGCATTTTGTTTATTTGTCAGGAGTTCATTCTTTGTGTTAGGGAGGACCATTGGGCAGCACAAAGTGAGGCAGAATGAAAAAATGCATTTGGGAGCAACTTCCCTGCTCAGCCAGCAGAATATTTAAATTATGTCATTTGTGCAACTCTTTCCATTCCTCTTTTTTATCCCCCATAGTCTGGGTCAGATCCTGATGCCATTTACAGCATTGCAGAGTTTAGGACTAACACCCAGCTGACTCCTGTGGGATACCTCTGATTTCATTAATAGTGTCTATGACTTAGGAATCTGGGCTTCTTAACATCTTGGCCATGACAAGAGCAGGTGACACCTGTGTTACTCTGCAAATTCCTTTTACCCCTGGCTAAGTG
This sequence comes from Colius striatus, assembly GCF_028858725.1. Taxonomy (NCBI): domain Eukaryota; kingdom Metazoa; phylum Chordata; class Aves; order Coliiformes; family Coliidae; genus Colius; species Colius striatus. The sequence goes on along the minus strand of NC_084767.1, from coordinate 26,830,157 downwards.
GTCTCAGGGCTTCTGATTCAAGCAGGTCATGGATGCCAATCCAGTGTTGTGCTGTGTAAACAGGGTACCCGAGGGATCATCATCCCCTGCAGTAACTTGTGTGCGTGATCTGCCGATGAAATCGTTTAATCCTTTCTTATTATTACTGCACAGGCTTTGAAAGAAGATTTCCCCCTAAGCCATGTCGTCTCCCCATTCACCAATCAGGAAAGAAGGGAAGGAATGCTTTTAAACCTACTGATTCCATTTGTGCTCACAGTAGGATCTGGAAGCAAAGGTCTGACTAACAAAAAGAAATTTTCTCCCCCTTTTCTGACAACCAATGTTTGCACTTTCCCTGCCTTATGTTGGTTTTTAATTTTTTATCTCTTACTTTTGTTTTCTGTCACTGGCAGTGTGTCAGCTAAGTGCCCTTTGGGTCTGAGATTGAACAGGGACCCATTGGGAGAAGTTGTTGCTGTATCTTCTCTCTGTTTCAGATGTGCCACGGTTCTTGAGTCAGGTCCCACACAGATATGCTCCTTCTTTTGAAACTGGAGTGCAGGGCAAGACAAATCTGTTGTAGCAGAAGCCACAGAGGGGATCAGAGGTCACAGAATTTGTGTGACCCTGTGGATGCCAGTTGTTTGGCACAAGTCCTGCTCCTTGCTTTCTTCTATAGAGGGTGATCACTGGTAAATCCTTAAACGAAAGCAAAGAGCAAAGGGAGAGGGGAATGTCAAAAGGAAATGAGGTCATGAGACCGCTGAAGGGGACGTTTCTTTGTGCTGTGTGGCTCTGTGTTTGTGCATGTTTGTGTTGGCGCTAAAATAAACTTTGCCTTTGCTTGCAGGAGGAGAAGCAGCATGAAAGGTGTGGGGGACGGAGTTTTGGCTTAGGAGACATTTGAGATTTCACCCCATTTTGGAAATGAACAGGGTCTAAATCTTTTAGGTGCCTTTGATGGGATGTTGCCTGATCTTTCTCTCTCTCTCCCCTCCCAATGCATCTCAGACAGCCCCTGGCTGGAGCAGCCAGAGGTCCTGCTGCTGCTCCAGACTGTTATCAATATCCTCCTACCACCTCGCATCATCAGCACTTCCCGCAGCAAGAATTTCATGCTGGAGAGCTCCCCTGCCCACTGCTCCACCCCCGGGGATGCGGGGAAGGACCTGAGGCGGGAAGGGCTCGCAGAGTCCACCAGCCAGGCTGCCTACTTGGGTGAGTGATGGCTTCTGCTGGCCACTGAGGAGAGACACTGATAAAATGGAGGGTTCAAGACTATAGACAGCACCAAAGAAAAACATCTCAGGCAGGAGCTAATTGAGCTTTTTAGGGCTGCTTTAGGCCTTGTCCTGAACAAGGGGCTGGACCAAGCTGAAGCACGAAGCCAGGAGTATCTCTCGAATGATTGCAACGTGAGCAGGGTCTGCACTGCAGCTGGACAAGATTGCAGCACAGGTAGAAGCCACTCAGTTTTCATACTGCCAGGATATAGCAGTGAAGCCACAAGGGCAAGTCAACCAACCTCTAATGTCACAGCTTCACTGGTCCTTGACTAGCCAGGGTGAAAATCACACACAGCCTGTCTGTGCGCTGGCCCTGCGCACACATGACCCATACTGGCTGGCATTCCCTCTGCTCACTGTATGCTGCTGTAGGGCAGTACTGTACTTTCTCACACGTGACCCACAGGTGTAAGGAAAGAAAAACTAATCAAATTGGAGATGCAGCAGCACTGCAGGTTATTGAGGCTATATGGGAAGAGTTTTGTCTCAAAGCTTTCCTTCCAACAGCTTCTCTGTTTCTGATTTTATGAGGGCATTTATCCAAAGACTTACATTCAGGTCTTTGTTAACCCCTGTGTGAAGAAATGGGGTAACACTGTTGAAAAAAATAGCATTTCACCACTGATCTAGCTCCCCCATCCCAGCAAACCTGAATACGAATGTGGGATGGTTGAGATGCCTTGCATCTCATCAAGAAACATGGAGTGGTCAACCTGCTCCAAAGAATTCCCAGGCCTTCCTGTTGGTTCCTGATCAGGGGAGCGTGGAAAGGGGCAGATGCTTTGTCTCTCCCATGAACTAACTGCTGGTCACTGCCCACTTTAATATGGAACATTGTTTTGAATCTCACTGCTGTTCATTCCCATTTGTAATTCAGTGCTCTTGTGAATTATGGCCTGTGGCTTACTGGACCGTAGTTTTGTTTATATTACAGTTTGGCCATGACTCATGCAGCTCCCTGCTAGGAAGGTTCTTCTCATTACCCCATAAATAACCTGGAGGCTATTGCACTCTCAGGGTGACTCTTTGTGTGGATATGCTTGATCAAGATTTTCAAGGTTGTCTGATCAGCCAGGGCTTTATTCCCCACCTGAGCAGCTTTCAAAATACCTGAATTCCGGGAATACAATAGAACTTTGTAGGGAGGGAGAGACGAAGCTAGAGTGAAAAAAAAAATACAGAGGAATTTATGTGAGAAGTAGGAAGATTTATCTGGAAATGGGATTTTCTCTGGAAATGAAGTCCTGATCCTGAAGCCTTTATTACAAGAAGGTTCCTTTCCTTCCCTGCTGCATTTGGAGACCAATAGAAAAGACAGTTGTGACTCTGAGGTGTGGGGATGTGCATGTGCACGTGCATGCATGCATGCATGCCTGTGTTGGTCTGTGCCCACTGTGGCCCCCTGACTCCTCCCTCAATGCCTGTCAAGAACCCTGATGACACCTCTGACTCCCTGTGCTGGTGTGTGTTCCCCTGTAGCCCTGAAGGTGATCCTTGTTTGCTTTGAACGCCAACTGGACAGCCAGTGGTACTGGCTGAGCCTGCAAGTCAAAGAGATGGCCCTGCGGAAGGTGGGAGGGCTGGCCCTGTGGGATTTCCTCGACTTTATCGTACGAACACGGATCCCTATCTTTGTGCTCCTTCGACCCTTCATCCAGTGCAAGGTAACAGTTGCTTTGGCTCCTGATAGATCTCCCTGAAGGCAAGATATCCTTTACATCCCTGCTGAGAACAGAGGAACCACACTCCTGGAAGAACTGCCTGTTTATGTAGGGAATGACATTTCAGAAGTCAGTGAGCCTGAGAACTCTTTGAAACTAAATCACAGGGCTTTCTTCTAGGCAACAGAAAAGAGTAGGCCATTCACACTGCAGCTTTGATCCATGGAGTATAGCTAACCTGAGTGAGAAAGTACTATCAGGATAGATCAAGAGGGTTTGCATGTGGACTTAATTTTGCACCAGTCTTTGTCAAAGCACTTGGAAGTAACGTGGACCTAGGAGGGGGTTGGCATGGTTGGCAGAAGTCTTCCAGAAATCTCTCTTCTGCACATAGCTGAGTAATACAGCTAATGGCCAAGGAGGACCACTCCACTTTCCATCCCTTGGGAAGATGCTGACAGGAGTTTTGCAGATGGACAGACAGCTGCTAGGCTGAGGCAGCCAGGGTTTAAGTTAAGTATGGCCCTTACCTGCTTACCAGGTAGACTACCGTGTGGTACTCTGCCTCATTCAGCCTACCGTGGCTCACCACTTGGACAGAACAAATCCTCTTGGAGGAAGGAGCTGTCCCACGTCTGAAGGTAGAGCTTTGCGTAAGGAAGCCCTCACCCCCATGTACCAATGTCAGTGGGGTTTTGATACCTGTTATTTCAAATACGAGGTTGCCCCTGAAAGACAAGTGGAAACCTCATAGGTGGAGTCAAGACCACATGCTTACAAAGCGGACAGTCTGCTGCCTGCAGGCTCTTGCTGGTGTGGAGACTACTCCCAGTTGCCTGGTCATCATTTCCCTGCAATGTTAACATGTGCCAATTTTACAGCTGCTGGCCCAACCTGCTGAGAACCACGAGGAGCTGACTGCCCGACAGCACATCGCTGACCAGCTGGAGCGGCGATTCATCCCACGCCCGCTCTGCAAGAGCTCCCTCATTGCCGAGTTCAACAACGAGCTCAAGATCCTGAAGGAAGCGGTGCACAGTGGCTCTGGTAAGGAGGAGAGGGGAGAGTTGAGGGCTATCAGCCCAATCTGCTAGCTGGTTCAGGACAAGGGGTCTACACCAGCTGGAACGCCGAAAGTTCCACTTGAACATGAGGAGAAACTTCTTTGCTGTTCAGGTGAGGGAGCCCTGGCACAGGCTGCCCAGGGAGGGTGTGGAGTCTCCTTCTCTGGAGGTTTTCAAAACTTGCCTGGACAAGTTCCTGTGTGATTTGATCGAGGTGGACCTGCTTTAGCAGGGAGTTGGAGTAATTATCTCTAGAGGTCCCAATCCCTACCATTCTGGGATCTTGGGATTGACCCATAAATAAGCTGGTGCTCTGGTAGGAGGGTTGGACTAGATGATCTTTCGAGGTTCCTTCCAGCCCTTGAGGTTCTATGTTTCTGTGTGATTCTGTGAATCCACCCACACCTTGCCAAGCCTGCCCTTGAATCAGGCCCTGTGGCCAGCCCAACACTGGACAGCCAACAGAAGTCCCGGTTAATTGTGAAACACACCTTGTTGTGCCCATTTTTTCCACCAAGTTTGAGTCCCGTTTCCCAGCAGCCACCTCTCGCTGTTACAGCCCCAACCCACAACAGAGGAAGCGTCTACCTGCATCTCTGTAAATCAAAGCAGCTCGTGCAGAAACGTCTGTCTGTTTTGCAGGAGCAGATCTGGCTCCTCCTTTCACTCTTGGCCTCTTTTTTATTTTTCTCTTATCGTGAGGCCCAGAGCAATGGTCCCTCAAATGACAGTGCGATGAACCCTCTCTCGTGTGAGAGGACGGACTGTTCTCCTGTAACAGCCACCCTTGCTGCCACGAGATGGCAGCCACTGCTTACACACGGCAAGAGATTTGACGCGCTTTGTTCTTAAGAAAACGGATTCAAAAGAAAACGCCTCAGCCTTTTTTCCCTCGCTAATAATTACCCTTATTCCTAAATGTTGAAGCTGATCTGGAAAATATAGTGATATGGTTAAAAGAGAAAACCAGACTGCATAAGAAAAATTGGAGAGATGAGGTGAGCCAGGGCGGCTGTGTCTGTTTTATCACCTCTGCCAGCCCCTGCCCCACGAGTCTGGGCAGAACCAGGTGCCTGATATGAGAGGAATGCTTGGCTGGTTATTGATTTCCAGTGCCAACACTGACGTGGGTTTGTTTTTCTCACTCATGTGCAGCTTACCAAGGGAAGACATCTGTCAGCACCGTGGGCACCTCCACCTCTGCGTACCGCCTGAGCCTGGCCACCATGTCCCGCTCCAACACTGGCACGGGCACGGTCTGGGAGCAGGACAGTGAGCCCTCCCAGCAGGCCTCACAGGACACCCTGAGCCGCACAGATGAGGAGGATGAAGAAAGTACGTGGCTACTGATTCGAGCTAAACCCCCAACTTTTAAGGAGTTTTCTTGATGCCCCAGAAGATGGCTGGGAGGGGAAGACAGTTGTACCTGTCCTGGTGTGAACAAAAGGCCTGCAGGGACATGAGGCTAAGAAAATGGTGTGGTTGCCACACAGACCATAGCAGTAATGTTCAGGACATACCTTCTCGTTCCTTCCTGGGCTCTGGGTAGGGAAAAGCAAAGGGCACAGGCAGAGTTTTAGTGTATGAGACCTGGGCTGACATGCAATCCTCACAGTGCTGGTAAGGCATTTGGCAATCAGTCCTCTCTTTGACCTTCACCACAACAGCAGGCAGGGGCTTTGGCCAGCTTTGTAGTTAGGATCCTGTTCCTGTGAGATCTTAGCACTTCCTGCTCATCACTTCTGTCCAGATGCTCCAATGATGAATATGTTGCCTTTGTGCTGCCTGGGATCCAGCTGTGGTTCTCTGCAGGGTGGAATGTCTGTGTGCTTGTGTCATTCACTTAACAAAGAGGAAATTAAGCCTTAAACCTACTGACAACAAAAGCTTGATCTCCCTTTTGGGCAGCTGGAAGATTCTGGGGCTGCCAGGCTTTCTGGTGCCAATTTAGAAGGAATGGGATAGTAGATCTTTTGGGGGCTAATTTGCAATGACCTGAATGCTGCTTTGTCATTTCAGCTGAGTTTCATGTTTTGCTTGGAATTCTGCCTTCTCTCTGCTTCTGAGCTGTCCATCTGCTTCTGAGTTGTCCATCACTTGAAAGCCAGGGTAGAAAACTGCTCATATGTTTGTCAGGCTTGGGTTTTTTCCCTACTTTAGCAGGGATACTGTCTTCTGGTGCTGCAGCGATTGGTCGCCTCAGTAAATTGATGCTTGAAACTCAAGCACATTACTTCTGTGTTTGAGGACTGCTGACTACTACCCAAAGACATTAAACAAAAAGAGTGAAAATGGGTGGCTCAAACAAAAGGCCTCTGCAGTTACAGCAGAATTGCCTTTTGAGAGAGAACAGCCAGCCTGAAACTTTCCAGGCTCAGCCCAGCTTTATTGTAGTGTTCATCACTACACGTTAATGCACAAGCCACCCAGTATTGTACTGTTGATACAGTGCTCAGGTACTTGCTGCCGCAAGCTCTGGTTTCAGCCTCGGATGAATTACGAGCCACTGTGAGGAACGATGAGTGCTTCCTTCCCATTTGCTGCCGGCAGTACCACCTCACTGTCTGTTATAGATAACTATATCAAAATTGGAAAAGGTCAAAAAGAAAAGAGAAAATTACACAATTTCTCCACTTTGATTTGTTTATTTGTAATTAGATATTGCTGTGTAAAAAAAACACACAACAGGGTAATTTCTTTCCAGGTATAATTGTATAATTTGAAGCAACAGTGAAAACTTCACACAGTTCTGATCACAGTCCAAATGCCTGCATATAATTTAGTTGCAGTGTGATGTATTTGAGTGAATTTATCCAATTTTTTGGTGACATTTTAAAATGCATGTCCCAAAGGGTGTTAAAGGGGGTCAGTTCTGCATTTTGATGTTATGGATCTTAAGTTTTGTAACAGTGCTTTGCCATAGTATAGCAGCAGTTTATTTCACAGCAGCAAAATATCTATTTACAACTTTCATGCCAAAAAACACTGTCTGTTAACAAACAATTTATTTATCACAGAAATTGAACCCTAGTGGAAGCTGAATTCCCCAAGCACATTTTCCTGAGAGCCGTATAAGCTGAAAACATACATAAACCCCTGTCCCAGGTGGGCTGGGCTCCTCATCCTGCAGGGTTTTCTGCATATGTCTTTCTGAATTCTGACTGTAAAAATCTAATGGAAGTGTTCAAATGTGCAGGCTTGGGGGCTTAGTAAGTAAATGCTGAGTACGCCTATGGCATCCTGTTATGTCTTGACAATTGTAAATATGTAGGTGGGGTTTGGAGTGGCTGTTTCCCCTCCTTTCCTGTTTTTTTTCTTTCTTTCTAGATGACTCCTTGAGCATGCCCAGTGTGGTAAGTGAACAAGAAGCATACCTTATGGGTGCCATTGGGAGGAGGCGGTTCTCCAGCCATCTCTCCAGCGTGTCTGCACCTCAGGCTGAGGTGGGCATGTTACCCAGCCAAAGGTAACAACATGGACTTTTCACCTTTCCCACTGTATTTGTGAGGTGCAGGTATACGATGTGTATGTCAGGGATGTGGGAGAATAGAATCAGTGCCAGCACGGTGATGCTAAACATGTTCATTCAGAAATAGTGTTGGACCAGGGGTGCAGGGTGGGAAATAATGATTTTCCAAGGTGATCTATGTTGCGTAAGGTCCATAAGGACAAGCTGTCATCCATAGAAACCTTCCTCTTAAACTGTTTCAGAAACCCTCAGCACTATTATTTTCCTCTGGTAGTACCGTGGATAGCAAAAAGAAAACATTATTTTGGGGTTGCACATTGAACAAGGGTACACAGACTGTGTGGGGAGTGGGGAGGAATCCTGAGGAGCTGGAAATGGGAGTAGAAGCATCCTGTTGGATTTACTTTTCTTCCATGTAGTCTTTGTCCTTCCTAGAATAGTAACTAGCTCATCAGAGAAACCGAACGTCAAGTTCAAAGATGGGATTTAATACTGTTTAAAGCCAGAGATAGACCTGTTGATAGAAATCACTTTGAATGCCTTATTCCTAGTTAACATGGAGTACTGAGAAAGAGACTGGAATTTGGAAAACCTACGTCTTTAGGAGATGTAGAGAGGAGGTTTGCATTTAAATGTGACTTTTTCTCTAAGTAAGCAATGTTTGTTGTCTTATTTGTCTGCAACATAGTTATCCAAGGATATCTGACAATGGACAGATGAATTTCTGTTCTTTCCTTTGAACCTTTGAAGAATAAATTGTACATTATCTCTCAGCCAGCCTTGGAAAATCAAAGAACATTGTTCCTCTCTCCAATCTTGCTCAGAATTAAAGAAATAACCTTGATACATGAAGGAAATGTAACAGCTGTGGTACATACCAGCACAGATAGGAGAAGCGATTTACAAGGGAGGAGTTGGACAGATTTTATCTGAGGGTTTTCACAAAAAGGGCTTACAGGAATTCATTTGACTTTTGAACTCAATTGATTCAGTCCCTTTGTTTCTTGAAAAAAATTAATATGCAAGGCTGCATTTTCCTCAATCTTTCACAACCATCTTCAATGCATAAACTTCACAAGAGTCACAGTTGACTGATAGCAATGTTTGCTTTGTGCAATCCCAAGTCATGCTGATGCTGAGAAAGAAAAAGAAAAAAAAAAAGAAAGAAAGACTTCAGTTACAACAGAGCTTTGCTCTCCACCTGATGTGTACATGGTATACCAGGAGAATCACTTTTCATCTGTGTAGGGAAAGTACAAGCTCAGGAAGCGTAATCAATAGTCCACAGCGTCATGCCCTTTTTACTTATGGATGGTAACTGGGCTTTCAGACCGCCTCACAAATGTAAACTAATTAATGTTAAGTTATATGGTTATCACTCTCCTGCTGGTAACCCAGCAAGCCTCCTTTCTTTCTTTCATATTTTTCCTCCGGGGCTGAGAAGGCTGCTCCTGCCCGGATGGCTGAGATGTACGAAAAGCGATAGGATTGTGTACTCGTTTGCCAGGTTCCAGTGCCAGCTGTTTACTTGCAGTTTTATTGCACTACAAGGCTTTGTTTTCCAGATGTTTGTCCTTAGAGTTGTATCAGAAGGAGAGTGGGCTATAGCTTGTGGGAGACAGATTAGGCCTCCCTCAGAAAGAAGTGGCTCGTGGAGGAGGGGAAAGACAAAAAGCTTTCTATGAAGCAGGAAGCAAATAGAACCGAAATAAATAAAAATGCTGCAGGAAAAATGGCTTTGAAAAGAGTTCCCTGCCCTGGTTTCCTTGGGAAACACATCCTCCCAAACTTCTCGTCTCCCTAGTTCTCAGCAGATGTAGAAGTCTCCTTGCAGTGTAAACTCTCTCCAAAGACTGCTCCTGTTACCAGATTTTCTTTCAGCTCCTCTGAGTCATGTGTGTGCTGTTGAGCGTGCGAGACCAATGAATGTTACCGTCCTTCTTTTTTTAATTCCATTGATATTTTTTTTCCTTGGAAAACAGAGACGATCGCATGCCTTTTTGCATTTTCTTTCCCTAAATTCTTAATCTCCCTGCCCCTCCTGCAGTGAACCTAATGTCCTCGATGACTCCCCGAGCCTGGCCACTGAGGGCAGCCTCTCTAGGTACAGTGTTAACACTACCTGTCTGTCAGTGTGTGTGCTGGGAAACGAGCAGTTTCCAATCTCCTCTGTCTCTTCCCTTCACCTTTTGTCTCTCTCTCCATCCCTGTCTCTTGTGGCTCATTGATATTCAGGCCTGCAAGTCAAAGGTGTAGCAACCCAACTTCAGTTTTCAGCTTTGATTGCCAGTAGCTTTGAGGAGGCTATGGGGAAGGGGCAAGAAAAAGCTGTAGCAAGTGAAATAGCGATCTGGCTGGCTAGCCTCCGGGTTTTCCCCGTGTTTAACATTTGCTTGAAAGGCATGAGAAAGATTATCCACGAGGCATTAGCTGTAGCCTGTTATAAGCATTAGTCTGGAGGCTTATATAAAACAGAGACATCTGTTTTTCCATTCATCACACAACGCTGTCACCACAAAAGACTTAATAGCAATATCAAGCTGTGTTCTTTAACATTCACTAATAAAACTAATAATGTTAAGTCCTGTGGAATATAGTTCTCTGTGGACACTTTGCACCAATTCTCATTATTTTTACAAAGTGTCTCCAGTTCTCAAATGGCACCTGAGAAAGCTGACAGGAGAACACCACTAATATATATTTAAAATGTCCCTGTTGGTGCTGGAGTTCAGGTCTGGCCGTTCCGATCACCCGTGGACAGTGGAGTTTGCATGCAAATGCTGATATGGCCATGTCTGTCAGGTGGGTCAGGAGTGAGTTTACAAGGGAGGTCTGCACCTTTAACGGCCAACTCAATCATGTTAAATCATCATCTTACTGTTCTGCTGCTGCGCTGCACCTCTCAGCCCATCCTTGTGGGGTCAGAGAGCTGTCGTTAGTCCCAAGAGCATCTCTGTTTCCTTCCAGAAGGACATGGCCCCATACACTGGCAACACAGGGAGTGACACACGATTTCGTTTCTTTCCCACACCTGCTGAAGACATGGATATGCTGAGAGGCGTTTGTGTGAATGGTTTCTATTTTGTCAGCTTGGTTTTGGATGTCAGTAATGGCTTTTTAGGGTGGGGACAAGCTGCTTTGTTCATTTGTCCATTCTTCCCAGCTGACAAGTGAAGAGTTTATCACTGGTGGTGTCACTGAGATCACCCCATGATTCATGGTGGCCTTTGTGTGAATCTTGCTTTGGCAAGTCAGTGTCTAATTGGTGCTACTGTAGGAGTGGCATTAGGAAAAGACAATGGCTTATTGGCACAGGCAGGAATATTGTTACCTGGTTTTGCGATAAAGAGGATTGCATGATCATCTGAGCGTGTTTCCAGGCAGGAAAAGAACACAAGTCATTCAACCACAGAAGTTAATTGCTGTCCCTTAAGTAGAGCTAAAAACTCACTGGAGAAGGGTGAAGGAGAAGACCTGTGTCTGAGTTAGAGCCATAATGACCTGACACCAGGCTACATCGGTGCTGAATTGAAACTGTTAGGGTCTTGTTAAGTAGGGGGGGAGTCAATCCTAATAGCAGTGGTGAGACTTGAGGAATAAGAGACAGCTATCTCAACAGATGAGCTCAAATGCAATAATTTGTTTTGAACCCTGAAATGGAATCAGTTATACTGTGGGTTCCTACTGTTTTCTGTCACATTGATTTTTTATAGGGACCAGGACACCATCTCCCAGCCTGCTCTGTGGTACAGAGATCTCCTCTGGCAAAAAAAGTTAACAGATGTAATTGGGAATCAGTTCTGTTGGGGTTTGCTGTTCTTTTCATAGGAGCAGACACTAATGTCTGAAGGAGGGGCATCAGAGCTCCAAAGCCTTAGAAAGAATGAAGACAGAGAAATACTGCACATCTTCCTAAAACAGCTAGGTTAGAGTTCTGGGAGGAAGAAAAGATGTTTCAACTGCATCGTTAAATGTGCAAATTGGATTAGTCCTCTGAAGCACAGAAGTAATAAAGCAGACATTGTAGGTGCTCCTTGTGCTGTGGGGATCATAGGACAGAATTAATGTGTTTTTATATTCAGGAACATTAGTTTTGAATAAAGCAGGCTCAAGTTTTTCTTACATAACTTTGATATGGCCTGCAGCACAGTGGTAACCACCGTTTAGGATTGCCATCTGAATGCAAAAGCTGATGTTTGGTCATAACTGACATAAAGAAATAAATCATATGGAGACTAGACCCTTATGGAAGGCAGGAAATTTAAATAAATAAATAGCGACAAACACAAAAAAGGAATAAAGCCTGTTTCCTCTTGTTCCATAGCAATTAGAGCCAGCCATGTAGAAAAGCAAGGAAGGCAGAAAGGGAATAGAATTTAAGCACTTGGAAATAAACAGATAGCATGAGGTGCAAGGCTGAGGAGCACGTGTGTCCAGCATCATGATTTTTTGTGGTGGTTATGATCTGAGAGAATCCAATTTTCCAAACTAGAAAGGAAGAAGGAGAAGTCACTGTAATGGCAATCTGTTGCACAAACATGTTTCCTTTTGTTTGCTGATATGCCCATCTTGGCTTAATGTGCCTAACATGGAGTGAGTTCACAGTGCCAGGGCAAGAATAGCAGTGTGTCCTGGTTTAGGCTCATCAGGGAACAAAAGACCACAATTAGCCTCAAGTACCAAAGACCTGAGGATTGCCAAAGGGCAGGGAGAGCTTAATTGCCGCTTAAGGTCCAGGACAAAACCAGGCTATTGGGCTTGGGGAAGAAAACAGAAAATAATTTAATGCAACACCAACTAAAAAGCATAACCATAAAACCCCAAAACATAACAGACATAACACAACACAGAGTGGTGCAACAATGAAGAGTCCGACCAGCCCTTTAAGACCACCTTCTCCCCACCCCTCCCCTCTTCCCAGGCTCAGAGTCCTGATCCCGGTGTTTTTACCTCCTCCCCCCAAAACGAACCAGCGGGGCAGGGAGTGGGGGTTTCAGTCAGTCTATTCCTGACAGCTTCTGCCATTTGTCCCTCCCCAGGGCAGATGGGCTCCACACCAGTCCTCCCTGCAAGTCCGTGGGGTACCTCACACACACGGCAGCCCTACATGGGCTGTTCCAACATGCATTTATCCCAAAGGCTGCAGCTCCTCTCTGCCTCTCGTGTGGGTCTGCTCTGCAGTGCTCAGGGTCTCCAGCACGGCCTGGGCCATGGCCGCCTCCTCACACAGTCCCTCGCCCGTCCCCGGTGCACTCACACGGAGCTGCTGGTAACTCTCAGTCCTGCCATGGCCCTCATGGGTTGCAGGGGCACAGCTGCGTTCTCACCATGGCTTGCAGAGGGGTCTCTGGTCTGGTGCTCCTCCTTCCTTCCTCCTCTAACTGTGGGGCCCGTATGGTCGCCTCCGTCTTGTACCACTCTTACACCTCCTGCCAGCACTTCAAATTCCTGTCCCTAAATAGTGATGGCAGAGGCGCCAGATTGGCCCAGCCGGGCCGGAGGTGGGTCTGAACCCAGGAGCCGGGGGATGGTCCAAAAACTCTTTACCGGGTCTTCACTGCAACCCGCTCCCCCTGTTACTAAGCAAAAACAGCTCCTTGTTAAACTATGACACAGGGCTAACACTAACTGAGCTAGGATGTGTCTGGGAATACCAGAGATGGAGTTCATCTGCATTTTAACCAATTCTTCACTGGCCTTTGTCTGCTAACCCTCTCATTCAGATGTCTTGGGACACAAAGTGTGTACGTTCTACCCTCATGGTGTGGCACGTACATCTTTTTAATGAACATTTAAACCCCTTGCTTCCTTTGTCGTTGCTTTGTTTCCTTCTTTGTGGTTTTTTTTTGTTTTAATTTGGCTGCATGGTTTTTTATCATTCATGAGCATCACTTATGCCAACCTGACAAAGTTTCTTTTACCCCCCACTGTTTGACTGCACTGGTTGTCGTTTCTTGTAGTGCTGGCAACACGCTTCCACAAAGTTGGGTTGGTTTGTTTCGGGTTTTTGTTCACTTGCCTCTGCCCTAACTATAATGGGAATAACATTGTTGAGAAGATAAAACCCCTGACAGAGACACTCAGAGAGTGACAGAGCATCTTTGTGTTGGGCAGGAAAAAAAAATGTTTTGCTATTCCCAAACAAATCTGGCTTATGTACTGCAGAAAATCCTTTCTTATTGATGACATTGCCACAGGAGCGAAACATACTGTCAGTTGTACTGGCATTTGATTCAGTGTTCCTTGACTGGGTGCCAGAAAACCAGCATACCCCTGGTCAGGTCTGGTAAACAAGGAGAGACAGAAACAGAGGGAGGGAGGGAAGGCTACACAGGGCCAACAGTCTGCCTGCCACACTAATGTTCATGGAAACAAGATCAGTAGTGCTGTTATTTGATGTGAAAAGAAACCCTCCCAAACCCTTGTGAATTGAAAAGTTATATCTGAAAATTCAGTCACTCATCCAAAATTTGTGGTCTTTATGGTTTTCTCTCTTCCTTTTTCCTTCCTAGCTTCAAAATTTGGAGACAGAAGGCAAAAAGAGAGCCACAGTAGGACCTAGCTGTGCGCAGGCAGCTCTGCAAAGCTTGGCTGCTCTCGGGTTCTTTATTTGCCTGCAATAGATCTGTGCAATTTCAGTTCATAAGATCATCCCAAATTACACCAGTTTGTGTAATGATCCAGCATTGGAGATACACATCCACCAACTCACTAAACTCATTTCACTTAATGATACAAGCCAGGCAGAAAATCCCAGATTGTCAGGAAGACGCGAAGTGCAGCCTTTCTTTTGCTTACCTCTTGTTTGTCTTCAGTGCAGAGGTTACTCCATGGGAATTCCTTTTTTCCTCATACATAGCCATCACACAGTCCATGAACTCCCTTTATCTAAAGACGTTTTCAAAGTGTTTTTGTTTTTCGTGATGAGTTTGTTTCATCACTATAGGCAGTGTTTTGTACTGACTGTGTAGTCTTCCTGCTACAGGCATTTACGTCTCCTCACTCACAGTTAATTCTTTGAGTTACTGTGTCTTCATGAGAAATTGTAACAATATTCTCAAAAGCTAGTCCAATGGAGAACTGCTTTTTCAAGACCTTCTCCATCTAATTCCTACTTAATTCACATACTGGTGACTACTGTAAAAATGTCTTAAAATTCGGAGAAATAAATTTTTATGTAATCCTAGAAACAGAAGATTAAGACAATTCTGCAGGATGTAATGTCAGGTAGTCTGGATCACAAACCTAAAGACATATTTAAGCACAGACTCTTTGCTTTAATAAAGAACAATGTGTTGCTTCTGGACCCACCTTCTGGACCTGCAGCAGTCACTGTCTGGGTCAAGAACACTGTCCTATTACGAAGAAGTAACTCTCAGGACTCTGTATATTCATAGGCAGGTGTTTGCACAATGTTTAGGATGCTTTGTATGAAAATCATGTCAATACCCTATTTTAAAGACAGAAAACGTGTTCCAGAGACTGGTGATCTCATTTGGAAGAGCCATCTGAAGGAGAAAAGGACTCAAACATATCTTGTTAGTTTTGGCTTTGAGCTGCAGAAGCTTTTCCTTTTTTTCTTTCCCCCCAAACCACTGCATCTGTGGTAATATTGCCGAGGCCATGCCTAGGATTCTTAGGCTGTGGTCAGCCAATCAGAAGAGAAAGAGCTTCAGGGTCTTAAGATGTTTCTCTCCTTGAAGCTGCCTATTGTTTCCCCAGTAGAGTTGGTAACAAACACACACATATGGTTTAGTGCAAAGTCGGGCTTTAGTTTAAATTGATAAGGGACAAAGAAATAGGACTTACAGATCGGGTATAACCAGACTTTGTCTAGAGGAAGATGAAGAACCTCTCATGTTTTGTTCCACCAACCCTTTTAAGGGCAGTCACTTCTGCCAAAGCAAAGAATGAGCTGTTCAGGTTTGACTTCTTCCTCTGCTGCTGTAACATCAGGCAATAAACTTTCACTGTGTTGGTGGTATCAAATCACTCCGAGGAGATCCAAGGAAAACATCTAGAGAAAAGAAAGTTGTTTTCCTTTAGATTAATGCAGACCTAAGGCAAAATGGATTGTAATAGCAAATCTTCAGCACTGCATACCAGATATAGCTGGAAGATGCCTAAATAGGATGTGTGGCTCAGTGAATTCCAGTCTGTCCCAAATATGCAGCTGCCTGGTTTAAAAGGAGTCCATCTTAAATGTTAGTTGCTATTGTAACCATATGTGTCTCAGACACAGTTCATTCAGCTAAAATGTTTTGTGGTCACTGTCTGCTAAATGACCGATTTTTAACTGTTCAGAGGAATGCAGTGCTTTGATGAAAATGGGGAGAGGGTGGTGTTTTTATATTAAGTAGATTAAATGGTCAGTTGAATGGCAGAATAAGATGGTATGTGGCCAAATGCATTTTGTTGCTAAAGATTCTGTTACTGCAGATTTTCACACATTTTGTGCTAAGATATGAAAAACTAAAAAGCTGTGTTTCTCTCTCTCTCTTTATATATATAATTTATGTTTACTTGTCTTTTTTTGTTTGCTAGCCACAAAAGGACTTAAAGCTGCAAGTGTTCAGTGTGGGGCCTTGTTCACATAACTCATGCATCCATTATGTGAATGGATCCTTTGTCACTTTGTGTTTGTTTTTTGTTTGTTGACTTAAATTGAAAATAAAACCAGATCACAAAATTGTGATGAGAAGTCTATTTGAGAGGGGGAAAAAAAAAAAAAGAAGCTTTTACAGCATTGTCCTTGAAAAAGGAAAAGTAATCGAGACGGCCTTTGAGCTAGGAAACTGATATTCTTGCCTTTATTGATGTGGCAAAGGATGCAGAGAAGTGAGTGTTGCTCAGTGGGATGCATCAATCAATGACTGAAAACTGAAATCTGCAGTTATTATATTTGGATGCTACCTATGCGTGGCCAAGTCCTGAATGCCATAATTCCACCTCCCACCCTTTCCTAAGCCCTGGAAGCCACAACCCAACAGACACGTCCCTCCCCATCCTTCAAAGACAGCACTACTCTTTGAAGTGATTGTGCCATTTAGCGGTTTGCTTCATTTATTTATTTATTTATCTATTTTTAGTCACGATTGCCAGGACACCTACTAGTTATACAGGGTGCTTCCATGCCTGGCCTAATGCTATCAACATCTAACAGGGTGGCGAGCGTGCAGAGCGAGCCAGGACAGCAGAACCTTCTCCTGCAGCAGCCCCTGGGGCGGAAGAGAGGCCTGCGGCAGGTGAGAACACGGGCCGTGATCAATCCTGTTTGAACTGGGTTGGCTTGTCATGGCTGCGTCTGTTTGGAAACGATTTGTGGCTGCGACGTGTCGCTTTTACCGAATTTGTGACATGCCAGTGCAGTCAGTTGAAGCACAGCACGAGTTGTAGCTGTGAGGCCTGACAAACCCCTGAGAGACGTTTGGATTTCCCAATCCTTTCTTTGCTTTGCTTTTGTTTTGTGGGCTTTTTTTTTTGCTCATTTTTTCTTTTTCTTTTTTCTTATTAAATGGCAGTCACACAATCTGCATTGCATTACATCCGCTATTGATGATGATCTATTCTCCTGACAGAGGAGGAGTTGCGTAATATGTCAACATCCATCAGCCTAACTCTTTCTTCCAACATTTAGCTTCGCCGACCACTGCTGTCACGTCAGAAAACTCAGACAGAGCCTCGCAGCCGTCACGGAGCTCGGCTTTCAACCACACGGCGCAGCATCCAGCCCAAGCCCAAACCCAGCGGTACGGCAGCGCGGCACCACCACCCTGGCACGGCCACCCAGCACCGCCCGCCCAAGAGGGGAAGGGGCTGTGTTGTTGGGTTAGCTTAAAGGAAAAGTTGCTATGTTTGCAGAGTCTGCAAGTTGTTTTGTAGAAATCAGAGGTGCCGTGTTTTACTGGTTTGTGCTCAGTTCAAGCTGGCAGTGACTGGAAATTACTGCCATCAATTTGCTCTTCAGTAGCTCATATTTAAGTGAAATCCCAATGAGTTTATCCTTTTCCCTAGTAAGTGGATAGCCTATCAGAAAATCACCTCCTCAACAAGGTGAAATGGGAAATAGACACTGAATTATCACATCTCCGAGAGGTGCAGAGAATTTAGGGGACAGGTGTCCTCTTTCAGGATGCCTTGCCCAAAACCTCCAGATCTGCAACTTTTGAGTCCGCTATTGAGAGTTGTAGAAAGAAAGAAAATTCTCATTGTTTGTAAGCTTTGAGCACAGAGCTGTCAGGGTTGCATGTGGAAATGAACATAGGACTGTTCTAGTCCCTGGTGTGTGTTTACTGAGCAGAGCAGGTGGCTCCGTTCTGTATCATCTGAAGCACACAATGAACTTTGGAGGAAACACCTGGAAGAGCAAAGGTTGCTTGCAAACTCTGTGGGTTTCTAACCACTCATCCAGGACTGTGCTGGAGCAACAGCACTGCTGGAGATGTCTGAAACATAAAAGTAGACCTAAAATAATTTAGAACAGGAGCACAGGTACCAGTTTTACTCTTAAGTTACAGTCTAGTTGTCTTCACCTTGTGCTGTTCCGTTATTCCCGGAGGGTGGGAATGCCTGCAGGAGTGGGGGGCAATCAGCTGCCCTCTTTCTTTTCCCACATTTCCTGCAAAACCTTGGGCAGTCCTCTTACATATTTACATCTCAGTTTTCCTTTTTTGTTGTTGTTGTCTTTTTAATTTGAGGGCAGAAATGCCTAAATGGCATGGGAATTCTATTCAGTATATTCTTCTGGGATGGAAAGATGCTATGGGTGTTGTTTATCTCACTAAGCCATGACAAAGACAAGTCGGGCAACTCGTCGCCAGGAGATCCCCGACTCTTGCTGTGGGTTTGGAGGAAGCCTGGGGGAGGGGGGAAGGCAAAAAAAACCCCAAACAGCTTTAGCTTGAACTGCAATTAGTTTATAAAAATGGAAAGAACCATGAATCTTGTCTCAGTTGTACAAACCCCTGGGATTCCGTCCTTCTCTTCTGTTTTCCTTCCCAAAATGCAGCATTTTAATTCTCAGTTTTCCGGGCTTTGTAGCTCCAGCGGAGCAGAAGCGGTCGGTGACTTTCACCGAGGCGCAGCCTGAGGCTACAGCCGGCTCCGGCGGGGAGGCGCCGGCCCCAGCCGCCCCGCAGCCGGGCTGCAGCCGCGGCAGCCCCCGCTCCGCGCAGCAGCAGCCCCTCGGCAGCCCGGCGCTCAGCTCCTCGCCTGCCATCGTGGTGGCTGATCTCCACTGCCAGACCCCTGCACAGGTAACGTGAGCCACGGCTTCGTCACGGCTTTCTGCCCACCGCTTCGCCCACGTTGCGGGGCAAAGGCGCGGGGACCGCCTGATGTGCTGCAGCACTGCCACAGCGGTGTCCTGTGCGTCTGCTCTTCAGGCCGAGTGGCTGCCCAGCCCTCCTCCTTTGTGAACCGTTCACATCTAGATCTATGCAATGACTCTTCATTTGCAAATACATTTCCCGCGTCTTCCCTTTCCATCTTGCCGGCCATGCTCACCGGGCAAGCGTTCAACAGGCTCCCTCTGAGAAACGTGTCCTTAGGAAGGACTCCTTCAAAACATCGGGACTGTTTTAGCAAAAGCATCCCATTTCAAAAGATGACATTTTTCTGTGTTGGACACCACTGAGGACAGCACAGGGACAATCAATCTCATCCCTTCAACACATTAGTGACGTTAAGATCTCTGTTACACACCCAGATATCTCATGTCTTTGGAGGGTTATGTCCTGCACCGTGAACAAATGAAAGACAGCAGGCTTGAGGACACACTAAGACAATGAAATGAGGAGATGTTAACGACTGAAATGAGATAGCCTTTCTGACCATTCCTGCAAATGAGATTCAGCAGCCAAAATCTGCCCGTTAGTGTGAATTTTTAGGCATTTATAATTTGCAAGTGTTTGGCCCTTTATGGGAAAAAGTATTCCTGAATGCGAAAAGATATTCTAGACATTCCCCTGTGTTTTCCCCCTCCCCCTCCCACTTTCTTTGACCGCTGGCTCTCCTCAATTGCAGAGCGAGGCACTTTCTGCTGAGAAGGAGAAGGAAAAAGAGGAAGGCTTGGAGTCCCGGCCGGCGACGGCACAAAGCACCCCACCCACGCAGCTCTCTGACGCTGAGGACTACGCTGGCCTCGAGACCACCAGCCTGCTGCAGCATGGGGACACGGTCCTGCACATCAGCGAGGACAACGGCATGGAGAACCCCTTGCTAACCACGCACTTCAGCTTCACGCACGTGGAGCTTGGGGAGACGGACGTCGACCTAGATGAATCTCATGTTTAACTCTTGGGGCAGTGCAGTAGTGGGAGGAGGAAGAGAAAGTGTGCCTTCTCCTTTGAGTTCTCTGGTAACTAGTAACTAATTAAGACAGCAGCACTTTATTACCTGAAGGCAGAAAATAGCCGACGGCCAGTTGCTAGAGACTGGCAAGTTTTTATTTGTGGAATCTGCTTTTGGTTCAGGGCAAGGCCGCAGGAACAGAGAATTTTAAGGAAATTCTCAGGGTAGGGTTGTGTGGGCTTTAAAGCAGCCAGGTACTGTGACAAGCAGCCTTGCTGCCTGAGCGGGCTGTTGAACGTATGAGTCAGAGAAGAGAAGCGTCTTCTGAGATTGTGCCCAAGGTTTATTTTTGTAGCATTTTTGAGAGGAGAGCTATATATTAGTTGAACCCAAGGCTCTTGCACCATGGTTCTGACAGCGAAAACACTGGCAAAAAGGACCAGCCTAGAGCTTGATTTTCACAAGCCTGGGACCATTGTTTCTAACTTGCAGAACAATGATAAGCACCAAGGAGCAATTAGACTTGGTTTGGGTTTTGTTCCTCTTTTTGGCATTGCAGACTTGTGTTGACTTTACTTTTGTCTGTTGGTTTCATTCCACTCCGTAAGATATTGCCCTCGTGCTACAAAAAATTTGCTCTGTAAAACTAAGTACATACCATAGGGAGGAATGCATGTGCTGTGTGCAGATAGAGATGGGCAGGGGCTGAGCAGGCTGCAGGTGGTATAAATAGCCCACACAGGCCTGCTTAAACATACCAATTCATCTCCACAGCTTAAAAAAGCCCCCCAAGAATCCACATCTGGAATGTGTGGACCCTCTGGTACCTTGCAGCTGCTCCACCGACGCTGTTGTATGTACTTAGATATAGGGATTTAAAGTAAATATTTAGATATGGTATTTTCTTGTTCCTATATACACAAATATAAATATATATGTACCCTGTAAACAGAAGATGGATATTGCAGGGCAGAAACTTGATGAAAGAATCTATTTTTGGCATCTTGAGGTTGTATTTAAAAAGGTTCCATTTTATCTACCCAACATTCATGGCTGCAAGTATTAGAGAGAAATATATATATAACATTTATACCTAGGTGGAGACCCTCATGGGGGACAAGCTGAAGCCACAGCTGAGTTACGGGCTAAGCTGCAGCATCATGGAATTACACTGAAACGTGAATTTAGCCATTAGCTGCTTACAGGCAAACTGCAAACCAGCTGTGAAACAAACCATGAAATCATAAGCAACACCCAGAGTTGCCCTGTGCTTTGGGAATCATCTACTGCTTTTTTCAGCTCACATTACAAGAACTGGAGTTTATAATCTTGGCATTATTGTGCAGAGGGAAATATTTTAGATCGTCCTGAGAGCCTGTAAAATGTGCTGATTACCAGTTTGGCTCCTGGGGGCTTGTTATTTGGACACATGTCACAAAACAGCCTTACTGAGGAGAGACATCCTCCTATCCATCCCGAAAGAAAGGTCTTGCGTTTCTCGTAACAGCTCTGAAATAGCTATTTAAAATATTGGCATAGAAAAACTGCCATGCAGCATGCAGTTCTAAGTGCTGCACAGAAAATGAACCACTGACAGCAGGTTTCAGCCTGCTGAACCCCACGGAGCCTTCAGGCTGTGCTGCCTGATGTTTGCCCAATGCTCAAGTTTGAGGGGAGCTGTGCACGCCAGCCTCGGGAGGGAACCCATCACAGAATCCCAGCATCCCAGAATGGTGGGTGTTGGAGAAGACCTCTAGAGATCATTACTCCAGCCCCCTACTAAAGCCGGTCCACCTCAACCAGGTCACACAGAAATGTGTTCACATGAGTTTTGAAAACCTCCAGAGGTTCCACACCCTCCCTGTGCAGGCTGTGCCAGGACTCCCTCACCCTCACAGCAAAGAAGTTTCTCATGTTTGAGTGGAACTTCCTCTGTTCCAGCTGGTGCCCATCACCCCTTGTCCTATCACTGGGTGCTACAGAAAACACTCCTGCCTGTTTCACCTCTGCAGATATCAGAAGACATCCTTCTCTCGGTTTCCTGAGTGTTTAGCATATACTGCTGCCGCTGTGTTGCCTGGACACAGAGACTCTCAACTCCTCATGGCAAAAATAGGGCTGAAGAAGCAACTGCTTTCCTAGCACTTTTGCACTAAAGCAAGTATAAGCGTACGTGTTTGTGTGAGAGGGATGGTAGGGTGCAGATGGCAGCGTCCCATTCTCCTGCTCTGTCGGTGTCCTGAATGACAAACTGCTCACTGCTGACCAAACCATGCTTCGTATCTCCTCAGCACTAGCTACCTGCAGGAGACTGCTTTGGATCTGCTCCCAGCCTAGAGCTCGCTAAATTTCAGATGCTAAGTGTTATCATCAACAGTTGCGCACAAATGAGAAAAACCCCAGCTCTGCTTTCCAGCCCCAGGCAGGCTGTGCGAGCGGCACTCGGCGGAGGGGAGAGTTCTAAATGTGAGCTGAGAAAATGGCTGCCACACACCACTGACAGAATTTATAGTGCACTTTACAGAGTGATCTTTTCTGCTGAAAATAAGAAGGAAGCATCTTCCTTAATGGAAAGTAGCTGCCCCGCCATGGTACTCCACTCTATCAATGACAAAGTAACTGTGACTTCATTTACTTCAGTGTATGTATTAAATGTTTCCATTTGGGTTTCCTGCCCTGGAGGTGACTCACAGTTGTAAGCCATAGCAAGGACTAAACTGCCTCTTTTCAGTGTCTACCCTGCTAGAAATCAATGCAGCTCACAAGTGATGCGATTTAGTTTTATTCAGGTGGCCAGGCAGCTGGCTTTGGTGGTGTTGGATGGCTGTGGAGGGATGGGACAGACAGATTAAAGCAGTCAGTCTGTTTTCTGTGTTCTACCTTCCGATCTATGGGTTGCACTTCATCCTGTGCTAACGAGGCTTCGCCAATGTGCTTTAGCTGGTGTTGTGCTTTCCTCCAGTATCTCTGTAACAGAACTGGTGTTATTTCTGCTGTGGAAACAAGCGATGCTGCTTAAATAGTGTTAGAGGCCTTAAGTGCATGTCATGTCCAACAAGCGTCCGGTCTGACGAGTCTTGTCAGTGTGTCAGTCTGTCCCAGTGTCTCAGCATCTTATGCAAACGTTGTCCCAAGGACTAAATACAGCGGAGTGACGGAAAAAGAGAGAGTTCTGTGTTTATAACTCTTGGGCAACACGACGTTGCTGGCCCTTGAGGCGGGCGGCGCCCGTAGATCTCCGCGGGCGGCCGCGCTGACCGTGCCGTGGGGGCCGTGCCGTGGGGGCCGTGCCGTGGGGGCCGTGCCGTGGGGGCCGGGCCGTGCGGGGCCGGGCGGTGGGGGCCGGGCCGTGGGGGCCGTGCCGTGCGGGCCGGGCCGTGGGGGCCGGGCCGTGGGGGCCGTGCTGTGCGGGGCCGTGCCGTGCGGGGCCGGGCCGTGGGGGCCGGGCCGTGGGGGCCGTGCCGTGCGGGGCCGGGCCGTGCCGGGCCAGGCGTGCCTCCGCCGAGCTGCGCCATGCCCCGCGCGCCGGCCGGGCGCGGAAGATGGCGGAGGGGGCGGTGCGCTCGCGGGGTGGGGGGGCGGCGCGGGGCGCTTGGCGGCGCACGCGCGGCGCGGGGCCGGCGGCAGCGATGGCGTCGGGGTGCCGGATCGGGCCATCCATCCTCAACAGCGACCTGGCGGCCCTAGGCGCCGAGTGCAGCCGCATGATGGACTGCGGGGCCGACTACCTGCACCTGGATGTAATGGACGGGTAACGGCCGGGGGCGGGAGGGGCCGGGCCGGGGGCGCGGGGCGGGCGGCGGGCGGCCTGTCCCGCCTCTCTCCGCCCGGCCCGGCCGGGTGTAACCTGCAGGCGGGCGGCTCTGTCTCTCTTCGCCCCCAAGACACTTCGTCCCCAACATCACCTTCGGTCACCCCGTCGTGGAGAGCCTGCGCAAGCAGCTGGGCCAGGAGCCCTTCTTCGGTAAGGGGCGGGGGGCGGCCGGGCGGGCGAGTGCCCGCGCCGCGGCCCGGCGCTGACGGCCGCTCGTCCCGCTCCCGCCGCAGACATGCACATGATGGTTGCCAGGCCGGAGCAGTGGGTGAAGCCGATGGCCGTCGCCGGCGCGAACCAGTACACCTTCCATCTAGAAGCTACTGACAACCCGGGGGCGCTGATAAAAGACATTCGGGAGAACGGGATGAAGGTGAGGGGAGCGTGGTCCAGCCGCCGGGCTGCTGGCCATGAGAAAGCTGTCGGTGCCACTTCGGGTGGCCACAGACGGTGTGCGGCCCTCACAGTTACTCTGTGCACAACGTCGGGCCTCAGTTTTAGTGTCAGCGAATCAGGAATATTTATTCAAAGTAGCCTGTTGTTACTGCACTTAAGACACGTATTTTGGAGTCTGTACCCAGTTCAAGCCAATTGAACTGCATCTGTGTCCCCCTGAAGGGCACTGGGAGTTGTCTTGCCTCTCCTGCAGGTTGGCTTGGCCATCAAGCCTGGCACTACGGTTGAATACTTGGCACCATGGGCCAACCAGATAGACATGGCTTTGGTGATGACAGTGGAACCTGGATTTGGAGGGCAGAAATTTATGGAAGACATGATGCCAAAGGTGAAAAGTTTCTTGTATTTATTGGCCTTAAAGCTAATTAACAGTATGGGGTGTAGCAGTGAAGGGAATAAACCTTGCCTGGATATGCGAGAAGTTGTATGTAGATGGAGTGTGGATGTCAGCACCAACCTTTCTGTCCTGTTTCTCAGGTTCAGTGGCTGAGGACGCAGTTTCCCTCACTGGATATTGAAGTGGATGGAGGGGTCGGGCCTGACACCATCCATAAGTGCGCAGAGGTGAGAGGCTGAAGCAGAGCAGTGTTCGCAGTCATGGTGCTGAGGGACTTAATCGGCCCTCAGAAAATACAGTGTAGGAGGAATTGCACTTGGACCGCTAGTTTTCAGAGGGAACAGTAGCAAAATCTACTTGAGGTCTAATCTTGTGCCTTTATTAATAGTGACTACTCAAGCCACCCCTCAGCTAGAGAAGTTGTTTGTTCCTTTGTTTGGGCAAATAGGAGCAAAGGTGAAGAAATGTGCTATTTGGGGAAGAGCTGTCTTTTCTGAACTTGACTTGTGGCCGTAGTGAGAGGTGCACTGCCTGTGTCCCACAGGTAGCACTTTTTTGCCCACCAGCCTAGATGTTGCTGCCCTCTTAGGTGTTTCACAGGAAGAAACCTGTTGCTGTGGGTCTGTGCCATGTCACTGAGTGTTTATTGTCTTTCAGGCAGGTGCAAATATGATTGTGTCTGGCAGTGCCATTATGAAGAGCACAGATCCCAGATCTGTGATCAACCTTCTCAGGAATGTGTGTTCAGAAGCAGCTCAGAAGCGCAGTCTGGATCGGTGAGCCCTGCTGTGTTGAAGGCGGCTCTGTGCGGGCAGGCGAACCCTGTTTCTTGTGCATAAGGGAGGGCTGGATGAACATGAATTAAAGAAACTTGTTGCTGCTGAACAGAGGAATCATTCCATCACTGCGATGAAGCAAGCAGCAGTGAAAACTATTCTGGTGGTCTTTCGGGGTTGGAAATGCATTGGTTTGAACCCGTCTCTTGATTCTGTGGAGGTTAATAATGCTGACTGGATTGAACTACGCTTCAGTCAGTGTTTTGCTTGCTAGAAGAGTATAGCATCACCACAAGCAATCACTCTTGTGGAAGACTAATCAAACTGCCTTTTGTTGTCTGTATTTTGTCATTTGATCTGTGCATTCCTACAAAACTTTTTCAGTCTCTGCATTAAACACCCTTCTTGGTGTGGTAAGCCTCCATTAAGCTGTCAAAAAAAAGGTGGCCTGGGGAACAAGTTTGGGAAAAATGCAGTTCGAAAGGGCTAAAAATATCCCATGGATCACAGAATCGTAGAACCATTATGGTTGGAAAAGACCTTTGAGATCAAGTCCAGCCACTAGTCTCACAGTGCCAAGCCCATTACTAAACTAAATCATGTCCCTCAGCACTTCATCTATTTGTCTTTTGAAGAAGGGTGGAGCCAGGCTCTTCTCAGTGGTGTCCAATGACAGGACAAGGGGCAATGGGTACAAGTGGGAACATAAGAGGTTCCAAAGAAACATAAGGAAAAACTTCACTCTGAGGGTGAGGGAGCACTGGAACAGGCTGCCCAGATGGGTTGTGGAGTCTCCTTCTCTGGAGACATTCAATAGCCACCTGGATGAGTTCCTGTGTGACCTACTCTAAATGGTCCTGCTCTGGCAGGGGGGTTGGACTGGATGATCTTTCGAGGTCCCTTCCAGCCCTTGAGATTCTGTGATTCAAGTTGTGATGTACAGGTGTGTTGCTGGTTTCTGCATGCGTTGGCTGGTATGCACAGCATGGAGGCAGCTCTGTACAATGACTTGAGGCTCCTTGTTCTGAAAACAAGTAGTTCTTGTGCCTCTGCTTGTGTCAGTGTCACAGCCGGGCCTGTGCTTGTGAAAGGTGGGCTACAGCCCAACAGAGGAAGAACTTGAGTGTAATTTTAACTAGACCTGCCTCCCATGCCTCCAATTAGTATTGCTGACTGCTTTAGTATTTCATGGTGTTCCACATGGTATTTTTCCCTTTAAGTTGTAATTACAGCACAGTTGCAAACAGCCTGCCACACCAGGGGCCCAGGCCAGAGGGCTCCACAGCTGTAGCTGGTCATTTTCCACAGTGCCAAAGTCAAATCCTGTGTCACTAACCCCTGTTGAAGTGGCACTAGAGCTGATGCACCCCATTCTTTTCAGCAACGTGTCTGAAGCAGGCCTCAGCTTGGTGGCTGTGGCAGGAGGTGGCTGCAGTACCACATGGGGCAATGCCATTGTGAAGTAGGAGGAGCTCAGGTTGGTTCAGACAGCCTAGGCAAGGGTCTGAAATGGCTAAACTGCTCCTTTTTCCTGTGTGGTTGATTGTGGTTTAGGTGAACAAATGTCTTTGTTTCCCGTTTCTGCTTGCAACTCCATTTTGAGAACCAGCAAAAGAAACCTGGAGTCATTGGGACCTACTGCACTGAAGCAAGCATGGCTAGGAAGGGCTGTGTGGGCTGAGGGGTGTAGGAGCAGCTCGTCTGTACTGCTGTGAAAAACTTGTGCAGAGTAACGCAGTGTGCATGGAGAAATGGTCACAGCTCTGGTACCCAAACGGCAGGCCGAGCAGCCACTAACGGGCTGCAGGAACATTAGTTTAGGATGTGGGAGACAGGCTAGTGGTGGATTGAAAGCAGCAGGAGGGCAGCTGTGTCAGCCTTGCCTCCTGCAGCTGACCTTAAGGTGGTTTGAAAGGGCAATCAAAGTATTCCTGCTTTTTTTTTTCTCATTAATTTGGGGCCAGTTCTCCCAAAGCCACGCTAGTTAAGTGGCAGCACTGTGCTTCGTTCTGAGCATGGAGCTGCACAGAATGTTTTCTCTCAGGCTATAGTTGTGTTGTCGTCATTTCAAATCTGGCAGTTTGCACTTCCACTGACTCAGCTAAGGGTGTTGTGGGAGAGTCACACACAAGATAAAATTGCTGCTGTCCCTCTAAATCCCACCTAGGTGGGTTTATGCAGCTGGCTACTGCTGCAGCAGCTCTTCATACATCTACGGCTAAACCTATTGGTGACCACAGAGCACCCACAGAAGGTACAGGAATGGTACTTGTCCTTCTATTGCTAAGGCCTGTTCCAGTGTCTTGCCATACTTTAGCAGAAGTCATCTGTCAGGCTTGGTGAAGGCTCTTCTCCATAACATTGCCCCATGGCCAGAGGATTTAAACTGAACATGGACATAAAAAGCACAGGCGGGGCCAAAACAACCCTGGGAGCGCTGGATGTTGCAATGCTCTGATAAAGCAGTGTCAGCAACAAGGGAGAGCACAGGCTAGTGATAGTGGGTCACAGGGTCTAGCACAGTCCAAGGTGATCTGCTAGAGCCAAGTCTCTGCAGGGGAAAAGGAGACAAAAGAAACTCTGATAGTGCCAAGTAAGGCTGGGCTTGGCCCTCGGCTCCAGCCACATCCCTGAGCAAGGTAAGAACTGCAGGAGACATGCGCAGAGCTTAATTTTAATAGGGCTTAGAAGTTTGTACTTGTACTTACATTCCACTGAGATCCCAGATGCAGAGGAGTGTTTAAACCCTCGTAGCAGCAGGGAGCAGAACGTAAGTGGCCTTAAAAAGACATCTCCACTGAAAATGGTAAAGCAGAAGAGAAGCTTGGTGAAGCTGCAGCACCCCAGGTTCATGCAAGGGGGCCTTGCTGCGGGTTGTGTAACTTGGTGCATCACAGCCAGCCTTCGCAGTACTTTCAGCCACAGCACCAAGAGAAGCACCGACAGCTGTTTCCATAGCTTAGCAGCCAAAAGAAACAGGTTGTTGGGTTTTTTTTGTTGTTGAAAACTGCAGAGGAAAGAAAACAAGCAGGGGCTTCTTACGTATTTTATGGCTCCAATCGTGAGCCTGAGCTCTTGGCCCATTCCCACCACCATCAGCTTTCTCAGGATCCCAACATTCATGCAAAAATGGAACCACCTTGAGGAGGGAGTCCAGCTCTGCAGGAAAAAGGGCTGCAGGCAACAAACAAAAATCTTAGTGCCCATTCCAGCTGCATGCAGCACAGGGAAGAACTATGAGAGGAGAGGGGATTGGTCCTGCACCCCTGTTCAGTTAAGCCAATTTTCTAGCCTTGTCCCAGTAGTTAAATGGGGCTACTAAGCAAGGGAGTGCTTTACCACCCCAAGACAGAGCAGGCTAGGCACAGTGCCGTGGGTGAGGAGCAGCCTGGGGCTGTCTCTCACAGCATTACCCTCCCTGGCCCTGCCAGGCCAGGGGCCGTGGGAGGCGAGGTCAGACAGGCAAATGCAGCCTGCTGTGGGTCGCCCCTCGCCACCGGCCCTGCCATCCACGTGGTGTGTGCGGCTCAGGCCAGGGCAGCTGCCTGTGGGCACTGAGCTGGGCAAGCAGCGAAGTGGTGGGGCCTGGGCAGGAAGTAGCACTCTGGCACAGCTCTGTCTCAGCTTCGGTCACTGTGCAAAGGCAGTTGCAGTTTGCTGTCACAGGTCTGGCCAGCTGAGAGACAGCTGTTAGAGACTCCCGACTGTGGTGGGGTAGGGGAAGGACCAAATATACATTTTTATAGTTTCTCTGGGCATTTTTTTCAGTCTCCTGGCTGCCTGGCCTCTCTTTGGATAGCCTTTTATTGTTGCCTTGTGGGGCACTAGCTGGTTGTGACAAGATCATTTAAAGAGGTGACAATGAAACTGTGCTTATCCTTGCTTGTACCAACATGGGCTCGTGCAGTCTCTGGAGCTGGCAAGATAACAACTAGCTGTGCTCAGCCAGCACACTGGACACGGCCAAAAGCAGCACAGCTGGGAGCTGAAGAGCAGTGCAGGAACAGCTGTACAGCCCACTAGGCTGACCACAGCTGGTTAATCCTGCTCCTGTTGCACAGAGGCTTTTTGGCCTCATTTTAGCACCCTTTCCTGCCCAACTCCACAATCTATGAAAACATCCTCCTCTTGCTCCTTCTCATAAGATGCTGATTACATTTTCACCTCCTGATGGCATGTTCAGGACACGTAAGGCCGGCTGGTTTACCTGGTCTGGCCCATCTCCTAAATTGCAGAAACCCCTCACACTGCCTCGCAAGAGCTGCTCAGATCAAACTTCTTAATGAATGGATATGGCTGTGGAAGAGACTTGCCAAGCATTTGAGACACGTTGCTTTCAGAAACCTCTGCCCAGCAGCAGATGCACATGCAGGACGGTAGGGATGGAAGAGTCTCCCTCCGTATCGAGCCACAGTGGGGCACTTGAGCCTCGCAGCACCAGTGTGGCTGCTGCACAGTGGCGAAGCTTCATGCTGCTGCTGCCAGTTTGCAAAGCCATTCCTGGGGCCAGTGGGTCGCTGTGCCGAGAGAGAGGCAGCATGAGAGGCAGCGTCACGCTCTTCTACAAGGCCATCAAATTCAGACTATATACAACATATATAGAAATAACTTTTAATTATAAAACCCAACCTTGCATCAAAGATTATTTTATCAGACATTGAGGCAAGATTCAAGTTTAAGACAAACCAGTGTTAAAAAAGTGTTTAAAAAAATAATCAGAATGTGCAATAAACTACAATGTAGCAGTAAGTTGTAGTGTTGAAACTTTACTGAACTGTTTTCAGATGCTCAGTGTATATTTCCTATCATTTTGACACCCAACCCCCTCCCCCCCTAGAACTGACACTAAAACTGGGTCATCTGTCCAGTGCCATTCCAGATATAACACATGGAAGAAAGTTTTGTACAAAACCAGAGACTCTATTAAACTGCTTTCAACTGCCCTACACAGAAAAACTTCCTGTGGATGGATTATACCTACATTCAATGTTTAATCTTTGTTAATACCCCTTCAGATTGCAGATACATTCCAAACTATGCTATTTAGATGCAAGTTTAAACAACTTGTTTTTGTTTCTTTGCTGGGAAATTTAAAACAAAAATCTATCCAGAATCACAATGGAAAGCTTTGGAGCTTTGCTCTTTACTGGTCTTCTAGACATCAATCATCCTTTCCTTTTCAGCTAGTCACCAAATGTTGGCATACTTACGAGACTCTTCCAAGGCACTGTACAGAAATTGGAACAAGACTTTGTCTTTAACATATTAAAGCAAAATATGATGAGCCTCATTAGCTACTGAAGGACTAAGGAAGTAAGATGACCCAAACCACAACATTCAAAGAGCTGCGTAACTGCTTGGACTCGACTCCTCCTCCCTCCGTTTCTCTGTGCCCACAGGACTGAAGCAGAAGCCCTACTTTCTGAGCAGCAGATACATCCACTAGTGCAATGCAGTGGTCTATTTCTATCTTATTGCTTGAGGACATCTCTATGACATATGCCCTGGCACTACTGAGAGCTGAATACAGATTTTAAGCTAGATGCAAGGCTTCCAGAGGCCTGCTTTGCAACTGCTGGTTCTCACCTATCCTCACGTTAGGCGTGGGTTACACACATGCATTTAGAGCAGTCATGCCACACAGGAAAATAATCTGAGGCTATTGCTTCTCCCCACTATTTTTTCAAGTAGTTTTTCTGTGTTCAGTTGAAGTTGTTAGTTAAAGTTGGCAGCATATCCTGCTGCACTGGAATCCACTAGAACCAGAAATGCATAGGAAAACGAACAGAACAGAAAAGGATGATTATTAACAAATGTGGCAATATGACAACAGAAAGTGAATGGTGCCAGCAATTTATGTGCGCCCACTCCCGACACTGGGAATATTAGACTTCCAGCTTGAAAAAATTACTCTCTTGGGGTTCAGGAAGAAGGAAGTGTTGTCTTTGGGATTTATCCTGCCTGTTACAAAGCAAGAAAGAAAATATATTATATGCAGCTGACGTACAGGTTTTGAATTGTGCTGTCATATGCTGTGTGAACAAGAGAGATTTTACCTTACTCTTTTCTCCACCTTAATTGGCTTTCTTAATGAACCACATTATTCCCTGTCACCTTTGTTTTCTTGTATTGTTGATTCCCAGGCAAATGTTTTCGCAGTCTTCTGGCTCTTCAGTAGATTGTTTTCTTGGTGGATGGCCATTGTCTGGCAGACCAACGGGTACACACGAAGCACAGACAGAGTCACTGGGGAGAGCTGCACTTGACATTTCAGTCTGATTTGTTATTTGATCTTGGCACAGTAAAGCTTCTACCTCTTCATCTTTTAGTGGAAAAACTCGAGGTTCCCACAGTCCAGACTGAAAGGAATCAGAAGGGTAGGATTGAGCATGAAAAAAGAGAAAAGAATGGAAAAAGGGATTTCAGTTGCATCTGAACTGATTTGCTATGAGCAGAATGATCTGCTATCGAGTAACAAATGAGTGTCTCTCTTCACAATGTTTACGGGGCTCTTCAGATAAAGAATATGACACTGCTAGGCACCAGCTGGCAACAGAAGCTGGCTTCCTACAGTTTTGAACTAGTTACAGAGCTACAACTGAACAGGCACCATCCAGGAGGGAGGAAGCTCTTTTCTGTGGTGCCAGACCACCAGCATACCTGACCTCATAAAAATTGTGCCTCTCCAGAACCCTGGCCAACATCCTTGAACCAGGGATCTCTCATCCCTGAACCCAAGCCTGCTGTACTTGCTTCAAGAACATGTGCCATTTGTACTGAGCAAGGACACTTTTACCTGCTGACAAATCTTGGGCTCAATTCGTAAAGCACAAAAATCTAGTTCTAAAGAGGAGCACTACATTCTGTCCACATAAAGTAGGGTGACAGCCTGAGACTCTGCTCAGCAAGACAGGAAGTATGCTCAGGTTGTTTTACGTTGGAGACAGTGGTCACTGAGGACCTGAGCAGATCTGGACACTGTTGGAAGCACCCACCTTCACTTCCTGGCTCTCCCTCCCGAGTTGTGCAATCCCTGAACAAAGAGAGCTGTGGGCTTCAGAAGTCAAGTCGGGACCAGGGTCAGGGGCACAATGCAGCGAGGCACAGGAGCTGCTGTGGTGCTCTTTCTGCGCTGCATCTTGGCTCTGTCGTCCATCGGCATTTTTGCTGTACGATCTAATGCAAGACAAGAGATGAGTCTTACAAGCTCCTCCCTGCCCTCACATATTGCCAGAAACAGTTTAGATTTTCTTTTCAAAGTGTTCACACTACCTACATTATATTTATTTAAATCAGAAGACTAGATGAAGATGTGCGTGGTTCTTGATAGCCTTGTAGCCACAAACCAAAGCAAAGGGTCCTACGTGGAAGAGTTAACCAGGTAAAAGAGGGCTGGAACAGGCTCATGCTTGCTGTAGAACAGCTGGTGGCTGGTCCCACTCCTGCACCTTACTCCATACGATCACTAGAACTGTCATTTTGGCCAAGAGACTTCAGTGAGCCATGGGCTGATAGGGCCAATGCAACTCAAGAAGAAACAGCAGGTCCCCGGGCTTCCCCTTCCCACCTCTGCTCTGGACTCATCTCCAAAGAACTCAAAATGATGTAATAAGATTAAAAATGCTGACTTTGCCTTTAATACAAATTTGAATTAGATACAAAATACTGGCACACATCTTAAATGCCAGGTGAAAGTCTGGCCTTGCTCATGTCAATGGCAGTTTTACTTCTGAATTCAGCACTAAGCTTTGAACCAGGAGGTCACAGAGTTTCAAAGTTAAGGGTACATATAGAGCTTGCATTTTTTAGTATACTTTCTAAAGGTTTTTTATGTTCAAAATGGCTTAAAATAGAATTCCTTATATGGTTTAGCTCTAATTTTATCCTGCATTAAGAAGAACTATCTTTGCATATTTATTTATACTGCTACGGTTAGGTGTCAGCTAAGAGTAGACACAAGCATATGATAAATAGCAGAAAAAGTTATCCTGGCATTTATAAGGATACTTTTTTGCCTTGGCAGATTCTGAAGAGAATTATGGGAATTATTTTCCCAGTGATTAACTGTACATGCAGGTTTATGATGTTTGCTCTGACATGCATTACTTTTTGCAAGACTTTTGGGGGTTATATTCAACTCTGATGCATTCGGCACCAGACTTTTTTAAGTGCAAGGATGCAGTGGGCTTTCATCTAGGACAAGTGAGTGGAGCACAGCTTGTGCTACTTGTGGTGGCTGAAGTCAGAATAACTGAGAGTGGCACAAACTAGCAGAGCCCTGTGTTCAGCACAGGAGTAAGGTTTTTATTCAATAATACCAAGTCACTGACATGTCCAACTTCTGTATGTATACATGCTTCAGAACTGCCTTCCCTTTCCACTCACAAGCCCAAACATCTTTGCTGCTGTCCCTGACGAGTTTATTAATGAAGGTGTCCTCATTTTCAAACTTCTCTCTGACAGCATTTCTGAAACTGTAGCCCCACCACCCAACAGCAGTGGTGCAGCTCCTGGAATACACTTGCCTGCTGTTCCTTCTGGGCCAGCGGCTCTGCTCCCACAGCGACCATCTTGCTCGCTCTCTTTCTTCGTACTTTGCATGACGTAAGGAAAAAACTTCATCTGACAGATCTTCGATCTGTAATGAAATGCAGGGATAGCTGCTGCCATAATTAGAAACAAAGAACAAAAACTGCTAGAAACAAAGGCAGCTAATATGAGCTGTAATTCTGCAAAGGTCTGTTCACCAAACAAGAGGAGGCAACACAATGCGTGCTTGCAGTACAGAGGCACATCAAAACACATGCATTCAGCTTACACTCTCACCACAGCTCTCATATTGGGGATGCTGCCGCTTTATTTCTTTACATGTCTGTGGTTGATTTGAATGGATATAGAAATGATATCCCCCATACAACTAACACATTTTTCTCTATGGTGAGAAGCAGAAAATTAAGGAGACAAGTATTCATTTGCAAATCAAGGCAGCATTAAAAGTACATAATAAAGACAAGCAAAAAGTCCAGGAGTTTCCAGAGATTTCTTTAGGAGGAAGCTGGGAGGCAGCAGGATTTGCCAGGTGCTCTTTAGGCATGGAGAAACAGGTCTGAGATCACCAAGGACTTAGGTAGCTCTACAGTGAGAGGAACTCAGCAAACCTGAGGTGCTGCATTCCTGCTATGAAACCATGCAGAAAATGGGTTCCGCTTTGAAGAGACTATTCCTTGGCAAATCATTTGCATGACCCTGGTACAGTTTAAAATGCCCCTAATGTGAGTATTTTAACTGCTGC
The DNA here is from genome assembly GCF_028858725.1 of Colius striatus. Classification (NCBI taxonomy): domain Eukaryota; kingdom Metazoa; phylum Chordata; class Aves; order Coliiformes; family Coliidae; genus Colius; species Colius striatus. The sequence continues at coordinate 26,795,729 of NC_084767.1, read as the reverse complement.
TTGTAGTCAAACGAGAGGCAGCTTTTTAGGTAAAAGGCATCAGATGTAGCTATCACATCTAACCTTCACTTTGAAAGAACCATCCTCATTTTTCTGTTGGCAGCATACCAGGAAGTTTGCCGCTTACACACGGCTGGGCAAAGAGCACTTTGCTGCCCTCCCCCCTCACTCCACAGATGGTAGGGTGATCTCTTGGCTAGAGCCCTTCAGCATAGTTTCAAAAGTGTTATTTCAAAGTGCTCCAAACCATTCAACCTCTTCAAAGTTCACCTAAAAAGCCACAGTTGGCAAGAACATCCACAGTGCTACAGCCATGGATTTTGTGCCAGCCACTCCCCACTCAAAAGCAGAGAAATTCAGGAAAGAATAATTCCTGGTCACAGAAGCTGTGAAGCTGCACTGCCAGATCAGTCCTTGACAAGAATTAAACCAATAATTGGAGGGTTGTGGAAAAGAAACTGAGTTTTTTCTATGAAGCAAAATCCTCAGTGGTGTTATACAAGTAACCCCATTTATCTTCCAATTGAGTCTGATACAACAGAGAACCAGAGTCCTCTCTGCAGTGCTAGATAGCACCACAAAATGTAGGTGACATGGTCAGCCATCAGTAACAGACAACTAAAAGCCCTGAGAGTTTCTGCAGAAACTGCTCTTCATATCAAGTCTTGCAGCACTAAGGTAGTCCATGACCATTACGGGTACAAATGCAAAGTATTACAATGCATTTATGCTGCTGTAAACTACCTGGTGGTGGCACTCAGCTTGCCACAGAGCATGTTTCCAACCTAGGTGGCCAGTCAGGAACCACAGCAACACAATGACATTTAATGGGGTCAGTAAAAAGGATCCCAAAGACTTCAGTGTGACCTGAATTGGCCCCAGGACCTACTTGCTAAAACTGTGACTGCCTGGTTCCTCCTCAGCCCAGTATTCAACAGGAATCTTCACACAAACAGGCCTGCTTTGTTTGCCTATCTCATGACTGCTTTTTGAAGACTCCTCAGGGCCATTATTTATTTATGTTAAACACAAACCACTTTGTTAGCTGCTGGTTTCCTTTAATGCAAGTCAACTTAATGGTTTTCCTCCTCTCTGAGGAATTCACCAGCTCTGTTACGTGGATGGCATCAGTACGGGGCTGCATCTCAGTGCAGATTCTGTCTTTCCAAAGTCAGTGATGTATGCGTGTAAATGAGAATTTTATGAACTACAAAAGTGCTATTCCCTCAGGGAAAATTCATGATTCCTCTGTGTGTTCACAATTCCTTTGAAGTGGAAACAAAAGATAATTTTGAAAGAAAAACTTAGACTTTGAAAATACTTTTTTTAGCAAATTGCCAAAACTTTTCACGCTGGGAAGAAACTTCATTTTAACAAGCTTCCTTTCAAAAATCAAAGTCTGCATTCCTCTGCAAGCAAGGATTTTTGAAAAATACAGAAATGAGCCTTACTGATCCTTTTCTATAGCTGGTGACAGCAGATATAAGTACTTGTTTATTTAAAGTGAGTTTTACCCTGTTCCACTGAAGACTAACAAGTCCTATTTGAAAATTATTCTTTCTTCCATGGATAAAATCACATTACATCAGAGTAAAACATCTTCTCTTGGTTCAGTGCAGCCTCCACCCCTCCTCAGCGTTGTAACTTTTATATATTTCCTCCACTGACTTTAGGTTAATTTAAAGTTCCTGTTACTGGAGAAATTCAATGTTTTCTTTCCCTTCCCCCCACTAAGGTTAGTTTGAAAAAGGACAAAAGAACTGTCATTCCTTGGTGGATGGATCTGGCATTGATGCTGAGAGAAAAGTCTATTAGCAAGGCCTGTTTGTGAGGCATGTCTAATGATTTCACTCAAAGAAAAAGACTTAAAGCAAACTAACATTTGGATCCCCCTCACTGCATCTAGTTAAGCTGCAAGACTCTCTGCTGTTGAACAGCACCAGGAATATTTCTGAAAGGTTCTCAAAAAAACAGTCTGTTTCAGTCTTTGGCTGCATGGGAAACACTGAGTCATAAGCCATGAAAACACTTACGCAAAACTAATTACACACGGAATTATTCCAAAGTATTTGTCATTACTAAAACAACTACAAAATAAACTTGAACATTACAATTACTTTACAACTTTAACCTGGACAAAACTAAAAATCAAAATAAAACAGGAAAGCCTGTGCCACACCCTCTCATGTTTTAAAGCAGTAACAGGCTTCAAATTCATACCTGCAAACCTGAACACTCAAAATCCTCTATTTTAAAAAACTAAGTATTTTTAGATCACGTAATAGAGCAGACATAGACAACAGATTAACTTTTGTCCAGGGGGGTTGTGGAGTCTCTTTCTCTGGAAGGAGACATGTCTGCCTGGACATGTTCCTGTGCGACCTGATCTAGGTTGACCTGCTTCTGCAGAGGGGTTGGACTAGATGATCTCTAAAGGTCCCTTCCAACCCCTACCATTCTATGATTGCCCAACTGTTATGTTTGTCCTTGTAAGGCAAAATTTCCAGAAACAACAGTTAAGCACTCAAAAAGGTAAGCTTTTTGTACTTAAATAAAGGCATGGTGAAGAGGCCTGGTTTTCAGAAAGTGCTGAGTTCCTGTCTTGGGAAGTGGGGTTCCTGTAGAACATGACAAAGTTGGGACCCAACAGTTTTTTGCAACTCGTGGAAACTTTAAGTGCGAGTCTATTGCATGGATATGGGTTGTTGCTCTGAAAACCTTAAACGAAGAAGAGAGAGAAGGGAAAAAAATGAAAACAGGGAAAAAAAGATACCAAGTGGAATAAATCCCTAACTGCTGTCCAACACAAGGACAACTCTAGAAGTTTTGAATTTAGCCATGCGGAAGATAGGAAAGAAATTACTGTACAGTACCAACAAAGGCTGCTACGTGGTGGAAAGCAAAGCAGCTTCCTTTAGTTAAAAGCAGAAAGTACATTTTGCCCTCTCTTGTCCTTCACGAATGATCTACTGAAGCTTGCCTTGATTTCAGTACAAGAAACAATTTCAAGAGTGTCAGAGTGTGTCTGCAGAAAATGCAATAATGTAACGCTGCTGTTTTCTCATGTCTTTTTTCAAGCTCACTCAGTAACAAATCCAACTCATCCTAAAAACCTAAAGCAAGGAAGTGGAAGAATTATGATCAAACAACCACCATTTCTCAGTACTTTGGAAAACACCCAAACCAATTAACACGATCCCAAAAGAAAGGGGGAAATTGGCAAAGGGTGATTTAGACACACAATCTTTATCATTTTTCTCCTGTCTGACATCTCTCTCACTCTACCCAGCAGCTCACAGTCAATACAGAAGCAGTGGACCACAGCAGGAGGCAAAGCTGCTTTGTTGTTACTTCCTGGCCAAAGGATGAATCATACAGGATCAAGTACTTATGCCAAACAGAAATGTACTGGGAGAGCTACTAAATGAGCGATTAGCCCATGAGCCCATGAGAGACACCTTGAAGTCCCTTCAGCAAAATATGTTGAAAGTATGTGAGACAAGTCATCTGTATGGGATCTGCAACCTCATCAAGAAATCCACTGAGTCCTCCAAACAAGTCCCTTGAAGCCCTGAAGGCAAATCACTGTTGAAGTTAGTATTTTTTTCCCCCACAGACACCAGGACAAAGAGAGCAATGAACAGTGGAGTCTTAAGGGACAGTGTGCCCTTGCTGCCTTATAAGTTATTCTTCAAATGGTTTAATTAAACATCCTTGCAGGAATGTTCTCCTGTGTGTGTAATTTGACCTTCTCCCTACAAAAGAAGATCGAGCATGTCTCCTGCTAGCAGAGTTGTACCACACCAAAAGGCAGCAGCAGAAGCTGATACACATATAACCACCAGGTTGCACAAAAATTTCTCAAGTGCATGAGAAAAGGCAGGGAGAAAGTTTTCTATTTTCCTTCCGACAAAAGAGTATGGTGCCAAATGAGTGCAATTACAGAAGGTAGGGATCTGTGACCAAGATGCACTCTGAAAGGAAGGTTTCATTTTCACGGAGCAGACAGCTACAGACTTAGTAAAACTCTGAGGAAGCTAGTTCCTTTGTGGAGAGGGTATTTTCTACCCCAAGGGAAGAGCAGAATGATTTATTTGGTTTAGTATAACCTTCTGTACTGCAATCTTTTTCTACTACTAAGGCACCTGAACTCTGGTTGTGGAGATACCGAGAAAGGGAGATCAAGAACAGATATTGTGGATGAATGTAGAATTGGTCCAACAGTTACAAGAGCTGCTAGTAGCCTACAGCAGAGACTGAGGGAGATCAGAGGTGTCCAAATGACAGCAAAATGGGCAGGTTTCTGGGAAAAGAGCCACAAAAAGACAGGAAGAACAGAAAATAATCCTACAGGCCAGATCTGCTGGTATATTCACAATGGGGTTAGGAAATGCACTAAATCCCTGATTAGGAGAGAAAAGGAGCCCCAGCTGCAAAGTCCATGGACATTCCCTGGAGGAAAACCATTCTATGACTCTATGAAAAAGGTAGGTTCTGATGTCTGGAGGAAGTAACAGTAGCATACAATGTGCAAACTAAGCTCAACAGTCAAGCAGGAAATGCTGAATGTTCCTAACAAGGATGAGAGAAGACAAGGAAGGCTGCAGAAAAACACTAAGAAGAAAACATACTGGGCCCACAGGCAAAATGCCAAATTACCTCCTGAACTGTGACAGAAGAGGATGAGAGCAGAGGACAGATGTTAGAGCACAGGTAGCGCACAAAGAGACAGCTGCACTGGGAGACCCAGCATCACAGTGCCCAAGACAGAGGAGGCTTGGTCAAAGGAAACCTTTAGGAGCATAGGCTGTGCCAGCAGCTAGGGACAGGGCAGCCAAAGAAGGAAGGGAACAATGACTATGAATGGAGATACTCACAGTTCAGTCATCCATCCACCACAGGTTTGAGGAGGTTAGGATAAGACGGTCTGATACTTAATACTTTATTTTTGAAATTTGAAACATACCAGGAATTGCAAAGTGACTTTGGAAAATATATACTGATTATCCCAGTTGGATATTTTATCTACTTTAATTAAAAACCAGTAGTTTAATTAAAATATAGCCTACCTCTTCTTCATCTACACATGATCTTTCTAAAGGTTGAAATTCAACAACTCTCCAGCTAGAAATGAGAGAAGAAAAATCAAATTAATTTCCTAAATGCTGTTTCATTATTTCACCAGTAGAGATGACTCTTCTGTTTCAATACTGTATTGTAAGTTACTCCTTCAAGAGTGGTTGTGCTTCAAAACTGCTTTCATATAAAATAACTTCAAAGTGTCAATAACAGATGCCTGAAATTTAGATTTTCCTTTCCCAACTCAATATCTAACCTTTCCTTTTCCCAACATAGTCTTTAAGCTATCCAATACAATCCTATTAATATTTTTACCTTTAAAGACAATATAAAAGCAAATACAAATTAGAGATTTAAAATATGTAACAAAGCACAAGAGATCAATTGCCTTATTTTAGCTAACAATGTTATTTTCCCAATTAAAAAAAAAGAAAAAACAGTGTCTCTAGAATAATGGATTATAGGTTTACACTGTATGGAAAAAAATTAAGCTTATTCAACTGTATCAGAATGGCTAATATATACATGAAAACAGCTAACTATTTTCTTAGAAACTGTAACACGCTCCAAATAACTGTTCAGAGTACACGAGCCTTATGGCATGTTTAAGGCCACAAATATCACTGCAATTAAGATGATATAAACCCACTTCTATTTTTAGCCAGTCTGTGCATCTGCTATCTCCTTATGTGCATCAGACTATTTCCCTTGTGCTCTTAGCTGTCCAGTTTTCCCATCACTCCAGTCACACGTGCTGAAGTGCATGGAAAAAAAAACCCTAGTGCATGAAAACATCATCTTAATATGACAAAATTATCTAACTCCATGTTAACAATATTCTTAGTTAACGTTCTCATGTTCATTTTGGTATATTCTTTGTAACTAAGGAGGTAATGAACAAACCTTGGGGTAAGGATTTCTTTGTACTGTAGTTTCTCCAACTTCGATGGTGCCACTAGCGACATTGGAATAACAATGTTGTCTATGTCATAGGAGCTCTCACTTCTCAGCCTCCTCCTGGAGTTATGCTGTCCAATATAATCAATAAAAGAGAAGATTCACCAGCAGAAATCACAAGAACTACATGTTGGCTGAGAAAGATTAGAACTGCATGAGGACAAAAGTCTGTAACTTGAATGCATTTTCTAGTGGCTTAATGTGCTCCAAGTTCCCCCCTCACTCTCCAACAGAATCTCAACTAATCTTAAAACTATCTCATCTCTGAGATTTACTTCTTGCTGGCATGACTTACTGAAATCGGTGGGAATTTCCCTTCCTTGATTTCAGTTACAGTTAGTTCTGATACTTACGAGAACTTAGAGTTAACACTGCATTCTTTGTAACATTCAGTCTACAAATACGACCTTCTATACCTACTAACCTCTAACCCAAGTGGTTCTTCAGTGTAATACAATTTAGAATTCCAAAAGAATGGAACGACATTTTGCAGTAAAGACCAGCCTATATGGAAAGCAATTTTCTGAAAGATGTGCAGAAGACAGAAACTGAATTTCTTTGCCATGATCTCTGCCCACTGGTGCGTGGAAATTACATGGTTCAAAACTGGTTCAAACTGGTATACAGTTCAAAAATTGAAGCTACTCAATTACAGGAGAAAGTTTAGTTTTAAATCATAATACATCCTGTATTATAAGATCTCAGTTTTTATTTAGCTGGACGTTAACTATTCTAAAATGCTCAAGCAAGGGAAAAAAGGAGGAGTGTGAATTGTCAAAACTAGGCGGGACGATAAGAGATTTAAACTCTCTAGGAGCTGTCACCAGATTGAAACACGATGGCTTACAGCACACCAGTACGCCACCAAGCTTGGCAGAACTGTGGGGCTGAAATCTGAACGTTATTATGAAATACTCAATGAATTCTAATGAAACAAAGTGTGTTTCTGCAGGGACTTCACTGAATCAGAGCTCTTCTGCTCCGCAGCAAATTTATACACCAGAAACTTTGCCTGTAGTTCTGCACAAAAGGTTTTAAATAGTGAAGCTCAGAGTTAACAAATTCTGTGACTCTGTTTGCACCGTGAGGCTATTCAGTGTAGCTGCACCAAGAAAAAAGGGTCATAAGAACCCTTGTGTAAAATTTGGAACATAAATCACAGTATGTTTAATGAAATTTGGAAAAAAGAAAAAAACCAGAAAGGCCTGGTGCTAATTAACTGAACTTATGCTCCAGTTACACGACCTACAAATTCTTTTACAAGCAAGTATCTGTTTTATGAACATCCCATACTCAATCTGGAATAAATTAGTTAATGTCATCCATTTAATTCAGTGTAAAAATGCTCTGTACTGTAATTTAACATTAAATCAAAGAGTGTGTGGTTTTTGATTATTAATTTGCACAACTCTCTGTTGATAATTCAGTTAAGACAGTGAGACATTTTTGGTTTACCTGTGATGAAGTGCTGTGAGTGGGCCGAGACATCGCTCCAACATTGGTCATGGCAGCAAAACTGCTAGGGGATTCTGGTTCTGCATATTGAAAGGAGAATGTCTCAAACCTAGTGTTACGTTCACCTGCCACAAAAAATAATTATAATATAAATGCATACTGGCTGTTGTCTACTAGACTAAAGACATTTTTCCATAGGGTAATAGCAAAGTCATTTCTAGACACCCACATCTATCCACTTAAAATCTGAATACTAAAAAAAGTCACCTAAATAAACACTTGCTACTCATCCTGTCGTTGTTACACAAACCTTATCCTTCTCCTTCAATTAAGGACTTCTTCTCAATGAACTAGCTTCATGTGGGCAAATCCTGATTCTTTTTTTCAGGAGCTGCCTTAAGACTACATGTACAGCAAATGCAATCAGATTTAGAGGAATACTCCACGGGGTTCCCTAACAGCACTTTCCTAGCTGAGGTGCATCTCACTGCTGTACCACTCCACTGAGCACTCACTGATCATTTCTGCCTTGATAAAACAGGCAACAAAGGTAACAACATTAGTTTCTAGATGTCCATGTGTGGTTTGTTCAAGTACTAGTCCACTGTTCTGGACAAATTGTAATTCTTTTTTACTCTTATTCGGTCCCAGTATAAAGAGCATTTAGAGAGACTTCAGAATTTAACCACCTGTCTTCTGCTTTCCTTCTATCTTAATTTTGAGTAAGAAGAGAGAACTCAGATTTCATATACCAACTAATAAAAAGAATTCGTATATTCCATCATGGAAAAAGAGGTAACACTGATCCTAAAGACTGTACTGCACAGGCTGGGTCAAGGACATGAACTCTCATCTCCCAGGCAGCTCTGCAGCTCTCTGGCACACAGCTTTTATTTTTGGCCTTGTTCATCAAGCTGACCTTCCCCATGGATAATTTCTCCTAGACAGAGCCCAAATTAGGAATAAATATGTAGTACTACACCCGTAGCACTAATAAGCTAGAACTGCTGCTGCTACTCATGAATATACCACATAGCAGTTTTCTGGCAGTGGAAAATGATGATCCTTATGATAAAAGATTGCTTTTTGTGTTCCATTAACTCAAAGAACTAAATACTACTGGCAGAAGGCTAATTGTAACTTCAAAAACGTTTGTAGCAAGAAGTTTTGTCTCTAGTGCTCCCAAATAACTCCAACTGCTGATCTCAGCATGCGTGACAGTATACTTGGGGAAACAACATGATTGTAAGAAACACCATCTCAGTATTTGCCTTTTGGGGACTGGCAACTGCTTAGGGGAGCAAGTGGCAGGGAAAAAAGGATCACTGATGGTGAAAGGGTACACGGTGCACAGCACTGCCTGTGGAGAAAGGTACAAGGTGTCAGAGGAGGCTCTTTGGCAGAGAGGAGGACTCTAATGCACAAGGGGAATGATGAAGAGAAAAAACACTCAACTAAATCTGAGACAGTTTTCACTCTGTCCAAACCCACCTTTTTCTCCCCTCCTGTAACTTTCTAATCAACAGAGTTTTTTGGATGGGGTTGTACCTTGGGTTTGGTTTCTTTTTTAATAGATTGTAGTTCTTGGTTAAATAATTTCTGCAGTAATTAGAGTATCTCCACCTCTATTGAAAGATCACACTGGTGGTTTTACCTGGATATGCACTACAAATATATGTTTTCAAAAATGTTAACTGATGACTTATATCTTTTCTTTCTTTCTTAGGGGAATTTTTAAACTAATAGTTTGCCTTCTTACTGAATTCAACTGTCTTTCAAGGAATTTTGCCAAAAGTTCCCATAAATGATACTGTAACAGGTTTTACATTCCAATAGCCTGGAGACGTAAGATACTATTTAACTTTACAACAGTATACTGAATTTTTTGTCCCTAAATTTTTACTCTGGGAGTGAGGGAGCCCTGGTACAGGCTGCCCAGGGTGGTTGTGGAGTCTCCTTCTTTGGGGTCTTCAAAACCTGCCTGGACACATTCCTGTGCGACCTGATCCAGGTGGACCTGCTTTGGCAAGGGAGTTGGACTAGATGATCTCTAAAGGACCCTTCCAACCCCTTCCATTCTACGATTCTATGAAATTAACACATTATTCTACAGAACTTTCAGAGCACTTTCTATTAACTGAGCAAGTGCTGAAGCAGAGATTCAACAGCTTAAAATTAAGATAACAAGGGTAAAAATACTAATTATAAGCACTGGCTACCCACAAGTCCTCTTAAGAGTTTGGAAGGAAACCAGAACCACAAATGACAGTACACAACAAATGAAACAGAGCTAACCAAAGATGCCAGGAATAGTAAATGTTTGGTCAGGCACGTGATTTGACGGATAACTTTGTAATTAAGTCTGTTTTACTGACTACTGTAAAAAAAAGCCCTTCATAGTAAAAATAATGATACTCATTATTAGAAAAACACAGTTGGACTGCTGAGCAGCTTCCTTTACAGGTATTCCAAAAAGAAAATACAGAAGCTTGTCTCATTTTCTAATTTATCTTGAGAAAAAAAAAGAGAAAGATTATTATGTTTTACAATAGCATATAATTTTCATGAAGTCATAAGTCCATTTCTTCCCTCCTGTAAAGTTTCATACAGTATCCTTTTTGGAGACAAAAATATATCTCAAAGTCCAGTGATAACACTCATGTATACAGTACATATTTTTAAAGAACAAGTGCCATCTTAATACCATTTTTTTTCTTACCTAATGCTGTCTCACTTAGATGTCTTTTCTTTCTTCCTTCTGAGAGCTGGTCAGATGTTCCTGACACTGACTGAGATTTGGAATTAGACAAACAGCCACTGCTCCATTGTTTGACAGAAACGTTTTGTTGATTATAGTCTACAAGAGAAAAAACACATATCAAGTTGAAAACTGAATTTCCATTGGTGCAATTTACAGGCAATCTCAACTGAAGAACTATTTAAAATGGAAAAAAACAGGCTTCTGCTAGAAACCCAAATTGTAATCCGTAGTGCAGTCACGCACCTGTATCTGCAGAGAAGCCATGGTCCAAACTCCTCCAGCTTGTACTAGTGTCCTCCTACAGCTCTGATGGGATTTCAGTGCAACAAAGCAGAACCTGACAATGTGGTCTGGGAAAAGATTCCTCTTCCACCTAAAGCCTTAGCCAGTTACCTTCTTTGGTAACCTGCTTTGCGTTCAGAGAATCATAGAATGGTAGGGTGGGAAGGGACCTTTAGAGATCATCTAGTCCAACCGCCCTGTAGAAGTAGTTCCACTTAGATCAGGTCACACAGGAATGTGTCCAGGCAGCTCTTGAAAAATCTCTAGAGAAGGAGACTCCACATCCTCCCTGGGCAGCCTGTGCCAGGGCTCCCTCACCCTCACAGTGAAATAGTTTTTCCTTATGTTTGAATGGAACCTTTTGTGTTCCAGCTTCTTTCCATTGCCCCTTGTCCTGTCACTGGATACAATAGAAAAAAGGAATGCCTCAACCTCCTGACACCCACCATTTAGATATCTGTAAATATTAATGAGATTCCCCTCAGTCTTCTCCAGGGATGGAGGTGAGGCTGACCAGTCTGTAGTTTCTTGGGTCCTCCTTCTTGCCCTTTTTGAAGACCAGATTGACATTAGCCTTTCTCCAGTCCTCAGGCACCTCACCTGTCCTTCATGATTACTTTAAAATGATGGAGAGCAGCTTAGCAATCACCATCAGCCAGCTCCTCAGCACCCTTTGATGCATCTTATCATGTCCTATTGACTTATGAGTGTCAAGCTTGCCCGATAAGTCTTCAACTTCTTCCTTATCCACCCAGGACAAGTCCTCTGCTGTCCAGACCATCCTACTCTCCTTGCTGGACTGGACTTCCTGAGGGCTGGCCTTGGCAGTAAAGACTGAAGCACAGAAGGCACTCAGTACTTCAGCCTTCTCTGCACCATCTGTCACCAGGGCACCCTTTACGTTCATCAGCAGGCCCACACTCCCCTTAGTCTTCCTTTTGCTGCTGATGTACCTGAAAAATTCCTTCCTGTTTTCCTTTACTTTCCTGTCCAGATTTAATTCTAAAAGGACTTTAGTCTTCCTGGTTGCACCCCTGCATGCTCTGACAATGTTCCTATACTATTCCCAAGAAATCAGGCCCTGTTCCCACCTCTCATAGATGGCTGCTTTCTCCTTGAGTTGTCCAAGCAGCTCTCTGTTCATCCATGGAGTTCTCCTGCCTCTTTTTCCCGCTTTTCTACTTGTGGGGATGCACTGATATTGGTGTTAAGTTTATAAATTGAACTTTTTAAGGGCAGAAAATACTGGCAGAGGAACAAAAATCAGTCTTGCAAGTAATAAAATATTTTGCTTTACGTACCATTGTCTGGAGATACTTTAAACTCCATTCCCAAAGATGAGGTATCAACAGGTTCTCCTTTGATTTCATCCTTCCTTAATAATGTTTCAAAGTATATGTGAAGAGGAATATCTAATTAAAAAAAAATCCAAATGACACGGTATTTCAGAAAGATAGCAACCTAAGAACTAATGAATTATGCATCATCACTAAAGGTCTATGAATTGATTTACACCACACTGTGTATGAGGAATCTATATTGCTGCCTTGGGTTCTTCAACTCATGAAGAACAGCAGCACCCTGCAAATCCTGTGAGGACAGACCACTTGTTCATATCGCTGCAGTGTCTTCACAGGGTCAAGCTGAAGACAATATAGGGAAATGTCTTGAAACTGGTGAGACCAAAGGAAAACTCAATGACAATATCCCAAAAAAGCCAAGCTAGACATTTCAAAGAAGTGCTTTTTCAAAGTAAGTCTCAGTGAGGCAGTTATTTATAGAATCATCATGGAGTCCTTGCCCAAGTGCTATCCTCCACTACAGGCAAAGACCTGTAGTCTTTCCATCAGTTACCTAAGTGCTATATAAGATAATCTCCAGCAAGAGCTAAGAACTCAAGGTACTTGCCTTCCTACTAACAAGAAGTGAGAGTTATGCCATAGTAAAAACAAATCCAGTTTTAGTTGTGTAGCTACACTGCCATGTGTGCTGACCAAGGCAGTATGCTCAAGCTCTCCTGCACTAAGAGCTTCTAAGGGCTGACAACTCCAGTCAAGGCAGGATTCAAACATAGGCACATAAGTGTAGTTGATTAGCAGCACTTTTTTTGGTGTTCAAAGTCAAAGTAAGCAAGAATAAACTATGTCCATGCCTGCAATTACTCCAGAATTATTTTTCACAAAAATAAGCTCTGAATGGTATCAAGTTAAAGTACGACTGAGGTCTTCCTCTCTTGACTAACTCCTGCACAAAACCCAGCAGGGCAGAGAGCACACAGTGCATTTTTCCCGTTTTCTCAAAAGGCTTTGGTTCAGCCTTTTAGGTACAAGTAATTAATGCTTTGAGAAATAGTTACTGCTGGGAGCCTAAAGGTAATTTCAAGGTATATTCCTTCTTTCTCTCTCTGGAAAAGGCTACAGCGGGATAATGTAATTAATTTCCCAAAAGAATTCTAATCCAGAATTAGTCTGCAAAGCTTCTGAAGTGGCAAGGAATTGAAGGCAAGGAAGGCTACGAAAAATAGGTCTCTATTCGAAAAGCCTCTCCAGAAACAAAATTGTGAGAAAGAAAGACAAATTAAGTAGAAATAAATAAGTCAATGTAAGAAGCTGGCTTGACAACTATTACATTCAGAATGAAGAGAGAACCAAGGGTAGGGCCAAAGGGTAATCATTAAGCTACTTTTATTTACCTACAAACTTAGCATTATGTGCCTCTGAGACTTGCCACGACAGAAAATGTCAACTTATTTTGCTAAATAAAAATAATTTATTTCAATTTGACATGGATCTATCTAGACATTTTGTCACAAGACTAAATGTGACCTATAAATGTTGGTTGTTTCTTTTTTCCCCACAAGGCTTTTGCTGTATTTCCTATTCTACTTCTGAGTAAAACATAAGTAAGGTCTGAACGGTTTATTGGTCACAACATTTAAATAAAGAACTAAATAAAATATTTTACCTGTTGTGAGGTTTTGTGTTGTTTTGTTTCCTGGGGAAATACCTGGATGTCTCTGAGATTTTTTTATTATGTGCTCTTATATTTTAATCAAAGTGGCAGTAGTGTTTGTTCCAGTTTATCCAAAGGCTAGGTGCAGAAACACCAGAAACTCAAACTTTTTAGATACAAACTATAATTTCCCAGTTATCAGAGTGCATGTTGAAAGACGTGCTTTTATGTTCAAGAGATGCTGCAACCAGAGTCCACAAGGACTGGATCTGAGCAGGAGGTAGTACGTCTAGTGCTTTTTTCCTGTCTCAACTATTATTAGAAAGGTTAAGGCTCCTTGTAAAGAGAATAAGTATTTCTCAAAAGAGAGATGTTCTTGGTATGGACATCCTGGCAAAGTGACCAACAGTAGTCATAATCGAATCTAAAGCCTTTCAGGTTTCTTCATAATGATTAATCTTTTTTCAAGTAAAGAAATTGTCAATATTCTTGTAAAAATTCCTAGTCTCCAGTAAGAGTAAAGTTAGAGTGAACACAAGGGGCACAGCCTTATATGACTGTCCTTAAACAGACTTCTAACTCCCTGTCTCCTGTCCAGCTGGGCTATCAAGAGTCACGTAGTAAGTGATGGAGAGTGTGTGTAAAGAAGAAAGATTTAAGAGGGGTTTTTCTCCTCTCTTCACAAGAGAGTCCTTCTGACTAGATATATTTGGTTTGTGTGGCCAGGTTTTGGTAGCAGGGGGGTAACAGAAGTGACTTCTGTGAGAAGCTGCTAAAAGCTTGCCCCTATGTCTGACAGAGCCAATGCCAACACCAGCCCCAAGATGGACCTGCCACTGGTCAAGGCTGAGCTCGTCAGTGACGGTGGTAGCACCTCTGAGGTAATATATTTAAGAAGGGGAGTAGGTTTCTGTGCTAGAGCAATTTGCAGCTGGGAGACAGAAGTGAGAATATGTGAGAGCAACAACTCTGCAGACACCAAGGTCAGTGAAGAAGGAAAGGAGGATGTGCTTCAGGCACTGGAGCAGAGGTTCCCCTGCAGCCTGTGCTACAGCCCATGGTGAGGCCCTGCTCCTGCAGCCATGGGGGAGCAGAGATTCACCTGCAGCCCAGGAAGGACCCCATGCTAGAGAAGGCAGATGCCAAAAGGACCTTGTGGGAACCCTGCACTGGCACAGGTTTGCTGGCAGGACTTGTGATCCCATGGGGAACCCATGCTGGGGCAGCCTTTTCCTGAGGGACCCTGAAGCGGTTCATGAAGATGGTCACACACTGGAGCTGTTTGCAGAGGACTGTATCCCACGGGAGGGATTCCACACTAGAGTAGAGGAAAAGTATGAGGAGTCCTCTCCCTTGAAGAGGAAGGAGTAGGAGAGACAACATATGATGAACTGTCTGTAACCTCCATTCCCCATCTCTCTGTGCCACGACAGGGGTGGAGAGAAACTTGGGAGCAACTCAGGAAGAAGGGAGGGGTGGGAGAAAGGTGTTTTAAGGCTTAGTTTTTATTCCTTGTTATCCTTCTGTCATTTTACTGACAACAAATTAAACTGATTTCCCAAGCTGAGTCTGTTTTGCCCATGATGGCACTTGTTGAGTGATCTGTCTGTCCTTATCTTGACCCTCATCTTTCATTATACTCTCTCTCCCCTGCACAGTTGAGAGGGGAGTGACAGAGAAGCTTCAGTGAGCACCTGGTATCCCACACTGAGGTGTCTGCTGTTGCACTCTTGAGAGTGTTCAGTTTTCCCTATCTCTTTTTTACTCCATACATGAGATGTAAGCTCTCATAAACCTGCAAGAGTCAAGATCTTCTCAGGAATCCATGACCATACTTTGGGTCTTCTCTACTGACCATTGACAAGTTCTCCAAACCCAAGACTTACTTTAATCCCTGAATTGCTAACACCAGGCTGCAGCATTTACACTGTCATTCTGGGAAGACTGGGTTTGACTGAAGACTTAAGCAGTTCCATGGAAGTCTCAGTCTCACACTCAGGATTATTTTGTGGCAAAGAAAGCCCCTAGAACAGCACAATTCTTGTACTGGTCAGCAACTACCGGGAATTTTCTTTTCCCTTCAATAAAAAAATCCCCCCCAAACCCAGTAGCATGAATCCTTTCTATTGATAACAGCACTTAATATGCTACTTTGAAGCCTCAAATGCTGTCAAGTTGCACTTGTATTAGTTTCAGTGCTGAGTCACAAACAAGATAGTCTGCATTATTGTTCAAAGAGATTAAGGAATCTGATGACAGAAACTATAAAATTCAAAGATCACCAAAAAGGCTGATTATCACAAAAACAATTAGCTTTTTGGACCTAGTCCAAAGGGCTTGAACTTGCTTGTGAAAACACCAACATATGGTAAGTGTTTTGACAAAAGAACCACCTAAATGACTGGCTCCATCAGACATACAATGAAATACGCAAAAACCAGCATTTCCCTGATCAGTCTTTCCTGGTTGTAATCATATTACTGGTATGGGAAACCCATAAAGTGTGTTTTTCAAAAGTCAGGATGAAGTTAAGATTTTAATTTAGTCCAAACTCATGTATTTTGCCACTATGAGGTTTCCTGTAAGATAATTCAGTTGTAAAAATCACTCAAAAGGTTAGTCCATTAACTTTGCAGCTCTCACTAGTACAACTACCCTCTGTTAGAGTCATGGCGTTACTTACCTGAAGGGAATGATAAGACTGGATGGAAGGAAGAGTCCAGCTCTTGCACATAATCTCGCATTTTAGATTCTGCACTGTACTCACTACTGTTCAAAGCGGAGGCTGGCATCATACACGGTAACTGAGTTTTATATGGAAAGGAGGCATCTCTAGATGGCAAAGTCTGCAAGAATACACAGAAACAAAGGTTAACATCTCCTTTACACACTCCTTTCAAAATAGACCAGAAGGAAAAAAGAAAATAAAAAAAATATCAGAGTGACACTTCAATATGGGAATGGGAAAAATAATCCTACAAACTTCAGATAGTCTAAATATGCTTACCTCCATTTCTCATGGACAACAGTGCACAATACAAAGAATACAAAACCCTCACCAATGAGGGTCAGGAAACAAAGTTTCCAGAGAAAATGTGATTGTTTCCAACCATTACTTTGTTATATCCTACAACAAACAAACATCCCTTAAAAGTCCATTCCAGTGTAATAGGCATGATATAGATGCTCAAACAAAGCTAGTATCAAACTAAACAGAAGGGTCTCCTCCATTTATCCCCCTTAGCCATAGGGAGATTCTCTTAGCCTCAATATCTCTAAGAGAGAGTTTGAGCTCCTACATTTTAATGCAAGACACAACATGAACCATTTAGAGCACACCATATACTTTCGCAAATCAAAGGGACAAAGTCTTTACCTTGTTATAATTTCAATATCCGATTATCAACACTAACAAAAGAAGATACATAGCAATAAATACAGAGAGAGATACATCAAGGACTGATTAACAGGTAGTAAGAGATATTACTAGGACAAAGAGAGCTGCAAAGAAAGATTAATTTAGCTGCTTATTTGCAAGGTGTTCTAAAGTACAGCTCTGAAAGACAGAAGAACTGAATCACAGAATCTTAACGGTTGGAAGGGACCTCAAAAGATCATCTAGTCCAATCCCCCTGTCAGAGCAAGTCCACCTGGAGTAGGTCACACAGGAACTTGTCCAGCTGGGTTTTGAATGTCTCCAGAGAAGGAGACTCCACAACCCATCTGGGCAGCCCGTTCCAGTACTCTCACAGTGAGGAAATTTTTCCTTGTACTTCTTTGAAACCTCTCATGTTCTAGCTTGTACCCATTGCCCCTTGTCCTATTACTGGACATCATTGAGAAGTGTCTGGTTCCATCCTCCTCACACCTGCCCTTTACGTACTTGTAAACATCGAATGGGACACTACAGGGCAGTGGTCAACAGTAGTCTGTGCCCCAGAATAAACTACAAAAGCGCTGCAGGGAAATAATGCTGCTTATGCCTTCAGCCCTATTGGAAACGAGCAGTAGCAATCTGAAAGGTACTGGCATTTTTAAAGGCTTACATAGGTTTCTGATACTTTGCAAATGCTGCAGATCCCACAAACGGAAAGGGAGGGAAGAAGGCACTGGGATAATTCTAAGGCCTCAGACTAACACTGTACAAACAGCCCCATTTGTCATCTCCTGGAAAGCAATTTTAATGTAAAAAACTGTAAGATTGACTATGACAGTGGTCATCCTGATTTTCTTAAAACCGTTCTTATGGAATGAAAGGAAAACATCTAGTAGTTGCATCAGAGGTGAAACGATAAAATGATTATTTATTTGTATTTTCCATACTTTGCCTTCCAAATCCAAGAAGTCTCTACAGCGGCTTTCCCCTGCCTGAAATATTCCGGGGTATATTCTAGCAGTGTTAGTAATCTGTTAGTGACGCAGTGATTATATCCACCACATAAAATCTCCCTCCACTTACTGAAATCAGTCCTACTGTCAAGTGGCATCAGTATTCACAACCCACATTAACTCAGAAAATATTCTGAAGTTCCCCTTTCCATCTCTTCCCTACTTCTCAATTGATAAATTCCCTACATTGGTATCGTACTGCAGGAACTATTAAAACAACGCAAGCATGTTATGATGCTGGAGCAGAGAAGACCCTGTTGTGGAGGGAGTGGTTCTTGTATTTCACTTTCTTATTTTTCCATTGGAAAACATTAATGGTCCTAAATACACATTGATCTCCATACACAGGTGTATGCATGGGTGCTTTCAACTCAATCTGGAAAAAATCCTTTTCTAGCCCAGGATTCCTTCAAATCAATGTTATTTTCATGTGACAGGCATATGGGACTCTACATCTGTTAAACTTTATGGATGTTTAAAGTGTTGGCAGAACTGAGACCTGTGTTTGGAAACACTAGAGGGATAAATGCTAAAGCAAATTTAATGCTTCCCATTATAGGGACCATTAAACTAAAGCTTTAAGAGCTTTTAGGTAATAGCTCTACCTTTGATGTGATAAGAGCTTGCACTTCAAAAATGCGCAAAAGCCTACTCCATCTTGGTATTTGTTTTGTTGGAAACGAACTAGTTTACTGAAACTCCTGTAACTGCACTCCTCCTGCTTGCATTTATATATATCAAATGATATATCACTCATTCTTTAAAAATAAATCCCCAGACAGTTATAAGTAAAATTATTCAGAAAACGTATAGATAAGACCAACACATACTGTCAATCAGTCCTTTAGTCCCAACTCATTTTTTTCTTGCTTTAATTCACTTTCTTCCAAATATATTTAGGCTATAGCTTAAAGTTATGCATGTGCAAAAACAGGCATGCACGGTCAATTAATCTCTACAGTCTCAATCTATTTGGAAGCAGTATTAAAACCCATTTGCCAACATTGGTAAATGCAAAATTCTTTTCTTCATCTTGCCTGTGGTGTGAGTTACAAAACCTTATGCCTGAATTTGTGAGTTATTTCCTTGAATGGTCTGGCATCAACACCTAAATAATTAAAACTTTCATTAAGTTGGTTCATGATTCAAAAGAAAATAAGGACTTACATAAAAGCATGAGTAATTTTATTTAAATGCCTGTGAAGTTACCAGAAAAAAGCTAAGAAGTCTGGCAGTGTCTGTGCTCCTAGCTACCCGATCTGGTTTAAATTTCAGATGGAGTAGTTTTCCACTGGAAAATGCTGAATTCGTGAAATCATGTTGTTTCTCAGGAATGTCGATTTAATCAACTCTTGATGAAAAAAATTCTGAAGCCCTTCACTCTGGCATGAAAGCATGTTGCTCAAGTCAAAGAAAGTGCTTCAACCTTATGGAAGCAAAACTGAAGAATTGTTCATTGGAAAACTATACTTTCCTCCCTTCCAATTCAGTACAGAACAATCTACAATCCAACTGGCTTTTGCAGAAGGTAATTATTGATTTTACTACACAAAACCAAAAAATCCACCAAAAAACAACTGAAAACAAGCCCACAAATATACCCAATTCAGCCACAGCAATGACAAGTGTCTCCATTAAAACTGTGGCAATACAGCTTTCAGAAGACAAGCCTCTACAGCAAGCCTGACCACAATGCCAACCCTTCAGAAATCCAGAGATTACTAAACTCTTACCAGTTTTTCCCCTGCTATACTATATCTCATACATCTCCTGAAACATCTTTCTTCGTTAATGAAATACAAAACCTTATGTTTCCTAAGTTCAAACAGATATGAAGACCAACATTACATTAAAATGATTCTATTAAGGAAAAGAAAATGTGCTGCATTTAAGAGGAAATCAGAAATGTGCAAGCTTTAATCCTCAGCTAAAATAGCAGCTCTGTTTTAAACTTCATAGGAAATGCTGTCACCAAAAGAATCTAATTTTCCAGAGTATTATGAATTTTCATCTTAGATTTTTTTTCCCCTTAGCACTGTTCTACTGGGTCACAAAAATTATAGTGAGCAATCTGTTTTGATTTTTAAAACAATTCTTGTGCTTGCTTCTGATAAATTGCTGCATTAGACAAAACACGACTGGTTCATGCCTCTGTCTAGAAGGGTCAGGAGGCTGAATGCTAACCAGCCAACAATTCTTCTGCAGAGAAAAAAGTTTGAGTTTATGAAGCGTGCTGTAACTGAAAAGAAAAATGTTTTGTGCTCCTAGTTAAAAATTCTGAAGTGAATACTCATTTCATGGTTTCAGCTACTGATAACTAAAACTCATACTCTTTCTGGAAACATGCCTAAGTGTAACAGTACAGAGCACCACAGTTCAATTACACCAGTGTGTGTGAATCCAGTAAGTTAATTAAGTTAGCTCAAATGCACTCTGCTGAATATCTGTCACGTCTGCTTCTGATTACTTTTATATGCCAAAAAAAGACAAAGAAAAAGCATTTGTTCTCTCTACACAACATATATGCGCAACTTTTCAGCAATATTAAAGAACTATCCCCCTCAATATTAAAACTGTTTTTCAGCAAATAAGTAGCCAACTAATTATGGGATCCGAAAGAATCACCATGTGGGCAGCTGATCCCTCCTCTTTAAACACCAAACGCACCGCTGACTTGTAATCCCGCAGAAGTGCTATGTACAGCTCACACCAAGACAGCAGAGCATTACCTGCTTCAGCATACACCTTGAAGGCCAACCCACTTCTTCATGGCCTCCCTCCTCTGTACATAATGATCTGCTCTGAGCAGAGCTACATCTCTTTGGCAGTTAAACGAAATATCTTATTTCACAAGCTAAACATCACGGGTTCCCTAAGCAGGATCTCACTGCAGAGTGCTTTTGTAAAACATACAATACACGGATAGTGAAAGGTTAATCTGAAAACCTCCCAAACCTTCTCTCTTACCAACAGAAAGTGGAGGAGATGGTGGGCAAAGCATCTAAGACATCCCTACAGAGGAAGGTGCATAACAGATAGTGCTGACGATACATACTATGTGACAGACTCTCCCTTTCAGATGAGGTTTCTATAGATGTCAAATGGACAGACCTTCCCCATGCACTTACTTGCCTGCATTCTCTACACAGGTCAGGTACAGCAAAGCAATTAGTCCTGTGATTTAAAACAAATTCTTCTGCCTCTGGCCACTCTGAAGCTGTTGCTAAGGATAAAGTGGCAGATCCCATGGTAGAGACCAGCTTTTCCAGGAACGGAACTGAGACTTTCATAGAGCACTAATGACAACTTAACTCAGCATCCAGCTTCTCTCAAATTCAGATTTTTAATCAGTCATAAAATGAATGGTAGCTGCTTCTACTGTTCTTGGAGACCACCCACCTCTCATAAGCACACATGGAGTTTAGTTTCTTTAATCCTGTTATAAGGTAGTGGAAGATGGACTTTCACCTGCTCTGGGGGAAATGTATGCTGTCCTTAACATCTTGAAACAAAGATCTTTTGTTCAACTAGAAAATCTATTTTAAAAAAATCAAGGTTAGTGCTTAATCTTTGACTAGTTAATCAAAGAGAAGGAAAGACATTGTAATCCATAGGGGTATGTTTTCACAAATGCGATGTAGAAATTAAGAGTAGATGTGATCAGTAAAATGCTACAGAAATGTCGTGATAAGCTAAAGGTACATAACTGTGAAAAGCACACTTCAGTTCTTTTGTTCTGGAAAAAAAGAACTGGCAGGATGACCAGCTTGCTGTAAACCTCACTAAGGATGGATTTAGTTCCATTGGCAGTATCATAGTATTGCAAAGCTGAAAGTGTTCTCCTCTCCTTTCTCCCCAGTAGACAACAGTTTCATCACACACATTCAGAATACCTGAATACATAGGAATACTACTTTTTTTTTTTCCCATTCAGGTTTTGTTGGTTTTTATCTAATAGAAGACCTTGTTTTTTTAACTTCCAGTGTTAAAACAGTAAATCGCAACCAAAGGATTCTCCTCCTCACACTGAAAGACTGACATAACCGTCGAGGTACTATGCTATTTTCACTGAAGCAGGATGCATCCTCTTCTTGCAACCAGTTTGCAGGAGACTTGGCAAGATAACAACATTCACTGTAATTTTGGCTTTTTAGAAGTCAGCAACACCAGGAAACCATGCAGAATAAAGATGGTAGAGCCAACATCTAAGGATACCAAAAAGGGCAGATGACAACCAGTAGATTCCTTTCAGCTCAAGTAAGGGAAATAAGCACTTTGCTAAAAGGCAAAACTTCTAGCTGGCTACTGAATAATATGCTTGACAGTTACTGCAGTAGACAGTGCTGTTTCTTTAGATTTACAGACCAGAAGAGCTAGAGAAAGCAGTAATTGGTAGCAGCCACAAAGAATTTACCTGTATCTCCTTTAACACAAATAAACCACAGCATTTTAGCAGGTGCTAAAATATTCTTCTCCAGACAAATATATCACCTGGTAGAAAACTGGGTACAACCTCCACTCTCTACACGATATTATAATTAAGCACCTTGTCTGCACACATCCCCTTCTCCCTCTACCTTCTTCTCCTGGTTTGTTTCCTGTGTCTTTTTTTTAACCACTAAATGACAGCAGATACTCTGCTCTCACTTAACTCCTGTTTGAGACAAAACAGAAAAAACGTGGCAATATTCGTTGGCAATCTTGATATATTAGCTATTTGCATGTAGTATCTAAAATGTAAGTAAGCTTTTGCATCTCAATTCCCAACTTTCAGGTTGCTAGCATCTTGGTAAGTTTCAATTCCAGTTTCCTCCATGTGCCACAATCCACACAACCAACTCTTCCTCCAGCAGGTGGGGATACAAATACAATGAGAATTTTCAGATTAAAAAAACTCTGCAAATAAATGGATAGGACCAAAACTGACAGCATACTCAGATCTCACTTCTCTATCGCCTCTTACCTTTATTTATTAAACTATATGAAGTTTTCAGACTAAAACACCACCTAGCCTAAATGACATCTCTTGGCAAAGCACATGGAACTAAAGTAATTAGGTAGGATGTTAAATGAGAAACTAACAAAACATACTGACAAAAATTCCTTGTTATAAAAAAACAACCAACCAAACAACTCATCCTGCAGCAAACAAGACAGATAAAATCTGGAAAATATCAGGGCATGTCAGCTAAGCACAGATCTCTTGGGAGTGCTTCTGACTAGTAATGACACTTGTCTGCTTTGAAACAAATTTAGTAGAACTTTTGATATCTCATAGATAATTTGGTTACTTCAAGTTTAGGCAAAAAATAGTCAGAGATGGAGATACTATAGGTCCTCATAAATAAGAAAAGTATTTGCAGAAGCACCCAGGCATTAGACTTTGGACAATCCAGGTGGATGAAAGTAGTTACATTTGCAACAAACGCTAGGAAATTATTGAAATTGAGCTCACATCTTAAAGCCTTAGCACACATCTGCTACTTACAGACTTTCTTGGTTTTAATACTCTCGGCCTTCTTTCTTAGTGTTTAAACTACATTACGTGCATTTTATAGGAGGAGACAACGACCCAGAGGTTGACTTGCCAGCCGTAACAGTGCAAAGGAGTAGCAGATCCAGCATTTTGAACAATGCACTCTCAGACTTCCAACTCCTACCCACAGGCATGTATCCTCATAGCTGTCCATGCCTGCAGTTTACTCGTTTGTGCTATCCTGCATGCGAGTTTTAATATTCATTAAAAAAACACACAGAAGGAACGCACCACTACCATCACATCCTCTAGATTGAAGCATAGACTGCAATCCCAGGTTTACTGTGCATGTGAATTATTCTGAGTGGTTTGTACACAGACTCATGATCAAGAAATGCCCTCAGCTCTTACCGAGCTATTTAGATGGTAAAAGAAAGACACAAAAGAGACCGTGGCCAAAAGATGACTCACAGATCTGTGGTACTTAAATCTTTCTGAATTAAGAGACAAGCGGATTTGGCTCCAGAGAATGTTTCAAGTTCCTGAGGATATTGGATGGTGACAGATAAACCAAACACTCTGCATCCTGTTTTATTTATCCCCACTGCAGTCTACCTTGTAGACGTGGCAGGTTTCTACAGTTTTAGAGTTCTATGTTTTCTTTTAGATAGTATTCTCTGTACGCATTATTTAAGTACCAGAGCAGAGGAAGGTGTAGTCCTCTTCAGAAAAGAACAGAGGACAATATAGGGCATCTGTCAACAGGTGCTGGGAGGCTACTAGGTCACCAAATATTCAAATTTCTGACAGCATTGTAAATGTATGTGGCATGGCAGTAGATAAGAGAAAAAATGTGGCTGTCTTCCCAGTGACCTTATGAACCGACAGATGCGACAGCAATTGACAATTTTATGCTCTGCTCTTCCTAACATGGGTGCTGGGGGTAGAGGGACAAGGTGAGCTTCCCAAACAAATCTGAAGAGATGTGAAGAACACTCTGAAGGCCATCCAATGCCGAAAGGTCATCCCCAAAAATCCCCAAATTATCTCGTCATTTTTTAAATCTCCTACACATGAGAAGTCTGCGTTTTGCTGTGATTCTCTGGCCAGAATTCTTTAGCCATTGTCTTGTTCAGATGACTCTGCAGAGCATGGTCGCCCATAAGCTCTGCCAGGAGCTTGCTTGCCAGCTGTTTGAGCCAGGCACTGTGAGGAAGCTGGCACAAGAGCTTCAACACTCAGAAGATTCAATCTTCTCCTCAGATTTTGGCAAGATGGTCTTTGTTAACTCCACATCTGCTGCAGAGAGGTGGCAGCAAGTCTTCCTTAGCTCCAGCTTGTTCTAAGGTCAGGGATCCTCACAGACCAAGGACTACATAAATATGTAAAACTTGAAGAAAAATGAGAGAAGCTGTTGCAAGGGTTGGCATACCAACATTACATTAAAAATCCAACTATTTTCTGTACGGTGAATAAGTTAACTCCTTTTTCTATGAAAGGTCAGAGGAAATGGATTACTATTGGGAACATACATGCATTTTCAAAGAAAACTCGGTATCAGTCCCAGGGGCATTCCTCATTTTGCATCCTTACCCTTTGACATCTGCCTAATCCAGCAGTCAGCCTGGGCTGATAGCCTGTGTTCTTCCATTACAAGCTGAGCAATCTCATCAATAGCTGGGTAACCAAGTGTAGCAAGTGCAGAACTAAGAAAGTGAAAGGCCTGTTAGAATAAGATTCCTTGAATTAAACAATACACTGGTGATGGTTCTCAATTCAAAGACTTGATACTCATTTAGGTTTGATTGTCAGAATGTGCTGGAAACGTCCAGTCCAATTTTATCCCTCACTTCATCAGCAAGATCCCTGACACTGTTTTTAACCAACACTGTGAGAGAGGCTTCGTCCACTGCTTTACCTTAATTTTGAAATCATTAATTGAAGTTGGCACTTGCCTGAAGTCCAAAGCTGACAGCTTGATTGCTGCCACCATCTCTTATTTTCTCCAGGAATATGAGTAGAATCAAACTGTAGCCCTTGATGCAGTTGTCCACATTGCTTCTCTGTTAACTTCCCCATGGAGAAGACATTAGAAATCAGAGTACAAACACTGGCTCTTGAGCCAAGAGCTGCAGTAAGCATAAAGAGCACTCCCTACAAGGTTTTTTACCACACAGTCTTTGGGACATCTCTGCACTTACTGTACAAAGAAAGTGTAGCTGGATATGCAGCGTATGGTAATGCAGCACTAGAAAGAGCATAGATCAGACACACAGTTGCATCACCTCCAAAATTTGAAGCCTTAACTAATAACTTTCCAGTGTACTTTTTGATTGCATTCTACAATGCAATAGTAATATTTAGAATCATAGAATGGTAGGGGCTGGAAGGGACCTTTAGAGATCATCTAGTCCAACCCCCCTGCAGAAGCAGGTTCACCTAGATGAGGTTGTACAGGAACATATTCAGGCAGGTCTTGAAGACCTCCAAGGAAGGAGACTCCACACCCTCCCTGAGCAGTCTGTTCCACTGCTTCCTCACCCTCACAGTGAAATAGTTTTCTATTTAAATGGAACTTTTTGTGTTCCAGCTTCATCCCATTACCCCTTGTCCTGTTACTAGATACCACAGAAAAAAGGAATAATACCCATCATTTAGATATTTGAAAATATTAATAAGATCTCCCCTCAGTCTCCTCCAGACTAATCAGCCCCAGTTCCTGCAGCCTTTCCTCATACGAAAGATGTTCCAGTCCCCTGATCATCTTGGTGGTCCTGCACTGGACTCTCTCCAGAAGTTCTGTCCCTCTTGAGCTGAGGAGCCCAGAACTGGACACAGTACTCCAGATGAGGCTTCACCAGGGCAAAGGAGAGGGGGAGGAGAACCTCCCTTGACCTTCTGGCCACACTCTTCTTGATGCATCCCAGGATACCATTGGCCTTCATGGCCACGAGGGCACATTGCTGGCTCATGGTTAGTTTATTATCAACCAGGACTCCCAAGTCTCTCTGCAGAGCTGCTCTCCAGCAGGTCAACCCCCAGCCTGTACTGGTGCACGGGGTTGTTCCCAGATGCAGGACTCTGAACTTGTCCTTGTTGAACCTCATGAGGTTCCTCTCTGTCCAACTCTCAAACCGGTCGAGATCCCGCTGAATGGCAGCACAGCCTTCTGGGGAATCAGCCAGTCCTCCCAGTTTGGTGTCATCAGCCAACTTGCTGAGGGTACCCTCTGTCCTCTCATCCAGGTCGTTGATGAAGATGTTGAACAAGACTGGCCCCAGAACCGATCCCTGTGGAACTCCACTGGCCACAGGCCTCCAACTCGATTCTGTGCCATTGATCACCACACTCTGGGCTCTGTCATTCAGCCAACTCTCGATCCACCTCACTGTCCACTCATCCAAGCCACACTGCCTGAGCTTTCTGATGAGGATATTATGGGAGACAGTGTCAAAAGCCTTGCTGAAGTCAAGGTAGATGATATCTGCTGCTTTCCCCTCATCTAGCCAGCCAGTTATGCACTCATAGAAGGATATCAGGTTGGTTAAACAGGATTTCCCCTTGGTGAATCCTTGTTCACTCCCCGTGATAACCATCTTATCTTTCATATGTTTAGGATATTCAGGATGAGTTGTTCCATTACCTTTCCAGGGATGGAGGTTAGGTTGACCGGCCTGTAGTTTCCTGGGTCATCCTTCTTGCCCTTTTTGAAGACTGGAGTGACATTTAGCACAAAGCAGCTCAGCTGTATGACTGGCTGCTGGGCTGCAGAAACGAAGTTTCTTTTCACAAGTTTTTACTGTTATTCTCTGAACTGCACTAACTCTTTCCTAGTTTTCCAAAGACAGATATATAGGCAGCACTTACAGAAACATGAGATATATTTGAGTCTGCAGATATAGGCCTCCAGAAAAGCCTGCTATTTAGAAGTTCAATCTGGAGTGTTTAAGTAGAAGGAAGGGAAGGTCCTGGAGTCTCTTGCTCAAGAGCAATCTCTTCAGCTGCACTTGTGATATTGGAAGCATTACTTGAAGAACAAGGTCTCAAACCACTTTAACAGGTCACTGATTGGGGAAGTCTAAGCAATCAACAGTCTCCTTGGTTAATGCCAGGAAGATGAAAAGAGCTCCCAAACTCCAACCCTCCACCCCCATCACCTACCATCAAACCCTCCAGGCAGGCTGCCAAGTCTTTAAGCCCTGCTGCCAGGAAGTTGGGAAGTCAAGCTAATAAGAAAGTGGACAGCTTTTCAATAAAATATCTTGTTAAAACTAGGACACTTCTGCAATTTTTCAGAGCATGCTGAATCAGCACACTCACACAAAATACCCTTGCAGGGGAAATTTCTCCCCAGACCACTGGTACACTTAGTAAATCCCAGATAGTCAGACGAGGAGACATGGGAGATTTCACTCAATATTTTCACTCTTAAAAACCAAAGTAAAATGAAGACATTAAAACCGCTTGGGATTAACACTGCTCTAGAGAATGAGTTCATACCATCTCTGTTCCCAAATTAGACTGTTGCTTTAAGCACCACAGCTAAACTCATTATATATTCTTACCAGCAATATGCTATTAATATCAGATGTGAACAGATATGCCTTGCCCTGCACAACAAACAATGTGGGTTTTTTGCCATTTAAAAATATTAATTCCTTTGTAACACCAAAAATTTTAAGAGCTTTAAAGCATTCATGAAGTGTCACGAAAAAGGCAATATAACTAAACAGAAACAGCAAAACCGGAAACAAGATTAAGATATTGCAATTTAATTTCCTGGAAAATAATGTGCCACCAGCTGTGTAAACTTCTTGCAGCTAAAACAAATATTCTAAGAACAAGCAGGCAGCTGATTTACACTGTAGCATGTTTCCTCAACAGTCAAGCCTCCCAAGGAAACCCTTGAGCTGTCTCTTAGACTGTACAAAGGCTTTAAAGACAGCCATACAACAAACTGATTTGATTAGCAGGATTCTGAGCGATCTTTAATTTTTATGTTCAACTCATTAAGTCTGAGCTCCGGCTGACACATCTAGTACTCCCATCACATACACTATGTGCTTCCTGAACATAACAAATAACCAGTGCAGCATGCACTATCCTTCTGACATACCGGACAAGACACATGCAAGACTCTAGCAGCTGGATTCTTTGGTTTTGTCTCCTGAAGTGAGGCAAGGGCCTACCTGCTGATTCCAGTAACAGGCACCGTGCATTCTGTAAAGTTTCCTCTTCTGGAAACTATGAAGTGGCCTTGTTCGAGCAGATGTGCTCACATTTGCCACAGAGAGAGATCTTAGTCTTGTCCCATCTCTTCTTCTTTTCTTGATGTGCTGATGATCAAGCAACCAGCTGCTCGACGAGGACACCTCTCTGTTGTCTGAAGCTCTGCAATTTTGTGATTAATGAGGCAGAAATACAAGAAGTTAAATAAGCTCAACACACACAGGCTGAGATTTCATACATTTCATTAGCATTATCCACCTAAGAGAATTTTATTAACATTAAAATGTTTTAGCATGTTGTTTCAGGAAACTTTGTACATGTTTTGTTTGCTCATTGGTTAATTCAATGTTAAAAGGAAGTTTATCATTATTGTTCACCTTACTGCTCACAGAAACAAATGTCAAAATGAAGTAAGACCTTGAACATATAATGGTTTTTCGATTTTCCAAATTCAAGAACTCTAACACCTATGAGATTTAAGTTACAATTAATATTTCCCTACAAACTTACATTTCATTCAAGACAGCAGTTATGCAAACATAACGGAATGAATCCTAGAATCCTGCCCTAATACTTTTGAGATTTTCTAGTTTTGCTCAAGAAGTGAAACTTAAGTCAAGCTTTACAAACAAGTGTCTATTCACACAGGGGCTGCAATTCACTGCGAAGCAGTTATATAAAAATTTAGTTTAGCATTTAGTTTAACCAACATAAGGCCATTAAACTTCCCTTTCAGGGATGTGCCAATAGAGCTGTCCAATACAACCCAAGCCCAGCCTGGAGGAAGCCCTTGAGGAGGAGGGAAATCCTAGGCTGCTTCTCTGGCGTTAAGATCTAGAAGCTGTTTAGAACCAGATCATTTGGAAGAATGCAAGCTCAGCTCTCATCACAATATAATAGGGTCTATATAAATACACGGTAAACCTTTTAACATTAAATCTCTCTCTTACCTGCATTTCCTCAACTCTGTCCCTTTCAAATCCTGCTCAGTGTTACAGCATCATCCGTCCAAAAACTTACTTACACTCATACCTATCCACGTATGCCTAACAACCTGGGATCACTCTCATCAATCTACAGCCTATCTTCTCACCAAAACAGGGAATACTACATGGTAAGAATTCAAAACACTCTCACATTTGGCTAAGCAT
The DNA here is from genome assembly GCF_028858725.1 of Colius striatus. Classification (NCBI taxonomy): domain Eukaryota; kingdom Metazoa; phylum Chordata; class Aves; order Coliiformes; family Coliidae; genus Colius; species Colius striatus. The sequence continues at coordinate 26,765,998 of NC_084767.1, read as the reverse complement.
GAAAGAACAGGAAGAATACACATTGCTTTTATGAGTATTCTACTTTGTTGCTGTAGCAGTATCTGCCAGCAAAGCTGATGGCTTGCTGCAAAAAGCACTCAAGTGTGCATATAGTTTTACAATATTGAAGACCTTGACTGTAACTCTAAATCGCCTGAAAAGTGCAAGTATATGAAATATTTTGGCCTTGGTTTGTAACAGGTCATCTATCTGCACAAATGATTACTTCCTCTTGTGAACTTCATCTAGAAAGTCACAGTCTTATTAGTGAAGTTGTAACACACAATAAACCACAAAAATTAATTTATTACAAGGCCGTTTATCAATCTTTTTTGACAAGTGGCATTCTTCTAAAAGTATATTTTTCTTAAATAGAAGCACTTGTTAGGTAAATGTAATTAAATGTCATCCCATGCTGTGCTAATTAAAAGAGGGATGGTGCAAAGTATTTAAAGAAACACACTAGTAAGTGTCAAGAAAAAGCCCCAAATACTGAAGCATGACATTCTTACTACTAACACTGTATTTTTAAGGCTTGATAAAGAAACAAAACATTTAAAGTCCATGCAAAAGATTTCTCAAAATATTTTCTATGAATTCTCAAAAACATTTTCTCTGCAATTATCCACCTTGAAGTCTGATGGTGCCAAGCCCAACTTCTAGACTTCCACATACTTTCCTCTTAAATGAAAGACAACACTGACAGGAATGAAAAGCTCCTCAGCTTCTTGATTTCTGCCTTTGTTCTGATGGGCTGGTTTGACAATCTCTCTTCAGTCTCTGCCAGCTGCTCTATTTAGCCTCCTGTGCCTTGCAATAAAGCATGGCTTCATTTTCAGATGAAGCAGAGATTTCAGCTCTGTGGCTTGGAGCTCCAGTACACAGCAGTATTGTTTTCTTGACACTCATATAAATAGGCTTTCCAGTCAAGGTTTGAGGCATCTGCTTATTCTGATCTTAGTTTGGGTGGTTTTCAAAATAGGATTCCACAGAAGACTGAAATGAACTATTGTCAGATGTAAAATTCATTAACTTGCTGAAACACTCCTTTCAAGGCTCATAGGTTGGCCTTTCTTGCTCTGTGGCCCAGCTAAAGAGCAGAGACCTTACTCATGGGTACATACATGCACAGCAAACCATGAGACATGCACTACTTGCACTGGAATAATAAACTTTCATTCCTTTTGCCTCATAAGAAAGTGGTTATCCTGAGCTTAGGGAACTGCTTCTATGAACGTTTACTTTCATACATCTGGCTAATCTTGGCATCTAGATTCAATGGAGCAAAGTGACATTGGAAAAGGAAGCCTCTAATGAAATTAGACCTTGATAAACGGTAATTCAGGGTTACCCACATTTAATCAACCAATTAATTAATACAAGCACCACCATTCCACTGGGAATAGCCCAAGTAACCAACCATACTACAACCCCATGATTATCAACCTCAAAGATCTCACACTTAGACCTAAACATGCATGATCACAGCTTTCACATTAAGAGCCTATAGCTAATTTCAAGAATTTCTTACATAAAAATGACTATCATCCCTTTTTACTCCTCTCCTCAAAAACAATGCCACCATATTTTCCATTTGATTTTGATTTCTACTTTCTGAAGTACTTAATATAGTCAGTGAGCTCTAGAAAGAGTGAGGATAGAATCAATCAAGAAATTAACTTAACTGTAGTATGCAACTGTCTCAATTAATTGCATGCAAAACTACTACAACAAAACACCACAAAAAAACTGAAGCACACTCAATAATCCAAGAAGTAGGAGGTAGTGAATTTCCCTGTAGGATTTTTATGGTAACCACTAATTATTCTTAATTACCATCTTTAATGAATGGTATTTATTTGCAGATTTCAAAACATTTCACAAGAAGTAAAAAATGAATTCATTAACTGATTTTTAAGATGTCATCTAGAAAGCTCTGAAGTCTCAGGTTGCCTTCCAACTCCAGCTTAAGTGCTACAGCACTGAGAAGATCTTCCCATTCTTCTTCAGGGTTTTATACACCATGAGTAGAAAACAAGTAGCCTTAGAGAGAGTAGTCTATTAGTAAACAACTGTATTGCTTATAAAACAAAAAGAAGACTGATTTTAGACAGTGCCTGATAAATCAGAAGATAAGTGGCTTTAACTTCTATCATTAGAGTCCCTCATCATGAAGTCAACTTCATACATTCTCAAAAACACTTTTCAAAGCAAGAAACATCCCTGACGTTTCATGAAAAAGTCACAGATTCAAGACACAGCTGTCTAACAGTCTAGATTACTCCCTTCTTCTACACAGCCATCTCTATTAGCAACTGCTGTTGCAGGGCTCTTTTTATTCCAAAACTTTGAGGAATCTTCTGATTCTCACCTACATGATCTGTAAACAACTGATACACCAGGAGCATGAATGTGACGTGACAAGAACTTTTCATCCTTAAATTTAGGGCACAGACACACAATTGCTTTGGAACAGACAGCAGTTAAAGAAGTTGCCCATACAAGCTGCGCATTATAATCTCTTTGTGGGAGGCTACAGCCTCTGTGGCAAAGCTGCTAGAACAGACGGTGTGGCCATCTCTCCTTGGAGCCAGGAGACAGAGAACTACATTCTCCTGCAGACACTGCCATAAACCCCCCCCAAGCTCTAGTAGGGAATACTTTCTTCATCCACCTGATCTTAATTGAGATCTATGAATAACAGCAATGCCTCCATCCTCAAAAAATTACATTACTAGTATCTCAGGAGAAATATCCTACATACCTAGGTTTTTTTACGACAGGACTGTAGTCAGTTGCCTTAATGCCGTTTTGAGACTGATTACAGCCTGTAATCTATTTTAAAATCTTTGAATAAAAGATGGAGTTACTAAGAAGGATGGGGTAATAACTGAGAAATATTTTTCTACAAGATTAATTTTGAGCTGTTGGAAGATATATAGCTATGAAGAACAAAAGACTACAAATGGAAAAATATTATCTCCACAGGCCTGAAAAAGTAGCTGGCAAAGATAAATGTGGCCTTGTATTGAAGACTAGCTTGCTTAAAATTAATGAACCTGCTGCTAAAACACCACCATGATGTTTTTGCAGCACAGATGACACTGCTTATGTGTTCTACTATCCAGTAAAATCTAATTCATTGTTTTTCCAGAAATAAAGTTGCACTCATGATGACAGAATGATGTTTGAACTAACCAGAAGTAGTGTGTTACTTACAGTATCCTTTCAGTACTTCACAGATACATTCATCTTCACAGTACTGAAATGTACTTTCAGTGACTTCATACTTTTATGATGTCTTTAAGAACAAAACAAAATCCTAGTACTTTCAACATTACAAACAAGATTTGACTTCTCTTGAAGCAAGCAGCTCTCTTTTCCCGATTTATTACTGTAATGATTGGCAGCTCCACCTACATAACTTTACCAAAAGTTAGTCTCCAAAAAATGCTACCATGCTGTCACCTACCTGAAGGAGATGCCATTGACCAGATGTTTATGCCTACAAGTTTTGGATGAAAGAGGTGAAGAAGTTGGAGACAGATTGAGTGGAGCAATTAGGCTGCTGATGATTTCACTCAGTTGTGCACTCTGGAAAAAAAATAACAATAAGAGTGTCAGACTTTTATTCAGAATCAACAGCTCAAAGGCCTTGGGTTTTTGTTGTTTTCCTACTTATGATTCCAGTCACATACATCATGGAATAATATTTAGTTTCTTCTTATGAATAATCAAGTGTGGCATGTCCTTTCCATCACAAATAATATAAACAACTATACAAAAAAAAAAAATTAAAAAAAGCAAAACAAAAACCAAACCACTAAAAACCAAAACAAAAAACTGACATAAGACTGAACAATCACACAAGGACACTGTTTATACATTTAAAGAAGTAGTACACAAAACACATTACTGATCTTAATATTTTAACCAAAGGTTTTTTTAAAAGGCAAAAGAAACCAGAACACTTCACAGCTGATGTAACAACAGCTGCAGCCCAGAGCTGCTAACTCAACAAGCATTTCAACTGTGGAAAAAAATGTCTGCTGTCTACTCATTGTACATTTCGTTCACTCCAAGGATTTTTCTTGTTAAAAGAATCCTCTTCATTGCTCACTGTAGCTTGACAAAGGTGTTTTTATAAAAGGAAGTGTAACTACAGGATGACTATTAAACTACAGACAGAAGGGCCAAATTCTTGCTCAAAAGTAGCAACAACAAGCCTCCACCTCACCAAACCCCAGACTTTCAGAACCGCCCCAAAACAAATGCAGCTAATTTGTTAAGACTAAAGATTACTCTTTACAAAGCAACGAATTGTGGATAACATTTCACAATAATTTTTTTTGTTTTAAATGTCAAACTTTAATCATTATACTGACAATATATGTAGGTTTTTTTAGAGGAGACTGTGCTGCATACTTAAGAGACATTAAATGTATCTGAAATGGCATACTGTTGCTTTTAACTTTTACATTATTTTGTATGGTTTTCATTCAAACAAGATTGTTTAAAACAAGAATTACTAAATGTTACCCAGTAAGTTTTCTTTACATTTTGACGAAATGTAGAAAGAGATAAAAAAAAAAAATCCACTTTATTACAACTAATGTCTTTTCTGTTCAAATTTAAGTGGTGCAGTCAAGTAAAAATTTCACGTAAGAGTAAAATTTCAGGCACAGATATTAAAACACCAAAATAGTAAGTCAATTATAATCAGGTCTGAACAAAGCACACAAGACGCCAATAAAATATTTAGTGGACTGATTTTAAAATCTCTACAGAATTCAATCTGTAAGGAGCAAAGTCTATGTAAGTGATTTGAAAACAGTGTTAATAAAAATTGCCAGGCTCAGTCACTTTGTATTCTTTATCATTTTTTTTCTGTTAACAAGATAACATAGGACTGAAGTATTCTGTGGGAAAATCTATGGACCTACTTCAGCCTACAGCTTTGCAATTCCTGACACAGAACAAGAAGAAATTTACACTTTCGGAGTTAAGGTTAATTTACAGAACTGATAGTCAAAGAGTAAATCAAAGCCCAAAGCTTTTTGTGATGTAAAGGGCAAAAACTTAATGTCTATGAGATGGATTAAACTAAGAAGGTCTTGTCTTTACTTACAAGTAATTTTCAGACCATCAAAGCTCTTGGACCTCTGTAGCTAGTTAGGGACCAGGAAGCACACTATTATTAGTTTAATTGTAAAATATTTAACTGAAAACTGTATTTAAGTCTCCAACTAATCACTTAATGTGGGCACATTCACCACATTCTAAAAATACTCTTTGGTTTACCTTGTGCAATTGCCAACACTGCACATATAAATTTCCTGTTTCATTGCTTCCTTGCTCCTGTCTGTAGTGGATAAGATCTATCAAACAGGGGAAGCATTTGAAGAACAGGAAAGTATGATTATCAAATAAGAAAAATTGGCACAGAGATTCGGGAAAAGGCATCAGCAGCTAAAGCTACTTTTACTTCATTTAAAAAGAAATGTATATGACAAAGAATTTACGTACAGAATCAGAGCAACATATCAGAGCACCATACTGGCTTTATCAGGTTTGCTTCACACTAACTGCATAAATTCATTCTAAAACCGAATTTCCTGTATCTCTTTCACATGTGATCCTGCCACATTCTTTCTGAACTTACTAGCAAAAGAAAACCCTGTTGGAGTCTATGTTGTATTTCCCAGAATAAACCTTGGAAATGACTGTTTCCAATGCCCCGAACCAAAACTCCACTCACGGCTATGCCTATGTGAGGCCTGTTAAGTACCTGGAATTCCTCAGCTCCAAACTGCAGTCCTATGATGCCTGAAAAAGGCAACCCAACAATGATATTCTACTGGGACTTTTGTTTGTTTGTTTGTTTCAAGTGCAACAAATCTCCATCTTCAGCTGTACTCTATCATCTCACAGAAGTATTTTCTGAAACAATCTGTGGCAACTCTGCACTGAACCAAACTGTGAAGGTTTGTGGATAGCTACGAGGAGTTGTCATATGGCTGCTTTGATGAAAACAAAGTGGTAACACAGACATCTCCAAAAAAAAAGAAAGGTTAATTTCTAAACCTGATGTACAACGTAGTTATTAAGCTCTTCAGCTTGTCAGCACTGACTTTTGGGACTACAAAATATCTTCTCTTTTGGAAGTCATCACCATGGAATCTACCCTGTCTCTATAGTAAATCATTTGGCTGCATTCAGTTCTTATTTTACTTTACCTGTTTTTCTATGTTTCGTAAAAGCAGGGTAGGACTGCTGGGTGACATTTCAAAGTCATGCTCCGGCAAAGCATCCTGTCTCTCAATGGCAGCTTGCGAATTCCCTGTGGCGTTTAATAAAGCTTCTTGGTCTGTCAATTGTATTTGCTTCTTCAAAATGTCTTTTGGAAATGGGAATTCTTCTAAGATCACCATCCCCTAGACAACAGCAATTGAACACAGTTGGTTGACAACGATTAACCCTCCTAAATAATTTTTAAGGGGCAGTTGAACCTGACACATCCCCCTTAAATCCTTCCAGTAAGTCTTTGGAGCACTTAAACTAGATTTTAAATACATTTAACAACTAAAATATAAAAATAGTAGGTGTTTTCATTAATGAAAAGCTGCACCATTTATGCTACTCTTTATAACAGCAATCACTCTAGTGTCATACCACCGCTTAAACATCTGTGCCAAAATTCAAATCAGGAATTCATACTTATTTGAGCAACTATATGATCATTTGCCTGCTGATCTAAGAAGAGGTTATTCTGTAAGAAACAACCACCCTTTAATTTGAAGCTGGCTATAGACTTTGAAGCCAATAAATTTTGCAAAGGCACTTTCAAGTGCTTTTTTCGCATTCTTATCCATGTTCTAAGCAAACCATCAAGCTTGTTATTTTTGTAGGAAAGATGCATACAATTCAAAACCAAAGCTGTTAAAAATGTAATAGATTTGTTTCAGGTGAGCATTTTTAGAGTTTGATTATTAGAGAGGTAACTATCCGAATATTCTAGCAATGTCATTGCTTTTGAAGACAATCTGCATAAATGTGGTATCAGATGTGGTCTATCATCTAGAACACTATCTATGATAATATAGCTTTATATGGCAGAGAAATAACAAGAGTTTCATAAATGAACTAGGAAAAGAATATTCCCATTGTATTTTCCACATGACAGATTAGAAAAATAAAAGTGTCAAACACAATCCCAGGTAAAATCTCAGTTGGCTGAACAAACTAAAAACATTAAGCAAAGTAATAATAGAAAAATAACTTTGTAACAGTCAAACTCAGTTTCTCAAATAGTCCCTTAATTCACCATTATCTTCAGCAAGTAAATTTAATACTCAGAAAAGGCTATCAAATTTCTGTCAGCTTTTTCCAAAGAGAAAAGGAAAGGACTTACTTTCTGTTAAGCACTCAAATGTCAAGAAGGTATTGAAAGAACAGAACCATTCAATTACATTGTCTCAATTTTTTCTCTCTATCAAGAATATTCCACTAAAACCAAGGCAGATTGTCACTATGTGAATAAAAGGTACTCCTATATTACTTCTTTAAACAAGACAGACTTCACCTAGACTGGTGTTGTGGAAAATTAAGGATCCTGTAGTTTAACTCAAAACTTGACTCCTGCCTCAGCAGAACCTTGCCTTAAAACAGGGAAGCAAGTCTGAAAGAAACTTCAAAAGGGAGAACAGGAGAAAACATAAAGTTCTCCCTGTTCTCGTGTGTGTCTAACTTATTCCCCCGTTTTTGTTATAAATTCAAACCTCAGAGCAAAGATGTTCTCTAAAACCAAATGCAGGTGGAAAACTTGCTTTAATGCACAAAAGAGACACAAAGATTCTGAATTTCCATCAAGCACTAGATTTTCCACAGTCCTTGTCAAGTAGTAGTCAAACGTCTGTGCATTTCCATGTATAGCAAATGGATATAAACCCAGACAGTATCATACTACAGTCTACAGACTGAGAGCAGCTCCAAAGTAGGTAGTATGTTCAAGGAAAATGAAGTATAGATCTAATTTTTGTGTGCTACGACAGAGGACAAGCTAGCTCAACAGCTTTAGACTCTTGCAGAATTCAGAATATTTACATCTTTTTAGTGAGAGAATCACAGCTCAGGACCATAGAAAGAGTGAAAAAATAACTAAAAAACATCTTAAAACACAAATTCTCAAATCAGAGGAATAGGAAGACACAAGAAAAGATGGACACATATCCCCATCCCATCCAACTTGCACTGGAATTAAATTTTTTAAGTTGTGGAACCAAGCATGGAAAGAGGAAAGCAGAAAATAAGGAGAAAATTGACACAGACTGTATGAAAAGGGAGAGATGGAATATGCACAGAAGAGCAAGAGTAAAGAAGACTAATACTGGCTACATGGGAATGATAAACCCAAGGTTTTTGCAATAAACTCTTCTTGCCTTCCTCCTCCCTTAAAAGGAATTGTTTTGTTTTGCATATATATGGATTTTTTAACAATGAAGGACCCTCAAAGATCCAGAGCTGCTACTTCTTAGTGCACTGAGAAAGAGAAGACACAATGTAGTAGGCTAGGAAAGTGCCCACAAAATAACCATCTCCCTTCCTATTGTGTTGAGTGATGTTTTGCTTGAAATCATTGTTCATTGGCTATGAATCACATTTTTTTCCCCACTCAAAACACACGAAAAAACATTAAACACAGCATACAAATTCTAGTGATATCGTGTAACTACTTTGCAGCTACTAAATGAAAACAAAGAGCTCTTCTATCAGCCCACTTGTCCTTCCATAGCTGCTGCACTGGCGTACTACAAACATGTATACAAAAAAACACAGAAAAAGAAAATACATGTCTACTTTCACTATGGGACACAATGCCAAATACTGAATACCACCACTGGTAAAAGTGGCATAAAATTTGCAAAAAGGAATGTAACTAAAGATCTTCACAAGGAAGATGACTAGGCTCCAAGCCAACACTCCATCTAATGCAAAGAAAATGCATGACTAAAGGAATGTTCTTTCTCCCATTTTTCTGTTATTCATTTCACTATCTTCTGCAGCTTATGAGATTCATGCCACCCTAAAGGCCAATAGCTTTTGGTGTAACAGTGTGCTGGTACCTATCATTTAGGACAACACAACAATACTGACATTCTCACTCTTCACAAAATCTCCTTTCACTTCTGTGGCCATCGAGACAGGACAGACACTCAAACAAAGGCTCTTCAATTATTTAAAAATAAAAATCCTGACTAGTGAAAAGTTGTGAGTGGGAGAGACAAAGCTGGATACAAAAAGAAGGGCTTGAGGGCAAAAAGAGGAGGGGAGATTTTTCTTAGTGTGATCAGAGGGAAATGCTCTCTGGGTGATTTCCCTCTTCTTTTCAACTCTCTCTAAGACTCACGTTCAGCCACATAAGCCTAAAGAATCTTCTGGCTCCTCTTCATCTGTACTTATCCAACCCCAGCAGATATCAGACAATCTACACAAACCTTATCAATGTAGAGTCAAAGAGTAATCTTCTAAAACCTATCACTATCACACCACCAGATTTATCACAGGTTTTGGCCTCTTGCACATGACCTGGGAAGCCCATTAATTGACAGATGTATGATTAATGTTTTAGGAATGTAACTTTCCCACTGTCTAGCCAGTTGATTTACAAAAACTAGTCCATGAGTTACACACATTGGAATTTTAGTAATAATTAATCCTTGACCTGTTCAAAGTGCTGTACAAACATTAACTAGCTAATCCTCAGAATAAACATACACCGTAAATAACAAAATACCCCACTCTGAAACCCCACAAGACAAAAATGAATAATCAGCCACCCCATCTGCAAACCAAATCCTGTCTCTTCTGCAGAGGGAAAAATACTGCAATAAACGCAGTACCTTTTGTTGAGCCCCTCAAAGTCACTAACAAAGTCACTACTACAGTTTGGAAGGTAAGAGCTCCCAGCTCCCAGTCCTGTACTGATGCCTCTAGGGTACAACACTTTTTAGCTCGTGATGTCTTTCTCATTAGCCTTTGCATGCAAAACCTATGCAGATACAAGAACTCTAGGGCAAAACAAACAAGAAGAAAGAACCAAATAAATGCATATTACAAGAAACACTGTCAAAAGATTATTTGAAAAGCCCATTTATGGGCTTACAGACAATACCTTGGTGGCTCGTATCTGCCTGTGAAGGTCAGTTAGTTGTTGGATTTTGTATTCTAGTTCTGAGATCTGGGCTTGAAGCCATGTCCAACGGCTGCCAATTCTAGCTCTGTCTGCAAGCCACTTCCATTCAGAAGTATAGCTGCTGTGAAGACAAAATGCTTGTTAGTCCAAAAATAAAGATAACCACATTTGCACAAGAACATTTTTGACAGCTGCTCTGATTCATGTCGCAAGCATCTCAGTTGCTTTCAGAAGATATCTGATAATACCCATGCAATTTCACATCAACTTATTTCTGTAACTACAGACCTTGCCCAAACCAGTATGATCAATGTTCACTGGCTATTTCCAGGTTAAGCTTGTTTTGAATTCTGTATTATAAAACCCAGAGATGGAGAGGATGTGGTGAGTCTTTTTTCTGTAGCACCCAGGGACAGGATAAAGGGTAATATGTACAAGTTGGAACACAAGAAGTTCCACTTGAACATGAGGAGAAACTTCTTTGCTGTGAAGGTGAGGGAGTCCTTGCACAGGCTGCTCAGGGAGGTTGTGGAGTCTCTCAAAACCTGCCTGGACATCTTCCTGTGTGACCTGATCTAGGCTGACCTGCTTGAGCAGGAGGTTGGACTAGATCATCTGTAGAAGTCCCTTCCAATTCCTTCCATTCTGGGATTCTATGATACATTATCTGCTTGTGTAATTTACAATCAGCTTACTCTCTCTCCTATACAGACAAAATGAATACATGAAATTAGACAGAAAAAAATGTTCTGTCTGCAGACTCTACATGCTAGGCAAACAAGTGGATTAACATCCGAAAAAAACTCAAGTCTATAAACGTATACCATAACAAATTGTTTACATTTAGATGCTATTAGGCACCTACAGAGGCATCTATTAGGCATCCGTCCTAGGAAAAAAAGTCATAAGAAGTAATCTTGTAAATACGAATTTTTCTACAACCCCTTTTTATTTCTCTTTGTTTTCCCATTATCACCAGCACACAGTAAATAGCTTTGGTTACTTATGCTTTTTCTTGCAAGAACTTATCTGGGATTGACAGCTTTCACACATTTTTGCTTCTGGAAATCATAAAATACAGTTTTCAGGGAAAAGAGGTGCTGGAATAATTAGGATTTGTCTCAGGACCCTGGGATGGCAAAAAGCTAGTCCTAAGAAAGAGTTGATTAATGAGGCTGTAACAAATCCTCCAGTTAATCATTTTAACAAAAAAAGTTAAATAGGAATAAAGAGGGTAACCAGAAAAAACAACAGGAGTGTTGAAGTGTTTATTTCTGCTCCTTTCTCAAAAAGGCAAATGATCAAACAAACAACAAAATCCCACAAATCAGGACATTATAATACCAAAGCCCAGGTGAAAGAAAATCAATCACACTGACAGAATTACCTTCCAAGCTAGATGCAACAGTTTAGGGAGAAAGGTGAGCTATCCTCAAATAGATCTAGGAGAAGGGGGTCAGCAAATGAGAAAAAAACAGGCCTACACAGCTGAGAAAGAAGCAGCCTCACGTCACATCCACTGTACAAATCAGCATGGCAGTGAGGGAATTCCTAATCAATACCAAACCATAGTGGTTAACAGAAGAACAGTTAAATTCTGTAACCTGGAGACAAACAAGTAACATTCTCTGTATACTACTGTCTTACAGATTTAAAAGATCCTCTGCAAAGTTCCATCACAAGTTATTTTTGAAAAACGTATTTGTAGATTTTCTTCTTAAATGCAGTACTAAATTTTAAATTAATTGTATTCATTGTTAAATATGTATATTTTGCTTAATTCTAAAACATTCTGCAAGTATTTATTAAAGCTTTAAAGATTACTATATAATGAAAGTAACAGGATTTAATTACGCTATAATGACTATGTCCTTAGGCTCCTCTGTAAGGAAGTTTCCACCAAACTTTTTAGGCTTACAGCAAAAGAAGCAATTCTAATTTCTCTCTCCTGCCAGCCCAGGATGCCCTGTGTCCAGTGCCTTAACAAGCACAAGGGCACCTACATGGTGACATGTCACAAAGTTGCTCATGGTTAATTTTAACTTCAGAGGCAGCGTGCATAAAGCAAGTCTAGATCCCTTTTCAAGTTCTGATGGATGTCTTGCAGACAGATGGGGACACACCTCTGTGTTGCCACAAGGGAAAGTGCAGGAAGCTCACTGCAAGGCGAGCGTGAAATCACATTTATGGTATAGGAAGCGAGAGCAGTGATGAATTCTGTTCCCATCACTTTCACTTGTATTTGTTTGATCTTGCATTATTTATTTACCATCTTTGCTTCTAAGCCTATTTCTCTACAAACTACTTGGCAAACCTTTTAACTCTTCAGAGGAAGATAAAATCGCTATAAGCTAGCCCCACACTCTTGAAGTGAGCCATTAGCAGCAAAGCAGTATGGTCGCTCAAGTGACAAACAATAACCTACTACTACAATAAAAAAAATAAAATAAATAAAGTAAAATAAAATAAACACAAACCCCCCTCCATTCTATAAATCTGTTCCTGGAATGTTACAGAGTACAGTGTAACATTCACGATGGAAAGAAAGCTGTTTCAAGGTGGCACCAGTGAACTCATTAATATCGCAAATTCAGGAAAGGAAAAAAACCCACAAATCAACGACAAAGAACTACAAAAATAACCAGGCTTGTCACTAAAGGAGGAAGTTAGAGCAGGTGCTGAAGTACAAACTCCTGCTCTGGTTCTCTGTTGGAAATGAGACAAGAAAAAAAAAGTTTCTGTCTGTCCCGGTTCCCGTGTGCTCCTTTTGCAAGTATCTTCCCTTGCTTTCTGTGCTGTCAACTCCAATGTCATATATCCTCCACAGGAATTTAAAATTTGTTCTTCTGCTGGCAACTCAATATAAACCATGTTATGTCTGCAAAAGTTCTAATGTGCAGTACTTCTAGTACAGAGAACTAGTAAACTTACATATAAACCTACTGCTCTTGCAATGACTCTAAATCTGCAGATGACCTCTTGCATTCATCCAGGACTATCAGAATTGGAAGAGAATAGAGCAATACTGACTTTGTATGAATAAAACATCTCAATTGAATTTCCCCAGGAAAACATGTTGGAATTGCATTACAGGCAAAATTTGTTTCTATGTGAGATACTGGCTGTCATTTCCCTGGTTTTGACCGAACTGCAGCAGGCCAATCCTGCATGACTTGTAAGAGAATAAAGAAAGGAATGCAGAAGAACAAACAGGCCACAAGGAGCACAAGAAACAAATGCAAGACAGCCAAAGTATGACCAAAAATATAAGTAGGAAGCAGACATTCAGGCTGTAATGTGTCACTCGAGAGTATAGCAAAGAATTCAGCTGGGGACAGCCAGCATCAGCAGAGGTACTATAAGCATTTCAAAGCTATTTGCTTTTGCTGAGTCCCAAGAGGCAAGTGAAGACCACTGAACAATATATTGTTATTATAGTCAGTACTATTGCTTGAATGGAACGAAGTTTTTAGCTGTGATGTATTAGGATGAACCCCACAACACTCACATCTTTCCCAAAAGAGACTGAGAATAAACCATGCTTTTATGTAATCAAACTACCACTGCAGAGTGCAACTGGACTATGAGAAATATTTCCAGTGCCTCCATTATACTGTGGGTGAAATTTATGTTTTCTCAATAGCTAAGATCAATCTGTTCCAAAAAACAAACCCAGGAAACCTAACCATGTGGAAAGAGGAATTGCTAACCAACATATGCGTGCCATGTTACGCATATACTATTGTCTGGGTTTTGTGCATGAGGTTTTTTTTCCATTTAGAGGAGATGAGAAGGGGTGGAATCTAAAATGTTTATATCTATTTTAATAAGTAAACAAAACAAGAAGTCTGAAAAGTAATTAATAAATAATTAAGGAGAAACTAAGGAGACTGATAGTAAGAATCCTGAAATGTTCATTCAAATAGGTATGGTGAATGCACTAAAGAGCATTTTACAGCATGCAGCCCTGTGCCGTAGGCAAGATTCTCCACAAGCATCTTATATCTTAAAAATTAAATGGAAACTGAAGGCCTCCAGCTTCCTAATTCCCAGCGAGAACAACTAACATGCCCGTACCATGACATGCCTGGAGGGACAATGACAGGATGCTTCCTACTGAACAGGAAAGGAGCATGCTTGCAACAGATCCACATCAAAACTCCAAAACATTGTTTGGCAACTCAAAACACATTCCCCTTCCAAAAAGTTTGTTTCAAAGAACACTAGCACTTCCAAGTTACAATATTCTTAAACATGAGCAAGTCAGAGAGCATGGTATCCAAATAGCATGGGTGGGAGAAACTTCTCCAGTTCCAAAATTCTGCATTAAATACAAGAATGGCAGTTGTTATATTCCCTCACATTTCCATTCAGTTTCCTGCTGGTTCATCTCCTCCCCTTGCAGGGAACTCCTGGGTTATCAGAGGCCCATTGCCAGTCATGCCACAGTAAAGTATTTGGCAGCAAGAAGCAGTTCATAAACTACAGACTGTTTACCCTCAGGATAAAGAGCTAATCACCTTCCCTGGTGGCAGTCACTGAAAACAACAGCAAAAATGTTATCATTTTGATGAAGGACTCAACTCTGGAAACTGAAAAGCAAAAAATCACAAAGTTCTTCATATCTCTGAATCCCATCTAGATATCATATGATTCACAATGAAATTCATGAGACTTAACACACTGGAAAAAACTGTGCAACTGTCAACTCTCTCGGGAAGCTCACTTAGTTGTACAAAAATACAAAACAATTTTTATAATAATTAGGTAAAAAAATAAAGAGGTAAACAACCAGCGTCATTTCCTCTTTAAAAAAAAAAAAAACAAAACACTGTAAAATGCTTATCTGCAAATGCCTTTTGTTAAAAATACTTTAAAATTAATTTTAAATGCCATATTCATCACATGGCATTCTCACAAACGTTCAACAGCACATCAGCATGGTGGGGATTCCCCTAGGACTGCAAACCTTCCTGAGCTGTCCCTAATTTTACATCTGTATTACAGTCAGTTTTCCTGTGACTACATAACATGGCAATGCTCAAAAAACAGTTGGCCTGAACACAAGCATTTTCTTGCAAGCCATTCAGGTGAGTGCAGGGCTTCTGATACCTTCTGTCAACACACTGGTGGAATTCAAAGTGTCCTTTTTTTTCTGCTCTCTGCAGACATTTGACAGTAAATAAGAAACTACCTATGAAACATTTGAATCAAGTCAATTCAGATACGTACTGCATGTATTCAGGTAACCTTATCTACATTTTACTTACAAGATAAAAATGCCCACTTCCAACAAAAATCTCCAACACTTGCAACGGCTGAACAAACATGTCTAACTATGAAATGACCCATAAATGCTTTCTCAAGGACTAATTCTTCCAGTACACCTACTTAATCTTTGTTTTCAGAATGAACTAAATTCAGTTGCTGTTGAAGTATTAATTCCCCTGGATCAGTTAACTGTTAAACCCTTAATAACCCCATAATTAAAAAACACGGCAAGTGCTTTATCTCTTCTCCAGAGTGCTAAGACTACCAAAACAAACTGCAAAAAATATCATTCTCTGGTATCATATCCGATCAATGCTAGACAACAAAACTCTATTTACTCTTGACAGTTCAGTGTCAGCTTTTGCTCAGGCCATTCAGGAGCACTTGCTGCAGACTAACTGAAGAGAGCAATTTGCTGCTGTTCAGTGACAACGAGGACCAAAACAAGTTATGCTATGGAAAAAAAACCTCTCAACAATTAGGGGAAAGTCTCTGCTATTCAAAACTATACTGCAATCTCTGTGAAGATCTGCAATTGGGTTATTCTTCTGGAGCCTCTGGGGTTGCTATCTTTCTTGGTGTTTAACAGAAATTTTACCTGTCAGAGATTTTCCTCTGAAATATTGCACAGATTCAGAACGGGTGGGTTAACAGCTGTCTCTAGCATCTACTGACATTTGCAACCATTTGTTACAACTATTTCTGGCACCCACACCTGGTCCCATGGGAAGGGCAGAAGAGGAAAAACAATATTCAGGAAAAAAAAAAGGTAGTTAAAGAAAATTGAAAATACGGAAAGGGAAAGTCTCAGTGCTTGGATACTCTAGCAAAAGAGAAAATTCGTAAGAATTTCACACTGGAGCTCCACATGCTCCCTCAACTGAGACATCACATTTTCCAAACTGATGAGATGCCACAGCCAGTACTTGCCTGATGCAAGGTTCCAGCAAAGACTCACATTGTTGCTACAGGTTTTATACGAGAAATTGAACACTTGCACTGAATTATTAACTCAATTTAGGGCTCAATAAAAGAAATTAAAAATTCAGCCTCTCAAAGCAGCATTGTCTGTTACAGTGTTGAATTTGTTCAATGTCTAGCATCACAACTTGGTAGATGCTTTCCATCTTAAATTCCATTTACCTAATTCGTTAGAGTTGTTAATGACAAAAGGCCAAATTGGTTGGTGGAGGTGCAGTTGGTTAGAATATTAACTGCCCAAAAGTAAAAACCTGCAAGAGGTAAACAACCAGCATCATTTCCTCTTTTAAAAAAAACCAAAACACTGTAAAATGCTTATCTGCTAATGCCTCTGGTTAAAAACACTTTAAAATGAATTTTAAATATTCTCTTGGCTCCTCCAGCACCCCAGCTGCTTCCCCTAAACCTCAGCATGCTGTAGATCAGACCAACATTGAGCAAAGAAGCAGGTAGTGCTAACATGCAATGAAAGAAATTAAAGGAACCCCAGAGCTGCCTGGAAACAAGCTTCTTTTCTTGCCTTTGAAATGGCACAACATCAATAGGCTAACAACAAAACACTAGGAACATAGGCCTAGAAAGTCCCTAAGTATTACACAACCACCCTTGAAAAAGAGATCAGTAAAGTGGTGCTATGTCTGGATTCCATGCTCAACATAAAGCTTACAATACATTCCTTTAAAGATACGTGCAAATGGAACATTACTACAGCATAGAAGCAGCCTATCAATGCTGTCTAGCCACTGACGTTGGTCCTAAAATTTGTACATATATGCATACAGAAAATAGGTGGGGATAGTACTCATGCAACGTCAAAGTTGAATTAACTAATGTCTAACCAATTTAATTCTAGCCTACAGAGTATCAGATTTCAACACAAAAATGGATATAAAGGGGTTTTTTTTGAGACTTTAGTATACACCTAACAGTTGATCCAGAACTTGCGTGTCAGATGGACTGGAAATCATCAGGTTTCTGGTAACAGAGACACTTCAGCCCTGGACTGGACTGAAAAAAAAGTGACAGGACAGGGACTGGGAGGAAACTCAGAAAGGGCCGTGGCTGCTGGGGACGCCCACAGCAGAGTAATTGGGCAAGAACTGATAAGCAGCAGCAAAGGTACCACCACACACTGACCTCCACCACCTGCTGCCCCTCACTGAAGTGAAGGTGGTGTTAGCAGGGTGCCCACCACATGTGTGGTCTGCTGTGGGGAACAGGCTAACAGGACAGCTAGAAGGATCCCAGAGCTCTCCTCTGGGTGGGAGAGCAGTTGGGCAGAGCTGGGACAGGTCTCGCTTCAAGCCCTGAAGCCTGGACCCTCTCCAGCAGTGTGAAATCCCAGTGGCTTGGGATGAGTCTCTAGCAGCGCTGCCCCAGTAGGGAGCCTGGCACCTGCCCTGGGGACACAGGACAGCCTGGTCCGTCAGAAAACCAGTCCTTTGGCCCCTCAAAGCTGCTGTAAGCATGGTCTGATTAAGCAGTGGAGGAGTAATCAAACAGCACTTGGCTGTCTGCTTTGCAGGGCAGGGATGGAGCTTGTCATGAGGTTAAATCCCACAATCCAGTCTGCAGGGACATGGGGTGGAGAGTGTAACGAACATAGGTTGGAACAGTTGTAATCTTGGTTTGGGTGTTGTAGGAGTTCGGCATGGAGTTTCACTGAGTTTTACTGCTGCTCAGTCTGTCCCCATGGGCTGAAAGTAAGTGGAGTTTGTAACACAATATATTCAAATACGGAAATTAAGTTTTGAGGGTTTTTTTAAGTTTCTCAATTGAAAATTAAATAGATTTATTAAATTCCCCCACAGAAAACTTTTTCTCATCCAAAAAAGCTAGATAAAGTGTTGGATGAAAAGAAAATAATTTACAGCTATTTCAGCAATAAAACAGAGCACAGGTCAATATATTTAAACCCAACATCTAAAGTTACATTCCGAACCCATATTTAGCAGTATGAATGAAACTCCGTTACTGGAGAGCATTCTTATTTTCGGAATCTTTATTCATCCTTTTTATTTCACATGAAAAGGAAAGCATTTAAATGATTTCCTGTATCAGGGGCCCACATACATTGATTTTCAAAGGCACTGGATGTATCCCTTTGAAGTCGTCTCTCATGAAATTAATGTTATCTATAAAATGAAATAATGCTGCCCTCACTTTATAAGTGAGGGCAATGATAGTTCATTGTTGTTTGTAAACAAATCTTTTAATTAAACCAAACATAGTTCACAGCTTAGCAAAAGAAAAAAGCTAGCCATAAAACACTGATCAATCAGCAGTTGTCATTAAGCACTAAACTCTTCTTGTCTACCATTTAACTAAGCATGCAAGGTTATCATGCACACACATGTGTCTGATTATCAGATTTTCTATTTTACTATACTATGTTGACTGTGCATTAAACTGTCATTCAGAAGAGTAATGCCAAGTTATTATTTAATATATATTCAACACCCAACTAGCTCAAAAGCTTTGACATTCCCAGTTCTGAGATTCCCTTGCAGGTTACAACATGTGAAACCTCCTGCTGTTCATTAACACCCTTCAGCAGCTTCAAAAATATTAATGTAATTACAGGTTAGAAATCAGGATCCTGCTATTCTGCTATTGTAAGAAGATCTTGCTCAAGAGCAAGTTATTATTGCTGTCTATGTGTCCTCTAAAGAAAAACAGTATCTGTACATGAGACCCTAAAGAAGTTGTAAATCCATCGTATGGCAGTCCTATCAAGTGAGGCTGAACATGTTCTGGAATAATACATGTATCCCTGGAGTGGAGACAAAAGATAACATAAAGCTGTCTTTTCCTTCGTTCTCCTCCCACATCCTACTGACAGGAGCCAAAACTGAGACAATGGAATTAATGAAAAGCAACATATAAAACATTTCAAAATCAGCATATTACTAGCACCTATGAATTCACACTTATGCAAAAGCCCTCATATTAATGTTCTGTGCAAAAAACCATTTTGTAGACTTGCAAACTAAAATGGTCTTTAAAACTTGAAACAATTGGGGTTTTATGCTTAAGCAAAATGGAGAGCAGCTTTTAGTCCTGGCAGACTCTCTCCCCTTCCCAAGACCAGAATTCAGTTCCTGTATCAGGTATGAAGCAAAATTACAGCTCTGATTGGAAAATTGGGAGCTGATCTTGCTAAACCAAACAGCTTCCCCTTATATTGGGGTTCGAAGACAGCCAACAAACCCCAGCCCTTTAGCATTAACTTCTGTAGTGAGGCCTACAGAACTGCACTAATGTTGTTCAATTAGCCATGGGAAAAACTGGTAGGAAAAATAGAAAATTATCTAGAACAAACAGATTAGATCTGGAGATACTAGTCATAGTATTTTCTTTGCTTAGTCGTCTTCCAACTATCAATCTAAGGGGGGGAAAAAAAAAGAAAGAATGATTTACTATATCAGCACATTCATTATAAAAGTTTCCTAGCACAATAAACCTTGTGGGCATGGAAAAATGTAACAGTGCTTCTTCATCAGGCTTGAGGTTGTTGGAGAATAATCAGTAAAACATGTCTTTCAAAAATCAGAGGAAAAGCATGAAAATATTTCAGAAAAAATAAAATCTCACCAAATTATGCAAAAGGACTGTATTCAGATGAGGGAAGGATAACTGTGGAAACAGAACACAGGACTTTTCATCAGTAGACGATGCTACTTATTTTACAGAAAAAAAAAATATTGTAAGCAGCTTTTCTCTCCAATCAATTACGTACATAATTACTATTGAATGGATGTGCCTTCGAAGATATATCTTTTTATTCTGGAAGATGATGCACATAGCACATGCAGAAGAAAATTTCTGTACCCTGCAACTTTAAAGGTTTCCCAAATAATCACCTCAGCAACGGACTTCTTTGTGGTACATTGTAAACAACCATTCTATCCACCTCAGGAATACATGCAAAATACATGAGTAAGGATGTAGAGTTGGTCTGTAAGGATACACTGCATAGCTCCCAAAGCAGAGCTGTGCTGTTGAAAAAGCTTTGATTTCACATTCTCCGCCAATTCACCTTGTTGGAAAGTCGTTACTATTTCATAGAATCATAAAATGGTAGGGGCTGGAAGAGACCTTTAGAGATCGTCTAGTCCAACCACCCTGCAGAAGCAGGTTCACTTAGATCAGGTCACATAGGAACATGTCCAGGCAGGTCCTGAAGACTTCCAAGGAAGGAGACTTCACAACCCTCACAGTGAAATAGTTTTTTCTTATGTTTAAGTGGAACTTTTTGTGTTCCAGCTTCATCCCATTAACCCTTGTCCTGTTACTATCTACTATAGAAAAAAGGGATGTCCCAAGCTCCTGACACCCACCCTTTAGATATTTATAGATGTTAATAAGATCACCCCTCAATCTCCTCTTCTCCAGACTAAACAGCCCCAGTTCCCGCAGCCTTTCCTTGTATGAAAGATGTTCCAGTCCCCTGATCATCTTGGTGGCCCTGTGCTGGACTCTCTCCAGCAGTTCCCTGTCCCTCTTGAGCTGAGGAGCCCAGAACTGCACACAGAACTCCAGATGAGGCCTCACCAGGGCAGAGTAGAGGGGGAGAAGAACCTCCCTTGACCTGCTGACCACACTCTACAGATAATAAGGAATTATTTATGGTCAGGCTTTGTGATGCCCTCCTTGAGCATCCTTGCCCAACTTTGGTTGCTAAGTGAATTGTACCTAACATCTACCTCTGAGAAACCAGAGAGAAACAGTACCATATCTCCTGTGTAATGTCTCAGGAACTTCCTACACCCAAAGGCTAGAACAGTACTAGAATTAACTACAAATTACTGTAATGTGGTGCTTTGCCTAAGAAAACTTCCATAAAAACTGACAGGTTAAGACATTCATGAGCTGATGCTCACAGCAAAATGACAAAATTCCTGAAAGAGCCTGAAATTCCTGAGAGGTTTTTCACATTTCTTTTTAGTAAATGCTCAAAAGACCAAATGTGTTTTGATTAAGCTCTTGAAATGGGATGAGGCTTTCCAATTACTCTAGGAACTAGGGAAGTTCAATAAGTACTGTGAATTGTCAACTAGAATTGCCTTCACCAGCAGAGCAAGTATATTTCTTCTCGAGGAATGTGTCTCTGTAATGCACAAGGGATGAACAATAGTCTAAATATCTTATAACAGCTACTTGCAAGTAAACAACAAGGATATTGAAATAGATGGATAAAGACAATCTTACTTGAAACACAAAGTATTGAGAAACAGTTTGGAAGAGTTTATGTCAAGATTCATTGGGCAAAACTCTTTACAAGATAATGAGAATGAACAGGTTGAAAATGATAAAAATAGCTCCAGGTTTTTTCCTACCATGAAGAACTAGAGCCAGAATCAACTTCTTCCTCCTGATGGGAAACAGACTGTTCTAAGGTAAACACAGTAACTGCAAGCTCCTCTCCCCTTGCACATTGGATTGACACCTCCTCCCCCCAAAAAGGGATAAAATGTATTGGCGTCATGACAACTACCAGCCACTGGCATGATTACACCCTCAAGTTAAATGTAATCAGTTTACTGTGATATAGGCAAAACCAAAATATTTTTCCCATTCATCACTGCATTAATAGAACCTTATATCTATAGTTAAGTACTATGAAGAATATCACAGAGGAAGAGTAATTCAGGGTCAGTAAAAGTCTTCACAATGAAAGAGATGTCCCAAGTGAGGAAATTAGTGTTCTCTCACCCACACATTCACATTACTTCTGGAAAGCACTAGTCAATTCCTTAGGACAGAAAGCCATTTCAAAGAATGTAAACCCACTTAGGATAAACTAAAATGGATGCTAACTTTGTTTCTTTTGTCAAGGTTAAAGGCAATGCAAACGGTCTCAAAGCAGTACAGCTCAGGGGCGTCTACACTGGTGAATAACTGATTTATCTTGTCACTTTGAAAAAGTGCGGCCTTTTAGCCACAGAGACAAATCTTAGGGAAGCTGAAGAAATTAATAAAACCATTTGAAGCTGTGGATAATGACAAATTGAAGTAAGAGACTGCCTGTCTCCACTGCAATGTTAATTCAAGCATTGCTTCAGTGTACACACACAGCCAAGAGTGTTTTTAAATCAGGTAGTATGTTAACTGTGAGCTTGCTGGCACAATTTACTGTTTGAACACCAATGATTGATTCTAGCACTGCCAATGCAGCAAGGCCTTAGCTAATCTAATGCACACTGCCAACCTTGACACTACTGCTGCTTGACTGATGTTCACCAGTTAGAACATCAAGAAGTGAGGAAAAAAGAAAGCCCACAACTAAAAGTTTGCACGGAGTCAAAGTATAGATAACTTACCGAGTCTCCTGCCTTTATGCAGTGGCCAAGGCGAGAGTCTTACAGCAGGACAGCCACGGAGGGAGTAGTGCTTCTCCAAAATACTCCCTCAGCTGCCAGCAACAGCAGCTTGGGGATTTCCTGAGCCAAAGGTTATGTCTTTGTACTTAATAATCCCCTGTGGATTTCTTCATCAGTGCCACAAAACAAACTAAGCAAGACTAAAGTGAAAAGATAAGGAATTCAAAAGCCACAAGAAGAAATAAAGGTAAAGGACTGGCAGACTGAGTTAGAAACTCAACTATCCTTGACAAGAAGAAAGAAAATCTTTGCACAGAAACTTGGCCCATGTTCTCATCTCCCAGTTTCTCATCAGCTTGTCTTTTTCAGTTCATGCAATCACAAGATAAGAAACGCATAGGCAGAGCTATTACTCAGAAGTTCAAACATATCAGCTAAGAGAAGAATGTGGATTCTCCTACACTGGGAAGAGACAAAAATGCTGTTTTTTTCATTAAAATACTTCAAAATGATAATAATTCCTTTGCAAACTCAAGTATTTAAGGTGATCTTCACTTACTTGGCAAGTTATTATGCTTTGGTTGGACTTTAGTACAGTATTTAGCACCCTAACAATATCTAAAAGAAAATGAAAACTTCTTTTTACTTTCCACTTTTTCTCTTACAGGCTCACAGAGCGTAATGAAACACAGTAGTGATTTGATACAACCACGCTATGCTGATACTTCCCCAACTGAAGCTATAAACACAGAGCAAAGCGCTTGTCCAATTTAAGATGAAGCTCCCTTGATTTCCTCTGAATGTTATGCTTTACAAGAAACCGACCAAAACACATAGATTTTTTCTTTTTCCTGAAACACCAGCACTACTCATAACGCTTTCTTGACACTCCCTACCAGCAGAGCATATGAGATCAGGAAACACAAAACCTCATGTGCTAGATGTATAGGTGCTATGAAGTTCCTATTAAAGCTGCTGTGTTTGTGTCAAGCTCTGTTCCACATTATCACTGTCCTGACTATCACATCCTTACATTTTAAAACATAGTCTGATATCTCAAGATGTAGGAAAAGTTAAGTATCCGTCCTTTCACTGCCTTCTAAAATTTCTTGGCCAAAGAGATTGTGTTAATAATATAGCCAGATGGGGGGAAAAAAAAAAAAAAAGAAAAAAAAGAAGAAAGAAAAAAGATGTACCACCATCAAGGAACAATTTTACTATCTACTTTTCTTATCCATCACTGATTTCCAAAGCTACAGTAATTTGTACTGATAGGATGCCTGTCAATTAGACAATTAGACAGTATTAGGTAACAATATTAATTTCCCTCTGATTCTTCTTGACAAAAACACCAACAATAAAAACATCACTGCTAGCTTCATTCACAGTAGCAGAACAACTTCAGGAAGTAATTTAACTTTTTTAAAATGGTAATTCAAAGAACCAAACTTTTTCAATATACAATGCACAAATACTGGATGGCTTGACACCTGCATCAGATGGTCATTTTTACTCTTTATCACACCATAGCGGATTTCAGGATACTAATACTGACTAATTCTTAATAACTCCAGCATAAAATTACAATTCTTTTCATAGCAGCCAAAAATATAATCTACACTATTGCTAACACTATTTGATTTACAGCATCATCTGAGTATTGAATAATTAGCAGTATGATGTAATGCAAACTGATAAGAGTGCAATAAAACCCTAGCTCTCTACAGTCTAGTAAAATAACTGTTCCTTAAATGCTGCAATTAGGAGTTCTTACTTTCTGTCCGTCCCCTGCCAAACCTAGCTCACAGAGGCAGTCCTGCTGATTTCAAGAGGATTATCTGTTGAGTGAGATTACTCACACAAGAAGGAATCTGCAGGTTTAGACCCTTCTGTCTTGATTTATAAGCATGAAGCATATGAGTCTAGCAGGAATTTAATACTTACGCTTCCTCCACAGTTGTTCTTACAGTCTGATCCTCACCATCTTCATCTGAGCTGCTACACGTTGCATCAGAGTCCAAATCCTTCTGCACACGAGACAGCAGCCCTCCAGTAGAAAGTGCAAAGCCTTGGATTTCACCTGGTGCAACGCTAACTCTGTTCTGTGTGTCTGTACTCAAACTACTCTCCAAAGTAGTTGCATTGTTTTCTGGCCAACTGTCGGCACACCTGAGGGAGCTACTGCTCAAAAATCTGGTTGGCTCATGGAAAACCTTCATTCTTTGTAGCTGATGTTTCACAAAGCATTTCAGCTGCTGATCACAGTGTTTGATAACATGCTTGGCCAGGAGCATTTGTAAACGTTTCTGAGTTCTTTTGGCACGACTGATTTCCATTTGTTGCTTAGAGACACACCGGAGTACTCGAGCATACACCTCCTCCGGGGTGCAGCTCAAAATCCCTTCCGAAGGCCCGTGAAGAATTTGGTGTAATAAATCCCCTTTTATTCTTTCAGTGCAGACTTCCAAAGCCCTACCCAAGAAACCATTCTTCTTGTACCATTTACCATTTAAAAGCTGCATTTCTTCTGCATTATTGGATTCAGTTACATTTGAATCCGGAAGTCTCTGTGTTTCTGCCAAACTCAGAGATGTGGTCTCTGAAAACATTTCCCCTTTGACCTGTTCCTCAGGTTCCGAACGACTAATCTGACCGAATGACGTGTCAGCTCCATTATGTAATGAATTCCTCATCTTGGAGCAGCTGAGTTCTCCTGCTTTCATTTGCTTACTGGTTTTGTTGTTAAATGCAGAATTTGTACTCATTAACAAGACAGACTGATAGTGCTTGGAAGATGGTGGAGAACCAAAACGCTGCACACTGAAGATATCATTCCTGAGGCTGGGCTCAGTAGTGGGGAACCCCAGGACTGAGCAAGTAATCTGTGCGATGGAGTCCTCTTTTATCTTCTCTTCCACCGCTCTGGAATTTTCCATGCACAAAGCTGTATCAGACTCCATAGCTCTAGAGGACAAAGAAGGTGACAAGTGGATACCATGACCTTTTGTTGCTGCCTCTCTGAGGGCTGGTGTCATTATAGCTATGGTAGGTAGTTTACAGCAAACCTGAAAATAACATGGGCCATGTAAATTTTCGTATTTTCACGACACAGTACAAATACAACAACTCTGTCACATATTTAATTCTTTACCATTTCAACATTATTCAAAGATTCCATAAAAAAGGATATTATTTAAAGAACACAGACTATGCTCCTTCCCAAGTCAATTAGAAGACTGTTTTTTATTTCGTTCAGAGGTTGCTCCATATGCAATGAAAGCCTTTACCTCTCAGGGGAGTAAGTGTTCATACCTCATTGCATTTCAGATCCTATCAGTCTGAGAAATAAGACTCATGAAGTTCAAGACTGTCATCTCACCTTGCCCAACTGAGAAACATGACCATAAGCCATATGACTGGATGGATGCATTTTAAAATAGCTGTAGGAGAGCATATATACCTACATGCACACATACAGATGCACATCTACATATTCCCACTCCAGAACTCTGGATGGATTTTACTTTAATAAGTTTCTTTCTGAGTTGCATTTGTTTTCTCTTTACTTTATTTCTTTTTTACACTTAAATGAGTCAATGTCAACACTACCACAGAAATAGTAGCTAGGCAGCTACCTATCAGAAGTTTGGCAAAGCACAATACCTACCACATGATGAAACACTCTAAAATAAAGTCAGAGACACTATTGGGAGTAATAGATTTAATGTAAATATAAAGAAAGCGTTTGATAAATTAATATATATTCTCACAAATATACTTTAGCAATCAATCAACACTAATGCTTTTAAAAAGAGAGAACTGTAAGTTTAAACATACTCTTCGATAACAATTTGAGTTAGGACAGTTTTCCTTCACCAGCCCTCTTGCCTGTGCCTTGCCATATCTTATACAAAGAGTTACCATACTTTGGGATTAAAAGACCAGTGCCAACCTTCACCACTTGTCATACTGTATGTATTCCACTGTCTATAGAAAAGGAATCACGGCCTTACATAGTACTTTCAGGTTTCTTTAGGAGATGGTTAAATAAGCCCAATGAAAGACTTACTTGAACATGGCCTACAGAAGCCTGAAAGATAAGCTACTATCAGTTCTTCATTAAGAAGCTAGAGACAAAACCAGAAACAAAAGAGTAGTAACAAAAGTGAGTGTAGCACAGTAATTTCACAGTAAATTCTATGTTTAACCAGTGTACTACTTAAGCAGCATTTCAACTGTCCTCCTTTTAATATCTTCAGTTTCTTTGATCTCCACAGCAACTCCTGAGCACAGCAACTTTTAATGCACAGATCCCATAAAAGGGGTCAATGATTCTGAGATTGCCACGTATAGAACTTAAGCAAAACAAACTCCCGGCCTGAAGCCTTAGCTTGTTTGTAACTACAGGATTTACGCCCAAGGCGCAAACATTAAAGGCTGACATGGAAACCTAAGAAGTTGAAAAGAACCAGTCTAAATATTTTCTCCTCAAAACACAAAGAAAAATATAAAAAATGACATTCTCCAGTACTGTCCTAACACTCTCCATATACTTTATTCACCTTTCTTTGGTCCATATGTACTTCAACCATAAGGTTTTCATCTCTGTACAACACCTATTCACAGCATCACAGGGACCATGTTGACTGGTCCTATTGCTAATCCTAAACAATACTATAAAAATCCACAGGATTTTAAACATTTATCAATGAGCCGGTAACTTCAGACTATAAAGGACTTCAACACAAAATCATCCCCAGAGGACAGCCATTCAGTACGAGTTCCATTACTAGGACTGTACATGGAAAAGCACTGGTAAGAACTAGAGCTCCAGATTGCAAAGGCTCCAGTGATTTGACAAGGCTCTTGGCACCTGGCTAACTCACGGCTTTGTGTGTTTCCATTCTTGCAACAGCTAGCAGGTACAAGAACATTTAAATGCAAAGGAGCATGTATTCAGACACCTATGTCTTGCCCCACTCTCCGCTCCCAATCTCAGCATATGGCAAATAAGTCAAGTCAATGTGATTTCAAGAAGCTCTGCACCACCTGGTCTAGAGGAAGGCAGGAGGACTGGATATCTTTAAGGTCTCTTCTGAAACAACCCACTCCATGTTTTAGTATGGCTAAAATGTAAGGAAGAACTGAAACCCACACTTTCTCTGTGAGGCGACTATGAACTCAAGGTAGTTCCCATGTTAGATCTGTCCCTTGAGACTCCATGCAGTTCACGAAGAATACTTTCAGCCTGGTATCTACACAGACTGAGTAATGAGCTCATAACTATTTCAAACTTACCATCTACCATCCTTAGCCCAAAATGGTTTAACAATCATAGATTGCTACTCCTGGTAGCCAAGAAATGTTCACACAGAGTATAGCTGCTGCTCAAGCAAACAAGAAGTATTTACAGAATAGATAGAGGCTATTAGAAAAACTGTCAGCACAAAATTTTCAGTGCTATGTTTTAACTTGATTATATTCCCCCAAATTCTACCTGCCTTTCGAGTACAGTTTCAATTTTCGTAAACTGAAGTGAATACCATTAGCAAATTATTTCAAGGTTTCTTTGAATTAGCGGGACTTTTTTCCTCCTCTTTTAGGGGAAAGGGGGGAAGAAATCAAAGTACTCTCAAACTGAACAAAAAACATTAAACTAAAAATCACTGACAAAACACTAATTAGGAGTTCCTGACAGAAGATGCTTAAATTGCAATATAGCTAAAAAAAGAAATTAAATTATTTTGAAGAGAGAAATTGCTTAATTAACCCCTTACCCAGAAACATGGAAACGTCACACAATGTTTCTGCCCTGAAGACAGTCATGTGAGACATTTCAACTGCGTTCCTCTCATTTCAATGACATCAAAAAGACTTTATTAAAATCTAGTACTGTCTCAATCTCCAGCCTTTGGCATTTCGCCAAGAAAAATTTTACACACATATGCAAAAGTCGATGGGTGTATGAGCAAAACAAAGTATCAGTTGCAAAAAAATGAAACCAAATTTTTATTACAAGTACTTGGCTCGATGAGAACTGTACAATTTTCATTTTGACACATTTTATTTCATTTTGGCAGAAAGCAGCAGAAATAGTTTCACTCCACCCTTACTGGAAGTGAGATTCCAGAGCCAAACCTATTATCTTCTGGAGGGGAAAAAAAAAGTGCAGAGGGATGGAAGAGAAGTACTGCAACATGCTATTCAAGAACAGTCTGTATTTTCATTCCGGTAAACCATTTCAAGGATTTTTTTTCCATTGTGTACTACTTGAGGTTTCAAAACCAGAACAGCTGAAATGCTACTAAACTGGCAAGCACTTTGCTTTCCATGTGCTGCATGTGCAATCCACTTGAAAGACTAAAAAGTATTGTAAAAAGAAAAGCTGACGTAAAATAAGTACCAGGAAAGGGAACAAACAAGTACCAGACATGCAGAGTTACTGACGTTTAAAGTGACTTTATACTTATCCTCCCCTTATGCCTCAATTACCCAGGAGGATACAGTGAGGAATTGCAGTTTACCACAGCCTCAGTGCTTCCTCGACCTGCACCCTGCACCCACAGCTACAGGTATCCTTGCCCAGTGGTCCCTGCTCCTCTACCCCCTCTTCTTTCCCCTGCTACCTCTGCTTATTTTTCAATTTCTGCATCATACCCTTCTCTACCAGGCTTAACTCAACCGAATTTGTCTAAAAACAGAAACTAGTGTCTTAATGGTGGTAATCAGGAGCACACTATTAAAACAAACACAACAAAATCTACCCACAAACTTGCAGGCACACAGGGTGGCATTCCCTTCCAAGCTTTTGTTTATAGTCCTTTCACTTTTTGACTCTTCCCGCCCCCTCCTTGCCTAACACTATCACTTTTGTTACACAATACTGCAGACAATGTTGTGGGGGATTTTTGCTCGCGGAGAGGATCACTTTATCTTTTCCTGGGTTTTTCTGACTGTGATCTTTTCATTTTCAATGACAGTAAAACTCTATTTGCATGAGGGTTTGTAAGGTTCCTCTGTACCAGCCTTCTATCCTTTCAGCATATGAAACACCTGAAACTTCCTTGTTAACAATGAGATACCCAGAGAACAGGAGATTTTAACTTTTTTTTCTTCTTTCAAAATACAGCTGTTTCTAGTTCGTTCATACGTTAACAGTGTTTCAAATAAGGAAACTTCCAATGTTTATTCCTTGTCTAGGAGGCATTTAAAAAGGAGAACAAAGCCACTGGCAACAGACAATATCCGGTGAAACACCCAAAATTAAGCTCAGTGAGAATGTTCAAAAATCCTGTACTTCAAACTTTCAAGAACTGCTTTAAGGCCTCTGACAAAATATACAGAAGACAGCTACATGAGCAAGCTTGATCTGCTGACAACCCAAGTGACAAAACCTGGTTTCCTACAGCTTTATGTTGTTTGCCCTGTAATCCCTAGCTCCTCTTGGACAGGCTTCCTGATAATTGCTGGACAAAAATAGTGTGCTCTGGCAGACAGGCACTACTGCAGCACTGCCTTAGCTGTGCTGCTGGGATGGAGATGTGGCACCAAGCCGAGCATGCAGGAGCTAACTCGGGCCAGCTCCTCCAAGCCTTGCCTGGTGGGAGGCATCCACTTGGGTGTACTTTACCTACCTCTCCCAGTTTTCACTCATAATACTCTCTAAGAACAGAGTGAACAGCTCAGTAGCACAATCTGCATTTTCATATAGAACAATACGCAGCAATGTCTGCTTGGTCCCACTGGGTATGTCCTGGTTAGGAGTATGAAAGAAAGGAAAGAAGCCCATATTTAACACACCTGAGATTATTTTTTAAGAAAAAAAAAAAAAAAACCTCAGTAAGCAGCTTTTGTTTTTAGCTCAAAAGCAACCCAGTTATTCATAATGAGTATTTAAGCATTTTAGTGGTTTGTTCTATTAATAGATTAAAAAAAAACCAAACCCAAACAGGATTATGGAGGGAGTCTCAGCTTTCAGCAGCACTCACTGTGCAGGCAGTGCTATACAGATAAAAGTGCAGACTCCAGTGTTTTGCACTCCCCAGAAGATATGAGCACAAATTCCTCCTCTGCAAAAAAAACCAAACTCAAACCAACAACAAAACACATGAACACCTAAAAAGGGTGTCTCTTTGAACAGAGAACTCAAATTAAGACAGACCACCCACTCAGTTTTAATCAAAAAAAACCATCAAAAAGCACACACTTCAAGTGGAACTCATGAGTATTAATTTATGGTGAAATCCATGACTCATTAAATCTCTGGACAGGGTTGCTTTTCTCCTTGTTCATAACTGCTTCAGAATAGAGAATCACATATTATTTCCAAGTTTATTACTGTGCTATGAACTAATTCCATCTATAATATCATATATTTGTAACATTACATCCGAAGGCGTTTAACACATGCTACAAAAAGTGTTTAAGTTTAGCATATGACAAGTGTCTCTGTAAGTAGTTGCACATATGTCTCCAATATCTGTAATACTTTTAGATCCATTGGAAGATCCACATCAACATTTCAGTTATCCTTTTGAATTTCAGTCTTTGAAGAGACGGTCATAAAATTTGTTCTTAAACAAGACTCATTCAGCTCTTAGACACTGATTAAGATGACTGGAATTTAAACTCCCCAAACATTTACAGGATTTCACAACATGAACCAATAAGGAAGGAGAGCCCTAAGGCACACAGATCAGCTTTCAGAGTTGGTAAACCTACTAGTATTATAACCATACTTTATCCAGCTTAATTCCTGGTATTGCCTTTTTATTAAATTAAGCACGAAAATAAATATCTACCCTTTGACCAAAAAAAAAAAAAGGGCAGACTTTAGTTATCTGTGGGTTTTTTTAAAAAATTGATTATTTTGCTTCCCCCTGCTG
This sequence comes from Colius striatus, assembly GCF_028858725.1. NCBI lineage: Eukaryota > Metazoa > Chordata > Aves > Coliiformes > Coliidae > Colius > Colius striatus. The sequence continues at coordinate 26,734,346 of NC_084767.1, read as the reverse complement.
AGGGGTATTAAGTACCTCAGTCACTTGCTATATTTTATTTTGGGAAATGCTTCAGCATTTTGCAAACAGGGAGCTGATGCACAAAGTGGATTAAATGACTTGCTTCAAGACCACATGGGAAATTTCAACAAAAGCTGAGGGATGCTCCCGGGTCTGAGCTGCTGTCCAGAGCCTTGCTATCTACTTTATCTAAAATATTCAGTTTTATGAGTAGGTGGTCTGTACTCTGGGAAATAACTTTGTTGGGGTCACTCAAAGGGAAAGGAATCTCTGGCAATCTGTTCAACTTTATTATCACAGACAAGTTTCAAGTCAGGAATTAAAAAAAAACCAAACAAAAGTCACATGCATAAAAACCAAGTGAAAGCTTTCTACCATCTACTGACTCAAACAATAAGAATAACCTAACAAGAACACGGCAACACAACTGTATACTCCCGCCAACGGGAAGTCGACGCTAACCCCGCGCCCGCAGCCCGTCCGGCACCCCGAGCCAGGTGGGAGAAGGTCGGCCTGCATGGTCCACGGCCAGAGGCCAGGGCCGGAAAGGCGGAAAACGGCGCTCCCAGGGCGCGAGAACCCACACGGAGAACCCGCGGCGGCCCGACACGGCCCTGTCCGCCAGATCCTGCTGTGGCCCCGCCCCACGCGCCAGGGCCGCCCCCGCCTCAGACACTCCGGTCCCGCCTCACGCCCAGACCGTTAGCCCCCCCGCCCCGCCCCGCCCCGCCCCCACCTCAGTCTCCTCCTCACGCATGCGCGCCCCCGCTCGGCGGCGCCACCGCCGCGGGAACCAGCCGCCGCCCGGCCGCGGTTTCTCCCTTCCTCCCCCCCCCCCCGCCCGCCTCACCGCGACGTTCCTCGCCGGTGCGCAACGACGGCCGGCACCGACCCCGGCGCCTGCCCCCCCCCCGGCTTCCCCGCGAAGCCCCGCGCTTGCCTCCGCCCGTCGGCTTCTCCACGGCGGCGCTGCCGCCTCCAGCCCGCGCGGCGCGGCGCCCGGCGCAGCTCCCACTGCCGCTGTTGAAGAGTCCGCGCCCAGCTAAAGCGCAGCTCGGCGGGCGGGGTGGGGCCTGCCCGCGCGCGGGGGCTGCACCCGCGCCGCCGAGGGGAGGAGCGCGGCCAATCCGCCGCGCGCGGGGGTGGGGCTGGGCGCGGGGGCGCCCGCCCGCCATTGGCAGAGCGCCTGACGCGGGCAGGGCCCCCCTGCCGCGCGCGTGCCTGCGCGGCCTGAGGCGGGCGGCGGCGAGCCGAGCCGTTCACCCTTTCCCGGCCGGGGCGGGGAGGAAGGGCGCGTGCCGCCTGCGGGGACCTGAAGAGACCAGGCCGAGGATGCATACATAATTTCCTAAACACACACACACAAACTCTATTTTAATATTTTTACTAGGAACAGCGACTTGGAAAGATTTGGAAATATTCATACCCCTTCCTCAAAACTCCCCCTCAAAGTCCTGAGGTTGATATGGGCACAGAAGGGTCCCAGTTCTTTCACAGGCTTTGAAGTAACACAGACAACCATGAGATTGCATAGAAATGCTTTATGATATTTATTTGAACAAAGTCAGTAAAATAAGGCATTCAGGGTTACATGTAAACAATAAAAGTCAGTGGTACATTCTTCCCCCACAGCATGTGGCTCCTGTGCAGTAAGCAGGTGCACAGTAACGGTAGCAGAAGTTTGAAGTTCTACTTTGACACAGTGATACTTGTCAAGAGGAAATATAAATTCAAAGTTACACTAACATTTAAATTCTATTTTTAAAGAACATGACTTCTCTGGAGATTTGTTTCTGAAAAAATGAGGGTTGCATTCAATATAACATCAAGTTTAAAAGACAGAGCTACCAAAAAAGTTCCAGACACAAAAGTGCCTTTCACAACCAGAACTTTTGGAGCCCAGATAATTACTCTGTGTTGCCCAAAGACATTTAAATTAAAAATGTACTAATATTAGATATCTTGCCTATGAGCACACTGTCATTACTATCACTTTTCCAAGTAGTGTCACTTCCTTGAAAGAATACACCACATATATTTTACTTACATTTTGATACCTAACTTCATGCCACATATTAACATAGAGAGATTCTAGAAGACTGTCCAAAGTAGTATACATCTGCCTTACTTCTCACTGACAATGTCTCTAGCAATAAGTTCTTTCATTATCTCATTTGTGCCACCATAGATGGGCTGAACACGGGCATCCACAAAAGCTCTGAGGGGAAAAAAAAACATAATAAAACAAAGATTAAAAACCACTCCTCAGAATGGACATACTAATATTCTGAGTCAAAGTTTTGTTTGAAGATCTTGCTCTTCAAAGGATGCTATTCCCATTTTTAAAAAGGTTTAAATTTTCCAAAAAATTTCACCTACCTGAAGTTTTTCACCTTTCCAACATACTGTGCCAAACTGGGCATTTGGTCAGTGTCTCTTTCCTGTTTGGTTTTGTTTTTGTTTACATTGTAAAATCTCTGCTATCCCGCTCAATTAAATAAACAAAAATAAAATACAGCTCTACAAAACCAGACCTCTACCACTTTCTTCCCTCCCCCAATTCTTGTTCCCTCCTTTTCTCATGTCATAGAATTGGAATGGTTGGAAAAGACCTTTGAGACTAAGTCCAACTACAATGTCACCTGAGCATTAACTCAACTCCTGACATCAAAGCCCCCATTCACCCACCACACATACCCTGCGGAAGAGCATGCCTGTAGGAACTACAGCACTCAGGTGCCTTGTTGTTGTGAAAATGACTCCTGCAGAGCCAAACTGATAGTTATCGTGGTAATTTGCTCTAATGCCCTAGCCTGTCTGATCTTGTCAAGAGGATTGCTAAGGGTGTTCTCAGTTCCTTCTTTGAGGTGGGACTCAAACATCTTGGGAGGAAAAGAAAGTGCCAATTGGTTTCAGCCTTCTATTGACACCATCTCCACTTCCATTTGGGCCAGCAGCTGAAAAGCTGCATGCAACCATTCTCATACTGGAACCGGCCCCAGTGCATGCACAGCTGGCAACAGCACACAGGACAATGACAGTGTGCTTTTCCATCTTAATTCTGCTTCATTATAGAGTAGCCCAGGAGCAATGCAGCATTCTCTTGAAATATACATGTTGCTGAACCACAGGGATAAATAAAAACCCCCTGTACAGACAACTACTGCACACAAAGATAGGCAGGAATTCTAGGCCACCCTGAACAGGCCTTGCTGGCCTTCCTATATAGTAAGACAGAGTGAAGAACACTCACAAATAATACTCATTAAAAACATACAGGACAAAATTATTTTAAAACAATATTTCATACTCTTATTTAAAATGACAACTGCAAAACAGCCCTGGTTTTGCTATTTCTATCAGATTTCTTCCTTGTTTTGCTTAAAAAAACCCCAACCAAACAGCATAAAACCCTCTCCTTAATGAACAGGAAAGGAAACACATGTTCACAGATAAATACACAAAAGAACTCCATAAATGTCCCTAAATTTATACAGTAAGCAAAAAATTTGGAATAGCAAATTCCTCTTTCTACATATAAATCTCTTAGATTTTTATTGAAAAAGCTTAAAAAAGTGCTGAATGTAGCCAGTCATGCTCTTGATTAGGCAATTTGTTATTTTGTGGCATCGCACAAGATTTAGGCTGACCAACACATTTTCCTTCCTTCGTATGAATGCACTGAATAAGAGCATAAAAACTAACATGATTTTTATTTTTCTATTGCTTCTATTTTTTTCAATTAACATTTCCTTCTAGAAAAGCAATTTCCATTTTGTGAAAAAACAGGTAATAATTGCTCAACAGTTTATGAATTATTTGGTGAATCAAAACAAAGCCTTCCTGCAGACATCTGTACAGTAGATTCCCTTTCAATAAACATGATGAGAAAAGGAACAGTAAATCAGTACTAACACAAACCAACTAACAAGTAGACGTAAAGGCAGTGCCTCATTTCACTTTGCTGGTAATCTTTCATCATTCAATTCTAAAATGTTACACTTACTTTGCAATTGGATACTCCCACATGTACCCCCATCCTCCATGCAGTTGTACACACTGAGTTGCTATGCTGTTTTGGAGATCAGAAGACCTTAAATGGACAAAAAGAAATTTGTTTTTAGAAGGATGTTATACTGTAAAACATTGTTAGAGACATAGAGAAACTAGCAAGGCAAAAAAATAAACAAACTTTTTACACTATATAAGTGATCTTAAATGGACATTAAAATACTTTATATTCTGGTTTACCTTTTTCTTTCTTCATGATTGCTAAGAATTAATACTGTTCAATTTAATGTATTAAACATTAAAAAATCTTCCAAAACTTGTTTCTCTTTCTCACAGGCCAAAAGATTTCTTTCATAAAGCAGGTTGATATCATGTCTTTTTTACCAAGTTCTTCAGCTTTGTAAAAAAATTACAAGCATCAAAGTCTTCCCACTCCCACTAGCACCACACCAGGATGCTTTTTCACAGTGTCACAGAATGGTAGAGGTTAGATGGTGCCTATAAAGATCACCTAGTCCAACCCCCCTGCTAAAGCAGGTCTGCTAAGATCAGATCACTCAGGAACATGTCCAGGTCTCCAGAGAAGGAGACTTCACAATGTCCCTGGGCAGCCTGGGCCATGGGTCCCAACCTTAACTGTAAAGAAAACCTGTTCCCTTAAGTGGAACTTTTTGTGTTTTAGCTTTTTTCCATTACCCAATGTCCTATCACTAGACACTAAAGATAAGAGTGGCACCCCATCCTCTTCACATACACCTTTCAAATTCTTATAAGTATTAATGAGGTCCCCCTCCTCAATCTCCTCCAGGCTGAACAGGCTCAGTTCCTGCAGCCTTTCCTCAAAAGGAAGATGCTCCAAACCCCAGATCATCTTGGTGGCCCTGTGCTGCACTCTCCAGCACTTCCCTGTCCCTCTTGAGCTGGGGAGCCAAGAACTGGACATGGGACTCCAGATGAGGCCTCACCAAGACTGAGTAGAAGGGGAGCAGAACCTCCCTTGACCTGCTGGCCATAATCTTCTTGATGCATCCCAGGATGTCGTTGGTCTTCTTGGCCATAAGGGCACACTGCTGGCTCATGTTTAGTTTATAATCAACCAGGACTCCCAGGTCTCACTCTGCAGAGCTGCTCTCCAGCAAGTCAATCCCCAGCCTGTACTGGTGCATGGGGCTGTTCCTCCCAAGGTGCAGGACACTTCACTTGCCTGCACCTTGCTCTTTGAGTATAACCATCACCTGAGGATAATTTATTTTCTTCAATAGATTTTATAGTTTTCAATTATAAAAAATACTGTAATTCTTAAATAGGATTGTTCACTGCAAAATATAGATTTATTATATGAACTTTAAGCTTGTAGTAGTGAGTTACTGCAATTTTAAAAACATATTTCTAAATTAGTTTAGGTATATAATACAACTTCTTATAACAAAACAAAACCTACAGACAGAGATGAACAAACTAGGTTTTAAAAATCCTTCAAAGGTCTACTTCAAATATATACAAAGAGTTTGAACCCAAAACATTAGGAAATCATTTAATTCTACATTCAAGCTTTTTCTAGACCATCTAAGATAGTTTTATAGAAGGGAGTCAAAAGCGATTCCATTAGAGAAAAGGGAAATCCATAATAAATTGTGGATGAAGAGTTTGAAGGGTGGTAGAGTTTCAAATGCCTCATTTGGGGAAATTTGTTGAAGAACTTAAGTCTACATATCTGAGCTGGCACTAGTTTTTCCCTGCTCCTCCTCAAAACTGAATGCCTCTGCTTATGTACCTGGTACTTCTATGTAATCAGTGCCAGCAGCAGCACTCAATCAAAATCCTTCCTTTCACTGCAAGCAGTCTCTCTGGGTGCTCTTTGTATACTATGCATTTCCTTTATAATTAATTTTTGTAAGTCTAGAACCTGTAAACTGTGCATCTTCCATAAAATTATTTGTTCAAGTCTGACGTGCTTTTTTTTCTTCCCACCTTTTCAAGCAAAATAAAACTATACAAATTCGTGTGCCACTGTCTTGCATATTCTACTTATCCAACTTTCTCTGGTTAAACATAAGTTATCAGATAACACCACCAAGTACGGGGAGTGGGAGGAGCAGTTCTGGCCAATAAAGGAAAACTGTTTAGTCTCAGTTATAGAAACAGCTGTAGCCAACTATTTCTTCCCAAAGCCAGATAGCTTCAAAAACCGGCTGAGCCAAACAGCTATTGCTAAGTAACTTCAACAAAAACGTATCATAGGAGCTTCAAGTAAACCTGTGCTTTCAAAAATATTCAAACAACCCTGCATTAAAAAAACCAAATCAACAAACAAAACAAAACCAGAAGGAAAACACACACCATCAATTCCCTACAGAAAAATGTAAATGTTTGTCTAAATACCATTGAAGCACTCACTTCTACTTGAAGCTGAGTCCTAATCTTATTGTTAATGAAAGCCCACTTTAAAAGCATGCTATTATTTTGACACTGATCTGTTTAACCAACATTGGCTATCAATGCAACTAAGATTGTTGTTGACTACATGATGAAAGTTAAAGCTAGTGGTCTCTATTAGAAGTTGACAATGTTAGTATTAATCAGACAGTAAATTTATCTTCTCATTAGATCTGAACAGTTTAGTGTTTTTATCATTAGACTCCTGTCAAGATCATGCAAGTAACACTTCCAAATTACTTCAGCCACATACCAATACTTTGCCATAGAAGCTGTAGAGGAGTCCAGACGTTTATCTGCATGCAGCTGCAAACAGTTGTCCATAAAAGCTCGACCCACACAGATCTGTGTTTTCATTTCTGCCAACTTGTGCTGTACTGTCTTATTTTGGAAACAGAAGAAAAAGCAGAAGTAGTACATTTTATAAGTGATATTAGAAGTAGAAATTGGAGCGTTTTCCAAAACGATTTGTTAGAGATCACCATTTAAAAAAACTTTGGCCCTGTACACAAGAAGACAGCTTACTTTCCATACAATTATATCTTTACAAGTCTTATTAGAGAAAATTACTGTCTTTTATCTCTCAAGACCAACTCAAAATATGACCTTAATAGAAAAGCCCCGAGAGCCTGAAAACAAATACCTAGAGAGAGCACAGTAGTAGTCACTGGGGGTGATCTGTCACTCTCAGCTCGCTCTTGTGGGGGAAGGCCTTTCACTCTGTAGAGGCACTAATTTCCTCAATAACATTTCATCACTTGTTGAATGATTTTTCTCTCTTTCAGTTCTTCAGAGTTTAAGGCATATATAAATACACATAAGCAAAAACAGAGGAAATTTTAGACTAACTATCAGAAAGTTTTTCAACACCGAGTTCTATCTAGAAACTCTTTTTCAGTGTGATAGTAAAGCCATTGCTAAGGTTATGTCAAACCAGATCAGGTAAGCATTCTACCATCTTCTTGTAATTCTGGTGGGCTGTGGATAAAAACAACACTTGATAACAAAAGCATTTTCTCTAATACCACGGTTCTACAACTGTAAATAACAAAAGTCTTCTTGCTTCCCTTGACAATAAATGCAATAGACCAGTCTACTATTGCAAACACAAGACTTGATTTGAAACACCATACTGTGGCATAACTAAATAAATTAGGCAAAGTGGAGCTCTAATTACAGTGGATTTTTTATTATATGCACATCCTAGCCATCAGCAACAAAATGGAAACTGAAAAAGTATGCAAGAATCGATTATTTTTTTTTAAAATAATATACTTTCTGAAACTTACTGGCCATCTGATGGTTGACAGTGGGTTAGCCTAAAAAGGAGATTATTTTGGACTTCTCTGCACAGTGAGCTACTACAATTAGGAAATTACATTAAAAAAGATAAAATCTGTTTATTTTGTGTTAAAGCTGCACAATGCACATACTAAATTTCATCTGGAATTATGGATTTCTGAATGTTAATTTTGAAAACAGATGAAGATCGTGGTTTCTTGAAAGATACCTAAAGATACCTTCCAGCCTCTAAAGGGCCCAATTCTGCCGCTGTTCACAACTAAAGACTTAATTTTGCCAACGAAAGTCTTTAGACCTAGAACTGGATTTTTGAATAAAATATTGCAAAAGTATATTAAAAAAACATAAAGAGGTTTCCAGCATCTTCTAGTCTATAGGAGTTATTCTGTCCTGCAAACAAAGCATGCTGGAACTTGATCTGCTTCAGCCCTGACAGATAACGTGGTTTCCAGGAATATTGTAACATAGCGTATGATGAAAAGCAACATCTGTTTTATGACTATAACTACAGGGTGTAGGCAAAAATGTCTCAAAACACAATTCTACCACTGTCAGGAGCGAGATATGCTCACAGAGAATGACCCCACAGTTTTATGTGCAGTTACTTCAATACCCAGCTAGCTGCTAGCTGAAGAATCTCATTACAATATCCATAAAGCTAGATATGAACATCTCTGCAGGCATTCAGGCAGCAAGGTCACTGCCTGGGAGCCGTCACCAGCATCAGTCTTAAAGTTTTAATTTTTGCAATGCATTCTGTGCAGGGCAACACAGTACCTGCAGGTGCACCAAGCTCTTCTGCAGTTGGTAGGCATTCTGGAAACATATAGAAATACATGGAGGTGTAATAGACCCTGTGTTTAGGGCCTCTGGCAGTAAAATTCAAGCCTGGGGGGAGCAAGGTAATTCTTCATCAGCAGCAAAAAGCCAGTATAGTTTGTGCCTGCACATTTGACCTCTGAAAGCAGCATTGCTGGGAGGTATCTAACAATTGTAAAATACATACAGGTTTTTGCGGTGGTCAAGAGGGGTGGCGGTGTTTATTGTTTTTATTTTTCAAAAAAGAAAAATGGGTGCAGAGTCAAACAACAGACATAGTTCAACAGCAAAACCTGTGCAAACGGTCCCTTGGAAGTAGCCCAATGATTTTCACTTGCTCACTCTTCCACATACACAGATCTAAAGCAAATGCACAGTAGAATCTGTATACAAGTCTTTCAGTTCAAACTCACTTGCAGGTGTGCAATCGTCTTCCCAAAAGCTTTTCTTTGCTTCACATAATTCCTTGTTTCTTCAAACATGAATTCACAACTGGCAAGAGCCATATCAGCAATTAGCAGTCTTTCCTTTAGAAACACAAATTATGGAATTCAGTTGAATAAACCCTGCACATTTCTCCAAATCAGACGCACAACTGGGACACAGATGTTCAGTGTTGTTCATTAAGAGAGGGAGACAGAAGTCACACTATATATCAAACCAAATATACTGCATTACTGCAATTAATGAGTCAGACAAATGCCTTGGTGCCTGAAGCTCACTTTTAAGTCTTTTCGAGGTGATGCTCTACCATGATGACTCAAAAAATAGCTACAAATCAACCACAGGACTCAGTGACTGAAAAAGTCACATCAAACTCTCTTTTAATTATTGGGGTTTTTACTCCTCAGTTCAAACGACTGTATTTAACCATTTCCATACGACACCTCTAGAAGAAACAAAACCTACCAAAGAAAATGGCTGTTCTTCCCTTTCTCTTAATATGCTGAAAAACAGAAACTAAGTACGTAACAATTACTCCTAGCACCACTGAAATAATCTGATGCACCACGGTGAGCCTGCTCATGAGTGCATCTATTTCTTCAAAGCAATAAAAGATTTCCTTTGATCATGATCCTTATTTACTCACAGTATAAAATTAAATAAACATGATCCCTACCAGATGAGGCAAATACGAAGTCAGAGTTTTGACAAAGCACAGTCATGTTTTGAAAAACTCACATGGCCTTTTTGTACTCCCAAGTCATTCCAAAACGTCATAAACTAAGTCATTAATTGTTATTTCCACTACGAAGATATTTTGGCAACTAAACAATTTCCTTATTTTCCTATATGGACAAAGAGTTCCTTATATCTTCAATATGCTTCTACTGGTAGAAAAGCTAGACCAACAGTGTTTGCTTGTTTCTTTAAAGAGAGTGTCAAATGTATCAGAGACTTCCAAGATGTATTTAATTTACTAAGCAAAGTGGATCTATGATAGAAGTATACAACAAAACTGTGGTATGTTCTTTTAAACACAGTATCCTCAGGTTCTTCAACAGCTGAGCTGTTGATTAAGAGATGTGGTGGGATATCAACATTTTTACCAATGCCTCAAGAACCGCACTTTTAGCACCAGGAACTGTGTACTTCAGTTAAAAAGCAGCAGTATCAACACAATATTACCTACAGACATCCTGATTCTTCAAGACTAAGGCAGATTCTTGCAATGACAAAAATTGTCTACAGACAGTACTCATGTTCTTACCTGAGGGAGCTCTGCCATCAGATAATAGAAACCTTTGTTCTCTTTTCCCAGCAAGGCACTGGCTGGCAGCCGCACATCTTCAAAAAACAGTTCTGCTGTGTCCTAAGAGGATTTAAAATGCAAGTTTATAGCCTGACATTCTCATCTCTTCATTCTACTTCTTTTGCCCCATTTTTTTCTTGCTATTGTACACCTTAACTGAAATCCTAAAATCATTTAGGCTGGAAGGGTCCTCCAGAGGTCATCTACTTTATCTCCTACTCAAAGGACCTCCAGCAAAGCAAGCAGCTGAGGGCTTTGTCCAGTAATGCTTTCAAAAACTCCAAAGATGAAGGCTCCATTCCCTCTCTGGTCCTGTTACACACTTTTACTGTGAATTTTTGTTCCTTAATATCTTAGAATCTTCCTTAATGTAACTTGTGTCCCTTCCCACTCTCCCTTTCACAGAGAATCTGTCTCCACAGCCAGACATTAGGTAGATGAAGACACCAATAAGATCCTGCCCTTCTAGGCTTCTTTGTCACCAACAAATCCTGTTTCCTCAGTCTCTTCTTGCACATCACATGCTTCAGACCTCCATAGGCAAGTTCAGCATATTATATACTTTGCACGCATATTGTTTGCGCTCTAAAGCTCAAGAACTAGAATAGCACGACAGTTCTATTTTATATTTGCTTAGCTAATGCCAGGCACTAAGTGGTTTTAGACCTCCTCCAAGCCTGTTAGGTGTTAGGAGTTGTGTGAACTCACTTGAGCTTTCAGGCCAATCTTGTTCAGCTTGCGTCCTTTGATGAAACCTTTTGTCCCATTTTCCACCAGAAAAAGGCTGATCCCATGAGCAGGGGATCGGGCCTCCCGGTTTGTAACTGCAACTACAATCACTACATCGCTCATCCAACCATTAGTGATAAACACCTGTAAAAAAAAAGGCAACAGGATAGGTGCATAGAAGTTAAAAGAGGTCACCAAGCAGCAGAAAGAAAAAATGCATTGACTCTTTCACAGGTGAACTGAAAAAACTTCAAGCTTTGTGAATTAAGCCTTTTTGAACAAAGTCTGTTAAAATAGGAATAGGTTTGAGAAGTATGGTGTGGGTCAGATTTGTGAAATTAAAGAATGAACAGATCTGTTTCATCTGTCCCATGATAAAGAAGGAATATAGTATCAAATATAGACATTAAAAGAACACAGAGGTTCTCTTTTCTAGAAAATAAATTTGCAAAGTGTAACATGCAAAACTATCACAGAATCATGGAATGACAGACTTTTAAGGGCTGGAAGGGACCTTGAAAGATCATCTAGTCTAATGCTCCTGCCAGAGCAAGACTCACCTAGAGTAGGTCACACAGGAACTCATCCAGGTGGGTTTTGAAATGTCTCCAGAGAAGGAGACTCCACAACCCATCTGGGCAGCCTATTCCAGTGCCCCATCACCCTCACAGTGAAGAAGTTCTTCCTTACTTTTCTTTGGAACCTCTTATGTTCCGGCTTGTACCCATTGCCCCTTGTCCTATCATTGGACATCACTGAGAACAGCCTGGCTCCATCCTCCTGACACCCTCCCTTTACATATTTGTAAAAATGCATGAGGTCACCCCTCAGTCTCCTCCAAGCTGAAGAGCCCCAGCTCCCTCAGCCTTTCATCATAAGAGAAATGCTCCACTCCCTTAATCAATAGCTTCTTGTCACAACTGCTTACTTATAATCCTGTAAAATGACTAATGAACCTGTGATCCATCTTACATCCAGCAAAAGTAATGAGCTATCCATCCTGCTTGGCTTCAACTGTGCAGCCTGAACACGTATCATTTTGCACACCTGTATGTACGTATCTGCTTGCACACATGCTCACTGCTTAAAAATCTGCTAAGGTCAGAAGTCTCTGTCAGTATCATGTTATCAGCAGGAGGAATGGAAAAAGATTAAAACATTTCATACCTTTTAATAAAAAAACAAACAACCCAGACTGTTGAATCCACACTTACAGAAACAGAACACTATTTCTGCCTTCTTGCCTTTTTTATTATGGCAATGAAAGAAGAGGTTAATGCTGCCAGCTTTGCAACAGGTTGACAACACTATGAAAGCATGATGAAGCCAGACTTTTTTTTCTCCTAACGTGACCAGCAGGCTCCTGAATAAAGATTCCACAGCTTGCATTGTGGCAACACAAGATTTACTCAGGCCACAGAAGGTTTCACAGTGGTAGTATATACATTTTTTTGTTCAACCTCAGTACTACAAAACAGCCCTGGTCCTGTTAATATTAACTCTTCTCCCCCACCCTTTTCTTCCCAATTTAAGGGAAAATAGCCATTTTGATAGGGATATTAAAAAGGCACAAAAATAATCTACTCAAGTGACAGGACAAGGGGTAATGGGATGAAGCTGGAACACAAAATGTTCCATTTAAACACAAGAAAAAACTATTTTACTGTGAGGGTGACAGAGCACTGGCACAGGCTGCCCAGGGAGGGTGTGGAGTCTCCTTCCTTAGAGGTATTCAAGACCCGCCTAGACACATTTCTATGCAACCTGATCTAGGCGGACCTGCTTTGGCAAGGGGGGTTGTACTAGATGATCTCTAAAGGTCCATCCTATGATTCTGTGATAAGTCTTTCCATAAATTGGTCCATCAATAGCTGCCAGCAATGGAAATACTTTTTTTAAATAGGACTTAAGGTAACTGGGAAAAAAACCCCCAAAGAATCCCACAATATAACATATGTCTGTTCACTTACCTTACTTCCATTAAGAATCCAGTCACTTCCATCTTTTTTTGCATATGTTCGTATCCCCTGCAAGTCACTAAAACAAAATTCAAAAGGTCCTTCAAGAAACAAATTGCAGCTTCTGGAATGATATGTTGCATTCTACCCCATATAAAATAAGATAATGTACCTTCCAGGCATGGGCTCAGTGAAAATACACATGAGAATAGTGAAACATTGTGAAATAGCTTAGAGCTAAAACCACAAGCACACTAATAAATCTATGCAATTGTACAAGAGTATGAGACCCATTTTAACATATTTGCTTGTGTAAAGTGGTGTGATGCAAACAGACACAAACAGGTCAGTATCCTCTTAGGCCTATATGTCTTAGATAACAAATGCTAGATGAAACCACAACCTCTAAGCAGACTCAACCCTGATCTGGATGCTCTGTAAAAATACAGTGGTAATATTTACCATGTGTAGAAGCATGACACAACAGCTTTTTCTCTTCATCTCTCTGTCTGTTTTGGAAATTGTCAAGATTGGCTGTGTCAACTCCAAATATGTGCTGTCTGCCCTTCAATAATGATGGGCATCAGTTTCAGAAGAGAAAACAAGGAGTTCTGCTCCACAATGAAAGCTAATAGTAAAGTTAGGCCCTCTTTACTGAGGTATTTTGTTTTCTTCTGGCTACGTTTCATATTAAAAGTATGCTCACATGACAAGCAAGTTTATAGTTACAAACTCAGACTATAAAAGTAAACATAAAGCATATTTGCCCACAGTGAGATGACAGAGAAATGGATTCTGAGCAAACAGCTTGAAATGACAAAGTTGTAATAGTCTGTAAGTAACAGGTTTTTTGAGGTCTTACATAATGTAGGATACTGTCTAGTCACTAAAAAGACCATGTAACCTGAAGGTTCAGAATTTTTTTCACTGACAAATCAATATACAGCATATAACACTTAAAGTGTTGTTTTAATATTTCACTTACCTGCCAGCCCCGGGTTCTGTCATGGCAATAGCTCCAATACACTTGCCTGCAATCATTTGAGGGATAAAGTGTTTAATCTGTTCTTCAGAGCCATAGTTTGCAATATAGGGCATAACTATATCTGAATGGAGGCTGAATCCAGGGCCTGTACAGTTAACGTACATCCTTGAGGAGTGGGGAAAAGAGAAAGTTCAGAAAAAAAGTATTACATAGATTTAAACAATGAACTGTAGACGGTTACAACATAAACTCAACAACGAAGAGAGCCCTACTACACGGGAAGTCTCAGACAATCTGAGCTTCTGGCACTTGTACCATTATTTATAGAATGTACTTTCACAGCCAAATGGGTAGATAACCTACCCAACTAACAAAAACGCTTCCCCCCAGCCACAAAGTCTTAACAGCGGAGCCCAATAACATTTGTTACTTAAACAATCATACCGAGTACTTAAAATAGGAGGTTTACATATGTCTGAACTATCCTTTCCATGAGGAACATAACATCATTTTCTGTAAGCAAACATATTGCACAATGCAGACTTTTTATGGAAAAAAAATAGTCTCTTGATAATATCACTGAAATTCTTCCTGAAATATCTAGTACTTACTGCTCCTCCCACACCACAGCTGAAGAGAGAATATCTGCTCCGATGCCTCCATGTTTTTCAGCAATAGCAACACCCAGCAAACCCTGCTGTCCAGCCTTTTCCCAGAGCTCCCTGCTCACCTGGCCATCCTTCTCCCATCTGCAAAATGAACAGAAGAACAGAGTCATGCATTTAATCCCCTGTGTGCTATTTAATTTGTCATGGCTGCTGCTCCACACTAGAACACCCACAGACAGGTTTCACTGCATAGGAAGAGAATTCCAGTCCCACCAACAAACACCACATAACTATATTATGTGGTAAAGAAGCAGGTGTTTAATAACAGGTTTTCTATTCTTTGAGTCCACATATGCTACTGGGGCACCAATTGCACAACAAGTTTTAACGCCCGCTTCCGACATATAACCTGATATCTCTTTAAGACTCATTATGAAAGGCAGTGCTGCCTATTGGTCTGAGTACCAGACTGGTATTTAGGAGACTTAGCTTATCTGCATAACTACAAGCATATCTATATTCCTAACACTCCATTTTCCCCATGAAAAAAATAGGTATAACACATCAGTATCTTTTCAACTCCCCCAATAAGAACTGCTTTATAAGAACCAAATGTTAACACATTAGTAATTTTATATAAAAGTTGGTCTCTATGCACTTACTATAAGGCAGTACTGTATCTTGGCAAATGGCTGCTTTAAGAGGGTATCAAGATTGTAACTAGATAGTCAAGTAAAACTTTGTTTGCAAACTTTAATGTCACAGGAATCACTTACTCTTGGAAAAATAGCACCTCTTTATGGAGTTTACCAACTCAGTAGAAAATTGGGTGGCCATTAATGGTCCAGCTTTACTTAAAACCAAACCAAACCCCACTATTTAAAAATGATGTGGTAGACAGATTACATCAGACTGCCCTCTCACAAACCTGAGTGCAGCACAGTCATAGCATAACACTTTATCCATGCTGAGTCAATTATCTTATCCTACATATTTAACTCCCAGAGCTTCTGCTCCTCCACTGGAAATCTTAAACACACCTCTCTCGTGACCATCTTTGCTCCCCCCTCCTCCACCACTTTCACTGCCATTCCTATCTCCACTTCACCCACCATCAAAGCTTCTTCTCATCACAATAATCCACAACTGCATTCACTCATGCCACATTTGTCTCTTCACGTCATCCCAGCCAATTAACAGACTATGCTGGAAGCTTCTTTGTTTATTTGAAAGGTGTGAGAACAGAACGGTTCATAGGTCGCTGAAGTGAAGCAAGAACACAAGTCCAATTTGTCTCATTCTCCAAAAAGTCACTGTGTCAGCAAGCTAGCAAACAGTATCCTCAGTAACCTTGATCAGAGTCAGCACCTGCTCTCAAACCTGCACTACAAGTTGTTCTAACAAAAGATGAGGGAAATCTGATTTTCTGGAGAGAATATGATTGTTAGTGGAAAAGCATACTACTTTGAGGTCACGGTTTGAGGATGAGAAAAATACTTGTCAACAACCCTGATGTAAACTGTTTCCATTGCCTCTTGCTGTTCATTTCTGCCTCAGAGCCACAATATCCTGCCCACTCAACTCTGCCATCTCAACTGTTTCTGGATACACACCTTGAGCTGCATCTAAGCAGCGTGAGTTAAGAATAAGACCTTCACTAATCCCAGGAATGCAAAAACATGCTCCAAGTTCATTCATTTTCTTTCTCCAACTATAACATGATGGATATAGCTAAAATAAGGGTGAAAAACACCCTCCAATTCTAGTTCAATGGAAGTATGACACACACTTCCACAGCAGCAAAAAAGATAAAGACTTAAAAATATTTTGTACAAGTTCTTGGCAACATATAATCCAGCTTACTATCCTACACATACTGTATTTACAGAATCTACTAGAATGTAACCTAGATATTGTGTCATTGCTTTCAGTATGACAGCAGTATAATAGTGGGGGAACTGAATTGTGTCCCTAACTCTACCCCTAAGACATCAGTGTCAGAGTAAACACCTAAAAACAGGGATACTTTCGCTGCAATTCTGCAAATCGCATTTGTCTGTGCAATAGGCCTAAAATGAGGATGTCAGATTTACTACACTGGAGCTCAAATGCGGCAAATTTTGATTATGTGTGGGGTTTTTATTTTCCACATATGATTTTCATAGGCAAGTTTGTTTTGAGTAACTTTGAAATAGCTTGTAAATGAAAACAAATATCCTGTTTATTTTATCATATTAACACTCCAAAAAGCATTTTGAAGGGAAAACGGGTATTATTTGTCAAAGCGTAAGACTTAAGAGGTATCTTACTCTGCATGAAAAGGTAGTACTTCTTCCTGAAAGAACTTCCTGGCACTCTCCCTGAAGATATCATGGTCTGATGTGAAGATCCTCCGAGTGCCTATATCAATCAAGCTTTTGGCAGAAGATGGCTCCAAGCGCTTTGTGCCATGTGGTTCAGTTTGCAGAGGACTAAAACAGACAAGTGAAAGCATCTGTTAGGATATAGGCACCCTCATTTACATAACCCTTTCAGAAGTGAGGAAAACACCTGTGTTGTTAAACATAGTTGACATCTGACGTCTAGCATGCTGTTAGGTCCAAAGGACACCCATGAGAAATATAAAAAACTAACATACAGAGTACTTCACTGGGTTGTGAAAGCAGGTAAAGCAAGGCTGGTTTGTTTGTAACACCTTAAATAAATGAGAAGCAGTAATAATACATGCATACTTAAGAGGAAAAAGTTTCTGTTTATTAAAGATGCTAAAAATCATCATACCCTTCTCCCCCTGCCATACAACCTTTAAAATCCAATTCAGCTCAATTTAAACTGAGGAGGTAACTTTTTGAACAAGTAAACTTTTTTTGGTGTGTTTTGTTCATTCTGTACATGCCCCTATAAGTCCCAAAATTGCAAGTCTCTGACAATGAAAATTCAGAGTCAAAATAAAAGCAGGTACAACATGGATTTGCACACCCTGAGGACTGTACTATACTCTCTATTATCACATCTATCTGCACAGTTATAACCTTCAAAATAATGCTTTCTAACTCCTTTTAACTTTCAGTATATTTGTTGTACTGGAAGGCTAATCCTCCCAGAATTCTGATAAAATGTAAAAATAAAATGCCTCTTTAACAAAAACCTGAAATAGTGGTCAATCTCAGTAGTTGAAACCATAAGGAAAGAATTATTATACAATAACCAGGAAGGGTCTAAAGCTTTCCTAGGTGTCTAGAATGTCAAGGATGACCACTAATTTAGGACAGAAATTAAAAATAACTTCTTTTATTTCCACATTGGGTTCTCTGACTTGCTTTTATTTTATTGCCGTTAAATATCAGAAATTATAAATACAGAACTGAGCTGTATTAAACGGGAAGAGGCATTCACTGTTTCTTTCTCAGACTCTTCTGTTCACCTCTCCTCAGCTCCCCAGCACCACTTTCCCAGCATAATACAGTAATTGTGCCAAGCGCTTAGCTGAGCCTAACTTATTTACTTCATTACCAAGATGAAGGCCTTTATTGCCACATGAAGTTACTCACGCTTTTCCTGGTGCAAAGGATTATGTGCCTCTGAAACAAGGGCTCTATCTATTTCTAATGATATTTTAAAGAAATGGGTTACTGTAACTTGCTTGCTCAGTACTTTGTATCCTTAAACACAGGCTTCCCAAGCTAGGCACACAGTGATTCTCCCAAAACATCTGCCTTATTATTAAAGCTGTTTAAGATCATATTGAACTTTAAGACCATCCGTTTGTTTAAATGTGGTTTGTAGGGCACACAGTGAAAGCCCAAGCTGCTCCTTAATTCCAACCACAGCCCTAGGAGACGCAACTTGTACGTCTGAGGAAGTGTGAGCATGCTCCTGCATTTCTGCTTCCCCAAACCCTGCTTCACTGAGCCCAAGTGCTCTGCTGCCACAGGCCTGCGGGTGACCAAGGTGCCCAGGCAAGGGCATGTCTGGCCCATCAGCTGCTGCCACCACGGGACACAGTGTCCCCTGAGCACAGGGGGAAGTGGAACAAAGGTCAGCCCTGTCACAGAGGCACACAAGGGCTCACAAACCTGCAGAACACTGGGCACTGGGTGTGGCCCAGTCGGGTCCAGCCTGCAGTACAGGGTGCTTGGGGCGGGGGTGGTGTGTCCCAGTCCTGGAGACTTCCAAACCTGCCAGGTACAGGGGGCTCAGCAGGGTCCCAAATCTGCTGGGCACAGGCTGCAACCCAGGGCACTCTGTGGGCTCCCAAGTCTGCTGGGCACCACCGGTTCATCCAGACTCCATACAGCAGGGGTACAGGTCCACATATTTACACATGATTATATACACAGGTGCATACATTAATCAAGTATACATATTCGTATACATACGTGTATGTGTCCATATAGTACATGCAACCCCCCAAACAACTACATACCCACCCCCACGCAGATGGACAAATACACTTAAAGAGCATAAGGACAGGGGCACACGCCCACCCTCACGATGTACACAGGCGCCCGAGTACTCCCCACCCTGCCCGGCGCCCACCCGCGCCGCAACCTCCTTGCCCCGGCGGAGCCCACCAACGCCAGCCCTGCGCCCCTCTAACCTGGCCTGGGCAGAGAAGAGACGGAGATCGACGGCCGGCAACAAGCCGCGCAGGCGGAGTAGCCGCGCCGCCATCTTGCGCAGCAGCGGGACAAGGCGGGCCGGCGCCCAGGGCACCGCCCTTAGAACCGCGGACGGGGCGGTGAGGGCGGCGTGGGGCGTGATCCTCACCCCGTCACGGCTTGGGCTTGTGCGTTTTCTTTTCGGGTCGTTTAGTGGCAGCTTGTAGGTTCCGTCAGCAATGCTTCCCGCTACCCTCGGGTGGCAAGTAGGATTTCCGACGTTTAGAGCTTTTCTCGTCACACGCACCGCTGCGGTCGGTCGTGCTCCTGCCTTTGCACGGCTACAAAACACTGCTGATTCATCTGGGCTTACAACAGGATCATAATGAAACATCTGTAGTATTTTTTTTTTCAAAAGTAGTTTTGAACTCACGTTATAGAGGAGAGCGGGGGACAAAGGCGAGTCGGGCGCCGCAGGGAGGGTGAGGGAGTTACGTGTTGAGGAGTTGAGTGATGGCGCTGCGTGGGACCCGCTCCCAGGCTTTGCCTTGGCGACCCCTCACGGACAGGGGCGACCACCTCTCCTGTCCGGGTCGACAGGCCGGCTTTTGGGAGGCCTGACGTCACCAGTCGTGTTGAGGGATCGAGAGGAAGCGTCCGTCCCATTCCCCTCAGCGCCGCTTCGGGCAGTGTGGAAGGGGAAGGTACGGCCGCGCCCGGCCGCGCACCTCGGGGCCCCTGTCGGCTGCAGGACGGGTGCGCTGCCTTCGCGGGCCACGGCTGCGGCGGCTCTTCTCCCGGAGACAACTGCCCTCTGCCCCCATGTCGGTGGGTTTTAATTTGCAGAGCCTGCGCACCATAATCTTTTAGAACTTTTTCTAGGTTAGTTTTTTTGAGGGCTGTTTGCCAAAGGAAGGTGTTTTGTGATCATTATGTGCAGGGGCCTTCCAAAGGATGGAGACAGCATTATTTTCAGGAAGAGAAAACCCCAGGAGGTGGGGGAAAGGATAATGTTTTAATAGTCTGCTTGTCTTCCTCCCTTCAGCAGAGTTATTGTCCTGCAGGACAGGACACAGCCCTGGCAGATGATATTCTTCTGAGCCAATTGTTTGAGCAACTCTTGAGTTGTAAATAGGCATCTTTCACTGAGAAAGGAGCTCCTATCTGCATCTTTTACCCACAAAACCCAGAATTACAAACTGATGAGGAAACAGTTGTTACTAATCATCGTGGTGAAGATTGGGTTAAAACGATATACAGTCCCCATCAATGGGATTTTATATGCTTTCCTCACTGCCTAGATAGTGTTGGGGAACCATCAGGTGCTATCTCCTGGAGTCATGAGGTGGCACAGAAATTGCAAGCAAAAAGTGAGTTTTGAGCTCTGGCGTTTGTCCAGAAATAAAAGCTGTAAAGCAAGATTGTAATGTCTCAAAATGCAAAGCAGATGGTCCCAGAAGATATTGTTCAAAATCTTGTTGTATTAAAACTAGTAAATTACTGGGATGTCAATTGTACCTAATCTGTTGAGAGAATTCCCTTGGTTTCTGTGTTTCTTTATATTCATCTATAGTCTAAACCGCTCATAATGTTTTTAGGGTTTTTTAACAGGTAAAAATATGTCTTTCAGTCAGACAGACCCCTTTACAGCTATAGTGTTCCTGCTCCCCAAACCAGAAGATGGCACTACAGGAATAGCTATTCCTATAGATGGGCCTGTCTGAAAAGGCTCTTGCCTTTGAAGAGTGTGTTTTAGATGTGACTCACTGACAACACAGAGAGCTGTCTCTTTGTCTGTCAGACTGTACTTACAGCCAGAAGCAACTGCATTACAAACCCAGAAAACTATTTCTTTCATAAGTCTGATCTCCTATTATATCAGAGTAGGCAGGAGGGAACCATGCAGGGGCAGTTGAGAGGAAAGACGTAAACCAGAATTCAGTGATGATTACTGTGTCTTGATGTCCAAAGGTAAGATTTATGAGGTTCTGTCAGGTAGAGCCTCTTAGAGAGTGCCCTTCTTGGACTGGTTTAGGCTCCAGGGTGAGCCCAGCACCTTGATCTCAGGTCTGTTAGCAGGCAGGAGGCTGACCAGGAGATTCCTGAGAATGCCCTGGTTGCCCAGTTTATAGTCTTAGTTACTTTGTTGCAGCAAGATCTGGCAGGACATATCCCATCAAATGTGCACAAGGTAAAGTGATAGGGAAGCTGAGAGATGGAAGATCCTGCCCTAAGCCACAAAAAAGCAAA